>NC_083873.1:105376986-110376986 GCF_032452875.1 Bos javanicus
TGATCCTGTGAGAGAGCAGTTGGGCAGATGAGGAAGCAGTCATGGGTGGAGGACCTGGGTACCACCCCTGCCCCCAGCTCCTCCTTGATCCATCTGCGAGACCTCAGGTAGGCAGGTCACTTTACATCTCTGAGCCTCAGTTTCAGCATCCATAACGTGGGGATGATGATAACCCCTAAGCCATTCCATCTGTCTACTGTACAGATGTCACAGTGAAGTGGCATGACGCCTGTGAGCATTTAGCAAAGTCCCAGCATTCGGCTTCCCGGGTGGTGCAGTGTAAAGGATCAGCCAGCCAAAACAGGAGACTCCTGGGCTGGGAAGATATCCTGGAGGAGGGCATGACAGCCCACTCCAGTATTCTTGCCTGGGAAATCCCATGGATAGAGGAGCCTGGTGGGCTACAGTCCATGGAGTTGCGAAGAGTCAGACACGACTGAGCAATTGATCATGCACAGCATATGGTAAGTGGTAGAGAAATGAATAACACCATTTGAGGGCTTAATTGGAAGCAGGCAATATGAGAAAATTTTACAGGCAATTTCACTTTAAAAAAATTTTCTCTAAGCCAATCTCTATTAATCATATAAAACACTCTATCTCTCCCTCTGCTGTCCTGACAAGGTGTGAGATGAGTTAACTCATGTTATTAAATATGCTTGGAGGGGCTGTCACTTGTCTGGCGGGTAGGGGTGGTGGCTTCACGCCTGGTGGGAGAGAAGTTTAGGAAATCGCTTCTGCTCTAGCAGACTGGATGGTGATGATGAGAACCTCGTGTCACCAGTGCTGGGACCTGATGAGCGTGGGTGAGCATGTGTGGAGGTGCTGGGGCACCTGGGCCCAGTCTAAGAGAGACTTGGGGAGAGAGGAGTCTGTGCTCACCTTTGAAGGCTGAGCCAAAGTCAGGCAAGAGGAAAAGGAAAGGAAAAGATTTCCAGGAGAGGGTTCCCCATGGGCAAGGGCACAGAGGCACAGGAGAGCCCCGCATGGGCCTCCAGGGTGGAGGGCAGCAGGGCGCAGGGAGAGGGGAGAACAGCCCTTCCATGCCAAGCCAAGCCTACCAGCTCCTGCTGCAGCAGGGTCTAGGGTTGGGAGGAGCCTCATAGCCTCTTGTACTAAATGGGTCTGGTGCCTTGAATCATCCATCCATCCATCCATCCATCCATCCATCTGTCCATCCATCCATCCATTCATCTATCTGTCCATCCATCTATTCATCCATCTGTCCATCCATCTATCCACCCATCCATCCATCCACCCACCCATCTGTCCATCCATCCATCCACCCATCCAT
Organism: Bos javanicus; assembly: GCF_032452875.1. Classification (NCBI taxonomy): domain Eukaryota; kingdom Metazoa; phylum Chordata; class Mammalia; order Artiodactyla; family Bovidae; genus Bos; species Bos javanicus. The sequence continues at coordinate 105,378,281 of NC_083873.1, forward strand.
CCATCTATCCATTATCTGCCCATCCATCCATTCGTCCGTCCATCCATCCATCCACCCGTCCATCCATCCATCCATCCACCCATTCATCCATCCATCTGTCCATCCATCCATCCATCTGTCCATCCATCACCCATCCATCTGTCCATCCATCCATCCATCCACCCGTTCATCCATCCATCTGTCCATCCGTCCGTCCATCTGTCCATCCATCCATCCATCCACCCATCTGTCCGTCCATCTGTCCATCTGTCCATCCATCTGTCCATCCATCCATCCATCTATTTGACAGATTATTCCAAGGTCCTCCCGGGTGCCTTGCTGGGAGGTGGAAATGTAGAAATGATATGGGCATGGTCCTCACTCCCACAACTCACTGTCCATTGGTAGAGAGAGATGGCTCAACAATGAAAGCCAAGGCTGTGTGTAAAGCAGTGTTTTAGGTCTGCCCCTGGGATCCTGGGGAAGACAGAGGAGGCTGCTTCACTCAGACAGGGGAAAGGGAAGGCTTCCTGGAGAAAGCGGGATCCAGGAGGAAGCCAGGGTCTTAGAAAGCAAGAAGCCAGTTGAGCAAGGAGGGCCCTGGGAAGAGGAAAGAGCCAGGCTCTTTTGCAGACAGCTGCTGGGGAGCAGGGCTGGGGTGACAGAGGAGATGAGGGCAGCTGAGCAGGGAAGAGCTCTAAGAGCTCAGGGTGAGGCCCAGAGGGGTTCTCATGCTCCAGATGGCTCTTCCAGACATCTGACTCACTCTCCAGAAAGACTATGACCCAGAACATCCAGCTTGGTTGGTCCGAGGAGCCTGTGAGACTCTGTCCAGAACAACCCTGTCTGGTGGTGGGGAAGGAAGGTCTCTGCCAGCACATGACCCCAAGGAAGAGATTTCCACCTCCTGCGTGGTCAGCATGCCCGGCAGCAACTCCTTTTGGAAGGACAAGCTACTGTCTCTCAGACATGTGCTAAGTCGCTTCAGTAGTATCTGACTCTGTGCATCCCCATGGACTGTAGCCCACCAGGCTCCTCTGTCCATGGGGATTCTCCAGGTAAGAATACTGGAGTGGGTTGCCATGCCCTCCTCCAGGGGATCTTCCTGACCCAGGGATTGAACTCAACATTTCTTGCATCTCCTGCATTAGCAGGTAGGTTCTTTACCATGAATGTCACCTGGTAAGCCCGCCAGCACGCTGATGTTGCCTTTTTCTAGACATGTGGGGACATTAAGACCTTTGGCAGGTGACCACCACATGTGATTTCCATTCAGGGATTCACTTTTGAAAATTGCAAATTCTTACTGACCACTGTGACCTCGCCCCACACTTCCCATAGGGCTGAGATGAGCTTGAGGCATGGCGTAAATGCTCAGTGAACACAGGCTGCCCTGAGCAGTGCAAGGGGCAGGAGGAAACCCCAAGATCCTGAGATCCAATCTCAGGTCTGCCCTTGCCCAGCTGTGAAAGCTGGGGCAGCTTCTTCATTGAGATGTATGCTTCAGTTTCCTCATCACCGTTAGAGGAAAAGATACCACTTTCATAAGAATTAGCTATCGCTCCATCCATTCCCCCCGCAAACAGGCATTCACTGAGCACTTACTATGCTCTGGGCACTGTTTGCAGCACTTCAAATGCATGTCTTATTTAATCCTCACGCTGCAGGTGAGAGGACGTGCCTGTCCCTTCCCCGGGGAGGTCAGGATGGGCTGGGCATAGGGTAACCATCCCATTTTAGACACGGGGCCCTGAGAAGCAGAGAGGTTAAGTGACTTGCCAAAAGTTTCATGGAGGGTAAGCGGGACATTCAGGATTCCCATCAGGCAGCTGGCTCCAGTGCCCCTGCTGGTACCCACGGGCATCAATGTGGTAATTGCACAGGAGTCTCACAGGGCCATGCCAGCCACCCTGAGTGGGAGCATGAGAGCTGGAGGGGGCATCTTCAGAGACATCTAGTGCAATCTCCTCTATTCCACAGATGGGTAAACTGAGGCTCGAGGGGGACAGATCTTGTCCAAGATTACACAGCTCATTAGTGACTTCCCGACAGGACCAGAAGTCAGGTCTCTTGTTTCCCCCTCCCTGGCCCCCACCCCAGTCCAAGGACCCATTACTAACACCTTTCCCCAAGAGTGCTCAGCAGCTTCAAAGCTGAGATGCCCTTGGGAACTCCACACCACAAGAGTTGCCTATAGACTGGACAGACTTCCCGAGCCAATGGTCCCAGAGCATGAGGCCGAAAGCCACACCCATCCTGAACTCCCTGGGGAAGCGATAGGCGCATCCTCTCACCTGCAGCATCAGCGTAATGGTGAGGATCCCAAAGAAGAGGGCCATCAGCCCAAAGCCACCGATGAGGAGGGGTCTCCGTCCCACGCGCTCGATGACCAAGCCCTGGGTGAGGGTCAGAGAGAGACAGTCATTAATCTCCTTCTTGCAGTGAGTGAAGGGGACCCGTGCTGCTGGGGAACCACACTGGGATCATGGCTAAAGGATGGCTCCGGCCTGGAGACCCCCGGCTGCTTCCTCCATGGCCACAGCCAGAGAAGGAGGGAGAAGAAAGCCACAATTCATGAGCACCGGCTGTGTGTCTGTACATTCACCTTCCTCCCGATCTTCCTCATCGGGGAGGGTGGGTGTATCCTCAGAAGGGACATAGTTGCCCAGCCCTTCCCCCACCTTGGGAGCCAGTAGGCAGGTGGAAGGCAATTGCTCTCTATTCCCCTTTGCCTCGTTTTGTGGGTGTCCTAGGGGTAGACTCCCAGGGCATGGCGCTGGAGTGGGAGTGGCAGAGAAGTTCCCACCTCCTGCCTGTAATTGGCCTCGAGTCAGTTGATACTTCTGTGTCTTTGTTGCTCCCCTTTCCCCATGGTCGTGGGTTAGTGTGGGTGCCTGAAACCGATGCCACTTGTCAAGCACCTGTTATGTGCTGGGCACAGTCTTTCTATGTGTCCATTCATTTAACTGTCACTAAAGGCAATGGCACCCCAGTCCAGTACTCTTGCCTGGAAAATCCCATGGATGGAGGAGCCTGGTAGCCTGCAGTCCATGGGGTCGCTAAGAGTCAGACACGACTGAGCGACTTCACTTTCACTTTCATACATCGGAGAAGGAAACGGCAACCCATTCCAGTGTTTTTGCCTGGAGAATCCCAGGGATGGGGGAGCCTGGTGGGAGGCCATCTATGGGGTCGCACAGAGTCGGACACGACTGAAGCGACTTAGCAGCAGCAGCAAAGCTTCATAAAGCATTTTGTTACCCTCCTACACTGTTGGCAGGAATGGAAATTGGTGTAGGCACTATGGAAAACAGCATGGACGTTCTTCAAAAGGTTAAAAATAGAGCTACCATATGACCCTGCAATCCCACTCCTGGGCACAAAGCTTTTTGGTTGGTTGTTGTTGTTCTGTCACCAAGTTGTGTCCAACTCTTTGCAACCCCATGGACTGCAGCCTGTGAGGCTTCCCTGTCCTTCACCATCTCCTGGAGTTTGCTTAAGTTGATGATCACTGAGCTGGTGATGCTATCCAACCATCTTATCCTCTACCACCCTCTTCTCCTTTTGTCTTTCCCAGGATCAGAGTCTTTTCTGGTGAGTTGGCTCTTCACATCAGGTGGTTGAAGTACTGGAGCTTCATCTTCAGCATCAGTCCTTCCAATGACGATTCAGGGTTGATTTCCTTTTGGACTGACTGGTTTGATCTCCTTTTTTTTCTGGAGAAAATTCTAATTTGAAAAGATACATGTACCGCAATGTTCATAGTAGTGCTATTTACAATAGCCAAGACAAGGAAGCAGCGTGTCATGTCCATCAACAGATGAATGGATAAAGATGTCAGATACACACACACACACACACAGGAATATTATTCAGCCATAAAAAGAATGAAACAATGCCATTTATAATGTCATTTGCAGCAACTTGGATGGACCTAAAGATTATCATACTAAGTGAAGTAAGTCAGAAAAAGAAAGACAAAGATCATGTAATATCGCTTGTCTGTGGAGTCTAAACCATGACATAAATGAACTCAATGAAATAGAGACAGACCCACAGACGTAGGAAACAAACGGACGGTTATCAGAGGGGAAAAGACGCGGGAGAGAGGTCAATCGGGAGTTTGGGATTCGCAGATACAAACTGCTACACATAAAATAGATAAGCAAAAAGGTCTTGCTATAGAGTACAAGAAGAAAGGTCCGATGCTGTAAAGAGCAATATTGCATAGGAACCTGGAATGTTAGGTCCATGAATCAAGGCAAATTGGAAGTCGTCAAACAAGAGATGACAAGAGTGAATATTGACATTAAATTATAGGAATCAGTGAACTGAAATGGACTGGAATGGGTGAATTTAACTCAGATGACCATTATATCTACTACTGTGGGCAGGAATCCCTTAGAAGAAATGGAGCAGCCATCATGGTCAACAGAAGAGTCTGAAATGCAGTACTTGGATGCAATCTCAAAAACGACAGAATGATCTCTGTTCGTTTCCAAGGCAAACCATTCAATATCACAGTAATCCAAGTCTATGCCCCAACCAGTAAGGCTGAAGAAGCTGAAGTTGAACGGTTCTATGAAGACCTACATGACCTTTTAGAACCAACACCCAAAAAAGATGTCCTTTTCATTATAGGGGACTGGAATGCAAAAATAGGAAGTCAAGAAACACCTGGAGTAACAGGCACATTTGGCCTTGGAATACGGAATGAAGCAGGGAAAGGCTAATAGAGGTCTGTCAAGAAAAGGAGGTCTACACCGGTCATAGCAAACACCCTCTTCCAACAACACAAGAGAAGACTCTACACATGGACATCACCAGATGGTCAACACCAAAATCAGATTGATTATATTCTTTGCAGCCAAAGATGGAGAAACTCTATACAGTCAGCAAAAACAAGCCCGGGAGCTGACTGTGGCTCAGATCATGAACTCCTTATTGCCAAATTCAGACTTAAATTGAAGAAGGTAGGGAAAACCACTAGACCATTCAGGTATGACCTAAATCAAATCCCCTACGATTATACAGTGAAGTGAGAAATAGATTTAAGGGACTAGATCTGATAGACAGAGTGCCTGATGAACTACGGATGGAGGTTCCTGACATTGTACAGGAGACAGGGATCAAGACCATCCCCATGGAAAAGAAATGCAAAAAATCAAAATGGCTGTCTGAAGAGGGCTTACAAATAGCTGTGAAAAGAAGAGAAGTGAAAAGCAAAGGAGAAAAGGAAAGATATAAGCATCTGAATGCAGAGTTCCAAAGAATAGCAAGGAGAGATAAGAAAGCCTTCCTCAGCGATCAATGCAAAGAAATAGAGAAAAGCAACAGAATGGGAAAGACTAGAGATCTCTTCAAGAAAATTAGAGATACCAAGGGAACATTTCATGAAAAGATGGGGTCAATAAGGGACAGAAATGGTATGGACCTAACAGAAGCAGAAGATATTAAGAAGAGATGGCAAAAAATACACAGAAGAACTCTACAAAAGAGAGCTTCATGACCCAGATAATCACGATGGTGTGATCACTGACCTAGAGCCAGACATCCTGGAATGTGAAGTCAAGTGGGCCTTAGAAAGCATCACTATGAACAAAGCTAGTGGAGGTGATGGAATTTCAGTTGAGCTATTTCAAATCCTGAAAGATGATGTTGTGAAAGTGCTATACTCAATATGCCAGTAAATTTGGAAAACTCAGTAGTGGCCACAGGACTGGAAAAGGTCAGTTTTCATTCCAATCACAAAGAAAGGCAAATGCCAAAGAATGCTCAAACTACTGCACAATTGCACTTATCTCACTCGCTAGTAAAGTAATGCTCAAAATTCTCCAAGCCAGACTTCAGCAGTACGTGAACCGTGAACTTCCAGATGTTCACGCTAGTTTTAGAAAAGGAAGAGGAACCAGAGATCAAATTGCCAACATCCGCTGGATCATGGAAAAAGCAAGAGAGTTCCAGAAAACCATCTATTTCTGCTTTATTGACTATGCCAAAGCCTTTGACTATGTGTATCACAATAAACTGTGGAGAATTCTGAAAGAGATGGGAATACCAGACCACCTGATCTGCCTCTTGAGAAACCTATATGCAGGTCAGGAAGCAACAGTTAGAACTGGACATGGAACAACAGACTGGTTCCAAATAGGAAAAGGAGTTCGTCAAGGCTGTATATTGTCACCCTGCTTATTTAACTTCTATGCAGAGTACATCATGAGAAATGCTGGGCTGAAAGAAGCACAAGCTGGAATCAAGATTGTCGGGAGAAATATCAATAACCTCAGTTGTGCAGATGACACCACCCTTATGGCAGAAAGTGAAGAGGAACTCAAAAGCCTCTTGATGAAAGTGAAAGAGGAGAGTGAAAAAGTTGGCCTAAAGGTCAACATTCAGAAAATGAAGATCATGGCATCTGGCCCCATCATTTCATGGGAAATAGATGGGGAAACTGGAAACAGTGTCAGACTTTATATTTTTGGGCTCCAAAATCATGGCAGATGGTGATTGCAGCCATGAAATTAAAAGACGCTTACTCCTTGGAAAGAAAGTTATGACCAACCTAGATAGCATATTCAAAAGCAGAGACATGACTTTGCCAACAAAGGTCTGTCTAGTCAAGGCTATAGTTTTTCCAGTGGTCATGTATGGATGTGAGAGTCGGACTGTGAAGAAAGCTGAGCACTGAAGAATTGATGCTTTTGAACTGTGGTGTTGGAGAAGACTCTTGAGAGTCGCTTGGACTGCAAGGAGGTCCAACCAGTCCATTCTAAGGGAGATCAGTCCTGGGTGTTCATTGGAAGGACTGATGCTGAGGCTGAAACTCCAATACTTTGGCCACCTCATGCAAAGAGTTGACTTATTGGAAAAGACCCTGATGCTGGGAGGGATTAGGGGCAGGAGAAGAAGGGGACGACAGAGGATGAGATGGCTGGATGGCATCACTGATTCGATGGACATGAGTTTGAGCAACTCCGGGAGTTGGTGATGGACAGGGAGGGCTGGTGTGCTGTGATTCATGGGGTTGCAAAGAGTCAGACACAACTGAGTGACTGAACTGAACTGACTAATAGAGTACAGGGAACTAGGTTCAATGCCCCGGGATACAACATTATGGGGAAAAAAAAACCATGAAAATGAATTGTGTATATAACTGAATCACTTTGCTATGCACCAGAAACTAACACAACAGTGTCAATCAACTATACACCAGTTAAAAATTATTTTTAATTTAAAAATTAAAATAGGTTCTATTATTTGTTTGATTTTATAGGTAAAGGAACCGACACAGAGGCTTTGGAAAACTGGTTAAGGTCATGAGGCTGGCAGGAGGCAGAGTGGGCACCGTCTATAATCTTTCCTGGTCCATAAGACATTAATATTTTCCCCAGCAGAATAGACAAAGCTCCACTTGGTAAGAGCACATGGATGCACCTGGATGCTCAGCACCTTCCTCCCTGTACCCTGACTCTCCTCCTCTCTTGAAGGCTAGGAGTTTCATCTTTGTTTTCCCAGAACCTAGAAGACAACCCAGTAGGTGTGGAGCCAACATTTGCTGATGGAGTGAAGGTTTATCTTTATAAGGCAAGTATGATGGTTCTCATTTCTCAGAGGAGAGGGAGATGAGGATGGTAGGTTTACCCCATGGGAAGCCAGGTCCACTGAGAGCCATGGAGGAAGCAAAGATTAGTAGTTGCTGGGAAAGTTGTAGAGAGAGAAGGGCATGCGTCTAAGTCATCTCTCCTCTCCAGGCTTTTATGAACTGAGTCCATCAAAGGGGAGGACCTGAGAGGGGCTTCCAGGACCAGAGCAACATGGCGGGAAGCTGGGTCCCTGGGAGGTGGGGATGGAGATCGGAGACACCTGGGATTAGAGGTCCAGTGAGATTATGGAATTTTTTAAAAGCCACGCAGAGCTCCTCAGAGATAAGAAAGTGGGGTAAATGCTCTCTCACGCCCAGGGATGTTTGAAAAATAGCTCTGCTCTTTAACTCAGTCATTCACCTTTTGGATATTTATCCTAAGGAAATAGACATTTGGTCAAAACTTTCTGAACAAAGATCTTCTTCATAGTGTTGTTTATGTGCTCAGTGGCTCCAGTCATGTCTGACTCTTCGCTGTAGTCCGCCAGGCTTCTCTGTCCATGGGGTTCTTCAGGCAAGAATACTGGAGCCGGGTAGCCATTCCCTTCTCCAGGGGCTCTTCCCAACCCAGGGACCGAACCCATGTCTCTTATGTCTCCTGCACTGGCAGGCATGTTCTTAAGGAAATAGAAATCTAGAGGTCTATCAACAACTGAATTAGTTAAATAAATATTGGAACATCCCCATGGTAATTGTGTAGAGATTCACATATTTTCAAAGAATTTAAAATAACAGAAAAATCTTCAGGATATACTTTTAAGTGAAAAGAGTAGGGCGTAAAGCTATAGAGACATTGACAGTTTTGTAAATTTTAGCTATATGAAACTAATACATTCTGGAAAAATAGATGCTAAAATAGTTTGTAATGGCAAACTGTGGTTGGGGGAATAACATGTGATTGTGATTTTACTTATTATTTTTCTGTCTTTTCTAAGTTTTCTGCAATGAGCTTTTTAAATGTGCAGCCGTGTATCTTTTACTTACTCTAGTTTGTTTCACTTTTTCTACTTCATATGCAGTGCTCCCATTACATTTAGTTTATGTTTTCCAATTTCTCCATCTCTCTTTTTTTTTTTTTTGGATGTTCTTTCTCAAGCCTTTATCAAGTGTAATAGAAAAGCTTATATATATATATATATATATATATAATATATATAATATAAATTTTAGGGAACTCATGAATTTTCACCTAAAAATTTATGACGTGTTGATTTCACTTGTTTGACTTAGTTTGAATAGAATGCTAAATTTCTAGTTTAAAAAATAGATATGCAACAAGCAACAAAGGTTTATTGTAAAGCACAGGGAACTATAGTCAGTATCTTATAATAACTTATAATGGAAAATAATTTCAAAAATATTGTATGTGTATGTGTCTAACTGAATCACCTTGCTGTGCACCTGAAACATTGTTAAGTCAACTATACTTCAATGACATATATATTAAGGAAAAAAAGAATTTGATTAATTAATGTACTTGTGGCCGTGCTGGGTCTTTGTCACGCATGGGCTTTCTCTGGTTGTGGGGAGCAGGCGCTAGTCTCTATTGCTTTGCACGGGCTTCTCACGGAGGCGGCTTCTCTTGCTGTAGAGCAGGGGCTCCAGGCATGCAGGCTCCGTAGTTGTGGCGCAAGAGCTTAGTTGCACAGTATCATGTGGAGTCTTCCCAGACCAGGAACTGAACCCACGTCCCTGCCTTGGCAGGCAGATTCTTAAGCACTGGACCACCAGGGAAGTCCTACAGTGATCTTTTCTAAGTTAAAAAAGGATGAAAAGACTTAACTAACATGTGAAGATGCAAACCCCTACTCCCTGAGTCACCAATCCAGTCTTGACTCTTTCCCAAGCATCCATGATTTTCAATACCTGCGCTGGGAAATTTTCATCACCCTGTACAGTGTGTTTCTGCTACAATCTAAGGATGTCATAATCGTTCTTATGCTTAATGGGGTCAAACCCAGTTACAGCTGGCACTGGAAATGCAGGCTGCTCATAACTGGACGATCTGTGGGCTTCACCTCATAAGCATCTTAGAGGATTCAGTTAGTGTAGCCAGAGACAGAGTGCAGAAGTGACTAGAGCCGTTACCATGACAACCGTCACAGTCATTGGGAGACACTGAGGTTGCTACACTGAGATTGATACATTGTCACACCTGAACCTGTTTCTGACTTCAGTGCTGTTGGATGTTTTCCATTATTTGTATTTTTTATTTTAGCTTCTTTAAAAGCACAATCATCGATTTCAGAGTCAGCAAGTGTGCCCCAAGCACAAACCAGCTGAGACCCACTCTCATACCATCATGCCAACATTCAAGTGCTTTCGGGGGATCTGGCTGCTTCTTTTCACTAAAGTGTCTGCAAGAACCAGGAACCTGAGCCAAAGTAAAGCTGGGAACATCGTCTTTGATTTGGAAACAGTTTGTAGAAGATGCCAAGGAAATGTCTGTGAAACAAAGAAAAGATGGAAACCCTCTCCATCCTAGTGGGAAACAGGGTCAGTCTCCAGGGCTCTCTTCCTCCTTCTTTAAATAGCACCGAAGTGCATCCTGTCAAAAGGGATTAGACTAAACATGGCATTTCCACTCAACATGGAAATCATTAGTGAAGACATGAACTCAAGGTGAACAGCAGCCTCTGAAGGCTACTGGTGTCAGCCAGGGATGAACTGTTAGCCTCCTGATGCTTTAAAGACAGTCCCTCTGGGGACTCCTGAGCCAGGGTAATTCATCTGTTCAGCAGCCATTTACCTTCACCTGCTGCCCACTACACAGTCCTAGGATCAGTGGTGGAATAAAAACGGTAAAAACTTTTTTTCTTGTTAGATTGATGTGTAGTTAGATTCAATAAAATGTACCTGTTTTAAATGTGCAGTTTGGTAAGTTTTGCGAGACTTACACACTCATAAAGCACTGACCACACCAAGATATGGAACATTTCTGTCATTTCAAAGTTCCCTGGCCCCAAGCAACCACTGATAGCTTCCCACCAGTATAGATTAGATTAGTCCAGATGAGATGATATTTCCATACTGGTCATCAACATGCTTCTGGGATTCATCTGTGTTGTATACATCTGTAACTTATTCCTGTTTAGTGTTCAGTAGTATTCCATTGAGTGGATATACCACAATTTGTTTCTTCATTCATTAGTCGACAGACATTTGGGCTGTTTCCAGTTTGGGCTCTTATGAATAAAACTGTTATGAAGATCAGTGTTCAAGTCTCTGTGTATATGTGGGCTTTGATTTCTCTTGGGTAAATATTTATGAGAAAATGGCTAGGTTGTATGAGTAAAACTTGACAAGAAACTACCAAACTGTTTTCCATTTTAAAGTCCCTCCAGCAGTATACTAAAGTCCCAGTTACTCCAAATCTTCATCACCATTTGGTACTCTTCATCATTTTAACTTTAGTCATCCTTATGGTGAGTTGTGTCCCATTATGGGTTTTAGCTTTAATTGCCCTGATAACTATTGGTGTTGAGCAAATTTTCATCTGTTCATGGTGGTTTTTGATATTTTCTTTCATAAAGTGTCTATTCAGTTTTCTGATCTTCAAGGGGGTTGTTGGTCTTCTTATTGTTGAATCACATTCAACAATGAAGAATGTGAAGAATGAGAATTCTTCACATACTCTGGATAAAGTTCCATGTGAACTTTGTGAATATTCCCCAGTCTGACTTGCCTTTCCAGTCCATTAACACTCTTTTAAATAGTTACAGCTTTTGCTTTTTAGAAATACTCATTAATTAGTCAGCCTGCATTAGATCTTGGTTGCAGCACATGGGATCTTCATTGCGTCATGCGGGATCTCTCCTTCTGGCACACAGACTCTCTAAGTTGTGGCACTCCAGTTCAGTAGCTGTGAGCTTAGAGCCATATGGGATCTTAGTTCCCTGACCAGGGATTGAACTCACATTCCCCTCACTGTAAGGTGGTCTCTCAACCGCTGAAACATCAGGGAAGTCCCCAGCTCTTACTTTTACTTTTGATGAAATCCAACTGGTCAATTAAAAACAAGCTTCATCACCAGAAATTCACATCAGTTCAGTTCACTTCAGTTGTGTCCGACTCAGTGCAACCCCATAGACGGCAGCCCACCAGGCTCCACTGTCCCTGGGATTCTCCAGGCAAGAGCACTGGAGTGGGTTGCCATTTCCTTCTCCAGTGCATGAAAGTGAAAAGTGAAAGTGAAGTCGCTCAGTCTTGTACAACTCTTTGCAACCCCATGGACTGCAGCACGCCAGGCCTCCCTGTCCATCATCAACTCCCAGAGTTTACCCAAACTCATGTCCATTGAGTCAGTGATGCCATCCAATCATCTCATCCTCTGTTGTTCCCTTCTCCTCCTGTCCTCAATCTTTCCCAGCATCAGGGTCTTTTCAAATGAGTCAGCTCTTCGCATCAGGTGGCCAAAGTATTGGAGTTTCAGCTTCAACATCAGTCCTTCCAATGAACCAGGACTGATCTCCTTTAGGATGGACTGGTTTGATCTCCTTGCAGCCCAAGGGACTCTCAAGAGTCTTCTCCAACACCACACTTTAAAAGCATCAATTCTTCGATGTTCATCTTTCATTGTAGTCCAACTCTCACATTCATACATGACCACTGGAAAAACCATAGCCTTGATGAGATGGACCTTTGTTGGCAAAGTGTCTCTGTTTTTTAATATGCTGTCTAGGTTGGTCATAACTTTCCTTCCAAGGAGTAAGCGTCTTTTAATTTCATGGCTGCAATCACCATCTGCAGTGATTTTGGAGCATCTCAAAATAATTCACATAATATTGCACAATTATGTTTCAATTTAAAAAATGGTTCATGCTTCTTGTGTCCCATCTAAGAAATCATTGCTTACCTCAAGGTTGCAAAGACTTCCTCCTATGTTCTCTTCTAGATGTCTTATAATTTTAGCTTCTATGTTTCAGTCTATGGTCAATTTTGAGTTAATTTGTGTGCATACAGCATGAGACAAGAGTTTATTTATTTATTTATTTTGATGTGACTATCTACTTTTTATGGCACCATTTCTTAATAAAGACTATCCTTTTGCATTAAGTTACTTTGGCACCTTTTGTATTTCTTACTTTATTCTACGCCATTGATCTGCAGCTATCCTTACTGTCAACACCATGCTACCTTGATTATGGTCTAGGGAACACCATTACAGCACTTACTATATACGAGACATAGTTCTAGACACATTTATGTATATTGCAATAACTTAATCTTCATAATGTCTCTATTATGCTACTAGGGTATGCTAGGGTATGCTAAAGGGTATGCTACTATCATCCTCTGTTACATCCAGAAATTGAGGCTCATAGAGGTTTAGCAACCTACCCAAAGTCACACAGAGGCAGAGCCGCCATTTAAGTGCAGGTAGTCTGGTTCCAGAGTCTTGCTCTTAACCCCTGTACTGCAGTACCTCTCCTCACTGTCAGTAAGACAAGTAACATCTAGAATTACGAAAAGAATGCACACACTTTCCCAAAGCTTTCTTTCCTTCATTGTGGGAGGCCCTGGCACTGGGGCACAGAGGAGAGACAGGAGTCCCTGCCCTTGGGGAATGAATGAGTTGAACTGTGTCCTTCCCAAAAAGGACAGGTTGAAGGCCTAAGCCCTGGTATCTCAGAATGTCACTTGATTTGGGAATAGGGTCTTCACAGAGGTAACCGGGCTTCCCTGGTGGCTCAGTGGTAAAGAATCTGCCTGCCAACGCAGGAGACGCAGGGTAGATCCCTGGGTCTGGAAGATCTCTTGGAGGAGGAAATGGCAACCCACTCCAGTATTCTTCCCTGGGAAATCCCATGGACAGAGGAGCCTGGTGGGCTATAGTCCATGCAGTCACAAAAGAGTTAGACACAACTGAGCAACTTAACAATAATGACAACAACAGAGGTAATCAAGTTCAAATGAGGTCCTCAGGGCCCTAATCCAGGATGACTAGTGTCCTTATAGACAGGGGAAAATGTGCACACAGACACGCACACAGGGAGAAGGCCACGTAACGGTGAAGGCTGGGATCAGGGTGATGTTTCCACAAGCTGAGGAAAGCCAGTGATTGCCAGCAAATGTCCAGGTGCCAGGGAAGAGTCCTAGAACAGATCCTCTCTCAACCTCAGAAGGAATCCATTCTCCAACACCTTGTTTCAGACTTCAGTTCAGTTCAGTTGCTCAGTTGTGTCTGACTCTTTGTGACCCCATGGACTGCAGCATGCCAGGCCTCCCTGTCCATCATCAACTCCTGGAGTTTACCTGAACTCATGTCCACTGAGTTGGTGATGCCATCCAACCATCTCATCCTCTGTTGTCCCCTTCTTTCCTGCCTTCAATCTTTCCCAACATCAGGGTCTTTTCAAATGAGTCAGCTCTTCGCATTAGGTGGCCAAATATTGGAGTTTCAGCTTCAACATCAGTCCTTCCAATGAACACCCTCCAGAAAGGTGAGAGGTCTGCATCTAAGCCACTCAGTTTGTGATACTCAGTCTGTGTGCAGCTGTAGCAAACACATACAGGGAGCTCAGGTCTGATGGAGAGCAGGGCTTAGCATATTGTCTGTTAAATTACGAAGCAAATGAAGAAAGAAGGAAAGGGTGGAGGGAAGGAAAAGAGAGCCTAAAGGACAGGGAAGCCTGGCATGCTATAGTCCACGGGGTTGCAGAGTCAGACACGACTGAGTGACTGAACAGTAACAGCAAGAAATTTCATTTATTTCAAATGTGACTCAATCAAAGCTTTCAAATCTGACTTAATGTGTCTTTACAGTGTTTCACATACATTGTGCATGCTCAGCTGCTTCAGTCATGTCAGACTCTTTGTGACCCTATGGACTGTAGCCTGCCAGACTCCTCTATCCGTGGGATTCTCCATGCAAGAATACTGGAGTGGGTTGCCATGTCCTCCTCCAGGGGATCTTTCCAAACCAGGGATTGAACCTGCAGCTCCTTCTTTAGCACTGAGCCACCGAGGAAGCCCTTCACTTACATTACTTTATACAATTTTATAGGTCAATCTGTCTATATTGTGTTGCCTGTTTGCAGCCAAGTGTCTAGGGTTTGAAGAACTCAGCAGTTGGTAGAATTCCTGACATCTCAGGGTTGGCAGGGCCCAGTATGAGTTCACTCAGTGGACTCAATGGTGAAGAATCCACCTGCCAATGCAGGAGATGCCAGAGACATGGGTTCAATTCCCAGGTTGGGAAGATCCCCTAGAGGAGGAAATGGCAACTCCAGTATTCTTGCCTGGGAAAATCCCATGGATAGAGGAGCCTGGCGGGCTACAGTTTATGGGGTCACAAAGAGTCGGACGTCTATGGGGTCACAAAACGTCAGACGTGATTGAGCACACATATAAATACACCATGTCCTTTCTGTCCTATTCCAGGCCGGGCCCTTTCTGATCCTGCTGGGTCCTGCGGACTCAGCCTTTGCCTGGCCTGACTTCCTGCTCCTGAGCAGCCATGTGCGCTGACTGTGCGCAGGACTTCAGAGAGAGGAAGCGCTGTTGCCGGGGTCTCCACCTCCTTCAGAGCCCCTGATCTGACTGCCGGGGGCAGAGGATGTGGATCCCAGCCAGAGGCAAAGCGCTCCATCTACTTAGCAGATGCTCCTTTCCCAAATGGCTGTAATTGAGTCTCACTCAATTAAGCAACTATGTACTGGGTGCTTATTATAGACTGGCTCTTAGCCTAGGGGAACTCAAGCAGACTCGGGCTGCAGAAATCCAGCTTGACAAAACTGTCATCATTTCTTCAAACCTGCTGTGTCTCACACACACACACACACACACACACACATGCACACGACCTGAACATTGGAGCAAGATGCCTCCCAGACAGAGGCCAGCACCGCAGTATCCCAAATGGTTGTCCTTGATCTTGACACTTGGGGATGGTGGGGGTCCCTGAGGACCCCCAGCTCAGGGGGGTCACACCAACAATTAGTGATGCTCTAGACAGAAGCGGGATTATTGGTTAGGCTTTAGTTATAGAATGATGGGAGAAAGGAACACAGGATGTGTTTGTTATTATTGCTGACTCGGCTCTCTTGCTGAGAAAGGAAAGCCAACACAGATTGCGTGAGAAAAAATGTCAAATTTCCATATTACTTTTAACTGCTAGTACTTCTGTTTTAAATATGCAAGTGCTAACCTAATCTTTGCCTTCACAAATCTCAGTCTGAAAAGAAGCAGAGACCTTGGTTATCTGCGAATTTAAGTCCATGTTCAGAAGACCAAGGTCTCACAAATCATTTTCTACTTGAAAAAGGCTCTCTCTAAATTGCACATTAAAAAATAATTCACTGAAACATAAATTTTGTTCGGAAAAATGAAAGTCGCCAGTTATATCTGATTCTTTGCAATCCCATGGACTATATATAGTCCATAGAATTCTCCAGGCCAGAATACTGGAGTGGGTAGCCTTTCTCTTCTCCGGGAGATTTTCCCAACACAGGGATCGAACCCAGGCTTCCCACATTGCAGGTGGATTCTTTACCAGCTGAGCCACAAGGGAAGTCCTTTGTTTGGAAATTTCTATTTCCAAGATGAATGTGTGTGAGACATGTATCTCTGTTTGGGCCAAAGGTATGAGAAATGAAGAAGGTAACTTTCAAAATGATTGTTATTCCAGGTGATCAAATGATTCTTAAGTATAATAAATTCAAGTGGTCTTGAGACATTTCAAGCAAAGGGCAAAATCAGACTTGGATGGGAACCCACTGGAATCGCAGCAGAGGTTGCCAGCAGACCAGGCTTCTCCAGGTTTTCAAGTCCTGGGAGGACCTTCTCCTCTGAGTCACTTTAGAAATGGCTTCAGGCCACAGCTTCTGTAGCTTCTAAGGGGCACACGTCCCTCCCTCCCGCCTCTCTTGGGAAAGTAAAATGTGATCTTAAGAGGTTTATGATCATAATTTAAACCATTCTCAACTTTGGGCAAATGGGAAATTTGAATTTTCATTCATTCATTATAACAATAATGAATGTTTATTAAGTACCTGCTCCGTGCCAAACACTGTGAATCACTGTATGATTCTCAGGATAAACCTGTTTAGATAAGGATTTGTTCTCACCCCACCGCTTACTCCAAGAGAAAACTGGGGCCCAGAGAGGCTAAATAATGGGCCCAAGGTCACCCAGCTGGTAAGGCAGGGCCTGGGGACCACATCACACCGCATCATCACTTCCACCCACTCTCTCCTCTAAAACACAGTTGATCTGGGGCTCGAGACTGAAGGAAACACTAAAGGTTTTGATGATGAAACTGTGAGACTTGTTGGGAAGCAGAGTGGGTGGTGGAAATCAGTAGATTTTTTTTTTTACTTGAGCTCGATGACATAGTCCATTCCCTGACAATCGCAAACACTTACTGAGGAAGGAGTAAGAGTGGTTTATGTGAATTCTGCTTCCCCTGATTTAAAACACATCCCTGCCTCTTAATGGAATGTCTTGAATTCCACAAGCCAGCCACGTGGCGGCAGACCCTCGGGCTTGCGTGGCCTGAGTGACACTCTGTGGACCTTCACTCATTAGAGAGTTAATGCTGTGTCAAGAAGAGCAATTTGGAAAACCAGCTCTTTCTGCAAGATGGCAGTTATTTACAACTGCCCAAGCTGACTGGCAATGCCAGGAGCCAAAATTAATTGCAGATCAAATGAACAAAAATGTCTTTCTCGGTGTTTTTAGGGCCCAAAGCCATTTTAATAGACTCTCAAAAATCTCAGTGAGAAGAAAGAAGGAAAAAAAAAAACAACCTTGGCAAGTCCTTTTGATAGGCAATTACTGCCCAGGGTTGGAGGAATAGTAAGTATATATTTGGAAACAAGGTAATAAGAACTTGGAAAGGGGCAAGTGTTAGTCACTCAGTCATGTCTGACTCTTTGTGGCCTCATGGACTATAGCCTACCAGGCTCCTCTGTCCATGGAATTTTCCAGGCAAGAACACTGGAGTAGGTTGTCATTCCATTCTCCAGGGGATCTTCCTGGTCCAGGGATTGAACCTGGGTCTCCCACATTGCAGGCAAATTCTTTACCATCTGAGCCACCAGGGAAGGAGCAAAAGATGTCCTGAATACTGACTGTCAGGACCACCCAGTGGACCTTCATGTACTTTGGGTTTTGTTTCTATGACAAATTCTGTAAGGTGGTGCATCAGTTTTCTGTGGCTGCTTTAAAAAATTACCACATTGTTAGTGGCTTAAAGAAACATATATTTAGTCTCTCACAGTTCTGGGGGTCATGAGTCTAAAATAGGTCTCATGGAGCAAAAGTCGGTTGTTGCAAGTTTGAACACCAGGCCAGGAAGATCCCACGTGCCACAGTGCAACTAAGCCCGTGCACCACCACTACTGAGCTGTGCTCTAGAGCCCTGGTGGCCCAGATGGTAAAGCATCTGCCTGCAATGAGGAAGACCCGGGTTCGATCCCTGGGTCAGGAAGACCCCCGGGAGAAGGAAATGGAAACCCACTCCAGTACTCTTGCCTGGAAAATTCCATGGACGGAGGAGCCTGGTATGCTGCAGTCCATGGGGTTGCAAAGTCGGACACGACTGAGCAACTTCACTTTCTAGAGCCTGGGAACGGCCACTGTTGAGCCCAGGTGCCTCAACTACTGAAGCCTGTGTGCCCTAGAGCCTGTGCTTCACAACAAAAGAAGCCACCAATGAGAAGCTGCTGCGGCTGACTCTGTCCAACCCCATAGACGGCAGCCCACCAGGCTCCCCCATCCCTGGGATTCTCCAGGCAAGAACACTGGAGTGAGTTGCCGTTTCCTGCTTCAATGCATGAAAGTGAAAAGTGAAAGTGAAGTCGCTCAGTGCGACCCCATGGACCCCATGGACTGCAGCCTACCAGGCTCCTCCGTCCATGGGATTTTCCAGGCAAGAGTACTGGAATGGGTTGCCATTGCCTTCTCCGGAGAAACACTTGCACTGAAATAAGTAGCCCCTGCTCTTTGCAACTGGAGAAAAAGCCTGTTGATAGCAATGAAGACCCAGCACAGTCAGAAATAAATAGATAAATAAAATTATTTTTTAAAAAGTCAGTTGTCGGCAGGGCTATGTCCCTTCTGGATCTGTTCTCCATCTTTTCCAGCTTCTCAAGGCCGCCTGCATTCCTTGGCTTGTGGCCCCTCCCATCATCTTCAGAGTCAACATTACACCACCTCCGCTACACTATCACATCTCCTTCTCTGATTACAGCTCTCCTGCTTCTCTTATAAGGATGCCTGTGATTACCCTGGACCTACCGGATAATACAGGATAACCTCCCCATCCTAAACCTTTGACTTCATCACATTTGCAAAACCTCTTTTGCCATGTAAAATAGCATATGTGTGTTTCCAGGAATTAGGAAGTGGACACTTGGGAAGTCGATATTCTGCCTTCCACAGCTGGGCGTGGTTATGTACCTATTTTAAAGATGAGTAAAGAAATCCAGAGATCTTGGGCAATTTCCTTCAAACCACTCAGCTGGTAAAAAGATGACTAGGATTTGAATTCAGAGCAGCAGGCCCTAGAGCCCAAACTCTTTCTCCCCCCACACATTATTCCATTACAGACTCCCAGCCTCATGCTGAATTTAATCTCATGATATTTCCGAGGATTAGTGTAAATGCTACCATTTTTAGGACTGTTTCCAGTGAACTAATCTGCATCTTCAACTCTCCTAGAAGATAAACTAGGAGGGAGCGCAGATTGGGAGCTTGGACACAGGGCCATGGGGCAGGTTGCCCTTCACCTGGCTAACTCCCGCTGGCCCTTCAGCTCTCAGACTCTTATGTCCCTCCTCAGGAAGTCCTCCTGGAATCCCTCAAAGGAGAGCACATCCCAGTGTTACACATGACAGGTGTCTGTTTCTGTGTCTTTCTCCTTAGGTCACAATAATGTTACTGGTGACTCTGAAGCACAAGCGTGATATAAGCTGTTTGTAGCATGGATGAACTCATGAATGAGTAAGTCCACCAACATCTGGGGTTTCCCTGATAGCTCAGTTGGTAAAGAATCCGCCTGCAATGCAGGAGACCCCAGTTTGATTCCTGGGTCGGGAAGATCCCCTGGAGAAGGGATAGGCTACCTACTCCTGCATTCTTGGGCTTCCCTTGTGGCTCAGCTGGTAAAGAATCTGCCTGCAAAGCAGGAGACCTGGGTTCAATCCCTGGGTTGGGAAGATCCCCTGGAGAAGAAAAAGGCTGCCCACTCCAGTATTCTGGCCTGGAGAATTCCGTGGACTATGGAAGTCCATGGGGTGGCAAACAGTGGGACGTGACTGAGCGACTTTCACTTTCACCAACACCTGGGCTTCCCAGATGGTGCTAGTGGAAGAACCTGCCTGCTAATTCAGGAGATGCAGCAGATGTGGGTTCAGTCCCTGGGTCGGGAAGATCCCCTGCAGGAGGGCATGGCAACCCACTCCAGTACTCTTGCCTGGAGGATCCTTTGGCCAGAGGAGTCTGGTGGGCTACAGTCAGACACGACTCAAGTGACTTAGCACGCACACATGCACCACCAACACTATGAAGCCAGCGCCCCTGCTCTGGGTCCTCACCGAGATGCCCGCACCTCTGGAATGTGCAAGATCCAAATGACTGTGGCCCATCAAAATCCAGACTTGGAGAAGCGGGCAGACTCTTCAGAGGCTCTGACCCCTAGCTCTGATCTTAGAAAAGTCCTCTCTTTCTCTCCCAGGAGGGCAGAGTCATTTCCCTCCTTCCTGGGACTAATCCTCATAAGAAGGACTTCATCAAAGGCTGTTGGCTCTACTAAGGATGATCTGCCAGCCAGAGAGTGGGCACCAGAAGCCTGGGGTCAGACAGACGGAGGCTGGAAGCATCACCACGCCATCTGTTGGCTCCTTTTTCAAACAGTCACTGGACTGCCAGGATTGATGTGTACCTTCCTGAGACCTCAGGTAAAGCACTCAGGGCCTTGGGAAGAGAGAGGCCTTAGATGTTAGTGCTCCCCACACCCTCAGGTTCTGACCTACTGCTGTGGGATCCTGGGTAAGTCATTTCGTCTGGTCTTGGTTTCCTCAGATGGTTGGACAGCATCACCGACTTGATGGACATGAGTTTGAACAAGCTCTGGGAGTTGGTGATGGACGGGGAAGCCCAGTGTGCTGTAGTCCATGGGGTCACAAAGAGTCGGACATGACTGAGCGACTGAACTGAGCTGAACTGGCTTCCTCAGCTATGGAAAGATTACGAGAGACCCTGAAAAGTCCTGCTCTCTGCAAGAATGTCCATCACAGCCTTATTTAAAGTGACAAACAATGGGAACCTACCTAGCCAGAACTAGAACAGTTCACACTCACTGAATTACGTCACGTGCCAGGCATTGTGTGCATCACTAAGTATGTGCCCACTTGTTTAATCCTCATTCCTTCCTTATCAGGTGGGGATGGTGTCCTTATTATAGAAAGGGGGAAATTGGGTCACAGAGCTGTTGAATATCTCACTGGGGTCATGCAGTTTAAATGGGGTGGAGCTGGGATCAGATTCTGGGCAGTGTGGCTCTGCCGTTTGAGCGGAGACACTCAACAACCTCACCCCATAGACAACGGTTAAGGACACGGCTTTACAGCCAATTCTTGAAGAATGATACAGCTTTCACAAATAGTGTTAATTCAGAGGGGGCAACAATCTGCGTACTTTTTCTGTATATGTGTCATACTTCAATAAAAATTTCCCTGGTGGCTCAGTCAATAAAGAATCGCCTGCAATGCAGGAGACCTGGGTTTGATCCCTGGGTTGGGAAGATCTCCTGGAGAAGGAAAGGGCAACCCACTCCAGTATTCTTGCCTGGGAAATCCCATGGACAGAGGAGCCTAGCGGGCTCCAGTCCATGGGGTCACAAAAGTTGGATAATACTTGGTGACTAAACCATCACCATCAATAAAAATTTACTCAAATAATAAATAATAAAATGGAAAATTACTTGGGACATAAGTTTAGGTGAACAAAAAGCAGAATTAAAATTAGTCTAAAGATAGGAGTTTTTAAATTATAGTTGATTTACAGTTTGTGTTAGTTTGTGGTTTATAGCAAAGTGATTCAGTTATATGTATATACTTACATATATGTACACTTTTTCATACTCTTTTCCATCATAGGGTATTAGGGGATGTTGAGTATAGTTCCCTGTGCTATACAGGAGGACTATTGTTTATTTTATATATATCAGTGTGTATCTTCTAATCCTAAACTCCTACTTTGTCCCTCCCCCCACACCTTTCCCCTTTGGAAACCATAAATTTGTTTTCTATGCCTGTGAGTCTGTTTTGTTTTGTAAATTAGTTAATTTGTGTCATATTTTAGACTCTACATATAAGTGATATCATATGATATTTGCCTGACTTACTTCACTTAGTATGATAATCTCTAGGTCCATCCATTTCGCTACAAATGGCATTATTTCATTCTTTTTTATGCCCAAGTAATATTCCATTGTATATCTATATATAACACATCCTCTTTATCCACTCCTATGTGGATGGACATTTAGGTTGGTTCTATGTCCTGGCTATTGTTAACAGTGCTGCTACCAACACTGGGGTGCGTGTATCTTTTTGAATTACAGTTTTCTCTGAATATATGCTCAGGAGTGGGTTGCTGGATCATAGGCAACTCCAGTTCTAGCTTTTTAAGGAAACTTCATACTGTTCTCCACAGTGGCTGCAACAATTTGCATTCTCACTAACAGTGTAGGAGGGTTCCTTTTTCTCCATACCCTTTCCAGCAATTGTTATTTTTAGACTTTTTAATGATGATCATTCTGATTGGTGTGAAATGATACCTCATTGTAATTTTGATTTGCATCTCTCTAATAATTAGCAATTTTGAGCTAAAGATAGCATTATACTGAGTAAGATTAATACAGCTGTCTATGTCTAGAGAACAAAAGAAATTTTGCCAAACTTACCTGGGTAGTATGATTGTAGGTATTTCTTCTTTGTTTCTATTTTCCGTATTTTATGAATTTACTCTAATGAGCTCATGTTGATTTCTTATAGCAACAAAATACTTTACACAAAAACCCTCAAAAAACAAAGCCTGTAATTTTCCCATCACTTTCATTCCAGGCTGACTGTGCTTTCTTGCTGATCAATGTAAAAATTACTAATGACAATTGCGTGCAGTCTGTAAATTGAGACAAGAATTTTGTGAAACTTCCAGGTTGTGAAACATCAAGATATGTTTTCCTAACAAAAAGACCATGAGTGGAAAAACAGGACAAGCATTGGGTCTCAACAATTTCATGACATGTGTTTTTAAAAGCATCTTGTTAGAATGCTCCATTAAGAGCAAGGCGCAAATTAAACTGTTCTTTCGGAAATGAGGCAGGAATACAATTAGAAGCCTCTGCCTGTTGGCACTGGCATCAATCTTGGCAGCGCAAATCAGTGAGCACAAGTGGAAATAAATGAGCTACTTCATCAAGGTCAAGGTAGACAAGAAAGGAATAGCTCGTAAAGGGGGAAACTGCAGAACAGAGAGGTGGAATGCATTGTCCAACATCACACAGTGAAGAAGTTCCAGAGCCAGGATTCAATGCTGGTTTGGTCTGATTGCAAAACCTGTGCAATTGCTGCTAGATTCTGAAACCCCTAAGGTTTTATTTTCTCCTCAATGTTTATTGTACACACTCAAGTTGAGAAAGAGTGATGAGCTCTATGTCTCTCTTCTTTTGAACATTGTGGCTTATCATTAAAGCTTCCCTCTTGAACCGATGGACTGAAGTGTCCTTTCTCCTTTCTCTGCCTGGCAAACTCCTACATGTTTGGGGGTGGTGATGATAGCCAATGGTTTTAAAGTCATGGTAACAGAACTTAGGTTTGCATAGACTCTGATCTGGCCTCCCAGGGAGCTACGGCCTCTTCACAGGGTGCCCATCACAGTGTGACATTTGGTACTAGGTGAGAGTTCAGAGAAAGGAGTTACTTATTTAAAAGAAGACAACAGGGAAACAAGATGTAGATAAGAATGTTCTCTAGATGGCTGAAACATCAGTGATAACTGCATGATAAACCCCCCAAATTCAGACACCTTCGGAGTGACAAAGGGCATGTTCCTTTAAAGGCATGCTGGTTTGTCCCCTGGGGGTTCCCACAGTGCTGTTTAAACCCCATGATGTTCTCAG
Source organism: Bos javanicus (assembly GCF_032452875.1). Taxonomy (NCBI): domain Eukaryota; kingdom Metazoa; phylum Chordata; class Mammalia; order Artiodactyla; family Bovidae; genus Bos; species Bos javanicus. Next base: position 105,402,031 of record NC_083873.1, read on the forward strand.
GAATAACCCTGGGTTTACTTACAGAGAAGACAGCAGCCAGAGTCTCAATGCCACCTGTGCTCAGGGTGATGTATGGGATCTTTTCTGGAGTGATTCCAGCTTTTCCAAAGATACTGTTGGTGTAGAACCAAATCTATAAAGCAGGAGAGACAAAGAAGGCAGAAGGGTCAGTGAGAGGCATCTGCTCCCTAAACTAAATTCAGGTACAAGATGGTCTCTGAGATTTGCTGCTAAGTCCAGGGGCATAAAGTGGAGCTATGAGCCAAGGTGATGATTTATTTTTTTCCTTCTCCCATTACTAAAAGAATGTCTACATTACTGGGAGCAACATGTGCTTAGCTAAGTGTGGCAATGAGATAAGAATAGAAATCTTGGTGGGGTTTCCAGGAATTCTCCTGAAAAGTAGGTTTTCACCAAAGAGGTGTGATTCCATTTTTGCCCTTCCTCTTTTCTGCTGTCAGGATGGTGAATGTGATGGCTGCCGCTTCAGCAGCCCTCTTGGGACAGCACTGCTTTTAGCCCCCAAGGTAACATGCTGAGAATAAGAGACGGTATCTGATCCACATGACATTTTACTTCATATTTTGGAAAATCGTCAAACTAAATCTATAATGGGTACAACATGAATGAGGCTCCTGCGAGTTCCACAACTCTCAAGCTGCATAACTATACATAGAACTCTTATGGGATGAAAGCCACCTGTTCAGATGCTGGAGCAGGAAGTTAGAAGGAAACTGTGTCCGTACTCACTAGGGGTGATTTTGTAGTTTATTATCCACACCTGGGCACTTTGGAGAGTGCTAATAATGTTTGTAGGACATCAGCCATAAACCAGGACTGCCTTCTGCAAATCTTGGTATGTGGTCCTGGGGCTACTGTACCAGAGCTTTCAATTTCCTTCATGTGAGAGAGAAGGCCTATTGTTTAGGTCACTGTTGAGGTTTCTGCCACATGAGGTCAAACCTAAGCTTAACAGACACATGTCATCAGACACTGACAGGGCATCAGAAAATCCGCGATTTGGAGTTTGGAGACCTGGCTCCATCCTGAACTACCTGTGCGACCTCAGACAATTTTCTCTGTCCGGCTGAGATTCCTTCTTCTCCTTGGTCAAAAGAGGATAACCCTAACCCTTCCTGGGAGATGTCAGGAAGTGGGTAAGGACTGTCACTATTCATTGATCCAAACTTTTGGATCAAAAGGCTGAAAGTAAATCATTTGTGTTCCCTCCATCCCAGCCATTTCCTTGAAAAGCAACAGTTTGCAGAATGATAGAAAACCACGTACATCTAGACACTCTCTGGAGGAGGAAATGGCAACCCACCCCAGTATTCTTGCCTGGGAGATCCCATGGACAGTGGAGTCTGGCAGGCTACAGTCCATGGGGCGCAAAGAGTTGGACATGATCACGCACACACACAGACTCTGGTAAAAACTACTGCACATGAAATTATCTGAGCTTGTGGGCACTGATACATCTGGTGGCAAACATGGGAAAGACACTCCTGTTTGTGTCTGCCTCTCATTTGAGTGAGCTGATAAATTAGAATTTTAGACTGTATCTTTGCTGTCACATCCATAGCGTAGAGAAGTGACTCCTGATAAATTCTTTACTTCCTAGAGCTCCTGGGCTATGACAGAAGCCAAAATTTTCCCCAAAGCCTCAGTTTCCATTGGATTTATTTATACGTTGAAGGTGACTGTGATCCCCAGCACATCTTCAGGGTTGGATCAAAGCAGTTTAGAGCCTTTCTTAATCTTCACCCAAGTTCATGGATTTTCAACAGTCAGTGGTCTCTCCGACCATGCCCAGTTGAACTTGTGAAATGAAATATTTCCAGCCATATCCATGGGCAAGAAAGGGCACAACCATCAGCGATTTCGTAAATGTCAATGAGGGCTCCCAAAAGGGAACACAATGCCAGTGATCCAGCAGATACCATCACCCACTATGATGGTGATTGCTAAGGAACCCTGGGGAATGCAAGAAGCAGCCATCCGCTGCATCTACCATTCCTAACGTGAACAGGGAATTGAGGAAGTCAGCAATCAAGAAACAGGAACTGGCCCCTGATAACTGAGGTGCATACAAAAGGAGTAAATTCAATGAGCCCAGAGGCTTTCATCTCCCCATAAATGGAAGAACACTAAATCCATAAACTTGATATCTGATTTGCCTTACCTCACAATATCTTTGATGTTCAGACTGCCTGCTCCCTTTGTTGCAAACTTGTACATAGCCTGACTCCACCTCCCACCTCCGTGGAGCAGTTTTCTCAGGGCTACTGAGAGGCTACCTCCCAAGTTTGAGTCTTTAACATTTCCACCAAAGAAAACAACTCTACTTACAGGTTGTGACTTTTTTTTTCTTTCAGTTGACACCCCGCTGCAAAGGTGGAGGCTGATGTTTGTGTTATTCTCAGCCTCAGCCCTGAACCCCACCCTCTGACCTGTTCCTCTGTCAGAAGCTTCCAGTCTCTGATTTCATGTGATCTGTATTCCCCATGGAAGCTGGCGCCATGCTCCTTCCTGCCCCTCATGCCCCTTCCCACCCCAGCTTCTTCCCTGCCTCCAACTCTCCCTGGAGCAATGCTGCCTCGGGCACTCCTGATAGGTTTAAATGTTAGTGAAGAGTCACTGTGCAGAACACTAGAGACTCACAGGGACAGTTATAAGTGGCCCTCTCTTATGTGCATGCTAAGTCACTTCAGTCCAACTCTTTGCGACCCCACGGGGTGTAGCCCACCAGGCTCCTCTGTCCATGGGATTCTCCAGGCAAGAATACTGGAGTGGATTGCCATGCTCTCCTCCAGGGGATCTTCCCCACCCAGGGATCGAATCCACATTGCATACATCTCCTGCATTAGCAGGTGGGTTCTTTACCACTGAGCCACCTGGGAAGCCCCCAGTCCTCTTGTACTTAAATGCATTTCTGCAGTGATAGGCAGAAATCGGTCCTTTGGGTGGTCTCCCCATCCAGGGCCAGCAAGGAGGACCTGCTGGACTGGCCTTGTCCCCACAGGGAGGGCCCGCACATCACACAAGCTGCCTGTCTCATTTGGCTTCCTCCACGAAGCCATCTCTCTCTCCCTGCATCATCTTACAGAGCTGCATGGTAACTGCCTCTGTCTCTGCTTCCACTAAGGTTTATTTGATCTGGCAGTTTGAGGGCGCTGAACTGCATGGAGACACAAAGTCTGGAGCGTGTCCTGCGGCGGACCCTCCCATGGACTATGATTTGTGTTGACCTCACCCCAACACAACCGTGCTTTCTCTGGTTGCCTGATCGACTCCATCCACTGAGGCAGATGGTGCAGTGGAAGGAGCTGCTATTCTGGGAGGCGGGCAAGGCAGGATTTCAATCCCAGGGCTGCCTCTGGTGACCTGAGGGTCTGGAGGCAAATGATTTCATGTCTTTTAGTCTCTGTTCTCTGAAAGAAGGTAATCATACTTGCAGGGTAGTGGTGAAAGCTTTTTAAATGAAAGTTTTCTTAAAGCATCCTTTCTCTAATGGGTGCACAACACACAGCGGGCATCAGTCTGGAAGATTCCCGTCTCTCTATGGAGATGCCACTGCTTCTGGGTAAAGGAGGACATGGGACAGTTGTGTGCAAGCCCAGGGTGGAAGCATCTCTTATCTGCCTCCATCCAGCCTCCTCCCTGTGGGATGGACCTGTAACCGGGAAGGGTTACTTTTAAATTTACACTGGATCTGCTTCTGCGACTTTAACTCTTTGTTATAAACGGTGGCCTGCCCCAGGGAGATAACCTGAGCCTCCCACCTCTGAAAGACTGTAAGAAAGTGAAACTAACACATTCCCCTGCCTGAAGCCATTCTAGGGGACTTTCGCAAGGATTGAATCATCTTTTTACCTTATTTCCTCACCTGCCTCCCACCCCCCCACCTCTGATCCATAAAAGAACCTGGTAACCAGGCCCTGACAAGGTGGTTATTTTGAGGTGCTAGCCTGCCATCTTTTCGGTCAGCTGGCTTTCCAAACAGTTGTGTTCCTTGCCTCAACACCTAGTCTCTCGGATTCGTTGTCCAGTCGTGCGGCAAGCAGAGTGAGCTTGGACTCAGTAACAGACCTTTAAGGGACTTTGCAGAAGCTGGTGGGAGGAGGATTTGGGCCTCCTTGACCCCCTGCCTCTGATGCCCTAAAGCCATATGCAGGTCAGGAAGCAACAGTTAGAACTGGACATGGAACAACAGACTGGTTCCAAATAGGAAAAGGAGTTCGTCAAGGCTGTATATTGTCACCCTGTTTATTTAACTTATATGCAGAGTACATCATGAGAAACGCTGGACTGGAAGAAACACAAGCTGGAATCAAGATTGCCGGGAGAAATATCAAAAACCTCAGATATGCAGATGACACCACCCTTATGGCAGAAAGTGAAGAGGAACTCAAAGGCCTCTTGATGAAAGTGAAAGAGGAGAGTGAAAAAGTTGGCTTAAAGCTCAACATTCAGAAAATGAAGATCATGGCATCCGGTCCCATCACTTCATGGGAAATAGATGGGGAAACAGTGGAAACAGTGTCAGACTTTATTTTTCTGGGCTCCAAAATCACTGCAGATGGTGACTGCAGCCATGAAATTAAAAGACGCTTACTCCTTGGAAGGAAAGTTATGACCAACCTAGATAGCATATTCAAAAGCAGAGACATTACTTTGCCAACAAAGGTTCGTCTAGTCAAGGCTATGGTTTTTCCTGTGGTCATGTATGGATGTGACAGTTGGACTGTGAAGAAGGCTGAGCGCCAAAGAATTGATGCTTTTGAACTGTGGTGTTGGAGAAGACTCTTGAGAATCCCTTGGACTGCAAGGAGATCCAACCAGTCCATTCTGAAGATCAGCCCTGGTATTTCTTTGGAAGGAATGACGCTAAAGCTGAAACTCCAGTACTTTGGCCACCTCATGCGAAGAGTTGACTCACTGGAAAAGACTCTGATGCTGGGAGGGATTGGGGGCAAGAGGAGAAGGGGACGCCAGAGGATGAGATGGCTGGATGGCATCACTGACTCGATGGACGTGAGTCTGAGTGAACTCCGGGAGTTGGTGATGGACAGGGAGGCCTGGCTTGCTGTGATTCATGTGGTCGCAAAGAGTCGGACACGACTGAGCGACTGATCTGATCTGATCTGACCCCCTGCCTCTGATGCCCTAAAGCCCTCCTTCTTAACTCAGGACAGGTGTTCTAGAGACAAAGTATAACATGCAAATGACATGCAAATCATTTTCATCTCTCAACAGCCTGGAAGGGGACATTGCCAGAGGATCAAAGACCACACACAGATGACAAGGCAAGAGCTGGACAGAGACCCAGGCCTGTGCTTCCTGCAGTGCGTTCTTCCCACTGCATGGGCTGTGCTGGGCTCTGAGCCCAGGTTCAGTTCAGTTCAGGCACTCACTTGTGTCCAACTCTTTGCGACCTCATGGACTGCAGCACGACACGCCTCCCTGTCCATCGCCAACTCCCGGAGTTTACTCAGACTCATTTCCATTGATGATGCCATCCAACCATCTCATCCTCTGTTGTCTCCTTCTCCTCCCACCTTCAATCTTTCCCAGCATCAGGGTCTTTTCCAAAGAGTCAGCTCTTCACATCAGGTGGCCAAAGTATTGAAGTTTCAGCTTCAGCATCAGTCCTTCTAATGAACACCCAGGACTGATTTCCTTTATGATGGACTGGCTGGATCTCCTTGAAGTCCAAGGGACTCTCAAGAGTCTTCTTCAACACCACAGTTCAAAAGCATCAGTTCTTCAGTGCTCAGCTTTCTTTATAATCCAGCTCTCACATCTGTACATGACTACTGGAAAAACCATAGCTTTGACTAGATAGACCTTTGTTGGCAAAGTAATGTCTCTGCTTTTTAATATGCTGTCTAGGTTAGTCATAGTTTTTCTTCCAAGGAGCAAGCATCTTTTAATTTCATGGCTGCAGTCACCATCTGCAGTGATTTTGGAGCCCAGAAAAATAAAGTCTCTCACTGTTTCCACTGTTTCCCCATCTATTTCCCATGAAGTGATGGGACTGGATGCCATGATCTTAGTTTTCTGAATGTTGAGTTTTAAGCCAATATTTCCTCTTTCACTTTCATCAAGAGGCTCTTTAGTTCTTCTTCACTTTCTGCCATAAGGGTGGTGTCATCTGCATATCTGAGGTCATTGATATTTCTCCTGGCAATCTTGATTCCAGCATGTGCTTCATTCAGACCAGAATTTCGCATAATGTACTCTGCATGTAAGTTAAATAGGCAGGGTGACAATATACAGCCTTGACGTACTCCTTTCCCGATTTGGAACGAGTCTATTGTTCCATGTCCGGTTCTAACTGTTGCTTCTTGACCTGTGTTCAGATTTCTCAGGAGGCAGGTAAGGTGGTCTAGTATTCCCATTTCTTTAAGAAATTTCCACAGTTTGTTGTGATCCACACAGTCAAAGGCTTTGGTGTAGTCAATAAAGCAAAAGTAGATGTTTTTCTGGAACTCTCTGGCTTTTTCAGTGATCCAGTGGATACTGGCAATTTGATCTCTGGTTCCTCTAGCTTTTCTAAATCCAGCTTGAACATCTGGAAGTTCACGGTTCATATACTGTTGAAGCCTGGCTTGAAGGATTTTGAGAATTACTTTACTAGCGTGTGAGATGAGTGCAATTGTGTGGTATTTTGAACATTCTTTGACATTGCCTTTCTTTGGGATTGGGATGAAAACTGACCTTTTCCAGTCCTGAGGTCACTGCTGAGTCTTCCAAATTTGCTGGCATATTGAGTGCGGCACTTTCACAGCATTAGAAATACAGGGGATACAGCATCAGGGGATACAGGAACTGAGCTGTTATGGCAACTCATCCCCAAACTGGCAAGTTTCATGTTGAGAGCTGAACATAGACAGTTGAATCTAGAACTTCTACTCTGGCACACACTGGGGTGGCCACTTGGAAGGGCCCTCATTTAGCATTCTCTCCTGTCACGGGGACACAGCAAATTCTTCTAGTGAGATGGTCTCAGTTATGAGGGTAACAGAACATTTAATTTCTCTAGTTTGAGTTAGGAATTTATCTGGGAAGAAACCTTGAAATGAAACCTGTTTATAATGCTTCTGTTCTTGTGATGAGAAGTTCTGTGCAGAGTATGACTTCGGGTTCTGAATTCCTAATGATGCTTAGACAAATGAGATGGACACTCACATGGCCTGGTTCCAGGCTGGCAGAGGGGGAGGGGTCACACTTTGCTACAAACCTGTCTCAGGCTCTCCTGCCTCCCACCCTCCCTTCCTTCTCCCAGCCTTGTCTCCCTTCCTTTCTATTGTTTATTCAGTACCGTGGGGAACAACATGCCTGTCCTTGCCCTCCCAGATCTAGTCTAGCAGGGAAAGGATGTGTTATACAACAGTCACACAGGTAAAGAGTTCAAGGGGCACACTAGCTCCCCAGGAATGCTGTGACACTTGGGCCCCCACAGAGTGGACAAATATGCTGGCAGTAAAAGGCCGTGAGTGAAAAAGGTGGCTTAAAGCTCAACATTCAGAAAACTAAGGTCATGGCATCTGGTCCCATCACTTCATGGCAAATAGATGGGGAAACAGTGGCAGACTTTATTTCTTTGGGCTCTAAAATCACTGCAGATGGTGACTGCAGCCATGAAATTAAAAGACGCTTACTCCCTAGAAGGAAAGTTATGACCAACCTAGACAGCATATTCAAAAGCAGAGACATTACTTTGCCAAAAAAGGTCCGTCTAGTCAAGGCTATGGTTTTTCCAGTAGTCATGTACAGATGTGAGAGCTGGACTATAAAGAAACCTGAGCACTGAAGAACTAACTGATGCTTTTGAACTGTGGTGTTGGAGAAGACTCTTGAGAGTCCCTTGGACTTCAAGGAGATCCAACCAGTCCATCCTAAAGGAGGTCAGTCCTGGATGTTCATTGAAAGGACTGATGCTGAAGCTGAAACTCCAATACTTTGGCCACCTGATGTGAAGAGCTGACTCATTTGAAAAGACCCTGATGCTGGGAAAGATTGAGGGCAGGAGGAGAAGGGGATGACAGAGGATGAGATGGTTGGATGGCATCACTCACTCAATGGACATGAGTTTGGGTAAACTCCAGGAGTTGGTGATGGACAGGGAGGCCTGTTGTTCATGGGGTCGCAAAGAGTCAGACACGACTGAGTTACTGAACTGAACTGAACTGAACATCTAGAATGAATATTATCAGACCCACATGGCTTCCTACCAGCCTGCGCTCTGAGCCTCCCCACTCATGTTTTACGTTTATTCTGACAAGATTAGGAGTCTTGCTTCCCAAGTATGGTGCATGTCAGAAGCAGCAAAGTTTAAGTGTGTGGCATTGAGAAAGAAGAAAGCACTGCTAGGAACAGTCTTGCTGATACCAGCTAAGAGGAAGGGGGATCTAACAGAGGCCCATCAGTTACCATCAGAGATAGTGTCTGTCCATAATTTCATCGCGCTTCCCTGATGGCTCAGATGATAAAGAATCTGCTTGCAACGCGGGAGATCTGGGTTCAATCCCTGGGTTGGAAGGATCCCTGGAGAAGGGAATGGCAACCCACTCCAGTATTCTTGCCTGAAGAATTCCATGGACAGAGGCTACAGTCCATGGGGAAGCAAAGAGTTGGACATGAACTGAGCAACTAACACAAACACACATGATTTCATGCAATCCTCATGGTAGCTGTGAAAAAAAAAAAAAAAAGAATCTATATCTCCATTTTCCATAAGAGGAAACTGAGGACTGGAGGAGTTGGTATGATTGGCCTCCTCTGTTGAAGAAGGGAGAAATTCAAAAGAAGGAAGGGTAACCTAAGGAGATGAGAGTTCCACTGTCATTCTTCACATTCTAGAAGATTCCAGAACGTTCAAGAAAACTATGGCTTTCTTGTCTCAGGTTTGGCAATCCAGTCAAATTTTCCCCTCAAGGACTTGGTAGGAAGTGCACCCTCCCTACCCCTGTTCTTACCTCCTACTCCTTTCCTCACATAACACTCAGCTGCCTCCATGCGTCATGGGCTGCTGGAGACCCATGGACCCTGGGAAGGGTCTCCATCCTCAATGATGGTTATGGGGAGGGAGCAGCATCAGAGAGACTGAATCTTTGCACAGAAACCAAAAACACAAGTCTGTTTTTTTGAGCAAAGAACAAATTGTTGGAGGAAGGCAGCTACACAAAATAATTTTAAGTGACAGGTCTAATTTTAGAGACGAGAACTTGAAAGTTACTGTGAGAAGGAGGGGAAAAAACAATCTGACGCTGAAAAGGGAATGAGAAATAACTAAATGTTATGTTCAACTTTCACTTGATTTCTAAAGAGTGTGAAAACCATTCATCGACTCTTTAGCAAAAAAAAAAAGTACTGAACAATATGTAATGCTTGTTTAGGACAGTGATTCTCGACTGGGGGCAATTTTTGTCCCCAGGGGACATTTTGCCATGATGGAGACATGTTTGTTTGTTGCATGAACTGTCACCTAGGGAGTAGAGGTCTGGTAAGCTGCAAAACATCCTAGAGTGTATACTAAAATTCCACGACAATGAATTTTCCAGCCCCAAATGTGCATAGTGCTAAGGCTGAGAAAGACTGGTTCAGTGCAGGGTATAAGGTCTCAGAGATGGGCTGGGGAATCTGTCAGGGCCCTGCTGCCAGGACGTGTAACCCACCATGACCTTGAGCAAGTCCTTGATCCTCTGCAAGCCTCAGCTTCTTCATTTAGAAAATGGGGATGGAGCCACCTACCCTGCAAGACGTTTGGGTCCAGAATAAAGTGATGAATGGAGATGCCTAGCAGTGTTTATGCCTGTCTTAACATATAGACTGTGTCCCCCAACATTCATTGTTGTTGTTCAGTCATTAAGTTGTGTCCAACTCTCTGGGACCCCACGGACTGTAGCATGCCAGGCTCCTCTGTCCTCAACTATCTCCCAAAGTTTGCTCAAATTCATGTCCATTGAATAGGTGATGTTATCTAACCATCTCATCTTCTGTCATCCCCTTTTCCTCCTGCCCTCAATCTTTACCAGCATCAGGGTCTTTCTCAATGAGTTGACTCTTTGCATCAGGTAACCAAAGTACTGGAGCTTCAGCTTCAGCATCAGTCCTTCCAATGAATATTCAGGATTGATTTCCTTTAGGATTGACTGGTTGGATCTCCTTGCAGTCCAATGGACTTTCAAGAGTCTTCTCCATCACCACAATTCAAAAGCATTAATTCTTCAGCACTCAGCATTCTTTATGATCCCCTCACATAATTTCTGGTAAAACTAAGGGGACAGAGCAAGTATTAAAGTGCATTTAGAGGCTTTCATCTGTGTTAGCTAGCTCTCTCCTTTGATCTTGTGAATTATTTGGGGGGTAGAAGGTAGCTTTTTCCAGGTGCAGGGAGGGAGCTTGGACTAGGGCATAGGACAGTGGGCTCTGAGGCTGGGATTTGCTGCTCACCGGCACTTGTCCTTTAGTATGTAAGAATCAGGGCTTCCCTGAATGCTCAGTTGGTAAAGAATCTGCCTGCAATGCAGGAGACCCTGGTTTGATTCTTGGGTCAGGAAGATTTGCTGGAGAAGGGATAGGCTACCCACTCCAGTATTCTGGCCTGGAGAATTTCATGGACTGTATAGTCCATGGAGTCGCAAAGAGGCGGATACGACTCAGCGACTTTCACTTCACTTCACTTCATGTAAGAATGAAGTAGGACTTGTCCCCTTGACTGCCTAGGGATGACCTAGGGACCCAGCCCGGTGACATACACAGGTATACTCTGAAGCATGGAGTCAAACTGGGGTAGTTGCCAGGGTCTGGGAGTGGGGGAAACTCAGTGTCATTAATGAATAGGTATAAAGTTTCAGTTTAAGCAAGATGAACAAGCTCTAAAGATCTGTACAATATGATGCCCATGGTTAACAATGTCATATTGTGCATTTAAACGTTTGTGAAGAAGATAAATGTCATGCTAAATGTCCTTACAATGATAAGATGGAGGACTTCTCAGGTGGCACAGTGGATAAGAATCCGCCTGACGATACAGGCGACACGGGTTTGATCCCTGGCCTGGAAAGAGTTCATGTTGTCGGAGCAACTAAGGCGGTGCACCATGACTTCTGAGCCTGTGCTCTAGAGCCCGTGAGCCACAACTACTGAGCCCGTGCTCCCCAGCTGCTGAAGCCTGTGCTCCACAGCTGGAGAAGCCACTGCTATGAGACGACTGTGCACCGCAGCTAGAGCAGCCCCTCCACTCTCCACAATTAGAGAAAGCCCACGAACAGCAATGAAAGGCCTAGCATGGCCAAAGTAAGTAAATAAATAAATACATTTTAAAAAAGAAAGAAAAAGAAAAGAGTTGGAAAGTAGTCAACGCAAAGGAAAGTGACTGAGATCTCAGATCTGCTGGCTCTGGGAGCAGAGATTTTTTTTTTTCTCCATCTATGCTTATGCAGTGGGGCTTACAGAAACACTCAAGTGGAATTTACAAAGTAATACAGCATATGCAAATTGGAAAATTATGTCTCACAGAAGGAGAGAATTCTGTTTAGAAATGTCATGGTTCTCTATCTAAATGTCTCATTACATACAGATTCCATATGTGGCTTTACAATTCCACGTGTTAACTTTAAGAAACAGATGCTTTCTGTCTCTGCTTACTCAGAACAGGGAGGGAGCATTTGAAATAGTCTAGCACAACAGAGGTCCATGTAGTCAAAGCTATGGATTTTCCAGTAGTTATGTATGGATGTGAGAACAGAGAATTGACTTTTTGAAGTGTGGTGCTAGAGAAGACTCTTGAAAGTCCCTGGGAAAGCAAAGAGATCAAACCAGTTAATCCTAAAGAAAATCAACCCTGAATACTCTTTGGTAGGACTGATGCTGAAGCTGAAGCATCAATACTTTGTCCACCTGAAGAGCCGACTCATTGGAAAAGACCCTGATGTTGGGAAAGATTAAAGCCAAGAGAAGGGGACAACAGAGGATGAGATGGTTGGATAGCATCACCGACTCGATGGATATGAACTTGGGCAAGCTCTGGGAGATGGTGAGGGACAGGGAAGCCTGGCATGCTGCAGTCTATGGGGTTGCAAAGAGTTGGACACGACTTGGTGATTGAACAACAATAAGCACGACCTTGGTCTTATCCAGAGGAGGCAACAATAGGACTAGATCAAGGTCAGGCAAGTTAACCCAGGTGCCCCCTCCTTCTGCTGACACAACTAGACCAAGGTTAAGCAAATAAGCCACAAGACGATTTCACTTCATCCTGATATTTCCAACAAAAGATGCAAGAGAAAAAAGAGAAATGAGGCTGAACACTGGGTTGTTAACTTCCCCCCCATCCCCTACCCCCTGACTGGAACTACTCCCCTTTCAGGTTGCCTTCCCTACCCACCCACAAACATCCTCCCTGCTGACTCTGGTATGCCAGGGCAACTCTTTCATCTGGGCTTCTTCAGAAGTTCCCTTCTCCTGCCCTCTGGGCCCAGCCACACTTGTCCTGAGCTATGTAACTGACCTCGAGGGAATCTGATTCCTTCAGTGCAGGAATCTCCTCTATGTATTCCTGCCAAGTGGCTGGCCAGCTGGCTTGCACACTTTCACAAATGGGAAACTCACTACCCCTGGAGGCAATCCACTGTTTTCCAGAAGCAGCCATAACAGTAATGATCCTAAGTCTGCCTCCCTACTCCTAAAATTTCTGAATTCTACATTTTGGAGCCCCTAAGAGAGAAGGGGAGGCTTTGTCCATTGGTGGGTTAGGGTACCCCAGAGAAGAAGACCCTCCTCTGGTTTACCTGCCCACATCGACTTGGGCCTCAAGAAACTTTTCTTTAAAGCCTTTAAATTTTATCAGGTCAAAATCATACATTGAAGCCAGCCCAACCAATGTTGTTGTTGAACAGTTGCTAAATCCAACTCTTTGCGACCCCACGGACTGCAGCATGCAAGGCTTCCTTGTCCTTCACTATCTCCTGGAGCTTGCTCAAACTCATGTCCATTGAGTCAGTGAAGCCATCCAACCATCTCATCCTCTGTTGTCCCCTTCTCCTCCTACCTTCAATCTTTCCCAGCATCAGCCCAGCCAAGGGTACCTTTCTTTAAATAATCTCAATGTCATGTCGCTTACTTGTGACTTTCTAATATCTTCCTTAAGAAATATGACTTTTAGGCACTTCTCTGGTGGCCCAGTGGTTAAAAATCTGCCTTCCAATGCAGGGATGCAGGTTCCATCCCTGGGCGGGGAACTAAGATCCCACGTGCCGTGGGACAACTACAGAGCCCATGCTCTGGAGACTGAAAACACAACTAGAGAAAAATCTGCATGCTGCAAGGAAAGATCATGTGTGCCGCAACTAAGACCAGACACAGCCAAATAAATAAATATATATTTTAAAGACATATGATTTCTAAGTGTTTCTAGGGATAAGTAATTATAATGATAGCAGCATTTAGTAAGGGGTAATTCTGGGCTAGCTGCTTCATTGAACATCTCACATAGATGATCTCTTTCCATATTACATTATCCCATTTTACAGATATGGAAACTGATGGTCAGGTTACATGATTGCCCAGTGGCACAGAACTGGGCTAGAACCCAGGGCATACAGGGTCCAAGCCCTGGCCCACCTCCCCCCACCCTTCCCTCCGGTTCCTCTGTCTGTGCTGGGGCACTCACCGCATTGAGGCCGGAGAGCTGGTAGCAGGCCATGGAGATGACTGCGGTGATGAGCTGCCAGCGAACGAAGGGACTCCTGAGCAGCTCCAGCACGGATACCAGCCGGATGTTCCTCTGCACGCGGCTCTCCGCCAGGACCTCCTCCATCTCACGGGAGACGTCCTCTTTGCCCAAGAAGGTCCGGAAGGCTACCAATGGGGAGGAGCACGGATTTCAGTGGGGATTATTAGGATGTCCGCTGTGTCTGATGTTGGGGCCCCCGGGGATGGTCTGTCCCACCATCCAGACACACCGGATGGTTGTATATCAGAGATGGAGCTGGCAGGGGTCGTTGAGGCCATGGAGTGCCAAGCCCTTGTTTAAAAGTAAGAAAATAGGGACCTCCCTGATGATCCAGTGGCCAAGAACTCTGTTCTCCCACTGCAGGGGTCCCAGGTTTGATCCCTGGTCAGGGAACTGAATCCCATAGGCCACAACTAAGCGTTCACATGTGACAATGAAGAGCAAGATTCTGCATGCTGCAAGTAAGACTGGAGCAGCCAAATAGATAAATTATATATACATACACACACAAAGACCCTGATTCTGGGAAGGATTGAAGGCAGGAGGAGAAGGGGATGACAAGGATGAGATGGTTGGATGGCAGCACCGATTCAATGGACACGAGTATGAGTAAACTCCAGGAGTTGGTGATGGACAGGGAAGCCTGGTGTGCGGCAGTCCATGGGGTTGCAAAGAGTTGGACATGACTGAGCGACTGACCTGAACTGATATATACAAAACAAAAGTAGGAAAACAGGAGGCCCACAGAGATGTAGTGACCTGCTCAAGGTCATTGAGTTGGCCAGGAGAAGAACCCCTAGAGAACCAGGCTCCTCTGATTGCCCCCCCTGCAAAGCTGAGCACATCCAGGGTTCAAATCCCATCTCTACCTCTGGGTAGATGAGCAGCGTTCATGCCTCAAAAAGTTCCTGTAATGACCAAGTGATGTAACATATGCTAAACCCCTGGCTCCATGATGATGCACTGAGCACCTCCTGTCCGCCCAGCCCTGTGTGCTCATTCTCACTGGTGGCCTCTAGACGGAAGTCAGACTGCCACCTGACCAGGATGCCTGGAACGGGGATTGAACTAAATGATCTCCAGGGCCCTTTCCACACAGCCCTGTGAAATACAGAAAGCTGGATTGGAATATTCTCAAAGAGCCAATCTTCCCAGGATTCAAGCTCACCCCTGTGACTCAGGCTTTCCCAGGCTGAACACTGCAAATTTCCAGCCTCAGTGAGCATGTCATCTTTTTTTTTTTTTTTTACCAAGCCCTTAATTGTGCAAACCGCCATGGATATATGCACGAAGCTGGGCTGTCTGATTAGACCCCCGAGATCACAATAATTAGATCTGGGGAGATGGTTTTAGAATGCAGATTTAAATATTCAGCATGTTGGGGGCCAGAGTGAGGTACTCCGCCCATGGCAAAGGTCATGAGGAAGGAGGCTCGACATACGCAAAGGCGGGATCGAGCCTCAGGAGTCCCCCTGGAAATCCTCGAGCGTCTACCACCATAACCAGAGCCTGCCTACTTTACTACTTTGTGCTCTCACCTGCACCTCTGACTTTACGGGGGGCTGTCCCCCACCACCTCTTTCGGAGAAGGAGTTAACCTAGAGCTCCAGTCAATAAAAACTCTTGGGTGTGACAAGAGTGTTTTAACCTACAAACTCCTCTGAAGGTTCTCTAGCCTGCCTGACAGGCTCGTCCGGCCACATGTGATTGCTCACAGCCTCCCAACCGTGAGAGGCACGAGATGCTTTAAACCTTCTAAAAACAGGTTCCTTAGAAAAGTTAGAAAACTATAAGTATAAGTATAGTGGGCTAATTAGAAATTGTGTTGGTGAAGGGTTTTTCATTTGTTGAGCCAATGTTTGTTGCTAAGTCTCCACATCCCCTGCCCTTACACACATTAATGAATATATAGAAGAAATAAGTATTAACCTTTGATATTAATCACGTTAGACCTTAGGCTAAGTAAATTCTTTCCTTAACTAAAACCCACTACACCCTCACCCTGTAGGAATGTAACTTTATTTGGGTGGCGTCTGTTTTGAGAATAATCAGCCCTGGAGAAATAAGTGTCCTGATTGACTGACTGTTGTCACAAGGAGAGGGTCGTAAATTGTCAGCAGGCCCCCCTGGCCAGAAGATGATGTAACACACCTAAGACCTCTGTATACATTTGTGTGAAGCACCTGACTTTAATAAAAGTCAGGACTGCTGTCCCCACGTGACTTTTGTATAACATCTCAGTGTATAAAAACAGACTCTGGAAAATACAGAATTGGGATCAGTTTCTCGAAATACTGGTCTCCCCATGTCGCTCTCTCTCTCACTCTGGCTGAGTCTCCATCTGGAGTGCGGAACCCACCATGCTTACTAATTATGCCTGGGCTTCTAAGATCCGACCGGGGAGGCCTCAGTGTCTCCTCTCCTTCAGGAGAACGGAAGGACGCCTGCGGCCTACGTAAGTGGTGCAAACTTCTTGTCTTGAAGTTTTATTGGTCTCCCGCGTAAACCAAGCTACTCAGCCTCTTTTCTCCACTGAATTTTCCTACTGAGCTATCCTTATTCTATTACTCTTTATATCTTTAATTAATATCTAATTGAAGCTATTGTATCCTGATCCTCGCCTATGCCGTCTCTCCTTCGAATACCCTGGATCAGCCGGGGCTGGTCCCCGGCACAGCACTTAGGTATTCATCCTCCTACAGGGGAGGCGGCTTGTGATGGCTCCTGGGGACAGTCCTTTCCTGATACAGTGCGCATTATCCCTAAAAACACTGCTCTGAACCTCAGGCCAGGTGAAACTACTTTTCTTAAGTAGGAAAAATCAAAACATGGTTGTTAAATCTCTCCAGATTCTGCAAGCCCAGGAAGGCTCTGAGGTGTTATTTCCAGAAGTATAGTAAAAACCACCTCAGAATGTCTCTTTTGTAAGCTGTAATTTAATACCTTTCCCAGCATTTATTAAAGATAAGTGGAGGAAACAGCTGAGGGGGAAATGTTTCTGTAGCATTTACTAAACCATAGTATTTCTCAAAGTTCAAAAATGCAATATTCATGTCATAAAGTAAGCCTAGAGTTTCAGGGCAAGAAAATATTTCTCTCTTCTTCCTGACATACATAAAATAAGGAGAACTTGAGAACCTTTTTTTTTTTTCCCCTTTTCACTTTGGCTGCTGGGAAGCTCTCAGTTAAACTCATTGTTCAGCTCTTAGAGTTTCCTGGAGCAAAATTCTTTCTTCTTCCTGTTAAAAGTTCTGATCTCATTCTTTTTTAATTTTTAAAAATTATTTATTTATTTTTGGTTGTACTGGGTCTTTGTTGCTGCCCCGACTTTTCTCTGTTTGCAGCGAGCAGGGGCTACTCTCTGAGTGCAGTACACAGGCTTCTCATTGCAGTGGCTTCTCTTCTCTCTGCACTTGGCCATGACCTTCTCTCTACCGGGAATGCTCTTCCTGCCTTTCCTCGCTTGGCTAACTTTTCCCACTTCGAAGTCAGAGCCTGGGCTCTCACAGTCCCTTGCGTTTTTTCCTACCTTGGCACTTTCTCACCACACTTTCATCAGCACCTGCTGTGAGCACCTGGAAGTCCAGTGCCTGGTGCCCGGGGGAGAGCAGGTGCCAAGTTGGTGTTTGTTGATCCTGTGGGGACAGTACTGGTCATGTAAAGGGATGGTCTCATGTATGGTGGGCCGAAATCATGGGCTGTTCAGAGCCATTTCTCAGTACAAACTTACTGAGCGTCTGCTGTGCTCCAGACGCTGCACTGGGGAGGTGGTGTCTCCACTACAATCACATCACATTTCCAAATCAGTTTTTGTGGAATTCCAATCCCAGGAGAGGCTCCATGGGAACAAGATTCCCTGATCAGAGAAGTTTAGTCTCACTGCATGAGTGCTAGCTCCCGGAGGTTCAAACTTTACATTAGACTAGTAAAGGCTGTGGACTTCTCTGGTGGCCCAGTGATTAAGAGTCTGCTTGCCAATGCAGGGGACATGGGTTCAATCCCTGGTCTGGAAGGATTCCACATGCTGTGGAGCAACTAATCTTGTGCACCACAGCTACTGAAGTCCTCTCATCCTAGAGCCTGTGCTTCGCAAAAAGAGAAGCCTGAGCACCACAAGTAGAAAAAGACTATGTGTAGCTATGAAGACCCAGCACAGCCAAAATAAATAATAAAATTAAGAAAGAAAGAAAATTAAAACAAAAAAAGTAACGGTTCTGATAAGTCCCGCGAGAAAGACACCCATTTCATTTTGTTTAGTTCCACATTTCCCAAGTGTGTTTCCTGGTGCATCAACTAACATTGTGCAGAAGTACATCAAGAAGTGTGATTCTAACTTTACGTGGCAGTGTCACAGAGGGAGCAAATTCAGGACGTCCTGGGAGCCAGGAGGGGAGCTCCATGGATGGCGCTGGGCAGAGAGGAGGCAAATATCACCAGGTTACTCCCTATCTCTGTCTTTTAGGAGGCACTTTGAAGAGCAGAAAAAGCCAGGGGTAGGCAGAAGAATGACCACCCATGTCAGTCCACATTCTAATCCCCAGTACCTGTGAATAAGTTAGCATTCATGGCCAAAGGGGCACTGCATATGTGATTAATGTAAAGGCCTTGAGATGGGGAGGTTATCCTGGATTATCTAGGTGGGCCCAATGTCATCACAAGATTCCTTATAAGAGAAAGGTAGGAGGGTCAGAGTGAGAGAGAAACTGATGTGACCATGGAAACAGGGGTTGGAGGAGGGATGCACTTTAAAGGAGGAAGGGGTCACGAGCCAAGGAGTGCGGGCCACCTCTATGAGCTGGAAAAGGCCAGGAATGATTCTCCCCTGGAGCCTCCAGAAAGGATCCCAGCCCTGCCAGCACTTTGATATTAGCCTGTTGAGTCCTATTTTGCAGTTTTGACTTCCAGAACTATAAGGTAATAAATTGATGTTTTAAGCCACCAAAGGAAAACCAACGCAGAGCCACTGAAATGAGGAAGCTGTAGGTTCAACCCCACCACCACCCACTTTCTGCAGGACACGGGGAAAGCACCTGATCTTTCAAGCCTTAGGTCTTAACTGTAAACTGGGGCTGAGGCCACCTCTGTCTCCACGTTACCATGACAACCACCTGCAGAGTAGGCAAGGCACCAGGCAAAGCCTGGAGCGTGGCTCAGCCTGGAGCTCAGTGCCATCAGCGACCGCTTTCAGGGACAAGTACCCCGCTGGGAAGCTAGAGGGCATGAGTGAAAGCAGCATCATGAAAGACTTAGTGAGGGCAAAGGGGGATGTGTCTGTCCAGTACTTCTAGGAATCTGGGAGGGAGAGCTTGGAAGGGATGGAGGTCACAGACTTGGGCCATGCAGTCGCAAGCCTAGGGTTTAAGCACATAGCCCTAGATGGAGCGTCCTGGGTGGGTGGCCACAGAAGAGTCACTCAGCCTCTCTGGACTCCATCCTCACCTCTAATTCAGGGATGATACTCGTGCGAGCCTCTCGGGGTATAAGGACTGGGTAGTGGGCCCTCACCTGGAGGGGTGCCTGGTCCTGAAAGTGCTTATTTGGTGTTCTAGAATAGTTGGGGAGCATGTTGGGGTGGGACCTCTGGGCTCACCCAGAAGCTTACCCTGGCTTCAGGCACGGGCCTTCCTGGTGCCAGCTCTCTCAGTTAGTGAGGATATAGGACAGGGCTCTGCTGGCATCTGATTCTCCCTGAGTGGTCACAGCTGCCTGGGACTTGGGGTTGAGGGGGATTCTGAGGTTGTCCTCTCTGCCCAGTGGGGAAGAATGGGTGACGGACCAAGCAGAATCCAACAGAGCAGGCTGCTGGCTCATGTGCCACGTGTTAGCTGGACCCATGTGGACAATACGTGCCAGGAGTGTCCAAGGGATGGGTCTGGGAGACCATTCATGGCCGGAGCCTGGATTTGGAAGTGGGTGATGGGGGAAAGGGGTGATGAGCTGGAGGCTGTGTGGTCCCGTGAGCTCCTATCCTCACCATCTAAGAGAGCTGAGCCCGCATCCTGCCCACCCACACTTCATACCACAACATAGAGATATCAAGAAAAACAGGTGTTCTCGGCCAGGGCTGACTCACAGCCCTAAAATTTTCCAGCCCAATGATGCCCTTTCTGGAAGTGGAGCCTGAGCCTGGCAAACTCAGAGAAAGAACTGAAGGTTGAGGGCAGCCTGGTTCAGGCCCTGAAATAACCACAAAATGCTGTGCCCTGAGTAAAATGGGCACAGGTGTCTAGTGGAGAGGAGGCGACAGCCATGGAGACAGGCTGAGCTGGGCGCCACCCCAGATCTGCCGCCTGTCGGCCATGGAGCCCTGTAGGCCTCTGGAGCCTCACCCATCTCTTTCCCCGGATTCCAGAGGGGTGGAATGGCATGGCACTCTGGTACGGTGACACCCGCAAGGTCACCACACCTGTGACGGGTTGTGTAACAGTGGGTGGTGGTGTTTAAGAGCCCCGACTCTGGGGCCACTCTGGATGAGTCCCCATCCTGGCTTCACCACTTTTCACCTAGTCGGATGCCAGGCCAGTTATTTAATATTTCTGTGCCTTAGTTTTCTCATCTGTAAAATGGACAGAACAGCCCTGGGCTGCCAGCAGTATTAAACATCAGCACTCACGTATTCCTTTAAGCGGGGCTGGCTCTTAATGACCAGGAGGCACTGTAAGGCCACTAACTACGACAGAAGGCACTTGCTACAGCCTCCTGGGGCTTCCTTCTTTTATCTTAACCTGACAATGACTATAAAACACTCTAACCTATGGTGGGTTGAATTCTGGCCCCATACACATATGTTCAAGTCCTAACCTACAGCTGGTTTATTTGGAAAAGGGATCTTTGCAGATGCAACTGTGGTATCAGTTAAGCTGAGGTCATCCTGGAGGAGGGTGGGCCCTGAATCCCATATGACTCTCGTCCTTGTAGGAAGAGGAAAAGAATCACAGACAGACAGACACCGGGGAGACCGCCGCATGACGGCAGAGGCAGGGGTTGGAGTGATGCGGCTGTTAAGCCAAGGAATGCAAAGGACTGCTGGTGACACCAGATGCTGGCAGGGAAAGCAGGTCCTGTTGACACCTTGATTTTGAACCTCTGGCCTCCAGGACAATGAGAAAATAAATTTCTGCTGCTTTAAAGCCTCCCAATTTGTGGTACTTTGTTCTAGCAGCAACCACCCGTGATCACCTTATGTTAGCATTTATCACATCATGCTACAGCAAAGCACAGAACAATCTGGAGAACATGTTCTCATGATCCGGAGGGGCCCTGGGACAAGGCAGGCCAAGGGATTTTCTGGGGAGCCCAGGGTGATGGCCTTTGCAGTCGCAGGTAAGGAAGCGCACTGAACTCAGCACAGCGTGGGCCTCGGCGCTTCTAAAAAGAGAGGTTTCATCGATACGTGGCTTTTCCCACTGTATTAGTATTTAAGAGGAGGAAATCACTGGGTTTTTAATTTAGGTTTGGTTCCTTTTTATTATTGACAGTAGTAGGATCCACAGTAGGGGTAGTAAAAAATACTGGAACTTATGTTGTAGTTTTATAACATTTCAACATGGACCAACCCTGGAGTTTTCACACGGCCCAGGTGAAGGGGCGTGAGGGCTCCGCCAATCACTGGAGCTGTCAGCCCTTCGTCTTCCTTTGTTTTTGGTGCAGAGTGATATATTAAAGTTACGTGTGTAATTTACTGGTTAGTGGATCTGAGAAGGGTAGTTTTCCGTTTTAACAGAATCAACCATGACAAGGAGATAGGCTACCCACTCCAGTATTCTTGGGCTTCCCTTGTGGCTCAGCTGGTAAAGAATCCGCCTGCAATGCGGGAGACCTGGGTTGGATCCTGGGTTGGAAAGATCTTCTGGAGAAGGGAAAGGCTACCCACTCCAGTATTCTGGCCTGGAGAGTTCCATGGACTGTATAGCGCATGGGGTCACCAAGAGTTGGACACAACTGAGCAACTTTCACTTTCAACCATGACAAATGTACAGGCAGCTGATAAAGAATCCTCCAAAGAAATGACAGATTAAAGATAAAATGAACAAAGGCAGCACAAAGACAGAACAGCAGACCTGCCACCTCGCTCCAGGCACAAGCCTGTTGTCAGCTCCCGTGGCTGTGACAGGAGGCGGCCTGGCAGAAAGTCTTAAAAGACAAGACAGAAGCAATCTATCTTTTCAAGGTAAGGTGACATTTTTAACACAAGAGTGAGAGTAGCAACTTTTTGATGGAAGTTGTTCTATGAAAAAAGATGTTTGGAAATGCTTCTATCACCTTGTGGCTTGGAAACCAAACTGATGGACATAGGTCACCTATTCAAACGCTCAAATCTGCTCAGTAAAAAAAAATTTGCAAACATTAAAAAAAATTATTTCTCTTTGAAAATATTCCAGAAGAAGAGTTTCAGTGAGTTTTCCTAAATTTTGGTTGTTAAAATATGAAAAGGCAACATCTTCCGGTGATTCTGTGAGGACAGCCAAAAGACAGCTGGGAAGATGGAAATGTACCAGCTGCACTCTCGGAGCCTGTGAGTAACCACATCACTTCCCTCTGGTCTTTAGGTGAAGGCCTGCGATCAGCCTCTGGAGCAGGGATCCCACTCACAGGGGCAGGCGTCCATGCCAGGGTACAGATCATGCGCCGTGCTGACAGGGGTGCCCTGCAGCTGGTTAATGGCCACCACTGCTGCCTCTGTCATCACCGGAGTCCCACCAGCTCCAGGGCAGGCCCTGATACTGGTGTGCAGCTTATGACACATCGTGCCAGAGACTGGGTCTCATTCAGGGCCTGGTATGCAGCAGGTGCTCAAACCATGCTGGAAAAATGTAACTGGACCCTACTCACATTTGCTGATGAGTTGGGCTTCTCTGGCGGCTCTGATGGTAAAGAATATGCCTGCAACGCGGGAGACCTGGCTTTGATCCCTGGGTTGGGAAGATCCCCTGGAGAAGGGAAAGGCTACCCACTCCAGTATTCTGGCCTGGAGAATTCCATGGACTGTATAGCCCATGGGGTCACAAAGAGTCAGACACGACTGAGCGACTTTCACTTTCACTTTAGTCCAGAGGAGAGGGGGCTCTGAGGGAGAAGCCTGTGTGTGGCTGGGGTTGGTCTTATTCTCCTTGGCCCAGAGTCAGACCAGGACTAAGGGCAGAGCTGTAATGAATGGGATATCAGCTCACCACAAGAAAGAACTGTTGGATTGATGTGTTCCAGGGTAGGCTGGGTGGTCTCTCGAGCAGTGAGTTCCCCATCCCTGGAGGTGTGCAAGGAGAGGCCTGATGACCACCCGTTGGAGATGTTGTGGGAGGACCCCAGGCCTTAAACAGGAAGATGGGAAGGGGGAAAAAGTCTCTAAACACAAGCACACAAACCCAGAAGTGTGCAGGTTCCATGGGAGGGGGGAGACACATCTGGGTGGTGGTGGGGGGCAGGGATTGAGACGGACACACACAGTTGTAACTAGCTGTCTGTGGAGAGAGAGGAGAGGGCTTTAGAAACGACTAATCTGTGAGTCATTTCCAAAAGTCATTCTCTATGGAAGACAACCCTCCCAGAGGAGTCCATCTTCCTGAATCCCCAAGCCACTTAAACAACTCACCTGTCTGCCCCAGAGCTTCCCCTCCGGCTCAGCCTCCCACCCACCCTTGCTTCTCAGGATTCACCTCTCTTTCATATGTCCTCTGTGTTCTAATCGCTAACTCCCAAGACCTTGAAAAAGGAGCGAGAATTTTCATTTCCCACCTGGAAAAAAACCCCTCTGGGGGCATGGTCAACTCTCGGGCTGGGAGTGGGAAGCATTTTGCAATTAATTCTTGTACCAGTTAAAGACTGGCCTTTACTCGAGGGGACTCAGAACACCAACCAGGGGCGAGGTGGCGAACATTTATTGTGCACCTATTGTGTGCCAGCGGAGAAGGCAATGGCACCCCACTCCAGTACTTTTGCCTGGAGAATCCCATGGATGGAGGAGCCTGGTAGGCTGCAGTCCATGGGGTCGCGAAGAGTCGGACACGACTGAGCGACTTCACTTTCATTTCTCACTTTCATGCATTGGAGAAGGAAATGGCAACCCACTCCAGTGTTCTTGCCTGGAGAATCCCAGGGACGGGGAGCCTGGTGGGCTACCGTCTATGGGGTCGCACAGAGTCGGACACGACTGAAGCGACTTAGCAGCAGCAGCATACCCAATCAAATGAAGAAGGGATTTTCAATAGAACACCTAGCATATTTGAAGAAGTAAATTGAAGATGATGTGCTACCTAATAACTTTAGATACAAGAGGAAGCAAAAAGTAGGAAGTATGAAAAGATCCTTAGGGTGGAGGTTGGAATTCCCTCCCTATGCTTTCTCATGTAGTTTGTGAAGAAATAAGACCAGCAGTAAATATTGGTTTTGTTGTAATTATCATATATTTAGAATAGCCACTCCAGTACACTTGCCTGGAAAATCCCATGGATGGAGGAGCCTGGTGGGCTGCAGTCCATGGGGTCACTAAGAGTCAGACACGACTGAGCGACTTCACTTTCACTTTTCACTTTTCACTTTCATGCATTGGAGAAGGAAATGGCAACCCACTCCAGTGTTCTTGCCTGGAGAATCCCAGGGGCGGGGGAGCCTGGTGGGCTACCGTCTATGGGGTCCCACAGAGTTGGACGCGACTGAAGCGACTTAGCAGCAGCAGCAGCATTGTGTGCCAGGGGGTTTCCCTGGTGGCTCAGTGGTAAAGAATCCACCTGCAATGCAGGAGATGCAGGAGATATGGGTTCAACCCCTGGGTGGGGAAGATGCCCTGGAGGAGGGCATGGCAACCCACTCCAGTATTCTTGCCTGGGAAATCCCATGGACAGAGGAGCCTGGTGGGCTGCCATCCATGAAGTCGTAAAGAATCGGACATGACTGAAGTGACTCAAAGCACGGCACAGTGTGCCAGACCCTGGGCTGGGCGTCTTACAGACTTGGCTGCAATTCCTAGTGTGGTTTAGCCCCCTGAGCTTCAGAGACATTAGAAGACCTCCCAGAGATCCCAGGTAGAAAGGAAAGAGTCAGTGTTTCAGCCTGGATCGTCTGATCATTCTTTCCACACACTTCAAAGGATGATGAAAAGACACAGCGGAGCGGAGAAGCTACCAGAACCAGATTCAGTTCACTTCAATTAACCTGCGGCTTCTGAGAGCTTTGACATGCCGTAGGTGCCAAGGTCTACTACGTTAAGGAAAGAACAAGGCAGGGTCTCTGCTTGAAGGCGTTCTCTCGAGTGGGAGCCAGAGGCAACTTGCTACCACTCCGGGGGGGCGGAGATGGAAGTGGGGCCAGCAGAAGCTGCACAACCTCCCTGCAAGATCAGTGCTCTGACCGCTGTTAACAGAGGGGGAAACCAAGACTCAGTAGGACCACGGGATGTACCCACATCACACAGGAGAGCTGGCGTTTCCACTCCTACGCTGCCCCTGCCCACGGGGTGATGCAGGCCTGGCCCAAAAGATGATGCTGATGGGAGGAGGTCACAGACGGTGCGGGCCTCCTGGTGCCGCCCGAGCTTGCTCAAACTGCATAACTGAGACTTCCTGCCTGTTGATAGCAGCTTCTCATTCTCCGTCCCCCACTCCAGTCCCTGGCACTCACTACTCCACAGCTGGACTGGATGAAATTGACTGTTTAATTAAATTAATTGATTAATTAATTTTAGGGGTAGCAACCCGCAAGAGGATGTACACTTATTTTTTTGAGTCTTCATGCAATTTGTTACAATATTGCTTCTGTCCTGTGCTTTGGGTTTTCTAGCTGCAAGGCATGTTGGATCTTAGCTGCCTGGTCAGGGATGGAACTCACACCCTCTGTACTGGAAGGTGTAGTCTTAACCACTGGACCACCAAGGAAGTCCCTGAACTTGACTCTTTTACGTATCTCATGTAAGTGAGAACATGCGGTGTCTGTCCTTCTGTGACTGACATCTGACTTAGCCTAATGTCCTCGAGGTCCATCCATGTTGTCACCTGTTATAGGATGCCCTCCTTTTGCAAGGCCGAATAATGTTCCATGGTAAGTATATCACATTTTCTCAATCCATTCACTCAAAACCGAACATTTAGGTTGTTTCCATATCTTGGCTATTGTAAACCGTGCTGCAGTGCTAGTAGGAACAGGAATGCTAATAGCTCTTAGAGATCTTCGTTTTGATTCTTACGGACCAATGGAATAGAACAGAGAACCTAGAAACAAACCCATGTGTAGAGGGTCAACTGGGCTTCCTTGGTGGCTCAGATGGTAAAGAGTCCACCTGCAATGCAGGAGATGTGGGTTCAATCCCTGGGTCGGGAAGATCCCCTGGAGAAGGGAATGGCAACACACTCCCATATTCTTGCCTGGGAAATCCTATGGACAGAGGATCCTATCGGGCTACAGTCCACAAGGTTGCAAAGAGTCAGACACGACTGACCAACTAACACACTTACAACCAGGAAATGGCAATGTAGGTGTATGAACCCCAGCAGTCTGGCTCAGAAAAACTAAGCTCCTAACCTCCACGGCGTGCTACCTCTCTGCAGCTCTGCAAAACCTACAGAGGTTCTTCATTCTCCTTCCAGGGCCCTGAGTTCCATCTGTAACACACACAGACACAAGTGAGTACACACACACACACACACACACACGTGCTTGCTTGCTATCTAAGCTGCCTCAATTTTCTCCTTGATGTCTATAAAGTGAAAGATGGAGTTCTAATACGTAATCAAGAGAGGAAAACGAAGCCTCTAGTGGGTGGTGTGGTGAGGCCACTTGACCTTGAACCCCTGGCTTCTTCATCTCTACGAGGACCTGCGTGCAGACGCCCTCGCAGCGCTGCGGTGCTCAGTGTCCCACATGCCAGTACAAGGGCTTGTAAAAGTCAGTGCCACTCCTGCTCCTATAAACCACTGACATGGGAGCAAAAAGCTAGTGGCAGGACGATCATGCTTGTCTAGCAGGTTAGAACCACGGGGGCACCGTCAGGTTTGGGCTGGTCCTTCCCTGATCTTGGCCTGCAGCTCCGCTCTTCTCCTGCTCCTTCGGGGATGGGGAGGGGCAGTGAGAGCCCCATGGACACAGGCCAGGAGAAAGAGCCTGGTTCCAGCTCAGACACTGACTTGCCCAGGGCCTCCGGCCAGGCGTTCACGCCTCTGCTGTCTGCAAAAAGCAGGCACTGTGTTTGTGCCAAGTCGCTTCAGTTGTGTTCGACTCTTTGCGACCTCATGGACTGTGTAGCCCACCAGGCTCCTCTGTCCATGGGATTCTCTAGGCAAGAATCCTGGAGTGGGTTGCTGTGCCCTCCTCCAGGGGATCTTCCCCACTCAGGGACTGAACCCACATCTCTCACGTCACCTGTATTGGCATGGCTCATTTCTAATCCCTGAGACTGGAGGAGGGTCTAGGCTGAGCTCAGCTACTCTCCCCCAGAGGCATTCTGTTTGAGCCAAACTCTGTCCTCCTGCTTTTCAGTCACCTGTGTAGATCCCAGATTCTGTGGTTTTATAGACCAAGACAAACTTGGGTGTAAGAACTGGCCCCAGCACTTACTGAGTGACTTTTGGTAGGTTGTACCAACCTCCCCAAGTCTCTGTTTTCTGACCTGTAAAATGGGAGTGAGAACTCAGATCTCGTAGGTGGGGAGGGGTGTAACAGGCGAGCCATGGGGACAGGACAGGTGCCGCAGGTCCTTAGCGCGCGCCAGCCCTCCTCCTTTCTCTCGGGTCATTGCACGGAGTTAGGACCTCCTCCACCTGTGCACCTGTGCTTCAGGCAGGCCATGTTTATTTCCTCAGGACAGTGTATTAAAAAGCAGAGACATTGCTTTGCCAACAAAGGTCCATACAGTCAAAGCTATGGTTTTTCCAGTAGCCATGTACAGATGTGAGAGTTGGACCAAAAAGAAAACTGAGTGCTGAAGAATTGATGCTTTTGAACTGTGATGTTGGAGAAGACTCTTGAGAGTCCCTTGGACTGTGAGGAGATCCAACCAGTCTATCCTAAGGTAAATCAGTCCTGAGTATTCATTGGAAAGACTAATGCTGAAGCTGAAACTCCAAAACTTTTGCACCTGATGTGAACAGCCGACTCACTGGAAAAGACCCTGATGCTGGGAAAGATTGAAGGCAGGAGGAGGAGGGGACGACAGAGGATGAGATGGTTGGATGGCATCACTCACTCAGTGGACATGAGTTTGAGCAAACTCCAGGAGATGGTGAACAACAGAAAAACTCACGTGGCTGCAGTCTATGGGGTCATAAAGAGTCGGAAACAACTTAGCGACTGAACAACATTCAGTGCACATTTACTGAACATCTTCTAGACACCAAAAGCTAGCCTTCTGTGAGCCCTCATCTCAGTTACAAGTGCTAGGAATTTGACTTCAGGGAAGAGTGGCTTTCAGATTGTATATCAGTCTCCATGTCTCAGCACGACCACTTTGAGCTGGGGC
Source organism: Bos javanicus (assembly GCF_032452875.1). Classification (NCBI taxonomy): domain Eukaryota; kingdom Metazoa; phylum Chordata; class Mammalia; order Artiodactyla; family Bovidae; genus Bos; species Bos javanicus. Next base: position 105,430,215 of record NC_083873.1, read on the forward strand.
CTTTCCTGAACACTTCATCAACATTCCACGTCTGGTTCTGTCCATCTCAGCACATGTTCAGACATCCCTGCCTGCAGAGTTTTCCTGCCACTGTGAGAGGCTACAAGCAGTCTCCAAATTAGGTGACTTTGTACAAACACACGTGCTTCGCTTTGACCTGGAAAATCTACCCTGAGGCAGACTTCTTAGGTACAGAAGAAGAAACTATCAAGGCAAAAACATCAGAAGGGCCAAAGAGACTCTCTGAAACATCTCCCTGGTGAAAACGGCTGGTCTGCATCCTACAGCACCCTCATCCCTGTCTCCCCCGCTTAACCTTCTTCTCCTTCACGTTTCCGGGACAGGTCAACCTCCCTCCAACCGCCACGAGCAACTGCCAGTGTGAAAGAAGTCCAGAGCTCCGGAGACCAGGACACATACTGCGCTGTGAGGTGCACTCTAAACTCTGGTTTCATTCATCCTTTTAACAACTGTTTAGTGAGCATCTATTATGTGCCAGGTGCTGCTCTGGGTGCTGGGGTTTCTGCAAAGAAAACAAGGAAATTTCCTGCCCTCAGGGAGCTTTCATTTGACCGAGGAAACAGATACTAAACCAATTAACCTAGAACTAGGCAAATTCTGGTCATTGATAACATTCTGGCAAAAGAAGAAAATCAAATCAGGATGAGTGACAGTGTGGAGGAGACGTTGCTCTTGGAGCCACTGTATTGGGAAGATGCTTTAGAAGAGATGCCAGTGCAGCAGAGAACCTGCTGAAGGGAGGGAGGCAGGGCTGGCAGACATTTAGGGAAAGAGCCTTCCAGGTGGGGGAGCAGGTGCAAAGGCCCAGGGGTGACATGTACCAGGAATATCGCACCTTTACTAGCTGAGTTAGATCCTGCCCACTGGGACTCAGTCCCAAATCACGCTCTTAGAATCACTCCTGTGTTCCTGGGCTACGATCGTGCATTCCACATTCCCAGGACTCCGTGTTAGCCCACTTGTCAAGGTCCACTCATAAGATGTGCTGATGCGGGAGAGAAGGTAGGAAGAAGGAAGATACTCTTCTGCACCAGGTTGAACCTCTGGCGCCATGAGTGGTGGTGGCTCCCACTCTGCCTCAGAGACAGAGGCTCTGGTGTCCCCATTGGCGATGACATCGGCCACATTTGTGCCAGCAGCCCTGCTCTGCAGCCACAGGTGTCTCCCTGTGGTATCAATAAGGAGTGAGGGCTCTGGGGTCTGAGCATGAGTGAGGACTCTGAGGGACCCATCCTGTTGCCCTGCTTAGCACCTGGGCAGCCATGCCCTACATCACGCTGCTCCGTCTGAAATGTTGTTCCTGTTACTCCTGGGTTCCAAGTGCAACAGCTCAGGGACCGTGATGTCATCTCCCTGCATCTCTCTGAGTCTTAGTCGTCCCATCTGCATAATAAGGAGTAGAAGCCTTGCAGGACCTCCCAGTGGTGCGGTGGTAAAGAATCTACCTGCCAACGCAGGAGACGCAGGTTTGATCCCTGGGTCAAGAAGACACCCTGGAGGAGGGAATGGCAACGCAGTCCAGTATTCTTGCCTGGGAATTTCCACAGACAGAGGAGGCTGTTGGGCTATATAGTCCATGGGATCACAAAGAGTCAGACACCACTGAGCACATGCATGGAAACACTGTAGGCTTTTGTTTTTTTGGTGAGGGTTAAGACAATGGATTCAGTAAACACATCTCTGTTAATTTCCTGTGGCTGCTGTAACAAGTTACCACAAGCCGTGGCTTACAACAATGCCAAAGCATCATCTTACAGTTCTGGAGGTCAGAATCTGAAAGCGGCTTCCGTGGACCACAAGCAATGTGTCATCAGGGCTGAGTTCCTTCTGAGGCTCTAGGGGAACGTCCGTGCTTTGTCTCTTCCGGTTTCTATAGTCTGCCTGCTCTCCTTGTCTCATGGCCTCTTCCTCCATCTTCAAGGCCAGCAGCCTTGGGCCCAAACCTTCTCATGCAGCTGTCTGGTTTTCTCTCTTCTGTCTTCCTTTTCCCCTTAGAACAATCCTTGTGATTCCACTGAGTCCTGGTGGATAACCCCAGGTACTCTCTCCATCTCAGAGTCAGTTAAGGAGCCATCTTCACTCCACCTGCCTTCCTCATTCCCTTGTCATGTAGCCTAACCTGATCACAGGTTCTGGGAAGTAATACATGAGCACCTTTCGGAGGCAGAGGACCATTCCTTTGCTTCCCACACTAGCACACATTTTATTCCGTGCCATCGAACAGTTCCTTGGGTGGGGAGCAGGACACTCCAGCAGTCACACTTGTGACCGCCCTGTAGTGTGAGCCCGTGGGTGGTAGCAGACCCTGAGGGCCTGTTTTCCAGGAGCCCAGGGCCCAGTACAAGCTCCTGCCCCAACGTGCCGGAGCCTGACCACAGAGCCTGCAGCTGGACCAGCCTAGAGGAAGCATCTTGTCCATCCTGATTACACAGGGGGAGAAACCATAGCTCAGGGATGCAGCACAGCAGGCCCAGGGTGCCTGATACCAGCCAGGGTGTAACTCTGGATCCTGGGGTCTCTCTCAGTGCCTGCTGTCTATAACAGCTTAACGGGACTGATGCCCACGAGCTGATTAGCCAGGATGCTCAGAGGATGCACGCACTGTTCCGAGTCACAGCGCCGATCATCCCCAGTCGCATCTCACCCGCACACCCCCAGGCAAAGCTGACGCGTCCCTGGGGCCCAGGAATGAAAAGTCTCCATTCCACTGCTTCCGATGTGGAGCTCTGTGGCTCATAAAATATTAAAAAGGGCATCGTTGCTTTTCATGAAACACCCAGTGTAGGAAGAATGAGTTCTGGAATACTTAGGGGGCTGTTTTGGGAGGTGCTCTGTACCCGCCAAGCACATTCATGAATTCTGGCAGGTTCTTCATCTTTGAGTGTTGAGAGGGGGTCCTCTGCTGGACCACCGCCACCCATGTACCCGCCCCTGCCCAAGAAATGGGGCACTTCTAGACCCCTGAGCTGGAGGGGAAAGATGCCAGGTGAAAGGGGACTGGCAAGAGTCTCCCTCTAGGAGTCAGGAGCCCTGGCTTTTGAGCCCCTGCTCCAGGAGCAGTCAGGTGTGGGCGGATGGCGCGTCCCAACCCCTTGGGTTGGGCTGCTTGGCTGTGGGATGGAGAGGCTGAGCTGCCTTCTCGCCCGGAGGACTCACTATTGTTAGTCACCGTTCTCCCTGGTAGCTCAGCTGGTAAAGAATCTGCCCGCAATGCGGGAGACCTGGGTTCCATCCCTGGATTGAGAAGATCCCCTGGAGAAGGGAAAGGCTACCCACTCCAGTATTCTGGCCTGGAGAATTCCATGGATAGTCCATGGGGTCGCAAAGAGTCGGACACGACTGAGCGACTTTCACTTCACTTCACTTCTCTTTACCATTGTTAATGACTTTCACAAGTGAATGGTCTTCCGCACCTTGTACCACATTTTCAGGGCCTTGATATGTTTTCGTATCTTTTTAAATAAGTGAAATGGGCTGAATACGGAGGAGGGGATAGCGGAGGGGATAGCGGAGGAAGCACAGCCCTGAAGGAGACGCAGGCGGTCCCTGTCCTGTGTGTGTGTGGGGGGGGGGCAGGAGGGAGACTCATTTAACAGCAGGTGACCCTACAGTGTCATCAGTCCCAGGGTGAGATGACTGTGGGTGTAAGGGACAGGGTGGGGCTGCGATGGTCAGTGTTGTGTGTCACCTTGGCTGAGCCACAGAAAGCAGGTGTTTGGTCAAACACCTGTCTAGATGTCATGGTGTAACATTCACATCAGTTAGACCCCTGGAGGAAGCAGATGATTCTCTGGAATCCGGGTGTGTGTGTCCATGTGTGCCAAACTGCTTCAGTCATGTCTAATTCTTTGCAACCTTGTGGACTGTAGCCCACCAGGCTCCTCTGTCCTAGGGATTCTCAAGGCAAGAATAGGGGAGTGGGTTGCCACGCCCTCCTCCAGGTATCTTCCCGACCCTGGGATTAAATGCTCGTCTCTTTTATCTTCTGCACTGGCAGGCGGGTTCTTTACCACTAGTGCCACCTGGGAAGCTGGGTGGCCCCACCCGATCAGTTGAAGGCCTTAAGAGCCAGTGACTGAGGCCCCGATGAGGAAGGAGCTTTGCCTGCAGCAGCCTCCAGAGTCGAGCTGCAACATCAGTTCTTCCCTGTCTCCAGCCCACTCAGCAGATGGATTTGCCAGGCCCCACAAACACGTGCACTGACTGCTTAAACTGAATTTCTCTCTCTGCCTCTACACACACACACACACACACACACACACATACATACTCACACGCACACGCACATACGCATACACCATACTGGTTCTGTTCCTCTGGAGAGCTCTGACCAGCCTGGGGCCCCCAGGAAGACGTCACTCCATCTCCCTCCTCCACTGAGGGTGCCCTTCTAGAGCCACTTGGCCTCCCTCATTGTAGTGGCAGGAGGACGTACCCACAGAGCCCCAGTTACAGGGCTGGACCTGACCAAGGGCGACAGACGCTGTGCTCTGCAAGCCCTCACCCCGGATGTCACTCCAGGCTTTGGACGCTGCTCACAGCAGCTGGAACATGGCTGGGGAACTGAGGCAGCCTTGTTCCTGGCACATGGGGCCCCTCTGGGGCTGACGTTTGCTGGAGGAGGTGTCAGAGCCTTGCTGAGTCTTCTCTGTTCTGCACAGCACCCAGGACTCTTCTGCCCAAGCCCCGAACCTGGTTTCTGCACTGCAGGCTGGGCTGGTCCCACGTCTGTAGTCTCTCTACCTCCGCATTCCCTACACAGGCACTCAAACCAATCAAGGCCCGCTCGCTGGTCCACCTGGTGTCAGCTTCATAGAGGACCCTGACTGATGGGCAGTGGTCCAGACACTGAATTCCAAGCCCCTGTGGAGATGCAGAGAGCCTCCCAGCATGAGTAGGAATAAGCTGGGCAAGAAGAAAGGATAAGTATCTTCAACAAGACGGGCTTCTCCCAGGCCTCTCAACAGCTCTTAGAGACAGAAGTTCCTCCCAGGGCCTAGGACCTCTCTGTGTGACCTCAAAGTCTCAGTCTGGATGCTTGTGGCCTCTATGGGCAGTTCTTTCTTTCCCTTCCTGGACAAGGACCTACTTGATAAACGGTGTTTGTTGATTGACTGATTTTAGCCACATGATTATGGTGACTGCAGCTGATGTTGCTACAGACTTTTTGCAGGCTGCAAAGTGTTCTCCAATCCATGATCTTATTTCATCATCCTTCCGGTTCCTGGAGATAGGCATTTGTGCTATTCCCATTTCACAGATGAGAAAACTGAGCCTCACCCAAAATGATGGGCAACTGCCTGAGCTCATAGGGCTACCATGTGGGGAAGCAGAGCCTGGAACCTGTCCCCACCTGAGTCTACACACCATGGCTTCCACAGAGCCCAGGAGTCTCAAAGAGCTGCGGTGATATTACTGGTATAAAGAAGGAAAGAAAAGCATGTTTTAACTTAGCGGCTGACACCAAAATGTCTCTCAAGGAAAGAACTGTCTTGGCTGAGAAAAATATTTTGATAAGTGTCTGGAGGAAAAGGGGTTTGCTGAACGTTTGCATGGCAGGTGCTTTCAGCTCCAGAAAGGAGAAAGGCTGCTCCACATGCTAGAAGGAGAGGAAATTGGAGCTTGGGGGTCCTCTGAGCAGGCAGAGGGGATGAGCGGAGGTGAGAGGGGAGAGCAGAGGCTGGTGGGAGGCAGGAAGTCAGGCACCTTAGGCATCGAGCCCCTCTGGAAACCCTCCAGTGATCAGGGGCGTGACTGCTGCAATGCTGTTTGGGGAAACCCAAAGTGGGTGCTGAAGTTCAAGTTGGGGCTGTTACGCTCAGAGGGTAACAAGGTTACAAGCGTAACAAGACAGCAAGCAAGCGTCCTGGTGCCCAAGATGGCTCAACTTCCAGAGCACTCTGGACTTCAGAGACATTTGAAGGGGGCTTTGAAAGTCCCCATGCAGTACAATGGGGGCACAGGCAATTCCTCCCAGTGCTGAGGGGCATGGAGACCCCCAGGAGACCCAGGGGCTACCCACAGATGGCACCAACCACAGGCGTGATGTTGAAAACATCCTCTGCTTGCTGGAACCTTCCATGAACCTCCAAAAGTAAAGTGAGTATAAAATAGCAACGGTTGGTGAGGCTGTGGAGAAAAGGGAACCCTTATAAACTGTTGATGGGAATGTAAATCGGTGTAATCACTGAGGAAAAGAATGTGGAGGTTTCTCAAAAAACTAAAAGTAGAACTACCAAGTGGCCCAACAATCCCACCCCTGGGTATATATCCAAAAAAAAAAAGAAAACATGACTTTGTAAAGGTACATGCACTCCAGTGCTCCCAGCAGACTTATTTACAATAGCCAAAGTGTGGAAACGACCCATATGTCCATCAACAGATGAATGGATGAAGATGTGGTACCTATGCACAGTGGAATACTACTCAGCCATAAAAAAGAAGGAAATGTTGCCATTTGCAGGAACATGGATGGACTTGGAGGACGTTATGCTTAGTGAGATAAGGCAGAGAGAGAAAGACAAATACTGTCTGACTCCGTGTGTGCATGTGTGCATGCTCAGTCACTTAGTCACATCTGACTCTTTGAGACCCCATAGACTGTAACCTGCCAGGCTCCTCTGTCCTTGGGATTTTCCAGGCAAGAATATTGGATTGGGTGGCCATTTCCTCCTCCAGGGGATCTTCCCGACCCACGGATTGAACCTGCATCTCAGTCAGGGGTAGACAGAGCTCTCCTCCCCTGATGGGCCCTCCCAGAGGTGGTGGGATGGAGGTACAAGCTATTAGGTGTATGGCTCTAGGGATGTACTGTGCAACACAGGGAACAGAGCCACTATTTTGTAGTAACTTCTAATGGAGTGTAACTTTTTAAAAATGCACAAAAATGTAAAAACTAATCTGTGCAAAAAAACAGAAAAACAAAGGTAAAGTGGTGTTGTGTCTGACTCCAGTCTCTCGCTGTTTGGAATGAAAATGTGCCTTGTGCTCTGGGAAACCGGGCTTTTACGAGGTGTTTTCTGAGCTGTTCTGCTGCCCACTGTGGACCCTTGGGTGTTCTGAAGGGAGGTGCCAGGCTCCCTGGGCTGCAAGTCCTTTGCTCTGTAGCCCATCCCGCCAGCAGGCTCTCCAGCCAGGGGACGGGGAGCCCTGGAGGACCGATCTTCCAGGGGCGAGGTGGGGAGAGGTTCGAGGTCACTCATCATGGCCACATCATGAAGATGAAGCAGAGTGACAACAGGGGAGGGTCTTCCAAGAGCAGGTGACTGTGCTGCACGGGGCAGAGGTAAGACGTCTCCTTCCCCTGCCACATCCCTCTGCCAGGTCTGGGAGGTGGCACCATCCTTCAGTTGACAAGTGTGAGCCCAGGGCACTCACCTGCCCCTCCGGAGACCTCTCCAGTGTCTCCAGATGGACATAGCGTGGCCAGGACCTGCCAGGCAAGAGCAGGGTCTGGGAGGGGCTGACTACCCAGGGTTTCCTTGGGCACCTTGGTACCTTGGATGGTCATTTCTGGACTTGGCATGGGTTTTGGTGGATGCATTTGTGGGGCTGGAGGCTGCAGGAGGACCAGCTCACATCATGCATCCTCCCTTATCAAGAGCGCACAGAGCACAGAGCACAGCTCTCTCACTAATCTCCACCTAGGTCTGCCTTCTCCCCTTCCTGCCTTTGTTGTTGTTTAGTTACTGAGTCGTGTCTGACTCTTTGTGACCCCATAAACTGCAGCACGCCAGGCTTCCCTGTCCTTCACTATCTTCCAGAGCTTGCTCAAACTCATGTCCATCGAGTCAGTGATGCCATCTAACCATCTCATCCTCTGTCACCCTCTTCTCCTCCTGCCCTCAATCTTTCCCAGCATCAGGGTCTTTTCCAATAAGTTGACTCTTCACATCAGGTGGCCAAAGTATTGGAGCTTTAGCTTCAGCATCAGTCCTTTCAATGACTATTTAGGACTGATTTGCTTTGGAATTGACTGGCTTGAACTCCTTGCAGTTCAAGGGACTCTCAAGAGTCTCCACCAGCACCACAATTTGAAAGCATCAATTCTTCAGTGCTCAGCATTCTTTATGGCTTCCTGCCCTACTTATCTCTATTATGTCCACACTTTTGTGATCACATGGGCTTATTTTATGTTCTAGTTTTCCCCACAAAGCATTATGTACTAAGCATGCTTTCATAATGCTACAATCATAATTGTTTGTTACGTAAGTGAATCAAGTTGGCTGGAGGACAGGACTTTTAGTTTTCAATTCAGATGAGCGATGACTGATTTAACTATTCTCTGATGCAATAGACGTATGTATGGAGTTCAACTCTGGGTCAAATATAGAAAATCGCAATATGGCAGTGGACATTTCTCGAGGCTTTAAACCTAGCAACTAATGGATCAATCGTTTGCTAATACATTTGCCTCTGTGTATATGTCGTGTTCATAAATTCATGTAAACATCCACTCAAGGCATCACCTTGCCCTAGTGTGAATTCAGGGCCGGAGTGGGACTGCAGGCCAGGCTCTCAACGTCTGAGTGCTGATTTCCTCCCCGAAGTCTCTGAGTTTCTGGAGACTTGTGACGTTGGAGACAATGAGAACAAAGCACCTTGCGTGGAAAGGACACTTGATAAATTATAGCAAAAATGGTGCATGGGAAACAAACAGCTTTAAAAGCATCATGCTCCCGAAGACCTTTCACTCAGTTATTTGTTATAAATAAAAATAAAAGAAACCATCAGAATGTCCAACCATTCTGAGAATTCAAGTAAAAAAAGGTTTGTCTTCAGAATGAAGGTAAAGTCCTAGTTCAACTGGAACTGATTTTCTTTACTTAATGTGATGTCTGAGTTTCCTGTGCTGCTCTAATAAATCACCACTTTCCCTGTGGCTCAGTGGTAAAGAATCCACCTGCCAATGCAGGAGATGTGAGTTCAATCCCTGGGTCAGGAAGATCCCCTGGAGAATGGAATGGCAACCCACTCCAGTATACTTGCCTGGGAAATCCCATGGACAGAGGAGCCTGGAGGGCTACAGTCCATGGGGTCGCAAAGAATTGGATACGACTGAGTGACTGAGCACACGCTCACAGGCTTACAACAGTACAAACAGTTCTGAGGTCAGAGGCCCAAAAAGGGACTCACTGGGCTAAAATCAAGGTGTCATCAGAGCTCTGCTCCTCCTGGAAGCTCTAGAGGGTGGTCTATTCCCTGGCCTTTTCCAGCTTTAGAGGCAGCCTGCATTTCCTTGCCTCCTGGCCCCTTCCTCCACCTTCAAAGCCGGCAGCACTGTATCTTCAACCACAGCTCCTTCTCCTACCCTGACCCTCTTCTTCCCTCTTTCACTTATAAGGAGCCTTGTGATTCCATTGGATTCATCCAGATGATCCAAAATAATTGTCCCTAGAGGGGTCTGATGGGCTACAGTCCATGGGGTCACAAAGAGTCAGACACAACTGAGCGACTGAGCATGCACGCACAGGACCCTTAAACTGATCACATCTGCAAAGCCCCTCATGCCATGCAAGGTGACATTCACAGGTTCTGAAAATTAGGATGTGGATATACTTGGAGGCCATTTTTCTTTTGACCACACATGACATTAATAATAAGAAAACAGTCATAAGGAAACATGCTTAAGGCACAAACACAGGGGTGGTACCACCAATAAACATGATGGAAATGTCACGGAAAAGGACAGGAACAGCTCAGGTATAAGTGACGATTGATTTGTTAGAGAGTTGGGGGTGATTCTCCCCCCAACATTAAACAAATTCTCCATTCCCAGAGCGAAAGATATCACATCACTTTAACCATAGAATCCCTTTCTTCAAAAGCAAGGTCATGCAGCAATCCACGTGGCAAAAGCAGACAATTTCCTTTTTAAGTGCGCAGTCCACAGCTTGCCAAGCCCTCTTCCCCAAAACACCACTGTATTTGATCTTGTCTGTCTCAACCAGAGGCTGGACGGTTGTGATGTTTCCCTTCTTAGAAATTAGGAAGCCAAGGCCTAGAGGAGGTTGGTGGACAGCAGAGTAGGGTGTTGATTGAGCTGGACCTTCTGGCTGCTTCCAGTGGTTCTTCCCACTCCTGCGTAGTGCTCAGACACCTCCAGAAATGAGAACTCCCTGCCTGCGTAAACAGCCTGTTCCATACTTGCATCTCCTCTTAAGACAGCCTGGGACCTGGAACCCTTTGCTGCAATGCTTGCACCTGGACAAATTTCGCCTAAAGCAACAAGGTACAAAGAAACTATGAGGGACTAAAAATAACTGAGAGCATGCGAAGTTGGGGCAAATTATGGACACGCATGCATGCCCCGTCGCTTCAGTCATGCCAGACTCTTTGTGACCCCATGGACAGTGGCCTCTATCCATGGGATTCTCCAGGCAAGAATACTGGAGTGGGTTTCTATGTCCTCCTCTAGGGCATCTTCCAGACCCAGGTATCAAATCCATGTCTCTCATGTCTCCGGCAGGCAGATTCTTTACTGCTGAGCCGCCAGGGAAGCCCAAATTATAGACAACAAAATACAAAAGGACCAAATGCCACTTCTGAAGAGCTGGAGCAAAAACAGGAAGTCAGAAGCAAACACAGGGTACCAAGCATGGCCCCTGTGCTCAACACCACAAAGGGGTGGGCAGAACACATAAGCCACGCCCCCTGGCCCCGCCCCTGGCCCCACCCCTGCCCACAGACCAGGCCAGGTATATTTCCCGTGGTGCCAAACAAGGTGCTCAGAGATAAGAGTGCTTTGTTTATGCACGTAGGAGCCAGAGCAAGACTGTCAGAGTTCAAACCGCAGGGCTGGCATTTGCTAGCTCTGTGTCTTTATCTAAGCTCTCCCATGGAAATAATATGATCTACTTTCTACGGTAAGGAGGGATTAACAATCTAATACACCTGAAGTGCTGAGAATGAACTAGTTCTCAATGTGGATGAGCCATTAATTAGGAGTGTGCATGGCCCATACCTAGGTGTCCCTGTTACCTCCTGGGGAGCGGGAAGGCTATCTTTTGTCCCCTTCTCCTTTTCTCCTGGCAGAGCACCCAGCACAATAAATAGCTATGATTGCTGAATGCCTGGAGTGAAATGAGCACTTTTATTAATATTAGTACAGATGCAGATTTCAATATTCTGTTTCAACCCAAGGCCAACATTTTTGTCCTTTTTATAAAGCGCACATGTAATATTTATCTTTTTTTTTTTTTTTTTTACCATTGGCCTCTCTCACTCCCTGCTGTGCTTTGAAATAAATCTTTTAAACCTTTTTCACTGTCGGGCATTCGCATGCACTGCCCATTCCAACTGTACTTAATTGGAGCATTTCCCAAGAGTTTCTCCCCAGTGGAGCCAGATGGGTGGATGGACGTCCTTGCATGCCAGGAGATCAAGCTGGAGGAATTGCTACCTTCTAACAGCTGGGAAAGATTGAAGGCAAAAGGAGAAGGGGGTGCGGGGAATGAGAGGGTTAGATAGCATCACCGACTCAATGGATATGAATTTGAGCAAACTTCGGGAGATAGCGGAAAGCAGAGGAGCCTGGCGTGCTGCCGTCCATGGGGTAGCAGAGGATCGGACACGACTTAGCGACTGAACAATAACTATCTATAATCCAGTTGCTTTTCGTAGTCAGATCCCATTGGCTCTTTCTCAACTGCCTTCTTTTTACTCCAGAGCCTCCTCCATCTGACCATCAGCCTGCTTTCCTGAAGCCTGACTTTTGGATAGTTTGCCTCCCCACGGACCCCACTACCCATCCGTGTCCCTCTGTGTGTGTGAGAGAAGGGAGGACAGTCATCTTCAGGTTTCAATCCTTCTTTTATCACTAGCTGGCTGTGAGATGGGGATGGAGCATTAACCAGGGTCCTCTGTGGGCTTCTAGGGGAGAGGGATCAAGTCCCATCCCCAACACCAAGCTCCACAAATTTTGTGTATGTGGGCACTCTACAGAAGAAAGATCTGTCCTCTCCATCAGTTTTTAAAGGCCTCTAGAAACCAGAAACCATATAAGCACAGCCTTGGAGAAGTCGCTTCACCCCTGTGGGCCTCTGTTTCTTCATCTAAAAAGTGAAGGTAATGATAACGTTCTCTGATCTCATGAAAATGTTGTAAATGCAAAAATAGATCCAAACCAAAAACTGCTGGACAAACATAGCAGAGTACAGTGAAGTCGCTCAGTCGTGTCCGACTCTGCAACCCCATGGACTGCAGCCCACCAGGCCCTCCATCCATGGGATTCTCCAGGCAAGAATACTGTAGTGGGTTGCCATTTCCTTCTCCAGGGGATCTTCCCAACCCAGGGATTGAACCAGGTCTCCCACATTGCAGGCAGACGCTTTAACCTCTGAGCCACCAGGGAAGCCCATGGACGAACATAGGGGGTGATTAATATTTCATCACAACATCTGTCAACTCAGAAGACACTTAGGTTATTTGGACTTTAAATTTTAGATTTATTTTGCACAAATTATAGTAAACTAAGGACTACATATAATTCTTAATTTTTTTTTCTTGGATGTGGACATTAGGGAAATTTAGATTAGAGGACATGGCACGGATAATAAGAAAATGGACAGAGAGCTCAGTAATGATGACAGCAGATAATACTGTGGACCAAATATAGATACAGACATAGATATAGATATCTACTTTAATCCCTACAAGAAGCCCATAGGGGAAGTTTATATCATTTCTTTTTACAGATGTCGATTCTGAGAATCGGAACAGTAAAAAGAACAGGTCGAGGTCAGACTGCAGAGCTGGGATGTGAAGGCAGGACTAGTTACTCCCAGCCCTTGTGCTGAACCATGGCGCTCTTGACCATGTCTTGTTTAATAAAACTAAAAGAATGGGGATCCTGTTGTTCACTTTACATTGTCTGTCTCCAGGCAAAATCATTTTGCCTTTTCTGGGCTCTGTAGAAATGCCTCTGATTCTTCAAGCTGTGCTTTGAATCTGGTTCAGCACCTCACCATTCAAAGGGTTAAGAAAAGCTACAGAAGACAACTGGCAAGCCCTATGTGGGCCTCATGCTTCCCTCCTGTAAAATGGGTATATTTCTGCTCCCTCGAAAGGCTGGAAGGAATGTTCCATTGGGTCTTGGTGCAGAGGCCCCATGCTGGGGTGACACGAGGGCTTATTCTGTGTTTGATGGGAAAGCTGATCAGTGAGGAAGAGAATAACAGAGGGAGGGCTGGGATAGAATGAACCACCAAGAAACCTGTGTTTGCAGCATCTCTGGGGTTGGGACCCCCTGAGAGGTGGCCATGGAGAGACACTGCACAGAGGTGAGCAGACCTGGGTCTTATCCTGCTCTGTCTTGGCTTTTTCAGGGTCTCTCTATTGATAACTGAAAAACTGTCACCAGCCATCTGGTTCTACAAGGATTAAGTCAGTAGCCACTGCAGTCACTGACCTTCAATACACCCTGAAAGGAGTTCAGGGCAGAAACCAAGAATAAGGTGATCTGTTCAAAACTGGCAGAACAGGCCTTCAGATAGTTAGATATTTTCAGAAGATTTTATGAGCCCAAAGTCTCACATATTCTCACATCTAGAAAGGCACTAAAATCATTAATGGTGACATCTGCTCCTTGTGACTTAGCAGCAAACCTTTGCTGACATGCATGCTTGACCGCATGCATCCCGCTTCACCAAAATCACATATATACTGACATTCCTCATATCTTTTTGGAGCAGTTTCTCAGAGCCAGCTAAGAGGTTGTCTCCCGGACTGCAGTCCTCATTTTGCCACAAATAAAACAACTCACAACTCTCATGGTGTGCTATTTTCTTCAGTCCACACTGTGATCTGTGTCCCCACTCAGGGCCACCCACAGCAGACAGATGGGAAGACGAAACAGGACAGGGTGTGCTAGAGCATGCACGCCCATATCCCTGACCCCTGTGAGGAGATGGGGGCCGCGTGGACCAGGCAAAGGGAGCCCTACCTTTCTCAGCTCCCTCCTGGTCGTGCTTCTCAAGTAGCAGGTAGTGTGGGCTCTTGGGCAGAAAGGGCAGGCTCACCAGCTGGACCACGGCAGGGATGACAATCACTCCAAACAGATATGGCCAGGTGCTCTCCTGAAGGGAGAAAAGGGGGTTGGTGAATGATAAGGTCACTGTTTGGGGGGAGCTGGACCCCTGGGCCAGGCAGCTTCTGCTTTCTGCACAGGGTCCCCCTTACCAAGGATAAACCCCAGGAACAAAGACTAGGGAGGGACTGGACACTGGATTTGTTACGGAATCGTTGACTGAGTCCGCCCACCTTGGCCATACTGCTCGTATGAGTTGTTTCACAACAGGAGGTCCCAAAACTAAATGGGAAAATTCAGGAGGAGCCAAAAGAAGGGAAGAAATGCCAGTCCATGATAAGTCCTGCCAACCTCCCAGAAGTCCTCCCTCTGGAATCATCTTGGCTGAGAGATACTTGTACCACCAGGAAGGACCCTGAGTCACATCAGATGTGGGCATGAGCAAGGTGGCTGGACAGAGACAACCCAGAAAGCTGACCTCACCCCCTCAAAGCATGAGACTGTGGTTTAGTTAGGGGGACCAATGACCGAAACCACCGTCCCTGGCCAGGCCTGATAGCAACCATTGCATGAGTTATCTTACACAAAGAGATTGTGGCAAGGAACACAGAGCTAACGAACTGCCACCAACCAGAATAATTCAGGAAAGGTCAAAAGAAGAGGAGACACCAGTCCATATATCCTGTCAACTTCCCAGAATCCTCCTTGCTGGAATCCATCTTGGCTGAGTGATGCCTGCACCTCCAGAAAGGACCCTGAGTCACAGTGATTGGCCAGACACAACCTGGAAATTAATCCCACCACCATAAAACCCAAGACCATGAGCCACGTGGCAGAGCAGTTCTCCTGGGTTCCCTTAACACTGCTGCTCTCCGCCCGGGTGTCCCTTCCCAATAAAGTCTTTTGCTTTCACAGCATGTGTGTCTCCTCAGAGAATTCACTTCTGTGTTAGACAAGAGCCCACTGTGGGGCCCTGGAAAGGCTCCCCCTTCCTGCAATAGGGTGACCCTGAGAAGGATGAGTTTGGGGAAGCCAAGAACTGGCTGACTGAGAGGCCCCGGGGACAGCAAAGCCAGCCTGAGGGGCTCTGGTCTTTCCAGGTTGTTGGCTGAGATCATTCTCATGGCTCCTCAAACCCCCTTCTCTTCACCTGGGGAATGGGGACAGCCGCGGCCACCTCTCAGGCAGTCGTGAGAGTGGGCTCAGATAAAGCTTTGCCTGTGGGCTCTGTGCTTTGCCAGCACCCAGTGGGTGTGCAGAAGAAGCGACTGCTCTGCTGGTGTTACCAGCCAGACACCTCTGAGGCCTGTGACCTCTGACTCATCTTGCCCTCATCACTGAAGATCAGCTGGAGCTTTTTCCCGAGTCCCCACAGAAGAGAGGGTGGTGGGGCCTCCAGACACAGGCCACCCCTGAACCTACAGCATATACCATTCAAGAGGCAATTTGAGCCCCTTTGAGGGCTTCCCAGGTGGCGCTAGCGGTAAAGAACCTGCCTGTCAATGCAGGAGATGTGGGTTCAATCCCTGGGTCGGGAAGATCCCCTGGAGGAGGGCATGGCAAGCCACTCCAGTATTCTTGCTTGGAGAATCCCATGGACAGAGGAGCCTGATGGGCTACAGTCCACGGGGGTCACACAGAGTCGGACAGGACTGAAGCGACTTAGCACACAGGAGCAGCCATTCACCTATTATACAGCTTAAAGGCAGCACAGAGCCTTTATTATTATGCTGATTAAGGCAGCATTCTCCCTGATTGTTTTTTTTTAAACCCAGGTTTACAAATGAACTCTAACTGCATCTCTGAAAGAAGAGGTCAGAAGGAGGAGTTTTGAGGGGGACAAAGAGAGGAAAACAAAGTTCTCAACGTGGAATTCTTGAGCGTTTTCTTTCCTAAGAAAGTACAAGGAGACAGTCAAGGAGAAAAGGAGATGTGTCCAGACCTGGAAAGGCTTCGCACCTGGCGAAGCTTCAGCTGGCCTCAGGTCAGTCCTGCCAGGAGGAGTCCATCCTGAGATGGAGACTGCAGTGCCCTTGTAATGGAGAAGAGCCTGTTCTGACTCCATGTTGGATCTGCTTCTTTGACTTTAACCCCTGCTTTTCGCTGCTTTTGTTATTATATGCGTGCTAGGTGGCTTCAATTGTGTCCAACCCTTTGCAACCCCTTGGACTATAACCTGCCAGGCTCCTCTGTCTATGGGATTCTCCAGGCAAGAATACTGGAGTGGGGTGCTATTTCCTCCTCCAGGGGATCTTCCCAACTCAGGGATTGAACCTGCGTCTCTTGCATTGGCAGATGGTTTCTTTACCACTAGTGCCTCCTGGGAAGTGCTGTGTTGCTGTTCTATATGCTAGATGACAGGCCAATAAATTGGAGACAAAGTGTTGAGGCAAGGAATACAACTTCATTCAGAAGGCCAGCTGACATAGAAGATGGCAGACTAGTGTCTCCAAAAAGCCATCTTCTGGGGATCTGGATGCCAGCTTCTTTTACAGAGCAGCGTGGGAGTAGGAGGTGAGGAAATAAAGAAAAAAGGCCATTTGTCTTGCAAAATAGAAGGGAAAATGTGAATTTCTTCTTTTCTCTGGCCATTCACAGGTGGGCCAGGTCAGACTGTCTCCCTGTGAGCTGAAAAATCCACTTTGTTGTTGTTGTTCAGTCGACCAGTTGTTCAGTCGATCAGCTGCATCCCACTCTGCGACCCCATGGACCGCCGCATGCCAGGTTCCCTGGTCCTTCACTGTCTCCTGGCATTTGCTCAAATTCATGTCCATTGAATCAGTGATGCTCTCTAACCATCTCTTCCCCATTCTGGACACAGTAACAACTTATATTCACAAACTCCTCCGACTTCACCAGCCAGCACCCCCTTCCATCATCTGTGAGGGACCTGTCAGGCCGATGCCAGCTTTCAGTATTGGGGAGAGCTCTGTGAATGAGGCTGGGAGAGGAGCAGGAAGGTGGACGAGTGGTCACCAGTGAAACTGAGCAGGACCCCGGGGGCCTTCCTGGTGACCAGTCCCTCCATGTCCCCTGCTTCTTATCTGTAGCAAAAGCTTTGGTCTCCTGGGCCTCCCTGAGTTTCAAAGAGCAGGATCAAGGAGTTAATCATTAGAGAAACGGGGCGATGCAGAAACAAAGAAAAGCCAGTCAAGCAAGAAAAAGTAATAGTCACTTAAACAGTTATCTAGCCACAGAGTGGCAGGGACCTTGCTTGCTCCCTGGGGGAAAGAGATGGCAACCCAATGCATGTCCTTGAGTTGTTTCTACAGAAACAAAGACCCCACCACATGGAAACTGCCGCCCACCAGCATGTAGACCCCCAGGCTGGTTGGAGTCAGCAAACTGACATCTAGATTCCTGAACCATCATCTTGTTGCCTCACCACCAACCAGTCAGGTGATAAAGATAACATTCCTTCTTGATCTTGGAAGGGGCCACGATGACGCTTAGATTTGGATTGCGTAACCTGTCAATTTACACACAGGAGTGGGATTCCAGAAATGCTGCATTGTAGATTCAAGGAAACGGAGGGTGTCCATCTCAGTTCAAAGGCTCCTGGTTGTCCTCAAAGCCAGGTTCAAGGGCCATGGAACAGCAGCAAAGCCATCCATGACCCATCCTCCAGCCAAGCTCCCACATCTCCAGCATCCCCTGGCCCTGCACTTCCTCTGCAGTCATCATTCCCAATGATCCTGAGTGGATCATGCCTCTGCACATCTGTACTTGCTGTTCCTCCTCCAGGAGTACTTTCCAGCTCCCCTCTTTCTTCCACCCAATGGCAGCTCCAAGGATGCCACCCCTGGGAGGTGCCTCTCTAATTTGATGCTGTGGGAAAAGCCTATGGTCCTTGCCCCTCATGTTCTCCACCTGCCTTTTGTCTGGGGAAATTTTTTAGCCAAAGGGTAAGTTTAATCAGAGAAGTGAGAAAATGCAGAAACAGGAAAACCATCCAACAGACTAAATAATTATAGTTTAGTTATTTAGCAAGGTCAAGGACATTTAGTCCCTTTTCAAGGACTATAGATAATATTCTGAGCCATATCCTGTGAGCTGTCTTATAGTTATTAAAACCACCATCAGGTGGAAGAAGTTAATTACATGATGACCAGACTGTAGCCATGACATAAGCCGCCACAATTTTGAGAACTGGCCTCTAAGAAATGAGAACAAACCAACGCTGGAACTGAAGATCAACTGTACTTAATCAAGGTGATGCAGGTCAGACCATCACTGACCAAGTTCAAGATGACTGTCAGAGCTGAGTGTGCTCTTTCTACATGGAGCCCCCTCCCTCCACCTGTAAAACCTCTTGCCCAACTCTGATTGTTGGTCGCGGTGGGGTGGGGTGCGGTGGGGTGGGGTGTGGAGTCAACCTCTGGACAGAAGTCTGCCCTCTCACCCAGCTGCCAGCATCCAAAATAAAGCAAACTTTCCTTTCCACCAAGCTTGCCTCTTTATAGCCTTCTGAGCAGCAAACAGCTGGACACACCTTGGGCTGTGTCTGCCTAGGGCTTCCAGTATGACCTGCGTAGGGCTTCCCAGGAGGCACTAGAGATAAAGAATCCGCCTGCCAATGCAGGAGACATAAGAGATGTGGGTTCGATCCCTGTGTTGGGAAGATCCTCTGGAGGAGGGAATGGCAACCAACTCCAGTATTCTTGCCTGGAGAATCTCATGGACCACTAGGTGCTACAGAGAGTCAATCTCAGATGAGTTTTTTTTTTTTTAATTATTTATTTTTAATTGGAGAATAATTGTTTTGCAATACTTTGTGGGCTTCATCACTCAGTTGTGTCTGACATTTTGAGACCACATGGTCCTGTAGGCTCCTAGGGTCCTCTGGTCATGGAATTCTCCAGGCAAGAATATTGGAGTGGGTTGCCATTTCTTTCTCCAGGGCATCTTTCTGACCCAGGGATCGAACCCGCGTCTCCTGTGTCTGCTGCAATGCTGGCAGATTCTTTACCCGCTGAGGGTTGGTTTCTGCCACACATCGACATGAACCAGCCATAGGTATACATATGCGCCCTCCCTCTTGAACCTTCTTTCCACCTCCCACCCCATCCCACCCCTCTAGGTTGATGAGTCTTTTTGATGCCAATTGGACCCTGATGTGTTCAGTAAAGCCTGAGGTCAGAGCCCTTCTTACACATGCTGATATCACTTGAGAGGAAAGAAAAATGGAAGTCTTGTCAGCAGAGATGATTTTTGCTTTCTCTCTGGTAAGGTGAGTGAGTCTTGCAAAAATGCGATTGTCTTCCTCTTTAGTCTACCGAGGCTTCCTTTTCAAAAATAGACTTCTAGTCTTATTTCCCGCAGGCTATAGATGACCTCAGGTATTTCCATAAATAAAACCCTCCTGGACCAGGATGAGACAGCTCGAACTTTTAAGTAGAGCTGGAATCACTGATCTTATCCCAAGTCAGGTTCTAATGTAAGGACAGTATATTGTGGTCCTCTGCCACCCCCCCCCCCCCGCCACCCCCGCCCAGTCAAGTGGAGCAAATAATACTCCCACCACCACCAGGACGGGGCTGGAGGTGAGAAGGAGTGGAAGGAGATCTCTCTCACAAGGCTAGTTGAGGGGATAAAATGGGCTATTTTCCTTTGTAAGTCTTCCTATTTAAGATCTCATCCACTAGAATCAAGGCTAGCATTTAACCAGTTCTCCACGTGTCAAGCTCAGTGCTGGATACTTTACAAATTATCTGCAATGAAATTTAAAAACATACAGTTCATGGTGTTATCGAAACACAACCTTGGTTTTCATCTCCTGTGCGTGCATGCTAGGTCGCTTCAGTCATGTCTGACTCTGCGACTCTACGGACTATAGCCTGCCAGGCCCCTCTGTCCATAGGATTCTCCAGGCAAGAATACTGGAGTGGGTTGCCCTGCCCTTCTCCAGGAGATCTTCCCGACCCAGGGATTGAACCCACGTCTCTTAAATCTCTTGCACTGGTAGGCAGATTCTTTACCACTAGCACCACCTGGGAAGCCCTTTCATCTCCTACATTTGTTCAAAATGCAATCAGTGAGAGTGCCCTTCCCTTCCCCATCTCAGTGGTTTTAAATGGTCTTAAGGCCACAGTTTCAAAATCATAATGAAATCAACCTGATTGAATGACATATTTTCTACTCCCCCAGTCCAAGCCTGCTTCGAGCTGGAGTCTGCAGTGAAAAGAGTTGGGGGTGGGGGATTGATGGTGGCTTCTCATTGTTCATCCTCCCCCTGCACTTCCCTGGCTTCTATTCAGTGTCTGACTTCTCTAAGATGAAACAGTGGTGAAGAACTGGGTCAGGTCTCTGGGGCTGGCAGATGTTTCTCATGGATATTCTTTCCTCGTGAGCATTTTCATGGGAATTCTGTAGAGTTCCATCCTTGGAACCAACCCCCCCACCCCCCCACTACAGTTTCCCTGACCTGGGAGTTTGCATCTCATTCTGTTCTGGAGAGTCCTCCCCTCCGTAGCCCCGAGGAACCCAAGGTCAAGGCTCCTGTGTATTCTGAAAGTTGTGCCCAGCACCCCAAGGGGATGAGTTGAGGCTGAAGCCCAGCCCTCTCTGACCTCCAAGCTGAGGGCCCTCGGGGCTGGTCTATTAACTATGCTTTTTATTTCCTATGTTTTATGATGATCTGATATCTTAGAGCCTTACTGATCCTGGAGATACTCCCCCTCCTAGGCTAGTTAATTTCTAGCAAATAACTTCCCTGGGATCATCCCTTTAACATACAAACCAACCAATCCAGAGCCTACATGGACCACTTCCTCTATCTAACTCTCACACACCAAGTCAATACACCCCCTCTCCTAAATTACCCCAGGGCCAGGTAGTAGGCAACTTGAGATAGCCCCTGTAGTCCTGGGGACACCTGTAACTATTCAGACTATGCCATCCTGAGCCTGCCTAAGCTTCTCTACCCAGACTCACCCATTCCTTCCATGGAAGTCACAATAAAGGCTCTGGGCCATGCCCTGCCTGAAAGGTTGTTGTTGAATCACGCGAATACACCAGGATTCTTGGCCTCTGGAGGAGAAGAATTCAATCCGGGGCCAGAGACGAGGCTTGATCGCTCAGAGCTTTTGTGTAATAAAGTTTTATTAAAGTATAAAGGAGATAGAGAAAGCTTCTGACATAGGCATCAGAAGGGGGTGGAAAGAGTACCTGCTTGCTAGTGTTAACAATGAAGTTATATAATCCAAAGAATATCTGGAGGTTGTAAAGACCTCATCAGACCTACTCCCATAATTTACATTTTAAGATAACACTGTCCTTAGGCAAGATACATCCTTGTAAAGACCAGGTCTACTCCCATAATTAACATTTTAAGATAACAGAAGGTTGAATCCAAAGACTGTCCTTAGGCAGGATACATTATTGTTATATAATCCTAAGGAATGTGGAGAAAGAAAAAAAGTTTGTCCTTTCTTCCTCCTTGAGAATTCTAGACCCCTCTCTCCTTGGGGACCCCTAGACTCCCTATCAATCTGCCTAGGAAATGACTCTCTCATGCCCTCCCTCCTTCTGCTCCTGACCAGCCCTGGAGCTTCCTCGTGTGGCCCTGCATGGGGTGGCGTGCCCCCTCCACTGGAGAACTATGAATCATAGACTCTTCTTTCACAGGAAGCATCTGTGTCTATTACCCTTTCATGACAGTGACATTAAAGTTGAATTCCAGGTACATTTTAGGGCATCTGGGTCACTCTCTCCCTAGGCATGGTACCACATCAGTTCTTGCTGCAGGGGACCACTTCTTTCTGGAATCCCTCGCCCCTTGCCTTCCAGGACACCCCTGTCCTAGTTCTCCTCCAGTTTCTTTGAGCCCCTCCCCAGGGCTTTGAGCCCAACACTCTTTTCTGTTCATCCCATGGCTTCCCTCAGGACAGTGGTTTTAGACATGGTTGCAGATTGGAATCACCTGTGGGATAATGAAAATGACTGATGTTCCTGGTCTCCCACAGGTGGAGATTTGGGGTTAATTGGCCTGCAGGTGTGGCTTGGGTACTGGGTTGTTCGAGCTGTCTGGGTGGCTCTGGAAGCAACCAATTGAGAGCCTAGCACCTCCCCTCCACCTGCTGTAGACAGTGGTGTGTGACCCAGAACTGAGGGGGTCATCCTCTACCTGCCAGGACTGTTGTCAGCTATGGGGCTACAGTTGGGTCCCTGCCTTCCCCTTAGACAAGCCCTGGAAGGATGCTTCCTCCACAAGACTACTCATCCATCCTTAGGAGCAAACTGCATCCAATGGCCGGAGAAGGCAATGGCAACCCACTCCTGTACTCTTGCCTGGAAAATCCCATGGGCGGAGGAGCCTGGTAGGCTGCAGTCCATGGGGTCTCGAAGAGTCAGACACGACTGAGTGACTTCACTTTCACTTTCATGTATTGGAGAAGGAAATGGCAACCCACTCCAGTGTTCTTGCCTGAGAATCCCAGGGATGGGGGAGTCTGGTGGGCTGCTGTCTATGGGGTCACAGAGTTGGACACAACTGAAGTGACTTAGCAGCATCAGCAGCACCCAATGGCTAGCTGGTACAGGGGCACCAAGGCCTTCCCTCCCCTCCTCTTCCCTCTTGGATGGACCCTCCCAGGTCCAGAGCTCCCTGCAGGCTGAGACCTCTGTTGTGACTAAGGGCAGCTCACCCTCTCCTTGTACTGAGTCCTTCTTCCTTTATCACCTGGAGGTGTTGATCTGAGAACACTCCCCAGTCAACTTCCTGCTCAAAAATCCCCATCTCAGGGTCTCTTCCCTGGGGAACCCAACCTAAGACCCATGTATGGGGCCATGACCCCAGATCTCCACATCCAGCCCACACCTCTTACTGGGGGCTCCTCACACTCATTTCCAGTTGCCCAGTGGACAGCTCTGCTCATAACCCTTGAGTTCCATAAGCTCCACCACCTCCCAGCCCACCCACGCCTGTCCCTGGACCACAACTGGGGCCATCACCATCCATGCAGAAGTCCAATTTGGAAACCTGATGCACCTCCATTCCTGCCTTTAACCCACAACCGTCTCACTGCCATCCGAACTGCTGCCTACCCTAAGACAGTTCTGTCGGCTGTTTCTGAAATCTCTGGGCATCTCCTCCCCTTCTTACTTGCTAGCATATGCCTTAGGGGAGGTTCTGACAGCGATTTTGCCTGGATTCTACCAACACATCTTAACTGTCCCCAAATCCCCCTGCTTCCCTTTGCATTCCCCTCACTGTCTCAGAGTGATCCTTCTAGAATGTGAATCTGATGTTCTAAGCTACTTCTCTGTCTGAAACTTTCAGCAGCTCCCTACTGCCCTCGGGATCAAGTTAAAATCTCTTAGCCTGGAATACAAAGCCCTCTGCCTGATGCGAACCCATCCAGGATTCCAGCCTTGCCACTGGTAAGACCCCAGCCCTCTGCTCCTCTGTTCTGATCCTGCCAACCCATGGGCGTTTCTGAGTCTAACAAGCAGAGTTCAGGATGCTGTGCCTGTGCACGTGCTGCTTCCTCTCCCAGGGATGCCTGCTCTTATCTGCAGAATAGCTGTGTATCCTCCCAGCTTCAGCATTTCCTCCTCTGGATGACACCTCTTCCCAGTGCAGAATTCCATGAAAGCATTTGCTACCTGTGTAACGCGTATTTCTTTATGGATGCATCACTCTGTCTAGACTGAGCGCCTCAGGGCCACCCCCTGCCGTGTTCTTTTCTATTTCTTCCCAACACCCAGCACCTGGCAGGCGTTCAGTAAATGCCTCCAGTCTGGATGCATGTTGGGTAAGAAGAATGGTACAGGTAAGCGGTGCTGCAGCTGAAGATGGAGACCCATGAAATGACACACATCCCTGCTTCTTAAGTAAGATATTGGGTTGGCCAAGAAGTTTCTTCAGGTCTTTACATAACATCTTATGGAAAAAGCTTTTTGGCCAATCTAATATCTATCTATCTATCTATGCCAAACTTTCCTATTCAAGGGCTAAAGTAGCATGGTATCCTATTCAAGGGCTAAAGTAGCATGAAGACCATTCTCCTATAAAGTACTGTTATAATTTCCAGTCTATAGAAGAGAAAACTGAAACCCAGCAAGGTCGAGTAGATCAAGCAAGCTCACATGAGAACCTAGGTGGGGGGGAGGCTGCAGAGTAGAATGGGAGCCTGACTCTTCCGATTTGTTCAGGGGGCTCTTTTGTGACATTATTGCTGATACCACGCATTTCTCTTTGAGAAGCAATAGCCATCACTTTCCCTCGTGGCAGCTGCAAGCTGAATAGCGAATTGATATGCAGATGACATTAGGCTGAGCCAGTCCTGCTCTTCTATAGAAAGTTCTGTACAGAACTCATCGGAGTTCACTCGAGCTCAATTCCAGTGGTTCATGCTGGTACTGAAATGGGCTCCACCAAGCCGAGGTGCAGCAGGCATGGGGGCAGCCACTCAGGGAGGGATAAACAGTCACTTTCCAAAGGGATGTTTTGTGAAATGAAAGGGTGATGATACTTATCACAAGCTGGGTCTCACCAGGGAACCAGCATCAGTCGATGAATGTCCACAGAACCCTTGACCTAGATGTCCCCACAAGCACCTTCCAGAGAAGACCCCGCAGACCGCAGCTCACAGAGCCCTGGAGCAGCGACCACGGGCCCGGCTGTGTCCGCCCCACCTTCCACCACCTTAGAATGGGTCAGCCTGTCACCATCTCCCCAACAGACCCTGCAGAAATCAACACCACCCGACACCCCCAGGGTGCAATCCAGATGCTAAGACGTTCAGGTCATTGCAGCAAGTGTGCTGTTCTAGAATGGCTGTTCCCGGTACATATTCATGGTCTGACTTCAACAAGAGAGACCTCAAGCGCACGACTGGATGATTACCCTTGTATTTCTCTGTCTTAGCAACAATAGTGAAATTACTCTCCCAGGGCATAACATTCACAACTCAGAAAGCTGTTCCAAGTATTAGACGTGAGTTAAGTGACCTGCTTGAGGTCATCTTTCAAGAAACACCATCTTCCTCTCCTTCCCTGAAACAGGTTTCTGCTTTTTAAAGGGTTCAAGTGTCTTCTGCCTTGCTTGGTTCTTGAGCAATCTGGAAAGTAAGGTCAGCAGCTATTATTCCCATTTTATAGACAAGGAAATTGAGGCTGGAGAGGTGATGGGCTAAAAGTCCTGCTGCAAAATTTTCCATGAAATCAACCTTGTCCCTTTCTCATTTCAGAGAAAAATCTGCATTTTTTAAAAGTTTGTTGACCTGCAGAGTCCCTCCCTGAGCCACCTACAGTGATAGACTGGCGCTAAGCACGTGCGAATTTGTTGAGTGCTTCACAGAGTGACCCAGTTTCACCCTCACAATACCCCTGCTATATTCCCATTTGACAGATGAGAAAACCGAGGCACCAAGAAGTTATGCATTCATATTCAGGCATCTTATAAATGGTAGAGTGGCACACCCACCCCTAGCAGTAAGGTACCAAGCTCTGTGTTCTTAAGCCCTGGGCAGTCCAATATCCCTGCTTATACACTTACAGAATTCACCCTTCTCTTTCCTGAGGGCATTAAACCAGCATTCCTCTCTAAATGATGCTCCCTGAACTTGAAGCCCATTATTAATCCTCTTGTCAGCCTTCTGTGTTCAATCTGGATCATCCTGGTTTCTGGTCTCACTGTTCAGACCCACTCATACCTCTGCTCTGTCTGCCACCTCCTTCTACAATCAGATCATCTGAGATCAGATTAGTGTTCACCAAATGGAGCTCAAGAGATGAAGACAAAATGTGGTTTGTTCTAAGGCTCACAAAAGCCCAAGGATGCAACACGATTTGGACTTTTTCTATCAATGACCTGGATTCTGGGGACATGGAAGGTGTGGCTGTCAGTGGTCAGGAACCAGCCTGGTTAGCCAGGAGCTCTGTGACCTAGGGTCACAATCTTGGGCCTTTCACAGTCTCACTCAGCTTCAGTGTTAGGCCCAAGTTGAGATTCTGGTTCTTCTACTTACTAGCTCTGGGGCCTTGAGTGAATTCTGCATCCTCAAATTCTCTCTGGAATCACTCCAGGAGAGCAATTAACAGCTATTTTGCAAGGTTGCTATGAGGTTGACTAGGTGATAGTCTAGCATGGGCCTGGTACATGATTGGGAGCCACGAGCTGTTGCTTCCTTTTTCCCTGTGCTGTGGTTCTGAACCAACACAAGTGACCATCCTAATTGAAGGGTGGGCCTGAGGTTAGGGGATTCCCTTGTAGCTCAGAGGTAAAGAATTTGCTTGCAGTGCAGAAGACCCAGGTTCAATCCCTGGGTTGAGAAGATCCCCTGGAGAAGGGGACAGCTATCCACTCCAGTATTCTTGCCTGAAGAATTCCATGGACGGAGGAGCCTGGCGGGCTGCAGTCCATGAGGTCCCAAAAGGTTGGTGTTTGGCTTCCATGCTTGCTATTAACATATTTTAGGATTCCCTGGTAGCTTAGCTGGTAAAGAATCTTCCTGCAATGCAGGAGACCCCAGTTTGATTCCTGGGTTGGGAAGAAGATCCCCTGGAGAAGGGATAGGCTACCCTCTTCAGGTTCTTGGGCTTCCCTGGTGGCTCAGCCAGTAAAGAATCCTCCTACAATGTGGGAGACCTGGGTTCAATCCCTGGGATAGGAAGATCCCCTGGAGAAGGGGACACCTACCCATTCCAGTATTCTGGCCTGGAGAATTCCATGGACAGAGGAGCCTGGCAGGCTACAGTCCATGGGGTCACAAAGAGGTAGACACGACTGAGCAACTTTCAGTCACTTCACTCCAAGTTTAGATCTGCTGCTCCGAGCCTGCAACTTTGTGTCTGGGTCGAATGTATGAAACCCACCTCTCAGACCTGAGCGGGAAGTCTGGGAGTTGAAGACCAGCCTACCCACAATCAGGGACTCCCATCTCATTTCCTCAGCCACTGTCCCTCCTCTTTGGATGCTCTCTCCCCCCTGGGGGTCTCTGTCAGCAATCTGATGCCCCTCCCCGGACATGGACACCCCTGGTGGTTTTTTGTGGAGCCCACTGACAAGCACGCACGGCAGCCCTCCCTCCCGGGCACTGACTTCTTATCTGTAAGATGCTAGGCTGCACACTTCCTGGGTGCACACTTCTGTCCCTCCCACCTCTGAGCACGCTCCATTCTCTGCCCGCTTTGGCATGGGCTGCATTTTCAAAGCAATGCTAATGTCTCATTTCCTTAACTTATTCACATTGCCATGCATTCGATCTGTGAAAGTTTCCTGAAGGACAAGGCAGGTTTGAGGTCAGTAAGAGCAAGGGGAGAGCAGTAGGTGGGGTAGGGGGCTGGCATGGAGCCCTGGGCTGTGTTTTAGTTTTTCCCAGTGATCTCCATCATCAGCTTTCTCATGACCCCTCTTACCACACTGTGGGTGGGTGCCTCCCAGCCCCCAGGTACCTGCCGCATTCTCATGGGGAGGGCTTCCACTCAGTAACATCATTTTTCATCAAGAAGGGGGCTTTTTCAGAGCCTCACATTTTCACCTTATCTTTGAAATACCTTAAATGTTAGGAGGAGACCGAAGTCAAAAGAAGCACAGAGATTTCAAAAGGAGGACCATTTTCTGGCGTTGTTTCTTGTCCTCAGCCACTCGGCATGTGGACATCCCTCCTTCCAGGCTGTGTGTGATTCAGGGAGCAGGTGTGTGGGTGAGCATGGTGGGGTGGGGGTGGGCGTCTGGGAGAAAAGACTGGTTGGGCTGCTGAAGACCCCCCACACACACACACAGCATTGCTGTGTCCAGGAGTCTAAGAAGGAGAGGCCACAGTTTGTCATGGAGAGAAGCTGCCAGGATCACACTCTTTAGTAGCGTGGTACTCAAGGCATTCTATGCAGCTCTGGCTGCAGGTCAGAGGTTCCTTTGTCAGTGGTTTCAAGCTCTTTCAAAGAACTGTTCTCTGACACTTCTGATCTTTGTGTATGCTGTTGTCTTTCCCCAGAAGCTCCTTGACTTCCGGTGGCCTGCCTGGCAAACTCTTACTTCTTCTTTTAATACCAGCTCAGATGTCACCTCCATGTGGGTCCTGCCCTGACACCAAAGGCAGTTAAAGGACTCCTCATGGATGCTCCACTGGCACACGCTTCTATGACTGCTCAGCAACACATCATCTGGTAAATTTCTCTTGGTGCCTGCTTCACATGCTGGAGTCCAGCTCGGTCAAGAAGCTGGCTGCATGGAAAGTCACTGCCGGCCAGTGACATATTTGAGCATTTTGCAAATGCACTGCCAAATGTTTAATCTTGGACCATTTGGAAAAAATCAGCCATAGGCACATAGAAAACTAAAGATGTAAGAAATAACAATCGAGGAATTATTAACTCCAAGAAAAACAAAAAGCTTCATGAGAAAGGAAAGTCATGAAAGTACATAATCGTAATAATATAAATATTAGCCAGTGAATTATAAGAAACTGCTATAATTACATGGTAGGACAGAGCAAGAGGAGAGGAAGGATAGTGTTGTAAGTGTGGGCTTGGACCTCAACTGTTACAATAAGACATCAATGAGAATGTCCAAAATGAACGAATCCAGACATAGTGTTATAACAAATTATTTACGTACAGACATAGTTTTGTTATAAAGAACTGGCTCAAATCATTTTAAAATATAGGGGAATTATCAAATAGTTAAAAGAGTTATAAGGGGCTCAAGGGGGTAAAGCAAATGGACCTCTCTTCCCTCTTACATTCCCTGTAAGTCTCTTGTGTGCATGCTAAGTCGCTTCAGTTGTGTCTGACCCTGCGGCCCCACAGACTATATAGTCCGCCAGGCTCCTCTGTCCATGAGATTCTCCAGGCAAGAATACTGGAGTCGGTTGCCATGCCCTCCTCCAGGGGATCTTCCCCACCCAGGGATCAAACCTGTGTCTCTTACATCTCCTGCATTGGCAGGTGGGTTCTTTACCACCTAGCCACCAGAGAAGAAGCCTTATAAGCCTCTTAGCAATGTTACATTTTTAAAACCATTATCATGTAATATTTTGACTAAAAAAATTTAAAATTTGCTTCAAATCAAACGTGAAGTTGAGACATGAATACATTTTATTTGGGGCACTTTTCTGGAATCATGCACACTTTCCTTTGGAATTCCAGATGGTAAAATCCCTGGTCTATAGGCTCAAATCCATTTGCTGTGATTCAGCTTCACAACTGGAGCTGGTCTGGGCCTAAGAAACTTGAACATTCATGCCTGGGTCTGATGGATGGGTGTGTATGCGCAGGATGGAGAGGGAGAGGATTTCTGTCAAATCATGCCATTGTCAACACCAAGTCCTCCTGGGCAGGGGCCCAGGCTGCTAACTGGGTGTTATTCTCCCCTCAGTGTCCAAAACTCAGAAAGGAATGTTTATCAGTGAGTGCTGCTTGGGAAGCTGAGAGGTCAATTTCCAAGTGAGAGGAATCTTATTCTTCCAAACACGGAGACTTCCAATCCGCTGGAAGAAACATCTGCCTGGGGTTTTCTTTTCCCCAGGGCCCTGTGCCTTCCCAGCTCACTCAGACTCCATTAAACCATGCAGACTGGCACTGGAGAAACAAAAGAGTTCCTTCTGCCTGGAAAAAAACAAGCTCTGCTTCCACTAGACTGAGATGGCCTCTCCATCCAAGTAAGCCCATAAGAGAGGTGCACAGCCTCTCCCCTCCACCCCCAAAATGTGTCTTCAGTCAGACAGCATCATCTCTCCCACACCAGGCAGTGCAGGAAAGAGGAAGGTGAATCCGAATGAGAGTGGTCCAGCCCCTAATGGGCTTATAGGCAGGATGAAACCAGAGGCAAGCACAAAGAAAGGGCACGTCCTGATGTTATCCGAATGGACCAAAGACATGGTAAAGGGCTATTATGAGGATTCAGCAGAGCGAGCAAAAGCTTTTGTCCAAAGTATCAGGCCAAGTGCAGGGGATGTTCAGCTTCTTTCTATTTTCAGAAGGGCTGTTCAGTTATATTCCTTTACTGGAGTTTGGATTTGGATCTTTCTGGAAAGCTGAAGGATGTGGATTGAGAGACAGAAAGACAGCAAATGGTACCAGAGTGTGGAAACTGGAGGAGGATTTTGGTATGGTGGAGGAGTAAGGGGGGATTTGGAAATATGGGTAATTGAATGGGGCTAGAGGTTAGATCCGGAGAAGGCAATGGCACCCCACTCCAGTACTCCTGCCTGGAAAATCACATGGACGGAGGAGCCTGGTAGGCTGCAGTCCATGGGGTCGCTAAGAGTCGGACACGACTGAGCAACTTCACTTTCACTTTTCACTTTCATGCATTGGAGAAGGAAATGGCAACCCACTCCAGTGTTCTTGCCTGGAGAATCACAGGGACGGGTGGGCTGCCATCTCTGGGGTCTCACAGAGTCGGACACGACTGAAGCGACTTAGCAGCAGCAGCAGCAGCAGAGGTTAGATCACTTCATGGCAAATAGATGGGGAAAAGGTGGAAAAAGGGTCAGATTTCATTTTCTTGGGCTCTAAAATCAATGTGGATGGTGACTGCAGCCATGAAATTAAAAGACACTTGGTCCTTGGAAGAAGAATAGCTATGTCAAACCTAGACAGTATTTTAAAAAGCAGAGAAAGCACTTTGCCAACCAATATCTATATAGTCAAAGCTATGGTTTTTCCAGTAGTCATGTATAGATGTGACAGTTGGACTATAAAGAAAGCTGAGTGCCCAAGAATTGATGCTTTTGAACTGTGGTGCTGGAGAACACTCTGGAGAGTCCGTTGGACAGCAAGGAGATCAAAGCAGTCCATCCTAAAGGAAATCAGCCCTGAATATTCATTGGACTGATGCTGAAGCTGAAGCTTCACTATTTTGGCCACCTGATGCGAAGAGCCAATTCATTGGAAAAGACCCTGAAGTGGGAAAAATTGAGGGCAAGAGGAGAAGGGGGTGGCAAAGGATGAGAGGGTTGGATGGCATCATTGACTCAACGGAATGAGTTTGAGCAAACTCAGGGAGATAGTGATGGACAGTGAAGCCTCATATGCTGTAGTTCACGGGGTCACAAAGAGTTGGAAACGACTCAGCGACTGAACAACAGCAACAAGAGGTTAGGTGGCTTAGAATGACAGACTGGGCCCCAGTTCAGGAGCTTTGGGTGCCAAGCTGAGGAATTTAGGCTTCATTTGCTGAACATGGGATCCATTGCCTGGCCAGGTGGCAACTATTAATATTTACAAAATTAGGCAATAACCACTTTTCCATGTAGTAGCTTTTCTAATGCTTAGACAGATAGCCCTGTGAAGTGTGTATTATTGTGCCCATTTTATAGATACAGAAACTGAGACCAGCAGGGAGAGGGAAGAAGCCAGATTAGATGAGGTTCCTGCAGAGGCATCTCTGGGAAAAGGCTAGGATTCTTCCTGTAGCAATTTGTCTCTACGCTCCCATGCTTCATATGCATCTCGGCCCCAGAAGTATCCTCCCGCTTGCTAAAGTGGCCTGAATTGGGGCCCAATCTCTCATTCTAATCCATCTAACTTCTAGCACCATCCAACTACCCGTATTTCTAAATCTAAATCCTGCCCTCACCACCTCCCCTCTGTTTTGTTTCACAGAATTCATTACTGCCCAACTTTAAATATTTATTTGTCTCTGATCTGTGTCCTCCATCAAAATGCAAGGTTCATATGGGCAGTGGTCCTTGTCTGTTTTGTTTTCTTCTAGATAGAGCCTAGAACAGTGCCAGGCATACAGTAAGAACTCAATAAATGTTTGTCAAATGAATGAATACATCATCAGGAGACAAAGTCCAAATGGCCTGGGCTCCTGCTGGCTGCAGATACTAGAGGGTGCCTGACCACAGGCTGACTCTGGGTGAAGGACCCAAGAGAGCCCCATACTTTGTGATCTAGGTCTTGGGCAGAGGTTCTCTGTAAAGTGAGAGTCCTGGGCTAGACGACTTTGGTTATAGGCAGACATGGTGATACAAGTGAGGGTCTGGGTCAGACTGCCTGGGCTGAGTCCTGGCCAGGACTCCTGCTAGTGGGTGGCCTTGGGCAAGTTCTCCAAATTCTATGAGATTCAGTTTGCTCATCTGCAAGATGGGTTTAATAATAGTAGTCACATCCTAGAGGATTGCTGTGTATTTTGGGGATCACATCAGACAATGGCAGTGAAGAACTCAACTCAGTTCCTGAAATAGGATGACACCTTGGAAATGGGGGAAGTGTTTTGACCCATTTATTCAATAGCATCTTCTGTGAAACTTCTGGGTGAAGGGCACATGTGCCAAGGATGACAGGTGAACTGGCTACTCCTGTCCTCACCGAGGGGAAAGGAAGGACCAGGCAGTGTGCTCGGGGGTCTCACATATGGTAACACACTCCTAATGCCTCCCCAGGTTCAAATCATGTCCAAGATCACTGGCCAGATAGCTCTGGGCAGGGCTTCCCCTTTGAGTCTCCATTTTACTATCTGCACAATGGGATGATGACAGAACCTACTTCTCAGGTTGAGGCTAATTTAAGTGAGATGATGTGGATAAAGCCCACTGCTTGGCACAGGGAAAGCATTTTGCAAATTCTGGTCTTTCTACTCCACTGTGTAAATGAAGGACCATCCTGAGCCTCCCAGTGGGGGTCTGGGGTTCAGAAGCACTGAGTACAAGGCAGTCGAGCAAATCAAACGTCAGGATGGGACTGAGCTGCCATCGTGGAGGCTCAGCCCTCAGGAGCCTCCTCAGACCATCCCTGTAAAGCTTACCCCCATCCCAGGGTGATGGTGGGGTCCCCATGAGGTGACTCAGGACCTATTTCCAAGACACAGTGGCTGCTACATGGTGGAAGTGATGGGGCTGGGCCTGGTAGCCAGGAGCTGAGGGTACCAACCTCCTCAGCACTTGTGCAAACCAGAGTCGGGCACTGATTAACCCTGAGACTTGTTCTCCCCATCTGAGAAATGGGTCTAATGATGGCACTGCCCAGGGGAGGATGAGCCATTGCACAAAGAGCCTGGGAGGCTGCAGGTGATGTGATCCCTTTGCACACCTGTATTGCAGTGTGTAGATCACAAGGCATTTCAGATCCACCTTCTTCTTGTCTTTCCAAGAGCCTCGTGAGACAGAGATGATGAAATGGCCAAATTCCTGGAGATGATGAGGGTGCACAGTGTTGTTCAGAAGGACTTCTTGAAGAGAACGTGTTATAGACCAGCCAGACAGTAAGAGCTGACTGTGGGTAGGGAGCAATTTTATATATATTCTGTTTAGCTGGGTTCTGTCTGAGACAGGCCAAGGCCAAAACAGCAGGGTTTCTAGCAACCTGCCTTCAAACTCCAGCTCCACAGCTCATTACTTGTGTGATCTTGAGCACATCTGTACAGCTCTCTCTGCCTCAGTGTTCTCGTCTGCGAAATGGGGATGATACAGACCGTACCTAATCTGTAGGGTTATTTCATGGATTTCCTGAATTAACAGGTAAAACAAACCCATAGCAAATGTGAACTTTTGGAGCTTGGAGCCCAGGTCTGATGATGCAATGACCTTGCTCTTTGCCTGACCTTTGCTGAATTGTTCCCTCCCAGGCATACCAGCCTGGCTGCCAGTGAAGTTGCTCAGTTGTGTCCGACTCTTTGCGACCCCATGGATTGTAGTCAACCAGGCTCCTCCATCCATGGAATTTTCCAGGCAAGAGTACTGGAGTGGGTTGCCATTTCCTTCTCCAGGGGATCTTCCTGACCCAGGGATTGAAACCCAGGTCTCCCGCATTACAGGCAGACACTTTACTGTTTGAGAAGCCTGACTACTGGGGCCACTAAACCACAGGGCACGAACCTTATGACCAAGCAAACCTCCAGAGCTGCTCATCTCTCCTTCATGGGGCTCATGGAATTCTCTCTCCCCTCCAACACCCACTCCAGGCCACGTACTCAGAGGGCAGCTGGGCTAATTGTTTTTCCCTGCAGCTGTCTTGAAGACAGAACAGCAAAGTTAAGGCAAGCTTCAGAGACTGTCTTTAAAATTCCAGATGACATGGCTTCAAGACCAATTAAATTTATCTTTGTATCCCTTCAACCTTCCTTGCTTGCAGACTGAGATACCAGCCGAGCTGACTAGGGGCTGTGGTGCCCCCAGCCCAGGAGCACATGTCACCCAGAGCATTAACCATCACGCAGAAGCCAGAGCAGACAGGAGCCCTGCAGTGACGTCTATAAAGGCCCCTCCTTTTAGACACAAAGAACTCGAGGTCAGGAGAGGGGACCGCACAAAGCCAGTGGCCTGCAGCTTGCTCATACACATCACAGCAGATAAGCCTGGGGGTATGTTTGTGTTCTCAGGAGCAAAGAAGCATTAGAAAATTCACGAACTGGGGCATTCATCATTCCAATGTCAAGAAAAGTTTGTGTATTCCCTCTACATTTAGGGAGCATCTCAGTGTCACAGACCCCACCATCAGATCTATGATGATACAAAGAGCTAAGACCTCAGACCTCATTTCTTGGGAAAGACCATCACATGGACAACCACTCAATTCCATAGCAGACCCAGCCAACTTCCTAAGAGAGGAGTAGCTTTTGCAGAAGACTAAGGTGTGTGCGTGCTCAGTCATGTCCCATTCTTTTTGACCACATGGACTGTAGCTTGCCAGGCTCCTCTGTCCATGGGATTTTCCAGGCAAGAATACCAGAGTGGCTTGCCACTTCATCCTCCAGGGGATCTTCCCAACCCAGGGATCAAACCCGCATCTCCTGCATTTCCTGCCTTGGCAGGCGGGTTCTTTACCACTGAGTCACGTGGGAAGCCCAAAGACTGATGTGGGAACAGCTAACTAGTATCTCACAGGAGAGAGATGATGCGGTGAGGGGGTCCAGCATATAGCTTGCACAAAGTGAACCCAAATGGAGCTAATTAGGGTGCGAGTTCTAAGAACTGTCTGTGTATCACTGCATCTAATTTTCACAACTCAAGTGAGCTGTGCATACTTATCCCCATTTTACTAACGAAGACACACAGAGGCTAAGGAATAATTCTTTTTCCTATTGTTGGAGAGGGAGACTGAATGGGACCCAGGAAGCTAATGGGACCCACACTGCCCCACTGGAAAGCCTGAATTATCTAAAAGAGAAAATTCAGAGCTCAGAAGGATGCCTGAAGGAGACTGGGCATCACCCTGTGAGGAACTCTGAAGTGGCAGGGAGGATGAAGATGTGACAGTCTCTAATTTTCTTTTTCCCTAGTTCCCATCAAAGGAAATTCATCCTGCGAGTGCTCCCAGCCCGCTAGAACGTTTTCTCCTGCTACAGAAAACATCTGAGCCATGCCCCGAGTGAGATTCTTCATTTCAAACAGAAAAGGTGTGATTTCTCAGTTACTGGAGACATGAAGAGTCTCATCAGGTGAAAGTGCTGTTGGACTGTTTGCGACTACTTTAATGTGGATGAATACGTGTCTTCTCATATTTTGATAAGAATCAAACTGTCCTTTCTTCCTGGGCTTGGATGAAGTACAGAGAGTCCAAGATGAAAAGCTTATAGAAAAGAAGTGCTGTCGTGTACTCCTTTTGACAGGACAGCCTGCCTGACTGCCTGACTTCCTATGCCAGGACTCTAAGCTTTGGGGTGCCTCCCCCTGCTCCTCATCTGCAAGTCCCGCTCTGCAGGCCCTACGGCACAGACGTCATGGCTTCAAAGCCAGGGAGCTCAGGCTCCAACTAGGCTCTCCTGCCTTCTTGCTGTGGCCATTTGGGGTCATTATTAAACCTCTCTGAGACTGAACTTTTAATCTTTAACATAGAAAGTAATAATATCTATTTCCAAGAACTATTACATGAGTTAAATGAGATCTTGGCTGACATCTATTTAGCATCAGTTCCAGGTACTGTTTTGAAGCGCTTGACATCTATTTCCTTCTTTAAGCCTTGCAAAAGCCCCAACGAACCAGGTGTCAATGTAATTGCATTGAATAGGTAAGGCAACGGCTAAGAGAGGTTCCGAAACTTATTTAAAGTTCCCCAGCTGTGCGCGGTGGGACTGGAAGGCAGACTCAGGCAGCCTGACACCAGAACTAGAGCTACAGGGGCCGCTCTGTGTCCCGCCCTCGGGAGTTCATTCTGCTATGATAGAATCACATTTCTCTCCTCTTTTTAATCGCTCATGGAATTCCAGTACGAGGTCCTTAGTATTTTGTAGATTAACAATAATTATTGTGATGAAATCACAGTCATTAATATTAGCTCTGCATACAATGTGCCAAGAAAGAGCTACTGTCCTGAAGCAAATATGGAATATTTACAAAAGTTGATTGCAAGCCAGCCACAGAGGAACCTTAACATGTTGCCCATAGGAGAAATTTAAGAGTTACTTTCTACTCACACAACAAAATAAAAATCGCAGTGAG
This sequence comes from Bos javanicus, assembly GCF_032452875.1. Classification (NCBI taxonomy): domain Eukaryota; kingdom Metazoa; phylum Chordata; class Mammalia; order Artiodactyla; family Bovidae; genus Bos; species Bos javanicus. The sequence goes on from NC_083873.1 coordinate 105,466,593, forward strand.
TGACAAGAACAAAGATGCATCTACTGGGAATTGAAAACATTATTCTAATTAATTGTTTGGAGTATGGAATCAAAATGAAAAATTATGTAGAAACAGTAACATTGAGAAAGTGACATACTAAAATTTTTCAGAATATTGGCAGACCTGTGTTCAAAGAAAAAAATGTATGAATAAGAACGGGACAAAGCGGAAATCAATAAAACTGGAAAGCAATAAAATGGATAATAGAGCTTAGCCTTGCAAATAAAATCAGATGCAACCTTTTGAAAATGTTATCTGAAAGAGAGAGAGCAAAAATCAAATAAACAAAATTCAATCAAAAGAGAAGATATAAAGAATAGGCATAAGGATATTAAAACATAGTTGTATGTGGGGCTCCCTGGTGACTCAGTGGTAAGCAATGTGCCTGCCAGTGCAGGAGACACAGGTTCAATCCCTGATCCAGGAGGATCCCCCACGTCACGGAGCAACTAAGCCTGTGTGCCACAACTGTTGAGCTGTATTCTAGAACTCGGAGCCTCAACTACTGAGCCCAGGTGCTGCAACTATCAAAGCCTTTGAGCCCTAGAGCCCCTGATCTGCAACAAAAGAAGCTACTGAAATGAGCAGCTCTTGCCCTGCAGCTAGAGAGTAGTCCCCGCTCTTTTCACAACTAGAGAGAAGCCCACGCAGCAAGGAAGACCCATAAATTATTTTTAAAATTATTTTTAAAAAGCATTAAAAAAAGAAAGAGCTTAGTTGTATGTATATTTGTGTGTATATATTTGAATGTTGCAATGAAATGAATGATTGTATTGAAAAGGCAGTAATTTTAAAAACAGATTCAAAAGGAGACAGATTAGACTGTTAATTAAAGAAGAAACTGATAAAATATCCTCCAAGAATTTCTTTCTGGAAAGACTAGGTTGAGATGGTTTTATTAGTGAGGTCTTGTGATACTTTAATTACTAATGTTATATGATATCATCTAACCTAGACAGCATATTAAAAAGCAGAGACATTACTTTGCCGACAGAGTCCATCTAGCCAAAGCTATGGTTTTTCCAGTAGTCATTTATGGCTGTGAGAGTTGGACCATAAAGAAAGCTGAGCGCCGAAGAATTGATGCTTTTGAACTGTGGTGTGGGAGAAGACTCTTGAGAATCCTAAACAGTCTATCCTAAAGGAAATCAGTCCTGAATATTCATTGGAAGGACTGATGCTAAAGCTGAAGCTCCAATACTTTGGCCACCTGATGCAAAGAACTGACTCATTGGAAAAGACCCTGATGCTGGGAAAGATTGAAGGCAGGAGGAGAAGGGGACAACAGAGGATGAGATGGTTGTATGGCAACACCAACTCAATGGACATGAGTTTGAGCAAGCTCCAGGAGTTGGTGATGGACAGGGAGGCCTGGCGTGCTGCAGTCCATGGGGTCACAAAGGGTCGGACATGACTGAGCAACTGAACTGAACTGAGAATGGGTAAAAGATGAAAAGAGATTTAAAAAATATAGATTAAGCATTAAAAGTCTAGATAAATCTCATCTCTGGCTGTAAGTATATAAATCTAAATAAGACACTAATGAATCAAATTCAACAACATTTAAAAAATGTTTGATAGTGACCAATAAAGATATATCCCAGGGATGTGAGGATGGTTTAACAAAAGGCATTCTAATAGTATACCATATCTAATAATTGATTGTCAGGTAACAAAGAAGCATCATTAGCCCAATAAAAACTAGAAGACAGTTTCCACATTGCTGATAGTCTATAGAAACCAAGATGAGATATATAATTCCTAACCAAGATAAATAATATCCATTTTAAATTGAAAAATTAACATATTTAAATTAATGATGAAACACAATAAGTATTTCCAATAAAACAGGGAAAATAAAGATGCCCCTCGAAGTCAACATTATTAACATAGCCTGGTCAATGCAATTAGACATGAATGTCAGTAAAACAAAAAAAAGGAGAGATTAATTATCAGAAAGGAAGAGGCAGAATTGTCAGTCTTTACAGATGCTATCAGTAATCACTCATTTGAATTGTCTGGATAAACAAATAAGCAGCCAAAAAGTATAAGAAAGTAAAAGAGAGTTCCATACTAACATATATAATCAGTAGTTTTCCCATATTTTGTTAACAACCAAACATAATGGAAAAAAACTCCAGTAGCAGCAAAAAGATAGAAGATAACTATAATTAACAAAAAAATTAATCCCCCTTTTGCTTAGTTAAAAATACAGTAGCAATAAAAATAGCTGAGTGATAATAAGAAAATCTAGATAAAGAGGGAGGCATCATGTGTTTCTCAGTAGAAATAATGAGTTATGAAAAACAATCTTAATTGGGTTCAAACAGCTTAACACAATTCCAATCACAGCTTCAAAGACTTTTTTTGTGTTGAAAAGGAGGAGATAGTTTTAAAGTTCCCATGGGAGAATATACAAGTGAATGTTTCCAGCACAGTTTTGAAAATCAACACTAGCAGGGACAGTATTAAACATACAATAAAGTTACGATTGTGAAAACAAAGTATGGACCCTAGAATAGAAATGAAGGAACAAAGTGGATGGCCCGGAAGCAGAAACCCATGTATACTGTGAATATCATGTGTAATAAAGAAACCTCAAAAGTCAACAGAGGAAACGCTTGGATTAAAGAGTAGTTTAGGAAAAAGTGACAGGAGGGGTGGGAAAAAGATAAGTGCAAATGCCTCATACCACATTCTAAAATAAGTCAAGCGATTTTAAGAATTAAATGTAAAAACTAATACCATAGATGACCCACAAATAAATACACATAAAAATTTATCGTATTCCTAAGAAGAAATTTCTAAGATAAAAACCAGTGGAAGAAATCTCAAAGGAAAAGAAAGACTTCGTTATATTTAACGACATATTTTTTAAATCCACACATTGAAAATAGAAAGGAAACTAAATGTAAAAATAAACCAAGCCATAAAAATATATGCCACAAATATATCAAAAGGTTAATAAAAGCAAAAGAGGTTGTAAAAATTACTAAGAGAGTCATTAGCATTGGTAATGAACTCCTCAAAAACACCTGTATTCTAATCTCTGGAACTGTGAATATCAAATTATGTGGCAAAATATTTTTTTGCAGTTAAAGATCTCCAGATGGGAAGATTATCCTGAGTTATCTGGATGGGCTGCGATCACAGGTGTTCTTATAAGAAGGAGGCGTGAACTAAGCATGATGCCTGCCATATCAGTAAATAAAGGATGTCATGGCCATCAGTGAATGCAGCCATCCCAATGACAGTGAGCCCTGAGGGAACTTGAAACAGAAACAAGGTCTGTCCACCATCTAGCTGTCTTCAGGACTGCAGCCACCTCTGATGGTAAACCTTGAAGAAACTCAGGATGGGAAAACACAGGATATTGACCCCAGATAGCTGAGGTGCATATCAAAGGAATGAGTTCAGTGAGCCCAGACCCTTATATCTTCCCATATATAGAACGCTAAATTCCTTAGCTTGGGACAACTGGTTTTCTTTTAATTAGCAACAATCTTTTGATGTTTCTACTTCCTGCCCTTTGTTGCACAAACTTCTATATATTTCAGCTCCTTCCTTGCCTCCTCGGAGCAATTTTCTCAGGTTGAGGTGCTATCTCCCAGGCTTGAAGTCCTAAGAATGTCCACAGAATAAAACATAGCTCTCAACTTTTAGGTTGTGAATTTTTTTTTTTTTTTTCAGTTGACAGAGACAAAGGGAAATGTGACCAAAGAAAGGAGAGGAGGAGGCAGTGTGACCACAGAGTCAGAGATTGGAGCAACGGGGCCACAAGCCAAGGAATGCCAGCAACCACCAGAAGCTGGAAGAGACAGGCATAGACTCTTCCTCCTCAGAAGGGCCCAGACTTCCTGACACCTTGAATTCACCCCAGTGAAACCAGTTTTTTTAGGGGAACTGCTGACTGAAACCACCTGCTTTGGCCAGATCCGACGGTAACCACTTGCAAGAGTCATCTTACAGTCGGAGGTCCTGGTAAGGAACTTGGAACTAACGAGCTACCACCAACAGGAATAATTCAGAAAAGGTCAAAAGGAAAAAGGAGATGCCAGCCCATAAGTCTTACCAACCTCCCAGAATCCTTCTCACTGGAATCTATCTTGGCCGAGCAATGCCTGCACCGCTAGGTAGGACCCTGGGTCAGAATGATTGGCCAGAGACAACCCAGAAACTAATCCCATCACCATAAAACCCGAGACTGTGAGCCACGTGGCCAAGCAGTTCCCTTGGGTTCCCTTACCCTGCTGCTCTCCACCCGGGCGCCCCTTCCCAATAAAGTCTCTTGTTTTGTCAGCACATGTGTCTCTATGGACAATTCATTTCTGATTATTAGACAAGAGCCCACTCCTGGGCCCTGGAAGGAAGTCCCCTTCTTGCAACACTTTTGAACTTCTGGGATCCAAGAATAAATTTCCATCTCATTTGTGATGATTTGTTACAGCACCAACAGAAAACTAATGCACTTATGAAATATCCAACCTTGCTAATAAGCACAGAAACACAAAATACTATTTATTCTAAAGCAACACTATATTGCTTTTGCCTATTAAATACCCAAGTTATTTAAAATGCTTCAGATGACAAAGGCATAAGACACAGCGTACTCTTGTGTGCTGCTGGTGGGAAAGCAAACTGAGGTGGCCTTTGGAGAAAGATTTGATATGCCCGAAAGCCTTAGATAAATGTATATTCTTTGACCTGTTGTTTTCATTTTTAGGGTGCTAAACCACACAAATAGAGTGAATAATGATTTATGTAGAAGACTGTTCATCCTAAGTTTAAAAATTCAGCGTTTCAATAATAAACACAATTGAAATGTCCAGCAAATAAAAGAATAATGAAACAAATTATGGTAACTCAGAATAATGTGCAACTATTATTAAAATTATCTTGATAATTATTTTAATGACTTGTTCACAACATTGTGTTGTGAAATAATCAGCTTGCAAAAGGTTATGAATGTAATGAACCAAATGTGTTTGTGTGTGTGTGTGTATAAGTGTATCTGATTGAAAAACAACAGAAGGGACTTCCCTGGTGGGCCAGTGGTTAAGACTCTGCACTCCCAACGCAGGGGGCCCAGGTTCAATCCCTGGTCAGGGACCTAGAGCCCATATGCCACAACTAAGACCCAGCAGAGCTCAAAAATCAAATAAATATTTCCCCTATGACTGATTCATGTTGATGTTTGACAGAAACCAACACAATTCTGTAAAGCAATTATCCTCCAATTAGAAAAAAAAATTTTAAATAAAAAAAATGTGAAAAAGCCTTTGAAACTGTTAGTTTATCTAGCAATGGTGAGATATAGACACTTTAATATTTTTATTTATCAATTTCTTCTGTACTGTGGAATAATAGCTATGGATGCAACATAATCATAAAAATCAAACAAGTTAAAAGAAAGGAGTTGAGAGATTTATGAAAAATATCTGTTTCCATATGGTTCATGTTAGTGTAAATTCAGGCACAGCAAACGCATTCAGTAATGGGCAATAGCTATCGTGCACCTTTGTGATGAAATATAATGTAACACTGAAAATGGATTTATGAGAGAAATGACTTTGATAGGATGGTGATTTTTTTACCATCTGAGCTACCAGGGAAGCCCAAGGATGGTGATTTTTTAAAAAGAAAAACACGAAGCTAAGCACAATGTAATCTCTATTGCATAACAGGTAGATAGAAATATAGACAGTAATAGATGTAGCTACCTTACCTAACAGGGCAGAATTTCAAGTTGCTTTATTTCCTTTTTTGTATTTCCCTCGTGTTTCAAGCTAAACACTAAACATTTGTATAAAGGAACCAACTGGATGTAAGTCGTGTGTGAAGCGTGTCCCCACTGGAGCACTGATGAACTCCGAGCTCCCACGCCGTGAGCGAGTCATTTCCTAGGCAGGTTGATAGGAAATCTAGGGGTCCCCAAGGAGAGAGGGGTCTGGAATTCTCAAGGAGGAAGAAAGGACAAACTTTGCAGTCTTTGTAGACCAGGACCTGGGGACTGGAGTCTATGAAAATGAGAGGGTAACAGGCAGGAAGGCCAGGGGTCTCCAAATGGAGGAAATAGCCTGCAAGTGTCAGACATTTTTATCTCTGTTAAGCAGCAGGAGGAAACAAACTAGCAATATTTTTTCCTTCTCTATACAAATTTAAAGGGAGGTTTCTCTTAAAATACTGTGTGGCCATAATGACACCTGGTTTCGCCTGAAGTTAGCTATTCTTGAGCCTAGAGATAACCAATGCCTTTTTCTTATGGAAATGTTTGTCTTAAGCTATGCTAATGTGCTATGCCTTTACCCCAATCTCTGTCTCCAAGTCGGTTCCGCCTCCTGGCCCAGAACCTACTTGACAAACCAGTATGTTACACTCAGATATTGTTCCCCTAATCTATGTAAATGAAACTATTTGTATGGTGGTCTGCCCTTCTTCAAGATTCAAGTTAATCATTTTATGGCCCAGGATAAACCATTTGGTGCCAAGGTTATCCCAAAATGCATCTTATGGGTGAGGGGCCTGGTGCCATTCTGAAATTTAAGACATTCCTTTCTTTCATTAACAGACTGCTAGTGACTGTTTAACATCCAGCTGAAGACTAGCAGGGGGTACTCTTTCTGCCCCCTTCTGATGCCTATGTCAGAAGCTTTCTCTATCTCCTTTATACTTTAATAAAACTTTATTACACAAAAATTCTGAGCGATCAAGCCTTGTCTCTGGCCCCGGATTGAATTCTTCTCCGGGGGCCAAGAATCCCGGTGTATTCGCGTGATTCAACAACAACCTTTCATCTTGGGGGCTCGTCTGGGATCCTTCAGGACAAGGTAAGGATGCTTGGAGCTTTAGTTCTTTGTTCTCTTAGCGAACACGTTTTCTGCCGTGCTTTACTAACTCTACGGTGTGCTTGTGTGAATGAATGGCATTCCCTGCGTGAAGCAAGTAAGGGGCCCTGCTCTGCGGTTCCACGGTGATCTCATACGGCTTATGGCAGAAACCTGTCGGGGCGTTATACTGACCTGCCAATGCCAAGAGGCACCCAATGTCTTCTTCGGGAACCGACCAGAAATGGGCAAAGCGTGTGGACCAAACTCTCCTTTCTCGGTCAAACTTTTCGGTCTCTTTGACATTTCGTAACTCCTTGGGAATTAGAAGTACTAACCTAATCTATCAGATCATAGACTTTCAAGGGACTTGTGATCTATACTGTTACTGTGTACTGTGGCTTAGGTCCCAAACTTGGATTGGTAGTCAAGAAAGTGTCTAGCCTCGCTAAGAATCGAAAGTTCGGAAGCTAGATGGAGCTCTAGCTCCCAGAACATCTCTGAGGTTAAAGGTTACTCAGATTGGGACTGCAATGGGTTTTTTCCTTTGGTAATGCCGGCTCTTAGTGGATCAGAGGAGGCTGTTATACTGGTGTGGTGATGCTTGGAAAGAACATCTCAGTTTTATGTTCGCGTCGGTCTTATTGTGGTCGGGAAATACTCAGGGTCGTGCACAGGCACTCAGGTGACGAATGTTTCACCCGGTAGTCTTAGCTTGGGAGGCATTCCGGAAGGTTACTCTGATTCACCCTGGGTGACATCAGAGGCAAACGAGGTTAAGGGTGAAGAGCTGGACGTCAAGTAGGGATGCTATCAAGTCTACCCCTGGTACATCCCCACCCCATCTCGGTGGTAGAACCGGGAGGGACGAGTACGGCCCCTGCGTCGGTAAGGGACAGACTAAGTCCAACCAGGAAGAAAAAGCTTTTGGTGTAACGTCTGTCTACACCCCCATCTAGAGCAGGGAGGGACGCCTCCGGTAGAAAAAATGGTGCTGGTTGCTTTTTTTCTCTCTTACAGATGGGAGCTAACAATTCCAGCCTCACTCCTTTGAACTGTATCCTGAAAAACTGGGATAGATTTGATCCCCAGGGCTTAAAGAAGACACACCTGGTCTTCCTATGTGATACTGCATGGCCACGGTATCCACTGGAGGACGACGAACGGTGGCCAGTTGGAGGGTCTCTTAAGTATAATACTGTTCTACAATTAGACCGGTTCTGTAAGGAACAAGGGAAATGGGTAGAAGTAGCATATGTGTTGCCCTTTTTCTCTCTGCGAAATATGCCAGACTTATGTCCTAAGGGTATAGATTTGGGCGTGAAATCTTCAGCTCCCTCCTGTCCTCTTACTTTGCCCCCGTACCGGGGACTCCAAACTGGGATTCAAACTGCCCACATGGAGGTCCAAACAACTCCTGTCTCAGTACGACCTCAGACTACTCTGGTTTCAGTAGAAACTCAGACCATCGAAGTAAGAAATGAGATGGAGGACAGGAGACAAAGAGAAGAGGAAAAACAGGTTTCTCCAATCTATCCCTGGGATCATATGCGCAGAGCAGCCAGAGAGACTGAGGAACAGCCACACAAGCTGTCGCCTCTTTATGAAACACCCACCGGGAGAAATAATCAGTCTGTGAGAGTTAATAAGCCTTTTTCTTATCAAGAAATACAAAGAATCAAGGAGGATCTGGGAGACTATTTAGAGGACCCAGAAAAATATATTAGAGCTTTTAAAGGTGTTACTCTGCTTTATGACCTCACTTGGAAGGATGTGATGTATATCTTGGGACAAACGCTGACTCCTGAGTCAAAGACTCGAGTTTTGGGAAAAGCGGTTGCTTATGGAGATGAGTGGCTTGGTAATGAATCAGTAGGGAAGAGGGAGAACGAGATAGCGGCCCTCCCCACTGGGAATCAGGCGGTCCCAACTACAGAACCAGACTGGGACTACAACACAGCTAAAGGAAGATGGGATCAGAGTCATTTTGTTAGATGTATTCTTGAGGGACTTAGGCAGGCGCGTTCTAAGCCTTTAAACTATGGCAAATTGGCAGATATAGAACAGGAGGAGAAAGAAGCTCCTGGTAAATTCCTAGATAGACTGAGAGAAGGCCTTCGCAGATTCACTGAGATTGATCCCGAAAGTGAAGAGGGAAAAGTGATCTTAAAGGATAGATTTCTCACTCAGTCAGCTCCAGATATCCGCCGTAAGCTATTAAAACAGGCGTATGGACCAAATCAGTCTTTAGATACTCTGTTACAACTGGCTCAGACAGTCTATTATGGTAGGGAATATGAGGAAAAGAAAGAAAGGCAAAAAAAGACAAAGGAAAAGGCGGAAGCCTTCGCCAAGGCTATGAAAAACGTTCTTAAACAGCCTGAGAAAAATGCCCAGAGGGGCCCAGGTGAAAAGGGATGGGCTTGCTACTACTGTGGAAGGGAGGGGCACCTCAATCGGGATTGCCCTCAGGCATCTAAGCCGCCCCCGGCTCCATGTCCGGTCTGCAAAGGACCACACTGGAAGAGAGACTGCCCCCAGAGGCGTAGGTCTCCGGGTCGGACTCTCAAGACAATCAGGACTAAAGGTGCCCGGGGGTCCCCACACAAGCTCCCGTCCTAATTACACCTGAGGAACCCCGGGTATTAATAGTTGTGGGGGGCCAATCCGTCAATTTCCTTTTAGATACTGGGCAACTTATTCTGTGCTTACTGAAGTCCCTGGCCCACTTTCTTCCCGATCCGCTTCCGTAATGGGACTGTCTGGACGAGCCAAAAGGTATTATTTCAGTTATTCTTTATCTTGCAACTGGGATTCTGTGCTGTTTTCACACGAGTTTCTCATCGTGCCAGAATCTCCCTCACCCTTTTTGGGAAGGGATATACTGAGCAAGGTCCATGCCTCTGTTTTCATGAATATGGAGCCCTCCCTTTCTCTCCCTTTAGTTGAATAAAATGTAACTCCTAGAGTATGGGCTGATGGAAAATATGTGGGTCGAGCACAAAATGCTATTCCTGTAGTTGTTAAGCTCAAAGACCCACACGTATTTCCACATAAGAAGCAGTATCCACTGAAACCTGAAGTTAAGGAAGGGTTAAAACCCATCATCGAAAATTTAAAGGAGCAGAGACTATTAATTCCCTGTAACAGTCCTTGCAACACTCCTATTTTGGGTATAAAGAAATCGAATGGTAAATGGAGACTAGTTCAAGATTTACGAATAATATATGAGGCTGTAGTTCCTTTACACCCCGTGGTGCCTAATCCTTATACTTTATTGTCTGAAATTCCTGAACGGGCCAAATATTTCTCAGTAATTGATTTAAAGGATGCCTTCTATTCAGTGCCTTTGGCGGAAGAAAGTCAATTCCTATTTGCCTTTGAAGACCCTACGCAGCCAGCTTCTCAGTTAACCTGGACAGTTTTGCCCCAGGGATTTCATGACAGTCCTCACTTATTCAGACAAAGTTTGTCACGGGATCTACAAAACTTTAATAGCTCTGAAGCAGTGGTGTTACAATATGTAGATGATATTTTGCTCTGTGCTGAGACAGAGGAAGCTTGTTCGTGAGCCTCAGAAGATTTCCTAACTTTCTGGCAGACTGTGGTTACAAGGCATCAATGGAAAAGGCTCAGCTTTGTCAACAATCGGTTAGATATCTGGGCCTAATCATATCAGAAGGGACTAGGGCCATAGGCCCTGAGAGAATTAAACCTATACTAAATCACCCCCTACCTATGACTTTAAGACAATTAAGAGGATTTTTAGGAATCACAGGTTACTGTCGCATTTGGATTCCGGGTTACAGGGAACTTGCCCGGCCTTTATATAAACTTATAGCTGAAACTCAGCAGGCCCAAACCGACAAACTGGTTTGGTCTCCAGAAACTCAAAAGGCTTTTAAGGTTCTTCAGACTGCTGTCCTGCAAGCTCCAGCTCTGAGCTTGCCCACAGGGTCAGAATTTAATTTGTTTGTCACTGAAAGAAAAGGTGTGGCATTGGGAGTTTTGACACAACCCCGAGGGCCTCACCAGCAACCTATTGCTTATCTAAGCAGAGAATTAGATGTAGTTTCAAGTGGGTGGCCCCACTGCCTAAGAGTAATTGGGGCAGCGGCTTTATTAGCACCTGAAGCTTTAAAAATAATTAATGGACGAAACCTTACTCTACTGACTTCTCATGATGTGAGTGGAATCTTAAATTCTAAGGTTAATATTTGGATGACAGACAGTAGGCTTCTTAAGTATCAGTCATTGTTGTTAGAAGGACCAGTAACTAAGCTTAAAGTTTGTGGAAATTTAAATCCTGCCACTTCCCTTCCTGAAAAGGAAAATGAAACACCTCATCACGATTGTTCTCAATTCCTAACTTTGAACTATGCAGCTCGGGAGGATCTAAAGGATACCCCATTAGACAATCCTGACATAGAAATATTTACAGATGGCAGTTCTTTTGTTCAGGATGGAAAGTGTAAAGCAGGTTACGCCGTGGTGACTGCTGAACAGGTTTTGGAAGCAAAATCTCTCCCCCAGGGAACCAGTGCTCAGCGGAGCTTGTGGCCCTGACCCGAGCTCTAGAGTTAAGCAAAGTGTAAATATCTACACAGATTCTAAGTATGCTTATTTGACTTTACATGCTCATGCTGCAATATGGAAAGAGAGACACTTTAAAACAGCAACAGGAGAACCTATTAAGCATTTCAGAGAGATCGAGAGACTTTTAACTGCTATATATTGTCCTAAAGAAGTAGCTGTTATGCACTGCAAAGGGCACAGCAGGGATGGGAGTAAAATAGCCGAAGGTAATCATCTGGCTGACTGTCAAGCCAGAAAAGCGGCACTTTACAAAACCCCTTCACTACAGACGCCTTTGATCTGGACAGGTCCTGTGGAACAGGAAAGACCACAATATACTGAGGAAGAATTAGAAAGATAATGAGAAACGAGGAGCAAAGATTACTGATAAAGGATGGTTACAGTCTGAGGATGGACGATTAATAATTCCTGAAAATGCTCAGTGGAAAATTCTTAAGGGTTTACATCAGAGTTTTCATTTGGGTGCTGAGAGTACTTACCAAATGGTTTCTCGTTTGTTTGAAGGTAAAAATGTAATGAAAACTTTAAAGAATATTATCAAAAGGTGTGAGATTTGTCAAAAAAATAACCCAAAGACTGAAAAGCTAGCAAAATCTGGATTACAATGAAGTGGGAAGTATCCTGGAGAGGATTGGGAAATTGATTTTACTCATATGCCAAAAGCTAATGGATATTCTTGCTTACAAGTTTGGGTAGATACCTTTACTGGAGGATTGAGGCTTTTCCCTGTCATAGTGAACAGGCTAAGGAGGTTATAAAGATTTTAATCCATGAAATTATCCCCAGGTTTGGGCTGCCACGGAGCCTTCAGAGTGACAATGGCTCCGCCTTTAAAGCTGCTGTAACTCAGGGGGTATCTAAAGCTCTAGGAATAGAATATCACTTACACTGTTCCTGGAGACCCCAATCCTCCGGAAAAGTTGAAAAAGCTAATGACATTATCAAAAGGCATCTGCGCAAATTAACTCAAGAGACACAGGACAAATGGATTAAAGTCCTACCCATAGCTTTAATGAGGGCTCGAACTACCCCCCAAAAGGAGGGACTGTCCCCCTTTGAATGTATTTATGGAAGGCCTTTCTTACGCACAGACATTGTTATAGACCCTGAAGCCTTGGAATTAATTAATTATGTAACTCAGCTCTCAGCTTTTCAACAGGTATTAACAGAACTCGGGGAGAGGACTCCTGACCCAGCCTCCCAGCCTCCGAGACAAGCAAGCCTCTATTTGAGCCAGGAACCGAGGTCCTCATAAAAACATTGGGATCTGGGGGCCCATCCCTCGAGCCTCTCTGGGAAGGTCCTTACCAGGTTATTCTTTCCTCTCCCACAGCTGTCAAAGTGCCAGGAATTGATTCGTGGGTACATCATACTCGAGTTAAGAGGTGGCACCCTGACCAAAATTAAGTGACTTCATTTTATGTCTTTACTTTCTATGCTCTGACTTTGTACCTTTTAGATGGGCCTGATAACCTATGTGAGCTTACTTCTGCTGACTCCAAATATCCTGAGTCTGCCGTTGGATCCTCAAGACAATGTCTTCCTGTCCTGGGCTCACTCTTATGCTACATTCCACAATCGGTCTAATTGCTGGGTCTGCCGAGCGCTCCCCTCTTCGTCAGTGGAAGGCTTCCTGTGGTGGACCTCCCCACTTCCAGAAAAGATTTTCTCCAAGTCTGTGAATACCTTCGACAACAATCACATGCGATGCCTCTTCTTCATCTGATGACATCTACCAACCCTAAAATGGACTGGTGCAACGCTTTGTACTCTAACTATGGACATAATGTGACTTTTAATTTTGATTATACATTGCTCGGTTCAATGACTATTTTGCTACATATAAGATAAATAGGTCTAGATCTAATGGTTTTTTACCTGACGTTTATCAAACATGGGATGAGGTTACATGGCTAACTCCTGAAAAAGGACGTTTAATATCTACTGCCTCTGTATGCTGGGAACAAACAGAGCTGTCCCCAAAAGTTAGCCAACAACTTAATTACAATGATTGGAAACAAGTGGGATATTTGTCTCAGGAAACATGCAATGTAATCATTCCCGTGTTTTCCAATCCCAGTTCAGGTTCTCCCTTTGTCTGGCCAGGCACGAATTGGGACTGGATATCTCAGTTGCGCTGGCTTGCTCCAAACGGGACTTATTGGATATGTGGCTCTTACCTATGAGCATGGCTCCCCCCTGGTTGGATAGAGAGATGCACCCTGGGTCTAGCCTTTACTCATGGCTTTATATTTTCAGAGCTTCCAGAAAAGCCTGCTAATTTACCCCACCTTAAAACTCGGTGGGCAAGGTCTGTATTTTATTGGTATGATTATTTGGCTGCAGCGTTTGTTCCCTCTTTGGGAACTACAGATGTTATGTTACGAGTGGATGCTTTGACTAATTTTACTCAACAGGCATTACAAGATTCTCAAAAGGCTATTTCAGCTCTTAATGCTGAACAAGCACAAATTAGAAAGGTGGTTTTACAAAACAGATTGGCTCTAGATATTCTGACAGCTGCACAGGGAGGAACTTGTGCCATTATTCATACCCAATGCTGTACATATATACCTGATATGAACACGAATGTTACTCATTTTACTAACCACATGAACAAGATGATTAGGGCCATGGACACTCCTGAAGCCTCAATTGCTTCACTTTGGGAAACGTTAACTAGTTCCCCATGGTGGACAACTATCTTAATTACAATAATTCTGGTTGTTTTGTTCTTGCTGTTTGCTCCCTGCATCTGTAATTGTATAACTGGATTTGTTTCTAGCCACATGAAAGCTTTTAAATTACAAATGGTTGCTCAAACTCCTGCTACTGCTGTAGCTTCCTCCAGCTACTATTTGGGGCCCCTGGATCAGATATCCTCAATATGAGGATTAGGAGAATATGTTGCCTCACCACTTTAGGGACAACGCCCCTTGTCAGCTCGGAAGTAGTTATGGAATGAGAACGACGCCCCTTTTCCCTAGGCAACATAATTCTCCTAAAAGAAAAGGGGGGAATGAGACAGTCATTTCCTAGGCAGTTTGATAGGAAATCTAGGGGTCCCCAAGGAGAGAGGGGTCTGGAATTCTCAAGGAGGAAGAAAGGACAAACTTTTCACAGTCTTTGTAGACCAGGACCTGGGGACTGGAGTCAGATGAAAATGAGAGGGTAACAGGCAGGAAGGCCAAGGGTCTCCAAATGGAGGAAATAGCCTGCAAGTGTCAGACATTTTTCTCTCTCTTAAGCGGCAGGAGGAAACAAACTAGCAATATTTTTTCCTTCTCTATACAAATTTAAAGGGAGGTTTCTCTTAAAATACTGTGTTGCCATAATGACACCTGGTTTCGCCTAGAGATAACCAATGCCTTTTTCTTATGGAAATGTCCATCTTAAGCTATGCTAATGTGCTATGCCTTTACCCCAAACTCTGTCTCCAAGTCGGTTCCGCCTCTTGGCCCAGAACCTACTTGACAAACCAGTATGTTATTCTCAGATATTGTTCCCCTAATCTATGTAAATGAAACTATTTGTATGGTGGTCTGCCCTTCTTCAAGATTCAAGTTAATCATTTTATGGCCCAGGATAAACCATTTGGTGCCAAGGTTATCCCAAAATGCATCTTATGGGTGAGGGGCCTGGTGCCATTCTGAATTTTAAGACATTCCTTTCTTTCATTAATAGACTGCTAGTGACTATTTAACATCCAGCTGAAGACTAGCAGGGGGGTACTCTTTCTGCCCCCTTCTGATGCCTATGTCAGAAGCTTTCTCTATCTCCTTTATACTTTAATAAAACTTTATTACACAAAAGCCCTGAGCGATCAAGCCTTGTCTCTGGCCCCGGATTGAATTCTCCTCCGGGGGCCAAGAATCCCAGTGTATTCGCGTGATTCAACAACCACCTTTCAGCCGGATCCTCAACCGATCGAATGCTCTCCCACACATATGAAACCATTAATTCATGACCTGAAGCTGTTCCTGTATCTCCTCACACTTCTGCCTACAATTTTTATCTCAGTTCCTTTCTTTATCATTTTAGGAGAAATAGCTAATTAATATGCTTTTTGAAATATTTTTTGAAACTATAAAATGTCACATAAATGTTCAATCCCACAGTGTTTTATGATGCATCTTTGATTAACTTCAAGGCACCAGCATTAATTCCTACATTTATTTCCCTCTCTTGCCTTCTGGCATCTGTTCTAAAAGCCTTCTTGCTACTTCCTCCAGCCTCTGCCTTTCAGAGCAATTGCCTGCATTGAAGCACAGCTTTTCTCTCTAATTCTCTTTTAGAAACTCGGTTGTCTCTTTGAAGGTAAATGAAATTCTATTAAAATAGAGAAAATGAAATGCTGACACTTACTGAAATAACTGTGGCTCTCACTTGGCTGGAGTATTTCAAATCCCCAAAGAGATGAAAGAAAATTTCCCATTTGACATCCTTTCCTGTATTAGAAGCCCCAAATCCGTCTTCCCTGAGCATGAATATGAAAAAAACAACAAAAAAGACATTCACTGAGTTACTCACATATCCTCCAAGACTATCTGAAATAAATCCAATCTGATAGGAAAAGACAGTCTACAAGGATGAATAGCATTACCTTCTCAGCTGGCTTGGGATCAGAAAGTGGGTGTGGGTACTGTGCTCCTTGGCCAGAATCGTGCTTTTGAGCTTTGCTGCTGCCAGGAGAGACAACCCCCTCCTGGGAGCCCAGATATTTGGGTTTTGAATCAGTTCTGCTTTTAAGTTGCTCTGTGACTTGGGCAATTCATTTCAATGAATCCCTGCAAAGTTCTTCTCCTCCAGGGCTCCCTATCTTAGCATCTGCTACTGCCATGCTACCTGAGGGATATGCCAGAACCCGGAATTATCCTTGACTCCTCTTCCCTCAGGCCCTACATCCCATCACTGTCTAAGCCATCTCATCCACCCATTCCTTGCCTACCGCTATCACTCTAATCCAAGCTCCCAGCATCTCTCCTCTGGACCAGTGCAATTTCCCTGGGCTTTGTTGGGATCCAGTCCTTTCCCCAAAAGTCTTTTAAGTGCTCATCTTATTCTGTCATTGCCTTACTTCAACCTGTCAAGGATTTCTCATTACTCTTCGACAAAGATAAACCTCCATAGGCACACAAGTCCCCATCAAAGTATGTGAAAAATGGCCCACAGGCTGACCCAAACCCAAACAATTTTCAGTTATTTAAAAATTAAGAAATGTGACATAAAAATTCAGACTTCTAGCTTCTCTTGAAAATTGGATATGACTCAGCTGGTAAAGAATCCGCCTGCAATGCGAGAGACCTGGGTTTGATCCCTGGGTTGGGAAGATCCCCTGGAGAAGGGAAAGGCTACACACTTCAGTATTCTGGCTTGGAGAATTCCATGGATTGTATAGTCCATGGGGTCACAAAGAGTCAGACAGGACTGAGTGACTTTCACTGTAAATGCTATGACCTTAGTCAAGTAGAGGTTTTCCTGGTGGCTCAGATGGTAAAGATTCTACCTGTAATACAGGAGACCTGGGTTCCATCCCTGGGTTGGGAGGATACCCTGTAGAAGGGAATGGCTACCAACTGCAATATTCTTGTCTGGTAAATTCCATGGACAGAGGAGCCTGGCGGGCTACAGTCCATAGGGTCATGAAGAGTCGGACATGACTGAGCGACTAACACACACAAGAGACAGTCAAGTACCTGTCGGGGAAATAGTAGCAGTACCTGTCTACCCTCACTGGACAGGTCTACAGTCTCCTCTGAGCCTCCTCATCTTGCTCACCCTTCACTATACTCACTGTTCAGGTGTGTTGCCTTTCCAGCAGCTCCTCCCTCTCCCTCTAGGTGCTCCAGTTCCCCTAGGGTTTCTGCCTCTCAACAAATGCCAGGGCCTTCACTTATACTGTTCCCTCCACCTGGAACACCCTTCCCAACTCTGCTTCTTTCCCTCTTTCTCTCTCTCCACCACTTCCCCATCTGGATAAATCCTATTCATCCTCAAGGCATGAGTTTGAGTGTCATTTCCGCCAGAAAACCATCTCGGACCCCCTATTCTAGGACAATGCCCTACTTTTACCCCATCATGCTGATCACTGGTTAACTGTCTTTCCTGTAAGCTCCCCAAGGGCAGGGAGTAGTCTGAAATCCTCAGCTCATAACCAACAGCCACCAGCCCAACACCTGTCCCAGAGCAGAAGCTTTCTAAATATTTTCTGAATGAGTGAATCAACTTGAAACCACTGGGCTTAGTATACATACACATCAATAAGACATGACCTACTATAGGACAAAGCAGAAACAAGCGGAAATAACAGTGTGGATGGGTATGCGTAAGGTGTTCATTCTGGGGACATGCTGAACTGGTCACTGTCTGCCAGAGATGTCCCCTTGGAGAAATTTAGGCTGGAGTGGAGCTTGGGGATTTGGGACTTATGAGCATTCCTCCCCAAGGAGGACACTGGCTCATGGAGGTGGGTGACCTGTCCAAGGTCACACAGTCCCTGCAGACGGTGAGCAAGATGAAGGTACAGACTGTACCTGGCTCATGTTTACCATCAAAGCAGCTCCAGCACCCAACTGAGTGATTAGCAAGTGCACGGAGTGAGTGAATGGATGAGTGAAGGAAAAGAGAAGATAGAGGCTCAAGAAAGAGCTGAGACCTGCTCTGGACTGAATGAGACCCTGTCAGATTCATATGTTGGAATCCTCACCCCCAGGATTATAACATTAGGAAGTGGGGCCTTTGGGAGGTGATCAGGTCATGAGGATGGAGCCCTCATGAATGGGATTAATGCCTTTAGAGGAAGACACGCAAGAGATGACCTCTCTCCCCAATGTGAGGACACAGTGAGATTGTGGCTGTGGGTACAAGGCAGGATGAGCCCCTCGCCAGAAACTGACCATGTGGCCACCTTGATCTTGGACTTCTAGCCTCCAGAACTGTGAGAAATAAGTTTCTGCTGTTTATAAGTCACTAGTCTATGGTATTTTTGTTGTTATTTTTGTCAGTCACTCAGTCGTGTCTGACTCTTTGTGACCCCATGGACTGTAGCCTGCCAGACTCCTCTGTCCATGGAGTTCTCCAGGCAAGAATACTGGACTGGGTTGCCATTTCTTCCTCCAAGGGATCTTCCAGACCCAGGGATCAAATCCATGTCTTTTGTATTGCAGGCAGATTATTTACCATCTGAGCAACTGGGGAAGCCCATATAGCAGCCCCCAAAGGACTAAGACCCCTGTGGTCCTTGTCCTGGTTCTGGGGTGTGTGTCCTCAGTTACTAAGTTGCATCTGAC
This sequence comes from Bos javanicus, assembly GCF_032452875.1. Classification (NCBI taxonomy): domain Eukaryota; kingdom Metazoa; phylum Chordata; class Mammalia; order Artiodactyla; family Bovidae; genus Bos; species Bos javanicus. Next base: position 105,485,323 of record NC_083873.1, read on the forward strand.
CTTTTGTGACCCCACTGTAACCTGCCAGGCTTCTCTGTCCATGTAATTTCCCAGACAAGAATACTGGAGTGGGATGCTATTTTCTTCTTCAGAGGATCTTCCTGACTCAGGGGTCAACCCAAGTCTTCGGCATCAGTAGACAGCTTCTTGACCACTGACACCAAGGAAGTCCTGTGGTTCTGGCACCAAGCTCCTAAAACCCTTGGTATTTCCTAATTGATGAGTTTATGTCAGTGAGGTTACTTTTGGACTACACCTAAAGATGGGGGCTTGTTGCCAGGTGAATCAACCAATTAATTAGAAAGTTGGAACTTTTGGTCCCACCCTCTAGACATCTGGGAGGGGAGAGAGGCTAGAGATTGAGTTCAATGCCAATGACCAAGGTTTAATCAATCATGTCTATAGTGAAACCTCCGTTAAAACCCAAGAGGATGGGATTTGAAAGGCTTTCTGGTTGGTGAACATATTTTTAAAACATGGAAGCCTCATACCCTTTCCCTACACCTTGCCCTAGGCAGCTCTTCCATCTGGCCATTCTTGAGTTACATCCTCTTATAATAAACCATTATGGAATAAGTAAACTGGTTTCCTGAATTCTGTGAGCCACTTTTGCAAATTAATTGAACCCAAGGAGGGGTCCTGGGAACCTCTGATTTATAGCCTGTAGGTCAGAAGCACAGGTAAAGACCTGGACTTGAGATGAGCATCTGAAGCAGGTTCAGTCTGGTGGGACTGAGATCTTAAGACCTGTAGACTCTGACACTGTGTCTGGGTAGATAGTGTCAGAATCGAGTTGAAGCGTAGGACACCCGGGCTTCCCTAGTGGCTCAGCGGTAAAGAATCCACCTGCAATGCAGGAGCCTCAGGAGGAGCGAGTTCGACCTCTCTGTCGGGAAGATCCTCTGGAGAAGGGAATGGCAACCCACTCCAGTATTCTTGCCTGGGCAATCTCATGGACAGAGGATTCTGGCAGGTTAACAGTCCATGGGGTTGCAAAGAGTTGGACACAACTGAAGCGACTTAGCACACACGCACACAAGCAGGACACCCAGCAGGTGACGTAGGGAAAGGGTCCACAGGGCGTAACTGGAGTCCGAGTCTTAGTCACACTCCCAGAGAATCCAGAGGGTCCCATCTGGACTGTGTAGGATGCACCCCACATGTGGGAGTGCAGGCAGGCAGATCCAGGTTCTGGCTTCAGCTCCAACAATTTTTTTTTACTAGTTAGTTCTACCCCTTACCTCTCTCAGCTCATGTTTCCACACCTATAGATATGAGCCACTCACAAAGCAACTGTCGGGTATGAACGGCATTAAAGATGTGCTTTACTCAAGCACCATTGATATGAGCGTTTGTTAGGTTTGTTTCGGTTGCCGCCTGCCTCCTGCTGGGGGCAGCCCAGGGCAGGGTTGGTCAGCCCTCCTCTGTTCAAATGGCCAGAAGTGGTGGCCATTCAACACTGACCTTCAGCCATGGTTTATTCTCCTCCCTCCTGGTCCTCTTGGGGAAGGGGGAAGGGGATGACTCTGCTTCCTTAGGAGGCATCTTCACCATTCTCCCTCCCTCATCCTCCCCGGACACTCAGGCAGCAAGGCTGTAGATTCCATCGCCCCTCCTCTCGCTCCTCCGGGCAACTGTTTCAGTTCCCACCTCATCCTTCCCTGGCCAACAGCAAGTCCCAGCTAGGTCACTCTCCATCCTCTGACTCCTCCCCCTCTAGCCCACACCTGCCCCCTATTTTCCCAGAGCCAGCTTCTCACTCAGGTCTGGCTGGGTCACTCCCCTGCTCTAGTGTCGCCCAGGGCTCCGTACTGCCCCAGGAGGAAGCCCACTGCAGCTCCAGAACAGGTGCCTTGCCTCTCACATTCCCCGTGCCCAGTCTTCTCTCAGCCTCCGAGCCGCTCCCAGGTCTCTCATAGCGCCATTCCCATCTCAGGGCCTTTTCTTTAGTTATTCCCTTTCTCTTCAGGGTCTTCTCTCCAAACCCCTGCATCACCTGCCTAACTGCTCACCCTTCAGGGCTCAGTTTAGAGGCCACCTCTTCTGGGCAGCTCCCCTTGATCACACGCATCCCCACCCCAACCTGGGCGAGGTGTTCCTCCTTGCTGAGGCCACGCAGCAAGTACATGGTTGTGCTGGGATTTAAAGTCAGGCCTTCCTGCTTCCAAAACTGAAAGCCAACCACCAAAGACTGTGCAATTAGATATGAATGTGGGAAAGAATTCTATATTCTTTCTATTTTTTGCCATTACAAAAAAAAAAAAAAAAGCTGCAGTAAGCATTTGTGTATATATTTTTGTACAAGCCTAATTTGAATTTCCCTGGGATAAATGCCTGCTAGCACAATTGATAGGAGGTATGGTAAAGGAATTTTTAGCTTTTGAGAAACTACCAAATGCTTTTTCCTTAATGGCCATGTCATTTCACATTCTCACTAGCAATTTAAGAGTGATTCAGCTCTCTGAACGATTGCTAGAATCTGGTGCTTTTACAATACATATTTGCCAATGGATCAGTGGTAAAGAATCCGCCTGCCATGCAGGAGACACAGGAGTTGTGCATTCGATTCTTGGGTCAGGAAGATCCCCTGGAGGACGAAATGGTAACCCATTCCAGTATTCTTACCTGGAAAACAATCTCATGGATCGAGGAGCCTGGTGGGCTATAGTCCATGGGTCACAAAGAGTCAGACACAGCTGAGCAACTAAGCACATGGGTAAGAAAGACTCAGGAGTGAGGTAGAGCTGAGCCAAACACTGGAAAGATGCCCAAAATATATTAAGTGAAGACAGCAAGTAGCAGAACAATGTATTCAGTCAGTTCAGTTCAGTCGCTCAGTTGTGTCCGACTCTTTGTGACCCCATGAATCGCAGCACGCCAGACCTCCCTGTCCATCACCAACTCCCGGAGTTCACTCAAACTCACGTCCATCCAATCAGTGATGCCATCCAGCCATCTCATCCTCTGTCATCCCCTTCTCCTCCTGCCCCCAATCCCTCCCAGCATCAGAGTCTTTTCCAATGAGTCAACTCTTTGCATGAGGTGGCCAAACTACTGGAGTTTCAGCTTTAGCATCATTCCCTCCAAAAAACACCCAGGGCTGATCTCCTTTAGAATGGACTGGTTGATCTCCTTGCAGTCCAGGGGACTCTCAAGAGGGGTTGGCCAAAAAGTTCGTTTGGGTTTTCCCATAAGATATTATGGAAATATTTATGGAAATATTATGGAAAATATTCCATAAGATATTATGGAAAACCCAAACGAACTTTTTAGCCAACCCAGTGTATGACATGATTCCATAAAAAAAAAAAAAAAAAAAAAAAACCTACATGTATATAAGTTATCTAAGCAAAGTCAAAGCCTAAATGAACATAAGTAATCTCTTAACAACAGTCATTGGGTGAATGGATTCCTACATACTGTACGTTTTGAACTGGTTTGTATATTCTTTATTTCTAAAAAGATAATCAAACCCAATCAAAGAAACTCAGCAACAACTTTTCTCCAATAATAAACGAAACGCTTGAGTGCTCAAGAATTCTGAGGCTAGGGACAAGGTTTTGGAGGAAGGGCTCCCCTCTGACTGCCCTTCGTCTGGCAAGGGACACGGGGATCGGGGATGGTGACATGAACTGAGAGCGAATGTGTTTGGCGGGAAGCCGCACTTACCTTTCCCAGCAGCTCCGGGAGGCCCAGCAGTTGCCCCGCGAAGACGCCGACGCAGATGAAGATGGCGGTCACCTGCCCCAGAGAGCCGCGCACCTCCTTGGGCGAGATCTCACTCAGGTACATGGGGAGCGCGCTGAGGGCGATGCCTGTGGAGGAAGCATGGCGGCCGTGACAGAGCTGTCTCCTTCCCAGAAGATGCTGGTCACGGTACCTCCTTCCCCTTGGCACTTAACAAAAAGAGCGCTGTAGCCACAGCACCAATCAATATGCTTCAAGTTAGGTTGGATTCACACCAGTTTCTAGCCTTCAGGGAACCCTTCCTGTGAAGGGCTGCCCCAGTTTATAAGCTGAGCACCTCATGCATTGCATCTCAGCCCAGGATAACTTTCTGGTTCCGCACCCAAGGCAAACACGCCTAAGGTGTAAAGAGACAGCATTATCTCCGAGGTGGCGACATAAATCAAATGCTATTTGAATTTTTATCTCCAACACACGTATTGAGATCACTGGTCCTCATGGAAAAATCAAGCGACCACAGATCAGTTTGGCACATGGTTGCTTAGGAGCAGCCGAATAAGAGGAACCTGCAGGATTCGAGTCCCACAGCCCCACTTTCCTCTCTAGGTGGCCTTAGAAGTAAACTGGCTTCTCCTGGCCTTTGCTTTCTCATCTGTGAAAGAAAGGTCATGATAACTGTCTATTCCTATTGTGGTGGGAACACTAAGACTACATACAAAGCATCTGGCTCATGTGGGGTCACTGGATGGACGTTTGGGAAACTCTTAGGTCTTCACCCTGACACAATTGCTACCCTCTAGGGGTAATTATCATTACTTCCCTGGTGTATCAGGCTTCCCGTGTAGCTCAGCTGGTAAAGAATCTGCCTGCAGTGCGGGAGACCTGGGTTCTACTCCTGGGTTGGGAAGATGCCCTGGAGAAGATAAAGGCTACCCACTCCAGTATTCTGGCCTGGAGAATTCCATGGACTGTGTAGTCCTTAGGGTTGCAAAGAGTCGGACACGACCAAGCAACTTTCACTTCACTTCACTTCCCTGGTGGCTCAGATGGTAAAGAATCTGCCTTCAATGCAGGAGACCTGGATTCAATCCCTGGATCAGGAAGATCAACCTGGAGAAGGGGATGGCTACCCACTTAAATATTCTTGCCTGGAGAATCCCATGAACAGAGGAACCTGACAGGCTACTGTCCACGGGATTGCAAAGAGTCAGACATGACTTAATGACACTAACACAAAAAGCTAATAAGGAAATGACCAGGCTAGTGGAAAAGAGGGGGCACGGATCGTGGTGAAGGACAGTAAGCCTGCCTCCTTCACAGGGCACCTGTGCAGACTGAATCCCTGGCGGCCAGGGGATGCTCAGCGGAGGGCCAGGCACACGGATGATGTCAATTAATGGAGACCTTTCTGACTTGTCCGTTGTGAAGTGATATGGAAAACTGAGATGCTGATGGCTCAACAGGTGAGGAGGTAGCTGCTGTACGATGACCAGCTCATCCCAACTTGCAAGGGACCAACCTGGCTTTAGGGCTTCCCTGGTGGCTCAGTCGTAAAGAATACGCCTGCCAAGGCATGAAACACAGGTTCTATCCCTGGGTCGGGAAGGTCCCTTGGAGGAGGAAATGGCCACCTGCTCCAGTATTCTTGCCTGGGGAATCCCATGGACAGAGGAGCCTGGTGGGCTACAGTCCATAGGATCACAGAAGAGTCCAGCACAACTTAGCGACTAAATAACGACAACATCTTGGCTTTAGCACTGAAAGTTCTGCATCCTGGGAAGATTCCGAGTTTTAGACAAACAAGGATGGCTGATTAACCGGGGCCCATGGTGCGGGCACCAAGCACCTCTCACACCTGAGTGGACCCTCTCAACCTCTGACCGCATCGCCTACCATATTTCCTGCCCCTTGCCCCCAGGTGTTCCAACCATAAGGTTTCAGGGCTCTCCAGGTTCATTCTGATCGTGGGACACCAGGCTTCGCTGCTGTTTCTCCCAAGTGCTCTGTCCTCACAGCTCCATGGGTGGATGCTCTCCTATCCATCCCATCTCAGCTCAGCCTCACTTCCTCCTGTTAATGGGACCTAATGAGACCCAAGGGGGTCCTTTGTAGACGTAGCCAGGTTAAGGTGAGGTCACACTGGATTAGGGTGGGCCCTCGACCCAGTGACTGGTGTCCTTACCAGGTGGTAAGACACTTGGAGACACAAAGGGAAGAGGGGCACTTGAAGATGGAGCAGAGACTGGAGTGATGGGTCCACAAGCCAGGGAATGCAACACCAGAAGCCAGGAGAGAACGTGAAATAGACTCCAGCCTCAGAGCCCCTGAAGGGACCAATTCTGCAGATACCTTGATTTTGGACTCCTGGCCCCTAGAACTCTTTTAAGCCCCCCAGTTTGGTGACTGCAACCACAGGAGATTGCCACAGCTCCTCACAAGGCCTTCCCTCTGGAAATCAACCCCTCCCCATCACTCTTATGTCCAGTCTTATGTTCCTTGTGTCATCTAGTGCTTTTTGAAAGTTATCTTGTTCAGTATTTACAGTGGACCCTTGAACAACACGGGCTTGAACCACACAGGTCCACTTAGATTTAAAAAGAAAAAAAACTTGTCTGCTGTGCCAGATCCTAGAGGCAAGCACACAGGATCTTTAGCTGTGGCGTGCAAACTCTTAGTTGCGACTTGTGGATCTAGTTCCCCGACCAGGGATTGAACCCGGGCTCCCTGCATTGCAAGTTTGGAGCCTTAGCCACTGGACCACCAGGAAAGTCCCCTGGAAAGTTCTTAATGTAGCAGATGTGGGCTTGCACCTCTGGGAGTGTGGGCAGCCCTGGGAAGGCGGTGGAAGGAGCCTGTCCACCACAATCTTCTACAAATACGTTTGCACCCTGATCTCAACTTTACAATCTGCATGGATTCAGCCTCCAATCCATGCTGCACCGTGTTTGTTGCAGTGTCAAAATAGTGTGTTTATTTTTGCTCCAAGCCTTCTGGAAATAGGACACTTTAGGCAGGTGTCCGACATTTTCTGTGATGGTTCCAAATATTGCCTCTGAGAACCCAGTTAGAGCAGCACAACCTCCTGAAAATCCTCTGGGCTTCTCATTTGGCTTTAAATTATGTATTTTGAGCAAGACAGCAACTCATCTCATGACCAGCAATTTTCGTTTCTTTCTGACCCACTGCCTCACCTTAAGTGCCCTCATATTCCAGTCTCTGCTTTGAGAGGGTCTGGTGAGAATAAATGACATGCAGCTTCTACATCTTGGCTCAGCAGCAACAGGCCATGTTCCAGGAGTCAGAAAGAGTGTGTCTCCCCCCACCCACTTCTTGATTTTACATTTTTCTACTGCTTTTGGAAAAGTTTACAGGACAAGAAGTCCAAAAGATGTTTGTCTTGAATATGTGGGTTTATAAAAAATGGCATCTCTTTTCAAATCCATCTTATTTTTAATTAAGGAAATTCAGAGACCATCCAGTTATGTGTAATGAGTAAGTGTCAGCTCCCCCAGACTAGCTAGACAGGCGAAGTAGCAGGAAAGAGGCTAAGTGGATAAAATACAAAACTTCCAGGAAGACAGGCTTCAGAGGACTCCATCAGGAAAGGACTTTCAGATGCTCCCATCTCACCACCCTTCCTCCTGAGCAGGCAGAGACTTCAAAACCAGACCATCTGTCCAAATCTTGAATCTGCATCTTATTGTTCATTCATTCAGTCCTGTCTGACTCTGTGACCCCATGGACTGCAACTTGCCAAGCTTTGCTATCCTTCACTGCCCCCCAGAATTTGCTGTAACTCATGTCCGTTGAGTCGGTGATGCCATCCAAGCATCCCATCCTCTGTCACCCCCTTCTTCTGCCTTCAATCTTTCCCAGCCTCAGGGTCTTTTCCAATGAGTTGGCTCTTCCTATCAGGTGGCCAAAGTACTGGAGTTTCAGCTTCAACATCAGTCCTTCCAATGAATGAACACCCAGGACTGACTGATCTCCTTTAGGATGGACTGGTTGGATCTTCTTGTAGTCCAAGGGACTCTCAAGAGTCTTCTCCAGCACCACAGTTCAAAAGCCTCAATTCTTCAGCACTCAGCCTTCTTTATGGTCCAACTCTCACATCCATACATGACTATCTTGTTAACAGAATAAAAATGATAACAGCAACAATAATGGCAATGATACTATTACTGGTGTGAGGAAGTAACAGGGCCTGGAATGTACTCACTGTGCACGCACGGCACACCATTAAATTTTACATTCCCTAGCAAGGAAAGTTTAGGGGTACTTTGTCCTTTCACATATGAGACAAAGAGGCTAAGACAGGAAAGCAGACTGCTGCCATCCATGCTCCCTGTGTCCACATCCTTGGGTGGCTGGACGTTTCTCACCCTGACTCTGCACCTGGCCATAGCACTCACCTCAGCCAGTGGGACTCTAGCAAGTGTGTCCAAGCAGACTTGACAAGTGCTCAAAGACGGGACTTGCCCCTCTTGCTGCTCATTGGAATCCCAAAAATCTCCCTGGAAGAGGCTTCGCCACACTATTTAGGGATGAGAGACCACATGGAGCAGAGACGAGCCAGCCCTTGGGATCCCAGGACCAGCCCACCTGCCGTCCACCAAACAAGTGCATGAGGACATCCAAAATCATCCAGCCGTGGACCAGCCCGCAGCCAACCTCAGCCATGGGGGAGAGCCCAGCAGGGCCGCCAGATCAGAGCAGCCCCAAGGACCCTCAAACTGTAGGTTCAGCAAAATGCCTATTGCCTTAAACCATTATGGTTCTGCTTTTTTTTTTTTCTTTTATTGCAGAAAAACCTAACTGATACAGACAAGGTGATGAAATTAACCTCGTTAATTCAGAATCCAGGCCATCTTAATTCACAGCCTTCACCCTTGATCACTTTGCTGTCTCACATCTCTGAGCCTCAGGGTCCTCACGTGCAAAATTACAACAAAATAGCCTTTCATTAACTACAGTTGACTTACAATATTGTATTAGTCTCAGGTGCACAAACATGATAGTGATTCAACATGTTTATACATTACAAAATGATCACGGCTAAGTCAGTTTACGATCTGTCATCATACAAAGTTGTTATAATAGCGCTGACTGTACCCTCTATGATGTACAGTCCATCCCATGACTTTTTATTTTATAACTGGAATTTTGTACCTCTTAATCTGCCTCACCCATTTTGCCCAGTTCCCCCGCCTCCTCCCCTCTGGCAGCCATCCATTTTTCTCTGTATCTGTGAATCTATTTCTGTTTTGTTATGTTTGTTCAGTTGGATACGACTGAAGTGACTTAGCTTGCATGCACAGGTACATTTGTTCATTTCTTCTGTTTGTTAGATTCCAATAAGTGAACACATACAGTATTTGTCTTTCTCTGTCTGACTTACTTCATTTAGCATAATATCCTCTGGCTCACAGGCCATTAAGTACAGTCTACAGGGACTTCCCTGGTGGTACAGTGGATAAGAATCAGCCTACCAACGCAGGGGACGTGGGTTTGATCCCTGGTCTGGGAAGATTTCACATGTAGAGAAAATCTAAAGCCTGTGCGCCAAAACTACTGAAATTATTGAAGCCCTGCACCGCAACAAAGAGCAGTCCCTGCTCTCCAAAACTAGAGAGAGCCTGCATGCAGCAACAAAGACCCAGCACAACCCAAAATAAATAAATAAATAAGCTTATCATTAAAAAAACAGTCTACCGTCCAAATTTATCACCAGGGATGTTAGTTTACGAAATCCTGTTCTTTTCTAATATAAGCATTAATATCCATACCTTCTCCTCTAACTGCATCCAACAAAGTGTGATATGCTGTATTTTCATGATCATTCCATTAAAAGTATTTTAAGTTTCCCTCGTAACCTCCTCTTTGACTCATGTCATATTTAGAGGTGTGCTTTTATTATTTTCCAAATTTAGAAGGGGAGTTTCCTAAATATTGTTTGTGATTTCTTATTTAATTGCATTGTGGTCAGAGAATGGCAACCCACTCCAGTGTTCTCGCCTGGAGAATCCCAGGGACAGGGGAGCCTGGTGGGCTGTTGTCTCTGGGGTCTCACAGAGTCGGACACAACTGAAGCGACTTAAGAGCAGCAGCAGCAGAGAATGGAGTTATATACGATTTCAATCTTTTCAAAGTTATTGAAGCTTGTTTTATGCCCAGCATTTGGTCCATCATGGTGAATAAACCAGGGCTGTTGGAAAAAAAATAACAGCCTCTCAGCGTTAGTAGCAGCACATCAAAGGTGAAGGTGTCCATGAACCTATTGGTCAGTTGGAAAATTCTGCATGAACACCAGCCAGGATTCTTTCCAGTTAACATTCTTTCTATGGGTTTCTCCCTTCTACTTGAATGCCAAGACAGAAGACTGAGACTTTGGATTATTGTACAGTCCTGAATTATTTCCCGCCAGCAGAGCAATGAAGGTAAGTGAAGTCTCTTCCTCCCTGACCTCCTACCAGGCTCCTCACTTTCCTGCTTTATCATTCATGTCACTCATAACGCCTGCTGCCCTCAGCTTATAAGAGGAGGATGAGGAAGGGAATTAGCCCTTAACGAGTTCATACTGGGTTCCAGCTGCATCTGGCAGTTCACCAATCTGTGAAAAGTGAAAGTATCAGTCCCTCAGTTGTGTCTGACTTTTTTGTGACTTCATGGACTGTAGCCCACCAAGTTCCTCTGTCCATGGGATTTTCCAGGCAAGAATACAGGAGTAGGTCATCATTCCCTTCTCCACGGGATCTTCTCGACCCAGGGATCAAACTCGGGTCTCCTGTATTGCAGGCAGATTGTTTACAGTCTGAGCCCCTAGGAAATCCCTGTTTATTTATCTGTCTACCTTTCTATCTATCTCTCTATTGGGTTGGCCAAAAAGTTCATCTGGATTTTCCCATAAGGTGGTATGGAAAATCCAAACAAACTTTTTGGCCAACCCTATATCCATCTATCTGCACTCCTCCTGACTAACCAAGCTCCACCACAGTGGCCTCCTGCTTCTCCCTTGAACTTGCCAAGCACATTTCTGCTTCAGAGCCACTGCCCTCTTCTCCACCAGGAACACAGTTCTCCCAATATTCATTTGTCCCTTCCCCTTGGTTTATCCTGTCTCTGCTCATTTATTTCCTTCTCTGAGCAGCCTTCCCTGAATCCTATTTAAAATAGCCTTTGCTATCTTCCTGCTCTGCTTCATTTTCTTCCTAGGGCTTGTCACTATCTGCCTTATATATCTAGTTACATATCTTTCCCCCCACCAGAATGTAAGCTCTGGGTGTAGGGACTGGGGTTTCCTGTTCACCACTGTGTCCGCAGCGTAGAACACCAGGCACAGCATGTGCTCTGAAAACGCTTGGGGCATAAAAGAAAGAATGAATGAGTCAGAGGCCCAGACAGGAAACAACCCTCATAAAAACTCCCTGACATAAAAACCCACAGACCTCTTGGGATGTGAATTTTATGGTGAAGATGACAAACAGAACATACGATGTGCAGAAAACCATCCCTGTCTTTGGTATCGGTTTGGGATCATCCCAGTCAACACTTCTCTATTAGAGGAGCATCGTGGGTAGGTGGTCCATCCCATGGGGCTGCCCCACTCCATGCTGGATTCTTGCATCCTCATGCATGCGTGTGTGCTAAGTTGCTTTAGTCGTGTCCAACTCTTTGCGACCATATGGACTGCAGCCTGCCAGGCTCCTCTGCCCGTGGGCTTCTCCAGGCAAGAATACTGGAGTGGTTTGGCATGTTCTCCTCCAGGGAATCTTCCTGACCCAGGGATTGAACCCAGGTCTCCTGCATCTCCTGCATTGGCAGCTGGGTTCTTTATCACTAGCACCACCTGGGAAGCCCTCTTGCATCCTCGGTTTCTGCCAATTCAGTATCAGCAGGGACCCAGTCATGTGACAACCACAAAATACCCATCACATTTTGATACACACACACCACCCCACCAAGGAATGTGTTACTGCCTCCTCCTCTGACACTATGCAATCTCACCTCCATCCACACCCATGATGAAACGTCCCACGATGAGCATTTCCAAGGCTCCAGCTGGGAGAGAACAGGCCATCAGCAACGCAGCAAAAATCCCAAACCCATTGTTGACCAGCAAAGTGTTTTTCCTGGAAGAAAAAGAAAAGGTCTGATGAGGTTGCCATTGGCCTGTCCATTCCAGGAGCAAGGTCCAGACTCCTCAATGGACCCACCACCACTTTTGGCCGTGTGACCATGAGCAAAGCATTTCCTTCCTCTGGGCTCATCACTGGGGTTGATTACATCACCTCTGAAAGCATCACCAGCCCTGACCCTCTGTGGATTTCCCTGGTGTAGTGTTTTAGTCCATTGGTTCTAAGACCTTTATTTAAAATTACAAAGTCAAAAATGTGTCTTATAATCCATAAGTCAAACTAGTACAGCCACTATGGAGAACAGTGTGGAGATTCCTTAAAAAACTGGAAATAGAACTGCCATACGACCCAGCAATCCCACTGCTGGCCATACACACCAAGGAAACCAGAATTGAAAGAGACACATGTATCCCAATGTTCATCACAGCACTGTTTATAATAGCCAGGACATGGAAGCAACCTAGATGTCCATCAGCAGATGAATGGATAAGAAAGCTGTGGTACATATACACAATGGAGTATTACTCAGCCATTAAAAAGAATACATTTGAATCAGTTCTAATGAGGTGGATGAAACTGGAGCCTATTATACAGAGTGAAGTAAGTCAGAAAGAAAAACACCAATACAGTATACTAACGCATATATATGGAATTTAGAAAGATGGTAACAACAACCCTGTATGCGAGACAGCAAAAGAGACGCAGATGTATAAAACAGTCTTTTGGACTCTGTGGGAGTGGGAGGGGGGGATGATTTGGGAGAACGGCATTAAAACATGTATAATGTCATATAAGAAATGAATCTCCAGTCCAGGTTCGATGCAGGATACAGGAAGCTTGGGGCTGGTGCACTGGGATGACCCAGAGGGATGGTATGGGGAGGGAGGTGGGAGGGGGTTCAGGATGGGGAACAGGTGTACACCTGTGGCAGATGCATGTTGATGTATGGCAAAACCAATACAATACTGTAAAGTAAAAAAAATAATAAAAAAATTTTTTTAAATAAAAAAATATATTTCAATAAATAGGACAAGGTAGATCTTACCTTTTAACTAGACTTACATTGTTTTTATTCATAACCTGTTACTTTGCAGATGTATGTTTTTAAAATGTTAAGTAGATTTAATTTTTTGCAACCTTTGTGTTTTTTCTGGTATCTTCACTATCCCTCTAGGCAATAGCACCATAGCTAAAATTATACAGATATGTGACTTCTTCAAACTTGTTAATACATGTTGAATATTTTGCTGATAAAGCCAATCTTTAATAATATGAAATAGCTAACGCATGTGTACATGCTCAGTCGCTTCAGTCATGTCCAACTCTTTGCGACCCTATTGTAGCCCACCAGGCTCCTCTGTCCACGGGATTATCGAAGCAACAATACTGGAGTATGTTGCCATGCCCTTCTCCAGGGGATCTTCCCAATCCAGGGATCAAACCCGCATCATTTATGTCTCTTACATTGGTAGGCAGGTTCTTTACCACTAGTGCCACCTGGGAAGACAGAAATAGCTAATCGTATGTAACTAAAAAATTAAAGTGGAAAATTAAAAAAAAAAATCCGTGAGTCAGAGGTCAGATAGGAAAATGAAAATCACTGTAGTTAGTTTAACCAATTTAATTGGTTAAATTAGTTAACCAATTTAACATTGGGAATTGGTTAAGCAAGTAGCAGGGCGTGGAGATGTCGAAAGGGGGACCTCTGAAGTGGGTGTGCTATCCTGTGCTGCTGATACCTTAGGGGCTTGGAAGGGAGCCCCCTCAGGGGGCTAAAATCTTCAGAAGTGGTCTCTGATCCAATGGGGTCATTCCATCTCATTAAAAGAAAGTGAAAGTGAAGGTCGCTCAGTCTGGTCCGACCCTTTGCAACCCCATGGACTGTATAGTCCATGGAATTCTCCAGGTCAGAATACTGGAGTGGGTAGCCTTTCCCTTCTCCAGGGGATCTTCCCATCTCAGGAATCGAACCCAGGTCTCCCGCATTGCAGGTGGATTCTTTGCCAACTGAGCTATGAGGGAAGCATCTCACTAAAGCCTCAACTCAAATGCAATCTCCTGACACCCTTTGATATGACTGCTTTCCCCAGTTGCACAGCCCATCCTCTCACCCTGTTCTAGCCTCTCCACAGCCCCAGTATTACAGGAAATTATCCTCCTGTTACTTGTTTTATGCTAGCTGTCCATCTTCCTGTACTAGAATGTAAGCACTAGGGGGCAGAGACTTTGTCTTGTCACTGGATCCCCAGCAAGTACACCAGTTCCTGACACAGGCAGGTGACCCATATATATTTGCTGCATAACTGAAGGAATGAATCTAGGAGTCAGGTCACGTGGACCCCGCTTGCCCTACATGGCACAGCTCTGATCTGCCATGAATCTCACTTTAGCTTCCACATCTGTGGGCTGCAGAGCTGCTATTCTCCTGAACCCACCTCCAGTAATGTTCCTGCTTGGACAGCTCATACTAATTGAACAACTTTGGAAAGATTTCTTACTCTCTCAGTCTTGACTTGATTTACTCCCCTGTAAAATGAATATAATAACGTCTATCTTGTAAGGATTCTGTGAGAAAGATTTATGCAAAGTGCCTAGGATGTCACCTGGAACGTATTCAGAGACTCAATAAAGTAAAATAAACAAACAAACCATGATGATAGCTAACATTCAGAGAGTCCTTATGATGTGCCAGGCACTAAGTCCTTTATACTCATTGAAGACCCTGTAAGTTAGGTGATTTGCTACTGTATTTCCCACATGAAGAAACAGATCTAGAAACTAGGATTTGGCCAAGGTCACACAGGGCTTCCCTGATAGCTCAGTTGGTAAAGAATCCACCTACAATGCAGGAGACCCCTGTTTGATTCCTGGGTGGGGAAGATCCTCTGGAGAAGGGAAATGCTACCCACTCCAGTATTCTTGGGCTTCCCTGGTAGCTCAGCTGGTAAAAAATCTGCCTGCAATGTGGGAGACCTGGGTTTGATTGCTGGGTTGGGAAGATCCTCTGGAGAAGGGAACAGCTACCCACTCTAGTATTCTGGCCTGGAGAATTCCATGGACTGTATAGTCCATGGATTCGCAGAGTTGGACATGACTGAGCAACTTTCACTTTCTTTCTTTCTTCAAGGTCACAAGCTATTCAGTGGGATATTTGGCATTCCAGAATCCAGAATACTAAGCTGTTTGCAATAGTGGCTACCACTTATACTCTCATTCACTCATTCTTTCAACAGTCTTTTTTTCATTCAGCTGACATGTATTCACTCAGCACATGTTTGAAGCTGGACTGGGTGCTGAGCATCATTCTATGTTCTGGCACACAGCCATGAATGTGGCTAAGTCCCTGCTTTTATGCTTCTCTTAATAAACACGTAAAATTAAAACATGTGGAGCATATCAGCTGGTGAGAAATGTTGTAGAGAACATGAGAGCGGGGGAGGGAGTGCAATTTTACACAGAGTGGCCAGGGAGGGCCTTGCCAAGAAGCTAACACCTGAGCACAGACTGAAGAAAGTGGGTGATTTGAAGAGCGAGAAGACGAGCTGTATGGACCCTGGGGAACAGCAATCATGGCAGAGAAGAGCCAGATGTAGACTGTTGCAGCAACATGAGTGAGGCCAGTGTGGCTGGAAGCAGAGGAGACCCAGAGAGCAAGTAGTAGAAGGTGAAAGGGGAGGGGACTGGAGCTTGTAAGGGGAGCTTGTAAGGGATCCGCAGGCCACCATGACAACTTGGGTTTCTATTTGAGTAAGAAGCGTAGCCTTTGAAGTTTCAAAGGAGAGGAGAGGCATGGCCTGATTTTAATAAGACCATTCCATCTTCTATTTTGACCATGGGATGCAGGGGTAAGTGTGGGGTCAGGGAGGCCAACAGAGAATATTGCAATAGATCAGGCAAGTGCTCACAGGGATTTGGATCAGGATGGTGGAGGGAGTGAGCCATGGCTGGATCTTGGTGTGTTTTGCAGACAGAATTGATGGAATTTGTTGATAGTGATATTGTGATTTATAGTAACAAAAATATGCAGTCTTCATCCTGGTTTCCAGCTCACAGTGCTCAATACCCTTGGAATTTCCCAAGTGATAAGAACCATGGGGGCATCTTTTGTTATAATATTTCGTCACTAGACCTCATTTCCTAAAATCGATTCAGAGCCAGAACAATGAAATCAATGTTGTGTTATTCATAACAAGCCCACAAGTGAGCTGATGTCAGTGAGGTGACTTTTGGAAAAGAACTAAGGATAGGGTGGGTTGGTTGCCAGTGGAGCCAATCATGTGACTAGAATGTTGTAACTTACAATCCCATCCTGACCTCCAGAGAGAGAGGGGCTGGAGATTGAATTCAAACATCCATGGCCAATGACTTAAACAACTATGCCTATGTAATGAAGCTTCCATAAACCCCAAAAGGACAAGGTTTGGGCAGCTTCCAGGTTGATGACCGTGAATAGATTTGGGAAGAGTGGTGCATTCAGAGAGCACGGAAGCTCCACCCATTCCCCATCCTTTGTCCCAGGTGTCTTTTCCATTGGCTGGTCCCAGTTATATCCTTCCATAATAAATCAGGGATCTACTAAGGAAAATGTTCCTGTAGGTTCTGTGAGCTGCTCTAGCAATTAATAAAACCCTAAGAGGGGCATCCTTGGAAGCTCTGATTTATAGCCGGTGATTTTGGAAAGGAAATAAGGATGGGGGGATGGTTGTTGGTGGAGTCAACCATGTGATTAGAAGATTGAAACTTTCAATCCCATCCCGACCTACAGAGAGAGGAGAGGGGCTGGAGCCTGAGTTAGAAGCATAGTTGACAACCATGACTCGCTGTTAGCATCTGGAGTTGGAAGAGGGGAGGGGAAGTCTTGCGAGACTAAACCCTTAACTTGAAAGCCAAGGCAGGGGGTCTTTGGACCCTCCAGTCCAAAGCCAGATGGTCAGAAGCTCAGGTGACAACCTGGGCCTGGGACTGGTGTCTGAACTGGGAGAGGGGCAGTTTGGTGGGACTGAGCCCTCGATATTGTAATCTGATACCATCCCTGGGTAGATAGTGTCAGAACGGAGTTGAATTATAGAACAGACAGCTGGTGTATGGAGAATGTCTTGATGATGTAGGGAATACCCCCACCCTGGCCACAGACATTGGAAACTGGTATTCAGAACCTAAAATATGGATGAGTTGGATAGAAGTGGAGAGAGGGAGAGGAGCCATGGATGTCTCCCAGGGCTTGGGTCTGAGCTCTTGCATTGGATAGAATGGTGCATTTTGTGCTACGCAGGGGATGTTAAAATCACATTCAAGTCTGACTTGAAACATTTACAAATTGGGCTGCACACCCTCTAAGCGAGTTTATCATATTAATGAACTCCTTCCCAAAATAACCCCCAGCATGACAATGTCCCAGCGAGGAGAGAAACCTTATTTGCAGATAATTCACAACGCTGACTCACTAGGGTTCAGAGACGGGGATTTTAATTATTGTTGTTACCATATTTTTCACAGGGATGAACATGCAACAGAACAAGAGGGACCAGCACCATGCTGTTTCTGAGAGCAGAACCCCAGTGCCCTCTGGGACCCCCAACTGCATACACCTGGTTCCGTACTTTGAGCTTCTCCAGTGATGTAGAATCTTCCCAGAGCAGCCCAAATCATCAGCTCTTGACAGAAAGGGGTAATGAGGAGTTTGGAGGCCATGTCCTTGAGAAATGGTCAAAGGGACTGGGGACATTCAGCCCAGATAAGAGAGGGTTCAGGGAAAGTGTGAGAGCTGCCTTCCACTATTTCACCTTGATACACAGGACTATGATCAGGAGATACAGGGAGTATGATTTCAGTTTGGATTTGGAAAGTACTTTTCATTAAGCCATAGTGAAATGGGGGAAATTGTGGAGATCCTGGTTCCTACCACTTACCCTTCCAGCAATTCTTTAGCTGACCAGCCTATAAGCCAAGATGGGATCTAGCTTCTACCATGTCCATCTCTTCCTGCTTATCCAGCTTGAATTCCAGAGTCCATCATTTTAAACATTCATATACCCTCCACTCCTTGATCCACTCACTCTTCTTCATTCTGTGTTTCTGACATAACTCCAATCCTAGTTAGATCTCAGTCTATCTTGCACATGTATACAAAGTTCATCTTGGCTGGAAAAAAAAATACATTGAATTATGTTGCCTGGTCTCACTTGAAATTCATGACCAACCAACTCAAGTAGTCTTTAAGCCCCTACCAACCATTCTAGATTTTCCTGTTTTGATTAGTCTCCTGGTCTTCTGGGGGACTATTTCAAGCATCTTCTCTCTCTTTTAATCCCCTTGTCCTGTTCCTCAGCTGGTGACCTTGCTTTATAATCTACCAAGAAAGCAGAATCAATCTGAAGAGACGGTCCACATGTTCCTTCCATGTGATTTAACCTACCAGCATCTGTGCCCATAAGCTCTGCCTTCCTTCCTGTTTCTACGGATGAACAGTCTCCACTCTTACCTGAAACCAATCCCTCCAATGACCTACTAGTTCCCCACCCGCTCTAGGACCTGCTCAAGGTTATAGCTTCAGCAACTTTCACCCCTTGCTCCTGACTATCATTTTCCCCTCCTTGCTGGAACATCTCATTAATGTGCTGCTGCAGCTCCCATCTCAAAACAAAACACAAAAAATCCTCCTGATTCTACCTCTTCCTCCATCCACCACACCATTGTCTCTGCTCCCCTTTATGGTAAAACTCCTCAAACAGATCCTTCAATAAAAAAATAAATAAATTTTAAAAAGTGGCCTGCACTCATTGTCTCCATTTCTTCTTGTTTCTTTCTCTCTTAAACCCACTCCCATGATTGTTTGCTCCTTTGTACCCTTGACATGGCTCTTGCCAAGACAACCAGCCACCTCTGTGTTGCTCAGTTCACCAGCCAGAGCTCAGGCTGGTCTTCATTCCTTGGCTGTGTTGGACCTGGTTGATCACCATCTCCTCTCCCTCACGTTGTAGATCTCATTCAATGGTAAGACTGCTCCTACCTTGTTGGGTGATCCTTAACATCTTCCCAACCCTCTGAATATTGGAGGGCTCCAGGCTCAGCTCTTGAACCTATTCCTTTGGTCTCTACCTTGTTGTTGTCCTTCAGTGGCTCAGTTGTGTCCCACTCTTTGCGAGTGGGTCACAACTCTTAGGGTCCCACTCTTTGCGAGTGGGTCACAACTCTTTGGGTCCCACTCTTTGTGACCCCATGGACTGCAACACATCATGCTTCCCTGTCCTTCACTGTCTCCTGGAGTTGGTTCAAACTCATGTCCATTGAGTCCATGACGCTATCTAATCATCTCATCGTCTGCCACCTGCTTCTCCTCTTGCCCTCAATCTTTCCCAGTGTCAGGGTCTTTTCCAATGAGTCAGCTCTTCTCATCAGGTGGCCAAAGTACTGGAGTTTCAGCTTCAGCATCAGTCCTTCCAAAGAATATTCAGTGTTGATTTCCTTTAGGATTGACTGGTTTGATCTCCTTGCTGTACAAGGGACTCTTAAGAGTCTTCTCCAACACCACAGTTCAAAAGCATCCATTTTTCAGTGCTCAGCCTTCTTTATGGTCCAGCTCTCACATCCATACATGACTACTGTCTAGCTTTGACTAGAGAGACCTTTGTCGGCAAAGTGATGCCTCTGCTTTTTAATATACTGTCTAGGTTTGTCATAGTTTTTCTTCCAAGGAGCAAGTGTCTTTTAATTTCATGACTGCAGTCACCATCCACAGTGATTTTGAAGCCCAAGAAAATGAAGTCTGGCACAGTTTCCATTTTCTTCCCCATCTATTTGCTGTGAAGTGATGGGACTGGATGCCATGATCTTATGTACCTCCTATGTAACCTTATCTCCTGGCTTCAAGTGCCACCTTTGTACTGAGGACATCTAGATTTACATCTGAGTTCTGGGCACTTCCGAGTGCTAGACTCACAAATCTCATTGTGCACTTGACATCTCCACTGGAAGGGCTAACAGACAATTCACACGTAGTAAACCTAGAACTGAGTTTCCATTCTTCCTTTCCCCCGCCAAATCTTGTTTTTATCAAGGGTTTTCCTACCTCAAAAAGCAACTGCTCAATATTCTGTAATACCCTAAATAGGAAAAGAACTTGAAAAAGAATAGATACGTGTGTAACTGAATCACTTTGCTGTACACCTGAGATTAACACAACATTGTTGATCAGCTATGCTCCAATATAAAATTAATTTAAGAAAAGCAATGCAGTCCTTGCTCCTTGCGATTCTTCAAGACAAAAATGTTAGCATTATTTTTATTTCTCTCTTAGTCCCACATAGTCCATGAGCAGGGCTTGTTTTCTCTATTCCCAAACTATTTCCAGAATGCAAACAATTCTCACTGTTTCTCACCGTGTCTCATGACAAACCTGGTGCAAAACGAATCACTTCACCTGGCTTGTGGCAGGATGTTCCTAACCAGCCTCCCTGAATCCGCTGATAAGAGCAAGCCTTTCAAAATGTGAGTCAGATCACAAATACTCCAGTAATATCCCATCTTACTCTGAGTCAAAGCTGGAGTCCCAACCCTTCCCCACAGTGTCTTCCGCTTCTGAACCCAGTGACCCCTCCTGCTTCATTTTCTACTCCTGGACTCAGCTCCAGCCATAATGACCTCCTGTCTTATCTTCAAAGGAACCAAGCCCGTTCTTCCCCCGGACCTTTGCACTTCCTGTTCCCTCTGCACAAAGTCAGTTTTGTGCACCACCAAGTGCTTGGCACATAGCAAGCTCTCCATAAATATTTGCAAAATAAATGTATGGGCAAATAAAAAGCATGCAAGCAACAGAAGGATGGGCATTTGGGGGAGTTACGGTAGAAAAAGTTCAAGCATTGAGCACTTTCCCTCCATCCTTTCATAAACCCAACAAAAGTTTATGGCTTGCCTACTGTGTTGGAGCTCCTGTGCCACATGCCGGGGCTCCTATACAGACACGGATCTTACACTGAGGAGCTCGCCTTTCAGGGGAGACAGAAATGAAACTAAATCTTTGTAACCCCAAATGCCAAGTGATATAACAGAGGGAAACACGAAGTCCTATGTAAGCTCAGAGGCCAGCATTGTTTCTGACAGATATGTGGTGGGCAGTGGGTGGAGCTAGAGTAAAGGTTTGTTATGACTTTTAACTGTCACTTCCCAGTTCATGCACGTTTAATACCAAGTGGACTATGTCCTTAAAACCAACTGATGATGCGTAAACCACGTGTACTGGAGAAGCTCCATGCTTTGTGTTTGCTGACTCCTTCTGTTTGAGACTTTGGCCTCTAGGAGGTACCAGTCACAGCCCTCAGCTTTGCAACCTGCAGTATCTCTGCACATTGTCAAATGTCTCTAATGGGGTAGAATTGGCTCCTTTTGAAGAGTCTTGACAGTTTGCAAGCTCTCTCAGGGAAGTGAGATTCATGCCTGGGGCCTGCATGAGGACTGTGGGAAGAAGTTTGTGGTGGGGATGTTCAGTAGGAACCGTATCTGTCTAAGGGGCTTAGGCCACTTTGCCCCTCCGTGGGCAGAGGCCACCTGTTCATGAAGCCAACATAGCAAGCAAGAGCTGAGAGGACAGAACACAGATGCATTTTCTTATGACATCATAGGAGCTATTGGATTCAGCTGAATTATATTTCAGCCACGTGAGCCAACCAATTCCCTCTAAAGCATAAGCCAGTCTGATATGGGTTCCTGCCATTTAAAAAGTGAGTCGGGGAGTCCTGAGTGACAGGTTCAATCCCTGGGTTGGGAAGATCCCCTAGAGAAGGAAAAGGCCACCCACTCAGGGATTCTGGCCTGGAGAATTCCATCTGGCTCTTTTGGTGCTTCCCTGGTGGCTCAGACGGCAAGACGTCTGCCTGCAATTTGGGAGACCTAGGTTCGATCCTGGGTCAGGAAGATCCCCTGGAGAATGAAATGACAATCCACTCCAGTACTCTTGTCTGGAAAATTCCATGGACGGAGGAGCCTGGTGGGCTACAGTCCATGGGGTCACAGAGAGTCAGACACAACTGAGTGACTTCACTTTCTTTCTTTCACTTTACTATGTTTGGGTGACCCCCTACTATGTCAAGGTGATGATGAGAAAATAATATGGTAGATAATAATAGCTTCTCTTCAGTGAGCTAATGGGCCATTCTCCCCCATTAATTTTCTCTAGCCCTTACAGCAGAGTAGGACTCTTGTCTCTATTCCACAGATGAGAGACCTGAGGGTCAAATGTCAACACAGCCAGGAAGTAGAAGACTCATGATTCAAGTTCACATGTGAATGCTCTAAAGACTCTACTCTCTCCACTAAACACCTCAGCATCCCCCAGGAAGTTGCTATGAGCAAGGACACAGAGCAAATGTTTGGGGGAATTTATGGATAACACAATCTTACACGAAAGAAGGCTTCACGTAGAAAATAAAAGACTGAAACACAGGGGTAGAGTGGATCTGATTGGAGAGGTTGATGTTGGGGAATTTCAACATGAAATTGATATTCACAGCAGCTGCCTTTGTATTGGGAAGAGTTTGACGTGGCCCAAATGTCTCTCAGTCAGGAGCCAGTAAGGAAATTATCATCCAGTCATACAATGGAAGACTGTTTAAGCAACTGATGTAAAAAAAAAAAAAATCTCTGTAGATATCTCTGTGGAACAGTCTCTAAGACACTGTGCTGACTCTTGTCCAATTGCTCCCACACCTAGGTCCCTTTCCACTCTCCCCTCACCTCTCTGAGCCCTGAAGCTGGTCCTCCTGAGCTGCACCAATGAGACACCTGGGTTTTCAGGCTTCTGCTTGGGTTTGACCAATGAGAGGCGCCTATGCAGGCTGGAGGGCCAGCAGAAAGAACAGCCAGAATATTTCTTCCCAGCTCCTCCTTGTTTGGACAGAAGGGTCCTGACAAAGCCTGATGCCTCCACAGCCTCAGCGCCAGCCTGTCAACCCCTCACCCAGGGATTCAATTTTCCTTGGCTTTTCCTTACCCTATTTCTGCTTTGTGTCCTTCTGGCATTATAATCTCTCCAGCTGGACTGAGTGGAATTCTGTTGCCTCCTGCAATCCTGACTCTAATACAGACATAGTATGGCCAATACAGAGGGGCCCCCACTGACCTCCCAAGAAATTTTCCGATCACCTTCACCAGGAACGTCCCCATGAGTCCACCGATGGCGAATATGGACACGGTCACAGACCATAGCAGGGTCAGAGTGTCCGAGTCTATGGGATGTCCGTGCCTTCTCTCCCACGACTCGTTGTAAAAGGCCTTGATGTACTGAAAACAAACAACAAACCTTGTTATTTCTCCCAGCTGCTCGAAGCCCATTGTATATAAACAAAATGACTTTTATGGAACACTGGTTTCATACCAGGCATTTCGCTAAGCTCTGTTTGAGCTGTTTCACTGAATCCTTCTAACAAACCTTGTGGACAGACCTTATTTTCAAATCCTTTTGCAGGTAGGGAAACGGAGGCTCAGAGAGACAAACTGACTTGTTCAGCTGAGCGGCAAACCTGGGAATCAAATTCAGATCTGACTGAACCAAGGAGAACCACACAACAGAATCACCTTGAAAATGTGTTTAAAATGTTCATACCTAAATAAGGGAAAATATTTGCCACCTTGGGGTGGGTAAAGATTCAAGACACACACAGAAAAAAACCACAAAAGAAAAACAAAATGCTCATTTGGATTTCATCAGACTTAAGAGTGTTCTGCTCTTCAGAAGGCATCATGAAAATTGGAAAGACAAACCATCAACTGAGCTAACATATTTGCAACCCATGTAGATACAAAGGATTTGTAGTCACAATATGTAAAGAGTTCTAACAAATCAATAAGACAACACAAGTAGAAATGAGTCAAAGATTTGAACGGACTCCAAAACAAATTCAGCTGACCAGGAAGCTAATGACATAATGTTCCACATGTTTATTAACACAGAAATGTAAAGTAAACTCACAATGAGGGCTTCTCTGGTGGCTCAGTGGTAAAGAATCCACCTGCCAATTCAAGAGACACAGTTCGATCCCTGGTGCAGGAGGATGCCACATGCCATGGAGCAACTAAGCCTACACACCACAACTATTGAGCCTGTAGAGCCCACATGCCACAGCCTGTGTGCCCTAGAGCTTGTGCTGGGCAATAAGAGAAGCCACTGCAGTGAGATGCCAGCCCATCACAATGAAGAGTTGCTCTAGCTCACCGCAACCCAAAGAAAAGCCTGCTGGGTAATGAAGACTCAGCACAGCCAAAAATAAACTTTAAAAATTATTTAAATAAACCACAATAAGATGCCCACTTCATGCTCACTAGACCCTGCCCCACCCCAACACACAACACTGCTGTCGATTCTGATTCAGTGGGTTTGGGATGGGACTGAGTGATTCTGACATACACTAAAGACTGAGGTCATGAACTGTGCTCCCCATGACAGTTCCATCTCCAAGAAGCTCATAGTTCCCCATAGGTACCCCATAAAGGCCCAGAGACCTCTCCAATAACAGCCAGTGTTATAGAATGGCAGAAAAAGCATAGGGTCTGGTTACACAGACCTGGGCTTGAATCCCAGCATGATGATTTGCTAATGATTTAAACCAGCTAAACCTGGGTTTCTTCATCTGCAAGATGGGAGTGATAACACTGATTGTCTCGGGCTGTCATGAAATCACCCAAGAACTTGAAGCAGCACCCAGTACCTGTATGGAGATCACCCAATCCCCAGGGAGATTAAAGATGAACAGGTCTGGTAAGGGTTCAGTAGTGACTAGCTGCGTGTACTCTGGTACACTGACGGTGGGAATTTAATTTGTATAGTCACCTTGGAAAACAGTTTAGCTTTACCTAGTCAAGTTGAAGATCCTAACCTAGAACCCAGCAAATCCATTTCTAGAAAATTCCTCTTACCAAAGAGGATATTGGAGGTGGGGAGAGATAAATTAGGAGTTTGGAATTAACACATACATACCACCATACATAAAACAGATAAACAACAAGAACCTGCTGTAGAGCACAGGGAACTATTTTCAGTATCTTGTAATAACCTATAATGGAAAAGAATCTGAAAAAGAACATATATCTTCTCCCTGCAGAGATTCTGAGCCTGGCTTGCCAGCCCTCTCAGCCATCTTGGGAGCTGCTCACTATTTTTTTCAACGCCTTCTTTTTTAGCTTCAATCAGACAAACTTGCTGTTGTGTCTAACTCTTGAAACTCTACCAAAACACATAAGTAATTCCATTTCATACTCATGAGAACCCTGGCGGTTGACACCCCTGTTTACAGAGGAGGGAGCCAAGAGTAAGGTATTTATCCATGTGGCTAGTAAGTGGTGGAGAATGATTTTTGCCAAGTCTGCCTGGCTTCAGAGCCTGCATACAACCACCCACCAGTGACTGCATGCATGATGAAGGTATGAGAGTGAAGCAGCTAAATCCAACAGGACATGTATTTATTTATTTTAAAACCATCATCACACCATTTTTGTTAAATATCAGACATCTTTATTATTGTTTATTTTTGGCTGTGCTGGGTCTTCATTGCTGCGTGGGCTTTTCTCTAGTTCTGGTGAACGGGGGCTACTCTCGAGTTGCGGTGCCTGAGTTTCTCACTGCCATGGCTTCTGTTGTTGGGCAGCCTGGGCACATGGGCTCCTGTAGATGTGACACACGGGCTCAGTAGTTGCGGCTCCCAGGCTCTAGAGCACAGGCTCAATAGTTGTGGCTTGCGGGCTTAGTTGCTCGGTGGCATGTGGGATCTTCCTGGACTAGGGATTGAACCCATGTCTCCTGCATTGGCAGGTGGATTCTTTACCACTGAGCCACCAAGGAAGCCCAGGATATTTACAGGTTTAAAGATCAGTCCTGATTGGGTCCTTGTTAAGTTGCCATGTCAGGGCCCCAAAGAGTGTAAGGAGGACACCCCTCAGGAAGCCAAGTATAGAGCAAGAAACAGCATGGTTAGCACTAATCCAGAGGGATGGAGTGGCTGCAGGAAGGCAGTTGGGCTTCCCTCATACCTCAGTTGGTAAAGAATCTTCCTGCAATGCAGGAGACTCCTGTTCAATTTTTGGGTAGGGAAGATCTGCTAGAGAAGGGATAGGCTACCCACTCCAGTATTCTTGGGCTTCCCTTGTGGTTCAACTGATAAAGAATCTGCCTGCAATGTGGGGGACCTGGGTTCGGTCCCTGGGTTGGGAAGATCCCCTGGAGAAGGGAAAGGCTACCCACTTCAGTATTCTGGCCTAGAGATTCCATGGACTGTATAGTCCATGGGATCACAAAGAGCTGGACACGACTGAGTGACTTCCCTTTCTTTCACTTTCACAAGATGCTCCCAGGACTACCAACAGAGTCCAGAGCCTCCAGAGAAGCTGAAGTGAGTGCCCAGGACTTCCCA
The DNA here is from genome assembly GCF_032452875.1 of Bos javanicus. Lineage (NCBI taxonomy): Eukaryota > Metazoa > Chordata > Mammalia > Artiodactyla > Bovidae > Bos > Bos javanicus. The sequence continues at coordinate 105,511,541 of NC_083873.1, forward strand.
GGCCTCTGGCACGATAATCAGGAGAACTTCCAGCGTTGAAGGTCATTCTTGGATGTGACTTGGTCCCTACCGCAGTCCTGCACAGATTCCAGCAGCTGCGCTGGGAAGAGTCTTGCTGATGACTGCTCTCAATAGCCTTCTCTTCCCACGCCTGCAGCAATGACCAGCGTCCTGAGTTTACACACAGAAACTAAAAGGATGCTGTTTGGGAGGAAATGTTCTCTTTTCCTTTCCAAGCACTCAGGAGCCTGGTTGGGGAAGAGGCAGCTTTCACATCTCTCACTGCTAGGCGCTGCTTTGGGAGTCTCTGCAGACGCTTCTTATTTCAATTTGGGGAAACTGGAGAATGGATGCATCTGCAGAGGGCTGGAGAAGCCTGGCAGAGTTGCCCTCTGTGGAAACACATCTCTGACAGTCCCCGAAAGTTGGTTTCAAAGCGACGCCTTTAGCAATTAAACACTTGTCTTTGGGTGTGAATTCAGCCAAAACCAAGATGAAAGGTAGCCCCAAAGCACATGTGAGAGCAGAAGCCAGGTGATGAGGCTTGTTGAGCTAATTCCCTGCATGACTCATTCATTGGGCTGAAGATTCATGGAGTATGTTGGCACGGACTGGTAGTGCCCAGTACAGAGCAGGTGCTGAGATGAATGTGTGTGTTTTAAACTGAGTTTCTGCTATGGGCCGGGCATCATACAATAATAAAAATAGTAAATATCACATTTATTACATTAATAATAAAAATAGTAAATATCACATTTTATTAAATACAATAAATATTAAAAATAATAAAAATCACATTCTCCACATGCCATGCACTAGTCTAAAAACTGGAAACACATGAACCCATCCCCTCGGCAACCCTCTGAGACAGGTCCTGTGTTCTGACTTGTCTCCTGGGCAGATGAACCTGAGGTACAGCCATGGGCCTTTCCCAAGGTCCCATTATGGTCAGGACTCAAATCTAGGCAGCAGGACGCCAGAGCCCACCTCTTAACCACGACTCTATCCCTATTCTTAGTCTGGAAAACACAAAGATGATCACATCAATACCCCCAGGTCCATGTGGAAAGACTGAACTGGGGGGAGGTGAGGATGTGGCATCAACACTGGCTGACTGCTAAGTGTGTTTTAGTCTGTATACCTCCTCCTTGGCTCACCTGGGGCCATTCTGTGATGTTTCATCAGAGCCAAAAGCTTTGGAGTGAAGCGATGCTTCTGAAAGCTGCTCTGAATCCACTGGGACCGCAGAGCCTGCCCGAGCTCACAGCATCTACCCTCTTCCTATTCCTGCCTACACTGCCACGTCACATGCCTCAGTCCCTTGAATCTGGGTGGCGGGGGCGGTGTGGTGGGGGTAGGGGTTCATAGGACCATTTGTCACCAAAGATGTGTAAAGAGATGTTAAGAGTTCCTGGACCTTCTCACTCACTTCCTTTTCCTGCAGGCTGGACAGTCACAGAGGACCCCCTGCAGAGGCCTCTGAACCTCTCAGGGATGAAGGAGCCCCTCAGTAGAATGAGCCTGGGCCCCAGGGTGTCTGCAGGGAGCAGAGCACCCCTGCTCACCTGCTTGGGTGACAACAGGGCTGGGAAATTAACTCTCATTGTGTTCAGCCACCAAGATTTAGGGGTTGTGTGTTACGGCAACTGATTTACCTGAGCACAATCAACCTGACAGGCCCAGGCCATGACAATGACCATGATATGAGGCTTTGAGAAAGAGAATGTTCAGTTCAGTTCAGTCACTCAGTCCTGTCTGACTCTTTGTGACCCCATGGACTGCAGCACGCCAGGCTTCCCTGTCCATCACCAACTCCCAGAGCTTTCTCAAACTCACGTCCATCAAGTCGGTGATGCCACCAGCCATCTCATCCTCTATCGTCCCCTTCTCCTCCTGCCCCCAATCCCTCCCAGCATCAGAGTCTTTTCCAATGAGTCAGCTCTTCACATGAGGTGGCCAAAGTACTGGAGTTTCAGCCTCAGCATCAGTCCTTCCAATGAACACCCAGGACTGATCTCCTTTAGGATGGACTGATTGGATCTCCTTGTAGTCCATGGGACTCTCAAGAGTCTTCTCCAACACCACAGTTCAAAAGCATCAATTCTTTGGTGCTCAGCTTTCTTTATAGTCCAACTCTCACATCCATACATGACTACTGGAAAAACTATAGCTTTGACTAGACGGACTTCTGTTGGCAAAGTAATGTCTGTGCTTTTTTAATGTCTGTGCTGTCTAGGTTGATCATAGCTTCTCTTCCAAGAAGCAAGAATCTTTTAATTTTATGGCTGCAGTCACCATCTGCAGTGATTTTGGAGCCCAAGAAAATAAAGTCTGTCACTGTTTCCATTGTTTCCCCATCTATTTGCCATGATGTAATGGGACCGCATGCTATGATCTTAGTTTTCTGAATGTTGAGTTGTAAGCCAGCTTTTTCACTCTCCTCTTTCACTTTCCTCAAGAGGTTCTTTGGTTCTTCATTTTCTACCATAAAGGTGGTGTCATCTGCATATCTGAGGTTATTAATATTTCTCCTGGCAATCTTGATTCCGGCTTGTGCTTCATCCAGCGCAGACTTTCACATGATGTACTCTGCACATAAATAAGCAGGGTTACAATATACAGCCTTGATGTACTCCTTTCCCGATTTGGAACCAGTCTGTTGCTCCATGTCCAGTTCTAACTGTTGCTTCTTGACCTGCACACAGATTTCTCAGGAGGCAGGTCAGATGGTCTGGTATTCCCATCTCTTTCAGAATTTTCTTAAAATTTTTATTAAAATAGTTTGTTGTGATCCACACAGTCAAGGGCTTTGGCATAGTCAATAAAGTGGAAGTAGATGTTTTTCTGGAACTTCTGTGCTTTTTCAATGATCCAGTGGATGTTGGCAATTTGATCTTCAGTTTCTCTAGCTTTTCTAAATCCAGCTTGAACATCTGGAAGTTTATGGTTCATGTAATGTTGAAGCCAGGCTTGGAGAATTTTGATCATTACTTTGCTAGCCTGTGAGATGAGTGTAATTGTGTGGTAGTTTGAGCATTCTTTGGCATTGCCTTTCCTTGGGATTGGAATGAAAATTGACCTTTTCCAGTTCCGTGGCCACTGCTGAGTTTTCCAAATTTGCTGGCATATTGAGTGCAGCACTTTCACAGCATCATCTTTTAAGATTTGAAATAGCTCAACTGGAATTCCATCACCTCCACTAGCTTTGTTCATAGTGATGTTTCCTAAGACCCACTTGACTTCGCATTCCAGGATGTCTGGCTCTAGGTGAGTGATCACACCATCATAGTTATCTCGGTCATGAAGATCATTTTTGTATAGGTTTTCTGTGTATTCTTGCCACCTCTTCTTAATAATTTTGTTGTGATAAAATGTGGTCCACTGGAAAAGGGAATGGAAAACCACTTCAGCATTCTTGCCTTGAGAATCCCATGAACAGTATGAAGAAAGAAAGAAAAGGAAAATTTAGGCAAAATCATGAAGGGTGGCTAGGTGTGGCAATATGGGCCTTTGACTAGAGATTTCCTTTTATGTTTTGGGGAACTCGTAAGACTCTATTTGAAAGAAGTAATCTGCAAGAAAATATAGTTTTAAGATTGCCATATTAGCTAATCTCTAGGCTCATTTCAGGCCATCTCATTCACTGAGTCCACCTTTTACTTTTCCATTGGACCTACTTCCGACAAACCCATTCTTGTGTCTTTTATTAGGACATTCTTCCCTGATGGCTCAGACAGTAAAGAACCTGCCTGCCAATGCAGGAGATCCCTGGGTTGGGAAGATCCCCTGGAGAAGGAAATGGCAACCCACTCCAGTGTTCCTGCCTGGAGAGCACTATGGACAGAAGAGCCTTGTGGGCTAAGGTGCATGGGGTCCCAAAGAGTCGGACGCATCTGAGCGACTAATGCTTTTTCGCTTTTCTACTTCCTCCTATTAGGGGCCCAGGTTCCCACCCTGTCTTCTAGAGACAAGTTCTGCAGTCCCTGCCTTTGAGGGGCTCAAGATCTATTGTGGACATAAGAGCCAAATAAGCAAGCACTTACAACATGGAGTGGAAAGACCTGCGGTATCAGGAAGCTGAAAAGGGCTACAGCCACTCAGCCAGGTCCCTCAGATCAGGGACATGAAGAACGAAGAGTAGGGGCTGGGGTTAGATGACTGTAGATGGCAGTTCTCAAAGGTGGAGAAGCTGATGGCCTAGGTGATGACATAGAGACATTGTAAATGAGTCAGTGGAGTGTGAAGGTGGCCCGGCCGCTGGGGACAGGTTGGAGAACTATGCAGACGTGGTCGGAAGTTGACTGCCAGCCCAAGGGGTCCACACGTCATCCTGCGGGTGTTGAAGAGCAGTTGAAGGATTTGAACTTGGAACTGAGATCCTCACTTGTGTTGCAGAACATTCATTGTAGGCGTGGTGTGGGACTCAGAAAGTTTATCCTGGAGGCGGCTGGACCAGTCAGGAGGCTCCTGAACTGTTAAGAGATGATGAGTCTAATAGAAACAGTTTATAAACTCACCAAGGAATATTTATATCATGACCAGCACTGACTAGAGCCCAAACTGCAAAGAAATAAATAGAGGTCACAGGGTTAAAGGAACAGAGACTCAACAAAGAGCTGAGAAGTCATGGGTTCCGACTCACTTGTACTGTTCAGTCCTCTGTGACCTCCAGCGAGTGGCTCTGTCTCTGAGGGCCGGGTTCTCAGTGGTTAAAGGCCCTGGAATCCATTTCATCCAGCTCTCAGCTTGGCCACTTTTCTGCTGGGTGATCTTGAGCAAGTCGCTCAACCTCTCTGTGCCTTTGGCCCCTCATCTATGAAATCATTTTCCTCCCTAAAGAGTTACCATGAGGATTTAATGTGAAGATGAACATAAAGGACAGTGCTGGATCCACAAGAATTCCAAAAAAAAAAACAAACAAACAAACACACAAACAGAAGCTGGGGTGACTGGTGGGGGTGGGGGGTTTTGACATCATTGTTTCTGCCTTGTGAAAGAAGGGTTCTAGACTTGTTTACTTCTCAGGTCTACGAAGCCATGAATAATTTACCACTATCTCCCCAGCCAGCAACACAGGGGCCAAGCTTTGGCGACTAATTGAACCGTGCAATGCCCAGCCGCAGGGACTGCCATAGAACAGCTCCAAAGGACAACAGGAAATTGCCAGACAATGGGAGGCAAATTACCTTGTAGCCTGTTTTACGATATTAATGTTCCTGCCTGATTCATAGAGGTTGTCATTAATCCATGTCAAATTTTTCTCAGGAGGGCTATAACAATGCTCATACATAGATGGGTGGATGGGCCAGAGTACACACACCGTTGCATCACAGAGCAATTCATGCTAGTTAACTCCTTAGGGATTTGCAGAGACAGCCCCACACTACTGAACACGCCAGCACCGGGAGGAAAACAGTACAGAAGTCTTTACAGACCAGGCTCTTGGAAGGGAAGCCCACGCAAGACAAAATTATGTCAGCTCAGCGGCGCCACCTAGTGTCCCCTAAATAGCAGAACCAAGACAGGGCGCTGCTGCTGCTGCTGCTAAATCACTTCAGTCGTGCCTGACTCTGTGCCACCCCATGGACAGCAGCCCACCAGGCTCCTCCATCCCTGGGATTCTCCAGGCAAGAATACTGGAGTGGGCTGCCATCTCCTTCTCCAAAGACAGGGTGTGTTCAGTTGCTAATCTGTGCGGAGTTCTTTGTGACCCCATGGACTATAGCCCACCAGGCTCCTCTGTCAATGGGATTTTTCCAGGCAAGAATACCGGAGTGGGTTGCCACTTCCTTCTCCAGGGGGAGATCTTCCCAACCCAGGGGTTGAACTCTGGTCTCCTGTGTCTCCTGCATTGGCAGGTGGATATTTTCTGCCACCTGTGCAGAAAAAGTGAACATGTCTGGCCTGAGACTTCTAGCCTCTGAAAGGCCTGCTTGCTAGGTGAGTCCTGGGCTGGCCTTGGGGAACTTGGATTTGGGGAGGGAACACACCATTCCCAGGAGTGAGAAGAAGGGCTCCTGGGACTTAGAGTGTGCCAACAGTGTGGTCTGTGCTTCTTTTCCGGGAGTCAGGAATTGTGTACGTGTCTCAAGGAGGTGACTCTGTGACTGACCCCTGATAAACGCCCTGAATCCTGAGTCTCTGATGAGCTTCCCTGAAGGAAGACTGCTCACAGAGGTGTCATAGCTTGCTGCTGGGGAAATTAAGGGCATCCGGCCCACCTCCACAGGAGACGACCCTGGTCTCCTCTGCACTTCACCCCAGGCACCTAAGTCCTCGGTCGATTTCGCTCTGCATCCTTTTGCTGTAATCAATCAATCATGAATAAGCCTCGTGGTGAGTCTTATGGGCCCTTCTAGCAAATGATGAAGACTACGGTGGCCTTGAGGACCCCAACCCACCTCCTAGGTCCTTAGGAAAGTGGCCAGCTCCCTCTTGACTTAATATTCAGTTTGCAGCTCTGGGGTGTCTTCTTTTCTTCCCACTGTGAGATTCTCCTGGAGGAGTCTGAGTAACCGAGGAGTGAGGGAGAGACCTCTGTACTTCTAGACATCTGAGAATATTTCGCCCACTCAGCCGGCTTTCAGAACGAACACTGAGCGTGATGATAGAGGATGCAGTAATTGCAAGGGATCATCGGAGAGGAAGGCTTCCAGAGTTTTCTGGGTTCCTCCCTCAACTACCTTTGTAATGAGGAAGGTGGCCCAACCCTTGGGTCTAATTATATAGAACACAAAGAAAGAAAGTTTCGTTTTCTATGTGGCCCAAGGCAGGAGCTGAGAGAAGAATATGTGCTTCCAAATATCCTTCTTATTAAAAAAAAAAAAAAATTGATCTGGAGTCTGTCTGCTGCTGGAACATTCTTTTGAGGGATCGCATAGCTATGTTTAGGGCTTTCCTGGTGGCTCAGATGGTAAAGAATCTGCCTGCAGTGCAGGAGACCCAGGTTTGATCCCTGGGTCAGGAAGATCCCCTGAAGAAGGGAATGGCTACCCACTCCAGTATTCTTGCCTGGGAAATCCCATGGACAGAAGAGCTGGCAGGCTACAGTCCATGGGGTTGCAAGGAGTCCAACACGAATGAGTGACTAACACACACACACACACACACACACACACAGCTGTGTTTGCAGGAGCACAGTGCATTTACACAGACCTTCACTCAGATAACATTTCCTAGTCCTCTCTGTATGCCCTCTGTTTGGCTGTAGTGAAAAGGGTGAGTTCTTTCATTACTCTTCAAATTGCTTATGGCTGCTGAAAATCAGTCTTGAGGCAGCAGGGGATCTCAAAGGACCTCCTGATTCAACTCAAGTGCAGGGTGATGGTTTTGAGCACCAATTACAGAATAACTTATTTGTAGAACAACCCGGGTTTGCAGCCATAACAATCCTGCAGGAAGGATTGGGTGGGGATGAGTGGTCCCTAGCATGATGTCTAGAGTTAGTGCTCAATAAATCTCAGTGTTTTTCTCCTGTGAGGCGGAAAGAGAATGTTTCCAGTTTTGTCTGCCTGGGTTTGTTCATACCAGTCATGCCATCCAATCTCCTCCTCCATCCTGACTCCCTGCCTTCCTGGGCTGGCTGTCACTGGGTTCCCTCTGTCTGGCTGCAGCAGCCAGGGCGCCCACCCCTCGAAGCAGAGCAGCTCTGAGTTGGGAATATGGTCCTTTGATCATTAGGCTCAACAAAGGCATTTTCCCACAGAGGAGCTTTACGAAAGGAAAAGATTTTAACTCAAAGACGCAGGCATCTGAGCTCCCATAATCTGGGGACCCCAGGAGTGGCACCCACAGTGTGGAATATTCAGACATCAACACCCCAGGCCTGGAAAGGCACCCTCCTCCTGTCAGCCAGCAGTTCTGCCAGCTCCGATTAAAAGCAAACAATGACTCAGAGATCCCAGGTTAAACAGTGCGGCAGCATCTCGTACTAGAGAAAAATTGAGAGCAATCTAAGAGGCCCACTTTGGGAAGGTGGAGCAGCCATGGGAGGCCGCAATACACAGCTGTTAGCAATCCTGGCAATGGGAGTACTCAGTAACATGGAAAAAATGCTTGCAAAATAAATACTGAGCTCCCAAAGAGGATATAAAATGCATATGTGGCTGATCTCTGGGGAAATAAGAAAAGGGAGATTTAGACAAAGTCTTAAAAGTGGCCTTTGGGTGGGGCTGAGATTGTGACTCCCCATTGGCTGAGTGGCCTTGAGTCAGTTACCCCATCTCTCTTCCCGCCCCCCAGGCTCCCTGTTTTGTAAAATGAGATTACTCTCACAATATCTAGGGCTTCCCAGGTGACGCTAGTGGTAAAGAACTTGTCTGCCAAAGCAGGAGACATAAGAGATGCGGGTTCCACCCTTGGGTCTGGAAGATCCCCTGGAGGAGGGCATGGCAACCCACTCCAGAATTCTTGCCTGGGAAATCCCATGGACAGGGGAGCCTGGTGGGCTACAGTCCATGGGGTTGCAAAGTGTCGGACATGAAAGAAGCAACTTAGCACGCACGCACGCATGTCACAATATCTGCCATGAAGGTTGATATCCAAATGAGAGATTCAGTTCCTGCTTCATAGAAGGGGAATCAGAGCAGTAATTTTATGGTTGAATCATTAAAGTTGTGCTGTTTGTTTTTGCTAATAGCAGCCTGTTTTGCTTGCATAACTAGTGAGACAGGATGAGACAAAAGGAAAAGAGAAAAAAGGAGAAAGCAAGAATGCGATTCTCAAATCAGAGGAAATGCTGGTCCATGATGAAGTTAATCAGATGCCTATCTCATCAAAATAATGGCCAGTTGTTTCTGAAACGATAAGATGCGCTGGTTTTTCCTGTAATCTTAGCCTTCTCCCACCAAGAGGTGGAGCCCCACTCTCCCCTGCCCCCACTGGTCCTGATCCACCCAGATGTCTGTAACAAGCTCTACCCTCATCAGCCCTCCTATTTAATAATTTTCCCTGTTAAAGGTCTCAGAACACAGAGGCATCCCATGATGTGCCCTGCTTTTCTGAGAGCAAGGGGGCTTCCAGAACAGCGGCTTTAAAATGGCAGCCTGGGGTGGGATTAATGGAAAGGACCACAACTTGCTTCTGCTTCTCTGTCTGCTGGCTCATTGGCATCTTTGCCTGGGCCGGCATTTAGCATCTGCCGCTAACTGGGATGGCTCTGCTCTTGGAGATAGAGGTGATGATTTAACTCCTTATCACTGCATGTTTACCTGCCCTTAGGGAAGGACTGGGGAGAAGAAAATGATAAACTACACCACTGCTGCTGGGAAATGTATGATGAGTCAAATTAATTGTTCTGCTGAAGCCCTGGGCTTAAATACTGACCCTAGGGCAGGACAGCGGGGTGAGCTTCCGTATCCCCTCCCTAGAAAAGAACAAATGTCACCAACTCAGAAATCACTGAAACGTGACTCATTCATTATTAAAGCCAGACCACTCACTGTTATTTTTGTGGAAGCTGGCATTGTTTCAACTAAGTCCCAGTTTATGTGGCTTGGGAGTGGCGGCAATAAATTAGACCCCCTTGACAAAGCCAAGTTTTCATTTAGTTTTTCTTTCTCATTCTCTCATTTAACAAACTTTTTTCCCAGTATTTTTATGTTTAGAATATACTTTGTATGATATCCATTGTATACATAAAATGTACAAGCTTGCATGCTCAGTTGTATCTGACTCTTTTGTGACCCCATGGGCTGTAACCCACCAGGCTCCTCTGTCCAAGGGATTCTCCAGGCAAGAATACTGGAGTGGGTTGCCATTTCCTCCTCCAGGGTATCTTCCCAACCCAGATATCTCCTGCATTGACAGCCAGATTCTTTACCACTGTGCCATCTGAGAAGCCCATACATACAAAATACAGTTGTATAATTAAGAATGAACCAGCAGACAGAGACATCCAGCAGACATTCATATTCAGGGTTTTGTGCGGACATAAGTGTTCAGTTTATTTTGGTAAATACCAAGAAGGGTGATTTCTGGATTGTATGGATATTTATAGCAGCTTTATTCATAATTGCCAAAGCTTGGATGTAATCAAGATGTCCTTCAGCAGGTGAGTGGCTAAATAAACTAGGGTACATCCAGACACAGAAGCTTTCTTTGTGACTCAGCGGGAAAGAATCTGCCTCCAATGCAGGAGATGCAAAAGACGTGGGTTCGATCCCTGGGTCAGGAAGATCCCCTGGAGGAGGAAATGGCAACTCACTTCAAGACACTTGCTTCTTGGCAGGAAAGCTATGACAAACATAACCAGTGTATAAAAAAAGCAGAGACATCACTTTGCTGATAAATGTCCATATAGTCAAAATTATGGTTTTTCCAATAGTCATGTACGGAGGTGAGGGTTGGACCATAAAGAAGGCTGAGTGCCAAATAATTGATGCTTTCAAATTGTGGTGCTGGAGAAGACTCTTGAGAATCCCTTGGATTGCAAGAAGATCAAACCAGTCAATCTTAAAGGAAATCAACCCTGAATATTCATTGAAAGAACTGATGCTGAAGCTGAAGCTCCAATACTTTGGCCCCCTGATGGGAAGAGCTTACTCACTGGAAAAGACCTTGATGCTGGGAAACATTGAGGGCAGAAGGAAAAGGGGATGACAGGATGAGATGGTTGGATGGTATCACCAACTCAATGGATATGCATTTGGGCCAATTCTGGGAGATAGTGAAGGACAGGGAAGGCTGGCGTGCTGCAGTCCCTGGGGTCAAAAAGAGTCGGACATGACTTAGTGATTGAACAACAACATCCAGACAATGGGATATTATCTGGAGCCAAAAACAAATGAGCTTTCAAGCCATGAATAGACACGGAGGAACCTTTGATGCATATTATTAAGTAAAATAAGCCAACCTGAACATACTGCATGAGTCTAAATATGTGACATTCTGGAAAGGACAAAATACTTGAAGATACTTTGACTTTGGTTCCAAAGTCTCACAATCAAGTGAATATCACGATTAAGTGAGTCACATGAATTTTTGGTTTCCCAGCATATGTAAAAGTTACATTTACCTTACACTATAGTTGAATGTGTAATAACATGGTCTTTTAAAACAATTTATATACCTTAATTAAAACATACTTTCCTGCTAAGAGGATGCTAACTAACATCTGAGTCTTCAGCAAATTATGGTCTTTTTGCTGGTGGAGGGTCTTGCCTCCATGTTGATGGCTGCTGACTGATCACGGTGGTGGTGTTGAAGGCCGGGATGGCTGTGACAATTTCCTAAAATAAGAGACTGATGAAATTTATTGCATCGATTGCCTCATCCTTTTGTGAATGATTTCTCTATAGCACGAAAAGCTGTCTGATAGCATTTTACCCATAGCAGAACTTCTTTCAACATTGGCGTCAAACCTCTCAAACCCTGCCGTTGCTTTAACAACTAAATTTATATAGTACAGTCTTCACAGTGTCTTCACCAGGAGTAGATTCCATCTCAAGAAACCTTACTGCTCAACCGTGAGAAGCAACTATTCATCTGTGAACGTTTTATCATGAGATGGCAGCAATTCAGTCTTCAGGCTCTGGTTTCCCAGGTGATGCTCGTGGTAAAGAACCCACCTGCCAGTGCAGGGGACACGAGAGACTAGGGTCCAATCTCTGGGTCGGGAAGATCCCCTGGAGGAGGGCATGGCAACCCACTCCAGTATTCTTGCCTGGAGAATCCCATGGACAGAGGAGCCTGGGCGGGCTATAGTCCATGGGGTCACAGAGTCAGGCATGGCTGAAGTGACTCGGCACTCCACTTCTCATTCTAGTTCTCTTGCTGTTTCCACCACATCTGCAGTGACTTCCTCCATGGAAGTCTTGAACCCTTCCAAGTCATCCATGAGGATTGGAACCAACTTCTTCCAAACTCCTGTTAATGTAAATATTTTGACCTCTTCCTATGAATCACAGGGCTTCCCTTGTGGCTCAGCTGGTAAAGAGTCCGCCTGTAATGTGGGGGCCTGGGTTCCATCCCTGGGTTGGGAAGATCCCCTGGAGAAGGCAACGGCTACCCACTCCAGTATTCTGGCCTGGAGAATTCCATGGACTGTATAGTCCAAAGGGTCGCAAAGAGTCAATGTTCTTAATGGCATCTAGAATGGTGACTCCTTTCTGCAAAGTTATCAATTTACCCTGCTCAGATCCATCAGTGGGATAATTATCTATGGCAGGTATAGCCTTATGAAATATATTTTTAAAAAACATCTTAAACTTTCTTTCATATTGGGGTATAGCAAATTAACTGGAGAAAGAAATGGCACCCCACTCTGGTACTCTTGCCTGGAAAATCCCATGGATGGAGAAGCCTGGTAGGCTGCAGTCCATGGGGTCGCTAAGAGTCAGACATGACTGAGCAACTTCACTTTCACTTCACTTTCATGCATTGGAGAAGGAAATGGCAACCCACTCCAGTGTTCTTGCCTGGAGAATCCCAGGGACAGGGGAGCCTGGTGGGCTGTCGTCTAGGGGGTCGCACAGAGACGGACACAACTGACTCGACTTAACAGCAGCAGTAGCAGCAGAGCCAATTAACAAACAATGTAGTGATAGTCTCAGGTGAACAGCGAAGGGACTCAGCCATACATGTATACGGATCCATTCTCGCCCCAAACAGTCCTCCCATCCAGGCTGCCACATAACAATAAGCAGAGGTCCATGTGCTATACAGTAGGTCCTTGTTGGGTATCTATCTTAAATATAGCAGCGCGTGGATGTCCATAATGGGCTTTCCAGGTGGCATGGGTGATAAAGCATCCACGTGACACTGCAGGAGACCCAAGAGACCCAGGGTCAATCACTGGGTTGGGAAAATCCCCTGGAGTAGGAAATGGCATCCCACTCCAGTATTCTTGCCTGGAAAATTTCATGGGCAGAGGAGCCTGGTAGGCTATAGTGCACAGAGCCACAAAGAGCTGGACACGACTGAGTGACTGAGCACATACACAAACATGTCCAAGCAAAACTCCTAACTATTGCTTCCCCCTAGCCGTCCCAGGAAATGTATTTCTTAAATAAGACTTGGAAATCAAAATTATCCCCTTAATCCCCAGGCAGTAGCATGGATGTTGTATAAGCTCTCTTGTTTGTTCAGTCACTCAGTCGTGTCTGACTCTTTGTGACCCCATGGACTGCAGATGCCAGGCTTCCTGGTCCTTCTCTATCTCTGGGAGTTTGCTCAGATTCATGTCCATTGAGTCTGTGATGCTATCTAACCATCTCATCCTCTGCCACCCCCTTCTTTTCCCTTCAATCTTTCCCAGCATCAGGGACTTTTTCAATGAATTGGAAAAAGTCAGGTGGCCAAAGTATTGGAACTTCAGCTCCAGCAACAGTCCTTCCAGCAAATATTTAGGGTTGATTTCCTTTAGGGTTGATCTACAGCCATAGCAATCTGCACGCACCCGATCTCGTCTACTTGATGTATTAGCGGGCAGGAAAACGATATTAATCTCATCGTGTGTTTCCATCAGCGCTCTTGGGTGACCAGGTGCATGGTCAGTCAGCAATCTAATTTTCAAGAGAATCTTTTTTCCTGAGCAGTAGGTATCAACAGTGGGCTTAAAATATTCAGTAAATAGATGTGCCGTCATTCAGACTTTGTCATTTCTTCTGTTTAGCAAAAGCAGAGACAAGATAGCAAAATTCTTAAGGGCCCTAGGATTTTCAGTTTGGTAAATGAGCATCGGCTCCAGCTTAAAATCCACAGCTTAAGATCACCACCCTAACGAGAGTCAGCCAGTCCTTTGAAGCTCCGAAGTCAAGCACTGACTTCTCCTCCGGGGCTATGGAAGTCCTAGATGGTATCTTCCAATAGAAAGCTGTTTCGTCTACACTGATAGTCTGTTGTTTAGCGTAGCCACCTTCATAAATTATCTTAACTAGATTTTCTGGATAACTTACGGCAGCTTCTACATCAGCACTTGCTGATTCACCTCACACTTTATGTTCCTAAAACCTCACGAACCAATCTCTGGCTATCAGTTCAAACTTCTCTTCGGCGGCTTCCTCGCCTCTCTCAGCCTTCACAGAATTGAAGAGAGTCAGGATCTTGCTCTGGATTGCATGCTGCATGCTGCTCGCTCAGTCACATCCGACTCTTTGTGACCCCGTGGACTGTAGCCCTCCAGGCTCCTCTGTCCATGGGATTCTCCACATTTTCTACTGGAGTGGGTTGCCATTTCCTCCTCCAGGGGATCTTCCCAACCCAGGGATCAAAGCCGTATCTCTCGCATCAGTTGTATTGGCAGGCAGGTTCTTTACCACTAGCGCCAGCTGGGAAACTGACTCTGGTTTAGGCTTTGGTTAAAGGAATGTTGTGTCCGGTGGAATCTTCCTTCCAGACCACTACGCCCTTCTCTAGATCATCAATAAGGCTGCTTTACTTTTGTGGTCAATTTATGTGTTCACTGGAGTAGCAGCTTTAATTTCCTTCAAGAACTATTCCTCTGCATTCACAACTTGGGCAACTGTTTGGGGCAAGAGGCCTAGCTTTACACCCCTCTTAGCTTCCAGCATGCCTTCCTCAGTGCGCTTAGTAATTCCTAGTTTTTGATTTAAGGTGAGACATATGACTCCTCCTGTCACTTGAACACTTAGAGGCCATTGTAGGGTTATTCACTGGCTTAATTTCAGTCTTGTTGGGTCTCAGGGAATAGGGAGGCCCAAGGAGAAAGAGATGAGATGGGGGAACAGCTGGTCGGTGGACAGTCAGAACTCACACAACACTGACCCACCCAAGTTCTGTGTCTTATATGGGCTCAGACTGTGGAGCCCCAAAGCAGTTACAACAGTAACATCAACAAGAGTCCTGATCGGTGGACCATTGGTGATCCAGTGGTTAGGACTTGTGCTCCCAATGCAGGGGCCATGGGTTCTCTCCCGAGTCAGAGAACTCACATCCTGCATGCTGCAAGTGCAGCCAAAAAAAAAAAAAAAATCACAGATCGCCATATGAATATAATAATGGAAAAGTCTGAAATACTGTGAGATCATCAAAATGTAACACAGAGACAAGCCGTGAGTAAACGTTGTTAGAAAAATGGTGCCGTAGACGTGCTCAGCACAGGGTTAACACAAACCTTCAATTTGTGAAATATACAATACCTGCAAAAAGAAAGGGCAATAAAGCAAGGTGTGCCTGTGTGGAGACAGTCAAAAGATCAGTGGTTGCCAGGGTGCAGGAAGGAGGAACTCACAGGCAGAGCACAGAGGGTGTTTAGGGACTATGTGCAACATACTACAGTGGTGGGTACAAGTCATCATGTTGCTTTTGTTGTTGTTGTTTAGTTGCTCAGTTGTGTCCAGCTCTTTGCAACCCCGTGGACTGTAGCCCTCCAGGCTCCTCTGTCCATGGGGTTCTCCAGGCAAGAATACTGGACTGGGTTGTCATTGCCTCCTCAGGGGATCTTCCCGACCCAGGAATTGAACCCCTGTCTCTTGCACTGGCAGGCGGATTCTTTACCACTGAGCCACTAGGCAGGCCCACAAGTCATTATACCTGTGTCCAAATCTGTACAAAGTATAACACAAAGAGTGAACCTTCATGTAAACTGTGGGCTTTGGCTGATAAGGATGTGTGAATGTGGGTCACCAGTTATAACAAAGGTACGGCTGTGGTGCAGGATGTTCAGAGTGTTGAGACTGCATGTGTCGGGGCAGGGAGTATATGGAAATTCTGTGCTTTTCTCTAACCTAAAACTGCTCTAAAACATAAAATTTATTCATTAAAAACAGTTTCTTGAATGCATGAACAACATGATTACTCCTTCTACCTGTCCCCATGGTCATTGCTTGAACTATGACATTTCCACTCATATCATTCTATTCCATGTTCAAGTTTTACAAGTTTTACATGTCTCTGCCCCATAAGCCATAAGTGCAAAGATTCTCTACCCTCCGCTGGAGGCTCTGCTGGATTATCAAGATGAAGCAAAAGTGCACATTCCCAGGGACTTACCTGGTGGTCCAGTGGTTAAAGAATCCACCTTGCAATGCAGGGGATGTGGGTTCAATCCCTAGTTGGGGGACTAAGATCCCACATGCCATGGAGCCACTAAGCCCGTGAGTCACAACTAGAGAATCCATGTGCCGCAATGAAAGATCCCGCAGCATGCAAGGAAGATACAGTATGCCGAAACTAAGAAAAAACTCAGCCAAATAAATAATAAATTGTGTGCTTAGTCATGTCAGACTCTTTGCAGCCCCATGGACTGTAGCCTTCCAGGCACCTCTCTCCATGGAATTCTCCAAGCAAGAATACTGGAGTGGGTAGCCATTTCTTTCTCCAGGGGAAAGTCCGGACCCAGGGGTAGAACCCTAGTCTCCTGCATCTCCTGCATTGGCAGGTGGATTCTTTACCACTCCATCACCTGGGAAGACCAAGTAAATAAAAGAGTGCAAATCCCCAATGCTCTTAAAGACAAATATGGACAAATCAGACCCCATCTCAGGATGACATCACAATGACAAAATCAAAGCCATTGATTGCTGCCAGTGCTCAGAGAAGCCATCTAGTCCTCCTGGTTTTGCAAACCATTTTCAGTATCAGAATCAATTTTTCAAATGAACTGACAGAGCCCCAAACATAAAAGAGTTAACAGAGTGAAAAAACAGTGCTTTTCTGCACAGATGGCGGCTGGATCCCTGAGGCATGTCTGCAAAGTCAGGGCTCCTGGGATCCCTTTGAGATGCACTGATTCGGCCTCCCCCTCTGTTTTGCACATAGCATAGGCCCCCCAAACAAGGAGAAGCCTTACAAACACTCGGCGAAGTCCACAGCCTGCACTCTATCTGCCTCTTTAGCTCATGCCCTTACATTCTCCAAAATACATCCTGGGCTCCAACTGTACCAGACCTGTATTTCTGCAAATGTTTCATATCTCAGGCTTCTGTGCCTTTGCTCCACAGTCAAGATGCAGCTCTGATATCACCTCCTCCAGGAAGTCTTCCTGTCCCACCACCCTTGACCCCACCATTTTACCCCAGGGATGGAGGTTGGTCAAGTAGAAGCCAGCACCTCCAGGAATAGGTAGAACCTAAACTTAACAGCCTAGTTGGGTGCAAACCAAACTTTCAAGTGCAAACCAGCAGAGTGATGTTAGGAGGGCCTGGGGAACCGCACCTAATGACCTGATTTCAGAAGAAAACAAGAGCCAGCGATGCATCTTAAACTAACAGATACCCAAGTGACCTCTAGCTGTGATTAAAAGCCATAAACACAGGCAAGAAAAACAAAAAACAGATCAGGGAAATGTTTCTATGCCTGAGATCCCTCAGTGAGCCTCAGATTCCGTGTTCCTTGCCCTGGAATAAGATCCTTAGGATCTGAACCCTGGGACCTCCCGCGACCCCTCTCCTTTCCCTACACTCTCCCAGGACCCTCCAGGAGCAAGGAACTGATCCCACGCAGGGCCATCATCCTCTGTTTCTGTATCTCCTACCTCTCCCTCGAGCGCAGGGACTGCTCTCCCTTCCTCTATCCCTCCCCTCACCCCAGTGTCCAGCCGGTGTCTGGCACAGAACCGGCCCGCAAAGGTTTGCAGAATGGGGTACCAATCCAAGCCTTGCTGCTAACACCCGGTTTTCCGCGTGGCTGCAGCGCCCTCTGCCGGGCTTCTCTCGCGGCCACGAGGCACTCACCGGAGTCGGGGCGTTCACCACCGAGAGGTTGTACCCGTAGAGGAAGGAGGATCCGAAGGCGCCCACGAGAGATGCCACGATCAACGAGCAGGACCAGTCCTGGGAAAGGAGAGCAAAGCACGTCAGAGCTGGCGCTCGGGGTTTAGGGGGGCACAGCCAGGGGCCCGCAGGACGCAGGTGTGCTGTCCTCTTCCCTGGGGAGGATTCCCAGGGTAAGGATGCCAGCTGTCCAGGAGGGGCTCCCCTCCGGGACGGGTCCAGGTGGGCGTGGCCAGTCCAGGGAGCTCAGTTTGCCATCGGTCCCCCCACCTCCCGCCCCCCACCCTCCCGGCCACACGACTGCCCCCTTTATCGGGCTGCAAGAGATCTGTGCAACGCAGACCTAACGTCCTTTCGCAGGTGCTGTTAGCAGCTACAGCCCTGTGATTTTAGCAGAATCTGGCCAGTCTCTGACTCATCTCCGAGGTAAAAAGCAAAGCCAGGCTAAGCTGCCAGCAGCAGCATCTGGGTTCTCGCTAAAACCTACGGGCCAGGCATCTGTTCTCAGCCCTTTCTGGGAATTCTTCCACAGACTCCTAGGATCAGTACATTTTATCTTGATTTTACAGGTGAGGAAACAGAGGCATGGAGTGAAGGAAAGCTACTTGGCTCAAAATAGCCTGGAGTTAAAACTCCCCTCTCGGTCCTCCCCACCATTCTATGCAAAACAAAGAACTCTCTCACCCGGAAAAAAAAATTTACATTAAGGTTGATACGGTCCCAGCCTCTGGCCATCTCCAGAATTCCTTGCCGGAGCCGTTTAAGAGATAACTAGGCATCACTGACTCGACGGACATGAGTCTGAATGAACTCCGGGAGTTGGTGATGGACAGGGAGGCCTGGCCTGCTGCGATTCATGGGGTCGCGAAGAGTCGGACACGACTGAACGACTAAACTGAACTGAAATGAATCTGAACAACCTTGGAGAAAAACTGGCCCCCTTAAGACAGTAGATTTCCACATATATATCTATATATACTTACTCTTTTCTTGGGTCATTGCAGCAGCTCACTAATCTGACTGCTGCCCCTTCTCGCCTCATTAAAGGTGATCTGTTCCTGTAAAGTGCCGGTCTGGTTCTTTATTCTGAACCTTGCCTTCTCTAACCCCCTTACCCTACACGGAGCAGTCCCTGGTGGTGTCTGGGATGGAGACCAGAGCCCACCCAGGTGGTCTGGCTCCAGCACACCCCCTGCAGCACCCACCGAACCACACTGCCTCCCCCCACTGCCTCCTCTCCTGGGTGCAGCGTCTCAGGGGCTAACGCTTCTGACGGCCCCAGAAGGCACACCCACCCACGAGTACTCTGTTCCAGGCTGCGCTGTCCACCCACAGGCTGGTGTGAGCACCTTAGGACAAGGACCTGCAGACAGACAGAGACAGGGCTTGGCCTGGAGGACCAAGCATCTATTCCATGTAATCCTGCCCGCTGGACCCATCCGTGGATGGCCACTGCCACCACAGGACTGGGAGTACAAGCAGCTGGGCCCCTTGGCAAAGGCTGGCCGGAAGGCAGGGGCTGGAGGTGGGAAGGGGCTGCCATCCTAACCTGGCCAGGCAAGTGTGGACCACTTGTCAGATAGGGGGACCTGGTACTCTTGAAAGGCACTTTCTCTCCATCATTTTTCGTGTGTGTGTGTCTGTGTGTGTCCTCTAAGTGCCAGACCCTGACAAAGCTCCAGGGATGCAGCAGTAGATGTGATGTTAATAGATGAGGTCCACGGTTTAGGGAAGGGAATAAATCAAACACTGACCAGATAAGGAAGCTAGACTCTGACAGCCAGTTCCCTGCTTGGCCCACCTTGGCAGCCTCCTCCGGCACAGGCTCCAGTGCCGGACCGCTCCACCACGGCTGTGGGACCTGTCCAGGGTCTTGACCTTTCTGGACCTTTCTGGGCCTCAGCTTGCCCAACTGTAAAATGGGCTGTATAGACTGTTGTGGCTGTGCAGCTGCCTGAGGACGCGGAGAGGGTGTGTGCACGTAGCCAGTGTTCTGAACGGCTGTTCACTCTGTTTTCTCTCTCTGCTCCTTCTGACCAAGCTGTGCAGAATAGCTGTTGGCCAAGCTACATGCCAAGGTCTCTCACCCTGGTTGAAGCCCCTGAAATCCTCGCTTCTGGAGACCTTCATATCTAAGACCCGTTGAAAGGTGCCCTGAAAGTCCCACCTCCTCACTTTTACTCTTCTATCAATTTTGTCTGACCCCCGTCTCTGCCAGTTACAATTGTGTAAACTTAGACCAGTGGTTGGAGAAGGCAATGGCACCCCACTCCAGTACTTTTGCCTAGAAAATCCCATGGACGGAGGAGCCTGGTAGGCTGCAGTCCATGGGGTTGCTAGAGTCGGACACAACTAAGCGACTTGATTTTCACTTTTCACTTTTCACTTTCATGCATTGGAGAAGGAAATGGCAACCCACTCCAGTGTTCTTGCCTGGAGAATCCCAGGGACGGGAAGCCTGGTGGGCTGCCATCTATGGGTCGCACAGAGTCGGACACGACTGAAGCGACTTAGCAGCAGCAGCAGCAGACCAGTGGTATAGCTCCTCTGTGACTCGAGGTCCTCATCTGTGAAATGGGGATGTTAATAGACCTGTGACGGAGTCCAAGCAGACCGAGAAGACGGCAGACAAATGTCTCAAAACAACCATCTTATCAGGCTCTGGATGCCTGGCTCTTTTCTAGAACAGAGATGGGGGGCTGGGGAGTTGTGAGGAAACAAAGTAAAAAGGTCATTAATCTTGCAAGTATCTCCTAGAATGATAAGTCTCCAGAGGCTGTGTTAGCTGTTTCCTTTCTGCAGTGTTCTGAACAAGGGCACTTGAACAGTCTGGCAGAGGGACAGGGTTGTCTGAGGCAGGCCCTTATGTATGATCATAACAAAAGCCATGAAAAGCAAGTCAAAGAAACGGTTCCAAAATGGAGTCAGAATTGACCCTTCCCTGCAACAGACCCACCTCATGGGATATTCTGCAGAAGAAAGAAGTTAGAGTAGGTGTCCAGGGGTAGGTACCCTGAGTATCAACAGCAGAGGCTGGACAGTTGGTGTGGGTCTTACTTTTTGAGGGTGGGGGTCTTGCTTCCAGACCCCAAACCTGCCGAGAAAGTGCTCTGTAAACGCTGGTGATTGGACAGAGGCCAGAAGGAGGATTTACGGACCGTAGAGATGGATGTTGGCAAGTGTGGTATCAGAGTACTCTCTGCAGTAAGAGGAGCGGGAACTGAATGGGATGCACTGATGGAACAGAATCACTTTTGGACACCATGCCCGCCCTCCATCGACTTTCGTCTTTAAACTCATCCTCTGGGGCTCAGCTCAGATGTTGTTCCTTTTGATCCCTGGGTTGTGCGGGTCCCCGGGCTTCTCTCACTCTTAGCCTTGGTCATTATGTCCTTGTCTGCACCCATCGGAGGGCAGAGAAGCACAGGTGAGAGCCCCGTCCCCCAGATCCCCCACCCCTGCATGCCCGCCAGGTCTTACCACCCACCCCAAGGTGGGGGTGGAAACGATGGGAGGCGAGAGCACCGCACACATGATGAGAGCAGTTCTCTGTGTGGCCTCACTGCCCGAGCACAGCCACGCTGCCAGAAGAAGCTGGCGGGAGCCCAGGGAGCTGCGACATCAGAGATGGAGCCCCGCAGCCAACGTCACAGGGTCCAGGAGCCAGGAATCAAGACCAGAGGCTTTTCAGGAAGGCGGAGAGAGCCCTCCGTGGCCCGGACAGAGGCCAGGCGCTGTGTTTACCTTTTGTCTCCTCCTGCCCTGCATCACAGTCCTCGGATGGGCACGCTCGTGAGGCCCTGGGTTGCTGTGGCTAAGGGAAGCTGAGCCCATGTCCTGTTTGGCGAAGACCCGCCCCCGGCCCTCCCCGCAGCTGGCTCCTTAGGGGCTCTGCCGGGCCATCTCCCTGAATCAGGAGGCAGAGTCCACAGAGGGAGCGCAAGGGGATGCTGAACAGGAAATGTGGCAATTGTATCCTGTCCGAACAGGAATTGAGCAATAAAAATGTTTCCGCATTCACAGGCCTTCACCGCAGCAGCTGGAAAGCCCTGAAAAGGAAATTTCTTTTCCCAGAAATCACCACCCTGAGTACCTGATTTTTCTACTTAAAAAAGAAAGAAAGAAAGAAAGAAATTGCATAGTGTGAATTTTTATTTGGGGCAAAATGAGGACTGCAGCCCAGGAGAGAGCACCTCAGATAGCTCTGAGAGACTACTCCAAAGAGGTTGTGGGGGAAGGTGAATATATGTATGATTGGGATGAAGGGGTTGGTTTAGTCACTAAGTTGTGTCCGACTCTTGTGACCCCATGGACTGTAGCCCACCAGACTCCTCTGTCCATGGGATTTTCCAGGCAAGAATACTGGAGTGGATTGCCGTTTCCTCCTCCAGGGGATCTTCCCAACCCAGGAATTGAACCCGGGTCCCTTGCATTGCAGGCAGATTCTTTACCGATTGAGCTATAAGGGAAGCCCAGTGGTTTTAGAAAAGGCAGAGGAACCAGAGATCAAATTGCCAACATCTGCTGGATCATGGAAAAAGCAAGAGAGTTCCAGAAAAACATCTATTTCTGCTTTATTGACTATGCCAAAGCCTTTGACTGTGTGGATCACAATAAACTGTTGAAAATTCTGGAAGAGATGGGACTACCAGACCACCTGGGTGAAGGGGAGTTGATGCAATCAAGCACTTAGCTTGGCAAAAGTTTTCTGCTAGTCACAAAGAGCAGATGTCACCACGAAGGGATGAAGTGCTTTTCTAGATATGAAGAGATATAAGAATTGAGCTCATACTATCAGCTCCTGAAAATATCTAACTATCTGAAGACCTGTCCTGCCAGTTTTCCCAGAGCACAGAGTGCCCCAATTCCCTGTCTCCATCCTGAACTCCCTTCAGGGGATGTTGAACGTCAGCAGCTGCAGGAGCTGAAGAGTTAATCTTTGCAGAGGTGGATGAAAGTGAAAGTGGAAGGCGCTCAAGTGTGAAAAGTCTCTCAGTCTGGCAGACTCTTTGCAACCCCATGGACTGTCCATGGGATTCTCCAGGCCAGAATACTGCAGTGGGTAGCCTTTCCCTTCTCCAGGGGATCTTCCCAACCCAGGGATCAAACCCAGGTCTCCCAGATTGCAGGTGGGCAGAGGTAGATGGCAAGCGCCAATTTGAAGTTGACGCTTTCTCTGGCGTCTTTTTCTTTCCCCTCTTAAGGCCAGCATGCTGGGAGGAGAGCAACTAGCATGAACCCAGAGCAAAATCTCCCTGAGGCCTGGGACAGACAGATTACTGGCTACCGGAGAAGCCTGGCAGGGTTCCAACCTTGGCTCCACTGCTATTTAGCTGTGTGTCCTCAGGCAAGTTGATTTGCTTCTCTGAGCTACCACATTTACAAGTGCAAAATGGGAGCTTGATCCTGCCCTGATGATCCTGCAGAGTTATTCTGAGACTCAAATAGAAAACGCACAGCAACATATTGGAGATGAAGACAGGCTGCCCTGCAGCTCTAGAACAAGCCGGGAAGTTGTGGGTTTGGAAGAAAAAGACTTTGCTACCGGTTGTTACTCTGCCTTGCTCATACACGTGGCCTGGCTCAGGGAAAGCATTAAGGAGGCAAGACCCCTCATGCACACCAGGATGTCATGCGAATTAACTCCCTGTACGGCTGAATTGCTCGGATGTCAGAGAAGGGCCTTAAATCATGTCTAGGATATGCCTTGGCCATTTGTGCCCAGAGCAGAGACTAGGTGCAGAGGCTGGCAGGATGATGGCAGGCTTGGGGAACAGAGGACCCCCAGAAGACCAGGGCGTCTGCAAATCCACAAAAGAGAGACCCGAAGCCGGCAACCTGGGTTTAATGGAAAGTGCATGGTGAAATAAAAGCTATGGATCACAGCAGAATTTCTGGGAGCGTGGATTGTCAAGTGCACACAAACACATCCAGCTCTGCGGATGCAGATCAGTGGGAAGGGAGCTGCTCAGTGGGGAGCAAAGCCAGCCCTGAATAATTAGGCTGGTTATTTACTGAGTGCATGAATCATTCAGTGCAATATTCATTCTGCATATCAGTCATGCAGGAAGGCCGCTGGCACAATTGGCTGTTTCTGAAATCAGTTTTCAGCCAGTTGGCCAGTTCCCCTCACAGAGCTGGGTCCAGAGCAGGGTTCTAACATGGGAGCTCTCGACTGTGACATCACATGTGAGAGCTGAGGATTCCCCTAGGAAACACGGAGGAGGCACTGAGCCAACCTGGGGCTGATCCTGGAAGACTTCCTGGAAGAGGTGATTCCAGAGCCGACTCTTACAGGATGAGTAAGCCAGGGGAATAATGCAGGCAGAGAAGGGCTTGGGGTGAGAGGGCAGAGCCAGTCCTGCAGACATGGATGCCCGGGGGTGTGGGGAGAAGCAAAATAATTGAGTGAGTTGGGGCCTAAAGTGTGGGAGGGGCAGCATGGCTATTTCACTGTGCAGAGAGGAACCAGCTCTGCGGTCCCCATGGGGTGTCTTACTCATCATCTCATTTCCTCCTCCACCCGCTCCTTGTCTCAGGCCTTCCCACGTAACCACCCTGGTCTTCTCATCTTTAACAGGGGGGTCTCCCTGATCTTGCTAAAACTC
This sequence comes from Bos javanicus, assembly GCF_032452875.1. NCBI lineage: Eukaryota > Metazoa > Chordata > Mammalia > Artiodactyla > Bovidae > Bos > Bos javanicus. Next base: position 105,535,821 of record NC_083873.1, read on the forward strand.
GCATTGGGTCAGTGACCTGCCTTTTTCATTTAAAATTGTTCCATGTTCCCCATGGTGGTTGAAATCACTAAAGGCCCGATCACCCAAACGGAGTGCAGACTGGAGGTGGGGGGAGGCGGGGCGGGGGGGGGGGTGGGGGTGGGCGGTGGAGGGTGGGACAGCCTTCCAGCTGCTGCCCTGACCCTGCGCTGCACGAAGGGCTCTCCCAGAAACCCGGACTGGACACCACTCAGTGGAACAAAAGAAACTTGCAGTAAGTCACTTCCCCTTTTTCGTTGTGCAGCCTGGAGGCGGTGCTTAGCCTGAAGAGTTCTTCTTATTGGTGGAACTGACTGTCTGTCAGTTGTCGCCCCCCGCCTCCAACCCAGCTCCAGAGAAGGCAATGGCACCCCACTCCAGTACTCTTGCCTGGAAAATCCCATGGATGGAGGAGCCTGGAGGGCTGCAGTCCATGGGGTCGCGAAGAGTCGGACACGACTGAGCGACTTGACTTTCACTTTTCACTTTCATGCATTGGAGAAGGAAATGGCAACCCACTCCAGTGTTCTTGCCTGGAGAATCCCAGGGACGGGGAGCCTGGTGGGCTGCCGTCTATGGGGTCGCACAGAGTCGGACACGACTGAAGCGACTTAGCAGCAGCAGCAGCCACCCAGCTCTCCCGCAAACCAGCCCAGAGGTGAGCAGTGACGTCATACGCCTGAGATGGGAGCCCAACTATTCTGGCTCAAGTTCCAGGCTGGGCTCGCCTATTTAGGAAGCCTGGCCTTGGGGTTAACCATGTTTTCTTCCTTCAGACAAATGGGGGGTCTTGGATTCCCGGGGGGCACCCCAGTGCATTCCAAGGTGAGAAAACAGAGAGCTCCATTCTTTTGAAAGCCTTGATGAGCCTGATGAGAGCTGCTCTCTCTGCTTGCCACAGCTCAGTGGGTTAACCCCCCTACAGTGGTGCCCAAAGGACTGCCTGGCTTTGGGTCTCAGCCCCACTTCTGACAACCTGTGAGCTCTTGGGCAAGTTTCTCAGCCTCTCTGGCACGGTGTCCTCATCTGTCAAATGGGCCTGATGATGGTGCCACCACCTCTTAGACTTCCTAAGATTTGAGGAGTTTGTGCGTGGAGAACGCTAAAAACCCTGGAACCTAAAACAGCACCTGGTCTACAGCTAAGCACACAATGAACATTCATTGTTCTTCACATCCCCCTGTCCCCCTGGTGAGCTATTTCTTGGCCCAGTGCTCTTGTTCTCATCCTTTTCTCAACAAAGGACACGGTGAGTACTCCCTGTAGAAAGATCCCCCTGGGTCCCCCCGCCCCCAACCTCGTGTCGGTGTTCACAGCAGCAAAGAAAAGGGTTGGGGCCAGTAGGGTGCAGCTGGACCATTGCCAAGGCCAGTTTCCCTGCTTGAGTACCAGGCCTCTGTGATGAGCACCATCCGGTGAGGTTCTGTGAACCAGATGACAGCTAACTGGGGCTCCCCACTAACCATCTCCCAAGACACATCTACACTGCTCTACCCTCTGCCAACTGTTCCCACCTGCCACGCCACCCACCCTCCCACCAGGCTCAGGAGGATCCACTAGGCTGACGCCACGAGGAAGAACAGAAGTTTAGGGAGAGCCTGGATTCGCCCATCTCCAAATCTGATGCCAGATCCCCAGCTACATGGTCTGTGGCCCGTGCTCTCAGACAGGTCCTAAGGCAATTCACTCTATCGAGAATGTGGCCGGGGCTTCCCTAGTGGCTCAGACGGTAAAGCATCCACCTGCAATTCAGGAGACCTGGGTTCGATCCCTGGGTTGGGAAGGTCTTCTGGGGAAGAAAATGTCTACCCTCTCCAGTATTCTTGCCTGGAGAATCCCAGGGACAGAGGAGCCTTGGCAGGCTACAGTCCATGAGGTCTCAAAGAGTCAGACATCACTGAAGTGACTTAGCATGCACATATGCAGTACAGTTGTAACCCGAATCCCCAGCTCAAAAGAAGTGGGAAACTATACAGCTTTTCTGGAGTTTGAAAATATGTCTCTAGAGCTGGTGTTGGACAGGGAAGCCTCGTGTGTTGCGGTCTGTGGGGTCGCAAAGAGTCGGATACGACTGAGTGACTGAACTGAACTGAGACATCGTAGTATATGCTTGTTAATCCCAATCTCCCAGTTCATCCCACCATCTCTCGTCTCCCCTTGGTATCCACACGTTTGTCCTCTACATCTGTGTCTCTATTGGAAAAGAATATTTAAAAAAACATGTCTCTATGCATAACTGAATCACTTTGCCGTAGAGCAAAAATTAGCATAACATCATGAATCAGCGATACTTCAATTTTTACAAAACAATTTTTTTAAAGAAGGATGTGGTCATAGCCCAGCATTCCTGGGTGTGCCGGGCCTGTACTGACACTCATACACTCGTCCACACACACACCTTTTACCAGTGCCCCTAATTTTGCTCATCCTTCAGTGCTCAGCCCCCTCGCCACCTCCCCCCAGGAGGGACCACCTCAGGGTCACCTGGACACTCCTACCAGGGAGACATAAGGGAACCAGGACTGACCAGTTTCTTTTTCTCCAAGTTGCTTCCTTTGTTATCTGCTGAGTCATTTTCCCTGAGCTTCATGGTTCCTTGTCAGCCTTTGGACTGGGCTTTTTTGTTCCTGAAAGAGAGAAAAAAGGGAGAAGTGGTTAGACAGATGCTGGCTGTCACACATAAGGAACCCAGGGGAGGAGGCTCTGGTGAGGACACCAGGGTGGCGGGCCCAGCTTCCCCAGAGCCCCAGGCGCCTCTGTTCCTCTCTGGCCTGTTTCTCCATTTACGAGACGGTCGGGTTGGACCACTGCTGTGTTTTCCCACCCCTGGCACGTCGCTGATCAAGTACTGGCCCCTCCCCAGGATATCCTCATTTGTAAGGTCCTCTTACGATGGGGCATATTTTGGAAATCCTAGACTTTCTGTCCTTAAGATGTGAAAATAAAAGTACTGTAAATTCAAAGTGCAATGTCGCCTGTCAAATTGAAACTGTTACCAAACAGTTAGCACAATTGTAGGAGCTTCCCAGGTGGTGCTAGTGGTACCTGGGTCAGGAAGATCTCCTGGAGGAGGGCATGGCAACCCGCTCCAGTATTCTTGCCTGGAGAATCCCATGAACAGAGGAGCCTGGCGGGCTACAGTTCATGGGGTCACAAAGAGTTGGACACGACTGAAGTGACTTAGCACACACAAATGCAGCACAATTGTAACCCGAATCCCTAGTACAAAAGAAGTGGAAAACTCTATAGCTTTTCTGGAGTTTGAAAATATGTCCCTAGAGCTGTAAAAGTATTTCAGTCCTTTGGCCCAATGACTCCATTTATAGTTAGCCTAAAGCAGTAATTAAAATGTACAAAGATTTAAGCCTGAGATGATCATTGCAACATTTTTCATGGTAGAAAAATGGTCTTCACAATAGGACAGAATATTTAAGAAGAAAGTTTAAATTTTGGCACATTCATGTGCTGGAAGCTTATGTTAAAGAATACCTAATATCATTGGAAAGTGTTGATAATACATTCTTACTTGACAACGTGAGGAAGATGTATAAAGAAATATACTCTAGTCAACATTAAAAATAGGTGCACTTGTTTTTTTAGTCACTAAGTCATGTCTGATTCGTTATGTCCCCATGGACTGTAGCCCATCAGGCTCCTCTCTCCTTGGGATTTCCCAGGTAATAATTTTGGAATGGGTTGCCATTTGCTTCTCGAGGGGATCTTCCCAGCCCAGGGATTGAACCCATGTCTCGTGCATTGGTAGGTGGATCCTTTCAGTTCAGTTCAGTTGCTCAGTTGTGTCTGACTCTTTGTGACCCCATGGACTGCAGCACTCCAGGCTTCCCTGTCCATCACCAAGTCCCAGAGCTTACTCACGCTCATGTCCATTGAGTCGGTGATTCCATCCAACCATCTCATCCTCTGTCTTCCCCTTCTCCTCCTGCCTTCAATCTTTGCCAGCATCGGGGTCTTTTCCAATGAGTCAGTTTTTCACATCAGGTGGCCAAAGTACTGGAGTTTCAGCTTCAGCATCAGTATTTCCAATGAATATTCAGGTTTGATTTCCTTAAGGATGGACTGGTTGGATCTCCTTGCTATCCAAGGAACTCTCAAGAGTCTTCTCCAACGCCACAGTTCAAAAGCATCAATTCTTTGGCGCTCAGCTTTCTTTATAGTCCAAATCTCACATCCATACATGACTACTAGAAAAACTATAGCTTTGACTAGAGGGACCTTTGTCGGCAAAGTAATGTCTCTGCTGTCTAGGTTGGTCATAACTTTTCTCCCAAGGAGCAAGCATCTTTTAATTTCATAACTGCAGTCACCATCTGCAGTGATTTTGGAGCACCCCAAAATAAACTCTATCACTATTTCCATTGTTTCCCCATCTATTTGCCATGAAGTGATGGGCCCAAATACCATGATCTTAGTTTTCTGAATGTTGAGCTTTAAGCCAACTTTTTCACTCTCCGCTTTCACTTTCCTCAAGAGGCTCTTTAGTTCTTCACTTTCTGCCATAAGGGTGGTGTCATCTGCATATCTGAGGTTATTGATATTTCTCCCAGCAATCTTGATTCCAGCTGGTGCTTCATCCAGCCCAGCATTTCTCATGATGTACTCTGCATAAAAGTTAAATAAGCATGGTGACAATATACAGCCTTGACATACTCCTTTCCCTATTTTGAACCAGTCTGTTGCTCCATGTCCAGTTCTAACTGTTGCTTCTTGACCTGTATACAGATTTCTCAGGAGGCAGGTCAGATGGTCTGGTATTCCCATCTCTTAAGAATTTTCCACAGCTTGTTGTGATCCACACAATCAAAGGCTTTGGCATAGTCAATAAAGCAGAAATAGATGTTTTTCTGGAACTCTCTTGTTTCTTCGATGATCCAGCGGATGTTGGCAATATGGATCCTTTACTGTACTTGAACCACACCCATGTGTTTTTTAATTTAAAGTTAAATTTAAACCAAAAATGTTTACACATTAAATTATTTATTTTGGCCACCTCATGCGAAGAGTTGACTCATTGGAAAAGACTCTGATGCTGGGAGGGATTGGGGGCAGGAGGAGAAGGGGATGACAGAGGATGAGATGGCTGGATGGCATCACTGACTCGATGGACGTGAGTCTCAATGAACTCTGGGAGTTGGTGATGGACAGGGAGGCCTGGCATGCTGCGATTCATGGGGTCGCAAAGAGTCAGACACGACTGACTGAACTGAACTGAAGCTTAATGAACAATTATTCATTAAGCTCCTAGCATCTAGGGCTTCCCTGGTGGCTCAGATAGTAAAGAATCTACCTGCAATGCAAGAGACCCAGGTTCAATCCCTGGATTGGGAAGATTCCCTGGAGAAGGGAAATGGCAACCCACTCCAGTATTCTTGCCTGAAGAATTCCATGGACAGAGGAGTCTGGTGGGCTACAAAGAGTAGGACACGACTGAGCGACTTACACTTTAACACTAAGCATCTAGGTTATGAGAATGAAATCTTGAGCAAAACAGACCTCACCCTGCCCTGACGGAGCTTACATTCTGGGAGAAGAGACAGTTTAGGAGGAGCATATGGACTTTTCAAGAGGCGTATTGAAGGTAAGAGGCCTGGCCCAGCAGAGAGAGACCACAGCAGGAGATAGGCTGTAGAGATAAGCGGACGACTCATGACATATTTCTATGCAGAGAAAGCAGACATCCTGCAAACAGCATAACATAACAGCAATTACCACTCAGCTGTGCTTTCTCAGCCAATGTTTATCTGATTTGCTTTCCTTTGTTTTCCAATTTTCTACACTAAAACACACAGAAACCAATCACTTCTACAACTGGAAAAGCAAGCTTTTAGAATGTCTTCAAATGAAAGAGAAAACCATTTTGTTAAAGAATGAAGCCCTTAGGGTGTCAAGGAGCCAAGTAGACTAAAAACTACAGTTTTGGAAGAATAAGCAGTTCTTACGGGTTAACGGGCTCTGAATTTGAAGTCACGTGAGCTGCCTGACAATGTCGACTAGAGGCCCTCCACCGAGGGACCCACCTGCGTGTGGCCAGCACACGCCCAGGGACACGCCGCCCACTGGACCTCCATGTTCAGGCCCCTCTTGCTATCTCTCAGGCCCCCGGGCTGGACTGCCTCCTCTCCTGCCTTTGTCTCATCTTCCAGGCTCACCTTCTCTGCTGTCCGTCTGTTCCTTCTGGAAAGTCTGAGTCGCTTTGTGTCCTGTGCCTCCCCGAGCTTCTTCCTTTAGCCTTGAGGGAGCCAGACTGTACTGAACCACTGACGGTTCTTTCATCTGCGTCCTTGACCGTGACTTTGACCCCCTCCTGAGGGTTCATTTTATGTGTCAGCTTGGCAAGGCCACGGTGTCTAGTTGTGTGGTTAGACATTCAGAGAACAGGCAAGCTACTGCTGGTAGTTTTTAGGTATGACTCACGTTTAACAGGGCTTCCCTGGGGGCTCAGCAGTAAAGAATCTGTCTGCAAAGCAGGAGGCTTAGGAGATGAATATTCTATCCCTGGGTCAGGAAGATCTGCTGGAGGAGGGCATGGCAACCCACTTCTGTATTCTTGCCTGGAGAATCCTATGGACCGAGAAGACTGGCGGGCTACAGCCCATGGGGTCACAGAGAGTCAGACATGACTTAAGCAACTGAGCACACACACACATTTACAATCAACTGACTTTAAGTAGATGGGCCTCCATAATGTAGGTGAGCCTCATCCATTGAGCTGGAGGCCTTAAGAACAAAGACTAAGGCACCCCATAGGAGAAGAAATTCTGCATTAAGATGACAACATAGAAATTCTGCCTGAGTTTCCAGCCTTCAGGCCAAGGTTGCAACTTCAATTCCTGCCAGAATTTCTAGCCTGTGGACTTGCCATATGGGTCTGGGGCTTGCCAGCCCCATGATCATGTGAGTTAATTCCTTAAAAGCTCTCTGTCTTTTTCTATCAAAATCTACCTATCTATCTAGATATACATCCTATTGGCTCTGTTTCTCCAGAGAATCCTGCCTGACACACTCCTTACACTCTGGGGCCACAGCTGACCCATCTCTGTGCCCAAGGAGTCTGACAGTAGCTGGCTTTAGCCAGGGGAGCCCTCTGGGGTGGTGTGGGTCGGTGGGGAGAGAGGAGTCAGAATGGGGTCAGCCTAGAAGGGTGGGTTGGGGTGGGAGGTGCGAGGGAGGTTTAAGAGGAGGGGGACACATGTATACCTATGGCTGATACATGTTGACGTATGTCAGAAGTCAGCACAACCTTGTGAAGCAATTATCCTCCAATTAAAAATAAATACGTTTTTAAAAAAGAATGGCATTGGATGAGATGGGAGGGGACTGAGGGAGCCAGAGAGACAATGGCCTCGGCCACCACCTATCAAGTTCTGGGGGCTGCACTTCCATTCTAGTTCGCATGAATGGCTGTCACCACACAGCTCCAAGGAGCTCCATTCACACAGTCAATGTCCGCCTGGAGCTATGCAAGGTGGTGGTCCTGCAGTTACCTAAGGATGAAGATGGTCTCCAAACACTCAGGCAAGAGCCTGATTTGAAAAGGCACGAACAGAGTGGAAAGAGCAAGGATGTTAGCATCAGAAACCTGGATGCCAACCCTGGTTTTGCCTCCATGACCCAGAGCAAATTACTTAACCTTTGGGTCTGTTTCTTTATCCTTCAGTGGGTGGTGGTTATCATTCTCTCATATGATTCTTAGCCTAGGCTAAGAATGTACATCAAAGGCCTGGGGAGATGCCTGGCAAGTCCTTGGTGTCTAATTAATGGCAACCATCGTTCACTGAGCTGGAGAAGACTCAAAGCAGCAGATTTGGGGATGGGAGGAAATAAAGAATTCTCTTTTGGAAGTGTGTGGCTGAGATGCTTGTGTGACATCCAAGTGCAAATGTCACTTGGGCACTTGGAAATAGGAGCAACGCTCAAGAAGTGGTCTGGACTGGAGATACATTAATGACATTTAACACCACGGGATTAGGTAAGTCACAGAAGAGAGTGGAGAAAAAACTTCCTAAGGAACTTTGACCAGAAAAGAGCAGGTGGGGGATGGAAAATGGCAGAGGAAACTGACTCAGAGAAAACAGGGAGAGTGAACTTAGACAGGAGACCTTTAAAAGGATGTGAGTGGTCAGCTGTTTGAATACGGCTCAGGGGTCATGGAGCTAATAGTGTCCATGGCTTGTGACCACGTGGAGGCCACAGGGAAGTGTGAGTGGATGTGACAGGGACAGAGTACAGGGACAAAGTAGGTGATTATATAGCTAATCCCACTAGGGGATTGCATGTAGGAAACATATGGGAGACCTCTGTAAGTTAATGATCACTCAAGAAAGTAGGTTTGCTTAACCACAAACCCAAGCAGGCTTGCTTAGCAACAAACCCACGCAGCAGAAGTATGAGACATGCCCCCAAAAAACAAAACAATGGTAGCATAAGACCCATACCCTGCCTGGTGAGCTCAGTAAGTTAATTGACCTCGAAGACATGCTCTCTGCACACATGAAAAACAATAATTTGTGGAAAGACGATATTTCAAAGTAAAGACCCTCATTGTACTGAGACTTGAAATAATTTTTTCATAGTGCCGTGACAGTCCTGGCTTGACCATGTAGGGACAAGAAACCCCCCCTGCTCAACCTGGAGCAAGAGCTGATGATGAAAGCATGACATGTATTCAAGAATGAGGAAGAAAGTAGTCTTTTCCCCCTCCGCACTTTTCCTTTGATTATAAAACTGTAGCCCACTAAGTTCTCAGGACACGGCACCCTCTTACCCACCCATGTGTAAGCCTCACAAGCGTCCTAATATATCACTTCTTACCAATCACTTTGGCTTTCTCTGAATTCTTTCTATGCTGAGACAGAAAGGATCAGAGCTCTGCAGAGCCCCCTGAAATGCCACCAAACAGTTTTAGGAAGGAGGTAGGAAGAGCCTGGAGAAGGAAATGGCAACCCATTCCAGTATTCTTGCCTAGAGAATGCTGTGGACAGAGGAGCCTGGTGGGCTGCTGTCCATAGGGTCGCACAGAGTCGGACACAACTGAAGCGACTTAACATACATGCATGCATTGGAGAAGGAAATGGCAACCCACTCCAGTATTCTTGCCTGGAGAATCCCAGGGACAGGGGAGCCTGGTGGGCTGCCATCTATGGGGTTGCACAGAGTCGGACATGACTGAAGTGCCTTAGCAGCAGCAGCAGCAGCAGGAAGAGCCTGGATGCCCTAGGAGAAGGAGACCAATCTTCCCAGAATGTTGGCCATTTGGAGAAGCAGAGAAGGGGGCCGGCAGTAGGTGTGGAATCCGAGAACAGATTATGGGTGAAGCATGGGCAGGATGCAGGTTTGGAAGTGGGGAGGTGGGGGACTTCTGTCCAGTGGTATCCGTATTCTCAGTGACCAAGATCAAGCAACCAACTGAAGGGACAGGAAGATTTGTGAAGCTAAGAAACTGCCACTGGGAACCTTTGGGGCACAGCCTTCAGATGGCTAATTCATGTTGATGTTTGGCAGAAATCAATACAGTACTGTGCGGCTTCTCTGATATCACAGTAAAGAATCTGCCTGCAATGCAGGAGACCCTGGTTTGATTCCTGGGTCAGAAAGATCTGCTGGAGAAGGGACAGGCTACCCATTCCAGTATTCTTGGGCTTCCCTTGTGGCTCAGCTGGTAAAAAATCTGCCTGAAACGCGGGAGACCTGGGTTTGATCCCTGGGTTGGGAAGATCCCCTGGAGAAGGGAACGGCTACCCACTCCAGTATTCTGGCCTGAAGAATTCCATGGACTGCATAGTCCATGGGGTCGCAAAGAGTCGGACACGACTGAGTGATTTTCACTTCATTTCACAATACAATACTGTAAAGCAATTATCCTTCAATTTAAAACAAGTTGAAATAAATAAATAAAAGGAAGAGGAAAACCTGGCAGGAAGTGCAACCACACACAGACTCACCAAGGAGTTCTTTATATACAAATAATGATGATGATGATAATGGTCAGTTTCAGTTCAGTTCAGTCGCTCAGTCATGTCAGACTCTGTGACCCCATGAACTGCAGCACACCAGGCCTCCCTGTCCATCACCAGCTCCCAGAGTTTACCCAAACTCATGTCCACTGAGTCGGTGATACCATCTAACCAAGTTAGTTTCAGTTCAGTTCAGTTCAGTTCAGTACAGTCGCTCAGTCGTGTCCGACTCTTTGCGACCCCATGAATCGCAGCACGCCAGGCCTCCCTGTCCATCACCAACTCCCGGAGTTCACTCAGACTCACATCCATCGAGTCAGTGATGCCATCCAGCCATCTCATCCTCTGTCGTCCCCTTCTCCTCCTGCCCCCAATCCCTTCCAGCATCAGAGTCTTTTCCAATGAGTCAACTCTTCGCACGAGGTGGCCAAAGTACTGGAGTTTTAGCTTTAGCATCATTCCCTCCAAAGAAATCCCAGGGCTGATCTTCAGAATGGACTGGTTGGATCTCCTTGCAGTCCGAGGGACTCTCAAGAGTCTTCTCCAACACCACAGTTCAAAAGCATCAATTCTTTGGCGCTCAGCTTTCTTCACAGTCCAACTCTCACATCCATACATGACCACTGGAAAAACCATAGCCTTGACTAGATGGACCTTTGTGGGCAAAGCAATGTCTCTGCTTTTCAGTATGCTATCTAGGTTGGTCATAACTTTAGACTGTTCTAAGTTACAATGGATCTACCTAGGTGGATTTCAGCACCAGGCCACTGTCATTAATGATCTCAAGGGCTTTGGGAATAAACTAGGGTGATTCAAAAAAAAAAAAACCAAGCCTGGTGGGCCAGCAGGAGGGTGTGGACAGTCCATTCCCAGCTCAGGTCTGGGGAAGGCAGATATGAGTGTTGGAGCACTGTGGGGGTTGGGGGCAGAGAGTGAGTGGCAGGTGAGATGAGGCAGTTAAGGGAGGATGGAAGCTTAGACTGCAACCACAGAGAGAACACAGGATTTCAGCCATGGTCAGAGGGTGGCTTTTTTGAGGATGTACATTGCCTGTCCAAAGCTGGAAGCACCTAGAAGTCACGATCAGAGCTGGTGAACAGTCCCGGATGAAGGAAGGAGTGGCCACAGATGTGGGTGGGAGAAGAGATGGCAGCAAGTGGACATGAACTGATCACAGCATGTGTTGAATTGCCCTGTGGGTACAGCTGAGGTGAGGAGACACAGGCATGGGGGGGAGGACCAGTGCGCCCTGCAGGTCAAACTCGAGAGGGTGAGTGAGTCCTCTGGGTTGAGAGAGGTGAGCTGTGCCCGAGGACGAGGATGGGGAGATATGTGTGCATTCTTCCCAGGAACATGCTGCAAATGGGGAAGACTGTTGGTACCAGGGGGGTTTGTGGGGTGCAGGTCACGCTTCCTTTGGGATCACAGACAGCTGTGACTTCCTACTCCTCCATCAGCGAGGGTTATTAAGTACATAGGGACTCACTGCCCAGGGGAGTTATTTGCAGTAGAGGCTTAAGACTCTGTCTCCCACACAGAAGCCACCAGGGAGCTGAGAATGACGTCACATCCCTGCGATATCGTGTCACAGGGGAAGCTGCCAGCTGTGGAGTACAAAGCCAAGTTCAGACGGCTCACACCCTAGGCAGCATGGATCCATGAGTTCAAACTCCAGCTCTTTAGCTCACTAGCTGTGTGACTTAGGGAAAGTTACTTAACCTCTCTGGACCTCTATTTCTTTGTGTCAAGCAGGGAATAGTAATAGGACCAGCTTCATAGGGTTGTTGTGGGGATTAAGTAAGTCAATGTATATGAAGCAAATACTAAATGCTAAAAGATCACGAGCTGTCAACATCACCACAGGCTCCTGGGAGAACACGTGGAATGAATGGTGTCTTAGAATGAGTTCAGAGGAAAAAGGAGGGGAATTCACTTAGTGTTTGACTAGAGGAATTACGGCTTCTCTGGTGGCTCAGTTGGTAAATAATCCACCAGTGCAGGAGACAAGGGTTTGATCTCTGAGTTGGGAAGATCCCTTGGAGAGGAATTGGCAACCCACTCCAGTATTCTTGCCTGGGAAATTCCATGGACAGAGGAGCCTGGTGGGCTACAGTCCATAGGGTCACAAAAGAGTCAGACATGACTTAACGAATAAACAACAACAGAGGATCTTAAACTACCTCAGAATAATTCTCTCAGCTTAAATAGAATAATAACATAACATACATATATATATATATATATATATATATATATATATATATATATATATATATATAAAGCCTAATGCATGGGGTTTCAAAAATGTTAACTTTTGTTCTTACAGTCCATGATAACAATACTAATATTGCTGCTACTCAAGTCTAACACTCGGCCAGTGCCCATCATTGTGGCCCAAAATGTCAGATTCCTGTTTCCATTTCTGAATAGCCATGTTCTGAGGTCCCAAGGGTTCACTTGCCACAGTCCAGCAGCTGCAGACAGCAGAACTCTGCTCGCAGCAATTTGATTGGCCCCACCTACTGTTTAGATAATCACCTCCACTGTACTGGTGCTGCTGTTCCTTATAATAAAACCTTCAGGGCACCATGAGTTGGAGGCTTTAACGGGCCATGGGAGAAGTAAAGCAAGCGAGGCTGGGAGGAGAATCTTTGCCCACCTAGCCTGTCACGGAGGTGGACCTGCACCCAGACTGCCTGAAGTCAGCCCCTCGCTTGTGAGCCCGCACTGAGTAGAAGGACAAAGGCAAAGAGTAGGCACCACACACATTAATGCAGCACAAAAGAGGGACAGACAGTGCAGTGAAGGGGGATGTCTTTCCCAGGCCGGGTCCTGCAGGCAGAGGCCACCTCCCTAAATGGAGTATTCTGGGCCTTGTGTCCTGTCCATAGGATGGGGCCCTGCTGACTAAGCCCTGTGGGTCCAGCAAGTCACTAGCTGACAGCTTTGAGCAGAAAACGCCACACCTGTCCTGGCCTCAGTTCTCTGACCAACACTCCGTGGTGACTGCTTAATTTTCAGGGTTCATTCTCTGCTGACTTTGGCATGGCGCTCAAGCTAACCCTAGGGCTTTCCAGGTGACGCTAATGGTAAAGAACCTGCCTGCCAATCCAGGAGACGTAAGAGACGTGGATTCAATCCCTGAGTTGGGAAGATCCCCTGGAGGAGGGCATGGCAACCCACTCCAGTATTCTTGCCTGGAGAATCCCATGGACAGAGGAGCCTGGCAGCCTAGTCCATGGGTCACAAAGATTTGGACACAACTGAAGCGACTTAGCACAGCATAGCACAAGGCAGCTAACCTAAAAAGGAAGACACAGTAAAGGAATGTGGAAAACAGGGCAGTTAGGAAGAGAGGCGGTGGGGGGAAGAAAGGGAAGGGAGGAGGGGGCATGTTAGCAGCCATAGGAATAATAACCATAGGATAATCAATTTCTTTTTTATGTAAACATTTGTCAGACACCACGCTAAGCACTCCAAGTGCCTTTTCTCATTTAATTGTCACCAAATTGATTTTCATATCTCTCAATTTTTAACTCTCTTGCTCCAGCTGCTCTGTAAACCCGGGTAATTCCTAAAATGGTGCCTAAGGTTGATCGAAATCTACGAGCCTGACTTCCCTGTTTCCTTGAGCTTCCCCAGCCCGTTCCTGATTAAAGACCAAAGAAAAAAATGCTTCATAAACAGAACAGCCTGGGAAATTGTGAAAGAAAGCAGCAAGAATGATTAAGTGGCATCCTGCTGCTATCATAAACATTCCTTGATGCCAGTCTTGACAAGCAACAAATGATCAACAAGCTATTGATGGCTTGCTCAGCTTATGAAAAATGTGTCCAGCTGTGGGTCAACAAGTTCTGGCCTGGGAGTCCAAGGCAGATGTGCCCAGGTGATGTCACTGCTGACCGTCTGCCCTGGGTGTCAGATCCCTTCTGGATAACAGCGTAGGACCAATGTGCCCGGGGGCCTGTGATAAAGGTCAGTAAAATGACACGCAGGAGTTGTGGGGCAGACACAAATGCATGCAGGTTGATCAAGTCTGTAGTCCAGACGAGCAGGATGAGGGGGCTGACTCTTGCTGCTTTGCCAATGGAGGAGTAAAATCGGCCCATGGTGAAATACACAAGAGTCGTCCATTGGGAAATGCTGCTTGCATGGTCATCACCATTGCAGTTATTTCATGAATGCCACGCTGTCCTCATGACCCCATTCTGGATCAAAAACGAGGCATGTGTACTCATCCTACTCTTTTTCAGGACGGGTAGATAGATGGAGAGAGGCAGAGAGAGGTGAGGGGCAGAGAGCATCACTGGGCAGCTGAGACAAGATCCAAGCTCAGCCCAGGGGACCAGGAGCCTCCTTCTGAGCGGCTCACACAGAGAGGGGAGGGTTCGGGAAGTGACCCATGGTTCTGGGGTGAAGCACAGAGAGATGGGCGCCTGGGAGTCCTACCCACCTTGGGGAAGGCCCTGTGCCTGGCTCAGGCGTGAACCCTGGGAGACAGTGATGTCTTGGGAGCCTGGAAAAGCCCACCCAATTCCCTTGGCATCGATTGAAAGCAACCAGGCAAACTTCTCATGGCTAATCCCGTTTCCCCAGTGCCTAGTTATACCAAGCAGGACTGGAGAGCAGGAGGAAATCACCTGATCACTGATCAGGTCGATCCCTGACCCCTAAAGACCTCTATCCGAGGCATCTTTATCAACCAACCTCAGATGCGTGCACAATCCGCATGCTAGAAAAATGACATTTCTGGGCTTCAGCTATGCTTTAGGACACGCAGACACCAAGACTGAGGCTATCTTGGAGGGAGGGGATGGCTTTCCCAGGGTTTTCAAACCTTCCACGATTACCCAGCTGGCGCCCACTCCTCCTTGCCCCAAGTAGTCACTCAAACTCTCCCTTGTTGCCTTTTCTGCTGTCATAAATCATTCTTAGGTGCCAGGATGATTCAGCAGCATCTAGATAAACAGCATAGTACAGTGAAAGAGCCTGGATTTGATGTCAGATCTCAGACCCCAGCTACCACTCATTCCCCAGCCTGTCTCCTGGGATAAGTCAGCTTTCTGCAAAGTGGGCATCGGGGAATACTCATCTCAAGGTCACGTGCAGATCTAATGAGACGTCTGGGAATATACCTAGGAATGGAATTGCTGCGTCAAATGGTTAAGTCTACGTTTCTTTTTTGAGAAATGCCAAACTATTTTCCACAGTGGTAAATCAGCGTACGTTCCCACTGGTTCCCTGGTGTATACCTTTGAATTGGTTTTGCCATGTAGCAAGCACAGGGTATATATTCGCTATTGCAGCTATTTTTGAGAAATCTCTTTATTGCTCATTATTTTCATTCTCATTCCTGTGTTCTCTTACAGATGTTTTTGGAATACCTACGTAGGGCCAACACGATGCTAGATGCTGAGAAGGCTGCAAAGAAGGGGAAATCTGTTGGGAAATTCATAGTTTAATCAGAAGGAGGAGCCCCTGGAAGGGACCTGCTTTTAGGAAACACCTACTATGTGGCAGGCACTGGTTAGACCTAGCCTCATCTAACCCTAAGAGCAGCCACTGAGCTCTTCTTATCTTCATTCTATGGCCAAGCACGCTGGGGAGGTCGGAGACCAGAGGTCACCCCACTTGCCCAAAGCATCACAGCTTGTGGATAAGAACTGACCCTTTTAGAGCAAGACCACCTGTTCTGTTTGCCCTGATTCCTGTTCACTTCAGCTCTGTGGGCAAAGACCTCGCTGAAAGGACAAGTCTATCCGAGTGAGACCTTGATGTTAGACATACTTCTCAGGTTCTTTTTAGCAGCCCAGCATCCAGACAGAATTTTCACTTGGGAAAGTGAAAGCGTTAGTCACTCAGTTGTGTCTGACTCTTTGTGACCCTATAGACTGTAGCCCACTGTAGCCCTTTTGTCCTCAGAATTCTCCAGACAAGAATACTGGAGTGGGTCACCGTGCCCTCCTCCAGGGGATCTTCCCGACCCAAGGATCAAACCCATGTCTCCTGCATTGCAGGCTGATTCTTTACCGTCTGAGCCAGCTCGGAAGCCCAACATGTCTTAATATCGCCAATTTAAAAACAAAATCAAAGCTAACTGTTGGCAAGGATGTGGAGAAATTGGAGCCTTTGTACATTGCCACTGGGGATGTGTAGCCCAGTGAGACTGGAAAACAAACTGGAGAACAGTTTGATGGGTTTTCAAAAAATAAATATAGAATCACCATATGACCCAGCCATTCCACGCCCGTGGTCTGTATGCAAGAGAGCTGAAAGCAGGTGGTCAAACAAAAACTTGTATGTGAGCAGTCACAGCAGTGCTATTCACAGTAGCTGAAAGGTGGAAACAGTCCAAATGCCCATCAGCCACTGAGAAGATCAGCAATTGTGGTCTCTCCATACAATGGAATATTGTTCAGCCAAAGAAAGAAATGAAGTTCTGATACATGTTGCAATGTAGAAGAACCTTGACATTCTCAGCCAGATGAAGAAAAGCTACATTTAGAGGGTCACGTGTTGTATGATTCCATTTCAATGAAATGCCCAGAAGGGACAAATGTATGAAGGTTGAAGGCAGATCAGTAGTGGCCTGGGGCTAGCGGGAGGAGGTGACTTGGAAGCAACTTTTAATGGGTTGGAGGGCTGCTTGGTTTGGGTGATGAAAATGTTTTGGATCTAGACAGACGTGGTGGTTGCACAATTATGAATGTATTGTGCATTCATATGCCACTGAATTACTCTATCAAGTTTTTGGCCACCCTATGAGGCAGCCAACAAGCCTCTGTTTAGTTACGATTTTGAAATACATAAAAAATTTCAACTATTTTTTTTAAGGTGGAGTGGAATGTTCTAAAATCAGACCCTTCTCCCTATTCATCAGTTTGGTTTAAGCTGGGAAATCAAGGCTTTTGCATCCACCCAGTGACCAAGCTTCAGACCCTCACTCTGTGTGTCCTTAAGCAACTCAGTTAAGCTCTCTGAGCTCAGCTGCCTTATCGTAAACAGCATGTCCCATAACAGTGTGTGTGGGGATCAACAGCCATGTGTGAATGCAATACTCAACACACAGCAGAGACTAATAAATTGCCCCTATTTCTAACATCTGTATGTCAATCATTCATAAAATTCAGAGGGTCTGGATTACATCAAAGAGAGGTCTGTGGACCAGACACTGTCAGTTCGGATCCCGCCGAGCCCCAGAGAGGCTCACCTGAGCCCCTTCCCTAAGCTCCCGGGGCTCTTCCCACCTCACTGTCTGCCCTGTTTGTTCTTCTGGGGCCTCCCCCTCCCTCTCACCCCCTTCGCTCTGCACTTGACCCCTTGGTGGCTCTGATCCCACCTCTACCCTGGCGAATCCCACGTGTTACATCACTAGCCCACAGCTGTGTCCCACGTTCCGGACCAGACCACGTGACATCGTCACTTGAATACCAAGCAGAACCTCAGCCTTAAGGAGACCAAATGAAGCTGGCAAGAGGCTGGGTCAGTTCCTGGCAGAGCGAGGCCAGGGCGGTGCCCCCAGGCTGCACTCAGTTACTCACTCCACTTGGATGAATAAGTCTCGTGTCAAACTCACTGTGTCTGAGCCTGTTCCCCTACAGGCTTCCCTTTCAGGTAAATGGTATCACTGTTCTTCAGTGATCTGTGCCCCATCTTGCCCCTGGCATCGACCCAGCATCCAACCACTTCTCTCCATGATCTCCTGACCTTCTCAGGGTTACGTCCTCAGTGCTTAGCAAGGTCCACGAGCTCTGACCCTCACTGACTCATATCTGACTCCGTCCCCACTCTCTCTTTCCCCTTCCCTTCCACTCTGGCCAACTGGACCCCACGGTGTCCTCAAGCAAATCTCGTGCACACTTCTTTTAGCACCTCTGGTACCTGCTGTTCCTCTGCCTGGAACGCCCTTCCTCAGATACCCCAAAGGGCTCATTTCTCTCTGAGTGTAAAAGGGAGTGTGTGTATGCACGATCAGTGATGTCTGACTCTGCAACCCCATAGACTATAGCCTGCCACGCTCTTCTGTCCATGGAATTTTCCAGGCCAAGAATACTGGAAGAGGTTGCCATTTCCTACTCCAGGGGATCGTGTCAACCCAGAATCAAACCCACGTCTCTTGAGGCTCCTGCATTGGATTCTTTTACCACTGAGCCACCTGGGAAGCCCTGTCTCCACTCAAATAGGAGCCATTGGAGAGGACCTGTGACCTCCCGATAGTAAATGCAACGGTCATGATTAATCTACTTCTTGATTTCCACCCAGCCCACCCTTTTACTTTCGGAACAGTACCTATTCCCAGCTGGGGAATAGTTACCTATTTGTTGACTTGTTTCCTCCAGCTGGAATCTGTAGTCCAGAGAGCTGGGATTTGGTCTTTGTGCTGGTCCTTGCCTCCCCAGGTCCGGCCCACCGCTTTCTCTGCCCTGCTTCTGCCCAGGCGGGCTAGCCTGCTTTCTTGCTACTGGCTGCCAGCCCAGTAGGAAATGACGGGCAGGACAAGAAAGTGATGCGGACCTTCCCTGCTACCTCCCTGCACTAATTCAGCGGCTCTGGGAACATCCTCCCAACTACAGCTGCCCAGGCATCTCCTGCCAAGGCTGCTCCTCCCCTTCCCTCAGTTCTAGGGGTAAGGGCGCCCCACTGGCCATCCCTTGTCCATTCCTTTCCCCCTGTCTATGCCTGTCTAAGTTCTCCCCTCACCATCTGGGGTGGATTCTGTTTCCTCCTGAAACCCTAGCCCTACCAACCCCTCACGTTCGCTGCTGTGTCCAGCACCTAGGACAGTGCCCAGAACATAGTGAGCCCTCAGTAAACATTCTTCATTAATGAACCAGCTAATGAATTAATTAGCAGAAGAATGAATGGAAGAAAACCAATATGCTATGCAGAATGAATAGATAAACAGATGGAGCAAAGCATTCTGTTTCCTTGAAAGAAAAAATGAGCTAAGCCGATGAGTCAACTTTCATGGAACCATAATATGCTTCAGCGTCAGTCCTTCCAATGAATATTCAGGGTTGATACCTTTTAGGATTGACTGGCTTGATATCCTTGTTGTCCAAGGGACTCTCAAGAGTCTTCTCCAGCACGACAGTTTGAAAACATCAATTCTTTGGTGCTCAGCCTTCTTCATGGTCCAACTCTCACATCTGTACATGACTACTGAAAAAAACCATAGCTTTGACTATACGGACACTCATCAGCAAAGTGATGTCTCTGCTTTTTAATATACTGTCTAGGTGGGGATGAGGAGATAGCAAAGCTTTAAAAGATTGTTCTGGAAGGCATCACTGCAAAGGTGACATTTGAGCAAAGACTTGAAGGAAGGAGGAGGTTGAGCCACGTGGAAAACTGGGCTGTGTGTTACAGTCACCAAAGACACAAGAGGGAAAGCCCAGAGGGAAAGTTCTCTGGGTGTGAAGAAAAGATTTCCAGCAGAAGGCCAGCCAAGGGAGAAGGGCTAAAGGGTAAGTAGCCGCTGGAGTGTAGAGTAAGGGGGAGGGGAGGGTGATGGGAGATCTTGCCAGAGGGGTCACTGGGACAGGAAGAAGGGATGAGCCCAGCCGCTTGGACTGGATCCTCTTGGCAAGGGATTTGCTTTGAGTGATGTGATGGTGAGTGACAGAGATATGAAGATGCTGATACTAGACCACCAGCCAGGTTCAAACCCCAGCTCCTCCACTGGCTCTGTGACGTTAACACTGGAACTGTCACTTAACCTCTCTGAGTCTCAGTTTCTTCCCTATCTGTAAAAGACAAGAGTCAGAGAACCCACTTCACAGGGCCAAGTGACTTAGAATGGTGTCTGCCTCATATGGCCTGAAACTATTGCAACATTGTCAATCGGCTAGACCCCAATACAAAATCGAAAGTTTTTTTTTTTTAAAGAATTATGTCTGCCTCTAGGGCTTCCCTGGTGGCTCAGTGGTAAAGAATCTACCTGCAATGCAGAAGACCTGGAGTTCGATCCCTGGGTTGGGAAGATATCCCGGAAAAGGAAATGGAAACCCATTCCAGTATTCTTGCCTGGAGAATTCCAAAGGACAGAGGAGCCTGGTGGGCTACAGTGAGTGGGTTCGCAGAGAGTCAGACTCAACTGAGTGACTAACACTTCCACTTTCTTGTCTGCCTCATGATTCCTTCAGAAGAGCATGGAGGTTAGACTGGAGTGGGGCTTGGCCAGCCTGGAGGAAGGGAGGCACAGGTGAGACTCTGCAAGGGCCTTGGTCACATTTCCTGCAACAGAACATTTGTATGTAAAGACGATTTATCTCTGTGTTCGATGCCAGAATCCTAAGCATGGACCATCTCCAGGCAACATTCAGAGACACAGAAGGGTATCTGCCCTCCTTGGTCTGCAGTCTGGGTGTGTGGGCACAGACACCAACAAGCACCATTCAGGGCAGGCTTGCAGAGAGTGTGTGGGGTCAAGGGCAAAGCTTTTTTTCTTCAAAGACCCTGAAGAAACCTAGAACACCAGAGAGGACAGTGACAGCAAGACGCAGGTCACTGCCACTACCTGGAGAGTTTCTTAAAAACAGATATTTGTTGAATTTTGTCAAAGGCTTTCTCTGCATCTATTGAGATAATCATATGGTTTTTGTTTTTCAATTTGTTAATGTGGTGTATTACATTGATTGATTTGCGGATATTGAAGAATCCTTGCATCCCTGGGATAAAGCCCACTTGGTCATGGTGTATGATCTTTTTAATGTGTTGTTGGATTCTGATTGCTAGAATTTTGTTAAGGATTTTTGCATCTATGTTCATCAGTGATATTGGCCTGTAGTTTTCTTTTTTTGTGGGATCTTTGTCAGGTTTTGGTATTAGGGTGATGGTGGCCTCATAGAATGAGTTTGGAAGTTTACCTTCCTCTGCAATTTTCTGGAAGAGTTTGAGCAGGATAGGTGTTAGCTCTTCTCTAAATTTTTGGTAGAATTCAGCTGTGAAGCCGTCTGGACCTGGGCTTTTGTTTGCTGGAAGATTTTTGATTACAGTTTCAATTTCCGTGCTTGTGGTGGGTCTGTTAAGGTTTTCTATTTCTTCCTGGTCGAGTTTTGGAAAGTTGTACTTTTCTAAGAATTTGTCCATTTCTTCCACGTTGTCCATTTTATTGGCATATAATTGTTGATAATAGTCTCTTATGATCCTTTGTATTTCTGTGTTGTCTGTTGTGATCTCTCCATTTTCGTTTCTAATTTTATTGATTTGATTTTTCTCCCTTTGTTTCTTGATGAGTCTGGCTAGTGGTTTATCAATTTTATTTATCCTTTCAAAGAACCAGCTTTTGGCTTTGTTGATTTTTGCTATGATCTCTTTTGTTTCTTTTGCATTTATTTCTGCTCTAATTTTTAAGATTTCTTTCCTTCTACTAACCCTGGGGTTCTTCATTTCTTCCTTTTCTAGTTGCTTTAGGTGTAGAGTTAGGTTATTTATTTGACTTTTTTCTTGTTTCTTGAGGTGTGCCTGTATTGCTATGAACAATCCATTTTGAGTTTATTTTTGTATATGGTGTTAGAAAGTGTTCTAGTTTCATTCTTTTACAAGTGGTTGACCAGATTTCCCAGCACCACTTGTTAAAGAGATTGTCTTTAATCCATTGTATATTCTTGCCTCCTTTGTCAAAGATAAGGTGTCCATATGTGCGTGGATTTATCTCTGGGCTTTCTATTTTGTTCCATTGATCTATATTTCTGTCTTTGTGCCAGTACCATACTGTCTTGATAACTGTGGCTTTGTAGTAGAGCCTGAAGTCAGGTAGGTTGATTCCTCCAGTTCCATTTTTCTTTCTCAAGATCGCCTTGGCTATTCGAGGTTTTTTGTATTTCCATACAAATTGTGAAATTATTTGTTCTAGCTCTGTGAAGAATACTGTTGGTAGCTTGATAGGGATTGCATTGAATCTATAAATTGCTTTGGGTAGTATACTCATTTTCACTATATTGATTCTTCCAATCCATGAACATGGTATATTTCTCCATCTATTAGTGTCCTCTTTGATTTCTTTCACCAGTGTTTTATAGTTTTCTATATATAGGTCTTTAGTTTCTTTAGGTAGATATATTCCTATTAAAGATCTCAACGTAAGACCAGAAACTATAAAACTCCTAGAGGAGAACATAGGCAAAACACTCTCTGACATACATCACAGCAGGATCCTCTATGACCCACCTCCCAGAATATTGGAAATAAAAGCAAAAATAAACAAATGGGACCTAATTAAACTTAAAAGCTTCTGCACATCAAAGGAAACTATTAGCAAAGTGAAAAGACAGCCTTCAGAATGGGAGAAAATAATAGCAAATGAAGCAACCGACAAACAACTAATCTCAAAAATATACAAGCAACTCCTTCAACTCAACTCCAGAAAAATAAATGACCCAATCAAAAAATGGGCCAAAGATCTAAATAGACATTTCTCCAAAGAAGACATACAGATGGCTAACAAACACATGAAAAGATGCTCAACATCACTCATTATCAGAGAAATGCAAATCAAAACCATTATGAGATATCATTTCACACCAGTCAGAATGGCTGCGACCCAAAAGTCTACAAATAATAAATGCTGGAGAGGGTGTGGAGAAAAGGGAACCCTCTTACACTCTTGGTGGGAATGCAAACTAGTACAGCCACTATGGAGAACAGTGTGGAGATTCCTTAAAAAACTGGAAATAGAACTGCCTTATGATCCAGCAATCCCACTGCTGGGCATACACACTGAGGAAACCTGAAGGGAAAGAGACACGTGTACCCCAATGTTCATCACAGCACTGTTTATAATAGCCAGGACATGGAAGCAACCTAGATGTCCATCAGCAGATGAATGGATAAGAAAGCTGTGGTACATATACACAATGGAGTATTACTCAGCCATTAAAAAGAATACATTTGAATCAGTTCTAATGAGGTGGATGAAACTGGAGCCTATTATACAGAGTGAAGTAAGCCAGAAGGAAAAACACCAATACAGTATACTAACGCATATATATGGAATTTAGAAAGATGGTAACGATAACCCTGTATACGAGACAGCAAAAGAGACACTGATGTATAGAACAGGCTTATGGACTCTGTGGGAGAGGGAGAGGGTGGGAAGATTTGGGAGAATGGCATTGAAACATGTGAAATGTCATGTATGAAACGAGATGCCAGTCCAGGTTCGATGCACGATGCTGGATGCTTGGGGCTGGTGCACTGGGATGACCCAGAGGGATGGTATGGGGAGGGAGAAGGGAGGAGGGTTCAGGATGGGGAACACATGTTTTAAAATTATTAAATTTAATAATAAAAAAAAAAAACAAAACAAAAAAAAAAAAAAAAAAAAAACAGATTTTTGGACCCCCCCGGCCAGACTCACTGATTCTGAAAATCTGGAGGGAAGGTATCATAAACTCGCACTGAATGTGCCTCAGGTAACTCTGATTATCAGCAAAATTGGCAAACGCTGATCCAACACCTTCCCTCTTTTTGCAGACAGGAAGCCTGGGGTCCAGAAACGTGCCTGAGGAGGAACAGCCAAAGCCCTCCCAGTCTGTATTCATTTCCTAAGTCTGCATGACAAAGCACTGCCAACTGGGCAGCTTAAAGCCACAGGCTTGTGTCCTTCCCTACTTCTACGGGCTGGAAATCTGAAGCCAAAGTGGAGGAAGGGCAGGGCTGTGGGGAAGGATCTCGGGGAGCACGCGCCCCATGCCTTTCTCTTACCTGCTGGTATCCCTAGGCATCTTTGGCTTATAGCTGAACAACCCGAGTCTGTCTCCATCCTCAGCTGGCCTTGTCTTTGTAGCCAGGGTTAAAGACCACAGCCTTAAGTATATGTGTGGAATCTCAGTTCAGTTCAGTCACTCAGCTGTGTCCAGTTCTTTGTGACCCCATGCACTGCAGCGCACCAGGCCTCCCTGTCCATCACCAACTTCTGGAGTTTACTCAAACTCATGTCCATTGAGTTGGTGATGCCATCCAGCCATTTCATCCTCTGTTGTCCCCTTCTCCTCCTGTCTTCAATCTTTCCCAGCACCAGGGCCTTTTCAAATGAGTCAGCTCTTCGCATCAAGTGGCCAAAGTGTTAGAGTTTCAGCTTCAAATATCAGTCCTTCCAATGAATATTCAGGATTGATTTCCTTTAGGATGGACTGGTTAGATCTCCTTGCAGTCCAAGGGACTTTCAAGAGTCTTCTCCAACACCACAGTCCAAAAGCATCAATTCTTCGGCGCTCAGCTTTCTACTAGAATCTATTAGACATTGAAACATATGCATTAATGCTCACATAAGACCATGCTCATCCACACTTAACCAAAAAGCATCCTGGGGTCTGTGCTTTGAGAAACCCTGGATGAACAGTGAAGGCCCTTCCCAACCTGCTGCAGAGGTCATTATTGTATCTATTTTAGAGATTTAGAAACTGAGGCTTAGAGGCTGCTGAATGCCAACTCGTCTAGAATTAGGAACTCACTTGCCGAGAATTCAACTCCAGCCACCCAATGCTAAACATCATGCCTTTTTCTGCCATGTCAGGGTCAGAGACGTGAGAGATCCTGTAATAGGGAAGAACATTTTGTATTCTATATTACTCGCTAATATTGCCTATAAGTTCAAGTTATACATAATGGCCCATCTCTGGGAACCCTGCCTCTCAGGTGATGAGCATTAAGCTAAAATACCTTTGTTCAGCTCACAGGAAACATCCTGCCCAGGGCTACCTGGTGAATAACTGCTGCTCTGCTCTGCTCAGTCGCTCAGTCGAGTCAGACTTTTTTTGACCCCATAGACTGTAGCCCACCAGGGTCCTCTGTCCATGGAAGTTTCCAGGCAAGAATACTGGAGCTGGTGGCCATTTCCTCCTCCAGAGGATCTTCCTGACCCAGGGATCGAACCCACACTCCTGCACTGGCAGGTGGCTTCTTTCCCACGGCACTACCTGGAGCGTCTCTTGAATAACTGCAGGGAAGAAGAAATGAACACATCCCTCAGGAGGCTGATGGGGACCAGGAAGTGTTTGACTTGACTCCCTCCCCTTTTAGTACAAAAGGAACCTGAGTTCTAATTCAGGCAAGATAGTTCTTTGGGGGCACAAGCCCACATCTTCTCAGCGGACTTTCCAAATATGGTCGTTATTCCTTGCCTTATGCTATGCTATGCTAAGTCACTTCAGTTGTGTCCGACTCTGTGCGACCCCATAGCGGCAGCCCACCAGGCTCCCCCGTCCCTGGGATTCTCCAGGCAAGAACACAGGAGTGGGCTGCCATTTCCTTCTCCAGTGCATGAAAGGGAAAACTGAAAATGAAGTCGCTCAGTCGTGTCCGACTCTTAGTGACCCCATGGATTGCAGCCTAACAGGCTCCTCCATCCATGGGATTTTCCAAGCAAGAGTACTGGAGTGGGGTGCCATTGCCTTCTCTGTCCTTGCCTTAACAACTCCTCTTTTGACAATTGACCTGTCGTGAGGCGAGCAGTATGAGTTGAGATTCCGTAATAGTCCTGCCTTCCATCGGGGTGGGCTTGAAGGGTGAAGGGTCTCGATATGTGTACTGGTTTGGAACACGGACTAAGATGAG
The DNA here is from genome assembly GCF_032452875.1 of Bos javanicus. Classification (NCBI taxonomy): domain Eukaryota; kingdom Metazoa; phylum Chordata; class Mammalia; order Artiodactyla; family Bovidae; genus Bos; species Bos javanicus. The sequence continues at coordinate 105,561,368 of NC_083873.1, forward strand.
GGCTTTCCCAAGGACCTACCTTGGGGACCAAGTGTGTTCAGATGTGTGCTGTGCTCTAGGATTTCGGAATCAGAAGCATTCAATCAGAAACATACAGACAGTCTGGCTTTACCATGCTCACCCCGTGATTAACTCCCTCTGGTTTTTTCTAAGATTAGCGAAAAGGAATAAAGTTTCACTACTATCAGAGCAGCCAAGCTCTAATTAGCATTAGAATGATCAGATTTGTCATGATTCCCTCTTACGTGTGGCTCATAGGCTGGCCTGTGACATTTACTTCCCAGCAAGGCTTAATTACAGGAAAGCTGTGCTCAGTTTGAAAACTGGCTGCCTTGTTTACTGATCCCATCTAATTAGCTTTGAATTCCCTGACCAGCTCAAGAGCAACGAGATGGATGCATCATGTGTTCATCAAAGTGAGTGAGGCAGCCTTTCCCAGGCAGCCAGAGGCAGCTGTGTTTACAGGCTGACTCTTCAAGGGAGCACGAAAACCCTGTCTTGATGGGCACAGTAGGAGTCTGGAAGGGAGTTTCCAATTTTTTTTTCCCTTTGGCCAACTGATGCGAAGAATTGACTCAGTGGAAAAGACCCTGATGCTGGGAAAGATTGAATGCAGAAAAAGAAGGGGATGACAGAGGATGAGATGGTTGAATGGCATCACCGACGCGACGGACATGAATTTGAGCAGGTTCCAGGAGTTGGTGATGGACAGGGAAGCCTGGCATGCTGCAGTCCATGGGGCCTCAAAGAGTCTGACACGACTGAGTGACTGAACTGAACTGAACTGAAAGACAACAGTGAATGCTTTTGATTCCAAAATCCTAGCAGATCAGTTGCATACAGTTGCATCAGATCTATTGCCTACATGGACCACCCGGTTCTAGGCATCATGGATCCAGAGCTGAGTAAAGCAGAGGAAGTCCCTGTCCTTCGGGCCCTTCGCAGTGATGAATCAGACAGGAAAACAGCTGTGCCCTTGAACAGATATTTAAATACAATCATGGAAAACTCTAGAGAGTGGTGTAAAATAGCAGCAGAGAGAGTATCAGGAGATTCCGACCTAAACGAAGAGTGAGACTTAACTCCACATGTGTGCACGTTTTGCGGGGGGCAGGGGCTGGGAAGGGGTTGGCATGTGGGGCCAGGTGAAAGGAGTAGGGATGGGGAGGGCTGGGGCTCCGGGGGAGCTTGTGTGGGAGGAGACCAGTGTGGCTGGAGTAAGGCCTGGCTTGTAGACAAGCTTAGGAAGGCAGGGTTGTATATGAGAACGAAGTATTGTTCTGTATTCTACAGAAGCAGACTCACAACTTAGAGAATGAACTCATTACCAAGGGATAGAAGGGAAGAAGGGATAGTTAGGGAGTTTGGGATGGACATGTACACACTGCTATAGATAAAATAGATGACCCACAAGGACCTTCTGTACAACACAGAGAGCTCTGCTCAATATTATGTAACAGCCTAAACAGAAAGAGAATTTGAAAAACAATAGATACGCGTATACGAGTAACTGAATCACTTGGCTGTATACACCTGAAACGAACACAACATTGTCAATATTCCAGTGTAAAATAAAAAGTTAAAAAAAAAGTATTGAAGGGTTCTAAATTTGGGTGGGGGGTTGAGGGGAATGATGAAAAAGGCTCTTGACAAAGGCCTCTGGGGCAGCTTCGTGGAGCTGGGCTCTTAGCACTGAGTGAAGATTGGAGGATGAGGACAAGTGGAGGCGGCAAGACCCGTTTGATCCATACAAGAGGGAGGTGATGGAGGCTGGGGCCAGGGGGAGGCTGGGAGCCAGGGACTGCTTGTGATGTGGTTTCAGGGACCCAGGAGACCACCTGTGCTGAGACCTGCACACGCAGCCTGGGACATGGGAACAGGAGACCTAGCTTAGTCGCTGTCACTGTTGAGTCTGTCCTGCCCTCAGACTGAGCTGGACAGGTGACAGTAACCCTCCCTCGAGCTCTCCAGGAAGCCTCAAGGGTAGACAATGCATCACCGTGGGCATTGGCGGGGTTTTGGCTTCAGAAACACACTGAGCAGTTCCCATCCTGCTGACTAGCTGTGTGACCTTGGGCAAGTTGAATAACCAGGCTGAGGCATGATTTCCACTTCAAGAAAAGTAATGGGAACCCCTCTTTGCAGGTTGAGGGCTACAGTGAAAGAAAATACTTTGAATCAGGCCCGGAGACTTGATAAACTTCTGCCCCTCTCTCCATCCTGAAAGCACATATTTCTCTCTCCATCCTCTTCCAGTACCAAACAGCCTCCCAATATCAACTTCCTCTGTCCTGTGCTCTACGAAGATCACATTTCTGCTCTTCGTGGCTTATGGCAACTTATAGCAACTGATTTGAGTCTGTTATGTTGAAAGATATTACTGGAAAGAACTAAGATGCTGTGTCTTGCAACAGATGGGATAAGCAAGTTAAACGCTTCATTGTGTAAGTTCAGTTCCGTTCAACTGCTCAGATGTGTCCAACTCTTTGCGACCCCATGGACTGCAGCACTCCAGGCTTCCCTGTCCGTCATCAACTCCCAGAGCCTACTCAAACTCATGTCTATTGAGTTGGTGATGCCATCCAACCATCTCATCCTCTGTTGTCCCCTTCTCCTCTCGCCTTCAATCTTTCCCAGCATCAGGGTCTTTTCAAATGAATCAGCTCTTCACATCAGGTGGCCAAAGTACTGGAGCTTCAGTTTCAGCATCAGTCCTTCCAGTGAACACCCAGGACTGATTTCCTTTAGAATGGACTGGTTGGATCTCCTGGTAGTCCAAGGGACTCTCAACTCAAGAGTCTTATCCAACACCACAGTTCAAAAGCATCAATTCTTCGGCACTCAGCTTTCTTTATAATCCAACTCTCACACCCATACATGACTACTGGAAAAACCACAGCTTTGACTAGATGGAGCTTTGTTGGCAAAGTAATGTCTCTGCTTTTTAATATGCTGTCTAGGTTAGTAATAACTTTCCTTCCAAGGAGCAAGCGTCTTTTAATTTCATGGCTGCAGTCACCATCTGCAGTGATTTTGGAGCCCCCCCAAAGTCAGCCACCATTTCCACTGTTTCCCCATCTATTTGCCATGAAGTAATGGGACCAGATGCCATGATCTTAATTTTCTGAATGTTGAGTTTTAAGCCAACTTTTCCCAATACAAAATAAAAAGTTAAAAAAACACACACACACACACACACACAATAAATTCCTCCTATGGGGAAAAAAAAAAGTCTGTAGAGAAGTCTCTAGATGGTCAAATCCTTTCTCCATCTCTGCGGGGCTGAGTCTACCTTGTTGGACTGTTCTCCGCTTTCATTGTCAAGGCCTCTCTCTCCTACGCTCGTCCACTCAACCAGTCATCAATACTTGACACCTACAGTGTGCCTGACCCAGGGATACAGAGGTGGACAAGCCACCTGGTTCATGCCCTTGTGGTCCTGACATTCTGGTGTTATTGCCTGAGATCCGGGATGAGGCCCATCCAAGCAATTCCCTTGAAAAACCACAGGGACCTCCTGTTCTTAAACCCAAGGGCTCCCATCACCCCAAGCCCTGCTTCCCTGCAGGTCTTCCCATCCTTCTCAGGGGTCCCCCCTTACCACGCTTCTCCCCTACTCCGTCCCTGGGGCCCTTCCTGTCTTCTATGATTCTTTCCCTGTAGGCCCCCTCCCTCCCTCCACATCTACCCCACCCCTTCTCTAGTCCCAACAGGCACCGCACAGCTTTCTCCTCAACTCACAGAGTCTCCCACCTTCTCCCCACGGGGCCCAAACAGAAGGAGGAGGATGACGATCTGGGAGAATCATGGACTCAGATGAGATAGTGACAGTAAGGAGTCCATTGAAATACATAATTTTTTTTTCAAGTTGAAGCCATCTAATTCATGAACACCTTTAAGTGAAATACACATAGGAGGAGCTGGCTCAGTTCTTTCTTGTCAGCTGAAACATCTCACACCCCTGGAAGGGCAGTGTCTTCTGAGTGCAGCTCAGACCCAGAGAAACTGCCCGGCGTTTGCCTTCACTGGTGGCAGGGAGACCGTGGCCAAAGCCAGTCACCTGGCGCTTGATGTGGCTTCACTGTTGCAAGCCCATGGCCTGGGCCCGGCTCTGAAATCCCACCTCCTCTGCCCACTTCCTGTGACACCAGACAAGGCCCTTCTCCTCATGGGGCTTCTGTCTCCTGATCCATAAACAGGGGTGAAGACCATGGAGGCCAACCTCCTCGGAGCGTTGTGAGGAGCCAATACGTCTGGGGTACTTATGATGGCATCTGCTGCTGGAAGTGCTCAGTAGCAGGTAGGGAAATCGAGGCTCAGAGAGGGGAGGCTGCTAACCCAGGGTCACACAGCAAGAAAGAGGCAGAGCGCACCTGAGCTAGCTTCCTCTGCCACACTCGCTCCTGAGGTGCGTTGGAGACCACTGGCTCTCAGGTGAGTGGTGCTCCTCGTACCTGGGCTCGGTGTCAGGACACGTAGGAAAGTGTTGCTGCTGACCTTTGACCCAAAGGGCCTCGGGATCACTTGGATTTGGACGGAATCCACCATCAATTTCAGTGCTAGAGCCCACCAATCCATCCTTGAATTTCTGTATCCCGGTCCCGCATGGGTGCTTTTGCCTGCTTTTATCACCTTGGCCTCCTCACTTTTTATCATTTGTTTTTTTATGATCTGGGTCCACTCCCTGAAGAACACTGCTGCTGTGCAGATTTGTGAGGTGTAAGGCCTGGCTCCTCTGAGAAATGACACGCAGAAGGGCATCCTCAGCTGGACTTTTTCTGCTGCGCCACCATTGGCATCCTTGGTCTTTGCCCTCCTCCCTGTGTACCAGCTCGCTCCAGTGACTCAGCACCAGGCCAGCCTAAGTCCTCCTCCTCATGCGTGCTGCCCGGCTCCTCCAGTGCAGCCTGGCTCACCAGGGTACCCTTGGCCCTTGACCCTTGGCTTACTCTCAGCGCCAGCAAGCTCCCACCCTCCTGGGGAACGTGAGCTGTCAGGAGTTCTCCTTGGGTCAGCTTGCAGGTGTCCCAGTACCCTCCCTTCAGTCCTGGCTGCTTGGCCCTGAGCCTTGGTTGTTCCTTCCAGATTCTTCAGGGTCTGCATCTGTAAAATCAGCACAACAAGAGGAACCCTTCCCACCTCCCAGGCTGGGAGGGCTTCCTGGATCCTCGAGAAGGCTCCCTCTGTGACTGCCTTGGACAGTCTCCTGGGACGACTTTATTGATCACTGGCAGCTGTTGCTACAGTTAATCCAAACCTTTCCATTTTCACACTTTTTGTAGCAAAGGAAAAAAATATGCCTAACATAACAGCTATAAGCACAGGGATGAGAGTTAGCAAAGTTTGAGTTCGACCTCTTGCCAATTTCATGACCTTGTAGAAGTTTCCTTCCAGTCTTCATTTCTTCCTCTGTGAAACGGAAAAGTGATTAACTCGCAAGCTTTGTGTCAAGATTAAAAGAGATCACATGTGAAAATGTCTCCTCCCAGTGTTGACACAGAGTAAAGAGGAATCCATAAGCAAGGTCATCGCGGTTACCATGCTACCGTCTTGCGCCTGTAATTCCATGTGGTAGTTTCCATACTCTCACTTTGTCATCCTGCTTCTTTTCCAGTTTACGTTCCAGAATATTCCCATCATCATTAACATCATTGTAATGGCTGTATGGTACTAGTCTTTTCGGCGCCCATATGTTCTTTAACCAGCTGGTCATGTAGGTTGATTTCCTTTTTTCAATCTTGGGAACAGCTGTGGAATAGACATGTGTGGGCAAATAGTTCCTCCAACATTGGATTCATTCCTTGAAATAGATTTCAAGAAATGGGATTACCATGTCAAGATGCAGTGCCTGAGAATAGAATGCGATGTGCATTTTTAGGTCTCTTGATGCACATCAGTGTTTTGGATTCCAGAAAGTTTTTACAAATTTATACTCTTGAGGGTTTATGCAAGACTGTGTGACCCATCACTGTCCCCTCTGACTTATTAAAGGAACAATCTGAGCCTCTTGACTCTCAGTTCTTTGTGCTCCTATGTCATGGCCTTCTCTAGTTTAGGGACACTGCCTCTTTTAAGTCATTCATTCATTCATTCAATGCTTAATTCTCAAGTTCCATATTATTTGGCCTTTTTTTCTTTAAAAAAAGACCCCACAGCTTTCTTACCATATGATTTACATGCCACAAAGTGCTTTATTTATTTATTTTTAGTTGAAGAGAATTGCTTTACAGTATTGCATTGGTTTCTACCAAATCTCAACATGAAGCAGCCATAGGCTAACCCATGTTGCCTCCCACTGGAGAAGTGCCCCTTTTAGAATCACTATTGCACACTTGTTCACAGCACCAGAGGGAGGAGAGAATGCACTAGTGAAGGGCAGACAAATGTTTTCTCTGGAGGGCCGGATGGGTTTCAGCTTTGTTAGCCATGCCGTCTGTTACTACTGCTCAACTCTGCCGTTGGAGCGTGAGAGCAGCCTGAGACATTCCGTACACAGATGATCATGACTATGTTCCAGTAAAACTTTATTGACAAACATAGGCAGTGGGCCGGAGTCAGCCCATGGGTCATATTTGCTGTCCCTGTTCTGGGTTGTTCATGTGGACTCATGAAATCTCAGACTTAATACTTAGTGCAGAAACTACCTGGAATATTCTCAGCAGGAGCGCTTTACAAGAACCTCCCCCAGACAATGTAAGTGCCACTCCCAGAGCACACTTACCCACGTTTAATGAGAGCTTTGGGGGAGGATGGGAGGCAGGTGGACAGATGAGTCAATGAATGGGTGACTGTCCATTGGTGGTGAGCAGCAGAGGGCACAGGACAGGGGGAGCTGGGAGGTGTGCAAAGACACTTTCTCCTCCTCTGCGTCTGTCTCCGGGAATAATACCGTCAAACACTCTGCTGCCCCAGCTGGATAAGAGCTAGCTAACCTGTCATCCTCCTCCTCCAGGAACCCCACATCCACGTGACCGCATCTCAGAGGATATCTCTACCTCGGTTCCCTGCATCCCCGCTGCCATTATCCTGAGCGAGACCTTCATCCTGTCCCACCTGACATCAGCCTGGCTCCCCCACCGCCAGTCTCCAGCCTCCTAACTTCATGTCATCATGGACCCAGGGTTTTGAGACAGACCCTTTGTATGCTGCAGAATTGAAGAATCACCGATGATACTGATCTCTTCCTTTGGGGGTGGGGGTGTCAGCCTTTCATATCCTCCACTTCTCACCAGGACTATTGGTTGCTAGCTTTCTTACACCAAGACAAATAACAAACCCAGTCCTTCCAGCCCCAATATTTGGAGAAATGCCTGCTAGAGCTTTTTATTAGAATTGATAATCAGACTAATGATTGTTCCAAATACAGGCTTTCTTTTTGCTTGGCTCCCAAGCAAGCCAAAAAGGAGAAAGAAATGCAATAAGACCCAGCTGATGTGGGCTGATGGGAAAGGACCATAGAATTTTCATTTGTTTGAAGAATTCGAATAAAAATCATTAGCGACAGGCCATTCTCTTTTATGCCTAGAATAGAGTCCTCCCTTCACAAATATCCACAGGGAAGTGACTGTGATGGATAGATGCTGGGGTTTGTAACAGTAAATCCATTTTACTCAGTGGGTTCAGCCAAGGTGCTTGATGCATAAACAATGATTGTAAACAATCTCTTAAAAAGTCAGGAAGAAAATACAAGAAAATATTCATAGTAATTTCCAAGAATGTGTTAGTTTTGTTTCCTTCACCTTTTCTACTTTTTTTTTTTTCAATTTTCTAACCAGAAAACGTGTTAAAGCGAAAATTAAACTTTATTTTAAAATAAGTGCTTACAACAATTTCTAGCTTTTGAATTACCTCTTAATGCCATTCCAAGCAGCCTGTACATTTTGCAGACAATCCTTTGGAAACCATGCAGGTAGTCTCATTTGATGACATGTGTTCAGATACACTCTGCTAATATGTAATTTGAAATACTTTGATTTAATTAAATACTTTGAATACATTTCCATACTAAATAATCAAGTCAACCTATTTTAAAAATAGATATACCTTTTTATAAGATTAGTTTGTTGTTTAGCCACTCAGTCATGTCTGCCTTTTTTGTGAATCCATGGACAGTAGCCCGCCAGGCTCCTCTGTCCGTGGGATTCTCCAGGCAAGAATACAGGAGCGGGTTGCCATTTCCCCCTCTGGGGGATCTTTCCAACCCAGGGGTTGAACTTGCATCTTCAGCATCCCCTGCATTGCAGGCAGATTATTTACCACTGAGCCACCAGGGAAGCCCTTTCATAAGACCATGAGCTAAAAAGCAAACTCCAGCTCAGCCTTTGGGCAGGAGGATCAGAAAGCCCTGGTGGGGAGGGGGAGGTGGAGAGGTGGGGAGGTGTGAATGAAGAAAACTCGGTGTCAGTAATGTGACGTGCTTTCACATTTCGATAACTATTGACACATCCCGTGTCGCTGGCTCCCACATGGGTATTTGATTTACGGCTCAGAAGACTTGAGCTTGGCTGTGGCTTCCACATCACTTGCTTTTGACCTATTTGAAATAGAAAACACTGATACATAAGAATCTTCCAGTTCAAAGTGATTCCACCCTGAATTTGCCTCATGAAAGTGATAAGTGAAAGTTATTCAGTCATGTCTGACTCTTTGTGACCCCATGGACTATACAGCCCAAGGAATTCTCCAGGCAAGAAAACTGGAATGGGTAGCCTTTCCCTTCTCCGGGGGATCTTCCCGACCTCAGAATTGAACCAGGGTCTCCTGCATTGCAGGTGGATTCTTTACCAACTGAGCTATCCTGGAAGCCCAACAGAAGCCAGTAACCCATCCAGGGTAGTGAGCAGTAACGTCAGAGGTTTTTTTTTTTTTTTTAACCATGTCTTTTCATTGCATCCTATTGTTTAATTTTCAGAGCAACACGCTGCTGCTGCTGCTAAGTCGCTTCAGTCGTGTCCGACTCTATGTGACCCCACAGACGGCAGCCCACTAGGCTCCTCTGTCCCTGGGATTCTCCAGGCAAGAATACTGGAGTGGGATGCCCTTTCCTTCTCCAATGCATGAAAGTGAAAAGTGAAAAGTGAAAGTGAAGTCGCTCAGTCGTGCCCGACTCTTAGTGACCCCATGGACTGGAGCCTACCAGGCTCCTCCATCCATGGGATTTTCCAGGCAAGAGTACTGGAGTGGGGTGCCATTGAGCTATAAAGTTTAGGATTTTTGCTTTTATCAGATGAATTGTGTCCCCTTCAGAAAGATATGGAGAAGGCAATGGCACCCTACTCCAGTACTCTTGCCTGGAAAATCCCATGGATAGAGGAGCCTGGTAGCCTGCAGTCCATGGGGTGGCAAAGAGTCAGACACGACTGAGTGACTTCACTTTCCCTTTTCTCTTTCATGCATTGGAAAAGGAAATGGCAACCCACTCCAGTGTTCTTGCCTGGAGAATCCCAGGGACAGGGGAGCCTGGTGGGCTGCTGTCTATGGGGTCACACAGAGTCGAACGTGACTGAAGTGACTTAGCAGCAGCAGCAGCAGAAAGATATGGGTTTCCCTGGTAGCTCAGCTGGTAAAAAAGCACCTGCAATGTGGGAGACCTGGATTCAATCCCTGGGTTGGGAAGACCCCCTGGAGGAGAAAATGGCAACCCATTCCAGTATTCTTACCTGGAGAATCCCTGGACAGAGGAGCGTGGCAGACTACAGTGCATGGTGTTGCAAAAAGTTGGACCACGACTGAGAGACTAAGCACAGCACACCATAGAAAGATATGCTGAGCCCTAAGCCCTGTACCCATGGATGTGGACTTAATTGAAAATAAAGGTCTTTCTTTGTAGATGTGATAAAGTTAAGACAAGGCCATTAAGTGGCCTTAATCCAAGATGACAGGTGTCCTTATAAAAAGAGGAGAGAGATACACACAGGGAGAAGGCATGTTGCAAGAGAGACGGAGTAATTGATGCTGTAACTGATGCAGCTGCAAGCCAATGAGTGCCAAGGATTTATAGGCACAACCAGAAGCTGAAGAGACAAGGAAGGATTCTACCCAGAGTCTCTATCCACAGGGAGCGTATCCCTGCCTACACCTTGATCTCAGACTCTAGCCTCCAGACCTGTAACACAATAAATATCTGTTGTTTGTGGCGCTTTGTTGCAGCAGCTCTGGGACATCATCCAATCCCCTTTCAGTCTGTTCCATTTATGACTACTATGGTCCACTCTTCGCTCCATCTTTTCTCCAGTCCACCGGCCCTCCTCTTCTTCATCATCTCCTCATCTAAGTCAGATTCCAGATTTTAACTTACTAGCATAATGACCTCCTAGACTCTTCCTTCCTTCTGCACAGTTTGGGGCCAGCGTGCTCAGCGGCCTCCACCGACACATGGCGTCACATGCAAATGGGGGCCATGTTGCCAGCATCTCAGACACCACAAGCTGTTTTTCACGCATCCTTTATTTTCCTGAGTTCTCTGACCTCACCATCTTCCCCTCAGTCTCAGGAGGTGCTGTGCTAATCGCCTTGATAGTCCACCTGTATCCTTGTAATTAGCCCAAGCGCCCATCCTCCAACTGCTGTCAGTGTTGCTGCTAAAATCCCACACTGCTCTCTTCTCCAGAGACCTGTCCTCAGCCAATAGGAGCACCCTGCCTGGCAGGCCACCAACCCCTAGACCTGCCAATGACTGTATGACACAGGGATAGAGACAGCAGGACCCCTTGCCTTAAGGTAGAACAGCAGGTGGAAACACAGCAATGATTTCCTCAATTAACCCCCCAAAGATTTTGTGGTCATTTAGTCAAGTAACCATAAACTAGAGAGGGGAAAATAACAATAGACATTTCAAGGGCTGATGGCTATAGGTTCAGAGTTGTTGCTGATATGCAAGGACCTAAATCATCATCATGCCCCACTGCCATCCCATAGGCCGAGGCCATAGAAGACACAGACACGTAAGGTCCTTAGAACAGAGCCTGGAAAGTGGTCTTGATATATGTTAGTCTTTATTTTTCTTTTAAGATTTTTTTTTTTACTCAAAGCATCCTAGGAGATTGGGTAAGAAGCTTTACTGAAGTCAGAATTCTAGGAGGTCAAAGTGCTCCTTCACCCCAATTCCCACCAGACCCTCTTTCTGCAATGTCTGTCTTTTCTCTTGCTTTTATCTAAAAAGGATGAAGCAAGGAATACAAGATGGAAGGAAGAACAGGAGTGATGGGAAATAAAGATTGTCTCCAGTTTCACCTCTTATTTCTCGTTAGGAAGGGAGTGGTCTAGTGAACAAATATACTGACTTAGAGATCTGGCAGGATTGGAATTTAAAGCTCAGAATGACCTTGAACTTCACAGCCCTCAGTCTATTCATCTACAAAATGGGGAAATAGTACCAGCTTCACTGGACTGATGGGAAATTAGCTCTAACGATATGTATGAAGCTTTATCCAAGGGCTGGAGAGTCAGGTGGCCTTTAGGTCTGCCAGCACAGCAGCCAGCGTTCTTACCCATGTCCCTTCATGGGCCTGCATGAGTTTGCTCTAGATAATGAATGTGCTTAAGAAAGTTTGCTCCAGAAGGTTCTCCCAGACACATCTCCACCTCCAGTGAGTTGGTCCCCAGTCCTGCATCTCCACCAACATGAACCAACACTAGCTGAATGTCTCTTGCCATGAGAGCTGGGATGACAATACCCAAACATCCCAAGCCACACTTAATGCATGCAAGTCTTCACTTGGTGAGTGAATCACCAGCTCTCTGGGTGCAACCCATCTAGTAGGCATGCTGGTTTCATCTGTGAGCCTCTGAGAATCAATGTCAGTGGATTCTCGCCAAAGACTTGCCCGGGCTTCACATTTCTACATCTACGATTTGCCTGTTAATATCCTTTGCTTTCGCTCCATAGCCATTTCTGCCTTCTTGGTGATTTTCAGAAGTCCCTTTGCAGCCTAGATCTAATTCTATGTCAGTTTCAAATACTTTCTTCTGATCTGTCAGCCATGAATTTGCCCTGCGTGTCATTTTATTCAACAGACACCCTCTGTTTTGACATGATCAAATTGAACGGATTTCAGCTCCTCTGAGCAAGTTTCAGCTTATCAGGACGCCTCTCATCAGAGAAGCCCTGGGAACAGTACAAAACGTTCCACATGTGGTCTGGGCAAGGTAGTGCGGGTCTGTGGACAGATTCTGAAATCTAAATGTGGAACCGCCTTGCCTTTGATCCTCGTTAAACACTAACTCATTAGTGTCCATCCACAGTTTCAGATTGTTGGAATTGTGTTGAATTCGGATCCTAAAACTGCACAGCATTTTGCCATTCCCAGACCGTTAGAAATCACACATGCTGTGTCTTTGGTGAGCATCTTTGATAGATCGAGTTAAGGACAATGGGCTCCCCTAGGGGCTCAGACAGGGTAAAGAATCTGCCTGCAATGCAGGAGACCTGGGTTCGATCCCTGGATCAGGAAGATCCCCTGGAGAAGGAAATGGCAACTCCAGTATCCTTACCTGGAGAATTCCATGGACAGAGGAGCCTGGTGGTCCCTACCCCATGGCATCAGTCAGGACAGGCACATTCCATTCTGTATCCTGTAGAGATCATTCAGTGTATGATGACATATTCCTTCCCTGCTGGGTGACCTTGAGCTAGTAATCTAGCTTCTGCAGGCTCCTCCCTAGTGTGGCAAGTATAGCAGCACCTCAGGTGTCAGGCTGCTGTGAGGAGCAAATGAGTTAATACAAAGCTGTTAGAATAGCACCTCCCATGGTGAAAGTTGGTGCGTTTGCCGTGATTGTTAGTGTTAAAGCAGCATTACCTGTGCTGTGTTAAGTCTCTTCAGTCGTGTCTGACTCTTTGCTACCCTATGGGCCATAGCCCACCAGGGTCCTCTGTCCATGGAATTCTCCAAGCAAGAATACTGGAGTGGGTTGCCATGTTCTCCTCCAGGGGATCTTACCGACCCAGGGATCGAACCGGCGTCTCTTTTGTCTAACTTGCCTTGTCAGGCAGGTTCTTTACCATTAGCACCACCCGGGAAGCCCAGCAACATGACTGACTTCTCCCAATTCCCTGAAGGTATTTCAGAGACTTTGCACTTGGGTTTCTCTCTGCCCAGAACTTGACCTCAGATTGGAGCTTCCTTCTTAACACTCAGGTCTTCAAATGGTGGCTTTACAGAGCTCATTCTGTGACGATGCCCTTGAAATCTATGCTCATAACTCATTATGAGTTATCCCTGGCTCATTATGTTTTCTTATCACTTGTTGCTCCTTATATGTATTACTACTTTTTTATGTCTTACTTCCACTGTAGGAAGTACACTACCTTTGAAAGAAGAGAATATCTCTGATCTATCCAAGGTGTACTAAGCAGAGTACTAAGCACAGCCTAGGAGCTGGTGAGAGGCACCATGATTCTTTGCCCACCAGTGACATTCACTTGTGAATCCCCGGAATCTGTGACAACGTTAGGTTACATGGCACAAGGGGGTAAGGTTGCAGATGAAATTAAGGTGGCTAATAAACTGACCTTAAAATAAGATTATCGTTAGGCTTCCCTGGTGGCTCAGTGGTAAGGAATCTGCCTGCCAATGCAAGAGACACGAGTTTGAACCCTGATCCAGGAAGATCCCACATGCCACAGAGCAACTAAATCTGCATGCCACAACTATCGAGCTGGGCTATAGAGCTGGACAGGAGCAACTACTGAGCCCATGTGTTTCAGCTACTGAGACCCATTCGCCCCAGAGCCTGTGCTCTGCAATAGAAGAAGCCATCACAATGAGACCATGCTCTGCAACTACACACAAGTCTCCGCTCACTGCCAACTAGAGAAAAGCCTGAGTGCACAGAAGACCCAGTTCAGTCAAAACTAAATAAAGAAAATTATTTTTAAATTATCTTAAAAAAAAAGATCTTGAATTGTCTGGGTGGTCTCAATGTAAGCACAAAGTTCCTTAAAAGTGGAAAAGGGACCATAAAAGAAGGATTCAGAGAGACCTAAGATGGACTTGATCCACCATTGCTGGCTCTGAAGATGTGGAAGGGGCCATGAGCCAAGGAGTGCAGGTGGCCTCAAGAAGCTGCAAGAGGCAAGGAAAGAATTTTCCCCTAGAGCCTCCAGGAGGGAATTCAGCCCTTCTGACACCCAGATTTTAGCCCCAAGACACTGGTGTCAGACTTCTGACCTCCAGAACTGTAAGATAATAAATGGGTGCTTCCCTGTTTGCTTAGACAAATCTGCCTTAGAAAAGAACCTTAGTAGAAAAATCTGCCTGCAATGCAGGAGACCTGGGTTTGATTCCTGGATTGGGAAGATCCCTTGGAGAAAGGAATGGCAACCCAATCCAGTATTCTTATCTGGAAAAATCCCATGAACAGAGGAGCCTGGTGGGCTACAGTCCGTGGGATTCTGAAGAGTGGGACACGACTGAGCAACTAACACTTTCACTACCATACTGAGTTCATGGTAATTTGTGATAGCAGCCACAGGAAACATGGAACTCATAGCTACTTGCTGGATGAGCTAATGAAGAAATGAATGATCAAACAGGATCTGAAGTCCCTCTACTGAGTGGTCCCTGTCATTTCTCTGGGTCTGTTTTAGGACTGGGTGCCCAGGATTGACCCAACTACACCAGCACTGGGTGCTGAGAGCAGAGGAACTCTCCCTCTCTCTTCTGTGTCCCCCTCTGTTCATACACTCAGGGCTCTCGTGTGTCTGATTAAAGGTAGCTGCTTGGTCCTTGCCTGATGTACTTACTCTTTAGTCCCTAAGTCACGTCTGACTCCCTGCAACCCCATGGACTATAGCCCACCAGGCTCCTCTGTCCATGGGATTCTCCAGGCAAGAACACGGGAGTGGGTAGCCATTTCCTCCTCCACTTCATGTAGAGCTGGCCATAAATTAAGATGCTGAACTGGATATTCACCTGACCCCAACCATGTGTCATTCGACCTGGTCTTACGCCTTTAGTCATGAGCGTGTCTTTTTCTCTGAGGTTAATATGCGTTCATCTCAACACAGCCCTGTCTTTCCATTTTTCTTTTCATTTTCTTTTTTAACATCACCCTGGAAACATCCTCTGGGATGTAAGACATGCGAGAGAGTAGAACATCTGGAGTTTTTAAAGGATACTTAAACTTTTTCAGGGCTTCCCCAGTGGCTCAGTGGTAAAGAATCCACCTGCAATACAGGAGACACAGGTTTGATCCCTGGGTCAGGAAGATCCCTTGGAGGAGGGCATGGCAACCCACTCCAGTATTCTTGCCTGGAGAAATTCCATGGACAGAGGAGCCTGGTGGACTATAGTCCATGGGTTCACGAAGAGTTGGATATGACTAAAGGGATTGAGCATACACTGCCTTTCAATGATGTTACTATGTCACCCCACTGGATTCACACACCCACCATCAATATTTTAGTATCCTCCTTTTTACAGATGAGGGAACTGAAAAATTTGTTTACTATGTCATTTGCTTTTCCCACTTATTCCTGACCTCTTCACTGAGCCCTTAATGAGGGCTTTCTGCATGTGGCATTGTGTTCAGAACATTACATACGACCGCCATGGCTCGGATGTATCCCAAGTTCTGAGAAGTTAAACTACAAGGTCATGCACGTCTTAGTCAGTACAAAAGATCATTCTTGGGAGAGAGAAAACCAGAAGTCTGGCATGCTAATTCTCTCCACTGAGCCCCCCGGCAAGTTCATCAAATTGCATCTGATGCTTAGAACAGCAACAACAGCTATAGTCCCAAAGCACAAGACGGCTACTCACCTCCTCTGGTCTCGCACTAAGTCCTGATTCCAGAATGCCCCGAGTGAGACCTTCTGAGCTCATGGCCACTTAGGAACATAACTCAAGCCACCCATCGTTTCCAGGAAGTTCCTACTGGTTGGCCCTTCCTACCTCCAGGTAGAGCCGGCCTTTTCAGAATTTACCCGATTGATGTGCTGTAGGCTGTCAGGAAACGTTTAACAGGAGGAGTCCTGCGTGGTGTTCCTCATAAATCCTCTGTTCCTTATCACTTCCTGGCAACAGGAACGAGTGGAATGGCACACCAGTCCCAGGACTGAGATCATAGGATGAAACACAGGCATGAATCTCCTTCAGTAAACATTCTCCTTACAACAAAACTGCTTAGTCTCAATCTTCTTTATTGAGATACGGATTGTCTCCTGACCTTATGACCATTGTTAATCCCTTGTTCCCTTGATAACGATTGCTGTACGTTTTGGTTTTCTGATCTTTATCGTTGTCGAAAGAAATTCCTTGTACAACAGCCTATATACACAGAAAGACCATTAAAGCAGCCTTGCTGCACCAGAGGCTTGGGTCCCCGTGTCTTTCTTTCTCTCTCTCCCCCTCTCCCTCTCTCTCTCTCCCTTCCTCCAGCTCATTCTCTGGTGTTGGAACCCAGCCGAACTCACTCTCCTGCCCGGGCTTTCAAGACCTCCTCAAGAGGGCGCCCTCTGCCTTCGTGAGGGATGCAAGCCCTGTTTTAGGGTTTTATTGGTTCTAGGCATAAACCAGGGAATATTAGCTTCTTTCTTTCTTTCACTTTCTTATTGTCGACTCCAGACCACCAGGTTCTGGTCCATTAAAGGACCGCAACAGTAGGCTTTTCAGTAATATTTCCCCCAACCTGTTTTTCCAGTCTGTCAGTCAGATTCCCGTTGTCTTGTTAGGCTTCCTTCCTGACTTGAGTATAATCCTCCTCCTTCCAAGAGGTGAAAAGTTAATTTCCTTAATGACTAAGTGTTTCACCATCCTAACCCAGGGTTTCTCAACCTCGGTGCTCTTGCATTTTTGGCTGCTTACTTCTGTGCCTTGGAGGATGTTTAACAGTGTCCCTGGTCTCTCTGACCACTTAATGCCAACAGCAAGCTTGCACCCTCTTCTCCAGTTCCTTAACTCTCACCTCATTATGACAACCAAAAAAAAAAAAAAAAGTCTCCAGACAATGCTAAATGTTTTTAGGATTGAGGGGCACAATCACTCTGGGGCTATTCCATCTCTGCCCCTCTATTTCAGTTGGACCAAGCAACACGGGCTCCCCTCATAGTTCAGTCGGTAAAGAATCTGCCTGCAATGCAGGAGACCTGGGTTTGATTCCTAAGTGAGGAAGATCCCTGGAGAAGGAAAAGGCTACCCACTCCAGTATTCTTGCCTGGAGAATCCTGTGGACAGAGGAGCCTGGCAGGCTATGGTCCATGGGATCGCAAGAGTCGGACACGACTTAGTGACTAAACCACCACCAAGCAATCTATAATATTCACCTTTAGACTGAAAATCCCGTGCTTCTATAACACTTACTCTCTAGTCATGGTTTTCCAATGAAGAATGGGAATTGGGTGTTTCATTTGATTGTGTTGAACAGAAGGCAAGTTTTAATTACAGTGCTCTATTGAGATCTCCAGAAAAACAGAACCAACAGGATGTGTGTGTATGGAAGAAATTGATTTGTGGAGGTGTGAGTCCAAAATCCACAGGCCAAGGTGAAAGGCTGGAGATTGGGGAGATTTGCAGTCTGAGTCCAAAGCAATCAACTGCAGAGTTCAGAGAAGGTGAGTCTTTTGTTTCTTAAGACCCACCCACATTATGAAAGGTAATGCTTTACTCAAAGTCCAATGATTTAGGGCTTCCCTGCTGGCCCAGTGGTTAAGAATCTGCCTTGTAATGCAGGGGACATGGGTTCAATCCCTGGTCTGGGAAGATCCCACAGGCTGCACGGCAACTAAGTTTGTGCACCACAACTATTGAGCTTGTGCTCTGGAGGCTGCGAGTCTCAACTACTGAACCCCATCCACCTAGAGCTGGGTCTCTGCAGTTAGAGAAGCAACCACAATGAGAAGCCCTCACACCGCAACTAGAGCCTAGCCCTCACTTCCTGCAACTAGAGAAAGCCTTTGCATAGCAACAAAGACCCAGCACAGCCAAAATTAAATAAACAAACAAACCAATCCTTAAAAAAAAAAAAAGTCCAGTGATTTAGATGTTAGTCTCACCCAGGAAAGACCCTCACAGAAACATCCAGAATGATGTGTGACCAAATATCTGGGCCATGCAGGCCAGTGAAGTTGACACATAAAATTTAATCATAACAGGCAGCAGTGGATGAACTAATTCATGGAAAAGAGAGGCAGGCTACATTTTAGTGCACCTGGAGTTTGGAACCAGGCTTCCCTGATTACTGCTTGAAAGGTAGATGTTAGAGACGCTGTACTAGGGCCATCAGTATGTCTCGGCCCTGGCCATCACAATCATCTGCCAGGGCTTGAGAGGATGCTTATATGAGAAATACCCTTGAAAAGTCCAATCCAGTTGTTCTAAGGTGGAGCTCAGACTTCAATGAGTTATTAGAAATCCTCAGCTGTTCCTAGCATGAAGCCAAGGTTGGGATCAATGAACATCTGATCCATCCCCCAACCTCCACCCCCAGGGAGGTTCAGTGGGGATGAGCACAGACTTTGCAGCAAGGTTCTCTGGGTTTGGGGCTTCCCTGGTGGCTCAGTGGTAAAGAAACTGCCTGCCAAGGTAGGAGATTGACAGTCTCATCCCTTGGTGGGCAGACCCCCTGGAGAAAGAAATGGCAGCTCACTCTGGTATTCTTGCCTGGGAAATCCCATGGACAGAGGAGCCTGACGGGCTACAGTCCATAGGGTCGTGGAAGAGTCTGACGTGATTTAGCAACTAAATAAGAAACACTGGGTTTGAGTCCCACTTTCCTTCAAGGGAGTTGGGAGATGCTGGGATGGTCGCTTCACCTGAGGCTGTTGGTTAAGTAAGAAGTAGAAGGCGCCCCGCACCTCCCTCGAGACATACCGCGTTTCCTGTGTCAGTATATGTCTGTCCACCACCCGGGTTGGTACTAACAACCTGGGTGTCCCTTCCCTGTCACTTTCATTTAAGGTCCTGTTAAAATATAATAAAAAATAATCATGATTTGTCTAACGTGTGTCAAGCTTTGAGAAAGATGCTGTGCTGTGAGTAGGCATCATCTAACCTCACAATAGTTCTATGAACAGGACTCTATGGTGGTACCACGTGACATACAAGGAAAAGTGAGGCACACAGAGGTCAGGCAGCTTCCCCGAGGCAGAAACAAGCTGTCTGAGATTTATCTGCCTCAGAAGTTTAAAGCTTTTACAGAATTTGCTTCAGGAGATGTAAATCAGGGTTGTGACCTGATTTCCAGAGAAGGAGGAAACAAAAAATACCATGATTTCCACATGTCACCCTGTGTACCTAGAAAATCTAAGAAAATAGAGATTTAAATTCTTAAACTTGAAATGGAAGTTTAGTAAAGACTTGGAGCATATCCAAAACCCTGATATGTTCCTGAATATCACCATTCAGTGGACATTGTATATAAAAATCGAGAGCCCATTAACAGCAGGAACAAAAATGTGAAACACCTAGAAATCAATTTGGCAAGAAAGGGGAGGTACACAAATGAATAATGCAGCTACCGAACTTTATCAAGGGGTATTTTTATTTATTTATTGGCTGCGAGGCTTGTAGGATCTTGACTCCCTGATCTGGTATCAAAAACCCATGCTCTCTGTAGTGGAAACTCAAGGTCTTAACCACTGGACTGCCAGGGAAGTCCCCTGTTAAGGGGTATTGAAGATTCATTTGACCTTTGGCAAGATGCTCTGTGCAGATGGTAGATGTTGTAAAAACTCCAATTCTTCGCAAATTCTTTTCCAAATGAATATTAGGCTTTGAAGTGATTTCTAAGCAATTCAGAAATTTCATAGTGCAGTACTTAAAGTGCTGAATTCATGACAACTTCTAATACCTCAGAAATAGTCAGTCCTTCAAAAATAAAGAGTCCAGTCAAATCACTCACTTGAGTGAGTTCCAGATTTCATTTCAGACATGGCCACCTAAGCAGTGAGAAGCTTTTTGCCTACTATACCTGGGCACACTCAGATCCAAACTAATTTATTAAAAAAGTTGCTTTGGAGTTAAAAAAATTTTTTTTAATATAAAATACAAGCTTGATTGTGAAATGAATATCTTTTATAAATTTATACACATTTATATGGGCTTCCCTAATGGCTCAGCAGATAAAGAATCTGCTTACAATGCAGTAGACACAGGAGTTGCAGGTTGGATCCCTGGTTTGGGAAAATCTCCTGGAGGAAGGAATGGCAACCCGTGCAGTATTCTTGCCTGAAAAATCCCATGGACAGAGGAGTCTGGCGGGCTACAGTCCAAAAGGGTTGCAAAGAGTCAGACATGACTGAGCAACTAACATATCCTGCACACACATATATCCACGTGAGAGTGAAAGTGTTAGTCACTCAGTCATGTTCAACTCTGCTACCACATGGGCTCCTCTGTCCATGGAATTCTCCAGGCAAGAATACTAGAGGGGTTGTCATTCCCTTCTCCAGGGCATCATCTCGACCCAAGGATTGAATCTGGGTCTCCTGCATTGCAGGCAGATTCTTTACCATCTGAGCCACCAGGGAAACCCCAATTGCATCTATCTACCTATACAATTAAAAAAATAATTGAATGAACACTTGTGTGACAACCTGGGCAGACAGACTTTTAAGGAAGCCCCTAGCTACTTTTCTGTGCTTGTGTAACTCATTCGCTGAGTATGAGTAGAACCTGTGACCTGCTCCTAAACACATGCAATATGACAAAATATAAATCAGCTTCTTAATATATCTATCAAGAGCTCACACCGACACTCCCAAGACTAAGAAATTCATATCTGAAAAAAACAAAAATAATAAATAGGTTAAAAATGATCAGCCTCACTGACGCCAGTTGAGTTGCTAAACTGTGGTTATATTGGCTGAGTTGGTTTTGGAGTTAGGATGACTTACGATACTCAAAGTTGGCAAGAACAGAATGAGACAGGTTCCTGCTCACCATGGAGAGGAATACAAATTAATAGAATGCTTTTGGAGAGCAGTTTGTGACAATAATTCCTGTGTCAAAAATTCCTGTGTGCATAGTCTTGGTTTGGGTCATTCATTTTTAATAATCTATCCAAAAGCAACAATCCTCAGTGCAATGACTGATGTGAAAGCACGTTCATCAAGACATTTGCTCTTATAAGAAAGGGAAATCTGAAACCAGCCCCAAATGCCGAGGGCAGGGGGAGACCCCAGAAAAAAGCAAATCACTCAGATTGGTAGGTGGCAGGTTGAATGAGAAAGAAAGCTTACTTATCAGACTCGTCTTGGGTGATGTCAAGACCAATAGATTTCTGCACTCGCCAACTGGAGAAGCAAATGGCAACCCATTCAAGTAGTCTTGCCTGGGAAATCCCACAGACAGAGGAGCCTGGTGGACTATAGTCCATGGGGTCGAAAAGATTCAGACACTCCTGAGCGACTGAGCATGCACTTGTCAGCCAGAATCTTAAAAGTTTACAAAGAGCCCTTAACTGGAGTCAGTCACGTACAGTTTGGAGAGTCTCAATGTCACATTTCTATTTCAAGGTTATACCCTTGGAGTGGCTTCTGGGAGCCCAAAAGACAAGCAGAATACATATTCTAAGAACAAGGGGAGGGGATGATGGGGGACACAGCTTCCAAGGGCCCGGGTTCAGCTTGAGGGTCAGCTGGTGGTCACGTCTTCTTGATGACTTTATCCAGGATATATTAGAGGGGAATGATTATATAAATTGCACTCTATCCACCCACTTGTTGAATAAGATGAAGATACTAAGATGATGTTTGGATTTCCTTGCTGGCCCAGTGGTAAAGAATTCATCTGCCACTGCAAAAGACACAGGTTCAATCCCTGGTTCAGGAGGATCCCGCAGAGCAACTAAGCCCAAGCACCACACCTACTGAGGCTGTGCTCTAGAGCCAGGGAGATACAACTACTGAGCCCATGTGCTGCAGCTCCTGAAGCCTGCATGCCTTAGAGCCTGTGCTCTGCAACAAGAGAAGTCACTGCAATGAGAAGCCCCAGCCCCGCAACTAGAGTAGCCCCTGCTCACCACAACTAGACAAAAGTTCATGCAGCAACGAAGACTGGGTGCAGCCAAAAATAAATTAATTAATTTAAAATTTTAATTAAAAAAAGATGATGCTTTCTTATAGGTTTTAATGACAAAGATAAATTCTTAAGGCTGTAAGTTAAAACAAACTAAAACAAGACAGGAATCCTTTAGACTATTAACTCACCAAAGCCAGAGAAACTCTTCAGTGGAATTGGACAGATCGGTGTCAAATTCCAGCTACATCGCCTATCTGCTATGTACTTTTAGGAAGTTACTGGATCCTGTTGAGCCTTAGTTGTGCTCCTAGGTTTAAAGATCCAACGACATCATTTAAACAAAATATCCTTACATGTTTTGGACACTTGTTGAACATCACCTGCCTCCTCTTCTTGTTAATAATGCTGATCATGGCATTATGAGCAATGGAGAGAAGAAGACAAGCCCTAAAGTCATACACAGACTGATTATGAGTTTAAAATATGTATTTGTCCACTCAGTAGTACCAAGATGGAAACAGCTGGCTTTAACTTTTAATTAAAATTAAAAAAGCAGAGATGAGCTGCCTGTCTGTATTTCCCCAGAGTGTGGCTTCTGTCCCGGGTAGAGACTGTGGCATCTTGTTCATAGGATCCTAGTGCTGGATCTAACAGGTGAGAAATCTCACGCCAACCTTACTCTCTAGTGATGGCAAAAATCTTGTAATGTTCCAACCCAGATGGGAAATGGGATGTGGTGTCCTTTGGGGGACAAACACTGCCCTCACCTTCCACAGCCTACATCACTGGTAGTCAGCTTTCAAAGGACATCCACACCACCAGGAAGGCCAAATGCAGATTCCCAGGTGCCCATACTGAGAGATTCTGATTTGAAAGTTTATAAATCTTAAGCATAGGGCTCAATGCATATGTCTATACCTACATATATATGATGGCTTCCCTGGTGGCTCAGTGGTAAAGAGTCCACCTGTAATGCAGGAGACACAGGAGACATGGATTTGATTCCTGGGTGTGGAAGATCTCCTGAAGGAGGGTTCTGTAACCTACTCCAATATTCTTGCCTAAAGAATCTCATGGACAGAGGAGCCTGGTGGACTACAATCCATGGGGTTGCAAAGAGTCAGACACGACTGAAATGATGGAGTATGCATGCATATATATATGGTATGTGCCTGTAACATACTATACCATATGGTAAATGCCATATAGGCATAGATCTATCTATCGATATCAACATCTAGCTAGCTAGCTATCTGTCTATCTATGTATATACCTGTAAAATCACTACTTAGATCAATGTATGGAACAGTTTCAACACTCTAAATGCCCTTACCACCTCCACGGCAGGTAACCATTATTCTAACTTCCCTCAACACAGATTAGCTTGTGCTTGAACGTCTTCTAAAGGGAACCACATAGGACTTCCTCTTTCGTGTCTAGGTTATCCTGTTCAGCATCATATTTACAAGGTGAGTCCCACCCTGTTGTTTGTATCGGTAGTTTACTGACTTTTATCACTGAAGATGGATAAACCACAATTTATTCCTCCATTCTCCCGTTGATGGGCATCTGGGTTGCTCCCAGTTTGGGGCTCCTTTAAATAGTGCTGCTCAAATGGTCTTATCCAGGCTTTTGTTGGACATGCATGTTCCATTCTCTTGCATATATTTAGGAGTGGGATTGACGGGCCATGGGGTGGGTATGTGTTTAAATCTGGTAGACACTGTCACACAGTGAAATCCACATATTTATAAGGAATTTTCTGGTGCAGCTGGTCGTGGATCATACTTTGAGAAACACTATTTCACTGAGAGTCCCATTTTGTGAGCAAGCATATCCCCTTTAGCTCACCCTTCCTTGGGGTAAAAGAGGGGACAAACTTGCTCACATCCAGACATCAGCAAGGTAATTTGGGAAAGAGGAGAGAAGGAGAAATAAAACGGATACCATCCCTTAGCACTGCATCGGGACAAATCTTTCAATTTACTCTTTTGCCCAGGAGAAAGAAGCTGAGAACAGGGACACTTTAATGGGGTTGGGAAGGCGAGAAGCCAGGTCACTGTGCCTGACTGTGAAGTCAGTCGAGCCCCCTCCCACACCAACCATGCGCTAGAATCACATCTGCTTCTTTGCTGGTAAAAAAGAGTCTGCATGGGACCTTATCCCTGTGGCGAGCAGCTGTCTCTTCTGCTCATCTCACACAGGATAATCACAAGCGGTTTTCTCTGCTCTGGCGGCCAGCCTGTGCTCTTAACCAAGGAATGGCTTGCAGGAGAGGAGATGAAAGAGATGGCATTCCTCCTGCTGTGCCCAGTGAACCGGGTCAAGAACAAACGCCAACCTTCTTTTCAGACAACATAGACCCAGCCAGCTCTGCTGAGGTCAGGAGGCCAGGACTTCCTGCTGGCGGACGCTGGAAAGAGGAACATCAGGAGTGCTGGCCATGTGCGGCTGCCTCAGTCCCTTGGCCGGGAGCCAGTTTTCCTGTCCTGTTTCAGCACCTCCTGCAGGCTGGCCCCACCTCCGCCAGCCGTGATCCCAAGCTGCTCTCTGCTGTTCTTAACCTAGCACTACAACCAGGGGCTCAGAGGCCAGAGACAGTAGGGCTCCAGAGAGGTAGAAGGGCTGGAAAGTGGTGGGAACGAAACCAGGCTCTGTACATCCAGCGCCCCATAAAGCCAGAGGGATGAGCTAGAATTCCCTCCCACTTCACCCACCCTAGGCTGGATCTTATGTCCCTTGTTGAGATGTTCACAGCACTCTGAGTATCTGAAGGAAAGCTAGACGGTTCAAAATAGTCTGGACTTAAACCTCCCCTCTGGGTCTCTCCCACCATCCTATACAAAATGAAGAACTTTCTCCCCCACAAGAAAGGAATGAACATCAAGATTGATTAAGTTCAGCTCCCAGTTGGTCCCAATCTCCAGCTGGTCTCGGGAATTCCTTGCCCTAGTTGTTGAAAGCTAACTAATCAAAATAATCTTGAGGAAAAACAGACCCCCTCAAAACAACGTATCTCCGCATATATATGTTTTCTATATATACCTACTCTTTTTTTGACTTAGTGCAGCAGCTCACTGGTCTGATGGCTGCCCCTTCTCGCCTCATTAAGGGTGATCTGTTCCTGTAGAGTATCGGTCTCATTCTTTCTCCGAACCTCACCATCTTTGGTTCCCTTACCTTACACTCTTGGTGCTGAAACCTGGGAGGTTGAGGTTCCTTCTCGTTCTCCACGGCCAGCTCTTTGGAGCATGGAAACCTGCCAAGCTTACTTTCCCACCTGGGCTTTCAAGACCTCCCCAAGAGGACGCCCTGTGCCTTCGTGAGTGGTACAAGCCCTGTGTAAGAGCTTTATTGGTTTTCCGTGTACCCCAGGAAATATTGGCCTCTCTCTCTTTCTTTTTCGTGAGATCGACCAACTCCAGGACAGAGGCCTTTTGCCATTCGACCTCCCTCCATCCACCACAAATTCTCACCTGACCCAGGAGCCCAGGTAAGGTCAGACAGTACTCTAGGGTGCCATAGACTATCGTCCTTTCTGGGTTCCCGAGGAACCCTCCAGCCAAAAGGCCCTCTGGGGAGGTACTTGGGGGACGCCCTCTCCCTCCTTCAGAGTCTCTCTCTGCCTTTGTGCAGTCGAAAGATTAGGTGACGACATTTTCTCTATACCAGACAGTCGTTAGCCATTTGCTATGGAGTCAAGCCAATCCGTTCTGTGGGACTCTACCTTGGCCTGTGTAAAACGAAACCTTAAACCTCTACGCTTGACTGATTTCAAGGTTCATAAACTCGAGTCACTTTGTACTCAAATTTGGCCTCAATACAAATTGGACACCCAAAACTGCTGGCCTGAGTTCGGGACTTTCGATTTCAATGTTTTATCAAATCTCACTAACTTCCTCAAACGGAATGGCAAATGGTCGGAAGTCCCCTATATTCAAGCCTTCTGGGACCTTAGAAGCTGTACTTTTCTGTGCAAGGACTGTTCTACCTATCAAATCCTCCTCTGCTCTCTCTTCCCCTCCACTACAAAATAATCCAAATCTAAAGCCCCTAAAAGGCCCCCTAAACCCTCAGCTCCCGATTTCAACCCGGCAGACGAGCCACCTCCCTACCGCCCCGGTGATGAGACATCCGGGGGCGAGACCCCACCCTCTAGCCCTTCCTCCTCCAAATCAGGAAGTGATGACCCCAAAACCCCAAAAGAGATTTCCACTCCCTCTCCATGGACCAGGACCCAAAGCAAACACGTTTCCTCGCAGAGAGGTAGTGGGACCAGAGGACCCTACATGGGTTCATGTGCCTTTCTCAATTTCTGATATGAGCCAAACTGAAGAAAAATTGGGATCCTTTTCAGAAAATCCTACTAGATATAGGAAGGAATTCCTCCGCCTTACACAAGCATATCATTTAATCTGGAGTGATCTTTATTACATCATTAAATGCCACTTTAACCGCCGATGAAAAAGAGTGGATATGGCAGGTAGCCCAAGCTCATGCTGATCAGCTCCATAACCAAGATAGGGCTAATCCAGTGGCTGATGATGTAGTTCCTTTAACTGAACCATGGTGGACATATCAAGCTGGCGATGCCAGCATCTGGTACCTACATTATATGGTCACCTGTTTACTAGAAGGAATGCTAAAAAGCTCTCACATTCATGTTAACTATGATAAAGATTAGAGAAGTGACTTGAGAAAAGGATGAAAATCCTGCCCTTTTTCTTTCACGGCTTACTGAGGCAGTCCAGAAATACACTAACCTAGATATTTCCACCCCCGCCAGACTCCTATAATTACACGTCCAGTTCATAAGTCAGTCAGCCCCTGATATCTGCCAAAAACTACACCAGTTAGAAAAGGGCCCTGAAACCCATCAGTGAGATCTCCTAGAAATAGCCTTTAAAGTTTTCAATAATAGGGAGGAAGAAGAGAAAAAGGAAAAAGAAAAGAAAGAAAGCCCAAATATGCTTTATTCACTGCAGCTTATCCAAGAAAAAAATTCAACCCCTCTGGCCTGCCAACCTCAACCCGCCTCTGTGGGACCTCCAGGCGCATGCTTCAGATGTAACCAAACAGGACACTGGGCCAAATCCTGCCCAAACCCCCAGCCACCCACCAAACCCTGCCCCACCTGCAAACAAGGGGGACACTGGAAAATGAATTGTCCTCGGACACTACCCATCAAATCTCGGGGTCCTCCCCAGGCCCAACAATGGGTCAAAGGCCAGACTCTGGGGGGCCCTGGCACCCCAGACCATGGCTCCTCGGATGAGACGGGAATTGACCCAACTGTGCATGAGTTATTCCAGTGACTGAGCCCAAGCTCCAGACCCCAGGTCCATCCCATACAGACGGACACGGGACTTCGGGTAATTGACAGGGCTGGCCGGACACAAAGTCTTGTTCATAATAGACACTGAAGCGGCCTTTTCACCTTTAACCTCCTTTAAAGGTCCTCTTCAACCTTCAGAAGTAGCCATCGAAAGGGTCTCAGGCATCCCTTTTTACCCCAAAATAACCTCTCCCTCCTTTGTTCTTTTGGCAAAACAACACTAACACATTCTTTTATAGTAGTTCCTCGATGCCCAGTGGCATCGATGGGGCGTGATCTTCTGGCTAAGCTACAAACTTCTATAAACCTCCCATTCTTAGATCCCATATCAATTTTTTGCATCCAAATGGTACCCAAACCCTTGGCCAGCCCTCACTCCCAAAACCTGCCCCTTAATCTTCCCCTGATAGATCCTCGGGTCTGGGATACCAAAGCCCCATCGGTAGCTTGACACCATTCCCCTGTACAGGTTTTTCTTAAGAGTCCCTCTCAGATCATAGCCCAAACTCAATATACCCTGACTACAGAACCCCGACAAGGACTTAAACCAAGTCTTCCGACTGCTCAAAGCCAGCCTTTTGCAGCCTATCTGTTCTCCTCATAATACCCCTATACTGGCAGTCAAAAAGGGACCCCACCCCTGGCATCTAGTCCAAGATCTTTACAAGATCAGTGAGGCCATAATACCCGTACACCCCCTGGTCACTAATCCCTACACCTTTTCCCCCTGACACACTCTATTTCACAGTATTGGGTCTCAAATATGCTTTTGAAGGAGGAAATAGAACAGGCTCCGTCTTGAAAGCAGGACTCCATCTTGGGCCGGGCTGTGGACTTTGAGCTATATGCCCAGTAATCTATGGAAACGACAAGCTAACTGGAAAATCAGACCACCCACCCCCCACCACCGATGGAAGAGCCCCATGGCTCGTACCTAGACTCTTCATTGCCTAAAAGAATACCCTAATTATCTGTGTAACCAAGTAGAATCATAAATTCTGTTATGCTTATTGGGGTATGACTACATGGCTATTGATAATTGCTCACTGTTAACCACCTAGGCTTAAGGCATACGAATCACAGGTTAACTTTGTATCTTTCTTTTCCTTTGTTCAGACTAGTTTCAGAGAATTTGGGTATGTGGGTTTGAGCATGTCCACTTAGGGTATATAAGGTTTTCACAAAAACTGGTCGGGGTCCTTGGCTAAGGGGAGACTCTACCTTGGGCCCGCCGGAGTAATAAACAGCTCTCCACTATCTGCATTGTCCTTCTGAGTGAGTTTGTTTCCCGGAACGCATGGCTGCAGCACTTTCTTTACTATACCTCTTTCTTTACTACACCACTCTTCACAGCCCCAGACACATATCAATCCCAACAATTAACTTGGACCATTTTGCCACAAGGGTTTAGAGATAGCCCTCATTTTTTTGGTCAAGCCCTTCAAAGAGCCCTACAAACTTTAGACCTGGGCTCTACTATCTTACTTCAACATGTAGACAATTTATTGGTACGTAATTCCTCTCGCCATAACTGCCTAGTCCACACTGCGACATGACTAAATGTCCTAGGCTACAGAATCTCGCTCTCCAAGGCACAAATTGCTTTCACCGCTGTCAATTACATGGGATTGCTTCTCACTTCTATATCCAAAATAATTCCAGCTCCAAGACTTCAAGCCTTGACACAGACCCCCAGGCCCCAAACCAAGAGGGAACTTCACTGTCTATTAGGTCTGTTAAATTTCTTCCTAAATGGGTCCCAAATTTTGCTCTCCACCCAAAATCCCTCTACCAAGCTATTTGAGGAAACTTAGATGAACTCTTATTGACCCCCCACCTCTCTCCACACCCCCATACAGATTCTTATCAAACATTTACTTCAGGCCCCTTCTCTTTACTTACCTGATTACACCAAGCTTTTTTTCCTTTTTGTACATTCTTGACAAGGACATGCCTTAGGGATTCTGTGCCAGAAACGGGAGGACATATGGGGACCTCTAGCTTACTTATCCAAACAACTCGATCTCATCACGCTTGGATGGCCACCTTATTTCCAGGCCTTAGCTGCAACTACTCTCTTAATACCTGAAGCCCCAAAACTAACCCGAAATGCTCCTTTAAATGTACGTTCAGCTCATTCCTTTAAGGATTTGCTGTCTTATGGGGCTTTTCCTTTCTGTGTCTCCTGCTCGACTACAAATCCTCCACGCACAGTGCCTCGACCCATCCCTTTCTTTTATACCCTGTAAACCTCTTAATCCTGCTAGTTTATTCCCTACACCAGATCCAGAAACCGAGCACCTATCTCATGACTGGGTTCAGACCCTGGATTGTGTTCACTTAATCCTTTTGAACGTATAACCAATCGGCTCATCACTGACCCCAGAGTCCCATCCTGGTTCATAGATGGCAGTGCCCAGAAGCAAGCCCCATTTGGGGCTGGATATGCTATAGTCCAGGGACAGCCCTACAAAGTTATTCCCTGCCTCGCCTCATGAAATCAGCCACACTCCCAGCTCACACATCCTCACAGCAGGCTGAACTGATAGCTCTTACACGAGCCTTGACCCTAGCCAAAGACCAGAAGGTAAACATTTACACTGACTCTAAATATGTCTATAACATATTACATTCTAATATTATAATCTGGAGGGAGAGGGGATCCCTGACTCAGAAGGGCACACCTATTCTCAATGCTTCTTTTATTTCTGAACTCCTCCATGTAGCTCAGCTCCCAAAACAAGCTGCTGTAATATATTGCTGGGGACACCAGCGACATGGCCCTATCTCATTTTGTTACAATACAGCAGATCACAAAGCAAAGCGGCAGTCCGCCTCTGTTAGTCCTGTCTTTCAGTTCAGTTCAGTTTAGTTCAGTTCAGTCGCTCAGTGGTGTCCAACTCTTTGCGACCCTGTGAATCGCAGCACGCCAGGCCTCCCTGTCCGTCACCAACTCCCGGAGTTCACTCAGACTCACATCCATCGAGTCAGTGATGCCATCCAGCCATCTCATCCTCTGTCTTCCCCTTCTCCTCCTGCCCCCAATTCCTCCCAGCATCAGAGTCTTTTCCAATGAGTCAACTCTTCGCATGAGGTGGCCAAAGTACTGGAGTTTCAGCTTCAGCATCATTCCTTCCAAAGAAATCCCAGGGCTGATCTCCTTCAGAATGGACTGGTGGGATCTCCTTGCAGTCCAAGGGACTCTCAAGAGTCTTCTCCAACACCACAGTTCAAAAGCATCAATTCTTACTATACCCCAAATTGACGAGCCTAACATTTGCACATTACTTTCATATTTACATTCCCTTTTCCACCCCTCTGCAAGAGTACTTAAAGCTTTCCTTCAGAACTTTATTGACTTAACTAAAGACGATGTGACTCATTTAAGTAGTCTGACCCAAGCTTGTACCACTTGTCAGAGGACAAACCCTAATTCTAACATTCAACCCCTCCTTTCCCCACCCACCAAATTTGCGGGCATCTTCCCGCACAAGACTGGCAAGTAGATTTCACCCACATGCCACTCGTAAAGAGGTTAAATTCCTCCTAGTCTTCTTAGATACATTTTCTGGATGGATCGAAGCTTTCCCGACTACTAACAAACAAGACCCTACTGTAGCTTGCCTTATTCTCACAGAAATCCTCCCCGGTTTTGGAATGCCTTCCTCCCTCCAGTCTGGCAACAGGCCCAAGATCATATCCCAAGTCACCCAGAATATTGCATGAACCCTTCAAATTCCTTGGAAGTTTCACATTCCTTGTCACCCCCGGTCCTCTGGTAAGGTTGAGAAAACCAACTGAGTTCTAAAAGAAACTCTGACCAAATTAATAATTGAACTTCATCAAGATTGGACTAAACTCCCCCCTTTAGCCCTCTTAAAGGTCCGGGCCATACCAAAAAAATCTCTAAATATCCGTCCATTTGAGGCCATGTATGGGAGGCCCATAGTACTTTTAGGACTCCCTCCACTTCCCATGACGGTCCTAAACTGCCATCCCACCCTCCTTTTCCCTTACTTGCCCATATATGAGATGCCCTTTGGCAACATATGGATAACCTACTCCCTCGACCACATCCCAATATCCCCTACCCATCCTTCCAAATAGGAAACAAAGTCTATATGACGGTTCAGTCCCACTCAGATCTAACCCCAAAATGGCAAGGACCCTACATAGTAATTCTGCTGACCCCTACCGCTGCAAAATTAAAAGAAATCACCCCTTGGGTGCACATTCAGTTCAGTTCAGTTCAGTTCAGTTGCTCAGTCGTGTCCGACTCTTTGCGACCCCATGAATCACAGCACGCCAGGCCTCCCTGTCCATCACCAACTCCCGGAGTTCACTCAGACTCAGGTCCATCAAGTCAGTGATGCCATCCAGCCATCTCATCCTCTGGCGTCCCCTTCTCCTCTTGCCCCCAATCCCTCCCAGCATCAGAGTCTTTTCCAATGAGTCAACTCTTCGCATGAGGTGGCCAAAGCACATTACTTGACTAAAAAAGGTTATGCAGCCCAATGATGAGAATGTTTACCAGATTAATACTTAATACACACAGGCCCTACAGCTCTAAAGTTCTCACGGCTTCCACCAGCCCCAACTGACAACGGATGAGCCTATGGGTTTCACGGCTACAATTATTTCTGGAACAACTCCTGGCAGATATCTGGATCTCGAGTCCTCAAGGATTGATGTTCAAACACGTTGAAGATTACATCTTCACCCTGTGGCTGTAGGGACCCTTTTATAACTTTTACCCTTTCGAAATCCAATTCTTCTCCATAATAGTCTATCTTATACTCACTTCCCCAAATGTTACTTAACATCTTCTTCTTATCTTCTCTCTTTCCTCTGACCCAAGAACTCTTTCAAAATCCTAACCTCAACTATTTATTCTGGACCCTTAATTCAACCCATACCTACAATTGGCTAAAGACTGCTGGATATGTCTATCTATAACTCCTTGGGGAGATTCACCCCTTCCCACATCCATCCTTGACTGGACCACTGGTAACATATCCCTACACCACTCATACAGTGGGGAGCCTTTATTCGTCTCATATCTTAAATATCTTCACACTAGTGATCAAATCCAGAATTCAGACAAACTCTTAGAATCTTTGCTCACTGACCTTCCCTCCTACAATGGAAAACCTCCAGTAGAAGGCCCTATCACCCAGAAAGTAACACTATTACAACCAGCTCCTTTTTGCATATCTACTGCTGCTGCTAAGTTGCTTCAGTCATGTCCAACTCTGTGCGACCCCATAGATAGCAGCCCACCAGGCTCCCCCATCCCTGGGATTCTCCAGGCAAGAACACTGGAGTGGGTTGCCATTTCCTTCTCCAATGCACAAAAGTGAAAAGTGAAAGTGAAGTTGCTTAGTTGTGTCCGACTCTTAGCAACCCCATGGACTACAGCCTACCAGGCTCCTCCATCCATGGGATTTTCCAGGCAAGAGTACTGGAGTGAGTTGCCATTGCCTTCTCCGTTTTTCATATCTAGAAATTCCCGAAATAGTTCATATGACCAACCCATGGACATAATCCCTAAACCCATGTATAACCATACCTCCACTTTATTCTTTGCCAATGGAAAGGCTTTATACAATATTTCTGGTCCTACAGGACACTCTTCAACCTTTACAGGACGATTTCCTTCAGCATACTCCTCCACTTCTCCCATCGTTGGGGCCATGTTAGCAGGGTCCCTGACTGTTCTTGAACGAACGATCAAGCTCTGCCTCCCCACCCCACCACCTGCTGACTCCTCTTCGCCATCAACTTCATCTGTTGTATTGTGACACCTGGCCTGTTTTTCTTGTGTGGGGCATCTATATATGTCTGTTTACCTACTAATTGGACCGGAACCCACACCCTGCTATACTCCAGTCCAAACATTTTTATACCCCCAGTGATCAACCCCTATCTATTCCTCTCATTCACAAGCAAATGAAACAAGCCATTCATTTCATTCCCCTCTTAGTGGGACTAGGGATAGTGGCTAGAATTGGAATAGGAACTAACCACCTCCATCCAAAACTACCAGGCACTATCTAAAGGCCTCTCAGTCAGCCTCCAGGAAATAGCCCAAGCTCTATAACTATCCAAAATCAACTCGATTCCTTGGCAGCCCTAGTGTTACGAAACAGAAGAAAAGGGAGGTTTGTGCCTTTTTCTGGGTGAATCCTGCTGCTTCTATGCTGACTAGTTGGGTGTTGTCCAGGAAGCTGCAAAAAGCCTTACAGATCAAGCCTCTTGAATCCACCAGAGATTAAGCAACTCCTGGCAGTCATGGCTGACAGATTGGGACTGGATGCCTTGGGTTTTGCCCCTTCTCAGACCATTCATATTCATTATCCTAATATTCACATTTGGACCTTGTTTGTTTAATCTTTTCCAGGGATTCTTCCAGGACTGAATCTGAGCCATTTCTCGAGATCAAGTCAAGACTGTTCTTCTGCTCGAGACCCTGGCAGCTAGAATAGAAAATCAACACTACGGGCCTTAGACTTCCTTCCTCCCAGACCACAAACCCCCGAACATTCATCAGCACGAAGAAACCCTGAACACTGACAAGGCCCATCTCTCTTTCTCTTTTTATATATTCTTTACGGTCTGGAATGAAGGAAAGCTACGCGGCTCAAAATAGCCTGGAGTTCAAATTCCCCTCCAGGTCTCTCCCACCGTTCCATACAGAACGAAGAACTTTCTCTCCCCAAGAAAGGAATGAACATTAAGATTGATTACATTCAGCTCCCAGTTGGTCCCAATCTCCGGCTGGTCTCGGGAATTCCTTGCCCCAGTTGTTGAAAGGTAACTAATCAAAATAATCTTGAGGAAAAACAGACCCCCTCAAAACAACGTATGTCCACATATATATGTTTTCTATATATACCTACTCTTTTTTTTGACTTAGTGCAGCAGCTCACTGGTTTGATGGCTTTCCCTTCTTGCCTCATTAAATGTGACCTGTTCCTGTAGAGTATCGGTCTCGTTCTTTCTCAGAAGCTCGCCTTCTCTAGTTCCCTTAGCTTATAGTATCCTCTACCACCATTCTCCTGCCCTGAACTCACTTGCCTAAGCTCTCCCCGACACACTCTGTTAATGCAGAGAAACAAAACAAACGACCTCTGTCTTATCTCAAGGCTGTTGACTGGTACATAATAGATGATCAATGAATAGTTAGTTACATAAATAATTGAGTGGCCCCTGGATGAATGAATAAGACAAAAACCTGATTCATGTCCTTTTAAAGGGAATTCGGCTATTTGGATCATGGAGTTGTAAGCTCTCCCACGTAACAACAAAACCTTAGCTCTTTTGAAATTAAAAGAGACTCTTTGGGGTTTGGTTCACAATGGCAGAGTAGAAGGATGTGTGATCATGTCCTCCTGAGAGAGCACCAAAATCACAACTAGTTCTTAAACAGCCGTTCTCAGAAGGATGCTGGAACCCACTGAAAAAACACAGTCCACAGCCAAAGGAAAAGCCACATTGAGATGGGAAGAGGGGCACAATTACAGTAAAAACAAATGCCACACCCGCCGGATGGGCAGTCCACGAACTGGAGAACAATAACACCAAAGAAGTTCTCCCACTGTTGTAAAGGTTCTGAGCACCCCCATCAGGCATCCCAGCCTGGGGATCTGACAAAGGGACTAGGAATCCCCAGGGAATCTGACTTTGAAGGCTAGCAGGATTTGATGATAGGAATTCCACAGGACTGGGGAAAACAGAGACTCCACTCTTGGAGAGCGTGCATAAAAGCTTGTGTGCACCAGGACCCAGGGGAAAGGAGCAGTGACCCCACAGAAGACTGAACCTGACCTACCTGCTAGTATTGGAGGGTCTCTTGCAGAGGGGAGGGGCAGCAGTGGCTCACCTCAGGAACTAGGGCATTGGCAGCAGCAGTCCTAGGAAATACACACTGGCTGTTATGAGCCCTCTTGGAGGTCACCACTAGCCCTACCACAGAGCCTGTATACTCCAGGGCTGGGTTGTCTCAGGTCAAACAACTAACAGGGAGGGAGCACAGCCCCAGCCATCAACAGATTAGTGGATTAAAGTTTGACTGAGCACAGGCCTGCCCACCAGAGCAAGGTCCAGTTTTTTCTACTCCAGTCCCTCTCATCAGCTGCACAAACCTCTTAGATACCCTAGTGGCTCAGATGGTAAAGAATCCACTTGCAATGCAGAAGACCTGGGTTAGATCCCTGGGTTGGGAAAATCCTCTGCAGAAGGGAATAGCAGCCCACTCCAGGATTCTTGCCTGGAGAATTCCATGGACAGAGGACCCTGGTGGGCTACAGTCCATGGGGTTGCAAAGAGTCATACACGACTGAACAACTAACACTACCACACTCCACCAGAGGGCAGACAGAAGGAACAAGAAGAACTACAATCCTGCAGCCTCCAGAACAAAAACCACAATCCCAGTTAAACAAAGTTAAATAAAATGAAAAGAGGACTTTTTTCTCAGACGAAGGAACAACAACAACAACAAAAAAACCTCAGGAAAACAACTAAATGACTGAAGTACAAATAGGCAATCTTCCAGAAAAAGAATTCAGAATGATTGAAACAGGAAGGAAGTGGGCAGGGCACAACTTGTAAAAGAAGGACATAGCCTGAGAACACAACATAAACTAATTAGAACCAAATAGGTTCAAGATGGTGGCTGAGTTGACTTCCGCTAGACCTTTAAACACTCACTGTTATTACATCAGCAAGCTAATGACACACCCACAGGCACCAAGACAGTTCCAAGGCTGACCATCGAAGACCAAAAAGTGAGTGATGGCTCAATTCCTAGAAATCTTTGCCGTTTCCCCAAAATAGTTGGAATAATCTTCCTACTCATAAGTCCCTTCCCTGATGGCTTAGATGGTAAAGCATCTGCCTACAATGCGGGAGACCCGGGTTCAATCCCTGGGTCGGGAAGATCTCCTGAAGGAAATGGCAACCCACTCCAGTACTCTTGCCTGGAAAATCCCATGGACAAAGAAGCCTGGTAGGTTACAGTCCTAATGAGTCTTACTCATCAGGCTATGAAATTTCCTCATCCATAAAAGCTAACCACACCACATTTCAAGGCCACTCTTGGTGGACTGCACTCTCTCTGTGGAATGTTTCTCTCTAAATAAATCCACTGCTTACCTACCACTTTTTCTCTCATCGAATTCTTTCTGTGACAAGACATCAAGAACCTGAGCTTCATTAGTTCCTGAAACCAGGTGTGTGATCTCAGTGAAAGACCATGAGTTGAGTTCCAGCCACATAGGTTAGCATCCCAAACTGGGTTTTGGCTGGGTTTAAGTCCCAGCACAGGGGTTCATGTCCCAATCTAAGTGAATGTTTTCATAATGATAGTGAAGATGATCTAGGATCTTGGAAAAAAGAGTGGAGAAGATGAAAGAAATATTTAATAAATACCTGGAAGAACTAAAGAATAAACAAACAATGATGAATAATACACCAGAAGGAATCAATCACAGAATAATAGAGGTAGAAGAACAGATAAGTGACCTGGAAGACAGAATGGTAGAAATCACAGAACTTAATATAGAAAGAACAGTGAAAAGAAATAGAGACAGCCTAAAGAGACCTCTGGGACAACATTAAATGCACCAACATTCATTTTAAAGGGGTTCCAGAAGGGGAAGAGAGAGAGAAAGGACCAGAGAAAATATTTGAAGAGATACTAGCTGAAAAATTCCCTAATATGGGAAAGGAAATAGTCAACCAAGTTTAGGAAGCACAGAGAGTCCCAGGAAGGATAAATTCAAGGAGGGACACATCGAGACACACAGTAACCAAACTGACAAAAATTAAAGACAATGATAAAAGATTAAAAGCAACAAGGGCAAAATGACAAATAATATGCAAAGGAACTCACATAAGGCTATCTGCTGATTTCTCAACAGAAACTTTGCAAGCCAGGAGGGGGTGACATGATATATTTAAAGTAATGTAGAACTATAACCAAAAATACTTTTCCTAGCAAGGCTCTCATTCAGATTTGACAGAAAAATCAAAAGCTTTACGGACAAGTGAATGTTAAGAGAATTCAGCACCACCAAACAAGCTTTACAACAAAAGCTTAAGGAGCTTCTCTAGGCAGGAAACACAGGAAAAGGAAAAGAACTACAAAAACAAATACAAAACAATTAAGAAAATGACAACAGAATCATATATATTGATAATTACCTTAAATGTAAATGGATTCAGTGCACCAACTAAAAGACATAGACTGGCTTGTTGTTGTTGTTTAGTTGCTAAGTAGACTGTGTCCAGTTCTTTTACGACCCCGTGGACCATAGCCTGTCAGGTTTCTCTGTCCATGGGATTTCCCAGGCAAGAATACTGGAGTGGGTTGCCACTTCCTTCACCAGGGGATCGTCTCTGTCTCCTGCATTGGCAGGTGGATTCTTTACCACTGAGGTACCAGGGAAACACAGACTGGCTGGGTGGATATAAAAACAACACCCCTATATATACTGTCTAAAAATGATACTTCAGACCTAGGGACACATATAGACTGAAAGTTAGGGGATGGGAGAATGTATTCCATGCAAATGAAAATTAAAAGAAAAATGGAGTAGCAATACTCATATCAGACAAAATAGACTTTAAAACAAAGACTGTTATAAGAGGCAAAGATGGACACTACATAATGATCAAGAGATCAATCCAAGAAGAAGATATAACAACTGGAAATCTATATACACCCAACATAGGAAGGAGTACCTCAACATGTAAGTCAAATACTAACAACCATAAAGGGAGAAATTAACTATAACACAATTATAGTGGGGGACTTTGACATTTTCATCAATGGATAGATCATCCAGACAGAAAATAAGAAAGGACAGGCCTTAATAGACACAACAGACCATATGGACTTAATTATTATGTATAGAGCTTTCCATCCAAAAGCAACAAATTACACATTCTTCTCAAGTGCACATGGAACATTCTCCAGGACTGACCACATCCTGGGCCACAAGGTGAGCCTTGGTAAATTTAAGAAAATTTAAATCATATCAAGCATCTTTTCTGATCACAATGCTAAGAGATTAGAACTACAGTACAAGAAAAAAAAAAAAACAATAAAAATCACAATACGTAGTAGCTAAACAATATGCTACTAAACAACCAGTGGCCCACTGAAGAAATTGAAGGGGAGATTAAAAAGCAAATCAGATCAGATCAGATCAGTTGCTCAGTCCTGTCCGACTCTTTGCGACCCCATGAATCGCAGCACGCCAGGCCTCCCTGTCCATCACCCAACTCCTGGAGTTCACTGAGACTCACGTCCATCGAGTCAGTGATGCCATCCAGCCATCTCATCCTCTGTCGTCCCCTTCTCCTCTTGCCCCCAATCCCTCCCAGCATCAGAGTCTTTTCCAATGAGTCAACTCTTCACATGAGGTGGCCAAAGTACTGGAGTTTCAGCTTTAGCATCATTCTTTCCAAAGAAATCCCAGGGCTGATCTCCTTCAGAACGGACTGGTGGGATCTCCTTGCAGTCCAAGGGACTCTCAAGAGTCTTCTCCAACACCACAGTTCAAAAGCATCAATTCTTTGGTGCTCAGCCTTCTTCACAGTCCAACTCTCACATTCATACATGACCACTGGAAAAACCATAGCCTTGACCAGATGAACCTTTGTTGGCAAAGTAATGTCTCCGCTTTTGAATATGCTATCTAGGTTGGTCATAACTTTCCTTCCAAGGAGTAAGCGTCTTTTAATTTCATGGCTGAAGTCACCATCTGTAGTGATTTTGGAGAAATATAAATTTGGAGAAAAATAAAGTCTGACACTGTTTCCACTGTTTCCCCATCTATTTCCCATGAAGTGATGGGACCAGATGCCGTGATCTTCGTTTTCTGAATATTGAGCTTTAAGCCAACTTTTTCACTCTCCACTTTCACTTTCATCAAGAGGCTTTTTAGTTCCTCTTCACTTTCTGCCATAAGGGCGGTGTCATCTGCATATCTGAGGTTATTGATATTTCTCCTGGCAATCTTGATTCCAGCTTGTGTTTCTTCCAGTCCAGCATTTCTCATGATGTACTCTGCATATAAGTTAAATAAACAGGGTGACAATATACAGCCTTGACGAACTCCTTTTCCTATTTGGAACCAGTCTGTTGTTCCATGTCCAGTTCTAACTGTTGCTTCCTGACCTGCATACAAATTTCTCAAGAGGCAGATCAGGTGGTCTGGTATTCCCATCTCTTTCAGAATTTTCCAGTTTATTGTGATCCACACAATCAAAGGCTTTGGCATAGTCAATAAAGCAGAAATAGATGTTTTTCTGGAACTCTCTTGCTTTTTCCACGATCCAGCGGATGTTGGCAATTTGATCTCTGGTTCCTCTGCCTTTTCTAAAACCAGCTTGAACATCAGGAAGTTCATGGTTCACATATTGCTGAAGCCTGGCTTGGAGAATTTTGAGCATTACTTTACTAGCGTGTGAGACGAGTGCAATTGTACGGTAGTTTGAGCATTCTTTGGCATTGCCTTTCTTTGGGATTGGAATGAAAACTGACCTTTTCCAGTCCTGTGGCCACTGCTGAGTTTTCCAAATTTGCTGGCATATTGAGTGCAGCACTTTTACAGCATCATCTTTCAGGATTTGAAATAGCTCAACTGGAATTCCATCACCTCCACTAGCTTTGTTCATAGTGATGCTTTCTAAGGCCCACTTGACTTCACATTCCAGGATGTCTGGCTCTAGGTCAGTGATCACACCATCGTGATTATCTGGGTCATGAAGATCTTTTTTGTACAGTTCTTCTATGTATTCTTGCCATCTCTTCTTAATATCTTCTGCTTCTGTTAGGTCCATACCATTTCTGTCCTTTATCGAGCCCATCTTTGCATGAAATGTTCCTTTGGTATCTCTGATTTTCTTGAAGAGATCTCTAGTCTTTCCCATTCTGTTGTTTTTCTCTATTTCTTTGCACTGATCACTGAAGAAGGCTTTCTTATCTCTTCTTGCTATTCTTTGGAACTCTGCATTCAGATGCTTATACCTTTCCTTTTCTCCTTTGCTTTTCACTTCTCTTCTTTTCACAGCTATTTGTAAGACCTCCCCAGACAGCCATTTTGCTTTTTTGCATTTCTTTTCCATGGGGATGGTCTTGATCCCTGTCTCCTGTACAATGTCACGAACCTCATTCCATAGTTCATCAGGCACTCTATCAGATCTAGACCCTTAAATCTATTTCTCACTTCCACTGTATAATCATAAGGGATTTGATTTAGGTCATACCTGAATGGGCTAGTGGTTTTCCCTACTTTCTTCAATTTAACTCTGAATTTGGCAATAAGGAGTTCATGGTCTGAGCCACAGTCAGCTCCTGGTCTTGTTTTTGCTGACTGTATAGAGCTTCTCCATCTTTGGCTGCAAAGAATATAATCAATCTGATTTCGGTGTTGACCATCTGATGATGTCCATGTATAGAGTCTTCTCTTGTGTTGTTGGAAGAGGGTGTTTGTTATGACCAGTGCATTTTCTTGGCAAAACTCTATTAGTCTTTGCCCTGCTTCATTCCGTATTCCAAGGCCAAATTTGCCTGTTACTCCAGGTGTTTCTTGACTTCCTACTTTTGCATTCCAGTCCCCTATAATGAAAAGGACATCTTTTTTTGGGTGTTAGTTCTAAAAGGTCTTGTAGGTCTTCATAGAACCGTTCAACTTCAGCTTCCTCAGCATTACTGGTTGGGGCATAGACTTGGGTTACTGTGATATTGAATGGTTTGCCTTGGAAACGAACAGAGATCATTCTGTCATTTTTGAGATTGCATCCAAGTACTGCATTTCAGACTCTTTTGTTGACCATGATGGCTACTCCATTCCTTCTCAGGGATTCCTGCCCACAGTAGTAGATATAATGGTCATCTGAGTTAAATTCACCCATTCCAGTCCATTTTAGTTCGCTGATTCCTAGAATGTCGACATTCACTCTTGCCATCTCTTGTTTGACCACTTCCAATTTGCCTTGATTCATGGACCTGACATTCCAGGTTCCTATGCAATATTGCTCTTTACAGCATCGGCCCTTGCTTCTATCACCAGTCACATCCACAGCTGGGTATTGTTTTTGCTTTGGCTCCATCCCTTCATTCTTTGTGGAGTTATTTCTCCACTGATCTCCAGTAGCATATTGGGCACCTACTGACCTGGGGAGTTTCTCTTTCAGTATCTTATCCTAGAGACAAATGAAAGGACAATGGTCCAAAACCTATGGGATGAAGCAAAAGCAATTATATATTTTATTTGGCTGGACTGAGTCTTGGTTGTGGCACCTGGGATTTTCAATCTTCTTTATGGCATGCAAGATCTTTATTTATTTTTTTAGCTGTGGCATGTGGGATTTAGTTCTTTGACCAGGGATTGAACTTGGGCTCCCTGCATTGGGAGTGTGGAGTCTTAGGCACTGAATCACCAGGAAAGTCCCTCAGTCTGCTTTTAACTGGAGCAAGAGATCCTCTTTTCTGAATTGGCCATGTATGGAGGTATTTTCAGTTGTCACAGCTGGGGCAGGGGTGCTCCTGGTGGTGCTACACACTACTGTGGGGTGTAGAGGCCAGAGACACTTCCAG
The DNA here is from genome assembly GCF_032452875.1 of Bos javanicus. NCBI lineage: Eukaryota > Metazoa > Chordata > Mammalia > Artiodactyla > Bovidae > Bos > Bos javanicus. Next base: position 105,603,276 of record NC_083873.1, read on the forward strand.
GCCAACTGTGATGCACAGAATAGTTCACGGCAATACAGACTTTGCCTGTCCCCTGACGGCTGGTGATGACATTGCTTGCTACAAATTTGTTTCAGTTAAAAGCAGACTGAGGGACTTACCTGGTGATCCAGGGTACCATGACTAAGATACGGTACAGCCAAATAAATATATGATTTTTAAAAGGGAGACTGAAAAGCTGAAATGGACAGGGACCACTTAGAGAAGATTTTACAAGTTATGTCCAAAAAGCCAAAGAATTGATAAAGCTGTTCATCAGAAAGTGAAGAAATGGGTGGTACTTTTCTATGCTGTGTCCACTAAAGTCAGAAATGTGTCAGTGGCTGAGATGGGGATAAAGGTAGCTTTCTCCCAGGCCATTGTGGCCATTTAATTTGGCCAATCCTGAGCACTGGAATCATTTTGATTAAGTACTTTGCATCTTTCTAACATTATCGATGTTGTTTCCATACCCAATGAACTAGATGCTATAACAGAAAAGACAAAAGGGAGAGGGGGAAGGAGGAATTAGAGAAGTCATAATTGTCAAAAAGCTGAGTTATTTGGCAGCACATTTCTTGACCTGACTTCATGAACCACAAATGACATTGGGCCAAGCATCTCAGCTCATATCCACTTGCTTCAAGCTTAATTTGTCCAACTGTGGTCTCCACTGCTCCCCCAAGTTCCATATGAACTGCAAGGAGGCTGGAAACATAGGGCCCAACCCATATTTGGTGATGCACAAACTGGCTCTGCCAATTTTGTTCAGGGTGGCCAAGGGTCCCACTAAGATACACGTTTCCCAGTGCTTCTGATATGAGCAGTGGCCCAATTCTGGTTAATGAAATCCAATTGGAAGCCAATAGTAATTCCAGGAGGAAGTCTTCATATAAGTATCACTTCTTCTTCATCTTCCTTATTTAGTCCTTTCTGGAATGCAGATATGACGTTGGAGGGAGAGTCACCAAAAAGAAGATGAGGCAACAGCCTAAGAATGAAAGATACCATTTAAAGATGGTGGAGCCAATGGGCAGGAGCCAGGACAATGATGATGGAGGCGTACACAGGATGGCTCCCGGTTAGCCCTCGGTCGCTCTGACCTGTCTGAAAGCAGTTGCCAAGAGGGATAGTCAGAGATCTGGGAAGGGGATAAACCAGGCTCTCTGGCTCCTGTTGAGGTTGGTCTGTGAAAGGAGCCAAGGCCTATTCTTGACCACCACTCTCCTTGGGTGGTGAAGGCAGGAGAAGGGGACGATGGGGGATGAAATGGTTGAACGGCATCACTGACTCGATGGACATGAGTTTGAACAAGCTCTGGGAGTAGGTGATGGACAGGGAAGCCTGGCGTGCTGCAGTCCATGGGGCTGCAGAGTCAGACACGACTGAGTGACTGAACTGAACTATACTTCTTGGGTACTGGTACTAGTGCCTCCTTGCGTGCCCTCGGGCCCAGAGTCCTGCTGAGTGAGTTCCCAGGTGCTTCACCATCACTATCTCCTCCTGGTCGCCTTAACCTCACTCACATGTCTCCAAGTAGCCCTTAATTCGAGCATCTTCAATTAGGTCTTCAAGCTGCCATCAATTTCAGGCATACAAATGTGGACGGGCAGCTCACTGCTTCGAAGGTGGCACATCCCACTCTCTAGAGCCACAGTTTGTCTCTCTGTGTCTTCTACTCTTTGGTCTTTTGTTTTTGGCTGTACTGAGTCTTTGCTGCAGCTCAAGGGCTTCTCATTGTGGAGTATGAGGCTAAGAAGTTGCTACTTGTGAGCTTGGTTGCCCCTCAGCATGTGGGATCTTAGTTTCTCAACCAGGGATTGAACCTCCATCCCCTACATTGGAAGGCGGATTCTTAATCACTAGACCACCAGGGAAGTCCCTACTCTTTGGTCTCGATTCTGCACTCTGACCTAACAAAGAACTTCTGGTATAATCTGATATCAAGTCTATATTCTTCTCTCTGAAGGCGTTCAAACATTGGCCCCAAATTACCCAGCTGATAATTTTCAGTTGCAACATCTATTATGTGGGGATAACACCCATACCCATACAGGACTACTGTGAGAATTATGCAAACAATTTATGTAGGATTGCCAGGTTTAGCAAAAAAAAAAATAATAATAATAAATAAATAATACAGGATGTCCAGGTACATTTAAATTTCAGATTGGCAATGAATACTATTTTGTGTATGTTTGCACAATATTTGGGATATTTGTTGTTCAGTTGCTGTCCTGTATGAGATCCCATGGATTGCAGCATGCCAGGCTTCCCTATCTGTACTATCTCCCAGAGTTTGCTCAAATTTATGTTCAGGTGGTACTAGTGGTAAAGAACCTGTCTGCCACTTGGGTTCAATCCCTGGGTCAGGAAGATCCCTTGGAGAAGGGAATAGCAACCCACTCTAGTATTTCTGCCTGGAGAATCCCGTGGACAGAGGAGCCTGGTGGGCTACAGTCTGTAGGGTCACAAACAGTTGGATACAACTGAAATGACTTAGCACACATGTCCATTGGGTCAGTGATGTCATCCAACTGTCCCGTCCTCTGCCGGCCCCTTCTCCTCCTGCCCTCAGCCTTTCCCAGCATCAGGGTCTGTTCCAATGAGTTGGCTCTTCTCATCAGGTGGACAAAGTATTAGAGGTTCTGCTTTTGGATATACTTGTATTAAAATATGATGTGTTGCTTATCTGAGGTTCAAATGTAACTGAGGCTTCTGTTTTATCTGGTGAAGAGCACATTGCCTGCCCTTTATGTGGTCCCCAGTGAATAGTAGTAGCTGATAGTCTTCTTTTTCTTAATCCTTTTTTCTTCCAGCACCTAACGCAGTACTAGACACAATATCAGGAAAACAACTGTCTTTATTCAACTGTCTTTGAATAAAGAAATTAATGAACACATGCAGAAACTGAGAACCAGGGAGGCAATCTAACTGAAGTGAAAGTTACCCAGCTGCTAAGTGACAGAAAAGAGCCTGGAACTTGGGCATCCTTACTTCTGGCCCAGCTTTCCTCTCTCCACATCAGATAGTGAGACAAAGTGGAGGAAGCTGCCCAGCAGGACGTGATCCAGGGATGGCACTGAGTGGATTCCCCAGTCTTTATTTTTCACCTCACACAGTAATTATATTCTCACTTTAAAATGAAGGAATAATTAATAGTAACTTTACTAAACTGCTTCTTCAGTGCTGTGGATTAGAGCAGAAAAAAGATTCCTTTTCTTTCTGGCAAATTTTTTCCCCCTTGAAAAAAGAAATCATTAGAAGTTAAAAATTAGAAGCTTTTTTTGTGTACCTAAATAATCACGGGGAAATTTGAAGCTTGTTTTTATTCTATAATAAAATGTGAAATTATTGCTTTTAAAGATGATCTGATTCAGTGGTTGTCAAACTGTTTTCAGTAAAATTACTTCTATAAATAAAATCTTATATAGAATCTCAACATATGTGTTAAGTGGGATATTTAGAAGTTAAAAATAGTATGCTCTAAGCTCAAATATATAATCAGTGTAACTTCAGAATACAGTTTAGAAATGACAGATAAACTTCAGATGGGTACTGAAGCTTTATATCATATTTTTATCACATGTGGTTGGAACTTCATATCATCTTTATATCATGTGTGGTTGGAGTTTTATATCAGTTTCAATAATTTCAGTAATCAACTATTCATTTTGTTTTAGTCATAGAGCTTGAGGAAAATTTTGGTTCATGCAGAATAGGGGCAACTAAAGAAAGATTTTTAAAATTTACCTTGCAATCCAAGGATACTGTTAACAGAGATGTTAGGAAACATTGCAGTCCCAGATCTGCCTGAAAGCAAACCAGATTTAGCAAGGCAAGCAAATGCCTGACATTAGCATTTGGCTGGGCATGGTGTGCCAGGCCTGGACTACATTCTCCACCCACTACTCCAGCCACCCCGGTCTCTGCAGGTAGGTATGGTCAGAGGACTAATGTTCCCCCAAAGTGGGAGTAGAAATGATGGGTGTTTGGGCCCTAAAGACCACTTTGCGTGCCTTCCTCTGAAGGTGAGTCCACAAGACGGAAGCAACTCGACCTCAACCAGGACAACAAGACAGGCTGTGGAAGGGCTCCAAGGAACACCCAAGGACCTAGAATAATCATCTGGAGTGCTTAAGTTCCAGGAGCCCAAGAGCTTCCTTCTCAATAGTTAATGATGTTTCTGATGAGGCTGGTGAGGTGAGGAGCTGAACAAATGTGATTTTTTTGATATTGTATAAAATGTTAACATTGGAAAGATCTGCATAAATTAATGAACCAGTATTTTTCAAATAGTCAAAGAATGATATAAAAGTATACATAGATCAAAGATGCATTGAGTGAATTTTAATATAACAGAGTACATAAAGTTTATAATGGTTTTGATTCCATCTTGCAGTTAACCTTGAAGAAGTTTCTACTTCTTGAGTTTGGTATAGTGTCAAAGATGAATATTTGCAATTCTCTAAAAACACTATTCAAATAATTGTCCCTTTTCCAGGTGTGTATCAGTGCATGGCCACATTTTCTTTATAAATTTCAACTAAAAGATGTATTTTGTAGATTGGAGAAGCCAGACATTACAGAAATTTTCCAAAGTACTGATACAAAGCAATGTCATTCTTCTACTATTTTTATTTGTAGGTTTTGGAAAATATAATTATTTTTCTTAAAGATGTACTAACATGGAATGGGTTTATAATTGCTAATACTAGATTCATACATCAGTAACCATTTCCCCCTTGGTTTTCCATTTCTAATCCAGTATCGATAGATAAAATTAGATAGTTTCATTGATAGATAAAGCTCATACAAGCAAAAGCTCTTTGGGGGTCCGTAGTAATTTTCAAGAGTGTCAAGAGACCACAAGTCACTGCTCTGGTTTATATTCCAAGGGGGCAGCTGGGACTCAGAAGTCCAGGCAGGCGATGTGAAGTTTTAACAGGCTCAGGGCTGCACCCACACTGGGCACATTCATATAGGACAGGACCCAAGACCCAACACTTCTCCCAGTAATTCTTGATTCCAGTACAGGAACCACTGAGAGTGGTTTTCATACCACTGTGGGCTGGTTTGGTGATCAATACAGTGATGTCACTGCAGTGATCAGTGGTCAGCAGTAAACATGGAAAAACAATCTTTTGTAGCAAGGAACTCCATTCCAGCACATTCTCATACGTGTAGCACATTCTCACACGCATACAGATGCATTTTTCAATTATCTACATAGTCGTTTAAGAGGGGCAATGCTCCCAAAGAGTCTCATAGAAGCCAGCATTCTTCTAGTTGAACTTCAGCCTACCAACTGAGAGGAAGGCTTGGAGAAGATGCTGACTTGCCCAACGGTCACAATGTCAAGCCCCTCAGAACTGGGATAGAATCCCGTCGCTTAGTCCAGCTCTCTCCCCACGTCACCTCTCTAGGGCCAGTGCAAGTCTGTGCTCAGCCCTGAGCTGGCAGCTGAGCAATAGGGTGCGTGCTGCTCCCTCCAGCTGTGGGTCCTTGCCAGCCACTGCTGATCAATTTTGGATCAAGTCAAAGTTTCAGATTTTATTTTCTTGGTCTCCAAGTACACTGCAGATGGTGACTGAAGCTGTGAAATTAAAAAACGCTTGCTCCTTGGAAGAAAAGCTGTGACAAACCTAGACAGCATATTAAAAAGCAGAGACATCACTATACCAACAAAGGTCCGTACACTCAAAGTTATGGTTTTTCCAGTAGTCATGTACAGATGTGAGAGTCGGACCACGAAGGCTGAGCACTGAAGAACTGATGTTTTGAATTGTGGTGCTGATGAAAACTCTTGAGGGTCCCTTGGACTACAAGATCAAACTAGTCAATCCTAAAGGAAAGCAACCCTGAATTGGAACCCTGAATTAGGACTGATGCTGAAGCTGAAACTCCAATACTTTGGCCACCTGATGTGAAGAGCCGGCTAAGTGGAAAAGACTTTGATGCTGGGAAAGATTGAGGGCAGGAGAAGGGGCCGACAGAGAATGAGATGGTTGGATGGCATCACCAACTCAATGGACAGGAGTTTGAGCAAACTCCGGGAGACAATGAGGGGCAGAGGAGACTGACGTGTTGCAGTCCATGGGGTCAGAAAGAGTTGGGCGTGACTTAGTGACTGAACAACAACTACACAGTCCTGGGCAGCTCAGCAAGGTCCTGGGGTCCTTATAACCTTCCCAGATGACCAGAGCTGGTCTGCAAGAAATGACACTGGGCAGTTACCACTCCTGCCCTTTGTGGAGCCCTGAGGGCAGCTTAGGCTGTGAGCACAGATCCCATGCTAACTGTAAGCTCACAAAGGCTACCTACACCCAGCTTTTCTCCAAAGATAATGGAAGTGGCTTATTTCCACATTCAATTTTCTTGTGAAGGTCTCTGAATACAAACACCTCCTTCCTTGAAACGAGTTGGATATTGGGTGTAGTCAAGTTCTGCTGTAAAATGTTCTAGTTTTATGAGTGAAGGGACTCAGTGAGGGAGGTAGCCCCAAGGCTGGCTGGTAAACACCCTCCTCACTCCCTCCCTCTTCTTGGCCTTCTACACCCGAAAGCCTTGTTTTAAATTCTCAGCCTGGTGTCTTAATGTCCGTAGTCTGTATGCATTATTCTGTTTTTGGTCATATATTTGGAAAACTTTCCCACGTGTGGACATAAAATTTCCATTTAAAAAACCACACCAAATGTCAAACAGACATGCTTTTGCCTAGCATATGCTGAAAATATGGATGCCATTTACCATAATTTAACATTTTACGGTGTCCCCCCCACCTTCACGCAGTACCAGTCTTCTCTCCTTGACCATTATTCCCGTCATTCTAAGGAACACTCAGGCTTGTGTGTACTATATGAGATTGCATGTTTTCTTCCAGCACTCTTAAAACTGCTGTTTAAAACCCAAAACTTGGATCTACTTTTAGACCTTAGGTCTGGATCTGGTGACATGGCAAGAAATCCTTTTTTCAGCCTGTTAGCCAGTTTTGCCCAGCTTACTTAAGCCACTTCCCCACTGACGTGAAGGCCCCAGCCCAAACTCACCGCAACACAGCGGTCCTGTACTTGTGTCCTCTGGTGGCCCTCACTCCAGTTATCATAGACTACATTTCTCTTCCACGTTTAGCTCCTTTTTATACATGAACTGTAGAAGCAATGAGAACAGAAGGGGAAATTTTTTACTGGGCCTGTAAATGTATAGACGTCTTTATGATGCTGTCTTCTAGCCAAGAGTAAGACAGTCTTTCCATTACTAATTTAAATGCTTGGGAATTTAGTTTTTTTCAACATCGGAATGCACACTATTTTTTACTTCTCAAGGCAGTACCAGAAAGGTCATGAACTGCCACAGAACCTGAGCGTCAGGCAGGACTGAGCTCAACCTGTCCGACGCTTTCAGTATACAGACAAATTCAGGTGCAGAAAAGCGAGGTGGTCCAAGACACACAGTATTGGGCAGTTGGGGCAGGAGGGGATCCTGAGGTTCCATGCCTTCCCGAACCATCCCCTGAGGCTGCATGCCAGTGAGATACCCAGGTCATGGGGTCCCATGTAGCTTTCCAGCCCCCGCTCCACGTGTCCCCATTACACAAAGTCAGCAACCCACAGTGAAGAGAAAAGATATTTAATTATTTCTCTGTCTAATCTCTTAAAGCGCTCAAAGTATTTTCACAAGTGCAAGGGGAGGGCCCGCTCTCAGCCAGCATTTTACCAGTGATTCCGACAAACGCAAAGAGACTCCAAATCACCGTGCTTTATATACTTATTTTAATTTCCGCACTGGTAAAGAAAAGGAAGGTGTAAATGAGGACAAGTTAGTTTACAGTGACTCCATATTTGCCTTTTAAATTAATCTGTTCTCTCGAGGGCAGAGGATAGAAAGACAGGAAAAAACATCAAAGCACAAGAGTGAACTGGTGAGCAGGATGCCTCCCGTCCCGCTAGCAGAGGATCTGAAGGCCTGGAGGCAGCGCAGTAAACACGGACAGGCATGGATTAAGATACACTGGAAGAAAAACAAAAACCAACCCCCACAATTCCATTCTCAAAACCAAGCACAGAAACTGACAGTGAAACGTGGAGTTCCGTGTGCGCCCGTCAGCCTGAAACCAGCGCCACCTGCTCCACAGCATCGGCCCTGCCGGCCCCTCTTCTCGAAGGTACAGAAACCAGAAGGACCCGCAGGTGGGGAGCGCGAGGGGCTGCAAGCCCCCCGGGAGCCACGGGAGGGTCTGTGTGCTTTGGAGGCTCTGCCTCTGGAATGTTCTGCGCAGCAAGCAGTGGGTCTGAGTCAGGCGCCACACGTGGTTGAAGGTGCCCGCTTAATTTCCCATGTGCAAACGGTCAGGGTCTAAAGCTTTCAGAACTTGGGACAGACAGGATGGCCCAGCGAGCTGGCAGGTGGGCGGTGGGCCCCCTCCCTCCAGGGGGCGGGGCCGAAGGTGGGCACGAGGTGAGGCCCCTCCCCCAGGAGGCAGGGTGGGGTGGGACCGAGGTGAGGCCCCTCCCTTGGGAGGCGGGGCAGGGGCGGGGCAGAGAGGAGTGACAGAGGCGGAGCTGCGTTCACCCCACGTCCCTGATTCGGTCTCGAGTTGGTGTGAGGGGGGCTCCTCAGTAGGCGATTGTCCACTCTTTGACAGAGGCGTCGTGCGAGGTCGTGACCAGCGTGTGCTCATCCAGCCAGGCCAAGCTGCTCACATGGTGGAGCCGGTGCGCATCTGGGGAGAAAAGAGGCGGCGGCTTTTGAACTCCGCGGCCACGGGGACACCCTGGGCTGAGATTACCTGCAGGGGTCACGGCAGAAACCCAACACGATCCTCCTGGCTCAACCAGACCCCCTTGCCCTCTTCTCAGCGGGGGAGAGTCTGGGTGATGGGAGGGGCAGTGGCCGGGCTCCTCAGCACCCCTACCCGCGCTGGGACCCCTGACACTCGGGGATTAGCAGCCAGCCACCCCTGGCTGCAGCTTCCTGGTACCAGCAGAGTCCTGACAACCGGGGTGGGGGGGCAGAACTGCCCCTCCCCACAGGGGTACAAGTCCGTCTTTCTGTGCCTAAGGCAACAATATACAGACAACACACAGACAGGACACAGTGTTAATTCTAGTAGGACCAAGACCACAATGAATAAAAAGGTTGGTAACACAAGCTGGGGAACCCTGCACACAACAGCCTGACCTCAGGCCAGTGCACATTCAGTGACCTGCGACCCGCCTCCCCCCCCCGCCCCCCAAGTCCAGTCCAAGGACTGGACTTCCCACCCTCTACTCTGAGAGCTCCTTGCTGCATCTTGAACTTGAGTCTTCCTACAAAACCAGCACTGCTTCCCGTGGAGACCAGGATGGCCCATCTAAGTCAGCTCTGCTCCCCACCCCCATTCTGAACCAAGGAGTGCGCCTGCCTGCACACCTGAGGACAGCCCACTGGTGCCCTTCCCCCACCACCTGAGAAAGAGCTCTTGATGGGGGGTGAGGGTGGGGCCTGACACAGGTGGGGACCCCTCCCCCACCCGACACAACTTTTTTGAATAGTAGAGGATCCCATTTATATTCAACATAAAAGGCTCCCTGTGGGGTAGGGACTGAATGGAAAGGGACCAGAGCCCACATGAGGTGGTGGAAGGTGGGGACATGGGGACAGGAGAACTGAGATCCACCCTGGATGGACATGGCTGCTGGATGGATGCTGGGCACACAGGTGTCCTCTGCATGTCTGCCTGGACCAACAGAGATGTTTGCTGGATGGCCAGGCCTCCCGAGGGGGCCACCTCCCTAAAAGCACAGAAGGGACCCTCGGGCCCTGGGGACGCCTCTCCGGAGCTGCTCAGGGAGCCGAGGTGGGTGGGAGCATCACCTTGGATCTTGACCCTGGTCTCAGGGTCACTCAGGGTCCACACATACACCATCATGTCCATGCCACCCGAGGCAAAATGCTCGTTGTCCGGAGACCAGGCCAGGCAGACGATCTTTGCGTGGTGTCCATAGAAAACGTTGTTCTCCTGGATGTGAATTGAAAATAGGTGGCAGGTCAGGGTCCAGGCCAGAGTGAGTGGGCATCATCTCACCTAAGGTCAGGCTTCTCACCAACTCACCGACCCCTCATAACATGCCCAGGGTGCCCACTGCTCAAAGGCACAGACAGGAGCAGCCCAAGATCAAGCAGCAGCTGCTGCACCCCTCCCAGGATCCTGGGACTCTGGGGCTGTCCTCCTAGCATGTGTCAATGGGCCACATGTGCCCACCTGCCTGCAGAGCTCTCTGCCCTAGGGAGGGGACAGTCAGAAAAGTAGGAATAGAAAGCACGAGAACGTCCTATTGGCATGGACCAGGCCCTATGCGTGTATGGACGGAGGAAGTGGCTGCCCCCCAGACATGTGCCACTGCCCTGGAGCCCGAGTTGGGTGGTGTGCTCTACAGGCAGACATCTGTCCACAGGAGCACGTGTCTACAGCATGTGCCAGCCTCGAGCCGCTGTCTTACCAAACGGGTCAATGTGAACAGAGTGTTAATGCTCTCTAACTAAACTAATGCTTTTACTTCGAGTATTCCACCTTGTTCTTAATTCCTAGATTAACCATGATTTTCGAGTTTGCCTCTTTCATTTTTTGTTGAGTCTACGCTGCAGATTACTCAGCATGCTGTAAACTTGTTATATGCAAATGAAATCACTTAAGATGTGATAAATGCAGGATTTGATAAATGTGCTACTCAGGTGGAAGGGACCTCCTAGGAGGTGGAATGTTCTTCATGTTGACGGAGGTGTGGGTCGCAGTCAGAAGCAAAGCATGAGTATATACTTAGGTTCTCATTCATTCTTCATTATATGTAAATTTTACAGCCAAAACTAAGAAACCAGTAAACTCTAGTCAATATGTGGGCTGATATACTTAATGGCAAAATATACACTTAAATGCACTAAAAAATTAGATTACTAGATGGGTAATGTGACACAGTAAAATGGTTAATGGTAGAATCTAGGGGGCAAATTCTTTGGACTCTGCTATAAATTTCAAAGCTGTCCTAAGGGTTGGAAGTTGGGGGTGGGGGGGAGGTTGGCTTGGTGGGGGGGACTGGAGGGACCCCTCCTCCCATCTGCCCTGTGGTCCAATCACACCAGCTCCCTCATACCCAGAGGCTGACCAGAGCCCTCTGGAGTGCAGTCTCTTGTGAAACGGGTCTAAGGCTTTCTCACGCCTCCCAAGCCAGGGCCGGATGAGCTTCCGGGGTCCTGGCAATGGGGTCCTCTTTCACCCATCCACTGCCCAGGGACCCCCCCCAACCCCGAGTGCAAGGCCACATCTGGACGACCAGCACTCACACTTGACAGGACTTTAAGTGGCAATGATATCCAAGAAAAAAAAAAAAAACCTAGCCTAAGCCCTTTGACAGAGAAGGTCCCAGAAGTCACTGGGCAATACTGCCGAGGTGAACCTACCAGCCCGATTTCACAGCAGCCTGGCCCCTACTCAGGCCCCTAGCTTTTTGGCAACTTTGCTACGAGCCCACAAACTGCTGGACGGCAGGGGAAGTCTCCTTGGCCCACGTCATTCACGCTCCGGGAGCAGCAAAACTGCGTGTCCTGTGCACCCGCCCCATCAGTGATGACCAGGGAGAGAGGCTGTGAACCCCTCCTGCCATCTGTGCTGCCTGGTGTGGGGCCAGGGCAGGCGGCCCGCCCACTCACCGAGTAGCCGTCGGCAACGCTGAAGACCGTGACCACTTTGCTGGCGTCGCACACAGCGAGGAAGGCGCCGTCGTGGGAAAACGCCAGGTCGGTCACGGGGCCCTTGGCCTCCAGGAGCTTGCCCTCGTCCTTCAGCGTGGTGCCCAGGATGGAGTAGAGGCGGACGTTCCCATCCTGCAGGAGGACAGAGGGGCAGCGGGTCACTCCCCTGACATGGGCGCCTGTGCCCACAGACAACACTTGTGCCCTCCCTGCCCCCACCCCACCCCCCGACTCTCCTGAAGCCCATCCTCCTAGAGGGAGGGGCCCGAGTATCCGTAAGAAGTAGTGCTTTTCCTCCCCACCGACTCATGCCCGGCTTGGCCACATGCCAGCTCAGGTGCCAGAAGAACTACCCCTTCGTCCCCAGGTGCCAGAGGACATGTCCTACAACCCAGCAGCAGCTCTGGTGTCTGGCTTAGCATAGTGGGCAGAATTACATGAAAAGAGGTTTAATTATCTTAAAATCACATCAAACTGCGGATCCCAGCCTCCCCAACCCTAACTGTGATCGGGGTGTTTGGGTGCTCACGAGACTGCCCCTTTTATAAAATTTCCAGTATGTTCCAATCAACTGTCCACAGGCCGAGCTCTGAGAAGCACCTGTACAGGCGTTAAGTCTCCAGCGAGGGCCCCTTGTCCAACCTGACTGTGCACTGAGCCTCACCATCTGTCCCGTGCCCTGTACCCCATGCCCCTCCCCGGCCCGGCAGATCCCCTCGGGCACCAGGCTTCTCTCCCTGTTCTGTCCAGCCTCTGTCCTAGCAAATGCCCCATCCTCGTGGGGTCCCAGCACTTCTCTGCAGGGGCCAGGAGGTGAGGGGAAAGAGTGGACGACGGGAAGTCAGACTCGGGGAAACTGAAGCCCTCTGGCGGGCGCTGCACTGCACGGGTGTGAAGGCTCCCCTGTCCCCTCCCTGTGCCCACAAGGCTCTCCCACCTGCCCCCAGGACCGACACCCAGGCTGAGGCCTTCCTTGCCCTGTGCCCCTAGCACAGCCTGCTCACTGCTGGGACCCTGGTCTCCTGGGGGGGGAAGGGGGCAGCCCAGGGAGATTCTCACTTGGGTGGCAGGAGGTAGCCTGGCACCCACACAGCCCTGACCACCCTCCCCCAAATCACTCAAAGACCCTAGGGCAGAGGGTATGGGGACAGGGCCTTACCGCGCCCCCGACGGCCACTGTCTCACCAGCCGGGTGCACGGCCACTACTTCGGGCTCATAGCCGGGGTTGTCGATGCTGAAGCACTTCCTCTGGTCCTTCAGCAGAACGATCTGGGAAACACACAGACAGTGCGGTTAGAGCAGAGGCCCGGGACAGATGGCCCAGGCCGTCCGGGGGTCGGGGGCGGGGGGCGGCGGCAGGACAGCGCGGGGCACCAGGACAGGGCTTCAGCCGCACTAAGTGGGACCACCCGAGGGCCCCGCAGTGTTACTCCCTCATCAGCAGCAATGGTGCTGTCCCTACGCCCCGCCCGGACGTCTGGGTAAGCCATCTGCTGCTTTTGAACTTGAATTCCTCCAACTACACACCAGTGGGCGTAATGACAGAGCTCTGCTAAGCAGATTGTCCTGGGTTCAAGAAGACACAGCACGTGGAAGCGACGAGCCTCTAATCTGACACCAGAAATGAACGGGACCGGCTGGACTTCTAAGTCCTGGCCTTTCAGGTCTGTCCAAAGAAACATCCTTTGCAACCTCCACCCGTGGTGTATGAAACTGCTAGCAACGTCACTGGTGAGTCCCCAGAGCTTGGGGACAGTGCTGGTGGCCCCCCCCCAACTCCCAACTAACAGAGGGCAAACCGGGCCCCTGGGGGCTGACTCCAGCGGGCAGACAGCAGTGCTGGGAGTGCGGGTCTGTGGAGGCCATCTATCTGTCCCCAGCCCTGGCAGGGAGGGGAGGACAGGACACAGATGGCTCATGGCTAAGCGGCCTGGAGGCACCCATGGCACACCCCGCCCCCTCGTCCCACCCTAGCCAGCTCCTGCCTCAGTTCCCCGGTGTTTGCCAGGGCAGGACAGAGTTGGTGGGCGGGGCTCAGCACCCAGGGGTGCAGGCCCTACAGAAGGGCTCTGCCGACACAGACAGGACTTGATCCTGGCTCAGCCACCTGCTGCCCAGGATGGGGGTTGGCAGGGGTGGAGGGGCAGGGGATGGACACATGCGGCTCATGAACTGTCCTGAGCCTTGGGCTCCCAGGGTTAAAAACCCAGCGGTGCCTAGACAGCCTGAGGATGGAATTCACGGCTCAGAGTAAACGAAGTGCCTCATAAAAAGCAAACAAAACCAGCTGCTGGAGCCTACTGGAGCCTACCTGAGCCACGCACCCTGCAGGTCCCTGGGGTGGCAGGGTCACCTCCTGTCAATATAGGAGCAAACGAGGTGCAAGCCCTGCAGCTCTCAGAGCCAAGTAGGGACTCACATATGGGCTGCACGACCTCAAAGCCTTGCCCTGGCCACCATGCTGCATCTTCCACCCTCTGCAAATGGCCCAGGGCCCCCCGATATGGTGACCCTCCTTTGTCCCCATCCCCACCCACCTCTTGCTACCCCTCCTGGTTCTAATTCACTGGACTGTCCCAACAGCGTGGCCTCCACCTGTGATAGCTCTGGCTTGACCCCATCTGATCCCGGCTCAAGCCACCAGCGGTCCCAGGGGCAGGTAGCCCCCCTCCGCCATCCTTGGGGTTTGTTGTGGGCTCTGCTGTGGGGCGGGGGAGGTGAAGAAGCCCAGGCGATGGGCGGCAGCACCCACCTTAAAATCTGCTACGGAAAACTCACCTGGACAAACATTCACCCGAGTCGTCAGCCTGACTCAGGAAGCACCCCTACTGCCTGGCACCCCCGACAGAGAGACGGAGAGCCTTTGTCCAGACTCCGGTTCAAGTCTCCGAGGTGAGACCTGAATGTGGCTGCTCCCTGACCAAGAATCGTGGGCCCCTCCAGCATGGTCTGTGGACCCTATGACTGGCTGTGGGGAGTTCTGGTCAGGATGCCCGAGAGAAGCAGGGGAACAGCAGAATACAACAGGGCAGTCATCACACCTGATCGCATGGGCCATGGACTCCTGGGAACCCAGGACTAGACCCTGTACCCACCAGCCCCTTCTAAGCAGAGCCTCGGGTGGCTCTTCCCGGAACCTGTGAGCTCTCCCGGTGTGACCTTCTAGAAAGGCCACGTCCAGTCTTTCCCACACTCGCTACGGCGCTCCCAGTCCTCAATTCCTCATGCACCCTCACTGGCCACCCCGCTGTCTGCTGTAATTGCTTGGCGGGAGGGCTGTGTTATCTAGGACACATAGGATTCCACACTCCCCGAAGCAATTAAGCTCCCAGGACGGAGGAGGGGCAGCGGATCCGAAAGACTCTCCGGAGCGGGTCTGTTGCTCGTGCCAACAGGGGCTCTGTTGCACCTGCCTCCTCCACCTTGCACGCTGGGACGCCCAGCCCTGGCGACAGACGGCGTCTGCTGCAGAGCAGTGTCCTGGATAAAGTGGGTCAGGCCTGGGTCTCAGTCAAGGGCGGTGTGTTCCGGAAATTTTAAGAAATGGCATGTAGACAGACCTTCACCGCCCTGAATGAGAACCCAGGCTGCCGGGGCTGGAAGAGCAGACCCCGCGGAGGCCCGGGTGCCACCCTCCACCATCACAGGGCCTCGGGGAGGGAGGCACGGCCACTCTCAGCCTCCTCGCTCGCGGAGGCGGTACCAACAGCCTGCTGTGTACTTCCTTGTAACCCGCCCTGTGAGCTGCAAGGGACGAGAAAACTAAAGCTCAGAGAGGGTGAGGAAAACGCCCAAAGCCACACAGCCAAGTGCTGCAGGGCTGGGATCTGCAATGAGTGGACTGAGCCACACTGGCTGTGCCTCTTGTGGGCGGCAGGGGCGAGGGATCACCCCGTGCAGGGCATCTGACCCTCCAGTGTGGGCTCTGGCCAGGCTGCCCGGGTTCAAATCCCAGCTTTGCCCTTTGCCGGACGCAGCCCTGGGGCAGCTTAGCCTCTGTGCCTCAGTGTCCCCACCCGTGAGGTGGGGATGATGCCGGCCTAACTGATGGGGCTGCTGAGGATTCAGTGAACACGTGGGAGGCCCTCAGCACACGCAGCAGAGCTCTCAGTAAAGAAGGGGAGAACGGCTGTGGAGGGACGTGGGGACGAGACACTGCGCAGTGTGTCTGGACCTTCTGGTCAGACCCGGGTGGGAGCCGTACCTGGCCAATGCACACGACCACGGTGTAGCCCCCGGGGCCGACGGCCAAGCACTTCGGCTGGACGTCCAGTTTCACGACTCCCTGTCCGCTGTGGAGAGAAGGATGTGTTAGTCTCCAGGGGTGCAGGGCAGGCATAGACACTCACTCAGTGAGGACCACAGCTGCTCGGGGACAGGTGGGAATTCCACCCGATCGTGGCCGAAGGAGCCTCTGCTAAACAGACATGGGAGGGAGGAAGGAAAGACTCCCCGACTCTAGGAGAGAGTCGAGATGGGGGGCTGGGACGAGGGGTGGGGGCGGCGAGAGGAGGTGAAGGCGGCACGTCCCGCATCTGCGCCGAGGGCCGCCCCCCTGCTGCCCTGTCCTGGGTCGGGCCCCATGTGCGCCGGCCAGAGACCCTGGCTGGCACTCCCTGGGTTCAGACAGCATTTAGTTCTGGTCCTGACCTCCCAAAGAATCTGGCTTGGATGATGAAGAATCTGCCTGCAATGTGGGAGACCCAGGTTCAATCCCTGGGTCGGGAAGATTCCCCTGGAGGAGGGCATGGCAACCCACTCCAGTATTCTTGCCTGCAGAATTCCCATGGACGGAGGAGCCTGGTGGGCTACAGTCTATAGGGTCGCAGAGTCGGACACGACTGAGTGACTAGCACTTTCACTTTCCCAGCCTTCCACGGCCATGACCAGTCTCCTCCTCAAGGTAATTAAACAAACAAACAAACAAATATATATATATATATGTAACTGGCACTTTTAACGGGATGGGTGAAAATTGTCACCTTTACTTTTGGTTAATGGAGAAAGACTTGGCAACCCAGCATTCTCGCCTGGAGAATCCATGGACACAGGAGCCTGGCGGGCTACAGTCCATGGGGTTGCAGAGTCGGACACGACCGAGGGACTTAGCACTTTTGGTTCAAACTACAAAGACACATCCCAGAAAAATCTGCACACACAAACCACTTCTTAACAAACGGTAAACTGAGGAAAACGCCACAGAACTGAGCCAAACGTGGTGCCTCCCTGGCTGGGTGAAAGGGCCCCTGCGGCAGGGTGACCAGCCTGTGGCTCTGCCCTGGGTGCGCTGGTGAGCCCAGGCTTGGTAGCAGCAGCATGGGCCTCCCGAGGGCGACTCCACCACCGATGGGCTGAGGGTCAGGGGGGCGCGTCCAGCCCCGGGCAGCTCTCACCTGTAGTCCCGCAGCGTGAGGTTGGTGTACCGCACCGTGTCGTCCATGCTGCAGCTCACCAGCTGCCCGTGCTCGTCCACGGTCATCCTGGATACCTGGTTCGTGTGGCCCTTCCCAGCAAAGGAGTCGTTCTCCCCCGTCTCAGAATCCCAGTAATGTGGGGCGGGGGGGTTAAGGAAGAGCCTGGCTTAGGATGCGGTGCATGCCCTTCCCTGGGGAGGCCATGGCCTGTCCCCTCTCCCGGGCACATTAGGGAAGGGACAGTGGGCACCAGGCCGAGTGAACTTCTTCGTGCACATTCAGCTCCAAATTTCAGGAAGTGGACGTTGTGATCAACCAGCAAGAGAGCACGCAGTGGGAGAGTCCACCCGTCTCTAGAATGAGAACTAGGCAGGTCGCAGGACGGCACTGTCCTGCCATGATGGAGTGGCGCCTCTGTCCGAGGGAGCTCAGAAGGAAGCCCTGTGGGGACCCCACGTACCCGGGCCGATACCCCCTGACCCCCTCGCTCCCTTTTGCCTGCTGTCCAGCCCAGCACCTTCAGTGGGAGGCAGCCTATGCCCCGAGGACTGGCTGATGGCTGCCCAGGTGCCATTTGGCAACCGGTCCCAGGCTGACCGTCCGCTCGGGGTGCCTGAGTGTGAGCTGTTTTTAAGTTATGAGGCTCTCCTTTTACATCAACAAAGAAGCATTTTTGTTTGCACTGAGGATAGTTCCCCAGGAAGCTGAGGGCAATTTCTGCAGCTCACAGGTCTCAGGATGGGAGCCCCCCACCCCGCCTCCGCTGTGGATCCCCCAAGAGGTCAACATCATGGTGAGTAGACACCAGGGCTGGCCAGGGACGAGCAGGGAGGACGGGGTGGTGCCCGGAGTTGGGGTACATGGGGCAGAACCCTGGTTGTACCCTCTTTTCCTTCTGTTTTGAGGGGGCAGAGGGGGACCTCTGCCCTCCTCCCTTGGGGCTACGGGGAACTGTTCCCAGGAGGGAACCCTGTAGACAAGGAGCACCACGGAGCGGGGGGAAGCGCGGGGCCTGGGAAGCCCCTCCAGGGGCAGGGGCTGGGCTGCACAAGGGCAGGCCTCGCACGCAGCCACGATGCCTCGCCGAGCCAGGCCCTGCGGACATCACTGGCCATCCTGGAGCGGGAGGGTTGGAAGGGCTGCCAAGAACGTCTCGGGGGGACCCCAAAGCCCCGCACCAGGGGACAGGGCATGGGCTCTGCCCAGCTCTGCTGTCGCCGAGCAGAAGCCACTCGAGGTGTCTGAGCTTCACTTTTCCCATTTTTAAGACAAGGGGACTCCCCCAACAGGCTCTAAGTCCTTCTGGATCCTAATGCACATGGATTCTGCTGCTCGTGAGGGGTGAGGCCAGGACCAGGTCACAAACAGGGAAGTTCAGCAACCAGGCCCTCATGGCCGCACACAGCGAGTGACCCATCAGGTCAAGGCTGTGACCTGGAGCTGGAGGGCCCGAGTGTGGACCGGGCCACCTCTCGGTGGCCAGGACGAGGCAGAGGAGCCCTGTGGCCACCACCTGTCCAGCCTGGCCTCTGGCTCTGTGGGAACAGGAAACTCCCGCCTCTCCTGCCAGGGCCTGCGGAGCCAGCACTGTCAGTCAAAGGATATTAATGTGTCCGTCGTGGCTCCCAGAGTAGATGTAAGACTTGCCGCCGTTTTTATGCACCGTCAGGCACTGGATGGATTTGCTGTGACCCTGCAGAGGAGACAGATGGGTGGGGTGAGCTGAGGACATGCCTGTGTCCAGCCAGTGACTGTCAAACGCTCACCGCCGGCTAAGCCCCAGGGAGAGGCCACGGCCCTCGTGGGCCTGAAACACCGCCCGCCGGCATGGGTCAGCTGCCTCCTGCTGACCACCCCTTGATACCTGGGTCCCTCTCCACCCAGGCACTTAACCCTGACCTGCGTGGAGGACGGGGGTCTAGCGGGAGCCCCAGCAGAGCGCCTGGGTCTGTGCAGACTGACCCAGGTAGCCGCCCCCCGTCCCCAGCCACGGAGGACAAGCCCCCACCCAGCACTGGGTCTCCACGAAGGTGAAGGAGCAGTACTAAAGGCCCAACTCTCGCAGAAGCAGAACCCCAAAGCCACTGGACGGCCCAGAGAGTCTCCACCCAGAGACCCAGCTCACACCTCTAGCTCTGTCCCTGGCTTGTGAGGATTCTTCTCTCCTGAGTTCCCTACCCTCACCAGGGCTGTGATCCCACAGCCACGGCGGTCCCAGGGCTGTGATCCCTCCTTGATCAGCAACAAAGGGGCCCAGAACACTCGTGTACAACCAGATGACTGCTTTGAAGGGGGGCATTTTACCTCCCTTTCTAACTGCTTCTGAGATGGAAAAACCCTAAGAGATGGGGTTTAATCACAGCTCTTTCCCCTCCTCAGATGTAGCCGGGGCCCTCTGAGCATCGCTGACTGTTGCCATGATGTGATGTGTGTACTATAAAGCAGAGACATTACTTTGCCAACAAAGGTCTGTCTAGTCAAAGCTTTGGTTTTTCCAGTAGTCATGTATGGATGTGAGACTTGGACTATAAAGAAAGCTGAGCACCGAAGAATTGATGCTTTTGAACAGTGATGTTGGAGAAGACTCCTGAGAGTCCCATGGACTGCAAGGAGATCCAACCAGTCAATCTTAAAGGAAATAAGTCCTGAATATTCATTGGAAGAACTGATGCTGAAACTGAAACTCCAATATTTGGCAACCTGATGCAAAGAACTGACTCATTGGAAAAGACCCTGATGCTGGGAAAGATTGAAGGTGGGAGGAGAAGGGGATGACAGAGGATGAGATGGTTGGATGGCATCACTGACTCGATGGACTCGAGTTTAAGTAAACTCCAGGAGTTGGTAGTGATGGACAGGGAAGCCTGACGTGCTATGGTCCATGGGGCCGCAGAGTTGGTCATGACCTAGCGATTGAACTGAACTGAACTAACTGCTCCTGGGATGGAAATCTAAGAGATGGGGTTTAATCACAGCTCTTCCCCCTCCTCAGATGCAGCCGGAGCCCTCTGAGCATCACTGACTGCTGCCACCACGAGACGTGTTTCATCAGAGAAAGGAACACACAGTTCTCAGGACCCCTGAGTCCTTTCCACAGGGCAGCAACCCACCAGGCCTTACCAGGAGTCTTGCCCCACGCAGCCTGGGAACCCAGACAGAACCTGTGAGCAACGGGATGCATTGGGACTTGGCCCGCCCCATCTGGGGCAGCAAGCAGCCTTGCCAGGAGCCTGTGAGCACTGGGGCTCTCCCGCGCCCCACAGACGAACGCTGTGACAAGCGGGCCTGCTCAGGTGATTCGATTCTGATGCAGCTCCAGCTCGAGCCACAGGATCACCTGGGTGCGCCTTAAAAGTACCGAGCCCTCAGAGCTTCCTACGGTCTCTGACGGCACCCCAACGGGGCTGGCCAGGCATCAAGCCCTTTATGGAAATGTCCAGATGACCTGAACGTGCACTAGGGTTGAGAAGAGCTGATTTAACTCCAGCCCAGTTCCTGGGCTCACCCGCAGCCTGATGTCGGCACCAAACACCCCTCGGGATTCACAAGCTAGCTACACAAGGCCTAAATAGGCAGATGGCCTGGCCTGGCCCCTGCCTCACGGGCACGGTCATCAGGAAAGCCATGAGCCCATGAAAGCCACCAGCTCACAGACTGTGGGGTGCACACACACTGCAGGGTCAGGTAGCTGGCAACCCACAGCCTGAGGGAGGGATTGGGCCCCCGGGGAATAATCCCAGCCTGGTCTACACCCAGGCCACGGGGCCCAGGCACGTCCCAGAGCCTGTCTGCGTGGCCCGAAAGCAGCTGAGCGAGCAGGGCGTGAGGAGGTGCTGACGTTTGGCCCCAGGGCTCAGCCGCAGGACAGGGAGCTGCTTGAAGCCTTGCTCTGGAGGCCCCTCCCTTGAAAGCATGGCTCACCCAGGGCTGCCAGGGCAGGTGAGGGCAACCCTGAGCACCCGACCCCGCAGCAGAAGCAAGCCCGTGGGCAGCAAGGGGGTCAGAGCGGGGCCCTGAGACACAGGAGTTCCCAGTCTGGCTGCGATTTCCTGAGATGCCACCATCTCCAGGGCTGAGGGAGGGAGAAGGCACGGCTCCACCTGGACGGGACACTCAGGGCAGATGCTGGTGGCCAGCTGGCCTGGGTGAGCCGTCCCGATGAGACGAGGATGGGAGGCAGGGAAGGGGGGTCTTCCCCAATGCCCTCCAGTATCGCTCCCTGCTGCCCACACCTCGGGCCTCTGCCCCTCAGGGTTCCACGGGCTTCTCCAAGTCCATGTCCGCTTCCAAGTGCCCACTCCCCACCACTGGCTGGTGCCCACCCTGCCCTAACCACACGGGACAAGTGCCTCCCCACTGATTCTCACATTCACACCCTGCACATCGTCCCAGCCCAGCTCCAAGGCCAGCTAGGCCCCCCACAACTGCGGCCACACTCCGCCACATGCCTCGTCTCAAGGCTCAGCATCTTCCTCATCCTGCCTGATGCGGGGGACACAGCTGGTGGGCTCCTAACCGAGGAAGGCTGAGCCCCTTGGGACAAAAGAGCCCCGAGAGCAGGGGCCAGGGCTTTCGTAACAGCTCAAGGGGATCTCAGCGCCTGGCTTCTCATCTCTGCTAAACTCACATCCCCAGAGCAACCCATGTCCTGCCGTTCCACTGGACCTCCACCTCGCCTCAGCTGCCCCTTCTCCGGCAGGACACCCACCTCCCCTCCGGCCAGCCCTTGCAGGCCAAGCTGCTCCGTGGCCCGGCCTTACCTTGATGACCCGCAGGGGTTTGCTGGGGTTGTTTTTGTCCAGGTAGTTGATGTAGCCAGACAGGGAGATGCTGAGGAGGTGGTCCTTCTGCCACAAGCAGCCCAGCTGCTGGTCCAGGACGTTGGAGCCCATGGTAAACGTGTTGACGACAGAGTTCACGTTGACGTCCCAGATTTTCGAGGTTTTGTCTCCGGAAGCAGAGAGCAAGTGGGTGCTATCAGGACTCCAGCTGATCTACTCCAACAAATGGTGGTCACGGGTCAGAGCATTCCACCGGGGGGGAAGAGACTCAGACACCGGAGCTGTGTCCACAGCCCCGGTGCCTGAGCAGGAATGACAGCCTGGGAGGTGGTGGAACACTCAGGGCAAGGACAGGACGAGCATCCCGGCCACAGGCCTCTGTGGGCCACGGCACCCTGTCCCGCGTGACCTTGAAGGTCTCTGCCAGTGCCCCAACTCCTGATCCCTCATCTCAAGCTTCCAACTTCAACCCGCATATGGATGATGACAAACGCAGACAGGCTCCACCATAAGCACAGAGCAAGCCATGAACACGGGCCTATACTCACAGCGTAAATGCCGCCGTCATGAGCCTTGCTTCCTCCCAGCGCACACACTTTCTCTCCTGTCTTCCCATCATAGATGAAGATCTTTCAGGAAATACAAACATGTGAATCACGTACGTGTGTATGAACACACGGATCCTGTGTAGGTGTGTATGCCCGGCCGTCAGCACACTGACTGAGCTCCTCCCACTCATCCCCGCTCCACCATCAAAAGGGTTGGCAACTGTGACTTTAAAGGAATTCATCAAAACTGGATGAATTTGGAGTGCCTTTTAAAGGAGACTGACAGAGAGATGGGGCTATCACGCTTTGAGGACACAGTCTCAAACTGAGTTGCATCCTGGGAGGAGGAGGGAGGGAGCTGCCCGTTGAGACCAGCTTCACTGAGTCTGTCTGTTTTGAACAACCAGAGGCCTAAGAGATGAACGAATGCTCCCCACTCCCCACCTCCCTGGTCCTGGACCTTACCTGGCCGTCGGCGCTGGCCGTGGCAAATCTGTTGCCGTCGGGAGAGAATCGCACGCAGTTGACGAAGCGGCCGTGGTCCTGTAGGAAAAGGGACGGTTAACCAGGGACAGGCAGTTCAGGAAAGCTCTCTACGAGCTCTGAGGCCCACGACCACCATGCATGCGAATGCCAGTCCACGGGAGCCCTCTGAGCTTGGCAGGAGCCCCGAGCGGACACGCCAAGAAGTCTGGCTCAGCCCCCGGCCTCGGCAGGGCCCATCTCTGCCTGCCAGGCCTCCCTGTTGTGACATACACACTCCCCAACCTCTGCAGACAGAAACGCCGCCCTCCCTCCGGCTCTTAAGTCCGCTCAAGCTCAGAACCCCTATGCTTAGTGAGGCTGGAACTGTAAGGCCTTGTTCCTGAGTCCTCGGAGCCTGGCCCGGGGCCCAGCACACAGCAGACGCTCATCTGGGCATTTGCTGAATGAACTGAGGTTTCAAAGAAATTAAACAGCGGCGATGACCTTCCTGGCAATAAGAGTCTGAGGAGATGTGACTTCCAGCGGTGATTCCATTACCTAAAGGAGTAAATGAAGTCATTCTTTCCTGGGTCAATAAGGGTCTGCATCAGAAAGTGATCCTCTGAAAACCCCACAAGCCATCAATCTGAAGCCTGCCCCGTGCCAGCACGCATGAAGCAACAAGTGTCGTCAGTTCTCCTAAAGGTGCACGGGTCACCTGCCCCCGTGGCCACAGACGCCCCAACTGCAGGAAAAGCAATTTGACTCAATGCAAATCCCAGCCCCTACCAAGGTAAACCACCGACAGTTTTAAAGCCTGAGCTGCTGGGTTGGAAGGAGCTGCACGTGTTTGTGTATAAAGTTTATGGGTTGACTTGTCCTGAAGAGATGACTTCAAATCCCAGGACCTGTGAATGTGACCTCACTGGAAACAGGGTCTTTATGTGTGTAGTCAAGGTAAGATGACGCCCCTGAGGGTGGGTAGGCCCTGACCCAACACCACGGGGGTCCTCGTGGGGGGAGGGAATTCTGGACTCAGAGCAGACACTGGGGGACCACGTTGAAAGTTGTTGCTGAACCACAAAAGACGCCGGGATTCTTGGCCTCCGGAGAAGAATTCAATCCGGGCCAGAGATGAGGCTTGATCGCTCAGAGCTTTTGTGTAATAGAGTTTTATTAAAGTATAAAAGAGACAGACAAAGCTTCTGACATCAACATCAGAAGGGGGTCAGAAAGAGTACCCCCTCACTAGTGTTAGCAATGGAGGTATATACTTTTAATCAGTTATTACAGTGAATCAAAAGAATGTCTGGAGGTTGTGACTAGACCCACTCCCATAATTTACATTTTAAGATAACAGGATTAGCCAGGTTTTTTTCCAGAAACTGTCCTCAAGCAGGATACATTATTGTTATATAATGCTAAGGAATGTAGAGGGGAAAAAAGTTTGTCCTTTTCTCCTCCTTGAGAATTCCAGACCCCTCTTCTCTTTGGGGACCCCTGGACTTATCAACCTGCCTAGGAACTGACTCAACATGAAGATGGGGGCAGAGACAGGGTTACGCACCCCCCTCCCTAGGATGGCCTGTGTTGCCTTTTTTGTTTATCACGTCCACTTATCCTGCTTCTCAGGCCAACCTTTCCGGCTCTCAGGCTTGCGTTCTGAGCTAGTTGGAGAACGGCCGTCTCCCAGCGGCCTCACGATCCATTAAAATGAACGAACTTTCCAAACTGGGCCCTCTGACTGCCCTTCCCCACGACCGCGACTCTGTCACCCCACCACCTTGAGACCCCCTTGGGAGCCTCAGGTACTCTTCTTTCCCCAGGGGACAACCAGTCTCCAAGCGGCCCAGGTTCTGGGAACCCAGGTCTCTGGTTTCCCGTGCAGAGCTCTGGCTCTCGGCCCTGGAAGGAGGCAGGCAGGCCGGCTGGCTGGTTCAGCGGGGAGCCCGGGGTTCAGATCCTTAACTCCCCAGGCCCATGGCCAGCGGCCTGCTGTCCCCAGGGCTGCGAGGTAGCCTGCTGGGTGGCGAGGGCTCCCGGACTCTGTTCCTGGGGTAGTTCAGGACGAGTGCTGGGAGGGCGTCTCTCAGTCCTCCCAGAACCACCCCATGGGGATGGGAGGATGGACAGGCAGAAGCGGCTCCTCCTGCACAAGGTCAAAGGAAAAACGACCCAACTGCTGCTCTGCACGCCTGCCCACAAGTCTGGTCCTCTCGTCCGCACCTCTACTGGCTGATCCCGCCCTGCTGTTCTGGGTTCCTGGGTGGTGAGGTGGGCGAGGGACGGGGATAGGCCAGCCCCCCCTGGGTCCCTGTGACTGACCCGGCATGCCAAGAGTGCCCTGTGGTGGAGCAGATCATGGGGCCAAAGTAGGGACTATGCTGGGGGGAGTGAGGAACACGCTATGAGCCAGTGGGACCCTGGGTCACCCTGCAATGCCAGCTCGTCCAACTCCGGGTACCGTGGTTCCTTGGGACAACAGGACTAACCCCTCACACACCCAGCTCAGAGGTCAGCACAGTCACCAGGCCTCCCCCCTGCCTGCCACCCTCAACACCCCTGGCCCTACAGGGACGTCACACACGTGGATCTGTCTGTCATCCCACCCCTGAACCAGGCAGGCTGCCGGGCAGGAGTCAAACTGGACAGGGCAGACATCCCTCCGCCCGGGGACCAGGCGCTGTGGCTTTAGAAAGTCTCCCCGTCAGCTTTTCCTGCCACTGGAGCCAAGAGCCCAGATGAGTGGGAGACTGATGTCTGCTCCTGAAAATAGCCAATTTAAAGGGAGGAACAGTGAGCAGACCATTAACCAAAAAAAAAAGGGGGTGGCTAAAAATAGCCAGTTTCACGGGGAGAGGAGGCCAGAGGACAAAGGACCAACGGGCTGGGGGAAACATCATGGAGGGTTCAGAAGACGGAGCTGGGCTCGGGGGCCCCGGACCCTCTAAGGTCCTGGAGGGGCGGTAACGTCCTGCAGGTCCCGGGGGTGCGGGCTGCCCAGCCTCAGGCGCGGCCAAGCCAGAGCTCTGACTGGGGCAGTGCCAATGGACCCTCCCGAGAACCTCCCCACAATTACCCCCCGCCCACCCTGCTATTACCTGTGCCCCATCATTACCTCCCCCACTGTCATCGTACCCATCATTATCCCCCCATCACTGCTGCTCCCCATCACCCCTCCCTGCCACGACTGAGAAACCCGAGATGGGAGCCACCAGCAGTAATTAGGTAATGCACTGAGTCCAGTCACTGACAGGGACACAGAGCCCCTGGGCTCCACTGAACTGACCAGCCCATCAGCTCGGGTGTCCCCAGAGCCTGCCCTGGCTTCACCGGCCTTGGCGGGGTCCTGCAGGGGGACTCCTACCTGCACATTGAAACCCTGGATCATCTGCTCCTGATCCCATGTCACAGGCTTGCAAAGGAACCAAACAGCTCAGATTCCTGGGCCCAGTGCCCCCACACTCCCTGAGGGCAGCAGATGCCTCCGTGGTCAGCACCCCAGGAGTGGGTGTCCATCCTGATCTGGAAGGCTACCTTGCCCCCTTCAGCCCACCGCCCCTCCCAAACCTGGCTCTCTCTTCCTCTGCAAGGTCAGGACCCTCTGTCAAGTGCCTGGAGGGGCAGCGCCACGTTTCTCCCCTGCCTCTCCAGTCGCCCTGCAGACCTGCCCAGAATGACCACTGGACCTGATGGGAGAATCAAAAGGCTCCTTCGAACCCTCCTTAGGCTACTGACCATCCGCAGAGCTTGGCTGGGTCACCCCCTGCCCCACTGACCTTCCGGCATGACCCCCATGGACACGTACACAGCTTTCTGAAAAGCTGGCCTGAGGGTGTGGTGGTTAAGGACAGCTCAGGTCACCTGTGTGCCCAGGCCAGGGCCAGTGCAGAGCAGGCACCTGAGACACACTTGAATGCAAAGCTGTTTCCTGCCCTGTCCTAAGGACACAGGACATCACAACAGTCCGGAAACCTCACACATTCAAGCGCAAAATTTATGTGTCTAGGAAGGTGATACTTGCATCGCAGTAGACGGAGGCTCTAGAAGGAAGGGCAGCTCCTCCCACGGGGTGATGTGTGAGACACTCAGGTGCCAGACTATGCAGCCCACCTGGGCGAAGGGGAAGCCAGGCATCCCCTCCTCAGCCAGGGTGTGCTCTGCTCTCAGAGGCCTGGGGAGACACGGGCAGTTTCCAGTCCCAGATCACACAGCCACAGTCTGTGATGACAAGCGGGCCTGGGGCAAAGAAGGCCCCCAACGCTTCCTGCTCTGAGCCATCATTTCATCAGGCACACATACTATGGAATGGACCATGGACACAGTCACAGAGGTGTCTGCTCCAGGAGTGCCCACCTGCCCACCCGACGGAGGAGGAAGTAGAGGCTGGAGAAGCATGGAAACTCACCAAGGCCACAGGTGGCCAGGTGCAGACACACAGGTGAGCTAGAGATGCTTAGTGGGCCTGTGACCACACATCCAGATGCACCTAGCCCAGGGATGCCCTCAGCAGGAAGAAGACCCGATAGGAGAGGCAGGGATGGGCAAGGGCCACCTGCCCTCTTTTTCAGGCCACCCGGAGGGCCTCAAAGGGGAATCTAAAGCCCTGGGCACAGGACACTGCTGCCCACGGCCTCTGTCCCACAGCCGGTCCCCTGGACTCTGATGTCACTTCCCCAGGTGGGCTGGGGTCAATTTCAGGGGGAATTGGAATTGCAGCACCTCCACCTGGTGCCCTGCAGCCTCTCAGCCCATTTCAGGTTCAGACAAACATGGATGGCGGGCCGGGCGGGAACCTGGACCGTCTGGCTACAGTTGGGCATGACTCAGCTTTGTCTCCACTCTTGCTCTGCCAACAGGAGGAGGTGGTTTAAACAAACTCTGAACAAGAAGGAAAAACAACAGGACCCCTGCGCTCAGGCCGGCAAGGTGACGCGTGGCCACCCAACGTGTTCTGTAACACTGCTTTCCTTCCACCCGGGTCCAAGCCTCCTGGGAGTTGATCTGAACACCAGTTACTCCTTTTTGAGGCAGCAACTTGAACTTGACCCCTCTGGGCTCCTCACACCCACCCCTTACCCCACAGCCCTAAACATGGCCAAGAGAAAGATGGCAGGAACTGGAACGTGGACCAATGGGCAGCCCTCACGTTACAGATTTACTCTGGGGCCATGAGGGTCGAGGCCAGGTACACACGGAGGAGTCACAAGCTGACCTTGCTGTCAGCCCCTTAGGAGGCATTTTAGGAGGGCGTGAGGGACCCCGAGCGTCCTCCTATCCTTTCTGTTCAAGGCCAACTGAGCCTCTCAGAATCTTCTCCAGCAGAAGCCCAACAGCTAGCTGCTCATGGACACTCACATGTCCACCAGCGCCTCTCCTTTCGCCCCAGCCCTGGGGGCCATGAACGAGGGCTTTCCTCACCCTGTTACCAGGGGGTGCTCAGGGGCAGGGCCAGCCCGCCGGCTGTAGAGCTGGCCAGCTGCGGTGCTGGGCTGCCACCCAGGACCCCATCCTTGGTCCGCAGCCCCTTCTGATCCCTGCTAGGTCCTTACACAGAAGACCTGGGGACAAGCTGTGTGCCCACCCTGGAGACAGATGTTGGCCGGGGCCACGGGGCGAGGGTGGTACTCCCAGATGAGAAAGGAGCATGGAAAGGGGAAGAACCTTCAGCCAGGTCCCCAGGTGAGCGATCATTTCATCAGGCACATGTACGGTGGAACGGACACATACATACTACAGAAGGAAGACTAGCAGGGGTGAGGAGCACAGGCTCGGGTCAAGTCTGGAAAGAATCCTGGGTCCACTTACCCCCCGCCGCCACTGAGCTGCTGGGTCTAACCCACGTCTGCAAAGAACAACTAAATCCTTGGGTGGGTTGGGGGGGGCGCGGTGGGGGTGGTTGGAAAGAAGCCCTGTCCACCCATAGCTCAGCCAAGTAAAAACAAACACAACGAGTGTGCGGGGCGTGGGGAGCTGGGCGGGCTAGCTCCACAGGGATGAGCTGGGAAAGCCTCTGGTTGCCACGGAAACCTCCCCTCCTTCCTCCGCTGGGCACCGCGCAGGAAGCCCGGCTACTTGACTCAGCATGACTCATCCATGCTCCAGAGCACCTTATCCTGCTCAGGAAACATGACCTTGAACACCACCCCACCACGACCAGCAGCCCCGAGGGCCAGCCTCTGGGAGGTGCTGGGGGTGTTGGGAGGGACTCCAGGTTGCCCACCCCGAAGGGCAGAGGAGCCGTGCCCACTGTGCCTCCCAGGCAGCCAGCCAGAGACCCTCCTCAGGGGCCCTGGGATAAAACTGACCCCGCTTCACCACGAACAGGGAACCTGGAGAAGCCCCTCTGCAGCCGGGCCGAGACCCATGTCCAGAAATGCCGCCCGCAGCCTGGATCCTGTCCCCGGGACGCCCCAGGGGCCCGCCAAGAACCCTCACCACCGTCGGGCCACGCCCTGCCCGCTCTTCATGACTCACCGCGTCATCATCAGAGTTTACAGACTCCTCAGCGAGCCACTAACATTCTGGACACGTCCCCGGACCTTGGCCAAGCCCAGCTCGGCCGCCTCCAGGGAACACAGCCAGCAGTAAAGGGCTGAGTGTCCTCCACTCTGCAGCTCAGCGAGGTCATGTCCACCTCTACACCAGGGCTGGCGGCCTTGCAGTGTTTTCACACAAGTCGCTGGGAGAGCAGGTCTGGAACCACGACTGCCCGTGGGTGGTCCGTGAGACTCACCGGTGGGCTGTCCGCAGCCAGGTGCCCTTCCTTCTATACTCAGACCCCTGGGGTGGGAAACGAGCCTTGGGGCCGCTCTGGGCCCGGGGAGGGCACTGCGCACAGCCCAACCCCATGGCTAAAATGCTCTCACGCCCGTGTCCCACGCCCACCTTGCAGATGGATGAAGTGAGGCTGAGGGAGGGTCAGGCCCACGTGCAAAGCCTCGGGGACCGAGGCCCTGCAGTCGTTCCTACAGAAGGCTGTGTGGTTCCACTCAGCGTTTAGAGCACGCCCTACAGGCAGAGCACCCAACTCTGCTCACCACGTGCCACCTTACCGGTGTGACCCTGCCCTCATCCATCTCCCAGGAGGCGCCGGAGGGAACAGACCCAGACATCCCTGGAGCTCACGTCCTATGCCACACTGGTGGCTCAGTGGGCCTCACGCTGGCACAACCAGAGGGCAGGCTGCCTCGGGCCTGGGCTCCCCTAACAGGGCCTCTTCGGGCCAGGATACTCGCCTGGTCAGAGATGTGCCGCCCGCCCAGTACACACACAGTCCCAGGGTACACCTGCTCCCCGCCCACCCCCGAGTGCTGGAACCATGACCCAGCAAACCTGGCATGAACTCTGTGCACGCATGACCTTCTGCCACCAGCATCTAACAGGTCTAGATTCTGCTGGCTTCACACATAAGCCACAAAGCTCCCCCTAAAACTACCCTCCAAAGACGCTCACTTACGCTGATCGTGAACTTGAACTTGAACGGTGGACCCTCAAAGAATGCAGCACAGTTGTCATCACTGCCAGTCACCAGGCGGTACGGCCGGCTCTGCTTGATGTCCACGCTGTTGATGACTTTGTTGTGGCCCGTGATCTCACCCACGGAGGAGCCGCTGTCCCACAGGAAGACAGCTCCGAACCTTCACCAACGAGAGGAGCCACAGGAGAGAAAGGTCAGGCCTTGCCAGGTCACTGGGACGGGCAGCTGTGTCGCTAGCGACCAGGGGTAGGGATGCCGGCGGGGGGCAGCCCCGCTCATGATCACGCATCACACGTGCTCCCTGAAAGAACCAACACACCAGCACCCTGGCTTCATCTGAAATGCGGGAGAGCTAGTGGGAGCGGCCCCGAGGGCCCTCGGGAAGGGACCAGGTGACCGTGTCTTACAGCACAGACTCAAGGAGCCCCCCACGTGAAGACGCCTCAGAAGCACCAGCCAGGCCAATGGCTCAGGCCTGGTTCACCAGTCTCACGGCCGTTTTAATGAGGGGGTGGGGGAAGTGATGGGGGGTGGTGGTTGGTGGTGGGGACCAGGAAACACACCAGGCCCCGGCCCCTGCTCGAAATGAGATGCCGCCATGCAGTCAGCGGGCAGTCGGCAGTCTATGAAAATGTGCTGTTTGCACTGCGAGCTATGACTCAGTGAAGAAGGAATTAAGAACAACAGGGATGACGTAAGAGATAATGGAAGGATGAATACCTATCAAGATACCCGTTAAAAGAAAGCCTGAGTAAGGAAATGGAGACAAGTTCAAAGTGCTGGACAGCAGCAGCGGGGCTGAGGACAGAACCCTGCCTGCGCCTGGAGCCAGACACCTGGAGCGAGGTCCTGACCCTGCTGGTCAGCGGCCCTGTGAGGGCAAGCAGCTGCCCAGGGCCACCTGCCCAGTGTCCCTCCTCCCTAGTAAAGCCATGTGGGGTGTGCCCACCTGGTGATCACATCCAGCCTCCCCCCTCGGCAGGTGTGGCGGTGGGGAAGCTTCAGGGAGGAACCCCAGTAAACACTCTAAGGAGCCCCACGGTTTGACCTGCTCTGTCTCCCTGTATCTAGAACGTGTGCAGGACAGCACGGGTTTCAGGAGGCGAAGGGCCGAGGATGCCGCATCGAAGGAGGTGCCTGAGCCCAGAGACAAACCCGGGGGTGGGGGTGGGGGGTGCTCCCTGTGGTGACACGTGGTTTTCGGACGTGCACTGCTAAAGCCAGCCCTGTATCAAAGGCCCGGCACCCACAGGACTCATCACACACCCCGCCACCCCCAGTCCGAGCCGTACCGATGTCACCGCAGCCCTCCCACCGGGGTGCCCAGGAGAGAAAGCCAAGCAAGGGACACAGATGGGGAGAGGGGGACGGGGCAGAGGCCAGACTCACTTCTCCCTTCCTTCCCCGACCACGGCGATCCTCTTACTGTCTTCTGTCCAAGCAATGTCCTTGATCTTCCCAGCGAAGGGCTGGTACTCATACTTCAGCAGGTGCTCCTTCTGCGTGGTGTCCCAGATCCTCAGCTTCCCAGACACGTCTGCGGGCACAACAGGGTGGTGAGGGCCACGCTCACCTCGGGGCCAAGGGCTGAGTGGGCTCTGGGCATGCCATGTGATGCTGCCCACCGTCCCCAGGCTGGTGGGCTGGCCTGGGCGGGGCTGGAAGGAGGTGCAGGCAGGGCTGGAAGGAGGCATGGGCATCCATCAGGTAAGCAGCACTCAGACGCCATCACTCAGAACCCGCTGCCTCCGTGAGGACCAGCACAGGATCTCCGTGTTTCCCCGGGGATCATGGGCCCTGCATAGGCTGTCAGGAAGCCCAGGGACGCACGGTGGCACCCCCTGAACCCCGGAAGCAGTCTGATTTATGACTGTATTCCTTTCCTTGAAGGGGGTCTAACTGGCACACAGGCTTGGGGCAACTACCTTTAACATTTAGGAGCTAAGGATCCTCATTTGCAAAACAGGAAAATTCTAGTGACACTGTCTCTCGGGTGTGGGTGCTGCAGTGACCAGTGGAAACGAGAGGTGCCCCTGTGCCCTGCAGGCTCTGCTCGTAGAGCCAGGCACCCCGTCAGCACCGGTGGCTGAGAGTCTCCTGGGAGACACACAGGTCGGCGCTGGGAGGGATGACACTCCAGGCAGAACCTGACGCCAAGCTGGTTTCTCACGGCAGCACTTGTGGCTGATCAGTGATAAAGCATCACCCCCTCCCTGCCCGTCACCACCCTGACACCCAGCTCCCAGCACCAACCCTGACACACCCCTTCCCAAAGGAGCAGGAAAGGTGGAGTGTTTTACAGGAACTCTCAAGGCTAGGAGCTCAGCCCCACGTGGGTCAGGGGTGGGGAGTGGGGGTGGGGTGGCAAGGGAAGTCCCATCCGCCCAGCAGTTCTGTTCACCCTGCTTCCAGGATCCCTGGCTGCTTCACTGAATGTGAGGTCCAGGGGGACAGCTCCTGTCTCCTGTTTGGGTCCACTCGAGGGTAAGTGTCTGCTGCAGACGCGACCCCTGCCCCTTGTGGCTCTGTGGGTCTAAAACACCCCCTACGACTACACCCGAGGGGGGACAACCAGCCACCAGAGGGCTGTTGTGCCAACAAAGCGAGTCGACACGTGCAAGTCTCAGACCAGCCTCCAGTCCGCTGCAGTCTAGACGAGTTAGTCTTTAGTGGGTCAGAGGATTGCCTAAGGCTCTGCAGAGGCCACTGGGGACCCCGCCTCTGAGGGCGCACACCCGGGGCTCCTGTCTGGCCGTGGGACAGCTGGGAGGGGACACAGGCCTCCCTGTGAATGGCACGGATGAGGGGACCCTGGTCTCTGGACTGGTCCAGCCGGACGGCCTGGCACGCTGCCCGAGGCGAGCTCAGAAGCTGCCTCGAGTGAGTTAGGCCCCTTGGCTGAACGAACGGGCCAGCAGGGAAAGGCAAGAAAGGGGCAGAGGCTGGAGAAGGGAAAGGTGTACTGCGTGTGCAGGAAGGACCCATGCACCAACGCCCGTGCTCACGTGTACGTGTGCTCACATTCACACACGCACCAGGCCGTGTAGTCCCTGCGCTCAGGCCAGCCCAGGGCGCTACACGGAGTCATGGAGAACACAGCAGCGTCTGCAGCACATGGCAGAAACAGCCCCACCCCCGGCCCCCAAGACAGCAGAACCGCTCTCCCCCTCCCCAGGCTCAGAGGGGGTCTGCCTGCCCTGCCCTCAGCTCACTCTCCCCTTAACAGGCCTGGCATCACAGTTCTTCTCCACCACCTGCCCCCCGACCCCGACCTGGACCATCAGCCTCCTCTGATGGGCCCTGCTGGTACATTTAATTCTTTTCAGGAGCGCTTGTGCTGGAAACAGATGGAGGGCTTAGAGAACAGGCGTGGCCCCACCAGCTGAGGGCAGCCCTAACCGGGTACCCCTGGGGACCAGGCCCCTGCACTAGGCCACGGGGTACAGCACAGACTAGGCACCTGCTTGCACACACACACACGTGTCCACGTGCTGCACTCACAGGGCCACAGAGCAGAGGCCACAGTGCACGGGGCAGACAGGGCCAGGGGAAGGGCTCCCTTCCTCCACAAGGCCTCCTTCCACCATCCGGAGAGGGTCTCTCCCCAGACAATAAGCTGCTTCCAAAAAAGAAACAGGATCTGTTCATGGTGAGCCTGTGCCCCCCACTTTGGTGTGGGGCTCACACCAGCATCACTGCGGTGTCAGGGGTGGAGACCCCTATGCAGCCCCAGCAACCTGGGAAGATCCCCTAGAAAGGTAAATCAGGCCCTGGAATGGCTCTACCCTGAGGACCACCAGCCAGGAGAGAGGGTCCCCAAAGGCA
Source organism: Bos javanicus (assembly GCF_032452875.1). Classification (NCBI taxonomy): domain Eukaryota; kingdom Metazoa; phylum Chordata; class Mammalia; order Artiodactyla; family Bovidae; genus Bos; species Bos javanicus. The sequence continues at coordinate 105,637,514 of NC_083873.1, forward strand.
TACACTGCTGTCTGGTTTAGGGGCTGGGGGCCTGGGCTTCTCACCCAGGCCTTCCGGAAAGTTCGATCCTTTACCTGAATGTGGACCAGCCAAACTTACGGGGATCTACAGACTCACAGATCTGAGGCTGGAGCCCTGTCTGGGAGTGACCGCAGGATTCCCGAGGTCCTGGGACCCCCAACCCCACCCTGGACATACCAGGTGCTGGGTAACCCACTTTAGCCAGAGAGCACGGCACCTCTCCAGCTCCATACTCTACACACAACACTATCTTTAGCCCAGAGCTCTAATCTCCGTGCAGTAAATGTTTCCTGGTCTTTGCTCCATTCAAAGGACCAGCTTGCTAGAAACATAAAACACACCGCCCACGGCCTGCGGGCTCACAGCCCCACCCCGCTCACTTCCCCATCAAACCCGGGAGCCTGCAAGGGAGGGAAAACGTGAGATGGAGCCTGTACTTCTGCGGACTGTCCTTTGCAACGGTCTCTGCACCAGCAGGCGAGGACCGTGCTTCCTGCTGGTTCAGTGACCTGCCCGGGGACCGCAGGGCAGGCCTGGCTCGTGAGTGATTCAGCAGCTGGGCCGCGGCTCCCAACACCAGGCCGCTGAGCTACGCCAACCATACTTCTCTCCCGAGAAGACACATTTTAAAAGCCACCAGGGCCAAATCCCGGGCTTTAAATGAAGAGGCATTGTGCTGGCAAGCAAAGCAGGGCCGGCGGGGGTGGGGGGGTTGGGAATCACAGGGCTAGAGTAAATCATAGGATATAAATTAGAGCAAGTTTTACAGATGGAATCAAGAGTAGGTCTAAACATAAAAATCATTAAGGGCCCACTTCGTGCCAGCTCCTGGCTGAGCCCCACACACACAACCCTGGACAGCTGGCATCAGCCGTCAGCGAGCACGCCTCTCACCCCGGAGTTTCAGGGACAGACACCCGGTCCCCTATGGTGCCCACCAGGGCACCCCGGGCATCACACACGCATTGCTGCCCGGGGTCCTCCCCAAACCAACCTGGCAGGAACAAAAGCTCCGGTTTACAGACAAGGCACTTAAATTAAGGCCCAGGAAGGTGAGTTATTTTAAGGAAGGCTTGCATAGGTAGGAGGACTTCCCTGGCGGCTCAGTGGTAAAGGAGACTCGGGTTCGTTCCCTGGGTTGGGAAGATCCCCTGGAGAAGGAAATGCCAACCCACTCCAGTACTCTTGCCTGGGAAATCCAAATCCCATGGACAGAGAAGCCTGGCGGGCTACAGTCCATGGGGCTGCAGAGATAGACACGACAGAGCGACTAGACAACGACAACACAGCTATGAAGGGGCAACCGGTATGTACACCGTACACCAGTATGTACGATCCCTGCCCTTCTCCGCTGGCCATTCATCTGTTCAGCAATTTGCTCATTTCCATCCCTCTCCGGGGGGGATCTGGCAAGGCCCACATCAGCTCATCACCCTTCCTGGGGCCTGAGACCCGGCTGGATGCAGGCAAGGCTACCCGTCAACACCTGCTGAGTGTACAAACCGATGAATGGATGGGAGACGCGGGGGCAGCCAGTCTACCTTGTGTGCCCTCCTTCTCAGCTGTAGACCAGACAGCATCGGGGTGGACAGAGCCTCCTTCACCACGGGCATCTCATGTCCCTCCTCTCGCCCAGCCTCCCACCGAGCCACACAGAAGTCCAGCTGGAGGGAGCCAAGACCTCAATCGCCAAACAGAACGAGTGCCTGCCTGAGGCCAGAGTTGTGCTCGGTACAGGGAAAGGGGCAGCAGAGAAAGGCTACGTGAGGCAAAGCTACAAGTCAGAAACACACACACACACACACAAACACACACACACTCACAAACACAGAAACACACACACACAGAAACACGCACACACACGAGGCAAAGCTACAAGTCAGAAACACACACACACACTCACACACAGAAACACACACACACTCACAAACACACACAGAAACACACACACACACGAGGCAAAGCTACAAGTCAGAAACACACACACACACTCACACACAGAAACACACACACACACGAGGCAAAGCTACAAGTCAGAAACACACACACACACAGAAACACACACACACTCACACACACAGAAACACACACACACACTCACAAACACAGAAACACATACACACAGAAACACGCACTCACACGAGGCAAAGCTACAAGTCAGAAACACACACACACACTCACACACAGAAACACACACACACACGAGGCAAAGCTACAAGTCAGAAACACACACACACACAGAAACACACACACACTCACAAACACAGAAACACACACACACAGAAACACGCACTCACACACACAGAAACACACACTCACACACAGAAACACACACACACACACAAACACCCACACACACGAGGCAAAGCTACAAGTCAGAAACACACCCACACACACAGAAACACAACACACTCACAAACACAGAAACACACACACACAGAAACACACACACAAACACAAGTCAGAAACACACAACACACAAACACACACACACTCACAAACACAGAAACACACAACACACACACACGAGGCAAAGCTACAAGTCAGAAATACACACACACACAGAAACACACACTCACACACAGAAACACACAAACACACACACACAGAAACACGCACTCACACGAGGCAAAGCTACAAGTCAGAAACACACACACACACAGAAACACACACACACTCACAAACACAGAAACACACACACACAGAAACACACACACACACGAGGCAAAGCTACAAGTCAGAAACACACACACACTCACAAACACAGAAACACACACACACACAAACACACAAACACACACACACGAGGCAAAGCTACAAGTCAGAAACACACACACACACACAAACACACACATACGAGGCAAAGCTACAAGTCAGAAACACACACACACACTCACAAACACAGAAACACACACACACGAGGCAAAGCTACAAGTCAGAAACACACACACAGAAACACACACACACTCACAAACACAGAAACACACACACACACAGAAACACACACACACACACAAGGCAAAGCTACAAGTCAGAAACACACACACACACAAACACACACACAGTTACACACACTCACTCACACACACACACACACACACTCTCTCAATGGGCTTTGATACATCACAACACAGCTGCCCTAATGGCTCGTGAGCATCCCGCTGACCTCCGAGTTGGAACCAGCTGGAACACTGCCAGCTGCACTTCTGGAAAGGGAGTTCTCGGTGGCTTACACTTCCCGTGTCAGCCCACCTACCATCTCCATCCTCCTGGACCTTCCTCCCTCACCCACCTCCCCAACCTGCCCAAGCCAGGCACCCAGGACTCGGGGCGGGGTGGGGAGGGCGGGGGCGGGGTGGGCCACACCACATGCCGCCAGAAGCCCCGTGTGCGGAGGGACAGGTACCTCCGGAGGCGATGTAGAAGCCGCTGGGTGCGTACTTGGCCACCACCACCTGGTGGGCGTGCTCCGTGTAGATGTCCGCAATGGCCGGATTCTGCAGGGAGGAGACCAGAGTGAACACAGGCAACCCAGAAGTGGGCAAACTTGCTTTCCACTCTCTGGATTAACAGAGTTGGGTGGGAAAATGACCCACAGACATACACAAATACAGACGTCAAAACCTCCGTAAGGAAAATCCCAAAAGTACACTTACCTGCCTGGGTGACAAGAATTCTAGGCAATTTAACTCTTTTATGAGATGCGAGGTGATTTGCTTTCTTTCGGTACTTGCTGAACAAGTACGTATTTTCGAAATACACATGGGACATAAAAGTTTCCTTAGGAAAAAAAAATCTACGACTCTTAATTTTCTCCCACTTGTAAGGGGCTGCCGCCTTCCCTGAGTCTAGCTCCCCAGAGCAGGTCTCCCCTGTTCCGAACCAGCTCTCCCCAGGCTGCCAGGCGGGGTCTGACCCAAACCGGAGCCTCTGGCCTGGAGGAGCAGGAACACAGAAGTGGGCAGGCAGCTGGGGGGCCCCACCTTGGTCAAATCCCTGGATTTGGGAAACTCCCTTTCGTGGCTCAAATCCAAGGCTGGCTGGACTCTGCAGTGAGAACTGGGCCAGCGTCGGAGACCAGGAGCAGCTCTCCGGACTCAATCATCAGGCTTAAACGTACAATTTATCAAAGTCGATCAGGGCACTCCTGGACACACACGGCCCAGGGGCCTCAGCAAACCTAAGGCCCTGAGCTCAGATGCTCTGTCATCAGAGCCCAGCGTCCTCCCAGGAGGGCAGAGAGAGCCAGGCATCTAATCCCCGACACCCGCCAACACGCACTGCAGAGCCAAGTGCCTTGTGAAAGGAGCAGCTACAGGCTGTGAACACATCAGGTCCCAGGGAGGCTGCTGCGGGCGCATCTGACCTGCCCCCCAACTGCTCCCACCTCTTCTAACCACCTCATAGTCTCCCCCTCCCCATCTCCTTAACGCCCTTCAACAAGGCCAGAGGCCCGGACTCTTCTCAGCTTCCTAGCCACAGGATCGCCCGCCCTCTCACCCGACAGTCCGGAGAAGCGTCCTGCTAAGTCCCAGCTCCGGCAACCTCCCTCCTACCATTCCTACAAGCCCCCTGGTCTCCGTAAATGCTGTGCCCTCGCCAGCAACACCTCTCCCTGCCTGCTAACACCCACTTATCAGGCCTGAAGAGCCATCTGCGTGAAGCCTGCTGTGACAGCCCCTCTCTCTCCTATGCCTGCGAATCATTTAACCCGACACACACCACGGTCCCTGGCCCCCTTATCCCTCTCCTCCAACTCCTCTTTGAGCTGCTCCATGTGCATTTATCTCCTTTAGCCATCACAGCCGTTAGCAAACGACAGATGCTCAATTATTTTTTTTTGGTGGGGGGTAAAAGTTTACACAGTCCTTTTACCCCTAGGACTTGGTGTCACATGATAGAGTAGGTACTTAACATATGTGGTTCATACGTTAATCTGATGCAGAATAAACATATGCAAAAAGTGAAATCAGAGAGACTTCAACCATCTGAAGATATTCTGAATGGCAAATTAACCCGTGCAAAGGTGCTCGATGTCCTTAGCCTTTTGGGAAACGCAAATCAGAACTATAGTGAGAAACCACCCTATACCCAGGAGACTCAAGAGAATTAAGACTGAAGTGACCAAATGTTGGCAAGGATGGGTGGGGTACAGTCTGGAATGTTTATATACTGCTGGGGAGAATGTAAAATAATACAGCTGGAAGAGTTGAGCTGGTTATTTATAAAGTTAAACACAACATTTATGCAAAAACCCCAAGAGAAAGAAAAGTGCGTGCTCACAAAAAGATACACATGAAAGTTCACGACAGCCCCTAAGTGGGAACCAACCAACCGGAAAGTCCACCCCCAGGTGCCTGGAGAAGCAAAGGGCTGTCCGCTCAAGGGACCACTACTCGGCAACAAAAGGCTACAAACTGCGGAGGCCCCTCAACCACGGGAGGAGCCTCGAAAGCCTCACGCTGAGTGACAAAGCCGACGCAAAGGAGAACGAGCGGCAGGAGTCTGTTCTGATCAAAGTCCAGGAAAGGCCAGCCCACAGGCCACAGAAAGCCAGTCGCTGATGGAGCTTCCAGGGCCTGGGGGGTGGGGGGCAGGGTGGAGAGGCCCGTGGAGAGGCCCAGGGGGGTGACTGGACAGCTGGTGGCGGGGGTGATGGGATGATATTTAATTTGTCAAAACTCTAGTTGTGCTTTTGAAACAGAAGGATTTTATTGTCCTTAGATTACCCTGCAATAAAACGATGATGTGTAGGATCCAGTAAACGTCAGTCAGAACCCAACCTGTTCCTGCCCAGGTTAGCCCTCTGGACTGGAACGTTCTAACGAGGACAACTTCCCTCATAGAGAAGCTGGCGAAAGCGGTCTGTGGCCGGGTGGCTTCGAGGCCCGTGTTCCGAAGCTGACCGAGGGCTCTCAGCCCTGCATGTGGGCACAACAGGTGGGAGACCACCCCCCCAGGGGGACTCATGCCCACAGTGATGCCCAGCCTGGCCTTGCCCTTAAAGGGGAGCGGAGAGGGGGTGGCGTGTGAAGTGGAAGTGAGTTAAACAGCGGCCCTGGGAGGCAGTCCTGCCCCTACAGATACTTCCCCTAAAGTGGCTGGGGCGAGTGAAACCTCGGGTCAGCCCGAGCGAGCTCTCCCGGTGCCCCCGTCCACATTCCCGACACAACTGGGGGCGAGCTCTCCAGGCTGAACACAACAAACAGAACACTCCGAGTCAGCAGCAGAACCCCGCCCTCAGCTCCCCGGCCAAAGGGGACGCCTCCCTGGCCTCAGAGGCCAGGCTCATGGCAAACCCAGCCCTGTGGGGCTGGGGCGCCCCTCCCCTGGGACTTCCTTCCTGCCCTCCTCCCCCCACCGCCCCATCAGGGGACAGGGGCTTCAGGCAGAAACCAGAAGGAAGCCTTGGCATTTGAGGCCCGTGGGTGCCTAGCGGATGTGGGCTGAGCCTGCGAAAACCTCCTGTCATCTAGCTGGGTCCCCAGGTGCATCCCAGCCCTGCCCCCAACCCTCCATCTTTGGTGCATCCCTTCGCACCCTTCCACCTCTGACCCCAGGCCTGTCCCAGCCCTGGCCCTGACCTGCTGTTCAACCCTGCCCTGCCCTGTGATCCTAGGCTTGTCCCAAGTCCATCCAACTCATCTTCCCACCCTGGCCAGATTCCAGTTTTTCCTGCCCCTCCTGGGACCAGGACAATACCGTGACAACATCTGAACTGACCCCTCTGCCTTTCACCAACCCACCAGGCTCTGTGTCCGGACTCTGATCACACATTCAGAGGCCCCTGGACCGTTCCCACCTCCCACCTGTGCGTGGAGGCCCCGCCCCAGCCCAGCAAATGAAGCATTCTCCCCCCATACCTTTCCACACATGGAAGGGAGAATCCCTTAAGCACCCCCCGCCCCCAAAGGAGCCTTCACATTCCTGTGTCCTCTGAGGCCAGAGGTCACCGCGGCACTTTACAGGTAAGGTTAAGGGGTGGCCCCAGCCACAGGGCATGCAGTTTTGCCACGGCGCGCCTGGAATCCTATGGACGTGTCGCCACATCAGTGAAGCCGTGGGACACAGCCCTGCTCCTCTGGAGCTGCTGATGGCCCGTGGCGGCCTCCTCCAAACTCCAGGCAAAGTGACCTTTGGGAGGATTAAGTTTCCAGAGCGCTGGCTTTCTAGACACACCCAGTTCCTAAAAGCAGGCCCTAGAAACCCGACCTGCATGGCGAATGTGACCTGCGGGGCCCTCTGCTCACGGGGGCCCCAACTCAATGACCGCCAAGCAGCTCCACAAACCTCTCTGCTTCCAGACCTGAAGAACTGAACCCAAAGGCTCAGTCCAGGGTTCAGCCAGCCTGCCCTGCTCGACCTTGAAGCCTCCTTCTCTCACCCAGAGGAAGCAGCCCTAAGCCACTGTCCAAAGTCCATTTCCCATTCTGCCCTCGCCCTCCTCCAGTGCTGCAGGCTGGAATACCTTCCCTACTTCCTAGATGACCTTCTCCGAATTACCTTCTAATGCTCGGGCAAAGGCTCCCAGCCTCCTCCAGGAAGCCTTCCCTGATGCTCCAAGGTAGAAATGATCTCTCCCAGCCCAGAAAGCCTATACACTACCTTCCCTATCCTCCCACCCTTATTATTTGCTACCTTGGACACATGTCATTCTTACACCTGCAAAGCTCACCAAGTGGACCCCCCCGGAGGGCAGAGCCCAGGTCTGATTCACCACTGCAACTTCTGACCACCGCCCCCCCACCCGCCGAAAAGACTGGGGCATGCCAGTCCCCAGCAACCATTTTTGAAAACACAACCATCGTATGCTGATGACTACTCTCAGACAGCCGGGGTGACCCTTCAGTTGATTCTCTTTGAAACCTCACAGTACCTATGGGTAACCTTAGGACTCATTTTACAGGCAAAGAAGTGGGGCAGAGAGACTTGGAGGGATGTGCCCAAGTAAGTGGGGGGACTGGGACCTGAACTCAGCTGAGCGGCCTTGCTCCCCTTGGTTCTACTCCATTACCTACGTCTGGAGTCACTGTCAGCCTGACTCCTAACTCAGGGAACAGAGGTTTGCAGCGGTGGTGACAGCTACCCAGCTACCCGCCCGGAAAGTGTAGAGCCCGAATGGAGGCAGGCAGGAGTGGCCACGCCCACAATCTTCCTTCTGGCTCCTGCCCAGCTCCCACCCTGAAGCAAACCAAGCCCTAGAACAGGGGCCCCAGGGGCGGGGGTGCCCACGTGAGAGTGGGCATACCATTCCCTGCTGGGCCCAGCATGACACCCCCTCCCTTCCTGTCCCCCTTTCCCTCTGCCTGCCCAGGGCCTTAGGAGGAGTCAGGAGGGCAGGCTTTGGGGGCCAGGGTCAGCCCCCAGTGTAACCAGGGACAGGGCTACCGCTCTGCTGCAACCGTTTCTTTGCCTCCCTGCCAAGGGCAAGAAACGGTGGCTCAGATGGTAAAGAACCCGCCTGCCAATGCAGGAGACGCGGGTTTGGTCCCAGGGTCGGAAGATCCCCTGGAGAAGGGAATGGCAACCCACTGCAGTATTCTTGCCTGGAGAATCCCATGGAGAGAGGAGCCTGGTGGGCTACAGTCCATGGGGTCACAGAGTCAGACATGACTGAGCAAGCACACGACAACAAAGGGTAAGACAGACACCCAAAGGCCCCAGTGAGTCCGCAACAGTGCTGAGGACACGAGCTCAGCTTCTTCCAACCTCCATGCGCCTGCACTCCCTGTCCAGACTCCCCTCATCTCTGCTGTCTCAACCCCCCTTCCTGGAAAACTCTTACCCACCCTCCAAAACCCAACTCAAAAGTGCCCTTGCTCCAGAAACCTTCCCTGAGGCTCTGTGACACAGCTGGCCCTTTCCTCTTGTTCCCAAAACGCTGAGGACACGCTTCTTTAAAGTGCTAACCTGGTGAGTTAGAATGTTACCTACTGGGGTTCTTTGCTCGCCCCTGCTGACATTTTGGGCTGGGGAACTCTTTGTTGCAAGACAGTCCTGTGCATTGTGGGATGTTTGGCAACCCCTGGCCTCTGCCCACTAGATACCAGTAGCACAAAAATGTCTTCAGATATTGCCAAATACCCCTCAACAGTGTGGGGTGGGGGCAAAACTGCCTCTCAACTGAGAGCCACTGATTTAACCTTGGGCACCATGGCTACGGGCCAGGCTTGGCAAGAGAGGGAACGTGTGTGGGAAACGTCAGGGCTGAGGACTGGATGCAGCAGCTGACGATGCCTTCATCTTCGAGCAGCTTCCTAATTGGCCTCCCTCCTGCCTCACGTGGATTTCCCAGGTGGTGAAGTGGTAAAGAATCTGCCTGCCAATGCAGGAGACGCGGGAGACGTGGGTTCAATCCTTGGGTGGGGAAGATCCCACGAGAAAGCCGAATGGCAACCTGCTCCAGTATTCTTGCCTGGAAAATTCCACGCACAGGGGAGCCTAGGGGGCTACAGTCAGTGGGGTCACAAAGAGTGGGACGCACCAAGCATGCACACACCTGCTTCATACCTTAGCTGCAGAACAGTCTCTCCACTGACTTGACTACATGGTTCATCTGTTGAACCTTTTCGTGGTTCTGGTGGCCTCGGGGCAGGGCCAGGCTGCGGTGGGGCGGCCTGACCCCCAGCACCCTCTCCTGCCTGCCTGTAAATCCCCCCACCCCAGGACTCCGGCCACAAGGGTCCACAACCTGTGCAGGACTCTCTCGCCAACCCCGCTCCACCTGACTGGTCCCTTCCCAGGGCCCCAGCTGCTCAAGGTCCCCTGGGATGACACCTCCTGGCATGTTTCTTCCTCTCGGCATCAGTCCTGAGTGTCGGTTTCCCTGGAGACTGAGCTCTGTGAGGACAGGCCTTTGCCGGGGAGTGTCCAGAGCCAGGCCTGGGCTCCGCTACACAGCAGGTGCTTATATACACCTATAACAGGATCAAGTCAGGCTCAAGCACAGGAAGTGCAGGGGGCAAGGAGGGTGGGAGAGAAGTGGAAGTGACCCCCTGAGCCAGCTGCCACTCAGGGTGTGGGGGGTTCATATAGTCAAGACGACTGGCAATGGGTGGACACTGACATCAGAGCCCAAGCACCTGAAGATCATTAGCCCAGAAGCCAGTGGAACACGTCCCCACCCTTCGGGCTCCCCAACAGCTCTGGAGCCTTCTCTGAGCCCAGCATCCTTGCTCATTAAAAAGCTAGACCACAGGACCCCAGCGCTCTCCTGGCCTGACCCCATGTCTGTGCTGCCTGCTGGCCTTCTGTCCAGGTGGCGATCAAACATGCCACCTCCTTTTGTCATCAGGCGGCCCGTTTCAGTCCCACCCGAGGCAGTGAGCTCCACACAGGCAGGGGCACTGTCTCTGCGCTGCCCATAGAACACGCAGTCGTCCTGGGCAGGGGGCAGGGACTCGAGGCACGCGTCATGGGACAGAAGGGACGAGGTCGGTCCTCCTCTGGCCATCTGTCCCTTCGTGTACACACCCCACCCCCACCTGAAGGGGACGCCCTAGGTGGTCCATCTGCACGCTGACCGGCAGGTCACCCCGTGGAAAACTCCGCGCTCAAGTTCAACATCCCCTAAGCTGGCCTCCAGGGCTTTCCAGGTGGCCCAAGTGGTAAAGAACCCACCTGTCGATGCAGGAGGCATGCAGATGCAGGTTCGATCCCTGGGTTGGGAAGATCCCCTGGCAGAGGGCATGGAACCCACTCCATGGGTCACAACGGAGTTGGACACAACTAAGCACGTGGCACACACGCCAGCTGGGCTCTGCCCTGCTGACAAGGAGCCCACAGAGCCCGTGCTTGGAAGCACAGAAACACCAGACTGCTCCAAACACTAGAAACACCAGACTGCTCCAAACACTACACCCCCTGGAATTTAACTTCATATAAATCATTTCCCCCCACATATGTGCGTGTGTGTATATATACAGTGGGAAGATCCCCTGGAGAAGGAAATGGCAACCCGCTCCAGTATCCTTGCCTGGAGAATCTTCATAGACAGAGGAGCCTGGCGGGCCACAGTCCATGGGGTCACAGAGTCAGACGCGACTGAGCAACTACTACACACACATATAGTACATTCTAGCTCTGGAATGTAGGGGCTGCAGAGCTTTAAAAGCAGGCCCCAAACCTGCCTGTGTAGCAGCCCTGCTGGCTACTACTGGCAGCGCGCACTCACTTGCCAGAGCCAGTTTACAGGGAAGTGATCCCAGGCGGTTTAGAAGGTGATGAGGCTCCTTCACAGCCACTGGGCGGGGGCTGGGGGGGGGGGGGGGCGGCGGGCGGGGAACCTTTTAACTACACTGCAGGCGGCGGGCAACAGGGCCTCGAAGTACGAGTTTATTAGGCTCCCTCCTTCTGGAATCTTCCTTTCTGGATGGCCATCTCACTGCCTGCTTTTAACCCTGCAGAGAATTTCTTCTCCTCTCCTAGGTGTGGCAATCAAATATGTTGAGAGAAAAACAGATGAGAAACGCTCTCTGCCGCCAGCTTGAGAAGCGCCGTGATGCTGGGTTCACAAAGCAACTTTGAAGGCAGCAAAGTGCGTGACAGCTGTGGCTCCAAGTGGAAGGCTAGCAAGGGCCTGATGCCTGCTTGGCGGGAATAAAGGTGGTATCTGCCACTCAGTCGTGTCCAACTCTGTAGCTCTCAGGGCTTCTTTGTCCATGGAGTTCTCCTGGCAAGAATACCGAAGTGGGTTGCCATTTCCTTTTCCAGGGGATCTTCCCGACCCAGGGATCGAACCTGCATCTCCTGCACGGCAGGCAGATTCTTTACCGTCTGAGCCACCAGGGGAGCCTTTCTTACTTCCATACAGTAAAACCTCTGTGGCTGCATCTCGGCCACACAGCCCGCCTTTCAATCAAGAAGAGACTTACTGAGCACCGGACTACGTGCCAGGCACTGTGCTAGGCCGGGACACGGCAGGTGGGAGTGGCTACTCGCCGTCTGGCTCCCGGAAGGCCAGGATGGGAGGGCCACTTAGGAGGCCAAGCTGCCACAGCAAATGGGCAGCGAGTCATGCTGCTATTTGAGGCAAGAATGCGCAGACAAGGGACACAGCAAGGCCCAAGTCTGGAGACCCACACGCAGCAAGCTCCAGGGAGGGGTGTGGAATCCGGGGGCCTGGAGCCCCAGCAGGGGGAAGGTGGCAGTAAGGAGAGGTCGGGGATGCAAGGCTGGATGACGGGGCACCATTGGTCTCGGATGGGAGAGCGAAGGAACAGCTCGACCCCATATTTTCATAACCGGTCCAGCAGCAGTGCTGAGGGCGGGCTGGAGGAGGGCCAGGGAGAAAGGCCAGTTTGGCCTTTGGTTTCTGCAGTCCAGGCGAGATAGCACGATGAGGGTGGAAGCAGTGAAAAATCCGTCAGATTCGGAAGTCTCTGAATGCAGAGGCAATAGGACTCACTGGAGAACTAAATATGGTGTGGAAAGGGGAAGTCCAAGGCTGGGGCCAGAACCGCTGGCGGAGTGGCGGTCGCCATTCTGGGGATGAATGTGTGGGAAACCCAACTATGGGCGGGCGTGTTCAGTATAAGCCGCCCATCAGATGTTCTGTTGGACGTTCCCCGATCTGGTCCCCTCCTCCCTTTCGTGTCTCTTCTGGACTCTGAGCCTGTATTCCAACCAGAAAACACTCTCTATTTCAATATTCATGAGAGTAGTGTCTTTTTTTTCCCCAGGAATACTCCGCCCTAACAAAAATTGTTCCCACCTTGACTTGAGCAGCAATGGTCTGCTCCCATTAAACAAAAGCCTAAATGTCTGATGGGGCTTCCCGAACAGGGTGGGAAGAACACATTTGCACCCCGGTGCTGTCCTGGCCCTGAAGACACTCACAAACATGGGACAGGTAAGCAGACGCGCCCGCCAAAGAGTATGGTAAACTCGAGGCGGTACGGCTAAGGACGAAAAGCTCAGAAGAGGGACTTCCCTGGTGGTCTAGTGATTGGGAATCCATCTTGCAATGTGGGGGATGCGGGTTTGATCCCTGGTTGGGGAGCTGGGATTCCCACCAGCCACGGGGCAACTAAGCCCTCATGTTGCAACGACTAAGCCAGGTGCCTCAACTAGAGAAACCCGTGTGCTGCAACGAAGACCTGTCGCAGCCAAAAATAAATAAATATTATTTAAAAAAAAAAAAAAAAGCTCAGAAGAATAAGCAAGCAGAAAACAGAATAGGTTCCGTAAGTTAGGGAATGCCTCTGCAAAGAGGGTGCTTGTCCGTGACTGTAAACAGCGTCTCCATTGGAAGTGGCTCCATTTACTGGCTGCCTTCATCTCGCTGAGCTGGACCCCAGTTCTGAGCAGTGGGTCCCCTGGGCGGGTGGAGCAGGGAGGTGGGGAAGATGCGATTTAAAGGAGAAGCTGCAGGTTAAGAACCTTTCATGGCACCAGACACACAGTAGGTCTTCATGGGCAGGCTCCCATCTGGAAGTGAGTATAGCCTGCAGGGACGTGTGCGTGCCTTGTCAGGGGCAAACCCAAGCATTCATTCTGCTGCCCTGTATCCCTGAGAATGCCTTTACTCATTTTATTTGACAAACTACAGTATCTATCTACTCAGGACCTATCAATATCTATCTACTTGAGCGGACCATTGCTGCTCAAGTCATCTAAACTTTTCTTTTCTCAATATCTCAGAAGCTCTCTGGAGACCTCCAGATCTTTATGATCTAAGTTCTTGGCCATGTTTTCCCCAGTTCTGAGTGAGTTGGGATCAGCTTTCGAGGAATCTGTGTCTAGCAGAGGAGCTGTTCGCACCTTCAAAGCACATTCACACCCACCCACCCCTTCAAGTGAGGGGCCAAGCCATCCTGGGCAGGGCAGAAACTGCCAAATGGAGCTCTGTCTCCCAGCAGACTGTTTTGGGGGTGGGGGGGGGGAGAGGGGTGCGGAGGCAGAGCCAGCAGCATCTCAGAACTCAAACAGACCAAGGAAACCAAGACCACAGAGCTCCTGCACTGCTTCAGCCAGCTCTGAGGTTCAGAAGCAAGGCTGTCTCCAAAGGGACAGTTCCAGTGCCCCAGGGGTAACCACCCACATACCCTGAATTAAAGCTGACACCCCTTGAGGGGGCATTGCCAATCAAAGCCATCCACCTACAGACTGTGTACAAGCCCCACCCAGAAAGCTCAGGAGAACCCTCCCCACCCCCAGACACTAGGGAATGGTCATGTAGATACCTCTGGCTTCCACCCCCCACCCCCTACTCAGTCCAGGCAGGCAGAAAAGATTTCAGTGTGTAATCTCAGCAGTGGGGAGCCTGACAAGTACACCGGGTCATTTCGATAATTACAGAGAAGTAACGGAATTTTTCGAGGATTTCCCAAGGAATGGGCTCTAGAAGCCTTCTCAGCCTGGGTACAGGAGGCCTGTGCATGATTCATGGGGATAAACTGGTTCCTTATTTTGCAGTGGGGCTCAGACCCCGCGAAAGGGAAGACCAGGCCGGAAGGGTAGAGACCTGGGTGTGAGCCCGCTCCTGCCACACTGGGGGACCCTGGGTGTGCCATGAGTATGGGTGTCCGCTCGGCATGCAGGGTCTCCCTCAGGGGGGCCCAGGCCAGCAGGGCAAGCCGGGGAGCCCCAAGTCATTTCCATTTTACAGATGAGTAAACCGGGGCTCAGAGAGGCCGAGTCACCAAGCACCCCAAGGGTCAAGGGCCAATCTCTCAAACCCAGAAGCCCTTCACTTGAAGGGAACTAAATCTGAGCCTCGGCTTCCCCCACGGAGAAAGAGAATTGGGTCTGGATAAATCTGTAACTGTCTCCCTGGGTTTCTGAGGTGTGGTCCCCGAGGCTGAGGGGGGCGTGGCGTCCTCGCCCCAGGCCGCTGGGCAGGAGGGGAGAGGGTGCAAGGGGAAGGATTCACCCCAAAGCTGGGCGGGTGGTCAGGGAAAGAACCGGCATCCGGGCGGCGGCCGGTGGAGCGGGGGAGGCGAGGTACTCACGTCTATGTTCCTTAGGATGACGCACTTGCCGTTGGTGTAAAGAAAATTGTTGCCCTTGGGGTCGCCGCCCACAATTTTGGAGACACCCCTCTCCACCTGGGGGAGGCTGGCGAACACCTTCTCTGCAGAGACACAAACGCAGCCAGGCACCTGAGGGCCAGCCCCGCGCCGGGCTGAGGGCGGAGGGGAGGGAAAAGGGGAGAGAAAAAGGAGAAGGCGGGGGGGGGGGGGCGGCCCTGGACCGGTCTCTGCCGGTCACCTGTTGCCTCCAACCCGGAGGGGCGGCCGCCACTTTGAAGGAGCGCAGGGGACGGGTGCGACTTCCTGGTCCGCGCGCTCCCTTAACCAGGCCCTGCAGGGAGATGCGGAGGCTTCTGCGGGGCCCCGACCGCATCGCCAACTTTGGGGCGCTCTCCTCGCCTTCCCTCGCCGGCCAGCCCGGCGCCCCCGGGAGGGCGGCGGGGCGCTCACCAGCCGGCTCCCGCACCCCTCCCCTGCGCCCCGCGGACCTCGCCGGACCGCCCGCACCCGGCCGATGGCCGAGGGGGCCAGGCAGACAGGCAGGGCGGGCGCCCACCCCTGGGGCGGGGGGCGCACCGGGCCGCGGCACTTACTGATCTCGTACGGCATCCTTGCCCACTTGTTACCGCGCCGCGCTCGCCAGAGAGCCTGCAGGGGCCGCGCGCGCCGCGAATCAGACCTGGCCGAGGCCGAGCCCGGGGACAGGGGCCGAAAGGCGGCGCCGGGCGTGCAGGGCGCGGAGAGGGGCGGAGGGGGCGGTCCGAGGCCGGGTCTCAGAGGCCGGCTCGCGCCCTGCCCTGCGCGCAGCCGCTGCGGACGCGCCGAACCCGGAAGCGCGGCCCCGCGTGCGCGGCTCGCCCCCCAGCTTTGACCATATATAGTCAAGTGCTCGGCTCGGCGGCTGCGGCTCAGGCGAGCCTGCGCGGACCTGGCCGCCGCCGCGCCCCTCCCCCTCCTGGTTCGGGCCCCTCCCCGCTCCCTGCACGGCCCCGCCCAATGAGCCCCGCCTCCGGAAGTGACGTAGAACCGGGACCGCATGAAAAGGCGGCGTGGCGAGCGCGGCTGGTCAGAATGTGCCTGGGAGCCGGCGGGAGAACGTTGGGTGGGTCGGGTAGTGGTGGGGAAGGGTGGGCTAAGGAAGTTGATTTTTTTTTTTTTTTGCTGAACTTTTGCGGGCGGTGAAATCACCGGAGCTCCAGGATAAGGCTTGTGTTTGTGTGGCGGGCGTTTACCGAGCTGCCAGCTTTTCAGCCCAGTGGGCGTCCTGCTTGGGTTTTGCAAACACAGAAGAGTTCTTTTTCTTGCTTTCTCCTTCCAAGCATGTTTAACTGGTAGTCGCCCTTCCTCGCAAAAAGCAGCTGTAGGAGGAGTTTTAGGGATGTGCTTTGCAGGGCCCGAGCTCTCTCAAAAACTTTTTAGGAAACTAGGAACCCAAGAGCAGAAGGGGGGGAGGGATGTAGGTTCTAAAAAAAAAAAAAAATAGTGCTTATTTCCTAATGAAAGCAGAAGGGGGAACTTCCACTTGTAAGGCTGAAGCAGCGCCTCGTTGCTAGGGGAAAAGCAAGTTCGGTACTGCCTCGGGGTTTGCGGGGACGAGGGTAGAGGAGGGTTAAACGTAAACTCAAAAACCTCAGGGTGATCCTTGACTTTCGGGAAAAATTTTTTATGCTTAACCTTTACTCATTTGAAGCTTTAAAAATTTTCAACATAGAAAAATAGAAAAAACATAATAAAGATCTTGGCGTCAGACATAGGAATCGATGTACTGATTATAAGGAATTGCTCGCGGTGGAAGCTTCCAGAGAGAGGTGGTCAGTGTGTCTTCCTCGGCCAGGCCTGTGCGACCTCCTGGGGGCCATGCTATCCTTGCCTCTGGCTCTCTCGGGAAATCTTCCGGAGTTGTAGGGGACGTTGTACCTGGGTTGGCTCTATTTTTGAATTGCATCCAGGTCCATGTGTCTTTACTGAATAGTCCTGCAGAGCCTTGAAGGCGCACCTGTGTGAACACAGGTGTGTCCTATCTGGTCTCTAGGTATCTGCTCCTACCCTGCCCCACCTTCACCTCTGCTCTTCAGGCTGCAGCCTGTTTTAAAACTGAAAATGAAATCTGTTCCTTACTCTCAAACCTGTAGGTGCTAGATCTCAAAAGTTCAAGCTATAAGTCATAAAAATGGCCTACTGAGCCCTTTGTGCTAGGTCTCAGGTTTCCATGAGACTATCTTACTCTCCACTTTCAGCTCTGCTCCCTCTTGTTTGTTTTCTGCAGCACCTCAGCTTCCTGGGTATTCCACGAATGCCCCAGCCTTGCTCTTGCCTCCAGGGCTTCTGTAACCTCTGTTGGCTACCTGGGATTACTCAAAAGTACTTAAATGCATGTTCTTTATTCAGGGAAAACCCCCTACCCTGACCACCTGACTGAATCGAAACCTTCCATCCTCGACAAATACCTTCTTGATATCCCTGTTATCTGGAGTGTGTCCCTGGCACAGGGTACTCAAATGGCTGACCCCAGACCCCATGTGCAGTCCTCAATTGAGAAAGAGTATCTGTGAAGGTAGTCTTGTGAACTGAACCACCCTAGAGATGTTGCCAGAACAAAGGGAAAAGGAGTGGTCTACAGGTGAGGGCTGTAATCATCTGAGAATTGGGACTGGGATTAAGATCAGGTGTGCTAACTTTTCACCCCTCAGGCATCTGTGTAACAGAAGGACTGACTCTAAAACTAAAGCATTAACCTTAAGCCCTTTGAAAGCAGATAACCCTTATGCATGGGGGTAAAACCTTCTTAGACTCGATAAATGAGACCATACAGCAAACTTAAAGCTAAGTTCCAACCCCTGCAGGAAGCTAGACTCTATAGCTTAGGAGGAAGTTAGGTTGGTATGGGGACTTGAGTTTGGCTGGGGGTTAGGGATGCTGGCCTTTGCTATAAAAATCTGGTCACAGAAAACATGACTTGTCAGGGAGTTTCAGGGGTTGGAAGGAAGAGGGACAAGGGGTGCTGTTTCCCTGGGGTGATCCTAGCTTGGTTTATCTCAGCTGTAAGGGATCAGCCATCCTTGAGTTGGTATCAGCTGTGACTAGCTGTTACTAATCCACCTTGGGCTCTCCCACTCCTCACGCACACCTTTAATACAAGTGTCAATGTACTCTTAGTCTCCGGTGGGGACCCTCAAACACAACTGTACCCCAGTCTGTGACTGCTGTGTCACCCAGCCACTTCTGACCCCCTCATTTCTGAAACTGCCTCCCTGGCACATCGGGAGTGTCCCAGAGACAGCCTACTAGGACTGGACCTAATGCCAGCTGAGACCAGGCAACCTCGCCTTCTCCCATTGCACAAGACGGCTCCTCCGTGCTGTCCCTTCCTGCAGTGATCAGTGGCCCCATCTCTGGCTATACTGGCCAGAAAACTCATCTACCCACCCACAACCGCCACATTCTTCACCTGGACTCTTGGATGCCCGAATCTCTGGTTAATATTCTGTCGCCTCCCACTCCAGTCTTTTTTCTCTCCGTAGAGAGCAACAACCTCTCCAGGCCCTAGGGTGCCCAGGCCCAGCCTGGCTCTCAAACTGCTCTCACCCCGGTTCTTCCAGCTCTGCCCGCTGGCTCAGAGCCTGCCTTGGGGTTTCTGCACCTGTTTCCAGGCCTTTCCTGATACCTCACAATTTTAAGGTGAAAGTTCATTCAACTAAATTTTTTTACCACTTGGGAGCAAATCCCTGTGATATGGGAATAGTGGTTGGAAGTACTTTCTTAGGAACACCCATACCTCTGCCTGGGGAGACTTCCAACTGCAGATAATGGGAGAGACGACCCCTTTCTTAACAAGTGGCAGTCAGCTCCGAAGAGTCTTGCTCAGACTGGGTAACCCGCCAGACCACAGCCCCTCACTCTTGCCAGCCCAGCTCCTCTGTCCATGGGATTCTCCAGGCAAAGAGTACTAGAGTGGGTTGCTGTTTCCCCCTCCTGGGGATATTCCTGACCCAGGGATCAAACCTCCGTCTCCTGCATTAGCAGGCTGACTCTTGACCACTGAATCATCTGGGAAGCCCAAACTGTACATAAACAGCATTTAACATACGATGCTGTGCCTGCTGGGTTAATCCAATTTGCCTGCCCTGCCAACAGTTTTTGCAATACTTAACAAAGGGCCCACCAGATAAGCTAAGGGAAGCTGCCGATCTGCCCTCTGGAGGTGAGTCACAAGAGCATCACCTGAATCCACATTGAATTCCAAAGTGTGTAAAACAGCATCTCTTAAAAACACACCCTTTGGGGCATACTCCTTCAAACTTTCTTCAGGAAAATCCCTAGGCTGGCTTTGGGGGAAACTGGTTGCAATTACCTGAGTTGGGTAACTTGGAGAGAAACCGTTCATTTGGCTCCAGGTATGTGTATGAGGAGGCCCTCTCCCCTTCAGTTCTGCCAGCTGATTTGTAGTAAAAGAAAAAAAGGCTTAACGTGTGGCCCTGTTGTGGAATCTAGAGTCGTGAAACACACTTCGGAGGACACTCAAGACATTGGAGTACAGTTCATGATGCCAGCAGGTCCAAGGGGAATCGGTTCCCAACAAGGACCCTGATGTTTGAGACTTTTATACCCCTTGCTATGTGACTGGTTACATGTTAGCAACCTCCTTTGTCTTATATGACTTGAGTTTTACAACAAGCAGGTGCTAGGAGAACAAACAATTAAGGTTATGGGGGAACAATGATTATACATCATGGGGATGTCTCCATGGTTAAATCTCACAGGAGCAGCCTGACCTCAACTACAGTCTCCATTTGCCATCGATAGGGAGGGAAGTCTCCAGGAGACCTGGTTTTTGTTAGCATCGCTTTCCTCATTGTTGGGCAGAGTTCAGGCCCAGTTCACATCCTGTCCTTAAGAGAGATAAGCTTCAAGATGGGAGTCGCTCCTGCTTTCCTCATAGTGGCCCCAACAGCCCTACAAAGGTTCCACTTCACCCTGGGCATGCTTGACCTCAGCCCTTGTTGCACACGAGCGTGCAAGTGGTAGTCAGGTCTAGAAGAGCCCTGATTTAAAAAAAGCAACCTGAAAGGCTGTGGCCACTTCCTCTCGCTAGCCCAACTCCACAGTGTCTGACTAAGGCAGAGATACGGTAGCACACGCACTCAATTGAACTCGTAAATTCTATGTGCGTGTGTGCTGAGTTGTCAGTCTTTGTGACCCCATGGCCCCCCAGGCCACTCGGTGAGGTTTCCCAGGCAAGAATACTGGAGTGGGTTACCATTTCCTTTTCCAAGTGGTCTTCCCGACCCAGGGATCGAACCCACATCTCTTGCATTGGCAGGCAGATTCCTTACCACTGAGCCACCAGAGAAGGTGGCAGCCCTTGTCTCTTCCCTAAATTGGATCTGTACAGGAGGTAGGCTGTTTGCGGCTCTGGGGAGAGAGGAGCAATTGGACGGCTGTTCCGAACTCCTGCTTGCCCACTTTCAACCCTAGTGTTCTCATGTCCAGGCTCCCAAGGAAGGGATCTGCTTCCTGTTCTGCCCTGGGCCCCTGCAAGAGGGCTCTGTGCCAGGTGCAGGAATGAAGAACGGGGCAGGGGGTGCGGGGCAGGCACTTACCCGCTCCAGGAGCTCAGGGTTGGACTAGCCCACCTCTTGGAAGAAGCTGTAGGAATGTCGCATGCAGTAGAGTAACTGCCCCCTGCCCTCTAGGAGTCTTTCTTTCCTGGGTCCTTTGCAGCTTGTAAACAAGCTCATGTAAGCCACACTCAAGCAGCACCTGCCTCCTGCCTTAAGCCAGCTTTACTGCCATCACCTGTTAATCTGCTCCACAAGCAGGCCCTTGCTTCCAAATCGCCAGAAAATTGAGTTCAGGCTGGGTCAAGTCTGCCTCTGTTGTCCAGTAAGTTTCATTCTCCTGATGAATGTAGCAAGCCAGATGCTGAGCTTTGCAGAAGAGGCAAAGCTTATTCAGGAGGCCCCCAAGTGTGAGGGGTGAACAAACTTCAAATCTGGCTCTCTCCCCGAAGGTTGAGGGGCTTGGGATACTTGTGGGTGAAGAGCAGATGACAGTAGAAGGTTCAGGAGAAAGGTAATTGGAGGTAGAAAGGAAAATCTGTATGAGTTGACATGGTTCATGGGACGCATGTTCAGAAAGTAGCAACATTCACGTGATCTGAGAGCGTTCTTGTGATGCCACAAGGTCACACACTCAGGTCCAGCTGAATAGTCAGTGGTCTCAAGTGATCTGGGCAAGTTCCTGAAAACAACTTGAGCAACTCTTCACTGACCCATGTCAGGTGTTGCCTATAAGGGGGATGGTCAAAGGAATCTTGTGATAAGTCTTAGGCTCCAGTGACCCCTGGAGGGGATTCAATTTGCAAGAACAGTTACAGGAAGCTTAATAAAGGCAAGTTACAACTTGGACAAGCAAGTTGGTATTTAATGGATCTTGTTCTCAGTTTCCCATCCATCTATAGCCCAATTACGTTGATGGGGGATTTTTGTAGAAACCAATGCCTGTGACCAACAATTCATGTCAGTGACTGTTGAAACACCAGTGTTTATGTAAATATCAGCAACTTGTTTTTGCCCTTTGTTTGAAACTTTGCACATCTTACTAAAACATTCTAATACTTCATTAGTGTGGTAGGCAGGATCACAGACACCTCTGTGCAGAGGAACAGACCATCTATTACAAATACACCATGGGGGTCACTGCTTTCCCTTGAAAGAGAAGACTTTCTGGCGGTATTTTTAGTCCTGTGGGTAATTTCCTCTACCTACGGGTTCTTTTTACTGGATTTCCCATGAGGTGTATTTTTTCGGGGATGGGGTTAACCCTACATTCACCAGGATGGTCAGTTACCCATTCTCTAGCTACTGATAACAGGAGTTGCTTGAAGTCATTATATTCTGTGCATTAAGGCTACAATAAATTTTAACTATGAATGGGAGGCGGGGATGGTAAAGTCCCATGAGGCAAACTTAGCTACAGGTTATTTCCTCCTGTCCTGGAAACCTGGGGCTGTACCCTTGGGCTGCCCTCCTAGCAGGGAGACCTGTTGAGGGCGGGGCCATCACAGCAAGATCTCTGCCTTTGTCTGCCAGGCCTTTGTCAAAGAGGCTTAATTCAAAACCCTGACCTACCTATATAAACCTTGTATGAATATTAATCTCTGGAATATAAGTTCTTCTAAGGCAAGAACAAGTGAGTCCTTAACCTCTGAGTGTGTGCTTGTTACTGGGTCCCTCCTCAAGCTGCGCAAATGAAAACAAATGTTTCACAGGCTGTGTCAGAGTGCTGGGCTTTGCAGCCAGGTGAATAACTTTAGTGCTGTGTGTGTGTGCTCAGTTGCTGTCAGTTGTTTCCAACTCTTTGCAACTGTATGGACTTGTAACCTGCCAGGCTCCTCTGTCCATGGAATTCTCCAGCGAAGAATACTGGAGAGGGTTCCCATACACTCCTCCAGGGGATCTTCCCAACTCAGGGATCGAACCTCAAGTCTCCTGAAAAGTTTCCTGCATTACAGGCGGGTTCTTTACTGCTATGTCACCGGGGAAGCTCAACGAGTGCTGTAGGGGTTTGCTGCTGCTGCTAAGTCGCTTCAGTCATGTCCGACTCTGTGCAACCCCATAGATGGCAGCCCACCAGGCTCCCCCGTCCCTGGGATTCTCCAGGCAATAACACTGGAGTGGGTAGGGGTTTGCAGTTCCCTGAAAACTGTTGAACTTTGCATACAGAAGGCATAACCTTTGAGGTTATGCCCGATGGATGTACCTCTAAGAACTTGATCACTGCATAGGTTACTAGATCTAATAAACATAGCTCAGGGAGGATATATCCTCTTCACTCGTTACTGACCTATCCTTGTATTTTTCTGTCATCACTTCATAGACAACAGCCTGCATTATCTGATCCTTTTAAGGTCCAGGTGAGGAGCCGGTCTAATTTCAGAGACTTGGGCCTTGCAAGATGTCTCAAGGTAAGTGGCTTAAACATTGTCCAGTTTTGAGGCTGGATGTCTGAGATCAGGGCATTGACAGGGTTCCTCCTGAAGGGCATGAGGAAGAATCTTGTGTGCCTGTCTCCCTTCTGGGGCCTGCTGGCAATTAATTGCTGCCTTGTGGAAGCATTGCCCAATCTCTGTCTTTATGTTCACATGGCAATATCCCTGAGTGTCCGTGCCTCCTTCACCCTCAGGATACTAGAGTCACTAGATCAAGGCCCACCCAATTCCAGATGAAGTTGTCTTGACCCCTGCAATGGTGCTATTTTCAAATAAGGTCTTATCCTGAGGTACTAGGACCTGGATGTATGGGGCATGAGGAACACAATTCAACCCTGCATCATACAGAAGACTGGACCTGCCCATCTCACCTGTCATCAGCATCCTTTCCCAAGCCCAGAGTCCCAACCCCTAGCCTCTGAGCCCCTTGGAGGGGAAGGTGGCAAGATGTTTGACACTGACAATAGCATTTACACCATAATGTTTACCACCTGTTCTGAAATACTTGACTTTGGGGGAAACCCCCAACCAGGCAGGTGTCCTACAAAAGTATCAGTGATCATAAATGTTGCTCTCCAGCCCATCCCCAAGTCTGACTCCCATTTGAAAATGCTCAAATGTAGCTTAAAATGGCAGCTCTTAAAATAGCCACCAGGACATTTGTCATATTAGGGGCTACTCAGTGTCTTGTGCTCCCCAGAGATTTGTGGCTCAATTCCTCAGCCTGGCTGTTGTGGTCATATGAAGTACTTCTGTGTCCAAGGGCAGATGGAGAGTGGTAGTGGCCTGTCAGGGGACGTTCAACTTTAAGGGATCCAATATGTTCTCTTTGTGCCGTTTCTCAAGGACACACTCTTCCTTATCAGTTCCTGGAAAACAGCGAGCAGAGCTGCACGCGGTTCACAGGACTGAGATCACGTGAAAGGGCATCTCCTTGGATTCCTTTCAGTGACCTTTATACTTAAAGGTAGTCTACTCAGTTATGCCCCTCTTACTCAGGACATAGAATGCTTTCTGGCCCTTTAAGGATTGTTATTTGCTTGGCTTTGTTTTTGCTCAATTTTTTAACTGCCTGAAGCTGCATGTATAAAAATATAAAATGTGACGTTTCGCAGCCATTCTGACTGGCGTGAAATGGTACCTCATTGTGGTTTTGATTTTTTACAAATAAAACACCCTTGTTCACTCGAGACTTGGGTCCCCTGAGTCCCTCTTCTCGTTGACTCCAGTCCCCAGGTCCCGGTCTACAAAGACCATGACAGTGGCCGCACGTGGCTCTCTTGATGCCCCTGGCTTGACTGTGGACCTGGAGGAGCCCCAGGCTCCTTGCTCCTGGTCAGGTGAGCTCCAGTCCCTTAAAGATGGCTTTGGGACTGGATAATAAGTATGCAGACAACATGAACCCTGCAGAGTTTAAGTCAATAGATCCAAAGGGAGATTGCAGAGCGTAAGGCTGGTGTTCAGAGTCTGAGCTTCTCTCTCTCCAGAGTTAATGGCTTCAGGCAGCACCAGTAACATACATCTGGGAGGTGTTGGCAACTAGATGTAACTTCAAACAAGGCTTTCAGTCTCTTCTGTGCATGTCCATCCCACTGAAGCCCTGTGTATCTTTAGGCGGAAGTTTCTCAGGAGGTTGGTGCATCTGTGTGTCTCTGAGATTCCCAAGACTGGGGGATGCTGTGTTGGCCACAGTGGAGACTATGACACGCATGTGCATGTCCATCCCACTGAAGCCCTGTGTATCTTTAGGCGGAAGTTTCTCAGGAGGTTGGTGCATCTGTGTCTCTCTGAGATTCCCAAGACTGGGGGATGCTGTGTTGGCCACAGTGGAGACTATGACACGCAGGGGAGAGAATGTGGGCCCTTGAGAGACTTTCTCCTGTAGGATGGAGACCATGTAGGTCAGGCAGCATGATTTCTGCATGTTGACCACTCACCTGGTGTTTGCCTGGCATGATGTGGGTGTTTGAAGTGATCCTCAGTTACAGAACCACTAGAAACCAGTGGGAAGAGGTCACTTAATTCTAAGAGTGCTAGGATTGAGAGAAATGTTTAAAGTGGTGCCCTTGGGAATGTCTAGAACTTGGAATTTAAGTGCTTACTCCCAGGCAGAGTACGTGTGGAGTCAGCCATCGGATGGGTGTCAGTTTGTGTCACAATAGTTTAGGACTGGTTCACAAAACTTATTTCCCCTCCCTCGGGTTGCCCACCCCCGACCATTCCACTATCCAGTGCCAAAATACTGATACTTGAGTTATAACCCTTGACTGGGGGGAGAGGGAGTGGAATCAAGCAAACCTATCTGAATATTTCAAAACAAAATCTTGGCCTATGGCAACTCATGGGCTCATGCTTGTTGAAAGATCCATTGCGTTAATGATGGGCACTGAAAAGTTAGACACAAATGGGAAAGTACTCCGGGGGCTGGTGCACCCCAGGTTTTATATCCCTTTGTAAAACTGAGTTCATCATGGGAAAGCAGCATAGTCTTGCTCAGATAGTTATTAGAAGTGCATAACTTGGAGGAAAGGCATGTTGGGTGCCAGGGAGCTGGAGGTACTACAGAGACATGGGGCATATGAGGTTCCTTATTTTCCTAAGGCATGAGAATGTCTTCTGGGAGAAAAGACCTTAACACATGATTGACCAGGGAAGTTTTGTAGAAACTGATGCCCGTGGTGGCCAATTTGTTACATAAGTGAATGTTGAAACACCTATGTTTTTGGGTTAATATCAACGACTACTTTTGCACTTCACTTGAAATTCTTGTACGTGTCTTACTAAAGCTTCTAAAACTCGCAGGTCAATGTAACATCTATTACAAATACACCGTGTTTCACTTCCCCCTGGAGGAGCAGACTCTACACGTTCTGGTGGCATTTTTGAGTTCTCTAGATATTTCCTCTATAATACATTTTTTATTTTGCCTGGGAGTTGACCGGGTGAGTCTTCGGGAAGGGCTGTTTCAGAAATGCCAAAAAAGTCCACCGGATGGGGGACTATCACTACATTCACCAGGTTGGTCCATTGTCCACTCTGTGGCTACTGCTAACAAATTGCTAACTCATTGTCCTCTGCCTTAAGGCTACAGTAAATTTTGAATTTAGCTTATAGTGTGTGGGAACAGGGAGTAGATAAACTTGAGCTGTGCAGGCAGTGGGAGTTAAGGGTGAAGGAAGGAGCCCAGTGACGCTTGGTTTTTAGCTTGGACAACTGGGGTGTGGTGGGTGATCTGGTCACTTAAGCTAGGCCATCAAATGGATGATCTGACTGCACGCTTTGCAGTGGTAAGCTTGTGCTGCTGGGGAGGAGTAGATAGAACAGCTTGGGGGTGGTTTTCCAGTCGTGTCTGACACTTTGTGACCCCATGGACTGCAGTATGTCATCCCCTTCTCCTCCTGCCCTCTATCTTTTCCAGTTTCAGGGTCTTTTCCAGTGAGTTGGCTCTTCACATCAGGTGGCCAAAGTATTGGAGTTTCAGCTTCAGCATCAGCCCTTCCGATGAATATTCAGGACTGATTTCCTTTAGGACCGACAGGTGTGATCTTGCAGTCCAAGGGACTCGCAAGTGTCTTCAGCACCACGATGTGGAAGCCTCAGTTTTTCGGCACTCGTCGGCCTTGGTGGCCCAGCTCTCACATCCGTACATGACGGCTGGAGAAACTCCAGCTTTCATAGCTGGACCTTTGTCAGCAGAGCGTCTTTGCTTAATACTCTGCTCTAGGTTTGTTATAGCTTTCCTTCCAAGGAGCAAGCGTCTCTCAATGTCATAGCTGCATTTGGAGCCCAAGAAAATAAAATCTGTCACCATTTTCACTTCTTCCCCTATTTGCATGAAGCGATGAGACGGGATACCATCATCTTAGTTTTTTGAGTCTTGAGCCAGCTTTTCTCAGCTAAAACGGCAATTCTGCTAGGCTCTGTAGGACTGCTAGGGCCTGGTGTTGGAGATGGACTCTGCCCTGGCAAGGGTTTTTAATCAAACTGCAAATAAATGGATTACCGGTGGAGGAACTGAGGGGAAGTCTAACCACTGTAAGAGTCTGAATTCAGATGAGGGAGGTGCTTCTCTACCTCTTACATCTGTAAAGACTTGGAAGCGGCTTGGGAGTGTCACTTTAGGGATTACGGAATGCAAATTGAGGCCAGCTTTAGGAGTTTTTTTTTTGCCTGGAAATCCTCAGACTTCCTGTTTGAGGACCTGGCTGCTGGCTCCAGCTCTTGTGTTGGATCCATGACTACCGAGTCCCTGCAGTACACTTCTCCTGTAAGCTCACCCGACCCGGGATTCTCCTACGTGCCACAACCCGACGTTGCTCTTGAGGTTTCTAGAAGGCAGTGCTCTGAAGGAACTAATAGCATATAGATGAGCCCCTTTTGCAGTGGTTAGAGCTTGGTGGGGAGAATTTGGCTCAGACTCTGCACTGGTACGCAGTTAACTTCCCGCCAAGTGCATCATTTTAGTTAATCTCACCTGGAAAAGAGGGTTTCCTGGTGTCTGGAGAAAGGCACACTCGCTGCTCTGTATGCTCCTGGGTGTAGACATAGGCTGTGTGTGTAGAAGGGATGGCTCTGTGCCGGTGTTGGCCGAAGTTTAGTCTCTTAATGGTGACAATTGGCCTAAATCTGTATGGCCGTGTGGACTTGGAACAGCTGGAGTATCAAACGTGGCCTTGATTGGAGTCCTGAGGTGTTGCGAGGCTTTAGCTGGGTTTAAAACAAGGGGTTTATCTGACTCACTTGAGGCATATGTTTGCAACCTCAGTCTAAGTAGAGGTCAGGACTTGAGCAGACTTTCCTTTTTCAAGGAAAAAGAGGGGTCTAAAGAGGCTTGAAAGCAGGCAGTGGCAGAAGAACAAGGTATCGGAGCTTGTGGCCCAGGAGGAGCCGAGCTAGCTGCTGTGTACTGGATGGGTTTCCCTGATGCCTTGGGCCCCTCTTGCTGGGGCCATGCTCAGTGGGAAAACTTGGACTTAGTGTGGGATGGAAGGAGTGTGGCATAGTGGGCTCTGACAGAGCCCTCCAGGGGTTGAGCTACCATTCATCCAGAGGAAACTGCGTGGGGATGTGTTGCAGACTTTCACAGACTGCTCTCTGCTAGAGCAGGTGAGCAGATCTAGCAGCTTCAAGTCCCACCCTTAAATCTTGGCCTCCCTGGCCCAGGACTTGACTCTTGTCCCCTGAGTACCTGGGGAGCTGACTCGGGTGTGTCAGAGTAGCAGCTGTTTGTCCCTTACAGGTTCCAAGCCTCTTCCAGAACCCTGTGTCACGCAGGGTCTTCTAGGCTAGTGATAAGAACCAATAGGCTAATGGTGGGGCCTGGCTGTGGAATTCAAAGACAAGAGCCTTGCTGGATCTTTGAGCATGACCTTACTAGTGTGGGAGATGAGTGCAACTGTCCTGTAGTTTGAACATTCTTTAGTACTGCCCTTCTTGGGATGAAGATTGACCTTTTTCCCGTCTTATGGCCACAAGAGCTCTGTTGTGAGGGTCAAACCGCAGAGATGGCTTTAGCTCTTGTCGTCCAGCCTCATGAGACCTCCCCAAAATGAGGTGGGCTCCCCAGCCCCTCCCCCTGGCAGCACCTAAATCTGGACAATGGAGGGATGGATAGGGAGGATCAGACTGAATCCTGGGAGAGGAGGGTCAACTGGCTAGGACCAGGGAGAAGGGCACCGGCTGCTTCTCCCAGCAAGGCCTTTGCAAGTGGCTCCCTCCCGCCACACCCATCCAATCCTGACTGCCTGGAATCCAAAGGTGTCAAGGCAGATCCTGTACCAAGTCCCCCCCGGGAATGACGAATCTCTGAACTTGAACTCAAATCAAGTTGTTACCTCACAGGCCTAACCCAGAAAACATGTCTGGAACTGCCAGGGAACATAATCTAATTTTAAAAACTTTAATCCTCCTGTGAAACTGGATGACAGTGTTCTGACTTGAGGCAGGTGGGTCCAGGGGCCCTGGCGGGTGGTGCTGAGGGCTAGGAAAGGCCACCCACAGGGGATGAGGTGCAGGGGCTGGGGTTTGTGTGGTGGGTGGGCGAGACTCAACAAATCGGTACTGAGTTTGCTTCGTTGAGACTTGGCGTTGTTGTTTTTCCCCTAAAACAGTGAAGGGGATGTCATCAGTGAGTGTGGTAGGACCCCGCTGACTTCAAAGTAACTAGCTGAAAATGGGGGAGAAGACTTGGGAATGACCTCTCCCATCCTTGATTTTCTCACGTGCATATATTTGGGAACCTTATCCCAGGACAACATCCACAGTTCACACACTGGGATAGAGGATAAGCAGTGTCCTCTGCTGGGTGCTCAGCTCCCCAAGGACATACAGCTCAGCCTCTAAACACACAAAAGGAGGGCATCCTAACCCGCTGCCCGCTGAGTTCTGATGGCTGCACTCTGGGGCCTAGAACAGGCTACAGTCCGATGGGCTTCCTGGGTCGCTGAGAAAAAAGATCGGGGATGAGAAAGTTGTTTTGGGTAATGCCTGATGTGCCCTGGTGTGTGGCAGGCCCGACTTAGGGGCGGGGGTGCTGGGTGACTGGGAGGTGGTTTTGGGGGAGGCGGAGGCTGTCACTCAAGTGGATGTGGAATTCTTCCCACATGTCTTCACAAGTGCGAGGCACCTTGGAGCTTGCAGTCAGAGCAGGACAAAGAACCTTCCTGATTCGGAGGATTTTTTAAACCCAGGAAGTTGGCCCTGCATGTGCAGATGTCAGGGGCCTCACAAGGGACATTCCTCCTCGTGGTCCAGGCTGGGTCAGCCTCTTTCCTGAGAGGCGTGGAAAGCAGCTAGCTGTGCTTGGAGACCATCTCGGGCAGTTCCAAGTGGGTCTGTCATTTCCTACCGTCCACAAAAGACCACACACCAGGAGGCCGAGGGATGCCTGCCTTGGGAGATGAGCCTGGTAACAGGATGCAAGGCCATAACCTGGGAGCCTGGATCATGTCCTTCTCAATGCCCCTGCCTCCTAGTTGCCATTTGCATGGTACCAAATGACTTTAGTTTTAGCTATTCTGAATTATATGTATATATAACTTTGCCAGACTTGTATACTAAGCAAACCTGGGGGAGAGGCTGGCAGTGTGAACTGCAGGCAGGATCCAGAGGGGTACTTCTGGGGGGCTGCCCTGTGGATGTTGGGGCCTTCCTCGGAGCCGGTGCTCCACTGTGCTTTTGAATATTGTGATGGTGAAACTTAAGGGCTTGCTGGTGCCTGTCAACTGATGTCAAAGCCGAACCATCTCAGTTATTATCTCTGCCAGATGGGAAACTCCGAGGGCAGGGAGGGTGTTTTGACTATAGGGGTGTTTCTGGGGCTCAAGCGTGCAGTTTCCTTGGAGCTTCACGTATAAGAATGTCCAGCTCCAGGGTGTTGAGTGCTTGGGTGTGGCCTCTGATGTGACCCAGCTTGGGGGATCTGTAGGTCCTATTGCTTCAGGATCACAGCCCTCTCTGCTGTCTCGTTTGTGAGCTCACCAAGAACTGGCAAGCAAGCTTTCTTTGGCTCCTTTAACTCCTTTAGTTCCTAGCAGGTATTGGTGCCACCAAACCTGAGCTGCTCAGGCAGGACAGCCTGCACTACTGCATGAGGAGGTGAAAGATGTGCCGGGCAGGGCAGGACCTGCCTGCTGGACCCCAGGGGCTGTCCTGTGTGCCGGAAATGCTTGCTTACTGTCTGCAAGAGCTGCGTTTCTTTAGGGTTCCGTTTCTTCAGCTTTCCCGTGTCCAGGTACTTCTTGTAGGGAGTGTTGCCCCTTTAAGTGGAGGTGAAGGATGTCCAAGTTACTGAGAATAAGGGAGAGCGTCTGTCAAATGTGGATGCTGCCCTGATGCCTGAGGGTCACCAAACTGGGATCCTTAGCCTGATGCCCCACAAGCCAAATGCTGAGAGATTTACAGTCAGTCAATGAAGGGGATTTACACACAGTCAATGAAGGGGAAGTAGATGTTTTTCTGGAATTCCCTTGCTTTCTCCACGATCCAATGAATGTTGGCAATTTGACTTTTGGTTCCTCTGCCTCTTTGAAACCCAACTTTTGTACATATGGAAGTTCTTGGTTCATGTACTACTGATACCTAGCTTGAAGGATTTTGTGCATAGCCTTGCTTGCATGTGAAATGAGTGTACGGTAGTTTGAACATCCAAAGGGGCATCACCAAATGCTAATTCTATAGTGTTTTGAGGAACTGCTAAACTGTAAACTATTTTTGTAGGTGGGTCTATGGAAAACCTTTCTGTGATCCTCTTGGACTAAAATTCCTGAATAGATGAGAGAATCCACTGCTTTTGGTTTCATGCTTGAAATTCAATGCTGGGTGGTAAGGTCATTTCAGCTTCAACATCCAGATCAAGAAGACCCCCTCCACCTAGACTATCAAGCCCCTTTCTTACCTCAAACACTTCAGGGTCTCTGCTCTTAAGATTTAAGACACTTCAGAGATAAGTACTTCTGCAAGTTATGTATGAATTCTCAAAAAATTTGGCCTATCAAACCTTGATCTCAGATTTGGTGCTGATGAATCTTCACCCACTGGCCATCTGAATGGTTGACCTTTTTATTTTTCTAATAAGGTAAATTAAGACTGCTACTATATAGGCAAGATCTTCATTTGGGATTGAAGTTTAGTTCACTCAATTGTGGCTTTTGTATTCATCTCAATTCTTTGCTACATCCTCGGGCTCTTTCAGTACGTGTTCACAACACCCAGCACGTGGTCCAGGACTGCTGGAGGGATCTCACAATGGATTCTGCAAGGAGCGCTTCAGGCTTTAAGTAAAAGCTGTAAAGGACTGTCCTCCCAGGAAGTGGCATCTCCCATTGCTATCTCTTGGTTTCTACTGTCTCTGAATCTGGTAGCTTCTAGATTGCAGAGCAGGATGCTTTTTGCAGCTCATTGGCTGCCTTCAGCAAGAGTGAGAAAGATCTGTTTTCCTGGATCAGCCTTCTCACTCCTCTATAACAGGGTTGTCTCTGGACAGGAGTGAAAGGGACTGAACGCACAGGGAAGGGAGGAGCTGGGCAGGACTGAACTGGGTATTTGATCTCTGTAAACTCATGCATGCTGACTCTGGGAGGATGAAGTGTTCCTCAGCCCCCTTTCTTAACCTACCAAACAGTGGAGCTGCCTCTGAGCTCTGGGGCAAGAGGAGGGCTGGAGTGCCTGCTTTCATGCCCTTCTTTATGTTCTAACAAAACAGACCAGATGGCTAGAAGACCTCTGTTTCTTTGTTCTGGAGGCTGGGAAGTCCAGGATCTTAGGTGTTAGCAGACTGGGTGTTTGAGAGACTTTTCTCTCACTTGTACACAGCAGCCTGCAAGCACTCCAGTCTCTTCCTCTCCTTGAAAGGATACTGGCTTCATGATGGGACTCTACCTTCATGATCTCATCAAAGCCAAACACCTCTCCTGGCCTCCACCTCCAGATACTATCACACTGAGGGTTATGGCTTGAATGTATGAAGTTTAAGGAGGATAGAAACATTGTCTATAAAAGCTGAGCTCTTAGCTGTTTCATCTCATCCCCTAAAGCAAATGAGCTGTTTTTTTTTCCTGAAGAAATCTTTCGTGTTAAAATGCACACAGCATAAAATTTGCCTTTTGAAACATCCAAAGTGTACAATTGGCAATCACTAGTGATGGTCATACAATATTGTTAGTGTAACCTGTCAATCGCCCCACAAAAACTCGGCAACAACTAAGCAAGGGCTCTCACCCCCCACCCTTCCCTAGCCCTTGTGTGGCTTGCATGTATGCTAAGTTGCTTCAGTTGTGGCCAACTCTGACCCCATAGCCCACCAGGCTCCTCTGTCGGTGGGATTTTCCAGGCAAGAATACTGCAGTGGGTTGCCATTTCCTTTTCTGGGGGATCTTCCTGACCCAGAGATTGAACCCACGTCTCTTACGTTTCCTGCATTGGCAGGTGGGTTCTTTATCACCAGCGCCACCTAGGAAGCCCTTGACAACCTCTAGTCTACTTTCTTGAGTGTAACTTGCTTATTCTGTTTTTTGCCCTTTGATCATAGAGTATTTGTCCTTCTATATGGCTTATTTCATTTAGAAGAACTTCAAATTCTGTCCATGTTGTAACAATGTGTCAGAAATTCAATTCTTGGGTCTGAATAAGGATCCATTTCCTGGATATACCGCAATTTACTTCTCTTCACCTGTTGATGGATAACAGAGCTGTTTCCACATCTTGGCTCTTGTGACTGTTGCAGTGAACATCAGGGTACAGATAAAACTGCTTAAATCTATGTTTTCAATTCTATTTAACAAGAATGACTGGGTCAAATGGTGACCCTGTGTTTAGAACTTTGAAGAACTGTCAAAACAATGAATTGGTTCTGGAGGTGGTTCTAGGTGGAAGACCTGAAGTCCTAAGTTCCTTTTGGAATAAGACCCCCTGCTAGATGACAGTCACCTCCTTGTTTCACACTTGACACTGAACACCCAGGAAGGTCACATCTGCTTCCTTAATCTCTGAAAGAGATCCAATCACCCATCAAGGTGATCAAGAACTTTCTTCAAGGACACTTCTGGATCATTGGCTGTTTGAGTCAACAGAGCTCAGTCCAGTCCATTTCACTTAATTCATCAAGAACTTCCCTATTAAGTAACTTCAGATTTTGAAGCCAGTACATCCTTAAGACCCTGATGCTGGGAAAGATTTGAGGGCAGGAGGAGAAGGGGATGTGACAGAGGATGAGATGGTTGGATGGCATCACCAGCTCAATGGACATGAGTTTGCGTAAACTCTGGGAGTTGGTAATGGACAGGGAGGCCTGGTGTGCTGTGGTTCATGGGGTGGCAGAGAGTCGGACGTGACTGAACTGAACATCCTTACCAGATGGCAGAACAGAAACCGTGTTGCATCTCAGTAGCCTCTTGTTTCTGTCTCAATTTCCTGCTGTGCCCTATGACACTTAGGAATGTGCCCAACTTCCCTTGGGCAGCAGGCTTTGAGCCTTGAGTGGTTCACCATAATGTTTACCCTTTGATTTGTGGAGATCTTGCGAGGTCTTGTCCTCAATACTTGGAGGCAGAGGTCTGTTTAGTGATCTAAGAATAAGAATAGAAATATTAAAGGCTTAATCTTTCAGAATCAAGAATGAATTCTTGATTCTTGAATCAAGATAGAAGAGAGCTTCTATCACTCTTAGAAGTTATTTGGACTGACCAGCTATTAAGTTTGTTCTTATAAAAATTCCGAAAGGGAGCTAGTGCTGTGCATGACGGGCTTACCTGGAGATACTACAGGTTCAGTTCCCGACCACAAAACGCATATCAGTGTCGCACAAATTTTGTTTCCCAATGCAGATAGTTTATAG
This sequence comes from Bos javanicus, assembly GCF_032452875.1. Classification (NCBI taxonomy): domain Eukaryota; kingdom Metazoa; phylum Chordata; class Mammalia; order Artiodactyla; family Bovidae; genus Bos; species Bos javanicus. The sequence continues at coordinate 105,671,829 of NC_083873.1, forward strand.
TCAAGTGTGCAATAGCATTTCTAAATGTACATTAATTTCCTTACTGCTGAAAGCTGCTAGCCACCTGGACCTTCAGTGAGTTGGAATCTTGCTGGTGGAGGGTCTCGCCTCAATGTTGATGGCCGTTAACTTACCAGTGTGGTTGCTGAAAGTTGGGGGTAGTAGCTATGGTAATGTCTCAGAACACCAGAGCTTGACCACTGACTCTTCCTTCATGATTTCTCTGTGGTGTGCAATACTGTCTGGCATTTTACCCACAGAACTTTCAGATCGTGAGTCAGTCCTCTCAAACCCCACTGCTGCTTTTGACTAAGTTGCTGGAACTCTCCGAATCCTGTCATTTCAACAGTCTTCACAGCTTCTTCACCAGGTTAGATACCTTGTCTCTCCATAAGAAGCAACTGCTCATCCATTAAATTATCGTAGGACTGCAGCAATCTAGTTGTATCTTCAGGCTCCACCTCTCATTCGAGTCCTCTTGCTGGTTCTGTCACCTCTATAGCTACTTCTCTACTGAAGTTTTGAAGCCCTCAGCCAGCCATGAGGGTTGGAATCGATTTCTTCCTAACTCCTGTGAACGTTTATTTTGACCTCTTGCCGTGAATGACAACTGTTCTTCATGGCATGTAGGATGGTGAATCCTTTCCAGAAGGTTTTCAATTTACTTTGCCCAGATCCAGAGGAATCGCTATTTATGGCAGCTATAGCCTTGTGAGGTGTACTTAGACGGGAAAGTCAGAATGACTTCTCGATCCACAGCAGCGGAACAGATGTTAACAAGCATATGTAACAACACAGTCTCACTGCATCATCATCAGAGCGCTCTTGGGTGGCCAGGTGCATTGTCAGTGGCAATAATACTTGGAATTTCTTCCTGAGCAGTAGATCTCAACAGTAAACATACTCAGGAAACCATGTTAACAGAATGTGCTGTCACTCAGACTTTGACTCTGCCTGTGCTCTGTAAATGGCACCATCTAGCATAATTAAGGGCCCTGTGAATTTGAAATTGCAAGTGAACATTGGCTTCCACTTAAGTCCCCAGCTGGATGAGCCCCGAACAAGTCAACTGGGCCTTTGAAAGTTTGAAGCCAGGTATTGACTTCTCTTCAGCTATGAGATTCTCCAGCATGAGGCTGCTTTTCTGCATTTAAAAATACTGGCTTGGTGTAGCCAATTCACGAGTGATCTGAGCTAGATCTTTGGGATAACTTGCTGCAGCTCCTACATCAGCCCTTGTGGCTTCGAAGTTAAGGAGACGACTTACTTAAACCTCCTGAACTGAACTCTGCCTGTTGGTTTAAATTTCTGCCGCTTCCTCACCTCCCTGACATCGCATCAAAGAGTTAGGGCCTTGTTCTGGACTAGGCTTTGGCTTAAGGGAATGTTGTGGCTCGTCTGTTCTAGCAAGACCAGTAAAACTTTTTTCTCCATGTCAGCAATGAGGTTGAGCTTTCTTTGTGTGTTCACTGGAGTAGCACTTTCGTTTCCTTCAAAAACTTTCCCTTGGCGTTCACGACTTGACTGTCCGGCACAAGAGGGCTACCTTTCAGCTTGTCTTAGCTTTTGTTGTGCCTCCCTCACTAAGCTTAGTAATTTCTCGCTTTTGATATAAAGTGAGACAGGCAACTCTCCTTTCACTTGATTGTTTAGTGGACTTTGTAGCTTATTCACTGGCCTAACTTCAATATTTCATCCTCAGGACACAGGCAGAAAGTAAAAGGGGGAGATATGAAATGGCCAGTTGGAGCCATCGGAACACATCTCTCTGGTGCAATTGATGGCATCCCTGGTCACCATACCAAATACAGTAATGAAGAGTTTGAAATATTGTGTGAATCACGAATTGTGACACATAGTGAGCACATGTTGGGAAGCAGTGCTGATGGCAGAGTTGGAACAAATCTTCAGTTTTGTAAAAATTTGAAATGAAGTGAAGCACACAGACAAGGTCTGAAGCTACCCTGGGTGGCGTGGTGTCCTGCCTTCCATCACCTGGAGTGATGGAGTCCACGTGGTCATCTGGCTGCACCTGTCTTTCCTGGTGAGAGAAGTTTCCAGAAACAGCTGTGTGAGCCATGGAGGCATTTTTTGATAACTTGATGCAACTGTCGGGCACCTGCTGGTTGAGATGTTGGTGTCCCAAGTCCTCTCTTTTGAGGGTCAGCCTCAAGAGCAAGCTGTGCTCACCCACGTGGCCATGCAGACTGGGCAGGGTGGGCACTGCTTGGTGGCTCGCCCTCTCCACCCTGGCACTGAACGTGGGGGCATCCTTATAACCCCTGGGCTTGTGCCCCTCCGAGTCTAGAGAGTCTCCAAGGAGTTACCATCTCTTTGGTCTGAAATCGCTTTGTGACTGAAGAGTAAAGTTAATTTACAGGAAGCCCTTTGGTGGACTTACATATAACAAGGACTTTAAGGATCTTTTTGTCTATAATAGACTGAAATTTATCACTTCTGACAAGTCGCAGTGAGTGGATTTGGCAAAATCACCACTTTACCTGGCTTGTTAGGCCATTCAGTTTTGCTCTTCTTGTAATGTGGGTATATTTTATAGTATCAAAAAAATTACCCTGAAGCCATCCTTGGAAAGCGCCTGTCAGCTTTGTCAATTTGGGCTGTGCTATGGGCTTCCAAACTAGACTATCCTTTTCCATGGCTCAGAAGGGAAAATATAAATGCCACTGTGCTCCCCTCTTTCTGACCCTTTATTCCTACTGCTGAGGAAAAGAATGAGCCATAGAAATGACTTTATTCTCTTACTGCCTGGAAAATCCCATGGGCGGAGGAGCCTGGTGGGCTGCAGTCCATGGGGTCACTAAGAGTCGGACACGACTGAGTGACTTCACTTTCACGCAATGGAGAAGGAAATGGCAACCCACTCCAGTGTTCTTGCCTGGAGAATCCCAGGGATGGGGGAGCCTGGTGGGCTGCCGTCTATGGGGTCGCACAGAGTCGGACACGACTGAAGCGACTTAGCAGCAGCAGCATCTATCAACCTTCCTCGGGCATCTCCTAAGTCTGTTGTGATGCCCTCTGGCCACCAGGTGGTGCCAAAGGACACCCCTCCGGCAGCTGCCAGGTGGGAAACTAGGGTTTTGAGGACATCAGTGGGGAATGTCCTCCGCCTTGACCATCTTTGCTTTTTGCCTTATATTCCTTCAGAGGAACCTTGATCCTGTGTTGAATTGCCTCACCCTACACCAAGCTCACCTACATTTTGAAACGTAATTGATCCATTCCTGCTGGAGAGCCTGGACTCTGGTCTCCCAGACCCAGGTTCCTAAGCTAAAGCAAGTAAATTTCTTCTCAGAATCCTTTAGATAGTGAACACCTTATGATGTCATTTCACGTGGCCTTGGGTATAAATTATCATCTTTAATGAGACATTCTTATTTAAAATGTTAACATTAAGCCAGAAATCTCATTTTGGAAACATGATTTTAAAATTGAACTTGGCAAAGGCACCAGAAATTGTCAAAGGATATAAGAAGCAAGTAGTTAGTCTTTTCCTACAAATTTAAAAAGCCTAGCATGACAAGTCACAGTAATGTGAGGTAGCAGTTGGCCACGTCTTACTAGACATCTAAATCTTTGACATTTTGAGTATTCAAGGTATTAGGGTAAAGCATAAAATTCTAACTTCATGACTCAAAGACATGCAGCAGCTATCTGTCATGATCCTAGCAGAGTCTAAAGCTTTCACTGAAATATACTTTATATATCAAACACCAGTTAACATGCCCAGTAGTCCACAACTATTTTTCAATTGCTAGGTTTTCAGGAAAACCTGTCTTCCTTCCTAGGTTTCTCTACCGTTTGAGCTGAATTTTCTAAGCTGATGGTCCAACTTGCCAGGCAGGTGCTTTCTCTAGGAGGAAGATTTCTCCTGATATGAAAACCAGAATTGAAAGTCCAGCCCCAGGTGCCCAGGTGGAAATTCCATACATCCGGCCTGGCTAGGAATCTGAGGGACGAGTGCTTATTCCAAGAACTCAGCAAACAACTTGCTGTTTCGTTGATGGCCTAAGGGCACTCCAAGCATATTACTGGCAGAAATGTAAGGGCAGACTCGGTCGTCTTGACCTACTAAAGAGATGTACAGAGGACAAGCAGGAAAAAAAAGGACTCATAAGATCTTTACAAAACATTACACTGCTCACCCTGTAGTTAATACCATCCCCCTTACCTCTCAAAATGTTATCTTTCTTCTCCTGTCGCGCTTGGCTTCGCTGGTGTTCCTTCTGGGAACGCAGAAGTTTTTCTTTCTTTTGGTGTGCTGATGGGGAGACCAGGGATCTGCTATCTCAGATGCATACTTTGAAGGGGAGCCTCCTGCACCAGCCTGGGAGGAACAGGAAGGACCTGGGGACAGGCCCGTGACAGCGCTGGTCAGGGCCAGGCAGCCTGAGGCCACATGCTCCCTCTGTGTGACCTCCACCCTTGTTCCATAGCTGCCAGCACTGAGAGCTAAACTGCTCCCAGAGAAGCAGAGATGTGAATCTGGAAACACCACTGGGGAGTGTAGCTGAAATACACTCTTGGGATGGGCATGGAGGTTGAAAAGCCATAGAACTGCTGGGCCTCAAGGAGTGAGGAGGCTGGGAAGCCCGAGGTTAACGTGCCAAGAATTGGGTTCCTGGTGAGAGGCTGGTCTCCTGGCTTACAGACGACTGTCTTGTTTCAATAAGGTAGAAAGCAAAGGAGCTCCGGTCTCCTCCCTCGTGTGTGTGTGTGTGTGTGTGTGTGTGTGTGTATGTGTGCAGTCCCTTCAGCCATCTCTCTCTGTGACCCTGTAGACTGTATCCCACCAGGGTCCTTTGTCCATGGAACTTTCCAGGCAGGAATACTGGCGTGGGTTGCCATTTCTTCTTCCAGGGGATCTTGCGAACCCAGAGATGGAACCCACATCTCCTGCGTTGGCAGATGGGTTCTTTACCACTGAGCCACTTGGGAAGGTCTCTTTCCTCTTAAGGTTACTAATCCCATCATGGAGTCTACCGTATGACTTCACTTAAACCAAATTACTTTCCAAAAGCTCCACCTCCTAAGACTTTCATATTGGCATTAGTGCTTCAACATGAATTTGGTGGCAGGGGGCATAAACCTTCATTTCCAACCTGACCATAACGCCCACAAGCATCAGACATTTCAGTTGGGCTTTCCCAGAGAGCCAACCGTGAGATGAGGGATTCGGGCTCAGGTAGTTCACCTGGCAGGTGATTCCAGGAAGCATGGGTGAACAGTGAGGAAAGCAGGACGAGGGCCTTATGCTTTTTGGCCTTACAGCATCTAACTCATAACGGGAAGTTCTAAACCCATACTTGATGTTTCATGATTAGGATTCAGTCTCTATTAGTCTCAGCAACATAACATGCTTGGAACTGGTTACCAAGTTATAAATTTTCTATGGGCAAATGTATGAACTTCTTCTGCAGTCGTAGACTTCTGTGGTTACCTCCTGCATACTGGCCATAGGTGTTCCAGAGTACTGGGTACTTCTGAATTTCAGATCTAATAGTGTAATGTCCATGATAAGGTGAACCAGAAAGATTTTTTGGTGTAAAGTCAATAAAATTAAGATTCTTGTTGAGTCCTCCGGGGACTTGCCATCCATTCTTACCATGGGCAAGGCCAACACTGAGATCTGCCAGGTGATGTTTTGAGTGGCAAGGCCACAGGTACTCAAAACTGGCAGGCTTTGGAGACCACTGAAAAGTGGTTTGGGGAAATCATCTCAAGTGTGACATAATGCTGTTTTCACACTCCAAAGAGGCCTACTGATTTTTAAGTTATTCTTTCTTCATGGTAGGAGATAAAAGATGCAATAAATTGTCCTTTAATTAGGAGATGGGATCCCTGCATGTCCTAAATGCTTATTTTAAAAAAGGCATCAGTTTACCTCCTCCTTGCTTGCATGTAGACCTCCAGGTCATAACAGTACAATGCCAGTTGGCATAACAACATATGCCAGTTGGCATAACAACATAATGCTAGTAATGAAGGAGGCCAGCCGGATCTTGTGCATGCCATTAGGCCCCAGTCGTCTTCACTGGTGACTCTGTTGCAGATGTGGTTTTGGTGTCCTCATGAGCGGGGGAGCGCAGGGTCTTTCTACTGTGCCATCTTGACCACTCTCACCGATGTAATCTGGAAGCCAATCTAGTCAAGATTTCTGTAGGTTATATCAAGGTAGAGATCAGGAAATTTGACATAACCTTAGAATGAGGCTATGAATGTCTACTGCTGACTTTCCCATGAGAAAGCAAACTGATCCTCAATTGAGGATTGAGTAATATATTCTCTAGATTGATGGATCCATGCTAAGTGCCAGAAATAGTGCTCTTGTTCTATCCTCCATGACAGCTATGATAGATCACTGTCGTGGGACTCCAAATGTTTCAAGGAATCGAGGAATCACAAAGGCCTCTGATCAAATGCAGGGTGACTTCTCTTTCATCCTTACTGGCCAAGTGAGCAGGCACAGGAAAGGCTTCTAGTTGGTCAACTTGGGCCAGTAGTTGCTGCGGCCAGCACAGCAGGTAGGGATCAAAAGTGGTTGACACACAGTTTGGGGGGGGAAAAAGAAACTAGAGACAGAATTAAAGTTTTAAAGATGGGACTGGGGGACTCGACCTCTTGGGTCAAGAGCTCTGTTCCTTGGAGCCCCAGCACTTTTATTTAGTATCTTGGCAAGCAGAAATTATCTGTTACAAGGAAGTCAGCCTACTGTGTCCCGGGTCACGTCTCCCATTTTATTGATTACTTTAAACTCTTTATTTTCATGTACAAGGGCTATCACCTAACTGGAGGTCATAGACCTGCATATGTCTTGGGAAAACATCTTAGTGTGTGCACAGTGTTCTGAACTTGCGCTGACCTAGTCTTTTTTTGCTTACAAAGTAGATGAACCATAAAAGTTTTAAGTGAAAGTAACCAGACATAAAAAGTCGCAAATTGCATGATCCCATTCAATTTAAACTGTATGAGAAAAATCCAAAGAATAAGAATGAATTAAGGGGTGATAGATGGGGGAGGGGCAGTGGGCAGTAAATATTCATGGGCATTGGTTTCTTTTCAGAGTGGTTATGTTCTGGAATTGTATAGTTCAGGTTTCACAAATTTTTGTATATTAAAAGACAATTATACTTAAGATATTAATGATCTATAACTTATTTTAATAAAACTATTTCAAAAAGGTAAGCAATTGATTTATTATGGAATATTCCATAAAACTTAATTTTTGTGAAAAGAAAACTTCATTAACAAATGCATACATTCAACATGGTTAAGCCATTTTATAAACATACTCTCATGTTTCATTAAATAACACAGGGACAGTCAAGTGGTATTCTTTGACACATGAGGTTAAAGACAATTTCTTCTGAACTTCAGCTACATGATCAAGGAACTAGATAATTTCATGGGAGACCTAAGGCAAAGTAAAGACTTCAGAGGGGAGGAGGAGGAAGGAAGGAGGAAACTATATATGAGGGAACTTGACACACACTTGTCCCCCAGACTGCAGCAGATGGAATAAAGATCAAGTTTGCAAAGATCCTCTGATTGGGGAGCTTTAGAATATTAGGAACATTTTCTTTAGATCAAAAAAGTGTCAGCCTTTACCCTCCTCCTGAGACCTGACACAGTAGTGAGGTTATTTGAAGAGGGGCGATCAGTTTGCCATGAGGCAGTACCCAGAGTTGATTGGATCCCTGCGTGGTTTGAATGGCTCCAGGTCAAGCTTTTCTGGACCTCCCACTGGTTAGGTTCTTAGGTTGTAATGTTCATTGTCTATTTCTAATCCATGTGGAAACATGGAAACCTGGATAGTGTCTATAAAGTTGATGAGTCAGATATGGGTGTTATATAAGCTTCATAAGCTACTGGATGTGTCTCTTCGGCTCACCTGAGTTTTAGTGTTGCTTGACATTTGGTGAAGGGAACTGCGACACCAGTAGAAAGACTCCTTTAGAGGGAAGGAAGGGATTTTTCAGTGGAAGGCTTGTGGGTTCATTCCTTCAGGAAAGGAGAACTTTTCTGCTGGCTTCACTTTTAAACATGAAGTATCGGTCCTGGCTAGGCTGGATGAGGAAAAGGGGGCTGTTTGCTCGTCATCAGCAATTCCTATACTTGGAGATGTGTTAATACTTGTGAGCTGAACAAATGTCCTAGAATTTCCTAGACTGAGCTGGTGTGCGGTGGCTGGGCAAATGCTATGTCTGACTTTCTCCCCAATTCCTTAAGACTTCCTTGGGTCCTCAGGGAAAAGTACTTATTAACTTAGGCCAACAATGACGATCAAAGAACTGTCAAGTCTTGTAGCATGCTCTAGGCTTATTGGACAGATTAAAGCACGAATCCTGCAACATGAAAAGAGAGGCACATAGACCGGGTGTCTTCTAGGGAAGACTGTAGGTGGTCTTCAGATTTTTCGCAATTTGTTTGTATATTACAAGCTGATCAGGATCTTTAGTGACAAATAACGATCATCCCTATACAGCAGTTAATTCAGGGAGCTGTTGATAGTTTATATCTTCATTAAAGAACAGAAGTTTCATTTCCTATGTTAGCCTTAAAATTTGAAGGTCAAAAGGGCACATAAAAAGTCCAGTGTCTGAGTTTGGCTTCCCTAGAAAAGATTCCTTCATGACTTACATGGGTTAGGTTTACAGGGGGTGTCCTCGGAAACAGCACTGGGAAGGCAGTAAAGACAGCAAGATGGGGCAGAAGAAGTTGAACTCTGTATCCTTGGGCATTTCAACCAAGCTCCATGAGGCCTCCAGATTTGTCCTGAACTTAGCAACATGGCTGGACCTCTGGATACTCAGAACATTCCAGGAGTGGGACTTCCCCCGAGGAAAAGGGGCACAGCCCTGGGTGAGGCAGACATCTTTGGAGTAAAGGCCATTCATAGAAGGGGATGAGCATCTTGGTACCTCTAGTATGAGGATTCTCAGTTGTGATCACAGCACACATCAGAATGTGTATCATGTGCCATCTGGTAACGAGCAGATCTTGGCTGATCTAAAAGGTTCTGAGGCTCCTTTGTCATTGTCATCTAGTGAGATATTTCTATTGTATCCCAGTAGGTCTGTGAGCCTCAATTTCTGAGGCCACAGATCCTTCAAGGAAGGATGAACTCCAGGATTGGAAGCAAATCTTCTGGCTAAATCCTTGGTTCTTAGCGATACTGACATAAGCAGCCAAAATCAACAGAGGTGGTTGTACTGAAAAAGATGACATTGAGGGTCTTTGGAACCCTTAAGGGGGTGTCTCTGGAAGTGGGATATCTGTTTACTAGGGTCCAAAGCTCATTTATTTTGGGACTCTCTAACCATGTGAGGCCCTTCACCTGTTGCCATATGTTAAGTGATTCCATCAGATGAACAAAGTAGATCAAGAAAACCCCAGGAACACAACAGCACTCACCATGAAAGGCACTTCCTGCCTGAGGACTGTGCCATACTAACTAGCAGTTAACCTAGGTTAGTGAAAAGGTTACTTCATCTCTTTCAGAAGAATTGCCCAGAACTCTTAACCGTAAACAGAAAAGCATAGTTTCTTGGATACTTACCTACCTTAATTTGAGGAAAGTCTGGGTCATTTGGGAGATCGCTGACAGCTGGAATGTTGGGTCATACCCTCACCCCAAAGTCATCAGTGCTGGAGATGTGCTCATGCCCTTGATAGAACTTAGCAGCCTTCAGTTGTGAATCTAGCTGTGAGAATGAACTGGTTTTTAGTTAAGTGTTCCGGGAACAGATAGATGACCACACGTGTTTCTCATGGTCCTTGTTAATGTCAGGGGTTGTAAAGGAGCATTTCATCGAGTCTCCTGGAGATTGCCCAGAGGTCTACATCCATTCTGTGCTTTGAGTAGGAGCAGTAGTCGGATGCAAGAGGGTAGGGTGGTAACTGGGCTTCATCGGTACATTACTGGAAAAGTAGGTGATAGATCTGCTGGCATCCAGCCTGTTGGACCAGGATGTGTCTTCTAGGTGATAAAGTTTGGTGATATCCTGGGATTTCAAGGAGGACTTTGCCAGGGCAAAAAGAGTGCCTTTTGATATTGTGGTTCCTTTTCCATTTCTTGCTCAAATATTTGACTCAAAGTCATCTCTGTGTATGGCTCTGTTCTTAGGCGTTTCTGACACTCAAGGTAGAAGAAAGTTTCTCGTGTTCCCATATGAAGGGGGGGCTCCTGAAATCAGACCATCCAGTCTGTTAAGTTTTGCCCCGAAACACCCTCCTGCAGCGCTTAAACACTGGCCTGCTCAGACTGAGCTCTCCACTTCCTCACAAGGGGTGTTGCACCACACGTGCCGTGTCCTGCTCTCCACTGGCTCCAAGCTGAGCATTATCAGACCCTCTTGCAAATCTGTGCCCTGAAGGTCCATGGGCAAGTTTCCAGGGAAAACTCAGAAGACTGGGTGGTGGGCTGATTCAGTATCGAGCAGGTGAAAGGAGTAAGATGTGTGATAAAAGAATTAGATGACTATCAGGGGACCTAGTATGCATCTCTAGAGACACCTCTGGAACTAACATCAAGGAGATTAGGGCTCCAAGCAAAGGTTGATAACCTGGTTCACCATATATGGAGGCCCAGCCTGCCTCAGGGGGGCTTAGTGTGAAAAGTTGAGATCTTCATAGAGAGACATGCTAACATTCATGGTGATAATGCCAGTGAGCAGAACCATGGAACATAAAGCTGGGTGGCTCTCTATGGAAAACACAGAAACATACTCTTAAATAGGCCCCTAGTAAATGACTTATGAAAAATGTTGTTTATCAGCCCACAGATCTGTGTTACCCTAGAGTTAGTAAGTGATCAATGCCAGGTAATTAACCCTGAGATTCCAGAAGTGCCCTCGGCCTGACTCAAAAGGCTTATCTCAAGTATTGATACAGACTTGATGTGTCATTGTTGTGCTTGGGTGAATAGGCATCTTTTTCTGGGGCGTCTTGGGGGCATTTGATCAAGACTGTCATTACCCTTACTTACGGTCCTTCCTGGGTGTTAGAGATGTACTTATTTAGCTTGCTGCTGCTGCGTTGCTTTAGTCGTGTCCGACTCTGTGCGACCCCATACATGGCAGCCCACCAGGCTCCCCCGTCCCTGGGACGGGGCAAGAACACTGGAGTGGGTTGCCATTTCCTTCTCCAATGCATGAAAGGGAAAAGAGAAAGTGAAGTCACTCAGTTGTGTCCGACTCTTAGTGACCCCATGGACTGCAGCCCACCAGGCTCCTCCATCCATGGGATTTTCCAGGCAAGAGTACTGGAATGGGGTGCCATTGCCTTCTTAGTCACCCTTAAAAGGCACAGTCTTCAGTGAATGGAAAGGGTCGCATGATTTGGCAAGTGGCTTCTGTGTAACTCCCCTGTTGTGTCTTCAGCTCTTTGGTCAGGAGTGTTGCTCCTTGGATTGAATGATTCTTAGTCCCTCCCGGGACTTGGTGTAACGTTGCTGTCTCGTCTCCATCTTCTGAGGATCTCTGTTCTGATATTTCTTTAAAAAATTTATTTAATTGAAGGGCAATTGCTACAGGTTTTTTTTTTAATTTTATTTTTAAACTTTACATAATTGTATTAGTTTTGCCAAATATCAAAATGAATCCACCACAGGTATACATGTGTTCCCCATCCTGAACCCTCCTCCTTCCTCCCTCCCCATACCATCCCTCTGGGTTGTCTCAGTGCACTAGCCCCAAGCATCCAGTATTGTGCATCGAACCTGGATTGGCAACTCATTTCATACGTGATATTTTACATGTTTCAATGCCATTCTCCCAAATCTTCCCACCCTCTCCCTCTCCCATAGAGTCCATAAGACTGTTGTATATATCAGTGTCTCTTTTGCTGTCTCGTACACAGGGTTATTGTTACCATCTTTCTAAATTCCATATATATGTGTTAGTATACTGTATTGGTGTTTTTCTTTCTGGATTACTTCACTCTGTATAATAGGCTCCAGTTTCATCCACCTCTTTAGAACTGATTCAAATGTATTCTTTTTAATGGCTGAGTAATACTCCATTGTGTATATGTACCATAGCTTTCTTATCCATTCATCTGCTGATGGACATCTAGGTTGCTTCCATGTCCTGGCTATAATAAACATTGCTTCGATGAACATTGGGGTACACGTGTCTCTTTCCCTTCTGGTTTCCTCAGTGTGTATGCCCAGCAGTGGGATTGCTGGATCGTAAGGCAGTTCTATTTCCAGTTTTTTAAGGAATCTCCACACTGTTCTCCACAGTGGCTGTACTAGTTTGCATTCCCACCAACAGTGTAAGAGGATTCCCTTTTCTCCACACTCTCTCCAGCATTTATTATTTGTAGACTTTTGGATCACAGCCATTCTGACTGGTGTGAAATGGTACCTCATAGTGGTTTTGATTTGCATTTCTCTGAGTGATGTTGAGCATCTTTTCAGGTGTGTGTTAGCCATCTGTATGCCTTCTTTGGAGAAATGTCTATTTAGTTCTTTGGCCCATTTTTTGATTGGGTCACTTATTTTTCTGTCAAACCTCAGCATGAATCAGCCATAGGTATTACATATATCCCCTCCCTTTTGAACCTCTCTCCCGTGTCCCTCCCGATCCCACCCCTCTAGGTGGATACAGAGCAGCCCCTGTTTGAGTTTTCCGAGCCATACAGCAAATTCTTGTTGGCTATATGGTAATGTAAGTTTCCGCGTTACTCTGTATGGAAAGAGAAACATATTTCTTAATACATCTATTTATCTTCCTCTTTCATGTTTCCAAAATTAAAGTCACATGGGCAAATGAGAAACCATGGCATGCTTCACCCTAATCCTCTTGTCCTCGGGGTAAGTCACCTAATCAGGTTGAACTTTGGCCTCCAATCCTCCTCACATTTTCCATGGTCAAGGACTTGGCTGTTGGCAGCTTTGAGATCATGCTCTTTAAGTTTCAGAGTTAAAGTATCTGAACTTTATTAGACATGAAGTGAAAGTTTCTCAGTTGTGTCCAACTCTTTGTGACCCCGTGGACTATATAGTCCATGGAATTCTCCAGGCCAGAATACTGGAGTGGGTAGCTGTTCCCTCCTCCAGGGGATTTTCCCAACCAAGGGGTTGAACCCAGGTCTCCCCCATTGCAGGTTGATTCTTTACCAGCTGAGCCACAAGGGAAGTCCCTTTTAGACCTGAAGGGACATTTTAGCCTGATTTTTATGTGCATGGTTCATCTGTGCCAAGGGTCTATGCTGATCAGTGAAGTACCATCAGAGTTACCTCCAAATTTTGAATGAGGCTGTCTGCAGTGTTAAGACATCAGTTGTAGAGGCCCCAGGGGTCTCTCCCATCAAGGTGTCTGGCTCAAGGGTTTTCTGAACATTCATCTTGTACAAATAGAGAGAACTATCTTAGTTGTCAATTGCCATGGAGGCTAAGATATTTATTTTCCAGATGCCTGGGTCTACTGAAGCTTGTTCTTTTTTTTAAATATAAGTTTATTTTAATTGGAGGTTAATTACTTTACAATATTGGTTTTGCCATACATCAGCATGAATCCGCCACAGGTATTAAAGCTTGTTCTTTAGGTTCAAACCTGTGGGACTCTTGTCTGTTGGTCTGCTGCTCTGTGGAAAGACTGCAGAAAGTAAAGACAAAGTTAAGCAAAGGGTACCTGAGCAGAACAGAGTCCTGAGGGTTTGAATCCTGCATCCAACACCCCAGATCTGGCCTCCAGTGCAAAGAATGACAGGTAGGTTGGCCTCCAGTCATAGCTTTCAAGATATAACACTATGGCAACTATCTTCAGTGTCCCCAGGGGAAACAGAGAAATGTTGCAGTCTTTTTGCCTTAACTGACTTTGGACAAGCCCTTTGGGGTGACAGTGTACAACAGAGGGGAGGGATCTTCAGGAAAATTTTGAGGATATACATGGAAAGTGGCTCATCTCATCTCTGAAGAACAAGCTTTTACCAACCAAGGGTGGAACCTTCTCCTTGAGTGCTTCTGCAGTGTAGAGAGTCTTAGAACTCTAGAAGGTTTTACCTGCACGCTCTGCGGCATCTGAAGTCTGCATATTGAGACTTAGTCTCAAAGCAGCCAGCTAGGTCAGGACTTGCTAACCTCATGCATATGAATCTTTCTGGCTGGATGATTCTTCATCATGGGGGTTGCCCTGTGCATTATAGAATGTTGAACAGCATTTTTTGTGACAACTGTCTCCAGACAGTTATGTTTTTCCTTTGGGAGCAAAATATCTCCTGGTTGAGTCAATGAAGTAAGTCCCTCAAGGAACAAGGGAGGGCATCTTGTCCCTCTCCTTCCATGAAACCTTCATATATGGAGTGCTTCATATTGAAGCACTTTTCTCATGAACTCAAAGGTGGGAGAAAACTTCAGAGAAAGGACAGGATGGTTCCAACTCTCTCCCTCCTTGGATGGATTTCCTAGTTTAGTTCCTACAGCTTGGCCTTTGCTTATGTCTTCTTAGTTTGAGGAATACTTTTCACCACTTGAATCTTGCCATCAAACTTTGAAGCTAAACATTGTATATCTTTACTGCTCACCCCCAGGGCAGCTTCTTGCTACTCGGGTCTGAATCTGAATGACCTTTATATATGTGTGTTGGACACTCTGGATTCATATTTAGTTCATCGGGTGGATGCTGAGTGAGAAACTAGAGTCCCATTGATGTCTGCAGTGGCTTCAATCTCTGCAGGTGACCTAAGGGGCTGGGGCTGTATCTGAACTATATGTGCTTTGCTGTGTTCGTTCATTCAGTCATGCTTGACTCTTTGTGACCCTATGGACTGCAGCAGGCCAGGCTTCCCTGTCCATTATCTCCTGGAGCTTGCTCAAACTCATGTCTGTCGAGTCAATGATGCCATCCAATCATCTCATCCTCTGTTGCGCCCCCTCCTCCTCCCTTAAATCTTTCCCAGTGTCAGAGCCAAAATCTTCTAAAGACTTGACAACTCACAGGGGTTAAGTTAGGATTGTTTCTCTAGAAAAACAACCCCCAGGAGATTGCAAGGTGTTGACTTGTGATTGTGGGGGTGACCTATCGAAGCAGAAATCCACCATAGGACAGCCAATTAGGAAATAGTCTGAAAGTCTTGGACTGTAGCCTCAATTCCTGCCTAAAAGTATCTTTTCTTCATCAGGAAAGCCTCTGCTTTGCTCTCAAAGCCTTTCACCTGATAGGATCAGGCCCACCCCCATCACCTAGGATGCTGCTGCTGCTGCTAAGTCACTTCAGTCGTGTCCAACTCTGTGCGACCCCATAGATGGCAGCCCACCAGGCTCCCCCATCCCTGGGATTTCTCCAGGCAAGAACACTGGAGTGGGTTGCCATCTCCTTCTCCAATGCATGAAAGGAAAAGCGAAAGTGAAGTCGTGTCCGACTCTTACAGACCCCATGGATTGCAGCCTACCAGGCTCCTCCGTCCATCGGATTTTCCAGGTGAGAGTACTGGAGTGGGTGTCATTGCTTTCTCCTAAACAATCACTATGTTACATTAAATATCAATGTGCTTGGACACAGTCAGGTATCCTCTGGCCTCACATGAAGTGAAGGGCAGCAATATCCCCAGAGACGAAGCTCCAATAAATGGTCTGAGAAATGGACAATTTATAAGGTTTAAGACAAGTGTATCAGAGGGGAGAAGGGCGAAGGAAGGGAACTATATATGAGGGAACTTCTGAAAACATCATAGAAACTCACAGTTCCATTGTCATAATTGAGAAACACTCCAATCTAACACAGAGGCCTTTTCACAAACTGAACTAAGGGTGGGGAGATGGTTGACAGAATATACTGACTGTTCACCTTTGTAGAAAACAAAAAATGCTTCTTCAGCACCAATACTGATATGGTATCACCTAGGATAGTCTTCCTGTAATTAAAGGCAACTGATTACAGGCTTTAATCACACAAAATACTTTCACTGAGGTATTAGATTAGCATTTGGACTAACTGAACTGTAGCCTGGATAAGTTGACAATAATACCATCATAGGTTCTAAATCTTATTTCTGGAGTAACTGCGTTAAGTGCTGGAAACCAGAAAGCACTTCTGTACGATCTGACTGTCCTATATGTTGTTGAGCCTTGAATCAACATGGGCTTTGAACTGTGTGGGTCCACTGAATTTTTTTCAAAAAAGTGCTACACGGTACGTGTTGACTGCAGATGTGGGACTGTGGATGGTGGTGGATGTGCATGTGGAGTTTTGACTGCATGGGTGGGGCGTGGTTGGTGCTCTTAACAGCCTGGTGTTCAAGGGTCAACTGTATCGATCTCTTAATCACCAGGTAGTTTCATCACCCGGATGTTATTCCCAGAGAATAAATCAAAGCCCACTAGACATCCACACTCAGACCCCACACTGCAGTGCCCAAGAAATGCTGCTTGTCCTGCATACTCCAATGTGAGGTATAGGACAGGGCTTCCAGGCTGGTGTGGTTTCATATGTTCTTCTGGATCATTCCATGGACTGCCACAGCCCACATTGGTTCTATAGGCTTCTGTGGATCTAGAAGTGTGGATGGGACAATGAAGTCAAGGATGACAGATACTTGGTCTTACGTTTTACTCAATGTTTTTATTGCCTGATAACTGATAAAGCCCACTCTTGGGTCTTGGGTTGTGTGGGGTCTGGGTTACAACCAGGCATGTAATTCTAAGCAAGTGACAAAAAAGAATGTTTCCCAGGTCAGAGAGCATGTTCCTGTTCATGTCAGGAATATCCATACATTTACTGCCTGCTTTCCATCTGACTAAAATACTGGTCCAGGACAGGCTTGACTTGCCGGTGAAGCTACTGGTGATGCTGGGACAGCTGGAGACTCTTTAGAGACTTTGGAGACTCTTGCTGTCAACACAGAGTGTCATCTGGATTGAGTGAACACCCTGGATCACCATGAGGCGAGCTCTGTGGCCTTCACTTGGGCCCCAAGGTATCAGAATGAACCAGGCAGGCTCATGCTGATGTTGAATCAAGCAGTCCCTCTTCTAGGCAGATAGCCTCAGACTTGATCCTCACTATTCATAATGGTGAATGCTGGGTGTCATAGACTGTTCCTTAAGCCTCCCTGAGCGTGACTATCGGATACATACATGTCTTCTGTGCTCTGGTCAGGCAGGAGTAGGCCATGGCACTGGTGGAAGAGGTAGATGAGGCACCTGGATTGTCTGGGTATAGATGCCAGCTTGGACAGTTGGTCTTGGATCTGCTGAAGCCTGGCCTGAAAGACAGGTGCATCTTTTTGGTAACGCTGGGAGGCATGATGTAAATGCAGGAGGACCTGGCCAGGCAGAGGGAGGGAGGCTTTTGATAAGGTTGTGGTTCCCTTCACATTGCCTGCCTTAATCCCAGTCAAATATTTGAGAATCGTCATGTGCTTAGCTCTGTTCTAGGTGACTGGTTCCTAGGAGGAAGGATAAGTTTTTCCTTGTATCCCTTGAGCAGGGAGTTCTGCAGGTGGACTAGGTGATCTGTTCAGGTTTGCCATCAACGTGGCCCTTATACTGTATTCTAGGCTTCCCTACAGGTTGAGCTCTCTCCTTTCCCCTTTGGATTGTGCTGCTTTGTGAATGTCGTTTCCTGCTTTCCAGTGGCCACAAGCTGAACATAGTCCAGCTGCCAAGTCTGTTTCTTTTTTCTTCAATAAGCTATACAGAGATAACTGGACAACTACACTTATTTTGTAATTTAAAAAATTACATGATTTAAAGGTTATACTAATTTAGTTATTGCAAACTTTTGGCTATATTCCCCATGTTATACAAGACATCTTGGTAGCCTATATTACACTCAGTAGTTTGTAACTCCCTTGATGGGACCTACTAGTTCTGAGTCTGCTTCTTTCTTCTTCACTAGTTGTATTTTTTTAGATTCCACACGTAAGTGATATCATACAGTATTTGATTTATTTCACTGAGCATAAGGCTCTCCATTTCCATCCATGTTGCTGTAAATGTAAGTATGTTCTTTTCCATGACTGAATAGTATTCAGCTATAAGAATATACCATATATTCTTTGTCTGATGGACACTTAGGTTACTTTCATATCAGGGCAATTGTAGAGCTCTTATGCATATTGAGGTACATGTATCTTTTTCAAATTTTTTTGACTATCTGATCTGACTAAGCTTGCTTTCAGGAGCACCACCCCAAATCAAGGCAGTGTGCCTGCTTTGGTCCATGTCTGGTTTATTTCACTTAGCATAATGCTCTCCAGGTCCATCCATATTGCTGCAAATGGCAGTATTATGTTCTTTTCCATGGCTGAATCAGATCAGATCAGTCGCTCAGTCGTGTCTGACTCTTTGCAACCCCATGAATCGCAGCATGCCAGGTTTCCCTGTCCCTCACCAATTCCCGGAGTTCCCTCAGACTCATGCCCATCGAGTCAGTGATGCCATCCAGCCATCTCATCCTCTGTCGTCCCCTTCTCCTCCTGCCCCCAGTCCCTCCCAGCATCAGTCTTTTCCAATGAGTCAACTCTTCGTATGAGGTGGCCAAAGTACTGGAGTTTCAGCTTTAGCATCATTCCTTCCAAAGAACTCCCAGTGCTGATCTCCTTCAGAATGGACTGGTTGGATCTCCTTGCAGTCCAAGGGACTCTCAAGAGTCTTCTCCAACACCACAGTTCAAAAGCATCAATTCTTTGGCGCTCAGCCTTCTTCACAGTCCAACTCTCACATCCGTACATGACCACAGGAAAAACCATAGCCTTGACTAGATGGACTTTTGTTGGCAAAATAATGTCTCTGCTTTTGAATATGCTATCTAGGTTGGTCATAACTTTCCTTCCAAGGAGTAAGCATCTTTTAATTTCATACCAGCAAATTTGGAAAACTCAGCAGTGGCTACAGGACTGGAAAAGGTCAGTTTTCATTCCAATCCCAAAGAAAGGCAATGCCAAAGAATGCTCAAACTACCACACAATCGCACTCATCTCACATGCTAGTAAAGTAATGCTCAAAATTCTCCAGGCCAGGCTTCAGCAATATGTGAACCATGAACTTCCTGATGTTCAAGCTGGTTTTAGAAAAGGCAGAGGAACCAGAGATCAAATTGCCAACATCCACTGGATCATAGAAAAAGCAAGAGAGTTCCAGAAAAACATCTATTTCTGCTTTATTGACTATGCCAAAGCCTTTGACTCTGTGGATCACAATAAACTGGAAAATTCAAGAGAAGGGACTACCAGACCATGGCTGAATAGTATTCAGCAATAAGAATATACCATATATTCTTTGATGGACACTTTTACTTCCATATCAGGGCAATGGTAGAGCTCTTGTGAATATTGAAGTGCATGTATATTTTCGAGTGTTTTTGAATATCTGACTAAGCTTGCTTTCAGAAGCCCCCTAAATCAAGGTAGAGTGCCTGCTTTGGTCCTCAGGAGCATGATGGCAGTCCAAGACATTCCAGTTAGTGTCTTCATTTTCCTCTTAGAGTACAGCCTTTGCGGAGGACACAAGGGGAGTGACAGGCCTTGTCTTCCTATCCTCAGCTCTCTGAACCTCATTTGGAATATGGGATATTTTCACGGCTGAGTACAGTGTTAGGCCACCTGCCCCATGCCATCAGATCTAACATACTTATGTCTATGTGTACTATGTATATTGCTACGTTGGCTGCCTCCCACTAATGTGACGAGCTTCCCTCAGTAGGGCTGGGTACCTCACACCTTCGCCTTTATTCTTAAATGCAGCAGCAGCTCATAAGGACTGATATTAGAGGAGATAGAAGAAGGGCTGATAAGATGAGAGAGAGAAACTGAAGGCTGGAGGGCATCAGACAGTAAGCACTTACCTTTCACTGTAGATGCTGCAGGGGCCTGAGCTGCTCCATTGTGGAGGGTCAAGGACTTGACAAGACCTCAGGCTGCTACTGAGGACTATTTGTTAGGTGCATGGGGTGTAGACTCTAGTGTCTGCTGTAGCGCAGTTCAACACCCTCCTTTGATGGCAAACTGGTGGATGAGCAGGGGTGCCAACAGTTGAATGAAGAGGAGGAAGACAAACACAGATCTGATGATGACCTGGTTAGCTCATCTGGGTATAAAATACCTTTTGAACCTTATGCACAAGGGGAACTTTTTAGCCTGAGTTTGTCCGCCTCAAGTAATGGTCTTGTAACTTTGATGCATGTTGACTGAGGAAGCATTGCTTGGGTACTTTTAGTTGTGGAAACCACCCTGCCTACAGAATCTATAGCACAATAGTCAATGTGGAGGCTGCAAAGATGTCACCCACTGTTGAAATGTCAGGGCTCAGTGTTCATCTTGAGGTTACCTTGCATGAAGGAAAAGAAAAGTTGGCTAACTGCCGTTGAAACGAAGGTGTTAATTTCATAGTTTCCCCAGTCTACAGGAGCTTAGAGTTTAAATTTATACCTGTGAGGCTCTTGTCTGTGCTGCTAATTTGAAGGAGGAATGATGGAAGTGAACACAAAACTTAGCACAGAAAAGGAATCTGGGCAGGACTGCAGAGCTTGCTGTCTTGGGGTCTTGGTCCTGAATCCAACGTGTCTGACTTGACCTTCGGTGGAAAGAGTCATGGGTAGGTTAGTCTCCCAGTCATAGCTTTCTAGAAGAAACCAGATGGTCTCTGTACTGTCAATGTCACCACAGGGAAATGAGGAAAAGCCAACTTATGTCCAATGTCAGTGCACACACTGTTGAAGTAGTATGTAGTGGAAAAGGGTCTTTGGGGGAACTTAGAGACAGGTGGAAGATGCCTTATTTCTCTGTTCTAGGAAAGGAGTTCCAACCATTTGGGTTGGATTTATTTTTGTGTGCTTCTCCAGGTCATGGGTATTTTCAAAATCCTAAAGGCTTTACCCTTGTTCCTGAATGGACACCAAAGGCTGCAGATGGGTCAGATTCCCTCTTGCAGAGGCACTACCTGGTTATCCCTTCTCAAGCTCAGTACTGATGACATTTTAGGCTGAATAATTCTTTGTGGGTAGGCCGTGCTGTGTACATCATAGGATTTTGAGCAGCATTCCTGGCCTCTTAAAGCCACTAGCTTCCTTCCACAAATCACAGCTGACAATCTCTCCTTCCATTGCAATGTCACTGATAGAGTAGACACTGGTCCCAGTCAAGAGCAGTCTTTCCTCTCTCAAAGTTAGAATGCTAAAGCCCCTCTGTCACCTCTTGGCCCTTCTGATCTTGCAGGATAGGTTTCCTGTAGGGCAATTTCTTGTGCTGCCTAAGGCTGGCTAGCCCACCCAAGCTCTCAGGCACAGAATCTGCAGGGGGGTCTGCCTTGATACTCAGAGGGACTTGAAATTGAAGCTGGAAGGTTGTGCTCTCCACTAAGGGAGCTATCCTACTTGAACTAAGTCTGTCGTACACTGTCCCCTCCCTGCCATCTTTCCTTCTGCTACTCTGTCTAGGAGAGTTGATCAGGAAAGAAGCCAGTACAGGATTGAAATACCTCTCAAAAGAGCTCACCAAGGGGTTCAAGCACTTACTGACCTCAGGGCTGCAGTCCAGTCATTTGCCAGTTGATGGAGCCAGTCTAATCTTAGCTTCTGTTGCTGAAGCAAGCTTGGCATTTTCTTGTCTGAGTAATCCACTGCCCTACAGGAACTTTGAGAACCTTGAATAGACTTGCTTGGACAATGGGATTGGGCCCAGGGTTGTCTTTTCCAATTGGAATGACATCTGTAGACCTTGAAAGTCAGATGTCCAGATGTTTAATAGGTGAACTCCTCTGCTTGAAGTCCTGTCACCTGGGACTCCATGGAGTGGGCATCTCCAAGCACCTATGTGCATGACAGTTGGTTTACACTTCAAATCACTTTTTTTTTTTTTAAAGAATCTTTATCCTTGGCTGTATAAAGTAAAAATTTTAGCTTCTATTAGTTTTTTGCACCTCTATTTTATCATATACTTACATTGTATACAGTAGTGGTAGATTCTCTAAATATGTTATATGAAGAGTAGAACATGTCTTTGGTATCATTTCATTGCATGCTAAGTCACTTCGGTTATGTCCAACTCTGCAACTCTATGGATTGTAGCCTGCTAGACTCCTCTGTCCATGGGATTCCCCAGGTAAGAATACTGGAGTGGGTTGCCATGTCCTCCTCCAGGGGATCTTCCCAACCCAGGGATCAAACTAGTTTCTCTTATTTCTCCTGCATGGACAGGTGTGTTCTTTACCATTAGTGCAGTGTAATTGAATGAAAAAAATTAGTTTGGGAACAAAATTACCCCTGGTTGAGAATCACTGAGGTGTAGGTCTCCTAGGAAGACTACTAGGTGTCCTGTGATGACTCTTCCACTGGTTGGATGATGGATAGAGGGTTGAATACAGATAAATTGAAGTTTCCTTGATTCTGGAAAGTATAGGGAGACTTTGGATTGCCTTGGTTAGAGGTAGGATTTCCCTAAGAACAAGGGTTCTATGTCCTCGGACAATTTCCCTAAACTTAGCTCATAAGGCTTCTGATTATTCTCTCAATCCCCTCCCAGTTACGGAAATCCCTTTTCAACTCTTGTACCAACGACTCATAGCTCAAAGTCATCACAACCCCAAGTTGTGTATATCAACATGAGTTCTTAGTATGTCAGTTATTCACACTTAAGTATCTGAATCTGACCTTTGTGTTTTCATGTGAAATGCTATACAGGTACAGTTAGCTTGGCTGGGCAGATGCTGAATGAGAAACATGTCTCTTGCTGATGCCACGTGAGATACATCCCTGGAGGTGGCATGAATGACCATCCCTAACCATAATCACCTCAGTGCTGATAGTCATCCTTGGGTGACTACTGACCAATCAAGAAATTGATAGACTTAAATTCTCAATCCCTGGTTGATGTCTTAGAAAAGCAGTTAATTGAACAGACACTTGTGATTTCCAACACTGGCCACTGTTTCTGCAGCCATTCAGCTCAAACCTCCAGGTATTGACCAGTACTGTTTGAATATTCAATGTCTTAAATATTTCACTTGGCATTTTACAGAACTGAAGCTTGAGGTATTTTGTGTCTTATGTCACTAATTCTTTAAAGCAGGCAAAAGCTGTCTTAGTGTCTTGGTTGATCGCATATACCCTTACCAAGTACTACATAAGTACCAAGTAAGGCTTGAAATTTTGGTTTGGTGGACAATTATTTCATTTGAAGGTTTATGAATTGAGCCACTTGGATCTGAGAATCCACGGCTCTGGTAGCTTTCTCTTTAGATTTCTGGGTGAGAGTCTGAGAAAGCTATTTAACTGGAATATCAAATTTAGAGTCTCAGAATCTACATTAAGCATTGTTGTTTTAACTTAGATACTTAAGGTATCTTTTAATCCTGCCATAATGGTAGAGTTAAATAGGCAGAACTTAAAGACCTGACAGATAAAACTGCTAGAGTTTTGAAAATTTTTCACAGTGGCCACAATCCTAGGCACTTCTGTCAGGCTCATGCATTGTTGAAAAATACACCACTCAACACATTTAAGGAATAGTTGATGTGGAGACTGTTAACCAATATTTGAACATCTGCTTGTTCCCTTCTGCCTACTCTAGAAAAATCATCAGGATATTTCCAGTCAATGGCTTCCATTCCTTCTTTAGACATAAACTCTCCCATAAAAACATGTTTCAGTTGATGTAAACCTGAGAAGATAAGCTGGTATGTTTTAATGAGATCAGACAGACTGTGTTGGACAGTTGATGGAATCCTCTTAACACTGGTAAAGTCCTTTGCTGTGCATGTAACTCTGCTTCAGTCTGAGGCGTATATGGTGGTTTTGGTGCCATCCCCACTGAGCCTAGTTTTAAAAGGGGCTGAGGAAGGCAGTAGGGCTAGCCCTCTGGGTGGGGGATCAATCTTGGGTTCAAAAGGAAGTACAGAGAGATGTACAACAAGGAGAGTCTTGTGTAGACAAGTGAGAAGAATGTGAAGGAGTGGAGGGAGAGAGCTCTCAGAAGCCTTAGAGAATTTTTCCAAATTTGAAAATCCGTTAAGATAACTGAGTTTTGCTGAGGGAAGCAATAGTGGATTCACCATTCACCAGTGGTGGTGGTTCAGTCACTAAGTTGTGTCTGACTCTGTGACTCCATGAACTGCAGCACGCCAGGCTTCCCTGTCCTTCACTATCTCCCGGAGTTTGGTCGAAGTCACGTCCATTGAGTGAGTGATGCCATCCAACCATCTCATCTTCTGCTGCCCCTTTTTCCTCCTGCTCCCAATTTTTCCCAGCATCAGGGTCTTTTTCCAATGAGTTAGCTCTTCACAGCAGGTGGGCAAAGTATTGGAGCTTCAGCATCAGTCCTTCCAGTGAATATTCAGGGTTGATTTCCTTTAGGATAGACTGGTCTGATCTCCTTGCTGTCCAAGGGACTCTCAAGAGTCTTCTCCAACCCCACAATTTGAAAGCATCTGTTTGGGAGCTTCAAAATAGCAATTGAAATGTCTCACGTTCTTGTCTTCCATAATTTTTCCTAATTGGGCATACAAATACACAGGAATAGCAAATGAGCTGCAAGTGGGCCAACAGCTTCAAGTTGTCATGCGTGATATTAGTTTAATGCAACAAATTGAGGAGGGCCTGTGAGTCTTAAACATAAGATGAGCCAGAGTCCTGGACAGCAGCTGCCCATCAGCAGTGCCCTTAGAATCCAAACTCCCTGTAGCTGAGTATTCACCAAGATGGATTCCCATTACTGATGAAGTTGACCATGTATCCAGATAAAGGCTTAGAACCATGACCAAAGTGGGAGACTTGGGCCAAGAGGACTTAAACCCGCATGACTCAAAGCCACAAAGCAGATGATGGGGTACAGGGGACTGTTGTAGGTACCTTATTTGTGTCTGGGGCAGCACTGGAGGTATAGAGGTAAGTCATTTAAACTCCTGCTTCTGACACCACAAAATCTAACCATCAGGACAAGGTGCTCATCAAGTGTGCCTTGATTAGCAGGACGCCTAAGAACTACAGTTTGGGGGGGAGACATACCATATGATCTCACTTGTATGCAGAATCTCAAGCATAAAGAAACAGAACAGATGGGTGTCTTGTTGCCAGTTGGGGGCAGGAGTAAGAGTTGATAAAATGTCCGAAGAAAGTCAGGGTACAACTTGCAGTTCTAAGATTTGAGGCTGTTAATATTCAGCCTGACAACTCCTAAGACTTATTTCCTACTTGAAAGTTGCTGAGGATAGACCATAGTCCTCAACACAAGAAAAATCTAGTGATTATATATAGCGACTAGATGGATCATAGTGATCATTTCACAATACGTACTAAATCATGCTGCCTATCTGAAACTAGTATAACGTGCATTGGTAATACCACACTACACAGGAAGTAAAAACAGAAGAAAGGTGAAACCTTGACCCCAGGGGGGTTGCTTTTCAAGGATGAGGTGACCCACAGTACACGAATTTCCTATGGACAATAGGGGAATCTACTTACCAGGATGAGGGTTTTCTCTTGAAGTCAGATATGGTCACCTCCACCTTTTTCAGGTCTTCTGGCTGACCCTTGCACCCAGATGGTCTTTGTTCTACTTTGGAATGTCTATCGCTGTCTTGTCTTGCCCAAAGGTAAAAGCAAGTTCACAACCAAAAGCTACTTGGTATGAATACAATGGGCACACTGTTGTACTTACTCTGGAATGTGAAACCAGTCCTTCCTGGAGAAACTAGTCCTTGAGGAGGAACCACAACTCCACGTGGTGGTGCTGAGTGACAAGCTTCTCTTATAGACAGCTTCTGTGCCAGACAGCAAGCAGGTTGTCCTCACGTCTGGGGGATGAGGGGAGCAACCCTGCACATGTGTGCTCCTCTGAGACCCACGTATGTTGAATGGCCAGTTTCCACTGAGGATTTCCAAACACAGATTCGCTTGGTTGAGTTGGCTCTGTTATTTCCTGTCATCTCTTCAGCCTGCTCTGTGGTGGTGAGCAGTCCAATTCTATGAAGCAGTCAGACATTGAGCCAGCAGGAAATGGTGGTCCCACACCACGAGAGGAGCTGCTTCCAAAAGGACTGTTTAGCTACTAGTCTTCTCTAGAAATGACCTTCCATCTTGTTCACCGCAATGCCACGTTGCCATAAGTCTGGACAGGAAAATATCCCATCTTTTTCCTTCAGTTGCATACTGATCAGGTGATGGTAGTCTACTTGAGTGAACTGAAATCCCATCCCATCTTGAATATTAACCCAGTTGTAGATGCTTGACAACTTCACGTGCCAATGTGTTTAAGTGGTTCCATCTTACTAAAGGGACCCTACCTCCCCGACCACCACTTGTTCCTCCATTGAGAGGAGAAAAACATGCCTCCTTTCCTGTAGGAGTGGTCAGTAGAGCCCATCAAACCTGCTTGAGCTCATGCTTATTCCTCTCAGTTTCCCTGGCATTCCTTGCTCTGAAGGAATAAACCAAGAGATTGAACAGCCTTCAATTCAAGGGTCAAGTTATCCCATGCTGGGAGTGTGAAAAGAAGCCATCGTAGGGAAAATGTGAGGTCTTGAATTCTGTCCTGTCTTGTGCCATGACCGGTCCAGCCAAGGATAGGGATAAGGGATTGCCACCTCAGTTATGTTTTTATCTGGAAATGTATTCATTTATGAAGGATAGTTTCATTGCATAATTCTTGCTTGAAAGTCTTAGTGTTTTGGATCTGTGGGTCTAATGCCCCCTTGTATCTATGGTCTGAGATATAGGGCATTAGTCTTATGGGAGCTCCCTCGTAATTGAAGCACTGCTCCTCACTTGCTGTTTTCAAGGCTTTGTCTTTAAACAGTTGTACTATGAATCCAATTTTGAAGTGGATTGAACTTCTTGATTGTGTGAACTTCTCAGTTGTGACAAATGTTTTTTCAACTTGGGAAGTTTAGAGCCATTTCTTCAAATATCCTCTCCTTGGATTACCCTTATGTATAAGCTATTAATGGTATGTTTAATAGGTGCCTGAAGCTGTGTTAATTTCTTACTTTCCCAGACTATAACCTCATTCAGCCTGTCTTCAAGTTTTCTGATCATTCTTTCACCAGCTTATACCTGCCAGTGAGTCCCTCAAGTGAATTGGTGGTTGTACTTTTCAATTCTAGAATTTGTATATGGCTCATTAAAAATTATTTCTATGTTGTCTACTTGATGAGATGGCCTCGTATTTATTCTTTTCACGTGATTCTTTTTTTTTTTTTAACCTCTTAGAAAGTATTTAAAATAGCTCATTTAATGACCCAGAGAGATGGTACGGGGAGGGAGGAGGGTTCAGGATGGGGAACATGTGTATACCTGTGGCAGATTCATGTTGATATATGGCAAAACAATACAATATTGTAAAGTTAAAAAATAAAAGGAAGAAAAGATTTTTTAAAAAGTACAAATCTGGATTTCCTCGGGACAGTGCCTATTGACCGAACTTTCCACTTGTGTATGGAAATGCTTTTTTGTATGCCTCAAATTTGTTGACTTGGATGTTCCAAATGATGGGCAGGTCTGGAGATGATGGGCATCTCTGGAGAGCATATTCCCTTACCACCAGGACTGGTTTGTTTTCCCGGGAATTTTCTCAGCTTTTCTGACTAATGATGCAAGGTCTTAATTCTGTACGTCCAGCCATTGAACTGCTATCTTAATCACCTAACGATGAGACTGCTATGTCCTTAAATGCTTTGGATCAACAAGTTATACAGTTGTGGATGAGGGGCTGTATATGTGGGGCATACCTTTAATTCTTGGCAGTTGTAACTCTTAGTTTTTACTCTTCACTGTGAGAGCTTTCAGGTCAGCAAGGAATAGAATGAAGGTTTCCTTGGATCTTTTTTTAGTGTGTGCACAGCCGTACACCTGTGTGTGGCCTTCTAAAGTCCCAGAAATATGCTGGACCTTTTTTCAAAGATCCCCTGTGAACAGCTCCTTTCACTCCAAGTTTTTCCTATCATCCTCTTGTGTATTAATATAGGGATAACATTACCAGGTGGATCAAACAATTTTTTTAATAAGCACTTTGGGAACAGTACTGTTTTCAGTGATCCAGCTCTAAGTAAGGTCAACTAACACCAATTCCAGAATAGGGCTTTTACCAGGGAGTGCTCAATAGCTCAAATTGCCCTGATTTCAGGGGAAAGGGATTTTTATGAAGATCCAAACTCAATTTGCCTCTACAATGGCTGAGAAGCCGACATTTTTCTGCAGCTACTATGGTTGTGAGGTTGATTTTTAAAATCCACTCTGGAACTGGGAGAAGATTGGAATAAGGCTACTTAGAATGCCAAAAGGCCCACTGTTCTTAGTAATGATTGACTATGTGTTTTTCCTGGAATAAACACTCTGGATTGTTGCAAGCCTCTAGTTAACTTCTGGAGTACTGGCAAAATGAACTGACAACTTTGTCGCTGTGCTCATAGCTTTCATGTAAGAACTTTAAAGATTCTTACTCTGCCTTTCTGAAGGTGCTTATTCCACTCTGCTGGTATTATTGGAGAAAATCCTCGCAAAACTGTTTCTTTTACTTCTGATCACAGATCCTGAGTGTACAGGGTGTGATGCTTGTCTTGAGACCCTACTGGATAGAACCTAATTGATGTTTGTTCTTGTCTACCTGATACCCTTATTCCTCTCCCTCTATGGGCTCTTTCTTATCCTAGAATTCTTGGCATGGTCAAGGTAATGTTTCTTGCCATACAGCCTCTCTGGGAGAGGTTGGCTCTCCAACCTACACCAGGCAATTATCACTGAAACATGATGTGTGGGGAATATTGACCGTTACCTCAAGGCCCTGTCTTGGGTTCTGAAACACTTGGCTCTGCTCTGAGGAGGCAGTGATATTTCACACGGCAGCGTCAAACATTCACACTCAGGAAGCAAAGGACTGAATGTAGAACGGTTTTGTTATTAGGTCTCCTCTGTAAATTTTTTTAAATGGATTCTTTTGGCACAAATAGGGTTGTTCCAGCATGCTAGGAACAGTGCCTCATGTTGGCGACATCACCATCTCTGAGATGGCAGGAGACCAATCCAAGACTCATGGAGCAGGTGGTAAACTGTTCCTGTCACCATAGTATTATGTTGCTGGACTTAATTAAGTTCACTGAGGCCCCTATGAACCAGAAATGCTTCCACCGAGAAAGTAAGTAGTGGGTATAGTAGATTTTCTTGGTCCCATGATCACTGTGCTTCTGGGGTGCTCTATTCCCCCAGAGGGAGGCAGATCAATTCAGCTTGCAGTTTTCATCACAAGGGGTTAAGGTTGCTCTTCAGCAAGGGACAAGATGTCTGAGGTTGAAACTGACTCTTGACTTGCATTTCGAATTTCATTCTTCCCTCAAATTCAGAGCAGCAAACTGAGCCACATTCAATCTTGAACTGTCTCATTGAAGACTTACCTAAAGGATCACAAGGGTGGGGCATGCAAGTGAAACCCTGTTTCTGTCCCATCTTGCCTGCCGCCACCACCTGCTTGTTCCCTTGAGAATAATGTGCTTCCTCTCTTACAGGAGTGGTCAGCAGAGCCAGTCTAGGCTGCTTGAGCTCATGTTTATTCCTCTCAGCTTTTATGACCCTTTTCTGTGAAGGAATAAGCTAGATATGAATTGATGGGAGCATCAATTCAAGGGCCAAGTTTTCCCATGCTGGGTCTCCTGTCCTGTACCACATCTAGCTTGGTCAAAGATGGGAAAGTGGGCTGGATGTTTAAAGACAAAACTTTGGAAGTATCAAGAGCAAAGCAGCCCATCACATACAAAGGAGCCTCAATAAGATTGATAGCTGATAATCTCAGAGACACCAGAGACTGGAAGGCATTACAACCACATTGAAAATTGTGGACTTTTAAGAATTACTTACCTAACCAATACATTCTTCAAAAACAAAACACTTCTAGATAAACAAAAACTGAGATGAACTGAAACAACAATCCCCTCTCAGCCCCTATCAATGGAACTCCTGTCAGGGTTGGCTGAAATGGGAAATGCGCTGTACACCCAAGGCTGAGCAGCCTTTTGAGACTTTGGTGAAAATCCATGGACTGAAAAATGAGTTGAATTAGGAGCTTGCCAGGCCTGTTGCTGTCTTCCAGGTTGTGCCGAAAAACAAATAGGCACAGAGAATGCAGCATGGAACATGCCTATCCTCTGCCACCCCCTGACTCCAGAAGAAAGTCAAATCTCCTAGGTTCTCCTTTTAGAGAAAGTGGGATGGGCTCGGTACCTGTGGAGTAAGGCTACAGGGATTCCATAGTCCCATGATTCAAGTCCCAGCATCTTGTGATTCTGGCTTTTCTTCTCCAGAGATTAAGTATTCCTTCTACTTCTACTTCCCAGTTGCACCTAACAAGTGTTTTACAACTCTGATAATTAACATTTTCATTGGATTCTAAAGATCGTTTTACTCATCTTGTTTGTTTAAAATGTGCTGTAAGATGCATATACATTGTTTAAAGATCTATGATTACATCTGCCTTGACCATGAGATCGTAAAATTCATATTAGGAAGAAATCTACAACTCAACCCTTCACTGGGATAAAATGGCTGCTCAAGTGTTGGGTTTCTACACTGCGTGACTATGATGTCAAGTTATTGTATTTCTAGTGGCTTAGACCACACTTTTTTAGTACTTAGGGAGAAATACAATCTGAAAGATTTGTTTCCATTTAGTGTTTGAAGAATATACTTTTCTAAGTTCTAGAACAGTTAATTTTTCATTTGATTTTGAGCATTTTATACTTTTTTAATAGGAAGAGTAATTGTTTCTGCTGCTTCCTTCACCTCTTGGGGCTCCCACACCCTACAGTAAGCCTGCCTCTGACTGTGCTCCTTCCCCACTGAAAACACTCCTGGTTGAATCGGTGTTAAGAGCAACATGTCCTTAAACCCCTCCTCTTGCTTACATTCCTTGGCAGAAACTAATATAGGAGTGTGTCCCAGTCTTCACAGACCAGGACCTGGGGACTGGAGTCGACGAGAAGAGGGACGTAGGGGACCCAAGTCTCGAGTGAAACAAGGGTACTTTATTTGCAGAAATGCTTGTTTATATATCTTCAATAAAATGATTACTCAGCCATTAAAGAATGAAATTTCACCAGTTGCAACAAAATGGATCGTCCTTTCAGTACAAGGTCACTGGAGAGAGTCACTGAAGGGAATCCAAGCAGGTGCCCTTTTCCATGATCTCAGTCCTGAGAACTGTGTGCAGCTCTGCTCATTCCTGTTTCCCAGGAACTGATAAGGAACAGAGAGTCCTTGAGAAACAGCGCACAAAAGAAAACGTTGGATCCCTTAAAGTTGAACGTCCCCTAACAGTGGTTGGATTGGACACTGTCTGGATCTAAAAGTAATGCTTCCAAGGATACTTTGGACTTTTGCCCACAGAATTGTGTACGTGGGTGGGTGGGTGGGGGCAGTGGGTTGTGACCCTCACCATCCGAGCCCCTGCTGGCCAAGCCTAGATCCTTTTATCCTCATGTGCCTGACAGTCCTGTTTAGTCTCAAAGTTCTTTCTCTTGCCAGACTACTTGAGCATCTGGGTGAGGCTTTTTCCATCTTCTGCCTTCCCAGGAGGAGTCTTTTGTACCCATAGAGCTCAGGCAAGACCCAGTGGATGTTGATTACATGTGCAATATTTACCACGGGCCTGGATCATCAGAGTCAACTCCCACGCCTCTGGCTCTCAGACTCAGGGTGTTTGGTTTTCTTCCCTTTGTGGTGAAGGGCTGAAGTCAGGAACCCATTGATTTGCGTCTGCATTCTCTCCCCATGGGAGGCTGATGTCAGGCGGAGCTGCGACCCAGGTTGCCTGGAGGACTTGACACAGGAGTGTCCTCATTGAACCCCAGCTCTGACATTCCTTAGTGTGGAAATTTGGAGGGAATACTGAGTGAAAGCCTAGATAGAAATTCATCTTGTAATTCTGCCTCTAAGTTAGATATGCTGGCAGTGTTTTCCGTCAGGTTTTCCACACAATTCCTGGAAAAAGCATTTCTAAGAATGGCACTAATCAGACATTTTCATCAGGCTGTCGATGCATTATTGAACACGTCTGTCAATGATTAAGACTGAGAATTTGGGGAGATCATTAGCCAACATCTGCTTATCCCTTTGTGCCTATTCTAGAAAAATCACCAGTAGGATCTTTCCAATCAACATCTTCCAGCCCTCCTCTAATGCATCTGCTTGTGTGTATGAGGTTCTGTCTAATGATAGAAATCTGAGTAGCCAAGCTATTACTTTAATGAAGAGGTCAAATTATCTGGCAAACTCAGTGGAATCCTTTCATGTTGGGAAAGTCTTAGCTGTGCATGTAACTCTGCCTTAGTCCAAGAGAATACCACCTGTCTGTGCTGAGCCTGGATTTAAAAGGGGCTGTCATTACAGGAAGGCAGTATGGCTAGCCTTCCGTGGGGGGTGAGTGTTCTAGTAGGGGGTACAGAGGCGGGGGTGACAAAGAGGACCTGGTGGTGGATGTTGAGAGGAACAGGAAAGGAGTAGAGGAGATCAGGATGGAGCACTCTCAGAAGCCCTGGAGGATTTTTCCAATTTGGAAATCCTTTAAGACAACTGAGTTTCTCTGAGGGAAGCAATAGTGGATTCACTATGATGCTTGGAGACCTCAAAATACCAGTTGAAATATGCTTTGCATTCTTACATTGTTCTGTATATTTTCTCCAATCAAGCATGCAAATAAACTCAGGAATCACAAATGAGCTGCAAGTGGGCCAATAGAGTTTCATGTTGTCATGGGTGATTTTAGTCCAAAGCAACAAATTAAGAGGAGGGTCTATAAGTTTTAAACATAAAACGAACCATAGTTCTGGACAGCAGCTGCCCATCAGGAGTTCTGTAGAAACCAAGCTCTCCAAACCCACCACCAAGGTGAAGGCTTCCCTTTCCAGATAAAGCCAGCAAGAGCAGACACCCAAATAAAGGCTTAGAACCATGACCAATGTCGGAGGCTTACCCATGTTGAGTGGACTTACTCCCGAGAACCTACTACTACTACTATAATGCAATTCAACTAATACTGTCTTGTAAGGAGATGATGATAAAGGGCCCTCTTGGACACCATACTTGTATCTGCAGCAGTGCTGGAGATAGAGGTAAGCCACTCTGGCTGCTTATGATACCACTTTGTGTCTAAGAATAATGTCAAGGCTACACATAAGATAGCTTTATTTGGGTCTAGGAATTACAATTGGGGAGACACAGATTCAGGTAAAACTGAGCATTCAAGGGGAAAGGAAAGTGTTGGGTCCTACAAGATGATTGATTTGTTGTGCAAAAAGTTATGACTGACCCAGAAAGTGAATATTTATCCTTAAAGGATAAGCTGCCTGCCTTTTTATTTTTTTCCCCCTGCATTCTCATGTCTCTAATTATAACTGCTTGAGTCTGCTTTCTGGAACACTGGGAAGTCCTAGGGGAGACTACAGCCTTTTATCAACAAACAGGAGATAGGAAGGGACTTCTGTACCAAGGAAGGTTCCAACAACATCCTGTTTCATGGGATTTGATGATATGAAATGTTGTCCAGCCCTGGTTGATATATGTATTCATTGTAGCATTATTACAATAGCCAAGATATGAAAGTATCCAAAGTGTTCATTGGCAGATGATGAATAAAGATATAATAAACACATGCTTGCACATTCACACACAGGAAAACTATTGCAAGCATGAGAAATGGAATCTTGCCATTTGCAGCCAAGTAAATGGAACTTGAGAGCATTATGCTCTGAAGTCAAAGACAAATACAGTATGATGTCACTCACGTGGAATCTACAACTTAACTCATATATACAACAGATGGGTGTTTTGCCAGAGGTAGGGAGTAAAGTAGTGGCAAAATGGCTGAAGAAAATCCCAAAGTATAAACTTCCAGTTATACAAGAAGAATGTGGTGTACAGCATGGTAATTCTACCAATGCTATATTGTGTACTTGAGAGTTGCTAAGAGGAGGAACCCTGAAGTTCTCTTCACAAGAGAAAATTCTGCATGTATAGTGAACTGTACATCTGACGTTAATATAGGCTAGCTCTACCACAATATTTAAGAAGGAAGAAGTGGAGGGAAAAAGAAAGGAAAGCCCTAACCTTGTGGGTGGGGGGTTGCTTTTCATAGGGGTGACCATGATCCATACAGGAATCTTTTGTGGAGAATTGACATTTCTCAGGAGAGTTCTCTCTCGAAATCAGATTTGATCACCACCACCGTTCTCAGTCTTCTGGCTGGCCCTTGGAAGGTGGCCTCGTTATTGCTTCCCAGGATGGTCTTTGTTCTACTTTGGATGGTGTTTCACTGTATTGTGTCCAAAGGTAAAAGCTAAGTTCACACATGTTGTGTGGTGTTAACACCGTGGGCGGCACTTCACTGTTCACTGTGGAACATGAAACCTCCTCTTGAGGAGAGACCACAACCATGGGGGCAGTGCTGAGTGACGAGCTTCTCTCACAGGCAGCTCCTGAGCCAGGAGCTAACAATGCCGTACCTCTGGGGTCTACAGCAGGAGCTGGTCGTTCTTGTCCTCACAGGTCTAGGGGTTGGGGGGAACAGCCTGTACATGTGTACTCTTTTGAGACCCAAGTAGCTTGAATGACAAATTTCCACTGAGGATCTCCTAGTAGGAAGGCGCTTTGTTGGCTTTGCCCTGGTATGTATTCAAACTGCTCTGTGGAGATGAGCAGTCCGATGGGACGAAAAGAAGCAGTCAGACATTGAGCCAGGAGGAACTCGATGGTCCAGTACCGCAAGAGAGGAGCTGCCTGCCTCCAAAAGGACGTTAGTTATGAGTCTTTTCTAGAAAAGACCTTCAGTCCAGCTCACTGCAGTGCTGGGTTTTTGCAATTTGCCTGGACAGGAAGACATTGCCTCTTTCACTTCAATTGCGTCATCCTTTTTTGGAGTGAACTGAAATCCAGTGTCGTCTTGTAGATCGGCTCGGATGCCTGACAACTTGCAGCAAGAGTGAGTGTGCTTAAGTGGCTCCTCCTTACCTAAAGGATCACAAGGGCAGGGCACGCAAGTGAAACCGTGTTTCTGTCCCACCTCGCCTGCTGCCACCACCTGCTCTTCTCTTGAGAGGAGAATAACGTGCCTCCTCTTGCCACAGGAGTGGTCAGCAGAGCCAGTCCAGCCTGCCTGAGCTCATGTTGATTCCTCTCAGCTTTTCTGACGTCTTTCTGTGAAGGACTAAACTAGAGATGAATCAATGGGAGCATCAATTTCAGGGCCAAATTTTCCCATGCTGGGTCTCCTGTCCTGTACCACATTTAGTCTGGTCAAAGATGGGAAAGTGGGCTGTGAGGGGATTGTTGTCTTGATTTATCTCAGTTGCTGTTTATCTAGAAGTGTTTTGTTTCTGAAGGATGTATTGATTAAGTAAATCTTAAAAAGTCTTCACTTCATTTTCAATATGTGGTGGTAATACCTCCTGGTCTCTGAGAAATCAACTGTCAGCCTTATTGCGGCTCCTTTGCTTGAGGTGGGCTGCTTTGCCCTTAATCTTCCAAGGTCTGGTCTTCAAACGTCTGGACTAGGATACGTCTAGCTGTGGGTCTAGACATACTATGGAGAGCATAGCAAAGCCAGCATGTTCTCATGCGGTGTTTCAAACTTTAAACACGAAAAATCACTAGCTGCATTCTTAACTCGGCCAAGGCCACTGTCATGACTTCAGGTACCTCTGGAAGATGCAGAGAGCTCTCCCAGGCCAGGAACAGGTTAACTCTATCCCTGTGTAAATTTAACCTCCCTTTCTCAGTCAACAAAACTGTGCTGCTGGTGATGACAGAGCGGGAATTAGTTTCTGCCTGAGACCCATAGGGGATACCCCAGTGTGGATCATGGGGCCTATGTAGGGTCACACTGGAGATACCTCACATTGCTTTCTCCAGGATGTCAAGGTCTTTTTCAGCAGGACTCTCCTCCACCACCTGTTCATGCTACCTTCTGAATGCCTTCTTCAGCACCTCCAAGAGGTTTGAACCATGTTTGCCTGGGAAAAACTTGGATTTTAGGCCCTACGAAGGGCCAGTGTTAGTGTCTGATCCAAGGAGCTCCAGAACCTTGGGCAGTGTTGCAACTCCAGTCCTGAGCAGATAAAGTTCTGCTGTTGAGATGATCACAGTAGTCCAGGTACAACTGGTAGACTCACTGTAACTGGGGCTAAGGAGAGGTTTGCCCAGTAGGCAGGACAGGTTATGCCTGCCACCAGAAATGTACCTCATCTTTGGGATGAGTCTGGCCAAGATGGACTCAATGGGGATGGATGATCAGCAGATTTTCACTGCCCACAAATATCCTAATATTAAGGTGATTTCATTTCTCTGTTCATGGGCAGATGACGCTGTGTGCATTATTTCTTAAAGGAAAAATTGGGTAACATGCTCTAGATAATTTAAGGAAAAGGGGGATCAGAAATTATGGAATGTCTGTGCAAACTAGTGAAATGTCCAATATTCTCTGTATGAATATTCTAGATACATTCTAAACTAGTGTACACTAAAGTGAAGGCAAAGCACAAAGGCACTTCAACTTCTGTGTAAGTTAAGGCCAAAGGATGTCTTTCTAGGATAGCTTTGGGTTATCCAAGTGTTGTTGTTGTTCTAACTATATTGACATGCTCATGTCACATTATTTCTACATTTTTACAGCATGGGGAAAGAATATTTTGGCAAAGGTAAAGGTGTCTAGGAGTGCCATGGTAGATCTTTTGTGTCTGGAATGACTTGTTTATCAGATCTTCAAGGGTTACCATATGATTCTTGGCCCCTTGTTGAGGTTCTAGGAAATGTGACAATAGGGTATTGCACAGGGTATTCATTAGGGAGTGTCCTTGAGATCCACCCTCAGTCCCTGGATAAGGGACCAGACTGAGTAGAGCAAGAACTTGAGCTGCAAGGTCAAGCTGGTCTGACAGTCACAGCTGACCCTGTAGCAAAACTCTGGAGTTGAAATGGGCCATCAGTCATCACATGTTGGACCAAATCAGGGCTTTATATGCCTACCTTGATCAGTTACTGGGTATCGGTTCTTTCCAGAAGGGCATGACCTAGGGTGAGAAAGCAACCGCTGCAGCAGCTGTCCCTGTCAGCTGAAATACTCCCAGAAGCTAGGACAAGTTTTTCCTTGAAAAGGGGTCTGCTGGTTACCTTTATCTAACACAGTCCATTCTTCAGGCCCAATCCAAGACACTTTATGTTCACTTAAAAAATAATCCCTCTGATAATCAGAAGGACCCCACCCCCTTCCTGAGTGAGGCCAATCTTGGGAAAGGCAGAGCTAGAAGGATAAACTAAGGCCTCTGTTGCTCTTGTGGGTGGCAGTGTTGTCACCAGTAATCACTATCTCCCAATGGTGGCGCCACAATTTACCTTCTCCACCATCCCACTGATTCCCATCCCCCTCAGCAAGCTTGATCTGGTTGACTTACCTGGTGGCTTAGTTTCTCATCCCTGGAAGGTCTGAGCCCCTGGTCATCATGTCCTCTCAGCCTGAGGTCACTTTTAGCTCTTGTCTGTTTATCACAGTTAGGAAAGGAGTACCATCAAAGGCCCAAGGGGGGTCACCTGTGTGACAAATACATTCCTGCTACCCAGCTGTGGCTCAAACACTACATTCCCTGATTGTTGCCAAAATCTTGGCACTCTGCACCAATGCCAAACAGAAATACAGAGGCAGAGTTAAGGAAGAGAAGGAAAGAGTGGCTTTATTACTTTGCCAGGCAAAGGGGAGGCACAGTAGGCTAGTCCCTCAAGAACTGTGTCCACCCCCACCCCACCCCTGGTAAGTGGTGGTGGTGTTCAGTCACTCAGTCATGTCTGACTCTTTGCAACCCCATGTACTGCAGCACTCCAGGCCTCCTTGTCCATCACCATCTCCCAGAGCTTGCTCAAACTCATGTCCATTGACTTGGGTGATGCCATCCAACCATCTCATCCTCTGTCATCCCCTTCTCCTCTTGCCTTCTATCTTTCCCAGCATCAGAGCCTTTTCTAATGAGTCAGCTCTATGTATCACGTGGCCAAAGTATTGGAGCTTCAGCATCAGTCCTTCCAATGAATATTGAGGATTGGTTTCCTTTAGGATTGACTGGTTTGATCTCCTTGCAGTATAAGAGACTCTCAAGAGTCTTCTCCAACACCATAGTTCAAAAGCATCAATTCTTTGGCGCTCAGCTTTCTTCACAGTCCAAGTCTCACATCCATACATGACCACTGGGAAAACCATAGCCTTGACTAGACAGACCTTTGTTGGCAAAGTAATGTCTCTGCTTTTTAATATGCTGTCTAGGTTGGTCATAGCTTTCCTTCCAAGGAGCAAGCGTCTTTTAATTTCATGGCTGTAGTCACCACCTGGTGAGTAAGGACAGGTTATATAGTCAGGTAGGGATATGTCATAAGGATCAAGGCAGTAACAGTCTTCATTCCCCCTTTACAAAATTTCAAAAGGATGGGTTTGCTGACAAGGTTAGGCTATGTGTGTAGGATCTTAAGTGGTCTATCTCCTAATATTAATGAGCCTCTCAAGCCCTTTAATCTTGGTGGTTTCATTGCTGCTTCTCCTTTGATTAGCAATGGTTCTGCCCTTTGGAGTTAAGAGAAACTCATGGAGGCTGGAATCTTGCCTATGAGGAATGGGGGACAAAAAGGCCTCTGTCCAGGAGCCCCACAGGGCCCTGCTTGGCATCATGCTGATCAGTCAAATACCTGTGACAAGTTGTTGACTCTTCTTGCCTGCCTGTCCCAGGAAATGAGGAACAGAAGATGTCTGCTGGGAGAAGAATTCTCTTTTTGGGCTCTGCAAGTTTAGAGCTCCTGGTCCCTAAAGTTGCAGGGATTGAAAGCATACAGTCCTCAAATGGGTCGTGAATATGATAGTAAGTGGGGATCTTCTTGCATTTGCCCATTGGTTCTAGGTGTTCTTATGAGTGTCACAGTGTCATAGAAAAGTATGTGAATCACAGTATATGCTTCACCCTGGAGGATGGCATCTGTCCTTAGAGTATTGCCTCTGAGATGGCCTGACCATAGGCACCCCAAAAGTATTGTTTGTTCTCTGGAGCCAGCAGCTGAATAGTGGTATAGCCTGTGATGCAATCAGTGAATTCCATGGTCATAGTCCATGCCTGCCCTTTGTTCACCTTGAAATGGGTGCCTTAGTCTGATGTGATATTGATGGTTCTGCAGGATACCATATATTGGGTCTGATGCTCTATGACCTTTGATAGTGGTGCTGGCTAAACACCTCTGGGCAGGGACTTCACATACCAGGAATGTCTATTTTTCTTGTTATTTCCAAACACTGGCCCTTAAGATAACATCCACTGTAGTCAACTTTATACCAAGTGACTAGTTAGGTTACTGTCATGAGAAAACGTGCTGTTCTGGGTGCTCAGGACTTGACTATTGTTGGAAAGATAGACATTTGGAGAGGGTAGAAGATGCCAAGTGAAATCCTTTTGCTTTTGAGCCCACAAACACCACTGTCTCTGCATGTGTGGCTGTTGTATTGTTTGGCCACTCTAGTGCTGTTAGCATGATGGATATGAGTAAGGGCTAGATGACATCAATTGGCAAAGTCAGTCTTCTTGGTTTATATCTTTTCCATGGTGGTGGTCCTCTGGAGGACCTCAATACATGCTGAAAAGATCTTCTAATTCTGTGTCCACCCCTATGTATCCACCTACCTACCATTACCCAGGACTGCCTTGCCCTCAATCCTTCAATCTTTAATCCTTTCATGTCCTTCCCATCTGCCTCTGCCCATGAGTCCATATGTATTCTAACCTCGGGCCACACCTTTTTCCACACGAAGTAGGTGGTCAAGTACATTGCTGGGAATGCTATCCATTGGGATGGGTTTTCTTTCTATGATCCTTCAAGACTGACCCTTAAGTGAGCTTTGGAGCAGTAGGCCTCCATTTCCAACTTGTACCCACATTCTGAGGTGACTTATTTTAAATCCAGCAGTACACACTTCTATATTTAAAATGGATAACCAACAAAAACTTATATAGCACATGGAACTCTGCTCAATGGTATGTACTAGCCTGGATGGGAAAGGGGTTTGGGAGAGAATGGACACATTTGTATGTATGGTTGAGTCCCTTCAAAAAAAGACTCTCTCTTCTGACAAAGTCAAAATCTCAATTATCTTAATCACCTAATGACTAGTTATTTCCCTGCAACTTTGGACAAATATCTTTTCCAATTATGGATGAGGTGCTGTATATAGAGGGCGTGCCTTTTTAATTCTCTGGCAGTTATAACTGTCTTAGCCTTTATTCTCCACTGTGAGAGGTATGAGGTCAGCAAGAAGAGACTGGCTTTCTCAGATCCTTTTTATGATGTGTGCACAGCCATTCACCTGTGTGTAACCTTCTGAAATCTCAGAAATATATTGAAGCTCTTCAAAATCTCATATGAGCATTTCCTTCCAGTCTTTCAAATTTTGAGTTAGCCTCTTGTTTGCTTCACCTGGTAATGCTTTCTCAAATATCTATGTTAAACAACTGATATTTTTTTAAAAATTTATTTTTTAACAATTCTAGAGCTGGATCACTGGAAATGGCACTATTTCCTAAGTAAGATCAACTAATGAATCTCTGATAATAGAGCTATGACCTGTCTGGCACGTCCCAATAAAACAGTTACTAATTTCTGGAGCAAGGGATTTTTATGACCCAACCTCAATTTCCCCCCCAAGAAGTCTGATACACTGCCCTTTTTTATTCTACCTTGGTTCTGAGGCTGACGGTTTTTAAGTCTGCTACAGAGCTAGGGAGAATATTGGACTAAGAAAGTTAAAATGTCACAAAGCTCATTGTTTTGACTAAGTATTAGCCACACTTCTTAAAAAATGGTCTTGAAATTGTAAGAATCTGGTTAACTTCCAATGTATTAGAAAATTTTGGGAATTTTTCATTGTGCTCACTGTTTTTATGTAGGAAGATTTTTGGACAGCTTTGCTTTTTGGTAATGCTTATTCTACTGTACTGACATTATTGGAAAATTCTTGCAAAATTATTTTGACTTCTGGTCATAGGTCTGTGTTGGGGGTGTGTGACACACATCATGAGAATCTACTGGATAGAACCTAGGTTGATGTTTTGCTCTTGTCTAACTGACATCTTTCATTTCAATAAGGGGTTCTTTGCTATCCTAGAGGACTTAAGGTGGTTCAAAGTGATTCCAATTATTCAGTTGCTGCCTAGAAAAGGGTAGCACTCCAACTTACCTTCATGCAATTACCACTGGAGGTTGGTTTACATGGGAAATATTTGACTGTTGTCCTGGGGGCACTTGTGTTTCCTCAGGGTTCCATCACACATGGTCAGAGGAGGCTGATATATCTTAAAGGGCAGCATCTTACATTCGCACAGCGAAGCAAAGGTCTGAAGGCAGAAATGTCGTCACTAGTGTCCTCCACAATTTTAATGGACGCTTTTGGAAGAAATAAGGTGGTCCTAGTAGGCTGGGGACAGTGCCCAAACAGCAGCACTTTCTCTGAG
The DNA here is from genome assembly GCF_032452875.1 of Bos javanicus. NCBI lineage: Eukaryota > Metazoa > Chordata > Mammalia > Artiodactyla > Bovidae > Bos > Bos javanicus. Next base: position 105,713,293 of record NC_083873.1, read on the forward strand.
AAGATTGGGGCTCAATCCAAGATTCACGGAGCAGACAGAGTTCTGAAACCATCCACAGTGATACCATGATGCTGGGCTCTACTGACTTCATTGAGGCATAATTATGAGCCAGAAATGCCTCCACTGAGAATGTGACCAGTGGATACAGTATGTCGTCTTGGTTCTCAGGGATAAGTTCACTGTGCTTCCGGGGTGCTCTGTACCCCCAGAGGGAGGCAGATCAATTCAACCTGCACTCATCACAAGGGGTTTAAGGTTGCTCTGACTTTTCTTAGTGTGGTGAATGGGTTGAGAGACAACTGAATGAATGTCAAGCTAGGAACGCTCATTGTTTGCTGTTCTTGTGCAGAGACAAACTCTGTAGCCTTCTGACCACCAGGAGTCAAGTACTCTGACGATGCTCAGTTGCCCATATGCATCTTAGTAGGTGGTTTCTTCTTGTGCTGCTTTTTGGATGAGCAGATGGGTTCTCATTAAAGTGTCTCCATCTGAAGCTCAATCGTACCTTTCTTAAGTAGTAGCAGCCTGTATTGTTTCAGAAAGTGGATTTTTTTTTTTTTTTAAAGAATTTTCTGATCCTGGTTGGTGCTGCATGTTGGGAATTTACCCAGAGGTGAAGGTCTGAACTCAGGAAGCACAGTAGAACCTTCTGCCTTTCTTGGGTGACTTTCAGTGCCTTTGGTACCAGTTGAGATGTGTCCTAGATAGTCTGGGGACAGTACTGTGGTCAATGCCAGCACCTTCTCTGGGCAGGAAGGGCTCAGTGCTCCAAGGAGAAGGGTTCTGAGTCAGTCCATTACCTTGGTGTTAGAATCCTGGACTGCAAGACCAGTGGGGCAAAGTGTGAGCTTGTGGTGCCTTCCAAGATGAGCAAACAGCTGCTGGTGTTGCTCTGGGGGGTGTCAGGGGATGTTCAGCTTGAAGGGATCCAATATGTTTTTCTCCTCTTCTGTGTGCCGTTCCTCAAAGACTCTCTTCCTTATCAGTTCCTGGAAAACAAGAACAAGCAGAGCTGCATGCAGTTCTCAGGACTGAGATCATGATAAAGGGCACCTGCATGGATTCCCTTCAGTGACCTTTTACTTAAAGGTCATCTACTCAATGCCCCTCTTACTCAGGATATGGGATGCTTTCTGGCCCTTTAAAGATTATTTGCTTGGCTTTGTTTTTGCTCAAGTTTTTTTTTTACTGCCTAAAGCTGCCTTGTATGAAGATATATAAACATGAGTTTGCAAATATATCACCCTTGTTTCACTTGAGACTTGGGTCCCCTGCATCCCTCTTCTCGTCGACTCCGGTCCCCAGGTCTCGGTCTACAAGGGCCATGAAGGGGGTTCCACTTTCAGGTTATGCTTTCAAGGTGTCTTTGAGGAGATGGTGAGGGAGCCTGGGCCATGGCTGTCCTAGGAGAGGAGAGCCAAGATACAGGGCTGTTTGTCAGAACACCATAAGTTACCTGTTCTGGAAGTTGTGCTGACCCACATCTCCTATGAAGCAGGTACATTATGGTCCACTCTGAAACGTGAGGTTGCTTATAGCACCTTGGCCTCCTTAGGGGAGAAGTTAAAGAGACCAGCAGTCTTAGACAATCTACTTAGTTGCCAGGGAAGAAGGGCCTTTGGATAAACATCTTTGTCTATTCTTTGGAATAAACGGTGCATGAGTGGTCTATTTGTAGCTGAACCAGTAGTAGAATCCTATAAATCAAGTTCTATAAAATTATCTGGGCCCAAATTCTTCAGGGAAAGATAATTATATATTTAGTTTTTCATAGAAATGGTAAATGCTTGATATTTCTTGTGCATAAATTTTAATAATCCGAGATTTTCAAGGCATACCTAAGTATTTGAAGTTTAAATTGAGCACTTTTAATGCCTTCATCTGTAGGTTGGAATGCTAGGAAGACATTGCTAATATTGCTTTTATTCTCTTGTTAAGTGCTGCCAGGAGAATAGTTGTGAGGCATATTATTTGAAATAAACTTTAGTGAGTTAATATGAATTCCCTTGAATATAGAACCTGAAAAGCAATTTTGGACAGGCACTGTATTCACTTCTATTGCTTGTGTAACTAAATGACCACCAGGTTGGGGCCTAAGTGAAGACAAATTTTATCTTTGAGTTGTAGAGATCAGAAGTTTGATATGGATCTCTTTGGGTAAAGTCAAGCTTTTGATGGGGTTTACATTCTTGTTGGAGATACCGGGGGACAACAGTTTGTTTCTCTGCTATATCCACCTTCAAGAGGCCTCCACAAGTCCTTGGCTTGTGGCCTCTTCCATTTTCAAAGTCTGCCCCTCTTTCAACTTTGGAGTAAGCAATGCATATGGAAATCTGACTCTCACCTCACCTTGTTTCGCTCTTGTGAATACACTGGAGCCATGTTGCATCATCCAGGCTAATTCCCTTGATGTAAGCTCAGCTGTTGAGCAAACTTAATTCCCTCTTTCAACGAACTCCCCCTTGCCATGTAACATACCATGATTACAGGTTCCCAGGATTAGGATGTTAACAGTTTTGGGAGTTGCTGTTATCTACTTCATGGAAGTTATCCCCAGGAGGCTCAGAGGAATGGATAACCTGAGATCAGTTGAAGGGAGTTGCCCCTGAAGGTGTTTTGCAGCAGGTCATCTATACCAGTGACTGGTACTGAGTCCCCCATGGAACCTGTGAGTTGCTATGTGGAATGCAGCTTATAACTGTGCCTCCTGAGGTCAAGAGTGTGGTCATTTGCCCACTAACTGTCTCTGCTATGTTCTTTGTAGCTATCCCCTCCCCTGAGCCATCTGTTCCCCTGCACTGAGATGTGACTCTGGCAGGGTTTGCATCCTTGTTGGAGATACAAGGGGACAGTTTGTTTCTCTGCTATATCCACCTTCAAGAGGCCCCCACAAGTCCTTGGCTTGTGGCCTCTTTCATCTTCAAAATCTGGATCCTCTTTCAACTTCAGAGTGGGCAATGCATATGGAAATCTGACTCTCACCTCACCTTGTTTAGGGGACAGACGGTCAGGAAGTGGCAGAGTGGATGCCAGCCTCCTGAATTTTCTTTGTGGCAGAAGAGGTGAGAGAGTCATTTCCTAGGCAGGTTGATAGGAAATCTAGGGGTCCCCAAGGAGAGAGGGGTCTGGAATTCTCAAGGAGGAAGAAAGGACAAACTTTTTTTCTTTCTCCACATTCCTTAGGATTATATAACAATAATGTATCCTGCCTAAGGACAGTCTTTGGATTAAACCTTCTGTTATCTTAAAATGTTAATTATGGGAGTACACCTGGTCTTTACAAGGATGTATCTTGCCTGAGGACAGTGTTATCTTAAAATGTAAATTATGGGAGTAGGTCGGAGGAGGTCTTTACAACCTCCAGACATTCTTTGGATTATATAACCTCATTGTTAACACTAGCAAGCGGGTACTCTTTCTACCCCCTTCTGATGCCTATGTCAGAAGCTTTCTCTATCTCCTTTATACTTTAATAAAACTTTATTACACAAAAGCTCCGAACGATCAAGCCTCGTCTCTGGCCCCGGATTGAATTCTTCTCCTCCAGGGGCCAAGAATCCCGGTGTATTCGCGTGATTCAACAACAACCTTTCAGAGGGATTAGTTCAGTGCTGCCTACTGAGGAGCAAGGGGCTCCCTTTTCTGTCTTCCTGTGATGGAGTCTCTTCCCTTTTCTGGGAAAAGTTTTTTTAAGATCCTATTTAGACTTATTCCCAGCTTTGCCTCCCACAATGTCTGCTTGTATTAAATATCTTGAGATGCCAAAAATTAAAATCTCACTATATTCAAGGATGACTCTTTATGACTCATTCTCTTCCACAAATAGATGAGACTATTCTAAGCATGGAAAACTAAAACTGCTTCATTGAAGGTCTCCCTTACAAGTCATGAGTCATTCTAAGATATTGTAAAAAATTCTACAACTAATTCCCTCATTGGCATATGATGGAGATCAGCAGGTTTTGATTCAGTCAGGTAAATACTATGATATCAACTACTGTACTTCAGTGCTATAGAGCTCTATTGTTTAGGAGGGAATATGATCTAAACTCTTTGTTACTATTTCATTTTCTTGAGTGTATTCAATTTTTTTGAGACTAAGAAATGTCTGCATCTCACTTGAAATGGAGAAATTGATATATATATTTTAATGATTTCTTCTCTCCTGATATTCTACCTTCCTCAGCTCCCATGAAGTCTAGTGACCCTGGTCTGATCATGTTCCTTCCCCCTACTCCCTTGTTTAAAACTCCTAAGGCTTCATGAGAAGGAAAACAGGATGTATTGAACCCTTTCTCCTCCTGGCTGTCCCAGACAAGCCTAGACCTGGATGGGTCAGACCCAGAGCTGGATTCTAGAAAAAGCTGCTGACAAGTGTGTGGCATTCTGGCTTCTTGGTCAACTGTGTGGCAATTGACCTTCATCATCCCAGCCCCTGCTGGACAAAGCCTGCACCCTTCTCTAGCACACATCTTCCTGAAACTCCTAGTCTTTGGTGCCCATATGAGGGTCATCTCTAAGCCAGAGTATTTAGATCATCCAGGTGGGATTTCTTACCACCTACCTGCTCTGGAGAAAGTTTCTCTATTTTGCCCCCAGAAGTGTGGATGACAAGGTCAGGGTTATTGTGGACCTGGGGTGCTCAGGTGCCCTCCACCTACCACACCGTGGGTCCACATCTTGGTCTTCAACACTCTGTGCTGTGGGCTCTCTGTGGGGGTGGTAGAGAGCTGAGGTTCGGGGGTCAGCAGTGTCCACACCATGTTCAGGGCTGAGACCGCGGGTACCCTTCTGCACTGATGAGCTTAGGTTGAACTGATATGGATGCTGGGTAATCATGATACAGCTGTGACCTCTTAAAGGAACATCCCTGACTTTTCTTAACAGGGTGAGTTGGTTGAAGATAATGAACTGAAGGATTTGTCCAATAGGCAAAATGCTTGCCTGACCTTTTCCTCTGAGGTAGAAACAATGTAGCCTCCTGGCCCCTAGGCAGGTCCTGTGGCAGGTATCTGCCTTCCTCAGGGCCATGGACACTGCTCCTTTGTCTTGACCGGGCAGTTTCCCCTTTTCCTGCCTTTTCAAGAATGGGTGTCTTCCATCAGAAATCATTCCATTGGTGGTAAGTCCAGTCCTGTGATTTTTCTTAATGTTTTAGAAGACAAACTAAAACTGGTTTTCAAGTTTTCATGATTCTGAGTCGTCCAGCATGAATCAGGATGGACTCAATGAGAAATCCAACACTGGATATTTTCTTTTTCAGTTCTCAGAAAAGCTAGTTATCAATGTGCTATATAGTTCTTCCAAATGGAATCAGGATCGAACTCTGCATTCTCACCATTAAGGTTGATATTTTGTCCTGTTGGAAGTAGTGACTTAGTTCTGTCATATTTACAGTCTGTTACCTCCCGCTACCCTTGGCGCACTTTCTGTAACTCAGGTGAGCTGTCTGAGCACAGCAGGGACCATGGGTGAATGGATTCCGTGTCCAGCATGAATTAGACCATCGGTGTCTGTACTGTCCTCTACTTTCTACTCTGGGGGCCCGTGAGTTTGGGTGACCGCAATGAGACTGTAGTCTTCCACACTTTTGCCTTGCCTTTTCCTCATGCTTCTGGGATTGTTCTTAAACCTGAATCTTTAGCCATACTTTCTATCATTTGCATATTTTTACATAGCATTTTGACAATAGTGAATCTCAACTTCTTTTAATTTCTTCAAGGGGGAGTATAATTTGTTTATATCTCATACTCTTTATACTGCAAAAAATAGATGAGAATGTAGCTCTGAAGGGTCTAAAATTAGATCTACCTAATCTCAGATCTCTTAACCTGTTTATAAGTTGCTGTAGATAAATATTTTCAAAGAAATCTACAACTCTTTCCTCTTTGGAACATGACGGAGGTTAGGGATGTTAGATATCCACATTAGCATGAGTATTATATCATGTTAATTATTGTATATATTTGCTATGTACCTCTTTTTAAAAATAACTTTCATTATATTTTGGTCTCACCAAGTGGCATATGAGATCTCAGATCACCAAACAGGGATTGAACCCCTGTGTCCTGCAGTGGAATTTCAGAGCCTTAACCACTGGACCACCAGAGAATTCCCTCTTTATATTCTTATAGGGGCAATATCTAAAATCTTAACATTTAGTTTTCATTAAAGTATCATATTCTCCATTCGCTCCTAGAACTACCTGTATGTCACACAAATTTCAATAATTCGATGCACTTTTTGTTTGTGGGAGAGAATTCACTCTCTTCCCCAAAATTTCCCTTCCTTTAGCTTCTATGAGCTCTCAGGAACCAAGCCAGTTCACTCCTAGAATGAATGAGAATGTTTGAAACCCTTCTGCTTGTAGTTGGGGGTGGGCTAAGCCAGGATGAAGCAGACTCTGGGTTGACCTCAAATGGAAGCTGCTGCCAAGCCCATTTGGCTTTGACATTCACTTCAGCTGTTCTGGAAGTGAATCCCCACCTACCCATCTCATCATCCTCTGATCCCCATCTGCCTACTGTTGCTGTACCTCATGCATCCACATGGGCGTCATTCCTAAGCCAAAGTATTCGGGATAGTCCTAGTGAGGTCTCAACCACTTCTCCTGGAGAGATTCATTTCCTTATACCCTCATCGAAGATCAGCTGAATGTTGGTGTGTGTATTGTGTGCCTGGATCACCCCGGTCTTCTCTATGCTCCAATATCTATAGCTCTCAAAGACATGTTCAACCTTCTGTGCCTTGAGCTCTGATGGGTGTGGGCAGGACTGAGGTTCAGGACTCAGGCTGTCTGGGGCATATGTGCAGAGCTGAGCCTCTTATAGCTCCCATCTGTGACAGACAAGGGAAGCATTGTCCCCTCTGCCCTGATCTTGAGATGTTAAGGTCTCCTGATGTGGCTTCCTGGAGGTCTTGACGGAAGTGTGCATACTTTATGGAATCAGCCCTGAGTTTCCTTGTTGGGACGAATTGTTTGAAGCTAAATGAGGGATTTATCCAGCTAGAAGAACTTCTGGCTTGATGTTCTCCTGTGAACCTGAATCAAGGTCTGTAGGCTCCTGGCCTCTAGATAAGTCACATGGCAGGTGTTCATGACAGGTGTCACTAATTATCTTTCCTGACTGGGTGGTTTTCCTTTGTCCTGCCCCCTGTCAAAGTTTGAGTTCCATGGTTAAAAAAAAAAAAAAGTTCCATCTGAAAGTCCTTAATCCTGGATTAAGGGTTTCCCAGGAAGAGAGAATAAGCTAGACTTTTGTGATTGCCCATTCTGTGAGTAGTCCAGCATGCTTTGGGAGTGAACTGATCAGAAATTCAAAGGTGGACATTCCAGGTCTCTTTAGTCCTCACATGCCATTTTTTCCAGTTAATTTTTATTGGAGTACAGTTGTTTGACAATATTAGTTTCTGCTGTATAGCAAAGTGAGTCAGTTATACATGTATTGTACATGTATTCCCTCTTTTGGATTTCCTTCCCATGCAGGTCCCCAAAGAGCACTGAGCCAGAGTTCCCTGTGCTGTACAGTAGGTTCTCATTGGCTATTTTATACACAGTTATGTATTTGTCAATCCCAGTCTCCCAGTTCATCCCACCCCCTTCTCCTCACCTTGTATTCATACATTTGTTCTCTGTCTGACTATATTTCTGTTTTGGAAATAAGATCATCTGTATTATTTTTTCTAGATTCCACATATCAGCAATATTATTTTTCTCTTTCTGACTTCACTCTGTAAGACAGCCTTTAGGTCCATCCATGACTCTGCAAATACAAATGCCAACTGTTTTGAAGTCCCAAGTTTTCAATTAAATCTGGATCAAAATCTGCCTTTCAATTAACAAGGATCTTACTTTGAAGGAAATACATTTTCTGAATATATAATGGAGAAAAGAACGGTGGTTTTACCCACTACCATTCCTTCACACATTTTCATACACCCACATAGTTGGACGAACTGTCTAGGCACGGCAGGATCTATAGGCATTCAAACCACACGTTCAGGGCCCTGGAGGGGAACCTGAACCTAAAGGCCTGAAAGTCCTTCATATCCCTTTAATGCACTGGGAGGAGCCCTGAGAATGTAGGATGTCTGAGTGCCTGAAATGAATACATTCTGGCCCTTTGTCTTCTGCATTCTAGTCTTTGAAGTTGATGCCTCTGGAACAGTTCCATCTGATCTTCCGTCATGTTGATTGTATTTATCCCATATTTATGCTATTTCCATGTTTTATAACATCATATTCTTTGACTAATATCAGCTTTGGTAATCTGAGGAGACAAATTGGATGTTTCTTGTTGTTCAGTCACTCAGTTGTGTCCGACTCTTTGCAACCCCATGGACTGTAGTGTGCCAGACTTCCCTGTCCTTCAGTTTCCTGGAGCTTACTCAAACTCATGTCCTTTGACTCGGTGATGCCATCCATCCATCTTATCCTCTGTCATCTCCTCCTCCTGCCATCAGTCTTTCCTAGCATCAGGATCTTTTCTAATTGGCACTTCTCATCAGATGGCCAAAGTATTGGAGCTTCAGCTTTGCATCAGTCCTTCCAATGAATATTCAAGGTTGATTTCCTTTAGGATTGACGGGTGTGATCTCCTTGCAGTCCAAGGGACTCTCGAGTCTTTTCCAACACCACAGTTCAAAAGCATCAGTACTTTGGCTCTCAGCCTTCTTTATGGTCCAACTGTCACATCCAAACATGACTACTGGAAAAACTATAGCTTTTACTATATGGCCCTTTGTCAGCAAAGTAATGTCTCTGCTTTTTAATATGCTGTCTAGGTTTGTCATAGCTTTTATTCTAAGGATCAAGCATCTTTTCATTTCATGGCTGCAGTCACCATCTGCAGTGATGTTTCTTGATCTATAATTCTCCCCATTGAAAAGAATAGATTCAGATTTCTTAAAGACAGCACCTTTTAGGTGACTTTTTTCATCCCATAATTCTTGTGGAGACTCTCCTGCCTGATCACATATATTGGCTAAGAGGCTTGAGAAATACTTGAGTTGTCAGAGGTCCACCCAGGTTGAATGTCAGTCTGTACAGTATCTGGATGTCCTCAGAAGGTCTGATGGCTTAGGGTGCTCTTTCAGTTTTCCCCAGAGGAAGCAGAGACCAAAATGTGAGAACATTGGACCCAGATACCCTCTGCAGTTTTTCTGAGCGCCTCTGCCTTTTTCAGTGGTACCATGGATGTCCCAGATGGAGGATAGTGTTTATCATGGGCAATGCACCTTCTCCTCTGGGAAGCCGAGGCCTGTCTCTGTAACATGGAACTGTTCTGAAACTATCACAGTGTCATGGTGGTGAACTGCTGGGAATAGCTGACTTTTGGCCCTAAACTGATCAGAGAGATTTTCTGCTTAGGAGACACAGCTGTCAATCACACTTACTAAACATATTAGCTGACCACTGGCTTATTCCTGGCAATGCTTTCTGTGGTGACTAAATCAGAGGTCCTAGGGGATGCTGTACGTAAATAGAAGAAAATAATGCCGGGGCTTTTCCCACAACTTTGCTGCTGTCAACATACTAGGTGAAGGGTTTTTTTTTGTCCTGGTAGTTCTGCTGATCACAAAGTGTCTGTGAAGCAGAGACATCAGCGGGTAGCTGTGAGGCCAAAAAGTTTGTTTTATTTTTCTGTAAAAACTTCCAGAAATACTGGGACAAAACTGTAGCCAACCCAGTATCTTATTCTGGTAGTAAAGCAGGTGGGGAACCAACCCACTGGACTTAGTCTCCCTGGTTCTCAGGGACAAACTTTGAGATGAGTCTGGGATGCTCTGTGTCTTGACTACCCTGAAAGAAGGGACTGGATCAATTCAGCCCTGACCATTTGGCTGAGGGGGAAAGGGAGTTGCGCATCTTTATTGTGGGAACAGACTTCTGAGTTTGTAATTACATTCTCCATATTTCCCAAACTTTTACTCCTTCCTTAGCAGGTTTCTGTGTCTGTCTTCAGTGGTGGGCTGTTGTGATGAAGTCAAAACGTTATAGCTCCCATGAACGGAGTCCACATTGGCTCAAAATAAGGTGCTTAAGTTTTCTTTGTCATATTGACTTTGCTGGCAGCTCACCGTGGTCCATCCAAGGATGGGAGCATGATCGGACTTTTATTCTGGTTATTTTATCTTCATTATCACCTGTCTCTTGTTCCTTGATCCTGCTGCTAATGACTGGTCTCCTTGATGGTATATCACATTCCAGATGAAAAGTTAGTCTTGACTAGGTAGAAGAAAATCTTCAACTCATAACTAACTGGAAGGTTGTAACCACACCCGTCTTCTCTGAAATTTGTCAGAAGGAAGTCTTTCTGTCTTTACGCAGCAGAGATGACCATGAAAGATTGTGGGTCTTTCAGGAAGACGTGGGAGCAGCCAAGAGCTCATCTGAGTCCTCCCCCTGCCCCACATTGTCACTAACCCACAGCCCTAGGGGGATTTCTGAAATGCTCGTGTTCCTGGGACCATTAAGTACCTGACCAAAAAGAGGTCTATCAGTTATTGCAGAGAAAACCTAAGTTCAGAGGACATTGAACACATTGTGTGTCACTTAAAAATGAAACATGTTAGGAATTTTCAGGGTTGTTCATCCCTAACAGTCTCTCCTCAATCAGGAGTTCATTGCGGGGAAGCCCCCAACTTGCTTCTGATAGGGTGGAGCTGGTCTTTACCGTGTCCCCCAATCATGGGGCATCTATACTCTGGTTGGTAGGCATGGGTCTGTTCTGACCAGTAAGATGGTATCATTCTGTTTTATTTAGCCCTGTGGACCTGTAGGTAGGGTGATAACTTAAGCTCTGTGCATTTGTTGGCGTGTGCTACTAGCTCTTGGGCACCAAAGACCACCCAGAAGAGCGTTCTATCTGGCTCTAGTCCTTCTCAAAGTATAACCTCTTCTGAGACTTGAGAGCTTTCTCATTTTCTGCTGTCTTAGATTGTTGAAGGAAAACTTCATTAGGACTTCAGCCACTCATACAATGGCAAGTTAGCACTATTGATAAACCATCTTTTGTTTGATGTTGCTACTCTTTAACTGCTTTCTTCCTACTTGCTCTTTTATTGTTGAAGGTTCCTTTGCAACATCATCATTGTCTCATTAGGGTCCTCCAGGAACCAGACACGGAGACATTGACACTCTTAGATCCTGGTTGGTAGTTTGTTGTTGTAATTCTTCCTTGGCCAGAGATAGCTCATGATGACAGTCTTTCTGTTACCGTTTTGCAAGAATACAGTGTTGATGAGGAGAGGATGAATTCTTTTTGTCAGAGACCATCCTTTGTGAAAAGAACTAATTTCCTCCTCTCCATAAGAAAGAAAACCCTCAGCTGAAGTAGAAATGAGGAATGTGTGCCTCCACCTTAAATCTGATGGCAGATCTGCAGTGTGGTGTTTCCCAGTTGGATTTCTGCTTTGGCCCCCTTGAATCTGCCCTGTCCTGCCTGATCCAGGAGAAGACTGTAGAGGCATCTGGACTGATGAAGGGTCCATGGAGAGGAGTCTGTATCCCCAAACTTCTACAGAGGCCCATGAATCCTTGGGGCCACTTGATATAAAACTTGTTTATTCAAGTTGGGTATGTAAGTTCTGCCTACTCTGAGATTCTCATATGTAAATAATAGTGATACCTGACCTTCAGAATCTTGCTCCTTAACTCTGAGACTAATCACCTTTATCTTTTGAAATGCTCAGAGTGGAAAGTTAATTCTCCCTTGGCTTAGGAAAGCAACTGTTCCTGGATAATCCCATGGGGTCACAGATGGGCTCTCAGTATTTAACTGTGCAGCATCTGACATGGGTCATCAGGTAGAGGTGACCCTCCAGTTTGAGAAATTATACATGTGGTTAGTTTCCAGTGCAATAATTTTTCAGAGCATCATACTCCAGTATGATTTCAGAGTCTTCTCCTTCTCACCATAGATTGTTAAATAAACACTTCATGTTGACCCAAGCCCCCCCAGAGAAAGATATTAGAACTGGGGATGTAGCAGATGCTTTCCTATCCATTTGACACTGTTGCTTCATCACACTTCACCTGCGCTATTACTGATATGACTTGGCATTGTTACTGTCATCTCAGAAGGATTTCCCTCACAAATCAGATATGGGAATTTTCACGTGTATAGTCTAACTGCTGCTCATGAATCGCTATATGTATGCTCCTGAGATTCTCTGGAGAGAGCACTTATGGCGGACCACTCACTTCCTCCACCCAAATTTGGATGAAACTGAGGTAGAGAGGGAGAGAAGAATTCGTCTTTGTAGAGGGCAGAGTTAGTAAGGTGACAGGTTTAGCTTTCTGCTCTCACTTCTACTTTAGTGGGTGATTGTTGTGAGAAAGAGATGTATTCCTTAACTGAAATCACAGCAGACTAGACTGACACCTTAAAAAAAATAGGCATGAATGCAAGAAAGAATGAGAGAGCTGTGTTTATTCCTCGGTGGATTTCCATGTGAGCCCCCTTTTCTTCAAGCTTCCCTATGATGATTGACCCAGATTCAGATCTCAAGAGTGGGCCATGGTCAGGGAAAACTATTTCTGTAACTTTGTCCTTTTCTGTTTCCTGTGATTCTCAAGTTTTAGTCACACTGTGTCCTTTCAACTAAATAGCATCTCACTGCTTTGTTGTGCTTTAAAATAGAGTCTAGAGGATGTGGATTCATGTTGATGTATGGCAAAACCAATACAATATTGTAAAGTAATTAGCCTCTAATTAAAATAAAAAAAATATAGTCTAGGGGATGAAACTAGGGGAATCCAGCCTCTGCCAGAAATGCCCACCAACTCTGGAAGAATGCCCATGCTCCTTTTTGAGAGGAAGAGTACAGATCAACTCTAAAGCTGCAAGGCTATTCTGACTCCATAGATGAGGTTTCTGACATCTGTTTGCTTGTGATGGTGTCTTTCTCCTTCTCCTGAAAAGCGAACCCTTAGAGACTTCTAACCCTCAAATCCCATTAGCCTCGTTCCCATTTCTGCCTCAGTAATCTGCCAGAATCTAGGCTCTTAGGATTCCAACATCTGGGGGTCAATCTGCTCTCTTCCAAATCTCTTTCCAATTCAGGAAGAGAACTGTTGTCTTCTCTAAAATTCAGTCTTTCCTATATAGGTCACTAATCTGCTTCTTTCTTAATATCTGAATTTTCACCCAATTGTAAACCTCTTTTATGGAGACTTTATTCCTTTTGTGGTCTCAACTCTCTTGTCTGATGTTCTCCATGCTAACTAGGCTATGTATGATGATCCATGAAACAATGGTGAAACAAAAGCAAAGAAGTGTCTTGAGCGTTCTTGCTGGTGCATTTTCTAAGAGCTGTCTAAGGCATTCAATGATAGGTCCCTGATCTGCTATTAAGGACATAAGCTTCTGCCTCTAGGACCATCTTTTCCCTTCAAATGTAGCTTATGGGAATGTAGATCTTGCTGGGACATGTCTGTCTGTCCCTACAAGGCTCTCATTTCCATAGGACCCAGGATGGACTGTCTTCAACCACTGGCCACAGGGTAGAGTGGAATGTGGCTCAGGGTTAACTTAAGAATAACCCCATCAGGAGAGAAGGTTCTAGGTGTGCCAAGAAAACTATGGAGTTTTGCCCTGCTAGTTTTCTGTAAGTCTTACATTTTAGATGAACTGTCTCCTTTAGAGTAAGATACGATCTCAGTGCTTTATTGTGTGAGACAAAAACCCTATAGGATGTCAAGCTCCCCAGCCTCAGCAGGCATTTCCATCTTTTCCAGAAGAATGACAATGTTCCCAGGTTTTCCTCTCAACAGGAAAGGTTCAGACTAGTCTTATTGCAGCAAGCCTAATCTAAGTCAATAGCTTATATGTCTGACATTCATCTTCTGTCATAGTATCCTTTCCCTCTCCTAAGAAGAAATCCTTATATATTTCTCTTCTCATTCAGACTTGTCACCATTTTGCCTCTGTTACATTTACCAGAATCAAATAACTTAGAATTCCGATTACTGGTGATTCACTTGCTTTCATGGACCTTCCTTCTTGGGGTGAAGGGGTCAAGGAGACATGAAGGGGAGCATAAAGCAGGGAAATTCTCCACTTGATGTTCTTATGATACTTGAACAGTTCTGTAGTCTCTGGCCTATAGACATCACTGGTGGCAGATAGTAATCTACATGAGTAGTAAAATCAAGAAACATGGGGACCAGGAAATAAGTTTTAACTCTGATCTGGGTGCTTTCACTGAGCAGAACTCAGCCTGGGACCAGTGGGGAGCCAGGATAAAGTGTCTAGTTTCTGCTATTGACGCACAAATCACCTGATGGCTGAGATGGAGAAATTGGGTGAAGTGACATTCAGAGGGAAGAGAGAATATGGGCAACGACGAGAGAACCTACCTTCTTCAAGAAGAATTGTTTTCACTCTTTGAGCTAAGGTGTTCTTAAAATCAAGGCTGTCCATTAAAGATGGTCGCAAACATCTCTCTGATCAGTCCTTTGTTAGGGTTAGCATAGCTGTATCTGAGCCACAAGCTGACATTCAAACACAAGCTGGAATCAAGATTGCAGGGAGAATTATCAATAACCTCAGATATGCAGATGACACCACCCTTATGGCAGAAAGTGAAGAGGAACTCAAAAGCCTCTTGATGAAAGTGAAAGTGGAGAATGAAAAGGTTGGCTTAAAGCTCAACATTCAGAAAACCAAGATCATGGCATCTTCATGGGAAGATGGGAAGATGGAAGATCATGGGAAGGTATCAGATTGCACAAATCAATCTGGCTCAGAAAACAGACCCAAGAAAGTCCTGTGATTTCCCCAGACATATCCGGGGTCATCCCAAGGTGGAGAATTCAGTGAGGAATTCCAAATAGTCATGAGCCCCCCCAGGATAGCAGAAGGCTCAGATTCAGGCTTCTGGTATCAGGGTCAGAAGCACTGGAAATTCCGTGACCTGCAGAGTGAATGTTGGCAGCAGTTCTGTATCATGGGACCACCTCCTCCTCCCCTGGAACATTCTGGTTGGTTCGTCTGATGACGACCGTGGCTGAGTCTTATACCAGTGTTTCCACCATTGGCTGCAGCCTTGCTTCAACTACTGGCTGATCAAGGTTGAGAATTACCATTTGGTCCAAGTTCTCTAATCTGGGCTGGCTGAACACATCTTTCAGCACTTTCAGTAAAGGCTGTGTAGTCAGGTGTGGGCACATTTTGGCTTTGAACTCTCCTTTTGGCCTGCGACAGTTCAATGAGCTGGTTCACTCCTAAGCTCAACTGCTTTAACCTGTCTCATGGGGCCTTTGAAGTCACCACCACCTTGTACTCTACATCTTGTTCCAGCTCCTCCTCAGACAGTGGAAAGTGGGCTTTTCATCACTGTCACTGCCTCACACAGCCATCTTTACATAGCCAAAGTTTTAAGGTGGTCCATGACCTTTTTCATCTGTGGATGACTTCTAGTCAGGTTACCTTGTGTGGCAAGAGTGATGGATTTTTCAGGAGTAAATACTCCCAAATCTAGTGACTCAGTTGTCAGTAGGGGGAAATATACTGTGAGGCCCTGACTTAGAAGTTCTTTAAAAGATACTGTGTTTTCCCCGAGGACAGAGACTTCCCTGAGACACACAGCCTCTCTCTCCCCCTTTCTGACTTTATCAGTGTGACAATCATAAAAGGGTACTGTCACAACACCAAGGGAGCTTGGGATTGGATTCTTTTTATTGCCCTAATTTTTGGCCATGCCACATGGCAGACAGGATCTTAGTTCCCCGACCAGGCATCGAACCCGTGTGCCCTGCAGTGGAAGTATGGAATCCTACCCACTGGACCAGCAAGGAAGTTCTGAAAGTGGATTCTTACTGGAAAGTGGATCAAGTTTCCTGACAGGAATGTAGCCCAGCTGTCACCTCTGTTTCTTTTGAGACCCCGTGGAAATCCCACTTAAGCTAAGCCCGGAATCTGAGCTATAGTATCTGGGAGATGATAATAGACACTCTCTTTAGCTACAAATGGTTTTCAGACATGGAGGTGTATAGCGAAATAGAAAGTCCACCCTTGACAGGCACGACCATCTGTCTCCCACCCCACCCTCTGTCCTTCCCATCCATCGGGGCTTGGAAGTGTCTGGACATGGAGACCTGAAACCCAACCCTTCGTGACCCCTGCTTGCTGGACACCCAAGCCTAAGGGAGCGCTAAGAAGTGTTTTTCTCTTTCTACCTCACTGCCCCCAGACAGGAGGAAACACTGCTCCCAGAGGCCTGGGAACTGACGTGTCATCATAAGTCAGGAACACGACCTAGAAATCCATGGAGCTGTCTCTAATGTTTGTCCCTAGGACTGTCAAGCAGAACAGTCACAGGGCACCTTGGGAGGAGGAGGTTGTTCCTTGAGGTGAAAAATTTATCTGGAAGTCTCTCAGATATCAGTAGGTGATAGATCTTGGCAATCACTTAGGAGGTGAAGGCAGTATATATGAGGAAACCCACCTCTTCCTTGTAAAGCATGGGAATGCCCGCACTGAAGAGGAAATGAGACTGTGTCCCTTTCCCCCGTGTCTGATGACAATGGTTTGGTGTCCTTTCCCAGCTGGACACATGTTTTGGCTGCCCTTAGGTAATTCATCTGCCCCGTGCTCCCTGGTCTAGGGCAAAGACTGTGAAGGTCCCTGGCCTGAAGGGAGATCCCAGAGGAGCCTGTATCCTCATGACTTACATTGACAGGATCACAGGGGGTTCTCTGGGGCCAGCTAGAATCTAGGTGACTTTCCTGCTGCCTTTCGCTAGCTAAGGGGACAGGCAGTTAAATTCTGGTCATGTGTCATGAGTGAAGTGCTGCTGAACTTTTGAGAGCGCTACCATTGAAAAAGGTGGTGGTCTCCCTTCCCTCTTTCAATGTCCTCCTTCAATTGAGGCCAGGAAGGACTAGCTCTAGGGATGGCAGAGAAAAAAGGAGGGTCTGAAACATTTGTTCTTGACGTATTTTGTAAGAGGTGTCCAGCGGTGAAACATCCACAAAGAATTATTACTGTTGTTTACATTTTCAATACCAATAACATCTATTTTAAATGGAAATTCAATTCACAAATGTTGAAATTTAGTAATCTTCTATGATTCTAATCCATATCCCCAAAAATCTGCATCTTTTACATTATCATACAATTTTCCTCACATAATTGACTCATGTCTTTCCTGCCAATTTAACTCCTAACTGGTCTACGTAGATCATCAAAAGCCCACTACACCCTGAGTATGTCTTCAAAAGCACCTGTAAATGAACACTCAACTGACTTTAATGTTAAGGCTCACAAAGGACTTTCACATACAGAGTCTTGATGCTCTTGACATACAATGGAGTATATATTGTGACTTGTAAATTTAAGAGAATTCAGTCTTTGTGCAGCTGACAAATGAGTCCAAAGATGTAGTTAATTGACTACCATTTTACATTTCAAGAAAACTTTTTCCCTTTCTACCTTTTGACCCCCTACACATTTCTCCCACCCTCACCCCCTCCCTTTGGCAATCCCCAATGTGTTACCTTGTCTAGGAGCTAATTTTTGTGTGTGTGCGTGTGACTGATCCACATATAAAACAACATTGGCATTTGTCATTCTCTGTATTATTACAAATTCATGCCATGTCTGTCTTCATCATTTTCCTCAAGCTTTCCTCCTCTCATTTTTCTTCCCCCAGGCCCTTTGCCCACTTTTCCATGCCAGTGGAAGAGTAGTTAACTGTCCTCATTTGTGAAATAGGAAATGAAACCTGAATGTCTTAGTACGTATCTTTGGGGTCTGAATCTAAGGCCGGCTTTGGGGTCAGATACCTTATTTGACGGTGACCCCAAGTAGCACAAAGGTCAAAGAGGTGAGCATGAGACTGGATGCGGAGAAACAGCACTGGGCTGTCCCTTCTCCCTGTGTCTCATTCCCACAGGATTATTCCCTTGTGAATAATCACCTAGAATGAATCACTAAGTGTCTTCCCTGGAAGGATAGGATTCACTGCCTAGTCCATCCGACCCACTGGTCAAGGTAATTTCCTTCCTGCACGTGTAACAAAGGACCTTGTTCCTGGGCTGAGCTCTCTTGGAAGACTGAGGAACAACACGTCAGGACAGAACCTGATCCCTCACATCAAGGTCATCTGGTGAAATGCGAGCAAAGGTGTGGTGCTGACCTCCACAGATGTGCCAAAAACGGGGTCTAGAGGATGTGCCATGGGGCACCCTGTCAACTGGGGGCGCTGAAGGCAGTCAAACCTCCTGAGTCTCCTTTTAGTTGAATAAGGACACTAGCAAGACTACTCATGCACTGTAGCGGAGCTCTCTGACAGCCACCTTGTGATGGTGTCTATTTCCCCTCCTGAGGGTTTACAGAGCCCCGAGTTCCGTTCAGCCCTGTGCTTGTGCTCATCTCTCAGTAATGTCAGCCAGAGTCATGTGCCTTAAAATGCTGATAAGTGATTTATTTGCTTACCCTGATTTCTCAGTGCTTTTGCTTTCTCCTGTCAAACATCATCATTACATCCAGGCATATTGGACCATATTGCTATATTACCTAAAGCTTGATAGAATTTGCCAAGAAAAATTGTAGAAGAAATCTATAATACCTCATTTATGCTGGAGTGGTGTTGAGAGGGAGGTGTTAGATTCCATTCCTGTGTGAATATTTCAATATATCAGTGACTGTATTTCTAGTGGTATACACTTATGTGGACATCCTCTTCCCCTCTAGGAATACACTTCGTTATATTTCTATTCACTTAGGATTGTTCATGATCAATGATATTGTTGACTAAAAAAGATGCATAACTTGAGAGTTGCAAGTTGAGTTTTATTTGGGGCAAAATGAGGACTGCAGCCCAGGCGGCAGCATCTTGGATAGCTCTGAGACTGCTCCAAAGAGGCAGAGGGGGAAGGTGGAGTTCAAAACCGTTAAGCACTCATTTTACAAAGGTTTTCTGCCAGTCACAAGGATCTGACGTCACATGAAGGGATTTAGTGCTTTTCTAGATATGAGGAGATGTGGGATTGAGATCATAAAATCTGTTCCTAGAAATATCCTCCTATCTAAAGAATGACCCTAACAGATTCCCTGGAGCGCAGAGTGCCTCACTCCACCCTGGACTCCTTCGGGGATGTTAGAGAGCTACAGCTGCAGCAGCGTGGGGTTCAATCTCTGCAGAGGCAGATGGCGAATGCCCTTGTTCAGTCATTGGCAATGCTCTTGGCAAGTGCCAATTCATAGTTGACAATATCTTTCTTGTAAGTGAATTTTGTACACACTGCTTGAGCTAAGAGCCACCAGTCATTTTGTTGTTGTTTGGTCGCTCAGTCATGTCCACCTGTTCGCGACCGCATGGACTGCAGCATGCCAGGCTTCCTTGTTCTTC
The DNA here is from genome assembly GCF_032452875.1 of Bos javanicus. Classification (NCBI taxonomy): domain Eukaryota; kingdom Metazoa; phylum Chordata; class Mammalia; order Artiodactyla; family Bovidae; genus Bos; species Bos javanicus. Next base: position 105,732,652 of record NC_083873.1, read on the forward strand.
ACTATCTCCCGGAGCCTACTCAAACTCATGTCCATGAGTTGGTGAGGCCGTCCAACCATCTTGTCCTCTGTCATCCCCTTCTCCTCCTGCCTTCAACCTTTCCTAGCATCAGGGTCTTTTTAATGAGTCGACTCTTCACATCAGATGGCCTAAGTATTGGAGTTTTAGCATCAGACCTTCTAATGAATATTCAGGATTGATATCCTTCAGGATTGACTGGTTTGACCTTCTTGCAGTCCAAGGGACTCTCATGAGTCTTCTCAACACCACAGTTCGAAAGTTTAAATATGAGCAAATATTGCTTGTCTGTGGATGAAAGAGTTTATTTTACACAATGGCATTGCACCTCCTCCTGTAGCCCTGAGCATTCTACTGAAACCTGAACTACGAAGGGACTGCTCTTCATTTAACCTCCCAGAACTCGGCCAGAAGGACCTCCAGACAACAATCTCATGCTAATTCTCATCTCTCGTGATTGGGCAGTGTGTCCTGGGCTACCATGTATGGAAGCAGTATGGCTGCATTTTGATGTGTGTTAGTTGCTCACTCGTGTCTGACTCTTTGTGACCCCGTGGACTGTAGTCCACCAGGCTTCTCTGTCCATGGAGTTTTCCAGGCAAGAATACAAGTGGGTTGCTGTTTCCTTCTCCTGTGTTTTGATAATTCTACCCCAAAGCCTTGTTCTCCTTAACTAATGCCTTATCTTGGATGAGAAAGTGAGATGTGTTTTAGGACTTCCTGATCCTCCCCAGAGTCAGCTGTTTCAGGAGTGACTTTCTCAGTAGACATAACACTAGACATTTTTGTTTTTCTTTAGTCCTCAGGATAGCCATTAATCTTATCATAAATTTTGGGTCTACACTGTCTGGTAAATCAGGCCTGATTTCTCAGTTTTATATATATATATATAGATCAGCATCTGCAATTTTTGTTTGGAGAAATATCTATTTAGGTCTTCTGCCCACTTATCCATTGGATTGTTTTTTGTTGCATTGTCAGAGCTGGTTGTATATTTTGCCTGCTGATGGATGGGGCTGTGTTCCCTCCCTGTTAGTTGTTTGGCCTGAGGCGACCCAGCCTGGAGTATACAGGCTGCAAGTGGCAGGGCTAATAGTCTCCTGCTGCCAATGTATGCCACCCACCTCAACGGAAGACCCTCCGATGTTTGTAGATGAAATTATTATTTCAGTGCTTTGTGCTTAGGTCAAGTATTTATACATAAGGTTTTTATTTAACAGCTAATCCGTGGCCCAGCTTTGGGAAAGCATGATTTCTTCCACGTGGCCATAGATAGTATTAATAGACGAGCAGGTAGGTCTGGTTCAGTCTTCAGTGGGGTGACTGCTCATCTCCCCTGGGTCCTGGTGCACACGAGACACTGTGTGAGCCCTCCAAGAGTGGAATCTGTTTCTCGGTCCTGTGGAAGTCCCACAGCCCAGGCTTGCTGGCCCCCAGAGACTCTCTGGGGATTCCCACTCCTGTTGCCAGGCTCCTAGGCTGAGAAGGAAGCGTGACATGGAGCCCAGAACCCTCACTCCAGTGGGAGAGCTTCCATGGTTCTCCAGTCTTGGGTTGCCCACCCATCAGGTACAGGATTCGATTTTATCCTGATTGCACCCCTCCCTCTTCTTCGTCCTTGGATGTGGGACTCTCTTCTGGTGGCTCCAGCATCCTCCTGTCATGGTGGCCCAGCAGTTAGTTGTGAGATCGGTGCTCTCCTCCATTTATCTGTTGATGGACATGTAAATTGTTTCCATGTCCTGGCTCTTGTGAATAGTGCTGCTACGAATATGCAGGGCGATGGGGAGGGAGGTGCAAGCATCTTTTTAAATTATAGTTTTGTCTGGATATATACCCAGGAGTGGGATCCCTGGATCATAGGACAATTCTGTTTTTAGTTTTCTGAGGAATTGCTATACTCTTTTTCCATAGTGGCTGCACAACGGTGTAGGAGGCTTTCCTTACGTCTCACTGATTGCTGAACCCAGGGCAGGCAAGGCATGAGTTGGGAAGCTGGAAGAAAATTTGAGCTGCTGTAGGAACTGCAGACATGCTTTATTGTCTCATGGCTGACACAGCAGAAAGGGATTCTTCAGGTGGTACTTATATAGGTATACATGAACTGGCAATTTGCCAAGCGATTACATCATTATGCATATGCACAGTGGAGAAGGAAATGGCAACCCACTCCAGTGTTCTTGCCTGGAGAATCCCAGGGATGGGGGAGCCTGGTGGGCTGCCGTCTATGGGGTCGCACAGAGTCAGACACAACTGAAGCGACTTAGCAGCAGCAGCGTATGCACAGTGCTATAGATGATCTCAGCTGTTATGTAATCACTGTCATTGTTTACACGACGTGGGGCTAGAGAGCCTAACAACTGCCATGTTCGCCGATTGCTATTCCTCTACACCGTACCATGAATATATTTTTTTATATGCTTGACCTTATTCTTTAGAGGGTCAAGATCTCAAGTGGTTACCATTTTAGAAGGATATGGCTTTAGACTCTACCTTGTATGGTCCTAGCATTTTCTCCATATATCATCTGAGTGAAGACTGAAAGTATGTTTCATGTGGCCTCGTTAAAAAATCATTTTAGAATTAATTATTTTATCTTATTGGTATTTTACAGCAATATGAGTCTGAAGTACCTTTTCTCTTGGTGTTAAATATTCATGTTATCACTCTTCACACCTGGTTCCTAGGCCATCTTGACACCAGTGTGCCCTCCTAATGAAAACAGGCCTGACTTTGCCTGTTGGTGGGGGTGAGTTGGTTCAAGTGAGTTGATGAACTTCATCAATTAGGAAGACCCCTTGCCTGATGGACTTCTCTGATCCAGGGACAACATCTGTAGTTTACGGGACTCCAGGAGTGTCATTTGTCTGTCCGCATCAGAAGCCACAGAACCTTCTTTATCGTTGAGTCTGGGAGTGTTCCCCTTTCACTCCCTTCTCTAAAACTGGATGCATTCCATCTGTCTGTAAACCCAGTCGCATGGTTCTTCTGTACTAATGGCTTTAAAAGAAAAGGACTATTTCACAGGTTTCTGTAACTCTGTGTGTGATCCTCCATGCTCCAAGATGGACTCTATCATGAATCTGACTCTGAGCATTTGAAGTCTCCTTTTTAGTTTTTAGAAATGCAAATGTTTAAGAATGGTTTTATTCCACACTTAGTCCTGACTACTCAATAGAATCTAGATCTAAATATGCACTCTTATAAGCATGACCTTTTATAATGCTCAGTTCAGTTGCTCAGTCGTGTCTGACTCTCTGCGACCCCGTGGACTGCAGCATGCCAGCCTTCCTTGTCTGTCACCGCTTCCCAGTGTTTGCTCAAACTCGTGTCCATCGAATTGGTGAGGCCATCCAATCATCTCATCCTGTCATCCCCTTCTCCCGCCTTCAATGTTTCCTAGCATCAGGGTCTTTTCTATAGAGTCAGTTCTTCCCATCAGGTGGCCAAAGTATTGGAGCTTCAGCATCAGTCCTTCCAATAAATATTCAGGACTGATTTCCTTTAGAATGGACTCGTTGATCTCCTTTGCAGTCCAAGGGACTCTCAAGAGTCTTCTCCAGCACCACAGTTCAAAAGCATTAATTCTTCAGCGCTCTGCTAGGAGACTATTTTCATAACATAGAAAAGAACTGTTCATGACCTCCTGCTTCTAAGGAATCTTGCTACAACTCAGATGAGCTGTCTGAGCATAGCAGGAGCTCTAGGTGCACTAACCACAACTTATGGCCCACGGCAACTTCTGGGGTGGGATCCTGAACCCAAATGCATGAATGTCCTACCCCATTCCTTACCCTGTATCCTGTGGGCCACAAAATGTTGTATGAAAGCATTTTGTCTCTTTGTCTTCCACATTTCAGTTGTCTTTTCCTGATGCCTTTTCAGAGATGAGGGAGCAAGAAGCTCATCTCCTGTTCCTATATTTCATCCCTAGCTCACATCCCTAGGAGGCTCTCCAGAAACACTCATACCAGGTGGCTGACTTTTCCACAAAATCTTCTTTTGCTGAAGAAAATCTGTGAATTATAGAAAACACTATACACCATAGAAAACACAGGTCACATGACCACCACAGTGGTAGAATCAGACTGAGTATCTAGAGATCCAATGTACTCAGCGTATATGGGTGTGTTTGGAACAGTGAGGGGATGGCTGGTTTCCTGGATAGTCCCATGGGTCTCAGTATGTATAGTGCACACTTTCTGGCACAGGCCATTGGATATTGATCATCATGCCCATGGATGAATCGCCTGTCATTAGCTGGTGTATCTGCTGGTTCCTGCAGAGCACACATTCCAATATGCCCCAAGTTGTATACGTCATCACAGATGGCATGCTGCTGCTGCTGCTAAGTCATTTCAGCTATGTCTGACTCTGTGCGACCCCATAGATGGCAGCCCACCAGGCTCCCCTGTCCCTGGGATTCTCCAGGCAAGAACACTGGAGTGGGTTGCCATTGCCTTCTCCAATACAGATGGCATGGGAAGATCTGAATTGGATTAACAACAGCCAGGGCTGAGAGAGGATGGTAGCATGCCCCAGGTGGTAGGGGAGATTAAAACTTGTTTTCTTCTTTCCGTTGATTCCAAGTTCTTGTCATGTCGCCCTTAGTTCCCTCAAACTTTTCATCATTTTGTCCCCCTCTTCCTCACACTCTGCCCTTATCATTCATTTCAGTGAAACAAAAGAGGATTCATTTTAGAAATAAAAAGTGTAATCCTAATGCACACGTGCATATAAGTCCCCTTAGTCACTTCTGACTCTGTGCAACCCCATGGACTATAGCCCACCAGGCTCCTCTGTCCACAGGATTCTCCAGGTGAGGATGCTGGAAGTCGGTTGCTGTTTCCTGCTGCAGGGGATCTTCCCAATCCAGGCCACTAGCGCCACCTGTGTTAGTTCAAACCCTTGAATTCAGAATCTGAGATCTGCCCTGGGGTCAGATCAGATACCTTCTTTGGACGTGACCCAGGTGGCACACAGGTCAGAGAGGTGAACATGAGACTGGATGGGGAGAATTAGCAGCAACCATTGTAACGTGGAGCCGTCACCTCTCCCTGTGTCTCATTCCCAAGGGAACCCTGTGAAGGACCCACATAGGATGTATCACAGAAGGTCCTCCCTGGAAAGCGCAGGATTTCCCCAACAACTCCACCCACCCCACTGGTCGAGGTAATTTCCTTCCTGCACATGTAGCAAGGACCTCATGCCTGGGCTAGGCGCTCTTGGAAGACTCTGGGGAATACTTTAGGACATAACCTGATGCATCACAACAAGGTCATCTGATAGAATATGGGTAACACGTGTGGTGCTGACGCAGACGTGCTGAAAGCAGGGTCTAGAAGCTGTGTCATGGGGCACCCAGTCCTCTCCCACTGGGCTGTGCTCTGCTAAATCACTTTAGTCATGTTCGACTCTTTGCGACCCTCTGGACTGTAGCCCACCAGGCTCCTCTGTCCATGGGATTTTCCAGGCAAGAATGCGGGAGTGGGTTGCCATGCCCTCTACCAGGGAAATTTTCCCATCCTCTGCCACACACCCACCCATTTCTGAGGAAAGCCAAACCTCCTGGATTCCCCTTTCAGTAGAAAAGGGACACCTTAGTCTCCATGAGCAAGGCTATTCAAACGCCATAGCTGGGGTCTGCATCGCCCATCTTGTGATGGTGTCCATTTCCCTGTCCTGAGAAGAGATTCTTTATTGATCTCACATCCATTCCCTTGTCATGTCGGTCGCTCAGTAATGTCAAGTACCTTAGAGTGCTGATACATGAGGCTTATTTGCTTACCCTTATTTCTGTGAGTGCATTTGCTTTCTTTTCAAATACTTTCCATCTAGGAATATGAAATCATGTTGGTGCATTATCTAAAGTTCGATCTGAGTTAGCCAAGAAAAAAAAAATATTGTGAGAGAGATTTCACAAGATTTTAAATCAATACAGTATCTAAATTAGTATGGTATCTTGTGCCTGTCTTGCAGTGGAATGGTTATGGAGGTGTTATGTTGAAATATTCTCACAGGGATGGAATCTGTCAGTGGTTCATGTCTAATGGTAGACACTTCACTACTTAGACATCCTCTTCTTCCAGGAATATGTCTTGCTATATTCCTGTTCATTTAGGATTTGTTTATTAGCAAAAATGGTATTACCTTTCAGGTTCTGTAAGTGAATTTCACTCACATTGCTTGAGCTTCTTAAAACATTCATTTTTACTTGAATATGGGTGAATGATGCTCATCTGTGGAGGGAAGCGTTAGTTTATTCAAACTGTGACACTGCACCTTCTCTGGCAATCTCATGGATTCTGGTGAAGCCTGGACTGGGCAGGGCTATCCTCCCAGTGAACCTCCTAAGACGGAATCAGGCAGACATGAGAGCTGAGCTTGAAAGCCTTCTGCAGCTGTGCTGCCTGCAGGGTCTGCCTTGTCAACCAGCACTGTCACTGTGTGTGCATGCTTAGTCACTCAGTCGTGTCTGACTCTGTGACCCGGTGGACTGTAGCCCACCGGGCTCCTCTGTCCATGGGATTCTCCAGGCAAGAATGCTGGAGCGGGTTGCCGTGCCCTCCTCCAGGGAATCTTCCTGACTTAAGGATCAAACCCGGTCTCTTGCACTGGAAGCAAATTCTTTACCATCTGAGCCACTAGGGGAGCCCAGCACTGTCACTAGTCCAGCTCTTTTCTCAGGGGAAACATCTACATCGCTGCCTGAGGAATCTCATTTTGGAGTGTGGTTCTCACCCTGTCAGCCCTGCTGGGCACACCCTGGGTGGTCCTCTTAACATTTATGTGACTGATCTTATTCAGCTTGCTGCTTTTGGTGATCATGGCTCGATTTTGTGCCACTGCTTTCTCTATGTGATGCAACCATCCTGGAACTAGCAGCCTATCAAGGTTGAGTACTGTAGCTGATTTGAATGAAGATGTCCTTCGATGCTCTGTCAGCAGAGCCAAAGCAAGTGCCCAGGGGCCGCATGGTCTTCACAGCTGAGAAGACTTCTTTGTTTATACTATGCGTGTGTGCCAGGTCACTTCTGGCCTGTCCAACTCTTTTGCGGACCCTATGGACCTTAGCCCGCCAGGCTCCTCTGTCCATGGGTTGTGGTCTGTTTCAGTTTTACAGATGATGTTTTGTTTTCTACCTTCTAAGCCTTGCTTCTCATGTCTTGGGCCTCAATTTTGAGGAAAAAGATGTCCTGACTCTGAAGATCAGAGTTGACCTTGTATCTAGAAACAGCCCTCACCTTCACTTCCCATTCTCTCTCCTACTTTATCCTCTCAATCACCCTTGTGATTACATGCTGCCCGTGGGCATAATCCAGAATTACCTCCTTAATTTAAGGTCAGCTGATGAGAAGCCTTAATTCTGTCTGTGGCAAGTCTCCCTTGTCATATAACATGTTCAAAAGTCTGATTCGGAGGCGAGCTTCTTAACAGTCTACTTGACTGTCTCTCTTGTTTGGTACTTCAAGTAATCCCAGGAAGCCCAGGGAAGGGAGGAGTGAACCAGAGATGGGGTGGTAGGAGCAGTTTCACTGGATTGGGTATTACTGAGCTGGTCACCTATGGAAGTGAATGTGTTTAATCCCACAGGGGATCTTCTGAGGAACAAATGCATCTCAGAATTGATTCAACCGAGGGGCAAGTGTCTGTCATTTACACACCCTCTACCTGCTGCCTTGTGTGTGTTTACCTGCTAAGGTATTAATTCCCTGTGCAACTGAGATCTGACTGCAGGCAAACAAGGGGCCTGAGAATCCAGGGTGTTGGGGAAGAGGCCCGTCTCTCTAGGAGCGTGCCCAGTCTCCTGGGTTTCCCTCTTAACCAAAGGAACACAGGTTCACCTCCTCCTGAAGCAAGGAGAGCTGGTTGCATGGCATCACCGACTCAATGGACATGAGTTTGAGTAAGCTCCAGGAGTTGGTGATGGACAGGGAAGCCTGGTGTGCTGCAGTCCATGGGGTCGCAAAGAGTCAGACACGACTGAGCGACTGAACTGACTGAAGCAAGGTCTTCCCTCTCCACCCTTCTAGGAGACGGGAAGAGCCTCCATCACAGGAAGAATTTTACAGAGTCCCTGGATCCTTACCCCTCCCTCTGCTTTCTGCAAAGCCTGCCTGTATCGATTTGGTTACCAAAAATTAACAATACTTAAACTTATTGTATTCAAAGGATGACTTCCAGTTTTAAAACTCATTCTCTTCTTAACACCCTCCTCAAATAATAGATGAGAGTGGATTATCTCAGAATGTAACCTTGGATGTACCTCCTAGGGCATGTTTTCCTGGGTCACTCAGGTCTTTCCCCAAGGCTTGCACACCTGGGTCTCAGGTCTCTGGTGGTTCATGCTGCCATGAGATCATCTTCCCATGATTTCTTGGGTCCTGAGTTCATATCTTAATGTGGTGTGGTACCTTCAGGTGATAGCCTTCCTTCATCTATGGCCCCTTTTTCCATGGGTTTTGGTTACTCTGTCCAAACACATATTTGGGGTGGAACAGATCATCTCAGAACACATATCAACCTCCATCCTATTGAAGGATGGTCCCCCTGAGTCGATGTACATCTACTTGCTTAGCTGATGGATGCTGTTAGAGCATAAGGTACAGGATGTACCTGCTGGAATGTGTACACTGGAAGTGCAGATTGAACACAGGAAGGCTGAGCTGAGTCCTTTAACATTTGTTCTTGCTTGTGACACCACCAGCAACATGACTGACAGACAAACTGAGGGATCCGTGGTCATGATGGTCAATGGCAGTGCTCTCTGCTCTGGCCAGCCAGGTTCAGCCTGGAAACATGGAGCAGAATTCTGTACTTGTTCCAGTCGTCACAGTGACACCTTGCTTGAGCTTCAGTGTATCTTTTGAGGCAAAAACGTAGTCTAGTGTATTTTCTGGCTTGGAATTTGTGCTCTGCTTGTCTTCCTAGACTGAATTCTTTTCTGATTGTGCCTGGTGGTAGGTTTCTAGGGAATGTGTTTCTGAGGCCCTGGTAGAGGGGGTGCCACAGAAAAAAACTAACTTTTATTATTAGACTGTTAGACTTGCCTTGATGCTTCATGGTGACAAAGGTTCCATCTCTCTGGGCTGCCCTTTGACCCATGAGCTACCGTGAAGCAGGGGACCTCACCAGGGGACCTCACAGACCAGCTCTGAGCAGCGTGCATGTTAAGTCACTTCAGTAGTGTCCGACTCTTTGTGACCCCATGGACTGTAGCCCGCCAGGCTCCTCTGTCCATGGGATTCTCTAGGCAAGAATACTGGAGTGGGTTGTCATTTCCTCCTCCAGGGGATCTTCCTGACCCAGGGATTGAAACTGAGTCTCACATCTCCTGCGTTGGCAGGTGGGGGCTTCACCACTAGAGCCACGTGGGAAGCTCTGAGCAGCAGCACTTCCATCTCTTCTTGGTTTCTCTGGCAGTAGTTTGTGTTTCCTCCAGTGGATCTGAGAGTCTGGCTAGCTCTTCAGTGATGAGCCAATGCTCCTCTGTATCCAGACTACATCCAGATAGGTTTTGTTTTGTTTTGTTTTTTTCCTGGCCTGGACAGGGTTCTTCTGGGACAATGTGATTTGTATCAGCAAGATAAACATCTGGATCTGAAATTGGGTCCTCTTGTATAATCTGACTTTCTCTTCCGTCCTGAGAGTGTAGACTTAATGTCTCCTTGGGCTATATTCCTATCACTGTTGTCAACTGGTTCCAAGTGATATTTTTATCACTTACTTTGCTGTCCTTAACTTGTTGCATCTCACAATTAAATGTTCAAGGGTGGAGGCTGTGAAGTCTAGGTTTGTTCAGGCTATTTTTATCTTCATTATTAATGGTCCCTGGCTCTTGGATTATACTGCGGGTAATTGGCCACTGTGATATTTAAACCTGAGACTAAAAGGGAAGCATATATACTACTAAGTATGTTAGCTGTGCCTGTCACTGATGCCTTTTATCAGGTTGGAGAAGTTTCTTTCCCTTCTGAGTTTGCTGGGGTTTTGAAAATCAAGAATGGATGTTGAATTTTCTTGAAGGCTGCTTTTGTGTCTATTGAAATGACCATGTAGTTCTTCTTTCATACCTTGATGAATTACATTGATTTTTGAATCACAACACACAATTCTGATCATCACAGTTGGGGAGGAGTCCAGTGTGGGAAGCTTCTTCCTGTTAGGTGATTCCAGCACTTTCTTTACTCTTCCCTCCCCCTCCAAATGCTGAGCATCTGGGAACCACATGTGCAGGAGGAATGCTTCTATTGGAACAGTAAGATGGTATCCTGGGCCATCTTTTGTACGTCAGGATTTTAACCCTTTACATCTCCTGGGATGTGCCATCAGATGGAGGTCTCCCCTGGTATTGAATATGACACATTATATCTCTGGGTATTTCCCTAACCACCAACTCAAAGCAGTGACTTTCAGGAGGCAAGAATCTCCTCTCTCATGCACTGGGTAGTTATAGAAAGACCTGTCTCCAGCTCAGCTGCTCATATAAGTAGTAGTTGACACTGTGCACAGCCATCTTATCTTTGTTTTGATTTATTTGCCCTTCCTCACCTGCTCTCTATTTTTGTCCTTCCTGTTTTTTATTATGGAAGGGACCTTAGGGATGTTCCTCCTATCTCCATAGGAACCTCTCCCGAAAAGGACCTGGGGAATTTTATGCCTTCAAATCTTAACGGCTTGCTGAAAGTTGTGTGTTTGTAGAATTCTCCCTTGGCTGTGGGTATTTCTGATACCCCCCTCCCCAGTTACGCCACCTAACTTCCATGAAAATAATATCGTTTTGGAAGAGAGAATTGTCTTTTGAAGAGAGGAAGTATTGGTGGAGAGACCTGCTTTCTTCTTCCCATAAGCACTGCTCTTTCCCACTGATGTGCAGTTTTACACAATACTTATGCTGAATGTTCCTGTCTATATTCTTTGGGCTAATATCCACCCCAGTGTCTTTGAGAACCTTATCTGAATTTCTTGATCAGTTAGTCTCTTTATGGAGTGGAGGTTCAATTTGCTAAGAAAATAGTGCTCTTACGGTGATTTTCCTGAAGTTGCAAAGTCTTGAGGTGATTCTTCTGCCTGAGCATATACATATGAGGAGCGGCTCCACTTAAAATGCTAGTGTTTTGATTGACATGCGTGTTGGGTACCTTTTGTACTCTCCCTGGTTGTCCTCTGACCCTGGCATGTCTCAGGTGCTGCTGCTTGAAACTTTTCCAGACGAAACAAAAACATAAATGCTAGAAACCTGGACACCTGAATTATTTTGAGTGCCTTTGGCACTGATGGTGGTAATAAAAAAAAAAAATGTCACAGATAGGAGGAGGACAGTGACCACCAAGGACAGCTCTGTATCTTCTGTTGTGTAGCTAAGTCTCATTCAGGAGATGTGGGCAGAATTAATTCTAAAACCAGCACAGTCCCACAGCATCACACAGCTGGCGACAACTGACCTTTACCCCCAAACTATGAGCAGAGACAGACATTTTCTTGGGGGGAGAAGCAGCTGTCAGCCATACGGTCTGCAGGGGTGGGGCATTAGCTACTTCCTGGTTTATTCTTGATGATGATTTTCTAGGGAAAATGACTCAGATCCTGAGAAATGGCTCTAAGAAAATGAATAATGCTAGGACTCTTTTTTTCAAGAAGAACATGCTGTCAGTAGACAGGGTGATTAAGATTTGCCTCTCCTGGAAGCGCTGCTGACCAACAAGCCTGTTTGAAGCAAGGACCTTGTTAGTCTCAAGTACAAAGCACAAGCATCTTTGTTCCTCTGGCAGTAGATCTGGTGAGAATTCAGCCAGTGGACCAAGAGGGCACTTAGTTGTCGGGGACAAAACCACCGAGTCTGGAGTAGCTGCGTCCTGACACCCTACCCTACACAAGGTACCAGATCCATCAGCCCAGACTACTGTGCTGAGGTAGGATTCCACTTGCTAAGATTTTATGAGAATAGATTGCTGAGCCTATTAATGCTTCCTGGCATGTATTTAGAATTCCTCCTCATGCCTGAGAAAGCAGTTATAAGCCTTTTTGCGTCTTCAGTTGTGGGCTATCTTGGCATGCTATGGCTCCATTCAATGGACTCCTCATTGGCTCCCAGTGAAGTGCTTCCATTTCCTTTTTGTATCCTGACTGTTGCTGGCAGCTTATTATTTGGTCCAGATGGGGTATGGTTCAGACTTCTACTCCAGATATTCATCTTTGCCATCATTTTTGCTCTTTCTTGATCCTGCTGCTGGTGGCTGGTCACTTTCGGGCTGTGTCACTTTCAGGGTAGAGTTAGTTACCCCTTATGTAGGGTGAAGAAAGTCTTAAAAGTGAAATGAATTTGGAAGGCTGTTAGAGTGTAAATCTTGGAGTTGTGAGTCTACCTGGACTTGGGCCAGGTACTTTATTTAGAAGCAATCCCAGGTAACACATGAGGTTTGAGTGTGTGGGTATGAGATTGGATGGGGATAATGGCCAATAATGGACATGGCATGGAACTGTCACCTCCCCGTCCCATTCCCAAGTGGAACCCAGTGAGGAACCATGTAGAATGTATCACAGGAAGTTTTCCCTGCAAGGATAGGATTCACCAAGTCCATTCACCCCACTGGTCGAGGTGATTCCCTTCCAGGCACATGTAACAAGAACTTTGTGCTTGGGCTGAGCTCTCTTAGAGGGCTTCCCTAGGGTCTGGTAAAGCATCTGCCTGCAATGCAGGAGACCTGGATTCAATAACTGGGTCGGGAAGATCCCCTGGAGAAGGAAATGGCAACCCACTCCAGTACTCTTGCCTGGAAAATTCCTTGAAGGAGCTTGGTGGGCTACAGTCCATGGAATTGCAAAGAGTTGAACATGACTGAGCAACTTCACTGGTCACTGGAACTCTCTTAGAAGACTGTGGGAAAAGCTTTAGGACAGAATCTGATCCATCACAACGTCTATTATCCATTTTGGTAAAGTGTGGTAACAGATGTGGTGCTGACCTCCACAGCCATGCTGAAAACAGGGTCTAGAGGATGTGTCGTGAGACACCTTGTCCTCTGACGCTTGCTTGCATGCTAAGTCACTTCAGTCATGTCCAACTCTTTGCAATGTCATGGATTATAGCCTACCAGGCTCCTCAGTTCATGAGGTTCTCCAGGCAAGAATACTGGAGTGGGTTGCCATGCCCTCCTTGTCCTCTGACATGCAAACCCAAGTTCAAGAAGTGCCAACTACCTGAGGTTTGCTTCAGTAGAAAAGGGAGACATAAGCTTACACTAACAAGGCTATTCATTTACTATAGCTGAAGTTTCAGACATCCATCTTCCTGTTATGGCATTTATTTTCCTTTCTCCTGTGACAAGATTCTTTACAGACTTTGAATCCCATTCTCTTTTTATCCCTGTCTCTCAGTAATGTCAGCCACAATTGAGTAGCTTAGAATGCTAATATGAGATTTGCTTACCCTGATATCTATGAGCAATGTTGCTTTGTCTTTTTAAGCATCCCTTCCCATGCAGTAATATATGCCCATATTGGCTCGTTACCTAAAATTTGAGTTTGCCAAGAAAAATATTGTGGAAGAAATCTACAATATCTCTTTGCTGTATTGCAGTGGAGTGGATAGTGAGGTGTGAGTTTCCATTCTTATGTGAATATTTTAATATATCTGTGACTCATTTCTAATGGTGAATGGACATCCTCTTCCCCTTCCAGGAATACAATTCACTATATTTCTATTTGTTTAGTATTTAAGATAAAAAAATGACATGACCTTTTATGTTTTTGTAAGTTAATCTTGTACACACTCCTTGAGTTTCTATGAGATGTCATTTGAATGTGAGCAAATGCTGCTTGTCTGTGGAGGAAAGAGTTTATTCCACGCTATGACATGGCACTTCCTTCTGAAGTTCTGGGTGTTCTAGTGAAGCCTGAACTAGGAAGGGCTATTTTCCATCTGGCCTCCTAGGACTCAGTCCAAAGGGACAGGTGAGGTGGTTTTGAAACCTTCTGCTACCACACTACCTGCAGTGTCGAAGCCGAGGGTAGGCTTGGACTGGGGACTCTGCTGGTTGACCAAGCTGAAGGCTTCCATAACCATTTCACTTTGAGTCCACCCATCCAGCTCTTATTTTTTTTTTTTTAATTTTATTTTATTTTTAAACTTTACAATATTGTATTGGTTTTTGCCAAATATCGAAATGAATCTGCCCCAGGTATACATGTGTTCCCTATTCTGAACCCTCTTCCCTCCCCATACCATCCCTCTGGGTCGTCCCAGTACACCAGCCCCAAGCATCCAGTATCGTGCATTGAACCTGGACTGGCGACTCGTTTCATACATGATATTATACATGTTTCAATGCCATTCTCCCAAATCTTCCCACCCTCTTCCTCTCCCACAGAGTCCATAAAACCATTCTATACATCAGTGTCTCTTTTGCTGTCTCGTATACAGGGTTATTGTTACCATCTTTCTAAATTCCATATATATGCGTTAGTATACTGTATTGGTGATTTTCTTTCTGGCTTACTTCACTCTGTATAATAGGCTCCAGTTTCATCCACCTCATTAGAACTGATTCAAATGTATTCTTTTTAATGGCTGAGTAATACTCCATTGTGTATATGTACCACAGCTTTCTTATCCATTCATCTGCTGATGGGCATCTAGGTTGCTTCCATGTCCTGGCTATTATAAACAGTGCTGCGATGAACAGTGGGGTACACGTGTCTCTCTCCCTTCTGGTTTCCTCAGTGTGTATGCCCAGCAGTGGGATTGCTGGATCATAAGGCAGTTCTATTTCCAGTTTTTTAAGGAATCTCCACACTGTTCTCCATAGTGGCTGTACTAGTTTGCATTCCCACCAAGAGTGTAAGAGGGTTCCCTTTTCTCCACACCCTCTCCAGCATTTATTGCTTGTAGACTTTTGGATCGCAGCCATTCTGACTGGCGTGAAATGGTACCTCATAGTGGTTTTGATTTGCATTTCTCTGATAATGAGTGATGTTGAGCATCTTTTCATGTGTTTGTTAGCCATCTGTATGTCTTCTTTGGAGAAGTGTCTATTTAGTTCTTTGGCCCATTTTTTGATTGGGTCATTTATTTTTCTGGAGTTGAGCTGTAGGAGTTGCTTGTATATTTTTGAGATTAGTTGTTTGTCAGTTGCTTCATTTGCTATTATTTTCTCCCATTCTGAAGGCTGTCTTTTCACCTTGCTAATAGTTTCCTTTGTTGTGCAGAAGCTTTTAAGGTTAATTAGGTCCCATTTGTTTTTGCTTTTATCTCCAATATTCTGGGAGGTGGGTCATAGAGGATTCTGCTGTGATGTATGTCGGAGAGTGTTTTGCCTATGTTCTCCTCTAGGAGTTTTATAGTTTCTGGTCTTACGTTTAGATCTTTAATCCATTTTGAGTTTATTTTTGTGTATGGTGTTAGAAAGTGTTCTAGATTCATTCTTTTACAAGTGGTTGACCAGTTTTCCCAGCACCACTTGTTAAAGAGATTGTCTTTAATCCATTGTATATTCTTGCCTCCTTTGTCAAAGATAAGGTGTCCATATGCGTGTGGATTTATCTCTGGGCTTTCTATTTTGTTCCATTGATCTATATTTCTGTCTTTGTGCCAGTACCAGACTGTCTTGATGACTCTGGCTTTGTAGTAGAGCCTGAAGTCAGGTAGGTTGATCCCTCCAGTTCCATTCTTCTTTCTCAAGATAGCTTTGGCTATTCGAGGTTTTTTGTATTTCCCCAGCTCTTATTTTGGAGTGTGGTTCTCGTCCTACCAGACCTACTGAACACAGCCCAGGTCATTCTTTAATACTCCTCTGCCTGATACTCTTGTTTCGTATGTGTCAGAGCAGTCTTCTCCATCCATGTGTATTAGTGAAGGTCCAGGTGAATCTGTTGACCTTTTGGATGTCCTGAAAGGAAGTGCAGCTTTAGTTTATTCATGGACACATCCATGGGATGTTGATGACATGGCAGTATTTATGGTGAGCCTGGGTCACTGAGACCTTTCCTCAGGACTCGTACCCCTGACCTCTCATTGATGGCTCTTCTCCATAGGCCCTTGACCCCATGGCAATGCACTGTCTCTTTATTGGTATGGATTCTATATCTTAAGGTGGTGATACCTACATGTGATGACCTTCCTTGATCTGTGGGTTCCATTTTCCATTGCTTTTGGTTATTATGTCTGAAAATGTTTAGGGGGAAAAGATCAATTTGATCAACTTGATCTCATGTCCTGTTGATCTGAGATCAGTTTGGTGTCCTGTTGAAGGACAGTCCACCTGGGTTGAATGAGCTTTTGATTTCCACCACAACTATTTTCAGAGCATTACTTTTCTAAGAAACTTGGAAGGGTCTACCTCTGTGTGGTGGAGGTTTGCTTTCTTTCCTATGATTCTCCAGTTTTATGCACAATGTCTCCTTTCCACTCAAATACTATCTCACTTCTGTGCTGTGTTTCAAACAAGAGTCCCATAGGATGCATATCAGAGCACCTGAGCCTCTGTAGACATGTCCCCCATTCCAGAAGGCCACTGATGCCCCTGTGTTCTCCTTTCTGTAGGAGAGACACAGATCAACCCTACTGCAGCAGGGCTGTTTCACGTCTGTAACTTGTCTGGCATCCATATGCTTGTGATGGTGTCTTTTTCCCTCTCCTGAGAAGAGATCCCTTATAGATTCCCCATCCTAAGAAGGCTTGGTCCCATCTTATCTGAGCTTCTAAGAACTGTCTACTTCTCTCTTGAATGTGGTCAGTTAATGGTCTTTCATGAAGGAAGCGCTTCTCTCCTCAGATATTTCTTTTTATCTATGATGGTTGATGCTAATGAAGCTCTGCCTTCTGTTTTGAAATGCCAGAACTGAATCAGAAGCAAAAGTGGGATGGATTTGAAATCTTTGCCCTGCTGCCTTCACTGTAGTGTTAAACCCCAGGTCTCAGCGGTTTAGACACTGTACTTATGAACCAAGGTGAAGGCTGCCAAGGTTATTTGGCTTTGATTTTTTTTTTTTCCCTATAGGTGTCTATGAAAACTTTATGTGATCCTCATCCTGATGGTCCCCCATGATCACAGCCTAGGACATTCTGTAACTGTCTGCCTGACTTTCTTGTAGCTTGTGTGTCAGTGATGGGTTCTTTCCCTTCCCTTTCAGGTGTTTGAGATTGGTTAGGTGAGGTGTTTCACATTCAGCTTTTTGAGCACGGGATTCTATCTTCATAGAATCAACATCCCACAGATGTGTGTAGGGATAAACTGGACAATGATCATTGAGAATCTGGGCTACTCTCGCCTTGCCCCCAAGGGGCTGGCATATATGGATTCTCAAACTCTCTGGTCTGTGGTGTACCACCATGGAATCAGTCTTCCAATATTGTCTTGGTACTGAGTTCAGTATCCTAAAGGGGTAGAAACCCTTAGGGGATGGTCTCTCTGACCTGTGGGTTCCTTTTTCTGTGGCCCATGGTCACTTGCCTAAGAATGTAGGTCTGCAGGTGCTTGAACCACATGTCAAGGACCCTGAAGGAAACTTTGAACCCCAAGACCTGAAGGTCTGTCCTTCACCCTGTGCTGTGGGGGGAGGGAGGCTCTGAGAAGGGGGAGTTTTTCATCTCAGTTATCCCTTTTCCTTATCACTACTCTCTTTTTGATAATTATCCTGATAGTAGAAACTTCAAAAATTCTTAAAGGTATTCTCAACCAAGCAGCTGATGGTATTCTTCCTCTGTTCAGAGTCATGGGGTCAGACTCAAGGTTCATGTCAGGTTGACTGAGTCGAGAAACTCGTGGAGCCCTGCCTACTGGACATCCCCTCCAAAGCCCAGACGTTCCAGAGGATGTGTGCACACACATCTGAGTGGATTCCTTGCCTCCACAATCACTCAGTGTATAAAGTGATGGTCCTAGGGACAAGCACATGTACTTATGATTCTGGTCGCTATAGGTGATGTATCTGCAGAAAGTGAGCCCTCTGTCTACCTGGGTGAATGCCCCTGCAGCATGGTCTTGTTCAGTGACTGTCCACAGGGCTATTTGTCCATGTTGAGAGAACTATCAAGCTGATCCAAGGACTTTTCAATAGAACCAGATGAACCTTTCTACATGAAAAGGGACTCTAGCAATCTCAGGGTAAAACTCACCAGGGCCAGGTGAATGACAGCTTGCAGGCACGTGGCCGATGGAGCATCCAGGGAGGTCCTGACAAAGTCACTGCCCAGTGTCCACGGAGCAGCTCTGTCCTGAGAGAGTCTTCCTCCTTATAACAGGGTCATTCCTTCACGTTGCCCCAACATGTGGGATCGTTCCACTTCTGGAAGCCAAGAAACTTCTAGTCTCCCAAGAGCAGAGTCTGAGTCCCTTGTAAACTGAATCCCAGTCAGTCCTGTCCCCACTCCCCACAACCTTCATTTCCCTCAGAACTTGGAAGTGACCATACATGGAGAGAACTGAAACCCCACCCTTCTCTTAGGAGCAAGGTTCCTTCTTGGAACATCTGTCTTGTCAGAGTTAGCAGGCCTGGTATATGACTCCAGTCCTTACCCCTTTTACCAGGGCTTCCAAGGTGTTAAGAGCACTGAGAGATATGTGTTCCTATTTCTACCTCAAGGAACCCAGAAGGAAGAGGGATGTTCCTCCCCGATGTCTGGGAGCTGATAATGTCATCAGTGTCAGTGATGCAATCCACAAACCCAGGGAGCTTTGTCACTGATGCTGTTTCTTTCCCCATGGACTGTTGAGCAGAACACAGACGCCCTTCATTCCCAGCTCATCTTGTGAGCAGCAGGTGTTCCTTGAGGTGGAAGATTTAAATCTACTCTGGCAATGTTTCAGAAAGGTCCCTGGAAGGTGCTGCATCTGGGAAATTCACCCAGGGGAGGCAGTGGCTCAATGCAGAGTGGAAGCCCCGGACTTTCTCTTTTCAGCATCTTTGGCACCAACTGAAATGTGTTCCGGAAGGTCTCGGGACAGTGCTGATTACAGCCTGGACCAGTACCTTCTCCTCTGGCAGCAAGGGCTCACTGTTCTGAATTCAACGAGCAGGGTTCTTAAGTCAGTCCTATCTGCTTGTTATTGGAATCCTGGGCCTGATGGGACACTGGGGTCCAGGATGAGTCAGTGTCACCTTCTGGGATGTGCAGTGGCAGCTGGTTCTTCCTTATCAGATCTTAGCCCTTTCAGGTGTGTATCTAGTGAGGTTTTTGGTGAAGTGGCCCAGGAGGCCTTTAAGGATGGCTGTTCTAGGGAGAGGCAGTGAAGGTGCAAAGCTGGTTCTCAGAACTTGCTGGAGAAATTGACAGCATGTTTAGCATCTTGGTCAACTCACTTAGCCATCAAGCAAGAGTTCACTTGGGAGAAATCAGACTTTCTCTGTTAATCAGAATAATTTGCATGTAATTTGTATATTTCTGTGTGAACTGTTGGTGAATCCAGGAAGGAAGTTATCTAGGCCCAGAGAATATTTTGTGGGAAGGTTTTAAATGCATTTTTTCTATCATAAGAACCTTGGCTAATTCAAGGTCTCCTTTTTCTTGGGCACGTTGTGATAATGTACATCTTTGTACATTTGAAGTTTAAATGAGCACTGCCTATACTCTCAATACTGCAGGTTGGGATACTAATGAAATATGGGTATCCTTATGAGTTTTTTGTTGGTGCTTCCAGGAAAAGAACCGTTAATCTTACAATCTGAAATGTAAAGTAAACCCCAGTGAACTAGTATGCATTACCTTCAATACAGAATGTGAAGTAAGAATTTTGGACAGATGCTATATTAATTTCCAACTGTTGCTATAACAAATAATCACCAAGTTTCCACTGAAAACCAACTTTATCTTTCAGTGTTGGAGAAGATAAGTTGGTGGTGGGCATCATTGAGTAAAATCAGGCATTTGCAGGTTATGTTCCTTTCTTGTTTTCCAGAAGATGAGCTGTTTCTTTGCATAAGCCTTCCTTCTAGAGGCCTTCTGTATTTCTTGTTTTGGGCCTCTCTGTTAGATCTTCAGAGTCAGGATTTTACTTTTTTTTTTTTTTTTTAATTTATTAGAATATAGTTGACTTACAATGAGTTTCTAATGACTGTATAACAAAGTGAATCAGCTATATATATACACATAACCCCCTCTTGTTTGAATTTCCTTCTCATTTAGGTTACTACAAAGCATTGGGTTCCTTGTGCTGTACAGTAGGTTCTCATTAGTTAGCTATTTTATACATAGCAGTGTGTTTATGTCAATCCCAATCTCCCAGTTCATCCTACCCCTCCTTTCCCCTTTGCTTTTCTTACAGCTGTCATACAGAATGAAACAAGTCAGAGAGACAAATGTCATATATTAATTGATATATGTGAAATCTAGAAAAATGGTACAGATGGGAATATTTGCAAAGTAGAAATAGAGACACAGAGATAAGGGTCAGGATTTTCTTTGCCTTCATTTACTCTTGCCATATAACAAAACAAGGTCACGGTTTCTGAGGATTAGAATATAAAAGGCTTTGGGAATCCTTGAAACTATTTTATCTGGAACTTTATTTGAAAGTGATCCCAGGAAACCCAGGGCAGGGAGTAGTGAATCTAGAGATTATTGCACTAAGTGAAGCAAGTCAGAGAAAGATAAATATCATGATAACACTCACAAGTGAAATCTATTTACAAAACAGAAATAGACTTACAGGTTCTTAAAGGATGATGTCTTTTAAAAACTTATTCTCTATCGACCACAAAAACAGATAAAAATGCACTGTTTAAGGATGAAAACTTAGATCCTCCTAGATGTCAAATCTCCCTTTTTGTTGTTGTGGCTGTTCAGTTGCTAAGTCATATCCAACTCTTTGTGACCCCATGGATGGCAGCAAGCCAGGCTTCCCTCTCCTTCACTGTCTTCTGGAGTTTGCTCAAATTCTCATCCATCGAGTTGGTGATGCCATCCAACCATCTCATCCTCTGTTGCCCTCTTCTCCTCCTGCCTTCAACCCTGAGTATTTGTTGAAAGGACTGAAGCTGAAGCTCCAATACTTTGACCACCTGATGGGAAGAGCTGACTCACTGGAAAAGACCCTGATGCTGGGGAAAATTGATTTCCTTTAAGATCCAAATTGGTCTCAAATATTACAGAGGAAAGCACTTGTCCGTCTGCCCTGATCCTCTCATGCTGACCTCTGAGCCTGGTTGGCTGTTTTGACACAGGTGTGTCCCCTTAAAGGAACCAGCCCTTGGCATCAGAAATGCCAGTGTTTAAGTGTGGTTTTGCTCCACAATCAGTCCTGACTACTCAGTAGACTCTGGATCTGAATCTGCCTTCTCATTCATAAGGATGACACTTTATGCTGATAGAATGAGTTCTTTACTATATTATATATTTTTAATGGAATGAAACCTCTTTCTGCTCCTAATGAGGTCTGCTGTAGTGAGTCAGATCAGCTAGCTGAGCCCACCAGGGGCCAGAGTGAAGAAACCACAACTCATGGCCATGGTTTGGACTGATGGTTTTGTCGTCATGGTTTGACCATCTGAACTCAGATGCACGAATGTCTTGTATTGAGCCCTCCCTTACACTGTAGACTCCTGAGGAAGAAAGTGAGATGAAAACATCCTCTTTATCTCTATGCTTTAGCCTTTGTCTTTTCCTGATGCTTTTTGAGAGTTCTTCATCTGATCTTCAGCCACATTCATTCTATTACTGACTTCACATAACTTTACACAGTACTGTTTTTATGCTG
Source organism: Bos javanicus (assembly GCF_032452875.1). NCBI lineage: Eukaryota > Metazoa > Chordata > Mammalia > Artiodactyla > Bovidae > Bos > Bos javanicus. The sequence goes on from NC_083873.1 coordinate 105,754,362, forward strand.
GATATTTCTTTTTATATTCTATGTCTGAATTGGAGTGCAAGGAGATCAAACCAGTCAGTTTCAAAGGAAATCAACTCTGATTATTCATTAGAAGTGAAGTGATAGTTGCTCAATTGTGTCTGACTCTTTGTGACCCCATGGACTATGCAGTCTTTCCATGGAATTCTCCAGGCCAGAGTGGGTAGCCTATCCCTTCTCCAGGGGAATCTTCCCAACCCTGAGATCGAACCCAGGTCTCCTGCATTACAGGTGAATTCTTTACCAGTTGAGCCACCAGGGAAGCCTAGGAATACTGGAGTGGGTAGCCTTTCCTTTCTCCAGGGGATCTTCCTGACCCAGGAGGAATTGAACTGGGGTCTCCTGCATTGCAGGCAGATTCTTTACCAGCTGAGCTCCCAGGGAAGTCATTCATTAGAAGGACTGATGTTAAAGCTGAAGCTCTAACACTTTGGCCACCTGATGCAAGGAGCCAACTCATTAGAAAAGACTTTGATGCTGTGAAACACTGAAGACAGAAGGGGGTGGCTGAGGATGTTGGTTAGATAGCATCACTGACTCAATGGACATGAGATTGAACAAACTCCAGGAGATAGTGGAAGACAGAGGAGCCTGGCATGCTATGGTCCATGGGGTCACAAAGAGTGGGGCACTACTTAGAGACTGAACAATAGCAAATTCCCTGGGCTAATACGCATCCCTCTGTCTTTGAGAATACTGACTATCTAAACTTCTTGATCTAGTAATCTCTTTACAGACTGTGGGTTTTCCTTAGAATAGAATGCCCTTGAGGTAGTTTCTTAGAACTTACATTCTTATGGTGGTGACTCCACTTTCTCTAGGGAAACTTCAAAGAGCAGAACCTGCCACCTCTCAGCTTTGAAAGATGTCCAGGTTCTGTATCAAAGGTCTGCAAAGATGGACATCATCTCCTTCAGTTAGAAAATGAATGTAGTTTTTATCTAGCATGTTGGTGAATATATATGTTTGGAAGACAAGACTTAGATGCTAGAAGGTAGGAGCTGGGTACTCTTTTATTCTCTTCTGAAAGCCTTTGGCACTAAGAGTAACAAGAATTTCCCAAGTGGGTGGACATGTGTTCAGTGTGGACAACACTGACCTCCTTCCATGTGCCACTGAAGCTCATCTGGGAGACGTGGATAGATTGCTGAAACCATCAGAGTCCCAAAGTCTCATGAAACTGAGGATACTTATGTTGGTCCTCAAACCATCAGCTACTTTCTGGGTGGGAGAAACAGCTATTGGAAATACCTTCTGGGCATTAGCCCCTTTCTGCTTTATTTTGGTGATGACTTTCTAGGGAGAATGGCCCAGAGATCCAGAGGGAATGGCTGTTGTAAGAGAAAAATGAACAATGAGAGGACTGTTGTTTATAAAGAACATGCTGTCTGTCAGGGGGTAGGGTGATGGGTTTGGCTCTCCTGGCAGTTTGTACTTCAGGTCAGTGAGGTTCCCGCTTCATACAGGCTTGTTAGGTCAGCAAGTGAAAGTCGCTCAGTTGTGTCTGACTCTTTGCCACCCCATGGACTATATAGTCCATAGAATTCTCCAGGCCAGAATACTGGAGTTGAGTAGCCTTTCATTTCTCCAGGGGATCTTCCCAAACCAGGGATCGAACCCAGGTCTCCCACATTGCAGGCAGATTCCAGCTGAGCCACAAGGGAAGCCCTTGGTCAGCAAAAAATCGCGCACAGGCCATGGGTCTGGCAGGCCAGCCGGTCGGTCCTGACAACAGTGTTTGGATGGAACAGAACCAGGGCACCCCTTGTTGCAGCCTACTACCCCTGCCTCCAACCTTTTTTCCAGCCACAAACTTGAAAACCATCTTCTTTGCTCATCTCTGTCTTTGGGACCAGTTAACACCCTTTATTTTTTTTGGCTTTGCTGGATCTTTGCTGCTGCCGCAGGCTTTCTATAGTTGCGAGCAGGGACAGCTCTTCATTGCGGTGGCTTCTCTTGGTGTGGAGCACAAGCTCTAGGGCGTGTGGGCTTCAGTAGTTCTGGCTCTGGAGCTCTAGGCATGGGCTCATTGGCTGTGGCACGTGGACTTGGTTGCTCCAAGGCATGTGGAATCTTCCCCGGCCAGGGATCGAATGTATGTCTCCTGCATTGGCAGGCAGATTCTTTACCATGGAGCCACCAGGGAAAGCCCCCAACACCAATTTTTGAGCTTAGCTCCTATTGCCAACCATGAGTTCCCAGATTCACGGGAATTATTCCCTGGAGGTGGAGGCTGGAGTCCACTGCCTGATCCTACATCTGCAAGCCTGCTCTGCCTGCCCCTGTCTGGGCTTCTATTTCAACTGTTGACAATAAGACCTAGAGGAATTGGGGCCCCTTCTCCCAGGAGTTGGCCAAGAACTGCAAGGGTGCCAAGTGTCTCTTGGAAAAGCAAGACCAGCTCTTAAAGGGGGCAAAACCCAGATTTAGAAAAACTTAGCAGATTGTGACATGTAGATAGGACAAATGTCAGACACACAGGAGCCTGTGTCGACGGTCTTGCCAAAATACACGGTCCTCATCGCCCCAGTAGAAGCGATTAGTGTGGGAGCTGTACTCTGTTGAGTCCTGAGAGAACTGGACTGGTCCCTCCTGGGTTTTTCCAGCCCTTGAGCATCTGGGGATTTATGTCTCTGTAGCTTCAGGTCCATCTGGAGCAGTAAGATGACAGCTGTGTTTCCGCTTCATCCCACGGGGTCACAGGTGGGACCTAGGATGTAAACTCTCCATTTCCTGACACAAGTCATTGCCTGTGGTCCCCAGAAGGGTAGGTGAGTTCTCTATGGTGTGATTATGTCCCACTCGGCTCTTTTCAAAGCAGTAACTTCTCAGGTGACTTAAACTGTTTTGCTTTATTTTCTACTGTCATCTGAAATGAAGGAAGCTCTCTTTGGGATCTCAAGTACTTCTGCAAAGTATTCTTAGAGTTCTTTCTTGGTTGGGGATGGTTTATGAGCACAGCTGCCTCTCCCCAACACACACACAAGGAGGATGAGCAGTGTGAATTGTTTGCCAAATGCAGTTTTGATGAGGCAACTCAATTCTTTTTTTTTTTTCTTTAAAAGCACAGCAGTCCCACATTGAAGTGGGAATGAGGGTATGTCCCTCTGACCTAATCTGATGGCCGGTGTGTGGTGACCTTTCCCAGCTGGACAGGTGCTTTGGCTGCCCTTGAATAATTAATCTGCCCTGTACTGCCTGGTCCAGGAGGGGATCTCAGCGAGGAGCATATGTCCCTATAACTTGTCTTGCCCAGTGACATCAGTTCCTCATGATTGAAGGAGAATAAAGCTGATTCCCCTGCTCTTGGCTGTGGTTAGGTAGTTAATTCTGGCCACAGAGTATGAGCTACATATGACCTTCAGGACACAGCCTTACAAAGGTAGTGGTCCTCCCTTCCTCTTTCAATGTCCTCCTTCATTGAGGCCACCTCTAGGAAGAGGAGAAGAAGACTCTGCTTCCTCTTGTTGATGCATTTTCTAAGAGGTGAGTGGTGGGCTGGGACATTCCAGCAAAGGGCTATTTTGACTCTCATGTGCTCCAGCTCTGTGTGAGGGGGAAAGATGGTTCTAGAAGTCAAAGAGGATGTTTAAGCTTTCCTAAGTTCAGGTGCTTGTTGGTGAAATTCATTTCCTTGCAGGCTGTGGTACTGAGAGCCTCAGTGTCTTGCTGATGGTTGGCCAGAAGTTCCCTAGTTGCTTGTCCCTTTGGGCTTCCCTGTAGGGTAGCTCACACCATAGCTGCTTGGCCCTTTCTTCAACCTTCCACCCAGGTGGTTTTGGCATCTCCAGTTCATTTGGCTTCAGGCAACTATGATGGACACAGATGTGCTGGCCAGACCCAGCACCAAGGAAAGATTTGTCCAGAATGCTAGGAGTGCTGCCATCAGATATACTTGATCTATTGGCCCTTCAGGGCTCCCCTTAACTTCAGATAAGGGCTTCCCTGGTGGCTCAGATGGTAAAGCATCTGCCTGCAGTGCAGGAGACTTGGGTTTGATCCCAGGGTTGATGCCCTGGATAAGGAAATGGCAACCCACTCCAGTACCCTTGACTGGAAAATTCAATGGACAGAGGAGCCTGGTAGGCTACAGTCCATGGGGTTGAAAAGAGTCGGATACGACTAAGCGACTTCACTTCACTAACTTCAGATAACGTTGGCACAGTTTCCACCATCCACCCACTCTCGCTCTGGAAAGCCGTATTATGTTTGATATGCTAAGCTCTGAAGGATGGTGGGGGTGGTTCTTGTCATTTTTCTGTATGACATATTCTGGCTTCTGAAAAACAAAGGGAAAAAACCCCAAAATGGATCTGGAGAATGACAGTAAATCACCATAACACAATCAAAGACAGATCGCAATAGCAACACCATGCCGGGTGTGTTCTCTCTGCTAGAGTGGATGAACACGGCCTTGGATTTGGCAAATTCATATTTCTCCCAGAAAAATGTATTCCCAGGCTGGCAAACTTTCTGTCAAGGTCCAAATAATGAATGTTAAGTCGTTGCGGCAGACTCTACAGCTAGAAAGCCCTAACTACACTGCAGTGCAAAAGGAGCCACAGTTAATACATTTTTTAAAAATGATGGTGGCATCTCAAGACTTAGAACCCATGCCAAGCCAGGTGTGGGCTTTGGTTCATCAACACTTGGACAGCAGTGTGTGTTCAGTTCCCCCTCAAGGGTGTGTAAACCTTCTGTCATAATCCAAAGAGATCTGGAGTCTGGGACATCACACTGACTCACCACGAGCTAGAAGTGTCAGCGCCTTGGTGGCCTTGATGATACATGTGCACTCAGAGGATAGAAGACAGTCTCTGCAGGGATTCTCCCCTTCAGTCACAGACTCCTACAAAACAAGGGGCATGCCAGAATACTTCTGTTGTGCCAACTTGTGTCCTCTGAGAAGCAGACACCAAAATGGCTTTATGTGCACAGGAGACTTACTGGGAGACATTCCTGTGAAAGATGGAGGAGGAAGAAGCAGGAGGAGATAAGGAGCACCTTCTGTCCTCCATGCAGGTGTGACGCCTATGAAAGGAGAGAGGGAAGGAGGCTCAGACTGCAGGCCAGGCCCATGGGGGATCCCCCAAGCAAGTGGTTCCCAACTGAGGACTCCTTTCTTGGGCAGGAAAGGATGGCACTGGTACGTCACTGAGCCCTGTCACTGGCTGGGAGCAGCTGGAGTGCTCAGTTGTGTCTGACTCTTTGTGATCCCAAGGACAGTAACCCGCCAGACTCCTCTGTCCATGGGATTCTCCAGGCAAGAATGCTAGAGTGGGTTGCCATTTTCTTCTCCAGGGAGCAGCTGGAGAAAAGGAGGAAAACATACCCTCCTTCTGAACATGGTACAGCAAGGCACCGACAATACGAATCTTCAAATTGTGAACTTTCAAAGACACAGACATGCGTTCACATGTCCAATCGCGTGAGTTAGCACACCTGTCTGATGTAGGTTGTCAAGTGTGTTGCCTCCTCTACAAGTGATTGTGCTTCTGTGTACTTCACTGGATAGCACTGGATGGAGTCCTGTAGTTGAGTACCTTTATAGATAGGTTCTGGTTCCTTGCTGGATTCAATTCTATGCCACCCATGTCAGGTGTGAGTGAAATCACAGCTTTCCCTTCCTGACGACCCTTCAGCTGTACCGTCTCCTGCCGCCTCTGGTCAGTAACTCTTGTCTGCTTACTTGATGCCAGTCCCTGTATGCAGCTGCTGTACTATATTACTGTACTTTTCAAGGCAGTGTACTGTAAGATTGTTTATTTTTGTTCACTTGTTTGTATTAGTGTGAACATTATAAACCTATATATAGTATTATATAGCCAATTTACAATCATTGGTTGTAAAAATTCCTGGACATTATCTCTTCAGTTAGTGTTATTAAATCTAACTTTGTTGGACTTAAGCACAATCAGACTTACAAATGTGCCCTCGGAAGAGAACTCATTCGTATGGAGGGAATTGAATGGACCTGGGGACCCAAATAGGGGCTACCTGGGGCTCTCAGTTTCCTGCACTGTGTTCTTTTCCATGGCTACCACGCCATCTAAAATAAGAAATTGTTGCATCTTCCACGTCCCTTCACAAAGAAGGAACTAAGGTGGCTGGTCAAATTCTTTGAGCTCTGGTAAGAGACCTGATTCCCCTGGGAATCCCATCCCAACACAGATATTGGGTGACATGAGAGGTTGCTAGTGTTGAGTTGAGGCCAGAGAAGGAATGAGCTCTGCAGCAGATCCAGGCTGGGGTTTGAGCAGCTCTGCCTCTTGGGCTGTGTATCTTGGTTCACTTGGTCATTCCTTTTGTGATGAAATGGTCTGACATTAGAATATATATGGACTCCTGAGCTGTGGCATGGGGCCTGGGCCTAAAAATGGAAAGACTGGAAAATTGAGGACAAAAAGGTCAGGGATTGGGACCCGTCTGTGGACATGGGTGCTTGCTAAGCCACTTCAGTTGTGTCTGACTCTTTGTGACTCTATGGAGTATAGCCCTCCAGGCTCCTCTGTCCATGGGATTCTCCAGGCAAGAATACTGGAGTGGGTTGCCATGTCCTCCTCCAGGAGATCTTTCCGACCCATGGATGGAACCCCGCATCTCTTATGTCTCCTGCATCAGCAGGTGGGTTCTTCACTACTAGTGCCACCGGGGAATCTATGGACATAAAGGAGTTTTTAACTGCATGTTAAATCTCCAGGAGGTGTCCAGCACTTAACAGGGAAGTAGAAAAATGATTTGGGTCCCCTGTGGCATTGGCCTGGAGAAGGAAATGGCAACCCACTCCAGTGTTCTTTCCTGGAGAATCCTGGGGACAGGGGAGCCTGGTGGGCTGCCGTCTATGGGGACGCATAGAGTCAGACACAACTGAAGGGACTTAGCAGCAGCAGTGGCGTTGGCCACTCCGGTGCCGACAGGATGAGCACATGAACACGGTAGCCACAGTGATAGAGGTGGGATCTGAGATTGGTTTCAACAACATTGGCGCCTACTTCCCAAGGGTGTTCTAGCAATTGGCTCCACTGCCTGTCCAACCTGCCAACAACAGAGACTGAGGCCGATCCCTCCGTGCGGCGGCATTTCTCAAGGCAACGAGGTGGTGGTAAGCTCATTACACTGTGTGAGCTCAGTTGCTTTCTGTTGTGTCTGACTCCTTGTGACCCCACGGACTGTAGCCCACCAGGCTCCTCTGTCCATGGGATTCTCCAGGCAAGAATGCTGGAAAGGGTTGCTGTGCCCTCCTTCAGGGGATCTTCCCAATCCAGGGATGGAACCTGCATCTTTTAAGTCTCCCTGCATTTGCAGCCGGATTCTTTACCACTAGAGCTGCCTGGGAAGCCCCAGTGTGTGCGTGTATGTGCATGTATATGTGTATATAGATTTGTCTCTCATATGCTATTTTAGTGTGTATTTTCAGTTGACAGTTATTTTCCCTTGTCACTTTAGAGAGATGTCCACTGTTTCCTAGCTTTCAATATTACTGTTTAAAAAAAGCAGTTTGTAAGTAGTGATGGTTTACTCTTTGGTCTCTGATAAGATCATTTCTTATCTTTGTTTCATTCAGACATGTCTATATGATAAATTTCTATCTCTTAGCTGTTGGGGATTGGCTGAGCTTCACAAATCTATAGATTGGTGTTTTTCATTGGTTGCAAAAATTCTTGGTCATTATCACTTCAGTATAAAGCTTTTGCTGCTGTTCAGTTGCTGAGTCCGTCTTTGTGACCCAATAGACAGCTGCACATAGGCTTCCCTGTCCTTCACTATCTCCCGGAGTTTGTTCAAACTCCGGTCCATTGAGTCAGTGATGTCATCCAACCGTCTCATCCTCTGTTGCCCCATTCTCTTGCCCTCAGTTTTCCCAGCATCAGGGTCTTTTCCAATCAGTCAGCTCTTCACATCAAGTGGCCAAAGTATTGGAACTTCAGCATCAGACCTTCCAGTGAATATTCATGATTGATTTCCTTTAGAATTGACTGGTTTGATCTCCTTGCAGTCCAAGGGATTCTCAAAAGTCTGCTGCTGCTAAGTCGCTTCAGTCGTGTCCGACTCTGTGCGACTCCATAGATGGCAGCCCACCAGGCCCCTCCGTCCATGGGATTTTCCAAGCAAGAGTACTGGAGTGGGGTGCCATCGCCTTCTCTGTCAAAATTCTTCTCCAGCACCACAATTCAAAAGAATAAATTTTTTTGCACTCAGCCTTCTTTATGGCCCAACTCACATCTGTAAATGATGCTGGAAAAACCATAGCTTTGATAATATGAATCTTTGTGGGCAAAGTGATATCATTGCTTTTTAATATACTTTCTAGGTTTGTCATAGCTTTTCTTCCAAGAAACAGACATGACTGAGCACCATACTTCAGTATCAAGTAGTATTTCCTTTTGTTTTCAAATGACAATTCTATATGTTTTCCTGCCCCTTTTCTTGTTTTGTAGGCCACCTTTTCTATATTCTAGAATCTACTCTCTAGCAGGATCTCACTTCCCTGACCAGAGAGGCATTGAACCCAGGATAAGGCAGTGAAAGCCCAGAATCCTAACCACTAAGCCACCAGGGAACTCCCCGACCTGTAGTTTGATTTCTGTCTTTCTATAACTCCAAAGAGACATTTTAAAACTTTCTTCCTTAATCATTCATCTCTTCTGATGGCTCTGTCTCATTTCCACTTCTGTGTCTCGGCACTGAAATCTCTTCAGCTTCATCTTTTAGCTCACTGTTTTCTCTCATCCTTACCTGGTAGTTAACACAACCCTGATATCCAACTCCTAGAATTCTGTGAAAAGGAAATTGTTTTAGCCGATTCAGATCTCCTCTACCTTCAGTTGTGTTTTGTTCCAGCTGTTGCTGTGGGGTGTTGCCTTTGAATTCACACAGGTGCACACTCACAGGTCATGGCCTCGGGGCTTGTCTGTTAAGACAAAGCGTGAGAGACTCTGGACCTATGCCCTGATAGCAACAGAGCACAGGACATGGCCCCAGGGGACATGACGTGACCCTATAACCTGCCACGTCTGCCAGAGAGCCTTGATGAGCTCTACTAAATGTTCAGACATGGCACAGGGACCACAGCTTGCCAGGGTGGCAGCATCAGATGTTTGTTCCTCTTCCAGTGCAATTCCTTCTAATAACCCACTGACAGGGCCATGTAGCCACCTGGGACCACTCAGGTTCAGGTTGCTGTGATCCACTGAGCAAGAACAAGAACTGCTCTGGCTTAAAAGCCTCATTCTCCATAGGAGTCCAGATCTTTTGTAAGAAAACCACTGGTATAGTTTCTAGGTTCTCGTGTGCTAGTTACAGGAATCCCTGTGTGCAGGGAAGCCCAAAATATGGTATCCCCATCAAGAATTTAGAGTTCCTTAAAGTCCAGATTTGGTTTATTGGTCAGGGTCATTTTTACCACAGGCAAGTTTGCCTAGTAATATCATTGATATACCATCATTGGGTTATTGGAGCTAGAAGTTTAACCAAATCCTCATGAAGAAAAGGCAGGAGTCTTTTTCATTCCAATCACATGGTCAGAATTGCCCGTGATGGGCACTGTGAAACCCACTAAGTTGTAAGTTCAGGCAGGCCTAGTACCGCCCCAAGAACAAACAAAATGATACATGGGAATCAGATGGAGCTGGTCCAGAGGGCACCAGAAACTCTCAGCTCACATTTTGACCTGATTTAGGGGATTCTCCCAGACTTGCTAATACAGGAAGAGAAGCTCAGGCTTGATAAAATTAGCAATGGAATGTGGACACAAGTGGAAAATAAACTGCTGGGCGCCATGGCCTCGCTCAGAGGTGGCCTTTGAAAGGCAGAGGTTAGGCTGTGCAGCTGGTCAATGACATGATGTAGAGAGAGAAGTGGCCTGAAGTAAGGCTATACAGGGACTCTTGAGCTGGGTTGCTCAAGCACACTGTTGGAAGTGACTCAGATCTGTGAGAGCTCTATGAAGGCTGTAAACCCTAGAAGAAGGACCTCATTCACTGATTCTAGTACACTCATGAATGATGGCTGGACAGAAGCAGCAAATTGATGACCTTAGCAGCCTGTAGTCATGGAAAGAGCATTTTTTAGATGGGACACGGAAGTACTAGGAGGGAAAACAGACTGATGGAGGCTGTGGATTCTCCTAGTAAGAGGGGCTTAAACAAAAGGAGAATTCCTGGGACTTCCCTGGTAGTCCAGTGGTTAGATCCTGTACTTTCAATGCAGGGGGCACAGGTTTGATCCCTGGTCTGGGAACTAAGATTCCACATGCCATGCAGTGTGACCAAAAAGTAAATAAATGAATGAGTGAATTGTACATGTGAATAATATCTCAAAGCTTTTTTTTCTGTTAAGAGAATTCCTGGAATCACACATTCTAGCATCAAGTCTACCAAAAATCCAGACAGGCCCAATGTGATGGTTAATTTCTATGTCACTTGGTTGAGTTAAGCAATGTCCATGTATATGGTGAAAGTTAGTCACTTAATCGTGTCCAACTCTTTGCAACCGCATGGACTGCAGCCCACCAGGTTCCTCTGTCCATGGAATTCTCCAGACAAGAATATTGGAGTGGGTTGTTGATTCCCTTCTCCAGGGAATCTTGTCAACCCAGGGATGAAACCCAGGTCTCCTGCATTGCAGGCAGATTCTTTGCTGTCTAAGCCCTTAGGGGAGCCCTATAGGGTGAAATGTTGTGTATCTCTGAGGGTTGTTTCTGGATGAGATTAACGTTTGAACCAGTCAACTGAGTTTAAAAAAAAGAAAATCACCCTCAGCAAAGCAGGTGGATATCATCCAAGCCACTGAGGGCTTGAATAGAACAAAAAGACGAAGGAAGGATAAACCTACTTCTTGCTTGAACTGGCATCCATCTGCTCCTGCCCTTGGCCATCAGGATGCCTGGTTCTCAGGCCTCTGGACTCGAACTTACACCATCACACCTGGTTCTCAGACCTGCAGACTCAGACTGAATTGCACCACTGACTTTCTTTGTTCTGCACTTTGCAGGTGGCAGATAGTGGGACTTCTTGGCCTCCATAATCACGAGCCATTTCCTATAATAAATATTCTATCTATCCATATATATTCTATTGGTTCTTTCTCTGGTGAATCCTGACCAAACAACCAGTCATTCCTCTGTGGTCATCAGACCCGAGAGGGGCCCAAATCCATTCTGATGTTGAGAGAGAATCTAGAGAATGAGGTGAAGAGTATGAAGAGCGTGTATATCCCACCCCCATCACCAGGACTTTATGGACGTTATAGGCTACCCTTTGTAGACTGAAAAAAACATACAACCTAAAAGTAGGGAATTACATTTTATCTGGTGGACTTAAGCCCAGAAGGTAGCCTCTCAGATAGCTCTGTGGGACTACGCTAACAAGGGAAGGGAGGAGCCAGGTTAATATATAGAAGTTTTTGCTATAAAAGGCAGGTAGTTGGACATCAAAAGATTACTATTAAACAGATATCAAGTTAGTGAATTTGGCACTTTTCTCTGTGTAGGAAAATGCAAGAGCCTGGGCTCATTGAAATCATTCCTTTGATACGCACCTTAACTCTCTGGGGCCAGTATCCTGTTTTCTCCTGAATCCTCAAACCCTCAGACCTGGCTGCAGTGGCTGATGGCTTGATGACCTCAGCATCCTTTCATTACTGATATGGCAGGTGACATTCCTTGTCCATACTTTCTAGTTCTCTTTTGGAGAGTTGCAGGAAGAGGACAAACTTTATAAGAGATTCCATCTGGGTTATCAAAGCAGAAACCGATTTAGGTAGAAAGACCATTTGTATTAAAAGAAGATACATTACTCCCTTCACAACCCAGCAGAGGGAAGCAGCTTGAGACTATGGGTAGTTGGGAAAGTAATGGAATATACAGCATGTGGTATGGTAAATGGACAGTCCTGGACACTGCTACAGTCCTGATTGTGGGCTCCTTGAGCACAAATCTGTAGTTGATCTATACATTTGTGAATAATTGTTGGCATGTATTGATTTTGTTGGGTTGGCTTAGTTTGATTTTCTTCTGAGATTAATCTCTGAGGTCTGGGGACATGGCTGCTATCAGCAGACTGATGAGCTAGGGCCATTTGGGGTCAGGAAGGTCGAGATTTTTTACTTTGAATCAAAATCCATTTGTAAAGCCTTCAGAGAAGAAAAAACTCAGAATCTAAGTTATTCACTCTAGATGCTCATACTAAGAAAGAGCAATAGAAGCTAAACAATATTGAAGATCCTTATGATAGCTTATAGTGAACGGCGTCAGGTTCGTGGTTGCCGAAGAAGAAAGATTAGACATGAGAAGGGGGATGGAGAGCGCCCTGCTTATCAAGTTTTATCCAGACCTTTTATACTTTTACTAGACCCACTCCCACAACATACATCTTAAATTAACAAGATTAGAACTAACAATAGAAAGGTCTTACCAGACCCATTGCCACAACATATGTCTTAGGTTAACAAGATTAGTCAGAAAACCTTCTTGTTAATGGAGAAACATGCCCTCAAGAAAGACACATTGTTATATTGACTAAAACAAAGCAATGTAGAAAAAAACACTTCTCCTTTTCTCCTCCTTGAGAACCCCGGACCCCTGTCTCCTTGGGAGCCCCAAATCCCTTTCTCCTCCTCGAGGATCCTGGACTTATCAACCTGTCTAGGAATTGACTCTCATTTAGGAAGTGGTGGGACAGCATATTAAAAAGCAGAGACATTACTTTGTCAACAAAGGTCCATCTAGTCAAGGCTATGGTTATTCCTGTGGTCATGTATGGATGTGAGAGTTGGACTATGAAGAAAGCTGAGCGCCGAAGAATTGATGCTTTTGAACTGTGGTGTGGGAGAAGACTCTTGAGAGTCCCTTGGACTGCAAGGAGATCCAACCAGTCCATCCTAGGGGAAATCAGTCCTGGGTGTTCATTGGAAGGACTGATATTGAAGCTGAAACTCCAATATTTTGGCCACCTGATGCGAAGAGCTGACTCATTTGAAAAGACCCTGGTGCTGGGAAAGATTGAGGGCAGGAGGAGAAGGAGACGACAGAGGATGAGATGGTTAGATGGCATCACCGACTCAATGCACATGCGTTTGGGTAAAGTCCAGGAGTTGGTGATGGACAGGGAGGCCTGGTGTGCTGAGGTTCATGGGGTGGCAAAGAGTTGGACATGAATGAGCAACTGAACTGAGACAGTATCAAGAGTAACTACATACAGGAAATAATCCTGGAAGCAAAGAGGACAGAATTGGACAAATACTTGAAGAAATGATGGCCACACTTCTTCAAATTTCAGTTAAGACAATAACATACTGATCTAAGCAGCTCAGCAAATCCTAAATAGAATGCATACATGAAAGGGTTAGACACATCTTAGACTACTGATCCCCAAAGATAAAAGGAATTTTGTAAGCAGAGAAAAATGTATAATATAGGGAAAAATGATTCAACTTCTCACTAACTTGTCAGCAACTATAGAAACCAAAAGACAAGGGAACAACATCTGAAAGTACAGACAGAAACACCTGTCAATGTAGAATTCCATATTGAGCAAAAGTATCCCTCTAGGATGCAAGTGAAATAAAAGACATTTGAAAGGAAAATTAAGAGAATTTGTTGCCAGCGTTTCTACACTCCCACACCACAGGAAATGCTAAAGTGAATTCTTCAGGTTGAAGAGAGAAAAAAAAAAAACAAACACTAAGAACTTGACTCTTCAGGAAAGAATAAAGGCCGGCATTGGAAACTTGTTGTTGTTCAATCGCTCACTTGTGTCCGACTCTCTGCGACCCCATGGATGGCAGCACGCCAGGTTTCCCTGTCCTTCACCACCTCCCGGAATTTGCTCAATCTCAAGTCCATTGAGTCCATGATGCCATCCAGCCATCTTATCCTCTGTCGCCCCTTTCTCCTGCCTTCAATCTTTCCCAGCATCAGGGTCTTTTCCAGTGAGTCTGCTCTTTGCATCAGGTGGCCAAAGTATTGGAGCTTTAGCATCAGTCCTTCCAATGAATATTCAGGGTTGATTTCCTTTAGGATTGACTGGTTTGATCTCCTTGCTGTCCAAGTAACAATATCAAAGATAATAAATCAGTTAAAAAGACTTCTGGTTCTGCTTTGCTTGTTAAAATTAGCCTGAAGCACTTTCTTGAGTTATTTTCCAGAATTTAATTGCTGTCCTCCACCCCTAACCTCTACCAGCATTCAACCTCCAGGCCAAATGGAACCCCAGGGATAATTATGTTGACCTTTTCCGACCCTCCTGGCTTCAATCACCTAAATCTTGGATTCTGTCCCTCTTTGCCCAATTCTATGCTGAATTCTCTGCTCAAGCCCTCAGGAACGTGCTTGTGCCCTTAGCTGAAAACTCCCCGATTTTGCTCCTCAGTGAGACATTGCTTTGGGAGAGTTCCCCCATGTCCTCCTTACTTGCTGCAAGTTATAAATCCTTCCTCCTCCCAGTCTTTGGCTTGATCCTCCGCAAGAGGCGAACCCAGTTTTCAGGTAACAACATGAGACTCTGAGCTAGAAGACCTGGGTTTTGGCCCGAGGCCAGCCACTTACACATCATGACTGTCCCACTGAACTTGCTCTGGGTGAGTCTCCTTGTCATTCCTGTGAGGCTAATCCACATTTCCGTTAGGTCTCAGGATTGCTGTCAGAATACAGTGGCACCACGTATAATTGTTGACAGTTTACAAGGTACCTCCAAGAAGCTCTGAGAACAATTTAGAATTAGTTAAATGCCTGTATTCTACATCTGTTCCCTCGTGGCTTAGTGGTGAAGAATCTGTTTGCCAATGCAGGAGATTTGGGTTCGATTCCGGAGTTGGGAAGATCCCTTGGAGAAGGAAATGGCAACCCACTCCAGTATTCTTGCCTAGGAAATCTCATGGACAGCCGAGCCTGGCAGGCTGCAGTCCACCGGGTCGCTAAGAGTCAGGACACAACTGAGCACCCACGCAAACTATTCTATACTGCTGTATCCAGATTTCTTTTGGCTAATTGAACACTGCCATCTGGTGTGTAACTGTGGGAAATAGCAGGGATTGGTTTCCCAAAAGAAAGGTCCTTTAGAATAACAAAGTTAGAAAGTGAAAGTTAAGTCAGTCGTGTCCGACTCTTTGCGACCCCATGGACTGTAGCCAGGCTCCTCCATCCATGGGATTCTCCAGGCAAGAATATTGGAGTGGGTTGCCATTTCCTTCTCCAGGGGATCTTCCTGACCCAGGGATCGAACCCAGGTCTCCTGCATTTAAAGGCAGACGCTTTAACCTCTGAGCCACCAGGGAAGCCCTTAGAATAACAAAAACATTGTCATTTCTTTTTTTTTTTTTCCCCTTAACCTCTTTTTCCAAAGGAAAAGATTCCAGTGATCAAAGAGGAGGTTAGAATAGCCTTTTATAGGCCACTCCAGTATTCTTGCCTGGAAAATTCCATGGACAGAGGAGCCTGGTGGGCTGCATTCCATAAGATTGCAAAGAGTGAGACATGACTGAGCACATGTAAACACATACATGCACACAGACCACTAAGACTAACTTGAAGAGGTAAAACTTAACTTTAGAGGCCAAGTAGCATTTGAATAGGCCTCTTGATGGAAGAGAGGGATGACATGGGAGGTGGGGTTGACCAACGAGTCCTGGGAAGGCAGGGTAGTAGTTAACAGAGCTCTTAGCCTCAGGGAGTGGGCTGGGGCATTCCTGAGCTTGGGTGTTGAGGTTGACTTCTCTCCTGTAAAAAAATTGGGATAATGATGATACTAGCCTCTAATCTTGGAGGAGGACATGGCAACCCCCTCCAGGATTCTTGCTTGGAGAATCCCATGGACAGAGGAGCCTGGTGGTCTATAGTCCATAGGGTTGCAAAGAGTTGGACATGACTGAATGACTTAGCAGCAGCAGAGATTAGGTAAATCCATATTAAATTTCCTGAGTTTGATTATTATACTATGGTTATATAAGAAAAATGTTCCTGTTCTCAGGAAATATACATGGGCATACTTAGGGATAAAGGGTTTTGATGTCTTCAACCTACTCTAATAGTTCAAAAAAGTGTATGTATGTATCCACATATATGTTCACATACTGCTGCTGTTCAGTCACCAAGTCTTTTCTGACTCTTTGTGACCCCATGGACTGCAGCACACCAGGCCTCCCCATCCCTCACCATCTGGAGTTTGCTCAAGTCCATTGAATCAATGATTCCATCCAATCATCTCATCCTCTGTTGCTGCCTTCTCCTTCTGCCCTCAACCTTTCCCAGCATCAGGGTCTTTTCCAACAAGTCACCTCTTTGCATCAGGTGGCCAAAGTATTGGAGCTTCAGCATCAGTCCTTCCAGTGAGTATTCAGGGTGTGTGTACATAAATATACATACACATACAGAGAAAACAAATGGGGGAAATGTAAATAATAAGTGAATCTGAATAAAAACTATGGAATCCTTTATTACTACTTTTGAAACTTTTCTGCAATTTTGAAATAGCATTAAAATAAGCTTTAAAAAATTGAAAAAAAAAAAAAAAGACTTTGTAAGGACGCAAGGTCATGACATGAGGTCTGGTAAGGTTACACTCAGGAGCCAAGACTTGGCCCAGTGGGAGCCAGTATAGGGTGATGAGAAGAGGCACCTGAGAGAGATGACTTTGCCGTAATGCCGAGGAGGAAGACTAGAGCCGGGGGCCAGTTTAAAAAGAAGAACAGCATCAACAGCAGACTTCAGAGGCATCCCAGAGCCAAAGTCATGAAATCTAACCCAATCAAGTATCGGTACTCCTCAGCCTGATTCCTAATGTTGTCCCCTGATTTATGAAGTGAACACCACTGCACCTTCACTAATCCACACTTATCTGTTTATCCACATCTAGAGAGTCATGATGTGATTTATTCAGAGCCAGATGGTGAGCAAACTTTTCTCTGAGGCATAGATTTTTTTTGAGTAGGAGATGGCACCCCACTCCAGTATTTTTGCCTGGGAAATCCCATGGACAGAGAAGCCTGGTGGGCTACAGTCCATGGGATGGCAGAAGGAGTCGGACACGACTGAGTGAGTGAACAACAAGGCATAGATTTAGTTAGACTTTAATGCATTCATCTGACTTATGTTCATTTAAAGTCCCTTAACAGACCATTATTCTGAAACCTGTTTAATATTATATAAAGTGCTCCAAAAGTACAACATGTGAAATGCCAGGCTGGATGAAGCACAAGCTGGAATCAAGATTGCGGGGAGAAATATCAACAACCTCAGATATGCAGATGACACCACCCTATGGCTGAAAGTGAAGAACTAAAGAGCCTCTTGATGAAAGTGAAAGAGGAGAGTGAAAAAGCTGGTTTAAAACTCAACATTCAGAAAACTAGGATCATGGCATCTGGTCCCATCACTTCATGGCAAACAGGTGATGAAACAATGGAAACAGTGACAGACGTTATTTTTTTGGGCTCCAAAATCACTGCAGATGGTGACTGCAGCCATGAAATTAAAAGATGCTTGCTCCTTGAGAGAAAAGTTATGACCAACCTAGATAGCATATTAAAAAGCAGAGACATTACTTTGCCAGCAAAGGCCCATCTAGACAAAGATATAGTTTTTCTAGTAGTCTTGTATGGATGTGAGAGTTGGATGATAAAGAAAGCTGAGGTTTTGAATTGTGTTGGAGAAGACTCTTGAGAGTGCCTTGGACTGCAAGGAGATGCAACCAGTCCATCCTAAAGGAAATCGGTCCTGAATATTCACTGGAAGCACTGATGCTGAAGCTCCAATACTTTGGCCACCTGATGTGAAGAACTGACTCATTGGAAAAGACCCTGATGCTGGTGTTTGATTCAGCAAACTTTTTGAGGACGTAAGCCAAGGGGAGGCAGCCTCTGAGATAGCTCTGAGGGACTGCTCAAAGAGAGAAGGGCGGAACCAGGATATATAGAAGTTTTTGCTGTAATAAAAAGAAACAGATTGACAGTAATCTTTTGATTTTCTGACTAAGAAAGCCAGACATCTCAATGAAGTTAACCTTTTTTTTATGTATGGGTAGATGCAAGAGTCTGGGCTTGCTGAATTCATTCCCTTGATGTGCACCTTAGCTATCTAGGGCCAGTATCATGTGCTTTTCCATCTTGAGTCCTCTCAGGGTCCACCATCAGGGGTGGATGCAGTAGCTGAGGGCTTGGTGGCAGGCAGCCCATTTATTTCCCTCCTGAGATTCCCCTTGGCTCACCACTGGGGCCCGTGGAAGTGGCTGATAGGCTTAATGAGTGCAGCATTTTTGTTTGCTGATAGAGCAGGCAACATTTTTTTTTACCCACTGAGTCAATAGGTAAAGTCACACTAGCTCTGCTCCTGGTATATGGTAAATGCCCAGTAAATGTTTGCTATTACATGATCAGATCAGCAGTAGAATTACTAGTAGTATATTTCATGACACTCCAGGGTTCCACAACTCAGACCAGCCACCCTCCAGAAGACAGTGCTTGAATCTTCCTCTTCCCATCCAGCTTCCCCAGCTCCTTTCCCAGTTTCTCTTGGGGACACATTTTTAATAAATGACACACACATTCTCACTGCAGGGTCTGATTCTGGGGAACAAGAAACATCTCAGCCATGCTTCTATAATAAAACACCATAGACTGGATGAGTTATAAACAACAGATATTTATTCTTCAGAGTTCCAGAGCCTGAAGTCTGAGATGAGGGTGCCAACATGGTCAGATGACATCCCTCTTCTTGGTTGCAGACTTATTTTTGTGTCCTCAGAAGAAGGGGGCCAGGGGAGTTCTGTGGGGTCTCTTTCATTAGGAAACAATCCCAATAATGTGGGTTCTGCCATCATGACCTAAGAACCACCCAAAGGGCCTACCTCTTGATACTAGCACCTTCAGTTCACTTCAGTCGCTCAGTCATGTCTGATTCTTTGTGACCCCATGGACTGCAGCACACCAGGCCTCCCTGTCCATCACCAACTCCTGGAGTTTACCCAAACTCATGTCCATAGAGTCAGTGATGCCATCCAACCATCTCATCCTCTGTTGTCCCCTTCTCCTCCCACCTTCAATATTTCCCAGCAACAGGGTCTTTTCAAATGAGTCAGTTCTTCGCATGAGGTGGCCAAAGTATTGGAGTTTCAGCTTCAGCATCAGTCCTTCCAATGAATATTCAAGATTGATTTCCTTTAGAATGGACCGGTTGCATCTCCTTGCTGTCCAAGTGACTCTCAAGAGTTTTCTCCAACACCACCATTCAATATCACCTTGGGGATTAAGATTTCAACATATGAATTTGGGGGTAGGGGGATCACAAGCATGAACCAAGACCTTCCTCCACTCTTTCTCTAGACGGTCCCTCAGCTGATCTGGTTTCCCATGGCAAACAGACACCCAATGCCTCCTCTCTCTCACGCTTCATGACAAGGGATAGGAAGTAGAAAGGCAATAGAGCCCTGACTTTCTGTGCACTTCCCGCCCCCACAGTGGTCCAGTCCACACCTCACATTCCCTGTGCTTCTGCATGACAGTTTAATAGAAACAGATCTTAGTTTACAAGTAATGATTCTTTACATGACGGTTCCTTGCTGACCACAAAATCTATGGGTGATTTCAGGGCCATAAATCTTTATTTCAGATAGAGTATTCTTACAAGCAGAAGTTCCTTGTAGGTGTCATGCTTCAGGAATCAAGAGACCTAGGGTCTAAACCTGATTTATCGAGGCCTTATGGTGTGACTTTCGGCAGTGGCACCCCACTCAAGTACTCTTGCCTGGAAAATCCTGTGGATGGAGGAGCCTGGTAGGCTGTAGTCCATGGGGTTGCTAAGAGTCGGACACGACTGAGCGACTTCACTTTCACTTTTCACTTTCATGCATTGGAGGAGGAAATGGCAACCCACTCCAGTGTTCTTGCCTAGAGAATCCCAGGGACGGAGGAGCCTGGTGGGCTGCCGTCTATGGGATCGCAGAGTCAGACAAGACTGAAGTGACTTAGCAGCAGTGGCATGGTGTGACTTTAAGGTCCTTGGGTGTGTAAATGACTTGACCAGTTTCCATATCTGCAAAGTTAGGGTATTCGGGCTCATACACTTCTTTAAGAATCCGAAGAAAGTTATAAAACCTTTTCCCAGAAGAGAAGCCCATTATGCACAAACATAATTTCATGTTAAATTTCAAAAGTTTCTAGATCCCACTGAAATCCACCATTGGATCCCTTACAAGGTGATTTCTAATGATTTTATTAGCTCTCATACTCTCTCTCTCTAGGTTTTCTCAAGTTTATAACAGAACCATTAAAGGACAGATAACAAATATTTGAATCAGTATAAATTCTTCTTATGCAAGAGTGATTGAAATTATTTTTATTTTTTGGGGGCATGGAACAAAGACATTATTTACTGCCAAGAAGAACGTGTGCATTTAAAAGTGAAATTGTCCCAGTCTGCAAGGAGGGAACATCTGGGAGCAGCATAAGACATTGGACCTCTGGACCTCAGTAGGGACTGTCTCTTCTCTTTTGGGGAGAACGGATTTTGGAGGCTCACCACCAAGAGTTTCAATTCCCACTCCATAACTTGTCAGATTTGTGTTTGACCACAGACAAGACAAATTGCTCAGATTTAAATTCTTCCTGTTTAAAATGGAAAATAAATCCTTCTACTTTTCTTATACCGTGGTGTGTTTGTGTGTGTGCGTGTGCACAGGCTTAGTCACTCAGTCATGTCTGACTCTGCAATACCCGCCAGGCTCCTCTGTCCCTGGGGATACTTCCTGCAAGAATACTGGAGTGGGTTGCCACACCCTACTCCAGGGGTAGTGAAAATTAAATGAGACAATGTTCATACATTCCTGGCACGTGGTTCTCCTTTTCTGCTTTATCCCTAGTTTCTGTGCTCTTCCAGGTGGAAGAGATCCACTGGGTAAGTGTATGAGGAGAGGGCGCGGAGCCTCCGCCCTCTCTAGGTTACCACTCTCAGTACCTCCACAGGTTCACCAGCCCAGAAGCTCTCTGAGCCTCATCCTTTTGGGGTTTTATGGAGGCTTCTTTACCTAGGCACAATCAATTAAACCATCGGCCAGTGGCAATTGATGACTGAACTCAATATTCGGCTTCTCCTCCTCCCCAGAGGTTAGATGTCAGGTAGGGGTGGGTTGGGGTGTATGGGTGTGTGTGGGTGGGAGGCGGTGGGTGGGTGGGGGGAGGAGACTGAAATTTCCAGTGCTCTAATCACCTGATGGCTTCACTGGCAACCAGCCTCCATCCTGATGTGAGTCCAAAAATCACCTCATTAACATAAAGGATGCCTCCATTGCTTTCATCAATTAAGAAATCGACAATAGTTTAGGAGCTCTGTGCAAGAAATGTTGATGAAGATCACATAGATTTTTCTTATTATAAATCACAATATCACACAGCACAGGGATTTCATGATAAAGCACGTTGCAGAGCACTCGGTGGAAGGTAAGAAATTGTGGCCAGTGTTTGAGATTATATTCTCTGCCTAGAATTCTCTTATAGTTGAGTTTGTCCTACTTCTTCCTTTGCTTGGCTCACACCTGCTAAACCTTTGACTCAGCTCAGACATTATTTCTTTTAGAAGACTCTCTAAGACCTTTGACCTGGGAGGTGAAGCTGCTTCTGAGTTATAGACCATGTCTGTATCATTAGGGCTTCCTTGGTGGCTCAGCTGGTAAAGAATCTGCCTGCAATGAAGGAGACCTGGGTTCGATCCCTGGGTTGGGAAGATCCCCTGGAGAAGGGAACGGCTACCTACTCCAGTATTCTGGCCTGGAGAATTCCATGGACTGTCTAGTCCATGTCTCTAGTCCATGGAGTTGCAAAGAGTCAGACATGACTGAGTGACTGTCACTTTCATATCATCAGGGCCTTCCCAGGTGGCGCTAGTGGTAAAGAACCTGCCTGCCAATGCAGGAGGCAGAAGAGATTCTGGTTCCATCCCTCGGTCGGGAAGATCCACTGGAGGAGGAAATGGCAACCTGCTCCAGTATTCTTGCCTGGAGAATCTCATGGACAGAGGAGCCTGGTGGGCTATAGTCCATGGGGTCGCAAAGAGTCAGACACAACTGAAGCAACTTAGCACGCTTGCATATCATCAGACTCACCCTGTCATCTGAGCTCTTTGAGGGCTGAGAAGGTATCTTTTATTTATTTTAATTTTTTTTCTTTTTTTGCCATGCCTCATGAGTGAGTGAACCTGGGCCCCCTGCAGTAGAAACTTGAAGTCCTAGCTACTGGACGACCCCTGGTGCCTTTATCTTTGCATCTTCAGTTCCTAACAATTTTTGAATTGAGTTGAATAGAAACAATAGTTCTTTCCCCCTAAGCCTCTGACAGGGAGCATGAGATTTGAGCAATAACCGTGTTAATTTCCTTGGAACTTTTTGCTTGCTGTTTTTTCCATTGTTTTCCCAATACATATAATTTAGAGCTATTATACATGTCTGCTTCTATCCTGTTAGGTTCGACAGGTGACATATAGGGAGAGACAGGCCTTGTGAATACGAAGGAATGGAATTAACTTGATGGACGTTCCCTTTCCTTCAACAAAAGCAGCTCTTTTCTCGTTGTTCATTGACCTTGGAATGATGGACTGTGAACAGAGAATCAATATCTCCTTTTATTACAGCACATTTACTAGGTCTGGCCAAAGAGTTGAAAGCTTTCTGCAAAAATGTGAGTCTAGCGGAATGTTCACAACTGGCTCCTGCCAGGCTCAGTGAAGGGAGGGATGACACAGCATTCTTAGATAAGAACAAGGTATAGAATTACTGAATTGAAACTAGAATGCCCAAGGGAAAGGCTTGTGAGCTTAGTTTTTTTGTGAATTAAACCTCTGAAAGCTGCTTGGCTTTTATAATAAGGAAAGCAAGGAGTTTAGAAATGAGTTTGAATGTCTGTCCATCTCTTTTTAGATGATCAAACCAGGACTCAGGCATGTTAAATAAACTCAGGATCACCCATCTGCTGCTGCTGCTAAGTCGTTTCAGTCGTGTCTGACTCTCTGCGACCCCATAGACGGCAGCCCACCAGGCTCCCCAGTCCCTAGGATTCTCCAGGCAAGAACACTGGAATGGGTTGCCATCTCCTTCTCCAATGCATGAAAGTGAAAAGTGAAAGTGAGGTCGTTCAGTTGTGTCCGACTCTTAGTGACCCCATGGACTGCAGCCTACCAGGTTCCTCCATCCATGGGACCTTCCAGGCAAGAGTTCTGGAGTGGGGTACCATTGCCTTCTCCCTACAAGGAGATCAAACCAGTCAACCCTAAAGGAAATCAACCCTGCATATTCACTGGAAAGACTGATACTGAAGCTCCAATACTTTGGCCACCTGATACGAAGAGCTGACTCATTGGAAAAGATTCTGATGCTGGGAAGATTGAAGGCAGGAGGAAAAGGGGATGACGGAGGGGACAATATGGTAGGATGGCATCACAGAGTCAATGGACATGAGTTTGAGCGAACTCTGAGAGATGGTGAAGGACACGGTAGCCTGGTGTGTTGCAGTCCATGGGGTCACAAAGAGTTGGACATGAATGAGTGAACCACAACAAAAGGGCTGTTGGGAGGAGAAATGCATATAAGATGTGTGTGTATGCACTCAATTGCTAAGTTGTGTCCAACTCTTTGTGACCCCATGGACTGTAGCCCACCAGGCTCCTCTCTCCATGGGATTCTCCAGGCAAGAATATTGGAGTGGGTTGCCATTTCCTTCTTCACAGGATCTCCCAACCCAGGGATGGAACCCACGTCTCCTGACTGGCAGGTGGATTCTTATGCACTGTGCCACCTGGAAAACCCTTATATAAGTTATCTCCAAGTATAACAGAGTGTTGGCTCCCAAAGGCTAACTAAACACCTTTTTGAACACCTCGGAACTGGAAAGACAGGTCCCAAACTGTCCCTGCTCCCTTTTTAGGTTTTACAAGTTTCCCTTAGATGGACATCCCATCATCTTTACCCTGTTCCTTATACTTCCACACACAGAAGGGATGTTCTGCTCTGTTCCCTAGAAGCTTCTGAGGAATACCTCCAGCTCTTCATCTTGACCTTGACCCTTACCTAGAGGAAGAGAGGCCGTCCTGTCACTTTTAGGGTCAGAACTGAGCATACTTGGTCACCACCTTGATGCTTATTCTTTTCTGATTAACTTTGCACACAGGATCCATGCCTTCTGCTTCCTCTTGCTGAGTTCTTACAGGAGCAGACTGGTCCTGGACAAGAAGACCATATTCACCCAGGAGGGCCAGGACCTGGGGCTCAGGTCCCTATATCAGATCAAACATCAGAAGGCCCATCGTGACCACACATAGCAACTATGGTCTCTCACATAGTGTTGTCAGTGGTAAAGCTGATGTGTTTCATGTCATCTGTTTGACTTCTAAGTGTTGGTTTCAAATTTGGGAGTGGATAAAAGGGTTTTGAGCTTCCCAGGTGACACTCATGGAAAAGAACACAACTGCCAACACAGGAGACATAAGAAATGTGGGTTTGACCCCTGGATGGGGAAGATCCCCTAGAGGAGAGCCTGCCAACACACTCCAGTATTCTTGCTTGGAGAATCCCATGGACAGAGGAGCCTAGAATGCTGTAGTCCATCTGGTCGCAAAGAGTCAGACACGACTTAGCGACTATACAACAACAGATTCTGGTGAGTAAGGTGAGTAAGGAGTGAGGAATAAGGTGAGTAAGGAGTGAGGTCAAGGCTTTGGGCTGAGCCAGGGAGTAAGGCCTCAGATTTTAATACCACAGCAGCTGGTGGGACAGAGAGCTTGTTTCTCTAGGGCTCACAAGTGAGCAGCTGTTTTTATTTGATCAGCTCAGTGCCCAGGGTTTTGCTTCAGAGCTGGTTTTTGAGTCAACAGTGAGCTTTCCTGTGTGTTGTCACAACTCATTGCTGGAGGCATGAAGCACATCCTGTGTCACTCCACCGTGAGCAGTAGACTCTCTGCCCTGTGTTCTCTGCAATTTGCCCCATGCGCCTGTTCCTGTCGTTGATTTTATGTCTCTTCACTTTATATTGACCATTTTATAACTATATGTTGAACTGCATATAGATAGAGGGATAGATAGAGGGATGAATGTGTAGATGAATGGATAGATAGCTGGCTAGATGGGTTGTTGTTGCTGTTTTTCAGTCGCTCAGTTGTGTCCAACTCTTTGCAACACCATGGACTGCAACACTCCAGGCCTCCCTGTTCTTTACCACCTCCTGGAGTTTGCTTAAACTCATGTCCATTGAGTCGGTGGTGCCATCCAACCATCTCATCCTCTGCCAACCCCTTCTCCTCCTGTCTTGAATCTTTCCCAGCATCAGGATCTTTCCCAATGAGTCAGCTCAGGTGGCCAAAGTATTGGAGCTTCAGGTTCAATATCAGTCCTTCCAATGAATATTCAGGGTTTATTTCCTTTAGGATTGACTGGCTTGATCTCTTTGCTGTCCAAGGAACTCTGAAGAATCTTTCTCAGCACCGCAATTTGAAAACATCAATTCTTCATGGTTCACGAGGGGCGTGAGTTCAGATAAAAGGACTTCTCACTCATTACTGGTGACTGCTTGCGTAAGAACTGATTTTTTACCAAATACTTTTGTGGTAAGAAGGGAAGAGGTTTATAAACTAACATGACAGACTTCACACAAAGAGCCCTGAAGTCTTTCTGTTCTTTCCCCCCACAAATTCTCCCCCCATTAACACCATCTAATCTCTTCCTTTAAATCAAGCCCTCCCCCACTCCCTCCTCCAATCCTCTCATCCACCCCTGGTCTCACCACAGCCCCTTCTATGTAAAGCAGTTTGTTATCACCTTAGCTCCAATTTGCATCTTCCCAGCCATCATCCTGCCCAGCACACACAGGAATTTCCCTGGGATTCAGTCTTCAGGAGATAAGGCCTAGGATAAATAAAGAAGAGGGCTTCCCCAGTGGTAAAGAATCTGCCTGCCAATGCAGGAGATGATCCCTGGGATGGGAAGGTCTGGAGGAGGGCATGGCAACCCATTCCGGTATTCTTGCCTGGAGAATCCCATGGACAGAGGAGCCTGTGGGCTACAGTCCATAGGGTCGCAGAGAGTCGGACACGACTGAAGTGACTTAGCACGCACGCAAGTAAAGAAGCTCTCAGCCTCCCAGGACAGCAGATTCTTGTTGAGGTGAATTCTCAACCCCTCCATCCTTCATCTGATGCAGATTACAAAGCACAAAGCTAGAGTAGGAGATACAGGAAAGCTGGTTTCCAGTTTGGGAATGGTCTCTCCCCCGGGAAGGATGAAGTTAAAATAATGGCATTCATGGGACTTCCCTGGTGGTCTGTGCTCCAAATGCAGGGGACCTGGGCTCAATCCCTGGTCAGGGAACTAGATCCCACATGTTGCAACTAAGACCCAGCACAGCTAAATAAATAAATATTTTACAATAAAATATTGGCTTTTGTGTATCCAGGCCACTTTCTCAAACTCCCTCTTTCTCATGGTTCTCATGTGTCCTCTGGAATCCGTGGCTCACAGCGGCATCTGAGAAGTGATGGTTGGATCACCCTAAGATCACCTAACTCAATTCAATTGCCCAACACCTTTCTCCAAGAGCTTAACTATTTGGTTTCCTTTTTGAGTTAATTCTCCCCCAATCTGCATTTTTAGTCCTCACGGAGAACAGGTGGGGAAGAGTGTCTCATGGGCTACCAGTGAGGGATGGAGGTTTATCTGTGGAATGTTAGGCACACTGCAGTGAAGCTGACATCTAGAGCTAGACGATTCCAGAGCAGATTCTCGATCCTTCCTGGCAGCTGAGAGGGAGCTGATAGCATGAAATATACTTCAATATCAATGTCTTTATTGGATCAGATATTTTTATCTCAAAAGATTTGACTTTACAATCTGGGAATAAACACATACGCTTTCAAACAATGTTGATTCACAGAAAACCTTTGTTGAAAGAATAAATCCAACTTTTGACAGCCAAGTTGAATACTGTTTTCCGAACATGTAATCACTTTTCCACCGCTGGGCATTTTTCATGCTGTTCTTGCTATCTAGAACATTCTCCACAAACTATCTTTTGTTAAAATTCATCTCAGCCCTTTGAAGTAGCTTCTCACCCCTTATCATTCTTGAGACAACTGTTTCCACATTCCTCCAGTCATCCAGAGATAAGAGGAAGGTGGCTGCTTTCTCTCTTTTTTTCTGGCCATACCATGTGGCTGGTGGGATCTTAGTCCCCCAACCAGGAATTGAACCTGGGTCCAAGACAGTGAAAATGCAAAATGCTAACCACTGGACTGCCAGGGAATTCCCAAGGGTGGTTTCTCTTTCTTTGTCCTTAGGTCAGTCCTCTTTCTTGAGCTTAACATACTTAAATGTTATTGGTGGTTGTGGTGGTCAGTTGTGAAGTCATGTCCGACTCTCTTCGACCCCATGGACTGCAGCACACCAAGCCTCCCTGTCTCTCACTATCTCCCATAGTTTGCCCAAGTTCATATCCATTGCATCGGTGATGCCATCCAGCCGTCTCATCCTCTCCTCCTGCCCTCAATCTTTCCCAGCCTCAGGGTCTTTTCCAATGATTTGGCTCTTCACATCAGGTGGCCAAAGTATTGGAGCTTCAGCATCAGTCCTTCCAATGAGTATCCGGGGTTGATTTCCTTTCTTTCGGATTGACTGGTTTGATCCTCTTGCTATCCGAGGGACTCTCAACAGTCTTCTCCAGCACCTCAATTCAAAAACATCAATTCCTCAGGACTGAGCTCACATCCGTACATGACTACAGGAAAGATGTGCTCCACTGGAGGAGAGAATGGCAAACCACTCCACTATTCTTGCCTTGAGAACCCTATGAACATGATAAAAAGGTAAATGTTGGTGATCCATTCTCAAATTGTCTTCTTTTGAATCTTGCACAGGTGTATACATCAGTATCGGCCCTTCAGTTCAGTTCAGTCGTGTCTGATTCTTTGTAACCCCGTGAATTGCAGCACGCCAGGCCTCCCTGTCCATCACCAACTCCCGGAGTTCACTCAAACTCTGATGACGGCTGATGCCATCCAGCCATCTCATCCTCTGTCATCCCCTTCTCCTCCTGTCCCCAATCCCTCCCAGCATCAGGGTCTTTTCCAATGAGTCAACTCTTCACGTGAGGTAGCCAAAGAATTGGAGTTTCAGCTTCAGTATCAGTCCTTCCAATGGACGCCCAGGACTGATCTCCTTTAGGATGGACAGGTTGAATCTCCTTCCAAGGGACTCTCAAGAGTCTTCTCCAACACCACAGTTCAAAAGCATCAATTCTTTGGCGCTCAGCCTTCTTCACAGTCCAACTGTCACATCCATACATGACCACAGGAAAAACCATAACCTTGACTAGATGAACCTTTGTTGGCAATGTAATGTCTCTGCTTTTGAATATGCTATCTAGGTTGGTCATAACTTTCCTTCCAAGGAGTAAGCGTCTTTTAATTTCATAGTTGCAGTCACCATCTGCAGTGATTTTGGAGCCCAGAAAAATAAAGTCTGACACTGTTTCCACTGTTTCCCATCTATTTCCCATGAAGTGGTGGGACCAGATGCCATGATCTTCGTTTTCTGAATGTTGAGCTTTAAGCCAACTTTTCACTCTCCACTTTCACTTTCATCAAGAGGCTTTTGAGTTCCTCTTCACTTTCTGCCATAAGGGTGGTGTCATCTGCATATCTGAGGTTATTGATATTTCTCCTGGCAATCTTGATTCCAGCTTATGTTTCTTCCATTCCAGCATTTCTCATGATGTACTCTGCATATAAGTTAAATAAACAGGGTGACAATATACAGCCTTGACGTACTCCTTTTCCTATTTGGAACCACTCTGTTGTTCCATGTCCAGTTCTAACTGTTGCTTCCTGACCTGCATATAGGTTTCTCAAGAGGCAGATCAGGTGGTCTGGTATTCCCATCTCTTTCAGAATTTTCCACAGTTTATTGTGATCCACACAAAGGCTTTGGCATAGTCATCACTTCATGGCAAATAGGGAACAGTGGAAACAGTGTTAGATTTTATTTTTCGGGCTCCAAAATCACTGCAGATGGTGACTGCAGCCATGAAATTAAAAGATGCTTACTCCTTGGAAGAAAAGTTATGACTAACCTAGACAGCGCATATTCAGAAGCAGAGATATTACTTTTCCAACAAAGGTCTGTCTAGTCAAGGCTATGGTTTTTGAATGCAGAAGACTCTTGACAGTCCCTTGGACTGCAAGGAGATCAGCCCTGGGAGTTCTTTGGAAGGAATGATGCTAAAGCTGAAACTCCAGTACTTTGGCCACCTCATGCGAAGAGTTGACTCATTGGAAAAGACTTTGATGCTGGGAGGGATTAGAGGCAAGAGGAGAAGGGGACGACAGAGGATGGGATAGCTGGATGGCATCACTGACTCGATGGACGTGAGTCTGAGTGAACTCCGGAGTTGGTGATGGACAGGAAGGCCTGGCGTGCTGCGATTCATGGGGTCACAAAGAGTTGGACATGACTGAGCGACTGATCTGATCTGATCTGATGGGACCAGATGCCATGATCTTAGTTTTCTGAATGTTGAGCTTTAAGCCAACTTTTTCACTCTCCTCTTTCACATTCATCAAGAGGCTTTTTAGTTCCTCTTCACTTTCTGCCATAAGGGTGGTATCATCTGCATATCTGAGGTTATTGATATTTCTCCCAGCAATCTTGATTCCAGCTTGTGGTTCTTCCAGCCCAACGTTTCTTGTGATGTACCCTGCATAGAAGTTAAATAATCAGGGTGACAATATACAGCCTTGACGAACTCCTTTTCCTATTTGGAACCACTCTGTTGTTCCATGTCCAGTTCTAACTGTCGCTTCCTGACCTGCATATAGGTTTCTCAAGAGGCAAATCAGGTGGTCTGGTATTCCCATCTCTTTCAGAATTTTCCACAGTTTATTGTGATCCACACAGTCAAAGGCTTTGGCATAGTCAATAAAGCAGAAATAGATGTTTTTCTGGAACTCTCTTGCTTCTTCCATGATCCAGCAGATGTTGGCAATTTGGTCTCTGGTTCCTCTGCCTTTTCTAAAACCAGCTTGAACATATGGAAGTTCACAGTTCATGTATTGCTGAAGCCTGGCTTGGAGAATTTTGAGCATTACTTTACTAGCATGTGAGATGAGTGCAATTGTGTGGCAGTTTGAGCATTCTTTGGCATTGCCTTTCTTTGGGATTGGAATGAAAACTGACCTTTTCCAGTCCTGTGGCCACTGCTGAGTTTTCCAAATTTGCTGGCATATTGAGTGCAGCACTTTCACAGCATCATCTTTCAGGATTTGAAGTAGCTCAACTGGAATTCCATCACCTCCACTAGCTTTGTTCGTAGTAATGCTTTCTAAGGCCCACTTGACTTCACATTCCAGGATATCTGGCTCTAGGTGAGTGATCACACCATTGTGATTATCTGGGTTGTGAAGATCTTTTTTGTACAGTTCTTCTGTGTATTCTTGCCACCTCTTAATATCTTCTGCTTCTGTTAGGTCCATACCATTTCTGTCCTTTATTGAGCCCATCTTTGCATGAAATGTTCCCTTGGTATCTCTGACTTTCTTGAATAGCTGTCTAGTCTTTCCCATTCTGTTATTTTCCTCTATTTCTTTGCATTGATCACTGAGGAAGGCTTAACAGCCCTCAAAAATCGGTAAAAAATGAAATGATGGCAAAGGAGTCCTCTTTGGGGAAATGCTGAATGAATACTGTTTGTTGAATGAATGAATGAATCACCAACTCTCTGCCAGCACAGTTCTGCAGCTGCCACTGCCCCTGCCCCTCCTGTAGAGGCTCTGCCCACTAACCCACATGCCTAGTCCAGGTGCTAAGTGACCAGGTCCTGCTCAGTATTTAATCCTTATGTGTCCAGACACTCGTAAGTCTAGGCCTGGATCGGGAAGAAAAGTGAAAGAGTAACAAACTTTAATTGACTCTGTTGGAAATGTCTAATGAGCTGTTGGAGGGATTAATGAAAAGAGCAGTTTTATTCAGCATGGCTCTTCATGCTCTGAGAAGAAGAATTACAAAATCCTCGAGTGCCTCCAAATGTCCCCTGTAAATTTAAACAAAGGCAAAACCACAATACCAAGAGAATTGACAAATGGGGCCCAAACCACACAGTTGGAACCACATTTGGAAAATATGAGCTAATAGAATTATAAAGTGTAAAAATAGGCTGAAAGAGGAATTAGAGTATGTCAAGGATCTTGGGGACAAATGAATCCAGTCCCTCATATTACAGATGAAATACTGATGTGTTAGAATGAGGAAGGGACTTGTAAAAGTTACACAGCTATTGGTATGAGCACTGGGTGGGAACCCATCACCGCCCAGTAGCGGATAGACCAGGAAGATGTAATTGCCTCATTTAGTCCCCTGTAGGCACAGAAGTAGTCTCACTAATAAGCCCAAGTAATGATAGTGACTCATCCAATTAACATAGCATAGAGCTTTGAAGTGAAAACCTCCAGGTGGACCCTTAGCTGTGTGGTCCTGTAGCCACAGGTAGCTCACCTAAACCACATTCATCAGAACTCTGCAGAGTGTGGTATTACAGAGCTGATGTCTGAAGCAAGGTTTACCTTCATGGTGAGATTTTTCCTTCTTGTCAAGAGGGAAAACTTGGCAGGCACAAGTTCCTTAGTTCCTTGTCTGGAACCAGAGGCGATGGAGGAGGAAGCAGACTGGGGTGTCTCAGAGAGAGGTGATGGTACCAGGGAGGGAGACGGGGTCACAGCTAAGTCTCTCAGGCCATGACGTTCACAAGCCACTAATCTTCTGAATACATAACATGGCTATTTTACAGCTAACAAAGAGTGGCTCCTGGAGTTTTTCCAAGTGCCCACTAAATGATGGAGGGAGTGGCCATCCTGTGGGTATAGCTGTTGATCAGGTCAGGACCGTGTCTGGGTTTCTGACTCCTGGTGCAGTGCTCTTTCTTCAAGAAGGAATGAAATATGGCAACGAAAAAGGTAATTTATGAACAATGCAGCAAATGATGAGGCTAGGGAGAAGGATAAAGTGGGCTGGAGATGACCCTCCCTATACATGTATTCATTGTGTGGCCACGGGACGTAAAGGAAGCAACCTTGGGAGTCTCGCCCTTGCTCTTCCTGTGTTGGGAATGGTGGTCTTGCTCCAGGTATCTGTGTGCAGCTTTTGCTTGCTCTTTTCTCAGGTCTCTGCTCAAATGTCACCTCCTCAGAGAGGCTTTCCCTGAACAGCATATATAAAATAATTCATTCTCTTTTCCCTGTGCATATGTGTTCAGTCACGTCTGACTCATTGTGACCCCATGAACTGTAGCCTGCCAGGCCCCTCTGTCCATGGGATTTCTTGGGCAAGAGTATTAGAGTGGGTTGCTGTTTCCTATTCCAGGGGATCTTCCTAACCTAGGGATTGAACCTGCATCTTCTGGCTGTCAGGTGGGTTCTTTGCCACTGAGCTACCTGGAAAGTCCCTCTTGTCCCTGATCCCTCTGTAACACTCCCCTGGAGAGCTTCTAAAGGCAGAGCAGATAACCAAATCAATCCCTGTATTGCTCATATCCACCAACAGGATGTGAGCACCACGAGGATGTGAATTTCTCCTGTCTCCTTCACCACTGGATCCTCAGCTTAGTAATACTTGGGGCTTAGAGGGCACTCAGTCAGCGGTTGCTGTTTAGTTGCTAAATTGTGTCCAACTCTTTTGCAATCCCATGGAGTATAGCCCACCAGGCTCCCATGTCCATGGGATTCTCCAGGCAAGAATACTGGAGTGGGTTGCCATTTCCTTCTCCAGGGGATCTTCCCAACCCATGGATTGAACCCAGGTCTCCTGCATTGGCAGGCAGGTTCTTTACCACTGAGACACTGGGAATGAGTAGTCTTCAAAAAATAAGTGAATGAATGAATGAATGAATGAAAATGGAAGCAGGTTCATGGATTTAGAGAGTTCGTTCAACCATGGTCTCTCGGAGGTATTTCTCACAGCTTCCCATACTCTCATTCTTGTCTGTTTGTTCATAATATTATTTCTCTCCTGGTTTTGGTTACTGTTCCTTAGCCTCCTTCATTGCATCTATTTGCTCATCTACCTCTAGTATGGGTTTCCCTGGTGGCTCAGACAGTAAAGAATCTGCCTGCAATGCTGGATACCTGGGTTTAATCCCTGGGTTGGGAAGATCCCCTGAAGAAGGAAATGACAATCCACTCCAGTATTCTTGCCTGGAGAATCCCATGGACAGAGGAGCCTGGTGGGTTACAGTCCGTGGGGTTGCAAACGGTCAGATTCGACTGAGCAGACTATCACTTTCACCTCTAATACCTGTGTTAAGTGCTTTACATAATTACCCCTATTTAATATTAAACAAGTCCATAGAGTTGTGTAATGGATTAGCCTCACTTTACCTGCAAGGATCTTGGTCAAGTTGTTTGAACTGTCTAAGCCTCAAAGTCATGAAACTCCTCAGTGGCAGGCTAGGCTCAATCGAGACAGTCCAGTGCATTCTTGGGTTGTATTGATACATATCACATTCTCAGCAATGACCGGGTCTTTGGAGACTTGATAAATGTTGACTCTTTCATTCTGACTGTTGGGCAGGGCTGGGAGTGTGCATTTGGATGGATCCTGGCAAAAAATAGATGGCATCATTACGAATATGACTGAGGGGACTTGAATAAAGGAGCAGGGAGAAGGTCACTACCAGAACTCAGAGGGAGCTCCAGTTGTAGGCAGGGCCTCCAACAGACTTGAACTTTTAGACCTGAGCCCTTTCCTAAGGTCTTAGAGAGAGAGGTTAGCGATATATTCCATGTGGTCATATGGTTTTGTGAAAGTGAGATATATAAACCACAGTTGGCTAAGATCTCTGTACCTTTCCACTCGCACTGTGGCTTCATCATATTTCCCTTCCTGTTGGGTGGAGTATTTTAAATCTAGCTAAGGATATGTTGTGGAGCTATGGTGGCTCTGATGGTAAAGGATCTGTCTGTAATGCAGGAGACCTGGGTCGAGAAGATCCCCTGGAGAAGGAAATGGCATGCCAGTATTCTTGCCTGGAGAATCTCTCAGACAGAGGAGTCTGGCGGGTTACAGTCCACAGGATCTCAAGGAGATGTTGAGTCTAATGTATGTTTTAATCTGTGAAATGCATACATATCTCCCAGCTTCCACTTTAAAAAAAGTTCGGCATGTTAATAATGCAGTATTCAAACAGCTAAAGAAAGATCAAATTATTTTCCTTTTTTTAATTGAAAACATTACCAAGTTAATGAAATTTCATTATAATAAAGAGCAGGCAGATAAAAACTTACAAAAAAGGTATTATGGAAGTATGTATGTGTCGACTGAAAAAAAAAAAAAGCATAATGTAGAAGTTGAGAATTATGTTTTACTTGGTGGACAAATCTGAGGACTTCAGACAGGAAGATGGCCTCTCAGGTAGCTCTGAGGGACGGCTCTGAAGAGGTAAGGGAGGACCCAGGATACACAGGAGTTTTTGCAACAAAGACCAGGTAGTCGGAACATCAAAAGACTCCTGCTAATTAAAGAACAACCAGACGTCTCAAGTTAATGAATCTATCACTTTTCTGTGTATGAAAGGGCAGGAGTCTGGGGTCGCTGAAATCGTTCCTGAGATGTGCACCTTAACTGTCTAGAGCCAGCACCCTGCTTTTCTCCATCCTGAACCCCCTCAGGGTGCACAGTTGGAGGTGGCTACAGTGACTGCTTCCCTGGTGGCTCAGCTGGTAAACAATCTGCCTGCCAATGCAGGAGATGCAAGAGACGTGGATTCGATTCCTGAGTCAGGAAGATTCCCCTGGAGAAGGGAATGGCAACCCATTCCAGAATTCCTACCTGGGAAATTCCATAGATATAGGAGCTTGATGGGCTGCAGTCCATGGGCTTGCAAGGAGTCAGACATGCCTGAGCACGTGTGCGTGCACACACACACACACACACACTCTGCAGGCTTGTTGGCTGCAATGTCCTTTGGGCTTCCCCCATAGCTATGCGCTTCCCTCATAGCTCAATTGGTAAAGAATCCGCCTGCATGCAGAAGATCCCCGTTTGATTACTGGGTTGGGAGGATTCTCTGGAGAAGCGATAGGATACCCACTCCAGTTTTCCTGGGCTTTACTGTGGCTTAGTTGGTAAATAATGCACCTGTAATGCAGGAGA
The DNA here is from genome assembly GCF_032452875.1 of Bos javanicus. Classification (NCBI taxonomy): domain Eukaryota; kingdom Metazoa; phylum Chordata; class Mammalia; order Artiodactyla; family Bovidae; genus Bos; species Bos javanicus. The sequence continues at coordinate 105,789,539 of NC_083873.1, forward strand.
CCTGAGTTCGATCCCTGGGTTGGGAAGATCCCCTGGAGAAGGGAAAGGCTACCCACTCCAGCATTCTGGCCTGGAGAATTTCATGGAATGTATAGTCCCTGGGGTCGCAAAGAGTCGGACTTGGCTGAGCGACTTTCACTTTGTGTACTTATAAGGCAGGCAATGTTTTTCATCCACATTTAGAGTTTTTGAAAGTTGTATCATTTTTAAGTTTGAGACTGGAAAGTTGTTGCAATTTCTCTTCTCATTCTAAAAAGATAATCATTTTATACCCAATTTCATATTCTTTTCTTAAGGAAGGTTCAAAATGTGCGTAAACTTCCACCCTACAAAATTACTTCTGCTCCTGTGGCTTTGGGTAAAGAACCATAGGCACACCTTTTTTTTTTTTTTCTTTTTATTTATTTATTTGTAGCTGTGCTGGGTCTTCGTCGCTGCACCTGGACTTTTCTCTAGTTGCAGCGAGGGGGGCTGCGCTCCAGTTTCCATGTGTGGGCTGCTCATCGCAGGGGCTTCTCTTGTCGCAGAGCACAGGCTCTACATGAGCATGTGGGCTTCAGCAGTTGCAGCTCACGGGCTCTAGAGCACAGGCTCAGTAGTTGAGGTGCAGGTGTTGTAGGAAGGGGGACCCCTTCCAGGGCCTGAAACTGGGCTCTTGTCTAACACTCGGAAATGAATTGTCCGAGGAGACACATGTGCTGACAAAGCAAGAGATTTTATTGGGAAAGGGCACCCGGGTGGAGAGCAGTAGGGTAAGGGAACCCAGGAGAACTGCTCCGCCGCGTGGCTTTTATGGTGATGGGATTAGTTTCCAAGTGGTCTTTGGCTAATCATTCTAATTCAGTCTTTCCTGGTGGCGCACACATCGCTCAGCCAAGATGGATGCTAGTGAGAGGGATTCTGGGAAGTGGACGGACACGCCGTGTCTCCTTTCGACCTTTCCTAAACTCTGCCGGTTGGTGGTGGCTATTAGTTCCTTATTCCTTATCAGGATCTCCTGTCATAAAACAACTCATGCAAATGGTTACTATGGTGCCTGGCCATGGTGGGCGGTTTCAATCAGTGTGCTTCCCTTAACACAGGGGCTTAGTTGTTTCGAGGTATACGGAATCTTTCCAGACCAGGGATTGAACCGGGGTCCCCTGCATTGAAAGGTGGATTCTTAACCACTGGACCACCGGGGAAGCCCACCATAGGCCCGTCTAAAGGGGAACGTGGCAGTGAGGAAACTGGAGCGATACATACGCTGATCTCTTTATTCTGCAACCCAAATACACGACAGAGGGGAAGGAAGCCCAGCTATTTCCACCCGGAGAGCTCAGGCCCTCTGGGCAGGAAGCAGAGAGGTGGAGGTGTAAATGGGACATCTCCAGTACCGTGGGAAACCTGGCATAGTCTCTGAGCACTCCTTTGGTGTAAGAACTAACTCCCTCCCCTACGCACTCCTCCCCTGTGGAAAAGGAATGACCTACTTGTGTAGTGAGTGAGTTTCAGAGAAGGACTAGCCTGGAGGGGGATCAGCAACCCTGGGTTCTCTTTCACTGGTGCCTGCCTCCCTACATGTGCTGTCAGTTCAGCAGTTACCCAGCTGTGCCAGTGCACGGCAGGCATCTGTCTAACCCAGGGGGACACAGCAGAAAGCTCATCTGAGAAACTGGTTTAGATACGATGATAATAGTCACAATAAATAGCATTGTTGTGATAATCTAGGGCTTCCCAGTGGTAAAGAACCTGCCTGCCAATGCAGGAGACAGAAGAGATGCGAGTTCGATCCCTGGGTCAGGAAGAAGCCCTGGAGAAGGGAATGGCAACCCATTCCAGTATTGTTGCCTGAAAAATCCCATGGACAGAGGAGCCTGGTGGGCTAGGGTCCATAGGGTCGCAAAGAGTCGGACACGACTGGAGTGACCTAGCATGCGCTTGATGCTCTAGTCCGCCCTCTACATTTTACAGGCAAAAAGTGTAGTTTACTCTTCAAATAAATGTGCCATTAGAATATTTACTATGCTTAAGCTTTTTATGATTTTTAGCTTTCCTTCAAATCTCAGTTTTAATTGTATTTGAACATATAGATAACTTCAGTTTTAGGGAACAGTGGTGTGAATTACCAGCAAGTATAACTGCCAGCAATGGTCTTTCATTTTATTTTAGAAACCTCTGAGTCCTAAATCATCATTTCCAGGGAATTCTCTGATGGTCCAGTGGTTAGGATCCAGCGCTTTCACTTCTGAGGGCCCAGATTCAATCCTGGGTCAGAGAACTAACATTCCATAAGCCCTGCTATGAGGCCAAAAGATAGTCATGATTTCTTAGTGAAATGTCTTCTAATATGAATAAAGACTGGAAAGAATCACTGCATTTTCTTTTCAATATAATATGCATCCCTTCTAAAGACAGAGATTTGTATGATATTGAGCCTGGAAGAAATGAAGGGACTTGCCAGGTTTATGATTTCTAAAACAAAGGGTAAAGGCTGTCGCTTCAGTCGTGTCTGACTCTGTGCGACCCCGTAGACGGCAGCCCACCAGGCTCCTTCGTCCATGGGATTCTCCAGGCAAGAGTACTGGAGTGGGTTGCCATTGCCTTCTCTAATGCATTAAAGTGAAAAGTGAAAGTGAAGTCGCTCAGTCGTGTCCGACTCTTAGCGACCCCACGGACTGCACCCTACCAGGCTCCTGCATCCATGGGATTCTCCAGGCAAGAGTACTGGAGTGGGTTGCCATTGCCATTGCCAGACTCCCTAGAGATCCCTGTGCACGAGACAGCAAAAGAGACACTGATGTATAGATCAGTCTTGTGGACTCTGTGGGAGAGGGAGAGGGTGGGAAGATTTGGGAGAATGGCATTGAAACGTGTATAATATCATGTATGAAACGAGTCGCCAGTCCAGGTTCGATGCACGATACTGGATGCTTGGGGCTGGTCCACTGGGACGGCCCAGAGGGAGGGTATGGGGAGGGAGGAGGGAGGAGGGTTCAGGATGGGGAACACAGGTATACCTGTGGCAGATTCATTTCGATATTTGGCAAAACTAATACAATATTGTAAAGTTTAAAAATAAAATTTAAAAAAAACCCATGAGATGAACTTGGGGATCCCCAGGAGCAGCCCACCCATACTGTGCTGGTCCTAGGAGTTCATTATAAAGTTAAAGTGAAAGCCACTCAGTTGTGTCCTACTCTTTGCAACCCCAGGGACTATACAGTCCATGGAATTCTCCAGGCCAGAATACTGGAGCGGGTAGCCTTTCCTTTCTCCAGGGGATCTTCCCAACCCAGGGATCGAACCCAGGTCTCCTGCACTGCAGGCAGATTCTTTACCAGCTGAGCCACAAGGGAAGCCCAAGAATACTGGAGTGGGTAGCCTATCCCCTTTCCAGCAGATCTTCCCAACCCAGGAATTTGGCCAGGGTCTCCTGCATTGCAGATGGATTCTTTACCAACTAAGTTATCAGAGAAACTCTGTTCATTATAAAGTACTACTCAAAACCTCTAGGTGAGACACATCCATGCTCAAGATTACCTTATAAAGAGCCTCCAGGACCAAAATCCTCAGGAATGACAGTGGAAGCGGGGCAGCACTTGGAGGAGTGAGGTTCAGTCAGTCTTGTCTGAGCTGCTGGGAGGCCAGGGAGTTGGTTATTCTGCAGTCAGATTAACTAGTTGTTCTTTAGTGTTGGAGATAAAATCGAGGAATCTGTGGTTGGATTTATTATGTCCGAAGCGATAAATTGCAGCATTGGGCAAACGACTGCTTTTTGTATCAGTTCACAGAATAAATAAGGATATTTGAATTGAAATGTTTGTCAGCAGCTTGACCCCACAGCCATTCTCTGTTCTCATAAAAGAAAAAACTTGAGGCTTTCAAAGCATGGTCCCTGGAAGAGCAGCATCGGCTTCGGTAGACTGCGTGAGATTCACAGAATCTCACGTGAGAGTCACATGAGATTTCAGTGAGAGTCTTTGTGACCTGTATGCACAGCAAACTAAACTACAGAGTTCAAATCACAAGCTGACTATGCACCAGGCCCGGAGAAGCTGTGCCCTCAGTCCCAGCTACCCTGTAAAGTAAAAGTGAAGCTGCTCAGTCGTGTCCGACTCTTTGCGACCCCATGGACAGTACAGGCTTCTTCATCCATGGGATTTTCCAGGCAAGGATACTGGAGTGAGTTGCCATTTCCTTCTCCAGCTACCCTGTAAATGAGCCATGAGATGATGGCATGGTGACCAGGTGGTGTGCTATCAACACATGAGTCCTGAGGAAGCTCTTAACCAACTGACCCACAACAGCATCACGGATCAGTTCTTTGCAACCTGCATTTCACTGTGACTCAGGGCTCAGCTCATGCAGCTGAAGGACGCTCTCCTTTAATTTCCTACTGTCTTCCTTCCTGCTGCCCCCTCCACCCTCAGTTCATATTACCATTAATTATAACCCTGCATATGCTGCCTTCTCTGATAACACAGAGAATGTCTCTGTCCCGCTGAACCCTGGGCACTTTCCTCTTTTCCATTTTCTAAGAGCAGTAGCGATGCCATGGCAACGCCTAATCCCTAACATCGCGATGGGGGTGTGGTCGATGAGAGAATCAGAGCAGGTGTTCTTGAAAAAGGAAACAAAGAATAAGCCTGGTGAAGGGAGAAATGAAGGGGTAATGTTCTAGATCAGTACTTCTCCGACTGTTGTATGCATAAATCACCCAGGGACTGACAGGCTTAGATTCAGGTGGTCAGGGATGGTATCAGAGAATGTGGAGCCCTTACCAAATGTTAAGGGATGCAGATGGCTACTGGTCCAAGGACCAGAGTTTGAATTGTAAGTTTGACATGCAACGTGAGGGCAAGGATCTTGCTATGTATGAGAGTCTCTGTGATATCAAGATCACATGTGTCTTCCCCAGAAAAGATGTTTGATACATTAGTATGTAAATACTTACTGAATTAAACACTTACTTATATCTGAGATACCATGCTGGGTGCTTGAATGATCATAATCCCACATGATATAAAAATATGTCAGTTTTGGCTATAAAAGTGAGACTGATGTGATATGCCTTTGCTGACAAAGGTTTGTCTAGTTAAAGCTATGGTTTTTCCAGTAGTCATGTATGGATGTGAGAGTTGGACTATGAAGAAAGCTGAGTGCTGAAGAATTGATGCTTTTGAACTGTGGTGATGGAGAAGACTCTTGAGAGTCCCTTGGACTTCAAGGAGATCCAACCAGTCCATCCTAAAGGAGATCAGTCCTGAGGGTTCATTGGAAGGACTGATGTTGAAGCTGAAACTCCAATACTTTGGCCACCTGATGCAAAGAACTGATTCACTGGAAAAGACTCTGATGTTGGGAAAGATTGAAGGCGGGAGGAGAAGGGGATGACAGAGGATGAGATGGCTGGATGGTATCACCAACTCAATGGACATGAGCTTGAGTAAGCTCTGGGAGTTGGTGATGGACAGGGAAGCCTGGCTTGCTGCAGTCCATGGTGTCTCAAAGAGTCCGACATGACTGAGCAACTGGACTGAACTGAATGCTATATGCACTGAGGCACAGAGAGGTTGAGTTACTTGCTCAGAGCCATACAGTTACTTTGGCAAGTTGTTGCGTACCAAATATCCCATGCCCTCCCCTGTATTTCCTAACCTCCCTTGCAGTCAGTTGGAAAAGGAAACGACTCACTCCAGTATTCTTGCCTGGAGAATCCCATGGACAGAGGAGGCTGGCAGGCTGTAGTCCATGGGATTGCAAAGAATCAGACACAACTTAGGAGCTAAACAAACAACAACAACAACTTGAAGTTGATTGAAGCTGTTGAACTAATTCCGGCCAAAGGACCGCTGGGGACATGGTATATGTCCCCTCCTAGCTGAAGCAACTAAGAGCCAGCCCTCTCTCCTCCTCCACCCCTCCCTTCTCTGTTTTGTACTCTGACATCTAAAACATGGCCCCCAAGGCAAGATGAGCAGGAGTGCTGCCCAATCTGCAGTAGACTTCGCATGAGGATATGAGATCTTTGCCGAACTGAAGCCACTAAAAATTTAGGTTTGTTACCAGATTATTCCAAAAAGTGTAGGCTTGGTGTTGCTGTCAGCCCACTCGATTGTATAATAGGCTTTTGGGGACTTCCCAGGTGGCGCTGGTGGTGAGGAACCTGCCTGCCAGTGCAGGAGACAGAAGAGCCTTGAGTTTGATCCCTGGGTCAGGAAGATCCCCTGGAGGAGGGCATGGCAACCCACTGCAGCATTCTTGCCTGGACAGAGGAGCCTGGTGGGCTACAGTCCATAGAGTTGCAAAGAGTCGATGGGACTGAATCGACTTAGCATGCACGCACACATTAGGTCCCTGGAAGGTGAGCATAATAACCCAAATACATTCTAGATGAGGCAAACCACAGAACTGCCTGTCAGTCTAGTCTGGATAATAGCAGATACTGGGACTGTGACAAACAAATGGCCTGTGACTTGAGAGACGTCTGAAGACGTGAACCATAGAAGCCAAATGACTGTCCCCTGTGACTTGGTGAAGTTTCATTCCCTGACAAGAACCATTTCTAGTTCTGCCCTTTACCCATATAAAGGCATGTCTTCAAGCATGGTTGCTAAATCACTTCAGTCATGTCTGACTCTGTGCAACCCTATGGACTGTAGCCCACCAGGCTCCTCAGTCCATGGAATTCTCCGGGAAAGAATTAGAATGAAGAAAACCTTGTTTTTAGAGATTTTGTGGGCTCCATTCATGAACTGAAAGAAATCTTTTTAGAACAATTTTAATGCACACCTCAAGTGACTGACTTTACAACCTCTGTTAAATCACTCAATAAATGGGGAATGTGGTTTGTGTACACAATGGCACATGAATTTCTGTGTCCCTAATAAGATGCATCATTCTACTTGCATATAAACACCAAAAGAACATGACTACTGTTTACATTTTTCTAGGGATATGGAGTGAAACAGAAAGGATTAGCACAACTGACCTAATAAGGGATAAAAAACCTGAAAAAGTACACAGAAATCGAGTCTGTAGTGAGCCTTTCCACTCTTTCCCTCCCCAACCATTTCCTTCTCTGCTACGGATGCCTGTCCAAGATGTCTTTACTGGCAAGATGGCTTAGCGCTGCAAGGACCAACTGTTCTCTCGTCTCAGAAACAAATGGAGAAAAAAAATGACCTATCCATTCTATGGTGTAAACTCTTAGATCTGTAAACACAGCACTACATACATATAAACAGAGGATCAGGAAGTAAGATTTATCCCAGGAATACCAGGAAGATTTAGCACAAGAAAATTTTATTTAAATAATACACTACATTAGGATTTTTAAAGAAAAGTTAACTCAAATATGTAATTTAGTTATGGAAAATAATCTAAGTGACTTATGAATAGAAGAGAATTTCCCTAAGCTGATAAAATGAAACTTCCCAAAACTTAAAGCAAAAATTGTGCTTTAAATGGAATGGGGAAACTCTAAGGAACTTTTATCTCTTCCCATGTTTCTTTCTTTTAAGCTCTAGCCTATGGCTTACATAGAAAATATAAAGATCCCAATTTTCATTTCATTTTACACTGGTTGGAGAAGGCAATGGCAACCCACTCCAGTACTCTTGCCTGGAAAATCCCATGGACGGAGGAGCCTGGTAGGCTGCAGTGGTAAGGTGCTAAGTGCTAAGGGTTGGACACGACTGGGCGACTTCACTTTCACTTTTCCCTTTCATGCATTGGAGAAGGAAATGGCAACCCACTCCAGTGTTCTTGCCTGGAGAATCCCAGGGACAGAGGAGCCTGGTGGGCTGCCGTCTATGAGGTCACACAGAGTTGGACACGACTGAAGTGACTTAGCAGCAGCAGCAGTTACACTGGTTAGGATTCCTTTTAGACAGTTGAATAGAATGGTGAGAGGAACATTCCTACTAGAGCCACTTCCATGGTTGATGTACAGAAATTCGACTGATTTTTAAAATACTGTATTTGGCAATTTTGCTGACCTCTTTAAAATTCTTTCTTCTTCCTTCATGGCTTTATTTGATTATGCAAACTATACAGTTTTATTGTTACTGTGAATGAGAACTGTTCTCCAAAAAAAGGGAATAAATGGCAAAACATTATCATCCAGCACATTTTATATTATATTTTCAAACTAATTATCAGATTATTGGGATCTTACCAGACTGATAGCCACATGTTATCATTGATTACAATTTTCCTCAAATGCATCTATGAGTTTCATGATTTTCTAATCAAAATCTCAACAGGGTTTGGTGAGCTGATTTTAATATGCATAGGAAACAGCCAAGAGCCAAGGGTAGTCTTAGGATATCTGCCAGGACTCATTTTCTGTACATTTCTGTCAATGGTAAACTGTCTGAGTAGAATTACTGAAGAAGAATCACAATACGCTGTGTAGTGCAGCAGCACAGAGATCCAACCACAGATAGAACCACGCAGATACGGAACCTGCATATATGGGAGGTGTGTTACACCTGGGTAGACAAACACAGTCTCCCTGATAATGGGGGTTAGGACAACTGAGTTAGTGATTCACCTGGAACTGACTTTCCTGAGGCTATGAATCTCATATGAGTTCAGGTGTTATCTCGTATTTTAAAAAAATTGGACCCAGATCCTTTTGAAAACTGGAGAAGGGAATGGCAACCCACTCCAGTATTCTTGCCTGGAGAATCCCATGGACAGAGGAGCCTGGTGGGCTACAGTCCATGGGGTGGCAAAGAGTCGGACACGACCTCGCCTACAAAGCACCGTCAGCACCATCTTACTAGGGATCAGGGAAAGGCAGACAAAGCGATATATTGCCCCTTCAAAGGTATTACCAAACAGCATGCTGAGGTTCCTCTTTCTCCATACCTTCACCAACTCCTAGCAGACTGTTACCATTACACAATCGTCCGATTGGCAGGTTGCTCTCCCCACCGGCAGCTGCTACCGCACGCCTCCAGCACTCAGCCTGTGGTCCAGCCTGTCAGACACTGTCAGTGGGTGTGAGGCTATTCTCTTGAAGCTGCTTTGGAAGGTTGTGCAACCACTTCTGGGCAGTGGGTTGTGAGTGGAAGTGCTGTGTATTGTTTCCACCTGTGCAAGACCTTCCGCTCCTGTCTGTCCCTGTCCCAGTAATGGAGGAGCCCATGTGGTTCAGATGGTGCAGCAACGATCGGCCCCTCCAGCAGGCTGGGTCCCTGACAGACTGTGAATACAGTGAATGAGTGCTAAACATCTGTTTGGTTGACCATCTATGCTTGCAAAATAAAGAACCTCCAAAAATCACATGTGCAATCATTTAAGGTAAGATCTAGAAATTGAACTGTTTGCAGAGTATTAATACAGAACCTGGAGCAGAAGCGACATTCCCTAAATGTAAAACCTAGCCTCGCCTGGCCTAGGTTTAGAGACACACACAGATAAATGAAATTCAACCCTTCCCATCAAGAAATTCAGACAAGTAAGCTAATACAATAGAGTCATTTTCCTTTGTCCTATCCTATTCAATACAATAAAGCACTACACAAATATGGGTAATGAACACTTGAAATGCGGCTAGGGTGACTGGAGAACTGAATTTTTTAAACTGAAGCAACACAATTTTTCCACTAAACACACATGTATTTTGATAGGACTACATCGCATTACAACTAAAAATTTAGCATCAGAACTGAGACATGTTTTAATCTTAAAATATACCAGACTTCCGAAACTTCACTTAAAGTATATGTATGTATTATGTATACACACACCCTTTGTGTTTACACACAATATCTCAATAGGTTTTATATTGAAATATGGGTAAATCACATTTTGAATGTATTGAGGCAAAACATTTTCTCATCTGCTCTTTTTACTGTCTTAAATGTGGTGACTACGTAGTCAAGAATATGTATACATATTATATTTGGACAGCACTGGTCATATTAGACTAAGAGTATGTCTGCTATGTGTTGGAACCTCAGGAGGGCAATTTATGCAGACACCTGTGGCAATATAACGCTCTATATATGTTAAGGCGGAGAGGTTCACAGATGCAAGAAGGGTACCACGGGGCTTCCTGCCACAAGGTCCTGTCCACTACTTCACTCACTGGAATGTGAACCTGATGAACAGGTGTTAACATTTCCGAGCTTTTTTAAAAAAAAAAAAAAAAAAAAAAAACTATAATACATAGATTAATGAGGGTATTTTCCAACTATTGGGCTTTGTCTTGGCCACCATCTCCCATCCTAGTGACATCATAGCCTGAAGTCCAGGGCTATACAAATTCCCTTTGGGGTTCAGCTGCCTTATCTGATCTCTACTCCCCTAAATAACCAGTCAAATGTGCTCAGTCGTGTCTGACTCTTTGTGACCCTGTGGACTATAGCTCGGCAGGCTCCTCTGCACATGGAATTCTCCAGGCAAGAATACTGGAGTGGGTAGCCATTTCCTGTGCCAGGAGATCTTCCCAACGAAGGGATGGAATCTGAGTTTCTTGTGTCTCCTGCATTGGCAGGCAGATTCTTTACCACTCTACCTAGGAAGCCCAAATATCTGAAGGTGGTAACTAATTAGATCTACACAGTTGGATCTATTTCCTCAACTCAAGGTAATAAGTGAAACTGATGAACTCCAGCAACTCCTGCTGCTGCTGCGTCGCTTCAGTCGTGTCCGACTCTGTTCGACCCCATAGACGGCAGCCCACCAGGCTTCCCAGTCCCTGGGATTCTCCAGGCAAGAACACTGGAGTGGGTTGCCATTTCCTCTTCCAATGCATTAACGTGAAAAGTGAAAGTCAAGTCGCTCAGTCATGTCTGACTCGTAGCGACCCCATGGACTGCAGCCTACCAGGCTCCTCTGTCCATGGGATTTTCCAGGCAAGAGTTCTGGAGTGGGGTGCCATTGCCTTCTCCGCAGCAACTCCTACCTCCTGTATTTTCCTCAGGGTTTGCCAATATTCAACTCAAGTCTAAATCTCTTCTTTTCGACTCCTTGGGTACCAGGAATGAAGTCCCCTCACCAAATACCCTCATAGTTTCCAAGAATGTGGAGAAACCAGATATAAACAATCACATACATTTGGCTAGAGGACGTCACCCACACACCTGGCCCCCCCAGGCTCCCTGACTACTTGGGGACACTCCCACCCGAGCCCCATTCCTAGCTGAGGCCTCACATGGAGGGCAGGTCCCAGACACCTTCTCTGATGAGGACCACGCTATGAAAATTGCTACTGTTGCTCAACCCAGCATCTCTTGTGAGGGTAAGTCAAAGCAAACAAAAATGTCACCCGGCCTCATTTCAGGTCATGTTTGGTTAACCAGCAGCGCATCGAATTTAAAATACTTTCATGGAATCCAAAGCACCTGTGCTGTGTAGACTGATGCTTTTATGTAGTTTAGAAATGTATCACAGGACAGCTGTGTAATAGCCAACTCATAGAACATGTGAAATCAAAGGACGGAGACAATTTTACAGTTGTTTTATTTAACAAAAGTTACGCCAACGTCTCTATCTATATACATAACGTGTTTCAAAGTCAGAGCAGCAGACACACAGACTGTTAATGCAGGACATATAATAATGCTTACAACGTGTTATGTGATGTTTTGTTTTCTGCTCAATTGGACACTGACAGATTCAAAAAATATCCCAAAGGCTGAGCAGCATCACATCTTCGTTTTCTGGAGTGGCTTACATCATTATGTCCTAAAAAAAAAAAAAAGAGGGATGGAACTTTGGAGGGTTAATACATTGTGTTCAATTTAGTTCGACCAACAGCTCTTGGCCCGTAAGAGGGACTCACAAAGTGTTTTGGACTGGGGATTAAAAATTTGAGTAAAATAGCTTCTGCTGCTACTGCTGCTAAGTCACTTCAGTTGACTCTGTGTGACCCCATAGATGGCAGCCCACCAGGCTCCCCCATCCCTGGGATTCTCCAGGCAAGAACACTGGAGTGGGTTGCCATTTCCTTCTCCAAAGCATGAAAGGGAAAAGTGAAAGTGAAGTTGCTCAGTCGTGTCCGACCCTTAGCATGGACTGCAGCCCACCAGGCTCCTCCGTCCATGGGATTTTCCAGGCAAGAATACTGGAGTGGGGTGCCATTGCCTTCTCCAAAAATAGCCTCTGGGTATGTTAAAAAAGTTTTTCACTGTCATCATAAATATAAGAAGGTCGTCTCATTCCTGATCCCCCAAAGTAAGAAAATCTACTTTAAAAAATAAGTTAATGATTTTTGTAGTAAGAACTATGAATAACATTTACTGAGTAGAGATCCTTCAAAATTAAGGTAAGAAAGTTGACAAATACTCAACACAGCTCTGCCTCTACCTTCTCCAATTTTGTTCGTTTCATGACATTAAGCTACATGTTAACACAATATTTTCTAAGGTTCTTATATAGGGAAGACATGTTTTGCTTTCTCATTTTTTTATGACTTTCAGGAAGCCCTCTTAATTCCTTAAAAGGTACTGTCATTCTAAAAATCTCAAGAAGCCTAGCTACATATTCTACTCACAAAATTTTGCTCTGTACAAGTACATAAGCTGACTTTTAGGTAATACTTGAAAAACAGTTGATGCTGCCAAGTGTGAATTCTTCATGTTGACACTTAACACTCTGACCTGATTCAAGGTCATCTTTCCTGGAAGGTCAAGGTCTAGCCTTTCAGGAAAGATGCTACCAAGCAGTGAGGTATAGAAGGAGGAAAAAAATAAAATTACAGCGTTTTCTTCTCCCCTCAACTCTTAAGAGCCTTCTTTCATGCTAGGGGGTTGGGGCATAACAAGTCTTCTGTGGATAAAACTTAAAAATGCTCTCCTTTATGTAGTGAAGTGGTACACATGACCCATTTCCCAAAAAGCACCAACTAGAAATGCACAAGGACTAAATACTGTACTGAAACAATACACCCATCTGTTCATGGAAATTGGACCCATCACTGTGCTTTCATTTTCTAAAAACAAGATCAGACCATTATAAAAATGTACTTCCAAAATAAATTATTTCTAGAATATAAAATGCTTTATATTTTTCCAGCCCACATAAATTCCATTATAAAATAGGAAATCAGAAAATTAGCTACCACAGTCTTCATATGGTAAAAAATATATGTGTACACATGTATATACACATATTAAAAAACCCAAGTTTCAAATTTCAATAAAAAATTAACCAATAAACCAACGTAATGATTATGTATTAAACTGCACACAAGCCACGTCAATTTATCCGTAATGAGAACCAACTACAAAGTATTACAATCAATTGTATCAGAGCATAACCTAAGACTTCCCCACATGGAAAAGGATCAGGAAGCCTTCAACTGCCAAGCCAATAAGAAGCCTGCTCATGCCCTTTTCAGACATAATCGCCCCTGGCTCTCCACGGAATACAAAAGGAGAACACGTGCACTGGGGCTGCCTTGCATTTGTGCTCTGCGTTATGGCCGGCTTGGGGCTGGCTGGCATGTGAGGACTACAACCCAGGTGGAGCTGTGTTTCCCAAGCCATCCGCCTGCCCATGCAGCCATGGTGGTGCAGAGGGCGGGCTGTGGAGACCAGCACCAGCCCTGCCTACTGCTGGTGGAGGGGAGCTAGAGTGTTCTCGGAGCTGCTTCCCAAGTGGGGTGACCAACAGGGAAGGCCTGATTGCAGCTGAGATCAGTTAGAAATTACCATTGATGAAAACTGGGTACAGTGTTCCTGGAACTTGAATAAAGACAGTGGGGAGGTTTCCAGTTTGTGGATTCCTGCCTGTTCACAGTGTTTCCATGAGGGAAAAATCTTAAGGAGTGGACAGGTGAGTGGGGACACGGTCTTATTCCACAAGAGGGCCTGTTCAGAAAACCCACCAAGGGAGGGCAGAATATGACCTGGTGGGGGTGGGGGGGTGGAGTGGGATGGGGGGAGGGAGGGGCAGCGTCTGACCCACTGGTAGTGGAGGAAGACAGAGCGTGCAGCACCCAGCCCTGGTTTGTGGGGAACCCAACCAAAACTCACAGTCTCACTAAAGCCCCAACCTGCTTCCCAATCCTACCTCGACTTGTCCCCCCAAAACTTCATCTGAGTTCAAAACAGCCTGTTCACTCACAGTGGACATGTATTACTCAACCGACTTTCAGGAGAATGGTAAGGGCAAACAGAAGACAACTTTAGGTATTTTCTCTTTTTCTTCTTCCAAAAAGGCACATTCCCTTCCCCCACCATCATAAATCAAGGTACTTGAAAAGAAAGCAAAAGCTTGAAAATCTTTTATTCTTCCCCTAACATCTGCTGTTGTTGCAAACTCAGGCCAACCTTTGGAATCATGCTTTAAAGGGGTCAACCAAAGCACAATTTCTCTGTGCTACAGTGAACACTCAGCAACACCGCAGAGTGGGTGAGGGATTGAAAAGAATGCCACTTTCTTATAACCAAATTTAAGAAAATGAAGTAGCAAATGTATCTCCATTATGTACCAAAAGTTTAGGAGATGAGTTAACACACACACACACACAAAAGGGATGTGCACACCAGGGTCTGGGTTTAATTCTTCAGTAGCATTTTGTTATATAAAGCGTATGTTAAACGTTCTAAACTTGCCCCTCTGAATGGATAAGAAAAGATGTGTTATCTACTCAGAAAAAGGCTGCTGACTGAAGAGAAATCTCAGATCCCACTGAAAATTCTCCCCAAACAAATGCATATATGTGAATCTGTGCACACTCCTTCAGGGACACAGACCCTTCTGAGGTCCAAGCACCCGGCTAGGGCTCAGACACGTGGCTCTCCACATTCCCAGGAGGATCTCAAGACTGACCCGCCCTCCCATCCCTGCATACTCTATTTCCCTCACTGAGTCGGGGGGGACACAAACCAAACCGCCCAAACCAGGACCAACTGAAAGGGAGCAAAAACACCATGCTTCTGAGACCGGTTTTTCACTTATTTGCCCTTGGAAGAAAGAACATCCCAGTCTCTGGTTGCTTCTATCAAATGCCGCTGGCCGTGACTCATCCACTCTTCCTGGTCTTCGTAGAGTCGCCCACAAAACCAGCACTTAAATATACACTGCGATGAGTCATCAGGCAAGGAATCCACCACCTGGTAGTTGTTTTTATGAACCTTCTTCAATTTCATTTTCAGCATCATTTGCCTTTTGATCTGATTGGCTTCCTCCGCATTCTGGTAGGTCAGTCGGACATGGTGCCGCCTCATGCCTAACTGACACCTAGTCCTCTCCGACAACACCACCTTGAGGACGTTGCCTTTGTACTTGTTTATTACCTTCATCACATTGGACACCTCCGGTGAGTCAACGTCAGGATGGTTTAACACGATAACGGGCTGGTTCCGACGGGGACATTTGATCAACTGGTCTGGTTTAGCTGCGATAAGTCGAAGCTGTCTTGCAACCTGAAAAATGGAAGGATCCCTGAAACAGCGGCTGGGGTCAGTCTGGATTTTGCTTTTCTTCTTGGATGAGCTGATTTGTCTGGGTTTATTTTTACTGATGGGAAGACTTCTGGGAAACAGTTTTGCTTGCTTGATCATTTCACTGCTTCCTTGTGGGCCGTGCATGGATCCAGGTTTTTTGGGCATGGTGCTACAATGGGCACTCTCTTTTCGTGATTTAGGCCGAAAAGACAGATCGTGATTTGGGGACATATCTATGGGCCCACTTTCACTCGTCAGAAACTGTACATCCGGGTCTGTCCGTTTCATTGGGCAGAGCGGAATGGGCTTTATTAACTTCGTCTCAGTGCATGTGATGTTGACAGGTGCTTCGCAGGTTGCCTCTATGATTTGGGAATCCTCAGAGGAATTAAGAACCCTCAACACGGCCCCCTTGGGGATCAACACTGGAGTAGCCACGTGTGGCTTCTTGGTCACTCTGCTTTCGGTTTTCCCACTGCTGCCTTCGACAAGCTGTGGATACGCCTGCTGGTGTGCGAGCTGTTCACTAATGCCACCAGCATCCTGAGGTCTGGGGAGTGTGCCCGTGGAATACCCAGCGCTGGTGAAGGACACGTTAATTTCCTGGATGCCTTCAGGCGTGGATTTTGAAGTGACCTTAGATGCCTTCCCTGCAGAATGTCGATGGGTGCTGTTTGCAGCCAGAGATGAAGGCTTCCCACAGGATTCGATTAACTGGGCTATCTTTCTGCGCAAGAGTTCAATTGACTTTATTTTGGACGTTGAACTATTCCACTTGACACCCTCAGGGACGTTTTCAGATCCAGAGCTCAGAGAAAAGACAGAGGAGATGACCGGGCCATCGAAGGGGTCATTAGTCTGGTCGGGATTCTTTAATTCCAGAGGTTTATCCCCAGACTGTTGGGCTCTGACTCTGTCTTCTCCCATTATGTTGATGTGTAAATACTCACTTCTGTGTTGAGAGGAAACCTGGCCTGCATTTGAAACTGCCTTGTACTCCTGTGTCTGGTTGTCTTGCAGCTTCCTGGGAGGGGTGACCGTTTTTGCAGGAAGGCTGATCTCATTCCTAGAGCCTAAGTCATTCTGACATAGGGGCAGTGAGTCCTTTTCTCCAGAGAAGGAAATTGTTGCAGGCGGTGCAGAGACAGGAAATAACTGCTGAGGGTCACTGGGTAAGTTTCTCCTGTCTTCAGCAAAAGAAAGGGCAGCTTTATATGGAAAAGAGTTTGATGAAGCTCCAAGACTACGTAAGACACCGTTTTTCACTACAGATAATGGAGAATGGCCTTTGAAGGCAATGGAAGGCAGAGCAGCTCTATGGGGATACGTGTAACCTTTTTTCTGCAAACTCTCAACTCTCCCTGGGTTGAGCAGGGATTCTCCGCTGCTGTGCCTGCCAGAATTTGGCATGAAAAAATCGTAAGACCTCACCCACTTTACATTTTTAAGCGGCTTCTGAACTGACGACTGTAGACTACCGATGCCTGCAAATTTTCCGACAGTCCCTTCGATCGCGAGGGGCTGCGTGCACTCTGTGGAAGCCATTTTTTCCTGCTCGCTTGCACCTCTCTCTTTAGACCCACGTTCGGAACTACCTCCATCACCGCCCCCGGCGTCGAGGCTGTTGGTTTCTTCCAGGGGAAACAGTTTGAGCACGAGCTGCTGCGTTCCGTTGACAACCTTCACGTCCATCAGCTGGGCTAGACAGTTGGCGGGGACGACGAGTTCGGCTGGCGCCACCACCGTTAACGGCATCCCCGGCTGCACGGGCTCTTTAGAGGGGGACAAGACCTCCACCTCCACACTTTTGTTCTCCAGCAGGTTGACCTCAGTGGGCTCTGACAGGGCCCCTTTGTGTGGGACGCACACTACGTCTTTCTGGTAGTCTTTGGATTCGGGTAACAACGTGATGCTGTGCGTCCTGTCTTTACTTGCGTGGGGGGAGAACCTTGAGAGCTGATCTGACAACTTATTTTGAAATGCAGTCCTGGGACTGGAAGTTTTTGAAAGCTCTGGGTTTTGCTTGGAGGTGCTGATCCTTTTTGGCTCCAGCCTGGCGACGGCTTTGGGCGGCCGTTTTGCCCCCGTCTTCTCGTGGACTCTCCTCCTGTGTTTGACGATGTAGTCATTTCTGATAGCACCATAGTCACAGTACTCACACCGATAAGGGAAAACGCCTGTGTGCTTCACCAGGTGTCTCTGAAACTCCCCTTTCGTGTAGGAAATGCAGCCGCAGTGAGAACAGACAAACTTAATCTCTTCGTGCTGAAGTGTGTGCTTTTTGTACTGCAGAGGGTCCTTTGTGGAAAAGCGACATTTGTCACAATAGTATTTGCCTGGCTTGAAGTTCCTTACCTTAAACTTGTGATTGACAGAACTTGAGATGGCTTCAGGTTTATTTCCTACTTGAGTAGCACTGCGACTGTTGTTCACAAAGTGGAAATGGGGAGAGGCTGCGCCAAGGTTGCATCTGAAGCAAACATATTTGTCCTCCTCCTGGCTTTGTCCAGTACCCTTTTTCAGATCCTGAAGTGGTACTTCATGCACACTCTTGCACTTTACACACGTAGCAATGGTCATGGCAGCAGACTCTGCCTCGGAGCCTTGATACAAAACAGTCTGAGCGTCCGGTCTGTCTGGTCGAGTCCCTCGATGAGCATTAGGCTGTTTGGGTGACATGGTCAAGGCATTGCGTCCGTCACCCACTGGTGTGCTATAGAGTTGCTGTCCAATGTCCTTCATCTCTTCATTTGCATTTCTAAAAAGCCTGCTGAAATCCAGAAAGATTTCATATGATAAAATCCTCAGGAAGCATCCTTGATATGCTTTGTGGCAGGGTACCTAGGAGCATACTTAATTATCTTTCTTCATAAAGCAGGTTAGGATCCTCAAACATGATTGCTTCCAATTCTCTGATATTCCAGGCAACACTAAGGGGAAAATAAAGAAATCATAAAGCATGATTAATGCATGAACTTAGGGTTTAGCTTAGCTAACATGTTTCCAGACTTACCCTCTACTTCAGTGACCTTGGGAATTTTATGCTAAATCTTCACCTATTATTTTGGTGCACATGTTGACAGTAACACAGTACAAAGAAGTGAAGTCAAAGTCGCTCAGTTGTATCCAACTCTTTGCAACCCTATACAGTCCATGGGATTCTCCAAGCCAGAATACTTGAGTGGGTAGCCGTTCCCTTCTCCAGGGCATCTTCCCAACCCAGGGATGGAACCCAGGTCTCCCTCATTGTAGGCGGACTGTTTACCAGCTGAGCCACCAGGGAAGTCCTGGTATACATAGTACGTAGTACAAGAACTGGCAAATAACAAGCCTCAACCGAAAGTCATCTACCCTTTAAAAGTCATCACTTTAGCAGGGTAATAATCGTGGCAGTCACTTGGGATGGCCTTTGCTGAGTGAGTTACTTTTAAGTGTCATTGAGAGCATCTAGCAATTTCACAAGTGTAATTTTGTATCAACCTCCCTAATACCATCTGTCACTTTAGCTTCTAAACATGCACAAGTGGTAGAGCCAGGACACTGGCTCTGGGGTCCATTGGTTTCTATGTACACTGAATCACGAGCATGAATCCCAGCTCTCTCTCGTGCACCCCATTTGCTTGCACAAGTGCTAGGAAGCCAACAACATCCTGACAACAGAAGGCAGACAAATACCCACTTCACATCTTACTGAGCATCTATCAGGTGCCAGGCACTGCTCCAGCTCCTACAGGGCAGTGATGAGAAATAAATTCGTCCCTCCCCTCATGAGAGTGCAGAGAGAGGAGACAACAAGTGTACCTTTATCTGGCAGAAGGTGGCCAGTGATTGGGGAAAACAAACCATAAAACTAGGCAAAGAGGACAGGGCATAAGTATCGGATGAGGTTGAGGGCTGGGGTGTGGAGGTGTGGACAGTCAGGAGAGGCCTGAGGATAAGCTGACATTGGAGCAGAGACCTTGGGCAGCCTGGGCAGAGGGCACTTCAGGCAGAGGGAGGGCGAAGGTCTATAGGAAGTGGGCCTGGAGCACCTGAGCGATAGCAAGGAGGCTGGGGGTCAGTGAACACGAAAGGGGGTGCTGGGTGGGGGTCAGCAGATCTGGTCAGGGGAAGGGGAGACGGGTCCAGGGAAGACCGACAGTGCAGTATTGTGAGGACGTGGCTTCTCCCGCACATGAGGGAGACGTGCAGAGAGGCTGGAGCCGAGATACTACATGGCCTGACCTTTATTCCAGCCACTGCCTCCAGTTGCTGCAGGGACCCGGGGCAGGGAGGGCGAAATGAAGGCAGCAGGGAGATGGGGAGATGGAGGCTGCCGGGACTGCACTCTTGTCGTCTGGAGCCAGTACCACAACACGGGCAATACAGTGATTCTCACATAAAAATAGTTATCTTTCAACACATTCTTTTTTCAGCATACACAGAACTAGCAGTGAAGCAAAAACCATTTTAGTTTGGGATCTGTGGAAAGCCTTCCTTTCATTACCTTAAAAAAAAAACAAAACACTTTCAACCTTTATTGCTTCATTTTTTTTTTTTTTAATCTGGCAATCAGAATTACAGACACTTACCCAGCTTCCTCCACAGAGCTGCATGAGAACTAAAGCGTTAAAGAATACAAGACAATGCCTATGTACTTTTCAAACGCTTCCCCAAGTGTCAAGAGTCACACAAGGCCTCAGTGTCTGTTCAGATGGGCAGAAACAAGAATGGGAATTCACCTTTTCCTTCTGACACCCTGCTCACAAGCCAAGGGCCACAAAAGTAAGTCTGAAAGGCTGAAGTCATACATGTTTGATCATCTAAGAATGCTACCATCAGCCACATGTTCAGTTGGCATTTCCATCCTGCTAAAACAGAGGAAGCAACAGCTGCAGGCAGAGCCTACGAAAACCACTGGTCCGAGGAGTGCAGAGGCTGAAAAGGGGATCTGATCCAGTGGTTCCTGAATCTGGAGGAGCCACAGAATCACAGTGAACACAGATCCTCCTGGGCTTCACCCCAAAGTTCACGAATCTAAACTTCAGTGGGAGAGAGATGAGGAAGAGGTGCCCATGGTCACTCATGTAATTCTGATGAAAAGGCACTATCAGAAATCACTGGCTGAGACTTGCAGCAACACTTCAATCTTTTAACCCAACTTTGCCAGCTGTTCATGCAGTTGATGCTCTAATAACTGCCCAAACTGCTTCCCTTTTTGGGCAGTTTCACTGTCCACAATTTACCCTTCAATAAAACTGAAACCAGCATCCCTGTAACTTTCTTAAATCCTGACTTTGGAGCTACAAATCACTGAATCCCTGATAGACCATTCATTTATCTGCCCCTTCCCTCTCTTGTCCCATCTCAATTCTGTTTACAAGATGTGCATACCAGCCTCATAATCTTGAGTGAGCAAGAAAGAGACAGAGGAAGGAGAGCAGGAAAAGGAAGAGGAGAGATAAGAAAGGAAAGAGAGGGAGGGAGGGAAAAGGCGGAGGGGAAGTAACTTGCTTGCCTGGTACAATTTGCTTACCAACTCTTTAAAAAACAAAAAAAGCAGTTTTGCCATTTCCTCCCCAAATCTTTTTGAAAGGTGGAAGTGTCATTCCTCCTGGACTGGAGACTTGGACTGGGTGATAAAGACCTTAGCAAAAAGTGGGGAACACCTTACTGGCAGAAAGTCTAGAGAACTAACCACAGCTACTCAGTGCCTCGGCAGTGCAGGGGCCTCCTGGAGGTGCTTCTGCAAGGCCATGCCAGCAGCTATTTTGAATAAGGAATCCACAGAAGCGAGCGCCAATACGAACCATGAGCTGTGATTAGAAAATACAGTTTAATGGGGGAGTCAAGGTGCTAGGCCATGACCCAATGATGTCACCTGCTTCAAAGTACCTTCTTGGCTTCTAAGCCAGTCTCAAAGCTACGCAGTTTCTACTTTGGTACTTCCCTCCATTCAGGTGACAAAAGATGTCCAGCTTCTTCAAAACAAAATTCTCTTTGACCATCATAACATGTGCAGCTAGTCACGGTGAAAAAGATCTCAATGTAGCATCCCGAGACAGAGGTAAATGGATGCAGTGGAAGAATGAGATGGCTCTGGCGTTGGCATTTACACTTGGACACTCCTGAGGCTGTGCCAAGCACACCTGAGTAACAGGTTCCCAGGACCTTGCTCCCTCCATGCCCCTTTCTCTACCTGGTTCACACTCAGGTACAGCCACCTGTGAACCTGGGCCCTTTGGCAGATTACTGCCCAGTGAACTGACGACCAAGGATTACACAAAACACTGCAGATGTAAGGGTCATGTGTAGGCCAGATGCTGAGAGGCCACTAACCAATTATGAGTAACATCAGTCTCAGGGATCACCTACCTTCCAAACTCACGGTACCCTTTACAACATCTCTCTGCATTGGATCTCCTAGGACTAGAGACATACTTTTTTAAAGTTTATTTAGGAAGGCTCTCAAAAACACAGAAGATACTTAGTACTATTAACTTTGGACATGATAAGTAAAAGTTAATATTCAGTTCCGCATTTTTAAATGGCGAAAAGTGTGCTTTGTAATGCACGATTACCTCCAGCATCAGTGAAAGCTGACTTCCATGAACAAAGAGGTGGCACACAACATGTGACAAGTGTGCTTCCACTAGAACGAGTCTTGCCTTTTCCTGGGAAAAAGCCCAGCAGCAGCGCCCAGCACTGCCAGGTTTGCCTTCTGACTTGCAGCTCACTTGACCTGGTGACTTAAAAATTTATTTGGGGGGCCAGATGGAGAAAAAATGTTAAGTTTGTTAGAAACCAGTCCAGTGACATTGAGGGTATAAAAATCATGAAGGGTATGTAAGTTTTTATTAAAAAGGAAGCATCTGACTCCTAAATACTGGACATGTAAAGTGTCAATAGAAGAACAAAAAGCAGGAAAACAAGGTTTAAGGCAGCAGATTCTGGAATCAGATCATAGGGTTTCCAAGCCTATCCCATCGCTTTCCAGGCCTGACCTGAAGTGAACTGTCCAACTGTGCAACTGTAAAATGGACCATAGCAGTACCTACTAAAATATTCATTGGAAGGACTGATGCTGAAGCTGAAACTCCAATACTTTGGCCACAAGGCGTCAAGAGCCAACTCATTAGAAAAGGCCCTGATGCTGGGAGAGACTGAAGGCGGGAGAAGGGGTCGACCAAGGATGAGATGGTTGGATGGCATCACCTACTCAATGGACAGGAGTTTGAGCAACTCTGGGAGACAGTGGAGGACAGGGGAAGCCTGCCGTGCCGCACAGTCCATGGGGCCGCCAAGAGTCGGACATGACTGAGCGGCTGAACAACTACTACTGTATCTCACGAGGACTGAATGTGACAGTGTGACCATAAGCACTCAGGTTCCAAGTCACTCACACACAACTGCTAAAAATATGATTTTCCCTGTTTTAATGAAGAAAATAGAAGAAGAAATGATGCCTATCACATAAATAGTCCAAGGGGCCAAAACACGTGCTTCTTTGCTACCTGGCTTTTTCTGGAGTACACAGTGAATCTCATTTTATAATTTTAATTATAGTTGCCAGGCTGTACTGTCTAAAAGAGAATTCACCTCTGGGGTCAAGCCATCCACCTTGCCTTAGTGGCAAACAGGCCAAAAGGTGCTTATAGTTGCCAAGAAAAAGATGCTTTATCTGCAAGAGTGCTCACTACAATTTAGGTTTCCATATAATCCAGTGTACTGATTGACTTTTTCCTCTTCAAGCTCAGCTGAATTGTGCATTATCACTATAGCAAATGAATGTGTTCCCACACTCGATGTTAATGTGCAAAATTAAAAAAAAAACATGCTAGGCAATTAAATCGTATGTATGCTACATGGATTATCACATATATCTTATGTTCATGAGATACCCACCAAACTCTGTAAATTTTAGCTGGCTGACTGCATCCTTTCTTGGACAGAGAAGCAAATGAGAAAGTTCTTCGAAGACAGGAATCCTTTCATTTTGTCTATTGAGCCATAGAGAGCACAGGCTACTCTAACGTGTCTCAATAACCAAAAATTTAAAACAGTCTACCCCTAAGTGACCATTAGCATGTAAATGAGTGATACCTGATCAGGTAACAGTCCAACATTAGGTGTGTAAACTGCCAACACCTCCCCAGTAAGTCAGCATTCAAGGAGAAACAATCGCCTCACTCACCAAGAAGTTTTTCAGACAAAGCATCAGAATTGAACTGAATGGTAAATAGATCTACACAATGGAAAACATTAATGAAGTATTTTCTTTTTGCTCATCTACTTTCACTTCAAATTACTGAACTGATAGCCATCTTGATGGCAAAAAAGGCTTCTAAATGTTGCTGACAAATGTACACCTCTGGGATCTTAGATTTCCTTCTGAATCCAAGTGTATCACTTGGGGCACACAGAATGAGGCAAAAAGGTTGGGCAAGAGAGCCTGTGTTCCAACTCCTCAGCTTTCCAGGTGAAAAGAAAGGGCACTAGAGTGGAAAGGGCAATCTCCGTGGGTTACCAGGAGCAAGGTTCAAAACCTAGGTTTTGACTTGGAGCTCTGTCATTCTGGACTCATTAACCTCTCTTGGCCTGAGTTTCCTCACTTGTAAAATGGGAGTTCCACCCTAACTGACATGACTGACGTGAGGAAATGGTGTATACAGCTAGCAGGTAGCCTTATGTTTGGGAAACTACAGGTTTTGTCAAGAAATAAGCCAATGTGTTTCTGGTTAAGAAAGATTCCTTCAAGTGTAGAAGATTCCAGCCATCAGAGGAGCAGATTCTTAGTTTAACAAATAAGCCTAATGCGATAAAGGTCTCTGGCTGGAGGCAAGGCTCTTCTCCCCCACTCACCAGTCCACAAAGGGAGTTCCCTAGGGACAGACTACACACTGCAGAGCACGTGAACTGAGACAGCAGCAGAGAACAAAAGCAGTTATTATTTGTGAGCAACAGTTTGAGAGATAACATTTCTAAACAAAGAATATGACTAGTGTCAAAACTCAGGGTTCTACACGTGGGAAAAAAAAACAACTTAAGAGGCAACTATGCTTTTGTTAGCATTTTAAGAAAGGTGGCTTCCCTTGTGGCTCAGCTGGTAAAGAATCTGCAGGGCAGGAGACCTGGGTTCAATCCCTGGGTTGGGAAGATCCTCTGGAGAAGGGAAAGGCTACCCACTCCGGTATTCTGGCCTGGAGAATTCCATGGACTGTGTTGTCCATGGGGTCGCAAAGAGTCGGACAGGACCGAGTGACTTCCACTTTCACACACTAGGCAGTCCTACTTACTAAACGCTCCTAGTGACTTCAGGTCTCTAAAGGTGATAAAAATGAAGGACAAATACATCTTTGTACTTCCCTCCATTTTTTTGCCTTAAAGTCAAAGTTTTGTAGAAGAAATGAAGTAAGAGTTAAATAAAAAAGTATAATTAAACAAAGAAAAATTGCCTCCCGCTGATTCTTAACCTTGGCTGCATCAGGGCAGTCAAGCTGTCAGAGTATGTCTGGGATGCTACACTTCTTTAACGGGGTCTCTGTGATGTTTGGTCACTCTTCTACATAGTAAATTGACCTGGGGTGCTTTAAAAACAATGATGCCTGGGCCCCCCCCCGTGTGTGGGGGGGAAGGCTCAGAGTATTTTAAAAGCTTGCCATGTGTTTTAAAAACATGCAGTCAAGGCTGAGAACCCTCACTGGACATTACAGGTGCAGCAGAGCAAGTGTTGTATCAACACTCCCGTGCCTTTCACACACCAATTCATCCCTGGGCGCCTGGAGGTGAGGCAAGGCCGCTGCCTTAACTGTAACGACACTAGCAGGCAGGTAGACTCTGGTAGACCCTTGCTTATCAGACTTTTGACTTTGGAAACATCATCACTGATGCTCTCTGTGGAGTGTATAATGACAGTAACCCCTTTGCAGACTCTCGGAAACTGAAACCTGCCTGGCACAGCGTGAGCACAACGGGCCTGAGTCAGGGCTGCTTACTGGACCCCTGCCCAGCCTGCTGTCTTTAAGAAAGTGTGGATGAGGGATGCAGCGAAGTAAACAGGTGCTTTCAGGGAGCTGGTAAATGCCACACTAGTGATCTGATGCAGATGCTCTCAGTGGCCGGCTGTGTTAGGAAGGCTGAGCACTGCAGCCAAAGTCAGGTGGAAGCGGGGGATGGGATATAGAGGCAGATTCATACATTACCTCCGTTACTCCTCAAAGTGCTCCCTCCAGTTCCCTGCTTCTTGTAAGTTCCGGAGAAATTGGCTTTTCCCAAGTCACGGAGTTGGTCAGTTGGCGTCTACCCTAAATTCTTTCTGCTACCCTGCTGAGGGAGGCTGGGAACAGCAGTCACAGTTGGGCACCATTCTTATTTCCTGCCTGGAGCCATCGAGCAGCTGAGTGAGTCAAAAGCATAGCAAGTCCCATGGGCTCTTCCTTCTCTTATCAGGCACCAAGTCCCCTCTGGTCTCAACCTCAGGCTCTGACACAGGCCTCTACGCTCAGAACCCTGGGAGGCAGTGAGGCACCATACAAAGGTCCTGCAACAGAAGCCAGACACTGGGGTTTAAGTCCTGGGTCATTGTAGCCTTGGTTTCTCCATGTCCTTCTTACTTGTAGAGAAAAAGGGGGAAGAGCCCCCAAAGCACTTCTCCAGCAAGGGAGCTCAAAATAAAAGGGAAAAAGGCTTCCCAGGACTCAGGTGGAAGAATGACTCAGATTGCACTTCTCCGGGGGTGGGCTCGGGCACAAGGCTCCCAATTCTTCCCAGGTCATTCTGATGCCTCCCCATTCCCTACCCTAGGATGAGAATGTATGGATCGGATGGTCTCCAGCCACTTCATCCCCAGGATGCATTCTAGAGACTGCAGTTGCCTGAGTCTGAATACGTGAACAAAGAAAATGCCGTCTGTGTCAGGCTGCTTGGGAACAACTGACACTGAGAAAGCTTCACTGGTGGGGACCCTGTTTACCAGAGGATTGGTCACACAGGGCACTCATGTGTATTGGCTGAATGAAGTCGATGAATGAAAAAAATGTCAGCCTTCCTGGCGACAATAACAACGTTCTGTGTTCTTCTTTCTCATAAATTGGCCCAGATCCCCTTACTTTCAAGTGAATAGATCAGTAGACCTATGTCTATTTTAATCGCTATTACTGGACTTTTTGGAGAAGGCAACGGCACCCCACTCCAGTACTCTTGCCTGGAAAATCCCATGGACAGAGGAGCCTGGTAGGCTGCAGACCATGGGGTCGAGAAGAGTCGGACAGGACTGAGCAACTTCATTTTCACTTTTCCCTTTCATGCACTGGAGAAGGAAATGGCAACCCACTCCAGTGTTCTTGCCTGGAGAATCCCAGGGACAGGGTAGCCTGGTGGGCCGCTGTCTATGGGGTCGCACAGAGTCAGACACAACTGAAGCGACTTAGCAGCAGCAGCAACTGGACTTTTAAAAAATCTGCATTAGTTTTGCAAAACACATGAAGGAGGAGGCCCAATAAATAATGACCTCCTTTGTCTGTTTCCAAGAAGCACCTTGCAAAAAATGTTTAGCAGCACAACAAAGCTAAATATGTACAAAAGTATTATTTTTCAAGGCTATATTAGATCCAAGATTAAAAAATAAAAAGCTTTTAAAAATGCATCCTAGGTTAGGGATAACATTGATACAATTTAAAAAGTCAAACATTTGTATTCTACCTAAACAGACTATATTGGGATACTGGTTTTTAAACCACCATTTGCTGGGCCAGTATCCCCAGCTGAGAATGCATCAGGGATTGGAATGAACTTTGCATACCTGACTCAGAGATAAACAGATTCCTATCCTCTCTGCTCTTCCACAGGAAAGGGCTGCCTGTTCCTGGAGACCAAGGTTTTGTCTCACTCTTGGTGGCTTCAATTCTAAGCTTAAGAGGTAATGTTTCAGGGATCTAACACAACAGTTTAGCCGTGTAGATGTTTGTTTTTAAACAGAACACAGTGCTTAGTATTTCACTTTTCATTTTCCTACCTTAGATTAATAAACTGTTCACTATCCCAGTTTTTAAAAATCAAGGGTATTTTCACGGGATACACTGAATAACCAACCTATACAAAGGAACTTAAGTGTTTTCTTTCATTCTCTCCTTTGGCTTTTTTCCCTTTTCGATTCGGGCATTTTCGTTCTTTTGCACCCTGCACGGTCTCAGTAAGATACAAAAGTAGCTGGGATTGGGGTGAGGTCCCCCAAAGAGTGACATCAGCATTTATAGAAGGAGACCAACCGTCATCTACCGTCCCCTTACGCCCCTCTCCAGCACAAAGGCCCTCCATGGACAAGCCCTTCCCTGGGCACGTGCGCCCAAACTCCCAAGGAAAAACAATGCCAAGTCGGGTTTTCCAGTTTATTGTTTGCACGCGCACACCGACGGTTCGCGTTATTCAGGGCGAGTCCACATCGCGCAGCGCGGCTACGGGGAAGAGCAGGCGCTGGGGGCGCAGAGGGGTAACACCGCGCCCCCTTCCGGTGGGGGGGGAGCGGCGCGCGCGGGGGCGTCCTTCTGGCCACGGAGACCGAACCACGTCAAGGCGGACCTCCGAGGCCCGCAGGAGGCTTTAAAAATGGCCCTCCTGACGACACTTCCTGCTCGGAGCCGACCGGTAGGAGCTCTCCCAGGAGAGATGCAACGTTTAAAACGCTGGGGGGCGGACGGAGGAGGCCGGGCCCGGCGTCCCGCAAGCCCGGACGCTGCCGCCGCGGCAGTCGAGGGTCGCGACCCGGCGCTTTCGGGGGCGAGCGTGCGGGGTCGCAGCGGCACAAAGGCGGGCGAGCGCGGGGGCGCCGGGCGCGCAGATCCACCGCCACCCCCGGGGGTCCGTGATCCCTGGCTCCGCGCCCCCTTCCCCCCAATCCAAACCCCGCGCTCCTCCTCCCACACCCGGTCCGGCCCGGCGGGGCACCCCTCCCCCCTTTCCCGTCCAGGCCGCCGCCCCCTCCTCCTCCTCCTCCTCCGCGCCCAACCCGAGCCCCCGGCCGCCTCGCATCTGCCCCGGGGCCTCCGGCCATAGACCCCCGGCTGGGCGGCCCCGGGCACGCGGGGGCCAAGCCCCCGCACCTCCCGGCCCCGGCAGCCCGCGCCCGGCAGCCCGCGCCCGGCACGGCCTCGTCCGGACCCTGCAATCCGCGCGGCCCCCCGGCCTCTCTCCGCACCCTTGGGCCCGCTCCACGCATGCGGGACCCGGCACCCTCGCGCCTCCACCGGCTCAGTCACTCACCGGGCCGGCTGGTTTGGGTCCCGCGGAGAGTGGGAGGGTATCTACACCGCCAGCGCCAGGCCGCCGTTGCCGCCGCCTCCGCCGCGCCCGCTGTAGGTCCCTACTCGGGGGGCGGAGCCCGGCGACGCCGCGCGTGCGCAGTGCGGCGCGGAGGCCCGGCCGGAGCGCGCCCGGCGCCCGAGGTCCCTAAGGCTGCGCCCTTCCCCGCCGCCACAGATCCCCGCGGAGCATCCTCGGGGCAGCTGAGCTCAGCGTTCGCCCTGAGAACATCTACATCCACTGCGGTGCGGTATCACGCTGGGCCCCGGGAGCGGCCCGGCCCCGCCAAAGGACACCCGGTCGCGCTTCTACATCGTTGGCCCAAGCCTAGCGGTCGTGGGCCCAGAGGAAGAAGGCCTTTGCTCCCTGCCCTCGTGGAGCTTCAAGTCCAGGAGCAGCAAAGGAGCTCCCGTCTTCAGCCTTCCAAATTCTCTCTCTCTGTGTCTCTCTTTCTTGAAAGCCGCCGTGAAGAAACTAGCCTTGGAAGACCCAGGTTCGAATCCCGACTCTCGAAACTTCTTTGCATCCTCGCCGCGGGACCTTGGACGAAGAAGTCCCTGGACCTCTCGGAGTCTCGGTATTTGCTTTTCCAAAGATGGGGAACATCAGACCTGAAACCCAGTTTCAGTTTCAGTTCAGTCGCTCAGTCGTGTCCAACTCTTTGCGACCCCATGGACTGCAGCAAGCCAGGCGTCCCAGTCCATCACCAACTCCCGGAGTTTACCCAAACTCATGTCCATCCAGTCAGTGATGCCATCCAACCATCTCATCCTCTGTTGTCCCCTTGTCCTCCTGCCCTCAATCTTTCCCAGCATCAGAGTCTTTTCAAATGAGTCAGCTCTTCGCATCAGGTGGCCAAAGTATTGGAGTTTCAGCTTAAACATCAGTCCTTTCAATGAACACCCAGGACTGATGTCCTTTAGGATGGACTGGTTGGATCTCCTTGCAGTCCAAGGGATTCTCAAGAGTCTTTTCCAACACCACAGTTCAAAAGCATCAATTCTTCGGCGCTCAGCTTTCTTTAAAGTCCAACTCTCACATCCATACATGACTACTGGAAAAACCATAGCCTTGACAAGAGGGACCTTTGTTGGCAAAGTAGTGTCTCTGCTTTTTAATGTGCTGTCTAGGTTGGTCACAACCTTTCTTCCAAGGAGTAAGCGTCTTTTAATTTCATGGCTGCAGTCACCATCTGCAGTGATGCCTTGACAAGAGGGACCTTTGTTGGCAAAGTAGTGTCTCTGCTTTTTAATGTGCTGTCTAGGTTGGTCACAACCTTTCTTCCAAGGAGTAAGCGTCTTTTAATTTCATGGCTGCAGTCACCATCTGCAGTGATTTTGGAGCCCCCCAAAATAAAGTCGGCCACTGATTCCAATGTTTTCCCATCTATTTCCCATGAAGTGATGGGACCAGTTGCCATGATCTTAGTTTTCTGAATGTTAAGCTTTAAGGCAACTTTTTCTCTCTCCTCTTTCACTTTCAAGAGGCTCTTTAGTTCTTCTTCACTTTCTGCCATAAGGGTGGTGGTATCTGCATATCTGAGGTTATTTATATTTCTCCTGGCAATCTTGATTCCAGCTTGTGCTTCTTCCAGCCCAGGGTTTCTCATGATGTACTCTGTGTATAAGTTAAATAAGTAAGGTGACAATGTACAGCCTTGACATATTCCTTTTCCTGTTTGGAACCAGTGTTGTTCCATGTCCAGTTCTAACTGTTGCTTCCTGACCTGCATATAGGTTTCTCAAGAGGCAGGTCAGGTGGCCTGTTATTCCCATCTCTTTCAGAATTTTCCGCAGTTTATTGTGATCCACACGGTCAAAGGCTTTGGCATAGTCAATAAAGCAGAAATAGATGTTTTTCTGGAACTCTCTTGCTTTTTTGATGATCCAGCAGATGCTGGTAATTTGATCCCTGGTTCCTCTGCCTTTTCTAAAACCAGCTTGAACATCTGGAAGTTTACGGTTCACGTATTGCTGAAGCCTGGCTTGGAGAATTTTGAGCATTACTTTACAAGCGTGTGAGATGAGTGCAATTGTGTGGCAGTTTGAGCATTCTTTGGCATTGCCTTTCTTTGGGATTGGAATGAAAACTGACCTTTTCCAGTCCTGTGGCCACTGCTGAGTTTTCCAAATTTGCTGGCATATTGAGTGCAGCCCTTTCACAGCATCATCTTTTAGGATTTGAACTAGCTCAACTGAAATTCCATCATCTCCACTAGCTTTGTTTGTAGTGATGCTTCCTAAGGCCTGAAGCCCAGAGCCTTATTTTTATTATGTAGGTTGTTTTGAGAGTCAGACGGGACAGTGATCGTGGAAGAACCTGGAGATGGAGTTTGCCATGCCAGCGTTTTCTCCTGTTGCTTTGAAGTCCAGGGATCTTTTCGGGGGTGGGGGTGGGGTGGGGTGGGGAGAACTACTCTCTCCTGCACTTCTGACCTTCCAGAAGGAAGCTATACCTCGAATAGAACCACGCCTCCCCAAGGAAAGAAGAGGGACTGTTTTGCTAGAGTCTCCATAATCACTGACTCCGATGTTGCTCTCTACAAAAGACAGTTTCTCCTAATTAGGAACAGATGGGGAAGGGGGAGTAGAGTCACCCAAAAGCGAAGTTTGTTCAGGAAAAACAACCAAAATTAATTTCAAGTCTCCGGATGGAGCAAGACTGGTTTCCAGCAACTTCCTGTCGGAGGCCAGGTTCAAGGACGTTGGCCGGCAGGGCTGGGACTTGTTCCACACGGAGAAGTGCTGTTCAGGATGACAGGACCAGTAGCAGGCAAAAGTGCCCACCACTGAAATAGCAAGAATTGGCAGAGAGAATGGCAAACCAGAGGTGGATCACCAGCAGCAGCTGTAATTCTTGTTCTGCACTGCCAGAGTCATTGCTGACAAGGGTGCTTCCCGGTCCTCTATCTCTTAGGACTGAGAAGCTAGTGAACCTCTTCTTGGAAAAACACATTTATGGCCAGTTCGTATCAGAGAGAATGGAATAGATAGCTCAAAGTCACCCTGAAGAGTGGGCTGGGTTTCAGAAGAGAATTGAAGGATCTAAAATGGCAATAACCTGGAAATCTCTGATGGCAAAAGAAGCCAAATCAGGAAAAACTGTTAAGTATAAGTGTTAGATAATTTTTTCCTGTAATTTAGCCCAAATCATTGTTTCTCTGTGTAACACACTCATGCGTTACAGTTCTGCCCCCTTGAGTCACATAGAACTGACAAAGAGTACCTCTGGGTTTCCTGGAATTTTCTCTGGAGTTAGAGCTGGTTATATACACAGCTTTGAGCCTGCTCCCTAACCTGGATGAACCTCAGTTTCTCCTGTAACATTCAGTGAATAGGTCCTACTCACAAGCAATTGTCAACTTTAAAAAGAGAAGGCAGGTCAAGGCTCAGCATAGTCCCTGATAGGTTTATATTTCTCAGGAGCCTAGTTATTATACAGTGAGATAAAATGCTTTGTGGAGGGTCTGAAAATTGGGTATTTATCACCTGGAAAGGGGCCAAGCTGGGGTAGAAACCACTCTTGTGGAAACCCTTAAATTTGAAGTGTTGTCCCCTAGAGGTCTTTTGATGCAGCAGAGTTTACCCAGAAATGTTGGATGGTCAGCCAGTGCACATTTCTTATACTTTATGGCTGCCCTTCCTGTCTTCTTCCCCACCCTCCAGCTTAGTTGGCCAGTTTCTTTTCAGTGTTCCATGGATCACCTCTGTTATAGGTTGAGTTATGCCCCCTCAAATGGTATTAAAGCCCAGTAAATGAGAATGGGAATTCACTCCTGTGAATGCGAACTTCTTTGGAAATAGGGTCATTACAGAGGTAGTTAAGGTGAAATCCTTCTTTAGGAGGGCTGCAGTCCAATATGACTGGTGTCTTTAAAAGAAGAGGAGAAGAGATTCAGAGATCATGTGAGGACACAGACATCTAGGGAGCAAAGGGCCAGGTCAGGACAAGCCTGGATTGGGGTTATGCTGCCAGAAGCCACGGAATGCCTAGGGCTATCAGAAGCTGAAAAAAAAAGGGGGGGGGGGTGGTTCTCTCCTATAGATTTTAGAGGGACCGAGGCTCTGCTGACTGCTCACTTCCAGACCCTGATAGGATAAATTTCTATTTTTTACAGTTAATACAAGCTCACGTATATAGTTGCCTAACATATGAGAGAGGAGGGAAGACATGTGAACAAGATAAGGCATTGAGCGTAAGGGCTGGGAGCTTATATATCTATTCAACAAGCATTCCTTGAGTGCCTGTTTAGTGCAGGTGCAGGCTAGGTCTGAGGTCAGAGGAACAAGATAAGGCTCTACTTTCAGGGAGCATTCATTTTGTTGGGAGTTGTAGATCTTACACAGTTAATGGAATATATGATTAATATTAAGCAATGCTAGAAGTGGGGTGGGGGGCATCCCAGGTGGCATTAGTGGTAAAGAACATGCCTGCCAATGCAGGAGACAGAAGAGACTCGGGTTCAATCCCAGGGTGGGGAAGATCCCCTGGAGGAGGGCATGGCAACCCACTCCAGTGTTCTTTCCTGGAGAATTCCATGGACAGAGGAGCCTGACGGGCTGCAGTCCATAAGGTCGCAGAGAGTCAGACAGGACTGGAGAGACTGAGCACCCACGCAGAAGCTGGGGGAAGATAAAACTGGGTAGAGTAATCTGGCAGAATGTGCAAAGCGAGTGAAAGGATGATCTGAAAGGCTCTGGGAAGGGAACTCCGAAGCTGAGCTCTAAATCGTGAGTAGGATCTAGCACAGGAAGAGGAAAGAGAGCTCGCTTTATTCATAGAGAAAAGCGTGGGTAGAGATCCTGCGAAGCGCAGTGTAAACGTAGGTCAACCTAGGCGCTTACAAACCGTGTTCTCTTAGGGAGCCGTTGACGGAGATTCTGCCAGTGAGGATCTTGGGTCTCAAAGGAAAGTACTGACACTGCTGTGCCTTGGAAAAGGGCCAGGTCTCTAACAGCCAGGTCAGGAACTTCCTGCGAGTGTTTGGGGAGGAGGGGTGAGGACAAAGACTCGTAAATCCCAGGCACTTAAAGGCCCGTGCATAAACGGGAGAACCCCCGGGAAGCGACTTGTTTTTTTTAATATTTCGAAATATTTCAAAAATGTCCAGTAACTTGGAGCCGTACGTAGTTTGGGTTTGCTCCTCTGTGAAGTGGGACAAAGGCCTCCTCGCCCAAGGTGCCCAAGAGTGCGTGCGCGGTCAGTAAGTCGTATCTGAATCTTTGCGACACCACGGCACACATGGAAATCCAGTTTATCCTCCCAGTCCCGGGGCACAGGGAGTGGAGGCTGCAGAGTGGAATCCTGGACCCCATTACTCGTTTGTGCCTCGGCTGTGTGGCCTTGGGCAACTTACTGCTGGTCTCTGAGGCTTTTCTCAACTTAACAAGGCAGTAACTTGGGCAACCTTCGGTGGAGGTTGCGGGACGGAGGTGGGCACCAGGGGTCACGCTCCGGTTCCAGCCATCGGATGCGCCTCAAGGGGACGGTGCCTACCCCGCGCGGCTATGCGGCCCCCCCGGGAGCCGCCGGACGGAGCGGTAGGTCCTTGCCGGGAGCCGAAAGCAGCGCACCGGGCATGCGCGGCCCGTAGAGC
Organism: Bos javanicus; assembly: GCF_032452875.1. Classification (NCBI taxonomy): domain Eukaryota; kingdom Metazoa; phylum Chordata; class Mammalia; order Artiodactyla; family Bovidae; genus Bos; species Bos javanicus. The sequence continues at coordinate 105,823,802 of NC_083873.1, forward strand.
CATAGGAGGCCGCCCGGACGTCGCCCAGCCCCGCCTCGCCCCACCCGAGAGCGCCGCGCGCTGCAGTACCCCCGGCGGCCTGTGGCGTCGCTGCGCGGGGGTCCGGGCGGCTCTGCGCGTGTAGAGCTCTACCCCGCGCCGGTGCACCCACGGGTCCGCGCTCTCCCGGACGTCAGGGCTGCAAGCCCGCGGTAGCCCCCAGCCCGCGCCCGGACCCTCCTTCTGACGCGCTTCTGAGAGAAATCTTTCTGTGCTGCTTTGCTTTTGTTTCTCTCGTATGGCGGGAACAGGAAGGTCGGGGGCTGATGGACTCGCGGCGCTGGCCAGATCACCGAGGACGGGGAGTAACGCTAGGCGCCACCGGGCCTTACCGAGGCCTTAGTTGCGCTCCTACGTTGGGCACATTTGCAACTTTTGCATTTGAACAAATGCAGATGTCGCCCTGCAAGATCCAGAAGGCGTGAGGTTAAAGGGATTCCGGATGAGCCCTCCACTCCCCCAATACCCCCCATTTTGTGAGACTCAAGTAAGTGTGCGTGGCCGCTTCTGGGCTGTAAGTTCTACCAGGACACGCGTCCCGGCTGTTTTGCTGGTCGTTGGCATAAAGCACAAAACAGGCCCGGCTTCCAAGACCGAGCCGGGCAGAGTCTCCAGCGTCCTCGGCCTAGATCAGCCTTAGGCAAAGCAAGGCGCAGAGGAGGGCGGGTCCCCAAGGAGGGAGGGGATGGGTACCGAAAGCAAGAGGAGCATATGAAACTTTTAGAGCCCTCGGGCAGGGCTGCAGCGCCCGAGTGCGTGATCCGCAGAACGAGATAAAGGAGTTTTAGTGGGCTCTGCTCAGACGCGGCGGATGGTCGCTCGGGGCTTGGGCTGCGTTCTAGCCACGCGCGGTAAACGCTTGGATTTTCAAAATGGATAATAGCATGGGGGTGAAGGATGAGCCGGTCCTTTCCCGCGACAGCCCCAGTCGTCTGCGGGCGCCTCTTGTCTCCCCTCCAGCTTGCACTCATCATCTCCAGTGTCAAAGAGTGCTGCTGGAACAAGTAGATGGAGTTGACTCACTCCCCAGCTGCAGAGTCCTCGCAGGAGCCTCCAAGTTCTATACAGGCTCCAACAGCATCTCTCAACAGATTTCCTCCCTCTGCATCGCCTGTGCATCAGCTTCTTTCCCAAGACCCTTGCCTTGTTCGCTCTACCCGGGACATCTCTCATCTCTCTTAATTTCAACTCAAAAACTACCTTGTTTCTTACCATTTCATCTCACGAGACTGTCACCTTCCCTCTATCGTTTCTGTGTTTTGCGTTCTTCGTAGATGAACTGAATTCGTTTTTTATTCTTTTACTCGAGTCCTTTCATTCTACTACACTACCAAATAAGTTGTTTCATTCACCCTCGTATTCCCAGTGCCCAAGGCTGAGAGTCTGGCACTTAACAGGCACCCATAATAGTTGAGTTGTTACTTATTAATTCAAGAGAAAAAAGCTGTGGTCCGGGTGACCAGAGCAGAAGCAGAGGTGGAATTCCCAAATCCGAGTATTGACATTTACTTACTGATCCAGTCTTTCATCTCTGAATTCTCTCATCTGGGAAAATTACAGAATTAATAATAGTATCGCTTCATATGAGAATGAGATGAGTTAGTTAACTTTTGTAAAAGACTTAAAGTGATGCCCATATTGAGCAGCGTAGATGATTTGACTACTGCATCAATTAGAATAAGCTAGTTTACACTCTGGTAATAACTCCCAAATCTCAGTGGCTTAAAAAGACGGAGGTTTACTTTGCACTTACACGTTGTTCTGTCTCTCAGTTGTGTCTGACTCTTTGTGACCCCACGCACTGTAGCCTGCCAGGCTCCTCTGTCTATAGGATTTCCCAGGCAAGAATAGTGGAGTGGGTTGCTATTTCCTTCCTCAGGGGATCTTCCCAGGTCAGGAATGGAGCCCATGTCTCCTGCATTGGCAGGCGGATTCTTTACCACGAGCCAGCAGACTTCAATTAGCCGAGGACTGGGCTCTTTGACGTTTTTAGTCTGGAAACCAAGATGGCAAAGCAGCCGCCGGTTGATGTGTTGTCAGTTGTCAAGGCAGGAGAGAGAGAACAAGCATCGTTTTTATTTTGCTCACTTTTTTTTTTTTTAAATTGTAGAAGCTGAACGGAGGGATTTTTATTTTGCTCACTTTTGTGTACTGAGAATACAAATATGAGGATTATAGCCCCCAGATTTTATTTTTCCACTTTGTTCAGAAACCTCATAGAGTAAATAAGTTAACGCTGGAAACATTCCTGCAATGACTGCGACTAGAAATCCTCTTGGGGAAAAACTGTCTTTGTTAGGGAAAAGAAAATTCCAAACCTTGACTTTGGGACCTCACTTTCCTTACATAAAGCTGAGAGTTGATTTCTTCTGCACAATGATGTTCCTCCTAGGAATTCAAGGTCCTGGAGACTTGAGAGAAAAGATCAGAGAAGTGAGAAAGGATGAAGGCTGGAGAATTCACCCTAAGGTGCACTGTGCCCTGTAATCAATTCCTAGGAGTTGGATGGTCACAGGGTTAAAGACTGACTCTAGGAAAAGCTTTAGGAAAAACATCTGCTTCATTGACTATACTAAAGCCTTTGACTGTGTGGATCACAACAAATTGTGGAAAATTCTTCAACAGATGGGAATATCATAACACCTTACCTGCCTCTTGAGGAACCTGTATGCAGGTCAAGAAGCAACTGTTAGAACTGGACTTTAAACAACAGAACTGGTTCAAAATTGGGAAAGGAGTACGTCAAAGCTGTATATTGTCACCCTACTTAGTTAACTTCTATGCAGAGTACATCATGCAAAATGCTGGGCTGGGTAAAGCACAGTATGGAATCAAGATTTCCAGGAGAAATATTGATAACCTCACATATGTAGATGACACCACCCTTATGGCAGAAAGTGAAGAGGAACTAAAGAGCCTCTTGATGAATGGGAAAGAGAGTGAGAAAAATAGGCTTAAAGCTCAACGTTCAAAAAACGAAGATTATGGCATCTGGTCACATTGCTTCATGGCAAATAGATGAGGGGAAAATGGAAACAGTGGCAGATTTTATTTTCTTGGGTTCCAAAATCACTGCAGATGGTGACTGCAGCCATGAAATTAAAAGATGCTTGCTCCTTGGAAGAAAAGCTATGACCAACCTAGATAGCATGTTAAAAAAGCAGAGACATCACTTTACTGACAAAGGTACCTATAGACAAAGCTATGGTCTTTCCAGTGGTCATGTATGGATGTGAGAGTTGGACTGTGAAGAGAGCTGAGCGCCAAAGAATTGAAGCTTTTGAACTGTGGTGTTGGAGAAGACTCTTGAGCGTCCCTTGGACTGCAAGGAGATCCAACTAGTCAGTCTAAAGGAAATCAGTCCTGAACATTCATTGGAAGGACTGATGCTGAAGCTTCATGAAGCTCCAATACTTTGGGCCACCTGATGTGAAGAACTGATTCCTTTGGAAAGACCCTGATGCTGGGAAAGATTGAAGGCAGGAGGAGAAGGGGATGACAGAGGATCAGATGGTTGGATGGCATCACCATCTTGATGCACATGAGTTTGAGCAAGCTCTGGGAGTTGGTGATGGACAGGGAAGCCTGGTGTGCATGGGGTTGCAAAGAGTTGGACACGACTGAGTGACTGAACTGGAGGGCATGGTTCTGTCCATCTCTACTTGCTGCCATCTTTGGTGTAGCAGTGTTATCCTCAGGCTACTGGAAGAGGTCTAAGAACCTATTCCAGGCAGCACAGAGATCGCAGGGAAGAGAGCAGGACTCTATACAGGACGGTATAGCTCTTGCTAGTGAGAAAAAGCTTCCAGGAAGATGTCTTTTCACGTCTTGCAATTGAATGGCATCCCTGGTTGTAGTTTGATCAGGACCAGAGGTTCCTTCAGGTGCCAGTGACCTGTGCAGTCATACAGGAGCCTGTGTTCACAAGGGTGTTGCACTTGGTTTAATGCTGTGCTGTCACCATTTTGAAATCTTTCTTAACTTTTGAAAAATGAGATCTCATTTTTATTTTGTGTTGGACTCTGTAAATTCTGTGGCTGGTCCTGGCCAAGACCTGCAGTTTGAACATGAGGAGGGAACCACCCCTTGAAAGATATGACTGTAACTGAAGTTCAGCCTCTGTACCCCGGTACTGAATTGAATCTCGGAGACAGAGTTTTGGGTGAAGTAGAAAAGAATAGCTTTATTGCTTTGCCAGGAGGCACAGGGCTAAGTGCACTCAAAACCATATGTCCCGACCTGGAGGGGTTAGTGAGGAGATTTATAGTAATGGTTCAAAGAGGAGGATGTGATCAGCTCATAGATATTCTTCTGATTGGTTGGTGGTGAGGTAATTGGGAGTCAGCATCATCAACCTTCTGATGGTTACCAGCCTGGGGTCTTTGTGCTTGTGGGCAGCATTCAGTGAATTTCTCCCACCTGGTGGGGGTTTCAGTATCTGAAAAATGGCTCAGAAATATTATTGTGTGATCCCTTGAGGGGGACCAGGACCCTGCCCCAGTTCAGACAGTTCAGTTCAGTTCAGTCGCTCAGTCATGTCCGACTCTTTGCTACCCCATGAATCGCAGCACGCCAGGCCTCCCTGTCCATCACCAACTCCTGGAGTTCACTTAGACTCACCTGCATCGAGTCAATAATGCCATCCAGCCATCTCATCCTCTGTCGTCCCCTTCTCCTCCTGCCCCCAATCCCTGCCAGCATCGGAGTCTGTTCCAATGAGTCAACTCTTCGCATGAGGTGGCCAAAGTACTGGAGTTTCAGCTTTAGCATCATTCCTTCCAAAGAACTCCCAGGGCTGATCTCCTTCAGAATGGACTGGTTGGATCTCCTTGCAGTCCAAGGGATGCTCAAGAGTCTTCTCCAACACCACAGTACAAAAGCATCAATTCTTTGGCGCTCAGCTCTCTTCACAGTCCAACTCTCACATCCATACATGACCACTGGAAAAAACATAGCCTGACTAGATGGACCTTTGTTGGCAAAGTAATGCCTCTGCTTTTGAGTATGCTATCTAGGTTGGTCATAACTTTTCTTCCAAGGAGTAAGCGTCTTTTAATTTCATGGCTGTAGTCACCATCTACAGTGATTTTGGAACCCCAAAAAAATAAAGTCTGACACTGTTTCCACTGTTTCCCCATCTATTTGCCATGAAGTGATGGGACCAGATGCCATGATCTTCATTTTCTGAATGTTGAGCTTTAAGCCAACTTTTTCACTCTCCTCTTTCACTTTCATCAAGAGGCTTTTTAGTTCCTCTTCACTTTCTGCCATAAGGGTGGTGTCATCTGCATGTCTGAGGTTATTGATATTTCTCCCAGCAATCTTGATTCCAGCTTGTGCTTCTTCCAGTCCAGTGCTTCTCATGATGTACTCTGCATATAAGTTAAATGAGCAGGGTGACAATATACAGCCTTGACGCACTCCTTTTCCTATTTGGAACCAGTCTGTTGTTCCATGTCCAGTTCTAACTCTTGCTTCCTGACCTGCATACAGGTTTCTCAAGAGTCAGGTCAGGTGGTCTGGTATTCCCATCTCTTTCAGAATTTTCCACAGTTTATTGTGATCCACACAGTCAAAGGCTTTAGTGTAGTCAATAAAGCAGAAATAAATGTTTTTCTGGAACTCTCTTGCTTCTTCCATGATCCAGTGGATGTTGGCAATTTGGTCTCTGGTTCCTCTGCCTTTTCTAAAACCAGCTTGAACATCTGGAAGTTCACGGTTCACGTATTGCTGAAGCCTGGCTTGGAGAATTTTGAGCATTACTTTACTAGCGTGTGAGATGAGTGCAATTGTGTGATAGTTTGAGCATTCTTTGGCATTGCCTTTCTTTGGGATTGGAATGAAACTGACCTTTTCCAGTCCTGTGGCCACTGCTGAGTTTTCCAAATTTGCTGGCATATTGAGTGCAGCACTTTCACAGCATCATCTTTCAGGATTTGAAATAGCTCCACTGGAATTCCATCACCTCCACTAGCTTTGTTCGTAGTGATGCTTTCTGAGGCCCGCTTGACTTTACATTCCAGGATGTCTGGCTCTAGATGAGTGATTACACCATCGTGATTATCTGGGTTGTGAAGATCTTTTTTGTACAGTTCTTCTGTGTATTCTTGCCACCTCTTCTTAATATCTTCTGCTTCTGTTAGGTCCATACCATTTCTGTCCTTTATCGAGCCCACTCCTCTATTTCTTTGCATTGATTTCTGAGGAAGGCTTTCTTATCTCTTCTTGCTATTCTTTGGAACTCTGCATTCAGATGCTTATATCTTTCCTTTTCTCCTTGGCTTTTCGCTTCTCTTCTTTTCACAGCTATTTGTAAGCCCTCCTCAGACAGCCATTTTGCTTTTTTGCATTTCTTTTCCATGGGGATGGACTTGATCCCTGTCTCCTGTACAATGTCACAAACCTCCATCCATAGTTCTTCAGGCACTCTATCTATCAGATCTAGTCCCTTAAATCTATTTCTCACTTCCACTGTATACTCATAAGGGATTTGATTTAGGTCATACCTGAATGGTCTAGTGGTTTTCCCTACTCTCTTCAATTTAAGTCTGAATTTGGCAATAAGGAGTTCATGATCTGAGCCACAGTCAGCTCCTGGTCTTGTTTTTGTTGACTGTATAGAGCTTCTCCATCTTTGGCTGCAAAGAATATAATCAATCTGATTTTGGTGTTGACCATCTGGTGATGTCCATGTGTAGAGTCTTCTCTTGTGTTGTTGGAAGAGGGTGTTTGCTATGACCAGTGCATTTTCTTGGCAAAACTCTATTAGTCTTTGCCCTGCTTCGTTCCATATTCCAAGGCCATATTTGCCTGTTACTCCAGATGTTTCTTGACTTTCTACTTTTGCATTCCAGTCCCCTATAATGAAAAGGACATCTTTTTTGGGTGTTAGTTCTAAAAGGTCTTGTAGGTCTTCATAGAACCGTTCAACTTCAGCTTCTTCAGCATTACTGGTTGGGGCATAGACTTGGATTACTGTGATATTGAATGATTTGTGTTGGAAACGAACAGAGATCATTCTGTCGTTTTTGAGATTGCATCCAAGTACTGCATTTTGGACTCTCTTGTTGACCATGATGACTACTCCATTTCTTCTGAGGGATTCCTGCCTGCAGTAGTAGATATAATGGTCATCTGAGTTAAATTCACCCATTCCAGTCCGTTGTAGTTTGCCGATTCCTAGAATGTCGACGTTCATTCTTGCCATCTCTTGTTTGACCACTTCCAATTTGCCTTGATTCATGGACCTGACATTCCAGGTTCCTATGCAATATTGCTCTTTTCAGCATCAGACCTTGCTTCTATCACCAGTCACATCCACAGCTGGGTATTGTTTTTACTTTGGCTGCATCCCTTCATTCTTTCTGGAGTTATTTCTCCACTGATCTCCAGTAGCATATTGGGCGCCTACTGACCTGGGGAGTTCCTCTTTCAGTATCCTATCATTTTGCCTTGTCATACTGTTCGTGGGGTTCTCAAGGCAAGAATACTGAAGTGGTTTGCCATTCCCTTCTCCAGTGGACCACAATGTGTCAGACCTCTCCACCATGACCCGCCCTTTTTGGGTGGCCCCACGGGCATGGCTTAGTTTCATTGAATTAGACAAGGCTGTGGTCCTAGTGTGATTAGATTGACTAGTTTTCTGTGAGTATGGTTTCAGTGTGTCTGCCCTCTGATGCCCTCTTGCAACACTTACTGTCTTACTTCAGTCACTTAGTCATGTCCAAGTCTTTGCAACCCCATGGACTGCAGCATGCCAGGCTTCCTTGTCAATCACCAACTCCCGGAGTTGCTCAAACTCATGTCCCTCAAGACGGTGATGCCATCCAACCATCTCATCCTCTGTTGTCCCTTTATCCTCCTGCCTTCAATCTTTCACAGCATCAGGGTCTTTAACAATGAGTCAGCTCTTTACATCAGGTGGCCAAAGTATTGGAGCTTCAGCTTCAGCATCAGTCCTTCCAGTGAATATTCAGGATTGATTTCTTTTAGGATGGACTGGTTGTATCTCCTTGCAGTCTAAGGGACTCTCAAGAGTCTTCTCCAACACCACAGTTCAAAAACATCAATTCTTTGGTGCTCATCTTTCTTTATACTCCAACTCTCACATCCATATATGACTACTGGAAAGACCATAGCTTTGACTAGAGAGACTAATGACTAATGTCTCTGCTTTTCAATATGCTGTCTAGGTTGGTCATAACTTTTCTTTCAAGGAGTAAGCGTCTTTTAATTCCATGGCTGCAGTCACCATCTGCAGTGATTCTGGAGCCCAAGAAAATAAAATCTGCCACTGTTTCCACTGTTTCCACTGTTTCCCCATCTATTTGCCATGAAGTGATGGGACAGATGCCATAATCTTCGTTTTCTGAATGTTGAGCTTTAAGCCAGCTTTTTCGCTCTCTGCTTTCACTTTCATCATGATGCTCTTCAGTCCCTTTCTGCTATCTGCCATAAGGATGGTATTGTCTGTGTACCCTGCCCCAAGGCTGCACTACTGTTTCTTGTTTTTGGCTTCTCTGCCCCTGTCTCATCTTCCCCTCCCTTCCCTGATTAGCAGTCATTTGTACCTGGCCCTTTGGAACTCAGGGAAGGCCATGGATGCTGAATGAAACCTCACTTCAGTTTAGTCTCTCGGTCATGTTTGACTCTTTGCGACATGGACTGCAGCACGCTAGGCCTCCCTGTCCATCACCAATTCTCAGAGTTTACTCAAACTCATGTCCATTGATATGGTGATGTCATCCAACCATCTCATCCTCTGTCATCCCCTTCTCCTCCTGCCTTCAATCTTCCCCAGCATCAGGGTCTTTTCCAATGAGTCAGTTCTTTGCATCAGGTGGCCAAAGTATTGGAGCTTCATGAAGCTTCAGCATCAGTTCTTCCAATTAATATTCAGGATTGATTTCCTTTAGGATGGACTGGTTGGATCTTCTTGCTGTCCAAGGGACTCTCAAGAGCCTTCTCCAACACCACAGTTCAAAAGCATCAAGTTTTTGGCACTCACCTTTCTTTATAGTCCAATTCTCACATCCGTACATGACTATTTCCTGCTAACAAGAAAACAAGGGACACAGAAAGTCCTTTGTGTCCAGGAGTCCCACAGGGTCCTGCTCAGTTTCATGACCACATGTAAAAGGGTGAATTCCTAATCAGTATGACAACCATTTTTCAATAAGTGTGAGAACGGAGCATGGTTGGTTTCCACACATGTGAGTTGACTGAAAGCTGAGTTTTCAGTGTGAGTCACGGCTGCACAGTGTTGGATAATGAAAGGGCTCACGAGGCCCCACAGGGTGTACTCACGTAGAGCTTTAGTAAAGGGATGTGGTGGGGCAGAGAAGGCAAATGCAGAGAGGCTAGGGTCTTCCGGAAGCAACTGCAAGCACTCTTCTGTCACATAGGAAGGGCTTCATCTTCAGATTGTGAACCACCAGATATATGCAATATACTCTAGTCTCAGGGTATTTTCATCAAACATTTTCCCCATGAGTCTAGTTGGGCTTTCCTGATAGCTCAGTTGGTAAAGAATCCACCTGCAATGCAGAAGACCCTGGTTTGATTCCTGGGTCTGGAAGATTTGCTGGAGAAGGGATAGGCTACCCACTCCAATATTCTTGGGCTTCGCTTGTGGCTCAGCTGGTAAAGAATCTGCCTGCAATGTGGGGGACCTGGGTTTGATTTTGGGTTGGGAAGATCCCCTGGAGAAGGGAACAGCTACCCACAGTCCATGGGGTCACAAAGAGTTGGATATGACTGAGCAACTTTCACTACAGGGGGTCTTCCTAGAGGGTGTGACAGTGTTTCTAAAGCCATAATCATGAAGGAGCTGTAATCACAAGCTCTGAGTAAGGAATAATAATATCTACTTCACAGGTAACACCATAGATATCTGTGGAAAGTAAATAAGATGACATCATGTTTTATTTACTAATTAAAAAGATGATAAAACCATTGGTACATAAAAGATGCTCACTGTGTTATTTTAGTTTATTGTTAAAGAAGAATGCTATTTATTTTTCTACATACAAACTTCAGTTTTGGCTATTATTTTAAATGTGATTGTTATAAGGAATATGGATAATGTATTTTAACTTCAGTTTCAAAATGAAGTTGAGTTTCTCCAAATTCATAATAACAACTCTGTAAAAATGTTAAGTGTGTTGGCAGAAGAGACTGGGTGGTAGGGTGGGGAGGGAGAGCAAGCACTTTAGGTTTTAGAGTTGTTTTTTTTTTAAGAGCCGATAGGGGATTTACATCATGTGCAGTTTTGAAAAGAGATTCAGAAAGTGAAAAATGGTGATTACTTGCAAATATCATGAGACATTGTAGAGAGGTGTTGCTGTCAGTAAATTGAGGAAATAGATAACACCATATTTTTTGTGTTTTGGCCACACTGCATGGCATGTAGGATCTTAGTTCTCCAACCAGGTATTGAACCCAGGTCCCTTACAGTGGAAGAGCAGAATCTTAACCACTAGACCACCAGGGAAGTCCTTTTTTCCCTTTTTGTTACCAATCAAGATAGTGTTCCCATTTTTCCTGGTTACCTTCTAGCCTTGTGCACATACATAGTTTTACACATTTGCTGTTATAGAATTTTCTAGTTTACTCTTTGTCTTGCACAATACCAGAGTTTTGTTTTGTTTTGTTTTTGATGCCAGAGTATTTCTTATGTTATAGTCTCTTTCTTCCTCATCTGTCTCAAAACCATCTCTCCTTTCTCAAACATATTCCTATCCCACCTCTAACAGATCTTAATAACTTCTAGTGCATTCTTATATAACCATACTATGAAAAGATAGTCAGATACATGCTGTGGGATATAGTTGTTTTATAGACAGAATAATTCTATTCATTTCTCTGCAAGGGGCTTTCATCACATACAATCTATAATAAATATTCTAGTAGAAAAATTGATGAAGTGCTAAAGCAATCTTCTAAATAGTTGCATAATACTCCACAGCCTAGATACACTTCAGTTAATCTAATCATTCTTTTATTAATGAATTTTAATTTACTTATTGTGAAGTCAAGTGGGCCTTAGAAAGCATCACTATAAACAAAGCTAGTGGAGGTGATGGAATTCCAGTGGAGCTATTTCAAATCCTGAAAGATGATGCTGTGAAAGTGCTGCACTCAATATGCCAGCAAACTTGGAAAACTCAGCAGTGGCCACAGGACTGGAAAAGGTCAGTTTTCATTCCAATCCCAAAGAAAGGCAATGCCAAAGAATGCTCAAACTACCACACAATCAATTGCACTCATCTCACATGCTAGTAAAGTAATGCTCAAAAGTCTCCAAGCCAGGCTTCAGCAATACGTGAACCATGAACTTCTAGATGTTCAAGCTGGTTTTAGAAAAGGCAGAGGAACCAGAGACCAAATTGCCAACATCCGCTGGATCATGGAAGAAGCAAGAGAGTTCCAGAAAAACATCTATTTCTGCTTTATTGATATGCCAAAGCCTTTGACTGTGTGGATCACAATAAACTGTGGAAAATTCTGAAAGAGATGGGAATATCAGACCACCTGACCTGACTCTTGAGAAATCTGTATGCAGGTTAGGAAGCAACAGTTAGAACTGGACATGGAACAACGGACTGGTTCCAAATAGGAAAAGGAGTGCGTCAAGGCTGTATATTGTCACCCTGCTTATTTAACTTATATGCACAGTACATCATGAGAAACGCTGGACTGGAAGAAACACAAGCTGGAATCAAGGTTGCTGGGAGAAATATCAATAACCTCAGATATGCAGATGACACCACCCTTATGGCAGAAAGTGAAGAGGAACTAAAAATCCTCTTGATGAGAGTGAAAGAGGAGAGTGAAAAAGTTGGCTTAAAGCTCAACATTCAGAAAACGAAGATCATGGCATCTGGTCCCATCACTTCATGGCAAATAGATGGGGAAACAGTGGAAACAGTGGCAGACTTTATTTTTCTGGGCTCCAAAATCACTACAGATGGTGACTGCAGCCATGAAATTAAAAGACGCTTACTCCTTGGAAGAAAAGTTATGACCAACCTAGATAGCATATTCAAAAGCAGAGACATTACTTTGCCAACAAAGGTCTGTCTAGTCAAGGCTATGGTTTTTCCAGTGGTCATGTATGGATTGTGAGAGTTGGACTGTGAAGAAGGCTGAGCGCCGAAGAATTGATGCTTTTGAACTGTGGTGTTGGAGAAGACTCTTGAGAGTCCCTTGGACTGCAAGGAGATCCCACCAGTCCATTCTGAAGGAGATCAGCCCTGGGATTTCTTTGGAAGGAATGGTGCTGAAGCTGAAACTCCAGTACTTTGGTCACCTTATGCGAAAGACTCTGATGCTGGCAGGGATTGGGGGCAGGAGGAGAAGGGGACGACAGAAGATGAGATGGCTGGATGGCATCACAGACTCGATGGAGTTGAGTCTGAACTCCGGGAGTTGGTGATGGACAGAGAGACCTGGGGTGCTGCGATTCATGGGGTCGCAAGGAGTCGGACATGACTGAGCGACAAAACTGAACTGAATTTATTTTTGCTTTATTACTTTCCAGGCAGTGTTTCAATAAATACCCTTTATACTTCCTACTTGGGTAAATACACTTTTCATTCTGTAAAATCTAATTGTATAGGATCAATTTCCAGAACTTGAATTGGTGAATAAAAGGATACATAAATTTTTAACAGTTTGCCAAATTAATTTTCAAAAATATTGGCAGTAATTCCAGTGCCTACTGTTAATAACCAGTTATAGAATTGCCAGCTTGTCCCACTCAGCCCCTGCTCATCCCTCCAACTAGCACTTTAATGTTCTTCTGCACTTTTTGTCACCTGTTGGCAAAATGTTAAGTCACTGTTACTTTAATAGAATGTCCCTGCTAATTGTGAAGTTGAACTTCTTTTTAATGTATCTATGTGCATCAGAATTTCTCCTTTTATAAAACAACTATTTTTAATCCTTTGACTATTTTTAGGTGGGCTATTTGTCCTTATATTGTTAATTTATGGGAACTATAATATTAACATATTTATATAGAATATATACACAGGAATTATTTATGTGATTGATGTGCTTCAAAGATTGTTTTTTTAAAGTCTATTCCTTGTTGTCTGACTTTGCTTATTGTCTTTTTGTTGTATTTAAAATATTTGCATAGTGAAATGTTTCTTCATTTTCCTTTTTTTTTTTTTGAGTTTTACATAGAGGCTCCCCCCACCCCCGCCACAACACTGCCATAAACGCCAAGGACATGCAAATATTTTCATCGGTTTTCTTCTAAGTGGTTATTGTTATATGTTTTTATATTTAAGTGTTTCAATCCTCATGAAAATTCTTTATTTTTTATATAGGTAAAAGGAAGGGTCTACCTTTCCTCCCTGTGTGACTAGCATCGTTCTAGCATCTTTATTTAAACAAACCACCCTTTCCCACTGACTTGTAATATCATCCTTATCACATCTCAATTTTCCTATGTGTGAGCTTCTAACTTGTTTTAGTTACAATGGCTTTTTGTTTTTAGAAAATCTGGTAAAGCAAGATTGCCTCCTCACTCCTTCGCTACTACTTTTTTTTTTTCTCTGCTAGAGTTTTCTTAGATATGTTTTGACATTTATCTTCTATATGAAATGTATTCCACCCCCGCTTTTTTTTGCTGGTCTTAAGTGGTACAGAATTGGACTGATTTGATCAATCATCCTCTTTTTGTTTATTTTGAATTGAAAGATAATTACAATATTGTGTTGGTTTCTCCATAAATCAGCATGAGTCAGCCATAGGTATAAATGTGTCCCCTCCTGCTTGAGCCTCCCTCCCACTCCTTCTCACCCCTCTAGGTCAGCATCCTCTTTAATGATTGGTGCATCAGCATCCTGATGGCTTGCTCTTCCCAGCACTGCCAGGAAGTAACTATCAGGACATGCTTGATGCAGGGCTGAGGCAAAGGAACTGCTGGGCCAGCAGGGAGGGCATGGTGTGAAATTAGCAGTCTTCTGACATTCACTGGATCATTGAAAAAGCAAGAGAGTTCCAGAAAAGCATCTACTTCTGCTTTATTGACTATGCCAAAGCCACACTTCAGTCATGCCTGACTCTTCGAGACCCCATGGACTATAGCCTACCAGGCTCCTCCACCCATGGGATTTTCCAGGCAAGAGTACTGGAGTGGGTTGCCATTTCCTTCTCCAACAACAAACTCTGGAAAATTCTTAAAGAGAATGGAATACCACCTGACCTGCCTCTTGAGAAATCTGTATGCAAGTCAGGAAGCAACAGTTACTACTGCACATGGAACAATAGACTGTTTTAAATTGGGAAAGGAGTACTCAAGGCTGTATATTGTCACCCTGCTTATTTAACTTCTATGCAGAGTACATCATGAGAAACGCTGGGCTGGAGGAAGCACAAGCTGGAATCAAGATTGACAGGAGAAATATCAATAACCTCAGATATGCAGATGACACCACCCTTATGACAGAAAGTGAAGAACTAAAGAGCCTCTTGATGAAAGTGAAAGAGGAGAGTGAAAAAGTTGGCTTAAAACTCAACATTCAGAAAATGAAGATCATGGCATCTGGTCCCATCACTTCATGGCAAATAGATGGGGAAACAGTGACAGACTTTATTTTGGGGGGCTCCAAAATCACTGCAGATGGTGACTGCAGCCATAAAATTAAAAGACGCTTGCTCCTTGGAAGAAAAGTTATGACCAACCTACACAGCATATTAAAAAGAAGAGACATTACTTTGCCAGCAGAAGTCCGTCTAGTCAAAGCAATGGATTTTCACTTTCATCCAGAGGCTCTTTAGTAAGGTTCTTAAAATGTAGTTTATTATTGTTTGCTTTTCCATGTCATATGTTTAACGTGTACACACAACATCCTTGATTCATACTTTTATTTTTTAATATGTACCCATGAACAATATATGGTATTATTATATAAACTCTCAAAACTTACTGAAATATTATATGGTTGTCTTTGAGACGCATTTACATTGAAAGATAACACGTAGCTCTTTCCTCTTCAGAGCTGCATAGTTTTCTGCCAAGGGGACATAATGTTTTGCTAATATAGACAATATAAAGAGAATGTCTTCATGCGTATCTTTTTGTGTACATCTCCTCCCCAGGGTGCAAGAATTTTGCAAGGAGGTACCTGAGATGTGGAGCTGCTGGTTTGCTGGTTGTCCTCATTCCCAGTCTCCCTCCTTGTGTGGCCGCTCTGTCCTGAGATGCTGATCCCTGTGGACTGCCCTGCCTAGTGCCTTCTCACTGGGTATGACCAACGGGAGGGGCTGCCAGGAGACTAGAGGGCGGCACAGAGGGGTCTGGATGGCTTTCCTCTTGTTTCAGTGTTGCATGTCTGGGCAGTTACCCACTTTTCAATGACTGCAGCTCTCCCTCCTCTGTTCCAGCAATGACAACTCCCACCTCTGTTTCCTCATCCAAATGGCCCTATGCAAAGTAACAGATTCCCAGTATTGCTTGTTTCTGAGTATCTCAACATCCATTATCTCCTTCAAGCTGTCTATTCCTATTCTTTCCATGAAGAGCTCTTGGTTTGAACATTTGGCTTAAGTTGTGTTTCCTATAATGACCAAGCCAATGACCTATTGGCTTCATAGGACACACTCATCTTAAAAAAATTAATGTTTCCTTTGGATGCTCTCCGGTGGCCCAGACAGTAAAGAGTCTGCCTGCAATGCAGGAGGCCCCAGGTTCAATCCTTGGGTCAGGTAGATTCCCTGGAAAAGAAATGGCAACCCACTCCAGTATTCTTGCCTGGAAAAATCCCATGGGCAGAGGAGCATGGTGGGCTACAGTCCATGGGGTCACTAAGAGTCAGACAGGTCTCGGCTTTAAAAAGTTTTGTTTTACTTTAAAAAGTTTTGTTTTAAACATTTGCTTTAAAAAGTTCCCCAGTTTTGGAAAATCAAATAGTACTAAAATTTTATGATGGAAAACAACAGTCAGCTTTCTTTTTCTTTATCTTCATCTAATTTGGCTCTCCAGAGGCAACTTTCCTCAACTGTTCTTATTTCTCTGTTGACTCAGTGTGGAACATCTTTTCTTGCATGTGTTGGCCATTTATATATCTTTCTTATTTTGTGAAGTGTTTATTCAAGTCTTTTTAAAATTGATTTTCATAAGTTATTTATATTTCTTGGATATGAAATATGTGTCAAATATATGTTCAATATTTCCTCCCAACCTGAGATTTGCCTCTTCTTTTATTTTGTTCTGCTAAAATTAATAATTCAAGGAAAAAATACTTTTGCTTTCATTATGTGACAGTTTCAAGCCTAAATATCTGTTTTTAATTTTTAAAAACTTTTATTGAAATACAGTTGATTTACAATGTCGTGTTAATTTTAGTTGCAGAGCAAAGCGATTCAGTTATATATTTATACATATATATCTATTCTTTTACATCCTCTTCCATTGTAGGTTTTTACAAGTTATTGAGTAGAATTCTCTGTGCTGTATAATAGGTACAGGTTGGTTATCTATTTTACATATAATAATATGTATGTTTTACTCTCAAACTCCTAATTTATCCCTCCCCACCTCCCCTTTCACAATGGGGAAAGAGTTTGTCTTCTGTGTCTGTGAGTCTATTTGTGTTTCATAAATAAGTTCATTTGTATAATTTTTTCTTTTAGACTTCACATATAAGAGATATCATATGATGTTTGTCTTTCTCCGCCTGACTTACTGCACTTAGTATGATTATCTCTAGGTCCATCCATGTTGTTACAAATGGCATTCTTTCTTTCTTTCTTTTTATACCCTACCTCTTCTTTGTCTATTCATCTGTCAGTAAGCACTTAGGTTGCTTCCATGTCTTGGCTATTGTAAATAGTGCTGCAATGAACTTGGGTGCATATACCTTTACAAATTATGTTTTCTCCAGATATATACTCAGGAGTTACAGGATCATATGATAGTTCTATTTTTATTATTTTAAGGAACCTTTTATTTTCTTAACAATCTTTTGTAAAGAGCAGAACGTTTTGATTATGATAAAATCTAACTAATATTTTATTGGAATCCAGTTTATTAAGACTTCTCCTTTATGGCTGTTTGCTTTTGGTATCACAGCTAAGAATCATTGCCTACACAAGGTAAAAAGTTTTATTGTTTTCTTTTTGCAGTTTTATAGTTTTAGCTTTTGCATTTATATCTGTGATCCATTTCTATTGTTTTTGTTTTGTTTTATATGGTTTGAGATTTGTTCCTTTTTTTTTTCTGGATGGATAAAGTGAAGAGGAACTAAAAAGCCTCTTGATGAAGGTGAAAGAGGAGAGTGAAAAAGTTGGCTTAAAACTCAACATTCAGAAAATGAAGATCATGGCATCTGGTCCCATCACTTCATGGCAAATAGATGGGGAAACAGTGGAAACAGTGTCAGACTTTATTTTTGGGCTCCAAAATCACTGCAGATGGTGACTGCAGCCATGAAATTAAAAGACGTGTACTCCTTGGAAGAAAAGTTATGACCAACCTAGATAGCATATTCAAAAGCAGAGATATTACTTTGCCAACAAAGGTCCGTCTAGTCAAGGCTATGGTTTTTCCAGTGGTCATGTAAGGATGTGAGAGTTGGACTGTGAGCACCGAAGAATTGATGCTTTTGAACTGTGGTGCTGGAGAAGACTCTTGAGAGTCCCTTGGACTGCAAGGAGATCCAACCAATCCATTCTGAAGGAGATCAGCCCTGGGAGTTCTTTGGAAGGAATGATGCTAAAGCTGAAACTCCTGTACTTTGGTCACCTCATGCGAAGAGTTGACTCATTGGAAAAGACTGTGATGTTGGGAGGGATTGAGGGCAGGAGGAAAAGGGGACGACAGAGGATGAGATGTCTGGATGGCATCACTGACTCGATGTATGTGAGTTTGAGTGAACTCCGGGAGTTGGTGATGGACAGGGAGGCCTGGCGTGCTGCGATTCATGGGGTCGTAAAGAGTCGGACACGACTCAGCGACTGAACTGAACTGAACTGGGTAGCTAGTATTTCCAGCAGCATTTATGGAAAGAACTGGTCTTTTCTCATTGAATGATTTTAGTGCTTTGCCAGAAATCAATTGACCATACAAGTGAGACTGTTTATGGGTTTTGGGTTTGATTTAATCAATTGATTTATTTATCTTCATGTTAATACTACACTGCTCTACTTACTATAGCTTTAATGTAATGACTTGAAATCAAGTCCTTCAGCTTTTTTCTTCTTTTTTGAGATTATTTTAGCTAGATTTAATTCTTTGCAGTTTTATATGAATTTTTAAAAATTTTAATGCTATTTGTTAATTTTTGGCTGTGCTGGGTCTTTGTTGCTGCATGGGCTTTTTCTCTAGTTGTGGCGAGTGGGAACTACTCCTTAGTTATGGTGTGTGGGCTTTTCACTGTGGTGGCTTCTCTTATTGCAGAACACAGGTTCAAGAGGATGCGTACTTCAGTAGTTGCAACACATGGGCTCAGCAGTTGCAGCTCCTGGGCTCTAGAGCACAGGCTCAATAATTGTAGTGCACAGGCTTAGTTGCTTCATGGCACGTGGGATCGCCCCAGATCAGGGGTTGAACCTGTGTTTCCTGCACTGGCAGGTGGATTCATTACCACTGAGCCACGAGGGAAGCTCCTCGGATGAATTTTAGAATTACCTTTTCAACTTCTGTGGAGATCTGCTAGGATTTTTATATAGGTATGGGAAAGTGATGTGTTAACAGTATAGTCTTCTAGTCTGTGAATATGGCACCTCTCTTCATTTATCTAGGTCCTCTTTAATTTCTCTCAGCAATTATTTTCATTTTTAGTGGATATATACTGTATATTTTTATTTAACTTTTTGTTAAATATATTAATACTATTCAAAATGGAATTAAAATTTGTTTTCCAACCAATAGTTTCTATGATATAGAAATACAATTACTTTTTGTAGAGACCTTCTATCCTTTGGCATTGCTAAAGTTGTTATTCTAGTAGTTTGTTTTATAGATCTTAGGGTTTTTTGACATATAGGAACATGTTATCTTTGAATAAAGACAATTTTACTGTCTCCTTTCTTATCTTTATGCCTTGTATTTATTATTTTTTCTTGTCTTATTACACATTTAGGTTCTAGCTAGAAGCTCCAGTACAATGATGAAAAGAAGTTGTGAAAGTACATATCTTTACCTATTTCTGATATTTGAGATAAGACAAAGATCAGGTTATCAAAGCAGACATACCAAATCAGAAATGTTAAAAAGTATTAAGCTTTATTAATAAATTAAAGGCTGTGCAAAGTCACTTCAGTCATGTCCACCTCTTTGTGATTCCATAGACTGTAGCCTGCCAGGCTCCTCTATCCATGGGATTTCCCAGACAAGAACACTGGAATGGGTTGCCATTTCTAGAAGTAGTCAAATTACATGAATGAAGCAAGAACAGATTCAGAAACATTAGCAGAATTCTCTAGGTCTTTTCTTGCCATACCAGATTTTCTCCTATGTTTTTTAAAGTAATAAGTGCCCTTCACACTACTTACACATAAGTGAGCCATTTAAGTCACAAAACATATGCAAATACTTTTTCCCATTCTGTGGATTATCTTTTCATTTTGTTTATGGTTTCTTTTGCTGTGCAAATGCCCCCCCCCCCCCCCCCCCCCCGCCTTTGTTTCTTCTTCTTCTTCTTTTTTGGCCTCATAGTTTATGGGATCCTAGTTCCCTGATAAAGGGATTAAACCTGGGCCCTTCAATGAAAGCATGGAGTCCTAACCACTGGACCACCAGGACATTCTCTGCTGTGCAAAAGCTTTTAAATTTATCTGTGGGAGACTCAGATTCAATTATGGAGTTGCAGAGTCAGGCATGACTGAGTGACTAATACTCTTCTTTAACTGAAGGGTTTTGGCTCAAGTGGTAAAGAACCTACCTACAATGCAGGAGATACAGGAGATGCAGATTCATTCCCTGGGTCGGGAAGATCCCCTGGAGGAGGTAATGGCAATCACTCCAGTATTCTTGTCTGGAAAATTCCATTGACAGAAGAGCCTGGTGGGCCATGGTCCATTGGGTCACAAAGAGTCAGACATGACTGAGCATTCATGCACACAGTAGTTTTATTATGAATTGTGGTGAATTATTTCCAAATACTTTTTGTGCAGTTGTTGATATGGTCAAGTAATTCTCTCACTTAATTTGTTAATGTGGCAAATTACATTGGTTTTCAAATATTACATCAGCATTGCAATCCTAGGGTAAATCCTACTGAGTCCTGAGATACTTACCATTATATCTATCTATTTATCTAGCTATATGTCAATTTTGTCAGTTGTTTTTTGGTCACACATTTTGTAAATTGTTTTTTCATTTATTTAAAATTGTGATAAATGCACATAACATAAAATTCACTATCATAACTGCTTTTAAATATACAGTACAGTGATGTAACTATTAACACATTTTTGTGCAACAGATCAGAGAGGGCAATGGCACCCCACTCCAGTACTCTTGCCTGGAAAATCCCATGGACAGAGGAGCCTGGTAGGCTGCAGTCCATGGGGTCACTAAGAGTCAGACACGACTGAGCGACTTCCCTTTCACTTTTCACTTTCACGCATTGGAGAAGGAAATGGCAACCCACTCCAGTGTTCTTGCCTGGAGAATCCCAGGGACGGGGGAGCCTGGTGGGCTGCCATCTATGGGGTCGCACAGAGTCGGACACGACTGTAGTGACTTAACAGTAGCAGTAGCAGTGCAACAGATATCTAGAACTTTTTCATCTTGCAAAACTGAAAGTCTGTACTCATTAAAAATTAGCTCCCCATTTCCTTCTTCCTCTCAGCTCCTGGTAACCGCATTCTACTTTTTGTTTCTATGAATTTGACTACTTTAGATATATTTCTTACCAGTGGTATCATGAATTATTTTATTTGTATTTTTTGACTAGCTTGTTTCACTTAGCATAAGCTCTCAAGATTCATCCATGTCATACAGTGTGACAGAATTTCATTACTTTATAAAGCTGAATAATATTCCATTGTATGGATATACCACATTTACTTTCTCTCTCCATTTACTGATGGGCATTTAGATTACTTCCACCTCTTGACTATTGTAAACAGTGCTGCAGTGAATATGGATGTGCAAATATCTCTTCAAGATCCTGTTTTCAATTATTTTGTGTGTATACAAAGAAATGAGTTTGCTGGATCATATGTGTGTGCTCAGTTGCTCAGTTTGCAACCCTATGGACTGTTGCCCTCCAGACTCCTCTGTCCATGGAATTTTTCAGGCAAGAATACTGGAATGGGTTGCCATTTTCTTCTCCAGGGGATCTTCCCAACCCAGGGATTGAACTTGTGTCTCCAAGGTCTCATGTATTGGCAGGCAGATTCTTTACCACTGAGCCACCTGGGAAGCTCTGGATCATATGGTAAGTCTACTTATAATTATTGGAGCAAACTCCATACTATTTACCATACCAGCCAAACTTTTTTTCAGTTCAGTTGGTCAGTTGTGTCGGACTCTTTGTGACCCCATGGACTACAGCACTCCAGGCTTCCCTATCAATCACTAACTCCCGGAGCTTGTTCAAACTCATGTCCATTGAGTCAGTGATGCCATGCAACCATCTCATCCCCTGTTGTCCCCTTCTCCTCCTACCTTCACTCTTTGCCAGCATTAGGGTCTTTTCCAATGAGTCAGTTTTTCGCATCATGTGGCCAAAGTATTGGAGCTTCAGTTTCAGCATCAGTCCTTCCAATGAATATTCAAGACTGATTTCCTTGAGGATTGACTGGTTGGATCTCCTTGCAGTCCAAGGGACTCTCAAGAGTCTTTTCCAACACCACAATTCAAAAGCGTCAGTATTTCAGTGCTCAGCTTTCTTTATGGTCCAAACCTTTTTACATTCCCACAAACAGTGCACAGTGTTCCAATTCCTTTGCATTCTCACCAGCATTTGTTATTTCTATGTTTTAGATAGCATACTAATGGGTGTGAGATTTTGACTTGCATCTCTGTGATGATTAGTGATATTGATGATTAGTGATGTTTCCATATGCTTGTTGACCATTTATATATATTCTTTGTAGACATGTCTATTCAAGTCCCATGCCCATTTTAAAATCAGGTTATTTGTTTGCTGTTGTTATTGTTGCATTGTAGGAGTTTTATATATAATCTGGATGTTTGCTTCTGACTAGGTACACATGGTTTGCAAATATTTTCTCCCATTCTGTAGGTTTCCCTTTCACTCTGTTTATTCCTTCCTTTGTTGCATAGAACTTTTAAAGTTTGATGTAGTCACATTTGTTTTTGCTTTTGTTGCTGTTTATGGTGTCATATCCAAGAAACCATTGTCAAATCCAATGTCAGGAAGCTTTTCTATTATGTTTTCTTCCAGGAATTTTATAGTTTTAGATCTTATGTTTAGTTCTATAATCTGTTTGAGTTAATTTTTTTATGTGGTCTAAGATGAGGGTCCAACTTCATTCTTTTCTGAATACCCAGTTTTCCAAACATCAGTTGTGTTTCTATACACTAACAATGAAAAATTGAAAAGGAAACGGGGAAAGTAATCTCATTTACAATAGCATCAAAAAGAATAAAATACTTAAGATAAATCTTAACCAAAGATGTAAAAGACCTGTACAATGAAAATGACAACATATTACTAACAAAAATCAAGATACAAATAAATGGAAAGACATCTTGTATCTTATGAATTGGATGATTCAATACTATTAAAATGTCCATACTACTCATAATGATCTACAGGTTCAATAAACACAATCTCTATCAAAATCCGAATGGCATTTTTTGCAGAAGTAGGAAAAAAAAAAAAGCTAAAATTCATAAGAAATCTCAAGAGATCCCAAATAGTTGAAAGAATCTTGAAAAAGAACAAAAGTTGGAGGCCCTGCTCTTCCTGATTTCAAAACATACTACAAAATAACGGTAATTAAAACAGTGTGATACTGCCATAAAGATGGATTTACAGACCAGTGTAGCAGAATTGAGAGCCCACCAATAAAGCTTTGCAGAGATAATCAAATGACCTTCAAAAAGAAAACAAAGACTAAACACTGGAGAAAGGACATTTACATGAGAGGTCACTTACATGAAATAACTTTTCCTAATATTTCACTTTTAGCTGATGTGTTTACTTGGATCTAAAGTAAGTCTCTTATAGAAAGTGTAGAAATATATCTTGTTCTTTAATCCATTCAGCCAATCTATATATTAATTGTCTTTTTTTTAATTAATTTTTTTGCTTTAA
The DNA here is from genome assembly GCF_032452875.1 of Bos javanicus. Lineage (NCBI taxonomy): Eukaryota > Metazoa > Chordata > Mammalia > Artiodactyla > Bovidae > Bos > Bos javanicus. The sequence continues at coordinate 105,847,090 of NC_083873.1, forward strand.
AATAGTTTTCTGGCCTATAGAAAATATATAAAGATAGTAAAGAGAATTCTCCTATATTCCACTCTCAGTTACTTCTGTTGCTAAGAACATACATTAATAAGATTTATATATTTCAAACATATTTGTACAAAGAATGAACCGATACTCAGTTCAGTTCAGTCGCTCAGTCATGTCAGATTCTTTGCGACCCCATGAATTGCAGCATGCCAGGCCTCCCTGTCCATCACCAACTCCCGGAGTCACTCAGACTCATGTCCATCGAGTCAGTGATGCCATCCAGCCATCTCATCCTCTGTCGTCCCCTTCTCCTCCTGCCCCCAATCCCTCCCAGCATCAGAGACTTTTCCAATGAGTCAACTCTTCACACGAGGTGGCCAAAATACTGGAGTTTCAGCTTCAGCATCATTCCTTCCAAAGAAATCCCAGGGCTGATCTCCTTCAGAATGGACTGGTTGGATCTCCTTGCAGTCCAAGGGACTCTCGAGAGTTTTCTCCAACACCACTATTCAAAGGCATCAATTCTTTGGCACTCAGCTTTCTTCGCAGTCCAACTCTCACATCCATACATGACTACTGGAAAAACCATAGCCTTGACTAGACGGACCTTTTGTGGCAAAGTAATGTCTCTGCTTTTGAGTGTGCTATCTAGGTTGGTCATAACTTTCCTTCCAAGGAGTAAGTGTCTTTTAATTTCATGGCTGCAGTCACCATCTGCAGTGATTTTGGAGCCCCCCAAAATAAAGTCTGCCACTGTTTCACTGTTTCCCCATCTATTTCCCATGAAGTGGTAGAACCAGATGCCATGATCTTCATCTTCTGAATGTTGAGCCTTAAGCCCACTTTTTCACTCTCCTCTTTCACTTTCATCAAGAGACTTTTTAGTTCCTCTTCACTTTCTTCAATAAGGGTGGTGTCATCTGCATATCTGAGGTTATTGATATTTTTCCCGGCAATCTTGACTCCAGGTTGTGCTTCTTCCAGCCCAGTGTTTCTCATGATGTACTCGTCATAGAAGTTAAATAAGCAGGGTGACAATATACAGCCTTGACGTACTCCTTTTCCTATTTGGAACCAGTCTGTTGTTCCATGTCCAGTTCTAACTATTGCTTCCTGACTTGCATATAAGTTTCTCAAGAGGCAGGTCAGGTGGTCTGGTATTCCCATCTCTTTCAGAATTTTCCACAGTTTATTGTGATCCACACAGTCAAAGGCTTTGGCATAGTCAATAAAGCAGAAATAGATGTTTTTCTGGAACTCTCTTGCTTTTTCAATGATCCAGCGGATGTTGGCAATTTGGTCTCTGGTTCCTCTGCCTTTTCTAAAACCAGCTTGAACATCTGGAAGTTCACGGTTCACGTATTGCTGAAGCCTGGCTTGGAGACTTTTGAGCATTACTTTACTAGCATGTGAGATGAGTGCATTTGTGCGGTAGTTTGAGCATTCTTTGGCATTGCCTTTCTTTGGGATTGGAATGAAAACTGACCTTTTCCAGTCCTGTGGCCACTGCTGAATTTTCCAAATTTGCTGGCATATTGAGTGCAGCACTTTCACAGCATCATCTTTCAGGATTTGGAATATCTCAACTGGAATTCCATCACCTCCACTAGCTTTGTTCATAGTGATGCTTTCTAAGGCCCACTTGACTTCACATTCCAGGATGTCTGGCTCTAGATCAGTGATCACACCATCGTGATTATCTGGGTCATGCAGATCTTTTTTGTACATTTCTTCTGTGTATTCTTGCCACCTCTTCTTAATATCTTCTGCTTCTGTTAGGTCCATTTCTGTCCTTTATTGAGCCTATCTTTGCATGAAATGTTCTCTTGGTATCTCTGATTTTCTTGAAGAGATCTCTAGTCTTTCCCATTCTGTTCTTTTCCTCTATTTCTTTGCATTGATTTCTCAGGAAGACTTTCTTATCTCTTCTAGCTATTCTTTGGAACTCTGCATTCAGATGCTTATATCTTTCCTTTTTTCCTTTGCTTTTCGCTTCTCTTCTTTTCAAAGCTATTTGGAAGGCCTCTTCAGACAGCCATTTTGCTTTTTTGCATTTCTTTTCCATGGGGATGGACTTGATCCCTGTCTCCTGTACAATGTCACGAACCTCCATCCATAGTTCTTCAGGCACTCTATCTATCAGATCTAGTCCCTTAAATCTATTTCTCACTTCCACTGTATAATCATAAGGGATTTGATTTAGGTCATACCTGAATGGTCTTGTGGTTTTCCCTACTTTCTTCAATTTAAGTCTGAATTTGGCAATAAGGAGTTCATGATCTGAGCCACAGTCAGCTCCTGGTCTTGTTTGTGTTGACTGTATAGAGCTTCTCCATCTTTGGCTGCAAAGAATATAATCAATCTGATTTTGGTGTTGACCATCTGGTGATGTCCATGTGTAGAGTCTTCTCTTGTGTTGTTGGAAGAGGGTGTTTGCTATGACCAGTGCATTTTCTTGGCAAAACTCTATTAGTCTTTGCCCTGCTTCATTCCATATTCCAAGGCCAAATTTGCCTGTTACTCCAGATGTTTCTTGACTTCCTACTTTTGCATTCCAGTCCCCTATAATGAAAAGGACATCTTTTTTGGGTGTTAGTTCTAAAAGGTCTTGTAGGTCTTCATAGAACCGTTCAACTTCAGCTTCTTCAGCAATACTGGTTGGGGCATAGACTTGGATTACTGTGATATTGAATGATTTGCGTTGGAAACGAACAGAGATCATTCTGTCGTTTTTGAGATTGCATCCAAGTACCGCAATTTGGATTCTCTTGTTGACCATGATGGCTACTCCATTTCTTCTAAGGGATTCCAGTACACAAAACTGTACAGTAAAAACGAATACAACATTGTATTCGTATACAACATTGTATACTGCCCACAGTAGTAGATATAATGGTCATCTGAGTTAAATTCACCAATTCCAGTCCATTTTAGTTCACTGATTCCTAGAATGTCGACGTTCACTCTTACCATTTCCTATTTGACCACTTCCAATTTGCCTTGATTCATGGACCTGACATTCCAGGTTCCTATGCAATATTGCTCTTTACAGCATTGGACCTTGGTTCTATTACCAGTCACATCCACAACTGGGTATGGTTTTCGCTTTGGCTCCATCCCTTCATTCTTTCTGGAATTATTTCTCCACTGATCTCTAGTAGCAAATTGGGCACCTACCGACCTGGGGAGTTCCTCTTTCAGTATCCTATCATTTTGCCTTTTCATACTGTTCATGGGGTTCTCAAGGCAAGAATACTGAAGTGGTTTGCCATTCCCTTCTCCAGTGGACCACATTCTGTCAGCCCTGTCCACCATGCCCACCCGTCTTGGGTGGCCCCACAGGCATGGCTTAGTTTCATTGAGTTAGACAAGGCTGTGGTCCTGGTGTGATTAGATTGACTAGTTTTCTGTGAGTATGGTTTCAGTGTGTCTGCCCTCTGATGCCCTCTTGCAACACCTACCATCTAACTTGGCTTTCTCTTACCTTGGACGTGGGGTATCTCTTCATGGCTGCTCTAGCAAAGTGCAGCTGCTGCTCCTAACCAATATTAATATACATTATTATTAAATAATGTTCATATCCATTTAAATTTCTTCAGGTTTTACCTTTTGTAATTTTTCTTTCCCAGGATCCCATCCAGGATTCCTAATCCCTCACGTGTTCTTAAACTCTTACAGGTTGTGACAATATCTCAGACTTTCTTGTTGTTGTTTTGTTTTTAAAATTTTTATTGGAGTATAGTTGCTTTACAATGTTGTATTCATTTTTATTGTACAGTTTTATGTACTGGTCAGGTATTTTGCAGAATGTTACTTTGAATTTGTCTGATATTTTCCTCCTGATTAGACTGTGGTTACTGGCTTTTGGAAAGAATAACATAAAGTGCCATTCTCAGTACGTGATATCAAGGGTGAGTGTTATCGGTCAACAGGACTTGTCATGGATGATGATAAACTTGATCACCTGGCTAAGGTAGTGTTTATTAGATTTCTCCATTGTAGATTATTCATTCCTCCACCCACCCTTTCCATAAAGTACTCTTAGGAAGGAAGTTACCATGTACAGTCCAAGCTTAAGTAGTGGTGAGTTGTGATTAACCTTTTTGAGGGTGGAGTATCTATATAAATTATTGGAAATTCTTCTGTATGTGAAATTTATTTTATTTTCTATCATTTACTTTTATCAATGTGTACTTGTGAATATTTCTCTTATATTTTTGATTGTATTTTCTTGTTAAAATTGTTATATTCAGTTGGCTTTTATGTCCCTTTAACATACCTCCACTGTTGTTGTTGTTCAGTTGCTAAGTTGTAGCTCACTCTTTGCGACCCCATGGACTGCAGAATGCCAGGCTTACCTGTCTATCACCAACTCCCAGAGCTGACTCAACTCATGTCCATCAAGTTGGTGATGCCACCCAACCATCTCATCCTCTGTCTTCCCCCTCTCCTCTTGCCTTCAGTCTTTCCCAGCATCTGGGTCTTTTCCAGTGAATCAGTTCTTCACATCAGGTGGCCAAAGTATTGGAGCTTTAGCTTCAGCATCAGTCCTTCCAATGAATATTCAGGACTGATTTCCTTTAGGGTTGACTGGTTTGATCTCCTTGCAGTCTAAGGGACTCTCAAGAGTCTTCTCTGACACCACAATTCAAAAGCATCAATTTTTCAGTGCTCAGCTTTCTTTATGGTCCAACTCTCACATCCATACATGACTACTGGAAAAACCCCATAACTTAAACTAGACAGACCTTTGTCAGCAAAGTGATGTCTCTGACTTTTAATATGCTGTCTAGGTTGGTCATAGCTTTTCTTCCAAGGAGCAAGCATCTTTTAATTTCATGGCTGCAGTCGCCATATGCAGTGATTCTGAAGCCCAAGAAAATAAAGCCTGTCACTGTTTCCATTGTTTCCCCATCTATTTGCTGTGAAGTGATGGGACTGGATGCCATGATCTTAGTTTTCTGAATGTTGAGCTTTAAGCCAACTTTTTCACTCTCCTCTTTCACCTTCATCAAGAGGCTCTTTAATTCCTCTTTGCTTTCTGCTATAAGGGTGGTGTCATCTGCATATCTGAGGTTATTGATATTTCTCCTGGCAATCTTGATTCCAGCTTGTTCTTCATCCAGCCTGGCATTTTGCATGATGTACTCTGCATATAAGTTAAATAAGCAAGGTGACAATATACAGCCTTGATGTATTCCTTTCCCAATTTGGAATCAGTCTGTTGTTCCATGTCTGGTTCTAACTCTTGCTTCTTGACCTGCATACAGATTTCTCAGGAGGCAGGTAAGGTGTTTTGGTATTCCTATCTCTTTCAGAATTTTCCACAGTTTATTGTGATCCACACATTCAAAGGCTTTGGCACAGTCAATAAAGCAGAAGGAGATGTTTTGCTGGAACTCTCTTGCTTTTTTGATGATCCAGCAGATGTTGGCAATTTGATCTCTGGTTCCTCTGCCTTTTCTATAACCAGCTTGAACATCTGGAAGTTCACAATTCATGCATTGCTGAAGAATGGCTTGGAGAATTTTGAGCATTACTTTTCTAGTGTGTGAGATGAGTGCAGTTGTGCGGTAGTTTGAGCATTCTTTGGCATTGCTTTTCTTTGGGATTGGAATGAAAACTGACCTTTCCCAGTCCTGTGACCACTGCTGAGTTTTCCAAATTTGCTGGCATATTGAGTGCCGCACTTCCACAGCATCATCTAATAGGACTTGAAATAGCTCAGCTGGAGTTGCATCACTTCCACTGGCTTTGTTCGTAGCGATGCTTCCTAAGGCCCACTTGAGTTCAGACTGCAGAACGTCTTAACTTTTAGGTTGTGCATTTTTTTCACTTGAGAGAAACAAGCTTGTTTGTTGTTGAATTTCCTCCTAGAGTGCTTACATTTCAGCTTGCTGTTGTTGTTAACTCAGTTACTATTTGTCCATTTAATTCTCTCATCTGAAATTTTGTTGACATCCTCTTCTCTCATTTTTTTTTCTGTTCTTTTTATCCTATGTTTTTGTCTTTTCAATTCTTTCATTGTTATTATAATAGAATTTCCAGAGGAATCAAATATAAGTTCCTGTTTAGCCATGTTTTAATTGGAAGTCTTATTGCAGTGGTACACATGTTTTATATTTTACTAAGTATTGTGAAATTGCTTTCCAAACGCTACACTGATATATGTTTCTTTTGGGTTGATCTCAGCCTATCCATAGTGATGATACTTTTTAGAAATGGCAGAGGGCACTCCTCTGGGCTACTTGTGGCAAGCCTCACAGACATTTCCCCAACTGAAGCCAATCATGAGACTGTACCAGGGCTTGTGATTCTTATGATCACAAGACATACCTTAGCAACCACTGTAAGAGAACTTTGAAAAAGCAAAGTTTATTACTTATATGTCCTGGAGGGTACAAGCCATGCCCTGGACAAGTTAGCAAGGTCCTGGGGGTAGGGAGAGAGAGAATGAATGTGTGGGTCTGGGAGTCTCTCTGCTTTTATTGGGAATGATGAGGTGGTGCATGGAGCTTTGAGGGTTCACTCCTTATTGGTGAAATTAAGACAGAAGAGCAGGAATTAAAGCACAGGAAGGGAAAAGCAAGCAGTGGGTCAAAGAGTCAGTTATCTAGGTCCACCAGAACTTTCCAGAAAGGGGTACATCTGGATGGGGCAGCCTGGCTCTTTATCTAGTGGTGTAGATGGCAGTGTGCTTTTTTCTGACATGTATGTCTTTGAAATGGATGCCTCAGCAATCAAAGATTTAATGTTAGGCATTAACATTACAATAAAAAAGCTAACTGTAGGGTACCTGCACCACAGGGTTCCAACTAATAGTTGAAACTTCCCCAAACCCACTTAATAAGTCATCTGTCCTTTCCCAGGGAAACTGCCTTTATTTCTATTGTGTTCACTTACCCATTCAACAGGTTACTGCTTCACTACTACACGAATGACCTAGAATAGTGCCCTAAAGAAAAGAGTCTCTTGAGGCCACCTGTATGTGGGTTAAGAAGCAACAGTTAGATCCACACACAGAACAACAGACTGCTTCAGAATTGGGAGAGGAGTATGTAAAGGCTGTATACTGTCACCCTGCTTATTTAAGTATGTGCAGAGTGCATCATGTGAAATGCCATACTGGATGAATCACAAGCTAGAATCAAGATTGCTGGGAGAAATAACAACTTCAGATATGCAGATGATACCACCCTAATGGCAGAAAGCAAAGAGGAACTAAAGAGCCTCTTGATGAGAGTGAAAGGAGAGTGAAGAAGCTGATCTGGAACTCAACATTCAAAAAACTCAGATCATGGCATCTGGTCCCATCACAAATAGAATGGGGAAAAGTGTAAACAGTGGCAGATTTTCTTTTCTTGGACTCTAAAATCACTGTGGACAAGGACTACAGCCATGAAATTAAAGAACGCTTGATCCTTGAAAAGAAAGCTATGATGAAACTAAACAGCATATTAAAAAGCAGAGACATCAGTTTGCCAACAGAAGTCCATATAGTCAAAGCTATGGTTTTTCCAGTAGTCACATACTGATGTGAGAGTTGGACCATAAATAAGGCTGAGTGCCGAAGAATGGATGCTTTTGAATTGTGGTGTTGGAGGAGTCGCTTGAGAGTCCCTTTGCAAGGAAATCAAACCAGTCAATCCTAAAGGAAGTTGACCCTGAATAGTCATTGGAAAGACTGATGCTGAAGCTGAACCTGCAATACTTGGGCCACCTGATGAGAAGAGCTGACTCATTGGAAAAGACCCTGATGCTGGGAAAGATTGAGGACAGGAGGAAAAGTGGGTGGTGAAGGATGAGATGGTTGGATGGTATCATCGACTTGATGGACATGAATCTGAGCAAACTCCTGGAGATAGTGAAGGGCAAGGAAGCTTTGCATGCTGCAGTCCATGTGGTCTCAAAGAGTCCAACATGACTGAGTGACTGAACAACAACAAAGATAAGAATACTCAAAAATCAACTGATGACATATTTGTAATTCTAAAACTTGCAGTTTAGGCCATCATTTTTTAACTCTCTGCTTGGACATCTCCCCTGGGCAGTTTTCCTTGATTACGCCCAGGCCTACCAGTGCAATGGTGGTTCAAGGGAGACAATGACCAAATCTATTATTCTGCACTGCATGATTTTAACTATGTGTGTATCTTGCCTGCCAGGCTTTTAACCTTCCAGCACAGAGATTAGGTCTTTTTGGCCTTTATGTCTCAAATCTAACATGTCAAAAATTGTTCTAGAAAATTTCTCATAAATTAACTCTAAATATGATTTCAAAAGGGCTTTGAGAGATAATAGAGCATGAATCAAACAAAATTAAACTATATTTTGAACTTAATACCCAGTTACAGATATGACATTTAATTACATATTTGCTTTCATTTAAGTTAGTACAGTTGCAATGTGCAAAAAAAAAAAAACCCCACAAAAACTGAAAATATGCTTAGCTAGAACAAATATTACTCAAGATAGAAAAGTCTATACAGAAATACTGTGCCAATCATTTATTTTATAGACTATCTTATCAAAAATGTATGTGTACACACACACACCCAGCAGTGAGCTAAATTTGACAGTGGGTTAAAATTTCATTCCTCTATAGTAATTTGAGCAGAAGAGTTAACCTATGACATGGTTACAAGGTTATACACACATATCAAGAGGGGCAGTTTTCTTTGGGAAATGTTAAAAATTTCTGGTTCAATACTTTTTAAATCCAATTCAATGAGTTTCATCAAAATATCTAATATTGGCCTCACTCACAAGCAGTTAGTGAAAAGTGTCAAGAAAACACATCAAAGAAATGGGGAAGTAACTTAAGGTTGTCTTATTCATCATATACTTATTTATTGTCCGTTTCTCCCACTTAATTCACTGCTATTATTCCAACATCTACAAGAAAGCCTAGTAACAAATATACATAAATACACAAACTGCTTTTAACAAGATATTATTAAATATGAGGAAGATATAAATTGATCCAGAATGGAAATTATTTACTCAAAAAGAAATATCTTGAATAGATGCTATGATCAGATAAAGCTAAAATTCCACTACTGTATTGAAGCTGGGTTTCAAGTGACACTTGACAACTGAAAAAATGGTTGAAAAGGGATTAAAACTCTTTGAAATTTGGGCATGCCAAGCCCAAATCATTGACCTTTCAATTGCAGATCCAACAAATATCTAGACACTGAATAGGAAAATTGTGTATGAAGACCTTGGTTCTAGCCACAAGTAGGTCATTCTAAGATTTTGGCCAAGGAGACATAGTTTCCTTAATTATAAAATGGATTAGAATACCTGCCCTTGCCTTCTTTACAAACTGTTGTAAGAATAAAGTACCTTTGACATTTATATATTCTTATTCTCTAGTCATCTACTACAAGCAAAATGTCATTATTACAATCAACACTGAAAATCAGAATGTCACTGTGGCAGGCATGGAGGTGAGCCCCTTGAATTGCTCTTGAAAGAACTTGCTGATCAAAAGTTATTTGTTGGCCTCTAGTGATAGCACCTTCTGGGTCTCCCAGAGCATGTGAAGGTCGTGTTTTCCTGGGTAGCCTCTGGCCATGGCTTAGCATGGTGTTGACTAAGACATGGCCATTTCTGCACAACACGGGCTCTGTCCTCTGTGGGCAGTCTGCTCTGATCTTGCCAATGAGCTGATCAAGCCCCTCCCAGAGCTGCATTTCAATCTGATGCCTTTTCTTGCCATTCCTCTCTTCTTCCCTAATCCTCTCACAGGTATCAGACCTCCATCATAGCCTGAAGTCTCTCCTACCTACTCCTGTTCCTCCTCCTTTCAATCTCTCTTAGTCATTATCTCCAACAAATGTTTGCACATCTAACTTCTATCTTGGCATCTGAGTTCTGGAAGACTCAACTAGTATGGTCCCCTAATCCCACTTCTTTGAAGCAACTTCTGTCACTACTAAGAAAGCTATTTCTTTCCAGAAATTTTCATATGTATAAGCCATTGTGAGCATTTTAAGATGGTTCTTCTTTTTTCTTTTAGCTTCATCACATACATTTATGAATAAGACATAATAAAGGATTTTTAAAAACATAAGCCTATACAATAGCAATCACCACTTGATGTTCTTGGACTTTAATAATAACGCTTGAGGAGACTCCAAAACATTTTTTGAGAACACAGCATGGAATGGCATGGCCCCAGTAAGAAGCGAATCAGTTATCTGGAATCTTTCAATAGCTTTTCAGGGTGAGGGTAAGATTCTTTCTGCCCCCAAGCCTGTGTCCTCTCTGCAGAGTCTGTTTCCATGCTCCCCAGGAAATGTCACTTGCATTGTTTCCTTTGATATCTCTTACCTTCTCATTCTTTCTGGCTTTACTTCTGCTTTAAAACTAAACTACAGTTACATAAATATTCCATGTATTTCACATGTAGGTTTTGAAAACTTTTGAAGTTCATGGTGTTCTATTAATTTCAATCAGCACTCTTTCTTTTTTTTAAATAAACTTTACGCCACTATAAGAGTTTATTTATATATTTTAACATGAATAAATCTGCATTTTCAAAGTGTTCCTATCTCTTTTAAAATTTTCAACCTGATTATAAAATTGCCTAGGGCAGAGAGTGTACCTGGGGAGATATATTTGGATGAAACTAGGCAAAACGATAATAAAAATCTGGGATCTCTTATATTGAGTAACATCAATGATGTCTTTGAGCCTATTTCTTCATCTGTGTTATGAAACAGGAATGAAATGTAATCCTTTTAGTATTGAGAGGGGAACTATATCATGCTATGTACAAAGTTCCTGTAAGACACTGGCACTAATTTGAGAACAGTTCTTTCCCTTTGAATGGAAGTCCACAATCCAAATTATAAAAATTCTACTTTCCTTCAGCCTTTCCCTTACTCCCTTACTGTGAATTTGTTAATTCCATTGGGCTTAAAGCTACTCTAAACAGAGTAGACTGGTAATGGTACTGTGGTCATTTCATACCTGTATGCATCAGTCACTCAGCTGTGTCTGACTCTTCGCGACCCCACAGACTTGCTCTGTCCATGGAATTCTCCAGGCAAGAATACTGGAGTGGGTTGCCAATTTCCTCCTCCAGGGGATCTTCCTGACCCAGGGATCGAACCCATGTGTCCTGTGTCTCCTGCACTGCAGGAGGATTCTTTACCTGTTGAGCTGTGCAGAAAGCCATTTCACACCATACTAAAAACATTTCTGATTTCTGTCCTTCAAGTGGTATTCACAAGTGATCTGTTTTTTCATACCACATCCTTCTCTATAATTTCTAGAATTACAAATAAAGGAGAGCTAACATTCACCTACATCTTTAACATAAGGAGTCATAAAGACATTCTGAATTCACAAGTCCAAACAGTTTTGAAACCAAGAGGACAGCACCAGGTACTAGAAGGATCATAGATTTGGGGACTCTCACCCAGACTTGTCAAGTGCCAGTTGCAAACCCTGAAGCGATAGCTTCTTCTAACCTTGGTTGCTTATCTGTAACATGAGCATAATGACCATGTTTGTAGTTCTTTTCTTTGGAAGATATTTTTTAAAAACCAGTTTTTTTTATTTTTTGCATCCATCTTATACATGTTCCTTCTGTGATGTGAGCTTTCAAAACCATGTTGATTTTCCAGTTTCCATGATAGAATGTTTTTTTTTTTTTTTTCTACAAAATCAAAGAAGAAATCCCTGGAAGTCACAGAAAATAATCTTTTTTGAAACAAAGGAAAAAATGACAGAAGCACTGGATCCACTGATCTGAAGATGAAACAATGAGCAGGCTACCTAGGTGAGAAGTGTCTGTTGACAGGGAGGGCCTGAGTTAGGTAACACTGCTCCCTGTGGGTCCCAGTTTTATCTTTCCCGTCAATAAGTATAATAGGAAAATACTTGTAGTGTTCAATGATGGCTTCCACCGAGTCAAACTTCTGAAACACAGAAGAGAAAGTTAGTGAAAATTTAGGACCTTTGTGTGTGTAGGTTAAAGTACAGCCTAAGATGCTTCATTTTACTTAGGAAAGAGGGTAACTCATTTGACTTTTTTTTTTTTTTTTAGATTGTAAAGGTATATCAGGAAGTGATTTAAAAAAATTATTGGAGTATAGTTGACTTAGAATATAGTTGATTGGCGTATAGGAGATAAAGATCTTAATGCTGGGAAAGATTGAAAGCAAAAGCAGATTGGGGCAACAGAGGGTACAGTGGTTAGATAGCATCTCTGACTCAATGGACGTGAATCTGAGCAAACTCCAGGAGATAGGGGAAGACAGAGGAGACTGGCATGCTATAGTCCATGGGGTTGCAGAGTTGGACATGACTGAGCGACTGAATAATAACAATGATAGCAACAAACAGTTGATTTACAATGCTGTATAAGCCTCAGGTATACATCAAAGTGAATCAGTTATACATACACGTATATCCATTCTTTTAGATTCTTTCCCCATATACGTCATTATGGAGGATTGAGTAGAGTTCCCTGTGCTCTGCAGTGCATCCTCATTAGTTATGTATTTTATATATAGTAGTGTGTATGTGTTAACTCCAGTCTTCCAGTTCATCCCTCCCCTCTCACATTTTCCCCCTGGAGAAAGTTGATTTTTTTTTTTAAAGGATGTGGCAAAGAAGCTCTTGAATGATAAATGGTAAGATTAAGGTAAGGAGGGTGACCAGAAGTGAGCCCTCCACAGTTCTCGAAGCTTCCCACCCATGGACTGTTCACCAGAATCAGGTCACACTGGTCAGTTTCCACTCTGTCGTTGTATTCCTATGATAAGCAGTTCAAATGGGTTAATTACACTGCAGTCAGCCATGAAGACTCCCTGGTGCCTCCCTTACCTGTTCCCCAACTGTGACAAATTAAAATGTGGATGATCACGTCTTGACTTCACTTTGTAAATTGATGGGAACATCTGCAGTGAAGCCTCTCTCCTGTACACCCCTCTTGTTCTGATGCATTCTAGACTAATCAGGAAGAATACTGATGACCACAGGGCTTGGCCTGGTAGTTCTTGGCCAATTTAGTGTTCTTACCTGGATTTCTTATGCAATAAACAGGTAATAGCAGAATGTTACACTTTTATGTTTCTAGAGATGTACAGATAAAGTGATGGGGTGACTTAATGGAAGAGAAGGTGGTTTCAAATATAGAGGAATCAGGAAGTGCTTTGTGGAAGATACAGACTTGAGATGGGCTATACAGTGTGGGTGAGTTAAGTGGACAAGGTGGATTTAAAGATACTGAGAGCAGAGGAAGACCTGTGTGCAAAGACAGGTGTTGAGCACATGTGAACACAGACAGGAATTCCTGCCTTCTGTAACTTTTTGTGAAGTGAGCAGGGCAGGAATGGACCTTCCCTGAAGAGCCAAGGAAACTAGCTCAGAGTGGGAAGCAACTTCCTCAGAGGTCACACAGCTGGGGGCAGGACCAGGAATGCAAACTGGTTTTTCTGGATGTGTATGAGTTTCTTCCTTGATGCAACTTTACCTATGGCCTGTGAACCCAGTGTTCCAACAGACCTGGGTCCAGATGGTGCAGCGTGAAGGAGGGACCTGTGTTGGGGACGACTTTGATTCTCTTGGGCTTCCCTGGTGGCTCAGACGGTAAAGGATCTGCCTGCAATTTGGGAGACCCAGTTTCGATCCCTGTGTTGGGAAGATCCTCTGAAAAAAGGAATGGCTAAGCGACTAACACTTTTGATTCTCTCTAGTTTTGCACATCCTCCCTCTGCCCAGCACAGGAATGTTTGCAGGCCTGAGGGACATTCAAGAGGGAATGAGATTGTCAAGGTCTCTGTCCTCATGGAGACTCATGCATTGCATTCAGGTGGGGGCGGATGGAAAAAAAATTCCCTCTCCAAATAGATCTTTTCATGTAGGGATAAAGTGCTGTGGAAATAATCTCCAGACTTGAATTTTTGTCAACATTACAAAGCCATTACTTACATTCAAATTCTGTTGGGGATTGGTATAGATGTCTAGTATTTTGGTTCCATATTATAAGAATATCTTGGCATGAATACATTCTTATTTCTTATATGTATTTACAGAGATAATCTATTCCCCTATTTTGGCTCTTTTTCCTCTGGAATTAATATTTAGAGGGAAAAATGCCTGCTTTGTTATCTCACTCCTATTTTCTCTAGGATAGTCCCAATATAATGAATTCAATACTAATTATTTATAATCCACTCCATGGATGATATTTGCTATGAAATTGTAGTTTTAACAAGTAGAAGGAAGCAAGCTGGGCAGACATAGTAAGTTATTCTGTCATCTCTTACTACTGACTTCCAGAGATAGGCCAACAACTGACATATTACTCTAAAGATAATTTTTAGAAAGATTATAATTAAGCTCTTAAAACTTTTATATTAAATTCCCTTTTTCAGGAGGACGGTAAATACCATCCTAATATTAGATATTAAAATTTGTTTAAACCTTTGGCAATTGCCCTAAATACCAACCATAGGCAATGTTTCTCTGCCAGAAAGGTTAACCATTCTGTTTGGATCCACACATGGGAATAATAGAAGAAAAGAGAAAAAGAGGAAGAGAGAGAGAGATGCAAAGAGAGAACAAAGAGAAACAGACATGAGAAGTGAAAAATCAACTCATTGATTAATTATCTCTGTTTCTTAGTCTTTAAACTTTATCCAGTAAATGTCTATCATAATTTTCAGCAATTTATTACAAGCGTTTGAGATCACTTCTTTTTACTAGACTCCACAGCAATGTCGACAGATGTGAGTTCTAAAACTTGGCAGCAAGTAGAGCTCTGAAGGTTATTAACAAGTAGGTAGCTCACTGGTGGGTCCAGGGCCAGTGTTCTATCAGCTGCTAAATATTTCAAATCTTAGCCCTGCTTAGGCACAGGCATTGATGGGTACAGATTAACAGAGTATTCCCCTGGATGGCAGAGACCCGTCTTCCTCTGCTCTCTGTCCCCAGAGTGAAGCATCAGATCTAGCTTATAAATAAAATAAAATAAGGCGTGGCCCAATACTGAACAAATGAGAGATGTGGGCTGAAAAGTGGCCTCCATGAGATATCCTGTGTCCTAGTTCCTGGAATCTGTGAATGTTTCTAAGCAAAAGAGTATTACTTAGCATGACAAAAGTTGGGACTATGTTAAGGATCTTGAGAGGAAGGTCTTTAACAAAAATTAATTATTTTTGGCTTTCCTAGGTCTGTATTGCTGCACACAGCCTTTCTCGAGTTGTGGTGAGTGGGACTGCTCTCTAGTTACCCTGTGCTGGCTTCTCTTTGCAGTGGCTTCTTTTGTTGTGGAGCATGGGGTCTGGGGGTGTGGGCTTTAATAGTTGCAACTCTTGACTTTGGTTTCCCCTTGGCATGTAGAATCTTCCCGGACCAGGGATTGAACCCATGTCCCCTGCATTGGCAGGAGGATGTTTAACCACTGGACCACGAGGGAAGTCCTGAGAGGAAGACCTCAAGAGAGGAGTTCAACCTAGGCTATCCCTAAAAGCGATCACACGTATTCCCATAAGATAGAAACAGAGGAAGAGTCACTTGGAGAAGATGAGGAGGCAATGTGACGTCAGAGGCAGTGATCAGAGTGATGTGGCCACCAGCCAAGGAAGCCAAGGTATGCTGACAACCACCAAAAGCTGGAAGAGGCAGAAAGGATCTTCCCCTAGAGCCTCCAGAAGAAGCATAACCTGCCAATACCTTGGTTGCAGAATTGTAGACTTTGGAGCTTCGAAAGAATACATATTTGTTGTTTTATGCTACCAATTTTGTGGACTTTTGTTACAGCAGCCACAGGAAGCTCCAGATGCTCCCTAAATCTAAATTCAGACATGAATTTCTGGTCACATGGCTAACATAATTACCCAACTTTATAATATGCTGCAACTTGGACCTTCCTAGGCTCATTCTTTGCAGGCCTATGTGGATTTGCTTACCTTCTGTGCTTGTGACAGGTGTCGACAAGCTGTGCCTTCCCAGGGGATCAGACCAGGCTGCTGCAACTGTTATGGCCCTTTGTGAGCTTTTCATTCAAACCCAGGGCACACAGATCCAGTGAAAGGACTTTAGGAAATCATTGAAGGCAGAAGTGGTACTTACTAACCACCTGCCTCCCTCTATGTGTCTAGAACCCTGTTTACATCATCTCATCTTACTCTCAAAATAGCTCCCATGTTAGAGGTGACCCTGCACTGTATGCACAGTCAAATTCTACAGTTTGCAAAACAGCCAGCAAGCCACAGGAAATCAAAATGATCCTTGAAAACCCTGTGCCTCATTATGGTTCTCCTACAGAGTCAGCTAAGATGCTACTTAATTCAAGCACCAGATAAAATAGCTAGTAGCTGATTTTCATTGAGCAAAGCCTGGCTGCAGGAAATTCTTTCATCTTTTCTTAGCAATGGGAGATTCTTCCTCCTAAAGGCAAAGGGCTCAACAGAACGATGAAAAATGTGGTGGAACTGAGAGCAATCTAGGTCATCCCCCTCTACACCAGGGCATAGCTCATTCAGAAGAGAGGCAGGAAGAACCACCTGTAAATTGTGATTCTTCACCCAGCATCTGGCTCACACTAAGCTCCAGGTAGGTGTTAACTAATTTTCAACTGAAGTTCTAGGTTATTTTCAAATGGGTTGGGGATCATTTGCATTTGTTATGATGCTGTCTGAGGCTATGTGAGAAAGGCAATATTTTTGCAGATTATATTGAACCCCAGCTGTGTCTGTGCATCCTGGTTCCCAGGTGGTTCAGTGGTAAAGAATCTGCCTGCCAAATGCAGGAGATGTGGATTTGATCCCTGGGTGGGGAAGATCCCCAGAGAAGGAAATGGCAAAACACTCCAATATTCTTGCCTGGAAAATCCCATGGACAGAGGAGCCTAAAGGGCTACAGTCCATGGGGTTGAAAATAGTGGGACAGTGACTGTGCGATTTAGTACGAATGCACGCACATGTCTGTGGGCCAGTGACTTCACGCTTCTGGGCCTCAGTTTCCCTGTCGGTTAGATGGTGATATTGATAGCACCTACCTTAAGGGTTGCTATGAGGATCAAATCGATCAAGTTAATTAATAATTGTTAACTGCACAGTATAGTGTCTGTGCATAATAAATGATGTAAGTGTGAAATACACATGAAAAGGAGACTCTTGCATGGGAGATGCATGAGAGGAGAAAATTCCGTAATAAACCAAAAAGAGTCCTCTTAAGCATTTGCATTTTTTTTAGGTTATACAAATGAAAATTTATATAAATTGAGAAAAAAATCTCAAAATATAAGATTTTAGGCCTAAAAGTACTATAAATATTGTAAAAATCTAGGAAAATGATATGCTGATTTTATTTAATTATCTTTCACTGAAGTATAGTTGATTTACAATGTTTCAGGTGTACAGAAAAATGAGTCAGTTATACTGGCTTGGCCAAAAATTTCATTTGGGTTTTTCCATAGATGGGATGGAAAAACCCGAATGATCTTTTTGGCCAACCCAACGCATTTGAATTCTTAAGGGGTCCTTGGTAGCGATAATTAGAGCTATTCATCTGGAAGCTGATGGTCTAATCCAAGGGTGGTCAGGATGACAACTGTTTACCTGCTGAGGCCAGCAGTGACCTGGCTGGCAACCTGATTCAACACTATGAGGAAGTTATCGTAGGGTCATTGTTTCCTCTTTCACAGGCAGACCAAAGTAGAGCCTGAAAAAAGCTGTAACCTCTTTACAGCTTGGTTTCCTCACTGGTAAAAGGGGTTCAATAACGCATCCTTTCCAGAGTGTTTTCAAAGGCGAGAGCAAATGAAAACAGCAGCTCAGAGAGAGCCCAGCACATTTCAGGGAACGTGATTTCCATTTCTTGTATTCTCTGAGGAAAAGGAATCCCAAGCACTTAAAGTCGGAGTCAGATAAGCCTTTTTTTTTTTTTTTTGTAAATGAGAAATTCTGTGAGTTGGCAGAAGACACAGAAGAATAAAGGGAAATTGAGCTGGGAAATCCCATTAACCATAGGTATCTGGACCCAGAGGCTTCCCAGATGGTACAGTGGTGTAGAATCTTGTGTCTGCCTGCCAGTACAGGAGACACAAGAGACGTGGGTTCAATCCCTGGCTCAAGAAGATGCTCTGGAGTAGGAAATGAAAACTCACTCCAGTATTCCTGCCTGGGAAACTCCATGGACAGAGAAGCCTAGTGGGCTATACAGTCCCTAAGGTCACAAAGAGTCAGACTTGACTAAGCAGGCATGCACTGTCTGGACCTAAGGGGAACGATGTCCTAGTTATCACCATGACCCAGTCAGAATAATAACAAAATAATAGTGACTAACATTTACTGACATGTCACAGGTAGTGTTCTTAGTGTTTGACATTCATTAACTCACTAATCCTCATCACAAAAGGAAATCGTTGCAACTCCTCTTTGTAGTTTTGCTGTAACCCTTTGTTTTTGTTGCTCAGTCGCTAAGTCATGTCCGACTCTGGGACCCCATGGAATGCAGCATGCCAGTTTCCTCTGTCTTCCACTATCTCCAGGAGTTTGCTCAAACTCAAGTTCATTGAGTCACTGATGCCATCTAACCATCTCATCCTCTGCCACCCCCTTCTCCTTTTGCCTTCAGTCTTTCCCAGCATCAGGGTTTTTCGTTTTTTGTTTTTGCAGTGAATCAGCTGGTCAAAGTATTGGAGCTTCAGCTTTAGCCTCGGTCCTTCCAATGAATATTCAGGGTTGGTTTCCTTTAGGATTGACTGGTTTGATCTCCAGTAGTAGTAGTAGTACTGAGTAGTAGTCTGAGAAACTCTCAAGAGTCTTCTCCAGCAGCACAGTTGAAAAGCATCAATTCTCTGGCACTCAGCCTTTATGATCCAGCTCTCACATCTGTACATGACTACTGGAAAAACCATAGCTTTGAGTGTACAGACTTTTGTCAGCAAAGTGATGTCCCTCTATTTATTATGCTGTCTAGATTTGTCATAACTTTCCTTCCAAGGAACAAGCATCTTTTAATGTCATGGCTGCAGTGACCGTCTGCAGGGATTTTGGAGCCTGAGAAAATAAAATCCGTTACTCTTGCCACTTTTTCCTCTTCTATTTGCCATGAAGTGATGGAGCCAAATACCATGATCTTAGTCTTTTCAATGTTGAGTTTCAAGCCAGCTTTTTCACTCTCCTCTTTTACCCTCATCAAGAGGCTCTTTAGTTCCTCTTCACTTTCTGCCATTAAAGTGGTGTCATCTGCAAATCTGAGGTTGTTGATATTTCTCCTGGCAATCTTGATTCCAGCTTGTGCTTCATCCAGCCCAGTGTTTCTCATGATGTACTTGCATATAAGTTAAACAACCAGGGTGACAATATAAAGCCTTGTCATACTCCTTTCCCAACTTTGAAGCAGTCAGTTGTTTCATATCTGGTTCTAAGTGTTGCTTCTTGACCTTCATACAGATTTCTCAGGAGATAGGTAAGGTGCTCTGGTATACCCATGAATTTTCCTCAGTTCATTGTGAGCTACACAGTCAAAAGCTTTCACGTAGTCAATGAAGCAGATGTTTTTCTGGAACTCCTTTGCTTTCTCCATGATCTATTGAATGTTGGCAGTGTAACCTTTTGATCCCTTTCTTACTTGGCAATATTTGGAAGATTTATTTATGTATTAATTTATTTATTCACTCATGTTCTCCTTTATGCCGAAACTTTCCCAGGCTGGAGCAGAGTCTGGTGAACTGACCCCACGGTGGCCTGGCCAGTGCTGACTACCCTCTCCAGCCACGTGTGATTCTCAGAAAAGGACTCTGGGTCAGGCACTGGGTTTAAGCTGGGATGTCCACACTCGTGCCTTCCTGAAGCATTTTGGCAGCCTTGGCAACAGTCGTTTTGGTATCTATTGAAGAACAATAGGTGTCTGCGTGACAGTTCTGGTTTCCTACTGTGCCAGTTTTCTTGGGCCTCCACAACAAAGTACCACCCACTAGGGTGGTAGGGAACTTAAATGATGGAAATTAATTTTCTCACAGACCTGGAGGTCAGAATTCCAAGATCAAGGTGTTGGCAGGGTTGGTTCCTTCTAAGGCCTCTCTCCTTGGCTTGAAAATGTCCCCTTTCTCTCTGTGACCGCATATCTGTGTGTGTCTATATCCTAATCTCCTCTTCTCATGAGGACACCAGGCCCATGCGGTCAAAGGCCACTCTAAGGACCTCGCTTTATCTTAGTCACCTCTTTAAAGACCTCATCTCTAGGGGACTTCCTTGGTGGTCCAGTGGTTAAGAAACCTCCTTGCAATGCAGGGGACGTGGGTTTGATCCCTGGTCAGGGGATAAGAAGCGACTTAGCATGCATGCATACAGGATACTAAGATCCCACATGCCATGGGGCAGCTGTGCCCGATGACCACAACTCCTGAGTCTGCATGTGCTGGAGCCCATGTGCCCCAACTAGAGTCCATGTGCTGCAACGAAAGATCCCACAGGCCTCAACTAAGACCTGATGCAGCCAAAATAAATAAAACAAAAACAAACAAAAAGACCCTGTCTGCAAATACAGTCATATTCTGAGGTGCTGGGGGCTAGAATTTTCACATAGGAATTTGGGAGGGGGCTACAATTTAGGCCATAACATACACCGGCAGATAAACAGAGGGGGCACATGAGAATCACTGAATTACAGAAGTCCAGACTTGCAAAGAACATTTACATTTGAAGAACCTAAAGCCCAGAGAAACAGTGGAAATAGTAGCTGACTTTATTTTTTTGGGCTCCAAAATCACTGCAGATGGTGATTGCAGCCATGAAATTAAAAGACGCTTACTCCTTGGAAGGAAAGTTATGACCAACCTAGATAGCATATTAAAAAGTAGAGACATTACTTTGTCAACAAAGGTCCATCTAGTCAAAGCTATGGTTTTTCCAGTGGTCATGAATGGATGTGAGTTGGACTGTGAAGAAAGCTGAGTGCTGAAGAATTGATGCTTTTGAATTGTGGTTTTGGAGAAGACTCTTGAGAATCCCTTGGACTGCAAGGAGATGCAACCAGTCCATCCTAAAAGAGATCAGTCCTGAGTGTTCATTGGAAGGACTGATATTGAAGCTGAAACTCCAATACTTTGGCCACCTGATGCGAAGAGCTGACTCATGGGAAAAGACCCTGATGCTGGAAAAGACTGAGGGCAGGAGGAGAAGGGGATGACAGAGGATGAGATGGTTGGATGGCATCACCGACTCAATGGACATGAGTTTGAGTGGACTCCGGGAGTTGGTGATAGACAGAGGCCTGGCGTGCTGCAGTTCATGGGCTCACAAAGAGTCGGACAAGACTGAGCGACTGAACTGAACTGAAAGCCCAGAGAAGTGAAGTGACTGGCCTGAATTCACACACATAGTAAATGGTGATAGAATTTGAACCCTATCTCACCTTCTCTTTCCTCCCTCCCTCCCTCCTTCCTACCTTCCTTCTAGAAGAGTTGAAAGAACAACTTCTCTTTGCCCTCTCACCACCTGTGCATCTCTAGCCCTTGACTTAATTTTCTAAGCTTCAGTTTCCCTACATCTAAGATAGGAACCACTGTTCTATCAAAGAGCTGTTGAGGGTTAAAATAAGATAATGCAGACAGACCAGGCCTAGCATAAACACAGCAGAAATCAATCTCCTTTCCCTTTTCTCTCTGATCTATTTATTCAGTTATTAATGAATGCTTTAATCGAGTCATTCTTGCACCAAGCTGCCTCTCAGCAGACGTGTACCGAGGTTGGTCACGCTCAGCATAGCACTGGATGCAGTGACTGAGCCCACGATCAATGTGGGCACACACCTACCCATTCCTAATGCCAGTACTGCTGATGTCACCAGAAATGGCTGCAGTAAAATTCAGCGCTGGCGGGGGAAAGGAGTGTGGCATTAACATGGGTCTCAGGCAAGGCTTCCTGGCAGGCAGGATGGAGATGTGTGTTACAGAATGAGTTTTCTTTAACGGGCCAAGCAGGAGAGAGGGTGCATGGAAAGGTCAGGATTGGCTGCAGGTCCTGTGAGCTAAGACACGGACGAGGATGCTTGTGGAAGGGGCTGGAAGGATTAGATTACATTCTGTACCTCCAGGGTGGCTCTTCTCTGATCTGCAGTCATGGGGATTTGGGAGTGGCTCAGCCAGCATCTCCAAAGTGAAGTCGCTCAGTTGTGTCCAAATCTTTGCGACCCTATGGACTGCAGCCCACCAGGCTCCTCCATCCATAGGATTTTCCAGGCAAGAATACTGGAGTGGGTTGCCATTTCCTTCTCCAGGGATTGAACCTGGGTCTCCCACGTTGAAGGCAGATTCTTTCCAGCCTGATCCACTAGAGAATCCCTGTGAACTCCTTCAAAGCTCCCCTTATTGCTGTCCTTTGGTTGCAAAAGGGAAGCCATTGGGTTATACCCACCTCATCTCCTCTGAGCCCCGTCCCCAGGGCAAACTGCTGATTCCTCTCCAAGAAGCGGATTTTCACATTGTAGACTTTGTTCCTATAAAACACCACCAACACATAGGGCTCCGCCCTGGATTTTGCAGAGCAATCTCGGACCAAGAAGGTGCCATCCTGAAGCAAAAGGAAGAACAATGATCCTTCCAGCCCCTTCCACAATGATCTTCATAACCAGGATCCACCCTCCCAACAGGCACAGCAGTGAAGCCTGTGTGCCTGAGATCCCCAAGAAGCTTTAGTTTTTGGCAAGCCAGTTCTTTTTTTTTTTTTTTAATTTTTTTTTTAAATTTTATTTTATTTTTAAACTTTACATAATTGTATTAGTTTTGCCAAATATCAAAATGAATCCATCACAGGTATACATGTGCTCCCCATCCTGAACCCTCCCTCTGGGTCATCCCAGTGCACTAGCCCCAAGCATCCAGTCTTGTGCATTGAACCTGGACTGGCATCTCGTTTCATACATGATATTTTACATGTTTCAATGCCATTCTCCCAAATCTTCCCACCCTCTCCCTCTCCCACAGATTCCATAAGACTGTTCCATACATCAGCGTCACTTTTGCTGTCTCGTACACAGGGTTATTGTTATCATCTTTCTAAATTCCATATATATGCGTTAGTATACTGTATTGGTGTTTTTCCTTCTGGCTTACTTCACTCTGTATAATAGGCTCCAGTTTCATCCACCTCATTAGAACTGATTCAAATGTATTCTTTTTAATGGCTGAGTAATACTCCATTGTGTATATGTACCACAGCTTTCTTATCCATTCATCTGCTGATGGACATCTAGTTCAATTTAATTCAGTAGGTGTTTACTGAGGGTTACAATCCTAAAGGAAATCAACCCTGGATATTCATTGGAAGGACTGATGCTGAAGCTGAAGCCGCAATACTTTGGCCACCTGATGCAAACTGCTAACTCATTGGAAAAGACCCTGATGCTTGTAAAGATTGAGGGCAGGAGGAGAAGGGGGCGACAGAGGATGAGAGGGTTGGATGGCATCATTGACTTGATGGACATGAGTTTGAGCAAACTCCAGGAGATAATGAAGGACAAGAAAGCCTGGAGTGCTGCAGTCTGTGGTGTCACAAAGAGACACGGCTGAGTGACCGAACAGCAACATGTCTAGGGGTTCTTGTTATTTTGTGAAAAGTGCACCATTCAGATCACAACACCCTCCTCTTCCAAATCTTCCAATATCCCCCGCTGTCCTCAGTGCCATGCCTACAACTATAAAATGATGTTCATGGACCAAGGTACCAGACTCTCCTGCAGTTTTATCTTGGTCACTCCTGCAGCCTCCAGCCCTGGGATGATGGTGCTGGTCAAGCTACCATTTCCCAGGGGCACCATCTTGCTTTCAGGTTCTTAGCATTTGCACAAGCCACCCCCTCTGACTTCCCTTTCCTCCCCGCTCTGGGGCTGCTTTCCGCCATCTGCCAGGGTTCATGTGTTTCCTGTTCTGTTAATGTTCAGGGTATTATTCTAGAGACAGTAGGAACACTGCCGGCTTTGAGTAGGAGAGGATTTGAGGATTGACGTTGATCCTCCTCATGGGGAGTGGCTTCAGTCACTGATGTCGAAGTGAGTGGAAAGACTTTATGAAGGAGAAATAGAAAATAGAGCATGGGATGAGGTGACAGGAAGTGCAGGGCAAAGAAGAGGAGACAAAAAACGTTCCAAGTTGATGTCTCAGAGATGGAGTGAAACTCAGAAGCTTCAGTGTCACAGAAGCCAAGGGGGGACAGCAGAGGTTTCCAAAAGAAAGCCAACAATGTGAAATGGTCTGAAGGCTGTAACTAGACAAGCTATAAATATAATATCAAATAATCAGGCACACCCTGGGGAGTAGCTCAGGATGAAGATCTGGTCATAAAAGGCTAAGAAATGGAGCAATCTTCCTGAACAGGTACACATATAAGGCTTAGTTCTGTGGTTACATCATGTCAGTTATATGAGGAAAAATACTGAAAAATCTTTAACTGTAATTTCATTGATTCTTGGATATGTAGTTATAAATATGTAGAGTAGATCTAGTTAAGTATGTATAGTACTATGCATTCTTTATGTGATAGGTATTGTATATGATAATTTATATTTGTAATTATCTCCTCTATTGACTATATTTCATTTCTATATGTTTATATATATTATATACATGCATATATAATAATGATTATAATACTCTACAATAACACTATAAATATATTAAATTTATAAATAATACTATAAAACTATAGTGATGTCATGATGATGCTGGCAGCTAAGGTTTACTGAAAACTGCTCTCAAGATGCCAAGCACTTTATACACATTTTATTTGATCCTTATATAAGGTTTGAGGAGGTATTTTATCCCCATTTTACAGGTAAGGGAATTAGGTTCTAATTATCTAAGTGGATCCCCTGACACATCACAGCTAATCAGCGGAATACCAAAAAGCCAAGGCCACATTCTTGCTATAAATACACCAATCTCCAAGTGCATAAAGTGAATTTAAGGAATTTTCTGGAACCTGTTCTGCCAAAAATATTCAGCCATAATTAAAGCCTTAAGACTCAAGCACAGAACATTGCCAAAGATTAGAAAGTGAGAAGGCCAAGACATGTGTCTGGTTTGGGGGTTTATCATTTAACACTCTGCAATGAGTTTGTCACAGTGAATTTGGCCAACCCTGTAATTTGAATTAAATTATCTTACATAAATGGGAAACATATTTTGACAAAACTGAGACAAACCAAATAGGAAAATATGAAGTCATTCAACTGAGATTCTGTTTTCTCAATGCTTTTTGGAAAACAGGCACACAGAAAGGGAGGGAAGGGAGCCTTGAAAATGCCCAAATGTAGTGGGAAGGACATTATATGGCATGTACATTGCCCTTCTAGCACCATCCACACAAGGGGCTCCTGGAAATAGGTCTTCTAAGAGCTATTTTTCCCTTGGGAAAGAGACTCAGGGAGTGTCATAGTTGATTAGCCAAGAAGAGACAGGGTTGGAGCTGGCACGACCATGGCACCATTAGACGCAGCAGAGGTCAGCCGTGTGTGGGATTCCTCAGGGACAGGGAAGGGAGAGTCCTTGAGGCAAGCACCGCCCAGCCACCTATGAGTCCTTTGTAGTCTCTTCTAGAAAATAAAGAGCTACAGTGGCTCCCCGAGGCTGCTGGGATCTTTTGAAAACAGCACTGATCTTTAATACAGGTTCTGGCACTTTCTCCACCTTGTAATTGAAACCTTAGCCTCAGTTTCCTTATCTAGAGAATGAGATAGTTTTGCTAATTCCTAATATGTTCAAGATACTTTGTTATCGGATGTATTAATTTCCTACTATTACTATAACAAATTTGAATGAACTCAATAACACACAAATTTATTCTCTTACAGTTCTGGGGATTGAAGTCTGATATGGGACTCACTGGATTTAAATCAAGGTGCCAGCAGGGCTGTGTTCCTTCTAGAGATTCTAGGGGGAGAATGTATTTTCTTGCCTTTTCCAGCTTCTAGAAGCTGCTACCAGTGCTTGCCTTATGGCTGTCTAGGGCTGACTCTGAGCCTCCTGTCTCCCGCTTACGAGGACCCTTGTGATTATTGTCAACCTTCCCTGATAATCCAGAATAATTTCCCTATCTAAAGATTCCGAACTTAATTCCATCTGCAATTTTTTTTTTCCATATAAGGTGACAGAGACACAGATATTAGGGATTAGAAAGTGGATATATTGTGGTGGGAAGAGCATTATTCTGTTTACCCTAACAACTTATATGTACTTAACTTAGTAATTTGATAGCAATATATTATATAATTATATATAATGTGTATTAATAATTTAATTATATCAATTCTGAGAGCTAAGTTTTATTAAAATTTATTGGTGACCTGTCATTTATTCACCCATCTGCTAATTAAATAACTCATTCATTTTTGTATTTCCTCACTCAACAATGACAGTTGTATTGGTTAGCTGAGGATAAGTATTGATATTCCATTGGTCCTGAGAGCCTTCCTGTCACTTCTAAACAATCTATTCTAGTTCTCGGCACACAGTAGAGTTAGTTGCTTAACAACTATTTTCTGTTTGTGATGATGGTTATAGTAGTGATTTGATCTGATCACAGTTATCCCAAGTCCTCTCTTTTTTTGAATACCTGTAGCTTTGGAACCATTTGTTTTTTTTTCCCCACACATTTCCACTTGTTTTGAAGTTGAGTCTGGTCATGTGGTTCAGTCTGGCCAATGAAATGTGAGCAGAGATGCAGCATGCTATGCTTGAGAGAATGTGTTGAAAACCAGTGTGTGATTGGTGTGAGCATATACTCAGATGGAGCCTCTAGCAGTCTGGGTCTACCCACCCAAACCTGTCTTGAGCATGAAGCTCAAGAAACAGATACAGTTCTGTTATGCCAAGCAACTGAAATCTTGGGGCTGTTTGTTACTACAGCATGATCTATCACATCCTGACTATTTGAGCATTTATCATCCCTGCTATTTCTTAAAGAGGTAAGACGTAAAAAGCCAACTGTACCTTGGGCAGACCTATAGGAAGGACATGAATCTTGAACAAAGCAGAAGGAAAGCATCTTCCATTGCAGCCTCCGTTTCTACCCTAGCCTCCACATTTGGTCTCCAAAATAGATCCTTAGGGTTGATTTTACTATTTTCATTTAACAAATAAAGAAACCTGCATTTACAGATGTTTAGGAACTTGAGAAAGTCACACAGCTGATAAGTGCTACAACCAAGTCTCAAATCTAAAACTATTTGAAAACCCATTTTCAGTGACAACCTCCCCAGCAGTGAGAAATTACAACCCGTGACCTATGGGCAGAAAACTCTAGGATGACTACAGAATCAATGCCAACATGCCCTGGAGAAGCCATTACCTTGTTCTCCTTCATTAATGCCTCTTCCACTGCCTGGCGACTGTATTCTCCAATGTACCATTCGTTGTGCTGGACATCCTGCAGTACAGGTGAAATGGTGAATGCTTTAGGGTCAACGGGAAGGACTGTTAATTAAAGTTTACTTTTGTTCCACTAGTGCAAATCATGGGGCTTCCCAGGTGGCTCAGTGGTAAAGAACCTGCCTGCCAATGCAGGAGATGCCAGCGACGTGGTTTCTATCCCTGGTTGGGAAGAGCCCCTAGAGTAGGAAATGGTAACCCACTCCAGTATTGTCTGGAAAATTCCACGGACAGAGGACAGTCGGATATGACTGAATGATGGAACACAGTCATATCAGTGACCGATCACAGTTGAATTTATAGCAAATATGCAGTAAAAAAACATCAGTGACCGATCACAGTTGAATTTATAGCAAATATGCAGTAAAAAACTGCCTATCCTTGATCTTGAAACGGACACAGACAAAGTAACAGCAGTTTAGGAATTGTAAAATTGACATAACAGATCTGTCATTGAAAGTAACCAGAAACGTTACTCCATCTACTGAGAAAGGTGTCTTGGCACCAAACTCGAAATGGATAACAAACCTTTTATCATCAATGCTTTCTGAACTTGCACCTGCTGAAGCTTATTGAGGTGAGTGTATGTTATTTTTGATCCCTATGAGGCCCTAGTCACCATAAAAATAGCAGGGGAGGGAAAGATAGGTGTAGATTGAGAGCATCTTTAAAAGTTTTTTTAAATTAATTTTTAAATTTTTATTAAAAATTTTTTTTATTCATTCATTTATTTCTTTTTGGCTGCACTGGGTCTTTGTTGCTGCATGGACTTTCTCGAGTTACAGCGTGCAGAGGCTACTCTCCAGTTGCAGTTTGAAAGCTTCTCATTGTGGTGGCTTCTCGTTGCAGAGCATAGGCTCTAGGGCACGCTGGCTTCAGTAGCTGTGGCACATGGACTTGGCTGCCCTGTGGCATGTGGAATCCTCCTGGACCAGGGATCGAACCCTTGTCTCCTGCATTGGCAGGTGGACTCTCAACCACTCTACTACCAGGGAAGTCCTGAGAGCATCTTTATGTCAATTGCCTAAACTCACCTGTGGTAGGACTGGGATTTGAACCCTGGTCTGTCTGGCTTTCTCTCTGTGCCATCGTATCATATTTATACAAATTTATTTCTTTTGATTATAAAATCCACCACATCAGAGAGAAGGTAGGGCAGTCAGGGAGATGTGCCATGGATCTGCAATTCCTTTACTGAGTTCCAAGGATAATAATATTAAATAACCCTTTCCATGAGTCCAACATCTCCAAGGCCCTCCCTCATTCTTATCCCAGTCCGTGGCCACAAGAATCCTGTAGGGCAGATGTTGTTAGGACAGTGGAGGCTCAGGAAGTCAGCTTCTGTTCCATGTGGCAAGAACTAGGGATTTGACATCAAATCTTTGGTTTTCAAAATCCCTGGTCCTCCCAGCACAAACCTGATCTTGCAATGATGGGTTCACCAAGCACATGAGCATCACTGGGAAAGGCATGGGCTAGCTTCCCCCCGAACTCTACCCCCTCACTTCTTGCCCCCACCAGATCTGAGGACGGGGGCCTGGCGAGCCAGCTGTGCTCGCTCTTGTCTGGACACACATGGTTTCAGGGCTTGACATGAGCTAGCCCTGCTGCCTGGAATCTGTTTAGGCTCCTCACTCCTCCTCCTCCCTGGTTCTGCCATTGTCTTCCATCAAGCTTGGGGGCAGAGTCACCTCTTACTTGAGGCATCCTTTGGAATGAATCCCTTTACCTAGTCCCTACTGCCAGGGGCAGGGTAGGACCTGCTCCCCTCCAGCAAAGTCAGGTACCAGGTTCCAGAACAAAGGGCAGCCCAGAACCCCACTTCCCTGTGGGAGAGGGAGCTCTCTGTGCTGAGAAAGGTCTGCTGCTTCTGGGGAGCTTCTCTGCCAGCCTGGGAGCCTGGCAGGGCTCAGTCACACTGTGCTGCTTCTACTCTGATTTTGTTAGTCGAAGCTGGAGCTACTTCTTCCCTAGTAGCTCAGTTGGTAAAGAATCTGCCTGCAATGCAGGAAATCCCAGTTCAATTCCTGGGTTGGGAAGACCCCTGGAGAAGGATAGGCTACCCACTCCAGTGTTCTTGGGCTTCCCTGGTGGCTCAGTTGGTAAAGAATCCTGCAATGTGGGAGACCTGGGTTTGATTCCTGGGTTGGGAAGATCCCCTGGAGAAGGGAACGGCTATTAGAGATTTCATAACTCTGTAGTTCTCCAGGTGTGATCATGAGTGTGAGCTGGCGTGTTTAGGTGCTGTTCAAACAGTGTGAGGCAATTCTGAATGACCTGGAGGGAGAGATGGGCCCCTTTCACTTTTATTTCCAGCCCTCTGAATAATCCAACAGGGGTGCTTCATTTTGGTGCTTAATATCACTATGACATTTCTTTTATTTTTTAAAATATCTAGATTTTTTAAATGGATGGATTGTATTTATTTATTTTTCATGTGTCTGTTCATTTATTTTTTGGCCATGCTGCACAGCATGTGGGACCCTAGTTCACTGACCAGAGCTCAAACCTGTGCCCCCTGTACTGGAAGTGCAGAGTCTTAAACCCTGGACCATGAGGGAAGTCTCTTGTTCTGGCATCCCTAATCTCTCCTTATGCTGAGGTCCATTAGTGAGTGATGGCATCCAACTACAATATAATAGCCTTGTTTTGTTTGAGCTAAAATGAATTATTTTTAAAGCTGTGATAAAACCATGTGTGTGTGCTCAGTTGCTTCTGACTCTTTGTGACCCCTGGACAGAGGAGCCTGGTAGGCTACAGTCCATGGGATCTCATGGGCAAGAATACTGGAGTGAGTTGTCGCTTCCTACTTCAGGAGATCTTCCCGTCGCAGGGATGGAACCCAAATCCCTTGCATCTCCTGCACTGGGAAGTAGATTCTTTACCACTGTGCCACCTGGGAAGCCCCTATACACAACATATGATTTACCATGTAACCACTTTCAAGTGTACAGTGCAATGACTTTGAGCACATTCATATGGCTTTGCAGCCATCACACTATTCCGCTCCAAAACATTTTCATCATACCAAACTGAAACACTCTACACGTTCAACAATAACTCCGCTGGTAACCACCATTCTGCTTTCTGGCTCTATGAATTTACTTATTCTATAAGTAGACTCTATACTGGTCTTTTTGTGTCTGGCTTATTTCACTTAGTGTTATGTTTTTAAGGTTCATCTATTTTGTAACACATCAGGATTTCATTCCTTTTTACAAATGAATAATGTTACTATATTTCATTTATCCATTTATTTGTTAATAAACATTTGGGCTCTTTATACTTCACAGCTATTATAAATAATGCTGCTGTCAACATGAGTGTACAAAAGTTTGTTCAAGTCCCTGCTTTCATTTCTTTGGGTGTATACCTAGAAGTAGAATGCCATGGTTAGTTTTAAGATTACTTTCTATGTATGTATGTAATACTGGTTTAATAGAGCAGTGATGTAAAAAAAAAAAAAAGTTAAAAGATATTACTAAGTATAACATTATTATAGATAATATACAGATAGGCCACAGATCATAAACATGCATTCAGATAGTTGAAATCAGGAAAGTCCTGGTTTAGTGCAAGCCTTTCCCATGCCTGAAGAATCCAGGTTCTGGGAGGGGTGTGATTTTTGGATAGATACCTAGGTAGGACTCTGGGATTCCAGTGCTTATGAAGATGATGAAAAGGAAGCCAGGTATGTAAGACGGGGCAATAGAAGAGCCATGCACAAACATTTCTATGCTCATACCACGTGCAAACTATGTGCAAAGTCAAACTTAAGAGTACGAGACTTCTTTTAGACTTAAGGTAAAAATTAACACTAAGTATAAGGACAACCAATGGCACTTGGAACATTGCAGGAATATGAGCAATTGTTCCAGTAGTCACGTGTGGATGTGAGAATTGGACTGTGAAGAAGGCTGAGCACCGAAGAATTGATGCTTTTAAGTGGAGTGTTGGAGAAGACTCTTGAGAGTCCCTTGGACAGCAAGCAGATCAAACCAGTCCATCCTAAAGGAGATCAGTCCTGAATATTCATTGGAAGGACAGATGTGGAAGCTGAAATTCCAATACTTTGGCCACCTGATGCGAAGAACAGACTCTGTAGAAAAGACTTTGATGCTGGGAAAGATCTTCAATCTTCCCCAGGAAGATTGGTCCCCAGGAGAAGGGGACGACAGGAGATGAGATGGGTGGATGGCATCACCGATTCGATGGACATGAGTCTGAGCAATCTCCGGGAGCTGGTGATGGACAGGGAAGCCTGGCGTGCTGCAGTCCATGAGGTCACAAATAGTAGGACATGACTGAGCGACTGAACTGAACTGACTAGAGATATCCTATGTGCTCTGCTCCTGCTTAAAATCTTTTGCAAGCTCTGTAGCAGAACTCTTAGCCTATGAGGCTATGGAATGGAGACCCAGAAGGAACATGTCCTTCTGTGCCTTATCATGAAAGACTTTAAATTAATGTTGCAACGTGATGGAGGGAAGAGGGTAGAAACTAAAGAAAGTTTTATCCCCCCATATAGGTGAGTATAAGTGCAGCACGGCCTGAGAAGAACTGGTTGTGGGAATGGAGAATATTTTAGAAAGAAAGCAGGAAATAGATGAAGGACAAGCAAGAATCCATCTACTATTACATCTGTTTGCATCTCTGCCCCTTTTTACATCTCCCCTGGGGCAGAGACCATAACTTCTAGCACGTTGTCTGGTATAGAGTAAGTGCTCAGTAAATGCTTGCTGAACGGTTCAAATGAAATGAGCATACAACTTGTGAATCTTTTGTTGGAGAAACAATTGCAATATGTAAATCTTCATCAATTGT
The DNA here is from genome assembly GCF_032452875.1 of Bos javanicus. Taxonomy (NCBI): domain Eukaryota; kingdom Metazoa; phylum Chordata; class Mammalia; order Artiodactyla; family Bovidae; genus Bos; species Bos javanicus. Next base: position 105,879,308 of record NC_083873.1, read on the forward strand.
AAAACTACTGAACAAGCAATACACATACAACACAGTTCTAAATATCTCTATTTTTTGGATTAACTTTTAAAAAGCACTTTTAGAATATGGAAATATACAAATTGCAAATTTTAGTGAAATGGCAAGATGCAATGTTATACAGCGAAATATTTTTAAAAATATTAACCCCCAATAATATATAGCCAGAAGGGGGAAATCTCAGCGCCAATCGTACTGATCTCCGTTTTAGGCATTGTTCAAGAAAGCTCTCTTTAGGTGCTGTGTGTGCATGGTCAGTTAGTTCAGTCGTGTCTGACTCTTTGTGATCCCATGGACTGTAGCCCACCAGGACCCTCTGTCCCTGGGATTCTCCAGGCAAGAATACTGGAGAGGGTTGCCATTCCATTCTCCAGGGGATCTTCCCAACCCAGAGATAGAATCTGCATCTCCTGCATTGCAGGTGGATTCTTTACTGCTGAGCCACGAGGGAAGCCCCTATTTAGGTGCTAAGGTCATCTAGAAAAGTACCATAGGAAGTGTCTGTTTTACCTTGCCATCAGACCTTCTGGGGAAAGGTTTCTTCCTGCTCGTGATTTTATGAAGTAGTGGATTTTCCTGAGGGCCAGAGCCGGCTGGAGACTGACATCTCTGAGGAGCATAGGATGGCATGCTTTCTTTATGATCTGGGAAAAGTAAATTCACATTTAAATATGACTATGATGGAACCCATCACTCCCTCCAGTGTTTATGGCAACTTAGTCTCTACCACCATCATCTCACTCTTGAGAGCAGTCTCCTCAGGACTGTTCTCTTGTTTCAGATTTTGTCCCTGTCTCCCTAGGGCATCTGGAGTCACCTTCAAAAAATGTAATTCTGACTTTACTATACACATGGTACACATCCTTCCATGATGATCTGGAAGAAAATGCAAATATTTAAACTTCTGTCAATAAGGTCCTGTATAATCTTCCTCTTCTTATTTCTTCATCCATCCTCTACTGTCCATGCTGTCCTGGCTGTAATGAACTTTGCTTAGTTTCTTAAACAAGCCAAGCTTGTTTCCAACTCAGAAAACACCATTTATTTTAAAATGCAAAAGAATAACTTTTTGTTTTAATGGATCATCTTTTATAACCTGAAATAATGACTAATAGACAAATTATGGTTACTCAGACTTGGGCACTTGGCAGATGCTTTACTAAAAATGAACAAAGTAAGCCTGTCACTTCATGGAAAACAACTGGCAGTATTTGTGGCCAAGTTTAAAATTAGACTTTTCAAGGGCAAACTGGAGTTTGGAAAAACTTGTATCTGCCACAGTGACTTAATAGCATATCCACAGTTGGACTTTTCTGATGAGATTGGAGGCATTACTTACAAATGTGATTAAAAAAATATTATATAATAAAATATGTTAATGTGAGAAAGATCTGCTCACGTTTGTGAATCACTGTTTTCCAAGTGACTAATATATGATGCTACAAAATCATGTCTGGGTAAGAGTCTTTAAAAGGGAAGATAGACCAATGGATTTCATAGTAACAGAATACAAAAAATTCATTGAAAGGATTTTGATTTCACATGGCACCTAAGCTTTAAGATACTACTACTTTGTCAAGTTTTGATGTGGTGTATTCTCTAATTCAATAAAAATAACATATTTTCACGTGTCATTCCAGTAAACCTAATAGAAATGAATTTCAAGAAATTAAGGTCACAAGGCAATATTAATAACCTCAGATATGCAGATGACACCACACTTATGGCCGAAAGTGAAGAAGAAGTAAAGAGCCTCTTGATGAAAGTGAAAGAGGAGAGTGAAAAAGTTGGCTTAAAACTCAGCATTCAGAAAACTAAGATCATGGCATCTGGTTCCATCACTTCATGGGAAATAGATGGGGAAACAGTGGAGACAGTGACAGACTTTATTTTGGGGGACTCCAAAATCATTGCAAATTGTGACTGCAGCCATGAAATTAAAAGATGCTTGCTCCTTGGAAGAAAAGTTATGACCAACCTAGATAGCATATTAAAAAGCAGAGACATTACTTTGCCAACAAAGGACCGTCTAGTCAAGGCTATGGTTTTTCCAGTGGTCATGTATGGATGTGAGAGTTGAACTATAAAGAAAGCTGAGTGCCAAAGAATTGATGCTTTTGAACTGTGGTGTTGGAGAAAATTCTTGAGAGTCCCTTGGACAGCAAGGAGATCCAACCAGTCCATCCTAAAGGAAATCAATCCTGAGTGTTCATTGGAAGGACTGATGTTGAAGCTGAAACTCCAATACTTTGGCCACCTGATGCAAAGAGCTGACTCATTTGAAAAGACCCTGATGCTGGGAAAGATTGAAAGCAGGAGAAGGGGATGACAGAGGATGAGATGGTTGGATGGCATCACTGACTCAATGGACATGAGTTTGAGTAAGCCCCAGGAGTTGGTGATGGACAGGGAAGCCTGGCGTGCTGCGATTCATGGGGTCACAAAGAGTCGGACATGACTGAGCGACTGAACTGAACTGACTGAGGGTCACAAGGAAGAAGCCAGTTGTTAGAAGGAATGCTTAACAAAGATATTTATAAATATGTTAGTAATTTTAAGCAAGAATTAACTGTATAAAAATGACAAATCATTGACAGCATGAAAACAGCCTCATAATAAAATTCTGGACAATGATAACATATAAAATGGAAAAGGAGTTATTAATGTGAAGGCAGAATTATAAGTTATTTAGTCTTAATTCAGTCTAGAGAACATAAAAGTTATAATTCTGGTCAGTAGCTTAATAAAAACTTTGAAAGAATGGAATACTTTTCACACACTATGTTTTTTAAGGCAAGGTGCTAAATAAAACATTAGCAAACATTTATATGCCAGTTACCATAACCTTTAAGTTATATGTGTATTTATTCTGTTTCTTTTTTGTCATCAAAATGCCAGATTTGTCTGTAAGTTTACTAAGAAGAGCAGAGTACTCCTGAAACACTGAAAGGTCCATTTTGAGGATTCCAAGGATTGTGACTTTTAATGTGGAGTCTGAGAATATAGGGAATACATGTGTCAAATGTTTGTTGTAGAAAAGCATTTGGTCACTTAAAGCTTAAATTACATTGATCATGGTAAGTTAATTTCACTCACCAACTTACAACTACAAATAGGAATAATGATAAAGACATCTATCTTTTCCAATTTTATTTTATAAGGCTAAAACTCTACTTTCAGACGCACTGCAGAATCCACCATCAGAACAAAAGCACCTTATGTTTTCTGTATTGTTGAAAAGAGGATATGAACTTCAGAGTTTTAAAATTCGAGCATGCTATTTGTTTATTTAGCTAAATACTGAAGGTAAGCAAGAATAGAATTTGAATGTATATATAACTTTCTAGAAAGAGAAAAGGGAATAAAAAAGAGATGAATTCAAGATATGGCAGGAAAAAACCCAAAAATCAATAAAAAGGGCAAGTAGGAGGCACAACATAATATAAAAATTGATTGAAAAAATTAGTAATTACAATAAATATCAATGGTTTAAATTTTGCATTTAAAAACCAGATGCTTATTGGTTTAAAAAGTCCAGTTCTGTGCTAATTACGTATCTGAAATATGACACAGAGAGATCATTAATGAAAGAAAGCAGAACCAAGCAAATCCTAACCAAGAGAGAGCTAAAAGAGCTATGGAAATATTTTAAAAAATGACTTTACCAATAGTATTTTAAATTTTAATGCAGCAGTACAAGAAGACGTATTATTTAAATAGCCATAACTATCTTTTCAACATGGATCGAAACAGTGAGAACGTTCTTGAGGGAAGAAAATAACTGTTATCAGCATTTCCTATCATTTTGTGTAGCATACATGTGTTCAGTGATTATGAATTTTTCATGATATTGTGGCAACTGATTTATTGTATTTCAACTCTGAGGGCCTTGCTTGAATATTTAAGAATCCTACTTGAAAAAGAGCATTCCGAAACAGCTCTGTGCATCTGTCGTCTATTCAGAGAATGAGTTAAACAAAACAAACAAACAAAACAGTTTTGCCATGTAATTTCACCAGAAGTGCTGGATGGATCTTTGCTTAATAAACGAGTGAAATTCCCAGTATGTAGTTCCACTACAAGAATTTAGTTGACTTTGTTCTGAAGTAATGGTGGTAATCTTCGGAAAGTTTTACATAAAACACTGCGTTTGAGTTTTATAATCCCAGGAAATAGGACTCTCCTACCTGGAGAATGGAGAGTCACATTAATAAACAGATTGAGGACTCCTCTGATGGTCCAGTGGCTAAGACTCTGGTCCCAATACAGGAGACCAGGGTTCGATCCCTGGTCAGGAAACTATGTGCTGCAACTAAGAGTTCAGTGTGTGTGTGTGTGTGTGTGTGCGTGCGCTCAGTCATGTACAACTCTCCTCTCTATGACCCATGGACTGTAGCCTGCCAGGCTCCTCTGTTTATGAGATTTCCCAGGCAAGAATACTGGAGTGGGTCGCCATTTCCTTCTCTAGGGGATCTTCCTGACCCAGGGATCAAACCCAAGTCTCCTGTGTCCCCTGCAAGAGTTCCCATGCCCCTATTAAAGATCCTGCCTGCCACAAGAAGACTGAAGATTCTGTGTGCCACAGCTAAGACCACAACGATTTTAGCAACCAAATAAATAAGTAAATATATATATATTTAATAAAGAGATTGACACAGAGTAAATGGAAGAACATTGGTGATAATATGTTTAGGTGGTCAAGAAAATTAGGATAGTCTAATGAAAATGGTACGGATAAAACATAGTTATCATACTGATATCAATAATTACTAATATTTAAAAGCTGATATCAATAGAACCATACTGATATCAACACTGGTGGAACCATATTGATATGAATAATTACTAATATTTAAAAATGCTTATGTATATAAATCTCTTAGCACAGAGCCTGATTCATACTAGTCACTCAATGAATGCTACTACTAATGTTACAGTGTTAATAAAGAAACAGCTCTAGAGCTTTTCTTGAAACTTATAATAAAACCATTTTATTTTAAGCAGCTCTCCATACCTATTTATTAGCAAATTTTAAGTTTCAGTTCAGTTCAGTCGCTCAGTCATGTCCGACTCTTTGCAACCCCATGAACCGCAGCACGCCAGGCCTCCCTGTCCATCACCAACTCCTGGAGTTTACCAAACTCATGTCCATTGAGTCAGTGATGCCATCTAACCATGTCATCCTCTGTCATCCCCTTCTCCTGCCTTCAATCTTTCCCAACATCAGGGTCTTTTCAAATGAGTCAGCTCTTCACATCAGGTGGCCAAAGTATTGGAGTTTCAGCTTAAACATCAGTCCTTTCAATGAACACCCAGGACTGATGTCCTTTAGGATGGACTGGTTGGATCTCCTTGCAGTCCAAGGGACTCTCAAGAGTCTTCTCCAACACCACAGTTCAAAAGCATCAATTCTTCTGCACTCAGCTTTTTCTATAGTCCAACTCTCACATCCATACATGACTACTGGAAAAACCATAGCCTTGACTAGACGGACCTTTGTTGACAAAGTAATGTCTCTATTTTAACTTTACTCAATATAAAATTTAACAAAAAATTTCTAAGAAAAGAGTCATATAGACAAAAAATTTTATAAAATGCACATAGGAAAAGAAATTAGTGGACAAAAACTGAAATGAAGAAAAGAAATCACCCAACATCTCAAAAGTAAATATTTTTCCCAAACTTTCTGGTTTCTCTTCCAATATATCAAGATAATTTTCTTTATTGTCCGGAGATCCATCTACTTAGGCTCCCAGTAGTTTAGCTTGAATTTATTTATCAGAAAATTGAGAAAAACTTATTTATTAACTAGTAACTGAACAGTCAAGAATAACTGTAAATGGGCATATGGTAGAATTGACATATATACACTACCATGTATCAAATAGATAGCCAATGGGAAGCTGCTGTACAGCACAGGGAGCTCAGCTCAGTGCTCTGTGGTGATCTAGAGGAGTGGGATAGCGGGGTGGAGGGGAAGCCCAGGAGGGAGGGGATGTATGTATACATATAGCTGATCCACATTGTTGTATAGCAGAAAGTAACAATGTTGTAAACCAATTATACTCCTTAAAACTAAATAAATAAAATAAAGGACCATCCTTAAAAAGAAGTATAACTGTATATTTTCAAAGTCTTTTCTCATTTGTTAAATTGGGATGATGATACCTACCCTGATGGAGAAGTAGGTTTCAGTCTTCTACATGTGGAACACTGTCTCCCTCACCTGAGACATCCAACTTAAAACTAGTAAACTTTAGAGAGCCCACTAGACTCAGAGCTCTACGCGTGCCTGGATTGTGTATTGTTTTCTGTGCACCTAATTTCTGCCAAGCACTGGTGACCCAAGGGTGTATTTTTACCCCAGAAAGAATCACTGAACAAACTGATGGAAAAGTTCAAGCACTGGTCAGTTAAAGGATGAGGCTGTTTCTATTCTGTATTCTTAAGGCCCAGCCCAATTTGGGGCATAAACCACATGCATGGTGGATATTTGTTGCCCAAAAGAGGAATTAATGGTGTTTGAAGGCATTGGAGACAAAAACATTTTCCCTGTCCATCCCAGGATGTTTCTTTATGCAAACCTGTTTCTTCTCAGATGAGTAGAGAACAGTCTACATGACCCCAGTATGAATGATACACTCCCAGTCAGAGGATGCTTGACTGGACTCATGTCTTTGAAGGCTTTCCACTTCACTAACACCACTTTTCCATTCTTCAGCTGCTCTTTATTTCTTTATGTGTTCAAGATTTTGTCTTTCAAGTCAAGACTCTGGATTCCTCTTTAATCTATGATTCTGCTTCTCCATCTCTGTGATAATTCCAGTTTCAAAACCCCCATCTGTAAAGGCTTTCCTGGCCCATTCAGCCCCTGGACCTTCCACCTGGATCTTACAGGTCTTTTTATTTTCATACACCAAGATCTGGCCTCCAAGACTGCTATTTCTGTCATTCAATTTCTAGGAATTGAGCCATGTGGCCACCCTCCTTTAGAAAAGGAGTCCTCTCTTGGGAAACTCTTATTAGGGATGTGTACATCTGGGGATATGAGTTTTCTATATTGGTTTCCCCATGTAAGGTCCAGATGGTGCAGGGCAAAGAGAAATAAGGACATGATGGAGGCTATGGAGGAATCTCTTGGTCTCACTGGATCAGTTAGGGAGAGAATCACTGGAGAAGGAAAGGAAATGCAAAAAAGAAGGAAGGATATTAAAATGTGTCAGTTGCCTACAATGTGCTAAGCAGAGGGCTGTGTGTGTGTGTGCATATGTGTGTGTGCGTGTGTGTGTGTGCGTGTGTGTGTGTATTAACCCTGTTAGTTAATAGTATTTGAATTTTCAAAGAGGCAGAAGTGGGACCCTGTGAGTTAATATCATTATTTTAATTTTATGGATGGAGGAGTGTGAAGCTCAAAGAGGCAGAAGTGGGATCAAGGTCAGCAGAGCCCTCAGTCTTTCCACTCTATCCCATGGAGTCCAGCCACCATTCTGTGGCTCAGCAGGGAAAGATTGAAAGATTAGGCCTGAACACAGAATCTCTATGGCATAGGGAGTGAAGAAAGAAAGACAAAAGAACATGACATATCTAGTTTGGGCCAAATAATACTAACAATACCAAAACCCATCACCAAGAGTAATATAACACTATATTTATAGGCTACTTTTGACATCTCCATGGACATGATATCCTTCTGATTTTTATCTTTTCAAGGAATTAGTAATAGAGGTTGGTTTTTATTTTCTCTATTTCACAGATTCTTTTTAAGATAAATATATTTTGCAACCAGTGGAATGACAAAAACTAAAAGTTTGTCAAGGAACAAATGTTGGAGAGGATAGGAAACAATGGGCTCTCATAAGCTGTTGTTCAAACAAAGTGATATGTCTAATTTGGAAAACACATCTAGAGTTGGGCTTCCCTGATGGTTCAGTGGTAAAGAATCCTCCTGCAATGCAGGAGATATCGTTCGGTCCCTGGGTCAGGAAGATCCCCTGGAGAAGAAAGTGGAAAGCCACTCCAGTGTTCTTACTTGAGAAATCCCTGGTGGGCTATAGCCCATAGGATCGCAAGAGTTGGAGATGACTTAGCAACTAAGCTACCAGAATGTAGTGTCACTGAAGAGAGGAATATTCTAAGACATAGCCATTTCCCTCTTAAAAAGAGAACTTATCCTATTATGTACTTGGAAAAATAGGTACATATTACATACAAGGGAAGACATCTACAATATTGTTTACAACTAACGTCCATAAGAGGAAAAAACTAGAAACCACCTAAGTTATCATATTTAATTGAGGATAAAATTTATGTGATATTAACACAATACAATGCCACCTATCAATGAAAACCAGAGAATTAACACCTACATGCATCAGCTGAGGGACTCTTAGTTTCACAAAAGCTAATTCATGGTGCAGGAATATCAATAATGTCATGACTTACCCGCTTATTTTATAATTCTTAAGTAAAGTGTTCTTACCTCGGTTTTGCACAGTCAGGTTGCGTGTCATGAATGAAGAGCTAAAGGAAATATTACAATTGAAAGAATGTTAGTACTTTCTACTTTAGCTGGGTCAGTACTCATGGTCTAAGTCATATTTACAGAGCACTTTAGAGTTTACTGGATGAGTTAGAAGAATCATCTGTTTTGTAAGGTGTAGGAGGCTGGTTCCTTCCTTTCTCAAGACAGACTGACATTAGATGTGGAACAAATTGACTGACTCACATGTGTTCTTTCCATGTCACTTCAATGAGCATGCATCGTAATCCTTTACTTTTGGAAGCCATGACTTCAGACTTGCCTCGTAGATACAGTCACTGGAGAAGACACTACAGCTCCTACTCTGTAGTATTAATAATTGCTTACTAATTCAGGGTGAGTCGTGCATAGCAAGGAAGAAAGGCATAGAAATTATTTCATTTTCTCTTAAAATGTGAGTTAGGTAAGAAAACTGTGTGTAAAGGAAGGAAATCCATAAAGAAAAAAAGGATTATAAAAATATAATAAAGGCAATGAAATAATATGCATTTCTAAACACAGTAACAATGTTACCAAGACTGTTTATCAACAGCTTTAGTTTAGCACTTAATGTTTAGCTTTGGGTGACAGAGCTAATCTTCTGATTCATTTTGTATTGTGGTCAGCATCATCATTATAAACTCTAGGTGTTGCTGAAGTTAAATCTAGTTACTTGGAGCATGCTCTATGCTACGATCGTGCAATTGAACAAAGGCTCTGGGTTAATTCAGCGAAATTCATCCCTTTACCAGCAGCAATGAAATCAACTGAATACATATATGGTTTTTGTTATTTCCATGGAAGCCTGGAGTCTTACGACTTGCTTCGCAAACAGAAATGCCATTGGATCACTGAACTGCCACATTGTGCTGTCATCACTAGTCAGGCTTCTTTTGCTATCTAAGCCTTCGATTCACCATTAAGTTTGTTATATTTCCCTAGACATTTAACAAAATGTCTAGGGAAAAAATCATAGAGGGCTTCCCCGATTCTTATCCAGGCAGTGGATAAGAATCTGCCTGTCAATGCTGGGGACACTGATTCCATCTCTGGTCCAAGAAGATTCTACATGCCTCAGAGCAACTAAAGCCCGTGCACTGGAACTATTGAGCCTGTGCTCTGGAGCCTGGGCATCGCAACTACTGAAGCCTGCATGCCTAGAGCCCACGCCCCACAACAAGAGAAGCCGCTGCAGTGAGAAGCCCATGCAGCACAACGAAGAGTAGCCTCAGCTCACGGCAACTAGACAAAGCCCGCACACAGCAACAGAGATCCAGTGCAATCAAAAATATATAGAACTATTGGCTTCCCTGGTGGCTCAGTGGTCAAGAATCTTCCTGCCAATGCAGGAGACACAGGTTTGATCCCTGGGTCGGGAAGATCCTCTGAAGAAGGAAATGGCAACCCACTCCAGTATTCTTGCCTGGGAAATCTGATAAACAGAAGAGCCTAGCGGGCTACAGTCCATGGGGTTGCAAAAATGCTGGACTGGACTCAGCAACTGTATATACTATATTAATTTAAAAATCTTTGATAGCAAAATTTCACTGCCCTAATTTTTCAAGATTTTTAGAAAATGTTGAAAAAAGAGTAAAATCCTCTGAAGATATTCTAGGTTTCAAGTACAAAGTTTATAAAAATAAAAAAAAAAACACTTGAACTAAAACAGAAATGATAATTCTTTCATTTTATAAACACCAATTGAGTGCTTACTAAGTACATTGTATGTTTTGGGAGATATCGAATGAATAAGACATGGCTTCTGCCCTGAAGCAGCTTAGTTTTTGAAAGGAAGACATAATTATACCACGATCACAATATGGGGTAAACAGCACCATAGAGGTGAGCACAGAACAAGAGTGTCACTTAATCTAGACAAAATTGGTTTGGTTCTCAAGTTGTCTTGGGAGCTAGGGAAATGGACAGATTCAAGACGTGTTATGAGTTGAGATTTGAGAATTTAGGGGGCTGTTAATAAACAGGATGGGAAGAGTGAAGATGGGGAAGAGAGTATACGATTTATTGAGGTGAGAAAGGTTGTAAGAGGGTAGAGTGGGTCTGGAAATGAAAGTATAAATCAGGAGTTCAGTTTCCAACATTGAGTTTGAGACATGTGTCACTGATTCAAGGAAAACTGCTCATTGGGTAACTGGACGTGGGTCTGGGGCTAAAAAGGGTGATTGGGCAGAAGACAGAGATTTAGTAATGATCAATATAGAGTTGACATTTGACACCATGAGGATGGATTAACTGCCTGTACTCTTACCAAGAGGAAAAAGGTCCTCAGAAAGATCTGAGGAATACCAATATTTAGAGGTCAGTTTGGGGAAAAGGAGACTTAGAAGATGCAGTCAGTTAAGAGAGAAAGAAAAATCAGGAGTGAGTAAGTGAATGAAAGTCACTCAAGCATGTCCGACTCTTGCAACCCCATGGACTGTAGCCCGCCAGACTCCTCTGTCCATGGGATTCAAAGAATACTTGAGTGGGTTGCCATTTCCTTCTCCAGGGGATCTTCCCTACCCAGGAATCGAACCCAAGTCTCCAAATTGCAGGCAGATTCTTTACCAAGCTATGAGGGAAGCCCCTCAAATCAGGAGATGTTGTTCACACAAACACACAGAAGAAGCCAAGCCACATTAAACAACAACTAATGCAGATGTGGGTCCAACTGAAATCTCATGCTCTTTTGACTATAATATGATTTTTTTGTTTCCTTTTAGACGAGTACATTAGAAAGGGTATCTATGTGTTGTATGGGCAAGGGTTTTGTGTCAGATTGGGCCTTAAACAGAAAATAGTCTAATAAGAGAATGAAGCTGTAGAACTAATGCCCACACACCAAAGAGTGAGAACAAAGTCACCAAAGGTGTGAAATAGCACACAAAAGTGATGGCGGGGAAGGGAATGGAGGGTGGAGACCATGCCCCTGACATACAGGGCCTGGCAATGGCATTGGGAGCTGGTGGGTAGTGGGCGCGTGGGCATGTTGAATAGGTCTGGCCCTGCTCTCAACTTCACATGGAAGATGAGAGGTGATGCCCAAGGCCACATGGTTTGTTCGTTCTTCCGCATTCCCCAGAGGGAATACATGAGGCCCAGGGAGGCTGAGTCCCTTACTGCTGAAATCAAGTCCAGCTCCACTCTTCAGGAACCCATCACATCTACATGCAGAAGTGGAAGTGGATTGAAGTTGAATTTTACACTGATTCAAACCAGTGTAGATGCGATGGGTTCCTGAAGAGTGGAGCTGGACTTGATTTCAGCAGTAAGGGACTCAGCCTCCCTGGGCCTCATGTATTCCCTCTGGGGAATGGAGAAGAACTACTTCCTGGATTCAGGGTGGCTTTGAGCTGGGGTCTGCTGAACAAAGAGAAGTTTCCCAAATAGGGAGATGGCAGAGAGAGGGAAATGTGAGGCGTGGTGGGGAAGTGTTGTAGGAAGAGGAGTAGCACTTTAAATGTCCTTTGTGGCAGTAGTGGAGAGTGGCCTGGACGGAGCTGGAGCCACTGGCCAGACTGCGGACAGGAGGGCCTGGTAGCACTAATTTTAGAGACTGGGGATGTTAAGGAAGCTACTACTAATGTGACCTCAGCCAATGAGTCACCAGCCTTATTAGCCTCGTCGACTTTTCTGTTGGGATGACAGTTGTCACAATAACCTAATCAGGCAAGTATTTACTCAGATAATGGCATTTTCAACCCCTGCTCATTTATAAAGTGCTGTTCCAAAGTGAGTGTCAGCTTCTGTGCAGTCATCCGCTGAGACTGGTTAGAAATGTCAACTTTTCTTCCCAGGTTGATTAGCTGCCATTCCAGTTAATCCTGCCTAGTGAATACCCGTTTCTTCAAATATTGTCTCTAACGCACAATCAGTCACTTATAAAGTCAAGAAGAACAATACCTGTAGCTGAAAAAAGACTTCTACCCCATGGCCAGTTTAAATCCTATTAACTTCAACAACAACTATGATTCACTGGCTTCCTTGGGACCTTGTCACTGGGCTTCATTATTGAAGGCCAGAGAGTCTTTTTCAGGAGACCCCGTGAGTCGTTATCCCAGGCAACACAGGGCTGACCCCACGCTGGGACCCAGCCAGGGATTCCTGGCTCCTTACCTGGCAACGGCAAGAGGAATCTCTTGAGGACTTTGGTTTTGTGGCAGATGAGGTGCTTCAGGCTTCATCTGGTGATAAGGAACTGTGTAAAGGCATCACAGAATTTGGTCAGGTTGTAAAAGCAAAATGATTAGGGGCCATTAGAGGTCTTTTGAAATGGCTGTAATTTCATCCAAGTAATCTCTATTGTTAAGAGTGAGCAGTTGGTGGTTAGTGGAAACTGTAACCCATATATTCTGCAAAACCCTGGGTCCGGGGAGTAGCTTGTCCTTGAGGCTATAAAAATTGCTTTAATGTTGAATAGTCAATATATTGTCAAAAATATTAAATCTAGAACTCATTCTTAAACTTCCACCAAATATAGAATATTGCATTAGAAGGCATTTGGTATTGGACAGGCTTGAAGTGGAAGTGGGTTGAAGTTGAATTCTGCATTTAGATGAAATTTTACATAGAAACATAAGCAAACATGTTGAACTTAAGAACCGTTTAGAGAAATGTAGGTTATGGGGATGCTGGATGCTTGCCCATGCACACCTGAATTCTCCTGTCTCTCCTGTGATAAGGCAGGGGAGCTCCCAGGATTCTGGTGTAAACCAGTGGTTCCTGCCTGGTTCCCACCAGACATGCATTTTCTCAGTTATTCCTCTTTGATCTTCAAGTTTTGAAAAGTTGTGCCAACCATAGGACCCAGACTTATTTAGTAATTATATATGTCATTTGTATTACTGGGCTTCCCTGATAGCTCAGTTGATAAAGAATCTGCCTGTAATGCAGGAGACCCCGGTTCGATTCTTGGGTCAGGAAGATCCACTGGAGAAGGGATGGGTTACCCACTCCAGTATTCTTGGGCTTTCCTTGTGGCTCAGCTGGTAAAGAATCCACCTGCAATGCGAGAGACCTGGGTTTGAACCCTGGGTTGGGAAGATCCCCTGGAGAAGGGAAAGGCTACCCACTCCAGTATTCTGGCCTGGAGAATTCTGTGGACTGTATAGTTCATGAGGTTGCAAAGAGTCAGACATTACTGAGTGACTTTTGCTTCATTGGTATTATCACTTTTTATTTCCTTTTAATCCTGGATGGATTTTAACCAGCCATCCAGAATTACCAAGGTCATATAATAAAACAATGATAGGAAAGCCCATAAAACACTCTTCTAGTTGCAGTTGTAAGTAATAAAGTTAAGGAAGCATAAACATTGACATGTCTTAATTTTGGTTGTTCCTCTGTGCTGTGTCCAAGGTTGATCACAAACTGGACACCTTTGATTGAAGGACCATAATTACTAAAAATGTGATTGGAGTCAGTGACTGGTCCACTAGTCACACATCCCATAAAATCATTTCAGGTCATCAACAGCTACCCCCGTGAGTTGGCCAATGTCACATTGCGCGTTGATAAATCACTGAAGCCTGAGGCAACAGCTCCTGAACGTTTCAGTTAGAATGCTGAGCTTTATTGAGGAAACAGGCACAGTTTCCTTTAGGTTTTAAAATTATTTAGCATTCCCAACAGACCCCTACTCCTCCATCAGAAACTCTTGGTTAGGACCCACTCAAGTGTAACTTCCTCAATATAAAATGAGAAGACTTGGGACTCACAGAAGCAATGCAAAGTGTCCAAAACAAAACAGCTGGTGGTGAGTCTCTGAAATCTTAACCCAATGTTGGTTTGTCAAACTGTTTTTGACACAGGCTGGCTGTGTTAACTCATTGGGCCATAGTTCAGGCCCTTCGGCTTTGGACATAATTCATCATTCTAAGTGAATGGTGAACAGTATCTCAAAGGTGGGCATGAAGGTATCACCAGATTAGCATCCTCCCAGCTAGCGAGTGAGTACTGAATTCCATGCTTCCACAATAGTGACACCAGCAGTGTGAATACATGTGTATGTGTGCACGCACGAGGGCTGACATGTGTGTGAGTGACTGACATCAAGGATGGAGACACCCAGAGCTTCTGTGGAGCAGCAGGCTAGCAATATCCTTCCAAAATGTCAGGGGGTGACAGCGTGCCTCCTTGTCACTAGCCTGTAGCTGAAGAAAGAACTCCACCCCATGCCCAATTTAAATCATGCTGTTTAGATCACAGGACTCTTGAATAGACTCTGAGGTCCTGAATCCATCTAGATCATGTCATCATGCACACACACACGTGCCTAAGGCCTGAAACAAGCAATCCTTTTTTTAAAAAAAGACTAATGCTATTAACCTGGAAATAGGACTTAGCCTAATAGTGTTAGAATAAGAAAACAATAAGAAATCACCTTTCTCTGTTCCAAGGACCTGTATTGAATTAAAAAGAGAATATTATTGAGTGACTCTTAATGATCTAGAATTTTATATTATACTCTGTGTGTATTGGTTAGTAGAATTTGGGCAACATTTCTGTTGGCATAGATTTTTAAAAATCTGTGAATATGCCTCCAAAAGACTAGGAAAAAATAAAAATTTTATATTCTTTGTTTTATACTCTGAAGTAATAGGCAAATATACAGTCTGCTAATGGGACTATAAATTGCTTTGACTATTTTTGAAACCAATTTAACCATAGCTATTAGGAGCCTTAGAAATACTCTAATTCTTATCCCAATAATTCCATTGATAAGTTTCTTTTTCTAAGACAACAACCTGAAATCTGGATCAAGTTCCATGTATAAAGATGTCCAGTACGTCATTACTTATAAAAACACTGGAAACAATTTATATAACCCTCTAAGTGGGAAATATTAAATAAATTTTGGTGCTATATTCACTATTGCAAAATTAGAAATTCATTGCAATTATTTATATACAGTATGGCATAAAATTATATTTTATCAATGTCTCAAAGTTACATAAAAACTTAAGGATAAAAATGAGGCTTATGATATATTTAAAAGCAGTGTGTGTGTGTGTGTATATGTGTGTATGTGTGTGTGTGTGTATGGTTGTATTACAGAAAACAGGATTTTAAGAGAGATGATAAAATTTTAATAGAGTTTGTGTTTAAGTGATGAAGTAGAGTTGGTCAGTTGTATCTGACTTTTTGCGACCCCATGGACTGTAGCCTACAATGCTCCTCCGTCCATGGGATTTTCTAGGCAAGAGTACTGGAGTGGGTTGCCATTCAGTTAATTTTTTTTATATCTGCTTTGGAATTTTTATTTTTAAAGATGAGCATGAAAATATTCACAATATTCTTTTTAATGCAACAATTTTTCTTTCCAAACATTTTCTTTCTCTTTCATTCCTTAATAGTGGATTCCTGATCGTTCTTCATTATGAAAGTCTATGTGCTTTTTTGGATTGCATCCTGAAGTCCTATTACACTCTTGAGGAATTAAAATGCCTTCCAAGAAGTACAGTATTTGTTGAAGTATTTACGTAACTGCAAATAATTCTCTAAAGTCCATTTCATGCATTACAGCAGTTGAGGTCTACAAGTATCATTTGGACAAGAGCTTCTTAACCTGGGGGATGGAAGAGGTTCTTGAATGGCCTAGTGGGTTTCATGAACCTTCTGAAATTAAAACTCAATTTTTTTTTTTTCTTCTGTAAATACATGCATTTTTCTCTGGGGTGGGAAATGTTTATCATACTTTACATCAAATTTTCAAAGTGGTCTGAGGTCTGTGAAAAGTTAAAGCCAGTAGATTGCAGATGAGGTCCAAGGAGGTGGTGCCATTTGCCCAGAGTCCCAGAATTATCTTGTCACTGAGCAGGCTCTGGAGCCCAGGTCTCCTGACTCACAGTGGCTTCATAGACAAGAAACCTGTATCAACAAATATCTCAGAGAGGCATTGTATGTCTTGTCTAAGGCTGGCCAACAGACAAGCCTTTTTACCTTAAGGAACTTGGCATCCCCTAGGATTCTGAAAAGAAGACATACATTTCCTCATGGACAGCAAATCAAGGCAAAACTATAGACTGAAGGCAGGAGGAGAAGTGGACAGCAGAGAAGGAGAAGGGGACGACCGAGGATGAGATGGTTGGATGCCATCACCAGCTCAGTGGACATGAGTTTGAGCAAGCTCCGGGAGATGGTGAAGGACAGGGAAGCCTGGTGTGCTGCAGTCCATGGGGTCACAAAGAGCTGGACGACTGAGCCACTGAACAGCAACAACAATAGGCTACATAAATAGGGTAATGAATGAATCGATTCTCATGAGTGGTCTGAAAGTCTCCACACTGAGTCCTCTCCAAGACTTTGAACCAGGCAGTTCAAAGTGCACAATCTTTTGTGCTGTGGTTCTCAGGCTTGTCAAAGGAGAGGGAAAGCCTTGCTGTAAATACAGCTGAGAAGCCATCTGTCTGAGAGCGCTCTTGTTTTTATTTAATTGAAACCCAGCCAACTTTTTGCCTGAGGGCTCTGAATTTAAAATCAAATGCAATTAGAAAAGTGGAGAGAGATTTGCTTTACTCTGACTTCACTTAATATAATAATCTCTAGGTCCAAATATAATATATTAATAATATCACTTATATGTGGAATATAAAAAAATGATACAAATGAACTTATTTATAAAACAGAAACACACTCACAGACATAGAAAACAAACTTATGGTGACCAAAGGGCAAAGGTGGTGGTGGGGAAGTACTAGACTATATGAAATAGATAACCATTAAGGACCTATTGTATAGCCCCGTGAACTCTACTCAATATTCTGTAATAACCTATATGGGAAAAGGATCTGAGAAAGAACAGATGCATGTGTATGGATAACTGAATCACTTTGCTGTACACCTGCAACTAACACAATATTGTAAGTCAGCTATGAAGTGAAAGTTGCTCAGTCATGGCTGACTCTCTGCAACCCCATGGACTATACAGTCCATGGAATTCTCCAGGCCAGAATACTGGAGTGGGTAGCCTTTGCCTTCTTCAGGAGATCTTCCCCACCCAGGGTTTGAACTCAGGTCTCCAGCATTGCAGGTGTATTCTTTACCAGCTGAGCCACAAGGGAAGCCCTATAGTCAACTATACTCCAATATTAAATAGAGTTAAGAAAAAAAAAGAATCCAGCTGTCTCTGTTCAGCCAGACATTAAAGAGGATTGCAAAAAGTAAAAAAAAAATAAAAATAAAAAATAAATAAATAGAAAAAGGTAGAGTGAAATCTAGATTTTTTTTTGTTAGAAAATTAACATATTCAAGTTAAATTGTAATGCCTTCTTTTTCATTTCCCACCTTCTCATCCCATCCTTTCATCTGTTTCTTTCTTCTTTTTTTTCACTATTTCATTTCAGGTGAGTCGCGTATTTCCTAGGGCAGAACTATGGACATGGAGGTAGATTGAGACTTCAGGCTTCAGCACTGGCTCCATCTTTCTGCCAGCTGGCAATTCTTGCCACTTTTCTGAGGCTTTTTTTTCTCTAATGTGTATGTGTTAGTCATTCAGTCATGTCTGACTCTTTGCAACCCCATAGATTCCTCTGTCCATTGCAACCTTTGCAACAGCCAGGCTCCTCTGTCCATGGAATCCTCCAGGCAAGAATACTGGAGTGGGTTTCCATTTCCTTCTCCAGGGGATCTTCCTGGCTCAGGGATGAAACACTGGTCTCCTGCAATGCAGCCAGATTCTTTACTGTCTGAGCCGTCAGGGAAGCCCTCTTTTTTTCTCTTAGTTGTTTTTTTTTTGGAGGGAGGTGGTGGCAGGTGGCACATCGCTTCTGCCGGAATGAATTCTGGTCCTCAAGATGTAATTTAAACAAGAATTTAACATGCACACAAGCATGGCATGTGTCCTGTGAGATGGGTTTTTGGAATAGAGAAATGACCTTGACTCTCAGTCCAAACAATGAGGCAATGTTTTGGCAAGAGCAATGAGGAAGTGTCTTGGCAAGAGATAAGGAAGAAAAATGTGTTCTTCCACTAGCCCTTGTTGTTCTTTAGATGTTATCAATTTCCAGCAGAATGCCAATGAAAGTTTCAAGAAAAACAAACTGTCCTGCAGGATCCCTGCTGTCCAAGGCAGACATTCCCATTTCCTTCTTGTTCATGATTGGTGGGCCTATTGTCCTTTCATACTGAGCAGTGAATAATGGTCATCTTGAGTGACAGCCTACTTGGGACACATTAGCTGATCTGCAGGAAGAAAGGGGTGAAGTCCCTTCAGATGTGTAAGTCCCTTCAGATGTGTAAGTTCCTTCAGCTGCAGAGGACCACCCCTACTTTCTCCTTCCTGGTGGCACTTGGAAAGTCCAACAACTTGCAAAAGAGGATAACCTGGGTGGAGTCTTGAATATAACCCCTCATGCAGCAGTCATGTGTTAGCCTCCTTGACATTCTTGTCTTATGGATTGGAGGTCATAACTATCTTGCTTAAGGGGCAAGCTAGAAATGTGACTCAATTCTAACATTCTCATAATACTAGAGAGAAAGGAAGAAAGGAAGGAAAGAAAGAAGGAAGAAAGGAGAAAGAAACAGAGAGAGAATAAAACTGAGCAGGACCTGTGGGGCTCCCGGGGACAGAGCCTTTCTGTGAACCCTGTTCCTCGTTTTTATAGGGAACAGACTCCGGACTCCATGACCTTCCCTGAGTCCTAAATGGCAGACTCAAATAGTTGCTAATCAGGGAAGGGAGGGGATGCAGAGACAAAGGAGGAACAGCCAAGAAACAGTAGTGCAGTACTGGGGCAGAGTCCTGGTTCTGCCTCAAGAGATAAGCATAACAATATCTTTGAGCTCTTCTATATCAGTATCATTTCAGCCGCTCAGTCCTGTCCTGCTCTTTGCAACTCCATGGACTGCAGCACCCCAGGAGTCCCTGTCCATCACCAACTCCCGGAGTTTACCCAAACTCATGCCTATTGAGTTGGTGATGCCATCCAACCATCTCATCTTCTGTCATCCCCTTCTCCTCCCACCTTCAATCTTTCCCAGCATCTGGGTCTTTTCAAATGAGTCAGTTCTTCGCATCAGGTGGCCAAAGTATTGGAGTTTCAGCTTCAGCATCAGTCCTTCCAATGAATATTCAGTCCTTTCATAGTAAAGAAATGATTTCCTTTATGATGGACTGGTTGGATCTCCTTGCAGTCCAAGCAACTCTCAAGAGTCTTCAACACCACAGTTCAAAAGCATCAATTCTTCAGTGCTCAGCTTTCTTTATAGTTCAGCTCTCACATCCATACATGGCTACTAGAAAAACCATAGCTTTGACTAGATGGACCTTTGTAGGCAAAGTAATGTCTCTGCTTTTTAATAAGCTGTCTACGTTGGTCATAACTTTTCTTCCAAGGAGCAAGCATCTTTTAACTTCATGGCTGCAGTTACCATCTGCAGTGATTTTGGGGCTCCCAAAATAAAGTCTGTCCCTGTTTCCACTGATTTCCCATCTATTTGCCATGAAGTGATGGGACCAGATGCCATGATCTTAGTTTTCTGAATGTTGAGTTTTAAGCTAACTTTTTCACTCTCCTCTTTCACTTTCATCAAGAGGCTCTTTAGTTCTTCTTCGCTTTCTTCTGTAAGTGTGGTGTCATCTGCATATCTGAGATTATTGATATTTCTCCCGACAATCTTGATTCCAGCTTGTGCTTCCAGCCCAGCGTTCCTCGTGATGTACTCTGCATATAAGTTAAATAAGCAGGGTGACAATAGACAGCCTTGATGTACTCCTCTTCCTATTTGGAACCAGTCTGTTGTTCTATGTCCAGTTCTAACTGTTGCTTCCTAACCTGCATACAGATTTCTCAGAAGGCAGGTCTGGTGGTCTGGTATTCCCTTCTCTTTAAGAATTTTCCACAGTTTGCTGTGATCCACAGTCAAAGGCTTTGGCATAGTATATAAAGCAGAAGTAGATGTTTTTCTGGAACTCTCTTTCTTTTTTGATGATCCAACAGATGTTGGCTATTTGATCTCTTGTTCCTCTGCCTTTTCTAAAGCCATCTTGAACATCTGAAAGTTCACGGTTCACATACTGTTGAAGACTGGCTTGGAGAATTTTGAGCATTACTTTACTAGCGTGTGAGATGAGTGCAATTGTGCGGTAGTTTGAGCATTCTTTGGCATTGCCTTTCTTTGGGACTGGAATGAAAACTGACCTTTTCCAGTCCTGTGGCCACTGGTGACTTTTCCAAATTTGCTGGCATATTGAGTGCAGCACTTTCACAGCCTCATCTTTTAGGATTTGAAATAGCTCAACTGGAATTCCATCACCTCCACTAGCTTTGTTTGTAGTGATGCTTCCTAAGGCCCACTTGACTTCGCATTCCAGGATGTCTGGTTCTAGCTGAGGGATCACACCATTGTGATTATCTGGGTTGTGAAGATCTTTTTTGTACAGTTCTTCTGTGTATTCTTGCCACCTCTTCTTAATATCTTCTGCTGCTGTTAGGTCCATTTCTGTCCTTTATTGAGCCTATCTTTGCATGAAATTTTCTCTTGATATCTCTGATTTTCTTGAATAGCTGTCTAGTCTTTCCCATTCTATTATTTTCCTCTATTTCTTTGCAATGATCACTGCGGAAGGCTTTCTTATCTCTCCTTGCTATTCTCTGGAACTCTGCATTCAAATGGGTATATCTTTCCTTTTCTCCTTTGCCTTTCACTTCTCTTCTTTTCATGGCTGCTTGTAAGGCCTCCTCAGACAACCATTTTGCCTTTTTGCATTTCTTTTTCTTGGGGATGGTCTTCTGAAGTACTACTAAAACCCCCAATAAATGAAAATGTTAACTACCTGATACAATTCTTCATTCCAGAGAGAGGTCACAGTTTGATGACGTCAGGAACGGTAGAAACTCATCAGGAGACCACTTGGAGCCAGATTAGAAGAGTGCAGGCCCTGCACACACCCTAATCTTATCAGCAACCTCACCCTTGAACTATTGCTATAAAGAACTCCTCACCATATCCTCTATTGTTGGGACACACAGCTTTCGGGGGCAGGAACCCGTTGTGACAGCCTTTGCCTGGCAAAGCAATAAAGCTATTCCTTTCTGCTTCACCCAAAACTCTGTCTCTGAGGTTTCATTCAGCCTCAGTGCATGGAGGCCAAGTTTTCGACATCAAAAGAACGAAAGAAGGGGATCAACCTCCAAGTTCTATATGTAAAAGCATAGGTCAAATATTAAGATAAGAACCAAATCCCTTAGGAGGCCAGTGGGGGTGAAATGAGGGCCTACCACGGGCTTAAAGACCTTCTTCTTTGGGGCTTAAAGAAGTCAACATCTAAGGGACTCTAAGATAACTTCCTCTGACCTGACCTTCATGCCACTTAGGGAGCCTCTACTGCTCACCTGGACATTTATGTGCTAACTTTGACTGACTTTGTGTCACATCAACTTTGCCAAGTTGAGGATACCTGTCTCTATTTTTTGGTTGGGAAAACAGAACAGAACAGGACTGGGGTGAGGGCAGGAGAGTTTGCTTAAGTTCACAAAGTTGTTGGTGGCAGAGTAGGATTCTAAATCAGGTCTGTGCGACTCTGTATTTCCTACGTACTCCTCTTTGCACTCCTGTCTTTCTTGTGAGCAACTAATAACCAGGAAATTGTATCACAATTTCCAACAGTTACTTCTGAAATGCTGAAGAATGGAAGTCATTGGTGGAGACCTCATGTCTCCCAATAAACACTGAATGTGGTGGCAAATAAGAATTTCATTTAAAATCTCAGGCTCACCTTGTTTTGCTTTAGTTTTATCACCTTTAAAATAGGGTACATTATAATTGTGTATATATTCACAGCCTTACAAATAGCTGTGAAAAGAAGAGAAGTGAAAAGCAAAGGAGAAAAGGAAAGATATAAACATCTGAATGCAGAGTTCCAAAGAAGAGCAAGAAGAGATAAGAAAGCCTTCTTCAACGATCAATGCAAAGAAATAGAGGAAAACAACAGAATGGGAAAGACTAGGGATCTCTTCATGAAAATCAGAGATACCAAAGGAACATTTCATGCAAAGATGAGCTCGATAAAGGACAGAAATGGTATGGACCTAACAGAAGCAAAAGATATTAAGAAGAGATGGCAAGAATACACAGAGGAACTATACAAAAAAGATCTTCATGACCCAGATAATCACGATGGTGTGATCACTGACCTAGAGGCAGACATCCTGGAATGTGAAGTCAAGAGGGCCTTAGAAAGCATCACTACGAACAAAGCTAGTGGGAGTGATGGAATTCTAGTTAAGCTATTCCAAATCCTAAAAGATGATGCTGTGAAAGTGCTGCACTCAATATGCCAGCAAATTTGGAAAACTCAGCAGTGGCCACAGGACTGGAAAAGATCAGTTTTCATTCCAATCCCAAAGAAAGGTAATGCCAAAGAATGCTCAAACTGCCACACAATTGCACTCATCTCACACACTAGTAAAGTAATGCTCAAAATTCTCCAAGCCAGGCTTTAGCAATATGTGAACCGTGAATTTCCTGATGTTCAAGCTGGTTTTAGAAAAGGCAGAGGAACCAGAGATCAAATTGCCGACATCCGCTGGATCATGGAAAAAGCAAGAGAGTTCCAGAAAAACATCTATTTCTGCTTTATTGACTATGCCAAAGCCTTTGACTGTGTGGATCACAATAAACAGTGGAAAATTCTTCAAGAGATGGGAATACCAGACCACCTGATCTGCCTCTTGAGAAATTTGTATGCAGGTCAGGAAGCAACAGTTAGAACTGGACATGGAACAACAGACTGGTTCCAAATAGGAAAAGGAGTTCGTCAAGGCTGTATATTGTCACCCTGTTTATTTAACTTATATGCAGAGTACATCATGAGAAATGCTGGACTGGAAGAAACTCAAGCTGGGATCAAGATTGCCGGGAGAAATATCAGTAACCTCAGATATGCAGATGACACCACCCTTATGGCAAAAAGTGAAGAGGAACTAAAAAGCCTCTTGATGAAAGTGAAAGTGGAGAGTGAAAAAGTTGGCTTAAAGCTCAACATTCAGAAAATGAAGATCATGGCATCCGGTCCCATCACTTCATGGGAAATAGATGGGAAACAGTGTCAGACTTTATTTTTCTGGGCTCCAAAATCACTGCAGATGGTGACTGCAGCCATGAAATTAAAAGACGCTTACTCCTTGGAAGGAAAGTTATGACCAACCTAGATAGCATATTCAAAAGCAGAGACATTACTTTGCCAACAAAGGTTGGTCTAGTCAAGGCTATGGTTTTTCGTGTGGTCATGTATGGATGTGAGAGTTGGACTGTGAAGAAGGCTGAGTGCCAAAGAATTGATGCTTTTGAACTGTGGTGTTGGAGAAGACTCTTGAGCATCCCTTGGACTGCAAGGAGATCCAACCAGTCCATTCTGAAGGAGATCAGCCCTGGGAGTTCTTTGGAAGGAACGATACTAAAGCTGAAACTCCAGTACTTTGGCCACCTCATGCGAAGAGTTGACTCATTGGAAAAGACTCTGATGCTGGGAGGGATTGGGGGCAGGAGGGGAAGGGGACGACAGAGGATGAAATGGCTGGATGGCATCACTGACTTGATGGACATGAGTCTCAGTGAACTCCGGGAGTTGGTGTTGGACAGGGAGGCCTGGCGTGCTGCGATTCATGGGGTCACAAAGAGTCGGACACGACTGAGCGACTGATCTGATCTGATAATTGTGTAAAACAGACAGCTAGTGCAAAGTTGTTATATAGCTCAGGAAGCTCCCCTGGTGCTCTGTGACCACCTAGAGGGTGGGATTGGATCTGGGAAGGCAGCGAAGCTCAAGAGGGAGGGGATATATGTATATTCACAGCTAGTTTCCATTGTTTACATTGAAGAAACCCATACAACATTGTAAAGCAATTCAATTCAGTTCAGTCACTCAGTCATGTCTGGCTCTTTGTGACCCCATGGACTGTAGCCTCCAATCAAAAACAATTAAAAAAAATAGGCTATTAATACATATTGAGCATAGCTGTTACGATAATTAAGCATCTTGCCCATCACAGACAGTTAATGCAAAAAATTCCCTTTTTTGTTTCCTAGGACAGAATTCGGAGAAGGCAATGGCACCCCACTCCAGTACTCTTGCTTGGAAAATCCCAGGGATGGAGGAGCCTGGTAGGCTATAGTCCATTGGGTCGCTAAGAGTCGGACAGGACTGAGCGACTTCCCTTTCTCTTTTCACTTTCATGCATTGGAGAAGGAAATGGCAACCCACTCCAGTGTTCTTGCCTGGAGAATCCCAGGGACAGGGGAGCCTGGTGGGCTTCCGTCTATGGGGTCTCACAGAGTCGGACATGACTGGAGCGACTTAGCAGCAGCAGCAGCAGCAGGACAGAATTGCTACTTACCTCACTTAAATTCTTTAAGCTTATCTGTCTGCAAGGGAAAGAAATATGATGTTACATAAAATACAGTTCATAATGATCAGAATAAAATCATTCTGAGCCCTTAAAGGTCTTTGATTACATTTTCATTGCCAAATTAATAGCCCATAGTCCAGTGTGATATTTATCACTGTTCTATAAAATTAAAGCCAGGTTATTTTTCTCATAATTTTCTAAGCAAAAGAAGTTACGAGCCAATATAAAAGGTGGTGACAGAAAGGACATGAATAAACTTGCCTCTCATTTTAGAAGAATTTAAATAACATCATCATTTCTACTGACATTTGGTTTTCCATGTCAAATTTCATTAGCACAGAAGGACCTGCTATTATTACCTTGATTTTAAAACTCCCTTTTTTTTTTTTTTTAAACTTTGAGGCAGTATAAAGAATTTTAGGTGTGAAGCTGTGGTACAGCAGGACCCAGGAAGGCCTGTGTGAGAAAAAGGATGCTGATGATGAGAGGAGATCTGAGACAAGAAAGAACATGAAACTGAATGATCAAGAATTCGACAGGGACTTTGATAAAGTGGACTTTGGACCATCGGATGGTCTCAGAAGAAACTCCAAACCTTTCATTTATATTAATAGTTGAGTTCATTAGCCTCTCTAAACCTCATTTTTTCTCATCTGAAAGTGGCCACAAGGATACTTATCCTAGAGGCTTATTGTGAAAATTGTTGTTATTGTTTAGTCGCTCAGCTGTGTCCAACTCTTTGCCACCCCATGGAGTGCAGCGCACCAGGCTCCTCTCTCTGTGGGATTTCCCAGGGAAGAATACTGGAGTGGGTAGCCATTTCCTTCTCCAGGGGATCTTCCCAACCCCAGGGTGGAACCCAGGTCACCTGCATCTGCAGGCAGATTCTTCACCAGTGAGCCACCTGGGAAGCCTCATTGTGAGCATTGCTGGAGATAAAAAGGAAAATGTTGGGCATCCAGTGGGCACTATTGTGAGAATGTGGGCAAAGCCAGAAGCTGCGGCTATGAAGGGAGATGGGGTGATATGTACCTCTGTCTACCTCTGTTTGTGAGAAGACTGGAACAGAAGAGACATTGAGAGATGAAGGCTGCGACACCAATCCCAGTTTAAGGCTGTGGAGCTAGGGTGGTACAGGTCTATCTGTATCAGCAAAGACGGTGCCAGCAGCATACGGCACTCAGAAGCTATACCCTGGTCTTAGGTCTCCAAGCAAGAAGCGAGTATGCCGAGGTCCCATGTTTTTTTAACCTGTTTCATCAGCCCATCTGAGATAATGCATCCGTACCCTGCCTCTCCCTCTTAGCAGGGCAAGTGGAAGATAAAGAGATATGAATAGAAGTAATAAAGTAGAACAGACACCCAAAGTATTAATTTGTTTGGGGTTAAAATGAGGCCAATCTCGGTGTTTTTAATGTTTAAGAAACTCTGGCATCTTAGAAATACAGACAGATTGGCCATGTGGCTTCAATTTAAAATGGGTAATTGCTTTTAGACTTGTGATTTTAAGTTAATAAGAGTCAAGCTATGTTCAACTTCTTTTCTAAACCATTCCAACTGTTTAAGAGAACTTGAATTTTTCTATAATTATACATTCACTTTATTAGATTTATAAAAATGAAATGTTAAAGTTTGGCTTGTTAGGGTTTAAACCTGCCCTGTCAGCATTTGAAGTACTTAAAAAATCAATTACATGAAGCGAATAAAGACGTTTCAAAAATTTAAGGATATTTAACTGAGTTCCTCAAGGTCTTATGTTTTAACCTATGTAATGTGACAGGCAGAAGGATTGTCTTTCTGTTTAGATAAAAGCATTCCATTTGTAAATGGAACAATATATTTATAGATGGAGAAGGAAATAGTAACCCACTCCAGTATTCTTGCCTGGAAAATCCCATGGACAGGGGAGGCTGGCGGGCTTCAGTCCATGGGGTGGCAAAGAGCTGGATACGACTGAAGCAACGTAGTGTAGCACATATTTATAGATGGAAATTTAAGACTTCGGGAAAATTGGCCTTTGAAACTGGTAACTTTCAAAACCTGGATTTTTAAGTGAGAATCCACTTAGGAAGTAAGATGTCCTCTCTCAGAGCAACAAATGTCCTTGGGCATTGAAATGCCTGTGGTTACAAGACCCCCACGAGTTGGTTGCCCCCCTCACATGTGAAATGAAGGTATTGGGCTTTCAGGGGGTCCTTTCAATGAGATTTATGAAGACAGAGAGACCCACAAAGTGACAGAATGGAGGAGTGAGGGTGGGTACTCTGGCCTCCCCCTCTAGCCCCAACCTGCCTCTCTGAGAGCATCTTTCCACTCATAAACTGTCCCATGATTGGCTGCTGGAGATGGTCAATAAATAAAACGTGGTCCTTGACTGCACAATAAAAGTTTTGCACACTCTTTCCTGTGCATAACTGGTGCTTGTTGTGTATTTGAGGATAACACTATTTTTAATGTAAAAATAGCCCTTCCTGAACCTCTCTTAGTTTCTGGCTTAGTTTCAAATGAATTGGATTTGAGTCTTTGTTCTGTTATCCTTGAGCTCCATCACACTCAATAAGTAAAGTTTCCTCTCTGAAGCTTCATTTTCCCATCTGTGAAATGGGTAAATGCCGACAGAAATGAAAAGGGTTGGTTAAGGTTCTCATGAAATAATACATGTGAAAGCCATTTGGAGAAGAAGAACACCTTACAAGACACTTTTAACAGTCACACCCTCCTTAACTTAAACTTTTCATTCTGACATAATTGTAGTTCTCCCACAGTGGTAGGAAATCATACAGAAACATCCCATGTGCCCGTAACCCAGTTTTCCTCAAAGGCAATATCTATAATGATAGATTATATCATTATACCTATCATTATATATCTATATTGTAAAACTATAACAATAATAAAGTTCAGACTTTAAAATAGTTTCCATTCATGAATGTGAATTTGCATACCTTCTTTATAATCCATACTTTCTCTCTCTTTACGGTTTCTCAACATGTATAAGGATTTTTTTCCATCTCCCAAATCATCAGAACATACATACTAAGATGGCCTGAGCTGATATGGTGTCAGCAAGGTTGAAGAGGGAAAACCATAGTTAGGCAAATGAGTGCGTTGTTGATAAAAATATCACACACCTCCATTGTATATATGTACTACAACTTCTTTATCCATTCATCTGTCATTATACAGAGTGAAGAAAGTCAGAAGAGACTTATGAGAGTCGCATATTAAAGCATGTATATGGAATCTAGAAAAACAGCACTGATGAACCTATTCGCAGGGCAGGAATAGAGACACAGACATAGAGATCAAATTTGTGGATACAGAGATGGAAGGAGAGGGTGGGACGAATTGAGAGAGTAGCATTGAAACATAAGCATTACCTTGTGTAAAATAGATAGCTCATGGGAAGTTGCTGTGTTCAACACAGGGTGCTCAACCCAGGGCTCTGTGACAAATCTAGAGGGGTAGGGTGGAATAGAGGGTGGGAGGGAGGTTTAAGAAGGAAGGGACATAGATTCATGTTGTCCCTGGTGGCTCAGACAGTAAAGAATCTGCCTGCAATGTGGGAGACCCGGGTTTGATCCCTAGTTGGGAAGATCCTCTGGAGGAAGAAACGGCAACTCCAGTATTCTTGCCTGAAGAATCCCATGGACAGAGGAGCCGGGTGGGCTACAGTCCATGGAGTTGCAAAGAGTCGGACACAACTGAGTGACGAACACACTCACACTCACATGGCAGAAACCAACACAACATTGCAAAGCAATTGTCTTCTAATTAAAAGTAAAATTTTTTTTAAATAGCACACACTTTATGTAAATTATATTTTGGCTGAACCGTGCACCTTGGGCCACTGAGTTGGCTGAAGCTTAAAGGAAATTTCAGAGCTCAGTCTGCAGTTCTGCGTCCTTATCAGAAAACTGCGGATTGAAGCATTGCTTTTTGCAGAATGCTGAGAACTCCAAAGTGGCCCATGAGTAGCTAGAGCTGCAGCAGGCAATGATTATGCTCCTGACTTCTCAGGCTGATTTTTATTTGGTGCATGTATCATGGCATTCAAATTACAATGGATACAGAGTGGGAAAGTTTTCTTTTTTTCATCTTTCTAATTATATCAAGGAGAGAGTTTACATGCAGTGGTTAGTATATCTTAAAAGTGTTTGTTGCTCAGTCGTGTCTGACTCTTTGCAGCCCCATGGACTGTAGCCTGCCAGGCTCCTCTGTCCATGGGATTCTCCAGGTAAGAATACTGGAGTTGGTTGCCATGCCCTCCTCCAGGGGATCTTACTGACCCAGGGATTGAACCCAGGTCTCCTGTGTTGCAGGCAGATTCTTTACCATCTGAGCCACCAGGAAAGCCCATATATCTTGAACATCACTCTAACTTTATTTTTCTTCCCCTTTAACAGAAAAAAACCTCCTCCAGACTGAAAGTTTTGCTCAGAAACTGTTTTGTGGTTACTTATGGTAGTGCTATGTTTCCCTTTTAAATATATCTATTTAAATAAATTAAAAAAAGAGCTGAGCAAAAACTATGAAGCACATGGGTATTGTAAAAATCATAATGATGACCCACAAGTGGTTGAGAATGTCTAACCAACATTCTCCAAACATCAGTGTTCTCTCCTGGCTTCGGGCTGTCAATGAGTGCTCTAAATGGCATTTTCCTGAACTGAAGGGCTCTAATTCAGCAATTGTTTTGCAAAGCCAAGTTTATTGTTGTTGTTGTTCAGTGTCCAACTCTTTGCGACCCCACGGACTACAATATGCCCAGCAGAGAAGGGCAGAGCAAGCAGAGACCAAGGGGGGCTGAAACACAGACTCGGGGACCACCCCACCACCTGGGGTGAGCAAGGCCAACTGGAAGGGCTGCAGCTGTTGGCTGCCTTCACTGGGCAGTTGATCCCCAGATGTAAACACAGTCGCTCCAGAGGGTGATTCAGCCCACGGGACCCAGGGAGCAGCTGTCAGGAAGGCAGAGAGCCCGAGCTGGCCAAAGACACTCAGATCTCCAGCCTTCCTTCTGTTTTCAGATAAAGTGAACCTCACAACAGCCTCACGTGGTCTTTCCCACGTGGTCATTAGCAATGGCCATCTGATGACGTAGCTGGGCACAGCTATAAATAAATGCAAAGCTCTCTTCCTAAAGCAAAGGTCTTGGTCATTTCTTTTGCAAATATTTTCTCTCATTCTGTGGGTTGTCTTTTCATTTTGTTTATGGTTTCCCTTGCTGTGCAAAAGCTTTTAAGTTTAATTAGGTCCCATTTGTTTATTTTTGTTTTTATTTTCATTACTTTCAGTTCAGTTCAGTTCAGTCGCTCAGTCGTGTCCGACTCTTTGCGGCCAATCTCCAAAACATACAAACAACTCATGCAGCTCAATAACAACAACAAAAATATCCAAAGAGTGAGCAGAAGATCTAAAGAGACATTTCTCCAAAGAAGACATATGGATGGCCAAAAAGCATGTGAAAAGATACTCAACGTCACTAATTATTAGAGAAATGCAAATTAAAAGTACAAGGTATCACCCCACACCAGTCAGAATGGCTGTAATCAAAAAATCTACAAACAATAAATGCTGAAGTGGGGGTGGAGAAAAGGGAACCCTTCTATATCGTTGGTGGGAATGTAAATTGGTACAACCACTATGGAGCCTGGAGGTTCCTTAAAAATCTAAAAATAGATCCAGCAATACAACTCCTGGACATAAACGCAAAGAAAACCATAATTCAAAAATATACAAGTACCCCGATATTTATTGTAGCACTATTTACAATAGCCAAAACTTGGAAGCAACCTAAATGCCCATCAACAGAAGAATGTATAAAGATGTACATATATACGGTGGGATATTACTCAGCCATTAAAAGGAATGAAATAATGCCATTTGCAGCATTATTAACATGGATGGACCTAGAGACTGTCATTCTGAGTGAAGTAAATCACTCAGAGAAGGACAAATATCATATGATATCATTTATATGTGGAATCTAAAAAGATGGTACAGATGAACTTATTTACAAAACAGAAATAGAGCCACAGATGTAGAACACAATTTTATGATTACCAGAGAGGAAAGAGGCGGAAGAATAAACTGGGAGACTGGGATTGACATATACACACTGCTATATACAAAACAGTTCACTAACGAGGATCTACTCTATAGTACAGGGACCTCTACTCAGTGACTCTGTAATGATCCATATGGAAAAGAATCCAAAAAAAGAGTGCATATATGTGTATGAATGACCGATTCACTTTGCTGTACACCTGAAAGCAACATATTATAAATCAATTATACTCCAGTAAAAAGAAAAGAAAAGTAAGACAAAGCTCTCTTAGTTCTGGTGGCATTCCCAATGTCTTGCAATGGACTTTGCATATTTTGCCCCCCCCGCACCAACAGTCATTTACCAACCCTATAACTTTAACAAGACACCTAACTTCTCTGAATCTTAGTCACATTTTGTGCCCTGTGGGTAGGGAGCCCTTTTTCCAGGCATCTATTATGTACCTCTACTGGGGTGGGTACTTTGGCCTTTTCAAGCCTTAGAAAACCAAACTTTATTGGGCTGTGGGCATGTATGCTCAGTTGCTTCAGTCATGTCTGACTCTTTGCGACCCCATGGACTGTGGCCCACCAAGCTCCTCTGTCCACAGGATTCTCCAGGCAAGAATACTGGAGTGGGTTGCCATGCCGTCCTCCAGGGGATCTTCCTGACCCAGGGATTGAACCTGAGTCTCTTGCGTCTCCTGCATTGGCAGGTGGATTCTTTACCACTAGTGCTGCTTGGGAAGCCCCAAAATAGGGTTGCTGCTGCTAAGTCACTTCAGTCGTGTCCGACTCTGTGTGACCCCATAGACATCAGCCCACCAGGCTCTCCTGCCCCTGGGATTCTCCAGGCAAGAACACTGGAGTGGGTTGCCATTTCCTTCTCCAATGCATGAAAGTGAAAAAGTGAAAGTGAAGTTGCTCAGTCGTGTCCGACTCTTAGCAACCCCAAGGACTGCAGCCTACCAGGCTCCTCCGCCCATGGGATTTTCCAGGCAAGAGTACTGGAGTAGGGTGCCATTGCCTTCTCCACAAAATAGGGTTATGGCTGTCTAATTCCGTTAGGTACAGATAGGAGATGCTGTTTAAGTGATTGTTCTTTCTTCTTTCCTATGCTGTGACAGATGTTACCCTAGAACTTGACAAAAGTTACCTCCTCACCACAATTCTACCTCATGAGGATGGTTAATTTCTTCTTATAAATATGCAGGATTCAGAGATATTTAAGAGCTTCCTGAAATTTTGCAGCCAGAAGTGGCTCAACTGGGATCCAAACCCCATCCTGCTGGGTCCCCAAAACCTGTTCTTTGCAATGTAAGGAAGAAGGACATAAAAAGAAAGTGTATTTTCCATGAAGGAGTCAAACTACAGGCTTCTGAGATGCTTTCTCTAAAGGTGGGGGTGGCTCTCCCTACCAGGCTGGGGAATCTACTTCAAGAGGTGGCCATCCTTCCCCCCCACCCCCATACCTTGGTCACCTCATTGTCAGCAACAGCAAGCCTCTCACCTGGCCCCTTTCTGCGCTTCGGGGAAGGTGTGCCTCTGGGGGAATGGTGGCCTGCTGCTCGGCGGCTCCGGGGGGAGGGGCTGGTACTTCTTTGGAGGCTTGACCGGCGGCCTGTGTGAAAAGTCAGAGTGACATGGAAGCAACCTAGATGTCAATCGGCAGATGAATGGATAAGAAAGCTGTGGTATGTGTACATGATGGAATATTACTCACTCATTAAAAAGAATGCATTTGAATCAGTTCTAATGATGTGGATGAAACTGGAGGCTATTATACAGAGTGAAGTAACTCAGAAAGAAAAAACACCAATTCAATATAGTAATGCATTTATATGGAATTCGGAAAGATGGTAACAATCACCCTATATGCGAGATAGCAAAAGAGACATAGATGTAAAGAACAGACTTTTGGACTCTGTGGGAGAAGGCGAGGGTGGGATGATTTGAGAGAATAGCATTGAAACATGTATATTACCATATGTGAAATAGACTGCCAGTTCAGGTTTGATGCATGAGACAGGGTGCTCAGAGCTGGTGCACTGGGATGACCCTGAGGGATGGGATGGGGAGGGAGGTGGGAGGGGATTCAAGATGGGGAACACATGTACACCCATGGCTGATTCATGTGAATGTATGGCAAAACCACTACAATATTGTAAAGTAATTAGCCTCCAATTAAAATAAATTAATTAATTAAAAAAAAAAGAAGAGTCAGAGTGAGGAGCTGAGAAGTTTTGCCATACAGATGGCTCCTCAGACCCAGAATTCAGACAGCCCTGCCTTCTGTGTCCCCCGATTTGGGTTGGAAACGGCAGTTTGGGGGATGGCTTACTACTTTACAGGGAGCTTCAAAAGTCAGAATACTCATTGTTCTAACGAGTCTTAGTCTCTCTCCCTGCAGCTTGCCCTTCGGTCTGGTTCTGTTTTTTTTCCAGAGTGTGATGTAATTTGCTACAGGGTTTCACAGGTCTATGCCAGCTGTTGACATTTTAGGCTGCCTGGGGGATGAAACTGTGATTGCAGGCTTTCATTTGCCCCAGATTGGAAGACCTGAGCTTTTGAATTTCTCCAACGAAATGGGACAATGTTCCATAGCCAATCGCTCACCAGTTTATTCCCCTAGGCCCTCAGTCGTTCACAGAGTGGGTCAGGCCCTGTTGGTGGTGCTGGGGACGCAGAGGGAGAAAAAGACACAGACCTTGGCTCAAAAAGCTGCCCTCTGGGAGGGCAAAGAGAGGAGCGGTGAGAAGGTGGCCCACCATGGTAGGAAGTGCTGTGATGGAGGTCTTCATGGGCCCAAGTAGGACAACAGAGTGGCCAACTCAGGGCCTGAGAAATCAAATCTGTTGGTTTTTCCATCCCCCGTCGTGTGTGTGTGTGTGTGTGTGTGTGTATGTGTGTATATATATATATATATATATATATATATATGTGCATACTTAGTCACTCAGTTTTGTCTGAATCTTTGTGACTCCACGGACTGAAGTTCACCAGGCTCCTCTGTCCAATGGATTCTCCAGGCAAGAATCCTGGAGTGGGTTGCCATGCCCTTCTCCAGGGGATCTTCCCAACCCAAGGGTCTCACCCAGGTCTTTTGCGTTGCAGGAAGATTCTTTACCATCTGAACCACCAGGGAAGCCCTACATATACATATTAACATGTATATAAAATACATGTACTTATGTATAAAGACATAAATACTTATATAAATATATACTTATATATTATTGGTCCCTTGAAGGCATTTCCCAGTGCCAGGACTCTGGTAGACTTCTGTACTTAGAGGAGGGAGAGACTTCTGTACTAAATGAAGGGAAAGAAACAGGAAGCAGGGAAGCAAGGCGTTCATTAAAGATGGATGCGTGAAGGGATATTGACTATATGACTGTGAATGAATGAATGATTAAATGGATGAACGAGGCTTGTTTACTCTTGTTCATTGACCAACTCTTTAGTTTTTCAGTGTCAGATGTCTGTGTTTCTCTTTTCAAATTCTGGAACTAATCATGTAAGTATATTGTGAAACAAAATTCTCTTTTTCAGTGTCTTACCGAGGAGGTGGTAAAGGAGTCTGAAAAAGGAAAGAGAACCAGAAATTACAGTTATTCTTTGAGCAGAGCTAATGGTTAACAATTTTTTTTTTTTTTGGTTTAGAGACAAACAACAAAGCCCAACCAAACTTCTAGGGTATATCTTTCAAGTGCCATCTAAGCCTTCACATCGTCCATATTCCTATGGTTCTAAAATAAAGAGTGGGTAACAAATGCATTTTAATGTTTTTTCTTACCTTGTTTCCCTTTGTGGGTTTGTCTCCTAAAACATAAGAAGAAACAGGAGTGAGTTTATGGCAAATGTCATTATCTTTACATACGTTTAAATGGAAATCATCCCCATTTGAATAATTCTGGTGCAATACCAATGAACATTTGTTGCCGTCTTATGAAATACCCAACACCATGCTAAATACTTTCGGTATGTGATCTCATTTAATCCTCGCTTTTGCTCTGGATGAAGAAACTGGAGCATGGGGAAGTTAAGTACCTCACCTCCAATCCCCCAGTTAGTAAACGGTAGAATGAAGATCTCATCGCATATGGTGTGACCCCTGAGGTCCTCTCTTAACCATTAGCTGTTGATTGATATCCTTTTATATATGTAGTCATCTTATTCAAGTTCTTGCCTCCCACTTTCATCAGGCATTTCTAAGAAGAGAAAAACTGCATCACAGAACATTTCAGATGAAAGGGTTTTCTAAGACCCCGGAGTCCAATTACTTTATTTGATGAAAGACAAAACTAGGGAGGACAATTGCCCAAGACCATCTGACCCTAGAAAAAGCCTGAATGGGGCCTGGAAAGGATTCTCCTGATGTCAATGTAGTTTTAGGGGCTCCCCCAATGGCTCAGTGGTAAAGAATACACCTGCAATGCAGGAAACCCAGGTTCCATCCTTGGGTTAGGAAGATCCCCTGGAGGAAGAAATGGCAATGTCCTGGAGGATCCCATGGACAGAGGAGCCTGACAGGTTACAGTCCATGGGGTCTCAAAGAGTCAAACGACTGAACCATCTCATTCTTAAGTAGTTTTATTTCCACAGTGCAATTCAACTCAGACAATTATTGAGCTGCTACTCTGAGCTAAGCCCAGGGCCAAGCTCTGGAGTTAAAGACAAATGCAACACAATCCTTCCCCTCAAGGTGTTTCCAGTTGTGTTTACAGGCCAAGTTCTAGCTTCTGGGGACACAATGGGGAAGATGAGAGACACTGTCCCTGCTGCCATAGCGCTTACACCTAAAGGGTAGTCGTGCACTACCTTTCCTGAAGAAAACACGTCAGGAAGAGAAGGGTGTGGCATTGAAGGGACACATGGGAGATGAGTTGGTCTGGGGTGTCAGGGAGAGCTCTTGGAGTAAGCAATGTTCACTTATCTGTAAAAATGGATGTGACCTGATAAATGCTGTTTTATAGGGGGTGAGAGGAGTCAGTGAGATGACTGCATCTTATCATGGCTGTTGTTCAGTAGCTCAGTCGTGTCTGACTCTCTGGGACCCCATGGACTGCAGCAGGCCAGGCTTCCCTGTCCTTCGTCATCCCCCGGAGCTTGCTCAAACTCATGTCCATTGAGTCAGTGATGCCATCCTGCCACTTTGTCCTCTGTCATCCCCTTCTCCTCCTGCTTTCAATCCTTCCCAGCATCAGGGTCTTTTCCAATGACTCGGCTCTTTGCATTAGGTGGCCAAAGTATTGAAGCTTCAGCATCAGTCCTTCCAATGAATATTCAGTGTTGATTTCCTTTCAGATTGACTGGTTGGATCTCCTTGCAGTCCAAGGGACTCTCAAGAGTCTTCTTCAACACCACAGTTCAAAAGCATCAATTCTTCAGTGTTCAGCCTTCTTTATGGTCCAACTCTCACATCCTTACACGACTACTGTAAAAACCATAGCTTTGACTATATTGACCTTTGTTGGCAAAGTAATGTCTCTGCTTTTTAATATGCTGTCTAGGTTGGTCATAGCTTTTCTTTCAAGGAGCAAACATCTTTTAATTTCATGGTTGCAGTCACCATCTTCAGTGGTTTTGGAGCCCAAGAAAATAAAGTCTGTCACTGTTTCCATTGATTCCCCCATCTATTTGCCATGAATCAAGTATCTTATCATAGGAGACTTAAAACTCAACTGAGCACTGCCTGAGTCTCCTTTCCTTATTTGTGAGATGACACAACTGGAATAAATCATTGTTTTAAAACTTTGCTGTGAAGAGTCCCCTGGGGTCCCCCTGGGGACACCTAAGGAAACTGTAAGGCTGAGAGGCTGGGTTTCTCACTCATCGCCCCTTGTCACTGTGGAGACTCCATCTCTGTGTACTTCCCATTGGATCTCCTTTAAGATTTCTTTGGGGAAAATGTCTAGCTGGTCAAAAAGAACACAACGCAACACTCACTAGTCTGGATGATTTTAAAGGTTCTTCTAGGCCTAACTAACTGAGGGAAGGAGGAGTAGACTGAGATAAGTGCCTTCTTCAGTCCAGCTCTTCTGAGAGGGCTCCATACCTCTCCAGAGAAGCCAGATAATGGATTTTATTTCACAGGCAAGAGATCTACTGGTCTGACATTACAATGGATTCCCCTTCCCAATAAAACTCAAAGACACCAAAAAAAAAAAAAAAAAAACCACAAACCCAAATAACAGAAAAACTACCTCATTGGACAAAATTACCATTCTCCTTCTTTTGTTTTTTTAAAATGCATTTTAGATAATATAGACTTCTCTGCATGAATTCAAACACTAATGGGAGATAAAATTTGCAGATGTTCCTAAACTGTAAAAATACAAAAATATGACTCAGGTTTTATCTCAACAACAGCAACAATCTAGTTAATGTTAAGTCGTTGACTATTTTGATGCAATTATTAAAAAAATTAGGCCGCAGGGTGCTTCCTTAAGGCACTAAATCAGAAAGCAGGAAACTAATTTGCCCTCATTTTATTGTGTATTGGTTTCAGCAGCAGAGCTCCCTGAGAAACAATCCTATATCAGCTTATGCTGATGACTTTCCCTGTGAAGCTAAATGTCAGGTGTTCAAGACACCTTTTTCATACCTACTACTGTATCTATTCGGAGAAGACAATGGCAGCCCACTCCAGTACTCTTGACTGGCAAATCCCATGGACTGGGGAGCCTGGGGGGCTGCAGTCCATGGGGTTGCTAGGAGTCAGACATGAGTGAGCAGCTTCACTTTCACTTTTCACTTTCATGCACTGGAGAAGGAAATGGCAGCCCACTCCAGTGTTCTTGCCTGGAGAATCCCAGGGACGGGGAGCCTGGTGGGCTGCCATCTATGGGGCCACACAGAGTCGGACATGACTGAAGTGACTTAGCAGCAGCAGCAGCAGCACTGTATCTACTGGGGATCAATTCAATTCACTGAAAACAAAGTTCAATAAAAAGACTGAGTATCTGGAATTCAGTAGGAACATTCCATTTATTGCTTCAGAGATATGCATCTCATTTGATTCAGTGATTGTGAATTTAGAAAAGGACATCTATCTTGCTTTTATTCATTCGCTTGTTCTTGAGCCCCTAGTGTATGTCAGGCATGGATTCATTTTTAATAGATTTATTGATGTAGGTGTTGGGGAATACAATACCAGAAAAAAAAGTTTCTATTGTCATATAAACTCACATTCCAGTAGCAGGAGACAGAAAACAAACAAAGGTATATGATAGCCGGTGGTGATAAACACTGCAAAGAAAAGTGAAGGTCTGGTGTGTGAGAGATGGGTGGTGGGGCTACTGTTTTTCATACAGATGCCAGAAGACCTCTGTGCAGGGGGATGACAACAGAAGCTTGAAGAAAGTGAAGGCACACAGCATGTGAAAACCTGAGCAAGCGTCCCTACAGAGGCAGCAGCAAGTACAAAGGCCCTGGGGTGGGATGAGAACCAAGGGGTTCTACTCTCTGGGCTTCCCTGGTGGCTCAGATGGTAAAGAATCTGCTGGTAGTGTGGGAGACCTGGGTTTAATCCCTGGGTCAGGAAGATCCCCTGGAGGAGGTCATGGCAACCCACTCCAGTATTCTTGCCTGGAGAATCCCCATGGACAGAGGAGCCTGGCAGGCTATAGTACATTGGGTGTCAAAGAGTGACTAAGCACAACCCACAACACTCTCCAGGCAGCAGTGGTGGAGGTGAGAACGTGCACGGGGTCACATGGGGTCATTTAGGCTGTGACGAGAACTTTGCCTTAACAATAGTGCGTCTTTTCTGTATGGGCTTCCCCTGGTGGCCCAATGGTAAAGAATCCCCATGCAGTGCAGGAGATGCAGGAGACTCGAGTTCGGTTCCTGGGTCAGGAAGGTCCCCTGGAGTAGGAAATGGCAACCCACTCCAGTATTCTTGTCTGGAAAATTCCATGGACAGAGGAGCCTGGTGGGCTACAGTTCATAGGGTTCCAAAGAGTCAGACACAACTGAGCACACACACACTGCATACATGCACCTTTTCTGTACTCTGTCTCTAAGTTGTGTACCCCCATTATAATGCAAGTTTTCCCTGGCATCAGTATCCTCCTCATTTAAAATACATGTGTATGCAGAGCTACTGCTGCTGCTGCTGCTGCTAAGTTGCTTCAGTCGTGTCTGACTCTGTGCAACCCCATAGACGGCAGCCCACCAGGCTCCCCAGTCCCTGGGATTCTCCAGGCAAGAACACTGAACTGGTTTGCCATTTCCTTCTCCAATGCATGAAAGTGAAAAGTGAAAGTGAAGTCGCTCAGTCATGTCTGACTCTTAGTGACCCCGTGGACTGCAGCCTACCAGGCTCCTCCACCCATGGGATTTTCCAGGCAAGAGTACTGAACTGGGGTGCCATTGCCTTCTCCAAGAGCTACTGCATGGTATAGTAATTCCTCTCCTGGGTGTATATTCTGGGCTTCCCAGGTGTCACTAATGGTCAAGAGCCTGCCTGCCAGTGCAGGAGCCGTAAGAGACCTGAGATCGATCCCTGGGTTGGGAAGATCCCCTAGAGAAGGAAGTGGTTACCCACCCCAGTATTCTTGCCTGGAGAATCCCCTGGACAGAGAAGCCTGGCAGGCTACAGTCCCTGGGGTTGCAAAGAGTTGGACATGATATACTAAAGAGAAAGCCAAACATACACACATACCAAAACTTGTACATGAATTTTCAGAACAGTACTATCATAAAAGTCAAAAGGTAAAATTCATCCAAATGTTTATTAACTGATGAAAGAGTAAAAATATGGTGAAAGGATAAATAAATGTATCTATACTAAGGACTATGATTTAGCAATAAAAAGGAATAAAGTACATGTTACATGCTACAACATGCTACATGTTACAACATAGATGATCTTCTAAAACATGCTCAATGAAGGAAGCTAAAAGACTATGTATTGCATGATTTCATTTATATTTTAAAAATCTAGGATGGGCAAATCCATAGAGACAGGAAGTATATTAGTGGTTTCTTGGGAAAGGGGAAGGTTTGGGGAGCAACTTCTAATGAACAGGCTTTTGTTGGGGGGAGATACATTTTTCAAAACTTAGATTGTGGCCATTTGTTGCAGAATTCTGTGAACATACTAAAGTCATTGAATTGTATACTTTATCCTTTAAATTTTTAAATTTTTTTATTCTTTTGGCATGCTGGATCTTAGTTCCCCCACCAGGGATCGAACCCATGCCCCCTGGAGCGGAAGCTCAGAACTTTAACCATTGGACCACCAGTGAAGGCCATCTGTTTTTAAAGAGTCAGCCTCTCTCTCTCTTTAAAAAAAAATATTTCTTATATTTATTTGGCTGTGCCAGGTCTTAGCTGTGGCATGCGGGATCTTCAGTCTTTGTTGTGATATGTGGATATTTGAGTTCAATTCCTGACCAGGAATTGACCCTGGACTCCCTGCATGGAGAGCGTGGAGTGTTAGCCCCTGGACCACCAGGGAAATCCCTGAATTGTGTACTTTAAATTAGTGAATTTTATAGTACCTGAACTGTATCTCAATAAAGACATTTACAAAATTCAAAAAATAAAAGAGAATAAAAATGGTGTGTATGATATCATATGCAACAGTGAAAATCCTGAGGGCTTCAGCTATATCAAATATGTTTAATAGCAATAATTTATGCCATGGGTTTCTCTTATTTGCTGCTTAGATATCTGAAATGTTACAAATTAATAGGTATAAATGAACTTCAGGGACTCCACAAATGAGAAAACGATATCAAAAAGGTGAAATAACTCATCAGAATGTCATATAGCTTTGATAATAATTCAGGTAAAATGCAGGCATCTTTTTTAGGGGGGCATAGGACTTGTTTAAGAAGTAATAACAACTCAAGTATACACTGGAAGAGGATGAGATTTGGAGCTGGACTTCTTGAGTTTGCATTTTGATTGTGCTACTTACTATTGGTAGGGTCATAGCAGGTGCTCAAAAAATACTTATGACATAAATGGATTGAGAAAAAGTTGCAATTTTTATTCTGGAAAAGTGAAACTTGGTTACTCATACTTCATGGGAACTCACGTGTGGAATAAATGAGTTAATGCATTTCAAGTAATGACTTTTATTGCATACCCACTGTTAGGAAATTATTTCATAATGGAAAATTACAGAGAAAACGGCAATCTACTTTCCTGATGAGGTACACAAATAACTCAAGTGCTACGAACAGTTCCCTGCTGCATCAGAAGACCCAAACAGGTGTTCTTTGGGGTCTTTTCCCATCTTGAAATTCAATCAAGCAGTTTTCTGTAGGAGGAGGCTGGCGTGCTCGCCATCTGGTGGCTACATGTGTAATTAGCAACATCTGCTCGACTGTCATTTTCCTCCTGAGTTTGCGACAAGATAAAACTCACTTCCGCTGCAAAATGTGTTGCTTCTCGGGAGACCATGTAGTGAGCTGAACACAGCATGGAGGTAGAATCTATTGGACCTGGTTTGATTATCACCATAATTTATTAGAGTGGAATCATGAAGTTGTCTGTGAAGTTAAATTAAAGCCTCTGGGAGAAGACATTACTTTGCCTACAAAGGTCCATATAGTCAAAGCTATGATTTTTCCAGTAGTTATGTACGGATGTGAGAGCTGGACAAAAAAGGCTGAGTGCTGAAGAACTGATAGCTTCGAACTTGGTGCTGAAGAAGACTCTTGAGAGTCCCTTGAACTGCAAGGAGATCAAACCAGTATATTCACTGGAAGGACTGATGCTGAAACTGAAGCTCCAATACTTTGGCCACCTGATGTGAAAAGCTGACTCATTGGAAAAGACCCTGATGCTGGGAAAGATTGAAGGCAGGAGAAGGGAACAATAGAGGATGAGATGGTTGGACGGCATCATTGACTCGATAGACATGAGTTTGAGCAAGCTTTTGGGGATGGTGAAGGACAGGGAAGCCTGGTGAAGGACAGGGAAGCCTGGCGTGCAACAGTCCATGGGGTTGCAAAGAGTCAGACCTGACTGAGCGACTGAACAACAACCGGGAGAAGAAGAAAGTATTGTGAGACTTGTTTGTCCGTTTTGGGGCAGGGGTGGTGTGCCTGGTGCCTGTTTATAAGAGCTGGTTGTTAAATTTTCAGGATTCTGCAATTCAGGTGTTAAACATAGCCATTATTAAAAAAATAATTGTGTAAATATACACTGAAGTTATGAAAAAGGTAGCATATGCTCGAAACTCATGACTTCCTGATTATTCTACCACATCTGTGTATGCTGTTGAAGTTCTTTACCTCTATCGTGTCTATGGTGGAAACCAGGAAAATATGGCATGTCTTCCCATCTTCCTGCTCAGTGGTCCTGAAATCTGCCATAGCGGAAGTATTTGCACCATAGAAACTGATGGAAGCTACAAATTAAGGTTTGCTCTATTGTTTGGTATTCTCATCTGTGATTTAAATGGTTGGACAAGAAGATAGACATTCGAGAATTTGTTGCTTGATGGAAGGGACGATGACGCAGACGAGATCTTTGAAATCACACAAGTTGGGTTCTAATCTCACCCGTCCCCCCCATCACTGACTGAGTAATCTTGGGCAAATTATTTAAACGTTCCGGGCTTGTTTTCATGTCCATAAAGCACAGATCATGAAGTGTAGTTCCTTGGATGGTTAGGAGTAAATAAAATACACTTGTTTTCAATTAGCTCCTAGTCAGTTTGTGTTAAATATATGCAATACTCTTTGTTTATGAAATACGGTTATGACAATCAACACTTTTGGAAACAAAGCATCGGTGTAATATTACGTAATTAAAACATAGACTCTGGAAAAAATTGGACAAAACCTGGCCTCTTTGCGGTATTTATGATGTCGAAGAGTTTTATAATATTAATATATGAAAGTGAACCACTGGAATTTCATGCCCTGATGATTAATTATAGAAGCATCCAAAGAAGAAATGATCCAAGTGGCTAGTGTATATTTCATAAGGCCTATTCTGAGAAACCTTTTTGAGTTTTTTGAGAAAGTCTGTGGAAACTTTTAGAAATTAATTTCAGCAGTAAATTGCTGAAACCACTCTTGGGGTTGAGTGGAGAGGGATTCAGTTAGGCAAAGCCTGGGATGTGGGAGGGACCTGCTGACTTTAACAGCTCCTCAAGTAATGTTGGAAAGTGCAATTTCTTAGGAACATCTATGTCAACAGCTGCACCTTGGGGCTTAGCAACAGGTGTGGGATAGAAGTCTCTTTCTAAACAATCCCAGGAGACATCTTTTTGGCTGAACTCAGTGTCTCAGGGAGTGGAGGCAAGGTGGGTAGGCAGGGTGAAGGGAAGGACCAAGGCTTCAGAGGCAATGGGGTGGGTGAGCAGTGGAGTGGGTGGATTTGCATGTATGAACCATACCCATGGATGCACAAAATGCTAGAGGCCATTGTGTTCTACCGTATTTCTACAGATGGGATATTAAGGGCTAGTGTGTGTGTATGTGTGCACGTTCAATCACCTGATCATGTCCTACTCTTCACGACCCCATGGACAGTAGCCTGCCAGGCTCCTCTGTCTTTGGAATTTTCTAGGCAAGAATACTGGAGTGGGTTGCCATTTCCTACTCCAGGGGATCTTCCCAACCCAGGGATCGAACCTGCATCTCTTGTGTCTCCTGCATTGGCAGGGGGATTCTTTACCACTGTGCCACCTGGGAAACCCCAGGAAAATCATTTGCCTAGATTTATAACTGAGCAGGACCTTATGGGACTTTCCACCATATCCTCTGCTTTAGCTCCTCTCTGAAGGCCCTAGAGAGCAGTATTTGATGCATGTTTCTTGAGTTGTTTTACCGATGCTAAAACCCCCGCCAAAGAGAAGATGTTAACTACTTGATGACCATGAGCACAACCGCAGGCTTCCTCAGGACTGATGATGTCCTCCCTCACCTGGCTTTTGAAAATGCTTTGCCAAAACCCTTCGGGGCGCTCAGGGTTTTTTAGATCATGAGCCACCCAGCTCCTTTCATGGCCCTGCAATAAACCTTCCTCCGCTCCAAACGCCACCATTTCGGTTTGTGTGGCCTCATGTGCGTTGGGCACATGAGCTTGCACTAGCAAGTTCACATCACAAGCAGAGATGGTTCCAGAAGCAGTTGGGTTTCTTGGCTTGCCCCTTGCAGGCCCCCACCTACTGGAAACT
This sequence comes from Bos javanicus, assembly GCF_032452875.1. Classification (NCBI taxonomy): domain Eukaryota; kingdom Metazoa; phylum Chordata; class Mammalia; order Artiodactyla; family Bovidae; genus Bos; species Bos javanicus. Next base: position 105,923,388 of record NC_083873.1, read on the forward strand.
TGTGGCTAAGCGTCACAGGCTGATCTCTTGGTGGTCCTGTGACCCCCGACAATGCTTATCTGATACACTTTTATTAACATGGGCTAATTTTTAGAGTTACCGTAGGGTTTACCACGCATCTACTATGTGCTCGGCATGGTGCTATATGTTTGCTGCAGGGAAAACAATGTGCAGAAAAGTTTGATCTTTAAGGTTAAGGAATTTATTTTTATATTCATCAGTAACAGATTTACTGTGTTTGCTCAGCACCAAACTAGATCAAGCATGGTTTCAGCCTACACAGAGAGCCAGAGAGATATTCCAGGGCAGGGAGAAGGGCAAGAATAAGTGAGGGAGGAAAGACTTGTGGAAGTCATTAGTTCGGTCCAGTCATTAGTTCGGACCTTCATCGAGGGTCCATCACGTGTCAACACCTGTGCTAGAGGATTTGTGTCAGTTAGTACCTTACGAGAGATAGGGATCTGATGATTTAGGAGCATTTCCTCCCTTTCAGAGAGGAAACTTCAAGAGCTTAAGTTCTTTGTAGATATTTGTGAAGTTGTAAAACTGGCATTTGAACCCAGGAGTCCTTGTCCCCAGATCCAACCTGCAGGCAACCACATTTTGGCTTAATATTTAACCTTCCCTGAGGTCACTGTCTCCCACCTCAGCTCTATGTGCCCTGCTTTGGGAATCAGCCCTAGGACTCACAGTTCTCCTGTTGTGGCACAGTTAAGGATTGTATCGAGTTCCCACAGTGGAGACCTGACCAGGTGGGTTCTTGTGGTCTAAGGTCTTCTGTACCCTGGCACAAAGTGATTTTGAATAAAGTGCACTTCTACCCTGGTAGTTATCACATGGTGTTGTAACTGCCTTGTTTTTAACTCTTCTATTTGTGGCTTCTTCACTGCTCTCTATTGAAATGTGTGTTTGTTACATGAGCGGTTATCTAACACTTTTCTTTTTCTCTGTGTGACGGTGAGACAAAGTATTGTCCTGTAGTTCAACATCTATAACATTGCATGTATAACATTAGCTTTGAACTGATCTTGTATCAATGTGTCTATCACTTTTTTTTTCTTCCTTCCTTCCTTTTTTTTTTTTTTTTTGCTTTGAGCCTGAACAGGAATATGATTTCTATCACTTTTGAGCCCCTGTTTGTGTCTGAAATAAACTTAAATCTAAAATGGTGGTAGGAGGATAATCTTAAATTTATTTAAGGTTTCTAGGTCTGTGGGCTAAAGCTTGTGTTTTTTGTTAAGGATATAATCTATAGGAAGGCAAATTCCATCCTTTTTGTGATGTTTTGTGTTGCCGTGTTCTGCCCCTAGAGGACAGTATCATCCATCAATTCCTGTCTTTTGTGCTAAAACCTTGTATGCTGCTGCTGCTGCTGCTAAGTCGCTTCAGTCGTGTCTGACTCTGTGCGACACTACGGACAGCAACCCACCAGGCTCCCCTGTCCACAGAATTCTCCAGGCAAGAATACTGGAGTGGGTTGCCATTTTCTTCTCTGAAAACCTTGCCAAATTTGTGCTAAGTGCTGTACTGAGTTACTTCAGCTGTGTCCAACCCTGCTCATCCCTGTGGACTGTAGCCTTTCAGGCTCCTCCAGGCTCCATGGGATTCTCCAGGCAAGAATACTGGAGTTTGGTGAGTGAGAAATCATTTAGGGAGTTTGCAGAAAAAATTTTAGATACTAGCAAATATAGTAAAACCCTGGAAACATTGCCATATTCACAAAAGACTGGGCTCTGGTCTAGGATGGGACTGCTTGCTCTGTGACCTTATGTGAGCCCCTTCTCTTGCCAAGCCTCTTGGCATAAGATGAGGGGGTAGATTCGGATTAACTCAAAACTCTTTGGCATCTAAATTTGACAAAAAGCAAACTGGTAGAAAGGTCTTTTGATGGCATTATACGGAATTCTATTGTACTTCTTTTTAACCAAGCTCATGTTTCTGGATATACAGGTTCAGCCACCTGTGTGTAATTCCCTTTCTTTTCATGGATAGTTTATCGTATTTTGTTATAAATTCATTCTTATATATGACATGCTTTTCACCTCTAAGGAAATTGGTTTAGAGTTTGTGCTTGGTTCACATGGAAGGCAAAGAAACTCATTTTAGCCTCCTTTCTGCTTAGCGTTAAGAAGCTAAGCCACTTAGAGTTGATCCGTGTTGTTGTGCAGCAGAAACCAACACAACATTGTAAAGCAATTATCCTCCAATTTAAAAAAGAAAAAAAGAGAGAGAAGCTAAACCACACCACTTTTCAATATTACAGCTATCCTCATTTAAAGAGAGAGTTTCTTCTGCCTCTATAGCTAATGCTAATTAATGGTTCATCACAACTCCCTGAGAAGGGAATGGTTACTACTCCAGTATTTGTGGCTGGAAAAATCCAGGGGCAGAGGAGCTTGGTGGGGTGCAGTCCATGGGGTCGAGAAAGGTCAAACATGACTAAGCAACTAACACTTTCACAACCAACTTACACTGTATGAATACTTTGCCCCCAAATAAACTTTTATCCATTTTTAGGAGAGAATAAAAGAAGCCAAGCTTCAGGGAAGATAAGTTCTTGAAATCTGACAGTTTCCAGATAATGTCAGAATATGATTTCAAGAAAAATAATATGAAATGTACATTAACATAAATCTATAACTGCTCAACTTGATGAAAAATATCACCATAAAACTCTGCCATGACTGAACCACCCAATGTGTTTTTCTCGATGACATTTTGTGAGAATGAATAAATTATCTGAGAATGTGTTTGCATCAAACATACAGAATTTTGTAATAAACACATAAATCATTCAAGCATTTTCCAGAAAGATGCCTGATCCAAAAAATGAGGATATTCATATTACTTTTCTCCCTTCCAGCTTCTTTCTCAGTACAGTCCCTTAGAGCTCTGGATAGTAATACAAAACCATCAATTATAGAAGTGTAGGAAGAGAAGACACAAAGAAAATTACTCTCATTGAAGAAGATTTCCATGCAACTTACAAGCTGAACTTCTGTGAGCTTTGTTTTCACTAAGGTCCCCTCTGCAGTTTACACTGGGGTCTACTTTTGAAAAGGGGCTTCCCAGGTGGTCCTAGTTGTACAGAGCCCGCCTTCCAATGCAGGAGATGTAAGAGGCATGGATTCAACCCCTGGGTTGGGAAGATCCCCTGGAGGAGGGCATGGCAACTCATTCCAATATTCTTGCCTGGAGAATCCCATGGACAGAGGAGCCTGGTGGGCTACAGCCCATGGGGTCGTAAAGAGTCAAATATGACTGAAGTGACTTAGCATGCATGCACTAGTTTTACAAAAACAGCTATATTTTTCAGCCATGGTACCCGGATACCAGTCATCATCCCCTATAAAACTGGCAGGACAAACTTAACTCTGAAAGATGTGTTCTTGTTGTACTCCTTGAGGAATTGCTTTACTCTTTTCTTACTTGGGGCACTTGATGCTTTTTCACATGAAAAAGTAGGCTCTCCCTTTTTTGCATAGACTACTGGGAAGATTGAGGCAAACTAGTAGCTTAATTTTAATAGAATGCAATGACTTGTGCCTTAGGATCCCGAATTTCATATTTACCTTTGTCTGTCTCTATATTTCCCATGATTTAAAACTTTTTCTGCTATACCATGCAAGTTTTTGTTAACTACTCCAACAGTTGTGAGCTAAGGTGAAGTATAAATAAATAGATGAATGAATAGTTGTGATTTGTGATTTATAATGAGAAATGTATATTTGGTCTTCATCTCTGTGTCTGGCACAGAGCTCCTAAATCCTTTGGAATTTCCTAAGTGATGAGAGCTATCTACGCGTCTTTTGTTATGTTAAGGAGATTACTTGTAGATCCTACCTAAGGATGGGGGCTGGTGGCCAGTGGAGCTGACCATGTGATTGGAGGGTTGAAACTTACAGTCCCCCAAATCTAAACCTACCCCTACTTCTAGGAAGCAGGGAGTGGCTTGAGATTGAGTTCAGTCACCAACGGCCAATGATGTAATCAACCGTGCCTACGTAATGAAGCCTCCACAAACTCCCAAGAGTTTGAAGCTTCCAGGTTGGTGAACACACAGAGCTTCAACACATGGAAGCTCCCTGACTTTTCCCAATACCTCCCTTCTGTGTCTCTTCCACTTGACTGTTCCTGGGTTACATCCTTTTATTGATACATTGGCAATTTAGTAAGTAAGATGTTTCTTTGAGTTATGTGAGCCACTCTAACAAAGTAGTTGAACCCAAGGCAGGGGTGGATGGAACCTTCAGTCTATAGACGCACAGGTGACAATCTGGGCTCATGACAGCATCTGCAGTGGTGGTGAGGTGCGGTCTGGTAGGACTGAACCCTTAACTTGTTCATCTGATGCTGTCTCTGGGTGGACAGTGCCAGAACTTGATTGAATTGTAGGACACCCACCTGGTGTCCAGAGAATTGCTTGATGATGTGTGGGTGGGAGAACTAACCCCTATGGACGTTGGAATTGGTATTAGAATCATCTGGATTGTCACACAGACGTATTAATATATGTAGAATGGTAGTCAAAGAAGATTCTGCCATCAAAGAAATGAAACTTCATGTCTACAGTGAACTATTAAAAAAAGAGAAGAATTGTGAAACCCATTTCTTACCTTTCTCCCCAGGACTCAGGGCTTCCCTTGTGGCTCAGCTGCTAAAGAATCTGCCTGCGATGCAGGAGACCTGGGTTCGATCCCTGGGTTGGGAAGATCCCTTGGAGAAGGAAAAGGCTACCCACTCCAGTATTCTGGCTTGGAGAATTCCATGAACTGCATAGTCCATGGGGTCGCAAAGAGTCCGACATGACTGAACGACTTTCACTTTCACTTTCCAGGACTCATTTCTCCATAAATGGCTATGAAGGTTCTATTATGACTTAGAACCTCTGTATATATTAAATGATTATGGTCTGCTTTGAGGTCCCTCTGTGCTCTGCGCTCTGGGCCCTTTCTCTGTCAGGCAGGAAAAAACTGCTATATAATTCATGTCTTCTAAGGGCTAGCAATACTAATACATCAGTTACTGAAGGAACGCTCTAAATCAAGTGCTATGTACATCAAAGGCATTTCCATGTTCTTGGACTCAAGAGGAATAGGAAAGCTTCCCTATTTGGGACGGTTTAAGGGGGTCTAGAGGGCAGATAGACAGGGATCAGTCAGGCTATGGAAGATGGAGAGGAGAGATAGGGCAGGGAATAGCCCTTGTCCCCTGCTTCTGCTTATGCAGTTCAACTGAAGAGTCATAAAAGCCCTGGCGACCTCACATTTCAAGAGGAGGAAAGTAAAGGCTTTGAAAGGTTAGGTGCCTCACTTAAGGTCACACAGCCAGGGCGTGGCAGAGCCAGGGCGTCAGCCGCTCTCCTTGCTCCTTCCGCCTCGCTTCCCTTTGTGGGCATCTTCTCTTGTGCCTCCAGGTCCATTGCTCATCTGGTCCATTCTGTTCCACCTACGCTCAATCCTCGGGGACCAACCAGCACAGGCAAACTGGCCCTGTGGTTTCTGGTTGGGTTTGGCCATTGGGAAGTCCCAGGAGGAGACAAGAGGGAGCTTGGAGAGGGAGGTTGGGGCGTGTATTCCATTCATTCCCACCCTGGCAGGAAAGTAAGGAAAGTGAAGTCGCTCAGTCGTGTCTGACTCTTTGCGGCCCCATGGACTGTAGCTTCCCAGGCTCCTCCGTCCATGGGATTTTCCAGGCAAGAGTACTGGAGTGGGTTGCCATTTCCTTCTCCAGGAGATCTTCCTGACCCAGGGATCAAACCTGGATCTCCTGACACTTTACCGTCTGAGCCACCAGCCACATGGGCTGGTGATGTCCCTCAAAAACGGCCACTGCTCCTCTCAAGGTGGTGAGCGCCTTCTTGTTTCCTGTGGCTGTCCCCTCATCTCTGGGTTTAGGAGTGGTAATAATGTCACTGCTACTGGCCCCAGTGCCTGCATCATCCCACACTCTTCCCCAACACCTCACATACCTTAGTAAACAGTTTCTTTACAAATAAACCTCTTTAAATTATCCTAATTTGGACGTGCCATCTCTTCCCTCTTAGGACTCTAATAATTACACTTTCCCATTAAAGAAAATTTGATGTTAGTTATATGTTACAGAATATAGCATAAGACACATAAAAGATGAATTTGATATGTTTAAGTTACTGGGAAATGTAAATCATGGGGCTGTCATCTTTTCCAAGTGGACATTGTAAAAAGAAGGGGACATTGGGGAAAGTGAGGAGAGAAGCTATAATGTATAGGATTCAATTAAATTACTGTAGCTATCCTCCATTTGTGCTTCTAGCAGTACTGAAATTGATTGTTTCTTTTCAGTTTCTTACCTGTTTCTTCATCTCCAAATTGAGTTGCTTTGCCTAAAGCTTTAAAATCTGTTTTCATATTAATTAATCAAACATTTTAAAATTAGATGTCTATCTTTCAATTTTACAAGGGTATGCTGAGAGGAATAACTTAGCTATGTATTTGAGGCAAGAAATATATGTTTCAAAACAATTTCTTTCCAGATTGTACAACATGGAATATGACTTTTCATAGTCACCTTCCTCATTAATAAGGTAAGGTGATAAAAAGGCATAAGATGTGAGAGAGTCTTTCCAAAATTAGAAAACCTTATTAGATGAAGGTTAATTTAATAGATAACCTTGTTCAGAAAAATCTAAAAATATACAGATATATTTCAAACTTTGTGATTTGACTTTACCTTTAACATGTTGTTTTCTGATATCCTTGGAAATGGGTTTTTCCACCTGTAGAAGACAATGCATTACAATTATCTCTTAAATTGCGACTATTCCGTTTCATGACCTGCCACTCGGTATGGTTAGATCCCTTAGGTTATGAGTCCAGGACACATCATTCTAACAGATCATCCTGTGTGTATTGTTGGCAACTATTCAACGTGTGTAAATACCACCATGCCAGTGACGAGCGTAGGGGCCTCAGGTGGTAATTCGGCATAAAAAAATATTTGGTTTGAGAATCAATCCTGCCTCTTATTGCTGTGAAACTTTGGAAAGGCATTTACCATATTATGAGCCTTAGATTTTTTTTCCATCTTTTTTAATAGGGAAAATTTTGTTCATGTCAATTCATGTCATTGAGTTATTGTGAAGATCAATATACATGATCAAGTCCATGAAAGGGACTGAGCAGGCAGATCAAAGTGTAGCCTTGTGTAAATGCCCTTGTTGGGATTTCACCTTCATCATGTGCTGGCTATGAGAAGGTGGCCAGTCATTTAACTTTCTAAACCTCAGTTTCCTCAGCTGTGAAATGAGGGTAATAGAAGAACTGACACTTCACAAGGATGGCAGAACTACACGAGATAGGCTATGTGCCTAGAACAGGAAATAATACCAGTCAAGCTGAAGAATGGTTAGCTGTCATTGTTAATTGTATTAAAGGCATTGGTAGGACTTCCCTCGTGGTCCAGTGGTCAAGACTTTGTCTTCCAATGCAGGGGCTGTGGGTTTGATCCCTGGTAGAGGAGCTCAGATCTCACATGCCTCATGGCCATAACACAGAAGCAATACCGTAACAAACGCAATAAAGACTTAAAAAAAAATGGCCCACATAATAAAAAGAGAAATCACCACTTAAAAAAGCTAAAGGCAGAGTTGAATATTAAGGGCTTGCTGAATAATCTTTAGATGTGAGGGTGAAGGAGGTGCTGTGTGTTAGTAGCTCAATCTTGTCTGACTCTTTGTGACCCCACAGACTGTAGCCTGCCAGGCTCCTCTGTCCATGGGGTTCTCCAGGCAAGAATACTGGAGTGGGTTGCCATTCTCTTCTCTAGAGGATCTTCCCGAACAAGGGATTGCACCCAGGTCTCCTGCACTGCAGGCACATTCTTTACCATTTGAGCTACAGGGAATCTTGAAGAAGGTGAGGGAGACATACTAATGATGCCCAATGCCTTGGAAAGCCTTTACGCCTAGGTCAGTATTGGGGTCTATGATGTTTATTTTTATGTGTCAAATTGACAGGGTCACAGGGTATCCAGATGTTTGGTGAAACCTTATTTCTGGGTGTGTCTGTGGAAGTGATTCTGGATGAGATTATAATTTGGATCAACGGACTGAGTAAGGCCGATTGCCTTCCGCAAAGCCAGTGGGCATCTTTCAGTCCAGGGAGGGCATGAATAAAATAAAAAGGGAGGGGAAAAGAGAGTTTGCTCTCTCTGCCTGACTGTTGACTCGGGTCGCTGCTCTTCTCCTGCCCTTGATGACTGAGGTTTCCATCACTGCTTCTCTCGGTGTCTGTGCCTTTGGACTTGAGCTGGAAGTTAGAGGCCACCGGCATTCCTGGTCTTCAGCTTTCAGATGGCAGACTGTGGGACTTGAGCCTCCATAATCACTAATTTATTTATATGTATACATCTGTATGCCTATGTGTCTCGAGCTTTCTATCCTATCTTTCTATCCACCTGTGTATCTATTTTATCAATCTACTGGGGGCTTTCCAGGTGTCTCAGTGGTAAAGAACCCACTTGCAATGCAGGAGACACAGGAGATGGGGGCTCGCTCCCTGGGTGGGAAGCGATATACCCTGGGGAAGGAAATAGCAACCTGTTCTAGCATTCTTGCCTGGGAAATCCCATGGACAGAGAATCCTTGTGGGATACAGTCCAGAAAGTCACAAAGAGTCTGACATGATTGAGTATACACACATCTATCTATTAATATCTATCTCTATCTATCTATTATCTACCTACCTACTGCTTGTACTTCTAGAGAACCCTGACTAATATAGAGTTTTTGCAGTATACTTTATTGCTGCCAAGTTGAGGTGGTCAAGGTGAAGGGGAGGGAGGGTCATTGAACCCCCTGTTGCCTGTTAGGTCTTGATGGTCAAAGTCCACCTCTTTTCCTCTGTGGGACACTGGACCACATAATTCTGCCTACACATGATGTGGCTCTTCTGCTGGTCAATATAGCAAAGCATCAGGTATGGTTTTGGTTTTGTTATTGCTGTGGCTTCCTTCATCACACCCTCAGCTTTCAGTTCCTCCAGGGAGACCCCACTGAAGCTGGTGTGCTGGAGGGTTTTTGTCAAGTTTTTGTAGCATCCTCAGCTTTCAATCTTCCCTGTGCACCTGCCCAAGAGAGAGGGTCTCTCCCAATGCTCTTCCCACCTCCTATTGCTAGCCTGGAGCAGGGGAGAGTCTCCATGGTCTCTGTCTTGCTGGGCCCCGCATGATTAGGGTGTTAGGGATCAGGCTTCCTTAGTGCCTGCTCTTCTCCCCTTTGCTGGCCAAATTCTATTTTTAAAAAATTAATTTTTAAATGAAGTATCAATCCTAAAGGATATCAACCCTGAATACTCATTGGAAGGACTGATGCTGAAGCTGAAGCTCCAATACTTTGGTCAACTGATGCAAAGTGCCGACTCACTGGAAAAAACCCTGATGCTGGGAAAGATTGAGGGCAGGAGGAGAAGGGGGTGACAGAGGATGAGATGGTTGGATGGCATCACCAATTCAACAGACATGGATTGGGCAAACTCTGGGAAATGGTGAAGGATCGGGAAACCTGGTGTGCTGCAGTCCATGGGGTCACAAAGAGTTGGACACGACTGAGTGACTGAACAACAACAACAATAGGTAATTTACAATGTTGTGCCAATCTCTGCTGTATGGCAAAGACTCAGTTATACACCTATATGCATTCTGTTTTAATATTCTTTTCCATTATGGTTTATAACAGGAAAGAAAGTGAAGTCACTCAGTCGTGTCTGGCTCTTTGTGACCCCATGGACTGCAGCCTACCAGGCTTCTCCATCCATGGGATTTTCCAGGCAAGAGTACTGGAGTGGGTTGCCATTTCCTTCTCCAGGAGATCTTCCTGACTCAGGGATTGAACCTGGGTCTCCTGCATTGTAGGCACATGCTTTACCATCTGAGCCACTAGGGAAGTCCTTATAACAGGATGTTGAATATATTTCCCTGTGCTGTACATTAGGACCTTGTTGTTGATCCATTCTAAATGTAATAGCTTGCATCTACCAACCCCAAACTCCCAGTCCATCCCCCTCTCTCCCCACCCCCCTTGGCAACCACAAGTCTGATCTCTGCGTCCGTGAGTCTATTTCTGTTTTGTCGATAGGTTCATTTGAGTCCTGTTTTAGATTCCACATACAAGTGATATCATATGGTGTTTTTCTTTCTCTTTCTGACTTACTTCACTTAGGACGATAATCCCTAGTTGTAGCTGGCCATGTTCCATTTTGTGTCTTTGGACATTTGGATCCATTTGGCTCTTTTGCACGAGAGAGTTTTTTGGCTGCATCTTCTCCAGAGGGACCTACACTTTGACGGTATTGGCATAGGATCCCAGGCCTAGAAGTATTTTATGCCCCTCTCCAGGGCTATTCTCATTTTCTATCAAATACAGCTTTTCTAACGTCTACTACATACCTGTAACAATGCTAGATTATGCGGGGATGAAGAAGAATAAGAGGTTAGATGCAAAAGGTGGAATCATATGGATGCAGTTCTGAGTTTACAGCATATTATAACACAGGTTTCATTATAACAGAAGTTTTTCAACCTCGGCACCATTGAGAGTTGGGGCAGGGCAATTTGCTGTGGGAGGCTGCCCTGTGCGTTTACAGGGTACTTAGCGGCATCCCTGCCCTCTGCCCACTAGATGTCAGCAGCGTTCCCCAAGTCTTAACAACCAAAAATGTCGCCAGTCATCGTAAATATCCACTAGGGGGCAAACCGTTCCCAGGAGAGAACCACCGATAACAATGCAATGTGTTACTGGTGTAGAAGACCGCTTTGCATCGCTTCCTGCAGAAGGCTTCTCAAAAGCCTCTGCTTGGTCTGAGTGATGCAGCTCCCTGCTCTTTGTATCTTGTGTCACCTCAGTCTTAACACCTTGTATTATTATTTCAAAACTGCCAATTTGGGCCACTGCCTCCTCCATTAGACTGTGGACACTGGCTCCCTTTTTTTTTTAAATCCCCATTGTTGAGCATAGTGCTTTGTACACAGCAAGTGCTCAATAAATGAAAAGATGGGCAATGGTTTAGTGCTTTAAGATAGTTGTAACCAGTCTAACGGGGCTTCCCAGACAGTGTTAGTGGCAAAGAACCTGTGTGCCAATGCAGGAGACATAATTATAGACTCAGGTCTGATCCCTGAGTCAGGAAGAATCAGAGACGTGCATGGCAACCCACTCAGTATTCATAACTAGAGAATTCCATGGACAGAGGAGCCTGGTGGGCTACAGTCCACAGGGTTGCCAAGAATTAGACACAACTGAAGCGACATAGCATGCACGCATGCAGTCTAAGGAATCAACATAAGAACCGGTTCCTGTAAGGACTGTTGAAGATCCAATTCACAGATAGTTTAATCACCATGTAAATGTGCAAAACTAATTGGAATTAACTCCTGAGAATGAAGTTATAATAATAAAAAAAGTCTGCTTACCATAAAAACTGTATTTTTCAAACATTGGTTATAAAAGCAAAACTCCCTTTTTTATTTGAATTGAGGCCAAGTCCTTATTGAATTAATTTATAAGACAACTTGCCTCCTGGCCAAAATTGTGCTCATCTCCCACCTCCTATTTCTCACAAGATTTCACTTGCTTTAAAATATTGAAATTTTAGTTCCTCTTGTAAAGTGACCTAGCTAAAAGAAGAAATTTGTAACAAAAAACTACAAAGATAATATGAAAGGATATAAAGTAATAAGAATGGAGACTTAAATTCTGGCATAGTCGTTTAAGAAAAATCAAATGAGAATTATCATCTTTTAAGAAAGCATTCTTCTCATGAAAGTTTACTTCTGTGCAAAGAGGAATTATCAGTGGTTTTTAGGGAAAGAAAAGCTTAACTTTTTAGGTCAGAATTTTCTACTTTTTGTAACCAGACAAGAATTTGTGACTTTAGCCTCTGGCCCAGTGACTCTGAAATTCCTATTGTTCCCTCAATATGTTTCGTGCTTTAGAGATGAAGCTCCTGAAATGCCCTCTTCCCTGTCTAACAGTGCTCTGTTGGGGCCTGCCCCAGTTGTTCATCTCAGAGATAATTGCAAGTATTCACATGTATGGATGTGAGAGTTAGACTAGAAAGAAAGGTGAGCGCTGAAGAATTGATGCTTTTGAACTGTGGTGTTGGAGAAGACTCTTGAGAGTCTCTTGGACTGCAAGGAAATCCAACCAGACCATCCTAAAGGAGATCAGTCTTGGGTGTTCATTGGAAGGACTGATGTTGAAGCTGAAACTCCAATACTTTGGCCACCTCATGCGAAGAGTTGACTCATTGGAAAAGACCTTGATGCTGGCAGGGATTGGGGGCAGGAGGAGAAGGGGACGACAGAGAATGAGATGGCTGGATGGCATCACCGACTCGACGGACGTGAGTTTGGGTGAACTCCGGGAGTTGGTGATGGGCAGGGAGGGCTGGCAGGCTGCGGTCATGGGGTCGCAGAGTCGGACATGGCTGAGCGACTGAATTGACTAAATATGACAGCTCTGCAGACAGACTAGAGAAAGTGTCCATGTGGACAGAGACCAAGCTGGGTCTTTTTGATTATGTTTTTTTTTCCAGGATACGACATCACCGACTCAATGGATGTGAGTTTGAGCAAGCTCGAGGAGGTGGTGAAGGACAGGGGAGCCTGGTGTGCCGCCGTCCAAGGGGTCGCAAAGAGTCAGACACGACTGAGCTGCTGAACAGCTACAACAGGATATAAGCCCCGTAGTGGAATTTCTGGGTCATATGGTAGTTCTATTTTTAGTTTTTCAAGAAAAATCCTTACTGTTCTGCATGGTGGCTGTATGGATTTACATTCCCACCAACAGTGCAGGAGAGTCCCAGTTTGGTGCTCTGTGGTAACATTTAGATTGGTGGGATTGGAGTGGGGAGGGGAGGGATATATGTGTACATAGAGCTGATTCACTTAGCTGTATAGCAGAAACTAACACAATGTTTTAAAACAACTATATCCCATTAAAAAAAAAGAAATCAAACAGGGAAAAGAAGACTGCGTTTCTTTTCCTATTAATATTTCAAGCTGTGGAGGTGATTTAGTTGCTAAGTTGTGTCTGACTCTTTGCGACCCCATGGACTAGAGCCTGCCAGGCTCTGCTTTCCATGGGACTTCCCAGGCAAGAATATTGGAGTGGGTTACCATTTCCTTCTCTGGGGATCTTCCTGACCCAGGGATTGAACCTGGGTCTCCTCCATTGCAGGTGGATTCTTTTTACCAGCTGTGCTACCAAGGAAGCCTTCATATTTCAAGCTAGTCATATTTCCAATTTCAGTTCAAAGCACTGAGTTTGTTTGTCCATTTCCATTCACATGCTGTGTGCTGTGCTGAGTCATTTCAATCATGTCCAACTCTGTGTGACCCCCATGGACTGTAGTCCACCAGGCTCCTCTGTCCACGGGATTCTCCAGGCAAGAAGACTGGAGTGGGTTGCCATGTCCTCCTCCAGGGGATTTTCCAGACCAAGGGATTGAACCTGAGTATCTTGTGTCTCTTCACTGGTAGGCAGGTTCTTTACCACTAGTGCCGCCTGGAAGCTCTTCCATCCATGTGAGCAGTATGTACTGAGAACCTTTGACATAAAGCCACTGTGCTAGATGCTGGGGCTAAAATCAGCCCTGTGCTCACGGAGGTGTCATCTGGTAGCTGGCAGCTCTGTGCCCGGCACTGTGCTCTGTATGGATTATCATGAAAGCTATGAGATTGTATAGTTTAGACTGTAAAGGCTAAGGGAAGGTAAGTAACTGGCCCAAAGAAGCAGAGCTCAAAAAGTTGGAGCCATTAAAATGAGACTTATAACATTCATCTTGCAAGGTTATTTTAAGGATTAAATGTCATTCATTCATTCATTTATTCCCATCTTTCCTCAGAAAGACCTTTCCTGACTGCCTTGTTTTCATTCTATTTTCAAAGCTCATCACTTGATATATCGTCTTTGTATCTATTCTTTATCCATTTACATATCATAGGTCTCCACCCACTACATGTCAGTTTCATGAGAGCAGGGCCTTGGTGGTTTACTGCCGCATACTAGAGTGGATAATTGTGTCTGGTCCATGGCAGGCACCCAACATATGTTTCTTAAATGAATTTGTTGAGTGAATGATTAAAATGTTTAGCTTAGTATCTGTGTAAAGAGGAAGTGTTCAATATTTCATCCCTTATCTTGCTCTCCCAATCTCTATTGGCTGTGTTCTGTGTGAATGGCTTGGTAAAAATTGTAGTTTCCTTTTCTTGTCAATATTTAAAAGAAACCCTCTAGTTAAACGAGTAAACCATTTGCATAGATAATGCACAAGGATGAATGTGTTATAAATATTTAAGTGTGTTCACAGTCACTAATAAATGTGAAACAAATTTTAAAGAAGGAACAGCAAAATCTCTTTCTCTTTTTTAAAAATTATAATTAAAAAAATAATGCACAGTTTTGGAGAGAATTCTATGAGGTGGAAATTCTAATACAGGGCTTCTGCAGGGGGCTAGGGGGTGGGGACAGTAAATTGAAATGATTTTTCAGGGACCAATTTCACAGTATGTACCGAAAGCCTTTAAAATATTTTCACTTAATGGTTAAATAAAATAATTAAAAATCTTATATGAGGAGTGAAGTATCTGTAAAGATTATGGTTATTGATGCTTGTTTTATGACATGGGACATAGTTGTATGACTGAAACAATGTGCAAAGGAAGGAAAACCAGTATATAATATACAACAAAGACTTCGTTGCATGAAATACATTAGCACAGAAAACATTGACATGAAATTTACCCAAATGTTATGACTGATAGCCTTGCAACCTCAGGGATGATTAATATGTATTTTGTGCAATGTTATTAAAAACAAAATACTATATGTGTTTAGAGCACTTACATTTACAAGATATTTTCAACAGCTTTTTGAAGTAAGCATGGCAGAGATTGTTACTCCTGTTTGGCTACTGGGTTTACAAAGAAAGAGGTTCAGAGAGGTTGACCTACAGTTGTCTCTTCATATCTGCCAGGGATTACTTCCAGCGTGCCCCTTGAATACCCAAATCTGTGGATGCTCAAGTCCTTCATATGAAATTGCAGAGTATTTGTAAATAACCTATGCATATCCTTCTGTATACAGTGAAAGCCTCAACGGCATGGGTTTGAACTGTATGGGTCCGCTTATACTCAGATTTTTTCATCAAGTACATACTAAGGAACTACAAAATACTTGGTTGGTTGAATTATCTCCAGATTACTTGTAATACCTAATACAATGTCAGTGCTATGTAAATAGTTGCTGGCATGTGGTAAATTCAAGTTTTGCTTCTTGGAATTTAATGGAATTTTTTTTTTTTAATCCTTGATTTAATCTACAGATGGGGAACTGACAGATATGGAGGACTGACTGGACTTATTACCATACCATTAGCAGTTGGAATCATTGGGCCTAAATCTGGACAAAATGATATGTTATTATCAAAGAGATTTGAGTTTAAATTCTGCTCCTAGAGAACAGGATGAGTATTAAGTGAGACGCAGGTGAAAGTCCTTAGCCTGATGTCTGGCTCACAGAAAATCTTCCACAAATGTTAGTTCTCTTTCCTTCTAGTTATCTATTCTAAGGACCATGATCCCTCCAGCTGAATCACCCTGCACCTCACTGAGCTTGACCTGCTCACCACCAAGGCATTCCAACAAGATGCCTTGGAAATGAGAGACGGTAAAGCTCTTGGATACTAGGCAGTGCCCTCCATGTGTTTGGTTCATGCAGTCAAGCTTTTACTTACTTCTTCCAGCTTCATCCAGATTAGCCTGTCTGTCGGGAGAGAGGTCTTGGAATCTAAGGACAGGGGTGTGTCCATCATACCCTTGAAATAGCGTGTATCTGTGAAAAAAGAAAAAAATTTAAAGTCATACTTTACATGACTCTGCACACTGTAATGAACAACATATTTGCACATCTACAAACTTAATGAACCATCATGATATAGGCTGCTGCTGCTGCTAAGTCACGGCAGTCATGTCTGACTCTGTGTGACCCCATGGACGGCAGCCCACCAGGCTCCTGTCCCTGGGATTCTCCAGGCAAGAACACTGGAGTGGGTTGCCATTTCCTTCTCCAGTGCATAAAAGTGAAAAGTGAGTGAAGTTGCTCTGTCGTGTCTGACTCTTTGTGACCCAAAGGACTGTAGCTCCTCCATCCATGGGATTCCCCAGGCAAGAGTACTGGAGTGGGTTGCCATTGCCTTCTCCACACAATATAGGCATGAGCTTGTAATTCTACTTCCACTTAACAGACGAAGAGGCTGAGGCTCAAAGGGGAGAGATCACTTCTCTTGGTCCATGTACATAAATGCCCAAGTCTGGACCTGAACCTTCTTCATTCTCTTATCCACCTGGGAAGTTCTACTCATCCTTCAAGGCTTGGACTGTGTCATGCCCTTCAGAAATCTTCCTAGACCCCACCCACCTGGCACACCACCCTGGATCTCTTTTCTATGTTACACACTTGTGTGTGCTTAGTCACTCAGTCATGTCTGACTCTTTGTGACCCCATGAATTGTAGCCTGCCAGGCTTCTCTGTCCATTGGGGTTCTCCAGGCAAGAATAGTGAAGTGGGTTGCTATGCCCTCCTCCAGGGGATCTTCCCAACCCAGGGATTGAACCCAGGTCTCTCACTTTGCAGGCAGATTCTTTACTATCTGAGCCACCAGGGAAGCCCATGAATACTGGATTGAATAGCCTATCCCTTTGCCGGGGGATCTTCCCAACCCAGTAATAGTACCAGGGTCTCCTGCTTTGCAGGTGGATTCTTTACCAGCTGAGCTACCAGGGAAGCCCACATTACATACTTAACATAAGTATTTTATACTTAACATATATTTCTATATACCTGTGCTTCCTTGGTGGATTTGTGGTAAAGAATCCACCTGCCAATGCAGGAGACATGGGTTAGATCCCTGGTCCAGGAAGATCCCCTGGAGAAGGAAATGGCAACCCACTCCAGTATTCTTGCCTGGATAATCCCATGGACAGAGGAGCCTGGCAGGCTATAGTTCACGGGATTGCAAAGAGTGAGACATGACTGAGTGACTGAACAACAAGAGCAGCTATATAATTAACATATATACATTATATACCAAACTTATTCTATCATACTTACCTTTGTATCTCTTGATCAATGCTAACTGGCATACAATAGATATTAATTAATGCATATTGAGTGGATGAACAAAGGAATATCATTATTATTTACAAGGTGATTGTCCTCAAAGGGACTTCTGTAGATTCATTTCAGTAGGTCAGGCTCTCAAATCACAAATACTTCCTCTTTTCCCTCACAACACTTTGCTTTATTTAAGGTTCAGAGACCTTGTTTAAGCTGTGTAAGGTGCCCCAGTTACAAAGAAGAAAAGATGGTGTATATTAAGGTTTTCTTTCTCTTCAAAGCCTGGCTTTGCTGCCATGTTTTTGTGCTACTTATATGCTGGCTATGAGCAAGACAAATCAGCCATATTAAGTCTCCCCTTTTGTTCTGCTCTCTTCTCTGCAACGCTGTCTTAACAGGGATGTTGCCCGCATCTCTGCTTGTCGATCTTCTGCCATATTCATCAGTTGTCTCTCAGACTCAAGATATCATCATGGGGATTCTCTAGGCAAGAAGAGTGGAGTGGGTTGCCATGCCATCCTCCAGGGGACCTTCCC
This sequence comes from Bos javanicus, assembly GCF_032452875.1. Classification (NCBI taxonomy): domain Eukaryota; kingdom Metazoa; phylum Chordata; class Mammalia; order Artiodactyla; family Bovidae; genus Bos; species Bos javanicus. The sequence continues at coordinate 105,941,079 of NC_083873.1, forward strand.
AACCCAGGGATTGGACCTAGGTCTCCCACATTGCAGGTGGATTCTTTATCATCTGAGCCACCAGGGAAGCCATCATGATAATAATAAATAGTCATAGAGCTCTGACTCTGCACCGAGTCCTCCTCTGAGAACTCAACATGCATCTTTCATGTAACTACCTGGGGTACGTGGAGTAAGCTCTATCTTCAGATATCTTGAACCCTATCTTCAAATATAGAAAATGGTTTTCAGGTGCTTGCTCCAGGACACAGAGCTAATAAGCTGTGGAAGCAGGATTTTAACCTAGAGTTGCTAATTCAGAACCTGCATCTTTAGTCACTCTACAATATCGCAGCATGGGCATGCGATTTTCAGATTTCAGGCCCTAAACATTACCTGCATATTCAGATTCCTTAATAGGCCTGGCTGGTAAGATTTTCACTGATTGCCAGTCTTCTCCCACGTGAAGCTCAGGGTCTTCATAGTCATCACCTGTGTGGCCTTTTGCTCCATCCAGGACTGCCATGGAATTCCTTTCCTAAGGAGGGGACATTTCAGTAAGTCAACGGGAGGTACAACAATGACAAAGATTATAGGCTACAGTGCTGGCCAGGGGAGTAATAGAGATCCCCTTGCTGTGAGTTAAAGATTTAAGAGTCTGGAGTCTAGGGGAGTTAACCTCTCATGGTGGCAGAATTGTAACGATATCCTTAGAAACCATCATGGTGGTGTGAGACACTCCCTTTGTCTCTCCCCTTCAATCTACAACAATTAAGACATCCATAACTCAACAAAGAATTGATGCTTTTGAACTTTGGTGTTGGAGAAGACTCATGAGAGTCCCTTGGACTGCAAGGAGATCAAACCAGTCAATCCTAAAGGAAATCAATCCTGAATATTCATTGAAGGACTGATGCTGAAGCTGAAACTCCAATACTTTGGCTACCTGATGTGAGGAACTGACTCCTTCAAGATCCTGATGCTGGGAAAGATGGAGGGCAGGAGGAGAAGGGGATGAGAGAGGATGAGATGGTTGGATGGCATCTATGGCACCGACTCTATGGACATGAGTTTGAGCAAGGTCTTGGAGTTGGTGATGGACAGGGAAGCCTGCGTGCTGCAGTCCATGGGGTCTCAAAGAGTCGGACATGACTGAACTGAACTAAACTCAACAAAGGTTCCTCTGCCCAAGACACTGGGACTCCAGAGATACCCACATGTTTGTTCATCTGAAGAAGGGTAGATTGGCATATATAGAGTGGGTAGAACTGGGGGAAGAATAGAAGTAGTGCCCCTGATCCTGAACCCCAGAAATCCTGGTACCACCAGTGGGGGTTGTGCACATGACTCTAGGTCATGGCTACATTCGTGCCCATGAGCACAGGGGACTGGGCAGCAATCTCCAGGTGTACCTGTGACTCTGTCACCTCCTGCCCATGGCAGTATTACCTGGCTCCCCATCCCTTGCTACGGCAGCAGTTCCAATGTGCCAAGCAACTCTGGACATGAAGATGTCAATGGCAGACACTGGCATTAGAAAGGCACCCCCGGTGACCCAAGAGGCATAGGCAGAAATGACAAGGGCACCAGTGACCACTCTGGTAGAAGCAGTGGAGGGTGGAAAGTGCCAATTCTCAAATAGAGCTGAGGTAAGAAAAAACAAAAACAAAAACTTGTGCTTTAGCGGTGTGTACTGAAAATCAGAAGAAAGGTCTCTAATTACCAATGTGTGGATCTTTCAAAGTAAACAAAGCTTTACGTAAACAAGAGGGGTGTTTACTACTTCAAAGGCACTAGTAGAGGAACAGCTCACCAAGCACCATGAAAAACCATGGTAACACAGTCTCACATCTTGAACATAACAATTATCCAGAAACCAAACTTAAAGTCACAGCAGACTATCATCTAATTGATGGAGAATTCAAAAGAGCTGTCATGAAGAAACTCAGAGTTACAAGAAAACTCAGAAAGCAATTCAATGAGCTCAGGAGTAAAACCAGTGAACAGAAGCAATACTTACCAAAGAGACTAAAAATCTAAAAAAGAACCAAAAAGAAATTCTGAAGCTTGAGAACTCAATACATGAGCTGAAGAATGTATTAGAAAGCATTGGAAACAGAGCAGACCATATGGAAGAGAGAATCAGTGAGCTCAAAGAAAGAAATCTAAAAATGATTCTCAGGTAGAAGAGGAGAAGAAACTAAGATTTTAAAGCAATGAAAAAATTCTATAAGAACTATCTGATTCCATTAGAAAGAAGCAACATAAGAATAGTGGATATGCCAGAAAGGGAAGAGAGGGAGAAGGGAGCGTTTGTTTAAAAATGTAATAGCTGAGAACTTTTCAAACCTGAGGAAGGAACTGGATATACAAATTAATGAAACTCATAGAACACCTAATTATCATAACGCAAAAAGATCTTCTGCAAGATACATTATATCAAAACTGTCAAAGGTCAATGATAAAGGTTTTCAAAGCGGTCAGGGAAAAAAGGTAGTCACCTACAAATGTACTCCCATTAGGCTATCAGCAGATATCTAAGAGAACCTCTACAGGTCAGGGGAGAGAGGAATGATATATTCAAAATTTGCTGTTTAATCATTAAGTCATGTCTGACTCCATGAGACCCCATGGACTGTAGCCCACCAGGCTCCTCTGTCCATGGAATTCTCCAGGCAAGAACACTGGAGTGGGTGGGTAGCCATTCCCTTTGCCAGGGGATGTTCCCAACCCAGGGATCGAATCCACATCTCCTGCATTACAGGATTCTTTATCACTGAGCTACCAGGGAATAGTCAAAAATACTGAAAGATAAAAGATGTCAGTCAAGAATACTCTACCCAGCAAAGTTACCTTTCACATATAAAGGAGAAATAAAGGCTCTCCCAGACAAACACACCTGAGGGAGTTCATTGCCATTAGAGCAGCCTTACAAGAAATGTTGAAAAAAGCTCTTCTGCCTGAAATAAGGAGAAGGCAATGGCACCCCACTCCAGTACTCCTGCCTGGAAAATCCCATGGACAGAGGAGCCTGGTGGGCTGCAGTCCATGGGGTCGAGAAGAGTCGGACACGGCTTAGCGACTTCACTTTCACTTTTCACTTTCATGCATTGGAGAAGGAAATGGCAACCCACTCCAGTGTTCTTGCCTGGAGAATCCCAGGGACGGGAAGCCTGGTGGGCTGCCGTCTATGGGGTCGCACAGAGTCGGTCACGGACTGAAGCGACTTAGCAGCAGCAGCAGCAGCAACCTGAAATAAAAGTGGTAAAAGTACACTATACTTTGAGTAAGGGGATTAACGACTACCAGAAGTGTCTTAATGAGACAACGTATGTAAAATGTTGAGCATATTGCCTGATGGTCAGCACTCAACAAATATTAGCTGTAAATACTATTATGAATGCTACTGTGATAACAGCTACTATTAAAGAGAGTCTGAGATAAAGGAAGCCGACCCATCATGCTTTGTTCACCGCCCTTTAAAGCCTCTCTAACACTTGTTAAGGAGTTTATATGTCCTAGGTTCTTTCTGTACTTTATCTCATTGTATAAGCAGACAAATCTATGAGATGATTTTACTATAGTGTAGGAAACTAGAATTAGATAGGCTTAAATTTAAATTCTGCTGCTACTGCTGCTGCTAAGTCACTTCATTCGTGTCCGACTCTGTGCGACCCCATAGACGGCAGCCCATCAGGCTCCCCCGTCCCTGGGATTCTCCAGGCAAGAGTACTGGAGTGGGTTGCCATTGCCTTCTCCAATTTAAATTCTAAGTCTGCATTATTCTCATTCTTTATTATGTATATTCTCTCTATATATGTATATTCTCTAATATACATAATATATATTCAGTTCAGTTTAGTTGCTCAGTCGTGTCCGACTCTTTGAGACCCCATGAATCGCAGCACACTAGGCCTCCCTGTCCATCACCAACTCCCGGAGTTCACTCAGACTCACATCCATCGAGTCAGTGATGCCGTCCAGCCACCTCATTCTCTGTCGTCCCCTTCTCCTCCTGCCCCCAATCCCTCCCAGCATCAGAGTCTTTTCCAATGAGTCAACTCTTCTCATGAGGTGGCCAAAGTACTGGAGTTTCAGCTTTAGCATCATTCCTTCCAAAGAAATCCCAGGGCTATATATAATACTATTATATATTATTATATAATATATATTAATAATCTAATATGTATAATATGTATTATTCTAATTGTTATATAAATAATATATATTCTATATATATATTAGAGAACAAGAATAATGCAGAACATATACTATAAATATATATTTATATAGGGCTTACTAGTCCTAAGACTCCAAGTGCATGCCTTTTTCTATCATCACTCTATCAAAGCAGTTTGGTAAAAGTAAAGACTACTTATAGGATGAGTCTAATCTCCAGGTAAGCAGTAGCACAGTGGGGACTCACCAGACCCCTATCTGGAAAACTTTCTGGGCTTCAGTTTGGCTCATGGCAAATCTGATCATTCAACACAAAAGGTGGAATGCAATTTAGTCAGTCTGTGTTCTTTACGAGACAGCATAAATCTTTCTATTATCTGTCTACTGTTAATATTGGGGGTTCTTACTAAAAGCTCAGTATATATAAGTCTTCCACTTTATAAAATATTTTGGGATTGATTGTGTGTGCATGTGTGTCCTAGGGTGAGAATTCATAGCTTTAATTATCAAGAAATCTTTCAAGAAGTAAAGAACCAAAGATTTTACAGGTAAATTCTATCTATTCATATATCTATCATCTATCTATACATCTATCTCTATCATTTCTATCTATTCCATTTATCATCTATAGATATGTTAAAGCTATTTAAATTATGTACACATAATTGTTAACAATTAAATTATTTATAATATTAGGTAGCTGATTTCACATTATAAATTTTCTTTTAGTCATTAAAAATCTTTGTAAATATGATTAATTTACAATTAATATTATATCTATTGATTTATTATTAATAGAAGATGGTTAAAACTCAATATTCAAAAAATGAAGATCATGTCATCCAGTTCCTTCACTTCATGGCAAATAGATGGGAAAAAATGGAAACAGTGTCAGATTTCATATTGTTGGGCTCCAAAATCAATGCGGATGGTGACTGCAGCCAAGAAATTAAAAGACACTTGCTCCTTGGAAGAAAAGCTATGATAAACCTGGACAGCATATTAAAAAGCAGAGACATTGCTTTGCTGACAAAGGTCTGTATAGTCAAAGCTATGGTTTTTCCCGCAGTGTGTGTGGACTTGACAGATGGACCATAAGGAAGACTGAGCACTGGAGAACTGATGCTTTCAAACTGTGGTGTGGAGAAGACTCTTGAGAGTCCCTTGGACTGCAAGGAGATCCAACCAGTCCATCCTAAAGGACATCAGTCCTGAATATTCATGGGAAGGACTGATGCTGAAGCTGAAGCTCCAATACTTTGGCCACCTGATGTGAAGATCCAACTCATTGGAAAAGACCCTGATGCTGGGAAAGATTGAAGGCAGGAGGAGAAGGGGACGACAGGGGACAAGATAGCTGGATGGCATCACCGACTCAGTGGACATGAGTCTGAGCAAGCTCCAGGAGATGGTGAAGGACAGGGGGGCCTGATGTGCTGCAGTCCATGGGGTCGCAAAGAGTCAGACACGACTGAGTGGCTGAACAACAGAACAATATGGATTTATCATAATATATTCAGTGATTTTTCTATTATTGAATATATCACATGATTCCAGTGTGTTGCCATTTAAAATATATTATAAAACATAAATGAGTGTTTAATTATTCATCCAAATTTTAGGTTAATTCTTTAATTTGTCCCATAGAATTATGGGATTGAAGAAAATAAATATTTTTATATTTTTTAATCTTATAAAATTGCTTTCCAAAGAATTTCTTGTTATTTAAAATTTCACTATGAGTGTTGGCAGGTGCTTTTCTCACCACACACTTGCCAGCATCATGTGTTGGTATTTTCATTTTAATCAGTCTTCACAATGACCATTATGAGTTTATTTTTATCTCCATTTTATAGCTGAGGAATTGAAATATGTGTTTTTTTGTCTTTTTCTGTATTAATGCCTCAATATATTTATTTATTTATCCAGCTTTACCAAGAAATAATTGACATACATCACTGTGTAAGTTTCAGGCATACAGCACAATGATTTGATTTACATGTATTATAGGAATACCGTATTCTACCCAAGACTTGAAATGCACTTTTCTCTGCCAGGAAATCATGCCATTTGGAAAAGTTTAATGTTTTACAATTCACCAAGTACATAGAAAAAAGCCACTTACTTTGTAAATATCAAAGACTGACAAAATAGGTAAAGAGAGCAGCTGACTTACACCATCAAGAAGAAGAGGCTCATTAATAGTCTGGTACTGTCCTGCCAACAAAAACAGCAAAATGTTATTGCAAAACATTGGAAAGACTGGGCCCTTGTTTTTCTCCAGAAATCTTGTGCTCATTTCAGTTAATTGTTCTTGACTGTAATTGCTCAAAATGAAGTGCACATTTTCATGCTTCTCGCTCCATCAGCTGCTCTTGCCTAACAGGGGCAATTGGAAAAGGAGGAAAGGAAATCAAATCCCAACTCAGAAGGCTGGCTTTTTCTATAGCAGGTAAGTTTTCCCACTGAAAGAGAAGCAAAGTTAGAAGGAACTCTGCCCCGAAATTAGTTGCACCCAAGTGATGACTCAGCAGCATCTCAGCCAAGGACCTGGGGTGCTGTCCCCTCCCCCTCTGACACACATGTTGCATTTGCCCGACTCTATCCACACATTGTTATCTATCCATACATTGTTTTCTTGAACAGACTACATGGTCTGAGCTTCAGTTCAGTTCAGTCACTCAGTCGCGTCCGACTCTTTGTGACCCCATCAACTGCAGCATTCCAGACCTCCCTGTCCATCACCAACTCCCGGAGTTTACCCAAACCCATGTGCGTTGAGTCGGGGATACCATCCAACCATCTCATCCTCTGTCGTCCCCTTCTAGTTTGAGCTTAGGGACCGTATCTACTTATTCATCTCTCCCTGGCTTCGGCTGCAGGGCCCAAATGGACCACAAGAGCTCTTGATAGGCATTTGCTGAATGAATATTGCTCAGCCGGGGGTGCTTCAACACTCAACTGCTTCCTTTGAACTTGATCAATGAAAGATTGCCCAAAGGTTATCGAGTGCAGTCAGGGTAAATGTTTCACATTTCACTCTCAGATTATGCAAAACCACCAAAGAATTGTTCACATAGCCTACAGTCTTTTTGCTTCCTCATAGACTTAATTTTCCTAAATTGCAAAATAGGTTCATGCTGTTAGTCTGAATTTAGGAACACCATAGGCAGAAAATGTTCTTATCATGTTGTCTTTATTAGCACATATGTGAGAAGCTTCTAGCAGGTCTCAGGACTGGAAGCTGCACACAGCTTGGCTTTTTGTTTGCTTTGAGTGAAGGAAAAGCATCAGTCCTAGAAAAGAGCATATTTCCCTTCCTTCTTTGGCTGATGAGACTCTCAGGGCAAATTTCTGGCCTGTGTCCAAATAGCGTAGAGGACTATGGTATGCTATGTATTGCTACCATTTGGTCCAGTTTCATTGTGTTCTTTAACTTTTGTCCATTCACCCTAAATTCTCTTCCCATGTGTATGTGCTAACTTGCTTCAGTCGTGTACGACTGTCTGCGATGCTATGGACTCTAGCCCGCCAGGCTCCTCCATCCATGGGATTCCCCAGGTAAGACTACTGGAGTGGGTTGCCATGCCCTCCTCCAGGGGGTCTTCCTGACCCAGAGATGGAACTGGCGGCCCTTATGGCTTCTGTATTGGCAGGCGGGTTCTTTACCACTAGCGCCATCTGGGAAGCCCTCTCTTCCCATACCGAAATACAAAATTAATAGTTGTGAATTTGTGTCAGCGTGCCCAAGTCTTTTGTAAGGTATAATGTGTAAATTCATGAAACTTTGGCTCAGTGGAAATGCAGTTCTCTGGAATTTGCCTAGGACAAGTGTCAAGTAGCCAAAGTGAATCTCCTTGAGACAGTGAGCCAGGAGGAGTGGAATCCTGTCTGCATTGTCCACCGTCCATCCTGGTGGTGGGACCAGAAGGGCCCATCCCCCTGGGGCACTAATACCATCTTCCTGTCCCAGTACAGTTACACCCACTACTGAGATCCCGGGCAGAGAAACCCACAGGTTTTTCAGCCCTTTAGCAATTTGTACTCTCTCATGAGGAGAAGGCAATGGCACCCAACTCCAGTATTCTTGCCTGGAAAATCCCATGGATGGAGGAGCCTGGAAGGCTGCAGTCCATGGAGTCATTAAGAGTTGGACATGACTGAGCGACTTCACTTTCACTTTTCACTTTCATGCATTGGAGAAGGAAATGGTAACCCACTCCAGTGTTCTTGCCTGGAGAATTCCATGGACAGAGGAGCCTGGAGGGCTGCAGTCAGTGAGGTCAGAGAGTCGGACACGACTAAGTGACTAACACACACACACTATCTCATGAATTAAGTGAATAAAGTCACGCGTTACACCAGCAGGTCTGGCAGAAGCAAATGAGCACAGAATTATTGGGGCATTTCTCTGGTCTTCGTGATCCAGGACAGCAGTGCCCATAAGTCCAGGTTCAGTATCATTTCATTTTAGGAGATTGGCCTCCTTGAGCATAGTCATTATAACCACATCTTCATGGAGAGCTGAGAAGTCTTTTCTTTCAGCGGCATGGCAGTCTGAGCCCCGCTTGGATTCCCCCATGTACGGTACACGCCCCTTCTGAGTCTTTGCTTGTGTTGATTCCACCTGCAGTCCCTGCCTCCTCCGTTTTGTTTTCCAAAATGCTCAGTATCTTTTGAGATTCTCCTGGGGCTTCCCTTTCTGACCACTCCAGGTTACTTTAATCTCGATAAATCGTTAGAGCTGTTGTTTTCTGTCTCACTCACCACGACACTTAAATAAAAAGAGGCAGCATCTGATTGTTTCTTTGTTGTATACACACGCTGTCCTCCTGTAGGGAAGGGAGTGGATTGTCTTTTATCTCTGTGACCCTCAGTACCTCTCTGTGTTATGAACAACGCAGAGTTTTGGAAATATAATTTTAAAAGCACAGTTCTGAACCTGTAAATCAGCTCCTGTCACTCATGGCCCATGAAACAGAGTCCAGATTTCCTGCTGTGGCTCCCGGAGGCCAGCACAGCCCAGCACAGCCCAGAGACAGCCCTGTCTCTGGTCTCATCGCTTTCCAGTTTCTTCCTCCTCTGAACTCCAGGCACATCAGCCTCTTTTCAAGTCCATGCTGTATGCTAAGCTCCTCTGCCTCTGACACATTGCATGCAGTGTCCGCCAGTCCAGAATGTTCTCTTCTCAGCTCTGCCCAGGCCTGGATCCTTCTCATCCATCACTGTAGTTTTGTTGTTCAGTGGTGCCCAACTATCGGTGACCCCGTGGACTGCAGCACACCAGGCTTCCCTATCATTTGCCATCTCCTGGAGTTTGCTCAAATTCATGTCCATTGAGTCAGTGATGCTATCTAACCATCTCATTCTCTTTTACCCCCTTCTCCTCCTGCCCTCAATCTTTCCCAGCATCAGGGTCTTTTCTGATGAGTCAGCTCTTCGCAGCAGGTGGCCAAAGTATTGAAGCTTCAACTTCAGCATCAGTCCTTCCAGTGAATATTCAAGGTTGAATTCCTTTAGGATTGATGGGTTTGATCTCCTTGCAGTCCAAGGGACACTCAAGAGTCTTCTCCAGCACCACAGTTCAAAAGCATCATCCATCATACTATATTTTAAATGTCATCTGCCTTGGGGGACCATCTCTGACTATCAACATCAGGTAAAAATTAGGAGCATCCTCCAGCCGTGGTCCTCACTACCTCAACATCTGGCACAGCGGTGAGAATGCTGTGTGCTCATCAAACCCCATTTGCTCAGGCACACAGTTCCTGGTGTCCCTTCCACTCGGTGCCTTGGCTTGGTGCTATGGCCACTGGGACACGGAAGGTGTGGTAGATTCCACTCTGGGCCATCCCACTTGACCTTCCATCTCTCACTCTTGCCCCAGTGGCTGGCCAGAGACAGAAGACCCCAAGGCCCTTGGGGATAATGGAAGTCACTGGGAAAAAGCAGAGTGAATCCTGAATGAGTATTTTGGAAAAAGTATGAGTGTTAGTTACTCAGTCATGTCTAACTCTTTGTGACCCCACGGACTGTAGCCCGCCAGCCCCCTCAGTCCATGGGATTCTCTAGGCAAGAATACTGGAGTGGGTTGCCATTCCCTTCAATTTCCATTGGATTGTGATGTGAGCAAGAAATAAACCTTTATTTTATTAAACTACTAGCTGAAAGTGAAGTCACTCAGTCGTGTCTGACTCTTTGCGATCCCATGGACTATAGCCTACTAGGCTCTTCCATCCATGGGATTTTCTAGGCAAGAGTACTGGAGTGGGTTGCCATTTCCTTCTCCAGGAGATCTTCCTGACCCAGGGATTGAACCTGGGTCTCCCTCATTGTAGGCAGACACTTTACTGTCTGAGCCACCAGGGAAGCAGAACAACTAAGCTCTGTAGTTTATGCATTATATATGTTAGTCCTCCCTGAAAAATACACCCTGCTCAACTTCTCCATAGCGTGTAGGAACAAAGCAAGCCAACGAGTATATTACACAGTTACAGACGGTGGTGCTTGCCTCCCCCGAGGCAGTGGTGAGACCCCAGGCTCCGATAGCTCCTTAACTCGGTGTATGGTAAGTGACAATAAATGACCAGTCTGCTGCAGAAACACCCAGGACATGGAACCAGTGATGGAACTTCAAGATGAACTTGATCCTCTCCCTTGCTGAGCGAACTTGACTTTGGCACTCCCTCTTGCTGGACCCAGATCCTCATCCTTGTGACTTCCCCCCCAATTCTTCCAGGTCTTTGAGTCTTCCTGGGCCTGACAGGTAGGTTGGCTTCTCAGAGAGAGAGAGCTGTTTTCTAGAAAGATGAGGAAGCTGCTCAGTAGCTTTCCACATTATCCTCCTGAAAGAGTGGTAGTGATGCTGTGCCAGTGGAGGGTCCCTCACGGCCACAGAGAACGGCTGACTTCTGTGTGCTCCTCAAGGAGACGTCTTTCTTTTCTTCTTCTTCTTCTTCTTCTTTTTTTTTTTTTTACAAAAGACAACATTTCCCTAAAAGTTATTTTTAAGAGGGAAGTGAAGATGAATATGCGCCATGTAAACTCAGGGGGATTTCCTTACTGGCAGGGGCAATTGCCCCAGACTTTGGTCTTGAACGTGGACACCTCATGCCTACAGAGGTGTGGCAAGAGTGTCCAATATACCCATCAAGTTTTGGTCCCCTGACCAGTCGCGTCTTGGCTGCTTTAGGAAACAGAAGAAAGCAAACTTGGGTCCCTGAGCAGACCAAGTGCTTTTTACACAAGCACCCATGGTGGTATCTACTCTGGCCTCAGAAGTCTGGGAATTACTGACATAGATACTCCAACTCTCATGCCGTGGAAGGTGGGCCATCCCAGGTGGCTCAGAGGTAAAGAACCCGCCTGCCAGTGCAGGAGATGGGGGTTTGATCCCTGGGTTGGGAAAATCCCCTGGAGAAGGGAATGGCAACCCACTCCGGTATTCTTGCCTGGAGAATTCCATGCACAGAGAAACCTGGCGGGCTACACAGTGTACAGGGTTGCAAAGAGTCAGACACGACTGAGCGACTAACACTTCAGAGAGACTCAGACTATTTTCACTAATAAACAGGTCCATGAACTTAAGCCCCTGGAGGTGCAAGATTGCTGCCTGGTCTACAACCCCTTTCCAGGGACGGGGTGGCTGTCCGAGCATCTGAGTGCTACTACCATGAGTGGTCACAGGAGAAGGAAATCCTGGGCTGGTCCCGGGAAGAAAATATGCTTCTCTGGTGTGAGAAGAGGAGACGAAGTAGGAAAACGCAGAGTCCTCAAACTTTCGGTTTCTCTACGAAGTGAAGTCAGTTCACAGGCCCTTCAGATGACTGTATTCCCAAAGCAGATGTGATCCCCAAACAAAATGAGCTTCTGCTTTCATTTCAGTCACAAGATTTCAGAGAGAGAGACACAGGGGAGAGAGGCATGGTGAGGGTGAGGGTTGGTGTGCAGTCGCCCAGTCACGTCCGACTCTTGGCCACGCCAGGGACTGCAGCTGGCCAGGCCTCCCAGTCCCTCACCATCTCCCGAAGTTTGCCCAAGATTATGTCCATTAAGTCAATGATGCTATCCAGCCATCCCATCCTCTGACACCTTCTTCCCCTCTGCCCTCAATCTTTCCCAGCATCGGGGACTTTTCCAGTGAGTCAGCTGTTCGCATCGGATGGCCCAAGTACTGGAACTCACTCGTAAATATGTGGTAAAAGCAAAGAGGCTGGTAAATCCCAACTTCCCATCACTAAGTACCCAGAGCCAAGACAGTTGTGTCCCCCACACCTTTCCCCTTGCTTCTCCGCGTTAGAACCCCTCATGGGTAGCAGGGTATCTTATGACATGTCCTTATCATCACTTGGCCATGGGTCCAAGTTTTGGTCGATGGAAGAGATGGAAAATCAACTCACACTCTCCGGGAAACTTTCTTGGGGAAAATTTCTGTGTGCTGTTCGTTCCTTCTTTTCCTTCCCTTCCTCCCTCCTGGAGACATTGCTATTTTAGACGATGAGAGTGAGCAAGGCAGGAGGGGCAGGGTTTCCGAGAACTTCACGGAACAGAGCTGCCGCACAGCCTTGAACTGTTTACCTCTGGACTTGACTTACGTAGAAAATAAACATTTGTCATGTCTAAGCTCCACGATTTCTTTTTAAAAGTGTCTTGCTGCCTTAAATTTTGTTCTCAGCTGCGGCGTTCTCCATTAACAAACACAGCAGAGTCTCTGATCAAAGGCATGGGCCCATGTTTCCCAGAAGCATAATGAGAAGTTCTAGGTTCAAATCTTGGCCAGGTGACCTCAGGCAAGCTCGTAAGCCTGGGAGGAATAAGAGTGTGCGCCTGCGTGCTTAGTCATCCAGTTGTGTTGGACTCATTGCGACCCTGTGGACCGTAGCCCGCCAGGCTCCTCTGTCCATAGCAAGAATACTGGAATGGGTTGCCATGCCCTCCTCCAGGGGATCTTCTGACCCAGAAGTTGCACACAAATCTTACATCTCTTGCATTGGTAGGAGGGTTCTTTGTCACTAGCGCCACCTGGGAAGCCCAGGAATAAGAGTATCTACCCCAAATAACTGCTGAGAAGCTTAAATAAATAATTCCCCGGCTCAGTGCCCCTCTAAGGAATTGCTGTGTTCTGCATTTCGTGTCTTTTCAAGGTCAACTTCAAGGCCAAATCTTTTTTCACTCAGTCCAGATCTTCAGATCTTCATATCTATATTTGGAATTTGTTCATTAGTTGGTGCCCATTTTCAGACAAAATATGTGCCTTTCCATCATTCAGCTGTTTACAAGCACCTACCAGTTATTCTGAAGGATTCTTCGAGCAGAGCTCCCTTCTAGCCAAGAGGCTCCGGGAGTCAATGACTGAGAAACCGAGGCTGCCACTGGGGCCCAGCTTACACGTGTTCTGTGATGAAGCTGAGCTCTGTGCCATTGCTGTCTATGTCTACTGGTGTCTCCACAAGTTTCCTAGTTTCGCTTGGGCCCTGTTTAGCTAATCATGCATTGAAGAGAATAAAATGTGTTCAGTTCAGTTCAGCCGCTCAGTCGTGTCCGACTCTTTGCGACCCCATGAATCGCAGCACGCCAGGCCTCCCTGTCCATCACCAACTCCCGGAGTTCGCTCAGACTCACGTCTATGGAGTCAGTGATGCCATCCAGCCATCTCATCCTCTGTAGTCCCCTTCACAGCTAAATTAGACAAGTTTATAAAAGGTCTGGCATGCACCCCACCTGATAGGTTAATTTCTTTCCATTTTCTCTCATTCTCTGGACTCACTGATATTCGAATTCCACACTCACATCCCAGGTTCTTTCTCCCACATGAGGCTGCCTTTCTCCATTTTTATCCTTTAAAAACTTGAAGGTATTTGGGGATGGAAGGCATCAGCCTGTTCTTCCTCTTGGTCTGTGAAGAGGGGGTAGTTTACACTCTGCACCCTGGCTGGTCCCAAACTTTAGAACCTCTTCTGTTTGGCATCCATCCATGGCTGTAGGGAAAGGCAGGAAGGGACTTCCTAGAGTTACTTTCAGTCTCTGAGTCAAGGATGATGATGTTGAATAAATCTTGACTATATGACTTATATAGTCAAGAGGAGAGGGAAGGAAGGAGGGAAGCAGGCAGGGAAAGAAAGAATGGAAATAGAATATACAGACATAGGTAATTTATGTATGAGGATGAGATGGATAGATAACACCTCTGACTCAACAGAAATGAAATTGAGCAAAGTTCGGGAGACAGTGAAGGACAGGGAAGCCTGGTATGCTGCCCTCCATGGGGTCTCACAGAGCTGGACACGTCTCAGCAACTGAACAGCAATTTTATGTATGTTGTATATCTCATACATATTAAATCTCTATCTATCTATCCATTTATTAATTATCTATCTATCTGTCTACCTGCTCAGTCATCTAGCACTTCTGGCTAGATTTCAGTTTTCAGTGAATGAATTTCAGTTTTATTCACTGAATCATAGTCTCCTGATCTGAAGAGTATGATCTGTGAATTTCAAGTCACAAATAGTCTAAACTTGCAGGCATAGCTGTATGGGAAACATTCACTGGGAGTTGGGAGAACAGGCTCAAGGTTCTCACCAGATAGCTCTTGGAAATTCACTTCCCTTTTCTAGTTCTTAGTTTCCTCATCTGTAAAGTATGGTATGAGAATCTCAGACTAGCCGAGTCCTGGGAACCTTTCATTTTTATTTCCCTTTTCAAAAACTTGTGGTCAAGATATCTCATTGAATTGTGATGCCATTTTGTATTTTTAAGAGTATTCTAGTGTACTGATGTTACATGTGCTTTGATAAATGCATTAAGTAGAATTATTATCAATTACAACAAACAGACAAAAATTCGTGGTCAAAGCTGGTTAGAGTATCTGACATATTAAGAAACTACCTCAGTTGGTTGAATGAATGGGTAGATGGATGAATGAATGACGATAGTTAAACAGGCAGCTGCCTCTTGGTGGAGGCAGACTTGATAAGTTTCCATCCACCTGTCTATATTTTTTTCTTCAGCCAGTGATTCTCAAAAGACTATCCTAGCAGTACCTGAATTAGAATTATCCTTCTGGCCTCACTACAGCTCTGCCAAAGAACAAACCCTGGCATGGGTTTGTGATAAGCATTTTTTGCTGCTGAGATTCTGATACACACTGGATTTTGAAGGCAATTGTAAATCCGTGGGCTTATCAGCCCACGGATGATTGGAATCCTGGCTTGTGTTTATGAAAACTGGGTGGAGAGCTTTTTCCTGCAATTCAATTGTTAACATTTCAATTTGTTTCTGTTCACCAGCTTCCCCAGCATTTTGGGGGAGAACGAGCCTCTGCTATATTAATACAGATATTGCACTACCTAGAAATGGCCAGCAGGCGGCAGTGGATGCTCACATATTCCTTACCTACCATTTCCCTCCCCGCGAAGTCTTAAAATTTATATTATTTTTTCTTTTAGAAGTAAGGGTAAAAAAAAACCCCACAAACTTTAAGACGGATTTTCCTTAGGAAAAAAACAAAACAAAACAAGTATTCCTGTGCAAAATGAAATTTGTTGTCTGTTTAATTGAGTCAAACAACAAGCGTCTTTATCAGTGTTTTTATTGTGCATGGTGACTTAAGACAGAAGGACGCACTTTCTAAATGGGCTGTCCTCTCCAATATCAATCTTTATTCAGTAGAAGGAGACAATCTCCTGAGTTTATTTTGTGGAAAACCTTGACACTCTTTTCTATATATCAACATCACTGAAGATGTTGATATTGACAGGTTGTCCAAGTTTGGATATGTGTCTGTCTTCTAGGCCTAGAGAATTTTTTTTTTTTTTGATAGATTGTTTTGAGCATAAAAAATATGCTGCTGTAGGAAAACCATAAGATACAGATGAGCAAAAAAGAGAAGTAAAGTCACAATAATATTCCCATACCAAGATATAGTGGTTTAGTTGATAAGTTGTGTGACCCCATTGTGACTCCATGGACTGTAGCCCGCCAGGCTCCTCTGTCCATGAGATTTTCCAGTCAAGAACACTGGAGTGGGTTGCCATTTCCTTCTCCAGGGGATCTTCCTGACCCAGGGATCGAACCAGGGTCTCCTGCATTGCAGGCAGAATCTTCCCCAACTGAGAGATAGCCACTATAAAGATTTAATTAGAGCAAAATCACTAACACACACACAAGCACACATATACAGACATGATATAAATTATGTGTATATGATCACAATGTGTGTGCGTGTTTTTTTGCCTGCCCTTTCATATAATATCTTGCTATAATATACCCCTCAGTGACTATGCTTCAAGATCATCATTTTTAATGTCTATGTAGTATTCTTTCATATAGACGTTCTTTTAATTTCAACTGTATTTTTACCATATTTTCAATGAGTCGCATGATACAAAATTGCAAGCGCCTTTAAAGTACCTGAGAATGTTATAAATATCATGGTGATAAACTGTCTTTTATATAAATCATCACATGCGTCTTTAATTATATTGGCTTTATTCTAGTTAAGTAGACACTGGCCATAGTGTGTAAGCTTGCAGAGGCTGAGGTGGTCTGGTTCACTAAGTATTTTTGTTAGGGTGTGGATTCAAGTGCTCTGGGCAAGTCTGGGCAGCCTCATCTCTCTCAACTTTGGAGGCAGGGTTGATTTGTTTCTGTTTCCTCGCTTGTGTCTCTGCTGCTGCTGCTGCTGCTGCTGCTAAGTCGCTTCAGTCGTGTCTGACTCTGTGCGACCCCATAGGCGGCAGCCCACTAGGTTCCCCCATCCCTGGGATTCTCCAGGCAAGAACACTGCAGTGGGGTGTCATTGCCTTCTCCGGCTTGTGTCTCTAGAATGCTGTTAATGAAATGGAATCTGTTTGTCAGTTTCCCTCTCCCTTAAGGCAGGTGGAGAACAAGTCCCGAGGGAGAGAATACAGGTCACACTTAACATTCGCCAGCCACTGAATCAGATTAGCAACCTCTTTTGAGGCACCATCCCCTTTAGAATTTTCTACAGCCCCTCCGCCCTTGCTCCCCAAACTCTAAGTGGATGGTAGAAAGTGTTGAGAGGTGGCAAGCATGTGGGGAAAATATGCTTGAAAACAGAGACTTAGTACGATTTAGAAACAACAGCCTTGAGAGAACTGGAGAAGGAAATGGATCCCCGCTCCAGTGTTCTTGCCTGGAGAATCCCATGGGCAGAGGAACCTGGCAGGCATGGGGTAGCAAAGAGTTGGACACGACTGAGCGACCGAGTAACACACCTTGAGTCAGTGCAGCCTCTCTTAGGACCTGACTGAGAGGCTTTTGTAAGAAGGATTAGACCTGGGTACTCGTTTGTTTCTTATTTATATTCATACTTGCAAAGTTGATTTTGCTTTTTCCTCCTTCTCGCTGCTGTGCGGGGCACACCGGGTGCTGGTTATACTCTCCCAACATATGTTATATGAATATAACACATTATAAGTAATATAAAGAATAATTCATTATATATAATATAATACAATGAATCCTGTGAATTCATTTGTGCTGACATCACTCCCAAAGCCCCTATTGCTTCTTTGCACACTCCCTCTGGTCAATTTCTCATTTCCTGTTTTTTTTTTTTTTGGCCATGCCTCGTGGGATCTTCGTTCCCTGACCAGAAACCAAACCCAGACCCTTGGCAGTGGAGGCTTGCAGTCCTAACCACTGGAAAGCCAGGGAATTCCCGATTTCTCTCTTTTTTTTTTTTTAAGTCTTGTTCCAGTCATCATTTCTAGCCATCAGTTTTCTAGGAAATTTTATGGGACCTCCCTTGATATAACAATACTCTAAGATGAATATTCAAACTTTAACAGGGTCCTAAATAAGTGTCTACTAACAGGAACTAGGCCCTTTTAAAAGAGATATAGGAGAAGCACAAAAAGTGGTTTCTGACTCATTCATCCACCCTACACATATTTTAGAAGGAGTCCATTATGTACAGTTTAGTTGAACAAACACTAATGAGTGGCCACAAATACTGGCACGCTGCCAGAGTTCTACCCATTTTGCAGATGAAGAAACTGGGGCCCACAGGGATCTGCGCTTCATCCAAGACTACGCAGCTAATAAATGGAGAGCCAGGATCTCCACCTCATCTGGCAGCCTCCAAAGCTGTGGACGTCATAGACTTCCAGCCTGGGAGCAATCAGAGGGAAAGACTCTAAGTCACTAACGTCGCCTTGAACAGGCCAATAGCTTTATCTAAGGAAAAATGGAAAAGGATGGAAGGAGGAATAACAGACTCCTGCTGACATTGCCACTGCTTCGGTGCCTGGGGGCCCTGACTTACCTGTGGCACTGTCGATTCTGGGCCATGACCTAGGACAGAAAAGAGAACCAAGGTAAGTGTCTGCTGCATTCAATTCATTGTCCTCCCCAGAGGAGCAGGTAGTCATCGAAGGCAGGTCACAAATCAAGTTGTAGAGCACTTCCTTTGTGCTTGTGCTGTTCTAGACCCAAAGGAACATCTCATTACAGAGAATTCAGGAAAACAGAGAAGTGCATCTAGAAAAAAACAGTCAACACCACAGGTAATATTTCGGCGAGGCTCAGGCATATGTACGGGCTTCCCTGGTGGCTCAGACGGTAAAGTGTCTGTCTGCAATGCAGGAGACCCAGGTTCGATCCCTGGTTTGGGAAGATGCCCTGGAGAAGGAAATGGCAGCCCACTCCAGTATTCTTGCCTGGAAAATTCCACGGACGGCGGAGCCTGGTAGGCTACCGTCCATGGGGTTGCAAAGAGTTGGACACAACCAAGCGACTTCACTTCACAGGCATATGTGCACATGTGTGTATGAGGATGTCTGCATACATTTTGATATATAGATGCCTAAAAATAATATGAAAGAATGCATAGGCTCCTACAGATATAGAGAACAGATGTGTGAGCCCATGCTGGAGGAAGGGGAGGCAGGGATGAACTGGGAGATTAGGACTGACATATACACACTACCATGGGTGAAGTCTATTGACCCTGCTATAAAGCACAGGAAGCTCAGACTCTTCTAGAGGAGAGGGATGGGGGAGGTGGGAGGGGGGACCAAGAGGGAGGGGATATATGTATCAGATCAGATCAGATCAGATCAGATCAGTCGCTCAGTCGTGTCTGACTCTTTGTGACCCCATGAATCACAGCACGCCAGGCTTCCCTGTCCATCACCAACTCCCGGAGTTCACCCAGACTCACGTCCATTGAGTTAGTGATATATGTATACATACAGCTGATTCCCTTCATGGTACAGAAGAAACTAACATGACATTGTAAAGCAATTGTACTCCAATAAAAACTGCATTGTAGATCTTTAACTGTTACTAAGAAACATGCTATTTATCTGCTGTGTGATTTCTGCAGGGGGAAATTAGGCTCTTGCTCCCTTTTGAAACTGTAAATCATGTTGCACTGTGGACCCCTGGTTGCATTTTGAATCCGATTGCTGAGTATTTCCTTGGAGAGACTCCATCAAGTGCAGCGGAAGTGTCTGACAATGATAATGTGCGTCTTCTTAGCTCCTTGTTTCATATCACTCACATGCCTTCTGGATGGTTTGCATCAATCTTTCAATCTATATTCTTGTTTACAGAGTGAGGGGTGATCATCTCATCCCATCTTACCACTGTTAAATCCACGACCATTTAAAACCATTTAAGACAACTTTTCCTACTTGCCGCTTGATTCTTTTTTACCTGTTTCACTTCCTTGATGACTAGTGAGGATGAATTGTTATTTATTTTTTCCAAATAGTTTCAGGCCTTTGCATGTCTTCATTGGTGAAGTTATCTGGGAAGACCATTGAGGTCTTCTCCTGGCCGCCACATTCCCCCTTGGACACATTCCCCAGTGTGCTTTTGGAAGCTCTTTTCCCTAGATTTCGGGTGATGATCTGAAAAGCCCTGGGGTAATGAGAGCTCTAAAGGATGAGCCTGCTGTGAGCTTAGTTGTTTGCGCCTTTAATAACCCCTGGTCCTTGCAGGGTACCTATTCTCCGAGGCTCTCAAAGTGCGTCACAGGAGCAATTAATTGAGCATCGCAACACACACTGGGTGTAAATATTTATGAGGTCTCGTTGGTGGTGGCTGGGACGCCAGGCACAGAAGAGTTAAGCTGGGAGATCGTAGTCACCAGGAGATCACAGCCCACGAGCCCCACTTCCAGCTCAGCCTGTTGCCTTCTTCTCACAAGGTTCATGCCCCAAACGATTCTGTTGGGTCGCTACCACTGTTCCAAGTTCATGGAGGAAATGTGGGGTTCACAGGGCTCCATGGCTCATCCCATCCTGCCAAGATCAAAGGAATTACCACCAGCCTGTGGGACACCCCCTTCCCAAGATCCTTGCCACCTCCCCTGGCCCTTGCCTGCAGGCGCTGGCCAGCCATGCTTTGGAAGGACTGTGCACTGCCCTGAGGTGCCGTGTGGTTCGCTCTTGGCTCTCTTTCAAGTTGCCCGAGATTCTGCAGAAATTAACAGTAAATCAGCCAGGAAGGAGCAGATCATTTATCTGGGGCCTGAGAGCTCTCTCTTGACACTTTCCACACATGACCTCTTCCCTGACATCTTGGTCTTTGATTAACACCACGAAAGGCTCCCCAGAGTTGCAACTCCTGATGTGTGAGACAGAAATGATATATTTCTGGGACGGTACAGGCAGCTTGATGCGGGCGTGGCAGGCCATGGACAGACGGGAGCGCGTGAGCGTAGGCAGGATGGGGTCCTGACCCGGGGACTCTGAGAACGAGGCACCCTCTTCCTGGGACTGGAGGAGGAGCTTCAGGTTTTAAGTTAAGATTTTGTTCTCTGTCTAATCTTAGCCTCACCCCCATTTTTATTTTATTTTTAAAAATTTATTTATTTACTTATTTCATTTTTGGCTGTTCTGGATCTTTGTTGCCAAGCGAGCGTTTCTCTAGTTGTGGCGAGCGGGGGTTACACTGTAGTTGCCGTGCCCAGCCTTTTCATTGCGGTAGCTTCTCTTGTTGCAGAGCATTGGCTCTAGGGCGTGTGGACTTCAGTAGCAGTGGCTCCCCGGCTCTGGAGCACAGTCTCAACAGTTGTGGTGTATGGGCTTGGTTGCTCTGTGGCATGTGGGATCTTCTCAGATTAGGGATCGAACCTGTGTCTCCTGCATTGGCAGGTGGATTCTTTCCCACTGAGCCACCAGGGAAGCCCTCACCCATCCAGTTTTTAGACTCAAAGACCATCAACATCTGAAAGTACATTGGAAATAATGTCCAATTTGTGGTTGCAGGTTTCAGATTCTTGGAGGCTGGACTGAGGTCTTGGGATGCTAAAAAGAGCGTATCTGAAGGGAAAAACACCTGTTCAGGCACTGAGCAGGGCTCAGCTCTGGCCCGTGGGCTTTCCCTGCTTTGCAGATGCAACTAAGACTTAGGAGTCACGTGTCTGAAGTGATACGGAAAGCCATCAGCAGTGACAGGATTGGCCTTATTATTCACCAGCTGAGGCAACAACTTAGTCCGCTGGGCTCCCTTCCTCTGGAAGCTTCCTCCCAGTTGTAAAGCCGTCTGCAAGTGGTTTATCTGCTGACTCCTCTTGGTGGGGCCCCAAAGCCACAGTGCTCATTCATATGTCATATCCTCTGGGACTGTGCACCCCAGGGTCCTCTGTGCGTCAATGCAAGCCAGATGAATTAGCAGAGGAAGCAGCAGCCAGGCAGGAATGATGTTGTTATTCCAGCTGAGCCCAAAAGCCAGGGGTGGGGGTGGGGTGGGGTGGGGAGGGAGGCTGCAAGGAGGGGTCTGGGGAGGCGTCCTGGACTCCAGGGGTATGTCTGGCTGAAGTGCGGACCACGTCTCAACACCAGCAGCTGACAAGCACTCTGAAAAGGCTCCTGTGTTAACACTCTTCATAGCCTGACAGCCCAGGGTGATTAATGACGGATGCCGCTCGCAGATTTCCTGGAGATTTGATGCATTCTCTCTGTGCTTAAGCAAGGCCCATGGTTAGCAAGCTGCCTCTTGCCAGGGAATGACAAGGATGCTCCCTGGCTTGCTTTCGTCAACAGCATCCATCACGTGGCCACGTGTGAACAGGCCGCAGCTGGATGGTGTGTCGCTTGGCAGCCGCCCCTCTGCCCTTCCGACCCTCCTGCTCCTTTTGGTATCTGGGCCCTGAGGAAAGCAGCTGTCCCTCTCTATTTCTGCTTGGACAGGCAGGTGTCCACATGGTGGGCAGGGCAGTTCATGGTGTATGGAGTGACCAAAGCTGGCCTCCAGAGGTTCGTGGTTTTCAAAATTTAAGGCTCATTACAAATGACGATGTTTAATTTCTGAGTTAGTTTGAATTTTTAATACTTCTTAATAATTTAAAAGGTTTAATCATTTTTAATTTTTCGAGGGTACTAGATTAAACTCCTCCCCTCTCACCCCTTGCTGCCTGGGAGAACTGGGTCTGATGGAGCGGGCAGGGTGCACGCATGTTGTCTTATCCATGGGAACAGAGTTTGGATGGTGTGTTATTCCGGTCCCATAGAGACGGGACTTGATCCTGTCTCCAGGGTCAGGCTCCTGGCTTGGAGATTAATTCCTCATCACCCTCTCGAGTCTGGTGGGCCCCTCTGGGTCTCCCTAGGCACCTGCCGCTGGTCCAGAATGTGGCAGCAAACCCCCTGGGAAGTGGTTGGGGTGATTTCATCCCCTTTCCCAAACCTCCAGGATTAACTGGCTCAGCTCCATACCTCACTGAAAGCTCTGCTCCTGAAATAGAAAGATGACTTTAGAATAAAATTCTCTGATTTGGGGGAAAATGACTGATTTTTTTTAATAGTCACTACATCTAGTAGCTCTGCTGGTAAAGAATCTGCCTGCAATGAAGGAGATCCTGGTTCAATTCCTGGGTCAGGAGGATCCGCTGGAGAAGGGTTAGGCTACCCACTCCAGTATTCTTGGGATTCCCTGGTGGCTCAGCTGGTAAAGACTCCACCTAAACCTGGGTTTGATCCCTGGGTTGGGAAGATCCCCTCCAGTATTCTGGCCTGGACAATTTCATGGAGTGTATAGTCCATGGGGTTGCAGAGTCAGACATAACTGAGCAACTTTCACTTTTCAAACTCATTTTAGGAGCTTCCTGGTAGCTCAGTGATTAAAAAAAAATCTGCCTGCCAATGCAGGAGATGCGGGTTCAATCACTGGGTCGAGAAGATCCCCTGGAGAAGAAAATGGCAAGCCCCTCCAGTATTCTTGCTTGGAGAATCCCATGGACAGAGGAGCCTGGTGGGCTACAGTCCATGGGGTCACAAAAGAACTGGACACTATTTAATGAGTAAAAACAACAGCAAAACTCATTTTAAATATAAAACAAAAAGGAGTGAAGGTAGAGGTCAAGTTTCTAAATTCATTCCCTTCTTCCTGCTCTATCTGCAGCATGTTGGGAGCTCATTTCACTCAAACTTCATAGCAATTCTTGTTGGATAGTATCTTGCTATCAGTGTCAGGGCTACGATGGGATGTTAGTGCTGTATATCCCACCTGATGGGCCCACCCTCTTCTCTCCACCTCCCTGAGGGATGGGGAGGGCTTGCATCAGGGAGACACGCAGGCGGAGGTGTGGAAACGCACAGGGAGCTTGGAGGGCAGGGAGCCTGAGGGATAAGCTGGAAGGACTGTGTTGACCTCTAGGTGGTGTGACGCATCTTAACGCAGAGGATAAAGGATGATCAGAGCCGCATCTCAGGAAAGTGATGCTGGAGCACACGTGTCCGAGTGGAGAGGGAAGGACAGGGGTGTAACAGTCTCAGGAAGAGGTGTGACAGGCCTCAACAGTGTGGGTTTTTATTCTTCCCTGACATAGGCACCCAAACCCTGCTCTGATCACCTGGCACCTGCCCGGTGGAACCCACACTTATGTCACCAGAGCGGAGCCCAACTGCCCTTCTCAAACTTCCTACCCCAGGCCCTTAGCTCCTAAAGGGGAGACCAGGTGCCTAACACAGTGCCTGGAATGCGGCTTATGCACAAAAGCATGTTGTTGAATGAGCACAGAGGAGGGAAGGGGCAGGTGGATGACGGTGAGGCAGGCGGCAGGGAAACACAGATGAGAGAACAACCCCGGAGTGACAGCCTCGAGCCCCACCACAGCCCACGTCTGGGTCCACACGCAGACTCGGCCTCCTCCAGAGAGGCCTGCAGGGTGTCCAGCACGCAGGAACCTGGTCCGTGGGTGTGCATGCAAACCCCCCCGGGGACTGGTTCCAGTTTTCATTACAAATTTGACGTCGGAGAATAAGGAACGACTCCTTATTCCTTTGAAGCAGATGAAATTCACACCAAGGTGGAATCAGATCAAGTCTCGTATTTAGTAAGTGAATAATGGTTCCTTCCTTTTTGGGGCAGGTGATGGAAATGTTCTTTTAAAAATGGAAGTATAATTGATTTACAATGATCCAGGTGTACAGAAACATGATTCAATTATATATGTATATTCTTTTCCAGACTCTTTTCCACTATAGGTTATTATAAGATATTGAGTATAGTTCCCTGTGCTATACAGTAGGTCATGTTGTTAATCTACTTTAAATAGAGTATATCTGCTAATACCCAATTCCCAATTTATCCCTCCTCCCTTCCTTCTTAGTGGGGCTTCCCCGGTGGCTCAGATGGTAAAGAATCCACCTACAATGCAGGAGACCCATGTTTGATCCCTGGGTCAGGAAGATCCCTTGGAGAAGGGAATGACTACCTACTCCTGTATTCTTGCCTGGAAAATTCCATGGACAGAGAAGCCTGGCAGGCTATAGTCCATGGGGTCTCAAAAGAGTCAAACATGACTGACCAACTAACACTACCCCCTTGGTAAACATAAGTTTGTTTTCCAAGTCTGTGAGTCTATTTCTGTTTCATAAATAAATTCACTGTATCATTTTTTTCAGATCCCACATATTAGTCAATATCATATAATATTTGTCCTTCTCTATCTGATTGACTTCACTTAATATGATAATCTCCAGGTTCATCCATGTTGCTGCAAATGCCTTGTTTCATTCTTTTTTATGGCTAAGTGATATTCCATTCTGTATATATATCACATCTCCTTTCTCCATTCGTCTGAGGATGCACACGTGGGTTGCTTCTGTGTCTTGGCTGTTGTGAATAGTAAGAAGTGCTGCAGTGAACTTTGGGGTGGCTGTATCTTTTTGAAATAGAGTTTTTGTCTTTTTGGTTGTATGCCCAGGAGTGGGATTTCTGGATCATATGGTAGCTCTATTTTTAGTTTTTAAGGAACCTCAACACTGTTCTCCATAATGGCTGCACCAGTTTACATTCCCACCAACAGCATAGGAGGATTATGGATTCATTTTTTTTTGCGAAAGATATCCTTGACTAGGTCTAAGAATCTTCTCTTTTCTATTTTGTTTTTACAGAAAAATATTTGGGAGGATGCAACTCCCTGAAGTTATCCCCAGAAAGACACTGCCAGTGTTTGATCTCATTCTGAACTGTGAAACGCTCATAGCCCGCACCACACTCTTGGCTAGGGGCAGCCTAGTCTGACTCTCACCCCCTCGGCATCCTACCCTACCAGGGTCCCAGAGCCTTCCCTCCTCTAAGCTTCTGTGTCAGCCCTTCTAGCTCTAACTGTACACTTGGTGTAGCTCAAAGCAGTGTATAGTTATTAACTTCTTACATAAATCTCATATTAAATCACTTTTCCTTCTTTCCTCAACTAGACTTTAAGTTCTTTGGGGACAGAAAGCATGTCCTGTGAGCTACAATCCTTTCCATATATGCTATCTAAGCTCCTGACAAATATTGAAAGAGAAAAATAAATTTATTTGGCAGTTTGATGGTCATACAGCAGACGAGTAAGCGGTGCAGAGCGAGGTACTTTGCCAGGCCGACTTTAGCTGGGCAGAGCAACGCCTGAATCTACCTTCCCCTCCACCCTCCACACGGTCTCTGTCCCTCTCCCGTTTGTTCTGCCATCTCTCCCTGTTTCTCTCGCTCTCTTTTTCTGCTGTGCAGCCTAGCCTGTGGGATCTCAGTTCCTGGACCAGGGATAGAACTCAGGCCCTCGGCAGTGAAATTGCCAAGTCCTAACCGCGGAACTGTCAGGAAATTCCCTTCTCTCTCTTTTTGTTTTTCCATCCTTCTTGCTCCATGAAAAGTTTCTTTTATCACCTATTTCAGGATCCAGTCTCTGCCAGGTGCTGGGAGGAGTACAAGCTCGTAGCATCCTGGGGCATCCTGACTTTATCCACCTCCTTCCCACTCTTCTTATTCCGTTCAGCCGTGTTTATTGAGCATCTTCCACATAGGAGCTGACGCAGGAGCTCCTTGAGAGCTGGGGGGACAGCACACTTTCCCACGCATCCTCTGAAAGCTCCTGGCACCCTCCGTAAAGCTCTCAGCTTGGGGGAATCTTTAGGAAGGACACTTTCTGCACAGTGAGGGGACCAGAGGGAACAGAAGTGATTCTTAACATCTCTCTGGGCACCGCAGATACTCAGAGCAGTTGAAGAACAGGAAGGGGAAAACCAGGGAAGCCAAGCTCAGACCTACAGCTGTGGCCGCCCATCCCGAGCTGAGCTGTGATCTCAGGGGTGCCTGGCAAGGACAGCCGGCAGGGGGCCTCCCAGTGCACTGAACGGAACAGGGAAGCCGGCTCCCTGAGGACCAGCCTCCTGGAGCCTGAGAATTGACAGCCAGCTCCACCTGGTCCCCTGGAGTTGGCTATTGCTGCAGGTATTAATGGTGGGAGAGAAAAATCCCTAGACAGTGAGGTGATGCATTGGACAGAGTATGAATGTGGGAAACGTGAGCGACGCTGTTAGGAATGGCCTCGTCAGGAATGGGGATGGAAACAGAGCCTTGCACTTGGAGTGTGAGCCTTGGCTTGGCTTCTCCCTAGAAAGTGGGCTTGAGAAAGCCCTCTTGCTCCCAGTCCTTGCCACCCCCTGAGCTCACAGGGCCTGCGTCTGCTTCGGCCGCCGCATGGGGCCCAGTGTCTTGTGTTCTGTGACACCGGCCTTTTTGTTTCTTTCCACCAGAGGCTGAGCATCTTGATGGCAGGGGCTTTGTCTTCCTCGTCTTTGATTTTTCTGGTCCCCAGGGCAGTGATCTCTCACAGGTGAGGACAGCGTTCTCTCCCATTTCCATCCCACCCTCCCGCACCCCTATCTTACATCTTCTTCCTTCCATCTCGTTTATCTAGTTGAGAGGGCTGAGCCCAGAGGCCTCTTACTCCAGCTCCAAAGCTTGCACTCTTGGTAACAATGTTTGATGTCGAGGTTCTCAAACATGCCCAGCCGTCATCATCAGTGGGAGGGCTTGTTTAATCCAGGGGCTCAGACTCTAAAACCCAAGTGTCTGATTCAGTGGTGGGGCTGAGGACTTACACTTCCAAGCAACTCCCAGATATGCTGATACTGCTGGTCCAGGGACCAGCTCTAAGAATCGCCGCTAGGAATCTTCGTGATTGGGGATGTCCTTCTCAGGACATGTCAGCTTGAAGAATCGCCGCTGGAGGCTTCGTGATTGTGGGTGTGAATGTCCTTTCTCAGGACACGTGCTCCTTCTTCATAGTGGAGTCTTGACAAGGGTAGTTTTGAGACTCACAGGAACAGAAAACTTAGAACCCAGAACAGGCTCTGGATTTGAAGTCAGACTCTGAATCCAGATCCAGCTTTTACCAGTTACCGGCTCTGTGGCTGTGACCAAGATGCGGTGTCTCCCTCAGGCTTTCTTTCCTCATGTGTTAAATGGGAATGATCACAGTGGGTTGGCCAAAAAGTTCATTGGGGTTTCTCTGTGACATCTTCCCAAACTTTTTGGCCAACTCAATACCTGCTTCAGAGGATTAAATGCTGAAGTTTCTTTTATGGCGAGTCTGGTGCTTGTTAGGCATTCCGCTATTGATTCGAGTTTGGACTCCATTGGAAAACATCAGTGACGTGCTTCTGTTTCTGCCCACATGGGAATGTGGTGGGTGTTGAAGACTCTGCCAGGTAGACTCCACGGGCTGTTCTAGAAAACATTCGTCTCAGTCTTGTGGACAGGTCACGGGTAATGGACAGGTATGTGATCCTGTGTTTCTCTTGGATAGTCTCCTGGGCGGTATCACCTTTGTGAACCCCCAGCACCGAGCTTTGCTTTTTCCCTTGTATGTTACCAGGAGCTCCGTGCATGTTTGAGTTTGGGGTGGGTGGGGGAGGACAGCCCTTCTGTGCCTGTTGCTGGAGTTGACCCCAACACCTAACTGAGGGATGGCAGTCACGAGGTCAGCGATGCAGAGCCAGGGTTGCTTCAGAGATTGGTAATATTTATCCTACTCAGGCCTATTGTTTGCCATACACCTCAGCCTCAGGGAAGTTATTCACCGTCTCCAGCCTGTGTTCTTCTCTTAGTGAGAATGTGACTGCTAGGCTGCAGTGAGACACTACCTATTGAGATTTTTTATTTTCATTTTTAAAAATTGGAGTATAGTTGATTTACAATGTTACTGGCAAGGACCCATTGCTTAGTCAGTGAAGAGTCTCCCTGCATTGCAGGAGACCTGGATTTGATCCGAAGATCCTCTGGGAATGGAATACCTGCTGCGGAGAATTCAATACATCAAGTCCCTTGCCTGGCGATTCAAGGCCTATACAGGCATTACAGAGTATGGGAGTCAGAGTTTGTGACTCCTTAGTGCTATCTATCAGTGCCATGCTTTGTTTCTGCCGACCCTATGGGACCCTGTGAGCCTGGCCGTTGCGGACCCTGCCAGGAAGGCTCCCCTGGCTGTACTCCAGGCAAGATTCCATTCCTCCTTCAGGGGCTCTTCCCGGTCCAGGGATCAAACCCAGGTCGCTTAGGTCTCCTGCACAGGCAGGTTCTTTACCACTAGTGCCACCTGCTGCTGCTGCTGAGTCGCTTCAGTCGTGTCCGACTCTGTGCGACCCCATAGACGGCAGCCCACTAGGCTCCTCTGCCCCTGGGATTCTCCAGGCAAGAACACTGGAGTGGGCTGCCATTTCGTTCTCCAATGCATGAAAGTGAAAAGTGAAAGTGAAGTCACTCAGTCGTGTCTGACTCTTAGCGACCCCATGGACTGCAGCCTCCCAGGCTCCTCCATCCATGGGATTTTCCAGGCAAGAGTACTGGGGTGGGGTGCCATTGCCTTCTCCGAGTGCCACCTAGGAAGCCCCTATTTATATATAGTAGTGTGTATATGTCAACCCCGGTCTCCCCATTTATCTCCCCCTCTTTCCCCCTTGGTAACCATTAACGTGTTTTCTACATCTGTGACTTGATTTCTGTTTACAAATAGGTTCATGTGTACCAGTTTTTTAGATTCCACATATAAGCGATTTCATATGATATTTACCTTTCTCGGCATACAAGCTCTTAAAATAGCACCTAGCCCGTGGCGAGCACTCAGTGCCTGTTGGCCTTTGTTATTTACTGAGAACCTACTGTGTTCCAGGCACGCTGCAGAGGTCAGGCAGTTATTCCCCAAACACAAGCACTACCTTATATCCGGGGGATTGATGGTGGGTAAGACAGTCTACTCTTGCTTTTCTTTTTTTTTTTAATGTTGCATCACACAGCTTGTGGGATCTTATTTCCCCAACCATGGACTGAACTGGGCCCTCAGCAGTGAAAGTGTGGGAGTTCTAAGCACCTGACCACCAGTTAATTCAGTCTGCTCTTGTTTCCAAGTACCATTTCTAAAAGAAGCAAGGCATTGAAATGGAAAGGGGCTTGTTTGAGTGAGGTCACTCAGCTAGGGAGCAGAACCTATTCTGTCCTTTGGTCCTGCCCATATGTATCACTGCCCTTACTGCATCATCACCAGACGCTGATAATGATCATTTGAGTGGAGAATGAAAACATCCATTTACTAGTTCTGAAAGTATGATGGTAGATCCAAATCTGTAGTTTTTAGACATTTTGATTTGATTTATAGATCTCAGATACTAATTTATATTCATATAATACTTTCATTATAAAATATGCAGTGGTACAAAGATTTGTATGTATATAGGAGTTTTTTTTTTTTTAATTTGGGTTTATAAATGGTTTGGAACAGGTTGCAGAAACATCGTCTGTTGCTCTTTTTAATATATCTCGAGCATGCTATGACACATCCTGAAATAATTTGCTTCGGAAAAAAGCACTGCTCTCCCTCTTTTGCAAATGTAACTGTAAATATTAATTTGAGGTATGTAATTGCTGCAACCATCTCCATTTGAAGGAAGACTTCTAACCCGTCCATCTCCCATCTCTTGCTATTGTCAAGAAATCAGAAATATTGACTTAAAAGGCATTATTCAAATGTGTTGAATGTAAACACTGAAGAAGTCTGAGAACAGCCACAAATTTTCCTTTGCTTAATGCAGCCTTGAAAATATTTCAAATATTCTGTTTTACAGGCATGCATTCACTCTGCTTAGGGAAAATATTACTTCAAGAACATCTTAGCATGCCAAGAACACTTCTAGTGTCTGGCACTTAGTAGGAACTGAACGGATGTTTGAAGGTTGACTTGAGTTGAAGTTAGCTGGGATACAAGTGTTGCTATGACACCTGGAAACCCTTGGGTTCCTTTAGGTATGGAGACAGCTCTGGCAGGGCTTGGTGAGGGGCTCTGGCTAGGGGCAGGCAGGCCTACAACCCTTCTGGGCAGTGGGGCATTGCTCAGAATCAGACCTGGCTCAACACAGAGCTAGAGCTGGCTTCACAATTGGTCCCTTGTCACTCATTTCATCGAGTGGCCCTCCTTCTGAGCTCTCAGACTTGGCTGCGAGCCCCTTGGAGACAGGACTCTGGCTCTCATTTCAGCATTTTCAAGAGCCTGTCCTAATGCCGTAATTGCTCGTAAATGTTTCACTCAATTGAAATAAAAAGAAAAGAAACCAAGTGGGCATATGGCTCCCTCTAGTCTCCTCACTTCTGAGACCTGGCTGTGAACTCATGGCCAGATCCTCCCATGATTCATCACTTAAATCATTCAGCAGCTGAAGGATGCAAGCTTTCCCCTCAAAGGCTGTCTCTTGGGCTGTTTAGAGACCCAGGTGGGCGGTGGAAATAGCCCTGGACTGAAATGCTATGGATGCCTGGGCAGTGCTTTTTTAAAATTTGTAATTTTTTTTATTGGCTGTTTTACCTTACACATAATCTTTGATTTTTTTTAATGGAATTATAGTTGAATTACAATGTTTGTAAATTACTGCTGTACAACAAAGTGATTCAGTTATATATATGTGTGTGTGTGTGTGTGTGTATAGGGGGGTTCCCACGTAGCTCTAGTGGTAAAGAACTCGCCTGCCAATGAAGATGTAAGAGATGTGGTTTCGATCTCTGGGTTCTGAAGACCCCCTGGAGTAGGAAATGGCAACCCACTCCAGTATTCTTCCCAGGAGAATCCTATGGACGGAGGAGTCTATGGGGCCACAAAGAGTCAGACATGACCGAAGTGACTTAGCACACACACATGCATATATATATATATATAATTCTTTTTTATATTCCTTTCCATTATGGTTTATCCCAGGATAGTGACTCTACTTCCTTGTGCTGTACAGTGGGACCTTGTCTATCCATCCTATATATAATAGCTTACATCTGCTAACCCCAAACTCCTACTGCGTCCCTCTCCCATAACCAACACCTGCATTACATACATGCTGGCCGTCTGGAAGTTCAACCTATGTCAAGTCCCTTCTTGTTCTAGATCTCGGTCTCCCTGTAACGTCTAAGATCACTGAGAGCAATATAAGTCTATCCCATTAATGATACGTGTGTGTGTGTGTGCACGCGTGTGTGTGTGTGCTGGTCAGCTTATTTGCCACAGCATCAAAAGTTTTACTCCTTTATTCATGAACAAAGAAATATTCTGACCTATTTTTCAGCAGAGCGAAGTTCTGGAATTTCAAATCACTGGCTCCTTCTTTGGCTATTTTTCTATTGCCCCTGTGATGAAAGAAAATAGATTATTGTCAGGAAATAGCAAGAAGTGAGGGGAAAAATTAATTAAGTGCATTCATTCATAGAAATAACCACTCAGTCAGATGTAAGTAATTAATGTCTCACACGTAATTCCAAATCTCTCTTTGCATTTCCAGTGGAGTTAAACAAAATCTGGACTTAAGATAATCCAATTACTTGAAAATATACTTTTTTTTTTTTTAATATAAGAGCTTTATTTTACAAGGAGCAATAGCCTGGGGTAGAATAAGTGCCCCTAACTGGATGAAGACGTGGGCTTTCTCACATCAGCGTGGTCAAGTGGTGTCCTCCCTAAGGTCCCTGAATTTCCATAACATTGCTCTGTACAGCAAAAAGAATCACGCGCATGCCACCCGGTTAAGGGGAGGCTGTCAAACAAGGACAGTGCCTGCAGGCCAGGAAATGTCCTACATGCTTTCCTGTGTTGGCTGAATTCGACCAAAACTAGCAAACATCATCTGGGGTAGGGAGGAAGATGACTTAGGAATAGCAACTCAGATCCAAATAATATTTATTGAACTCCTGTATAATTTAGGGACTTTGCGATGCTATTTTCTATGAAGAGATTAACTAATTTTAAATTGAGTTAATTTGTTCAAATTCAGTAAGGCATTCTCTATCATAAAGAATCTCTAGTTCATTTCATTAGCCAAGTTTAATATACTTTCATTTTTCTCGCAGGCATTTTGTGAGCTCTATTAGACGTTAACGGATGATCCCTTCCTCCACAAATGCTCCTTGGCAGCTACCAGGGTAGCTCCTCTGACCTGCCTGCCCTCCTGATTCTCTCCACTTGGGCCACACCTGCTTCTTCTAGGACCTTATATTTTCCTCTCCTCCCTCCCCCAGGGCTCTTCCAGGGGGGAAGTGTTTCTCAAACACTTTCTTCCCCTGCATCAAACTCAAGCTTCTGAGTTCAGTTCACCTGTCATTTCATCAGAGAAACCTCCTTTCTCCTCTGAGACAGACCCCTTCTAGCACTCGCCTGAGTTTTAGTTGTCCTTCGACTTAATGTATAGGTTGTATTCACGACTGTGACGCTGAGGAACTGCCATCTCCATGAGGGCAGAGACTGCAGGAGACTGCATGTCCAGGGCTTGGGACTGTGCCTGATTGTACAGGACATGCTGAAAGATAACTTGAGGCTCTCTCTCCACCCAGGATGTTTTTAAACTTTTTTTCTATATTGGAGTATGGTTGATTAACAATGTTGTGATAGTTTCAGGCGCACAGCAGAGTGACTCAGCCATACATGTGTATGTATCCATTCTCCCCAAAACTCCCCTCCCATCCAGGCTGTCACATAACA
The DNA here is from genome assembly GCF_032452875.1 of Bos javanicus. Taxonomy (NCBI): domain Eukaryota; kingdom Metazoa; phylum Chordata; class Mammalia; order Artiodactyla; family Bovidae; genus Bos; species Bos javanicus. The sequence continues at coordinate 105,974,488 of NC_083873.1, forward strand.
TTAAGCAGAGTTCCCTGTACTATGGATGGAACTAGAGATTGTTATACTGAGTAAAGTCAGACAGAGACAGAGAAATATCCATCTAGGATTTTTTGTATAGCCTATTAACTGCAACACAATAAATTAAAAATGTAGTGAGTTGTTTGAATATATTTTGTCACCGTGTAAATTGATCATCTAGAAAGATAATGGATGATTCCATTATTTTCCAGTTTTTGTTATTCCACAATTACACAGTTGTTTCATTATTGTATTATTTTATATTCAATACATTTTATTATTTCGTTGTTTTTTATTTATCTGGGTGAAAGCTCGATTCATAAATCTTTATCTGCATTCTGACTTCATTTCTAAGCTCTGGAGATAAACATCTACCTTCTGGAATTTTTAAATTGGTCACCCCCAGCTGACTCAGGCCCTTTCCTAAGGAATGGCCCCATTATTCACAGAACTTCCAAACAATTATTTGCGCACTCACCTTGAGTCTTCCCTCCCTTGTCCTCTCCATCCTCACCATCTCCACAATTTGTTACCAGATCCTAGAAACTGAGTCCCAAACATCTCTCTTCAATCCTTTAAATGATACCTAGTCTTAGCTCTGCCTTCATTCTCTCCAGCCTGGACTCCAGTGTCAGCCCCCTAGCTTCATGGGCTCCAATCCACCCACCAAACTGCAATGAGAACAACCATCTTTTTAACTGGCAGAATATAACCAAGTCACCTCTACTTGAAATCCCCACCCCTCCTCCATTTCACAGGACCGAGTCCACAGTCTTTACCAGGATCCCTGCTCCAGGGGCCTTGGATACAATTTGTATTATTTGTATTCTTATTTCCTGCTAGCCCTGCTCTCTGACCAAGCCCCCAACATTGTCCCTGCTTGCCACAGGACAGGCCAGTGAATCAGAGACTAGGTGTTGAAGCAAGGAATACTTCATCTGGAGAGCTTACTGCCAAGAAGGTGGCAGACTAGTGTCTCAAAATAACCATCTTATTGCAGTCTGGATGCCAGTTTCTTTTATAGAACAGAGATGGGGGGCAGTGAGGAAATGAAGTTAAAAGGCCATTAATCTTGCAAATATCTCTTAGAAAGGCAATCCTAGGACAGGGCGTGTGATAATTCTTCCTTCTTGACATCCACAGGTGGACAGGGTCCTGAACAAAGACACTTTAGTTAACAATCAGGCAGAGGGGCAGGATTTTCTGAGGCAGGACACCATGTATGATTACAATACCAAAAGCAATGAAAAGCAAGTCAAACACTTCCAACAGCAAGAAACAGTTCCCGTGTGGAGTCAGAACTGGGTCTTTCCTGCAATAATAGTTTCCAGTCTTCAAGGCTTAGTTCAAACATTAGATCCTTGTGAGGTCTTCTGTGCTGCTTCCTCTTAGAACATTTTAGTATTTTTGGTATGTCTCTATTCTACCATTCATGCATTTGTTCATGAATCCATTTATTCATTAACTCAACACAATATTAGAGATATTGTAGATATCAGATCTCTTTTGTGCCCGGCAATGGGATGAAGTTGTTAAGAAGACACATGACGCCTTCCTAGTGAATCTTTTATGGTTGTCGGGAGACAGACCATGAACAAGTAGATAAACAATCATATTTTTATCATATTGCTGTGTATGTGTGCCTGTTCAGGTGTTCATGTTCCCCTAGAGTAGAGGATTTTTGTGAGAAGACACATATCCTGGGAATATTTTCTCTCCCAGCACAAGGACTAGCTGACCTCAGCTGTGCCCTCAGGAATGTTTTTAAGATATGAAATGACACATTAATAATAAATAGATAAACGAATGCCCTGCCTATCTGGGCTCTTACACAATAGTGAACCACTCACTCTATTGTGTAGGGTCTTTTAGGTCTCTCTGATACCAGGCAACTTCTGATGTGTCCCTGCACTGAGGAGACCTTAGGTTTCATTACATCTCTAAGGTATGGGCAACATTTCTGTGCTCTGACAGCCAGGGTAACATTTTCTGAAATGGCTTTAACCAGTTCAATTTTAGGAGAATATGGGGGGGAGGTTCTGGAAATTTTCTCAACCTCTTCCTGGGATCCCCAAGAACCCAACAGCCTGAGAGCTTCCTCTGACTTTTCCAGAGAATCTACTTTTGCTTTCTTACTTTAGGAAGAGAGTTTAACTCAAGCTCTTTTTCTATTTCATCTTTACAGTAACCCTCAGCAGGGCAGTTAACCTAAGTAACCTAAGTTGGGCAGGCATCCTTCTCAGCTTTTTGCTACAGATGAGGGAACAGGGACCTTGAGAGTGGAGGGGATCTGATTCAAGGTCACCAAGTTGGTTGATGGCCCAGCCAGTGCTCCACACCAGGTCTCTAATCTGCCAGGTATGTGCTACATGCACCCTCCCCCTGGGGGAGCCAGGGTGTGTAGCTGCCTGATACTCAGGGTCAGGCCCCTCTGAGACCCACTAAGGAACAGGAGTAAGAATGAGTTGGGGTGGGGGGGTACAAAGGATGAGGAGGTGGTGCTGTCCTTCCCACAACAGATTATTTAACAGATGAACAAAGCTGGCAAGTTAACAGCCATCAAAGGTCCATCTAGTCAAGGCTATGATTTTTCCAGTAATCATATATGGATGTGAGAGTTGGACTATAAAGAAAGCTGAGCACCGAAGAATTGATGCTTTTGAACTGTGGTATTGGAGAAGACTCTTGAGAGTCCTTGGACTGCAAGAAGATCCAACCAATCCATCCTAAAGGAAATCAGTCCTAAATATACATTGGAAGGATTGATATTGAAGCTGAAACTCCAATACTTTGGCCACTTGATGCAAATAACTGACTCATCTGAAAAGACCCTGATGCTGGGAAAGATTGAAGGTGGAAGGAGAAGGGGACGACAGAGGGTGAGGTTGTTGGATAGCATCACCGACTCAATGGACATGAGTTTGGGTAAACTCCGGGAGTTGGTGAAGAATAGGGAGGCCTGGTATGCTGCAGTCCATGGGGATGCAAAGAATTGGACCTGACTGACCAACTGAACTGAACTGAACTGAACCCGGACAGTGAGCAGTTAAGTTTATTTGTTTTTAAAACACATAAAAAGAACAGAGAACAATAGAAGCTTTAACATTAGAAGAGGTTCTCTCCCTTGCTCCCTCTCCCTTTCCAGTTATTTGGAATTGAGTTTTGCTTGCTAAGCACAAGGAGAACCACAATGTCCCACCCCACAGTTTTCCTCTCCACCAGCTCTTTCTGGCTCAAATCATTCCTTAGGGTTCCAGGTTTTAGGAACACATTAAAAAAAATGTACCATGATGAAAGAATTATAAAGTCTCAGTATATCACAGAAAATATTATATGTTTATCATACCAGGTCAAAACTGTTTGCTTTGCATTAAACTGATAACTGAGCTTTGAAGGAGACAGTCAATGTTGCCACAAATTGGCCTTGGCATTTGTGAGCCTGCGTTGATGATTCTGTATATGGCAGTAGTGTAGGTAGTTAGGCACCATTTTCAAGACCTCAAACATCCAAGACCAGCTGTCCTTCCTGTGGGCCGTTCAGCCTACCTCATCCACATAATCCAATGAGCACTTTCAAACGACTGCTCTATTGCTTATCTTTGATCCTCATCAAGTGCCCCCCAGGAAAGCAACACAGGTTAGTTTATAGAACAGTGAACTCAGCACATCCCAAAAAAAGGGGAAGTGCCATAGGCTTGTGGGGAAACTGAGGCACAGAGTGCCAGTGGGTGAGCCAATTAATTGTTCTTGTAATCACCTTGTCCTCTGCTGAGAAAGAGCATATCACCTCTCAGGAGCCAGGTTCTCTACTTAACTATCCACTTATCACTTCTGGTTTTACACTTTTTGGCTATTTTTGCTTTCTTTTTCCTCCTTGGCACCTCCCTCCTGAGTGGTCAGTTGACAAAACTCATCCAGTCCTCCTTCACATGTCTTCTTGTTCCATCCCTTTCTTACACTCTCCCTTCTCAGGACCAAGGACTTTTCAGGTAGATCTAACAGAAGTCAGTTCTGCATAGTTGAATCAGTATATACTGACTGTAGTATGTTGAAGGGTGTATACAGAAAGATGTATCTATCAAAACCAAATTATTTGAGAAGAGGGTCTTTGGCAATGTAATTAAGGTGAGATCTTGAGATGAAATTGTTCTGGATTAGGGTAGCCTTATATTCAAAGTTAGGCTTCTCAGGTGGCTCAGTGGATAGAGAATCTGCCTGCAATGCAGGAGATGCAGGAGACACAGGTTTGATCCCTGGGTCATGAGGATCCCCTGGAGGGGTGCATGGCAACCCACTCCAGTATCCTTGCCTGGAGAATCCCATGGACAGAGGAGCCTGGCAGGCTACAGTTCATGGGGTCACAAAGAGTCGGACACGGCTGAAGCTACTGAGCATGTGCACACACACCATATCTAAGGACAGGTTTTCATAGAAAAAAAGACCATAGAAGACACACAAGAGAAGGGCATGTGCCATCCCACGGGAAGATGGAGACAGAGATTGGGGTGATGCTGCCACAATCCAAGGAGCTTCTGGAGCACCCAAAGCTGGAGGAAGAAAGGAAGGATCCTACGCTAGAGGCTTCAGGGGAGACACAGCCCTCGGGATTGATTTCAGTCTTCTGGGCTCCAGAACAGTGAGAGAATACCTTTCTGTTATTTTAAATCCCATGGTTGATTTAAGCCACTATAGCCCTGCCGCTGTTGCTGCTAAGTCACTTCAGTCGTGTCCGACTCTGTGCGACCCCATAGACTGCAGCCCACCAGGCTCTGCCATCCCTGGGATTCTCCAGGCAAGAACACTGGAGTGGGTTGCCATTTCCTCCTCCAATGCATGAAAGTGAAAAGTTAAAGTGAAGTCACTCAGTCGTGTCTGACTCTTCACAACCCCATGGACTACAGCCTACCAAGCTTCTCTGTCCATGGGATTTTCCAGGCAAGAGTACTGGAGTGGGTTACCATTGCCTTCTCCCACTATAGCCCTAGAGGACTCAATACACAGAATATGTAACCCAACCCATCATAAAGTACAGAAAATAAATAAGACCCAAATCTCCAGCAGGACAAAACAAGAAGTGTAATAGCAAAAATGCATATAGTCTAGAAGGAAAAAGAAATAAATGGGAACATCTTTAAGTGAGGGGGTAGTCAAGGAAGGCTTCCACAGACTGATGGATGAGGTGCATGCAAAGTCGCTTCAGTTGTGTCCAACTCCTTGTGACCCCATAAACTGTAGCCTTCCAGGCTCCTCTGTCCATGGGATTCTCCAGTCAAGAATACTGGAGTGGGTTGCCATGTCCATTTCCAGGGGATCTTCCTGATCTATGGATAGAACCCAGATCTCTTACAGCTCCTGCATTGGCAGGCAGGTTCTTTACCTAGTGCCACCTGGTAAGCTCAATGAATGAGGATGTACAGCATTTTCCAGACTGATGGAGAGTGAGGCAGAGCAACCTATTTTGGGGCAGATGCCTGCTCCATGCTTTCCTGGCCATTTTCCTCTAATTTTTCACCTTTACCAGTGTTCCCAGGTACACCCAAGATGGCAGGTACAGTTTGACCTGCACAGATGAAAAGCTACCATTTCTTCTGCTGTGAAATGACCTTCTGTTAATAAGTACTGAGAGCAAGTTTAGCTTTTTCCAGAAGCTTCTCATTACACTCCCAATGAGCGTGCAGATTTCTGAGAAATCACATAAATTTTCCCTATGCCTTAATTCTCTTTTAAGGGCCATGCAGCTGGATTGCTGACTCCAAGATCATGAATAATAATAATGTATAATGCTATAATTATCATGCTAATAACAACAGCCCTAAACTTTGATAAGATTTACAACTTACTGGTCACTGATGCTCACCACAACCCTAAGAGTCCAGTCCAAGCCTATCCCCAACCCTGTTAAATTTCTTCATCTTGTGTTCAGCTCATGTTCCTTCTTCTCAGGAATTGCCACATATCAGGCTTCTGAGGGGGCTTCCCAAGTGGTACTAGTGGTAAATAACCTGCCTGCCAATGCAGGAGACATAAGAGATGCAGGTTCGATCCTGGGGTCGGGAAGATCCCCTGGAGGAGGGCATGGCAACCCACTCCAGTATTCTAGTCTGGACAATCCCATGGATAGAAGAGCCTGGTAGGCTATAGTTCATGGGGTTGCACAGAGTCGGACACGACTGAAGTGACTTAGCACGCATACATGGACGCACAGGCTCCTGAGGAAACACTGAGATGGAGAGGATGATGCAGGAAGTCCATCAGGGTGAGATCCTGGCATCAGTCGCTGTGGAGGGCAGGGAAGGAAGCAGAATTTGGAAGGGGCAACGGTTGGGCTGTGCTCTGAGATTGGCACCAGGGCCCTTCAGAACTATCCTGAGTTGTGGCAGCGGGGCCAGGCCTTTGTACTCCTGGATGAACCAGATGGTGGATGCAGGCTGCCCCAGGTGAGGCAACTCTATTCAACTGGGACAATTCCCAAAGGAAGTTGAGAGGGAGAGACTCTGAAAGTCTAGTACAGCGTCACATTGGATTCAGACTCTAGAGAGTCTGAGGTCCCAAGCTCAACATAGGTCTTGACTATAGTTTTCATTAGAGAATGGAAGCGGGGGGCGGTGGGGGAAGGAAGGATGGGGCCCAGGGCAGGATGATCCTGAGGGTAGGGCATCCCCTAGGAAGGAGTGGGGAAGCAAGTCAGAGAGATGCTGGTCTCTACAGGATGTGGTGTGGTGTGGTGTGGACACAGATGTTAAGAGCACTCATTTGGACTCCATCAGAATTTGAATCTGGTTCTGCCACAGAAGAAGTCAGCAGTTTATCTCATCATCCCCATTTTACACCCAAGGAAGGGGGAGTTATAATAACTCCCTCACATATTGATTGCATGTTGGTAATCATTTTTATTATCTAGGGTTCAAGTCTTACTCCAACAAGCAAGGAATAACAGAGGTGGACAACCAGGAGGACCAAGAAGGGCAGTTGATAATGAAAAATTTTCATCCAGGCCAAAATGCTATTATCTCAGAACTTTTGTGGGTCAGGAATCCAGGCGTGACTTTGCTGGGTCCTCTGTTTCATGGTCTCTGCTGAGGCTGAAATCAAAGTGTCAGCCAGAATTGGGGTTTCCTCTGAAAGCTCAACTGGGAAAGGCTCTACATGGTTCTAAGCACATGGGATTGTTGGAAGGTTCAACAGTTTCTTGTGGCCTGTTGGACTGACAACCTTGCTTTCTTGGTGTATGTGGGTAAGAAGATGCCTTCAGTTCCTTGCCACCTGGGCCTCCCTCATATAGCCACGTGCTTTATCAAAATGTGTAAATCAAGCAGACAAGAAGGAAGTTGCGATCACACATAATGTCATCACAGAAATGACATCTTGTCAATTTTGCCATATCCTGTTGTTTACAGGTGATCACAGGCCTTGCTCACAATTAAGAGGGAGTGGATTACACAGGGAGGGATGCAAGTACCAGGTGAAGAGGTAACTGGGGGCCACTTTAGTGTCTGTCTGCCCCATGTAATAGTTGACTCATTGGAAAAGACTCTGATGCTGGGAGGAATTGGGGGCAGGAGGAGAAGGGGACGACAGAGGATGACATGGCTGGATGGCATCACCGACTCGATGGACATGAGTTTGGGTGAACTCTGGGAGTTGGTGATGGACAGGGAGGCCTGGCGTGCTGCGATTCATGGGGTCACAAAGAGTCAGACACGACTGAGTGACTAAACTGAACTGAACTAAGTGTGGAAGTGTGAGTAGATGTGACACTAGTTACTAGCATCCAGAAGGTATTTGACAAACCTCCAAGCCAAATCAGCTAGACTCTTCCTGCTGCCTGTTTTATGACCTTCCATGACTCCTGAAAATGTCAGGCCAGTTCTCAAAAGTTTTTCAGCTAATTCCAGAAGACACCAGCAAGTCAGAACAGACTGGTTCTCTGAATCTTTGCTCTTGCGTGTGAGGGGCCATTGTAATTATTTTTTGCAGCAGAATGCTATACTTCTAATTTTCTTAAAATAGTCACTGCAGGAGTCATCACAAACAACTTTTTCTGAACTAGAGTTTCCTATTTTGTTCCTTCCATTTGGTCTTTAGGGCACATGTGTGATAGGCACAAACTTCCGTTGAGTTGTATATTCCTGTGCGTAGCTTCTTCTAAGCCTAGGAAATGTTCAACACCGCCCTCCCCCACCGCCCCCCTCACCCATCCCGAGCATCTGAGCAAAGCCCAGGCTCTTGCAAATTTGATATGCCATAGCTGGGATGCTGGATACCTTTTATGCGCTTGCACTGCTGAACCCAGAAAAGCGGAAGAACATACAGACTTTTTTTTCTTTTAAAGTTTGAATTTGAATCTATTTACCCAGGGCCAATTTTCTCAAGCTCACGCAGCCTCCCCATTCAAAATTGGCAAAGGATCTTGGAGAAGATCACGCACACACACACTAGCTTCTCACAGGAGGCTACATTTGCTGGGAAGCAGATACTGATGATAAAGGCATTGTTTCAAACACTGCTCAGAGACAGGAATGCGGTAAGATCCTGTATCTCCTTCTGTCTGTGCACACCAGGAGATCACAGTACACAATTCTGAGATATCTCTGCCCTGCCTGACAGTACGTGTGTAGCAGAAAGTGAGGGAAGAGCCCAGATACAAGACAGACTTATATTTCAAAGCAGCTTCAGCACTGGGGGCATTGCCTTCTATCTGTCCTGTCCAGTGTCTTCCATTTATGAAGTTTTAGCTGCAACTCTGGACGCTAATTTTGGGGACAGACAGCTGGAGTGGAAAGAGAGTTTGGCCTTGTGGCTTTAGGGTTAGGGTTCAGGCCCTAGCTATTTTACTGCTTCATTGTGTTATCTCAACCATGTTACTTAACCACAGCCTGGTTATGGTTGTGCCATGCGTACGATCAGAGTAGGATGGGTGGGTATGTTTCCTGAAGCATCATTACTGCATATATTCTGCACACTTTGCTGTTCCTGCATTAAACAGAGGGGATAAGAGTCTTGCTTCATAAGCAGCTGAAAGTCTATGACAAAGTCCTAAAAACCATGGCATAAGAGGGGTGGGTATACCTAACAGAACTTGAGAACTTGGTGGCACAGTGAATTAGCTTAAGGGTCCTGTCCTCGTGGAATCTCCCCTGATCTTTCATCTGGACCCCTTAACTGTTCTCCTTGACATCTGTCCCTTTCTACTCTAAGATCGTCTGCCAATTTTGTCTCAGCCATCATTTCAACTCTCTGTTTTGTTTTACAAACCAACATTCCAGGCAAACCGAACCTCTGGCTAGGCTGAAACACAGCACATTGAAAATTTCTCCATTCATGTGGTCTCCCCTGCCTGTGATTCATTTCTCCCTCTTTCTCTTCTCTTTCTAACGTCTCCACAACATCAAATTCTTGATCTGCTGGGCCCAGCAGAGATGCCATCTTTTCCGCTTATCTTTCCCCAAAGTATCTGGACAGATGTGCTATATCCTTCATGAGCTAGAATGGAGCTCACTTTCTATCTTGGCTGGTGGCAGCCATGTTCCCTAAGCCCTCACTCTATCCTGAACCTGGCCCCTCTCCTCCTGTATCCTCTTTGATAGTTCACGGTCTTGGAAACAAAATCCTCTCAGACTCAAGTCCTTTACTGAAACTGAATTGAAATTGAGCAGTGGACCCTGGTACCATCCTCCAGTCAGATATTTATTGAGCAGCTACTATGTGCTGGTTATTATGCCTGGGAACACAGACAAGACACAAAAGGTCCTACCCTCATGAAGCTGGCAGCCCATGAGTGGGAACCAAGCTAGTGAACAAGAAGCTCACCTCCTCTGTTTTTCTTTTCCCCCATGGCTTCCTGTTTCATTTACTCCTGATTTGAATGGCTACCTGGTTTCAAGACAGTCCACCTGGCTCTGACCTGAGTTTCCCTTGGTACGCAGCTCTGACAGCTGCCTGTGGATTTACACATGGCCAGGAGGTAGCCTTGGTCCTCCTTTAGGCCACGTGGGCTGCCCTTCCTCCTCTAGATTCTCCAGACTCAGGGAGAGGCTTTGGGTTCTCTGATGAAATGGATCAGACCTCAGTTTTCAGAGGTGGCCACCTATGTGGTCATGATTGGTGTGTGCACCTCCCACCAAAGCTCTGAACTCTTGTCATTCTCTCCTGCAGACCAGCAGCAGAAGAAACATTCACTCTTGAGAAGATCCATAGAATCTCTGGAGGGAATTACTAATTCTTGTTCATTAAGGCAGGACAAGTCTTTCCTGTAGCTCAAATGGTAAAGAGTCTTCCTGCAGTGTAGGAGACACGGGTTCAATCCCTGGGTTGGGATGATCCTCTGGAGAAAGGAATGGCAATCCACTCCAGTATTCTTGCCTGGAGAATCCCAAGGACAGAGGAGCCTGGCGGGCTACAGTCCATGGGGTCGCAAAGAGTTGGACATGATTGAGTGACTAACACTACTACTACTAAGGGAGGAAATGGAGTTGGAATATTCTAGAATAGACCAGCTCTGCCTATGGGTTGCAGGTACAGAGTAGAGGGTGGTGTCTGAATGCTGCTTTTTGCTTTCCCCGAGTTACAGTTTCAGAGGGTCCCAGAGTGTGAGTCTCCATGGAAAGATACATGCATATCATCTTGAAGCTGCTTGAACCTGTTAATTTTTGATTAAAAAGCCTTTATTTTGTATTGGGGTATAGCCAATTAGGCCTCCCAGGTGGCACCAGTGGTAAAGAAACCACCTGCCAAATGCAGGAGAAATAAGAGATGCAATTTTGATCCTTGGGTCAGGAAGATCCCCTGGCAAAGGAAATGTCAATCTGCTCCAGTATTCTTGCACGGAGAATCCCGTGGACAGAGGAGCCTGGCGGGCTCCATAGGGTCATGAAGAGTCCGACACGACTGAAGTGACTTAGCGTGCACACACATAGCCGATTAACCGTGCTGTGATAGTTTCAGGTGGACAGCAAAGGGACTAAGCCATGCACACACATATATCCACTCTCCTCCAAACTCGCTTCCCATCGAGGCTGCCGCATAACATTGAACAGAGTTCTATGTGCCATGCGGTGGGTTGGTGGGTTGGTTATCCATGTTAAATATAGCAGTGTGTACAAGTCTATCCCAAACTCCCTAACTACCCCTCCCCGCCCGGCAACCATATGTTGAACCTGTTAATTGTACAGATGAGACAACTTGGGCCCAGACAAGTGGAATGACTTGCCCACACTAACCAGATGCTGATACAGAAAGTTCTGGATCAGCTCCTGGCTCCCGTGTGGTGCCTGAGGTCCCTTTCATTTCCCCAGTGCTTGTCTTCCAATTAAGCCTCTTTGCATGCCTTCTAAATAAATTCTCTTTTTTCTTTTTAATCTCCTTGAGGACAGAAAGACAAAAGAAAGATAACCTAATTTAGAAAACAAGAAAGTAATTCTGAATCCTTTTATGTCCAGGTTTCAAGAAATCCTATAAAACCTTTTCTCCTGCTTTTTTTTTAGTTGTTAGGTTTAAAGTTTGATTTAGGGAGAGGAAACAAATGAGCTAAAGAATAGAAGTCTTACATATCATCTTTTCAAATGCTTTCTCCAACAATCCCCCCCACCCCCATCCCATCTTGATTGTCAGGGATGTAACTTCTCATAGGCCATCAATGTATGTAATGAGAAAATACAAAAACAACACTGAATTACCCTTTTTATAGGTCCATAGATGTATTCAGGGTGGAATTTAATTTATAGATGGTCATGCCTGAAAGGTTCTGGATGTGTGATAGAAAACAACAAGAGAAAAGAAATATGCTTATCTTTAAAAAACCCTCAAAATAAAAACTTGATTTGTGCCTGGTTATACACAATCCACTAAAGCCCAAGAGTAAAGGGTTATAAGGGACCTTCTTTGGTGATCTGCAGGAGTGCCAGGAGGGACCTCATGCTTAGAATGTAGAGAATGAAGCTCCCCAAGACAATATCCTTCCCTCCATCTCCTGGGCCAACACTCACTGACTCTAGAAGGCCCAAAAGAAAGGAAGGGGAGGGACTTCCTTGGTGGTGCAGTGGATAGGAATCCACCTGCTAGTGCAGGGGACACAAGTTCAATCCCTGGTCCGGGAAGATTCCACATGCCATGGAGAACTAAGCCTGCAAGCCACATGCAGTTATTGAACCACGTGGCTAGAGCCTGTGCTTCACAGTAAGAGAAGCCACCTCCATGAGAAGCTTGTGCATTGCAACTAGAGAAAGGCTGTGTACAGCTGTGAAGACCCAGTGCAACCAAAAATAAACAAAAAATAAGAATAAGAAAAACAAAGGAAGAGAAATCAAGGTGGGCGAGGGGGAATGGGGTGAGAAAGGATAAAGTTCTATATCATGCCAGCTCCTGGGCTTGGTGCCCCCTCTCTGCCTTGGAATCTGCAGCCCTTCTCAGGAATCCCTCCACTTAACATCTCATTTTCTTCAATCCTTCCGCCATGTTGCAGCCGGGGTCTTCATTTTAAAATCTGTCATTTCCACCGCCTGCGGTTATGGTCCATGTTCTGTTAAGGTCCGTGTTCTGAGCGTGACACACAGCCCCCACGGTCTGGTCCCTGACATCTCTCCACAGTTCTTTCTCTGCAGTACCCAGTTGACCCTAACGGCAGCCATCATGAGCCACTGGCCTGTCCCTGAATGGGCCCGACCCCTGAAATCTCTGTCAGTATGTAGAGAAACAGCATAAATAACACGCCCATCTTCCTACAAGAGATTCACAGATAAACAATTAAGGCAAGTTCTCTTGTTTCAGACATGTCTTGTTTTATCCTCTCAGCAACTGATTCTTGACAGAACTCAAGGAACATGCCCACATCTCTCAGTGAAGAGATGGCATTCCTGTCTTTTTAGCTCTTAGTACAGAGCCCCAACCAGAGGAAGGGTTCAACACAGCTTGGGGGGACATGACAAAACTGAGCTTTAATACCAGATCTGTCTGGTATCATGGTCCCGATGAAGAAGCATGAGCTTGAAGTCAGAGATAATGGATAAACTGACCCAAAATACTACTTAAAGTGTCAACCACTTTTCTCAATTATTTCTGTTGCCTTATTGTACTTTGAAGTGTGAAAGTTGCTCAGTTGTGTCCGACTCCTTGTGACCCCATGGACTGTAGCCCACCGGGCTCCTCTGTCCATGGAGTTCTCCAGGCAAGAATACTGGAGTGGGTGGCCATTTCCTTCTCCATTATTATAGTTTGCAAATGGGACAAAAGAAGCCCAGAGAGGCCAAACACATTGCTCATGGCCACACAGCTCTAAGTATCCAGGCTGGGCTTGTCCTTGGGGTTGGGAGATATCAGTGAACAGAGTAAAGATAGCTCACTCCTATGGAGCAACACAGAAAAGGAGCTCCACCCTTAGGGAGAGAAAGCCGACAATCACCACACACAGGATGATGTGCAGACAGGTGCAACTTTCCATGAGGTGGTCAAGGTGGGCTTCCTTAAGGAGGAGTGAGCACGGACAAGGCGCTGCAGGTGTCAGTTGTGGGGAGTCTGCAGGAAGAGCATCCAGCCCCAGGGATGGCTGGGGTGAGAGTCTGAAGGCAGAATCCTGGTTGGGTGGTGGGGTCATGGTGAGGGGCTCAGCATGGTTGAATTGGACTGAGTGTGGGGATGGGTTGGGAAGACCATCTAAGTGCTTCTGGAGGCATGACAGCATATGGGGTGAGACAGGATGTGATTGAGATGGTGGGACTGAGGCTTTGAATAAACGTGAAGCCATGGCAGGGTCTCTGACAGAGGAACATGGTGATATCAGTCATGTTCCTGTAGCATCTCCCTGACTGCTGTGTGGAGAATAGTTTTATCCTTGGTGAATAAGGTAGAAGCCAGGAGACCTTTGGGGAAGTTACTGCAGTAACCTGGGCAGAAATTGATGCTACCTGGGACCCCAGGGTCCCAGGAATAGTGGGAGTCAGGAATCAAGGGAGTGTTATTACTCGAATAACAATGCTTAAAACTCCGTAACATTCTGCATCACCTCTCCCAACTCCGCCCATAGGATTAATCTGTCCTCAATGATGGTTCCTCCAAAAACCATTAAAAAAAGCAAGTTTTCCCACATTTCATAATTTCCTCTGGAGAAGGCAATGACACCCCACTCCAGTACTCTTGCCTGGAAAATCCCATGGACAGAGGAGCCTGGTAGGCTGCAGTCCATGGGGTCGCTGAAGGTTGGACACGACTGAGCAACTTCACTTTCACTTTTCACTTTCATGCATTGGAGGAGGAAATGGCAACCCACTCCAGTATTCTTGCCTGGAAAATCCCAGGGATGGGGGAGCCTGGTGGGCTGCCGTCTATGGGGTCACACAGAGTCGGACACGACTGAAGCGACTTAGCAGCAGCAGCAGCAGCAGCAGCATAATTTCTTCTGTTCTGTCTCACATTGTTTATCTATTTGATGTTGTCTATGAGAGCCTCCTGGAGATATTCTGTCCCACCTGGAGCACAGACCAAGCTGCATGTAGGACTCCAGAGGAAGCAGAGACCAGGGGGCTGACCACGTGCCCTGAATGCCCAGTCCACCCTCCCTGGCTGTAGACTGCCACTCTGGCTGGAGAGTGACGGGGCAAGTCTAGGGAGATCACCTAGCCTCTACCTCATGGAGTGTTCGCCATTTCTGGACCTTAATTTCTCCGGCTATAGAGTAAGAACTCTGATTATTTGAGCACTGACGTTCTTTCAGCTCAAACATCAATGGATTCAGTGATTAAATTTTCTCCCCAGCATGTGCCTTGGTGAGATGTTGGCAGGGGCCTAGTGGTAGGGAATTTTTGTGGGGCATTAGTAGAACTGATCTGTGAGAGCTGGACTGTGAAGAAAGCTGAGCGCCGAAGAATTGATGCGTTTGAACTGTGGTGTTGGAGAAGACTCTCGAGAGTCCCTTGGACTGCAAGGAGATCCAACCAGCCCATCCTAAAGGAGATCAGCCCTGGGTGTTCATTGGAAGGACTGATGCTGAAGCTGAAACTCCAATACTTTGGCTACCTCATATGAAGTGTTGACTTATTGGAAAAGATCCTGATGCTGAGAGGATTGGGGGCAGGAAGAGAAGGGGATGACAGAGGATGAGATGGCGGGATGGCATCACTGACTCGATGGACATGAGTTTGAATGAACTCTGGGAGTTGGTGATGGACAGGGAGGCCTGGTGTGCGGCAATTCATGGGGTCGCAAAGAGTCGGACATGACTGAGCAACGGAACTGAACTGAGTAGAACTGACTCATTTGAAAAGACCCTGATGCTGGGAAAGACTGAAAGCAGGAGAAGAAGGGGACGACAGAGGATGAGATGGTTGGATGGCATCACCGACTCAATGGACATGGGTTTAAGTAAACTCTGGGAGTTGGTGATGGACAGGGAGGCCACTGCAGTCCATGGGGTCCCTAAGAGTCGGACATGACTGAGTGACTGAACTGAACTGAACTGAGTCATCCTGGGTGTATGGTGTGTAGCATGTTGGTGAGTGGCTTGAATAATGGTAAACATGATCATTATGAAGAAGCCAGGTGCCCTGGGTATGTGAAGCTTATTCACATAGCGTCCTGGATCTGTGTTGTCTTTCTTGTTCTGCAGACATTTCTGATACTGTGGTGTCTCCAGGTGTCCCTATCAGAAGACTCCTGCTTGGTACAGAGTTCTTACTTCCCAGAAGATAACATGAACTTTGGAATCAGCTAAGTGGCATTGTCTGGGGCTTCCCTGGTGGCTCAGTGGTAAAGAATCTGCCTGCCAATGCAGGAGATGCAAGAGACTCAGGTTCAATCCCTCGGTAAGGAAGATCCCCTGGAGTAGGAAATGGCAACTCACTCTAGTATTCTTGCCAGGACAGTTTTATGGGCAGAGAAGCCTGGCAGACTACAGTCCATGGAGCTGCAAAGAGTTGGACACCCCTGAGCGACTGAGCATGCATGCATGCAAGTGGCATGGTCTGCTTTTTAGCCTACCAATCCAGTTCTTCCCCAGTCAAAGTGTGGTTCCTGGACCAGCAACTACTCCCAAGAGCTGGCTAGAAATGCAGAATCCCAGGGACCACCCCGACCCTACAGAACCGGAATCTGCCTTGTAACTAGAGGCCATGAGATCAAGTAGGAAAGGTGTAATGTGACTTTGGGTAAGTGACCTGTTCCCTCTGGACTTCATTTTCCACATCTGCAAAATGGAGCAAAGAAAAACACTTCCTTCATAGAACTGTCAGGAGAATCAAATGAGTTAATACATGAAAAGCCTTGTTACTACTGCTTTTTATGTGTATGTATTTTCCTAGTCAGAAAGGTCATGTGGTCAGTTATCTTTGGGCACAGAAATTGGAAATGATAATGACAGAGATGGGAAGAATGAATGGGGGTCAGTGTAGAATGAATGGGGGTCAGAGAGAGCCCCAGGACATAGGGAGGGGCAGACTGGGGTGCAAACTCCTAGTTACTGAGCGTGTGTGCGGTCTTGTCTCTGTGCTGGTTGCTTTATCAGTCCTCACAGTGATACTGTGATGAAACTATGAACTTCCCCACTTTACAATGAAAGGAATGAGTGTCAAGGTCAAACAACTTTCCCAAGGTCAACTAATAACTGTCAGTGTTCAGAGAAAGCCCTGAGTTTTTAAACAAAAGATCAGTAATGACTGAGGACTGTAACATTGAACCTGCATGGGAGCGGGGAGGAGGGGCTGTCTTCCCTGGGTAGATACTGGAGTGGGTTGCCATGCTCTCTTCCAGGGGATCTTCCTGACCCAGGGATCAAACCTGCATCTCCTGCACTGGCAGGCAGATTCTTTACCACTGTGCCATGCATTACTTCCTACTTATTCTACCATAGTGTACTGTTACCTGTGGTCTTGGTGCTAGTTTTGTCTGTCATACTTGTATGATGTATGTATGTGCATATGCCGATGCATGATGGAAACGTGCCCTAGTGCATTTCATGACTTCACATCGGCACTGACTTTTTCCACACTAGGAGCACTTACCCGCAGGCATCGGCACATGCTGCAGATCAGAGTTTGATTTAATGATGGAAGAAATGTTAGTAAAGCAGGTTTAATTTAAACGTGAGTCATGTCTCGAGTTGAGCCACTGTGACTAGCACAAAAACCAAGAAGTTATTTTCCAGAAGGTATTTTCGGATTCAGCAATGAGGTTGTTCACGTCGCTGACAAACCAGTGAGGTTCTGGCATTCTTCTCTGTGGTTTCACTTCTGTTTTACTCATTCGTGTAAAGGAAAATATTAATCGATATTGATGTCAGAACTGTCGTCCCTTGTCAATTGCAACCAGAGGTTGGCTAAGGCTATGAGTTTAGCAAAAATCAATAAAATAATTCTGTGAGAATCAACTGGCTATATGGGATGGATGATAAAGAACACTGTATATTTCATTATTCTTTGTAAATGGTATGTAGTAGATGCTCACATCACTAAAATTTGTAACAAACTTGTGTACTTATATAAGCATACATTTCCCCCCACCCAAGGAGTTGTTTGACAAACATTTATTAAAATTTACCAAAACGCCACTGGCTAACCCACCCTGAACCATCGCCAATTTACAGTGTCCTAAAAGCAGAATGAGTTCTGCTTAGGTGCCAGAAATAGCTGGCACGTT
Source organism: Bos javanicus (assembly GCF_032452875.1). Classification (NCBI taxonomy): domain Eukaryota; kingdom Metazoa; phylum Chordata; class Mammalia; order Artiodactyla; family Bovidae; genus Bos; species Bos javanicus. The sequence goes on from NC_083873.1 coordinate 105,992,107, forward strand.
TACGTCTGTGATTAGACTCTGGGTTTCAGCCTGAAGCATTGATTTTACTGTTCTGAGTCACATGTTTCTCATGTCGACATGGGAACAATAATAATGCCTTGGCAGATGGGATGTGAAGCTGGGTGTCCAGCAAAAGTTCCTTTCAAGTGTAGGAACACAAAGGGAACAGAATCCCATAGAATCATGCTGCCTTCCTCCCCTCTGCTCTTCCAGAATGAATGTAAATCAGTGGGCTTTTGTACCCCCTTCCTAACACACTGATGACTTTAATACTTGTCTTGCTGTACTTCTGGATCAGTCCCCCAGCATCTATTATTTCATAGCTGGAGGAGCTATAAACTCAGGGTAGATTTAAGTTCAAATACCCTTTTCTTTTTTCCACCTAAAAATTTTTTGTCAACTGACTTGCGAGCAAAACAGGAGAAAAGATTCAAAATTCCCTTGTGATCTGCAACCTGATTACAAAGAAATTACAAGGTAGGGGTTTCCTTTTGGTGGGATCACAACCTGTTGAAGTGGGGAAGCTGCTCATTGGAAATGAGAGAAGTAATTTCTATGCTAGGCACTTGGTAGGTACCTACAGCTCTCCAGTAAATTAAATTCTAATTAGGTAACAGTTAATGTGTGCTCAGAGCATTACAAATAAAGACTCTAGCTAGTGATTCAGGAACCACACCAACCTTTTCAAGTGGAAGGTTTGATTTCCCAGTACCTTCTAATGTGTTTTCATTTTTTCCCTGCACCATGTAGGCAGAAAAAGAGAGAGAGAAAAAATAGCCTTCATACTTCTCTGGCAGGCTCATTTTGTGGTTCGAACCCTTCACATCTCTTCCACTAAGTGTCTAACCAGGAGATAAAGAGTGGCTTTTGTTTTTGTTTTTAATCCTAGGCTGTAAGGAGTGGTGTGAGCAGAGAGAGAGAATGAACTGGATGTGTTCCTCATGGTGGAGTCACTAGGTTTTTAGTTGTGAAGGGAAGAGTGAATGGGTTTATTGAAAAAAATCAAGACTCTCAAGACAGTTTCTAAAACATTTAAACCAAATTTATAATATGTCTCAGCAAATCCACGCTTAAGTATCTATACAAGGCTTGCACACAAATGTTCTCAGCAGTATTTTTCATAAGAGCCAAAAATGGAAAAAAAAAAAAAAGACAAACCTAAAAGCTCATGTATGGATGTGAAAGTTGGACTATAAAGAAAGCGGAGTGACAAAGAATTGAAGCTTTTGAACTGTGGTGTTGGAGAAGAGTCTTGAGAGTCCCTTGGACAGCAAGGAGATCCAATCAGTCCATCTTAAAGGAAATCAAACAACCCAATCAAAAAGTGGGCCAAAGAACTAAACAGACATTTCTCCAAAGAAGACATACAGATGGCTAACAAACATATGAAAAAATGCTCAACATCACTCATTATCAGAGAAATGCAAATCAAAACCACAATGAGGTACCATTTCACACCAGTCAGAATGGCTGCGATCCAAAAGTCCAAAAGCAATAAATGCTGGAGAGAGGGTGGAGAAAAGGGAACCCTCTTACACTGTTGGTGGGAATGCAAACTAGTACAGCCACTATGGAGAACAGTGTGGAGATTCCTTAAAAAACTGGAAATAGAACTGCCTTATGACCCAGCAATCCCACTGCTGGGCATCCACACTGAGGAAACCAGAATTGTAAGAGACATGTGTACCCCACTGTTCATCGCAGCACTGTTTATAATAGCCAGGACATGGAAGCAACCTAGATGTCCTTCAGCAGACAAATGGATAAGAAAGCTGTGGTACATATACACAATGGAGTATTACTCAGCCATTAAAAAGAATACATTTGAATCAGTTCTAATGAGGTGGATGAAACTGGAGCCTATTATACAGAGTGAAGTAAACCAGAAAGAAAAACACCAATACAGTATACTAACATATATATATATATGGAATTTAGAAGGATGGTAACGATAATCCAGTATGTGAGACAGCAAAAGAGACACAGATGTATAGAACAGTCTTTTGGACTCTGTGGGAGAGGGCAAGGGCAGGGTGATATGGGAGAATGGCATTGAAACATGTATAATATCATATGTGAAACGAATCACCAGTCCAGGTTCAATGCATGAGACAGGGTGCTCAGGGCTGGTGCACTGGGATGACCCAGAGGGATGGGATGGGGAGGGACGTGGGAGGGGGTTTCAGGATGGAGAACACATGTACACCCATGGTGGATTCATGTCAATGTATGGCAAACCAATACAATATTGTAAAGTAAAAAAATAAATAAAACTGGAAAAAAAAGAAAAAAAAAGAAATCAGTCCTGAATATTCTTTGGAAGGACTGATGATGAAGCTGAAACTCCAATACTTCACCACCAGATGCGAAGAATTGACTCATTTGAAAAGACTCTGATGCTGGGAAAGACTGAAGGCTGGAGGGGAAGGGTGAGATGGCTGGATGGCTTCACCGACTCAGTGGGCATGAGTTTGAGTAAACTCCAGGAGTTGGTGATGGACAGGGAAACCTGGCGTGCTGCAGTCCAGGGGGTCACAAAGAGCTGGACACGACTGGACAATTGAACTGAACTTAACTGAAGAAGCTCATGAATCAGGGGATGGACAGACAAAACGGGGTATATTCATGCAATGGAATATTACTGAGCAGTAGAAAGGAATGAACTATTTTACATGCTACAACTTGGATGAACTTCAAACACATGTCAAGTGAAAGAGGCCAGAAACAAGAGACTGCATATTGTACAATTCCATTTACATGAAATGTCCAGAAAAGATAAATCTACAGAGTCAGGAAGTAGATGAGAAGTTGCTGGAGGCAGAGGGTGTGGGTTGGGAGACAGGGATTAATAGTAAATGGGGATGATGGAAATGTAAAAGTGTTTTATGGTGATGGCCACACAACTCGATAATTCTACTAAACAGCTGAAACTCCCTAAAGGCTTAGCCTTTGTGGCCGTACTGGCGCGTACCCAGGGACCAAGTGCTGTAATTCATTCTAATGACACTCTGCTATCTCTGAAAGCAATTGCCCAGCCTTTCATGCTAAATTAGAGTTAAGCATAGTAATCACCTGTTAGGAAAATGAATTCCCTCTGTTTTTAGAAGCTTTGTGTTTTCTAACCAGTCAGAGTTCTCAGACTGCTGCCAGCAAGCCAGGGATAGGTATGCAGTCTAGACAGATGGCATCTTTAGGACCATGTCTAGGTAATAATGATGTGGGCAACACCTTGTTGGAATAAAATTCAACGTTATGGGTTGCTGTCCTTCTCAGAGCACCTTGGCTGCTCTCTGTACGACTGTGACCTCACTAGTTATTAAAATTGGCTTCATTTCTGCCAGAAACACAGACATGTGTGTGTGAGAGAGAGAAAGAGAGAGAGACATGAGGTAGGGAGTATAATGGGAAAAGAAAAGAAATAAAAATGCAAGGAAAGAGGACAGTCAGCATTATAAATGGGTTTGAATAGATTTCCACAATATTAAAGAGGACTCTACAAAAAGTCAAAGCACAAAAAAGTAAAAAGAGCCCTGAATATTCACTGGAAGGACTGATGCTGAAGCTGAAGCTTCAATACTTTGTTCACCTGAACCAAAGAGAACTCATTAGAAAAGACCCTGATCCTGGGAAAGATTGAAAGCAGGAGGAGAAGGGGGTGACGGAGGATGAGATGGTTAGTATCACTGACTCAATGGACATGAATTTGAGCCACCTCCAGGAGACAGTGAAGAACAGGGAAGCCTGACATGCTGCAGTCAATGGTATCAGAAAGAGTCAGATACGTGACTGAACAACAACAGCTCAGGGAGTCCTCTAAGATGACTCTATGGATATGAGATGCAACATTCCATGGGTGATGAATATGGTGCCTTTACAGGAAAATGAAGGGAGACAGACACTGAGGTGCTCTCCTTCTAAGAGGATGGGTGTTCTTGTCCCCATTTTGCAGATGCAGAAACTGAGGCCAAGAGGCATGTAACACCCTGTCCCCTAGTGATGAGTGGCAGGGCCACCCAAACTGATTCCTCTCAGACTCAAAGCCCAAGATTCTTTCCACAGTGCTCTGACTTAGTATTCACTGAGAGGTTCTAAGTGGCGTAGAAAGAAGGCACCTAGATAACAAGCCCCGATTTTTTTGCACAAAAGAATGTGGGAAATCTATAGCCTGGACACTCCTTCTTACCCCTTGGGCAGTCAAGCTATGAGGGAAATTCTATATATCAAGATAAAGGGAGGCATGCATCCATCTCCTTGAAGCTACCCCCCAATCCCTTAGAGTTCACAGCTCCTCACTGTAAAAATGAGAGACTTAAAGTTCAGAAGTGGAAACTGTACATTCAACCCACACAAGCCAGAGCTACCTCCATTCCTAAGGGCACCATTTTTCTGGGCATCTGAGCCTTTTGTGGCGGGAGGGGCCAATGGTTTTATCCTTTTCAGTGGGGTTTTGTACCCAGAATTGCCATGTTAACATTGATGGCAGAAACCCAGGTATTACAGAATCGCCTCACTTAGAGGCTAACTTAACTGTTTCAGGATCCTCGATGATTACATCTGGAGCTGCTCAGTGGGGTTCTCTCTAACCTCAGGGTCTGCCTCCCTTCATTTTCCCTTAAAGGCACCATGCCCGCACCCATGCAATATTGAATCTCATACCCAAAGAGTTTCTTCTGCCCAGATTGTAAGGCAGCTGGCTGATTCTTACTTTCAAATCTTTCAAAACCAAGATCCAGTCTAGCTTGCCAGCCTGCTCTGTTAAGCAGTCTCTCTCCTGGATCTCATGGTCTGTGTTTGTTTCCTCATCATGTTTTACATATCAGGTTATAAGCACTAACTTCCTTGTCTGTCTGTCCTTTGAGAGAGAGAGTATAAACATCTTTCTGGAAAGGGCAGAAGAGTAGCAATGTATCTGAGTTAGGGAGATTCTTCAGGGCAGGGACTGGATCTCATTTGGTTTCTAATTCCTATGTGGTTACTGGTAGATAACTGATATTCATTAAACATTTGTGGAATAAGAAATGGATGATAATATAAACACTACCATATACAAAATAGATAACCAACAAGGACCTACAGTATGGCATAGGGAGCTACATGGGGTTCAGATTGGGGAACACATGTATGCCTGTGGCGGATTCATTTTGATATTTGGCAAAACTAATACAATTATGTAAAGTTTAAAAATAAAATTAAAAAAAAATAACAACAACAACAACAACAAAAATATTTGTAGTAACCTATAAGGGAAAAGAGGGCTTTCCTGTTGGCTCAGTGGTGAAGAATCCACCTGCCAATGCAAGAGACGTGGGTTCAATCCCTGGCTTGGGAAGATCCCCTGGAGAAGGAAATGGTAACCCACTTCAATATTTTTGCCTGAGAAATCCTATGGGCAGAGGAGCCTGGCAGGCTGCAGTCCATGGGGCCTCAAAAGAGTTGGACATGACTTAGCAACTGCTGCTGCTGCTGCTGCTGCTAAGTCACTTCAGTCGTGTCTGACTCTGTGCTACCCCATGGACGGCAGCCCACCAGACTCCCTCATCCCTGGGATTCTCCAGGCAAGAATACTGGAGTGGGTGGCCATTGCCTTCTCCGGACTTAGCAACTAAACAACAATAATGCTGCTGCTGCTGCTAAGTCGCTTCAGACGTGTCCAACTCTGTGCGACCCCATAGACGGCGGCCCACCAGGCTCCCCTGTCCCTGGGATTCTCCAGGCAAGAACACTGGAGTGGGTTGCCATTTCCTTCTCCAATGCATGAAAGTGAAAAGTGAAAGGGAAGTCACTCAGTCATGTCAGACTCTTAATGACCCCATGGACTGCAGCCCACCAGGCTCCTCCATCCATGGGATTTTCCAGACAAGAGTACTGGAGTGGGGTGCCATTGAGGAGGGAAACGAATCCGAAAAAGAATATGTATACATATTCACACACACACACACACACATATACATACATATGTATAACTGAATTACTTTGCTGTACACCTGAAACTAACACAGCATTGTAAATCAACTATTCTTCAATAAAACAAACTAAATTTAAATAGGGAAATGGGTGAATAAATCTCTAACTCAGTATAAGAAGCTTAAGTGTCATTGGGGCCTTTCCACATAGGGGTCCTTGGAGTCAGGGGCATAAAGCTTTGCTAGATAGACTTGCTTCTAGAAACATGGCTCGTGTCTGAAACAGACGACATCCAGTGAAGACCCACAAACGGTAGCCCCTGGGACTTCTACTCCTTGAGTTCTTTCCATCCTAAAATTCCCTATAGTGACATCAGATTCACTGTTATTCCGTCCTCTCAGGAAGATGTTAGGAACAAAATGCTGAGAGAAGGATGATGCAGGTTTGAAAATGGACAACTTGTTTTGCACTGGGGCAGCCTGGAGCCCGTGGCTTCTCACTGAACTGCCTTTGTGTGCAGCGAACAGCTTCCTGACTGCAGCCTCTTGTTCCATGATTAGACGCTGGGGCTCCACAGGTAAGAGATGAACAATTCTAAGGGTAATTGAACACTCCACAAATTTTCACCGTGGATCAGCACTGAGCCATTTAGTGCAGGTATTTCTGTAACTGCGATGCTGATAAATGTACAACTGTTGAATGGTTCTCATCTGGGCTAAACAGGACTTGGTATTTGCAGTCTAGGTCATCAAGTTAGTGGTTTGGGAACAAAGGTTGCTTAGAGACCAGAAAAAAATTTTGTTTGGACATTTGAGTCCTTATATTCTAGGCCTTGGAAGATTTGAAGGAGTAGAAAAAACTTAAATGTCTTTGCGTGCTAACCCTTTGTTTGCATAGATTGTTTGGCTGCCTGTTGTGAAGAGCCAATGTGTTAGAAAAGACCCTGATGCTGGGAGATCAAACCAGCCAATCGTACAGGAAATCAGTCCTGAATATTCTTTGGAAGGACTGATGCTGATGCTGAAGCTCCAATACTTTGGCCACCTAATGCGAAGAACTGACTCATTGGAAAAGACTCTGATGCTGGGAAAGACTGAAGCAGGAGGAGAAGGAAACGACAGAGGATGAGATGGTTGGATGGCATCACTAAGCTGATGGACATGAGTCTGAGCAAACTTGGGGAGACAATGAAGGAGAACAGGGAGGCCTGGTGTGCTGTAGTCCACGGGGTCCCAAAGAGTCGGACATGACTGAGCGACGGAACTGAACTCTCTCTTCCCCACTCCAAGTGGAAAAGTATGGAGCCTGAGGAGTTTAGGTTGTATTTAAACAGTCCAGAGTGTTAGAACTGAGGGAGGGCAGTGATGCCGGGACAGATAAACACCGATGTGCTTTGCTAGACCCTAATCTCAAGATGTCTTTTAAAAAATATTTGATTGGAGTAGAGTTGATTTACCGTGTTGAGTTAGTTTCAGATGTGCATCTGCAGCTGCTGACCTTCATCACCCCCTGAGGGAGTTCAGGGTGGAGTGAGGCACTCTGTGCTCCAGGGAATCTGGTGCGACAGGTCTTTATACAGTTGGATATTTTCAGGAACAGATTTTATGATCCCAATCCTTGCATCTCTTCATATCTAGAAAAACACTAGATCTCTTCATGATGACATCAGATCCTCAAGACTAGCAGAAAACCTTTTGTAAAATGAGTGCTTAAGTGTATTGAACTTTTCCTTCACCAAAATCTTATATATTGACCTTCCCCCACTGCCTATTGGGAGCAGTGTCTCAGAGCTATCTGAGGGGCTGCCTCCTGGGCTGCAGTCCTTTTTGCCCCAAATAAAACTTAACTCACAACTCTCACACTGTACCTCTTTTTAGTCAACAATGATCTATTTTATACACAGTCCTGTGTATGTTAATCCCAAGCTTCCAATTTATCCCTCTCATCCTCTGTTGCCCTCTTCTTTTGTCTTCAATCTTTCTCAGTATTAGGATCTTTTCCAGTGAGTCAGCTCTTCGCATTAGGAGGCCAGATTCCTGGAGCTTCAGCTTCAGCATTAGTCCTTCCAGTGACCATTCAGGACTGATTTCCTTTAGGGTTAATGGAATGAAGAGAGGGGGGCATTTATTGTGCTAAGGGTGTGTGTGTGTGTGTGTGTGTGTGTGTGTGTGTGTGCATGTCTGTGTGTTGCTTGTGCAGTTTGCCTCTGTGATATCATACTTGATGGCTGCACAGTATTTTGGAATATGGCTTTTAGACCACATTATAAAATGTCCCAAATGAATGGTGTGTGCTTTCAAAAATGACTTAGTCTTGACACTCATTACCTATGGGATTTTGAGGAGGCTTTTTTGCCTCTGTGTTCCTCAGATTCCTCACCTGCACCGCAGGCAGGGAGAGCTTTTTGCCCACTTTCTTTCATAGAACTAGCTCTAGAACCCAGCTTTCCTAGTTTCCGGTTTACTTATGCTGGGTAAACATCACCTAAAGTCAGAGGCATGGCCACGTCAGCTGTGCCTTCCTCTTCCAGGGGTTTAAAATTTATTTTTCCCCCTCTCCATGGTTGGCAGGAAGGTTGACAGTCACAGAATGGATCCGTTTTACTGGTGAAAACTGTGAGTTTTTCAGCCCCAGGACTGTGGACCCAGACTCAGCTCCAGACATTGAAGCACAAATACCTCCTTTATGTAGAAGACGAGGCTCACCACACACACTTTGCAAGCCTGGCCTGGTAGCCGAAGGCCTGTGAGTGCCCAGTGTTCTGACCAACCTTCTGAGCCTGGGCGAAATAAGAATCCTTTCACAAGAGTCACGTATGACTTAGTGAATGTAAACCACACCACATTATTTCTTAAGATTAATTTTCATTGGAATATAGTTCATTTACAATGTTGTGTTTGTTTTGGGTGTGCAGCAAAGTGGATTATTTATGCTCAGTTGTTCAGTCTTGTCTGACTCTTTGCGACTATATAGACTGTAGCCCACTACAGGCCTCTGTCCAGGGAATTTTCCAGGCAAGAATACTGGAGTGGGTGGTCATTTCATATGCATAAATCCACTCTTCTTTAGATTCTTTTCCCATATAGGTCAGCTATTTCCTAATACTACAGAGTATTGAGTAGAGTTCACTATGCCGTACCATTGATCCTTATTACATATGTATATAATAGTACGTATGTATCAGTCCCAATCTCCCAATTTACCCCTCCTCTCCTCTCTTATCCTCTGGTACCATAAGTTTGTTTTATATTGACTCACTTATTCAAACAATATGACCACTTGGGTCCATGGGTGGAAGTGCAGCAGATGATACTGGTGACCCCGCTGGGTCCCCTTTACTGGACTGGCATACCCCTCCTCTGCTGCTAGGGGGTAACTGTTAAGATTTGCACTCTTTTCACTGACTGGAGCCCCCTGGCCTGGTGATGCCTGAGAAAAGGGATTGTTCGCTCTCACCCTCAAGGGCATCCTGAGCTGCTGAGTCAGCTCCCTGCCTCTGCATTCAACAATCTCTCTGACACTCAGGCCCAGGAGCTTCCTACAGAGTCAGGAAAACCTTTTCATAACGCTCCAGCCCCTCCTGGTGTCTTCCCCCTTGAAGGATGCTCCTGCCAGCACGAGTTCCGTAACTCACTCGCACATGAATCCCTGTTGCAGCCTCTGCTTCTGTAGACGCTGATGTTGGGCATGAAGTTTAGTGGACAATGAGGTGGACTTCCGCACCATCTGGCACTTGGAGAGGAGCCTCTTAGGGACTTTCCACACTCTCTCTTTCTTGTCCCCCTCCAGTCTGTTTCCAGAGAGCAGCCTATGGATACTCTAAAATGTATCTGTGTATGTTGATCTCACTGGCAACCCACTCCAGTATTCTTGCCTGGAGAATTCCATGAACAGAAGAGCCTGGCAAGTCTGGTCCATGGGGTTGCAAAGAGTCAGACATAACTGAGCAACTAACACTTTACTTCCATGCCTGACACTTTCAGCATCTCCTTGTTCTCACAGCAAAGACCGCATGGACCACATGGCTTGTCTTTTGTTGACCTTTGCAGGTTGACTCCAAGCCTCCTCTCTAACTCAGGCCTTCCTGACCTTTCATTTCCTCAAAAAGGCCATTATCCCTTTAAATTCAAAGTCTTTCTTCACGTGGTTCCCCCAGGTGGGATGTTTGTTTATTTTTCTTCACTCTTTGCTTTGTTTTCCAATTGTCCTTTGGATTTCAATGTGGGGTAACATTGTAACTCAGATGACATCAATGCCCCCTCTTATACACCATCCCTGGACTTCATGGAGTTTGCAAATATCTATTTCTAACCATCTCATCCTCTGCCCGACAAGTATACCTGTGGTGGATTCATTTCGATGTTTGGCAAAACCAATACAATATTGTAAAGTTAAAAAAAAAAAAAAAAGAAACGGTTAGATAGCATCACCAATTCCATGGACATGAATTTGAGCAAGTTTTGGGAAATAATGGAGGACAGGGAAGCCTGGGGTGCTGCAGTGCATGGGGTCGCAAATAGTTGGATACGACTAAGTGACTGAATAATAACAACGACTTCTGAGATATTACTCCTTTTATTTCTCTGAATTAATGTTCATTTTCTAAAAGGTAGGGATTGTTTCTGCTTTACCAGGATATGGCAGCCCCTAGAAAGGGGCCGGCATCATTGCGGAATGGAGTAGAGGGTTTGGGAGGTAAGGGTTGGAGGCAGGGAGAGATGAACTCAGCTCTTAGCTGCCTGGGACACACAAAACCGTGTTAGCCTCTGTCTTGACACCTTCAGTGAAGACAGCAAAGCCAGCCTCCCTCATGGGCTTGTATAAAGGACCTTGCTCAGTAACTAGTGGTTATAGCCACTAGCGGTTTAACAACTAGAGCTAAACTGGCCTGGACTTGAGGAGGGATGAGAGGGGGCTTGACTTCCCAAAACATATGGACAGTTGAGATTCAAGGCAATAGAGTGTTCGCTTGGGAGATCCCCTGACAATTCACTCATCCTGGGATCCAGAAGTAAACTCTGACCCAGCCAGGGCGAGGAGATGCTAACGTCTCTCAAGGCTGGAGAGAGGATGGCCAGACCTCAACCCAAATTTGGAGTTCCAGCTAACCTCACAGAACGTGCAGGTCTACCTGTGAGGAGCTCCTTGCCCCTACTCCCCAGGCCAATGTCTCATAAACCTAAGCAGGTCTCATGGCAACATCTTCCCAGCAGTAAGGCACATGGTGGTAAGGCAACGCAGTGGTGAGCAGGACAGTGGTCCCCACTGTGACTGCTCACTGGGGGCCTTTTTTAAGTAAACAGTCACAGTCTCTATAGAGACTTATGGAATTAGAACCTCCACAAGGGAAGCCCAATCATCTATTTTTTTTCAAAGCTTCAGAAACATTTAATAAAAATTTGGAAAATTTAATAAAGCCATGCCTGGTGTTTCTGCTACTGCCAGCCAAACCCAGTCGATGCCCGGTGTCTGAGAACCTCTGAGGCCCGCAGGAGTCAGAAGTAATGGAAGATGGATGGTACTTACGGGATGCACCAGAGAACTGCCTTCCTAAGCTCCTGCTCTGAGAATCAGGTTATTTTCTCTGAAAATTCTCCAGCCCTATGGCTGCTGATTCAGTGTTGTATCATGAGTTGAGTTGGGCTTGTTTTCTGTCATTTCACTCCTGAGCCTGCTGATGTCTTGTTCGCAAGTTTGCCTCTAAACAGTGGTTGATGGTTGATAACTTACTGGGACACGTATTTGTCCCCCTCTGGGCTCTGTGACCATTCTGCGAGATACTCTGAGAAAGGCTCTCATGACCTTTATTATGTGGAAGTGAAGTTAAGTGAAAGTCGTTCAGTCATGTCCAACTCTTTTCCACCTCAAGGACTATGGGAATTCTCCAGGCCAGGATACTGGAGTGGGTAGCCTTTCCCTTCTCCAGGGCATCATCCCCAACTCAGGGATCGAACCCAGGTCTCCCACATTGCAGGTGGATTCTTATGTGGAGGAGAAAACAAAGAGCCCAGAGCTCCAGGGACCAGCCTGAGCTCTAATAGGTAGAATGTGGCAGAATGGGGATTCTAACCTGCATCTCCTCATCCAGGTACACACCCCCTTTCTTCTCACTCTCTGCAGAGCCCTGCACTACGTGTTGGAGATTCAGAAATGATGGTGACATGCTCTCTCGAAATGAAGTATGAACTCTGAGAAGGCAGGAGCCAATAAAATTAATTACACCAACACAGCTTGAGTGAGAAAGCTTATCTTTCTTTCTTCTAGTTCACCTCATTCTTATTCCTTACACAATCTCATAGGCTGGGCTGAGCATCCTTCCTTTCCTTTTCATTCACTCATTGATTCATTCATCTATTGATCCATCCTTCCGTTCATTCATAAGTTCATAGGCTTCTTTAGTAATCACACCAATACATCCTTATTTATGGGAAGCTTACCACAAGCCAGGCAGTACTGTTGTTGTGTGTATGCCATAGTGGGCAGTCCCGTACAATATGTCAGTAGAATTGAGGGTGATGTTTATGCCCATACACATTTATCTCCATGCACATTTGCTGGACAAACGGATGGGAAAATGAACAAGGGCTGTGAGGAAGGTATTTGCAGAAAGTATAGAAGAGAAAAACACAAAAAGATGCCCTCTCCTCACTCCTGTTTCATAGCAATCTTGCCAAATGCCAGAGCTGCTTTGGGAATCAACATTTCCTGATCCACTCTCACTTCCCATCACAGCTTAATGAAAACCTTCTCTTCTGGCCCTCCATTTCCTTCCTGCTCCTCCTGGTGTCTACTCAGATTTGGGTCAACATGACAAGGTCAGCTCCTGAAGAACTCTAAAGGATCTAAGTACCCTCTGAGTGACCCCTGCCCGGACCATATTGATTGAAAAGCATTTCCAAGCTGTCAAAGGTACGTGTTGTCTCTCATGAAGGCTGAGCTCCAGCTGCCTTCTGAAGTCCTTTAATTGCATTCTGCTCTAGCATGGGCAGCAGCAGGTAAAGCAGAAGGCTGCAGACTGGAGACAGGTGATAAAGAATACAGATACTGCCTCTGTCTCAGATGCTCAGATGAAGAGAAAGAAGACGAAACAGTTGGAGAGTGGAGATCAAAATTACAGGGAGCTAGAAAATGTTCAGATCATTGTGTTGTTGGAAAATAAGATGAGGACATTTGATATATCTATATCTCTTGGATATATAGATCTATATAATTCTATCTATCTGTCTAATCTATCATCTATCTATCTCTATCTGAAATGGTCAGGAACTTGGGGTAAGGCAAATAATTTTTTAGCATTCCCAAACAATTTCAACAAACTTTCATTAGACATCTGATAATAACTTACTCCAGTTCTATCACCAAGTAACAGGGCAATAGAAGAAAGAAAGAGAGAGAAATGGAAAAGTGAACAGGGAAATTATAGAGTCTGGCTATAAAACAATTTCTCTCTCTTTTTATTCTCAAAATCACTTGATGATGTGGGGATTATTCCTAGATTTTAGTGAAGCTTGAACCACAAAAGGATTTTCCCAGTTTTCCTCCAAATGTCACACAGTTAATGACAATGGAATAAAAGCTCAAATATGTTTGGTTAGAGATCTTTTTATTTGAACCCCAGCTCTGTTTCTGAATAGAGGGCTTGATATGTATATTACCTGTTTCAAAGTTTGTGTTACAGTATTAAATGGTGGTTGACAGCATGAACAGCCCTTGTGTAGGGGGGACCCCTGATATCTACAATTATATGGGTGACAAGCATCTAAAAATTAAAAAAATTCAAAATGTGACTCCTGTCTTTCAGACATCCATCTCTGCAGGCCTCCTTGGTTCTGTAAATGGAAACTTCTGTTATCCAGTTGTGAAATAAAAGAGTTCAGAAATCATCCTCAACCATCTAATACCTCCAGATCAAGTCATCATAGTCTTGGAAAGTTTCTCTTCAAGCCACCTCCTGACTCAGTCCACTTCTTTCTATCTGACCTCCTCCACATCCACCATCATTTTTGCTGGCTTCCTGGTCCATGAAGTATGCAGACAGCCTCCTTAGCCCTTATCAGTGCTTCATGTAAAGGAGTACCAAAGAAGAAAGTAGGGGACTTCTATTTTGTCCTTGCAATCTGCAGAGCATTTCAGACGTATCCCAACATACAACTTTCACTGAGCATATCTGACCTTCATGTGACTCTTTGTGGAGCATTTGTTTCTTCCACCATATTGTAACACCACAAGGGCGTGGGTTGGCTCTCTGTTTATCATGAATCCTATTAGACCCAGTCCAGCCCAGGGGCTGACAATCACTCTCCTCTTCTTTTGATATATATTGTTGGTGCATATTGACCACACTTTTCAAACACAACAGATTCACAGTTTGTCTTCCAGAATGTTCCTACTATTGAAAGAGTCATGGCAAATAAACCATAGGACATTCATCATTTTTATTCATTTTCTCACATAAAAAGTCTCCATTTTTATTTCCACCACTTTCAATGTTGTTACTACTTCTGCATTCATCACATATCTTTAACTAAGCAATAATTTAAAAATACCTCAAACTTAGACCCAGGTAAGCAAATATGGAGAGGCTACTCATAACAGAAGCAGTTAAGATCTGGAACTTCTTTTCATTTATAGAATGAAAGCTAAGTTAAATGTTCTTAACTTAAGCCATGCACATTTTGAAGGCAGAGTTCCAAAGAATAGCAAGGAGAGATAAGAAAACCTTCCTCAGTGATAGGTGCAAAGAAATAGAGGAAAACAATAGAACGGGAAAGACTAGAGATCTCTTCAAGAAAATTCGAGATACCAAGGGAACATTTCATGCAAAGATGGGCTCAATGAAGGACAGAAATGGTATGGACCTAACAGAAGCAGAAGATATTAAGAAGAGGTGGCAAGAATACACAGAAGAACTGTACAAAAAAGAGCTTCATGACCCAGATAATCACGATGGTGTGATCACTGACCTAGAGCCAGACATCCTGGAATGTGAAGTCAAGTGGGCCTTAGGAAGCATCACTATGAACAAAGCTGGTGGAGGTGATGGAATTCCAGTAGAGCTATTTCAAATCCTGGAAGATGATGCTGTGAAAGTGCTGCATTCAATATGCCAGCAAATTGGAAAACTCAGCAGTGGCCACAGGACTGGAAAAGGTCAGTTTTCATTCCAATCCCAAAGAAAGGCAATGCTAAAGAATGCTCAGACTACCACACAATTGCACTCATCTCACACACTAGTAAAGTAATGCTCAAAATTCTCCAGGCCAGATTTCAACAATATGTGAATCATGAACTTTCAGATGTTCAAGCTGGTTTTAGCAAAGGCAGAGGAACCAGAGATCAAATTGCCAACATCCGCTGGATCGTGGAAAAATCAAGAGAGTTCCAGAAACACATCTATTTCTGCTTTATTGACTATGCCAAAGCCTTTGACTGTGTGGATCACAAAAAACTGTAGAAAATTCTGAAAGAGATGGGAATACTAGACCACCTGACCTGCCTCTTGAGAAATCTGTATGCAGGTCAAGAAGCAACAGTTAGAACTGGACATGGAACAACAAACTGGTCCCAAATTGGGAAAGGAGTACATCAAGGCTGTATAAAATCACCCTGTTTATATAACTTATATGCAGAGTACATCATGTGAAATGCTAGGCTGGATAAAGCACAAGCTAGAATCAAGATTGCTGGGAGAAATATCAATAACCTCAGATATGCAGATGACACTACCCTTATGGCAGAAAGTGAAGAAGAACTAAAGAGCCTCTTGATGAAAGTGAAAGAGGAGAGTGAAAAAGTTGGCTTAAAGCTCAACATTCAGAAAATGAAGATCATGGCATCTGGTCCCATCACTTCATGGGAAATAGATGGGGAAACAGCTGATACAGTGCCAGACTTTATTTTGGGGGGCTTCAAAATCACTGCAGATGGTGACTGCAGCCATGAAATTAAAAGATGCTTGCTCCTTGAAAGGAAAGTTATGACCAACCTAGACAACATATTAAAAAACAAAGACATTACTTTGCCAACAAATGTCCATCTAGTAAAGGCTATGGTTTTTCCAGTAGTCATGTATGGATGTGAGAGTTGGACTATAAAGAAAGCTGAGTGCTGAAGAATTGATGCTTTTGAATTGTGGTGTTGGAAAAGATTCTTGAGAGTCCCTTGGACTGCAAGGAGATCAAACCAGTCAATCCTAAAGGAAATCAATCCTGAATATTCATTGGAAGGACTGATGTTGAAGCTGAAACTCCAATACTTTGGTCATCTGATGTGAAGAGCTGATGCATGTGAAAAGTCTCTGATGCTGGGAAAGATTGAAGGCATGAGGAAAAGGGGTTGACAGAGGATGAGATGGTTGGATGGCATCACCAACTCAATGGATATGAGTTTGAGTAAACTCAGGAGTTGGTGAAGGACAGGGAAGCCTGGAGTGCTGGCAGTCCATGGGGTAGCAAAGAGTCGGACATGACTGAGTGACTGAAATGAACTGAACTGAGCATTATTTCAGCTTGAGAGCATCATCATTTGTGCTGTTAATTGTGATTATCTTCCTCATCATTTTTAGTGGTTTGTGGCTTTCTCAGAGGATCTGATGAGAGTGCATGTTTACTTAATACTATATTCAGAGTGGTATGTTAACACTCCGTTGGGTTAGCTGAAAAGTTTTCTTGGGCCTGAATAAACTTTTTGGCCAACTCATACATTCTCTCATTTTATTATTATTCCCTATGTAGGAAGTTCAATTTTGACCACAGTTTACAAGTGAGGAAAAGGAGGTGAGCAATTTGAAGGAGATGGCACACCTTAATCCAGGTATATCTGATCCCAGAACTAATGCTCTTTCCTCTTGACCACGATGCCTTCTTGGATCTCTACAAGTTCTCTGAAGATCAAGAGTTTGGTCATCTTTCTACCCCAAGCCCTTATAATTGTTCCACACCATACTGAACAGCAGAAATGGAGTTGGGCCGAAAGCTGTACATATAAGAAGTAGACATAATTGCAATAGGACCAACAATTGCAACATAAAAAGTGTTAGACTTTGTGATGTGCCTTCATATGCAATAATTCATTGACTCCCCGTGGCAGCCCTGTGAGGTGGGTTGAAATGGGACAGGTAAAACCATGTTGGGTGGCATCATGAAAAGATGATGGTCATGCATTGTGTTTACATTCTCCCATGCGTACTTAGGACAACCAGTGAAGTTGCATTTAGAATTTCCATTTTATAGACAAGGAAAACGAGATACAGAGTGGTTCAGTTGCCTGCTAAGATCACACAGGTTGAGCTGCGTCCAGACAGACAGTCCTGTCCTGAGCCCTGTCTGTAACCTTGCGTCACACTCCCTCTCCTCGGTCAGCACTGGATTCTGGCTGAGAGCTCAGAGAAGGGGGACAGAAGCCAGTGGGGATTTAAGAGAAGGCTTCTGAGAAAAGAGGAGACAATGAGGAAAGATGAAGGAGGAAGGGTGAATATTTGTCTCAAAAAAAACATTCCACTGGACACTTTGGATATAAAAGGAGAAACCTGGGAAGGCACTTTGGGAGGTATCTTACAAGTTATCTCTGGGTCAGTAGGCAAAGCCAGAGACCCCACTGTTCCCCTGCCAGCTTGCTGTGCCTACTTGGCCCTTTGTAACCTGGGAATGAAGCTGAAGTTAATTAGTTCTGTTTACTGCGTTTGCCTGTCATTTCCCCTTGCAACTCAAGCTTCACGCTGTCTACCTTTCTGCATTTGATTTACCAGAAGAGAAAACAATGCTGTAGCCCCAATCCTGCCTGGTGGGCTTACGCTGCTCTCTGCCAGCCTGTGCGCTGAGAGCGCTAATTGCTTTGCGTGTGAGTTGCCCCACTGCTTCTCAGAGACACCTCTGTGCTTCCAGCATTCCTAGTCACACTTTGATTTTTTGAAATCTCTGTCACTGCTCAAGCCTCCTGAAGCTCTTTAGCTTCCTACCTGGGCAGAGCTCAGGAGAACAATATGATTTTTCCCTTCGGTTCCATTCAGATTAGTGAAAGTCATCAGAGACGAGGAAGATCCAGAGAATATAATCGCTAGAGGGAACTTTGGTAAGGTGAGGTTGGACTGTGTCTTCTTCAGGAAAGGATGAATTTCTTTTGTGGCTTAAGCTGGCTTGGTTGGGTTAGAGCTCTCAACTTAAAAGAAGGAGAAACTGAAAATCTTATAGGTTAAATATCTTCTTCCAACTACGTGGCTAGGATGTGGCAAGATTGGAATTCAAGGGAGTATCTGTTGCCAAAACCCCTGTCCTTTGTTCTAGACAAGACTACAACATCTGGCATTACGAGAAATGCTCCTAGAAAGATGTCAAGGATACCAAGACATCATCCCTGTCCACAAAATGGGAAGAAGTGTGCAAACCAGTAACTCCCACACTGGAACAAAGCCATCCTCTGGTATATGGCATATGATCCATGAGAACACAGAGGCAGAAGTGGGTAATTCTGCTCCAGGGCACGTGAGGAGGCTTCTCAAACAATGGCTTGGGTTGGACTGTGTTCGCCAAAAAATGTGTAGAAGTTCTAACCCCTGGTACCTGTGAATATGACCTTATTTAGAAATAGGGTCTTTGCAGGTGTGATTAAAATATAAGTTGAGTTCATATTGGAGTAGGGTGGGCTCTTAATCCAATATGACTCTGGACCTTATAGGAAGAGAAAAAAAGAGTCAGATGCAGAGAGTGGAACATCATGTGAAGACACACACACACAGAGGGAAGGTGGCCATGGAACGATGGAGGCCGAGATGGAGTGATGCAGCTGCAAGTGAAGAAGTGCCAAGAATTGCCAACAACCGCCAGAAGCTAGGAGAGAGTGCACTGTCTGCAGACAACCTTGGCTTCAGAATTCTGATGTCCAGAACTGTTGGAGAATACATTTCTATTGCTTTGAGCGATCTATACAATTGTGGTCACTTGTTGTATCATCTTTAGGAAACGGATACAAGCAGATATCACTTAGGTGTTGGGCTGAGGGACAGGGAGGTTAAGAAAGGCAGGAAGGGAGAGTAGAAAGCTAAGGCATGGGGACGACTTCTCTGTTGTCCATTGAGAGTTTGTCTGGAGCTGGGGAGGCAGGCAGGAAGCTGTGGGCTGCAGGGTTGAAGTGCTAGCTGGGGACTGAAATTCAAAGGGTGGGGTTTAGCAAGTAACCCACTTCCTAGGCAGGGCCAGGCAACTAGCTCTAGTCAATGGAGTTTGAGCAAAACAGGAAGGGTGTCATCATTGCCCGGCTCTCGCTGTCCTTGCCTCGGGTACCTGCTCCAAAGGCTGAAGCTGCCAGATGCAAGCCTGCATCCCTGAACCACTAGAAGGGGTCCACCCTGGGCACCACGGGAATCACCACACACTGCATGAACAAAATGATAAACTTTTCTATGGTTAGCAACTCATCTTTCTGGGGTTCGTTTACTATTGTAACCAACTAATGAATGCAGATTTCAGACGTCTGGGTGCAAAACATCACCATCACATATATGTCCTCCTTCCCCCAAAGGCCCCAGAACACCCTGATCGTTCTTTTACTGCCCACTCCCACTCACAGTCCCTTAAACACATTGAAAATGAAAGTGAAAAGTGAAAGTCACTCAGTCTTGTCCAACTCTTTGAAACCCCATGGACTGTAGCCTGCCAGGCTCCTCTGTCCATGGGATTCTCCAGGCAAGAATACTCAAGTGGGTTGCCAATCCCTTCTCCAGGGGATCTTTCTGACCCAGCAATCAAACCAGGGTCTCCTCTGTTGCAGGCAGATTCTTTACTGTTTGAGCTAGTAGGGATGGTGCTTAAACACATTAAGTACTCATCAAGTTAACCAGAGAATTCAAGCTGAATTGAACTAAGGTTCATCTAGCTGAATTCCTTCTTCTTTATCTAAATTCCCACTGCAAGCCTGAAGCAGGTCAAATCAGGGTCCTGGTCTTTTGAATCGGGCTGTTGGGTGTGCTTTGTCCTCTATAAAACAGCCCACTGTTCAGTCTATGTTTTACCCAATAGATGTGCCTGTGAGACCATGAATTGCACAAAGACATTCCCTTACCATGGGCTTCCCAGTTGGCTCAGTGCAGCCAATGCAGGAGACATAGGTTCAATCCTTGGGTCAGGAAAATCCCCTGGAGAAAGAAATGGCAGCCCACTCCAGTATTCTTGCCTGTGGAATTCCATGAACAGAGGAACCTGGAGGACTACAGTCCATGGAGTCACAAAGAGTCAGACGTGACTTAGCAACTAAACAACAGCCACCACAACCACCGCAGGAAACCTTTTACAGGGAAAAGTGCCTTATCTGTAAGTTGAACATAAGATAAATCGTGTAAACACAGATGCTTCTGAGAGTGAAAGAAGGTGTTATTCATAATTACTTTGGGAAAAAGCAGTAGACATGCAGTGCCTTGGGCAAATCGGGATACACATTCACCCTGCTCAAAGACGGTTTTGGTGAAAAGCAGATGAAGTGATGAAATGGATTTGCCCAGGATTGAGTAGTCCAGGAAGTAGTGTGGGTAATCTGGCTTTATTAATTATAGACTCTGTGAACTGAAACAAGATTCCAGAGGCTCTTCTGTAAATTGGGAAGATGGTTAATTCTTACAACAACATTGTAAAAATGTATATGAAAGTGCTGTATTAATTCTAAAAAGCTATAATGCTTTAAGTTGTTCTTATCATCCTTGCTGTTGACATCTATGTAATGAGTGTTGTTCCTTGGTGAATTAAAGCTGAGGTTCTTCACCTGTGCTGCTTCTAGAGTCATCTGGGAAGACTGATCAAATAAATGCTGTACCGTCAGCCCTTCGTGTCTGCAGGTTTTGCATCTGTGGATTCAACTAACCATTGATAGAAGATATTTGGAAAAAAATTACAGAAAGTTCCAAGAAGAAAAACTTCTATTTGCTGTGCAACAGCAACCGATTACATAGCATTTCCATTGTATTTCCAATTGTGTGCGTGCTCAGTTGTGTCTGACTCTCCCATGGACTGTAGCCCACTAGGCTCCTCTGTCCATGGGATTTTCCCTGAAAGAATAATGGAATGGGTTGCCATGCCCTCCTCCAGGGGATCTTCCCAACCCAGAACTCTCGTTTCTTGTGTCTCCTGCATTGGCAGTGGATTCCTTATCACTGTGCCACCTGGTAAGCAGTCTTACATAGTATTTACATTCTACTAGGTATTGTACCAGACAATGTGTGTAGTTTATATGCAAATACTATACTCTTTTATATAAGGGACCTGAGCATCCATAGATTTGGTGTCTGTGGGAGGCCTGGAAACAAGCCTCCATAGAAACCCAAGGATGACAGTGTAAGCTTGCTTGGATTGGTCTTCCTCTGTACATCTGTGTCCATATTTCCCCTTTTACAGGGATACTGACTATACTGGATTATGATCCATTCTAATGATCTCATTTTACCTAGTGCACATGCTCAGCCATATCTGACTCTTTGCAACTCTATAGACTGTAGTCTCGGAGAAGGCAATGGCACCCCACTCCAGTACTCTTGCTTGGAAAATCCAACGGGTAGAGGAGCCTGGTAGGCTGCAGTCCATGGGGTTGCTAAGAGTCAGACACAACTGAGCGACTTCACTTTCACTTTTCATTTTCATGCATTGGAGGAGGAAATAGCAACCCACTCCAGTGTTCTTGCCTAGAGAATCCCAGGGATGGGGGAGCCTGGTGGGCTGCCGTCTATAGGGTCGCACGGAATTGGACGTGACTGAAGTGACTTAGCAGCAGCAGCAGCAGACTGTAGTCTGCCAAGTTCCTCTGTCCATAGGATTTTTCAGGCAAGAATACTGGAGTGGGTTACCATTTCCTTCCCTAGGGGATCTTCCCAACACAGGGATTGAATTCATGTCTCCTGGTTCTCCTGCATTGCAGGTGGATTCGTTACTGCTGAGCCATCGGGGAAGCCCCATTTTAACCTTAATGACCTCTTTAAAGAGATTATCTCCAAATACTGTGACATTCTTAGGTACTGTGGGTTAGGGCCTCAACATATGAACTTGGTGGGTATGGAGAACACACTTCATCCCATAATAGATGCCTTTCTCCTCAAGGAATATTGGTATATATCAAGGCCCAAACCCACTGTATTGAAGGAATTTTAAGAATACTCTTGATCTGGAGTTAGAACCATTTCTGGCTAATGCAGAGCATAATCTAGCATCAAATTTTAAGCCCTTTCTTGCCCTGCTGAGTGAGGCTGCGTGAAACTGATTGTGTGAAACTCCAAGGCTTGTCCCCAGCCAACTCTCTCCTATCAGTGATGGGAAATGGTTTAGACAGAATGTCTTAACACTGGGACAATGAATAATACTTAGTCAGTGGCTTTGGCTCTCTCGGCAAAACGCTTTCTCTGCTCAGGCCAAGCCTGGCTGGCCTTAGGGCTTGCGTGTGCCTGCTGAGCTGGGTGGGTGGGGACTCTTTACAGCTCCCAAATTTAGGAGCCCACTGATGGCATGAGGTGCCCATGTGAGATTTCAGTAGGGTCTCCTTTGAGACTCAACTTCCTCATTAATAAAATGCATCATCTCTGCATCATATAAGTCATGAAGGACAAATGGGGTCATGAATTTGTAGCTTCCAGATCATCACATGCTCATGTGGTTACTCAAAATTAACTCACGAAATCAGTTTCTCAGTTGCACTCATCACATTTTAAGCTTTCAATATTCATGTGTAACATGTGGCTACCATATTGGAGAGTCCGGATTTAGAACATTTCCCATCATTACGGAAAGTTCTCCTGGAAAGTTCTAGGAGCTTTACATAGCTTTTCTCATGAAGGACATTATTACTACTGTGTGGTGAAGCATCCAAGATGCAGCAATATTAAGCTCTTCTTCTGTGTAACATATCCGCTCCAGTATTCTTCCCTGGAGAATTCCATGGGCAGAGGAGCCTGGTGGGCTACAGTCCACGGAGTCACAAAGAGTCAGACACACCAGAGCAGTTAACACTTTTACTTTTCTGTCGCATACAAAGTAGGATGGCTGAGCGTCAACTCCAGAACTGCCCATCGTTTAGAGTCTGTGTTCTGTTTCACTACCTCCTATTTTCAGTTTAATATCCTGGGTCGGGAAGATCTCCTTAAGAAGGGTATTCTTGCAACCCACTCCAGTATTCTTGCCTGGAGAATGCCATGGACAGAGGAGCCTGGCAGGCTACAGTCCATGGGGTCCCAAAGAGTCAGACACAACTGAGTGACTAACATTTTCACTTCTTTAGTCTTTAGAGTCAACAACACTGTAGTCTAACTTGAGAGGCAATGAGTAAGCTTTTGGTTATTGGAATCTATCCAGGACGTTCCTGCATTGGTCAGGGACTGGACTGAAATTTTTGGAAGAGATCTTAAAGGTTTCTCTCTGATTCTGCCTGTGCACCTGTGTCATTCATTCTTTGCCTCTCTCTGCAACACACGTACTCACACCCACACCCCTTGAGTATCACAATTCTTCCTTGAGTGCTCAGTGCTGTGCAATCTTAGCCAAGCTGCATAAACATTCTTCACTCCTAATCCCTAAGTAAAACAGGGATGCTATGGCTGGGCCATTAGCTCTTGTCTGGAGACTGAAGATACAGTCTACAGACTACACAGAGCTGTACAAGGATGACCTGCTACGAGACTGTTCTTACTCTCCCATAATCACGCTTCTGCTTTCTCTCCAGTGCTGCGGGTGTCTGCTTCCCCGCCCAAGAGCCGTCCTTGCAGCAAGAACTAAAAACAGCAACGTGAAACCTACTTAGAGGCAGATGAAAGGCAGATGCCTGAAGCCAGCAGGCAGCGCCCGCCTGGGAGCCCGTGCTTGGAGCTTCAGAGGCAGAACTTTGCTTCAGCTGGAAGTGAAGCCACAGCTAAGACGGGCTCAAGGCAGCTGCCTCTGGAAGCTCGCCCAGTCCCCAGCCTCTGAGCATGGTAGGGCTGTTTCTCATATGAAAAAAAAAAAAAAATCAAGTATTAGATCAGAATGTGTGATTTTTGTCTTAATGTCTTAAAGCTATAGGGGAGTAAGATTGTGCTTTGAAGCCTGCTTTAGACCTCTACGTAGAAAGAAATTGGCTTTCCAGGGACAGCTGGGTTGTGTGTGGCAAGGCGCATGGAGTGGAGTGGGGTGTCACAGGCCCCCTGGAGTGGATGGCATGCTTGGGGGGGATGGGTAGCTGCAGGGTCGTTATGGGAATGCTGCTGCTCAGAGCAGAGGCCTCAAGGGAGGCAGAAACAATCCAGTGCTTCCCATAGTCTGGGTCGCTGATTCAATCTGGGTCTGCACCAAGGGCTCAGCAGCATCACGTCAACAGAAAACAAGAGTTGACATGGAGTGACGGGTCAATTGCAAATACCAGGCTCACTCCACAGGCTTCCCCATTGTGTCTGAGAGAGAATCCAAACCACACCAAGGCTCTCTGTAGTGGATGGTGTGATGCACCACCCAGATTGTCCTGTGAGGCTGAAGGAGCCCCCCTCCCCCAGGTATTGGGCAGGATACTTGTAGACAACCATCAGACCTCTTCATCTGAGCGAATGAACTTGTGAGAGAAGAAATGAATGACAAAAGCGCATCCTTCCAATACAGCACCCATTAATATGGCACTCTCAATTATGGAGAAGGAAATGGCACCCCACTCCAGTATTCTTGCCTGGAGAATCCCATGGACGGAGGAGCCTGGTAGGCTGCAGTCCATGGGGTCGCTAAGAGTCAGACACGACTGAGTGACTTCACTTTCACTTTCTCAAGAATACAACTGCCGTCACGAATACATGAAAAATGTTTTTTAGCATCAGTTTTGGGGGAAAAAAAGTGAAGTATATGTAAGAATCTGACATATATACAGCTTGTTGCATTGTCAGCTTGCAGAGCCGTATACATTCAGACTTCATGTTCAGTGCCCCTTGCCGTGTACCTGACGCCCATCCCAGAGTTTCTCTGGGATATGCAGAGATGGCCAAAACATTGCGCTTGCCTTCAGAGAGCTTCAGATTGAGATGCAGGGGCAAAATGAACAAATGCAAAGTCAGGGCAAGCGGGTACTGACAGGGTGTTCAGTGAGGTCTGAAGGAATAAGGGACACATTTTTTTGCCAGTCATGTGATTTACATCATAAAGGTGAGCCTATCGGGAAGGGGAGGTCATTCCAGACAGGACAGAGGCAGGGGACTGAGAATGAGGAAGGAGAAGACAGGCAGCATGGATGTTAGAAAGAAAACCCAGGTCATCTGACTTTGCTGGCCTGAGTCCTGGTACCGCCACCAATGGCACCTGAATGAATTCGGGTGAGCCAAGCAATCTTGGAGCTTCTGTATCCCCATCTACTTAACAGAAATGGAAAACAAATAAAGCAAAAACCATAATCTATCTCACTGGGTTGCACTGTCATTTAATAAGTGGATGGCTCTGGGAAAGTCATCTAACTTTAAATCATCAGTTACCTTAAAGCCTGAAGTGGGAGTAATTATATATGCCTTGATATTCCTGTAGAGCTCCTGGGAAGACTAGGTAAAACAGTGGACTTTGAAGGACATTCAAAATGTTAAGCACTGCAACACTCTAAGTCACACTTAAAAATTATTTTAGTATGTACCTGGCAAATCCACACTGATGGATGGTCAATAGATCTATCATGTACAGAACAGGCTATATGCCCACAGGAAGGGGGACAGAGAGACAGACATGGTATTTTAAAGTGGCTGGTCCAACTTTAGGAAGTAAGTTTTCAGGATCTGGGCTATTATCATGGTTTTCTTTGCTGTTGGATTTCTAACTTACGTCACCTGGATAAGAATGGTTTTTCCGGAAAGAGGTAAATGCAGGTTTCTCCTCCCTGGGATGACGGTAGAAGGAAGAGCTCATATGACATCAGTCATGAGATTCCATCTTTAGGTTCCTTTTTTTCAGTTGCACTGGCAATAACTTCCATCCATCAAGGTCTATAGAAAATACCATATACCATTTATATGTAGGACCTGAAATGTGACACAGATGACCTTCTCTACAAGGCAGAAATGTGCTGACAGAGAACAGACTTGTGGTTGTCAAAGGGGCATGGAGTGGAGGAAGGATGGGCTGGGAGTTTGGGGTTAGAAGATGCAAACTATCACATTTCGAATGGATAGGCAATAAAGTCCTACTGTAAAGCCCAGGAAACTACATTTGATATCCTGTGATAAACCATGATGGAAAAGAAAATGAAAAAGAATGTATATATACACATACAACTGAATCACTTCTCTGTGCAGCAGAAATTAATTGTAAATTATACTTCAATAAAATAAATGACAGAAATTGCTACTGAAAGACTGCTCTGTGACAGGCTCTGTGCTGCAGACTGAGGATAGAGCAGTGACCCCGAGAGATGGCATCCTTATCCTGATGGTGCTCACTGTCCAGAAGCAACAAGATAGCCTTTGGTGGTTGCCTGATAATGACTGATTTCTTTTCTCTTATCTATCGCTACCATCTCAGAATTTCCTGCTGCCACCATGGTAGATGCTGATGCGACAAAAGATGACACATTAGGAAAAGATACTCCTACGCGCTGCCATGCCTAGGAGTGTAATAGTCGAGGAGGGTCTGGTTGGAGGAAGGAGTGGCTGTACTAGTATCTGTGTGTGTGCTAAGTCGCTTCAGTTGTGTCTGATTGTTTGCGACCCTGTGGTCAGTAGGCTGGTAGGCTCCTCTGTCCATGGAATTCTCCAGGCAGGAGTACTAGAGTGGGTTGTCATTCCCTTCTCCAGGGCATCTCCCCAACCCAGGAACTGAATCTTGGTCTCCTGCAATGCAGGCAGATTCTTTAACATCCGAGCCACCAGGGAATCCCCAAAGTTACATATACCACCTAGGACTTGGTCTTTGCTTGCATGCTAAGTCAGTTCAGTAGTGTCCGACTCTTTGTGATCCCATGGACTGTAGCTCACCCGGCTCCTCTGACTATTGGATTCTCCAGGCAGAAACACTGGAGTGGGTTACCGTGCCCTCCTCCAGGGGATCTTCCTGACGCAGGGGTCACATCCATGTCTCTTATGTCTCCTGCAGATTCTTTACCACCAGCACCGCCTGGGAAGCCCACAAGTATCCCTCCGTCCTCAAAGTCCCTCCGCTTTCTAACATGCCCCCACCAGCTTTCAAAATTAGGACTTCACATTCCACAGTCACAACACGAGTGTAAACTCTCAGTGTCACTAACGAAAGTCCAAATGTCCAGAGGGAAATTCCAGTGATACGTTGCTGGGAATCACCGACACCAAGTATCTTGTGGTTCCTCAGTTCTTTGACTTCCCTGGTAGCACAGTGGTAAAGAACCCGCCTATCAATGTAGGATATGTGTGTTCAGTTCCTGGGTTGGAGAGATCCCCTGGAGAAGGAAGTGACAACCCCCTCCATTAGTCTTGCCTGGGAAATCTCATGGACAGAGGAACCTGTGGGCTATAGTCCACGGGGTCACAAGGAGTCAGACACAACTTAGCAACTAAACAACAAACAAGTTCTCGGACACTCTTGTGTTTGTCATCATAGGGCCCTAGATCATCATACGTGGAAATCTCCCACGCTTTTTTTTTTTGTTTGTCAACACCGATGAAAATCTCAACCTCAAAACAACTTTAGGGTTTGCATTGAATCCTAAAGTGTCCATCTCCTTTTACGTCTATTTGCACTATATTCCTATTTACAAAGTGAAGAGGGGGCTTTCTTATGTAGTGGTTCACTGTTAATAACTTAAAACCTCTTCTGTTTCTGGGATGTTCTTTTTGCACGTTAAAAAAAAAAAAGGCTACATTAGCTGGCCTGAACCTGAGCTTGTCTGCTGAGAAAACAGACATTTTGAGTCACTGTCCAGGCATCATTCAGATAAGGACCTGAGCTTGGGGTTCCTGCTACAGGTTCCTGCTATCCTGGCTCAGGGCACCTTCTAAAATAACCACTTCAAGTTGAGTCTGTGAAAAGTTAGTGACCTCTGCCCCAACCACCTTGTAAATAACAGGTGTTTGCTACCCTGCTGTCTCCTGCTCTCTCGTGACCTGGGGCAGAGGACTGCCCTTTCATTGCACACCTATTCTGGGATCTCTAAGCAAGAAATCCAGTGATGCTACTTCCTTTGTGTGCATGCACTGAAACTGCATCTCCAATCAAAATCACCCTGGGGTGGGAAATCAGACACAGAGGCAGCTCCTTGCTGACTCCGTGTGGGTGGCTTGTGTCTCCCTGTTGTTCAGCAAGTCATCATTTACATAGTCCTTTTTTTTAAACTATCAGTAATATATCATTTTAATAGTGATAAGTAGTGAAGGACAAGTAGCGAAGGCTATCCCAGTAGCCACAGTCCATGGGGTCACAAAGAGTCAGACACGACTTAGCCACTGAACACATGATGATAATAAATAATAAAACAGTAGGATTTACTGAATTCTTTTTAATGCCTGAGGCACTGTGCTAAATACTTTGTCTTTTAATTGGAGGATAACGGCTTTACAACGCTGTGTCAGTCTCTGCCGTACAACAACTGGAATTAGCTATGTGTTTACATGTATCCCCTCCCTCTTGGATCTCCTTCCCACCAGTATCCCCATCCCACCCGTCTAGGTCATCACAGAGCACTGAGCTGAGCTCCCTGTGCTACACAACAGTTTCCCACTGTGCTAAGTCACTTCAGTCGTGTCCGACTCTGTGCTACCCTGTGGACTGTAGCCCGCCAGCCTCCTCTGTCCATGGGATTCTCTAGGCAAGAATACCGGAGTGGGTAGCCATTCCCTTCTCCGGGGCTCTTCCCCACCCAGGGATAGAACCCACGTCTGTTATGTCTAACCTGCACTGATAGGCGGGTTCTTTACCACCAGCGCCACCTGGAAAACTTCCCACTAACTATCCGTTTTACACGTGGTAATGTATATATTGGAGAAGGAAATGGCAACCCACTCTGGTATTCTTGCCTGGGAAATCCCAAGGACAGAGGAGTCTAGTGAGCTATAGTCCATGGTGTCACAAAGAGTGAAGTGTGACTTAGTGACTAAAGAGCAGCAGCAATGTATATGTGTCAGGGCTACTCTCTCAATTTGCCCCACCCTCTTTGAACTGTGGTGTTGGAGAAGACTCTTGAGAGTCCCTTGGACTGCAAGGAGATCCAACCAGTCCATTCTAAAGGAGATCAGTCCTGGGTGTTCTTTGGAAGGAATGATGCTAAAGCTGAAACTCCAGTACTTTGGCCACCTCATGCGAAGAGTTGACTCATTGGAAAAGACTCTGATGCTGGGGGGATTGGGGGCAGGAGGAGAAGGGGACGACAGAGGATGAGATGGCTGGATGGCATCACCAACTCGATGGATGTGAGTCTGAGTGAACTCTGGGAGTTGGTGATGGACAGGGAGGCCTGGCGTGCTGCGATTCATGGGGTCGCAAAGAGTCGGACACGACTGAATGACTGAACTGAACTGAACTGAACTCCATCCCCCACTGTGTCCACAAGTTCATTCTGTATGTCTGCATCTCTGTTAATTAAACACACCGGCTTCATGTTTTCCTCACACAGGAAGATGGGACTGGAGAAGGCCAATGTATTCTGTACAGATCAACAAAAACTTAGACAACATAGGAGCAAGAAGGTGAGAAGGAGACGCAGAGGAGGACAGAGGGAGGGGTCAAGAGGAGGTTAGGAAGCTGAACAACATGAGGGCTGGAGCCCTCATGAAAAGAGGCTCCAGGGAATGAATGTCTACTATGAGATTTAAGTTGCATGTGGTGGAGGGCATGAAGTTTCCATTCTCTCTCACTTTTCAATCTTCGGCCATAAGCCTTGCTTCACACACCAGAGTTGTCTTGGTCATTGCTATGGTGAGAAATGGGGATGAGCAGGATGATGATGGCTCACACTTATTATGTGTCCTTGTTATAACTTAATGCTGTAGTTGCCAGGGGGCTGGCCATGTTCTATCACAGCCCAGATATTAACTCAATTTAAACCTCACAACTCAGTGAGAGGTGCTCCCATTCTCCCCAATTTACAGATAAGGGCAATGAGGCACAGCGAGGTTTCATCTCTACCAGTAAGAGGCAGAGCCCACTTTTGGGTCTACGCCCTGAAGCCCAGAATGTACCAGAGGCTTAGGATGGAGATCAGCGGGGTGGGGGGGGGAGGGGGGGCAGGTGAGGCATTCACCTTGGAAACAAAATTTAAGGGAGCACCAAAAACTCAGTAATCAAGCTGAGCATAGTTTGAGCGTGACTTTTTAAAATTGAAGCAAAATATCTACTATGAGGAAATATAAAATCTCAAAACAAAGACAGGATCAGTATTTCAGATTTTTCTTTTCCCACTTGTTCCAACGTGGCTCAGCACGATTCTAAGTGTAGTTAAATTTTCCTGCTGCTTCTTAATTCTTGTTCTCCATTCTGAACCAGAGAGAGCTCTGAGCAATTACTTATGCTGAAATTTGTGAAATTCTTAGGTAGAGCTTTCCACTTCTGCATAGCATGGAGAGGGTGTTCATGTTGATCCTTGCTAGCTGGCAATGGTTAGAAGATGCCAGTTGATGGCTGGGTGCCTGTCATGGGTCTCCCTGAATTTGTAGGTAATGTTTTCCCTGGCTATGACTCCTGAGTTGGTTCTTTTTTTTTTTTTTAATTATTTGATCACAGTAAGCACATGAGATCTGTAATCAACATATTTTAAAATGGATGGTACAGTGTTAACTGTAAGTATCATGTTAGACAAAACATTTCTACAACTTACTCATCCTGCTTAATTGAAGTTTATGTCCATTGATTAATATCTCCCCATTTCTTTTCCTCTCTCCAGGCCCCGGCAACCACCATTCCACTCTTTGATTCCATGAATTTAACTATTTTAGACACTTCATACAAGTAGAATTACACAGTGTGTCTTTCTGTGACTGGCTTAATTCATTTAGCTTACTGTCCTCCAGGTTCACTCATGTTATTGTGGAATGCAGAATTTCCTTTCATTGTTAGGCTGAATAATATTCTAGTGCATGCATGTATCACATTTTCTTTATCCATTCATTCACTGATGGACATTTAGGTGGTTTTCACATCTTGACTACTGTGAATCGTTCTGCAAGACCTCAAGCCATAAAAGGGAGTAGTGCTCAGTCGCTCAGCTGTGTCTGACGGTTTGCGATTCCATGGTCTGTAGCCACCAGGCTCCTCTGTCCCTGGGATTATCCAGGTGAGAATACTGGAGTGGGTTGCCATTTCCTACTCCAAAGGATGCCATTTTATGACCCAAGGATTGAACCCATATCTCTTGTATCTCCTGCATTGGTAGGAGGATTTTTTTTTTGTTGTGTTTTTTTTTTTTAACCACTAGTGCTACCTGGGAGGGAGAAGGTAATGGCACCCCACTCCAGTACTCTTGCCTGGAGAATCCCAGGGACGGAGGAGCCTGGTGGGCTGCTGTCTATGGGGTCGCACAGAGTCAGACACGACTGACGCAACTTAACAGCAGCAGCCACCTGGGAAGCCCCCAAAGGGAGTAGGGTGAATAGTAAAACAGAAAACTTTCTCCAAAAGACTTTCCTTGATGCTGCTCATCTCTAGGCTCCTGCCCCAGCCTGAGGCGGATGGTCCTCTCTGAAACGTCAAGCCTCTCGGGTTATCCTTTGCACAGCAATTGTTGCCTCTAACAGCTAATGATAGGGTGTGATGACACCCCTGAGGGATGACTGACAACGCATCCTTGTTGCTGTGCTTAGTGTCTGCTCGGTGCCCAAGCTGTAACAGACAGTTCACTAGGTGCCTGAAATGTGAGTAAATGTGCTTCAAGGAAACTTTTAACTCTATTGTTCTGAGAGTCTACGTGTCTCTTGAAATACCAATTCCTCTCCTTTTGAGGGTAAAAACCTTATAAATCAGCATGGCTAAGTAGAACTAACACAGCATTAAAATCAGATAGATTTAAGTGTACATACTTTGTCTAGCTTGGGCTTCCCTGGTCAGATGGTAGAGAATCTGCCTGCAATGTGGGAGACCTGGATTCGATCCCTGGGTTGGGAAGATCTCCAGGAGAAGGGCATGGCAATTCACTCCAATATTCTTGCTTGGAGAATCCCCATGGACAGAGGAGCCTGATGGGCTACAGTTCATGGCATTGCAAAGAGTCTGACATGACTGGGCAACTAAGCACACAGCACAGCACTTTGTCTAGCTTACTTTTGAAGACAATAATACATGTGTTGTTGCTGTTGTTGAGGGGCCAAGTCATGTCCAACTCTTTGTGACCCCATGGACTGCAGCATGCTGGGCTTCCCTGTATCTCCCGGAATTTGCTCAAACTCAGACCCGTTGAGTGGGTAATGCTATCCAACCATCTCATCCTCTGTTGTCCCCATCTCCTTGTGCCTTCAACCCTTCCCAGCATCAGGGTCTTTTCCAATGAGTCGGCTCTTTGTATCAGGTGGCCAAAGTATTGTCACTTTAGCTGCAGCATCAGTCCTTCCAGTGAATATTCAGGGCTGATTTCTTTTAGGATTGACTGGTTCGACCTCCTTGCAGTCCAAGGGACTCTCAGGGGTCTTCTCCAGTACCACAGTTAGAAAGCATCAATTCTTCAGCACTGAGCCTTCTTTATGGTCCAACTCTCACATCTGTACGTGACTACTAGAAAAAACATAGCTTTGATTGTATGGACCTTTGTCAGTAAGGTGACATCTCTGCTTTTAAATGGACTGTCTAGGTTTATCGTAGCTTCCCATTCAAGGAGCAAGCATCTTTTAATTTCATGGCTGCAATCACTGTCTGCAGTGTTTTGGAGCCAAGAGAAATAAAATATGTCATTATTTCAACTTTTTTTCCCTTTCTATTTGCCATGAAGTGATGGCAAATATATAATAATACATATAATCTTTAGGATCATCCTATGACATAATGCTTGTATCAGGTACATACTGGTAATTTAGAAATGGCGCACACGTGTGCCACACACATGCACACATACCAACATACATATTATGGTTGTATCTATAGATATTCATTTTGAAATTTTAAAATTCTGATTGCAGTTCTGCTAACTTTAATATTTATTTTAATCAAAACTAGAGCAAAGGTGAATCACAGACTGAGCTTTGCAAGGTTAAGATTTATTTTTAGACCCAGAGAGCTTTGGAAGAAGAGACAGTCTATGTCGCTTATGTTTCAGTTCTGGAAATAGACCCAAGACTTGAAGTGCAAAATGACATGGCCCAGTGAGGTGTTTCTAGGACATATTATCAGCTCTGGAACAGATGAGCCCGAGCAAATCTATTTTGTCAGGACAAAATTTCTCACTGCCAGTGACCCTGGCCTGTGGAAGACAGAGTGGAGGAGACAGAAGTGGGCAACTAAGCCATGTGTTTCTTGGCAGAAAAACGTGGCTCTCTAGACACATTACTTTGATAAAAGTCCTGTCTCTCTGAGCCATGCTGATGTGATGGTGGCAGACCGTCTCTTTACCTGTTCCTTTCTTTTTCTTGTATGTAAAACTCTGAGTGTTTTC
This sequence comes from Bos javanicus, assembly GCF_032452875.1. Classification (NCBI taxonomy): domain Eukaryota; kingdom Metazoa; phylum Chordata; class Mammalia; order Artiodactyla; family Bovidae; genus Bos; species Bos javanicus. The sequence goes on from NC_083873.1 coordinate 106,025,506, forward strand.
ATGGGCAAATGAAACTTTCTATGACTCACAGGAACTCAAATAGCCCAGCATTCAAACCATTATTCCTATCTGTTTACTGCCCACTAGGACCCACTTTACACAGGTGTAGTGATAGAAGCTTGGTTAATCCCAGCACTATTTTCTTTTTTTTTTTTTTTCGAACGTCCCCCGTGATGGAGCTCGGCCCGGCCAGCAGCCCTCACCTGCTCCCGCTCCGGCCGAGCCCGCTGCGCACCCGCCCCGCCGCCAGGTGCGGACCTATTTTCAAAGCTATGAATCTGGCAATATGAAGACTTTGCTGAACTAAGATTCTTATTGTTAAGACTACACTGAAGGAAATATTCTCGAGACAGACTTTCTGGACCTTTCTCCCTATCTTCAGGCAGCTTTTTTCAGTCTTTTTGTTGCCATCACTGAACATTGTATACATTTGATCCCAGCATTTCCTGTGCAGTGTTGTCATTTCTCCACCTCCCAGGCTTTTCATATGTGTCAGGTCCTTGGCCCAGGGATCAGGCCTCACTTCTCACCTGGGTCCAGGTTCTGTATGATGCACAGGAGACATGACTTACCCCAGACTAACCTTGAGTTTACTTCCAAGGACTTGCTGTCTTTCAAGAAATCATTCCTTTTCTCAATGGTTTCCCTCTATAGCTCTGATGAAAACTGGGGAATTAGCAACTGCAGTTATAATCTAAGGCTTATTAAGGAACCTTCAAAATCTTCCATCCCTTTCTCTTATCTGATTATTTTATATGAGGCTTCTAAGATGATGGATTATGAATTTGAATATTTTTAAGGATGGGGAATAGCTAGACATCTGTCTTTTTTGTATCTTGAGTGTTATTACCAGAAACGATTTGTTTTATTTTGTTTGTCATTAATTCCTTTGAAGAAGGCAATTTAAGACAGAGCCCTTTGGAAGTTGTAAGGGCACTTAACTTATGGACATACGAAGAGATCTCTGGTGGAACTTGTAGGAAAAGGCCATATTAAGTCCTCCTACAAGATAGGACAGAGCTTCTCATCAGTGCAGGAGAGACGTGCTCTATGTCAAGCACCTACTGTGTCCTAGGCGAGACCTCTTTTGTTTATCGCAGTAATTCTAACAGACAGCTATTATAATCTCCATTGCATAGGGGAGAAAACTAATTGTAAAAAGGGCTTCAGTTATTCATTCAGTTGACTCATAAAAGATACTTTTCTAGGTGATGGTAACGAACACACTGTTTACATACAGGCAAGGCCTATGTGTCCATTAACGGAAGAATGGATAAAGAAGATATGGTACGTGTATACAATGGAATATTACTCAACTGTAAAAAGAATGAAATAACATCATTTGCAGCAACATGGGTGGACCTAGAGATTATAGTATTAGGTGAAATAAATCAGAAAGAAAGAAATATATCATACTATATCACTTTATATGTGAAATCTAAAAAAAAAAAAGATACAAATAAACTAACTTACAAAACAGAAACAGACTCATAGACTTTAAAAACGAACTTGTAGTTACCAAATGGGAAACATGGGAGAGAGGTATAAATTAGGATAGTGTATATAAACATACATACAGTACTATACATAAGACAGATAATCAATAAGGACCTACTGTATAGCACAGGGAATTCAATATTCTGTAGTAACCTACGTGGGGAAGGAATCTGAGAAAGAAAGGGTGTATGTATATGAATCACTAGCTGTGCACCTGAAACTTTACACAACATTGTAAATCAACTATTCTCCAATGCAAAATAACAATTGCCTGATAAACACAGGCAAGTTATCTGTGCTACAGTCCAAAGATGCCCCTGCTCTGATCTTCCAAAGGTCAGCTGGGTCAGAATCTAAAAAGAAATCTGGGCTCTGGATTCTAAATTAGTGTCCATTTCATTACATCCCATTATACTGAATCCACTTGTTCTGCTGTGGCCTGTCTGTACTTTGTTGTCCTTTAGTCACTGAGTCGTGTCTGACTCTTTGTGACTCCATGGACTGTAGCCTGCCAGGCTTCTCTGTCTATGGGTTTTCCCAGGCAAGAATAATGGAGTGGGTTGTCATTTCCCCCTCCAGGGGATCTTCCCAACCCAGGAATCAGTCCCACGTCGCTTTCATTGGCAGGTGGGTTCTTTACCACTGAGCCATCTGGGAAGCCCCTTTCTGTACATTGCTACTACTACTAAGTCGCTTCAGTCATGTCTGACTCTGTGCGAACCCACAGACGGCAGCCCACCAGGCTCCCCTGTCCCTGGGATTCTCCAGGCAAGAACACTGGAGTGGGTTGCCATTTCCTTCTCCAATGCATGAAAGTGAAAAGTGAAAGTGAAAGTGAAGTTGCTCAGTCGTGTCCAACTCTTCGAGACCCCATGGACTGCAGCCTACCAGGCTCCTCCATCCATGGGAGTTTCCAGGCAAGAGGACTTTACATTAGATTCTGGCAATTCACCCTCTGCATAGATCAGAAAGCAGGAGAAATATCATTACGCTTCATTTCTCATTCTCATTCTGGTACGGTAGGACAGGACCCTCACCGTGTTACTCATCTTCTCAGCAATATATCTCGTTGTACAAATTACCATGTAATGAGTAGTCACATCCTTTTGGTATCATTGAACTGATTAAGATGTTCCCCACATATTAGCTAAAGTGACATCATGGGGCCAAAATCTTGTGAGACATCTCTATAGATGAGGTAACAGGGCAATTTATCTTAGTCTCAAAATGTCACTAAATGATGGAGGTGTTACTGTCTTATGACTTCAAGTTCAAAGAACCAACAGTTAAGAGGATTTGACAATGGGCATTTCCCAGGTGCTTTACATACTTTATATAATGTAACCCTAATCTAGCAAGTGACAGAGGAAAAATTGGGACTGTAGTCTGGTTGATTTCAAGGCTTAATCTCTTTTTGCATAACCTCTTTTTACAGTAGCCGCAGTCATTTATCTTCACAATCAAACATGCTGCCGTTTTAAGCGTCCAGCAAAGGAAAGATGGTGGAGAAAATTGATGCTATTGTATTTCTTTTTAGATAAGCAAGTCCAAGACTCATTGAATAAAGATCTTGCTTGGGTTCAAACACCTTGTGAATGGCAGACAGGGGATGAAGACTCAGGCTTTCTGGTTCTGAGCCAATGGCTGTCCTCTTGTTCTAGCTTTCTAAACCTTGGTGCCCAAAGCTTGAGAAAACAAAGAAACTCAGTTTTACTTACTAATAATCCATTCAATGGCTTCCCAGGAGGCTCCGTGGTAAAGAATCTGCATGCCAAGCAGGAGATACAAGTTTGATCCCTGGGTTGGGAGGATCCCTTGGAAAAGGAAATAACAACCCATTCCAATATTCTTGCCTGAGAAATCCCATGGACAGAAGAGCCTGGTGGGCTACAGTCCACTGAGTGGCAATGAGTCAGACTTGACTGAGCGACTAAATCACCACCACCACCAATCCATTTCTTCATGACCCAGATAACCACAATGGTGCAATCACTCACCTAGAGCCAGACATCCTGAAATGCAAAGTCAAGTGGGCCTTAAGAAGCATCACTACAAACAATGCTAGTGAAGGTGATGCAATTCCAGTTGAGCTACTTGAAATCCTAAAAGACGATGCTGTTAAAGTGCTGCACTCAATATGCCAGCATATTTGGAAAACTCAGCAGTGGTCACAGGACTGGAAAAGGTTTAGTCTTCATTCCACTCCCAAAGGAAGGTAATGCCAAAGAATGTTCAAACGACTGCACAATTGCACTCATCTCACACGCTAGCAAATTAATGCTCAAAATTCTCCAAGCCAGGTTTCAACAATACATGAACCACGAAATTCCAGATGTTCAAGCTGGATTTAGAAAAGGCAGAGGAACCAGAGATCATTTGTCAAAATCCTTTGGATCATAGAAAAAGCAAGAGAATTCCAGAAAGACATCTACTTCTGCTTTATTGACTATGCCAAAGCCTTTAACTGTGTATATCACAACAAACTGTGGAAAATCCTTCAAGAGATGGGAATATCTGACCACCTTACCTGCTTCCTGAGAAATATGTATGCAGGTGAAAAAGCAACAGTTAGAACTAGACATGGAATAATGGTCTGGTTCTAAATTGGGAAAGAAGTACCTCACGGCTATATATTGTCACCATACTTATTTAATTTATATGCAGAGTACATCATGAAAAATGCCAGGCTGGATGAAGCACAAGCTGGAATCAAGATTGCCAGGAGAAATATCAATAACCTCAGATACGCAGGTGACACCACCCTTATGGCAGAAAGCGAAGAGGAATTAAAGAACCTCTTGATGAAAGTGAAAGAGGAGAGTGAAAAGCTGGCTTAACACTCAAAATTCGAAAAATGAAGATCATGGCATCTGATCCCATCACTTCATGGCAAATAGATGGGGAAACAATGGAAACAGTGACAGACTTCATTTTTTCGGGCTCCAAAATCACTGCAGATGGTGACTGCAGCCATGAAATTAAAAGATGCTTGCTCCTTAGAATTAAAACTATGACCAGCCTAGACAGCATATTAAGAAGCAGAAACATTACTTTGCCAACAAAGGTCCATCTAGTCAAGGCTATGGTTTTTCCAGTAGTCATGTACAGATGTGAGAGTTGGACTATAAAGAAAGCTGAGCACTGAAGAACTGATGCTTTTGAACTGTGGTATTGGAGAAGACTCTTGGACTGCAAGGAGATCAAACCAGTCAATCCTAAAGGAAATAAATCCTGAATATTCATTGGAAGACTGATGCTGAAGCTGAAACCCCAATACTCTGGCCACCTGATGCGAAGAACTGACTCATTGGAAAAGATGCTGATGTTGGGAAAGATTGAAGGCAGGAGGAGAAGGGGATGACAGAGGATGAGGTGGTTGGCATCACTGACTCGAGGGATATGAGATTGAGCAGGTTCCTGGAGTTCGTGACGAACATATAAGCCTGACATGCTGTAGTCCATGAGGTTGCAAAGAGTCAGACAGGACTGAGCGACTGGACTGAATGCCCTTACTTTCAGCTCTCAAATAAGGGAGATTTGGTCTTCCTGGGAGGACAGAAGCAGCAGTCTTCATTGGCTTAGAAGGAAGCAGGTTTTCCAGACATCATTAAGCATTCTCATCCAAGGAATGCATTTCTCTTCTGTGTGTACCCGGCAAACTCCTGAAAGTAAAAGTTAGTCACTCTGTCCTGTCCGACTCTTTGCAACCCCATGGACAGTAGCTCGCCAGGCTCTTCTGTCTGTGGAATTCTCCAGGCAAGAATCCTGCGGTGGGTAGCCATTTCACCTCCAGGGTATTTCCCTGACCCAGGGATTGAACTCAGGTCTCCTTCATTGCAGGCGGATTCTTTACTGCTGAGCTACCAGGGACTTGTCTTCAACACAAGCTCTGGAGAAACCTTTCTGTGAGTCTCACATAAGTCTCTGCAGCTCTGCACCTCTCACTTACCCCTCTGGGGTGGATGCAGGTGCCCTTACTTCTGAGTTCCTGCACTACCCTGCACTTTCATTTGCACATAATATACGTCACTGTTTGGAAACTCCTTGCTTACTGATCCGTTGTTCTATTGGCTCCACTGGATTGTTAAATATGGGACTGAGGCATCTCCCTCTATTTGTCCCTAACAGCCAGCACAGAGCCTTGCACATAGGAAATAAATGGATGAATGGATGCACAAATGAATATAGATGCTGGATTGAATTAACATATGGATGAAGAAAGAAGAGAATAGAGGACTGAATCAATTAAAGTCTTAATTTAAACACTGCTAACTGGCCCTATTTCAGTGACTGAATTATAAAGAAACAATTAGATATGTCTACACATGCATATAGGTTTCCAGGTGGCTCAGTGGTAAAGAATCCACCTGCTAAGCCGGAGACATGGGTTTGATCCCTGGATTGGGAGGATCCCCTGGAGAAGGAAATGGCAACCCACTCCTGTATTCTTGCCTGGGAAATCCCATAGACAAAGGAGCCTGTAAAAGTAGGATACGACTTAGCTACTAAACAACAACATGTGCATATATTGCTTAAATATACCTGTAGTTATACTTATATCAGCATTATGTACCTACTACACAAAGTTAAAAATCACCCTGCTCCCACATGCAGAGACCGACCACTACTAACATTTTAGTATACATTCTTCCAGAATTTTCTGAACCTAAAATGTTATAGCAATCTGTAACAGGAGTATCATTTTTGGCTACTTTTACTTTTTTTAAAATGCCTTTCTGATTTATCTTTGTGTGTTATATGAATGTGTTCCTATTTTACAATTAGAGGAAATAAATTTTTTAAAATGTTATTTCTTACATTGAAAAAGCTAGTACAGTTTAGAGTTTCTCTTAAATTGAGACCGTAACTGCTGAGAATAGCTATAATCTATGAAGGTTTAAACCCTGTTCAAGATAATGTTCTAGGCACTCATATATTAAGTCATTTAGTAATCAGGACAATGTAATAAAATAACAATTATAATTATTATATTGAAGATAAAATAATTATATTAATTATTATTATTATTTACATTGCCTAGATTAAGAAATTGAGGAGCACAGAGGTTTAGTAACCTGTCCAAGGTCACACAACTGATAAGTTATCAAAGATAACTTGATTAAGAGGAAAGAGATATCTAGTACTGGTGTTTTTACAGTTTATTTATTTAATCCGTCTTTTTATTACATTGTTGTTGTTTAGTCACTGAATCATGTCCACCTCTTGGTGACTCCATGGACTGTAGCCTGCAAGGCTCCACTGTCCCTGGCATTTTCCAGGCAAGAATACTGGAGTGGGTGGCCATTTCCTTCTCCAGGGTATCTTCCTGGCCCAGGGGTTGAACCTGGGTCTCCTGCATTGGCAGGTGGATTCTTTACTATGGAGCCATTGGGGATGCCTTTTATTACATTAGATGGAGTATTATTATCTCCTGCTGATCTAGGGCACTGTGGGACAGAGAAATGACATGAGCAGTCCAGCCTTCTAGTCTTAAGAATTGTCATAGCTGGTATTAGAGCCCAAGCTCATAACCATTCCTTCACAGCATTAAGGTCATTCATGTATTTTGGATTTATTTATTGCTATGTTTATTTGTTTGCTCATTTATGCATACAAGGATTAACTGGTAGTACATATATAGACCTATTAATACAGGCACATAACAAGCAATAATAGCTTAATACAGACTTCTATCTGATACTGTTTTTCCTTTTTAATATATAGGGCAGCCCTGGAATCCTCTATCTCTGATGAGTACATGGAATGAGATACTGTATACAAATATGAATAATACAAAGTCTGGCAAGTAGTAAGAACTTAATTCATGTTCATTGAATGAGCATTTGCAAAGCTGTGATGAATCATATTGAGTAAAGAACACATCAATCCCAGGGATGTGTTACTTTATATAAAAATAAGAGCATCACTGATAAAACTGAAAACATGGAAATTCTTTTATTCTATTTTTAATTAAAAATTTACCAAAATAAATTAAAAAATTGAATTCTATAGGGTGAAAGGAAGAAACTTATTTCTTGTGGCATAATGAACAAGACACTCTGACCAAAACTTCCATAGAAAATAGTTAAAAAAAAAATTTGCAATTGATTGCTGGCAACAGTAAGAACTGCTCTGAGAGAGCTCAGATTTAAATCAAGTGAGAACTCAGAGATGGAAACAGAATACTGAAAACAGCCTCTCCTTGATGGCATTGCTAAAACGGGGGTTGGGGGATGGGCTTTGATTTTTACAGCCTCATAGAACACTGAGAATTTGAAATATTGAGAATTTAAGATATTCTGTGCTCAGGGACTAGTCGGAGACCCTGCCCCCACATAAGTGTTAGTGTTAGTTGCTCAGTCATGTCTGATTCTTCGCAATCCCATGGACTGTAGCCCACCAGGCTTCTCTGTCCATAGGACACACAATCATTGTGTCCAAAATGAGACAAATAAATAAGTTTCACTGGGTTCATCATAGTGAAAGTGCAGAAAACCAAAGACAAAGAGAAGACCCTCGAAGCATCCAGATGGAAAAGAAATATTACCTCCAAAAAAATGACAATTATACTCATAATTAATTTTTCAGTCCCAACAGTGGTTGGAAGCAGAGTGTAGAAAAATAACTTTATAGTTCAGAGGTAAGATAACGGTCAATCTGGAATTTTTGTCCAATGAAGATATTTTAAGAATGAGGAAAAAGTTAAGACATTTTAATATTCTTATGAGGGGCCTTGACATGAAAGAAAATTCCAAATTGTGCTCTACTGAGAGGAGGTAGTCTTCACAAGAATGTTTGAGAAATAAAAAGAAAAAAAAATAACCAAATATTACATTAAATATTTGGATAAATATTCTAAAGCACTGACTATTTAAAACAATACTACAGTCTTTAAGAACTGACTCATTGGAAGAATCCCTGAAGCTGGGAAAGATTAAAGGCAGGAGGAGAAGGGGACGACAGAGGTTGAGATAGTTGGATCGCATCATCGACTCGATGGACATGAGTTTGAGTAAGCTCTGGGAGTTGGTGAAGGACACGGAAGCTGGCACGCTGCAGTCCATGGGGTCCCAAAGAGTCAGACAGGACTGAGCAAGTGAACTGAACTGAATGGTTTCAAGGGGTTAACAATAATATAGAATTAAAATACATGACTGCAGAAGCATATAAATTGTGAATGGATGATTAGAAATAAAGTATTGAAAAATGCATATATTATTCTAAAAGAGGGTTAAATAACCTTGTAAATGAGTGTTAGTTGCTCAGTCATGTCCAGCTGAGCCATTTCCTCCTCCAGGAGATCTTCCTGACTCAAGGATTGAACCTAGGTCTGAGCCATCCGGGGAGTCCCTTAGATGTTTGTAATTTAATTATATATTAAAAATATCTAAGGAGATCACAGAAAGAGAATTATAAGTCATACCTAATAAACTAGTAGAGGTATAATGGAGTGAGAAAAAATATATATACACACATGCATGCACATGTGCATATAAAACCAGAAAAAAGAAAAACTGAAGACCAAAAAGAAAACAAACAAACAAAGAAAAAAGGACAGGTAAATGGAAAAACAATATAAAGTATAGTAACAAATTGAGAAATTATACAAATTATAAATTGGGTAATTATTTAAAGTCAGTTTTATTTTATTAGATGAAGCAAATCACAAAACATTTACTTCAGCTTTATTAACTACGCCAAAGCCTTTGACTGTGTGGATCACAACAAACTATGGAAAATTCTTCAAGAGATGGGGATACCAGAACACCCTACCTGCCTCCTTAGAAATCTGTATGCAGGTCAAGAAGCAACAGTTAGAGCTGAACATGGAACAACAGACTGGTTCCAAATTGGAAAAGGAGTATGTCAAGGCTGTATAAAATCACCCTGCTTATTTAACCTATATACAGAGTGCATCATGCAAAATGCTGGGCTGAATCAAGCACAAGCTGGCATCAAGATTGCCAGGAGAAATATCAATAACCTCAGATATGCAGATGACACCACCCTTATGGCAGAAAGTGAAGAGGAACTAAAGAAACTCTTGATGAAAGTGACAGAATAGTGAAAAAGTTGGCTTAAAACTCAACATTCAAAGAATGAAGATCATGGCATCTGGTCCCAACACTTCATGGGAAATAGATGGGGAAACAGTGGAAACAGTGACAGACTTTATTTTTTTGTGCTCCAAAATCACTACAGATGGTGACTGCAGCTGTGAAATTAAAAGATGCTTGCTCCATGGAAGAAAAGCTATGACCAACCTAGACACCATATTAAAAAGTAGAGACATTACTTTGCCAACAAAGGTCCATCTTGTCAAAGCTATGGTTTTTCTAGTAATCATGTATGGATGTGAGAGCTGGACTATAAAGAGAGCTGAGTGCCGAAGAACTGATGGCTTTTGAACTGTGGTGTTGGAGAAGACTCTTGAGAGTCCCTTGGGCTGCAAGGAGATCCAACCAGTCCATCCTAAAGGAGATCAGTCCTGGGTGTTCATTGGAAGGACTGATGTTGAAGCTTAAACTCTAATACTTTGGTCATTTGATGTGAAGAGCTGACTCATTGGAAAAGACGCTGATGCTGGGAAAGATTGAAGGCAGGAGGAAAAGGGGACGACAGAGGATGAGATGGTTGGATGGCATCAATGACCGATGGAGATGAGTTTGGGTGAACTCTGGGAGTTGGCGATGGACAGGGAGGCCTGGCATGCTGTGGTCCGTGGGTCGTGAAAAGTCAGACGTGACTGAGTGACTGAACTGAACTGAACTGAAAGAATACATATTCAAGAGCCAATTCATTGATAAAGTGCAAACTGGGGTTTGCAAATTTCTAGATACCATGAGTTACTACAAAGTTATAGCAATTAAAACTTGTGTAATTGACATGGCGAAACATGGCACAGTAGAGAATGGCCAGAAAATGATCCACCTGTTTAAGAAAATTTGGTTATGATGTTTCAAATCAGTGTAGAAGGGGTAGGTAGGCTTTTTTATTATATGTTGCTGAGTAAATTATCTGTATGAAAAACAACAATTCTCCCCTACTTCTCTTTGTTGTTCAATCACTAAGCTGTGTCTGATTCTTTGCAACCTCACAGACTATAGCACACCACGCTCCCCTGTCCTTCGCTATCTCCTGGAGTTTGCTCAGACTCATGTCCATTGAGTTGATACCTAACCATCTCAGCCTCTACTGCCCCCTTCTGCCTTCAGTCTTTCCCAGGACCAGTGTGTTTCCCAATGAGTCAGCTGTTTGTATCAGGTGACCAAAGTATTGGAGTTTCAGCTTCAGCTTCAGGCCTTTCAATGTATATTCAGGGTTGATTTCCTTTAGGATTTCCTGTTACACTCAAAGTAATCAATTGCAGACTGATTAAAAGCAAATTTTATGATTTTGGAATTCAATCTAGGGAGCTACTTTACTGATCTCAGGATAAGGAAAGTTTTTGCAAACAATACTAAAATTGAATAAAAAAAGAAAAGTTGGTGATGCTTGACGGCCTCAAAATTATGCAAAAGAAAACGTTAAAAGAGAAAGAAACTTAAGTCACAAACTGGAAAAATGTACAGAATAAAGAAATAACTTACATAACTCAATATGAAAAAGACAAAAAGCCTTACAGAGGAGTAAGCAAACGATTTCAACTAGTACTGTGGGCAAAAAAGAAAAGCATAATGGCTAATAGGTATCTGAAATGATGCTTGACCATATCTGTGGTCAACAAAAGGCAAATCAGAACCACCTACCAGTTCGGTGAACAAGACAACTGCTAGTATGGACGATTAATGAGACGGCATAGCCAATAGGCCATGTACACACACTTGTGGGAGTGCAAACTGGCCTGCTGACTTTGGAAACTGTGGCATGACCTGTTGGAATTTGCAGCTGTGCATACCTTGCGATCCAGAAATTTCCATCCTGAGAATATACCTTTATATACAGATGTGTGTGTGCTCATTTGCTCAGTCATGTTCGAGTCTTTGCCACCCCATGAACCGTAGCCTGTCAGCCTCCTATGTCCATGGAGGATTTCCCAGGCAAGAATACTGAAGCGGGTTGCCATTTCCTTCTCTGGGGGATCTTGCAGACCCAGGGAGTGAACCTGTGTCTTCTGTGTCTCCTGCTTTGCAGGCAGATTCTTCACCTGCTGAGCCATTAGGGAAGCCCTTATATACAGATACTCTTGAGTATATACTCCAAGACAAAAGCAAGCGTGTTCTTAGCAGCACTGACAATCCAAATGTCTATTGATCAGACAGCAATACATAGTATTATATGCACGTATAAAAATCTCACATGGGCGTGAAACTGCAGGAATTATGATTATCCACAATAGCAAAGGATTATCTCTGAAATGTAAGCTGGGGTAGTCATAAAACAGATTGTAGAATGATGATGACTATTACGTACAGAGCCCAGATTATGTTCCATTTATGTGTAAATGTCTTATTATATCAATCAGCTCATTTACTGGTCACAAGACCACCACAAAGAAAGCACTGCTATTACTTTCATTTTGTAGTTGAGAAAACAGACGCAGTAATGTTTACTAACACTCAAGATCTCAAGAGTTGGACACGACTGAGGGACAACCACTTTAACTTTTAAGGTCTCGTAATGGAACCAAAGGAAACAGTTATTAAAAACCAGGCAGTCTGGGTGCACAGTAGACCCTCTGGTGTGATTTTTTGATCTGAAGTTCAACAACAAACAAAACCAAATTATTGTTAATGATATAGCCATATATTGTAAAATTAAAAATAAAAGTGAGTGAATGATTAACACAAAATTCAGGACAGTTGCTCCCCTGTGTGTGAAGGGCTGAAGGTAAGGAGTTGTGATCACAGAAAAGTGAATGAAAACTGCAAAAATAATAGTAATTAAAAAAACTGAGAACGAGTGAACATATCAACTGTTTTATTGTTCTTTACACCTCATGCATATTTTATGGCTATTCTTTTGTTCCTATTCAATATTTAAAGCAATTGCAGATAATAAAGGAAGAGAATGAAACCTTGCGAAATGGCAGAAAAAATCTTCATGTTTCTTCCTCAAGAAGTTTCTTGTATCTTTGCTGATAGAATCCTTAGAAAAGCCCACAGAAACTGACCTGGGTGTAGAATTTTCATTATTCAAAGCATTTTTGTTTAAACAAACAATGGCACCAAATGGCAGGATAAATGCTCTAATTGCAGCCTATTTACAAAGAACATGGCAGGGCAGCAAACATCCATCCCCCCAACATGAGATTTTAAGCATTGCAACCGAGATTCAGGCCTTCATCCTTCTTCTGGTTATGGATTGAAGGGCCTTCTTTTCCCATCGTTAAAGAGATATGGGAACTAGAATTCCACCAGCCATCATAAATTGCTAAGAAATTCTCTCTCCAATTACTTAGATTCAGTTTTGAAGCAACAAAATTCAAATTATAAGTCAATGTAACATTGCCCTTTATATTAAATCCTGATTGAGCTTTTCCAGCTGCAGTGATTTCTTAAGTATATCCCTACTCTTCCTCCATTTGCTACTCGGTAACTTTCCATCATTCCCCTAGCTCAGCCCAACTATCACCTCCTCTGAGGATGTCTTTTCTAATACCACCCTACCCTTTCCCAAGATTTGCTCTCTCACAGAGTAACCAGAACCTCTTCTGTGTGCCCTTAGCAATTTGCACACACATGGAACAAAGCACTCCTTACTAGCCCTCTGCTCGCCCACAAGGAGCTGTTTGTTTACTGTCATTCTCCTCTGGGATGGATGTTTTCCCAAGTCCTACAAATATCTAAGTCGAATCCTGAATATCCAACAAACTCTAGCTTGTGGTAATAACTGCAATGATGAGAAATATATCAGACAAAGGACTTTCCTGGTGGTCCAGTGGTTAAGAATCTGTTTGCTAACACAAGGCATGTGGGTTCGATCCCTGATCCAGGGAGATCCCGTATGCCACAGGGCAACGAAGCCCATGTGCCACAACTTCTGAGCCCATGCTCTAGAGCCCAAGCACCACAATGAAGAGTACCCCTGCTTGCCACAACTAGAGAAAGCCTGTGCACAGCAAAGAACCCAAGTAGCCAAAAATAAATAAAAATATGTAAATAAAAAGGACAATATCTGTCCTAGTCACCTCTTGCTACCTCAGACCCTCCTCCAAAGCAGCGCCTTAGAAACAATTTATTTTTTTCTCTCTTGACTTTTAGCTGGATGGGCTCCTCTCAGGTTCTATCATGCTGTTGCGCTCTCAAAACTGGACTGAGCTGAATGCCCCAGAAGGCTTCTTGATCTTAAGCCTAGCGCCCAGTGACCCTCAGCCCCTCGCCTCTCCATGGGATCTCTCTCCCCAGGGCTTCTCCACAGATTGGAGCTCCTCATAGCCTGACGGTCATAGCATGTGACAGCTGGAAGTGGTCTTCCAAAGGGAGAAAGCAGAGTTGCCTGGCTGTTAAAGCCTCTGCCCAGACCGGGCAGTGTCCCTCCTGCCATATGCCATTGGTCAGCACTGCCACAGGCCCTCACAAGCTAAGGGAAGTGGAGACATTGATTGACTTCTGAACAGGGAGTGTCCAGGTCATGTTGCACTAGAGCAAGTGGGGTGGGAGATGTTGTTGCTGCCATGTTTAGAAAGTACCATCTGCTACAGTATCTACTACATGCTTCCCTGTGCCAGCCAGGGTGCTACACCTATTGCATACATTGTTGCTTAACTGTCTCAAAGCCCCTTTTTAGATGTCAGGTGTGTGTAAAGGAGAATATGCAAGCAACTGGTAATTCGATCTTTATGGAGTATCCAACCATAAATGATCCTTATCTCTGATTTCTCTGCACCTTTATATAATAAAATACTTTGTGATCATTATAAGCTATCATTGGGGGTCAGTTTCTCCAAACACTGGCCAGACTTGTAAGTTTCCCTGGGTGTGCTGGATTTGCTCATTGCAGGTAACGAAACAGAGCATTTTAACATTTGGACATGGTTAGATGAATAGAGTTTGTCAAATTTGTCTGTGGGTTGTGTTATTCTCTAGCAGTGGAAGAATATAAAATATGAGCTGCTTAAATGATGGAAGGTTCTACGGCCATGAAAATGACTTTAGTAACATTTGAAAATATTTATAATACATTAAAGGTAAAAAAATAAAATAGGATGCATAGCTGTATGAAAAAGCCATAAAGCAAAAATCCAGTAATGTTGACTCCTTTTTAGAGGCTTGATTAGTGGTATTTTTCTTTATGTAAATATATTTTGTATTTAGCAGTGAATATATATTACTTGAATGATAACAATAAACTCAAAGATGAAAATAAGTCACAACCTTCTTTACTTTTTGTGATGTTTTTAAAGCCCACCCATACAAAGAAAAGTCCAGCCTTATGGCTAGTTAGCAGAAGACTAAGTTTGTTAAGCTTCCCAAGTGGTGGTAGGTGAGTTCAGTCAGCTAGTTCCATCCCCAGCTGGTAATTCTGCCATTAAGAGAGAAGAAAGTCTACCTTCACACCCCCTGTTGCCCCATCACCACCCATCTTCATACGTCTCAGGACTAACCACACCTGCTACTCTTGCAATAGTGTCTTTGGCCTTGTCTGCAACCTCGGTCAAACTCTCGCCCTGTATCTCAGCTATGTTCTCTCACAGCTTGTAGCTTTTTAATTGCCAGCCAACCACGAAGCTGAATCCTAGCTCCATGACTTTGATAGCACCAGTGGGCGAGCCTGGTTGCCCTGAGAGTTGGTTCGTAATTACTACTGAGTAACTGGGAAGCCAGCCACATTGATTCCCCTGCTGGATGCAAGGCTCTGATCTCAGGATGCCCAAATTGCTGCTTCTCATTTCCCCAAGGTTTGGTGGGATTTACACTTATTAATTCCTGCAAATCAAAACTCAGTTGCTCCCTTAGGTCAAAGGCAGTGGTGTTCACATGTATCAGGAAGGGAAATAATGACCTGGGGTTTACACAAGATTTTATTATTTTATCGTAAAACTGATATGCCACATCCAATACAAATAGAGAGAAATATTTATTGGGACTTCGTGTGTACTAAACATTGAAGTGGACCATTTCAAGAGAAACTGATATCTATTGCCACCCAGTGATGCAGTGAGTTTCATCAGGCGAGTTTTCAAAGAGAAAATATGCCCATACAAGGAAAGCAGTCATTCAGTTTGTGAATGTGTCCTTGATGAGATATGCACAGGATTATTTTCCTAATCATTGTGTAGCAGCTCAATTTGTCACAAAGATCATGGACTTTGGAGTCAGAGAGATGTGGCTTCAACTGACTCTGAACTGGGTGGTTATCCAAGGTGGCAGATCTTCTGTGGCAATATGGGAAGCATGTTTTAGTGCTGAACAGCCAGTCAGCATGGCAGAGATCCTCCTGCAAATTGACTAGTCGGGTGCCTGGCCTGTAGGCCTTACTGGCCAGGAAATTTTCTTTCTACCCTTTTATTTTCATAACTGGGCTTCTCTGGTGGCTCATTTGGTAAAGACTCTGCCTGCAATGCGGGAGACATGGGTTTGATCCCTGGGTTGGGAAGATTCCCTGAAGGAGGGCATGGCAACCCACTCCAGTATTCTTGCCTGGAGAATCCAATGGACAGAGGACCCAGTGGGCTGCAGTTCATGAGGTCACAAAGAGTTGGATACGACTGAGCAACTAAGCACATATTTTCTTAACTAGATGCTGAATTCCAGTGAGTAAATTACTGTGGGAAAGTATCATTATTTTGCTTAATGATTAATGATTGGCATTGACTTGAAGCTGGCTTTGCTGATGTCAGTAAAAAGATAACCTTTCTTACAATTTTTAAACTCACTGTATCAGAAGGTAGTGAGCCTTTTATCCTAAGACTATTCAAGAAGAGCCTCTAACTGGGTTTCTTTTGGAGTTGATGAAAATGTTGAGGCATCTGATAAAGGACTTATATCTATAATATATAAAGAATATGAAAACACTAAAATTGATTGAGGATGATGGTTGCATAATTCTGTGAATATACTAAAAACCACTGAACACTTTAAAGAAATAAAGAAGCTTTCAAGTGGGAACAATCTAACCAGTCATTCCTGTTCTATTTGTGTATAGAGTCCACTCATCTAAAAATGTATTTCCAGAACAGTAACCCTGAATACTCATTGGAAGGACTGATGCTGAAACTAAAGCTCCAATACTTTGGCCACGTGATGCATAAAGCCCACTCATTGAAAAAGGCCCTGATGCTGGGAAAGATTGAAGGCAGGAGGAGAAGGGGATGACAGAGGATGAGATGGTTGGATGGCATCACCGACTCAATGGACTTGAGTTAGGGCAAACTCTGGGAGACAGTGAAGGACAGGGGAGCCTGGCGTGCTGCAGTCCATGGGGTTGCAAAGAGTTGGACATGACTTAGTGATTGAACAACAACAGTACAGAACAGAAATAGGTAGAAAAGTTTTGGAGGTAAAGTGATCTTGAATTAACTAAAAGCTGAAATAGGCTTTGTGGTTGGTTTTAAACACAGCATACAGTTTCTAATGGGGGCTTCCTTGGTGGCTCAGGTGGTAAAAAGTCTGCCTGCAATGCAGGAGACCTGAGTTTGATCTCAGGGCCGGGAAGATTCCCTGGAGAAGAGAAAGGCTACCCACTCCAGGATTCTTGCCTAGAGAATCCCATGGACAGAGGAGCCTGACATGCCATAGTCCCTGGGATCACAAAGAGTTGGATACAACTAAGTGACTAATACTTTCCCTTTTCACAGGTTCTAATAAAGATTATGTGTGCATGCTGAAGAAAAAAGGAGAGTCTTAATTATATCTCTTAGAGCTATTACTAATGGGGTTACAGCCATATATGGAAACTTGAGTTCCATACCATTAAGACTCTCTCTTTTAGAGACAAACATTTTTTAGCCATCAAAACTCATTCCAAAATAGACATGAAAGACAAGTTCCCCAGAGCAGGAAAAAAAATATTGTAAGTTCTGTTAGATGATTTGATTGAGCCTGTGTTCTTATGTAATACTAGACTATCACAGAATAATTGTATTACCTGTGATAAGACACCCAACGTCACATGCTGGGGATCATAGTGAAACAGGCTATTACTCCTAGAGTATAAAGTATTAAGTTAGATCTCAGCAATAAAACTGCCTCATAAAACTTTATAGGTAACCAGTGATATGTCCAAAGCCAAGGTCAAGATAAAACAAACCACCAGATAAAATACAGATCCACCATTTGCTTTCTAAATTCCTTACGGCTAGCGATTCAAGATATTTTGGAATTTAGAAAAGTAATATTGTACGTGTATTGAATACTATGTAATATTTCCAGTAAGTTCTGGAGCAATAGGTAGTCATTAAACACAAAGTGTGTGGGTTTTTCACAGTAAGTGGGATAAATGAAGAACATCCATAACTTCACCTCATCGAGGGTCAAATTTTGTTCTCACTCTAGTTACCAAAAATTTTCAGTATTTGGAAGCCTCTTGACTTTGGAATTATGGCTATGGGATTGTGGATCTTATTTCAACACAAGCCTTAAAACACTCTGCTTTTGAAGAGGACTTACTAACATGAGACAATGATTATAACATAAAACAGTATTATTGAATGAATAACTGAAAATAATACAAGTTTTAAAAGTAGACTTCCTGAAATTTCCGAATATTACACAAGACATAGAACAGTGAGAAGGATTGGTAACAAAACACGGTTATTTCTGGGTCTTAGGATAATTGGTGATTTTTGTTTCCTTCTTGGTATATTTGTATATTTTCTGAAATTTCCACGGGAACTAGGAATCATTTTAAGGGTAAACAAAGTGAGCTAACTGTTACACCCTCTCAGCACATTTCAAAGGGGGCACATTGGGGGTGCTTATTCCCTCATCAGTCCCTGATCTGAGTGTCTGAGTTCCCAAAGGAGCTGGGCCAGGGAGGGCATTTTCTTACTGGAAAGGCCTAGAAGCCATCACTCTAATGGTCTCTTCCAGAATACCCAGAACCGCAGCACCACAGTTCTTATCTGTTCTGTCCAGAATGATGGAGAGATACTGGAAACCAAATCAGGGACTCCTGTATCCAGCCCCAAGGGTGTCATGAGCAGTGGGCCCACGTGATCAGTCTACTCTAACTCCACCAGTTTGTTCCAAGGAAAGAGGCTTTATGTAGCTTGATTGATTACTAAGGAGTCTGGTTGCAGAGACAGTAAATGTAGAATAGCTTGCTAATTTCAGAAGCAATTTTGAATCAGGACAGCTGGACTCTGTAGCATTTGTGGAGCGTTCCCATCACTTTTAACCTAATACTAAAATGCTTTGCTTAATGTACGGCTAATGCTCTTGAGGGCAGGGGCTAGACCTTATTCATCTTCATAAGGGAGGGGCCCGGCTTAGTGCCTGGCATAGGATATATTATTCAGTAAATGTTTGTTTTTTTTTTTTAACTTTTAATTTTATATTGAAGTACAGCTAAAAAGCCTCTTGATGAAAGTGAAAGTGGAGAGTGAAAAAGTTGGCTTAAAGCTCAACATTCAGAAAACGAAGATCATGGCATCTGGTCCCACCACTTCATGGGAAATAGATGGGGAAACTGTGGAAACAGTGTCAGACTTTATTTTTCTGGGCTCCAAAATCACTGCAGATGGTTACTGCAGCCATGAAATTAAAAGACGCTTACTACTTGGAAGGAAAGTTATGACCAACCTAGACAGTATATTCAAAAGCAGAGACATTACTTTGCCAACAAAGGTTCGTCTAGTCAAGGCTATGGTTTTTCCTGTGGTCATGTATGGATGTGAGAGTTGGACTGTGAAGAAGGCTGAGCACCGAAGAATTGATGCTTTTGAACTGTGGTGTTGGAGAAGACTCTTGAGAGTCCCTTGGACTGCAAGGAGATCCAACCAGTCCATTCTGAAGGAGATCAGCCCTGGGATTTCTTTGGAAGGAATGATGCTAAAGCTGAAACTCCAGTACTTTGGCCACCTTATGTGAAGAACTGACTCATTGAAAAAGACTCTGATGCTGGGAGGAATTGGGGGCAGGAGGAGAAGGGGATGACAGAGGATGAGATGGCTGGATGGCATCACCGACTCGATGGACGTGAGTTTGGGTGAAATCCGGGAGTTGGTGATGGACAGGGAGGCCTGGTGTGCTGCGATTCATGGGGTTGCAAAGAGTCAGACACGACTGAGCGACTGAACTGAACTGAACAGCTGATTAACAATGTTGTGATAGTGTCAGGTGAACAGTGAAGTGACTCAGCCGTAGATACACATGTAACCACTCTCCCACAAACTATCCATCCAGGCTGCCACACAACACCTAGTGGAGTTCCCAGTGCCATGCAGTAGATTACCCATTTTCAATACAGCAGAGTGTACATGTCCATCACAAAGGAGCCTCATGTTAAATAGCAGAAAAGCAATATAAAGCTTAAATTTACCATGCCAACCGTTTTAAGTATACTGTCCAGTCATGGTTAAGAATATTCACACCATTGTGCAACCAAACTTCACAATATTTTGCCAAAGGAAACTCTATATACTTTAAACAGCTACTTATTTGCCCTGCCCCAGTCACTGGCAATGGCTGTTCTACCTTCTACAAGGAGCTCAGTCCAGTGTTCTGTGACAACCTGGGGGCGTGGCGGTGAGATGGTGGGGAAGATGGGAGAATGGTTCAGGAGGGAGGGGACATTTGTATACCTGTGGCTGATTTGTATTGATGTGTGGCAGAGGCCAACACAGTATTGTAGAGCAGTTGTCCTCCAATAATTGTATTTTGTTCTGTACTTCTCAAAAACAAATGAGCCAAAAAAATAAATAAATAAACTCACTGAAGGAATTTAAAAAAAGGGAAAGAAATTGACACTAGATGGATGATGCTTAAAGAGATTATGTTAAGTGAAATAAGCAATAAAAAGCAAGTACAGTAAATGCTTTTGACCCAGCTGATATATTTGAAGGGGAAAGCATGAGCATATATTCACACTGTGTATGTACCCATATGTGTGTGCAAGTGCATAAATATATAATCTATTTCTATATCATCCTCTCATTATGTTTATTCATTCTTTGTAAAACTGCCCAGTGGCTCAGAGTAAATAGCCGTAGTTACAAAGGCCATTTAGAATTTCATGTTAGAAAATCAGAATTCTAGATTATGGAATTGTAAGATATCTTAGACCAGAATTTTGCAAGCTTAGCTGCAGGTTAGACTCAGTTGTGCATTAGTAGAACGGCCCACTGTTCAGGTATTCTGATTTCTTTGGTCTGGGGAAAGTTGCTGAAATTTTGTCTGGAGCTTCCTTGATGATTCTAATGGTCAGTCAGATTTAAAATCTACTGCCTTGAACAAACTGGGTTAATGGTTTTCACAGAGGAAGGCGTGCTCCCTCCAAGGTGTAGCAGAACAAAATCTTGTGTGTATGTACAGTGTGTATATTTGTGTGTGTGTATGTGTGTGTGTGTGTAGGGAGAGAAGAAAATTTCCATTTTACACTCATGTAACCTTTGATACATAACTGCCTTCCCTGAGTTGACAAATACTTGAGATACTTCTGCAGGGTACTGCGATAGAGACAGCTCTGTGCACCATTCCTCTACAGTCAGATGCTGCTCAGACTTTAACAAGCTTATATAAATCAACTGGGGATCTTGCGAAAGTACAGATTCAGATTTAACATCCTCAGATAGAAAACTCATGATTATGATGTTATGATGATTTGATTTGTTTTCTGGTCTGTGTATGGGCAGCTTCACATCCAATATGACTCTACAGCTGAACTCAAAAAAACTACCGTTTGGGAACGTTGATGAGAGCAACTGCTGAGCGACCAAGATCTGGCTAAAAGCAAAGCCATCTCAAGTCATGAAAGGGAGACACCTCTCCTATTTAGGAAGGAGATTATTGGCACAGAGCAGAACTGCAGAGAGAGAAACAGAAGCAAGGACTGAAGGGGAGGGATTCATGACCTCCAAGCCAGATAGAAGCCTGTAGCAAATATTGCTGAGACTGTCAAAGTAACCCTACTTTGCCCCCCAAGAGGGGTCTAAGTCTCTTGTTGGGTTATGCTTCTGTGTCACCCTGGTGTCAACCACGTGCCCAGTGCCCACCTGTGATACCCAGGCATCACCTGGTTACCATGGGCTACCCCTGGGCAGTCTTCCTTTCCAGGCCAGATCCTTCTTCCCAGAGAAAGGGTTAATATATCCAGGGAGTTATTAACAGGTAAAACTTCCTGAATATTGTATGGCTATAAAACAGCAGGGCAAAGCAAGGGTTGATAGTAGGGTCTGCCTGACTCTGTAATCCTTGTTCTTTCTCACATGACTGCTCTTTTCACACAGAGGAGAAAAACAGTACTGCCTCTCCAAACGGCAAAATAAATAAATAGCTTGATTTTAAAATCAGGGCACCCAATTTTCCCAATTTAAAGGACTTTTGTTTTTCATTATAAATATTTCTTATACTTTGGAGGCCTGCTATCTTTTTTACTACATCTGAAATGGGATGAATTTTTGCTGATTCAGATACACATTTAGACAGGATCCTAAACCAGCCGCAGCACCCGCTCTGGGTGTTCCACAGACAGAAAGCTGGATTCCAGGCTCTCTCTGTGGGAATAAGTGTGCATGCTGCGGTTCTGTTAATTTTCATTTCACACCCTGGTGGGAGGTGGATGGGTGGTATTTCTGGATGCCCTCCTGGCATTCCGATGCTGGGTATCTAGTCTCTGCCTAACCCCACATCCCCGACTGCACTGGGGAAGAACAAGGAACCTCCTGCAGAAATCACTGAGCACCCACACATCCTCAAGCCCGGCCTTTCCACGTG
The DNA here is from genome assembly GCF_032452875.1 of Bos javanicus. Taxonomy (NCBI): domain Eukaryota; kingdom Metazoa; phylum Chordata; class Mammalia; order Artiodactyla; family Bovidae; genus Bos; species Bos javanicus. The sequence continues at coordinate 106,047,819 of NC_083873.1, forward strand.
GGCACACCGCATCCTTCCGGCGGTTCTCCCCAGCACCCTACTCCCGTCCCCATGGAGGAGACGCTAGGTGCACGCTCAAGGCGACCTTGCGGTACTTACGGTCTGTTCATCTTTCTTGGCACCCGGCAAATGAGAGGGATCTTCAACTCAGCCTGTGGAAACAAAAGCAAGCTCATTACTGGGCCTTCCGCAACATGTTTTAATTCTGGTGAACAGGCTCCTGTCGCTTCCTGTTAAGACGGGATGCAGGTGGCAGCTTAGAGGAAACGACAGAGAGAGAATCAATCCAGGTTGATAATTGGTTTATTTCGGGAGGGGATGGGGGAGAGGACGTCTTCCCTGACACGCTGTCCTCTTTCTGTCAGCATTCATGTCAGCATTCATCCAATCTGCCCCCCGGGGAGCTGGGCAAACCTATCCTGAGCAAGCCTGGTTTTGCCTGACGTGCCATCGCGTGCTTCCCCTGGGCGCCCAGGGTGCATTAGCCCAAGCTCTGCTCTGGGGAGCCCAAGTGCGTGCAGAAAGGATGCTTTTCCTTTCAGAGTGCGACTTTGCCATGAAATATTTATTGGGAGTTACATTTATATACCGGGTCACGTAGGACACGACAGTTTATTTGTGGCTTGTATTCGCTTGCGTTGGAGAGATCATTAGTCCCACTTAGCATATAAATCAGCAGCAGAGACCCTGAGAGTATTCAACAAGGACTTTACATCCATGATCCCCATTTAGCTGCACAGAGACTCTGGGAGGTATAAAGGATATTACCCATGGGATCAGTTGGGGTTCCAGCAAGAAACAGATGGCACCCTCAAATTGGGTAATCTGAGAACAGTTTAATAAAGAGACGGTTTAAAAGGTCTGGGCAGGGTGTAGGGGATCCCAAAGGACTGTGAAGGGCCTGAGGGGCTGTGCCTGTGCATGTGCCAGGAGGGGTCAAGGGAGCCAGTGGTCATGGGGATCCAGAAGCAGGCTGATGGGAAAAGAACTGTGACTTTCAGGTGAGGGACTCGCAGGGATTGAGCTGTGGTGGGTGGAATAAAAATCTACATCTCATGGGTCTCCTGCCCTGAATCTCTTCCACTGACCAAACTCAACAGGAAGCCAAGTGTGAGGAGCCATTCGTATGACTTCTATCCATCAGCCTCCTGGGGCTCCCAGCTAGTGCAGTGGGGTAGAGAGTGGATTTCACTTTTAAAGAGAATGAGATCCTTGGAGGTTAAATTATGCACCCAAGGTCACCCATCTGCAATAAGAGCCCAAATCTACAGGACTCAAGCATTCCATTTCCTAGAAATTCAACCATATTGCCCACTGAGCTTTAGGTACTCCTAGATCATTCTGCCATCCATATGTCCGTCTATCCATCCACCCATCCATTCATTCATCTATCCAATAGCCATTTACTGAAAACTAACTTTATTCAAATATTGTGCCTTCCCTCCAGGCATGCCTAAAACTCAGTATAAGGTAGATTCTATTCTAACTCCCCCTATGATGGTTGTTAGCAAAGTGCTTTGTAAAAACAGATGCAGATAAAACAGAATGAATTCTGACTCTGTCTTGGACAGCCCAGGGGATCTTCATAAAGGAGATCATACTTGATCTGGATCTTGCAGATTAAGTCAGCATCTTCTTGATTTATGGAAGTTGTTCTGGGTAAATGGGGTGCCATGTGCAAGGGTGTGAAGATGTTAGAATATATAGTGTGACACAGAGACTTTGCATGGCTTGATGGGATCACAGAGGCCAGCAGCTTGGATATTGGTAGCATGTGAAAAAGAACCTGGGAAGGTCTATTGGGTTTTGATTGTCAAGGACCATGTGCGACAAAGGATGGGATTTGGATTTGAGCTGTGTGATCTTGGACCACTGGCTTCAAGAAAATTACTAAAAAACTGGGACTAAACTCCAGTTCCCCAGATACCCTATGTCCTACCCTACAGCAAGCCTCACCCTGTGCTTCTAGGTCAACAAAGGATACAGGGAAAGGGGGGTTGGCCTTTAGGTACTCTGGCCATTCTCTCTGGATGACTGTGGAGTGTCCAGTTCACGGCCTCTTTGTAAGTTGTCTTGTCCAGTGAGGAAGAGGACTTCATCAATATAACACAAGCAATGGACATCAGTTCCTGGAAGAGTCCTGGACTGAAAACTGACCTCCAGTGCTGTCATTAACCAGCACATGACCTTGTAGGAGCACTTGGCCTCTCTTCCTTTATAAATGGGAATGTCCATGTTATCTCTTTCCAGTATTAAGTGTGAAATAAGCTGATGCTCTGGAAATACCCTACAAACTATAAACATTATGGAAATATGGATATGTCTTCCCTTGCATAACAAAGTAAAGCTTACAAGTTGTTTTAACATTGGTCATATTATATTTGGATATGTACGGTTATGGACAGGGTTCCCTGGTAGCTCAGCTGGTAAAGAATATGCCTGCAATTCAGGAGACCCTGGTTTGATTCCTAGGTTGGGAAGATCCCTGAAGAAGGGATAAGCTACCCACTCCAGTATTCTTGGGCTTCCCTGGTGGCTCAGATGGTAAAGAATCTACCTGAAATGTGGGAGACTTGGGTTCAATCCCTGGGTTGCTAAGATGCCCTGGAGGAGGGCATGGTAACCCACTCTAGTATTCTTGCCTGGAGAATCCCCATGAACAGAGGAGCCTGGTGGGAATCAGTCCATGGGGTCACAAAGAGTTGGATACGACTGAGTGACTAAGCACAGAGCATGGTTATGGACATTGATTTTTGGATATTAATATTTAGAGTAATTCAGTGACTTGATTACAGTAATGCAGGTCAAATTTGTAACCCCTTTCCCACTTTGGGAGCATTTATGATTTTGAATGTCTTGCTTATAATTCCTTTGAAACGAGTCGCCAGTCCAGGTTTGATGCATGGTACTGGATGCTTGGGGCTGGTGCACTGGGACGACCCAGAGGGAGGGTAGGGAAGGGAGGAGGGAGGAGGGTTCAGGATAGGGAATGCGGGTATACCTGTGGCGGATTCATTTCGATATTTGGCAAAACTAATACAATATTGTAAAGTTTAAAAATAAAATAAAATTAAAAAATATATATAATTCCTTCATTCCTTTGAGTTCATTAACCAGGAGTTTTAAGTTATGCTGAAATGAGTCAAAATAAGGCTATCTTTGTGGAGGGTTACCTACCCCTGTGCCTAGCTTTCAGCTCAAGCTTATGTACAATGTGAAGAAATCACAGGTACAGGGTATTTTCCTCCAAAGCTTATAACCTAGGATCAGAGGCCTTGGGGAGATGGTCAGGAAAGCTCTTTTCCAGCCATCCACGGTGTAGCCTTGAACAAAGCATTGGAATGTTCTGGACCTCATTGTTTTTTTCATCTGAATAATGAAAAGGTTGGGCCCAATAGGTCTCTTCCAGCTCAAAGATTCCTTTAAAAAATCCATTTAAAAACTGCAATCCCTCCATACTTGGTGACAAAGAATGGTTTAAAAAAGTTGGAAGTATGTTATTATGTTTCTCACATTTTATTGTCTTCTTTAATAGAGCTCCTTGCAGAGCAAAATTGCAGAAAGACTTTTGACAAAGTGCTAACACTTAGGGCATCAGCAGTGGACAGAGGAGTGGTTGGGGAAGGAATTCTTAGCTTTTGCTTTGTACCTAAACCTTTGAAAATTATGCAATCTGTAACATCAGTGCTTATTAGGTTTGTATTTTAAAATCTTAGTAAAAGTTTAAAAGAGAGATTTTACTAGCAGCTTTTAAGAGATGTGAGCAATGTATTGTACAAAAATAATTTTAAAATGTTATGAAGGGATCCCAACTTCTCTGGCATTTCAAGAGCAAAACTGGGGTCTTACTGACCCATATCAGAGGATGAGTCAGCCAAGTGGTGCTGTCCACAAGACACAATGGATGGCCCTCCGTGAGGAGTACAGGGCTTTGCTCTACTCAGAATGTCTAAGCCCCATCTGAGAGCGCTGAGGTCTTACCTGATCTGAGTCATTTTTGTAAAGGATGTGGTGAGAATGGGATGTGGTGAATCAGACAAAGATTCATGTCCGTCAGTTCTACAAATGTGACCTATTAAAGACCATGCCCGTCCCTTCCCGACATATACACTTTTTAAAAAGATGGAACAAACACTGAGCATCTACTGTGTCCCCAGCTGCTGTCACAGTAACCCCATATGATCTGTATTATCATTCTTATTTTCTACAAAACCAAACCGAACATTCAGAGGTGGCAGGTAGCCTGCTCTACAAGATGGTTTTACAAACCACTGGACTTCAAATGTTTCAGTTAGGTGTTGGGACACCTTGTCTACCTGCTGTGAGCCTCAGTTTGCCTATCTATAAAATGGGGGTAACATAATAGCTGTCAGTAAGACTCTTGTCAGGAAGACATGAGAACAGAAGATAGTTAAGACATGGAGAAATGGTGATTCACATTAACTTGAACTTTTATAATTAAATGCCTTATGTCACTTTTGGGTTTTAGTCTCCAGAAATAAGAAGTGCTTACCTGCAAATCATGACCACCAGATGAGGGAGGTGTGGATTCTTTCTTGGGTTGGCCAAAAAGTTCATTTGGATTTTTCCATAACTTGTTATGGAAACCTGAACAAACTTTTTGGCCAATGCAATATATTGATGCCTCCAAAAGTCTGAGTCAGCTCTACAGGCTGGAGTCCAGATATTGGTATTTTTTAAATACCCCAGGCATGTTATTGGGCAGTGAGGCAGAGGAAGTGGATGTAAGAACCTCAGTTCACTCATTTCCATCTGCTCCACACCCACCACTCACTAACACTTCTCACTCTTACAGAAAGTACAATAACCACACTTGATTCTCCTAGCAGTCCTGTGTGCATGCTCAGTCACTTCAGTTGTGTCTAACTGTGTGTGACCCCATGGACTGCCTGCCAGGCTCCTCTGTCCATGGGATCCTTCAGGCAAGAATACTGGAGTGGGTTGCCATGTCCTCCTCAGAATTTATTCATGTATTCAGCAAACATGTACTGAGGTCTGCTAAGTGCTGGACATGGTCCAGATACTAGGGATTAGACACCACAGAGCAAGGCTCTGCCCTCATAGCATTTGTCTGCTTTTTCCATAGTACTTCGTTTTATTTTTTATTATTGCTTTATTGAGGTATAGTTGCTTTACGATATTGTGCCAGTTTCTGCTGTACAATGAAGTGAATCAGCTATATGTATACATACATGTCCTCCCTTTCAGCCGCCCCTCTCGGTCATCACTGAGCTGAGCTTCCTGGGCTGTGATAGCAGGTTCCCCCTGGGTACCTGTTTGGACATTGTAGTGTGCATAGGTCAACCCCAATCTCCCAGCTCATCCCTTCTTCCTCCCACCATGTCCATGGCTGTTTTCTATGTCTCTATTCCTTTCTTGCAAATAGGTTTATCTGTACTACATTTCTAGGTTCCACATATGTGCATTAATATAGATTATTTTTCTCTCTCTGACTTCGCTCTATACAACAGTCTCGAGGTCCATCCACGTCTCCACAAATGACCCAGTTTTGTTCCTTTTTAATGGCCAAGCAATATTCTGTTGTATATAAATGTCATATCTTCCTTTTCATTCATCGTTGACAGACATTTAGGTTGTTTCCATGTCCTGGCTATTGTGACGTGCGTGTGTCATTTTGAATTATGGTTTTGTCAGGGTGTATGCTTGGTAGTGAAATTGCTTCTGGGTTATACGGTTGTCTTATTTTTACTTTTTAGGAAACCACCATACTGTTCTCCATAGTGCCATAAATAACTCTAAGGGAGTGAGATTAAAGATGCATATCTATAAATAATAGAGGAACATAAGGAGCTAGAGGGATACAGTGGAGGCATGCCCAGAGGGGATCCACCAGTTCCCTGTGGGTCAGGAACTTCTTCCCAAGGCCCCTGTAATTTTCCTTAGAAATAACCCTGACCCCTAGTTGGGACATGATAATGGGAGTGGGGAAGGGTCTCCAGGCTGAGGAACCTTTCCCCACACCCCCCACTGCCACCCCCAGGGCTGCAGGTCTTTCTCCAGGAATCTCCATGATCTAGAGGTGATCTGAGATAAAATAGCGCCATTAGATACTTGCCTTCATTCAGGCACCCTGAGAGGCTGCAGCATCCCAGAAATGGGGACATTTCATCGTGTTTTGTGCATTCATTTTCTATAGGAACTGAAGCATTGATTTCAGTTTCTCTTCCCAGTTAGCCACAGAAATAAAGCCAAAGCATGGCTCTTGCTGAAAGGGAAGTGATGCTCCAGTGCCACCTGTCAGTCACAGCAGGGCGCTTATTACAAATGGTGCTAACATGTCAAGAGTTGGTTCTGCCATGGGGATGCTGCCTGAATCCTGCCTGTACCAAGAGACTGTACCTGGCCTCCTAGGTCCCATGGTCAGGAAGGGTCTGAGCAGGAAGAGACCCTGGGCCCTCTGGGAATCCACAGAAAGAAGATACCTTTTTCCTTTTTCATGATGCCTGTTTATTTCTCCAACAAGGGAAAATACCAATGGCATTAAGAGGTAGAAGCCAATACAGGGCTAATCATAAATGCCACGCCGAGTGCTAGAGTTGCCTGAATGTACACCAGGCTCCAAAGCCTAAGAGAAAGGGCTGGAATATGCTCGTCATTAATTTATTTTGCCATGTGCATCTATGCATTCATTTCAGTAATACAGTTCCCCTGGGGTTTACAGACCCCTAGGCTTCTGGGGTGGGGAAGGCAGTGGCACCCCACTCCAGTACTCTTGCCTGGAAAATCCCATGGACGGAGGAGCCTGGTAGGCTGCAATCTATGGGGTTGCTAGGAGTTGGACATGACTGAGCAACTTCCCTTTCACTTTTCACTTTCATGCATTGGAGAAGGCAATGGCAACCCACTCCAGTGTTCTTGCCTGGAGAATCCCAGGGACAGGGGAGCCTGGTCGGCTGCCGTCTCTGGGGTCACACAGAGTCGGACACGACTGAAGCGACTTAGCAGCAGCAGCAGCAGCAGCAGCAGGCTTCTGGGGTGCCCCGGGAGTCCAAAATGAACCTGTTTGAGAAATAGCGGTTCCATCCGTCCCTGCCCTCCCTATCGGTCTCTTTCACCTCCCTCAAGGTATAAAGAGGGCCATGTCAAGAGAGGTGCGTGGCTTGACTGGGATTCTGAGAGTAAAGGGGTTCCTATCCTAGTCATCCATTTGGGCCATTAATCCCACCATTTTGGAGATGATCCCCAAGATTTGCTCACTTTGTAGGTTGAAAAGTATTTTGTAAAGGTAATGGATTTGATGGTTAAAACATATCAGTATTTCAGAAAAAACTGAAATTAAAGAAACAAGATTCTATAGACTGGGAGCGTGCTTAAGACCTCCAAAAGAATGTACATTAAATTTGGGCATTAAAACCAGAAAGGCTACTTCTGAGCTTGTAACCCACTTGGGGTCTCAGTGGATGTGTTAGGAAGGAAAGAATTGCTTTATAAATAGACGGAATTTGGGGGAGAATCTTAATCCCAAAATAATTAATACCCTTATGGTATCATAAGCAGTTTAAACAATTGGAAACATGTAAAGTAACAAATCGTATTTCCTTGTTATCCAGAACTCTTGTTCTCCACTGGGAGTTCACCCATGCTACCAAACTGAGACATTTTTATCATAAATATTTCTGCTGCATTTCAACCTGATCTGAAATTAATATTTCATGAAGGGAAAACAATGCTTTTGCAGTAAGGACATTTTTTTTTACTCTCAAGTATTTCTCACTTATTCCTCAAAGATGAAGCTTATAAAAATACTAGCCTCTGTTTATTGCAAAGTTTAAGAAACATAGTTGTAATAATGATAAGGTACTTAAATAGATATAGGAAATGACCAGAAGCAAACTAAGAATTGCTGAAGAGGATGTTAGAATCAGTCATAAAGGTAAGGTGTATAACTGCAACCAAAACTGGGTCAAGGCTGGAGGAGCAGGTCTAAATTAAAAGTGGCTGCTTTTTCTTATTAAAACAAGAAAAGAAATGAATATAAAATAAATGCAGCCTTCATCTGATTCCCTACACAATCACACCCAGTATACATAAAGTGATGGCTGTTATTTGGAGTTGAAGGAGGGTGTGACATGTGGACGTTTGTATATTTTGTGAGGAGGGGCAGGAAGTGTGTGTGTGTGTGTGTGTGTGTGTGCATGGTGCACAAATTTTGAGCAAACATATTGAAATCAAGATTTCTCAGATGCAGATATTCATTTATTTGGTCCTCACCATATGTGATTTTCCTCTATTTTCATATCACAAATGACTAAGTTACATTTTAAAGGTACACATAGTTAGAGAAAGATATATGCTGATTGGATTTCTAATTCTACGTCCTGGTCAGGACAATCAGCTAAATTTAATTTAACTTTTAATTTTATTGGATTTTTGATGAATGGAGGCATTTGAAGTCAAGTGGATTGCTATTATAGATTTTTAAAAAAGAAATATGGGAGATTGCTTTCCTAGTTTTTCTACTAAGTATGGACATACTTTTAAAAAAGATTTTGCAACTGTCTTGATAACAAATAACTTCCCTTCAATATCTTAAGGCCATGTTCCTGTGCATCCATTTTTAATATTAAGTGATTTTGAAAACACCCTTAATGAACTGGGTGCAGTCTATTGCTTTGGAATTTATTCCTCTTAGTGTTTTTGATTTTCAAAAGCCATCTCTTTTTCTCTTCTGCAGAAAGAGTTCCTTTTTTTTCCAGTAGCAAAATTAGTAAGATTTTCCCTGTCCCCCTTTCCCTTACTTTGTAGTAAATGGCCGCTCTATCCTCTCTTCTCCTCATTCACTCATTTTGCTTTCACATGTTCCTCTCTCCCCTTTGTCCTCCCTTCCTTCTTCCCCAACTTCCTCCTCCTTTCCCTCCACCCTTCCCCTTTCTGCACTTTTCTCATTAATATTATTTTACTGTTCAGATAAAATGGAACTAGAGCAAAATAAAATGTAGATTATCAGGAGCCTAGTTTGGTGTTTTCTTATTTTTTCAAAGTTTACTTGTTGACCCCGCTCCTTTTCTCATTTGGCACTCAGAGATGATGCTAGAAGCACACTGACCAGGGGCAGGTGCTGCCAGGCCTGGGATTCCCGGGTGGCTCAGGGATAAACAATCCGCCTGCAATGCAGGAGGCACAAATTCTATCCCTGGGTTGGGAAGATCCCCTTGTAGAAGGAAATGGCAACGCACTCCAGTATTCTGGCATGGAAATCCCATGGGCAGAGGAGCCTGGCGGGATACAGTCTTTGAGGTTGCAGAAGAGTCCGACATGACTTAGTGACTAAACAACAACTGCCAGGCCCAGATTAATCCCAACTGTGATGAATTCTCCACTGATTGATTAATGCATTAGGGCAGAACCAAAGAAGAATTTTGGGAGAAAGAAAGATGTAAGAAAATAAACTGAGATTTAGGGATGGGCCTGTTTATCTGTCAATCAGAACATATAGGGCAGCCTATCTCCCACGGAAGTTTCATGTCCAATGGTGAAAGCACTGTTATTCTGCAAGTAGTTATTTGTTAGACACTTGCTGTATGCTAGTCATCTCTGAGGACCTGTTTCACCATAAGGACTTCAAAGAAGTGTTGAAGGAAACCTAAAAATACACGAAGAGGCCTGAAAAGCCAGTATTCCCTAATGGCTCAGGCAGTAAAGAATCCGCCTGCGATGTGGGAGACCTGGCTTCAATCCCTGGGTTGGGAAGATCCCCTGGAGAAGGAAATGGCAACCCACTCCAGTATTCTTTTCTGGAGAATTCCCTGGACAGAGGAGCCTGGCGGCTACCGTCCATGGGGTTGCAAAGAGTTGGACAGGGCTGAGTGACTTTCACTTTCAAGAATAATATAATTTAATAATAATGATAATGTTGATGATGATACGATTTACTGAATGCCAGAACCCTATGTAACATCCTGTGTAATTTAGACTCCATTGTAAGGCAACAATCTGAGTGACCCAGATTTTTCAGTATTGAACCATTCTGTCATTGCATTCAGCACAAGTCCTCTTGAGCCAAATCTGTCCAGCAGACACATTCACAGTATGGATTCAGATGAGACCATCACTTAATTTGTGACTTAAAGCGCATTTAGAACTTAACTCCTGAACTGAACTTCCTCCATGTAATTAAGGTTTTCCTTATCCCCTTTTCTATTCAGGATTGCTTCCCTAGCCAGGGGCAAGGCAGGTCTCTAAGTCCAGGTACGCCAGATTGTACAATGAATTGTACAACTGAGCCTCTATATCTCTCTTCTGAAAAAATGGGGATATAAGACCTCATGATTATGGAAGTGAAAGTATTTTGTAAACTATTAACTGTTAGGCAAATCTAGTTCAACAAGCAACTATTGAGCAATTTCTATGTACCACGAAGAATACTGAGGATATAAAATTGACAAGGAAAGTATTCTAAAGGAGTTGGCATCATTTTTCATTAAATCTTTGTGTTTTCAGGAGATAAGTACATTTGGGGAGTTGGAAGATACTCCTAAGGCTTTGATGAATGGCTGATTAAAATAAATGGAAAAATGACAAGATTACCTTTCTGTAGAAATCACCTTATAATAAGACTTCTTTAGGTCAACATTCTTAGAAAGAGACCCAAACTCCCAAAGATTCTAATGATGGTTTGTCTGAATATAAAATAACTCACGATAACAGTGCTAAAAATGATAATGTAGCCACTCTCATTTATATTGCACTTCATACTTGTTAGACACTATAATACGTAAATTTTACATACTACATCTCATTTCTCACCACACATTCAGAAGTTAGGTATTGCCAATTCCAATTGGTAAATAATAGCCTAAGTTTCTGAGAAGTTAAGTAGCTTGTCTAAAATCATCCTGCTAGTAAGGGAAGGTTTGAACTCAACCCCAGGCTATCTATTTCTCACCAGATGGATGGGGTGGTTTAGTAGGGAGAACTTGGTAACAGAAATAGGAGTCTGGGATGAGCAGAGTGTGGAGGTGTTCTCTGGGAGGGACCAGAGAGACATGGAGCTGGCCAGCAGATCCCTAGACTTGCCCAGCTCTATGAATATTCATAAGTAGCCGTGGGGTGCGGGGGAGGGCACAGACTGGCTCCCAGGTGCCTATCAAGTCATTAGATCATCAGTAGCTGGGCAAATCCAGCTACTGTAATGACACAGCTTGGACTCTGTGCTCATCAAGCTAGCTCCTGACAGTTATTTGATATCTCGTGTAGATTTACCTGTTGGGAGGGAACTTACAACTTGAATACACCCTTCACACTTGAACAAAGTCACAGAAGATGGATGTATGGGCCAGAATACCAGAGTGAGACAATGCTCTCAAGTCTTGTTAACTCAGAGTGCCTCGTATAAAATTAGTCTTTCTGAATCTGCTGATTCGATAATGAAACGTGGGTCCTTGGGTGCCCTGTATAGGCTCAATTCTTTCAGATGTTGGGCTTGACTACTGGCCACCCTTCATCTTTATCTCATGCTAGAATCAACAGAAAAGACATCACAATAAGGGTTGTGCCCTCAAACACATGGCTACTGAATTGCCGTGTTATGTCCAGACCTTCTGGCTTATCTTATTTCATAGCACACATAGCTATTCACAGAGACATCTAAACTGGTGGGGTTCTAATTCTCAGGCTTAGATGTTTGGGAAGCAATGTTTCAGTGAGCATCACCAATGAAGTACAAAAATCCAAACTCACACACATATTTTACTATTGCTAATGGTATATCTGGGAGTCCTAAAATGCTATTGGTTAGTTGGAAGGACACTGATGCTGTGATCATGACCCTGAACACATTCAGCAGGACCCTGATGGTGTGCAGTGCAAAGAGCAGGAACTTGGGATTTCAACAGACTTGGCTCCTCTTTCTGCTGTGAAATGGACAATGTATGGAGTCTCTCTGAACCTTGGTATCCTCTTTTACAGAGTGAGAACTAATTTATCTACTAAAACAGTAGAAAACAGTGAGTATTCATTGCCCAGCACACAGCAGGCATTCAAATGGCAATTTTTTCTGGTCACTGGTATTTGGAGAACAGGATTAAAATTAAACCGATTAACCTTAATTTTGAATAAACATGATGATGATTCCCAAAGTATTCTGTCTGTTAAAGTAACAAAAATAGCAAAATTTCTATGATTACGGTTTCCCATAATTCTGGGTTTCATGATCTTTTTCCTTATCAAGCCACTCCTATCTAACCTATATAATCTGATGTTTCTCAGTCTTATTGGTAAGTTACTTCCCCAAATTGCTGAAAGTTTTGTTCAATCTGTTAAAAATCTTAAATCTGACTTAGATTTAGCCACTTATCTCTATTCAATAATTTAACTCCTTTGAACATTTTTTTCATGCTAGGAAGGGTAGGCACAACTTGGAGCAACCGTCCAGAACTCAAGTCTTGGTGGACCTTGGCGATTGCCTACGAGGGTGAACGTAACTGCTTTGTGTGATGGCATTCGTAAAGTGGTACTTCCAGCACTAGCTCAGCTATCTGTTGTGATGTGGCAGCAACACTATAGAGTTGCCATTTATCTGTTTCCTGGATGTCTCCTCTGTGTCAGACACAATATATACATTCACTTTCATCCTCATAGTAACCTCTAGTGTGTACTAACCCACACCATTTCAGACTACATAATACAAAAACAGCTAACCAAAACTCAAGAGAGATAAGTCACTTACTCCCAAACACATATTTAAATCACACACCACATTCATATTCGTTTTGACTGATCTCAAAGCCTCTTTTCCATATCACCACACTGTCCATCCTCATCAACTTTTTGAGCCTCAGTTTCAACATCTAACATTGCCCTGCCTACTTCATTAAGCAGTTAAAATCATTAAATTAAAAAAAAAAGTGCCCAAGGACTCTGTTGATTCTATGAGGCTATGCAACTGTGGTATATTACTATTCTCTAATGAGTTTATAAAAATAAAATATTCATAAAATTTTCTATATTAATAAATTCCATGCTGATTGTGAGCATGTTTTAAGCATAAGGCCAGAGCTGATGTGGGGTGAGGAAAAGAAAGTAATGGAGAAAAAAACAACATTTATTGAGCACATACTTAATTGTTATTGCTTAGTTGCTCAGTCATGTCTGACTCTTTGCAACCCCATGAACTACAACATGCCAGGCTTCCCTTTCACTACCTCCCAGAGTTTGCTCAAACTCGTGCATTGAGTCAATGATCCCATCCAATCATCTTATCCTCTGTCGTCTCCTTCTCCTCCTGCCCTCAATTTTCCAGCATCTGAGTCTTTTCCAATGAGAGAGAGAAAAACAAACAAACAAACAAACATTTATTGAGCACATATTAAGTATTGTTGGCCAAAATGTTTGGGTTTTTCTGTTACATCTTACGGAAACACTCAAATGAACTTCTTGGCCAACCCGATATTAATATATGCTGTGTGTTATTTAATATAAATATCATATTATTGAGGCTAAAAAGAGTTGTCAGTACTAGTGATGTGCTCTTGCTCCATTATAAAGATGTAGGACTGGAGGGAATAAAGTAGCATATCTGGTCAAGCTGTGGAATTTGGATCCTGATCAACTTACTCAGATGTAAAATCCTATAGTCTTTTCAAGAGAGCACCTGACTTATGGCAAAGTGAGCTAGAAACAGGTTCCTGGGCATTAAGCCAGGGTTGGCCAGGTGGTACAGAAAACCATAATCTTTGGTTTTAGAATGGAGCTGTTCATAAAATCATCTGAAAGAGCTCCTTGGAGAAAATAAAAGCAATGTCACCATTAAGAGGGCTGGGGTAAGGATCTCAGGTGGTTAAGAATCTACCTGTCAATGCCGAGGCCATGAGTTTGGTCCTTGGTCTGGGAAGATTCCACATGCCGTGGAGCATCTAAGCCTGTACACCACGACTACTGAGCCTGCAGTCCTACCGAGGTTGTGCTCCACAGCAGGAGAAGCCCTGTAATGAGAAGCCTGCAGTGAAGAGTAGCCATTTGCTGCAACCAGAGAAATCCTGTGCACAGCAACAAAGTCCCAGTAGAGACAAAAATAATAATAATTAATTAAAAGTAGGGCTGGTGTAAAAAACCACTCTAGGAATGGATTCAAAGTGAGTTCTATGAAGCTGCAAAGAAACAGTGGCCACCTTTTATATCAGCCAGTGAAAGTGAAGTCACTCCATTGTGTCCGACTCTTTGCGACCCCGCGGACTGTAGCCCACCAGGCTCCTCCGTCCATGGGATTCTCCAGGCAAGAAAGAATACTGGAGTGGGTTGCCATTTCCTTCTCCAATATCAGCCAGAATCAGGTGCAAATCAGGGTAGTTTTCTATTCTGTTACTGATATTAGTGACAGGACAACTTTGAATATTAACTTGGCCACTCGAGTTCTTCATCTGTTAACCAGGCAAAACAATATCTAACTCTCAAGTTTGGGTGTAAGGATTAAGTGAGTTAATGCATATAGACTGGTTCATTTAATTGCTAAGTCATGTCCGACTCATTATGACCCTGTGGACTGTAGCCCACCAGGCTTCTCTGTCCAGGGGATTTTCAAGGTAAGAATACTGGAGTGGATTGCTATAGACTGGTTGGTAAGAGCTAAATAAACCCCAGTTAGCCTTCTTGCTTCTTTAGGGCATATTTTATCTTAAGTTTCTCAGATAATTTCTGAAACTATGTTCTTTGCTGACCTCGTTTGCCTAACCTACAACTGACTTCTCGATTTTTGAGATAACTGTTCCTAACTTACAACTGACTTTCTGATTTTTGACATAACTGTTCCCTGTGCTCTGGGTGGTCCTTGGAGATACAAAGGAACAGCATTGAGAGGTCATGCTGCAATAGAGGGGCTTCCCAGGTGGCATTAAAGATAAAGAATCCACCTGCCAATGCAGGAGAGATGTAAGAGAGGACAGTTTGATCCCTGGGTGGGAAAGATCCCCTGGAGGAGGGAATGGAAACCCAGTCCAGTATTCTTACCTGGAGAATCCCATGGACAGAAGAGCCTGGTGGGCTATGGTCCATAGGGTTGCAAAGAGTTGAACATGACTGAAACAATTTAGCATGCACATACACCACAATAAAGAGAGATAATTAGATAAGTAAATGGGTACATCCTAGTAAAATCAGTGCTGATGAAGTCCAACTGCATCAGTATCCTTTAAAGTATAGACACTTTGATGACACATTCTCTTTTCTGTCTTATTCTAACTCTATCATTTGTTTATCTCTAAGAAGAAGAGACATCTAGAAGAGATGCCTCCTGGCACCCGTAGAGGGTGGGCATTTCGATGCAACTTCACTCTCCCTCTTGAGCTCCTTGCCTCTGGAGAGGGAAGACAATGAGCATGATTGCAAAGTCCATACTCCTTGAGCCCAACACAGAAAAAAACAAAAACAAAAACAAACCACTTCAATGTAGAACATTTAAGAAATATCCACCCACAAAGGCTCCAGGAGTTAACTTCTACTTTCAATGGCCTACTTTGAATGGAGGTTGCCTTTCCAGGTGGCTGTTGTCATGAACATCAGTCAAGAAAGCTGGTGACCAGCCTGACCTTAAATCTGAATTGCCAACAGTGAGGAGATTGAAAACATTTCATCTTTAAATTTTTGTGGGTCAGTATCTCGATTCTTTCTTCCAGCAGAAGAAAGGGATCTTTAAAAACCGATCAAGGGAGCTGGTTTCTTTTCTCCCTTTCTACGCTTTATAGATGGCCCAGAATTCATGTTAGAAAACACCTTTTATTCTTGCTGTCAGCTCTCTCTTAATGATCCTCTACGACAGTGAGATGACCACTCAGATGAGGCTGGCCTACAAGGTTTACCTGAGCAGTGTCGGGAGTGCAAACAGCCTTGTGCTGAGATGTCCCTTGCGTGAGGGGTCCGTGAGGGCATTACGGAGAACTCCAGGAGCCGGTAATCCAGGAGGCAGGGGGCTGAAAAATTCTCAATGTTCAGCAGTGTCCTTTAGCAGAACCCTCCTCCTAGGTCCTTTTAGGTTTGGTTTCCTGTGAAATGCAGCCGCAGAGCTTGGGTGGTGTGACCTGTGTAGGGCTGGGACTTCCTCTTCTTGAGTTCAGTGCAATAAATGAAGCTATAGGAGGCTGAGGTCTCCCAACCCGAAGGGTGTCCTTAAACACACATGAGGTCCTCATGTGGCACTTTGAAATTACCAGAACATCTGGAAACATTGCTGAGTAACATGGAAGCATATGGGTTTATATGCACATGGAACCCTGACTGGGTGTCCCTAGCAGTTCAGCTGGTAAAGCATCTGCCTGCAATGCAGGAGACCCCAGTTCAATTCCTGGGTCAGGAAGATGTCCTGGAGAAGGGGTAGGCTACCCACTCCAGTATTCTTGGGCTTCCCTGGTGGCTCAGATGGAAAAGAATCTGCCTGTAATGTGGGAGATGTGGGTTCGATCCCTGGGTTGGCAAGATTCCCTGGAGGAGGGCATGGCCACCTACTCTAGTATTCTTGCCTGAAGAATCCCCAGGGAGAGAGAAGCCTGGCTGGCTTCAGTCCATGAGGTCACAAAGAGTCGGACACGACTGAGTGACTAAGCACACAGCTCAGGAACACTGATTTATCTTGTGACATGATGTTGCTGATGGCTTCCTGAGACATCCCCTCTTCCCCCTGCAAGGCATATGGACCGAATCCTTTAGGTATGATGTAGAGAATGTGGAGTCTGGTCTTTTTCTTGTTGTACTAAATATTTAGTTATGTGATCTTGGACAAGTCGCAGTTTATTTCTCAATCAGTTTCCCTGTCTATGATTGAGAAATAGTAATGTTTATCTTTTAGAGATATTCCAAGAAATGAATGGAATGATGCTCATTTGTTCAATAAATGCATGGGGAAAAGTTTGGGGAACATATTAGTTGCTCAGTATATTTTAATTTTGTTCTACCTTAATCCTAGTTCATTTAGACTGACAGCAAGTCCTTGTAAAGTGCCTGCTGTTCTCTTGGTGCTCACCACTCGATACTCTAGTTTTATATAAATTGATGTTTTATACAAAATGATGTTGAATTCCATAATTATTTAAAATATACTCAAAGGTATAGAAGTTTATATTTTCAGAGATATATAACTCTGATTTTGACTTACCATACACTCCAAAGGGGATGCTAAGGTAAGCACTCATCATGCATGGTGCTCAGTCATGTCCAACTCTGTGAGGCCCCAGGGACTGTAGCCCACCAGGCTCCTCTGCCCATGGAATTCTCCAGGCAAGAATACTGGTGCGAGGTGCCATTTCTTACTCAGGGGACCTTCCCGACCCAGGGATCCAACACACATCTCTTGCATCTTCAGCATTGGCAGGCAGATTCTTTCCCACTAGCATCACGTTCGAGGCCCCAAGCACTGGTTAAGTATTACTCATATGCCAGGTACTGTCCTGAGCGATTCGGAGACATTATTCTACTAAATATTCCTGATAATCAGATGAGGAAAATATGTTTAAATCCCTTTGTAATTGTGAAAACTGAAGCCTAGAGAGACTCCATAATATATCCACCTAATCAGTTAGCTTTTGCTGCATTAGGGGCTCAAAGCAATAACCATTCATTTAGTTTGCTGTTGTGTGGGTCACTTTGTCGGTAGTTTGGGCTGGACCTGTGATCATTTCCTGGGGCTGTGATAACAGAGTTCCACAAAGTGGGTGCTAAAAGAACGGAAATGTGTTGTCTCCCAGTTTTGGAGGCCAGAAGTCTGAATCAAGGTGTTGGCAGGGTTGGTTTCTTCCAAGGGACGTGAGGTAAGGATAAATGGTGGTCGTCATGTTTATACAGCACTCTTCCTGTGTCCACGTCCACATATTTCATTTTTTTAAGCATACCGGTCACGTCTAATTAGGTCTCATCCTAATGACCTCATTTTAAGAGCCTACTCATTGGAAAAGACCCTGATGCTGGGAAAGATTGAAGGCAGGAGGAGAAGGGGACATTAGAGGATGAGATGATTGTATGGCATTATTGACTCAATGGACATGAGTTTAAGCAAACTCTAGGAGAGATGAAGGACAGGGAAGCCTGGAGTGCTGCAGCCCATGGGGTCACAAAGAATTGGACATGACTTGGCAACTGAACAACAGCACTTCTTTAAAGACCTTTTTCCAGGTGAGGTTATAGGAGACACTGGAGGTTAGGACTTTAATATACAAATTTGGGGAGGCGGACACAAGCAGGACAATCTGACCATGAGGTGTCTGCTGGTGGGTTGGCAGGCAGCTGAGTGATGTAGAAATGTCCCATTCATGTTTCTGTCAGTTGTCAGGAGGTCATCCAGATGCCTGAGTTCTCCTTTTCAAGGCTTCTCATCATCCAGGAGGCTAGCTAGGACTCATCCACCCCCGGTGAGCCCTGGGTTCCAAGTGCAGCAAGAACGGGAAAGTCTCAGTAATTAAACCTTTTCTGGGATGCTGCTTGCATCCTGTTTACTATGGCTTCATTAGCCAAATCCAAACGCATGGCCAAATCCAAAGGAGTGTGGGAGAAGATCACACAAGGGGTAGAAACAGAAAGGGGATCATCGTGGCATTCATTGACAAATAATAGAGTGCCTATATTTACATCTAGTTAGTGGCTGGACTGCAATGGGAATCCACGTCTATGAAACTCCCTGCTTCATATCAGACAATAGAAAACAGTTTGGTACAATGAAAATATGGCTAATACTGGAGGTGATATTTATAGCCTTTCAGCAATTTCATTTATTCATTCATTAGCTCATCCATCCATTCATTATCTATTGAATATTTACTATGTGCCAAACAGTCCATTAGGTGCTGAAAATACAGTTTGGTGAAAGACAAGCTAATCTTGTCCTCCTGTAACGTTCAGATCAGAGGAAGGGAAAACAAATGAGTGGACTTTGCAAATATCTATAAAACTACAACTTGTGATAAATGCAATGAAGTGACCTAATCAGACATCCATTCAGGTAGCAACACTTCTTGACCTCCCCTACCTGCTATTTGCCAGGCACTGGTTAGGTGTGGGGTACAGAGGTGAAAAATAAAAATCTTGCTCCTACCCTTATGGAGCTTAAAATCCAATGGATTAGAGCCACACTGAACACAAAATAAAGATCAGGGTGATGCCCCTCTGAGACAGAAACAAAGAAAGCCCTCTGGTGCACTAGAAGAAAATATGCTCTAGTCTGGATTCAGGAATGACTTTCCTTGGGAGGGGGAGTGATGCTCAAGTCAGGGCCTCTAAGATGAGTTGGATTTGCTAGAACAAAAGGAAAAAGGAGGAGGGGAGAGGAAGGGAAGGAAGCAGGAAGGAAAAAAGAATGGAAATCGGAAGGGAAGAGGAGGGGAGGGAGGAAGAGTAAATCTAATGTCAGGAAGAAGAGTCAAGGTCAAAAGAATTGTATGACTAAATGCATGGGTGGAAGAGACAGAGGAGCTCAGTGGGGGAATCTAGAAAAGCAAAATGGGCTTGGAATGCTAAGAACGAAGTGTGATACAGACATAGCTGGGTGGACAAGGAAAATTCTCTCTGAGCCTGAGCCCAGCTACCCACAAGTTCCAACCCATCTCTCCCTCTTTCCTGTTATCTATATCCTACATTCCATGGTCAAAAGAATCTCTCATATTAATTTTCTTCTTTTTAAATTAACGAATTAATTTTAAATGTAAGCTTTTTGTTTTATATTGGGGTGTAACCACTTAACCATGTTGTGATAGCTTCAGGTGCATGGTGAAGGGACTCAGCCATGCATACACATCTATCCGTTATCCCCCAAACTCCGCTCCCATCCAGGCTGCAACATAACATTGAACAGAGTTCCCTGTGCTATACAGCAGGTCCTTGTTGGTTATCCATTTTAAATCTAGCAGTGTGTACGTGCAACTCCCTAACTATACCTTCCCCCTGCCCTTCTCACCTGGTAACCATAAGTTGTGGTACCTAAACACCATGGAATATTACTCAACCATTAAAAACAATGAAATAATGTCATTTGAAGTAACATGGATGGATCTAGAGATTGTCAGACTGAGTAAAGCGAACCAGACAAAGAAAGAGAAATATCGTATGACATCCCTTACATGTGAATCTAAAAAAGAAATGATACAAACGAATTTATTTACAAAACAGAACCGTACTTAGAGAATGACTCTTCTTCTGTTTGGATAACAGTTGCTTTTGTATTAATTCCTTCATGAATCCTTATCTCTTGTCCACCACACTGTTCCCCTCAACCAGAGTTTATTAGGTCCATGGTCCCTGAGGGTATTAGGAAAATCCAGAGGAGTTTGGGTTTTGACAGCCAGATTACAATTACCCAGGTGCACCCCTGAAAGACTAGCTGGTCTGGAGCAAAGACTTGACAATTCTGAGTCTCACATTAAAATGAGGGTGGTCATACTTACCTGGAGGGATGATGCGAGGTCAAATTGCTGATCTCCTGTGTGCAGTACTGCACCTGGCATCTAATTAACCTTGGGTGTTTTGGTTTCACCTGGGGTCTCTCACAGTGCCACTAAAGCAGAATACAGGGCCACCAGCAATGCTAGCTGATGGATAAGTGGTCCCCCACGTGTGCGAGTAGAGGATCCAGGATGGGTGCAGAGTCACCTGTGAGTCTGAGTCGGACAATCCTATGTCAACACTTGATAAGGTGAGTTTGTGCATGCTCAGGCGCTTCAGTCATGTCTGACTCTTCATAACCCCATGGACTGTAACCCATCAGCCTCCTCAATCCACAGGATTCTCCAGGCAAGAATACTGGAGTGGGTTGCCATGCCCTCCTCCAGGGGATCTTCCTGACCCAGGGATCAAACCTGTGTCTCCTGTGTCTAATGCATTGAAGGCAGATTCTTCACCACTGAGCCAGCAGGGAAGCCCACTGTGAGTTTATCCAGTCTTTACTTTCTAGGTAGTCCACTCAAGCTATGATGCCTTTGGGTAGATCACAAGAAAGACTTACAGAAAAAACAAAACACAATCCTACAAAAAAAGCAGGAATTTTAAAGTCCAAGCACATTCAAGTCAGACTATGGATTCTGAGATGGAGAGAAAGAAGGTCTTTACTGGCTCTTGCAATCCCCCTGGGAGGCAGAGCTCCAAGACTGTCAGGCTTTGGAGTTACACTAGCTTAGCTCAAATCCCTCCTAGCTCCACTAATTGAATGGATTTCAGCAAGTTATCTAATTTAACCAATTTTCTTGTTTCTTGCCTGTGAAAGGGAGTGGGACACTCTTAACCTCGTAGCATTTTTTTCAGTGCATGAAATGATAAAATTATCTCACAAATACATGTAGATCAGAAAATATGTCAACAACATGGAACCCGTTCAGACAGATTTTAAGATATTTTTTCAACTTCTATGAATTTAATGCTTATGAGGAGATACTGAAGTTTTCATCTATACTTTAAAAATAATTTTATTTTTAAACTTTTTATTTTGGAATAATATAGACTCATAAGAAAATGCCAAAATAGTATAGAGAGAGTTCAAAAAGTACTCAGTTTTTCCAGAGAAACTGATTTCTTTTGTTTTTCTTGCTCAATCTCATTTATAATTAGGAAAATGGAAATTTAATCAGAATGAGATACCATTTTAGAGCCCCCAAACAGATGATATTTTAATTTATCTTTACTTACTTTTTGAAAGCAATTTTTATTTATTATTTTTATTCTATAACATATGGTTAAATTTAATTTTATTAAATTTTTTGAAGTATAATTGCTTTACAATGTTGTGTTGCTTTCTGCTGTACAATAAAGTGAATTGGCTATATGTATAATGTATCTTCTCCCTCTTAGAACACCATCCCTATACCTACCCCCACTAAGTCACTACAGAGCACTGAGCTGAGCTCCCTGTACTTTACAGCAGGTTCCCACTAGCTTATTTTATACATGGTAGTGTATTAATGGGAGAGGGCAATGGCACCCCACTCCAGTACTCTTGCCTGGAAAATCCATGGAAGGAGGAGCCTGGTAGGCTGCAGTCCATGAGGTCGCTAAGAGTTGGACACAACTGAGCGACTTCACTTTCACTTTTCACTTTCATGCATTGGAGAAGGAATTGGCAACCCACTCCAGTGTTCTTGCCTGGAGAATCCCAGGGACAGGGGAGCCTGGTGGGCTGCCTTCTCTGGGGTCGCACAGAGTCGGACACGACTAAAGCGACTTAGCAGCAGCAGCAGCAGTGTATTAATGTCAATCCCAATCTCCCAATTCATCCTACTCTCATCCACTTGTTGATTCTCTACATCTGTGTCTCTATTCTTGCCCTGGAAATAGGTTCATCAGTACTGTTTTTTTCTAGATTCCATATGTATGTGTTAATATACACTATTTGTTTTTCTCTCTCTAAACTACTTCACTCTGTAGGACAGGCTCTAAGGCCACGTTCATTGCAGCACTATTTACAATAGCCAGGATATGGAAACAACCTAAATGGCCAGTGACAGACGAATAGATAAAGAACACGTGGTGCATGTATACAATGGCATAGCTCCTGCTGCTGCTAAGGTGCTTCAGTCGTGTCCGACCCTGTGCGACCCCAGAGACGGCAGCCCACCAGGCTCCCCCGTCCCTGGGATTCTCCAGGCAAGAGCACTGGAGTGGGCTGCCATTTCCTTCTCCAATGCAGGAAAGTGAAAAGTGAAAGTGAAGTCGCTCAGTCGTGTCTGACCTTCAGCGACCCCAGGGACTGCAGCCTACCAGGCTCCTCCGTCCATGGGATTTTCCAGGCAAGGATACTGGAGTGGGGTGCCATTGCCTTCTCCCAATGTCATACTACTCAGCCATAAAAAAGAACATGCTACATTTTAATGCTAATTTGGTCTCCAGAGCAAATTTGATATATAGTTTTATTTTAGAAATTGATTTCTTAAAAATAACTGACAGCTTATGGTGAACAATATTGGATTTGTGATCTCTAAAGAAGGTTTAGCTTTGAGATCAGGGCCCATGCTTGAATACTCAGAGTTCTTGTGTGGCAGTAGTTTTATTGCAGTGAAAAAGGACCCAGAAAGCTTCTGACATAGATATTAGAGAGTGCCCCACTTATCAAGTCTTATCCAGGCCTTTTGTACTTTCACCAGACCCACTCCCACAACACACACCTTAAATTAACAAGATTAGAACCAACAATAGAAAGTTTTACCACCCCCACTGCCACAACATAAGACAAGATTAGTCAGAAGATTCTTGTTCAGTTCAGTTCACAGTGGCTCAGTCCTGAAACATTCTTTGCAACCCCATGGACTGCAGCATACCAGGCTTCCCTGTCCATCACCAACTCCCAGAGTTTACTCAAACTCACGTCCATTGAGTTGATGATGCCATCCAAACATCTCATCTTCTGTCGTCCCATTCTCCTCCTGCCCTCAATCTTTCCCAGCATCAGGGTCTTTTCAAATGAGTCGATCTTCACATCAGGTGGCCAAAGTATTGGAGTTTCAACTTCAACATCAGTCCTTCCAATGAATATTCAGGACTGATTTCCTTTAGGATGGACTGGTTTGATCTTCTTGCAGTCCAAGGGACTCTCAAGAGTCTTCTCCAACACCACAGAACCAATACAATATTGTAATTAGCCTCCAATTAACATAAATAAATTTAAATTTAAAAAAAGCATCAATTCTTTGGTGCTCAGCTTTCTTTATAGTCCAACTCTCACATCCATACATGACTACTGGAAAAACCATAGCTTTGACTAGATGGACCTTTGTTGGCAAAGTAATGTCTCTGCTTTTTAATATGCTGTCTATGTTGGTCATAACTTTTCTTCCAAGGAGAAAGTGTCTTTTAATTTCATGGCTTCAGTCACGATTTGCTGTAATTTTGGAGTCCCCCCTAAAAAGAAAGTCTGTCACTGTTTCCATTGTTTCCCCATTTAGATGCCATGAAGTGATGGGACCAGATGCTATGATCTTAAGCCAACTTTTTCACTCTCCTCTTTCACTTTCATCAAGAGGCTCTCTAGTTTTTCTTCGCTTTCTGTCATAAGGGTGGTGTCATGTGTATATATGAAGTTATTGATATTTCTCCTGGCAATCTTGATTCCAGCTTGTGCTTCATTCAGCCTGGCATTTTGCATGATGTACTCTGCATATAAGTCAAATAAGCAGGATGACAATATATAGCCTTGATGTACTCCCTTCCCAATTTGGAACCAGTCTGTTGTTCCATGTCCAGTTCTAACTGTTGCTTCTTGACCAGCATATAGATTTTTCAGAAGGCAGGTCAAGTGATCTGGCATTCCCATTTCTGATCCACACAGTCAAAGGCTTTGGCACAGTCAATAAAGCAGAAGTAGATGTTTTTCTGGAACTCTCGCTTTTTCGATGATCCAGCAGATGTTGGCAACTTGATCTGTGGTTGCTCAAACTACTGCATGATCGCACTCATCTCACACACTATCAAAATAATGCTCAAAATTCTCCAAGCCAGGCTTCAAGAGTACATAAACTATGAACTTCCAGCTGTTAAAGCTGGATTTAGAAAAGGTTCTTGTTAAGGAGAAATACACCCTTGAGCAAGACACATTGTTTTTATATAATCTTTAGTACAGAGCTTAAGGAAAAACAAACCCTTGAGCAAGATGAATTAATTGTTTATTGTGTAATCATTAGGCTTAAAGCAAGTTTGTTGTTATAACAACTCAGAGTTTAAGAAAAAATGTCCTATGTAACTAAAACAGAGCAATGGAGAAAAATAATGTTTGTCCCCTTCTCCTCCTTGAGAGCCCCAGACCTCTTTCTCCTCCTCGAGGGTCCTGGACTCCTAAGAATCAATCTGCCTAAGAATTAACTCTCTCATAACCATTTTATGCAGAAACAGATTTTATTCTTAATTTACTTCTTCTGTTAAGGCCAAGATAAAGTGTTGGATGAGAAAAAAGAAGAGCAAGGTCTGACCTAACTTTACCACTTTCCTGTTGCTCTTGCACTCTCCTCATGTTTCTCTTGAAAGTTTTTGAATAAAACAAATTTAGGTGATCAGTTTGTGGGTTCAGGGTGAGCATCGCAGTGTCCCCATGTGGTCTTGGGTTTCTTCCTTTCAGTAGGTGGTGACTGCCAAGTTCAGCTTCCTGTCAAGCAGCTGGTATCAGGGTGGTGTCAGCCTGGGATTGCACTTTGCAACTTGCACGTACAGATATCCTGGGAACATAAGAGACTGTCTAGCACCATCACGGTAGGTGTGATGTATTTCATAAACTCCTTGTTGAGAGCGCTGTTTCCTGCAATGGATCAAACTCTCTGGATTTTTTACCAGTTGTATGGGAGTTACCGTGTGAAAACCTGGATAATTAGCACCACTATTTCTGATTTGGAAGAAAGACTCTGATGCTGGGAAACATTGAAGGCAAAAGGAGAACAGGACGGCAGAGGATAAGATGGTCAGATAGCATCACTGACTCAGTGGACATGAACTTGAGCAAACTCCGGCAGATATGAAGGACAGGGAAGCCTGGTGTGCTGGAGTCCATGGGGTTGTAAAGAGTTGGACATGACTTAGCAACTAAACAGCAACAACAACAACAATTTCTGATTTATTACAGTTTAGCATCTGTTTATGTGGGTGCCTTGGGTGGTCTGACCGTGGGCCCCTGAATGGGACTTGCCTCACACTGATTGCCTCTCCCTTCTCATCTCTTATACCAGCTCCTTCAGGACACATCCCATGAGGCCCCCATGTGTTCTCCCTCTTGTATCACTCTGACATCTTTGGATGGGGAAGAACCTCTGCTGAACTTAAGGCTTATCCTCTTTTGGGTTTCTTATGTGCTCCATTTCACCTGGGTCTGTGTTGCCTGCCCATTGGTCAATTTTCCTGACTGCCAAGAAATAGATTTTTGGGGAAAATCTCAGGCATAAACACAGCTGACATTCAAACACATCTGATCATATCTGGGGAACTAGAGCCGGTGGATCTTGTCCCATTGAAGTCTCTTCTTTCCAGAAGGGGTCTTCAGATTTTTCCTGATTCTTGGCCCAACCACCCTGACACATCCCACAGAAAGGCTGACCCTAAAAAAGGGAAATTCAGGACTCAGTGTCATAGCTCATGGGTTAGAGGTAAACCATTATTTTGAACATAACATGTTCCTGATCTTTGGATTTATCTCCTGGCCTAGTTTTTCTGCTTCCATGCTAAGGTTTTTTAGCCATCAGAGAGGTGAAGGTGGTAAGTAAATGAAGAAAGAGATTTTCCTTAAAATCTCTGCCCAGGTTCCTACTGCTGCTGCTGCTGCGTCGCTTCAGTCATGTCCGACTCTGTGCGACCCCATAGACGGCAGCCCACCAGGCTCCCCCGTCCCTGGGATTCTCCAGGCAAGAACACTGGAGTGGGTTGCCATTTCCTTCTTCAATGCATGAAAGTGAAAAGTGCAAGTGAAGTCGCTCAGTCATCTCCGACTCTTCACGACCCCGTGGACTGCAGCCCTCCAGGCTCCCCCATCCATGGGATTTTCCAGGCAAGAGTACTGGAGTGGGGTGCCATTGCCTACTTCATTGTTCACAGAATGTTAGGTGGTTTACCAATTAATGAATTTCCGTTAAATTTGAATTTTTTGCCTAGCTTACATTAATTTTCCCCAGGAGAGCCTCATGGGACTAACATGAAAAGTTAAAACCTCAATATATACTAGACATTGTTCTTGGCACTTTGCATAAAAGCATAATTTAATAATCACAATGATGCCTCAATGTTGGTGTCATTTTTGCTATTACCTATTGTGAAAAGGGCTTACCTCATAGCTCAGTTGGTAAAGAGTCCGCCTGCAATGCAGGAGACCCTGGTTCGATTTCTGGGTCAGGAAGATCTGTTGAAGAAGGGATAGGCTACCCACTCCAGTATTCGTGGGCTTTCCTTGTAGCTCAGCTGGTAAGGAATCAGCCTGCAATGTGGGAGATCTGGATTCAATCCCTAGGTTGGGAAGATCCCCCGGAGGAGGGCATTCCCCTGGAGAATTCCACGGACTGTATAGTCCATGGGGTCACAAAGAGTCAGACACTACTGAGTGACTTTCACTGTTGTGAAAAAGTCCCTGGGCAGGGTAGATCCCCTGGACAAGGGCATGGCAACCCACTCTGATATTCTTGCCTGGAGAATCCCATGGACAAAGGAGTCTGCTGGGTTACAGTCCATAGGGCCTCAAAGAGTCTGGCATGACTGAAGTGACTTAGCATGCATATGCATACATTGTGAAAAAAGCAACCTCAGAATCATTAGGTTCTCACCACATTGGGGATAGATTCATTTGCCCCCTTATCTCCAGGTGTCCCTTCCTGGCTTTGACACCATAATGGCTTCAGAATATTAGTTGCTTTGTCCTACCAGGACCATGGGGAGGTAGAAGTTACTCTGCCTGATGAGATGCCAGTGATAAAGAAATTCTTTTTATATATATATATATTTTTTTTATTTTATTTTTTAACTTTACAATATTGTATTGGTTTCGCCATATATCAACATGAATCCACCACAGGTATACACGTGTTCCCCATTCTGAAACCTCCTCCATCCTCCCTCCTCCCTCCCCATACCACCCCTCTGGGAAAGAAAGCACAGTGCAATGAATGAATGATGTAGGAGAAGAGGACAATGAGTGACAAAGGATGTATGGGTTGGGAGTTTCTTTATATCAGATGATTTGGGGTTGAGTCTTTGCAGAGGTGACTTTTCAGCTGAGGCCTGAGTGTTGAAAAGAACCCAGTCAAGTGTAATTTTAGAGAGAAGAGATTTTCGAGTAAAGGGAACCAAGCGATGAGCTTTGGGAGTGTATATGTCTCAATAAATTAGTACATTTCTTGAGGGCGATTGTAGTTATTTCTCATCTTGGAATTCATCACAATACCAAAACCCGACCTTGCATCATCCAGTAATTGTTGGACTGAATTGGCTATAGATTAAACCTCTCATTGTAAAATAAGGAAGTGGAGTCTTTTTGAGGTGAAGTGACCAACCCACTGTGGTGAGTTGGGGGAAGAACCAACATAGTGGACCAAAGCCCAGTGTCTTAGCCAAATCTCTTGCCAGCCCAGTCCAGCTATGTCTCCTAATTCTATATGTAAATTGTGAGCAGAGCCTTGTTTACACAAATCTGGCTAGGAATATGACATCATCCTCCCTGCCCCTCCCCCCACACCAAATCTGCTTTAGGTTGTTTGCCAAACATTTTTCCCAGAGGTTAAAAACACTGTAGTATTTTTAAACCATGTGGGCAAAATTGCTCTCTCTCCATGAAGGACCTGAATCATTGCCAGGGTTGCTAAATTGGCAGGGCAAAGGGCCTTGTGCCGTCTGTCTTCACATCAGTTGAATTTAGGGCTTGAAGTAAGAATTGAATTAAGAAAAAAAGAAAACAGCACAAACGCTGCCTTAGAATCCTTGACGGGCTTCGCTTAGCCTGTGTGATTAACAGTTTGTGGAGGGTAGAAGAACAGAGGAATCAAGTCAAGCTCAACATTCAAATGAAATTGGACCTTTGGTTTTTTAGTAGGGACAGGGCTTTTAATCTCTTTAATGCTCTCTCTCTAATATTTTCTAAGAGAAGGAGAAGGAAACCAACATTACTTTTCTCTCTAAGGAAAGAAGAATGACAATAGCTGACATCAGTAGAGTAACTACTATTTTCAGATGCTCTTCTAAACATTGGATTTCTTCATTTGAATCTTGGTCCACAATGTCTCTTTGAGACTCAAAGAAGTTCAGTTACAAGTCTTGCCTGGGATCCGCAGGTGGCAAACAATTGAGCAAGGATAAACTCATGTCTCTTAGCTTCAGGTTGCTTGTCCCAACCAGTAGTTTTTCCATTTTTTTTTTTCTTATCTTTATTGGAGAATGATTGCTTTACAATGTTGTACTTGTTTCTGCCATGTAACATCGCGAATCAGTCATAGCTGTGTGTGTGTGTGTGTGTGTGTGTGTGTGTGTGTGTGTGTGAGTCACTTATGGACTGTAGCCCGCCAGGCTCCTCTGTCCATGGGATTCTCCAGGCATGAATACTGGAGGGGGTTGCCATGCCCTTCTCCAGGGGATCTTCCTGACCCAGGGATTGAACCTGAGTCTCCTGTGTCTTCTGTGTTGTAGGTGACTTCTTTACTGCTGAGCCACCAGGGAAGCCCTCATATATATAAATATCCCTCCCTCTTGAGACTTCATTCCACCTCCCCATCCTGCCCCTATAGGTCATCACAAAGTGCTAGGCCAGACTTCCTGTGTTTTATAGCAGCTTCCTACTAACTAGTTCCCACATGGTAGAGTGTATATGTCAATGCTACTTTCTCAATTTGCCCCACTGTCTCCTTCCCACCATGTCCACAGTCCATTCTGTCTGTTCTCTATTCTTCTCTGCAAATAGGTTCATCTGTACCACTTTTCTAGATTCCACATATATGGATTATGCTGTGTGCTAAGTCACTTCAGTCATGTCTGACACTCCGTGACCCTATGGACCATAGCCCACCAGGCTCCTCTATCCATGGGATTCTCCAGACAAGAATAGTGGAGTGGGTTGCCATGCCCTTCTTCAGGGGATCTTCCTGACCCAGAGATTGAATGTGTGTTTTGTACATCTCCTGCATTGGCAGATGGATTCTTTACTACTAGTGTCACCTGGGAAGCCCATATATATATGAGTTGATACCCAATATTTGTTTTTCTCTTTCTGGTTTACTTTACTCTGTATGACAGAGTCTAGGTTCATCAACGTCTCTACAAATGACCCAGTCTGTTCCTTTTTATGGCTGAGTAATATTCCGTTGTATGTATGTACTACATGTTCTAAACATTTAATTAGAGGACAGGATTTTTATTATGTCTATTATATATGTAACAGAGTTTCAGATGGGAAGTATTGCTAATTCTGGGGTATCCGGGAAGCTATTGGGTTTTCAGAACTACTGCTTTATTTGGGTCTCCTTTTTAAAACATAATTATTTTTATTTGAAGTATAGTTGATTTACAGT
Organism: Bos javanicus; assembly: GCF_032452875.1. Taxonomy (NCBI): domain Eukaryota; kingdom Metazoa; phylum Chordata; class Mammalia; order Artiodactyla; family Bovidae; genus Bos; species Bos javanicus. The sequence continues at coordinate 106,077,773 of NC_083873.1, forward strand.
GTTTTGTTAGTTTCAGATGTACTGCAAAGTGATTCAGTTATATATATTATGTGGCTCAGTGGTAAAGAATCCACTTGCCAATGCAGGAGACACGGGTTTGACTACTGGGTTGGGAAGATCCCCTGGAGAAGGAAATGGCAACCCGTTCCAGTCTTCTTGCCTGGGAAATTCCATGGACAGAGGAGCCTGGCAGCTAAAAGTCCATAGGGATGCAAAGAGTCAGACACAACTTAGCAATTAAACAACAACAACCAGTTACACACACACACACACACACACATATATAATTTTTAGATTCTTTTCCATTATAGTTATTATAAGATATTGAATATAATTCTATGTTCTATCAAGTAGGTTCCTGTTGATTATTTGTTATATATATATTAGTGTTACTATATTAGTGTTAATCTAAACTCCTAATTTATCCTAGCCCACTTTACCCTTTGATAACCTTAAGTTTGCTTTCTATGTCTATGAGTCTATTTCTGTTTTTTAAATAGGTTCATTTGTATCACATTTTTTAAGATTCCACATGGAAATGATACCTTTGATATTTATCTTTCTCTGTCTTACTTTACTTACTATGATAATCACTAGGTCCATCCATGTCGTTGCAGATGGCATTATTTCACTCTTATTCATGGCTGAGTAATATTCCATTATTACATGGCAGTTCTGCTTGGACCTAGGTTATCATAACAGTTGGTGTAAATGCAATGAGAGCACATAAGAAGCAGTGTGACTTTCTGATGATGTTGATGGAAGAAAAGATTCAGAAGGAAACATAAATGATGTAGTTAAAGACTGTACTTGTTTAGTTATGTTTTATCTTTAAAGCCTGTTGTGGGTTGAATTGAGTCTAACCCCCAGTACATGCATTTGTATGTGTGCTCAGTCGCTTCAATCGGTCCAATTCTTGGTGACCCCATGGACTGCAGCCTTCCAGGCTTCTCTGTCCATGGAGATGCTCTAGGCAAGAATCCTGGAGTGGGTTGCCATTTCCTTCTCCAGGGGAATCTTCCCGACCCAGGGATCAAGTTGGCATCTCTTACATCTCCTGCATTGGCAGGTTGGTTCTTTACCACTAGCACCACCTGGAAGATATAATCAACTTCAAATGAGGTCATTAGGTGACCCCTAGCCAGGATGATTGGTGTTCTTAAAAGAAGAGGAGAGACACACAGAAAACAGAGCACCCTGAGAAGACACAGAGACACACAAGGAGAAGAAAATCACATGAAGAAGGGGCAGAGATTGAGGGTTCTGCTGCCACAAGCCAGGGAACACCTAGGCTCCGAGAAACTGGAAGACGCAAAGAAAGTGTCGCCCTGAGAGGCTTTGGAGGAAGGCTGACCCAGCTGACACCTTGGTTTAGGACTTTAAGCTTCCAGAACTGTAAGTGAACACATCGCTGTGGTTGTAAGCCACACAGTTTGTGCTACTTACTCTGAAACATCATTTTGGAAATTCCTGCATAAAAACAATCTTCATACTGAAAGACCATAAAGCTCCAGTTCCAAATACACTTTTATTCTCATTGAAGCAATGCCTTTATAATGTAAGTTTAAATAAATGATCTGAGGTCTTGTAGGAATGCAAATATGATAGATTATAGCCATATATTGTAGCGGGGTGGGGAGGCCACAGCTTTTAAATCACCTTGTGGTGGTGGTGGTCAGACATCCTAGGAAGACCAGCTGTAATCCCTGCTTAAATAGCTCTTGAGAGAATGCATTTGGGGCCTTTCAACACATAGACTGCCCTGTCTTCTCAATACGGTGCCCTGGCTTCCTCAGGTTTTTTGCTATTGGTTGTGATAGAGGCACCATTTCTAGGGCCCACCCCTAAATTATCCACAAATACCCTATAATTGCCACATCAGCATAAACACCAATGGCATAAGCACAAGCAAATATATTCTTTTTTTTTTTTTTTTTGCTGACTCATACAAGATTCCCAAATTCTATTTAATTTCTATACAACTAGAAAGGGCCAAGGGCTTCCCAGGCAGCACTAGTGGCTAAAGAATCCGCCTGCCAATGCAGGAGGTGCCAGAGATGTGGGCTTAGTCCCTGAGTTGGGGAGATCCCCTGGAGGAGGAAATGGCTAACTACTCCAGTATTTTCGCCTGGGAAATCCCATGGACAGAGGACCCTGGTGGGCTACAGTCCATAGGGTCGCAAAGAGTCAAACACAGCTGAGCATTCATGAAGACACACACACACACACACACACACACACACACACACACAGAGGAGGTACCAAGGGTGGGCCTTCAGCTTACATTTGCACATTTACACTACACCTCGGGCCAGAAGGTGAACAAGGGCACTCATACCAGTTGAGCACCTGTTTGGCTCCAGATAATCTGTGTATATTATTGTGTGTGAGCACTACCCTTTGTATGAAAAGAAACAGACTGGACTTTAAGAGTTTGTGTTACAAAACCAGAAAGTGACCGAGTCTGGACTGAACCGAACTCTACCTGGCCAACTCCAAAGCCCTTCCTTGCTCCATTTTTCCTCCCAGACTAAACTCGAAGTCCTATTGTACACCTGCTTCTCTTTATGCTCACCCTGACCCTGCAGGGCCATCTGGATCAAATTATGACAGAGGAGAGAGATACAAAGTGGGAATAAAACCCTCCCTCCCCCCAGGTAACACCCTCAATGCTTGCTTTCCTCACCCCTCAGCTTGGTCCAGGTCAAGTTTCCAGGCATACGGTTCTCCAGTCAACCTGTTCAAAACAGGTGCATGTGGGGAAGAAAACAGAGGAGTTTCTGGTTCAGAGTTTCATATTTCAGTTCACAGAGAGCTCAGTCCCTGTGGTTTCCCTTTGTTTTGTTCCTGTCCACAATTAGAGTGTCTTGCCCAAGTAGATGGGGTAAGGAGGCTGGCCCTGGAATCTGTATCCAATGGCTTTTAAGTGCCACTTCTGGTCCCCTTCGCCATCTATTTAGACCCAGATCCAGCTACAGTCACATTCTACAGGAGCTTCCTCAGCCATGTCCTCTGCATTTATCCCACCCTACCTCCCAGCCTGCCAGCCCCCAGCCTCATAGCCACACCTTGAGCCTCTCACCTGCTACACTGAGCACCCCAGTTGCTGCTGAAGGATGAGATGCTATAGGATTCACCTAGGCCCAGGCAGAATAACCGGAAGTACAGGGGAATTTGAACTCTTGGGGGTTTATCTTTGACACTGGGAAATGCAAGCTATCAGATAAGCTCTTCTTCATAACTCCAAAGAGACTGTCCAGAGCACAGTGACTTGTGAAGACACTTGGAAGGGAATATCATGAAAGAATGAGATAGAATAATTTCTTGGAAGTGACATAAAATGCTCAGCCAGCTTGGTGGCATCTTACCATATGGACATTCCCTTCTAACTTATCGGGGCTTCCCTGGTGACTCAGACAGTAAAGAATCCACCTGCAATACAGGCGACCTGGATTCAATCCGTGGGTCAGGAGGATCCCCTGGAGGAGGAAATGGGAACCCACTCCAGTATTCTTGCCTGGGAAATCCCATGGACAGAGGAGCCTGGCAGACTACAGTCCATGGTGTCACAAAGAGTCAGACATGACTGAGCGACTAACACCTTTCACTTTTTCACTTTCCTAACCTATCATGGAACAACAGACTGGTTCCAAATAGGAAAAAGAGTATGTCAAGGCTGCATATTGTCACCCTGCTTATTTAACTTATATGCAGAGTACGTCATGAGAAACGCTGGGCTGGACGAAGCACAAGCTGGAATCAAGATTGCTGGGAGAAATATCAATAACCTCAGATATGCAGATGACACCACTCTTATGGCAGAAAGTGAGGAAGAACGAAAAAGCCTCTTGATGAAAGTGAAAGAGGAGAGTGAAAAAGTTGGCTTAAAGCTCAACATTCAGAAAATGAAGATCATGGCCTCTGGTCCCATCACTTCATGGCAAATAGATGGGGAAACAGTGGACATGGTGGCTGACTTAATTTTTCTGGGCTCCAAAATCACTACAGATGGTGATTGCAGTCATGAATTTAAAGGACACTTACTACTTGAAAGGAAAGTTATGACCAACCTAGACAGCATATTAAAAAGCAGAAACATTACTTTGCCAACAAAGGTCTGTCTAGTCAAGGCTATGGTTTTTCCAGTGGTCATGTATGGATGTGAGAGTTGGACTATAAAGAAAGCTGAGCACTGAAGAATTGATGCTTTTGAACTATGGTGTTGGAGAAGACTCTTGAGCGTCCCTTGGACTGCAGGGAGATCCAACCAATCCATCCTAAATGAGATCAGTCCTGGGTGTTCATTGGAAGGACTGATGCTAAAGCTGAAACTCCAATTCTTTGGCCACCTGATGAGAAGAGCTGACTCATTTGAAAAGACCCTGATGCTGGGCAAGATTGAGGGCAGGAGGAGAATGGGACGACAGAGGATGAGATGGTTGGATTGTATCACCAACTCGATGGACATGAGTTTGGGTGGACTCCGGGAGTTGGTGATGGACAGGGAGGCCTGGCGTGCTGTAGTTCATGGGGTCTCAAAGAGTCGGACATGACTGAACTGAACTGAACCTGTCATATTCCCATTTGCCCTCATTCCAGCTTCAGAGATCAGTCCTGGGTGTTCTTTGGAAGGAATGATGCTAAAGCTGAAACTCCAGTACTTTGGCCACCTCATGCGAAGAGTTGACTCATTGGAAAAGACTGATGCTGGGAGGGATTGGGGGCAGGAAGAGCAGGGGATGACAGAGGATGAGATGGCTGGATGGCATCACCAACTCAATGGACATGCGTTTGAGTGAACTCTGGGAGTTGGTGATGGACAGGGAGGCCTGGCGTGCTGCAATTTATGGGGTTGCAAAAAGTCAGACAGGACTGAGCAACTGAACTGAACTGAACTGAAGATCAGCTTATCCAATAAAGCCATCAACCATTAATACCTTAAGCTCTTGTGTTCTGGGAAACCAGGTTAATACAGATTCCCTCTATGGTAGGTGTTAAAAGTATTTTCTCTGGATCATTGAAGCACATTAAAATGCAGATTCCAAGGCCCTATCTAAGATCTATGATTTAGAAGCTCTGGAATTCAGGCATCAGGTTGTGCATTCTAAACACGTTCTCTTGCTCTCATGCACATCACAATCTAGTCTGAGAACCAGTGTACTAGTCTAGGGTAAACTGAAGAAGAAAAGGTAGGTTATGTGATCAGCACATGGCATCTTTTTATTTTTTTATGGGAGTATAGTTACTTTACGATGCAGTGTTAGTTTCTGCCGTACAACACAATGAATCACTATATATATATACACACACATGCATATACCACCCCCTCCTTGTGCACTTCTCCTGTGATGTCCCACCCATCTAAGTCATCAGAGAGCACTGAGCTGAGCTCCCTGTATGGCAGGTTCCAAGTACCTATCTTACACATGGTGGTGGTTTAGTTGCTAAGTCGTGTCTGACTCTTGTGACCCCATGGACCGTAGCCTGCCAGGCTCCTCTGTCCATGTGATTCACCAGGCAAGAATACTGGAGTGGGTTGCCATTTCCTTCTCCAGGGGATCTTCCCAACCCAGGGATTGAACCCGGGTCTCCTGCAGTTCAGGCAGATTCTTTACCAACTGAGCTATGAGGGAAGCCTGGTGGTGCACATAACCCTTGGCATCTTATTTTCTTGGAACAGCTGAGAAATCTCTATCTCTAATCTCTTGCAAACCTATCATTGCCTCAACCTACACACTTCTTGCTACTGGTGAGTGATTACAGATGCCTGTGATAGCAAAATAAATCTTAATTAAATCCCACTCAAGAAAAGTCAGTGGAATCCCCCAGAGGGTACCAGAGACTTTCAGGGCAGTAATCTTATTGCCTTTGGCCCTCTGCCTGCTCTCACCCCAATGTTATCCATGAGGAATTGCTGAGGTTTTGCACAGTTCGTTTAGCATCTGAAATCTGGGGACGTGGATGTTTGAATGGGTAGAATTCCTGAGAACCAAGACTATCTTATAAAAGTCTGCACAGCTGACTTAATTAGAAAGGTTCCCTGCAGAATTAACCCTGGGGCAGCCAAGAAATTTCAGCCGATCATCTCTCTTGGTAAGCAAAAAAAGCTACTGGTGGTATCTATAAGAGCAGTGAAAATAAGATTACAGTGGTGAATAAACTTGTGAAGGAGAATATCATGACTGCCTCTTTTCCCCCAAATCATTCACTGTTTAAGTTCAAGAGTTCAACACAAGTGACTTCTTATACTTGAGTGCTTCTTTATGCAGTTAGCAGGTCCACTGGATGTGTACAGGATAAATTTGCTTTTGATTTTTTTCTTTTGGCTACATTTGGCAAAGCTATCTAATGTGGTAGGTGGAGAAGGGACTAGGGAGTCACACAGAAATGACTTTAAAAACCCAACTGGGCTCTTCATTCTCTTGGGTACATTGAGCAGACTAGTCCCTGTATCTAAATTGTGGTCTGCGTATTTGAACAATGGGCAGTGTGCTTCAGCTTGTATGAATGAAGTGAGGCAAATTATGAGAGGATCGTGATAAGTTACAGAAATTTTAAAAATAATAATTAAGTGTTATCATCACTTTCACCACCACGATCGTCAAACTGGGCCAAGAAGACAAGAACAGAATATGTATCTATGGGAGAGTTGATTGCTTTGTGTTGATTTCTGTGATCTAGATAGGACTCTGGTGGGAAAAGCTAAAACAGATTTTTGAACAGTGGAGTGAATGGTAGGTAAAGGAAAAGCAGATGCCCTTTCCTGGGTGGGCTTTCTCTACTCACTTGAAGATTTGGGTAGAAACAAAAGAGGGAACATTTTTTGTGTGACTATTTGAGATGGGACATTGGGCTTGTCCCGCCTTTGAACTCAGGACAGAAACACTGGCTCTTCTAGGGTCCTGAAGCTATCGGTTTTCAAATTGAAACTTAAATCATTTCTCTCCTGAGTCTCAGGGTTCTGGACTCAGACTGGAAGTGTTAATAATCATTGACTTTCCTGGGTCTCCCTCAGCAGATCTTGGAACATTTTTAGCCTCCACAATTTTATGATCAAATTTGTTTTCTATCTATCTATCTACATGGCTATTTATCTGTATGATTGTCTATTTAGCTATCTATGTGTGGATAACCCTGGATGCAAACTCATGTATAAAGTTTTTGCATTTCAATAGAAATTCTATAAGAAACAGGTTTGGTAAAGGGGAAAGTATCTATGGGATTTAAAGCATGAGATAGAGATGAAGGTGCTGACTTTGGGAGTAAAGAAAGTGGAATTACTGTGATGATTAAATGATATAATCTATGCAATGCATCCAACACTATAATTATTCAGTAAACCCTAAGAGATTGATAGGATTAGTCTACAGAAAACCAAAGGTCATTGTGAATAAAAAAGAAACCTAGCAAAGGGAGCCTTGATGGACTCTCTCTCTTTATTTATGATCCAACGGATGTTGGCTGTTTGATCTTTGGTTCCTCTGCCTTTTCTAAATCCAGCTTGAACATCTGGAAGTTCATGGTCCAAGTATTGTTGAAGACTGGTTTGGAGAATTTTGAGCATTGTTTTACTAGCCTGTGAGATGAGTGAAATTGTGTGACAGTTTGAGCATTCTTTGGCACTGCCTTCTTTGGAATTGGAATGAAAATTGACCTTTTCCAGTCCTGTGGCCACTGCTGAGTTTTCCAAATTTGCTGGCATATTGAGTGCAGCACTTACACAGCATCATCTTTCAGGATTTGAAACAACTCAATTGGAATTCCATCACCTCCACTAGCTTTGTTCATAGTGATGCTTCCTAAGGCCCATTTGACTTCATATTCCAGGATGTCTGGCTCTAGGTGAGGGATCACACCATCATGATTATCTGGGTCATGAAGATCTTTTTTGTACAGTTCTTCTGTGTATTCTTGCCACTTAATATCTCTTGCTTCTGTTAGGTCCATACCATTTCTGTCCTTTATTGAGCCCATCTTTGCATGACATTTTCCCTTGGTATCTCTAATTTTCTTGAAGAAATCTCTAGTCTTTCCCATTCTATTGTTTTCCTCTATTTCTTTGCACTGACCACTGAGGAAGGCTTTCTTATCTCTCCTTGCTATTCTTTGGAACTCTGCATTCAAATGGGCATATCTTTCCTTTTCTCCTTTGTCTTTCACTTCTCTTCTTTTCACAGCTATTTGTATGGCCTCCTCAGATGACCATTTTGCCTTTTTGCATTTCTTTTTCTCAGGGATGGTCTTGGTCACTGCCTCCTGTACAATGTCACAAACCTCCATCCATAGTTCTTCAGGTGCTCTATCAGATCTAATTCCTTGAATCTATTTGTCATTTCCACAGTATAATCATGATGCATTTGATTTAGGTCATACCTGAATGGGCAAGTGGTTTTCCCTACTTTCTTCAATTTAAGTCTGAATTTTGCAATAAGGAGTTCATGATCTGACCACAGTCAGTTCCTGGTCTTGTTTTTGCTGATTGTATAGAACTTCTCCATCTTTGGCTTCAAAGAATATAATCAATCTGATTTCAGCATTGACCATCTGGTGATGTCCATGTGTAGAGTCTTCTTTTGTGTTGTTGGAAGAGGTGTTTGCTATAACCAGTGTGTTCTCTTGGCAAAACTCTATTAGACTTTGCTCTGCTTCATTCTGTACTCAGGGAAAATTTTCCTGTTACTCCAGATTTTTCTTGACTTCCTACATTTGCATTCCCGTCCTCTGCTGTAATGAAAAGGATATCTTTTTTTGGAGTTAGTTCTAGAAGGCCTTGTAGATCTTCACATAACCATTCAACTTCAGCTTCTTCAGTGTTACTTGTCAGGGCATAGACTTGGATTACTGTGATACTGAATAGTTTGCCTTGGAAAAGAACTAAGATCATTCCATCATTTTTGAGATTGCATCCAAGTACTGCATTTTGGACTCTTGTTGACTATGATGGCTACTCCATTTCTTCTAAGGGATTCTTGCCCACAGTAGTAGATATAATGGTCATCTGAGTTAAATTCATATGTTTAGTCCCTTTTAGGTCACTGATTACTAAAATGTCAACATTTCACTCTTGCCATCTCCTGTCTCTTCATTCTTTCTGGAGTTATTTCTCCACTGATCTCCAGTAGCATATTGGGCACCTACCAACCTGGGGAGTTCATCTTTCAGTGTCCTGTCTTTTTGCCTTTCATATTGTCATCCTGCTTATTTAACTTATATGCAGAGTACATTATAAGAAATGCTGAACTGGATGAAGCACAGGCTGGAATCAAGATTGCTGGGAGAAATACCAATAACCTCAGGTATTCATATGACACCACCCTTATGGTAGAAAGTAAAGAAGGACTAAAGAGCCTCTTGATGAAAGTGAAAGAGGGGAGTGAAAAAGTTGGCTTAAAACTCAACATTCAGAAAACTAAGATCATGGCATCTAGTCCCATCACTTCATGGCAAATAGAGGGGGAAACAGTGGAAACAGCAAGAGACTTTATTTTTCTGGGCTCCAAAATCACTGCAGGTGGTGACTGCAACCATGAAATTAAAAGACGCTTGCTCCTTGGAAGAAAAGTTATGACCAACCTAGAGAGCATATTATAAAGCAGAGACGTTATTTTGCCAACAAAGGTTCATCCAGCTTTGGTTTTTCCAGTAGTCGTGTATGGATGTGAGAGTAGGACTATAAAGAAAGCTGAGCGCCAAAGAATTGATACTTTTGAACTGTGATGTTGGAGAAGACTCTTGAGAGTCCCTTGGACAGATAGGAGATCCAACCAGTCCATCCTGAAGGAAATCAGTCCTTAATATTCATTGGAAGGACTGATGCTGAAGCTGAAACTCCAATACTTTGGCCAACGGATCTGAAGAACTGACTCCTTGGAAAAGACCCTGATCGTGGGAATGATTGAAGCCAGGAGGAGAAGGGGACAACATAGGATGAGATAGTTGGATGGCATCACGGACTCAATGGACATGAGTTTGAGTAAGCTCTGGGAGTTGGTGATGGGCAGGAAAGCCTGGCCTGCTGCAGTCCATGGGGTCATAAAGAGTCAGACACGACTGAGTGACTGAAATGAACTGAAAGGAAGCTGGAAAAGTATCCCAAGCCCAATTCCAAATGCAAATAAATACCCATGATGACTTTACAGAAACCCTGGAATTATCCATTATTTTGCATGAGGGATGTAGGTGGGCTATTATTATACATTCCCAGTGTTTCCCAGTCACCAAAAACTTAACACTCATTACCACATTGAAACCTCAGAACCCAACTTGTGATGTAGGTACTGTTTTTAGTTTTACTGATAAGGAAGCTCAAGACTTAGAGAAGTGAGTTGTTAATCATGCAGCTTGAATGCAGTGGTGATACAGGGGCTCAGACCTCCTGACTCCAAGCCATGTGCTTCATCTCTATTTAGAGGAGTTGGCTTCTATAAGAATTTAGGTTCTTATAGGAACTGAGAAGGCAATGATAATGAGTATGGAAAATTACCTACAAACACATCTCTGTTTATCATAAAGTAGAAGAAACACAGTTCTGTGTAGACTACAGCAAATAGGAACATGATCTTACCATAGCAAACTGTGGGGGCTTCCCTAGTAACTCAGCTGGTAAAGAATCCGCCTGCAATACAGGAAAACCTCTGTTCGATTCCTGGGTTGGGAAGATCCCCTGGAGAAGGGATAGGGTACCCACTCCAGTATTCTTGGGCTTCCCTGGGGGCTCAGATGGTAAAGAATCTGCCTGCAATGCAGGAGACATGGGTTCAATCCCTGGGTTGGGAAGATCCCCTGGAGGAGGGCATGACAACCAACTCCAGTATACTTGCCTGGGGAACCCCCATGGACAGAGAAGCCTGGTGGGCTACAGTCCCCGGTGTTGCAAAGAGTTGGACATGACTGAACGACTAAGCACAGCACACACTGCAGACTATGTACTATGCAATGGTGTCTATGCAATATGTATGTATCTCAATGATATACTGTAATATAAATACTCATTATTATATATACACACGGGCTTCCCTGATGGCTCAGACAGTAAAGAATCTGCCTGCAATGTGGGAGACCTAGATTCAAACCTTTGATCTGGAAGATCCCCTGGAGAAGAGTGTGGCAACCCACTCTAGTATTCCTGACTGGTGAACTCCATGGACAAAGGGGACTGGTGGGCTACAGTTCCACACATATATAGATTTACACAGAGAATCTGCTTTTAGAAATTAAATTATTTAACTGGTTTACTGCTTAAAACATGTTAGCAAATTGTAGTGATTTCAATTTACTGAAAAATGGTGATCATTTTTGTGTCTGTAAAATGTTTGGCCAGCTTTAACCCTTGCCTAATCAAGATTTATTTAAGCCCTCAATTATTTCTTCCATTTCTTTTATAAAGATGTCCATGAGGATACCACCATCCAACTTTCCTACCGGGAGTAAAATATATTTGTTTTATTTATTTTTCAGTATTTTGACCAGGACATGCTTAAAATCATGCTGCAGACATTGCAAGCAGACATTAGCTATTTCAGGCTTGGTTGCATCTCTTGCCTGGAGACATAAACCGAAATGCTCTCCTTGAAAATATTCCCTTCCTTGCCTTTCTCCTAACCAGTGTGGTTAAATGTCCTACATTATAGGCGTGTGTCCCAGCCCCTCTATACCAGGTTGAGAACACAGGTGAAAACAAGTATTATTCACTAGTACCACAGATGGTGGGGCTTCCCAGGTGGGGCTAGTGGTAAAGAACCTGCCTGTGAATGCTGGAGAAATAAGAGATGTGGGTTCAATCCCTGGGTTGGGAAGATCCCCTGGAGGAGGGCATGGCAACCCACTCCAGTATTCTTGCCTGGAGAATCCCATGGAGAGAAGAATCTGGCAAGGTACAGTCCATAGCGTCCAAAAGAGTCAGACACAATTGAAGCAACTTAGCACTCACAGACTGGTCCACATTCCATACACTTACCTGCTATCTTCAGTTCAGTTCAGTCACTCAGTTGTGTCTGACTCTTTGTGACCCCATGAATTGCAGCACACCAGGCCTCCCTGTCCATCACCAACTCCTGGAGTTCACTCAGACTCACATCCATCAAGTCGGTGATGCCATCCAGCCATCTCATCCTCTGTCATCCCCTTTTCCTCCTGCCTCCAATCCCTCCCAGCATCAGAGTCTTTTCCAATGAGTCAACTCTTTGCATGAGGTAGCCAAAATCCTACACCATCTCAATTCTGGTCAGTAGGGAAGGAATGATTAACCAGAGGAAGCACATTCCATGTAGAGAGAGTTGTCTGATTTGGGGCAAAAGGGACCAGGTAAGCAAGGCAGGGGTGGAAACCTGCAGCTTGGGATACTTGTGACACACAGGTGTTGAAGACACAATGCCAAGGAGTGAGGCTAGACATTTCAGCGTGTTTATCTTGCCCCTTCCAGGAAAGACTTCCCTGCTTTTTTTCTGAAGACAATAAAAAATCATTGGATAATTGTAGGTAGAGGAGTAGCATGATCTAATTTCCATTATCTGTGAGGTTATTTGGAGGAGATGCGAAGGAAAGTCTCTGTGAGTGGGGACCCAAAGGAGAGGCCAGCGAGGAGACTCTTACAACTCTCCAGGTGCCAAGGAACAGAAAGAAGGTGCAGACGGGAAGAGCAGAGAGCCCAAGATGGGCTGGGAAACAGGGGAGAAGTAGAATTAGAATTGATGGGGCATGGAGAGGAGGAAGATTCTGAGGACCGTGGCCAGGTTAGATGGGTCTTCAGGAACATGTAAGATGGACTCTAGGTCCATCCACATCTCTACAAATGACCCAGTTTTGTGCTTTTTTATGGCTGAATGATATTCCATTGTGTAGCTGCGCCACATCATTATCCATTCATCTTTCAATGGACACTTAGGTTGCTTCCATGTCCTGGCTATTGTGAATAGTGTCACAGTGAACACCAGTTGAATTGTGGTTTTCTCAGGGTACATGCCTGGAAAATCCCATGGATGGAGGATCTGGTGGGCTGCAGTCCATGGGGTCGCTGAGTCGGACACAACTGAGCGACTTCACTTTCACTTTTCACTTTCATGCATTGGAGAAGGAAATGGCAACCCACTCCAGTGCTCTTGCCTGGAGAATCCCAGGGACTGGGGAGCCTGGTGGGCTGCTGTCTATGGGGTCACACAGAGTCGGACATGACTGAAGCGACTTAGCAGCAGAAGCAGCAGCAGCAGGGTACATGCCCAGGAGTGAGATTGCTGGATCATATGGTAAGTCAGAAAGAGAAAAAACAGATATTGTATATTAACACGTATATGTGGAATCTAGAAAAATGGTATAGATGAATGTAGTTCCAGAGCAGGAATAGAGACACAGGTGAAGAGAATGGATGTGTGGACACAGGAGAGGAGGGGAAGGTAGGGTGAACTGGGAGATTAGGCTTGACAGAAACACACTCCTAAGTGTAAAATAAATAGCTAGGGGAACCTGCTGTGTAGCACAGGGAACTCAGCTGGGTTTCCTGTGATGACCTAGAAGGGTGCGATGGATGGCAGGGAGGCCAAGAGGGAGGGGATATATGTATACATATAACTGATTCACTTTATTGTACAGCAGAAGCTAATACAACTTTGTAAATCAATTATACTCTGATTAAAAAAAAACATGTAAGATGGAGCAGGGAGGCAGAGAGAGTCCAATTTGAGATCTTCAGGGCTGGCAGTACTTGGGTGATCTGCCTGGGATGAGAATGGATGCAGCAGGATCAGCATCAGGTTGGAGGTGCTGAGAGAATGCTATTTGGGTAGAAGTGGTAAGTGGGGGCTTTTGCACCTGTTTATAGAATGGGGATACAGCCAACTGGCTATTTCTCAAGGAAGGAGGTGCTGGAAGCTTGTGGGGCAGCCAGACTCTCACTCTATTCCCTTGTGCCATCATTTCTTGGATGCGAGTCTAGAATTCTGCCACCAGCCAGCCCTTAATCCTATATGGTAAGTTGTAACCCTAAATGAATTATTTATAAAGCACCTAAAACGGTGCCTGGAATCTAGTCATTGCTGAACGAGTGCTTGTTAAGCAAACTAGATAAATGAAACCTCATCTAGACGGCAGCTGACCTATGCCTTTCCACTTGATGCCTGCTGGCCTGGGTGGGAGAAGAGGGAGAGGAGTCTAAGCAGGACCAGCATCTTAGAAACTGGCTGAAGAAGACGGTGAGAAGGACCAGCCAGAGAAAGATAAAGAAGAAGCCCGGCAGAAGCTCGTGCCGTTTCAGATGCATTTTCTCCAGAAGGTCATGTCAGCAGGACCCAACCCAGGCCAGAGAAGAATGAAGTTAAAGCTGAAAAATGCTTCTTTAGATTTGGACTCCATGCCAAGGCTGAGAGTTGGCGTGTTTTGCAGGGTCATTAGTGATAATAGTCCACGTATTTGTCTGTTAGGCCTGTTGGGTTCAGCTTTGAACTCACAGCCACAGGCAGTAACTACACCACTAACCTATGTGTCAGAAGTAGACGAGTTTCCATTTCATTGAGTTTCACTAACCATTATTTTGCCAACAAAGGTCCATCTAGTCAAGGCTATGGTTTTTCCTGTGGTCACGTATGGATGTGAGAGTTGGACTGTGAAGAAGGCTGAGCACCGAAGAATTGATGCTTTTGAACTGTGGTGTTGGAGAAGACTCTTGAGAGTCCCTTGGACTGCAAGGAGATCCAACCAGTCCATTCTGAAGGAGCTCAGCCCTGGGATTTCTTTGGAAGGAATGATGCTAAAGCTGAAACTCCAGTACTTTGGCCACCTCATGTGAAGAGTTGACTCATTGGAAAAGACTCTGATGCTAGGAGGGATTGGGGGCAGGAGGAGAAGGGGATGACAGAGGATGAGATGGCTGGATGACATCACTGACTCGATGGACATGAGTCTGAGTGAACTCTGGGAGTTGGTGATGGACAGGGAGGCCTGGCGTGCTGCAATTCATGGGGTCGCAAGGAGTCAGACATGACTGAGCGACTGAACTGAACTGAACTGAACCGAACCATTTGTTGAGCATTTAACATGTGCCCAACACTGGGTCATGGCTGGGGGGACATATTTGGAGTGAATATGTCTGGTAGGAGAGCTACACATCTTGATGTTTGTTTAATGTATAAGCACAGTCCTTTGCTATGTGCGCTCAGAGTTCTTGACTTAAAGACATTCATTTTTGGGAATTCTGCATCTCTTAGTATTATTGATTGAGAGAGACACAGAACCTTTCTTGCTCCCCCTATTAAACCATAAGCTCTAAGACAGCAGGGCTGTGTCTGCATTGACATACTTCATCACGTTGCAAGAGCCTGGCACTCGAACACATACAGAATAATGAACACACGTTCAGGAAGTGCAATGAAGAAAAAGTACAATGTTCTCTGAGATTGTGTAATGGGGGGACCTCATTTAAAAGGAGGGGGTGACCAGAAATGGACTCTCTAAGAAAGTAACAGCTTAAATAAAATTTACGGAGAGAACCAGGAGTTAGCTAGAGAAGGGAGAACATTCCAGAGAAAAAGACCCCCGATTGAACAGAGTTAGCTACATTCCATCTTCCTCAAGTCAGAGCGTGGTTTCCTTTCAGCTTCTGAAAAATGCCATTTCAGGAAATCATGTTTTCTGTTTTGTAAAGTGACTCACGTGAAAGAGTGATTTTGTTGTCATTGGCATTAAAAATACATTCAGAATAAAATAACTTGAAACCATTTTTATTTCCTTACTTGATTTTTTTATAGGAAATAATGGACCCGCAAGTTTAATTTTTCTTGTGCTGTTTTAAAAATAGATTCTTTTTTTTTCTCACCGGCTGATGTCAGCTGCCTACCCTGAGGCCCTGGGGATGGCGCCACCTGCAGCCGCTCCCCTCTCTCCTCCTTGATCAACCGTATGCTGGAGGAGGTCTGAGTCTGCCACCTCCTCCCAGGCTGGGCAGGGTGGAGCTGCTAGGGCAGCAGACCCGCCCCTGTACCCAGGATGCGACATCTCTGCCCAGGGCAGCTGGTGCAGGTGGAGCCTCTGTTCCCACAGGGCCCAGCCTCCCTGAGTCCGATGTTCTAAGCACATTGCTTCCCGATGAAGGGATGTGGGAAGGGTTAACTCTCTGAAGCTCAGAGCCCTGAACTGAGACAAATTAACAACACAATTATATAAAGTGTCTGGTAGAAGGCCTGGCACACAGTGAATTTGCAGGGCATATAAATCAAAGCAGACTGGTCCCTGCTGGCCTGCTTGTGTGTGTGTGTGTGTGTGTGTGTGTATGTGTGCTCAGTTGTGTCCGACCCTTTGCGACTCCATGGACTGTAGCATACCAGGCTCCTCTGTCCGTGGGATTCTCCAGGCAAGAATACTGGAGTGGGTTGCCATTTCCTTCTCCTGGGGGATCTTCCCGACCCAGGAATCAAACTTGCATCTCCTGTGGCTCCTGCGCTGGCAGGCAGTTTCGTGAGCACTGAGCCGCCTGGGAAGCCAGCTGGCTTTCTTACTTTTCTTAAATTCAGCCTTAAATGGGTCTCTCTGGATTTGAGCCCCGTGAGCTTCATGAAGAAGGCAAGGAACTCCCAGCAAACTCATCCTATTGGACACAGAGATCTTTGATCTACAGAAATGTTTCTGGAGTCAGAAAGCAGGGCTTCCTTAAATGAGATGGTATTTGCCCCTCGGATTTTTTCTTGGACAAGAGTCCATGGGGACCTGGGCAATAGATTTAGGGAGGAGGAGCTGGACCCAGTGGATGGCTGATTTGATGGGATAACATTTCTCTTGGTTGCATCAAGGGCTCAGTCCCATGGCTCTGTGGGACCAGTGTGGTCAGAGTGGCATCTGAATGCAGAGAGAACAGGATGATTTGGTTCAAGAAGTGCAAAGAAGTGCCTTTGTGGAGCCAGGAAAGCTGCGGTGGCCGTTGGAGTGAACATAGGTAAAGGGTTGAAGAGAGTAAGATTTTGTCTGGGCCTCTTTATAAGCATTTATAGGTCAACTCAGTTAAAACACTCCTGGGAATGACCAATGGTGACAAGGTCAGAGGAATAGAGTCTGGAAGCTGAAGGTCCCTCTCCAGGAAGTGGAGAGAAAGAATGAACAAAATACACGGGTCTCCTGCATTGCAGGATGATTCTTTACTATCTGATCCACCAGGGAAGCCCTGTGAGCCGTGAGATTTGCTAATTCATTTTGTTTGATGGTTCCCTCTCCAGGAAGTGGAGAGAAAGGATGAACAAAATACACATTCAGGTTGGTATACACATCCCCTAGCTGGTGTGACTCTGGGACATACTAGTTATTCTTAGACAGTGTATTACTTTTTTATTTGCTACTATAACAAATAGCCAAACACTTACCTGCTTAAACAATGTATATATATATTTTTAATCTAATAGTTCTTGAGGTCAGAAGTGCAAATGGGTCCGAGCTATAATTCAGGTGTGGGCAGGGCTGTGTTCCCTTCTGGAAACTCTCAGGAAGAATCCTTTCTCTTACTATTTGGCCTCTAGATGCTGCCTGCATTCTGGGGCTCATGGCCCCCTCCTGTATCAAAACCAGCTAAGTTGAGTTGTTCTCATGTTGCATCATTCTGACTCTTACTCTTTTTTCCCTCTTTCTATTTTCTCTTCCCCACTCTTTCCTACTTAAGGATCCCTGTAAGTACATTGCATGCGTTAAAGTCGCTCAGTTGTGTCCAACTCTTCTGTGACCCCATGGTCTATCCAGTCCATGGAATTCTCCAGGCCAGAATACTGGAGTGGGTAGCCTTTTCATTCTCCAGGGGATCTTCCTAACCCAGGGATCAAATCCAGGTCTCCCGCATTGTGGGGTAATTCCTTACCAGCTGAGCCACAAGGAAAGCCCAAGAATACTGGCATGGGTAGCCTATCCCTCCTCCAGGAGGTCTTCCCATCCCAGGAATTGAACTGGGGTCTCCTGCATTGCAGGTGGATTCTTTACCAACTGAGCTATCAGGGAAGCCCTGATAATGTAACTATATTGGAAAGGAAAAGTGAAGTTGCTCAGTCATGTCTGACTCTTTGTGACCCCATGGACTGTAGCCTACCAGGCTCCTCTGTCCATGGGATTTTCCAGGCAATAGTACTGGAGTGGATTGCCATTTCCTTCTCCAGGGGATCTTCCCAACCCAGGGAATGAACCCAGGTCTCCCGCATTGTGGACAGATGCTCTACTGTCTGAGCCACCAGGGAAGTCCAATTACATTGTAATTACATTGGGAAGTAATTACATTGGGCCCATTCAAATCATCCAGGATAATTTCCCTATTTTAAGGTCAATTGCTTAACAGCCTTGATTTCATTTGCAACTGTAACTCTTTCTTGTCATGTGATATGACACATTGACAGGCTCCAGGAATGAGGGCATAAACATATTTGGGGGTTGTTCTTCTGTCTTCTACTGACACTGTTGCACAACATCAAATGTGCTGTTTACTTTGGATGAAGGGTGTGCAACAAGTATAAGGTGCTAGATGAGTTTCAGAAGCCAAGGGCTTTGGTTTGTGCGTCACTGTTCATTTAAGTGTTAGTCACTCAGTCGTGTCTGACTCTTTGTGACCCCATCGACTGTAGCCTGCCAGGCTCCTCTGTCTGTGGAATTCTCCAGGCAATAATACTGGAGTGAGTAGCCTTTCCCTTCTCCAGGGGATCTTACTGACTCAGGGATCGAAGCCGGGTCTAATGCATTGCTGGCAGATTCTTTACCATCTGAGCCACCAGGGAAGCCCCACAATCTGTGTGATCTGCTAGTTCATCTTATTTGATGGCTCCCTGTTTCTTCACTTGGGTATCAGCAGCCCTGTCTGGAGCCAGAGCGATTGCCATGTGAGAAGGAAGCAAGGGCAGGGTGAGTGTGTGTGAGCCTTGCTCTGTTCCCTAGCTGGGGTAACACACCTGCCTGTTTACAAAGAGATTCCAGACATTATCCTCCAAGACGAAGGAAAGTAGGAGACAGGTGCAGTGGAAAGCCCGCCTGTCTCAGAATCTCAAAGCATCAGGCTAAGTGTGTCTCTGAGCAGTTCACCCCCTTTCTCTTTCTCAATTTGACTCTCTATCAGTTCAGTCAGTCAGTTCAGTCGGTCAGTCGTATCTGACTCTTTGTGACCCTGTGAATCGCAGCACGCCAGGCCTCCTTGTCCATCACCAACTCCCGGAGTTTACCCAAACTCATGTCCATCGAGTCGGTGATGCCATCCAGCCATCTCATCCTCTGTTGTCCCCTTCTCCTCCTTCCCCCAATCCCTCCTAGCATCAGAGTCTTTTCCAATGAGTCAGCTCTTCTCATCAGGTGGCCAAAATATTGGAGTTTCAGCTTCAACATCAGTCCTTGCAATGAACACCCAGGACTGATCTCCTTTAGGATGGACTGGTTGGATCTCCTGGCAGTCCAAGGGACTCTCAAGAGTCTTCTCCAACACCAAAGTTTAAAAGCATCAATTCTTCAGTGCTCAGCTTTCTTTACAGTCCAACTCTCACATCCATACATGACCAATGGAAAAATCATAGCCTTGACTAGATGGACCTTTGTTGGCAAAGTAATGTCTCTGCTTTTGAATATGCTATCTAGGTTGGTCATAATTTTTCTTCCAAGGAGTAAGCATCTTTTAATTTCATGGCTGCAATCACCATCTGCAGTGATTTTGGAGCCCCCTAAAATAAAGTATGACACTGTTTCCACTGTTTCCCCATCTATTTCCCATGAAGTGATGGGACCAGATGCCATGATCTTCGTTTTCTGAATGTTGAGCTTTAAGCCAACTTTTTCACTCTCCTCTTTCACTTTCATCAAGAGGGTCTTTAGTTCCTCTTCACTTTCTGCCATAAGGGTGGTGTCATCTGCATATCTGAGGTTATTGATATTTCTCCCGGCAATCTTGATTCCAGCTTGTCCTTCTTCCAGCCTAGCGTTTCTCATGATGTACTCTGCATATAAGTTAAATAAGCAGGGTGACAATATACAGCCTTGACATACTCCTTTTCAAGAGGGTCATCTAGGGTATGACCTCCTGGGTCTCCAGTGCCCTCCCCAGGATGGTAATTTTCTCACTGTAAGTACAAAGCTAAAGACGCCCATTTGGGGGAAACTTAGAGACATCCCCTCGGCTTGTTTTTTTGTTGAACTAACTCCACAGGGAAGTTCCCTTCCCAGGGCCACATGCTGGGGCTCCCCAGTATACATGCCAATGTAAGCACTAGTGTTTCAGTGGGCAAGGGACAAGCTTCAATTATTCCTGAAGCATCTCTGAAAATATCAGGGTCTGATATCAGCTGTGGGGACATGACAGGGACAAGAGAATATATGACCTTTGTGCGCTTCTCGCAAGGTTGTCATGGGCTGTTGCATTCATTTTTCCTCCTTGATCCCTCCTCCAAAATCTGTAAAGGTACGGAGGCGGGATTTTTATGATTGCTTTCACCCAGATAAAGAAGGTGGAGTCTGGACTCCCCTGGAGGTACAGTTGATGAGAATTCACCTGCCAATGTACAGGGAACACAGGTTTGATTCCTGGTCCAGAAAGATCCCACATGCCCTGGAGCCACTCAGCCCATGGGCCACATCTACCGAGCCAGTGCTCTAGAGCCTGTGAGCTGCAACTGCTGAGCCCGTGTGCCAGGAGCCTGTGCTCCACGACCAGAGAAACCAGCACAGTGAGAAGCCCACGCACTGCAACGAACAGTAGCTCCCACTCGCTGCAACTAGAGGAAGTTGGTGTACAGCAACAGTCCAGGTTACTCAGCTGGTCACTGATAAGGTCAATGCATCATGAATCTCCTTAACGTCTGTGAGGTCTCTGAGTTACCCCTTCTAATGCCTGGGGTCATAGGTTTCCTGAGGACCTAGCCAAGGTTCATTCATTTATTTATTCATTTAGTTGAGCTGGATGCCACCCTCAGCATCTGACAGCACAGAGGTGGAGATTTACAGTGATACAGGCAGCATGCGTCATGACGGTGCAAAGTGCAAGGTGTGTTCCAACTCAAGGGAGTCACCTGAGCCAGTGTAGAGATGGTTAGTCCCTTCCCAGGGAGGAAGTTATACTTGCACTAAATGCTGAAAGCAAAGGAAGCTTTTGCTCTACCAAGGCCTGGACCAAAGTGGGATGCGGGGTTTCTCGGCAATGGAACAGAAGTGAAAGATGCCCTGGCTCTTTCAGAGAAGAGTAGGTGGTTCCCTCTGACGGAGGGAGGTAGTGGGAGGAAAAGTGGCTTATCGGACAGTAGTCAATGCTGATGTCAGAGAGACCTGGGCTCACATCCTGTTTGCATCAGCATCACTTACTGCTGCTATTTAAATCTTTATGTCCATAGGGTTTTTACTTCTGGAAGCAGAGGTATGTTTCTGCATCATTCTATGACTATTATTAATATATCAGACAATAGTAAGAGAGCTAACATCATACTTATTATCTCCAGACATTATTCCAAGTGCTTTATATCTATTAATTCTTTAATCTTCTCAACACCTTGTTTTAGGCACCACCCTTCCCCTATTTTGGCTTCCCTTGTGGCTCAGCTGGTAAAGAATCTGCCGGCAATGCAGGAGACCTTGGTTCGATTCCTGGGTTGGGAAGATCCCCTGGAGAAGGGAAAGGCTACCCAGTCCAGTATTCTGGCCTGGAGAATTTCATGGGCTGTATAGTCCATGGGGTTGCAAAGAGTCAGACCTGACTGAGAGACTTTCACCTCACCTTCCCCTATTTTATAGATGAAGAACCGAATGCAAAAATAAAAGTATTAGCAACATGTCCAAAGTTACACGCTAATTAGCAGCAGAGCTGGGGTTCAGATGCAGCCATGGTCTTAACCAGACCAGAACACTTATGAAAGGGAACAGAGGATAAATTAGGCCCACCAAGGTAATAAACAAAAGAGAGCTAACCCAGGTCTCCTCTCTGTGGGAGCTATATTGAGGAAAGGGCATGGATCTAGGCTGTGGGAGTAACACATCCCTTGGATTTCTAGCAGTGGAGCGAGGCATTGAGAATGCTTGCTTCTTGTGCTCATCAGTCTGATTGCGATGGGGGAGCAGGAGAGACAAGACTCAGAGAGACTGACCAGAGCCAAGGTGTTGTCCAGTTTCCTAAGAAGGGGGTGAATGTGAAGCTGGCCACAAATAAAAGTAGAGAGAAAAGAAGTGGGCTAAGAAACACTCAATACAAAAGTGAAAAGACACCAGCCTTCTCTGTATGTTTATTATTGGCACATGTTTCCTATCATAATTCTTTCTAATAATCAGAGCTAATGTTTGTCTGACACTAGTTATCTGACGGACCCTATTCCAGCCCATCTGAAAGTATCAACTCATTTCATCCTCACAACAGACCCTCTAGGCAAGCACCGTCCTGGTCCCCAGATGACAGCAGAGGAAACAGTTGCTTTGGAGAGGAAGGTCCTTGATTGAAGAAATGGCATCACCATACTCCTGGCAACAGCTGTGATGTGTTCAACCCAGGAGTTGAACTGGCTCTCTCCCAAACTACCTGGGTATGTCCCAGAGGGTTTTTTTGGGTTATTATTGATACTATCAGAGGGATGGGCTTCCCAGGTGGCAAAGTGGTAAATAACCCACTTGCCAATGCAGGAGACTCAGGAGATCCAAGTTTGATCCCCAGGTTGAGAAGATCCCCTGGAGGAGGAAAGGGAAACCCACTCCAGTATTCTTGCCTGAGAAATCCTATGAACAGAGGAGCCTGGTGGGCTATAGTCCATGGGAATGCAAACAGCACACAACTGAGTGAGCACTCACACACACGCAGGTTCGTATTAGAGGGATGTGCAGCCGCTCTTGGTTTGTCTCCCTTTACATTGCCACCTCCTCAAACTCAGGGCCTGTCTTATTAACAAGACAGGCAATTGTAAACATGTTCAGCTCAGTCCCTAAGTTGTGTCTGACTCTTTGAAACCCCATGGACTGCAGCATGCCAGGCTTCCCTTTCCATCACCAACTCCTGGAGCTTGCTCAAACTCACGCCCATGGAGTCGGTGATGCCATCCAGCCATCTCCCTTACATTGTCCCTTACATCTCCCTTGAATTGCAAGCGTATTACCTACTCGTTAAAAGCCAAATGAATGATTTGACGAGACAGCAGCATAGAATAGATGAGTAGGATATCCTATTTGCTTTGAATGTGAAACCAGATGCTAGAAGCCTGCTTCTGTTCTGAGGTCTTTGACTAGGAGAATGAGATGTGAGATATTTATAGCCCCGGGATCTGGCTTGACCTATTGGGTAACTTCCAGCTCAAGGTGTGAGGGTCATTACCCCCTTATCAAAGAGGAGAATCTGTAGATAACATCACAGATTTAGAACTTGTAGCCCACATACTCATCTTTCTCTACAGGTGTGAGCCGGTGGCCAACCCTAGGTCTAGAGCATCTGTGTTCTTAATTGCTCTGTGGCACCAACATTATGGGCTTTGGGGTCAGGGAGGCATTGAACTTTTTTAATGCAGCATGGGACCTGGTGTCCAACACAGGCTCAAACACCATCATTTTTTCTTAGCAAAAGCCAGTGCTCTCTGACTTTGGTCTTTATCTCACTGAAGCCCTTCTAACCTAACACTGCTGGGTCACAGAACATTCTCTCCCAAAGAATAACTGCCAAATAATTTTGAGACATAAAAATATATACTAATCCATAAAACAAAATGTCTCAGAGAACCCTGGAACACAGCGTCTTGGAAACACATACCGTTCATGTTTTCTTCACCAAATCTTTTTGTTTTGATAGTTTTGTTTAAAAAAAAAAACAACTTTCTTTTTAAAAGATTTTTCAAATATTGAAATCTCTGTCTTTTTCCTAGTCCTTGGAGGAGTCTGCTCTTCAGGGCAGCTGGGCTGGTTCCAGCTTTCCCACTCAGAACCTGGGTGATTTTTCTCACCAGCTAACTTTCCGGGCCCTAGCTGCTGTTGTTGTTCAGTCGCTAAGTCATGTCTGACTCTTTGCAACCCAATAGACTGCAGCATGCCAGGCCCCCCTGTCCTTCACTATTTTTTGGAGTTTGCTCAGATTCATGTCCATTGCGTTAGTGATGCTATCTGACCATCTCTTCCTCTGCTGCCACCTTCTCCTTTTGCCTTCAACCTTTCCCAACATCAGTTCAATTCAGTTCAGTTCAGTTCAGTTGCTCAGTCTTGTCTGACTCTTTGTGACCCCATGGACTGGAGCATGCCAGGCTTCCCTGTCCATCACCAACTTCACCAACATCACCAACATCAGAGTTTTTTCCAATGAGCCAGCAGTGGCCAAAGTATCATAGCTTCGGCTTCAGTACCAGTCCTTCCAAAGAATATTCAGGATTGACTTCTCTTAGACTTACTCAATTGCAACTTCTGTAGCCATTAGAGTTTGAGAAGCACTTTTCTAGGTAGCTGTGTTGTATTTAGCATGGGTTTTATCATCTGTGTGCTTAGCTAGACCTGTGACTCCTACCCTGATACCATCGTCATGGCAAGGATAAGAGCAGAACTGGGTTTAATCCAGCTACTTTGGTGCAAGGTGTGCGGCTTCAGGCAATCGATCCAGTTAACTTCAGACCCAGTTCTCTCCTTTTAAAAATGTGTATAATATGCTTTACTGTGACTCTTTAGAGTAGACCATATCGAGAATAATAATATCTGTAGTGGATCCAGTGTACTATCTGGTTTATAACAAAACTTCATATATTTCCAACAGGATAACAGCATGCTCATCATTATCAAAATTACACTTAGTTGCTTTTCTTTGTTTCCTTTCTCCTCCTCCTCCTCTTCTTCTTCTAACTTCTACTTGTTTGGCAATCTCAACCACCCAGAGTATAATTAAGAATATTGAATTAAGTTTACCTTTCTGCAGTTACACTACAATTATGAAACTCACCATGAGTCAATTACTTGTTGTATGGTAGGTGAGACCCTGTGTCCTTAGACCAAGCATTTGACTTTGTGTCTACCCACAAATCTTTCAGGAAAGGTTTTTTTTATTCCAGTTCCCTAGGACATTATGAGCAGAAATTAGGGATGTGGGAAAGGCAGCTGCGGAAACGTGCATTAAGAGCTTGCAGTTGCCTGGCACAGAGAGAGGAGAGCTGCCCCAGCAGCTTAGAATTGGGGTCTGAGTCATCAAGAAGAGTTGAATTATTTTCCCGAGTCTCTACTGTGTGAAAGGGTAGGGAAGTTTTTAATGATATCTAACCAAAAGTTGAGCATGCAAGATTATTTTTAAAATTGGGATTTCTGAATGAATGCCCTAGAACTGAGGCTTCAGCAATATTAAATCAAAATAAGCAGTTTCTATCTGAATTAATTCTCAAGAGGCTTCTTCTTTATAAGTGGCAACATTAGCACTCTCTGGCTCAAGAAAACTTCCACAACTTTGTTTTTTCCTCTTTTTATTTCACTTTTTTTTTTTGAGGGGTGGGCGGGCTTTGAGGTTTAGAATTCTGGTAAAGCCAAGTAAATTGGTTAATAAGAAATACATGGATGTCTCTGCTGAGGCCAAGGATGTGAACAATTTAATATTTTTCATAGGAAAACCATGAGGAACAGCTGGAAACTTCTACTTCTGGGAAGGGGGGTAATTGGACCTGGACCTAGTCTTTCCACTAAGTCCAGCTAAACACCCTAGATGTTACATCAAGAATAATGTAAGAAAACTCTGCAGTGTGTGAAGAAGATGATGGACTGGCTAGAAATCTCTGGACTTAAAGAGAAACAAAGTTATGAGTTCCCTGAATTTTCTTTGTCTTCACATGTCCCAAACTTGGAGCTGAAGAAGCCAGCCACCTAGCCAGCCACCTGTTGGCACCTGCCAACAGGCATAGATAAAAACCAAAAACCGAAAAAAAAACAAAAAACCAAAAAACTTAACCAAAGCCTGCCTTCTCTACCCAGAGGAGTAGGAAAGGGGTGTGTGGTAGACAACAGAAAACTTCCAGGAAATAACCACTTTATTGCAGCCACACCCCACATGAAAAACCACCCATAGCAGCAAAGGCTGAGTGAAGACCCTAGACTTCTATCCTTCCGGGTGTAACAAGGGACCCCAAGTCCCTGCTGGGATGGTGTCAGGGAGGCCAAATAGGAAGCTGGGATTTTCATCCCTACCAGGCAGTAATGAGCCTCTTCCCCATCTTCCTGTCTGTGGAGACGGTGTGGGGTACCTGGACTTCCAACCTTATTGGGCAGTAATGCATTTCTCTCCCCTACCCCCACACACTGGGATGCTGTCAAAGAAGGGGAGTCATAATGAGACCTTTCTACTCCCCCAAACAAGGAGGTATGCATGAGGTCTGGTGGGGAGATGTCCCATCCTTATCCAGCAAAAACAAAGGGTACCATGGAAGTCATGTGGGGTATCTAGACTTTATACTACCCCTGGGATTAATGGTGTGGCATCGTCCCATCTCAGAGTTGTATCAGAGTAGACCAGAAAACATAGGCTTAAATAAGGAAATTAGTTCTGAATTTTCATTGAAGGACTGATGTTGAAGCTGAAACGCCTATACTTTGGCCACCTGATGTGAAGAACTGACTCATTTGAAAAGACCCCGATGCTGGGAAAGATTGAAGGCAGAAGCAGAAGGGGACGACAGAGGATGAGACAGTTGGATGGCATCACCAACTCAATGGACATGAGTTTTGAGTAAACTCTGGGAGTTGGTGATGGACAGGGAGGCCTGTTGTGCTGCAGTCCATGGGGTCGCAAAGAGTTGGACACAACAGAGTGACTGAACTGAACTGAACTGAAGATCTAGAGTCTTAACATACTACCCAGGAATTGTATATCATGACCAAATGAAGTTTATTCCAGGGACACAAGTCTGGTTCAATATTTAAAAATCAATCCACGTAATCTACTATATGACCAGGCTAAAGAAAAAAAAAATCACAAAATCTTATCAATTGATGCAGAAAAATCATTTAACAGAATTCAATACCTGTTCATTATAAAATCTCTGAAAAATAGGAGTAGAAGGATAAATTTCAGCTTGTTGAGGAGCATCTACAAAAGAAAAAAAAAATAACTACAGCTAACATCATATTTGATGGTGAAAGAGTGAATGTTTTCTCCTTTCTCCTTAGGTATCTGTTTTCAACACTCTTATTCAACATAATGCTGGGATTTCTAGCCAATACAGTAAGTTAAGAAAAGAAAATAGAAGTAAAACAGATCATAAAGGAAGAAATAAAACTGTTCTTATCAGTAGATGGTATAACTGCCTGTATAGAAAATACAAGGAATCTACCAATAATACTTCTAGAACTAAGAAATGAGTTCAGCAAGTTTCCAACATAAAAGATAAACATTAAAACATCAATTGTATTCAATACATTAACAGTGACATATGGACAATAAAATAAAATGACCTTTTACAATTACTACAAAAGCTTAGGCATAAATTTATGAAAATATGTACAGAATTTTTAAGCTAAAAGCCACAAATGCTGATGAAAAAAGTCAAATATGATCTAAATGTATATTTGGTTCATGGATTGAAAGACTCAATACGGTAAAGGCCTCATTTCTTTTCAAGTTGATATACAGGTGTAACACAATTGCTATCAAGATCCCAGCAAGATTTTTTGGTGTATATAGATAAAATTATCACAAATTCATATGAGAAGACAAAGAATTAGAGCAGCCAACATAAGTTTTGAGCAAGAGAACAAATGTAGGAATCAGTTCACCCAATTGCAAGACTTACATAGCTACTGTAATGAAGACTCTGTGATTTGTGTGTTTGTTTGATATTGAGCAGTATGAGCCATTTTTATATTTTGGACATTAATCCATTGTTATTTGCATAATTTATAAAAAAAAAGATATAAATGAACTTATTTCCAAAAACAGAAAGAAACTCATAGACATAGAAAACAATCTTATGGTTCAGTTCAGTTCAGTTCAGTTGCTCAGTCATGTCCGACTCTTTGTGACCCCATGGACTGCAGCACACCAGGCCTCCCTGTCCATCACCAACTCCTAGAGTTCACTCAAACTCATGTCCAAAACTGGAAAAGATCAGTTTTCATTCCAATCCCAAAGAAAGGCAATGCCAAAGAATGCTCAAACTACCGCACAATTGCACTCATCTCACACACTAAGAAAGTAATGCTCAAAATTCTCCAAGCCAGGCTTCAGCAATATGTGAACTGTAAACTTCCAGATGTTCAAACTGGTTTTAGAAAAGAAAGAGGAACCAGAGATCAAATTGCCAACATCTGCTGGATCATCGAAAAAGCAAGAGAATTCCAGAAAAGTATCTATTTCTGCTTTATTGACTATGCCAAAGCCTTTGACTGTGTGGATCACAATAAACTGTGGAAAATTCTGAAAGAGATGGGAATATCAGATCACCTGACCTGCCTGTTGAGAAATCTGTATGCAGGTCAGGAAGCAACAGTTAGAACTGGACATGGAACAACAGACTGGTTCCAAATAGGAAAAGGAGTATGTCAAGGCTATATATTGTCACCCTGCTTATTTAACTTATATGCAGAGTACATCATGAGAAATGCCAGGCTGGATGAAGCACAAGCTGGAATCAAGATCGCTGGGAGGGATATCAATAACCTCAGATATGCAGATGACACCATCCTTATAGCAAAAAGTAAAGAACTAAAGAGCTTCTTGATGAAAGTGAAAGAGGAGAGTGAAAAAGTTGGCTTAAAGCTCAACATTCAGAAAACGAAGATCATGGCATCCAGTCCCATCACTTCATGGCAAATAGATGGGAAACAGTGGCTGACTTTATTTTTTGGGGCTCCAAAATCTTATGGTTACCAAAGTGGAAAGGGCGATGGGGGAAGAGAAAAATTAGGAGACTAGGATTAACAGATGCACAATTACTATATATAAAATAAATAAACAACAAGGGCCTAGAGTATAGCATACTCAATATTTTGGGGGCTTCCCTGGTGGCTTAGCTGGTAAAGAATCCTCCTGAAATGTGGGAGATCTGGGTTCAATCCCTGGGTTGGGAAGATTCCCTGGAGAAGGGAAAGGCTATCCACTTCAGTATTCTGGTCTGGAAAATTCCATGGACTGTATAGTCCATGGGTTTGCAAAGAGTTGGAAATGATATTTTAAAAACCCTATAAAGGAAGAAAATCTAAAAGCTATCTATCATCTATCTACCTGTCTATCTATCTAGCTTATCTATCTATCTACCTATCTATACATATGCACCAGTTCCCCTGTTGGCTCAGTGGTAAAGAATCCACCTGCCAAGCAAAAGACACAGATTCAAGTCCTGGGTCAGGAAGAAAATGGCAACCCACTCCAGTATTTCTTGCCTGGGAAACCCATGGGCAGGGCAGGCTGGTGGGGCTATAGTCCATGGGATTGCAAAAGAGTCAGGCATAGCTTAGTGACTAAACTTCAACAAATATATACATATAACTGAACCATTGTGCTGTACACTTAAAACCAAAAATCTGAGGAAACTCTGGGAGATAGTGAAGGACAGGAAAGCCCGACGTGCTGCAGTCCATGGGGTTGCAGAAAGGCAGACATGACTGAGCAGATGAACACCAGAGGCAATGGAAAATAAAACCAAAAAACTTAACCTAGCCTGAGGCTCACACTTCATATAAACATTAACTCAGAATGGATCACAGGCTTAAATGTAAAACATAAGACCTTTTTGGAAAAAATAAGATAAAGTCTTTGAATCAAGAACTAAGCAAAGAGTTCTTAGACTTGACACCAGAAGCATAACTGATAAGAGGAAAATGGATAAATTTGACTTCGTAAAACTGAAGAACTTCTGCTCTGTGAAAGATCCTGTTAAGAGGATGAAGTACAAACTATAGAGTGGGAGGAAACCTTTGTTAACCGCATACCTGCAAAGAACTAATATCTAGACCATGTAAAATACTTGAAAAGGTCAATGGAAAGAATTTAGTTAGAAAAAAATGAACTAAACACATGAACAGACATTTCACAGAAGAGGTGACACAGATGGCAGATAAGCACATGAACAAATGTTCAACATCATTAGCTATTAGAAAAATGCAAATCAAAATCTCAATGAGCTAGCATTACCTGTTAGATCAGGTAAAATAAAATATATGACTATGGGCAGTGTCTGTGGCATTCCAGTGATGTACGAGCAATCTAGTTTTTCCACATCCTGTATCACCCGTACATTGCTAGTGGGAATGCTTAAGTGGTATAGTTACTCTGGAAAATTGTTTACCATTTTTTGAAATACTAATGTCTGACAATTGCACTCCTGGGCATTTATCCTCCCCAAATGAAAATATATGCTCACACAACAATGTATACTCAAATACAGGTTATTACTCATAACAGTAAAAACCTAGAAACAATGCAAATGTCCTCAGTGGGTGAGTGGTTAAACAATCTGGTACTTTCATAACGTCAAACACTACTTAGTAAAAGTAAAAAGAAATAAATTCTTTTTACTTAGTAGTAAAAAGAAATAAATTGTGAATTGGCTATATCCCAATAGAAAATATTTTTGGTGTTAAAAAAATTATATGTGGAAACAGCAAAAAAGAAACAAATTGTGGCTATATCCAACAACTTGGATGACTCCTCAGAGAATCATGAAGAGTGAAAAAAAGACAATTTTGAAAAAGTTTACTTCTCGCTTGATTCCGTTTACTTACCATTCTTGAAGTGAGAACATGATGGGAAAGGAGAACAGTTAAGATGTTGTCAAGGGTTGAGGAGGAAGTGGGGTTTGGGGGGAAACGGTATGTGGCCATAAAAGAGCAATGAGAGGGATCCATGTGATGGAAATCTCTATGTCTTGACTGCTATCTATGTCCACATCCCAGTTGTGATGCTGTGCTATAGTTTCACAAATATTACCATTGGGAGGAACTGAGTGAAGGGCACACTGTTTTTTGCTTTGTTTTGTTTTTATAACAACTGTATGAGAACCTACAGGAATCTTACACTTTAAATGTTTAATTAAAAAAATAAAAAGAACACATTGACACATTCCTCTAACAAGGAATATAGGTTGCTTCTGGGTTGTGTTTTGGGGAAAGAGGTTGAAATAAGTGTAAGATAATGTTATGTGCTTGTAAAAGTCTGTTTCCTTGAGGGAAAGACAGAGATAGGGTAGAACACAGGCACGTTTAATTATTCCTTCATTTGTTCATGCAATCAATTCCTCTACTTATTTATATGATCATACAGTCCCTCACTCATCATGGGTGAATACTTGTTCATCTTACCTTTCATTCAAACAGTAATTATTGAGACCAGTTGTTTATAAGGTACAGTACTAAACACTAGGGGGATGCAAGAACGAGTTTGACATGGCCTCTGAATTTAGGGAGCTCACAGTAATTCATTTATACATTCCATTTACCAAGTACTCTACCAATACAAGCAACCAACCAACCAACTAACCAAATAATCAGCCCATGTCCATAAATGCTTATTCTATCCTGAAAGCCTGCCTTACTGCTTGGCATAAAACTATGAGCATACATGCCATTAATTTAATAACTGTTTATTGACTGCATATGAGGCTTATTTTCAGAGCTGGATGCCAAATTATTAGTCTTTGAAGAAGTCAGGAAATAAGGTGAATGAAAAATGGGAGTAATTCACCAATTCTGTATAGAGGGATGAGTAAAATTGCTCATTCATCAAGATAGAATACCATTGTGTGCTCAGCCACTCAGTCGTGTCTGACTCTTTGCAACCCCATGGACTATAGCCCATCAGGCTCCTCTATCCATGGAATTTTCCAGGCAAGAATACTGGAGTGGATTGCCATGTCCTTTTCCAGAGGATCTTCCCAACCCAGGGACGCGAATCTCCTGTAAGTCTCCTGCTTTGCAGGCAGATTCTTTACCACTGCACTTGCATAAAATTATTATTTTATTATTATTATGGATTATCCTCTGTATAAAATCCAAGCTCCTAAACAGGAATCACTAGGATCTCACAGCATGTCCCTAACCCCCCTTTCCTGCCTCATCTCCTAATTCAGCTGGAATCTCTGTGTTTTTTTATTCCCTTAGCTTATGTTTCCTCCACAGGTGTGTTCTTTTCTGCACTTCTAAACCCAAAGCCCCACATTCTGTAGCGTTGGGTGGCTTTCCGGTTATTCCATGAAGGGAGAGTGGCTGACTCTGCCTCTCTGTTCCCACAGCACTCGAGTATAGATGTTGTTAAGGTTCTAATCATGTGCCAGCGGAGCGTGTTAGGAGTCTCAGAGATCAAACGGGTAGAGCTGATAGAAACTGAACTTCACTTTTCCCATTTACCGATTGTTTTAACTCAGAGAAGCTTGTTAACCTCTCAGAATCTTTCTCCTTGTAACAATGGACGCAAATGCGATCATGTCTCAGAACTGATATGAGGTTAATAGAAATAACACATAGAATGCATTCAGAAAACTGCTCAGAATGTGTGTAGGATTAGGAAATGCTAGTTCTTATTATATTAAGGGAAGTCTTTTCTTTGTTTGCATTTCTGGCCACTTCCTTTTTCTCTCCAGGCCGGGACTATTGCTTGTTCATTTTTGTATTTTTGATTCTTGTACAGCAATGATAACATTACCAAAAAAAAAAAAAAATGGTGTGTGTCATTCAAAATCTTACTTGCTGGTACAGAGTAGATAATGTTTATTGAAATAGCTTGTTTGGAAATCATTAAATTGCAGGACTTCTTGTGTCTCTTCCAGTTATATCACATTAATCTACATTGACTGAAATTCTAGTGCTCTCTGGAGGAGTCCAGAGAGGGCCTAGGGGCCTAGGGACCAGAGAGAAAGAGAGGGGGAAGGGAAGGCAGTGTGGCTTTTGGTTATTTTTGACTGTGGATGGACATATGAGCTTGCCCAGAAATTATTGCATAGGATATTTTGTGAGATATTTGATGTGAAATAAAGGTGTTGAGCGGAGGAGGAAATGACAACCCACTCCAGTATTGCCTGGAGAGTCCAGTGGACAGAGGACCTTTGCAGGCTACAGTCCATGGGGTCACAAGAGTCAGACATGACTGAGTGACTAAACCACCACCACCACCAAGGTGTTGAAGGATACTCTCAGAATAATTATTATTAGGGAGAAAAACTGTATGAAGTTTCATATACATGAATCTGTCACATAGGTCATGTAGATATCTCTTTCTTGCTTACTCTTCTCCAGCTACACTGGCCTCTTTGCTTGTCCTTAAATATTCCAACCATGGTCCCATCTTTCCTAATATTCCCTCTTCCCAGATTTTCTGCCACATATCTGCATGGATGACTTCCTCACCTCATCCTTCAAGTCTTGGCTCAAATGTCACTCCTGGGAGAGGCCCAGCTACACCCATATTTAATTCTACAGTATCTAATTTCCATCCTCAGAATTTTATTCCTCCTCTTCCTTGTCTACCTTTCCTTGTTCTAATAGCTCAAATCACCTTCTGGAATGTTATATGCCTCACCTGGTTGTTATATTCACAGTTAATTTTCCATCTCCCTGGTTAGAACATAAACTTCACTAAGGCTTAATCTCTTTTGTTTACCATTGTATACTGAGCATTTAGAACACAGTAGATGCTCAATATGGGGTGAATAAAAGAATAAATCAGATGGAGCTTTGCAGAGGAAATTATCCTGATGAAGAAGAGATGAGTTTGCTTGGAGACTCTCCCAGGGAGAAGTAGATGAAGTCCAGGGCTTCTTCCCCAAGTCACTGTGTGGGAAGGGAGCCTCCCCTTTTCTTGGTGACTCATCTGACTCACGTACAGAACCCGTGATTTCTCTCTGAGGAGGCTTAGTAATGGGGATAAGAGAAAGGCCACGTGTACATGCTGAGTCCTTCCACTTATGTCTCTTTGCCACCCTGTGGACTGTAGCCCTCCAGGCTCCTCTGTCCATGGGATTCTCCAGGCAAGAATACTGGAGTAGGTTGCCGTGCCCTTCTCCATTGGATCTTCCCAACTCAGGGATCAAACTCACATCTCTCACATCTGCACTGACAGGTAGTTTCTTTACCACTAGGGCCACCTGGGAAGCTCAAGAGAAAGGTCATTCAAATGCAGTTGTTTGAAAAATTTCAAGACTCAAGAAGATGCTATGGGGAGAACTGACATGTATTATTTCTAAGACCAGTGTTTGCTGAATCCTGGGGAAGAGGGTGGAGACAAGAATACACATGTGAAAATACATATGTATTTTCATAAAATACACATGTGGCCTGCAGAGGAAGGGTCCAGGGGAGAGACCTGCACTTGGGATTTGAGAGGTGGGGGGCAATTGCACATGTGGGTTTCTTTGACCCTCGATCTGTTGAGTTCAGAGCTTATTTAACTTGCAGAGTAGAAAAGCCAAAGCAATGAGACAAGGGTCATGATTCTCCTCCAGCTTTTTGTAACACCTTGGAGATGGCAAGGGGATCCTTTGGTAAAGAACTGCTTAAGCCAGAGGTGACTGCCTGTAGCCTAAGGGATGAGATGTTCTTTAAAATTCATTTAATTGTGCCTAATCACTTTACACAGGCATTTAATCTCCATTTTGCTAGAATATCAATTTTTGGTGGTTTTATACCAGGTGAGGGACTCGGACTTTTATGTCACCATTTGGCAAGTGTGACTTGTCTGGGAACCTAAGCTTCATTTGCTGCTGTGTGAATTCAAGGTAAAGATGGGCAGGTGTCTGAAATGAGAAGAAGGGGGTGCACTCCCCTCTCTAGTCTCTGAGTTGGCAGCACTTGCAAAGACAACTCTGCATGCTCCTTGGTGATGAGTACCAGATGGGACTGCCCCCTAGATGGGTCCCAGATGTAGAAAGAGAAAGCTCTACCCTCATGTCCCTCATTCCTCAGCTAAAGGGAAACCCTGTGCCACAGGTAGGAACTAGAATGAGAAAGGAAGGGGTCTGCCAGTTGGGGTACTGTAAAAATATTCAGTTCAGTTCAGTCACTCAGTCGTGTCCGACTCTTTGCGACCCCATGCATTGCAGCACGCCAGGCCTCCCTGTCCATCACCAACTCCTGGAGTTCACTCAGACTCATGTCCATTGAGTCGGTGATGCCATCCAGCCATCTCATCCTCTGTCATCCCCTTCTCCTCCTGCCCCCAATCCCTCCCAGCATCAGAGTCTTTTCCAGTGAGTCAACTCTTCGCATGAGGTGGCCAAAGTACTGGAGTTTCAGCTTCAGCATCATTCCTTCCAAAGAAATCCCAGGGCTGATCTCCTTCAGAATGGACGGGTTGGATCTCCTTGTAGTCCAAGGGAGGGTGTCTTCGTTTCCCAAGGCTACCATATAAAGTACCATGTACTGGAAGGTCTCAGTTCAGTTCAGCTGCTCAGTCATGTTGTGTCTGACTCTTTGTGACCCTATGGACTACAGCAAGCCAGGCTTCCCTGTCCATCACCAATGTTCAGAGTTTGCTCAAACTCATGTCTATCGAGTCAGTTATGCCATCCATGATCTCATCCTCTGTCACCCCCTTCTCCTCCTGCCTTCAATCTTTCCCAGCATCAGGGTCTTTTCCAAAAGTCAATTCTGTGCATCAGGTGGCCAAACTATTGGACTTTCAGCTTCAGCATCAGTTCTTCCAATGAATATTCAGGACTTATTTTATTTAGGGTGGACTGATTGGATCTCCTTGCAGTCCCAGGGACTCTCAAGAGTCTTCTCAAACACCACAGTTCAAAAGCATCAATTCTTTGGCACTCAGCTTTACATCCATACACGACTACTGGGAAAGCCATAGGTTTGACTAGATGGATCTTTGTTGGTAAAGTAATGTCTCTGCTTTTTAATATGCTGTCTAGGTTGGTCATAGCTTTTTTTTAAGGTCATAGTTTTTATTCTAGACTGGAAGGTCTAGAACAATGGAAATTCATTCTCTCACAGTTCTGGGGACCAGAAGTCTGAAGTTAAGTGTTGGCAGGATTGGTTCCTTCCGAGCGGTGAAAGAGAAGTCCTCTCTCCCAGCTTCTGGTGGTCTGCAGGCAATACTTGGCTTCTGTTTTATGCTCTCATGTGCATTCACCTTACTCTAACAGGACCTCATCCTAACTAATTACAACAACCATATTCCCAAATAAGGTCACATTTTGAGTGGTTAGAAATTCAACACGTGGATGTGTGTGTGTGGGGTGGCAATGACGTCCAAAAATGGTGTAACTAAGATATCTATTGTAAATTCATCGAGGGTAAGAAACCAACAACTCCTTCAACTTCTTATTTATATAGGTGAAAGTTGAAGCTCAGAGATATATCAGAGTGCTGTAGAATGGAAAGGACTTGCCTACTTCAGGATTTCAGCCCTGCCTCTTACATCCACATGACCTAGAATCATCCACTGGAAGTTCCATCCCCTACTTGCATACAATGCCTGCCTGGAATTACCTGGTATGGGGGATAAAGGTCAAATGGAACCATTGCCATGAAGCTGTTTTACCACCTCTAGCAGACATAGAAGAGTAAAGGGTAATTTCTCTAAAGTCACAAGCAATAGGTAGCTCTGAGCAGTACATCCAGTCTTGAGTCCTTCCCTTAGACACAGCATGGTCCCGGCCACCCCACTCTATGAAAGCCAATGCAGAGGTCTGAGGCTCTCATGGGATCAAATGGGAAATATACCATAGAAACAGACTCACACCATAAAAAATTGGAATTTGACTGGGCGCAGCGGTCTAACCCAGCCCTGAGGGAAGTTCATATACACTGAGTGCCTTTTCTCTTTTAACTGGTAAGACTCTCAACAGTAAGATTGTTTATTTGCCAGTTTAAGGCTGTGAGACTAGGGAGGGTAAATAAGCACACTTTAAGGGTGAGGTGAATAATAAAGGTCAGTTTACGAGTCATGGAAAATCGTGTGGTGGAACTCAAAGCCACCGAAAGATTGTTTGGTAGGAAACTAGTGGGGTGGAGTCAGATCATGGTAGTGGGGTGGAGTCAGACTCTTCACTCATTAGCTCTGTTCCTGGTTGGGGAGGTGAGGGTCAGCTTCATTTACTTCCTCCTTCCTGGATTCTCCTCTGTTGTGTGTGTGCTAAGTCGCTTCAGTCGTGTCCAACTCTTTGCGACCCTATGGAGAATAGCCCACCAGGCTCCTCTGTCCAGGGGATTCTTCTCCAGGCAAAAATACTGCAGTGGGTTGCTATTTCCTTCTCCGGGGGATCTTCCTGACCCGGGGGTTGAAATGTGGATTCTTTATCTGCTGAGCCATTGGTAAAGCCCTCCTCTTGTAGTAAATGGGGGAAAAGCTATTTAGCCACAGTTGGTGGGGACTTAGCCCGGCTCAGCCATTCCAGAGTGATCGGGCAGTATCATGAACATAAAGCGTGTTCTCACCCTGTGGATCAGCAATGCTCTTCCTGGGGACAGACATAGGGACAGTCCCGCCCATGTGTACAGGGAGAGAGGTAAGGAACGTGCTGATGGCAGCCTTGTCTGTGGGCTCAGAGAAGTGGAGATGGCCAGGTCAGCCATCATGAGAGGAATGAATAAGTCAAATACTGAAGATGCAGTAATGGGGCTCTAGGTATCAGCTAGAAGAAATGAACCTGAGCAGTGATTCTCAAACTGTGGTACCAGGACCAGAGACATAGGCATCACTTGGTAACTCATTAGAAATGCAGATGAATGGTCCCACCGTAATTTTAATGAGTCAGAACATCTGAGCGTGACCCCTCTGTTTTAACACACCCTCCAGGGAATTGTGATATTTGCTCAAGAGTAAGAACCACTGAAGTAGAGGTACACAGAGATATTGAAACAGTCACATACAGATATTGAAAACAAACTTATGGTTACCAAAGGGGAAACATGATGGGGAGGAATAAATCAGGAGATTGGGATGAACATACACAGACGACTACATATAACGTAGGTAACCGACAAGCACCTACAGAAGGAACTCTACTCAACATTCTATGATAATTATATGAGAAAATATCTGAAAAAAGAATGAATATATGTACATGGATAACTGAATCACTTTGCTGTACATCTGAAACTGACACAGCATTGCAAATCAACTATACTCCAAAACTATACTCCAATAGAATTTAAATATTAAAACAAAACACAGTCATAGGTTAAAAAGTAAGACAGAAAATGAGGTTTACTATTCAATAGGTTGTTGAAACTAAAACCATGCACATGTGCAAAAAGTATCTGATGGTAGAACTGCCTGTTCCGATGAGTTTCTTCCACTTAAGAAGTTAAATGTGAGAAGGAATGAGGGATAAAAGGAAGGAAAGAAAGAAGCTTTGAGCCTTGTCTAAGCAAATGCTGATGTTTTACCATGATCTAAGAAGGATATTTTACCATGATCCAAGAAGTGATTTTGACTCAACTCTGTACATGAGATTCTACACAAATGAATAGATAAAGTGGGAAAGATAACTAACAATAAGCATAGCACTGCTCAAGACCTTCCCTTGTGTTTTGTTAAACATGATTCTCAGTCCTTTGCATGAACCACCTCATTGGATTTTCCAGGAACCCCATGACACATCATAAAACATTGAACTCAGAAATGAGGAGACCAAGGAAGAAGGCTTGGGAAATTTTCCCCAGGTCACATGCTCAGAAACTTACAGAGATGCCTCTCAAGTCCTTCCCATCTTCAAATTTAGCTTGGTGATTCTTACCAGATCTTGCCTCCCAGAGGAGAGCTGACTATGTCTGGAGACATGTTTCATTTTCACAACTGGGAAAGCAATTTTGGCATCTAGTAAACTGGCACTGAGGATCCTGCTCAACATCCTAGAATGCCCCAGACAGTCCCACACAACAGAGGGTTGTTCAGCCCTGGGTGTCAGTGGTGATGACGTTGTGAAACCCTGATACCTCTACACAGAGCCGCTCTCTTGTCTCCTCCAAACAGTATTTGCCAAATTATGCTTAGAAGACTGCATGCATATGATGAATTATTTTAAATTATTAGATCTTGTGTTGAGAAGAAGCATCAATGAAGCAATATTTTATCTTTGTGCATATGTGATATACTTGTTTTTGCATAGTTGACCTTAGCTTTTGGAGATAACTTAGTGACTAGAGCAGCCTTCCCTTAGTGGCTCAACAGTAAAGAATCTACCTGTCAATGTAGGAGATGCAGGTTTGATCCCTGGATCAGGAAGATCCCCTGGAGAAGGAAATGGCAACCTGCTCCAGTATTCTTGCCTGGGAAATCCTGTGGACAGAGGAACCTGGTGGGATACAGTCCATGGGACCACAGAAGAGTCAGACACAATTTAGTGACTAAAGAACAACAAGAAATGCCTAAAGCAAGATATCCAGGCTCCACTTTGGCCGAGAGACACTTTACTAACAAATTGCTGCAGATTTTGCTACCTACTCAGTGGTCCTAATTCTACAGTGTATCCTTTCTCCTTATTTCAATATATATATACTGGCCAGTGATACTGGCCTGGAGAATCCCATGGACAGGCAGGCCGCAGTCCATGAGGTCTCAAAGAGTTGGACACGACTGAGCAACTTTCACTTTCACTCACTTTAGTATTCTACTGTATATACTATATACAAAGAGGACTTCCAGCCACAAATGACCATTTTCTGTTCTCTAAGTTTAGAAACAGGATCACTACTGAGGTCAATATTTCCCATCTTCTAACACCTTAAGATCCAAGGAAAAGCAATAACAACAAACAACCTCACATCTTATATGTCTTCTGAACTGGAAGTCTAAAGCTGGCAAGGAGTCTTTCCTAAATTCCAAGTATTACTTTATTATGATCACCTCTAGTTCTCAAGCCCATTATATGTTAAATCATTTCAGGTTATGAATTACCTTGCTGTCATACACCAGTTGAATTGCAGCATCAATTCAAGGACAAAATGTGGCCCTTCCTTTAATTTACACTCATAGGCACACACACAACTTCTGTGTATAGTAGACTTTATGCCATTGTCTAACCACAGTCAGAGAGGAAGACCAGCATTATCTACATAATATCAACAAAACTTCAGATAAAATACCAGACATCCTTTTTCTTAAACACTCTCTGGCCAGTCAACCACAGGGGATTTCTCAGTGGGCACTTCACAGCCCTAGTCCTCTGGCTTTATGCGCTCAGGTTACCCACTCCTCTCCTCTCAGGCAGGCAGTTTAACCACATCCTTTGTGTCTTTTACTCCTGTTAACACCCAGTCCTAGGCATTCTCTTTAACCTCAAATAACTTATTGATGTAACTTCAAAAGAAGATAGTTTATTCTCAAAAGAAACTCCCATTCATGTGTTAAGATAATAAATATTATTCTCTTTTAAAAGGGGCTGAAGATTTCAACTCAAGTTAGATATTTCTAATAACTTGAGTTTGATATTCACTCTACAGCTATTTATTGAGAAATTCTGAGATAACACCATATATGAATTGGACCTAAATTGGAGATCCAGACAGGCATCCACGGGAAGTGAGTGTGGAGGTGATTTTGAAGCAGTGGTGTGCTATTAAGGTTTTTTTTTTTTTTAAATTTTATTTTATTTTTAAACTTTACAATATTGTATTGGTTTTGCCAAATATTGAAATGAATCCGCCACAGGTATACATGTGTTCCCCATCCTGAACCCTCCTCCCCCCTCCCTCCCCATACCATCCCTCTGGGTTGTCCCAGTGCACCAGCCCCAAGCATCCAGTATCGTGCATCGAACCTGGACTGGCGATTCGTTTCATACATGATAGTATACATGTTTCAATGCCATTCTCCCAAATCTTCCCACCCTCTCCCTCTCCCGCAGAGTCCATAAGACTGTTCTATACATCAGTGTCTTGTTTGCTTTAACAACCAGCTCTCTGGGGAAAGGAGAGGGGGGGGAAAGCTCTACTGTTTATCATTTGTGAGTTTTCAAATGGTCTTTCTGCTTTCAGGCTCTCAATCGGGTATGTCTGAAGATGGAGTTGGAAAGCCAAGTATGGTAATTGCCATCATATAGATCATGTTGGAAGGACTGATGCTGAAGCTGAAACTCCAATACTTTGGCCACCTCATGCGAAGAGTTGACTCATTGGAAAAGACTCTGATGCTGAAAAGGATTGGGGGCAGGAGGAGAAGGGGATGACAGAGGATGAGATGGCTGGATGGCATCACCGACTCGATGAGCATGAGTTTGACTGAATTTCGGGAGTTGGTGATGGACAGGGAGGCCTGGTGTGCTGTGATTCATGGGGTCGCAAAGAGTCGGACACGACTGAGTGACTGAACTGAACTGAACTGAACTGAGTGTTCTGATCACACAGAATTGAACTTAAAAGCATAGATACTATGTGATATCACTTATACGTGAAATCTAAAAAGT
The DNA here is from genome assembly GCF_032452875.1 of Bos javanicus. Taxonomy (NCBI): domain Eukaryota; kingdom Metazoa; phylum Chordata; class Mammalia; order Artiodactyla; family Bovidae; genus Bos; species Bos javanicus. The sequence goes on from NC_083873.1 coordinate 106,119,013, forward strand.
TGAACTTGTAGGAACAGAGAGTTTGATGGTGGCTGCCAGGGGCTAGGGGGTGCCAGAAATGGGAAGATGCTGATCAAAGGGCGCAGACTTCCGGTTTTAAGGTGGATAAGTGCTGAGGACCTAAAAGTACAGCAAGGTGATTATAATTAATAACACTGCATTATATACTAGAAAGTCACTGAGAATGGATCATAAATATTCTCATCACAAAAAAGAAACATAAATACATGACATGATGGAGATACTGTAGCTAACACTATGGTGTAAGTATTTCACAATATATGAGCATCAAATCAACAGGCTGTGCAACTTACACTTACATAATGTTAAATGTCAATTACATCTCCAATGAATCTGGGGAAAAAAAACATAGGTTGTAGGGAAAGGTAATGAAAGAATCAGGAGATGATTTTTTTGAGTATTTATTGTTGTTTTTGTATCTGACTCTTTGTGACCCCATGGACTGCAGCACGCCAGGCTTCCCTGTCCTTCACCATTTCCCAGAGCTTGCTCAAACTCATGTCCACTGAGTCAGTGATGCCATCCAACCATCTTGTTCTCTGTCATCCCCTTTGCCTCCTGCCTTCTATCTTTCACAGCTCAGGGTCTTTTCCAATGAGTATGTATTATCTTTGTTTTAATATAATTTATTCATGAGTGTTTGTAAGTTCATTTTTGAATAACAGTTCTGTTTAACAACCAGCATGAACCATTCCTGGAAGTATAATAGTCAGCCCTTGTGAGTCCTTGCAAGCTATATCCAGCACAGGACTAAAGTTTGGATGGATGTGAATAAACATGGAAACTACACAGTGGTAGCAGTATGTGCAAAGGTCCTGTGGTAAGAAGGAGCTTGAGCTGGTTGCTAAGGCTTTTTGTTCTTTATCCGAATAGCAAGTGTAGCCTCTGCAGGTTTATAGGCTGTTCTCGGGAAATTTTTGTCGTGGAAGGACCATGTGTTGGGGGCATGGTTCCCACTGTCAATGAGTGATTTGGGGTAAATTTAGCTAAAAGCACAGAGAGAAGGGTTATAGCTCTGACTGGAGACTAGATGCCGTTTAAATTTCTTCCAATTCTGAAATGCCATGACACTCAAAGAAAGATTGACGCTTCTGAGGACAGGTAGAAGATGTGAGAACTGGTGCATTAAGAACCTGGAAATGGTTTGCACATTATAAGTAGATATATAAATATGCCAGAAACTTGAGGCCAAAAGAGTCTTATCTTTAAAATAAATAGCCACAGGAAGCAAAGGGAGTCAGGTGTTTTCTCTCTCTCTCTCCCTCATTCTCCATGGGCTCCTATTTTTGAAATCTCACTTCCTCAAAGTGTCAGACAATTATATCAGCTAATATATTTTAGCCAATGTGATCCTAAAAAGGATAATGTGAATTATTTATGCCATTCTCTCTTGGGGGGAGTGAATAGGACCGTAAACGCTGCAACATTTCATTTTAGGAAATTCATTGTGCGAGAGATTTCAGAGAGTACAATCCAAGATTAGAAAAAAGCTGATGAATAACCTCAAATAGAGGAAAAAGTAATCTGCCGGAAAGCTCCTTTTTATTTACGGCAGCAGCTATGGCATTGTCTTCTGTGACTCCTACTGCCCTCCAAGTTTTAAACACAGGGCTTCCTGACTCCACAGCTGCCTGTTCTGGGGTGCCTCTGAAGGATCTGCGGCACTCCCCAACCATCGCAGGAGTGCTGAAGCCAGGACACCCCATGTCTGCCTCAACCCAGGGCTACAATCCATCCCCTGGGAACCATCCCCTTCAGGCCACTACTGTTGATACTCCAGACAACATCCCACCTTCTCCCCCTCACTTTCCACTCGGAGTTTAAGTCTCTATTAGTCTTGGCTTGGGGTAGCCTTAAGAAAGATGGGAGGAGGGAGGGGGGTTCAGGATGGGGAACATGTGTATACCTGTGGCTGATTCATGTTGATGTATGGCAAAACCAATACAATATTGTAAAGTAATTAACCTCCAATTAAAATAAATAAAGTTATATATATAAAAAAAGAAAGATGGCTTTGAAGACTGTCAAATTCTTGCTTCATTACACACTAATTATAGGACACTGGGTGAGCTAGGGAACTTCTCTGGGCTTCTGTTTTCTTCTCTATAAAATGAGGAATAGAATACTCCCTCTCTTCCAAGTTAGGTATAGAGGAAATGAGCATGTCAAAATTCCTAGCACAATCAATTCACCGAACCAATGGACATGAGTTTGAGTAAACTCTGGGAGTTGGTGATGGACAGGGAGGCCTGGTGTGCTGCAGTCCATGGGGTCACAAAGAGTCAGACATGACTGAGCGACTGAACTAAACTGACTGAACTGAGCATAATCAACAATTGATAATATGCTACCTTCTATGATTATTATTTTTATCTGCTACCTGCCCTGCCCTGCACCTATGTCCTTTTCCAAAGACCCATTAACCTATGTATCCATTCTAAGTATCTGCTATGTGCCAGATACTTTACCTCGTGTTGTATTTACCTTGCTGGCCAGGTAATTTATAGAAGTTCTTTACCGGATGCCTGTTAGAATTTATCCAGAGCTACTTTCATCACTTTTCAGAGAGTATTAGCCTTGTGTTACAGCCGAGCTAGCAGATCTATCAGAGGATGACTAGAGATGTCCCCCGCCCCAGAGAGTTGACCTTCTTGCACGACCACCACACATCAGTGTCATTCTCCTAAACAGTCAATTCTGGATCATGTCACCCATGCTTACTTTCTTAAAGTGCATGTTTAAAGTTAGTCTATGGGTTTTTCTTTCTATGGCATTAGATAAACATACTCATTTCATTTTTTTTTTTAAGGAGTGCTAATAAGAAGGGACAGATGACTACTCCACAAGCATCTGTGTAGGCTTGTACTAAACTGGGGTTTTACAGGCATTAGGTCATTTCCTCCTGACAGCAAACATGTACAAAGACATCCTTCACTTGGTTTTATAATTGAGGTAGCTAAAGGTAAGAGCAGTTAAGGAACTTGCCCTCAATTCCAGGATTTGCAAAGCCTGAACCTGGGTTCCCAGACACCAAAGCCTAGCCATTTTGCTTCCTGCAGGGCCATCAATCTACCAATCATCTGACAGTTCTACCATTCTGGCTTTGAACCAAGACTCATCACCTCTCAGACACGAGAGCAAAAGCATTGTATTGTCAGGTGAGGGAATCCTGACATCCCCCAGCTCAAGTTTCCCCTCCTGTTCATTCAGGTTTTCTACTATGCAGATCAGTGTGACAATTTTTTTTTTTTCCCCACAGAGAAACTTAACAGCAAAAAAGTTGAATGGACTCACCATTGAAGGCACAGAAATTTAGCAAGAAACACAGCTAAACAACTTGCAACTGTATCTGCTGTCTGTCTTCTTGATTATGACCAAATGCCAGTTGCCACGACAAAGACAATCATTGGTCTTTCTTCACCGTTAAAATGGTTTTTATCAGTGCTGGTTCGGAAATCTATTTCCTTTCTGGATCCCCTGTAAGGATCTTGGTCTGTAAATATCTTGGTTTATTTGACGGGTACAGTGATCAAGGAGATCCAAGTTTAGGTTGAAGTCCCCAGTAGCTATTTACAAGGACACAAAGTTGCTCTTAGGAGCCTGGGTTTGGCTGGCTCTGGGACAAAGCAGGTGAGCAGAGCCAAGGAGGAGTCACAAGCCTGACTCACACCTGCTGTTGACATCAAACAATTTTGTGATCCCATAGTGCTCTTCCTCTCTGTGCATGAAGGCTAAGCTTAGGCAACTTGTCTCCCCACTGTTCTCAGTCCAGAAATCTTCCTTCCTAGGGTAAAGGTAGCAAATGTGCTGTTTCTTTTCTTTCTTTCTTTGCCAGCGTTCTACATAAGGTCTGGATGCTGGTGTTTTGTGATGTATGTTGTAAATATCATCTCTCAGGATGAGGCTTGCCTTCTCACTGCTCTCATGGAGACTTTTGATGAACAGAGGTTCAACTTCCATCTCATACTGGTTGGTGGTGGTTGCCTGCAGCATTATTTTACAAATGATTTTGAGACCATGGGCAGCTCAGTAGGCTTTTTATCTGCTACCTGCCCTGCCCTGCACCTATGTCCTTTTCCAAAGACCCATTAACTTACTCATCCATTCTAAGTATCTGCTATGTGCCAGATACTTTACCTCGTGTTGTATTTACCTTGCTGGCCAGGTAATTTATAGAAGTTCTTTACCGGATGCCTGTTAGAATTTATCCAGAGCTACTTTCATCACTTTTCAGAGAGTAAATTTGTTAGAATTTGTCCAGAGTACTTTCATCGCTTTTCTCAGTAGGAGAGAGCACCCTGATCTTTTAAGGACATCTGACAACCATGAGGGCCCCTGGGACTGTCATTTTGTGTCCTTAAATAAGCTAGGTAAATAATCAAATGGATTTCAGCTCACATTTCTATCAATGTAGCCACTGGATGAAACTCTGGGGATAGATGAATGGAAAGATAAAAATTCATGAAAGGAAAAGGGATGGTAGATCATCAGAAGCTAATAGAAATACACATATTTTCTCTCTCCCCTCAAGAAGACAGGCCAATTTCGTCTTCTAGGAGGAGAGGACATGAGCTCTAGCTTTGAAGGGTGAACAGAAGTTTACCAAGCAGGAAAGAGAATATCTCAAGGCATACAGATGGGAAGTGGGATGAACAGAGTGGTATGTTGAGGGAAATCCAGGCAGTTTGGTGGTCTTGTGTCATCACATGTGTAGAGATGATGGTAAGAGATGAGTCTGGGTAGGTTTCTGGGATTCATATCATCATCATGGACACATTATATATGTTAAGAAGTTGAGACTTTATTCTGCAGGTTGTGGGGTGTCTGTGGTATTCTCTTTTATTTAGCATCAGGGTCAAAATATGTAAAATAGTAAAATAAGGCTTGGGTGAAAGACAGAATAACAGAAAGAAGAAACCAGGAAATGTTTACCAATTGGCAGGTAAGATAGTAGCATCGGCTAGGTTTTACATTAAGGATATGGGCTCAAGCTTCATGTCTTCTTTTAGCAGAAGTTTCTACCTGAAGATATAAAGGAGACTACAGAAGAGAAACTTTGGGGCTTAGTCTTTGAAAAATTGGAGATAATGAGAGTAATGGGTAATTGATGGGTTGGGGTAGAAATCTAGTTATCAATCTTGGAGTAGAGAGAAGCAGAAAGAGACTAGGGCTTGGGACTGGTTCTGGGTCGTCACATGGAAAGTTGGCTTTGTAAGTGACAAGGAAGCTCTATTTCCAGAGCCGAGGCAGAAGGTCAGAAGCTACTAGAGCAAAGCTGACTTGACACTCAGGAATTTCAGCTAATGTGTTGCATACAGCCTTAGGAGGGCAGAGGGTGCAGGCTGTACCACCTCAGAGGTTTAAAACCCCTCTGGGCCCTATGCATCTACAGGATCTTGAACAAAGCTGGCTCCTCTGTGAGAGGTCAGAAAGCCATGACCGTCAAATGAGATTAGTGCAGTGGTGAGCAAGAGATGCAGGGCCAGTCCTAGCTTCATGCTCAGGCTTGCCTTGTCAGTTCTTCCTGCTTCCTGCCCTCTACTTCTCCTTCCCCTAGCCAGGAACCAGGAAGGAGGAATTTAGGCAGTTCTAGAACTACTCTGCCTGCAATTGGGGAGCCCTGGGCTTGATCCCTGGATTGGGAAGACCCCTTGGAGGAGAGCATGGCAACCCACTCCAGTATTCTTGCCTGGAGAACCCTCATGGACAGAGAAGCCTGGCGGGCTACAGTCCATGGGGTCACAAAGAGTCGGACACGACTCAGTGACTAAGTGCAGCACACAGCACAGAACTACTCGTAGACTCACAATCTTGTGAGCCAGACTTTGAGCTCCTGTTTTGATTAACCCAACGTCTGTTCCCCGCCCCCTGGCCTATGCCCCAGTTCTCACCAGAAAGGGTCCAGGTATCAACCAGCTGAGTGACCTTGGTCAAGCATAGGGATCCTCCGAACACCTACTTCCTCATCTGCTGGCAAAGAGAGTAATCTCATCTTCATGGAGTAGACACAAGTTTTCCTTAAGAGCATCAGCATCACACTACACATTTGCCCCGTGCTCCACAGACGTGACGATCACTATGACGGGCATGGTGGTGGCTACACTGACGTCTTGTGCTCTGAGTCATACATCTATAGCCTTACCAGCACACTTGCTTCAGAGAGAGAAGAGCAGGTGTGGGGGTTTGAGAAAGAACAAGGCACATGTAACGAAGGTAGAAGAGCAAGAGAAATCCAAACTAGACAAAAGAGACAGCCAAATGAAGTAGATTTTAATTTATATACTCAATGGCTTCTTCGTGGCTTCAGGAGAAAGGTAATGATATGATTACATTGTGCTCAGTTACTCAATCTGACTGTGATCCCATGGACTGTAGCCTGCCAGGATCATCTGTCCTTGGAATTTTTCAGGCAGGAATATTGGAGTGGGCTGCCATTTCCTCCTTTAGAGGATCTTCCTGATCTACATCTCATACATTGCCAGGTGGATTCCTTAATACTAGTGCCCAATTATATGATTATTATATGAAAAAAGTATGCAAATGAAGAGTCTGTAAAAAAAAAAAAAAAAAAAAAGAAACAGTTACGAAGACCTTGGACAAGCCCAGTGACCCACAGGATTAATACCATCTCATGACATACAGGACCTTCCATAGTTTGTGTAGTGGGGATAGAAACTTTTCATTCTCCCTTTTCTAAGACTGTGTCTCTTAACCTTTCTGTCTGTCTCAGTATAGGTCTTCAAGATCTCACATACTGATTTTTGCTGTAATTTTCTGTTTATTTATCTTGCCCACAAGAAAGTGAACTTTCTGGAGGTGAGGATTATGTGTATATTTTACCTTTATTACCTGGCATGTAGTAGACCTCATGAATCTTCGTGTTTGTGAAAATTAAAGTTGACTCCAGTGAAACCTCTTCCCACAAAAGATTTTTAAATTGTTCTCAAAGGACACACATGAAAATGTAGCTCTCTTGTCAAAGGGATAAACAGAAAAGAGTCAAACAAACTGAGATTTTATGTAGCAAGGAGAACTATGCGAGGCATCATCAATAATATTGGTTGAGTGAGTAAGAAACCTCCTAACCAACAATATATGAACAGAAGTCTAGAAGCAGGAGCAGAAGAGATCTCTCAAGGAATAATGGAGTCTGCCAGAGAGACAAGACTGGCCAAGGCTAAGTTATTCAAACACTATTTTTAAAACTGCCTTTGAAAGGGCGTTTGAATGAAAGAAAAAGAATTTGTGCAATTAGAATGCATTTGTCTTTTGTGTTCTTATCTGCTTCCCTCACAAGCTATTTTTGGTACGTTTGCATTAACTTTCTAGCAAAATGCCAATTAAAGCGACTTTTAATACGCTGTGTTTAAAAGACTGACTCCAAAGAGGAAAGCGTGTTCTATCTGCACGTCAGTGTTGAAACTAGATTCTTAATCCTACTTGGATAATAACTGAAATTCTCAATTGTTTTCACCTGGGACAGAAACGTATTAAATGGAAACACAAATTCTCCAAGAGGTGATAAAGAATGCATATATCTAGTGCTGGTTGCCTTTCTTTGTTTCTTTCTATCTCTCCCTCTGGTTTTCCCCCCACCTTTCTTAACAGTTCCTCTCTTAACAGTACCGTGTTTTCCTGATAGGGTCAAATGACATCCTAGCTTTCAAGTTTATAATCTAAACTGAAAATACACTCCAGCCTTTGTTGACAGTCTGAGTGTTTTACATGACATCAGCTTTCACCTATTTCTGGCAATATGAATTAAGCCCCGTTGCAGTATTTACGTTTGGGTTGCAGGTGCTCTGGGCAGAGTTCCAGTTACACTCATGACTTTTGTTGAAAAACAACTTCAAAGCGGAACCAAAGATTTAACTTGGTCCTGTGTGCACCTTTCCAGATTGACCAGGTTCCGACTTCTCTTTTATGTCTCCTTATTTTGGTGCACACTGTTCTCTCTACATACTGTTCCTCCTCCCTTTCCTGAGTGTTTAATTGCTTTCTATTCACTGAATCTCCTTCAGGCATCACCCACTCAGAGTCCTTACAGAACCTCTGCTAACTTCGATTATCCCTCTGAATTGTCACCAGAGTCAACTTGTCAGACTCTCCCCATCTGTGTTGTAAACTGAGGGCAGGTTTTTACTCATTGATTATGATATATTTTCTAATAGAGGTACTGATTGGGGCCTTCAGTATCCAGTTTACAGTATATGCCTGTAAAATGCCTGTAAAATAAGGAAAAATTAAGAGTGGAGAGATGGATGAGTAGAGACATATCTACAATAGTTTGATTATTATAAAACTATATAAATTATCTATACCTACAATGGATAATAAATGGGGAAGGAACATGGACAGGACAATGACAGATGGATACACAGGTGGTGTATACACAGAGATGGAGCTAAGAGGAAGAATGAGGCAAGGATGAATGCCAAAGTTGTCCTCTTATCCCATCGCTTTTTCTTCCCCCATGACCTTTCTATTCCATGATTAGGAAACTTCTAAGGACCGTCCATCTTATTTATTTTGAATTGGTTGTCTCTTTTGTTTATCTTCTGCCTGAAAAGGTAGAAAGTAAACCAGCTTTTGTTGAATTTAATCAGCACTCTCTTCTGCAGTCACCTACAAGTGATTTGGTTTCTTCTGAACTAGTATAAAAAAACAAAATGTGTTTTGCCAATTATATGTGGTAAGACATATATTAAGTGTTTATGTGATGAGAATCCATTCACTGTACAAATAAGATGGGCTGCATCAGTAGGCATCACCTTTAATCACAGTTGGGAAGAATGGGGTGACTGCCCCCTTGCCCTGAGGTCTTTTCTGCTAAGTGAAATCAAAGTAATGGATAAAAGATATTGCCAAGGGGAAGCTCTCTGACACCCTGCTTCTGCTTATATACTGTAGGATTAGTGTGAAGGACTCATTACTCTCATGTCAGACTTCTGTAGAGAAATCTGGGGTAGTCACATTTAATAGGAAAAAATTTCCAGCCCACAACGTTGAACACAACACACAGAGGCAGAAAGAAGTCCTATTTTCTTTAGGAGTGAAGTGTGGGGTTTTGATAGATGGCTAATACGGAAAATCTGTCTCTTCTCACAGTGGTTAGACATGACATTCCGAGTTGGGCAATGAGATAAATCCTGGGACAAGAGAGGAGTACCCCAAGTTAGTATAACTTAAGACTCTCCAGTTGTGGGCAAGCCATTCTTCACTCTTGGGAAGTGGAGAATGAGAATTAAATTCTCAGTGGATTTCCTTCCAAGTAATTATTTGGATACTCATAAGAATCCTATAAAGAAAACTATATATTCAGAATTTTTGTCTTATCTTAAAAACTTTGAATTTGACTTTATGACCATTTTTGGGTCTAATATCACCAAGATTGGACTGAGGAATTTCACATTCTTCTCAGTTTCCTCTTGTGTCTCAGTTGACCCACTATTCCTCCACTTTGTCTTCCAACTCCTAATCAGGTTTTCAGTTTATGCACCACAGAGAAATAATTAGCTTATCCATTATTAACAGTTTCTAAGACGTTGCTAGGAATTGTTCATAAACCCTGAGTTAAGCAGCATGGCTCTAAAATATCTATACATGTGTGCAAGTGTGCTAAGTCACTTCAGCCGTGTCTCACTCTCTGCGATCCTATGGACTGTAGCCCACCAGTCTCCTCTGTCCACAGAATTCTCCAGGCAAGAATACTGGGGCAGTTTGCCATACTCTCCTCCATGGGATCTTCTCAACCCATGTCTCTTATGTCTTCTGCATTGCCAGCTTGGTTCTTTACCACTGTGGGTTCTTCCCACAGTGCCACCTGGGAAGCTCATGCAATTGTATGGTAGTATCGAGAAAAGGACCATAGAGAGAGTAGCATTGACAATATATGCATTACATGTGTAAAATAGCTAGTTAGTAGGAAGTTGCTGTGGAACTCAGCTTGGTGTTTCGTGATGACCTAGAAGGTTGGGATAGGGGGTGGCAGGGAGACTCCAGAAGGAGGGGAGGAAAAAAAATATATATATATATACACACATATATATATATATATGTATATATACATACATACATATAGCTGATTCAAGATTGCTGGGAGAAATATCAATAACCTCAGATATTCAGATGATACAACACTATGGCAGAAAACAAAGAAGAACTAAAGAGCCTCTTGATGAAAGTGAAAGAGGAGAGTGAAAAAGTTGGCTTAAAACAGAACATTCAGAAAACTAAGATCATGGTATCTGGTCCCATCACTTCATGGGAAATAGATGGGGAAACAGTGGTAACAGTGACAGACTTTAGTTTTTGGGGCTCCAAAATCACTGCAGATGTGATTGCAGCCATGAAATTAAAAGATGCTTGCTCCTTGGAAAAAAGTTATGACCAACCTAGATAGCATATTCAAAAGCAGAGACATTACTTTGCTGACAAAAGTTTGTCTAGTCAAAATTATGGGTTTTTTTTAGTAGTCATGTATGGGTGTGAGAGTTGGACTATAAAGAAAGCTGAGCACTGAAGAATTGATGCTTTTGAACTGTGGTGTTGGAGAAGACTCTTGAAAGTCCCTTGGACTGCAAGGAGATCCAACTAGTCCATCCTGAAGGAAATCAATCCTGAATATTCATTGGAAGGACTGAAGCTGAAACTCCAATACTTTGGCCCTCTAATGTGAAGAACTGACTCACTGGAAAAGACCCTGATGCTGGGCAAGATTGAAGGCGGGAGGAGAAGGGGTTGACAGAGGATGAGATGGTTGGATGGCATCACCAACTCAATGGACATAAGTTTGAGTAAACTCCGGGAGTTGGTGGTGGACAGGCAGGCCTGGTGTGCTGCAGTCCATGGGGTTGCAAAGAGTGGGACACAACTGGGCAGTTGAATTGATAGCTGATTCAATTTGTTGTACAGCAGAAACTAACACATTATAAAGCAATTATCCTCTTTAATGAAAACACTCCCAGGCTTCACCCTTCTTAATCTTGTAACTCTGACTAAGTCATCCAACCTCACCTATTTCAGTTCCCTTATCTGTGAAATCAAGATGCACCAGATTTCTCAAGTTCTTATAAAGATTCAAAAGATAATCCAAAAAAAGCATACATCAAAGTTCCTGTTGCTCAGTCGCCAAGTTGTATTCAATTATCTAAGACACATGGACTGCAGGACTCCAGGCTTCCCTGTCCTTCACTATCTCCTGGAGTTTGCTCAAATTTGTGTCCATTGAGTCAGTGATACTATCTAACCATGTCATCCTCTGATGCTCCCTTCTCCTTTTGCCTTCAATCTTTCCCAGAATCAGGGTCTTTTCCAATGAGTCAGCTCTTTGCATCAGGTGGCCAAAGTATTGGAGTTTCAGCTTCAGCGTCAGTCCTTCCAATGAGTATTCAGGGTTGATTTCCTTTAAGATTGACTGGTTGGATCTCCTTGCAGTCCAAGGGGCTCTCAAGAGTCTTCTCCAGCATCAGTTTGAAAGCATAAATTCTTTGGTGCTCTGCCTTCTTTATGGTCCATCTGTAGGAAATGCTCAGAAGGTGTCTGCTGTCACTAAGATGAATTTTTCTGAAATATATCTTACCTTCCCAGGATCAGTGACAGTTATATTCTTGCTAATTTGGAGTCTCTTTGGTTTCCTGAGTCTCATCTAGTCAAATATAGTAATCTGAACCTCATCAATGCTCATAATATTCATAATATAGGAAGACATTTGAGTCAGGAGATGTGAGCCTTGTATCATGTACTTGGCAGAGTTTGCCTCTAACCTTTCAAGTGCATAGAGTCACTGCCCAAGTTTGCCAGCATGGTGGCCAAGACCACCTCCAATCTACTTTCTCCAATTCACTGCCCCTTGCTGTTCTACATGAACATTTACGAAGATTGCACCTCCAGTGTCTCTGGTTCCTGTTCATTTATTCTTGATCCAAGGAGCCTTCAGCTAGAAGCCTTGCTTGGGCAGCATGCACATCTTCCAAATTTTCCATTTTAGATTCAGAGCCTTTGCAATGGTCCACAAGACTCTGTCAACCTGACCTTGGCTACTTGTTGGGTCTCACCTCCCAGATTTCTCCTCCCTCAGAATCTTTTCTCTTAATTAAAAAAAAATGCAATGCAAATTTTAAAGATGAATTTCGTTTACAGTTGTTACAAAACATTGGCTCTATCCTGCATCCTTGAGCCTATCTCACACCCAACAGTTTGCGCTGCCCATTCTCCCACCCCTGTAGAACCCTTCCCCTTCTGGTAACCACTAGTTTCTTCTCTGTATCTGAGTCTTCTTCTCTTTTGTTATATTCACTAGTTTATCATATTTTTCAGAGTCCATAAGTGATATAACACAGTACTTGTCTTTGCACTCTCTATTTCTTCTTCGCAGCATTGCATTATCCCCATATTTCCACGCAGCTCCCTCCTCTTCTTCCTTTGGGTATCTGGTGAAGTCACCTTGTCAGAGAGACTGCTTCCTTCAAGCATGATGGAAAATAGTAACACCTCTTGTGTTCATTTCTATCCCCTTTTATAATTTTTTTTTCACAGCACATTTCACCACCAGACACTAATGCTTTATTTTTGAATTTGTTTTTTTCTGTAAGGTTCACGAGAGCAGGAAGTCTGTGTTGTGCAGTCTTCATTGCCCAGATCGTGCGCTGAACACTGTTACTCATTGTTACCACCACGACTGGAGGAACCCCTGCCTCTGTAGGGTCGCCCACATCTCCCTTTTGCCTAGAGTTCCCTGAGTTTGTCTTTAAATTCGGCTTAGTTTTCTGCCGTCAACTCAAATCTACCATCTTTTTGAGTCCTCCAGTGAACACCCCTAAGGTGGTTACTTGTTCCTCTTAAATGCTGGAGAAGTTAAAACTTTTACCTGACAGTTATCATTTGTGGCCTTGTATATGCAGAGTAGTGCATAAGTTAAGTGAGCATATCTTGGAGTCAAGGATTGTCTGGGGGTCAGATTCTGGTTTGGCATTGATGAATGACCTTGTGTGAGCAACTTATCCCATCTGTGGGTCATCCTGTCAACTGCAGAAGAGGACTATGCTGGCGTCCACCTCATGAGCTTGCTGCACGGATTGAGTCACAGCCCTGGTGGCTCCATTGTTAAAGAATCTGCCTGCAATGCAGGAGACTCGGGTTCAATCCTTGGGCCAGGAAGATCCCCTGGAGGAGAAGGTGGCAACCCACTCCAATATTCTTGCCTGGAGAATTCCATGAACAGAGAGGTCTAATGGGCTACAGTCTATGGGGTCACAATGAGTTGGACACAACTTGGCGACTAAACCACTACCACCACATTCATCAAATCACCGTGCCTGGCACATAGCATGCAGTGCTGAATGTTTGCACTTATTTTTCTCATGTCAATAAACTGTGCCTCCAGTTAGATCAAAAGCTCCGTTCTTTGTACCCCTTGTAACATATGGCAGAGACTTCACACAGCAGGTGCTCAATAACTCTGCTGACTTTTGGTAAAAAGTATTTCCCTAAAGAAATGTCAGAAGAAATGCTTAGAAATTTATGCCAAAGCAGTTGTGCTTGTAGAGCTGTTTGGGGACTTGGGAAGGGTAAAAGGGAGTCTCAAGAGACAGTTCCCTTGCACACTCATTTGCAAAACATTTTCTAAGCATTTATTGTGGGCCAGACAATATGCTCTATGCCCTAGGGATGCAGCAATGAAAAAGGCATGCCTTTTTTTTTTTATTTAAGGGGGGTTCCTGGGGACAGATTTGTGCACTGAAAGCTGTAAGACATGTGAGAAGGGCTGGAAGGGAGTTGTGCACGAAGTGTGAAAGTGGAACAGGCTCATTTGTGGGTGGGGCTGCGCTGGATGGTTACTTTTTCAGGTTGACTCAGGTAGCCTACATTTCTATTTCTGTGTACTGCATGAGTGATTTTGAAAACGAGAATGATGTTAAGATTGAAAATGGAATAGAGTCCCTGGGGAATGGGAGCAGAAGTGGTTTGGGGAGAATACACACAACTGTGTAAAACAAGAAGTGTAGATTGAACAAAAATCGATTTCTTTAGGTTTCACTACAATCGAAAAACACTGTCCTGAGGACACACATTGAAAAAGACTTAGGATGTTGTTAATGAAGAAACGTCTATGCTCAATGCTCTTGTATTAAAAGAATGTAAAAATGGCATAAAACTGTAGGGTAACTGGCAGGACCCAGCAGAACAAAGCGTAATCTTGCCTCCAGGTCCTTTATCATGCTGCTGCTCTCGCCTGCCTGCTCCTACGCATCATTCATACTTCTAAGTTCTCTGACAATGTCTTTTCAAAAAGCAAAATTAATTTTCTGATAAATACTAGCTTAAAATGTAATTCTAATGAATCCTTTTAGCAGACTGGTTACAAACTATACCAGACTTAGCATCGTTCACTTGTAAATTTATCAGATTGCAGTTCCAGTTTTCTGTTTACTGTTGTACTTGTGTAGCTGGCGTGGTTTAGATCAATACAAGACCAATATGCAAAAATCAATTGCATTTCTATATACTAGTAATGAATAATTTGAAAATGAAATGGAAACTGTTCTATTTAAAGTAGTATCAATGTTAAAATACTTAAGGGTAAATTGAACATAATAAACAAAAGATTTATAAAACTATAAAGCATTGTTGAAGGAAATTAAAGATCTAAATAAACAGAAATATATTCCAGGCTCTTGTATCAGAAGATAATATTGTTGAGATGACAATACTCCCCAAATTGATCTACAGATTCGAAACAATCCCTATCAAAGTCCCAGCAGATTTCTTTTGGAGAAATTTATAAGCTGACAATGAAATCTATATAGAAATGCAGGAGACCTACATTGGCCAAAACAATACTGAAAAAGAGCAACAATGTTAGAGAACTCCCATGTTTCGATTTCAAAGCTTACTCTGAATCTATAGGGTGGTGTTAGTTGTAAAGAACCTGCTTGCCGATTCAGGAGATGTAAGAGATGTGGGTTTTATCCTTGCATTGGGAAGATCCCCTGGAGGAGGGCATGGCAACGCACTCCGGTATTCTTGCACAGAGAATCCCATGGACAGAGGAGCCTGGAAGAATACAGTCAACAGGGTCGCAGGTAGTTGGCCATGACTGAAGCAACTTAGCAGGCATGCATGCATAGTAATCAAGATGGTAGGACACTACCATACGAAAGGCCGTTTACAACATGCAATAGAATCAAAAGTACAATGAATTCTTACAATGTTCATCAATTCATTTTTAACAAGAAATTTAACAAAGAATAATCTTTTAAGCAACTTTTCCGGGACAGTCAGATATACACTCAGGCAAAAGAGTGAGGTTGGATTCTCTACTTTATACCATATATAAAAAGCCAACTCAAAAGCATTATAGACATAAAAGAAACAAATGAAGAAATAAAACTCGTGGAATAAAATGTAGGGGTAAATATTTGTGACCTTGTGTTAGGCAAATGTTTCTTAGATGTGACATCAAATGCACAAAAACCAAAGGGAAAAAAAAAATCTGAATTGGACCTCTTCAAAATTAAAAATGCTGTTTGGAAGATACTAGGAAGAATGTCAACAGATAAAGCACAAAATGGCAAAAAATATTCACAGAGCATATATTTGATAAGGAACTTGCATCCAGAACGCATGAAAAATTATTGGGTTCTTAGAATTCAACAGTTAAAAAAACAATCCAAACAAAAAATATGTAAAGAACTCGAATAGACATTTCTCCAAAAAATAGACAATTTCTTCAAAGAAGATATACAAATGGCTAATAAGTACATGAAAACAAAATATAGTCACTATCACACTAAGCTACCACTTCATTCCCACTTGGATGGCTGAAATCAAAACGGCAAGACTTTTTGGAGCATAGGGAGAAAATACTAAGTAGAGTTACCCTACGATTATAAATTTCACTTCTAGGTATAGATCCAAGAGAAATGAAAACATATTTCCATCCAAAAACTTGTATATAAATGCTTATAGCAACATTACTGATAGTAGCCAACAAGTGGAAGGGCTTCCCTTGTGGCTCAGCTGGTAAAGAATCCGCCTGCAGTATAGGAGACCTGGGTTCAATCCCTGGGTTGAGAAAATCCCCTGGAGAAGGGAAAGGCTACCCACTCCAGTATTCTGGCCTGGAGAATTCCATGGACTGTACAGTCCATGGGGTTGCAAAGAGTCAGACACTACTGAGCAAATTTCACTTCACTTCAACAAGTGGAAACCACCAAATGCCCATCAACTGATGAATGAATAGATGAAATGTGATATAACATACAATGTTACATTGGGGTGTCATGGAAAGGGATAGCAGGGGCTTCCCTGGTGGTCCAGTAGTTAAGATGTTGCCTTCCAGTGCATGGGATAGGGGTTTGATTCCTGGTAGGAGAACTAAGATCCCACATGCTCTGTGGCCAAAACACCAAAACTTAAGCAATATTGTTTCAATTTATTACAATTGACAATTTTGTTTATAAAAAGGAATATCATAAGGATATATATGGATGAACCAGAAAACATTATGCTAAGAGAAAGAAGCCAGTCACAAGAGACAGATGATTCCATTTATGTGAAATTTCCAGAATAGGCAAATCCATAGAGAGAGAAAGTAGATTGGCGGTTGTGAGGGAGAAGAGTTAGGGGAAGTTGGGAGTGACAGTTAAAGGGTAAGGAGGGTTTTTTTAGGGGGCAATGAAGATGTTCTGAAATGAGATAGCTCACCAAACCCCACTGAACTATACCTTTCAACAGGGTGAACTTTATGATATATGAATTATGTCTCAAAAAAGTTACATTTTAAGCACTGCAGCAACAAAGTTGAAAAAATCAACAACAAAAAGAAACATGTTTTAGGTAACAGTAATGTCGGAATGCTAGACTCCTGTGTCTAGGATTCAGACCTAGGAACATTAGGTTCAAATAGATCTCAAATTTCTTCTAGGACAGTGATCTTGGTTTGCTTGAATTTATCCCCACCTCCTCCTCCTAAATTGCTTCTGTATTAGACTGGCATCAATGACCAGGAATTATTACTCCTTCTACTCTAGATGATTCTCTTTGCATGTTTGAGAATTAAAATAGCTGCTATTATTATTGTATTTTTACATTCTGTTTTTTATATTACATTCTATTTTATTATGTTTTTATGAGCCCGGCACAGAGAGCTTTATATCTATGCATTTAATATCTATGCCATAAATTGCTCATAAGGATTATGATTGGTTACATTTTTCAGAAATGAAAGTGGGACCTAGGAAGGGAAGAAGCTTTTCCAAGGTCACTTAGCTCAGAGAAGAATCGAACTGTGTCTGATTTCTCAGCCCCTCTTTCATTAGTATTCTGTGCTGGCCCAATTCTAAACTACAGTGTGTCTTCCATAATTAGTATACCTTTTTAAAAAAAATCCTCCTTCATGTTACCTACACAAGTCTAATCCCTCTCCTACCTAACAGTGCTTCGCTTATTTGCATATGGTTTCGTGCCCTGCTTAAGTCTCACTCCGATCTTAGGTTTCCAAGTTATGGTCCTGAGACACTTTCCTACATCTGTCTTGAAACTGTGGTGTCTAGAGATTGGGCTTCCCTGGTGGCTCAGTGGTGAAGAACATGTCTGCCAATGCAGGGGACTCAGATTCCATCCCTGGTTTGGGAAGATCCTCTGGAAGAGGATATGGCAACCCACTCCAATATTCTTGCTTGGAAAATCCCAGGGACAGAGGAGCCTGGCAGGCTGCTGTCTGTAAGGTCACAAAGAGTCAGACACGACTGAGCATGCTCCCATCTTCAGAGATTACAGAATAAGATATTGCGTTGGCCAAAAATTTCATTTGGGTTTTTCTGTAACATCTTAAGGAAAAACTCAAACAAACTTTTTTGGCCAACCCAATGTATCACTACAAGAAATGCTCCTGTAAGCACTTTGAAAATAAATTCTTTATGTTTCCCAATGAACCTTTAAAGTTAGGCAATATTCTGCATATTTTGCAAATGACATTGTTGAGCTCAGAGAGGCAAAGATTTGGTCCAAGCTCATATAGCCATGAAGTAACAGATCCAGGGTTTGAAACCCTGTCTGGTTGTACTTGTCACTGCTTAAACCTGAATTGTTTAATAGACTAGGCATCCCTCATTTCCTCAACTCTGTGGACAAACAAGAACTGACTATATTGGTAGGAAGGATCCTAGGAAAGAATTGGAATTCTCCAGATAGCTGGATGTTGTAAATTTTCCAAGAGAAAGTTAGTGGAAGCCAAGCTTATTTATCATCATTAGAAGTCTTTAACATTTCAGAGGGGTGCTTGCATTTGCTGAGCTGGCTACTCTTTCTCAAAAGAGTTTTTGCAAATCCTCCATGTCATTTTATTTTTTTCTGTTTTCCTCCCCACAGTGAGGTAGTGTCTGGGTGAGAGCATTCCTTCACTTCTCCTAGGGTACCGTTTTCACTGAGAAACTTTTGACTGTGATGCTTTAAAAAAAACAAACACACAAAACACAAAAACTTGGCTGTTATTTTGATTAGAGCATGAAATTTGCCTTTTATGCTGAAAGAAAATTTTTTCTTTCCCCCAAAACTTCTAGAGTGATTGTACTGCTTGGCAGTGGGTTGAGAACTGGATTGGGGTGGGGGGTGGGGGTGGTGGGGTTACCTGTCCTTGATGTGGAGGCTTGCCTCCTCTGAGGGCAAATGCTGGCCACCTACAGGGTGTGACCAACAGTCTTTTGGGATGTCCAGCCCAGGCCACTGAAGCCAGAAAGCAGGCTTTACTTTAAAGAGGCAGCTGGACTCAGGGCTGTCTCAAGTCAAGCTGGGACAACCAGCAAGACTATGGGAAACAGTAGACAGACTGCACTCCCCTTCTGAAGACGTGGGGAGTTCCCTGGGAGGTGAGTCAGCCATAGGCTCCTGACAAAGGAGACCAGCGGAGACGGTGAGCCGAGGAGCTCCCCTGGGCGAGGACTTTTGGTTCCCAGTTTTTACTTTCAGAATGAAAAGTGAGGAACCGAGGGTTCAGTAAAGAACCACCTAGGCAGGTCTGTGTGGCAATATCTCACTTCTCCAAGAGACAACCGATCTGCTGGAAGTGAAAGCGAACCCAACCAGCATGTACGTGGAGGGCCAAGCTCTCAGTGACTGCTACACTGTCTTCCTTCATAATAAGACCTTCTTCCTTCATAACACACATTTGTGGTCGCTAAGGTGTGTTACAGACACACACACACACACACATATATGCATATACTAACATATGAAAAATAAACACTTTTAGATTCAAATTTCAGGTCTACTTTATGTATGAATAAAGCATTTGGATATATATATATATATATATATATATAACATAACACATATGCATATAAATATATTAATTGTATAATGCACTTGAATATTATGCACATATGTAAATTGATATACATACATGAAATCCCATAGACAGAGAAGCCTGGCGGGCTACAGTCCATGGGGTTGCAAAAGAGTAGTGACTAAACAATAGCAACAAATGTATATTGATATTCAAATATTTTATATAGAAAAGGATCAATGGAGGCAGGAGATAGATGGACTCTGGGCTGAGCAGATAGAGTCTGTCTCCTGTGGACAGACACTCCAAGATGAAGATAGTAGCAGGAGCGAGGAGGAGGTGAGCCCTGCCCAGTTGAGATACCACATATTCCTCATTCTCAAGGTCAAGGAGACCTTCCTGGCTGCACATGTGCAGAAAGGCTCCTCAGGGGTCAGAAAGGGAGGGGGCATCACCTGTAATAAGTGATGTCAACCTACTTATAGTTCTCTTCCCTAGAATCCATCTTGGCTAGGAGATGTGTGTGCACACGTGGGAGGATGGTGAGATAAACCAAATCGAGACGCAGAACCAGTCAAAGCAAGATGATTGGTCAAAAGAGATCCCAAAGGAATGCTCTGTATAAGTGAGTCAAACCACCAGGAGCGCAGCTGAACTGTCTCTCTGAGTCCCCCATGTGAGTCTGTTCACATACCCTTTTCTCTCCTAATAAACACTGGTTTCACTCTTTCCATCTCTTTGTGGGAATTCATTTCTACAAAGTCAGGGCCTGTCTAGTTGGCAGGATTCAGGGTTCTCACTGCCGGGGCTTGACTTCAATCTCTGGCTGGAAACTGAAATCCTGTTTCAAGCTGCCTCAGACCGAGGCCACCCGAGATCACGACTACTAGGAAGAAGACCTAAAATTTGAACCCAGACCTCTGGCAGTCACTCCATGCACTGGCTTCTGTTTCTTGGACTCTCACCACAGCATAGAATAAATATGTTCTTCCACAATTACATGAAACTTCTTGGCATATCATAAAGAAATAGTTCATGTTTTCATGAGGGAAATTTTTTCTTTTTCTAAGCCTCCGAACCATTAAGGGTTCAGGGGTTGGAGGCAGTGTTGCTTGGAACAATGGCCTTTGAATAGAGCCCTGGATGAAATGGAAATGGCAGCACAAATGTTCCTGAGAGAATATTCCAAACAGAAGCACCCATTTCTATCACATCAATGAATTTTCTTATAAGGGAAGAGTATTGTTGTAAGCATGAACCTGTTTCTAAGGTTAAGGTTGTAATACATGAACCTGTATTTTGGGGAATCTTTGTTCTGTGGATGATATTCGAGTACCATGGTTACAAGAAAACTCTCCAGCTGATCCAGAGAGTTACAGCCCAGTGGTGACCCACAGAACTGAGCTTAATCTGATACTGGGGCAAGTCCTCGTAAGACTGATTATTCTAGAGCAGGCCTGCCTTTTTCTATAATGAGCCATAAAATAAATAGTTTAGGTTTTATGGGCTATAGGGTCTATTTTACAACTACTCAACTTTACCATCACCGCATGAAAGCTGCCTTGATAAATTAATTTGTTTGTAATCTGATATAACTTCATTTACAAAAGCAGGGTGAGGGTGGGGCTGGTTTGGCCTGGGGGCTGGTTTGTTGACTCTGCCCCCAGAGTGAACCCCTTAGGGGCCATTTGAAATCTGGATGGATGTCTGCCCTCCCATGAAAGCTAGCCAACTGTTAAGACTTTTTGGTTTCTTTCTTCCTTTTCATTGCCTTCCTCCTCCACCATCATTCTTGCATCAGATCTCTCAGAGCTTCTCATCAGGTGCCCCATCTGTGGCGTGGGCTGGTCCATCCATAGTCAGGGATGTTAGAATCTTCCTAAATGAGGAGTATATAGGTTCTAAGTTTGCAGAAAATGAGTAAAGGGGCACCTTTACTAAGTGTAAAGAGTAAAGACCTAAGTCGGCTCCATGGATAATTTGCCTTTGCTTCAGAGGGTGTTCTGGGGCTTCTGGGGTCTTTATTTGCTTTTCCCTTCTGTATGCATGCATGCTCAGTCACTCAGTCGTGTCCAACTCTTTGCAACCCCATGAACTGCCTGCCAGGCTCCTCTGTCCATGTGATTTTCCAGGCAAGAATACTGGAGTGGGTTGTCATTTCTTTCTCCAGGGGATTTTCTCCACCCAGGGATCGATTTCACATGTCCTGCGTCTCCTGCATTGGCAGGCAGATTCTTTACCACTGAGCCACGTGAGAAGCCTCTTTTCCCTTCTACTCTCAGCTGTTTTGGAGAGCTCAGGAATCTGGGTAAAGTAAATGAGCTGAAACTATAGAATAAAAATGAAAATAATTTAATCTTTGTAATAACTTTTATCTAGAAACAATTCTAGATTAATTTTTATGAGAACAAAACAAATATCTATAATAAATGAGTTACTACTGTGAATTTCCTGAATTTCTAGTATACGGAGTTACTTTTCCAATATTTTATTGCCATTAATGAATACAACTGAAAATTGGTGGGAAGGTAACCCTTAGTATAGCGAGATCTTGGATGGAAGTTCATACTGGGTTTTGAGGTCCTATAAAGCTTGGGCTTCCCTTGTGGCTCAGCTAGTAAAGAATCCACTTGCAGTGGAGGAGACCTGGGTTCAAACCCTGGGTTGGGAAGATCCCCTGGAGAAAGGAAAGGCTACCCACTCCAGTATGCTGGCTTGGAGAATTCCATGGGTGGAGGAGCCTGGTGGGCTACAGTCCCAGAGATTGCAAAGAGTTGGATTCTACTGAGTGACTTCACTTTCACTTGGGCTTCTCTGGTGGCTCAGACGGTAAAGTGTCTGCCTCTAACACGGGAGACCTGGGTTTGATCTCTGGGTCAGGAAGATCCCCTGGAGAAGGAAATGGCAACCCACTCCAGTACTCTTGCTGGAAAATTCCATGGATGGAGGAACCTGGTAGGCTACAGTCCACAGGGTCACAAAGAGTTGGACATGACAGCAGCTTCACTGGTTCAAGGCTTTAATAGGGCTGTCACACTACACTACACTGAAGGGTATCACTTGAACAAATCTTGTGAAGAACATGATAGGCCTGGAAGGAATGGTGACTGAAAATCAAGATTGACCAGTCATGTGACTTTTGGCAAAGAATGCCAGCTCTGAGTCATAGTCGCCCTATCTGTAACACAAAAAGGGCAACATCAACCTTGAAGGAATTTGGAGAAAATTGAATGAAATATTGCATGTGAAAATGCTTTAGCACTGTGGGTGATACTTTTTTTTTTGTCCTATTTTTTTCTTTTTTAAAAATTTATTTATTTTAATTGGAGGCTAATTACTTTACAATATTGTATTAGTTCTGCCACACATCAACCTGAATCCGCCACGGGTGTACACGTGTTCCCCATTCTGAAACCCCCTCCCACCTATATTTTTAACCAAACTGTGCTATAAGTGGGATCTCAGTTCCCTGACCAGGAATTGAATCTAAGCCCCCCTGCAGTGGAAGTGCAGAATCTTAACCACTGGATCACCAGGAAAGTCTCATGCCTGATATTTAATATTCATTCAATAAATGATACTTCTTTCCAGTGAATGAATTAGCAGATGAATGAAGGCATGCAAAAACAATAAACCATAACAAATAAATTATTTTCTGAAAATTGTATTTGAACTACAGATAATCAGGGAAATGATTGGCTTGAAATCTTTCCACTACCAAGCTATGATCAATGGGGTTTTCTTATTTGTTTCAGTTACCCACAGATTTTTGTTTCCAACCACTTTTTGTTCTGAGTTCCAGAAAAGCTCCTTACCCCCAAACAGTCTTACTAATTGATGCCAGAGTGCAGTGGCTTGGAAGAACGAGACCTTTCACTACACTCATAATATTTGTAGATTGTGAAAACTTGATGTGTAATAAGGTTATGGAAATTACAATATAACTCTCTATACATAGAAGAGTTTATAAAAACTCACAGTCCACTTTCTGAATGTCGCATTTCCAGAACACAGATCTGGTCATGTTCTTGAGTGTCCCTAGCCTAGAATGTGTTGACTCCTGTCGCTTGCCATAATACATTCTTCCTCATGAAGCTCATCTCCCTTGCTCTTTGGCAGCACATTCTCTCATTATTGTCCCCCAACTTTCCCTAAGAAAGGTGAGATACATGGAACTCAGGCTTCTGTTTTTCTTCCTTCCACACCTGGATGCCTGCTTCATCATAGCAGTAGGAAGGCAGATGATTACAAAAAGTAGATATCTTTTTCCTTACACTAAATTTTTAGCTCTTGGATTGTGCAGAAGTTGCACATCTTAATTCCTTTTGGAATCTATAGGATCCAGTATTGATCAAGACTCAGTAAACAAAGCAATAATGTTTGTTGAATGAAGGTTTGTTTTATAGAGGATGGTATCTGTAACTGAGGCTTCATTACTACTCCACTGACCCCTGCTCTTGTTCTGTGTGTAAAATTTTAGGTAAATTCCTAAAATTTTTCTTTCTCTGTTTTCATGAGCTTCATTTAGTCTTTTATATAATTCAAATAAAATTGACTGTGTGGTTTCTCAGTTCATGGGGGATTGAAATTTAAATCAGAACTTGGCAATCTTTAGAATGGAAAGCTTAAGTGTGGAAGTTTACTTTTACTTCTTTTCAAGGCAGGAAGGAATAGGGGAAGAGGAAAGAGGAGGGGACCCCCCCAATTTTTAAATCACATTCTTTTTTTTTTCGCATTCTTCCCAGCAGGCACTGGGCAAAGTGCTTCATGTGGTCACTGGATGATGAGATGACTCTTACTATGAAAATCTAAAGCCAGAGTCCACCCAGCTCACGTGTGATGGAACTGAGGTGTGAACCCTGCACAGGGTTTTAAACACTGGGTGTGTGTGTGTGTGTGTTATAGGTGTGCTTCACCCATGATGTTGTAAAGGAAAATGAATAAAATGAATAAAAAAGGAAGACAGATGTTTCTGAGTCTATAGAGAATCATTCTTGACAGTATATTTTATGAAACCCTCAATTTCAAAAAGCAAAAATGATTATGAGAGTTCTCTGGAGAATTCTGCTGTTGGAGTAAGCTTAAGGTACATTTGTTACGTCCCTGAGTTTCAAAAATAGACCCATATAGAAAACTATCATTTCTCAACCTCATTGCATGTCGCTAAAATATACTTCATCCTTGCTGTGCATCACAGGTTGGTTCCCAAAAACAATGAGAAGCCAAAAAAGAAAGCAAGCAGTGGGGCTTTGCCACTTATCAAAGTCCTCACTTTCTGCTCCTTCACAGCAAAAAGTAGGAAAGCTCCTAGCACAGAAAAAATTCTCCTCTATTGCTCACACAATTTAATCAGACCATATCATTGTTATTTCATTGCAATTCTTGAGGGCAATGGTGTTCCTTAAAATAGAAAATTGTAAATTCCAAACTATAAAATCAATAGAGTTTTCTGCTGTTCCTTTCAGCTGGCATTCGATAACTGCACCAAGTAAGCCGCCAACATATGATTGAACTCAACCCATACAGCTGACAAATTGAAAGTGTAATCTACTTGGCAGGTTAAAAAAAAAAGAGTCAACTTTCATTGTGTAGTTACATCATTTCCCCTTGAAAGAGGTGGGGTAAGGAGTTGAGTTCAGGTTTTTGAGTCAGCAGTAGTTTTGAACACTATGCTAAGCCTGGCAGTGGGAGGATACAGAAGCAAATAATACCTTAAATGGCTTATAGTCTGGAAAAATAGATAGGTATTTATATACAAATGCAATGCCTTATTATACATAAATCCAAATGCAGTTGTTTGAAGGGATAGAAATGATAAAAGGAGGGATATATAAATTTTGTCTGAAGATGCCTTGAAGATTTTGCTAAGAGGATGGCTTAGCAAGGTTTTGAATAATGCGTGGAAATTTTCCAGGAAAAGGACGCTCAATGCAGAGGGAATAGGAGAGGCAATAGTACACAGACATGAACGGGCAAGGTGTGTGAGGGAAGGTACTATGAGGACTGAGCAGTGCTGCAGTTTAAAATGCAATGGAATGTACAATGGAGAAAAGACAATCTCTTTAACAAGTGGTGCTGGGAAAACTGGTCAACCACTTGTAAAAGAATGAAACTAGGACACTTTCTAACACCATACACAAAAATAAACTCAAAATGGATTAAAGATCTAAACATAAGACCAGAAACTATAAAATTCTTAGAGGAGAACAAGGGCAAAACACTCTCCAACATACATCACAGCATGATCCTCTATGACTCACCTCCTAGAATATTGGAAATAAAAGCAAAAATAAAACAAATGGGATCTAATTAAAATTAAAAGCTTCTGCACAACAAAAGAAACTATAAGCAAGGTGAAAAGACAGCCTTCAGAATGGGAGAAAATAATAGCAAATGAAGCAACTGACAAACAACTAATCTCAAAAATATACAAGCCATTCCTGCAGCTCAATTCCAGAAAAATAAATGACCCAATCAAAAAATGGGCCAAAGAACTAAATAGACATTTCTCCAAAGAAGACATACAGATGGCTAACAAACACATGAAAAGATTCTCAACATCACTCATTATCAGAGAAATGCAAATCAAAACCACTATGAGGTACCATTTCACGCCAGTCAGAATGGCTGTGATCCAAAAGTCTACAAGCAATAAATGCTGGAGAGGGTGTGGAGAAAAGGGAACCCTCTTACACTGTTGGTGGGAATGCAAACTAGTACAGCCACTATGGAGAACAGTGTGGAGATTCCTTAAAAAACTGGAAATAGAACTGCCATACGACCCAGCAATCCCACTGCTGGGCATACACACTGAGGAAACCAGAAGGGAAAGAGACACGTGTACCCCAGGGTTCATCACAGCACCGTTTATAATAGCCAGGACATGGAAGCAACCTAGATATCCATCAGCAGATGAATGGATAAGAAAGCTGTGGTACATATACACAATGGAGTATTACTCAGCCATTAAAAAGAATACATTTGAATCAGTTCTAATGAGGTGGATGAAACTGGAGCCTATTATACAGAGTGAAGTAAGCCAGAAAGAAAAACACCAATACAGTATACTAACGCATATATATGGAATTTAGAAAGATGGTAACAATAACCGTGTATACGAGACAGCAAAAGAGACACTGATGTATAGAACAGTCTTTTGGACTCTGTGGGAGAGGGAGGGGGGGATGATTTGGGAGAATGGCATTAAAACATATATAATATCATATAAGAAACGAATCACCAGTCCAGGTTCAATGCAGGATACAGGAAGCTTGGGGCTGGTGCACTGGGATGACCCAGAGGGATGGTATCGGGAGGGAGGTGGGAGGAGGGTTCAGGATGGGGAACACGTGTACACCCATGGTGGATGCATGTTGATGTATGGCAAAACCAATAAAATATTGTAAAGTAAAATAATAATAATAATAATAAAATTAAAAAAAAATGCAACGGAAGGGATTTCCTGGGTGGTCCAGTGGTTAAGACTCCAGGCTCCCAATGTAGGGGACATGGATTCAACCCCTGGCTGGGGAACTAAGATCGTGCATGCCACATGGCAGAGACAAAATTTTTTTTAAATTAGATAAATAAATAAAATGCAATGGGAGGAAAAGTAGGATGACTTTAGGCTGCTGAACAAGAGATACAATGGGCAGAAATGAGTTAATCAATAGCGAGGTAGGCTAGAACCAGGCACTATAAAACACGCAAAGTGTAAGACATATTGAAGCTTGGCTTATGCTAGTTCATTACTTTGGAGTGATTTAACTAAATAACCCATTAAAAAATCTTAAAACATTTTTAATTAGTTTCAAAAGGCACAGTGAATGCACTCCCATATTCCCCATCCAAATATTAATCCTCACTCATTGTTGTTAAGTCTCAAAATAAATATAGATACTTTAAATCCTGGATTGCTGAAGTTCACATTCTTTCCTAGAAGAAGAAGGAAAAAAAAAACCAACATAAAAATCTCAACACTATTAAATCCTACCTCTAATTAAAATTAGGAGTGGATTTAAATTAGTATCCAGAAATAAGCCACCAGCTCAAAGAAATGAATACAAATGTTAGAAAATGCTTATATTTTCTAGCAAATATCACTAACACTTTCTAAACACCTGTGCTTCAGACTGGAGTAGATGAAGAAAGAAGTGACTTCTATAGTGACTTAGGAAGGAGACTGAAAAAGATATTTGAATTCTTGGGACTTTATTTCAAAATTTCTTTTCCAAGCTCCCCCAAATGAAGATAGATTAAATACTTGACCCCAGAAGTACCCCTGAAATTCCTCTTTATGTATGCAAAAGATCTTTTAAAAAGCATTCAAGATATTCATCAACCTGGCAGGAATCCCAGGGGCAATTTATGCTTTCTGACATTAAGTCCTGCCTCATTTGCAAATTTTGAATCCACAAGATGCCTGGATTGACAAATTGTAATTTGTGACCAAGATGATCTGATACCACCCCTAGGGTAAGACATTTCTTAGTTTTAGTCCTTCCATCTGTAAACTGGAAATAGATTTGTCATGAACATTTCTTGATGTACCATCTATGTTGCACCTTATAAACTGGGGCTCCATCTCTCTTTTGATGACCAGGAGAGAATCTTCATTGGTCCCTCCCAGTTCCCTTGAAAATGAAGTGAAAGTGAAAGTCACCCAGTCATCTCTGACTCTTTGTGACCCCATGGACTATACTGTCCATGGAATTCTCTAGGCCAGAATACTGGAGTGGGTAGCCTAGCCCTTCTCCAGTGGATCTCCCCAACCCAGGAATTGAACCAAGGTCTCCTGCATTGCAGGAGGATTCTTTACCAACTGAGCTACCAGGGAAGCCCCCTAGTTCCCTTGCTGCTGCATCACTTCAGTCGTGGCCGACTCTGTGTGACCCCAGAGATGGCAGCCCACCAGTCTCCCCCATCCCTGGGATTCTCCAGGCAAGAACACTGGAGTGGGTTGCCATTTCCTTCTCCAAGAGTCTCACATTACTTCCTTAAGCTCATCTATTTTTCACTCCCATGCAACTCCACTCTGGGTCCTTCTATACCTCGCTGAACTATTAGCTTCAATAAACATCTTAATACATCCTCAGTTCAGTTCAGTTCAGTTCATTTCAGTTGCTCAGTCGTGTCCGACTCTTTGTGACCCCATGCATCGCAGCACGCCAGGCCTCCCTGTCCATCACCATCTTCTGGAGTTCACTCAAACTCATGTCCATCGAGTCAGTGATGCCATCCAGCCATCTCATCCTCTGTTGTCCCCTTTTCCTCCTGCCCCCAATCCCTCCCAGCATCAGAGTCTTTTCCAATGAATCAACTCTTCACATGAGGTAGCCAAAGTACTGGAGTTTCAGCTTTAGCATCATTCCTTCCAAAGAACACCCAGGGCTGATCTTTAGAATGGACTGGTTGGATCTCCTTGCAGTCCAAGGGACTCTCAAGAGTCTTCTCCAACATCACAGTTCAAAAGCATCAATTCTTCGGTGCTCAGCCTTCTACAGTTCAACTCTCACATCCATACATGACCACAGGAAAAACCATAGCCTTGATTAGATGGACCTTTGTTGGCAAAGTAATGTCTCTGCTTTTGAATATGCTCTCTAGGTTGGTCATAACTTTTCTTCCAAGGAGTAAGCGTCTTTTAATTTTATGGCTGCAGTCACCATCTGCAGTGATTTTGGAGCCCCCCAAAATAAAGTCTGACACTGTTTCCACTGTTTCCCCATCTATTTGCATGAAGTGATGGGACCAGATGCCATGATCTTAGTTTTCTGAATGTTGAGTTTTAAGCCAACTTTTTCACTCTCCTCTTTCACTTTCATCAAGAGGCTATTTAGTTCCTCTTCACTTTCTGCCATAAGGGTGGTGTCATCTGCATATCTGAGGTTATTGATATTTCTCCCAGCAATCTTGATTCCAGCTCGTGCTTCTTCCAGCCCAGCGTTTTTCATGATGTACTCTGCACCCTTGGTCAAAATCCTTCACTGACTCCCTATTGACCAAGAATAAACTTGCATCCTTTAGCTCTGAATCCATGATGGAACATAGCATGTCTCTCCAAAAATGGGTTTCCAGCCACCAAGCCATGCCAGGCTACATCTCTCCTGTGTGCCTTTGGGCAGCCTCACCACCCCCTGGCCTGAGGTTTCATTCTGCTCTTTCTCGCTCACTCAAACAAGCACACAACAAGCAAACACCTCTGCAGAGACACTCCTCAAGATTCTCAGGCAGTTGGGGTCCCCTCTCTTTCCTCCTATCTGTGACACCCCCAACTCACTTTGAAACCCTTGAGAAAGGACCCCTGCTGTAGCATTCTTCATGTTCAGAAGCACACGTAGAGCTGCTGTGAAGTTTTCATTTGGTAAATGATTGCTGGATTGGATTTTCTGCCCAGGCCAGCCATCAGCAGCTCTGAGTTATGTGTTTCTGGCCTCTCCTGGCCCCTCCTGGCAACTCTGAGCAGCTTAACCGAGCTCAGCAAGGGGTGGATCCAGTTAATTTTGCTTCAGAATCTGCAGGCCTGCGATAGGCGATGGCAGGACCACAGCTGTTCAGACTCAGAGTGCCTTGGACTCACAGCAGGAAGCAGAGACACTTAGAGGGGCTGCTCCATGGTCAATGCCACGGCCCTGGGGATTTTCTCCTCAAGAGCTGTGAGTCGCTGTGGCAACCACATTTCCCAAAGCTCCTCTCAAGGCAGAGAGACTATTTGAGGTAAGTAGACATTGGTTATGCTCCAAACATCCCATTCTAAGGGGGAATAATAATCAGAGGCCTTCTCTTTAATGACTTCCACATTCTTCTCTCTCTGCACTCAATCCAGGGCTTCTCCCGCTAAAAAATCTGCAGGGATCAAGGAACGTTGCTTTCTAATTACTGCAGTGCTCTCAATCGCCTGTGGTCTATGGAGTATAGTGAAAACTTCCTCACTTTACACCCAAAGCCGGCTACTTTTTGGCTATGGGTTACATAGCCCTTTTCCCTCCAAGCTAAGTCAAAATTTGCCACAAACTGCGGTGCACATTGGTGACCCTAATATTCTTCCTAGTATCTAGCAATGGCACTATCATAATAAGTGAAGAATGCACAAGCACTATATTAATACACCTTCAGCCAGAAATTGTCTTAAAACATTTTGAATTCTGTAAGGCAGGTTCACTGTAAAAGATTTTATAAATCTTTTGTGGCTCAAAAGATAAGTAACTTGCTCATTTCTCCTGAGTCCATGAATGCACAGGCCAGATTTGAACATGATGGGCTTCCCAGGTAGCTCAGCTAGTAAAGAATCTGCCTGTAATGTGGGAGACCTTGGTTCAATTCCTAGGTTGGGAAGTTCCCCTGGAGAAGGGCTAGGCTACCCACTCCAGTATTCTGGGGCTTCCCTGGTGGCTCAGCTGGTAAAGAATCCACCTGTACTGGGGGAAACCTGGGCTCAATCCCTGGGTTGGGAAGATCCCCTGGAGGGGGGCATGGTAACCCACTCCAGTATTCTTGCTTGGAGAATCCCATGGACAGAGGAGCCTGATGAGCTAGTCCATGGGCTCACACAGAGTAGGACATGAATGAATGACTAAGCACAGCTCTTTTCCCCACCATTTTACAACACCTTTTGTCTTTAAGTGATCCCCATATGTACCTGCTTCAGGAAGAGGCAACCAATTAACAAATGTAAGTCAAAGCCCAGAAAAAAGAATCTGTGGTTAAAAAAAAGCAATTTAAGGCTCGGTGACAAGCTGTTTCTCTGCCATTCCAATTTATCACGCTTTCAGCTTTTCTTGGGTTATTTCTGCTTAGTGAAACATCAATATCTTTATGCTCCACTATTTTATTAAGTATATTAAACAGGGGAATTGAATTCACAAAATGTACTTTGAAAAGTACAAATGCTCTGCAAACAGAGGCAGTATTAGAATTATTATCATTGTTATGAGCTTTTCTCTTGCTGTCGTTTGTGGTTTTGTTGCTTCATCTAATCTGACTGTTTTATTGTGTGCATAGATTTGGTGGGGACTGCTAATTGCTTTCCAATATCCATTTTCCCTTCCTTCCTTATTAATGAAACTTTGTGTGCTTGTTCTGTGGCAATGTTCCCAACTAAAAACTACATTTTCCATTTTCCCTTGTGACTGGGGATGATCCCATGAGATAATTTAGGACAGCTTTTATGTAAGCAGAAATCACTGGATGGACTTTTATGAATGATTCTTAAAAAGTGGACTTGGCTGGCCAGTATCTATTTTTCCACCTTCTGTTACTTATTGCTTATCTGGAATGAAGAGATGATGGTTGAAATTGGAGTACCCTGTGACCTTGGGGACAATAGCAAGATACCTACAGAGACTTTATCCCTAACATCCTTGAGCCAATAAAGCAAAGCCCAAAACACTTACTCTTGAATTTCTTGTTGTGAAAGAAAAAATCAGTCCGCAACTTGAGTCACTATTTTACAAATTATCTGTTGTGTGTTGCTAAGCTAAATCCCTAAGTGACATAGTCAGCAAAAGGAAGCAGAGTGTACTGTGAAAGCCCTCGACCAGAAGTCTAAGATCTCTGAACTGGTCTTTTGGCTGCAATCTTTCCTTGTAAGGTGGCCATGTTTTAGCCTGAGTGGTCTTTCCATCACCTTGCTTAATATCCTTCAACAAATTTTCATTGCCCTGAGGATAAAGTCACAAGTCTTTCTTGCAATTAAAAGTCCCTTTTGGATCTGGCCTCTGCCCACCTCTCCACCCTCATCACTCATCTCATTGCTACTCTCCCATCTCTGCAGACACATTAATCTTCTCACTGCTCCAATGCACCACGTGGTCCTTTGGTTTTACCTTCTCATGTTCTTCCCTCATGGCTCAAGCTGTAAAGAAAATGCCTATGGTGTGGGAGAACTGGGTTTGATCCCTGAGTCAGGAAGATCCCCTGGAGAAGGGAATGACAACCCACTCCAGTATTCTTGCCTGGAGAAGTCCATGGACAGAGGAGTCTGGTGGGCTACAGTCCATGGGATGGCAAAGAGTCAGACACGACTGAGCGACTAACACTTTCACAATTTCACTCGCATGTGCTTACAGCATTTACTTCTCCCGCTTACAACATTCTCCCGCATCGTGACTCCCTCTTTAAAGATAAAAATGAATGAAACATGAATCTCTTCTAGACTGGCTTTTTTCATGCCGCTGTGCTAGAGGGCTCAGTGGGTAAAGAATCCACCAGCAATGCAGGAGACACAGGAGATGCAGGTTCAATCCCTGGGTCAGGAAGATCCCCTGGAGGAGGGCATGGCAACTCACTCCAGTATTGTTGCCTGGAGAGTTCCATGGACAGAGGAACTTGGTGGGCTACAGTCCAAAGAGTCACAAAGAGCTGGACACAGCTGAGCATGAGCATGACACTGTGAACACCGCAGGTGATGACTTGTAATTAGTTTCTCAATATCCTGAACTCTAGACTAGAGATTCAGTGAAAGTTTGTCTCACTTAGAATCACTTCCTGGACACTTGGTCTAGTGATTGGCATAAAGCCGGCTCTCAGCCCACAAAATAAGTGTAAATCTAAGAAAATTATCTATCTTGTCTCAGAATTCGATTTTGGGAGAAACCAAAATGAAGGTTCCAAGTGCAAAGGGTTTATTTAGAAGGTGATCCCAGGAAAAATCTGCGGGAGTAGAAAGGTGAAAGAAAGAAAAAAGGAAGCTAATGAGGGTATTACCAAGTGATTTTTGATTATTACACTGTGAATAATAGCTTATTACACTGAAAAATTCTGAGAAATAGCGTGGACTACTTCTCAGAGTTACCTTGCCAGAGGGGTCGGAGAGCTGAGGCATGAAGCCACTGGCTCCCACTGTCAGTGGCAGTAACTCCCTAGTATTGCTGGCCTGTCTGGCATAGAGGCACAGGGAGCTTGTCTGTTAAAGAAAACCAAGCCTTCAGGGAGAGAGCCTGGATGCTGGCACCTGGAAGTGAGGAGGGGCTCACGGATGGTAAATATTGATGGGTAAGAGGTAAGAGTGGGCACCCGCAGTGTCTGCCACATCTCTGCACCTCTCTCAACCAAGGTCCCTCATGGGTAGAATGGACATGACCACCACCTAGGATATTTCTGCAGAGTAAACTTCCTCTCTCAACCAAGGTCCTTCATGGGTAGAACGGACATGACCACCACCTAGGATATTTCTGCAGAGTAAACCACCTCTCTCAACCAAGGTCTTTCATGGATAGAGTGGGTGTGACCACCACCTAGGATGTTTCTGCAGAGTGAACAGCCTCTCTCAACCAAGGTCCTTCATGGATAGAGTGGATGTGACCACCACCTGGGATGTTTCTGCAGAGTAAACTTCCTCTCTCAACCAAGGTCTTTCATGGATAGAATGGACATGACCACCACCTAGGATGTTTCTGCAGAGTGAACCGCCTCTCTCAACCAAGGTCCTTCATGGATAGAGTGGATGTGACCACCACCTAGGATGTTTCTGCAGAGTGAACTGCCTCTCTCAACCAAGGTCTTTCATGGATAGAATGGACGTGACCACCACCTGGGGTGTTTCTGCAGAGTAAACTTCCCCTCTCAACCAAGGTCCTTCATGGATAGAGTGGATGTGACCACCACCTAGGATGTTTCTGCAGAGTAAACTTCCCCTCTCAACCAAGGTCCTTCATGGATAGAGTGGATGTGACCACCACCTAGGATGTTTCTGCAGAGTAAACTTCCTCTCTCAACCAAGGTCCTTCATGGATAGAGTGGATGTGACCACCACCTGGGATGTTTCTGCAGAGTAAACTTCCCCTCTCAACCAAGGTCCTTCATGGATAGAGTGGATGTGACCACCACCTAGGATGTTTCTGCAGAGTGAATGGATTACTGACTGCATTTGGAGCACTCCTCTTCTGATAGATCATTAATCAAATAATATTGTTCCACATGGTTTTACATGGGAGCATTCATTTCTTCTTAAGTTAAAATTAAAACCTCATTTTTATCATGAACCAAGTAGAGCCCTGCCCAGTCACCTGGGGAGAAGGCCTGATAGAGATGATATGCGTCACTGTGTTTACTAGTTAACAGCTGTAATGAGCGGGGAAGAACTCCAGCCCAAACCTTGTACTGAGAGGTGGTGGCCCCTATAGACAAAGGCGAGGCTTTCTAATCAGGTAGATATAGTGCCTCTTCTTCCCAGATACAGATTTGTGGGAATCTAGGTAAGTAATTGACCCCTTTTCATTTATAAAATAGGGATGATAATTTCTAAGATCCATGTTCATTAATAAGATTTATGTGGCAGGTGGCAAAGATTAGAGGATTAAGAAATGTGAGACAGTATAGAAATAGAGATTTTGAGGTCAGGTCATCTTAGTTCCTATTTTATCTATACTGCATTCAGAACATCTTCTAATCTAAGCTTCGGTTTCCTCTTCTGTTCAATGGGCATAATAATAACGCTTTTTCATTATTTTGCTTTAAGGATGAATGAGGTACCTAAAAAGGCTTCTGGCATTGAGAAAATACTCTTTAAAGGTTAGATGCAATTATTTCATATAGGTTGATTTCAAAGGTTATATACAATTATTTCAGCATATTGGCATTAATATTGCTATTATTTTCAGACAAATATAATATAATATAACATAATACAACATAACATAATGTGACATAGTGTGACATAATATAACATAATTTCTATGTAGCTCTCATTAGCTTTGCCACTTCATTCTTGTGATCATTACCAAGAGTGAACACATCTTTTGATTATAAGCTTTGACTTGCATTTTTTACACCAAATTCTACATGCAGATCACCATTCAGGTATTTCGGGGCTATTAATCATTTGGGAATTTTCAATTTAGAAGGGGTCCTGGGATGCCAAATGATCCATACAGAGATAATGGGTGATAATTTGGTGTTCAGTTATAAAGCTTCTACTTTTCATTCATCCTGGATCTTTTCCTTCCTACTCACCATCACTATCTTGCTGGTGGCTGGATGTAAATGAAGTATCGCCATAAATTAACTGGCTAACCAGGAGTCATCAGTCCTTTCTTGAGGGTCAAGTCACTAAATGGTCAAATTGATAATAGTCCTTTCTGGCCTCACCCAAATCACTTCTCAAACTCCAATAAGTGTTGGTCTAGCACATTTATACATCACCCTGAGATGCCTCTAAGTTGCTTTAGCCTTAAGGTGCAGAGCTGACCTATTAATAAGAATGCCTTTTACATCTAGGCTATCAGAAATCTCCTTTCAACCATGACTTTAATTGCCCATTACAGATGGAAGTCAAGTTTGCAGGAAACAGAATGTTCGTGCATTAGAAGGGCCAAAAGTTCAATGCATTTTCTGTGGGAGGCACAGTGTTACTTTTAAAGATCAAGCTCTGCTCAGATTTGTCATGGCATTTCAGAACTTAAAGGGATTGAAGGAGGCTTCTAGTCATAATTCCTTCTTTTACAGATGAACTACATCAGGCTCAAAGAGGTTAACTAACTGCCCAAGGTCATATACAGCAGCACTTCTCAAACTTTAATAAGAATAAGAATAACCTGGAGGGGTCTTGTTACAATGCAGATTCTGATCTAGTAGGTCTGCAGAGTCTGTATTTCTAACAAGATTCCAAGGGATGCAACTACTCCTGGCCCATAGGTCACTCTCTTAGTAGCAAGGATATTCCAGGACGGAAATAAGAAGTCAGGATTTTTTGATACCCAATTTACTATTTTATTTTACAATACCACCTGGATTATCCCTGGAAATCACAAAGGCTTAGAGTGATGATGATCAGTTGTCACTTGAGGAGGAATGGTATATTTCTTAAATAACTAGAGTTTGAATTTGCAAAATGTTTAAGGAAATTGTCAGCACATAGATTGATTAGCCTTTTTGTCATCAAGATGCCCATATATTGTATTATGGGTACCATGATGTTTCAGACAAAAGCACAACTTCTAAGAAGAAACAATGAAATTCCAGAGTTACAGGAGTAGTACCAACAGACAGTGCTCAGCTTCTAGCTCTCTATAAAATACACTTTTACATATGTCATTTCAACTACTGAATAAGTAAGTCATCATTTTCCTTTCTCTGTACACACTATGAGATTCTGAGACTAAATGACCTTCTCAAGGTCACGGGGCTTGTAAGTGGCAAAGCATGATGTGAACCAACAAGTCCTAACTCAAAACCCCATGCTTTGTCCATTGCCCTCCACACCCTTCTGGGGGTGCAGAAATGACTTCTGGGGTACGGAAGTGATTTCTGCAGAAAGGCGATTTTCAAGGTACCAAATCAGCATAAAGCGTGGAATAAACTCACTTTTCCCAGGCAATGAAGACAACTGAATTACATTCTTTGGACTTGTCTACAGTCAGTGAAAACGGTGCTGTGACATTTACACGACTGTAGTCCCAGAGACGTTCTCACTTACACGTTCTCACCTGGCCCTTTCCAGCAAGCAGCCAACTCCTACACGCAGTTGGAACCTAACACCTGATGCACACACGCAACCAGTGAATCATGACTGCATTTTCTTATCTTTAAACAGAAGGCAGATTTTGGCAAGGGACTGCCTATTCCATCTCCATGTAGCTATGGTTTATGTGCTCTCTTCAAGAGTTGAGTTCTTTTCTGTCACGTTAAAATTCCTTTTGTT
Source organism: Bos javanicus (assembly GCF_032452875.1). Lineage (NCBI taxonomy): Eukaryota > Metazoa > Chordata > Mammalia > Artiodactyla > Bovidae > Bos > Bos javanicus. The sequence continues at coordinate 106,155,957 of NC_083873.1, forward strand.
CTATCTTAGAGCAGGTGAATCAGGCAGGGGCAATGGATCAGAGATGGACATTCAGCCAGTGAGCAAAGCAATGTGAGCATCCTCCCTGCTAGGTGAGGTCATCTTTCCTGAGAGTTGCATTGCATGTATTAGCTCTCAAAATGCTTAACTTTAGCACATTTACTTGGAGCAAAAATTAAAGATAAGACTCAATACTAGTTTCTCAGGTGGCTCAGTGGTAAATAATCTGCCTACAATGTAGGAGACCCGCGTTCCATCCTGGGTCAGGAAGATCCTCTGGAGAAGGGAATCGCAACCCACTGCACTATTCTTGCCTGGAGAATTCCCTGGACAGAGGAGCCTGGTGGACTACAGTCCTTGGGGTTGCAGAGTTAACCCAAAGAGAACCTTTCTTCAAAAAGTGATAGAAAAGCCAAAAGGCATATACTGACATACACAAAAGATCCTCAGAAAGAATTCACAATTAATTGTTAATAATGGATGCCTCTGGGAAAAATCAGCATAGAACAAGGTCAAAACAACTTTTTTTTTTTTTTTACTGTAGATATTTTTTGAACATGTGAATTCCTTACTTACTGGCAAAATAAGCACTTTGTGGAGCGGCAGTGGGGTGTGGCTATTGAGCCGAAGGAGCTGGGCAAGGATCTCTGGAGGCACTGCTGATATCGTTTCTTGAACTGGATATTGATTAGTCAGAGACATTCACTTTGTAAAAATCCATCGAGCTGTCTACTGGATGCTGTGCGTACTTCTCTCTTTGCAAGTTATATTTTAATAAAATATTCAATATGTTTAAAGAGTTGAGCAAAACAACAAAAAAGCCTATTAGAGTAAATTCGGTAGACTGATTCATTCATTTATGTCTTAATTTAGTTAAAATAAAACAAAAATGTATTTCATGGACTCCTTGATAGTCCAGTGGTTAAGCATCTTCTGCCAATACATAAGAATAAAGGTTTGATTCCTGGTCTGGGAAGATTCCACATGCTGCAGGCCGACTAAACCCACGCACCATGACTACGGAAGCTTGCGCATGCTCTAGAGCCCGTGTGATGCAACTTCTGGGCCCACGTGTTGCAACTGTTGAAGCTGAAGTGCCCTGGAGTCTGTGCTGCCCAGGAAGAGAAGCCATTATGATGAGAAGCTCACACAGGGAAATTAGAGAGTGGCCCTTGCTTGCCTCAACTAGAGAAAGCACGTGTGCAGCAACGAAGACCCAGTGTAGCCATAAGTAAATACGTGATTCCAGTAGTATTAAATTATTTACAATTCAAATATTAAAATGCCAAACAATAAGATATTTCTTGTGTTTACATTGTGACATGAACAGAGACGACAAAAGTGATGAAGGAAAGCTCCCTGTCTGAGAGAAGATTAGCCTTAGGATGGGGAAAGAAACCTGTATTACAATGACACAAGGCTGTGTCTTAGTTTCTCCTTCTGTTGCAACTAATTATCCCACACTGTGTGGCTTGAAACAACACAAGATTATTATGTTACTGCTCTGGAGGGTAGAAATGCAACCTGGTCTCATTGAGTTAAAATTAAAGGATGTTTTTTTGGAGGCTCTGGTGGGGAACCTGCTTCCTTGCCTCGTCCAGTATCCAGAGGCTGCCCTCATTCTCTGGCTCATGTCTCTTCTTCCATCTTCAAAGGACATTATTCCAACCTCCACTTCCATCGTCACTTGACTTTTTCTGATTGTGTGTCATTTTCTTCCTTCTTTTCCTTCTTTCACATGGTGGGTAATTACATTGTATCCTCTGAGAACATCCTCTGTCCATAGAATTCTCCAGGCAAGAATACTGGAGTGGGTAGCCATGACCTTCTCCAGGGATCTTCCCAACCCAGGGTTCAAATCCAGGTCTCCTGCGTTGCAGGCAGACTCTTTACTGTCTGAGCCACCAGGGAAGCCCCTGAGAACATCCAGAATTTTTTGTCTCAAGATCTTTAAAGTAATCACATCTGTATAGCCCTTTTCACCACATGAGATAACAGATTCAAAGGTTCTGGGGATTTGTGTGAGCACATCTTTGGGGGTGTCATTATTCTGTTGTTTTAGGTTGAATATTTGTCCCTCCAAATTCATATGCTGCAACTCATTTCTCCAACATGGGGCTATCTGGAGGTGGGGCCTTTGGGAAGTCATGAGGTCACGAGGATGGAAATCTCATGAATGGGATTCATGTCCTTATATAAGAGACATCACAAAGCTTCTTGCTCCTCCTGCTAAGTGAAGGCACAGGGATGAAGTCTGCAATCCTGGAGGAGGCTCTTACCAGACATTAAATCTTCTAGGGCATTGATCTTGGATTTCCCAGCCTCCAGAACTGTGAGAAATAGATTTCTGTTGTTTGTAAGCCACCTGGTCTATGGTATTTGGTTACAACTGCCTGGACAAACTAAGACATCTGGCTCCCACAGTATATAAGTGACTCAAAGTAATAGAATCAAAGGCAAAGCAGTCAGAATAATCAGTTTGGGGCGTCAGTGGGGTTGAGAGGCAGCAGGTGTCAGGTAACATTCTGGTGCTGAAGGAAGAATAAAAAATCAGAGGGAGACAGGTGTGCATGAAGGCCTTGAGGGATGCTAGAGATGAGAGATTACCTATGCAAGTTCATGAGAGTGCAATGCAGCTGGCTAACCCGGGTCCAACCACCATGAAGGGCTTTCCTGTAAAAGCAGCCTTTTAACCAATGATGAGTAGGAAATAAATGGGAAAGAAGACTGGAAGGACAGCCTTTCAGGCAGAAGAATCAACCTGTGAAAAATTTAGTGGGATAAAGGGGAGGAAGCAGAGTACATGCATGGCAACATGATGGCCAAGCTTAGTAAGAGAGAATTCGAGGGAAAACGTCAGGATGGAGACAAACAATGCCTTTTCCACCACCCGGAAGACCCTGTACTCCCTGATTACTGTTAGATTCATTTGTCTCATCTTTCAAGGGACATGAGAAGGCATAAAGAACTCTAAGCATAGGAGGACATCTCTCAAGGACCAAAGACTCAAGCTTAGGAAGCTAACTTCAAATCTGGGATTTTGGGGATTCCCAGGTGGCTCAGTGGTAAAGAATTCACCTTCCAATGTAGGACACCTGGATTTGATCCCTGGGTAAGCAAGATCCCTGGAGGAGGAAATGGCAACCCAGTCCAGTATTTTTGTCTGAAAAATCCATAGACAGAGGAATTGCAGCTTGCAGTCCATGGGGTTGCAGAGTCGAACAAGGTTGAGCAACTAAGCACAGACGCACTGGGGTTTTGGGTAGCATCTTGCAGGAGGGAGCCATTTCAGGTGAGCAGAGTCCCTTGTAATCTCACCTACTATAGACACGTCCTCATCAGTAGTATCTTCATAGATGCTTCATAACACATCTGCACAGAGTTTTTGGAAGCTTGATAGAAAAACAGTTTAACTTTGCAAAGTGCCTTTCATATTCTAAAAACGACCTTCAAGTTGATATGCTTTGCAGGTTACTTAATATGCGAGAGGGGTTGCAAATTATGAATTATGTCTTTGTCATCGTCTTGATTTCTATGCAATTAGGGCTCTTCATGTCCTTTCTTCTAGGCAGTTTCAGAGTTAGACGACCTGTGACACTATACACAGGGCTATACACAGGGAACTTCAGGTTTAAATACGATACTACCTTTGCTAGTTTTTTTTTTTTTTTTAACCATATTTATTGGGCTGGCATTCATGTTCTTCCCTGGTCATGCCCACTCTGGCTGTCTAAATTATTCTAATGGTATTCTCAGAGTGAACTCTGTATTCCAGACAGATACTTTTATCTTCTGTTTCTCTGAATCAACCTTTACTTCTCCTCCTCCCTGCCTTTCTTCTTGCCAGCATCCTGCCCATCATCCCTGGAATGGAAAACTCATCCTTCAGGGTCTGAAAGCCTGCATCTCTCAGTAAAGCTTTTCCTAGATGCAAAATATTTTCTCTTTCTTAGTTCCTTTGACATCACTGGAGCAGTGATGTGTGGTGGAGGGACATGAACTTTGAAGTTGATAAGTCCAGGCTGGCCATACAATAGCTCAGGGGGAATGATCTCAGCCCTCAGAGTTTCATTTTTTCTACTTTATCACTCAGCTAACAAAAACAAAGCTAAACTCTATTTAAGAGGGAAAATGCTCTTCAACAGCCATCTGCCTACACTTTGTTCTGATCTCTTAGGGATTCAAAAAGCATCTTTAGGGTGAGTTGGCTATATTTGTCAATATGTCTTGATAAATCTAATTGGGTGCAAAATGTGATGACCTTCTCATCCTCAGAGAGATGCCAAGAGCAAAGACAAAATAGTCAAGGTTCTAGAAGAACAAAAAGTAATAGGACATAGAAAAATGGCTCATGCAGTTATTGGGTTTGCAAGTCTGAAATCGTCAGTGAGGCAGCCTGGAAACTGTACCAAGAGTTGATGTTGCAGTCTTGAGTCCAAAGAAAAGTCTGGAGCCATCCTTCCTCATTGGAGGCCATCAAGCTTTTCTCTTTAAGGCTTTCAACTGATTTGTAGAGGCCCACACAAATGGAGGATTATTTATTGAATTAAATGCTGTTGTTATTCAGTCCCTAAGTCTTTGCAACTTCATGGACTGCAGCATATCAGGCCTCCCTGTCCTTCACTACCTCCCAGAGTTTGCTCAAACTTGTGTACATTATGTTGGCGATGCCACCCACCCATCTCATCCTCTGTCACTCTCTTCTCCTCCTGCCTTCACTCTTTCCCAGCATCAGGGTCTTTTCCAATGAGTTGGCTCTTCATATCAAGTGGCCAAAATACTGAAGCTTCAGCTTTAGCATCCTTCTAATGAACACTCAGGGTTGCTCTTCTCTAGGATTGACTGTTGGTCCCCTCTTAAAAACTCTCTTATAGTGTGCTGCTTGACCAAAGAAGTAGGTGCCATAGTCCAGACAAGATGACACACAAAATTAACCATCACAAGTGGTTTTTCCTGCTAAGCAGTTCCTGAAGGCAGTTAAGGAAGCTGGAAGTAGTTGTGGAAATGTTGTATATGGGGCAGAGCTCAAGATATTTGAGATGGTTCTAAGAGAGGGGGCCTTGTGCAGTTTGATAGAAAGTTACCAGGAATGAAAAGAAGGCTATGAGATTTCTCCAATATTTCTCAGGCAAGGAGACTTTCAGTAAAGTATGTACAGATATATAATATATTTTAAAATGTTTATATTTAAATATTATATATATATATATGTATATATTAGGAAACTCATTCTAAGTTGTGTTCAGTTAAATCCTTACTTGTTAATCTCAAAGCTTTAGCAATCTCTGAAAAGCATTTATTTTATGATCACTTTGGAGAACTAAAGAAGGAAGAGGCTGTCTTGATAGTTGATAACAGCTTATTATGAGAATAAATCAACTCTGGGAAATGAGACACAAGTGTGAGCTAGAAGCTAGCAGAGGGAGAAAACGGGAGCATGAATTGAATGGGAAGTGAAGTTTTTGGATCTCTGATGGTAAACAGTGGGTTAACTACTTTATGGGGAGTGAGGTATAAGCCATTTTATACTTGAAATTTCAGGACAAGTGGCCTCAGAACACAAGTGCATTTGGATTTCAACTTTCTGCAGAGGTTCTGGGACAATTAAATTAGGAACATATCTCCAGACTTAGAGCAAGCCCTAGCACATAGTAGGGGCTCAATAAATGACAGTAATTATTGTCATTGCCTTCACAATAGACATTAACATGTAGTAGTTATTTGTGAACATATCTTACCTGTCTTGTCTCTGTGATCACTTTGTCATTCCTTGGCTACAGAGACTGTGTTTTACCAGCCATTTCATGAAGATCCACAGACATCTCTTGGTTGCAAGCACAGTGCTTAACACCTGGGAGACACCACGATGGACTCACTGATCCCCTCTCAAGTGAATTAACAATTTAAAAGGGGAGATAAAATGCATACAGATAATTTCAATGAGTATTACAAAGCAGTATCTCAAACAGTGACACTTGATAATTTTTGTTTGTTGGACCCACACAAAGCTTGAAGATTTTTTTCAAGTTTGGTTCAACATTTCAAAATCTGGATGTTCTATATAAAATTTAGGAATTCATTAAATTTCAAAAAATGGTAAGTGTGCCCTATTGCAATTCTAGTACTAATTGGTGCTCACTAATGTTAAGTGAATTAATGAATGAATTAAGAAGTGAACGACTAAGGGGAGTCACTGGTATATCAAAATTCTCTTTGTTCCAAGAAAGCAGGGACTCTGTCTTGTTTGCCTTTATACACACAATATGTTACAACATGGGCTTCCCCGGTGGCTCAGTGGGTGAAGAATCTGCCTGCCATGTAGGAGTTGCAGGAGACATGAGCTCAATCCCTGGGTCAGAAAGATCCCCGCAAGAGGTCATGGCAACCCACCCCAGCATTCTTGCCTGGAGAATCCCATGGACAGAAGAGCCTGGCAGGCCACAGTCCACAGGATCACAAGGAGTCAGACGCAACTGAAGCAACTGAGCACATATGCATGTTACAGGATAACACTGGCTCAATAACATTCTTTTTTTTTTTGACTGTTCTATACATCAGTGTCTCTTTTGCTGTCTCGTATACAGGGTTATCGTTACCATCTTTCTAAATTCCATATATATGCGTTAGTATACTGTATTGGTGTTTTTCCTTCTGGCTTACTTCACTCTGTATAATAGGCTCCAGTTTCATCCACCTCATTAGAACTGATTCAAATGTATTCTTTTTAATGGCTGAGTAATACTCCATTGTGTATATGTACCACAGCTTTCTTATCCATTCATCTGCTGATGAGCATCTAGGTTGCTTCCATGTCCTGGCTATTATAAACAGTGCTGTGATGAACATTGGGGTACACGTGTCTCTTTCCCTTCTGGTTTCCTCAGTGTGTATGCCCAGCAGTGGGATTGCTGGATCATAAGGCAGTTCTATTTCCAGTTTTTTAAGGAATCTCCACACTGTTCTCCATAGTGGCTGTACTAGTTTGCATTCCCACCAACAGTGTAAGAGGGTTCCCTTTTCTCCACACCCTCTCCAGCATTTATTATTTGTAGACTTTTGGATCGCAGCCATTCTGACTGGCGTGAAATGGTACCTCATAGTGGTTTTGATTTGCATTTCTCTGATAATGAGTGATGTTGAGCATCTTTTCATGTGTTTGTTAGCCATCTGTATGTCTTCTTTGGAGAAATGTCTCTTTAGTTCTTTGGCCCATTTTTTGATTGGGTCATTTATTTTTCTGGAGTTGAGCTGTAGGAGTTGCTTGTATATTTTTGAGATTAGTTGTTTGTCGGTTGCTTCATTTGCTATTATTTTCTTCCATTCTGAAGGCTGTCTTTTCAATAACATTCTTTGAATTAGTGATGAATTAATGATGATTTTCATGAAGAACAGTAGATGATCTGCAGAACCTGTTGACTTGAAAGCTCTGCTAGAGTTCCAAGTTGGGAGTTTACAGGTAACCTCCTGCTCCTTTGATCATAATTTACTAAAAATTGAGGGTCAGTTTCATGCTGTGGGCCAAGAGGAAGGAGTAGAACCAATGAGAAAGGGACCGACTCTGAGCCAAATTCCTAAAGATGCCTCTATGGAAAACAATCTGGAGCAACAGCAATAGTTGCAACAATAACATTTAAAGAGAGCTTGAAGGATACCAACTGTTGAGCTAAACATGTTCCCATGCAACCTGTTTAATCTTTACAACAACTGAGTGGTTTTATGTTTCACTTATTGATGACATGAACAATGCTGCAAAACAAAAAGCTACAAAACCCACAATAAAAGGTTAGTTATTATTGCCCACATGTCTGGGGTCAAATGGGAGAAGACAGTACAGTTCTGCTGATCTTGCCAGTTCGCTGACATCTGTGGGTCAGCTGGTCATCGGCGTTGGTTAAGGTCCATCTGCTCCACATGCTTGTCCTCCAGAGTGCCCTCAGGGTGGCCGGAGAAGAAGAGCACATGCAGATATGTGCTAGTGTTTTTTCAAGCCTCCATTTGGACATTTCACATTTTGTTGGTCAAATCTGGTCACTAGACTCTGTCCAAATTCACAGGGTAGGGGAACAGATTGTACTTCTTTAGTAAGGAACTTCATAGTTGCAGAAGAAATGTATGGCTACTTGAAGGATGAAAAATTATAGCTATCAGTAAAACAAATCTACCACAAGTAGGTTAAATGAATCCAATTCATCTAAGGAAACTGAGGCTTACATAGTCCTGTCCCCACAAAACAGTGGCAGAGCTGCATTTCAATACACTCTCTTTAGTTCTACCTCACATTTATGTCATTATAGCCCTTATTTTGAGGAATATCGATACCCTATGAATGGCAAAAGTATGAGTACCCATGCTCCAAGCCGAAAATCTTGACCCAAGTATTTTCTCTGCAAGAAGTTGAAGAGAGGGTGAAGAAAATGAACCTCTTCAATAAAACACACTGGATGCTATAAATGGAAGTGGAGGGCAAAGGGTGAGGAGCTCAAAAGGAAAGAGACTCATGTGAGCACTGAAAGGAAGGAAGTAGAAAATCTTCTCCAATGATGTGATGTTTGAGTGGACTTGGAACCCGACAGAAAGTCTCAGGGAAGAGAAGAGCAGAGAAGAGCAGAGCAGAGCAGAACAGAGGAGCGGAGGGGAGGGGAGGAGAAGGGGAGGAGAAGGGGAGGGGTCAGGAGGGGAAGGGGCAGGAAGGAAGGGAAGGGAAGAGAAGGGAAAAATGAGGGAAAGGGGCATCTTGATAGAGAAGTCAGTGTGAGCAGATTTATAGAGATGGAAACAGAATGGAGTGTTCAGAATCGAGCTGAACACTCTGTACCCCTAGAGCGTGATTTTCATCCTTTAGTGCAGCAGAGTTACCTAGGATTCATTTAAAAGCATTCAGGGGTTTCCCCTTCAGGGGTTCAGATTTAGCCTGTCTGGCTCAGAGGCCAAGATTCACTTCTTTATCACACAGCTCAGTGATTCTGATGCAAGTGGCACATGAACCCATGGTTTGAGAAACACTCTGCCTGTGAGTTGAGAGTAATAGAAGATGGGAGAGGATGTGGTCAAGTAAAGGGGGGTTGGATTAAGAAAGACCTTCCACACATCTTGAAGATCATATGAGGAATTTGAGCTCACTCTTTATGCAGAGAGAACCATCTGCATTGTTAAGTCAGGAAAAAAAAGCAAAGAGAAACTAAAGAACTTTTTGATGAAGGTGAAACTTAAAAATTAACATTAAAAAAACCTAAGATTATGGCATTGGGTCCCATCACTTCATAGCAAAAGGATGGGGAAAAAGTGAAAATAGTAACAGATTTAATTTTCTTGGGCTCAAAAATCACTTTAGATGGTGACTGTAGCCATGAAATTAAAAGATGCTTGCTCCTTGGAAGAAAAGCTATGACAAACCCAGACAGCATATTAAAAAGTAGAGACATCACTTTGCCGACAAAGGTCCATATAGTCAAAGCCATGCTTTCTCCAGTAGTCAGGTACAGATGTGAGAGTTGAGCCATAAAAGAGCTGAGTACTGAAGAATTGATGCTTTCAAATTGTGGTGTTGGAGAAGACTCTTGAGAGTCCCTTGGACTGCAAGGAGATCCAACCAGTCCATCCTAAAGAAGACCAGTTCTGGGCGTTCATTGGAAGGATTGATGTTGAAGCTGAAGCTCCAATACTTTGGCCACCTGATGTGAAGAGCTGACTTATTGGAAAAGACCCTGATGCTGGGAAAGATTGAGGGCAAAAGAAGTGGGTGACAGAGGATTAGATGGTTGGATGGCATCACCAAATCAGAGGACGTGAGTTTGGGCAAACTCTAGGAGATGGTGAAGGACAGGGAATTCTGGCATGCTGCAATCCATGACGTCACAAAGGGTTGGATGTAACTTAGCTACTGAACAATATTTATCATCTGGCCAAAATGCCCTTGCCTGTGGTTAAATTACAACTGGGAGACATCTGAGCAAAAGACATTATTTAGGAGACGTTTGGAACAGATCAGGAGAGTCACCATCAGGATTCAGGTGATGTTGACACATCTAATTATTGGTTCCTGGCCATAATTGCAATTTGAATACACTCAGTAATTATGTGCTGAATGAATGTTTCAAATGTAAAACATGTGTATTTGAAATTGGGGAGATTAAAGACTTTCACAATATCAGTAGCACTCACAAACAGGAATTGACCATAAAAATGATGGACTCTAATATTTGATGAGTTTGATGTTGATGGTATGTACTCATTCAGAAATGAATTTCCTTTCCTGAATTTAAGCTCCTTACAATACAATCTTCTTGGAGGGAGCATAGCACCTTTATTGAAAGATCGTTAAACATATGCATCTCCTTCCAAGATTAATTAGGTGAGCTTTCTGGGTCCATTCTATTAACCTGTAATTAGACTGTAGAGATACTTACGCTTCATGACACACATTTTAATTGCATCCCGCTGTGTGCTGATGTAACACACAGCTCTGGAAAACAAGGCACAAGCAAGGAGATTGTATGCAGAGAAGGAAGTGACTTTGGCTCCTGGACTGGATTTCTGGGCAAGACGGCTCCAGCTCCCTGTCTCCCTTCGTCCAGTGCCATCTGGAAGACTCTTTTGTGAAAGATAGCAGGAGGCAGGATTCAGGTGTCTGGATATTGCACAAAATAAACTGGTTTAGTTTCATCAGTCTTTTTGTACCTTTCCTAAGTTCCTCCTCTTGCCCTCAGTGTATCTCTGATAAGAACCACTGACTTTGGCTGTGTATGTGCTCAGTTGCTTCAGTGTTGTCCAACTTTTGGTGACTACGGACTGTAGCCTGTCAGGCTCCTGTCTGTCCATGGGATTCAACCCACTGGAGTGGGTTGCCATGCCCTCCTCCAGGGGATCTTCCCAACCCATGGATCAGACCTGAGTCTCTTATGTCTCCCGAATTGGCAGGTGGGTTTTTTACCCACTGAGCTACCTGGGAAGCCCTTGGATACATTCACCACTAATAGTAAAGAACCTTGTGAATAGCAAGACAGGAATTAGTTTCCCATTTTCCGGATACATTAGTTTCCTGTTTGATGGGCTTCCCTGGTGGCTCATCTGGCAAAGAATCTGCCTGCAATGTGAGAGACCTGGGTTCCATTCCTGGGTTGGGAAGATCCCCTGGAGAAGGGAAAGGCTACCCACTACACTATTCTGGTCTGGAGAATTCCTTGGACTGTATAGTCCATGGGGTCCCAAAGAGTCAGACATGACTGAGCAACTTTCACTTACTAAACAGTTATCTCTTGAACACTCCTCACCTGCTCTGACATGGAGTCTCAAAGAGTCAGACACGACTGAGCGACTTTCACTTTCACTTTCTTTTCTGGATGCAAAAACTAGGACTTAGCAATAGGATCAGAATCTGACTCTTTCCGTGCTAGGCCAATTGAATTCTAGAATGGTCTTTTCTGCCTAACTGGGCAAGTGAGTGTAAATCCCAGACCAAGCCCTCAGTAGCCATGTAACAGGATAGGTTATCTTCCCAACTCTCCTGAGCTGTTTTATTTAAAGGGCATTTCCTGAGCACCAGTGAGCCATAGTATTAGAGCTAATGCTTCTAAGAGGCCCAGTTCCTCTTCTATGTGAGTTTACAGTCTAAAAATCAATGAATAAAACATCATCAGTGCTATAATTACAAATGGATTATAAGAATGTCATGAATATTCTCATCCTCTCATCCATCGAAATGGAAATGTTCCCTATCTCAACAGGACTTCCTGTTTCCACTGTTAACGAGCATGCAGAATGGGAATTGGTTGAGGGGAGGCTTGCAGGGAGGTGACAGGCAGCATTTAGTCAGACACTCATTCTCAGGTCATACAAGCACAAGTGTGGCCATTGCAGGGACTCAAGGGTGAGCCAGGCATCTAGTTAGATTGGGTGCATGGAAGGGTCTACACAGGAGGTGTCCCTTTGATTTTACCTTTTGTCATTGACTCCTTTTGCTGTCTGTGTCCATCACGTGATTTTTGGAGAGAAAGGAAAGCCAGTTATAGTCAAATGTTCAACTTCTTTTAAAAGATTATTTTGATGTGGACTATTTCTAAAGTCTTTATTGAATCTGTTACAATGTTGCTTCTATTTTTTATGTTTTGGTGTTTTGATCACGAGGCATGTGGGGTCTTAGCTCCCCCCGCCGCAGGGATCGAACCTGCACTGCCTCCACTGGAAGGTGAGGTCTAACCCCTGGATTGCCAGGGAAGTCCCTGTAGTGTTCCACTTTTAACATGTCACCCTGACTTCAATTCTGAATATAGTTTCTGAGCCAGAAGACATGCTTCTCATTTCAAAGGTGAAAAACCGAGGCACAGAGGGGATAGGTATTCCTTTGTGAAGTTACAGTAAAAACCCAGAGTCTGTGACTCCAGCCCAGCTATCCCAAGTGGCTAAGTTTGGTTGCATTTGTAATTTTACCCAAAGGCTTGGAATTTTTGCTTTCTTTCTGATCACCTGCCCATCTGCCAATCACTCTCTTTGATTTGGAGTGCAAGAGTGAAGGCAAAAGGAGAAAGGGGTGGCAGAGGATGAGATGGTTAAATAGCATCACTAACTCAATGAACAGGAATCTGAGCAAACTCCAGAAGATAGTGGAGGACAGAGGAACCTGGTGTGCTCCAGTCCATGGGGTCTCAAAGAGTCAGAGACGATTTAGTGACTGAACAACAACAACAACAATTCTGCCTCCAGCTGGCTTTCATGTCACAAAGGGGGGAATAACTAAAACAAGCCATTTAATATAAAGAAAGGAAGGAAAAGATAAACATTAAATAGAAGAATAAAAAATAATGAGGGAAGGCCTGGACCCAGCACCCTACATCTTGGTGGGGATCTTCCCTGGGAGTTTCACGCATTACAGGTGGATTCTTTACTGTCTTAGCCACCGGCGAAGCCCACACAGGAACCTGCAACCTCACAATCTGAGTGTGAAATGCCCTTGTTTCTGTATGGATTCTTTTAATCTGAGGCTACTTCTACTTCAGTTGGACCATGGAACTGTCTTCTAGCTCTTTTTCTGTTGGGTTTTGGTGTTTAAAATATCTTCAAAGCAAGCTAGGAAATAACTTTCCATTTTGCCAATGTTTGCTTTTCAGTGTTTTGAATGAATCTTCTTTGCAAACTGCTAAGCTAATTGAACCACCACCATTTCAGCTGAAAAAACACTCTGCCTTGCCAGAGCACATGTGCTTGTGCACTCAACTTCACCACCGGGGAGGGGGCAGAGCTGGGGGAAAGGATTGTTTTTGGCCTAAATGCCAGGTGCGCAGTAAGGAGGGGTTTTTTGGTTTGATTTGTTCTCTTTGGGGAGGATAGGAGCTGGCATTAGAAGGGCCCACTTCACACTCCTGAGAGATACTATTTTTTTTGGTTCAGAAATACAAAGAATTAGTAGCTCAGAGAAGTCCAGTGACTTGCCCAAGGTTATAGATAGAGGAGATGTCATCATGATCCCATCCAGGTAGTTTCATCCAGCAAGGCTGTATCACCTCAGAACTTCAGCGAACTGTTCAGAGGAGAATTTGATTTCTTACCTGATATCCTGGATTCAATTCCATTAAAAAACAAACAAACAAACAAAAAAAACACTGAAATTTAAACTTAGTTGTATATGACTCCTGTGCCCTTATTTGATAGTGTCCTGTGTTCTGAATTTTATTTTTTTTTCTTTTTCCTGGGAGTGGTCTGGCTCCCTGTCTCCTCTACAATGTCACGAACCTCCATCCATAGTTCATCAGGCACTCTGTCTATCAGATCTAGTCCCTTAAATCTATTTCTCACTTCCACTGTATAATCAAAAGGGATTTGATTTAGGCCATACCTGAATGGTCTAGTGGTTTCCCCCATTTCTTCAATTTAAGTCTGAATTTGGCAATAAGGAGTTCATGATCTGAGCCATAGTCAGCTCCCAGTCTTGTTTTTGCTGAGTGTATAAAGTTTCTTCATTTTTGGCTGCAAAGAATATAATCAATCTGATTTCGCTGTTGGCCATCTGGTGATGTCCACGTGTAGAGTCTTCTCTTGTGTTGTTGGAAGAGGGTGTTTGCTATGACCAGTGCATTCTCTTGGCAAAACTCTAGATTGAGGGCAGGAGGAGAAGTGGATAACAGAGGATGAGATGGCTGAATGGCATCACTGACTCAATGGACATGAGTTTGGGTAAACCCAAGAGTTGGGGATGGACAGGGAGGCCTGATGTGCTCCAGTTCATGGAGTTGCAAAGAGCTGGACATGACTGAGTGACTGAACTGAACTGAACTGAACTGTGTTCTGAATATGCCATTTGGTTGCTCATTCATGAGAGGCAATTACAAAAAAACAAACAAACAGATGTTCTGCAAACACTCTCTAAAGGAACTTCTAAACTTTCCATGAATCAGATTTATTTGAGCAATGTATTACCTGCCCTTTAAAAAAATCGAAATTATTCTCTTGGCAGATTTCTAAAACAGATTATTTCATCATAAAACCAGGTACTGTATGTGTGCCATGGTTCTAGAAATGTGCTGGTGTTTAGTCAGATTCTTCTCCCCAAGTTCAAAACTTAACTGAGGGATGTAAAGGGAAAAGTGTCCACTGGAGTCACACTGTAATGGGTCTAAGATGAGGTATAAGTCACCTGTGATTTAAATGAGAAGCAAAACATTGACACTTGCAAACTTAATTAAATCTCTTAAAAAAAAAAAAAGAGGTGATGCTGAATTGGAATTCACTATTTTTTTTAAAAAATGAAAATTGTGCTCAGCTGAAGGCTGAAATTTTTAATGTTTGAAATTTAAATTTACTTAGGTTCTGGCAAAAACCATCTGATATTTTGAAATTAAATGAACTTTTGTATAAATGGATAAGTTTGAAGACATAAGTGACTGAATGACATAGTCAAGAATTATCTATGCTCCCAACCTCCAACACCCAGCTTGGTACTTGGTGTATGGAGTGAAGTTAATCAGTTCAGTTCAGTCACTCAGTCGTGTCTCTTTGCGACCCTATGGACTGCAGCACGCCAGGCCTCCCTGTCCATCACCAACTCCCGGAGTTTACTCAAACTCATGTCCATTGAGTTGCTGATGCCATCCAACCATCTCATCCTCTGTCGTCCCCTTCTCCTCTCACCTTCAATATTTCCCAGCATCAGGGTCTTTTCCAATGAGTCAACTCTTCACATCAGGTGACCAGAGTATTGGAGTTTCAGCTTCAGCATCAGTCCTTCCAATGAACACCCAGGACTGATTTCCTTTAGGATGGACTGGTTGGATCTCCTTGCAGTCCAAGGGACTCTCAAGAGTCTTCTCCAACACCACAGTTCAAAAGCATCAATTCTTCAGCACTCAGCTTTCTTCACATTCCACCTCTCACATCCGTACATGACCACTGGAAAAACCATAGCTTTGACTAGACAGACCTTTGTTGGCAAAGTAATGTCTCTCCTTTTTAATATGCTGTCTAGGTTGGTCATAGCTTTTCTTCCAAGGAGCAAGCATCTTTTAATTTCATGGCTACAGTCACCATCTGCAGTGATTTTGGAGTCCCAAAAATAAAGTCTATGATGGTTTTCATTGTTCCTCCATGTATTTGTCATGAAGTGATGGGACCAGATGCCATGACCTTAGTTTTCTGAAGTTAATAAAATTTATTGAATAAATGTGAGGATATATTTAAGTGGTTAGATACCTTAATACTTTGAGTGTCTTAGTCCTTTCAGGTTGCTGTAATGAAGTATCATAGACTGGGTGGTTTATAAGGTACCTAGTTCCATTCACGATGGCTCCACACTCCTGACCTAAACACCTACCAAGGTTATCACCTCCAAATACTATCCCATTGGGCATTAGATCTTCAACATGTGAGTCTGGGGAGGACACAGACAATAAGACCATAGCGCGGAGTTTTATCTACAATTTCCAAACTCAGAAAACTGTCTTACAAGGAACTACATTTTTATACTGTTTTTCCTCTGAATTAGTGCATGGAAAACCATACCTCAGATAAATAAAATGGTAATATGTTCAACAATCTCATTTATAGACAGAAACTCTGAAGAACATCTGAACATCATGCTTATCTCTATAAAGCCCTTTGGAGTCCAGGTTGGATTAAGAATGAATCATTCTAAGTGTGTAACAGTTAATACTCATATAACAGCTATAATATTCCAGGCACTCTTCTGAGTGTTTCGTGTGATCATGTCTAACACACAGCTCCAGTAGAACTCTATCTGTACCACTTAAAAATCTAAAAACTGAGGCACAGAAAGTTTTAATTTTCCCCAATATCAACAGGAAATGCCAGCTCTGGGCATTAGAACTCACACCATCTGGTTTATAAAGCACTGCTTGTATTGTTTCTCTGAAATCCAGCCCCAGAGTCCCTCTGCCTAACTGCCTTTTAAACAAGTTAAAGCCAATTAATCTCTAAACAGTGGACATTGTTACTTCTATGTTCATTTTTACTGTTGTTAGTTTTATTACTAATTACTCTGTTTCAGGAACTTACCTGAACTCTCTGGAATAATGGTCACCTAATTCTGGGAGATGGTGATGCTAATTCTATTTTATGCGGGACAACACAGAGGCAGTGAAAAGGTACCCAAAATCTCAAAGTGAGTAAGAGGCACAATTTGGATTTAAATCAAGGCAATTTTTTTCCTCCCTCTGGCTACCAAGATGAAGGTTGGATTTTTATTTTTTGGAACTACAAGCTTGCTGATGTTTAACTTATAATTTCTTGCATACCCATCACGTCTCCTAAAACAGGAGGTGACAGCATTCAGAGAAACTGAGCTGCACCCATGGCTCATGGTTGTGGGTCATCCTTCATTTTCGTTCTCAAAAAGGGCATCCTTCACATGCTTCTCTCTCCAGTCCCTTCCAGGGCTGGAGGTCTGTTCAAACTTGATTCTGTGCTGTTCCTTTTATTCTTCCTCCTCTCTTATCTTTGTGTGTCAGTGTCTGTGTGCGCGAGTGGGGGTGGGCTGGGGTGAGTTCCCCCGGGCCCGAGTGTGCAGACACGCACAGTCATTATTTTCACAAGCCCTGCCATTACTTGGGGCACTTGTGGGCTGTTTCCTTGTTTGGCTTTCTTCTTCCCATCGACAGCTAAAGCTGTGCTCTTTTGTTTGTGATTCTGTGTTTAGAGCCCCTGAGAAGGACTATAAAGTTGCCCGTGTGTCAAAGGTACATGGAGTAGAACTGAAGGACTGGAAAGGGGCCTGGGGTGGTAGTGATTCCCGGGGTGACTCGTGGAAGGAGCTTCTGAGGTTAGCCAAGGAGGGGGTGGACCCTGCATCCTCCACAGTTTTGTTCAGAGATGGCTGGTGGGTATGCCTTTCTCACAACTGAGCATCCTTTGATAGACTGAAGTTTCTCTGTTGGCAAAGGAGGAAAACATCCCTGACTGTGCCTCTCTTATGCTCCTTGGGGCATGCTTCACCCTGTCATGACACCCTGGATGTTGGTCCTGGTCCTCTGATCCTTGAGGGCCAGGAAGGGCTGTCAGGACTCTGAAATCCTCCTCCAAGGTGTCTGTAAATTCCCAGGGGGCCCTGCATCTCAAGTCACTTCTAGCTCCAAAAGGCTGCCCATGCCCCGGGCAATGTGTGTGCCTTACTTTTGTTCATTTCAAAAGTGAAACTCAACCCTTTCCTCAAATTGCAAACAAAAAAGCAATCACTGCAGTAATATGAACAACAAACTATTCCTAAGTGAAGACACTTAACAGGAGGAAGGGTATTTTGGAGAAATGGATTTGTACTGCAGAAGGGTATGGAAATTATGTTGTTTTCTTTAAAGTTTATTTATTTTTAATTGGCTTTCCAGGTGACATTAGTGGTAAAGAACCTGTCTGCCAATGCAGGAGACATAAGAGATGCAGGTTCAATCCCTAGGTCGGGAAGATCCCCTGGAGGAGGGTATGACAACCCTCCAGAGCTTATTTCTTAAAATCATCAGTGTCTCTTTACCTGGGTGACCCAAGGGACCATCTAGAAGATTCTATGGCTCAGAGTGAACACATAGGTGGGATTGTGAGACAGGAATTTCATTCTTCCTGTCTTTGCTCCTTACACAGTCAGCAGCTAGCCAGTGTTTCCAGACTGTGGAGGTGTGGTTAACAACAACGAGATGTTCATCTCTACTAGAGAAGGCTTTTCAAGTAACCCCTTATCAGGTAACTTGTTTCAGTGACAATTATACAGAGGGAAAATGTTGCCAATACATTTGGAATTTGATTGTATTTTTGTAGCTTGCATTATGGTTTGTAGAAGGAGGCTGTGCCTGCAGGGTGATGCCAAGTCCATCTGTGTGCTCTCTTTGGTCTTCTTTGTCCTGCTGACTGGGGGGCATGAAGTAGCTCCCCAATCAGCAGGTTCAAATTCCTTTTTGATGACTGGCTGGAGAAAATTCTTTTTTGATGACACCATTTGATATAGAAACCTCCATGAACTCAGTATAATGAGGTAAAATACATGAGGGAGCCAACTGACCAAAAGCTCAAATCAGACCCTTCTGACCTAGGTCGGACTACATATTATTGTCATATTGTCGTAGACCATCTCTGTTGAGTTCTGTGGTCCAAAGTCTATACACAGTGTTTTACTTATTTCATAAGGTAGCTATGAACTTCCATTTTACAGATGAGAACACTGGAGTCAGCAAGGTGAGAAATTTGCCCGGCATCACTGTCTGCTTAAATTTGCCAGAACTAGAACCCTTTCAAAGAATCCCAAAGAAAGGCAATGCCAAAGAATGCTCAAACTACTGCACAGTTGCACTCATCTCACATGCTAGTAAAGTAATGCTCAAAATTCTCCAAGCCAGGTTTTTCAGCAATAGGTGAACCGTGAACTTCCAGATGTTCAAGCTGATTTTAGCAAAGGCAGAGGAACCAGAGATCAAATTGCCAACATCCGCTGGATCATCGAAAAAGCAAGAGAGTTCCAGAAAACATCTATTTCTGCTTTATTTTTTGACTATGCCAAAGCCTTTGACCGTGTGGATCACAATAAACTGTGGAAAATTCTGAAAGAGATGGGAATACCAGACTACCTGACCTGCCTCTTGAGAAACCTATATGCAGGTAAGGAAGCAACAGTTAGAATTGGACATGGAACAACTGACTGGTTCCAAATAGGAAAAGAAGTACATCAAGGCTGTATATTGTCACCCTGCTTATTTAACTTCTATGCAGAGTATATCATGAGAAATGCTGGGCTGGAAGAAGCACAAGCTAGAATAAAGATTGCCAGGAGAAATATCAATAACCTCAGATATGCAGATGACACCACCCTTATGGCAGAAAGTGAAGAGGAACTAAAAAGCCTCTTGATGAAAGTGAAAGAGGAGAGTGAAAAAGTGGGCTTAAACCTCAACATTCAGAAAACTAAGATCATGGTATCTGGTCCCATCACTTCATGGGAAATAGACAGGGAAACAGTGGAAACAGTGTCAGATTTTATTTTTGGGGGCTCCAAAATCACTGCAGATGGTGATTGCAGCCATGAAATTAAAAGACGCTTACTCCTTGGAAGGAAAGTTATAACCAACCTAGATAGCATATTAAAAAGCAGAGACATTACTTTGCCAACAAAGGTCCATCTAGTCAAGGCTATGGTTTTTCCAGTGATCATGTATGGATGTGAGAGTTGGACTATGAAGAAGGCTGAGCACCGAAGAATTGATGCTTTTGAAGTGTGGTGTTGGAGAAGACTCTTGAGAGTCCCTTGGACTGCAAGGAGATCCAACCAGCTGTTCTGAAGGAGACCAGGCCTGGGAAGATCAGCCCTGGGATTTCTTTGGAAGGAATGTTGCTAAAGCTGAAACTCCAGTACTTTGGCCACCTGATGCGAAGAGCTGGCTCACTGGAAAAGACCCTGATGCTGGGAGGGATTGGGGGAAGGAGGAGAAGTGGATGACAGAGGATGAGATGGCTGGATGGCATCACCGACTTGATGGACATGAGTTGGTGATGGACAGGGAGGACTCCAGGAGTTGGTGATGGACAGGGAGGCCTGGCATGCTGGGATTCATGGGGACACAAAGATTCGGACATGACTGACATGACTGAACTGAACTGAGAACACTCTCAGACATTTGATGCTTCAAAGATATCACTCTGTCTCCCTGTAGCTTGGAGCTGTGCTTTATTAACACTAATGATAATGACATCTATTTGCATTGATTTAAAAGTCAATGAGCTGGGGGTGGACCAGTAGCTTTGAGGGCTCCCCTGGTGGCTCAGACAGTAAAGAATCTGCCTGCAATGCAGAAGACCTGGGTTCAGTCTCTGGGTCAAGAAGATCCCCTGGAGAAGGAAATGGCAACTCAAAATTTTGAATTCAAAATTCAAAAATTCTTCCCTGGAGAACCCCATGGGCAGAGGAGCCAGGTGGTCTACAGCACATGGAGTCACAAAGCATTAGATGTAACTTGCACAACTAATACACACAGTGACTGAGCAAATGGCTGGTTGGAGTTGTTTTACTGGAACCGGGTAGTACAAGAAGTGAGTACTCGCTCACTCTGCAGTCTGAGGGTGCATGGTTCTGGTGGTGGGTATGATTCAGATTTGGAAAAAACATGGTTTACTGATATTGGTATAAGTCAGGTGTCAACCCAGATATGGAACCCCGAAGAAAGATATCTACTTTTCTACTGCAAGTACTTAAAATGCAAAACCATCTCAGGCTGAGAGGACCTTTAACAAGACCCTAATGGAGAGTTCCACTCTGGGTCAGTTGAGGGGCCATCGTTGACATTCATCTCCTCAATGGGAATCCCCACCCTTTTGAACTCCGGTGAAAAGAAAATTCACTTCAAGAGTTTCCCCAGGTCAAAATGAAGATGCTGTCTGTGTTCTATGTACTTTGACTCTTCGCAACACCATGAATTGTACCCTGTCAGACTCCTCTGTCCATGGGATTCTCCTGGTAAGAATACTGGAGTGTGGTGCCATTTTCTACTCCAGGGAACATCTGACCCAGGGACTTAACCCATATCTCTTGCATCTCCTGCACTGGCAAGTGGGTTCTTTACCGCTGAGCCACCTAGGAAGTCCAGGGGAGCCGGTGGAAGGTGGCTGAGTCATGTTTAAGGGGGTCCCCTCAGACTAAGACTTGGAAAGTTGGGTAGTAGTGTTTTCCAGAACTGTCCTGTCAGGCACCACCTGGGCATTGTTCTGGAGTCTACAGATGATAAAAGGGAGGAGGCTGAACCTGGATTCACCATCTGCTTTGAGCAAATTACTTAGATTATTTTTTAATTGCATGCAGTTGCAAAATGCCTGATGTGCAGAAAGGCTCAAGGGCTTTTAGCCCAATGTCTTGTTTAGTTTGTGACTCTATCAGCATCAACATTTGGAGAGGAGTGGAGAGGAGTCGCCTCCCAGACCACAACAGAGGAGGTGCTTCCTATTAAAACTCCATCAAGATGGTTGACTGTGGGTGGAGAGGAGGGTTTGCCCATTTCTCTGATGGTCCCCGGGGAGGAGACAAAGAGGAGCAGTGATGTCAGAGCTCCAGTGGAGAGGAAATGAGGACTAAAGCACCAGTGAAGCCTTCACAGCCCACTTTTGGGGACATGAGGAGAGAGGGTGGAGGACAGATGGGGACAGCAGAGGTGAGAGAGGTTGGAAGTAGGCTTTAAGGATAATGAGATCAGTTCAGTTCAGTCACTCAGTAGTGTCTGACTCTTTGCGACCCCATGGACTGCAGGACACCAGGCTTCTCTGTCCATCACCAACTCCCAGAGCTTACTCAAACTCATGTCTATCCAGTCGGTGATGCCATCCAACCATCTCATCCTCTGTTGTCCCCTTCAATATCATTGACTCCAGCCAATATCAGGATTCCAGTCAGGATCTCAGGGCTGAGTTGGTCCCCTCTCCAGCCTTCAAGACAACCTCTTACCTGGGTCAGGCTGCGGGGATCCTTGAATTCTCCCCACCAGCCTGGTGGGGATGAATCCTCCAGAGCCAGGGGGATAGGCCTAGCACTTTCCCTTCCTTCTCGGGGAGGTGTTGTTGTTATTCAGTCATTAAGTCATGTCCTACTTTTTATGACCCCATGGACTGCAGTATGCCAGGCTTCCCTGTCCTTCACTATCTTCTGGAGTTTGATCAAACTCATGTCCATTGAGTTGGTAATGCCATCCTATCATCTCATCCTCCATGACCCGCTTCTCCTCCTGCCTTCACTCTTTCCCAGTATTAGGGTCTTTTCCAGTGAGGGTGGGTCTTCTATTATCTGTGATCCTCAGCACCATACACAGTGCTTTGTACAGTGCAGGCGTTTGAAACATCTTTGTGCAATGAAAGAACCACCACCTTTCTATTGTGTAAATACAGAACCTTAACACTATGAAGATTATTATTATTGTTCAGATATATGAACACCCAAGTGACCTGGTCTATGCAGTCATGATTTTATTTCATTGACCCTCATAGCAAATACTATGAGGTTAAGTAGGGAATGGGGACATGAGTTCTGTGGTGGGTAGAAATGTGACCTTTCCCCCCAAAAAAGATATTCGAGTCATCACCCCTGGGAATCTGTGAATGTGACCGTATTTGAAAATAGGGAATTTACAAATGTAATTGCCTTAAGAGGAGGTCATAGAAGTTGGGTGGGTACTAATTCAGTGAATATTATTCTTATAAGAAGAGGGATGCAAACAGAAACACACAAGGACAGCATCAAATGAAGACAGAGACAGAGAATGGAGTGAGGCACAAGCAAGGCAGTCACCAGAAGCAGGGGGAGAGGCCAGATTCTCCCCTGGCGACAAAGAAGGACGGACCCTGGGGCACCTTGATCTAGGTCCTGAACAGGGAGAGAATAGACATCTGTCTGTCATTTCAAACCACCTGTTTGAAACTTTTACAGCCTCAAGAGATTAGTGAAGGCTCAGAAGGGTTAAAAGGCTTGCTTGTCACAGTGAAGTCAGGGGTCTGGTCAGGATTTACAAAGTGACTATATCCAGTCTCAGTCCTATACACGATTCCTGCCTCCTGGTCTAGTTCTTTTTTATTGCCCAGGATCCTCTTTAATCCTATATGTGAGACAGCAAAAGAGACACAGATGTAAAGAATAGTCTTTTGGACTCTGTGGGAGAAGGCGAGGTGGGATGATTTGAGAGAATAGCATTGAAACATGTATATTATCATATGTGAAACAGATCGCCAGTCCAGGTTTGATGCATGAAACAGGGTGCTTAGAGTTGGTGCACTGGGATGACCCTGAGGGATGGGATGGGGAGGGAGGTGGGAGGGAGCTTCAGGATGGGGAACACATGTACACCCATGGCTGATTCATGTCAATGTATGGCAAAACCACTACAATATTGTAAAGTAATTAGCCTCTAATTAAAATAAATTAATTTAAAAAAAAATGCCCCCAGCAGTGACTTCCTGGAAATCTCTGTGCTGTCCCCTGCAAGAAAGGCTTTCATTCACAAGAGCTGTTTGGCTCATTTTTTTTTTTTTAAATTAGGATAATCTAGATTTTAAAAAAATGTTTCTTTTATATTGGAATATAGAGGATCCTGGGTTTCCCTGGTGGCTCAGATGGTAAAGAATCTGCCTGTAATGCAGGAGACCTGGGTTTGATCCCTGGGTCGGGAAGATTCGTGGAGAAGGGAATGGCAACCCACTGCAGTATTCTTGCCTGGAGAATCCTGTGGACAGGGAGCCTGGCAGGCTACAGTCTATGGGGTTGCAAAAGAGTGGGACACAACTTAGTGAATGAACAACAATAGACAGTTGCCAGTGTTGGCTGAAGCTGGGTTGAAATGCAAAAGATAAATGTTTCTGTTGGAGTGTGAGTGCTTGTGTGTGTCTTCTTTTGTCTTGTTTTTCATCTTCCTTTGAAAGAAGAACTAATACAAAGAACTGAGAATATGCAAAAAAAAAAAAATGTTGAAGGTGGGCCAGAGGTCAAGTCACGTGAGGTTAACACCCTCATTTAGGCTTCCAGGCCTTTTCCTGTATGTTGTACTGATGTGAGAAGAAAATCCACAGTTTAAATATTTAGTTTAAATGTCTAAATGTTCAGTTTTCCCCAGATCCAAAGAATAACGGAGTCCACGGTAGAGAAAGAAAGCTAGGAGTTCTCAGAAATAGGCAGAAAAATTGTAAAATAAATAGGATTTTAAGAGAAGTCAAGAAAGGAAAAAAGGAGTCCAATATATGGCTCATGGACAGAGAAAAGAGACCTTACAAGACCCATCAGGTTTGTTTTAGGAGAGAAGTTGCATTCCTCCCTAATGTCACAAACACGAGAAATAAGAAGACAAGCCGTGGACTGCTACTTGGGGAGTTTTAACCCTCTGTGTTGCGGTTTTCTCATCTGTAGGGTGGGCTGGCGGCTATACCTGCCTCACAGATTTTCATGAGTGTTAAGTGAGGCCATAGATGTGGCGAGCTGACTCCGCCTTACTTACCGTGAGTGCTCAGAGTTAGCTCTTATGGTTATTTGAGGCTGTCTCTTAGGTTTCCTCAAACTTCTGGGAATCCTGGAATATGGACTGAACTTGGTGAGGAACTAGAGGAAGCATGGTCAGTTGGTTGGTGTGGGTTTCCTCCACACGTATTCATTTTCTCTTTCTCTCCAGTAGAGGAAGAGCAGGGACCCTGTGGGGCAGTGAGAGGGAGATGCAGGTGATGGTTTCATGGGATGACCTTGGCAGGCACACTGGCACCGTTTTGATAGACTAGATGACATTGTACTACCCTGCCAGCTAGGCCCGTTCATACCTTTAATTCTTGGGCAGAGCTGCTTTTATTTTTCTCTTCCCCTCCTAAAATCCCTGCCATATACTTGTCTCTTACGAAGGTTAAGACTTTCCAGGGCTCTGCTCTATTTCTCTCTCTACCTGGGAAGGGCTTCAGGGAGGGATCACTTCCCCATTTACAACTTGGATTCATTTACTCATTCACCAAACATGTATTGAATACCCTTGCTGGTCCCAATTCTAGGCACAGCCAATGTAATAGTAAGTGAATTGGTTCTGCCCTCGTAGTAAGGACCAGATAAGCGGAACAAAGGTGCAGGTGGATGTCACCTGCTCCAAGCAAGAAGTAAGGTTTTTGAGCTTCACCTCCAATGAGGACATTTCCTGCGTTCCTTGAAAGGCTGGAGGTGACCAGGTGGGGTTTCTAGGGTGGAAGTGGCAATGCTGAAGTGGTTTCCTCTAATTCTGTGTGCGCTGCAGCGGGTTTCTCAACAGGCTTTGTTTAAGACATTGCTGGACATTGATGGTGCTGGTGGTGCTTTAGTTGCTCAGTTGTGTCCGATTCTTGCAACCCCATAGATTGTAGCCCACCAGGCTCCTCTGTCTGTGGGATTCTCCAGCCAGAATACTGGGGTGAGTTGCCTTTCCCTTCTCCAGGGGATCTTTCTGATCCAGATCGAACCCAGATCTCCTTCATTGCAGGCAGAGTCTTTACCATCTGACCCAACAGGGAAGCCCACGGAGGAGCAAACTATGTGTTAAACATTGTTCCCAGGCATTAAACTGCACTAAACCCTTCCAACAAGGCTTTGATTAAGGCTTCTCATCATCTCCATAGAGATGAGGAAAGTAAGACAGAAAAATGCAGCATCACCTAGCTGGACCAAGCCAGAGCAGAAATGCAAGTTCACTTGACAGTCAGTCTTTACCTTTTCAAATACACCATCCTAGTTACATGTCTTCTGTTTTAGTGCAGAACTGGTTCTGAGTACAGAACAAAAAGATTACAAAGAAAAAATTAAAAATGGACCTAGCCCTGGGAGGAGGAGACAGAGAAGCTGTGAGAAACTTGAACTTGACTTTAGACAGGTGTGAGTTTGCACATGGAGAGCACCCCAGGCAGGGAGGAGATTGGTTTTATATGCCCAGAAGGCATCCGTCAATATCACATCGGCCCTCCCGGCTCCCTTTCCTGGGCAGGATGTGCCATTTTCTGCGTATCCATGTTGATCTAAGCTAACACATGAATGTCAAACTTATTCTCATTAATTTTAATTTTATAACATTTTTATCCATCCTGTATAAAACTTCTCTTTGAATGTTATAATCTGTTCAGCGTGGGTACATTCATAGCGATTATTTAACCTTGGCTAATTTTTTGAATACTTTCCTCCAAAGCTCCCTGCATACCGTTCTGCAGTAACACAGCCTTCCAAGTAGAGTAATCAAGATTTCTTGTGATATGATGTCTTTCTTCATTTGTTCCATGTCTCTTCATTATTTGATCCTTTTTTATTTTAGGAAGTGGGAGCAAAAGATTTAAATTGAACATAAGCAATGAAGAAAAGCTTAAATTCAGACCAGGAACAAATGTATATAGGCCTGAATGTGCTGTAATCCTTGGAGAACAATGGAAAATATCCTGGATTTTAAAAAGTATATGAATGAACAATGATCAAGAAGGGGAAAAAAAAATTGGACCTAGTTGGAAATCTCAGGTATTTTTTAAAACTTCATTTCTTTTTAACTTTTTATTGCTCAGTTGCTCAGTTGTATCTGACTTTGCCACCTCACGGACTGCAGCATGCCAGGCTTCCCTGTCCTTCACCATCTCCCAGAGATTTTCAACCTTGGGAAAGTCATTTATGTTCTCTGAAATAGAGTTTCTCTGTGTTTTTTTTTTCTCACATAGTCTCTCATAACCTACAAAAAGAATACTATATAATTGTATAGTCATTATGAAGATTGTAAAAGTGCAAACAACTCAAGAAAAATCATACACCATAGATCTGGGAAAGCTGGACTTTGGACCCATATTATATCCAGCATCAAAATTATATTCATCCCACAAAATGACAGTCAAGAAGATTACTAGAATGTATAAGGCATCAAGATCAAGGTGAACAGTAGGTCTTAGCCAGGCAAACAGAAATCAGAACAGAAATGCCAATAGGTGCTGATCTCAGGCCACTGTGAGCATGGAAACAGGGAGGATAGGGTTAAGTCAATGTTAGGCCTAGATTCAGGGCATCCTGTACTTGCTAGTCTTCAGTCAGGGAGATTTCCAATTGCATGAGTCAAAGACTTATTCAATGCTTTCATTAAGAATCCATCCATGCATCTACCCATTCATTCACCTGTCCATCCATCCATCCATCCATCTATCTGCCCACCCACCTACTGTCCACTCATTCATCCACCAATCCATCCCTCCATACACCCATCCATCCAACCATCCATCCGTCTACCATCCATCAGTCCAATTACTCATCTGATGTATACAGAGCTCTTTTTAAATGGCAGGTGAGTGATACAGGCAAGTGATACAGATACAATGGCAAGTGATACAATTCTGTGCAAACTGGCTCAATTCCTGTCTGCTTAGAGTTTATAATATGATGAGGTCTCAACAATTATTAACACAGTGTTGTGTTAGTCACTCAGTCATGTCCTACTCTTTGCAAGCCCAGTGACTGTTGCCCATCAGGCTCCTGTGCCCACAGAATTCTCCAGGCAAGAATACTGGGGTGGGCTGCCATTTCCTTCTCCAGGGGATCTTCCTGACCCAGGGATCAAACCTGCTTGTCCTGCTGGGCATGTAGATTCTTTACCTCTGAGCCACCTGGGAAGCCCCCCTGTAAGGTGGACCTCTACTTTTAACTTCCTGTGCACTTAGAATATCTCCCACAAAGAGAGATCTTGGGGTGATCACTCATGCATCCAGAGAGTCTTGGATGAGGGTCTTCAGGAGAACAGGTCAATGATCTAGACTTTCTCTTCTGCCATTTTAATAAGCATAGTTTGCAATTAGCATTTGAACAATACTACTCTCTGACATATTTTAATTGTTAAAAATTATATAATCAAAATCTCCATTAAAATAAGTGGGCATCATTAATGGTGCAATTAGGTTAACATGACAGAGCTTTAGGGAAATTGAGTCTGCTGTTTTCCTCTCCTTCCATCTCTCTCTCTCTTTCTATTCTTTTTTTTTTCTCCTTCCTTCCTCCCTTTTCATTTCTTCTTTCTTTCTGTCTCCTGTATATGTGAATTGTGTGTGTGCGTTTGTGTGTGTGTATGTGAGTTTGAGAAGAATAACAAAAATACAACAGGCACTCAGCATTTTGACTATAGGTCTGATTCTTGGTCAGGTAATAATACTATGCTTTTCTTTTTTGGGGTCTTATTCATGAGAAGCAAAGACTCCCCATTGTTCTTAAATCAATCTCAAGAAATCAGCAAAAGAAACACAGATTGGTCTTGACTACATTTCCTAGATCTGCACTTCATCGCCGCCTTTGTTCTTTCTTTAAATAATCGTTTCACCTTTAATGAGACAGTGGCACACAGTAGAGAGAGTAAAGGCTTTGAAATCAGAGGCTTAATGCAAATCCTGATTCAGGCACTTTCTAGTGGTTTGATTTCTTGTTTCTCTTTCTCCATCTGGCCCTCAAACTCATTCATTTATTTGAACTTTCACAAACACTTACTGAACACCTTCTTATGCACTATTAGGCACTAAGAATAGAGCAGTGGAGAAGATTGTTTCTCGATGCACTTACACTCAAATTTTGCATTTTGTGTATTTTCTGCAATGTCTGAGAACTCTTTTCTCTCAGGTATATGCAATGTATGATGTCATCCAAATCCATAGCCACCACATAGAGATGAATTCCTGATGTTATTGGTAATTCTTCCTGAAAAAACACCCTGTGATTTTACTCTCCCTTGGCCTTTTTCATCTGGTTGTCCACAAAAACACATAAAAACCAATATTGAGTTCATGATCTACCTCCACCAATGAATTTCTTCCCTAGACTTGTTTAGCCATATAGCCTAACAAATATATAGTGATGCTAATAAAAGCATTGAGAACATGTGTGACATTGTCTTATCTTGTTCTTGCTTATGCACCAGCAGCTAGTCAATAAATACAGGTTAAGTAAAGGATGCAATGAATGGATAAGGAGGACCTAGTCTAGGAGGATAGGAAGATATAGGAAAAAACGTCTTCTATGTCATTTCCAACACTTACATCACCTAGTCCAGTCTAGTAGATAAACTCCTTAAGTCCTTAACTGGAAGCATGAACAAAGTACCCTGAGAGGGCATTAATGCAAGCTCTGATCAAGTCAGGAAATTCTTTACTGAGGAGGTAACATGAAACTCGGATCTTCAAAGAATAGTAGGGATTATTTTTTTAAACATAGAGATAACCTGTAGGAAAAAGACAAATAGAATGAAAAGGGAGAAGAGTCATAACTGATCTGCTGAATGAGCTGAATTGAATAGATTGTAGCTTAAAGCACTTGAAAATGTTCCCTTCCTCTGCTATAAAGCCCATTCTGTCATCTCCCCCTTTCCAAAATTGGAGTGATATTTATTTGGGTAAGTACTTTTAAATCACTTTTAGGTATGCATTAGTCAGCTCTTTCTGAGACAATGCTCTGTAACAAACCATTCCAAACTCAGTGGCTTTTAAGAATGAGCAAGTGTTCTCACTCTCTGTGTCTGCAGGGAAACTGTGGTTCAGCTGGCCTAGATTAGGCTTGACTGAGCAGTTGTCTCACCATAGGTCAGCTGGATTTGACTGTGGGTTCTTGGTCTGCTCCCCTGCCTTGTTCTGAGTCCAGTCAAAAGGCTCGGAAACCAGCACTGAGAAAGGGAGGATGCAGACTGCTCATTTATCCCTGATTGTTTTGGTAATCTTTAGAGCTTCTGACCAGAGAAGGCAATGGAACCCTACTTCAGTCCTCTTGCCTGGAAAATCCCATGGACGGGGGAGCCTGGTGGGCTGCAGTCCATGGGGTCGCTGAGGGTCGGACACGACTGAGCAACTTCACTTTCAATTTTCACTTTCATGCTTTGGAGAAGGAAATGGCAACCCACTCCAGTGTTCTTGCCTGGAGAATCCCAGGGATGGGGAGCCTGGTGGGCTGTTGTCTATGGGGTCGCACAGAGTTGGACACGACTGAAATGACTTAGCAGCAGCAGCAGCAGCAGCAGAGCTTCTGACAGACATGCCAGCTCTTTCTCCTCAGAACAGGTGAGACCACACTTGTACTTAAAGTTAGCTGTGGCCATACGACTTCTTTTAGCCAAATAACTGTGTACCTGTTGGGTGGGAGTTATAAGAATCAGTGCAACTAGCAAAGCTCCTGAGATGGACATATAGCATGTATGGGAAAGGAGTTTTTATTTAAGTAAAGGAGGTGTGTGTGTGTGTGTGCACGCACACGTGCGTGCATGTGTCTGATACAGCATAACCTTATCTGTACTGATAATTCTTCTACTCTCCACATCTCTGTTTGTATCTGCTGTTTCGGACTCCTCTGTTGCACATGAGGGTGGAAGAAAGAAAAGAAAGTGGTCCAGTTTTATGTCTCTGGCACAGTTGTAGTTCTCCCGTGAAGGCTCTTTGACATGGCAAATGTCTAAATGCTGAGTGTTCCCTCATGGGGAGTTGGAGGAATTTCTTACAGTGCCATGGCTGTCCCGTTATAGTAATTTACTGAGAAGGATGATGCTTGATTCTACTGATGTCTTTTGACTCCACCCTTGTACCTGCTTCTGGTGAGATTCCTCCAGTCATTTTCTGCTGCTGTCTGCTGTCCCCTGCAGGCAGACCTCTTGAAGAAGGTCTACTTGAGACAAGCCTAATCTAGCTGCTCTCCTTGGCCTCCCCGAGACACACAGGAAGCACGCTCTTGCTGCATTGTTGGGGAGGTGCTGTTCCCACAGCAGCTGTCTGTCCTTTTTCTGCTGCTGGAGCAGCTCCAGCCAGGCTTTTCCATGTGGGCAAGGGTTCAGCACCACCCCTGTGCCCTGCCACTCTTTAAGGCATGACTCCGTTCCTTAGAAAGCCCTCATTGCACTTAGTGGATTCCAGTGTCAAGAGTGGAACTCAGGGCCTCCTCACTCACCTCCCCAGAGAGAAGAGGAAAATCGCCTCTACCCTCCATCTAGACTGATGACTTTCTTGAAAAAAATTCTCCAGTCGAGCTGCTTGCTGACTTTCTGGGCTGTTCTTGTGAACGATTAGGTTGGTAACGAGTTTGGGGTCTCAGGATTTGATTTGTCCATCTCTCAGAAGATCTGGCTGAGATGGGCTTATATCCCCTTAACAGTCACTGTTGCTTAGTCGCTCAGTCGTGTCTGACTCTTTGCGACCCCATGGACTGTAGTCCACCAGGCTCCTCTGTCCATGGGATTTCCCAGGCAAGAATACTGGAGCTGTTGCCATTTCCTTTTTCAGGGGATCTTCCTGACCCAAGGAGCAAACTCGTGTCTCCTGCTTAGCAGGCAGATTCTTTACCACTGAGCTTCCTGGGAAGCCTCCCCCTGCCACCCACCTTGATAGTACATATGGACAATTAACCTCTATTGTCCCAGCTTTGGGATCTCAATAGAAATTACAGAGACACACATATCCATTTACCACTTCACAGAGATTTAAAAGATTACCATATGTCCCAGGAGAGGTAAGAAATTCTGTGTGAACAAAGTCAGTGTTTTTTCGGCTGGAAAAGAGACAGGGTGTGGAGATGAGCAGGCAGCCTGGACCCAGCAGTAAAACATGTATTGTCCTGTTTTCCTTGATGCCTGGTACCCTGACTTCTATTCCATCTTGTTCTGAACTTATGCGGGTTCACAGTTCAACTCAGGTCATACCTCTCTTTTCTCAGTGGAGTTTTTACTACCTGTAGTAGGTTAACTAGTGTTCCCCCATCCTCCAAAATCCACACTTACTCAGGACTTCAGAATGTGACTTTATTTGGAAATAGGGTCTTCGAAAATGTAATTAAATTAATATGAAAGCATACTAGATTAAAGTGGGTTTTAAATCTGGGGGCTGGTATTCTTATAAGACATATCTGGACCCAGGGAAGAGTACCATGTGCAGATGGAGGCAGAGACTGAAGAGATGCTGTTACAAGTCAGCGATCACCAAGGATGTCCAGGAACCAAAAGAAGTTGGAAGAGGCAAAGGGGATTCTCCCATAAGGCCTCTGGACAGACAATAGCCCTGCTGATAGCTTGATTTGAACTTCTGGCCCCTGGAACCATGAGAGAATACATTTCTGTTGTTTGAAGCCGCCCAGTTTGTGGAAGCTTGTTATAGTAACTGCAGGAAACATATATTGCCATGTGTCTATTTTCTATATCCCCTTCCAACTAGAACAAGTCCTTCAGATGGTAGGAGTCTGGTTCCGATTTCTCTTTGGGTTTCCACCAACATAGTACATTGATAAGGAGGTATTTATCATATGTTTGCCACAATAAAAGCATTGATATCCAGTTGATGATTAGCTTTAACTTGAAATCACTTCGCAACAAAATGGAAATTTATAACAGACACAGAAGTGTGAATGAAAAGAATGAATCATTACATGTTATTACCTCCTACTATTGTTCCAGCCTCATGATAGATCCTCTCTCCCATTAATTTCAGATTCTCACTCAATTATCTAGGTCAATTCATATTCTTTAGAAACAGTTTACATCTCTAGTCAACCCATTTATGATTCATCTGAAGGAGTGAATGGATTTAAAAAAAATAGAGTGAAATACAAATTATTTTGAAATTGCAAGTAAACAGGAATTTATTAAAAATAACTTGGATTTAGGAGAGTGTAATTTCATTTCAATTTACTTGCAGAGTGCTAATTATTCAATTATTGGAGACACACAAAAGGAAAGATAACGTGGATCTTCAATAACAAGTGCTTTACATAATTTGTTTCTGTGACTTTCTCAGAGGAAAGTACTATGCCTAAAACCCTTATTTTATTGCATTTTTACGTTAAACATATATTTAAAAACATATATCTTCTACTTAGGCAGAAAGGGTCTTTTTGAGGTAAAATGGCATACAATAAAAAGGAAATTGTGCTTATCATATAAAGTGGTGTCAATTAAAAATGAGAAAAGGAGGATAAAATTACCAAAGCAACAGAAATGTGAGAATTTTCTAAAAAGAACTTAAATACATTCATTTTGCCCACTGTTTGCATTGTAGATATTATCTACATGAACATGTATGAAAACCATGAAAGAAGTGGATGAAAACATACTTGATTTGCACTAGAAACTGTAAGGTCCCAAGTTCAATGTCTTAGGTAGAATATTAATATCACAGATGTCACCTCTGAACTACCACAAACTCCCTGTTTGGGGGCTCAGATTAATGAGGACTGGCTGCACATGTAAAAATGGGAAAATACTACATGGACAGTGTTTCCTTCTTCTTTTCTAATAAGTCATTCCCAGATGGTAAGCCGCACCCCAGAGACTCGAGTTTTCAAGTTGTGTTAATTTTTTTTTTCCATCGTACTTCCTGCTGATCGATAGTGCTACCAAAAGCTGATTTCTGCAATGAATACAATTTAGCTAATGAGGAAGTAGGCAGCACTTCTCTGTGAATTATGGATCGTGTGCTGAGAAGGAGCCTGCTCCATATGTCACTTTCATCTGAGTGAGTGAAGAGAGGATGCATATTATTATTTTGTTTTAGCTGGAATGGCTTACATGCGTAGCTGGCGTAGATTTGGGGCTGGTTATGACGATGGGTAAGTAATCTTTGTAAGTGTATACTTTATGCCCAGAAAATGATACCAGTTAGTGCAAGTCAGGAAATTAAGGTCTTGCTCCAGTTTCTTCCCTTATTTTCTTTCTCTTATTTCCAAGAGTGACCTTGGGCCAGGTGTTTGATCCTTAGATGTGGCAAAAGATTCTCTCCTGAACAAATTTTAGCCAGGCTCTGCTGAGCATTCTTTTTGACTATACTGGACTGTTCCCCCTGTTGCAATGCTATAGTACTGGTTAGAATCTGCTCTTGCCATTTTAACTAGTGTCCAACTTTGCCAGAGGCCACGGCTGTTTTTCGGAAGAGGTGGATAATAACCTAAGTTCCCATCAGCTCTGGTATTTTTTGATTCAATATATTCATTTCCAGGATCAGTTCTGTGTGGAATTTGGCACCTGTGTCCCGAAGTTTCCTCGACTCCCTTAGCAAAGAGAGTTGGCCTTTGTGAATCTGCCTCATCCAAAAGTAAAACCCTGCCATTGTCCTTTGCCAAAAGCTCACTGAATGAAATTCCTTGCATTGCTACAACTTCTCCAAAGTCTTAGGAGGCAGGAAATAGAACCAGTTGGGAAGGTCAAAGATAGCATTAAGCACTAGCTTTAAAAATTTTTTTTATTTATTTTTAATTGGAGGATAATTGCTTTACAGTATTATGTTGGTTACTGACATATATCAACATGAATCAGCCATAGGTAAGCATATGTTCCTTCTCTCTTGAACCTACCTCCTACCTTGCATCCCATCCTACCCCTATAGGTTGTCACATGGATGACTTCTGCTTGGAAAGTAAATATGGGAATAATTCCTCCCACTCATAGGAGAGGCCAGCATACTAGGCGGGCTCACTCAGATTTCACTGGGATAGTAAGAAGCAGGATTGTTGTCCTTTGCCTAGTTTTCCTAGTTGTTCAGTCATTAAGTCATGTATAGCTCTTTGCAACCCCATAGACTGCAGTATGCCACACTTCCCTGTCCTTCACTATTTCCTGGAGCTTGCTCAAATTTATGTCCATTGAGTTGATGATGCCATCCAACCATCGTACCCTCTGTTGTCCCCTTTTCCTCCTGCCTCAATCTTTCCAAGCATCAGAGTCTTTTTCAATCAGTTGGCTCTTCCCACTGAGTGGCCAAAGTATTGGAGCTTCAGTTTCAGCATCTCTTTCCAATGAATATTCCGGGTTGATTTCCTTTGGGATTGACTGCTTGGATCTCCTTGCAGTCCAAGGGACCCTCAAGAGTCTCCTCCTGCACTACAATTCCAAAGCATCAGTTCTTTGGTACTGAGCCTGCTTTATAGTCCAACTCTCACATCCATACATGACTACTGGAAAAACCATAGCTTTGACTAGAGGGACCTTTGTTGGCCAAGTGATGTCTCTGCTTTTTAATATGCTGCCTCGGTTTGTCATAGCTTTTCTTCCAAGAAGCAAGTGTCTTTTAATTTCATGGCTGCAGTCACGATCAATGGTGATTTTGTAGCCCAAGAAAATAAAATCTGTCACTGTGTCCATTGTTTCCCCATCTATTTTCCGTGAAGTGATGGGACCGGATACCATGACCTTAGTTTTTTGATATTGTTTTAAGTCAGCCTTTTCACTCTCCTCTTTCACCTTCATCAAGAGGCTCTTTAGTTCCTCTTCACTTTCTGCCATAACAGTGGTGTCATCTGCATATCTGAGGTTATAGATATTTCTCCCAGCAATCTTGATTCCACCTTGAGCGTCATCCAGCCCTTCATTTCGCATGATGTACTTTGGATATAAGTTAAATAAGCAGGGTGACAATAAACAACCTTGACAGACCCCTTTCCTAATTTTGAACCAGTCCATTTTTCCATGTCCAGTTCTAACTGTTGCTTCCTGACCTGCATACAGGTTTCTCAAGAGGCAGGTCAGGTGCTCTGGTATTCTGATCTCTTTGAGAATTTTCCACAGTTTGTTCTGATCTATGCAGTAAAAAGGCTTTTGTATAGTCAATAAAGCAGAAGTAAAAGAAAGTCATAATTTGCAGATAATGTCTCTATGTCTATAATACTGTGGCTAGTTGTATATGCCAATGCAGCCTCACTAATGATGCTGCATATAAAGCTGCTTAGCAAGTGATTGACACTCCTCCAAGAGAGAGGTGGCATCTATGCTCCCTTTCCTTGAATCTGGGAGGTGATTTGTGACTACCCAGATCAACAGAGTCCAGGAGAAATAGTGCTATGGTTCTCTGTCTCTCAGGACACTTATTTTGGTGCCCAACCACTATATTGGGAGGAAGTCCAAGACACAAGGAGAGACCTCATGTGGATGTTTCAGCTGATAGCCTCAGCTAAGGTCTTAACTAAGAGTCAGCATTAATTGCTGGGAAGTGAATAAGACTTTCAGTTCAATTCAGTTCAGTTCAGTCGCTCAGTCATGTCCGACTCTTTGCAACCCCATGAATCGCAGCACGCCAGGCCTCCTTGTCCATCACCAACTCCCAGAGTTCACTCAAACTCATGTCCATCGAGTTGGTGATGCCATCCAACCATCTCATCCTCTGTTGTCCCCTTCTCTTCCTGCCCCCAATCCCTCCGAGCATCAGGGTCTTTTCAAATGAGTCAACTCTTTGCATGAGGTGGCCGAAGTATTGGAGTTTAAGCTTTAGCGTCAGCCCTTCCAATGAACACCCAGGACTGATCTCCTTTAGGATGGACTGGTTGGATCTCCTTGCAGTCCAAGGGACTCTCAAGAGTCTTCTCCAGAACCATAGTTCAAAAGCATCAATTCTTTGGTGCTCAGCTTTCTTCACAGTCCAACTCTCACATCCATACATGACCACTGGAAAAACCATAGCCTTGACTAGATGGACCTTTGTTGGCAAAGTAATGTCTCTGCTCTTCAATATGCTATCTAGGTTGGTCATAACTTTCCTTCCAAAGAGTAAGCGTCTTTTAATTTCATGGCTGCAATCACCATCTGCAGTGATTTTGGAGCCCAGAAAAATAAAGTCTGCCCCTATTTCCACTGTTTCTCCATCTATTTCCCATGAAGTGATGGGACCCGATGCCATGATCTTCGTTTTCTGAATGTTGAGCTTTAAGCCAACTTTTTCACTCTCCTCTTTCACTTTCATCAAGAGGCTTTTTAGTTCCTCTTCATTTTCTGCCATAAGGGTGGTGTCATCTGCATATCTGAGGTTATTGATTTTTCTCCTGGCAATCTTGATTTCAGCTTGTGCTTCCGCCAGCCCAGTGTTTCTCATGATGTACTCTGTGTATAAGTTAAATAAGCAGGGTGACAATATACAGGCTTGATGCACTCCTTTTCCTATTTGGAACCAGTCTGTTGTTTCATGTCCAGTTCTAACTGTTGCTTCCTTACCTGCATATAGGTTTCTCAAGAGGCAGGTCAGGTGGTCTGGTATTCCCATCTCTTTCAGAATTTTCCACAGTTTATTGTGATCCACACAGTCAAAGGCTTTGGCATAGTCAATAAAGCAGAAATAGATGTTTCCAACTCTTGGTGTCCATCTAGGAACAAGGTGGAGGAGAGACATCTTTCTCTGCTGTACCCCATATGAATTACTGACCCACTGAAAGCATGAACAATAATAAATTATAATTATTGCTTTTGACTGCTAGATTTGGGGGATAATTTATTATGCAGCAATAGATTGCTACAAATATTAAAAGAAACTATAGCTGCGATATTAGAATTAAGAAGAATTTAGCACAGCTGCTGGATACAAAATCTATAAAAAAAATCAATTGTTTTTATATACTAATACAAACTGAAGTCAAATTAAAAAGCTTGCAACAGTATAAAAGCATAATTACCTAACAATAAACACAACAAAAGTCATACCAATCCTTTAAAGAGAAAGTTACAGAACAGTATTCAAATATTCTAAAGATTTGTGTGTTTTAGTCACTCAGTCATATCCTACTCTTTGCGACCCCATGGACTGTAGCCCACCAGGCTCCTCTGTGCATGGGGATTCTCCAGGCAAGAATACTGGAGTGGGTTCCTATGCCCTCCTCCAGGGGATCTTCCTGACTCAGGATCGAACCCAGGTCTCCCACGTCGCAGGCAGATTCTTTGCTGTCTGATCTGACATAGGATGTCTTTGAAGTGGAAATGGAAGTCACTCAACTGTGGCTGACTCTTTTCGACACCATGGACTATAGAGTCCATGGAATTCTCCAGGCCAGAATACTGGAGTGGGTAGCCATTCCCTTCTCCAGGGAATCTTCCCAACCTGGGGATGGCACCCAGTTCTGCAGTATAGGATATCTTTTAGATCTAGGAAAACTTCAAAAACATATATTATGCACAAGGATAAAGAATCTACACTGTGTATATATCTTATGTTATATAAACCAAAATCACAATTATGTTTTAACATAATGAGATGATTCTAGAAAATTATATGGGGATTGCAAAGGCTGTGCCTATTGGTGGTTCTCCAAGGGGAGAATGAAGTGACTACTTGTTGCACCTGATTATAAAACTTAAGGAGTTTAAGGACTTAAGATTCTGGATTACCGATACAAGGACTGTGGATTATAAGTAAACAGACCATGACAGAAAACTTAGACACCCACATAGATTCAGAGGCTTTAAGTATGGCAGACATGGTAGTGTAGATTAATGATGAAAAGACAGATTTTTCACTGAATGTCATAGACACAACATTGGTCAAATCAAACAAAAGATGAAATTAACTCCACCACACAAAAACCAATTCCAGGTGAATCAAAACCTATACATGAAAAAGTAAAAAGTAAAAAGTTGTCCATATGTGCGTGGGTTTATCTCTGGGCTTTCTATTTTATTCCATTGATCAATATTTCTGTCTTTGTGCCAGTACCATACTGTCTTGATAACTGTGGCTTTGTAGTAGAGCCTGAAGTCAGGTAGGTTGATTCCTCCAGTTCCATTCTTTCTCAAGATCGCTTTGGCTATTCGAGGTTTTTTGTATTTCCATACAAATTGTGAAATTATTTGTTCTAGCTCTGTGAAGAATACTGTTGGTAGCTTGATAGGGATTGCGTTGAATCTATAAATTGCTTTGGGTAGTATACTCATTTTCACTATATTGATTCTTCCAATCCATGAACATGGTATATTTCTCCATCTATTAGTGTCCTCTTTGATTTCTTTCACCAGTGTTTTATAGTTTTCATATAGGTCTTTAGTTTCTTTAGGTAGATATATTCCTAAGTATTTTATTCTTTCTGTTGCAATGGTGAATGGAATTGTTTCTTAATTTCTCTTTCTGTTTTCTCATTATTAGTGTATAGGAATGCAAGGGATTTCTGTGTGTTGATTTTATATCCTGCAACTTTACTGTAGTCATTGATTATTTCTAGTAATTTTCTGGTGGACTCTTTAGGGTTTTCTATGTAGAGGATCATGTCGTCTGCAAATAGTGAGAGTTTTACTTCTTCTTTTCCAATTTGGATTCCTTTATTTCTTTTTCTGCTCTGATTGCTGTGGCCAAAACTTCCAAAACTATGTTGAATAGTAATGGTGAAAGTGGGCACCCTTGTCTTGTTCCTGACTTTAGAGGAAATGCTTTCAATTTTTCACCATTGAGGATAATGTTTGCAGTGGGTTTGTCATATATAGCTTTTATTATGTTGAGGTATGTTCCTTCTATTCCTGCTTTCTGGAGAGTTTTTATCATAAATGGATGTTGAATTTTGTCAAAGGCTTTCTCTGCATCTATTGAGATAATCATATGGTTTTTATTTTTCAATTTGTTAATGTGGTGTATTACATTGATTGATTTGCGGATATTGAAGAATCCTTGCATCCCTGGGATAAAGCCCACTTGATCATGGTGTATGATCTTTTTAATGTGTTGTTGGATTCTGATTGCTAGAATTTTGTTAAGGATTTTTGCATCTATGTTCATCAGTGATATTGGCCTGTAGTTTTCTTTTTTTGTGGGATCTTTGTCAGGTTTTGGTATTAGGGTGATGGTGGCCTCATAGAATGAGTTTGGAAGTTTACCTTCCTCTGCAATTTTCTGGAAGAGTTTGAGCAGGATAGGTGTTAGCTCTTCTTAAATTTTTGGTAGAATTCAGCTGTGAAGCCGTCTGACCGGGGCTTTTGTTTACTGGAAGATTTTTGATTACAGTTTCAATTTCCATGCTTGTGATGGGTCTGTTAAGATTTTCTATTTCTTCCTGGTCCAGTTTGGAAAGTTGTACTTTTCTAAGAATTTGTCCATTCGACAAAGGAGGCAAGAATATACAATGGATTAAAGACAATCTCTTTAACAAGTGGTGCTGGGAAATCTGGTCATCCACTTGTAAAAGAATGAAACTGGACCACTTTCTAACACCATACACAAAAATAAACTCAAAATGGATTAAAGATCTAAACGTAAGACCAGAAACTATAAAACTCCTAGAGGAGAACATAGGCAAAACACTCTCCGACATACATCACAGCAGGATCTCATGACCACTCCCAGAATATTGGAAATAAAAGCAAAAATAAACAAATGGGACCTAATTAAACTTAAAAGCTTCTGCACATCAAAGGAAACTATTAGCAAGTGAAAAGACAGCCTTCAGAATGGGAGAAAATAATAGCAAATGAAGCAACCGACAAACTAATCTCAAAAATATACAAGCAACTCCTACAGCTCAACTCCAGAAAATAAACGACCCAATCAAAAATGGGCCAAAGAACTAAATAGGCATTTCTCCAAAAAAGACATACAGATGGCTAACAAACACATGAAAAGATGCTCAGCATCACTCATTATCAGAGAAATGCAAATCAAAACCACTATGAGGTACCATTTCACACCAGTCAGAATGGCTGCGATCAAAAGTCTACAAATAATAAATGCTGGAGAGGGTGTGGAGAAAAGGGAACCCTTACACTGTTGGTGGGAATGCAAACTAGTACAGCCACTATGGAGAACAGTGTGGAGATTCCTTAAAAACTGGAAATAGAACTGCCTTATGATCCAGCAACCCCACTGCTGGGCATACACTGAGGAAACCAGAAGGAAAGAGACACGTGTACCCCAATGTTCATCGCAGCACTGTTTATAATAGCCAAGACATGGAAGCAACCTAGATGTCCATCAGTAGATGAATGGATAAGAAAGCAGTGGTACATATACACAATGGAGTATTACTCAGCCATTAAAAAGAATACTTTTGAATCAGTTCTAATGAGGTGGATGAAACTGGAGCCATTATACAGAGTGAAGTAAGCCAGAAGGAAAAACATAAATACAGTATTCTAACGCATATATATGGAATTTAGAAGATGGTAACAATAACCCGGTGTACGAGACAACAAAGAGACACTGATGTATAGAACAGTCTTATGGACTCTGTGGGAGAGGGAGAGGTGGGAAGATTTGGGAGAATGGCAATGAAACATGTAAAATATCATGTAGGAAACGAGTTGCCAGTCCAGGTTCGATGCATGATGCTGGATGCTTGGGGCTGGTGCACTGGGACGGCCCGGAGGGATGGTGTGGGGAGGGAGGAGGGAGGAGGTTCGGGATGGGGAACACATGTATACCTGTGGCAGATTCATTTTGATATGAGGCAAAACTAATACAATTATGTACAGTTTAAAAATAAAATAAAATTGGAAGATTTAAAAAAAAAAAAAAAAGTAAAAAGTTTAAAAACGTAGAAACAAAATAAAACCTTTTTTTCTTAAGCTTGTAGTAGGAAAGTTTTTATTTTAAAGTCATCTAATAGACTGCACCTTCTCAAATAAGAGTGATTAATGTGATCATTTTAAATTGAGTATCTTTTCATCAAAAATATTTTTATAGATTATAGATGGAGTCATAGAAGCCTTTAAAATAAGTGGGGCCAGAGTAGGAGGAAGGAGGTAATATTTAGCTCAAGTGCAGCCATGAGAAGGTGGGTGCTGTAGCTGGGAAATGTTCATAATAGTAAAAACTGGCAACAGTGCAAATGCCCACAAATAGCAGGGATCCAAAAAGCAAAACAGAAATGAACACCATCACACATGTACACAGCAGGAGGGAGCTAAGATTCAAGAGACCACTGAGAAGTGACTGGAATTAAGGATTTATTCCCTTGGGTATGGTGGTTATTAAACATTTTGATAGACTTGAAAGATGAAGAGAATGATCCGTATAAACTGCTCAAAAGAATTATCTGAATTTTTTTTTTCTTTTTACCTTTTAAGTGATTGTGGTTTATTTGTCTCCCTACAAGAGATCCACAGGTGTCCAGTCTAGGGCTGGGGAAGATGCTGGCTGATGCTGTCAAGGGCTCATAATCTTCTACTCTTGTAGAGCTATCCTAAGCTAGTGGTTCTCCTTATGGTCCCTGGAAAGCTGCTATCCCTCTGGACATCACACTTGAGTTCCAGTAAGGAAGAAGAAAACAGGGCTATGCATGAAAAGCCACACTAGGTGAGTTTCACTTTCTGTAAGGCAATTGAGAGCTTTCTTGGAAGTTGCAACCAGAATTTTTCTGCTTGAATCTCATTGGTTGGAATGATGCTCCATGACCACCTTGGGATGGGAAGAGGGTAGGGAGAGGATGAATAAGATATAGGGTTGGTCATACACCCCCAGAAGAACACCTTCTTTTCAGTCTTTGAAGATGTCAGCTTATGTGTTTTCTAGAATATGTAGCTTACTTAGGGAAAGATTTCTCTTGATAGATTTTAACATGACACCTTGCATATCTCATAGCAGGGCAGGAAAACTCCCTCCTCTGTTGTGGACTCATTCTTTCCTTGTCTTATATATGGTAATTAGAGTGCTGTCTTTGAAGCCAGACCCTGTGGGCCTGTATCTCAGCTCTTCCTCTTATTTTCTGTGTGACTTTGGGCAAGTTACTTGCTCTCAGGGTCTGAATTTCTCCATCTGTAGAAAAAATATTAAAAATGCCTCTCACTTTATCAGAATGTTGTGAGAATTAAATGAGCTGATCCCTGTGAAACAGAGCAGTGATCAACCCACAGCAAGCACTTGATAAGTGTTGGCAATTATTCTTCAAAGTTTAGAAATTTACATGGTGCCAACTCCTATCAACAGGCTTGATTGAAATGCCTTTTATTTCCTACTGACTTATTCAAAGCATCTTATTTTCCATTTGCCCTTTGAGTTTCTTGTTTCTGAAACCCAGAACTGCTCTGTGTGAGCTTCTTTTTTTTTAATGTGTATGTGTGTTTTATTATTTTTTAATATAAATTTATTTATTTTAATTGGAGGCTAATTACAATATTGTATTGGTTTTGCCATATATCAACATGAATCTGCCACGGGTATACACGTGTTCCCCATCCTGAACCCCCTTCCCACTTTCCTCCCCATACCATCCCTCTGGTCATCCCAGTGCACCAGCCCCAAGCATCCTGTTTCATGCATCGAACCTGGACTGGCGATTCGTTTGAGTGACAACAAGGCTATTCTCCCTTAAGCAAGCATTCCTAGCTCTGACAATAAGTTTGTGGTCATGACCTCACATACTTTCTCTTTATTGTTCAGTTGCTCAGTCATGTCCGATTCCTTTGTGACCCCATGAACTGCAGCATGCCAGGCTTCCTAGTCCTTCACCATCTCCTGGAGTCTCCTAAAACTCATGTCCATTGAGTCAGTGATGCCATCCAACCATCTCCTCTTCTGTCATCCCTTCTTCTCCTGCCTTCTATCTTTGCCAGCATCGGGGTCTTTTCCAATGAGTTGGCTCTTCCCATCAGGTGGCTAAAGTATTGGAGCTTCAGCATCGGTCCTTCCAGTGAATATTCAGGGTTGATTTCCTTTATGCTTGACTGGTTAATCTCCTTGTAGTCAAAAGGACTCTCAAGAATCTTCTCCAGAAGCACAGTTCAAATGCATCAACTATTTGGTGCTCAGTCTTCTTTATGGTTCATCTCTCACATCCATACATGACTACTGGAAAAACCATAGCTTTGACTAGACAGACCTTTGTTGGCAAAGTGATGTCTCTGCTTTTTAATACACTTTCTAGGCTATCTTCTCTTAGGCCTGTGAAATCTACTTTCTGGGAAAGGTTATTGCCCAGACCCACATTTGTTAAAGCTGGGACTCAAAACACCCCTGGTGGATTGCTGAAGTGAAGGTGTTGATGTTTCTCAAATGTGTATTTCCTGGAATTCCAAGCGCTCCAATGCCTCTATCCTGTGTTCCTCAAGATACAGTCTTTCTTGATCTTTAAATGCTCCATGCT
Source organism: Bos javanicus (assembly GCF_032452875.1). NCBI lineage: Eukaryota > Metazoa > Chordata > Mammalia > Artiodactyla > Bovidae > Bos > Bos javanicus. The sequence continues at coordinate 106,199,677 of NC_083873.1, forward strand.
TAAAGCAGCATTTTTATTTTCTTGATTTTCCCTTTCTGTTTCAGTGCTCCTTCAGGAGGACTCTATGGGGTTTCCTCACCTTGAGCTGTACTCCTTTAGAAGGTCAGTTTCCTGCTCAAGCACTGGTCATTGTATCTGTGAGCCTTCTTTAATTTTCCCACTGCTTTGTGGCCCAGATATTTACATCACTAATATTCTCCTATAGATAATCTCTTTAATGTCCACCATAGTAAGAGACTTGAAATCAATGAGTCTTGGACCCACAAAAAAACAGGAGTCCAGATTTGGATGATCCAAACACAGAGAGACTCAATATCTAGCCCAGACCTGATATTCCTTCATTATTTTCCTGAATGGTTTCTCCTAAATATTCCAATCTAAATCTATTGTGCTTACCTCTAGATCCCTAATTCCATAAATTCATCAATCATATCCTCTCAGGCACAAAGAATACCTCCATTGCCATTTCAATAACTAGGGCCTTGAGACATACTCTGTGATTCTTCATCAAGCTAAAAATTAAAAAAATCACCCTGTCTCACTTTTATTCACTGTGATATGATGCCAGTGTATGAAATATAAGCCCTTTTGTCCAGGAAACATCAATCCCCCAAGTTTCAAAGTTAAATTACTTGGAAAAAAGTCATCATCTTCCTTTCAGGTAAACATGGCAAGAGCTCCTGGGTTGATTATGTGATCTTTTGTATGAAAATGTCATTATAACAATTCTAGTAAATGTTTGATGAGTTGCCAGCCAACCTATGTAATAGAGAATCTATTTAACATATTAAAAAATCAGACTTGATGTAAGAAGGTATGTTCAAATCACTTGTAATAAGTTATAGAGGATATTTTAGTTTAATTTTGTTCAACTTAACACTGAGTTCTGATTAAAATTTTCAGAAGGCTAGCAAACTTATGCATTGACATTTTTTTTCTGTTTCTCAGGAAAAAAAATAATTGCATTTACAAGAAAAAAGATAGGAAAAGGAACACTGATGCCAGTGAATTTCATGGCAAGTTACCAGAATCATATTTACTGTTTGAAACAATCTTGATACCCAATAAACAGAAAATATGTTGCAAGAATTTTATATTCTTTCTATTTTTAGGGGAGGATGTTTACCATGGGAAAAAATGAAATAATCTAGTAAAAGATTAAAAATAATATAATCAAGTAGCATATGACACTTCTTCAAATGCTTATTATTAACATTTCAAAGTACACATAAATTCTCTTGGTATTACAAACCATATATATTCAATTGTCAACAATGTTTTCTATGCATATGTCTTCTCACTGCTAATAGAAAACAATATGCTTAAGGTCAAGTACCAAATTGAATTTGTCTTTTTATTTTTGAAAGTAAAACTCTTTTGACATCTCTCACACAATCAATGTTTTTTCGAAACAACTAAATTGATGAGGTCATGGTTAAAGTTTCTGAAATTCACAATTCCCTTTTAAGAAAAAAATAAAACAGCTCTTGACCCTGTTGATCAATAGAGTGGAGGAGAAAAATGTAGACTAATTATTTACTGCAAAATAAAAAAAAAAACTATGAATGCATAGTATTCTTCTTTGAGCTTGCCAATACTTATATAAAAGAAATATATAATTCATATCTCAATTTTACATGAAAGTAAAATATTATTGGAGTTCTCAGGTGGCGCTAGTGGTAAAGAACCTGTCTGCCAATGCAGGAGACATAAGAGATGCAGGTTCTATCCCTGGATCAGGAAGATCCTCTGGAGGAGGTCATGGCAACCCACTCAAGTATTCTTGTCTGGAGAATACCATGGACAGAGGAGCCTGGTGGGCTACAGTCCGTAGGGTGGCAAAGAGTCAGACATGACTGAAGTGACTGAGCATGCATGCACACAGAATATTATTGCTGATTGAGAAACTAAGACAAATTTCTTTCTTACATACCTTAATCTTATAAAATGTAACACATAAATTCTTTACTGAAAATACCTTATTTTCATAAACCACTTCATCGTATTTTATGTAGTTCTTACTGTTGTTCTTCAATCATTAAATCATGTCTGACTCTTTGTGACCCCATGGACTGCAGCACTCCAGGCTTCCTTATCCTTCACTATCTCCCAGAGTGTGCTTAAACTCGTGTCCAATGAGTCGGTGATGCCATCCAACCATCTCATCCTCTGTCATCCCCTTCTCCTCCTGCCTTTGCTCTTTCCCAGCATCAGAGTCTTTTATAATGAGTCAGCTCTTCAGATCAGGTAGCCAAAGTATGGAGCTTCAGCTTCAGCACTGCACCGAAGAACTGATGCTTTTGAACTATGGTGTTGGAGAAGACTCTTGAGAGTCCCTTGGACTGCAAGGAGATCAACCAGTCAATCATAAAGGAAATCAACACTGAATATTCACTGGAAGGACTGATGCTTAAGCTGAATCTCCAATACTTTGGCCACCTGATGTGAAGAGCTGACTCACTGGAAAAGACATTGATCTGGGAAAGATTGAAAGCAGGAGGAGGGGACGACAGAGGATGAGATGGTTGGATGGCATCACCGACTCAATAGACTTAAATTTGAGTAAGTTCTTGGAGATGATGAAGGTCAGGGAAGCCTGGTGAGCTGCAGTTCATGGGGTCACAGCAGTTCATGGGATCACAGAGTTGGACATGGCTAAGCGACTCAACAACAACAATTTGCCATGAAGTGATGGGACCAAATGACATGCTCTTATTTTTTGAAGGTTGAGTTTTAAGCCACCATTTTTATATCCTCTTTAACCCTCATCAAGAGGTGATTTTTTTTTTTTTGTAGTTACTTCTTTGAAGTACTTATTAGCAACTATAATGTGATTTAACCAAATTCTAAAATTTATTTTTTTTTGTCTCCAAACAAGAAAAGAATTACTTGTATGAAATACTTAAAATAATAGTTTTACTCATATGTTTTTCCATAAAAGACAATTTCCTATCGCTGGTTTAACAAATCACCATATAGCAGCTTCAGACAACACAAAAATGTTGTCTTAGAATTCTAGCTGTAAGAAGTCAGAAATAGCTTTCACTGGCTTAAAATCAGGTGTCAGCAAGGTTGCAGTATGGTTACTCTTTGCAGTTTTTAGTGGTTGCCAACATTCCTTGACTTGCGGCCTCTATCCCTCCAACCTCTGCTTCCATAGTCACATCTCTTTCCCTGACCTTGACGCTCTTTCCTTTCTCTTATAAGGACACCTGTGATTATCCTGGTCCCACCTGTCCAATGCACTAAACTCGCTTCATCTCAAAATCCTCATCTAACCACATCTGTAAAGTCCCTTGCTGCCTTGCTATATAACATGCACACAGGTTTCGGGGATTAGAACACAGAGGCCTTTGGAGGCGGAAGGCATTATTCTGTCAATGACTTTGTGTTTCAGGTGAAATGTGAAGTGAACTGTTGGAAGCTACTTTTGAGTAAGTGAAGCTACGCTGCATTTTCCCCACTTCACTGACCTGGATGTAGCAAAAGTTTGCAGGTACAGACACATGAAGGGTCCAGTAGGCTTTGGTGCCTTAACACATTTAATTTTACCCAGCAGGAATGGTTGTCATTTTAGAGACGAAAAGGATTCCCACAAGCTTATTTAACAACTGAAGGCCTGAGTGTGCCAGCTGGTATGATGCTTACCCACTCTTTTTTCACATATCCTGATTTTTTCTTTTCTTTTTTTTGTTCTTAAAGAGTTTAAATACTCTTGATTTAAAGACAAAAAACTATATCCTGAGAATAACTCCAGAACTCCTTTTTAGAGCAGCTAAAGCATTTTCCGTATCCATCTGTTACCTGAAGTTCATGAACATTTGGTGAAACGAAGCATTAGGTTGTTGGAGGGTAAATGCACAGGGGGAAAACAAGGACCTCAACGTTATAACAAGTGCTCTCATAGCTTACTCCTTTTAAGATGTAGGGTGAACACCCATGGAGCGTGCGACATCCATGTTCATCTTTTGCTCTTGAGTGTGTGTATGTTCTTGTGTGCCTGCTTAGTCACGTTCAACTCTTTGCAGCCACATGGACTGTAACCTGCTAGGCTCCTCTGTCCATGAGATTTGCCAGGCATGAATACTGGAATGGATTACCATTTCATCCTCCATGGGATCTTCTTCCCAACCTAGGGACCTGCCTCTCTTGCATGTCTTGGATTGGCAGGCAGATTCTTTACCACTGGCACCACTCATCTTTTGCTCAATTGATATCAAATATGATTTGGCGTATGATCATGAAGTAGTATAAGATTCTATAATAAAAATATAATATTTTGTAGGCTAAATTGGCCTCCAATGCATAAGCTTCCCAAAGAATTGATGTTCAACTATTAGAGGGAAACCTACATTGAATTATTATATAAACATTGTTTTTTTTCCTAATGCTACTTTTGCTGGCTGGCTCTTAAATAAAATATACATTCATCTCTTTATCTCCTGAATGATATGGACAATAACATTTATTTTCCTTGTCTGGAGGGAAGCTAGTTTTTATGTGACTGTTTTTCTATATGGCTAAACATTTGACAAATGTATATGGCCAAAACTATGACAAACATCGTATTATCTTATTGCTTTATCCTCCCAAGGCATGCTGCTTTCATTTGCAGTGTTGAAACTGGCTCACAAACTCTGTGTCTATGTTCTACCCTTCAAAGGGGAAAAGGGAAGGTGAAACGCAACCTGGTTTGTCTCTGAGGACTTAACTTTAACTTGCATATGTAATTTCAGATGACATTCTATTGGTCAGTGGATTGTCACAAGATTCAGACAATCTGCCAAGGAAGCTGTGAGTTATATTCAGGTGGGTAACCATGAGCACATCCAACCCCTAGGGTGTGGTAGATAGAGAGAGAGACAGAGACAGAGATAGAAACAGAGAGAAACAGAAGGAGAGGGAGATCCTGTAACTACAGTGTTCATGCGTGCTCATTCCATCATGTCTGACTCTTTACAGCCATGGACTGTAGCCCCCCAGGCTCCTCTGTTCATAGAATTTTCCAGGCAGTTATATTGGAGTGGGCTGCCATTTCATTCTCTAGAGGATCTTCCTGACCCAGGGATCGAACTCACATTTCTTGTGTCTTCTGCATTGGCAGGCAGATTCTCTACCACTGTGCCACCTGGGAAGCCATAGCTACAAGACAGTAGGCTTTATATCAAACTAGATGCAAGGGCAAGCTATTTTACTTAGAGATAGAAGTATAAATGGAAACTTCCATTTATATATGGGGGCATATATTTTGAAATGTTCATTCATTTCCCTCCCTCCCTTCCTTGGCTCCTTCCCTCCTCCATTCCTTTCTTAAATAAGCATTACATCAGATACTATTCTAAATATGAGGGCAGGGGTGAGGGATGTTAAGAGATGGGAAAAAAAGAAGAGCCTTGCCATCATGTAGCTAACCATCCAGGTATCATGGTGGTTTTCAGTCTTGACTGATTACTAGAATCACCTGAAGAAAGTTTACAAACTGAAATGCCCAGAGTGTAACCAAATGCATTTCATGGGACTCTGGGTTGAGACCCAGCACCAGGATGTCAGACAGTGCCTCAGGTGATGCCCACACACAGCCAAGCTGAGGATCACTGAATGGAGATGAGATCATCTCTAATGTTGACCCTTCCCATCTCTTGGGAAGCGAAGTCAGCAAAGGAACCTGACAGGGAAGTCAGATGATTGGAGGCTGTGGTCTTCCAGATGGAACCACCCAGTGGACCTTCCAGAGTCATTTACTGTTACTCTTATAGCCTTCTCCCCTGATATCCTGTTGTCTGTTTTCAGGTTCCTCCCATGCTCACTCTTCCTTCAGGCTTTATATAAGCTTCTTTTTTTTTAATTTAATTTTTATTTTATATTGGATTGTAGTCGATTAAAAATGTGTTAGTTTCAGATGTACAGCAAGTGACTCAGTTATAGATACATATATATCCCTTCTTTTTTCAGATTCTTTTCACAAGTAGGTTATTACTGAATACTGAGTAGAGTTCCCTGTGCTATACAATTGGTCCTTATTGATTACCTCAAACTCCTAATTCATCCCCTCCCCCACATTTCCCCTTCAGTAACCATAAGTTTGTTTTCCAGGTCTGTAGGTATGTTTTGGTTTTGTAAGTAAGTTCAGTTACATAGCTTCCTACCATGAGCTCCCACTGTCTTACCACCTACCTACACCCAGGTAACTCCTGCTCTCTCATTGGATGTGGTATCAAATGTCACTTCCTCAGGCAAGGTTTTCTTGGCTACTGCCCAGACTAGGTCAGTTGCCCTATTACAATCTCTCACAGAACCCTGAAGTTTCTTTTCACAGCACTTATGACAGTTTCAGATAGAAATCTATCTGGATAATCATTTCATTTATTTCTAGTCTTGTTGCTGCTGCTAAGTTGTTTCAGTCGTGTCTGACTCTGTGCGACCCCATGGACTGCAGCCTACCAGGCTCCTCCGTCCATGGGATTTTCCAGGCAAGAGTACTGGAGTGGGTTGCCGTTGCCTTCTCCCTCTAGTCTTGTTAATAGACTGTAAAAGCTCTATGGAAGCTGATATCATTTCCATTGCACTCATTTTTAAACCTCAAATACCTAGAAAGATGACTCCTGCTTACTAAGCATTAATTTTATTTATTTCTTGAATGAGTAAAGCAGACAAGAAGCTGATCTCAGAAGGGTTGATAGGGTATTTAACACATTGAAGAACTATCGTGACAACACTGCAATCGACAGAGGCAGGTGCATAAACTGGATTTGTGGTATCAAGCCTGGGTGACTGAACGAATAGTCGTATCATTAACAAAAATTGGTATGCCAATTGCAAAGAGTGATTAAACAATGATTGCTTTTTCTGGCATACCAATTTTTGTTAACGATTTGACTATTCATTCAGTCACCCAGGCTTGATACCACAAATGCAGTTTATATACCTGCTTCTGTCAATTGCAATGTTGTCATGATAAAAAGCAATCACTGTTTAACCAACTAGTAAATGGTTATCTCACTGGAAAATCAGAAGTTGAATTCCCAACCCATTCAAAACAAATCTATAAGACTGGGAAGAGGAGATAAATAAGACCATAAATGAGGGATTCTAACATAAAGTACTATAGCTTCCAGCATTTTCTGGATGTTAGGAATGAGACAGAGACACCAACAGGAGCCTTGGGAAAGTTAAGCCTCTTGGGTTCCCCTATCAGACACACTGTACCACCAGGTTTCTCTTGCCAGGCCTGAGTCTCTTCCAGCCTGAGTCTCCTACATCAGCAGGTAGATTCTTTCCTGATGTACCGCCTGTGAAGTCTCTGTTACAGGGCACCTGTTAGGTATTGTTGTTGTTCAGTCGGTAAGTCGTGTCCAACTCTTTGCAACCCCATGGACTGCAGCAGTCTAGGATCCTCTCTCCTTCACTATCTCCTGGAGTTTGCTCAACTTCACATCCATTGAGCTGGTGGTACTGTCCATCTCATCTTCTGCCTCCCGATTCTTCTTTTGACTTCCAACTTTTCCAGCACCAGGGTCTTTTCCGATGAGTTGGCTCACAAACACCATAAGCTAAGAGACAAGGAAGGAGTCTCCAGAGGGAGCACTGCTCTGCTGACACATTGATTTTGGACTTCACCTAAGGTGGCCAAAAACTGGAGCTTCAACTTCAGCATCAGTCATCCAATGAATATTCAGGGTTGGTTTCTTTTAGGATTGACTGGTTTGATCTCCTTGGAGTCCAAGGGACTCTCAAGGGTCTTCTCCAGCACACAGTTCAAAATCAATTGGAACACAGCCTTGTTGTGGCAAAAGGGCTTGCATAAGCAACTCAGTGAAGTTACAAGCCATGCTGTGCAGGGCTATCCAAGACAGGTCACAGTGAAGAGCTCTGACAAAACATGGTCCACTGGAGAAGGAAATGGCCACCCTCTCCAGTATTCTTGCCTGGAGAACCCCATGACTTTTGAGGTAGCCTTCTTCCAAGTTCTCAGAGAAGTTTGGTGAGAGGCCCTCTACTCCTATCCCGGTTACCTGATTTTCCCACATCATTCAGGCAGAAACCTAGAGTGGGAAATAAGGATGCAGATATTCACCTCTTGCTTTCATCCTTTTTCTGTCATCCATAGTACCTGTGTTAATTTCCTAGGGCTCCGCTAAAAAGTTACCATAGATTGGGTTGCACGAAGCAACAGAGATGAATTGCCTCATAGTTCTGGAGGTCCAAAGTCCAAACCAAGGTGTCATCAGAGCTGTCCTCCTGGGAGACTCCTTCCTTGTCTCTTTTAGCTTTTGCTGCTGGTGAGCAATCATCAGCTTGTAGATAAGCCACATTAGTCTCTGCTTCCACTGTCACGGCGTCCTCCCTGTGTCTGTGTGTCTTCACATGGCGTTCTTCTGTGTTTGTGTCTTCATATGGCTGTTTATTTATAAAGACCCAGTCATATGGGATTATGACATCATCTTAACTGGATTCATCTGTAGAGACTATTTCCACATAAAGTCACATTCACAGGCTATCTCTGGAGGTGAGAACCTCAGCTTATCTTTTGTGGGGACACAATTCCACTGTACACTGTACTCACATCCTTTCTGTTTCTCATGAAATGGCTGGCTTCCCACCCTTGCTGCTAGAGGTGAAAGGATCTCTCTTTGCATTGCTAGAGAACATGATGACAATGGAGCCTATAGACAGTCTTGTTCATAGACCAAAGGAGAAGTAAAGATTTGGAAACTTACTCTCAAGACCCTTGCCTGGCTTGCAGGGCCTTCACTTTAGTGCCCAATCCTGTTTTTGCATGACAAAGCTCACATATCATGTTGCCTTGTTCCTTCTCTTTGCATTCTGTCTGGGACAAGTTCTCATTTTTGCCTCCAAGCAAGTGTATGCTAGTGAGGACAAAGTTCATGCACAAAGGCAAAAGAATAAAAATTCTGTTAATAATGTAATAGTACCTAAACATCTCAGTTCAGTTCAGTCATTCACTCGTGTCCAGTTCTTTTTGACCCTATGGATTGCAGCACACCAGGCCTCCCTGTCCATCACCAACTCCCAGAGTTTACTCAAACGTACATCCATTGAGTCAGTGATACCGGCCAACCATCTCATCCTCTGTCATTCCCTTCTCCTCTCACCTTCAATCTTTTCCAGCATCACGGTCTTTTCCAATGAGTCATCTGTCTGTATCAGGTGGCCAAAGTACTGAAGTTTCAGCTTCAGCATCAGCCCTTCCAATGAATATTCAGAACTGATTTCCTTTAGGATGGACTGGTTGGATCTCCTTGAGAGAGGGATTCTCAAGAGTCTTCTCCAACACCACAGTTCAAAAGCATCAATTCTTTGGTGCTCAGCTTTCTTTATAGTCCAATTCTCATATCCATATATTACCACTGGAAAAACCATAGCTTTGACTAGATGGACCTTTGTAGGCAAAGTAATTGTCTCTACTTTCTACTTTTTAATATGCTGTCTAGGTTGGTCATAGGAGTAAGTATCTTTTCTTCCAAGGAGGAAGTGTCTTTTAATTTCATGGCTGCAGCCACCATCTGCAGTGATTTTGGAGCCCCCCAAAATAAAGTTTGTCACTGTTTCCCCATCTATTTGCCATGAAGTGATGGGACCAGATGCCATGATATTCATTTTCTGAATGTTAAGTTTTAAGCCAACTTTTTCACTCTCCTCTTTCACTTTCATCAAGAGGCTCTTATAGTAAAGAATCCACCTGCAATGTGGGAGACCTGGCTTCAATCCCTAGGTTGGGAAGGTCCCTGGAGGAGGGCATGGCAACCCACTCTAGCTTTCTTGCCTGGAGAATCCCCATGGACAGAGGAGCCTGGTGGGCTACAGTCCATAGTGTTGCAAAGAATCAGACATGACTGAATGACTAAGCACAGCACATTTCTGAATAAGCTCAACTCTATGCTCCTATAGTCTGGTTCAGTTTTTGTTTGCTTGCTTGTTTACTGAAGTATAGTTGATTGATAATATTGTGTTAGTTTTAGACATACAGCAAAAGTGGTTATATATATATATATATACATATACTCTGCTGTGCTAAGTCGCTTCAGTAGTGTCTGACTCTTTGCAACCCTATGGACTATATAATTTCCTATACTATACAAAAGGAGTTTGTTGTTTATCTGTTTTATATATAGTAGTTTGCATCCACTAAACGTAAACACGTAACTTATCTCCCTCCCCCTCCCCCCACCACTATCCCCTTTGATAAGTCTCAGTTTGTTTTCTATGTCCATGAGTATGTTTCTGTGTTGTAAATAAGTTCATTTGTATCATATTTTATTTTGAACATGCAAATGATATCATATGATATTTGTCTTTGTTCTAACTTACTTCACCAAGTATAATATTCTCTAGGTCCACTCATGTTGCTAAAAATGGCAAGATTCCATTCATTTTTTATGACTGAGTAATACTCCATTATACATATGTATGTGTGTATGTATACACACACATGTATATGTATGAGTGAGTAAGTGAAAGTCTTTCAGTCATGTCTGACTCTTTGCAAGTCCTTGGACTGTAGCCTGTCAGGCTCCTCTGTCCATGGAATTCTCCAGGCAAGAATACTGGAGTGGGTAGACATTCCCTTCTCCAGGGGATCTTCCTGACCCAGGGATCAAACCTGGGTCTCTGTATTGCAGGTGGATTCTTTACCATCTGAGTTTCCAGGGAAGCCACATGTAAAAACACGTTTTCTTAAGCCAGTCATCTGTTGATGTGCACTTGGATTGTTTCCATGTCTTCATCATTGTAAATAGTGCTGCTATGGACACTAACTTTTTGAATTATAGTTTTATCTGGATATATGCCCAGAAGTGGGGTATACTAACTTTACAAATTAGAGTTTTTATTTTTTCCAGATTTATACCCAAGAGTGAGGTTGCTGAATCATATGAATGGTTCAGTTTTCAAAGTAACTCAGTATTAGTCTTAGATTTAGGTGCTTCTACAAATGACAGCCTCATTTAATAGAGCTGACTTTGGTCCCAGGTCCTAAGCTGTTTCCATCTGGAAGCCAGAGACTGAGTTCTGGCTTCAGATAAGATAAATAAGGAAGAGCCCTCTTGTCTGATATGGTCTCTCCTCATCCTTCAAAATCTTCTCTTCCCTGCCTGGGATTCTCACTGCCATGTCCACTGAAGACAGGCTCTGTGTCATTAGCTGCTTGTCCTTAGACCACCGGTGCATCTATTGGGTTTGGGAAGACAAATTAAAGCATCTCACCAGCTGCTCACATTGTGTTGCCTCAACAACTAATTGAACGGTCAGAAGAGTTCATTTTTAATTTAGCTGTACTCATCTTGGTAGGAGTAGTCACAGCTCAGACGGAGAAAAGACACTTGAAATAAAAAGACTTGAGAAAAGGACTTGAATTCCAGACAGCCTTTGACCAGGAGGAGATTAGACATTTTTTATTTTGTGAATTCGGTGAACTTTGAGTAGCATTTGCAAGGAACATAGAATATAGAAAATCCTTGTTCAGTTTCATGTCTTTTGTCTTTGAATCAGAAACACAAGGAAAACAGCTTCCATATGGTCTCACTTTCAAAATTGTGGGATAATTAGTACACTTTAAAGAGTCAGTAGCTTTGACTTCTGTATGAGCGTCATATGGTTCATGCAGTAAATTGATAGCTTTCAAGTGTCTCAGGCAAGGCCGGATGTGGGATTGGGGTTCAGGTAGATGGGAGGCTCTGATGATGGGCTATTATTTATTCTTCCTTAATTAGGTGACTGCATTTTGCATGTGCTTTTAGATCATAATAAACAACTCATTATCAGGCTCCTCCCTAAATACTCCAAAATAATTCTCAATAGGAAAAAAATATTTACTGAATTAACTGACAGCCTTGCTCACAAATACAGCCCGACCTCATGTTTGTGTTTTTTATTTTAACTTTTACTTTTTCTAACGCTCCCTGAAATGTCCATTTTTTTTCCTATGGATCAATTTTATTTTAAAGCAACTTCTAAATATTCTTTCTATTACGATTGTTATCACTGACTGTTTGGAACCTTATCTCATGAGCAAAGAAGGCTGTCATAGATGGAAATTGCTAAAGAAATTTTCTTACAGTGAGAAACAAAACAAGAGCCTTTTATTTGCCAGGCTCATTTGTCTTTGTCTATAGGTCTCACTTCATGTTTATCCTGATACTTTTAAACATTTATTTTAGTTCCAGAATGAAGGATCTTTTGTTGTGGTGTACAGTCAAGGCTATGGTTTTCCAGTAGTCATGTATGGATGTGAGAGTTGGACTATGAAGAAAGCTGAGCACCGAAGAATTGATGCTTTTGAACTGTGGTGTTGGAGAAGACTCTTGAGAGTCCCTTGGACTCCAAGAAGATGCAACCAGTCCATTCTAAAGGAGATCAGTCCTGGGTGTTCTTTGGAAGGAATGATGCTAAAGCTGAAACTCCAATACTTTGGCCACCTCATTCGAAGAGTTGACTCATTGGAAAAGACTCTGATGCTGGGAGGGATTGGGGGCAGGAGGGGAAGGGGACGACAGAGGATGAGATGGCTGGATGGCATCACTGACTCAATGGATGTGAGTTTAAGTGAACTCCGGGAGTTGGTGATGGACAGGGAGGCCTGGCGTGCTGCAGTTCATGGGGTCGCAAAGAGTCGAATATGACTGAGCGACTGATCTGAACTGAGCTGACAGTCGTAGTTGCCCCATGGCAGGTGGGATCTCAGTTCTCTGATCAGGGATCAAACCCATGTCCCCTGCACTGGAGTGGGTTGCCATTTTCTCTTCCAGGGGATCTTCCTGATGCAGGGATCAAACTCACCTCTCTTGCATTGCAGGCAGATTCTTTACCACTGAGCCACCTTAGAAGCACTGTAAAGCTGATCAGAATCGTTCATTCATAGGAAAATGTTAGCCTGGAGTTGTTCTTTGCCTGAATTCTTAACCATCAGGGTAGTCACTCTATCCTGATCTTTAGAGAGGGCAGAGCAGGGATCTTTTCCCTGATTACACATGAGAATGTGAAAGCTTAATTCATTTGTTTCTTAATTTTTTTGGTTTGTTTTCTTTTCTTATTTTACTCAACCAGGAAATAAATTGAGACCTTGCCTCTGTCTACGTTAAGCTTACAGTGATAAACCAAGCAAGCATCTAGCATTAGACAGTGTTAGGAATGTGGTGTGATGGCGGGGGCGGGGGGCCCTCTCTTACTCAGGAGATCGAGTAGGCTTACTTGAGGAAGAGAATTGGGAAATGACACTAGGAAGGAAAGAGATGAGTAGGAGAGTTAGGTAGGGGAAGATAGGCCAGAGGAGAAGGAAGAGTATCAAGGGCAGGGGAAGAGCATGTGTAAGTCCTGGGAGGTAAGAAAGAGATGCTTTTTTGAGGAGATGTTTTGGACAAACAACAGCTAGAAATGACTGAGAGAAGGTTGAATGAAGTGTGTTGGGGAGATGAGTGAAATCAGCAATTTAATTCTTTAGAATGAATTAAAGAGATTAATGAATATCCTTACCATGAAATGATGCGTCATCTAGGGATTATCTGATTCTATCAGGTTGTGTACAGATGTGAAAGTTGTACCATATAGATGGTTGAGCATGAAAGAACTGATGCTTTTGAACTGTGCTGGAGAAGACTCCTGAGTGTTCCTTGGCCTGCCAGGAAGTCAAACCAGTCAATCCTAAAGGAAATCAACCATGAATATTCATTGAAAGGACTGATGCTGAAGCTGAAGCTCCAATATTTTGGCCCCCTGATGTGAAGAACTAACTCACTGGAAAAGATCCTGATGCTCGGAAAGATTGAAGGCCAAAGGAAACGATAAGTGGATAAGATGGTTAGATAACATCATCAACAAAATGGACATGAATTTAAGCAAACTCAGGGAGACAGTGAAGGACAGGGAAGCCTGGTGTCCTGTAGTCCATGGGGTGGCAAAGAATTGGACACAACTTAGTGACTGAACAAAGCAAACAAAAAAAATCATGTTGTAATCTTCTGTCTTTGATTAGGTTGCTTTATAATTCTGAAAGTAGAAGGTAGTTTGCAGAAAACTGAGAGCAACACAAATAACTTTACCTAGATAAAAGCTAATTACCTGTGTCCAGTGCAATGAAACGGCAACCCACTCCAGTGTTCTTGCCTGGAGAATGCTAGGGACAGCGGAGCCTGGTGGGCTGCCAGCTATGGGGTCCCACAGAGTCAGACATGACTGAAGCAACTTAGCAGCAGTAGCAGCAGCAGTGCAATGAAGTTGATTATGCCCTATGGAAAACATTTTTTTTTTTTTTGCAAACTCATGTTAATATTTTTTATTCCATGTACATTTGTGGTTCTTTGACTTTTCATCTAAACAGATTATAATTTTTTCCAGTTCCTTCATTAAATAATGTATTAGATAAAGTCTTTGATTCATGCTAATTTTATATATGTGTACCCAATAATCTTAGTTTCCCACAGAAGTTTAGTTCAGGCTTTGGGTAAAAACTGATAGGCTTATATTTGTATTTTCTTTTGTCTTCACAGAGTAGTTCACAGAACACATATACTTTTGTACCTTCAGACACCAGGTAAATGTTTTCCTATAAATGAATGATTTTGATTGACTTTACAGCACTTCCAAGGATGCTCAGTGGAAAAGAATCTGCCTGCAATGCAGGAGATGTGGGTTTGATCAGGAAGACCCCTAGAAGACAAAATTGCAACCCACTCCAGTATTCTTGCCTGGAAAATCCCATGGACAGAGGAGCCTGATGGGCTACAGTCCATGTGGTCACAAAGAGCTGGGCATGACGGAGGAACTCAGCATGCATACACAGTGCTTCTCTGGTCACTTTCTGTTATCCACACTCAGTCAGTTCAGTTAAGTTCAGTTGCTCAGTCGTGTCCAACTCTTTGTGACCCCATGAATCGCAGCACGCCAGGCCTCCCTGTCCATCACCAACTCCCAGAGTTCACTCAGACTCACGTCCATCGAGTCAGTGATGCCATCCAGCCATCTCATCCTCTGTCATCCCCTTCTCCTCCTGACCCCAATCCCTCCCAGCATCAGAGTCTTTTCCAATGAGTCAACTCTTCCCATGAGGTGGCCACAGTATTGGAGTTTCAGCTTTAGCATCATTCTTTCCAAAGAAATCCCAGGGCTGATCTCCTTCAGAATGGACTGGTTGGATCTCCTTGCAGTCCAAGGGACTCTCAAGAGTCTTCTCCAACACCACAGTTCAAAAGCATCAATTCTTCGGTGCTCAGCCTTCTTCACAGTTCAACTCTCACATCCATACATGACCACTGGAAAAACCATAGCCTTGACTAGACGGACCTTTGTTGGCAAAGTGATGTCTCTGCTTTTCAATATTCTATCTAGGTTGGTCATAACTTTCCTTCCAAGGAGTAAGCGTCTTTTAATTTCATGGCTGCAGTCACCATCTGCAGTGATTTTTGGAGTCTATAAAAATAAAGTCTGACACTGTTTCCCCATCTATTTGTCATGAAGTGATGGGACCAGATGCCATGATCTTCATTTTCTGAATGTTGAGCTTTAAGCCAACTTTTTCCATACTAATGAATATTTTTTCTGCCTGTTCTCCTCTATCTTACCACTACACACACACACACACACACACACACACACACACACACAGAGACTGTTCTGCAAAGGGCTAGAGTTCTACGGAGGATCCTAAGGGGCAGTTACAGGCTCTAAAACATTCAGGTGAATAGGCTCCAGGCCTTTAGCTGGACATAGGTGATACAATTAGCAAATGCTATACATGTCTATGGGCTTCCCAGGTGGCACTAGTGGTAAAGAACCTGCCTGCCAATGCAGATGACTTAAGAGATGCAGCTTCAGTCCCTGGATTGGGAAGATCCCCTGGAGCAGGGTATGGCAACCCACTCCAGTATTCTTGCCTGGAGAATCCCACGGACAGAGGAGGCTGGTGGGCTACAGTCCATAGGGTTGCAAAGAGTCAGACACGACTGAAGTGACTTAACAGACACATATGTGTTTATAGAGAAGAATCCTTCCTGAAGGTTGGTGTTGTCAGACAAAGACTTTTGAAGGAGGTAACGCTTGTTCTTGTGCTGGGACGTCAAGGATGAAGAGGATTCCAAAGTGGAAAAGAGATTATGTGGCATAGAAAATTAGAACAAAGGAAGAAACATGTGCTTGGGAGGCAGATCTTTGAGTTGATTTAGCTGGTCACACAGAGGGCTCTGATCAAACTGGAGAAAGAGGCTGAGGGGCCCACTGCATTCCTTTAGTGGGATATTCTGGAACTGCACATGGTAATTCTATTTGCAGCTCACCCTCTCCAGACAAAACTGACAGGGGAAGCTGAAAAATGAGTTTTAGATTAGAACTCATACTTTTAATTGATTTCGATACTGAGCAATAAGTGAAGACGTTGCAAATTAACTATAGTGTCTGCTCTGGTCCAGCCCAAGGAATACTTTGTTATTGCACCTGGTTGTTATGATTATGAAGGGTCCAACTCTCCTTCCTCTGATATTAGAGCTGGCCCTCTCAACGTAACGGGCAGATTATGCTTACAAAAATCACAGCTTTGAGCCAAGGATCTAACACTTAGAGACACTCTCTTGGCCTTTCTGAGCCTGAGTCTTGAAGCTTCTTGTTCCGTATCAGTGAAATGAAGCAGATGTTTTGAAAACATTTCAGCATCTCTTCCAGGTCCCTTGTGATGGTACTTGTCCCTTTTCTTAAACCATAAGATCTTTTACGACAAAGACCACAATGCTCTCCCTCAGGCTTGGTGGGATTTCACATGGAGAGATACTCAGGAAAGCAGTTTCAATACTTTCTGGTTGATTAAAAGTCTAGATGAATGAGTGGATAAATGGGCACGCCATTTATGTTGGCTGTATGTATGTTGGCTACTCTCTCTGTTTTTGTTCCTCGTTTATATAGCGGCAGAATTGAGCTTCTCATTGAGTTTCCTAACAAGCATCCATTTATGCCAAAAGCTCTAATAAGCAAAGTAAGTTCTAAAAGGGTTTATGGGAGTATCAAAGCAGGGAGCTTGCATCACATGCTTGGCAGCCAGTGGCTTCAGAACTCATAAGGGTATTTCTAGTCTTCAAAGTCATTGCTTGGCTGTACCAGGGTGGATTGTACCAGGGTGGTATGTCCCCTGTCCCTACCTTGCTATTGCTCCAAGCAGGTCCAGCTTTTCTTTTACCTCTTTCATTGGCTTCCATCCCCAAACCACCTCCAGAGAAGACGGCAGAACAAAACAGCAAATAAGAACTGCAACTTCCTTCCAACTAAATAAATTAGTTAGTGAATTATCCCTGCAATGTGTTATTTTTCTAAGCAAAATGGAGGGCCAAGTTCACAGAGACACTTTATTTAAAAGGCAGGTGGGGTTATAAACATTTTATTTCTGTTACAGTCTAGTGGATAAAGAGATAAAGATGAGGTAATGGAAAGAAGAGCAAGGATGTAGTTAGCCATTTTTAACAGTTGACATTTACTGACTGAACACTGTACACCAGGCTTAATCATCTAAAATGTATTATTATCCTCCTCCTGTGCATACAAAATACAGTGGTATCAGAGCAGTTTGGACTTGTTCAAGATGATAGATTATATTTGCCATAAAAGGAATTAAGCCCAGAGCCATCTGATTCCAGTGCTTATCCTTTCCTTCCTCAAAATATTGCTTTGCTGCCTTCTGTATGAGTTTATTCCATAATCAGGGCAGCCATCTCTCTGAATGCCTGACTTCCCCAGGTAAAGAAAGGGCACCCAGCAGCAGCTAATTATACCCGAGAAGCTATAGTTGCCACCAAATTACTCACACTGTCTTGGCTTATGCTTCACCAATGATCCCCTACAGGACTCTGTAATCTGATAACAATCAGAAACTCAGCAAAGCGCTTATCAGCTATTTCACAATGACAAATGTTTGCCAGCAGAGCAGATGAAAAGGAAGATCACAGAGGTGGTTCTTCATGTGGGAAAGGTAGAGAAAGCATTCTGTTTAGGGGATGTGGTTCCAACAACTGGGATAACTGTAATCAAGCAAAAGAGAAATATAAGAACTGCTGTGAGTGGAGAGCTTTTCTTCTGTTTTCTCAAAATTATCACAGGCAAAGTTCATCCAGCAGTAGAGAAAGATTAACACAAAAGTCTGTGTGTGTGCATGCTCAGCCATTTCCAACTCTTTACGACCTCAGGAATGTAGCATGCAAAACTCCTATGTCCATGGAATTTTCCAGGCAAGAGTACAGGAGAGGATTGCCATTGCCTCCTCCAGAGGATCTTTCTGACCCAGGGGTTGAACCCAAGTCTCCTGCATTGGCAGGTAGATTCTTTACCACTTCACCACCTAGGAAACTAGACTAGTATTAATGTAGAAGGCTCTTATGGCTACATGGAACTACTTAAGTTCAATTCATGATATTTAGATAAAAAATGTAGATCCTCAGTCACACTAGGCACATTTCAAAGGCTCAGCAGCCATACTACTTGTGATTATTGCTTTAGACAGACAGCTCAGTTATATAATAATCCCATCATTGCAGGAGATTCTATTGGACAAGATCTCCTTGGACTGCAAAGAGATCAAACCAGTCAATCCTAAAGGAAATTATCCTGAATATTTATTGGAAAGACTGATGCTGAACCTGAAGCTCCAGTACTTTGGCCAGGTGATGAGAAGAGCTGACTCATTGGAAAAGACCCTGATGCTGGGAAAGATTGGAGGCAGGAGAAGGGGACGACAGAAGACAAGATGGTTGGATGGCATCACTGACTCAATGGACATGAGTTTGAACAAGCTCCGGTAGGTGGTGAGGAACAGGGCAGCCTGGAGTGCTGCAGTCCATAGGGTCACAAACAGCTGGACGTGACTGAGCGGCTGAACAACAACTACTATTGGGCAACACTTGTCCAAAGCATAAAGCACTGTGGATAAAGGAAACCGCTGATGATGATGCAGAGCTAATTAGCAGAGGGAATGTTTGCTGAGCAGTGAATAGGATTAAAGTCCTGGAATTGCTCTACCTCTCCCATCCTTAAATGGCATTGTCATATCCACCATTTTTTTTTTATTTTGATACAGTGCATATAACATAAAATTTATCATCTTAATCATTTTAAGTATACAGTTCTACATTTTTAAGTTTATTCACAATACTGTGCAACAAAGTCTACAGAATTTTTCTTCATGCAAAATCACAAGTCTATACCCTTTACACAACTCCCCTGGTCCTTCCCCTGCTAGTACCTGACAACCTCCATTCGACTTCATGTTTGTATGAATTTGGCTACTCTAAATTCTTCCTATAATGGAGTCATACCGTACTTGTCCCTTCGTGACTGGCTTATTTCACATAGCATACTGTCTTTGAGATCCATTCATGTCATAGTATGTGTCAGAATTTCATTCCTTTTTAAGGCTAAATCACATTGAATTGTATATGTGTATACCACATTTTAGTTACCCGTTAGTCCTTTAATGGATGCATGGGTGGCTTCTGTCTTTTAGCTATTGTGAATAGTGCGTCTGTGCACGTCGGTATAGCGATATCTCTTTGAGACTCTGTTTTCAGTTCTTTTGGACACATACCCAGAAGAGAAATCTCTGGTTGATATGGTAGTTCTATTTTCAGTTTTTAAGAAGTGCCATATCGTTTTCCATAGTTGCTGTGCCATTTTTACATTCCCATCCACAGTACACAAAGATTTCAATTTATCTACATCCTCACCTCATACATTATTTTCTGTTTTTACTCCTTCCTTTTTGGATAGTAGTCATCTTGATTGGGTGTGGAGAATATCCACCTATTTTTAAAGGCTACTGTATTTTCCATGATGTGAACATTATTTGGCAAAACATTTTTTTTTTTACATTTTTGGTTAAAATAACTGCATATTTATCATAGAAAATTGAGAAAATATGGTGAAGACTTTGGAAGAGAGTGAAAAAAATAGGCATAATTGTACCATTGAAAGGTAAGTGCTACTAATATCTTGATGCACATTAAAAAAATATACATTTGTAGTTTTCCAGATGGGAACTGTATTTTATGTACTGCTGTGTAATTTATTGTTAAAATAATACTTATTGGTATTTTTATGTCATTAAATAATTTTAAATGTTTTATAATAATGTGGTATAGATGTTAACATACTACAGCTTAAAATTGGTTCAGAATGGGGAACACATGTATACCTGTGGCAGATTCATTTCGATATTTGGCAAAACTAATACAATATTGTAAAGTTTAAAAGTAAAATAAAATAAAAAAACCCCATGTTTTTATTTGTTATTTTAAATATATAAATAATGAACATTCTTAAACTTAAATCACTACATAACTGTATGAAAACATTCTAGGACAAAATTCTGGATTTTTCTAGTCACAGGGTTTAGGTTTTTAAAAAACTTTTCTTTTTGAAAAATAGTGTACATGGAGAAAACTAAAAATAATAATTGCCCAATAATCTATTCTAAAGTGAACACATCAACATTACCAGCATCCTTTTGGTCCAACTAGCTTTTTCAACAACAGCTGGCTATTGCCTTCCTACTCAGGCTCGGTTTACCAGAAGGAGATGCCACGAGGAGAAATTGTCTGCAAGTGAATTACTAAGGAAATGCTCCCATGGGAGACAGATGAGGGAAGGGGAGGAAGGGGTCCTCAGAGTGAAAGGCCTTCCTCCCCAGGTCGCTTCAGTCTGAGCCGAGAGGAGGACTCAGGGGTGGGAGAACTCAGGGGTGAGTGGCCTCAGCACTGTCCTTGTGTGTCCTGGGGGCTGAACTAGCCTACTCCCAGTGGCAGCAAAGTCTCTGCAGGAACAGAAAGCGCAGACTCCAGACCCTACTAGCCTCTGTGCTTACTGCCAAAGGCTCCACAAGGACGGCTGGTCTAAGAAGCCCCGCAGGTACTGTCCACTGAAAGGCCTGCAGAGGCACAGGGGAGCTGATTGTACTGAAATGATAAATGGGATCTGAGGGGGCTTAGGGGAGTCCATCACACTGTCCACCACACACGCCAGGGCCCCTCCTGCCAAGGGGAAACTGAGACCAGCTGCAACTTGGGCTCCTCTTGCAGTGCTGCAATGTTTGCGCCTGGACACGCCTCCTTGAGCAACAAAATGCAAGGAAACCGTATGAGACTAAAAAGGAACAGCGTGGGTATACAGCTGGGGCAAATTCTGGATGAAAGATACAAAAACACCAAAACAAAACAAAGAAAAAACCCCTACTGCAACTTCTGAAGAGCCAGGAGCAGAAGCAGGGTACTGAGTAAGCCCCCTGCACTCAGTACCAGCAGAGGGGCGAGCAAATGAACTAAGCCTCTCTCAACCAGACCCCTGGACATATTCCTACTCTCATTCTGTGTAAGAAACAAACTCACCCTGTCTCAGAGAGGGGGCAAGCAAAGGAGCATGTTACTTATTCTCACTCCTCCATACTCCAACCAGGACCCTGATAAAGTCTTGCCTGAATTTCTTGTCTGGGTCTAGTCAATTTCTGCTGACTGGGGAAGACCAAGAACCCAGGTGTGCTGCAGTCCATGGGGTCACAAAGAGTCAGACATGACTTAGCAACTGAGCAATAATGACAAAGAACCCTGGTCAGTACCAAAACCATGACCCTGACTGTTACCGGCATAGATCAGCGAGGCTTGCTGCTGAGCTCTATAATAGAATCACACAGATGGTTCTCCTCTGTGTCAGCCATTCTTTCCCTACTGTGATGTTTAGGAGACCCTGCCAAGAAGTTGCACACAGCAGCGGCATGTGCATTTCCTCATATTGTGGGAGTGTTTACTTATATCACCGTTTATTTATACAGTCTACTCTTCTTGGAAATCTGAGTTGTGTCTGCCTGTGAAATATTATTGAATGATGTTGCCATGAATGTTGTTGACTGCAAGCTCTCCTTTTCATAGAACTTGCTGGATCATAGGGTAGGCAAGATTTAGTTTTAGTAGACATGGCTGGAAACACTTCTCCAAATTGATTACATCAATTACAATGTTTACTAGAAGTTTATATTAATTTCAGTTTACAGCCTCATAGTACCTGGTATGGCCAATTTCTTAAATTTTAGCCATTTTGGTGGGCTGGTTTCTCATTATGATTTAAATCCATATTTTTTAAAAAACAAAAACAAAAAATTCCAGGTTGTCATTGCTTATTGGCCGTTTGGATGTTCTCACATATGAAATCAGATCAGTTCAGTTCACTCAGTCATGTCCGACTCTTTGTGACTCCATGAACCGAAGCACGCCAGGCCTCCCTGTCCATCATCAACTCCCAGAGCTCACCCAAACCCACGTCCATCTAGTCGATGATACCATCCAACCATCTCATCCTCTGTCATCCCCTTCTCCTCCTGCCCTCAAATTTTCCCAGCGTCAGGGTCTTTTCAAATGAGTCAGCTCTTCGCATCAGGTGGCCAAAGTATTGGAGTTTCAGCTTCAGCATCAGTCCTTCCAATGAACACCCAGGGCTGATCTCCTTTAGGATGGACTTGTTGGATCTCCTTGCAGTCCAAGGGACTCTCAAGAGTCTTCTCCAGCACTATAGTTTAAAAGCATCAATTCTTAGGCACTCAGATTTCTTTATAGTCCAACTCTCACATCCATACATGACCACTGGAAAAACTATAACCTTGACTAGACAGACCTTTATTGGCAAAGTAATGTCTCTGCTTTTTAATATGCTGTCTAGGTTGGTCATAACTTTCCTTCCAAGGAGTCTTTTAATTTCATGGCTGCAATCACCATCTGCAGTGATTTTGGAGCCCCCAAAAATAAAGTCAGCCACTGTTTCCACTGTTTCCCCATCTATTAGCCATGAAGTGATGGGGCCAGATGCCATGATCTTCGTTTTCTGAATGTTGAGCTTTAAGCCAACTTTTTCACTCTCCTCTTTCACTTTCATTAGGAGCCTCTTTAGTTCTTCTTCACTTTCTGCCATAAGGGTGGTGTCATCTGCATATCTGAGGTTATTGATATTTCTCCCGGCAATCTTGATTTCAGCTTGTGCTTCTTCCAGCCCAGCATTTCTCATGGTGTACTCTGCATAGAAGTTAAATAAGCAGGGTGACAATATACAGCCTTGACGTACTCCTTTTCCTATTTGGAACCAGTGTGTTGTTCCATGTCCAGTTCTAACTGTTGCTTCCTGACCTGCATACAGGTTTCTCAAGAGGCAGATCAGGTGGCCTGGTCTTCCCATCTCTTTCAGAATTTTCCACAGTTTATTGTGATCCACACAGTCAAAGGCTTTGTCATAGTCAATAAAGCAGAAATAGATGTTTTACTGGAACTCTTTTGCTTTGTCCATGATCCAGCGGATGTTAGCAATTTGATCTCTGATTCCTCTGCCTTTTCTAAAACCAGTTTGAACATCTGGAAGTTCACAGTTCACATATTGCTGAAGCCTGGCTTGGAGAATTTTAAGCATTACTTTATTAATGTGCAATGAGTGCAATTGTGCAGTAGTTTGAGCATTCTTTGGCATTGCCTTTCTTTGGGATTGGAATGAAAACTGACCTTTTCCAGTCCTGTGGCCACTGCTGACTTTCCCAAATTTGCTGGCATTTTGAGTTCAGCACTTTCACAGCATCATCTTTCAGGATTTGAATAGCTCAACTGGTATTCTATCACCTCCATTAGCTTTGTTCATAATGATTCTTCCTAAGGTCCAATTGGCTTCACATTCCAGGATGTCTGGCTCTAGGTGAGTGATCACACCATTGTGATTATCTGGGTCATGAAGATCTTTTTTTTTTTTTTGTACAGTTCTTCTGTGTATTCTTGCCACCTCTTCTTAATATCTTCTGCTTCTGTTTGGTCCATATCATTTCTGTTTTTTATTGAGCCCATATTTGCATGAAATGTTCTCTTGGTATCTCTAATTTTCTTGAAGAGATCTCTAGTCTTTCCCATTCTATTGTTTTCCTCTATTTCTTTGCATTGATCACTGAGGAAGGCTTTCTTATCTCTTCTTGCTATTCTTTGAAACTCTGCATTCAGATGCTTATATCTTTCCTTTTCTCCTTTGCTTTTCACTTCCCTTTTTTTCACAGCTATTTGTAAGGCCTCCTCAGAAAACCATTTTGCTTTTTTGCATTTCTTTTTCTTGGAGATGGTCTTGATCCCTGCCTCCTATACAATGATACACGCTTGGAACTGTTGTCCATCTGAATTTTGGGGTTTCTGACTTTTTCTTTCTGATTATTAGAATATTTTGTTTTGGAGAGATACCATGGGGACATGAAATGTCAGGTGATATTCATGAATAAATCAAACCTGGGGGAAACTGCAGTGTTAAGAAGTGAGGCAAACTCATTACCTGGCTTTTGGCTGGTGTAGTCTCTTCTCATTTCTTTTCATGTGCAGATATGTTAATAAATGGTAGTGTCACATTTTAATGTTTCTGCAGTCCTCTGGGCAGGGTTTGGAGTCTTCTAATCTGGAGAACAATGGAAAAGGGCTACAAAGTGACAATCACATGGACATATGATGAGACCCTTTGATGTCTCAAATCTGTCTTCTCCTTACCACTCCTCTGTCATCTAGGGATTGATGATGTTGTGAGGCTCTATTCTTGAGCTAGTCGATGTTCCGGAAAGCTTTCACTCATATGTAGGAAGCATAAGCTGAGCCTGGCTATCTGGCTTCCTTTTGCTGCCTGACTCCTTCCCCTCTTCAAACTGGAGATTGCTTGTGTGTGTGTGCTGCATTTTGATTCCTATACAAAATGGATCGTTCCAAATTTTTGAGCTCTTAAGAACACTTACACCTTAATTTTTGTTGAACTATGATGGTCCTCTTATATGGTGCTTATAATATGCGTTAAGAGAGAAAACCAGCTCCCCACGTGAAGAAATAAAACTGTTAGCTGCTTAGTTCTGTAGACTTCTTGCAACTCCATGGACTGTAGCCCACTAGGTTCCTCTGCCCGTGGAATCCTCCAGGCAGGAATACTGGAGTGGGCTGCCATTCCCTTCTCTAGGGGATCTTTCTGCCACAGGGATTGAACCCATGTTTCCTGCATTGCAGCAAGATTCTTTACCGTCTGAACCACCAGGGAATGAATTAAGAGAGGAAACCAGCTCCCCATAGATATCCCCCAATAATGGTTTTCCCTTGTTAGATCCTGAACCATGGGAGAAAAAACATGGAAAAATTATTCCCTTGTCAAATAGGTATGAAATATCGCTAGGAAGATGAGGCTTACAAAAGAAAGATGCCGTCCTGCCTGACCTCCCTCACAACATGCTCTGGAGAGGTTTCTGAACATGATTAAGAGCCTACAGAGAAGAGGAGAAACTGGAGAAGACTTTTACAAATACCAAAAATCCACAAGACCAAACCCTCACATACACTAAGTCCCCTACACACAGACCTCCAAGTTGCGAACTTTCAAAGCTGTGAACATGTGTTCAGTCACTTGGTTCTATTTGAGGGATTACAGCTAGTTTTTGAGGTGCAGCACCCAAACAGAAAGCTGTGCACAAAGGTTGCAGCAGTCATTCAGAATGCAAATCAGTGATATCGTGTCATCTATGATGAGAAAAAAAGAGCCACTATCCAGACATCTCTGGCTTGTTTTATTAAGGAGGATAGATAGAACTGAATTCAGCCAAGAACCAGAACCTGTTCCATCAGCAGCAGGCATGAGTGAAATTGCAACCTGCCCTCTGTCTCCTGTTGCTAATGATTCTTCAGCTCTACCGTCTCCCACCTCCTCTCCCTCTACTAGTCGATAGTTCTTCTTGCTTGTTCACTGGATGCCAGCCCCTGGATGCCAGTTATTGTACTGTACTACTCTACTTTTCAAGGCACTGTATTGTGAGGTTTAAAATGCTCCCTTTATAATAGTGTGTTGGCTTCTGCCAACAATGATATGAACTAAGCATCAGATCAGATCAGATCAGTCGCTCAGTCGTGTCCGACTCTTTGCGACCCCATGAATGGCAGCACGCCAGGCCTCCCTGTCCATCACCAACTCCCGGAGTTCACTCAGACTCACGTCCATCGAGTCAGTGATGCCATCCAGCCATCTCATCCTCTGTCGTCCCCTTCTCCTCCTGCCCCCAATCCCTCCCAGCATCAGAAGCATAATTATAACTAAAATGAACATAAATATATATGTCCCCCTCCTCCTCTGGTAGCTCAGTTGGTAAAGAATCCATTTGCAATGTGGGAGATAGGGGTTCTATCCTTGGATCAGGAAGATTCCCTGGAGAAGGAAATAGCAACCCACTCCAGTATTTTTGCCTGGAAAATCCCATCCTTGGCAGGCTATAGTCTATGGGTTTACAAGAGTCGGTCATGACTTAGCCACTAAACCACCACCACCACATATATCCCTCCCTCTTAAGGCTTCCTCCCATACTACCGCCCATCCTTCCTCTCTGGATCGTCAAAGAGTGCTGGACTGAAGTTATTGTGTTATATAACAGTTTCCCACTAGCTATGTTACATATGGTAGTGGATGTATGTAAACGCTACTTTCTTTAAATAAAGGGCATGATGTAATGATAAAGGAGTTGATGATGACTGCAGCCATGAGATTAAAAGACAATTAGAAGAAAAACTATGACAAACCTAGACAGCATATTACAAAGCAAAGACATCACTTTGCTGACAAAAATCCATATAGTCAAACCTATAGTTTTTCTGGTAGTCACATATTGATGTGAGAGCTGGACCATAAAGAAGGCTGAGAGCTGAAGAATTGATGTTTTTGAATTGTGGTGCTGGAGAAGACTTTTGAGAATACCTTGGACAGCAAGGAGATCAAACCAGTCAATCCTAAAGGAAATCAACCCTGAATATTCACTGGAAGGACTGATGCTGAAGCTGATACTCTAATACTTTGACCACCTGATGTGAAGAGCTGACTCATTGGAAAAGATCCTGATGCTGGGAAGGACTGAAGGCAGGAGGAGAAAGGGATGACTGAGGATGAGATGGTTGGATGGTATCACTGACTCAATGGACGTGAGTTTGAGCAAACTCTGGGAGATAGTGAAGGACAGGGAAGCCTGACATGCTGTAGTCCATGGAGTCACAAAGAGTTGGACATGACTTAGCAACTGAACAACAACAACAAAGAGTTTATTCTCAAAAAAACATAAGAAAACTTAATGTGTATATACCTAATGAAAGTTCAAAACACGTGAAGAAATGTTTATTTTTTGTATTTATTCATTTTTTATGTATTATTTGTGTGAAAAGCATTATAAACCTATAGTACAGTACTCCATAGCTTATTGTGTTACTTGGGTGCCCAGGTTAACTTCGTTGGACTTATGAATAAATTGGACGTATGAATGTGATCTCGGAATTGAACTCATTCATGTGTTGGAGACTTACTCTATTTAAAAACTTGGTCCATCTATCACGGCAGGTTAGGAAACTGTCACCACTAAAGAATGCAGGCATTGGAAAAATGAACGTCCAAATAAAGCCTGTGACCTTCATGTGTTTCTCGTGTGCTTAAAACCATACTTGCACCAAGTGCCTACACTTTTGTTTTCCTTTCCAGAGGATGACAGAATCTCCTTTATGAAATTGTCTGTGTCAACATAAGGATAAGCCTTTCAAGCATCATCACTGAAGTCTCTGAGCCCCTAAGAGTGCTCATTCTAGAAACCCTAGCTGGTAGTCTCTCTTCTAACTGTAATAAATGGACTAGAGACTTCTTGCCAGACTGAGTTATTTTACTGAAATGACTTTTTCTATTGCCCAGGCCTTAATCTTTTATTATAACTTTTTACTTTGAAATAGTTTGTCTCTCAAGAAGTTTCAAAAATAATACAGGACTCCTGTGTACTTTCATCCAGCTTTTCCCAATTGTTAATATAATTAAAAAAATCATAGTGCCTTTTCAAAACTACGAAACTGGCATGGGTGCAGTAATAATAACTCAAGTGCAGACCTTATTCAGATTTTGCAAGTTTTTGCATGAAGTCTGTTAAGTTTTATTTTTGGTATATAGTTCTATGAAATTGTACCACATGCATAAATTCATGTAAACATAACCACAATCTGTTCCACCACTACAAAAACTTTTTCACTGTTGACTTAAATTTTTGAAAGCTACTAGTAGAAATAATTCTAGGTAGAATGACTTTGCTTTCATTAATTTATTATAAAGATCCAAAGTGAAAGGAAGAATTAGTAAATTTTAAAAGGTCATACTGTATCAGGAGGCACTTACAAGATACTAGAATGTAAATATGTTTAAGAACTTTCATTCAGTTGTAGATTACAAAATTGTAAGCGGTAGTACTCTAGCTATTTTTGCTGCAGAGTAAATTGCCCCAACTATGGATGGAGGTTCGTGACATTGTACAGGAGACAGGAATCAAGACCATCCCCAAGAAAAAGAAATACAAAAAGGCAAAATGGCTGTCTGAGGAGGTCTTGCAAATAGCTGTGAAAAGAAGGGAAGCAAAAAGTAAAGTGGAAAAGAAAAGATACACCCATCTGAACGCAGAGTTCCAAAGAAGAGCAAGGAGAGATAAGAAAGCCTTCCTCAGTGATCAGTGCAAAGAAATAGAGGAAAACAATAGAATGGGAAAGACTAGAGATCTCTTCAAGAAAATTAGAGATACTAAGGGAACATATCATGCAAAGATGGGCTCAATAAAGGACAGAAATGGTAGGGACCTAACAGAAGCAGAAGATATTAAGAAGAGGTGGCAAGAATACACAGAAGAACTGTACCAAAAAAAAAGATCTTCATGACTAAGATAATCACGATGATGTGATCACTCACCTAGAGCCAGACATCCTGGAATGTGAAGCCATTTGGGCCTTAGAAAGCATCACTATGAACAAAGCTAATGGAGGTGATGGAATACCAGTTGAGCTATTTCAAATCCTGAAAGAGGACGCTGTGAAAGTGCTGAACTCAATATGGCAGCAAATGTGGAAAACTCAGCAGTGGCCACAGGACTGGAAAAGGTCAGTTTTCATTCCAATCCCAAAGAAAGGCAATGCCAAAGAATGCTCAAAGTACTGCACAATTGCACTCATCTCACACACTAGTAAAGTAATGCTCAAAATTCTCCAAGCCACACTTCAGCAATATGTGAACCGTGAACTTCCAGATGTTCAAGCTGGTTTTAGAAAAGGCAGAGGAATCAGAGATCAAATTGCCAACATCCGCTGGATCATGGAAAAAGCAAAAGAGTTCCAGTAAAACATCTATTTCTGCTTTATTGACTATGCCAAAGCCTTTGACTGTATGGATCACAATAAACTGTGGAAAATTCTGAAAGAGATGGGAAGACCAGACCACCTGATCTGCCTCTTGAGAAACCTGTATGCAGGTCAGGAAGCAACAGTTAGAACTGGACATGGAACAACAGACTGGTTCCAAATAGCAAAAGGAGTACGTCAAGGCTGTATATTGTCACCCTGCTTATTTAACTTCTATGCAGAGTACATCATGAGAAACGCTGGGCTGGAAGAAGCACAAGCTGGAATCAAGATTGCTGGGAGAAATATCAATAACCTCAGCTATGCAGATGACACCACCCTTATGGCAGAAAGTAAGGAAGAAATAAAAAGCCTCTTGATGAACGTGAAAGAGGAGAGTGAAAAAGTTGGCTTAAAGCTCAACATTCAGAAAACGAAGGTCATGGCATCCGGTCCCATCACTTCATGGCTAATAGATGGGGAAACAGTGGAAATAGTGGCTGACTTAATATTTCTGGGCTCCAAAATCACAGCAGATGGTGATTGCAGCCATGAAATTAAAAGACGCTTACTCCTTGGAAGGAAAGTTATGACCAACCTAGACAGCTTATTAAAAAGCAGAAACATTACTTTGCCAACAGAGTCTGTCTTGTCAAGGCTGTGGTTTTTCCAGCGGTCATGTATGGATGTGAGAGTTGGACTATAAGGAAAGCTGAGCACTGAAGAATTGATGCTTTTGAACTGTGGTGTTGGAGAAGACTCTTGAGAGTCCCTTGGACTGCAAGGAGATCCAACCAGTCCATCCTAAAGGAAATCAGTCCTGGGTGTTTATTGGAAGGACTGATGTTGAAGCTGAAACTCTAATACTTTGGCCACCTGATGTGAAGAGCTGACTCATTTGAAAAGACCCTGATGCTGGGAAAGATTGAGGGCGGGAGGAGAAGGGATAACAGAGGATGAGATGGTTGGATTGCATCACCGACTCGACGGACATGGGTTTGGGTGGACTCTGGAAATTGGTGATGGACAGGGAGGCCTGGTGTGCTTGGTTCATGGGGTCACAAAGAGTCAGACATGACTGAGCGACTGAACTGACTGAACTGAAATTGTCCCCAAATTAAGTGGATGAAATAACAACCACAATTTATTTTGCGCACAAATTTGTAATTTGGGGAGCAGGGATTGTTCATCTCTTCTCAATGCTGTGTTAGCTGAGGTTGTACAATGTGGATTAGTGAGTCACCTGTCTGTCCATTAGTTTTCTCTCATAAGGTCTCTTCTATGGAGTGGCTTGCTTGTCCTCACTGTCCGTGGCAAGATTTTTGAGAGTAAAAGTAGAGACAGGAAATAGTAGCAATCAGTTTTTGAAGGTCTAGGTACAGAACCTGTATAGCATCATTTCCATGTATTGGTCAAGAAGACACAGAGACTAGATTCAAGGGGAGAGGACATATATCTTACTGTTTGATGGGAGAAGAGTCAACATTTTGGGGACCCTGTTTTTAAACTACCATGTTAGTTTTTGTATAAAGAAATTTGCCACCTTAAAAATGTTTGGAATTTAAAAACGTATTACAAATATGTTGCAATGAAAATGAAGTTCAGAAATAGCTTAACCTTGAGATACATTTGTTTGGAAAAGAGCCCTTTCCCCAAGAAAATTATTAAGATATACAAGTTGAAATATATGAAACATATGTTTGTAAAACATATAAAATGTGATACATTTGAAGCTGAATATTTTCATTATATGTAGCTAATGATTTTTATCAAAAGCAATGGGATAAGAGTAAATGTTTGAAACTAAAAATTAAAAGAATTAAACATTTTTAAAACTAACAATCTTTTTTTTTTTTTTTCTAGTGGTGTTTTAACTTGGCATGATAAAACAAGTCACAGGGCAATGAATTGACAAAACACTTCGTCCTGATGCCAAGAATCTTAACATCTTGCTTAATAGCAAGGATAGTACATCCTCTTTCTTTACAAAAGGCCCTTTTTGAATTCTGTATTTTTCAAAATATTAATTCCAAACTTAAAGATTTAGTATTAAATTCTTTTTAAATATGAAAAGATGATAAAAGTAAATTTAA
Organism: Bos javanicus; assembly: GCF_032452875.1. NCBI lineage: Eukaryota > Metazoa > Chordata > Mammalia > Artiodactyla > Bovidae > Bos > Bos javanicus. The sequence goes on from NC_083873.1 coordinate 106,230,947, forward strand.
AAGTGAAATAAAAGTGTTTATTGACTTTTTTTGATTTTACAAAGCTGTATTTTGTGTGTTGTTCTGTAGTATTAAATGAGTTAACAACAGAAGGAAAATCAGAAAAAGGAAAAATCTGTTTTTGGCTCATAGTATATTTGGTTTTACTTAAGAATTTAGATTTCTGCACCAAAACTAAACTAAATAGCTAAAGCTTTATGCAAATGACCTAAAATATGGGACTTCAGTTGAAATAAATTTTTCTGTCCCAGAATCCCATCCAGGATTCCCCTTACTGATTATATTTCCTTAGCCTCCTCTTGAAAAGTGAGATGCTGTCTGTGAAGTCTTGTCCCTTGTTCTAGCATGTGGAATTCCAAATAAATGACATTAAATATGCATTTATTTATTTATCAATTTTGTGACTTATTTATTTATTTTTCTATTTGACAATCATTTATGTATCCAGATCCTCTATACATGCTGAAGTGACAGACCAGCTCCCTATCTCACAGATTTTGTCTACTTTGTCTCAGACAGTGAAGAATTTGCCTGCAATGCAGGAGACCTGGGTTCAATCCCTGAATTGGGAATATACCCTGGAGAAGGGAATGGCTACCCACTCCAGTATTCTTGCCTGGAGAATTCCATGGACAGAGGAGTCTGGCTGGCTACAGTCCAATGGGTCGCAAAGAGTTGGACATGACCAAGTGACTTAACACATACATTTGTTTTTTTCAGCTCTTCAATAAATTATATATATATATATATATATATATATATATATATATATAAGTTTTTACATGAAAAGGCATTTTATTTTAAATACAGCACTGTGTACCTGTCAATTCCAAACTCCCAATGGACTTCCCCAGTGGGTTCAGTGGTAAAAGAATCCACCTGCCCATCAGGAGACGTGGATGGACGCTGGTTCAATCCCTGGTTCAGGAAGATACTCTGGAGGAGGAAATGGCAACCCTCTCCAGTATTCTCACCAGGACAATCCCATGGACAGAGGAGCCTGGTGGGCTACAGTCCATAGAGTTGCAAAGAGTTGGACAGGTCTGATCATGCACACATTCGGTAATCTTTCCCTCCCCACCTTTCTCCCTGACAACCATAAGTTTGTTCTCTATATCTATTTCTGTTTTGTAAATAAATTCTAACAACATTTTTTAAAATTGAGATTTGTTTGAAGTCCCTTATCTCATACAACCAGGAGGATGCTGGAAGCTTTCTTCTGCTTGTTAGTCTTCCAGCTGCTCTTGAGAAACGATGAACTCAATACACTTTTCAATCCACTAGATGAAAAGTACTGCCAAATGTCGGAGTCACCTGTATAGACTTTGGGTCAAGTAGTTGCTGCTTTAATAGTGCTCTGATGCTTCAAATATATATATGTATTTTACAGTGGGAATGTCCATCTGCACAAAACTGGTTTACCTTAACAATAATGGGCAAAGGCATTTAAAAACATTTGCCCTATATTCAGACTAGCTTTCCCAAACATTGTGCCCATTTGCATTCTTGCCAAAACTTTATAACAGTAAATATGTCTCCAAACTTCGATGACAATGTGTATAAGTAGTATTGTTTAATCTTTAAAAAAAAAGAGAATCAGGATTCATTTATTAGTTTATTAAACACATACTTTTGAGTTCTTACTGTGCAGCAGGCATTGTATTTCTTTCCTTTTACTTTGAAAGGAATTTAGACCCTAGAGGAATTTTTCCATCCCTCTCTTCAGCAGTCTTTAAGCTGTAAGAAGAAGTTACATTCTAAGGAAAAAATCATGTTAATAATATTTCTCTGAAAACCTACTTAATATTCACCAACTAAAGAGTAACCGTAAGGTCTTATAATTGAATGAACACCATGTACTCCAACTGATATTCTTTCTGTTTAACTAAACACACACACACACACTCAGAATAGAAGTTCTACTAGCAATCTTTACAAGAAAGTTTCTCTTGCCAAACAAACGAATAAATAGATAAAATAAAATATGTAAGAGAAAGAAGAGGAGACTACTTGAGATCTCCTATATGGTTTGAATTGCTTCATTATGTATACATAGCTTGGTGGTCTATATGATTTGTTTTTAAATAAGGTCATAATAGACATTCTTTTAAGCACTTTAATTAAATAAGGGTATATCAAGATATAGAACATTATGTCTTAATATTCTTTTCTCCACCCTCAACCCATAAATGTTTTATCATGCATCATTTAGACTAACATAAGATAATTTAAAATTATTGATCAACTACTTTTGTGGGCTACACAATGTTCTAAGGGCTTTCATCCACAGCAGCAATGGAACATAATTAAAATAAAAACAGTATTAGTGGCTGCCATATATTTACCGAGCATCACGTGCGAGGCTCACTATAAGTACTCTACAATCATGATCTCAGTTAATCCTCACATCAGCCATCTGAGTTAAATGTTTCTAGTTTTCACATTTTCTACTGATCAGGGAGCTGTTGCTCACTTAGAGGAAATTTGGATATCAACTGAAGCACCAAAACACTTCTGAGAATAATTGATATGAACACAAATACCAAGTTATAGCTAATTTAATTAAACAATAAATACAACTATGTGTTCATTACATGGTAAAATTTATGAGGCATTCAAGCCTTAGAAACTTGGTTTTAATTAGGCAGGGCTAAATAAATGACTAGTTCCAAAGATGGAAGGGATTTGTTCTTCTCAGTATGCCATTCTCTAGAAATTCAATCTTTTTTTTTTTTCTCCATAGTAAATGCTTCTGTTACAAGGACAAGTCCTACTGATCCATTTTTTTACTTAAATATAGCAATGGCATATAGAAAGAGACACCATTTCCACTCTATAACCCCCACTCTACAGCTGGGGATTATAACCCTAATGTTCCACTAATTTATGATCTACTAAAAATGAATTAAGGGACACCTGGGTTCGATCCCTGGGTTGGGAAGATTCCCTGGATGAGGGCATGGCAACCCACTCCAATATTCTTGCCTGGAGAATCCCCACGAACAGAGAAGCCTGGCGGGCTTTGGTCCGTGGGGTCACAAAGAGTTGGACATGACTGAGTGATTAAGCGCAAGAATGAATTAAGAGTATATGCAAGGTAAAAATATAGTGCTTTTTATAAATACCTTTTCACAAAACTATACTGTTTCTTAAAGGAAAAATAATGCTTTTAATAGGCATATCATATCATCCTTGAAAAGAGAATGATCGTGCCCTTTTTACAGGTGAGAAATAAGGCTTAGTGGAGTTAGGTGAGTAGGCAACTCTCTAAATTCGAGAATTTAAAGAAATTTTATCTCAAATAGTATTCGTTCTGGTGCATTTGATGTGCATGTGTGAATTTATAGGGAAGGCATAAAGGAAATAGAAGGAAAAGTCTGCTTTATGTGACTGTTGGAATTCTCATATAGTGAACCTGAGTTCTGATTCCAAAGCTATCAATACAGCCACTGTCTTTTGGACAATTTGAATGCCAGGTCATTATCACTTGGCTATCATTTCTTTGAAAAGAGTTCAAAAGTGTGTTTTAAATGTTTGATTCTCTTGACTACACAGATTTTAAGAAATATAGAAACATTTCCATTATTTTTTATCGTAAGTAGATTAATCAAGTAGGATTCCTGATAGCAAGTCCTTACAATTCCTTTTTCACTCCTTGTTTTTGAATTGCTTTTCTTTGATTGACTTACCTGTGTCTGTATACATAAAATGCAATGCTTTGCCAGAGTATAGCCCTTTCCAGTCAGATACAGCATCATTGCCAGAGTGCTAGGATGGCTATCCCCACACATTTCCTATCTTATTATGGCTCTTGCCCAAATGCTTCAGGAACTCCTCTTATACTAGACAAGATCCAAACGCCTTCTCATGGTGTATCTCCTGCCTTCTCTCTCCAACTTTATATTCTGCTACTCTCTCCCTCAAAACTCATGCTTCAGAAAAGATGGATAACCCGTAGTTTGCAGAATATGCCTTGTGTTGATGTTACACTCTCTGCAATGCTCCTCCCCTTCTTACCACCTTCCTCTTGTTGGTCTTTGTTCAGAGCTACCCTGAAATGTGTGTAGCAACACATTGTAATGGTTTGCATCTCTACGTCCCTTTAAACTTTAAGTTCCCATCCATTCATTTCCTCAATATTCATTCAACACTCATTGGATGTCCAACATTGTTCTTAGGTTTGGAGACAACTGGGGCTCTAGGGTTAAAACAGTTAACTGGAGGCACAGTTCCTGCTCTAAAGCAGCTCCAGTTCTAATGCAGAGAAAAATACTTAATTCTGTATCTTATAAAAGTGCTTTGATATAGATGTCCACTAGTCATTAATGCCCTGTTTCAAATTGATGATCCTTACATTAAAATTTCCTTGTTTGATTACTTGTGTGATTTCTGCCTCCTAACTGGACTTTGAGCAATACAATAGGGGAACCCACGAGCATTGGAAGCACATGTAGGACCTTTAACATAAGACCTGAGGGAGAATGCAGCATTAGGAAAGCTTCTTATTGAAGATACCCTTCAATTACTAGAAGACACAGTGCTCACTAATATGGCCCACTCCAGTATTCTTGCCTGGAGAATCCCAAGGACAGAGGAGCCTGGTGTGCTATAGTCCAAGGGGTCATGAAGAGTCAGACACAACTGAGCGGCTAACACACATATAGTGCTCATAATTGATTAATTGTTCATTGAGTGAATACATAAATAAATGCTTTTAAATGTTCTTTTGCTACTTATGAGTCCTATAAAGTAGGTAGAGGAGCAATCATTATCGTCTAACAAATAAGTATGGTGGAAGCCAAACTGGTCAGGTCAATTTACCAAGGACACTTAATAATCACCTGACAATTCTTTACCATTTGATCCAGCAATCCCACTTCTGGACATTGTCAGGAGGAATTGAAGTCTGGATCTCAAAGAGTTATCTGCACTCCCATGTTCATTACAATGTTAGGAAGAGTAAAGATATGGAAACAACTTAAGTGCCCATTGATAGATGAATGGATAAAGAAAATACAGACTTTGGAATGTTACTAAGACTTCAAAAAAAAAAAAAAAAAGACTATCTTGCCATTGCAACAACATGGCTGGGTCTGCAGGACATTGTACTAAGTGGAATAAGGCAGACCCAGAAAGACAAATTCTGCAAGCTCTCACATGCAGAATCTAGTCAAGTGAGGTAGAAATAGTCACATTCATAGAAGGAGAGAATAACTGCCAGGTGGTTGCCTGGGGCTATGGAGGGTGGGAGAGGAAACTGGGGAGGTGTCAAAGGGTGCAAAGTTTTAGTTATGTAAGATAGGTAAATTCTGGAGATCTACCACACAACATGGCACTTATGGTTAACAATAATTTACTGTACACTTAAAATTTTGCCAAGGTGATAGATCTTCAGTTCAGTTCAGCTGCCAGTCATGTCCAATTTTTGCAACCTCATGGACTGCAGCATGCCAGGCTTCCCTGTCCATCTCCAACTCTTGGAGCTTGCTCAAACTCATGTTCATCAAGTTGGTGATGCCGTCCAAACACCTCATCCTCTTTTGTGTTTTTCCCACAAAAGGAGAGAGAGAAAACAAAAACAATAACAGCAATAGCAATAACAGCCAAAAAAAATTAAGAGGACAGGCACATTTTTGGAGGTAATGGATAAGTTTATGCCCTTGATTGTGATAATGGTTTCACTGCCAGAAAAATCAAGTTGTATACATTAAATATCTGCACCTTTTTGTATGTTAAACAAAAGTCATTGTATGGCAATTCTTGGACCAGAGCACAGTTCTCTTCATGTCTGTGCAAGCGATCTTTCTAATTTTTCAAAAGTGTTGCAAAAAATTACATTTAACCTGCAGGTATTACATGTGGGATGAATTTCTCCTTTCATTTAAGGAAGTATGGGAAAACGTTTTGGCTCTTCAGAAATCTGATTCAAGATCTTTGTTTCACTGGACAACAGTGGGAACGCACCAAGAGTAGAGTGCTAAGCCTGACTTCCTGTCTCCAGACCTGAGTTTAGTCTAGCTCTTTTCTGCTTCATATGGAAGTAGATTCTGTTCCTTGATGGCTACACTTTTTTTTTTTTTTCTGGCTCCCATGCCAGCTGGCTTCCAGCTTGGTTCATCTAATGGGAGGCATTAGATTGTGTCCTTGGGAAAAAGAGAAGACAGGTTAAGTCACCCTTCTGGTCTGCCTCAAGCTGCATCCCCACAGCAGCAGCATTTGCCCTGTGATTCCAGCTTCTGCCCGACAGGCCCATTAATGTCCCAGTGTCTGCAAAGGGACCCTGTTTCTCTGCTGACACTGCCTCTCCCATTTGAACCTGCCATCCCAGGGCTCCATGGTGCTGGCTGCTGCTAACGCTGGGCTCACTCACCATCAGTTAAACCTTTGCCTATGCAAGCCAAATTCTCTCCATTAAAAATAGTTGACCATACCCTTCTCTCTGGTGGGGCTTTGACTGATTCAACCAGGCTAGGGTTACGAAACACCCTTTAAAGTTGAGTTAAATATTCAAATATATTCTTAAGTAGGCAGGTGACAAATGAGTGAAGCAAACCAGGTGTAGAAAAATGCATTCCAAATATAAAAGGACAATAGAGGAAGTGTAATGATAAATGGCACCTGTTGTTTAACATTGAGGTTGGAAGACGACAGAGAGGGGAAGAAAAGAGAGTTATAGTGTGCTCGGGCAGTCCAAGTCTTCCCTACTCCAAACAGGCTCCACTCCACCTGTGTCCATAGTTCAGTTGATAGAAATATCCAAGCTGGGGCCCCATATTGGATCATCTGCGTTTAAACAAGGTGCCCAGGTGACAAAGATGCTCTGAAAACTTGGAGAAATTCCCGGTCCACAGGCTCTTTTGCTAAAAGTGTGCCTCAGTTCCAGATGACTGTTGCCATGTATGAAGGTGTTCTTCACACTGACAAATCTTCCAATATTTTCACGGTAAATTGGAAATTGCCAAAAACATTGTGGGGGTTGGAGGAAGGGATAGGTAGGGATTTGGGGAAGGTCATGTACATACTGCTACATTTAATGGATAACCAACAAAGACCTATTGTATAACACATGGAACTCTGCTCAATGTTATGTGCCCCAGCTTGTATGGGAGGGAGGTTGAAGGGAGAATGGATACATGTATATGTATGGCTGAGTTCCTTCACTATTCACATGAAACTACCACAATATTGTCAATCAGCTATATCCCAATGCAAAATGTTTTTGGTGTTAAAAAATCAAAATTAAACAACAAACAAAAAACATGTGAAATTCTCTGATTTTCAATACTGTACTTATTTTTTAAGGGTGTGCATGTCAGGTAGAATTCTTCTCTGGGTCTCAGAGGACAGCAGGGTCAGTTGGTCCTATGCTAAAGGAAACAAAGGATGGAGCTTAGAAAACATGCCCGCAAGGCATATTGGCATCTTTTATCTTAGTGAAATTTACCTTTATTTCACAAAGTTTTCTCCTTCTGTGGATGGGGAATCACAAAGAACCTGGCTCCCCGAACAGAGAGTGGTTCAAAGGCACACAGTGTGTGAAAAGAGGCTTAGCCAGAACTTCATCAAACTCCAAATGGCCCATTTCTTTCACCGCAAAATTGCTTCCAGAGTTAATGGGTCAGTGCCCTGGTGACCTGTGATCTATCCAAAGGCTAAAATCCTGGGCTTTTATCCCTGTTGAATCTTCAGCAAATAGAACAACGGTTAAGTGCAAAGACTTCCTCACCGTTCACAAAGTAGACATTTAATTACCAGAAGCTTCTGTGTTCCCACAGCAGGATGCATAAAAGGAAGTAAAGCATAATTGTGGCAGTGCGTCTGGTTCGGAAATTAAAACTCAGCAAGGAAGGGCGTGCAGGGAGCCAGATGGTGTGAAGCATAAGGTGGTGTGCAGTGAGCCATTTCCCGCTCAGCAGATCTCATTGGGACCTGATTTGTCTGAGGCTGTGCTGCCTCTGGCCAGGCTCCTGGCTCTCTGTTTGGGGATTATCAGTGCCTGTTTTAACAATCCTTCCTTCTCTGGCAGATTTTTTCCAAAGAGGCTCAGATGTTTTGTCAACAGTTAGGGAGCAAAATTGCCAGATCTTCAGGAACTCCTGGAAGATGGATGGACAGAGAAGTGCTGGGAAATAATAGTTCTGTGTTTCTCATCTTCCTCAAGTGACATATTTAAGACCCCACCTGGGACCTGGAAGGATGTTTAGGGTTTTGGAATTGCTCCACCCTGTGCCCTGTGTTTGTGAATTTAGACTCCTGAAGTGTCTGAACTTGCTTGTTCTATATGAGATTCCTTGCTCTTAACCTCTTGGATGTTACACAAAAGCTTCAAAGGATGGAGGAGAAGATATCACAGCACATAACAACGGCTTTCAACCTCATCAAGCCTGGTTTCCAACCACAATTTCTCTCCAAGAATGTTAAACACACTTCCTCACGGCAACCGTATTGTGTATAATTCAGAGGTGTTCCTGCTCCAAAGTTCATCTCCCAATTCCTTTTTCTACCAACTCCAATTTATTCATATATTTATTCTTTCTTTCAACAAGTATTCAATGAGCAACTATTATATGCCAGACATTATCCTCAATGCTGGGAACAATGTTATGAATGAAATACATAATGAACATAGACACAGCAGTTTTGGAAAATAGGAGATTCTGAGTAGGCATGCATATCTATACATACACACGCATGGACATGCTCACACCTCAGGACCCGGGGACAGAGTGGGGTCATTAATTCAGGTAGGATAGTGAATTGAGGCATCTCTGGGGATGGGACATTTGAGCTGAGGCCACAGTGATGGGGAATCTAGCTATAAAGATGAGACAATGGAAAAAGAGGGAAGAGTTCAATAAAGAGAAAGGACTGAATGAAGGTTTGGATGGAGAGGTGGGAGTGACTTTGAGTGTTCAGGACTTGGGGAGACTTGCTGGTGACTGGAGAGAATGACAGGAGGTGTGATTCAAGAGGGTGACAGAGGCTGTATCATGTAGGACCTTGTAGTCCAAGGCAAGGATTTTAGTGTCCTCTCAGTGAAAAATGTACACAAAGATCTTAATTCCTAATCTAATCTGCGTCTTACAGAGATTGTTCTGGCTGTAGGGTGGATGATGAACTGTAAGAGGGATAAGAGTGGAAAGAGCAGTTAGGAGGTTATTGCAGAACTCTAGGTGTGAAATGACGGTGGCCTGGCTAGGATGAGAGAAGTCAGGAAGGTGAACAGTACTGGGCTTCACTCCAGGAAGCTCCACCTTGGTTATGCCAACCTTATTTTTTGAGTTGCTCAATTCCAGCAGGTGTTAAATAATATGGGTCCTTCCTATTCTGCATGTAGACCTCCCACAATTCAAACAAAATGGCAAAAGTGATTACTTGGTATATTAAAAACATGCACTACTCAAGGCCCAGTGCTGGGTGTTGGGTTCAACTTATCGTGTTTTCTGAGGGAAGCACTATTCAAACCATAAGAAGGACCAATTATCAGAAGTTGAGAGAAGGCAAGCATTCAGAAAGCTTGCACTGATTTATGTGCACAAGCAGAGAAGGGCAGGAGATTGCAGCAGAGAGGAGGTCACACAGCTGGGTGAGCATGGACATCATTAACCTGGAGAGGAAGAGCCTTCAAAATGGAACAGGTGAGCTGACATCAAGTATTTGAAAGATCATCATGTGTGTAGGAAAAGGCAAACTCTTAGGCACCTGAGCAAAAACTACAGGGCTGTATTACTTTTCTAAGGCTGCTCTAATGGTTTCACAAGCTGGGTGGCTCAAACAGCAGAAATTTGTCTCCCAGTTCTTGAAACTAGAAGTCTGAAATCAAGTTGTTGGCAGGGTTGACTCCTTATGAGTCCATGAGGGCATCTGTAGTAGGTCTGTCTCCTGATTTCTGGTAGTTTGTTGGCCATCTTGTTATTCCTTGGCTTCTAGAAATGTCACCCTGCCTTGTATCTTCACATGGAAACTTTCTGTGTGTATCTGGCTCTGAATTTCCCTTTTGATAAGGATGTCTGTCTTGTTGGGTTATGGTCCATTCTTATGATCTTCTCTTCACCTGAGTACATCTGCAATATGCTGGGTGTTGGGCTAAACATATTGTGTTTCTGATGCTGCTGCTGCTGCTAAGTCACTTCAGTCGTGTCCGACTCTGTGCAACCCCATAGACGGCAGCCCACCAGGCTCCTCCATTCCTGTGGGAAGCACAATTCAAACCCTAAGAAGGACTAATTAGTAGAAGTTGAGAGAAGGTGGGATATTTTTCATTGTAAAGATTAAATAGTCAGAATCTTGCAGCTATAGAGAAGATTTGCTTTCTTAATAAGTGAGTTCCTAGTGCCTGGAGATTTTCAAGAAAAAGTTGGAGGATATTCCATCAAGGATATTGAGAGCAGCGATGTCTACACTGCATATCATGATGGGTTGAAATGATCTCTAGGCTTCAAAAGCTAGTTGCCCATAGTTCTATAATATTTACCTTATTAATAATAATAGTTGACATTTACTGATGCCTCACAGAAAGCCAAGCTCTAGATTGAGAGAGGTTTTTTTTTTTTTTTTTTAATTACAAAACCTCATGAGGTTACAACATGGATGAACTTTGAAAACATTATGCTAAGTGAAAGAAATCAGACACAAATGGCAATACATTGTATAATTCCATTTATATAAAATGTCAAGAGTAGAGAAATCCACAGGGAGCGAAAGTAAATTAGTGGTTGCTAGGAACTGGTGAGGGGGGATGGAGAGTGATTGCTTTTGGGTAAAGAGGATCTTTAGGGGGGTGATGAAAATATTCTGAAATTAAATAATGATGATAGACACACAACTTTATACATAAAACCAGTGAATTATATACTTTTAAATGGTGAATATTAAGGCACAAAATCGCATCTCAATAAAAGATGAAAATTTCATGAGATGGGGACTATTGTTCCCATTTTACAGATGAGAAACCTTGGATTTAGAGAGACAAAAGGCTAGGCATGCTCAGATGGGGAATGACAGAGGTAGGTTTTATATTATCTTTATTCTTTTTTATTTACTGGTTGATACTTGATCACTTGCTAGGAGTACCTACTGGTGGTAAATGTATCTTTCCTTGAGGAGTTCTATAATCCAACCTGTCTGGTCCTTTAAGCTATCCCTGGACTTGAAATTATGGATATTAAAGTTTTCTTTCCTTCACGGTCAAAGAGAGACAGAGATAATTTTTTTTTCTTTCATCAAGTGTTATGATTCTCTACCAAAAGAAGGAAATTCTGTGGTGGGATAAGACTTGATGCTAATAAGACACAATTTCTTAAGTATAGTGCATGTGGCTGTATGTGAAAGTGTGTCTGTGTGTGGAAGTTGTGTAAGAAAGAAGAGATCCAGCATTCTGGCTTTGCAGTAGTTTCCTATCTCTGAAGTAAGCGATTACCATTAACTTAGCAGCTTTAAGCAACCAAGTTTATTGTCTCAAGATTTCCTTGGGCCAAGAGTCTGAGCCTGGGTTAGCTGAGTCCTCAATTCAGGGTCTTAGGTTAGGTCTGACTGAAATCCAAGTGCTGATCACAGCTTATATCCTATCTGGGGCTCTATGTCCTCTTCCAAGGGCTTCCCTGGTGGCTCAGTGGTAAAGAATCTTCCTGAAATACATGAAATGTAGGAGACATGGGTTCCGTCCCTGGGCTGGGAAGATCCTCTGGAGAAAGAAATGGCAACCTACTCAGTATTCTTGTCTGGGAAAGTTTCCAAAGTTATCCGAGCTCTTAGAAGAATTCAGTTCCTTGAGTTTGCAAGACTTAGGTTCCTATTTTCTTTCTGTGTTGCTCTCAGCACTTAGAAGCCTACTCACACCCTAATCACGTTGTTCCTTCACAGTGTGGCCACTTTCTCCTTCAAAGCTGGAGAAACTTTCCTTTTGGTCTTCCAAGTCAGATTCATACATAATATAATATTGTGAGAGTGAGTATTTCATCACTGTTACCATATAACATAACCTAATCAAACCATAGTCCCACTCACTCTTGGAGTGCTCAGTCACTCACTCATGTCCAATTCTTTGTGGCCCCATGGCTCCTCTGTCCATGGAATTTTTAAGGCAAGAATACTGGAGTGGGTTGCCATATCCTCCTCCAGGGAATCTTCCTAATCTGGGGATCAAACTCACGTCTCTTGCATCGGAGGTGGATTCTTTACCGCTAACGCCATCTGGGAAGCCCATACTCTCAGAAGGAGGAGATTATACTGGGCATATACACTGGAGTGGAGGAGGGGCCATGGGGGGCCCTCTTGGAATTCCACTTGCCACAGGCACCTACTTGTGTAGATCCAATGAGCTCAGCTTGCTTTGATCCCATTACCAAAACAGTGGCCTTTGAAAAGTCCACTGTTTAGAACATTGCACAGAAAGACCTCACATACAAAGTATATGAAAGGCAGGAGAAAGTAGTGGACATGACTTCTAAAGTGTCTGTTTTGCACTATTGATTCAGAAAACACGAGCATAAGCATCTGTGTCTGACAGTCTCATCTGCAGCTTCAAAAAGGCTCAAGAAATGTCACTTATGGAGCAGGCGCACAAAAGTTATCACCTGATGTTTTCAGGTTGTGACTATAGTGGTGGTGCTGGGGCCACCGTAGCAAATTACCCCAGGCTAGTGGACTTCAAGATAGATTTATGTTTTAATAATTCTAGGAAGCTAGGAATTCAAGATCAAGGCGTCAGCAGGTTTGGTTTCTTCTGAGGTCATGCTCATCTTATGGGTATTTGTCTTCTCTGCGCGTCCTCACATGGTCTTGTGTGTGTCTGTCCTGATTTCCTCTTTTATAAAGACACCAGTCACACCAGATCAGGGTCCACCATAATGATCTCATTTAAACTCATTACTTTGTCAACTTAAAAAAAGTGCACAACATGAAAGTTGCAAATTAAGTTTTATCTGGGGGTAAAATGAAGACCATAGCCTGAGAGAGAGCACTGCAGAGAGCCCTGAGAAACTGTTCCAAAGAGGCACCGGGGAAAGGTCAGTATATATGTGAGTTCACTGAAGGGGGGCATAGATACAATCAAGCACATGCTTTTCTAGAAGATTTCTGCTAGTTTCGTGAAGCTTTCCACTAGTCATGAGAAAGTCATCACCGTGAAGGATTTTAGTGCTTCTCTAGATATGAGGAGATACAAGAACTGGGCTCATAAAATCAGCTTCTGAATATATCTAACTATTTGAAGACCTGTCCTGCCAGTTTTTCCTAGAGCACATAGTAACTCATTTCTGCTCTCCTTCCTGAACTTCTTTCAGGAGGTGCTGAAAATCAGCAGCTGAACCACCAACAGAACATGGTTTAGTCCTTGTAGAGGTCCCTGGTAGCTCATCTGATAAAGAATCTGCCTGCAATGCAGGAGACCCCAGTTCAATTCCTGGGTCAGGAAGATCCCCTGGAGAAGGGATAGGCTACCCACTTCAGTATCTTGGGCTTCCCTGGTGTCTAAGATTGTAAAGAATCCACCTGCAGTTAGGGAGACCTGGGTTTGATCCCTGGGTTGGGAAGATCCCCTTGGGAAGGATACGGCAACCCACTCCAGTATTCTTGCCTTGCAGAATCCCCATGGTCAGAGGAGCCTGGTGGGCTACAGTCCATGGGGTCACAAAGAGTCGGACAGGACTGAGTGACTGAGCACAGCACAGCACAGCACAGCAGAGGTAGATGGCAAATGCCAACGGTAAGTGCCAATTTGTAGCTGACAACTTCTCTAAAGACCCCAACTCCAAATACAGCTACATTCTGAAATACTGTAGGTTAGGACAACAATGTACGAATTTTGGAGGGAACATAATTCACCCATAACACCATCCAAGGCTGAAGCACACAGAAGAGCTGTTGGTATCTTCACTACTAATGAGAAAGTTAGGGCACAGGTAGAAATGGCTCAAGGTCGAATACGTAGTAACGGTCTGTACAGGCGTTCAAGCACAGGGCAGCACGGCTTCAGCTTCTGGGCTCTTTCAAGTGTTCCCAACTGTGTGGCAGGTTGAAATTCACCTCTGAGATATCAGAAGAAAAGCTATTAAGTTAGGAAGCTGCCTATAAGCACAATGAATTAAATCTCAGAACATTGAGTTAACTCTGTAGCTCTTTTTTGGGATGTGAAATTAGCCTTGCTTTCTATGCTGCATGAATACTATTCAAAGACTTTTTGTTTTACCTCATCCTCTTGTTTTATGATGAATTTGTGCGTGAAAAGACTCATTAAGGACATCATTATTCTGCATTTATCAGTAATGAACTGTCTGTGGCACCTATTAGCGGGAAAATGGTCCCAGTCTCTTTTTGTATCTGTCTACATTCTTCTTCATTATTTACTGCTCAGCTCTCATCCATTTCAAATGGATTTGGCTGCATGCAATTTCCCCCCCAATTGTTCTTTTATTTGAGAGACAAATATTAATAGAATTCATAAACCTTGAAGAGTCCAGTATGCAGGTTTGAATGCTAAACTGACTTTTTAATTTTTAATATCAGAAAGGGGCAGGGGAGACTCACCTGAGGAACGGACAATTAAGCAGACCCTTCGCATTCCTCAATGTACTGACTTTTTACAAGAACTCAGAGATGGGTATTATCAATCCCGTTTTATCAAACGGACACTGGAAAAACAGAGTTGCAGACTGCCTTGTTCTGGTCACCCAACAAACAGTTAAAAGTGAAGCTTGAGGCTGGAGATCGTTAAGAAACCCACAGTTAAACTTTCTGCTGCAGGATAAGTTTTCTCTGACTTCTGCAATCATGCTGATTCCAGTGTACCCAGACACAGTCTTAAACCTTGAACTTATTAAAACGTGTGAGCACTTCTGCTGACTGCAAGCCCCACGACACCTTTGGCTCAGCCTAGTTCATTTCTGTAGCGTTTTATGATGCAAATGACTCCTTCTGGTACAGTCTGTCACCTTTTATGTAAAAAACCACATTTTTTTAAAAGAATTTTTTTCACTTCTTTGGTTCCTTTGCAGAGTTTTTCTCTTATCTCCCTTTGCAATGATTAACATTCCTTTTGAGGACACTGGGATAGGAATCACATCTGAGTCCCCATCCTGTGACCTAAAGTGGTAAGGGTTTTTACATAGAGCCTTTCCAGCATCTCCTGCCCTCGGTGGTAATGGCGTGATTTGTCTAGTTGCACTTAGTGTGATTTGCTCAGAATGGAAAAAAAAATGCAATCAATGGTTAATAAAGCAACTCTTAAAAATGATTTTAAAATGCTAACAAATTATTATTTATGTGTTTCTGCCCGGCTAGCCTTCAGAGTATGAGAATTTTTGTGGCCATCTGCTGACATGATGATATCATCTGAGGTCCTGAGTCTTTCTGCGCTAGAACTTCAGCCTTACCCTTTCAAAAACATTTAATTACACATCAATGGATTTCCTTTTTCTTTTGAATCTTGAGATACAGACATCTAATTTGAAGTGGCTTAAACAAAGGAGTCTGTCAAATATTGTGACTACATCTCTCTCAAATTTTGATTTTAAGTACTCCACAGCACCTATATTTTTATGCACAGTAAGATCATAAAAAATATTTAGACTGACCTTCTATATGACATTGATATATTTGTATTTATTTCTGCAAATTGTTATTCAGTGATCTTAACAAAATTCAGCTGAACATTTCTATGACCTCAGGTCACTCAAGGGCCTTTGAAGCACAAATCTGAAGGTTCCAGAATAGCACATGGAAGGGAGGTGGGTACCATTCCCAGGCACCCTGAGCAACACCCCTGCTCATTCTAATTGTGTGACTTTACGAATGTTGTAGCATCTCAGGTATGGGAGGCAAAAAAAAAAAAAAAAACTTTCTAAAGGAAGAGATTTCAATTAATATACAGTCCATGGAATTCTTTAGGCTAGAATACAGGAGTGGGTAGCCTTTCCCTTCTCCAGGGGATCTTCCCAACCCAGGAATCGAACCTGGGTCTCCTGTAATACAGGTTGATTCTTTACCAGATGAGCTACCAGGGAATACCTAATTAACAATATACCTATTTTTAAATGGAAGGTCCAGATAAAGAATTTCTGTTGTTCTAACAAATGTGAAGAAAGAATATATGTATATGTTTTGGAATACATTGGATATGAAGTCATGGAGAAAAGAGATTCAGAGAGGTAGAGGGTGACTAACAAGTTTGAATTTGAGGACACATATGAAATTGTGAGATGTATGCATATTCAATCGATCCAACCATCCTTGCTCAGATTTTGCACTCTCTGATTCACATCCTAATTACTATTCAACTTTTCCTGTAGGTCAGCCCAAAGGTGATAATGGTTGGCCTTATGAATTTAAGCATCTTGAACCTTATGATTAGTGCTTCTTATTCAGTTCAGTTCAGTTCAGTCCAGGCACTCAGTTGTGTCTGAATCTTTGTGACCCTATGAACCATAGCACACTAGGACTCCCTGTCCATCACCAACTCCCGGAGTCCACCCAAACCCATGTCCATCGAGTTGGTGATGCCATCCAACCATCTCATCCTCTGTCCCCTTCTCCTCCTGCCCTCAATCGTTCCCAGCATTAGGGTCTTTTCAAATGAGTCAGTTCCTCGCATCAGGTGGCCAAAGTATTGGAGTTTCAGCTTTAGTATCATTCCTTCCAATGAACACCGAGGACTGATCTCCTTTAGGATGGACTGGTTGGATCTCTTTGCAGTCCAAAGGACTCTCAAGAGTCTTCTCCAACACCACAGTTCAAAAGCATCAATTCTTTGGTGCTCAGCTTTCTTTATAGTCCAACTCTCACATCCATACATGACCACTGAAAAAACCATAGCCTTGACTAGACAGATTTTTGTTGACAAAGTAATGTCTCTGCTTTTTAATAAGCTGTCTAGGTTGGTCATAACTTTCCTTCCAAGGAGTAAGCGTCTTTTAATTTCATGGCTGCAATCACCATCTGCAGTGATTTTGGAGCCCAGAAAAATTAAGTCAGCCACTGTTTCCACTGTTTCCCCATCTCCACTGTTTCCCCATCTATTTGGCATGAAGTGATGGGACTGGATGCCATGATCTTAGTTTTCTGAATGTTGAGCTTTAAGCCTACTTTTTCACTCTCCTCTTTCACTTTCATCAAGAGGCTCTTTAGTTCTTCTTCACTTTCTACTATAATGGTGGTGTCATCTGCATAGCTGAGGTTATTGATATTTCTCCCGGCAATCTTGATTCCAGCTTGTGCTTCATCCAGCCCAGCATTTCTCATGATGTTTTCTGCATATAAGTTAAATAAGCAGGATGATAATATATAGCCTTGATGTACTCCTTTTCCTATTTGGAACCAGTCTGTTGTTCCATGTCCATTTCTAACTGTTGCTTCCTGACCTGCATACAGGTTTCTCAAGAGGCAGGTCAGGTGGTCTTGTATTCCCATCTTTTTCAGAATTTTTCAGTTTATTTAACCTCTCTGCCTATGTGTATTATAACTATGAATGTGGTTAATGTGAGTAATCCACAGAAAGAGGAATTTTCACTCAATGTGTTAACATAAATCAAATTTCTAAATCTCTAGGACTCAGTGTGTGTTAGTCACTCAGTCGTGTCCTACTCTTTGCGAGCCCAAGGGCTGTAGCATGTCAGGCTCCTTTGTCCATGGAATTCTCCTGGTAAGAATACCCGAGTGGAGGACTCAGAGCTCCTTTAAAACAGGGCAACCTGAAGACTGTCGGAATGCCACTTATCCAAGTGTGTCCTTAGACCAGCAGCAACGGCATCACTTGTAGCCTACTAGAATTTCAGGCTCCACTTCAGAACTAATGAGTCAAAATCTGTGTTAAGATCCCTAGGTGATTCACATGACATGATCTTAGAAAAAGCATTCAACCATAAGGACTGCCTGTCCCACCCCAAGCAAATCCACATATTCTCCTGGCTGAGCTTCTGTCTATGGGGTAGAAAGTGGGAGAATGAGAGTTGAGGGTTTTGCTTTTAATGGGGAACGCAGTTGTTGTGGCAATGGATGACTGTTATAGGAAACATCAGCATATGTGAGGAAATAAGGAACCCTGGGGTTCAGTTCAGTTCAGTTCAGTCACTCAGTTGTGTCCAACTCTTTGTGACCCCATGGATAGCATCATGCCAGGCTTCCCTGTCCATCACCAACTTCTGGAGTTTACTCAAACTCATGTCCATCTAGTCGGTGATGCCATCTATCCATGTAATCCTCTGTCATCCACTTCTTCTCCTGTCTTAAATCCTTCCCAGCATCGGGGTCTTTTTACTCAAACTCATGTCCATCTAGTCGGTGATGCCATCTATCCATGTAATCCTCTGTCATCCACTTCTTCTCCTGTCTTAAATCTTTCCCAGCATCAGGGTCTTCTCCAATGAGTCAGTTCTTCACATCAGTTGGCCAAAGTACTGGAGTTTCAGCTTCAGCATCGGTCCTTCCATTGAATATTCAGGACTGATTTCCTTTAGGATGGACTGGTTTGATCTCCTTGCAGTCCAAGGGACTCTCAAGAATCTTCCCCAACACCACTGTTCAAAAACATCAATTCTTTGGCACTCAGCTTTCTTTATAGTCCAACTCTCACATGCATACATGACTACTGGAAAAACCACAGCTTTGACTAGATGGACCTCTGTTGGCAAAGTAATGTCTCTGGTTTTTAATATGTGTTTAGGTTGGTCATAGCTTGTCTTCCATGGAGCAAGTGTCTTTTAATTTCAAGGCTGCAGTCACCATCTGCAGTGATTCTGGACCCTAAAGAAATAAAGCCTGTCACTGTTTCCATTGTTTCCCCATCTATTTGCCAATAAGTGATGGGACCAGATGCCATGATCTTAGTTTTCTGAATGTTGAGTTTTAAGCCTACTTTTTCACTCTCCTCTTTCACTTTCATCAAGAGGTGCTTTAGTTCTTCTTAACTTTTTTCCCATAAGGGTAGTGTCGTCTGCATATCTGAGGTGACTGATATTTCTCCCAGCAATATTGATTCCAGCTTGTGCTTCATCCAGCCTAGCATTTCTCATGATGTACTCTGCATATAAGTTAAATAAGCAGGGTAACATTATACAGCCTTGACATACTCCTTTCCCAATTTGGAACCAGTCCATTTTTCCATGTCCAGTCCTAACCGTTGCTTTTTGACCTGCATACAGATTTCTCAGGAGGCAGGTCAGGTGGTCTGAATGTGAAGAAATAGGAATCCTGGGGTTACAGTTTTGAATGTGTAGTTTGATTGGACATCGATTGCCTTAAGGAATATCACAAGTCATTGGGGGAAGGGGTGCTTTTTATTAAGGCATCAAGGCATCAGTAAGTATAAGAAAGAGATGTACAAGATGTTTTCAGATGACAGGAGTAGACGGAGCTATAGCCCACAGAGGATTTTGTACCTGTTTGTTAGACTAGTTTTACACTGGAGGTGACAGCTTCACTCATCCCAGTATCCCTTACAGTGACAGAGAAGCTCGTATGCAGTTGGTTCTCAATTAGGCTGGTTGCATAAATGAATGATAATGACAGTATCTCTTGAGGGATCTTTGTTTTCAGTGTTTCACATATATTAAAGTGCAATTCTCTTCATAACCCAACGAAGTCCTGTTCCTTCTCTCCATCTCCTCCCCTCTTCTACCTTCCCCTCTTTCTTCCCCCATGCTTCCCCCCCCCCCAATATTGAATAAATAGAAAGTGAAAGTCATTCATTTGTTCCCGGCTCTTTGCGACCCCATGGACTATACAGTCCATGGAATTCTCCAGGCCAGAATACTGGAGTGGGTAACCTTTCCCTTCTCCAGGGGATCTTCCCAATTCAGGTCTCCTACATTGCAGTTGGATTCTTTACCAACTGAGCCATCAGGGAAGCATAAATAGGGGCTAAAGTAAAAAGAGTAACTCGCCTAAAGCCACGTACCATGTGAATCTCAGAGATAAGTTTCAAACCCCTCAGAGAGTCTGACCTTGTATCTTACTCTCTGAGGGAAGAATGAACAAATATGACAGAATGTTTGCATTCAACCACAGATCCAGAGCAAGAAAAGAAAAGAAAGTGAAAGTGAAGTTGCTCAGTCATGTCCAACTCTTTGCGACTCTGTGAACTGTAACCTACCAGGCTCCTCCATCCATGGAATTTTGCAGGCAAGAGTACTGAAATGGGTTGCCATTTCCTTCTCCAGGGGATCTTCCTGACCCAGGGACCAAACCCGGGTCTCCTGCATTGCAGGCAAACTCTTTACCATCTGAGCCACCAGGGAAGCCCCAGAGCAAGGCACCATCTTATTCCTTGGTGACAAGCTATGAGCCCATGTTCACGGTTTCTCATGGTGGTGTGAACTTGTATGTTGAATCAACTTCTTAATGTCCAGGTGGCTTTGACATGAAATCACTTGACTTTTCTCATTGCAACAGCTCACTTAGTAGGAAGTCACAAGCTGAAGTGGAAATTAAGAATGTGAGAATGAGTATACTACCCAAAGCAATGTATAGATTCAATGCAATCCCTATCAAGCTACCAACGTTATTCTTCACAGAGCTAGAACAAATAATTTCACAATTTGTATGGAAATACAGAAAACCCTGAATAGCCAAAGCACTCTTGAGAAAGAAGAATGGAACTGGAGGAATCAACCTGCCTGACTTCAAGCTCTACTACAAAGCCACAGTCATCAAGACAGTATGGTACTGGCACAAAGACAGAAATATAGATCAATGGAACAAAATAGAAAGCCCAGAGATAAATCCACGCACCTATGGACACCTTATCTTTGACAAAGGAGGCAAGAATATACAATGGATTAAAGACAATCTCTTTAACAAGTGGTGCTGGGAAAACTGGTCAACCACTTGTAAAAGAACGGAACTAGAACACTTTCTAACACCATACACAAAAATAAACTCAAATTGGATTAAAGATCTAAACATAAGACCAGAAAGTATAAAACTCCTAGAGGAGAACATAGGCAAAAAACTCTCTGACATACATCACAGCAGGATCCTCTATGACCCACTCCCAGAATATTGGAAATAAAAGCAAAAATAAACAAATGGGACCTAATTAAACTCAAAAGCTTCTGCACAACAAAGGAAACTATAAGCAAGGTGAAAAGACAGCCTTCAGAATGGGAGAAAATAATAACAAATGAAGCAACTGACAAACAGCTAATCTCAAAAATATACAAGCAACTCCTACAGCTCAATTCCAGAAAAATAAATGACCCAATCAAAAAATGGGCCAAAGAACTAAAGAGACATTTCTCCAAAGAAGACATACAGATGGCTAACAAACACATGAAAAGATGCTCAACATCACTCATTATCAGAGAAATGCAAATCAAAACCACCATGAGGTACCATTTCACGCCAGTCAGATTGGCTGCAATCCAGAAGTCTACAAGCAATAAATGCTGGAGAGGGTGTGGAGAAAAGGGAACCCTCTTACACTGTTGGTGGGAATGCAAACTAGTACAGCCACTATGGAGAACAGTGTGGAGATTCCTTAAAAAACTGGAAATAGAACTGCCTTATGATCCAGCAATCCCACTGCTGGGCATACACACTGAGGAAACCAGAAGGGAAAGAGACACGTGTACCCCAATGTTCATCACAGCACTGTTTATAATAGCCAGGACATGGAAGCAACCTAGATGTCCATCAGCAGATGAATGGATAAGAAAGCAGTGGTACATATACACAATGGAGTATTACTCAGCCATTAAAAAGAATACATTTGAATCAGTTCTAATGAGGTGGATGAAACTGGAGCCTATTATACAGAGTGAAGTAAGCCAGAAGGAAAAACACCAATACAGTATACTAACGCATATATATGGAATTTAGAAAGATGGTAACAATAATCCTGTATACGAGACAGCAAAAGAGACACTGATGTATAGAACAGTCTTTTGGACTCTGTGGGAGAGGGAGAGGGTGGGATGATTTGGGAGAATGGCATTGAAACATGTATAATATCACATATGAAACGAGTCGCCAGTCCAGGTTCGATGCATGATACTGGATGCTTGGGGCTGGTGGACTGGGATGACCCAGAGAGATGGTATGGGGAGGGAGGAGGAAGGAGGGTTCAGGATGGGGAACACGTGTATACCTGTGGCAGATTCATGTTGATATATGGCAAAACCAATACAATATTGTAAAGTTAAAAAATAAAATTAAAAAAAAGAAAATTAAAAAAAGAAAAGAATGTGAGATGGCCCTTTCACTAAAACGTGTACATATATCTGTAGAATATATGTTATGAATATAATTAAATATAGATATATAATTTAAAAGTGTTCCCTTACAGCAATAACGGAGAGATGGTTGGCGTTCCATTTTTGTCACATTCTTCGTACTCCAAAGATCATACTGATTAACCTGACATCTTTAAAATGTACATTTTAAAATGAAAATATATAGTAAAGAAGCAAGGAAAATTAATGGAGGAAGAAAGAAAATATGGGAGAATAATTCTACAATATTATAACAAATGAGTATCAATGTCCACACCCATTTTCTAAGTGTAAGGTAACCTCTTAACTAGTAACCTTCAGATCTAATAATGTACTGCACACCCTGTAGTATCTGCTGAGCCTGTGATCACGTCTTCCCTGGCATTCATGGCATCATGTTCCCCACCCCCCCATGGCTGTGTGTGTTCTGAGAGCATAGAAGGGGTTTTTCTCTGCTCTTTGTCCTCAATGCTTACAAGTCCTCCATCTACCCTACTCTGATCTTTTTCAAGCTGTCTTGTATATTTTTTATTCCATTCTGTGTCCTCAACCCACATTTTTCTGATAATGAGCCAGAATACAGAAAAATCTTGGCCTTAGCATTGAGTGATATTGTCCATCTCGGTAATAACTGTCACCCTGCTTCGATGTTATGACACTTTAATGGGCATCCTAAAGCTTCTCTGAGATCTTTGATAGCTCTGAGATGCAATGTTCTCTGCTAGTCATTTTCGGTTTCAGATGAGTGTGTGTGTGTGTAAGAGAGGGAGAGAAAGAAGAGAGAGAGCTTTCTCCCTCCTTATTTTTTCTGATGATGTATAAACAAAATAAATAAAATGAAATAGGATAAGATAAAGAGCAATAATAAAATAAAAAACATTTGAAAGTGTGTGTGTGTGTGTGTGTGTGTGTGTGTAGGAAGCAATTTTGTTCCCTGAAGGAACAAAATTTCCTTTAGACTCCACATTAGTCTCCCCAGCTGTGGTCTTCTGCTGCTTCTTTGACTTAGCTCTGAGCACTTTGCTGAATGATAAAGCAGTGCTTTTAAGGGCAAAATTCCCCCTCAGCTTCAATGATGCTTTTATATTGTTGGTACAGCACCAATGGGAAACACTCTGCTCCTCTCTGTAGATCTCCACATTTGAGTGCCCAGGGCAGGTTCCTGTTTCCTCTCTTAACAATCTATACTTTTTCCCGAATGATTTCATCCACAGCTTTAAATAACATCAACAAGCTGATGACTCCCCACTTTATGCCTTCAGTCTTGAAAACTCCCTTGAGCTCAAGAATAGTTTTCTAACAGCTTACTTGACTGTTGTACTTGGATATCTAAGAGAATTTCAAATCTAACAACATCAAAACAGAAGCTGCTTTCTCTTGTATCCCCGAATGTGTTCCTCTTGTTGATCTCTCTGATTGTGTAACACCAGCACACCTGTTGGCTTAAGGCGGTGAGTGAAGTTATTTTTTATTACTTATCTCGTTAACCTCTTACCTAATCCATCAGCAGATTTTCTTCCAAGATTCATCCTAAGTCTATTCATGTTTCTCCATTTCCACTGACCTACTTCAGCCCATACCAATAGTGTCTCTTTATGATTTACTTCATTTTGTATGAGCTCAGCTGGTAAAGAATCTACCTGCAATGCAGGAGACCCTGGTTCAGTTCCTGGGTCAGGAAGCTCCCTTGCAGAAGGGATAGGCTACCCACTCCCGTATTCTTGGGCTTCTCTGGTGGCTCAGACAGTAAAGAATCTGCCTACAATGCAGGAGGCCAGGGTTCAATCCATGGGTTGGGAAGATCCCCTGGAGGAGGGCATGGCAACCCTCCCTAGTATTCTTGCCTGGAGACTCCCTATGAACAGAGGAGAGCCTGGTGGGCTACAGTCCATGGGCTCACAGAGAGTCAGACAAACTGAGTGACTAAGCACAGCACAGCAGTTTACTTCCATCCATGTCTCTACAAGTGATCCAATTTCATTCCTTTTTGTGGCTGAGGAATATTGATACTATGGATAAAATAGGTAACTAATGAGAATATGCTGTATAGCACAGGAGACTCTATTTAATGCCCTCTGGTGACCTGGATGGGAAGGGAGTCCAAAAGGGAGGGGATGCATGTTTCTGTGTGGCTGATTCATTTTGCAATACAGTAGAAACCAACACAATATTGTAAAATAACTATGTGCCAATAAAAATTAATTTCAAAAGTGTCTCTTGCTTAGGGTAATTATAATAAAACAGCATCATTTTCTCCCCTACAATCTGTAGCTACAGAGATATTTTAAAAGTAGCTACAGATTATATCACCCCTCTTACTGTCTAAAGTTTTTCTGTGGTTTTCCTTTGTACTCAAAATAAATTCTGACCTCTATATCATAATTCTCAAAATATGACAAGACCTCTGCATCCTTTTCCTAAAAAGTCATATGCTCCCTTAGTTTTACCTAGCAGTCTTTCCTTTGCTCTGTATTCCCAGCTTGGTTTGTCTCCCGAGCACTGGACTTGCTGTTTCCTCTCTCTGGCGTGCTCTCATCTGACTAATTACACACAGACCTCAGTGCATGGGATGATCTTTCCAAGTAGGCTTCCATCTCTGAACAACTCGTGGAAAGCCACTTCTCTCTGCTAACAAAAGCTTAGCATTTTGTTCTCTTTTTTATTTTTTCATTTCCTTCATAGTACTTGGAAATGAATGAAATGAAAGGAAGGGCTTCCCAGGTGGCTCAGATGATAAAGAATCTGTCTGCAGTGCAGGGGTCCCAGATTCTATCCCTGGGTTGGGAAGATCCCCTGGAGAAGGGAATAGCAACCCACTCCAGTATTCTTGCCTGGAGAATTCCATGGATGGAGAAGCATGGTGGGCTACAGTCCATGGGGTTGCACAGAGTCTAATACTTTCATTTTCATAGTACTTGACATTGTCAGAGATAATTTACTTTTAGCTTGTTTTGTGTCTCATTCTTTCAGCTGGACTATTCCTTCCCAAGCCCAGGAGTTCTGCTGTTCTTCTGTTTACTTATATCTTAGATGGAACTTGGTATAAAAGAGATGCTCACAAAATATATATTGATAATGAATGACTAACTGAATTCTTACTTTAAGTTTAAGCTTTACTCTTACACAGGTGAACTTTGCTGCTATTGGGAGGGTATATTCAAAATTTTATTAACATCAATACTTCCCTACTCAGTGGGAATTTAGAAGTATTTTGAATTATTTTTGCAAGACTCCAGGTATGAGAAATAAAGATATTTTGTCCAAATTTCAAAGCCTGTTGTATATTCACAAGTGTTCATGGCTATAAGGCAGCAAAATATGGCTTATGCAACACACATGGCTTACATTATAAGGCTAAATGGCAGGAGTGTGATTGAAAACACTAGCTCTCTGGGTTTATTGCTATGGATAGTGGTCCTTGCCTTTATTAATAGATGGTGGCTCATGCATCTAACTTGGCCTTCCCTCTATCCAACATTTACTTGGTCTAATTTTCATCATTTGATTTTTATGTGTTGGCACTGTTTCCAGGCTCACTCCATTGGCTTGGACTTTCCGGCCAAGGTGTCTTATCTTTCAACTCCTGATAGTGATCAATCTTTTGGTTCACTCCTTCACAGCATGTGCTGTCATCAGAGCACTTAATGGTCAAGACCTTTGGTTTTCATCAGTATCTCTACCATGTATCAGTTCAGTTCAGTTGCTCAGTCGTGTGTGTGACCCCATAAGTTGTATAAATTTCGGCAAATTATGTATCCATTCTCAGAAACAGTTTCATTAACTACAAGAAGAGATATTATTGTAATAGTGTCAGTGCTGGACTGATGCCTTTGAAGAAGAGACTTAAAGCAGTTCTGAAAAAAGGGTGTAAGGAGATAGTTGGTTGTCTATTTTAAATATAACAGCATGTATCTGTCAATCCCAAACTCCCAATCTACCCCTCCCTTCCCCTTCTCCCCTGGAAGCTATAAGTTTTTCTTCTAAGTCTGTGAGTCTGTTTCTATTTTGTAAATAAGTTCATTTTGACCTTTTTGTCTTAATTGTGCCTTTAGATATTTCCTAGTATTTGTTATTGCCAAGCCTTGTGTCAAAATAAAAGATATCATCCAAAAGTATAGGTATAGGATGTTCAGTTCAGTTCAGTCCCTCAGTCGTGTCCGACTCTTTGCGACCCCATGGACTGCAGCACACCAGGCTTCCCTGCCCATCACCAACTCCCTGAGCTTGCTCAAACTCATGTCCATTGAGTCGGTGATGCCATCCAACCATCTCATCCTGTCATCCCCTTCTCCTCCTGTCTTCAATCTTTCCCAGCATCAGGGTCTTTCCCAATGAATCAGTTCTTCACATCAGGTAGGCTGACTGGGTGTCAAATTCTTTCCCTGGACAATAAAATTTCACCTTCCAAATTTTCTGGACTGATCTCGGTCTGAGGTCTAGGAATCGGGGCTGGATCAGATGTCATGGGTCATGGAATGGCCAGGGCATGATGAAGCTAGACCATGAATGCATGCACAGTTTCTTTTTTAAAATTTCATCAGGTAATATTTTATTTTGCTTTCTTCTCTCTTTTTTTCAAATAAATAGAAATCTGCTTTTCACAATTGGTTACTTATAAATTCTGGATTATGCATGTCTTATTTATAGTGGAGTGCGGAGGTGAGTGTTGATGAGGCATTATGGGTCATCATATATATGTGGATGAGCTGAGAAAAGAAGAGAAGCTAAAGGCAAAGGAAAGATCTAAGCATCTGAATGCAGAGTTCCAAAGAATAGCAAGAAGAGATAAGAAAGCTTTCCTCGGTGATCAATGCAAAGAAATAGAGGGAAACAATAGAATGGGAAAGACTAGAGATCTCTTCAAGAAAATTAGAGATACCAAGGAACATTTCATGCAAAGATGGGAACGAAAAAGGACAGAAATGATATGGACCTAACAGAAGCAGAAGATAGTAAGAAGAGGTGGCAAGAATACACAGAAGAACTATACAAAAGAAACCTTCATGACCCAGATAATCACAATGGTGCAATCACTAACCTAGAGCCAGATATCCTCGAATGCAAAGTCAAGTGGGCATTAGGAAGAATCACTATGAACAAAGAATGTGGAGGTGATGAAATTACAGCTGAGCTATTATAAATCCTAAAAGATGATGCTGTGAAAGTGCTGCACTCAATATTACAGTAAATTTGGAAAACTCAGCAGTGGCCACAGAACTGGAAAAGTTCAGTTTTCATTCCAATCTCAAAGAAAGGCAGTGCCAAAGAATGTTCAAACTACTGCACCATTGCACTCATCTCACATGCTATCAAAGTAATGCTCAAAATTCTCCAAGCCAGGCTTCAACAGTTCATTTCAGTTCAGTTCAGTCACTCAGTCATGTCCGACTCTTTGCGACCCCATGAATTGCAGCACACCAGGTCTCCCTGTCCATCACCAACTCCCGGAGTTCACTCAGGCTCATGTCCACTGAATTGGTGATGCCATCCAGCCATTTCATCCTCTATCGTCCCCCTTTCCTCCTGCCCCCAATCCCTCCCAGCATCAGAGTCTTTTCCAATGAGTCAACTCTTCGAATGAGTTGGCCAAAGTACTGGAGTTTCAGCTTTAGCATCAGTCCTTCCAAATAACACCCAGGGCTGATCTCGTTTAGAATGGACTGGTTGGATCTCTTTGCAGTCCATGACTGTTAATTTCCAGATATTCAAGCTGGATTTAGAAAAGGCAGAGGAAGCAGAGATCAAATTGCCAACATCTGTTGCATCATCAAAAAAAGCAAGAGAGTTTCAGAAAAACATCTACTTTTGCTTTATTGACTACACCAAGGTCTTTGACTGTGCAGATCAGAACAAACTGTTGGAAATTCTTCAAAAGATGGGAATACAAAACCACCTGACCTGCCTCCTGAGAAATCTGTATGCAGGTCCAAAAGCAACAGTTAGAACTGGACATGGAGTAACAGACTGGTTCCAAACCAGGAAAGGAGTACGTCAAGGCTAAATATTGTTACCCTGCTTATTTAACTTATATGCAGAGTACATCATGTGAAATGCTGGGCTGGATGAAACACAAGCTGGAATCAAGCTTACCAGGAGAAATATCAATCACTTCAGATATGCAGATGATACTACCCTTATAGCAGAAAGTGAAGAAGAACTAAAGAGCCTCTTGATGAAAGTGAAAGGGGAGAGTGAAAAAGTAGGCTTAAAACTCAACATTCAGAAAATTCAGATCATGGCATCTGGTCCCATCACTTCATGGCAAATAGATGTGGAAACAATGGAAACAGTGACAGACTTTATTTTGGGGGGCTCCAAAATCACTGAAGATGGTAACTGCAACCATGAAATTAAAAGACACTTGCTCCTTGGAAGAAAAGATATGACCAACCTAGACAGCATATTAAAAAGCAGAGACGTTTCTGTCAAAGTTTCGTCTAGTCAAAGCTATGGTTTTTCCAGTAGTCATGTATGGATGTGACAGTTGGGCTATAAAGAAAGCTGAGCACCAAAGAATTGATGCTTTTGAACTGTGGTGTTGGAGAAGACTCTTGAGAGTCCCTTGGACTGCAAGGAGATCAAATTAGTCAATCCTAGAAGAAATCAGTCCTGAATGTTCATTATAAAGACTGATGCTCAAGCTGAAATTCCAATACTTTGGCCACCTAATTCGAAGAACTGATTCATTGGAGAAGACCGTGATGCTAGGAAAGACTGAAGGCAGAAAGAGAAGGTGAGGACAGAGGATGAGATGGTTGGATGGCATCAGCGACTTAATGGACAAGAGTTTGAGCAAGCTCTGGGAATTGGAGATGGACAGGGAATCCTGGCATTCAGCAGTCTGTGGGGTCACAAAGAGTTGGACATGACTGAGTGACTGAACTGAACTGAAATGAACTGTTGAAGCCTGGCTTGGAGGTGAGGCAGGCTGGGGAGAAAGTATGGAGGTGAAACACAAGATTAGATGACAAAAGACACTATCATTTTCTTAGAGAGAGAAGCTGGGATCCTTAGTGGGTGTCAGCTACATTAAGGATTGATTGGTGCAGGCACAGAGTCTGGGTGAGGGTAGATTTTAGCTCTGCCTGATAAAACCCTAAGAGTTTGTGAACCAAAGCTGTCTACCCATCCCCCGGCCCCTCAACCTGAACCCTGAACTGAAATCACACTTTATTTTCCATAGTAACTTGGCTTTGCTATTTTATTGTCCTTAGGACACCACCTGACTTTACTGAAATTGTTCTGCCCAAGCAAACAACTGGATTGTTTATGTCAGGAACTTCCTAAAAACTCCATTGACTCTTCAAAGGAAGGCAGCAACAGATAGCTTGCACCCTCAAATTCTGAGTCCTGCACCTCAAAGTCCCTGCTTGCAATCTCCACAAACTGTGGATTGTTTTATCATAATCCTTAGCCAGTCCTTATCCAGTCACTGCATTAAAAGACTTTCTTTCCTTAAGCCAAACTTTCAAGTCTTAATGAATTCTGATCTTACCATCCCTATGCTGAGACACTGCTAAATCTTTGCAAAGATGGTATTCTCCTTTACCTCTGTAAGCAATAAACTCATTCTTGTTTTATCAACAGGTTATGTTGGTGATGTTTGGATAGCTAGGTTTTGACAGGTTCCATGAAGGGTCCAAGAGAGGATAACTGCAGATATCTGAATCCTACCTTAAACAGAGTAGTTTTGCTCATATATATTGTTGCCATGTCACATTTCATTAGAAAATAAAGATGTTGAACATATAAAATAATTGTTTTCAAAATCATTGCTGCATTCAAAAGAAAGATAGCCTTTGAATGGTTCTATCTGAGTCTGGTATATTTCTCCATCATTATCTAAACAGTTTTAAGGAAATTTTGCCCACACAGATCTCCTGTCCCTTTCTCTATGTAATAGAGGTGTTTAACCAGAAATCCTCTAAGGTACCTTCCATCTTTAACATTGTCTGGTTCTAAAATGGCTTTGCATGGATGCCGTCTGTCAAAATGACCTCTTACGGCATAAACTTCTGTTCCCAAAATGCTAATTTTCCTCACAGCATCTCACGGAATGCTAGGCACATACCAGTCGCTCAATAACCAGCTGTTGGTAGTTTGTACAATTGGAGCTGGATCCAATTCAATGTCTGGGCTTTTTTTAATTTTCACTGTCTGATTCTGTAATGTGCCAAGATAATTTTATATCAGAAACAAAGTTGATTGATGGAGGGAGAGAGAGTGCACATTTATTGAATGTCTGACAATAGGAGGCCCAGTGCTGAAGTTTTTATGTGCTGGAGGAATCATCTCACTCTTTTCCAAAAGTTTGAAAACAGAGGCCAAGGCAGTCCAAGGAAATTTCCCATGTTACTAATCTATGGAAGGATCAAAACCATGTGCCTCTAATTCCCAAGCTCTATTGAGCATCGGAACCAACTGAGTCTTTATTAAATGCACAAATCCTTGAGCATGAAGGCTAGGTTTTAGGATTTACAGATGATGGAAGGGACCTGCATTTTTCTTTTTAAGATATTTTTTTGATGTGGACCATTTTGAAGTGTTTATTAAATTTGCTAAAATATGGTTTTGGTTTTATGTTTTTTGGTTTTGGGGCCATGACGCATATAGGATCTTAGCTTCCCAACCAGGGATTGAACCCATACTCTGCATTAGAAGGTGAAGTCTTAACCACTGGATCACCAGGGAAGTCCCAGTGACCTGCATTTTAACAATTTAACAATTTCAACTCAGACAATCGCTGAGAAATGCATTATTAAAGACTTTTCTATGTGCATTTTAGTAGTGAAAGCTTCATAGTTTGTCCTTCTAAAACTGCAAAATGGGCTTAAGTATCTTCATTTTATTAAAAGAAAGGGAACTGAGATGCATAGGTGCCTTGAAAGACACTTGTAGTTTATGGAAGTGTTTCCACTTGAACTCAGCCCCCTCCAGATTCTTAAGTTTAGGATATTTTCTTAAAAAAAAAAAAAAGAAGAAGAAGCAGCTTAAAAAAATTATCAGTTATGCAGGCATTTAGTATAAAAAGTAAAACCATTCTACAAGTACTGTTATGGAAGAGATTGTCCTTAAATGCCTTTCAGTTTCTTTTCTCCTCACTAAGAATAGCCACTTCTGTCATTTATCTCCATGTTTATATAACAAAACTAAATGTCTGCTTATTGCTTTTACAATTTTTAAACTTTATGTAATGTGTTCTTAGGATGGAAAGTGAGGATTTTTTTCTTTCTTTTACATCTCCTTTCCGTGCATCAATCATCAGTTCATTTTGCAGCTTTCCTTCTACCTGTGGTATACATATCATATTTTGATTTTAATCATTATTGAGAATTTAAATGATCACGGTCACATAAATCTATTGATTGCTGGGTCATTTAGTAAGCTATGGGGATTTTAAATTTTCCGCGTGTAATATTTGTCTTGTCAGTAATCATCTATGCGCTTGTTACTAATGTGTTCCCCATGGTTCTCTCAACTATGAAAACTTTGCTGCATTGAAATATATAAGGCTTTGTGCTGCCTTGAGATTTCTGACCTGTTCTTATCTGTGCTGATTGATTTCTGGTTTAGTTGTACAGATGAGATCTAGAAATTTTCTTAACGATTTATCTGGGAGTTTCATTGTCTATTATTTGCATCTTCTGTGCTATGGATCTCACGCCTTCTACATTTTGTTTTGGTTCCTTATTTTTATGGAAACAACTTTCAATAGCTTTCTACGAGAGAGTGCAAAGAAAGTAACACTCAGGTAAGAACGCACTTACCTGAATACTTGTCTTTAGTCTATCTTCACTTGCAGTTAATGTTTGAGGTATAGAATCCAAGGTTAAATATTTTATTTTCAGAATTTCAAAGGCATTTTTAAGTGTCTCATGGCTGTCAGTTTTTCTATTTGCAAATGTAATGTCTTTCTGATTCCTGATCCTTTGAATATGTCCGTTTCTTGTTTTCCTTCCTAGAAGCATTTAGAAGTTCCTCTTTATAAAGTTTAATTTAGGTGAAACTGGTCAGATGTTAACTAAACATTTTAGGTAGAATGTATTGTTTTGGTAAGAGAGACAAAAATTTCAAACTTGAGTAAAAACAGGGTATTTCTTTTTTGGTGAAAGATGGTGCTTACAAAAAATTTCAGACTGAATCAGATGTTCATGAAATGTTTTATGAATGTTAAACTTATTTCCTACAAAGGCACTAAGGCAAATTCAAGGGCAAGAAAAAATTTTAAATAGTGACAGAAAAACATATTTCATATCAGTAATATGAAAATAGATGAACCTCCACCTGTATCTCACTTCATATGGTATTTAAATTCAAGAAAGATCAGAACACAAACTGTAGCTAAAATTATAAAATGTGGGAGTTGGACAAACTTTTCTAGGACACCAAAAGCACTAACTCCAAAAAAATCAAAAATTGAATTTAAAATATTAATATGTCTGATTAAAACAAAAATTTGGGTTAAAAGATAACATTAAGAAAGTTTAAAGTGAAGTCGCTCAGTCGCGTCCGACTCTTTGTGACCTCCATGGACTGTAGCCTACCAGGCTCCTCCGTCCATGGAATTTTCCAGGCAAGAGTACTGGAGTGGGTTGCCATTTCCTTCTCGAGGAGGTCTTTCCAGCCCCGGGATCGAACCTGGGTCTCCCTCACTGCAGGCAGACGCTTTACCTTCTGAGCACCAGGGAAGGCCTAAAAGGACTAAGAGGACTTCCGTGGTGGCTCAGGCAGTAAAGCTTCTGCCTACAATGTGGGAGACCAGGGTTCGATTTCTCTAATTGTGGTGAGCAGGGGCTACTCTCAAGTCGTGGTGCACGGGCTTCTCTTGTTTTGTAGCACACGCTTTAGGTACATGAGCTCAGTAGTTTGGCTCATGGGCTCTAGACTGCAGGCTCACAAGTTGTGGTACAGGGGCTCAGTTGCTCTGCCGCGTGTGGTATCTTCCCAGACCAGGGATCGAACCTGCATCTCCTGCATTGGCAGGCGGCTTCTTATTCACTGCACCACCACAGAAGCCCACAAAGCAACTTTATTTGTAATAGCTCCAAAACAGAAAAAAACTCAGATGCCCGTTTTTAGGGAAAAGAATTAAGAGAGAAAAATAAAAGATGGTATAATTTTACACTGGAATACTACTCAACTGAAAAAAAGGGAATTGCTGATCCATACAATAACACGGATGAATATATATATATATGTTGAGCAAAAGAATCAAGGCCCCAAGAGAATAGCCAATGTATTTATCTGTTCATATGAAATGATGGAAATCAAATCAGAGACTGCTAGGGGGATCACTGGGAAGGAGCATGAGGTACATACCTGAGTGATGGGAAAAATTCTTGATGTGGTGGGAGGTAAGGATGATTTGGTTACACATGTCTGTCTAACTTTATTGAGAAGACTCTTGACAGTCCCTTGGACTGCAAGGAGATCCAACCAGTCCATTCTGAAGGAGATCAGCCCTGGGATTTCTTTGAAAGGAATGATGCTAAAGCTGAAACTCCAGTACTTTGGCCACCTCATGTGAAGAGTTGACTCATTGAAAAAGACTCTGATGCTGGGAGGGATTGGGGGCAGGAGGAGAAGGGGACGACAGAGGATGAGATGGCTGGATGGCATCACTGACTCGATAGATGTGAGTCTGAGTGAACGCTGGGAGTTGGTGATGGACAGGGAGGCCTGGTGTGCTGCGATTCATGGGGTCGCAAAGATTGGGACACGACTGAGCAACTGAACTGAACTGAACTGAACTGAACCTTATTGACCTTTACAACTCAGATGAATGTATATCTTTGTGTGTAAAGTATAACTCAATTGGAATTATTAAAAAATATGAGTTTTCAGGAATGGCATGATCTTTCACTAAAGTTGCTTCAACCTAGAAGCATAAAAATCATGTATTAGCAGCAGCAGCAGCATTAACACAAAAATTCTGTCCACTTACAACATAGTTTTCCTTTATATATATATATATATATATATATATATATATAAAATGGAACTATTGATCCCTTTTCATTAGGATGCTATTAGGGTTAAATGATACTCTGTAGGTGAAAATTTTCTCTTGTGTTTCCAATGGCATTTGAATTATTTCATTTATTTAGTTCTTTTCTCTTCCACTTCTATCCTGAATCTCAAGTTCACATTAGTTTGGACTATCTAGAAGACACATTCAATGTGTCATTCCTTTAACTGACTGCAGTAAAGTCACAGCTCTCTGTTACCTGAGGTCCTGTTCTGTGTTTCTTTGTTTTTTAATTCGCAGCAGTCAAAAATGCCTCTTAAATGAAGGAAACCCTCAGTCCATCTACTCTTCTTAAGAAGAAGAAGAGTAAAGGGCAAAAGAAAGATCATGGACTAGCACTAAATGCCAAGTAGGCTGGCTGCCTCTCTCCCAGGTCACTTCGGGGCCAGGGGCTTTGTCCTTCACCACTGTTGATGACCCAGAGCACAGGCAGCTCGCCCCAGCTGAACTGTTCTGTCTCCTGGGATTGTCACGTGAAAATAGAGAGATACTGGTGCTGAGTCATGTTAATGACACCACCTCGCTGGTTTAGAAGACCACCCAGCCCTGTGCTGGGCTCTAGAGAACCCTTGCCGAGTCTGGGACTTAAAACTCACGTTTTGAGTCTTCCCAGTATCTTCCTCTCGATATATTGAGTTCTGTGATTTGTGACTTACAGAATCAGAAATATGGTAACCATTAAAAGCCGCCTATTCATTAAAAAACAAAAAACTTTCTTCCTTCTATGTCTTCCAGATTCCACATTGTGTTACTTCCCTTCCCTCCCCACCCACTTGTAATACCCAGAAAAGGAGGCAGAAAACACCTACCATACCCCCTGGTCACAGTGGAGCATCTCAACCTTGAAATCCTCCAGAGGGTCTCCTCTTCCCATTACATTATACAAGCACCCTCCCCATCTTCCTGAGGCTATTGAATTGAGAGGAAAACATGGGAGACTCTGGGGCCAAAACCCTATAAATATTTGAAGAATAGCTCTCTTTTCATGTCCTGCTTAAAGAAAAAAATTCTTTTTATGTTTTTTCCTTCCTTCTAATTAGTTTATTTTTTGTGGAGCGCTGGAAAGCAAAGCCATTCTGTTTATCTATCTATCTATCTATCTATATATATATATATATGCACACACTAAAATGTGTCCCTGATGTTTGAAGACTTATTTTCAATAACATCTGTACTTTTCTGTCATGTAGTGTGGTGAAAAAATACAAATAAGGAAGAGTCAAGATAACATCTTTTGGAATTTTAAGTAGATTTTTGGTATATATAAATTTAGATTCAGTAATATTTGTTAGGCACTCCTGTGTGGAGGCTGTTGTATCATGCTGCTGCTGCTCGCTTCAGTCGTGTCTGACTCTGTGAGGCACCATAGGCAGCAGCCCACCAGGCTCCTCTGTCCACGGGATTCTCTACGCAAGAATACTGGAGTGGGTTGCTATTTCCTTCTCCAGTATCACTCTAAAACTAGCTTATAATAACAATAATAATAACTGTTATCATGTAGATGAACTCGGCAGTATACTAATTATATTATTTTATTTAATCCTTACAACAATTCCAAAAGGCACATATTATTCTAATATCCATCTTTTAGGGGAAAATCTGACTTAGATACATAAGTAGAGTGATTTAAGTTCATATGGTTTATGGATGAAACAGGTCTAGTCTTTTCTCCTCACTTTACTGTGATATAATTGATACATAACATTGTGTATGTTTAAGGTATACAACATGTTGATCTGGTACAGTTATATTTTGCAATCTGATTACCATGGTAGAGTTAGCTAACATATTTATCACATCACATAATTACCATTTCTTTTTTGCAGTGATAACAGTTGAGATTTACTCTTTCAGCAACTTCCAACTATATAATGCAGTATTATTAACTATGTTCCTAATGCTATGCATTAAATCCTCAGAACTTATTCATCTTCTAACTGAAAGTCTGCACCATTTGATCAGTATCTCCTCATTTCCATGTTGTTGAAAATGGCAGATTTCCTTCTTTCTGCTGACTGACTAATACTCCAATACGTGTGTGTATATACTCACACACATCTCACTTCTTCTTTACCCATTTATCTACTGATGGACACTTAAGTTGTTTCCGTATCTTGGCTATTGTGAATGATTCTATAATAAATATGAGAATGCAAATATTTCTTCAAATTCTTGTTTTCATTTCCTTTGGATATGTGCCACAAAATGAAATTGCTGGATAATATGATAGTTCAATTTTTAATTTTTAGGATCCTCCTATTGTTTTCCACAGTGGCTGCACCAATTTACGTTCCCACTAATGATGTATGAGAGTTACCTTCTGATCACCACCAATGCTTTTGATCTCTTGGCTTTTAGATGGTAGCGTTTCTAATAGGTATGAAGTGATATGTTATTGTGGTTTGATTTGCATTACTGGTCAACATGGAAATCAGATTGATATATTCCTTGCAGCCAAAGATGGAAAAGCTGTATACAGTCAGCAAAAACAAGACCAGGAGCTGACTGTGGCTCAGATCATGAACTCCTTATTGCCAAATTTAGACTTAAATTGAAGAAAGTAGGCAAAACCACTAGACCATTCAAGTATGACCTAAATCAAATCCCTTATGATTATACAGTGGAAGTGAGAAATAGATTTAAGGGACTAGATCTGATAGATAGAGTGCCTGATGAACTATGGACTGAAGTTCATGACATTGTACAGGAGACAGGGGTCAAGACCATCCCCATGGAAAAGAAATGCAAAAAAGCAAAATGGCTGTCTGGGGAGGCCTTACAAATAGCTGTGAAAAGAAGAGAAGTGAAAAGCAAAGGAGAAAAGGAAAGATATACCCATCTGAATGGAGAATTTCAAAGAATAGCAATAAGAGATAAGAAAGCCTTCCTCAGTGATCAATGCAAAGAAAGAGGAAAACAACAGAATGGGAAAGACTAGAAATCTCTTCAAGAAAATTAGAGATACCAAGGGAACATTTCATGCAAAGATGGGCTCGATAAAGGACAGAAATAACATGGACCTAATAGAAGCAGAAGATATTAAGAAGAGGTGGCAAGCATCTTTTAATTTCATGGACTCAATAAAATCCCTATCATAAACCCAATGGCATTTTTCACAGAAACAGAGAAAAAAAAAAAACTAAAATTTTTATGGAATCACAAGAGTCCAGAAAGTCAAAGCAATCTTGAGAAAAAAAGGACAAAGCTGGAAGCATCACATTTCCTGATGTCAAACTGTACTATAAAGCTATAGTAATTAAAACAGGTGGGACTGGTTTTAAAATAAACAAAAGACCAAAGGAATATAATAGAGAGCCTAGAAATAAACATACACATGTATGATCAACTTATAATTGATAAGGAAAACTAAAGTATGAAGTAGGGAAAGAATAATCTCTTTAGTAAATGGTATTGGGAAAATTGGATAACCACATCAAGAAAATGCAATTGTATCTTTATCTTATACCACTAATAAAAAGTAACTTGAAGTAGATTGTAGACTAGAATATAAGATCTGAAACTGAAAAACTCATAGAAGAAAGCATAAGTAAAAAGTACCTGAACTTTGATATTGGAAACCATTTTTTTTTGATGTGACACCAAGCAACAAAAGCAAAAAATTACAAGTGCAACTACATCAAACTTAAAAGATTTTGCACAGCAAAAGAAACAATCAGTAAAATGAAAATGCAACTTACAGAATGGGAGAAAATATTTACAAACCATTTATCTGATAAGAGGTTAATATCCAAAATATATAAAAAACTCATACAATTTCATAACATAATGCAAACAACCAACCTGATTAAAAAGTGGTCAGAGAAACTGAATAGACTTTTTACCCCAGTGTTCATCGCAGCACTGTTTATAATAGCCAGGACAGGGAAGCAACCTAGATGTTCATCAGCAGATGAATGGATAAGAAAGCTGTGGTACATATACACAATGGAGTATTACTCAGCCATTAAAAAGAATACATTTGAATCAGTTCTAATGAGGTGGATGAAACTGGAGCCAAAGAGTCTAATTTTAATTAATTCTAGTTTTATGTTTACAGGGGCATCCCTGGTAACTCAGCTGGTAAAGAATCCAGCTGGTAAGAATTCAGCCCACAAAGTGAAAGATCCAGTTTGATTCTTGGGTTGGGTAGATCCACTGGAGAAAGGATAGGCTACCCACTCTAGTATTTTGGCCTGGAGAATTCCATGGGCTGTACAGTCAATGGGGTCGCAAAGAGTCGGACACGACTGAGCGACTGAACTGAACTGAACTGAACTGAGCAGCTTGTACTTTATGGCAGAAGCTGTCCTTGCCGCTCTCACAGTCCCTCACCATGAGTGAATGTATGATGAGGCACTTCACTCCTGTCTGACTCT
Organism: Bos javanicus; assembly: GCF_032452875.1. Classification (NCBI taxonomy): domain Eukaryota; kingdom Metazoa; phylum Chordata; class Mammalia; order Artiodactyla; family Bovidae; genus Bos; species Bos javanicus. The sequence continues at coordinate 106,269,553 of NC_083873.1, forward strand.
TTACAACCCTATGGACTGTAGCCTGCCTGGCTCTTCTGTCCCCTGATGGATTTCTAGTTGCAAGTTTCTGATTTCTGAAAGCCTGAGTTCACTCTGCCTATGATGTGGCTGAATAGAAATACTGGAGAATTCATGCTGACTCACCAAAAGTCCTCAAGTATGGCAGGAATTTGTATTGAAATATTCCAGCTCACTAATATTGTAAATGGGCTAACTCTTAGAAGCATCATCTTCATTGTTCTAGAATTCTCCAGAGTGATAACAAACCCTTATTCCTTGCTTTCTGTTCCAGGGTTCACTCCTTAGTCCTCTAGTGTTTTGTTTTGTTTGTTTGTTTGTTTTTTTACTTGCACCTGCTTACTTGATACCAAGTCTGCATCTGAGTGAACCCAAACTGAGATAGCTATTGTGCTGAATCCTCATGGAAGAACACCATCCACTTCCAGGAAAATAACCTGGAGCCAACAGAGGTGGGTGAATGCTTCAGTTTTGTAGAGCTCTGATGAGGATACAGTCCAGGAGAGGACTTTAGCTCCTTATGTAGCACCAGGGATGACTTATTCACAGGAAAACACAAGTCAGTATGAACTGAAAGCTAAAATTCAAGTACTGAAAACAGGATAGGAAAATGAGAGAGTACAAAGAGGGGTCAAGGCATATTTTATGGAGAGGAGACACTTGCAATATAATGTGAGGACAAGAAAGAAAACATTACAGAACACAGAGACCTTCTGAGCACAAGCACAAACTGACAGACGTTCATTCACTGATGAATGTGTTTACTAGAATACATTCATTCATTCACACTGAAAGACATCAAGTTTGTAGAATAGACCTCTTATGTGTTTGCCACACAGCTCTGAACATGTCACATAAACCACCAGTCACAGGCCATCCATCAGTATGGGCCACAGCATTTGAATTGTGTCCTCTGATAAATTCTCTAATTTTAGTAGCCCTGTGCTCAGATGCTTAGTCATGTCTGACTCTCATGTCTATAGTCCACTGATCCTGTGGACTATAGCCCTCTAGGCTCCTCTGTCTATGGGAGTCTTTGGGCAAGAATACTGGAGCGGATTGCCATTCCCTTCTCTGGGGGATCTTCCCAATCCAGGAATCCAACCCACAGCTCTTACCTCTCCTGCACTAGCAGGAGAATTATTTTACCACTAGTGCCACCTGGGAAGCCCACTTTAGTAACTCTAGTAGGTATTATTCTACCCTTCAGTTTGGAAAAGTGAAGCTTCTAGAAACAAACCCAGAGGTTATACAGCTGGTCTGTAAAGCTATGTTATTGAACCACAATGGAGAAAACCATTATTTAGAGCTACCTGCCAAGAATTATGGAGAAGGAACTGGCACCCCACTCCAGTACTCTTGCCTGGAAAATCCCATGGACAGAGGAGCCTGGTAGGCTACAGTCCATGGGGTTTCAAAGGGTCGGGCACGACTGAGCGACTTCATTTTCACTTTTCACTTTCATGCATTGGAGAATGAAATGGCAACCCACTCCAGTATTCTTGCCTGGGGAATCCCAGGGACAGAGGAGCCTGGTGGGCTGCTGTCTATGGGGTCGCATAGAGTTGGACATGACTGAAATGACTTAGCAGCAGCAGCAGCAGCTAAGAATTAGGGTGAGCTCTCTGCAGTGTGAATTGTATGCCGTTCAATTCTCCTTGCAATTATCTCTAGGGCATTGTTATTTCTATTTTTCAGGTGAAAAATCAAGGTCAGGATGGTTAAGCTATTTACAGAGCTGATGAGTGATGTATATCTGAGTGTGAGAGAAAGGAAGAGAACTTGGAGTCAGTTTAACTTCCCTGGCCCTTTCATTTTTACAGATCACATGATTTTGTATGTTACTTCTGAATTAAAACAATCTCATCTCTTCTGCCAGGGTAGAGATTCCTGTCTCCTTGACCAAGTGCTTCCTTCAGACTCATCCTGGCCCAAGGAACCTGTGTGGATACTTTGCTGTATAGATCCTGCCAAGCCAGGGCCTTTGGGGCAGGGCCTCTGACCATCTTGGTGGAGAAGATCATCAATCAAAGAACTCTGTTTCTGTTGTCACTCACATTGACTGTCCTGTTATCTCCCTGAGAATTTTGTTTTACAATCACAGGACTCCGGGTTCTGTTTAATACAGTTGGGCCATGGGTCAGTAAGAGACTCTGATCTCTCTTTGTCTGTGAGAGGCTCTAAACTCTGCCAGCACTCAATAAAGGCAGAATATCTACAATGTGCCTGACATTATCAATCAATAGAGAGCTGAATAATATCCTCTCCAAAGATGTCCATGTCCTGATCTCCAGAGCCTGTGATTGTATTACCTTACAAAGTGAAAGAAACTTTGCAGACATAAATAAACTAAGGATCTTGAGATGGGGAGATGATGTTGGATTATCTAGATTGATTATCCAGGTTGGCTTACTTATTCAGGTTGATTCAGTGTAATCATAAGGTCCTGATAAGTAAAAAAGGTGTGATGACAGAAGCAGAGGGGAATGGTAGGCTTTAAAAAGTGGAAGAAGGGGACATGATCCACCCATTTTGTACCTTATGATAAGTGTATATTGGTTTAATCTAACTAGTTTGAGGTGCTTCACTATAGTAGCAACGGAAAGCTAATGCATTAGTTAAAAATGTCACCTGCCAAGTCTCAAGTCAACCATGAATTAGTACCAGGATCAGAAGGGGTGTGTTAAGGGTCAAAATCAGAGTTTAATGGTAAGATGTCTTGAATTTGAATCCTGGCAGGGCCTGTTTGCTAGCTTTATGATCTTGGGCATATTGATTATACTCTATATATCTTAAATTACTACTTTGTAGCTCAGAGAGCATGCTAGCTTTCTTCAAGTTTTATTATGATTGAGAAGTATAATAGATTAATTCATCTTGGGCAGTGGCATCTGCATTCTGCATTAGCTTTATTCTCATTTCTTTTCTTTTCCTTCTGCCATTCAGTAAGAAGCATCTTTTCCCATTTCACACTATCCAGGCACCAGAATTTTTGCTAAAATTCTCAATACTCTCACCCCTCTCTTGTTCGTTTGACAACATTCTTAGTTTAGGATTTCACAAAGACAAGCCATTTGTTGAGAAAATTCATACCTGTATAATAGACTGTTTTTAAAATTTCTGCTGTAATTGTGATTTGACAGATATATATAGCCACCAAACTCTCCTTTCTAGAGCTCTGATGCTCGGCTTCTGTATCATCTCCAACTTCACTGGTCCATCTTGGAAGTGCTGGCTACATTATTTCTGATATCTTAACTGATGAGAGAGTTTTAGAATTCTCTGACTTCTGAGCTACAAGTGCTCAAAGTTCAGCCTTCCTGACCTTGGTGCAGTGGGGTTTCTATGTGGCTTGTGAAATCCCCTTGTAGAAAGTCCCCCATTTCTCCTGTCCTGTCCACTTCCATGCTCTCTGCTTCCTTCTTATGTGAGAATAACTTTATTTGCATCCTCAGTTACAAGACAGAAAGATGACACCTTTTGGGATCAGCCTTATCTTCAGACTGCTCACTTTCCCCGATTCCAGTTTTTTTCCTGCTATAGATTCCTGTCTCTGTTTGCAAAGGTGCTCTGGTAATACTACCCTAGAGCTGAGTTAATTTGGTTTCTGCCTGAGGGTCTCCTGATAAGCCCATACTGTCTCAGAACTGAAAGAAGATCCAGTCTCTGATATTTAGCTTTGATTAATCTGACAAACGTGACTTGACACTTCCCAAACACAAAGCAGTCCTGAGCTGAACACTGAAGGCAGATCCAGGAGCAGGAGGCACGATTACCAAATTCCCAGAAATCCCACCCCTTTCCTTTGCAGGGTGCAGAGCAGAAGAATAAATGTAAGCCCACACACCATATGTCTAAATATTTAAAGTGTATAAATAAAAATAATAAGCTGTTAAAATATGCTGTATTCCTTACCTATTTCTTTTCACATCTCCAGTACCATTAAATAGAACAAAAAGGACTTCTGTTATGACAAAAAACTTTTCTTTATTGTGCAATAATTTAATGTACTCTTGCCATCTGAAGGGAAAGATGTGATAAACTAATAAATCTGTCTTTTCTTGGTACTTCCTCTGCTCAAATCCTCCTTGGATTCGGAAGGAGCAACCACATTGAAAGTCAGCAGTTGGTTTAACCCACATACCTTCAAGTCTCTGGGATGTAGTCATCTCTTATTCAAGGATACAGGAGAAAAGATATGGGAAGAATTTTTCCAGTGGCTGACTAGTGTGTTATGAGAGAGGATGTTTAAGGTTAAGGTTCATACTATATCAGCAGGACAAAGGTCCATGTAATCGAAGTGATGGTTTTTCCAGTAGCCATATAAGGATGTGAGAGTTGAACCATAAAGAAGATTGAGCACCAAAGAACTGATGCTTTCGAATTGTGGTGCTGGAGAAGACTCTTGCATGCATTGGAGAAGGAAATGGCAACCCACTCCAGTGTTCTTGCCTGGAGAATCCCAGGGATGGTGGAGCCTAATGGGCTGCTGTCTGTGGGGTCGCACAGAGTTGGACATGACTGAAACGACTTAGCAGCAGGAGCAGCAGAAGACTCTTGAGAGCCCCTTGGACTGCAAGGAGAGAAAATTAGTCAGTGCTAAAGGAAATGGACCTTGAATATTCATTGGAAGGACTGATGCTGAAGCTGAAGCTCCAATATTTTGGCCACCTGATGTGAAGAACTGACTCATTGGAAAAGATCCTGATGCTGGGAAAGATTGATGGCAGAGGAAGGGAGCAACAGAGGATGAGATGGTTGGATGACATCATCAACTCAATGGACATGAGTTTGAGCAAACTCCAGGAGATAATGAAGGACAGGAAAGTCTGATGTGCTGCAGTCCAGGGGGTTGCAAAAAGTTGGACATGAATGAGTGACTGAACAACAACAATGTACATGAAGGGAAGCACCTGATTCAAAGTAAAAGAGGCATCTCTGTTTCTTTTACTAAATTTGTGTGTGTGAATGTACTTTAAGGGAAATTCTAAAGCATGGGTCCTGGGCAAAGGCCCCACACTAAGCTTTAAGGAATATACTTTTCCAATAAGTTATATTCTAGTTGAACAAATATGAGTTAGGAATATAAAACCATTATGAAGCATCACAAGGCATCACATGATTTAGTTAACAAGTAGTGGCAAGGATGGTCGCTTTTATCCTAGTGTGGAGTTGCAGGCATGGGTCTCAGGAAAGATCAACTTTTGTATGTGGAAAAAAAAAATTGGACTGAATTGGAGCAGAGCATAAACATTACAGTGCACAAAATTCCAATAAAAGCATCCTGCCATATTTTATGTTTTGTTATCACACGGGATGAGAATCCAAACCAGAATTGTGACATTACTCATCATAATAGGGTTTATTAATACACAATCATGAGGTTCTGAGACTGCTGCCAAGTGGAAATGGGAAAGAGGAACCTGGTGGAAAAACAGCATGATGGGTAGCCCAGGAAGATGAGAGATGATGCTGGATCAAGCCCAAAGAGTGAGTAAATCTAACATGGTATTGGGTTAGCATTGAGAAGTGAAGAGAAAATTCAAAAAGCAAGTCAGAGGCAAGCATCCAACATTCAATGCTGAGGTCATAGGAGCCTGAGCTAGGGCAGGAAAATTTAGAAATCATCCACAAAGCTGAATAAATGTCAAGTGGTTCAGATGACAGTATCATGAAAGCAGTTAGACATATTCTGGTCCATCCATAAAAGAATATCACTGTTATCCGAAGAGCTGATATAAGAGAAAAGTTTAAAGATACAAGTATATATGTCAATCCCAATCTCTCAATTTATCCCATGTCCAGAGGGGTGGGATAGGGGTGGGTGGGAGGGAGATTCCAGATGGGAGATATATAGTTGATTCACTTTGTTGTACAGCAGAAACTAACACAACATTATAAAGCAAGTATACCCCAGTGAAAAATAAAAATAAATAAAATAGAGATAAAAGTACCAAGAGTTCATTGTAACCCCTGCGATCTTTGAGTTCTAAACACTAAGAGTGAGAAACAAAGATGTAAAACATACAGAGATCCAGAGGTCTATTTCAATACTGATATGGACTTCCCTAGTTTTTCCTTGTGGCTCCGCTGGTAAAGAATCTGCCTGCAATGCAGGGTCCCTGGGTTGGGAAGATCCCCTGGAGGAGGGAAAGGCCACCCACTCCAGTATTCTAGCCTGGAGAATTCCATGGACTGCGTAGTCCATGGGGCCAAAAAGAGTCAGACTGGACTGAATGACTTTCACTTTCACTTCCTTGGACTTCCCTGAAGTGGCTGGTGGCTCAATGGTAAAGAATCTACCTGCCAGTGAAAGAAACATGGGTTTGAACCCCGATCTGGGAAGAGTCCTTGAAGAAAGAAATGGCAACCTGCTCCTGTATTCTTGACTGGGAAATCCCATGGACAGAGGAGCCTGGTGGGATACAGTCTATGGGGTCACAAAGGATCAGGCATGACTTAAATAAACTGAACAACAGCAACAAAAAATGGAATGGAAGAAAGTGACATAAATATGCAATCAAGTGGGCTTCTGACCTTGATCTTGTTAGACTGATTCATTTACCCTAGCACAGTCAATGCCAAATGCTCCAGCCCTGCCCACGTAGGGGCCACCCCTGTAAGGATTGTGACACAGAGAAGCAGGGTCAGTCCTGTGATCCTAGTGGATGCTTTCCCACCAAGCAAAAGGGTGGACATTTTATGCATTAGTTCTCCTGCAACTGCTGTAACAAACTGGGAGGGTAGTTGCTTAAAACAACAGAAATCTCTTCTCTCACAGATTTAGAGGCCAGAAGTCCAAAAACAAGGGGTCAGCAGAATTATACTCTTGCTGAAGGCTCTAGAGAGATCCTTCTTCCTTCCCTCTTCCAGCTTCTCCAAACGTTCTTGTCTTGTGGCTGCATCATTCTAATCTCTGCATCCATCCTCACGTGGGATGTCACCTTTATTTTCTATCTTTCTGTCAAAACTCCCTCTGCTTTCCTTTCAAAGGATGCTTGCCATTGGGTTTAAATGGCAACCTTAAATCCAGGATGACCTTATCTCAGGATTGGCAGAAATCTCTTTGCTAAGTAAGGTTACATTCATAGGTTTCTTGGATTAAGACTTGGGCATATCTTTTTTTTTTTTTTTTGGTAGGGGGCACTATTCAACCCACTTTGTTGTTGCTCTTCAGTTGAAGTTGTGTCCCCATGAACTGCAGCAAGCCTGGCTTCCCTGTCCTTCACTATCTCCCATAGTTTCTCAAACTCATGTCCATTGACTCAGTGATGCCATCCAACAATCTCATCCTCTGTCGTCCCCTTCTCCTCCTGCCTTCAGTCTTTCCCAGGTCTTTTCCAAGGAGTCAGCTCTTCACATCAGGTGGCTGAAGTATTGGAGCTTCAGCTTCAGCATCAGTCCTTCCAATGAATATTCAGGATTGATTTCCTTTAGGATTGACTGGTTGATCTCCTTGAAATCCAAGTGACTTTCAAGAGTCTTCTCCAGCACCATAGTTCAGAATCATCAATTCTTCAGTGCTCAGCCTTCGTTATGGTCCAACTCTCACATCTGTACGTGACTATTGAAAAAACCATAGCTTTGACCATATGGACTTTTGTTGGCAAAGTGATGTCTCTGCTTTTTAGTATGCTGTTTAGGTTTGTCATAGGTTTTCTTCCAAGGAGCAAACAGCTTTTAATTTCATGGCTGTAGTCACAATCTGCAGTGATTTTGGAGCCCAAGAAAATAAACTCTGCCACTGTTTCTAATTTTTCCCCATCTATTTGTGATGAAGTAATAGTATTGGATGGCATGGTCTTAGTTTTTTGAATGTTGAGCTTCAAGCCAGCTTAAAACCCACTTCCCTGCACATGCTCATTCCTTCTTCCAAATTCCCATGAAAGAAGGTCCATCCTCTGAAGGGTAGCAGGAAGGGAAGCCATGGATTAACCAAAGGGGTCCACCAACAAGAAAGTCCGTATTAGGCATAAGGATGTCTCCTCCTAACAACCTTGGACTAATTAAAACAGCTTAATGCAGCAGAACTATCATAAACCAGCTGTAGATATTAAGTCATTTAATCCTTCCAACAACTCTACTTTTATTATCCCCATTTCAGAGATGAGGAAATTGAAACTCAGCATATTACAGAGCTTGCCAGAGGTTATGCACAAAGCAAATGGTTCAGCCTGAATTAAATGCAGATGGGGTGGTTTCTAAGGGCACTCTGAGCTCCCGTACCTTCTGACCTCTGACCTCTCAGGTCATCTGGGCCACATGCCATCTGTACAGCAATGAGACCCAATCTACAGTATCAACTGTTCTGGAAGAGCTATGACCATTGAAGCACTGATCTAAATATATAACAACAGAACAATGATTGAGTAAATTATTGTCTTTTCATCAGAGAGGATATTATGCAGCAACTTTAAAAGCATGTTTTAGAAGATTTTTAATGATAGTCTAAAATATTCATGAAACAATGTTAAAAGAAAATATCAGAATATATATAATACAAAAGCATCAGATTGCATATCTATGAATAATATATTCATGAAAAATTAAGACAGAAAAATAACATATTTTTGATATTGATTGTCTCTGGGCTGGGGATTTTGTTTCTTCTTTGATTTGCATTTTTCAGATCATGTATAATAAACGCATATTGATTTTAAGATAAGTTAAAATCAAGACTGCTATTGATTTGGGATAAAAAAAATAATTTGAATTGGTCTTGGGGGCTTCTAGGTGGTGCTAGTGGTAAGGAACCAGTCTGCCAATGAAGGTTATGTAAGAGACGTGAGTTCAATCCCTGGGTTGCGAAGATCCCTTGGAGGAGAGCATGGCAATCCACTCCAGTATTCTTTTTGGGAAAATCCCATGGACAGAGGAGCCTGGTGGTCTACAGTCTGAAGTGGTTTAGCACAGGAAATGATAGATAAAAAAGCAAAAACAAAACAATGAAAAGTCCCCACTTATAGGCCTATGAAGGAGCATATGGAGGAGAAACTTTAGGTTCTGAAGGATCTGAGTTAGAAGGAGCCAGAAAGGGGCATTAAGGTGTGGTGGGATTGTAGATGAGGGGATATACCATAAACCACACCAAAGTCTCAGAAGCCTCTCAGCACTGAGACTGTCAAGTGTTTTTCTGGCTAAAACTCAACAGCTTCAGAGAGGCCAGTAAGATGGCTCAGCATTTTGTGTGACAATAGCCCAAGCTTAATCTTGCTCATGAAGGTTTTATATTTTCCGAATGGGAAGATTGAATTGGGCTAGGTAAATATCTCTCTGTGGCTTCCCTGGATGACTCAGCTGATAAAGAACTCACCTGTCAATTCAGGAGATGCAAGAGATGTGGGTTCAATCCTTGGGTTGGGAAGATCTGCTGTTGAAGGAAATGGCAGCCTACTCCAGTATTCTTGCTTGGGAAATCCTATGAACAGAGGAGCCTGATGGGCTACAGTCCATGGGGTTGCGAAGAGTCAGACACAACTGAGTGACTAAGCACAGCACAAAGTTTTTACTTGTCATAAGCAAAAATCTTTGACCAGTTCCTGGACTTTCAGTTTAACTGTTTAACAGTCACAGTGACTTGGACACGACTGAGCACACACGCAGACACGCACACACCTGTCCACCATGCAGCCTCACTGGGGGCTTCGGAAGAGCATGCTTCCTCAAGTCCAGCCCCTAGGAGATCACCTCCAGATCTTACAGCAGTCTCCCTTAAAATTTTAAGGCTAGGTTTAGGGTGGTTTCTACTCCATAGCACATTGCCAGCATTCTCATAAAGAACCTGAACTCTGTCCAGCTTAAGTGAAAAGCAGGTTGTAAAGATGCACATGGACCAGGACAAATCTAGGATTCAGAAGACCAAGGGGCCTTCAGTAACCAAGGCTGTGCCAGGGACCTGCATGGTTTCATTCACTGTCTTGGGGTGACCCCCCACATTCTACATGTGCTCCTGCCTCCTCTTGCTGCCAGCGGGCTTTTCTCACCCTTCATTCATTTCTCTGTTTTATAGATTCATAGCTTTGGTTCTTTCACTGGAGATCCAGCATGCACCCTCTAACCTCTCACTCTGCTGAGGCTTTAAGCAACTGCTTCTTTGCTCAGGCTTCTTTTGTTCAAAATTTCTTTTTGCATTGCAGAGAGGAAGAGCATTTGATTGGCTCAGCCTGACTTTCCACTTAAATGCAAGATAGCCAAGCACTGCTTTGGCCATGGACTGGCTATCTTGGCCAAAACCCACTTCTTCAGGTCCCATGGGTGTCAATTTCCTTTTAAAGGGGCTGTCTGCATGGAAGGAACTCTGATCAAGGTGTCTTCTGCATAGTTTATGCAGGAAAGAATATTTTCTTCAAGAAGTAACATTATACTGAATGAAGAAACTCAGAGAAGCAGAAACATTGTAAGACATCACTTATATGTGGAATTTTAAAAGACATTATAAAATGAACTATTTTGTTCAGGATAAAATGAACAAAACAGATTCACAGACTTATAGAACGAGTTTATGGTTGCCAGGGGGAAGGATGAGGGGAAGGGATAGTTAGGGAGTTTGGAATGGACATGTACACACCGCTATATTTAAATGGATAACCAGTAGGGACCTACTGTATAGCATAGGGAACTCTGTCTAATGTTATGGCAGCCTGGATGGGAAGGGAGTTTGGGAGAACATGGATTCATGTGTATGTATGGCTGAATCCCTCTGCTGTCCACCTGAAACTGTCACAAAGTCGTTAATCAGCTATTGTCGTTGTTCAGTTGCCCAGTCGTATCCAACTCTTTGTGACCCCATGGACTGCAGCACTCCAGGCCTCCCTGTCCCTTACCATCTTCTGGAGTTTGCCCAAGTTCAAGTTCATTGCATCAGTGATGCTGTCCAGCCATCTCATTCTCTGATGCCCTCTTTTCCTTCTGCCCTTGATCTTTCCCAGCATCAGGGACTTTTCCAATGAGTCCTCTGTTTGCATCAGATGACCAAAATACTGGAAGTTCAGCTTCAGAATCAGTCCTTCAGTGAATATTCAGGGTTAATCTCCCTTAAGATTAACTGGTTTGATCTCGTTGCTGCTCAAGGGACTCTCAAGAGTCTCCCTATAATTGGCTATGCTGCTGCTGCTGCTGCTAAGTTGCTTCTGTTGTGTCTGACTCTGTGTGACCCCATAGAGGGCAGCCCACCAGACTCCCCAGTCCCTTGGATTCTCCAGGCAAGAATACTGGAGTCGGTTGCTATTTCCTTCTCCAATGGGTGAAAGTGAAGTCGCTCAGGCGTGTCGGACTCTTAGCAACCCCATGGACTGCAGCCTACCAAGCTCCTCCATCCATGGGATTTTCCAGGCAAGAGTACTGGAGTGGGGTGCCATTGCCTTCTCCAATAATTGGCTATACTCCAATACAAAATAAAAAGTTTAATAAAAATAGAAATAGCATCTACATGTCAGGTGCTTAAAGCTAAGTGGATTCCTTGGTCAGCGATCCAGTAAGGATCTTTTGACTAAAAGGAAAAGAAAAGACAGGAAAGCTCTCATCATCTATGGAGAGTTTATCTCAAAATATGAGAAGAGGGGTCAGACAAGTCAGGGAAACAAAACCTTACGGTGTTTTCTTTAGCTTATAGCATTAAGAGAAATGGCAAGGTTTTTAACACTGATACATCCCTTTCAAGGACTGAATAATTATTTTTCATAATGAATATGAAATATGGATTTTACCCTAGAAAATTATTTTGAAGTGTTGTCTTGGGGGAGCCTCTAAAGAAAATATACCTTGACCTTATGCTAGCTTGGTGACTCTATCTACTGATTACCAAGTTGTGGCTCCAGAAATTTCAGACAGAGCTGGCCTAATTGGGGATACTGCATATGAAAATGAATTGCACAGCTGGGACCCTCAAAACTGCCTGCGCTAATTAGCAGGAAGTAGCTTTGAACTTTTTGCTCTACTGGGTTTCCTGGTAGTTACTAAATCACTGGATCAGGTCCAAAAGCAGCTAGAAAGACCCAAGAGTGAGAGGACATATCTCCCAGGAGTGTGCTTTATGGAGATGGGGAGGATGAAGGCTAATGCTATTCCAGGCATAGAGGACTTTGAATTTTTTTAAAAAAATATAGCTCATATATAAGTCTGGGGGTTGGGTGGGACTATTTAGCTCAGTGAGGATCACACGGATTATATACTCTTGGCTTCAGCTCAAGTCAGTGAAGAAGGATTTGAGAAAAGATTAAGGCTGCTCTGAAGGCCCAACACCTTTTGTTTCCATCTCCTCTATCTCCTGACTTCCTTTTGATTCTAGGGCTAGATATAATCCTGGTTATACCACTTACTGGCTTTCTGCTAACCTCTGTGATTTTCAGCTTTTGTCATATGTTAAATGGGTCCATTCATCCCTACCTTTTCTATTTTGTATGTTGTTGTCGTTTAGTCATAAATCGTGTCCAAGTTTTCTGTGACCCCATGGACTATAGCCCATCAGACTCCTCTGTCCACAGGATTGGCTAGGCAAGAATATTGGAGTGGGTTGTCATTTCCTTTTCCAGGGAAAATTCCTGACCCAGGGATCAAACTCGGGTCTCCTGCAATGGCAGGTGGATTCTTCTACTGCTGAGCCACCAGAGAAACCCTACTCTGCATGACTGTTGTATGTTTCAAACCATGTGCTAAGCTTCTCAACATGTTATTTTTCTAGGTATGCCAGTTATCCACTGTAATGTAATGAAATGTCCCAAAACTTAGTGGTTTACAACAGCAGTGTATTATGATCCTTCATGGCTCTGTGGACCACTGGAATCAGCTGAACTGTTTTGCTTGAATTCTCTCATGGGGTCACAAACAGATGGCAGCTGGGGCTGGAGACTCACAGCTGGACTGAGACACTTGTGGCTGCTCAAGTTTCTCTCCTTCCACATGGCCTCTTGACTTGCCTACCTTAAGCTTCTTCCCGTCGTGGAGGTCTTACATAGTCAGTTTAACATTGTGGCCTGCTTCTCCAGAATGAGTGCTTTGAGAGCTGTGAGATGATGTTGCAACTTTTTTGAGTCATAATCTCAGAAGTCTCACAATGTCACCTCTGCCAAGTTACTTTGACAGCCAAGTCATGACAGCCCACCCAGAATACAGAGGATGGAAACTACTCTGCTTTCAGGCTGTCACAGATGTCTATAATGGGAGGGAGGGATGGGTATTATGGCACTGTCTTCAGAGGCTATCAATCACACCACGTTCCTCCTAATTTCTGCTCCATCCATCCATCCACCCATTCATTTATTAAACAAATATGTAAAGCCTATTATGAGTCTATCTCTCCCTGGGTGCTAGTGATATAATGCCAAAAAGACAGATAACTGCTATCCCTGTATCTCATAAAGATGATAGATTAGTTGGGGGTGGGTCAAGGACATGAGCAAATAATCAAATAATAGGTGGTTTCAGACCATCATAGGTTTAACTGGTCAAAACACACCATGGGACTAGTGGACCTTATCTGGGTGGGTGATAGGTAACAAAAATTCTCTTTGAGAGAAGGGCCACCAAGAATGAGTAGAAGTTGATCAGGAAAGGAGTGAATGCAGAACTTTCTATGCAGGAAGAGCTGTATGAAACAATTTAGCCTTTGTCCAGTGTCCACGCATGCTTAATTACTCAGTCGTGTCTGACTCTTTGCAACCCTTTGGACTATAGCTTGCCAGGCTCCTCGTCCATAGGATTTTTCAGGCCAGAATACTGAAGTGGGTTGCTATTTCCTTCTTCAAGGGATCTTCCCAACCCAGGAACTGAACCTGCATCTCCTGTATCTCCTACATTGCAAGCAGAGTCTTTACCCACTGAGCCATTGGGGAAGCCCCTTTTCCAGATATTACTGCATAAGAGAAGTGTTTCCTTCTCAAATTATAATTCATATTAATTCTTTGTGTGTTCCTTACTCCCTTTCTCTACATGACTTTTCACTGTGGCACTTAACGTACTAGGTACCTTATTTATTTCCAGGCTTATTTATTATCTGTCTCACCCATCAAAACATAAGTTCCATGAAAGTGAAGATATTTTTCTATTTTGCTTCCTGTTTCATCTAAAACAGGGTCTAGTACATAATAAGTATTCAAGATATTTATTGAATAAATGCATGACATCTTTAGTCTCTCTATTCAATTTTTTATTATGCTTCATGGACTATAGGTCACTTTTATACAAATATTCTCTTTGATGTATACCAAAAGCACTGAACAAATATTGAGGAGACCTAGATTCTATTCCCTGTTCTGCTGCTAACTTCCTGTTAGACTTTCAGCAAATTGCTCAGATGTCTTCTGTTGAGTTCCTCATCTCTAGAATAAAGATGGTAGCTTCTGTTGCCTCCTTCTATTGTAAGCATGCTAAGTTGCTTCAATTGTGTCCCAATTATTTGTGACCCCATGCACTATAGCCTACCAGGCTCCTCTGTCCATGGGATTCTCCAGGCAAGGATACTGGAGTAGGTTGCGATGCCCTCCTCCAGGGGACATTCTCAACCCAGGGATGAAACCTATGCCTCTTATGTCTCCTGTTTTGGCAGGCGGGTTGTTTACCACTAATACCACCTGGGAAGCCCTTCTCTTCTATGTGACTGTAATTCTTTGACTTTTATACAATGAAATCATTGCATAGGGACCAAAGACTTAATTGATCTAATTCACAAAAGAGATGGCTGTGGTGGGGGTGAGAGGAGGAACAAAAGATTCTTGGGGGAGGCAGGGTTTATAAGATGTGTTTTCTTCTTAATAAGAAGAGAAAAAGAACTTCTTTCCTGAGACTTGGGTACTAACATCAAAGTAAAAGTGTTAGTCACTCAACCGTGTCTGGCTCTTTGTGACCCTATGGGCTATAGCCCTCCGGGGTCCTCTGTCCATAGGATGATTCTCCAGGCAAGAATACTTCAGTGGGTTGCCATTTTCTTCTCCAGGGGATCTTCCTGGCCCAGGGATTGAACCCAGGTCTCCTGCATTGAAAGCAGATTTTTTACCATCTAAGCCACCAAAGAAACCCCTTGGGAACTAAATTCAGTTCAATTCAGTTCAGTCTCTCAGTTGTGTCTGACTTTATGCACCTACATGGACTGCAGCACACCAGGCCTCCCTGTCCATCAGCAACTCCCACTATTAACTTAGACCCAAGCTGACGGCTGGGAAAGCATGAACTCATTCTTAGATGTAAGCCCAGACATATATTCTAATAACCAGGAAATAGCTTAGGCATTTGCAAGTCCTTCTTTGGGATTGAAGCATTCGAGATGGTTTTTTTTAACATGTTACCTGGGTTCTCTCAGAAGCAGATCCTGAGACAAAGATTCAGGTACAAGTTTTTACTTGGGGTTGATTCCAGGTAAATGAGACAGGAAGGAATTCTCATGTGATATCACAGGGTTAGGACTAAGCAACTGACTACTAAGGCTCAGTTCAGTTCAGTTCAGTCGCTCAGTCGTGTCCGACTCCTTGCAACCCCATGAATCGCAGCACGCCAGGCCTCCCTGTTCAGCACCATCTCCTGGAGTTCACTCAAACTCATGTTCATCGAGTTGGTGATGCCATTCAGCCATCTCATCCTCTGTCGTCCCCTTCTCCTCCTGCCCCCAAACCCTCCCAGCATCAGAGTCTTTTCCAATGAGTCAACTCTTCGCATGAGGTGGCCAAAGTACTGGAGTTTCAGCTTTAGATCGTTCCTTCATAGAACACCCAGGGCTGATCTCCTTTAGGATGGACTTGTTGGATCTCCTTGCAGTCCAAGGGACTCTCAAGAGTCTTCTCCAACACCACAGTTCAAAAGCATCAATTCTTTGGCGCTCAGCCTTCTTCACAGTCCAACTCTCACATCCATACATGACCATTGGAAAAACCATAACTTTTACTAGATGGACCTTTGTTGGCAAAGTAATATATCTGCTTTTCAATATGCTATCTAGGTTTGTCATAACTTTTCTTCCAAGGAGTAAGCATCTTTTAATTTCATGGCTGCAGTCACCATCTGTGGTGATTTTGGAGCCCCAAAATATAAAGTCTGATACTGTTTCCACTGTTTCCCCATCTATTTCCCATGAAGTGATGGGACCAGATGCCATGATCTTCGTTTTCTGAATGTTGAGTTTTAAACCAACTTTTTCACTCTCCTTTTTAACTTTCATCAAGAGGCTTCCTAGTTCCTCTTCAATTTTTGCCATACGGGTGGTGTCATCTGCATATCTGAGGTTATTGATATTTCTCCCAGCAGTCTTGATTCCAGCTTGTGCTTCTTCCAGCCCAGGGTTTCTCATGATGTACTCTGTATATAAGTTAAATAAGCAGGGTGACAATATACAGGCTTGACGTACTCCTTTTCCTATTTGGAACCAGTCTGTTGTTCCATGTCCAGTTTTAACTGTTGCTTCCTGACCTGCATATAGGTTTCTCAAGAGGCATGTCAGGTGGTCTGGTATTCCCATGTCTTGAAGAATTTTCCACAGTTTCTTGTGATCCACACAGTCAAAGGCTTTGTCATAGTCAATAAAGCAGAAATAGATGTTTTTCTGGAACTCTTGCTTTTTCAATGATCCAGCGGATGTTGGCAATTTGATCTCTGATTACTCTGCCTTTCCTAAAACCAGCTTGAACATCTGGAAGTTCACGGTTCACATATTGCTGAAGCCTGGCTTGGAGAATTTTGAGCACTACTTTACTAGCGTGTGAGATGAGTGCAGTTGTGTGGTAGTTTGAGCATTCTTTGGCATTGCCTTTTTTGGGATTGGAATGAAAACTTACCTTTTCCAGTCCTGTGGCCACTGCTGAGTTTTCCAAATTTGCTGGCATATTGAGTACAGCACTTTCACAGCATCCTCTTTCAGGATTTGAAATATCTCAACTGGAATTCCATCACCTCCGCTAGCTTTGTTCATCGTGATGCTTTCTAAGGCCCACTTGACTTCACATTCCAGGATGTCTGGCTCTAGGTGAGTGATCTTGGTCATGAAGATCTTTTTTGTACAGTTCTTCTGTGTATTCTTGCCACCTCTTCTTAATATCTTCTGCTTCTGTTAGGTCCATACCATTTCTGTCCTTTATCGAGCCCATCTTTTCAGGAAATGTTCCCTTGGTATCTCTAATTTTCTTGAAGAGATCTCTAGTCTTCCCCATTCTGTTGTTTTCCTCTATTTCTTTGCATTGATTGCTGAGAAAGGCTTTCTTATCTCTTCTTGCTATTCTTTGAAACTCTGCATTCAGATGCTTATATCTTTCCTTTTCTCCTTTGGTGTTCACTTCTCTTCTTTTCACAGCTATTTGTAAGGCCTCCCCAGACAGCCAATTTGCTTTCTTGCATTTCTTTTCCATGGGGATGGTCTTGATTCCTGTCTCCTGTACAATGTCACAAATCTCTGTCCATAGTTCATCAGGTACTCTATCTATCAGATCTAGTCCCTTAAATCTATTTCTCGCTTCCACTGTATAATCATAAGGGATTTGATTTAGGTCATACCTGAATGGTCTAGTGGTTTTCCCTACTTTCTTCGATTTAAGTCTGGATTTGGCAATAAGGAGCTCATCATCTGAGCCACTGTCAGCTCCTGGTCTTGTTTTTGCTGACTGTATAGAGCTTCTCCATCTTTGGCTGCAAAGAATATAATCAATCTGATTTTGGTGTTGACCATCTAGTAATGTTCATGTGTAGAGTCTTCTCTTGTGTTGTTGGAAGAAGATGTTTGCTATGACCAATGCGTTCTCTTGGCAAAATTCTATTAGCCTTTGCCCTACTTCATTCCATATTCCAAGGCCAAATTTGCCTGTTACTCCAGGTGTTTTTTTACTTCCTACTTTTGCATTCCAGTTCCCTATAAAGAAAAGGACATCTTTTTTGGGTGTTAGTTCTAAAAAGTCTTGTAGGTCTTCATAGAACCATCCAACTTCAGCTTCTTCAGCATTACTGGTTGGGGCATAGACTTGGATTACTGTGATATTGAATGGTTTGCCTTCAAAATGAACAGAGATCATTCTGTCATTTTTGAGATTGCATCCAAGTACTGCATTTCGGACTCTTGTTGACCATGATGGCTACTCCATTTCTTCTAAGGGATTCCTGTCTCCTGCTGCTGCTGCTGCTAAGTCAGTAGTAAATATAATGGTAATCTGAGTTAAATTCACCCACACCAGTCCATTTTAGTTCGCTGATTCCTAGAATGTCGACGTTCAGTCTTGCCATCTGCTGTTTGACCACTTCCAATTTGCTTTGATTCATGGACCTAACATTCCATGTTCCTATGCAATATTGCTCTTTTCAGCATCGGACCTTGCTTCTATCACCAGTCACATCCACAACTGGGTATTGTTTTTGCTTTGGCTCCATCCCTTCACTTTTTCTGGAGTTATTTCTCCACTGATCTCCAGTAGCATATTGGGCACCTACTGACCTGAGGAGTTCCTCTTTCAGTATCCTATCATTTTGCCTTTTCATACTGTTCATGGTGTTCTCAAGGCAAGAATACTTAAGTGGTTTGCCATTCTCTTTTCCAGTGGATCACATTCTGTCAGACCTCTCCACCATGACCCGCCCGTCTTGGGTGGTTCCATGGGCATGGCTTACTTTCATTGAGTTAGACAAGGCTGTGGTCCTAGTGTGATTAGATTGACTAGTTTTCTGTGATTATGGTTTCAGTGTGTCTGCCCTCTGATGCCCTCTTGCAACACCTACCATCTTACTTGGGTTTCTCTTACCTTGGCAGTGGGATATCTCTTCACGGCTGCTCCAGCAAAGCGCAGCCATTGCTCCTTACCTTGGACGAGGGGTATCTCCTCACCACCGCCCCTCCTGACCTTGAACATAGCTCCTCTCAACCCTCCTCACACGTGCAGCACTGCTCCTTGGACTTGGGGTTGCTCCTCTCAGACTCCGCCCCTGGCCTCGAGCGGGGTGTAGCTCCTGTCGGCCGCTGCCCCCTGACCTCAGATGCGCGGTAGCTCCTGAGGCTAACAGAGCTTAAATTTTTCTGGGAAACTCTGGGCATCAGAAGAGAATGTGTGTCTCAGAGCCATCCTAGACAAAGGGAAGGTGCTGTTGGTTCATACCAATTTCATCCAATCGTTTGTTGAGTTTACTTCCAGAGAGAGGGTGGCGCATGCACTGTGGCACTTTTAGATCCTTATATGTACGGATAGAGTGGGTCTGGAGGCCAGAGGAAACCTTAGGTGAAGGCTATGTGGCTGATAATAGCTGGAAATGGTATGAGATTGACTGGAATGGTACAGGCGGATGGTATAAGGGCAGCACATAGTATTCTCCGCTCCATCTGGCTTGGTATTAAATGCCATAGACCAATACCTGCCATTAATAGCTTCTTTCGGATTAACAGAATAACAAAAAATATTTTTATTTTTTTGTCCATCAGGATTATAAGGGGATGACAGATAAGATAGGTAAATGTTGCTGAGGGGAGGAGCTAAGGGAATTACAGCTATACTTCTGTGTCAAGAAAAAGCAATAGTGTAGAAGGGACTTTCCTGGTGGTCCAACAGGTATTGGAAAGACTTCATATTTCCACTACAGGCATGGGTTCACGCCTTAGCTGCATAGTGCAGCCAAAGAAAAAGATAAAAGCATTTTTGAATTAAAAAAAAAAAAAAAACTGAGGGGATTCTCCATCAGCAAACATTTATGGCAATAAATGCCAGAGGATATTTGTATTGGGAGTCCTAGCCAGTACAGCAGGGCAAGAAAAAACAAAGGTGAAAGCCATAAAGATTGAGATAAGAGAAACAAAACTATCTTTTGATGACTTGATGGTATGCTTACAAATTCCAAAGGAAACTATAAAACCCTGAGGCCTCATAAGTGAATTCAGTAAAATCTCAGAATACAAAGTCAGTACACAAAAATCAGGTCTATTTCTTCATATCTGCAAAAAATATCTGGGGAAAAAAATGCTTTTAACTATCTTAAACTTTAATTTATTTTTACATATGAATTTTATTTATTTAAGCTGCATAACAGGATTATTTGATATGCATGTATGTAGTCAAGTGATTACTACAGTCAAGCTAATTAACATATCATCTTCACGTAGTTACCATTTGTATGTATGTGTGTGTGTGATAAGAAAACATACTTTGAGGAAGGAGAATCATATTTTCTAACTTCAAATTATATTACAAAGCTATGATAACCAAAATAATACAGCACTGGCATAAAAATAGACACATAGAGTAATGAAACGGAATGAAACAGAATAGAATGCCTAGAAATCAAACAAGCATATATGAGCAATTGATATTTGACAAGGATGCTAAGAATACACGAGTAAAGGGTAGTCTCTTCAATAAATGCTGTTGGAGTAACAGATATCCACATGCAAAACAATGAAATTGAACCTTTATCTTGTACCATACACAAAAATAAACCAAAATAGATTAAAAGCTTAAATATAAGACCCAAAACACTAAAACTCCTAGTAGAAAACATAAGGAAAATCTCCCTGACTTTGGTTTTGGTAATGACTTTTGAATATGAAATCAAAAGCTCAGAGAACAAAAGCAAAACCAAACAAGTGGCAGTATATAAAACTAAAAGCTTCTCCATAGCAAAGGAAACAGTTAACAACATGAAAAGACAACTTATGAATTGGGAGAAAGTATTTGTAAATTGTATATCTCATAACGGGTTGATATTTGAAATTTAAAAAGAAATACCATTTAGGTCATCCCTAAAACATAACATATTTAGGAAAGATGAATAAGATTTATGTGCTTAAAATCAGAAATTATTGCTAAAAGATAGTTTTAAAGAACTATCTAAGTTAAGGATGATAAGTACTGTGCTCATGGGGTGAAAGACTCAATACAGATGTCAATCTTCTCAAAATTAATACATAATTCAGTGTAGTTCCAATTCCATTCTCATGGATTTTTTGTAAAGTTGACAAGCTTACACTAAAATTTGTCTTGAAAAAGACGAATAAGGCAAGAGAGCACACACTATCTGATTTTAAGGCATCATAGAGCCACAATGATTAAGATGTGTTATGAAAATAAACATAGGCAAATAAATCAAAGGAACACAATATAAAGCACAAAAATAGACCAGACAATGTGTCCAGAAATATCCTGCCAAATGGTCTTTTATTAAGATGGCAAATCAGTTCAATGGCGAATGGAAAATATTTTCAATAATAGTGTTAGAAAACATGAACTTCTCTATGAAAAAATATGAGTCTCTAATTATACTTCATACTTCCTGGGTGGTACCAGTGGTAAAAAGTCCATCTGCCGATGCAGGAGACAATCCCTGGGTAGGGAAGATCCCCTGGAGTAGGAAATGGCACCCCACTCCAGGATCCTTGCCTGGAAATTCCATGGAGAGAAGAGCCTGGTGGATTACAGTTCGTGGGGCCACAAAAAGTTGGACATGGCAGTGGCTAAGTACCACAACTAGCCACACTTCACACCATAAACATAAACATAAATCATAGCCTTATGTATAAAAACAAATACTTTGAAGTTCCTAGAAGAGGATATGGGAAAGAATCTCTTAGCTCTTGAGGGAGGTGAAGTTTTCTTAGAATTCAAGAAGCAATGCTTTTAAAAGAGAAGAAAATCAATTGACACCCTGAACCTCATGAAAAATGAAAACTTCATTAAAAGTCAGCTTTGAAAATGAAAAGGCAGGCCACAGATTGGAAGAAATAATTTATGATCATATATTTGGCAATGACTTTGTATCCTTAATATATAAAGAACTCCTATAGCTCAATTTTAAAAAGACAAAAACCTTGTTTTCCCAGTGGCTCAGTGGTAAAGAACCCGCCTGCCTATGCAGGAGACACGAGAGACATGGGCTTGATCCCTGGGTTGGGAAGATACCCTGGAGAAGGAAATGGCATCCCACTCCAATATTCTTGCCTAGAGAATCCCACGGACAGAGGAGCCTGGCAGGCTACAATTCATATGGTCACAAAGAGTTGAACTTGGCTGAAGAGACAGCATGATTCAATTCAGTCACTCAGTCATGGCCGACTCTTTGCAACCCCATGAACTGCAGCGTGCCAGACTTCTCTGTCCATCACTAGATTCTGGAGCTTGCTCAAACTCATGTTCGTTGAGTTGGTGATGCCATTCAACCATTTCATCCTCTGTCATCTGCTTCTCCTCCTGCCTTCAATCTTTCTCAGCATCAGGGTCTTTTCCAATGAGTCAGCATCAGTCCTTCTAATGAATATTCAGTACTGATTTCCTTTAGAATTGACTGCTTGGATCTCCTTGCAGTCCAAGGGACTCTCAAGAGTCTTCTCCAATACCACAGTTCAAAAGCATCATTTCTTCGGTGCTCAGCATTCTTTATGGTCTCTCACATCCATACATGACTACTGGAAAAACCATAGCTTTGACTAGACAGACCTTTGTTGGTAAAGTAATGTCTCTGCTTTTTAATACACTGTCTAGGTTGATCATAGCTTTTCTTCTAAGGAGTAAGCATCTTTTAATTTTATGGCAGCAGTCATCATCTGCAGTGATTTTGGAACCCAAGAAAATAAAGTCTGTCACTGTTTCCACTGTTTTCCCATCTATATGCCATGAAGGGATGGGACCAGATGCCATGATCTTCGTTTTTTGAACGTTGAGTTTTAAGCCATTTTTTTCACTCTCCTCTTTCACATTCATCAAGAGTCTCTTTAGTTCCTCTTCACTTTCTACCATAAGGGTGGTGTCATATGCATATCTGAGGTTATTGTTATTTTTCCTGGCAATGCTGATTCCAGCTTGTGCTTCATCCAGCCCAGCATTTTGCATGATGTACTCTGCATATAAGTTAAATAAGCAAGGTTACAACATACAGAGCTGACATACTCCTTTCTCAATTTGGAACCAGTCTGTTGTTCCATGTTCAATTCTAACTGTTGCTTCTTGATCTGCATACAGATTTCTCAGGAGGCAGGTAAGGTAGTCTGGTATTCCAATTTCTTTAAGGATTTTCCACAGTTTGCTGTGATCCATACAATCAAGGGCTTTGGTGTAGTCAATGAAGCAGAAGTAGATGATTTTCTGGATTTTCTCTTGCTTAATCTCTCACCCTTAAGGAGAGAGTATCAGCACAAATTACATTAGCATCAATATATTATTTTAAAACTCTCATCTTGCTTTCATATGATCACATATGAACTGGGTGATCATAGAATTTTATGAGACAATTCTGCATATTTATGAGAGTAAAAGGACATCATCACTTAGGTGAGGCAATGATCTGGGATTGACTTGAGTACACTGGCTGTAGGATTACCCTAACCAGGGGCTGAGATCTATTTGAACAAGTATCAGTTTTTCTTAGCAGATGATGAAATTGAGTGTCATGTCTTGCTCAATATCATCTGTGAGTGACAGAGTCAGGATTTAAATACAGATATTCTGAAGCTGAAACCTGTGAATTTTCTAGAATAATACAATTTATTTTAAAAAGTTGTGCAAATGTCTGATTTGTGTTCTGTTGGAATTTTGCTCTATTAAATATTGCATTGGCTAGAATTCAAACATTTTTTAATATATAACTTTCTGGCTTAAGCTTCATTGTAATTAGACTTAAGAAGCATCATAAGTATCTTTGCCCACTGGGGTACTATTAAGTGCCTTACAACGTTATGGAAATGCGAATTTCCATAGCTAGGAGTAATCTTTGCTACTGAGTTGAAGTATAATCGCTTAGCCTGATACTTAAGGTCCATTATTATTAGACCAGAACTCCCTAACTCTTCTCTCCATGCTTTCATAGAGTGGGAACTTCCATAGTCTCCTGCAGAGAGACATATAAGGGGGGACATTTCTGGTCTTTCTTTTTTCACTCTCTTCTTCACATCTCAAAGGAGTTAACATACATGGCAAGTTCTGAGGTCTGCCTTACAGAAGCAGGTGTGTGTTTTTGAGTAGACCACACATTCTGAGAGCCTTATGGCCCTACAGGCATGATTTACTGTAGGTAGATCCAGCCTAAAAAGTGCAGGGGTTGGGGTCAATTCCCTGGCAGTTCGATGGATAGGATTCAGGGCTTTTACCGCCAGGGCCCTGGTTCAATCCTTAGTCAGGGAACTAGGATCTTGCAAGCCTGTAGAATGGCCAAAAAAATTAACAAATAACATGCTATTTATTGTATTTAAATGTAAGTTTTTGAAAGTCTGGGGAAGTGGGGAAAAAAACTTTATTTTGGCCCCATTACAAAATTCCCCAGAGACTATTGGATGAGGGGTTGTAAATAACTTGTGAACATGCCTAGAACTGATATTTATGTCCCTTTTGCACAAATTCTATATGTGTTGGCTTTCTAGGCCAAAAACTTGGAGAAAAGGAAGGATAAAGGGTTTGATACCTGAAGCCCAAACAGTTACTCTAAGACATCCACCCGAGCTCTTTGTCACTGAGCCCATAAAATAGATCGTTATTCTTAAGCACAACATGACTTTTATGTCCCCATAACTAAGTCACTCCTTTTCCTGAAATGGCTATGGATGCCATTAAGGCTAGTTTATTATTTTCCTAGGGGTGCTGAAGCAAAGTATCAGAACCTGAGTGTCTTAAAACAGTAGAAGTTTATTTCCTTACAGCTCTGGAGACTAGAAGTCTGAGATCAAGATGCTAGCAGAACATTCTCCCTCCGAAGCCTCTAGAGTAGAATCCTTCTTTGTCTCTTGTTGGTTGTGGTGGTGGCTGAGCATCTATGGTGCTTCTTAGCTGGTAGATGTAGCATTCTACTCTGCTTCCATAGACACATGGCATTCTCTCCTGAGAAATTGTGTCTTCATACCACCTTCTTAGAAGGACACTAGTCATTGGATTTAGGATCTACCCTAAACCAGTGGAACCACATCTTAACTTGATTGCATCTGCAAAGATCCTATTTATAAGTAAAGTCAGTCAGGCACTGGGAGTTAGGCCTTGAACATGTCTTTTTGAGGGACAAAATTCAACTCGGTACAGCTAGTATCTCTATTTGTATGTCAGATCCAACCTCTTCCCTACTTTCCAAGAGTATCACTCCAGCTATTCTCCCCTGTCTTCCAGTATCATCAGTTCTCTTAACCTCTCTCCAGGGTCTTCTTTATTAGAATAAAACATGTGGTTAACTGCTTGCATATTTAAACAAACCAACAAATCGCCCTCTACCTCTGTGTTAGTCAAGATCCTCTAGAGAAGTAGAAGTTATAGGATTAGTGTATATATATATAATATGTGTATATATATATTAATATAACTATACCTATATGTTTATCTATATATCCAACTACTATATGGAGAGGGAGAGAAAGAGAGAATTAAGGAATTGTCTCACATGATTGGGCTTCCCTCATAGCTCAGTCGGTAAAGAATCTGCCTGCAATGCAGGAGACCTGGCTTCAATTTCTGGGTCAGGAAGATTCCCCTGGAGAAGGATATGGCAATCCACTCCAGAATTCTTGCCTGGAGAATCCCATGGGCAGAGGAGCCTGGTGGGCTACAGTCCATAAAGTCACAAGAGTCGGACACAACTGAGTGACTCACACACACACTCATGGGATTATGGAGACTGACAAGCCCCAAGGTTTGCAGAGTGAGTTAGTTGTTGGTAAACTGGAACCCTGGAGAACTGATAGCGTAGATTCCATTTCAAAGGTCATTATGAAAGTGCCAGTGTTTCAAGTTCAAAGGCAGGAAAAACCTTAAGTCCCAGTTCAATGGCTGGCATACAAAAAAATTATTTAAAATAATTATTAGTTTACTCAGGGGAGGATCAGCTTTTTTGTTCCATTCAGACCTTCAACTGATTGGTGAAGCCCATCTACATTAAGGAGAGCAATCTGCTTACATCAGCATACTGATTTAAGTGTTAATTTCATCCAAAACATCCTTATAGACACACCTAGGATAATGTTTGAATAAATTTCTGGACACCAATGGCTAGGTCAAATTAACACAGACACTTAACCTCTACACTCTTCTTTCTCATTTTTCTTTTTGTCTTTAGAGCAAAAACTCTCAAAGATAGGACTTGACTCATTGCCTTTAATTGCTGTCATTCATGCCTGATCTCATTTCAATTAAACTCTTCCCCCACCTCAATCACAGAAAAGACCTTTTTCAGGGGCAAATTTCCTCCACATCCTGAATTTTTGTCAACTTAGTTGATGTTCATTAAAAGAAGGATACTCATCTGTTTTTTCATGGTTCTATTTTTGTCACTTAGGAGACTGATTAGTGCATAGTAGGTCTTCAGTTAGTATTTGTTGAATTAACAAATAACTTTTTCTTCTCACTGACATTCAACACATTTGATCATCCCTTCTTTAAATTATGTCTCCCAGTAGCTTTCCAAGCCAATTCTGGTTTTCTTCCCAATTTGTTGGATGTCCTTTTTCATTCTTCTTTGTTGTTTCCTATTCTTCTCCCAGCCTCTGAGTTAAAAACATCCAAAGGGACTTCTCTGGTGATACAGTGGATGAGATTCCACCTGCCAACGCAGGGAACATGAATTTGGTCCCTTATCTGGGAAGATTTCCACATGTCATGGAGCAACTAAGCCCATGTGCTACAACTACTGAGCCAGCGCTCTAGAGTCCGCAAGCTGCAGCTACTGAAGCCCATGAACCTAGAGCATGTGCTCTGCAACAAGAGAAGCCACCACAATGAGAAGCTTATGCACTGCAATGAAGAGTAGCCCCCGCTCGCAGCAACTAGAGAAATCCCGTGCGCACTAATGAAGACCCAGTTCTACCAAAAATAAATAAATTTTTAAAAAAAAGAACATGGAAGGGAGCAGTTTCTGGTCTCCTTGTCTTCAACACATCATTCCTGAGGGGATTTCATCCACTGTAGTGGTTTTAAAGCTATTCATACGCTGATGACTCCAAATTGCATGTCATCACTTATTTCTTGAACTCAGAACCTCTCCATGCTATGCATGCATGCTAAGTCACTTCAGTCATGTCTGACTCTTTATGACCTCATGGGCACTGTATGCCAGGTTCCGCTGTTCATGGGGAGTCTCCAGGCAAGAATACTGGAGTGGGTTGCCATGCCCTTCTCCAGGGGATCTTCCCAATCCAGGGATCGAACCTGTGTCTCTTAGGTCTCCAGCATTGGTAGGTGGATTTTTTACCACTAGCGCCACCTGGGAAGCCCCCAGGACCTCTCCACTCAAGTGTTTAATTGATCTCAAGTTAAATATGACCAAAATACGCACTGTCTATCTTCTCCCAAAGATGCTCTGTTAAAGCCCTACTCTTAGTCAATTAGAAAATACTATCAGCTTTAACTTCAAAATATATCTGGGATCCAAACATTCTCTCATTCTCTTCACTTCCAATGTTTAGAGCCTGACTCACTCACTCATCTCCTCCAGTTTTTAATCAACTATCACTTTCTCAGTGAGGCCTTTCTGCCACCTTAGTTGCAATCTCAAGTTATTACTTCCAGGAATACCAACTGATGAAAAACCTTGTCCACTACCTGACCATATTTTTCTCTACTACACTTATTACTAACTTTTGTTGAATTTGAGTCTCCTGCATTGGAGGTAAATTGTGAAGCATAGATAGAGATATATGTGTGTATATGAGCTATGGTTTGAATTTTTTCATCATCTCAAAATTCATATGCTGAAATTCTAACCCCAAAAGTGATAATATTAGGAAGTAGGACTTTGTGAAGTGATTAGGCTATGAGAGCAGAGCCCTTATGATTGGGATTAGTGCCCTTATAAAAGAGACTCAAGAGGTCTATCTCATCTCTTCTGCTATGTAGGGTTGCAGATAGAAGAGCCTAGGCAGCAGACTTTCATGATACATCACAAGTACTTTGATCTTAGACTCCCCAGCTTCCAGATCTGTGAGAAATAAATTTCTGTTCTTTATAAGCTGCCCACAACTGGCTGTTGTTTTTGCTTTGGCTCCATCTCTTCATTATTTCTGGATATTTTTCTCCACTGATCTTCAGTAGCATACTGGGCACCTATGAACCTGGGAAGTTCATCTCTCAGTGTCCTATCTTTTTGCATTTTCATACTGCTCATGGGGTTCTTAAGGCAAGAATACTGAATTGGTTTGCCATTCCCTTCTCCAGTGGACCATGTTTTGTCAGAACTCTCCACCATGACCAATCCATCTTGGGTGGCCCTACCTGGCATGACTCATATTTTCACTGAGTTAGA
This sequence comes from Bos javanicus, assembly GCF_032452875.1. Classification (NCBI taxonomy): domain Eukaryota; kingdom Metazoa; phylum Chordata; class Mammalia; order Artiodactyla; family Bovidae; genus Bos; species Bos javanicus. The sequence goes on from NC_083873.1 coordinate 106,297,714, forward strand.
CAAGGCTGTGATCCATGTGATCACTTTGGTTAGTTTTCTGTGATTGTGGTCTTCATTCTGTCTGCCCTCTAATGGATAAAGATAAGAGGCTAATGGAAGCTTCCTGATGGGAGAGACTGGCTGAGGGGGAAACTGGGCCTTGTTCTGATGGGCATGGCCATGTTCAATAAATCTTCAATCCAATTTTCTGTTGATGGGCGGGGCTGTGTTCCCTCCCTATTGTTTGACCTCAAGCCAAACTGTGGTGGAGCTAATGAAGATAACGGCAACCTCCTTCAAAGGGTCCCAAGCACGCACTGCTGAACTCAGTGCCCTGACCCTGCAGCAGGCCACTGCCGACCCATGACACTGCTGGAGACTTCTGGACACTCACAGGTAAGTCTGGGTCAGTCTCTTGTGGGGTCACCGCTCCTTTCTCCTGGGTCCTGGTGTGCACAAGGTCTTGTTTGTGCCCTCGAAGAGTCTGTTTCCCCAGTCCTGTGTAAGTTCTGGCAGCTCTATGGTGTGGTTAATTGTGACCTCCTCCAAGAAGGCTTAGGCCTTACCCAGCTTTAGTGCACACAGAGCCCCTGCGACAGGCCACTGCTGACCCATATCTCCACAGGATACACTCAAACACAGTTCTGGCTCAGTCTCTGTGGGGTCTCTGGGTCTTGGTGTGCACAAGGCTTGTTTGAATCCTCTGAGCATCTCTGGTGGGTATGGGGTTTGATTCTAAATTTCACCCCTCCTACCATGTTACTTGGGCTTCTCTTTTGCCCTTATACATGGGGTATCTTTTTTTGGTGGGTTGCAAAATGCCAAAGAATGCTCAAACTACTGTACAATCACACTCATCTCACATGCTAGTAAAGTAATACTCAAAATTCTCCAAGCCAGGCTTCAGCACTATGTGAACCGTGAACTTCCTGATGTTCAAGCTGGTTTTAGAAAAGGCAGAGGAACCAGAGATCAAATTGCCAACATCCGCTGGATCATGGAAAAAGCAAGAGAGTTCCAGAAAAACATCTATTTCTGCTTTATTGACTATGCCAAACCCTTTCACTGTGTGGATCACAATAAACTGTGGAAAATTCTGAAAGAGATGGGAATACCAGACCACCTGATCTGCCTCTTGAGAAATTTGTATGCAGGTCAGGAAGCAACAGTTAGAACTGGACATGGAACAAGAGACTGGTTCCAAATAGGAAAAGGAGTACGTCAAGGCTGCATATTGTCACCCTGCTTATTTAACTTATATGCAGAGTACATCATGAGAAACGCTGGACTGGAAGAAGCACAAGCTGGAATCAAGATTGCCGGGAGAAATATCAATAACCTCAGATATGCAGATGACACCACCCTTATGGCAGAAAGTGAAGAGGATGAAAAAGTTGGCTTAAAGCTCAACATTCAGAAAATGGTCCCATCACTTCATGGAAAATAGATGGGGAAACAGTGTCAGACTTTATTTTTTTGGGCTCCAAAATCACTGCAGATGGTGACTGCAGTCATAAAGACGCTTACTCCTTGGAACTTCCCTGGTGGCTCAGAGGTTAAAGCATCTGCCTCCAATTGGGAGACCTAGGTTTGATCCCTGGGTCGGGAAGATCCCCTGGAGAAGGAAATGGCAACCCACTCCAGTATTCTTGCCTGGAGAATCCCATGGATGGAGAAGCCTGGTAGGCTGCAGTCCATGGGATCTCGAAGAGTTGGACACGACTGAGTAACTTCACTTTCACTTTCACTTTACTCCTTGGAAGGAAAGTTATGACCAACCTAGAAAACATATTGAAAAGCAGAGACATTACTTTGCCAACAAAGGTCTGTTTGGTCAAGGCTATGGTTTTTCCTGTGGTCATGTATGGATGTGAGAGTTGGACTGTGAAGAAAGCTGAGCACCGAAGAATGATGCTTTTGAACTGTGGTGTTGGAGAAGACTCTTGAGAGTCCCTTGGACTGCAAGGAGATCCAACCAGTCCATTCTGAAGGAGATCGGCCCTGGGATTTCTTTGGAAGGAATGATTCTAAAGCTGAAACTCCAGTACTTTGGCCACCTCATGTGAAGAGTTGACTCATTGGAAAAGACTCTGATGCTGGGAGGGATTGGAGTCAGGAGGAGAAGGGGACGACAGAGGATGAGATGGCTGGATAAAATCACTGGCTCGATGGATGTGAGTCTGGGTGATGGACCGGGAGGCCTGGTGTGCTGTGATTCATGGTGTCACAAAGAGTCGGACATGACTGAGCGACTGAACTGAACATTCTCCTGTCAATGGTTGTTCAGCAGCAAGTTGCAATTTTGGAGTTCTCATAGAGGAAGATGAGCTCACATCCTTCTATTCCACCATCTTGTCAATCTATGTCATCAAACAGGAGATGACAAGAGTGCGCATCAACATTTTAGGAATGAGTGAACTAAAATGGACTGGAATGGGTGAATTTAATACAGATGACCACTATATCTACTACTGTGGGCAAGAATCCCTTAGAAGGAATTGAGTAAACATTGTAGTCAACAAAAGAGTCCAAAATGCAGTACTTGGATGCAATCTCAAAAATGACAGAATGATCTCTGTTCATTTCTCAGGCAAACCATAGAGTATCACAGTAATCCAAGTCTATGCCCTGACCAATAATGCTGAAGAATCTGAAGTTGAATGGTTCTATGAAGACCTATAAGACCTTGTAGAACTAACACCTAAAAGAGATGTCCTTTTCATCATAGGGAACTGGAATGAAAAAGTAGGAATTCAAAAGATACCTGTAGTAATAGGCAAATTTGGCCTTGGAGTACAAAACAAAACAGGTCAAAGGCTAACAGAGTTTTGCTAAGAGAATGCATTGGTCATAGCAAACACCCTCTTCCAGCAACACAAGAGAGGACTCTATACATGGGCATCACCAGATAGTCAATACTGAAATCGGATTGATTATATTCTTTGCAGCCAAAGATGGAGAAGCTCTATACAGTCAAAAAAAAAAAAAAAAAGGCCAGGAGCTGACTGTGGCTCAGATCATGAACTCCTTATTGACAAATTGAGACATAGATTGAAGAAAATAGGGAAAAACCACTAGACCACATGACCTAAATCAAATCCCTTACAATTATATAGTGGAACTCAAAAACAGATTCAAGGGATTACATCTGATAGACAGAATACCTGAAGAACTGTGGGCAGAGGTTCATAAAATTGTATAGGAGGCAGTGATCAAGATCATCCCCAAGAAAAAGAAATGCAAAAAGGCAAAATGGTTGTCTTAGGAGGCATTAAAAATAGCTGAGAAAAGAAGAGAAGTGAAAGGCAAAGGAGAAAAGTAAAGATATACCCAATTGAATGTGGAGTTCCAAAGAATAACAAGGAGAGACAAGAAAGCCTTCCGCAGTGATTAATGCAAAGAAATAGAGGGAAACAATAGAATGGGAAAGATTAGAGATCTCTTCAAGAAAATTCAAGATACCAAGGGAAGATTTCATGCAAAGACGGGCACAATAAAGGACAGAAATGGTAAGGACCTAACAGAATAGAAAATATGAAGAAGAGGTGGCAAGAACACACAGAAGAACTATACAAAAAAAAATCTTCATGACCCAGATAACCACGATGGTGTGATCACTCACGTAGAGCCAGATATCCTTGAATACAAAGTCAAATTAGCCTTACGAAGCATCACTAAGAACAAAGCTAGTGGAGGTGATGGAATTCCAGTTGAGATGTTTCAAATCCTAAAAGATGATGCTGTTGAAAGTGCTGCCCTCAATATGCCAGCAAATTTGGAAAACTCAGCAGTGGCCACAGGACTAGAAAACGTCAGTTTTCATTCCAATCCCAAAGAAAGGCAATGCCAAATAATGTTCAAACTATTGCACGATTTCACTCATCTCACATGCTAGCAAAGTAATGCTCAAAATTCTCCAAGGCAGGCTTCAACAGTACATGAATCATGAACTTCCAGATGTTCAAGCTGGATTTAGAAAAGGCAGAGGAACCAGAGATCAAATTGTCAACGTCTGTTGGATCACAGACAAAGCGAGAGAGTTCTAGAAAAACATTCACTTCTTGATGGTAAATTTCAATAGGGATTACATTTTTTGTTAATGATAATACTCATGGCATCCAGAGCACTGGAACATAGTAATTGCTCAATAAATATGTTTTGAATAAATACACCCTTCCTATTCCTTTTAGGAATTTTTTTTCCCATGACTTACTTTATTTTTTTTAAATGCAGATCAATATATTTATTTATTTTACTTTTTAAAAAATTTATTTATTTTAATTGGAGGCTAATTACTTTATAATATTGTGGTGGCTTTTGCCATACATTGACATGAATCAGCCATGGGTGTATATGAAATTAAAGTCTTATCTCATCTTTCAAGGTCCTGCTTATATCACCTTTTTCCTAAAAATTTTGTAAGTCTTTTCAACTAGAATTAACCACGCATTCCTTGGGCTTCCCCCCCACCCCCGCCAAATCTTGCTTTTATATTTTATCAAATGGCTTCTATGTCTTAGACTCACACATGCCCTCTCATTTGATAATTTATTCCAACCAGTAATACAATGCTTATGAATTTTCAACAAATGTTTTGCAAAGGATGAATAAATTCTCACTAAAGCCTTATAAGATGAAACTAATAATGCCTAATGTAATGTATATTGTCACCCTGCTTATTTAACTTATATGCATAGTACATCATGAGAAATGCCAGGCTGAATGAAGCACAAGCTGGATCAAGACTGCTGGGAGAAATATGAATTACCTCAGATATGCAGATGACACCACCCTTATGGCAGAAAGTGAAGAAGAACTAAAAAGCCTCTTGATGAAAGTGAAAGAGGAGAGTGAAAAAGTTGACTTAAAGCTCAACATTCAGAGAACAAAGATCGTGGCATCTGGTCCCATCACTAGATGGCAAATAGATGGAGAAACAATGGAAACAGTAACAGACTTTATTTTGGGGGGCCCCAAAACCACTGCAGATGGTAACTGCAGCCATGAAATTAAAAGATGCTTGCTCCTTGGAAGAAAAGCTATGACCAACCTAGAGAGCATATTAAAAAGCAGAGACATTACTTTGCTGATATAGGTTCATCTAGTCAAAGCCATGGTTTTTCCAGTAGTCATGTATGGATGTGACAGTTGGACTATAAAGAAAGCTGAGCACTGAAGAATTGATGCTTTTGAACTGTAGTGCTGGAGAAGACTCTTGAGAGTCCCTTGGACTTTAAGGAGATCCAACCAGTTCATCCTAAAGGAAATCAGTCCTGAATATTCATTATAAAGACTGATGCTGAAGCTGAAGCTCCAATACTTTGGCCACCTAATTTGAAGAACTGACTCATTGGAGAAGACCCTGATGCTGGGAAAGATTGAAGGCAGGAGAAGGGGATGACAGAGGATGAGATGGTTGGATGGCATCAACCGATTCAATGGAAGTGAGTTGGAGTAAGCTCTGGGAGTTGGTGATGTACAGAGAAGCCTGGAGTGCTGTAGTCCATGGGGTCACAAAGAGTGGACACGACTGAGCAACTGAACTGAACTGAATTGAGTGAAGAAAATGAGTTTCAATGGCAATAAGCGTCTTATAGAACATTTTATAGTTGGTGAGTGAGACTCAGGATGGAACTCAAGGTCTTTGACTCTAATTCTAGTGCATTCATCACTTCTGCATACTCTTTCACCCATATAGGTCATAGTTCCCTGCCTAGATATAAATGAACAAGTTTCCCACATGGACTGTAACACCAATGTACTTCATTCTATAGGAGAAATATTGAGCTACTTTATGACTTGGAAACAAAAACTTCAAGTTTTGTACTGCTAAATCAAAACCTTATATTACTCACCAGTTTGGTTCTATGATTTTCTTGAAAATCTTTTATTGCTATGAGAAACAATACAATTAGAAAAAGTGAGTGTGGTTGAGAAGGGAAGGCTGGTACTACCAGATGTAAAATCACCAAGAAATGAAAACAAAACAAATAACAACAATAAGAAAAATAAGTGTGATAGGAGAGGTAAGGAAAAGATCAAAATTAAGAAAGTCATAGTAGGAAGAATGTAAAGAGAGAAAGCTAAGTCTTATGTATTTATCTAAAATATAAGAGCAATTTTGGTTAACTGGACAGAGGGATGTATAGCAGTTTTTCAAAATAATCTCATCATGTTATCCTTTTGCAGGTACATATGGTTCCTGATTGCTCTTAGTTTGATCTGAATGTGAATCAAATCTCAAGTTTATGGCTAAAATTATATAACTTAATCGTGGCTCGAAATTACTTTGGAGAGACTTTTACATCTGGTAAAGATGAAGTCATCTCTTCTAGAAAAACTAATGATTTAAAGAAATACTACAATGGCTTTTGAGACACTAAACTTCAAGCAGAGTAATCACTGAGATAAAGCAAATTAAGTAAGTGCTATGCCTGCCTCAGCCTACTGCAGTGTGATAATTTCTATTTAGTAACATGCTCCCAGTGAGTTCAACACTGTGTCTTATCTATCTATCTATATCTATCTATCTATCTATATTACAAATATACACTGAGCTTCTACTATATAGAAGATACTGTTCTAAATGTTTGAGGAAGAATATACACAAGCCAGAAAGGTAATAGGCTGCATATATGTTTTGGTTATTTGCATAAGAGTGATCAGGCAAACGTTCAAGTACAAGCAGAAATTTCATTGGTCTCCATCCAAAATATGCCACTGGCTGTAGGAACCATATCCATTCAGGCAGACCCTTCATTTAATTCACAAAGGACTTACGATCGGATCTTAACAGACATGGGTCCTATTCTTTTTCAGCTTTCATCCTTGTGGCAGGGATGTGTAATAGAAATATGAAGAGGACGATTATAAGCAATAAGTGCTATGCAGAGATCATATACAGTAGTGAGGAATACAGTCACTAAAAGGTTACTTTATTCATTTATTTTGTTGTTTAGTCACTATATCATGTCCAACTCTTTCCAACCCCATGGACTGTAGCCCACCAGGCTCCTCTGTCCATGGGATTTCCCAGGCAAGAATACTGGAGTGATTTGCCATTTCCTTCTCCAAGGGATCTTCCTGACCTGGGGATCGAACCACACCTTCTGCTTGGCAGGTGGATATTTAATTACTGAGTCACCTAGGAAGTATTTATTTACTAATTCCTTTTGATTTTTTTTTAAGCACTTACATTATAGAAGTCAAAGAGATGAAAGAGGATACAAGAAAAAGTAATACTGTGTTTTCCCTTCCCTCATGCAAGTTTTCAACTCACCATTTCTCCTCTTCAGAGATAACTAAAGTTATCAATTTCCAGTGCAGTGAGTACATATTCTTCTATGCTTATGAAACACATGTGAATGTTTTAAAATTTTCTTCACAAATGGTAATATATAAGACACATGGTTCTGTATCTAGCTTTTTTTTCCCTTTTAAATATATATATATATATATATAACATATAAAATAAAGATCATTACAAATCAGAATATAGAGCTCTCTCATTCTTTTTAATGGCTGATTAATATAACATAAAGGGAAGAATATAGATTTATTTGGTTGTTTTTGTTGTTTGGTCACTAAGTCATGTACAACTCTTTGTGATTACATGAACTGCAGAATGCCAGGCTTCCCTGTTCTTCACTATCTTCTGGAGTTTGGTCAGCTTCATGTCTATTGAGTCAGTGATGCTATCAAACAATCTCATCCTCTTAAAGATACTTTTATCTGATTTTTATCCTCTGCATTTTCACTTTGCACTAGGCCCCACAATTGACATGCATGTATGTGTTATTTGTGTCCGACTCTTTATGATCCTGTGGACTGTAACCCACAAGGCTTCTCTGTCCATGGAATTTTCCTGGCAAGAATATTGGAGTGGGTAGCCATTCCCTTCTCCGGGGAATCCTCCTCACCCAAGGACTGAACCCACGTCTCCCACATTGCAGGTAGATTCTTTATGATTTGAGCTACCAGGGAAGCCCCGATTAATTTGGCTAGTTTTACATTAATGGAGTTTTAGGTCATATTCTACTTGCTGCTGTTAAAAAACAAAATAGCATTGAATATTGTTGAATATACATGAAGGCTTACCCATAATTTCCTCAAATTGAAATTGCTGAGTAAAATTTTATTTGGATTTCAATTTAATAGAAATTTCTAATTTTCCCCTGAATTTGTACCAACAGAAACTTTTATCAGCCATCTATAAGTGTTCCTCTATATGAGAGTATTATGAAATTTTAGATTTTTTCCTATAAATCAGGTTTAAAAGATCAGTTCAGTTCAGTTCAGTTGCTCAGTCATGTCCAACTCTTTGTGACCCCATGAACCACAGCACACCAGGCCTCCCTGTCCATCACCAACTCCCGGAGTCCACCCAAACCCATGTCCATTGAGTCAGCGATGCCATCCAACCATCTCATCCTCTGACATCCCCTTCTCCTCCTGCCCTCAATCTTTCCCAGCATCAGGATCTTTTCAAATGAGCCAGCTCTTCTCATCAGGTGGCCAAAGTATTGGAGTTTCAGCTTCAACATCAGTCCCTCCAATGAACACCCAGGACTGATCTCCTTTAGTATGGACTGGTTGGATCTCCTCGCAGTCCAAGGGACTCTCAAGAGTCATCTCCAACACGGCAATTCAAAAGCATCAATTCTTTGGCTCTCATCCTTCTTTATAGTCCAACTCTCACATCCGTACATGACCACTGGAAAAACCATAGCCTTGACTAGACGGACCTTTGTTGGCAAAGTAGTGTCTCTGCTTTTTAATATGCTGTCTAGGTTGGTCATAGCTTTTCTTCCAAGGAGTAAGCATCTTTTAATTTCATGGCTGCAATCACCATCTGCAGTGATTTTGGAGCCCAGAAAAATATAGTTTCACTTTCAGTTATATACTGAGATAGTTTATTTCTCTATCTTAAACAGCCTGTGCTCACCCTTTATTTATTTTTCTGTTAGGTCTTTTTTAAAATTATTTTTTATTTCTTACTGAGTTTTAGGAAATCAATGCATGTTTAGGACATTAGACATTATTAAGTCTATGATGCAATCTGTAAATATTTTCCCCAGTGTATCTGTGTATTTTAGTCAATCAGTCATGTCTGACTCTTTATGACCACATGGACTGTAACACTCCAGGCTCCTCTGTCCACAGGATTCTCTAGGCAAGAGTAACAGGTGGGTTGCCATTCCCTTCTCCAGGGCATCTTCATGACCCAGGGATTGAAAGTGAGTCTCCCACATTGCAGGCAGATTCTTTACCACCTGAGCCACTAGGGAAGGAAGTCCAGTGTATATACTTCCTCTAGATTTCTGTTTGTGGCACATTTCCAGTCCAACTTTAGGGTATATATTTTTTATGTAGTCAAGTGTTTATACTGAATAAAATTTGAATCAAGGTCTTGAGAGGACCAATAGTACTGAGGAGTTGGTTAATGGATTGGTGATCCGAGAAGGCACAAGAATTAACTACTGGATAAAGGATCACAAGTTTGAATGAGCTGGTAGATTGAGGTGGAGCACATGGGGTAGAATGATGTCCTATTCCTGCTATCAGAGGAGTATTGGTGATGACTAGCTTAGCGTGTGATATTGGGAGTGGTGGCTGGGAGGAAGTTGATAACTGGAGATACTCAGGGGGAAGAAAACATAGAACTGTGTGTTAGAAAACATTCTTCTACAAACATGGAAGTGACAATTGTATAGGTGGAAAAGTAGGAGGGAATAGTGACCTGTAGGATTGAAAGCAACATAAAAGGACTTACTAAGTGCTCAACCACAAGAGGTAAGAGGCCAGCATTTTATTTCATGTCATTGTTTTAATCCTATCATGGTGTAACAGCATAAGCACTGTGGATCAAGGTTTAGATGGAGTCAAAAAATAGGTCCTCTTTGTAGGCTTCTTTGTTTCTCTGAGCCTCAGTATTCCCATTTGTAAAGTTGGTCTGTTGGACTAAGTGAATTATATAATCATGTCTAACCATAATATTCTATGAATTTACAGTGTCCTGAGCAGCATCACTACAGACTGATACATTTTATACCATACACATGATGGGAGCAGGCCTGAAACCCCAGCACACTAACCAAACCATCAGATGGGGTAGACCAGTTCTCCTAGTTGGCATGGGGCCATCTTCTAAGTAAGGCTGGCTCCAAGGGAGCTTTTGAAATATTGACAGCCAAGTTGGACTGAGGCCCAGAATTGAAAAGAGATCAAAAGCCTAGCTTTAAATAAAACCAGCTGGAAACACAGCTATTAAAAAAAGGAGAAAAAAAAAAAAAAACAGATATTGTAGGCAGGGACCTTATTTTAACATATAAAACACAAACACTGGAGGCTGAGAATCAGACCCTTTGCCGAGCATTTATAGAAGAGGTTGAGCGAGCATTTTGATTTGTGTAATGAGAACCGGCTGTTTAAACATGTTTAGTCTCATTAACCATAAGTAGGAAGAGATGTCTTTCTCTTGTGCTTGACAGGACTGTGGCAAATGTGTTTTTGTAAAAAAAAAGAGAAAAAAGAAAAATGTCTTGGAGGTGAAGTGGATAAAGCTGCTTCCACATTATCTCATTTAATTTTCATAAGATGAAGAAATAAAGCTCAGGGTGGTTGAGTATGCTTCTGAGTAACTGAGGCCCAGAATATTTTGGTAATTTTTCCCAGTAAATGTCCAGGTGGAAGCCCTTAAAAGTATAAAACCAGCAGTAAGAATGAGAAGTACACTTTAGAGTCATGTTAACAGAGAGGCTGGGAGAGGATGTGCTCCCACGGCCAAGCCATGGATCTAGACAGGATGTCTCAGCCTCGGCACTAGTGACTCTGGGTCCTCTGACATTGTAGGGTGTTTAGCAGCATCCATGACTTGGTCAATAACACTCATTCCCCTTGTGATGACAACCAAAAATGTCTAACTGTCTCCTGAGTAGGGGCAGAATTATGTCCTGTTACAAACTACTGAGCTGGAGAATGAAACAGCTCTATGATGAGAAGTGGTGTGGACTTGATGACATTAAGAAAGAAGAAGTTTGTTTGCAAGAATAGAGTACTGATGGAGCTCTCCTACAGTCCTAGTGTAAATGTAAATTGGTACAGCCATTATGGAGAATAGCATGGATTTTCCACAAGAAACTAGAAATACAGCTACCATATGATCTAGTAACCCCAATCCTGGGCATATATCTAGAGAAAAACATGGATCAAAAAGATACATGTGCCCCATGTCCATTGCAGCACTGTTTACAACAGCCAAGACATAGAAGTAACCTAAATGTCCCTCAACAGGTGAATGAATGAAGAAGATAAGGTACATATATACAATGGAATATTACTCAGTCATTAAAAAGAATGAAATAATGCCATTTGCAGCAACATGGATGGACCTAGAGATTATCATATGAAAAATGGTTGTCTGAAGAGGCCTTACAAATAAGTGAGAAAGGAAGAGAAATGAAAAGCAAAGGAGAAAAGAAAAGATACAACCATCTGTATGCAGAGTACTAAAGAACAGCAAGGAGAGATAAGAAAGCCTTCCTCAGTGATCAGTGCAAAGAAATAGATGAAAACAACGGAATGGGAAAGACTAGTGATTTCTTCAAGAAAATTAGAGATAACAAGGGAATATTTTATGTAAAGATGGGACAATAAAAGGCAGAAATGGTATGGACCTAACAGAAGCAGAAGATATTAAGAAGAGCTGGCAAGAATACACAGAAGAATTATACAAAAAAGATCTTCATGACCCAGATAACCATGATGGTGTGATCACTCACCTAGAGCCAGACATCCTGGAATGCGAAGTCAAGTGGGCCTTAGGAAGCATCACTATGAAAAAAGCTAGTGAAAGTGATGGAATTCCAGTTGAGTGCTTTCAAATCCTAAAAGAAGATGCTGTGAAAGTGCTGCACTCAATATGCCATCAAATTTGGAAAATTCAGCAGTGGCCACAGGACTGGAAAAGGTCAGTTTTCATTCCAATTCCAAAGACAGGCAATGCCAAAGAATGCTCAAACTACCGCACAATTGCACTATCTTACACACTAGCAAAGTAATGCTCAAATTCTCCAAACCAGGCTTTAACAGTACATGAACCACGAACTTCCAGATGTTCAAACTGGATTTAGAAAAGGCAGAGGAACTACTGATCAAATTGCCAACATCCACTGGATCACTGAAAAAGCAAAAGAGTTCCAGAAAAACATCTACTTCTGTTTATTGACTATGCCAAATCCTTTGACTGTGTGGATCACAACAAACTGTGGAAAATTCTTCAAGAGATGGGAATACCAGACCACCTGACTGCCTCCTGAGAAATCTGTATGCAGTTCAAGAAGCAACAGTTAGAACTGGACATGGAACAACAGACTGCTTCCAAATAGGGAAATGAGTACATTAAGGCTGTATATTGTCACCCTGCTTATTTAACTTATACACAGAGTACATCATGCAAAATGCCAGGCTGGATGATGCACAAGATGGAATCAAGATTGCTAGGAGAAATATCAATAACCTCAGATATGCAGATGACCCTCATGGCAGAAAGCAAAGAAGAACTGAAGAACCTCTTGATGAAAGTGAAAGAGAAGAGTGAAAAAGTGGGCTTAAAACTCAACATTCAGAAAACTAAGATCATGGCATCTGGTCCCATCACCTCATGGCAAATAGATGGGGAAACAGTGGAAACAGTGACAGACTTTATTTTCTTGGGCTTGAAAATCAGTGCAGATGGTGACTGCAGCCATGAAATTAAAAGATGCTTACTCCTTAGAAGAAAAGTTATGACCAACCTAGACAGCATCTTAAAAACCAGAGATACTACTTTGCCAACAAAGGTCCATCTAGTCAAAGCTATGGTTTTTCCAGCAGTGCTGTACGGATGTGAGAGTTGGACTATAAAGAAAGCTGAGCACTGAAGAATTGATGCTTTTGAACTGTGGTATTGGAGAAGACTTTTGAGAGTCCCTTGGACTGCAAGGAGATCCAACCAGTCAATCATAAAGGAAATCAGTCCTGAATATTCATTGAAATGACTGATGCTGAAGCTGAAACTCCAGTACTTTGGCCACCTCATGTGAAGAACTGACTCAATGGAAAAGACCCTGATGCTGGGAAAGATTGAAGGCAGGAGGAGCAGGGAATAACAGAGGATGAGATGGTTGGATGACATCACCAACTTGATGGACATGAGTTTGAGCAAGCTCTGGGAGTTGGTGTTGGACAGGGAAGCCTGCGTGCTGCAGTCCATGGGGTCGTAAAGAGTCAGACATGACTGAGGGACTGAACCGAAATGAAATGAATTAAGTCAGAGGAAGACAAATACCACGTGATATCACTTCTATGCAGAATCTAAAAACATGACACAAAAGAACTTATTTGCAAAACAGAAAGAGACTCACAGACTTGGAGAATGAAACTTTTTTTATCATTAAGTTTGGAATAGTAGTATGTAGTTTTTACAGTTGTTGAGAGGTTTAAAAAGCAGAAGAGGTTGTATGTGAATGCATAGACTTTCAGTGAACTTCAGAGATGTGAGAGTATCTATTTGAGTATGTTTGCTGTTCATTTTATTTTAGAACATGTTATTCAACAGTAGAAATAATGTCTTAATCATCTTTATATTCATTATTCTCCCCCAATGCCTTGTGCATTTGTGTATGTGAGAAATGCTGAAATTTTAAACAAATATTTTTTCTTCTACCTTTAGAATATTTAGTTTTCTGATTGATACACTATATATATATATATATCTATATCTATATCTATATCTAAGTCTTCCATTTAACACAGAAAAATGCTAATATTTTACCAACAAAAAAGCCAGGTTTTCACAACTTTTGAATTTGGGAGGTTTTGCTTAATTTTTTACTCATTAAAGCAGATCTTGCTTTTTGAAGATGTAAGAGTAGCTGTGACAATAAGTAACTGGTGCATGCAATAGGTTTCTGAGATGCACCAAACCTGACTTTCCAGTAAAGTCATAAAAGGAGACACAGAGGCCGTGATGGAAAGCTGACTTTCAAAATCACCCTGGGGTAGCATGAGGCCTGGGCTTGCCAGAAGGAGCTGTTGTTTTTATTGGTCAGTTGCTAAGTCATGTCTGACTCTTCAACCCCATGAACTGCAGCCCATCATGCTCTCCTGTCCTCCACTATCTCCTGGAGTTTTCTTTTTTTTTTTAATTATTATTTTTATTTTTTTTTACTTTACAATATTTTATTGGTTTTGCCATACATCAACATGAATCCGCCATGGGTGTACATGTGTTCCCCATCCTGAACCCCCCTCCCACCTCCCTCCCTGTACCATCCCTCTGGGTCATCCCAGTATACCACCCCCAAGCATCCTGTATTGAGTTTGCTCAGATTCATGTCCATTGAGTCAGTGATGCTATTTAAATATCTCATCGTCTATCATCCCTTTCTTCTTTTTCCTTCAATCTTTCCCAGCATCAGGGACTTTTCCAAAGAGTTGGCTCTTCGCATCAAGTGGCCAAAGTATTTGAGCTTCAGTTTTAGCATCCATCCTTCCAATGAGCATTCAGGCTTGATTTCCTTTAGAATTGACTGATTTGATCTCCCTGCTGTCCAAGGGACTTTCAAGAGTCTTCTCCAGCACCACAATTCAAAAGCATCTATTCTTCTGTCCCTAGCCTTCTTGATGGGCCAACTCTGACATCCATACATGAACTACTAGAAAAACCATCGCTTTGACTACACACACCTTTGTTGGCAAAGTGATGTCTGTCAGGGTAAAAAGGAAAAAAAATAGCATAGTGAAATTAGGATAACTGAAACACTGTTACCTATAAGGAGATTAATTTAAGGTGGGTGTGTGGTGTAGGGAACTACAAAAGATTGTGCAAAGATCCTGTTCACAGCAATGACCTTGAAGGGGTGAGGAGAAGGGGATTTACTGAAATCTGGAAGGCCAGAGAGAGTTCATGTACAGAGCTGACTTCCTTGGAGGGGCAGTGAGCTGGAAGGGGAGAGAGCTATGCTGAAGTAACCAATGGAAGAAATACCCTGACCTCTCTCTTCCCTTTAGTTTCCTGCTGAGGTTCCCTATTGGCTCAATTCAATCAGAGGTCAAAGGGCACAAGAGACAGCCAAAGTTGCTTAAGAGGTCAGCCTCCCAGATGAAGAGCTAAGTGGGTCTTGATGGACAAATGGAAGATACCTGCAGTGACCAGGTCAGAGAATGCACCTGGTAGAGGATGCATTTGAATAAGTAAGAAGTGAGATTGGAGGGTGTGTGTGTGTGTGTTGAAACTTGTCTGACTCTTTGCAACTCCATGGGTTATAGCCCACCATGCTCCTCTGTCTATGGAATTTTCCAGTCAAGAACACTGGAGTCGGTTTCCATTTCCTCCTCCAGGGGAACTGGGGTGGTTTGGGGCTAATATTTACAGTTTGTGAAGCAAGAATTCAGTACTTGCTTTGACAAGAATGCTGTCAAGGTGAACAGCAACCTGGTCTGTTTCATTTTAACTGAAGTTTGTTCTTTAATTTATAAAAATAAATGCACACATTATGTTGGGACTCCAAGTATTGGTTGGTTGGGGTTGCATTTTCAGACAGATTCTGAAAATCCTCAAATAACTCTTAGCTGTGTGTTTGTATTAAACATTTGCAGAAAGACCTCACTCATTTAAAAGTAATTATAAGCAAACCTCTAAAGACCACCTACTGTATATCAGCCTCTATGACTGGGGTGAGAGGTGTACAAATGTGGTTATTGTGAAAACGGTTACAGCCCAGTGCAAGACACTTAAGCTAACAATGTCCCTGAGTAATGCTACTTTAGTGGAGGTTTGTACAAGAGAAAAGACTCAATTATATATGAAACTGCAGAGGTCAAATATGCTGTTTTCATCTCTAAGAATACTATTAACATGATATTTGAATGGGTTGTGCGTCCATTCAGGAATGAATGATCTTACTCCACTAGAGCTTTGTCCTTGGGCTTTGGGGAATCGAGTAGGTTTAACAACATACAAAGAGGCTAAGAGACATTCTGCTTGACCCCAAGAAATGATTTTTCTTTTCATCTTAAATTATAAGTGTAGACAATCTTGAAAGGCTTGAAAAGGATTATTTCTTTTTATTTATTTACATGGTCATCATCATTATTGCCACATTTAATATTTATTGAATATGGAGCCATCTTGTGCTAAGAATGGAGTAAAGGAGAAAGCTAGCGGGATGACATACAAAATGAGTCTCCAAAATGGAAACTGTGAGATTCATTTGTGATGAGCTCCGGGGTGAGAATTGGCTGGATTCAGGACAAGAGTAGACCACACAAATGGGTGTAGATCCTATTATGGATGATATTGCTCCAGTTGGGTACCTTTGGGGGCTACTTGCATTTCTTTATAAACAGCCAGTTTGTTTTCAGTCAGTCTCTGTCTAAGAAAATGGTTATTATATACTTGCACTATGTTCAGGAACTCAGGCTAGTTTTATACAAGATAAAGCAAATATCTATTTCTCAGAGGGAAAGATAATGATATCATGAGCAGACACAGAAGGCAGAGAATAAAACAGAGGCTTTGAGTGTGATTTAGTCACTTAGGTTTTAAGTTTCTAAGAAAATAAGAAAAGAAATAAAAAAGAAAAGAGGAGAGAAGCAAAAAACAAAGGAAGCTCAGTTCTCACTCACCATGTTGGTAAATGAAAGCTGGTCTGTTTTCACTGAAGATGTTTTATTTCAGTGTGTGCCTGAGTACTAAATTGCTTCAGTTCTGTCTGACTCTGTGACCTTATGCACTGTAACCCACCAGGCTCCTCTGTCCATGGGATTCTCTAGGCAAGAACACTGGAGTGGGTTGCCCTGCCCTCCTCCAAAGGATCTTTCTGATCCAGGGATCGAACTCGTGTCTCTTATATCTCCTGCACTGGCAGGCAAGTTCTTTACCACTAGCGCCACTTGGAGGTTGAGGCAAAGCAGAATGAAATATAGGGGGAGAGAAAAAAACAACTATGAGAAATTTCAGGATATTAAAGTTAAAAAAAACAAACTCTCAGACTCATTTGCCTTCAGAATGTGCAAAATTGATGACAGTACTCTTCAAACACTATTGGGGTTGCACTACCGGTAGTAAGTCCCCTGTTGGTTGCCCCATCCGTGTCAATTTCTTCATTGTCTCTATTGGAAATGCCTTGATTTATATTTGGGGACCCAGGTGGGTTTAGAGAAGCTGACCCCCCACCTGTCTCCAAGAATCAGTCATTGTATTTGGCTGACATTTGATTCAGTGATGGAGACGTGATCTAAACTAGTGCAATTAGGGTTAGAGGTGGATCTCTTTTGAGTGACTTTCCAGATGGGGCCAGTGGTAAACAATCTGCCTGCCAATGCAGGTGATACAAGAAATGTGGGTTCGATCCTCGGGTGGGCAAGATCCCCTGGAGTAGGAAATGGCAACCCACTCCAATATTCTTGTCTGGAGAATCCCATGGACAGAGGAGCTTGGTGGGCTACAGTCCATGGGGTCGCAAAGAGTCGGACACGTCTGAGCTTGTGTGCACATGATGTGGAACTCTTGCATGAGCTTCTGGGACACAGGGGCCCTCTCTGCCTCTGAGGGTTGTAAGTTGTAGAGATGAGGCTAGAATTGCCCTAGGCAGTACTGGTAGGAAGCCAGCCTGAGGATGGTATCACAGCAGAGGGCAGAGTTCAAGTTTCCAAGAAAAATGAAACTGAAATCTTGATAACATGGTAAACTAAACAAAACTATACTAGGTATATAAATATACCCTCTTAATCTTATGGTTCCAGTTAAAATTATTTTAGCTTTTTAGTCAATTAAGATGTGGCCTTTATTATTAATAGTAATAAATAAAATGATTCTAACTGATACATGTTTAGAAATGACAACTCTTTTTTTGCCTGTTGTTGTTTGGTCACTAAGTCATATCCAACTCTTTGGCAACCTCATGAACTGTAGCCCGCCAGGCTCCTCTGTCCATAGGGTTCTCCAGGCAAGAATACTGGAGTGGATATTCCCTTCTCCAGGGGGATCTTCCTGACCCAGGGAGCGAACCTGCATCTCCTTCATGGCAGGATTCTTTGTTAATACCACTGAGCCACCTCTTTTGTGCTTGGCCTTGTGCTAATTCTGGAAGTTACAGGGAATTACAAATTCTCTGAGTCCATTCTCCCCTCTTTCCTCAAAAAGTTGAAAAATTCCTAAAAACCCTTTATGGCTTAGTTCAACTTCCTGCTCTTATTTGAATGAGCCCAATCTTGCTCTGGTGTTAATAAAACAAGTTATATCCTCTTTACATTCTCATCGTTATAATTACAATTTACAGGAAGCATTCACCACATTGTCTTCTGTTTGGTTGTTTACATGATTACCTTCTCACAAAGGTCTCTGAATCCTGAGGACCTAGAACAGAACCTTGCCTGTAGTATGTGCCCAATTTTGTCAACATTGTACGAGGCACTTGCAATTCAAATATGAATGTCCTGGTCTTGGCTTTTAAAGAAACTATAGTCTAAGGATATGAATTTTGGGGGGGATTGTACTTTTCTAGTTGTTTATATATTACTTGTTTCTGCATACAATAGTAATTCAAACACAACTGCAATATTTAACTTTATTTATAAATTATATAGACTACAACAACAGCACCTACTGTGCTATTATATTCTCATTACAAATTTAAAGTAAACACTGTGTGTATTAGTTGTTCAGTTGTGTCCAACTCTTTGCAACCCCATGGACAGTGGAGCCTGGTCCACTGTCCATGGGATTCTCCAGGCAAGAATACTGGAGTGGGTTGCAATTCCTTTCTCCAGGGAAAGTAAACATTAGATGGGCTAAATGAAGCGTAAAGCAAAGGCTTACTGATTTAATGATGCTTTCTAATGAACTGTGTTACATATGTCCTAGATCCCCATTCCATGATGAAGACCACTGGATCATCAACTCAGAGATCAGTGGGAGACAGACAGGTTGGGTATTCCAACCTGTGAGGCTTTCCCACTATGGAAGGGAGCACACGGAAGATGTACCCCTAATGCTTTGAGCCTGAGGCTTCTGGGATGGTGGGAAGAGCTATTCAGATGGCTGCACTTCTCCACCTTCCTGCTCTCAGTCTTCAAAGAACGGAAAGGTTTGAGTCTCCCCTCCAACCCAGAAAAGAATATCAAGTTTCCCCTCCTCCCAGAACAGTCCACAAAAAGCAGGCTTCCTGTGGGGACTAAAGGCAAATGTCCTCCGGTGAGGATTAATCCTGTTGTTTCCGCAGCATTCTGCTTACATGGTCCCTGGCAATACAGAGTGCAGAATGTGTCTGGAATTCGACACCACCAAAAACAACAGTCTTTTCTAACTTAGCCATTAGCTCTGTGTCCGTCACCCGTAGTCAGCACAAAGGGCTTGACTTTAACCTTGACGCCAAGAGATCTTTATTAGCTCCCTGACTCCCAATGTCTCCAACCAGGCAGAACTAAGGGGGTTCAGTATTTCATTTGCCATATGCCCGCTGGGTATTTTTTAAAAGGACAGAACAAATGAACTAGAATGCAGTGTCTCATGGATTTTTCTTCCCTCACGGAAGTCCCATGAGGGGTTGTATTATCCCATTTTACAAATAAGACAACCGAGGCCATGAAAATTTAATAAATTCCTCCAAAGTCAATTAATGTGCAGGAGAATCCAGATTCAAACCAGGGCTCTCTGGCTTTGGTTTCTTGTTTTCACTACACTACACTGCTCTACTTCATTAATGATGGTGGAATTATTTGTTATAAAAGGATTAGTTTCTATTTTATTTGTAAGTGGATAGCAGGTGCGTGGAAATCACGCAGGCTCAGAGTCTGAAAGGGCTGTAGGAATGGCGTATTCTTCCTGCAGTAGCACAGTTTTCTTCCTGTTTGTTAAGTGAATGTTTAATTCCCTGGCAGGGTGAGATAACTGACTCGCCTGGTGGTGGCACTGGGAGTACAGTCAGAGCCCCTTCTTTGTGCCCACCTTTCCTTTTTCCCTCTCTCTGTTCTCTATCTGGTTCTTTCTGAAGAAGGAAGGGCAGGGCGTTACAAATGTAATGCATGTTAACATGTTACAGGATCTCAGAATTTAGCACATTCTTTCATGTTCATTGGAGCTTCCCTGGTGAATCAGGCAGTAAAGAATTTGCCTGCAATACAGGAGACCTGGGTTTGATCCAGAAGATTCCCTGGAGAAGGACACAGATACCCACTCCAGTACTCTTGCCTGGATAATTCTTTGGACAGAGGAGCCTGGTGAACTATAGTCCATGGGGTTGCAAAGAGTTAAACACAATTGAGCAACTAAAATTTTGTGTGTATTATTTCCTTTAAATCTTATCACTACTTTGTGAGGTAACTATTATTCTTCTCCACCCATTGACAGGTAAGAAAACAGATTTGGAGACCACAAATATGTTCAGTTGTATGACTGGGGAGCCAGGACTTAAAAGCCTCAGGATTCTGCTGTCCCCAGCTAAGTTGGTCAAAAGATTCATTTGGGTTTTTCAGTAAGATCTTACAGAAAAATGCAAGCAAACTTTCTAGCCAACCCAACACACCTAACACTAGTTGTCAGCTTTATATTTTATTATGGAGACGTTTATCATTCAAGGCATTACTTCACCATTTCATCAGCTATTAACATCAGCTCATGCATAAGGAAGACAGCGACAGAGAGGGTCAAACTGACTTGCCCCAGATCATATTGAGTGACTGTTGAGACTGACTTTTTATTTAATTAGGAGACTAAAAGGGATCCTAGTTATCTCTAATAAGACACTTTATTTAATTTCAGTATTGAAACGGTTCCATATTGAAATTAGTTATCTCTAACTAATAGAAAGTAAAAACACAATAAAAATTATAAAAGTATAAAAGATACAGATGAAGACACGCGAGCATCAGAAGCCAGACTCGTGGGAATGAGCTGCGGTTTCCTTCTTGTAATACTGATGTTAGTAGACACATCTGTGGTCTGTAAGCATGGTATATATATTGTATCCACACATGCTCACAAAGTCCTGTGAAGTCGTAGGTTGATATTATGGCTGTCATTGCTCTAATTTTAGAGGAAAGAGAGCCAAGCTGGGCTGGAGCTCCATAGGGTCTGTTTGAGCTCACAGTCTGGATCAGCTAAGTACGGCCCTTTATGGCAATGCTTCTGGCATACTCTCCCTCTTTGGTGATAGGTTGGCTACTTTGTGAAGTAAGAGCTTGTACATACCCTCGTCTTCTTTATTATCTTTTAATGTTTATTTCTTTGATTGCTCTGGATCTTAGTTGCAGCATGTGAGATCTTACATTTTCTCTGTGGCATGTAAGACAATTAGTTGTGGCATGTGGGATCTAGTTCCCTGACCAGGGATCCAACCCAGGTCCTTTGCATGGGGAATGCAGAGACTTAGTCACTGGACCACCAGGAAAGTCCCACCCTCATCTTCTTTAAAAGATTTCTTTGACATTCTAAGACCCAAAGAACAATAGATGTGAATGCTTTGGGGGATAATATTCTTGCCAGAGAACTGGCAAAATAATGTCTCTTCTGTTATGTTTCCAATCAAAATGAAAGCTGAAATCATTTTTATAGGAGTGCTAAGACCAGGTACAGCCCTAGATATTTAATATAAAGCATTACATTTTCTCTGTAACTGTGATATAAACAGATTCAGAGAGCAATAGTGCTTGCATGAGAAAAACTAGAAAGAAGCAGAGAATAGTCTGGTGTTTAAGCAGAACCTCTCTGAACCCAAGAACTGTCATTTCAATCGCGGTTTCAGCAAACGTTGAACCCCCATTTTATGTGAGAGCAGTGCTGTGAAGGAAACACAGATGAAGAAGGACCAGGCTGACTGTGTTCAATAGGATTAAACATTTCAAAGGCAAGTATGACTGGTACTGTAAGAGCCACTTTGATAAAGTTTCTGGGTAAGAATGAATGGGGAAATACCACATAATTCGGGTGGAGGACATAGAGTGGAGTGAGTTAGAAGAGGCTTTGTAGGCCAGGAAGTGATTGAATCGAATGTAGAAAAGGAAATAGGACAGAGATGAAAAATTTCCTTCACAAACCCAGACATGCTGGAAAGGAAGGGGGCATACTTAGGTCCTTATAAGTACTAATACAAATAGTAATAGCCACAGTAGTATGTGATAAGGCTGCACTGGGCTGGTTACAATCAGAGAATATCTTTAGTCTTCATCTCCTCTCCTCATCAGTCTCACTCTCTGGACTATTGGTATATCCGGGAGACCCAATGCCTCTCATTTCTCTTCCCTGTGTGAGCTTTGAACAGTTTGAGAAATTAGATGAGAGTAAACACACGAAGACCCATAGACCCATAGGGTCTCCATGTCACAGAAAGGCTGGTGGTAGGACTTAGCTGAAAGTGAGAGCCAAATGCACCAGATAAGTGAATTCCTGATTTAATCAGATTCCCCAGTTGTCACCAGTATGCTGGCCCAGCATGGGTATCCATAGGAGGTGTGAGCAAGGTGCTGCCCAGGTAAGACTCACTTTCTGGACCGCAGAAGGTTTGTTCTCTTCAGAGCTTGCTCCCAACTGGAGGAGATAAGCCGAACATAGCCAGTTTATTCTTGCAAATATATCACTGAGAGAAGTCACTATACCTGCAATAAGGAAGGTGCCAAAAGGTATTAACAGTGTGAAATTTATTAACTTCCTCCCGTGTGAGAAGGATCCTTACATGGTCCTGTGATTTCCTGCCCTGGACCAAGTCTCAGCTATTCTTGTACTTTCTGGGGTGACGTCACAGTATAGACCCTTTAGAATCATAAATGTCCAGACCAGTGCAAACATCAAAATTTGAACCTTATTCAAATATATAACCCCTCCCCTGCCTGAATCAGGCCATCTTTAAGTTTGGATGCCTTGGTTGTTACATGGGCAAGTGAGCATTATTTTTACTACTTCACTCTGTACTTTTCTCCCTCCTGCTGTCTTTAGTGTAGGTTTCTGATGCCTCCATGACCAGATGCAAGAGGAGAGGGCGATAGGGAAAAAGAGCTTGATGTAACATGGTGGCCAATGTGATGGGCAGACACATGGCTGAGTGTGGTTCCTGCAACACATGAAATAGTCACTCTCTGTTAGTCCCTCGAGGCGACACATTTAAGGACTCATTTCAGAGGTCTTCCTTCTACAGGCTCAGTACAGATGATCCCATACCTCTAGCTGGCCACTTCCAGCTTCTCTGGTGCCCTTGTCTCCCAATAATCCATCCCACAAAGACGACAGGCTAGGTTCCAACCTTGCCGTCATATCTGGTGCCCTAGAAAAGGCTTCTTGCCTCATGGATAGAACTCCATCTCCTTCCCAGGCTGGGAGGCATAATTCTGACTGCAACTCCCAATTGTGGTCTTCCCCAGGCAAAGGCCACGTGTTCCCCAAATTCCACATCATATAGGAACATCAGTGCTCCTTTAAAGCCCCCTTCACTTGGTTTGAGGTAATGGGCGAACACTCCCCTCCTCCTTGTTTTTAGGAGATGGCACATGGCCCCCACAGACATGCTCTTAAATGAGGAAACCTCTTTCACCTGTTTTCTCACTCAAACCCTTTATTCCTTGGAGGTGGGTGATGGACAGTTTTGTCTCGAATATGGCGCAGCCCTTACTTAGGATCCAGGTGACTGGTGTCCATTATTGTAGTCTTTGGGCAGCCAAGAGAGGCCCCACTTACAGGCCTTTTATGCTGGCATTTATTAAGGGCTTATGACACGCCAACTACTGTGTTAATCTCAGGTTATTCATTTAATCCCCAGAAAATCCTATTGGGTAGGCATTGTTTTACTGATGAGGAAATGTTGGCACAATAATTCAAGTTAACATAGTAGTTATGAGCACTGGAGCTGGGCATTATTCCAGGCCATCTGACAATTCCCAAATAAACACTGTGTTGAATTCCTACTTTTCCTACAATAGCAGCAGGGTTGGGAATTATGCCAAGGTCAACTTCTTGGAAGGAATTCATGCTTATATTCCACTAGTGCTGAGTACAGAGGTTGATTTAGACAGAACGTAGAGGACTTGGGGGGAAGAAGGTGAAGAGGAAATGGGTGCGTGGCCTTAGGAATCACAAGGCCCAGCTTGATCCTGAATTTTGTCTTTACTAGGAGAGTGACTGTGACAAATTATTCATCAACTTGAGTCTTGCTTTCAATTCCATAAAGCAAGGATAATAGTATAAGTTACAGGAATGATCGGAGAAGTCAAATTTGGGAAATAGTAGATGATCCAGAGCTGTGATGATGGTGATGGTAATGATTATAGTTACTGACATAATTAACATTTATTAAGCCAGGTTTATTTATTAAGCCTGACATTTATTACATGCCAGGTGCACATATACACTTTGAATGTTTACTTGGTTAATCTCCACAGCATAAGACACAGCACAATCCCTAGATCCATTTACAGAATAAACCCAGGTATGGGTGAATAATCTGCCTCGTGTTAACACAGACAGTGAGTGGCAAGCTTGAGGATGGGCACAAGCAACCTGTGAATGGAGCCTGCTGTAGCAATATCTAGAACCTTCTAGGGAAGATCCATGAGTATTCTCAGCCAAAATAAACAGTAATGTAATCATTATAAGTATTTTTACACATTTTTTTTCAGGCAGTAGGAAGTCACTTGAAGTATAGTAGTTTCAAAGTATACCAATATTATCAGAGTATATTTGAGGTATGAGTAGTGAAGAGTGAATTATTAATTGTCTATTATTTGCATATTTTTGTATAAACTACTTAAAAACTATTTGGTGGACACAAAGAAGTTATTTAACATTTTATTTTGGGTATAAAGGGGGGAAAACTAGACATATTCTGTAATTTCGCAGAGATTCAAAATTTGTCCTTGATTAATACATTTGGGATATGTTTATCTCAAGAATGCCTTGGTTTAAGGTTCATATAGCATAAATGCTTCCAGTAGCAGAAATAGATTTCCCTTTGTTTCCCTGCTCACCTACAGAATCCAATCTGTTTGCAGTGATTTAATCAGCAATGAGTTGTTTACAGGAAAACTCCTACATAAATCAAAACCTTCCAGTACACGTTTGCTCCTGGCTTTTCTGCTGCCCTCTGAACAAACTGGTTAGCCATTTGTAACTCTATTTATCTGTGTGTGTGCATATGTGTGTGATAGAGAGATTTTTTATAATTATAATAATTATAGCTTCATAACATATTATTTTTTAAAGTCTGATGATCACTGGCATTTTAGCTGATTCATGTATGCTCTGGTGTTTGGAAAATGCATTTTCCTTTAAATGTAGAGGTCTGAATTTTTTTCTAGAAGAGAATTTATTTAACAGCTGGACATCCTTCTTTCCTCTTTTCCTCCTCTCCATTTTGTCCTTCATTCCTTCCTAGTTTGTCTCAGGTAGGTTTCTTTGGTCTCAAGCAATATTGTTGATTTTGTTCAGTTGTGTCCAACTCTTTACAACTCCATGGACTGCAGCACACTTCCCTGTCCTTCACTGTCTCCTGAAACTTGCTCAAACTCATGTGCATCGAGTTGGTGATGCCATCCAACCATCTCATCCTCTGTTGCCCCCTTCTCCTTCTGTTCTCAATCTTTCCCAGCATCAAGGTCTTTTCTAATGAGTCAGCTTTTTGTATCAGGTCGCCAAAGTATTGGACCTTCAGCTTCAGCATCAGTCCATCCAATGAATATTCAGGGTTGATTTCCTTTAAGATGGAATGACCTGATCTCTTCGTTGTCCTAGTAACTCTCAGTTCAGTTCAGTTCAGTTGTTCAGTCATGTCAGACTCTTTGCGACCCCATGAATTGCAACACGCTTGGCCTCCCTGTCCATCACCAACTCCTGGAGTTCACTCAGACTCACATCCATCGAGTCAGTGATGCCATCCAGCCATCTCATCCTCTGTTGTCCCCTTCTCCTCCTGACCCCAATCCCTCCCAGCATCAGAGTCTTTTCCAATGAGTCAACTCTTCCCATGAGGTGGCCACAGTATTGGAGTTTCAGCTTTAGCATCATTCCTTCCAAAGAAATCCCAGGGCTGATCTCCTTCAGAATGGACTGGTTGGATCTCCTTGCAGTCCAAGGGACTCTCAAAAGTCTTCTCCAACACCACAGTTCAAAAGCATCAATTCTTCGGCACTCAGCCTTCTTCACACTCCAACTCTCACATCCATACATGACCACAGGAAAAACCATAGCCTTGACTAGATGGACCTTTGTTGGCAAAGTAATGTCTCTGCTCTTCAATATGCTATCTAGGTTGGTCATAACTTTCCTTCCAAGGAGGAAGTGTCTTTTAATTTCATGGCTGCAGTCACCATCTGCAGTGATTTTGGAGCCCCCCAAAATAAAATCTGACGCTGTTTCCACTGTTTACCCTGTCTATTTCCCATGAAGTGATGGGACCAGATGCCATGATCTTCCTTTTCTGAATGTTGAGCTTTAAGCCAACTTTTTCACTCTCCATTTTCACTTTCGTCAAGAGGCTTTTGAGTTCCTCTTCACTTTCTGCCATAAGGGTGGTGTCATCTGCATATCTGAGGTTATTGCTATTTCTCCCAGCAATCTTGATTCCAGCTTGTGTTTCTTCCAGTCCAGCGTTTCTCATGATGTACTCTGCATATAAGTTAAATAAGCAGGGTGACAATATACAGTCTTGACGTACTCCTTTTCCTATTTGGAACCAGTCTGTTGTTCCATGTCCAGTTCTAACGGTTGCTTCCTGACCTGCATACAGATTTCTCAAGAGGCAGGTCAGGTGGTGTGGTATTCCCATGTCTTTCAGAATTTTCCATAGTTTATTGTGATCCACACAGTCAATGTATGGCAATTCAGATTATTTTAAGTACAAAAAGAAAGAAACTTTCTGTTGGATGGATTTAGGGAAGCTTTCTGAATGGAAAAAGAAAGGAAAAGCTGAACCCCAAGATTTTTCATCTTTTACCAACAATTACTTCTTTTTCCAGTCTTTGACTAACACGCGATCTCAAAGTTATTTCTAAGCACTATTAAATCATTATGTTTTAAACCTTAAAGGCGTATACAATGCTGTATATCAATGAAATCTCAATAAAATTGGGGAAAAAACTCATTGTTGTGTAAGTAACCAATTTAAGTAACAGTACCTTAAAACAGTAGGTGTTTGTTATCCCCCATCAGCAGTTTGGCTGGAGAGGTCAGCTCATCTGAGTCAGGCCCAACTTTGAAGAGCAAACAGAGATACCATCCATGTCTGTGCATCTGAGGTCAGCTGTAGGTTGGCTAAGTGCTGGCTTCACAGATCTTGGCCAGCTCTTCACTTACTCCTGGGATTTAATAGGGAGAAATGGCAGGCTCTGCCCCACATGGTCTCTCATCCCCAGGGGACGATTGGGGCTTGTTCAAATGAAGGTGGAGGGGGTCCAAGAAAATGAAAAGATGCCTAGGCTCAGACCTGCTCTGACACCACCCCCAACACGTCTACTGACCAAAGTAAGTACCATGGCCAGCCTGGATTCAAGGCAGGGTGTGGAGCAATCAGATGTCCCCTAATGCACAATCACATTACAGAGGGACATGTTTGTGACCATTTTTGGAAACAATCTACACAGAAACTACAGCCCCTAAAGAATCTAGGTAACAAGAGAATGCATGAACACATGATTTATGGCATCGCACTGGGATGAATCAACTCCATTCAATGCCCTCCCCCACCCCCTTTTTTTCTTATTCCACTCGAGACAACACTCTCCATTCCTGGAATGGTATCTTGATTGGTGGCCTTATCAAAATTTATGAATATTGGGAAACAAGAGCCCTAAAGAAAAAATCAAAGTCATGTTGCAACAAGAGTGGGAAAGAGGTGCTGAGCAGAGACAAAGTAATGTTTTTAGATGCAGCCCTCAAGGACCTGAGTCTTTTAGGAAGGCAGTTCTTGTTTAAGTCTTCCTACACACTTTCAATGGGGCCTATTGGAGGACTCTATTTTAATTTTTAATTGGGGGATAATTGCTTTATAACGTTATGTTGACTTCAGCCATACATTCACAGGAATCAGCCCTAAGCCTGTGTGTTGTGTGTGTGTGTGCACAATAAGTAACTTCAGGCAAGTCTGACTCTTTGAGATGCTATGGACTGTAGCCTGCCAGGCTCCTCTGTCCATGGGGATTCTCCAGGCAAGAATACTGGAATGGATTTCCATGCCCTCTTCCAGGGGATATTCCCGACCCAGGGGTGAAACCCACATCTCTTACGTCTCCTACATTCCTGCATTGGCAGGCAGGTTCTTTACCATTAGTGCTACCTGGGAAGCCCTCTGTGTGTAATGTGTGTGTGTGTGTGTGTGTGTGTGTGTGTATAAACTATGTTCCCTCCCTCTTGAGCCTCCCTCCCACCTTCCCCATCCCACCCCTCTAGGTTGTCACAGAGGACCAGGCTAGTCTCTCTGTTTTGTATAACAGCTTCCCATTTGTTGATAATGCCTGGGTGAAGACTTGAAGGATGTTTGCTAAGAGGATAAGAAGCAAGCTCAGCAATGGTTAGTGAGGAACTCTTCCTCTTCTAACATTCCCATTCCCTTAAAGAAGCTCAGTTAGTGTAAATCTCGGCCTTTCTCTGCTCCTTTAGCTTATGAGTGAAATGATTTACCTGGATGAGATGTGTAGAAAGAATAATGGGGGATGCTCAGCTCAGCCAAGCTGTCTGTGTCATAAGAGTTACAGGCAGGGAGGGCTGTCTGGGCCCAGCACTGCTGGATTTCAGTAGGTAGGATTCCTTAGATCCAGAGTTTGCTATTATCATTATCAAATCCACTTAATCCACCTAACGACGTGCATTCCATCTTGGTCTCCATCTGTAATAAGTATCATACTTGGATTCCATATTTCTTTTTTGCTTTATTCCCTACTCGTTAAAAACCCAGGTGGTGAAGGGGATTTTTTTTGGGGGGGAGGCAAAATAAAACAATTTGGAGCTTTTTGGAAATTATGGTTCAGATACCTGGATTAGAGATGTGGGATGGAATATAAAGCTTGAAGGGCATGGAAAAATCAGACAATGAAAGACTTGTGTGCCGTACTGAAGAGAGCAGGCTTTACACTA
This sequence comes from Bos javanicus, assembly GCF_032452875.1. NCBI lineage: Eukaryota > Metazoa > Chordata > Mammalia > Artiodactyla > Bovidae > Bos > Bos javanicus. Next base: position 106,326,785 of record NC_083873.1, read on the forward strand.
AAGGCCCAAGTTGCTGATGTACCTGGGTCTCTCGAGTCTCCTACATTGGCAGGCAGGTTCTTTACCACTAGCACCACCTGGGCAGCCCTTGATGCAGTGGACAGACAAGAAAACCTTACTATTTTTGAAAATCTACTCAAGCACTATTGCTGAGAATGTTCAGTCAGAGCCTCAAATACAAGGCGATGGAGCCAAGTCATAACCATCACCTTCCAGAGTCAAATGCATGTGTTCCTCAGAGCACTAAGCAAAGGAACAAAGCAATCAAGAAAAAGAGAAAAGAGTCAAAGCAAACTAGAGAGACAAAGAGAGAGTTTTCAAATAGTATAGGTGATTTCACTGTCCTTTCTTAACCATTATTATATTGGGCTTAGTCTAGCTGTTAAGTAACACAGAACCAAAATAACGATGTGCTCCCAATACCAAATTCAATCAGCAATTATTGACTTCTGGATCTAAAGGGACTCAGAGATGATCCATTTACCACAACAGGTTCAGTGGTTTGCCCCAAAGTCCCATAGTTCACTTTTGAATCTTTTTCAGCTCTATAAATTACTAAATTACATAAATCCTGCATTCAATATTCCACATCTATTTTTGGGCTCCAAAATCACTGCAGATGGTGACTGAAGCCATGAAATTAAAAGATGCTTACTCCTTGGAAGAAAAGTTATGACCAACCTAGATAGCATATTCAAAAGCAGAGATACTACTTTGCCAACAAAGGTCCGTCTAGTCAAGGCTATGGTTTTTCCTGTGGTCATGTATGGATGTGAAAGTTGGACTGTGAAGAAGGCTGAGTGCCAAAGAATTGATGCTTTTGAACTGTGGTGTTGGAGAAGACTCTTGAGAGTCCCTTGGACTGCAAGGAGATCCAACCATTCCGTTCTAAAGGAGATCAGCCTTGGGATTTCTTTGGAAGGACTGATGCTAAAGCTGAAACTCCAGTACTTTGGCCACCTCATGTGAAGAGTTGACTCATTGGAAAAGACTCTGATGCCGGGAGGGATTGGGGGCAGGAGGAGAAGGAGATGACAGAGGATGAGATGGCTGGATGGCATCACTGACTTGATGGACGTGAGTCTAAATGAACTCCGGAAGTTGGTGATGGACAGGGAGGCCTGGCATGCTGTGATTCATGGGGTCGCAAAGAGTTGGACACAACTGAGTGACTGAACTGAATTGAACTGAACTGAATATATCTATATCTATTTTCTCACTCCGAATTAAATCAGTTACTTTATTACTTGTTTTTTCTGCCTTCTGAGAGTTGCCATTGCACTTCCATGGCAGTAAAGCACAGTATCATTCATGGCGGTCCCTGATCAAAAGTTGTCATTCAACAAGGATGCCAAGGCATTGAAATGTCAGAGTTCGCAAATGTAGCAGTATTCCATGCTTCCTTTCACTGAATATGTCCTAGATGCTCAAACTTGGAAGAGATGTTTGAAGGATGCCAGAAGGGGAGCTTGTTGTTGTTCCATTGCTAAGTCATGCTGGACTCTTTGCAACCCCATGGGCTGCAGCATGCCAGGCTCCTCTGTCCTTCACCATTTCCCAGCATTTGCTCAGATTCCTGTGCTTTGAGTCAGAGCTTAGGCTTGAGTAAACACCTGACTTGCTCTAAACCACTCCCAATTCTTGCCTCTGTTTAGGCTTTTTCTTCCACTACACTTTCCATCTGTCTGCTAAATCCTGTAGTTTCATTAAGCCACTGATGATTCCTTGTAGTTAAACTTCCCATTATTTTCCATTCAAACAAGGGTTGGCAAACTATGGCCCGCAGGTTGGCCTCCTGTGTTGATAGATTTATTACAGCACAGCCTCACCCCTTCAGGTACACATGGTCTAGGGCGGCTTTTAGGCTACAACAGCAGACCTGAGCAGTCATGAGACAAGCCCTACAGCCCACAGAGCTGAAAATATTTACTCTCCAGTCATCTACAGGAAAAGCATGTTGTCTCCTAATTGAGAAGGTTAACCACACAGCACTTTGCTTTTACCACTCTTAATAATAAATAACAGTTATTAGCAATAGTCACCACTGATAGAGTGATTGATTAAGAACTTAGGTAACAGTTGGGTCCTTTTTTAACATTATAGAAGTCAACATTCATGACATATCTGAGTATAATTTTTCACATGATATAGAGGAGCAAAAAAAGGCTAGAGAGGTTAAGAAGTCTGCTCAATACAGCACATGCTAAGTAGCAGAAGGGAGGTTTGAACACAGTTTTTTCTGCTGTTGAAATCTGTGCTTTTGATCTACTCTGCAGCTGAGAGTGTCTCTTCTTTCCTGGGCTGAGTTTTCATTTCCTCTTTGTATGGTGCTTAACAGAATGTTTTGCATGGTTATGCCATCAGCCTATTCAATTACTAAATTGATGTAAGGCTGAAATCACACAAGAAGAGGAAGGAGGTATAGATTGTTTTGAAATTTGTCTTATTAAAATCTAAGACCCATGAAGGCACAGATTCACATGTCCATGGAAACAACCAAGAAATAGCTCATTTCTAGGCTTGGGGAAAAAGGTCCTTCTAGTCGAAGTTATGGTCTTTCCAGTAGTGGTGTATGGATGTGAGAGTTGGACCATAAAGAAAACTGAGCATCAAAGAATTGATGCTTTTGAATTGTGGTGTTGGAGAAGACTCTTGAGAGTCCCTTGGACTGCAAGGAGGTCCAACCAGTCCATTCTAAAGGAAATCAGTCTTGGGTGTTCATTGCAAGTATTGATTCTGAAGCTGAAACTCCAATTCTTTGGCCACCTGATGTGAAAAACTGACTCATTGGAAAAGACCCTGATGCTGGGCAAGATTGAAGGTGGGAAGAGAAGGGGACGACAGAGGATGAGATGGTTGGATGGCATTACTGACTTGATGGACATGAGTTTGAGAAAGATCTGGGAGTTGGTGATGGACAGGGAAACCTGGCATGCTGCAGTCTGTGGGGCTGCAAAGAGTTGAACACAATTGAGCAACTGAACTGAGGCTTGGGGAATGCTTGTGAACTAGAAACCAGGAGACTAAGTCTGTACTCATGTTTCAGCTGCAAATTAAGAGTGACCTTGAGCAAGTCATTCATCTTTCTAAGCTTATTTACTAATCCTATTTAAAAGAATTTGATTAGTTGATTTTCAAGGTTGTATTACAAAGCTTATCCAAATCTAGGAGTCTGAACATAACTGTAACACTCCTTTTGGTATATTTATCATAGAACCACCAGGTCTAAGACAGAATGAGGAAAAGGAAGAGAACTAACTTTAACATTAAAATGTCAACTGTGTGCAGGCACAGGTCTGGGTATATTTCATGCATCATGTCATTTTAACCTCAGAGCAGTCCTGAGATTACAATAATTACTAAAATGATTTAAATGGAAGTTCAGAGGGATTAGCCAAGTTTTCTAAGCTTAAGCACAAAATGAGAGTTCCAGCAGGAATTTGAACCCAGGTCAAATTCATGACAAATAATATGCTGTTCTCAGTACATCAAGGTTTGTCCAATGAGGTCATTCCACACTGGACACTAACTGAAGGTTGTAATTCATCCCTTTGCTTTTTCAGTTCAAGGCAGTTGATCTGAAAGCATTGAGAGAAGTTCAAAGAACAATACAAGCACAAAGCATTTTTAGAGTGGGACTTGAGTTTTCAGGTCTTCAGAATCATAGGCTGCCTGCTACTAAAGCCTGTTGTGTTGCATGGTAAATCTTATCAAAGCTCTTAAACATAACATGTTTTAAAAAATCATCTACCAGTGTCTGAAAGTAGGCCTTGGTGGTTCTGATTAGGACAGGCCATTAAAACCTCTGCTCATTTCCTTTAAATAAATCTCAAACTTTTCTGAACCAGTTTTTGTATTTATCAGAGTTGATCATGTCCACTCCAAATTGAGGCAAAAGATACATTCTTAGCATTTATTTTCTGAAAATGAGACTATTTTTATATCAAGTTCTCTGATTATATAGAGAGTGTTACATGTTCCCTTCAACTTTGGTGTAAATGCACAGATCGCAACAAAAAATAATAGTACCTAATTGGGAAATATCTCATAATTTCCAATCATATATATCACTATAATGAATCTATGACTTCCTAGTACATAATGAATCTATAGACTTCCTAGTCTATGAAGTATGTTTACTGATCTGTATTTTATAGACAAGGAGTAGAGAATTGAAAATACTTAATATGGTCCAAATATTTTATATATATATAAAATCTCAGTGCATTTTTATGAAGAAGCAGAATCAAACTAGAATCCAGGCTCTTCAACCGAATTCCACCCTTTTCCTTCACTCATCATCACCTTTCATTGGGTGATACTGGAATATAATTTTACCCATTTTGCTTATTTTGTGGGTCATTTTGTCCTATAATCAAAAAAATATATAAAGAATACAGTATGATCAACAACTGCATAGTGCTTCATAGCCTATACATCAATTTTGGTAGAAATGTTTTCAGTTTTCTTTTTGTCATTGTACTCAAGACTGACAGATTTTCTTTTCTTTGGCTTCAAAATCAGCGTAGATGGTGACTGCAGCCATGAAATTTAAAAAATGTTCTCTCCTTAGAAGGAAAGATATGACAAGCCTAGATTGTATACTAAAAAGCAGAGAAATCATTTTGCCAACAAAGTCCATATAGTCAAAGCTATGGCTTTTCCAGTAGTCATGTATGGATGTGAGAGTTGCACTATAAAGAAGGCAGAGCTCCAAAGAATTGATGCTTTCTAATTGTAGTGTTTGGAGAAGGTGATGGCACCCCACTGCAGTACTCTTGCCTAGAAAATCCCATGGATGATCCAGCAATCCCACTGCTGGGCATACACACCGAGGAAACCAGAAGGGAAAGAGACACGTGTACCCCAGTGTTCATCGCAGCACTGTTTATAATAGCCAGGACATGGAAGCAACCTAGATGTCCATCAGCAGATGAATGGATAAAGAAAGCAGTGGTACATATACACAATGGAGTATTACTCAGCCATTAAAAAGAATACATTTGAATCAGTTCTAATGAGATGGATGAAACTGGAACCTATTATACAGAGTGAAGTAAGCCAGAAAGAAAAACACCAATACAGTATACTAACGCATATATATGGAATTTAGAAAGATGGTAACAATAGCCCTGTGTACGAGACAGCAAAAGAGACACTGATGTATAGATCAGTCTATGGACTCTGTGGGAGAGGGAGAGGGTGGGGATATTTGGGAGAATGGCATTGAAACATGTATAATATCAGGTATGAAATGAGTCGCCAGTCCAGGTTCGATGCATGATACTGGATGCTTGGGGCTGGTGCACTGGGATGACCCAGAGGGAGGGTATGGGGAGGGAGGAGGGAGGAGGGTTCAGGATGGGGAACACAGGTATACCTGTGGCGGATTCATTTCGATATTTGGCAAAACTAATACGTTATTGTAAAGTTTAAAAATAAAATTAAATTAAAAAAATAATAATAAAATAAAATAAAATATAAAAAAAAAAAGAAAGAAAGAAAATCCCATGGATGGAGGAGCCTGGTAGGATGCAGTCCATGAGGTCGTGAAGAGTTGGACACGACTGAGTGAATTCACTTTCACTTTTTACTTTCATGCATTGGAGAAGGAAATGGCAACCCACTCCAGTGTTCTTGCCTGGAGAATCCCAGGGACGGGGAAGCCTGGTGGGCTGCCGTCTATAGGGTCACACAGAGTTGGACACAACTGAAGCGACTTAGCAGCAGCAGCAGCAATTTTAGTGTTAGAGAAGCCTTTTGAGAGTCCTTTGGACAATAAGGAGATAAAATCAGTCAATCCTAAAGGAAATCAACCCTTAAGATTCACTGGAAAGACTGATTCTGAAGCTGAAGCTCCAATACTTTGGCCACCTGATGCAAAGAGCCAACTCATTGGAAAAGACACTGATGCTGGGCAAAATTAATGGCAGGAGGAGGAGGGGTCAACAGAGGATGAGATGGTTGGATGGCATCACCTACTCAATGGACATGATTTTGAGCCAATTCCAGGAGATGGTGAAAGACAGGGAAGCCTGACATGCTGCAGTCCATGGGGTTGCAAAGAATCCAACATGACTTAGCGACAAAAACTTATTAAAACACACAACACTAAAGGCTCAGAAAAGTGTCAGCACAAGGGTTTCCATACCCTCAGTTCTAGTCTATATGTTTTCCTCTCATGTTGCTATCTTTTTCTTTCCATCTTCTTTAAATAACTGAAAGTTCATCCTGACTCAGTATTCTCATCCATTTTCAGAAGCTGATTAGGCAAAAGAGAAGAGAGCCACTAAATGAAATAGAAAGAACATTTAGCCAACTGCTTCTTTCTTGCTTCTGCTTTGTGTTATACCATCAAGCTACACAGGTTTCTGGAAATTAGAGAGATTAGATTGTATGATGATGAAAACTTCTCTCTAGAGGGCTGCATTTCACCTCATGTGCACTGCAAGCCTGTTTTGACAGTCCCAATTGTAAGAAATGTTCCCCCACTAACTGCTTGGCTATGACTCACCTCCAATAGTCTCTGTCTGCAACATCTGTCCACTTTGTCTTTTCTCTTTCAAATCGTGATTTTAATTTTACACTGAGCATGCTTTACAGCAAAACCCACGTACGGCTGTCCTACCGGGGAACTGATTAAAATAAGTATGGAAGTTGAAATGTGGAAAATATATCACTCTCCAAAGTTTTCCTAAACAGGCTCTGGTCTTGAGCATCATCATCAGTGGAGGGATAGAGGTAAGAGTTGAATTTTATGCTCTCAGTAGTTTTGAGCATTTGGTAGACAATGTGCTTACATTCACAAACTTTAGACCTGGCAGAATAATTCATCATTTTCTTTAATATTCAGATGCTAAGCTCCCATAGAGCCCTTAGCATGCAGTCTTCTATCAAGTCTAAGAGCTAGTTCTCCAGTATAGTATTCTTCTTCCTTTCTGTTCACCATGATTTATGTGTTGCCTCTGTCATAGGGTATATTTTCTGTGATTTTTCTCAACAATCCTTCCTGAAGCTAGCATGAATCATCTTCTTAAAAATTCAAGAAATACTACAACTTAATAGGTTTCTTAGAACTCTGACTCTATTTAAAGCTAAAGCCCAAATAAATTTTTATTGCTAAACTCACTGATTTTGCATTGTTGTTTCGTCACTAAGATGTGTCTGTCTCTTTGAGACCCCATGGTCAGTAATCCACCAGGCTCTTCTGTCCATGGGATTTCCCAGGCAGGAATATGGAGTGGGTTGCCTTTTCATTCTCCAGGGAATTTTCCTGACCCAGGGATGGAACCTGTTTCCCATGTCTCCTGCATTGGCCTGCGGATTCTTTACCAATGAGCCACCAGGGAAGCCCTGATTTGCATAACAGCATTACTGTGACTGTGTAGTTACTTTCACACTGAACTGTACGTTAGAGGTCATGTGCCTACAGGTGAGTTCAGAGAATGTGCCATATTCATCTCAGGTTCTCTAGCACTTAGACTCAACTATAACCCATCTAGTAATGCATAGACTCAAATAGGTTAGATTTCTTAGAATCAACTTCTAGGACAGTCTCTACATAACTATTTGATCTTAGACAAGTATCTTAACTTTTGGTTTCCTCACATGTAAAAAAAAAAGGCTAATGGTGGCCCTTTACATAAATATTTTGGTGGCAGATTAAATGAAATTAAATGAGTTAATTTATGTTAAGAGAAGAACATACTGACTGACAAATAGCAAAAGCATAAAAATGGTAGTTGTTATTGTTAGAGAAGGAACTGGTTTAAAATCTGCTGAGTTAATCTTGAATAAAGTTGGAGAATATATAATCATATAAAGTCCAGAATTTTCTGTTACTATAAAATTTCAAAGAAGACACAGAGAAATAGTGGAAAGAATATATATATTTATGATCAGCATCCTGGCTTGGAGTCTGTGCTCTGTGACTTATTAATGGGCAAGTTTCCCATCCGTCTGTGGTTTGTGGACCTTCATTAGTAACAATGGATAAGACAAATAACTACTGCATGAGTTTGTCATGAGGATTGTATCTGTGGAAGCATTCCCCAAGGCAGGAATTTTCACATTTTTAGCTCCCGGAGCTTTTTCTCAGGACTTTTCTTCACAAAGAAGCCCAAAGAGTAAGCAAAGAAAGCACATTACAGCAGAACCGAGTTCGTGGACTTGGTCCTGGCATGGATGACAGTCCCTTGTACTGTTCTCACTCACCTCCCTCCCTTCCACCCCTCCCTACCCCTTTTCCAGTTACTACACAATTAGAAAAATGTTTATCTGGGATAAATAAATCCTGAATCAATGAAAGAATTATCATACCACAAAGAATGAGTGGACTGGAAGTTTTTTCTCTGTCTCTTCTTCTGTGGTTCCAAATATTTCGATAATGCATCATATTCTTCCTGGATTGGGGAAGATCCCAATGACCTTAAACAGGGGTACTTTTAGGATAGCCAAGATTTTGTGGATCTCCATGGCAACTAAATTTTGCACTAGAAATCACTGTAAAAGCAGTAGATATACGGCAGTATGGAAATTTGGTGTCTGGGTAGTCACTACACTAAGAGCATCCCATAGAATTAGGATTTTGGTGATAGAGTCTTGGGTTCATAAAATTACTCTCTCTCTTTCTGCCAAGTTCTCTCTGACTGATAGAACTTGTTTCATTGAATGCCAATTTATTAATGACTGACGGATTTGACAGAGAAGGAAAGAATAGAGGATTTAAAATTGGGAGGGATTTTCATACCACTTCATTCTAAATCCCTCTATTTATAAATAGAGATGTTAAGACCCAGAGAATGAAGGCACTTTTTTTTTTTCTAAAACTATCAAGTGTAATCGAATTACTTGAACCATCTTGTGGACATTCATTAGAGAATCTCCATGGTTATTAAGATGGTGAGGGGCTATCTCTAGATGACTCGTACATCTTTAGTGTGGGTAAAAGAGAGGGGAAAACAGGTACATAGCTAATTTGGAAGGTGATGTGATTAGAGAGAGACAGATGGATAAATGGGTAGATAGATAATTAGCATCATTTAGAACTTGAACTTCCTACATGCCAAGCACTGTTCAAAGTGCTTTATGTATATTTTATTTAATCTTCACCACAGCCCTATGTGATTATTCCTTGCTATTATCTTCATTTCACAAGTGAGGAAATTGAGGCCCTGAGAAGTTACCTACCTAGCATAATGTCACTCAGTTAGTGGGGCAGAGTAGGATGGAACTCGGACAGTCTGACTCAAGAACCCGGATTCCTAACCACTCTGTCATCCTGCTGCAGAGAGAGACCCTTAACCGTATAGGGAGGGGTTGAGAGGTTGGGAAATGCAGAACATTAGCCATGGCCCCTGGGTGTGACGAGCCAATTCTCAGGGTCAACTCCAAGTATTGTCCTCAGGGACGTACCTTCCTATGTGGCCACCAGCCTGGAGCTTACTGTCTTACACTCCTTCTTCCTGCTGCACCATACCCCATCATGCAGTGTAGTCCTTGGGTCCTTTGAATCATCCCCTTTGGGCCAAATTTCGCCAACTGTCTCCTCCCAGATATCTGCTTTCCTTGTCTCCTCTTGCAGCTCATTCTTGTACATGTTTTGAGACCTGATTCTCCTCCCTTTCATCTGTTTTTCTGGCTGGGATGTGGAAGATGGAAGCCAGGGGACCTGAGGCTGAGCTTCTCACCAAGTGCTGAGAGTTGGAAGTGACAGCAGTCTTTCCAAATAGGCTATAAAAGAAGTCCCTTACATATGAACAAATTCTGCTTCCAGAGCATGTTGGTAAGTCCAGTTTGTTTCTAAATCCAACAGAGTTAGCCCAGGTACCCAACTAACACAATTGGCTGTATAGTACTGTACTGTAATTGGTTTAAAATATTTTATTGCAAATAATACATAAAAAAACACAAAAAATAAAGAAAACATTTAAAATCTTACAGCACAGCACTTTGAAATGTGCAGTAGTACAGTATAATAGCTTGTATACAGGGGCTGGCATCAAATGAACAGACAAAAGACTGTGAAGGGAGAGCAGGTGAGAGATGATAGAGCTGAAAGGTTGTCAGCAATGGGAGATGGAGGAAAAGTTGCAATTTCATTCCCACCTGGTGTTGATGGAATGCTCATTCACATCTTTGAAAGTCTGCAACTTGAAGATTTACATGTTGGGGACTTGCTGTAGAATCCATCAGGATGACAACGGTGGCTTCCTGCTGTGTCTTGCTGGGGAGCAGTGGTCATATGGGTGACATTGTTTCATATGTACCCAAAAAAGAATTGCCATTCTCAGGAGGGCAGGGTCTTAGGGGTCCAAGCAGATTGACTTGGATGAAGCCTGGCAGAAGAATTTTTCATTAGGGCCTTAGAGTGTTTCCTGCTCAGGGAACATTTGTGGAAAAGCCCCCTCACACTGAGGAGTGACTATGAGGATGGGGAACACATTTTTGTGGTCAACCAAATGTCACTGTATAGTCTCTCTGCATCTCTGCCTGTGCTCTTGGCCCTGAGAGTTTCCATTTTACCTGCAAAGAGGTTTTTCACCATGGACTAAGAAACAAACAAAACAAAAGAGTAAATAGACAATTACATAACTGTGCCATGACTACTAAGATACTGCTCTAGGACTCTGGGCTCATAAAAGAATACCTAACATGGGAATCAGGTGAGACTATTTGATGATTTTAAATCCTGCTGAAGTTTTTGTTCATGCCTCACACTGGTCTTCCTCAAGCTACTCTGAGTTTGGTTCTCAGATCTTATGACCTCTGCTGGACGTCCCCTTGCCAATGTGTTTGCACTACTTAGAGGTCCTATTAGGGCCCATTTATCGACAGTGTTGCTCAGGAGTTTGTTCCATCCAGTGCTCAATAGAGAGCGGTCTCCTACCTTCTGATGAAACCAAATATGGCTTCTTGTCTTCTGTTTCCTGGGTGCTGTAGCTCTCCCACGTTCTCTTTATCCTGGTCTTACAGATCATTTTTTTCTACAAACCTCTTCTCTGCCATAAAAAGGAAGGATATTTAAAACATATCCTGGCAGTAGAAAGTCACTTTCTACTTAAGCTCCAGTCCCACCCAAGATGGATTGCTCAATTGGCTGTGGATCAGGTTCCCAGGAAACAAACCCTGAGACAGAGTGGAGAATGCAGAATATTTATTAAAGAGTGACCTTGAGATCAATGTCCTCAGAAAAGACAGGGAAAGCAGAACTGGGCAGAAGGAAGTTGAGTTACAGTGCAACGTGTGCAGTGAACATGTAGCTGATCCATGGGAGCTGTGGAGCTAGAATGGCCCTTCAGATTTGTCCCAACTTGCACCAAGATGACCAGACCTTTAGATTTCCACATTGATCAGCCATCAATTGTGAGACACTGCATGTCCAACTGCAAGGTGACTGTTTACAGATAAAGCAATCCCTAGAGGCGCTGAGAGCTGAAGGTTTTGTGATGACGGCATTTCTAGCAAATGGAGCAATGTGACCTTCATTGAAGGGGATTCTGGCTCGTGCATTACAGTGTCCCCCTACTTGTTAAGGTCTCCCATCTTTGAAACTTAGAAGTTATTACTATTTAACCTTCCATGCTCTACATTGTTTACTGTATCCATTGAGCCTCTGGGAAACAGATGTCAAGACAGGAGAAATGGATTAGGAGGACTCTGGAGAAAGATAAAATGGAGAACACACCACAAGAGGAGGTGGGAAGAGTCTGTCAACCTCAGCGCAGGTCTGGTGCCTATGAAGGTAAAGGAGAAAGAAGGAGCGCTAGAGAGGAAGAGCCTCAAATGGCAGTGTAGCTCTGAAAGTCAAGGTCAACGACTGGGAGCCCCCGAGAGGATCCTGTCTCGGGCAGTGTCCTCTCTCTCTTACACCTGCTGTGCTCAGTCCTTGGTGAAACCCAGCTCAGGAAAGTGTGATGTCAGCATGCACACTGCAGCAGATTTCAGGTACAGGAGCTGGGGGCTACAACTAAATTCTCCTTACAGCAGCAGGTTCTCTTCTGAAGAGAGATCTGGGTGCCACACTCCCATGGCTGCTACCAGGACAGACCAAAAAGTGCCTAAGGTGGCACTTGGACATATTATTTAATAGTGTAGTCGGTGTGCTTTTGGAAATCTGTCTGGCCTACAATTCACTATTAGCCCCTCTCATGATGGGGTGGGTAAGAAGGAACGCATCACACATTTTTAGATTGAGGGCAAGAGGAGAATGAGGTGACAGAGGATGAGATGGTTGGATGGCATCACTAACTCAATAGACATGAGTTTGATCAAACTCAGGGAGATGGTGAAGGACAGGGAAGCCTGGCATGCTGCAGTCCATGGGGTCACAAAGAGTCAGACACGACTTAGTGACTGAACAACAACAACAAGTATTTTGCCTTTGACCTATGATTCATAGGACAAGGAATGGAACTGCTGAACCAATAACTCGAAATTATCCCTCTATTTGGAAATATGAAAATGGAGATACTAGACAATAGTTCAACATATATTTTTTGTGTCTATTTAGAGTCACTGCAGTTCTGTTGTTAAGGGCACAGAGCCTAGGCAAATCCTGCTTCAGCCACTGAATAATCCAAAGTCTGATGTAACTCCTGAATATCCAGTCTGCCATCAGCAGAATACTCTATGCAATCCCCCGATCTGGCACCATTTCAATTGACCAGTTGGTGGCAAGTACTCTCACAGTGATGAGTACTGGGCATTTATTCCTGGCATAGGTTTATGTTGCCTGCCCACAGAACCTCAGTGAGCACCACTCTCAGATGCCTTTTAGAATTTCTGGTCTAGAGTTATAGCATCTTTAATAATGTAGAGTCTGACCAGGGGATCCATTTCATAACAAAGGAGCTGTGGGAGTGGCCCCATGACCAAGGACCTGACACTGATGACACACAAGATACCATTCTGAGTCTGCCATCCAATCACACATGGACATGACCTCCTGCAGGCTCAGCTGAGGCCAGCTCAGAGGCAGTCTGCTGAGTAAGGGGTGTCATTCTTCAAAATGCAATACACACACTGACTCAGAAATCTCTCTATGGCCCTGTACCTCTAGTAGGAAAAGACACCTGAGTCTGGGATTCAAGAGATGTGAAAGAGACTGGGATCACTTACTCATCATTCTCAGTGATCCATTGGGGGAATTTGTAAGTCTTGTCTCTGTATCTCTGGACTTTGTAGCTTGAGCAGTCCTGTTCTCAAAGAGGGTGCAGTCCTACATCAAGGGTGCAATTGAACATGCTGTGTCCAGGATCCAGCAGGGGAGAGGAGTCACTATCTAAGTGAGAGTAATTGGGCCTGATCAGCGGTGCTTGCTAAGGCTGCTGTAGCATGATGGAGCAGGGAGGGCTATGAGAAGACCTCAGGTATCCAGTTGGCTCTCTCAGGAGGTCCTTACCCAGTCATGACTACACGTCCTGCAAGCCTGGTCAGAGAGGAGAATGGTTTCCAGGGTTCAGGCCACTCAGGGACTAGGGTCTGGGTCACATTCCTAGGTACTCTGATGATTAATCTTGTGTGACAACTTGGCTTGTGTACTTGGGTTTTTAGCCAAATACTAATCTCAGTGCTGTATTGAAGATACTTTGTAAATGTGGTTAAAATCTGCAATCACTTGACTTTAAGTAAAGAAGGTTATCATTGATCATGTGGGTGGGCCTCATCCAATCAGTTGGAGGGCTTAAGAACAAACACTGAGGTTTCTCTGAGAAAGAAGAAATTCTATCTCAAGGCTGACATATCAACTCCTGCCTAAGTTTCCCAACCTCTGTATGCCCTTCAGATTCCAAACTTACCCAGCTGGGCCCCACAATTGTATAACCCAATTATAATCATGTAAGACAATTCCTCCAAAGAAATTTCTTTGTCTTGTATATAGATAGGCAGATAGATAATAGATGGGTGGATAGATAGATAGCATTCAAATCAATTTCAGTATCTGCCTTCAGACATATATCCTTCTATCTTTATAAGACCTTTCCCACTTCTGTGTAAGTTAGCTCAGGTTACTGTCTGTCCAATGTGTGTGGCCAGAGAAGGCAATGGCACCCCATTCCAGTACTCTTGCCTGTAAACTCCCATGGACGGAGGAGCCTGGTAGGCTGCAGTCCATGGGGTCGCAAAGAGTCGGACACGACTGAGCGACTTCACTTTCACTTTTTCACTTTCATGCATTGGAGAAGGAAATGGCAACCCACTCCAGTGTTCTTGCCTGGAGAATCCCAGGGACGGGGGAGCCTGGTGGGCTGCCGTCTATGGGGTCACACAGAGTCGGACACAACTGAAGCGACTTAGCACAATGTGCAAGGCAAACAGGATTACCTTGGATGTATAGGACATCCCTTTGCCTTCATTGGAGAAGGCAACGGCACCCCACTCCAGTGCTCTTGCCTGGAAAATCCCATGGATGGAGGAGCCTAGTAGGCTCCAGTCCACGGGGTCGCTAAGAGTCGGACACGACAGAGCGACTTCACTTTCACTTTTCACTTTCATGCATTGGAGAAGGAAATGGCAACCCACTCCAGTATCTTGCCTGGAGAATCCCAGGGACAGAGGAGCCCAGTGGGCTGCTGTCTATGGGGTCGCACAGAGTCGGACATGACTGAAGCGACTTAGCAGCAGCAGTAGCAGTTGCCTTCATTACATTTTTGGATTCCTTTAACGTTCACTTGCTTTTTGATCATCTTAAATCTGACCTGACCTGGACTCAGCCTTGCAACTGATGCCTATTATCTTATATGTATAGTTCATCATTTACAGTTGCTTTTCTTGCTTCTCTGACAAGGATCTAAGATCTGAAATAAAACTGAAATAAAATCTAGATACAGCTGCTACTTTTTCTATATTTCTCTTAAGTCCTGGACATTGCTATTGTGTGTGTGTGTGTGTGTGTGTCTAAACTGGAGAATGAGATTGAATAGCAAAGGTCATACTGAAGAAAGTATCAAAAAACTTCGTATCCTTGCAGAAAAGAGGCTGCACTCAGATTTGAAGGTGTGTCATTCTGGATCTATTTTTTTAAAAGTGAAGAATTTCTTCCCTTTGAGGAGCATTCCAAAGAACTGTTGCATACATAAACCTTTTAGACTGGATACTGACACTAGCCACTGACAGTAACATACTTCTAAGCGTCAATTGTTCATGCAAAGACACCATATTATCAGTGCAAACATATTCTGATTTTAGCTTTTAGAGGCAAACTGCCCACACTTTAGGTCATGCAGACTCAAGCTGAGTTTAGAAGCTAGTTATATATATATATATATTTCATACCAGGCGTCACCTTTATAAATAGAATTCAAAACATTAAGGACATTTCTGGAACAATCTAACAGGCTACCTGGATCCTCCACTCAGGAAATTATTTGATCAAGCATATTGATCATCTTCTATGCACTAGACATTCCCCTGGGGATTCTATGGAGATGTAATCACATAGATATACAACCTTACCTTCAAGGAATGGACAGTTTAATAAGACAGTTTTAAAATTAGGTGTATGGTCTCTTTTGGCTAATAAAGTCATTCAGAATTAGAGGCAATAATAAATTCTGTTCTTACCTGTGCTACACCCTTGGAAAGCAAATTAACTTATCTGAGCTTCTTCATCTTTAAAATGTGGATAGAATTACCTATGTCCTAAGATTGTGGTGAATATAAGATGAGGCAATGCTATGTATAGCACATGAAAAAATAGCTGAAGAATACTGAATATGCTTTTTCTAAATTCTTGTTTCCACTCCTCACCATCCAATAATAATAATAAATGCAGATAGGCCAGTTGTATATAATTCTATATTTTATGTATGTATGTGCTTGCACATATATGTGTATGAATGCTTAGTCGCTTCTGTCATGTCTGACTCCGTGGCCATGTGGACTGTAGCCTGCCAGGCTCCTCTCTCCATGGGATTCTCCAAGCAAGAATATCAGAGTGGGTTGCCATGCTCATCTTCAGGGGATCTTACTGACCCAGGGATTGAACCCATGTATCATGTCTCCTGCCTTGACAGGTAGGTTCTTTACCACTAGTGCTACCAGGGAAGCCTATATATATATATATATATATATATATATATATATATATATATATAATTGTAAAACTATCATTTTCTCCCATAATCCAGTTTGGTGGAGTTATCACAACAAAGAAATGTTCTCTTTGAGAAAATACTTCCTAACACCAAAGGAAGAAATTTGAACTACAATTATGGACACTAAGAGTGTATATCTTTCTAATTCTGGCAAACTGCTAAGAGAGGAAAGGTCTAAAAGAAAGGTAGTGGGACTTCCTAGTGGCCCAGTGACTAAGATGTCAGGCTGCCAGTGCAGGGAACCAGTTTGATCTCTGGCCA
Organism: Bos javanicus; assembly: GCF_032452875.1. Lineage (NCBI taxonomy): Eukaryota > Metazoa > Chordata > Mammalia > Artiodactyla > Bovidae > Bos > Bos javanicus. The sequence goes on from NC_083873.1 coordinate 106,343,143, forward strand.
GAGAACTAGATACCACATCAGCAACTAAGAGGTGGCACAGCTAAATAAAAATAAATAAATAAATAAATAAAAAGGAAGGAAACAAGACACTGGTTAGCAATATGATGCTCCTAGAAGTTGAGTGCGTTTGCTCATGTCCCAAACCAAGTGAGCTCTCCGTGATCCTCTGCTTTTAATTTGGACGAATATCTAAGTGACAGGGAATAAATGTCTTACTAGCTCTATAGTTCAGGTTTCTGGAGAATTTGCCCTGTCCCCTACATCTTCTGAGAACTTGAACACATTGACAGGCCTCTCTGAGCTTCACTCCCTCTGCTAAGCATAGTGAGACATGGTTAATGATGCTTTCCTTGCATGTTTATTATGAGAATCAAATCAGCACTAAAATGGGAGTAACTCGAGGACGAAAACTGCCTCCACCCAGCTTATAGCTCTTGGGAAACAAGTTACTTCTCTTTTTCTCTCTTTATTATTTATTTTTCTTTTTTTCTTTCATGGTCTTATGTTGTTCATCTGTCCCATGACACAATTGTCAAAGCCCCTTCAGCATGGAACAACAAAATACAATTATGTTTCCATTAAATAACCAAATTAGAGGGACTTAAAGCTCCAGTTACCCAAGCAATGGGAACTCAACTTTTAATTTCTTCAGTATTCTAGGATTTCCTTTACTATATTGTTTAGGAGTCAGTAGGGACTTTGTCTTCTTACTGAAAGCTGTTGCTAAAAAAGAAATTTGAATCTTACCTCTGATGTTCATATTTGCAGCGGCTAACTGTGTTGATATTAATAGGCTTTCCTGCTTTTTTTTTTTTTTTTTGCACCAGGGTCACCATCTTCAGTTGGTATTGACAACCTGCTGAGTTCTAAAACCTATGGCAATGTACACCCAGTTGAGCTGCTGACTTTGGCACCCTGACATGTTCCCTTCTATCTCCTTTTCCATTTCCCAGGCCATGGTTGGTCTTTGAGTATTTTCTCAGGGTGCCTCCTAGCCATTCTACCTAGGCTCCCAAATACATTCTCAATAAGATATTTTGTATTTATACAATCCAATCATTTCCTTCCAAGATACATATGCACAGTGTCAGAGTTGATTTGGACAGCTTTTAGTACTAGGTACACACTGGGGCAAGAACTGGGCTTCACAACTGGCTCTGGTTCCTACTCTTCATAGGGGAGGGCTCCTCTTAGGGTTCCTTTGCTGAATGAAGAAGGTATGTGGTTTAGATTCCTGCCCTACATTATTCAAGAGAAGTTTTGAGCCCCAAATACCAGTGGATTCATTGGTTTGGGGTGAGAACAGCTTTTCTCCACCAGCCCTAGAGGAGCCAAATTTCCCTGATCTAAATTCATGTCACCTAATCAAGACTGTTGTATTTAAGATGGACTTGAAAGGTAAACAGAAGCGGAAAATACTAAGAAAAGTGGCAAGAATGCAGAGAAGAACTAAACAAAAAAGATCTTCATGAACCAGATAAGCATGATGGTGTGATCACTCACCCAGAGCTAGACATCCTGGAGTATCAAGTCAAGTGGGTCTTAGCAAGCATCACTACAAAAAAAAGCTAGTGGAGGTGATGGAATTTCAATTGAGCTTTTTCAAATCCTAAAAGATGATGCTGTAAAAGTGCTGCACTCAATATGTCAGCAAATTTGGAAAACTCAGCAGTGGCCACAGAACTGGAAATGTCATTTTTCATTCCAATCCCAAAGAAAGGCAATGCCAAAGAGTGTTCAAGCTACTAGACAATTACACTCAGCTCACAAGCTAGCAAAGTAAAGGTCAAAATTCTCCAAGCCAAGCTTCAACAGTACGTGAACTGAGAACTTTCAGATGGTCCAGCTGGGTTTAGAAAAGGCAGAGGAACAAGAAATCAAATTGCCAACTTCTGCTGAATTATAGAAAATGCAAGAGAATTCTAGAAAAGCATCAACTTCTGCTTCATCGATAATGCTAAAGCATTTGACTATGTGGATCACAACAAATTGTGGAAAATTCTTTTTTTTTTTTTTGAAAATTCTTAAAGAGATGGGAATATCAGACCACCTTACCTGCCTCCTGAGAAATCAGTATGCAGGTCAAGAAGCAGCAGTTAGAACTGGACATGGAACAACAGACTTGTTCCAAACCAGGAAAGGAGTATGTCAAGGCTGTATACTGTCACACTGCTTATTTAACTTATATGCAGAGTACATCATGCAACATGCCAGGCTGGAAGAAGCACAAGCTAGAATCAGAATTGCCAGGAGAAATATCAATAACCTCTGATACGCAGATGACAGCACCCTTATGGCAGAAAGTAAAAAGAACTAAAGTGCCTCTTGATGAAATTGAAAGAGGAGAGTGAAAAAGCTGGCTTAAAACTCAAATTCAGAAAACGAAGATCTTGGCATACAGTCCTATGACTTCATGGGAAATAGGTGGGGAAACAATGGAAACAGTGAGAAACTTTATTTTTTTGGGTTCCACAATCACTGCAGATGGCGACTGAAGCTATGAAATTAAAAGACACTTGCTCCTTGGAAGAAAAGCTATGACCAACCTAGACAGCATATTAAAAAGCAGAGACATTACTTTGCCAACAAAGGTCTGTCTAGTCAAAGCTCTGACTTTTCCAGTATTCATTTATGAATGTGAGATTTGGAATATAAAGAAAGCTGAGTGCCAATGAATTTATGCTTTTGAACTGTGGTGCTGGAGAAAATTCTTGAGAGTCCCTTGGATTGCAAGGGGATCAAGCCAGTCAATCCTGAAGGAAATCAGTCCTGAATATTCATTGGAAGGACTGATGCTGAGGTTGAAACTGATGCGAAGAACTGACTCAGTGAAAAATACCCTGATGTTGAGAAAGATTGAAGGCAGGAAGAGAAGAGGGCGGAAGAGCATAAGATGGCTGGATGGCATCACTGATCTGATGGACATGAGTTTGAGGAAGCTCTGGGAATTGGTGATGGACAGGGAGGCCTGTCATGCTGCAGTCCATGGGGTCACAAAGAGTTGAACACAACTGAGTGACTGAACTGCACTGAAAGGTAAACAAACCACTAAGTGGAATTAGGTTGGGAAACAATATGGGCAGAAGGAAGGTACAGGAAGGAAAACTCACACTGTATTTTAAAAGCAGCACCTATTTCATTGTGTGAAGAAAGTAAGTTGTGTAACTGGGTCATTAGCTGATAAGGCTGAAATTGTACTGAACTCTACAGAATTCAGAAAGGTTGTGAGTGCCACATTAAGGTATTTGAAGTTTATTCTGTGGCCAGTGGAACCACTGCTAGAGATAACTGTTAGAGATTACTTAGCATACAGCAGTGGAGCTAAGCTCAGAGAATCAACATACGCATTGCTAGCACAAAGTCCATTCTGTTGATAACAAGTTTTGCTTTCTGATCATCAGGTCTGTGGACTATTGTGGCCCATGCTTACCAGTAGATATTTTGCTGCAAATTAGCAGACACGAGTCTCTGAAGAGGTAAGGACAACCCCCCACCACTAGTCATAAACTTCTACATTAGTCTCTTTCACAGCCCCAGTTCAGCAACAAGATATGCTAGCTCTGAGATTCCCCAGCAAACACCAGCTGGCTCACCCCTGCCAGGGCTAGCTAGGGTAGACCAGTTGTCTAAAATCTAGTTTGTATCCAGCTGTGATTCCATAATTTTCATAGAGTTTCTTCCCTGATTGAACTTTAATATGCATATATATCTGGAGCAGGAAGTGGCAATCCACTGCAGTATTCTTGCCTGCAAAATTCCATGGACAGAGGAATCTGGCAGGCTACAGTCCATGGGGTCACAAAGAGATAGGACTGAGCAACTGAGCATGCAGCGTATATATCACCTTTTATTTATAATATACCTAAAATACTTTAATGGCATTTTATTAGTCATTAACAGTTATCATTTTCACAAGTTTATGAACTACTTATGATTAACTACGTTTTGAAAACAGAAAGCATAAAGCTCAGAGGGGTGAGGTGAGCGCACACCACGTGATAATGGCAGGTCAGCCCTCACTCTTAGGACTCCTGGTTTTCTTGCATGCAGCAGGTGGCCACACACAGGTCCACTGGAAAATGGGATCTTTGCTGAAACTATAAGCTACAGCTAGAGCTATTTGCCCATTTTTCATGAAATCTCTTTGGTTCTCAAAGAGTTTTGGTTGAGGTCATTTCACAAGGAAAGAGTGGATCCTGAAAGATGACCCTCTGACTCAGATCAGGAAAACCACAGCTGAGCACTTCTTGTAAGCTCAAGGCATGTGTTCATTGTGGTTGACCACAGCAATTGTGTTCACATGGCCTTGTTCACTGAGGAACAGCTGGGGAGATGTGGGGGTGTGGGGGATGATAGATGTTGAAGAGTTCAGAGTCAGAATTAGATGGTATAATCACCAAGTATGGGTGCACACACACATGCATACACACACACACACACACACACACACACACACACACCTGGCAAAGTTCAAACACAAAGTATAAACTCTGTGAGTATTATGGAATCAGAACTTTATAGGAATCAGACTTAACACAAGTGGTCTGTACTAGGCATCCCTGAGATGGGTGAAAGAGTGGGAGCTTGCAGGAATATCTCAGAGCCAAAATATCCTGGTTTAGAAGAGTGTGGTAGGTTGTTGGCTAATTGTGGCTCTATCTCTTTGAATTTGTAGCAAAGCAACACACACACACACACACACACACACACACACACACACACTTAGTCAAATTTACTGTGAAAAGCTCATGCTTTCTTTATGGGCCCGCCTCTTTGGAGATTTTGACATTAGATTTTCTGGCCTAAAGAGCTAATTTTCTCAGAAACAAGAGTAATGAAACATATCGCAACAAATGTTTCTTCCATTTTAAGGGCGCTCTAATCTTTCTAAAGCACTTTCACATTTGGTCCTAACCACAATGAGCGGGAAGTGGGGCTGCAGCACCGGCCTGAGTGACACTGTTCTCTTTAGCAGAGGGTGAACTGAATTGATAAAGTGACCTAGCAGATTCGGGACTTAAAGGTAGGTTCTGGTAAAGAACTGTCACGTGCGTAGTTGCCCTCACATTCTTCTTAAAAAGTGAAACAAAACACAAGCAGAGGAGCCCTGTGTGAATGTATGTATGCACATAAAAAATAAATATATCGTAGACTACTAGCTGAGTTCTAAATAAATACAACTGATATTTATCCTGGATAAGGTAGAATCTGAAGAGGGATTTCAATGAAGCGTCTGTATATATAGAATAAGATTTTTTGACGTGGTGCTCATCCACGCACAGGCTTCTGGGAAATTTTGAATCCCTTAAATTATACGCAACATGTTGACATACATGGGCCTAAGAGCGGCTTCCACATAGTAGGTTGTTTCTGTTGAGGTCCTTCTCTAAGAATGTGGCCTGCCAGGGTGGGAGAAAGGAAGTCTGGGTCCACAATTGCTCTCTTTTCCTTAGACAATGTGAGTACTGGACTCTGGACAGCCCTCAGGCTCTGGAGGTTTAATCACTCCATTATATCTGTGTTCAGCTCCCCATCTTTGGAATAGAAGGAATGTGCTGGAGATGAGCCCATTCTCCCCCCGCCCCCCGCCCCACCAAAGGAGCTCCAGCTGCCCACCTCCTCCTGCTAAAAGAGATGCAAGCCAAAGCAGCCCTCCTACCAAGGGCTCTGAACACAGCCCACACCTCTCCAAGAAGGACTTCTGGATAAAAAGGAGAGAATCCTAAGGGGAAAAAATAAATGTGAAGGAATCTGCTATAGGTTTTATGTAGACTCTTTGAGTTGCATTACTGCCAAGTCACTTCAGTCATGTCCGACTCTGTGCGATCCCATAGATGGCAACCCACCAGGCTCACCCGTCCCTGGGATTCTCCAGGCAAGAACACTGGAGTGGGTTGCCATTTCCTTCTCCAATGCAGGAAAGTTAAAAGTGAAAGTGAAGTCGCTCAGTCGTGTCCAGCTCTTAGCGACCCCGTGGACTGGAGCCCACCAGGCTCCTCCATCCATGGGGTTTTCCAGGTGAGAACACTGGAGTGGGGTGTCATTATTGTGTCATTTGCTGTGTATGTTTCTCGATTTTCTTTTCACTTGACACATCACTTAATCTTTGTACCAGCTTAGCTCAGGTGATGGTTTTTGTCCTTGTACTGGTGAGAAAAAAGAGGCTCAGAGAGGCAGTCGCTTTCCCTGGACCCAGCAGTTGATGAGGAATGCATCTCCCTGGTTTACAGTCACAGTGGAAAGTCCCTCGGTGGTGTAGTTGGTAAAGAATCCACCTGCCAATGCAGGAGACTCAAAAGATGCAGGTTCGATCCCTCAGTGGGGAAGATTCCCCCAAAGAAGGAAATGGCAACCCACTCCAGGATTCTTGCCTGGAAAATTTCATAGACAGAGCAGCCTGGCAGGCCCCAGTCCATGGGGGTGCAAAGAGTTGGACATGACTGAGCATGCACACACAGAAGGTCCCACAACCAACAGGACAATGATGGAATTTGCTTTTTATTTCTTGTTCTCATAATTTTTTCCAAGGAAATATAATTATTATCAAAGATGCATGTGGCTGTATGATTTTAAGGAAAAGCAGAAACTGTTATTTATTAAGTAAATGTACTTTGTCCTCTGAACATACATTTGCAAAGCATTTAGTATAACATAGAAACATTTTCTTTTATAACTAATAAAAACCATAGATACTGAAATTTCTATATTAAGCTCACTGATCTCAAGAAAAAAAAATATTATAGTCTAAGCTGGAAAAAGTAACAAGATATTTAAAATATTTATATGTTAGTTTTCAGTATCTTCCAGACCTTTGGAATAGTCGTAGACTAACTTTTTAATGGAAAAAATGTAATGAATTAGGATTCATTCATTCTGTTCATGCTATTCACCAGTAGCACTGGTTTGGGTATCTACCCTGTGCCAGTGTTACAGGCTCAGTATTTGCGTTCCTTCAAAATTTATACGTTGCAGAGAATGGACTTCTGGTTGCCAAGGAGGAGGGTAGTAGGGGAAGGATGGAGTGGGAGCTTAGGATTAGTAGAGGCAAACTATTACATATAGGATGGATAAAAAACAAGGTTCTACTGTATAGTACAGGGACCTATATTCAGTATCATGTAAAAAGACATTATGGAAAAGAATATGAAAAAGAAAATGGATATGGACAATAGAATCATTTTAGTGTATAGTAGAAGCTAACACAACATTCTGAAGAAACTCTACTTCAATAAAATACATTTTTAAAAATTAAAAAAATCCATATGTTGCAGCCGTAACCCCCACCTCCCACACTGTGTGTTGGTATATGGAGGTGGGGCCTTTGGAGACTATTAGGCTTAGATGGGCTCATGAGGGTGAGACACCCACAGTAGGATTAGTGTCTTCTTAGAAGAGGAAGATGAAGCATTTCTGCCTCCATGTGCAAGCACAGAAGAAGGGTCCTGTGAGCCCAGGGTGAAAAAGCAGCCCTCTACAAGCCAGGAAGTGGGTTCTTATGAGGAACTGAATCTTCTGGCATGTTAATCTTGGGCTTTGCAGCTTCCAAGACTATGATATGTAAATCATAGTTATTGATTATGATTATGATAAGTAAATTATGATAAGTAAATGTCTGTTGTTTAAGACACACAGGCTATGGTGTTTTTTTAATAGCAGCCTGAGCACACTAAGACAACCAGATATTGATAAAAGTACTTTTACATATCATTTGACAGACTTTTTTCTTGACTAAATTTTAGTCTGACTCCTCTGAGCCTTCTGACCTTGTTGGGTCTGCATTGTTCAGCATTAGCAAGAATTCAGCAAAGCCAGTTTAGTGAGAATCACTTCCTATCCTTGATATATTTAATATATTTAATATGATCACCCTTGAGACCTAATCAAATGCCTCATCTCACACACTTAATATCTGATCATCCTGGCCTGCCTTCAGGAAGAATTCTGTAAGTCGGTTTAGCAAAAATCTCCCTACCATCTGTGCCTCCTCTTAGCAATATCCCATCCAATGATGCCCTGCCTCTGCTCACTGGCTATAAATCCCCAGCTGTATTCAGAGGCGAGTCTCATCTCTCTTCCTTATATGATAGTCTTAACACCTACTGTGATAGCCCTAAATAAAGTCTCCCTTAACATTTTAACAAGTGTCAGTATGTTTTAAAAACAATTCCTTTAAGCTTCTAACAACATTTGAAGGTGGACATCATCCTGTTTTACAGAAGAGAAAACTGAGAACTAGAAGCATATTGCCACTTTTTAATAGTTAGCAAGTAAGTGATCATGCCAATATTTAAATCTGGACAGAAAGCCAGTAGAAGAATGTATGCCATTCTGCTTACTTTAGCTGGGTCTTTTCTTGGACCACACTCCTTATTTACTTAGGGATTCTTTCTTAAAGTGCCTTTCCATTCACCTGATATTCACAAGATTGTTCATTGAGTGCTCTGCATTTCTCCTGGGGACTCTGGATTGGCCCTTTCTAATTACCTCTGTTTACCAATAACCTCAGATATACAGATGACACCACCCTTATGGCAGAAAGTGAAGAGGAACTAAAAAGCCTCTTGATGAAAGTGAAAGAGAAGAGTGAAAAAGTTGGCTTAAAGCTCAACATTCAGAAAACGAAAATCATGGCATCTGGTCCTATCACTTCATGGGAAATAGATAGGGAAACAGTGGAAACAGTGTCAGACTTTATTTTTTTGGGCTCCAATATCACTGCAGATGGTGACTGCAGCCATGAAATTAAAAGATGCTTACTCCTTAGAAGGAAAGTTATGACCAACATAAACAGCATATTAAAAAGCAGAGATGTTACTTTGCCAACAAAGGTCCATCTAGTCAAGGCTATGGTTTTTCCTGTGGTCATGTATGGATGTGAGAGTTGGACTGTGAAGAAAGCTGAGTGTCGAAGAATTGATGCTTTTGAACTGTGGTGTTGGAGAAGACTCTTGAGAGTCCCTTGGACGGCAAGGAGATCCAACAAGTCCATCCTAAAGGAGATCAGTCCTGGGTGTTCATTGAAAGGATTGATGCTGAAGCTGAAACTGCAATACTTTGGCCACCTTATGCGAAGAGTTGACTCATTGGAAAAGACTCTGATGCTGGAAGGGATTGAGGGTAGGAGGAGAAGGGGACAACAGAGGATGAGATGGTTGGATGGCATCAACAACTCGATGGACATGAGTTTGAGTGAATTCCGGGAGTTGGTGATGGACCGGGAGGCCTGGTGTGCTGCGATTCATGGGGTCGCAAAGAGTCAGACATGACTGAGCGACTGAACTGAACTGAACCTATTGAGCATGATCCCTGACATATTGGAAGTACTCAACAAATATTTGCTAGTTTCAAAAAAGTGCATATTATCATAGCACTTGGGAAATATCAGGTGACCAAAACATATACCTGTTAAAATTGTTGAACTGATTTTTTTAAAAAACAATATTAGTTTTATAGAAAGTTTAAGCAAAGTGTATAGCAGCTCTAATACAACCCTATTCCTCACCCCTAGCTTTCCCTAGTCTCATACTATTTTTGTACAAAAAAAAAAAAAAAATGTGGTGAGATTGAAAAAGGTGACAGATTTGTTTCAATTTGCTCCTGACTCACTAATATGTATTAGGGAATGCCCCAGCACTTTTCTGAGGTCAAGACTGCTCTAGAGAAATTTGTTCATTCCTTTGGCTCATATAAGTAGATGTGTATAAGGTCTGTATAGTCAAAGCTATGGTTTTTCCAGTAGTCATGGACATATAGGAGAGGTGGACCATACAGAAGGCTGAGTGCCAGAGAATTGATGCTTTCCAACTGTGGTTCTGGAGAAGACGCTTGAGAGTCCCTTGGACTGTAAGGAGATCCAACCAGTCAATCCTAAAGGAAATCAACTCTGAATATTCATTGGAAGGATGGATGCTGAAGCTCCAATACGTTGGTCACCTGATGCAAAGAGCCAACTCCTTGAAAAAGACAGCATCCTTGGATACTGGGAAAGATGGAAGGCAAAAGCAGAAGGAGGTGACAGAGGATGAGATGGTTAGATAGAAACACCAGCTCAATGGACATGAACTTGAACAAACTCTGGGAGATAGTAAAGGGCAGGGTAGCCTTGGGTGCTGCCATACATGAGGTCGCAAAGAGTTGGACATGACTTAGCGACTGAAAAACTGCAAAAGATTTGTTGAGTAAATGAGTTAAGTGTCAAGCATAAGAGGAAGAGGGAGCGGACAGAGCCAGCTCCCTGGGAAGTAGTGGAGTTTTGTTATGAAGAACATACTTGATTGTCTCTCCTCCCAATTTTTCCTGCTTTTTAATGAGGCTGCATAGGATGTGGGTGCAGAGAGGACTCTGGGGTCCTGTAATTACCAGAAGACTTTCCTTATCAATCAGCATATAAGACCTAGGAACAAATCAAACTGAGAGGCCATGGTCCATGATACTTTCTACTTTACAAATGCCCTGCTCTCTGCAGATACGGATAAATGAATGAAAGAGCTAACACCAGAAGTTCCAGGTGAACTGTTGTTGCTGTTTAGTCACTAAGCCATGTCTGACTCTTTGTGACCTCATGGACCGTAGCCCGCCAGGCTCCTCAGTCCATGGGGTTCTCCAGGCAAGAATACTGGAGTGGGTTGCTGTGTCCTCCTCCAGGGGATCTTCATGACCCAGGGATGGAACCCGTATCTCCCATGTCTCATGCATTGGCAGGTGAATTGTTTATGGCTGAGCCACCTGGGAAGCCCAAAGTAAACTATAGAAGGTGCCAAATGAAATATGGAGAAATTGAGGGACACAGGATATCAGAGCAGAGAGGCCTCCAGCTGGACCCAGAGAGAGGAGGTTGGCAGAGGTAACTCAGGTCTTGAAATGCAGCTTCAATTGGTTAGAATTGCAAATGCCTTTTACACTGGCTGCCAGCATCCCAAACCCCTCCAGCCTTATGCCTCTAGAGCTGCACAGAAACCAGATACCAACCAGTCAGTGGTCCTCAAATGTGGTTGTGTATTAGGAACCTCATTCAGATCTTAAAAGACCACATGAGGTCAGGAGACAGAGTAACTGGGAGAGGGCTTAACAGCAGGGATAGGGCATGCTGACAGAGGGCTGGTGTGACCAAAGACACAGCAACAGGATTCAGATAAAGCTGTCAGGCAGCAGGAAAGAATAGTGAGAAAGGAGCAAAGATTGTTTACAAGACAGCGGTAGGACATGAGACAGGAAGGGTTTCCTTCTTCACGTCACAAATGTGGACCCCATTTTTAAGCATCAGCTAAATCCAGACATAGACACTTTTCACTTCGGCTTTTTAATCTTCATAAGGTATTCATCTATCCATGTAACACATACATACTTAGTGTCTTCTTTAGGAGCTCTTATGAGTAGAATCAAAAAGATGTACTCCCTCCTTTGTTCCTTTGCAGAAGATAAACAAAAATCAAATAAGCAAAAATTAATTAAAAAAATCAAGCAAGTAAACAAAGAAAAGGAAAAAAAAAACAACTCCACCAGAAATGAGTGTTATGAATGAGTAAGCGGTGTGATGGAAGAGAGGTTTTCAGTAGTTAAACCATGCTTACGATGTATCTTAATATTCTCTCTTCTTTAAGTGAAGGTCCTTCGTTCTTTCAGACATTTCCGTGACCCACATAGTGCATAGCAGAGCAGTAACCTGAAGACAGAAAACTCAAGGATGGGAGAGTTTGCTTTCTGGGTTTTGGTATGAATCCTGAGTTGTATCCACCAGCTGGGAGATCTTAAGAATACTGTCTGTCTCCTTACCGTAAAAAATGGAGAGAGAAATTTTGTTTCACAAATGCAAATGTCTAGATTTAAAGGTGGCATGTGTGTGCTATTTCTACCATAGTTCTTGCTACATAGAGTGTGCTGCAAAATAGTCCTTCCTTTACACCGTCCATATGCATGTCTACAACCGAGCCCCATCATAGACACACACACACACACACACACACACACGTCCCTGATGGGACCCCAAAGGCAGGTCTGTTATTACTTTTAAAAGAAAGTGCAACTACTGGGGGCACACAAAATAGCCCATGATTTCTGGTTGGCTGTCCAGAAATTTATTTCCAGTAAAGTCACTTCCTGAGCATTAATACTGCAGAGGCACCCCTAGGCAATCTCTTCTTCAAACTAGCAAATGTATGAATTTGTGAGACCCCCTGCTTGGGCTGCAGAGAACATAAGCCCTATTAGGAGAGTGGCTGGAAAGACAGTACTTCACAGTCTAATGCACATTTATGGTTGATCCCCAAAGATTTGTCATGAAGAGTAATAGAAGTGTCCTCGGAGGTTACACAGACATTGTTTCTGAATTCAGGGTTCCTAGCAATGAATGTTCTCTTAGGGAACTATTGGGGTCTTGGGAAAACCAGACCAGCTTACTCACACTCATGCTGGCCTGAACCCCTTGAAAAATGGGTGATGTGACCACAAAGCAAGTCTGTATTAGGGCACCCCATCAAAGCATTCCTTGAAATTGTGCTTTTCTTTCTAACACAGGAAGTAAAGTTAGACGAAAATGAGTGAAGAATGAAAATCGCCTTTCTCCGTTAGCCATTATTGACCTCTGAGATTTGAAACACTGACATTTTTCAAATGTCAGCTCAATGACAATGCCAATTGTCACTATCTGGGCATGAAATTCTACTGTAATTTTGCAAAGTGCCACCATTAGGAGTGAGTGACTGAAGGGGTACACAGGGTCTCTCTGTAATATTCTTATAACTACGTGTGAGCCTATGATTACATCAGAATACGAAATTTAATTTTTAAAAGTGATTAAGTGATTTAGGAGACTATATAGGGCTTCCCTAGTGGCTCAGTGGTAAAAAAAAAAAAAAAAAATCTTTCTGCAATGCAGGAGATGTGGATTTGATCCCTGGGTGGGGAAGATCCCCTGGGGGAGGCAATGGCAACCCACTCCAGTATTCTTGCCTGGGAAATCCCATGCCTGGAGGGTTACAGTCCATAGGGTCACAAAGAGTTGAGAAGGACTGAGTGACTGAGCATGCATGCAGGAGAATTATCAACCAGATGCCACGTGTAGACCTTACTTGGATCTTGATTCAAATGCACGCTGGAAAAGGGCATTTTGGGGTCAATCAGAAAAATACGGAACCAGAATCAGATGGTATCAGAGAAACATTGTTTATTTTGTTAGAGATAATAATGACATGTTAGAAAGGTTTCCTTTTTCTTTCTTTCTTTTTTTTTTAATGCCCTTCTCTGTTAGATATGTATGCTGAATAATGGATAGACTAAAAAGGCATTTGATCTGGAATCTGCTTTTAAGGACGTAAGGCGAGAGTATGGGGTCAGAGAGATGGGTACATGGTGATTTGTTATACATTCCTCTCTACTTTTGTATATTTTAAAAAAATTCTATGATTAAAAAAGCTAAATAAATAAATAAACAGTCAGCCAAGGGCCAAGCATAGTGCATAGCTAAATTCAGCTCAAAAGGCTGAGATGAACCTGACTGGCTGGGCCTTCGTGGGTGGAGAACAGAGGTTTCTCACAGACCACTGCCAGCAGAGAAGGTGCTGCTGCTCCAAGCATGTAGTACTAAAGAGGAGAAGCCAAGTCAATTACATGATGGCGGCTCTAGTGTTGGCAACCAAAGATCTCGGGCAGGACATGGTGTCCTTGCGTGAAATGACCCGCAGGGCAGTGGCCTCATTTGTTCTCAGTCTTCCTGATAGCAGGGACTACCATGCCTTGTCCAAAGCTAGTTCTCAAAAACCATCCATTAAATGAATGCTTGGCAAGGAACTGTGGGGGCAACAGGGGAATACAATCTGAGTAAGGAACACCCACAAGGGTGAGTTTAGATGGACAAGACCTTGCCTGGCAATGAATTCCAATTAAGTGGAGGAAGAGTGTGTACCAGAGAGGCCGTGAGTGTGACTGACCAGTAGTAGGTATGGTATCCTTTCTCATCCTCTCCCCTTTCCCTCCTCCTCCAAGCTTCCTTCCTTGTCCATAATGTGGGAACTCCAGCACCTGGTTCACAGTTTTCTGGTGAGCACTAATCGTGTGTGTGTGTGTGTGTGTGTGTGTTAGTCACTCAGTCATGTCTGACTCTTTGCTACTGCAAGTACTGTAGGCTGCCAGGTTCCTCTGTTCATGGAATTCTCTAAGCAAGAACACTGGAGTGGGTTGCCGTTCCATTTTACAGGGGATCTTCCTGACCCAGGGATTGAACCTGGGTCTCCCACATTGCAGGCGGATCCTTCACTGTCTGAGCCATCAGGGAAGCCCTAATTGGGTAACAGCAATTTCCCTGAATATCCGATTAACTTGTCTTTAGTTGCATCTGGGTTATTTTTGACTCTGGGCAAGTCTCTTAGTATCTGCATACTTCAATCTCCTCATGTGTAAAACGTAGCTCTTAGGAGCACCTACCCCAGAGGGTGTCTTAAAGTTAGATATTCCATGCCAAGTGCTCGGCACTGCACTTGACACTTAGGAAGTACCCAGTAAGTGAAATAATTACCTTCAATAATTACCATCATTAGCAAGATATCTAATGCTAGAGGAGTCGACAAAGAGCAGCTCCCATTTTTCCTCCCATTTCTTTGCACTCAGGACAGTACAGTAAGGTTTCTGTTTCATGGAATGTGGCACCAAGTTTTGAGTTTTGGAAGAACTGAGGAATCCACATGACATGCTTAATCCTTGACTTGGTACAAGATACATATGGAAGCAAAAAAGCAAATAAACCCCAACCTTATTAGTAATAGTTGTCAGTGCTTTTAATCCCCAATGCAATGCTCTTCCCTTTATAGTCTGTCCTGGATTTGCACAAACAATTCCAATGTAATATACGCCTTCCATTGAAAAAGCAAATGTCAGAGTGTTCCTTCCTGAAATCTGACGGCTGCAGTCACAATTTCCAGTATCCAAGTCAGCTAAGTCACTTCAGCTTTGAATTACAGTGGAAGAAAGGAAATCTGTTCATGTTTAAAAACAGATGTCTGTGTTCTGGTCTAACAACTCATCAAGGGTGAAACACACATAGGTACACTCATACAGATGAAGAACACATGCACGCATGTACACGCCTGCACACACACACACACTTCCACGCACATGTACACAAACAGTAGAATAGCAGACTGGCAGGCCTGTTCAGCCTGACAGCTTGGCAAATGGGCCTCCAGAGTGGAGATGGAAAGGAAGTAGTTGGAGGGCACATGAACTGGCAGGGGGTCTCTCCTGAACTGCTTCACTTCTTGTTTAAGAAGAGTAATGCTGACTTACAGGCACCTTTTGCTCCCTGGGATGGCAAAGCCCTATCTCTGTAGTTATTCTCAGAGATGCTGATTATGTTGACTAAGGGAGGCTTGTTGCTCAGCAAGCCCTGAGCTGAATATCTGTAAATTCATTGCAGCTAAGAGTCTCAGATCTGAGAAGAAGGTGGGCAGAGTCCACATAGATTAAATGCTTGTACCTGGAGGAAGGTAGGGTATGATGGAATCAGTGTCAGAAGATTTGGAGTCTGCCTCTTATGAACTCTAAGGGTTTGGGCAAAACACTCCCAACTCCCACCTAAAAAGAAATGGTTGAACACTTAGAATGTAGTCATGCTTGAAAAGTGCTTAGAACAGTCCTCAGAACATGGCAAAAATTCAATAAATAGTGCCCTCGTGACTGTGTGCGTGGTGCTGTGCTATGTTACTGGGGAACTCACAATCTTTGAGGATAAGGAGTCACTGATCATATAAAAAAATAACAAATGCAACCAGAGAAATACAAGAAACACACAGGGCAATGTAGAAAAGGATTGGGTCTTTCTTTGCAGAAGTGGGAAAGATAAGGGCAGGTTTCCCAAGAATGGCAATATCTAAGCCAAGCTAGAAAACATCAGTAAGAGCTCAGTCATGTAGGTTTAGCTTAATTCAGATGGAAGAAAGGGTCTGTTCTAAAGGAGACAGAGAAAGCTTCTGACATAGGAATCAGAAGGGGGCAGAAAGAGTACCCGCTTGCTAGTGTTAACAATGAAGTTATATACTCTCCAATGAATCCAAAGAGTGTCTGGAGGTTGTAAAGACCTCACCACACCTACTCCCATGATTTACATATTAAGATAACACAATTAGCCAGAAGGTGTAACCCAAAGACTGTCCTTAATCCAGAGACTGTCCTCAGGCAGGATACATTATTGTTATATAATACTAAGGAATGTAGAGAAGGAAAGGTTTGTCCTTTCTTCCCCCTTGAGAATTCCAGACCCCTCTCTCCTTGGGGACCCCTAGACTCCCTATCAAACCTGCCTAGGAAATGACTCTCTCATTCCCCCTTTTCTTTTAGGAGAATTATGTTGCCTAGGGAAAAGGGGCATCATTCTCATTCCATAACTGCTTCCGAGCTGACAAGGGGCGTTGTCCCTAAATTGGTGAGGCAACATATTCTCCTAATCCTCATATTGAGGATATCTGATCCAGGGGCCCCAAATAGTAGTTGGAGGAAGCTACAGCAGTAGCAGGAGTTTGAGCAACCATTTGTAACTTAAAAGCTTTCATGCGGCTAGAAACAAATCCAGTTATATAGTTACAGATGCAGGCAACAGTCATTAAAACAAGTTAAAATCGAAATTAAAAGTCACATTATGTACATAGTTAAAGTACAAAGTGTTGCACCAGTCCATTTTAGGGTTGGTAAATGTCATCAGATGAAGAAGAGGCATCGCATGTGATTGTTGTCGAAGGTATTCACAGACTTGGAGAAAGTCTTTTCCTTGAAGTGGGGATGTCCACCACGGGAAGCCTTCCACTGATGAAGAGGGGAGCGCTCCGATTGTGGAATGTAGCATAGGAGTGAGCCCAGGACAGGAAGGCATTGTCTTGAGGATCAAACGGCAGACTCAGGATTTTTGGAATCAGCAGAAGTAGACGCACATAGATTATCAGGTCCATCCGCTGCCCTTCGTTTAACTCTAGAGCTCGGGTCAGAGCCACAAGCTCCGCTAACAGAGCACTGGTTCCCTGGGGCAGAGATTTTGCTTCCAAAACTTGTTCAGCAGTCACCACGGCGTCACCTGCTTTACACTTTCCATCTCGAACAAAATAACTGCCATCTGTAAATATTTTCATGTCAGGATTGTCTAATGGGGTATCCATTAGATCCCGAGCTGCATAGTTTAAAGTTAGGAATTGAGAACAATCGTGATCAGGTGTTTCATTTTCCTTCTCAGGAAGGAAAGTGGCAGGATTTAAATTCCACAAACTTTAAGCTTAGTTACTGGTCCTTCTAACAACAATAACTGATATTTAAGAAGCCTACTGTCTGTCATCCAAATATTAACCTTAGAACTTAAGATTCTACTCACATCATGAGAAGTCAGTACAGTAAGGTTTCGTCCATTAATTATTTTTAAAGCTTCAGATGCTAATAAAGCCGCTGCCCCGATTACTCTTAGGCAGTGGGGCCACCCCATTAGATGTAGATGAAACTACATCTAATTCTCTGCTTAGATAAGCAATCGGTTGCTGGTGAGGCCCTCGGAGTTGTGTCAAAACTCCCAATGCCACACCTTTTCTTTCAGTGACAAACAAATTCTGACCCTGTGGGCAAGCTCAGAGCTGGAGCTTGCAGGAGAGCAGTCTGAAGAATCTTAAAAGCCTTTTGAGTTTCTAGAGACCAAACCAGTTTGTCCGTTTGGGCCTGCTGAGTTTCAGCTATAAGTTTTTTTTTTTTTTTTTTTTAATTTTATTTTATTTTAAACTTTACAATATAGTGTTAGTTTTGCCAAATATCAAAATGAATCCACCACAGGTATACATGTGTTCCCCATCCTGAACCCTCCTCCTTCCTCCCTCCCCATACCATCCCTCTGGGTCGTCCCAGTGCACCAGCCCCAAGCATCCAGTATCGTGCATCAACCCTGGACTGGCGACTCACTTCATACATGATATTATACATGCTTCAATGCCATTCTTCCAAAGCTTCCCACCCTCTCCCTCTCCCACAGAGTCCATAAGACTGTTCTATACATCAGTGTCTCTTTTGCTGTCTCATACACAGGGTTATTGTTGCCATCTTTCTAAATTCCATATATATGTGTTAGTATACTGTATTGGTGTTTTTCTTTCTGGCTTACTTCACTCTGTATAATAGGCTCCAGTTTCATCCACCTCATTAGAACTGATTTAAATGTATTCTTTTTAATGGCTGAGTAATACTCCATTGTGTATATGTACCACAGCTTTCTTATCCATTCATCTGCTGATGGACATCTAGGTTGCTTCCATGTCCTGGCTATTATAAACAGTGCTGCGATGAACATTGGGGTACACGTGTCTCTTTCAATTCTGGTTTCCTCAGTGTGTATGCCCAGCAGTGGGATTGCTGGATCACTTACACAAAAATAAACTCAAAATGGATTAAAGATCTAAACATAAGACCAGAAATTATAAAACTCCTAGAGGAGAACATAGGAAAAACACTCTCTGACATACATCACAGCAGGATCCTCTATGACCCACCTCCCAGAATATTGGAAATAAAAGCAAAAATAAACAAATGGGACCTAATTAAACTTAAAAGCTTCTGCACAACAAAGGAAACTATTAGCAAGGTGAAAAGACAGCCTTCAGAATGGGAGAAAATAATAGCAAATGAAGTAACTGACAAACAACTAATCTCAAAAATATACAAGCAACTCCTACAGCTCAATTCCAGAAAAATAAATGACCCAATCAAAAAATGGGCCAAAGAACTAAATAGACATTTCTCCAAAGAAGACATACAGATGGCTAACAAACACATGAAAAGATGCTCAACATCACTCATTATCAGAGAAATGCAAACCAAAACCACTATGAGATACCATATCATGCCAGTCAGAATGGCTGCGATCCAAAATTCTACAAGCAATAAATGCTGGAGAGGGTGTGGAGAAAAGGGAACCCTCTTACACTGTTGGTGGGAATGCAAACTAGTACAGCCACTATGGAGAACAGTGTGGAGATTCCTTAAAAAACTGGAAATAAAACTACCTTATGATCCAGCAATCCAGCTATAAGTTTATATAAAGGCCGGGCAAGTTCCCCGTAACCCGGAATCCAAATGCGACAGTAACCTGTGATTCCCCCAAATCCTCTCAATTGTCTTAAAGTCATAGGTAGGGGGTGATTTAGTAGAGGTTTAATTCTCTCAGGGCCTATGGCCCTAGTCCCTTCTGATATGATTAGGCCCAGATATCTAACCGATTGTTGACAAAGCTGAGCCTTTTCTCTTGATGCCTTGTAACCACAGCCTGCCAGAAAGTTTAAGAAATCTTCTGAGGCTCGCGAACAAGCTTCCTCTGTCTCAGCACAGAGCAAAATATCATCTACATATTGTAACACCACTGCTTCAGAGCTATTAAAGTTTTGTAGATCCCGTGACAAACTTTATCCGAATAAGTGAGGACTGTCACAAAATCCCTGGGGCAAAACTGTCCAGGTTAACTGAGAAGCTGGCTGCGTAGGGTCTTCAAAGGCAAATAGGAATTGACTTTCTTCCGACAAAGACACTGATTAGAAAGCATCCTTTAAGTCAATTACTGAGAAATATTTGGCCCGTTCAGGAATTTCAGACAATAGAGTGTAAGGATTTGGCACCATGGGGTGTAAAGGAACTACAGCCTCATTTATTATTCATAAATCTTGAACTAGTCTCCATTTACCATTCGATTTCTTTATACCCAAAATAGGAGTGTTGCAAGGACTGTTGCAGGGAATTAATAGTCCCTGCTCCTTTAAATTTTTGATGATGGGTTTTAACCCTTCCTTAACTTCAGGTTTCAGTGGATATTGCTTATGTGGAAATACGTGTGGGTCTTTGAGCTTAACAACTACAGGAATAGCATTTTGTGCTCGACCCACATATTTTCCATCGGCCCATACTCTAGGAGTTACATTTTATTCAACTAAAGGAAGAGAAAGGAAGGGCTCCATATTCATGAAAACAGAGGCATGGACCTTGCTCAGTATATCCCTTCCCAAAAGGGGTGAGGGAGATTCTGGCACAATCAGAAACTCATGTGAAAACATCACAGAATCCCAGTTGCAAGGTAAAGAATAACTGAAATAATATCTTTTGGCTCGTCCAGACAGTCCCATTACGGAAGCAGATCAGGTAGAAAGTGGGCCAGGGGCTTCAGTAAGCACAGAATAAGTTGCCCCAGTATCTAAAAGGAAATCGACGGATTGGCCCCCCGCGATTATTAATACCCAGGGTTCCTCAGGTGTAATTAGGACGGGAGCTTGTGTGGGGACCCCCGGGCACCTTCAGTCCTGATTATCTTGAGAGTCCGACCCCGGAGACCTACGCCTCTGGGGGCAGTCTCTCTTCCAGTGTGGTCCTTTGCAGACCGCACATGGAGCCCAGGGCGGCTTAGATGCCTGAGGGCAATCCCGCTTGAGGTGCCCCTCCTTTCCACAGTAATAGCAAATCCATCCCTTTTCACCTGGGCCCCTCTGGGCATTTTTCTCAGGCTGTTTAAGAATGTTTTTCATAGCCATGGCGAAGGCTTCCGCCTTTTCCTTTGTCTTTTTTTGCCTTTCTTTCTTTTCCTCATATTCCCTACCATAATAGACTGTCTGAGCCAGTTGTAACAGAGTATCTAAAGACTGATTTGGTCCATACGCCTGTTTTAATAGCTTACGGCGGATATCTGGAGCCGACTGAGTGAGAAATCTATCCTTTAAGATCACTTTTCCCTCTTCACTTTTGGGATCAATCTCAGTGAATCTGCGAAGGCCTTCTCTCAGTCTATCTAGGAATTTACCAGGAGCTTCCTTCTTCTCCTGTTCTATGTCTGCCAATTTGCCATAGATTAAAGGCTTAGAACGCGCCTGCCTAAGTCCCTCAAGAATACATCTAACAAAATGACTCTGATCCCATCTTCCTTTAGCTGTGTTGTAGTCCCAGTCTGGTTCTACAGTTGGGACCGCCTGATTCCCAGTGGGGAGGGCCGCTATCTCGTTCTCCATCTTCTCTACTGATTCATTACCAAGCCATTCATCTCCATAAGCAACCGCTTTTCCCAAAACTCGAGTCTTTGACTCGGGAGTCAGCGTTTGTCCCAAGATATACATCACACCCTTCCAAGTGAGGTCATAAAGCAGAGTAACACCTTTAAAAGCTCTAATATATTTTTCTAGGTCCTCTAAATAGTCTCCCAGATCCTCCTTGATTCTTTGTATTTCTTGATAAGACAAAGGCTTATTAACTTTCACAGACTGATTATTTTTCCCTGTGGGTGTTTCATAAAGAGACAACAGCTTGTGTGGCTGTTCCTCAGTCTTTCTGGCTGCTCTGCGAATATGATCCCAGGGATAGATTGGAGAAACCTGTTTTTACTCTTCTCTTTGTCTCCTGTCCTCCATCTCATCTCTTACTTTGATGGTCTGAGTTTCTACTGAAACCAGAGTAGTCTGAGGTCGTACTGAGACAGGAGTTGTTTGGACCTCCACGTGGGCAGTTTGAATCCCAGTTTGGATTTCCACTGAGACCAAGGCAACCCTTCTGAGGGGGGTTCTCTAGCTTTCAGTTTGCTCAACCTGTAGCCCCAGGTACGGGGGCAAAGTAAGAGGACAGGAGGGAGCTGAAGGTTTCACGCCCAAATCTATACCCTTAGGACATGTCTGGCATATTTCGCAGAGAGAAAAAGGGCAACACATATGCTACTTCTACCCATTTCCCTTGTTCCTTACAGAACTGGTCTAATTGTAGAACAGCATTATACTTAAGAGACCCTTCAACTGGCCACCGTTCGCCGTCCTCCAATGGATACCGTGGCCATGCAGTATCACATAGGAAGACCAGGTGTGTCTTCTTTAAGCCCTGGGGATCAAATCTATCCCAGTTTTTCAGGATACAGTTCAAAGGAGTGAGGCTGGAATTGTTAGCTCCCATCTGTAAGAGAGAAAAAAGCGACCAGTGCCATTTTTTCTACCAGAGGCGTCCCTCCCTGCTCTAGATGGGGGTGTAGACAGACGTTACACCAAAAGCTTTTCCTTCCTGGTCGGACTTAGTCTGTCCCTTACCGACACAGGTGCTGTACTCGTCCCTCCCAGTTCTACCACTGAGATGGGGTGGGGATGTACCAGGGGTAGACTTGATAGGATCCCTACCTGACGTCCAGCTCTTCACCTTTAATCTTGCTTGCCTCTGATGTCACCCGGGGTGAATCAGAGTAACCTTCCAGAATGCCTTCCAAGCTAAGACTACTGGGGGAAACATTCGTCACCTGAGTGCCTGTGCATGACCCTGAGTATTTCCCGACCACAATAAGACCGACACAAACATAAAACTGAGATGTTCTTTCCAAGCATCACCACACCAGTATAACAGCCTCCTCTGATCCACTAAGAGTCAGCGTTACCAAAGAAAAAAAAACCCATCGCAGTCCCAATCTGAGTAACCTTTAACCTCAGATATGTTCTGGGAGCTAGAGCTCCATCTAGCTTCCGAACTTTCAATTCCTAGCGAGGCTAGGCACTTTCTTGACTACCAATTCAAGTTTGGGACCTAAGCCACAGTACACAATAACAGTATAGATCACAAGTCCCTTGAAAGTCTATGATTCGATAGATTAGGTTAGTACTTCTAATTCCCAAGGAGTTGTGAAATGGTCAAAGAGACCAAAAAGTTTGACCGAGAAAGGAGAGTTCGGTCCACATGCTTTGCCCATTTCTGGTCCGTTCCCGAAGGAGACATTGGGTGCCTCTTGGCATTGGCAGGTGGTTATAATGCCCCGACAGGTTTCTGCCATAAGCCGTATTAGATCACCATGGAACCGCAGAGCAGGGCTCCTTACTTGCTTCACGCAGGGCATGCCATTCATTCACACAAGCACATGGTAGAGTTAGTAAAGCACAGCAGAAAATGTGTTCTCTAAGAGAACAAAGAACTAAAGCTCCAAGCATCCTTACCTTGTCCCGAAGGATCCCGGACGAGCCCCCAGGATGAAAGGTTGTTGTTGAATCACGCGAAGACACCAGGATTCTTGGCCCCCGGAGGAGAGGAATTCAATCCGGGGCCAGAGACGAGGCTTGATTGCTCAGAGCTTTTGTGTAATAAAGTTCTATTAAAGTATAAAGGAGATAGAGAAAGCTTCTGACATAGGCATCAGAAGGGGGCAGAAAGAGAACCCTCTTGCTAGTGTTAACAATGAAGTTATATACTCTCCAATGAATCCAAAGAGTGTCTGGAGGTTGTAAAGACCTCACCACACCTACTCCCATAATTTACATTTTAAGATAATAGAATTAGCCAGAAGGTTTAACCCAAAGACTGTCCTTAATCCAGAGACTGTCCTCAGGCAGGATACATTATTGTTATATAATACTAAGGAATGTAGAGAAGGAAAGGTTTGTCCTTTCTTCCCCCTTGAGAATTCCAGACCCCTCTCTCCTTGGGGACCCCTAGACTCCCTATCAACCTGCGTAGGAAACGACTCTCTCAGTTCAAAGCCCAGAAGTTTGAAATAATTTGGTCTCTCTGGGGAGTTCCAATGATGTAGAATGGTGTCCAGGAGAGAGAGGGTGGTAATAATGCTGCAAGGAAGTCAGATCCAAGCCATTATCTCCAACCCTCCATCCCTCACAATGTGTATGACTCTAAAACTCCCCATCTGGGTCCTCTATTGACCATATCATTAGCTGGTCAGTGTTCATCTTGACCTTGCATGGCAGATGTTTATCATCTGTCACTGGAGCCTGGGAGCCTGGCCTGGAGAATGCCAACTTCTTCATTTACCTTTAAAACCGGAGAAGCCTCTGCCTTCTCTCTTCATGAGACTGTTCTCATGAAAACTGCAGAAGTCAAGATGGGAGTAGGGAACAATACTATCTACTGCCTCAGCGTGTGATGACCTGCCCTCTGCTCCCTTGAGTTGGTTCCGGTGGAAGCCCCTCCTCTTCTTCTGTTTGCCAGGTCACTCAGAATGTCCCATGCTGGCTCTTCCTCTCTCCTTGCTCTCTGCTTTCTGATTGAACACTTGAGATTCCCTTCCCCCACAACTGGCTAATTTCTATTCAAGTTTCTGTTTAAAATTTTATTTTTAATTTGGGGTTGGTAGATGCAAACTATTACATAAGGAATGAATAAACGATAAGATTCTACTGTATAGCACAGGGAACTATATCCAGTCTCCTGGGATAAGCCATAATGGAAAAGAATATTTAAAAAAACCAATGTATATGTGTAAAATGGACTTACTTTTCTGTACAGCAGAGATTGGTGCAACACTGTGAATAAACTCTTTCTGTTGTTGTTGTTTAGTTGCTAAGTCATGACTGACTTCTTTGTGACCCCATGGATTGCAGTCTGCCAGGCTCGTTGTTCATGGGATTTCCCAGGCAAGAATATGGGAGAGGGTTCTACTTCCTTCTCCAGAGGATTTTCCAGACTCAGGGATCGAACTTGATTCTCCTGCATTGCAGGTGGATTCTTTTATCACTAGGCTGCCTGGGAAGCCCAAAGTAAACCATACATCAATTAAAAAGAATGTCAATATAGAAAGCACACAGAAATTAACATTTTTAAAAAAATAACAAAATGAACTTCTCTGTCCTCAGAATACAGCTTACAATTTGGAGCATTTCTTGAGTCTCAGAAGCCATGGGAGTAAGCCATGAATAAAGGAACATCAATCATATCTGAATACTGTGTTGATGGTCCTGACCAGCATGAAACTCAAGACCATAAAGCAAAGTGTATAAAGACTGCAAAGGAAGAAACAAAACTTTTTATTAACACAGATAATATGATTGTCTACATAGAAAAACTGACAAATCAAAAGACGGAATTTTTTAGGATTAAAAAAGTTAGTAAGTTTCCTGAATACAAAATCAATATGCCAAAATTAGTTGAAGGCCATATACAGAGTTTGAAGATGTAATTTTAAAATCTAAGATTTATAATAGTCAAACACACACACCATTTCTATCTATCTATCTGTCCATCTAAGCACATAAGACATAAAACACTTGGGAAAAAGTTCAGTAAACTTTATGTAAGCCCATTATGGTGAAATTACAAAAACCTTTTGAAAGATACTAAATAGCTAACCGAATGAATAGAGAGACTCAATATTATAAAGATGTCATACATCTCCCCCAATTGAGCTATAGCTGTAATGTAATTCCAATGAAAATGTCAATAGGATATATCATATAATTTGACAAGCTAAAACCCCAAATCTAATTGGAAGTGCTAAGGTCAATAATAGTCAAGACAAAGAAGAAAAATGGGTTGTATGGCCTTTCCTCTGCAGATATTATGAATTACTGTAAAGTTAGGGTAATTAAGTGATGGTGACATTAGACATAGGCAAATTGACAACCATCAGAATACAGGGATCACCAACAGCCCTGACAAATATGGAAACATGATTTATGGGAAACCTGGTGCAGCAAATCTGTGGACAAAGGAGAGACATCTCAAAAAATGGTGCTAGGACTCTGGGTTATCAATAAGGGGAAATAAATTGAACCCCTAAATCTCCCTATACATGAAAATCAATTCCAGGAGGATTAAATATGAAAGATGAAACTGTAAAGCATTTAGACGATAACAAAGGAAAAAGCCTGTAAGTTTCTTTTTTTTTTTTCCCGGCCCCGCTGCCTAGGCAAGTGAGGCCGGGCCACAGGAAGAGAAAATAAGGCCCAGTAGACCCGCCCCAGCCTGTAAGTTTCTAAGCAGGGAAAAAGACTTCTTAAACAAGACACAAAATGCAAACACAGGAGCAATGGCACAAGAGACCAACAGAACTAAAATTTGAGAACTATTTGGATTCTATTTGTAAGGCCTCCCCAGACAGCCATTTTTCTTTTTTGCATTTCTTTTCCGTGGGGATGGTCTTGATCCCTGTCTCCTGTACAAGGTCATGAACCTCATTCCATAGATCATCAGGCCCTCTATCTATCAGATCTAGACCCTTAAATCTATTTCTCACTTCCACTGTATAATCATAAGGGATTTGATTTAGGTCATACTGAATGGTCTAGTGGTTTTCCCTACTTTCTTCAATTTAAGTCTGAATTTGGCAATAAGGAGTTCATGGTCTGAGCCACAGTCAGCTCCTGGTCTTGTTTTTGCTGACTGTATAGAACTTCTCCATCTTTGGCTGCAAAGAATATAATCAATCTGATTTTGGTGTTGACCATCTGGTGATGTCCATGTATAGAGTCTTCTCTTGTGTTGTTGGAAGAGGGTGTTTGTTATGACCAGTGCATTTTCTTGGCAAAACTCTATTCGTCTTTGCCTTGCTTCATTCCATATACCAAGGCCAAATTTGCCTGTTACTCCAGGTGTTTCTTGACTTCCTACTTTTGCATTGCAGTCCCCTATAATGAAAAGTACATCTTTTTTGGGTGTTAATTCTAAAAGGTCTTGTAGGTCTTCATAGAACTGTTCAACTTCAGCTTCTTCAGGTTACTGGTTGGGGCATAGACTTGGATTACTCTGATATTGAATGGTTTGCCTTGGAAACAAACAGAGATCATTCTGTTGTTTTTGAGATTGCATCCAAGTACTGCAGTTTGGACTGTTTTGCTGACCATGATGGCTACTTCATTTCTTCTGAGGGATTCCTGCCCGCAGTAGTAGATATAATGGTCATCTGAGTTAAATTCACCCATTCCAGTCCATTTCAGTTCGCTGATTCCTAGAATGTCGACATTCACTCTTGCCATCTCTTGTTTGACCACTTCCAATTTGCCTTGATTCATGGACCTGACATTCCAGGTTGCTATGCAATATTGCTCTTTACAGCATGGGACCTTGCTTCTATTACCAGTCACATCCACAGCTGGGTATTGTTTTTGCTTTGGCTCCATTTCTTCATTCTTTCTGGAGTTATTTCTCCACTGATCTCCAGTAGCATATTGGGCACCTACTGACCTGGGGAGTTCCTCTTTCAGTATCCTATCATTTTGCCTTTTCATACTGTTCATGGGGTTCTCAAGGCAAGAATACTGAAGTGGTTTGCCATTCCCTTCTCCAGTGGGCCACATTCTATCAGATCTCTCCACCATGACCTGCCCATCTTGGGTTGCCCCATGGGCATGGCTTAGTTTCATTGAGTTAGACAAGGCTGTGGTCCTAGTGTGATTAGACTGACTAGTTTTCTGTGATTATGGTTTCAGTGTGTCTGCCCTCTGATGCCCTCTTGCAACACCTACCATCTTACTTGGGTTTCTCTTATCTTGGGCGTGGGGTATCTCTTCACAGCTGCTCCAGCAAAGCGCAGCCGATGCTCCTTACCTTGGACGAGGGGTATCTTCTCACTGCCGCCCTTCCTGACCTTCAACGTGGGATAGCTCCTCTAGGCCCTCTTATGCCCACCCAGCCACGGTGTAGGGTTGGTCCTCCCGGCCACTGCCCCTGGCCTCGGGTGTGGGGTTGCTCCTCCTGGACGCCGCCCCTGGCCTCAGGCTTAAGGGCATGGGGTATCTCCTCCTGGCCTCCATCCCTGAAAAGAAGAGAAGTGAAAAGCAAAGGAGAAAAGGAAAGATATAAACATCTGAATGCAGAGTTCCAAAGAATGGCAAGGAGAGATAAGAAAACCTACTTCAGTGATCAGTGCAAAGAAATACAGGAAAACAACAGAATGGGAAAGACTAGAGATCTCTTTAAGAAAATCAGCGATACCAAAGGAACATTTCATGCAAAGATGGGCCCTATAAAGGACAGAAATGGTATGGACCTAACAGAAGCAGAAGATATTAAGAAGAGATGGCAAGAATACACAGAAAAACTGTACAAAAAAGATCTTCATGACCCAGATAATCACGATGGTGTGATCACTAACCTAGAGCCAGACATCCTGGAATGTGAAGTCCAATGGGCCTTAGAAAGCATCATTATGAACAAAGCTAGTGGAAGTGATAGAATTCCAGTTGAGCTATTCCAAATCCTGAAAAATGATGCTGTGAAAGTGCTGCACTCACTATGCCAGCAAATTTGGAAAACTCAGCAGTGGCCACAGGACTGGAAAAGATCAGTTTTCATTCCAATCCCAAAGAAAGGCAATGCCAAAGAATGCTCAAACTACCGCACAATTGCACTCATCTCACACGCTAGTAAAGTAATGCTCAAAATTCTCCAAGCCAGGCTTCAGCAATATGTGAACCATGAACTTCCTGATGTTCAAGCTGGTTTTAGAAAAGGCAGAGGAACCAGAGATCAAATTGCCAACATCCGCTGGATCATGGAAAAAGCAAGAGAGTTCCAGAAAAACATCTATTTCTGCTTCATTGACTATGCCAAAGCTTTTGACTGTGTGGATCACAATAAACTGTGGAAAATTCTGAAAGAGATGGGAATATCAGACTACCTGATCTGCCTCTTGAGAAATTTGTATGCAGGTCAGGAAGCACCAGTTAGAACTGGACATGGAACAACAGACTGGTTCCAAATAGGAAAAGGAGTACGTCAAGGCTGTATATTGTCACCCTGTTTATTTAACTTCTATGCAGAGTACATCATGAGAAACGCTGGGCTGGAAGAAGCACAAGCTGGAATCAAGATTGCCAGGAGAAATATCAATAACCTCAGATATGCAGATGACACCACCCTTATGGCAGAAAGTGAAGAGGAACTAAAAAGCCTCTTGATGAAAGTGAAAGTGGAGAGTGAAAAAGTGGGCTTAAAGCTCAACATTCAGAAAATGAAGATCATGGCATCCAGTCCCATCACTTGATGGGAAATAGATGGGGAAACAGTGGAAACAGTGTCAGACTTTATTTTTTTGTGCTCCAAAATCACTGCAGATGGTGACTGCAGCCATGAAATTAAAAGATGCTTACTCTTTGGAAGGAAAGTTATGACCAACCTAGATAGCATATTCAAAAGCAGAGACATTACTTTGCCAACAAAGGTCCAGCTAGTCAAGGCTATGGTTTTTCCAGTGGTCATGTATGGATATGAGAGTTGGACTGTGACGAAGGCTGAGTGCTGAAGAACTGATGCTTTTGAACTGTGGTGTTGGAGAAGACTCTTGAGAGTCCCTTGGACTGCAAGGAGATCCAACCAGTCCATTCTGAAGGAGATCAGCCCTGGTATTTCTTTGGAAGGACTGATGCTAAAGCTGAAACTCCAGTACTTTGGCCACCTCATGTGAAGTGTTGACTCATTGGAAAAGACTCTGATGCTGGGAGGGATTGGGGGCAAGAGGAGAAGGGGACGACAGAGGATGATGGCATCGCTGACTGGATGGACATGAGTCTGAGTGAACTCCGGGAGTTTGTGTTGGACAAGGAGGCCTGGCGTGCTGCGATTCATGCGGTCTCAAAGAGTCGGATACGACTGAGCGAATGATCTGATCTGATCTCTGATCTGATTTGGATTCTGCCACTCTCTGGGCAAACTTGTGACACTTAGGCTGGGGAAGAGGGCTTCTGAGAAGCACATAAACTGCACCTCATACATGGAGATTGTGCAAGCTATTAGGCTTTGTTACAAAGCAATTAATCAACACTTACCAATGGTTAGTTTGTCAGTTTGCACTGAGAGCATTTTAGTTGCATAAGAATGTATGTGCTTAGTCTCTCAGTCATGTCCATCTCTTTGTGACCTCATAGACTGAAGCCCACCAAGTTCCTCTGTCCTTGGGGATTCTCCAGGCAAGAATACTGGAGTGGGTTGCCATGTCCTTCTCCAGGGGATCTTCTCAACCCAGGGATCAAACCCAGGTCTCCTGCATCGCAGGCAGATTCTTTACCCATTGAGCTACCAGGGAAGCCCACATAAGAATAGGAAGAGCATTATATTCTTTTTGAGTCTACAAATATTTACAGAAATTTAATTAACATACAAGGCTATCTGAGATTAGATTATATCACCGCTCCAACATTTACAGATTGATGCACTGGCAAGCATGCTACTGACCCACCTAGTATGTAATATATATGTAAAATTATCAACTACTGTATCAAAACTGATTTTCTTTAAATATTTGGGGTCAGTGTACACTGTAGCTAGATTTGTCTATCTTTGCTTTAGTTGATAGTATGTTTCTATTAATTTTTATCTTTAAATATTTATTTCACAGAAAATAATTGATATATATCCTAAAGCTAAGGATAACTTTGGCAAAAATGGGTCAATAATACATCCTAGAGATTGCAATACAGTCTGTGCCTATTGGGACTGATTCTAAAGGCTTGAAAATGTTTCTGCAGTCAAAAATTTTCCAGTGACATAACTTTGCCTGCAGTTTACTATAAATTTCAGCATATTTGGTAAAACTTTGAAAGGTATTCTGCAAATATCAGAGAAATGACTGAAGGATAGAAGACATTGAGACCTTTTCATCCATTGCTTTAAAAGGAGTGTCAGGTCTTGGTGAAAAGGATGCAAGCATTCAAACTGTTCTTTACATTATTTTCTGTAAAGCAAGACCAGCATCTTTTGTTATTTCAATCCTGGCATTCTTCTTTAAAATTTGACTCTTTTTCCTATGTAAGTGTTGCTAGTCTATAATTAGTTTCTACTCTAATTATGCTCATCTAAAAAAACAAAATCTCATATAGCTGTCATTGTCTATTTTATTTAAACTCAATTTTACTTTATTTTATTTATGTTTTTGATTGCCCTGGGTCTTTGTGGTGGCATGGGCTCTTCCTTGTGGTGTGAGAGCTTCTCTAGTTGTGATCCACAGCTCCAGATCATGTGGACTCAGTTCCAATACCAGGCTTTATTGCTCTGCAGCATGTGGGATTTTAGTTCCCCATCCTGGGATTGAATCTGCATCCTCTGCACTGAAAGTCATATTCTCGACCATTAGGCCAGTAGGGAAATCCTTATGAGTGACTATTTTAAATCGACTGCTCAAACATAGGAATATGTATCACAGCACCAGTGTTAGACGTATAAACTTCTCCCAAAACAAGCTTGAAAAATTTCAGAACATAACATCTTATTCTTTTATAATAACAAATGCATGTAATTGAGTTTGTGTTTGGGGGAGTTCGCTGTACAAATGAACAAATGAGAGTTTTCCAAATTAACCTCAACATACATTTATTTTTAATTTATTAGAGGATAGCTAGTAAAAAAAAAAAATCTTGCTATTAAGCTTATATATATGTTGTTAAAAACCAGCATTAAACATAGCAAGTTTTAGAACATAGACCAATAAAATATATTTTTTCAAGGAGAAATATTTTATCACTGACCTTGTAGAGTTGCTGGCATTTAGTGACACAAAAAAAGCAAATGAACTTTAGTTTGCTTTATCATTCTTATAAATTCTCTATATATAGTATGTCATTTTATTTTTTGTCCTCTGAGAGACCACTTCCACTTCCTAAGCTTGGTTTACCAGTCTGTACAATATTAAACAAAATAACCTTAAGATACATAGATATTTATATATTGAATTTTTAGCTATTTAATTCAACATAGGTCGTGAATCTTTCTATTAAAGTCCTGTTTTGGAATTCTTCACATCTGGTGAGCCTGAACCGAAAGCAGAATGTCAACTTTGCCACCTCAAAATTTCACAAGGATAAAAAAAAAGTTCCCAAATCATGTATAATATCCGTGATAAATCACTTTCAACTGAGACATAAAAGGAATGTAGAGTTCGAAGAAAAGAAGAAAGCGGGTTTTGCGTTGTTTTGTTGTTGTTGTTTTAAAGGGGTATCCACAAGGCCCTGGCTTCAGCACGGGCTTCAGAAGGCTTTCATGTTCTCTAGTACAGCCCTGGGGCTCCGCGGAGTCCCAGAGGGAGAAACTGCCTTTGTGCTCAGTCACCCCTCAGATTTTTCACTTTCACCTATGCCTTTGACCTCTGCAAATTCCTTACTTTCTTACCAGCTGAGAGAATGATTAAAACTATTTTCAAAATATTTTTCTGTCTTATTCAGCTTTTAAGTTGTTTGCATTTGAAAAGTCATTCAGGGCACCTACTCTGCCATCCCTCTGGACATTGACAGCTTCTAAAGAATGTTTTTTCCTTCACTTCCTCCAGCATGACTCTCTGATGTCCACAACTGGCTCCTATCACTGCAATTTATGTTCTCATAGCTTTGTGCACTTCCTCTTTCGTAGCAGGTCCTTATAATATTTGTCTCTCTTTTCCAACAAACTGTCAGCTTCCTGAAGCCACTCTGCATTGCTTCCTGTAATGGCCCCAAAGCTTCACTTGGATACATTCAAGATCCTCTTTTTTGCTTGCTTCCTTTCTTCCTTCTTTCTTTCCCTACTCAATTCTTTTTTCTCAGTCACTTTTTCTTTATTCATTCCTTCAGTAAATATTTAATGAGAGCCAACTGACCTATTTAAACAAGCAGCTAAAATACAATGTCCTAAGAATTATAGTCCCCTTCATGGATCATGGAGCATGGATCCTGGCCTTGTTGTGGCGAAGTGGCTTACATAACTCAATGAAGCTATGAGCCATGCCTTGAAGGTCCACATTACTTTGCCAACAAAGGTCCACATATTCAAAGCTATGGTTTTTCCAGTAGTCATGTATGAAGAAAGCTGAGTGCTGAAGAATTGATGCTTTTGAACTGTAGTGCCGGAGAAGACTCTTGAGAGTCCCTTGGACTGCAAGGAGATCCAACCAGACAATTCTAAAGGAAATCAGTCCCGAGTATTCATTGGAAGGATTGATGCTGAAGCTGAAGCTCCAATACCTTGGCCACCTGATGTGAAGAGACTGGAAAGCCTGGTGTGCTGCAACCCATGGGGTTTCAGAGTCAGACACGACTTAGTGACTGAACAACAATTATGGTCTGAGAATTATAAGATGACATAGATGTGTGTGGGGGGTTATGCTTGAGGTAAACTTGAGAAATGTAGGGAGGACCCACAGAAGACTTTATAAATTTCCCACAGCAATTATCCACTCTTTAATACTCTTTTTTCTACCCTCTCCCTTTCTCACTGTCTTCTCTCCCTTTATATTCTCCCTGGAATCATCTCCCAAAGAAACCACCCAGATCAAACACCTACCTCAGGATTTGCTTTTAAAGAAAGCCATATGAGTAAATGGATAGACCATTGTTCCAGTCTTTCCCTGTCTTTCACTCTACTGTGACTTTTTAGTCTCAGATCTTACTGTTACCTCCGTCATTTTCACCAAGTTTTTCAAAGTAAACTTCTGAGAGAGAAGCTTATTTTTCCCAAATCCTCTTTCCTAGACCAGACTCTTCCTCCATTCATCATAAGCCTATAGACTGGCTATTTCAGGGTAAGGCACATGTTCCCACCCCAGTTCAATCCATTGTGGTTGGCCGCATAGGGTACAGAGGGCTGACCTCAGTAACATCTACTGGCAGAGAAATGAGGTGGCAGGCACCCATGGAATTCTCCAGGCCATAATATTAGAGTGAGTAGCCTTTCCCTTCTCCAAGGGATCTTCCCAACTCAGGGATCAAACCCAGGTCTCCCACATTGCAGGCAGATTCTTTACTAGCTGAGCCACAAGGGAAGCCCAAGAATTCTGAAGTGGGTAGCCTATCCTTTCTCCAGAAGATCTTCCAGACCCAGAAATTGAACCAGGGTCTCCTGCATTGCAGGTGGATTCTTTACCAACTGAGTTATCAGGGAAGCCCCAATAATATCTCAGGTCAGTTCAGTTCAGTTCAGTCACTCAGTCGTGTCTGACTCTTTGCGACCCCGTGGACTGCAGCATGCCAGGCCTCCCTGTCCATCACCAACTCCTGGAGCTTACTCAACTCATGTCCACTGAGTCAGTGATGCCATCCAACCATCTTATCCTCTGTCATCCCCTTCTCACACCTTCAATCTTTCCCAGCATCAGGGTCTTCTCAAATGATTCAGTTCTTCTCGTCAGGTGGCCAAAGTATTGGAGTTTCAGCTTCAGCATCAGTTCTTTTAATGAATATTCAGGACTGATCTTCTTTAGGATGGACTGGTTGGACCTCCTTGCAGTCCAAGGGACTCTCAAGAGTCTTCTTCAGCACCACAGTTCAAAAGCATCAATGCTTCAGCTCTCAGCTTTCTTTACAATCCAACTCTCACATCCATATGTGACTATTGGAAAAACCATAGCTTTGACTAGACAGACATTTGTTGGCAAATTTATGTCTCTGCTTTTTAATATGCTTTCTAGGTTGGTTGTAACTTTTCTTCCGAGGAGGAAGTGCCTTTTAATTTCATGGCTGCAATCACCATCTGCAGTGGTTTTGGAGCCCCCCAAAATAAAGTCTGTCATTGTTTCCATTGTTTCCCCATCTATTTGTCATGAAGTCACAGGACCAGCTGCCATGATCTTAGTTTTCTAAATGTTGAGTTTTAAGCCAACTTTTTCACTCTCATCTTTCACTTTCATCAAGAGACTCTTTAGTTCTTCTTCACTTTCTGCCATAAGGGTGGTGTCATCTGCATATCTGACGTTATTGATATTTCTCCCTTCCAATCTTCATTCCAGCTTGTGCTTCATCCAGCTCGGCATTCCACATGATGTACTTTGCATATAAGTTAAATAATCAGGGTGACAATATACAGCCTTGACGTACTCCTTTTCCTATTTGGAACCAGTCTGTTGTTCCATGTCCAGTTCTAACTGTTGCTTCTTGACCTGCATACAGATGTTTCAGGAGGCAGGTCAGGTGGTCTGGTATTCCCATCTCTTTAAGCATGTTCCACAGTTTGTTGTGATCCACACAGTCAAAGTCTTTGGCATAGTCAATAAAGCAGAAGTAGATGTTTTTCTGGAACTCTCTTGCTTTTTTGATGCTCCAGCAGATGTTGGCAATTTGATCTCTGGGTCCTCTGCCTTTTCTAAATCCAGTTTGAACATCTGGAAGTTCCTGGTTCACATACTGTTGAAGCCTGGCTTGGAGAATTTTGAGCACTTCTTTGCTAGTGTGTGAGATGAATGCAACTGTGCGGTCATATGAATATTCTTTGGCATTGCTTTTCTTTGGGATTGGAATGCAAACTGACCTTGTCCAGTTTTGTGGCCACTGCGTAGTTTTCCAAATGTGCTGGCATGTTTGCCGGCACTTTCACAGAGTGTAGTGCTTTCACAGCACTATAATATCTACTGGCAGAGAAATGAGGGTTGCAGACAGTCTGAAAATTAGTATGAATTGAATTCTTTCAACAGTACTATACAGGAAGTAATATTGTTCCACTATCAGATGAGAAAACCGAAGTTCAAAGAGGTTAAGTGATCAGTTTAAGATTTCACACACGTTAATGGTGGTGTCTGGGCTTACATCCCAAACTTTCTAACCCCAGCATTGTTTTTACCAGACTACAATGTATCTATAGCCTGAATGGTCCAGCATCAGCAGATTAGATGTAAAACCAATACGCCTCTTTTAAGTTAACTGCAATATGTGACAAAGTAAATTATTTCCTGAAACAAGCTCTTGCCTGTCTTTTACCTTTTTTGTTTTGAGAGCATAAAAGTCAAAATATATAAGCAAACAATTGCATCTTTGTAGTGGAAACAGAAAGTTTAGGGGCCAAGTGGTGGGCAGTGGATAGTTTGTCTTAGAAAATTCATAGGTAATTGGTGACATAGTTGGGATCTTAACAGGAGATATTATAGTCAGAGGGGCTATAAATCTAAAGCCTGTCTCACTCAGAGTGGACATTTCATCACATCACTGTGAAAGCTGTAAGCAAAAAGCATGTCTGTAAGATTTCCCCCTTGACCCAATATCTATTTTTGTGATGTGAAGCAATGGCTCTTCAAAAATACACAGAATGCCTGGCAGGGCATTTATTGTTTCAAGTGGAAAGGGAATGTATTGCCTCAATGTAATAGAAGACCCCAGTAGGGTAAATAAACTTCACATTTGTCTCTAGTCAGGGTCAAATGAGGCCTCCCTGGTGGCTCAGAGAGAAAAGACTCCACTTGCAATGCAGGAGACCTAAGTTTGATCCCTGGGTCAAATAGCACCATCAGGATTCAGCTCTTCTATCTTTTAGCTCTGTCTTTGGTAAAATTTTAGTCTCTATCAGATAGAAGCAGCCATTTCAGTCCCCACCCCCTTTCAGGTTTCAAGTCTATAGAGTCAGAGCAAATGCCTGTTTGCTAGGAGCCTTAGTACAGATCTCAGTGAATACTGTTGAGTTCTAGGTAATGGCTTGCCCATCCCTGAACCAATCATTGTGATGAAAGAAATTAGGTTGCCTGATTGGCTGCACCTGATTCCCTGGTTTGGCTACAGTGTTGGATTTACCTAAAACATTCCAATGAAGAGTGACAGGAGATGGAACTCCTAACAAAATCAAGATCCTTTTATCACAAGAAAAGAATAAACTCTTGATGGCCCCAGTAGATAGGCTTTCCAGGTGATGTTATTGGTAAAGAACCCTCCTGCCAATGTAGGAAACATAATAGACGTGGGTTTGGTCTCTGGGTCAGGAAGATCCCTGGGAGGAGGGCATGGCAACCCACTCCAAAATTCTTGCCTGGAGAATCCCATGGACAGAGGAGCGAGGTGGGCTACAATTCATAGGGTTGCAAAGAGTCTGACACTACTGAAGTGACTTAGCATGCACACATGACCCCAATACATGCACATGCATAGATACAATAAGCATCCCTTACATAACCTATGTTATCCTTACAAAGAAAGCTGTGGTTCTAATGCACTGGGATACAAACATGTTCAAAAACTTGTTGGATTTGAGCTGTTCTCAGATACTCAAACTAATTAATGGGCTGACAGATTCTGTAGGTAGAATTCCAAGGGTTCAGAAAACAAGGGACATCTGGATTGCTTTTCTAATGCCGATCTGGCAAATTCCTATTCATTCCTCTATCCTAGTTTATTCGCTATCTTCTCTGTGAAGCATTCCCTCATTCTCTGATCAAGGTCCTTTCCTTTCATAATTATAGTGGTTATTGATAGTTCTGCAAAGAAGGTTGTTGCAGAACGCTATTGTTCACTCACCCAGTTGTGTCTGACTCTGCAACCCCATGGACTGCAGCATGCCAGGCCTCCCTGGCAGATTTAGTTCCAGGCCACGACAATAAAGTGAATATTGCAATAAAGTGAGTCACAGGAATTTTTCCTTCCCAATACATATAAACATTATCTTTACTATACTGTGTATAAGTGTTATGTAATACATTATGTCTAAAAAAAAAGTGTATACCTTAATTAAAAATACTTTAGTGATAAAAAATGTTAACGACCATCTGAGCTTTCAGTGAGTCATAATAGTTTTGCTGGCAGAAGGCCATGATGTCAATGACTGCTGACTGCTCAGGGTGGTGGTTACTAAAGGTTGGGGTAACTGTGGCAATTTCTTGAACTAAGACAAAATAAAGTTTACTGTATCGATTGACTCTTTTACGATAGCACTTCAAAGCCATTGTAGGGTTATTAATTGGCCTAATTTCATTATTACTGTGTCTCAGGGAATAGAGAGTCCTCAAAGGTGGAAAGAGACAAGGAACAGCAAGTTGGTGAGCAGATAGAACACACACACAGTATTTGTCAATTAAGTTCATTGTCTTCTAAGGCCACATTTTGTAGCATCCAAAACAGTGACAATGGTAACATTATGAAGACCGATTATAGATTATTATAAAAATATAATAAAAATGAAAAGTTTTAAATATTGTGAGAATTATCAAAATAAGACAGAGACACTCGGTAAGCAAATGCTGTTGGAAAAATGATGCCAATAGGCTTACTCAATGCAGGGTTGACACAAACCCTCAATTTGTAAAAAAAAACATGGTGTCTGTGAAGAGGAATAAAATGAGATGTGCCTGTACACATTCTTGTTAAGAAAACATGGAACATTATCCAGAGTAGATCACATATTAAGCCATGGAATAAGTCTAAACAAACTTAAGAGGAAGAAAATTGCACCAATTATCTTTTTTGACAATAATTGAATGAAGCCAAAAATTAATAACACTGAGAAAATAGAAGAATTCATTAGCATGTGGAAACTACACAACAGATTCTTAAATGACCATTGGGTCAAAGAGAAAAAAAAATGTAAAAGGGAATTTAAGAAATATCTGAAGACAAATAAAAATGAAAACACAACATTCCAAATCTTATGGGATCCAGGGGAAAAAAGTATTAAGAGGGAAGTTTATAGTTGATAGAGGTGAACACTTATAGTTAAAAACAATAAAGATCTCAAATAAACAACCTAATTTTACACCTCAAGAAATCAGAAAAAGAGAAACAAATTAGGCCCCCAAATAGTAGAAGAAATGAAATACTAAAGATTAGAGCAGAAATAAGTGAAATAGAGAACAGGAAAACAATTTTAAAATCAACAAAACTAACAGTTGGTTTCTTGAAAAGATAAAGAAAATCCACAAATCATTAGTTTTCCATATGTATGGCTGTTCTTTGTCTTACTGACCTCGGTCTGGTCACACTTGCCCAGGATAGGACCCCAACAAAGTCTTCACATGAGTTTACTAAGCAAACTGAATGAGACACAACACCCAGCATAGCCCTGACATGTTGTTAAGTATCCAACGTGCTAAATGCATTGAGCACAAATTTCCCTGGAACAAAAAGCTCTGCTTGTTTATTGGTGGAAATATGTTTATTTTATTTAACATGCAATGATGAAATAGATACATCAGTAGTCAAACCTCAGACATCTTGTTTACCTAAAGTTGTCTGTCTGTCTCCACAGTCCCGGAGAACGGTTCTGAGAGATTCTCCTTAGAGAAGAGCATAGGCTGCTGCACATACTTTATTTTGATTTATTTCACCTTCAAAGACTCATTTGTGGCTGATTTCTCACTTCAGTAAGGTTGTCAATGAGCGTGTACAGGATCATACGGAGCCCAGGAATTTCAACCTGAAGTCACACATACAGCAAAATGCTTAAAAACACAGTCACTGTCATCACACACCCAGGCTATGTACTGATATTTCAACACATTAATGAATGCCCACAGTGTTCATTCCTCTAGGATTGTTCCTTGTCATCCTTGAGCTCCAATTTGTTTATGCGTAAAAGAAAGGAAAAGAATCATACCTAAGTTATGGGAAATTTAAGGAAAAGAGCATTAAGCTATGACAAAACTAGATAGCATATTAAAAATCAGAGACATCACTTTGCCAACAAAGGTACATATAGTCAAACTACTGGTTTTTCCAGTAGTCATGTATGGATGTGAGAGTTGAACCATAATGAAAGCTGAGCGCCAAAGAATTGATGCTTTTGAACTGTGGTGTTGGAGAAGACTCTTGAGAGTTCCTTGGACTGCAAGGAGGTAAAACCAGTTAATATCAAAGGAAATCAATTCTGAATATTCATTGGAAGGACTGATGCTAAAGCTGAAGCTCTAACACTTTGGCCACCTGATGCAAACAGCTGACTCATTGGAAAAGACCCTGATGCTGAGAAAGATTGAGGGCAAGAGGAAAAGGGGGCAACAAAGGATTAAGTAGTTGGATGCCATCACTCATTCAATGGACATTAATTTGAGCAAACTCTGAGAGATGATAAAGGACAGGAAAGCCCGGCATGCTGCAGTCCATGGGGTCACAAAGAATCAGACATGACTTAGCAACTGAACAACAAAGAAACCTCTAATCTGGGCTTAATAAAAGTCACCAAGCTAGGAACACACATATGGTTGCATGCTCATTTGTGTCTGACTCGGTGACCCTATGGACTGTAGCCCACCAGGCTCCTGGATTCTCCAGGCAATAATACTAGAGTGGTTTGCCGTTTCCTCCTCCAGGGTGTCTTGCCGACCCAGGGATCTAACCTGTGTGTCTTGTGTCTCCTGTATTAGCAGCCGGGTTCTTTACCACTTGGGAAGCTAGGAATGCACAAAATAAGAAAGAAAGAAAGAAAGAAAAAAAAAACTTAAGGAAGATTACCAAGTGAAATTGTCTTAGGTTAAACAGATAATTTGATGTATATCTCCTTTGCAAGGTTTTTTCTTCCCTTTGTCATGTTTAACATAAAAAACCAAGCACCTGATCCTGGTACACACATTTGTCCACCATTTGGCTTGGTGGCCCCACTTGCCTCATCTCTTGCAATAGCTGACTCCTTTTTTTAACAGTGAAAATATTGACATGGTTACATCATGATTTGGTCAAGTCATTCCATCTCCCTGGAACTCCCTCCTGCTCCTCTTTGCTAGATGAGAAATTCCTCCTCATTGCCCAAGTCTCAGCTCAGCCTCCATCTTCTCCACCTTCTCCAAATGAGTTCCAAGACCCTGCTCTGTGCTCCTAGAGCACATTGGATAGGATTCTGGCAAAATGCTCTCAATTTTGTGCATACCTACATCTGCTTCCCAGGTGATAAAGAACCCACCTGTCAATGCAGGAGACTTAAGAGACATAGGTTTGAACCCTGGGTCAGAAGGATCCCCTGGAGAAAGGAAGTGGCAGCCCACACCAGTATTCTTGCCTGGAGAATCCTATGGACAGTGAGGCCTGGCGATCTGTAGTCCATAGGGTCACAGAGAGTCAGGCATGATTGAAGCAACTTAACACTGACAAATGTATGTATTATTTCTCAAACTGGATTATAAGATCTTCCACAGAGGTGCCAGGGCTGCTTCTTTTTCACATCCCTGGAGCATATAGCATACGTGCTGGTGATAATTGGAACAAAGGCGCCTCGGTGACATTGGCTGCTTGAACTTTTGCAAAGGCAAGTTTGGTCTGGCTACCTGATTTTAGTCGAACCCCAGGTTTCACCCAGGGCTTT
Source organism: Bos javanicus (assembly GCF_032452875.1). Taxonomy (NCBI): domain Eukaryota; kingdom Metazoa; phylum Chordata; class Mammalia; order Artiodactyla; family Bovidae; genus Bos; species Bos javanicus. Next base: position 106,383,811 of record NC_083873.1, read on the forward strand.
CCTGGTGGCTCAGATGGTAGAGTCTGCTTGCAATTCAGGAGACTGGGTCGCTAAGATCCCTTGAAGAAGGGCATGGCTACTTCCTCCAGTATTCTTGCTTGGAGAATTCCGTGGACAGAAGAGCCTGGTGGGCTACAGTCAAGGAGGTCGCAAAGAGTTGGACATGACTGGGCCACTAACACTTTCACTTTCCGGGTTTTACTCAGGCTTGAGTGATGCTGCAGAGCTTGCTGGCCACTTTTTGGGCAGAGCTTGAATGCTGTTATCCCCACAAGAGAGAACAAGCTCTGGGAACAGAGTCACACTGAAGCAGCTGAGCAGGAAACTACCATGGTAAAGGATTTATTCGCTTGGAGAAAGCTTGTAGCCAGTATTTCCTGTGGCCAGGTTGGAGAGTCTCTTTGGGACCTTGAGCTGAGAGCTGGCAGCTTGCTTGGAAGCCAGTAAAGGAAAATGTCATTAATTAATGACATCCTCTTTCCACCCTCGGAAGTGTGGCATTTGGAAGCAGACTGACGGGAATTTTAATTTTCATTTCAATCTTCACCTATGTGACCTTGAAAAAATTACTTAACTTTTCTAAGCCTCCATATTATCTTCATCTGTGAAACAGGAATAACTGTATTTTCCCAAGAGAGTATGTTGTGAGGAATCTGGACAGACTACAGTATAGAGTATATAGTATCTATACTTTTGAATATTTAGAATATAGTTTCTGGAGGAGCTTGGCTCACAGGATCCTTGACTCAACAGCAACAGTTGTTACTGAGATAAACCAGCTTATGACTAGTTACTTGAATCAGGCAGGGCATCTTCTGTGCTGAAATCACAGATTCCATGTAACCAACTCCCTCTTTTCAATACTCTATCACTTTCCAAAACATGAATGCATTGCCATATTAATACTTCTCAAGATAGCTGTGTCATTACATGTCTGTGTAAGGCATTCAGTCACATCTGACTCTTTGTGACCCCATGGCCTCTAGCCCACCAGGGTCCTCTGTCCATGGAATTCTCCAGGCAAGAATGCTACAGTGGATTGGCAGTTCCTTCTCCAGGGGATCTTCCCAACCCAGGGATAAAACCTGTGTCTCCCATACTGCAGAGAGACCCTTTACCATCTGTCATTACATGGGTCTCCTTGAAGTTGGCAGACCCCAAAATTATGAGCCCTAAATTCAAGCAGGTTATTTCTGGGTTCTTGGCAAATGGCTAACCTCATGCAGCAATGAAATTCTACAACTTCCTACTTGATGATGACACTTCTTGACTCTCTATCCTTGACAATAATACTCACTTTTCCTATATTGTCTTCCAGATTTCTTAACATGGTTTATAAAGTCATCTACCTTCCCATCCTTAGGACTTTGTGTAATTGTTTCCTCTGCCTGGAGCTTTACCATTTGCTCATCTCAATTCTCATCCTTCAGGTCATGAGTTATCTGCCATTATGACCACCCCATGGAGGCCTCACCAACCCTCAGTAGATATAGGACTCAGTGAACTCAGTTTTTTCTATCACTTATCATGCTTTATATTACTTTTGGATTACATCCCCAAACGTGGTTTAATCCGAGCCACTCCCCTTGTTGCTCCAGGCACCAACACTAATAAAGGGGAAAAAAATCCAATAATTGGCCTAGCCATATTCACACCCTCATAAAGCAGATATTCTTGTTTTTCTATTAATTTTCTTGGAGCTCTTTTACCTCTCATGAAAATTGGGATGGTAACACCTTCCAGAGATAATTTCTTTGGCTCTTTGAGAACAAAAGATAACCCCGCAAAAAGAGAGAATCCCTGCACCCGTGTTCTGTTTCTATACCATTCCAACCAGGTAGGTTGTCTAACATTCAGGTCTCTTGATTCTTTAGTAAAACACAGAGAGAAATCTTCCCTCCCTATTTCATGGGTTTATTAAATGGATCCAAAGAGAACAAATAGTATTAGAACATGATGTGCAGAATGTTGATGTAAATGTGAATAGTGCCTGTAACTAACACACCTTGTCTCGGGGAAAGGAGAAAACTGAGTCCTAATAGCGGATTTTCTAATAAAGTTCAGATTACCAGGGAAGATTGGGAAGTGAGACATGGGTATTTAGTGAATATATTTATAAATTACCTGGCTAGAGATGCAGTTTGGGTGGGGAGGATGTGGGGGAGGCATTCTGAGAAGCTGATTTTGTCTCAAATCTCAGGTCTAAAGGTTCTGGAATGGGATGGGAAGGAAGGTACAGAGATTTTGTTCTCCCCACGCCAGCCTTTGCCTCATTTTTGTAGCTATTTTATTCAGAGTTTAAATTTACAGACTTTAGGTGAATAATAAGCATTTTTTTTTTTGTTCTTTTTTGAAAGTCATAAATGCTCATCAAGCAGAAATTGTCAGTGTGAGGCCATTCTCTTGGCATCAAATTGCAGTTTAATGGCAGATCTAGGGTAGGGCTGTGCTGATTCTGTGGCAAAGAGATTTGTGCTGTGTTTTCTAAGAGAATGTAGCACAGGAGACTCATGCCTTTCGCCAGGTTGTGGAACAGGCCCTTGCTGATCAGTTCACTCACCCACATGTTTTCAGCTGGATGTATTCATTTCAATCTAGTCAATACCTACAACAACTGAGTCCTTGACATGTTGGCTTAATCTATCCCTTGGGGGAAAAAATGACTGTAGTGAACTATATCTGAGGTCCCTTAGGCACCAGCCCTGAACCTGTGTTTTCTAATCTGCATAAATTTGTATAAAGACATCAACAATGCCTCTGTTAAAGTCCCAGTCCAACCTAAGTGCGTCATTAACTTTGGTTTCTTTTCTATTTGCTTCTAGATCCACGCTGTCTTTTCCTGATATGCTACCACCCGTCCACCCTCTCTTGGCTACCCTCTGAGGTGATGGTAAGAGATCCACCTGTGAGGAGCTGAGATGCTTATCTTTTAACTCCCAACCCTCATTGGGTGGGGGTGCCCCTGTGGTGTGCTCTTCAGGTGGGCTCGGAGAGCAACCCATCTGGAGACAGCCTCAGGTGAACTAGCAGAGAAATGCAGATGCTTGAAGAAGGATGCTGTCAGCCTTCAAAAGAACCTGTCCACTTGGGCTGTAGGTGAGCTGGGTGTGGGCCAGGGAGTGTGGGTGAGACATTGGCAGTTTCTGTCTGCTGCAATGTGTATTCCAGGCCAAGAGGGATCAGGAGATATGAACAAGAAACAATGGGTACAGAATGGAGAACACAAGGCATGATGCTAGGAGGCAATAGGGCAGTAGGCACAGAGAAAATATGAGTTAGACTAGAAGACCTAAGCAGTTAGCACAGATCTACAAATTTCCCTGCCAAGGTGACTGGAGCCCCCAAGGGCCCACATACAGAATCCATCTGCCATGTCAGTGTGGTGAGATCAAAAACTACTTTTCATGATACCTGTGAGATTCTGTCCTTTCTGTCAACTCATGTGTGTCCTTAAACTATCCCATCTCTTCTTCCTTAAACCTACTTGAGTGCGTCTTTGTTTCTTGCCAGCCAAAGAGCCCCAACTAAATCACTCCTTAAATCTGTAATCCGATCTCAGCTAATCCAGAGCCTCGGGCCTCATCATAAATGCTGGTTGGTGTTCTGCCAGGCAGCATGGTCAGGACATGAAGAAGGCAGACTGTGGAGTCAGATCACTTGGGTTTAATTTCCAGCTCACCTACTTTTTACTGTGTGACTTCAGCAAGTTACCTTAACTTCCTTGTGCTTTAATTTTCTTATCTCTAAAGTGGGGATAATGATACCTATCTTACTGCAATGGGGCTTCCCAGGTGATACCAGTGGTAAAGAACCTGCCTGTCAATGCAGGAGACATATGAGACATGGGTTCGATCTGTGGGTCGGCAAGATCCCCTGGAGCAGGAAATAGCAACTCATTCTAGTCTTCTTACCAGTTCATTTCAGTTCAGTTCAGTCGTTCAGTCGTGTCCAACTCTTTGTGACCCCATGAACTGCAGCATGCCATGGTGATGGTCTCCCTGTCCATCACCAACTCCCAGAGTCCACCCAAACCCATGTCGATGGAGTCAGTGATGCCATCCAGCCATCTCATCCTCTGTCGTCCCCTTCTCCTCCTGCCCTCAATCTTTCCCAGCATCAGGGTCTTTTCAAATGAGTCAGCTCTTCACATCAGGTGGCCAAAGTATTGGAGTTTCAGCTTCAATATTAGTCCTTCCAATGAACACCCAGGACTGATCTCCTTGAGGATGGACTGGTTGGATCTCCTTGCAGTTCAAGGGACTCTCAAGAATCTCCTCCAACACCACAGTTCAAAAGCATCGATTCTTCAGCACTCAGCTTTCTTTATAGTCCAACTCTTACATCCATACATGACCACTGGAAAAACCATAGCTGTGACTAGATGGACCTTTGTTGGCAAAGTAACGTCCCTGCTTTTTAATATGCTATCTAGGTTGGTTAGAGTCGGACACGACTGAAGCGACTTAGCAGCAGCAGCAGCAGGTTGGTTATAACTTTCCTTCCAAGGAGTAACCGTCTTTTAATTTCATGGCTGCAATCACCATCTGCATTATGGAGCCCAGAAAAATAAAGTCAGTTACTGTTTCCACTGTTTCCCCATCTATTTGCCATGAAGTGATGGGTCTGGACGCCATGATCTTAGTTTTCTGAATGTTGAGCTTTAAGCCAACTTTTTCACTCTCCTTTTTCACTTTCCTCAAGAGGCTTTTTAGTTCCTCTTCACTTTGTGCCATAAGGGTGGTGTCATTTGCATATCTGAGGTTATTGATATTTCTCCCAGCAATCTTGATTCCAGCTTGTGCTTCCTCTAGCCCAGCATTTCTCATGATGTACTCTGAATATAGGTTAAATAAAGGAAATCCCATAAACAGAGGAGCCTGGTGGTCTATAGTCCATAGGGTCACAAAGGGTTGGACATGACTTAGCAAGCACATGCATTGTTACTCTAATTTTTTTTAACATCTCAATGGATAGGAGGGAAAACTTGAAGACCAAGGTCCAATCTTGAAAGTTGGTGTTTTTCCAAGATTGAATGCCTCAAACATAATCTAGGAATGCCTCACTGTAGCAAGGGACCAAGTGGATACTCTTAGAGTCTCTTGGCAGATACTTCTGTTATTCCCAGATCTTTGGGGCTTCTTTGCCCATAAATGAGGGTGGGCAAGCTGGGATAATCTCATTCTCTGCTTTGGGACACTTTGTGTATATGTAGCTGGGAGTTTCACTATGTCTCTGCACAGGAAGATGTTAGAGGTAGCTTTGAGTCTGCTCAGTAGGAACCCCCAGCAGTTCCTCCATCGAGCAGGGATACTGCTGAGGTTGACACCCCTGGCAAGTGAGAACTGGCTGGCATTCTGTCACCAAGTCCAGGGACATCTTATTAAACTATTAGACTTTTCTAGTTTCTGTTTACATTTTTCACTACCCATTAAATTCTTAAAGGACAGAAAAAGTGTGATTAAGGCTGGAACTCTGTCTTGTCCCGTGGTTTCTTCCCCTAGACTGTGATGCTCCTTAGAGTTGAGACAGGTCCTGGCTCCTCTGTTGGCCCCACTGGTCTATGGTCCCTGAAAACTGGAACAGAACTGAGCTGTGAAAACACATGATGGCCAAAAAACATTTGATGCACATAGACACAGATAAAGTAATACTATCAAAGTCCTCCTCCAGGGGCATTCACATAATACTGCTCCCACCCTCCCCACCTATAACACTCTTTCAACATTGATGCCTATTAAAACTATTAATCCTTTAGATCTCAGCAAATATATTACCTCTAAAAGGAGTGATCCCAGGTTGGCCAATTAGCCAAGCCCCCTTGTTATACTTTGATGTCAAACTCTACAGCCTATCAAGATGGTTATTCAATTGATAGGAATACAATGGTTAGTCAACTTCATAATTATATATTTAATGTCTGATTATATTTTATATTATGCTCCCCTTCCCCCGACTATAACCTTCATTATACCCAGAAACACATCAACTTCAGGCACCATGGCATCTTAGGTGTCCAGCAGAGTGACTGGAACATAGAAAAATCACAAAACAATATTTTCTTAGTCAATGAAAAAATGAACAAATATAAAGATGGCACACAAAAAATATGTTTACTACAACCCTGAGTCCTAAAATGATTAAAAAACCAGTAGTTGGCTTTTATAGATCCAAGGTTGGCCAAAAACCAGCTGGAGGAGAAGTGGTTTAGGAAATATATAAAAGCTTTCTAATCATCTTTGTTATGGGGGTCCTTTTAGCCAGACAATTATGTTCTCTTGCTCTCCTTTCAGTAAACAGGTTTTGGAAGGGAGGTGCATTTCCATGATGTTTGCCGATTTTATAGATGCTTTTTTTTTTCCCTTGAGCTGATGAGTGAATGATTATTTAAAAAGAAAGAAAGAAAGAAAAAAAAACAAGTGGTTCAAATGGAGAGAGTTTTAGCCCACTGAAGCATTAGTTTAGTGTGGTACTTTTTTTTTTTTTTCTTAATTGCTTTGAGAAAAATAGAAACCTTTAATAATTGGAGTCATGTGCCCTTCAGGGTTGTATGGGTACCAATCTTTGTAAAACTACGTGTAAATACCTTTGAGATGGAACTTAAAATCATCATTGTTTCTTTTATTTTTATGATTATTTTTAATGTAGCATGAACCAAATTGCCTGTTTCCACCACCACACATGTTATTTTGAAACACTGTCCATATTCAGCACAAATCCTATATATTAATTGAAATGTTCATATAACACATCAATGGGAGGGTCACTGATTTCTCTTTAAAGAGAAGTTCAAATACCAAATGGTTATCTTTAAAGAATAGAAAGGGCATTTCCACTCACACATTGGGTATTTCATAGAAACTACCTAACCCAAACATATAGATTTTTCTTTTTTTCTATTTTATTGTTATTCTGAGGAACTCAGATTCATTGATTTTTACTAACCTATGCCAGTGTTTTCCAAACAGTGCTTTATCTAAATGAATGTCTTATCTCCTGTTTTGACAGTCTTCATGGTAAAGCAGGAGACTGAGTGAAAACCATTCCTTCCTTCATTTATTCACCTGTTCCTTCACCCACCTATTTGTTCAAATATTTGTTCATAGACTGAAGACAACTTTATTTGAAGTCTACCACCTGTCAGAAATGGTGCCAGGCTCAGCGTCGTGATACCATGATTCAAATTACCCTTCACTGCACCTGTATGACCCTGGTGGAGGCCGTCCTCACACAGTTGGCAGATACATGATCCTTGTAGTGTTGGTCATTACCTCAATGCGTCTCTCCTTTTCTCACCAAAGCCTTACCTCTTGGGTGCAGAGATGAATCAACAGGATTGTCTGATGTTGGGTAGAAAAGGCAGGTGAGTCAACGGTTACAACTCAATGTGGTATGTGTGAAGATAGGGCTGAGAGTAGGTGTGTGTGAGAGCACAGATAAAGGGTGAATCCACCATGCTGAGGACATAGGGATGGAAAGGGAAGATGACCTCTGAGTTGAGTGTTGTCAGACACGTAGAACTGAGTGTAGCGAAGGGAGAAGGAAGGGAACTTAAGAGAGGGAGCCAGGTGTATCTGGATTTCCACAAGCTCTTTGACAGAGAGTTTCATAGTCAATGGAACTGCTTCTAGAATTGGAAATTGACATATTTTTCATTAGTCTAATAAAGGGGGAGCCTTAGAGAGACTCAGCATGGCCCTCTTGCCTCTTTTTTTTCCACCCCAGGTTCTTCCTCTCACCTTCCACGTGGTCTCCCCTCCTCAGCTGCTTTGTCCAAGTGGAAACTCACTCACTACTGCTGGTGCCTGGAGCACATATTCCATGCCCATGTCTTTTCAACCAGCGCAATCCCGGGCTGAGTCCCCTGCCAGCCATCTGCTGATCTTGGCCAGCTGTGCAGACTCAGCACCTCTGGTGGAAGGTGACGGTGAGCCTTCTGCAAACAGGAAGCACCCGGCTAATTCTGCTGATGATGCAAAATGGGAAAGGAAGATAGGCAGTCACCGTTTTTCAAACTGACAGCTGGAAATAATAAAAACAGACATGAGGCCAAATGTTCACTGGGGCAGAGCATCTTGATGGGAAAGTTGAAACTGAATCAACTTAATGAGGAGAGGAGGTGGCTTTGGGTATATTGCCTATCAGAATGCTGGGCATAGGCAGATAAAACCCCCAAACATTGACTTAATAGACATTAAGGAAGGAGATAAGGCCTCCAGGAAGCCTCCTGTACTTCCTATCTACATATAACCTCACTTTATCAACACCAATGCACTTATAAACCAAAATCTGAAATTCTGAAGCAGAGATTGCCTTTTCAGACAGAGTAATACCACAGGACCCAATTAACTGGGGACAAATAGAAAGTGGGAGATAAAATATTGTATAATGAGATCAGTTGGGGGATGTAAATGAAATCCCACAGTCTTGTAATATGATAGAAAAAATATTTATACAAATCATTATATTTATATGTAGAGCATCAAAGAGTTGCCCAAATCCAGTGCCCATGTGAAATCACCCTCTGGGCAATGGAGAATTCCAGGTATAGTTAGATTCTGGTCCAGAGATGCTCCATTTAGGAAAACCCGAACTGAATGAATCATCTATTATGAATCTGTGGTTGCACTCAGTTTCCGGAAAAACATAGACCTGGATTCTCAGAAATGTATTCCTCTACTGCTTCAGGCTTTCATTTCACATGATGTTACAGAAAGAGGTAACAAAAGGGAAAGGAAAACCTCAGTCATTTTCACAAACCTACAATTTACCAGATAATTTTTTTTTCACATACCTTCTTTAATTTACTTCACATTCATGCAAGAAACAGAACATAGTTCTTCATTTTACAAATTTGAACTCAAGGCTGTGTGTGTGCTTAGTCACTCAGTCATGTTTTCCAGCAAAAATATTGGAAGGGGTCACCAGTCCCCACCCCCACCCCCAGGGGAATCTTCCTGACCCAGGGATCAAACCCACAATTCCAGGATCTTCTGCATTATAGGTACATTCTTTACCCACTTGAGCCACTGGGAACTCAAGGATAGTAGATGCTAACTGACTTACTTAAGGCTGAAGAGTAGAAGAGCAGGGTCTGGGCCACCATTTCAGAAATGCTAGAAGCAAAGTGAATGACTCTGTTCTATACAGGATGAATCACAAGTTGTTCTAAGTACTACCTGGGTACATCTGTGTTTTTAACATCTAGGTCCTAGTAAACCCTGGTCCCCTCATCTTTATAATCCCACCCATCATGCTGCTGACTAGTGATCAGTCATGTCGAACCCTGCAACCCCATGGACTGCAGCCCATCAGCCTCCTCTGACCACCAATCCCGACAAGCTGAAATAAGGTGCTTGCAATTCAAGGTGCTTACCTGTCCCATCTCTTATCTTCAAGATTAGTGACTCAAAGCAGAACTTTCCATTCACAGTGAAGCTTTTGGAATAGAAGGAGAGGTGGAATTTATGCCATTGTTTGTGACTCTTTCTCTTTGATATTATTTAATAACCAGATAATCTCAGAAACAGAATCAAGCCAATGAATACCCAAGGACACAGCTACATAACTTTTAGTTAAATCACTTATTTTCTGTGGTATGCTGGTTGCTTGTTTGGGATTTCAGGTTCATATTAAGAAAGCTCCCATATATGATCTCCATCACCTAGTGGCAGTCACGAGCTACTATAAGAGCTACCAAAATCCAGCACAAATGCTGTTTCTTGTTTGGCTCTCAAACAGTTTTTCTTTATTTTTTTCTTTCTTTTTTGATGATCAAAAACTATTTTTCTTCCAGTTTATTGTGATAATTAACCTACAGCACTGTATAAGTTTAAGGTGTACAGCACAATGGTTTGACATGCATACATCATAAAATGATGATCACAATAAGTGAATATCCATCATCTTATATAGATATTGTTGTTCAGTTGTTCAGTCGTGTCTGACTCTGCAACCCCATGAAATGCAGTATGCTAGGCTTCCCTGTCCAACACCAACTCCCAGACTCTACTCAAACTCATGTCCATTGATTCGGTGATGCCATTCAATCAGCTCATCCTCTATCGTCCCCTTCTCCTCCCGCCTTCAATCATTCCTAGCATCAGGGTCTTTTCAAATGAGCCACTTCGCATCACGTGACCAAGGTATTGACGCTTCAGCTTCAGCATCAGTCCTTCCAATGAATATTCAGGGTTGATTTCCTTTAGGATGGACTGGTTGGATCTCCTTGCAGTCCAAGGGACTCTCAAGAGTCTTATCTAGCCCTGCAATTAGAAAGAATCAGTTGTTTGATGTTTAGTGTTCTTTATAGACATTAAATAAATAGAAAAAAGCAAGTATTTTTTTCTTGGATTTACTCTCTTAACCTCATATATAACATAAAGCAGTGTTAATTATATTTATCTTGATGTAATTTTTAAAAATTCAAATCTATACGTGCACTAGCTATATTTTCCAAGAATTAAACAAGAAGGAAGTGGAGATGCTGGGGATTGAACCCAGGACCTCATACATGCAAAGCATGTGCTCTACCACTGAGCTACATCCCCATGTTCATGCAATGCTTTTAAATAAGTTTTGCCAGTGTTTAATCAAAGAAACTTGCCTGAACCAAACTATTTTACGTTAGGGAAAAAAAAGCAGTATTATTTCATGTGGATGTAATTTTGATAACGGAAGTTGAAGTATATCACAGTTAGTAGCTCAACTCTGGCTTTATAAGAGATATATTTTATCTTCCATAGAGGCAGTAAATCCACAATTTACAAATTATTTTCACAGGAAAAGTGACAGCAGATTATATAAAAGAAAGCAGACAAAGATATAATGATCCAGGAATCCATTCCTTTATGAGGATCCAATTAAATTATATATTATTTAAATGTGTGATTATAAAAGTTATATAAGCTCATTATCAATATTTTTAAATATATATTTATACTATCAGAGATAACTTTTCCATGCAGGGTTACTGTTTCCCAGTCTTTCTTATAGAGTTCATTGGATATACAGCTTTGTATTCTGAATTATTCCCAGTTACACTATATAATCAACACTTCCCCACATTCTTCAAAAACCCACAGCAGCAGTTTGTATGTAGCTGGCTCCAAATCTTTCAGTTAGCACAATTCAGTCCCTGGCCACCAAAGCTTTAGGTACATTCACAGCAAAGATCAATTCTCCTCTTTGAATCTCTTGTCTCTGTGTTTACATGTTTGTGGCTTATTTATTTCATTTACACATAAGGCCTAATATCAGTTTCCCATCTTTTCCTGTAGATGATACTCAAGAAATATGCTTGGATTTGTATTGCTTCCCGCCTCTAGGATGAGCTCTCTTTAGCCACTAAGACCCAGCTTGGTCCACCTCAGCCTTCGTGGGACAGTGTGTTAGTTCCAAGAGGGCCTATCACCGTAACCCTGGTTTTATAATCCCTTGCTTACATGTTTATCTCTTGCACTGTGCTGTGGGCTGTACCCCAACTGAAGATGGAACTTAGTTTATCTTCACTCTTGAATCTTTGTCCTTTAATCTCTACACTTCATACCCAGTTCACAGGTGCTCAATAAGTGTTAACCATGTAAATGAACAAAGATGTAACTATTGAATTGGTTTGCTTTGGCTTTAATCTTTAAGTTGTTTCTGACTCTGCAGCCCCATGAACTGTAACCCTCCAGGCTCCTCTATCCTAAGATTTTCCAGGCATGAATACTAGAGTAGGTTGAATATTGAATGGATAGATTCAAGTTACCAGTCAAGAGAGCCAAGAGTTAACACATAACATTATCTATCTTGGTAGGTTCAGCATATTTGAATCTACAGACCACAGCTTGGATTCAAGAAAAAGGGATAAAGAGTCCCCATTGTATATGGCAAGGCACCCTTCATGGGTCTCAAAAATTTTTCCATGTTGTGAAAGACCTAAAGAGAAGCTGTTAGCTTTTATAATGGCTCATGATTGTAGGAATGGCAATACATAATGTCTCTTCACACACCTTTCTATCTACAATGAACAATGCATCTCTTGAAAGCCAAGCCCTTGAAGACATCTATGGACCAGAAATAGATCTTATATACATTCAGATGACTAGGGCAGAATCTCAATCAAGAGCTATCTGGTGTCAACTGTTTGCATCATGCTTTCTTAATAATGTTTGTTTTAATTGTATAATACTTCAAAAGCATAAGTAGAGCAAGAGTTATTATTTACATTTCAAAGATAAAAAGTAGGCTCAACAAGGGAAAATAAATGACTTATCTAAGGACTTAGTATCAATGAATAGGGCAGCCAGAACTCAAATTGATGTGTTCAATCCACTCTATAATGCTATTAAGGAAAAAAAAAAAAAAATAGAAGAAAAAAAATCAAAAACATCCACTTACTTATATTCTTTAGGCATATCAATTGAACTAAACTTTTCTGTTAGATGCTAAAAGCTAGAAATAGTGAGTATTTATAATTGGAAATAACAGGCACATGGCAGTCAAAACAGGTCTATGCTTGGCTCACAGACATACTATCCGTTCCATATGACCTCTGGGAAATTGACTCATCTCCCAAGGTCAGTTTTCTCAACATAAAACTAGAAAAATAACACCTCCAACAAACAACTCTTCTGAAGATTGATACGGTGATATCATTGTGCACAGTGTCTGGAACACAGTAGGTCTGCCAACAACAGTACTGATATTTACTACCCTGATTCCTACAGATAAAGCAGACACTAAATAAGTGTGCATGCTCAGTTGTGTCTGACTCTTTGCAGCCCCATGGACTGTAGGCAAAATTCTGTCAATGGAATTTTCCAGGCAAAAATACAAGCGGGTAACCATTTCCTTCTCCAAGGAATCTTCCCAACCCAGGGATCAAACCAGGGTCTCCTTGCATTGTAGGCAGATTCTTTACCATCTGAGCTACCAGAGAGGTTGACAATTCCACATGGAAAAACTCTCTTTCCTGTTGTACAGCTGTATCTCCATGGCCCTTCTCAGCATGAGACCAGCATTCCTGTGTGTGTGTATTAATGCCTGGGACAATGAGCTCTGTCTGGTCTGTCCATAATCTCCAAGATAAACTCTACATTCTGAAGGTTTCTTCTGAGTTCCCAGCTGTGATGCTCAACCTTGCTCCAAGAAAAGCAGGACTGTGTCTTCAGCCAGCCAGATGCTTTGTGCTCTTTGTACAATCTGAGTCAAGTTGAGAGCTTTTCACAAATAAATGGTCAGAAACTGATGTGAAGAGTCGACTCATTGGAAAAGACCCTGATGCTAGGGATTGAAGGCAAATGGGGAAAGGGGCAGCAGAGGATGAGATGGTTAGATAGTATCACCAACTCAATGGTCATTAACTTGAGTAAACTCAGGAAGATAGTGGAAGACAGAGGAGCCCAGTGTGCTACAGTTCACGCGGTCACAAGGAGCTGGACACAACTTAGTGACTGAACAACAACTGTTTGGTTGTTAAATCCTGCTTCCAGAAGACAGACCTCCAAACAATCAAAGGCATAAATCTATTGTCATTTTTAAATCTTTTTTTAAAAAATGTTTTGATTTTATAATGGAGTAGAATTGATTAACAATATTGTTAGTTTCAGATGTATAGCAATGTGGTTCAGTTATACATATATCTTCTTCTTTTTCAAATTCTTTTCCCACTTTGATTATTATAGGGTATTGAGCAGTGTTCCTTGTGCTATGCAGTAGATTCTTGTTGGTTTTCTATGTTATATATGGCAGTGTGTAGGTGTCAATCCAAACTTCCAATCTAGCATTTTCCATCCCTTGAGTCATCCTCTAGCAAAATCCTATGCCCCTCAACATCTCTGAATTCTTAGTCCCCTTTTCCACTCAGAACCTCCAAAAATGGCTGAATCTTTAGGATAAGGTGAGATCTTTGATTTCTCACAGGAAACAGTCCAGGATTTCTTTCTATCTGTCTGTGTGAGGTCTGTCTCTGGTACAAGGAATAGAGAAATGAGCCTATGGATGCATTTGGGCTCTGAGAGCTCTAAGATGCCTGCTTGTAAGATCTATGAACTAAGCCTCAACACATCTACCTTAGTTGCATCTTCCAGATCAAAGGAGGGATTCCTTCACCAGCAGAATTCTTTGATTTCTATGTGTCTAAAAATGGGAGCACAACTATTGATAAAGGCAGAAATTAGCAAAGTCTACATCAGCTGTAAATTATCTACATCAAAGCTGTGTTTTTATCATTTCCAGTGTTTTTTTTTTTTTTTTTTGGTTTCTTTTTTTCTAAACAGGCCAAGAAAGTGTTTGCAAAGAGAATGCATTCAGTTTAAGCTAATAACAGTTCTTTCATTAACAGTAATTTCAGCGTGTGAAATACTCAGGTTGTTTGATGCTTGCTTGTGTGTAAAGGGTTTTGCAGGGGGTGTGGGTACCAGTTATAAGATTTTCTGTGGTGACTTTAAAAATCTTCACAAAGTCTTTGATAGTCTTCTGTTGATAGGTGGGATGTATAGCCATTTTCCCAGAATTTTGTCTGGCTTTAGTCCGTCATTCTTAACTGTAGAATTCAGCAGATATGACCTGCCTCTTATGAGGCTGGGTCATAGAAAGGGCAGAGGCATCCACTGTGTTAGCTGGGATGTGTTCCTTTGGAGAACTGAGCTGGTACGTAATCAGCTGTTCTGCTTTGAAACGGCTATGCCTTGAAGAAACCCAAACTATTGGAAAAGATACCACACTACTGCTATATGGGCACGTAACTACTGTATGCTATTATCCATGTGGGGAGATGGCATGGGGAGGCCCAATGAGTTACAATGGACTACAATGGACAATACTTCAAAATCCTTTAGCTGAGCCCTTCCCAAATTCCCAACCAAGACAAACAGTGAATGATAATCAAATTATTGGCATTGCTTTAATTCACTGATTTGGGGCTAATTATTTTAAAAATAGAGACTTCCCAAGTGGCACTAGTGGCAAAGACAAATAAATAAATAAAATAAATAACAGCCTGCCAATGCAGGAGACTAAAAGACACGGGTTTGATCCCTGAGTTAGGAAGATTCCCTGGAGAAGGGCATGGCAACCCACTCCAGTGTTCTTGCCTGGAGAATCTCATGGACAGAGGAGCTTGATGGATTATAGTCCATAAGGTCACAAAGAGTTGGATATGACTGAATCAATCCAAAAACGACAGAATGATCTCTGTTCGTTTCCAAGACAAACCATTCAAGATCACAGTAATCCAAGTCTATGCCCCAACCAGTAACATTGAAGAAGCTGAAGTTGAACGGTTCTATGAAGACCTACAAGACCAGGTTCAATGCACGATACTGGATGCTTGGGGCTAGTGCACTAGGACGACCCAGAGGGATGGTATGGGGAGGGAGGAGGGAGGAGGGAGGAGGGAGGAGGGTTCAGGATGGGGAACACATGTATACCTGTGGCGGATTCATTTTGATATTTGGCAAAACTAATACAATTATGTAAAGTTTAAAAAAAAAAAAAAAAAAGATGTCCTTTTCATTATAGGGGACTGGAATGCAAAAGTAGGAAGTCAAGAAACACCTGGAGTAACAGGTGAATTTGGCCTTGGAATATGGAATGAAGCGGGGCAAAGACTAATAGAGTTTTGCCAAGAAAATGCACTGGTCATAGCAAACACCCTCTTCCAACAACACAAGAGAAGACTCTACACATGGACATCACCAGATGGTCAACACCAAAATCAGATTGATTATATTCTTTGCAGCCAAAGATGGAGAAGCTCTGTGCAGTCAACAAAAACAAGACCAGGAGCTGACTGTGGCTCAGATCATGAACTCCTTATTACCAAATTCAGACTTCAATTGAAGAAAGTAGGGAAAACCACTAGACCATTCAGGCATGATCTAAATCAAATCTCTTATGATTATACAGTGGAGGTGAGAAATAGATTTAAGGGCCTAGATCTGATAGATAGAGTGCCTGATGAACTATGGAATGAGGTTCATGACATTGTACAAGAGACAGGGATCAAGACCATCCCCATGGACAAGAAATGCATAAAAGCAAAATGGCTATCTGGGGAGGCCTTGCAAATAGCTGTGAAAAGAAGAGAAGCAAAAAGCAAAGGGGAAAAGGAAAGATACAAGCATCTGAATTCAGAGTTCCAAAGAATAGCAATAAGAGATAAGAAAGCCTTCCTCAGTGATCAATGCAAAGAAATAGAGGAAAACAACAGAATGGGAAAGACTAGAGATCTCTTCAAGAACATTAGAGATACCAAGGGGACATTTCATGCAAAGATGGGCTTGATAAAGGACAGAAATGGTAGGGACCTAACAGAAGCAGAAGATATTAAGAAGAGGTGGCAAGACTACACAGAAGAACTGTACAAAAAAGAGCTTCACAACCCAGATAATCACGATGGTGTGATCACTGACTTAGAGCCAGACATCCTGGAATGTGAAGTCAAGTGGGCCTTAGAAAGCTTCACTATTAACAAAGCTGGTGGAGGTGATAGAATTCCAGTTGAGCTATTGCAAATCCTGAAAGATGATGCTGTGAAAGTGCTTCACTCAATATGCCAGCAAACTTGGAAAACTCAGCAGTGGCCATAGGACTGGAAAGGTCAGTTTTCATTCCAATCCCAAAGAAAGGCAATGCCAAAGAATGCTCAAACTACCGCACAATTGCACTCATCTCACACGCTAGCAAAGTAATGCTCAAAATTCTCCAAGCCAGGCTTCAGCAGTGCGTGAACTGTGAACTTCCAGATGTTCAAGCTGGTTTTAGAAAAGGCAGCGGACCACAGATCAAATTGCCAACATCTGCTGGATCATGGAAAAAGCAAGAGAGTTCCAGAAAAACATCTATTTCTGCTTTATTGACTATGCCAAAGCCTTTGACTGTGTGGATCACAATAAACTGTGGAAAACTCTGAAAGAGATGGGAATACCAGACCACCTGATCTGCCTCTTGAGAAACCTGTATGCAGGTCAGGAAGCACCAGTTAGAACTGGACATGGAACAACAGACTGGTTCCAAATAGGAAAAGGAGTACATCAAAGCTGTATATTATCACCCTGCTTATTTAACTTATATGCAGAGTACATCATGAGAAACGCTGGACTGGAAGAAACACAAGCTGGAATCAAGATTTCCGAGAGAAATATCAACAACTTCAGATATGCAGATGACACCACCCTTATGGCAGAAAGTGAAGAGGAACTAAAAAGCCTCTTGATGAAAATGAAAGAGGAGAGTGAAAAAATTGGCTTAAAGCTCAACATTCAGAAAACAAAGATCATGGCATCCAGTCCCATCACTTCATGGGAAATAGATGGGGAAACAGTGGAAACAGTGTCAGACTTTATTTTTCTGGGCTCCAAAATCACTGCAGATGGTGACTGCAGCCATAAAATTAAAAGACGCTTACTCCTTGGAAGGAAAGTTATGAGCAACCTAGATAGCATATTCAAAAGCAGAGACATTACTTTGCCAACAAAGGTCCATCTAGTCAAGGCTATGGTTTTTCCTGTGGTCATGCATGGATGTGAGAGTTGGACTGTGAAGAAGGCTGAGTGCTGAAGAATTGATGCTTTTGACCTGTGGTGTTGGAGAAGACTCTTGAGAGTCCCTTGGACTGCAAGGTGATCCAACCAGTCCATTCTGAAGGAGATCAGCTCTGGGATTTCTTTGGAGGGAATGATGCTGAAGCTGGAACCCCAGTACTTTGGCCACCTCATGCGAAGAGTTGACTCATTGGAAAAGACTCTGATGCTGGGAGGGATTGGGGGCAAGAGGAGAAGGGGACGACAGAGGATGAGATGGCTGGATGGCATCACTGACTCGATGGATATGAGTCTGAGTGAACTCCAGGAGTTGGTGATGGACAGGAACGCCTGGCGTGCTGCAATTCATGGGGTCGAGAAGAGTCGGACACGACTGAGTGACTGAACTGAATCAATTTAGCATGCATTACAAAAATAATAATTAGAACATTCTCTTTGTTAAATTTACTTACAGTTCAGTCAATTAAAAAACAAACTTCCTACTGTATGCCATGATCTAGAACAAGATAACGTCCCTGATCTTTAGTAGTTCACATCCTAGAAGTGAAATTGACTATGCAAATCACCAGGAATTCATTCTTTAGGGGACCCAAGGCTACCTTATTGAGATAACTAAAATGAAAGCTCATCAAGCAAAGAAGATAGAGGAGGGCACTCCATCAAAGATGAACTGTGAGTGAAAGTTCAGAGTTCAGTCAGTTCAGTTCAGTTCAGTCACTCAGTCCTGTTCGACTCTTTGTGACCCCATGAATCACAGCACGCCAGGCCTCCCTGTCCATCACCAACTCCCAGAGTTCACTCAGACTCACGTCCATCAAGTCAGTGATGCCATCCAGCCATCTTAGCCTGTGTCGTCCCCTTCTCCTCCTGCCCCCAACCCCTCCCAGCATCAGAGTCTTTTTGCATGAGTCAGTTCTTCGCATGAGGTGGCCAAAGTACTGGAGTTTCAGCTTCAGCATCATTCCTCCCAAAGAACACCCAGGGCTGATCTCCTTTAGAATGTACTGGTTGGATCTCCTTGCAGTCCAAGGGACTCTCAAGAGTCTTCTCCAACACCACAGTTCAAAAGTATCAATTCTTCGGCACTCAGCTTTCTTCACAGTCCAACTCTCACATTCATACATGACCACTGGAAAAACCATAGCCTTGACTAAACGGACCTTTGTTGGCAAAGTAATGTCTCTGCTTTTCTAGGTTGGTCATAACTTTCCTTCCAAGGAATAAGTGTCTTTTAATTTCATGGCTGCAGTCACCATCTGCAGTGATTTTGGAGCCCAGAAAAATAAAGTCTGACACTGTTTCCACTTTTTCCCCATCTATTTCCCATGAAGTGATGGGACCAGATGCCATGATCTTTGTTTTCTGAATGTTGAGCTTTAAGCCAACTTTTTCACTCTCCTCTTTCACTTTCATCAAGAGTCTTTTTAGCATCCAGAATCGTGAGAAATAAATGTTTGCTACTTACAAGCCACTCAATTTATGCTATTCTATTACAGCAGCCCAAACGGACTAAGACAGTATATAAATATAAAAATAACTTTAAAGAAATAGGATTATAATAAACATGCTACTTTATTGCTGCATAAAATTTCTGAATGCTTTTATATGTGAAAAATATATCTCTACATTATTATTTAAATGGCTAGAGACTAATCTGTTATATGCATGTACTATTATTAATTTAACCGATTTTTTATGGATGGACATTTATTTTTTGCTATTATAACAGTTTCTATGTTAACTATCCACTGACCACATGTTATTATGCACTTTCTTGAACAGGTATAGAGAAAAATTAACTGAAAAGGAAGTCTGTGTTAAAGGGATACACACTATAAATTTTGTATCATGTTGCTACATTCTTCACAAAATGTTATACCAATATTTACTTTCTATAGCATTGAATGAGAGTACCCATTTCCTTTCACCTCGTAATCACTAATGTTGCTATTTTTAACCTTTTCCAGTATTATAGGATAACAAAGTGTATCATTTCATTTCTATGAAAATATATCATCTCCTTTCTGTTTTCTGTGGGCTTGAATGTCTTGTCATATGGGTCCCTTTTGGGGTTAGGTATTTGTGTTTTTTGTTCCTTTTTCCATTGATGTAGTTGTCTTCTTTTCGTATTTCTCTGTCAAACCTCTTAGCATAAAGCTAATAAAGCTATTTATTAAATTTCATATTTCAATTTTTGTTTTTATGTGGTTAAACTCACCAGTATTTTCTTTATGTTTTATATTTTTGACAGAGGTTGGAAATAATAATGTTATGAAAATGATACAGTTGCATTTTTGGAAAACCTCACAAGATCTATTGACTCATTGATGAATATAATAAGTAAGTTTAACTGTTATTTAAAAATGCAAAAGTCAATAGCTTTCTTGTAATAAAAATAAAAGGAAAATAGAACCCAAAAATCCCAGTCACAATGGCAGTAACATTAAACAAATATAAGTAACCTTAATAAAAGATATAGCTTTTTAAATAATAAACCTGGAAGAACCAACTTAGACTAACATGCTGCTGCTGCTGCTGCTGCGTTGCTTTAGTCGTGTCCGACTCTGTGCGACCCCATCCCTGGGATTCTCCAGGCAAGAACACTGGAGTGGGTTGCCATTTCCTTCTCCAATGCATGAAAGTAAAAGTGAAAGTGAAGTCGCTCGTGTCCGACTCTAGCGACCCCATAGACTGCAGCCTAACAGGCTCCTCCATCCATGGAATTTTCTAGGCAAAAGTACTGGAGTGGGGTGCCATTGCCTTCTCCAGACTAACATGAAAAATAAGCAAATAAAGAAACTTACCTAGTTGAGGTGAGGGAAGACTCATAATGCGAAGATGGCAATTTGCCCAACCTCAGTCTATAAATTCAGTGTACTTCTAATTAAAGATCCAATGATTTTTAAAATTCATTCAATTATTCTAAGGTGCATCTTGAAAAATACATATGCAACAATGAGAAAGACTACTTTGAAAAGGAGAAGTAATGCAAAGACAGCTTTAGTGTTATAAATTAAAATATGTTTTAAATCTCAATTCCAATTAAAACAGAAATCACTACAGAAATTGGCAAAATGATGAATGAAAGAAATACGAGTTAGAGCCAAATATGCATAGGAAGTTAGTCTATGGCCAAGAGAGTATTGAAATCAGTGGAAAAGCATGGATTATTCAATAAATTGTATTAGGAGGATTGGCAAGCCTCTAAAAGAAAAAAGTTGAGATCGCTTGTTCACTTTTTTACACCAAAATGAGTTCCAAATGAGCAAAGATTTAAATGTGAAAACAGGCAAAACAAAAATTCCATATGGATGCTAAATAAAACAAGGTCACTGTCATGGTTTAAATATCAAATGAGTGCTTGAAATAAAGGATAGCAGTAGGGATGTGAAAAGAAAGGAAGGCCAGGCTGGTGAGGGAGGGGAGGCAATTAAGAGGTGGTGGTATTGACAGGGTTGATGATTGATTGGATACAAAATAGTGTGAAAGGAGGGATGAAGTAGTGAAAAAAAAGTGACTGTTTTTTACTCTTGGAATACAATGAAGGCACACTGAGGTCATTATCACCAGCAGGTAAATCCCCCTGCCTTTTCCAAAGCCTGATCCAGACTCTAGTTCCTTGACAGGATGTTCACAAAGCACCCCAATTTGAAATAAACTTTTTCTCAATTACAAATCCATAGCTCCTTGTTTTAACTTATTTTAGCTTGAGCCAAATGACTCATCTACTTAAATTCTAGATCTTCGAGACATTTCCAATTAAGACTTGCTTGAAAGTCTGGATTTGTGACAATGGGCTCATATCTTATATATAGTGTCAATCAGCATCTCTGGACCTCAACTGATTTCTGTTTATAACTCTTCACCTTAATGGGTTGAATTAGAAAGGTAACACCACCTGGTTCTTCGGATCTCAGTCCCTTTGGAGTACCACTGTCCCCATGGAGCTGATGACCCCACAAGAGCTGGGTTTCTAGAAGCTCAGCCTCTACTTAGAGGTGCTCTTACAGATTGAATTATGTTAGTTAAAAAAAAAAAAAATTGGACCTTTAGTTAGAAGTGAATTGAATTTATAGATTGAGGATGGGCAAATTGTCATCCCAAGTCAAAGTCAACCTCCATTACTTTAGAATGTGACCTTATATGGAGATAGTGTCTTTACAGAGTAATCAGATTAATGAAGTCTTCAGCCTGTGCCCTAATGCAATATGACCGGCATGCTTATTAAAAGAGGATTTGAACATAGATACACAAACACGGGGTAAATGTTGTGTGAAGATGAAAACAGAGATGAGGGTGATGGTTCTACAAAGGGACACTAACCATCAGTAGAAAATCATCAGAAACTAAGATGTAGGCAAGGAATAAATTCTCCCTTAAAGCCAAGAGAAGGAATCCAATTTGCCAGCATTTTGATTTGAGACATCTAAGCCCCTGAAATCTGAGATAATGAATTTCTGTTGTTAAGCTACTTAGTTTATGATATTTTGTTACAGCAGCCCTAACAAGCAAATGTAGGTGCCTACATACTTTTTCCTCCTTCGTACACTTTTTAAAGGCTAAGTGAAGTCAAAGGAAGGATTCCTACTCAAAATTATCACCATTTTGCTACTAATCAAACTTTACAAACACCAGTTATGTGGTAGAAGTAGATAAAATTAATCATGGGATGATTTTCTGAGAATTCTAGTTTTATTGGTCATAATTCTTACATACAAATGCTAGAATCCCTTCACTATTTAAATAGAAAATATCTTTATTAAAGGATACTCTAGTGGCTCAATCAATAAAGAATCTGCCTGCAATGCAGGAGCCCACCCGTTATGCAGGAAATTCCGTTTGATCCCTGGATTGAGACGATCCCCTAGAGAAGGAAATGGCATTCCACTCCACTATTCTTGCCTGGGAAATCACATGGACAGAGGAGCCTGGTGGACTACAGTCCATGGGGTTGCAAGAGTCAGACATGACTTAGCAGCTAAACCACCACCAGATAATACCAAGTATCCCAAGACGGTGGGAAGTGGATCTTTGATGCTGGACAGTTAGTGTATAATCACATAAGGGCTTCTCTAGGAAAAACCGTACTTGGTACTGTGAGTGAGTAGATGTCAGAAGTCCCAATGTCTCCTTGCCTGAAGGAACAGCTGACTCTGTCTCCAGACCTATTGTGTCCTCACACTGTTCATTTCCAAACCCAAGTCCAATCTAAAGAAACCAGGTCACATGTTCGAACCCTAGCTGCAAAGAATCATGATAGAGATTTTCTGTCTTTCTCTATAAGATAGCTAGACTTATAAAGTTGGAAATTACCAAAATAAATGGAAAGTGCTCAAAGATAACCACCAAAGGTTCAAATGATGATGGATGCAACTCAATCATCAACCTGCAATAGTGTGTGAACAGGACTCTAGTTTGGGCCCCTGTGTTATCACTAGAAAAATAGATAACCAGAAAACATGAGGTGAAATATATCAGCATTTTTGTTGGTATGTTTATGAAAAAAACTTATTGGAAGAATAAGATACCTTAGATAGGATCCTGGAATAGAAAAGCATATCAAGTGAAAACTAAGGGAACTTGAATACCAATTCATTGGTTTTGACAAATGTACTGTACTCATGTCAGCTGTTAATAACAGGAGAAATTGAGTGGGGAGTGTAGAACTCTGTATAATCTTTGTGATTCTTCTATAAACCTGAAATAAAATTATAAAATAAAAACTATTAATTAAAATCAATGAGTCATTTTTTCTCTGAGAAAGGAAATAGAAGACTGTGATAATTTATTTGAGAAAGGAAATAAGACTTCATATTGTTCTCCTCCACTTACAGGACCTAGAAGGGAAGGGGAAAGGAAAGACTGTCATGTCAGAGAAACAGCCAACCCTTCTAGGCCACTGAGGATAAGATGTAGGACACAGGAGCATGGGCAAAGCTGGAGGACATGGTGTTAAGTGAAATAAGCCACAGAAAAGCAAGTACTGCACTATTCCACTTATACGAAGTATCCAAAATAGTCAAATTCATAAACTCAACGAATGGAATGGCGGTCATCAGGAGTTAGGGGAGGGGATGGGTGTGTGCTTGTGCTAAATTACTTCAGTCTGAGTCTGACTCTTTATGACCCTATGAACCATAGCCCTCCAAGCTCCTCTGTCTATGGAATTTTCCAGGCAAGAATACTGGAGTAGGTTGACATGCCCTCCTCCAGGGGATCTTCCTGACCCAGGGATCAAACCCATGTCTCTTACATCCCTGCATTGTCAGCAGGGTTCTTTACCAGTAGCACCCCTTGGAAAGACCTGGGGGGAAGGGTAACTGGGGAATTACTAATCAACAGGCATAAAGTTTCAGTGAAGTGAGATCTAGAGATCTTATGTACAACTTGTTACCTATGGTCAACCATAATGTGTTTCACCCTTTAAAGATGTTATATTTCATGATGTGTTGTTACACAAAAAAATAAAATTAAAAAAAAATTCAAAAATGTGAGATACAGATTTGGGGATGCTCGGTTTTAACAAAGCACAAGAGTTACAGGACATACAATGGTCAATGCAGAACAAAATTATTCTGAATAATAAATCTAGAGAATCTAAGTGGGACAACCTTCAGGGACAGATGGGGCTTAACCACATGGCATGGATGAGAGGATTTTGCAAAAGTGGACTGTTTTATAATAAATTGAAAGCCCTTTTTGTGCCAAGCTCACTGAAGAACACAGTGTTACAATGCTGGGTATGATTTTTGCTTTTTCAATTCAAAGCAAAGGGGATGATTTCCCAAGCCTGTAACTTTCAGAACAGAATAAAGAGTTTTAAGTGGCTATTCAAACGGGGAGAGCACATGTCCAGCAGAACAAGAACAGAAATGCATAAGGAACTGCAAAAGTAAACACCCTGTGGGACATTTGGGGTGAGCACTGGAAGTCACCCCAAATGACTTGGTTTGAATATTTCCCCTGAGATTCCTAAGTTGAAACTTGAATGCACAATGTCATTACGGGTCCAAGCTCATTCTGCTTATCACACCACAGGCCAATAATTTGGAGATGTGTTGAGGCAAGGAATACGAATTTTGGAGAGCCAGCCAATTGAGAAGATGACAGACTAATGTCTCAAAATAACCATCTTATTGAGATCTGGATGCCAGGTTCTTTTATAGATCAGAGATGGGGGCAGTGAAGAAGCAAAATAAAAAGGCCACTAATTTTGCAAATATCTCCTAGAATGACAAATCTCAGGCAGGGGGTGTGTTAATTTTTTTCCTTCCTGCCATCTACAGATGGACAGGGTTCTGAACAAAGATACTTTAGTTTAACAGTCATGCCGAGGGGCAGGGTTCTCTGACCCAGGCCATTGTGTATGATTATAATAACAAACACAACAAAAAGCAAGTTAGAGACACAGTTCCAATAAGGAGTCAGAGTTGACTTCTCCCTGCAACAATATGATAGTACTGGGGAGGCGGGGAATGAGGAGGTGCATGGACTAAGATAGAAGTCCCACACAATGTGAGACTTCCATATGGATTTTATTTACACTTTAAGGATAGGGTGGCCTTAGCTGACAACTGTATTATGGAAAAAAACAAATTGAAGTCTTGTAACTATAACTGACCCACAGCTTCATGTCCAGGCAGGGAAAATTTAAACTTGGCTCAGGGAGGTAGTCTGCTCATCTCTTGACCCCAAGAAGGGATGAGTATCATTTGAAGCCTTTTGGAAAGTGATCATAGCTACAAATGATTTTCTGAAACTAGTTCTTGGTAACCAGAGAACAAATCTTCTGATACTTGGGCTTTTGATTGCCTTGGTTTTCAGACCTGAGGACTCCAGGAGAGTGCTGAAAATGGTTTTCTGAAAAAAGCTCTCATTTACTTTATCTTAGGTATCCCAGCTGGCTCAGTGGTAAAGAATTCACCTTTTGATGCAGGAGAGGCCTGGCATGCTGCAGTCCACTGGGTCGCAAAGAGTCAGACATGACTGAGCGACTGAACTGAACTGAACTGAAATATCATTTTCTAAGTTAACTAATAATAGGCATTTCTCGAAAGAATTTATTTATGAGAATTTTATAATGACCCCTTGTAAAATTTTTGTTATTAAAATGACAAGTCGAAGTTAGACTTACGGCTAGCATTTTTTTTTTTAGCTTTTTTCAAGAAAATGTAGTTGCTATTAAGCTTAGATAAGATTTGGGAGCATTCTACAAAAGAAGAAAAATCAAAAGATCTGGACTGGAAAGACAATTGTGCTTATCAGTTCAGTTCAGTTCAGTCACTCAGTCATGTCCAACTCTTTGTGACCCAGTGGACCGCAGCACGCCAGGCCTTCCTGTCCATCACCAACTCCCGGAGTTTACTCAAACTCATGTCCATTGAGTTGGTGATGCTATCCAAGTATCTTATCCTCTATTGTCCCCTTCTCCTCCTGCCTTCAATGTTTCCCAGCATCAGAGTCTTTTCAAATGAGTCAGCTCTTCACATTAGGTGGCCAAAGTATTAGAGTTTCACCTTATGAGTCCCTTTAAAGTGAAATGTAAAAATGTTATTGGGGAAACACTTCATATGAATTATCTTGTGTTTTCTCTTCTCAAGCAAGATATCCAAGCTAAAGCAAAGGTTAAAGTAGTACATACTCTTTAATGCAAATACAAATTAATTTAATCTGTCCTTGATAAAAGTTATCAGCAGTTGTCATCTAAGCATTTATTTCTAACTAGAGAAAAGATATAATTTTTTTCTTTTTCTTGATTCTGAATTTCCTCAAAGCCATACAAACATTGGGTATAATTTGAGAAAGAAAAAAAAAAATCAGGAAACATTAGTTTTCCTTTCAAACTCTGATTCTTAATCTATGACCATTAATTATGTTTAATTTATCTTCTCCAAAGTATTTCTTTTTGTGCCAAGATTCTTTTTCATCCTCATAGAAAGAGGTTCGTACCTACTCTCTGCAAATAGATGCACGTAGATCTCACTCGAAGGTTCTAACTCTTTTCATTAAAGTTTGGTCCAGTTTCTAGGGCTTCCCTGATGGCTCAGATGGTAAAGAATCTGCCTGCAATGAATGAGACCCGGGTTTTAGCCCTGGGTTGGAAAGATCCGCTAGAGAAGGGAACGACAACCCACTCCAGGTTCTAATATTTATTTTATAGAGTCCAAACTTTTTCATTTATTTTTACTTGTAACATTCAAAGCAAACATATATAACAGAGTATATTTGTTTAGAGTTGTTTACATTTATGAATTCTGGCATTTCCAAAACTTAAAATATAACCTGTAAAAAAAAATATAGGGTGACAAATTTTCTTGCAGAAAATGAAATATAAAAATGACATTATATAGGCATCACCTCACTTCAGAGACTGCACATTATTAAGAAAACAATGGTAATTTTCAAGTAAGGCAGGGCCTGGTTTGAAATATGCCTTTTATCACTTATTGGTTGTATGAACTCTAAGGATATTCTTAGCATCTTAGAACCTTCTTGTCCTCATCTGTATTAGGGTATGGTAATAAATGCTTCAAAGACTCACTCTCTCTAGCATCTTTGTGCTTTCCTTCTGTAGTATTATGTCCATCAGAATATAAGATTCTTTTTTAAAAAAAAAATCCACCCTTGACCTCAGTTTCCCTTCCAGTGATTGCCTCTCTTATTGCTTTCTACCCCACGGAACAACTTCAAAGACTTTCACTTTCTTATCTTTCAATTGGTTTCCTCCAGTCTGCCTTTTGTCCCATCACCATGTCAGAGGCTCTGCAACCTTCATGTGATCGACCTAGATGGACATTTTCTTATCTCATCTTTTCTTACCTCACAGTGGTATTTAACACAGCCCATCATTCTATTCTTTAGGAAGCTGTCTTCTCTCTCTACTCATAATATGAGCAAGGAAACTGGTTTTCTTCCCACTTTAATAGCTATTCCTTATGGGTCTCCTGTGCAGACTCCTTTTATCTTCCAACTCGTGAATTCTGTAGTGCTTCTAGCCACAGTCTTGGGCTACTTTCCTTATTGATCTTCCATCCCCAGGTATCATCAAAATGCTGAGGCTTTGCTTTCTGTTCATATTTGGTGAATGCAAATTTAGATGTTCACCCCACTTTTTCAAAAGAATTTTAAAGATGTTCACCTCTTTAATCTCTAGACTCATGTGTCCAGCTGCCTACATGTTTATTTAAACATCTCGAAGTCATTTCAAACCACAATTACTCAAATAAACCCCAAAAACCAAAACTAAAATCTATACACACAGGTCTGCTTCTACCTTAGACTTTTCCTTCCCAGGGACCACACCATTTTCAAGCCAATTATTAAATATCAGATTTGGGTTAACTCCACCTTATTCCTCATTATTCACATTGAAGTGACCCCCACCCCCCCAAGCCCTGAATGTCATCCGCCAAACATATATTGGTATTTCTTCATCTTTACTCATCCAAGCCATCATAACTTCTACTATAGGTTGACTTGTGTCCCTCCAGAATTTTATGGTTAAGTCCTAACCCTCAGAACCTCAAAGGTGTCCTATAAGAAGATAGAGTTTTTACAGAGGTAATTAAGCTACAGTGAGTTCATTAGGGTGAGCCCTAATCCAATACAGTCATTTCCTTATTAAAAAAAAGGGCACTTGGAGACAGACACATATAGGAGAGTGCAGAAGATGAATACAGAGATCTGATGATGCTTTTATAAGCCAAGAAATGCCAAAGTGTTCAACAAACAACTAGTAGCTAGGGGATAGGCCAGGAACAGACAATTCCTATGAAGGCCCAGAAGGTGCCAACCCTCCCAACACCAGGACCTCAGACTTCCAGCCTCTAGAACTGGGAGACAATCCATTTTTGCTGTTTAAACAAATGAGTTTGTGGTATTTTCTTACATTAGCTCTTGGAAACGAACATATCACCTTACCTATATTCTTGCTCTTAATCGTTTCAGCTTTGTCTGTTTCCAGGCTATTCCCTTACAGAAAAAAATGATGGTAAAAAAGGAAAGTAATTCCAGTCATATCACTCCCTGTACAGGTGCCTTCTCATTGTGTTTAGAATAAAGCCCAATTCTTTGTCATAGTTTATGAAAGTGAAAGCGTAAAGTGTTAGTTGTTCAGTTGTGTCCAACTCTTTATGACCCCATGGACTGTAGCCCGTCAGGTTTCTTTTTACATACATATATATATATATATATATATTTATTTATTTATTTATTTTAATTGGAGGTTAATTACTTTACAATATTGTATTGGTTTTGCCATATACCAACATGAATCCGCCACAGTTATACACGTGTTCCCCATTCGGAACCCCCCTCCCTCCACCCTCCCCATACCATCCCTCTATGTCGTCCCAGTGCACCAGCCCCACGCATCCAGTATCATGCATCGGTTTCTTATCCATGGAAATCTCCAGGCAAGAATACTGGAGTGAGTTGCCATTCTCATCTCCAGGAGATCCTCTTGACCCAGGGATTGAATCTGGGTCTCCTGCCTTGCAGGCAAATTCTTTATTATCTGAGCCACAAAGTTAACTCAGAGTTTATGAGAGGTCCAATGTTGACCCCACCTTATGTTTCAACATCATCTCATAACATTCTCTCCTTCACTTACCACAGTCAGTCATATTTATTTGCAATCACTCCTTGCTGCTGCTAAATCGCTTCAGTCGTGTCCGACTCTGTGCGACCCCAGAGACAGCAGCCCACCAGGCTCCCCCATCCCTGGGATTCTCCAGGTAAGAACACTGGTTGCCATTTCCTTCTCCAATGCATGAAAGTGAAAAGAAAGTGAAGTCGCTCAGTCATGTTCGACTCCTTAGTGTATTACAAAATTAATTCCTGATTCAGGGCCTTTCCATGTGTTGTTTCTTCTGCCTGAGACATTTATGCCAGCTCTTTTTTTTTTTTTTAAAGTATTTATTTACTTACTTATTTTTATTTTGGGCTGTGTTGGGTCTTCAGTGCTGCCTGGGCTTTCTCTTGTTGCGGCGGGTGAGTGTTACTCTTCGTTTTGGTGCGACAGGCTTCTGATTGTGGTGGCTCCTCTTGTTGCGGAGCACAGCCTCTAAGTGTGGTGGCATCAGTAGTTGCGGCTCAAGGGCTCTAGAGCATGGACTCAACACAGTGGTGCTCAGGCTTATTTTCTCTTCAGCGTGTGGGATCTTCCCGGAACATTGTCCCCTGGGTTGGCAGGCAGATTCGTAATCACCGGATCACCAGGGAAGTCCCTATGCCAGCTCTTTACATGACTGTTTATTTCTCCTAATTAAGTTTTCTGCTTCAATGCTGAAATATTGTTTTGGAGCCTCTCCCCTACCCTGATTCCCTGTCTCAATGCATCTTCTTTATTTCTACCTCAATATTACACAGAATGTCCACTTATTTAATAATCTACTAGTTCATTTATGTGTATGGTTAAAGCCTATCTCTGTGAAAAATAAAAAGTGTCAGAGTATAAGATCCTAGCCTTCATATTAACAATTTATTTCCAATATCTGACACAGGGTAACTCTCAAATAATTTGTTGAATGAATAAACAAAAGAATGGCCATCAATTATATTTTCAGACTCAGTTGATGCAATATGTACTTCATTTACTCAGCATGTGTTTACTGAGTTCCTTTTACATACGGGACACTATTTTAGACACTAGAACTTCAGCATGAATAACACAGACCAACTCTAAGTCTGGGAAAACAGTAAATACAGAAGCCCTGAGAAAGCAGTGTGCCTGAGCATGGAGCCTGCTGAAAGCACGGAGCCTGCTGACAGGGGAGAAGATTAAGGGTAAGGCTTTGAAATAAGACAAGTTAGAAGAGAGGCAAAAAAATAAAATAAAATTTAAACTATTGGCAAGCAAGGGTCACGACAGAGGGAACAATAAGGCTTTTTATACAGTGCAGGAGAGAGATGGTGATGACTTGAGCCAATGGTAGTAAGGCAGGGCAAGAGAAATGATCAGGTTCCAGGTGATTTTCAAAATAGAGCCCAAAGGAATAACAGATGAATTGGATGTGGGTAGTATTGATCAAAAAAGAGCCTAGTTATGGATAATTTCCAGGTTCTTGACCTGAGCAACTTAACGAATGGAGTTGTCATTTACGAAATGAGGTCACCTAGGCGGGAGAAGGTTTCAAGGGAAAGATCAGAATCTGAATTTTGGATGTGTTAAATTAGAAATGTCTGATAGACAACCAGATGGAAATATGATATAAGAAGTTGGCTGTATGAGTTTAAAGGTCAATACAGGGGTCAGTTCAAAGCAAGAAGTGAATTTCAAACCACAGGGTTTTATATCTAGAGACCCTATGAAGACAGTGCCTGCCATAGATTGCTATCAACAAATCATCATTGTCTATGGGTATGTTACTAATCCTTCCTTCTGCATTAAATGTGAAATAAAGTTCAGGAGTGATTTTGATTTAAATAGTTTTATTGGCATTCTATGCAACTGGCGGCCATTTATTTGACTGATTAAAACCAACTAGAAAAATGATCCTAAATTTCTATAATAACTCATGTGCTATGGACAGGGAGGCATTCTTTTCCAAATGTTTATTGGATAGTCTTTTAGCCCACAGACATTTATAGAGAACCTAGTAAGTGTCAGCGACTGACTGGATCAAGATTATATAATGAAAAATAATAGACAGTCCATAGACTTAAAGAAATTAAAATCTGTAGAAGAAACAAGCATGAGGGTTGCAGTTACTAGTCCTTGCCGCAATCATCTTAGCGAGTTGTGAGATTCAAAAGAGATAATCCATGTGAAGTGTTGAATCATGTCCACATCTGTAATTAGCATCCTTTTTACATACACAGAATTTAAAGCCAGAAATGTCAAATACTTTCCCCAAAACAAAGCTGGCCTCAGACCCAGGTTTTCTTTTCTTCTTATTTCTCAGTTTTGTTGAGATATACTTGTCATACAGTGTTATATAACTTTAAGGGGTACAGCTAGTGACCTGACATATATACTATGAAGTGACTATCACATAAGTTTGGTTAATATCCATCATATCATATAGATACAAAAAACAAAAATTTTTTTTCCTCTTGATGATAATTTTCACGATATACTCTCAGAATTTTTCAACTCTACTATACAGCAATGTGAGCTGTATCCATCATATTGTACATTACATTCCTAATACTTATAATTAGAAATCTGTACCTTTTGACCATCATTGTCCAATTCTCCCCAGATTTTCTATTTCTGTATCAGAAACCCACCCACATGACTCCCTCTTAAGACTGGCATTACTTTGAAATGATGATGTCATATAAGCCTTTGGTTCCTTTTTTGAAAAACTGAGACTAAAAAGCAAATGCTTTCAAGCAGTCTATATGCATTTTTAATGAATACTATATGAATTGATGTGCAAATATGTGGTATGTTTTCTTCTGGCTCTTTCTCGGTGGCTTCAGATGAGTAACTGTCACTGAGCATTAATTTTCCCATGTGTAAAACGAGAAGCATAAATGTAACTATTTTGTGAAGCTAGTGTAGGAATTAAACAAAACGAAGCCCCCTGTGTGGACAGAGTGCTGAGCAGGACTGGACCTAACAGTTATCATTACTATGATGATGCAGAACGAAGTAGAAGATTTCATTACACTCATTTAAATTCTCTTTTCTTTAGTTTTCCATTAGCTAGCTCACTGGTCTGACAAATGGGAGAATAAAACTTTAGGGATTAAAAAAAAGAGAGACCTCTTCTAAAAGGGTTTGTTTTTCCCATTTGTGAAGCGTTATTTTTCATGGCACAATCTTCTCTATTTGTTCAGGTTTGTCTTCCTTCATGGAAAAGGAAACGGCAACTCACTCCAGGATTGCCATGAACTTATTGATAAGGATGTTTAAACTGCTAAAAAAAAATGAGTATCAGGAATAAAAACCTGCATTCCCTTTCTAATTTCAATTTCTATAAAAAAATTCTTATGAAAATGAAATGACTAAGGGATTGGGACTAATATCAGCCTAGAAAAATAATGAAAGCAGCTGCTCAATTTACTCAAAATTAGAAATGGGTGTGCTAAGTCACTTCAGTCGTGTCCGACTCTGTGCGACCCCATAGACAGCAGCCCACCAGGCTTCCCCGTCCCTGGGATTCTCCAGACAAGAACACTGGAGTGGGTTGCCATTTCCTTCTCCAATGCATGAAAGTGAAAAGTGAAAGTGAAGTCGCTCAGTTGTGTCCGACTCTAGCGACCCCATGGACTGCAGCCTACCAGGCTCCTCCGTCCATGGGATTTTCCAGGCAAAAGTACTGGAGTGGGGTGCCATTGCCTTCTCCAGAAATGGGTGTAGACTGACTTAATTGTGTTGGAACAACTGGAGTGAGTGGGGGGAGGGAGGCTGTGAGAAAGAATGTTTTTGTAGAGTATCCATGCTGTGTCTTACACTACATGTCCCTCCATTTCACATTTACAGCCAGCATATTTTGACAGAGAGGAAAACTGAGGATCAGAGTGGTCATGCTACAGCCCTAAGTCACATGAGTGAAGCAAAGTGAAGTGGAAGTCATTCAGTTGTGTCCAACTCTTTGTGGCTCCATGAACCATACAGTTCATGGAATTTTCCAAGCCAGAATACTGGAGCGGGTAGCCTTTCCCTCCTGCAGGAGATCTTCCAAACCCAAGGTTTGAACCTAGATATCCTGCATTGTAGGTGGATTCTTTACCTGCTGAGCCACAAGGGAAGCCCATGAAAAATAAGTGAAATAATTAAAAACCAGGGGCATCTACCTCCAAGTCCTACTCTCCTTCTATTACATCATATTACCTTGAAGAACACTATTTATCATATCAAACTTGCTATTTACTTAGCACTGAGCACATGGTGACTTTGTGCTGAATAATGAGACATCGCGGAAAAGAAGATAAGCTTAACTACTGCAGTTGAAGGATTAAGGGCTGATTTTCCTCAGCCCTCAGCCAAAAAGAGAACAGGACCTGGTGGAGGAGCCACTGAACTTCCAAAACTTTGGGGTGAGATGATTCCCAGGGACCTCAAATCCACTGATCCCCAGAGGGTCTCATGGGTCACCTGTCCACGAGTGCCCCTGAGTGACCTCCTTCCATCCCCTGTCTTACTTCCTCACCTCTGTACTAGTCACCTAGGGCTGCCATAACAAGGGACCACACACTGGGTGGCTCAAACAACAAATATACATGTTTCTCATTTCTGGAGACCGAAGTCAGAGATTCAGGTATCTGCAGGGTTGGTTTCTTCTGTGGCCTCTATGCTTGTCCTGTAGAAAGCTGTCTTTGCCTTGTGCCTTCTCTCTGTATTCTTGTATGCCAGTTTGCTTTTCTTAGAAGGACAGCAGTCATATCAGATTAGGACATACCTTAAAGACCTCATTTTATCATAATTACCTCTTTAAAGACCCTGTTTTCAAATATAATCCTATCTGTGGCCCTGGGAGTTAGGATTTTAACATATGAATTTGGGGTGGGGAAGGGATGCAGTTGAACCTATAACACCCTCTCATGTATATTTCCTGCTTCATCTCCTAAATATACTTCTTGTTCTCAAATCCCTGTCTATTGCTTCTGAGGGAACTCAAACTATTTTGCTATGGTTTTACTTTTTTAATGTTTTTCAGTTCTGTCTCTCAGTTGTATCTGACTCTTTGCGACCCCATGGACTGCAGCACGCCAGGCCTCCCTCTCCATCACCAACTCCTGGAGTTTACTCAAACTCATGTCCATTGAGTTGGTGATGCCATTAAACCAGCTCATTCTCTGTCATCCCCTCTCCTCCCACCTTCAATCTTTCCCAGCATCAGGGTCTTTTCAAATGAGTCAGCTCTTCACATCAGGTGGCCAAAGTATTAGAGTTTCAGCTTCAACATCAGTCCTTCCAATGAACATTCAGGACTGATTTCCTTAAGGATGGACTGGTTGGATCTCCTTGCAGTCCAAGGGACTCTCAAGAGTCTTCTCCAACATCACAGTTCAAAAGCATCACTTCTTTGGCATTCAGCTTTCTTTATAGTCCAACTCTCACATCCATACATGACTACTGGAAAAACCATAGCCTTGACTGGATGGACCTTTATTATTTTTATAAATGACTAATTCTTTAACACACTTCTGCCAGTGTGGAATTATTAACATCTACATTGTACATATAAACTGACAGAGAGGCCATAAATATTCCCAACAATTTGTAAAGAGGGGGGAAAAGAAAAACCAGAGGCCTTTGATGAGAACACAGATCTATGTGAGTCAGCATCTTTACATTCTCTCCTCTTGCCTCTGTCATGGTCTTTAGTAATTTCCAGAAAGTCTCTAGAAAACCTCAAGATAACTCATGATACTGTAGATAAAAATCTTAACTCTTCTAAGTTGCTTTTTCTGTCCAAAAAATTGTTGGTACTGAGACTTGAACAGAAATGCATTCCTATTTCTCAGATCAGCTTAAACAGCCCCCCTGAGCACAGACTCCAGGGAATGCATTAGTTTGGTCTAAGGAAATGCAAGATGAATAAGATCCTGTTCCCCTAAACTCTCTTGTGAAAAATATCATGTAGATTTTAGTGCAAATAAGCACTTCATTTTCAATGTGGAAAGACATGCTTCCTTTTTGGAAATTCAGAACTAAATAACAGCTTATATTTTCCTTTCAAGCAGGGCTTCTGGGAAACATTAGGCTTATCCATATTATTATTATGTTTGCAATTGGTTCCCATTCTCTTTGATGTATTTTGTTTATTCACATTCTGATATTTCACAGTACCAACCACCATAAAACAATGACACCCGACACCAACAATAGCAGTTTTTTTTTTGCCAATATTAATAAAAACACATCATGTCTTAGGCTCCATGATTTACATGTATTTTATTATTTTATGCAACAACTCAATGATGTGATTGACTAAACAAGCTGTTTTAGAGAAATGGGATTCCTTTCTCAAGATCATACAACTAACAGATGAGATGCTGGGGATTCAAACTTGTGTCTGTATGACTCCAAAGCCTGGGCTTAACCTCAGTGATAAAATCTTCCTGCAGTAGTTGGGGCCATTTTAAATATCTTGTTAAAAGAGGTGGACTGGGCTTTCCCTGGTGGCTCAGTGGCAAATAATCAGCCTACCGATGCAGGAGACATGGGTTCAATCGCTGGCCTGTGAAGATCCCACATGTAGCAGAAAAACAAAGCCCATGTATGGCAACTATTGAGCCTGTGCTCTACAGCCTGGGGGTTGCAACTGTTGAGGCCATGTGCCACAGCTACTGAACCTCTACACCTAGAGCCCGTGCTCTGCATCAAGAAAAACCACTGCAGTGAGAAGTCTACACACCACAGCTGGAGTGTAGCCCCTGATCACCACAGAGAAAAGGTCTTGGAGCAACAAAGACCCAGGACAGTAAAAAGTAAATAAATTAAAAAAAAAAAAAAAAAGATGTGGACTGTATACCATGGTGGGGGTGTGTGTGTGGGTGATGTGGAGATGCTCTGCTCAGAATCACTTTCCCAGATTTGATGCAGGAAGCATAAATACCTTCAGCCCAAGATAGTACATCTTCATACCCAACACACATGGGGGCAAGAATGCCAAAGTCATGATTTCCCCAGGCTTCTTGTGGTCAATGACTGAGTAAGGGGGTGGTTATCAAGCAGGCCCACTCCTACTCCTTGATGGGAAATTCTTCCAAAGGATTACTTTGACCTAGAGTCACTTTGGCCTAAGGACTTTCTCCAAATTTCAGAGTGGTCTGAGGCTCTTTCTATTCAACTCTTCTATCCCTCTCTCCTTTCACAGATATCAGATTTGGTCTAAGACTCTCTTTATCTACTTCTCATCCCTCCTCCTTTAGTTTTCACAGGCACTTATTTTTCCCACTATGATTTTTTTTAATTTAATTTTTATTTGGCATCAGACTATTGCAATGTTGTGTTAATTTCAGGTGTACAGCAAAGTCATTCAGTTATACATATACATATATCCATTCTTTTTCAGGTTCTTTTCCCATATCACAGAATATTGAGTAGAGTTCCCTGGGCTATACAGTAGGTTTTTGTTGATTATTTATTTTATGTATGCTGTGTGTGTGTTCAGTTGTGTCTGACTATCCATGACCCCATGGACTGTAGCCTACCAGGCTCCTCTGTCCATGGAATTTTCCAGGCAAGAATACTGGAGTAGGTTTCCATTTCCTACTCCAGATCTTCCCTACCCAAGGATTGAACCTTCATCTCTTGCATCTCCTGCATTGGCAGACAGATTCTTTACCACCGCACCATCTGGGAAGTCCATTTCATACACAATAGTGTGGATATACCAAGCCCAGACTCCCAATTATCCTTCCACTCATCTTTCCCCTCTGGGAACCATGCTTGTTTTTGAAGTCTATGATTCTGTTTCTGTTTTGTAAGTAAGTTCATTTTTATAATTTTTGAGCCATCTCCTGGTAAACCTCATGTACTTCTAATCTCATCTTTCATCAGAGAGAAGGCTAGAATAAAAGAAACTAAGTGTACTCATTCTTAAATTTTTTTGCTATAATCCAAAAGCTAACTTATGCCCGTGACATACTCAACACTCAAGAAATAGTAGTTGGATAAATGCCTTCTGCATTCCAGTTGCCTGTAATATTGGGGTAATGGGTAACAGAGATGGGAGCCATGATGTAAAAAGGATCTGTGATGAGAGAAGCATAGGTCAAGTTCTTTGGTTGGAGAAGATTATATTGGAGAGACAAGCAGAGAGCTTCATGGAAGGGGACCATTCCACACAATGAGGTTTGCTTGAGTGCGGAAAATTCAAAGATGTTCATTAGTAGAACTACAGAAACAGTACAAATGAAATAGAGAGCTCTTTTTCTATTACACAGCTTCTACTGGCCAAGTAAGTGGTGACACATGACTGGAGTAGCTTTACAGAGCATAAACGGGGAGCAGAATGGACAGGAGGACTGGCGAATGGATTGTGTGTGAAATTGTACTCTTTTATGGTTCTATTTCTTTTCCTCTTTAAATTGTAGGATAATTGCTTTACACTGTTGTATTGGTTTCTGTTGCACAACAATATGAATCAGTCATAAGTTTACATATACCCTCTCCCTCTTGAGCCTCCCTTCCACCTCCTGCAATGATCCAGAAAGGAGAATGTAGTTCTCTCCAAACAGGGCTGCCCAATAGAATCACAATGCAAGCTACACATGAGCCACACATTTGTGACTCAAAATTTTCTGCTATGTGCATGAGAAAATGGGTGAAGATAACTTAATAATATATTTTAATTATCCAAAGTATTGTTACTTCATCATGTAATAAATATAAGTTATTCATGAGATGTTTTACATTGTTTTTTATTAAGATTGAATAAATTTTCAAAATCTGACATTTTATACTGAACAGCACATCTCAGTTCAAACCAGCCACATTTGAGTGTTCAGTGGCCATCTGTGTCTAGTGAACACTTCTACTGAACACCTCAGTTCTTGTCATTGTTGTTCAATTGCTCAGTTGTCTCTGAGTCTTCCTGACCCCATGGACTTTAGCACGCCACTCTTCCCTATCCTTCACCATCTCCTGGAGCTTGCTCAAACTCATGTCCATTGAGTCAGTGATGCCATTCAACCATCTCATCCTCTGTTGCCCCCTTCTCCTACCTTCAATCTTTCCCAGCATTAGGGTCTTTTCTTCACAGAGTAAGTTCTTTGCATCAGGTGGCCAAAGTATTGGAGCTTCAGCTTCAGCATCAGTCCTTCCAATGAATATCCAGGGTTAATTTCCCTTAGGACTGACTGATATGATCTCCTTGCTGTCCAAGGGGCTTCAAGAGTGTTCTCCAGCACCACAATTCTAAAGCCCAGCACCACAATTCTAAAGCATCAGTTTTGCAGTGCTCAGCTTTCTTTTTGTCCAGTTCTCATATCCGTACATGACTACTGGAAAAACTATAGTTTTGACTATACGGGCTTTTGAGAGGATTGGCTTTGGAGAATCCAGCTCTTGCCCTGGCTAAGTGTGTGACTGTGAGCACATCAGGGGATCTCTGAGTCTCAGTGGCCTCAGATGTATAATGATGAAAACTCTATCCAGCTCTTCTTTACCCATGACGTTATTGTCCGTGCTTTGTTACAGGCACAATTCTATGTGCCTTGCAGCACAAATTTAATTTACCTAACAACTCTATGAGGTGGGTATACTATGATCTCCTGGTGCTATTAGAGATAAGGGTGCTGTGAGAAAGAGACGTGAATGACTCATCCAGGGTCACCCAGTGAGTAAGTGGTAGAGTCGGCATTCAAACCCTGGCCATCAGCACCAGAATCCATGTTCTTATCTTTCTATCATGCTGTATCCCTAACAGAGCTTTGAGACCCCAAATTATAAACAACAACAGCAATGAAACAACAGCAAAGCAAAGTGCTCAGGAGGCAAGAATTTCTAGACACAACCAGGAGGTGACTCTGTAGACAGCAGACTTGAATTCTGTAATGGAATTTGTATAAAACAAACGCTATTATCCCCAATCTAATACGAACTTGTTTCTTGACAGGCTTGGAATTAATTTCTATCCAAATAGAGTTTTAAAAAGTTATAGTCTTTAACATTTTATAGCACCGAGCAGTTTAACAAGCACTTTTATATGCATTCACACATTCAATCACTACGAGGGAACTATCATTAATTTTCTTTCCAGGAAAGTGAGAGGAAGTTCAGAGTGGCAGAGAGACTTATCCATTGTCATAGAGTAGGAGGTCTTGAAACAAGGTCTCTGAATTAAAACCTGCCAATCTTCCTTGGCATTTTTTAAGCCTGTTTGTAAAGCCCATGTACACTTGAATGAACATTGTTGTCCGGATTATCATTTGAAAGAACTGTATGTCTCTACACAGGTTTTTTGCACTTGTCATTTCTTCTACTTCAACAGTAAATAATACCCATTCTTATAAGTTAAATGATTTCTCACCAAGGGATGGTGAAGTCCTAATCCCCAGTAGGTGTGAATGTGACCTTATTTGGAAATAGGATCTTTGCAGGTGAGCAAGTCAAGATGAGGTCATTAGGTTGGAAGCTTTTAATCCAGCGTGACTGATGTTCTTACAAAAAGGGGAAATTTGGACAAAGAGACAGACACATACAAAGGACAGATAACATAAAAACAGACAAAAGATGGCCGTCTACAAATCCAGGAGCACTTGAGGCTTCCAGAAGCTAGGAAAAAGGAGGAGTAGATTCTCTTTTA
The DNA here is from genome assembly GCF_032452875.1 of Bos javanicus. Lineage (NCBI taxonomy): Eukaryota > Metazoa > Chordata > Mammalia > Artiodactyla > Bovidae > Bos > Bos javanicus. Next base: position 106,423,550 of record NC_083873.1, read on the forward strand.
CAGATCTCAGAAGGAACCAACCCTGCAGTCTTAGCTCAGACTGTTATAATAAATCACCATGGAAGGACTGATGCTGCAGCTGAAACTCCAATACTTTGGCCACCTGGTGCAGAGAGTGACTCATTGGATAAGACACTGATACTGAAGACTGAGGAAAGGAGAAGGGCAGGAGGAGAAGGAGTCGACAGAGGATGAGATGGGTGGATGGCATCACTGACTCAATGGACATAAGTTTGAGCAAACTCCAAAGATAGTGAAGGACGGGGACGCCTGGCACACTGCAGTCCATTGCAAAGAGTTGGCTGTGACTTACTGACTGAACAACAACAACAATGGCCTATGTGGCTTATTTACAAGAAAAATTTATTTCTCACAGTTCAAGATGTCTGAGAGCAGAGTGCCAAGGTGGTCAGGTTCTGGTGAAATCCCTCTTTCAGATGTCTGACTTCTGTCTGTGACCTCACGTGGTGGAAAAGAACAAGAGAACTCTCTGGGGGTCCCTTTTATAATATAATATCACTAATCCCATTCACAGGGCTCTATCCTCATGACTGAGTTACCTCTCAAAAAACCTCACCTCCTGCCTCCGGCCGTATCAGCCTGAAGGTGCCCGATCTCGTCTGATCTCGGAAAAAACCTCACCTCCTAATACCATCACATTGGGATGTGGGATGTCAACAAAGGAATTTTGGAGAAACACAAGCATTCAGATCATAACATCTGCCAATAGCTTGTTTGGGCTTCTAGTTTTGAGAGCTGCAAAACACTTAACACCTATTGTTTAAGTCATCATGGTCTGAGGTTCTTTTCTGCAGCAGCCCTAGGAAACACACACACTCGTGGCCTTTTTGCAACTCTGTGCTGTGTCGATCCCTTCAAAGATGCTTTACCTGAATGTCACCTGTCTCATTACTGGGAATCATTTCACCAGATCACTTCCTTCTTTATCAAATTTCTGGGGGGGAAAAAAAACCAACCTTGTCTGTCTGTGCCAAGTCCACCTCTTTAAATTAGAATGCTCGCATTGTGAAGGCAAGTATCACATGTGTCTTGTTCATCTAGCATGCTTGGCATAAAGTGCAAATAAACTAAATATTTACTGATTTGTAAAGAAGGGGGAGTGGGGAAGAAAGCCAGGTATGAGGGAAGGAAGAAAGGATGAAAGGAAGGAAGGAAGGGAGGAAGGAAGAGGAGGGAGGGGGGATATTAAAGATGGAGTTGGATCTACCTTTTGCAAAAGTACTTTGCACATTACAAGGAAATATGTGGATATTAGTGATCCTATCATCATTATTACTGCATTTTTCATTGTGTTTGAATCAATTTGTGCACCATTAGATCTGGACTTTAGTGGCTGACTTTATTTTTCTGGGCTCCGCAATCACTGCAGATGGTGATTGCAGCAATGAAATTAAAAGACACTTACTCCTTGGAAGGAAAGTTATAACCAACCTAGACAGCATATTGAAAAGCAGAGAAATTACTTTGTCAACAAAGATCTGTCTAGTCAAGGCTATGGTTTTTCCAGTGGTCACGTATGGTTGTGAGAGTTGGACTATAAAGAAAGCTGAGCGCCGAAGAATTGATGCTTTTGAACTGTGGTGTTGGAGAAGATTCTTGAGAGCCCCTTGGACTGCAAGGAGATCCAACCAGTCCATCATAAAAGAGATCAGTCCTGGGTGTTCATTGGAAGGACTGATGTTGAAGCTGAAACTCCAATACTTTGGCCACCTGATGTGAAGAGCTGGCTCATTTGAAAAGACTCTGATGCTGGGAAATATTGAGGGCAGGAGGACAAGGGGATGATGAGAGGATGAGATGGTTGGATGGCATCACCGACTTGATGGACATGGGTTTTGGTGGACTCTGGGAGTTGGTGATGGACAGGGAGGCCTGGTGTGCTGCGTGGTTCATGGGGTTGCAAAGAGTCGGACACGACTGAGCAACTGAACTGTACTGAATGGAAGATATCTGCTGTTTCCCTGAATGTGTTTGTCCACAGTTTTATTTTGTCTTCAATTACTGATCCTTTTGACTTTGGTGTGTAGCAATCCCAAGATTTCCTAAAAATAAGTATTTATTAATATGCTTGCTCATTTACTAATTGCTTTTTTTAAATACCAGAGCCTCTTCTATAGCTGAGGTTTGTGTAACCTTTATAGATCTTACTTTACTTCTAATTACATGTGTTCCTCATTTGAGGCTAAAAGCAACTCTTGTCACCACTCCTGTCAAATTTGATTCATGACACCTTAATTATTATAATTTCTTTTTCCTGCAATAGCAGCAAAAGTGTCCACATACATTTTTGTTAGGTCAATTCTTCATGCAAAGAAAAAGGCAATTTGATTTTAAGGAAGCGGAGTTTTAGATGGGGTCCTTATATTTGCCTTTCAATAGGTGAACCCCTTTTATTCCTTTCTCATTGGGGATTATTTCTTGTGAGGACACTATTATTGTGTGGTAGAAAGAGAAGCTGAATCAGACACTAGAAACTCAGTTCAATCTCTAGGTTTGCAGTGTGTCCTTGTAATGGGACCTTGAACAAGTTACTTAAGTTTTCTGGCCTGTAGGTTCCTTGCCTTTAAGATGGACTCAGTGACATCACAAGTCTGGGAGTAGCCCAACTGGGATGACCTTAAATGCAGGTTGACATCCCCCATGAATTGCAGAGTTTTCAGAAAATGACACAGGCTTCCTTTGTGTTGTTTCTTCTTTACGTACATTTGCTTTCACTATCTCCTAGATTACATCCGGTAAGATGTAATCTTACCAGTGATAGGGGATAAAAGCCAGTGATAGGGGATAAAAGACGGGGGCAAGAGGAAAGAAGAAAGAGACAGAGAGAGACAGAGGCAAGGAGAGACAAAGACAGAGAAAGCCCTCTGTGTAGCTGGTCCATCCTTAAATCTCACCCTAGAGCAAAGAAGAGGCTTTGGTTGGAAGCAGGAAGTGATTGCAATGCTCACATAGCTGGAGGCGTGTATGCCTGTGAGAAAAAACAAGGACCTTGCCTCCATATACCAGCTCTGTCACCAGCTAATCCAGAAACCTGAAAAAGAATGATTTAACGTCTCACATCCTCTGTTTCCTTATTTCAAAACAGTATTTGTGAGGTGAAAAGAGATTTATATAACAAGTGTTTGAGGAGTGTGCCTCATCCATTCCATTTGACAGTATGCCTTCTATCTTATAAATTTTGTTGAACCCTTGTGGCTACAGGCTTTGGGAATCTTTATGGATCTGCAGATTTGCAGGTCTCCTTTTCCTTGCTCTTGTTTGGGCTTGCATGTTCCCATTGCTTGGGAAGCACTTTGGATGCTGAAGTTCTGGTGGGACCAGATGGGAACTGAGAGAGAGGGACAGAGAACTGAGAATTCGAGATCCTTTTGAGTGGAGGTAACCATGCTTCTCTTACAATCTTGTGTGAGAAATGGGGAAGCATGTTACCCCCTGGAGTCCCTTAATACATACATCAGTCAACACACGTTTGGTGCCAGTTCCACAGCTGGTGGGCTTTAACACTATTGTCATCTGTTTGCCGCCCATTCTTTCCGGAAAAGAGAGCATAGGGAATTGTTGCTGTTGTTCAGTCACTCAGTCTTGTCCAACTCTTTGCAACCCCATGGATTTTGTGACCCCATGCAGTTCCATGGACAGCAACATGCCAGCTTCTCTGTCCTTCACTGTCTCCTGGAGTTTGCTCAAATTCATGTCCATTGAGTCAGTGATGGGGGCTTCCCTGATAGCTCAGTTAGTAAAGAATCCATCTGCAATGCAGGAGACCAGGGTTCGATCCCTGGGTTGAGAAGATCCTCTGGAGAAGGGAAAGGTTACCCACTCTAGTTTTCTGTCCTGGAGAATTCCATGGACTATATAGCCCATGTGGTCACAAGGAGTTGGACATGACTAAGCGACTTTCACTTTAGGCCAGTGATAGGGGATAGAAGACAGTAATGGAGCCACCTCAGAAGAACTCCAACAACTTCCATTATAATTTCATTTTCTACTGAAGAATATAGCCATTTGTGCTGTGCTGTATTTCTTCTATTCCCCCTTCCACTTTCTCTCTACATTTGTTTAATCTGCCCAGGACCCTGAGGCCACATTGCATGTACTACATCCATGAGCCTCTTTGTGTTCCACCTTCTGGGCAGCCCAGTCAACAGGCAGTGAGGTTCAAGTCTGGATAAAGTCAAGGACTAGGTTGAGGGTTTTTCACTTGGCGTCTTTCTCATGGCTGAGTCTATCGACCAAGGACTACTATTCCTGGCAGGCAGCCCCCTCCACTCACTTCTCCTCCCTCTAGATTCTGGGATTTTCTTCCTCCTCTGGCAACTACAAGCCTGGGAGTGACAATTCCCCTTTCCACTGTTCATGACCTTGCACTTTCCTCAAAACCTGCCCATTCCTTTGTAACTTGTTCCTTTATTAACATTCTACACACGACCCACTTTGTGCCATCTGTCACTGCCTAGGCTGGCCCTGACTGATGCAGATAACAACCCACTTTACCAAGGGTCTGTTCTTCTTTCCCACCATGCAGAATTGTTGCTGGGAAGGGGACTCTCTGCCAAGGGATTGCCTTACCAGACCCTTTGCCCCAGTGTGGGTCACGTGACCAGTTGGGGCCAATAGCAGGCAAGATGCCATGAGGAATGCTTTGTGGTGCGGTCCTGCACTCTGATCTGTTTCTGAGTCAATTTTGGAGGCTGCTGCTTGAGGCAGAGTTCTCACAAGACGTGGGAAAAGTCTCCATTCCCACAGTCACTGAAGAAGGGGAACCTGCTAACCTAAAAATGAGTGAGAAATAAAATTTTAATATATTAAGCCACTGAACCTACACATTGTTCTACTGGTTAGCCTACCCTGACTAATAGAAAGAAGTCACTACTTGATCTTTGAATATGTGATTTTTAATCTTCCTGATACACCTTTAATCTGAGGATGAATATTATCATTTCCAGATGTGGAAATGAAGACATAGCGGGTTAATCCTCCAAGGTTGCACAGAGAAGCATGTGCTCTAGGCTGAAGTGTGTACCTGGCCTCAAAATCAGATGTTGAGGTTCTAACCTCAGCACCTCAGAATGTGACTGGATTGGAAAATAAAGTCTTTAAAGAGATAATGGAGTCATTAGGGTGGGCTCCAATCCAATAGGGTGGGCTGATCTTGTAAGAAGAGATTTGAACACAGACAGACACAGAGGGAAGAAAATGTAGCAACACAGAGAAAAGAGGGTCATCTATAAGCCAAACAGAGAGACTTCAGAAGAACAAGGATTCAAGGCTCCTTCATCTCACGATTCTGGCCTGAAGAACTGTGAGAAAATAAGCTTTTATAATTTAAACCATCTAGTCTATGATAACTTGTTATTACAACCCTAGCAAACTAATACAGAATCATTACTGAGGTGGAATATCACATAGTCCTTCCTCCCTGACTCCTGGGACAGTTACAGTTTCAGCTCTGGAGCCTGTACGTAATCAGACAGATTGGTGTGCAGGAGACAGCTGGGTCAAACTAGGAAGTAACCTGGCATGAATTTTTGAGTGTTCCCATCTCCTTCCCAGGGCTTCCCAGGTGGTGCCGTGATTAAAGAATCCTCTTGCCAAAGCAGGAGAAACAAGAGAGGGGGGTTTGATTCCTGGGTCGAGAAGATCCCCTGGAGTGGAAAATGGCCACCTACTCCAGTATTCTTGCCTGAAAAATCTCATGGACAGGTGCCTGGTAGGCTACAGTCCAGGGATTACAAAGAGTCGGACACAGCTGAGCGACAACACATGGCACTCAAATCTCCTTTTATCTACTCCCTCCACTTTCTCTCGCAGCACTCTTTCCCCTTTTACCCTGGGGGCAATATTGTCATGATCTGGTTCAGTCAATGTTCCCACCTACATTTTGCAGGGTGGGAATTGTAGCTCTGAGAGGAAAAGCAACATTTCTGAGGGATCAGCTTAATGTCCTGCATCTTCACAGTTCTGCAAGGAAACTGGAGCTCACAGAGGCTGAGTGGTTCAGCCACAGACATCAGACATGAGGTCTTTTGACCTTCATATCATCTCTCTGTCCTTACATAGTAGACAGAGGCAAATTGTTCTGCAAAGGATGATACCTCCTTTCAAGTGCTATGAATTATAGAATATTTTCATATTAAAAATGCTTCTGTGCTGTTTAGAAAAGGACAGAATTGATATTGAGTGATGAATGAACCCCTGCCAGATTCCAGAAATGTAAATGAGCATGGTTTTAATATGTCAAACAGTACAATGAGAACCTGAGAACCCACAATCACTTCATCACAGAGGGAGAGACTAACACTGGGGCAGGAGTCTAATTGCCTTTGTTTTTGAAGCAGCTCAGTTTCTGAGAAACATTGGGGTGAGCTCAGTTGCTGAGGAAGTGAAGTGAAGTGAAAGTCGCTCAGTAGTGTCTGACTCTTTGCAATCCCACGGATGGTAGTCCGTGGAATTCTCCAGGCCAGAATACTGGAGTTGATAGTCTTTTAGTTTCAAATTTGATTCATCATTCTGTTGACTTCCATTGGCACAAACAGTCACCTACAGCTGGAATGAGACAGTCTGGGAGCTTCCAGTTGCAGGATCTTGGACTGATCCTTTACATTCACCGAGACTCCATTTTCTCTTCACAAAATTGGAAGCAGTAAAAATAACTAGATGGCAGGTTGGTTGGAGTAATTAAACATTTTCAATGCCTCGTTCAGCTTTTGAGATCTCATATTTGATCCATCAGTTTTAATTCTGTCTACCCTAAACATCAAATTTTCACTCTCTATAATGTGTGTACATAACACTGGATTGTTTAACTCTCAAGGCAGTTGTCTGGGTTAAATTAGGTGATGTGTTCACAGGCAACTAGATTTTATATTGTTGTTTCCATGTAATGCTGTAGTAGTGATTCTTCCAGCTATTGCATCTCAGATCTTTGTGCATGAAAGTGGTTCAGTAAATGCTTATCAAATTGAATCATATTAAATCAAACCGCCTTGTTTAAATTCTACATTTTTATTGACTAAAGAAATCCACAAGTATTGTTTCTGAATCAAAGCACTAAAGTTGTTAGCATTTGTATATTAAAAAAGGAAAGGAAAAACAACCTGAGTATTGACTCAAAGTTGCAGTGCCTACTACAGATTACAGAAGGACACGTTTGAAGCAAATATACACTATAGACTGCAGACCTACCATTTCCTAACACACAATCATTGCACTGCCAAGGTTCCCAAACAAATAATTTTCATTTCCCAAATCACTCTGCTTTCAGTAAAATTGCAATCATTTTAAGGAACACCCATATGAGAAAATTGTAAAATATATTTCTAAAGATGATCACTGAATGGTCCGTGTGAATTCTAGGTACAGATTTCCAATCATTTCACCCTGTGAGATTGCACAGTAATCAGATGGCAAAGTGTGGCACGTCTTCATCTCAAAGTCACTAAAGAAGTGGTGGAAATGCAATGTCTGATTCTGCCCCACATTAAGCAACATGGTGCTGGAAAAATGTCAGTTGGATTTTTCAGAATTTTCTGAAAGAATAACATTACTCAGTTGGCCAGATGGAATACCTGTTTCACAGGCTCTCAACTCTTGTCTAATCCTTCCACTGTTGTTGCCGTCGTTCAGTCTCTTTGTCCTGTCTGAATCTGTGACCCCAGTGGTTTTAGACCCCCAGGCTGCTCTGTCCATGGGATGTCCCGGGCAAGACTACTGGAGTGGGTTGCCATTTCCTTCTCCAGTGGATCTTCCCAACCCAGAGATTGAATCTGCATTTCCCACATTGCAGGCAGATTCTTTGCACTGAGCCACCAGGGAAGCCCCAATCCTTGCATACATATATCCATTTAGAGATGGGGAACATGTGTACACCCATGGCAGATTCATGTTGATGTATGGCAAAACCAATACAATATTGTAAAGTAATTAGCCTCCAATTAAAATAAATAAATTTATATTAAAAAAAGGGTTTTTGAATATATTGCCTTAGGCCATTCTTATAATAATTTGATGAATTATTTCAATCCTTACTTGGTAAATAAGCAAACTAAAAATCAGATAAGTTTGCTACATGAGAGACTAAGTGAGGAGCCTTGACTCTCCATAAGAATCACCTCGGATGTTTATGGGAAAATTAATGACTTATCGGGTAAAGAATCTGCCTGCAATGCAGAAGACAAAGAAGACACGAATTTGACCCCTATGTTGGAAAGATTCTCTGAAGAAGGAAATGGCAACCCACTCCAATATTCTTGCCTGCAAAATCCCATGGACAGAGGAGCCTGGTAGACTACAGTCTACGGGGTCGCAAAGAATTGGGCATGACTGAATGATTAAGTGTGTGAGTCAGAAACTAAGAAACAGAAAACAAACAAAAAAAGAAAGTGCATATTTTTAGCACTCCTCTGTATATGCAAATCACCAGGTCTGGAGGAAAGGTCCAAGAATCTGTATGATTTAAATATCTCCAGGGATCTAAAATGGAGCCAAGCTTAAGAGCCACCAGAATATTGAAAAGAACATCGATTCTGAGCTTGGATTGGAATTCTGATACAGTCTGGTTTCTCTAAAAAGCTGAGAGTAAGACAGAAGTTTAAGTGTGTGAGGATTTTATTGGGATATGTGGTTCCAGGGATCAGGCAAGAAAAATAGGAAAAGAGAGGAGGGAAGAAAGGAAGAAGAGGCAGTGCAAGGCTGCTCACGGATTTAGCCTCTGCCATGATGACCGGGTACACAATCCAAGAGGCAACATGGAATGAACTTTGGGACTGTCCATGTGGGGAGATCCATTTATGCACTGGTTCCATACCTCTTGGTCAAAGATTAGCCACAGCCTCACGTCCAGGCTGCACAGGCAGGACAGTTTAAGAACACAGAGATCTGTAGGCTGAAGGGAAAATGCTCAGGTCAAAATCTAATGGAGGTGCCCTTAGTCTGTGCCACCTTGAAGCTGGTCTGCTTCTGTGTAGAACTGAGGCTGTGGCAGAAATAAAAGAGGATCTGAAGAGATGTCTAAGAAGTACCCAACATAACCCCCATTCCATTCCCTGCCTTCTGGGTGACCTTGGACTTCTTACCTAAGCCTTCCTCAACCTCAGCAACTGCAGGGATAAATTTTATAGAATTCGGGGGTGGATTCATCTTCCAATGTTTAACATAACACAATATCCAGCACACAAACCAGAAGTGGAAAACGTGAAATCACCTTGCCATGTTTCTTTTTTTAAACACAAAGAGTTCTGAACCTCTTTGTGGAGGCTGGCCTCCTCTAGATCTCCACGGGTACCATCTATAGGAACCTCTCACCTCATCCACTGAAGAAAGGAAACAAAACTGGAGATTTTTCAGGAGATGAGGGAGAAGCCTACACTCCCAAGCCAACAACAACACAAAAAGTCACCACGTTTGTTCTTTGGAGCAGAGGGAGAGGCTTGATCTTCAAATACAGATTTTTTCAATCAGAAAAACAACATAGGATAAAAGCTGGTATATTTTTTAACATAAAGGAATGGATAAAGCCTCAAACACATGCACTCAAAGAAGAAAAAGTAAAAGAAGAAAGAATAAAAGCACACTGTGAGGGCCCCTGGCACACAGATACACACATTAATTTTAGTTTCTATGTGTTTAGATTTGCTGTTGTTGTTCAAATGGTAAGTAATGTTCAACTCTTTGAGTCTCCATGGACTGCAGGGCACTAGGCTTCCCTGTCCACTATCTCCTGGAGTTTGCTCAAACTCACATCCATTGATTCAGTGATGCTATCCAACCATCTCATTCTCTGTAGCTCCTAAGGGACATCAACCCTGAATATTCACTGGAAGGACTGATGCTGAAGCTGAAGCTTCAATACTTTGGCCACCTGATGCAAAGAGCTGACTCATTGGAAAAGACCCTGATGCTGGAAAACATTGAGGACAGGAGGAGAAGGGTGCAGTAGAGAATGAGATGTTTAGATTGGCATGACAATAAGATTCTAGATAGCACTACACTGGTGCACAGTATTTAACCAGCCATGGACGTCCTCAAAAGATTTACTGAGTAAAGGAGAGTAATGAGTACATTCACAGGAAGAGTAGGGGGTGGTCTTAGGAAGGCACAACTTGGACATAACTTAGTCATTCATGTACTTAGTTCATTGAGCCCATCTTTGTTGGACACTTGATAGAAGATGGGGACACAGAAGTAAATAGGATCCTGTCTATTGACTTCCCGATGGCTGTTCTTATACACATAGTCATGATACCTGAGGTTGAAGACAACAGAATTTTATTCTGTAGAGATCACACAAGTCTTCCAGAGGTAGTGATGTTTGAGCTGAATTTCAATGTTCATATGCAATTCACCTGGTGTCCAAGAAGAGAAAGAGCTCAGTCTATGGAGAAGTGAAAAAACAGATCTAGAAGAAATAAAATTAAACTTCTGGTACACTCCAGCCTCTCATACTGGCTCACATACATTAAATAGCACAGGTATTAGAATAAGAGACACCTAACTTCAGTTTCTTGCTTGTTTATTTACTGATTATTTGCCATCTTTGCATCACACTAAAGCTTGCAACTTGGAGAGCTTGAGTAACTTGCCCCAAATTGACCTCCCTGGATAGGTATAGTAGTGAAGAGCAAGCAGACATAAAGCCTTACTCAAGGCTTGCAAAGTATAAGGTTTCAATACCCTTGGCTATTATCACTCAGTGTGATGGAAGCATGAAGGTTAGTCTTCATAGAATCCTGCCAAAGGGTTTTCTATAAATAAGCCCTTTTCCCCATGTATCCATTTCAGCCAACAAATGGGAAGCTCTGGATCTGGAGGAGGTGAAATTTCTGGTCATCAAGGAAGGACTTCCAAGAAAGAAGGTAAAAATGGTTTATCCAAATTCTCCACGGCCAAAACACACATTTGCTTCCTTATCCGTCTGCTCCCATTCTACTTACTAACCAAGCTTCCCCAGGGAGCACTGATTTCAGGAAAAGCAAAGTTCTGCTCCATGTCAGCCCCTCAGAGTCCGCTCTATCTAATGTACTCCCAGCTTCATTGTACCACGTCATTCTTCTCTTCTGTGATGCTTAACTTTCCTTCACCACATTTAAACATTTCTAGTATAAGATTTGGTTTTTATTTGTGATTCGTATATGCCTTGACCACTAGCATACAAGCACTACAAAGCAAGGGCTTTATTCCCCCCTGCTATTTTCTTTAAGGTAATAGGTTTTCAAAAAATAATCATGGATATGTTATTACTATACATAGTAATTATGGATGTGTGAATACATGAATAATTAGTAAACTTGGGAACACCAGTAATTTGGAAGAGAAATCTTCATAGTATCAGTTCCTTTTTTGTATTCTTTATTTTACTAAATTGCACAAAATTCCTTTCATGTATTCCAGCCTCAAACATGAGTAGTCTCTGATACCTTCCCTGCTCTGAAGCTCTCTCTACAAGTAAGAAAATGTTGGGTTACGTCATTAATTCTACCTTGTAATTATGTATTCCTTTTTCCCTATCCTAGCTACTGGGATCATTGCTCACATGGCTCACCTTTATAACACCTGGATTGCTTTCTCTTTTCTTTTTTTTGTATGTCCATCTTCTTCGGTTTCCAGGCAGTAATCAGAAAAATCTTTCCAAAAAAAGCATCTGACTGTGTTAACCTATTCAAAATCTTGACCATGTTTTAGAGGAGTTTTCAGTTTCTCCAGCATTATTCTGTTCTTTAAATTTGTATCCTAGGGTCTAGCAATAATGAACTCCTTGCAGCAATTTCAAGCTTGCTTCTAGGCATTTATGCAAGTACTGCATAGCATCTGGCATTTCTATTCACTTTTCTGAGCCCCTTGTGAGCCTATAAACTTCTTGAATTAGAAGACTGCATCTTGTTTATCACTGTATTTCCACAATCTACTAGAATCCATAGCACATCTACGTGTCAATACATATATAAACAAAATAATTTTTATATACCAATATCTTGTGTGTTGGTTAGAAAATATTAATCTTCTTGGGTTTGATCACCTGGGAAAAAGTAATTTCCAATTAAAATGTTGAGACTCACACCCAGTCTCTGTCCTGTCTGACTCTTCGTGGCTCCATGGACTGTAGCCTGCAAGGCTCCTTTGTCCATGGGATTTTTCAGGTAAGAATACTGGAGTGGGTTGCCATTTCCTCCTCCAAGGACCCTTCCCAACCCAGGGATAGAACCTGTGTCTCCTGCATTGGCAGGAAGATTCTTTACCACTGAGCCACTTGGGAAGCCCCCAAATATTGAGGACGACACTAAAACTTTGCAATACCTCTAAGGTATGTGCACTCTTCCTCTCTCTAGCATCAATATTTGCTACAATTAGAAAACCAACCTTAAGAAAATCTATAGCTTAACAGGATGGCCTGAATGATGCTTTTCCTCTTTAACTAAAAAAAAGAAAAATGAAAAAGAAAAAAAGTAAAAAATAAATCATTACTTTCTGTACTCTCCATCAGCCCATCTGTTTCTTACAGGCCATCCTGGTGACAGCTACAAAAAAAAGGTTGACTATGAACCATACCTCTGGCTTCTTGAGAAAGTCACATCTGTATATGCTTGTGTTCAGAAGCAGACAGGAGTTTATTTTTTCAAAAAAGTGCTGTAGCATACCACATTGAGATTCTGCAAACAAAGCATGTTTGTGTTTATTTTAAAGGATAGGAAAAGAACAAACACTTCATTAATTGGCGGATTGGAAGATATATGAAAGAGATATATGAATCAAAGTAAAAACTTAAGCTCAGTGGTTAGAAGCAAATTAATAATAGCTATTATCATATTAAAGAGGAAGAAGAGGAAGAGAATGAACAAGAACAAGAAAAGGATGGTTGTGGGCTAGAACTTATATCCCCGGTGGCACTAATTGCAAAGAATTTACCTGCCAAAGCAGGAGATGTGAGAGACTCAGGTTTGATCCCTGGGTCAGGAAGACCCCCTGGAGTAGGAAATGACAACCCACTCCATATTCTTGCCTGGAGAATCCCATGGACAGAGGAGCCTGGCAGGCTACAGTCCATGGGGTCGCAAAGAGCTGGACACAACTGAAGTGACGTAGCACAGCACACACTGGATTTACTGAGTTTTGTAGCAGAAAGTTAGTCCAGAGATTACTGGGTTCCATGTTTTTTGCTTTGTTTTGTTTTGCTTTTTGTACTGTGGACACAAAAACCCAGAGCACTGAAGTGAGTTATAAGGTCACATGGTGTGAACACAAGTGGTCATCCAAATCAATTTTGATTTAAGAAGCATTCTCATCTAATAACCTCACTGCACATGAGATTTCTTAGCTACTTCAAGGTAACCCAGTTAGAACAGTCAAACCTTGTGCTTGATGGTTTCTGAATAATTTTCTTTTCATATTATTTTTCCTCCTGGTGAATCTAAATACTGAAGATGTTCTGAATCATGGAATAAATATAGTCACGTTTGCATGCTCAATTCTAGAAATGAAAAGAACTTGGATTTGGGGAGTTGGACAATTCAGAACTTAGTGTCCATTCTGTCAAATACTATCTAAAAACCTGGGGCAAGTTTAAATTCATATTCTCAATTTCCTTTTTGTAAAATAGTGAGAATAATCCTCAACATAAAGGCAGTTGGTGAAGCCCAGGTTTAATTATGTACCTTAAGACTATGGCGTAGTACTTGGCACAGTGCTGTTGTTTAGCTGCCAAGTCACGTCCGACTCTTTGCAACCCCGTGGACTGTAGTCAGTCTCCAGCGTCCATGGGATTCTGCAGGTAAGAATGCTGGAGTGGGCTGCCATTTCCTTTTCCAGGGCGTCTTCTCAACTCAGGGATCGAACTTGAGTCTTTGTTTCTTGCATTGCAGGCAGATTCTTTACCACTGAGCCACCTGGGAAGTCCCTACAAACTCTCAAATAGCATGTATATGCCATCAGTACTTCTTAGCCAATGAAAATGATGAAATGTATGATAAAGAAGTATTTCAAAATACAGCTTTGAGTGCTACTTTTACATTATCAAGTGATAAGAAGTTGTTAATTTTAAAAGGATTTAAGTGTATACTGCCAATAAACAACACATTAAAAAAAATCCATAGGAAGCACTTAAAAGTGCATCTGGCGAGTGTGTTGTTACTCTGCGTAGTGCACTGGTGAGAGGTCTAAGTAGGATGGCGGGATCAAAAAGAACACAGTTTCTCAAGGAGCTATAGTGCTTTATCCATTGAAAAAGCTCCAAGTGATACATATATGTTATATATAAACATATATGTAAACACATATATGTAATTAGTTTCATGTTTAACTGAACTACTTAAATATAAAACTGATTACTACAAAGAAAGTTAGAATCTGAGTGATTTTGTATTTTCACATCATGTAAGATGACCAGGGGGTGCAGTGGTAAAAAATCCATCTGCCAATGCAGGAGATGCAAGAGACTTGGGTTCCATCCCTGGGTTGGGAAGTTACCCTGGAGAAGGAAATGGCAACTCACTGCAGTGCTCTTGCCTGGAAAATTCCATGGACAGAGGAACCTATGGCCTGCAGTCCATGGGGTCACAAAGAGTTGGAGATGACTGAGCAGACACACACATGAGATGACCATGAGACAACTGAACACGATTGCTTTCTTTCTTCTTCAAAAGACGATACCATCAGTCAGTTCAGTTCAGTTCAGTCGCTCAGTCATGTTCAACTCTTTGCGACCCCATGAATCGCAGCATAGCAGGCCTCCCTGTCCATCACCAACTCCCGGCGTTCACGTAGACTCACGTCCATCAAGTCAGTGATGCCATCCAGCCATCTCATCCTCTGTCGTCCCCTTCTCCTCCTGCCCCCAATCCCTCCCAGCATCAGAGTCTTTTCCAATGAGTCAACTCTTCGCATGAGGTGGCCAAAGTACTGGAGTTTCAGCTTTAGCATCATTCCTTCCAAAGAAATCCCAGGGCTAATCTCCTTCAGAATGGACTGGTTGGATCTCCTTGCAGTCCAAAGGACTCTCAAGAGTCTTCTCCAACACCACAGTTCAAAAGCATCAATTCTTCGGCGCTCAGCCTTCTTCACAGTCCAACTATAAATAACCAGAAATCACAGAAAATCATGTTACAGTTCTGGCTTTATCTGTCAGTGAACTATGAACTCACATCTGCCATTTACACTCTCATTCTCAGTTTCCTCGCTTGTGAAATATGGATAATGATAACTCTTTCCATCCCCTTCAATTCCAGCCCTATCTTAAGGGTGAAGTAAAATGCTTACAGGGCGGACATGAAACACTAAATAGGTGTCAATTCATTTCTTGGTACAGGCAAGGCCCCATCCTCACAGGGCTAACTAGTTAGTGAGGAAAAGAGGAAAGAGGGGAGGGAAGAACCATGTGAGGACCTGAACCAGGAGGAGGGAGCCTAGCAGTAGCATCAGACTTCAGTTCAGTTCAGGTGCTCAGTTGTATCTGACTCTTTGTGATCCCATGGACTGCAGAAGGTAAGACAGCCTTCCCTGTCCATCACCAACTCCCAGGGGCTTACTCAAACTCATCCACTGAGTCAGTGATGCCATCCAACTGTCTCATCCTCTGTCATCCCCTTCTCACGCCTTCAATCTTTCCCAGCATCAGGGTCTTTTCCAATGAGTCAGTTCTTCACATCACGTGGCCAAAGTATTGGAGCTTCAGCTTCAGCATCAGTCCTTCCAATGAACACCCAGGACTGATTTCCTTTAGGATGGACTAGTTGGATCTCCTTGTAGCCCAAGGGACTCTCAAGAGTCTTCTCCAACACCACAGTTCAAAAGCATCAATTCTTCGGCACTCAGCTTTCTTTATAAAGTTATTCTTTTCCACCTCACCAAAAATTCTGTATCTAAGAATTAATTTGGTGTTGGGGTACAGAGCTGAGAATTCAGCTTCAGGGCTCCAGGTAGAGGCAAGCTTGTCACATACAGAAGAAAGACAGCAGGCTCTTCAGGCAGGGGAAATAGACTTAGCTCATTGTATCACAGAATTCAAGGGGAGAATCTTTGAGAGGGATGAGAGTCACATTGTACACGTCTTGCCAGCCACCTTATCTTAGATTTTGAGATCAGAAGGGGTCCTCTAAAGGATTTTATACAAAGTATTTTTTTATGATTGGTCTAATGAATCATACATGGGTTCATTTGGCAACTCGAATGCTAAAATGTCCCTGAGTCAGGAACAATGAGCTTTTCAGAAACAAAGTTCCTACTTCTATTCCTTTATCTCTTTCCCTACCCCAAACCCGACACCTCTTCTCTTTGTCTACTTTTCAGTTTTGTGAACAGCTCCCATCTCTCCATACCCTTGACACTGCTTCTGCCTTCAAGAGGACTCATCTGAGAGTTCTGTGTCTAAGACTGAAGCTTCTACCACAGGCTAAGAACCTTTCTCTTCAGTAAGTGGTTTTAAGATCACATCCACCTTTTCCTTGACTCAGAGCTGTCATGCTATACCATGTTGCTGCTATATCAAACTCAGAATTGCAGAGTCTAGAGAGATGTTAGAAACCTGTGTTTACAGGTTCATCTCCTCTCCAGTGCCTCAAGGTGAAGGGCTGGACTAAATCCTGCTTTTGACTTCAGTTCTGTTTAATACAGTGGCTGGCCCAAGAGCAATACCATAAATGTGGGAACAAACAACAGATAAGGAAGCTGAGGCCCAGTCATACATGAGAAGTGTGGCTTCCAGCCCCATGTGCTTTCACTTGAGAAAGTATTTGGGTCATCCTTAATGCTGGGGGATGACCATACTTCCTCCCAAACGAGACGCTGTAGGCCACAGGCAGGAAGTGCCACAAGTCTGATGTTCTAGTTCATCTCCGCCCCCATGGGACTCTGTCTTTCCTGGGGAAGTGGAATGACTTAATTTCATTACTGAGCTTAGAAGTTGAGAGCAAGAAGTAAGTTGCAGGCACCCCAGCACAGGCCTGCTCAGTGCCTGGTTGACTTCCATTGAGGAAACTTAGAAACTGGAGTCTGGTCCTTCCTGGGTTGGCCTGCAGGTCTCCACCTCTCTCTCTCTCTCCCTCCCTCACAGGATTAGTACCAGTAGGGAGAATTCTATCTCCTTGTTCTTCCTGGCAGTAGCAGCTTCTGCTCTGTGGGGAAAAGGCAGCTCTACTGGCCCAGAATCACTTGTGATTATTGGGTGGCTCCTTGGAAGAAAAGCTATAACAAACCTAGACAGTGTGTTAAAAAGCAGGGATAGATATCACTTTGTCAACAAAGGTCTATTTAGTCAAAGCTATGGTTTTTCCAGTAGTCATGTAAGGATGTGAGAGTTGGACCATAAAGAAGGCTGAGTGCCAAAAAATTGATGCTTTCAAACTGTGGTGCTGGAGAAGACTCTTGAGAGTCCCATGAACTGCAAGGAGATCAAACCAGTCAATCCTAAAGAAAATCAACTCTGAATATTCATTGGAAGGACTGTTGCTGAAGCTCCAATACTTTGGCTACCTGATGTGAAGAGGCAACTCATTGGAAAAGACCCTGGTGCTGGGAAAGAATGAAGGAAAAGAAAAGGAATTGGCAAAGGACAAGATGGTTAGCTGGAGAAGGCAATGGCACCCCACTCCATTACTCTTGCCTGGAAAATCCCATGGACGGAGGAGCCTGGTAGGCTGCAGTCCATGAGGTCGCTAGGAGTCAGACATGACTGAGCGACTTCACTTTCACTTTCACTTTTCACTTTCATGGATTGGAGAAGGAAATGGCAAATGGATTCTCCAGGAAATGCCTGGAGAATCCCAGGGACAGGGGAGCCAGGTTGAGAGGCCGTCTATGGGTTCGCACAGAGTCGGACACGACTGAGCGACTTCACTTTCACTTTCAAGATGGTTAGCTAACGTTACCAACTCAATGGACATGAATCTGAGCAGTTTCCGGGAAGTTGTGAAGGACAGGGAAGACTGGTGTGCTGTAGTCCATGAGGACAGAAGTAGTTGGACATGATTTAGTGATGGAACAACAGCCTGCTTTTTTATCATCTCAAATAATTTGCAAACATATTGTCATTTCTTCAAATAGCTTTAAAGTACTATTTTCAATGTAGAACAGAGTTATATTGTATGGCTGAAAAAAGTATATCCCATTTTCTTTTACTTCATTACTCAGGAGTGTGTTATTCTAAATAAATAACTTTTGTGGTAAGATACCTGTGGCGGATTCATGTTGATATATGGCAAAAACAATACAATATTGTAAAGTTAAAAAATGAAATTAAAAAAATTTAATTAAAAAAAAAGAAAATAAATAAATAAATAAATAACTTTTGTGGTAAGATAGCCATTCAAAAGAAATAATTAAGCCTAATTCCACAATCAAGAGATAATTCTTTTTTAACATACATCAATAGTATCTACTGTTTTGTTGTCTGTACCCAGAGATGTATCAGAAACATTTTTCATGCTATTAAATAGTTTAAAAATGTTACTTTTAATGGCTGAACAGTATCCCATTGTGCAGGTAAAAATTCTGTATTCCATTACAGTTTTCTTTTTTTCCTTCTTTTTAAAGATGACCTGTGGACAAACCAGGATTGGCTCACTTGATAGATAAGGAAGAGGAGGCTTAGACTGGTGAGTTTCTTTGCCAAGGTGGCAGACCTATGATGGTTCTCAGACTAGAACTCAGGGTTCAGGACTAATGGGTTCTGCCTCTGGTAGGGCACATTCTCTTCATATCAGAAAGGTTAACTGAATTTATTATGCATTTTTCTGAGCACACACACACACACACACATTTTTTGGACATAAATCACAAAGGAAATAAGCCAACACCCAAAGATACGGTTAGCCTTTTCATGAGGGATCAATGAACTCTGCTGTAAAAACAAAGAGTATATTGTAGCTTCACTTAGCTATAGTTATGCTTTTAAAACAGTAAAGATGGCCACATAAATCCTTTTATACTACTCTCATTGAAAAGTTCCCTTTTCAATGAAGAAGATTCATTGGATGGATTTAAGCCTGCCCTGACACAGAGCCACAAGACACAGAGCCACAAGAAATAGACACTTGTTATGGAAACTCACTAAATGTTTGATAATGTTTATGAGGGGTGATGACAGTAAAAATTGATTAATTTGGAAACTGATTGCAGCCATTTGAATGCTTAATGTGTGCTGGATTGATCTACTTCCAGGATGGATTGCTCACATCGTTGTTAGCAGGAAGATTCAGTTTCCTGTCATATGGGCTTCTCTGTAGAGCTGCTTATTGGATCTTCACAGCCTGGGAACTTGTTCCTCCAGAGTGAGTGATACAAGCAGACAAGGCAAATGCTACTCTAGCTCTTAGGACCTAGTCTTGAAAGTGACATTGCCATGGCTCCCTCAGTGTGCTGTTGGTCACACAGAGGTACCCTGTTACAATGTGGAGGGAAACTATACAAAGACATAAATATCATAGGGAATTAGCAGGGGACATCTGAAAGGGTTGCTAGCATAGAACCTCCAAATATTGATGGTCAGAAAACATGCTTAGAAAGCTGTGTAAGCCTCAAGAAGGGTGTTATTTCTATTACTCTCTTCAGATATGGTCAAAGAGGACAATGGAAAGAGAAAGCCTTCTCTAAGTTTGGATTTAAGAGCCAGAGGGCAATGCTGAGAAGCTGCTGCCGGAGAGAGGAACCAGAGGATGATCAAAGCATATTTCTTAGCTTGAGACAGTGGACATTCACTCACAATAAGAACCTAGGAAAATGCACAAATTCTACTGTCTAGTAATATGTACCGTTAATCTTCCCCTTATACACAAGGGTGTTCATTTTGGTTATCCTGTCTGAGAAATGGAATATTTGCTGCTCTATCAGTAAACAAAGGATGTCACAGTCATCAGTGGCTGCGGCCCTTCAACATGAGCCAGTGAGCCCTGAGGGACCTTGGGAAGGAAAGAATGTCTGCCATCTCAGTTCAGTTCAGTTCAGTCGTTCAGTTGTGTTGACTCTTTTCGACCCCATGAATCACAGCACGCCAGGCCTCCCTGTCCATCACCAACTCCCAGAGTTTACTCAAACTCATGTCCATCGAGTCGGTGATGCCATCCAGCCAACTCATCCTCTGTTGTCCCCTTCTCCTCCTGCCCCCAATCCCTCCCAGCATCAGAGTCTTTTCCAATGAGTCAACTCTTTGCATGAAGTGGCCAAAGTATTGGAGTTTCAGCTTTAGCATCATTCCTTCCAATGAACACCCAGGACTGATCCCCTTTAGGATGGACTGACTGCAGCCCCTCCCTTCAGTCCCTCCCTGCTGCTGCTGCTAAGTTGCTTCAGTCGTGTCCAACTCTGTGCGACCCCATAGATGGCAGCCCATCAGGTTCCCCCATCCCTGGGATTCTCCAGGCAAGAACGCTGGAGTGGGTTGCCATTTCCTTCTCCAATGCATGAAAGTGAAAAGTGAAAGTGAAGTTGCTCAGTCGTGTCCTACTCTTCTCGACCCCACAGACTGCAGCCTATCAGACTCCTCTGTCCATGGGATTTTCCAGGCAAGAGTACTGGAGTGGGGTGCCATCGCCTTCTCCGTCAGCCCCTCCCTACTTACTGTTAACCCTAACAAAACTCAGGATGTAGAAACACAGGATACTGGTTCCAGATAGCTGATGTGCATACCAAGGGAATGATTTCAGTAAGCCAAGACTCTTGCATCTTCCCATACATAGAAAAGAGCTAAACCCCTTAACTTGAGATACCTGGTTTTCCTTTCATTGTTGTTGTTCAGTCACTAAGTTGTGTCTGACTCTTTGTGACCCCATAGACTGCAGCACACCAGGCTTCCCTGTTCTTCACTATCTCCCAAACTTTGCTCAGATTCATGTCCATTGAATCAGTGATGGCATCCAATCACTTCATCCTCTGTCACCCACTTCTCTTCCTGCCTTTAGTCTTTCCCACCAGCAGAGTCTTTTCCAATGAGTTGGCTCTATGCATCAGGTGGCCAAAGTATTGGAGATTCATCTTCAGCATCAGTCCTTCCAATGAATATTCAAGGTTGATTTCTTTTAGGATTGACTGGTTTGATCTTCTTGCAGTCCAAAAGACTCTCAAGAGTCTTCTCCAGCACCACAAGCATCAATTCTTTGGCAGTCAGCCTTTTTATGGTCCAACTCCCACATCTGTACATGACCACTGGAAAAACCATAGCTTTGACTATACGACGTCTTCTTTAATTAGCAATACTCTTCTGATGTTCATACTACCTGCCCCTTGCTACAAAATTTCTATATAACATGCTCCCCCACCTTGCCTCCTTGGAGCAGTTCTCTCTGGGTTACCTGAGATGCTGCTTCCTAGGCTTGAAGTTTTAAAAAAGCTCCGCCAAAGAAAACATAGCTCTTAATTTTTAGATTGTGAATATTTCTTAAGTTGACATGTCCCTGTTTCACCCAATATATTTTGGATATGTGGGAGAAAGTCACCGATCTTTTTAGCTTATAGTTCTCTGAATCAAAGGAACCACCTTTGAATCTGATGTGGAAAATATCATGAGATCCTGGATCTTGAGTCTGATGCCATTTTTATAGGAAGTTTTTGTTTCTGTTTTTTGTGGCAAAAGAGTAAATATTTGTGACCAGAAGTATAGACTACAGTATATTTTCTTATTGTAAAGCAAATAATAACTTTGCCTTTCCTACTTCTGTGGGAGAGGTAACTTTCCCTGTCCAGTGGTTGCTAGGTTTGGGCATGGACCCAATGTTTTGGTCAATGGAAATGAAGAGTTGATGTGCCATTTCCAAGCATAAAATCATATTCACTGCGAATTTCCTCCAGATTTACAAACTCTCTTGTACTCCTGCCCTCTACCATAAGAAAATAATATTCAAGATGCCTCTGTTTTTGAGTTCTGGAATGAGAAGACAGTTCAGACTTCCTGAACTAATTGATAGCTTAGAGCAGCCTCCTAGCATCTTATGTGTGTGAGAGGTAAATATTAATTGTAAGTCATTTAAATATTGAAGTTGTTTCTTACACACCATTACAGCAAAAACTGGAGGGCATAACGGGCATAAGGAAAGATGTTTGGAAAAGCAAGGACCTTTGTGATCATATAAATAACTCTTTCTTATTGTGTCTAAGACATCACTTTGCTGACAAAAGTCAGTTTAGTCAAAGCTATGGTTTTTCCAGTAGTCATGTATGTGTGTGAGAGTTGGACTATAAAGAGAGCTGAGTGCTGAAGAATTGATGCTTTTGAACTGTGGTGCTGGAGAAGACTCCTGAGAGTCCCATGGACAGTGAGGAGATCAAGCCAGTCAATCCTAAAAGAAATCAGTCCTGAATATTCATTGGAAGGACTTATGCTGAAGCTGAAGCTCCACTACTTTGGCCACCTGATGCGAAGGGCTGACTTATTGGAAAAGACTCTGATGCTGGGAAAGATTGAAGGAAGGAGGAGAAGGGGATGACAGAGGGTGAGATGGTTGGATGGCATCGCTGACTCAATGGACATGAGTTTGAGCAAACTCTGGGAGATGGTGAAGGACAGGGAAGCCTGGCATGGTGTAGTCCATGGGGTTGCAAAGAGTCAGACATAATTGAGCAACTGAACAATAACAAGAAGTCACTGCATGTTTTTTTAAATTTGGTGAAATACATAAAATATAAAGTTTGGTATTAAATTTTAAGTGTTCAGTTCAATGGCATTAAGTGAATTTCCATCACTGTGTAACCATCATCATTATTTATCTCTGTAATATTTTATCATCCCAAACTGAAATTCTGTATCTATTAAATAATTACCTTTTTTATTTTTTAAAGGAAGGGGTTACTCATACAATTTTGAGCTGTCAGCACTTTATGTTTGTGCCAAAGTAAATGACCCGAGTATTTTCATTGATGTTTCTGCTTCCTACCTTTCCACTGACCCCAATTCAAATTGTGGACAGGCCAGCAACCCATTTTTCCAATGTAAAAACATAAGTTCCCAGAAATTAATGTCCCTTTTTGTTCTCTGTAAAGGTCTACACTCATTGAGAGCTGTCAGTGGAAGAGAAAGGGAAATATGGGTGGAATTTTGAGTAAGGAGGGAAAGTAGGGAAGAGAAAGAAAAAGGAAGAAAGTGAAGTGGTTGTGTGAGCCTGGTAAGGAGGAAACTGCCCTGGAGATGGAGACCACCATGTCCCCCCTCAGTGTGGTCAGCTCTACTCTGCAGCAGTCCCCATCAGACAATGGTCAGCATATCCATCAGCTAAACACTGGCAGGATTTCCAGCAAAGCCATCAGACTTCCCGGAGCCGCAGGAAGTGAAGACAATGGGGATGTTATAGCCACCAGAAGGGCCTGAAGGCCAGAGGCTGTGGCTCCTTTGTCTAAGTGCCAATTAAACCTCCAGGCTGGGGACACACTTGACAGATGCTGTGGTCCAGTATTCACTGAGCTTAAATTTCCTACCAAGCTGGGATAAAGGAGTCCTATTTATTTTGACTTAAAGAAAATAGAATTACTATGTCCGAGCTTGTGGACAAAATTTTTATCACCTTCCATATACATTATGCCATTCTTTGGAGGCTGGTGTTATGAATTTCAGTTTTCACCAAAGCAGAAAATCAAAGCTGAAGGACGTTAGGCAGTTAGGCAAAAATATTCCTGTCTTATATAGCAGAATCAGGATTAGAACCCAACACACTTGACAGATGCCTAAATGGATGCTCAGTTTCTAGGTCCCAGCCAGAAGAGAACTTGAGGGCCCAAATGCCAGCTGTGAGAGTATCATCTAAAGGAATTCAGGAGGAGACACAAATGATTATTAGCAGGCAGAAGTGCCCGGTCTCCTGCTTTATGTTAATTCCTATGTCATTTTCCTTGGGCCTGAAGATGAATTATTCTTTGTTTTCTTTTTTTTATTTTATTATTATTATTATTTTTTTTACTTTACAATATTGTATTGGTTTTGCCATACATCAACATTCGAGGTTTCCTTCAATCAGCACCAGCCAAAGATTTATAAAAAATGAAACACATTGAGTGAAAATAATGGAAAGAAAGCATGCTAAAAAGCAAAACAATAACAACTCAAACCCTAAGTAAAGTTATAGAGATAAAATGCAAAACACATTAAACACTTGAAAAAGACTTGCAAAAGAACTTTAGGAGTTGGATCTTTAAGTGAAAAAGTAAATATTTGGCAAATGTAATCAGGAAAATAAAAATTTAAAAACTACACACAAATTAGAGGTTAGAAGAGTAATACAACAAATGTGTGACTTATTCTAATAAGAAAATATAAACTAAGTTCACTAAAAAATATGGTGAACATAATACATTGCATTGGGATGGCCAAAAAGTTAGTTCAGGTTTTTCCATAAGATGTAATGAAAAAACCCAAATGTACTTTTCTTTGCCAAACTCTATATTATAATTGCCAGTCTATTTGCCCCTCTTCTATTGTATTAAGAATTTGAAGGTAGAGATTCTATATTCAGTTTCTGTCATTGTACCTCCAGTACCGAGCAAAACAAAATGAAAATGAAAACATACTTTATTCCCGCACACAGAGGGCATTCAATAAATACCTATGAAAAACTTTTTTATACACACATAATTGGCAGTAACTGGAGAAAATGAAAAACATGAATAGGACAATCAAAGGGAAGCAATTTAAAACAGTTATTAGGAATTATATTTTATACTCCATCAGTTATTTAAGACTCACAAAAAGGAACTAATACATTAATTATTTTGATTTTAAGTAGAAAATCCAGTCAATTATGAATAATAATTTGTTCTTATGTGAAATAGGCTCTATTTGATTGGTTCATGCTTTATTCCACTAACCAGAAAATTATAGAGCATGCTTCCAGGCTATGTCAGTGTTAAATATGTAGACCATAAACTCTTAGCTCTTTGCTTTTAAGTAGCATACAGTCAAGTGGGATGGGCATTTATACTCAGCAGTTAGTCCTTCTTCAGCTAGCTAAAGGACTTTCAGTTTCTTTATCTATTAAGTAAAAGGGAGAAAAACTATTTATTTATGCCATTCAATTTCAAAGTGATATGGAAAATATAAGTAGAATTTAGACCTTAAAAATCATACAGTTTCCATCTCTCAGAAGAAATCATGTTTTTATATTCAAGATTCCAGATATGTTCTGTACATTCTGTAATTGAGAAGAATTGCCCTAGAATGTCAGTCTCATGAATTCAATGTTTTATGCTGTATTAGTCTGCTTGGGATGTCATTATAAATGCCATAGACGGGGTGATTTTCAGCATAGACATTCGTTTTCTTACAGTTCAGGAGCTGGGAAGTCTGAGATCAAAGTATTGGCAAATTTGATTCTTCTTTGAGGTTCTTCCTGGCTCATACATAGCTGTCTTCTATAACCATGGGAGAGAGAGAGACAGAGAAAGGAACGAAGCTCTTCGGAGTTTCCCTATAAAGGCACTAAATAGGGCTTCACCTTCCGGGCCTCATATCAACCTAATCACCTCCTGCAAACATTAATAAAGAGAAACCTCACTAAAGTGGAGTGGAGGGCCAGAAGGGCAGCTACCACTCAACATCAATAAAGATCACAGAAGGAAGAGTGGTAACCTCCTCCTCTGGAAAGAAGTAACACTACTTTAGTAACTCCAACAGGAGAAAGAAATATTTATCTCTTGCTGGCAACAACTCAGTCAATGAGAGACTATCCCAATTCATTCAATGAAAAGCCACTCTATACTGAACTCTCAGCTTCCTCCAATGGACATTGTGTTTATAACAAACCCTCCCAACTTCCTTTCCCTTCTATAAAAAAAAGTTTCCTTCTTTTTGCTTTACTAAACTTGCCTGTGGTTTATCATATTTCATGTCTAGGTTGCAATTCTAATTGCTCCCAAGTAAATCCTTTTTGCTGGCAAAAATAAATGGCAATTTTGTCATGTTAGGTTAAACACTCAAAGTCCCCCCTCTAAATACCATCACTTTGGGAGCTACAGTTTCACCCTATGGATATGATGGGACACAATTTAGTCTATAGCATATACTTTGCATAAGAAGAGTAGTTCTTCCTAAACATTTTGAATGTATTGAGTGCTTTAAGGAATCCAATAAAATCCATGGATCATTTTCCCAAGAACAGGAAGGAATATGGAATACATGTATAATCCCAGGCACATACACATATATGCATACTGGTGGGCATGACATTTACCTACAGATTTAGGGAATTTCATAAGCCTGAAGTATATTCAAGTCATTCCAGAAGTGCAAGGTAGGAACCTTTGCACTAGGCTATTGGAGCTTACTCCTTGGAAGGAAAGTTATGACCAACCTAGATAGCATATTCAAAAGCAGAGACACTACTTTGCCAACAAAGGTCCATCTAGTCAAAGCTATGGTTTTTCCAGTGGTCATGCATGGATGTGAAAATTGGACTGTGAAGAAAGCTGAGCACTGAAGAATTGATGCTTTTGAACTGTGGTGTTGGAGAAGACTCTCGAGAGTCACTTGGACTGCAAGAAGATCCAACTCATCCATCCTAAAGGAGATCAGTTCTGGGTGTTCATTGGAAGGACTGATGCTGAAGCTGAAACTCCAACACTTTGGCTACCTCATGAGAAGAGCTGACTCATTGGAAAAGACTCTGATGCTGGGAGGCATTGGGGGCAGGAGGAGAAGGGGACAACAGAGGATGAGATGGCTGGATGGCATCACAGACTCAATGGACATGAGTTTGGGTAAACTTCGGGAGTTAATGATGGACAGGGACGCCTGGTGTGCTGTGACTCATGGGGTCTCAAAGAGTTAGACACGACTGAACGACTGAACTGAACTGATTGGAGATCCAATCAAATTTAAACATCATTCTGAAAAGTTAGAAGTAATTATTTAGTGTCAACAGAACTTAGAGAAAAAGTTAGTACTTAGTAAAAAAGTTGGCTTAAAACTCAACTTTCAGAAAACGAAGATCATGGCATCTCGTCCCATCATTTCATGGCAAATAGATGGGGAAACAAGGGAAACAGTGACAGATTTTATTTTTGAGGGACTACAAAATCACTGCAGATAGTGACTGCAGTGAAATTAAAGGACTCCTTTCCTTGGAAGAAAAGTTATGACCAACCTAGACAGCATAGTAAAAAGCAGAGACATTACTTTGCCAACAAAGGTCCATCTAGTCAAAGCTATGGTTTTTCTGGTAGTCATGTATGCATGTGAGAGTTGGACCACAAAGAAAGCTGATGCCAAAGAATTGATGCTTTTGAACTGTGGTGTTGGAGAAGACTCTTGAGAGTCCCTTGCACTGCAAGGAGATCCAACCAGTCCATCCTAAAGGAAATCAGTCCTGAATATTCATTGGAAGGACTGATGCTGAAGCTGGAAACTCCAATATGTTGGGCACCTGATGTGAAGAATTGACTCATTGGAAAAGACCTTGATGCTGGGAAAGATTGATGGCAGGAGTAGAAGGGGATGACAGAGGATTAGATGGTTGGATGGCATCACTGACTCAGTGGGCATAATTTTGAGTAATCTCCAGGAGTTCCTAATGGACAGAGAGGCCTGGCATGCTGCAGTCCATGGGATCACAAAGAACCAAACAGTTCAGTTCAACAGAACTGAACTGAACTGAACTTAGACAGAATGGCTGCAGATACGTCTCTTATAAAGTTTTCCAAGTACAGCTTCTGACTCTCAGCCCCGGTTTGGGTGAGATGAAGTGATTTATTAAAGACCTCATGCTCTGCAGAGAGCAAACAGGCACATGAAAAGATGTTCATCATCACTAATTATTAGATAAATGTAATTCAAAACTGTAAGAAAGTACTGCCTCACACCAGTCGTAATGGCCATGATTAAAAAACACATGTACACCCACGGCGGATTCATGTCAATGTACGGCAAAATCACTACAATATTGTAAAGTAATTAGCTTCCAATTAAAATAAATAAATTTATATATTAAACTCCTGTAACTCATTCAGAGTCTCCATGACCAACTTAATAAATACTTCCAGAATAGCTGTATTGCATGTGGTGGTTAAGATGTCTCTCAGAATATAGTATATTATGTCTATTTCATTTCCAATATATCCAGAAAATTCTGGATTTTCCTTTTCTTCTGATGGAACTCAACTGAAATTTCAAAGACAGCTGACCAGTATATGGCTCCCATAGAATTTCATACTCCCCTGCAGAGATCTGTTCAGTTCAGTTCAGTCACTGAGTCATGTCCGATTCTTTGTGACCCCATGGACTGCAGCTCCCCAGGCCTTCCTGTCCATCACCAACTCCCGGAGATTACTCAAATTCATGTCCATTGAGTCAGTGATGCCATACAACCATCTAATCCTCTGTTGTCCCCTTCTCCTCTCACCTTCAATCTTTCCCAGCATCAGGGTCTTTTCCAATGAGTCAATTCTTCACATCAGGTGGCTAAACTATTGGAGTGTCAGCTTCAGCATCAGTCCTTCCAATGAACATTCAGGACTGATTTCCTTTAGGATGGACTGGTTGGATCTCCTTGCAGTCTGAGGGACTCTCAAGAGTCTTCCCCAACACCACAGTTCAAAAAACATCAATTCTTTGGTGCTCAGCTTTCTTTATAGTCCAACTCCCGCATCCATACATGACTACTGGAAAAACCATAGCCTTGACTAGACGGACCTTTGTTGGCAAAGTAATGTCTCTGCTTTTGAATATGCTGTCTAGGTTGGTCATAACTTTCCTTCCAAGGAGTAAGCGTCTTTTAATTTCATGGCTGCAGTCACCATCTGCAGTGATTTTGGAGCCCAGAAAAATAAAGTCTGACACTGTTTACACTGTTTCCCCATCTATTTCCCATGAAGTGATGGGACCAGATACCATGATCTTAGTTTTCTGAATATTGAGCTTTAAGCCAACTTTTTCACTCTCCTCTTTCACTTTCATTAAGAGGCTTTTTAGTTCCTCTTCACTTTCTGTCATAAGGGTGGTGTCATCTGCATATCTGAGGTTATTGACATTTCTCCCGGTAATCTTGATTCCAGCTTGTGCTTCTTCTATGATGTACTCTGCATGTAAGTTAAATAAGCAGGGTGACAATATACAGCCTTGACGTACTCCTTTTCCTATTTGGAACCAGTCTGTTGTTCCATGTCCAGTTCTAACTATTGCTTCCTGACCTGCATACAGATTTCTCAAGAGGCAGATCAGGTGGTCTGGTATTCCCATCTCTTGAAGAATTTTCCACAGTGTATCGTGATCCACAGAGTCAAAGGATTTGGCATAGTCAATAAAGCAGAAATAGATGTTTTTCTGGAACTTTCTTGCTTTTTAGATGATCCAGCGAATGTTGGCAATTTGCAGAGATCACACAGTAATTATTCTGATTGGAATTGCTTTGTGTGTCTATTTAAATTGGCCCTTTATTTGGACTTTCAGCAAAAGAGTTTTATTTGGTAGAATATATAACAGTATTACAAAATTATTTACTTCTTCCAAACTTTTCTTAGTGATCATCAGCACCTATGATTAATCCCCAAGCTTGTGATATTCAGTTTCTGTACACTCCACTTCACTTAAATAGAAAGCCTTGTATTTATCCACACATCTTCAGTCTTACTGAAATTGTCCTCTCTGATACGTCCTTGAACCTCTAAGTTCATGGCAATAAAGGACCTTCTGTCAGCAAAGGGGGAAGAACCTCTAATTTAAATCCAGTGAAATGCAGGTGTTACTCACAAGGTTTCAAGGACCAGAGAAAGGCATAAAAAATTCTCCTGATTGAAATGGAAATAAAAAGGGATATTGGAGAAGAAACAGGTTCCTGAGGATTGTAAATAAATGGAGCCAATGGGATTCAATAGTATTAATCAGGAGAAAAGGTCAGTCTCGGATACAGACTCTTATTGAACTGAATAGACTTTGACACCTCTTTGAATCACTTGCATTTATTAAATGTGCATGATTTTCATAGGAAGGGCTCATGTACAACACACACAAAAAGTAAGGTGTAGGCCAAATTGGGCTTTTCCCAACTCTGAAAGAAGAGGAAGACTGAATCAGAAGAGAGAGGGAGGTAGACTATCAGTGTGTAAAAACCCCCAGGGCCCTAAGTGTTAGTCACTCAGTTGTGTCCAACTCTGTGACCCCGTGGACTGTAGCCTGCTAGGCTTCTCTGTCCATGGAATTCTCCAGGAATGAATACTGCCATGGATTACCATTCCCTTCTCCAGGACATTGTCCCAACTCAGGGATTGAACCCAAGTCTTCCTCACTTCTTCCCTGGTGGCTCAGAGGTTAAAGCGTCTGCCTGGCATGAGACCAGGGTTCGATCCCTGGGTTGGGAAGATCCCCTGGAGAAGGCAATGGCACCCCACTCCAGTACTCTTGCCTGGAGAATCCCATGGAGGGAGGAGCCTGGTAGGCTACAGTCCATGGGGTTGCAAAGAGTCAGACACAACTGAGCGACTTCACTTTCACTTTCTTCCTCACTGCAGTCAGATTCTTAACCATCGGAGCCACCAGGGAAGCCCCAGGGCCCAACACCCTTGCAGAAACCCATTGAGACCCACAAAGAATAACTTCCTAGAATTCCAGCTGCTCTCCTACCCAATTAGATTATAATTGATGTTTATTTGTATCAGAACACTAACTTGTATTTTACTCTTTGCTCTTGCTATGTTTTTCTCACCTTGATTGAAGCCCGAGGGCCACTGTTTTTTAGATTTTGTGTGTGTAGTGCTGTCAGACTAAAAGCAGAATTGTCTAAAATTAACCTCCTTTTCAAGCTTCAGCCTTTGAACGAAAACAAAAGTATTTATCTTCCCTTTGGCCTTGGGAGCCTAAAGAATCCTCAGTAAGGATAGATTGAAAATCACCCCCTGTCCCAAGACCTAGAGGCTTGAGTGGTCAGGTTTCAGTTGATTTGAAGAAGTTATTCCAACTTCTTTTAAGTAGTTGTGCTGGAAGATTCCTAGTCACTACATGTGCTTTCTCCACTCTTTGACTTCACTTCACCCTCTACTCCAGCACCTCCAGTGTCTTCTATGGTCAACTCTGAGCCAACTGGGAACTCTCCCCCCTGCTCCCCACCCCCAGGAACCAGACAGGCTTGTTTCATGGCAATTAAGTTGAAAGGGTCTAGAGGACATCTGATCCACATGCTCAACTTACAGGAAATGCAGACTCTTGCCCACGTACCCAGGATCACAGGGTATCTCCATCCATTTAGGCTGCTGTAGCAAAATACCAGAGACTTGGAAGCTTGTAAGCAACATAGTGGATTTCTCAAAATCCTGGAGGCTCACACTCAGAGATCAGAGTGCCAATAGGTTTGGGCTCTGGTGAAAGCCTGCTTTCGAATTGCAGACTGCATGACATCTCTCTGCATCCTCATGGTGAAAAACAAGCAAGAAAGCCCTCTGGGGGCCTTTCATAAAGGCATGAATCCATTCATGAGAGTTTCACCTCCATGACCTAATTATGTCCCAAAGGTCCCACCTCCTAACGTCATCGGGTGTTAGGGTTTCAATGTATGAATTTTAGAGAGACATAAACATCCAATTCACTGCACACAGATACCTACTTAATTGCAGATTTCAGACTACACTCCAAGTTTGCCAGTTCTCTCCAGAACATATATAATAACTGGTGTTCCTGGTGTGAAGTTCTGTTTTTTTTTTTTTTTGAAGTTCTGTTGGTTATCTTCTGCTTAGTGAGACCACACAGTGGAGAATGGAAAGCCACTTCCCCACTGGGAATTGTCAAAGTTCTTTGCAAGGGCATAATCCACTACTGTCTTATCCATACGGCTGGGTCTCCTTTCCCACATCCACTCTGTATTATAGATTACCAGTGTGTGCTGTGTGCTAAATCGCTTCAGTCATGGCCAACTCTTTGCGACCCCGTGGGCTGTAGCGCATTAGTCTCCTATGTCCATGGGATTCTCCAGGCAAGAATACTGGAGTGGGTTGCCATTTCCTTCTCCAAGGGATCTTCCTGACCCAGGGATTGAACCCACATCTCTTATGGCACCTGCATTGGCAGGCGGGATCTTTGCTACTGTTGCCCCTGCTCACTTATTCTTACAGAGCTTGTGTGTTGTTCACTTTTGTGCTCCATTCTCTGGCCAGTAGAAGGTTCTCCCTAAAGGCTTGGTGAGCTGGATCTAGAGAACTGAATTTCTTCACGTCTAAGATTGCATTCCCCAATGATAATCTAGATCATAAACATCTTAAAGTGTTTCAAAAAGTGTCACATGGAACTTAATACTCATAGAAATTCCTAATATTTAGTGAATAAGAATACTTATCTGCTTCAAATCAGATGATAAGTCTTTTACCTGGATTATCTCATTCAGTCTTTACAACAACCCTGTGAAGTAAACACCTTTGCTACTCTCTCTTTACGGAAGAAAAGCCTGAGACACAGGAAGGTGATATGAACTTGCTGACTCACATCCAGCTAAGAAAGCTCATTCTTGTTCCACATGGAGCTAAATGAAGAGACAGAACATGAACCCAGGATTGAAAACATCATGGATTAAGATTTTGATTTCACTCAAAGGAAGCTTCCAGACTGAAGTTAGCCTTGGGATTCATAGATTCTGTGACGATGCTGGCTCAGCAGGTAAAGAATCCACCTACAATGCAGGAGACCCAGGAGACATGGGTTCAATCTCTGGGTCAGGAAGATGCCCTGGAGGAGGAAATGGCAACCTGCTCCAGAATTCTCACCTGAAAAATCCCATGGACAGAGGAGCCTGGCAGGCTACAGGCATGAGGTTGCAAAGAGTTGGGCACAACTGAGCGGATGTACACAAACTCTCTTTCCCTGAACATAATTTATAATTCCAGGAAAATTTCTTGACAGGTGCATTATAGAGGAGTTCAAGTGTGCAAGAATGCTTAAATGTCTAAAAGAATGCCTCTCTGTCCCAAAGTGTGATGATTTCTCAACATCCTCATATATATTTATGCATCTCTCTTATCCATGTTTTGTGTATTTATTTCTTAGCCAGTCTTGCCACCCTGTGTTTATAGGATCTGTTTTGTTCACTAGCTCACAAAGGAAGGGGTCAGGACTGCTTTGTGCTACTGTCTCATATAAACACAGAATGGTTTGTTGTTGCTTTTGCTTTGAAAAACAAAGCTGGGTTTAGTTTAGAAACAGAAAGAGAAGCTAGAGCAAAGGTCTCTGGAAGCCAAACAACACAAACTGGAGGCAGGTGAAGGAGCTACATCATACTATTCTTTCAGTTTGGTTGTTTTGGTCCTGTCTTTTGTGCCCACCTGCAGTGCCATCCTGTCCCCTGCTCCTGACAGCAAAAGCCGCGTGTGATAAATGAATGGGCTTTTCATCACTGGAGTTCTTGGATGTGGCCAGAGCCAATATCTATTCACAGGGGGGATCTCTGGGCTCCATTCACTTCTGCAGTTGCCCACTATTTTCTCCTTTCACAGGAGAAAATCAATAAAACAGGACATGGCGTGTTACTGATGGTGCCACCTAATGAATTCCTGAACTGCCCAAGCCTACCAAGAACGACTGTTAAGCACCCTTTAATGACATTAAGCAGGGCGAGTATAGGGGTACACTCTCCTATGGAAGGAAAGCAGGGTTCAGAGAAAGATCCCATTTTTTTTTTTTACAAAACCCCTCATCTATTTCAATGAGCAGATTCATATGTTTCTGATATGCAGGCTTCCCTGTCACTGCAACCCTTCTGTCTGTGTCCTGAAGGAAGCTTATTTCCTGGCTAGAACTTCATTTTGCTCCAGGGAATCAGATGCTAAAGTAGGTATGGCTTCTAAGCATGTACCTTTACACACCTACCATTACTGCAAGCCACTCG
This sequence comes from Bos javanicus, assembly GCF_032452875.1. Lineage (NCBI taxonomy): Eukaryota > Metazoa > Chordata > Mammalia > Artiodactyla > Bovidae > Bos > Bos javanicus. The sequence continues at coordinate 106,457,326 of NC_083873.1, forward strand.
TAGAAGAAATCTCAGCTTCTGCTCTGTGCCTTCTGAGCTGGTTCCTAGATTCCTCTGCTACCTTTATTGGGGAAATAATCACTGCAAATGTTGATAGAACCCATATAATGCATTGCCACTCTGACTAGTACTTGATGTATTTCAAATAATTAACATAATTCTGTGGGTAGGGGCTATTAGCACCCCCTTTTTTTTTGAAAAATTTTAATTTTATATTAGAGTGTAGTTGATTCACAATGTTGTGTTCGTTTCTGGTAGTCAACAAACTGATTCAGTTGTGCATATTTGTAAAAGAATTTTACAAATTCATTTTCCATTTAGGCTGTCACAGAGTCTTGAGTAGAGTTCTCTGTGCCATACAGTAGGTCCTTGTTGGCTATCTGTTTTAAATATAGCAGTGTATATGTGTCAATCCCAAGCTCTCCATCTATCTATTAGCCCATTTTTAAAGTGAGAAATATAAAACATATAGAAAGTATACAACTTTCATGAAGTTACAGAACTGCTTTTGGAATAAGGATTTGAACTCAGGGCCGTTAGCGCCAAAGACTCTGCCCCATGCTGTTACCTGCTGTTCCACCTCTTGTGATGTGACCCTTCCCAGCCTTAGACAGAGGGATACCTTCCTGTATCTTACTTCATTTATTTGTAGTCTTACCTGAATACTAGATATTGATCTTGCCAGCAGTTCTGAGTGGATATATTCCAATCCCAAAGGCTGGTATGAAAAGGGCCATAAATATGTGAACAATGCTATTTGCTTGGCATCCTTGTAAAAATGATGCGACTTCTGCTCAGACAAGGAAATTTCAGCTGCTGAAACAATTTCTACAGAAAAACGTTCCAGACACCTAAGTTCATTTAAACATGTGCTCCTGGACATACATTCACCTTCCTTAATTGTCTGGGTAGTCCTCCCCAAAGTTAATGATTGCTGCTTTAGAATGTAGGGTGATGCTGGTTGTAATTATGGAGTGCAGAGTGCCGGGTCTTGTCTTAAGTAACACCAGATTATTGATGGTTTTAATATTACTATTGTTGCTAATGTCAGAAGTTTTTGTCTATTATTATCAGTTTTCTATCACCTTCCTAACTTTTGGGGTGGTGTGCTATCTTTTCTACCCTGGTGTGCTATCTTCACTACCCTTTGACATTTTCATGCATTATTTATAAGTTTGAGTCAACGCTGGAATATATGGAAAGACAGAGAATCCTGGTGTGCCACAGTCCATGGGGCCGCAAAGAGTCAGACATGACTTAGCAATGGAACCACAACAACTATAGAAAAACACATACTCAAGGAGGTTTGAATTCAGAAAATATGTGTATGGCTTGTGGGGAGCACAGGATGCGCAGGCCCCCAAGGGACTTTATGATCAGAGTGATGATTGATAAAATATTATGTAAAATACGAAACGAGATGTAATTATTTGCCTTAGTAGATGTAGAAGTTAAACACTATAGGAACGAAGAACCCCATCAGAAGTAGTTCCACACCATTTTGCTCATTACTAGTGAAGTGGCTGATTCTCTTCTAAGACCACATCACACCGAATTTCCAGAGGGTCTGTGCTTCTCTCTTACTAAAAAAATTGGAGACATGGTGCTATTCTCAGATGAAAAGAGTTTTCTCAACTTACTAAAAACTTTTTTATCACCTTGTAGGAGTGGTTCAGCGTAAAGAATCTACCAGCAATGCAGATCAAACCTGCCAAGTTTGGTTCCTGGCTCAGGAAGATTCCCTGGAGAAGGGAACCCACTCCAATATTATTGCCTAGGAAATCCCATGGACAGAAGAGCCTGGTGGCTACAGTCCCTAGGGTCACAGAGAGTTAGATATGAGTGAGCATGCATGCATGCGTCCCCTACAGTGGATAATTTGTTGGTGAAAAGATAGCACATTTTGTCTTTAACTGTTTCTTCCGGAGAACAAAAAGCTAGAGATCACTTTGTAAGAGACAATGTGTTGTGGTAGAATGTGTACTTATTTTAGTGCTGTAAGAGCCAACTCCATTACTCTGATGACTTTTTGATGTGCCCACTCTGTTACAATCTCAAGGGAGTCAAACAAACACTAACTTAGGTGCCAATATAAAGGAATTCTTCACAGGTGTTACAATTCCTCATCAGTTGGCTTAAAAATTCATCAAAAAGGAGATGATTACCACTGGTGGGTCTGCCCTAGTCAGGTAAATCCAGCCCAGATGTTCAAATAGTTTGTTTCCAAGAGATCCCAGGCCACTTGTGGTCTTTCCAGACTTGAACTCTGACTGATACTACTATTGAAATAGTTACAGAAATGATCGCTCAGTTTCCTAATTTATAAGATAGAGGTTTGTGACTATAAGAAATCCTATTTATGGGCTTCCAGGCACTGGGTAAGCTGTAAACAAACAAAAATTGGAATCATAGTAGTTCAGGGTCAGGAAGCCAGGAAGAAGTGAAAGATATTCTGGTTTAAAGTTTACAACTTTAAGCACATTAAGTGTTCATTGCGTACATTTTCCCTGAGGGAATAAAACTAAGTACATAAAAGTCCCACGAGAAAAAACATTTTTCCCCTTAAGAGCAACACTAAATGTCCTGATTTCATTTTGATGTCCAGAGAAGACTGTGGACCAAACATATTTGAAGACTTCACTTAGACCCTCGCCTGCTGGACTGGACTTTTAATGAAGAAAGTCTAGATTTTTTTTTTTTCCTATTGATATTGGAAAACTGTCTCACACTCTCAGATGTAGTAAAAATCAAGGACAGCTGAATAAGGGGCTGAGGGTCACATTCATGGGCAAAAAGCATTGCCTGTGTGAAACTGACTTTGTTATTTAAACATTTATGACAACTGTATGCTCAATCCTTGAGTCATTAGGCTAAATGATTTAAACTATGTTAAATATCAGTATATTGAAATGATTTAGGAAAATTGGGCTTAAAGTGCCATATATTAAACTACATTATCTAAATATATTTAAAATATTAATTAAGGAAAAAGTCTCTTTTTAATTAATGATTCACCGTATTATAGGATAAGCAGCAGTTTCAGATTTAAGAGTGGGTTTTTCAGATTTAAGAGTGGGTTTCATATCAAAGCTCTATTTAGAAGTGGAGTTAACATGAAAAGATGAAGTAGATAAATCTATTAAATTGTAGTATCCCATATATTCATGCATTCAATTATAAAACAGTTCAATGCAGAAATAAAGAAGTCCAAAGAATGCAGGTGGCATGTTTATGGCATATGAAGGGAAGACATAAGGTGAGGTTTGGGGGTATCACCAAATAGATGACATCTATCACCAGATAGATGACATCACCTGTAAAGGAGGCAATGCAATGTCGAGATTTGAGAGATGTGCTTTCCATAGAGAGAGGTCAGATGAAAGCACTGCATTATACTTCCTGGCAAATCTGTTGCTCCTCAAATTGTGACATCCATGCTAGTTCTCCAACACACACACAGAGGCAGAGGCAAGGGGGGATCTAAACGATAGGAGTGCTGGCTCTGGAGCCAACTGCTTGGGTTCAAATTCTGTTCACCCTGACCAGGTGCATCACCCAGGTACCTTCCTGTGCTTCGACATCTTCATCTTCATATTTGGGTACTGGCATTTCCCTCATAAGATGGGTTGTTGAGAGAACTGAATGTTGAAAGTGTTTTGAATAATACTTGACCCATTACAAGTCCCTAATAAACATGAGTTTATTACAATAGCATATAACTATTATATACACATGAGGGCTTCCCTGATAGCTCAGTTGGTAAAAAATTCTCCTGCAACAGAAACCCTGGTTCAAATCCTGGATTGGGAAGATCCACTGGAGAAGGGATAGGCTACCCACTCCAGTATTCTTGGGCTTCCTTTGTGGCTCAGCTGGTAAAGAATCCGCCTGCAATGTGGGAGACCTGGGTTCGATCCCTGGGTTGGGAAGATCCTCTGGAGAAGGGAAATGCTACCACTCCAGTATTCTGGACTGGAGAATTCCATGGACTGTTATAGTCCATGGGGTTGCAAAAAGTCAGACATGACTGAGTGACTTTCACTTATTATATATACATATATACGTAGATACACACTACCATATGTAGAATAGAAAAGAACCTATTGTATAGCACAAGGAAGTATATTCAATATCTTAAAATAACCTGAAGAATAATCTGAAGGAAAAGCACCTAAAGAATAATATATGTACATATATGTATATAATATATATGTATAATATATACTCTTGCGACCCAACAGATTGAAGCTTGCCAGGCTCCTTTGTCCATGGGATTTTCTAGGCAAGAATGTTGGGGTGGGTTGCCATTTCCTGCTCCATGGGATCTTCCCAACCCAGGGATCAAACCCATATATCCTGCATGCACCTTCTGCATTGCAGGTAGATTCTTTACCCACTGAGCCACCAGGGAAGCATATATATATATGTGTGTATATACACATATGTATGTATAACCAAATCACTTTTCTGCACACCTGAAAATAATACAACATTGTAAATCAGTTTTACTCAATAAAAAACAAAATTAAAAGATGGATGTACAATGTTTTATATATGCACACCATATTTTATGTATATATATATATAAATATATATATAATTATACCTGCATAGAAAGAAAGAAAGAAAGTGAAGTCGCTCAGTTGTGTCCAACTCTTTGCAACCCCATGGACTGCAGCCTACCAGGCTCCTCCATCCATGGGATTCTCCAGGCAAGAATACTGGAGTGGGTTGCCATTTCCTTCTCCAGGGGATCTTCCCGACCCAGGGATCGAACCCAGGTCTCCCACTTTGCAGGCAGACGCTTTAATCTCTGAGCCACCAGGGAAGCCTGCTAACTTGCATATTATACCATATAAACAAGAGGAAGCCAAAGTGCCTCTCCCTTCTGAGACAAGAGGGGTGAAAAGCATGGAGGTGAGAACAGGTGTCCTAGGCTGGTGCTTTGCAGACAACCACCTGCTATCGCCTGAATTAACAACAAAAAATGAAAAGCCCCACAACAAACAAAAGAAAAAACACATGCTGTCTTACATCCAATCACAAACCATCTTTTGTTCCTTGCCCCTCCGGTGAGCCCTTGGAGAATGGAGAATCGCTTCTGGAGTGGAAGGTTCTCATCAAGAGGTCATGGAGCTAAAGCAAACTGTCATCCCTGTCTGGCCACAAACCTGGGTGAGATTTGGGAACAGCTGGAGCGACTTGTAAGTTTGCTTTCATGGCGAGAAGCATGGCCTGCAGAAGGCCAGGAAGAGAGCACCATCTGTTTAAGAGTAAACTTCAACTAACATTTGTCTTGTAAACAATTCTTACACATTTGCACTGTGTCGCCTTCTAATTTCCCCCAACATGTGGTTCAGTACAAAATATGAGACAGATGTGATGAACCCCATTTTACAAGAAGAAACCATGGTGCAGAGAAGAAATGGCTTACTATGCCCAACCACTGCCGTACACCCACGGCACCAAATGAAAGAAGACCCCAGCACTGGACACAACACCTTAGCTCCAGACCATCCATGGGCTAAGCCCTAGACCTGGCTATCTTCCTCTTACCTGTGACCCTCAAATATTAATTTTTCAGTCTACAGCCATACCTCCTTGGATGCACTGCATCTCATCTCGTCAAATATTAGTTTTTCAGCTATTATCTTAGTTTTGGTACTTTATATTTTCAGACTAAACACTGAATACCATTTTCCTTGGTCCAAATTGATTCCTCAGTTCAGTTCAGTCGCTCAGTCATGTCCGACTTTTTGCGACTCCATGGACTGCAGCACACTAGGTTTCCCTGTCCATCACCATCTCCCGTGTCCATTAACTCATGTCCATTAAGTCGGTGATGCCATCCAACCATCTCATCCTCTGTCATCCCCTTCTCCTCCCATCTTCAATCTTTCCCAGCATCAGGCTTTTTTAAAATGAGTCAGTTCTTTGCATCAGGTGGCCAAAGTATTGATTTCTACTTATATGAATTAAGGTTCCAAACCCCTGAGCTTTCATCAAGTAAAACTTCTCCTAGTTAGTTTTGAAACCTGGATCTTATTATCACTCACCCAGCTGTATGAATGGGGTGTGAGTGAAGTTTTTTCTGGCCCTGGGATCAATTATTTGTCAATTGTAATGAAGGATTAAAACCCATACCTTCTGATGACTTTAGTTAGAATAGACAAAATTTTACTGTAAAATAGCAAACAACCCCAGCTGCTTAGAGGCTTCAATTTGTTATTATTGTTCAGTTACTAAGTTGTGTCCAACTCTGCAACCCCATGGACTACAGCATACCGGGCTTTCCTGTCCTCCACTATTTCTGGAGTTTTTTCTAATTCATGTCCATTGAGTCAGTGATGCTTTCTAATCATCTCACCCTCTGCCTCTTCCTTCTCTTTCTGCCTTCAATCTTTCCAAGCTTCAGGGTCTTTTTCAATGAGTTGGCTTTTTGCATCAAGTGGCCAAAGTATTGGAGCTTCAGCTTCAACAACAGTCCTTCGAATGAATAAGTGCTTAATTTTTTCTCATCCAATGTTTTCCAAGAGTAGCTTGTGGGCTTGATTCGCATGTCATAAGGAATATTTGAACTGGATGATTTGTTTGGCTTATACCAGATAATAGATTCTTAATTGTCTACCTGGAAGAAGAAAGCCAGATAATGTTGGACTCTGGGGAAGACACAGATTAAACACCAAAGATAGATTAAAAGTTTGTCATTTAAAGCAGAGTTAGACATAAGTTAATGTGCTTAGGATATTATAACCAGGATCCAAGGGGCAAGGCATGTATTCCAGGGTCATTAATGAGTGGGTGAAAAGGAAACCACGTTGGAGAAACTGGAGAGCTTCTGAAATCTGCTGGATTCTGGAAGTCTCACTTGACCATAGTATTCTTCTGGGTTAAGGCCTGCCAGTCAGTGTGTCACTACTGCTTAAAGGTTACCACCCTCAGAGAAAAAAGTCTGATTCCTTTCAGTGTTTATATTTTCTGTTATGTTAATTGAGAAGACAAGCAAAAGGGAAGGAATCTATTATTTTCTATATGTTAGATAAATTTCCCATGTAAATTTCATTTAATTTTCACTACAATCTTTCCAGGTAATCATCTGTATTTATATACATATATCATGTACATATACATATATTATATATGTGGGTATGTGCTCAGTAGCTCAGTCATGCCAGACTCTGCAACCCCATGGACTATAGCCCACCAGGCTCCTCTGTCCATGGAATCTATTATTTTCTATATGTTAGATAAATTTCCCATGTAAATTTCATTTAATTCTCACTACAATCTTTCCAGGTAATCATCTGTATTTATATACATATATTATGTACATGTACATATATTATATGTGTGGGTATGTGCTCAGTAGCTCAGTCATGCCGGACTCTGCAACCCCATGGACTGTAGCCCACTAGGCTCCTCTGTCCATGGAATTTTCCAGGTAAGAATACTGGAGTGGAGTGCCATTTCCTCCTCTAGGGGGTCTTCCCAAACCAGGGGTTATATCTCTTGCGTCTCCTTCATTGGCAGGCGGATTCTTTACTAGCGCCAGCTGGGAAGCACATATATTACATATATTTTAGAACAAATTAGCAGTAGTTCATGAAAACCATGTATTAAGTAACAGGAGTTTTGAGCTAGCTGACTAGCTGCTACCAGCCTGACTCAGTAACTTAAGTCCTGCCCCGTTTAACATGCTGCCTCCAACTCTGAGAATTGGGAGGTGGGACTAGGTTAGTAGAAAATGATATTCAGTTACCATCAGGTGGGCTATGAGGAATCAATGGAAACCCCTGTACACAGCAGTGTAAATGCAAGTTCCTCCAATGATACTGATGACACAATTCCAGAAAAGTTGGCAGTGTCTGCCACCACAAAGCTTTCCTAAAATGTACCCAGCCTTGGCTATAATTACCAAATCCCAGGATGATCTCATATGCTGTCAGCTCACAGAGTTGTCAGCTCACAGAGTTGTCATCTCCAAGTGCCATGGTATCTTAATTTCAACATGCGTGGAAGGCAGAGTCTACTATGTTCTCTCAGGGGCTTTTTAAGTAAATTAGTCCTCATTACCCTGTGAGGACATCCATTTTGCTCACAATAAATGAATAATGAAATGCTAGGGAGTCTTCTGCCTTCAAGATTTTTCAGGCTGCCCAACTCCACTGTGTCCAAGCCCATCACAGTCACTCCTGCTTCAATCAAGTTACTTCGTGGCTCAGATGCTCCTAGTCATGTGTTATTGACCTTGCTCTTCCCTTCTGCACCTCTCATCTTTATTCCTTTTTTTTTTTTTTAACTTCTTCCTGTGTTCTTTCCTGCCTGAGTCTTTTGCTACCTACTGTTTTTATGCAACTGGTCTTTCCATCTGTCTTTCCAATACATGTCACTCTTTGCTCCATGCCTTTGTGTGTGTTGCTGCTGTCTCTCCTCTGATCCAAATACAATATACTCCTTTTGAAAGATCATGGGATCTTCTCTCCTCCTGCTCTTACATTTAGGACAAGTCACTTTAAAATTCACCTTAAACTCTATTGGTATAAAAATAGATATATATGGACATAGATTCTATGTCTACATGCACATATGTAAATAGGAAGCCAGCTATCATGTCGTTCAGACACTCTGTCACCCTCTAAAGAGTTCCCTGCAGGGAGGAGCTGGGTCCTTTGTTAACTTTGCTAGCATGAAACTTTGCAGCCATTTTGGAATCATATCCTCCAAGCCCAGCCAAGAATTTGGATGACTGCAGCTCTAGCTGACATCCAACTGGATCTTCATGGGACACGCTGAGCCAGAACCACCCAGCTAAGTATCTCTAGGTTCCTGACCATCGGAAGCTATATGATATAATAAATGCGTATCATGTTTTGACACCCTAAGTGTTGTGGTGATGTGTACACAGCACTAGATAATGGATACAATTGTCTAGTGTTGATTATGTGTCAAAGGCTTTGCTGACTGCCCTACCTACTTCACCGTATCCATCTTTATTCCAGAAAAGAATTTCTGTTTATTTATTTATTTTATCCAAAATCTCAATTTATTAATATATTGAAGATCATTTTCCAGTCACATCCCAGTTCAGTTTGCATTGGTGTAGGAAGTGGGGGAGGTAGATCTTCTACTCATAGAAGGACCTGTACTTGTTCTATCTTGTGTCTCCACCCACTCCTGCCTGTTTGGGACCCTCTTCACCCAATCAGAGAGAGGACAGAGAAAAAGAATGTGGAGGATTGTGCTTGAGAGGTGCTTATGGGCCAGTCGTCAGGTGGCCCGTATCGCTCTGCTCATCTTGCACTGACCAGATCAGGCATATGGCTGCATCCAACTGCAAGGAAGGCTGTAAAATTTAATCCATGTGTGGACTCTGGAAAAAGAGGTGAGTGCCTACAGGCTCTGCACAATGAGGCAAAGCCTCCCTCCGTGTGACATGAGGTTTAACCTGGGAAGAGTTTTACATTTCAATTCTGCTTGCCTCATAGAAAGCAGAGATTCCCTCCAGATTCTGTCTTTAAGCCATCCATCAATCTTTGTTTTCAACATTGTGAATTTTTACTACCCATTTTCCAGATGTGGATACCAGGACCCAGAGATGTTAAGCCACCTAGCCAAGATTACACAGCTAGTAAGTATTGGAGTCAGAATCCACAGTGGCTCCAAGCAAGGCCCAGAGCATGGTACATCCCCTCCAGTGCTCAACTGGTATCTCATACTGGGAGTTTAAAGGGCATACAACTTATCCTGCCAAACTCTAATATTTTACACCCTCCTATTCCTGAATTCTAGTTTAAAGTTTGCATTTTGAGGCAACATTGTTTCTGAGATACCCTTTACTTATTTAATGTTTGCTCAGATGAATTTGTGACATGTCAGAGGTTGCATAGATAAAAATGAACTTGTGAAACCCTTTTGCGATGTGTTTCCCTAACATTATTGAAAGTACAGAGGCAAGATATTTTGAAAACTACAAAATAATTTGCATGCATTCAACATTTCTGCAGGCTGGGGTCTCTGTGTAACCCCTGAACAAAGAGCATAAATCTCCTGCCAGGTCTGAGCAATTTCAGAAATAAAGCTTGGTTAATATAGAGGTAAAACAGAAACTTTATTGGGGATAGAGGTTTTAGGACTTTGCTTCATGCCAAAGAAAAACAGCTCAGTTCACAGAATACAGCATTGAGCAGCATCTTCATTTGGGTTGTTTCCTAATGAGGGACTATGATGAGGGCTTGGGTATAGGTAGATTATTTGGAAGGTGATTCCAGGAAGCAGAAATGAGAGTTTGAAGGATGGGAGTCGGGAGTAAGCATCCTTAGCTTCCCTCCTGATTGGTCGAGTAGTGTCTCCAGGGATATAGCTCCCTGATACTTCCACTGCCAGATTTTGAGGGTCAAGCAGCTTCTCACAGCCCCAGAGAAGTCAGGAAGTGGAAAGACTTGTGATATGCCCTGGATGGAGGTGGGGGGAGCAGGGGCGGGGCAGGAGATGTCTCTGCTACCTGAGTATGAACTTGAATTTCTGCAGATGTGGCTGCAACCAAAGATGGACCAAAAAGATGTGAGAGAGAGCACAGAAAACTCCTTCCACACCCGGCACCTTTATACGGGCTATTGGCAGAAGAGGCTAGAGCTTGGAGGAGCCAGGATTACCTTTTGTGGGCAGCCAGGACCACACAAAAGAGAGACTGGGCTGCAGTGGGTGAGCCCACTTGATTTTTCCCAAATTTATCAGCCTGGTAAGTTACACCACCTCCTCAGGGAAGAGAAAGTAAAATGGGCAGAGAAAGAGCCGAAAATGCGTAGGTGAAGTGTCCCTCTTCACGGAACCACAAATGAAACAGGGTATCCGGCCTGTGCGCCTATGATCCTGGTGCCTGTTGGAGGGAATAAAGACATACATAAGATGCATGATAAATCTTTGACAGTGATTCTTTACCAAGCCCACCAGACAGGAGGCCCTCAATAACCCCCCTGACACCAAGTCAATAAAAATCTAATATGATAAAAGAGTTCTGTCCCCGTTTTCTCCTCTTTAATTTTTTTTTTTTTTTTTTTTGCAGGGCTTTGGAAAAGGTCATTGTAAAAGATTGCATTATATTTCACAAATCTTTAGAGTTCCCCACAGGGTACATTATTACCAATATATTCTCTTCCATTTGATGTCTTTTTAGCAGTTGATGCCAAAAAAGGTCTGTTGTTTTTAAACCAGTTTCCAAGTAGCAGATCCTGGGTGATTAAAAGGAGAAGAAATAACAACAAATAAGTCATCAGGAAACGTTTAGGAGAAAGAAAGAGGTGGAAGACACTGAGGCTTCTCTTATTCACAGAATCCTGCAGGTTTGCACAGCAGACTAAGGAGGTAGGCGGCCTGGATTTACATCCCCGGCAACTCTACGCACAAACTCGGTGACCTCTTGGTTATCTCATAGGATGAGAAAACAATGGCAACTCATTTGAAGACATCGCAGGAGCATTCAATGAGTTTTCATATGAAAAGGACTTGACCCAAAGGCCGTTATTGTAACAGCATATCCCGTTCCAGGAAACCAAAGCAATGAACTCCCCGAGGACTATTTTTTTCTCACTAGGTTCTTCATCTTTTGGTCATTATGGACCACTGATGAAAATTTCAGAGCACTTTCTGCATAGTGATAGCCAGTGTGGGACTTTGGTGGGGGGCCTAAGTGACACTCCCCAAATCCTGATTCAGAAAGTTACAAGTGTATTGATTGTGCAAAGATGACACATGACTCTGCTGGACTGCATAACAAAGTATCAAGACTAGGTGCTTAAACAACATTCACTATCTCTTAGTTGTGGAGGCTGCCGTCTATGGGGTCGCACAGAGTCGGACACGACTGAAGTGACTTACAGCAGCAGCAGTTGTGGAGGCTGGAAGTCCAAGCTTAAGGTGTCAGCAGGGTGGGTTCATTCTGAGACCTTTCTCCTTGACTTGTAGATGGTCATCTTCTTGGTGTGTCTTTACTTATTCTCCCCTCGCCTCCCATGTGTGTGTGTGGGTGTGTGTGTGTTAGTCACTCTGTTGTACTCTTTGTGACCCAATGAACTGTAGCCTGCCAGGTTCCTCTGTTCATGGGATTCTCCAGGCAAGAATAATGGTGTGGGTTGCCATTTCCTTCTCTAGGGATCTCCCAACCCAGGGATCAAACCCAGATCTCCTGCATTGCAGGCAGATTCTTTACCACCTGAGCCACCAGGGAAGACCCGCCTGTGTGTCTGTGTTCAAATCCCTTCTTCCTACAAGGGCATCAGCCCCAATGTATTAGGGTCCCCACCAATATGACCTCATTGTATCTTAATTATGTATTTAAAGGCCCATCTTCAAATATAGTCACATCCTGAGATGCTGAGAGTTATAGGTTCAGTATATGAATTTTGGGATGAGGGGGGACATGATTCAGCTCTTAATAGATGAGGTCAAGGAGAAGAGAATTTTGAAGGGAAGATTTTGGTGCAAATCAGAAGTTAGATAAGGGATATTTGGTATAGGAGGTTGCTTGCTTTTCAGAGTCACTGTCCCTCCAGGGAATGGACACAGGTCAGGACAGAATGCAGAATAGTTAAGAACATTAACTAAATATAAAATGAGTGCCAAGCCTGAACTAGTTACAGGTTATATCTGTATTTATATCTACATGTACATCTACATCTATATCCACATCCACATTTGTATCTGTATTTTCCTTGGGCTATACAAAAAAGTATTGCCTCAAACTTGTGGCTGAAAACAATAGGAATTTATTCTCTTGTGGCTGTGGAGCCCAAAAGTTAGAATCGAGGAACAAGTTCCCTCAAAAGGCTCTGGGGGAATTCCTTCCTGCATCATGCAGCTTCTGGTGGCTCCTGGCATTACTTGGCTTGTGGCTGCATCACTCAGGTCTCACTCAGGTCTTGCCTCTGTCTTCACATGGCTCTTCTCTGTCTCAGATCTCCCTCTGTCTTTCTCTTATGACACTTATTGTTGGGTTTGTGGCACAACTGGATAATCCAGGGTGATTGCATCTTGAGATTCTTAATGTAATTATATCTGCAAAGACAGACCTTTTTTGTTTTTCTAAATAGGTGCACATTTTCACAGATTCTGGGGTGAGCTTGAAGACAGAGATGGGTGTACCATTCAATTCACTCCTTGTTTATGTAGTTTCTCTCTTGGTGTGTGTGGGTACAGGCGCACATTGTTTTATTGTGCATTACACAATTTTATTGTGCTTCACTTCATTGTGCTTAACTGATATTGTGTTGTTTACAAACTGAAGGTTGGTGGCAACTCTGTTGAGCAAGTTGGTCAGTGTCATTTTTCCATCAACATTTGCTCACTTCATGTTTCTGTGTCACATTTTGCTAATTCTCACAATATTTCAAGCTTTTTCATTGTTATTCTATGGTTATTATCTGTGATCAGTGATGGTTGATGTTTACTACTACAAGGAGATTATAACTCTCTGAAGGCTCAGATGCTGGGTAACATTTTTTTTAGCAATAAAGGATTTTTTAATTAAGGTATGTACATTTTTTTATACATAATGCTATCCACACTTTAATAGAATACAGTATAATGTAAACACAACTTTTATCTGCATTAGGAAACAAAAGGCTCACATGTTCACCTTCTTGCTGTATTTGCTTTATTACAGTGGTCTGGAACTGAATCCACAGTCATCTCCTAGGTATGTGTATGTGTGTGTGTGTGTGTGTGTGTGTGTGTGTGTGTGTGTATGCACACACACATATGTGTACTAAGTTGCTTCAGTCATGCTCAACTCTTTGCAACGCAATGGACTGCAGTCCTCTAGGCTCCTCTGCCCATGGGATTCTCCAGGAGGAATACAGGAGTGGGTTGCCATGCCCTCCTCCAGGGGATCTTCCTGGCCCAGGGACTGAACCCGCATCTCTTAATCTACCTGCATGGGCAAGTGGGCTCTTTATCATTAGTGCCACCGGGAAAGAAATTTAATCAAAATATGTACACAGGAATTTTATGTAGGCAGAAATAAGACACTCATAAGTTCAGGATTCCATGTGAGCATTTTTTTAAATTTTATTTTATTTTTAAACTTTATAATATTGTATTAGTTTTGCCAAATATCGAAATGAATCCGCCACAGGTATACCTGTGTTCCCCATCCTGAACCCTCCTCCCTCCTCCCTCCCCATACCCTCCCTCTGGGTCGTCCCAGTGCACCAGCCCCAAGCATCCAGTATTGTGCATCGAACCTAGACTGGTGACTCGTTTCATACATGATATTATATATGTTTCACTGCTATTCTCCCAAATCTCCCCACCCTCTCCCTCTCCCAGAGTCCACAAGACTGATCTATACATCAGTGTCTCTTTTGCTGTCTCGTACACAGGGTTATTGTTACCATCTTTCTAAATTCCATATATATGCGTTAGTATACTGTATTGGTGTTTTTCTTTCTGGCTTACTTCACTCTGTATTATAGGTTCCAGTTTCATCCATCTCATTAGAACTGATTCAAATGTATTCTTTTTAATGGCTGAGTAATACTCCATTGTGTATATGTACCATAGCTTTCTTATCCACTCATCTGCTGATGGGCATCTAGGTTGCTTCCATGTCCTGGCTATTATAAACAGTGCTGCGATGAACATTGGGGTACACGTGTCTCTTTCAATTCTGGTTTCCTCAGTGTGTATGCCCAGCAGTGGGATTGCTGGATCATAAGGCAGTTCTATTTCCAGTTTTTTAAGGAATCTCCACACTGTTCTCCATAGTGGCTGTACTAGTTTGCATTCCCACCAACAGTGTAAGAGAGTTTCCTTTTCTCCACACCCTCTCCAGCATTTATTGCTTGTAGACTTTTGGATCGCAGCCATTCTGACTGGCGTGAAATGGTACCTCATAGTGGTTTTGATTTGCATTTCTCTGATAATGAGTGATGTTGAGCATCTTTTCATGTGTTTGTTAGCCATCTGTATGTCTTCTTTGGAGAAATGTCTATTTAGTTCTTTGGCCCATTTTTTGATTGGGTCATTTATTTTTCTGGAATTGAGCTGTAGGAGTTGCTTGTATATTTTTGAGATTAGTTGTTTGTCCATTGCTTCATTTGCTATTATTTTCTCCCATTCTGAAGGCTGCCTTTTCACCTTGCTAATAGTTTCCTTTGTTGTTTTATTAGAACTGTGCATCATTTCAAGCTCCATGGTCTTGAGATGTGTGTGTGTGTGTGTGTGTGTGTATATACACACACACACACACATCCACATTCGTATCTATATTTTCCTTGGGCTACATATATGTATTTTAAAATGTATTTAATCCTTACAAAAGCTCATAATCATCTCCTAAGTATGTGTATGGTATATGTGAGTGTGCAGGAGCCATAGGAGACATGGGTTCAATCCCTGGGTCAGGAAGATCCCCAGGAGGAGGGCATGGCAACCCACCCCAATATTTTTGCCTGGAGAATCCCATGGACAGAGGAGCCTGGTGGGGTACAGTCCGTAGGTCACAAAGAGTCGGACAGGACTGAAGAGACAGCACACATATGCGTGTGTGTGTGTGTATACATATATAATTTTATTTAATCATCAAAAAAATAAATACTGATGGGCTGGCAGAGACACATGAGGCAAAAATGCTTCAGCAGAAATGGAGTGTGCATTCAGATGGATCCTCTCACTGCTGCTTCCCCTCCCCAGGTTCCAGGTGCAGACCTGCAGGGCTGCCCGGCACGGGGAAGAAGACAGAGACTTGCCCGTCCGGCTCCCCTGGAGATGACTTGCCTCCACAGAGAGGCTGGGCTTGAGATGATGCACATTTCTAATAAAAATGCTCACATGGAAACCTGAACTTATGAGTGTCATTATTTCTGCTTAAGTAAAATCCCAGCGTACATATTTTGATTAAATTTCTTTTACCAGGGAATGACAATGTCAAAAGATCAGAGAATCACAGAACACATTGCTAAGAAGTGTGACAAGAATGTATAAGGCGGATGAGAGACCCGGAAAGGTTCTTCCCTGAGCTTGGCAGCTGCATCTGTGGTAGGTAAAACTCACTGTATTGCCACCTGTCCAGGGATACTGACAACTGTGTTAATGAACGGCAAAGGAATTCTGCTCAGTATTTTAAGCCATTTGAACTTGAAACTATATTGCCTTTAACAGGCAACAGATTTAATGGGTTGCAGATAGCTAGACATTCTAATTAATAATCTCTTTCCTGGGCTGTTTGCACTATTAAAGCTCAGCTGTGATGATGTGCATACATAGAGTCAAAGGGATACAACCCAACACAAAGCATAGAACAATGTGAATCTATTTTTCACTAATTCATTCATTATTTTCCTAAAATCAATGCCTCACTTCTGCCTAAACTCCAGATACAGGAATTTCCTTTTGGATATCACACACACACACACACACACACAAGCACACACGCACACACACACATTCTTTTTGGATATCACCAGGTTTCCCTGGTGTCTCAGATGGTAAACAGCCTGCCTGTAATGCAGGGGGCCCTGGGTTCGATCCCTGCATCAGGAAATCCCCTGGAGAAGGGAATGACAACCCACTCCAGTATTCTTGCCCTGAGAATTCCTTGGGAAGAGGAGCCTGGCATGCTACAATCATGAAATGACCAAGAGTTGGACACAACTTAGGGACACACACATCACACATGTGGAATCAGAACTCAATTTTGAAAATTGCCTTTCTAGAGAGTATCCGTTTTTGAGATTGCATCCAAATACTGCATTTCAGACTCTTTTGTTGACCATGATGGCTACTCCATTTCTTCTAAGGGATTCCTGCCCACAGTAGTAGATATAATGGTCATCTGAATTAAATTCAGGGGCTTCCCTGGTGGCTCAGAAGATAAGGCATCTGCCTGAAATGTAGGAGACCCGGGTTCGATCCCTGGGTTGGGAAGATCCCCTGGAGAAGGAAATGGTAACCTACTCCAGTATTCTTGCCTGGAGAATCCCATGGACAGAGGAGCCTGGTGGGATACAGTCCACGGGGTCGCAAAGAGTCAGACACGACTGAGTTAAATTCACCCATTACAGTCCATTTTAGTTCGCTGATTCCTAGAATGTTGATGTTCACTCTTACCATCTCCTGTTTGACCACTTCCAATTTGCCTTGATTCATGGACCTAAAATTCCAGGTTCCTATGCAATATTGTTCTTTACAGCATTGGACCTTGCTTCTATCACCAATCACATCCACAACTGGGCGTTGTTTTTGCTTTGGCTCCATCCCTTCATTCTTTCTGAGGTTATTTCTCCACTGATCTCCAGTAGCATATTGGACATCTACTGACCTGGGGAGTTCCTCTTTCAGTATCCTATCATTTTGCCTTTTCATACTGTTCATGGGGTTCTCAAGGCAAGAATACTGAAGTGGTTTGCCATTCCCTTTTCCAGTGGACCACATTCTGTCAGACCTCTCCACCATGACCTGTCCGTCTTGGGTGGCCCCACACGGCATGGCTTGGTTTCACTGAGTTAGACAAGGCTATGGTCTGTGTGATCAGATTGGCTAGTTTTCTATGATTATGGTTTCAGAGTGTCTGCCCTCTGATGCCCTCTTGCAACACCTACCGTTTTACTTGGGTTTCTCTTACCTTGGATGTGGGGTATCTATTCAAGGCAAACCATTCAAGATCATGGTAATCCAAGCCTAGGCCCCAACTAGTAATGCTGAAGAAGCTGAAGTTGAACAGTTCTATGAAGACCTACAAGACCTTTTAGAACTAACACCCCTAAAAGATGTCCTTTTCATTTTAGGGGACTGGAATGCAAAAGTAGGAAGTCAAGAAACACCTGGGGTACCAGGCAAATTTGGCCTTGGAAAACGGAATGAAGCAGGGCAAAGGCTAATAGAGTTTTGCCAAGAGAACACACTGGTCATGGCCAACACTCTCTTCCAACAACACAAGAGAAGACTCTACACATGGACATCACCAGATGGTCAAACTAAAATCAGATTGATTATATTCTTTGCAGTCAAAGGTGGAGAAGCTCTATACAGTCAGCAAAAAGACCGGGAGCTGACTGTGGCTCAGATCATGAACTCCTTATTGCCAAATTCAGACTTAAATTGAAGAAAGTATGGAAAACCACTAGACCATTCAGATATAACCTAAATCAAATCCTTTATGATTATACAGTGGAAGCGAGAAATAGATTTAAGGAACTAGATCTGATAGAGGGCCTGATGAACTATGGACGGAGGTTTGTGACATTGTACAGGAGACAGGAATCAAGACCATACACAAGAAAAAGAAATGCAAAAAAGGAAAATGACTGTCTGGGGAGGCCTTACAAATAGCTGTGAAAAGAAGAGAAGCGAACACCAAAGGAGAAAAGGAAAGATATAAGCATCTGAATGCAGAGTTCAAAGAAGAGCAAGGAGAGATAAGCAAGGTGAAAAGACAGCCTTCAGAATGGGAAAAAATAATAGCAAATGAAGCAACCGACAAACAACTAATCTCAAAAATATACAAGCAACTCCTACAGCTCAACTCCAGAAAAATAAATGACCCAATCAAAAAATGGGCCAAAGATCTAAATAGACATTTCTCCAAAGAAGACATACAGATGGCTAACAAACACATGAAAAGATGCTCAACATCACTCATTATCAGAGAAATGCAAATCAAAACCACTATGAGATACCATTTCACACCAGTCAGAATGGCTGCGATCCAAAAGTCTACAAATAATAAATGCTGGAGAGGGTGTGGAGAAAAGGGAACCCTCTTACACTGTTGGTGGGAATGCAAACTAGTACAGCCACTATGGAGTACAGTGTGGAGATTCCTTAAAAAACTGGAAATAGAACTGCCTTATGATCCAGCAATCCCACTGCTGGGCATACACACTGAGGAAACCAGAAGGGAAAGAGACATGTGTACCCCCAATGTTCATCGCAGCACTGTTTATAATAGCCAGGACATGGAAGCAACCTAGATGTCCATCAGCAGATGAATGGATAAGAAAGCAGTGGTACATATACACAATGGAGTATTACTCAGCCATTAAAAAGAATACATTTGAATCAGTTCTAATGAGGTGGATGAAACTGGAGCCTATTATACAGAGTGAAGTAAGCCAGAAGGAAAAACACCAAATACAGTATACTAACGCATATATATGGAATTTAGAAAGATGGTAATGATAACCCTGTATACAAGACAGCAAAAGAGACACTGATGTATAGAACAGTCTTATGGACTCTGTGGGAGAGGGAGAGGGTGGGAAGATTTGGGAGAATGGCATTGAAACATATGAAATATCATGTAAGAAACGAGATGCCAGTCCAGGTTCAATGGATCTGGATGCTTGGGGCTGGTGCACTGGGATGACCCAGAGGGATGGTATGGGGAGGGAGGAGGGAGGAGGGTTCAGGATGGGGAACACATGAGAAATAAAGGAATTAAAAAAAAAAAAAAGAATGCCTTCCTCAGCGATCAATACAAGGAAATAGAGGAAAACAACAGAATGGGAAAGACTAGAGATCTCTTTAAGGAAATTACAGATACCAAAGGAATATTTCATGCAAAGATGGGCTTGATAAAGGACAGAAATGGTATGGACCTAACAGAAGCAGATGATATTAAGAAGAGGTGGCAAGAATTCACAGAAGAACTGTACAAAAAAGATCTTCAAGATCCAGATAATCACAATGGTGTGATCACTCGCCTAGAGCCAGACATCCTGGAATGTGAAGTCAAGTGGGCCTTAGAAAGCATCACTACGAACAAAGCTAGTGGAAGTGATGGAATTCCAGTTGAGTTATTTCAAATCCTGAAAGATGATGCTGTGAAAGTGCTGCACTCAGTATGCCAGCAAATTTGGAAAACTCAGCAGTGGCCACAGGACTGGAAAAGGTCAGTTTTTATTCCAATCCAAAAGAAAGGCAATGACAAAGGATACTCAAACTACTGCACGATTGCACTCCTCTCACACACTAGTAAAGTAATGCTCAAAATTCTCCAAGCCAGGTTTCAGCAATACGTGAACCGCGAACTTCCAGATGTTCAAGGTGGTTTTAGAAAAGGCAGAGGAACCAGGGATCAAATTTCCAACATCCGCTGGATCATCGAAAAAAAAGTGGGCTTAAAGCTCAACATTCAGGAAATGAAGATCATGGCATCTGGTCCCATCACTTCATGGGAAATAGATGGGGAAACAGTAGAAACAGGGGCAGACTTTATTTTTGGGGCTCCAAAATCACGGCAGATGGTGACTGCAGCCATGAAATTAAAAGATGCTTACTCCTTGGAAGGAAAGTCATGACCAACCTTGATAGCATATTAAAAAGCAGAGACATTACTTTGCCACCAAAGATCCATCTAGTCAAAGCTATGGTTTTTCCAGTGGTCATGTATGGATGTGAGAATTGGACTGTGAAGAAAGCTGAGTGCCAAAGAATCGATGCTTTTAAACTGTGGTGTTGGAGAGGACTCTTGAGAGTCCTTGGACTGCAAGGAGATCCAACCAGTCCATCCTAAAGATCAGTCCTGAATAGTCATTGGAAGGACTGATGCTGAAGCTGAAACTCCAATACTTTGGCCACCTCATGGGAAGAGTTGACTCATTGGAAAAGACCCTGATGCTGGGAGGGATTGGGGGCAGAAGGAGAAGGGGATGACAGAGAATGAGATGGCTGGATGGCATAACTGACTCGATGGACACTAGTTTGGGTAAACTCCGGGAGTTGGTGATGGACAGGGAGGCCTGGTGTGCTGTGATTCATGGGGTCACAAAGAGTCAGACATGACTGAGAGACTCTACTGAACTGAACTGAGAGAGTATCAGTTAGATTGGACCATTAGCATTGATCTGGTCAGGCAAGGCCGTGTTGCACTGCACAGCTTTGTAGTCAGAACTCTGGATGCCTGTGCCTTGATTTAGCTGGGACTTTCCTGGTTCATGCCTGTTGTCCTGGGGTGCCATCCTGTAAGCTCTTTTTTCACTCTCATTGATGTATTAGAGTCCAGAAAAGAGTTAATATAGCAGATCACAGCCTGCTATCCTTAGAAAGCCCTTCTTGCAAGGTTGGCCCTTGGCTGTTTCTGGTCACTGGGCTGGTATATGGTTCCTTAAGCTAATGTAAAACTTCCTCTAATAATGAATGTGGCTCACTACATGTGCACCATGGAGACAGTGTGGTTTGTGTTGCCTTCCTTCTAGAAGTCTGAAATTTAAGTGTGCTAGGCCGAGGGTGCCTGTGTGACCAGCCCATGATACAACCTCGAGTGCCAACCATTTAGTGGATTTCTCTGGGCAGGACCATGGCCCGTAGATTCTGCCTGTTCACTGCTGGGCTGAGACTGTGCTCTGTATGACCCCCTCATCAGGTAGGGAGAGACCACATGGATCAGCTGAAGCTGTAAGTTTAACTATAAGCTTAATCCCGGTGAATTTCCAAAGGTAGGTGTAACTTGGGGATCCCTGGCATACAAGGGCATTGTGATAGATGATACAGTTGCTCTATTCACTATATAACTTGACTGAGTTGCACAGAGACTCCAGAAGCCATCAGGGCTAAGATAAATATTTAAAGTTAAGAAACTGAACAGACAGAGTCTTACATGACTTGCCCAGACTCATTAGAACCCATGCTGTTTTGTTTGCATGCCAGGAGAGCTTCTTGTAGAGGAAACCGATGCCTTAGGTATCAAACCCTGTTCCTGTAAACATCAACCTTTGGGATACATCTACCTTTGGGAATTCACTGGGAGTAAGCATACAGTTAAACTCACAGCTTCAGTTGATTACAGGGGCATAGTAAGGATACACAGCTGGAGCATAAGGGAAATTAAGACAGGCAGAGTGCAGGAATCCATGTGGTCTCTCCCTACCCGATGAGGGGTCATATGGAGCACACTCTCAGCCCAGCAGTGAGCATGCTGAATCTATATGAATGACATGTAGGAGGCTCAGCCTCCTCCCCTATGCAGTGAAGATCACCATATCCGGCACACAGAAGCATGGTGAGGATGGAAGATGCAGGCGTGCCCAGCTATGACATATGCAGGTCCTCAGGAGATGTCAGCTGCCTCATCTTCTCTCTCTCAGGCTAGGGATACTCCAGCTCCCAGCATCACTTCTCTGATAGCAAAGCCTAAAGACGCATCTCAACACGGACCACTGCAACAATCTGTCTGAGCTTTTTTTTTTTAACAGTGCTCTGGAGAGAAATAAAATGCTCTGAATGAAATGTCAGCATTTGTTTGATAAACTGCTGAGCCCCGATAGTGGAGGCTATTCAGATTTTACACATCCTGTCCTCACAGCAGCAAAGACAGAACAAGTTAGGAAGAGACGAACTCATTACACCAGCCAGGTGGATGGCTTGTGCTTCCAGGACTCCCCAAGTCTCTTCCATCAAAGAAGACAGGCTGGGATGATGACAGAGCTGATTTGAGAGCGGAGGAACCATCTCTTCTTCCTGCTCTGCTCTCTCTTACCCAAGGGCAGCCTTTGTCTTCTTTTTCCTGAAGCTGTCATTCATGCTGCCATGGAGGAAAGTGATAGAGAGTGAGAAAAGCTAAACTCGAATTCACTGTGTGCACAGAGCTCTTCTTGTGTGTCCACAGTAGCAGTAGAGGCTGTGTAATTAACTGGACAATAGAAGTGAGGGCATTAAGAAGGGGGGATCATTTACTGTGAGCCAAAACTGGTGAGACCCAATCTCCCAGCCATGGAAACTTCCTGTGGGGATAACTCTACCCATTTCACAAATGAAGGTCCACGTAAGTGCTGAGAGGCCAAGTATTGTGACCAAGATCACCCAGCTGGGTAGAGAAAGAGGACTGAATCCTACATATTGTCTCTTCATTATTTGGCTTTTTCTTCCCATCACCCTCATAACTTTGCCAATTGGGAAATTCCTTGAGGGGACCAGTTGTTGTTAGAAACCAGTTTGGACAGAATGAAAGGATCCTGGGTTATGAAGGGAGAGAGTTTCAGGTCTCTATACTATGGAAGCGATAGGAGCTGCCTCAGGCAAGGTTAGATTAAGAACTAGAGTCAAGGTTGGGTTGTAATCGGTAAGTTGTGGGACCCAGGGAAGGGGACAGAGGAAAGGAGACGTAAGTGTTCAGATGAGTCCTCCACTGTTTGAAGGTACCCTGGTCAAGGAGTTAAACTGAACTAGGTGTACAACCTGGAGAAAGCAATGGCACCCTACTCCAGTATTCTTGCCTGGAAAATCCCATGGGCAGAGGAGCCTGGAAGGCTGCAGTCCATGGGGTCGCTGAGGGTCGGACACAACTGAGTGACTTCACTTTCACTTTTCACTTTCATGCATTGGAGAAAGAAATGGCAACCCACTCCAGTGTTCTTGCCTGGAGAATCCCAGGGACGGAGGAGTCTGGTGGGCTGCCGTCTATGGGGTCGCACAGAGTCGGCACAGAGTCGCACAGAGTTGTACAGCAGCAGCAGGTGTACAACCTGATCAGGTTCTAGGCTTGCACCTGCTGCAAATGACTTGTACTTTAAACAAGTCATACCTTTCTCTAGAATTTCTCCTCAAACTGTGTTTTTATACATTTTAACAATCAGATAGGATGTGGTTTGAATGTAGGTTATAGAAATCCATGCAATACAGTAAGATTTCCTACACATAAGGACATTGGAGTCAAGGTAAATGCAACTGATGGGATCCAGATGGGAACATTCAGACGACAGAGGTGAAGTAGCTTTGGTTCTGCAGTTATTCCCCTGCTCTGAATGTCCTGTCAATCAAAGAAAGAAACACACATGGTCAGTGACGTGAGTCACATTATCTATAAGCTAAAAGCAAATTAATGTATCTCCACAATGTAGAGGAGGACCACGTTAGTCTTTTAGAGCTGACATTAATAAATGCCAGAAACTGAGTGGCTTAACACGACAGAAATCCTGGAAGGTAAAATGTGAAATAAAGGTATTGTCAGAGCCATGCTCCCTCTGAAACCTGGAGAAGGGAATCCTGCCTTGTCTCTTCATAGCTTCTGGCAGTTTTGCAAGCTTTGACTTTCCTTGTCTTGTGGAAACATGACCCTCATCTCTGTCTCCGTGTTCACAAGGCATTCTCCCCATCCGTGTGTCTCTCTGTGTCCAAATTTCTCCTCTTTATGAAGACACCTACTATATGTTAGATGCTCAGTCATGTCCAACTCTTTGCAAGCCCATAGACTGTACCCACTAGGCTCCTTTGTCCATGGAATTCTCCAGGCAAGAATACTAGAGTGGATGGCCATTCCCTGCTCTAGGGAGTCTTCCTGACCCAGGGATCGAACCCAGATCTCTTACATTGCAGGCATATTCTTTACTGTCTGAGCCACCAAGGAAGCCCCATATTAGATGAAGGGCCCGCCCAATTTCAGTATGAGCTCTTAACTAATTAGATTTGCAACAACTTTACATCCAAATAAGTCACATTCTAAGGTACCAGGGGTTAGGGCTTCACACATATGCTTGGTATACAGAATTCTACCCATAACAAGAATTACAGCAGACAGATTCTTTACTGTCTGAGCCACCAGGGAAACCCATAACAAGAATCAAGGTAGCCATAAATATAGGCTGTTGAATCAGTCCAGCTTGTTCAAATCCTGATTCCAATGCTTGTTAGCTGTGTGACCTTTGGCAGATTATTTAACCTCTCTGT
The DNA here is from genome assembly GCF_032452875.1 of Bos javanicus. NCBI lineage: Eukaryota > Metazoa > Chordata > Mammalia > Artiodactyla > Bovidae > Bos > Bos javanicus. Next base: position 106,481,983 of record NC_083873.1, read on the forward strand.
GCTTCAATTTCCATATCCATAACATGGCATTTTTGAGAGTATTTAACTCACAGAGGTTTTAGGAGAACTAACTTAGATATGGTAGGTAAAATGACTTAAAAGTTGACTAACAAGTGTTCTATTTTTATCACACGGGTCTATAATAATGAGAGGCCAGTCCAAGTTTACATAGTAAATAGCAAAACTGGATCTTGAGCCTCGGATTTCTGAATGTAAGAGAAATGTATTTTTCTCTACATACCGGTTTAATTGATTGGCCACCATATGTTAAGTGTCTGGATACTTCCCTGATGGTCCAGTGAAATTCACCGTGTAATGCAGAGGATGTGGGTTCTCTCCCTGGTCGGGAACTATGATCCCACATGATTCAGAACAACTAAGTCCTCATGCTGCAACCACTGAACCGGCTAGAAGAACCATAACTAGAGAGTCCACGCACCGAAGTCAAAGGTCCCACAATGCAGCAAAGATCCCAACTGCCACACGAAGACCCAGTGCAGCCAAAAAATAAATGTTTATGTTTATATACATATATATATTTCTGTATTTAAAAGACTTATTTAAAAAAAAAGAATCAAACTGGATTCCTATGAAAGAGAGGAGAATTGAATAAAAGCAATTTAAAAAGATAGTTAAAAAATAAATAGTTTAACTATTGCCAAAAGGTGATTAGCCATCAGTATTCTGCAGAATGGAAACTCTACTTAGATAGGGATAGTTGATCTGTTTCATTTTCACTAATGAATCCCTACAGCTCAGAACAATGTCTGGTACAAAGTAGGTGCTCAAGAATTTATAGAGTGTTGAATGTGTGAAATCCTTCTGAGTGGGCTTATGTTTTAATCTAGAAATCCTACTTTTAGTAATTTCCTTTAAGAAAACTATTAAAGCTAAGAAAAGATATAGTTACAGAATTTCTTATGAATAATTGTTTAGAAAGCAAAAAAATTGGCAGCAACTTAAATATAAGTTAACAGGGACTGGTTAAATGCACGATGACCCTCCAATTATCAGATGGTACACCACTTGAGGAAGAGAGACTAAAGGGCTGCAAAGTTGTCCATGTTCAGATCTCTAGAATCTGTGACTTACAGGTGTGACTACAGTTAAAGGCATTACATGGAAAAATTATCGTTATTCAGGTAGATGGCCTTCCTCAGTGGCTTAGCAATAAAGAATTTGCTTGCAATACAGGAGCCCAGAAACCATAGGTTCAATCCCTGGGTTGGGAAGATCCCCTGGAGGAGGGCATGGCAACCCACGCCAGTATTTTTGCCTGGAGAATCCCATGGACAGAGGAGCCCGGGAGACTACAGTCCATATGGTTATGAAAAGTTGGACATGATTGAAGTGACCTAGAATGCACCCAAAGATGAAGTCCTAGGTGGTATATGTAACTTTTGGGATTCCCTGGTGGCTCAGATGGTAAAGAATCTGCCTGCAATCCAGGAGACCCAGATTCAATCCCTGGGTTGGTAAGATCCCCTGGAGAAGGGAATAGCAACCCACTCTCGCATTCTTGCCTGGAGAATTCCATGTACAGGGGAGCCTGGTGGACTATAGTCCACGAGTCAAAAAGAGTTGGACACAACTGAGCCACTAACAATTTTCATTTAGGTAGAACCAACTGGGTTACAAAAATCCTTAAATGAAGAGATCTGGTCTGTGATCAGAGAAAGGAGGTGATGGAGGAAAGATCAGAGAGATGCTACCTTGCTGACCCTGAAGATGGAGGAAGAGACCTTGAGCCAAAGAATATAGCCACCATTTGGAGCTGAAAAATGCAAGGAGACAGATTCTCCACTAGGGCCTCTGGAAGCAGTGCAGTCTTGCTGACACCTTAATTTGGGGCCAGTGAGACCCATATCAGGCACCTGACTCAGGACTGTAAGATCATAAATGAATCTTGGCTCAAGCCGCTGTTTGTGGTCTTTTGTTACAGCAGCAATTGGAAATGCATACAGCAGTCAAATGTTTCCCACGCTAGAGCAGGAAACTGAGGCTCAGATGCTGACAGCATCTGGGCAGTTGCGTGTAAGTTGCTAGCTCTAAGGTAGAACAGTAAATGGAAAAATATCAAATCTACCGCCTACTGTCTAGTTATTGAGCCTGCTAAGATATATGTGGAAGGGAGGTGGGAAATCTGAGTCACCAGTCTCTAACCTCTGCTGCAGAGGAAAACTTATTGGCATGAGTGAATGCTTAATAATGCATTTTTACAGAAAAATAGCTGCTCTTAAAATAGCAGAGACAGTAAGGCTTTTTTTTTTTTCTTTTCGTAATTTTATTTACATAGAAAAAGATGGAGAAGGATGTGATCTGATAACAGATCATCTGGGAGGATGAGATAATGAAAACTTCAATGCATGTTTGTGTCTCTGTATATTCTAAATTTCTTTGCAATGAAATGTACATTGTTTTGAAGCTGCAGGACAAGTTAAATAGAGAAAGAGGAAGTGAATTGCCCCCATCTGGCAGGGCAGACAGTGGAAATGCTTGAGAAACCCCACTTGAGCTCCATTTCTCGCTGTTACCAATTTTCCCCTTGTCTCCTGGGTACTGCTGACAATTGCCTTCAATGCCATTTCAGCCAGGCTTTATTCATTTCTCTGTAGGGCCAATTCAGTTAAAAGAGTGCTGACCCCTAGAAAAGGCAGAGCTCCCGGGGCTGCCTCCCCAGGGAGACCTCCACATTGAATCAAGAAACAGGGCCATGCAAAACTCATAAATTCCTTGCCTTTTGAAATTAACAGTTTTGCAGGATGGAGAATACAATACACATCACCAGGTCACGTCATTCCTCTCAGGGGGTTGAAAGCAACAGAACTGAAAGCAAGAAAGTGAATGGAACTTTCTCCATGGCAGTGAACTAACTCCCTGTTTCATTACCAGTCACTTGCCTCACTCAGCTCCTTTTAGGAATTGAAACTATTTCTCCCAGAAGGCAGTTTCCTCTAGTGCAGAAGTGTGTAGAATCTGGGGGCAGGCAGACTGGAGCTGGAGCCCTGGCTCCAACCCTCTCCAGTTGGTGTCCCTTCCCCAGTTGGGTATTCTTGGATCTCGTGCATGCTCAGTCTCTCGGTCATGCCTGACTCTGCTACTCTATGTGCTGTAGTTCACAAGGTTCCTCTGTCCATGGAATTCTCCAGGCAAGAATACTGGGAGTGGGTTGCCAATTTCCTCCTCCAGGGGATCATCCTGACCCAAGAATTGAACCCACATCTCCCGTGCCTCCTGCATTGGCAAGTGGATCCTTTTATTATTATTATTATTTGTTTACTTGTTTTAATTGAAGGATAATTATTTACAATATTGTGATTTTTTTTTTTTTTGCCATTCATCAGTATGAATTAGCCATGGGAATACATGTACCTCTTCCATCCTGAATCCCCCTCACGCTTCCCTCCCCACCCAGTCCCTCTAGGTTTTCACATAGCACTGGCAGGTGGATTCTTTACCACTGCGCCACCTGGGAAGCATGGATTTCACTAATGTGCAACTTCATCTGGTAAACGGGATGATGATCTCTACCTCCAAGTTTATTATGAGGATTAAACAGGGAGGAAGCATTTGACACAGAGGGCACATCATAAGCACACAGGATATCAGTACTTATTAATTATTAATCAAGTTTATTATTTTCATCAGGTCTTATAGGTTATCTCCTGGGTTACTTCCTAGGAATAATCTCCCCCTTTCTCATTTGCTTCTTGGGGAGGCTTGTTTCATTGGAAAATATTGCTTATTTACGAATGTAACTCAGCCAAATGCCAAAAGGATATTGCAGTAGCTTATAGAATTTCAAATCAGTTCAGTTCAGTTCGGTTGCTCAGTTGTGTCCAGCTCTTTGCAACCCAATGGACTGCAGCATGCCAGGCTTCCCTGTCTATCACCAACTCCCAGCATTTACTCAAACTCATGTCCACTGAGTTGGTGATGCCATCCAACCATCATCCTCTGTCATCCCCTTCTCCTCCTGCCTTCAATCTTTCCCAGGATTAGGGTCTTTTCAAATTAGTCAGTTCTTCGCATCAGGTGGCCAAAGTATTGGAGTTTCAGTCCTTCTAATGAATACTCAGGACTGATTTCCTCTAGGATGGACTGGTTGGATTTCCTTGCTGTCCAGGGACTCGGAAGAGTCTTCTCCAACATTACAGTTCAAAAGCATCAATTCTTCAGCTTTCTTTATAGTCCAACTCTCACATCCATACATAACTACTGGAAAAACCAAAGCTTTGACTAGATGGACATTTGTTGGCAAAGTAATGTCTCTGCTTTTTAATATGCTGTCTAGGCTGGTCATAGCTTTTCTTCCAAGGAGTAAGCATCTTTTAATTTCATGGCTGCAGTCACCATCTGCAGTGATTTTGGAGCCCCCTAAAATAAAGTCTCTCACAGTCTCCATTGTTTCACCATCCATTTGCTATGAATGATGGGACCAGATGCCATGATCTTAGTTGTCTGAATGTTGAGCTTTAAGCCAACTTTTTCACTCTCCGCTTTCACTTTCATCGAGAGGCTCTTTAGTTCTTCTTCGCTTTCTGCCATAAGGATGGTGTCATCTGCATATCTGAGGTTATTCATATTTCTCCCGACAGTCTTGATTCCAGCTTATTCTTCATCCATTCCAGCGCTTCTCATGATGTACTCTGCATATAAGTTAAATAAGCAGGGTGACAATATACATCCTTGACATATTCCTTTCCTAATTTGGAACCAGTCCATTGTTCCATGTCCAGTCCTAACTGTTGCTTCTTGACCTGCATACAGATTTCTCAGGAGGCAGGTCAGGTGGTCCGCTATTCCCATCTCTTTAAGTATTTTCCAGAGTTTGTTGTGATCCACACAAAGGCTTTGGCATAGTCAATAAAACAGAAGTAGATGTTTTTCTGGAACTCTCTTGCTTTTTTGATGATCCAATGGATGTCAGCAATTTGATCTCTGGTTCCTCTGCCTTTTCTAAAACCAGCTTGAACATCTGGAAGTTCAAAGTTCACATACTGTTGAAGCTTTGCTTGGAGAATTTGCTAGCCTGTGAGATGAGTACAATTGTGCATTACTTTTAGCATTCTTTGGCATAGTCTTTCTTTGGGATAGGAATGAAAACTGAGCTTTTTCAGTCCTGTGGCCACTGCTGAGTTTTCCAAATTTGGTGACGTATTGAGTGCAGCACTTTCACAGCATTATCTTTTAGGATTTGAAATAGCTCAACTAGAATTCTGTCACCTCCACTAGCTTTGTTTGTAGTGATGATTCCTAAGATCCACTTGACTGCGCATTCCAGGATACCTGGTTCTAGGTGAGTGATCACAGCATCATGGTCATCTGGGTCATGAAGATGTTTTTTGTATTGTTCTTTTGTTTATTCTTGCCACCTCTTCTTAATATCTTCTGCTTCTGTTAGATCCATACCATTTCTGTACTTTATTGTGCGCATCTTCGCATGAAATGTTCCTTTGGTATCTCTAATTTTCTTGAAGAGATCTCTAGACTTTCCCATTCTATTGTTTTCCTCTATTTCTTTGCATTGATCACTGAGGAAGGCTTTCTTATCTCTCCTTGCTATTCTTTGGAACTCTGCATTCAAATGCATATATCTTTCCTTTTCTCCTTTGCCTTTTGCCTCTCTTCTTTTTACAGCTATTTGTAAGCCCTCCTCAGACAATTATTTTGCCTTTTTGAATTTCTTTTTCTTGGGGATGGTCTTGATCACTGCCTCCTGTACAATGCCAGGATCCTCCATCCATAGTTCTTCATATAGAATTTCACTTAGTAGTATTGTTAATGAGGAAATGGTAGTAAAAGACAAATTAAGTTAGGAAAATAGCTGATGACCAAGATAGTTCCCACAATTAGCAAATGGTTGTTCTTCACGTTCTAGACACTTGCTAGTGGCAGGCTGCACTCTTGGTTTTGGATTTCTAAGTAGATCAAGGAAAGTGGGAAAGGCAATAAAGTTAAAAACCTGGGGGCTTCCCTGGTCACTCAGTGGTTATGAATCCGTTTATCAATACAGGAGACACAGGTTCAATCCATGAGCTGTGAAGATCCCACACGCCTTGATGCAACAAGCCCAGGCACCGCAACCACTAAGCCTGTGCTCTAGAGCCCAGAGCCCAGTGACTGAGCCCCTGTGCCCTAGAGCCCACGCCCCACAATGAGAGAAACCACCGCAATGAGAAGCCTGCACACCACAGCAAAGAGGCAAAGAGTATCCCCCCTCACCACAACTAGAGAAAACCCTCATGGCAATAAAGACTCGGCACAGTTAATGAATAAAATAATAAAGTAATGTAAATAGCATTATATTAAAAAACCTAGAAGTAGTGTGCATGTATTTTTTCGAGGAGTGGGATCTGAAGGGAATTCCCAACCACTCAATAATACATACAACACCACATTTTTTAATGGCATATTGGGTAAAGCACAGCAGAATCCAAGCATACGTGTAATTAGAGAGGGGCCATGATAGTGCTGGAGAAGGAAATGGCAGCCCACTCCAGTATTCTTGCCTGGAGAATGCCAGGGATGGAGGAGACACGACTGATGCGACTTAGCAGCAGCAGGAGCAGCACAATAGTGCTGTCTAAGAACACGGCTATTAGTTTGCTGGTTTGTCTCAGCCTAAGTTACAGTATCTTGAGGAGCTGTGAGGTTCTTCACCCACTGGGCACCTTTTCCTAATATGAAGAAAGTGATGCTTAGAATCAAACACAAGAGTTCAAAGTCCTGTATCAGCCACTTAAGGGTTTTAGGACTCGATCCAGTCACTGAATAATCAATCATTGGTCATTTTGAGCTTCTATTTCTTCATCCTCAAACTGGAAGGGCAAATATCATCATGTCATTTCCCTTCTAGGACTCGTGTATAGAATCAAAACAATTTAAAAGTGTAAGATGGTTACTTGGGCTTCTCAAGTGGCACTAGTGGTAAAGAACCAGCCTGCCAATGCAGGGGATGTAAGAGACACGAGTTAGATCCCTGGGTGGGGAAGATCCCGGGGAGAAGGCATGGCAACCCACTCCAGTGTTCTTGCCTGAAGAATCCCATGGAGAGAGGAGCCTGGTGGGCTATATAGTCCATGGAGTCACAAAAGTTGGACACGACTGAAGCAGCTTCACACGCAAGACAGTTAACAGTTATTCAGTACAGATCTCTCTTTATTGTACATATCCTCAACTCTTCTAGTCACTAAAAAATATAAAATAACAGTCTAAAAATAAGCAGGAAACTACTTCAGTCTGAGTAAATGCCAAATGAAGCTATGAAGGTAAAAATTCTCCTACTGCAGTAAAATCAAAACCGAGTGTTTAAAGCTGTATTCTCACGATCTAGGTCCTTCTTCTTTCATTCTTAACCCCACACACACCTCTGTTTCCTCCTCTGTGTAGATAATAATAGTTCCTGCGTGCTGGGCTGGTTGCAAAAATAAAATGTCTCAGCACAGGCCAAGTTCAAGACAAAGAGGGAGCTTCTGGTTTTTGCAATGTCCTCACCGTCCACCAAGGTTTGACACACAGATAGGACTTCTACACCCTTAGAAAGCCCACCGGTTGGTGGCTAAGACATATCTATTGCCCCTTTTAGTAAAGACTTAAAAAAATAAACCTTTACCACTATTCAAAATTTCGTTACTGCAGGAAGGAAAAGCGACATCCTTGGGTGACCTGTCTTGTAATTTTAGGGAGTGTAAAATTAAGCAGATTTCTGATGTGATATGGCAGAATACTGACCACATTGCATCAGGAAGTGATGCAGGATTGAAAATAATGGGATGTCAGAAATGTGCACTGTCAGCAAGTGTGTGAATAAATTATTCAGTTCCAAAGAATCATTTGCTCCACAAATTGCAGGGATGTTGTGATTTTTCAGGTGCTGTGGCTAATAGATTAAAGGGGAAATTTCCTATTTTAAGCACAGAATGTTGCCGTTTACAGAACAACTTCTTTGTTCTAACCTGGGAAGCTAAATAGGTCATTGCAATTTTGTCAGTGAGCATGAGAGCAGCACAAACTCATCCCAGCTCTATGATAAGATCCTATGAGCCGTTCCTGCCACCAGCACAGACCTCTTTCCAGATTCAGCATTTTTCACTGGTGAAAACCGCTGAACACACTTTTTTTTCCTTCATTCAACACACCTTCACTGAACACCGGTGATGCACCAGGCAGTATTGTGGTCCAGGAGGATACAGGTATTAATGAAGCTTTTCTCTGCCTACAGGCTTCCCTTGTAGCTCAGCTGGTAAAGAGTTCACCTGCAATGCAGGAGACCCCAGTTCAACCCCTAGATTGGGAAGATCCCCTGGAGAAGGGATAGGCTACCCACTCCAGTATTCTTGGTCTTCCCTGATGGCTCAGATGGTAAAGAAGCCCTCTGCAATGTGGGAGACATGGGTTTGATTCCTGGGTTGTGAAGATCCCCTGGAGCAGGGCATGACAACCCACTCCAGTATTCTTTCCTGGAGAATTCCATGGACAGAGGAGCCTGATGGGCTACAGTCCATGGGGTTGCAGAGTCGGCCATGACTGAGTGATAAAGCACAGCACAGCACTGCAAATGAAGATTGTAACTGCTGGAGTCGGAGGTCTGGAGAGCAGATCCTTTCAATTAACAGCTCTTCTATTGCTTGAACTCCACGTTTTTGTTGTTGTTGTTGTTGTTTTTTCAGGGACTCATGGCTGAGCAGGTGGCTACAAGGCACACGCTAATTTTCTTTTGTAAGTGTTTGCTCTCTAGAGTTGGAGAAGGCAATGGCACCCCACTCCAGTACTCTTGCCTGGAAAATCCCATGGACGGAGGAGCCTGGTAGGCTGCAGTCCATGAGGTCGCCAAGAGTCGGACACAACTGAGTGGCTTCACTTTCACTTTTCACTTTCCTGCATTGGAGAAGGAAATGACAACCCACTCCAGTGTTCTCGCCTGGAGAATCCCAGGGACGGGGAGCCTGGTGGGCTGCCATCTATGGGGTTGCACAGAGTCGGACAGGACTGAAGTGACTTAGCAGCAGCAGCAGCAGCTCTCTAGAGTAGAAGCTTCCATGAGAGCTAGGATTTTGTATGCTTCCATCAGCAACCCACTTATGGGTGTGCTAATTCGCTTCAGTTCTGTCTGACTCTTTGCTACATTGTGAACCTTAACCCACCAGGCTCCCCTGTCCATAGGATTCTCCAGGCAAGAATACTGGAGTGGGTAACCATTTTCTTCTCCAGGAGATCTTCCTGATGCAGGGATCAAACACATCATTTATGTCTCCTGCATAAATGCAGGCAGGTTCTTTAGCACTAGGGCCACCTGGAATAGCATCCCATTGGAGGCGAATCAGTATCTGTTTGATGCACTTCTGTGCCAACCCCAATATAGACTTCTTTGAACAATATTAAGATGTTGGGGGGTGGTTCTGAGCCTTAGAAAGGACAAATGTCAAAGATTATACAGGTGATACATGTTGAAACTGGGATTCAAACAAGGTCTACTAGACTCCTTATGTCAGACACTGTTGCAAAATGTTCTTGCTTTTAAGGGCAATGTCAAAACTCTCAACAGAGACTTCAGACAGCCATGAACAGAGCATGTTTGCTCCAATAACCCCCTGCCCTCAAGAGAATGACACCACCATTACCAGCCAGGAAGCTGGGAATTAGCCTTAACCCCCTTGAAAGTGAAAGCCACTCAGTCATGTCCAACTCTTTGCAATCCCATGGACTATACAGTTCGTCAAGGCTGTATATTGTCACCCTGTTTATTTAACTTATATGCAGAGTACATCTTGAGAAACGCTGGACTGGAAGAAACACAAACTGGAATCAAGATTGCCAGGAGAAATATCAATAACCTGATATGCAGATGGCACCACCCTTATGGCAGAAAGTGAAGCGGAACTAAAAAGCCTCTTGATGAAAGTGAAAGTGGAGAGTGAAAAAGTTGGCTTAATGCTCAACATTCAGAAAATGAAGATCATGGCATCCGGACCCATCACTTCATGGGAAATAGATGGGGAAACAATGGAAACAGTGTCAGACTTTATTTTTCTGGGCTCCAAAATCACTACAGATGGTGACTGCAGCCATGAAATTAAAAGACGCTTACTCCTTGGAAGGAAAGTTATGACCAACCTAGATAGCATATTCAAAAGCAGAGACATTACTTTGTCAACAAAGATTCGTCTAGTCAAGGCTATGGTTTTTCCTGTGGTCATGTATGGATGTGAGAGTTGGACTGTGAAGAAGGCTGAGCACTGAAGAATTGATGCTTTTGAACTGTGGTGTTGGAGAAGACTCTTGAGAGTCCCTTGGACTGCAAGGAGATCCAACCAGTCCATTCTGAAGGAGATCAGCCCTGGCATTTCTTTGGAAGGAATGATGTTAAAGCTGAAACTCCAGTACTTTGGCCACCTCATGCGAAGAGTTGACTCCTTGGAAAAGACTCTGATGCTGGGAGGGATTGGGGGCAGGAGGAGAAGGGGACGACAGAGGATGAAATGGCTGGATGGCATCACTGACTCGATGGACGTGAGTCTGTGTGAACTCCGGGAGTTGGTAATAGACAGGGAGGCCTGGTGTGCCGGGATTCATGGGGTCGCAAATAGTCGGACACGACTGAGCGACTGATCTGATCTGATACAGTCCATGGAATTCTCCATGCCAAAATACTGGAGTGGGTAGCCTTCCCCTTCTCCACGGCATCTTCCCAACCCAGGAATTGAACCAAGGTCTCCTGCATTGCAGGTGGATTCTTTATCAACTGAGCTATCAGGGAAGTCCATATGTCTCCCCTTAAGCCCATATGGTTAACCTCCTTAGTTTCCCCTTAACTTCAGGTCCTGATAACTCAGGACCTGAACATCTCTCATACTTCATCTCCCTGTCCTGTTCCCACTTAATGTGGCCCACTGCCATCACTTCTCATCAGGACCACCAAAATAACTTCCAAACCATTCTCTACCTTTCTAATCTCTCTCTCTCTCCAAGCCATCCCACAAGCCCTGTGTATTATTTCTTGTTGTTTAGTCACTAAGTCATGCACTACTCTTTGCGACCCTATGGTCTGTAGACTGCCAGGCTCCTCTGTCCATGGGATTTCCCAGGCAAGAATACTGGAATGGGTTTCCATTTCCTTCTCTAGGGGATCTTCCTGACCCAGCGATCAAACACATGTCTCCTACATTGGCAGGTGGATTCTTTACCACTGAGCCATGAGGGAAGCCCCGTGTTTAAAAGCACAAATCTCACCCTGTCTCTCCCTGTCTGAGCCCTCCTGGGCTCTGTATTCCCCAGGACAAAGTGCAGTCTCACCTGGAAAGCAAAGTCTTGATACTATAACCCCTGCTGCCTCCTTCTGGTGCCTTCCAGGCTTTATCCCTGCCTCACATGTATCAAATATTAGAGCCACTTGGACTCCCTTCTAGTCCCCAACTTTATCAGAATAGCCCAAAATGCCAATCTTTTTCTGAGCTTGAAATGCTTTTCTGCACCTGACTGTCAGGAGTGCACTAAACATTTTGGTTAATCCTGCAGACCCAGGGCCAGTCAGCCTGTTTCCAAGCTTGGACAGCTCATGTTATTTTTCATGCTTCAGTTTTTCCTTCTATCAGTCAACAGGAAATAATAATGTGCTCTTTCTCTAGGATCCTTGTGAGGAGTTATAGACTGCTTCTGCTAAGTCACTTCAGTCGTGTCCGACTCTGTGTGACCCCATAGACTGCAGCCCACCAGGCTCCCCTGTCCCTGGGATTCTCCAGGCAAGAACACTGGAGTGGGTTGCCATTTCCTTCTCTAATGCATGAAAGGGAAAAGTGAAAGTGAAGTCCCTCAGTCGTGTCTGACTCTTAGCGACCCCATGGACTGCAGCTTACTAGGCTCCTCCATCCATGGGATTTTCCAGGCAAGAGTACTGGAGTGGGGTGCCATTGCCTTCTCCAAGTTATAGACTAAATCAGCCCAAATCACTTAAGAGATAGACACTACATCAATGGTGCTCAGAGGATGGTCCCAGGATCAGCAGCATCACATCCCTTGAGAACTCATTAGAAAAGCAGATTATTTGGCCCCACCCCAGACCTACAAAATCAGAAACCATGGGAATGGGGCCCAGAGGCTATTTTAACAAGTTCTCCAAGTGACTCTGCCTGCATCTAAAATTTTAAAACAACGGAATCACACAAGTTATTTTTGTTATTTAGTCACTAAGTCGTGTCTGACTCTTTGTGAGCCCATGGATTGTAGCCTGCCAGTCTCCTCTAGCCACAGGATGTCCTAGGCAAGAATACCAGAGTGGATTGCCATTTCCTTCTCCAGGGGACCTTCCACACCCAGAAACCAAACCTGCATCTCCCACATTGGCAGGTGGATTCTTTACCACCGGGCCACCACGAAAGCCCCACCATGAAGGTTAGCTGCAGTTATTAATATTAGTATCAGTATTGGCATTAATATTGCTATGATTGGTGTCTCTATATATCAGGATGCAGGTGTTCTCTGGGACATACTCCTACTAGTTAAGCTTCTGGCTTGTAGACTGTGGTGTAAGTGGAAATTTAAGTCAATGCCCAATTGTGTACCAAAGGACCAGAAAAAGGAAAACAAAACAAAAAAACGCCTGTTCCCTCCAAGCGTGGGGTATGGAAGACCTCTTGCTGTTTCACACTTTCATTAACACTTCATAATGAAAGATTTCGCTAAGATTTTAACTTCTTTAAGTCTCATTTTCCTTGTGTATAAAGTGGAGATAGATTCTAACTCACAGTATTATAGTACTAAAAGAAACAAATAATACAGATTTTTTTGGCACCATGAAATAATACTAAAAAATCCGAGACTCAATATCCAATTCAGAATGTCTGACTCCAAAGGGAGGGGGTATAACTCAGGGGTAGAGCATTTGACTGCAAAATGTCTGACTCCAAATCCAATTATAATAATCACAACATTACATTACCTTTTAGCTCCATTTAGCACTATAAAACACTAAGGATTAACAAGTGAAATGCTTTTTCCTTAGTTCATCCACAGTGTAAATAGTTAGAGTTAGGACTAACTTTGGGAACTCCAACTGACATTGTTTTTTCACTATATGAGAGTCTTTCAAAACCATAAAACAAAAAAACAAAATATTTTAAAAATGAAAAAAAGGGAAGGAGGCATAGGGGGAAAGATATTGGCCAGGAAAATTGTCAGAATCAGAATCATGACGTGGACAGAAAAAAGCAGGAAGTAGAAGATAAGAGAGGAGACTGAGATCCTTACCATTTGAGCTTTCCCATATCAACTGTCACAGGAACCCTACTCAGATGATTCCCAGTGACTCATCCCCTGGAATTCAATCTCAAATACATCCTTCTTCAGCTGAGTGTGGGATGGATCTACTGACTTTTTTTTCTGACAAGTAGAATCTGACAAAAGTGATAAATGGTGCTCCAATGATTAGGTCCTAAGGACTTCTATTTTACTGGTATTCTCTCTCCTTTGCTAAATCTCTCTCTTACCCTCTCACTTACTGATTTTAATGAAACGAGTCACCATGTCACAAAATGCTGTATGGAGGGGGCCATGAGGCAAGGAATTGAGGGATATTGTTGACCAACTGCTGGTGAGGAATTGGATGTTGCCGACCACCCTGGAGTGAGCTTGGAAGCTTCATTCTCAGGTGAGCCTTCGGACAGGGTTACACCCTCAGGCAACACCTTGATTGCAGCCTATGAGACCCAGAAGTAAAGGACGTAGCTAAACCATGCTTAGATTCCTGTCCCACAGAAACTGTGAGATAATAAATGTGTGCCATTTGAAGCTAGTACATATTAGAGCCATTTGTTATGCATAATAGGTAGCTAATAGTTCAAAGATGTCCAGGAACAAGCCATGATGGAGGGCTCTCTCTGTGCTCCCAACATCAATAGTTCTCAATCTTTGTAAGGAAAATGGAGTGCTGTCAGCTGCTAGACTTTTTGTTGCTGAATGTGAAGATATGGAAACACTCAAAAATTATCAATCGTTGGAGAACCACCTCTAGTGGTGAGCACCCGACTCTTGTTTAGTTCAGGCAACCACTGAGTGCTGTCAGAAATGAAATCTTTGCACTGTTCTGACTTTGTCCTCATTTACTTGTTAGGTGAAGCCCTTGCACTGCCCAGTGCCAGCTATTCATCATGCTTTACTTTCCTCCTCTTACTTGAAGCATGTTGAACCCATACTTCTTTATATTATTTAACCAGCTCAGCTCTATGTTCTGCCTGGTGGGTATCATCCTAAAAATATTATACACCACTTTAACTACATTTAATTTTTGCACACAGACGCATATTGAGTGAAATCTCTTGGGTAAGTTTTATATTATGTTAGATGAGAGTTACTGTCCCAGAAAAGTGAAAGCCACTCAGTTGTGTCCAACTGTTTGTGATCCCATGGACTGTAGTCCACCAGACTCCTCTGTCTTTGGAATTCTCTAGGCAAGAATACTGGAGTGGGTAGGTCTTTCCTTCTCCAGGGGATCTTCCCAATCCAGGGATCCAACCCGGGTCTCCTGAATTGCAAGCATATTCTCTACCATCTGAGCCACGAGGGAAGCCCAGTTGCCCCCATTAATTCAGTAGAGGCTCTCCATGAAATGTCCTTGGCTGTCTGAGGTATCCCAAGATACAGCTGCTCAAAACAGTTGTAGATAGAACCTGTTCACAAACTCTAGGAAGACACAAGTCGGCTTGTAAAGTTCCACACTTTTCTGTAACTCTTCTCAGTTCCACAAGGGCTTCCTAAGGTCCATGGATGTATTTACATGCTCTAGTTACTACTGTTCCTAATGAAAGTATTAAAGGCTCACTCTGTGGTTTTCTCTTGGGCCATTATCTCATACACTTATTCTAGATTCCTCATCTCTTAATCCAATTCATAATCACATGCCAGTGTAGCTTGCAATGAGATTTCTTGACAAGCTTCATTTAAAATGAGCAGATTATATTTTTAAAATTATTACTTATCATCATCATCATTATCATTATGGATATTATTTACTAAAGGTTCTTTATTGGTCATTGACGCTGCAGTTTTTTTTCTAAGCAATAATTATTCCGTAATTATCTTTTTTTTTTTACAAGTGAGGAGACTGAGAATGATTCTGACTTGCTCAAGAGCACATCATTTATTAAATATGAAGCTCAGATTCAAACCTGACTCTCTGCCTGGTGCTCCTTTTGTTCTAGGGTTAGCAAAAGGAAAGAATAAACACCTTCACACATAATTAAAATGTTATAAACTCACTTCTAATTATTTTACCCTTTTTAAAAATAATCTTATCCATTTCCCCCCTAAATTTTCCCAAAGCAAATGTCTCTGTTAATGATCTTATTCTTCCTTTTGATTCCTTCCAAAATGATATCTGATGACACCAAAGTGCTTCATCCTGACCGCAGATGTGACATTTCTTCCAGAGAAGTGACCCTAGGAGTGTTCCCATGCAGACAAAATGCAAAATAGCCTTCATAGTGTAAGGATTTTACTGAAACGATGAAAACCAAGAAAAGTGAAACATCCGATAATTAACACTGTTAGTTGAACTGGCACATTGTCTTACTGGAAACTACCATGAAATATAAATTGGAGCCATTTTCATCATGAAAAGACCTGACATTTGAGCTCATCTTCAGTCTCTTCTAAAATATCACTCAATGTGGTAACTGGGTATCAGTGAAAAATGGAGGCTCATGTTTCTTTTTATCCTCCCTCTGAAGTCAGGTGCTTTCCTTGCACTTTGTATGCATTCTTATCTTCAGGATCTGCCAGTGGCTTGCAACTGATGGCTTGTCTGTCCCACACTTTAGCACAATGTGAGCTCCTTAAGGACAGAAGTCATGCATTCTCTAAACTCTCTGACATGCAGCAGTCACTCCAGAAATACTTCTTTAATAAGTGCTCAAGTCAACAGTAAATTTACCGACATGTGAATGAACAGGTAAATAGCAGCTTAAAACTTAAAGAGAAAGTTCAGTCGCTCAACTGTGTCTGACTCTTTGCAACCCCAGGGACTGTAGCATGCTAGGCTTCCCGTCCATCACCAACTCCCAGAGCTTACTCATACTTATGTCCATCGAGTCGGTGAAGCCTGAAATTTAGAACTGAAATTTTCCTTAAATATTTTCCTTAAATAAAGCAAATTTTTCATTGCAGTCATTAGCATATAGAATGCATATTTCAGACACTATTTTTTAAATGTATTTTAATGAAATACAGTTGATTTACAATATTGTGTTAATTTCTCCTGTACATAAAAGTCATTCATATATATATATATACTTTTTCATATTCTTCAAAGTTATGTTTTATCACAGGATATGGAATGTGATTCCTCATGCTATACAGTAAGACCTTGTTTATCTATTCTATAGTTTGCATCTGCTAATTCAAAACTCCCAATCCATCCCTCCCCGACAAATATCATATGATAGCACTTATATGACCAACCGAGATAGCATTTTAAAAAGCAGAGACATTACTTTGACAACAAAGGTCTGTCTAGTCAAGGCTATGGTTTTCCCAGTGGTCATGTATGGATGCGAGAGTTGGACTGTGAAGAAAGCTGTGTGCCAAAGAATTGATGCTTTTGAACTGTGGTGTTGGAGAAGACTCTTGAGAGTCCCTTGGACTGCAAGGAGATCCAACCAGTCTATTCTAAAGGAGCTCAGTCCTGGGTGTTCATTGGAAGGACGATGCTAAAGCTGAAACTCCAGGACTTTGGCCACCTCATGCAAAGAGTTGACTCATTGGAAAAGGCTCTGATGCTGGGAGGGATTGGGGGCAGGAGGAGAAGGGGACGACAGAGGATGAGATGGCTGGATGGCATCACTGACTCGATGGACATGAGTTTGAGTGAACACTGGGAGTTGGTGATGGACAGGGAGGCCTGGTGTGCTATGATTCATGGGGTCACAAAGAGTCGGACACGACTGAGCGACTGACTGAACTGAACTGATGTGTGGACTCTAAAATATGACACGAATGAACTTATCTACGAAACTCTGCGCTTCTAAGCCTGTGTTGCTTGGTACTCACCATTGTCCCTGACATAGGTACTATTACGAACCCTATTTTATAAGTGATTATGCAATACTCAACGATGTCACACTTTTGTCCAAGGTCACAAGAAAATTGAGTGTCTGAGTTCACTTTGGAAGCCAGACCCTAAGCTTTCTTGTTGCATGCCAGATGGTGTGATGATTCCTTATTCTCCACACAAGTGGGACATGAGCAGATGAAGAGGGTGGCCCAAGATTCTAAGAGATTGAAATAATTTTCCTTTGTTCTTTTAAGTGCCTTGTACCATGTTGTATCATGCTAACAACACGTGGCCAGAAACTTGGATAGGGAGCTCAGATTTTCTGCCTCTAAGTTCATCACCTTTTCCAAAATAAAGCCCGTCAAGTTATGGTTAAACTGAGAAAGGGCAGGGAATAAATGAGGCGAGTCAACATTCATTTTCTCTCACAATGAGATTCAGGAACTCCAATGAGACTTTTTATTTTCATTAAGCTGTCATGAAAACCCTGCAAAATGGACTTTATCCCCTTTAACCTAGGCCAAAGTTGAGGTTCAAAGAGGTTAGGAAATGGGTTTAAGGTCACACAGACACTAAGTGGTGGCATGGGAATTGGGAGATGGTTGGATGGCATCACTGACTCAATGGACATGAATTTGAGGAAACTCTGGGAGATGGTGAAGGACAGGGAAGCCTGGCATGCTGCAGTCCATGGGGTCACAAGGGTCAGACACAATTGAGTGACTGAACAACACATTTGACTCCCAAATTCATATTTTGCAAGACATCATGTTTTTTTTCCAAAATGGACCTTAAATTTGGCCTTTTATTAATGTGTGTATCTGAGCTAAAAGGATCTACTGTAACCAAGCCAAAAACAAACTGTAAAAATAAACCCTTGGTGAGTTTATTTGACTCATATTCCAGGATGAGTCACAAAAGATCAAGGCAGAAGAAGGAAGAGAAACTGACCTGAGTCCCCGATGTCCCCTCCACCAGTCTCAGATGCTGAGGGACCCCTGTGGAATTTCCCCCTTTGTAAGTCCTACAACCACAAGGAGGGTACCTGTCTCTGAAAGTGTTTCTTTCTTGTTTTTTTCTTTTTTCTTTTTTATAAGCTCTTGCTACATGGTTCAGTTATTTCAAGTTATGTGATGGCTTACGGACCAAAAGAGGCTATTCTGAAAGACACAGTGAGAGCAGTGACTAACTGGGATAGATGGCAGACAGTGAAATGCTGATAAGACTCCAGGTCTGAATGTTACTTTCAGGTGCCCCTATTCTTGATCAGAGTTCAGAGTGCAGCTGCCTTTCTTGTTCTAACACTTGCATATGGTCCCTTTGTTAAGAATAAAACATAGTAAATAGCATCTATCAATTTGATTTGAGGGAGATACTCTTTCTGTCGTGTACTGAAGGCATGACCTTGTGCAAGTGATTCAAGCTCTGTGTGCCTTAGGGCCTCACCTGTGAATTAGGATCAATGATGAGAAGTCAGAGGGGTGGTTCTGGGCAGTAATGAGATAATGCCAGCACAGCACATGGTGCAGAGCCGGCACTCAATCAGTGACTTTCCTCTGCATGCTGTATTATATTATGGATGAGTCCCAACTGTAGAGCTGATAAATCCTAGAAAGCACTTTTGACTGGTGACCCTCATGAAAGAACACACAAATTGAAAATGTCGTCTTCCCTTTGTCAGTTGGGTCAGGTTTGCCATGTTTGGTAAAAATGAATTATTAAGCTGGCCAAAGTTAATGAAAATGAAACTCCCAAATTTAATTGGGTCATGATATTTAACATAAAGAAAAGTGAGCTCTCTGTCCTTGAATTAGTATTTCAGATTCCATGGACACAGTACTGATCAGTTCAGTTCAGTCACTCAGTCATATCTAACTCTTTGGGACCTCATGGACTGCAGCACACCACGCTTCCCGCCCTCCCAGAGGCTGCTCAAACTCATGTCCATGGAGTCAGTGATGCCATCCAACCATCTTATCCTCTGTCATCCCCTTCTCCTCCTGCCTTCAATCTTTCTCAGTATCAGGGTCTTTTCAAATGAGTCAGTTCTTCACATCAGGTGGCCAAAGTATTGGACTTTCAGTTTCAGCATCAGTCCTTCCAATAAATATTCAGTACTGATTTCCTTTAGGATTAACTGGTTTGATCTCCTTGCAGTCCAAGGGACTCTCAAGAGTCTTTTCCAGCCCCACAGTTCAAAAGCATCAATTCTTTTGCTCTCAGCTTTCTTTATAGTCCAACTCTCATATCCATACATGACTACTGAAAAAACCATAATTTTGACTAGATGGACCTTTGTTGGCAAAGTAATGTCTCTGCTTTTTAATATGCTGTCTAGGTTGGTCATAGGTTTTCTTCTAAGAAGTAAGCGTCTTTTAATTTCATGGCTGCAGTCACCATCTGCAGTGATTTTGGGGCCCCCAAAATAAAGTCTGTCACTTTTTCCATTGTTTTCCCATCTATTTGCTGTGAAGTGATGGGACCAGATGCCATGATCTTTGTTTTTTGAATGTTGATCTTTAAGCCAACTTTTTTACTCTCCTGTTTCACTTTCATCAAGAGGCTCTTTAGTTCTTCTTCACTTTCTTCCATAAAGGTGCTGTCATCTGCATATCTGAGGTTACTGATATTTCTCCCAGCAATCTCAATTCCAGCTTATGCTTCATCCATTCCAGCATTTCCCATGATGTACTCTTCATAGAAGTTAAATAAGCAGGATGACAATATACAGCCTTGACATACTCCTTTCCCAATTTGGAACCAGTCTATTGTTCCATGTCCAGTTCTAACTGTTGCATCTTGACCTGCATACAGATTTCTCAGGAGACAAGTAAGGAGGTCTGGTACTCCTATCTCTTGAAGAATTTTCCACAGTTTGTTGTGATCCACACAGTCAAGGCTTTGTTGTAGTCAACAAAGCAGAAGTAGATGTTTGTTTGGAACTCTCTTGCTTTTTTGATGATCCAATAGATGTTGGCAATTTGATCTCAGGTTCCTCTGCCTTTTCTAAAGCCAGCTTTAACATCTGGAAGTTCATGATTCACATACTGTTGAAGCCTGGCTTGGAGAAATTTGAGCATTACTTTGCTA
Source organism: Bos javanicus (assembly GCF_032452875.1). Lineage (NCBI taxonomy): Eukaryota > Metazoa > Chordata > Mammalia > Artiodactyla > Bovidae > Bos > Bos javanicus. The sequence continues at coordinate 106,502,117 of NC_083873.1, forward strand.
GAGTGTGAGATGAGTGCAATTGTGTGGTAGTTGCAACATTCTTTGGCATTGCCTTTCTTTGGAATTGGAGTGAAAACTGACATTTTCCAGTCCTGCAGCCACTGCCGAGTTTTCAATTTTCCTGGCATATTGAGTGCAGCACTTTCACAGCATCATATTTTAGGATTTGAAATAGCTCAACTGGAATTCCATCACCCCCACTAGCTTTGTTCATAGCAATGCTTCCTCAGCAATCATATTATCGGTAATAGTAACCATAATAGATGACAGCAATAGAAGGTAAAATAAGCATTATAGGAAATATACTATATGTTAGACCCTGTTTTAATCATTCTTATATTAATTTCAAAATAACCTTGAAAGTGAGAATTTTAAGCATTAGTTGATAGCAATTTCTTTTTTCTCAAAAGATCTTTGAAATAAGAGAGAAATAAACTAACTGGAAACAATGGAAGAGAACAGTAATTTTAAACTAAACAGAATAAACAATAGATAAGTTAATGAAGTAATAATGATAATAGTAATCATCATTGCATGTAGCATGCAATGAATGTTTAAATTGTACTGGGCAATATTCTTGCTTGGAGAATCCCATGGACAGAGGAGCCTGGAGGACTACAGTCCATAGGATTGTGAAGAGTTGAACATGACTGAAGTGACTTAGCACAGGCACAGAGTTACATGATTTACATAAATTGAGCTACTTAAAGAAAGAGAAGGCAATGGCACCCCATTCCAGTACTCTTGCCTGGAAAATCCTATGGATGGAGGAGCCTAGTCGGCTGCAGTCCATGGGGTCGCTAAGAGTCGGACACGACTGAGCGACTTCACTTTCACTTTTCCCTTTCATGCATTGGAGAAGGAAATGGCAACCCACTCCAGTGTTCTTGCCTGGAGAATCCCAGGGACGGGGGAGCCTGGTGGGCTGCGGTCTATGGGGTCGCACAGAGTCGGACACGACTGAAGTGACTTAGCAGTAGCAGCAGCAGCTACTTAAAACTTAAGGTTGTTGTTGCTATTTTAGTTCATGGTCATGTCCGACTCTTTTGGGACCTCATGTACTGTAACCCACCAGGCTCCTCTCTCCATGGGATTTCCCTGGCAAGAATACTGGAATGGGTTGCCATTTCCATCTCCAAGGGATTCTCCCAACCCAGGGGTCGATCCTGCATCTCCTGTACCTCCTGCATTGGAAGGAAGATTCTTTACCACTGAGCCATCAGGAAGTCTTACAACTTAAATTTGGGATATGTTGATTATATGAAGTTGTACCTAAGTATAGTCTGAGAGGAAGAGTTGAGATGTGGGATTCTCATGAATTCATACAGTAGGGAGGTAATCTGGGCTGTAATTAGGCATGTGATCTTGCTTTGTACTCACCAAACAGCAATAAAATAATTATCTCAGCCTTTATACTCTCGTAGTTTGAGTTTCCCTTGAAACAGAGCCTGAGACAAGGATTTAGTGCAAAGTGTTTCTTTGGAGAAGTGATTCCAGGATTTAGAAGTGAGGAAGTGCTGAGAGTGAAATTATGAAACTGAATAGAGTGTGTATGATTGAATTGACTACCAGAATCAGAACTGATCTTCAGTTGTACTGTAGGTAACATAGAACCCTCTCAGAATTGTCCCTTCTAGGATAGGAGTCTGCACAATTTATCTATCAACTCTCAAGCTCCATTGGTTAAAAGATTCCATGAGAGCAATGTATTTTCATACTTTTAGATTTTCCTGCATGAGGGCTAAAATGGCATAAGAAAAACCCCAGGGTAGAAATGCAAGAGAGGCTGAAGCTCCTGCATTCGTGGGACATAGTCATTGTACTTGGAGCATCCTAGGGTCCCATAGGACATAGAGCATCACAATTGTCTGCTACCTCTTACATGCTCAGTTCTAATCATGCCTTCAGGAAGTTCATTTTGTCCCTGACTCTGCAAGCTGGTGGCTAGAAATAGTCTCTGAAGAATAATCTCTAAAAACTGTCATGAGGGTTAGTAGGATAACCCATGGTACCCATCACTGTAGGGTGCAATTGAGATTCATCATCCCTCTCTTCCATTGTTCAACTGATATTTTCCTCACCCTCAGCCAGCAGTACTTCAGATAATCTATAATATTTTCATGTTGGTGTGATCCAGGACATTATCCCATCAGACCTTCCATTATTGGGCAAGTTTGCTGCAACCCAATCATCTCTGTGATCACCAGTCACAGAAGCACCAAAATATGATTCTGTGAATTCTGAGTTAACCTCTCTACATTCATTATATGGCATTGTATAACTTCCCCATGAAAGATATGGTTGAGCAATCTGTATGATAACATTTTTTCTTGATGATCCAGCAGCATGAGGATTCTAAAGTGAGGGTATAGCAGTCTCAACTGCAGGTTTGGGAGCATTCTTAATGCATTCCTGATTGTGAGAGGAAGCACAATGTCATTAGGGATAATGGGAGCAGTCAGTCCTATTTTTCCCTTACAACATGAACCTGTGAATTCTGTTTGTTAAGAATAAACAACCATATATCAATCATTGTTTCCAAGCATGCATCACATCCTGAAGGAAGGCACTCTGACATGCAAGGCATTTGTTCTCAAATAGTGCGAGTCGGACACAACTGAGTGACTTCACTTTTACTTTTCACTTTAATGTATTGGAGAAGAAAATGGCAACCCACTCCAGTGTTCTTGCCTGGAGAATTCCAGGGACAGCAGAGCCTGGTGGGCTGCCACCTATGGGGTCGCACAGAGTCAGACACAACTGAAGTGACTTAGCAGCAGCAGCAGTGTTTTAGCTTAGGTTTTTAAGACCATTTGAACATTCCATCAGGCTGTTGCTTCTAGGTGATGAAGACTGTGGTGGGGCCAGTAGATGCCTTTTACGTGTGTCTATTGTTGTTGTTGTTCAGTCACTCAATTGTGTCTAACTCTTTGGACCCCAGGGACTGCACCACACCGGGCTTCCCTGCCCTTCACCATCTCTCAGAGTTTGCTTAAACTCATGTCCATTGAGAAAGTGATGTCACCCAACCATCTCCTCCTCTGTCATCCCCTTCTCCTCCTCCTTCTCCCTTTCTCCTTCAATCTTTCCCAGCCTTAGGGTCTTTTCCAATGAGTCTGCTCTTCGCATCAGGTGGCCAAAGTATTGGAGCTTCCACTTCAGCATCAATCTATTGTTGTACTTGTTTTCAGTAAAATGAATCCCATGATGTGAGACAAAGTAATGCAGGATTGCATGTTTATTAATCAAGTCACATCTTTGAAAACTGCTTCTGGCAGAGATACAGAAGTTGGGAAAGGCAAATACATAGCCATTTGCTGTTCCATTTATGGCAAATTGCTGTCCTATCAATGACTGCCCCAATATAACCAAGTAGCAGGCTATTCTCCTCCAGGGATAGAGTCATATTGAGGATTTGGTTTGGAGTTCATCTGTACTGCTAAAAGTTTGGATATATAGTAGCAGAAGAGACTATGTCAAGTTTGGATAAGAATCTATACTATTAGGCTCACCAATAGTAGCCTGAACCCCTACCATCATGACTATTCTAATCATGGGTCCATTATCCAAACACTGGGTATCTGAGGACACAGGGGATGGTTGCAATGCAGAGGATGAATCCTTATACTTAACTGGTTATTCAGTGGTTCTTCTGATGTGGATTTTTTCTGATGGGCATTATCATGAGACACAAACATCCACACCCTATGTTCCCATTTCTATGTGCCCATCTACATGGGTCTTCTCTGGAATCCCTTGTCTATGATTCTAAATTTTTCTCCTTCCTGACTTCTACCAACTAGTCAAACCATTTTTCATTATTCAGAAATTCACTTTAAAAAATTATTGGAGTATAATTGGCTTACAATGTTGGGTTCATTCCTGCTGTAAAATAAATTATATGTATACATATATTCCCTCTCTCTCAGACCTCCTTCCCACACTTACCATTTTAATTTTATAGCTAGGCAATGTCCCTCTCCACATAAATTTGAGAAATTTCACTTTCTGAGTCTGCCTTTTAGGATTAAAACTACATCTCCAAGCCACAGTAAATTCACCATGCCATCTCAAGAGGCTCCATGGTGACCACACTTCTCATTTACATTGCTCTATGCTCTATGACTTTCTTCCATTCTCACATCAGCACATAGTAAGGGCACCATGGTTTGTCTCTATCCACCCCAGCTTTTAACAATGACAACATCAAGGAACATTTGTTCCAAGCTACCAAATTCCATTCATATTTTGGGATGAGTTTGTCACTGGGAATTATGTTTGTGGGAGGTAATTTCCCTTCTCTTACTATGGAAGTTGAGACAAAGTAAGATTCTTGTAACATACCCGCAGCAGCAGGATTCAGTCTTGACCAAGAAGATGGTTCTATTGACTTTTTATTTATTACAGTGTATCCTTGTTGGTTATCTAGTTTAAATATAGCAGTGTGTACATGTCAATCCCAAACTCCCAATCTATCCCTCCCCTATCTAGTTATCATACATAAATTCTCTGAGTCTGTGAATCTATTTTTGTATTGTAAATAATTTCATTTGTATCATTGTTTTAGATTCAGAATATAAGTTATACCATGGTATTTGTCTTTCTCTGCCTGATTTACTACTATCCTTGTTGCTGCAAATGACATTATTTTATTCTTTTTGATGGCTGGGTAATATTTCATTGTATATATGTACCATATCTCCTTTATTCATTCATCTGTCAATGAGAATTTATGTTCCTTTCATGTCTTCACTATTGGAAATAGCTCTGCAATGAATGTAAGGGTGCAAGCATACTTTCAAACCATGCTTTTCTCTGGATATAGGCCCACGAGAGGGACTTCTGGATCATATGGTAGCTCTATTTTTAGCTTTTTAAGGAACCTCTATATTATTCTCCATAGTGGCTGAAGGTAATTATTCCCTCTCCAGCAATTATTGTTTGCAGATTTTTTGATGATGGCCATTCTGTTGTGAGGTGATATCTCATTCTAGTTTTGATTTGTGTTTCTCTAATAATTAGCAATGTTGACCATCTTTTTCTATGTGACTCTTGGCCATCTATATATCTTCTTTGGAGAAATGTCTGTTTAGGTCTGCTCATTTTTTGATTGGGTTGTTTGTATTTTAGATATTGAGCAGTTTATAAATTTTGGAGACTAACTCCTTGTTAGTTGCATCATTTGCAAATATTGTCTCCCATTCTGTGAGCTGTATTTTCATTTTCTTTATAGTTTCCTTTGCTATGCCAAAGCTCTTGAGTTCAATTAGGTCCCATTTGTTTATTTTTGTTTTTGTTTCCCTTATGGAGACAGATCGAAAAAGACAGTGATGCAATTTACGTCAGAGTGTCCTGCTTAGGTCTTCCTCTATGAGTTTCCTAGTATCCAGTCTTACATTTAGGCCTCATAAGCTGATACAAGTACATATAGGTGACACCAGCACACTGCTACATATTACTCTGATGTAACAGCTCAATTTCCTCCCATTCAGTTTCTATACCTTCAATACCAGGAATGAATAGGCAATCTCCTCGTTTCACTCCCAGAATAAAATAATAAAATTTTATCTGAGAGTAGAAGGTTGTGCCAAAGAGGAATTAAGCCTAACACCATCCTTTTGATCAAAATGTTTGGTGAGACTTGTGGATTCACTGTAAATAGTACCAGCAGTAAATATTTTTGAACGGGTGTATCATGACAAGAAATGCACTGTGATTAAATTTCCATTTTTAAACAGAAAAAAAATGAAATATGTTTCTACTGCAGAAATCCCACTGCCAGCTTGTTGGAAATTTGTGGAAACAGTATTTTCAGTTGACGATGTGCATCAGTGTAGTGGGCAAGATACCAGGAAGGAAGGCCGAGAACTGGAGATGCTATACAAAGCGAAAAATTAGAAATGCAAGCTCAAAACCTTATGCTTAACTCGGTTGATATCAGAAGGTTTGTCTCACACTCTGACAAATATTTGAATCTGTTGAAAGATATTCTAGGGGAACGAAAAGAATTTAAATGTTTGAATTGCATGTGCGTGCATACAAATTTGCTTCAGTCATGTCCCCCCCATGAACTGTAGCCCTCCAGGCTCCTCTGTCCATGGGATTCTCCAGGCATGAATAGTGGAGTGGGTAGCCATGCCCTTCTCCAGGGAATCTTCCAGACCCAGGTATTGAACTTGTGTTTCTCATGTCTCCTACCTTGGCAGATGGGTTCTTTACCATTAGTGTCCCTGGGAAGCCCCCTTGTATGGCATACACTTATCCTAATAAAATAATCTCTGGCCGCCTCCATAAGTAAATATTTTCCATCTTTCTTTCTACTAGAACTCCATTCTTAACAGCTTCAAACATCAAGTTTCTGGCAGAGGTGGGGAAAGAAATTTCCATAAACCCAAGACTGAGTAGGAGAGGTCTGGGATGAAAATGTTCCTTGATTAGTTTGAGCCAGTATTGATAATTTTCTTTCCCATTGTCATCAACTAATTTGGGAATGGCACTACCATCTGGCCAAGGAGATGTAAACAGAGGTTGTTGGAAAGATTCTGGGAAATTTTTTCCTACCTTTAGAACAAGATGAAGAAAAATACTTTTCCTCTACAATCTAAAATCTAATTTCAAGTACTACTTGAAACTGTGGTAGCCATCTTGGGAAAATAAGGTGAAGCTGGGCAAAGATGACAATATAATACATTACAGGTGACAAGCAGAAAGAAATTGGACCCTTGATGATGTCACAGATTTTTGCCACTGAATTAACTTCTCTTGGAACTACCCTCGCGTTCGCATTCAGGTGTCTTACTCTTTACGACCCCATGGACTATATACCACCAGGCTCCTTTGTCCAAGGAATTTTCCAGGCAAGAATACTGGAGTGGGTTTCCATTTCCTTCTCCAAGAGATCTTCCAGACCCAGGGACTGGACCCATGTCTCCTGAGTCTCCTTCATTGACAGGTGAATTTTTTTTTTTACCACTGAGCCATCTGGGAAGCCCTGAAACTGTCCTACCTTGGATCATTTTTTATGTGAAATAAACAAGTTTCCTTCTAAGTCATTTCTAGATGGTCTAATCTTCTACATGTATTATAAACCTACTTTCAATTATTCTTTGAATATTTGACATGACTTCATTCAACATATATTTATTATAAATAAGTGAATTTGATACATGTAGATCATGACTATTGTTATGAACAAATAAAGCTTTAAATAGAGATAACTTAGAGATGGGAATGGTCTACTTCATTAGTATGACCAAAAAAAAGTTTCCCAAAGGAGTTGGCATTAGAGCTAATACCTAAATAATTAGAAGCTGTCAACTTGTAAAGATTTGGGGAAAGAATTCCAAGCAGAGAAAAAAAAAGAGGTCAGCAAGTTTTAGAGACTTGACATGTGAAGGAGCATGGTATGGGCAAAGGATAGAAAGAATGGGTAACTTAGTGAATATGATTATAAATGGAAATAAGCTAGGTCCTGCTTGAAACAGCCAAAAAAAAAAAAAAAGAATGGACTAAGGGGCTTCCCTTCTTGTTCAGATGGTGTAGAATCAGTGTGCAATGTGGGAGACCTGGGTTCAATCCCTTGGTTGGAAAGATCCCCTGGAGGAGAGCATGGCACCCCACTCCAGTATTCTTGCCTGGAGAATCCCTGTGGTCAGAGGAGCCTGGTGGGCTACAGTCCATGAGGGCAAAAAGTCTGAGCAACTAAGCACAGCACAATACTTGAAACAGTCAATAAAATGGACAGAATGTATGAAATAATTCTTTACAAGATTTTGAAAAGCAACAAAAGAGAATGTCACTGAATGACAAAAAGCAAACAAGGACAGCTCTGATATTGTCCCAACTTACTTCCTGGAGAAAATTTCCAATTCATGGTGTAGGGAGTAGAAATTGAGGCAGAACCCAATGGACTTCACGAGTGGAAGAGACAGAGATGACAGTTGAGGGAGACCAAAGAATTAAGAGTTGACAAGATGGGAGATAACTGCACAGAAAGATAACTTGGAGACATAGAAGCCATATAAAAGAGGCAAATCAATTCCTAGATATAAAAATTCAATGAATAAGAATAAAAGAAAATTAATTACTACATTTAAAAAGGAGTATAATTGAAGATACAGAAGTAAATGCTACCAAAATAAAGCATAGAGAGAAAAATAGAATTAAAAACAATGATCAAAACTTCAGTGAGTGAGCTGCTGGAAGCATTTACTGGCCTCATGCGTGTCACATTAGAGTCTTCAAAGAGTGTGGTTTATACGTGTGTGTGTGTATTTGAGAGAATAGCCATTTTTTCCCCCTATTTTGATGAATGCTATAAACGCATGGATTCAAGAAATGCAATGAAATTGAAACATGAGTAACATAACGAAAGCTATACCAAGGTACATATCTAAATTGCTCAAAATCAGTGATAAAGGAAAATTATTTAAGAGCAGACAGAGAAAAAAGACACATTATATATAGAGGAATGAAGTTAAGGGTGACAGCAGATTTCTCATTGAAAACAACGTGTGTGGGAAGGAGTTAAGTAATGTTTTTGAAATATTGACAAAGGAAGCAAATAAATAAAACTCTCAACCTAGAATTCTATGTAAAAACCAAAATACCTTTCAAAAAGAAGGTAAGAGAAACACTTTTACAGATATACAAAATCTGAAAGAATTTCTCACCAAGAGATCTAGTCTACAAGAAATGCTAAAATTTTTCATGTAGAAAGATGATGAAAATCTGCATCTATGTGAAGGAATTGACCTTAACCTAATAAAAAAAAAAAAGCATCTTCAAAAACCCTTTACCTCACATCATGCTTAATGGTGAAAGCCTGAATGTCTTTTTCTCCCTACAGTTGGGGGATCTCATTCTCTTGCCCAATATTATCATTTCTATTCAACATTGTACTAAATAAATGTTTTAACCCTTGCTACTACATAAAGAAATAAAGGATTTACATTGAGAAAAAGGTAATGTCTTTAATTTGCTGATGAGATGATTATATATGTAGAAATTCTAATGTATCTATTTTGAAAATCTACCAAAATTAATAAATGAGTTTTGCAAGGTTTCAGGACACAAGATCAGCTTATATAAATTAATTGTATTTTTTTATTCTTGCAAAGAATAATGCAGATGTGTATACTGAAAGCTACAAAATATGGCTACACAAAATTAAAGAGCTAACTAAATGATGAGATAAGCCATGTTTATATGTAAGGAAATTCATATTATTATTATAAATTGCCCCATGGATTTATTGCAATCCTAATCAACGTCCCAACTGGCTTTATTTTTTGTAGAAATTGACAGATTCCAAAATTTATACAGAAATGAAAACAAACTAAAGTAGCAAAATAGTTTTGAAAAACAAGAACAAAGTTGGAAGACAGGCACTATTTTATTTCAGAATTTATTCCATTCCTAATGTAAAGCTAAAGTATTAAACAAGTGTGGATGTGGTATAAAGTTTGACAAATATATGGGTAGAACAGAGTAAATCATTCAGAAATAGATCTACACACACATTATATATATATAATATATATTATATATATAATATATATATATATATATGCTGCTAAGTGCATGGGGTTGCTAAGTGCAATTACCTTCTCCATAAGTTGCCAAAGCAGTTCAATGGAGAGTGAGTTTTCAACAAATAGTACTGGAAAATTTAAATACATGTAAACAAACAAAAAAGACCTTCAATCAGTACTTATAACATATGCAAAATTAAATCAGGTTTATCTAAACATAAAATGCATGCCCATAAAATTTCTAAAAGAAAGGATGCAATAAATTCTTTATACCTTTAGGTTATGCAGAGACTTCCTCATATGCTGCTACTAAGTCACTTCAGTTGTGTCCGACTCTGTGCGACCCCATAGACTGCAGCCCACCAGGCTCCCCCGTCCCTGGGATTCTCCAGGCAAGAACACTGGAGTGGGTTGCCATTTCCTTCTCCAATGCATGAAAGTGAAAAGTGAAAGTGAAGTCGCTCAGTCGTGTCCGACTCTTAAGGACCCCATGGACTGCAGCCTACCAGGCTCCTCCATCCATGGGATTTTCCAGGCAAGAGTGCTGGAGGGGGGTGCCATTGCCTTCTCCACTTCCTCATATACTTTGTTAAAATTACATCACCTGCCTTTGAACAACACAGGTTCAAACTGCATGGGTCCGCTAATACACCGATGTTTTTCAATAAATACACAGTCAGCTTTCAGTATCTCAAGTTGCAGAATCCTCAGACCAGGAGAGCAGACTAGGAGAAAGGACCATCGATTTTTTGATATCATCTGTAAGCCCTGGAATCAATCTCCTGCTGATCAGAAGAATGACAGAATTCCAAAAAACAACAATTTGATTAACTGGAATTAACCAAAAGTATAATCTTCTCTTTAAAAGATGCTGGTAAGGGAATAAGGCAAGCCACAGACTGGGAAAAATATTTGCAAAGCAAATATCTGATAAAAACTTGTGTCTTGTGTACACAAAGAACTTTTAATACTCAGTAATATTAAAACAAGTTTTAAAAATTGACAAAAGATTTGACAGACATATTACCAAAGAAGACATAGGTAGAGCACATAAACATATAAAGAGATGCTCAGTATGAGTAGCCCCTAGAGCAAAGCCCATAAAGCTGCTGTTAGGTATATATCACTGTTTACACTTCACAATTTAAAAAACTGAAAGACTGATAATCCTGTGTTGACTTGGAACTCTCACATAGAACTGATAGAAATGCAAAAAACTGTGCAACCACTTTGGAAATAGTTTGCCAGTTTCTTAAACAGTTAAACTTGCATTATCATTTGATGTAGTCACTCTCCTACTAGATATTTAGCCAAAAGAAATGAAACTATATGTCTGCATAAACACGTGTACAAGAATGTCCAAGGCAGCCATATTTGTAATAGTTAAAAACTAGAAACAGCCCAGAAGTCCATCAAGAGACCAGTATATTTATACAATGGAATCATACACAATAATAAAAAGTGATGAACTATTGCTATACTCTAAAATAGGGATACATTTCAAAATAAATACATTGTGTGAAAGTAGAAAGTACACAGCAAAATAATACATACCAAATAATTATATTTATATATAATTCTAGGGAATACAAATTAGTATATAGGGAGAGAAAGCAGATTAATGGCTACCTAACTATGGGACAGAAAGCATAGTAGGGAAGGTATTGGAAAAAAGAATTACAGAGGAGCAAAAGGAAGCTGGAAGGCATAAATACTTCATTATTATGATCATGGTGAGCAATTCATGTACATATGTGAACTAAATAAATTATACACTTCAATATGTGCAATTTATTGTGTGTGCGAGCATGCTCAAACACTTCAGTCATGTCTGACTCTGCAGCCCTGTGGACTGTAGCTCACTAGGCTCCCCTGTCCATGGGATTCTGCAGACAAGACTATGGAGTAGGTTCCCATGTCCTCCTCCAGGGGATCTTCCTCATCCAAGGATCGAACCTATGTCTCCTGAGTCTCCTGCATTGCAGTCAGATTCTTTACCGCTGAGTCACTGGGGAAGCAATTTATTGTATGTCAGTTTTATTCCAATAAAGCTAGTAAAAAAATAAACCTACAATGAAATAAATGAGGTCAAATAGGAGAAGTAGTAGGCAGATTATGTCCAGCCTTGTAAGCCCTATTGAGGAGTTTGAAATGAATTCAAAACGTGGTAAAAAGGCAGGGTTTTGTTTTGTTTTTTTCTTTCTTACAGTTTTTTTTTTTTAACTTTACAATATTGTATTGGTTTTGCCATATATCAACATGAATCCGCCACAGGTATACACGTGTCCCCCATCCTGAACCCGCCTCCCTCCTCTCTCCCCGTACCATCCCTCTGGGTCGTCCCAGTGCACCAGCCCCAAGCATCCAGTATCGTGCATCGAACCTGGACTGGCGACGAATGGATAAGAAAGCTGTGGTACTTATACACAATGGAGTATTACTCAGCCATTAAAAAGAATACCTTTGAATCAGTTCTAATGAGGTGGATGAAACTGGAGCCTATTATACAGAGTGAAGTAAGCCAGAAAGAAAAACACCAATACAGTATACTAACGCATATATATGGAATTTATAAAGATGGTAACAATAACCCTGTATATGAGACAGCAAAAGAGACACTGATGTATAGAACAGTCTTTTGGACTCTGTGGGAGAGGGAGAGGGTGGGATGATTTGGGAGAACGGCATTGAAACATGTATATCATATATGAAAATAGGCAGGGTTTTAACAGCTCTTATGAGTGCTCAGTTAATGCAAGTGAAGAAAAGAAAGAAAGAAAGAAAGAAACTTGCTCCATATTCAAAGCACAATGCTAAGCACTTTCACTTAAACGATCTCATTTTGTCTTTCCTACACCCCAGTAGTTATTATTTTCACTGATAGAGAATCTCATGATAATGGATATTAAATCATTCCCCAAAGGACTAGGCAGAGAGCTGGGATTTGATTATGACTTGTCCTGCTGCAAAATCCATTCGTGCTCAACTACACAGACCATCCTATCCTAGTGGGAAGGTGCTTGCATTCCAGGGGGAAAGATGAGATAAATACTCAAATAACTGTAACACAAAGTAGAACATGGTCACCGTTATTCAAATACATAAAGAGTGAGAAACATTCTGAAGGAAGGAGGTGAGTTGGAAAATACGAAAACTTTATAGAGCAGGTAGTCTTCCTTGGACCTTCTGGGATGGGTAGGATATAAACAGATAAAGTGCAGAAGGTGACTGTCTTGGTGGAAGAAGCTGCATAAGTAAAGCTACATTAGAAAAAAATAAAGTTCTCAGAGAAGAATGCATCAGCTTTTGGGGGAGAGGCATACAAGTTTACAGAAACAGTAAAACATAATGTTTAGAAATTTAACGGAAGTCAGGTCACTTGGTCCATCCCAAAGCACAAAGCAAAGTTATGTGTTCACTGGATGGGTGATGGATGATGGGTGTGTCTGGGTGCTAATGGTTTAGATGGAGATTTGGTCATTCAAATATTGGTTTTGTTATAAGAATCTTCCATGGATGTATAGAGAACTAATGCTGAAAGACACCACGCGTTAGTCATTCATTCATGTCTGACTCTTTGCGACCTCATGGACTGTACTTGGCCAGGCTCCACTGTCCATAGAATTCTCCAGGCAAGAATATTGGAGTGGGTAGCCATTCCCTTCTCCAGGGGATCTTCCTGACTCGGGGATTGAACCTAAGTCTGCTGCATTGTAGGCAGATTCTTTACAGTCTGAGCCACTAGGGAAAACCCAATAAATCATCTAATCTCTTCTCTTTTTAGATAAAATAATGGTGGACAGGTGAAGTAACATGTCTAAGGTGACATGTAGCAAATATACAGTTAAAGCCATGTATAAAGTTCCCAGACATGTCTTTCTATTGTATTATGTTGCCAGCTCCCCTCAGCCCATACTTTATCTTTCCTGAGCTTCCTCTACACGATTTTAATAACAAGGAGTTAAAGATAGGAACATTTGATGGAGGTGAGATTATCACAGCAAACAACACTTTGCAGGAAACAGATTGATGCCTGTGCTTGTGGGCAGACATCTAAAAGTAGCCCATCTGGATTGCTGGATTGAGAATCTCTCAATATAAACAAAATTTTATGTTGGCAACTGAACACAGTATTTTGTGAGTTTGAAGAGTGTCTAGGACTTGAACAAAGAAATGAACTTGCAATCATGAAACACACAGAGTCAGATTCTTTCTATTGAATCAAAGAAGCCACAGATGGGATGAGGAAAAAAATGTAAAACTATGTTTTTGCATATTCATTCAGTAAGTGAACATGTATTAAACACTCACTATGTGTCACACTAGTCAGTCTACTCACACGGACCAAAGCCTTGTTTAATGCAATGAAACTAAGCCTTGCTGTGTGGGGCCACCCAAGATGGACAGGTCATGGTGGAGAGGTCTGACAGAATGTGGTCCACTGGAGAAGGGAATGGCAAACCACTTCAGTATTCTTGCTTTGAGAACCCCACGAACAGTATGAAAAGGCAAAATGATAGGATATTTAAAGAGGAACTCCCAGGTCAGTAGGTGCCTGATATGCTACTGGAGATCAGTGGAGAAATAACTCCAGAAAGAATGAAGGGATAGAGCCAAAGCAAAAACAATACCCAGTTGTGGGTGTGACTGGTGATAGAAGCAAGGTCCAATGCTATAAAGAGCAATATTGCATAGGAACCTGGAATTTTAGGTCCATGAATCAAGGGAAATTGGAAGTGGTCAAACAAGAGATGGCAAGGGTGAATGTCAACATTCTAGGAATCAGTGAACTAAAATGGACTGGAATGGGTGAATTTAACTCAGATGACCATTATACCTATGACTGTGGGCAGGAATCCCTTAGAAGAAATGGAGTAGCCATCATAGTCAACAGAAGAGTCTGAAATGCAGTACTTGGATGCAATCTCAAAAACAACAGAATGATCTTTGTTCGTTTCCAAGGCAAACCATTCAATATCACAGTAATCCAAGTCTATTCCCCAACCAGTAATGCTGAAGAAGCTGAAGTTGAACGGTTCTATGAAGACCTACAAGACCTTTTAGAACTAACACCCCAAAAAGATGTCATTATAAGGGACTGGAATGCAAAAGTAGGAAGTCAAGAAACACCTGGGGTAACTGGTAAATTTGGCCTTGGAATATGGAATGAAGCAGGGCAAAGGCTAAAAGAGTTTTGCCAAGAGAACGCACTGGTCATAGCAAACACCCTCTTCCAACAACACAAGAGAAGACTCTACACATGGACATCACCAGATGGTCAACACTGAAATCAGATTGATTATATTCTTTGCAGCCAAAGATGGAGAAACTCTATACAGTCAGCAAAAACAAGACCTGGAGCTGACTGTGGCTCAGATCATCAACTCTTTATTGCCAAATTCAGACTTAAATTGAAGAAAGTAGGGAAAACCACTAAACCATTCAGGTATAACCTAAGTCAAATTCCTTATGATTATACAGTGGAAGTGAGAAATAGATTTAAGGGACTAGATCTGATAGAGTGCCTGATGAACTATGGACTGAGGTTCGTGACATTGTACAGGAGACAGGGATCAAGACCATCCCCATGGAAAAGAAATGCAAAAAAGCAAAATGGCTGTCTGGGGAGGCCTTACATATAGCTGTGAAAGAAGAGAAGTGAAAAGCAAAGGAGAAAAGGAAGGATATAAGCATCTGAATACAGAGTTCCAAAGAATAGCAAGGAGAGATAAGAACGCCTTCCTCGGCGATCAATGCAAAGAAATAGAGGAAAACAGCAGAATGGGAAAGACTAGAGATCTCTTCAAGAAAATTAGAGATACCAAAGGAACATTTCATGCAAAGATGGGCTCTATAAAGGACAGAAAGTGTATGGACCTAACAGAAGCAGAAGATATTAAGAAGAGGTGGCAAGAATACACAGAAGAACAGTACAAAAAAGATCTTCACAACCAAGGTAATCACGATGGTGTGAACACTGACCTAGAACCAGACATCCTGGCATGTGAAGTCAAGTGGGCCTTAAAAAGCATCACTACGCACAAAGCTAGTGGAGGTGATGGAATTCCAGTTGAGCTATTTCAAATCCTGAAAGATGATGCTGTGAAAGTGCTGCACTCAATATGCCAGCAAATGTGGAAAACTCAGCAGTGGCCACAGGACTGGAAAAGGTCAGTTTTCATTCCAATCCCAAAGAAAGGCAATGCCGAAGAATGCTCAAACTACTACACAATTGCACTCATCTCACACACTAGTAAAGTAATGCTCAAAATTCTCCAAGCCAGGCTTCAGCAGTGTGTGAACCATGAACTTCCAGATGTTCTAGCTGTTTTAGAAAAGGCAGAGGAACCAGAGACCAAATTGCCAACAACCGCTGGATCATCAAAAAAGCAAGAGAGTTCCAGAAAAACATCTATTTCTGCTTTATTGATTATGCCAAAGCCTTTGACTATGTGGATCACAATAAACTGTGGAAAATTCTGAAAGAGATGGGAATACCAGACCACTTGACCTGCCTCTTGAGAGACCTATATGCAGGTCAGGAAGCAACAGTTAAAATTGGACATGGAACAACAAACTGGTTCCAAATAGGAAAAGGAATACGTCAAGGCTGTATATTGTCACCCTGCTTATTTAACGTCTATGCAGAGTACATCATGAGAAACACTGGGCTGGAAGAAGCACAGGCTCGAATCAAGATTGCCAGGAGAAATATCAATAACCTCAGATATGTAGATGACACCACCCTTATAGCAGAAAGTGAAGAGGAACTAAGGACCCTCTTGATGAAAGTGAAAGTGGAGAGTGAAAAAGTTGGCTTAAAGCTCAACATTCAGAAAACGAAGATCATGGCATCTGGTCCCATCACTGCATGGGAAATAGCTGGGGAAACAGTGCAAACAGTGTCAGACTTTATTTTGGGGGGCTCCAAAATCACTGAAGATAGTGATTGCAGCCATGAAATTAAAAGACGCTTACTCCTTGGAAGGAAAGTTATGACCAAACTAGATAGCATATTCAAAAGCAGAGACATTACTTTGCCAACTAACGTCTGTCTAGTCAAGTCTATGGTTTTTCCAGTGGTCATGTATGGATGTGAGAATTGGACTATGAAGAAAGCTAAGTGTCAAAGAATTGATGCTTTTGAACTGTGGTTTTGCAGAAGACTTTTGAGAGTCCCTTGGACTGCAAGGAGATCCAACCAGTCCATTCTAAAGGAGACCAGTCCTGGGTGTTCATTGGAAGGACTGATGCTAAAGCTGAAACTCCAATACTTTGGCCACCTCTGGGAAGAGTTGACTCATTGGAAAAGACACTGATGCTGCGAGGGATTGGGGGCAGGAGGAAAAGGGGACGACAGAGGATGAGATGGCTGGATGGCATCACCTACTCGATGGACGTGAGTTTGAGTGAATTCCATGAGTTGGTGATAGACAGGGAGGCCTGGTGTGCTGCAGTTCATTGGGTTCCAAAGAGTCGGACACGGCTGAACAACTGAACTGAACTGAACTGAACTGGTGTCACACACTCTGCTCAGGGCACTTAGAACAAGCAGTTAGTAAACCATTGTTGCTTCCTTGTGTTGAAGTTTGTCCTCTACTTTTTTGACCCCTCTCACTATCTTTCTTTTGCGCCCCTCTCCCATTCTTGTGTGGTTTAGGAGTGATTGACAATCATGTTATCCTACAGCCATTGGAGTGAGCCGGTCACTCACTCTGACCTGCCTCCAACCACATTACTCTATCCACCCAGCCTCAGCAAGCTCCACAGAGGTGAGCACGAGATCCAGTCCTGGGCAATCAGAATTCTTTTCTGGGAATTTATAGTTGGCCACTTGAGAAAGATGGTCTCTCTTTCCTTGTAGTTTGTAAAGACAAGGATGTAATCCATGAACATCAAGTGGTCATTACATGGCAAAAGCCCGTTTGTATTTTGGGTGAATAAAGTCAGTACCAGGGTCTTGAAAAAGATCCTGAAGGTGGGAAAGACTGAAGGCAAAAAGAGAAGGGAGCAACAGAGGATGAGATGGTTAGATAGCATCACTGACTCAATGGATGTGAATTTGAGTGAACTCTGGGAGATAAGGGAGGACAGTGGAGCCCGGCATGCTGTAGTCCATGAGGTCACAAAGAGTCAGACATTATTTATCAATTGAACAACAAAGCCAGTCCTCACAATGAAGAACCAGAGTCAAGAAATGTCAAGTGCTGACAACGTGAGTTCCCACATATAGTTATGCCTGATTACATCACCACCCCAGTGCTTTCCACTCATGTGAACCAATGTTCTCTGTTTGGTGTTCAAGCTAGTTTGAACTCTGCTGTTTCAAAGGGAAGCATTCAGACTGATGCAGTAATACAAAGGACATATGGTGAGTGCCCATTGTGTGGCAAGGTCTGTTCTCAGGAGGAAGTTCAGAGATGAGTGTTGCATGCTCCTACCCTTGCAGAGGTCACAGCTAATTTGGGAGTCAGGCATGCAAACTTTAGTGACAATTCTGTAATGTAATAACAAAAGTAAATACCAGGCACCCTGTAAAGATGAAGAAGTGGTCAAAAAAGTCATCCAAGATCTGCAGACACCACAGAATGTTTAATAACAATGGACAGTTCATTGCTCTGGGTTGGACCTTCAGGAAGGCTGAGCACTGAAGAACTGATGCTTTCGAACTGTGGTGCTGGAGAAGACTCTTGAGAGACCCTTGGACTGAAAGGAGATCAAACTAGTCAATCCTAGAGGAAATCTAGCCTGAATATTCATTGGAAAGTCTGATGCTGAAACTGCAATACTTTGGCCACCTGATGTGAAGAGCTAACTCATTGGAAAAGACCCTGTTGCTGGGAAAGATTGAAGGCAGGAGGAGAAGAGGGTGGCAAAGGATGAGATGGTTGGATGGCATCTCCAACTCAATGGACATGAGTTTGAGGAAACTCTGCGAGACAGTGATAGGGAAGTCTGACATGCTGCAGTCCATGGGAACACAAAGAGTTGACCTACTAAGAACAACAACATTGCTCTGAAGCAAAACTTGGGAGTTGATGCTGCTCAGATAGAAGGTTATCAGCAAAATATGGATTTTAAAGTGGTTTGGCACATTTGAGGACCTCTCAGAAGGTGAGTATTTTCAGAGTGAAGTCAGTAGAGATGAGAATATAGGTGCAGGGAGAAGCCAGATGGTAGAGGGCTTGACAGAATCCAGACTACCAGCAAAGGCAAATGCTATGGTATGTCAAGCCATGGTTTGGTTTGGTTTGGTTTGGTGGAGTCACTAAGTCATGTCTGACTCTTGCTACCCCATGGGCTGTAGCCTGCCAGGTTCCTCTGTCCATGGGATTCTCCAAGCAAGAATACTGGAATGGGTTGCCATTTCTTCTCCAGCCGATCTTCTCAATACAGGAATCGAACCAGGGTCTCCCACGTTGCAGGCAGATTCTTTTAAGCCATGGAAGAGTGATATGATCACTAAGTTATAGAAGACTTGCATACTTAGGGTACAGGGCTCTAATGCTTCTCAAAATTTACCAACAGACACAGAGAAATAATACAAGTCCAGAAAAGAATGTCAGCTATACCTACAAATAGATTGTTGTCAAAGTGGGAGCCTCAGCTATAGTTAGTCAATTATTGAAGGGCAAACTTCCTTGGGTCTCAGGTCCCAACAAAAGTACCTCATTGCCCAAGACATCTATTTATCTTGAAGGAGATTGCA
The DNA here is from genome assembly GCF_032452875.1 of Bos javanicus. Lineage (NCBI taxonomy): Eukaryota > Metazoa > Chordata > Mammalia > Artiodactyla > Bovidae > Bos > Bos javanicus. The sequence goes on from NC_083873.1 coordinate 106,521,359, forward strand.
TCAGAATTTTTATGAACCTCCTGTCATCATTCTTAAGGCTTTTCAAAGGACAATTTTCCTGGAAACACTTTGCTCATGTAAGTCCAGGCAAGCCTTAAGCTAGTCTAAAGTTTACCCTGGAAACTTCTTCCCAACCAGAGGGAAACTTTTCCATGAAGTCGATGAAATCTATCAGCTTTTTTGACATGATGTTTATGAGATTTAAGCTGCCAAAGAGCTGGAGCTGTGTCCTACTTATCTGAATCCCAAAACTTACATCCTGACTCAGGTACACATGTTTACTGAGTGTGTTTGTTGGGCACATACTTTTCCCACTATAAGAATATCCAGAGTGAAAATTGCACACCTTTAATTTCTTGAATTAAGCTATCAGAGCTTCCTTGATAGCTCAGTTGGTAAAGAATCTGCCGGCAATGAAGGACACCCCGGTTCGATTCCTGGGTCAGGGAGATCCGCTTGGAGAAGGGATAGGCTACCCACTCCAGTATTCTTGGGCTTCCCTTGTGGCTCAGCTGGTAAAGAATCCACCTGCAAAGCAGGAGACCTGGATTTGATCCCTGGGTTGGAAAGATCCCCTGGAGAAGGGAAAGGCTACCCATTCCAGTGTTCTGGCCTGGAGAATTCCATGGACTATATAGTCCATGGGGTTGCAAAGAGTCAGACACAATTGAGAGACTTTCACTTTCACAATTTCCTGAAAGTCTTGATGCATTATTTTGTCATTAATTATCCAGCAATCAGAGGTTTGGGTTTAATATTTTAAGAAGCAAAATTTTAATGAGAAATGCAGTGTAAATATTTATGTCCAAAAACAGCATAACTGCAATTAATCGGAGCTCCAGTGTCTAAGTGTCACAGTTTCTAGGCATTGTGTTCTCTAATTATATTCTCCAGGCAGTGTCTGTAAGCATGGTCTATTTCTAGTTCCTCTTTTTGTATGACCCCAGTTTTGAAAGTACAAAGGTTCAAGAATAAATATAGGGTTGAAATCAGTCCCCAAGAACCACTCTAGGATAAACATGCTGAATCTATATATGCAATCCTACTGTATTATCCTTTTTTGAAAGACTGACTCTTTATGCAGACCTGCTATCAATTTCTATGTATAATTGTCTAAGCAGGTACATGTCTTCTCAAACATCTGCTAACATCGGCAGGCCCTAAAATAAACCTCCACATTAGCAACTTGCACTTAAAAAAAAAAATTATCCGGAAACATCTGCTGAGCTATTTTCTGTTTTCTCCATCCCTCCCTGCTCCCTCCCAGGTCTGTTGAAACAGAGTGAGGTGAGCATGCAGCTTGAGATTTCCATCTCAAGCGAGGGAGGCTCAGAAAAAAGACAGTGACTGGGAAGAGGGAAGATAAAAGCCAGCAAGAGCTTGGGGAAGGAAGTGGTGTAGGGAGTGGTATGACAGATATGGGCAAGCAGACACAGCTCTACAAGTGTAGGTGGAACCCTGGGTTTACACCTCCACTCTGTCTCTTCCCAGCAGCTTCCCTCTGAACCTCCTGGGTTCCCTTTTAAATACTGATAATAACACCAGTCTCAGAAATTGATCTTGAGACTTCTATAGCTTGATATATGTAAATATGTTTAGCACATTGGCACAGTGGTAAGAATCCATCTGCCAGTGCACAAGCCACAGGAGATGCAGGTTTGATCCCTGGGTTGGGAAGATATCCAGGAATGGCAACCCACCCCAGTATGCTTGCCTGGGTAATCCCGGGGACAGAGGGACCTGGTGGGATGCACTCCATGGGGTCACAGAGAGTCAGACATGACTGAACGTACCTGCACATGCATGGCATTCAGCACAAAGTGACTGAATCTATTCTTGACCACAAGTTGCAATTTCAGGGGAAGTAATCAATGAAGTGATGAATTGAGGTTCTCTTTCTAAAATCATTCTGTTAGCTGACGTGTTGTTGGTTATTGTTAAGTCACTAAGTTGTCCCCAACTCTTTTGCAACCCCATGGACGGCAGCCCACCAGGCTCCTCTATCCATGAGATTCTCCAGGCAAGACTATTGAAAGGGGTTGACATTTTCTTCTGCAGGGGATCTTCCCGACTCAGGGATTTAACCCGCATCTTATGCATTGGCAGCAGGATTCTTTACCACTGGGCCACCTGGAAAGCTAGGTGGCTGATATACAGATACTTAAAATGTTATTTGGCTCTCATTCACAACAATTACATTACAATGCATGAGAGAATGGGAGAAGGAAATGGCAACCCACTCCAGTACTCCTGCCTAGAGAATCCCATGGACAGAGGGGCCTGGTGGGCTGCTGTCTATAGGGCTGCATGGAGTTGGGCACAACTGAAGTGACTTAGCATGCATGCATGCATTGGAGAAGGAAATAGCAACCCACTCAGGTATTCTTGCCTGGAGAATCCCAGGGACAGAGGAGCCTGGTGGGCTGCTGTCTATCATGTTGCACAGTCAGACATGACTGAAGTGACTTAGCAGCACCAGCAGAAGCATGAGAGAATGGCCAGCAAATAAGCACTTGAAACCACCCCAAATAGCCTCACTCATTACCTGACTCAAGACCAATATCATTCTTCCCATCCTTAGATTGAAAACTCCTCAAGAGAGGGGAATAACTGTGAATTTCACTCTTTTTTGTTCTGTTTGTTTGTCTGTTTTCCATTGGCTTTTAACACAGAATCCCAAGCAGCGTGGTGCCCAGGAAAGCATATTGAATTGAACCCAGTTGGATCAGAATAGAATCCAGCAGATGGAGGAAGCATCTTACTTCTAGCATTGCTCTTTTCCATAGGTGACTGCATTCTGGATATCCTGGGAAATTCCAGCCCTTCAGAGTTCTTGAATAAACACGACACCCTTGAACTTCAAACTAGGTTCTTTCTAAAATACAACTAGCTTTGAGAGACATTTTGAAGAAGTTTTCCGTTGTTTTCCTTTTGTTATTTTAGATATCACATCCACCAGGAAGATTTTTTCAGACATCCAGTCTCTCCTGTGTACTTTCCTAGTTTATTTTATACATCTAGGCTTTCCTGTTGGCTCAGAGGTAAAGAATCCACCTGCCATTTCAGGAGACATGGGTTTGATCTCTGGTCCAAGATGATCCGCTGGAGAAGGAAATGGCAACCCACTCCAGTATTCCACTCTGTGCCTGGGAAATCCCACAAACAGAGGAGCCTGGTAGGCTACAGTCCATGGGGCTACAAAGACTCAGGCATGATCTATTGACTAAACAACAGTGATATGTATTAGTTATGATAATTGTTATAATAGATGAATTTTGAAATAGTGATTTATTTTAGAAAAAATGTATTAATATGGATGTGGGATGGGGGAGGGGCTGTGCTCCACACAGCCATCTAAGGATCCAAGCTAGTAGAGGTGCTGGTTGTCAGTATATAGCTTCCAAGGTCATCCAGGGAACTGACGTCCTCCAGGCAGTGGGGGAAGAAAGATCATTAAAGATCATGTATAACATTTTGAAGGATAAGCTCTGGAAGTAGCATCTATCACCTTTTTTGTCTGATTAACTGAACAGAGGACACAAGAGGGGCTAGAATATGTGATCACAGCTGAGACAGCCCATAGCAACTCTACACAGGCTTTGCTGACCCCATGGACAGTAGTCCTCCAAGCTGCTCTGTCCATGGAATTCTCCAGGCAAGAATTCTGGAGCAGGCAGCCATTCCCTTCCCCAGAGGATCCTCCTGACCGAGGAATTAAACCCAAGTCTCCTGCATTGCATATAGATTCTTTACTGTCTAAGCCATATAGCTTCCCTAATAAGGGCAAAATCTCATGACAATTAAAAATGTGGTCCCTATAATCTGACTGCTTGACCTGACTCCCAATTCTATGTCTTGTTCACTGATGGTTTCTTGATCTGTAAAATGGATGCAATAACAATTGTTGGGAGGAGATAAATGAGTGAATATATATAAAAGGCTTAGCATAGCATTGAGAATATTGCAAGAAACTCAATACATGTGAATTATTTTTATAGTTTCCTAAAGTTAGCATCTAATAAGTGTACCAACTTCTTCTTTTTTTTTTTTTTTTAGTGTACCAACTTCTGTAGCACAGTTACCTGGATCGTACGTAAGTTCTTGTCCTGAGTTTGACTTTCCAGTTTTTCTTGTCCTCTTGAAAGCCACTTTAATCTATTATTCTTTTTGCTTTTCTTTTTTAAATTTAATTTCATCTTTAATTGGAGGATCATTACAATGTTGTGATGGTTTCTGCCACACACCAACACAAGTCAGCCACAAGTATACACATGTCCCCTTCCTCTTGAACCTCCCTCCCATCCCCTCCCATCTCTCTCTGTTTCACTGAGCACTGACTTTGGGTTCCCTGCATCATACAGCAAATGCCCACTGGCTACCTATTTTACATACGGTGATGCACGTTTCAGTGCTACTCTCGCAAATGGCCCCACCCTCTCCTGCCCACGCTGTGCTCACAAGCCTGTTCTCTATGTCCGTGTCTCTTCTGCTGCCCTGCAAATAGGTTCATCAGCACCATCTTTCTAGAATCCACATATATGCATTAACATGTGATATTTTCTTCTCTTTCTGACCTACTTCACTCTGTATTAACCAGAGTTGGTTACTGTTGCTCGCAACCAAAATTTCCTTAGTTTATGCTCTGGAGTATTATTTATTTACCTGTGAAATTGTTTATACAAAGTAGATAAAGTCTGTCTTAGCATTAAGGTTCTAGCATGCCAGTTCCATTATTTAACTTTTTAAACAACTGTCATTTTGGATATAAAGAGATTCCTATAATTTTTACAAATATGATAGGCCTCCAGGATATTGCAGCTTGAGCTAGCCAGATAGCTGTTATTATTTTTTTAAGTTTTTTTGAAAATGTTCTTTCATACTCCATGTTCAGAAACAGGTTTTATGCACATGTAACATTTGTTTTCCTTTGTTCTTTTTCACTTCTCTAATAGCATTTCCTAAGATTAACATTTTAAATAAATCAATTTGATGCTAATGCAAGTGACTATTAGAAGTGTCCCGCAAGAACTGTAAGCAGGAATGTGTACCCTTGTTTCACCAACACAAGTACACTTGTTTCTTTCTTTAAATTATGCAACTTCCCAGTCTTCTGTAACATCTCCAGTTCAGACTGAATTCCATTCAAGCCCTCCAAACAAAATGAGATCTCTCCTCAACCCCTAGTCTCAGGTCCCTCCTCAGATAATTGCAATTACCTGTCCACAGGTAATTACAAGCTATCCTGTAGAGGCAGTGCCTCTTATCTATCTAGCCTGGTTAAAGATTTTTTGGTATAGAGTGTTGTTTTTTCCTGCAGAGTTTTTTTGATCCTGATTTTTGTTACCAATTGAAATCATACTGTCTTTCTTACTTAACAATATGCCTTGAGGAGCCTTACATGTTAATATAGATTGCCCTTGTTAGTTTAGAGGCCATGTGGTATTCTGTGCAACAATCCAACTATTAGCCATTCTTCATTAATAGATGGAGAGTTTCTTGACTTTTGCTATTCCAAGCAATGTTACAATGATGATGTTTATGTCTGGTTCGCCAGATCCCAGAAAAAGTGTTTCTCCAGGATAGATACATAAAATCATCAGTAATGCCAGTCTACCCTCTGAATTGGCCCTGCAAATGTATATTCCCACCAAAATGTAAGAGATGTGCTGTTCCCAAACACCTTGCTAAAAAGTACCTATTATCAATCCTTCCCTTTTTTTGTCAAACCATTGAGTGAGGAATAATATCTTCCTGTTGTTTAAGATATGTTTCAGACTAGGATAGAATAGCTTTCAGTGTATCCATTGATCTTTTGTATCCTTCCTTCTGTAAATTTCATGTTCAATTTTCTATTGGACTATTTGTCTTTACCTTTCTGATTTGTGGGAGTTATTTATGCATCTCTAACATAGCTTCTTGCTTGCTACATACATTGTGAAAGTTTCTTCTTTACAGCTTTCTACCCATCTTTGATTCCATCCATCCCCTCCTTTGAATTCTTCATTTATCATTAGGCTTTTTGACTACTTGATCTTCTTGTTGACATCTATATTTGGTTGTACTTGCCTCTGATGCCTGTGAACTTTTACAGTTGCTTAGCTTTTGTTCTTAGAAGTGGCCTTTTGTAGTCTCTAAGCAATAAGTCATGGGCCTGGCTGGCCTTGTGCTGACTGGATCTTTTGGGTCAAATAGAAGGCATCTTGAATTGAAGACTTCATTCTTCCCAGAATCTATGCTATCCTGAACAGTATGGATGGGTAACATGGTCTATGCCTGCACTTCCCCTAGGCCAGCTCCTTATCTCTCTACTTCAGGCTGTGAAGGAGAAGCTGATATTTATGAGCAAATCACAATTAAAACATACTCAGTCATTATTATGACATAATTATGATTGTTCTCTAAACAGTCATAAGTCTTCATAATTGTTTCCAGTTTTCTAGAACAGAGTTAATTTAATGCTCTCGTTTAAGTGAAGAACAAAAAACTAGAAATACGATATTGCAGTCAGCTTTTTATCTCCCTCTTACGTTCTGATCATCCCAGCTACTAAACTCTAGAAACCTAGGTGTACAAATTACAAAGCTATAAGAGTTCAGGCAAGAATAGAAATAAGATAATAGAGGGAAAGTATAGAAGAATATTTGTATGGTGAAGATAGGCAGAGAAGGTAATCAGAGCTTTCTAGGCTAGAGCAATGACTCTGAGTTTAATTCCAAATGAAATGGGAGCCACTGGAGGACTTTTAATTGGGGAGGGGGAATATGCTTAATTTTTTTTTTTTCCAAGAGATTATCATGGTTCTTGAGTGAAGAAAGGATAATGGTGGGGCAAGCGTTCTGGAAGACATAAGTGGACAAGGTGTATTCAATGGGAAAAGAGTGAGGATGTAAGGGATATTTTCATGTTTGGTCTCCCAACACATCAATTAATAAATATTTTCAGTATAACAATGTGAATCAGTCATACAACATATATTCTCTTCCTCTTGGACCTCCTCCCGCCCCACCCCCATCCTACTTCTCTAGTTATCACAGAGCACAGGGTCAAGCTCCCTGTGTTCCACAGCAACGTCCCACTAGCTGTCTGATCTACATATGGTGATGTGTATGTTTTAGTGCTACTCTCTCAATTAATCACATCCGCTCTTTCTCCCACTGTGTTCACAATTCCTTTCTCTATGCCTGGGTTTCTATTACTGCCCTGCAAATAGCTTCCAGAGAAGGCAATGGCAACCCACTCTAGTACTCTTGCCTGGAAAATCCCATTTTTGGAGGAGCCTGGTAGGCTGCAGTTCATGGGATCGTTGAGTCAGACATGACTGAGCGACTTCACTTTCCCTTTTCACTTTCATGCATTGGAGAAGGAAATGGCAACCCACTCCAGTGTTCTTGCCTGAAGAATCCCAGGGACGGGGAGCCTGGTGGGCTGCCATCTATGGGGTCGCACAGAGTCAGACACAACTGAAGCAACTTAGCAGCAGCAGCAGCAAATAGCTTCATCAGCACCATTTTCTTAGATTCCATATATACGTGTTATTATACAATACTTTTCTCTGACTTACTCACCAAGTCAATGTTATAAAGCTATGATCCTCCAACTAAAAGTTTTAAAATGTCTCAAAAAATAAATTCTTGAGTCATTTTATCTTTAGTTTTCTCTTTTCCACCATCATTTAGAAACCTAGATTTTGCCTTTTGCAGACAATGTCCAAGAGGGTGGGGGTTTACAAAAACAAACAAAAAAATCAATATTTTTTTAAATTAGAACTGTCTCTTAGGTTAATACCAAGCTATTTAGACTTACTACTACTATTCTGACAAAGAAATAATCAATCCTGTCAAGTTAATGTCAGTGATTCATGAGTGGAAGGGATTCTGGTTAATACAGCCCAGGTCAAAGAATGATTAATTCATCTATACCCTACATCATGGTCTTCCCTGATAACTCAGTTGGTAAAGAATCTACCTGCAATGAAGGAGACCCTGGTTCTTCCTGTGTCAGGAAGATCTGCTGGAGAAGGGATAGGCTACTCACTCCAGTATTCTTGGGTTTCTGTTGTGGCTCAGCTGGTAAAGAATCTGCCTGCAATGTTGGAGATCTTGGTTCAATCCCTGGGTTGGGAAGATCCCCTGAAGAAGGGAAAGGCTACCCTCTCCAGTGTTCTGGCTTGAAGAATTCCATAGTCATGGGGTCGCAAAGAGTTGGACACAATTGAGTGACTTTCACTACATCATATGTTTCCATTTAAAAAATAAATTTATTTCAGAGAAAATGAACTAGAGCAAAGTGAATCTTTATAGTGTTCTTGGAATGCTTTACTATGAGATATCTAATCGTGATCAGTTTAGACTATACTTCTTTCAAAAGCACAGTTTACCAATTTTGTTTTGTTTTTGTTTGTATTTTAGTTTTTTAAAGTTTAGCCTGTTGGAGTGACCTTATACTTGGTGTTCAGATCAGATCAGTCGCTCAGTCATGTCCGACTCTTTGCTACCCCATGAATCGCAGCACACCAGGCCTCCCTGTCCATCACCAACTCCCGGAGTTCACTCAGACTCACGTCCATCGAGTCAGTGATGCCATCCAGCCATCTCATCCTCTGTCGTCCCCTTCTCCTCTTGCCCCCAATCCCTCCCAGCATCAGAGTCTTTTCCAATGAGTCAACTCTTCGCATGAGGTGGCCAAAGTACTGGAGTTTCAGCTTTAGCATCATTCCTTCCAAAGAAATCCCAGGGCTAAAGCTTAATTACCCCTACACACACACACACATACACACAAAAACACACACTCACACATCACTTACATAAGATTCAATGCCATAAAAATTTCTTGTTTTGTCTAAGCATCATTTTCTTCATGTTATCTTTAAAATGAGGATAATTATCACTTATTTTCTTCAGTCATAGGGTCTTGACATGATCGATGAATTTCATGGTAAAAAGATTACAAGGCATGATTATTGTTGATGTTATTATTATGCAATGAGACTAAATATGACTCAGCATCATGATACAAAAATGTAGTCCATAAAGTATGTTTCAAAAACACTACTTTGACAGGGCATTTTCCAAAGTATTTTCTACAGTAACCTAACATGACTGGTGAACTTAATGTGTTTCAAGTTTTCCTTTCACTCAACCAGTATTAGTTGAGTGAGTGATTGATGCCACGAAATCATGCCAGTGTGGCTTTAATCCTTAAAAAACTTCCTTCATTTTATCCACTTCTTTTCTTCACACAATCTTGATTTTCCATCTCCTACTGTAACTGACTCTGTGCCCTCCCTACCAGGCTTCTCTTTCACCCATTATTCTTTCATTCTCTCTCCCAAAAAACATCTTACACAGAGTGGCTCCCAAAAAGTGAATCACCAATATACCTCATCTGTCACTTCTCCACTTATGAGTCTTCCACGGCCCCCATCACCTTCAGTATGACACAAGACTAGCTCCCCACCATGGCTTGCAAAACCTCCATTGCTCTATTGGGTCTGATTGGCCAGTTGCTAAGATATATCAGGTTGTTTTAACCGCCAGGGCTGTTACATGTGCTGCTTCTCCTTGTTTGCAACATCTTTCCTCCTCCCTTTAGCCTAGCTGAATCTTATTCCTTAATAGCCCAGCTCTGAAATAACCTCGATGATGTCTTTCATAACCTCTCACCCTTCAGTCATCAACATTTCCCTCCACTTAATTAATTGTGTACTTTGTTTGTAACTCTGTCATTTCACTTACCATGCTGTGTCACAACTCTCCAAGGAGAACATGAGATTTGGGATGTCAGAGTCCATGTGCTGTTCTTCTCCTGGAACTTTGCCAGTTGCTTGACATCAGGCACTCAAAAATTTTGGTGAACTGATTTCCATCAGTTTGAATTGCGTCAATATATCCTCTACCTTTCAATTTGACTAATATTGATTTTACACTTACTATATGACACAATCAGGGGGCGGGAGACCTACTAGATCAATTATGAACAGATGAGTCTCTGCCTTGGTTGGCGCCTTTTACCTAGAAAGAGAGATCAAACTTTTATAAGTGATCGCAATTGAGATTATTAATTTGACTGCATGTTCCATGAAAGCTGAGCTGTGTCTCTCTTCTAAAGCACCCTGCACACAGCTTGAGCACACTGTATGCCCTCAGTAAGTATCAATGAATACACTATTGGGCTGATCGGCTTCACCCCAGCTCCCACAGATTAGGCTAATGCTTTGTAATAATGTCTATTTACATTTTAAAATCTGGGAATCTATTTCATGTAATGGATCACATTAGAGTCTCTGGCTCTAATTTTGGGAGACAGAATGTTACAAGGCTACCAGCCATCTGTTTCCTTTGAGCAAATTTGCAACTGGAAAGTGTGAATCCAGATTTTTATAGCATCTAGTGCATTTTTATTATAAATGTTTTACCTTATTTACTGAAGGAAATTTATAAAATAAAATAAGATCAGGAAGAAAATGAAAATTACCTAGAGGTAATATATGTGAGCATTTTGATATTTTTCCTTTCAGTTTTTATGTGTTTGTGTAAAATGTGCATGCATGTATGTGTGTTTATACACACACACACATATATACATACACACACATGCAGGGTGATCAATAAATATAGGCAAATACATAATATAGGCAAATAGATAATAAGTGGCTGATTTCTTGTACATTGCAATATTTGATAAAATAGTATTGTCTGTATTTCCAGAATTTGTGGTATATATGACATATGTTAATTTACCTGTTTTGTGGGTATATATATATATATATATTTAATATAAATTTATTTATTTTAATTGGAGGTTAATTACTTTACAATATTGTATTGGTTTTGCTCTTCTGATAGAGCTTAGAAGAGTCTATGTCACACTCTCTTCAATTTCACTATCGGGTAGTTATACTGAAGCAAGGGCTCTACACAATTCTGTCAAATGCAGAGCAAGTATTTGTGAAGAGGCACAAAGACCATCTTGCTACATTTTCTGTGGTTCAAGGACTATCCCCTCCTACTCTCACTCCCCCAGAGCAGTCAGACTGACACTGAAGCCATGGAAGGTGGAAATGGATATTTAAACACAGGATCCACTGGACTTGTGATTGGACTTAGTGATAACCCTACATGCCATGCACATTTAGGACGAATGGTACTCTGGACATCAACTACTAGAGACATTAGATGACAGGCTTTGCCGTATTGATGCCACAGTAGTAGATCTCCTATATTACTCCTAATCACCTTGACTGTTACTGTTTTCACCAATAACATAAATTTCTAGCAACATTTATGCTAATTAACACATGCTCTGGTGTAAATGTTAACAATATTATAAGTGTCATGTAACTACTCCAAAGGGAATGATTCTTGATAAGCATCTTCTAAGTGCTAAATAATAGCCTGGAATTAAATTTTACCATCAAACATCACACTATTTATACAGAAGTATTTTTAAAGCATATTACCTTGCAGACATTATAAGCAATTAATAAACATCTTTGAATTTTGTGCATCTGTATGTAAGCTTTATTTGTTATATAAGAACACACCTGTGGATTATATATGTGATCATACAGCCACAAATACAGATATGGCTGAATATAACAAGTTTATGCTATTCAATGCTAGCTTCAAATATGCTTTTAAAAAATTAGTGTTGCACAATTTTCACACCTACTTACTATTTCACATCCTGCCTTCTCTAATTAGCAATATATCTTGAGCATTGCTTCTTTGCCATGAATATTTTTCAAATATAAGGTTAAAACAAACAAAAAAGCTATTCTTTGGGGATTTTCTTTTCTAGGTATTATATTATACAGTCCACTTCTTAAAATTAAAAAAAAATGACTACCATTTATTGCATGATTCACATGTGTCAGAAATAGTGTTAGGAATTTTTAAACATTCTCTCATTTAGTTTTCACATATGCAGCTCAGAAGTTTTATATAACACTCCTAAGCTCAAATTCTAATAGTACTCAAATGTTTTCAAATATGAGATAAACTCTTATACTAAACTGTCTTAAAGAGCTTTTGGAAAATCGGCACTTATGCAGCAAATATCAAACGCCTATTCTAGGCAGAATGTGGGGCCATTTTTAAATGATAACTTATTTAATATTTATTCTCTTCTATTGCTGAGAGCTTGTCAAAGCTTCTTTGCAACCACTCTGTCCTTTGATCCTTTAATCAGACACCTGAGGAGGTTTCATGGAATCAAAGACTCTCAGAGCTCTGGGGTCAGCTGTCCAAGTGTTCATCTTGTATCGGGTACATGTCCAGAAACAAGGACCTCCCTTCCTGCTGAGATAGCAAATTCCCCTGCTGGTTTGGCTCTGACGGCATTGTGGTTAGAAAAGGAAGTGATAACAATGTGAGAGGATCTACACTCTGGAGATCAGAGTGCTTTTTCCTGATGAAATCCAAAGATTTTACTTTTGATGAAAGAGTTTGGCTTTTAACCCTGTGATGCCCCAAAGTGACCAAATACCCTTTCTTCTTAGAATAACTCCTTTCCCTGATCAGATAGGGTCCACTGTAAAGTAGAAGTTAGAACACTGGCTTTAGAATGATGCACTTGTGCTGTGTCCCACCTACCATTAGCTAGTTGACAACTCCTTTTTCCTCTGAGTCTTCTATGAACACCTGTTCACTTCCAATTCGGTAATATCTGTCCAAAGGTCACCCAGTAGGCTAAAAAATCTGAGTTAAGCAAAGAAATAAGCTTCAGAAATAAGATCAATCCTCTCTTCCTCCATCTTGCAGGGAAGAACATCTAATTAGTAACACCCCTCCATGGTGGCTCAGGAGTAAAGATTCCGCCTGCCAATGCAGGAGATGTTGGTTTGATCCCTGGGTCAGGAAGAGTCCCCTGGAGGAGGACATGACAATCCACTCCAGTATTCTTGCCTGGAAAACCCAATGGACAGAGAAGTCTGGTGGGCTACAGTCCATGGGGTTACAAAGAGTCAGACACAACTTAGTAACTAAACAACAAATTCTTATTTTAGTTTTCTAGGGCTGCTATAAATAATAAATACTTGGTGGCTTAAAACAACAGCACTTTAATCTCTCACAGTCCTGGAGGCTAGAATCTAAAATCAAGATGGCAGGAAGGCCACACTTCCTCTGAAAGCTGTGGGGAAGAATCCTTGTTTCTTCCAGTGTTTTGTGGTCCCTGGTAATTTCATTCACAGTCCTCATCTTCACATGACCTTTTTCCTGTGTCTTTTTTTTTTTTTCTGTTACCTTGTTTTGTGACGTTAATAAGGACACGGGTCATTGGATTTAGGGCCCAGCTTAATCCAGGAAGATTTTATCTCAAGATTCTTGCCTTATTTACATCTGTAAAGATGCTTATCGCAAATATGGTCACCTTCTGTGAGTTTAGATGGACATGTGTGTTCAACCCACTGCACAGTGGAATCCATACCTTTGCTTTCTGGAAAATGCCATAACATTCTTCCAAGTTCAAGCATTTCTGTGTGGAAAAGGGAAGCAAAGAAATGGGATAGACTCTCAATATTATAGTCATGCTTACTAAGCTATTCTTTCAAATAATTTTATTTATTTACTTATCTGTATGTTCGGCTGTGCTGGGTCCTCGTTGCTATGTGGGATTTTCTCTCGCTGCTGCAACCAAAGCTGCTCTCTAGATGTGGAGCTTGGGCTTCTCTACCATATAAGCCACCAGGGAAGCCCCATGGGCTTTTCATTGCAGTGGATTCTCTTGTTGTAGATCATGGGCTCTAGGGCACATGGGCTTCAGTAGTCGCAGCTTGTGACGTCAATAGTTGCGACTCCCAGGCTCTAGAGCACAGGCTCACAACTTGTGGTGCACGGGCTTAGTTACTTGGCTGCTTGCGAGATTGTCCCATGTTTCCTGCATTTGGCAGGTGGGTTCTTTACCAAAGAAGCCCTCACTAAGCTACCTTTTTATTAAATTGCAGTGGCCTTTCAGCTCTATCTCCCTGAGTAATGTTTTGAATCTAGAAAGACCTGCATTTAATGGGCTTTTCTATTCCTTAAATTGATGTGAAAGTTTGGGCAAGTGGTTTAACATCTATGGGATAGTAATACCTTGAATATAAAAGAGAACAATGAAACTGATGTCCAGAGTTGCCATGGAAATTAAATGACACCGCATGTGACAAATATCAAGTCTCCTGACTGACACCACACAACATAACACGGAGGTGTTTTGGCTTCCTCCCTTTCATGACTTGTATTTCCAGCCTGGATTTCTACCACAGACCACCAAGAGAAAACAACGTCCATTGAGTGTAGATGGGCTTCGGTGGTGGCTCAGCTGGTAAAGAATCCACCTGCAATGCAGGAGACCTGGGTTCCATCCCTGGGTTGGGAAGATCCCCAGGGAGAGGGAACAGCTACCCACTCAAGTATTCTGGTCAGGAGAATTCCACCGACTGTATAGTCCAACCGGTCTCAAAGAGTTGGTTATGACTGAGCGATTTTCACTTTCACTTTGAATGTATATATAACTCTCAGTGTCAATTCATTTCCTCTATTGCAAAATTCTTGTGAGACACCAAACTCTTGTGCCATGTCCTGCCAGAAAATGTAAGGAAATTCTCCTAGCTTGTCTGGAATTAAACATTCATCCATGTAGCAGCTCCAAAGGGCCAGAGAAACAATTCCTTCTGTGTATCTCAGGCTCTTCTGTGTACCTGAAAGGCAGTGGGGCTCTGCATGTGCTTATCGCCAGTTTATAATTTCAAGTGACTAAAAGATGTCCATCTCACAGGTTCATGTCCTCATTTATACTCAAGGTTGAAAACTTGTATTTCTTTCTATGTTCTTTATATTATGTGTCTTAAATCCCAGACAACCTTCTTCCTCTATCTTTTCTATCTACTTGTCACAGAGCAAAGCCCAGAATTAATACTGGACTGGGCTGGACGTCAGTTCTGTGTCTTGAGTGGCCACTGGGAATGCTCTGTATCCTTGGGCAGCCTATACACCAACCCCATACCCAATATTTGTGGTTATGTCCGATTCTTGGGTGGAGGTGGGAAGGCAGCAATGGGAAGACATTGGAAACACTAAGAGAGTGAAGTTGGATGCTTTGTTTTCTTGACTCCTTAGGTACTAGGTTCAGTTCAGTTCAGTCACTCAGTCATGTCCGACTCTTTGTGACCCCATGAATCGCAGCACACGAGGCCTCCCTGTCCATCACCAACTCTGGGAGTTCACCCAGACTCAGGTCCATTGAGTCAGTGATGCCATCCAGCCATCTCATCCTCTGTCGTCCCCTTGTCCTCTTGCCCCCAATCCCTCCCGGCATCAGAGTCCTTTCCAGTGAGTCAACTCTTCGCATGACGTGGCCAAAGTACTGGACTTTCAGCTTTAGCATCCTTCCTTCCAGAGAAATCCCAGGGCTGATCTCCTTCAGAATGGACTGGTTGGCTCTCCTTGCAGTCCAAGGGACTCTCAAGAGTCTTCTCCAACACCACAGTTCAAAAGCATCAATTCTTCGGTGCTCAGCCTTCTTCACAGTCCAACTCTCACATCCATACATGACCACAGGAAAAACCATAGCCTTGACTAGATGGACCTTTGTTGGCAAAGTAATGTCTCTGCTTTTCAGTATGCTATCTAGTTTGGTCATAACTTTTCTTCCAAGGAGTAAGCATCTTTTAATTTCATGGCTGTAGTCACCATCTGCAGTGATTTTGGAGCCCAGAAAAAGAAAGTCTGACACTGTTTGCACTGTTTCCACATCTATTTACCATCAAGTGATGGGGCCATGTTGGGGGCCAGAGTGAGGTACTCCACCCATGGCAAAGGTCATGAGGAAGGAGGCTCGACATACGAAAAGGCGGGATCGAGCCTCAGGAGTCCCCCTGGAAATCCTCGAGCGTCTACCCCCATAACCAGAGCCTGCCTACTTTACTACTTTGTGCTCTTACCTACACCTCTGACTTTACGGGGGGCTGTCCCCCACCACCTCTTTCGGAGAAGGAGTTAACCTAGAGCTCCAGTTAATAATAATTCCTGGGCATGATAAGAGTGTTTTAACCTACAAACTCCTCTGAAGGTTCTCTAGCCTGCCTGACAGGCTTGTCTGGCCACATGTGATTGCTCACAGCCTCCCAACCGTGAGAGGCACGAGATGCTTTAAACCTTCTAAAAACAGGTTCCTTAGAAAAGTTAGAAAACTATTAGTATAAGTATAATGGGCTGATTAGAAATTGTATTGGTGAAGGGTTTTTCATTTGTTGAGCCAATGTTTGTTGCTAAGTCTCCACATCCCCTGACCTTACACACATTAATGAATGTATAGAAGAAATAAGTGTTAACGTTTGATATTAATCACGTTAGACCTTAGGCTAAGTAAATTCTTTCCTTAACTAAAACCCACTACACCGTCACCCTGTAGGAATGTAACTTTATTTGGGTGGCGTCTGTTTTGAGAATAATCAGCCCTGGAGAAATAAGTGTCCTGATTGACTGACCGCTGTCACAAGGAGAGGGTCGTAAATTGTCAGCAGGCCCCCCTGGCCAGAAGATGATGTAACACCCCTAAGACCTCTGTATACATTTGTGTGAAGCACCTGACTTTAATAAAAGTCAGGACTGCTGTCCCCACGTGACTTTTGTATAACATCTCAGTGTATAAAAACAGACTCTGGAAAATAAAGAATTGGGATCAGTTTCTCGAAATACTGGTCTCCCCATGTCGCTCTCTCTCTCACTCTGGCTGAGTCTCCATCTGGAGTGCAGAACCCACCATGCTTACTAATTATGCCTGGGCTTCTAAGATCCGACCGGGGAGGCCTCAGTGTCTCCTCTCCTTCAGGAGAACGGAAGGACGCCTGCGGCCTACGTAAGTGGTGCAAACTTCTTGTCTTGAAGTTTTATTGGTCTCCCGCGTAAACCAAGCTACTCAGCCTCTTTTCTCCACTGAATTTTCCTACTGAGCTATCCTTATTCTATTACTCTTTGTATCTTTAATTAATATCTAATTGAAGCTATTGTATCCTGATCCTCGCCTATGCCGTCTCTCCTTCGAATACCCTGGATCAGCCGGGGCTGGTCCCCGGCAGGGCCAGATGCCATGATCTTCGTTTTCTGAATGTTGAGCTTTAAACCAACTTTTTCACTCTCCTCTTTCACCTTCATCAAGAGGGTTCTTAGTTCTTCTTCACTTTCTGCCATAAGGGTGGTGTATTCTGCATATCTTAAGTTATTGATATTTCTCCTGGTAATCTTGATTCCAGCTTGTGCTTCTTCTATGATGTACCCTGCATATAAGTTAAATAAGCAGGGTGACAATATACAGCCTTGACGTTCTCCTTTTCCTATTTAGAACCAGTCTGTTGTTCCGTGTCTAGTTGTAACTGTTGTTTCCTGACCTGCATATAGGTTTCTCAAGGGGCAGGTCAGGTGGTCTGGTATTCCCATTTCTTGAAGAATTTTCCACAGTTTATTTTGATCCACATAGTCAAAGGCTTTGGCATAGTCAATAAAGCAGAAATAGATGTTTTTTTTTTTTTTTTTCTGGAACTGTCTTGCTTTTTTGATGATCCAGTAGATGTTGGCAATTTCGTCTCTGGTTCCTCTGCCTTTTCTAAAACCAGCTTGAACATCTGGAAGTTCACGGTTCATGTATTGCTGAAGCCTGGCTTGGAGAATTTTGAGCATTACTTTACTAGCGTGTGAGATGAGTGCAATTGTGTGGTAGTTTGAGCATTCTTTGGCATTGCCTTTCTTTGGGATTGGAATGAAAACTGATCTTTTCCAGTCCTGTGGCCACTGCTGAGTTTTCCAAATTTGCTGGCATAGTGAGTGCAGCACGTTCACAGCATCATCTTTCAGGATTTGAAATAGCTCAACTGGAGGGCCTAGAGGAGCTATTCCACATTCTAAGTCAGGAGAGGCGGCGGTGAGGAGATACCCCTTATCCAAGGTAAGGAGCAGTGGCTGTGCTTTGCTGGAGCAGCCGTGAAGAGACACCCCACGTCCAAGGTAAGAGAAACCCAAGTAAGACAGTAGGTGCCCTCTTGCAAGAGGGCATCAGAGGGCAGACACACTGAAACCATAATCACAGAAAACTAGTCAATCTAATCACACTAGGTGCTGGGTTACTCTCTACCAAAGCCCCAGCTCCTATTAGGTGGTCTTTCCCATGCAATCCTTCTATGTAATTCTCTCTTCAATAAAGAGAAGGCAGTACCACTCCTTCCCCTTGTCCTTCCAGACTCCTGGGTGGCAAGAGCTCCTCACTGTTGCCAGCACCTGAGCCCTACTTTGATGTCCTCTTTAAACCCAGACCACATCATTGGGCTGAGTCTCCCCTTTCCTCAAACTTGCCGACTGGAGTAGTCCATCTTTTTGCCATCTGGACTCTGAAAACACAGTCATTAATACTGCAGGTGGCACCAGAATAAAGACTTTCTAATGAGATACCGGGATGAAAAGGCTCTAGTATTGAGACACACACAAACATCCTCTTCTCAGTGGTGCAGTGGAATAAGGGGCATCTGTGTCCTGCAGAGACCTTGTGATTATGAAATGACCATCGATACGGGCATGGGGTGAAGTGAATGTGTAGAGCACAGTATTGATAGAAGCCAGGAAATCAGGAACCACAGAGACATGGCTCTGGAGCTGTCCATTCATTCCCGTGGAAACTTGCCATTCTGTACTTTTCACTAACATGATGAAAATCAAGTAGAGGAAGTCCCCTACATATGAACGGGTTCTATTCCAAGAGCACGTTTGTGAGTCGAATCTGTTTGTAAGCCCAGCAAAGTTAGCCTAGGTACCCCACTAACATGATCAGCTATACAGTACTGCACTGCAATAAGTTTATAATACTTTTCACACAAATGAAATGAAAAAAACAAACAAAAAATAAACTATTTTAAATCTTCTGGTACAGTACCTTGAAAAGTCCAGTAGTACAGAACAGCAGCTGGCATACAGGAGCAGGCATTGTGTAAAAAGGCGGGAAGAGTTCCTGACAAGAGGACAGGGAGGAAATGGGAGATGGTAGAGCTGCAGGACTGTCAGCAACAGGAGACAGAAGGAAAGCTGCAATTTCACTCATGCTTGAGATTGATAGAATGTACATTCACATCTCTGAAAGTTTGCGACTTGGAGATTCATAGGTAGGGGACTTACTGTCTTTTATTTCTTTATTCACTGGGATTTCTGTCATTTGCTCCCCTAGCTCCACACTCACACATGGGCTTCCCTGGTGGCTCAGGTGGTGAAGACTCCACCTGCAATGCCCTGGGTAAGATCCCTGGATCAGAAAGATCCCCTGGAGAAGAGAATGGAAACCCCTTCCAGTATTCTTGCCTCCAGAATTCCATGGACAGAGAAGTCTGGGATCACAAAGAATCAGGCATGACTAATGCTTTCTCTTGGGCTTCCCAGGTGACTCAGTGGGTTAAGAATCCACTTACAAAGCAGGAGACACAGGAGATGTGGCTTCCGCTCCTGGGTTGGAAAGACCTTTTGGAGGAGGGCATGACAACCAACTTCAGTATTCCTGCCCAGAGAATCCCATGGACAGAGAAGCCTGGCAGGCTACAGTCCATAGGGTCGCAAAGAATTGGACACAGCTGAAGTGACTGAGCATGCAAGTAAGCACACACACTCACATTTTAAAATGACCTAGCAAGAGATCAGAGGGATGGAAGGAGGGAAGGAAGGGATGAGGAACAAAAAGATGTGAGAGATTTAAAGACCTGTCCAAGTTTCCAGAGCTGCTAAGTGGCACCAGACACCTAACCCCACATCTGCGGTTCTTTTTCACTTTGCACACCTTGTCCTTTCTGTGAGTGTAGCTTTCTCCTGTGGAAACTATCAAATCAGTCTTGACTGAAAACTTTCTTAGAGTTCTTAAATTTTTAAACAAATAGTAGTACACAGATCAGAATCCAAACGGATCTTTCCCATTTGCAACTTTTCAGAGGGACAGCTGAGTTTACTATAATTTCTCTATTTGGGTAGGGTCCTCCCCAGTGGAGCACATCAAACATTTAATCTCTGAATGTGGCTCTGTATCTCTGGCTCTCTCTGCAAATACCCTCCTTACCTTTGAAGGAGCACAGCAAGTACTTAAGATCTTTTGATGAAAGGTCCGTTAATTGAATCCTTTGAATAATGAGTAATTACTATCCTTTCATGAGGAATATCCTGGCAGTTTCCTATAATGGGAATTGACAAGATCTGAGAAGAGTCTAAAGTCAGGTCTTCTAAACCATCACTGTTCATAATTAGTAATACGATCATTAACAAGCTTCATTTTCGTTACTGGGGAGAAAAGCACATGTTGGATTTTCTCAGGAAATCATGTCCATAAGTCATGCAGAGAAACTCCAAGCCAGTTAGGGACAACAGAAAGCAGGTGCTGAAATGCAGAAGACATTCCCATAGGAGTCAGGAGACCCTCATTCAAATCTCAGAACTGCCTGTGATCTTAGGAAAGTCGTACGACTTCTGTGCCCCAGTCCCCTGAAAGGGAAATAAACTAGATTTTGACAACCACATTGGGAGCTTGTTCAATTTGAAAAATGCTATGTGCTTGCAAATTATCTTCATCAGCATCATCCTTGCTAGCATGCTAATTGTAAGTAGTAGTCACATGGCTCTGGTTTTCTCTTTATCTTTTCACTTGATTATTTGGTCTTATTGTTTGCTTTTATTATATAATGAAACTCCAGCCATCTTAGGCACAGGAATAAAAGCAGTTCACCTTGATTTTCTCTTCCTTTCTCTCTCTCTTTCCTCTCCCTAGTTTTTATTGTTTTTCTTTCTTTCCCCTTCTTTGCTCCATGATTCTAAATTATTTCACTAAAAGTGGCCAAAATAATGTTTCTACATATTCACCAGTATCTAGACATTGTTTCAGTTAGCTTTAGCTAGATCGATCCAGTGCAATACCCCACTCTGAACTCAGAGGCATACTTGACAATGTAAAATCTATTTCTTGCTTTCATGTCTATGTGATGACTGGAGTTTGACCAATCTAGACTGGGCTTAGTTCAGCTGGTCTCCAAGATATGAGACAGTTTTAATCTGCTTCACCATATTTCAACGTCTTGGGTGTTTGAATCATAAGTTACTCAAGGCACTTTCTTCTCATATTAAAAGCAGGTGTTGCTGTTGCTCCTTAGTCATTAAGTCATACTGATCCTTTTGTGACTCCATGGACTGTAGCCCACCAGGCTCCTCTGTCCATGGGATTTCCCAGGCAAGAATACTGGAGTGGGTTGCCATTTCCTTCTCCTGGATCTTCCTGACCCAGGGATCAAACTCACATCTTCTGTGTCTTGTCTCCTGCATTGGCAAGTGGATTCTTTACCATTGAGCCACCAGGAAAGCTCCTATCCTATGAACACAGGCTCTGTTGTCCCTCAAATATGATCTGTTAACATCTCATTAGTTAAATCAGGTCATAAGCCAAGCCCCAATCAAAGGGCTGCCCAGGTTGCACTAGTAGTAAAGAACCTACCTGCCAATGCAGGATATGTAAGACAGCCATGGATCCTGTCATGTGTGTTCAATCCCTGGGCAGAGAAGATCCCCTAGAAGAGGGTATGGCAACCCACTCCAGTATTCTTGCCGGGAGAGTCCTATGGACAGAGGAGCTTGGAAGGCTACAGTCTATAGGGTCACACAGAGTCAAGCATGACTGAAGTGACCTACCACTCACACACACACAAGTCAAGGGGTGAGGAAGCATATTTAACCTCCCTAATCACACAACAGACCCAAAATCAATGCAATAAAAACAGAATAAATATATGTTGTACAACAGTCTACTGTATCACAGACAATATCATTTAAAAATCTTTGCCAAACTGATTAGTACATTTAATTTGCATTTCTTCCATGCCTTCCAAGAAAGAAAAACTTTTTATATGATTTTTTTAAACATGTATTGCACGTCTTCTTTTGTGGATTACTCTTTCATGTGGTTTCTGTGGGGGCATTTCTCCTAATGAGTTGCCAGAGAACTTTAAAACCTGAGAATATTCATCTTTTCATGTATCAGAGAAAATTATTATAGGCTATCCTCTGCTTTTAATTTTGTATGAAATGCTTTAATATGAAAATTAAATTTTTTCCTGTGTTCAAATCTATGAAATGTTTAGTTTATAATTTCTGCTTTAGATATCTTACTTAGAAGACTTTCCCTATCACAAGATTAGAAATCTATGTTTTCTCCTCGTTCTATTTGACTTTCATGCTTTTACAATGAATATATATATATATATATATATATATATATATATGTAGGTATATATTTCTGTCGAGTGCAGTTTTGAGAGGTTTTTTTAAATTGTATAATTGCTTTACATTGTTGTGTTAGAGAGAGAAAATGATTCTCTTATATTCCCAAAAGACTAACCGTGTTTTATGTTTAAGATGAGCCCTAAAGCAGGAGTTAACCAAAGAGGGGAATAAGCTGAGTTGGGAGTGTTATGGGAGATGGTCGAGGGAAGTTAGGTCACCCAGAGTACAGGGGACCATGCGAGCAAGGCAGGTCCACTGTGGAAGTGTTTCCAGGGGCAGCTTTACATGTTCACAACCATCAAGGATGTGGAGAAGGAAAGGGCAACCCACTCCAGTATTCTTGCCTGGGAAATCCCACAGAAAGAGAAGAGCCTGGTGAGCTACAGTCCACGGGGTCTCAAAGAGTTGGACACAACTTAGCAACTAAACAGCAACAACCAAGGCACGGTGAGAGGTCAAGGATGGAATAGCAGTGGCCTCGAGGTCACCGGAGGACTCCAGAGTTTACTTCGAGGACGATGGGCAGTGTCCTGTGCACCATGTTTATGCTGATCACTTCTGACTCCAAGGCCCCTCAGCAGGGAGCAGGGTAGAGACCCAGCTCCAGGAGCCTACAATCTGTTCTCAGCACCCATCTTCTCGCTTTCTTCTAAGAGAGAAAGAAAGAGCCCTCTCTTTCCTGCTGGGCCACTTACCAGGCCAAAGACTAGACTCAGAAGAACAGAGAACTGCCCGGGTGTGGGGTAGGGGGAACCATCGATTTTCTGGGGGAAATCACTGGAGGCAAGGTGGTCCATCCCCCATCCCCAGGCAGGGGCAGCCAATGAAATTTGCATATCATCTTGATGGCCTGAGATCAAAAGGCCACATCAGTATGTGGAAGAAAATCTTATGAAATAAAGCAGTGTTCTGATGTTTCTAAGGTGTTAGATTGAATTCAATCAAAGTGCTACATTCAGGGTAAACCCCTGAAGAGAAACTCACTTGGGATGAGCAGTTCTCAAAGAGACCAATGATTCAATTCAGGGAACGTTAATTGAAGACTGGTCTCTGCTGTCAGCCAGGCTGAGAGTTCTGGGTCTGCAGGGAAACAAGATTTGCAACTCCAAGAAGTTCACTGTATAATTGACAAGACAGGAACATACAGCAATCACAGTGGGGCTTGAGCTAAAAGAGAAAAGTAAGAAAATTGTTACAGGATTAAGAGAGAGAGAGAGATTTGGATCAAGTAATTAGGGCAGCCTTCCTGGAAGAAGTGGTATTTAGGCAGGCCTAGATTAGTTCCTGGGGTGAAATAATAGTAATAACAGACAGAGTCAACGACATAATTTACAGTGTGTGGATGTTACTTGCTCAGTCATATCCAACTCTTTGCAATCCCATGGACTGTAGCCCACCAGACTCCTCTGCCCTTGGAATTCTCTAGGCAAGAATACTGGAGTGGGGTGCCATTCCCTTCTCCAGGGGATCTTTCTGACCCAGGGATTGAACCTAGGTCTTCTGCATTGCAGGCAGATTCTTTACCATCTGAGTCACATAATTTGCAAAGCCACTCCAAAATAAAAATAGGAGTCCCTTGTTCGAAAGACAGAAGTGCCAAAAACAAATATTAAAGCTTCCCACCCCACCTCCCAGTGGTGTCTCTCTTAACTTGTCTTGATGTATGTTATTTGTATTTAATGTCATTCTCAGTAAATTAAAATAAATATTTTAAATTATTAGATGATATTTACCATTCATCTTCATGTTGTGCAATATCAGTCTTAAACATAAGTATAAGAGCATTTATCTGGCATTCAGAATTTCTGGAATTGCACAATTCATATTTTATAATTGCTATGTAAATATTCATTTTTGTTCTTACCATGACAGTAGATACAATGCACAAAAGTAGCTCACTGTTCTTCTTTCACTTCTTTATATGTGCATATTCAATCCACTCTCTTCTTTACTGATGAGAAAGGAAGGACTGAAAGGAAAGGCACTATGGGTTGTACTGTCTTTCTCTTTTCTTCTATGTCATTATTTCCAGCATAATTGGTTGACTAATACAAGGAAGTAACAGAAACAGGAAAGGATATGACATGCCTTCTTGGTCTTTTGTGTTTCTTT
Organism: Bos javanicus; assembly: GCF_032452875.1. NCBI lineage: Eukaryota > Metazoa > Chordata > Mammalia > Artiodactyla > Bovidae > Bos > Bos javanicus. The sequence goes on from NC_083873.1 coordinate 106,545,739, forward strand.
GGGTGGCATTGCCTTATTTCTGTATTTGAAGCATGTTCTGGTTCAAAAGGAAAGCATGGACTTTCTGAGCTGTTAGCACCTTTACTTAATCAAAAATAGCATGCCCACCTTGTACTGGCTTTGAGTTATGTTGAACTTTCATGCAACATGAATCTACTAGAATTTTGTACTCATGTAGATTTGCAGGGCCATGTGCAGTGGAGGAGCTTCCCCAGTGGCTCAGTGGTAAATAATCCACGTTCAATGCAGGAATTGCAGGAGATTCAGTTTTGATTCCTGGGTCAGGGAGATCCCCTGAAGGAGGGCATGGCAACCCACTCCAGTATTTTGTCTAGAGGATCACCATGGACAGAGGAGCCTGGTGGGCTATAGTCCATAGGGTAGCAAAGAGTTGTATGTGACTGAGTGACTTAGCTTGTATGCACTTGCAAATGGAAAGCCTCTACACATGGGTGTGCTCTACTGTGCCATTGAAGTTCACTTATAAAACACAAGTTCAAAAATAAAATTAAGAATATCAAGAAGGTGACAAGGAATATTAAACCAAGTAAGATATTCTTCCAAGAACAGGGCATCCTATAATCTCACAGGTTATAATTGATGAAGCTAGCTCTAACAACAGCTATCATTTTTTGAACAAGCACTTAGACTTGGCCCTGTGATGAATACTCTCTCTCTATAGTATTCAATTTAGTTTTCACAGTAACCTTATGAGTACATCCGTTTTATGGATGAAGGGACTGAGGTCTAGGAGACTAGTTATTTTGACCAAGATCCTCAGCTGGCAAGTGGCACAACTGGGCTGACGTGTTATCAGTCCACACACCTGCTGTCTGATCCCTAACCCAAGGGATTGGACCTCGGCCCTCTCTTCATGGGGTAGAAGAGCATCAGGGGATCTTCAGGTCAGAGTGGGGAAGATGTGAGCTAGGTGTGTGTGCTCCTCAGTTAATCATAAGGAGATTCACCCATCTGTCATTTCATCAGCACGTTCTAGAATATCCAGAATAAACCAGCATTTGAGTAACTTCTTGGGGGTAGAGTGGAACTTATTTTTTTCTGCCTAGAATACCTTCCTTTGGAAATCTTTCTACTCCCACTCTGAGAGAATCCCCTTCATTCTGTAAAGTTCAGATGCAACAATATTTGGCATATAATATTTCTGGCAGTCAAAGGACAGAAGCTTTAGGAAAGGTCTTAAGACAGTTCTTCACACAAAGTGCTATGTAAATAGTAGGTAACACTTTTTTTTTTTTAATTACCATTTTAAGAAAAAAAATTACCCAAGCCAAGTAATCAAAGTCATCCTTGGAACTAACTGAAACTCTTCGTATAAATGGTCTCTCTTCTTCTTGGGTCATAAACTATAACAATCAAGGAAGCCTATAGTTTCTGGGGCCATCTTGATTCTATATGGAAAGTTTGTCTAAAAATTAGGTCAAGCAGAGAGAAGAAATAGAGGGAGAGAGAGTCAGATCACATTATTTGAACTACCATAACTAGCCATATCTAATGCGGTATGTGTTTAGTTGCTCAGTGGTGTCTGACTCTTTGTGACCCCATGGACAGACTGTAGCTTACCAGGCTTCTCTGTCCATGGGATTATCCCAGCAGGAATACTGGAGTGGGTTGCCATTTCCTCCTCCAGGGGATCTTCCCAACCCAGGAATCCAACCTATGTCTCCTGCATTGCAAGCGGATTCTTTACCACTGAATCATTAGGAAGCCCATATCTACTGCTCTCCCCTTGGATTTCCAGGCACATTTCTTTTTCTCCCTTAATTTAATTTGTGCTGTCTTTTGTCACTTGTAACCTATAATAGGGTTCTGGTTATTTACTGTAGGAGCACACTAATGTCCACACATGAAAAGTTAAATAGAGAGCTGTGATTATTTGTTCATTCTTTATTCTCCTATTAAATAAATCAAAGCATATTAAACAAATCAACTTTTTTTTTTTTTTTTGCTTGCCAACCAAGTCCCTGGTAGGTGCTGGGTGTTATGCATACAATTTTTTTTTTTCCTGGAAGTCTGAGATGTTAACAAGCAGTGATACTTTTTATAATCCAACATCCTGGCTTGCCATGGCTAATGCTGGTTTATACCTGTTGTCCTGTAATAATTATTAACAACATCCCTCTTACTCTTGAAAGAATTTGAGCTTAGAAGACAAGCCCCATCATCTCACTGTATGAGGGAATTATACACAAGCTGCAGTGGCCACTCAGTGAAAGATCATGGAACAAAGTAAGTTCTATATGAGCAGGTGTTCTAGGTCAGTTTTCTACTCTATCTTTATTCCAACTGTATACCTGGCATACAGCAGAGACTCAATAAACATTTGTTGAAAGAATGAGTAAACTATAGCCTGAGGAGTGGGTGCAAAGAAGGTTGCATTTGGTTAAAGAGGAGAAGACTTGCGAGGGGGGTTTTCATGAGAGACTAGACAGAAAACAGTGTTTGCAAAGGTGAAAGGGTTAGAATGAGCATGCCTGAATGTATGTGTGTCTACTGCTGGACCACTCACAGGGTAAGCTGAGAAGTGACCAAACTTGAAGGCATCGGAAGATGAAACCCCAGAACCTAGAGAGCTGTCTATCTTAGGAAAACATACAAACTATTCTGAGGATAGTGTGAGCAAGTGAGCAAGTGTGGGTTGTAAGTAAGTGAGTAGTTTGCATATTAAGATTATTTTGGCTGAAGCAGCAAGAACTCAGAGTAAGAAAAATAGGAAGCCTTGCTGGGAGACTACGTGAGAATCTAAGTCTTTGATTAACTCTCCTGCTCCTTAGGGAAATGGTCTCAGATCTCTGGCAAAATGAGAACAGTAAAGACAAGGCAGAATTCGCGGATTTAGTGAAAGCCAATGCATTCAACTGAAAAGAATACACTTTGAAACTGTCACTTTACCAGAATTCCCTGGTGGTCCAGTGGTTTGGACTTGGCACTTTCACTGCCAGGACCCAAGTTTGATTCCTAATTGGGGAATTAAGATTCCATAAGTTGTGCAATGTGACTGAAAAAAGAAAAGAAAAAAAATTGTGGCTTTACTTTTTTTTTTCCAAAATTAAATCCCTCATTTGTTTTACAAAATGTCAGGGATAAAGGATGGTGTGCTTTTAAAATATCCTTATTTGGCAAGATAAAATGAGGCCAATCCCACGTAACTAGTGACCTGTGCAATTGTACAGTCCTTACAATTTGGGAAGGGGGAGGGGTTTATACATCCATTAAAATGCAAAATATATCCCTTCTGCTCTAAGGAAGAATTGATAACATTTCTGAGCTCAGGAGTTGGCAGCAGGGTTGCAAATAGGAGAATAAGTTTGAGTGGTATTTAGAATAAAACATGAAAAGCCAGTGATTGATTCTATGTCAGGGGCAGCACATTCCTATTTTAATTATCTGGGTTCTTCAAGTACAGGTTGAGTTTTTTTATTTCTAGTCCAAATAATCTTCTCATGCATCCTTTTATATTTTCATGTGTAAATATTTCCCACATTGAAACGATCATGTTTTTTTTCCTTGTTAACTCTAAATATCTCCATCTCTTGGATAAGTAAGCAAAAAAGTGATAATGTAAAGCCATTCCTATACATACCACCTGGCACACATGTTCCAGAAACAAGACACACTGCTTTTTTTAAATAGTAGCATGCATGTCATTGGATATATACTGATTTACGGAAACACTTGGGAAAGCAGAGCTGGGTTTACGTTTTTAAATAATTGCTTCATTTTATAAAAAAACTATCTTTCAAAGATACATGGCCCAGGGACTTCCCTGGTGGTTCCGTGGTGAAGACCTCACATTCCCAATGCAAGGGGCATGGGTTTGACCTCTGGTCAGGAAACTAGGTCCAGAATGCTTCAACAAAGAACCCACGTGCTGCAACTAAGAAGTCCACAGTACCCAAGCTGAAACTAAGACCCTGTGCTGTTAAAAAAAAGATACATGGCCCAAGGACCAATATTCATCTTTCAGATTTCAGTTTTAGTCAGCAGAGAGAAAGGTTGCAGCTGCTAAATCATCAGCTTCTGTGAGCTCTTTATTGGGATCTTGATGCTTTCCTGGAGCATAGAGGCAAGTCTCCACTCCTGGCACCCCTCTGCTGACCCCCTCCCCCACGCTATCTAACCTAGTTCTCTGCCATGTCTTTGTTACAGCAAAGAGGGACTTATACATTACTCTTACTAACTGGAAGATCCACTTTGACATAAATTAATCCTCCATCTTAGAGTCCCCCCACCCTTACCAATCATCTTTGGGGGTGGGATATAGATGCCACGTGTTTTTCTTTTCTTGTTTTTGCAGTATGGTTGGTGTGCAGTATTATGTGAGTTTCAGGTATGTAACATAGTAACTCAACATTTTTATAGATTACCTTCCATTTAAACTGATATAAAAATACTGACAACATTCCCTGGACTGTACAATATATCCTTATAGCTTAATTACTATGACTTGGTGGCTAAACAACAACAACATCACTCGTAATATTTTTTACCTCTTAATCTCATGCGCCTATCTTGCTCCTCCCTCCACCCCTTCCCCACTGGTAATGACTAGCTTGTTCTCTATATCTGGGATATACCTGTATCTCTGTTTCTGTTTTGTTATATTTATTTGTTAGTTTTATTTTTTAGGTTCTACATAAGGTGCCAACATACATTATTTCATTTTGTTTTGTTTTTCTTGGTTAGTGGGAAAAAGGGAGCTAAATCTTACAATTTATTGTCCTGAAGACTCCTGTCCAGAAGGTCATTGCAAAAAATGCAAGACAATCTAGAAAATGTTAAAAGAAAAAAAAAAAACTTAGAGGGGCTTTTTTTTTCCTTCTAAGTCAATGGGACAGAACAACAAATTGTGTAGCTTCAGTTACCAAAATGATGGGAAAGTGAAGTTCATGTTTGGACTAACACTTGTGGGCTGAGACAGAAAGTAAGGATCATGGCCAGAGACTATGTTCACATCCTCGAAGGAGGAGGTGAGTACAGGGACAGAGACCAAGCAGAGAGATGAGATAAAGTCCCAATCAGAAGGCAGAATCAATGAGCTGTGGAAGGGAGCAACAGCTGCATGGTGCCTGGCTATCAATGAGACCTAAGATGAAAATGTGGGGTGGCGAGGAGACACCTTAGTCTGGAGACCAGGAAGGATACAGCTTCAAAGGTCCAGGATTCAGGAAACTCAGTCATCAATAAATGAATAGAAGGTGTGAAATGGAGTTTAGGAGATGTATCTGAAGTCATGGGGGTGAGGCCAGCAGGGAATCTAGTGGAGGAGAATTGGAAGTACAAGGTCAGATTCTAACATGAATGTTTGGACCCACTATTAGCTTCTAATGGCTTCTTCAAATGGATTCTCTGGCAGAGGTACCAAAAAGGACACTTATTCCTGCTTGCTAGTGCCTCAGGGCACCTCTGCCCATATCTCCTGTGTCTGTCCTTCACACCAAGCCACTCCCCTTGATGTCAATGATTTGGATCTTCCTTTTGGGAGCCATTCTTATCTAGAGCCTGATTCTTTTGACTTGATTCTTTCCTACCATACTCCCTTACTTGGCCCCACTCCACCTGTGATGGCAGTTTAGACATAGGGCCAAGATAACAGAGAGCCAGATAGGAATCATATAAGTAGATCAGAGATCCAAGAAACAAAACAGCAATCCAGGTCCTAAAAGGAGGCCCAGGACAATAGCTGGACTGGAGGCAGGCCAACGGGATTCTACCTTTGGGCCAGAATATCCTAAATCTTTCTGTATTTAGTAGGATCCAGGGACAATAATGAGATCAGTGTCTCTGATTTATACTAACTGACTCCAGCTCTGGGAAAGAGAACAAGTAAGATAGGAAATACTAATAACTGAATTGGTATTTTTGTTTGACCACCCTTACTTTGGTAATGGGAGAAAGGGTGTAAATGAAATGAAATGACTATTATATTCTCTGTTATACAGCCACCCATCCTTTGTCTCCAGAACTCCATACATCTAAGGACTTTCAATATAATGAGGAAACTGAGCTTGAAACTCCAATGCTCTTCTTACAAAGACAACAGGCATGTTGGATGAGGGCCCACCTTACTCCAATAGTATGTATGTAGGCATACTAAGTAGCTTCAGTTGTGTCTGACTCTTTGTGACCCTATGGACTGTAGCCTTTCAAGTTATTCCACTAGTATAACCTCATCTTAATTACACCTGCAATGAGGTACTGGGGGTTAGGATTTCAGTACAAATTTTTAGGGGATGATTCAAGCCATAGCAAACACTAACTTTTACAGCACCTTATAGGTTGCATATGCCTCCTTAACATCTATTATTTTGTCTAGTTTCCCCAACTAACCTCCTAATTATGCAACCCCACCAGTTTACAAATAAGGAAACACAGAGATAAAGAGCCTTCCAGTGATCCAAACTGCTGAATGGTGCAGAATAAGTTTCTTCAGGAAACTCATGTTCCTTGACCCTGCCTTCTGAAGATTTCACTTCCTGTTCCTGCCAAGCCTGTTAACTAGGTCAGTATATGCAGAAATAGACATTGAGTTTGAATTCAGTATCAGGTACCACTGAAATGAGATCAAACCAGTCAATCCTAAAGGAAATCAATACTGAATATTCACTGGAAGAACTGATGCTAAAGCTGAAGCTCTAATGCTTTGGCCACCTGATGCAAAGAGCCAATTCATTAGAAAAGACCCTGATGCTGGGAAAGATTTAAGGAAGGAGAAAGGGACAATAGAAGATGAGATGATTGGATGGCACCACCAACTCAATGGACGTGAGTTTGAGCAAGGTCCGGGTGATGGTGAAGGACAGAGAAGTCTGGTGTGCTGCAGTCCAAGGAGTCACAGAGTTGGACAGGACTGAGTGACTGCATAACAACAACAACCCCATTGCCTGCTATGGGGCCTTCAGGGAATACCTTGAACGCTAGGCTTTTAAATAATGGCAGTTCTATTGAGTTAGACAGGATTCCAGGGTTTGGGCAAAGCCAGCCACTGTATGTGAGTGACAACTATTAATATATGTCATGGTAGGAGACAGCATCCAAGAGAAGTGACTAAGTTCCACTCCCTTCCTCCTTTCTGTTTCCTTTTCCTTCTCTTCCCTTTCTTTTTCTTCTTCTCTCACTCATCTAACTCTTTTTCCCCTCTACCCTTCCCTGACACACTTCTTCCTTGTATACACATTTTGAAATGATTGACATATATCCTATATCTAATTATCTTCAATAAACACTCCTTATGAAACTACTACATTAACACTTTTCTGGAATTTTCCATTTATTCTCCACCCCCCCCACATTTAATTGGATTTACATTTCAAGAGTGACCTTGTTTTATAGATAAAGAAATGTAACTCAAAGGATTGTCTGCACTGCTTATGTCAGTGTAGCTAGCTCATTGTTTTGCAACATTCTGAGCAAACCCAGTTCTCCCTCTCAGTGCACAGGTGCTAGTAAGAAAAGGATATATTTCATGTGACCCCAAAGGCAAAGGTAACAAAAACAACAAGAAACAAGTGGTGCTACATCAAACTACAAAGCTTCTACACAGCGAAGAAAGCTACGGACAAAACTAAAAGGCAACCTACAGGACAGGAGAAAATATCTGTAAACAACATATCTGATGAGTTATTATACAAATTACATACAGAACCAAATTATATACAACTCAATAGCAAAAAAACAAGAAAAAAACAAAAAAACACAACATTCTGAAAAATGACCGGAGGGCCTGAATAGACAAGCTTCCAAAGAAGACGTACGAATAGTCAACAGGTACATGAGAAGATGCTCGGCATCACTAATGATCAGGGAAGAGCAAATCAAAACCACAACGAGATATCATCTTACATGCCTTAAAATGGCTTTCGTAAAAACAAGACAAGAGACAACAAGGGTTAGTGAGAATGTGGAGAAAAAGGAAAAATCAAAGTGCCCATCAGTAGATAAATGGGTAAAGAAATGTAACGTCACACACACACATATATATACATATATTTTTTTCAGCCATGAGAAAGAAGGAAATCCTGCCATGTGGCTGGATAACATGGATGGACTTTGAGGACATTACACTAAATGAAATATATCAAATAGAAATACAAATATCATGTGATATCACTTACAGATGGAATCAAAAAAATAAGTCACACTTAGAGAAACAGAATGTTAGTCACTAAGTCATGTCCAATTCTTTGTGACCCCACAGAATGCAGCCCTCCAAGCTCTTCTGTCCATGGAATTCTTCAGGCAATAATACTAGAGTTGGTTGCCATTCCCTTCTCCAAGGGATCTTCCTGACCCAGGGATCAAACTTGTGTATCCTTCATTGCAGGCATATTCTTTACTGACTGAGTCACCAGTGAGAAATAGAAAGTAAGCAAGTTGTTATCAGGTACTGGGGTGTGCAGGAAACAGGGAAATGCTGATAAAAGGGTACAAGCTGGAAGCTGAATAAGTTATAAAGATCATGCAAAACATAATGATTTTAGTTGATGACACTGTATCAGAAAGAAAAAAGGATTAAGACTGGGAATCATAAAGCTACACAATACAGATTTTAGCATCATTTCTGAGATTACTTCCTTTCAGGAGACAGAAGGACCTGTAGAGAAAAAATGTGGAGTTGTCTCAATATCTTCTTCCTTTGCCCCCAGTCACCAGCATACATTCCTAGTAGTTTATGTGTATCATTAAGAGCAAGTGACACCACATGAAAGCTAGTCCTAAAGGAATTAATTCACCAGACACTGCTGACACCTCAGTTGGGATGAAACTCCCTTGCCTGCCATCGTAAACGTGACCCCACAGCCTTCCGGGGAAAAGTTTGTGCCACACTGTTTTCTCCAGGAGAGAACAAGAAACTGGTTGGTGGTCTCTCATCCTCAGCAATTTTCCTTTGCAGCCAATGAAGCTGCTTTAAAACTCAGTGAAAACTGACTGGAAACACTGTAAGGAAGAATGAACTCTTCTTGTAAAATAAAAAGACATCTTCTGCTATTAAGGGAAGTACACTAAAAGCATCACTTTTTTTCCCTACTGTCTTGGAAATTTATTGAATACAATCATTGTAGTGAACAGAAGATAATCAGCCTTACCTCATTTCTTAAGAACAATGCTATTATCCTTCCTATTTTAGTGTTTCAATGGCTCTTCAATATTTAAAGTGATGTATAATCAGCTGTGAAATCAACTATAGACTTTCAGCACATAATAAACAAAAGAAAATGCTGGGATAATTCATCATTCCAAGTATTCATATGATACAATTTACTTCAGGGTGTACTATTACTTTCCAATATTTCATTTTTTTCTATCAGAATATAGGCTAGTCTTAAGCATAATTCTGGCTAGATGCTATAGTTTATCATGAAGAATTATTTTATTTTTAGGGTGATTTAGCATTGAGATAATCTTATTTTTTCAAACCAACTGTATTTCATTTGGGAGATTAGTTTTTTTCTTTATCTTGCTCAGGAATATACTTTTCAGGAACATGGTTCTTTAAAATGTGGAAAGTGTAATACAATTACAATAGAGTCTGAAAGTATACAGCTAAGAGATATGGAAAAAGACAGGAAGGACTATTAGATTGGTTGTGTTTCTAAAATTTTAGATCTGGAAGCAACTTGTGACTTATTTAGTTGGAAGCAATAGTTTTGTTAATGAGGTTACAGGCTCAGATTAAGGATGATTCTTTGGGTCCATGGCTGCTCAATGGCCAAGGGCTTCATCCAAGACTTGGATTCATCCAGATAACCTAAATGGTCCAAATATGCCCTTCTGATAAATAATACACCTTAGAAGTGTGACCTCTCTCTGCCTCCTTTCAGCACCTCATAAGTCAGTTCATTCATCTGATAGCCAACCCTGACTGTTGGAGTTCTTCCTAAGAAGGTCTGATTCTCATCTGATGTAAACCACCCACTGGTCCAAGTTATGGAGAAACACAGAGAAAGTGTCATCCACATATCCCATTGACACTGTTCTCATATTTAAAGAGAGAGAACTTGTGCCACATTCTCAAAGAAACTACTTATTCATCACTTACGTGATTTATTTTCAGCAGGAGTTGGCTGAAACGCTCCTGGCTTCTGATCCCCTCCCACATTCTAGGCACCAAAAGTCACCAAAAGTGAGTACGAACGAAAAATACCCAGTTGCTTCAATCCTGCCTTTTCTTTTGAACTTCCCTGGCTCAGAATAGAGAGGCTGCAGTCTTTTCTCATCCAGAAAAATAAAATTAAATAATATTTTAAAGATTCCATATCTGGGTAGGTCAAAGACTGAGTTTCCACAGTGCTGCCTATTGTTGGGGATGCAGAGGGGAGTAATTGTAAGATTTCAGTATTATGAAGCCTGCTGCTGCTGCTGCTGCTGCATCGCTTCAGTCATGTCTGACTCTGTGCGACCCCATAGATGGCAGCCCACCAGGCTCCCCCGTCCCTGAGATTCTTCAGGCAAGAACACTGGAGTGGGTTGCCATTTCCTTCTCCAATGCATGAAAGTGAAAAGTCAAAGTGAAGTCGCCCAGTCATGTCTGACTCTTAGCCACCCCATGGACTGCAGCCCACCAGGCTCCTCCGCCCATGGGATTTTCCAGGCAAGAGTGCTGGAGTGGGATCTAAAATACTTTTTGCATGTCCTCCAACAAATCTCATTTCTATCTGAGCCATCATAGCATCAGAGAATTCTATCCCCAATTCTGATGAACTTTTCTTATCATTCCCAGTAATTTAATCAATCTACAAATTAGAGAAGGAATGACCAGAATTTCAAGACCAAAAGATCATTGAATATGTAAACATGAGGCTCTGGACAGTCACCCTTGCTAGCATCTCAATAGAAGATGAGGATAAAAACTACCATTTATGAAACACTTCATAAATTATCTCTTTTGGGCTTCACAACAACCTACATTTGGAGAATAAATAGGCTGGAAGAGCTTAAATAACTCAGAGAAGGTAAAATATGGCAGAATCGTGATTCCAAACAGGGTTTCAGATGCCAGGTCTTCTGTTTTAATGGCTACCAAGGAAAGAGCAAATAAAGCAGAGCCCCAGCTGGGGAAACAGAACATGGTCAAAAGTGGGTGGATATAGAAGAGAAGTTTTTGAAGAAGCAAAGGACAGTAGAAGAGGCTACCAGAGCAACATCTAAGTCAAGCATTAAGACAATTTACCCTAGCCTCAGCTCAGCTTTTCAGCAGAGCATCATGGCAAGCATGTGAATTCCAGGGTCAAGTTTGTCTTGATCCCTAGCTTGATTCTATCTTCTTTTGGATGAAGAATCTTGGATAAGTCAAATTTTTTCCCTCACCTATAAAGTGAGGGCATAAAACTGTCATGTCTGATGAAATAAACTAGTTAAATATTTAATACATAGCTAGTTCAACACAGATCGGAGGAAAATGTTAGCATTTTATTTTACTTACTAGTTGTCTACTCACCTAGGCATAAAATATTTTCCCTCCCTTTATTTCTCCTTCTGTCTCAGAAACTCTATCTTCTTTCCCTGCTGTCATTTCTTCCACTAATTGCTAAGTACCTGTTATGTACAATGAGCTGTACAGATATTGGAGATGCAGATAATGATATATAAAAATAGTCTCTGGTCTTAAGATGCTCTCACTATAAGTGGGAGGGAAGTCAGCAGAAAAATGGCAACAGTTTATAGTAAATTTCAAGTAGAAGTTTCAATGATAAGAAAGTTTTCAATTTAGTTTAGAAATATTAAGTGTGTGCTCAGTTGCTCAGTCATGTCCAACTCTTTGGGACCCCATGGGCTGTAGCCCGCCAGGTTCCTCTGTACATGGAATTCTCAGGCAAGACTACTGGAGTGGGTTGCCCTTTCCTTCTCCAGGGGATTTTTCCAACCCAGGGATCAAACCTGCATCTTCTGTATCTCCTGCATTGGCTGGCAGATTCTTTACTACCACCCTACCTGGGAAGCTCTAAGAAAGCTTTCAAAGGGAAAAAAATAAAACAACTCTTGAGCTGGTTTTGAAAGAATGAATAGGAGCTTTCCCTGTAGACAAAGGTGTTTACAACAAAGACAGAGCTTTGTTCAAAGTCAGAGACTCAGCACAACATAACAGTTTCCAGCAGACCGGAGTGATTAGATAAAGCTGAATAAAACAAAACAGAAGAGCACAGAACAAAACAGCACAGAATGAAAGTAGTGGGAAGCGGCAAGAGATGAAGTAAGACTGCAGGTTGTGCCAAGACCAGCATTTGTTATAGGATGATAAGTTGGGATAATAATTAAGGCTCCCCACCTCCTTCCTATGGGTCTACGCAGACATCACACCCATGAGTGTCCCTGCCCAATAAAAGGGTTATTTTAGTAGGAAATACACAACATATACACACACACATATTCAAAGTCAGGGCTCACTTTTGATTTTCCAAATAGTCTTTTGATGAAATCCGTGGCATAACTAAGTTTTGGAAGCCAAGGTTTTATTTTCAAGAAATTTGTATAATTTGAGTGTTTCATAAACACTGAAAGACTCTTGGACATAAAATAAATATTCATTTAATCTAACAGACAGTGAAGAACACTTGATGAAAAAGAGTTGCTCTTCTCATCTTAAATTATATGAAGCTCTCATAGGCAAGAGAAAGCGAAAAATAAAATGTGAAAGGACACAAAAGCTTAGACATGGGTCTCTAAAAGAGACCTGAGCCCAAATCTTTCTTTCTATGTTTTGACCTATGGAATGAGCAAGATGGTAGACCTGAAAATTATAGAATATAGAAATGGATTTGAGGTTGTAATAATCAAAGCTCACTTGGCTCATAGGGCTTAGGGTTGGCCACAAATCTGGCAAAATTTCTTTGCAGAGATGGGATGTAGTCAATAATGTGGCATGGCATATGGCAGAAAAGAGAGTCTAAACTAGACTCTTAAATGTTCAGGATGGTAGAGGAGAGAATGCTCAAGTGCTCAAGTCCTTAGGAAGGGTGCAGAAACTAGCTGAGAGACAGCAAGTTGGCTGAGTGCCCTCAGGGTGAAGAGAGATGGGTTAAGGAAAAGCACTATGGACCAATAGTTTGGGACCAAGAAGGACATAGATAAAATTAGCAGATAGCAAAGTGGATAGATATCAGCAAAGCAAGACCACAAGCCCCCACACTTGTATGATTGGCATGGCCAAAACCCCGAAGTTTGAAGTTTAAATCAATCAAGAGATGATTAAGAGCAGATAAAAATCCCCAACTTGACTGAGAAAATTCTAAAATGCCTGGGTTTTCCTAAACTGAGTGAGGCTAAATTTTCCTAAGTAAATTAGATTCACTTATTAACAATAATCTTAAAATTATGTTTGCCCACTCTCTCCTCCTACTAGGAGTCACAGAAGAAGAATGCCTACAGCAGTAGTGAAAAGAAAGACTCGAAGGATGTAGATAAGGCTTGGGTGGATGAACAGATAAAGGGATGGATGGGTGGATGAGTGGATGTATGGATAAGTGGATGGAGAATCAGAAAAGAAGACTTCAGGTTGAAAGCTATTTCCCCCGTTTTTCCTGAGCATTTATGCAGAAATACCTAGTGTGTACAAAACATATTTGCCTAAAACCTTTTTTATTATGTGCACACAATCAAGCTTTACCATCTCTCTTGACAGAATTTGAGCTTCTGATGGCAGAGTAGTTATTCTGAGTAAATTTACATCTTTCTCCTTTGGCATGTTGCTTTTCCCTGGTTGTCTTTGTTTGAACCTCTGTTGCAGGTTAATGGATGCTAAGCCCATTTCAGAACACAAAATCTGCCATGCCTTCATAACTTATCATGTGTAACTGGGCACACCCCTTCTTAAAAAGATTAAGCAGTCTGCATTATGCTCATATCAAGGACAATTATTTTTTCAAAGTTTCAGTTTTATACCTCCAAACACCATTAGATTAGAAATAACAGCCCTCACACAGACAAATAAAATCAGGAGCAGGAGACAGGTGTAACTTGGGCATTTGTACCATGATTGACAGATGCTGGACAAGAGGTTGTTGTTGTTCAGTGGCTCAGTCTGACTCTGAAACCTCATGGACTGTAGCACGTCAAGCTTCCTTGTCCTTCACTATCTCTCAAAGTGAATATGAATGTGAAAGTTGCTCAGTCGTGTCTGACTCTTTGTGACCCCATGGACTATATAGTCCATGGAATTCTCTAGGCCAGAATACTGGAGTGGGTAGCCTTTCCCTTCTCCAGGGGATCTTCCCAACCCAGGGATCGAACCCAGGTCTCCTGCATTGCAGGCGGATTCTTTACCAGCTGAGCTAATCAGGGCAGCCCAAACTATCTTTCAGAGTTCTATCTGAGAAATATCTCTCAGAGTTCACTCAAATTCATGTCCATTGAGTTGATGATGCTATCTAACCATTTCACCCTCTGCCACCCCTTCTTCTCCTGCCCTTGATCTTTTCCAGCATTAGGGTCTCTTCCAATGAGTTGACTCTTTGCATCAGAAGTGGGTTCAGGTATAGACAAGGGTAGAGCTCACTCTAGACCAGACAATGTCTATCTTTGGGAAAACTCTTCTTTGTCAACATTCTTGGACTCCAGCCTCCTTTCCTGGATTTATTTATCTTCCATAAGAAGGATTTTCTACTGGTCTCATTCCCTGATGACATATTCTCTTGGGCTTTGACCTACTTTTTGTTGTCAGTATTTGGTCTCTTACATTTTTGAAAAGCATGTCTTTTCAACCTACTGAATTGTAATCATCATTATTTCTCCCATCATTCTTGAACTCACCTCAGGCCCTGTTCCAAACCATCCCCTGCCCTTCAGGCAGATTTGCATTAGTGCTGATTTGGCAGAAGCTTTCTTGCCCTCTCTTGGAGCCCAAAACAACAGCCATGGGACAGACATATGATAATTTTTAAGTGAGTTTCACCAGGGTAAACTCAACAAGCAAAGGGGTACTGAGTACTGTGGGCAAGGGAAGGGATCCTTCTCTGAGAACAATCAAAGCCAAAAATATTCAGTTTTGTTCAGTTCAGTCACTCAGTCATGTCCGACTCTTTGCGACCCCATGAATCACAGCACGCCAGGCCTCCCTGTCCATCACCAACTCCCGGAGTTCACACAGACACACATCCATCGAGTCAGTGATGCCATCCAGCCATCTCATCCTCTGTCGTCCCCTTCTCCTCCTGCCCCCAATCCCTCCCAGCATCAGAGTCTTTTCCAATGAGTCAACTCTTCGCATGAGGTGGCCAAAGTACTGGAGTTTCAGCTTCAGCATCATTCCCTCCAAAGAAATCCCAGGACTGATCTCCTTCAGAATGGACTGGTTGGATCTCCTTGCAGTCCAAGGGACTCTCAAGAGTCTTCTCCAACGCCACAGTTCAAAAGCATCAATTCTTAGGTGCTCAGCCTTCTTCACAGTCCAACTCTCACATCCATACATGACCACAGGAAAAACCATAGCCTTGACTAGATGGACCTTTGTTGGCAAAGTAATGTCTCTGCTTTTGAATATGCTATCTAGGTTGGTCATAATGAGCACTAAACCCCTAGCCCATCTCCACGTAAGCGGTGAGGAGGCTACAAAATGTAGCCTCTGGCTGGTCAGGAAGAGCATGAATCTTTGGTGGTCAACTAGCCATGCTTGTCACACCAGCTGGAAGATCCAATTTCTGTCTGGGGATTAATCACATGTACTTGGCCTCCTTACCTTCTTCTAGCTGAATTTCTCATCTTTACAGCCAGGGTTTCTACTCTCAACCCCTTATAAGATCCCCAAGTGCTTTCCCTCCCCTCTTCTCCCAGACTGGTATCCTAGCCTTAACACTTTTCTTCTCCCTGAGCAAGCTCATGTATTTGAGGCATCTATACATTGTTTCTTGACTTCAGCCCTTCTTTTGCCAGCTGAGCCCATGTCTCTCTGTTTCCTCTTCATGAATGGGTTGCCACATTTTCAGAAGCCCTCAAGACTCAAAGAGTCTAGAGTCCTCTTGCCAAGCCAGAGGTTATATTTCTCAGCCTTCTCTACCTACCCACTTATGTCTAAATGGGCTGAATGACTGATTTTCATTAAAGAAATGTGAGCATGAGAGTTCTGTAAAGACCCAAGTGATTAAGAAACAGAGGAGCCTTCCCCCTAGTCTCTTTCACCATCTGCCAGGTGCTGAGAGAAAGATTGTGGTTAGAGAGAGGGACCTGGGCTCTGAATGATCATGTACATAGGCCAAAAATATTAGAGGAAGATAAATCAAAATGTAGAGCAGAAATACAAGTTGTTGGTCTTCCAATGTATCTCCATCTCACCCTGGGCTTGGCTCTTGTTCTGTGCATGTAAACAGAGTTTGCAAAATACCTGCAGCATTTTGAAGGCATCACTTTGCATCTGCGGTACAATGTCCATATCCGAGTAAATGAAGCCATTGAAAAGCTTTTAAAGGAGAGAGTTTTCAGATATTGAAGAGGAAACCCATTTTGTGGTTATCTCATATTTAAAAGTCTCTTAGAGGAGATTTGAGGTGTGGTGGAGCATTACCTCATCAACTATCTATGGGAGGGTACCAGTTTTATTAGTTATTTCTCCAGTTTTATGTTTGGAAAATACAAAGTCAGGGAATTTCTCTCATAACAATCATGGCCATCGGAGCCCTCTCCCTTTATTCTAAATGTTTCTAAACACATTCTTCTCAAATGAGAGAAGTTTCTACTTGTCTCATCGCTGACCAGAAACAGATGCCCAGGAACTGGTAGAGGTCCATGGAACCCCTCTTCTCTCATCGGTTTTCTGATTCTACATCCTTACCAGCTGATGAAAACTGAGGCTGCCACCCCTCCTAGCGTTCACCCTGGACATCCTCCAGTGGAGGGAGATCAACAATCATGGCTGGGGGCAGTCTTCCCATTTTACAGATGGGGATATGAAAAGTCAGAAAGGTTGAGTCATTTAAATGATAATCATACAGACAGTGAGCCACAGATACAGGACTCTTTGATTCAATGTTAAGTGATGCTCCATGAAAGAAAGTCATTATTGGAAAATACATTTGTTTAATGCTGCTTACTCTCTTTACAATACTCATTAAAGAAGCAAATGGGAGTTCCAAGAAATCCTGCAGAAAAAAACACCTGATTGAATTTTGTTCCCCAGATATGTTTCATCAGGAGCCACTTAACAATATCCAAACTGTGGAGAAGATGCTGTTATCCTACTTGTCTGACTGATAAGTGAAAAATACTACCTCTGTAGATTTCCCACCTAGATCTATGTCCTCTTGGAGAGTCAGATAGACTAAAGCATATTACTTTGGAAATGAACCTTGACTATTCATTGGAAAGACTGATCCTGAAGCTGAAGCTCCAGTACTGTGGTCACCTCATTAGAAGAGCTGGCTCACTGGAAAAGACATTGATTCTTGAAAAGATCAGAGGTAAAAGGAGAAGAGGGTGGCAGAGGATGAGATGGTTAGATAGCATCACCAACTCAATGCACATGGATTTTAGTAAACTTTGGGAGATAGGCGAGGACAGAGGAGACTGGTGTGCTGCAGTCCATAGGGTCACAAAGTGTCAGACAAGACTTAGAGACTGAACAATAAAACATTACTTTTCACTAGTCTCTCTTCTGACCCCATGATATTTAGAAACAAAAATGTGTGATAATTAGACATTGCCCCAAATTGCTTTAAAAAACCAAATCCTGAGACTAATAAGACTACTAGCATCTGACACTATGCACTGATCGCTGCATTGAGGTGTCCTCTATCTGTTACCCAGTCCCAAAGGTACACCCATGTTTTAGTTATTTGTTACAGCAGCACCACAGGTGGTGCTAGTGGTAAAGAACCCGCCTGCCAATGCAGGAGATATAAGACTCAGGTTAGACTCCTGGGTCAGGAAGATCCCCAGGAGGAGGGCATGGCAACCTACTTCAGTATTCTTACCTGGAGAATCCCATGGACAACACCGAAGCCCTCAGTATCAATTACTATCTTAGTCTATTTGGGCTGCTTTACCAGATACCATAGATTGGGTAGTTTAAACAACAGAAATTTATTTCTCACAGTCCTGGCAGCTGGAAGTAAAAGATCAGAGTGCTGGTGTGGTCAGGTTCTAGTGAAAGCCTTCTTCCTGACTTGTAGATTACTGATTTCTGTTGTGTCCTTACATGGTGGAGAAAAAGAGGTTCACTCCCTTCAACTTCCTATAAAGGCAATAATCCCACCATGGAGGCTCCACCCTCACAAACTTGTTTTGCTGTTGCTGTTCAGTCACTAAGTCTTCTCCAACTTTTTGTGACCCCGTAAACTACAGCACACCAGGCTCACCTGTCCTTCACTATCTCCTGGAGCTTGCTCAGATTCATGTCCATTGATTTGGTGATGCTATCTAACCATCTCATCCTCTGATGCCCCCTTCTCTTTTCGCCAGCATTAGGGTCTTTTTCAATGAGCCGGCTCTTTGCATCAGGTGGCCAAAGTATTGGAGCTTTAACATCAGCTCTTCCAATGAATACTCAGAGTTGATTTCCTTTAGGAATGACTCGTTTGATTTCCAAGGGTTTCCCTGGTGGCTCAGGGATAAAGCATCCACCTGCAATGCAGGAGACATAAGAGACGCAAGTTGATCTTTGGGTCAGGAAGATCCCCTGGAGAATGTAATGGCAACCCACTCAGTATTCTTGACTGGAAAACCCCATGGACAGGGGAATCCGCGGGCTACAGTCCATGTGGTTACAAAACAGTCAGACATGACTGAGCACACATACCTCTTTATCAACTTATCTAAACCTAATTACCTCCCGAAGACTCCACCTCCAAATACCACAATATTGGGAATCAGGATTTTGAAGAGACATAAACATTTAGTCCATAGAAATGGCCTATTAAAAGAATTAAAAACTATCAATAAGCAGTTAAAAGATAAGCATGAGAAGCAGAGGGTTTCTTTACAGTTTAAGAAGTCCTTATCTTCTCAGTGGAAGAACAGACACAGCAGAGAAGAAAAATAGGATTTGATAGTCATCACGGAGTGCTCCAGGGACATAGGCTGAATGAAGACAGGTCTGTTTTGCTAACATAAAGATCCTGGTAAAATCTGGGCCTTGTAAAATGGAATGGGAGGGCATCTCTACAGATGATCTTAAGGATTTCAGCTTTCTGACCTCACCTGGTCCATCAGTGTCTACAGAGTTGACACAGCCCTCCCTGGTAAGAGCAAGCACTTCCCCTGTGCACGAAGATATTGCAAAAGCCTTTCCCCAGCAAAGCAATAAGATCCCCTCTCTGGAGCTTCCCGTCTGCTCTTTTGGATCATAGACCAATAACTGAGAATAAATCCCCCAATATCAGGCTCAGCTGGGGATTTGCTAGGTCTGATAGAAACAAAAGATGCTATACCTTACAAAAGCTGCAAACATCACCTAGCATGCACCGCGGAGCCAGGGAAGCACTCCTGGAACTGAAGTTTAAGAGTGCTTGATCACATGTTGGCATGCAACCCTATGGACTGGGCAAACATAAATTCATTGTCTTGAAGCATTTTTTATGACATGTGGTTTAACACTTTGGTGAAAAATGAAAGTGAAAGGGTTAGTCGCTCAGTCATGTCTGACTCTCTGTGACCCTATGGACAATAGCCTGCAAGGCTCTTCTGTCCATAGAATTCTCCAGGCAAGAATACAGGAGTGGGTAGCCTTTCCATCTCTAAGGGATTTTCCCCACCCAGGAACTGAACCGGGTTTCCTGCATTTCAGGCAGATTCGTTACCATCTGAGTAAGAATTCCTGTATCCCAATATCAAAACATAGGGCAAACTCACTATTGTACATCTCTGAAGCCTAGAAGAAGTGATGGCCTATTCTGAACAAAATAGGATGTCCTGAGTTACTGCGACCAACAGTAGAGGAAGAAACAGAGAAGCTAAGAGAAGTGGGCATAGCAAAATGATCATGTCAGGTGAAGGTAGAAGGTCCATGAGAAGAGTGTACTCCATGAAAGGCTACTTCAGATCCATTCATCAAGACGATCAGGACTGTGCTTGTGGGAGAGGCCATGGCACTTCTAAGAATTTTCCTGGTAGCTCTCCTCTAAAGAGCAGGGTGGGCAGTCAAAGAGTCATGGCAGAGCTGGGTTTATTAATATTCAAGGAGATGGTGGGCCTCACTATCTTAAGCTTTAGCATTAGGGGCCGTAGTTTCCATTATAACCCATGAGGATGGAGGAAGGGAGCCTGACCCAGAGGGAGTCTTAAACAGTTGGAGGTGATGATAGTGGGAAAGGCTGCAGTATGGAATGTGACAAGTCATTGTGGATGAGTCCAGATGCTGACTCCGAAAGTTCTAAGGCAAGGACATGCCATCTGCAGCAATTCAATCAAGAAAGTACTCTTGACCCGTTACAGGATGCCAAAGGAGATGAAGCACTTGGTTATGACTAGTAAGCACACACCCAGGATGCCTATTATGAGCTGATTCTATCAGTCCTATTTATATAAAAGTTGGGCAATCCAGAACCTTAGGATCTAGCGGCAGTTCATTGTATGATGAAACTACGTCTGGGACTAAGACCAAGTAGAATCAAATGCCATGAACAAGCTTCATGGCCATGTGAGCCAGACCCATTGATACGTAACACAATAGCACCGTTACTGCACCCAGCTCACACCTGTAATTTTGTGTGGCTGGGTGAGGGAGGGGCATCTTCCTTGGTGTCTCAGATAACAAAGAATCTGTCTGCAATGCAGGAGACCTTGGTTCAACCCCTGGGTGGGGAAGATCCCCTGGAGAAAGGAATGGCTACACATTCCAGTATTCTTGCCTGGAGAATTTCATGGACAGAGGAGCCTGGCTACAGTCCATGGGATTAGGAAGACTCAGACATGATTGAGTGTGTGTGTGTGTGTGTGAGACAGAGAGAGAGAGAGAGAGAGAGAGGGAGCAGGTATCATATGACCACCAGAAAGAAGAGGAAACTGCTCAAACTTGGTTGCTGTATATGTCAGTTTGGGATGTTCATGCAAATCAAAAACAGATGGTGGTTGCCTTCAACACTAAGACGTGGCACTGGAAGACAAGAGAGATATATTTTTCCCCATGGATAGAAGTCAGATAACTGAACTTAAGTTTAATTTTTTAGGACATAATGCTATTGAACACTTACAGACTTTAATAGGCACTTGGAAACACAAATTTTGTGTGACTCACTTTATAGTAATATTTGTTTTATTGTGGTGGTCTTGGAACCAAACCCTCAATATCTTTGAGAAATGTCTATAGATTTTCCACTGTTAATTTTTTTTTAGAGGTAGAAACTGAGTCTCAAGAGGATTGTGAAACTTCTCCAAGATCACAGGGCTAGCAAATGACAGTCTACATATAAAACCTTATTGAGTATATCAAAAGTGTTAAAAAAATTTTTAGTCATTCAGTCATGTCCGACTCTTTGCGACCCCCTGGATTGTAGCCTGCCAGGTTCCTCTGTTCATGGGCTTCTCGTGACAAGAATACTAGAGTGGGTTGCCATTTCCTTCTCCAAAGGATCTTCCCAATCCAGGGATCGAACCTGGTTGTCCTGCATTGCAAACAGTTTCTTCACCATCTGATCCACCAGGGAAGCCCTGGTACACCAAAACTCTCCATTAAAGCATAGTACTATAATATAGACTTTATATTATAGAGTGCAGCCCATACTGTTCTAGTCAATGGGAAGCTAGGAATGGCTTCTTGGAAGAAGTGAGCTTTTGTCCCAAGTAAGCCACTATACTTTTGCAACCACAATCTGGTTTCAATATTTTGATATGCTGTGGGGCAGAAACCTTTTTGGTGGTCATGGGTGTTTTGAACACCCTCTGTTCTGAATGACTGCTTGTCTTGTGTATTTCCACCATGCCCTGCATTTCCCCTGCCAGAGTACGTTTTAGGAGAGAATGACTGCTTGTTTTGCTCATTTACTTATCCCTCCCTATCCCTAGAAGGAAAAGAGAAATCTGCTTATTCACTAATCCGAACATGACAAATATTTCTCCTACTGTCCCAGCAAAAGACAGTCTGTTATACTATCATGCTAAAGGGGGCTTCTCAGGTAGCATAGTGGTAAAGAATCCACCTGCCAATGCAGGAGACCCAAGAGACACAGATTTGATCCCTGGAAAAGGGCATGGCAACCCGCTTTGGTATTCTTGCCTGGAAAATTCCATGGACAGAGGAGCCTGGTGGGCTACAGTCCATAGGTGTGGCACAGAGTCATACAGGACTGAGCAACTGAGCAAGCACACACACACACACACACATCCTCCTAAGGAAAAAGATATGGGATGAAGTTCACTGTCTGTAGGGTTGTCCCCCTAAATGGTAAGCAATATGGGAATTGGCAGATTCCAATCAATTACTTTGAAAGAGCCAACTGATCCAAACTCTCCACAACAACTTTATTTCTCCAGCCCCAAACAGGCAATTCTAAAATGTTTAAGTAAATGACAGAGTAATGGTTATTGTCTCTCCTCTCTCCTTGCTCTGGTACAAGTGACAACATATGAATCAATTACTCAAAAGAGGGGGTAGTGCATTTAATGATGTCCAGTTAAATTTCCAGCATGATGCTAGACTCTTAAATAATATTTCCCTGTTTTATAAATGAGACACTATGACAAGTTAATCTCAGAATTAATGACAATTAATCTCAGAATTAATCTAGAAAGAGACAAAGCCAAGAAAGGCAGCAGCACAGCATTCTGGGGCTGTCTTTGGACAGAGTGGTATGGGAGGAGTCTCTCACAGCAAGAGATTGTCCACAGACCATGGCACAAAGCTCTTGGGGAAATAGTACCTCCTTCCAAAAGGTCTCTGAAGGACCTCCCAAGGGAGAAGAGCAAATCATAGAGAGTGCTTACATGTCTAGGCGATGCATCCTATCTCTCAGCAGCAAATGAGGAATATCTGGATCATGAAATCCTAAGGGAGACAGCAGATGAGATCTAGTTATAAGGTTGTCATATCAGTGGTTAGCAGATGATGGTTGCAGTTTTGCAGGAAATGTGAATTACATAGGCTCTAGGTGGTTAAAATGTTTATTTGAACTCTCTCGTTTCTCTCTGTAAAGAGAGAGAGACAGATAGATAGACAGAGATAGACAGACAGATAGATAGCTATAGATGCATCTCTGCATATGTATATATGTAAGATTTTGATTTTAATGTCAGCAGGCTTTAGGCTAATGGTCCAAGGCTGCTGTGAAGTCAGAAACACAGCAGGGACCATTTTAGGTTAATAAACAGGGACTGTCTTTGGCCCATTTATATAACAAAGTGGCTTTTCCAATATGATACAGCAAGGGAAAGATAAAACTGGAACGTGAACCTGGATTAACATTTGTAATTCCATCAGACAATGGTATCTATACCGTGCCTTACAATAGTACATTTTCCTGGCATACCAATTTTGCATTTTCAAGTAGTAAAGGGACAACTTTATCTCTGAAGTGCCATAAAGGAAGACAGTAAAATCAATTTTCAAAGAGGAGTCACTCACCTTGCTCTCTGAAACATCATTGTTAAAACTCTGTATTGATGACAGGAAGAGAGAGAGAAAAAAGGGCTAAGGAAACAGGGAGGATGGAAATAGAGACAGGGGGAGAAAAGAAAAAAGACATGAAGAAGGGGTAGAAAAAGAGCGGAAGGAGAAAAAGAAAAGAGACCTGTGAGGTTCACCAATCTGAAACGGTATGCCAGAAGTCAGAGATAACTTTTGAAATGAAGTTTTAAAATAATTTCAAAAAAGACCTCATTCTATTCTATAAGATGCATCTACTTTGCTTACCCGCACATTCAATTTATCCCTCTTTCTTTTGTATTTAACCTTTAATTTGACCCTCATTTGTGCATGAAGATAGCAGAAAATAAAGTCTAGTTTTCTTCTCTCCCAGAACAATGTGAGGAAATTCATCTGGTTGGTAACTTGCAAAAGAAGGAGGTAAGCACTTAGCTCTGCTTAGTGGAGATGGATTCTTAAAATTAAAGTTGTCATTAGCTGGTGAATTAGCCAGAGATCATCATACTTTGACCTCACATACCCTATTTTCTTCTTTTCAGTGCCTGAACTTTTCTTCTTGTTCTCTCCCACACAGGATGCAAGACTGTTCACCTCTCATAGGAGGTTACTCTTTTGAGAGAATAGCAAAATATGTCACCTATATCAGCAGTAAAGAGTCTGCCTGCAATGCAAGAGACACAGGAGACATGGGTTTGATCCCTGGGTCAGGAAGACCCCCTGGAGAAGGAAATGGCAACCCACTCCAGTATCTTGCTTGGGAAATCTCGTGGACAGAGGAGCCTGTTCGGCTACAGTCCATGGGGTCACAATGAGTCAGACACAACTAAGCAACTGATCACCTATTATTATCTACCAGCTTGAGGGTGTAACTACAAAAAAAGAGGTCGTGAAAAAAATTAATTGGAATTGGAATCAATAACAGATTTTTCCTTCACCCATAATCCCAGTTGTATAACATCTAATAGACACCATTCCTTCACTTCAGTTCTCTCATCATAAACTATGGAAGGGAAAGAGGCTCATTAGTATTTAAGTACCTAAAATGTGCCAAGAATGTAAAATATACACATAATATTTAAACCTTATGATGACCTCTGAGGATGAGGAAAACAAACAAATAAAGCTCATAAAAGAAAAGTGTCATAGTGTCATGGCCATGGCTAGAATGCAAATGGCAAAAATCTGCCTTAAATATTCATCCAACTGATTCAAATCCTGTAGTCTATAATACCCCACAAGTTATTGAGTCGACTAAAAGTTTGTTCAGGTTTTTCTATAAGAAAAACAAGCTTTTTGGCCAACCCAGTAAGTTTCTTGTCTATTGACCAACAATAGAAATAGTTCTAGTGTGAGTGAGGTGAGTTGAGTGAAAGTTGCTCAGTCATGTCTGACTCTTTGTGACTCCAGGAACTGTATCCTGCCAGGCTCTTCTGTCCATGGAATTCTCCAGGCCAAAATACTGGAGAGGGTATTCTTCTCTAGGTATCTCTCTTCTCTAGGAGATCTTGCCAACCCAGGGATTGAACCCAGGTGTCCTGAGTTGCAGGCAGATTCTTTACCGTTTGAGCCACCAGGGAAGCCCAAGAATACTGGAGTGGGTAGCCTATCCCTTCTCCAAGGGTTAGCTCTAATGAGCAGGTCAACTCTTACAAGTCCAAAACAAAACTCTAGATTCTCCTCTCCAACACTTGCCCCAGAATTTCCCATCTATTCAACTGGCACCAGGATAACCCTACTTAATTTTAATTCTGGAAAACACATCTGCTTATTTTTCCTCGTCATTCTCCCTGTTTACTCCATCAGCTGGTCCTCTGGATTCAGCTTCATAACAGTGTCGACATCACCATTTCCTCTGCTCCTTGCTGTGTGAAGTCACACTTTAACCTGACAAGTAACTTCCCACTGCTCTTTGGCAATGCCCCTTCAGCCTTTGACAATGATCACAGGGATCTTTTAAAAAGTCATAACAATCCACATCATCTCCCTGCTTGGAATTCTTCACCGGCTTCAATTGTACCTTCAGTTAAGTCCAAAATCCTTATAAACTCCCAGAGCTTTACATGGTACAGGTTGCTTTCCTTCCAATTACTTTGCCCCTCACTTCCTCTCATTGATTTAGACAAATTGACAAATTGGCTTTTCTTTCTTTTTTTAAACACTCAAAGGTTACTTTATCCTATCACCTTTATGCCAACTTTCTTCTCTTCTTGAGATAATTTTGCCTATTTTTTATTGTTCCACAGAGTATTTATATATTCTTCTTACAAATACTTAGACTTGTGTTATAAATATCTTCTTCAGTTTTGATTTGTCCTTTCATCCTTTCATTCTTTACGAAGTTACGTGTATCACCTTTTGCTTAATGATTAGTTTGCTTTAAGAAATCTTTTTTTTTTTTGCCCGAAAGTCATCAAGATATTCTTCATCTGTACTGTCTTATAAAGTAATTAATTTAACCGCACTTGAGTTTTCTGAATGTTGTGATAGAAATCCAAATTCATGTTTTCCTGTATGGATACTGTGAACAAAGACAAGCAAAGGAGCATTGTTCACCACTCAGTTCTACTAAGGTTAAGGCATAACCCAATGTAATTGTCCACCAACAGAGCAACTTGAGAATTCAGGATTAAAATAAATAAAAACAGGAAGAAGGACTCTAGCTTTGGAATAACTGGCTTACATGTGTGCTAAGTTGCTTCAGTCATGTCCCACTCATTGTGACCGTATGGTCTATAGCCTGCCAAGCTCCTCTGTACATGAGATTCTTCAAGAAAGCATGCTAGAGTGCTTTCTTGGGGATCTTTCTGACCAGGGACCAAACCCTCATTTCTTATGTCTCCTGCATTGACAGGGGCTTCTTTATAACTAGCACCACCTAGAAAGCCCTAAACAGGCCTTAAATGGATGCATATCTCAGGAAGAATATCAGAGAATCCAGATTCTTGCCTATTCCCCATGCTGCTGCTGCTGCTGCTAAGTCGCTTCAGTCATGTCCGACTCTGTGCGACCCCATAGACGGCAGCCCACCAGGCTCTGCTGTCTCTGGGATTCTCCAGGCAAGAACACTGGAGTGGATTGCCATTTCCTTCTCCAATGCATGAAAGTGAAAGTGAAGTCGCTCAGTCGTACCCGACTCTTAGCGACCCCATGGACTGCAGTCTATCAGGCTTCTTCGTCCATGGGACTCTTTAGGCAAGGGTACTGGAGTGGGTTGCCATTGCCTTCTCCAATATTCCCCATAAGAAAGCACTAATATCATTAGCTGATAATATCTATTTATGATTAGCAATAATCTTTTACAAAGATATATGGAAAAGCAGAGACATTACTTTGCCAACAAAGGTCCATCTAGTCAAGGCTATGGTTTTTCCAGTGGTCATGTATGGATGTGAGAGTTGGACTATAAAGAAAGCTGAGCACCAAAGAACTGATGCTTTTGAACTGTGGTGTTGGAGAAGATTCTTGAGAGTCCCTTGGACTGCAAGGAGATCCAACCAGTCCATCCTAAAGGAAATCAGTCCTGAATGTTCATTGGAGCCTGGTGGGCTGCTCCAATATTTTGGTCACCTGATGTGAAGAGCTGACTCATTTGAAAAGACCCTGATGCTGGGAAAGATTGAGAGCAGGAGAAGGGGACGACAGAAGATGAGATGGTTGGATGGTATCACTGACTCAATGGACATGGGTTTGGGTGGACTCTGGGATTTGGTGATGGACAAGGAGGCCTGGCATGCTGCAGTTCATGGGGTTGCAAAGAGTTGGACACAACTGACCAACTGAAGTGAACTGAACTGATACTTAAGTGCATGTATACACTAGCCAAAAAAAAAAAAAAAAAAAAGACATACATAATCTGGCTTCTCCCCTACCTCTTCAGAACAGTTCTGTAGTAGAGTGGTTGTCTTCCAGGCTGTAGTCCTCAGGAAGACTCTAAGTAAAACTTAAGCTCACAACTATTATGTTGTGTATTTTTCTTTAAGTCAACAATATACAGTTTTCACAGTATATGAAGTTATCTTATCCAATATCCATATAAACATATTTAGCTATTTCAATAAAATTTTGTGATTTATTCTTTTAAAGCTTGCAAGATATTTTAAAACTTATTTCTAGGCACTATTTTTCTTTCTATTATACATGGTTTCTTTTTTATTACATTTTTAGCTGGTTGTTTTATTCGTAGAGAAACACACTTGAAATCTGCACAGTGATTTTACAGCAGTCAGTTCAGTTCAGTTCAGTGGCTCATTCATGTCTGACTCTGAGATCCCGGGGACAGCAGCATGCCAGGCGTCCCTGTCTGTCACCAGCTCCTAGAGCTTGCTCAGACTTGTGTGCAAGTTTATGCCAGTGACTCCAATAAATTCCATATTTATGGTTATTTTTTCATAGATAACCTAGTATCTGAAAATAATGGCAGTTTTAATTTCTATTCGAGTGCCTCTGTCTTTCATTTCTACTTCTGGACTTACTGCCTTACCTAGGATTTTGAACAATATTCCATAGATATATTCTCAGCTTTGAAAATAAAATCTTGATTTTTTTCCCAACCTTAAAAATGAGTTACATTTGCTATTAAATTTTATAGTTTTTAAAAGATATTACTTCTCAGGCATGAAAATTCCTTTTTACCCTTAATTGACTAAAATACTTTATATTTTTTGTTCATGAGTGGATGGTGTGTTGAATCTAACACTTTTTTTTAAAATTCAGTAAGGTATACTGATTGATGTTTTAGTGTGAAGCCAATCTTGTATTCCTGAAATAAACCAACTTTTTCATTAGTTTTTGTCTATTTTTGCATTTGCTTTTACTAATGAGATTAGCTTTTCTGGTTTCATGCTTAAACATATGTTAGCACCACAAAACTATTAAAAGAGTATTATTTCTCGGTTCTCTGAGCTTGTGTAGTTTTAACTGATTTATTCTTTGGCTGTTTGATTAAACATACCCATAAATTGTCTAGATGACTTCTTTTCTTTTGGGGCACACTGCATGACATGAGGGAACTTAGTTCCCTGACCAGAGATCAGACTCACACCCTTGCTTTGGGAGGTGGAGTCTTAACCACCAGACCACTGGGGAAGTCCCCAGATCTTTAGACATTATTGTCATGGAAAGTCAATGTCTATATTTTACTTCTCCAAATACTTATTAATTTTTCTCATCTTTCCTTCTGGTAACTCAGACCTTCTCTTTAGAATCATATTCTTTCTATTAAAGTACAATTATTACTATATTCAGAGAAGGCAATGGCACCCCACTCCAGTACTCTTGCCTGGAAAATCCCATGGACGGAGCAGCCTGGTAGGCTGAAGTCCATGGGGTCTCAAAGAGTCGGACACAACTGAGCGACTTCACTTTCACTTTTCACTTTCATGCATTGGAGAAGGAAATGGCAACCCACTCCAGTGTTCTTGCCTGGAGAATCCCAGGGACGGGGGAGCCTGGTGGGCTGCCGTCTATGGGGTCACAGAGTCCGATACGACTGAGGCGACTTAGTAGTAGTAGTAGTAGTAGTAGTACTCTATTGTTGGTGAATTCCTGGTGGTGGTAAATTCTCTCAGTTATTATTTGGTTAAAATATCTTTATTTCACTCATGATTAAGAAAGATCTTTGCTCAGGATAGAGCTGAAGTTGAATACTAAACTCCTTGAGCAGTCTGGGTGTTTATGGTCATGTCCTTTAACCGCTGGTCTATAGAGATGCTGCTAAGTCAATTATTACACTGCCACTTTCTGAAGGTGATATTTAAAGTCTTCTTATTTTAGATAGTTTTCTCTAGCCTTAATAGAATGTCTCTGAGGGTCAATTTATGTTCATTTACTTTGTTTGAGTTATTTGGGATCTGGGGTCTAAAATTGATGTTTCAACAATTCTTGAGTGTCTTCAGGTTTTGTCTCATGAAAATTGTCTTGAATCTATTATCTCCTTCTGATGCTGATTAGAATATTCCAGATATTCATACTTTGTTCTCCCTTTTGTATCTTTCTTTGGCTTCTTGTGCTGAATATTGCAATTTTTCTTTTCTTTTCTTTTCATTTTATCATCCAGTTCATTAACTCTTTCTCTGGTTCTTACTAAATCTTTTGCTTAACGTGTTTATTTTGCTTATAAATTTTAATTACTGTATTGCTAAGTCATTTCAGTTGTGTCTGACTGTTTGTGACCCCTTGGGCTGCAGCCCACCAGGCTCCTCTGTCCATGGGATTCTCCAGGCAAGAATACTGGACTGGATTGCCATTTCCTACTGATTACTAAAGGTTCCATTTAAATGATTTGAAGGTCTACTTTGTCATGATTATAGTCTCTTGCTCCTGATTTATAATTTTCAAACACCTCTTTCATTTCTTATTTAGTAAAACATATTTTAAAATTCTGCATATCATAATTCTGAAAACTGAAATCTTTGTGCTTTTGCTTATCTTTTTATTCTCACTGTTTCTCATGCTGTTTTGTTATGATGGAGTTAGCTTGTTTGGCTGGCTTTTATGATATGTGTATATGTATATGAAAGAGAGATAGAGAAGGAGGGAGAAATAGAGACACAGAGAGAGAATGATGGAGAGTGAGTGTTTTGGGGGTTCTTTAGTCTCTTTGGAGACTATGCACTGCTTCACTAAGATTTCAAATTAGTCTAAGTTAGCCATCTGGGGGACATCAATGACAGGTCCTTTGGAATGAAAAGACAGGTTTTTTTTTCCATGACACAGAAAGTTAAATATCTAACCAAATCCCATATAAAGTATGTTTATTATCATGAATTCTTAAAGAGAATTTTTCCCTCTTCCTGTTCAAGGTTAAGGGAAACATGCCTTCAATGTGGGATTTAACATTCATCTTTCCACTGACGGTTTAGTTCTTTGGGATCTAATCTTTATGAAGGTCTCCTATTAGAATTCCCAGGTTGGGGAGGTTTTAGGCTATATTTCCTTTCTCCATGGCAGGCATCAAACTTCAAGTTCAAGGTCACCAGAGGACTTCAGACATGCTCACGGGGCAATTGACTTTGGCACTCCTTCACCCTCTGTTTTAACACTTTCATCTGGTTTGAGGTCCCTGGGTAATTATTCAACCCATGAAACTCAGCACCATTTTCACCAAATCAGCTTCTTTTTTAAATACTTCTTAAAAAAAATAACATGATTCAGCGCCATTCCCCCAGATCATCCCACCCTCTCCCTCTCCCATAGAGTCCAAAAGACTGTTCTATACATCTGTGTTTCTTTTGCTGTCTTGCATACAGGGTTATCATTACCATCTTTCTAAATTCCATATATATGCGTTAGTATACTGTATTGGTGTTTTTCTTTCTACTGAAACATGTATAATATCAAATAAGAAATGAATTGCCAGTCCAGGTTCAATACAGGATGCTTGGGGCTGGTGCACTGGGATGACTCGGAGGGATGTTACAGGGAGAGAGGTGGGAGGGGAGTTCAGGATGGGGAACACGTGTACGCCCGTGGTGGATTCATGTTGATGTGTGACAGAACCAATACAATATTGTAAAGTAAAAAAAAAAAAATCATGAAAAGTTTTGCATTACAGTTGTCTCCTGTTAATAAGAAAATGAGACAGGAAGAAGGAGAGAGAGGGAAGAATAAAAAGCACTCATTTACTGTTGGTAGGAAAGTAAATTGGTTCAACTGCTATGGAGAACACTGTGGAAGTTTCTTCAAAAACTAAAAATTGAGTTACCATATGATCCAGCAATCCCACTGCAGGGCATATATCCATCAGATCAGATCAGATCAGTCTCTCGGTCGTGTCCGACTCTTTGCAACCCCATGAATCACAGCACGCCAGGCCTCCCTGTCTATCACCAACTTCCGGAGTTCACTCACACTCACGTCCATCGAGTCAGTGATGCCATCCAGCCATCTCATCCTCTGTCGTCCCCTTTTCCTCCTGCCCCCAATCCCTTCTAGCATCAAATTTTTTCCAATGAGTCAACTCTTCCCATGAGGTGGCCAAAGTACTGGAGTTTCAGCTTTAGCATCATTCCTTCCAAAGAACACCCGGGACGGATCTCCTTTAGAATGGACTGGTTGGATCTCCTTGCAGTCCAAGGGACTCTCAAGAGTCTTCTCCAACACCACAGTTCAAAAGCATCAATTATTCAGCGCTCAGCCTTCTTCACAGTCCGACTCTCACATATATCCATAGGAAACCCTAATTCATCAGGTTGCACATACCCCAGTGTTCACAGTAGCATTCTTTACAATAGCCCAGACACGGAAGCAGCCTAAATGTACATTGACAGACGAACAGATAAATAAGATGTGGTATATGTGTGCAATGAAATATTACTCAGAAAAAAAGAAGAATTAAATAATGCCATTTGCAGCAACATGGGTGGACCTAGACGTTATCATAAAGTGAAGTAAGTCAGAGGAAGAAAAGTATCATATGATATCACTTACATGTGAAATCTAAAAAATGATGCAAATGAACTTAGTTACAAACAAAAGTAGACTCACAGACATAGAAAACAGATTTTGGTGCTTCCCTGATAGCTCAGTTGGTAAAGAATCAGCCTGCATGCAGGAGACCCCTGGTTCAGTTCCTGGTTGGGAAGATCTCCTGGAGAAGGGGAAGACTACCCACTCCAGTACTGTGGCCTGGAGAATTCCATGGACTGTATAGTCCATGGGGTCACAAAGAGTCAGACACGACTGAGTGACTTTCACTTCACTTCACTTCAAAGGGGAAAATATGGGGAGAGGGATAAACTAGAAATTTGGATTAACAAGTATGCACTACTATAAAATAGTTAAAGAACAAAGTCCTACTGTAGAGCTCAGAGACATATATTGTAATATCTTGTAATAACCCACAATGGAAAAGAATTTGAAAAAGAATACACACACACACACACACACACACACACATATATATAAATAAATCATTTTGCTATATGCCTTAAACATAGTAAATCAACTATACTTCAATTAAAAAATAAAAAATAATAAAAGATTAAAAAATCTGATTTGGATTGTAATAGGCACTTGTATTCTGAATTCTTAAAATAATAATCTAAGCATTTTTGTCTTTAAACACAATTTTATGAGCATCCTGGTCAATGACTCAGTAGTCTTTGACCTTAAGACAGGTATGTTGCATGTGGTCATTTAGTTGCCCAGTATTTGAGTTATTTCCATTTTCCTAATACTGTAAATATTGCAATGGTCATATTTTTTTCCCAGAAAACACACATGTCTAATTATTAAGACTACATTGTTAATAATGTATTAAAATTACTGCTATTTTGTAATTGCACCTACTGTGTGCTTTAATATTCATAGTAAATGCATTGACTCAATGTAGAAATATTAAAAATTGAGCCCCTATGAATGGGTGAATCGATCAACAAATTGATAAAGATTGTAATATACACAAATGCATATGTATTGTTAATATGCACAAAATATTTGATCAATAGCATAATGGTATCATGTGAGGGAATTGTGAATGTGCACTTTTATGTGTGAGTATGTAAGAGTGTGAGTATGTGTGTGTGTGTGCAGGTAGATGTATTTAGGGCTATATGGTGGTAAATGTAAGTGTGAGTGATTGCATGCATGAGTGTTTTCATGTGGGTCAAAATAGGAAAGTGTGTTCAAGCTAAGAATTTTCCATAGCTGGATACACAGACTTAGATGGGAGGAGTATTTGGATAACCAACTGTGAAAAATGCATATTATCTTCTCTCCTAGATGTGAGGAAATGAAAAATCACTTAAAAAAAAAAAAAAACTACAGCTTCTCTCTAAGCCTTCTTACCAGAAATTCAGATGTTGTGCCACTGGTTTGGAGCTTGGCTGTTGTTCAGTTGTTAAGTTGTGTCCAACTCTTTGCGACTCCATGGACTGCAGCATACCAGGCTTCCCTGTCCTCCACTATCTCTGCAGTTTGTTAAATTCATGTCAGCTAAGTTGGTGATGCTACTAACCAACTCATCCTTTGTTGCCCCCTTCTCCTCCTGCCCTCAATCCTTCCTAGCATTCAGGGTCTTTTCCAATGAGTAGAGTCTTGCCTGGAGAATCCCAGGGATGGGGGAGCCTGATGGGGTTGCAGAGTCGGACACGATTGAAGCGACTTAGCAGCAGCAGCAGAGTCTTCACATTGAGTGGCCAGAGTATTGGGGCTTCAGCTTTAGCATCAGTCCTTCCGAAGAATATTCAGAGTTAATTTTAAAGAACTCTTCGGGTGATTTGGAGGATGATAGATTGGTGATAGGTTGAATTATTTCAAATATCTTTTTATATCCATCAAGATGTACTCGGAAAATAACAAGTGATAGATTCTGGATTGGAACTCAGTTTCCTGTCTGTTGGAGCAGTATTAGAAACCACAATTACATCCAAACTTTAGAATTTACCCTTTCTCTGTATAGTCAGTCTATTCACTGTTCATCAGACAGAAAATAGGTTTTGAACAGTGTCTTGCTACATGGACCAAAAATTGCAAAAAGAAGCTTGACGAATGTTCCAAGTCTTATGAAACAATAAAAAATACATATGAAAAGGGACTTAATTTTCCATTCTCCTAAACACAAGGCCTCCATCCTCCACCCCAGAGAAAAAAATAATTTCCATTTAAAAGGTGTTTTGACACTGATTAGTTGAGACTAAAGTCTCATGTAACTCAACTGCTTGAAAATAAAGTCATAGCTAATGGCTTTTCCTGGATTCAGCCAAAGAACTGGTGAGCAGTGACTAAAGAAACATCTGTCTTTTCATATGTATGAACAGTTCTTATTATAAATCCTATAGGATTCATGGATTCATTATGAAAGAAAATCTGTATGATCATTTTAAAGACCATCTGCTTGGGGCTTAAGATCATCACCTAGCTGGGCTTCCTGGAACACTGTGTCCATAAGGAAATAACAAACACACTGTCAAAATTCATACACTGCTGTTTTTTCCCCCCATGGTTAATAATGTAGATACCTTCTTTTCCCTCAATTGAAGTGTGGTTCAGAAAAAGCTGAAGTTTTTTCCACTCCATTTGGATGATTTTCATCTCTTTGAAGTAATGCTACCTTGTAGCTACGAACAATTTTTAGAGATCTAAAGCTCTGACCATTAACAGTGGGAAATTTATTTTTATCAGCTCTTCCCCCCCTCCATTTGATATATTATTGGACTCTTGAAAATATCAGTTGAACACCATGCAAAGGAATATTTGTCAAGTTGTCAGCACCTTGTGATTAATACGAATGTAGATCAGTTATATATAAAAAAAATAAAAGCCTAGGAAATCCAGTTGATGTTATTTGAGTTTTGAAATCACAGGGACATCAAAGTCCTTCTTGATGTAGCTGCAAAATGTTACCAAAGCAATTACATTTTACACTCTCTCTTCTAAGAGCATCATCACATGGAAAACTTTGCAACTTTACAAGGTACAAAGATGCCACTGAAGAAACTGATTGAAAACTCAGGAAGCAATTTTCTAATAGAGTTGAAGTGACTTCTTTGTCTATATTAAAAAACATCACCTGAAGTAAACTAGGGAAAATCTATTTTTCCCTGCATTCTAGTTAAGATGTTTCCAATTGATTTGTCAGTGCTACCTATTTGCCATTCTCCTGCCAAATGCCTGGCAGGCATTTTTTTTCAGGTGAGAGCTGAGACACAGAATTTTCCTCCTGCTCACATGCACACACACAAACCACTCTCGTCCTGTGCCCTCTATTTTTCCTTTCTGTTTTCTTCCCTGAGCTAACACCCCCCATTCCTCCAAGATACAAACAAAACTAGAATGTTGTAATAAGAGTATATTATTACTGCAATAAAAACAAATTTTTTTTTAAAAGAGCCAAATAGTCAAAGCCGTGGTTTTTCCAGTCATCATGTGTGGATATGACAGTTGGGCCAAAAAAAAAAAAAAAGGCTGAGCTTTGAAGAATTGATGCTTCTGAAATATGGTGTTGGAGAAGACTCTTCAGAGTCCCTTGGACTGCAAGATCAAACCAGTCAATCCTAAAGGAAATCAACCTTGAATATTGATTGGAAGGATTGGTGCTGAAGTTGGAAGTTCCAATACTCACTGGAAAAGAACCTGATGCTGGGAAAGACTGAAGGCAGGAAGAGAAGGGGACAACAGAGGATAAGATGGTTGATCGCATCACTGATTCAATGGACATGAGTTTGAGCAAACTTAGGGGGTAGTGAAGGACAGGGAAGCCTGGCGTGCTGTGGTCCATGGGTCACAAAGAGTTGACATGACTTACTGACTCAACAGTGAACAAAGAACTTGCTGTAATCAGGAGCCTGCAATTTGCAGAGGAAATTAAATATAAAAAATCTTGGTCTCCACTACTTCTGAACTGTGTGATCTCAAGTAAGTTGATCATCTATTGTAAGTCACAGATTCTGAATGAGGACACAGGGCCTGTCACATAGTCCTGGAACACAAATGAGCCCCAAATATTAGTTACGTATATCATAGGACACAGTCTAAGAACTAACGTTTACATGTTGCATTTTTTTCTTTGTATATGTTGCTATTCTTTCTCAAACAAGAATTTTAATTTCCTCCAGGCAAAGAACCAAGTGCCTCCTTTATTTTTTAAAAGATTTTTATTTTACATTGGAGTATAGTTGATCAACAATGTTGTGTTGGTTTCATATAATGATTCAGTTATACATATGCATGCATCTGCTTTTTTCTTACTTTTGAATTTAATATTGGAGTAGAGTTGATTAACAATGTTGTGATAGTTTCAGGTGTACAGCAAAATGATTCAGTTATACATATACACGCATATATTCTTTTTCCCTTTTAGGTCACTGCACGGTATTTTGTTAAACCATATTTTGAGCTAGGAACATATTAGTGGTCCATTAGCATTGACTGTTAGGTTATTTGATTGAATAGCTGAAGTAACACTTTCTTGACTTGGCTTCTCTTGTTGCATTTCAGTTTGGTTTTCAAATGTGGTCATATCTATCCCCACCCTCCCCCTGCCAAAAAAAGAAAAAAACCTGAGAGAGTTCCAATCAACCAAGGCCAAACATGGATAGCTACACTGCATTCCTCCTGTTTCAAGCATTAATAAATACTCATCTTTAGTCACGATTTTTGGAACAGAAACCATCACTACCCTCAGAGAAGAAACTTGGGAGGGAAAACTGACAAGACTGGGGTTGATACCAGACTTCATTAGCTCTTAGTTCTGTAAGGTGGCAAATCACCTTACCTTTGTCTCATCATGAATTATATTCTTGCAAAATGACATTAACAATGTGTCCCACTTACCTCATGGACATCTTAAGAAGTAAATATTCTTCAAATGCTAAAGAACAAGTGAGAAGTTTGTTTTTTTGTTATTGCATGTGCATCTATGGAGAATTAGAACCTACCTCCTTGAAAGAATTCAGTAAATTTCTCCAATAATTTATTGAAAATTAGAGAAGTTCAGATTTGAGTTCATTCTAGATCAAGCCCAGATGTGGCATCTCTTATTTCTTCTGTTTCAAGGAGAATGAGCATGAGACAGCTTTTCTTCTCTGAGATACTTGATATGATATCGGGAAGTACTATATTGGTGGCTCAGTGGGAAAGAACCCACCTGCTAGTGCGGGAGACACAGGAGATTAGGGTTCAACCCTTGGCTCAAGAAGATCCCCTGGAGAAGGAAATGGTAACCCATTCCAGTATTTTTGTCTGGAAAATCCCATGGACAGAGAAGCCTGCTGGGCTACAGTCCATGGGATCGCAAAGAATCAGACACGATTTAATGACTAAATAACAACACTGTTTTAGGAGGAGGAGCCCAGGATACAGTATTAGAAATCTGGGTGAGAATTCCAGTTCTGCCATTTGTATGTTTACCTCAGGCCAGCCTTTGCCTTTCATGAGTTTCCTGAACCAAATAGACAGCAATTCATTCTCTGTCTCTCCTGTAGTCATGCAGTGGGTTCAAAAGGGAAGAGATGTTACCAGCGTTACTCTCAGATCCCTTGGAACCACTACCTAGGTTCACAGAATTTGGGGGGAAAAGAAAACAACAGAGATTTGCCCAATACGAAATCTGGTTCTATTGAGTTAACTCAAAAGGAAGCTCAAAGAAAGTGGTTATATATTCTATGATTTGCCTCTAATGTTTAGACTAATGTTAGGCCTCTGTTCCCACCACCTATGAATAGATAGGTGGGGGTACCATTATGTCTATTGAGTCTAATTCTCAGTCAGATGGAGTCCCTTCAATTTGGGTGTTACTCCACTAATAAATGATGGTCCACATTAAATCTTATCTAGAAGAAGTGAATTTCATGAAAATATTGGTTGGATAGTTCAGCAGAGCGTCCTGGGAGGCAAAAATACCTAAACAGTGAACTCTTAAAGGGACACATGGATAGACCAAGATTTGTAGATCAAAAAACAAAATTTAACAGTCAATCCTGGGGCAATGGTTTACTCATTTTACAAA
Organism: Bos javanicus; assembly: GCF_032452875.1. Lineage (NCBI taxonomy): Eukaryota > Metazoa > Chordata > Mammalia > Artiodactyla > Bovidae > Bos > Bos javanicus. The sequence continues at coordinate 106,583,703 of NC_083873.1, forward strand.
AATTAGAATAATGGTTGACTCTGGGGAAAAGCAAAAGGAAAAAAAAAAAAGGAAACTGAAGGTGAGCTTTGAAGTCCTCTAAAGAACTCGCCCAATCAATTTCTTAATGTGAGCTTTAATTGCCCAAGTGTTCACTGTGTTATTTGTCATCTGCCTATGTATAGATGCTATGGATTCAAATTTATACTTCAAAATAAATTTATTCACAAATTAAAAAGATAAGAGGTGAAATATTATGACTCCAGGATCTTAAGTAGGATGAATAGGAAACAATTACCTAACTAAAATTGCAAGCTGAATTTAGAATAAAATATTTCAAACCATTCCCTGATTGAGCTGGTGTTGATGGCTGACTGAAAGATCAACACAGACCACCTCTAGGCCGATTTTATTTATTATCATATCCATGTTAGTGTGTGTGTATGTCAGTTGTTCGGTTATGTCTGAGTCTTTGTGACCCCATAGACTGTGGCCCTGCCAGGCTTATCTGTCTGTGGAATTCTCCAGGCAAGAATACTAGAGTGAGTTGTCATTCCCTTCGCCAAGAGATCTTCCTGATACAGGGATTGAATCCATGTCTCCTGCATTGAAGGCAGATTCTTTACCATCTGAGCCACTAAGGAAGCCCAACCGTTTTAGGAGAAACAGGCAAATATAAAGCAAAAGGGTGAACTGAGTAACTATTTATGAACTTAGACTAAAATAACTATGACTAATAAAATACATTTCAGTAAATAACTGTCAAAGTGGTAACACAGGAATTTATTAAAGATGTCCTATTTTACCACAGAGACATTCTTTTGACATTTGAGGTTCACTCACACCCAGGACTCAGAGGCTAATTCTAAGTTTAGTGCTGGCAGCAGGCAGTCATGTCAACTTTTATACAGGGAGGACTGACAGTAAAAGTGGACAATGTCCACACCACATATAGCAATAGAACCGTGGGCTCACAGTCTGTCATCAACTGGCCCAGAAGACTGGGACTTGGTCAGTGACTGCCAGTTTCTCTCATCTGGGCCCCTATTTCCAACTCAGGACCCACCAGAGGAAGGTAGATACATATGCTCCCGAAACCAATCACATAGATCTTCTGCCAGGAAACCTACAAATCGGTTTCCCTAACCTCCAATCAGCATGCATCTGAAGCTTTGTCTTTTTCCTCTATAAAGCTCTTCTACTCTTCTGACTGCCTTTGAATTTCTGCCAAACCCAAGTGATGGTGGCGGATGTGCTTGCAAAGGCTAAATTAATAGCCACTGCCAGTTCTCATCTGGGATATCTTTATTAATTTCTCCACCAGGTATTGCCTCCACCAGATCCTCATCAGCAAACAAATGAAAAACCAACAACTACATTTTAAAGTCTCTCATCTCACCCCCACTTCCTCCCTGTCCATTAATTTCTGCAAAAGAACTGACATTGATGGAAAAACATACTTAATTATATTATATTCTTTCCTTTTAATATTGAGCAAGAATTAGTCATAAGTGCTCTAAATACAGTGTGCGTGTCTGTCAGTCACTCAGTTGTGTCCAACTCTTTGAGACCCCATGGACTATAGCCTGCCAGGCTCCTCTGTCCATGGAATTCTCCAGGCAAGAATACTGGAGTGGGTTGCCATTCCTTTCTCCAGGGGATCTTCTCGACCCAGGGAGAGAAACTGAGTCTCCCACATTGCAGACAGATTCCTTGTTCTCCAAGCCATAAATACAGCACATCAACAGGCAAAGTCACATGGATTTAAGCAAAACAACAAGATTTAAGTAAATATGTAAGTAGACATAAGTGAATATGGCTACACGCACACATACACACACACACATACATACAATGAAGTGGACCTGTTCGAAAACAAGAACCTATTGAAAATATGGGCCCATGGAAAATAAAAAAATGATAGGTTCATTTTTGCTTTGTGATTAGATTGAATTTAGACTTTAAAAGCAATATGTGGATTGCTTTTAGAATTCTTGTCACAATACTCTTTGTGAATTTGTTTTTTTAAAATGGAGAAATTTTTACCTAAAAGGATCAAACTAGTCCCCCAGTTTGTTCTCTGATACAAACCTTTGTATCTTTTTCTCTTTTAATGGTCAACAATCATTACACTCTGTAAACCACTGCAATGCTTATCCTACAAGAGTATTTTTAATCTCATCATCCCAATTTGTAGGAAGCGCCCTGATTTTTGAAATCTAACGCTTGTCTGTCTGTCATAGTGTAGCTGATGCCGCCTCTTCTGCTGACAAAGATAGTGCAGAACGTGTACACCCGCGGCGGATTCATGTTGATGTATGGCAAAACCAACACAATGTTGTAAAGTGATTAACCTCCAATTAAAATAAATAAATTAAAAAAAAGAAAAGAAACAAAGCAAGAAAAAAAAGAATAAAGAAAAAAGCGACAGAATAAAGCTGAGCTGAGAGTCCTCTTGTTCTGATGGAAACAAATTACATTGAGATGGAGCTTATAAATGACTAGTAAACCAGCCAATCTGCCTACAAAATATAATATATTTTGTACATGCAATTAAACCTTGTGTGTGTGTGCGTGTCTCACTGGGTAAGACAGGATTTGAGATGTGATGATTTCAGACAACACTTTCAGCTGTGGTGTCTATTCCAGTAAAACTCTAGACACTAAGCTGGACTGCATTATTTTTATCTGGCCTTGTAGAACACACCATTAATCCTCAATTGCACTGCTATATTGGTAAGAGAGAAGAAACATCAGATCAGAGGGGAAAAAAAATCTAAGAATGTTAGGAGCTAGGAAGGAAAAAAAAGCTAATTTGTCTGTTACAGTTCATTTCACATGTAGAGGGAGTTAAGATGGGAAAAGTATATCTCAGAAGGTAATTACATTTTGTCTGCAATCAATAGAACACACTGGGGAGAGAAAAACTACTTGTATTACACTTAGAATTAGGGGCTTCACAATGTAGCTTGAATTATCCTCGGTCACAGCAGCCGGAGCAAGGCTGACAAAGTCTTATCTTATTCCAAAGTTTTCAACTCAATCTCTGTCTTCTCTTCAAATCTCTACACCCTGAGACTAGAAACCATCAGGTCACGACTATGATTTTGGTCTTTTTCAAACACCATGATCAGTCGTGAAGTATGGAATCATACATGAAGTCAGGAATCATTTTGTCACTATTAATATTTAATTAGCTCATGGTAGCAATCAACTCATTTGAAATTTATAAATCAGTGAGGTTGTTGTCAATAACTCCATCTGCTTGCATGATGAAATGCTTCTTGAGTGAGCAAAGGTATGGTAGAATTCGTGTTGGTGGATTAACCACTGTGCCCAGCATGGGGTATACCCATGGGAATGTGAACGTCACCTGTATGGGTGCTGGCATGTGTCACAGTGAGAAGAGCATGCTGAACTCTGGGCTGATTGACAGGTCCTCCACTGCGACATTTTCAAACTAAATGTATGCTGTCGCCAGATATTCTCTTCTACTGTGGTCCTCATGGCAGTCACAGCCTCTTATCATCCTTTCCAAGATGCCCAGCTGAGAAGCTCAGAGTCATCTTTAATTTCTCTGCAGCATAGGCCAGTACTCTTTTCGATTATAAGGGATGGAAGTACAGTTCAAAAAAGCTTTCGAAAAGAGTGAATACAGTGGTCTGTGTAACCTGAATTAGAGCTTTTGACTCAGCAGGATCTGAGGATTCTAATAGTATCTTCAGGGGCTGGATTCCCTCTCCTTTTCTCAGCTAGAATTTTCTCTGGGCAAACTTCATTCTCTGATATGTGTTCTCCATTTGGGAAAACATGGCAAATGGTAGTTCTGAGGTTAAGTCATTTTTATATTTCCTGTAGAAAAGAGCACACCACATTTCTAGTAATTTCAGAAATTCTTTGTCACTCTCCACTAGCTATGTCTCTAGCCATATGGCTACTCCCCAGCCTCAAGAAGATGAGATGCTATGATTGGCCAACCTGGATTCCATCCCCAGACCCAACCCCTTATTTGTCCAGTGCATGAGAAAGATATTGAGCAACAGAAAGTGACAGATAGCAGGTTCATCCACATTTCTTTTACCTAATAGCCAGGGAACTGACAAGTCATATGGCTTTTACATCTTAAAAATCTCTTGGTCATTTTCTCCTTCAAATTCTACTGCCATTGTCTGAGTTGAGGTTCTCATCTGGTTGTTTACCATTGATGCTTGGTTACAATTCATGCTTTTGAGTTGTGATACTGGAGAAGAATCCTGAGAGTCCTTTGCACAGCAAGGAAATCAAGATGGCCAATTCTAAAGGAAATCAACCCTAAATGCTCATTGGAAAGACTGATGCTGAAGCTCCAATACTTTGGCCACCTGCTGTGAAGAGCCAAATCATTGGAAAAGATGCTGATGCTGGGAAGATTGAGGGCAGGAGAAGTGGGTGACAGAGGATGAGATGGTTATATAACATCACTGACCCAGTAAATATAAATCTGAGCAAACTTCTGGGAGATAGTGAAAATCAAAGGAGCCTGGAATGCTGCAGTCCATGGGGTGATAAACGGTTAGACACAACTTAGTAACTGAACTAAGTTAACTGTAACTTAGTAACTAAGTAACTGACCAGTTAATTATAACAACAATTAACTGGTCCCTTTGCTTCCTTTCAACATCTTCTCTTGTAACTCCAGCACATCTCTTCACAGCTGTTGATTCCTATGTGCACCATCCTTGACACATATTCATCTATTCCTCATGTCCCTTAATATCTAACACCTTGCATAGAATGATCAGAACATTTCCCCTCATTCACACACGAAAACTACTGATTACATTTTAACAAAGTTGGCTGTGAGACTGCATCCAGCTCCATATGCTTTTCAATAACCTTGAAACTCTGCCACAACAGGATAAACCTAAACCCTCTTCTTGAATCTGGGTGGACTTTGGACTCATATATAACCAACAAATGGAGAAGCAAGTGGCCACACACTCCAATATTCTTACCTGGGAAATTCCATGGACAGAGGAGCTGGTGGGCTACAGTCCATGAGACTGCAAAGAGGAGGACATGTTCAGTTCCGTTCAGTCACTCAGTCAGGTCTGACTCTTTGCGACTCCATGAAACATAGAATGCCAGGCCTCCCTGTTCATCAACAACTACCGGAGTCCACCCAAACCCATTGAGTCGATGATGCCTGCCAACCATCTCATCCTCTGTCGTGCCCTTCTCCTCCTGCCCTCAATCTTTCCCAGCATCAGGGTATTTTCCAATGAGCCAGATTTTCACATCAGGTGGTCAAAGTATTGGAGTTTCAGCTACAGCATCAGTCCTTCCAATGAACACCCAGGACTGATCTCTCTTAGGATGGACTGGTTGGATCTCCTTGCAGTTCAAGGGACTCTCAAGAGTCTTCTCCAACACCACAGTTCAAAAGCATCAATCCTTTGGAGCTCAGCTTTCCTTATAGTCCAACTCTCACATCCATACATGACCACGGAAAAACCATATCCTTGACTAGATGGACCTTTGTTGGCAAAGTAATGTCTCTGCTTTTGAATATGCTGTCTAGGTTGGTCATAACTTTCCTTCCAAGGAGTAAGTGTATTTTAAATTCATGGCTGCAATCACCATCTGCAGTGATTTTGGAGCCCAGAAAAATAAAGTCAGCCACTATTTCCACTGTTTTCCCCGTCTATTTGCCATGAAGTGATGGGACCGGATGCCATGATCTTAGTTTTCTGAATGTTCAGCTTTAAAACAACTTTTTCACTCTCCTCTTTCACTTTCATCAAGAGGCTCTTTAGCTCTTAACTTTCTGCCATAAGGGTGCTGTCATCTGCATATTTGAGGTTATTGATATTTCTCCTGGCAATCTTGATTCCAGCTTGGGCTTCATCCAGCCCAGCATTTCTCATGATGTTCTCTGCATACAGGTTAAATAAGCAGGGTGACAATATACAGCTTTGAAGTACTCATTTCCCTATTTGGAACCAGTCTGTTGTTCCATGTCCAGTTCTAACTGTTGCTTCCTGACCTGCATATAGGTTTCTCAAGAAGCAAGTCAGGTGGTCTGGTATGCCCATCTATTTCAGAAATTTCCACAGTTTATTGTGATCCACACAGTCAAAGGCTTTGGCATAGTCAATAAAGCAGAAATAGATGTTTTTCTGGAACTCTCTTGCTTTTTCCAAGATCCAGAAGATGTTGGCAATTTGATCTCTGGTTCCTTTGCCTTTCGTAAAACCAGCTTGAACATCTGGAAGTTCACAGTTCATGTGTTGCTGAAGCCTGGCTTGGAGAATTTTGAGCATTACTTTACTAGCATGTGAGATGAGTGTAATTGTGCGGTAGTTTGAGTATTCTTTGGCATTGTCTTTCTTTGGGATTGGAATGAAAACTGACCTTTTCCAGTCCTGTGGCCACTGCTGAGTTTCTCATATTTGCTGGCATATTGAGTGCAGCACTTTCACAGCGTCATCTTGCAGGATTTGAAATAGCTCAACTGGAATCCATCACCTCCACTAGCTTTGTTCGTAGTGATGCTTCCTAGGGCCCACTTGACTTCACATTCCAGAATGTCTGGCTCTAGGTGAGTGATCACACCATGATGATTATCTGGGTCATGAAGATCTTTTCTGTACAGTTCTTCTGTGTATTCTTGCCACCTCTTCTTAATATCTTCTGCTTCTATTAGGTCCCTACCATTTCTGTCCTTTATCGAGCCCATCTTTGCATGAAATGTTTTCTTGTTATCTGTAATTTTCTTGAGAAATCTCTAGTCTTTCCCATTCTGTTGTTTCCTCTATTTCTTTGTATTAATCACTGAGGAAGGCTTTCTTATCTCTCCTAGCTATTCTTTGGATCTCTGCATTCAGATGCTTTTATCTTTCCTGTTCTCCTTTGCTTTTTGCTTCCCTTCTTTTCACAGCTAATTGTAAGGCCTCCTCAGATAGCCATTTTGCTTTTTGCATTTCTTTTTCTTGTGGATGGTCTTGATTCCTGTCTCCTGTACAGTGTCACCAACCTCCGTCCATAGTTCATCAGGCACTCTGTCTATCAGATCTAGTCCCTTAAATCTATTTCTCACTTCCACTGTATAGTCATAAGGTATTTGACTTAGGTCATACCTGAATGGTCTAGTGGTTTTCTCCACTGTCTTCAATTTCAGTCTGAATTTGGCAATAACAAGTTCATGATTTGAGCCACAGTCAGCTCCAGGTCGTGTTTTTGCTGACTGTATAATGCTTCTCCATCTTTGGCTGCAAAGAATATAATCAATCTGATTTTGGTGTCGACCATCTGGTGATATCCATGTGTAGAGTCTTCTCTTGTGTTGTTTGAAGAGGGTGTTTGCTGTGACCAGTGCATTCTCTTGGAAGAATGCTATTAGCCTTTGCCCTGCTTCATTCTGTATTCTAAGGCCAAATTTGCCTGTTACTCCAGGTGTTTCTTGACTTCCTACTTTTGCATTCCAGTCCCCTATAATGAAAAGGACACCATTTTTTGGGTTTTAGTTCTAAAAGGTCTTGTAGGTCTTCATAGAACCATTCAACTTCAGCTTCTTTGGCATTACTGGTCGGGGCATAGACTTGGATTACTGTTCAAACCATTCAATTATTGGATATTGAATGGTTTGCCTGGGAAATGAACAGAGATCATTCTGTCATTTTTGAGATTGCACCCAAGTACTGCATTTTGGACTCTTTTGTTGACGATGATGGCTACTCCATTTCTTCTAAGGGATTCCTGCCCACAGTAGTAGATATAATGGTCATCTGAGTTAAATGCACCCATTCCAGTCCATCTTAGTTCACTGATTCCTAGAATGTCGATGTTCACTCTTGTCATCTCCTGTTTGACCACTTCCAATTTGCCTTGATTCATGGACCTAACATTCAAGGTTCCTATGCAATATTGATCTTTATAGCATCAAATCTTGCTTCTATCACCAGTCCCATTCACAACTGGGTGTTGTTTTTGCTTTGGCCCCATCCCTTCATTCTTTTTGGAGTTATTTCTCCACTGATCTCCAGTAGCATGTTGGGCACCTACTGACCTAGGGAGTTCATCTTTCAGTGTCCTATCTTTTTGCCTTTCATACTGTTCATGGGATTCTCAAGAAAAGAATACTGAAGTGGTTTGCCATTTCCTTCTCCAGTGTTCCACATTTTGTCAGACTTCTCCAACATGACACTTCCGTCTTGGGTGGCCCCATACAGCATGGCTTAGTTTCAGTGAGGTAGACCATGCTGTTGTCCATGTGATCAGATTTGCTGTTTGTCCGTGACTGTAGTTTCCGTCTGTCTGCCCCCTGATCCCCTCTCAGTGCCTACCGTCTTACCTGGGTTTCTCTTACCTTGGACGTGGGGTTTCTCTTCACGGTCCTCCAGCAAAGCGCAGCCACTGCTCCTTACCTCTCCTTAGTCAGACATGACTTAGCGACTAAACCACCACCACCATGACTAACAGAATAGGCAGAAGAGATACCCTGAAACTTCTGAGTCCAGGTTATAATAAGCAATGCAACTTCTATCCAGTAAGCTGACACATTTGCCTTCATGGCCTTGAGCTGCCGTTGTAAGAAATTTGACTATTGTGAGGCTGCCATGCTGTGAGGAAGCTAAGGTTGCACAGAAAGCCTTGTGTAGGGTTAGTCCACATCAACTTCCAGCTACATGAAGACAGATGCCTCCAGACAATTCCAAGGCCAAGGCATGACATTATACCAGCATTCAAAGCTTCCTAGATGGGGCTCTAGAACTTGAGGGGCTGAGACAAATCTTTCCACCATGAGACAACCAATTTTCTAACTCACAGAATCCATAAACAGAAGAAAATATTTGTTGTACTCTACCAAGTTTTGTGATGACTTTTAATGCAACAATTTAATCTAGAGTCCTATTCTTAGCATTCTCTTCATCTCCATGCTTGGAAAGCTGGTCATTTATTTTTCATCCAATCCACATATGTTGTTTCTTTATGAATGTCTCAATGTCCTGTGCTCTGCTATGAGCTCCATGAAGACCATGTCCTATTCACATCTGCTGTCCTAACAACTGGCATATGGTAAATAAGTGCTTATCTGTGAAGTAATAAATCAATGAATGAATAACATAACAAATGAGATGTCTATAAGGTACTGAGAGCATGGTACATGGGCATCTAAGAAGGGATAAGATATGAAAAACTGGGAAAGTGTCAATAGCGTCAAAAAATATCAATAGCAAATATTAGAAATAAATCTGAAGTTCTGGGATTTGAAAACCAGGGACTAGAACTATGAATCAGGAAAACATCAGAACTTAGAATCAGGAAAGTAGTGAACAGATATGGAAGACAAGTGGGATTTTAACTTGGGAGGAATCAGAGCAGAACTTGGGGTTCAAGATGGGAATATATATATAAAAAATCTCTCTTATATATAAAAAGAAATTTTGAGAACAGGGTCAGTATGGGGTACCAGTAAGCCTGCTTCATGATTAAGCCAGGAATTTCTTATCTTTAAGCCCCATTCATCCTGGAAATTGGGCTGAAGTTAAACCTACACATGATGGTTCATTGATCCAGCTGGGCTGAGAGAATAAATCTTAAAAGGTGGGAAACAAGGATGGTCAGCTTATGTGTTCATCTTTATCACAATGATTAATGGATTTCCTGTCTCCAAAGGAATTTTGCCCATTTTTCTTTTCTACTTTATTCACTGGTCCAGGGCCCTGGGAAATCACAAAGTCCCTTTTATAGCTATAATTTTTTCATTTATTTTTTTCAGGAAAACCAAGGGTTATGTCCATCCAGGCAATGGTTACCAGCGTAATAATGTATAAAGGGTGGGGATGGCTACTCCATCTACTACACCTGAGCTTCCTGTGTCTTGACAGGGATAGAGTCTAAAGTTCAAAAGTGAAGACAAGATGAAAAGAAACATCTGTGGTTCCATCAACATAAGGGATCAATATCCATTGATCACAAAGAGTTACCATGTATTTGGTTCCCTGGCATTAATTATTAAAATTAATTAAGAAATCTTCTAAGAGACCATTTAGTTTTCTACCATATTTGGCTTCTAATGACTGTTCAGTGCAGATGGTATGTCCATCACTGACATAGTTCTCTGCCTCTTGATTAAACTTCTATTCCCAAGGTTATAGAATCAACTCAGATTCCTCTCAAATCAATGTGTTTCTCTTACACTCTCTACTGCTTCTTCTCACCAAGCGTATACTCCCAGTTACTTTCATTTGGAATGTTTTCCATCCTCTCATCTTGTTGTTAATACTCATCTTCCACACTGACACCTGGCTAAATATTTCTCATCATTCTAGATTTATGGGATACTTCTTCCAGGTAATCTTTTCAAACTGAGTTAGGAAGTATCTTCAGTTCAGTTCAGTTCGGTTCAGTTCAGTTGCTCAGTCGTGTCTGACTCTTTGCGACCCCATGAATCGCAGCATGCCAGGCCTCTCTGTCCATCACCAACTCCCGGAGTTCACTCAAACTCACGTCCATCAAGTCAGTAATGCCATCCAGCCATCTCATCCTCTGTTGTCCCCTTCTCCTCCTGCCCCCAATCCCTCCAAGCATCAGAGTCTTTTCCAATGAGTTAACTCTTCGCATGAGGTGGACAAAGTATTGGACTTTCAGCTTGAGCATCAGTCCTTCCAGTGAACACCCAGGACTGATCTCCTTTAGAATGGACTGGTTGGATCTCCTTGCAGTTCAAGGGACTCTCAAGAGTCTTTTCCAGCACCTCAGTTCAAAAGCATCAATTCTTAGGCACTCAGCTTTCTTCACAGTCCAAATCTCACATCCATACATGACCACTGGAAAAACCATAGCCTTGACTAGACGGACCTTTGTTGGCAAAGGAATGTCTCTGCTTTTGAATATGCTCTCTAGGTTGGTCATAACTTTCCTTCCAAGGAGTAAGTGTCCTTTAATTTCATGGCTGCAGTCACCATCTGCAGTGATTTTGGAGCCCCCCAAAATAAAGTCTGACACTATTTCCACTGTTTCCCTGTCTATTTCCCATGAAGTGATGGGACCAGATGCCATGATCTTAGTTTTCTGAATGTTGAGCTTTAAGCATCTTAATCTAAGACTATTAGTGCCCTTGGCAATTAATTAAAGTAAAGTGATAATTTCCCTGTTCTGGAAACTTCCCAGTGAGCTACTCAGGGAAGAGGAACTGAATATTCTTAGGTGTTGTGCATCTATGATATTTCAGATGTACTAGGATCATGTTAATATTCACTCAGGTGAGAAAAACTTACCACTTTCCCATTCTTTTCAAGTACAGTGTCTTGTTTAACGCTTCATAAGCACTCTGTAAGATGCCATGGAGCAAGCTGAGAGGACTTACATGATAAATTAAAACCTGTAATTCCTCCTGAAACCACATGATCTTCCAGAAACAAAAAGGAGCAGAAGCCTAATGGAGTCATTATTTTGGTTTATATGGAAAAACATGGTTATTGTTAGCTTTTCCCTTTTCAGTCCTTTTTGTTTCTTTGGCAACCACTGACTGACACTTTCAACCAATACAACAACTTATATGATGCTCTTCGCCTAATGTACCAATTGGTAATGTATTGTTTGCCCATCTAGTAAATAAAAATTATTTAATGAATAAAATAAATGTTAAACCAAGGTGCCCCCTGGTTGTATATGTAGAAATTAACTCTTTCCATGATACTCAAGTGTCAAGTTTTTTAAGAGCTGAAAAATGGACTTTCATACTGATGCAGCTGTTAGCATTAGCATTTTGACTGGGTCATTGCCACAATCTCATCTTGTTATATTCAGTACCAAGTACCACTTATTAAGTGTTGATTCTGTGCTATACACAGATTGAGCATCATGCAAACATTTCATCACTTGGTTCTCAGTTGAGAGAATATAATTTATGCCCATTTTTAAGAGGAGAAAACCAATTCTTAGAGCAGTTCAATAAAACACTGAGAATGGGTCTGTGAGTGTTAAAGTTAGGGTTTTCATAAAGATCTTTCAGTTGCTAGAAGCTACATTCAAAACTAGTAATTTCCTCAAATTTAACTCAAGCTTAAGTATTTTAATTAAAATATTTTTAAATTATGCTTTTATTGTTTCCTAAACACTGTTACATTCATTGTCCCAGTGGATTTTCATCTCAGTTCCTGAACTGGGCAGTTCAAGAAAAGGCTAAGATAGAAGAGGGTCATTCAGTGACTCAGAGTCAGAGCCAGCATTGGGAGCTGGGTTTCCTGACTCATCCCAAGGCTCATTCACTTAAGAGGATCATTGTAACCTAAAAGCTTTATCATCCTGGTGGTCTCCTCAAATGAATGCTTCTTCATCCTCCAACAAATTCCTTCTCTATGTTCTCTCTCTTATTTTATTGAGAAAGAATATCTCCTTTTAATGCCCATTTTCCAGTGCATTAAGGATGAGGCATAGCTTTACTGTGAAAAGAAAAATAAAATAGTTACTTCTGTACAGGAAGGATGCCATCAACAAAATAAAAAGGCAAACCAATAAACTGGAAAATATTTTTAAATCATATGTCTGATAAGGGCTAAGTATCCAAAATATGCAAATAATACAAACAACTCAATAGCAGAAAGAAAAAAAAAGTTGATTTAAAAAAAATGGGTAGAAAATCTGATAGTTTTTTTTTCAAAGATGTAATCATGGAGTGGGTAGCTTTCCCTTCTCCAGGGTATTTTCTCAATCCAGGGATCAAATCCAGGTCTCCTGCATTGCAGGCAAATTCTTTACCTTGGTTAAGAATAACCAAGGTATTCTTAACTAAGATATCAGCGAATCCCTAAGCATGGTCAATGGATACATGTAAAGATGCTCAGAAACACCAATCATCATAGAAAGATGCAAATTAAAACCACCTGGAGACATCACTTCATACCTGTTAGAATGGCTATCATCAAAAAAGACAAAAAAATAACAGGATTTGGTAAGGGTATGGAGAAAAGAAAATCCTTGTACACTGTTGGTGGGAATTTGAACTGGTGCAACAACTGTGGAAATAGTATGAAGGTTCCTCAAAAAGTTGAAAATAGAACTACATTTTCTGAAGAAAATGAAAACAATAACTTGAAAATATATCTATACCCCCATGTGCATTGCAGCCTTACTTGCAATAGTTAATACATGAAAATGATCTAAGTGCCCATCAATGGATGAATGGGTAAAGAGAGTGTGATATTTATACATAATGGAATATTATTCAGCCTTAAAAAGAATGAAATCTTGCCATTTGTGACAACATAGATGAACTGCAAGGTTACTGTGCTAATTGAAATAATTCAAGCAGAGAAAGACAAACACTGTACAATCTCACTTGTATGTGAGCTATGGAATAAAAATAAAAACAAAAAACAGACTCACCGATACAGAGAACTGATTTAGAGTTGCCAGAGGTGGTGGAAGAAGGGCTCTGGAATGGTGATTGTGTGTGATAAACAGGCAAATGGGGTTAAAAAGTTACAAACTTTCTGTCATAAAGCAAAAAGTCATGGAATGGAATGTACAAGATGGTGACAGTAGTTAATAATACTGTATTGTGTATTTGATAGTTGCTAAGGAATGAAGCAGGGCAAAGGCTAATAGAGTTTTGCCAAGAGAATGCACTGGTCATAGCAAACACCCTCTTCCAACAACACAAGAGAAGACTCTACACAATGACATCACCAGATGGTCAACACCAAAATCAGATTGATTATATTCTTTGCAGCCAAAGATGGAGAAGCTCTATACAGTCAGCAAAAACAAGACTGGGAGCTGCCTGTGGCTCAGATCATGAACTCCTTATTGCCAAATTCAAACTTAAGTTGAAGACAATAGGGAAAACCACTAGACCATTCATGTATCATCTAAATCAAATTCCCTATGATTATACAGTGGAAGTGAGAAATAGATTTAAGGGCCTAGATCTGATAGATAGAGTGCCTGATGAACTATGGATGGAGGTTAGTGACATTGTACAGGAAACAGGGATCAAGACCATCCCCATGGAAAAGAAATGCAAAAAAGCAAAATGGCTGTCTGGGGAGGCCTTACAAATAGCTGTGAAAGAAGAGAAGTGAAACACAAAGGAGTAAAGGAAAGATATACACATCTGAATGCAGAGTTCCAAAGAATAGCAAGGAGAGATAAGAAAGCCTTCCTCAGCAATCAGTGCAAAGAAATAGGGGAAAACAACAGAATGGGAAAGACTAGAGATCTCTTCAAGAAAATTAGAGATACCAAGGGAACATTTCATGCAAAGATGGGCTCGATAAAGGACAGAAATGGTATGGACCTAACAGAAGCAGAAGATATTAAGAAGAGGTGGCAAGAATACACAGAAGAACTGTACAGAAAAGATCTTCATGACCAAGATAATCGTGATGGTGTGATCACTCACCTAGAGCCAGACATCCTGGAATGTGAAGCCAAGTGGGCCTTAGAAAGCATCACTACGAACAAAGCTGGTGGAAGTGATGGAATTCCAGTTGAGCTATTTCAAATCCTGCAAGATGATGCTGTGAAAATGCTGCACTCAATATGCCAGCAAATTTGGAAAACTCAGCAGTGGCCACAGGACTGGAAAAGGTCAGTTTTCATTCCAATCCCAAAGAAAGACAATGCCAAAGAATGCTCAAACTACCGCACAATTGCACTCATCTCACATGCTAGTAAAGTAATGCTCAAAATTATCCAACCCAGGCTGGTTCCAAATAGGAAAAGAAGTACATCAAGGCTATATATTGTCACTCTGTTTATTTAACTTATTGCACAGTACATCATGAGAAATGCTGGGCTGGAAGAGGCACAAGCTAGAATCAAGATGGCAGGGAGAAATATCAATAACCTCAGATATGCAGATGACACCACCCTTATGGCAGAAAGTGAAGAGGAACTATAAAGCCTCTTGATGAAAGTGAAAAAGTTGGGTTAAAGCTCAACATTCAGAAAATGAAGATCATGGCATCTGGTCCCATCACTTCATGGGCAATGGGGAAACAGTGGTAACTGTCAAACTTTATTTTTGGGGCTCCAAAATCACTGCAGATGGTGATTGCAGCCATGAAATTAAAAGATGCTTACTCCTTGGAAGGAAAGTTATAACCAACCTAGATAGCATATTGAAAAGCAGAGACATTACTTTGCCAACAAAGGTCCATCTAGTCAAGGCTATGGTTTTTCCAGTGGTCATGTACAGCTGTGAGAGTCGGACTATGAAGAAAGCTGAGAGCCGAAGAATTGATGCTTTTGAACTGTGATTCTGGAGAAGACTCTTGAGAGTCCCTTGGACTGCAAGTAGATCTAACCAGTCCATTCTAAAGGAGGTCAGTCCTGAGTGTTCTTTGGAAGGACTGATGCTAAAGCTGAAAGTCCAATACTTTGGCCACCTCATGCAAAGAGTTGACTCCTTGGAAAAGACTCATGTTGGGAGGGACTGGGGGCAGGAGGAGAAGGGGATGACAGAGGTGAGGTGCTGGATGGCATCACCGACTCGATGGACGTGAGTTTGAATGAACTCCGGGGGTTGGTGATGGACAGGGAGGCCTGGTGTGCTGCAATTCACGGGGTCTCAAAGAATCAGACACGACTGAGCGACTGAACTGAACTGAATTTAAGAGAGTAGATCTTAGAAATTTCTTACCACAAGAAAAATTAATTGTAACTATATAAAAAGGACTTCCTTGGTGGCTCAGAAGGTAAAACGTCTGCCTACAATGTGGGAGACCCGGGTTCAATTCTTGGGTTGGGAAGATCTCCTGGAGAAGTAAATGGCAACCCACTCCAATATTCTTGCCTGGAAAATCTCATGGATGGAGGAGCCTGATAGGCAACAGTCCATGGGGTCGCAAAGAGTCAGACACAACTGAGCGACTGAACTGAACTGGATTTAAGAGAGTAGATGTTAGAAATTTCTTACCACAAGAAAAAATAATTGTAACTATATAAAAAGGACTTCCTTGGTGGCTCAGATGGTAAAGCATCTGCCTGCAATGTGGGAGACCCGGGTTCAATTCTTGGGTTGGGAAGATCTGGAGGAGTAAATGGCAACCCATTCCAGTATTCTTGCCTGGAAAATCTCATGGATGGAGGAGCCTGATAGGCTACAGTCCATGGGGTCGCAAAGAGTCAGACGCGACTGAGCAACTTCACTTTCACTTTCAAAAAGATGAGTGTTAACTAGTCTTTTTGTGATGATCATTTCTCAAGTGTGTACAAATATCTAATCATTTGTTGTACACTTGAAACTAATATGATGTTATATGTCAATCACACCTCAATCAAAAAAATAAAGAAAGGAAATAACAGTTGCCCTGGAATGCAAACTGTAGGCTAAACAACTTTAGACTGTTATATGGCTACCTTTGTATATACTCACAAGTTAATAGAGTTCTCAGGAATTGATGAGACCTAAACAGACCCACTTTTCGATGTTGTGAGCACAATCGGTGCCCCTTGAATTATCCACTAAATGGAAATATTGATCCCTTAGATCATAATCAAGATATAAAATGAGGATGTATATGTACATTTCATATGTTTAAAAGTTGTATATGGAACATCTGGAACTTCCTTTAGTAATCATAAAGTGCATAATAGGAGTAAAGAATCTTAATTATGTAGTAGCTTTTCAAAAAATGTCTATATATTTATATATTTTAATGTATATTGGGTTATAAATATGTGGTACATACATATTTTTAGCATTGAAAATGTTAAAATCAGACATGTGTGCATTCATGCTTAGTCATGTTGGACTCTGAAACCCCATGGATTCATCAGGATCCTCTATCCACGAATTTTCCAGGCAAGAATACTGAAGTGGGTTGCCATTTCATTCTCCAGGGAATCTTCCTGACCCAGAGATCGAATGCATATCTCCTGCATTACAGAGGAATTCTTTACCACTGAGCTACTAGGGAAGCCAGAAATCAGATAATGCTTCCATTAAAAAAAAAAAAGTAGGTAGAATTATTACTCATGAATTGGAAGAAAGCCTCACCTTTAAGAACTCTGGTTATATGTTAACTCTCAGAGAACAAAACCTTGGAGATGGTGTCAAGAGAAACAAATTAACATGTATTTAGCAAAACTAAGTGCCGAGGTATCTTGTTTAAAGGGTGATCTTCTTTAAGTCTTATTACCATTCTGTGAGCTAGTATTGCATTTTCCCATTTTATGGATAAGAAAAGTAAAGCTCAGAGATGTTTAACACTCATTACGGTCACACAGCTAGCAAACAATTTCAGATCCATTTGACACCACTGGTCTATCCTCTCTGTGTGATAGTCATTTGTGTTTTGTTTTTGTTTTTTTAAACTGGGAATATGAGTTAAACCACACTCACACCTTCCTTCTCTTTGTAAAAAATCAGCTTTGTTTCAAACAAAACCACACAATGTTCTGAACATAATGGTAGGTGTTTATTTCTTATTCTTGAGCAAAACCCCTATCACTTGTGAAGAATGGTGGATGTGTGGGTGTCCTGATCCTGTCAAACCTACTTCCCCATCTTAATGGAAAGTTCCCAAGGAATTTATATGGAATCTCTGGGACACAACTTGTAAACCACTGATATGATCCAAGAGTTCTACTTGATTTGTTTTTAAGGAGCCAGGATTAGAGACCCAGAAATCCCGTCTCTTGTCCCAGGTCAGCCAGTCTGATCCACAACCCCAGGCTACTGAACTTCATTTGTTACACTTAAACCAGATTCATCTAGAATGGGGATCAGCACCCAGCATGCAATGGGGCCTCAATAGACAGCTAGTAAATAAAAGGTATAGGAAAGTGCCTCCTATCTAAAAGCATGTCTCCCGCATAGCAGGTAGATTCTTTACTAGCTGAGCCACAAGGGAAGCCCAAGAATGCTGGAGTGGGTAGCCTACCCCTTCTCCAGAGGATCTTCCAGACCCAGGAATTGAACCAGGGTCTCTTGCATTGAAGGTGGAAAGGGCAATCAACAAATACTAATTTATTACTCACCAATACAGTTGGTCACATTAACATTATTTTTTTTAAGGAGGGTCTTAGATTGGAGTTATTTAAGATGTTTGTTTTTTTGTTGTTTAGTTGCTCTGACTCTTTGCAACCCCATAAGCTGTAGCCCACCAGCCTTCTCTGTCTATGGCATTTCTCAGGCAAAAATACCACAGTTGGTTGCCATTTCCTTCTCCAGGGAACCTTACTGACCCAGGGATCAAACCCACATCTCCTGCATTGGCAGGTTGACTCTACTACTGGGGAGTCACCTTGGAAGAACTTACCTTGGAAGTTCTTTATGATCACGGTGTTGTTACATAGCTGAGCTGAGATTCAAGCAGAATAGATGTAAATCTGGTGTACTTTTGAAAGGCAACTACCTACTCTCTGCAGGTATTGGGACGCCAAACCATGTTGAAAAATTGATATGGAAGCCTCTTCACAAATGTGTAATTGACTATATAAACATAAAACATTACATTTGTTTCAATATTGCCTACTATTTTCAAAAGGATTTCATTCTACCTAGTCAAATTGATGATTTGGCCAATTGTGCCAGGCCACCCTAAGTGGTAGGGATTTACCTCTAAACATGAAACTTGCAGAGAGCATGGTTGGGATGGGGTTTGGGAGCAGCCATGGCTCTTGCTACTTCAGCAACTTCTACCAGAAGCATCACTCTGTCTTGGAAAGACAGCTCTGCTTTTAGACAGCAGTATGACCTTATGCAAATTACAGGTATTCCATAAGAGTTAATTCTCTCATTCTTAAACCAAGAGCAATGACATGCCTTTCAGAGGCTCATGGTGTGATCAGTAAGGAGGATAAGTGCTAAGTTGGGAGTCTGATTGCTTGGGTGTGCAGCTCAGTTCTCCCACTCATGAATAACAGTATTAAATAATTGTGCCAATAAAAATAGTATTAGAATGTCCATTCTGTATATCTGTGTCTCCATTCCTTCCCTGCAAATAAGTTCACCAATATAATTTTTCTAGATAGTGGGGGAGGGGAGAGGGGAACTAACGGAGAAAGCAGCATGAATATATATACACAGCTGGGTGTGTGATGGATAGCTGGTGAGAAGCTAATGTGTAGCACAAGGAGCTCAGTCTGGTGCTCTGTGATGGCATAGAGGGATGGGATGCGGGGACTGGAGGGAGCCTAAGGAGAGAGAGGACGTCTGTGTCATTATGGCTTATCTGCACTGTTGTATGACAGAAACCAAAGCAACATAGTAAAAATAAAAATGATAATATTTAAATAAAAAATAGAAAAAAAAGAGGACATGGAGAACACCAAGAACATGTCAGCACAGCACAACTCTTGCTATAACTGCTCAAGAACTGCCTGCTATGGATGTTTTAAAATTATCTTCTGTGTCAGTGACGCCTAGCACAGGGATTGGCACTGCCTAGGGCAGCAGTGGTGTACCAAGCTGGCATTTTGCAGCTCACAGGATGCTGTCATGAGCTCCCATTGATTTCACTTTTATAGCCATCCTATCAGACTGGAGCTGGGCATCTTATTCTATTGGGGCTGATCCTGCTGCTGCTGCCAGATGTCAAGGGACCCCCAGGTCACACAGATGCCTGTTGCCACACTTAGGCTCCCGAGGGAGCATGACAAGGACAGCTCAGCTGCACGCTTGAGCTGAACCTGAGCCTTGCTTTGTCTGTGAGGCCTGCAGCTTTCTCGTCCTGGGGTGCAGTGAAGACTCTGCAAGGATCCCTTTGCACCTTCTGCTTAGGGTTTTATATTCATTCAAAAATCATTCCCCTGGACACTGTGCTGCAGAGAGACCTACTAATTTCTTTGTTGTTGTTACTATGTTGCTGCTGTTGCTTTTAATCTCATGGTCAAGTGAGATTTATAAATACTGAAAATCATAATAATCTTTAAGCTTCTGAAAAATCTTGCAGAAATCTTGCAGTATTTCCCAAACTTATTTAACTCATAATTTTCAGTTCTTGTCTTGAAATACACCATACATAACCTTAAAAGTACACAAAGTAATGTAAGGTTGTATATAATGTAGGTGTATATAGAGATATCTATATGTGATTGGAAATTAAAAAGTTGAGATAGCTGACCCTACCTTAAGATATTTGATTATCTTGGAGGATTAATAGGAGTAGGACAGGATAAAGATTGGCTTCAACTGCATATATATTCTTTTTTAAAACGGTTGTTTCATGACTTTGGATTGTGCCATCTCAAGAATGTCCTGCGTAAGAGTTGTCTCTGTTTTTCAAAATCATCCCTCAATTTTAACAAGTGCTTTGTCAGAATCCTTTTTTCACCATGTCTGCTATGTCTGTGGGTGCTGATTTGAAGGGCTCGCGGGTTTGCACAAGGATCCCCCAGTGAGAAAAATTGCCTTCATTTTACCATTACATTATCTCTTCACAGGTTCTTCTGAGAAAGGTCCAGTGGAATCCATGCTTGTCAGGTGAAAGCCAAGGCCACATCCTCCCATCACTGATCCATTCAGTAGTTTTCAGGAGTCCAATCGCCATCTCCTCCTTCTGTGTGACCCCTGCCAGGAGACAGGTAGGATGCTGAATAAATAGGATCAGAGCTTCCATAACGTGGAACAGCTTCAGGGTGGAAGATTCAGGATGAAGGGCTTGGATTTCCTGTCTTCCAGACTCTTCTGTCTTGGAAAGTCTTAGAGAATACTAGATTATTATCCCTTATCCCATAGAACCCTCTTTCAGAAATGCTGCCATGGTAACAGAGGACAGGCTTCTGCATCCAGCTAATGAAAAGCCAACTCAGCCTGGAAGAAAAGTGGAAAGTATTAGTCACTCAGTAGTGTCCAACTCTTTGCGACCCTGTGGATTGTAGCTCTCCAGGCTCCTCTGTCCAAAGGATTTTCCAGGCAAGAATATACTGGAGTGGGTTGCCATTTCCTTCTCTAGAGGATCTTCCCAACCCAGGGATCGAATCCGGATCTCCTGCATTGCAGGCAGATTCTTTACCATCTGAGCCACCAAGGAAGCCTGGAGACACTCTGATATTAGGGAGCTAAGGACCAAGCATAAATTGCAAAATAAAATTGATCTCTTTGCTCCTTTCACCAGTATTACATCCCTGCATCCCTGCTATAGAAACCCATTTCAGTGTTTGGGGGCTTTCTGATTACTATTTGATGTATGTCAGTTAATTAATGTTAGTAGTCTTAATTTCTAAAAGAAAAAAAAAAAAGGGAAGCAAGAGGCAGATTAGGACTCAATGCAAAAAGAGCAAAGTTCCAAATCTCCCAACCCGTGTCCTCAAAATTAAGGATGAGTGTGAAGACAGTGAAAGGAAATGAGAGACAGTGACCCACATTACCTGAGCATCCACTTGCTATCAAGACCTGTATTAGATAGAGTTTGATTTTCCTCCTGAAGGGCTCCCCTGTAAGATGCTACAGACAAGACTTCTTCCCCAAAAGGCAGACTTTGGATTTTCTTCACCTGTTCATTAATTTATTTGTCAAAAAATATACTATGGTGTCATATTGATGAATGCTTTCTGAGATTAATCATTTATAAACAGAGAAAGGCGTAGGATGGGGAGGTCTGCATAGGTGAATCGAGATCAAGTTCCCAAACAAAAGACTGAAAATAAATCTGAAAGATGATACAACAGTATAAATTGCTCATAAATTAAAAGCATTACTATGAATGAAATATTTGCATCTCCTCAAATTTACATATTAAAGCCTTAATCTTTAATGTAATGGCATTTGGAAGTGGGGCCTTTGGGAGGTAATTAGGTCATGGGGCTGGAGCCCTCATGAAGGATTATATGTGTGAGTGTGTGTGTGTGTGTGTGTGTGTGTGTGCATGCTCAGTCACTTACTTGTGTCTGACTCTTTGAGACCCCATGGACTGTAGCCTGCCAGACTTCTCTATTCTATCCATGGAATTCTCCATTCTATCCATGGAATTCTCCAGGCAAGAATACTGGAGCAGGTTGCCATTTTCTCCTTCAGGGGATCTTCTCGACCCAGGGATTGAACCTGTGTCTCCTGCATTGGCAGGTGGATTCTTTACCACTGAGCCCCCTGAAAACCCCCATGAGGGATTAGGGCTCTAACAAGAAGAGACACGAGAGGGGTGATACTTCTCTCTGACATCTGAGGCTACAGAAAGAAGATAGGTCCCTGTGAAATGGAAAGTGTCCTCAACAGACACCAGACTGGCCAGCACCTTGACCCTGAACTTCCTAGATTTAAGAACTGTGAGAATAAGTCTATTGTTTGAACCACCAGTCTGTGGCACTTTGTTTTAAAAATAGCCAAACTGATAAAGAGCAAGAATCACATATACATGTTTGTTGAATTCCTAGCCCTGTGAATGTAGGTTATGGTGTTAGGAAAAGTTTAACAAAAATGAACTTAATTCAAAATGAATTCATCATCAGAATATTTCCCAACTTTAATTTTATTGATATCTTACTTTCATTTCATATTACTTCGTCTATAGTAATTGTGCATCTATTGCTCCATTTGTGGTTATCAAAAACACTAGGGGCTAAGCTGACACTATTAGTAGCTTTGAATCCACGGGGAAGAGGGTGAAATATTGCCTAAGGTCCCACCATCCAAGTGGCATGGTCAGAATGAAGTCAAAACATTTGTCTTCTTTTCTTTACACCATGTTCTTCTTTAATCTAAGTAGGTTCTGTGGAATCAAGCCTCAATCACCAGCAGGATGCTGTACTCATATTAGGTGTGTGTGAAAATAAACACATAAATCGATTAAGTTGCTTAATTGAGACAGCATTTTGTCTCTTTGAAATGCTGCCTGGCCTCCTCTATGGAGACATATCAATGGCAACCTGCTAACTTTCTCATCAGAGCATGACTCCACTGTTTATTTTCATCCCAAAGTGGTACAAGAGTGATTTTTCTACATCTTTTTATATTTTTTTCCATGGTGGGAAAATCCTCCTGTGAAATGCCCTGGAAAATAGGATTTGGAACTTTGATTAGCAGCAGGTTGATTTTATTTTGTAGTGGTGTAAATTAATCTCTCTGTGTTCAGAAAGTCTTGTCCCCATAGGATCTTATCTTTTGTGTACTTCAAAGAGCAGCTCCTATGTCTGAGAAGCTGTGAAGATTCAGTGTTAACACTGAAAAAGTAATAGCTTTGGTTACACGCAACCAAAGGCAGGTTTGGAGGTCAAATTGGCTTTTTTCATTGTTTCATTTAAAATCAAAGAGAGTCAAAGTACTAAGCACTTATTAGCATTTCACACTGTGTCCTGGGCATGTATCTTCAATCATGCCTATGTCTCTTATGTCTCTGCCCCGACCCTCTTTTCATTTGGTTTACTTGTACTCATTCATTAAGTCATTGATTAATTTTCACTTCCTCAGAAAAAATATCTTGATTCCTCCATTTCCTTCTCACCACTCAACACTCAACCAGAATCAGATGCCAAACCCTCCCCTCACCCGCTGATGTTTTGAAGCTTCTATATATACATCCTTTGAACAGGTATCATGACAACTGTTAGTTGTGCACTTAACGCTTTCCCAATAAATTATGCACTCCTTGAGGATAAAAATAAAAGCATTGCAACCTGTATCATTGCCAACAGTTGGCAAAACATTTGATATTTTGTAAACCTTCAATACATAGTTACTGAATAGATAATGAATTAATGAGGGAATAAGTGAGGGAATGATTGCCCTTAATATCCAGAAAACTCCAGTTCAGTTCAGTCACTCAATCGTGTCTGACTCTGGACCCCATGGACTGCAGCACACCAGTCTTCTCTGTCCATCACCAATTCCTGGAGCCTGCTCAAACTCATGTTCATCCAATCAGTGATGCCATCCAACCATCTCATCCTCTGTCATCCCCTTCTCCTCCTGCCTCCAATCTTGTCCAGCATCAAGGTCTTTCCCAATGAGTCAGTTCTTCACATTAGGTGTCCAGGGTGTTGGAGTTGCAGCTTCAGCATCAGTCTTTCCAACGAATATTCAGGATTGGATTCCTTTAGGATTGACTTGTTTGATCTCCTTGCAGTCCAATGGACTCTCAAGAGTCTTCTCCAACATCACAGTTCAAAAGCATCAATTCTTCAGCACTTAGCTTTTTATCATCCAACTCTCACATCCACACAGGACTCCTGGAAAACCATAGCTTTAACTAGACGAACCTTTGTCAGCAAAGTAATGCCTCTGCTTTTATTTATTTATTTAACTTTACAATATTGTATTGGTTTTGCCATACAGCAACATGAATCCGCCATGGGTGTACACATGTTCCCCATCCTGAAGCCCCCTCCCACCTCCCTCCCCATACCATCCCTCTGGGTCATCCCAGTGCACCAGCCATGAGCATCCTGTATCATGCATGGAAGCTGGACTGGCGATTCATTTCACACATGATAATATACATGTTTCAATGCCATTCTCCCAAATCTTCCCACCCTCGTCCTCTCCCACAGAGTCCAAAAGACTGTTCTATACATCTGTGTCTCTTTTGTTGTCTCACATACAGGGTTATTGTTACTATCTTTCTAAATTCCATGTATATGTGTTAGTATACTGTATTGGTGTTTTTCTTTCTGGCTTACTTCATTCTGTATAATAATATGCTGTCTATGTTGGTCACAACTTTTCTTCCAAGGTGCAAGCATCTTTTAATTTCATGGCTGCAGAAATCTCAACTCATAACAATGGCTATACACACAGTAGCCAAAGGATAAAAGGAAAGATATACCCATTTGAACGCAGAATTCCAAAGAATAGCAAGGAGAGCTAAGAAAGCCTTCCTCAGTGATCAATGCAAAGAAATAGAGGAAAAAAATAGAATGGTAACACCTAGAGATCTCTTCAAGAAAATTAGAGATAGCAAGGGAACATTTCATGCAAAGATGGGCATAATAAAGAACAGAAATGATATAGGCCTAACAGAAGCAGAAGATATTAAGAAGAGGTGGCAAGAATACACAGAAGAACTATAAAAAAAGATCTTCAGGACCCCGATAATCATGATGCTGTGATCACCAACCTAGAGCCAGATATCCTAGAACATGAAGTCAAGTGGGCCTTAGGAACCATCACTACAAACAAAGCTAGTGGAGGACACAGAATTCCAGTTGAGCTGTTTCAAATCCTAAAAGATGACGCTCTGAAAGTGCTGCACTCATTATGCCAGCAAATTTGGAATACTCAGCAGTGGTCCCTGGACTGGAAAATATCAGTTTTCATTCCAATCCCAAAGAAAGACAATGCCAATGACTGTTCAAACTACTGCACAATTGCTCTCATCTCACATGCTAGTAAAGCAATGCTCAAAATTCTCCAAGCCAGGCTTCAACAGTACATAAACCATGAACTTCCAGATGTTCAATCTGGACTTAGAAAAGGCAGACAAAACAGAGATCAAATTGCCAACGTCCATTGGATCATCAAATTGCCAACATCCATTGGATCATCAAAAAGCAAGAGAGTTCCAGAAAAACATCTATTTCTGCTTTATTGACTATGCCAAAGCCTTTGACTGTGTGGATCACAGTTTGTGGAAAATTCTTAAAGAGATGGGAATACCAGACCACCTGACCTGCCTCCTGAGAAATATGTATGCAAGTCAGGAGGCAACAGTTAGAACTGGACATGAACCAACAGACTGGTTCCAAATAGGGAAAGGATTACATCCAGGCTGTGTATTGTCATGTTGCTTATTTAACTCATATGCAGAATACACCATGAGAAATGCTGGGCTGGATGAAACACAAGCTGGAATCTAGATTGCTGGGAGAAATAGCAATAACCTCAGATATGCAGATGACACCACCCTTATGGCAGAAAGCAAAGAACGAAAGATCCTCTTGATGCAAATGAAAGAGGAGAGTGAAAAAGTTGGCTTAAAGCTCAACATTCAGAAAACGAAGATTATAGCATCTGGTCCTATCATTACATGGCAAATAGATGGGGCAATAGTGGAAACAGTGACAGACTTTATTTTTTATGGGTTCCAAAATCACTGCAGATGGTGACTGCAGCCATGAAATTAAAAGATGCTTGCTCCTTGGAAGAAAAGTTTTGACCAACCTAGACAGCATATTAAAAAGCAGAGACATTGCTTTGCCAACCAAGGTCCGTCTAGTCAAGGCTATGGTTTTTCCAGTGGTCATGTATGGATGTGAGAGTTGGACTATAAAGAAAGCTGAACACCAAAGAATGGATGCTTTTGAACTGTGGTGTTGGAGTAGACTCTTGAGAGTCCCTTGGATTGCAAGGAGATCCAACCAGTCCATCCTAAAGGAGATCAGTCCTGGGTGTTCATTGGAAGGACTGATGCTGGAAGCTGACGCTCCGATACTTTGGCTACCTGATGCAAAGAACTGACTCATTTGAAAGACCCTGATGCTTTGAAAAATTGAAGGCATGAGCAAAAAATGACGACAGAGGATAAGATGGTTGGATGGCATCACCAATTTGGAGTATAGTAAGTAAGCTCTTGGAGTTTAGTAAGCTCTTGGAGTTAGTGATGGACACGGAAGCCTGGCATGCTGCAGTCCATGAGGTCACAAAAAAAAAAAAAAAAAAAAGTCGGACATAACTGAGTGACTGAACTGAACTGATACACACAATATATTGCTAAGCTAAAATTATCAATGAAATCCAAGGTTTTATGACTTCAAATCTGATTCTACCTAAAAGCTGCAGATTAAAGTTGAAAAAACATAATTGTAATTGTTGATTTCTGAGTTATGACTGAAGCCTGCTACTGTAGCTTGGGAGATAATTATGTTTTTTAAATAGTACAAGATTTTATAACTAAGGAAACTCTGGAAGAGGTGTCTCAGAAATAGCACTTCTATTGAAATTAAGAAGTGATCTGAAAATTCTAGCTCCTAAGAAGTCAAATAAAACAAAACAGCAAGACTCAAAGAACAATGACCTAGTGTTAAAAATAACAAAAATGAATTATGGATGGTAAGGACTTCTCTGGTGGCGCAGACAGTAAAGAATCTGTCTACAATGCAGGAGACCCAGGTTCACTCCCTGGATCCGAGAGATCCCCTGGAATAGGAAATGGCAACTCACTCCAGTATTCTTGCCTGGCAAATTCCATGAACAGAGGAGCCTGTTGGTCTACAGTCCATGGGGTTGCAAAGAGTTGGACACAATTGAGTGACTAATATTACTACCTTTTTATGGATGGTAAAGTCCAAGGAGTTCTGAAAATGGATCTAGTGATCTCAAAAGAGCATAGGTTTTTGAGAAGTGAGATGTGTTTGATTGGGTTGTGCCATTTGACAGGAACAGTATCTGACTGACAGGAACAGTATCTGGCCAACAGTATCTGGACCACAGGCTCCCCTCCAAAGTCCTATGGCTCACATACCTTCCACATCTTGCCTCCATCTCTGCTGCTTTGCAATATTTTCTCATTCTACCCCCAAGCAGTTGGATGTTTAAATAAGGACAAGCTATTTTACTACTGACTTTTAACAGCTTATTACAAAGAATGAAATCATAATTTAAAAAGCAGAAATGAAATTAGCCTGTATGGTAATGGCAAAATGTGTTGGTTTTTATCACTGTCCTAATGCAGGCTTAAGAACATAAATGGCTGTTTTTTTAGTATTAAAAAAAAAAAATCACAGTCCTAATTTGTCTTGTTCAGCAGAAACCTGAGTGTAGTTGAACAATATGGAATGGGACGTTTAGAACACTTAATGTTGAATGCCAGTTCAGCCAATGAATTTGAGCATGTGCCTTAGTTTCTTTGATTCTTAGTGTATAAAGTATAGGATTCCCAGTATCTGTTTCCCAGGGTAATGAGTGTACTGAATGAGGCTATGTGTGATGAAAACTTCCCAGCATAATTCCTTGTAGGAGGACCACGGAGCTGTTGTCAGTCTCTTTATCTCAACAGCATATTTACTAGCTGTGTGACTTTGGGTAAGTTATATGACCGATCTGATTCTCACTGATTCTCACCTATGAAACTAACAAACAAAATCGATGGTACTGCTTTCTAGGGTTTTGGTGAACAGTAAAGAATACATGCAAAATTCTTAGCATGTCTAACAATGAAAGTGTTCTTAATGTATTATTTCTTTTTCTTCTTTGACTGGTACTTTCTTCAACCATGCAATGGGGGTTGAAAATGCCTGTTAAAAAAAGGTAATTTTAAGAATTAGAATATTGATTATGCTCTAAAGCTTTACAAATTTTCATGACATAGCACCTCATTATGTCCCTCTAATGCTCTCCATCTTATGCTTGTCTTAAAGTAGGAACAAACAAAAACACTCACATCCAATGACCTTACAGCTAGTGTTTTATCCAGACTGCTTGACAGAGCATTGCTTGAAAGAGCAATCTCAGTGAAAGACCATGCCTCTTATTCATGCTCACTGGGGCATTCTGCTACCTGCATTCAGAGGCAGACACATTCTCAGAAATAGACTAGAGAAGCTCTGAAAATCTGACAACTTCTCCCAGGCTTCCCAGATCCTTTCTAAAAATCCTGATGACTGTACTGTAAATGGAATTGGAGATGAGTAATAAATGCAGGGGCAGCGGCTGCAGGCTAAGTGAATCACAGAATAACAGACAGTTTTACTTTATGTGTTCTACTTACATCTAAATGTATTTATTTTACTGAGGTGCAACCATTAAGAGTTAGAGGAAAGTATATTAGCGTAGAGCCTGAAGACCTGGATTCTAAGTCTACCTTTACCAATTGTAATCATTTCATGATGACAACCCACATGATATTTCTGTATCCCCACTACTTTCCTTAATATGTAAAATGAGGGAAATGACTACCCCCAAAGGTGAACACTGGGCTTCCCAGATGGTTCAGTGATAAAGAATCCACCTGCCAATGCAGGAGCCACAGGAGATTCAGGTTTGATCCCTGGGTTGGGAAGATCCCCTGGAGGAGGAAATGGCAACTGCTTCAGTATTTTTGCCTGGAGAATCCCACAGACAGAGTAGCCTGGGGGGCTATAATCCATGGGGTCACAAAGGATCAGACATGACTGAGCAACTAAGCACACACACAAAGGTGAATGCTGTATGTGGTATCATTTTGCAAATTCTACCAAGCCACTTGTTTTATTGTAATTTTTAGACTTACATGTTGCCTTTATCTCTATGAGACACTGCAAGAAACATAATCTAACCCATGTTTCCAAGGGACAAATACCTTGAACTGGAGAAAATGAAGGCTATGTGATCTGAGGGGTGAAGAGACACAATCTAACTCCATTTAATCCCATCTCAAAAAGCACAACTAGAATTTCTAATCTCCAAAACAAGAGAGGTGACAGTCTTCTTTTGTGTGGTCACATTACCTTGATAGTCAAAGGGTCTTTGACACAATGCAATATCCACAAACCTGGTTTTCCAAAATGCTTTGCAGGGCCGTCTTCTGGAACACTACGAAGGAGGAGTTCCTTGAACATGCCTGTGCTTTTACACCAGCCTACGATTGTTCACGTGGCTCATTCTCTCAGCTCAGAATGACCTGCTGGGCCACATGCTGATTAGCTCTGACCATTATACCCAGGCTTTTTCTCTAGAGCTGGAGCTCAACTGTCCTCTGTTAAATAAAGTAAGAGCTTCCCTGGTGGCTCAGAAGTAAGGAATCCACCCGCAATGCAGAAGATGCAGGTTCGATCCCTGATTTGTGAAGGTCCCCTGGGGAAGGAAATGGCAAACAACTCTATTATTCTTGCCTGGAAAATCCCATGGACAGAGGAGGCTGGCAGGCTACAGTCCATGGGGTCTTAGAAGAGTTGGACATGACTGAGCAACTAAACAACAACTAAAGTAAACTTTACACATTGTGATGGGTTTGTTCTCAAAACTTTTCTTTGCTAATAGGTGATCAATCTTATAGATCAGTGATGCATCTTTTAATCTTGATGTTTTACTGTCCTGTGAAGCCTCTGTCCCATATTAGTCACCTCAATAAATGTTTCCGAGAAACAAAACAAACAGACAAACAATAAAGTAGATCAGCCGTAGAGTGTGGATGGTTCCAGAGGAAGCCAGTCAAAATAGAAAGCAATGTTATACCAACAAACCTAAGGAGAAGTCGAGTGTCCTTTGCCTGGATGAGAATATAAGTCCAACAGGTGGAAGAAGAGGGGATACATTTGTCCAGTCTGGCACAGAGGACAGACTTATGACCGATGAAGAGAAGTTAACCAGCACAACTGACTCCTCTCGGGGTGGTGAGTTCCTCACTGGGCATCAAGATCAAACATGGGTTGGATGACCACAAGGTGGAGATTTTGCGTATGGAGACAATTACTATTTCTGAATAGCAGGGGATAACTTCTCCTTCAGAGAGTTCTTTTGATTCCTAATATCCCATTTTTTCTGCAATTGTACATTCTATGAATCCGAGATAACTGATTTCAGAGGGGGGTTCTGTTCAGACAGAGGAAGAGCATACAATGAACAGAGAAAGAGTTTTCAGTATGCACTTCATCAAAAAAAGTGCCTTATGGTTACCAGAGTTGGGGGGAAGTGTGGGACAGATATATTGGGAGATTGGGGTTGACATGTAACACTTTTACATATAAGTATATAATTAATAAGGATCTACTGCATAACACGGGGAACTCTACTCAATTGTCTGTAATAATCTATATGGGAAAATAACCAAAATGGACCAGAATTACTGAATTTAATTCAGATGACCTTTATATCTACTACTGTGGGCAAGAATCCCTTAGAAGAAATTGAGTAGCCCTTATAGTCAACAAAAGAGTCCAAAATACAGTATTTGGATACAATCTCAAAAATGACAGAATGATTTTAGTTCATTTCCAAGGCAAACCTTCAACATCACAGTGATCCAAGACTATACCCCAACTACTAACGCTGAAGCTGAAGTTGTAGGTCTATGGAGACTTACAAAATCTTTTAGAACTAACATCAAAGAAAAAAGATATCCTTTTCATCATGGGGGATTGGAATGCAAAAGTGGGAAGTCAAGAGATACCTGGAGTAACAGACAAGTTTGGCCTTGGAGTACAGAATGAAGCAGGGCAAAGGTTAACACAGTTTTGCCCAGAGAACACGTTGGTCATAACAAGCACCATCTTCCAGTAACACAATAGATAACTCTACACATGGACATCTCCAGATGGTCAATATCGAGATCAGAGTCATTATATTCTTTGCAGGTGAAGATAGAGACACTCTATACAGTCATAAAAAACAAGACCTGGAGCTGACTGTGGCTCAGATCATCAGCTCTTTACTGCAATATTCAGGCTTAAATTGAATATAGTAGGAAAAACCACTAGACCATTCAGGTATGACCTAAATCAAATCCCTTATGATTATGTAGTAGAGGTGAGAAATAGATGTAAAAGCTTGGATCTGGTAGATAGAATACGTGAAGAACTGTGGCCAGAGGTTCATAACATTGGACAGGAGGCAGTGAGGAAAACTATCCCTAAGAAAAATAAGTGCAAAAAGGCAAAATGGTTGTCTGTGGAGGCCTTACAAATAGCTGAGAGTGAAGAGTGGATATTCACTTTACTGTACAGCAGGAACTAACACAACATTGTATATCAATCATACTCCAATAAAAATGAAAAAATAAAAGAGCACTTTATGTGGGATGCTGTGATTCTGCTATGTTTCTTGATTTATTAATTACATTTATGACAAGGATCTACCATCAGGCTTTGTGTGCTATTGAGATTAAAGGGGAGTTGATGGAACTCAAAGTTTTGCTCAGGTCTTTCCTCAAACGTCCCTTCTTGAGAGAGTCCTCCCCAAGCATGTGTTCTAAAGTGGCACTTTCTTCACCACTTTCTGATCATTTACCTCATTTGAATTTTCTTCCTATCATACAATCCCGTCTGAAGCCTTACCATATACCTATTTACTTGTTTAATACCAGTCTCTCCCAGTATAATGTTAGCTCCAGAAAAGTGAAGTCGCTCAGTCATGTCTGACTCTTTGCGACCCCATGGACTATAGCCTACTGGGCTCCTCAGTCCATGGGATTTTCCAGGCAAGAATACTGGAGTGGGTTGCCATTTCCTTCTCCAGGAGATCTTCATAACCCAAGGATTGAACTCGGGTCTCCTGCATTGTATGCAAATGCTTTAAGGTCTGAGCAACCAGGCAAGTCTGTTCACTTCTAAATTTCCAATACCTAAATTTGTATCTTGCACATGGATGGCTTTATTTTCTTGGGCTCCAAAATCACTGTAGATGGTGACTGCAGCCATGAAATTAAAGATGCTTGCTCCTTGGAAGAAAAGTTATGACCCACCTAGACAGCATATTAAAAAGCAGGATATTACTTTGCCAACAAAGGCCCATTTGGTCAAAGCTATGGTTTTTCCAGTAGTCATGTATGAATATGAGAGATAGACTATAAAGAAATTTGAGCTCTGAAGAATTGATGCTTTTTATCTGTGGTGTTGGAAAAGACTATTGAGAGTCCCTTGGACTACAAGGAGATCAAACCAGTCAATCCTAAAAGGAATCAGTCCTGAATATTCATTGGAAGGACTGATAATGAAGCTGAAACTCCTATACTTTGGCCACCTGGTGCCAAGAACTGACTCATTTAAAAAGACCCTGATTCTGGGAAAGATTGAAGGCAGGAGAAGAAGGGGACGACAGAGGATGAGACGGTTGGGTGGCATCACCGACTCGAAGGACATTAGTTTGAGCAAAGTCCAGGAGCTGGATGGACAGGGAAGCCTGGTGTGCAGCAGTCCATGGGATCTCAAAGCGTCAGACATGAATGAGTGAACTGAACTGAACTGAACATGGATGACATTTAATGGATGCAGTCACCATCTACAGTGATTTTGGAGCCAGCCCAAAATAAAGTCTGTCACAGTTTCCCCATCTATTTGCCATGAAGTGATGGGACCAGATACCGTGATCTTAGTTTTCTGAATGTTGAGTTTTAAGCCAACTTTTTCACTCTCCTCTTTCACTTTCATCAAGAGGATCTTTAGTTCTTCTTCACTTTCTGCCATAAGGGTTGGGTTGTCTGCATATCTGAGGATATTGATATTTCTCCTGGTAATCTTGATTCCAGCTTGTACTTCATTCAGCCCAGCATTTCTCATGATTTACTATGCATGTAAGTTAAATAAGCAGGGTGACAATATACAGCCTTGACTTACTCCTTTCTCTATTTGGAACCAGTCTGTTGTTTCATGTCTAGTTCTAATTGTTGCTTCCTGATCTGCATACAGATTTTTCAGGAGGCAGGTCAGGTGGTCTGATATTCCCATCTCTTTCAGAATTTTCTGCAGTTTGTTGTGGTCCACCTAGTCAAAGGCTTTGGCATAGTCAGTAAAGAAGAAGTAGATGTTTTTCTGGAACTCTCTTGCTCTTTTTCTATGTTCCAGTGGATGTTGGCAATTTGATCTCTGGTTCCTCTGCCTTTTCTAAAACTAGTTTGAACATCTGAAAGTTCACAGTTCATGTACTGTTGAAGCCTGGCTTGGTGAATTTTGAGCATTACTTTACTAGCGTGCGAGATGAGATGTTTGCATTCTCCGCCCCCCCCAAATATTTATGTTGACTCCCTAATTTTCTGTATGACTGTATTTGGAGATATGTCCTTCAAGGAAATAATAAAGGTTAAATGAGGAGATAAGAATGAAACTTTGATCCCTTAGTATGTGTCCTAATAAGATGAGACATTAGGGAGCTCTCTTCTCTTAGACAGCAGGTAGGAGGAAGGCGAGGTAAGGACGAGTGAGAGCATGGCCATTAGCAAGCCAGGAAGAGAACCCTCAGCAGTGGCTGACCCTGGCAGACCACTATCTGGAACTTCTAGTCCCTAAAACTGTGAAATAATACATTTCTGCTGTTTAAGCCACCCAGTGTGTGGCGTTTTATTATAGGAACTCGAACAGACTGATTCATTATGAAATCACCAGTTCATCTAAGTCTGAATCCATCCTCTATTCTTCTGATCCTATCTCCTAAAACACGCTGCTCACTCTGCCAAAGTGAGTGGCCTCACAATACTCAAAAAGCCCAATACATTTCACCTTTTGCACTTTTGCTCACATGTGAAGTAGATCCTACATGTACCTATTTTTTACTGTATAAAAGTAAATTGAATCAAGATGAAAAAAATAATTGGACTATACAGACAGTTGAGCACCAAAGAATTAATGCTTTTGAATTGTGGTGTTGGAGAAGACTCTTGAGAGTGGAAGATCAAACCAGTCCATCCTAAAGGAAATCAGTCCTGAATATGCATTGGAAGGACTGATGCTGAAGCTGAAACTCCAATACTTTGGCCACCTGATGTGAACAACTGACTCATTGGAAAAGACCCTGATGCTGGGAAAGGCTGAAGGCAGGAGAAGGGGATAACAGAGGATGAGATGGTTGAATGGCACCACTGACTTGATGGACATGAGTTTGAACAAGCTCCAGGAGCTTGGTGTGCTGCAGTCTATGCGGTTGCAAAGAGTTGGACACACCTAAGCAAATGAACTGAACTGAAATTTAATGGAGATGAAACAAGGAGTAATATTGACTGCATGATTTAGAAAAGATTTGACCAAGACAGTTGAGCAAATGGATTTTCAGATCAGATCAGTTGCTCAGTTGTGAGCATGAATGGATTTTAGTGGTCACCAAATGTGCCCAACAAGTTAATGACATCACACAGGGCTACAATGTTGCATGATTACTAGTATGCTTGAGGGAAGTGTGTGTTGATGGGATGTGGCCTCACATGGTACAATGAAAGCCCATTGTATGGTGCCCAGGACTAAGCTGCATGTGAATCTCTGCTCTTCACCTTACTAGATACTGATGATGAACATATCACTGACTCTCCTTATGCCCTGGCTTTCTTATTTATTCGGTGAGAATAAAAACTTCTATTTGCTTTCGAGCTCATTTCATTTGATAAGCAAATGAGAAATGAATGAGATTATGAGTGGGACAGGTTTCGTAAACCAGAAACTCTTGTAATTATAGGAGTTAGATACTCTGCCAACCAGCACCGTGCCTGACACATGCTGGATATTTCATACTTGTCTGTGAATAAATGTTCTTTGAGATGCGTATTCTGTTTTGCTCCAATCCCTCCCACTGAGCCCTTCCTTGGCCAGCACTGTGCAGTGCTGGCAGCAGCAAAAGGACAAGTACTTGCTCAGTTCTGCTTCTGGTTTCATGCACTGAATATGGAAAAAAGGAGTTTAACAATTTCCAGGAAAACACTAAATGACATCATAATTCATTGCTCTATTTTATCACCTCTAATAGTGCATATTGGCTTCTTTGGTGGCTTAGATGGTAAAGAATCTGCCTGCAATGCAGGAGACCCAGGTTTGATCCCTAGGTTGGGGAGATCCCCTGGAGAAGGGAACCACTACCCACCTGAGTATTCTTGCCTGAAGAATTCCATGGACAGAGGAGCCTGGCAAGCTATAGTCTGTCCATGAAAGTGAAAGTTGCTCAGTTGTGCCCAACTCTTTGCAACCCCATGGACTATACAGTCTATGGAATTATCCATGCCAGAATACCGGAATGGGTAGCCATTCCTTTCTCCTGGGGATCTTCCCAACCCAGGAATCGAACCGGGGTCTCCTGCATTGCGGTAGATTCTTTACCAGCTGTGCTATCAGACAGTCCATGGAATCACAAAGAGTTGGACACAAGTTGGGGACTAACGCTAATATTGCTAATTATTTAAGACGAAAGTCTTCTTAGGCAATTCAGTCATTAACTGTGTATACCAGTAAGGGTGTTTCTGCTTTTTAAGAGATTTCCACTAATATGTGCTGTGATGAAATTCTGAATTTCTCCCACAGAGCACTTAAAAATTGTAATGAAAAAATCTATGCTTTTATTCTGTTCATTGTCTGTATTGACTCAATCTTACAAGTCAGGTTTGTACATGTACCTTAATGTAAGCTCTATGAGGGCAAGTTCTGAGTCTGACTTGTTCACTCACTGTAAAATGATGAAAGGAACTCATTAAGTGTACACTAATTTCAAGTTCTTAGCAGCCTTCTATGCCATAACTGCAATGCGTTAATTACAGTTATATGATTTCTTCAGCAAAACGGGTCCAGTAGGACCAGACCTCGCCAAGCTTCATAAGCAGTTAATTGCTAAATATTCTTGAAACTAATAACTATCGACAAAAGTGACTATATTATGCCACTTTAAAGTTTTCCAATTCAGTTAATTCCCTTAAAAAGTCCAGAGCTGTAGCAGAATGATTATGTAATAGTTTACTCTAGCTGCCATAACAAAATAACATAGATTATTCAGCATAAACAAAAAACTTATTTTTTTCACAATTATGGAGGCTGAAAGTCTGAGATCAGGGGGCCAGCATGGGTGAGCTCTGGTGAGAACCCTTTTGCTGGCTTACAGACAGCTTCCTTCTAGCTGTGTCTTCACACAGCCAAGAGGGAGAGAACAAGCTCTCTGATGCTATTCTTTTTTTTGATGCTATTCTTATAAGAGTGTTAATCCCATCATAAAGACCTCACCTTTCATGATCTCCTCTAAATCTTAATTACTTCTTAAGGTTCAATTTCCAAATACCATCATACTGGGACTTCAGAGGCTAAGGCTTCAACATATGAATTTTGGAAGGATACCAACATTCGGTCCATGACACCTCATCTACCCGTCTGAAGATACTCAGAATGGGAGTCAGACTGGCTTGTCCACATGGAGTTGATCAAGTGCAGGTATCTGGGCAAAGCTAGAACCCAGCTAAGTTCTTTCAATACTGAATTCTACAATCTTGCCAAGCAAACAAGCTTTCCATAGTCCTTTCTTTAAAGATGCCTTTGTTGTTTTTGCTCAGTCACTAAGTCATGTCCAACTCTTTGTAACCCCATGACTGCAGCACACCAGGCTCCTCTGTCCTTCACTGTCTCCCAGAGTTTGCTCAGATTCGTGCCCATTAGGTCGGTGATGCTATCTAACTATCTCATCCTCTGCTGCCCGCTTCCTCTTTTGCCTTCAATCTTTCCCAGCATCAGGGTCTTTTCCAATGAGTTGGCTCTTTGCATCAAATGACCAGAGTATCAGAGCTTCAACTTCAGCATCAGAAGAGTATTTTACTCTCCATCATTTTTCATCATTTTGTCATTTTTACTCAATGCTATTTTTCACCATTTCCTCGCGGTTTTCCTCCAATTGACCTAGATGAGTCTTCCACAACTGGAGGTGAATTTCCTGCGTGAGGGATGTTCAGCGATGTCTGGGGAGGTTTGGGTTTTCACAACTCCAGGGAAGTGCTACTGTCCTCTAGTGGGTAATGGTCAAGGCTGCTGCTCAGCATCCTACAGTGCCCAGGTCAGCCCCACATGTCATAGCGCCAAGGCTGAGAACCCCGGGACCAGATGCAGGAGGGCTCACTGCACATCTTGGTTTTAGGAGCTGGGCTTTCTTCTCTGGCAGGTGGATGTTACAGGATTTCTGATCACCTCTTATGACCTGGATTCTTAGTCACTGTTCCTTCCTCAGAGGAATCACAGATCCAAGTTGTGATTTCGAGTGTGTTATTGTACATTAAAAAAAAAAAAAAAAAAGGAAAGGGGATAGTGGGTAAGAAGAGAGTGAGAAAGAAAGTGGATTTGTGAGTCATGAGATTTAATGTAATTCTTGTTCCACCAGTTACTATGAGCAGTGTCACCATGGGGCAATCATTGTATCTTCTTAAACCTCAATTTTCCCATTCATAAAATGAGAATAATTGCGTATGTATCATAGGATGGAGCATTCACATAAAATAACATGGATATGAATATGGTGATAAGTTAAAATAATAATGACAATAGCATTAATGATAATACATGAATAATATATTTACAATATTTATAGTTTATGTTGTATATCTAAATTTATATAAATATATAGTTATAATAATAACATAATGTATTATTACTATTATGCATTTGATATCATTATTCTATAACTATAAAATAAAACTAACAGTTAATAACAGAAATAATAGCTAATATTTACTGAGTACTTATTTATAGAAAATGCCCAGTACATAGTGGATTTTGTAAATAGTACAGTCAGAAAGTGTCAAGACTCGGAAATAGTCAGGAAGTAAAATGTGTGAAGAGTCAAGACAGGGAGGTCAAGGGGAGTTGCTGAGGCACACAGGGCACCCAGACTATTATTATGTGGCACTGGCTGCCTGGGCAGGGACTAGAGGAAGGTGACCTGCTTGGATAAAGGGAACATGGAGGACCGGAAACTTTCAAAAGGACTTGATTGAATGTCCTAGTGGATTAAACAGCTCCTCCCCAAAAGGTCCACAGCAGTGAGAAAGTACAATGCTCTGTACTGCATAAATGCGACATCAGTCACTCTCCACGAAGCCTTCTGTGTGACCAGCTCTTTACAGAACATCCAAGGTTATCCCCTGCAGCTTGCTGTAGTCCCACCACTTCTCTTTCATCTTCAGAGGATGCTCTCTGAGTTGGGCTTTCAGGTCTCTGGTTAATTAACCATCTAAGGGATGATACTCCTAATGGGTAGCACATTTCCTTTTATCCACGAGGCCATTGTTCCCTCCCCACCAGGTACAGCTGACCTAGAAATAGACCATATTGTACTGCTGCTGGGACCATTTATTAAGCAACCTATTTTCTGCTCCAGGTCAGCCAACAATGGATGAGCTGGCACAGAAACAGGGGTGATACCTATGTTGAGAAGGGAGTTAAGTCAGCAGTGAAGCCATAATGACAAAAAGGGGAGGCAGCTGTGTGAAACTGGTGGAATTCAAGGGCAGAGGCGCTCACACGCTGAGCAGAGGATGGGTTGTAACACCGTTGTCCTGTTTCCTGAATCTGGAGGAGGCTGTCTGTCTTGATTCTCCCCCCATAGGCCAGCTTGCTCTCCACTGCCCAGGTCACAGTTAGCACTCAGTATTGGTGGCTCTTTTGAAGATGTAAACCTTGGTGGCACTGAAAGGCAAACTGTAAAGTCTTAGAATCCCCCTAGAACTGCCTCACTAATCCTGGACCCTCTTCTGATGCCGGTCCCATGGTGCTTGACTCTGGGCTCCATCTTTCCATGATGACCCTACTCCTAAGGTCTTAATTGAACATGTGATCTGATCACTACCACCACACCCCCACCCCACCACCAGCTTTCTATCTCCTCTTGTCACTTCTGGCATGGAAAATCTCTACCCCCATCTCTCACCCACAATTTACCACCGCCTTTATTCTTCCCATACTACTCTACCCTTGGGGACAATTTCCTGCTGAGCAAGATTTAAGACAGATAACCAATAGGTAATCAATAATTGTACAGACTATGACTTTAATAATGACAAAGCTCTTGAGTGTTTTTTCCTAGTGTGTAGAAGCCAATCACATTTTCTCATATATGACCAAAAAACCTTAAAAGGTGCTTCCAGTCATTTAATTGATGCAAAATCCTACTATAGAGGCAAACCACTAAGCAGTCGCCTGGCCCAAGTCCACACACTTAGCTGAACTGGAGAAGAGGTAGAGGAGGAACTGTTATTTCATCAAGTACTTCGTGCTGCCCTAGGAATAGTTCTTAGACTGTGTGATCGTAAAGTATCTTAGATCAGGGATGAGAAGATAAATGGTAAAGGGGGTACTGTGAAGCCAGTTATCATTATGGAAAACTGGAAATTGGATGTGTTTCAAGGCATCTGGATCCAGTGTGGAGCAGGCACCTTGGAATTATGCAAACAAGAGTTGAGGAGCTGGAGTATTTTTGCCTGGATGCCTTTGTTCATGGGTTAAAAGCAGCTGCCTGGTGGGCATTCCTTCCTTGGTCCATCTGCTTGTCCTTTGGACAGCAAGATAAGCTCCATGGTGCAAGAAAGCTTTTTGAAGGAAATGCAGGTCATAGACCCTGGGCTGGTGAGTTATTGAGATAGTCAAGGTCAGGGAACATAGGCCGGCCACAGGCAGCAGTAGTCACAAATCCTTAATATACATTATTGGGAGGAAAGAATCAACCATCAACTTCTGTTGAATCCCTGATATAAAGCAGACCTTGTATCGGGTGTTTCATGTACTGGCTCATGCAACTTAGTCTTCACAGAAATTCTTGGAAGGCGTTGTCAGTAGTTCTGGTTTCATTTTCAGAGTCTGGGAGCCTTTAATGTTCTATGACACAATCACACAGTGAGGTCAGGGCCAACCAGGAGTTGATTTGGAGGGACCCCAAAACCCCTGTCCTTTCTATGGTCCCTGGTACATCTGCAAGAATTCAAACACTGGTCTCTTTCCCACCCTTACAGAAATCATTTCTGAGCCCATGGGTTGAAAAGAGACTGAGGAAATGTGTACCAAAAGGGGAGGTGCATGACCAAGTCTACAGCTGGGAGGAGGTTTCAATTTCCAGACAGGCTCATCTCTCTGCTAATGGCCCAGAAAGGGGAGAAAGTGGCCTCTTCATGAAATCTGTGGATGGCACAAAACTGGAAGATGCTGTAGAGACTCGTTGGACTTCCCAGGTGATGCTGGTGGGAAAGAACCCACTGCCAATGCAAGAGATGTAAGAGACTGAGGTTTGATTCATGGGTCCAAAGATCCCCTGGAGGAGCACAAGGCAACCCACTTCAGTATTCTTGCCTGGAGAATACCCACGGACAGAAGAGCCTGGTGGCTTACAGTCCATAGGGTCCAAAGAGTCAGACATGACTAAAGTGACTTAATGAGCATAGAAATTTGTTAGGACTGAGATACCAGCCTGTGTGGACAACTTCGTGGGTAGAGAAAAACCAGAGAAACAGCCCTGTTTGAACTCACTAAAGGCTCAACAACAGAAAAAAGAGGTTTGGTTTTGTTTGAAAGGTGAGTTTGGCCAGGACAAGGAGCTAACATACAACTGTTATTTCAGCTCTAGAGCAAATGAAGTACAGCGCCCAGAGAAGAAGAGGCTGAAAGAGTGAAGCAGAAGTTCATCAGACAGGAACTCCAGAGCCGCACAGTGTCAAAATATGCCAGAGCTATTTCCAGCAGTCAGATAATTGTGGTGCCATTTGATCAGCGAGGGTGGAAGAGAAAGACCCTTCCTTCCAGGAGACTGGGGATCCAGCAGCCCAATGCAGGGAAAAGTCCCCACTCCTCAGACTCAAAGGGACTATGAGAGCTAGCAGAGGGCAAAGATCCTAGGAAGAAAGTGAGTGCAGACAGAGCACATTCAATGCATGGGAAGCAATTTCGTATATTTTTCATGGAACTTTCACATAGATCATGGGTATCCTTGAAAGAATGGCAATATCAGAACTTCACCCTCTCTCGCTTTTGTCAACCCAGGTAGAGAAAGGATAGAGAAAGACACAGGAGACAGGAGAGAGAGACCCATAATTCATAAATGTGCCCCAAACCATACCACATAGTGCAAGCTCCCTCTCCAGCTTTTCCTGAGCTCTACTGTCTTCTAGGCTCTACTTCTTGTCTTCATAAAGTGAGAGAGTTGGGGCAGTTTGTTACCCGCCCCCCGCCCTTTATTGAGATGTGAAACACATTATCAAAAGTAATAAAGCACTGCACAGAACTTTTTCCCCCAGGCTTACTGAGAGCTCCATGGCAAATAAAAATTGTATACATTTAAGGTCTACAGCTTGATGCTTTGATATATGAATATACTGCAAAATAATTACCACAATTAAGGCTATTAGCATATCTATCACCTCACATAGCACTCCCCATCAACTTTTTGGAGAGCACACTTAACGCCTACCCTCTCAGTGAATGTTAAGTGCTCAATACAATATTATTAACTATATTCATTCTGTTGTACATCATTTGACCCTGTATTCATCTTGTATAACTGAAATTTGGAACCCTTTGGCCAGTATCTTCTGAATCCTCCATTACCAAGTCCCTTGTAATCACTGTTCTATTCTCTGCTTTTATGGGTTTGACTCTCTGCTGCTGCTGCTGCTAAGTCGCTTTAGTCATGTCCGACTCTGTGCAACCCCATAAACGGCATCCCACCAGGCTCCCCCGTCCCTGGGATTCTCCAGGCAAGAGCACTGGAGTGGGTTGCCATTTCCTTCTCCAATGCATGAAAGTGAAAAGTGAAAGTGAAGTCGTTCAGTCGTGCCTGACTCTTCGCGACCCCACGGACTGCAGCCTACCAGGCTCCTCCGTCCATGGGATTTTCCAGGCAAGAGTACTGGAGTGGGGTGCCATTGCCTTCTCTATTGACCCTCTACATTCTACATATAAGTGAGATCATGCAGTATTTGTTTTTCTGAGTCTGGCTTATTTCACTAGTATAAAAGGAACTTAAACAACACAATAGCCCCCACCCCAAACTCAAATAGCTTGATTTTAAATCTACAAAGAATCTGAATAGACATTTCTTTAAAGAATACATACAAATAGCTAACCAGTATATGGAAAGGTGCTCACCATCACTGGTCATCAAAGACTAGAGATAAAAACTACAATGAGATATCATCCCACACAATACTTTACAACATTTTTACCAGATGAGATCAAGGCTATTCTAAGTAAAAATGAAAATGGGAGCTAGGAGTCCAAACTGCTCTGTCAAATTCTTACCCTTAACGTCCGACCTTCCAAGGAAGTCTTTGTTCTCCAGGAAAGAGTTGGAAACACTGTCTCTTAGTTGATCTCAAAATGTCCCATCAATTCTAAAATATGATAGTTTAGTCTTCCCCACCACTAAATATTTCAGAGAGATATTTTTTAATTGAATAACCAAAGTTATTATGGAAAAGAATTCTTTTGAGGAGCTGGGATCCATGACACTCACTTCTGGTTTACTAATCATTAGTCTCTGGGGGAACTGGACGGTTCATGCTCATAATCACCCAGGGTTTAAAAATCTTTCTTATCACTCATTACAGTATTAACATCTGAGTGAATTTTAAGTGCTGGAAAAATAAAAGCTAATTAAGGCATGGAGTTACTAGATGAAGTCTGGTTTTCTTTCAATTGACTTGGACAATCTGAACAATCATTTAAAAAGGACGAAAGAAGGAAAAAAGAAAGAATGGAGAAAAGGAAAGAAAGAAGGAAGGGAACATGGAGGGAATGAGGGAGGGAGGAAAGAAAATTCTTTAAGCAAATGTAGATTCTATTTCAGTAGAGCAACCTATTTGTTTTGAGCAACATTCAGAGTTTTAACACTGAAATTTCTGCATCTGGGAATCCCTTCAATTTGGAGTGAAACATGGTGGTTCACCCTGATTTTAGGATTCAATTCACTTTGCAAACTCCATACCATTCCCAGTCAGGCTGATACCAGGAGTATGTAAAAACTATTTTCAAGCGCCATGCTAAGAAACTCCTGGGAATGTCATAGGGAAACGATTGCAGTTTGGCCTCTGACAGTTTAGAATCTATCCTCAAGGGGTAGCTGGTGAAAGCAGACCAGGCTTCTAGTTAAAGACTTGCCAAGGTCATATGGTACAAGCTATAGGTACCAATGATGAGGGCCAAGATTCCTTTTTCTCCTATTTCACTAGAATGTAAGCTGCTTTTATCTATTAATGACATGAGAGCTAGGCTGCCTGCAAGATTTACATTTCACCTAACACCAATTCATCCATTTATCTACTGCTATTCATCCAATGGCACATTCTCATTCAGTCTTCAGTTCAGTTTAGTTCAGTCACTCAGTCTTGTCTGACTCTATGCCACCCCATGGACTGCAGCATGCCAGGCCTCCCTGTCCATTACCAACTCACAGACTTTTTCTCAAGTTCATGTCCATTGAGTCAGTGATGCCATCCAACCATCTCATCCTCTGTCATCCCCTTTTCCTCCTGCCTTCAGTCTTTCCCAGAATCAGGATCTTTTCCAATGAGTCAGTGTTTTGCATCAGGTGGCCAAAAAATTGGAGTTTCATCTTCAGCATCAGTCCTTCCAATTAATATTCAGGACTGATTTCCTTTAGGATTGACTGGTTGGGTCTCCTTGCAGTCCAAGGGACTCTCAAGAGTCTTCTCCAACACCACAGTTCAAAAGCATCAATTCTTTGGTGCTCAGCTTTCTTTATAGTCCAACTCTCACATCCATACATGACTACTAGAAAAACCATAGCTTTGACTAGATGGACCTTTGTCAGCAAAGTAATGTCTCTGCTTTTTAATACCCTATCTAGGTTGGCCATAGCTTTTCTTCCAAGGAGCAAGCATCTTTTAATTTCATGGTTGCAGTAATACCTAATTATGTTAGAGAAGAATAAAGACCTTAAGAATGCAAACAAAAATACATACTAGGGTGAAGAATAAATATCATAATCACTTAATTAGAACTGCTGCAGCTGCTGCATTCACTGCCCCCAGGGGGACCAGTCACCAAACTTACAGTGTGTAGCCAAATGGTACCCCAAGAAGTAAAGCAATGTTGTGCTTTTACCCATCATGGTGCTTACGTGATCATTATAGAGACAGTTATAGAACAAGTGTGAGCACCATTGCTTCTACAAAGATGAAACATGCACAGTAATGTGATAATGATCAGTGAAAGGACATGGCGGCACAGCAGTAAAGAATCCGCCTGCCAGTGCCAGAGACACAAGTGATGTGGTTTCAATCTCTGGTTGGTAAGATGCCTTGGAGAAAGAAATGGCAACCCACTCTAGTATTCTTGCTTGGGAAATCCCATGGACAGAGAAGCCTGGTGGGCTACAGTCCATGGGGTCACAAAGAGTTGGACATGACTGACCCACTGAGAGCACACACACACAGTCTAAACTCCAAGACAAGATTTCACTCACAAATACAACAGAAAGAAGGAAGAATGGTAGGAAAACGAAATTGCCTCATTTTGCAAGTAGGGAATCAACCACATTTCTTTGGGTAAATGTTTTCTTTTTTTTTTTAATTAAAAATATACAACCATTTGAAAACACTAGAAATTAGAGGGAATTATACAAAAT
The DNA here is from genome assembly GCF_032452875.1 of Bos javanicus. Taxonomy (NCBI): domain Eukaryota; kingdom Metazoa; phylum Chordata; class Mammalia; order Artiodactyla; family Bovidae; genus Bos; species Bos javanicus. Next base: position 106,628,533 of record NC_083873.1, read on the forward strand.
AAGAAATCTGAAAAATAATAAGTTCATCAGCCAACAGTGATCAATATTATGATTGGGTCTTAAAATTGTTTAAGGCCTTTCCATTGCACTCTGGGTAAGATCTATGTGTCTGAAGAGACCCTTGAAGATTCATTAAGATCAGGCATCAATCTGCCCCAACAGCTGCCTTTGTAAGCTCATTTTACATAGACTCTGGGAACCCAAGTAGTTTGAGTTTTCCAGCTGCATGCTACTTCTCTTTTCTGCACTTCATCTGTGCTTTTCCTTTTCTCTGCTGCTCTTTTCTACCTCCTTCCTCCACCCCTTTCCTTCCTTCTGGCAGCCTTTCAGGTCCATCTCTGAATTGACTTGCTCAAAGATTTCCTAGGACCCTCAGACTGGGTTGGTTGCCTCTAGTCTTGAAAATATGCCTGTTACTGCCCTTAGCACATCTGGTGGTAATGATCTCTTGATGATTTATGAGGTTCTTGAAGAAAAAAAATCTGTTTTGTCTTTTCTGGTGACCCAGATAAGCACTGGTGACCCCAGTGCTTATCACATTTCTGGATGGCAAGTAATTTGCTGCATAAGAAAAGAAACTCTCAAGAGAAGCTCCTTGCCTCTGGCCAGCCAGCTAACCTGTCATAGGTAGTATTATTACCACCATTTTTCTAGGAAGCTTCATCTGAAACCTTGTGAAAAAACTGTGCACCATTCACCTAATTTCAAATATCTATATGGCACTCAGTTTGGTCAGAGTGCACTTTGTGCCAGAAATTGCCATGAGCAAATGGAATCCAAGTCAGGCTGCTGAGTATTCATTTTGCCCTTGATTCAAGTGGAAGGTAAAGTTTTTTGTTTTTCAAAACAAAAGTATGATTGTAGCGCTTTTACTTTCTACATATCCCTGTGTCCCATCTGTTATGAAATTTTTCAAGTCCTTTATCTATCAATTCCTTCAGGATTTTTGAATCTAGAATAAATAAATAGATGAAGTTTTCTCTGGAATCGTCATGTTTAAGATAACTAATCACATTCCCCTGATGGCTCAGTTGGTAAAGGAAGCGCCTGCAATGCAGGACACCATGGTTCAATTCCTCAGTTGGGAAGATCTGCTGGAGAAGGGATAGGCTATGCACTCCAGTATTCTTGGGCTTCTCTTGTGGCTCAGCTGGTAAAGAATCCACCTGCAATGCAGGAGACCTGGGTTTGATCCCTGGGTTGGGAAGATCCCCTGGAGAAGGGAAAGGCTACCCACTCCAGTATTCTGGCCTACAGAATTGCATGAACTATACAGTCACATGCAGCCATGAAATTAAAAGACGCTTGCTCCTTGGAAGAAAAGCTATGATCAACCTTCAGTTCAGTTCAGTTCAGTCGCTCAGTCATGTCCGACTCTTTGCGAACCCATGAACTTCAGCACGCCAGGCCTCCCTGTCCATCACGAAATCCCAGAGCCTACACAAACTCATGTCCATTGAGTCAGTGATGCCATCTAACCATCGCATCCTCTGTCATCCCCTTCTCCTGCCCTCAATCTTCCCCAGCATCAGGGTCTTTTCAAATGAGTCAGCTCTTTGCATGAGGTGGCCAAAGTATTGGAGTTTCAGCTTCAACTTCAGTCATTCCAATGAACTCCCAGGACTGATCTCCTTTAGGATGGACTGGCTGGATCTCCTTGCAGTCCAAGGACTCTCAAGAGTCTTCTCCAACACCACAGTTCAAAAGCATCAATTCTTTGGTGCTCAGCTTTTTTTATGGTCCAACTCTCACATCCATATGTGACCACTGGAAAAACCATAGCCTTGACTAGACACAACTTTGTAGGCAAAGTAACGTCTCTGCTTTTTAATATGCTGTCTAGGTTGGTCATAACTTTCCTTCCAAGGAACAAGCATCTTTTAATTTCATTCCTGCAATCAACATAGAATATGATAAAGCAAATGCACATATGACCACCTTTCAAGTCCTCTTTCCTTCATCCCCGTTTAAATAAACAATGCAATTTACTGTTTCCTTTTCTTTTTTATCAAATTTTCTAAGAACTGATGAAAATTCATTGTTTTATGACTTATTTTATTACATTTCAGGTTTCATGGACACTGTTGAGTAGGTCTGTGCTGTATTTGGTTTATCACTGTGCAGAATTCTACCTCATGAATATAGTGTGTTTATTTATTCATTCAACTGTTAGGGGACAGTTGAGTTGTTTCTGGCTTGTGCTACAGATAATAAAGTCGCTCTGAAGTTCTCATATGTGTGCTCTGGGGCACAAGTATCCTTGATTCTCTGTGGTGTGTAATTAGACGTGCAGTTGCAAGGTCAGAAAGTGGGCATAGCTTCAACTCCACTAGAAAGGAAGGCCAAGTGTTTTCTGAAGAGCTTATCCCAATATATACACTTCTTTCAGTGAATGAAACTTTCTTCATGGTAACTTTTTTTAGTCATTTTAACAGGCATATAAAGATATTTCTTTCTGGTTTCAGTTTGCATTTTCTTCAGTAATAATGAGATTGAAAACTGTTTTATATTTTTTGGGCATCTAAATTTCTTCTTACATTAAATGTCCATTCACATTTTAAGTCAATATTTCTATTATGTTTTCTTTTATTTATTTTTCTTTAAATCTTTATTGAATTTGTTACAATATTATTTCTTTCTTATGTTTTCATTTTATTTTTTCTGTTTTTGGATTCAAGGTCTATAGGATCTTAACTCCTTGACCAGGGATTGACCCCACATCCCCTGCATTGGAAGACAAAGTCTTAACCACTGGACCACCAGGGAAATCCCTCTCTCTCATTGACTTGTCAGAAATCTTTATTATGGCTTCTGGAATCAAGCTCTTCAGCGGTTGTGTATGTTGCAATAATTTTCTCCCTTTTTGTGGCTTACTTATTTTTTTTAACTCGTTAGTGATATCACTTAATAATATAAATTCTTTTAACGTAGTTAGTTTTATTCCAACTGTTTTTTATTTTATGTCATTTTAAATAAATTATTCTCTGTCCTGAATATATCCTCCAGTATTATCTTCTAAAAGCATATTAGAAAAAAAAATGAATGTCTTTCAGCCTTGCAGGACATTTGGTACTGTCAAAAACATCTGTAAGACATATGACCTACACCAAAAAGTTGTTGAAATTGGTTCTATCCAAAATGTCCATAATCATATTTGTGTGCTTAATTGCTCAGTTGTGTCTGACTTTTTGTGACCCTTTGGATGGTAACCCTCTTGTCCATGGGATTTTTCAGGCATAAATACTGTAGTGGGATGCCATTTCCTCCTCCAGGGGATCCTCCTGACCCAGGAATCAAACCCATGTCTCCTGTGTCTCCTGCATTACAGGCAGATTCTTTGCCTACTGAGACCTCAGGCTTCATGGCTATAGTAATAGTGTCTGACTGTTTGCTACCCTACGGACTGTAGCCTGCCAGGCTCCTCCCTCCATGGAATTCTCCAGGCAAGAATACTGGAGTGGATGGTCATTCCCTTCTCCAGGGGATCTTCCCAATCCAGGGATTAAACCTGGGTCTCCTGCATTGCAGGCAGACTCTTTACCATTGAGCCACCAAATGGTTTTGGACAGGATCAGATATCAAGGAACGTTTGATATGGACAAAATGTCTCCACTGATAATCCGTACAGGTCCACGTATGACCAAATACCATGAAGCTTTTGGCATGAACCAAATGCCTTATGGATGCTCTGGAAAATTTAAATAGCTCTGCAAATATCAAGGGCCTTTTGGCATAGGCCAAATGTCTTATGGATGTTTTGAACAGAACCAAATAGCAAACACATTTTGGACAGGACCAAATGTCTGTTAACCATCATTCATATTTAGGTGTTAGGATGAACTGGAATATTGTTCAGAAAAGCTTCATTGCCCTGCCACTCAGCCCCTTGGGTGTGTACCCCTGGTACCAACATACTGTGACCAATAGAATGCAAAAGAGCTTTAGGGGTGGTTACATTGTGCTGCTCAATCTCAACTTTCTAAGAAGAGCATGCCCAAGACAGCAGCTGATCGAAGGAGAATACCAGACTCAGAGAGCACACCTGAAGCTCATCTGCATCCTAGGAACAAGCCCAGTGACCTCAGATGGAAGCAGAGTAGACCCTACCAGCCTGCAGAATTGAAAGCAAGAAAAACATTAATGCTCTAAGGCACTGAATTTTGTAGCTGCCTGTTTTCTACATCACTGTATGTCCAGGTTATGTTGATCTGGGTCCAGCACAGGGTAGGTGCTGGTCTATCAGACATCACCTGCTTGTAGCCTCTCAAGGTCACCAAAATTGCCAATGGGATTCTGGTTGCCTTTCCCAAGGTAGCAACATGGTCCAGGACAAAGGAAGCTCACCTGTCTGGGTTCCAGATCTTTGCTTAACCTTGACTTGATCATGTATTTCTCATTGACTTCCCAGCTCTTTGATGAGATTTACACTCTAATTTCAAGCATTTTTCATTGTTATCACTGAGGGTGTTGGTTCCTGTTCTCATCTCTAGCCCATTGCTACAGGATGGACAGGTAAGGCAGACTGACTTATTAGCTTGTCCTGAAAGGTGAACACACCCCTCAAAAATGGTTGTCCATTGATTTGATGAGAGCAGTGTCCTCCCGCCCCACTTCTGAGCGTGATGTTCTTTGACAAGGGGTAATGGTGTGAAAGTTCAGCATGGGCATCTCTCTGTGTTATATTCTCTTCCATCTCTGTAGCCTCTCATCAGGTTCAGGACACACCCTATTCTACCTGGGCATTTCTTATCATTTCCTAATGAGTTGTTCTGCCTCCATTGTTCCCTTCCCACATTTTTCACTCTGCTTATGCCAGAAAAATCTGTCTAGCTTGGAAATATGGGTATGACCCCATGTTTCTTACATCCACAACATCTTGCTATGATATCTTCCAAAAATATCTGGTAGAACTCACCAACAAAGGCATCCATGTTTGGCTTTTTTTTTTTTTTAGTGAGAAGATTTTAAATAAGAATGCAATTCTTTAATATATAATGCAATTAATATTTTCTATTTCTTTCTCCACGTTTTTAATGAATTGCTTTCCATTGAATTTGTCCCATTTCTTTAAACATTCAAGTACACTGCCATATAAATGTTTATATTGTCTTATTTTAATTTTAATATCCATGAATTATGTTTGATGTCTCTTTTTTATTCTTGATATTAGTAGTTTCTATTTTCTTTTTTTTTTTTTTGTGACACATTTTACTCAGGATTTAACAATTATTTATTCCTTTTCAAAGGCAAATTTTTAAAGAATGGCTTGATTTTATTAAGTAAATAATATTTTAGGCTTGAATTTATAAATGGTTAGAGGATCACATGGGCTTCCCAGGTGGCACTAGTGGTAAAGAACACACTTGCCAATGCAGGAGACATAAAAGATGCGGGTTCGATCCCTGGGTCGGGAAGATTTCCTGAAGAAGGAAATGGCAACCCATTCCAGTATCCTTGCCTGGAGAATCCCATGGATAAAGGAGCCTCACAGGCTACAGTCCATAGGTTCGCACAGAGTCGGACGCAACTGAAGCAACTGAGCATGCATGCATGCATACAGTATCACGTGATTTGAAGATACAGAGGAGCTTGAGAACCTTCTAAAATAGTTTATATGAACTGGAGTTGAAAGGCAAAGATATTGCTCTTATTCTTAATAAAATCATTTATGTTGCTTTATATTTATAAAGTATATACATATATCAATTCAAAAAAATTAAAATTCAATTAAGGATAGATCATAACAGTACTATCCTTATGGAATGCTGTGAGAATTAAATAAGATAAAACATCTACAGTGCTTAGCATAATTTAGACATTTAATAAATGACAGCTATTTTAAATGTGATTTTTTTTCTGCAGACATCATTATAAAAACATTAATGCAACTCTAAATAAAACGAGAAAAATTTTACTTTCCAAATACATTACATAGTGTTCATTTGTCTTTGCTCTCTTCAATTTTTGTTGCTACACACATTTAGTTTTGCATAGCAGGAATAATAATGAACACATATGTTTGTATTTTTAAACATTATATTAACTAAACTTTTTGTGTTTCAATAGATATTTTAATCAGTGCTTTACACCTCATTTGGCCAGTTTGATACAATGTACTTATAACTGTCTTATTGTTGGTGCTTATTTTTTATCTGGATATTATATCTAGTTATTATAAATAATGCTAAAATAAACATATCTAACATAAACACAAATATTTCATAAATATCTCTAACATAAAATAAAGATCTCAACAGTCTTATTGTTGGTGCTTATTTTTTATCTGGGTATTATAAATAATGCTAAAATAAACATCTCTAAATTTTATGGTTCTTTTGGCTTTGGATAATTTTCTTCATTTAAATTCTCAAAACTGAGACTGCTACTTCAAGGCACATGACTGCATATATTTTCCTTAATAATGTAATTTCATATTTCTTTTCAAAACAGCTTTGACAATTTGCATCATCGGCAGTATCTGACTATATTGATTTCAGTACAGCTTTGATAACATTGGCTGTCATCAACACTTTAACTTTGTGCTAAATTTAGAAATTAGACAATAAATAATATGCTATTTTCATCCAGAAAATGGACCGATATTGCTCAATGAACAGTGTCATCATCATTTCAGATCTGTCTTTCTCTAGGAATTTATTTTCTGAAAAATAAACAGTTCAACAAATCACTCCCCAATTGAGCAGCATCTTGGATAAAGTTTGAGTTCCTTCTCCAGGTGTCCAAGGCTTTTCAACATGTGATCTAACCAATCGCTTCCCTTCTAGCTCATCTTCTATTTTTTTTCCTGCATCTTGCCCCATATGCTGCATGATACTAATCATTCACAGAACAAAGCATGCTATGTTATGCTTCCACCTGACTGTGCTTTTATTACACAATTTCTTTTTCTGAAATGTCATTTCCTATCTTGCTACTTTTGAAAGGCCTCCTCCTATCTCAAGTCTTCCCAGACCAGCATCTTCTAACCAGCACTTCAGCATTCACTCTTCAGCCACCATGATACTTTCTAAATACTTTTTCATAGCCCTTTCTATATTGTGTTTTGACTACTCTGTCCCTGTGTATTTTGCTAGCTAGACTCAGAGTTCCTTGAAGGCAGGAAACCGTGTTTTATTAATCTTGTGATGTTATCTTAGTGACTCACAATAAGCACATATTAATTTATTGATTATGAATAAATAGCATCATTTCATTCACCTTGCTGATCCACTTTAAAAGAATGAACGTAAGTGCCTGTGTGTGTGTCTTTGTGTGACCTTTGTTTTCACATTGTATAAGAAAAGGAGCTGAAAAGAGACGTTTCTAGGACAAGTTATTTCAGTTCAGTTCATTTTCATGGAGGATGACAAAAAGTCAATTTCAATCAGCATATGTCAACGCTCTGTGGATCCAATTTTAGTCCAGAGTTTTACACCTTGCACACAAATTATGAATTCTAGTTTCCCGACACGCTGTTCCCTTAGTTTATTCTCCCCTGCCTCCATCAGAACTTTCAAAATTGTTGCTTCAGGTTCATTCATGAATCTGCTGCGTGAGGTGCTCAGTGTGTTCAGACCACTCTTTTTATCTTGGACTGATTATCCACAATTCGAAAGAGTGAAGCTGATTCCTTACATGGAAACCTCAGCCTGACCTCACTGTTTATTCTGTTTCCAGCATCTCAACAACCTCAGTCTATCTTATCCAGGGCATTTTTCTGGGGGTGGACAATGTTTCAGACTGCCTCAAGAGAAGCAACATGGGATAAGGAGAAGAATTTTGACCAGGAGAAAAGAAAACTACATGCGACATCTAACCCCATGGAATTCTCAATTCAAATGCAATTAATGTGCTTGGAACCATCAGCCCCTCTTGGGTTCTAGGCAGAGCTCTGACAAGAATGCACTGTACTGAGGGTTTATTGTACATTTCAGAAACGCTCAAGTCCCCCATAAATAAAAGAAGGGTGCTGAATTCAGGCTCCTAGGAGCCTTTCAGTTCTGAAATTCTCCTACTTTAAGATTAGCACCTTAATTAGGATTAGTATACACACACTACTATATATAAAATAGGGCTTGCTGATGGCTCAGCAGGAGACCTGCCAATGCAGGAGACATAAGAGATGTGAGTTCGATCCCTGGGTCAGGAAGATCCCCTGGAATAGGGCATGGCACCCACTCCAGTATTCTTACCTGGAGAATCCCATGGACAGAGGAGCCTGGTGAGTTACAGTCCAATGGGTTGCAGAGTCGGACACAACTGAGTGACTAAGAATACATGTGTGCATATGTGAAACAATTAATAAAGACCTACTGTAGAGCACAGTACTACTATTCAGTACTGTGTAATGACCTATGTGGGAAAAGAATCTAAAAAAGATTGAAGGGAAAGTCATTCAGTCGTATCCAACTCTTTGTGACTCCAGGGACTATACAGTCCATGGAATTCTCCAGGCCAAAATACTGGAATAGATAGCATTTCCCTTCTCCAGGGGATCTTCCTAACCTGGGAATCAAACAGACGTCTCCTGCATTGAAGGTGGATTCTTTACCAACTGAGTTATGGGGGAAGCACAAAAAAATGTGTCTACATTTGTGATATTAGCAATTATATAGCTTATCCAGAAATGCTAGTAACTATACAGTCCATAGGATTCTCCAGGCCAGAATACTGGAGTACTAAGAGTTTCCCTTCTTCAGGGGATCTTCCCAACCCAGGGACTGAACCCAGGTCTTCCGCATTGCAGGCAGGTTCTTTACCAGCTGAGCTACAAGGGAAGCCCCAGAATACTGAAGTAGGTAGCCTATCCCTTCTCCAGGGGATCTTCCTGACCCAGGAATCAAACCAGGATCTCCTGCATTGCAGGTAGATTATTTACCAACTGAGCTATCAGAAAGACCCCTCTCCAAAAAAAAAAAAAGAGTGGATATAGGAATATGTATAACTGATTCACTTTGCTGTACGACACTAACACAACATTGTAAATCAACTATACTCCAACAAAAAAATTTTAAGATGTACATCTTGGGTGTGTGATTATATAAAATGTTCACACAGTTCGTGACAAAGGCAACTGGTGGATGCAAGAAAACAGGAGATCCAATGCCTCAGGGATCTGAGTTTGAATCATGCTCTGTTAACCTCAAGTTATAGAACCCAGAGGAGGGCACATGAACTTTCATGTAAAAGACAGATAATATTTCTAGTCCTGCCTGTCACAGGGGATGTACTTGGGGTTAAAAGGAGGAGGGCTTACTGGGTAAGCCAGGCTGTGTTGCACACACCTACAGAGATAACCTGGACTCTTGACCTAAAACTGTCAGCTCCTATCAGTCTGAGCCTGGAGAGCAGGGCTGCTCCTGTTTATGGCTGTTTGTGCAGCATCTTGTGTGGCATCCAGGGCAGCTGGGCCCTTAATAAATACTTTGGTTGATGCTGCAGTGTCTGTGTCAACAACCCAAATGGGCAGCGTACAAGCTTGGAGGCTTCCCTAGTGCTTGGCATATATTTGGAAAATCCATCCCTCCCATTTCAGGACTTAGGATACTTTTATAGCAGTTCCTGGCAGGATGGTAATATTGAAAAAAAAATGAAATATGCAGCATCTCATTTCTCAAAAAACTACTTCAGCATCGCACCCTGCAATCCCTACAATGTGTGGGAAGGGCAGTCAGCTGTGACTTGATGTTGCTGTAAATCTGGAACTTACAGATGATTTCTTTTTTTGTCCCTTTGTCAACCTGCATTAAAGTCAGATTAAGATTAACCCAGGACAGATCACATTCTTGAATCATACAAATACATTATTTGTAAATACATTCAAAAGGTCTTGCCTCTCACAGGTTGAATTCTGTCTTATTGAACAGGTCTTATTCTGAGGCCTGGGTAGAAGCTTCCTTGGTGGCTCAGAGGATAAAGCATCTGCCTGCAATGCAGGAGACCTGGGTTCGATCCCTGGGTTGGGAAAATCCCCTGGAGAAGGAAATGGCAGCCCACTCCAGTATTCTTGCCTGGAGAACCCCATGGACAGAGGAGCCTGGCAGGCTATAGTCCACGGGGTCACAAAGAGTCGGACACGACTGAGCGACTTCGCTTTTATTCTGAGGCCTAAGTTATCATCAGAATCTCTAACTGCATCTCACCCTGGGAACTTTGTGAAACATGAGGAAAGTGATCCAGGACCATAATAAAATAATCTGATACAGTACATATGAACCATATTTATTTTATTCAGAATCTGCACAATTGTGGGAAAATACTATACATGTTTTAAAATCTGCTTGTGGGTCAAATTCTATTTCTGGTACTTACTAGCTGTATCACCTTAGGAAAGAGATACTATCAGATAAATGTTTCCTATAAAACACCCAATGTCTAGTATGTTCCCAATAATCATTGGTTTTCTTTTTTTCTTTTGTGAACAGAATTAACCTTGAACATGAGTCTATGAAGTATTACATGAGAATGCAAAATGGAAAATGAATTTCTTAAGAGACTGAAAACAGCATATAAAGGCCCTACTAATAAAATATGTGTGTGTGTGTGTGTGTGTGTGCACACGTATGCACAAATGTGTATATCAAGGACCAGAATGAGAGGGAGATAAAATAAATGAATTTCTAAAAATATAGGTTAATGTAATGAGGATTGCAGATTAAATAAATGAGGGATAAGCAAAAATAGAAAAAAAATAAGCAAAATACATATAAAAATGGTTTGTGAACATAGAGAGGTGATCACTCCACACGGTTTCTTGGAGAAACGATTATTTCTAATAAAAATCTTTCCTATTTTTAGAAGAACTATTGGTGAGATAGATTAGAAATGTACCTAAAGGGAAAGTATGTTTGAATTCAACAAAGTATTTGGAAAGTTTTATATAGTACATTTTTAAACAAAAAGGTAGGTACAAGTCTGATCCCATTTTTCATTAGGTAAAGTGGAGGCATTTAGTGAGTTAGTCACTTGCCCATAACAAGCTATTGATAAGGGCCATGGGCAGTATTTGAACCCAGGCCACTCAACTCTAAGGCCTGTGCAGCTCCCCACTGGAACCACTGTCTCCCAAATAACCTCCCATATGTCCTGTTTAATAGACCATATTATATCAAGGAAGGTGCTATACGTTGAGATGTGTCCCCATCCAAATTCAGATGTTGAAGACCTAACCCCCAGTACCTCAGAATGTGAACTTAATTGTAGATGGAGTCTTTAAAAAGGCAATCAAGCTAAAATTAAGTCATTAGGGTGAGCCCAAATATATATGACTGATCTCTTTATTAAAAAGGGACTTGGAGACCAACACACATACAAGGAGAAAGCCGTGTGAAGATGAAAGGAGAGATCAAAGTTATGCTTTTATGGACCAAGGAACACCATATATATCTAGAAAAGCCCAAGAAAGTGGAAAAGAGACAAGGAACAGATTCTGTCATAGACTCAGAGTTGTCAACCCTGCCCAAACCTTGATCTAAGACTTCTGGCCTCCAAAACTGCAAAAGAATACATTTCTGTTATTTTAAGCCATCCAGTTTGTGGTTCTTTGTTAGGATAACCCTAGGAAATTCAGACAGACTGGACCTTTGATTTCTTTCCTCATTCACCTTCCTGAATATGACTTCAATGAAGATAGGGACATGTCATTCCTCCTTGGAGATGCAGTGAAGGTCGGTGAAACTGATGAAATAAAATTGTTCAAGCAAAGCCAACAATAGGATGAGATCCGGAAAAAATAACCTGTATACATAGCGTCTTTCCAGGCATCTTCCCAGGTGGCACAGTGGTAAAGAATCTGCCTACCAACACAGGAAATGCGAAGAGACACAGTTTCAGTCCCTGAGTGGGGAAGATTTCCTGGAGAAGGAAATGGCAACCCCCTCCAGTATTCTTGCCTGGAAAATTCCATGGACAGAGGAGCCTGACAGGCTACAGTCCATGGGCTTGTAAAGAGCTGGACATAACTGAACTGTGTGCACACACATACATGAGATAAATAGGCATTTCCCCTGTGAATGAGCATGTAATGAGCTTCATTTACATGGATTAATCATAGAAATGATTCAAACACCTGATAGAAATTTAGCAACGTATCTATTTTAACGAATTCTTCATAGTTGGCTAGGGGATTAGGTCGTTGGAAGTTTCTAAGAACTAGTTATGTATTCCTGAAAGAGAATTGCACTAATCTCATAAGATACACCATCTTCATCTATCGGTATCAGACCTTCAGCGAGAAAGCTTAAAAGTAATGTATTTGATGCCCAGATGTTAGAGCATGACAGTGTTCTGCTGCAGATAGCTCAGACTTCTGCTCACTCTTCAGCAGTGTCTCGATGCAACTGTGTATGTAAAGGGGTAAGAGGTTGTTCAAGTTTGCTGCTGCTACTACTGCTGCTAAGTCACTTCAGTTGTGTCTGAATCCGTGTGACCCCATGGACTGCAGCCTGCAAGCCTCCTCTGTCCATTGGATTCTCCAGGCAAGAATACCGGAGTGGGTTGCCATTACCTTTTCCAGGGGATCTTCCCAACCCAGGGTTCAAACCCAGGTCTCTTATGTCTACCTGCATTGGCAGGCAGGTTCTCTACCACTAGCGCTAGCCGGGAAGCCCTGTTCAAGCTTATGATCGCAGTGCGGCATACGATGGTCATAAAGCTTTTAAATGAGTTTATTTGAACTAAAGGAAGCAGTGGGTTGAAATACATTTTTAAGACTTTTTCATGGCATAGGACAATCCCTCTGAAGATTTCTACTACAGAACATTTTTATATAAAGAGCTGAGAGTTGATAGGCATAAACAAGTTACTTTTGAAAAAGAGAAAAAAAATGAACTTCCAAATCAATAAGAGTATCTCTCATGAGAATATATCTACTTTGATTTTTCATGTTGCTTTTCATGTAATCATGTTGCTATTGATGTGAATTTATGCTACGATTAGAAGGAGTTTATGCCACTCTTTTCAGGCACCTGGTCACTAGAAACTGGACTTTGAATAAACTCATGAATACTTGAACTGGGAATATTTACATCTGGCATGATGCTCATCAGAAGCACCTGCCAACCTCATTCTGCTTATCTATAAATTATACATACATTGTACCTGTGTGACATTGAATTTTCTGCAGTTTAGCACTCCTGGAAACACGTTTGACACTTGAATAAACTACTTTTGATCAGCTCAGAATACATGGCTGGCAAAAAAGGAAAATAGGAAAAAGATGAAGAGATGCGTCTCTGATTATTCTAGGCAAAGGGAAGAGAGAGGTGCTATCTTTCTAATTATTAACAGAACAGGGCAGAAGGACTGATCACAAAGGAAAGGGCAAAGAATGTCATGAATATGAGCTTTTCAGCCACTTAGGAAGGGAAAAAATTACACTGTGCCTTTGTTGAAAAACCGGGTTGTCTCTCAGTAAAAATGAAAACTAGGAAAGAAGACCAAGAACATTAACAGGGAGTCAAAAATTGTATTCAGAGCATTGCAAAGCACTGCACAGTAACATGAACCATAGAAAATTGGTGAATTGTGATAAAAGTGGAAAAGGATTCTGTGCCAAAAATACGCTTTTAGATTTAGTGACTTCTGTAATGATAGCACATAGCAGCAGCCAGTTACTGCACTGACTGTCTGTAGAAGAACGATGAAAACTCTGACATCAATTCCACAGTCTGGGATAGAGTGTATTTTTCACGAAGATGCTAGACACAAAAACACGAATTTAGACGTGCATTCAAGCTGAAGTTCTGTTGCCAACTAACTGTGGGGCCACTGACACATCTTTTAATCTCTATGACCCTTCTTCCCTCATCTGTAATATGAGGGAAATAATTTCTCTTTTATGTCAGTGCATGAGATAACATGTTTTAGCTTCTAGATATAAAGTAGATGTTCAGTAACTACTCCTTCCTTTCTTTTTTATTAGAAATTCTGTGTTTAGCATCATAACTATCAATATGGGTTTGCTGCTGCTGCTGCTGCTAAGTCGCTTCAGTTGTGTCCGACTCTGTGCAACCCCATAGATGGCAGCCCACCAGGCTTCCCCGTCCCTGGGATTCTCCAGGCAAGAACACTGGGGTGGGTTGCCATTTCCTTCTCCAATGCATGAAAGTGGAAAGTGAAAGTGAAGTTGCTTAGTCGTGTCCGACTCTTCGCAACCTCATGGAATGCAGCCTACCAGGCTCCTCCATCCATGGGATTTTCCAGGCAAAAGTACTGGAGTGGGGTGCCATTACCTTCTCCACAATATGGGTTTACCGTTCATTATTTGATTAAATCTATAGGGATGCACATTTTTATCAACAGTATCTGTGACTCATCCTTGCACTGCTTTGGTTAAAAGTCAAATGGCCTGGACTTGGAGCTAAATTCCAACACTTCGGCAAATTATGCTGTGTGACCTTACGTAGTAACCTCTCCATGCCTCCATTTCCTCAACTATAGAATGAGCATAATGAGTTGTTACCTCATGGGAATATTAGGAGGATTAAATGCTTTAATATTTGTAAAGTTCTTCGAGTAGAGACTTGTAAAGAGTAAGCTTCATCTAAGTATCTGTTCAATAAATATGCTTTGTGATTTAAATAAGAAGCATCCCTTTCTCATGGACAAAACAGACATCTACCTAACTGCCCCCTTCCACCTCCCAACCAAATGTGACACTAACTCTTTTCCCTTCTGCAACTAAGAACCCACTAAATGGGTGACCCTTCAAGTCTTTTGTCCCACTAAACTATAAGGTGGCTTAAAAATCCACACAGAATCCGTGTTCTAATTGAATGTGGCACACCTGGTTTTCCAGTAAGAAAAAGGTCAAGAGGGAGGGGACATATGTACACCTATGGCTGATTCATGCTGATGTTTGACAGAAAACAACAAAATTCTGTAAAGCAATTATCCTTCAATTAAAAAATAAATAAATTTTTTAAAAGAGGAAAAGGTCAAATCTACATATTATAATTCAGTGAACAACAGAACAGCCTTAGCAAGGTTGTGTGAGAAGTACCAGGGATCCTTCAAAGAAGGCAGCGTGTGTGAGAACGCCTGGTGTGTCCCGGCTCTGCCTCCCAGCAGCTGCTTCTGAACCTGCTCTCGGCTGAGAGCAAGGTTTCCAGGACAAAGCTCCCAGTCTCAGGGAGGGTGCAGATCCCATCAAATCCTTCATGTGGACAATAAACAAGAAGAAATGGCCCATTATTCCACCTCTCCGAGGAGAACAAGAATGTTTTATTAAGTTTACCTAGCTCTCCCCTCATTATGTTTCCCGTCTTAATGGTCAGTCAGCTGAAGAACAACCAGAGGTTATAGAACAGATAGTAATGCTTATTAGCCTAACAGCCTGTGAGGAGCCCGCAGGAGAAAAAGGTCTGATGCTAAATGCTCTGACGGAATTCCTGGGATTTTTATTTCATAATTAAGTCATTGAAGGTGGGAGGGGGATTCTATTCTGTTTTGATTGGTACACTATTTAGCCTTAAGCCATGAACAAATATGAGAGAGGAACAACCGACTCCGGTATGCCGCAGGATTTGATAAAAATAAAAAGTCAAGAACATATTCCTAAATATATCATTCCATATGAAAGTCAGGCTTGTCTGTTGGAGGCAAAGGAAGGGTGTGGCTACAGACCTACCAGAAGGAAGGCATGAACGTTTCCAAGGAGGCTATTACATGACGGCATGGGAGACCCTGAGACTGAGGAGGTAAAAATAATCTCTATAATTATGCATAATGTGATAATTGCTCTAACGAGGGAAGGATGTCTAAGGCATGAATTTTTAGTCCAAGGTTTCAAGCTGAAAATTCATCAGGAGCTCCATGCATGAGCTTCAGATGGTGGACATGTCTAAGCAGCTGGTATGAATAGTACTCTACAAACTCAGGTTTGCAAAAATTAGACCATTATTTTTTATCCTAAAATCAAATGAAATCTGATGCTAAGCACTACCCTGTCAGGCTGGTGGAAAATTTGATGGAAATTGCTCTGGTCTGTTCCTCGTGGGGCAGCATGAAATGCCCAGCTAACTAAATCCTGGGTATCTCTCTGCTCTGGGGCTTTGGGTCACTATAGATGTGCTCATTGTCCAAAGCCTGAACTTCTCTTTTTGGCATTGGTTAAACACTTTATTTTGTCTTAATTTTTATTTGAATATATTAATTTAGAATATTGTTTCAGTTTCTTCTGTACAACAAATGAATCATTTATGCATACACATATATCTACTCTTTTTTAGATTGTTTTCCCTTATAGGTTGTTACAGAGTATTGAGGACAACTCCCTGTGCTGTATAGTGGGTCCTTATTTGTCATCTGTTTTATATATTGTTGTTTAGCCACTAAGTCATGTCTGATTCTTTTCTGACCCCATGGACTTTCATCTACCAGGCTGCTCTGTCAATGGGATTTCCCAGGCAAAATACTGGACTGAGTTGTCCTTTCCTTCTCCAGGGGATCTTTCCTGACCCAAGGATCAAATCTCATATCTCCTGCAGCTCCTGCATTGGCAGGCAGAATCTTTACCACTGAGCCAACAGGGAAGCCCTATTTTATATATAGCAGTGTGTATATGTCAAGTCCAATTTCTTAATTTATCCCTCCCTCACTTTCCCCTCTGGTAACCATAAGACTGTGTTCTACATCTGTGACTCTATTTCTGTTTAAGCCTGTCATTCAAATTCACTGGAAGAATCAAAAGCTTTACAGACAAGCAAAAGCTCAGAGAATTCAGCACCACCAAACCAGCTTGACTACAAATGCTAAAGGAATTTCTCTAGGCGGAAAAAAGACCAGGTTAAAACAACCTTGTACACATGTAGACTGCTATATCAAAACCTCATGGGAAGGGCAAGGCAAAAACTTACAATAGATACACACACAAAATAAACTTATTTTCAAAGTTATGTCTTGCTGCTTCCGTGTCAAGCCAAGGACATTGCTCAGGGTCCAGTCTCCTTTATGAGAAAGGTCCCCAGTGTCCTCTGAAGTCCCCATTTCCTCCCAAGAACCTGCCCCTCATGGGACCATAAGATTATGTTCAGTTCCTGGCTTGTAAATCTTCCCAACCTGTGAATCAACTCTTTCTGTCACCAGCCCTCTACGTAAATTTCTTGGGTATGTCACTTATGCACAGGTTCAAAAACTTAAGATTTGTATCTAGGTAGGCATTTGTTGGGTCAGTCATATCTACATCTTCAACTTTATTGGATATTACCACAATGCACTCAGAGACATACAGAAATCCGCCCTCCTTCAAGGAGTATGTTCTTCCCAACTCCCAACATACTTGACAGAAGGGGAAACTCAGAATTTTATAAATTTCTGCCAATTTGTGTCATGAATACTATTAATATTTTATTTTATTTTAGGCCACACTGTACAGCTGGTGGACCTTAGTTCCCCGAACAAGGATCCAGCCCGGGGCCCCAGCAGTTAGAGCACTGAGTCCTAAACACTGGACCACCACGGAATTCCCTCTTGGTGCGGTTTTGATGTTCATTTTCCCCATTAGCAGAAAGGCTAAACATTGTTGTCATTTTACTTGATGATCATTCATATGTATTTTCTGTATGTCATCTATTTATATCCAGTATACACTTTCCATTAGTTTTTTTAATTAGTGATTTTTTAAATCACTTTTTATGGATTTGTAAGAGTGTTTCTTAAATGTAGGAAACTAACCATTTGAGAGTTATGTATATGGTCCATTTCTTCTCCTAGTCTTTTAATTAAACTGAAATTTTTGACTTTGAAGTAGGCAAATTATTTTATTGTTCACATTTTTTTCATTTTTTAATAAATATTTTCCTGTCCCAAAGCCTTAAAGGCTTTCTCCTGTATTTTCTTTTAAAAATATTAACAAGTCCCTTGGATTGCAAGGAGAGCTAACCAGTCCATCCTAAAGGAAATCAACTCTGAATATTCACTGGAAGGACTGAGGCTGAAGCTGAAGCTCCAGTAATTTGGCCACCTGATGCAAAGAACTGATTCATTGTAAAAGACTCTCATGTTGGGAAATATTGAAGGCAAGAGGAGAAGGGGATGACAGAGTATGAGATGGTTGGATGGCATCACCGACTCAACGGACATGAGTTTGAGTAAGCTCCAGGTCTTGGTGATGGATAGGGAAGCCTGGGATGCTGCGGTTCATGGAATCGCAAAGAGTCACACACGACTGAGCAACTGAATCGAACTGAAGTAAAGGAGCTGAACCTTTAAAAATATGTCTGGTTTTGATTTTTATTTATGGTGTGAGATGAGGATTTAATGAACTTCCCTCAACCGGCCAGCACAATCTATTGACTATGCCATCTACATTGCATATCACGTTATCATTGGAGTATAGGACTGTTAAGATTCTCTATTTCTTTCTATTCATCTGTGTCAATTACCACTTTGCTGTAAATATTATAATTTTGCAAGTCATATCTTATAGGTCATTTCTTCTTTTTTTTGCTTCAAACTTATTTTAAGTGATTAATTTATTCTAAAATTTATATGGAAGAATAAAAATACATGAGTGGTAAGGTTAATTTTGAAATAGCTGAGCAAAAATAGTGACTTGTTCTACTAAATACTAATATATACTAAAAAGCAAAATAATTTAGATATTAAAGTTTGAGGTACATGAACAGATAAAAAGACCAAAGAAGCAGACACACATACATACAAACAACACACACACAGAAACCAATAACAGCAACAAAAAATTTGGATGTTTTGGTCCAATGTTCTCACATATAAATAATAGTAATGGTTTAATAATGTCCATCAAAAACAGTTGAGATTGCATTGAATTAATATTTAACAATTAACTTGAGAGAACTTAACATGTTTGCAGTATTAAATCTTACACTGATGAGTATTTTGTATCTTTCCACTTAGTGATGTATTCTTTAATAATTCCTCAAAAATGTTTTGCAATTCTTTATCCAAAAGTGCTGTATATTTTTTGTTACATTTATTGCTAAGGATCTTATAATTTGTTTTTATAGTGAATGGATTCTTTTCATTATAGTCTGTAATTAATTATTATGAAGTACATAAATTGATTTTCATATGCTAATATTGTTTACAGCAACTTACATTCAAATAGTTTAAATAGTCTGTAGCTTTGCTTACATTTCTTTGTATGTAATCCTGTCATTTCCACTTTTAATTGTTTATATATTTTCTTTTCTTTTTAGAGTTCCCGTGCTAAACATAAGTGATGACTTCAAGCATTTTTGTTTCATTAATGTCAATACTTCTAAAGGTCAGGGATTTCCTTGGCGGTACAGTGGTTAAACAATTGCCTTGCAGTGCAGGGGTCTCGTGTTCAGTCCCTGGAAGGGGAAATAAGACCCCAGTGCCTCATAGCAAGGCTCCTGCTCCACAGCCCACACACTTCATTTGGGCTTTGCAGGTGGCTCAGTGGTAAAGAAACTGCCTGCCAAAGTAGGATACACAGCAGACAAGGGTTCACACCCTGAGTCAGAGAGATCCCCTGGGGAAGAAAATGGCAATCCCCTCCAGTTTCCTTGCCTGGAAAATCCAGTGGACATAGGGGGCTGGAGGGCTGCAGTCCTTGCGGTTGCATAGAGTCAGGTGCAACTGAGCACACAAAGGTCATCACTGTGTGTGTTCTCTGATTTGTTGTTTTTCAGTCACGAAGTCCTGTCCAACTCTTTGTGACACCACGGACAGCAGCATGCCAGGCTTTCCTGTACTTCACCATCTCCTGGAGTTTGCTCAAATTCATGGCCATTGTGTTGGTGATGCTATCTAATCATCTCATCCTCTGCCTCCCTCTTCTCCTCCCACCTTCAATCTTTCCCAGCATCAAGGTCTTTTCCAATGAGCCAGCTCTTCACAACAGGTGGCCAAAGTATTGGAGTTTAAGCTTCAGCACCAGTCCTTCCAGTGAATATTCAGGATCAATTTCTTTTAAACCTGACTGGTTTCAATGCCATTCTCTCAAATCATCCCACCCTCTCCCTCTATGTATAATATCATATATGAAACGAGTCGCCAGTCCAGGTTTGAGGGAGGAGGGTTCAGGATGTGGAACACGTGTATACCTGTGGTGGATTCATGTTGATATATGGCAAAACCGATACAATATTTGTATTGTTAAATTTTAATTGTTAAATTTTAACTTGTAAAGTTAAAAAAATAAAATAAATTAATAAAAAAAAGAAAAATTAAAAAAAAAAAAACCCAAAAAACTGACTGGTTTGATCTCCCTTCCATCCAAGGGACTCACAAGAATCTAGCACCACAATTTGAAACCATCAATTCTTTGGTGCTCAGCCTTCTTTATGGTCCAATTCTTACATCCATATGTGATTACTGGAAAAAGCATAGCCTTTGTTAGCAAAGTGACGTCTCTGCTTTTTAATATGCTGTCTAGGTTTTTCATAGTTATCCTTCCAAGGAGCAAGCATATTTTAATTTCATGGCTGCAGTCACCATCTGCAGTGATTTTGGAGCCCAAGAAAATAAAATCTGTCACTCTTTTGATTTCTTCCCCATTTATTTGTCATAAAATGATGGGACCAGATGCCATGATCTTATTTTTTTTAATGTTGAATTTTAAGCCAGCTTTTTCACTCTCCTTCTACCTTCCTCAAGAGGCTTTTTAGTTCCTCTTCATTTTCTTCCACTAGAGTGGTATCCTCTGCATATCTGAGGTTGCTGATAATTCTCCTAGCAATCTTGCTTCTAATTTGTGAGTCTTCCAGTCTGGCATTTCACATAATGTAGTCTGCATATAACTTAAATAAGCAGGGTGACAATATATAGCTTTGATGTACACCTCTCCCAATTTTGAACCAATGAGATATTCCATGACTAGGTCCGTTGCTTCTTGACCTGCATGCAGGTTTCTAAGGAGACAGGTGAGGTGGTCTGGTATTCCCATCCATTTAAGAATTTTCCATAGTTTACTGTGATCCACACAGTCAAAAGCTTCTGCATAGTCAATGAGTCAGAAAGAGATGCTTTTCTGGAATTCTCTTGCTTTCTCTATGATCCAGCGAATGTTGGCAATTTGCTCTCTATTTCCTCTGCCTTTTCTAAACCCAGCTTGTTCATCTGGAAGCTCTCAGTTCACATACTGCTGAAGACTAGCTTGAAAGATTATGAACATGGCCTTGCTAGGATGTGAAATGAGCACGATTGTATGGTAGTTTGAACAATCTTTGGTATTACCCTTCTTTTGGATTAGAATGAAAACTGACTTGTTCCTGTCCTTTGGCCACTGCTGAGTTTTCCAAATTTGTTGACATATTGAGTGCAGCTTTTTAACATCATCATCTTTCAGAATTTGAAATAGCTTAGCTGGAATTCCACCATCTCCACTAGCTTTTCCAGTAGTCATACATGTATGTAAAAGTTGATCCATAAAGTAGCCTGAGCACCAAAAAATTGATGGTTTTGAAGTGTGGTGCTTGAGAAGACTCTTGAGAGTCCCTTGGACTAAAGGATATCAAACCAGTCAATCCTAAAGGAAATCAGTCCTGAATATTCATTGGAAGGACTGATGCTGAAGCTGAAGCTCCAGTATGCTGGCCACCTGATGTGAATAGTCAACTCATTGGAAAAGACACTGATGTTGGGAAAGACTGAAGGCAGGAGGAGAAGGGGACGACAGAGGATGAGATGGTTGGATGTTGTCACCGACTCAATGGACATGAGTTTGAGCAAGCTCCAGGAGATGGTGAGGGACAGGAAAGCCTAGTGTGCTCAATCCATGGGGTCGCAAACAGTCAGACACTACTTAGCAACTGAGCAACAACAATCACTAGCTTTGTTCACAGTAATGCTTCCTAAGCCTCACTTGACCCCATACTCCAGGATGTCTGGCTCTAGGTGAGTGAACCACAGCATCGTGGCCTTTGCTACATGTTTTTAGTAGATGTCAATTTAAATAATTTCCTTATATTCTTAAGATTTAAAAATTTTCGTTTTCATAAATGAGAATTGAAGTTTTCAGATATTTCTCTGTGTCTATTTATGGTTTATCTCGTCATCTATTGATGTAATATATTGCATATACTGATTTTATGATGCTGAACCATCTTTGAATTTCTGAGACAAACTCTACTTAGTCAGATTATATTTATTTGTATTTTCTGGATTTAATGTGCCACAATTTTTCAAGATTTTCACATCGTAATTCATTGGGTAAACGAGCTGATAATTTTCCTTTTGAAAATGCCCTTGCGTGATTCAGGAATCAAGATTGTCGCAGCCTCATGGAGTGAGTCAGAAATTTCTTTTAAGGCTTGTCTCTAACACCTTGCTATCTTTTTATTTGATGAGGAAAATATGGAGGGGATAATTTTGACTGTAGATTAAATGTATAAAATATTGAATGTATTACTCAGAGTTTTACTTCTTTAGTCTCTTGCAGGGTGTCTCAGTCTTGGCGCTATTGACATTTTGAGCTGGATAATTCTTTGTCATTGAAGGCTGTCCTGTGCTTTCAGGATGTTTAGCGGCATCCTTGGGGCTCTACCCACTGGATGACACCAGCACCACCCAATCCCTACCCCCAGTTATGACAACCAAAAATGTCTCCAAACATTGAAAAGTCTTCCGGTGGGTGGGGTGGGTGGGAACTGACCCTGATTAAAGACCATGGGTATGACCAATGTAATTATAACACTTTTCTGACAGTGCTAATGTGAAAATTCAGAGAATGCTAATTGCTCAGATTATTGTTCTGGTTAAGAGAAAACTGTTGATAAATGTTGGTTCTTCCTATTCATTTTCTAAAATTAAGTCATCAAGCCTTGTCTTTCCAGATGAGAAGAATGTTTGTGTGTGCTCCCCCACCTCCCACTAGGAAGTGACTTCATGGAAAAATTATTAACATTTTTTGTCTGGCAGATGATAAAATTAGAACTCAGTTTGTGTTTTATCAGTCTTTCTTTATATTTGTATGTATGGAATATATAAAGTTCTCAATTCAAAATGATCAAGGCTATAACCATGTAGCATACATGTGCATGCTAAGTCCCTTCAGTCTTGCCTGACTCTTTGTGACCCCATGGACTGTAGCCCACAAAGCTCCTCCTCTTTTCATGGGATTCCTCAGGCAAAAATACTAGAATGGGTTTCCATGCCCTTCTCCAGGGGATCTTCCTAACCCAGGGATCAAACCCATGTCTCTTAACATCTGCACTGGTAGGCAGGTTCTTTACCACTAGTATCACCTGGGAAGCCATGCAGAGTATAGTCAATTGACCCTGGAAGGGATTCTTCCAAAGAGAGATGCTTATCATGAAAGCTGACTTTTTACAAGTTTAAACTGTGCTGTGTGATCCATAGAGCATGCCCCATTTTCTCGGAAGGACAAAGGCTAAAATTAAATGTCACATTTAAATCCTTGGCTGCTAAGGTAATGCCAATTGCATCTTTGCCCATTTTCTCATTGTGATGAATTTTTGACTTTCATAGATCTCCATGAAAAACAGCCTCTTTCCAACATGAGGTGAGCTTCGAAAAACCGTGCCATGGCCAGGACTTCCTGGACTGAAAAGTTACTGTTCTTGAGTGGACACATAATAGAGGAGAAGCAAGGTGGTTTTTCAATTTACTGCTCTGACACTACCCTGGAACTCTGAGGAAGGTTCTATTTTCTATTTTTACTTTTGAGAACTCTGCCTTAGAGGATAAAGGAAAAGGGTAAGGATCTGTTGACCCAAGAGGTGGAATAAGATAACTGGGAGAGTGCTTCCTAGAGCTAGTGTCTTTCACATCATCAGGTGATGACTAAGAGGTTTTGAAGATGAATGGCCTGAATATCATGAATGTCATCTGTTTTGCTGCATCTTGGCTGTGTGATTTGGTCACCTTAACCTCTCTGTGTGTTCACTTCCAGTCTGTCCAATGGAGTCCCTCTTAGTTACTCTCTTTCAGTGCTCTGTGAAGACCCAATAGCTACACTGGATCAGTTACAGGAGTCCTTAGAACACTGTCTAAAAACCCTCAATGCTCAATAAATTATCTTCTATCATATTAGTTATTATTGCTCTTATTACTGTGATCAACCATGAGTCCTTTCTGCTTCCACCTCCACAGTCTTGCAAGTGGAGAAGGACATGCATTCCTAACAATTACAAATTGCTTATGCTCTTTGAAAGCATTCCACACACTAAGGACACTTATTCTGGTTTCAAATTGGAGCAAATTTCTTTCCCAGGGGACAATGGCCATTGTATAGCATCATTTTGGGAAAAATAAAAGACAAAACAAAAACAAAAAATCTAGCTGACATTGCCAGCCTCAGAGATCCAGGAAAGCAGAAAAGGACTTTAGGGTCTCATTTCCATAAAACTCCATGGGTGAGACAGGAATGCCTAGGCAGCTCCCATTCTGTCCTCTGTAATCTTCCCCACCAGGAGTTGGGAAAACTGCAGGAGCCGGGAGCCAATGGAGCTGTACAGGCTAGCTCCCTGGAAGATTGATGAGTTTCTATTTAGGGTCCCAGAGCTCAGGCTGTCTCCCTCCCAGATGGGCTAGGTAGCCCCTGCCAGCTTCCAGGGGTTAAAAACAATGCCAGTCTGAATATCACTCAGGAAGAACCTTAGAGAGCAGTTAATATGAAAACCAGAGATCTATAGCCCCACAGGAGGAATTCAGACAGGAAGCCTCAGCTAAGCAGAGGGAAAGCCAGCACCAGCTAAGCCCTGCTGGGAGTCCATGAAAAAGGCGGCTTCATCCTCCTGCCTATGATGCTGGGGGCTGCAGAGCACACAGCTCCAAGTATAAGCATCATCCTAAATAGAACTTGCTGGAATGTCAAAGACTTTGTCAGATTTCCATAGGTCTCTTTAGGGTAATCGCCTAGCAAGAATTACATTCTTAGCTTGCTGAGGTGGCGGATGCTACATAAGTAGGAAGCATCGATTTACACAGTGGACATTTCTAAGTAAAAGTCATAATGAAGTGAAAATGGCTTTGTATGCACATAACAAGGAAACAAAAAGTCTTTTTTTCCCTCCTTACCGTCAACGAGAATGATGACTAAGTTTATCACAATAGTAATCATTAAATGCAAATTATTTAGATACTTCCTGGATGGCACAGTGGTAAAGAATCACACAGGAAGTGTGGGTTTGATCCCTGGCTTAGGAAGATTATCTGGGGTGTCAAATGGCAACCCACTCCAGCACTCTTGCCTGGAGAATTCCATGAACAGAGGAGCCTGGTGGGCTACAGCCCATGGGGTTGCAAAGAGTTGAACACAACTGACTGAGCACACATGCAGGGAAACAATGTGTGTGTGTGTGTGTGTGTGTGTGTGATAAAACAGCGGTGAAAATATTTGGTGGCAGTAACAGTCCAGGACAAAACATCAGGGTGTCAATCAAAATAGTGGTGCCTCCTGTTTTCTACCACTAAGTTTTTTCTTACTCTGGTATCCCTCACTGTGTGAATCAGAGAACATGTCCCTATAAGGTCTCTTGAGACCCAAAGAAAGGAATGGATCTGAGATACTTAAAAATACTTGTTGTTATCAAGTCGCTAAGTCATGTCTGACTTTTTGCGACACCATGGACTGCAGCCTGCCAAGCTCATCTCTTCTCTTCTATTTCCCAGAGTTTGCTCAAATTCATGTCCACTGAATCAGTGATACTATTTAACCGTCTCATCTTCTGCCACCCTCCTCTCTGTTTGCTTTCAATCTTTCCCAGAAACAGGGTCTTTTCAAGTGAGTTGATGCTTTGTATCATGTGGCTTAAGTATTGAAGCTTCAGTTTCAGCATTAATCCTTCCAATGAAAATTCAGGGTTGATTTTCTTTGGGATTGACCACCTTGATCTCCTTGTAGTGCAGTCAGTTCAGTTGCTCAGCCATGTCTGACTCTTTGCAACCACGTGGACTGCAGCACGCCAGACTTCTCTGTCTATCACCAGCTCCTGGAGCTTATTCAAACTCCTATCCATCTAGTCGGTGATGTCATCCAACCAGCTCATCCTCTGTCAACCCCTTCTCCTTCTGCTTTCAGTCTTTCCCAGCATCAGGGTCTTTTCTAATGAGTCAGTTATTCACATCAACTGGCCAAAGTATTGGAGCTTCAGCTTCAGCATCAGTTCTTCCAGTGAATATTCAGGACTTCTTTCCTTTCCATTCAGTTCAGTTGCTCAATCATGTCTGACTCTTTGTGACCCCATGGACTGCAGCAAGCCAGGCTTCTGTGTCCATCACCAACTCCTGGAGATTACCAAACACATGTCCATCGAGTCGGTGGTGCTATCCAACCATCTCATCCTCTGTCATCCCTTTCACCTCCAGAAGAGGATATAAATTAGGATTTCCTCTAGGACTGACTGGGTTCATCTCCTTGCAGTCCAAGGGATTCTTGGGAGTCTTCTCCAACACCACAGTTCAAAAACATCCATTCTTTCGCACTCAGCTTTCTTTATAGTTCAACTCTCACGTCCATAAATGACTACTGGAAAAACCATAGCTTTGACTAGACAGACCTTGTTGGCAAGGTAGTGTCTGTGCTTTTTAATATGCTGTCTAGGTTGGTCACAGTTTTCCTTCCAAGGAGCAAGTGTCTTAATTTCATGGCTGCAGTCACTATCTGTAGTGATTTTGAAGCCCAAGAAAATAAAGTTTGTCACTGCTTCTATTGTTTCCCCACCTATTTGCCATGAAGTTATGGGACCTGATGCCATGATCTTTGTTTTTTGAGTGTGGAGCTTTAAACCATCCTTTTCACCCTCTTCTTTCACTTACATTCTCTCTGCCATAAAAATGGTGTCACCTGCATATCTGAGGTTATTGATATTTCTCCCAGCAATCTTGATTCCAGCCTGTTCTTCATCAGCCTAGTATTTCACATGATGTACTCTGAATGGAAGTTAAATAAGCAGGGTGACAATATACAGCCTTGTTGCACTCTGTCTCAACTTTGAATCAGTCCGTTGTTCCATGTCCCATTTTAACTGTTGCTTTTTGACCTGCATAAAGATTTATCAGGAGGCATGTAAGGTGGTCTGGTATTCCCAACCCCTTATGAATTTTCCACAGTTTGTTGTGATCCACACAGTCAAAGGCTTTGGTGTAGTCAATAAAGCAGAAGTAGATGTTTTTCTGGAATTCTGTTGCTTTTTCTATAATCCAAAGAATGTTGGCAATTTGATCTCTGGTTCCTCTGACTTTTCTAAATTCAGTTTGAACATCTGGAAGTCCTCAGTTCATGCGCCACTGAAGCCTGGTTTGGAGAATTCTGAGCATTATTTTGCTAGTGTGTGAAATGAGTACAATTGTGCAGTAGTTTGAGCATTCTTTGACATTACCTTTCTTTGGAATTGGAATAAAAGCTGACCTTCTCCATTTCTGTGGCCACTGCTGAGTTTTCCAAATTTGTTGGCATATTGAGTGCAGCAATCATCTCACAGCATCATCTTTTAGGATTTGAAGTAGCTCAACTGGAATTCTGTCAGCTCCACTAGCTCTGTTCATAGTGATGCTTCCTAATGAACTCTTGACTTCACATTTCAAGATGTCTGCGTCTGGATGAGTGATCACACTATCATGGTTATCTTTGTCGTTAAGATCTTTTTTTTATATAGTTCTTCTGTGTCTTTTTGCCACATCTTTTAAATATCTTCTGCTTCTGTTAGGTCCATATCATTTCTTTCCTTTATTGAGCCCATCTTTGCATGCAATGTTCCTTGGCATCTCTAATTTTCTTGAAGAGATCTCTGCTGCTGCTACTGCTAAGACTTCAGTTGTGTCCGACTCTGTGCGACCCCAGAGATGGCAGCCCACCAGGCTCCCTCGTCCCTGGGATTCTCCAGGCAAGAACACTGGAGTGGGTTGCCATTTCCTTCTCCAATGCATGAAAGTGAAAAGTGAAAGTGAAGTCAATCAGTCGTGTCTGACTCTTAGAGACCCCATGGACTGCAGCTCACCAGACTCCTCCATCCATGGGGTTCTCCAGGCAAGAGTACTAGAATGGGGTGCCATTGCTTTTTTCCCCATTGTATTGTTTTCCTCTATTTCTTTACACTGATCACTGAGGAAGGCTTTCTTATCTCTCCTTGCTATTCTTTGGAACTCTGCATTCAAATGGATATGTCTTTTCTTTTCCCCTTTGCCTTTCACTTCTCTTCTTTTCATAGCTATTTCTAAGGTCTCCCCAGACAACCATTTTGCTTTTTTGCATTTCTTTTTCTTGGGGATGGTCTTAATTACCACCTCCTGTACAATGTCAAGAACCTCTGTCCATAGTTATTCAGGCACTCTGTCAGATCTAATCACTTGAATCTATTTCTCACTTCCACTGTACAGTCGTAAGGGATTTGATTTATGTCATACCTGAATGGTCTAGTGGTTTTCCCTACTTTCTTAAATTTTAGTCTGAATTTTGCAATAAAGAGTTCATGATCTAAGCCAACATCAGCTCCTGCTCTTGTTTTTGCTGACTGTATAGGGCTTCTCCATCTTTAGCTACAAAGAATATAATCAATCTGATTTCAGTATTGACCATCTGGTGATGTCTGTATGTAGACTTGTCTCCTGTTTTGTTGGAAGAGGGTGTTTGCTATGACTAGTGAGTTCTGTTGGGAAAACTCTGTTAGCCTTTGCCCTGCTTCATTTTGTACTTCAAGGTAAAACTTGCCTGTTACTCTGGGTATATCTTGACTTCCTACTTTTGCATTCCAGTTCCCTATGATGAAAAGGACAATTTTTTTTTTTTTTTTTTACTTCTAGGTCTTGTAGGTCATCATAGAACTGTTCAACTTAAGCTTCTTTGACATTAATGGTTGGGGCATAGGTTTGGATTACTATGGTATTGAATGGTTTGCCTTGATGTGAACAGAGATCATTCCGTCATTTTTGAGATTGCACCCAAGTACTTCATTTCGGACTCTTTTGTTGACTATGAGGGATAATCCATTTCTTCTAAGGGATTCTTGCCCTCATTAGTAGATATAATGCTTATCTGAATTAAATTCACCCATTCTGGTCCATTTTAGTTCACTGATTCTTAAAATGTCAATGTTCACTCTTGCCACCTTCTCATTGAACACTTCCAATTTACCCTGTAGTCCAAAGTACTCTCAAAAGTCTTCTCCAGCACCACCATTCGAAAGCATTGATTCTTTGGCACTCAGCCCTCTTTATGATATTAAAAATATATTAGCCTCTTAAATGCGCCATTTTCTATGATTATCTTGGACAGCAACTTGCTTGATGCTTAATACTTACATTTGAAACCAAAGAGGAAGCAGAGGACCTGCTTCCCAACTGTTTGACATCCCAACCCATGAAATTTATATTATGGTCTTTAGCATTACAAGTGATCACACTAACATCATGAGATGGGCTTATTTCTTTACTGTGCACAATGGATTCAACACATCCATAAGTTCATTTTGTTATTCCTGTAGAATTTTTATGCATTCTCAGAATTTTCAACATTTTATCACTTGGCAAATTCACCCCAGGTCCCCTCCTCTCTTTACACCTTGGCTTGATATCTTCACATTTATTTTTGTTTATTCAGGTGATGGATGCTAACTTTCAAAAGGCTTGGTAAAAAGTTTTTTCCAGAACTAAAATCTTTGCTCATCACAAGGAGATCTGAGGCAACACCCAATCAAACTCCCCTAAATGCTAATACCTTTCCTAGTGTGACTGTATTAAACTTGAGCCTTCACATTTAGAATTTCACCAAACTCTGAAGTTTGTGCCCTGCCTTCTAACTTGCTCCATAGAGAACAGGTCAACTCTTCTTTCTGTATCCCCTTGGGTTTTGTCACCATTTCTGGTAGTGTGGACCTATTTCTCCACTAAACTCCTGCTACTGAGACTATGTGTGCTCGTCACTCAGAGTAGGTCAGAGAATGGTTACTGAACTGTCTTCACTGAAGGCACAGACACTAGTTTATTTAACTTAATATTATTAGGACAATATCCGATACACAAAGAAGATTGATGAATATTTGTTGAATGAATTAGTGACTGAATACATGATTGCTAGCTCCATTTTCCTGATTATTCCTATGGTCAGTTGAGTCTGTGGACATGCAAATGCCAAGACAAAATTACATATGCAAGGGATTTCTTGGTGAAACTGTGAATGATAAAGGTGAGACATCAGAGTAGATGGGGAGAGCATCAGACCACAGTGATGCTCATCTACCTGTGAAAGGAAAGGGGGGAAAGATTGGGTAGGAAGAACCTCCAGACCCAAGACAGTGGTCTGAGAAAGTCTAGATTGATGGGTGTTCCTGAGCTGATGGTACCCATGAGAATGTCCCACATCAGGAAAAAAGGGCCAGGACCATTGTCACTACCAGATTCAGGCATTGGGTGGGATCAGCCTGAGGCAGGGTGGTCTCAGCATTCATGGTGGCTGCAGCAGGTGGCCCATCAGTCAAGATCACTCCCTGCAGATGATGCTCCTGGACAAAGATCTGAGCAGAAGAGTTCCATGGCCACCAAAGTACATCCCTGTGCCACACAGATCCACTACTCCATAGAGGTTCAGCACCTGTTTTCTCAGACAATTCCTGGTCTACTTGTCCTGGTTCTGGTCCTCTATGAAGCAAGCATCAAGACAGCTCCAGGGGAGTCGTTGGTAGAAAGACCTGCGAAGAGTAAAGTTGAGAAAGCAGAAGTGGGCAGGGAGAGCTTTCAGACCTGACATCCACAAAGAGAAAGGGATATGGGAGGAGATGGTATAGGAGCAATTTCAGTGTAGCATCAATCTATGGAAGCTTCATCCAGGCTAATGGGGACTCTTTCAGTTTTCATGTCCCCAGTGTCCAGTCATTGGCTGTGAGCCATCCTGGGGAAGCACAGCCTCAGCATGTTCCTGGGGGTGGATCAGAGAGGCACATGCTGGAGCTGTCAATCAACTATTTCTCCCCTAAAGCAAATGACATGGGCAGCATATTTTCATGGATGCCTCATCTGTTCCTGAGATGGCCATTCTATCTTAAACACTACACTTACTTCTAAAGTATGGTGGGAAGATTCTCACTCCAGGATTGCATAGGATATAACAGATATGATCAGATACTAAGCTTCTATTTTCCTTTTATGACAGCTCTGGTCCTACTAATGCATCTCTAGATGATTATCATCCTATACACTCCAGAGCAATACCTGCCCCAGATAATCTTACACTTCACAGAGCCTTTAATTATGCAAGCAGACTGTGCTTACTGCCTTCATGCATGGAAAGACAGAGTAATGGGAGAGGAAGAGGGAAAGGCAAATACAAAGCTATTACATGTATTATATAGATGCTGAAGCCAAGTTTGACTTGAACTATTGGTATTGAAGTGGTGAGAGTTAATCTCAAGACTTGTTAAATAAGAAAGGATTTTTGTTCTCTTCTCAGTGTTCTTGCCTGGAGAATCCCAGGGACAGGGGAGCCTGGTGGGCTGCCGTCTATAGGGTTGCACGAAGTTGGACACAACTGAAGTGAATAGCAGCAACAGCTATAGATAGATTATTATCAAATGACTGAGAAGATTCAGGGAAAGAAAAGTAACACGTATTAAATACCTGCCACATGCTAGACATGAGTTTGGATGGTTCTACAAGCATTTTTTTTTAAGATTTTATTTTATTTATTTACTTTTTGCCTGCACTCCATGGCATATGAGATCTCAGTGCCCCCACCAGGGATTGAACTCACTCTCCAGGATTGGAAGTGTGGAGTCTTAGCCACTAGACTCCCAGGGAAGTCCTCTCTAGAAGTATTTTTATCTTTAAACCTCACAACAACCCTAAGAGGTAAGTGCTAACATCATTTAAAAAGTAAGGAAATTTAAAGTTAGAGATGAAGTGACCTGAATTCCCTTTGCATGCAAATCATAATATACAGTGGGCTAAACAGCTTAATTTTCCACTGGTGTTTATATATTTATTTATATATATATATATATATATATATATATATATAATATATATATATATGATTTAAGCAATTATAAATATAGTTAATTATAATCACAAAATGTTAGAGCTTGTAAACTTCAGAGATCACACTATAGATCAGGATTTGGGAAATTTATTCTGCAAAGGAGCAGATTGGAAATATTTTAGTCTTTGCAGAACAAACAGTTTCTGTCACAGCTACTCAGCCTTGCTGTTATAGAATAAAACCAGCTATAGACAGTATGTAAATGCACCAACATGGCTATGTTCTAATAAAACTCATTACAAAGCTATGCAGTGTGCTAGATTTGGTCACTGGGCCATAATTTGCTGACCTGGGCTTTAGATAAAAAAAAAAAAAACATATCATAGCTCAGTGAGTTGATGCTACTTGCCCATGGTCACATCAAACTGACAAGCAGAGCTGATACAAAAATAAAGGTCCTTTCTTTTCAGTGTATAACGAATCCACTGCACCAAGCTTCTCTTCTAGGATATTCACCAAGTTCGAGATAGGAAACCATGATACCTACTAAAGAGGAGAAAGAAAAGAGTGACAGGCAGGCTATGGAGGGCCTGGGATGCTATAGCCTGCAGGCACTTGGGAGGTCCGTTAAGCTAAAGGAAGGTTGGATCCGGGATGCTAGAGAACAGCTCTCACCATTTAATGCAGTGGTCCTTAGGTGATGCTGAATAATGGGAGATTTTAAAAGGGCTGCTATGGGGGCATTCATGCAAAATACAGACAGCATGGCAGAGGACTTGAGATATGCTGACTTTTGGGGGGCAGAGACGTGGTGTATGTGGGGTGCTGAGAGGGTAGACGCAGAATGCACATGGTCGGATCGTGGCTGCATGTCTGCATGACTGATATAAGGACGGCTCTGTAAACAAAACATGAAACTAAAAGTTACTGAGCTGGAGGAAAGATGCATTGTGTATATTGTACAACTGGTGTATCTTAGGCGATCATTGAGATCTTCCTTTAAATGCTCAACAAACTGAAATTAATGCAGGGGGGAGTCACAGAAAAAAGTGAACACCCTCAAGTGCAGTGAGATTTGAGAGCATATACAGGATCTTAATAAGACAAGGGGCAGTAGTCCAATGATTAAGTGAAACCACTCAGTTGTGTCCAACTCTTTGCGACCCCATGGATTGTAGCCCACCAGGCTCGTCTCTCCATGGAATTCTCTAGACAAGAATACTGGAGTGGAGAGCCATTTCCTTCTTCAGGGGATCTTCCTGACCCGGGGATCGTACCTGGGTCTCCTGCACTGCAGGCAGATTCCCTACCGTCTGAGCCACAAGAGAGGACAATAACAGGAGAGTAAATAATTTTTAGGGAAGATACATTGGCCCTCAGGAGAATAGATGAGAGGTGTGATAGTTTGTGAGAAAGTCTGTCTGACTGTAGTGAGGTTGAAGCTACAGGAGAGGGTGATGTTAGAGATGCGGCTGGGGAATCAGGGAGTGGATGGACCAGTGACCCAGAGACACAACACAGACAAGCTTGGAGGGGGCAGGAGAAGCAAAAGAAGACATCTAACTTCCATCCAGAGTTAGATGGAAATCCAGATGAAGCGGCATAGAGGAAGCTGGAGGTCTGCTTGCAGCTCTCTGTGCCCCTGCATGGAGAGCTAGTTCCCCACGACATCCCATCCCCCAAATGAATCCCCCTGGTCTTCATGGAAGCATCACCTCCTCACCAGGAGACCCACCTTCTCCTGCTCCACCTGTTCTGAGCTTAGGAGAGTGGCACATTTCTCTGCACCTGAAGGAGTTTTAAGACAGGCCACCCTGGAATATGCCTCTTTGTATATTGATTATTTTCAACTGACACAATTTGTAAAACCACGAATTCAAGGAGAAGCTTTCTCTGAACTTCTCTTACCTGCTTAAAGACAGATGCTCCAAAAGGAGCTAAATTGTCATGAATTCTCTCCTGGGGAGTTTCATCAATCAGAGAAGATGGACTCATTCAGGAAATGAGACTAGAATTTGACACTGCAGCCAAACAAACTTGGTCACAGACTATCACACCTCCCATCTATTCTTGTAAGGGCCCATACATCTTTCCTAGTAATTATTTACTCTTCTTTAAGCGGACTAAAGGGCTTCCCTGGTGGTGCTAGTGGTCAAGAACCTGTCTGCCAGTGCAGGAGACACAAGGGACATGGGTTTGATCTCTGGATCGAGCCCTTGGAGAAGGAAATGGGAACCCAGTCCAGTATTCTTGCCTGGGAAATCACATGGACAGAGAAGCCTGGGAGGCTACAGTCCACGGGGTTGCAGAGAGTCTGACATGACTTAGTGACTAAACAACAAGTGAACTGCAACTCATTCTCTTATTAAGATTGTTTATAAGCTCTCAAACCTCACTGCATTTTGGGGTATTCAGTTTTTTTCTGTGATGCCCCCATCCATGTATATTAAACATTAACAAATATGAGTGTCTCTTCTGGTAACCTGTCTGTCATCAGTTTATTGCATACTCCCAGTGACCAAGCCAAGCAGGGTGAAAGTCTTTCCTCTCCTGCATAGCTGTCCAAGTCCCCAGATACCTTACACCTGCACTCTACCCTTAGCCTCCAGACAAGCACCTACATGCGGGAGAGGGTTCTGAGACATTCACAGGTATGAGGGTCTGTGATTTTCAACTATACTCCCTGGGGCTTGGGAGAGTAACAAACTATCTCCTGTGAGTCTTCAGATGGAAATCAATTCAGACACTGCATTGCAGGACTCTGATATAAATGCTGGTTTCTTTGTCAAGTCCAGAGAGAAAAGAAGGTTAGCCCAGTGAGAATAACATCAAGCTTCAAGCCAGACTTCAACAGTGAACCGTGAACTTCCAGATGTTCAAGCTGGATTTAGAAAATGCAGAGGAAGCAGAGATTAAATTGCAAACATCCATTGGATTATCAAAAAAGCAAGAGAATTCTGGAAAAACATCTACTTCTTTCTGTTTTACTGACTATACCAAAGCCTTTGACTGTGTAGATCACAACAAACTGTGGAAAATTCTTAAAGAGATGGGAATACCAGACCATGTGATATGCCTCCTGAGAAATCTGTATGCAGGTCAAGAAGCAACAGTTAGAACTGGACATGGAACAACAGACGGGTTCCAGATCAGGAAAAGAATACGTCAAGGCTGTATATTGTCACCCTGCTTATTTAACTTATATGCAGAGTACATCACAAGAAAGGCCACGCTGGATGAAGCTGGAAAAATATAAAAAACCTCAGATATGTAGATGATACCACCCTTATGGCAGAAAGTGATGAAGAACTAAGGAGCCTCTTGATGAAAGTGAATGAGAAGAGTGAAAAAGTTGGCTAAAAGCGCAACATTCAGAAAACTAAGATCATGGCATCCCGTCCCATCACTTCATAGCAAATAGATGGGGAAATTGCCACAACAGTGACAGATTTTATTTTGGGGGGCTCTAAAATCACTGCTGTGAAGGTGTTTCACTCAATATGCCAGCAAATTTGGAAAACTCAGCAGTGGCCACGGGACTGGAAAAGCTCAGTTTTCATTCCAATCCCAAAGAAAGGCAATGCCAAAGAATGCTCAAACTACTGCACAATTGTACTCATCTCACACAGTAGTAAAGTAATGCTCAAAATTCTCCAAGCCAGGCTTCAGCAATACATGAACCATGAACTTCCAGATGTTAAGCTAGTTTTAGAAAAGGCAGAGGAACCAGAAATCAAATTGCCAATATCTGCTGGATCATCAAAAAAGCAAGAGAGTTACAGAAAAACATCTATTTCTGCTTTATTGACTATGCCAAAGCTTTTTTTTTTTAAACTTTACATAATTGTATTAGTTTTGCCAAATATAAAAATGAATCCGCCACAGGTATACATGTGTTCCCCTTCCTGACTGTGTGGATCACAATAAACTGTGGACAATTCTGAAAGAGATGGGAATATCAGACCACCTGACCTGCCTCTTGAGAAACCTATATGCAGATCAGGAAGCAACAATTAGAACTGGTCATGGAACAACAGACTGGTTCCAAACAGTAAAAGGAGTACTATTTACTACTAAAATAGTAAAAATAGTCAAGGTTGTATATTGTCACGCTGCTTATTTAACTTATATGCAGAGTACATCATGAGAAACGCTGGGCTGGAAGAAGCACAAGCTGGAATCAAGATTGCTGGGAGAAATATCAATAACTTCAGATATGCAGATGATACCACCCTTATGGCAGAAAGTGAAGAACTAAAAAGCCTCTTGATGAAAGTGAAAGAGGAGAGTGAAAAAGTTGTCTTAAAGCTGAACATTCAGAAAACAAAGATCATGGCATCTGGTCCCATCACTTCATGGCAAATAGATGGGGAAACAGTGGAAACAGTGTCAGACTTTATTTTTGGGGCTCCAAAATCACTGCAGATGGTGATTGCAGCCATGAAATTAAAAGACGCTTACTCCTTGGAAGGAAAGTTATGACCAACCTAGATAGCATATTGAAAAGCAGAGACATTACTTTGCCAATCAAGGTCCATCTAGTCAAGGCTATGGTTTTTCCAGTGGTCATGTTTGGATGTGAGAGTTGGACTGTGAAGAAAGCTGAGTGCCGGAGAGTTGATGCTTTTGAACTGTGGTGTTGGAGAAGACTCTTGAGAGTCCCTTGGACTGCAAGGAGATCCAACCAGTCCATCCTAAAGGAGATCAGTCCTGGGTGTTCACTGGAAGGACTGATGCTAAAGCTGAAAGTCCAATACTTGGCCACCTCATGCGAAGAGTTGGCTTATTGTAAAAGACCCTGATGCTGGGCGGGATTGGGGGCAGGAGGAGAAGGGGACGACAGAGGATAAGATGGCTGGATGGCATCACCAACTCGATGCACATGAGTTTGAGTGAACTCCAGGAATTGGTGATGGACAGGGATGCCTGGCGTGCTGTGATTCATGGGGTCACAAAGAGTTGGACATGACTGAGCGACTGAACTGAACATCTAGTTCTCACAGTATCCCTGATGACTAGCATAGTACACATGTCCTGGGATATAAGAGATGCAGAATCAATGGTTGTTAAATAAATGAGCATATAAAGGAATAGTTTTCATTGGCATGATGAGTATTCTAACACAGACATCAATTACAATCAAAGCAGATAAGAGGCAGGAATTCAGGGAAAAGTTAGGAAAGAACTACTGAAATCAAGTAACTTTTGAGCTTAATCTTGAAGAACAGATATGTGTCAGTGGGATGAGAATCACACTGTAGTATTTCTTTATAATTTTTTTTTAATCAATGTTTACATCCTGGAACTAGAAAGTGAGGTAAATAAAATGTCCGGGGGTGATGAACATTGACTCAGGATGGGCATTTGCAGGCATGTAATCTCTTTTCATCCTCATAAATTGCCTTGTCAAGAGAGTTTTATACTCATTTCAATTTTCACAATAGGGAAAATTAGGCTGACAGAAAATAAAGCTGCTTTCCAAGAGTGTACCATTAACAAAGATCAGAGTTAACATCCAAAAATCAGTGAATCTGACTCAAGAGGGAAGATAGTTAAGTGATTGCACCGAAGGTTAGTGTTGGGACCTAAGCGGAGATGACAGGAGACAGAGAATCATCATCACCCCAAAGAAGATCTCAAATGCTCTTCCTTGAGCATTTCTTCTGACACACTTGCAAAATGGGAGATTCTGTCCAGAATCATTGCACTAAACAAGTCCAGCACTTTACAAAAGCTTTTTCAAGACCGGAGTCATTTGCATCAAGCGTCAGCAAGTTGGTTGGTCTTCAAGTCCCAGGAAACTACCAGAATTTCCATAGCAACGGTCAGCAGCTGGTTTGAGCTAAGTATATGGTGCCTTGGCCACAATTTTCCCTTAACGATCGGTGGCTGGAGGCAGATTAGAGAATGGCATGCTGGTCTTCCAAACACAGCCAGCCCACCTGCCTCTCTGATAAGCAGTGACCAGACTGCAAGACCTTAATCTGCTTTTAAAAATGTTTTGGCCTAAATAGGCACGACTGAGGGCATTTGCCTTCAAAAAATGGGAAAGGAATGCTCATGTTTACCTTTCTTCCAACCACAGTGAATGGAGAAACTATGATTTTCTTTCTTTTTCATATATGTAAATCCTCAAGTCTCAGGACTAATGCAGGAAATGATTGAAAAGCTGGTCTTATCTTGTGGGGAGGCTCTCACGGGTCCCTTTCTGGGGTTCTGAACCTCCGTGCTTTGATCTTGGCATCCTGTCTCATCTGCTCACATCCTATACTTTCCCCATTCATTTCTGTTGGTAGATTGATGCTAACAGGACACCTGTAAGAAGCAAGCATCCCACTGCTCTCTTGTCCTGGCTCTCATTCCTGCTGTTGCACCTGGACATCCTGTGCACTTGGGAACAGAGTGAAATATCCCCAACTGTTATACAATACAGGGTAAGGACTGTGGGGCCCAAGGCCCAGGGGTGTTAATGGACCACATCTGTCCTAAAATAGCCCCTTGAATCCCATGAAAGTAATGAATCACACTCCTTTTTTTTAAATTGAAGTATAATTGACATAACATGATAGTAGTTTCAGATGTTCAGTTTAATGATTCTATATTTGTACATATTGCAAAATCATCACCACAATAATTCCAGATAATGTCTATCACCATACATAGTTACAAATTATTTTCCCCTTTATTTTTTAAAATTGTATTTTATATTGAACTGACTGCAAGAAGATCCAACCAGTCCATTCTGAAGGAGATCAAACCTGGGATTTCTTTGGAAGGAATGATGCTAAAGCTGAAAACAGTACTTTGGCCACCTCATGTGAAGAGTTGACTCATTGGAAAAGACTCTGATGCTGGGAGGGATTGGGGGCAGGAGGAGAAGGGGACGACAGAGGATGAGATGGCTGGATGGCATCACTGACTCGATGGACGTGAGTCTGAGTGAACTCCGGGAGTTGGTGATGGACAGGGAGGCCTGGCGTGCTGCGATTCATGGGGTCACGAAGAGTTGGACACGACTGAGTGACTGAACTGAACTGAACTGATAGCTGATTTACAATATTGTGTTAGTTTCAAGTGTACAGCAAAGTGATTCAGTTGTACATGTATCTATTCTTTTCCAGTTATTTTCCCATTAGGTTCTCACAGAATATTCAGCAGAGCCCCCTGTGCTATACAGTAGGTACTTGCTGGTTATCTATTTTAAATATAATAATGCGTACATGTCAATTCCAATTCCCAACTTTTCTGATGAAGAAAACTTTCAAGATCTACTCTCCTAGCTATTGTACCTCATGTATACAGTTCAGTCGCTTAGTCTTGTCCGACTTTTTGTGACCCCCATGGACTGCAGCATGCCAAGCTTCCCTGTCCATCACCAACTCCTGAAGCTTGCTCAAGCTCATGTCCTTCGAGTTGGTGATGCCATCCCACCATGTCATCCTCAGCTGTCCCCTTCTCCTCCTGCTCTCAGTCTTTTGCAGCCTCAGAGTCTTTCATAAGAAGTCAGTTCACATCAGGTGGCCAAAGTATTGGTGTTTCAGCTTCAGCATGTATACAAGGCAGTACTATTAACTATAGTCACTCTGCTGTATGTTCCCTAGGACTTCATTTTATAACTGAAAATGTGTGCTTCTCCTCCCCGTGACCCTGTAGCCCACTCTGCACCTCATCCTCATCTGATGCTATCACCAATCTGCTCTCTATATGCATGAATTCAGTCTTCCTTCCTTCCTTCTTTCAGATTCCACACACAAGTGAGATCATACGGTATTTCTCACATTCCACCTGATTTATTCCGTTTAGCCTACTGTTCACAAGGTCCATCGATGTTGTCACAAATGGCAACGTTTCATTCTTTTTCATGCCTGAGTAACATCATGTATACACATCACATTCTATTTATCTAACCAGCCATTGATGGACATTTAGGATGTTAGCTTTTTTGTTTTTTTAAATATTCATCTGCTCAACTTGGTCCGAAATCTGACCTTGCCCCTCATTTTTTTCCTATCAACTTCCATCCAGTTTAGCAGTGCACATTCCCAAGGGTGCCTTGCCACGTATGAATAGTGTACCTACAAATGCTAAACTCTTGATTATGTTTGTTGCCTCAACATGAGTGTCCTATGAAAGTCTTCGCTTGGTGGTGTCTCTGCATCTCTAGAATGTAGTAGTCTCACACTTAGTCTGAATGAATGTCTCCTTCTCTCCCTACTGCACAGGAAAGATTGCCTGAGACTATGAAACCAATGCATGACATAGATGGAAAAATCATGTGTACTCCCAGCAGGGTTGAGAAGTGACCTGTGTTTTCCTTGAATTGATAGTCTTGGCAGCCTTAAACGCAACCTTAAATTGTCCTATCTGGATTTCTAGCAATCACAAACCTTTACTAGCTGCAACACCTAGCCTCTGCATTTCTAAATGTTTTCCATTCTATTACACCAGTAAACACATTCCTAAGTCCTCATATTCATCCAAACGGGGTCAGTCACCTATTCCTTTTTCTACATTTAATAGGCTCATATTTTTCTGCCTTGAGGACTCCAAAAATTTTAAGGAGTGAAAAGATGCAGTGAGAAAACAAAACTAAACAGAAGCAACTTTTGACTGTCAGTATCAGGTACACAGGCACTTGAGTCCCAGCTCTGTCATTTCCCAGCTCTGTGACCTTGGAAAAAATACTCCAATACATAGCGATGCTTTTTCTTTGTATGAAAATGATCATGCTAATTTCCATGAAATAATGTATGTTAAGTACTTAAACTCATATTCAGAACATGATGGGTGTTTGATATATTTCTTGGCCTCCATTCTGATTTTTAAAAGACGGGACAGAAACCCACCTATTGAAGGTATATTCATGCTTGCGTGCATTCACTCAGTATGTATTTCTGAGTGCCTATGATATTATAGGTGCCTTCCTGGTTAGGAACAGGGAAATGGTGAAGCACCAATGGAGCCAGCCCCTGCCCTCCTAGAGACCAAAGATGATAATCAGTGAAGCATCAACTAGATGGAAACCAAGTGCCCTATGTGTCAGCACAGTGGGAGAGGACAGACCTTCAGAGTCCCTTCCCACTGGAGTCTTTCCTTCCAGGGTCTCTTAATGAGGAGTGGTGGCTTCCAGGCCAAATGAGTAGCACTCATTGTGAGTCAAAGACGCTTCATCTAAAACCCAGCCATGTGTTAGGATCAAAGAACTTGCCCAAGAGACTTTCCTGTCCGTAGCCAGCCCCAAACCTACTCCCTCAGAGGAGGGATGGACAAGAGCCAGGTAGTCAGTTCCTTGACCATTGACTAATATAAATATTATCCTGTCACAGCCATGAAAATAAAGGTCTCTACTTAATCAACCTCCTTCAAGATAATCACTTAGACTGAGGCCTGGTGTATGCACAAGTCCACAACGATGGAGAGGTATGGTTAGCTTTAGTGAAGAGGCTGGCAAAGAATTTTCTCTGTCAGGAAATAAGCTTCATGTGTTTCCAGAACAGTCCTGATTTCTTTGTGCACAATCTCTGGGGGAACTCTGAGGTCATCTATTTCAGCTGCTCATCCAAGGGACCCTTTTCAGACATCCATTCCATGCAAAGAGGAGCAAATGTGGATGAGACTAAGAAATCCTGTGAAATACACCCACCCACGCATTTGATGTCATTTTTCTGAATTACTTCTCTGTCTTCTAACGGAATACCACCCTCCTTCAACCTTTGATTACTTTTCTCACACATTCGGAGATCCTTAACTACCAGGCAATGTGTTCTGAATGAAACAGTAATCCCTAAGGCCCTGGAAATGGAAACTGGCTTATAAATCCAAGTGAAGTGATAATTAATGTTTGCATACAGACAATGGAGACCTATGTAAGAAGAGAAAGTGAGCTAAGAGTTGCCACATCTCAGTGGAAAGTAGCATATGTTACAAAACAAGTATGAGTTTTGAGGTCAGATATACTGGAGTTGATTTTGCTTCTAAGGAGTCAACTTGGTCAACTATTTATATTCTCTAAACCTTGGGTGCTAGTTTAGAAGACAATGATGCAACTCTACCTGCAACTCCACCTATGAGGTTTTGGGGAGATCCCACCGAAGTAAAGGAAGCACCGAAGCAGAGTAGCTGCTTCCAATGTGCTGTCTTTTTTCTCTTCCCTCTATAGTTTTACTTCCTTTTTAAAAAAGTATTTTCTTGTAGCATAGTTGATTTACAATGTCGTGTTAGTTT
This sequence comes from Bos javanicus, assembly GCF_032452875.1. Taxonomy (NCBI): domain Eukaryota; kingdom Metazoa; phylum Chordata; class Mammalia; order Artiodactyla; family Bovidae; genus Bos; species Bos javanicus. Next base: position 106,670,636 of record NC_083873.1, read on the forward strand.
CTGCTTTACAGCAATGTGATTCATGCACCCACGGATATATACATTCATTTTCATCTTCTTTTCCGTTATAGTTCATCACTCATGGACTTAGACAACAGACACATTTTGTTTCCTTGACTCTGAGGGTGTGCGTATACAAGTTTTTCCATTCCCTCATAAAAGCAGCACTTTTGAAGAAAAGGGTGCTCCTTTAGGCACAATCCATTTTACTTTGTGCATAAAAGGCCCCAGGACGCAGTCCCTGCAGAGTAAATCATACCTCTGAGTTTGAGAATGCCTTTATGTGACAGGTGGGGATAATGTGCCTTTTAGAAATCTGCTGGCTGCGAGGTAGGAAATGGCCAGCTTCATCGCTCCGGCTCCCAGGCTCCCGTCAGTATTTCCCCCTTCCAATTCCTCAGCATCTGCAATTAGCAATGGGCAGCCTTTAAAAGCAGCTTGCCATGTTGAGCTTTTTACCTGTCTCTCATGGGAGACCTAAAGGCACCTCGATTCTAATAAACCTGGAATTATTCCATTTTATCAAGTTGTAGGCTGACAGCCAGGATGAGAAATCATGAGAATCCAACCACCACGTTATCCGTTATCTTTGGGACCAGCTTGAAGTGTCTGACAGATGCCTCAGCCATAGCTTGCTAACACAAATATCCAGTTGACTTTAGTTTTAGCTTGTGTGTGTATATGTGTGTGAGTTTCTTGTTTTATGTTACTATTCAATTTACTCATTGTATCCATCATTATGAAAATTTCTGTCTTTGATGGGTATGTTACATGTTGGGGGCCATGATTCCGCCCATGAAAGCTCTCTACTTTGTGCTCTTACACTACATTGAGCCAATGTTTGTTACGTCCTGCCCTAACTTTGAGCACTATATGAATTAACCTTTGATCATTAATTTAGACCTTAGGCTAAGTAACTTTATCCTATTACACTTTATATCTTTAATTAATTCTAATTGAAGCCATGCTTCCTGTTCCTGCGCCTATGCCTACACTCATATTAGCATTTTATTATGTCCTCCCTAACTTAATTCCAGGTTGCTGGAGTCTAGTACCTGAAATTAAATTGTACATTTTTAATTTAAAGTAGACATTTGGGTTATATTTGTATGATTTCAATGCATCCCTAATATCTCAACATCAGCAATGTTATAGTATGTGAACAAACCTGTATCTAGACCCAATATGATTCTACATGATTATCCACATGAACAATGGTTGCTAAGTCTAGTCTGACTTTTACCGCCCCATGGATTGTGGCCCACCAGGCTTCTCTGCCCATGGGATTTCCCAGGCAAGAATCCTAGAGTAGGTTGCCATTTCCTTCTCCAGGGGATCTTCCTGACCCAGAGATCAAACCTGAGTCTCCTGAATTGGCAGGTGGACCATTGAGCCATCAGGAAAGCACATAGTTATGCATATAAACAGGTTGATACTGTTTATTAAGAGTATTAAGGCCTCAGTTTAATAAACTCCATCTCCCCACAAGTTGCCTTCCCATCACTAGCATCTGTATATCATCAAATGCCAAATTAGGAAGGAGAGCTTCGGAAATTGTTACTGCAATTCTCAAGCAGCATCATCATTGGGAACAGCAGCTCTGGTCCTAGACTGCCTGTGTTTACCTTGACTGCCAACCCTAACTGGCTGTGGGACATAATGGGCCAGGTATTGAATCTTGTTTTGCTTCCATTTCATCATTTGTAATATGAAGAAAAGCTGTATCTACTTTAAAAGGTTGTTGTGAAGATTTAAGATATCTTCTTCCAACATAATAGTGTCTGGTTCAGAAGAATTGCTCCATACATGTTAACAGTCATGTCTTGTATTACATACAAGAAAACTGAGACCCTCAAGCGGATGCTCCTCCTTCATCACCATCAAGTTTCCAGTGCAAGTCAGGGGATGAACCCAGTCTAAGACATTAGGTTCCAAAGAGTCACTTTTTAGCCACGCTTTGCTAAGTCTGTGACACTTCACTCACAGACTGAAACATCCTTTGCTCTTATGAGCTCTATGAAAGAATCCTTTAACCAGAAATTAAATACATCCCTTCCTGAGTTAGAAATGAGTAGGTGATCTCTGACTGAAAAGAACAAGTCCGATGGTGGACATAGACAAATAAATAAACTGTTTCTATAAGGTGTGGTTAGTGTTATTAGAAAATACGGAAATGGATTTTGCATTCAGGGCTGTAGTGGGTCATTCTGCTGCACGAGTTAGTGTGAGATGAAAGAGTCATGGCAGAGGTAACCCCTATGTAGTCATGAGACATGTGTCAGAAAGGGATCAGGGAAGGATATAGTGAGTCTCCTCACCATTCACGCATGCATATACACATGCAACACATATTTATGAGCTTCACAATTATCCTTCTAGTCCAAACCACCTTCATCTTTGATCTGGATTATTGGAGTCTCTCTTCATGCAAATCTATGTATATACATAGCTGTGTATTGCAACACAGTCATGTTTGCTTATCACCTGTAATTACATTTATACAAGACAGAATAAGTTGTTGTGATGGAGACTGTGGTCATCTCATTGCTTCACACTCCTGCTCGATACACAGTTAGTTGCAGTGACATGGTTATACCTCAACAGAGTTTTGAGTTCCATATATACAGTACTCTTTCATTAATTCACCATGCATATCCATCTTCTCAAAACAAGAAAAGAAGAGAAAACTGGACTTCAAATGCTGCACTTTTGTTGCATAGTGGAGTGCAAATTCTTTTATTATCATATTAGATGTCAAAATACTGCATTTATTATTTAATGACATGATAGCTGTGCTAAATAATAATATGATCTTCATAATCATCTGGCTGAGCACTCACCATATTCTTAATTCACAGAAAGGCAACCATCAGAAAAAATTAGACCATTTGAAATTGAGTATCTCATTGCAACAGCTGTGGTATCAGCATATACACAAAGGAGTATTACTCAGTACATTAAAAAGAAGTTAAACATTTGAATCAGTTCTAATGAGGTGGATGAAACTGTGAGTGCATATTTGCTGGCCAATAATAAGAAATCTTCCCTTGTAGCTCAGTCAGTAAAGAATCTGCCTGCAGTACAGGGGACCCAGGTTCAATCCCTGGGTTGGGAAGATCCCCTGGAGAAGGAAATGGCGACCCACTCCAGTATCCTTGCCTGGAAAATCTCATGGACAGAGGAACCTGGTGGACTGCAGTCCATGGGGTCGCAAAGAGTCGGGCACGACTGAGCGACTAACACTAACACTGATAAGAAATCTGCAATATCCTGAATTTGCAGTAGTTCACTGGCTTTAAGTTTCACTATAATTGTTTCAGCTCTTGAACAAGATCTAAATCTATCCTTAACTATTATTATATAACATTGAATGGATTTGGAAATTAAATTTTGCAATAGCCTTGAAAATGTTGGGAAATGAATTCAACTTGAAATTACTAGGTGAAACAGTGATTTGCAAAACCTAGACTGTGGTCAGTTCCTTTCAGTGACAACTAATGTTTGCATCACAAGTAATAATTGAATCACTTTGCTGTATAGCTGAAACTAACATGACAGTGTAAATTATACTCCAATATTAAATAAAGATTTAAAAAAAAATAGGTAATGTCGACCTGCTTTATAATTTCCAATGCTGTCAGAAATTAAAACAAGATATCTGAAAGTTGCTCAGTCGTGTCTGACTTTTTGTCACCCCATGGATATACAGTCCATGGAATTCTCCAGGGCAGAATACTGGAGTGGGTAGCCTTTCCCTTTTCCAGGGGATCTTTCCAACCCAGAGATCGAACCCAGGCCTCCCACATTGCAGGTAGATTATTTATCAACTGAGCCACCAGGGAACCCCAAGAATACTAGAGTGGGTAGCCTATACCTTTCTCCAAGGGATCCCAATCCAGGGATCGAACCCAGGTCTTCCGTACTGCAGGTGGATTCTTTACCAGCTGAGCCACTATGGAAGCCCAAGAATACTGGAGAGGATAGATTATCCCTTCTCCAGCAGATCTTCCTGACCCAGGAATCGAACCATGGCCTCTGTCATTGCAGATAGATTCTTTACCAGCTATTCCCACACAAATTTGCAGCAGAGATTTCCTAAGCTCTAGTTATAATTGCAGGAATATTTCTCAGCATTCAGTGCAAATGTGAAGGAAATTTATGCATTTAAAATCCTAATTAAATGTGCAATTGAGAAGCATCTACCTAACCTTCAATTGAAACGGATTAATATGTAATTTGGTGATACAAATGTAGACAAGAAGTTAATAAAATCCTATAAGTACTTTTCAAATGGTGACTATGCTCAATCATATACTGGTAGATTGATCCCACTATTTGGCAGTATCTAACTGTAAAAAAGAAAATGCTTAAAATGTGAAATAGTTAAAATCTTATTACTTATTAGCATTAACAGATGAATATTTAAAATTGATTTGATGAAAGGGAACACAAAACTTTGAATGCCAAACTAAGTAAAGTGTTACTTTAAGCTCCATTATTCTCATCATTAGACCTTTAATACCAAAAACATGTACTCAATTATTACTACATTTTGGAGTTCAACAAGATAAAATTTTGATAATTTGTTTTTCCTTTAGTTATATGGGAATCTAATAATATTCTCAACTGAAAAATTTTGACAGATAAACCATAAATGCCCACAAAGTCTAAAGTCTATTACTACCTAATATTGTTAAATTTTAAATTTCTTGGTTGTGATAATAGCATTGACATATACAAAATAAGTACTTTGTTTTTCTAAACTAAATGCTAAAATATTTAGGAATAAAGTATCACAATGCCTGCAATTTAATTTTGATTGACTCAGCAAGAAAAACTAAGGTGAGTATGATGAAAATGTAAGTATGACTAGTTTGTGAATCCATATGAGTGGTATACACAGGTTCCAATCTTTCAATCTCTGCTATTTTAGAATTTTCAAAATAAAATCTGGGAGGAAAAAAGACCTTCTCTATGACACCATCTAAAGTAACTCCCAGAGGGTGATTAAATGATTTTCCCAATTTATTTTCATGTTACTTATTACAACACTAGCTTTTAAAAATTTCTTTACTGATGTACTTAACATCTTTGCCTTTGAGATCACATACAGTTGACTACCAAAGCATTTGACTGTGTGGTTCACAACAAACTGTGGAAAATTCTTAAAGTGATGGGAATACCAGACCACCTGACCTGCCTTTTGACAAACCTGTATGCAGATCAAGAGGCAACAGTTAGAACTGGACATTGAACAATGGACTGGTTCCAAATTGGGAAAGGAGTATGTCAAGGCTGTATATTGTCACTCTGCTTATTTAACTTATGTGAAGAGTACATCATGTGAAATGCTGGGCTGGATGAAGCACAAGCTGAAATCTAGATTGCCAGGAGAAATACAAATAACCTCAGATATGCAGAGGGCATCACCCTTATGGCAGAAAGTGAAGAGGAACTGAAGAGCCTCTTAAAACTCAACAATCAAAAAACTAAGACCATGGTATCTGGTCCCATCACTTCATGGCAAATAGATGGGGAAACAATGGAAACAGTGAAAAACTTCATTTTCTTGAGCTCCAAAATCACTGTAGATGACTGCAATCATGAAAGTAAAAGATGCTTGCTCCTTGGAAGAAAAGCTATGACCAACCTAGACAGTGTATTAAAAAGCAGAGAACTGACTCTTTTGAAAAGACCCTGATGCTGGGAAAGATTGAAGGCAGAAGGAGAAGGGGATGACAGAGGATGAGACGGTTGGACGGCATCACCAACTCTATGGACCTGAGTTGGAGCAAGCTCTGGGCGTTGGTGATGGACAGGGAGGCCTGGTGTGCTGCAGTCCATGGGGTCACAAAGAGTCGGATACAACTGAGCAATTGAACTGAACTGAACTGAACTGATGGTTGATGACAGTGAAGACTAGGCTTGTTTTTCCCTTTGTCTCATCCCAGTAGCTAGAACAGCACTGGCACATTTAAAAAAATTTTTTTCCTACTAATTTTTTACTGATGAAATTCAAATATATATGAACACTTGAGTACATCTTTTTGTAATACAGGTCTAATGATAAGAACTATTTTGAGAGGATAGATAACATTTCACTTAATTGGGGTGTGAAGGCAATTGTTAATGTTCACCTGTTATGCTGATTTGTAATGTGATTTTACATATCTCATCTGCAAAAATGTCTTCATACAGAGAGATACTACAAATACTGTTATCAGTTCACAAGTGTACAATTTGAATTGAGCATATTTACCATTTGGAAGATGATAAAGAATCTGCCTGCAATGCAAGAGATGTGCATTCGACCTCTGGGTCAGGAAGATCCCCTGGAGAAGGAAATGGCAACCCACTCCAGTATTCTTGCCTGGAGGATCCCCTGGACAGAGGAGTCTGGCAGCCTATAGTCCATGGGGTCACGCAGAGTCAGACAGGACTGAGATACTTTCACTTTAAACATTTTAGATGATCAACAACTTTTGCTGAGTAAGTGAAAGAAAAGAAAATGAGAAATGTAGAAAACAAATGAGTAAATGGACAGCAGAGCCTGGCTCTCAGACCCTCAGAAACTCTAGGACAGCCCAGTTACCTGTGCTATGCATGCCCCACAGCCACCTAACAGACTAGGAGTTTTGCACATAGTCCTGAGCTTTGGGCTAAGTTTTAGCCCTGCTCTTACTCTGTAGTCTTGGTTCTTCTTAAAAGGCTCTCATTCCCATTCCTGACGCCAGAGTTGATTTATGGGTCTGAGCCACTTTGATTTGATGCTTATACTTAGGATTTTTGATGTGTGAACTTATAATTTATCCTATAATTGGCCTCCTGCCCATCCTACAATACCTGATAACTTCTCAGTTCCAAGTCCTCAGAATCAGGCCCCTATCAGGGGTCAGTCTCACCCCCATTCCCATCCCTGGAATGGTAAGAATGTCACCTTTCAGTCCCCTGGATCAGTCACAGGAATAATGATCATGTCTTTTAGTGTCCTTTATTGCTCCCCCAAATCCTTTGAGGTAGGTATTATCTCTATCTGGTACTCGAGAAAACTGAAACGCATGAAGAAGACATACCTCCACGGGAATCAGAGTAAGTTGGACAGAGGAGACTGGTGGGCTACAGTTCACGGGGGTCACAAAGAGTTGGAAACGACTGAGTGATTAACTCCCCAACCCCCCCACACACAGCAATAGAGGCGGGCTTCCCAGTGGTAAAGAACCCACCTGCTGATGCAGGAGACATAGGAGATTCAGGTTCGATCCTTGGGTCAGGAAGATTTCCTGGAGAAGGTCATGGCAACCCACTCCAGTATTCTTGCCTGGAGAATCCCTATGGACATAGGAGGCTGGTGGGCTAGAGTTCGTAGGGTCACAAAAAGTCAGACATGCCTGAAGCAACTTAGAACCCACAGTGATGGAAGCAGGATTAAAAACCAAGTCCTCTTAAGACAATGTTTCTAAGTCTGCTGTTTCATCTACTGCATTTGCCATACTTGTTCCGTTTTGGCCTGTAGTGGAAGCAGTTGGCAAGATTACCCACTCCTATACCGTGTCAATATTTTTAACAACAGTGCTTGGATCTCACTGGGATCAGTACCAGGTCTTGCTGGGAAGCTGTACTGAGTCACAGTTGATCCCTATCCCCCTCCACTAAGGGCTTGTTGAAGTAATATGACTCAATAGCCCAAACCTTAAATATTTCACTTCTGTAAAATGCCATTATTGATTTGTGCCAGCGTAGTAATTAGTAAATTAATCTCTCAGCAGCCGGAAAGGCATACAGATGGACAAGGTCCACATACAGCCAACCCATAAAGCTTTAAGCCCTACAAAGTAAAGCAATTCTGTAGCTATTCATTTTCCTGGGATCCTGTCTTTTTATTGTAAAAATTGTTTATGATGGCATGGTAAGGCAGTGATTACGAGGACAGACTTGGGAACCCCCACACACACTGTCTCCTCTCAAATCCAGTTCCTTTATTCACCAGCTGAAAGATCTTGAGCCAATTCTGATGCTCATCCATGAAGCAGGGCTGTTCGGAGGATGCAGTGAGGCTTTCCGTGACAATTGCTTAGAATATTGTCCGGCATGCAAATTTTTGCTGTGACTGTTACTTACTTCTCTGTAGGTTTATTATTCAGAGTCCTTCCCAGGCTCTGAAGGACCTTGCGTGGCCTGGCTCCTGCTGAGCCCCTTAGTGACCTGCAGCCACTCTGTTCTTGCCATCCATGGACAATGCCAGCGCCATCTCTCACAGCCTTTCTCTGCAGAACATCTCTGTCACTTCACTTAGGTCTTGGCTCCAGTATCACTTCTTCAAGTGCCCACCATGTCCATCTTATGTCAGCCCAGCCCATCTACCCTGTGGAATCTGCATCTTCATCCCCACAGTCATTTTTATCTCCTTCCCTGCTTCATATTTTCCCCCATAGTACTTATTTCCTGTCATTAGAGTTTAATGGCTTTTCATCTCTTCCCCAATCGAAGGTAACTGAGGAAGGGACTCCACCTCAAGGACTGTGCCCAGCACATAATAGTTGCTCAATAAAGGGTAAACGGGGCTTCCCAGGTGGCACTATTGGTAAAGAATCTGCCTGCCAATGCAGGAGACATAAAAGATGCAGGTTTCAATTCCTGGGTCAGGAAGATTCCCTAGAGGAGGGCATGGCAACCCACTTCAGCATTCTTGTTTGGAAAATCCCATGAACAGAGGCACGTGTGAGCTATAGATCACAGGGGTCGCAAAGAGTCGGATGTGACTGAACAGACTTGGCACGCATGAACACAGAGTAAATGGCTTTATGTTTCACTGATGTTTGATAAATGTATTCCAGTCATCGTGTCCTTATGCAAGGGTACATCATGTAGGGCAGTGTTTCTGAGTCTCTTCTAAGCCAGGCACCAGTTTGGTAAATTGGAACACCTTGGGGACCTCAAAAGATTCTCTTTATGTCTGTTCTGAGACAGAATTCATGCAGAGGTACCTTCTGTCCCTCAGTCAACTCTAATGCAAGAAACACAAAATTTATCTTCAGCTAATCCTGCAGGATGTGCAGATTGGGTCCAGATTTGCTGTCTTCTATTAGTGTTGAATCATTTTTTTAGTTTGCAAACTACCATATCACGCTGTAATAATGAATATGTCTCTTCCCGCTTAGCATGTCCTTCCTTGAAAAGTCTAAAATACCCATTTCCTTCCTGATATATCCACCGCAGTAAGTTTCTACTAAACTTACCAGGTGGCGCTAGTGGTAAAGCATCCACCTGCCACTGCAGGAGACACAGGTTTGATCCCTGAGTCTGAGAGATTCCCTGGAGGAGGAAATGGCAACCTGCTGCAGTATTCTTGCCTGGAAAATTCCATGGATAAAAGGAACCTGGTGAGCTACAGTCCATGGGGTCACAAAGAGTGGGATCCATGGGATTGCAAAGAGTGGGACATACACACATACACACAAACTTCCCAAGTCTTAATTTTTCAAGCCAGTAATGAGGAGCATAGACCCACTGGCAGGATTATTGTGAGACTTCACAACACTGTTCATACAGTTCTTGGCACAGGACAAACTTCAACAAATGGCTCCTGGCTGTCTCTTTTGCCAAATGATTAGTGTTGCCCTTGGACCTACATCTGTTACACTAACCTGGTTTGGAAATATAGCACGTTTCTCTTAAGGCAATGTTTTAACAGAAAAGCAAAGGGAGCTGTGACAAAAAGCTCCACTCTCCCATTTCCAAGGTTGCTTAGCCAGGTTTGCAGTCGTTAGTGACTCCAGCGGATCTCAGGTCAATGTGTGCATTTTGCCACCTGCTGAGGCTTCATCTCTGCAGACTGTGAAACAAGACACCCTAATTTGCTTGATTTTGCATTGCATCGAGGTACTCCATCAATATTGAGACTGCTCGTAATTGAATGTTTTGCTACCTAGGCTTGAGTTATCAAATAGTAAAAAGGATGCAGTTCCTGGGCGAGATTGCAGCAAGTTATAGGAGGCATCTTCCCGGGTTGATTGCTTTTGTATTTAATTGTACGCTAATTATTAGTTCTGCAAGACAGTTTACCCAAAGAAATAACAAACTAACAGCAGAAAAGAAAGACAAGATATGAGTATATGTGTCTGTCTCATGGGGAAATTTAGTAAATTAAAAGATGTAAGAATAAACTGTACATGAATACTTTCAAGGGACATAGTTGTCATGGCTGCCTAGAAATGAAAGCGTGGAAATGCAGAATTTATTTGATCGGAAATAAGTTCCTACCATGGCTTCCCAGCCCAGTGGGTAGAATGAAAGAAGGAAGTTCACACTGTGCTGGTGGGAGTAAGGCTGACAATTATCTTCTTTGTCACCATTGTTGTCAACCATTTGCTTAAGATGAAGAACTGATCCTAACATTTCTTCTATTAAGATCCACTGACTCCCTATCGTCTAATGATTGAAGTTCAAACCCCATTAGCATGGACATATGTACCACTTGATGCTTCTTTAGCCACCATGCTCCTACATGCAGAGTGATCAGGGCCACTCTGGACTCATTTATTCTTCCCTGAACAGACATGCCTGGTTTTGTTTGCTGATCCAGGAGGCCTTTTCCCCTGCTCCTCCCCAAACCCTTTTCTCTACACTCACTGGAGATTTGGTGCTCATGCCATCCCCTCAGAGAAGAGAGAAGTTTTTTCCAAGATCTCAGGTAGTTGGCCACCCCTCCTTTAAACCCTGCAGCCAACAGATTTCTTACCATCCTCTATTGTGACTTACTCTCCACCAGAGCAAGAGCTCCTGGACAAATCATCCATACTTTCAGCCCTGGATACACACCACAGCATTCTGCGGGCATCAAGCAGGTACTTAGGAAACAGCTCCATGATAACAGACCCAGACTTGCCCTGCAGTGCTGAACTGCAGAGACAACCAGAGGAAACTCAGCTGACCTTCCTCCCCAGTCCCAATCCGTCTTCCCATACTCTTATCTTAAAAGGAAAAGGCAAGAGAAATTCAAGAGCTTTGATTCACTCACTGCCAGGTCTGTCTTGTTCAGTAGGATGGATATCTTTCTATCTATAAGTTTGTCTACACCATCTCCACCTGCACACCTGGCCACAAGGGTCTGTTCTTCCTTTCCTCCCAGGCACCTTCCCACTTCTGGACCCTCAATCCTGTTGATTGCTCTGCCTAGAATGTTGTCTACCAACTTCTCTGTTTGAGTTAGCTGTTCAGTTCAGCTCTGCTCGAAAGCATCTGTTTGAATTAAGGGGCTCCATAAGTCGATCCTGACATGAAGATTTTTTTTGGAAGTGATTTATTAAGGAGAATATCCAGGCAGAAAACTGTAGGGAGTAGGGGAAGCAGCTGTCATCAAAGAAAATTGTTCTATATGTAGTTGAAGTTTTAGTGTGTCCATAGAAGGAGGTGAGTTCAGGAACTTCCTATTCTGCCATCCTGATTCTTACCCCTTATAAATATTAATGTCAACTTAAAAATGCCTTCACAGACACCTCTAGAATATTTTTGACAGAATATCTGAGATCAAGGCTTAGGTAGGTGAAAACGTAAAGTTAACCATCACATAAATTTACATATATATGTAAAGTAAAGTTTTATCCACTTAGATTGAATCGTTTCACACCTCTAAGGAGTATGGACACCATTTGAGTAAACATGGACGTCTCATCATCACTACCAACCTGGGCACACTGAGACTAGACCTGTGCCATGCACCCAGGAGACATGAATCAATCATGTTTGAGAGAATGCCTGGATAAATGAAATGAACACATCCAAAAAAGTGACAAGCACAGTAAGGTGGGAGAACACTTAGACACAAGAATTCAAACAAGCAGCTTAGCCCAATGGTAAAACTAAGAACTCTCGGTCCAGACAAATCAATGTCTAGTACTACCAATTATAAGGGCTTCCCTGATAGCTCAATTGGTAAAGAATCTGCCTGCAATGCAGGAGACCCCAGTTCAATTCCTAGGTCGAGAAGATCTGTGGGAGAATGGATAGGCTACCCACTCTAGTATCCTTGAGCTTCTCTTGTGGCTCAGCCAGTAAAGAATCCACCTGCAATGAGGGAGACCTGGGTTCGATCCCTGGGTTGAGAAGATCCCCTGGCGAAGTGTTCTGGCCTAGAGAATTCCATGGACTGTATAGTCCATGGGGTCACAAAGAGTCATACACAACTGAATGACTTTTACTTTCACCAATTACAAGTTGTGTGACCTAGAGTGAACCATCTAATCCCTCTGTACCTCAGTTTCCTCTTACGTAAAATGGGAATAATAAGAGCACCTTCTATATAGGGTTGTTGTGTGTAAACTTTTAGAACGTAATGTATTTTGGGCATTAGTAAACACTGTGTGACTGTTGCTATCATTTTACTTACACTGTTAAAGAAGTTTAATAATCATAATCAATGTCATTTATAGAAGATATAATCTAATATCTATCTATAGAAGATATCATCTAATTTGTCCCTTTACAGTGGGTAAATTGTCTGCACAAGTCTTAAGAAGGAAAGCTATGCCCATCAGTAGAAATTGGATATGATCCAGGCATCCCATCCCATCTATAGAATGGTTTCATCCATATCCCACCCAGTCTGGACCAAACCTTAAATGTCAAGTCCAGATTGTGCACAACAGGTCTGGGGATGGAGCCAAGAGAGCAGTTATAAAGGGGGGCTGATTAAAGAACATCTTTCCAGGGCTGGTTGAATGCTAAGAATGAACTTTGGCACACCAGTATTCCGATCAAAATCTGTTGAAACATAGCCCTTGCCTCCTTTCCCCAACCCTCTTTGCATCCTCAGATCCAGCAAAAAAAAACAAATCTACAGATTGGTCTGACTCAAATAGTATTTGCATATGTGGCTTGATGATGCAAAAGTGAAACATATTCAGTAGAAATCTATATTTCAAACTTTGAATGTCAGTCTAGCTAATGATCTTCTCTTGTGATGTTGGGCAGTGCAGCAGGTTGTCACAGCTCCAAGTTGGCCTCGTGATCAAGAAAGCAAACACTGATAAGCTTACTAACCATTCTGCTTTCCACTTTCAATAGAGTAGTCAATAGATTACATGAGATATTCAACACTGTGTTAGATAGTTTTCCCATCTGTAAGCTAAGTGTTCTGACTTAAGCAGGTTAGGGTAAGCTAGGTAAGATGTGTTAAAAGCATTTTTCAACTTATGATGATTTCAGCTTATGATGAGTTTATTGGGAGGTAACCCCACTGTGGCTTCCCCAGTGGCTCGGCAGTAAGGAATTCTGCAATGCAGGAGACACAGTAGATATGGCTCAGATCCCTGGATCAGGAAGATCCCCTGGCAGATGGAATGGCAACCCACTCCAGTATTCTTGCCAGGAAAACTCCATGGACAGAGGAGCCTGGCAAACTACAGTCTGTGGGATTGCAGAGTCAGACCTGACCAAAGTAACTGAATATGCACCACACACAATCCCACTGTAAGTTGAGGAAGATCTGTGGTCCTACAATTAATTCAGTCCTTCCAAGAACCTGTTGTCTCTGCGCTGTCATCTTCAAAAGTGCTTCTGGTATCCCCTCTCCCCATAGATGAGAAAGGAAAGCTAGAGGGGCCCAGAGCTGGGTGGGTCCCTTCTCCTGGAGATAAAAATCTTGAACTCCAAGGATGTTGTGACTTAAGCTGATGTGTACTCAATGTCTAACAATTACTCAACTACAGTCTACCATGTTCCTACCAGGGCTTCCCTGGTGACTCAGATGGTAAAGAACCTGCCTGCAACATGGGAGACCTGGGTTTGATCCCTGGGTTAAGAAGATCACCTGGAGGAGGACATGGCAAGTCACTCCAGCATTCTTGCCTGGAGAATCCCCATAGATAGAGAAGGGCTACATGGTGGGCTACAGTCCATGGGGTTGCAAAGAGTCAGACATGACTGAATGACTAAGCACATGTTCCTACAAAGGTATAGTAGCAGCTTCTGCTCTGGAAAGCTGAGACGCTATATGTGCTTCTCTCTCTAGTTTCTGGTGTGGCAGCTTGTCCTTTTATCTTGATTATCTGATGGATCTAAGCAGAGGCGTAGACTTTGATTTGTTGTTGTTCAGTCGCTCAGTCATCTCCAATTCTTTGTGACCCCATGAACTGCAGCGTGTCAGACTTCTTTGTCCTTCACTATCTCCTGAAGTTTGCTCAAACTCATTGAGTCAATGATGCCATCCAACCATCTCATCCTCTGTCACCCTCTTCTGCTCCTGCCCTCAGCGTCCAGCATCAGGGTCTTTTCCAATGAGTCAGTTCTTCACATCAGGTGGCCAAAGTATTGGAGTTTCAGCTTTAGTAAGTCCTTCCAATGAATATTCAAGGTTGATTTCCTTTAAAATTGACTGGTTTTATCTCCTTGCTCTCCAAGGGACTCTCAAGAGTCTAGCCTTATTTATTTATTTATTTATTTTTGCCATTGTTATAAGGAGAGTATTTAAAACTTACAAGTCATGTCAAGCCAAAAACTAGAAGACTTTCACTTTATTTCCATGATTATTCCCATAATTATCATTATTGGTCTTCCCTACCGGATTGGAGGCTCCATGAAAGCAGAGACTTGGAGAAAGCTATATTCCCAAGGCTTGTAGAGTGCTTGGCACATCTTAGAACCTTAATATGCGTTAAACATATGTATACCCGAGTCACCTTGCTGTACACCTGAAACTAACAAAACATTGTAAATCAACTCTACTCCAACATAAAATAAAAAATTAAATAAAAAAGAAAATGAATTCTCACTCTTAAAAACTACTACGCTTGTGTGTGTGTGTCTGTGTACATACGTGTGTTAGAGTGGAAGAACAATGAACTTCAGGTCAGCCTGAGCTTGATTTCTAACTCTTTGACTGGGTAACATTTTTACATTATTTTTTAAAATAAAAATTGCATCTGGTTAAGATATTACTACAGTCAAGCTAACTAACATATAGTCAAACTAACTACATATAAGTAACGTATATCTCATCTCGTAGTTACTATTTGTGTGTAGGTGTGTAGATGGTGAAAGGACCTGAAATCTACTTTGCACATTTCCAGGCTGGGTAACGTTGAGCTTCTTGGTTAACTTCGGCCAGTCCCTCTCCTCATCTATAATTATAATTGTTAGCCTTTGCTTCTCTAAGTGACTGTGGAGATTCAAAGAGAACCCAAGAAAATACCTAAAATGACTGACTTATAACAGGTTTCTAATACACGCTAATCCCCTCATGTTTTTCTTTGTTTGAAGCGTCTCTGATGGTTCAGTGGTAAAGAAACAGCTTGCCAAACAGGAAACTGAAGAGACAAGGGTTCAATCCTTGGGTCAGGAAGATCCCTTCGAAGAGAAAGTGGCAATTCACTCCAGTACTTTTGCCTGAAAAATCCCATGGACAGAGGAGCCTGGAGGGCTACAGTACATGATGTCACAAAGAATCGGATGTGACTGACCACACAGGCACATAGTTGCCTTACAATATTATGTATGACATAGGTGTTCACATAGGTAAACATAGGTGTGAGTTCATAGGTGTGAATCATATAGTGATTCACGATCTTTAAAGGTTATACACCATTACAGCTATAAAATATTGGCTATATTCCCAATGTTATACATTATATCCTTATAGCATATTTTATACCTCATTGCTTGTACCTCTAAATCCCCTCCCCCTAGATTGCCACTCCCCTAGCATCCTCTTCTTGGTCTTTTCCCAGTTAATCTTCTTTTCTGACAAACTGGCCTTATGTGGGTTTGTTCTGGAGATAATGAGCAGTGATTTACTTATGTCACAACACATTTCCTCAGTTTGGGGAAGAAAAGGCCATCGTGGGATTTGCAAGGCTAAATAAAGGCATTGGAGGATTAGCAGTTATCTTGCATTTCTTATTTCAATGAGGGTACTGAGTCCAGGCCAGTTAGGTGAAGCCGTTTGTGTTGCTCACTAACCTGGCAACATATGGTCTATGGCCAAGTTAATTTGGGTTGCAGATAATGAGCCTATTTAGCAGAGTTTTTAGTAACCTGAGCTTACTCTGGCCCTTTCATTATTTCACCCTCTACATTACTTGGAAAACAGAGGATAATTGGGAAACGGTGTCAACATTCTGTAATTTGCAGCTCATCCACCATGTGGGGCTGCTGAGGGGTGAGTTGACTGTTGATGAGGCAGAAGAGGAACAACAGCCAGGCAACCAGGACCCTGATTAAATATCTCCTGAGGGCCCTGGAGAGCCTGTGAAACGATCTCCCAGACCCAGAAGGAGATCCTGGCACCAACAGGACCTGAGCTGAAAAATCAAAAGGTGCAGAATATAATCCAATAACAGATCCAGCTTAGAAATCTCAACAGGTAATGAGACTCACATCAACAGGTGAGCAGATAGCCTCCTTCAGAGGACACAGCACAATTGTTTCTGAAAACAGGCCCTCAAGCTGTGTGAAAAGGAGCCAGTTTCTCCAACCTCGGTGCCCTGGGAAGACATGATGGGCCACATTTGAGTGGAAGGGAGGGGAAATTTGAGAAGGAGAGAAGGCGTGCAGAAGTGGATAGCTGGGGAGATAACTGCCTTTGGTCTAGGATGTCTCAGAAGTGGTACCATTGTGTATTCATTGCTGAAATAAAAAGCACTGTCACACCTGGCAAAAATACAGGGATTTAAAGATTTGAAGAAAGAACATCAAGATAATTTGTTTGTTTTCTTCCTACCATTTGAAGTATCCAAACTCTTTCTGGGTATTGACACATAAAGGAGTCTCTGAATATTTTTCCTATCAAATGACTACAAATGTAATTGACTCTATGTTTTGTCTTAACCCTCTCCAGAGCTGAATTCTATCCCAACAGAATGCTGTGTGCATAATGTATGAAGTTTTCAGAAAAACAGTCTTGAACAGACAATTCGTCTGACCTTGGATAAACCAGCGATGAAAGGCACTACAACTCCCATTTGGTAGAATTCCAGCCTCTGGAGTACCCCAGACTTGGCAGCTTTACCCTTCTGTAGGGTTCACATTTATCTCCTCAATAAGGCAGACTAGCTATGTCTTACTGATGAGTTAGATGCTCTGCATTAACTCTTCCAACTTCAGGAGGGTGAACAGGTCTGGCCAATCCTAACCCTGTTGTTGTGTTAGTCCCTGAGCTGTGTCCAACCCTTTGTGGCTCCATGGACAGTAGCCCGCCAGGACCCTCTGTCCATAGAATTCTCCAGGCAAGAATAGTGGAGTGGGCAGCCATGCCCCCCTCCAGGGGATCTTTCTGACCCAGGGATCAAACCTGGCTCTCCTGCACTGCAGGCAGATTCTTTACCATCTGAGCCACCTGGGAAGCTTCATCCCAACAAATTTGTTAATAACTACCAGAGGGTGGAAAGTTGGGCCCGGCATCAGTATCCCTGTAGAGTGTTTTTTCCTCCTGAGTAAATACTACCATTGCCTCCAGCCTTTCCTTTCCCAGTTCTCCAGGGGGTGAGGGGAAGGGATAGTGGACTAGAATGCCCAGCTGGTGAATTTGGGAAGAACTGGTGGCCATGTCTGGCTCTAACATCTGCTTTTCTCTTGGGAACCAGCTGCCCATGGAAGTACTTGATCCATTCTGCTTCTTAAGCTGCAAATCCTACTTGGTCCAGGGACTCACTCCCCTGTGCTTCAGGGACTGATGGAGCTAAAACTGCCACCCTTTCCTGGCACTCAATCACAGGTGAGACTGACTCCTTAGAATTGCATACTTTAAGTTGGCTTTGATAGTTAATAGAAGTGATCAACTCATCTCCATTTTTAAAATTAGTATTTCTCAAACAGTTCAGAACTCAGGCAAGAAAGGGATAGTATTGGAAATTTCTTCCAAAAGGTCCTCCCCAAAAATCAGTAAAGGAAATGAATATTGTCTGAAGGAAAACTTAAAGGAAGGAACTTAAGGTTCAGAGACCTAACTACCTACCTGAGGCTTGGTGCACAAGGTCATCCATACACTGGTCCTTACTGTGTTCCACTGAGGTAGGTTAGGAAAAGCCAGGCATTAACCTGTGCCCTAGAATGACTGATCTCAATTTGCAAGGGTTAGAGAGGCTATGTTTAGAACCAGGGGGCATTCTTGGGGGCTCCCCTTCATACTTCCATGTCCAGTAGTAAAAAGTTAGTGGAAAACTGTAGGAAGCAAAAAATAATAATAATAAATAAAAAAGGGCAGGATACTGAAGATTGAGATCCTTCAGGACTGAAGGTTTCAGTCACTCTACAAGATTAAAAATTGCTGCTTGGCTAAAGTCAAGGGAAACTCAGAATTTGTAATGGGGGAAAAAAAAGTTAGTTATAAATATTAACTATGACTCTGTGACCAGTTAAAGAAACAAGGGTTTTAGAAGTTAAGTGTATTTATTCTTTCCTCATGTATGTACATGACACTGTGTATACAAGTTTAAGCATGTATATACACACAAATGCATATAGATATTAACTTAATTTTTCTTCACTCTCCTCTTTTACCTTATTACTTTATATATATTTTACTGGAGGTTAGATTTATTATTTTGGTTTTTTTTAAATTTTATTTTATTTTTAAACTTTACATAATTTATTATTTTATTTGTTAACCGACCTTATTAGAACCTAACAAAACTGACTCTTCAGGTAACAAAATATTTAGGTGAGAACATGACTAAATTTGTGACGTAAATAACATAGTCCAAAAGGAACAGCTGTGACCACTCCCTAGATATGGGAGGACTTCCTGTTTCCTCATTTAGGGTAGCAAGGGGGAAGGTCTTTGTATGAAAAAGAATACCATCTGGTTAGCAGAACTGCAATGCTGTTTCTGTTGTCTTATACATTATTTGTTGTTCCTGTTCAGTCACTCATGTCCGACTCTTTTCGACCCCCATAGATTGCAGCACACCAGGTTCCCTGTATGTCTGTCTCCGAGTTTGCTCAAACTCATGTCCATGGAGTTAGTGATGTTACATAATCATCTCATCCTCTGCGGCTCCCTTCTCCTTTTGCCTCTAATACACATGTGTATATATGTGTCTTTGTTTTTATTTTTTTTAATTTAAATTTAAATTTATTTAATTGGAGACTAATTACTTTACAATATTGTATTGGTTTTGCCTTTGGATGCTGGATTAGCCCAAGGGCCTAATTGGGTCAATGATTAAGCTGGTGTCTTTCAACTTCCAATTGGTTCATGGTCTGGACAATGGGGCTGGGACTCTGCAAGCCACGTTCCCATTTTACTAATGGGAGGTGATAAACAGATGGGGAGATGAAGGGAGAGATGAACTCCTCCACGGGGTTTCCTGTTCTGGTCAGTGTCAGCCTCACACACGTTCTTCGCTTTGATAGCATTCCTTTGTTACAGTAGTCTGTTATAGCAGCAGCTGGCTCTTTGTTTTCCAGTTTGTAGTTTTCTGACACTAGTAAAAGCCTCTCCCTTGCCTCCTCCCCACATTCCTCCACCTAACACACACATAGAAATAAGCCTGGGTATTAGATATGCAGATCCTCCCCTGAGCTCCAAAGATGCTGGCTGCAGATAGTGCCCCTTCCATGCATGTGTCTGATTCTTTGCGACCTTATGAACCACAGTCTCCCAGGCTCCTCTGTCTATGGGATTTTCCTGGCAAGAATACTGGAGTGGGTTGCCATTTCTTTCTCCAGGGGATCTTCCTGAATCAGGGATCAAACCCGTGTCTCCTGCATTGCAGGCAGATTCTTTACCACTGAGCCACTGGAAAAGCCCCACCCCTTCCACAGGAACCAAGGTGCTTGCTTTCATTCTACAACAGCCCTCCTGCAAGCTTAACGTAACTTCAACATGTCACATTACATAATTTCAATCTCTTCATTCTGTTCCTCCACCTTGATAATTCAGTGTTTTCCTTTTTGCATTTCACTTGCTTTATAGCTAGTCAATAATTTTTTACATTAGCATTATTAATGTCAAAAAAGACAATAAAGTATATCATTAAGATGTAATTAAAGTTGCATTTAGAGTTAAATTCATGCCCTATTTCAGTATAAATGGATAAAATAATTTAAAACAATGATAACTGAATTCAGTTAAAGCTATGGTTTTTCCAGTAGTCATGTATGGATGTGAGAGTTGGACCATAAAGAAAGCTGAGCACCTAAGAATTGATGCTTTTGAACTCTTGTGTTGCAGAAAATTCTTGATAGTCCCTTGAACTGCAAGGGGATCCAGCCAGTCAACCCTAAAGGAAATCAGTCCTGAATTGGAAAGACTGAGGCTGAAGCTCCAATACTTTGGCCACTTGATGGGAAGAACTAACTCCTTAGAAAAGACCCGTTGCTGGGAAAGACCAAAGGCAAGAAGAGAAGGAGACAACAGAGAATAAGATGGTTGAATGACATCACCGACTCGATGGACATGAGTGTGAGTAAGCTCTGGGAATCTCTGGGAGTTGGTGATGGACAGGGAAGCCTAGCATGCTGCAGTCCATGGGATTGCAAAGAGTCGGGCATGAGTGAGCAACTGAGCTGACCTGAACTGAACTGAATAAATTAATTATATCAATTAATAAATAATTATAGATAAATCACTCAATGAAACTAAGAAATTTAGGAAAATAAGAAATAGAGTAAAATAACTAAAATATATATTTTATTTTTATAGTAAATATATAGAATTTATATAATGACAATGACATTCTACCTCTGTGAACTTCTTTCTCAAATGAATAATACCAGTATAATCATGATAACAATACCAGATCAATTACAACTGGCAGATATTCCACAAAATACCTGACCAGTGTGCTTCAAAACTGTGAAAGTCAACAAAAACAAGAAAAATCTGAGAAATTGTCACAGAGCAGAGGAGTCTAAGGAGACATGATAGCTAAATGTAATGTCATGTCCTGAAGAGGATCCTGGAACAGAAAAAGACATTAGATTAAAAAGTAAGAAAACCTGAATAAAAGGTGGTGCTTAGTCAATAATAATGATGTATCAGTACTCTTCTCTTAATTGTAACAAACCTGTTCTCCTAGGTAAGATGTTGATTGCAGGGGAATTGCGTGATGTGTAGGGTATACTGGAACACTTGGTTCTCTGTTTACAATTTCTCTGTATATTTCAAACAGTTGTGAAAAATCAAGTTTATTTGAAAATTATTATAAAGACTATCTCAGAACATCATTTTGTAACTATCTGGTCACCAGCCTCTGTAAGTGAAGTGATTAAAATTTGAATATACATAAATTTTGTTGGGAAAAACACACCAAA
Organism: Bos javanicus; assembly: GCF_032452875.1. NCBI lineage: Eukaryota > Metazoa > Chordata > Mammalia > Artiodactyla > Bovidae > Bos > Bos javanicus. The sequence continues at coordinate 106,691,885 of NC_083873.1, forward strand.
CAATGTCATTTAATCTGTTTTATTTTAAATTAGTTAAAATTTATCTCTAAGGGAAGTAATGTGCAATTAACAAATGGTTTAGTCTTGCTCACGTTTGTAAGTATTGCATGCATGCTCAGTCATGTCCGACTGTTTTTCGACCCTGTGGACTGTAGCCTGCCAGGCTCCTCTGACCATGGGGATTCTCCAGGCAAGGATACTGGAGAGTACTGGTTGCCATGTACTCTTCCTGCATCGGCAGGCAAATTCTTTACCACTGAGCACCTCGAAGCCCTTTGTAAGTACATGTATGGCTTAACAGAACAATTAAGTAACAGCACCTTGATTCTAAAAAAGAATAACAATAATTTTGTGTTAACTTTTCTCTGTTCAGTTCACTAGTGTGGTTTCTGCCTCCCACCTGAACCCTCATGAACACTGGTAAGACTTTATTATCCTAGCTTCATCATGAGGAAATGGAAGTCCACTAGCCCCAAAACACAGTGTCCTTACAAACATCAGGATTTGAACTTAGATCTGCATGACTCCAGATCATGCAGGAGGAGAAGGGGACAGCAAAGGATGAGACTGTTCAATGGCATCACTGACTCGATGGACATGAGTTTGAGCAAGATCCTGGGAGTTGGTGATGGACAGGGAGGCCTGGCGTGCTGCAGTCCATGGGGTTTCAGTCAGACACGACTGAGCAATGAACTGAACTGAACTGCGTGACTCCAAGAACCAATCCTTTCATCAACTTCCCTCTCCAGTACTTACTAATATACATGGCTACCCTTCTCCACTGGAAGAAAAAATCCTTCAGAGCTCAGCACTGCTTTCCCCATAGTGCCCAGGAGTGTGAGGTACTCAAGGAACATGGGAAGGAAGGAAGGAAGAAGGGAGGGAGGGAGGGAGGAATTGAAGTGATTATAAACAGAAAATTATAATAGAAAATAAAAATTGTAATGGTATTCGAATGCACAGAATGCTGTAGACTTATCAGCTCAGAGAAGAAACGTCAGAGCTTATTCCTAACATGGACCTTCATAAATTCTGAAAAACAATCAACACCCCATCAATTCTTTCACATTGTCTCTTTCTCATTATTTCTACTGTAGTTGAACCTTTTCCTTATCTTTTCTGAATTTCAAACTTTCTTAGTTTTCACATATTTTTGTCTTTACTGCACTCTCAGTAAGCTTTTTCATACTTATCTGTCAATTCACTAATTCTTCAGCTGTATGAAATCAGCTGTTCAAGCCGAGGGTTGAGGTTTTTTTGTTGTTGTTTTGTCTTTGTTTTGTTTTGTTTTTCCTTAGTGACTGTATTTTTCATTTTGGTTTCTGTTTAGTTATTTTATTACACGACCCTGTTGTTCTCCTAATTTTAGCCGTATTAACTTAGCAATGTTTGCATTCTAGAGGCTACTCAATTGTTCTACTTTTTGAATTTTGGGAAACTGAATTGTGCTGGGGGCTTTGGTGGGTTTTCACTTTGTCTGTTTGCTTCACTTGAATGAGGATTACTTTGGGAGAATTTTTTTTTTCTTGATGTATCCCCAGTGCCTAGATCAATGCCTGGCACACAGCCGGTCTTGAGAAATAGATGTTGAATGACTAAATATTGGATTGTTTCTTTGTGGGTTTTTTGTTGTGGTCTGTGAGCTCATATTCAGCTGGGTTTTTAAGTGGATCTCTTGAGTGTTCCAGTTAAGGATGTGCTTGTGTTTGCTTCATCCAAGCACCCAAGGATGTCACCAGCCCAGGACCACATTTTATTAATAGTTTAATTTACCAGCTTATGGGGATAGTATGAGTGTAACCCTCAAAGTTGAATGAGAGCTGTAGTAATAACATTCCGGGAGATTTCTTTCTCATGCCCTAGTTTTCTTTCAGACACACAAGCTTTGTAAATACCCTGTGTTGAGAAGAATAGAAATAGATATAGACACAGATGTGTGTGTGTGTGCACTCAGTCATGTTTGACTCTGTGACCCTATGGACTGTAGCCCGCCAGACTCCTCTGACAATGGGATTTTCCAGGCAAGAATACTGGAGTGAGTTGCTGTTTCCTCCTCCAGGGGATCTTTGTGGTCCATGGATCAAACCCAAGTCTCCCTTGTCTCCTGCTTTACAGGTGGATTCTTTACTGCTGAGCCAACAGGGAAGCCCAGTGATATATAGATACAGATGATATAGATATAGATAATTGTGGATAGAGCCAGTTGAGTGTCTGGGCTTTATGTGTGGGTCTGATCTCAATGTCTCCACTTACTGAGACCACTGAGCACCTCTTCACCTCCCTCAGGAGCTCTCACCTGCCACCTTGATTTTTAATTCCTCATCTACTTTTAGCCCCCGGTTTGCTTTCTTAAGTAAGCAACTACGTGTTCAAAGGCTGCTTCTTATAATGTACCCGGTATTTCTGAGTAATATATAATAAGAGAATGTGAGTTTATCTAATGTGATATACAGGCTCCTCTGTCCATGGGATTTTCCAGGCAAGAATACTGGAGTGGGTTGCCATTTCCTTCTCCAGGGGATTTTTATGAACCCAGGGATCAAACCTGTGTATCCCACATTGCAGTCAGATTCTTTACTGTCTGAGGCACCCGGGAAACTTTATAACTTGTTTAACATAAAACTAATCTGTTATAGTGCTTTAGACTATCAATTTGCTTAAATCTTTTCATTGCCAATTATTAAAAATTTTATCAATGTTAGATACAGTAGGCTTATAAAGAAAAAAGGACGCCCCTGCTCTCATAATTCCCTCAACTGCTGCACTGCAAAGGCAATAAGTTCATGCATTTTAACAGTTTCTTTTGGCATCTCTCCCCACTGTTCTAAGTATACACATTTCTGCTATAATGTTAAATGTATTACCAAAAAAGCCTAACAGATTTGTGAGAAAATTAAGATTGATAAACTATTCAAATTCTAAGGATGTCAAAATATAGAGCATCAGCTAAAACAATAGCAATCCTATCTAGAAGAGATGTCCAGTTAAATTTCTAGTGGCATTTGCACCAAGGGTGGTGTTCTTGGATCCCCAAAGTTTCATACCCTGGGGCTCATATTCTCGCCTCTAAAATGTCAATACTCAAGGGTATCTGCATCTAAAAGAGACCAGTTTCATTAAGATTAAAGATCTTTCCCAAGGCATAGGCTTCATCATCAATCTTTTCCTTTCTTCACAAAGAGATGTCTTTGCAGCCTCTTCATCAAAACCCTCTCAGTGTATCCATATACCATATAAGTTGATGGAAATTGTAATGCTTCTTAGAGCCACTAAAATCTCACAATTTGTTCCAAAAGAAGACATCTCTGTAGGATTTTCTAGCTTTATTTTTGTCAGTCTTTGTATGATGCTAATACGATCCTCTGAAGACTTGAGAGAGCTTGCTTTTGATAGCTTCAAAATAGCTACTGAAGGGAATCACTCATGAACCAAAAAGATCTCCACATATGTGGGCTTCCCTGGTGGGTCAGATGGTAAAGAACCTGCCTACAATCAGGAGACCTGAGTTAAATTCCTGGGTCGGGAATACCCCCTTGAGAAGGGAATGGCAAACCACTCCAATATTCTTGCCTGGATTAAACACTGAACATTGTGTGGAAAAGAAAGATGCCTGTGTTTCTCTTTTGCTACTATTGCACTACTCAGCATTTCCCTTCGAACACAGCACCAAGCAATTCTCCAGCCCTCCAGATTTTATCTGGACTTTAACTGCAATTTACCTCACTTCTGAGGCCATCTACCTGGAGTTAGCATCAGGACATCAGATCACACAGATTGAGGGCTCAGTCCCTCGAGATTGCCCACTCCCCAGCTTCAGACTCACTTCAAGGGGACTTTTATCACCTGTGCTTTTGAATGACTGGCTCAGACCATTAGAGTAAATTCTTTCACACTCACACATTCATCTCTCTTTCCTCCTCTTACAAGCCACCAAGTTCTAGAACACACAACATTCATACTTCTAATATCAATATTTTATTTATTTTACCTTCTAGACTTCTATTTTTCTTATCTAATAATTATTAAGTATCTACAATATGCCAGGTACCACATAGCCATATATGTTTGTGAAAAGTGAAAGTGAAAGTCGCTCAGTCATGTCTGACTATTTGCAACCCCCTATATAGTCCATCTACAGAGGATGAGGTGGCTGGATGGCATCACCAAGTCAATGGGTGTGAGTCTGAGTGAACTCAGGGCGTTGGTGATGGACAGGGAGGCCTGGCATGCTGCAGTTCATGGGGTCAACAAGAGTTGGACACGACTGAGCAACTGAACTGAACTGATACAGTCCATGGAATTCTCCAGGCCAGAACATGAGTGGGTAGCCTTTCCCTTCTCCAGAATTTTCCCAACCCAAGGGTCAAAGCCAGGTCTCCCGCACTGCAGGTGGATTCTTTACCAGCTGAGCCACAAGGAAAGCAAAGAATAAGCAGCAGGAGGTAATGAAAGGGAAATTGCTCAGGCATGTCTGACTCTTTGAGACCCCTACAGTCTCTGGACTGTAGCCTGCCAGGCTCCTCTGTCCATGGATTTCTCTAGGCCTGAATACTGGAGTGGATATCCTATCCCTTCTCCAGGGGATCTTACTGACCCAGGAATCGAACAGGGGTCTCCTGCATTGCAGACAGATTCTTTACCAGCTGAGTTCTATCATTTAATTTTCAAAACTATCTTACAAAAAAGAACAACAACAACAACAAAAAACCTGAGAATCTCTCTAAGGCTCATCAGAAAGGGAAAATTCGTACAAGGGTAGTAATTGGTATTATAAAACCCCGATCTATCTGCTACCCCTTCCCCCTTTATATGGAGTACTAAAATGAGATACTTTTTAAGGTTCTATTCACACATCTATAAGCTGAGAAGCAAGGGTTAGAATGAGATTAAAATAAGTCTTGATGTTTGTCTAGCAGGAAAAAAACAGGTAGCATTTATTGATACTATTATGGTTTTTCACACACTCCCTCCAACTTTCATAAGGATGCTTCATGGAAGATACTGTCTTTCCTCTATTACAGAAGACAGAGCAGAGTTTATTTCTGAGCTCTCCCTGGAGTTTCAAAGACACCTGAGTTATTACAAGAAGTATGGAATGAATGTTTAGAGCACTATAGGGTAATTAGACCACTGCAGAACATAACAAAGGTAAGTCCTACATTTGGCTCAGAAGGGCAGAAGATTGATGCTGGTTGTGAAACCTTTCATAAGGACAGGAGACTAGGGATGGGAAAGAGATGTAATACTTGTATACACAAGAATGCACAGTATGAGGCATCAAAACACAATTTCTTACCATCTACATATGACTATAATGAAAAGGACATCTTCTTTGAGTGTTAGACCTTCTAAAAGGTCTTGTAGGTCTTCACAGAACCATTCAACTTCAGCTTCTTCAGCATTACTGGTTGGGGCATAGGCTTGGATTACCGTAATATTGAATGGTTAGCCTTGGAAATGAATAAAGATCATTCTGTCATTTTTGAGATTGCATCCAAGTACTGCATTTTGGACTCTTTTGTTGACCATGATGGCTACTCCATTTCTTCTAAGGGATTCCTGCCCACTGTAGTAGATATAATGGTCATCTGAGTTAAATTCACTCATTCTAGTCCATTTTAGTTCACTAATTTCTAGAATGTTGATGTTCACTCTTGCCATCTCCTGTTTGACCACATCCAATTTGCCTTGATTCATGGACCTGACATTCCAAGTTCCTATGCAATATTGCTCTTTACAGCATTGGACCTTGCTTCTATCACCAGTCCCATCCACAGCTGGGTATTGTTTTTGCTTTGGCTCCATCCCTTCATTCTCTCTGGAGTTATTTCTCCATTGATCTCCTGTAGCATATTGGGCACCTACTGACCTGGGGAGTTCCTCTTTCAGTATCCTATCTGGACATGGAACAACAGACTGGTTCCAAATAGGAAAAGGAATACATCAAGGCTGTATATTGTCACCCTGCTTATTTAACTTCTATGCAGAGTACATCATGAGAAACACTGGGCTGGAAGAAGCACAAGCTGGAATCAAGATTGCCAGGAGAAATATCAATAACCTCAGATATTCAGATGATAACCACCCTTATGGCAGAAAGTGAAGAGGAACTAAAAAACCTCTTGATGAAAGTGAAAGAGGAGAGTGAAAAAGTTGGCTTAAAGCTCAACATTCAGACAACGAAGATCATGGCATCTGGTCCCATCACTTCATGGCAAATAGATGGGGAAACAGTGTCAGACTTCATTTTGGGGGGCTCCAAAATCACTGCAGGTGGTGATTGCAGCCGTGAAATTAAAAGACACTTACTCCTTGGAAGGAAAGTTATGACCAACCTAGATAGCATATTGAAAAGCAGAGACATTGCCAACAAAGGTCCGTCTAGTCAAGGCTATGGTTTTTCCAGTGGTCATGTATGGATGTGAGAGTTGGACTGTGAAGAAAGCTGAGCATCCAAGAATTGATGCTTTTGAACTGTGGTGTTGGAGAAGACTCTTGAGAGTCCCTTGGACTGCAAGGATATCCAACCAGTTCATCCTAAAGGAAACCAGTCCTGGGTGTTCATTGGAAGGACTGATGCTGAGGCTGAAACTCCAATACTTTGGCCACCTCATGCAAAGAGTTGACTCATTGGAAAAGACCCTGATGCTTGGAGGGAATGGAGGCAGGAGGAGAAGGGGACGGCAGAGGATGAGATGGCTGGATGGCATCACTGACTCGATGGACATGAGTTTGGGTGAACTCCAGGAGTTGGTGATGGACAGGGAGGCCTGGCGTGCTGCAATTCATGGGGTCCCAAAGAGTCAGACAAGACTGAGTGACTGAACTGAACTAAACATATGACTAAATAATGTATGCTCAGGGGAAAGGAGTCTCAAAATTAGCATCATTTTAAAATTAGTTGAGCTATCTTTCCACTTTTATGTCTCCACATTTGGGTTTCCTTTAAAAGAATTCAGTACATGCAATTTTTAATGTCCATTCTTTCCTAGAAGTCCCCTGCTGGTTCTGTATTCCTTTTTATCTTGTGATCCATTCTGTGATTAGTCTGGTAGTTAATGATGCCATCTGAAAGTGCTGGTATGGGACATGAGATTTCTTTTCATAGCACCTCATCAGGAGTTGAGGACAAGTCTACAGGGAAGAAATTAATTATCTCTGCAGCCAATGCCACTAAAAAAAAAAAAAGAAAAGAAAAGAAATATCTTTAGGAAGAGTATTTAATTTCTTATCTTGGTAAATTATGGGAAACCCTTCACAGGTAGTGAATCAGCTGAGCTGGGTGGTAGAAATGACTGATAACTTCTTTTTTATTTTTTTAAAAATTAATTTTTATTGTAGTATAGTTGATTTACAATGTTGTGTTAGTTTCTGCCATACAGCAAAGTAAATCAGTTGTACATATACACATATCCACTCTATTTTAGATTCTATTCCCATATATGTCATTATGGAGTATTGAATGGAGTGCTCTGTGCTATACAAGAATACGTGCATGCTCAGTCACTCAGTCATGTCCTATTCTTTGTGACCCCATGGACCATAACCTGACAGGCTCCTCTGTCCATGGGATGCTCCAGGAATATACTGGAGTGGTTTGTCCTTCCCTCCTCCAGGGGATCTTCCCAACCCAGGGATCAAACTTGAGTCTCCTACATTGGCAGGCAAATTCTTTTACCACTGAGCCACCTGGGAAGCCCTGCTGTACATTAAGTTCTTATTAATCATCTATTTTATATAATAGTGTGTATCGGTGCAGGCACTATGGAAAACAGTGTGGAAGTTCCTTATAAAATTAAAACTAGAGCTACCATATGATCGACAATCCCACTCCTGGGCATAGACTAGGTGTGTGTTAGTTGTTCAGTCGTATCTAACTCTTTGTGACCCTATGGGCTGTAGCCTGCCACGCTCCTCTGTCCCTGGGATTCTCCAGGCAAGAACACTGGAGTGGGTTGCCATGCCCTCCTCCAGGGGATCTTCCCAACCCAGGGATTGAACCCTCATCTCATGCTTTCCTGCATTGGCAGGTGGGTTCTTTATCACTAGCACCACCTAGGAAGCCCATGAAAGGCCAAGTATTCTGTATATTATTAGTAGTTTCCTATAGCTGCATAGCTGAATACTGCAGACTGAGCTGCTTCAACAAGAAGGATGCGTGCTCTCAGTCCTGGAAACCGGACGTCTGCAAGCTGGCATGGGCAGGTTGTTTCCTTCTGTGGCCTGTCTCCTCGGTTTATCAGTGGGTGGTTCCTCCCCCGTACTCAAATGGTCTTTATTCTGTGTGTGTCTAGGTCCTAATCTACTCTTCTTATATAGGCGCACTAGCAAAATTGGATTAGGACTCACCCGTAAGACCTTGTTTTAACTTAATCACCTTTTTTCCAAACATGTTTCCAAATATAGTCACACTTAAAGAAATTGAAGCTTAGGACTTCAGCATATGGACCTGGAGGAAGTCACAGTTCCGTGTGGAACATTCTTGTGATACTGTGACCTTGAAGACTCATAGCACACTGGAATATATTAGAGGTTCTGATCAATCTGGTTGCAAATATATTATTTATCTTTGTCTCTAGCAAACTTATTTGACTATTTTTCATAACATTCATTAAAATTTCATGGGAAAGATGTTGCAAGGAATAAAATGTTTGAGAAATAACTGCCATCCTGTCCAGACACGCTAGACTCAGATCACTTGGAGTCATGTTATATTCATTCTGATTCTCGATTGAGGAATTTAGTTTACAACAGTTTTATAGCAAGTAAAATCAAAAGCTAACATCTTTGAAAGGAAAAGTAAATATGTCTACATCACCAAATGAGAGCTTATGTAGGGACCTAGAGATTATCATATTAAGTGAAGGAAGTCAGACAGAGAAAGATAAATATCATGTGATACTGCTTATATTTGGAATCTAAAATATGATACAAATGAACTTATTTACAAAACAGACATAGACTAACAGACAGAAAATAAACTTATGGTTACCAAAGGGAATATCAGGAGTGGTAAGGAGAAATAATTTATGAGTTTTGGATTAACATATATATACTACTGTATATAAAATGGGCTTCCAGGTGGCTCAGTGGTAAAGAATTCGCCTGCGATGCAGGAGATGCAGGAGACATGGGTTCAACATCTGGGTCATGAAGATCCGCTGGAAAAGGGAATGGCAATCTACTCCAGTATTCTTGCCTGGAAAATCCCATTGGCAGAGGAGCCTGGAGGGCTACAATCATGGGGCTTGCAAAGAGTTGGACATGACTGAGTGACAGCGTGCACGTATATAAAATAAATATACCCACCGTTTAGAACAAGGAACTATATTCAATATCTTGCAATAACCTATAATGGAAAAGAATCTGAAAAATATACGTGTGTGTATATATACATATATATATATATATATAACATATATAATTGAATCACTGTTGTACATTTGAAACTAACACAGCATTGTAAATTAACTCTACTTCAATTAAAAAAAAAAAAAAAGAGCTGCAAATTAAATGTGACTTTTTACCCTGGAATTTGACCTTATCTCTTTCTCTTAAAATCACATCCCATCTGCCAGACAATTCTAAACATGACCACTTTTTGCCACTGTCCTTGCTCTTATCCTGGTCCAAACCTTTCTAATCGGTGTCTCTGCTTCCACCCTTCTATCCCTTCCATTGGTTCTCAGAAGAGAACCCAGCGTGTGCCTGCTAAAGGCAGCCAGATTCTATACCCCCACTAGTTACCCATCCAAGGATTTCCTGCTTGCCTGCAATAGGAGCCAAAGTCCTTATTATGGTCCTGGTGGTTCTGCATTCTCTGTCCACACTGACCTCTCTGCTCTATTTCCTATACTGCATTGTGGTGGTTATTGTTCAGTAACTTAGTGTTGTCCAACTCTTTGTGATCCCACGGGCTGCAAAATACCAGGCTTCCCTGTTTATCACCAACTTGCAGAGCTTGCTCAAACTCGTGTCCATCGAGTCAGTAATGCCATCCAATCATCTCATGCTCTGTTGCCCCTTTTTCCTCTTGACCTCAATCTTTTTCAACATCAGAGTGTTTTCCAAAGAGTCGGCTCTTCACATCAGGTGGCCAGTGTATTGAAGGTTCGGCTTCAGCCCTTGCTCCAATATCCCAAGTAGCAGACTCCTGTCTGTGCGCTTGGATCTCAGGACTTTGCATGTGCTTCCTCTCTGGCAGGAACAGTGCTCTCCAGATACCTGTAAAGTTGGGTTCCTCACGTCCTACAGGTACAGTAAGTTCCCGACACAGGAACCCTCAAGTTGCGAACTTTCAAAGATGGGAACCTGCAGCTTGTTCCAGCAAGGAACCAGAGCCTGTGCCATCCACCTCAGGCGTGAGTGAAACTGTCACCCGCGCTCCATCTCCTATTTCTGATGATCATTCAGCTCTATCATCGCCCACCTCCTCACCCTCCTTCTTGCTGGTCCACTCCATCCCACCCGCCATGGGCCAGCTGCTGTATTGCACTTCCGTGCTTTTGAGGGATTGTACTGTAAGACTTAAAATCTCTTTTATTTTTTGTGTTTATTTGATTTTTATGTATTATTTGTGTGAAATGTATTATCATTCAGTTCAGTTCAGTTGCTCAGTCATGTCCGACTCTTTGTGACCCCATGAACTGCAGCACGCCAGGCCTCCCTGTCCATCACCAACTCCTGGAGTTCACTTAGACTCACGTCCATCAAGTCGGTGATGCCATCCAGCCATCTCATCCTCTGTCGTCCCCTTCTCCTCTTGCCCCCAATCCCTCCCAGCATCAGAGTCTTTTCCAATGAGTCAACTCTTCACATGAGGTGGCCAAAGTACTGGAGTTTCAGCTTTAGCATCATTCCTTCCAAAGAAATCCCAGGGCTGATCTCCTTTAGGATGGACTGGTTGGATCTCCTTGCAGTCCAAGGGACTCTCAAGAGTCTTCTCCAACACCACAGTTCAAAAGCATCAGTTCTTTGGTGCTCAGCTTTCTTCACAGTCCAACTCTCACATCCACACATGACCACTGGAAAAACCATAGCCTTCGCTAGACGGACCTTTGTTGGCAAAGTAATATCTCTGCTTTTTAATATGCTATCTACGTTGGTCATAACTTTCCTTCCAAGGAATAAGTGTCTTTTAATTTCACGGCTGCAATCACCATCTGCAGTGGTTTTGGAGCCCCCAAAATGAAGTCTGACACTGTTTCCCCATCTATTTGCCATGAAGTGATGGGACCAGATGCCATGATCTTCGTTTTCTGAATGTTGAGCTTTAAGCCAACTTTTTCACTCTCCTCTTTCACTTTCATCAAGAGGTTTTTTAGTTCCTCTTCACTTTCTGCCATAAGGGTGGTGTCATCTGCATATCTGAGGTTATTGATATTTCTCCTGGCAATCTTGATTCCAGCTTGTGCTTCTTCCAGCCCAGCGTTTCTCATGATGTACTCTGCATAGAAGTTAAATCAGCAGGGTGACAATATACAGCCTTGACGTACTCCTTTTCCTATTTGGAACCAGTCTGTTGTTCCATGTCCAGTTCTAACTGTTGCTTCTTGACCTGCATATAGGTTTCTCAAGAGGCAGGTCAGGTGGTCTGGTATTCCCATCTCTTTCAGAATTTTCCACAGTTTATTGTGATCCACATAGTCAAAGGCTTTGGCATAGTATTACAGTACAGTATTATAGAGCTGATTGTGTTAGTTGGGTGCCTAGGCTAACTGCTAAACTTATGAACAAATTGGACTTATGAATGTGCTGTCAGAAAGGAACTTGTTGGTATGTTAGGGTATTACTATATTTAAATATCACCTCAGAGATGCCTCTGGTGACACAGATGTAAAACTTCAGTTTTATCCCTTCTTTCCGAATTGCTTTTTTTCAATGTAAGTTCACAAAGCCTTATTTGTTTTCTCCATGGCTGTCTCCCCAGGACCTAGAACAATCATCAGCATGCAGCTAGCACTCAATAAGTTTCTCTTGAGGGAACACATTAGTTTGGTTTGTATCACAAAGCTCCTTTCCATTCTATTTGTTACACTGTTTATCACTCCATTGAGCTTCCCTGGTGGCTCAGAGGGTAAAGCGTCTGCCTCCAATGCAGGAGACCCGGGTTCGATCCCTGGGTCAGGAAGCTCCCCTGAAGAAGGAAATGGCAACCCACTCCAGTATTCTTGCCTGGAGAATCCCATGGACAGAGGAGCCTGGTAGGCTACAGTCCATGGGGTCACAAAGAGTCAGACATGACTGAGTGACTTCACTTTCACTTTCATTCACTTTATCACTCTGTTTTACTACCCACTCATTCATTCACTCGCAACAAATGAGCATTTATTATCACATCTATTATCACCACAAGTGAGTATCAGATACTCCAGTTCTATAGTAGTGAATAAAACAGACAAATCCTAAATGGAGTTTATTGCCAAATAAATTGAAATATATAGAGCATTCTTAGTTTCTCTTTGAAAATTGTTTCCTACACAAATAGCACTTAATTTTTGTCTCAAATAAAATACAGCTAATATTGAGAGGGTATAACCTCCTTGCCCTGAAATTTTCTGGGCACTTACCTGCATTCTTCAATTTAATCATCTCAAAAACCTGTGAAACCTGTAATATTGTGGTCTTAATTAATAGAGGAAAAGTCTGAGGCAAAAAAAAAAAACAAAACATAGAAATCTGCCCATAGTTTGTCAGATGTCATATGTGGTCAGTTCAGTTCAGTAGCTCAGTCATGTCCAACTCCTTGTGACCCCATGGACTGCAGTACACCAGGCTTCCCTGTCCATCACTAACCCTCAGAGTTTGCTCAAACTCATGTCCATTGAGTGAGCGATGCCATCCAACCATCTCATCCTCTGTTGTCCCCTTCTCCTTCTGCCTTCAATCTGAGCGATGAGAAACAATGGTAAAAAGATAGGCGGGGACCATGATACAGATCTTTGTAATCATGGACAAGGAGTGTGGGTTTTACTCAAAGTGTCAGTAATGTATTTTAGTGGAGAAGCAGCAAAAGCAAGGGAACAATTAGAAAACCATTGGAATTATCCACTAGAGACATAAAAATGTCCTGGTCTAGAATGGAAGCTGTAGAGATAGGGACAAGATATAAGGGATGTGTTTGAAAAGTTAATCTATAGGATTTGCTGAGAGGATGCATGTTGGGGCTTAGGGAATCAGGAGGACTCAAGAGAAGCTCCTAGGCTTGAGATTTGGGTTTACTGAGTAACTGGTGGTGTCTTTCCTATGATGAGGAAGATTGGAGTAGTGAAGGTATGGGGGAGGGTAGAGAGAAACCTGGGCTTTCCAAGTGGTGATAATGGTGAAGAACATGCCTGCCAATGCAGGAGACATAAGAGCTGCGGGTTCGATCCCTGGGTTGGGCAGATCCCCTGGAGAAGGGCATGGCAACCCTTTCTAGTGATCTTGCCTGGAGAACCCCATGGACAGAGGAGCTTGGTGGGCCATAGTCCATAGAGTCAAAAAGAGTCAGACACAACTGAAGTGACTTAGCACGCACACATGCAGAGAGAGAAATCTAGAGTTCATTCTGGGGCTTCAGTTCAGTTCAGTTGCTCAGTCATGTCTGACTCTTTAGAACCCCATGGTTTGGCACACCAGGCTTCCCTATCCATCACCAACTCCTGGAGCTTGCTCAACCTCATGTGCGAGTCAGTGATGCCATCCAATCATCTCATCCTCTGTTGTCCCCTTGTCCTCCTGCCTTCAATTTCCCATCATCAGGATATTATCTAAAGAGTCAGTTCTTCGCATCAGGTGGCCAAAGTACTGGATCTTCAGCTTCAGTATCAGTCCTTTCAATGAATATTCAGAACTGACTGTGAAATACCCACTAGCGAGCTGTGTTGAATGGAGCCGTCTGACCCTCCCAATGAGCCTCTTTATTTCCATCCGACTCTGCCTCCTGGCTGATGCCTCTGTGACTGTCTTGTCCTCTGTCTTCCAGTTGTTTTTATCCAATAGAAAGCTCCAGAATCAGACAGCGGAAGGAGAGTGAAAGCAGGGTATGCAGGGCCCGGCTCCTTACCGACACATCCTGCAGGGGCAGACTCTGTCTCTATTCCAAAGGCCTGAGCTCCTGCCGGTGGTCCCATCCCCAGCCACTCCCTGCATCACTGCATGGAGCCCCTCAGTTCTCCTCTTAATCTCTCAGGCCTGTAATGTAAGTCTGACCAAGTCATTTGGTGGTTTTCCCGAACCCTGCCTATGTCTTTGTTTTTTATTTAAAAAAAAAAAAAAAAAAAAAGGCTTAAGTAACCTGAACTGTAATTTGCTTGGTAATCATACACCACCTCTTTGCTGCCAGGCACCTAAGTGAAACGAGTAAACTGGAAAGACAAACAGACGCTCAGAGGATGGGGAGTTAGAGCAAGAGGGGTGGCTTGGAGTTCAAGGTTGGAGGGTCATGTGTCTATAAAGATTGCTATAGGGGTTGGCTCAACCTGGAAAATTTTTCCTGAGCTCTTACCAGCCCCTTGTAACAGAGCTCAGTGCTTTGTATCTGGCCAGGCACACAGGCTTCCTCCCTCTCTTGTCTCTCCCTCAGTTCCTCTTACAAAGGCAATGCCAAGCTATTAGCAGCAGTCCCCTTCCAATCTGCCATTTCAAGTTTTCGCAAGTCATTATCTCCTTAATTTGCTCCCCAGGATGCTAGCTGACAAACAAGTAGCACTCAGCAAACAGGATGGAGCCATGCTTTTGTCTGCTTTCTCCTTTAAAATGTATTTTTCTTCTTGAGGGCAATGGTTGTATTGACAAATATTGCGTTTGGGATGAAGAATGTGCATCAGATTCATCAAGGATTCTGTTAGGATTCTGTTACAGCTCCATGGGTGAGGTCAGTTACCCAGCAAAGCACAATGATGGATTTGGTTTCAACAGACCAAGTGTTCAGATTCAAGTGGGAGCTGGCAGGCAGGCAATTAACGTTTTACACAGAGGTATTGGGGGTATTAATAACACACTGAATAATAAAAGACAACCAGAAATCGCCAGTGTTCTTTCCATTGGAAAGAGAGTGGCTGAGAGCTGATTTCCAAAGGGGGAAAGTCGCTTCTGGGGGCTTTGGATTAATTACATGTGATCTATCTCCCTAATTACCACAGGAAGTGGTAGCTGCTATTATTTAATTGGAGCTGTTGTTACTTAATTTATTTTATATTCTGAAAAGCAATTAATGGAGTGAAAAGAGGTAGGCTTGAACTTTTAAAAGCTTTCTCTAGGTTTCCCAGTCCTATATAGTTTTCAAGGCATGATTTATACATTATCTCCTCCAGGATGGATGCCTGGATCCTTGTAGCAGAGGCAAACTGCTTCCTCTTCTCTGAGTTTCTGTAGAACTTTTCCTTAGAACCATAGCATCTCATCCAGAATTTTCAGACTTTTGTATGGCCCTCTTCTCAGAATTGCAGGGTTGTTTGGATCCATAGTTTAAAATCACCAGTGTCGACATTTGCCTGGTTTCTACAATGTGGTGATGGTGGTAGTGGTGGTTTAGTTGTTCAGTTGTGTCCGACTCTGCGAACCCATGGACTGTAGCCTGCCAGGCTCCTCCATCTAGGGGATTTCCCTGGTAAGAATACTGGAGTGGGTTGTCATTTCTTTCTCCATGGGATCTTTGCAACTCAGGGATAGAATCAGCATCTCAAACCCACTTCCTTTGCATTCCAGGCATATATTTTACACTGGAGAATCTAAACTTTGTATTCCAAAGATTTCTTCTGAATACATCTTTCTTCTCTGACAGTTGCAGAAAACCCTTAGTATATTTGGTAGAATGTCCAGATTAACTTCTCTTTTTCAGTTCAGTCGTTCAGTAGTGTCCGACTCTCTGTGACCCCATGAACCATAGCATGCCAGGCCTCCCTGTCCATCACCAACTCCCGGAGTCCACCCAAACCCATGTCCACTGAGTCAGTGATGCCATCCAGCCATCTCATCCTATTTTGTCCCCTTCTCCTCCTGCCCTCAATCTTTCCCAGCATCAAGGTCTTTTCAAATGAGTCAACTCTTTGCATAAGGTGGCCAAAATATTGGAGTTTCAGATTCAACATCAGTCCTTCCAATGAACACCCAGGACTGATCTCCTTTAGGATGGACTGCTTGGATCTCCTTGCAGTCCAAGGGACTCTCAAGAATCTTCTTCAACACCACAGTTCAAAAGCATCAATTCTTTGGTGTTCAGCTTTCTTTATAGTCCAACTCTCACATCCATACATGACTACTGGAAAAACCATAGCCTTGACTAGATGGACCTTTGTTGACAAAGTAATGTCTCTGCTTTTTAATATGCTGTCTAGATTGGTCATAACTTTCCTTCCAAGGAGTAAGCGTCTTTTAATTTCATGGCTGCAATCACCATCTGCAGTGGTTTTGGAGCCCCCCCAAATAAAGTCAGCCACTGTTTCCCCATCTATTTGCCGTTAAGTGATGGGACCAGTTGCCATGATCTTAGGTTTCTGAATGTTGAGTTTTAAGCCAACCTTTTTCTTTTGAGACTTAGCAAATCCAGAATTTTTGAAAGGTTGGAAGCTGGTAGAAATCTCAGAGGTTTGCTAGTCCAAACCCCTCACTTTCCTGATAAGAAAATAGAAACAGAGGGTAGAAAGCAAAGATAAACCACCCTGGAGCTCTTGAACTCAGTAGCAGAGCCTAGATTCCAGCAGCAAGTTCTCATTCTCAAACTGAGCTTCTTTCTCCTATCTAAGAAGTACTTGCTCATTGATAAAAATTATAATGGAAGAAGTTCTGGTCATTGCCTCTTGAACTTTAATAGACATACAGCTCTCAGAGAGCTCTGTGCTAGTAATGCAAACTGGTAAGACCCATGACTCTTCATTTACAACAAGCTCACAGATGATGCTGACACCACTGGTCTTGTGACCAGTCTTTGAATAACTAAGACTTAGAAAAGGTTCATGTAGGTTTGAATAACGTGGCTCCAACATAAGACAACAATGTCTCAATCCATCTTTTGTGCTTTTCTCCATAATCCCTTCCTCTATCTTCCAACAGAAACACCTAATTGTCATCTGGCCAGTCTCTCATTCCTCACCACACACCATCAGTCCAGCGTTATGACATCTGTCCAAGCCTTCCCCACATCTCAGCTCTAGGCATGTGTTTGTGGTCCAGGAATGGTCTTGTGATTCAGGAGTAAGCTTCTAGCTCAGGTGTAGGCTTCTGATTCCGGGTGTGGGCTTATGATCCAGAAGCGGACTTAGACTTGTGGTCCAGGAGTGGTCTTATGTCCAGTGGGAACTTGTGTTTCAGGTATGAGCTTGTGGTCCAGATGTGAATTTGTGATCTCAAATGTGGGCTTGTGGTTCAAGCTTGGCCAGCGAGTATGCTGTATCCACCTAGCCCTGGGCCATGTTGATTATATTAACAATGGGCCTATGACAGAAGCCATGCAAATCAGAGACTTTCCCAAGTTTGCTAGTATTATTGACACACAGATAATCTCTTTTTGCTGGACTCACTGAGAAGGTAAACCTGGAGACTGAGAATCCATTATATTCTTTAAAAACAGCTGCCTGAAAGGGAAACTGATGTCTAGGAAGATCGATCTAGAGAGAAAGAATAACGCTTGCCTCTGAATGGATGCGCCAGCTGGATGTGAAGCTAGGGCAACCACCTGGCCTTTTCTGTTTCATGAGCCAATGAAATTCCTAGTTTTGCTTCTGTTACTTGCAACCGGAAAAGTCTTGGTTAATCCAGTTCCTACTGGGGAGGAAATGGAAGCAGTGACAAATTTTATTTTCTTGGGTTCCAAAATTATTGCGGACAGTGATTGCAGCCATGAAATCAAAAGATACTTGCCCTTTGGAAGGAAATCTATGACAAACCTACACAGTGTATTAAAGAGCAGAGATACTCTTTGCCTACAAAGGTACATATTGTCAAAGCAATGGTTTTTCCAGTAGTCATGTATAGATATGAGAGTTGGACCTTAAAGAAGGATGGCCACCAAGGAATTGATGTTTTTTGAATTGTGGCTTTGGAGAAGACTCTTGAGAGTCCCTTGGACCATAGGGAGATCAAACCAGTTAATCCTAAAGAAAATCAACCCTGAGTATTCACTGGAAGAACTGATACTGAAGCTGAAGCTCCAATTCTTTGGCCACCTGATATGAAGAGCCAACTCATTAAAAAAGACCCTGATGCTGGGAAATACTGAAGACAAAAGGAGAAGGGGGAAGTAGAGGTTGAAATGGTTAAATAGCAACACTGGCTCAATGGATATGAATTTGAGAAAACTCCTGGAAGTAGTGAAGGACAGAGGAGCCTGGCATGCTTATGTTTAACACACACGCAAACACATGGAAATTTTGGAGGCGAAGGATCCATCTATCACCTTAATACACTGGTGATGTTCTTGCTGGTGAATGCATATGTCCAAATTAAATTGTGTTCTTTAAATATGTGTGATTTTTTTATACATAAATGTACCTCAACAAAGTTGTTAGAAAGAATAATGGAATGCTTTCCCAATCAATGTCTGTTTTATTTTCCTTTCCAGTTCATTTTTCACACAGCTGCCAGAGGACTATTATAAAATGTAAATTATGGAGAAGGAAATGGCAACCCACTCCAGTATTCTTGCCTGGAAAATCCCATGGACA
Organism: Bos javanicus; assembly: GCF_032452875.1. NCBI lineage: Eukaryota > Metazoa > Chordata > Mammalia > Artiodactyla > Bovidae > Bos > Bos javanicus. The sequence goes on from NC_083873.1 coordinate 106,710,529, forward strand.
GATGAGCCTGTCAGGATACAATCCATGGGGTCACAGAAGAGTTGGAAGTGATTTAACAACTGAACAGCAATAGCAATGGATAAGCCTGGTGCAAATTAATCCACGTAGAATACTCTCAAAGTTACAATACGGAAGACATGTTACAAACCTTAAACATATATTGTCCTTATCAATGGCATATTTTAAAAATTATTCTCTGTAGTGTGGAGTTCTGCTTATTTTTGCAAGTAAATATTTTGATAATTTATACTTACTCTTTAGGCAATCATTCTTAAGTTTAATGGGTAAGTTTATCTTTTACTCAGTACAATTTTTATGTTTTTATTTTGAAGACTTTTTGATCCATGGGTAATAGAAGTATATTTCTGATATGCTAAATGTGTTTAATTTTTACATAATTTTGTAATTTTTCTGTAAATAAGGGAAAACTGAAAAATGACATTTAGTAGTTGCTTATTGTGCTGGCCTTCCATGGCAAGTATTCAACATCCCTAATACATTATATATATATTCTACCTTTCTTTCTTAAGGGAAAACTAACTGCTTATTGGCCTGAAGAGATTTATTCCATTTCCTTGCTAACAAAGAGTTGGCATATATTTGTAAGTATACAAAATTCATTATATAGTCTCATGTGAATTATTATTTTCATCTTTGGGCTTTTGTAATTTGTCATTCCTTTTGCTTGGGGTTTGGGCTATGGAATTTGCATTAATAGAGACCTGTGAGATGGCAACAAAATCTAGAGTTGGCAATGAATATATATATATAAGGAAGTGGCAACCCACTCCAGTACTCTTGCCTAGAGAAGTCCATGGACAGAGGAGCCTGGTGGGCTGCTGTTCACGTGTTGCACAGAGTCAGACACGACTGAAGCAACTTAGCATGCATGAATATGTATATAGAAATTAGACTTTATGTATAAAGTTGTGGTTTCTGTATCTAAAACACTCAAGTGCTTTCCCCTTACATTGTTGTCAAACTCCCACCTCCCTGCACTCCAGCCTCAGTGCCTGCCCTCCATCCCATATGCACTGAAGCATCGTTTGCGTCACAGAACTTTGTGTTTCCTCTGCAAAGTGTTTCTCCCCTCCCACGTGGCTCAGATGGTAATGAACCCTCCTGCAGTGCGAGGCACCTGGGTTCGATATCTGGGTGGGAAGCTCACCTGCAGCAGAACTTTACATCTATTTCTCTCAATCAGGTCTTCATGCCACTGCTGTTTTCTTCAATATGGTGTCTGTGACCCCCCACATCACTCCACCATCCCCATTCTCTTTCACATCTGTCTCTCTCATGTTCCCCACCACCCCCCTCAACCCCCGATCATATTGTCACTCTCAGAAATGACCTGTATATACACTCATTTATTTTATTTCTACCTATCTTCCTCCCATGGTGCTTGGCATATAATGAATACTCAACAAATAATATCTGTGAATGGATAAGCCAGTTGTGTGGCCTTGTTAGAATTACTTAATTTGTCTGGATCTCAGCATCTGCCTTTATAAATTGAAAGCATTAGATGAGGAGTCCCCTAGATACATGAAATCTCTTACCTATGGCTTGAGTTTATGATTTGGGATTAGAATAGATGAAAACTAGGTTCAAGCATGTGACAAAGGATTGGTCCCTGAGATACTAGAGATTTTATTGATGATATAAAACTAAGAAAAAGGAGTTTTAGATGATAATTCTAAGTCCATATTTACAAGCTGTCAGTGAATTTTGACTGTGGAGAAAGCAAAGGCCATTCTAAGCAGATGGTTGTCTAGAAGAACTCACAAATACTGAGTGCTGTCTAGAATCATAGGCATGAGTTGGGTCATGAAGGGTGAGCCTGATACAGATAAACACCTCCCATACTGTTGATTTATTTTAAGACAATCTCATTCATCCCCGGACTCAGGGTGCTAGAGCGTAATGTCATGTTAGATTTTGGCAGCTGGCCACATGGGATTCGGTGCCAACTTCTGCTACACAGCAGCTTTGTGACCTTGGGTGATCACATGATCTCCTTGAACCTGCGTCCTCCTAGGCAAATTGGGATTAATAGTATCAATTATATAGGATTGGAAGAACTTCATTAAGTTATGTTATATGAGGCCTGTGAGTGTAAAGAAGAGTGACTCACTCCTAATAGGCCTTCCGGAAACATTAAAGAAAAAACCAAAGTAGCAATATACACAACCACACTTTTCAAGTTCATTAGGCTGCTGTAGAATATTAAAGACAGTATAGAAAAATATAGGACTGAAAGTTTTAAGTTTACAATCCACCGTTAACTCTGGGCTATTCCTTCTATGAAACTGTATGAGTCATCTCATATTCCTTGACTGCTTCTCAATACCAGCTTAGACGTTGGTCACAGGATGACTCTTAGAAGCTCATAATTATGGGTGAAACTATACACCCTCCTTTTATCTCCCCCAAATTAAAAATACAGGGAGAAGTACAAAAATGGAAGGATAGCTAATGTTTGAAACTATTGACAAGCTCTAAAACTTTTAGACCAGTCCATTCTGAAGGAGATCAGCCCTGGGATTTCTTTGGAAGGAATGATGCTAAAGCTGAAACTCCAGTACTTTGGCCACCTCATGAGAAGAGTTGACTCATTGGAAAAGACTCTGATGCTGGGAGGGATCGGGGGCAGGAGGAGAAGGGGACGACAGAGGATGAGATGGCTGGACGGCATCACTGACTCGATGGATGTGAGTCTGAGTGAACTCCGGGAGTTGGTGATGGACAGGGAGGCCTGGCATGCTGCGATTCATGGGGTCGCAAAGAGTCGGACAGGACTGAGCGACTGATCTGATCTGAAGACTTTTAGAAATATGCCATGTTTGGTAATAGTGTTATGGCAAGTACAACGTTTCTCATAAACTATTGTAAAGATCATCAAACATTTGTGCCTGTGAACTTCTCTCCAAAAAAAGAAGACATTCTGTGGCCTGTTATATTCTAACAAAGAGCCATCAGTCTTTCAAACTTTTTATTCGCTTTGTTTCCACCACCAGTCATAGAAGAACCGTCTCTTTTCTAGATCATTTTTTAGGAAGAAAATACAGTCACTTCATTAAAGTGAGAAGCAGGACCAAGAATAGGATTAATCAAATGTATCTAGGTTCTACAAATATAAAGTCTGTATTTGAATGCTTGTATGTATTTGAAAAAAAAATACTACATTTGTTCAGAATGGATATTTTTGCATTAATTTTTACTTTTGTCAGATCAGATCAGTTGCTCAGTACCTTTCATCAAATATATTAAAATAACATATAAAGATATTCTTTATCTTATCACCGAGTCTTGGCACTGCTTTCATTTTGTCTAAAGGTGAGTGTCTTACCCCCATCTTGAGGTGACAGAGAATAAAGAGACAAAGCTGGGCTCTTCAGAAATAGAAGTGTTTCGTTGGACTCACTTGCTGACACAGCTAACAGCCAGTATCACCTGAGGAAACTTTGCACCAGACACATTGGATACAATGCCTCATTTAATCCCTACAAAGAGTCCTCAAGGAAACAATACTTACATCCCCGTTTGAGAGATGAGGTACATAAGCAGGCCCTTGAAAATATGTGTTCAATGGATAATATGAAGAATAGTAGTGCCTGGCTTTCCTTGTTTGTATCGGGGAATTTACTAAGATGTTTACATCTATGAGTTCATGACCACTTCAAAATCACAGTTGAAGAAATGGATGTATCTCTTTAGGGTCATATAATGAAGGAATGAAGAAACTAGGGTTTGAGCCCAGGGAGAATTGCCAGATAAAATATAGAATATTCAGTTAAGATGCAAACTTCAAAGAAACAATGATTATTTTTAATATAAGTATACATACTTATTGAAGGAGGGCATGGTAACCCACTTCAGTATTCTTGCCTGGAGAATCCCATGGACAGAGGAGCCTGGCAGGCTGCAGTCCATAAGGTCACAAAAAGTTGGATGTGACTAAAGCGACATAGCGTGCTCACATACATACTTATACTAAAACAATTTTTGTTTACATGGAATTCAAATTTACTGAGCACTCTGCTTTTTTCCTTCTTTTTTTAATATTCAGGTTTTCATTTTTCAGATCAGTTTTAGACTAACAGGAAAATTGAGGGAATGTACAGAGCTTTCCTAGGTGGCTCTGTGGCAAAGAATCCTCCTGCAATGTAGGATGAGCAGGAGACATGGGTTCAGTCTCTGGGTTCAGAAGATCCCCTGAAGGAGGGCTTGGCAACCCACTCCAGTATTCTTGCCTGGAGAATCCCAAGGACAAGGGAGCTGAAGGACTACAGTCCATGGGTCACAAACAGTTGGACATGACTGAGCGACTGAGCATACAGGCCAGAGCTTTCCATACACTCCCTGCCATCACAAATATGCAGCCCCCACCCCCCATTATCAACATCCTCCACCATGGTGGTACATTTGTTACAATTAATGAACCTACACTGACATATTGCAATCCCCCAAAGTCCACAGTTTACCTTCCAGTTCATTTTATGTTGTACATTTTATGAGTTTGGACAAACGTATCAATATAATGCCATGTGTCCATCATCACGGAACCCTCCAGAGTATTTCCAAGGCCCTAAAAATCCTCTGTGCTCTGCATATTCATCTTTCCCCACTCAACCCCTCACACCCACCTATAGTTTTACTGTCTTCACAATTTTGCCTTTCCCAGAATGTCATATATTTGGAATTACACTGTTTGTAGTCTTTTCAGATCAGTTTATTTTATTTAGTAATATGCATTTAAGTTCCTTCCATGTCTTTCACGACTTGAGAGCTCATTTCTTTTTAGGACAAATAATAGTCTGTTGTCCGGATGGACTACCGTTATTTATCCATTCACCTGCTGAAGGACATCTTGGTTGCTTCTAAGTTTTGGTGGTGATGAATAACACTGCTATAATCCATGTGCAGGTTTTTGTGTGAATAGATGCTTTCAGAACTGTTAGGTAAATACTAAAGAGAGTGGTTGCTGGCTCAGATAGTAGGGGCATGTTCAGTTTTGTAAGAAATCGTCAAACTATCTTTCAAAGTAGCCGGACCAGACGGCATCCGCATCAGCAGTGAATGAAAGATACTGTTGTTACACACCCTCACCAGCATCAGATGTTGACAGTGTCCCAGATTCTGGCCATTCTAACAAGTGTACCATGGTATCACTTCGTTGTTTAAATTTGCATTTTCCTGATGACCTATGATATGGGACATCTTTTCATATGCTTATTTGCCATTTGTATGTCTTCTTTGGAAAGATGTTTGTTCAAGTCTTTCTCCCATTTTTTTTTTTAAATCAGATTGTTTCTTTTCTTATTGTTGAGTTTAAAATGTCCTTTGTGTATTTTTGAGTACTTTGTATTCTTCTTCACTAAATCTGGCAACCTGAAACCCAGGATATTTGATGACAATCATGCACATTCTTCTAAGAATCACATTCTCCTGAGATTTAGAGTCGAACCCTGCAAGGTCACACACAGAGTTAGTGGAAAATGTGTTTTTGGACTTGTTTGCCAAGTTGCCTACCTCCCGCTGCTAACCATTAAACAGATGGCACATGTCTCATCTCCCTCTGCCAGGACAGGCCGTGTTGTTTGCCCGCTGTTCCCTCATGATTATCCTTCCACTATTTCCTAATGGTTCAGACCGTAGAGAACCTGCCTGCAGTACAGGAGACCTGTGTTCAATCCCTGGGTCAGGAAGATCCCTTGGAGAAGGGAATGGCAATCCACTCCAATATTCTTGCCTGGAAAATTTCATGGACCAAGGAGCCTGGCAGTCTACAGTCCCTGGGGTCCCAGAATTAGACACGACTGGGTGACTAACACTTTCACTTTCACGCTCATAAGTGTATCACTTTGGCATAGTCACCACTCACTACACAAGAAACAAATTTATATCACGACAAAACCACACATTTTGAGGTGTTGCTGACATCTGAGGTTACTTGGAAGCAATTCAGACTGCGATTTTTAGATAAGCACCTTCAACACTGCTACAGTGTCTGCTTCCTGGCTTCCACTATTTTCTCCATCCGTTATGTGAGAGTGAAAAAGTTGGCTTAAAATTCAACATTCAGGAAACTAATATCATGGCATCAAGTCCCATCACTTCATGACAAATAGATCGGAAAACAATCGAAACAGTGAGAGACTTTATTATTTGGGGCTCCAAAATCACTGCAGATGGTGACCACAGCCATGAAATTAAAAGAAGCTTGCTCCTTGGAAGAAAATATATGACCAACCTAGATAGCATATTCAAAAGCAGAGACATCAGTTTGCCAGCAAAGTTCCATCTAGTCAAAGCTATAGTTTTTCCAGTGGTCATGTATGGATGTGATAGTTGGACTATAAAGAAAGCTGAGCACCGAAGAACTGATGCTTTTGAACTGTGGTGGTGGAGAAGACTCTTGAGAGTCCCTTGGACTGCAAGGAGATCCAACCAGTCCATCCTAAAGGAGATCAGTCCTGAATATTCATTGGAAGGACTGATGCTGAAGCTGAAGTTCTAATAGTATGGCCACCTGATATGAAAAACTGACTCGTTGGGAAAGACCCTGATGCTGGGAAAGATTGAGGGCAGGAGGAGAAGAGGACGACAGAGGATGAGATGGTTCGATGACATCACTGGCTCAATGGACATGAGTTTGAGCAAGCTCTGGGAGTTGGTGATGGACAGGGAACCCTGGCGTGCTGCAGTCCATGGGGTCGCAGAGTCAGACAGGACTCAGCGACTGAACTGAACCGATTATGTGAGGAGGTAATATCCAAGCCTTCCATCTATGGTGCTGTGGCATCTGGTGTCTTGAGTGGGTAGTTGTACCTAACCCCATCCCCTTCCACCTTCTCCAGGAAGCCTTTTCCAAGCTGATTGTACACTCCTCATCTCTGCTCCCCCAGCCCTCCCTCCGGAGTTACAATTGCCTTCCTACACTGCTCTGTGGTTGTCTCTGTGTTGTTCTAATTTCCCTGAGGGTGATGCTTTTTGCCTGTCTACTGCTATGGCAGTCCAGTACCTGGCAGGTCGCGGTTACCAACAAATGTCTGTCGAATGCATCAACATGCAACCACGTGGATACATAATAAAGAAGGCCCCCAAGAAGAGAAAGAATGCCTTGGAAAGTCTATCTGCACTTAGGACCCCATGGTGTCTCCTCCCATCTGGTCCTCATAGCAAACTGGAGGAGGCAGCTTGCAGGCACTGTTCCCCCCTGGCCTGCATCACCACCTCCACTGGGCTAATCTCCCAAGATCTGCAAGGGTTCCTCTGTGAACACTGAAAGAGAAACAGCAATAACAGTCACAAACAAAATAACACAATGTCTCCCCGCTGCTGGCCGTTCCCTGGGACTCCTTCAGGGGTTGGTGTCTCAGGGAGAGCACAGCTGTTTCGTCTTGTCTCCCAGTCCCACAGAGTATCAGGCAGAAAAATGATGTAACTTCTCCTGGGATAGACCAGCCTCTAGTATGGCTGTGTCCTTTTATGGTTAAGTCCCACGTTCAGTGATCAAAGAGCCCAATTGATCAGAGTCACGTCTAAAATAGTCCAGAAGCTCCTTCCTTTCCTAGCGGCAGTCAATACCTGCTGAGTGTTTTGATGTGGCAAGTCCGGTTCATTTGTCTTGAGAGAAAGGGAAGGGGAGGGGGATTTTAATAACTACATCTTCATTTTCATTACAATCACATGAAGCAGATGTGATTATTATAATCCCCACTTTACAGATGAGAAAGCTGAGGCACAGAGAGGTTAAGTAACTTGACTAACGTCACCCAGGTACTGAGGGACAGAGCAGGGATTTGAACGTAAGTGGCTTCCTGGCTGGCTCAGACGGTAAAGCGTCTGTCTGCAATGTGGGAGACCCAGGTTCCATCTCTGGGTCAGGAAGATCCCCTGAAGAAGGAAATGGCAACCCACTCCAGTACTCTTGCCTGGAAAATTCCCTAGATGGAGGAGTCTGGTGGGCTACAGTTCATGGAGTCGCAAAGAGTCAGACAAGACTGAACGACTTCACTTCACTCCAGGCTGGTAGCCAGACCAAGCCTGAACTGTACTGGAAGTTTCCAGGACTTCTAGCAGCTGTCTCTAAAGTAATGCTTTCATTTCATATTTCCCACCACACCCTGGTGAGTTACTTATTTGAGCCCACTTTTTATTTGAGATGACAATATTGAGATTCAAGTTGAAAAAATTCTGCAAGGCAATGAAACTAGTTTGTGGCAGAATCAGAGTTCAAGCCCAGAAATATATAATGGGTGACACCAAAGCCTATGATATTCTGTGTGTGTGTAAGAGTGTGTGTGAGTGTGTATGTGTGTGAGAGAGTGCATATGTGTGTATGTGTGAGAGTGTGTGAGTGTGTATGTGTCTGAGTTTGAGAGTGTGTGGCTGTATGAGTGTGTGTGTGAGTGTGTGTGTGAGTGTATTGTGTGTGTATGTGTGTGTGTGTACACCCAACTTTTATAAACAAATTAATCAATTCAACAAGCTTATGTCTCCGTTCTCCTGACTGTGAACAGAGGTATTTATACTCAATGATTGTGAATAATTACTTCAAGTGTAATATGCTCTGATTCAATTATAAGCCTTTATTCACGGAACAGCAGTTCTATGAGACTGCGGGAGGAAATGGAAAGGGTTCCTAGGCATCAGAAAAGTAACTTGCAAAAACCTGTGCAAACAGTACTGTCAGGCCCATGATTCGAGTGAGGTGTCACCTCAGGATTCAGGGACACGTCCAGGAGGGAAAGCAGCAGTGGATCCATTTCCTCCAGGACCTAGAAATGTCTGTTAGCTGCTAGGAGGAAGATGACAAACAAAACCGCAGAGCTTGCTTTCCCGTGTCTTTCTCCCGTTTCTCATGTGGCCTAAATTTCAGGGGGCCTGAAACCAACACTGTCACTTTCCCAGTACCACAAACAAAGAAACAGAGGGCCCACAACTCCTCATGAAATAAAACCTCTCTAAATCCCTTCCTGTAATTTCTGCCTCACTCATCAAGTTCTAAAACCATCGCTTGAAATATAAACAAGCAAATAGAATTCCTTTCCCATAAACCAAGTGTTGAAAACAGAGCCTGGAGGCTAAATCGGCCTCCCCTCTACACTGTGTTTGTCCTTCTAGAAAGAGTGAGCTTTCTGGTCGGCCAGCTCAACAATTCAAATTCTCCATCGGTGAACAACTGTGTCACCTCTGGAAAGTTATGTGAACTCCCAGAGTCCTAGATTTTTTTTCTTCTATTAAATGAAGATAAAAATAGTTTCCTTCTGGTGGCAACCCACTCCAGTGTTCTTGCCTGGAGAATCCCAGGGACAGGGGAGCCTGGTGGGCTGCTGTCTATGGGGTCGCACAGAGTCGGACACAACTGAAGTGACTTAGCAGCAGCAGCAGCAGTGTTTTTGTGAGAATATAAATCTCCCTGCACAGTTCCTGGCATAAAGTAGATGCTCAGTAAACTATTAATTTTGCTTTTACTACTTAGACTCTCACCTGCATGTTTTTGCATATGGCAGTCTCTCTTGCTGGCATTCCCACCCTTTTAACTGCTACCTTACTTTTCAAGACCTGGATCAAAAGTCACCTACTTAAGCCTTCAAGGGCACCCTGGTTGTAAGGTTAAGCACAATCCTTAAATTGTAATAAGGAAAGAGCACGTGCCTCTGTCCTGAGGGTGCTGTCATTGATCTGCAGAGGGTCTGATCAGTGGCTTGCTTTGCCAAAGGCACATCATTTTGAAGTGATTTTCTGTGAGAGATCATGCTGTATCGATCTGGCTGGAGGCCAGAGGGCCTGAATGTTAAAAAGTAAGAGTTGGGCTGTTGGGACCAGAAAGGCAGAAGGTTTCCTATTTTATTGTCCCCTGGAGGATATAAGAGGCAGGGAGGCTCCCAGCAACACTATAAAGTGGTGAAGTTTCAGCTTTGTCTGAAGCTACAGAGGAGTCCCCTGTTGGCTGGGCGAGGCACCTGCCGGATTGTAGCTGGGGGGTCCTGTAATTTCTGATGTTGGGGCCACATCCACTCCAGATGGTCCAGCAGGGATCCATGGTCAACCCTTCATGCACCTGAGAAAGCACACGGAATCAAAGGCGAGAACACTCACATCATTAATGTGCTTATTTACGCTGTCATTTAAAAACTGATTTTCTTTGTCCAGGTGCTAATCATAATGATGGTTAGAATGGGAGTGACCCACAACATAAATATAGCTCCAGGCCAAATGGGGCTAGGGGGGTTGACTGGGAAACAGTTAGGAAGGAGTCTAACAGGAAATGTAATTCCAGTAAGAATTCTGGCTTAGTGGATGAGAGGGGAGTTTGGGAGAGAATGGATACATGTATATGTATGGCTGAGACCCTTGGCTGTTCACCTGAAACTACCCCAATATTGCTAATCAGCTATACCCCAATACAAAAGTAAAAAAAAAAAAAAAAGAATTCAGGCTTTGGCCTAAGAATTGCCATGGACAGTCCTTCCCTTTGTCAGGGATTTTCTGTGATGTTAGTGAGTTGTTGAACCTCTCTGAGCTTCAATTTTTTGAACTCTAAAATGGGGAGAGTTAAAAAGCCATCCTGGTCATCTTCACAGGATTGAAAATAGCACATGCAAAACACCTGGCAGCAGAAGGCATCCAATATAAGGCAAGTATTATCATCAATACCTTTTGCAGATCTTCTCTTACAAATTTCACTTCCCTATTCTTATCATTTATCTCGTGGAAAAGAAACAGAGTGGCATTTGAATCTTCTATATGTTCCACATACCTTAGTAAGCACTTTACCCAGATACTGTCTTCTAATGCACCTAAGATTTCAATGAGTTAAGTACTATTATTTCAGTTTTACAGATGAGAATGCTGAAGATCAGAGACTGTGTGCTTAATACCTAAGGTCAAACAGCTAATGTGTAACCAGGGTCTCCTGCATTGCAGGCAAATTCTTTACCAACTGAGCTATCAAGGAAGCCCACAGGGATTAATTAGTTAGATAATTAATTAGTTTCTGGATGTATTCTACTCTGAGAAGTAGGCTCATTCTACTCTCCCACGGGAGACACCACCCTTATGGCAGAAAATGAAGAACTGAAAAGCCTCTTGATGAAATCGAAAGAGGAGAGTAAAAAAGTTGGCTTAAAACTCAACATTAAGAAAACTAAGATCACGGCATCCAGTCCCATAACTTCATGGCAAATAGATGGGGAAACAATGGAAACAGTGAGAGACTTTATTTTGGGGGGCTCCAAAATCACTGCAGATGGTGACTGCAGCCATGAAATTCAAAGACTCTTGCTTCTTGGAAGAAAGCAACCTAGACAGCATTTTAAAAAGCAGAGACATTACTTTGCTGACAAAGATCTGTCTAGTCAAAGCTATGGTTTTTCCAGTAGTTATGGACGTGAGAGTTGGACTATGAAGAAAGCTGAGTGCTGAAGAATTGATGCTTTTGAACTGTGGTGTGAGAGAAAACTTTTGAGAGTCCCTTGGACTGCAAGGAGATCCAACCAGTCAATCCTAAAAGAAATCAATCCTAAATATACATTGGAAAGACTGATGCTGAAGTTGAAACTCCAATACTTTGGCCACCTGATGTGAAGAACTGACTCATTTGAAAAGACCCTGATGCTGGAAAAGATTGAAGGTAAGAGGAGAAGGGGATGACAGAGGATGAGATGGTTGGATGACATCACTGACTCTATGGACATGAGTTTGAGTAAGCTCCCAAGAGTTGGTGATGGACAGGGAGGCCTGGCGTGCTGCAGGTAATGAGGTTGCAAAGAGTCAGCCACAACTGAATGACTGAGCTGAACTGAAATGATGGGCTTCCCAGGTGGTGAGCCCTGGGGAAAGAGCTCTGGGAAAGAGCTTTCTTTTTTCCCAGGTAAAGAGCCCACCTGCCAATGAAGGAACCCATAAGAAATGCAGGTTTGATCCCTGCATCAGGAATATTCCCAGAGGATGCCATGGCAACCCACTCCAGTATTCTTGCCTAGAGAATCCAATGGACAGACAGACATGGTTGGCTACGGTCCATAGAGTTGCAGAGTCAGACATGACTGAAGCAACTTAGCACACAGACACGCACACTCTCTCCCATATTTGGGTAATATGGTGGTGTATTAGGTCACTAAGTCATGTCTGACTCTCGTGACCCTATGGGCTGCAGCCCACCAGGCTCCTGTGTCCATGGGATTTTCTAGGCAAAAATACTGGAATGGGTAGCTATTTCCTTCTCCAGGGGCTCTTCCTGATCCAGGAATCAAACCCAGGTCTCTTGAATTGCAGATAGATTATTTACCAACTAAATCATCAGGGAACCCTATATTTGGATAATAGGGGAGGGTGTATTTGTATCTTTGAGAGAAAGCAGAAAACTGTGGTTAAATGAATGTAAGGTCCATCGCTTAATACCTATGTGATTTGGGGTGGGTATCTTAGCCTTCTAGGACAGTTACAACAAAAGAACACAGACTGGGCAGCTTAAACATCAGAAATTTATGATCTCACACATCTAGATCCTGATGTCCAAGGTCAAGGTGCGGAAAGCCTGTTTCCTCGAGACTGTCCTGTCTGTCTAACTACAGTCACATGGTGGCCTAGATGGTAAAGATTCTGCCTGCAATGAAGGTGACGTGGGTTCAATTCCTGGGTTGGGCAGATCCCCTGGAGAAGGGCATGACTACCAATTCAGTGTTCTTGCCTGGAGAATTCCATAAACAGAGGAGCCTGGCAGGCTATAGTCCATAAAGGTTGCAAAGAATTGGTGTGTCTGACTCAGCAACTAACTCTTTCACTTTTCTGGGGGTGAGGGCTTCAGCACATGAATTTGGGAGAGACAAAATTCAGCCCATAGCACCGAGTTATTGAACCCTCCTTTTCTCAGTTTGCTTATCTGTAAAATGAAGAGAATATGTTGTTTATAAAGTACTTAGAATAGTGCCTGATACCTAGTAGATATGATAGAAATGTTTTCTAAGTGAATAAACTAGAAAGTGATGATAGTGAAAGTGTTAGTTTCTCAGTCCTGTCCGACTCTTTGCAACTCTATAGACTATAGCCCATCAGACTCCTCTCTTCACGGAATTCTCCAGGCAAGACTACTGGAGTAGGTTGTCATGCCTCCTCTGGAGGATCTTCCTGTCCCAGGGATCAAACCTGCATCTCCTGCACTGCAGGCAGACTCCTTACCATCTGAGCTACCAGGAAAGCTAAAATGAAGACTACAGCCCAGGAGACAGAACCACAGAGCTCTGAGAGACCGCTCCCAAGAGGTAGTGGGGGAAAGTCAACATGTAAGATTTTTAGTAAAGGGGGAACAAAAACGCTTCGCTTCAGTCGTGTCTGAGTCTTCGAGACCCTGTGGACTGTAGGTTTCCAGCAGGCTCCTCTGTCTATGGGATTCTCCAGGCAAGAATACTGGAGTGGGTTGACATTTCCTTCTCTAGACCTTCCTGACCCATGGGTCGAATACATGTCTCTCATGTCTCCTGTGTAGGCAGGTGGGTCCTTTACCACTAGCGTCACCTGGGAATTCTGCCCCCATAAAGTAGAAATGTATAGAAATGAATTATCTGACCTGACCTAGCCGTTAACCAACAGAACTGCACTGGATTCCAAGTCTCTCTGAGCCTTGGGTCTCATAAAGAGGTGCTCCAATAATATCTGCTGAGCAAACGAATGGATAAAAAGGACTCAGTTAAGAAGCAGGGGTCAGGTCTGGAGGAAAGAGCAGAGCTGGAACGCAGATCAGAAATCATCTCTCATCTTAAAAGAGGAGACAGTGGATTGTCAGGGGGTTAAGTCACCAAAGTGTCCTAGCGAGGAAGATGCAAAATTGTGGCAGGATGTCAAGGGTCCTTCCTCTTGGGTCACTATTCTGCCTTGGACCAAGCAGCCTCCCAGGAGGCCGAGTTGCTTAAAATAGTTCTGCTTGGGTCCTAAATCACCACAAGTAACAAGTGTGCTCATGCTTGGGTAAGTTACTTCTGACAATAACCTGGGTAAGTTACTTCTCTTTTTAAAATGTTACATTTGTATCTTTCACCTGGGATGCTCTGCTTATTTTTTAAAACTTGCTAAACTTCTGGTTCATAGAGACAGCATGTGCACTGCATAATTATAACATGGTGAATCACAGCAGGTGGGGCATAGCACAAGTCCGTGCGAAAAAAGGATAAACCTAAAAGGGCAAAGAAATAGTGACAAAGTAAATACAGAAACTGTGGCTGAAAATAAGAGGTATCTGGGAGTGGTCACTAGCTTTGGGACTCGTTCTCACACCTGCTTTTTTACTCTTACTACAAATATCCTGGAATTTATTCATCTTGCTTGCATAAATCAGAGGGCTAATTAATCATGCACTGATAATATTATTTACAGATATTTATTGTACCTTGTTCTTAAAGCAACAAGACCTTATCCCAAAGAAATGTAAAACTGACATAGAATCTTTGTATCTTTTCTGCTCAATTAGAAGTAATAATAGTATGCTGCTAAGTCACTTCAGTTGTGTCCGACTCTGTGCGACCCCATAGACGGCAGTCCATCAGGCTCCCCCGTCCTTGGGATTCTCTAGGCAAGAACACTGGAGTGGGTTGCCATTTCCTTCTCCAATGAGTGAAAGTGAAAAGTGAAAAGTGAAAGTGAAGTCACTCAGTCGTGTCTGACCCTCAGCAACCCCATGGACTGCAGCCTACCAGGCTCCTCCATCCATGGGATTTTCCAGGCAAGAGTACTGGAGTGGGGTGCCATTGCCTTCTCTGAATAATAGTATAACTTTCTATTAATATATTTGCCAATTATATAAAAGTTTTATAATTCATACAAAGCAAATTATTTCATTCTTTTTCTGTTTATAGTTTACAGTCTTTGAACACAATATTTTTATTTGCTACTTAGCACTTCAAAGGAGTAGTATAACATAATTTACCAGAGTTCTTTATGGTAAATTTTGAAAGTTTCTAGTTTTTGAAGGGTACATGTAAGCTGGCTTCATTTCATTTTGAATTTCTTGTTTTCTCCCTAAAAAACTAAGATTCTGGAAATCAAATATTATAAGTTGAGCAAACTATGATTTCATTAATTGGCAGACATATTGTCAAAGTTCATTGTTAGGCAACCCACTCCAGTATTCTTGCCTGGAGAATCCCATGGACAGAGGAGCCTGGCAAGCTACAGTCCACAGGGTCGCACAGTCAGAGAAAACTCAAGCAACTTAGCACATGCATGCAAACTACCTGAAACAAGCAAAAAATGATTAATACGTTTTCAGATGTTAGCATTTGAATCCAGCTGTGACTATACCTTGAAAATTATTAATACATTTTCAGATGTTAGCATTTGAATCCAGCTGCGACTATACCTTGAAATTATGAAAAACTCAAATAATAAGTTTAAAAGTTGAGGAAAGAAGGAAGGGATGTAAACTGAGGAGTCAGAGCAAGCCGAGCACGATGCAGGCTGGTCAGGCACTGGCTGTGCGAATTTTAATATTCTGTCTGGGTCTTGATTTCCCGTCTGTAAACTGGGGATAACATGACTTTCTCAATGTCGTGGTCAGAGCAGTTAGTTAAAACTAGCCCAGCAGGGACTTCCCTGGTGGTTAAGATTTGGTGGTTCCAGTTCAAGGTGCATAGGTTCAGGCCCTGGTCAGAGAACTAGAAGTCCATGCGCCTCGTGGCAAAAAGTAAAGATCAAATTCAGTCACTCATGTTAAAAAGAAAAAAAGAAAAAATGTACCCATATTAAGTTTTAAAAATAGCCCTGTCTGGGTCTTGATTTCCCGTCTGTAAACTGGGGATAACATGACTTTCTCAATGTCGTGGTCAGAGCAGTTAGTTAAAACTAGCCCAGCAGGGACTTCCCTGGTGGTTAAGATTTGGTGGTTCCAGTTCAAGGTGCATAGGTTCAGGCCCTGGTCAGAGAACTAGAAGTCCATGCGCCTCGTGGCAAAAAGTAAAGATCAAATTCAGTCACTCATGTTAAAAAGAAAAAAAGAAAAAATGTACCCATATTAAGTTTTAAAAATAGCCCAGCAGCTGACACACAGTTCTTCCTTCCTCTTACTCCATAAATGCAGACTCGAAACCTGGAGGTTTCTTTCTCCAGGAATGTGCAGATAATTACAGCCCAAACTGGTACTTATTAACCTCCGTTTTCTACATAATTATCTCAAGTCTCCTCTCTAATTCACATATATGAACACAATGTAAAATAGTTAATTACATTTCTTTTTTTTTTTTTTTTACTAATTGCATTTTTAATTCGCTATCAGAAAAAAATCTGTCTGAGCCAAGACAACAGAAGTGCTATTATGGAGCAATTATCACCTCCAGCATGTTAGGACCCAGAAAGATAAAGTGTTCCAGCCATGGGAGACCAAAGTGTCTTTAATGTGCTGGATGTGGCCTTGTCCCTGAGTCTTCGGGGTTCATGCCACTCTCTCAAGTTTGCCTGGTGACAGGGTGACAGTGTGTCTTTCATCATAGCGCAACTCAGGTTTAAGCGCCTTAGTGTACAGTTTCCTGAATAGAAACTGTCACACTGATACACTAGTACCGCTCCACTCAAAGCTGCTGGTCCTACCATCAAACTCACTTTTCCGAATTTGTCCCCTTTTCCACCCCTAGCCTCCACTCGCCTGTGTGCTCCTTGACAGCAAAGACCAGCGCCCCACGCACTGTTCTTTCACAAGTGCCAGGCGCAGTGCCCTGGATCAAGTGGGTATGATGCTTTGTGAATGAAGGCCACCAGTGAAGCCTGGGTTTCAATAGAGTGGTGGCCTCAGAACTTTCATGTAGATTGAGCGTAGGGTGGAAAATCTGGGGGACATTTCTTGGAGCTACATTAAGCTTTGTGGTTCTTCACACTGTTTTGTAACAGGTCAGAAACATCGCAACACCTTCTAAGAATGCTATTATTTACTTTCTGTAAGATGAGAAAAAATGGTGCTGTTTACATGAAATGACTGTGGCAACAGGAACGTCTGGAGGCAACTGCTAGGCAGGGGTGATCATGACGTTTATAAAAGGACTCCATCTACCCACCTGTGGCACTGCCACTTGGCATCTTTCAAAACACAGTGTAACCCCAGATATCAGAGGAAATTCTCTTAACACAGCATCTGAAGCTGGGATGCTGCGTGAGCCCAAATTTAAAAAAAATAGAAAAAGAAAGAAAGCTGAAGTTACTATCACATTCTAAATTAATTGTTTAATACCACTGTGTTTTATTTAGGGCTGCCATAAAATTCCCAGTAAGATTTGTAAACTCTGAATTAATTACCAAGTCTTCCCCTACAATTTCCTAATTAATTCTATATGAGACCCTGCTTTGATCAATTTACAGACTTCATTGTATTTAGTTAATTAAGAAATTGAAGGCATGGATTTTGTCATTAGTACAGGCAGCTCCAATTGACCCTGGGTGATGTTTGACGAGCTGCTGTGAACCTAGCAAAATGGGGTCCTGACCACTGCTCCATTAGAAAACCGTGGATGATCCGTGAGATGGAGTTGAACTTGGTTGAAAAAAGCAAGTGTTCAATGTGACTTTAAAGTAGGAGGCAGAAAATGGAAAAGTGTCATACCTAAACAGGAGGAGGGAACCACCACTGGCTGAATAGTTAACTGTGTGTAGTCTGTAATCTATTATGGCGACGAGCAGGAGCTTTGTAATGCAAACGATTTGTGTTTGAATTCTATTCCACCATTACACTAGTTGTGTGTGTGTGTGTGTGTGTGTGTGTGCGTGCGCTCTCACACTCAGTCGCTCAGTCGTATCCCAGTCTTTGTGATCCCATGCACTGTAGCCCACCAGGCTCCTCTGTCCATGGGATTTCCCAGGCAAGAACACTTGCCATTTCCTTTTCTAGGGGATTTTCCTGACCCAGGGATTGAATCCACGTCTCTTGTGTCTTCTGCTTTGGCAGGCGATTCTTTACCACTGTGCCACCTGAGAAGCCATTATACTAGTTGAGTGACCTCACGTTACGCAAACTCTCCAGAGGAGTTTCTCAAATGGAAAAAAAAAAAAAAAAGAGGTGGTGGTTAAGACTCCAAGGCCCCAATGCAGGGGATACAGGTTTAACTCCTAGTCAGGGAACTAATATCACACATGCCGCTTACCACAGCCTAAAAAAAGAATAAAAAGAAAAAAGGTATAATAAGGTTTCTGGGGTATAAATCTTTTAACACAGAGCTTCATACATCATTAGGGATAAAAAGTGGCAATCATCATCATCATCATCACTTGGTACTTTCACTTATATTGAATTTTTAATCCTAAAATTAGAATTAGAAGATGGAGACAAACTTCCTGTTGTACAGATAAAGAGTGGGCTTCCCCTAAGGCTCAGCAGGTAGACATGGGTTCTATTCCTGTGTTGGGAAGACCACCTGGAGAAGGAAATGGCAACCCCCTAACTAGTCTGATCTTAGTTTTCTGAATGTTGAGCTTTAAGCCAACTTTTTCACTCTCCTCTTTCACTTTCATCAAGAGGCTTTTTAGTTCTTCTTCACTTTCTGCCATAAGGGTGCTGTCATCTGCATATCTGAGGTTATTGATATTTCTCCCAGCAATCTTGATTCCAGCTTGTGCTTCTTCCAGCCCAATGTTTCTCATGATGTACTCTGCATATAAGTTAAATAAGCAGGGTGACAATATACAGCCTTGACGTACTCCTTTTCCTATTTGGAACCAGTCTGTTGTTCCATGTCCAGTTCTAACTGTTGCTTCCTGATCTGCATATAGGTTTCTCAAGAGGCAGGTCAGGTGGTCTGGTATTCCCATCTCTTTCAGAATTTTCCACAGTTTATTGTGATCCACGCAGTCAAAAGCTTTGGCATAGTCAATAAAGCAGAAATAGATGTTTTTCTGGAACTCTCTTGCTTTTTCCATGATCCAGCAGATGTTGGCAATTTGATCTCTGATTCCTCTGCCTTTTCTAAAACCAACTTTAACATCTGGAATTTCACGGTTCATGTATTGCTAAAGCCTGACTTGGAGAATTTTGAGCATTACTTTACTAGTGTGTGAGATGAGTGCAGTTGTGCAGTAGTTTGAGCATTCTTTGGCATTGCCTTTCTTTGGGATTGAAATGAAAACTGACCTTTTCCAGTCCTGTGGCCACTGCTGAGTTTTTCAAATTTGCTGGCATATTGAGTGCAGCACTTTCACAGCATCATCTTCCAGGATTTGAAATAGCTCAACTAGAATTCCATCACCTCCACTAGCTTTGTTCAAAGTGATGCTTCCTAATGCCCACTTGACTTCACATTCCAGGATGTCTGGCTCTAGGTGAGTGATCACACCATCGTGATTATCTTGGTCGTGAAGATCATTTTTGTACAGTTCTTCTCTGTATTCTTGCCACCTCTTCTTAATATCTTTTGCTTCTACCATTTCTGTCCTTTATTGAGCCCATCTTTGCATGAAATGTTCCGTTGGTATCTCTAATTTTCTTGAAGAGATCTCTAGTCTTTCCCATTCTGCTGTTTTCCTCTATTTCTTTGCATTGATCGCTGAGGAAGGCTTTCTTATCTCTCCTTGCTATTCTTTGGAACTCTGCATTCAAATGGGTATATCTTTCCTTTTCCCCTTTGCTTTTCACTTCCCTTGTTTTCACAGCTGTTTTTAAGGCCTCGTCAGACAGCCATTTTGCTTTTTTTTTTCATTTCTTTTTGGGGATGGTCTTGATTCCTCTCTCCTGTACAATGTCATGAACCTCCATCCATAGTTCATCAGGCACTCTGTCTATCAGATCTAGTCCCTTAAATCTATTTCTCACTTCCACTGTATAGTCATAAGGGATTTGATTTAGGTTATACTTGAATGGTCTAGTGGTTTTTTCCACTTTCTTCAATTTTAGTCTGAATTTGGCAATAAGATGAAAGTGAAAGAGAAGAGTGAAATAGTTGGCTTAAAGCTCAACGTTCAGAAAACTAAGATCATGGCATCTGTTCTCATCACTTCATGGCAAATAGATGGGGAAACAGAAACAGTGGAAACAGTGGCTGACTTTATTTTTCTGGGCTCCAAAATCACTGCAGATGATGATTGCAGCCATGAAATTAAAAGACGCTTACTCCTTGGAAGGAAAGTTATGACCAACCTAGACAGCATATTAAAAAGCAAAGACATTACTTTGCCAAAAAAGGTCTGTCTAGTAAAGGCTATTGTTTTTCCAGTGGTCATGTATGGATGTGAGATTTGGATTATAAAGAAAGCTGAGCACCAAAAAAATCTATGCTTTTGAACTGTGGTGTTGGAGAAGACTCTTGAGTCCCTTGGACTACAAGGAGATGCAACCAGTCCATCCTAAAGGAGATCGGTCCTGGGTGTTCATTGGAGGGACTGATGTTGAAGCTGAAACTCCAGTATTTTGGCCACCTGATGGGAAGAGCTGACTCATTGGAAAAGACCCTGATGCTGGGAAAGATTGAGGGCAGGAGGTGAAGGGGATAACAGAGGATGAGATGGTTATATGGCATCACCCACTCAACGGACATGGGTTTGGGTGGACTCTGGGAGTTGGTGGTGGACAGGGAGGCCTGGCATGCTGTGGTTCATGCGGTCACAAAGAGTTGGACATGACTGAGCGACTCACCTGAACTAACTAGTCTGATGGATTGATATGATCATTTCCCTGCCTCAAAAAGAACTTCACTTTGCTGGAGAAACAGGACCTTATGTTGTATTTGGGCTTCCTTCAGAGTCATTTGGTAAAGAATCCACCTGCAATGCTGGAGACCCCGGTTGGATTCCTGCATGAGGAAGATCCACCGGAGAAGGGATATGCTACCCACTCTAGTATTCATGGGCTCCCCTGGTGGTTCAGCTGGTAAAGAATCTGCCTGCAATGTGGGAGACCTGGGTTGGATCCCTGAATTGGGAAGGTCCCCTGGAGGAGGCTATGACAACCCACTCCAGTATTCTTGCCTAGAGAATCCCATGGACAGAGGAGCCTGGTGTGCGACCATGGGGTCGCAAAGAGACAGACACAACTGAGTGACTAAGCACAGCACAAAGAAACTAAATCATGGAACATTAAAAATCCTTCCTGATATCACACAACTGAAAAGAAGTGAACACGGATTTCAAGTCAGGGCTTCTCTCACAAAGCTCTATTCTCTCAATTAGCTAGTTTTCCCTCAAAGTGTATAAAAATGGGATGCTTTCAAACTCTATGAAAATTGATATCACTATCTTACACTTATAAAGTTTTCCATTTAAATAAAGCTAGTCATGTAAAAAGAGTAAGTTGATTTCAAAACATATGTGTTAAACAGATCCTTGTATGGGTAATGCATGTATTCATTATCTATTGCTGTGGAACAACTTATCCCCAAATGTAGCAGCTTTAGATAACACACATTTGTTATCTCACAGTTTCCCTGGGTCAGGAGTCTAGATGTGGCTTAGTTAATGCTTCTATTCAGAGTCTCTCCCAGGGATGGAATCAAGGTGGCCACTGGGAGAGACCACCATCCCTTGGAGGCTCCCCGGGCAAGCTCCACTCTACTGTTCTTCACATAACTGTCTTCAGAGCTCAGGTTTTCACTGCTGACTGGCTGAGACTTTGGTTTCACATTTGGTTTCTCCATTCAGCTCACAAATGGCAGCCTGGTGTCTTCACTAGAGGTCAGTCATTGTTAGATTCAGCTGACGAGGTTGAACTTTGTGGAATTCTGTGTCCATATCAAGTGCCCTCATTCCTTATTCTTATGCATTTTTTGACCAAATACAAATATTTACAAACACCAAAGACCCGTTTGATCTCCAGTCTTCCCTTCCCCTTTATTCTCAGGTTTTATTAAATTGTCTTTGTCAACTCAAGTTTACATCGATTCAGTAATAACAGTCTGTACTATCTTATCATGGGTCCACTTAGGGCTTCCACTGGGTGAGTGTAAAAAGTTGACCAGAGTCCAAATTGTTATCTTTGGGGGCTGCAATGTACTCTAGCTCAAGGTTGAGAATATTTGCCTTAAAAATAATAACTTTGGCATCCTGTTGGATTTTCTGCTTCAGCATTTGATGCTCTGATTCTTTTTTGTTGTGGTGGTTTGTTTTTTTCTTCTTTCTTGTCTACTGCTGCTGCTAAGTCACTTCAGTCGTGTCCAACTCGGTGTGACCCCATAGACGGCAGTCCACCAGGCTCCCCCATCCCTGATATTCTCCAGGCAAGAACACTGGAGTGGGTTGCCATTTCCTTCTCCAATGCAGGAAAGTGAAAAGTGAAAGGGAAGTCGCTCAGTTGTGTCCAACTCTTCGCGACCCCATGGACTGCAGCCCACCAGGCTCCTCTGTCCATGGGATTTTCCAGGCAAGAGTGCTGGAGTGGGGTGCCATTACCTTCTCCGTTTCTTGTCTACACTTCTCCCTAATTCTCAGTCCCCTGGCCTGGATTCACTTGTATAATTCAGGGTTCTGTCCTTGACCCCTTTCTCTTTCCAGTCAAGCCCAAAAGGTTTCTTTTTTGAATCTTCATTGAGAACGTCATCTAAATAGACAATACACTTCCTCTGGAGAGCATTTTCTTACAGCCTCCTCCAGAGTAAAGGGTCTGAGGCTTTGTGCTAGCTTTTTATCATTGACTTTCTCCTAGCAAGGTGTTTATCACATTCAGAAGTTATCTGTTGCTCTGCCTGTCTCTTCTATTAAAATTTCAGCTATTTCAGGCTAGGTCCTGGTCTTATTTATCTTGGAATCAACAATGCTTAGCCTGGAGCCTAAAATCAAGCAAGCACTCAATAAACACAAGATGAATGGACCTGAACCAATCATTAACATAGAAACATCCAGTCCAGGCACTCTACTGTGCCCTTTAAATAGCTACAGCTTTTGTTTTCCCAGCTCATCTCTACTGGCTGAGACAACTTCTCAAGAAGAACTAGTACTTATATCCCAAGTGGACTCTGTTAAAACTATTATTATTTTTGTCATTTAATCACTAAATCATTTCAGACTCTTTTGAGACCCACTGGACTGTAGCCCACCAGACTTCTCTGGCCAAGAGATTTCCCAGGCCAGAATATTGGAGTGGGTTGGTACATCCTCCTCTAGGGGATCTTCCCAACCCAGGGATCAAACTCATGTCTCCTGCATTGGCAGGTGGATTCTTTACTGCTGAGCCATTAGAGAAGCTGGAGCAGGCATTTAATTAGGTCTAAAAGCTGAATGGGAAAAAGAAGAATTCTACCTGAGGGATGGTCACTAGGGAAATTACAGCTCACTCCTTTTGGGAAGAGAGAAAAGAGGAAGAGGAATTTATAGCCTTTCAAAGACTCCTAAATGCAGTCCAGGAAATGCCATTAGCGTAATTGGTGGAGGAGAACATATTGGTTAGTATGTATTTCCACCAAGAGGGTGAGATAATTAGCACTGGACAGTGTTCTCCTAAGTATACTCTGCAGAACCTTAAGGCTAAAAGCGGGGGAGGGACATGTTTCTGTGGACAAATAAGTTTCTTTTCTGGTCCACAAATCACATTTGCATGTAAAAGCCACTGAGGAGTCTTACAGCTAAAGAAACCTGGATAAGTGTATTTAGGTGATCATTTTTTTTTTTTTTTTTAAACTCATGCGACTAGAGGCTTTTGTTTTTCTTATATCAACTTTCAACACCCAGCGGAACTAACTTTTGGTGAAAAACATGATGGGAAATACGAGCGCACTCTAGACTACCTAGTCTTGATATACATATCATGTTCAAGGTGGGTACTTCTGAGATGCTTGTGCAACCCACAGCCTTTTTTCTTTAAGCAGACTCAACCAGATGGGTAATTATAATCTCTATGTTAGTCTTCACAGTCCTGCCTGCCCCTCTGACGAGGCTTGCTTGGAAAAGTAGAAAGAGTCATATCCTTCCTTGTTCAAATCAGAAATCACAAGTTTTCGGTCCAGCTCAGACGGGACATTGAGCCAGGGCTCTAGTGATTATTTTCCTCCATACGTGCTCAGAAGCAGAGAAAAGTGATCAACAGAGAGAAAGAAGAAATCATCAGATCCTCAGAAAGAAGCAGTGATGACAAAGCTTGAGGCCCCAGAGAGGTGGAGGAACAGACTTTATTCCCCTAGCATTCCAACCTTAATAAAGCCCCACTGAATTTCACACCCTAGGATGTTATTAATTAACCCTGCTTATGCCTACTTAATCTCCCTTTTAGTTTAAATTTGTAGAAGGTGGTTTTATTTCTATCAACCAAAGAGCATTAAGTGGTACATGGAATCAGAAATAGAGACATTTACATTCAAGAGGTGTTTATTGAGCACTTTTTGTGTGAGGTGCTATGGGAATTCAGAAAGTATAATGCAGGTTCTGCCTTAGGAAGCTTCACTAATGAGAGATAGAGTCACATGTGTAGATTTCACTGGAATCAAGCAATTGCTAGATAAAGGTGTGTTATAGAAATGTATTTATTTAATAAATGATGGGGATAGACAAAAAAAAAATAGAAGATTCCAAATATAAGCAATTCTTGGAGGCGGAAATGGCAACCCACTCCATACTCTTACCTGGGAAATCCCATGGACAGAGAAGCCTGGCAGGCTACAGTCCATGGGGTCACAAGAATCAGACACATCTGAGCAACCGTGCACACATACCATAAGAAATTCTTAGAGTAAATCTTGAAGCTTCAGCTTTCCAGGTACAGAAGTACCACAAGGGTATTCCAGATAGAAGAGACTGAGTGTACCTAGGGGTCCATGTGAGAAGTGGTGATGAGTGTGTGAAGAAAAATTAAAGAGTTATGGTTGGAACTTGTAGAACAAGGATACTAGCTGTGGGAGATGAAGCCAGAGAAATAATCAATGGGAATAAGAGAGGTAGAACCAACCATTCTACAGTACAGCTGTTAGAATGTCATCAGGTCAAAGAAGCAGGTTCCAAGTAGGAAAGTAGCATGATCAAGTAGGCATGTTACAAAGATATGTTTTAGTGATTGTGCATAAGACAGACTTGATGTAGGCAGACGAGGAGGCAGAGACACTTGTTGGAATATGACTCTACATAGTAGGAGTAGAAGGAAGGCATGGACATTAATCATAGAATGAACTGTGGTGTGGGAGAAGACTTTTGAGAATCCCTTGGACTGCAAGGAGATCAAACCAGTCAATCCTAAAGGAAATCAGTCCTGAATATTCATTGGAAGGACTGATGCTAAAGCTGAAGCTCCAATACTTTGGCTGCCTGATGCAAAGAACTGACTCATTAGAAAAGACCCTGCTGCTGGGAAAGATTGAAGGCAGGAGGAGAAGGAGACAACAGAGGATGAGATGGTTGGATGGCATTACTGACTCAATGAACATGAGTTGGAGCAAGGTCTGGGAGTTGGTGATGGACAGGGAAGCCTGGTGTGCTGCAATCTATGGGGTTGCAAAGATTTGGACATGACTGAGGGGCTGAACTGAATCATCTAAAGTGAATTAATAATAAAATGTTAGTGAAGAAAAAAGACCTTTGAGATTTAACAGATACTCAGACATTCCTCCATGCTGCTGCTGCTGCTAAATGACTTCAGTCGTGTCTGACTCTGTGCGACCCCATAGATGGCAGCCCACTAGGCACCTCCGTCCCTGGGATTCTCCAGGCAAGAGTACTGGAGCGGGGTGCCATTGCCTTCTCCGACATTCCTTCATACTACTCCAAAATTCTAAGTTCTTCATAATTCATATATTTCGCAGCAACCCTACATCCCTAGCCTCCAAATATGGTATGTGATGTGGGTTAAATATGAGTCTAAACATTATTAGAAAACAGTATTGAGATATGGGGTCTTCCCGTTGATTGACCCTGCCAGCAACGGTCCACAGAACTGGGGGCGGATGATGGGACGTAGCCTGGGCTTCTGAAAGATGAAGATACCTCCTGGATGCGTGGCCTCTCCAAGGCTGGCTTCCTACACCTTCAGAAAGAGAGTGCATCGGATTAGACCAGTTATTTCAAACATTGTGTACCTTCTTACCAAAAGAAAGTTTTCATGAAAGTCCTATATTTAAACATTTTTGTCTGAGGCAGTGGGTAGAAAGCTTTAAACTCTTTTCTTGGTCCCTGCAGTGGGCTCTGAGATACCTGTACAGTATCTTAGAAGTTGTGGGAAACAGAATTGAAAACCAGAGCATCACAGATATCCTTTTTAGCCTTTTATATGAACCTTGATGTCTCATTGGTGGCTTTCTCATGTCTGCCTGAGCTGGGCTCTGTTTTCCAGGGTATATAATACAACCCCTAGATCTTACAGCATGGGCAGGGGGGCATTCACTCATTGAATACACATATGTTTCCCCAGTAGGTTGGGAGAGGACATGAATATGTCACAACAGGAACCCTATAAAGGAATTCTATTAAAGGAAAGCCAGTGTCCTTGGCTGGAAAAAGTATCTCACTGAAACAATTTGGACAGAACCCTCACCTTCCAGTTATCATTGGCTTGACCTTGGGACAAGTTAGTAACTTCTCAGCCTCCGTCAGTCTTTCTATATGCAGGACTCAATAACTTTCTTATGAAAGTTCAAACAGTGTGGGATTTATAAAAGTGGATTTTATTGTACAAATATCAACAAATTTTATTTAAAAACCTGTCAATGCTCATACATTCTATGAGAGAAACAGAGCACCAAAATGAAAATTTTATTAACAAAACAAGCAAAAATCTACACCACATATTAAATTAACATCATGGCAAAATGATCAATGACTAGCCATATGGTGAGGCGATACTAGCATGGCATAATTGTGTGACAATTGCTGCAGTGCTAGCTCTGGGTTGATAAAACTGATCCAATAGCTGTTTTCTCATTTTGTTGGGCGTGCTTGCCTATTCTCACAGTAACGCGCCATCGCATTTTCTCTGTCGCACTTGATAAGGGTGAATTGGCACTGTGGGATGGAGCAGAGCTTTGTTCAGTCCCACAGTTCAGCCTCCAATTGACTGGAAGAGTTGTACAAATTGTTTTCCCTTCGTTTAGAGACACTTATCAAGACCCAACAATGACGGTAATTCGGGCCAGTTGCCAGGCAGACAGATCTCTCAAAAGAGACAGCACCAAGACCCCCTCAGCTTAATGACATTGTAAGACTTCACCAGTCCTAGAAAAAGTGGAAAGAAAGAAGAAAAAGAACTTTCCAAAGCAGATTGCTTAATAAGAGGTGCCCAACAGAGCAATTTAGTGAAGTATCTCAAAGAGCTATTCAGTACGTGGCATTATAAACTCCCCGAATCATGGGAAGAGAGGCTCACTGCACAAATATTTTGTTTGATTTGTAGATGATTTTCATCTCTTTGATATATGTACTCAGTGCTTCACAGACAATTCGTTAGAATTATGATTTTGTTAATCATTAACCTCAGTTGGAAATAACCTTAAAAAAAAAAAGCAAAGTCTAAATCCAACCAGCAATCAGATAATACAAATTCCAACAGTAGGTGCGTTATGTTCTATCATTTCCCCCATTGGCAAAAGAGCTTTCTACCTCTTGAGGAAAAAAAGAACTCCATTTATTTCACTACACTTAGACTTACACCTAATCTAAGTATAGTGGACACTTACACCTAGACAGCATATTAAAAAGCAGAGACGTTATTTTGCCAGCAAAGATCTATCTAGTCAAAACTATGGTTTTTCCAGTAGTCATGTATGGATGTGAGGGTTGGTCTATAAAGAAAGCTGACCACCAAAGAATCGATGCTTTTGAACTGTGGTGTTACAGAAGACACTTGAGAGTCACTTGGACTGCAAGGAGATCAAACCAGTCTATCCTAAAGGAAATTAGTCCTGAATGTACATTGGAAGAACTAATGCTGAAGCTGAAGCTCTAATAGTTTGGCCACTTGATGTGAAAAACTGATTCATTGGAAAAGACCCTGATGCTGGAAAAGATTGAAGGAGGAGAAGGGGACGACAGAGGATGAGATGGTTGGATGGCATCACCGACTCTATGCACATGAGTTTAAGCAAGCTCTGGGAGTCGATAATAGACAGGGAAGCCTGGCATGCTGCAATCCATGGAGTTGCAAAGATTCAGACATGACTGAGGGACTGAACTGAACTGAACTGAGACTTTTCACCCCTACATGCTTTTATCCCCTCTTTGCCTCTTAGAATCACAGACAGTTATAACCAAAAGGGACTTTACATCCACATAACACAATCCTCACGTTTTGGAGCAGAGATAACTGAGGGACAGAGAACATAAGTCATTTCTTAAAGCCCAATAGCTAGGAAATAGAAGATATGGATGATTAAAAACCACCACCACATCAGCAGTGATAGTGGGTTTTGATCTATTGTTTTTCTGCACTTTATCTGACCTTATTTCATTTCCCACATAAAATGATAAATTAGAAATTGTGCTGGAGAAAGAGTCAGTAGTATAGGAATAATCCCTACTCTCTCTAAGAAACTTGAAATGCAACTTAATCTTTCTGCCTGAACTTCTACTGTCTCAAATGGAGAAAGAAGGAATATATGTAGATGAATACATGTCAATACACACACACACAAACACACACACACACTTCTATAGTGAACTGGATATAGAGGTGTTATTTAGATCTAAGAGGTAAGTTTTACTGGCTGCACTTTATAAAGGAACTGAGGAATAAGGACATTAGGTGATTTGTCTAAGCTTCTCCAATCAAAAGAAGTAGAGCAGAGAAGAGAAACCAAGTCTGGCAGAAGTCAGAGTCTATTGAGTAACCACAGAAGTCAACTGGATACCAGATTATGTATTTAGGGGAAAGTTTTCTCCACTTGTCCTTTAAAAGTATTCAAATGAAACCAAGCAATGGTAAAACTTTTTCTAAAGAAAGCCTCTGTTAAATGACTCTCAGAGTTAACATAGGTGTTGAGAAACTTCATTTTTCCTGGTCAGCCTCAGCTTGGATCTCCTCAGAAACAGGATGTCACTGCAGACAAAGCTTAGCGGATGATGTCAGGGTTTCACCTATAGTCCTTCAGATTCTTGTTTGTGTCCATCAGCTTGTGTTTGCTTCTGCTACCAACAGCAGCAATTGGAGGGCTGCCTTCAGACTCCTAGAGCCTTTACTGCCTAGCAAAACACAAAGCACAAAGACCCAGAAGTATCTTAGAATGTAGATCATCCCCAGGGCTTAACTAATGATGAGCGTAGGAGTAGAAATGCTCCAGATCCCTTGCTGCTGATTCAGGTACTCTGGCATAATCCTTTCACTGTGTCCCAGTCTCCCCATGGGATTGAGTCAAAGCCACCCTCCAAAGTGAGTGTATCTTATACATGATAAAATCTACTTCCTTGGTCTCTCCTTTCTCATCTTACTTCCCATGTCTCTGATTCACTTTCTTGTACATCATCATCTCAGAGACTGCTTCTGGAAAATCAACTTAAAACGTACAAGCAGCCCATCTGTTGTTTGACACTATGATTGTCTTTCCTTACACTCATAAACTGTTTTTCTTTACCTTCAATAAAACTTAGACTACCAGTAACTCCCATCCAAAGATCTACTCTGTGCTGCAATGTGACAGAGCACACATCCAATCCCCTCCCACTTCAATGGCTTTCCAGTGGTTGATAGTGCATGCAGGTTCCTTTTTAACTTCTTATCTGCAGCTCACCAAAGACTTAAATGAAAACTGTTGTGCTGACTTACCACTTGCATTATCAGAAGCTAATAATAAAGATACGTCACTGCCACTTCATCGGTCACCCAAGAAAGAGCCATAAAAAAGCATAAAACAAAGTCCTGTCATCTTAACAAAGGATGTAGAACCTATGTGTGTCCCCTTCCCAAGTTTTAAGTGCTATTTATTGAGCTATTACCATATTCTGGAGCGTTCACAGTCATTTTACATATATTGTCTCATTGACTCTTCCCAAAAACACTATTAAAAGTTACTATCACTATGATTCTTTTAAAAAATATTTATATATCCATTTAATTATTTGGCTGTGTTGGGTCTTAGTTGCAGCATGAAGGATCTTTGCCGTGTCGATGGGGATCTTTTGTTGTGCGGCGTGGATTCTCTGGTTGTGGTGTACATGCTCTCTAGCTGTGGGTCACAGGCTCCAGAGATGTGGGCTCCGTAGTTCACGGCACATATGCTTAGTTGCCCTGTGGCGTGTGGAATCCTAGTCCCCCAATCAGGGATTGAATCGATGTCCCCTGCATTGCAAGGCAGATTCTTAACCACTGGACCCCCAGAGAAGTCCTCATGGTTATTATTTTTGATTTTCAGGTGAGGAAACAGAAGTATAGAGACATTTTGCTACTAATCCTATGTTTAATAGGAATTGACAGAGCTGGGATTTGAATCCAAGCAATTTAATAAAAGTGTTCGTTGGAAGGACTGATGTTGAAGCTGAAACTCCAATACTTTGGCCACCTGATGCAAAGAACTGACTCATTTGAAAAGACCCTGATGCTGGGAAAGATTGGAGGCAGGATAAGAAGGGGACAACAGAAGATGAGATGGTTGGATGGCATCACTGACTCAATGGACATGAGTTTGAGTAAACTTCAGGAGTTGGTGATGGACAGGGAGGCCTGGCGTGCTGCAGTCCATGGGGTTGCAAAGAGTTGGACACAACTGAGTGACTCAACTGAACTGAACTGAATTTAATAACAGAGCCCACAATCTGAACCGTTACAAATCACTGTGAATGTTCTGTGTGGAAAAGGAAACTCATAAATACATATTGTTGTAATGTATTAAATTATCGAGAGTATTTCTTAAACAGAGTGTGAGAGAACAGACTAGGAGCTCAACCGAAATTTCACACCAGAGCTTTGCTGTAGATTGCAAAAATAGTCACATTTTCAGCTCTTCCCCTTGAGAGATAAAATGATTTGTCCAACAAGAAATTAGCAAACTGTCCCACTCAGTGGGTTAACAAGGCTTATGTATTGGAACTTGCTATCTCTTGCTGCTCTTTAGAACCCTGATTGTCATGTACAGAAGTCTTTTCCACCTTACTGGAGACTAGGAGATCACAAGGAAAAGAGCTAATCCATCTCAGTTAAGTTCTCCTTAAACTGAACAGCCTACATCATGTAAGTCAGGTCACCCTGGACTAAAGTTTTCTCAACCTGGCTACTACTAACATTTCAAGCCACATGATACTTTGTTGTAGGGAATTGCTTTTTGGAGGATATTTAGCGGCATCTCTGTCCTTTTCGCACTAAATGCCCGTAAAAGCACCCAGTTATGACAACCACAATTGTGTTTGGTGGTGGTTTAGTCCGTGGTAGTTTAGTTGCTAAGTCGTGTCCAACTCATGTGACCCCATGGACTGTAGCCCACCAGGCTCCTCTGTCCATGGGATTTTCCAGGCAAGAATACTGGAGTGGGTTGGCATTCCCTTCTCCATGGGATCTTCCCAACCCAGGGATGGAACCTGTGTCTCCTGCATTGCAGACATATTCTTAACCAATTAAACTATGAGGAAGCCATAAAACACATAAAATTGTGTTTAGACATTGCCAAATATCCTCCTGTGGAGATGGTAGTTTGTACAACTCATCTGCAGTTAAGAACCACCAAGTTCCCACTGTTGCATCCCTGACCCTCACATAACTGTAAGACAGACGTAAATGATCATTTCAAGTCAGTAGGTTTTGAGATTGTTACTAATCTAAAGCTAATACAGTCTCTGTAGCAGAGACAGTATCTATTTGCCACAAGCATTTGTCTCTCTAGATTGCACAGAAGGACCACATTTTCTAGTCCTCTTTGGAATTTAGGTGAAAAATATGTAATTAAGTGCCTGCCAGTAGGGATGTGAGAAGAGACTGTGTGTCATTCAGTCTCAAACAATTAAAAACAGCATCTTCTCCACAGCTGCTTTCTCCTGATTGCCTAGAAGGAAAGAACCCCAGTATTGCAAAATTATAAGACAGAACTCTGAATACCTGAGTCAGCATTGGAGGACACCTGCTCAGGAGAGCTGCCTAATCTGCACTGGACTGTGATAGAAGTGTGGGACAAATTGTTCCTATTTAACCTACTGAGATTTAGGGTTTACTTGTTATCACTGCAAAGCCTAGCCTCAGTCTTCATTCCTGACATATATGTTGGAAATAAGCTAACTATATTTATCCTTGCTTTCCTGGTGGCTCAGATATTAAAGGATCTGCTTGCAATTCAGGAGACTTGAGTTCCATCCGTGGGTCAGGAAGATTCCCCTGGAGAAGGGAATGCAATCCACTCCAGTGTTCTTGCCTGGAGGATTCCATGGACAGAGGAACCTGGCAGGCTGCAGTCCAAAGGGTCACAAAGAGTTGGACACAACTGAGTGACTAACACTTGGGATGTATGATGAGAAAATTTGAATTAGATTCGTCAGTAAATGAACAGATTCTCTTCAGTATCTTTTTTCTTTCAGTTTTATTGAGATGTAATTGACCTACAGCACCATATGAGTTTATGGTGATCAGCGTAATGGATTTGGCTTATGTACATCATGAAATGATCATCATAACAAGTTTAGTCAACAACCATCATTTCAAATGGACTATATAGAAAGCTGAGTGCCGAAGAATTGATGCTTTTGAACTGTGGTGTTGGAGAAGACTCTTGAGAGTCACTTGGACTGCAAGGAGATCAAACCAGTCAATCCTAAAGCAAATCAGTCATGAATATTCATCAG
This sequence comes from Bos javanicus, assembly GCF_032452875.1. Taxonomy (NCBI): domain Eukaryota; kingdom Metazoa; phylum Chordata; class Mammalia; order Artiodactyla; family Bovidae; genus Bos; species Bos javanicus. The sequence continues at coordinate 106,743,157 of NC_083873.1, forward strand.
AAGGACTGATGCTAAAGCTGAAACTACAATACTTGGCCATTTGATGTAAAGAAATGACTCATTGGAAAAGACCCTGATGCTGGGAAAGATTGAAGGCGGGAGGAGAAGGGATGACAGAGGATGAGATGGTTGGATGGCATTACCGACTCGATGAACATGATTTGGAGCAAGCTCCAGGAGTTGGTGATGGACAGGGAAGTCTGGTGTGCTGCAGTCCATGGGGTCACAAAGAGTTGGACATGACTGAGCAACTGAACTGAACTGAATCATTTCAAATAGATACAAAATTAAATAAACAGAAAAAAATGTTTTTTCTTGTGATGAGAACTCTTAGGATTTACCTTCTTACAGATGTTCGTATATTATGTAACAGGGGTAGTGATGGTTATATTGTACACTGCATCCCTCGTGCTTATCTACCTCACAACTGGGAGTTTGCACTTTGGGACTACTCTCATCCATTTCCTACTGTCTCTGGTAACCACAAATCTGATCTCTTTTTCTATGAGTTTGTCTGTTTTGAAGTATAACTCATCTACAACACTATGCTAGTTCTTCCTCGGGGCTTTTATCTTTTCCCTTAGTTTTGAATATACTCCTCTTGTTGACAATGAGTTGATCTAAGAAAGAAATGGAAAATGTCATTAAAGCCACATTTGAGGATTATAACCTGGGTGCTTTTGTTGTTCAGTCTCTAAGCCATGTCCGACTTTTTGCTACCCCACGGACTGCAGAACGCCAGGCTTCCCTGTCCTTCACTATCTGCCATATATAACCTACAACCATCTCAGAAAGCTCTGAGAACTGCCCCACTCATTAGAGGTTATATAAGTTTTTGAGACAGAGGGCTGTACAGCAAAAGTGAAAGTGAAAGTCGCTCAGTTGTGCCCAGTTCTTTGCGACCCCATGGACTATACAGTCCATGGAATTCTCCAGGCCAGAATACTGGAGTGGGTAGCCTTTCCCTTCTCTAGGGGATCTTCCCAACCCAGGGATCCAACCCAGGTTTCCCCCATTGCAGGAAGATTCTTTACCAGCTGAGCCACCAGGGAAGTCCAATGATATGTTGCCGACAGTTTACACAACCCAGTGCCATGTGACCATTTACAAGATCAAGAACAAATGTTATCTTTAAGGAGGTGTCTTGCTGATGCTGGGAGAATATTGCTCTTTATGGCTGAGCAGGTATTTCTGCTGATGGGGGATGGTTGGTCAACGTACCATGCAGATACACAAGGACAGTGCAGGGAGAAAAGAACAAAAGGGCAGAGAAGAAATTTTCGTTTATATTTTTCTTGTCTTGCCATTCAATATGAATTCTGTTTCACACTCTGTTGCCTCATTTTGCCTAACTTGCTGCTTTCATTTGTATATACCTGGTAAGTTGTTCTTGACCTTGGAGAACTGACCTTGTATAGAAGCTGTCCTGTGTGTCCCAGCCACTCACTCGTCTCTGGTCCCCAGAGCTCCATGCTCCAGGTGTGCCCACTACGTGTGCTGCATGGGTGCTTCTGTTGTGGTGAGCTGACTACTATGGGCACTCTGGCTGTAAGTAAGTGTGGCTGACCCCTGTCAGGTAGACTGCCTGGTTCTGCCCTATGCCCAGGCTGCTGGCCACTTTTGGGTGGGGCCAGTCATGAGACTGCTGACTGAGGGATCTTAGGATTTGTGGAACTGGTGTCAGCCCACTGGTGAGTGGGGCTGTGTTGTCACCTGGCCAGTTGCTTAGCCTGAGGCATAGTACCAGTGTTGAAAGGTTGCTGGGCTGGGTCAGTGTTAACAAGCTGGCAGGAGACCAGCACCAGTGTTGAGGTGGTAGAACGAGCTTCCTAAATGGATTCCCCTAGTGTCTGTATCCCCAGGGGTGCTCCAGTTGCCTCATACTTCTCCTGGGCCCTCTGCAAATCAATAGGTGGGTCTGATCCAGGTTCCTTTCAAATTATTGCTTCTTCCCTGTTTTCTGGAATATATGAGATTTTATGTGCCCTGTAAGAATGGAGTTTCTATTCTCACAGCCATCTGGGTCTTCTGAAAGTAAGGCCTATTGGTCCAAAGCTGAATATTCTGGGGGCTCATCTTCCTAGTGCCAGACCCCCTAGCTGGGAGCCTAATATGGAGTTAAGACCACTCCTTGGAGAAAGCCTCTGCAATTGTGTTTGAGGGTCACCCACTATAGCGTTTGGGTCTTGATTATACCATCTTTGTCCATCCTCATGGGCTTGTGGCTCCTTCTTTTTATCATTGCGTATCTTTTCTGCTAGTCTTCATCAGCAGTTGCTCTGCCAATTGTTGTGATTTTGGTATGCCTGTGGGAGGAAGTGAGCTCAGATTCTTCCTTCTGCCATAGTGGTTACTCCCCTCAGATTGCCTTCATCATCTTTAGTCCAACGTACCAACTGCTAGTGTACAAATCCCAGCTCCTGCATTCATTCATTCATTCAACAGATGTTTATTAAGTGGCTACTAATTGTCAGCAACCATACCAAGAATAGAGCTCTGTGTAAAAGCATAAGGCATGATTTATGCCTCTGAGGAGATCATAGCCCACTGGAGAAGGCAGCCACATTAAAAGAAAATTCACAGACAAAATCACTGCAACAAAACTTTTAAATCATGTGCCTGGAGGATGTCAAAACATTAGTGAATACTGCCTGGAGAAATCAGATAAGTCTTCACAGAGAAAGTGACTGTATACATGGATCTGTACAATATGAAATAAGAATTTTTAATAGGCAAAAAGTAAAGAATATAAGGAAGTCCCAGTAGAAAAGTATTCCAGGCAAGAGGAACAGCAATTACAAAATAAATGGGAACATGAAGTCTCTTGTCTTGGAAAAGAGTTGAGGACATTCCCCTTGACAAAAGTTGAGTAATCTAGAAGCTTATGTTCTCATTTATCATTCTGTTACAATCTGGCCCCAAACCTAATGGTTTAAAGAATCAATTGCTTTATCTTATGATATTATGTGCGAGGAATTTGGGCAGGGTTTGGCTGGACAATTCTTCTGTCCACTGTGATGGTGATAGAAGTCATGTAGAGGTATTTGGATGGACTAGTGTGGGGTTCCAAGATGACTTTATTTACCTATATGATGCCTTAAGAGGCATGATTCAGTTCAGTTAATGGTATTGACCTGAGCACTAATATCTGGCATCTCCAGGATGATGATATATGGCTGCTTATGGCTCCCAGAGAGAGTACTCCAAAAAACAGACAGTAGAAGACACCAATCTTTTAAGCCCGGACCTAGATACTGATACAAACTCACATTTGCCACACTCTATGGTCAGTTATCACTATGACTGTCCAGAATAAAAATAAGGGTTCATGGACCCTGGTTCTCAATTTTGTCAAAGCATTTTAAGGCAAAAGCAGAGGTCTTAGGGCTTCAGTCAAAGTGAAAAAAGTTTCTTCCCTATAGAAACCTACAAGTAGTGAAACAGGAGGGAAGGGGGCATGGCACACTCTTTAAACATAGCCACAGGACACGACAAAAACTGGTTAGAACCAACTAGGTCCTAGATGACTGAACATGCAATTTCCAGTGGACCTTGAGTTTCATTCTATGCTCATTGTAATAGATTAGCTAAATGGCACACCCACAGGCACCGTTATGATTCAGAGGCTAACTGAAGGCCAAAGGCAAAAAACTGGGCAGTAGCACAATTCCTGGTAATCCCCACACCTCTCCTGAAACAGTTGGAATAATCCTCCCATTTATTCAGTTCAGTTCAGTTCAGTCACTCAGTCGTGTCCTACTCTTTGCGACCCCATGAATCACAGCACACCAGGCCTCCCTGTCCATCACCAACTCCCGGAGTTCACTCAGACTCATGTCCATCGAGTCAGTGATGCCATCCAGCCATCTTATCCTCTGTTGTACCCTTCTCCTCCTAGCTCCCAATCCCTCCCAGCATCAGACTCTTTCCCAATGGATCAACTCTTTGCATGAGGTGGCCAAAGTACTGGAGTTTCAGCTTCAGCATCATTCCCTCCAAAGAAATCCCAGGGCTAATCTCCTTCAGAATGGACTGGTTGGATCTCCTTGCAGTCCAAGGGACTCTCAAGAGTCTTCTCCAACACCACAGTTCAAAAGCATCAATTCTTTGGCGTCAGCTTTCTTCACAGTCCAAATCTCATATCCATACATAACCACTGGAAAGACAATAGCCTTGACTAGATGGACCTTTGTTGGCAAAGTAATGTCTCTGCTTTTGAATATGCTATCTAGGTTGGTCATAACTTTCCTTCCAAGGAGTAAGCGTCTTTTAATTTCATGGCTGCAATCACCATCTGCAGTGATTTTGGAGCCCAAAAAAATGAAGTCTGACACTGTTTCCCATCTATTTGCCATGAAGTGATGGGACCAGATGCCATGATCTTTGTTTTCTGAATGTTGAGCTTTAAGCCAACTTTTTCACTCTCCTCTTTCACTTTCATCAAGAGGCTTTTTAGTTCCTCTTCACTTTCTGCCATAAGGGTGGTGTCATCTGCATATCTGAGGTGATTGATATTTCTCCCAGCAATCTTGATTCCAGCTTGTGCTTCTTCCAGCCCAACGTTTCTCATGATGTACTCTGCATAGAAGTTAAATAAGCAGGGTGACAATACAGAGCCTTGACGTACTCCTTTTCCTATTTAGAAGCAGTCTGTTGTTCCATGTCCAGTTCTAACTGTTGCTTCCTGACCTGCATATAGGTTTCTCAAGAGGCAGGTCAGGTGGTCTGGTATTCCCATCTCTTTCAGAATTTTGCACAATTTATTGTGATCCACGCAGTCAAAGGCTTTGGCATAGTCAATAAAGCAGAAATAGATGTTTTTCTGGAGCTCTCTTGCTTTTTCCATGATCCAGCAGATGTTGGCAATTTGATCTCTGGTTCCTCTGCCTTTTCTAAAACCAGCTTGAACATCTGGAAGTTCACTGTTCACGTATTGCTGAAGCCTGGCTTGGAGAATTTTGACCATCACTTTACTAGCATGTGAGATGAGTACAATTGTGCAGTAGTTTGAGCATTCTTTGGCATTGTCTTTCTTTGGGGTTGGAATGAAAACTGACCTTTTCCAGTCCTGTGGCCACTGCTGAGTTTTTCAAATTTGCTGGCATATTGAGTGCAGCACTTTCACAGCATCGTCTTCCAGGATTTGAAATAGCTCAACTAGAATTCCATCACCTCCACTAGCTTTGATCATAGTGATGCTTTCTAAGGCCCACTTGACTTCACATTCCAGGATGTCTGGCTCTAGGTGAGTGATCACGCCATCGTGATTACTCGTGATCACACCATCATGATCCCATTTATTAGCCTATAAAATTACTCAGCCCATAAAAACTAATTATGTCATATTTTGGGGCCTCTCACGTTCAGAGATGGCCAAACTCTATCTGCAGAGTATGTTTCTCTCTAAATAAATTCACTTCTTATCTATCACTTTGTCCCTCACTGAATTCTTTCAATGATAAGATATCAAAAACCTGAGCTTCATTTAATACTGAGACCAGGTCTTTTCAGTCACTCAGTCATCTCAAACTCTTTGTGACCCCATGGACTATACCATGCCAGGGAAGCTTGCTCAAACTCATGTCAGTGTTGGCATCCAACCATCTCATCCTCTTTTCCTCCTGCCTTCAATCTTTCCCAGCATCAGGGTCTTTTCCAATGAGTCTGGTGTGATTTTGGAGCCCAAGAAAATCTGTCTCTGTTTCCATTGTTTCCTCACTATTTCCCATGAAGTGATGGGACCGGATGCCATGATCTTCGTTTTCTGAATGTTGAGCTTTAAGCCAGCTTTTTCACTCTCCTCTTTCACCTTCATCAAGAGGCTCTTTAGTTCCTCTTCGCTTTCTGCCATAAGAATGGTGTAATCTGCATTTCTGAGGTTATTGATATTTCTTCTAGCAATCTTGATTCTAGTTTGTACTTCATCAAGCCCAGCATTTAGCATGAAGTACTCCACTTATAAGTTAAATAAGCAGGGTGGCAATATATAGCCTTGATGTACTGCTTTCCCAATTTTGAACTTGTCCATTGTTCTATATATAGTTCTAACTGTTGCTACTTGACCTGCATACATGTTTTTCAGGAGGCAGGTAAGGTGGTCTCGTATTCCCATCTCTTTAAGAATTTTCCACAGTTTGTTCTGCTGCAATGACAGAGTCTCCCTTCTTCTTCCATATAGAGTGCCACCAGGATGCTAATTTCTCTCATTTTCTGCCAGTGCTCCCGGTTTTGAATGTCAGGCTGATGGGAGCACAGCATGTAGGGATGAAGTTGTTTTGACTCTGATTTCAGGGCTCTTGAGAAAGCCAAGTGACTTCCCAGGGGTGAGTTTCTCGTTCTGGATCCCTTTTCCAGGGTGAAGGAGCATCCTTATGACATCTCTAGCCATCTTGCCTTGAAGAACTCTTCTATAAGGACTTCCCAGGCAGTTCAGTGGTGAAGACTCTGCACTTCCACTGCAGGGAGCACACATTCAATCCCTGATTGGATAACTAAGATCAAGCATGCCACACAGCAGGGCCAAAGGAAAAAAAGAGCTCTTCTGAGGTAGCAACAAATGTTGTTGAGTGTGAAGCCAAATTCATGATTCCAGTCTCTGTACCTTGACATTTAATTAAATCTCAGAGACAGAGTTTTGGGTGAAATAGAACAGAATAGCTTTACTGCTTTGCCAAACAAAAGGGGCCAGAGAGAGCTGATGCTCAAAATTATGTACCAACTTGGTGGGGACTAGTGAGTTTTACAGTAATTGTTCAAAGAAGGCATGATCAACTCATGGACATTCTGATTGGTTGGTGGTGAAGTAAGTGGGAGTCAGCATCATCAACCTTTTGGTTCCAACTAGCTTGGAGTCTATGTGCTTGTGGGCACCATACTATTAATTTCTTTCATTAGGTAAGGGTTTCAGAATCTGCAGAACAGCTCAAAGATATTGTTGTGTGCATCCATTTGCTGCTAAGTTGCTTCAGTCGCATCCGACTCTGTGTAACCCCATAGACGGAAGCCCACTAGGCTCCCCTGTCCCTGGGATTCTCCAGGCAAGAACACTGGAATGGGTTGCCATTTGCTTCTCCAATGCATGAAAGCAAAAAGTGAAAGTGAAGTCGCTCAGTCCTGCCCGACTCTTAGCGACCCCATGGACTGCAGCCTACCAGGCTCCTCCGTCCATGGGATGGGGTGCCATTGTGTTCTCCATGCATCCATTTAGGGAAGACCAAGACCCTACCCCAAGGCTGAAATATTGTTTCTTTTGATTGTTCCTCCCTGTTTCTGCATCCCCTTCCTTCCCTATTTATCTGTTTAAACCTGCTCCTTGGAACTCAGGGAAGGAGCTGGAGGCTGAATGAAGCCTATTTTCTATAATCAAGGAGGGGGAGACACAGAAAGGCTTCTCTGCCCCAGAGCCCCACAGAGTCCTGGTTGGTACCAAGTGTGGGAGGAATTTAAAGTTATCACACAGCTGTTTGGAGGAATTATGGTTAATTAAATGTTTCAACAGTAAAATGTGGCACCAAACTCCCTTACCCTCTCAAATAGTTTCCTGTAGTTCCTGAAGTCTAACTGGGGGTAGTGGTGTTAAAGAACAGTCTGGGGAAATAAAACTCAAAAAAAAAAAAAAAAAAAAAAGGGCTCAAGAAGTAATACAGTAAAATTACTTTAACAACTTCCTTACAGACTTCCTGAGAATCACTGGACTCTGTAGCCAAGGGAGGTGAATTTACAGAGACAAGAGGGAGGCAGGGCCTATCCTGCCTTCTCTGACAAAGGGGCTCAGTCAATCATTGCTATGGAGTCTGCTTTTGTTTGTTTGCTTTTTAAAATGCTGCACATAGAGAGAGTGTTCTTGGAGTTTAGAGCAAAACAAAACAAAAAAAGACCTATTAATTTGGCAAAAAGTTCACTTTTGGTTTTGCAAGGGTTGGGATTTGTTTACTCTTCCATTTGTTGGTTGACAGTAAGAAGCCCAGTAAGGAGAGTGTTGGCATTCCTTCTGCCTTCCCCAGAAGAAGGACACATGGCAGCCTCCTGAAGGATTTGGCCCAACCCACCCCGTCACCCCCTCACCCCCTCCCACCAACACAGCTAGAAGAGCCTAAGCCTCTTGCTCATATGAAGATCTCCTCCCCCACCACAGAGGTGCCTGGAGAGAGCCCAGGGTCCCTCCACTGGTAGTTCAGGGTTGACTGAGCCCAGAGGGCCATGTTGGTATCACACAACAGGGCCCTGTGGTACACCTGCCTTGATGGCCAGTCCAGCTTGCAAGGGTTCCTAGTTCCCTGTCTACACCTTGCTTACTTTGAGTCAGTTGCTTGCTAAGCACTTTACATGCGTTATCTCTCCTATTCCTCACTTTGGTCATGAAACAGAGGAGCTGTTATCCTCAATCTGCATTGGGTTGAACCAAAGGGGTTCAATGATTGTCTCAAGTTCATCCACTTTATAAGTGGTAGCTTTAGGCTTCCCAGGCGCCACTAGTGGTAAAGAATCTGCCTGCAGATGCAGGAGATGTAAGAGACATGAGTTTGATCCCTGGGTCAGGAAGATCCTCTGCAGGAGGGCATAGCAACTCATTCCAGTATTCTTTCTTGGAGAATGGCATGGACAGAGGAGCCTGGCGGGCTACAGTTCATGGGGTTGCAAAGAATTGAACACAACTGAAGTGACTTAGCACAACAGTATTAGGATGTAAACAAGAGCAGTTGAACCCCAAAGTCACATTTTTAACTGTCAGTCACTCTGTTCTCCTCTTGGGTTTGATCATCTTTAAGCCCCGATCTTCAAGTTCCAGTGTTTCCTGTCTCTAGGACTGAAATTTGCTCCTTGGACCTGTGGTAAAAAGCCATATTGGACTTCTCTGATCTAAAATGTAGGTATACATTAAATCCTGTATTTGTTTTTAAGGGTTGGCATAATGAAGTGTCACAAACTGGGGGCTTAAATGAAACTTATTTTCCCACAGTCCTTAACTCACTGTATCTGCAAATACATTATTTCTACATTAAGTCCAGATTCTGAGATTCTGGATAGACATGAATTTTAGAGGGACATTATTCTGCCCATAATACAACTTGTTACGATTTAAAGTATTGTTGTTCAATCACTCAGTCGTGTCTGACTCTTTGCGACCCCATGGACTGAAGCATGCCAGGCTTCCCTGTCCTTGATTATCTCCCAGAGTTCACTCTAACTCATATCCATTGAGTCAGTGATGGCATCCAGCCATCTCATCTTCTGTCATCCCGTTCTCCTCTTGACCTCAATCTTTCCCAGCATCATGGTCTTTTCCAACGAGCCAACTCTTCAGTTTAAAGTGTATACCCCTGAAAACTCTGCTCAAGTCTTAACCATTAGTATCCTAGGTTGTGATGCTATTTGGAAATAAGGTCATTGCAGATGTACCAGAGTACAGTGGGCCCCTAATCCAGTGTGACTAGTGTCCTTGTACAAAGGAGAAATTTGGACACAAACAAGTAGAGAGGGAAGACAATGTGAAGAGACGAGGAGAAGATGGCCATTCACAATCTAATGAGAGAGACCTGAAACAGATCCTCCCCTCCGATTCTTTAGAAGGAACCAAGATTTTGGACTTCTAGCCTGTGGAACTGAGACAATATACCTCTTTTGGTAAAGCCACTCAGTCTGTGGTACTTGGTTATGGCAGCCTAGGAAACTAATACAGAAAGAATCAGCCAAAGAGCCAGAAACTAGGTTGGGGAGGACCACCAGTGAAACAATGTCCAGGCCTTTCTGTAAGCAGGGATACACCAGCCCTAAAAAGTCCAATACAGGGTCTAGTATGGCCCTAGGCTCCCCAGTGGTAAAGAATCCACCTGCCAATGCAGGAGACACAGGAAATGCAGGTTCGATCCCTGGGTCAGGAAGATCCTCTGGAGGAGAAAATGGCAACCCATTCCAGTATTCTTGCCTGGAAAATTACACCGACAGAGGAGCCGTGCAGGCTATAGTCTGTGGGGTCACAAAGAGTCAGAAATGACTGAGCAACTGAGATCAAAGAAGTTCAACACAGTTTTTGCAGGAGGTCCTTGGGTTGCAGTCTAGTGCTAGAGAAAACTAGTGCAGACTCCAAGAACTATAACACAATCATGCTTTTCCCTGCGCTCCTCAGATTCTTAAATTATTGACCGGAACTAATGAAGATTGTGGTTTCCATTCAATCACTCATCCTTTTATGTATTCAACAAGTATGTGTTTGGTGTCTCACTCTATGCCAGGTGTAGGGCAATGCCCTTGGGATTCCACAGTGGACTCGGGGGATCTTATTATGGTCTAGTGGGAGAAACAGACAAGGAAAGAGAAAAAAAACCAGTACAGGGGTGCCAAGTGACACTCAGTGCTGAGATTAAACACAGAGCATGAGGGAAGGACCTAGAACATAGGCAAGCACCTGGCCTGCTGTCAGGGTGGTGTTGGCTGGCCAGGGTGGTGACATCAAACCCAAACCTAAAAGGGCGAATAGGTATTATTTTTCAGGTGCATCAAGGGGATAAAGGGAGATTGCAGCAAGAGAAGAATTCACACAAAAGACACGAGGGGGAATGGTACATACTTGAAGTGGCAGTGAATTCAGTTTGCCCAAACTGTGACTAGAGAAGTGGTGAGAATACAGGAGCCAGATCATGAGTCTCCTCTTCTCAGGAAGATTTCGGCTTTATCCTGATAGTGAAGAGGAATCACTCCACAGGGGAGTGACAGATCGGATCTGAGCTTCATTATGATGACCCGCTGGACTCAGTGGGGAGAGTGGCTGAGAGGGGACAGGACTGTGGGTGGAGGACTTCCCATGCCTCACTCCACTGTCCCCAGCTTACTTCCCCATGGCTCTCACCTTGCTGGCCATTCTCCCTGCCCTGGGCTGGGCCCAGGAAGGCTGTGGAAGTTACCATGACTCTAAGGATAAGAGGATGAGGTGATTGGATGTCATCACCGACTTAATGGCTATGAGTTTAGGTAAACCCTGGGAGTTCATGATGGACAGTGAGGCTTAGCGTGCTGCAGTCCACGGGGTTACAAGGAGTTGGACACGACTGAGCGACTGAACTGAACTGAAGGATAAGTAAATCCTCAGCCAGGAATCAGAAGACTTCCAGGCCAGGGTTTCTTAGGTTCCGGAACTGGGAAAGGCTGATCTTACAGATGCCAGGACTTTAATATCTGCAGCTGCCCAGGGCAGAGGCTGATTCACTCATACATAACAGCTCAGTTAACTCTGCAGGTGGAATATTTTGGATGAAAATCAATCTGTTTTGCCTCAGCTCAGTCTCTTCTCCTGTCTTTGGTTTCCCCATCTCTGAAGTGTAAGAGTTAGACTAGGCTAACTTTAAGGCTACTTCTGAAGTCTTACGCAATGTAACAATTATGATGGGAAGGCTAATGCTGCTCTTATGCTGTGCCCTAGCTTAATAAACAGAGCAATGCTGCTGGGAACAAACTGGAATTTGCATTTTTGAGCCCCTATGATGTTTCTTATCTGACATCTATTACGTTCCTCAGCAAAGCTTTTTCTGGGCTATCACATTAACCTAATTTATCACATATTGCTTCTGAGTTCATATATGCATCTGTTTACATCTCTTTACTGGGACCTTGGTTGTTTACTGTCATACCTCTTGCATAAAGAATAATGCCTAGCACATAATAGCTTCTCAGTAAATGTGTGTTGAATGAATTCTGAGCAAGGCATTATCATTGCTGGATATGGGGACAGGCTCAGAAAGGCAACATTGTCCAAGGTTGCACTGACAATGAATTTAGAGCAGAGGCTGCTACTGCTGCTGCTAAGTCGCTTCAGTCGTGTCTGACTCTGTGCGACCCCATAGACAGCAGCCCAACAGGCTCCCTTGTCCCTGGGATTCTCCAGGCAAGAATATTGGAGTGGGTTGCCATTTCCATCCAGGTCTGGATGGCAAACTCTACAATGTAGCCCCTCCATTTCAAGGTCGTTTCTTACCCAATTCAAGTAACCCTTAGTATTCCTAAACACAACCTCTTAATTTTCAAGAAAAGAAAAGGGACAAATCTGGGGTTAGGTGTGCACACTTGGTTCCATAAATATGTATCATAGCAGAATGAATATGGTAATAAGGAGAAACATGTTTAAAACTCTGAAGCTCATTATCACCTTCCTTTGACAGTCCGGCACAAGCACTTGTCAATTCTCACTTAACACTTCTTTCATTCTCTCCTTTCTGCTCAATGCAGGAGAAAGTGTCTATTATTGCGAGAGGGAATCATTGACTCCATTTCTTTCTCCTTGAAGATGGAATAAAGCACTCAGTTTCGAAGAACTCCCTTAAGCGATTAGTATCATTTCGTGTAGTGCTTCTGGAGTCCTGGATGGCAAACTTCTGAAAGCTGGAGGGACCCCTTGAACTTTCGATTCTCTATTTCAGAAGAAATGAAAGAGACTGCAACTTAATTCTTCACTAATAAAGCACGATCTCGCTCTGGTTCAGAGACTGTGGAGAAAAATACCATTCTCCACTAAACATATACTGCAATTTTAAGCATAATTCTTCATCTATGTCCCCTGAACTCCATTTTTCCTATCTGACATTGGGTGAAAGAACAGAATCTTGAACACAGAGTAGTTCCCTCATCCAACTTGGTAACTTGATGGCTAGCCATCCTCTGGGATTGGCATGGTCTGAGGACATTGTGATCGGCCCAGCTTAGAAGCCCTGTGAGAGAGTCCAAAGCTCAGACATCAGCTGTGGATTTCCTATGTGGAGAGGCCCAATCTCTGTGGTTTTGGCTGAGAAAATGAAATGCTATTTTAATTAATTGGCAGGAGGTGTAGTAGATTAGTTGGAATTATATACAATGGAATATTACTCAGCCATAAAAGGAAATGAAATTGGATCATTTGTACAGACGTGGGTGAAATTAAGACTGTTTTACAGAGTGAAGTAAGTCAGAAAGAGAAAAAACAAATACTGTATTTTAATGTATATATGTGGAGTCTAGAAAAATGGTATAGTTGATCTTATTTGCAAAACAGAAATAGAGACACAGACTAGAGAACAAATGTATGGTCACCAAGGGTGTGTGTTGTGGGGGGGGTAGGATGAACTAGGAGACTGTGACTGACATACACAGACTACTGGTACTATATGCAAAAAAGATAACTAATGAGAACCTACTGTGCGGCTCAGGGAACTGTCCTCAGTGCTCTGTCATGACCTAAATGGGAAAGACATCCAAAACAGAAGTGATATGTATACTGTTGTTGTTCAGTTCCTCAACTGTGTCTGACTCTTTGCAACCCCATGGACTGCAGCACTCCAGGCTTCCCTGTCCTTCACTGTCTCCCAGAGCTTGCTCAAACTCATGTCCATTGAATCAGTGATACCATCCAACCATCTCATCCTCTGTCATCCCCTTCTCCTCCTGCCTTCACCCTTTCCCAGCTTTAGGGTCTTTTCAAATGAGTCAGCTCTTAGCATCAGGTGGGCAAAGTATGTGAGCTTCAGCTTCAGCATTAATCTTTCCAATGAATATTCAGGGTTGATTCCCTTTAGGATTGACTGGTTTGATCTCCTTGATCAAAAATGTACATATACCTGATTCACTTTGCTGTACAGTAGAAACACAACATTATAAAGCAGTTACACTCCAATGAAATTGATTTTAAAATAAAATAAATAAATAAATTACAGTTGAACTTATTTATTTGTCAGATCGTTCAAAAGATTCTACAGTAGGCAGCTTCTGAATTGACTGCCAGTGGTTCACAACTTTTTGGGGTTTTGCTGCATGTATAATCCCCTCCCCTTGGGTATAGTCTGGACCTGACACAGTGACTCACTTCTGTCTGACACAATATGGCAAGAATGATGGGATACCACTTCTTGGATGTGGTGATAAAAACTGTGACTTCCAACTTGCTGGCTTTCTCCATCCTAATACATCTGTCTCTCTCTGGCTCTTCTCCCGTGAAGAAAGCTGGCCAAGGAGAGGTCCAGGTTGCAACACAACTGAGGCAGTCACTATTCAAGAGCCAGCAAGTAACTGAGGGCTTCATCTCAATGGCCCACAAAGAACTGAATCCTGACTAAAGCAAAATGAGTGAGTCTAGAAAAGGTTCATCCTGCTCTCAAGCCTTTAAGATGACTTAGATGGCCTTGCCCAACACCTTGACTGCAGCCTGTGAGTATGACACCTAAAAGACTCAACTAAGCTGTGTGTAGATGCATGACCCACAGAAAACGTGAGATAATAAATGTTGTTGAAAGTCACTCAGTTTGGGGGTAATCTGTTATGTGGCAAAAGATAGCTAATACAGGCACTTTTTACCTGAAGGAATCACCCAAGGAACAGCTGGAATCACTGAGAGTTCAGTAAACCCAATGAATGGTAAACATATATTTAGTAAAAATTGGAATTAAAAATACTTAATCAGAAAATATTTGATTAACCATAGCTAAAGGAGTAAAACACTTAAATATATTTCAACAGGCAATATGCAAAGGTATTTGTAGGAAACAACAGAATACTTTTGGAAATATAAACTAATACTTGAGTCATCAGCACATAAATCATATATCTGTATGAAAAGACTAAGGATTCTAAAGTAGAATTATATATTAAGTAGCTTTATAGTAGAACATATTTTCTATCAAAGTCATAACAGATTGTCTATTTAACTAAAAAAGATTAATCCAAATTTATCTTGTAAAAAATAAGTTTGTAAAAATAGTAGAGAAGTTTTTTGAAAACAGAAGTCCATTGTGGAAGAACTAGTCTAATCAGAAATTAAAATTCTATAAAGCTACAAAAATTGAAAGGGTATGATTCTGACCCAGGCCTGAACAACCAAATGCAAGGAACAAAATATACATATCAGACACATAATTCCTAAATCAGAACAATTTTGGAGTTATTTGATAAATTTATCAAAATATTCAGAACAAGAGCTTCCCTGATAGGTCAGTTGGTAAAGAATCCACCTGCAATGCAGGAGATCCCTGTTTGATTCCTGGGTTGGGGAGATCCACTGGAGAAGGAATAGGCTACCCACTCCAGTATTCTGACCTGGAGTATCCCATGGACTGTATAGTCCATGGGGTGGCAAAGAGTCTGGCACAACTGAGCAACTTTCACTTTCATTAAGATCAAAGTACATATAAATTAAAATAATGAACGAATAAAAGACTTTTTTTAAATGTTGTAAATGTGTTGTTAATAAATCATACTTTTAAGAAACATGGAGTAGGATTGTTATCAATAATAAGCAGATAGCATAAGGAAATACACTTGGACATCCATAGGTAAATGAGAAAATAATCTCTCTCCTTTAGCAGAAAGGCATTTGCTTAAAAAGCAATGCGAAGATGTTCCAACTTGGCAGTCATCTGAGTCATAAAAAATTGAAATCATCGCAATGAAATCTCATTGCTTAAATATCAAATTTGCAAAGATTTTTTTTTTGAAATGTCAGAATGTAATGCTTTCAAGTGTACTAAAAGATGGAAAAAATCTCATGCATTGCTAATGTTTGTGTAAACTGATGTAACCCCTTGGGAAAGCAATCCAGTAAGATGAATCATAAATTTTATAAATACACCTAATATTTGATGTGATAGTTCCATTTGTGAATGTATCCTTAAAAAGAGACTATATATAAACATATTCATCTCAGCATTATTTATAATTGCAAAAATTTCGAAAGACCTTAAATGTCAAGAAAGAAGTTGATTACATATATTCTTTAATTTTTAGACATAAAATGATATTTGAATGTGAATATTATATCATGAAATTTTTTTCATCATAAATGGGGCTTAAATAAAGTAGAACATGCAATTGCCTATATGTTAGACATGTATACATTCAGTTCAGTTCACTTCAGTTGCTCAGTCTTGTCTGACTCTTTGCGACCCCATGAATCACAGCACGCCAGGCCTCCCTGTCCATCACCAACTCCCAGAGTTCACCCGGACTCATGTCCAGCAAGTCGGTGATGCCATCCAGCCATCTCATCTTCTGTCGTCCCCTTCTCCTCCTGCTCCCAATCCCTCCCAGCATCAGAGTCTTTTCCAATGAGTCAACTCTTCGCATGAGGTGGCCAAAGTACTGGAGTTTCAACTTTAGCATCAGTCCTTCCAATGAACACCCAGGACTGATCTTTAGAATGGACTGATTGGATCTCCTTGCAGTCCAAGGGACTCTCAAGAATCTTCTCCAACACCACAGTTCAAAAGCATCAATTCTTCAGTGCTCAGCTTTCTTCACAGTCCAACTCTCACATCCATACATGACCACTGGAAAAACCATAGCCTTGACTAGACAGACCTTTGTTGGCAAAGTAATGTCTCTGCTTTTGAATATGCTATCTAGGTTGGTCATAACTTTCTTTCCAAGGAGTAAGCATCTTTTAATTTCATGGCTGAAGTCACCATCTGCAGTGATTTTCGAGCCCCCAAAAATAAAGTCTGACACTGTTTCCACTGTTTCCCCATCTATTTGCCATGAAGTGATGGGACCAGATGCCATGATCTTCGTTTTCTGAATGTTGAGCTTTAAGTCAACTTCTTCACTCTTCTCTTTCACTTTCATCAAGAGGCTTTTTAGTTCCTCTTCACTTTCTGCCATAAGGGTGGTGTCATCTGCATATCTGAAGTTATTGATATTTCTCCTGGCAATCTTGATTCCAGCTTGTGCTTCTCCCAGCCCAGTGTTTCTCATGATGTACTCTGCATATAAGTTAAATAAGCAGGGTGACAATATACAGCCTTGACATACTCCTTTTCCTATTTGGAACCAGTCTGTTGTTCCATGTCCAGTTCTAACTGTTGCTTCCTGA
The DNA here is from genome assembly GCF_032452875.1 of Bos javanicus. Taxonomy (NCBI): domain Eukaryota; kingdom Metazoa; phylum Chordata; class Mammalia; order Artiodactyla; family Bovidae; genus Bos; species Bos javanicus. The sequence continues at coordinate 106,759,979 of NC_083873.1, forward strand.
CCTGCATATAGGTTTCTCAAGAGGCAGGTCAAGTAGTCTGGTATTCCCATCTTTTTCAGAATTTTCCACAGTTTATTGTGATCCACACAGTCAAAGGCTTTGGCATAGTCAATAAAGCAGAAATAGATATTTGTTTGCTTTTTTTTTTCTTTCTGGAACTTTCTTGCCCTTTTGATGATCCAGCGGATATTGGCAATTTGATCTCTGATTCTTCTGCCTTTTCTAAAATCAGCTTGAACATCAGGAAGTTCACGGTTCACATATTGCTGAAGCCTGGCTTGGAGAATTTTCAGCATTACTTTACTAGCGTGTGAGATGAGTGCCATTGTGCGGTAGTTTGAGCATTCTTTGGCATTGCCTTTCTTTGGGATTGGGATGAAAACTGACCTTTTCCAGTCCTGTGGCCACTGCTGAGTTTTCCAAATTTGCTGGCATATTAAGTGCAGCAGTTTCACAGCATCATCTTTCAGGATTTGAAATAGCTCAACTGGAATTCAATCACCTCCACTAGAGTACAGCTTAAGTATTCGCTACATTTTTCAAGCATAGATTTTAAAGTATTTATTAAAATAACCAAAAACTAGCAGCTTTGCATGCTTTATTCCTGGAATGGACTAAGGTTTCATAATTAAATATTCACATGCCTATCAGGCAGATGCTGGTAGCATCTCGAGCTCACAGATGAGAAAACCAGCACCAAGACATCAGAACATACATTCAAGGTCAGACATCTGCTGGCAGAAGACAGCGATTTGAAACTTATCTCCCTCAAAGGAAAGCCCGCACTCTTAATCTATGTCTTTGAGTCTATGTCTTTAGATGAAGTTAAAGAAAATATGTACTCAAATAATAATAATGACTATCTTTGAGTGATGTTACTAGATTTGGGGAGAGTCAAACAGGACCTTCCCTTAAGGGTCTCAGTTCTTGTTAAGGACACAAAGAAGAATCTGGGGTCTTAACCATGACAAAAATAAGTGTATTGGAGAAAGAACTGAAAGAACATCTCAAGGGAGAGGTGGGTCAGGTTGAGAGAAGCACTGGCACCAGAATGATGAGGTAAGGGGTTGTCAAGATTGGGCTTTTACATATTCATCTAGGTGGTTGTGGACTGAGAGTTTTGATTGACAGTTGCAAATTACATAACAGCAGTCTCTATTGGGAGAAGGCAATGGCACCCCACTCCAGTACTCATGCCTATAAAATCCCATGGACAGAGGAGCCTGGTAGGCTCAAGTCCATGGGGTCGCTAAGAGTCGGGCATGACTGAGTGACTTCTTTCAATTTTCACTTTCCACTTTCATGCATTGGAGAAGGAAATGGCAACCCACTCCAGTATTCTTGCCTGGAGAATCCCAGGGACAGAGGAGCCTAGTGGGCTGCCATCTCTGGGGTGGCACAAGGTTGGACATGACTGAAGTGACTTAGTAGCATCAGGGTCTATTGTGCATGTCTTTCCCGTAATTCAGTCTATTCTAATCAGATGTATGTATATGTGGAATATTAATGAGCCCTTAATGGGCCTCCCATTGCCTAAGGTCACTTGAGCTGTGCATGAAGGGCACCTGTGCCCAGAGTTGGAGCCACCCCTGTAGGGCGGATAGCTGGGAGTTAGAAAAGTCTCTGTGGTTATTTTGTAGCGTATCTGTGAGCTCTCCTGGGCCAATTAGGGCATGTCTGGGGTTGGATTTAGAGATCAGTTTGAATCCTAAATACCTACCTAACAGTGATAGGACTATGAATGATTTTTCTATTATTATTAATAACATCATTACTATCATACAATCATCCTCTTTAATATCCTATCTTCTTATATTTTCTAAGTTGTATTTAATGAACGTGCATTCTCTGTTAATTATTTTGTATTATGGGAAAATAAAAAATCAGTCATATGTGATTATTTTTGCAATGGATTTCTTTGCTACAGATTTGAAAAGTAACAAGGGTGTGTAACTTACTCTAATACATTAATAGAAGAAGAGAGGTTTACATGGTAATTTTGGGGGGTCAAATGTGGCACGACAATTCTCTCTACACAGATTCCTCTCATGCCTCACTTCTCTTGTCTGTTTCCATAAATGGAAAATGAAATGGTTGAAATAGATTATTTCTAGGCTACCTTCCAATTCCATTATCCCAGGATTCAAATATTATCATTTAAACACTAACATTTATCTTCCCTAATAGAAGTTCATTTTTGTGCCCCAATAATCACATATCTAGTTTTCTACAATAAAAGTATACTGTTTTTAAAAATGCTGGAGTTTCCTAGGCAAAAATGCTTTCCTTTATGTATTCTATAAAGCAAACACCCATCACAGGGAATTCCCTGGCAGTCCAGTTTTTAGGGCTCCCGCTTTCACTGCCAAGGGCCAGAATTCAATCTCTGATCAGGGAACCAAGATCCCACAAGCTGCAGGGCCAAAAAAAAGAAAGAAAGAAGTACAATTTCATCACATAAAGAGCTGTATCCCAGAGTGTTAACTCATCTTTCCCTCCATTTCAAATGCTAGTCTGGGAGCTACCTGCAGGATTCTCCTTTTCCAGCCTCACTGAGTACCTGTGCTACCATGATGGATTTCAGGGTCTTCTAGGATGTGATTGCTCTCTGTCTGGTCAATATATAAGCACACAGCTTCTACCAGGGACCACGACCTGTCCTAGGCACATGGGCTAGAGAGCTTTTTCAAGTATGGGTTAAACATTTCCGTGAATTTCCTGTCTCTGAAATTTCCTCACTGTTCAGTTTTGTTTTGCTTTCTGTTTTGATCCTGACACACCTCCCTTGGAATCGAATGGATGGTGCTTCTAATCCCAAGTCTGTTATTTTATCAGTTGTTTCCACCCCTAAATATCACAGATAATCATAATCTTCATTTATGTAAGATTTTCATGAAAGCTTACTGTTATTGTTTAGTCACTAAGTTGTGTCACTCTTTGTGACCCTGTGGAGTGTAGCCCACCAGTCTCCTCTGTCCATGGAATTTTCCAGTCAGGAATACAGGAGTGAGTTGCTATTTCCTCCTGCAGGGGATCTTCCCAACCCAGGGATCGAACCCATGTCTTCTGCACTGCAGGCAGATTCTTTACCACTGAGCCACGAGGAGAGCCCATAAAGCTTACAGACTATATAGAAGCAGTTAGGATTCATGTCTCCTATATTTACTTAATGCTATCAGGCAGCAACTCAGCTTTGAAGAACTAAATCCATGTCAATAACCTTAAATTAACTACCTCTTTGACATTTGATAGGCTCTTTTCCACTACATTATTACTGTGAGTTTAAGGAATTTCCTTTCATCTTTCTAGAATTACTAAAAATGGAGCTTTCAATAAAATAGAAGCCCTAATGCAGTCAGTTATCCTCTGTTATGCCTGTTTCTGGAGAGAGTGTGCATAAAATACCAAGTGGTAGAGTAATGGATCAGAAGCTAGTTCAAAAGGGAAACTTTTAAGTTCTGTTTTGGACATGTTTAGTTCAACATCCTTGTGAGAAAATCCAATGTAAAAGTTGAGTGGACAGTCTGGACCTCTAAATATAAATCTGGAGCCATCGGCAAATGGTTTTTGAAATTTGTAGTTGATAAGATTACCTAGAAGATAATATGTGCATGCTCAGTCACTCAGTCATGTCCAACTCTTTGCAGCCCCGTGGACTCCTCTGTCCATGGGATTTCCTATGCAAGAATATTGGAGTGCATTGCTATTACCTCCTCCAGGGGATCTTCCCAACCCAGGGATCAAACCTGCATCTCCTGTGGCTCCAGCTTTGGCAGGCAGATTCTTTACCACTGAGCCAATGGGAAGCCCTAGAAGAAAATATACAAAGAGAAAAATACCCAGAAAAAAATTTAAAAAAAAAACAAACAAACAGTAGTCAACTATGGGATGGTGGTGGAAAATACATCAAACACAGGCATAGAAAGGGCAATGAAAAAGCGAGAAATAAATACGTCATAGTCTCCAAGGAAAGACAATATTTTTAAGGAATTTGATTAATTGCATTCAGTTCAGTTCAGTCGCTCAGTCGTGTCTGACTCTTTGCGACCCCATGAATCGCAGCATGCCAGGCCTCGCTGTCAATCACCATCTCCTGGAGTTCACTCAGACTCACACCCATGGAGTCGGTGATGCCATCCAGCCATCTCATCCTCTGTCGTCCCCTTTTCCTCCTGCCCCTAATCCCTCCCAACATCAGACTCTTTTCCAATGAGTCAACTCTTTGCATGAGGTGGCCAAAGTATTGGAGTTTCAGCCTCAGCATCAGTCCTTCCAATGAACACCCAGGACTGGTTTCCTTTAGGATGAACTGGTTGGATATCCTTGCAGTCCAAGGGACTCTCAAGAGTCTTCTCCACCACCACAGTTCAAAAGCATCAATTCTTGGATGCTCAGCTTTCTTCACAGTCCAACTCTCACATCCATACATGACCACTGGAAAAACCATAGCCTTCACTAGATGGACCTTTGTTGGCAAAGGAATACATCTGCTGTTTAATATGCTATCTAGGTTGGTCATAACTTTCCTTCCAAGGAGTAAGTGTCTTTTAATTTCACGGCTGCAATCACCACCTGCAGTGATTTTGGAGCCCCCCAAAATAAAGTCTGACACTGTTTCCCTATCTATTTGCCATGAAGTGATGGGACCAGATGCCATGATCTTCGTTGTCTGAATGTTGAGCTTTAAGCCAACTTTTTCACTCTCCTCTTTCACTCTCATCAGGAGGCTTTTTAGTTATAGAGATATCAAGCAAAATGAAGATTTTAAAATGTTTCTCAGATTTTGCCACATTGTTATTAACAGATTCTGTGGTGAAAATAATTGTTCTTTCCCTCAGAGAGTTACTGCTCTTCACTGGAAACTGTTCACTTCTGCCCTTTTGTGAAAAATCTCCTTTCCTTCCTCCTCGGCCTAGATGGTTACTCTGAGCGATGTTCCCTGGTATAACGTCATCCCATGTCCTGGCCACAGTTGTTTGAATCAAGGAACAACACCTGATCCAAAACTTGTCAATAAGAATACTTAGCTGGCAAGTGGAAACTAAAGGAATATACAAGCTAAGCTTGAATGATACTTTGAATTGAGAAGTGAGCCAAGGAAAGTGTTGACTTGTGGCCATTTTTGCTCTGTCCAGACTATAGAAAAGAGAAACACTGTCTGCAGCAAGAATGCATGATGGTGTATGGGATTGTATGTCCAATTTTTCCAAATTCCTAGCTTCATTCTGGCCTTGGTTTTCACAAACCTGTGTCATTTTCACCTCAGTTATTTCAAGTATAACTGTGTTATTAATACCAATAATATTTCTAAAAATAAATGAATGTATACTATGGTAGTGAAGGAATATTATAAAATAGTTACATACTACTTTATCTGAAAATCCTCATTATAACCCTATTACTAACTCATCACAACAGGGGATGTGAGACACGTAGAGGTCAAGCAACTTGTCTAAAGCCATGGAGCCAGTGGGTGTCATGGACTTAACACACATGTTCTATATGCACATTTCATACTTTGAACCACTACATCATACGTTCACCACAAGCAGTATTATAAGTAACAGATGCTCAAAACTGGCAGAGAAGTGGATATTGGAAACAATTACAACATATTCATTCTGGACTAGGAAGCTTGCCATTCTTGTTGTGCTGTAGTGTACTAATTGGATAATCTATTATCTGCTGACTTTCGGTCTTGGATGTGACATTAAGACTAAAGCCTAAAAGCACTTTATCAGGTTGTTATACTGTGTGTATGCAGTTACTGATGATAGTCTGTAAGACAGCATAGGAGAAACATTCTCAGATTCAAGCTGTTCTACCTTAAAGCCCCCTCCCCCCCAAAAAAGAGGATCAGGACAGGAACACAAATTTGTTAATGTTCCTAGAGATCTGAGAGCCCAGGTAACTGTGTATAATAATGAACATATGGATTAAGGATCTCTGGAAGGTGTCAGATGACTTGGGACAATTTGAACCAGCATGCCTCCCCAAAGGACTTCTGCTTATGCCCTTTGTCTTGTGGGACTAATGTATTAAAGTCTTCTTTCTAAGGTGGTGAAGTCTTCTTTCCAAAGTACTCAGTTATAATGTGATTCAAAGCAAGACAGTATTCTACAGTAGATGATAAAGATTTCCAATAAAGGTTTATATGCAAGAGAAATCCTCCCAGTGAACAGAATTAGAGGCAGCCAAACGGCTGATCACAAATCTCACTCCCTGGTCGAAGAGGTAATTCAGAAAAGTCATCTCCAAGAGCTCCATTCATCCTCTCAATGATTCTTACTATGTTTATCCAACTGAATATGATTTGTGGTCTGGATCAATGATCCACATATGCTTCATCAACTTTCCTCCTTGTTTTTCCTGATAAAGTTTATTGCCACTCTCCTGCTTTTCCTCCAGTATTGTATACTAATATGTTTGAGAATCCACAGAACAGACTCGTTAAAAGTGTTGATTCTGAAGCAAAAATGTAAGGATCAAAGTCCAGGATCTATCATGGATTGGCTGTACAAACGTGGGTAAATTAGCTAACATTTTGATGTCTTACTTTGCTCACATGACAATACAGATAATGCGGATCAGAACTTGGTAGCTCATGACATTATTTTTAGATGGCAAATCTAAAACATTCTCTGGTGTTCACTGAGGAATTCACATTTATTAAGTTCCTACCATGAACCTGAGCTAAACAACAAACTGAACACTGCTTTAATGCAGATGTAAGCTAGTGAGGAAGATAGATACGAATCATATAATTTTACAAAAAGTAGGGGGGAGGGGGAAGAAAGCTGCAATTCTGAGAGCTGATATTAAGATCCACAGTGGGAAGATTTTTGGTCATTTAAGGTAGGAAAATTTTGAAAATATGTATGTTGATAGAATGTATGATTGTAGCCAAGAGGGAAGGGCTACTGAACAACCATTGCTTCATCTGCCAAGTTCTGCAACATTTCTGGGCCTTTCTTTTCTGAAATCTGTCCCTCCTTCCGTCAATTCTATCTGCATGATTATCATAAAAGATTCTGTGTAATTAAAAAATGTGAGCTCAAACCCTGGACAGGAGAAGTCAGTTCATAAATTGGTGTCTCCCTTAAATGAAGCCAATTGAAAAGATATTCTGGAAGATGAAATCCATCCAAGAGATGACATTTAGGTCTGGCTACTCTTTTGAACTGGAGTATTGCAACACAGAGATTATTGATTGCTGCTGGTTTTTTTTTTGTTTGTTTGTCTTCTGTTTTGCAGACTTAGGAACAAAGACAATCAACTTGTAACAAGACAGAAGGAAGAAGAAAATATGTGACGAAGTGCAAGGGTGAGACCCAAAGAGATCAAGATGTGATTCCAGTGATGGTTCTTTGAGATACTCTATACCCTAATTGTAACTTTCCTTTTGACTGGGTTATTGTGTTATTTAATTTGGGTTTCTGCTGCTTGCCACTAAATTATAGAATCCTAACCAATCCTTGATAAGAACAATTTCAGTGAAGTGTTAGGATTGGGAATCAGGCTAAAGTGAATCAAGAGTAACCTGAAGCTAAAGAAGAATAGCATGAATAGGGAACATTTTCAAGAAATGTACAAGTGAGGCTGTGCAAGTGACACCAGGGCAGAGCTAGTGTCTAAGAAGTATATTAGAGACAGTCCACCAGGCTTCTCTGACCATGGAATTCTTCAGACAAGAAAACTGGAGTGGATAGCCATTCTCTCCTCCAGGGGATCTTTCTGATTTAGGAATCAAACCCAGATCTCCCACATTGCAGGGAGATTCTTTACCATCTGACCCACCAGGGAAGTCCAGAGATAGCTAGTGACCCCCAAACAAAGCTGTTCCCCTTCAGCGATGTAGACTTGGTACTGTGAAGCAGCTTCCCTGCAAGGATGAGCTATGGGTCTGTTTCCTTTTGCTTGTATTATTTTGTTGTGTTACTTTAATAGTGAAGACCCAAGAGCATGCTGGAAAACTGATAAGAAGTATATTAGTTCTGCTTTCCTGTGTAACAGGTTGATCTAAAACTTAAATGACTTAAGTCAGTGTTTTTGTTTTTTGTTTTGTTTAACACTCCTGGTTCTGTAGTTCGGCAATCTGGGTTGGGTTCAGATTCAGCTGGTCTGGGCTGGTCTTAGTCACAGATGAGAGGTCAGCAGGCAAATGCTGGTTTTCTGGATCTGGGTATTATAAGGTGGCCGCATTTCATGTGTGCAGGTTGGCTTGCCGCCATCTACGTTGATAAGACAATTGGACTACATGCCTTTTATCATCTAATAGGCTTGTCCAAGCTTGTCACACTCAGGATTCTAAGAGAGGGAAGAGGGCAAACCCTAACGTGCAAGCACTTTTCAAATCTTGTCTCATATTTGCTATAGTTTTTTGACCAAAGCAAGGCAAATGGCCAAAAGTGGAGACAGAGCTAATATTGAAGGGCATTTCCAAAAGGTGTGTATTCAGGGAGGCTTGCAAAATCAGAACCATTATTGATCAATCCACCACAAGAGGAATAGCAAGTGAATATAAAAGAATGAAATGGGATAAGTGTCTGTGAAGACCACATATAGCTTTCAGGCCCATTATAGCTTTATAATTGAAGGCAGATTTGCTAGGAGTTCAACAATTTAAAAAGCAGAATTTGGGGGGAATTTTAAATAAAAGGCTAGTGGCCAATGCAATATTACATTTTCCTGGACTTCAATCATGTGTTTCTCATAGAAGGATTATAGGCCTGTAAAAAGGGGACTTTCTTTTCAGAAATTGGGACAGCCCACTGCCAGCAGTGTGCTCTGCTCAGCTCTCTAATTACTGTCATGCTAACAGAGGTTAAATATTTATGAAGAATGTGCTTTTATCACCCAATCTAATTTTTAAACTCAGATTCTCTAATCTCATTGCGATGTTAATAACCCGTGTTTTCTCCCTCCCCTTTAGGTTTTTTGGCAAGAGTCAAAGATCCCTCAGCTCTCATTTATTTGGTAAAGAATGACATGTTGGTGGGCATGAATACTGCTTGAAGAGTGTTGCCAAGAATTGGGAGTGGAAGAAATTGACAAGAAACTATTTTCAATTCAAGTGAAAGATTGATTTGTGCAGCATAAGCAATACTGGAAGCGGAACTTGCACGGTTTAACCATGGTACTACTGTTCTGCCTTTTCTCAGCATTGTGACCTGGGACAAACTAATGCCTCTGAGACTTGGTTTCCTCGTCACTAAAATGAAGATGATTTTTTTTTTCTTTTTAAATACCTGACTCCATGAATAAGCTTCCAAGGCATCTGTGACAAATTACCACTAACTTAATGGCTTAAACAACACATTTTTTTTTTTTTTAATTTTATGGTTCTGAAGGCCAGAAGTATAAACTGGATTGGCAGAGGGGGTTCTGTCTGGAGGTTCAAGAAGAGAATCCATTCCCCTCCCTTTTCCAGCTTCTAGAGGCTGTCTACATACCTTGGCTCGTCTTCACCATTCCCCTCCAGCCTCTACACTCATCACCACGTCTCCTTCTCCATCTCTGACCCTCCTGCCTCTTAAGGACCTTTGAGATTATAGTGGACCCATCTGGATAATTCAGAAAATGTTCCCATTTTAAGACCTTTAACTTAATCACATCAGCCAAGTCTCTCTGGCCACGTAGAATAACATTCATAAATTTGTGGGATTAGGACGCAAACACCTTTCCAGGGCATTGTTCTGCCTGCTGTTGTAAAGATGGCATTACCTTGTAAAGCACTGAACAAATGCTGTCAGATGCCAATGAACAAATGCTGCTGCTTCTGACTTGTCTCCCTTGTCTCGCTGTTGTTGACTGAATTCTCATATACCTCCAGGAAAATGTCCCAGCTCCCTAGCACTGCCTGAAACATGCACAGAAACTCATTCTGACCCTAAGTGTTTGAGTTAAAGTGCCAAACACTCAAAAGTAACTATGTCCCATCAACCCCCTTCCTATGCTGCCTCAGGCCTCCATGCTTTTGTTCAAACTACCTCTCCCTTCCATCCACAGAATAATCTCTGCACCTTTATTAGGGGATGTGTGTGTGTGTGTGTGTGTGTATGTGTGTGTGTTAGTCACATAGTTGTGTCCGATTCTTTGTGACTCCATGAACTATAGCCCACCAGGTTTCTCTGTCCATGGGATTTTCCAAGCAAGAATACTGGAATACTGGTTGTCATGCCCTCTTCTGGGGGATCTTCCTGACCCAAGGATTGAATCTGGGTCTCCTACATTGCAGGCAGTTTCATTAAATTGCCTTCCCATTACAGGATATAATTTAATGGAATTAGGGGATGTAATTCCATTAAATTCTATAAAACTCAATTCAGGCATTTACCTTCTTCAGGAAATCATCCCTGAGCCCTTGCCTGGCCTGATCCTTCTTCCCCAACCTGGCTAGATGCTTCCTCTGAACCCTACCTACTCTGGGCTCTTGCCATTCTCTTTATCACACTGTCCTATGATTATTTCATAGATATCATTTCCTCAGTGGACTGCTCCATCGTGACGGTGAGGCCATCTCTGCATCCTAAGTGCATTTCAATATTTGGTGCACCATTTTGCTCTCAGATTTGTTATCATAAACACCCTCCAGGCAGTGGATGATCTGCGTTGCTATCCAAGCTGCTTAGACAAACAGTAGCAATTCCAGCTAATGGCAGAGGCCACATTAAGGATCTGTACAGACATGCTGAGCTCTTTAGTACTGAGATGAAAAACCTGAACAATTAAAACCAGCGACACGTGACATAGGGATTCTGAGGATGTTGGCTTAGAGGCAAACTCACCTTCAGAATCATCTGGGGGTAGATGGTTTCAGACAATAGTTTGAGTGAAACTCTATACACTAACAAGAAGTGTTGGGATTTACCAAACAATAAGCCCTACTTTCCAGATGGGCAATCTTCACTCCCATACTTTGGCCACCTGTTGCAAAGAGATGACTTACTGAAAAATACCCTGATGCTGGGAAAGATTGAAGGCAGGAGGAGAAGGGAGCGACAGAGGATGAGATGGTTAGATGGTATTACCCACTCAATGGAGATGAGTTTGAGCAAACTCTGGGAGATGGTTAAGGACAGGGAAGCCTGGCGTGCTGCAGTCCATGGGGTCACAAAGAGTCAGACACCACTGAGCTACTGAAAAACCACAACAAAGCCCTGCTGTCCAGACGGGCAAACTTTGCCTTCCAGGTGCCAATAGCTCAACTGAGGAAGATAAAATTGCACACATTAAAATGGCAAGGAAGGCAGCTCAAGTGAACAAATTATACAGAATTGACTGTCAGTAACTGGAAACAGTCCAGCAACACTCGGCTTTAGAAGCTTCCGGATCAGAGTTTGAATCCTATTTCTACCACTTGCTCAATATAGGACTATAAAGGACTCTCATCACTCTCTGATCGATGATGGAACACATTGGAACTGTTCATTTTCTATGTGGCAGGAGTCCTTCTCACTGCCTTACCTGGAGTGACTGACTTAATCCTCAGTTCCACTCTATTGTGGGCTTCCCTGGTGGCTCAGATGGTAAAGCGTCTGCCTGCAATACGGGAGATCTAGATTTGATCTTTGGTTGGGAAGACCCCTGGAGAAGGAAGTGGCACCCCCTCCAGTACTCTTGCCTGGAAAATTCCATGGACAGAGGAGCCTGGTAGGCTACAGTTCATGGGGTCGCAAAGAGTCAGACGTGCAACTTCATTCCACTCTATGAGATTCTGTTCCTCTTCATTTGCAGAAGAGGAAAACTGAGGCACAAAATGACTCTATTATGTCCCCGAAGCCCTGACACAAGTACAGGAGGAGCAGGAACATTACCTTAACGCTCTGTGCTCACACCATCCCTCTGTGTTTGCCTCTATGTTGTGCTCATCCAACCACCTCTCAGAGATGTTGCAGAGGCTGAACAAGTCACTGGGTGTGGAAGAAGTCTTGAGTTCTGGGACCCACCCCAGTGCACAGATTGATCCCTTTTCCCTCCTTCCACCCCTTCCTCTCAATCTTTCTTTAGGTTGATAACCTTTGGATTTGTCCTGATCTGAAATATACATAATGATGTTGTGCATGATTTGCCTACTCTGGTAATGGTTATGAGAAATCGGGTGAAATCAGAAAGATTGAATGACTCAGTGGTAACAGCTGAACACATTCTATTTACATAGTTAGCCACTCATGTTTCCAACAGTATTTCTAGCTGCACTTCTTTTCCCAGATTTCCCCAGACTATTCCAAAGCCTTGTAAATCTGCTAAGTTAGTTCACTCACTGGCTCATTCAGTCATTCATTCATTCATTGTTTATTTCCTACCTTCCACATTCCAGGTGCTAGGGATTTGGTTTCAACCAGACAGACAAGGTTCTGGTTCTCACATAACTGGCTTTCACGTAGGGTGTCTGCAGACAATATATAAGTTGCAACTAAATCCCCTGGAGAAGGAAATGGCAACCCACTCCAGGATCCTTACCGGGAAATCCCATGGACAGAGGAGCCTGGTGGGCTATGGTCCATAGGGGTCACAAAAGAGTCAGACATGACTCAGCCACTGAGCACAAACAGGGTAAGTTCAGATAAGGGCCACTGATAGGAAGACAATACGATTTTTAAAAAATGGTACAGAAAATGGCCCGTGTGAGCCTCTGTGTATTAGAGGCAGAGGTGAGTGAGCCTTTCACAGGAAGTGACTCTGAAGCTGAAAGCCACATGGTGAGAAGGATGCCCAAGGTTGGGGTGTTTGAGGAACAGCTGGAAAACCAGGGAGCAAGGGAGAGGGAGGTCACACAGAGGTCAAAGAGGAAGGCAGGACCCAGATTAGTGAGATCTTGGCAGCCAGGTCAGCAGAGCAGTGCTGTGATCAGAAGAGCAAGTTTAAAATCTCCCTCTGGCTTTTGCATGGGTAGTGGGTGATGGCAGTGTAATGAGAGGTGGGGGAGGAGATGCAGGTATCAGTTAGGGGGCTATTCTTCCGCCCACATGAGAAACCCGAGCTTGGAGTGGGCATGGCAATAGTGTTTCAACACTTAGCACCTAGCATTTACAAGCGATCTTGTGTTAGAGGGCACGAGCCTCCACCTGGAATGGTAAATCTGTCCCATTGGAAACCACATCAGATGCTTCCTTCTATCCTCAAAAAAGCATCAGTCAAGAGTGAAAACTAAAAATGTATCCTCAGATCAATTTTCTACTTCCATCTCAAAAGCTTAGCTTTCTACTTCAGCAGACCTTTAGATGCTACGCTCTGCAAGACGTGGACATTGTGAGCCAAAGCAGAAGCACAAATGAACAAATCCAGTGTAAGATGCATTGCCACTGTGTTATTTCTCCATCCTCAATAGAGCAGAGCATGTTAATGTTAATTTAGAGATTAACTTTTGGTCATCTGACCAAAGCACCTTCATTTCTACAGTTCTCTCTTTTCCCATCCATGGGATTGATTTTTTTTTTTAATTAATTAATTGATTTGTTATTTTTTGGGTTGCACTGGCTCGTCTTTGCTGCACATGGGCTTTCTTTAGTTGAGACAAGCAGGGGCTACTTTTTGTTGCAAGGCTCGAGCATCTCACTGCTGTGGCTTCTCTTGTGCAGAGCATGGGCTCTAGGCACATCGGCTTCAGTACTTGCAGCACATGGGCTCAGTAGCTGTGGTGCCTGGGTTTAGTTGCTCCGTGGCAGGTAGAGTCTTCCTGGACCAGGGATCGAATCCCATGTCACCTGCGTTAACAGGTGGATTCCCATCCACTGTGCCACCGCCAGCAGGGAAGACCAGGAATGATTTGTAATGTTCCGTTTAGGGAGCATCTCCATCCTCTATTCCTAAATTACCTACTACCCCTCTATGCGTGTCACTGAAGCCTTAACTTTGGAGACGTCATTCCTTCTGCAGGTGTCATCTCATCATCACAAAATATGTTGGTCATTCTGAAAGGTTGTTGTTGAATCACACAAAGACACTGGGATTCTTGGCCCCCGGAGGAGAAGAATTCAATCTGGGGCCAAAGACGAGGCTTGATCGCTCAGAGCTTTTGTGTAATAAAGTTTTATTAAAGTATAAAGGAGATAGAGAAAGCTTCTGACATAGGCATCAGAAGAGGGCAGAAAGAGTACCCCCTTGCTAGTGTTAGCAATGAAGTTATATACTCTCCAATGAATCCAAAGAATGTCTGGAGGTTGTAAAGACCTCACCAGATCTACTCCCATAATTTACATTTTAAGATAACAGAATTAATCCAGAGACTGTCCTCAGGCAGGATACATTATTGTTATATAATCCTTGTAAAGACCAGATCTACTCCCATAATTTACATTTTAAGATAACAGAATTAACCAGAAGGTTTAATCCAGAGACTGTCCTCAGGCAGGATACATTATTGTTATATAATCCTAAGGAATGTAGAGAAGGAAAAAAAGGTTTGTCCTTTCCTCCTCCTTGAGAATTCCAGACCCCTCTTTCCTTGGGGACCCCTAGACTCCTTATCAACCTGCCTAGGAAATGACTCAATTCTAGCCTGTATTCAAGAGGCAAAAAGGCGCATGTCCTTCTGGGACTGTGTGTGTGTGTGTGTGTGTGTGTGTGTGTAGGGAGGAGGCATAATTTTCAACTCGTCGACCCCAGGGATTGGAGACACTGAGCAATGACAAGAGCTCTTGAACCAATATATACACCATGCTTTGTTTCCACCCCTAATGTTAATGATGTTTTGTGGAATAAAATTCAGATGCATTTTTAATAATACATGACAGTTGTATTTTTTTCAATACTCGGATACTAAATTTATAAGCATTTTCCTGTGGTGGTGGCAAAAGAGACTTTTAAGAAGGTATTTGTGGCTCATCTGGTAAAGAATCTGTCCTCAGTGTGGGAGACCTGGGTTCGATCCCTGGGTTGGGAAGATCCCCTGGAGAAGGGAACAGCTATCCATACTCCGGTATTCTGGCCTGGAGAGTTCCACGGACGCTATAGTCCATGGGGTCGCAAAGAGTCGGACACGACCGGGTGACTTTCACTTTTTACACTCCAAAAGGTGAGTGTTCTCTGAGATACAGGCTGAGGATTCAGGCACATGGGTCCTTGGTCTGCCGGACAGCTGACTGTGAGGACGGGGCTGCCCCTGATGCTGTCGTGTGCTTCTGACATTGCTGGGCACAAGCTCTGGGACGTCATGGGAATGAAAGCAAAATCACATTCCTGAGGAGGGTTCACACAGTCTGTGCACTAGATATGGGATACTCACACAACTTACTCTCTAAATTAACCCAGCGAAGGAGGTGTTTTCATGAAGATGATTATAGGAATGGTGGGAATTTTTCCTTTACAAATGAAGGAACAGGTCCAGAGGAACCTGGAGTTCAACCAGATTAAATAATCCTTCAAGTTCACAACATCTTAGAGCCAGAGCTCAGTTGGTGGTGGTGGTCAGTTGCTCAGTCGTGTCGGACTCTGTGACACCACGGACTGCAGCACTCCAGGCCTCCCTGTCCATCAGCTCCCGGAGTTTGCTCAAACTCATGTCCGTTGAGTCAATAATGCCATCCAACCATCTCATCCTCTGTCACCCCCTTCTCCTGTCTTCAATCTTTCCCAGCATCAGAGTCTTTTCCAATGAACTGGCTCTTCACATCAGGAGGCCAGAATATTGGAGCTTCAGCATCAGTCCTTCCAATGAATATTTAGGGTTGATTTCCTTTAGGACTGACTACACTTGAGCTCAAAAATGTGAATCGGAAGATCTCAGTAACACCTCATGCTGTTTCAAATAGACGTGTGTCAAATCAGTGAATGAATGACTTACCTTACAAAGTTGAGTCCCAGACATCTCAAAAATCTCTATGTTCGAAGCTGGGACCTGGACCCCTGTGTGGGGCTTCATGCCAGCCTGAGAAAACATGGAGATGCAGGCAGAGGAGGGGAGGAGGAAGTGTGGGGTGCTATTTGTTTCTCTAATAGTCCTGTGACACCAACATTTAATTCTCTCACTGAGGACATATCCCATTGTGTCAGCAGAGCCAAGGAAATCGCTCATTGCAGAGAAGGGCCATATTTATGCTTCTATTAGGGAAAGAGCAGAGTGATGCTGTTCTCTGAGACTGCTGGTGCCCTCTCTCTGCAGAGAGCCAACAGCAACGCTGTTGTTCACTTAGCCATCCCCTCATCCCTCCTCCCCTGCCCTACATGGCAGGTGGCTGGTATTCCCCTTGTGTTAAGTCGCTCAGTCATGGCTGACTCTGCAATTCTATGGACTGTAGCCCACCAGGCTCCACTATCCATGGGATTTTCCCATCAAGAATACTGGAGTGGGTAGCCATTCCCTTCTCCGGGGGATTTTCCTGATTGAGGGATTGGACCTGCATCTCCTTCATTGCAGGCAGAGTTTTTACCACTGAGCCACCAGGGAGTACTCCCCTTGTCCTGCTTCAAACAAAGAGCACAGAGTCAGCTGTCCACATTTTCCTAGTGTGCCCTTGTGCAAGTTACTTTCCATCTCCGAGCTTATTTTTTTTTTAATCTGTAAAATAAGAAAATCAATCTTAGATAACGTGGTGGTTTTTGAGGATTAAATATGATGAGTGGTGAAATGTCAAGTAGGAAGTTCACTGCGCTATGGAAGCACCTCATAGATCTGACTGATTCTGTCACAGGCAAAATCAGTAGTGACATGAAGGCAAAAGCATGGGCTTGGAGACAGCTCCGCCCAAGATAAAGACGTCAGTCTGTCACTTACCAGATATGTGACAGTGTCACAGCTCTGAAAGGTGTCAATTGCCCCAGGGGAGCCATATCATGGCCATTTCTTACCGGTAGAACCCTCCACTTTCCTCTGTGAGAAATACTTGCCCCTCTGCCAGCGGGCCCAGGTCCTCGCTATGTCAATGCTCAGGGTCCAGCATGGGGTCCGTTGGACCCGGGCCTGCTCCAACCTGTGGGTCATCAGATATTGGAGTTGCTGTACTTTCTCTTGTGATCGAAGCCTTGTCAAAGCAGCAGTCCCTCTCCCAGAGGCCGAAGCCTTGTCCTGCTCTTACCATCTGGGGGTACTTACTGGTTGGCTAGTGGGTGCCCCCCATGGGGATCATTGAGATGGACAATACATAGCACCTGCCCACAGGAAGATCAGATTTTAAAGGAGAGACAAAGAAAGGACAAAGAGCAATCGTTTGTTTCGATGTTTACTGCAGGCCAGGGACACTATGGGCTTCTCTGGTGGCTCAGACAGTAAGAATCTGCTTGCAATGCAGGAGACCTGGCTGGGTTCGATCCCTGAGTCAAGAAGATCCCCTGGAGGAGGGCATGGCAACCTGCTCCAGTATTCTTGCCTGGAGAATCCCCAAGGACAGAGGAGCCTGGTGACTACAGTCCATAGGGTCAGAGAGTCAGACACGACTGAGCATGCACACAGGTATACTATAGCGCTTTCCTTACAGCCAGTTCTGATACAAGACTTATTTTTATAACACAAATGTTTTCTAGCACAATTGATATGTCAGGGAACAGTCTGAGCATAATGCAAATTTTATATTTGCTTAGTGAAATTTTGTCTACAAGAAACTTTGATAAACAAAGAAAACTTCTGCCATGTGAATAGAGACATATGAAGATACATAAAATGAACACACAACAGACCTCAGACATCTGCCAGCTACCCAGTCCATCACGTGTCCCCCAGCCACACTCTCCATCTACATCCTGTGTTGTGACTTTTCATCCAGTATTATACCTCCCCTTCCTCACTTCTCCATTACTCACAGTATACAAGCTTCAGTCTTTTTCAAGGTCAAGGTCAGTACTTACTGATGTATTTTATTTTTTATCTTCTTTCTCTGTGTGAAACAGTGCTACCCTTTTTATTAATTTCCCACATTTTTTTTTAATGTGTCAGTGATGAAGTTTTGGAGTTCTGTGCCAATAACTCCATTTTTCCGTTGAGCCCTGTGGCTTTTATTGCATGAATGCGCATAGTGCGATGATTTTTAGGGACTCGTAAGTCACATTACAACAAAACTGGCTGCACATAATTTTATTTAATTTAGCCTAATAGTAGCAGGTGGGTCTATGTCAGTATTTACTCAGTTCAGTTCAGTCCCTCAGTCTCATCTGACTCTTTGTGACCCCATGGACAGCAGCACTCCAGGCTTCCCTGTCCATCACCACCTCCAGAGCTTGCTCATGGAGTCGCTCATGGAGTTGCTCATGCCCATCAAGTCAATGATGCTATCCAACCATCTCATCCTCTGCCGTCCCCTTCTCCTCCCGCCTTCAATCTTTTCCAGCATCTGGGTCTTTTCCAATGAGTCAGTGCTTCGCATCAGGTGGCCAAAGTATTGGAGTATCAGCTTCAACATCAGTCCTTCCAATGAATATTCAGGACTGATTTCCTTTAGGATGGACTGGTGGATCTCTTTGCAGTCCAAGGGACTCTCAAGAGTCTTCTCCAACACTACAGTTCAAAAGCATCAGTTCTTCAGTGTGCAGCTTTCTTTATAGTCTAACTCTTACATCCATACATGACTACTGGAAAAACCATAGCTCTGAATAGACAGACCTTTGTTGGCAAAGTGATGTCTTGGCTTTTTAATAAGCTGTCTAGGTCGGTCATAGCTTTTCTTCCAGGGTGCAAACGTCTTTTAATTTCATGGCTGCAGTCACAATCTGCAGTATTTAGTAGGTAGATGTTATTTTCATCAATAACAGATAATGATTAACCCAGGTTTCCATCTACTACTTGGTAAAGCTGAAATGAAAACTCAGGTTCATCAGATTCCCAAGCATGCCTCTTAGCCCTAGTGTTTTCAGAATTGAAGAATTTTACTTCCTTATTACTTAAGAGATACTCAGTACCAGAATCAGCTTTCACAGAGCATCTGAAGATGTCCAGCTAAAATTTTCAGAGCTTGGATGCTATCCAGGGGAATGTAAAGCGTGACACAGTCCAGCGCTTCTGTTTAAAAGTTTATCACATCTCAGAGAACAGACACCAGGTCTCTCACCTGCAAGAACAGAGGTATTCATCAGTTTCTTCCCACAAGGGGGTTCACGGTGATGCGGACACTGCCAGGCTCGTGGATACGGAACGAAGCAGACATCTCCCCAGCCTCACTCTGCTTAGGGTCCAGTGGAGAGGGCAGAGGAGGAGACACGTCCAGGGAGCCAGGTTTCCTGGATGCTGAGAAATGGAACATTCTAAACTGGAGGGTGTGCTGGGTAAGGTCAAAGGCTTCGGGGAACCCCTGTAAAATAGATGTCAAAACGGGAGCTCTGAAAGGGCCAGGCTGGGGATAGAAGCCAGGTATAGATCTTTGGACTGAGGAATGAGGGGAGATGTGAAAAATAGAGGCAGGCAGTCAAAGAAAACTCTTTGGAAAAGTTTCACTAAAAAGCAAAGAAGTGTTAATAGGTGGGCATGAGATTTGGGGATCTTTTATTAAAATGAGGCGAAATGAGCCTGCATAATGCCAAAGCAAAGGAGCAGATTGAAGTCTACACTGAAGGCAGGTGATGACTGGAAGAGCCCAGCCCCCACACCCAGAAGTTGTCTTCCCATCCTTCCCCACCCCCTAGGGCAGGGCTGTTCAGACCATTTTTTCCCTGACCACACCCCTGTGCCCCACCCGCAGCAGCCAGCATCCTTTGGAATTACCAGGCTTGCCGTCCTGTGTCCTGTGTGACTCTGGCAGTCTGGCTGGCTGACCAATCAGATAGGACAGGTCCACACAAAGCCACTGGCCTCACACTAACTTCTTATCTTTAATCTGCTCTATGGGCACCTGAAACTGTGAGGGGTTGTTAGGGGAGCTGAGGACCACTGCCAGGGAGCCCTGTAAGCTGACCATGAGTGTGACTGCTGAAGGCTGGGCTCCCTAGGTGGGACCAGTTCTCCTTCTTTCTTCCCCTCTTGTTCCTGCCATCCCCTTCTGCAGTTGCAGAAGTTGATATCTGCAAATATCTGGCTGAAGCGAAAGCTGGGATTCCATCTCAATGCTTGTAGCAATATCAGGCAAAGTGGGGCAGAGCTTTGGAGTCAAAAATGAAAGCCTTGAATCCTGATTACCATGCTTTGAGAGTGAAGGACCTGAACCGCGTGTTTCCCAAAGTATAAACTTAATGCCCCTGTGGATACACATGGCAATTTTATGCACATAGATGATGATTTTTCAGTTGAAGGTGAATTCACATGAATAAGTTAAACATATTAAAGTGAAGAATTCAGTAGTTTTTTTTTTTTTAGTATATTAATAATGTCACACAACCATCAATTCTCTCTAGTTTCAAAGCTTTTCATAATCTTATAAAGAACATCCTATACCCAGCATTTAACTTACATGCAGAGTATATCATGTGAAATGCCAGGCTAGATGAAGCACAAGCTGGAATCAAGATTGCCAGGAGAAATAGCAATAATCTCAGATATGCAGATGACATCACCCTTATGGCAGAAAGTGAAGAATTAAAGAGCCTCTTGATGAAAGTGAAAGATGAGAGTGAAACAGTTGGCTTAAAACTCAATATTCAAATAACTAAGATAGAAGCTGGTCCCATCACTTCCTGGCAAATAGATGGGGTAACAATGGAAACAGTGACACACTTTATTTTGGGGGGCTCCAAAACACTGCAGATGGTGACTGCAGCCATGAAATGAAAAGACGCTTGCTCCTTGGAAGAAAAGCTGTGACCAACCTAGACAGCATATTAAAAAGCAGAGACGTTACTTTGCCAACAAATGTCCATCTAGTCAAAACTATGATTTTTCCGGTAGTCGTGTATGGATGTGAGAGTTGGACTATAAAAAAGGCTGAGCACTGAAGAATCGATGCTTTTGAACTGTGGTGTTGGAGAAGATCCCTGAGAGGCCCTTGGAAAGCAAAGAAATCAAACCAGTCAGTTCTGAAGGAAACCAGTCCTGAACATTCATTGAAAGGACGGATGCTGAAGCTGAAGCTTCAATACTTTGGCCACTTGATGCGAAGAACTGACTCATTGGAAAATACCTTGATTCTGGGCAGGAGGAGAAGGGGACAACAGAAGATGAGATGGTTGGATGGCATCACTGACTCGATGGACAGGAGTTTGAGCAAACTCAGGGAGTTGGTGATAGGGAAGCCTGGTGTGCTGCAGTCTGTGGGGTCTCCAAGAATCGGACATGACCAATCAACTGAACTGAACTGATAGCCAGCAAATAATCATTCCTGACTTCTACCATCCCCTGGTAAATGTTTATTGATTTTCTGTCTCTGTGGATTTGCTCATTCTGGATAATTCTTATAAAAAGAATCATACAATATGCGGCTTACTGGATCTGCCTTCTTTCACTTAGGGTTTCCCAGGTGACTCAGAGGTAAAGAATCTACTTGCCAGTTCAGGAGACTTGGGTTCAATCTCTGGGTTGGGAAGATCCCCTGAAGAAGGAAGTATTCTTGCCTGGGAAATCCCATGGACAGAGGAGCCTGGCAAGCTACAGCCCATGGGGTTGCAAAAGAGTCAGACATGACTTAGTGACTAAAGAACAACAACCATCTTTCACTTGGCATAATGTTTTGAAGTCAACTCAAGTTGTAACACACATCAGAACTTCTTTTATTTGTCTGGCTTAATAATATTTCTTTTTATACATATACCACATTATTTATTCATTTATCATTGGTGGACATTTGAGCTGTTTCCGATTGGGGCTATTAGGAATAACACTGAACATTTATATAACAAGTGTCTGTATGGATACGTTTTCATTCTTCTAGCAGGTATATATCTAGGAATGAAATTGTTGGGTAACAGTTTTAATAATTTTATATATATTTATTTTATGTGTATGTATATATGTGTGTATATATCAGTTCAGTTCAGTCACTCAATCATGTCTGATTCTTTGTGACCCCGTGGACTGCAACCTGTTAGTCTTCCCTGTCCATCACCAACTTTCAGAGCTTGGTCAAGCTCGTGTCCATTGAATCAGTGATGCCATCCAACCATCTCATTCTCTGTTGTCCCCTTTTCTTCCTGCCTCCAGTCTTTCCCAGTATCAGGGTCTTTTCCAATGAGTCATCTCTTCATATCAAGTGGCCAAAGTATTGGAGCTTCAGCTTCAGAATCAGTCCTTCCAATGAATATTCAGGACTGAGTTCCTTTAGGATGGACTGGTTGGATCTCCTTTCAGTCCAAGGAACTCTCAAAAGTCTTCTCCAACGCCACAGTTCAAAAGCACCAAATTCTTCAGTGTACATATATAAATATTTCCCAAATAAGTCCTTTATTACCTGCACAGTCTGAAACAAATGTACCCATCACTCATATTTTATTTGTACTTGATATTTTTAAAATTTATTTTAATTACTTATTTTATGTGTATCATATGTGTGTGTATATATATATATATATATATATGTATACATGAGTATACACTGTCTGAAGTCAAGGGCTTATTTATATCATATGTTCACAAATATAAAATTATATGTAAATATATAAATTTCATATAAAATTATATAAAATATATAAATTTCATATAAAATTATATAAAACATATAAGTGTCATATAAATTTATATAAAATATATAAATTTCATATAAATTTATATAAAATATATAAATTTCATATAAATTTATATAAAATATATAAATTTCATATAAATTTATATAAAATATATAAATTTCATATAAATTTATATAAAATATATAACTTTTATATAAAATTATATAAAAATAAAGGAGAAGGCAATGGCACCCCACTCCAGTACTCTTGCCTGGAAAATCCCATGGACGGAGGAGCCTGGTGCGTTGCAGTCCTTGGGGTCGCTAAGAGTCAGACACGACTGAGTGACTTCACTTTCACTTTTCACTACCCACTCCAGTGTTCTTGCCTGGAGAATCCCAGGGACCGCGGGGTCTGGTGGGCTGCCATCTATGGAGTCGCACAGAGTCGGACACGACTGAAGCGACTTAGCAGCAGCAGCATATAAAAATAAAAAATATATAAATATATAAACAGGAAGCCCTTGACTTTAGGGCTTACTGTTTATATATTTTTATATTTGTTTATATATAATACAAGTAAGCCCTTGACTTCAGACATATATATATTCATAAATACATGTTATATATTATACATATAATACACATAAACTAATTAAATAATAAACAAATATTTATAAATTAAATAAAAAATATGTAATTATTGAAATCAGTACGCAAAGTTATTTTTATATAACAGTTCTTCCGTGGTGACTCAGATGATAAAGAATCTGCCTGTAATGAAAAAGACCTGGGTTTGATCACTAGATCAGAAATATCCCCTGGAAAAGAGAATGGATACCCACTGCAGTATTCTTGCCCAGAGAATCTCATGGACAGAAGCGTCTGACAGCTACAGTCTATGGAGTCACAAAGAGTCCCACACAACTGAGCAACCAACACTTTCACTTTCATATGTAATATATGTATATGTGTGTGTATATATGTGTGTGTATATATGTGTGTGTGTGTATGTGTGTGTGTATATATGTGTGTGTGTATATGTGTGTGTATATATGTGTGTGTATATATATATATGTGTGTATATATATATATAACAGAAAGTCCTTGACTTTATGTATGTGAACTGTTTCTCAAGGCAAGTCTAAGCAATTAAAATCAACTTAAAAAATATCAGGTACAAATAAAGTCTGAGTGGTGGGTTCATGTGTTTCAGACTGGGCAGGCAAGACAGGACCTATTTGAGAAATTCTTAGGCTAACAGCTTAAATCAAGAGGCTCATTCTCTTAATTCTTTAAATGGGACATAGTAACAATGTCATAGGTGTTTATAAGGTTGAAATCCAATGACAAATGTGAGAGCTCCCCAGTCTTCTCAGCTTAGGGGTACAGGTGGATTTCATAAGCGTATTAACTTTGCAGCATAATCACATGACCTCAATTTCCTTCAAAGTGGCCCCTCCACTGCAGTATAATTCCTGGGAATTTTTGAGCCACTAACATCCAGGATCAAAGCCAACCTTGCCCGCTCCTCCTGGTGTGTGTTCCATAGCACCTGCCCTGCTGTCCCAGGAAGTTAGCATGCCCAGCTAAGGATGCTTCATCCAGGGCATCTCAAACCTACAAAACCCATGGGATCTCAGTGGGTTGGTGGAGATCCTGGATCCCCAGCATGCTTCCAGAGAAGAGTTCCTTTAGTTTCTCCTCCGAATTCTTCCACATCTAACTTCAACCCATAGGCTGTGATTATGCCTGTGACTGTGACTCCTCCAACATCTATTCCTCCTCCTCAGATTTCAGCCAAAAAAATCCCAACAAGCTCAGTTCAAGCAACTTGATGCTTGCAGCCCACTCACTCAGCCCTTTTTAGACAGAGCCAGGCAAACCTGAGCTCCCCATCAGTATTAATATGACTGGAGTCATACTGGCACATGGTAGGGGCTTATCAAACAGTCTTCACTTTCCGTATTAGTTTTGAAACTCAAGTACTCTGACAACTGCCCTAGGCTCTCACTTGCATGTTCTACCGCAGTGCGGTGACATCTCCCCCATCTAATACCCATGGGTAGCACTTTGCCAGTCACCTTTCCATATGTTACAATATCACCAGAAATTCTCACATACCTCCTGGGAGGTGTGCTTCCTCTCACAGATGAGGCAACTGAGACTGAAGAACGGTCAAATGACTTGCCCGGAACTAAAGCAAGTCACTGGAAATGCCAGATATTATGAGCTGAATTGTGTCCTTCTTCCCCCAAACCTGTATGTTGAAGTCTTGATCCAAGCACCTCAGAATGTGACTGTATGGTTTTTCCTGTGGTCACATATGGATGTGAGAGTTGGACTGTGAAGAAGGCTGAGCACTGAAGAATTGATGCTTTTGAACTGTGGTGTTGGAGAAGACTCTTGAGAGTCCCTTGGACTGCAAGGAGATCCAACCAGACCATTCTAAAGGAGATCAGCCCTGGGTGTTCTTTGGAAGGAATGATGCTAAAGCTGAAACTCCAGTACTTTGGCCACCTCATGTGAAGAGTTGAGTCATTGGAAAAGACTCTGATGCTGGGAGGTATTGGGGGCAGGAGGAGAAGGGGACAACAGAGGATGAGATGGCTGGATGGCATCACCAACTCAAAGGATGTGAGTTTGAGTGAACTCTGGGAGATGGTGATGGACAGGGAGGCCTGGCGTGCTGTGATTCATGGGGTCACAAAGAGTCAAACATGACTGAGAGACTGAACTGAACTGAATTGGGTTAAAATGAGGTCTTTGGAGTGGGCTTTAATACAATAGGACTGGTGTCCTTAAATGAAGAGGAAATTTGGAGGAAAGCATGCACCCAGGGAGAAAGTGAAAGTGTTAGTCACTCAGTAGTGTCTGATTCTTTTGTGATTCCATGGACTGTAGCCTGCCAGGTTCCTCTATCCATGGAATTCTCCAGACAGGAATACTGGAGAGGATAGCCAATCCCTTCTTCTGGGCATCTTCCCAACCATGGGATCATACTCGCATCTCTGCATTGCAGGCAGACTCTTTACAATCTGAGCAACCAGACACACAGGGAGAATGCCATGTTAACATAAAAGGTGATACTTCTATAAGCCATGGGATGCAAAAGATCGCTAGCAAAGCCCCAGAAGCTGGGACTGGGGCATGAAACAGATTCTTTCTCACAGTCTTCAGAGAGAAGCAACCCTGCTGATATCTTGATCTTTGGCTCTGGACCCTTGAGTTGTGAGATAACATATCTCTGCTTTTTAAGCCCTTAGTTTGTAGTGTTTTGTTATGAAAGTCTTAGCAAACTGATACAACAGGATTCAATCCCACGTCTATCTTGAAGCACAGCACTCATTACCCACCTACAAGCAAACTGAGAATCAAGAATCCACACACACACACAGACCCTTCAAAATACCAAGAAACTTCAGAAATTAAAGCTCATGTACAACTTTCACAGGACTACTCCTCAGGCCAACATGTAACACCCATTTTATTTTATTCACAATTCTGACTAGTTTGACATACATTGTCCAATCAGGACAGAGATGAACCAACATGTAACAGATACTCTGTTTGCTAGTTACAGTTACTATATACCATTCATAACTTACAGAACTTCTTTGATTTAAGATGTTTAATCCAACATGCATGATTTCTCCACTTACATAAGCTGCCTTCAAGAAGAAATAGAAATTTCAGAAGAATAGTACCCCAGAGTAAACAAATGGAAAATGTTACGTATATGAACATACCCTTAGGGGAATACTTGCCTTTCAGTGAAGCTTAAGGATACATATTATGATCCCACAAATATTATGAACATGAAAATAGTTTTCCAGAAAAGAGCTTTCCCATCTTAGTACACAGGAAAATGCTCTTCATTGCTATGAAAGAATCCATCAAGAATAGTATCATTTTAAACGTAAAAGTTTAAAGGACTCAAGTTTTATCAATTTCAAAAAACTTAGTCACTCCTAGAAAAAATAATTTCTTGAGATTCAGGAAGATAAGCATCGTGTGAGTTCATGGTACTTTGTTCTCTCCTGCAATATTAGTTAGGTATAATCGCCTGGACAACAGGGCAGAAGATCTTAAGTTACAGTGTTGCAAACCGTGTTCCCAGGAAGGTCTCATCTCCAAGGTCTCTAAGATAAAACCTCTCCTTCAGGCCACTGTGATATTTGGAAATACAGTGTAATCCTAGAAATCATTTTTTACACATTTTCCCTATTTGATGAATTATCAGGAACCAAGTGGGCTTCCCAGGTGGCACTAGAGGTAGAGAATCTGCCTGCCACTGCAGGAGACATAGGAGACTGGGGTTCAGTCCCTGGGTCGGGATGATCTGCTGGAGAAGGAAATGGCAACCCACTCCAATATTCTTGCCTGGGGAATCCCATAAACAGAGGAGTTTGGCAGCTACAGTCCATAGGGTTGCAACGAGCTGAACACGACTGAACGGACTTAGCATTCATGCACGCAGGAACCAAGTGCAAAATAAAACAGCAAAGACCATGTTGATCACTTTTTCTGGAGCTGTTTATTGATACTGTCAGAATGATTGCAGAATTGAAACAGGAGATAAAGGGGTAGGGCACAGCCTTTAAAAGAAGGACATAGCCATAAGTCATGACATGTATGTGAAAGACAGTGAAGTCGCTCAGTCGTGCCCGACTTTTTGCAACCCATGGACTGTAGCCCACCAAGCTCCTCCATCCATGGGATTCTCCAGGCAAGAATACTAGAGTGGGTTGCCATTTCCTTCTCCAGGGGATCTTCCTGACCCAGGGATCGAACCCAGGTCTCCCACATTGCAGGCAGACGCTTTAACCTCTGCACCGCCAGGGAAGCCCCATGACATGAATAGTTAGAACCAATTAGATCCAAGATGGTGTATGAGACTTCCTCTAGTCCTTGAGCCTCAGGATACCTTCATTGTAACGTATCAGCAAGCTAAACGACACAACTGCCGGCACCAGAACTGTTCAAAAACTGACCACATAAGGTCAACAAGTGGGCAGTGGCCCAATTCCTGGAAATCCCATCCCTTCCCCCAAATTGCCAACATTCCTTTCACTGAATTCTTTTTGAGACGAGACATCAAGAGCCTGAGTTTCGCTAGCTCTTGAGACCAGATGTGTGATTTCAGTTAAAAGAACATGGGTTCAAATCCCAGTCTGAGTTACACAATTTCAGAATGACTTTTTTCTATTCCCCTATTTAGCAGACACATCCTTCTGAAGGGTGACCTAGGCAGGGCCAGTAGTCCTGAAGATTCTGTGCTCTAATCTGTGCTCTTTGCAAATGAAATCCATTCCCTAGGTATTCATTAAAAGTTTCCTCCAAGGCCAGTGCTGTGCTGGGAGTGGCTGACAGTGGAAGACAAAGACAATGGTGAGATAAACCTGAAGTTTGGGGTAAGAAGAGGCTGGATCAGGGCAGGTAACGGCAGAGTGGGATAAGACACATGAGCCCTGCTGTATTAGTTTTCTAGGGCTTCTGTAACAAAGTACCACAAGTTGAGTGGTTTAAACAAAAGAATTGTTTTGTCTCACAGTTTGGAGTCTAGAAATCCAGGACTCAGGAGGATTGGTTCATTCTGAGGACTGTGAGCGAAAGACTGATTCCAGACCTTTCTCTTAAGCTTGTAAGTGACCATCGTCTATCTGTGTCTCTTCACTTAGACTTTTCTCCATGCCTGCCTGACTCCAAATTTTCCCTCTTTATAAGCATACCAATCACACTGGATTAGGCTTCTCCAGTGACCTCACTGCCTTCCTTGGTGGCTCAGTAGTAAAGAATCTGGCAGCCAATCCTGGAGACACAGGTGAACACAGGTTCGATCCCTGGGTTAGGAAGATCCCCTGAAGAAGGGAATGGCAGCCCATTCCAGTATTCTTGCCTGACAAATCCCATGGAGAGAGCAGCCTGGTGGGCTACAGTCCATGTGGTTGCAAACAGTTGAACATGACCATGCACAAAATGATTGAGCACACTATAGTGACCTCACTATAGCTCAGTTTCTTCCATGAAGACCCTGTCTCCAAACAGGGCACCTTCTGGGGTAAAGGGGGTTATATGTGCGTACGTGCCCAGCTGTTTCAGTTTTGTCCGACTCTTTGCAACCCTATGAACTGTCTTCCACCAGGCTCTTCTCAGGCTCTTCTCTGTATGGTATTTTTCAGGCAAAAATACTGGAGTGGGTTGCCATTTCTTCCTCCAAGGGATCTTTCCAACCAAGGGATTGAACCTACATCTCCTGTGTCTCCTACACAGTAGGCAAATTCTTTACCACTGAGCCACTGGAGAAGTCTAAAAGTGGGTTAAGTCTTAAAAACATTAATTTGGAGGAACACAATTCAACCAGTAGTGAGGCAGGAGGCAGATGAGCTGCAGGATAGGCATTTACAGCTGGCTTCCTGTTTACATTTCTTGGGGCAGGAAAAAAGCGGGCTCCAGGCTAGACACTTAAAACTAGCCTCCTGTTCGCATCTTTTGGAACTGGGGCTAGGTGGGCTCCAGGTGAGATATTTATAACCATCTTCCTGTCTGCTCTCCAAAATGGAAGTAACAATTGAAAGAGGGTAAAACAGTCAGACTTTGTCTTCTGTGGAGGCTTTAAAATAACAGTTATGACAGGAGCAAACAGGGCTAAACCTCAATGAGTAAAGGATCAGGAGCTCATATGTATTTCCTATCCTTGGGGCAAGAGAGACATTTCGTGTGCACAGAAATGCTCCTGGGAGGTCAAAAAGCAGGGGGCACTACCCCATAATATGTGATGCTAATATGTGATCCCATAGACCTGTGGGCTGCAGTCCATCTCAGGAAAAAAAGCCGTGCATGCATGTTGGGCAGGGTTCTAGGGTAGGTTAGGTGTGGAAAAAGAAGCAAGATAATTGGTCAAATGTAAACAAAGGAAATCAGTCCTGAATATTCATCGGAAGGACTGATGCTGAAGCTGAAGCTCCAATACTTTGGCCACCTGATGTGAAGAACTGGTTCGTTAGAAAAGACCCTGATGCTGGGAAAGATTGAAGGCAGGAGGAGAAGCGGATGACAAAGGATGAGATGGTCGGCTGGCATCACTGACTCAATGGACGGGAGTTTGAGCAAGCTCTGGGAGTTGACAGACAGGGAGGCCTGGCGTGCTACAGTCCATAGGATCGCAGAGAGTCGGACACAACTGAGCGACTGAACTGAAACAAAGACTCGGGAGAACTGAGCTGTGTAAGTGACTTCAACTCCTCTTTACTGCACTCCTCGTCACTGGGGGCTGCCCGTGTCATTTCTCTCTCAGGGTGCATCTGCCTTGCTTCTGTCTTAACTAAAGAAACCGTTTCCCTGTGTACTCTCCTCCCACTTGTTGTGCTATGTCTTCAGTAATAAACTTTTTACCTGCCTTTATAGTTTCTGCCTCTGCAAGAAATGTATTTTTCACTGGGGGCAAAGATCCAGGAAAAAATAGCTCTAGCCTGTAGCCCTTGCTGGGTTGCTGGCCAGGATTCCTGGTTTTCATCCAGGCTACCCAGGTTCAAGTCCTGGGCAGGGAATTAAGATCTCACTTGGCACCACTGTTAAGTGCTGCTCCTTTGAGATCAATGACAGACCTTGGTCTGGACTTGGCAGGGAGGAATGAGTTGGAGGGCAGTATAACACAGCTGTTACTCAGGTGTGAAGGGTCCACTCCTTCACACCCACAGGAGGATGAACAGGGAGGCAAGTGAAGAAACTGTTGCCTTGTCTTACGACAAACATGTCTAGAGGATGGAGAAAGGGGCCTTTGTTTTGCAGTCTTTCTGAGAACACTTAATTTCAGAATGTTTTCTTGTAAATTTCAAATCCCTACCAATTTTGTCTGGGATACTTATCACCCTAAAATGGTACGTCTTGTTTTCTCCCCCCAAACGTAAGCAGTTTATAAAATACTCCAAACCCAATAGAATGACCTGGTGAGAGACTAGGATAAAACAATATAAGGCAGAAACACTTTTTTATAGGATAGGAAGCTGGGTGCAAAATAGGCAACTTTGTTTTTTCTAGAAATCAGTGAAAATCTCTAGACCTGTGCAACCTGTGGCTGAAAACTCCAGGCAGGCACTTTGAGAGAAACATCGTTATGTCAGTTTTCTGTGGCTGCCTGTCAAAATATCACAAACTCCTTTTATTTTCTCATAGTTCTGGAGGCTAGAAGTCCAGGAGCGAGGTGTCAGCAGGGCTGACTCTTTCTTTTTTTTTTTTCTTTTTCTTTTTTTTAGGGCTGACTCCTTCTGGTGGTTATAAAAGAGGTAGCTGTCACAAGCCTCCCTTTTTGGTTAGTAGATGGATGCTGTTTGGGGGTCCACTGTGTTGCCCCAAATTCAAACACTGAAGCCCTAAGCTGCTCCCTGTCCCCCCATACTCCAGAATGTGACTATAATTGGAGATAAGGGATTCAAAGGGGTGATTCGGTTAAAATGAAGTCCTCTGGGTGAGCCCCAATCTAATAATATGACAGAAAGAGGGTAGTGGGACAAGACACACACAGGGAGCCCCCGTGAAGCCACAGCCCTCGACATGCCAAGGAGAGAAGCCTCAGAAGAAATCCACCCCTGCTGACACTTTGATCTC
This sequence comes from Bos javanicus, assembly GCF_032452875.1. NCBI lineage: Eukaryota > Metazoa > Chordata > Mammalia > Artiodactyla > Bovidae > Bos > Bos javanicus. The sequence continues at coordinate 106,791,037 of NC_083873.1, forward strand.
GGACTTCCAAAACAGAATCGTGACAAGATAACACATGTGTTTTTCAAGTCTCCCTGCCTGTGGCACTTTGTTTCGGCAGCCTGAGCAGGCTAATGGAGTCAACTTCTCGCTTTGTCCCCTGACGCTGTCTTCCCCCTGCAGGTGTCTGTCTCTGGGTCGAGAATCTTCTCTGCTGGAACACTAGTCCTACTGTATTGAGTTGGCCAGAAAGTTCATTCGGGTTTCTCTATACACCCTTATGGCAAACCCAAAGAATATTTTGTCCAACCCAATATTAGGACCCATGCTGATGGCCTCTCTTTAGCCTGATTCCGTCTGTAAAGACCCTGCCTCCACACAGGTCGTATTCAGGGGTATTGGGCATTAGGACTTCAGCAAGTGCATTTGGGAAGTCACACTTCAACTCATAACAGTTGCTATTTCAGCTTTAAACACTGTTGGACTATGTTTTTTTCCAAGCTACACAACTCGGCCAATAAAAGCATAAGAAAGAGGGTTTTAGTTTCCTCATCTATGAGGAAATGAGGGGCATGAACACAGGACACCCAGCTCGGGATTTCTGTGACCCACAACCACCTTGACTTTCCTTAAATGCTGGCTCTGTTTCTCTTCAAGACAATGAACCTGATTGATTCCAAGTAGGTTTAAGGAAATGGCCTCTGGGCTTCCCTCAACCTTAAGTTCGAATGATTCCAGTGTGATAAAGCCCCCGTTCATACCAGGGCTTTGCCGAGGGCTACGGACAGGATACTCGCTCAGGAGAGGAGGACAGGAGAATTGCCAAGAATAGTTATCACAGGTGGCAGGTTCGGGCCGCAAGTCTGTGAACAGAGGCAAACGCCTGCAGCAGGGATTTGCTGCAGAGCTTGGCTAGCATCCTGCCGTCAGTTAGGGCAGTTACCAGTGTTAACATCTCCACTTGGCAGCTGTGACCGAAGGAGCCCAGCCTGCAGAATCAGACAGTCCTTAGTGAAGTCCCAGCTCTGAAATGCTGGTGGCCCGTAATGCTGTCCAAGCCAACTCCAAGGCGAAATGGCTCCCTATCCCCACGAAGCTGCCTATGAAAATTAAATGAGGTATGCTCATTGACTTTTAGTAAATGTCAGAAACACCAAAACCCAGCAAAACAAAAAACACTGTGTCCTTTCACTGTCATGCAGTTAATTTACATGAGTCTTCACTGAAGACTCAGTACACCTTTGTGAACTCGCCCAGTCGTGTCCGACTCTGAGACCCCGTGGACTGTAGCCCGCCAGGCTCCTCTGTCCATGGGATTATCCAGGTAAGACTACTGCAGTGGGTTGCCATTTCCTTCTCCAAGGAAGGAGCACCTTTAGGAGCATTTCAAAGATAGAGAAACACCTTAGCTACACCTTCTCTGCCTCTTTATTTACTTATTTGGCTGCACCAGGTCTGAGTTGCAGCATGCGATATCTTTAGTTGCAGCATGTGGGATCTAGTTCCCAGACCAGGGATCGAACCTGGGACCCTGCATTTGGAGAGTCTGTGTCTCAGCCTCTGGACCACCAGGGAAGTCCCCTTCCTTGCCTCCTTGTTCACTGTTCCTGTATTAAAAGTCTTCAATGAGGAAAGATCAGTATAATAAGCCATTCAATTATGAATTCATTTTTAAAGAGAGCTGATTAATTTGTTAATGGACCAGTGTGCTCACTGGTTAATGAATTTTATAACTTGGTTAAATCCTGTACCTGTTCAATGAGGTTTTGCTTTATGCATATTCACTTAGCACAGATACTCATTTTGTAAATGGCACTTTATGAATATTTATTTAGCTGAGTTTCACTTTTCAGCATAGTAATGTATTCAGTGTCCCTATATGAATTATGCCATTTTATGGACAGCAGTAAGAACAGGAGCAATGACACCTGCTCTGTGCCTCCACTCTCAAAAGTGAAGGCTCTGCTCTGCAGAACAATGGTCTATTTTACAAAAAGAAAAAAACAAACAAGACACAGTGCAAGTTGACTCTTACAGGAATGAAAGAACGAACATCAGCAGGTAGACACAAAAGGGATTCTTAAAAGAGCAACCCCAGTATATTGTGGGCTCAAAGCTTTATATAACTCAGTTGTGTATACATGTTGATATAATTTATTGGGTAACAGTACTGCCAGGTAATTTTATAAAACACTTAACATGAATTAGCTCATGTAATCTTTATATCATCCCTAATGATGGGTGGCTCATATGGTAAAGAATCTGTCTGCACTGCAGGAGACCCAGGTTCAATCCCTGGGTTGGGAAGATCCCTGGAGAAGGGAATGGCTACCCACTCCAGTATTCTTGCTTGGGAAATCCCACAGACAGAAAAGCCTGTGAGGTGGTGGTGGAGTACAGTCCATGAGGTGGCAAAGAGTTGGACACAAATGAGCAACTAACATACCAATGATGGTATGATACCCCAAGTACAGATGAGAAAATTAAGTTGCAGATGAAATGAATTTCCAAAGTCACTAAGAAAGTGTGAGACTCAGCATGACCCTACAAGATCTGACCAGTCTGTTGGTCACTCTTTGTTCACGAACAGGGACAGGCTTAGAGCAAAATAGATGGATTGTGACTCAGTGACTCAGTAGCAGGGAACATGTGAAGGGAGAGGAAAAACCAGCAATGAGAGGTTACATTTATTGAGGGTCAACTATGTATCAGATACTTTGTATGGAATATACTGTCCTCAAAGTACACCACTAAAATGGGTATTATATTCTTATTTTATGGAAGAGGAAACTGAGGTACAGAGTTCAGTACCCCTAGTTCAAAGAGCTAGCAAGTGGTGGTGCCAGGATTCTAGGGTCATTTCCGCTCTGCAAGACTCCCCCTGGAGTCCGAGACTGAGGTTGCCGACACAGTTCAGCTACAGGGACAAGTCTTGTTCTTTAAGGATGTCCTGGGGTCCATTCGGGAGGTGGACTGTCACAAAGTCAAAAGCAGGGCTTACGGATTCTTTTCAGGAGCCGAAAATAATACTTTATTTACTTTTTAGTTTGTTTTTCACTGGATGATGCATGTAGAGAGAATGTCTAAAATGACATAGTAAGAAGAAAACCTAACACAGACATACGGCTCATGAAAGTCACCGATTATCACAAGAGTTCAGAGGCCTTGCACACCAGCCATGAGCCCATCTCACTGAGATGCAGTCACTTGTTCCGGGGCCAAGAATTCCTATAAGCTAATGTTATGAAAGAATCATGGCACAACACAAGCGTATGCTTTTGCTTGTCAACATCAGAGCTTGCCATGCAGAGAGACACATTAAGAAGTGAGCTAGAGAACAAAAAGCTTTTTAAGATTTTTAAAAATCATAACATATGCAACAAAATCCTTTTTAAGAAGATAACACAATAAGGTGCATTATTCTTCAGAGAATAGTATAATTCTTCCAGAACTTATAGGAACAGGAAACAGCTCCTGCCTTCTGTATTTCACAATGCAGGTAATGACCCAAGGGTTCATTCAGTGGGACTTTCCAGGTGTTCTAGTATGTTCAAAAGGAGCCTTTTCAAGACCAGTAAGCAAGGAAATAAACACAGCCAAAGGAGTATTGTGTGGGACCTAGGATTTAACTTCTCAACAAAACCTATATATTTGATGGAGATAATGAATAATTCTTCTTATTTAAAATAAACAATCAAAGGAACAAAAACCTATAACAGAGTCCATCAGTTATATTAATCATGAGTGGGACCTCCAAGTCCTGACAGGCCATCCTAAACTTTCTTGAAAACAAAAACAGTGGAATTTCTTTATTAGAAGTTCTCAAAGATCCTAAAGGGCTTTGAACACTTAACTATTTAGAAAGAGAAGAGATGGTATGGATACAAAATTAATGAGAATATCATGCACAATACAAATGACCATGTATTTAGGCGCTTCTGCCTGCTGGCAAGGAGGCACTTTGTTCATAGCTTCATTTAATCCTCCAAAGAAGTAATCTTACAAAAGTTGATGTTATACTCCTCCTCTGGTTGCAGGAAACCAACACAGAGAAGTTAAGGAAACTGTGTAAGGTAACACAGCTCAATATCAGTAGAGCAGAATTCTCATCTTTGTTACTCTAAATGCCATTCCAGTTCCAGGATAACAGACCACTTCTCATTTCCAATTTTCAAAATGGCTTTAAAATTGATTTTGAACTTTTTTTTTTAAGATGGGTTCAAGTAAAGAATAATTAACAATAGTTGAAAGTAGAGTAATTTTTGTTGAAGATGGAATCCTATTGAGAAAGAATGACTTTCCTGACTCACTTTTCTTCCTTGGAAAAAGCAACTTCCGCCATAAACTGGCACAATTACTCAGAAATTAGTATGAATTTGACTATCAAATTCAAAATAGACTTTGGGAATGAGACAGTCAGGTTGGAAAATCAAAATGTTTTTTCTTGATTCCCAGGAATATAAGGGTAAATGTCAAATCTAGGTACAAAATCTGAGTCAGATGCTGTGAGTATATTCATCAGAAATTTCAGGAGGGGAGGGGTGTTGCAAATGCCAGCATTTTATGCACTTGTAGGAGCATCAATTTAAATAAATCAAAAAGTGTCTGTAAATAGGAGTAGACCATATTATTTATAAATGGCTTTGTGGATCAGCTGGTGTCGTAGGTCCTTATATGTTCACTCACTGAGGCCTCCAAGGAACCCATGAGTTAGGAATGGATGTTCTCATTTTTTTTTTCTCATATAATTAAACAAAGCCTCGGGGCAGTCAGTGTGTCTGAAGTTTTGCAGCTGGGAAATGCTGGAATCGGTTACATTCACATCTGTCTAAATTGCCTCCGGAGACTGAGAGAGAAGAGGCATCTGAGTGCAGCTCCATCACGAGAATGAAACAAAGTACCAGAGGTGTTTTCCTGAAGTGCTGAAGTCTCAAATAGGATACAACAGATGTCTGACTTCAAGTCAGGCAAAATAGATGAAGAAAGCAGAAATGCCTTGCTTGAATGAAGATAGAAGGGGTTGCAAAAAGATGTCCTTAGGCAAGTGGAGCAAGGCCGTAATTCAGGAGGCAGTGTGGGAAACAGGTAGATCCTTGAGTCCGGCTGCTGAGACTGAGCTCCATCCTAGGCCTATGAACTTAGGCAAACACATGAAAGTCGTGATGGTGTGTACGTTAGTTTGGGTCCACCCAGAACCAGGTGTCAAGATGGGATTGCACGTGTTAGACTGGGGGTGTGGATCAGTTGCAGCACAGGCTGCCAGAGCAAAATATTAATACCATGGAGTGGGTAGTTTAAGCCACAGAAAAACATTTTTATCAACATTTTGGAGGCTGGGAAGTCTAAGATCAAGGTACTGGGAATCGGGTTTCTGGCGAGGGCTTGCTTCCTGACTTTCAGATGGTCAGTTTCCTCATATGGGAGAGAGAGAGGTTACGAGTAGGAGGAGGGGTTAAAACACAGTCTGTAACATGCAGGGAGCAGGATAAAGCAGGAAGAACCTTCTCCCCTCTATGTGGTTCTGATATCAGTGGAAGAAGAAAAGGGAGAAAGAAGGTTTGAGTAAGAAGGGTCTTTGACTGAAACACACTTTCAAGAAAGTTCTGGCCAGGCTAATGGGTGTTCTTTCCTTTTTTTTAATTCTCTTTTTCAGCTTCATTGAGTTATAATTGACAAATAAAATCTGCGAGATGTCCGAAGTGTACGACGCGATGATTTATTTTGGACATTGTGGCAGTGCCCCCTGTTAAATTAATTCGTACATTCATCACCTCACGTATTTATCTTTTTAAAAAAATATATTTATAGCAGAGTAGAGTTGATTTGCAATATTGTGTTAGTTTCAGGTATATAGCAAAGTGATTCAGTTATACACATACATGTATCTACTCTTTTTCAGATTCTTTTCCCATATGGGTCATTACAGAGTACTGAGTAGAGTCCATTGTGCTATACAGAAGGTCTTAGTTGGTTATTTTATATAGTGTATTGTGTATATGTTAATCCCAACCTCCTAATTTATCACATCCCCCCAACTTTCTCCTTTGGTAACTCCAAGTTTGTTTTCCATGTCTGTGAGTCTCTTTCTATTTTGTAAATAAGTTCATTTGTATTACTTTTTTAGATTCTACATATAAGTGATATGATATTTGTATTTCTCTATCAGACTTACTTCACTTAGTACAATGATCTCTAGGTCCATCCATGGTGCTAAAAATGGTATCATTTCACATTATTTCATCATTTTTCATGGTGAAGTAATATTCCATTATATATATATCCTAAGTCGTGTCTGATTTTACAACTCAATAGACTGTAGTCTGCCAGGCTCCTTTATCCTGGGATTTTCCAGGCAAGAATACTGGAGTAGGTTGCCATTCCCTTCTCCAGGAGATCTTCCTGATCCAGGAATCAAACCCAGGTCTCTTGCATTGCAGGCAGATTCTTTACCACTGAGCCACCAGGGGAGCCCTGTGAACATTGATATGCATGTATCTTTTTCAATTACTATTTTCTCCAGACAGATGCCCAGGAGTGGGATAACTGGATTATATGGAAGCTCTAGTAGGTGTTCTTGAGACAGTCACTCACTGGAGGAGTCTTACATCTTATTGGAATGACAGGAGTGCCCTGTCACTGAGCTGGGAGCAGCCCGAGGGAAGTGTGGCACTTGTGGTAATGAAGGCAAGGGGGCAGTTGCTACGACCATTAGCAAAGTGCGCTCCTCCTGCAAGAGATCCGAGGGGTACATTTCCCTGGCTGCTTCTAGGCAAAGATTAGAAGATACTAACAACAGAGCATTGTTCAAACAATCCTTGGCAGGATGAAATGAGTTAACTTAAAGTATATGGCTTAAAGGCTTCCCAGGTGCTGCAGTGGTAAAGATCCACCTGTCAATGCAGGAGATGCAAGAGATACAGGTTCAATCCTTGGGTCAGGAAAATCCCCTGGAGAAGGAAATGGCAACCCACTCCAGTATTCTTGCCTGGAAAATTTACTGGACAGAGGAGCCTGGTGCGCTACAGTCCATGGGGATTGCAGAGTCCGACATGACTGAGAATGAACACACACAGCTTAAATTCTGCCACATGGTGACCACTTAATATTCATCAGCTCTTATAAAATGTATTTCTCATACACTTTTGTATTTGGGAGACAAATGTAAAGAGTGCTCATTACACATTCATCCCAGGTCATGTTTGTTGATCACCAACACCTACACTTCAATTAAATATATCATTGGCTTTATTGCTTTGTAAAAATCTTCCACAGATAATCAGTGTGGATGCTCAAAAAGGTTACTGCTCTGTAAAAGGCATCAGTCAGTCAGTCAGTTCAGTAAAAGGAATAAGGAGCTCAATTTCCCTGACTTGAGGCCGGTGACCATGATACACAAGGACGGAGCACTGGTTGTTTTTACATTTCTAGCTCAGTGGAGGTACCTTAGAATTACAAAGTCTCAGAATTTGATGGAAAATGTTAAGCCATCTGGTCCAAACTCCATGCTCTGCTTCGATTTTCCAGTGAAATAATCCTTGAGCCTTTCTTCACCAACAGCAATGATGAAACACATACTGTCTTATACAGTTGGCTATTCCTTTTAGAATGTGTTCAAGCTATTTTCCATCTGACTCTAGATCTGCTCCCCACTCTCTTCCACCCTTTTCTTTTCTCCATGAAGGGGGATCTCTATGTATTCTTTTTTTTTTAATTTTTAAATTTTATTTTATTTTTACTTTGGCCGTGCAACAAGGCATGTGGTTTCCTAGTTCCCCAACCAGGTATTGAACCCCAAGCCCCTGCAGTGAAAGTGCAGTCTTCACCATTGAACTGCCAAGGAAACTTCTCTGTGAACTGTATTCTTCTTTCCAGCTAGATTTCACCAATAGATTTAGCCAACATCTGGCAAGACATTGGTGGATTGGAGAGAGAAGTCAGCTCCTTCTTTCCTTGGGTCCTATCTGAAGCATAATGCAGGACAGGCAAGTCCCTGATTGAAGTCACTGCTCCCCTCAAGCTAGTGGGTGCTGGTAACCATCTCAACCTGTTTTTATTAGCCCAGGTTATCAGATTATCCTTTGTGATTCTCTGACAGGCCACCCACACCTTTGTAGCTAATTCCACTGGTAAGCCCATCTCAAATAACTCCATTTGATTTTACCATCTGTTTCTCATTGGTATCTCACTACTACGGATGTTGATAACTGATAGAAAGGTCTTCCTTATAGAGGTCATGGAAACCCTTGTTCCATTCCTTGGAATCAGACAGAAAGGGTCCCATCTATCTTTTCAAATAAAAGTCCTTCAAGTATGCAAGTCAGATCTTAATAGAAACCTAAAAATCTGGACATTTTCACTTTGGGACTTTTGTGATAAAGAATTTGAAAGCATTTCATGAAAAAAAAAAAATTCAGAAGCTAAGTACTTCCCTTAAATATCCTACTGAACTCAACAATCCTTTGTACACCTTCCATTCAAAAAATGCCCAAGACTTTTAATAGTCTGCTTATATTACCAGTCTTCACCATCTTCATCCACCAAGGATGGAAAATGTTTTCCCTTTTCTCATTCCTTTGTGATGCTAGATGCCCTCTCTGTGTTGAATAAAGTATTATAGCCTTTAATTTGCCCTCAGTTGACTATGCAAAAACTTCTTCTGAAGACAAACTATACATCTTTTTAAAAAATTTATTGTTTAATTGGAGGAAAACTGCTTTACAATGTTGTGCTGTTTCTGCCCTACAACAATGGGAATCGTCATAATGACACATATGCCCCCTCCCTCTTAAGCCTCCCCCCTTACTCCCATTCCACCACTCTAGGTTGTCACAGAGCACCAGGCTCTGCTCTCCGGGTTATGTAGCAACTTTCCACCAGTGATGTTTTACACACAATAGTAAATACATCTCAATGCTACTTTCTCCATCTGTCCCACCCGCTCCCGCCCTCACTGTGTCCACAAGTTTATTCTCTGCATCTATTTTCCTTCTCTGAAAATAGGTTCATCAGTATAATTTTTCTAGATTCCATCGATATGAGTTAATATAGGATATTTGTTTTTCCCTTCCTGACTTACTTCACTCTGTATAACAGGCTCTAGCTTCATCTACCTCATTACCACTGACTCAAATTCATCCCTTTTAATGGCTGAGTAATATTCCATTGCATTTATGTGCCATGTCTTCTTTATCCCAGGTATTGTTATTTTCTTAAAAGAGATTTGTTGCCACAGAATTAGTGAGCAGAGGATTCTATTCATTTTAACAACCTTCATATATATATATTGTTCAGTTGCTTTTCAGAATGTTTTTACCCTTTGAATTTGAGATTTTATGAGCGTGCTTTAACCTATCCATAGATCTTTATCAGTGTTAACCACTTGTTATTTGGTGTTCAGTCACTACGTCATGTCCGACTCTTTTCGGTCACATGGACTATAGCACACGGGGCTCCTCTGTCCTCCGCTATCTCCCAAAGTTTACTCAAACTCATATCCATTGACTTAGTGATGCTTTCTAGGTATCTCATCCTTTGCTACCCACTTCTCCTTTTGCTTTCAATCTTTCTAGCATCAGGGTCTTTTCCACTGATTTGACTCTTCCCACTGGCTAGCTAAAATATTGGAGCTTCAGCATCAGTCCTTCCAATGAATATTCAGGGTTGATTTCCTTTAGAATTGACTGATCTGATCTCATTGCAGTTCAAGTGACTCTCAAGAGTCTTCTCCAGCAACACAATTCAAAAGTATCAGTTCTTTGGCACTCAGCTCAGTGTTAAATATCATTAATAAACATAAATGGGTTTTTGAAATTTAGATGAAAGTCAAACTCCAATACTTTGGCCACCTCATGCAAAGAGCTGACTCATTGGAAAAGACTCTGATGCTGGGAGGGATTGGGGGCAGAGGATGAGATGGCTGGATGGCATCACTGACTCGATGGACGTGAGTCTGGGTGAACTCTGGGAGTTGGTGATGGACAGGGAGGCCTGGCGTGCTGCGATTCATGGGGTCGCAAAGAGTCGAACACAACTGAGCGACTGATCTGATCTGATCTGACTGATAGTGACTTCCCAGGCTGTGCTAGTGATAAGAACCCGCCTGCCAATGTAGGAGACACAGCATATGTGGGTTTGATCCCCGAGTCAGGAAGACCCCCTGGAGGAGGTCACAGCAACCCACTCCAGTATTCTTGCCTGGAGAAACCCAACGACAGAGAAGTCTGGTGGGCTATGGTCCATAGAGTTGCAAAGGGTCAGACATGACTGAAGCAACTTAGTATGCATAGTATATCACAAGTGTACCACTCAAAAACATAAAATCATTTGAATTATGAGATGAGATTGTCAAGGAAACAGCAGATGCCTCTACATTTGAAACCTTCTCAATTCTATCAGCCCCACACAGTTCTGGAACAAGAGTTAAAGTTCTCAAACTCCAAGCAGGTTTCATAGGAAGAGGAACCAAGCCTGAAGTATTGTAAACATTAATTGTTGTTTTGTACACTATGAATATGTCAAGGTCTTCAGTAGGAAGGGTCCATTGTCTCTAGCAGTGTGATAATCAAATACATAGTGTGATATGATTATGCATGTATTAAAATGATGCACATGCCAGACAGGGACAAGAGCAGAGCAAAAGAGAAGATGCTGTCAGTGTTGTGTGATGGGGAGAGCTGACTGTAAGGTGAGACAGTCCTGGCTCAGACCCCAGCCTCAAGGTGCTCTCCTCTAAGGAGTCATATTCAAGGTTCAAGGACACAGAGTATACCCAAGACATGAATGCTGAATCCAAGCAAGTTCTCATCTACATGCAGTCCAAAATCATGGTGCCACTGAATACTCCTGGCTTGATTATAAGATCTTATCTCCTATCATCAACATCTTCCAATTCTTTCTTGGATCCCCAAAAGGAGTATAACATGCTCACAGTTATCAACTCATTGTTATAGCTCTGTGGGTTATTTGTCTGGTTAAGCTTTAGGTTATATCATGCAATGTATGATACAATAGCAACAGTCCTGAATCTCAAAGGCTTGACAACCACCGTCTGTATGGCTGGGGAGGAAACGGCAGGGATGTGGACAGTGGACCCCCTTCTATTCAGAGGCAATTTTTCATTGATCCTAAGGAAACCCTACTCTACCCAGAATTTCACAAAATCTCCCATGAAGTTAGTACCTTCAGCTACCCTCTTCCATGGCCCCTCCCCCTGTATGCAAATCTCAAAAAGCAAACATTAAAACATCACCTCCATTTCTATAGCGATAAGGTATAGTTTGCAGAACATTCAAGGCTCCAACTCTAGACTAAGACAGCCTGACTTAGCCATTCACACCTCATCAGCGACTGATCAACAAGACGTGAAACGAAAATGGGTTTGCACCTCCAAACCCATGCTGAAATCCTGTCTCTATATCCTGTCAGGATGGAGGGGTGAGTGACTTTTCAAAAATGTGTAAATAGAGGTTCTCTGGACACAGGCAACAAAGGAGCCCTTCAGTCCCCTCCTCTAAGAGCATAACAAAATGGTAGCAGTTTTTAAGAGATTATTTTTTCTGGCTTCTACACAAAACAGTTTCAAAAATTTGAGGTACTAATTTCAGCCAGAACAGCCTGTGACTTAAAATCTTGGCATAAAGAAGAAGAAAAGAAAGAAAAAGGAGTAAGAAAGGGAAAAGAAGGAAGGGAGGGAGCTAAAACAAACTTTCTTCTTTTTCTTACCTAGGAGAAGGTACAACATTCTAGAACTTTCCAGGGACTTAAAGATTATCTAGTTCTACAACCCTTTTCAAAGAAGGAAATCTCAGGCTTCAGAGAGATGACAATGTGTGTCTAAAACCACAGAGCTAGTGAACGGATGAACTGAAACTTTGTGCAGCACTTCCCATTGTCTCCTGTTGTCTAGATAAACAACAGATTAGATGAGGGGAAGGCGTGCTCAGTGATTTTCTGGTCCAGATTTGAACTGCATAGTCTAGCCGCCCACTTGTATAAATGTACTTCATTTTTATGCTTGTTTGAGTTCCTGGCCACCGGCCAGGGGAGCTAGGCTCTGGACAGGCATCGAGGGACTGCAGTGAATGGGAGGGAGCCATCCAACTGGGAGGAGAATCTTGGCTCTCAGCTGAAGAGTGCGTAAGAATCGGGCCTAAGAAACCAGTGAGAAATCCCTCTAGGATGGTAAACACCATCAAGTGCAGAATTGTAGGCCAGGATGAAATACTGATGTGAGCAAACAGTCAATTAAACATCCCGACTCTATTAGTCTCTTCTTTCTCTTCTTCCTTTTCCTTGTCTCCCTGAATCCCTCCTCCTTCTTCTTTTTCTCCTTCTTTTATGAGATGATTTATACATTCAGGTATCTAAACCCAAGCTGTTCATCCCAACATTTGCTTTACATGGAGTGCGGTGGTGGTACTGAGAGTGTAGAGAAACCGCATGTGTCACTGAGGTCCTTGCCAATCCTTCACTTGTTTCTTTCAGTCACTAATCAATAAGTCTGTGCTACTCTGAACAGATGCAGTATGTAGAGTATCGAGCTGGGGGGTCAAATAGACTCTGCTTCTGTCTAGCTGTGTGTCCTTGAGGAAGTTACTGGATGTCTCTGGTTCTCCCTGTCCATAGCTGAACACAGGGACAAACACAGACCCCAAGGAATCACGAGAGTGAAATAAGAGAAGAATCCAATTTCCCGTTCTCTGTTAGAGATCCTCAAGTTTTTATGTCAGAGACTCTTTCCTCCTTGGCGTCAAATTCTATGTGCCGGATGAAAGATCATTTGTTCGTTCATTCACTAAATATTGACAGTAGGGCTCAGATGCTCTGCTGGCTCTGAGGGTTCAGGAGGGAATGGAAGATGCAAAATCCCTATTCTCATGGTGTTGGAATTCTAGCAGGGAAGAGCAGCAAGTCAACACCAAAGGAAAGCTTCGTGATGGAAAAAACTTTGCTTTTTATCCACTGTTGCATTCCTTACCCTGTGAACAGTGTCTGGCCCACAAAGTACTCAGTTAATATTCATGGAATGATTGAATAAATTCCATCTGGCACAAAAAATTGAAATAGGAGAGACTAGTAATATATTACTATTATAAATATTATAATATAGTAATATATTTCTATTATAAATATATTTATTCAATTGAAAAAATTACATCTGTATATATATTTATGTAAACAGTCTCTATTATTTCAACTATATATGTATATAATCTAAAAACAAATATATATCATCTCCAGTAATGATCAGTTCTATGAAGATAAATAAAACAGAGTGGAAAAAAAAGTTTCAGAATAGAGGAAGCCCTTATAGGAAGGTGATATCTGAGCAGAGATATAATTTCAAGTGAAGTAATAATCATGGCTAACGTTTATGAATCATGTAGTCATGTAAACACTGTTCTTAACAGCTTTCCACGTGTTAAATTAGTCAGGAACGGGAGCCTGATGGGCTGCCATCTATGGGGTCACACAGAGTTGGACACGACTGATGTAACTTAGCAGCAGCAGCAGCATGTAGCCCAGTGAGGAGGTGTCTAACATTGGCCATATGAATGTCAATGACATGAAGCAATGGGAATCAAGTAACTTGCCCAGGGTAATACAGCTGGAAAGAGAAGAGCTTGGGATTTGAGACCTACAGCTTGACTCTGGGGCTGTGCCTTCAATCATTATAGGGGCACTGCCTCAATTCTATCAAATGGGGATACATTCTCAAGCTTTGGAACCACCCCTTCTCCAGATCCAACTAACAAAGAGTCAATCATGCCCTGTTTCATAATCTGTGATGCCTCAAAACTAACCACCCAGCCAACCAAGCAACAAAAACTCAGAATCCGGATGACCCTATCCACCCCTCACTGTGAATCAGCATCTGTTAGAAGTGGAGTATGGTAGAGTTATGCTTCTCAAAAAGCTCCCTTAGTGACATGTACATCTAGCGATGATTGACAACATTGGTTGGGGTGGGGTGGAATGAAATTCAAGAAAACCTTGCATATCTATTCAAGAATCCACTGAAGAATGGGGGCTGCAGTCAGTGGTGGATGGAGACAAATTCAGGACCCTCCTCAAGACCTGGAGCAAATGTCACCTGTTCTATGATGCCTTCCCCCATCCAGGTGACTGCCATGTCCCCTCTTACCTCCTCTCTGTCCACCTTTCTATCACAGCTGGCAGGGTATGTGGTCATATCCCTTCTCCTGGGTCATAGGCTCCTCCAGGACAGATGCCATGTTCCCATTTTGTAAACATTAGAGACCTCTTGCAATGCACTTCATGAATTGAAAAGAATGCCCATGGGTACCTACATTAGGATTTCAGCATGCAGACCCAGAGACACAAACTATGAAAAGAGGCAACAACAGGATGGTCTGGGGAGAAAAGAAACTGAGTGAAAACAAGTCTGCCTTTTCTGGTCCCATTTCTCAACTTGCCCATGGCTGGGAGGCAGAAACAAGCTCCAGACCAAAACTCAGAGCTGTTAAAATAAAAAATCCCATCTACCACCTCCATTTTGTAAACAGCTACACTCCTTTCTGGGCTTCCCAGGTGGCTCAATGGTAAAGAATTCACCTGCCAATGCAGGAGATGCAGCTGGGAAGATGCCCTGGAGAAGGAAACAGCAATCCACTCCACTATTCTTGCCTGGGGAAACCCATGGACAGAGGAGCCTGACAGGCCACAGGCCACAGTCCATGGCGTCCCAGAGTCAGATACGATTGAGTGGCTGAGCATGTAATTTGTTACAACATCCTTAGGAAGAAAATATAAGCACATTGATGGGTCTTCTGGGTTGATCTTAACCAACATGTTGGTGAACAACCCATTCCTATACAAGGCAGACATTCTAATTATGTATATAATTTGATTTTGCTTATAAGAAGGTAATCTTTTTTTATCATTTATTTTCAACAGTTTGATCAGTTAGTCCCAACTCATGATGAGAAATTATTGTCAAACAGAACTGACAGTGTCATGGGTTAATTTTCATCCTGGATGATGCAGACACCCTAAGGCTGTGATGTTGAACATTTCACAGGAAGGTTGGGAAGAGCACCGTTTAGATAGGAAATAATGCACTTCTCATGGGAGGGATTGGAAAACTGTGTTCAGTTCAATCACTCAGTCCTGTTCAACTCTTTGTGACCCTGTGGACTGCAGCATGCTAGGCTTTCTTGTCCATCACCAACTCCTGGAGCTTGCTCAAACTCACGTCCATCAAGTTGGTGATGCCATCCGATCATCTCATCCTCTGTTGTCCCCTTCTCCTCCTGCCTTCAATCTTTCCCAGCATCAGGGTCTTTTCCAGTGAGTCAGTTCTTCCCATCAATTGGCCAAAGTTTTGGAGTTTCAGCTTCAGCATCAGCATCAGTCCTTCCAATGAATATTCAGGACTGATTTCCTTTAGGATGGACTGGCTTGATTTCCTTGTCAAGAGTCTTCTTCAACACCACAGTGTAAAACTGTGTACAGTAGCTTAAATTATAACTGTAAATGATGTATTTGGTCTCAAGATAAATCACCAGTTAGGCACATGAAAAGTGGATCCAATTAGGCCTGCTTTACAGTAAGTATCATGTTTATTTTCCATCTGTAAATTGATATATAATGCAGCAATTATAAATTAGAATTGTTATGCAATGATTGGTGATACATGAAGTTAATACTTTTATGAAAGTCCACCTGCATAAATTGCAGATGAATTAAGAACATGGTTGACTTGCTTGCAATGAAGTGAAAAGTTAATATAGACCTTAGGTTGAATTTGTGTCCATATATATATATACATATATATATATGTATATATATATCAAAGGATAAGAAATATAACATAAATTTTAACCATTTTTAAGCATATACTTTAATCATATCAGTCATCACTATTCCCAAAATAAATGTACATTGGTCACCACTGTCTATTTCCAAAACTTTGTCATCTCAGCATAAACTTTGCTGTTGTTGCTGTTCAGTTACTCAGCTGTGTGTCACTCTTTTGCAACTCCATGGACTGTAGCCTACCAGGTCTTCTATCCATGAGATTTCCCAGGCAAAAATATTGGAGTGGGTTTCCATTTCCTTCTCCAGAGGATCTTCCTGACTCAGGGATAGAACCCCCATCTCCTGTGTTGACAGGTGGATTCTTTGCTACTGAGCCACCCGGGAAGCCCTGTAGCAGAAACTTTCTTTGTGTGTGTGTGTGTGTGTGTGTAGGCTAACAATTTGAAAGTCATTTCTTTCTTTTTTTTTAAGTTAATTAATTAATTTATTTTTTACTTTATAATATTGTATTGGTTTTGCCATACATCAACATGCATCCACCACGGGTGTACACATGTTCTCCATCCTGAACCCCCCTCCCACCTCCCTCCCCATACCATCCCTCTGGGTCATCCCAGTGCACCAGCCCCAAGCTTCCTGTATCCTGCATTGAACCTGGACTGGCGATTCGTTTCTTATATGATATTATACATGTTTTAATGATATTCTCCCACATCATCCCCCCACCCCTCTCCCACAGGGTCCAAAAGACTGTTATATACATCTGTGTCTCTTTTGCTGTCTCGCATACAGGTTTGTCGTTACCATCATTAAATAATAGCTCTTCATTTCTCCTTCCTCTCCAGCCCCTGGTCACCTCTAATTGTCTTTCTGTCTTTATGAATTTGATCAATTATTTATTTCCTATAATTGGAATCATACAGTGTTTCTTCTTCTGTGTTTGGTTTAGTTCAGTCAGCATAAAGCTTTCAAGGTTCATCCATGTTGTAGCATATACAAGACTTCATTCCTTTCCGCAGCTGAATAGCTTTTTATTGTATGGAGAGAAAACATTGGTTTACCGGGTCACCTGTGTGTGGACACTTGAGTTGTTTCTACCAGTGAAAGTGAAGGTGAAGTCACTCAGTTGTGTCCAACTCTTTGTGACCCCATGGAATGTAGTCTACCATGCTCCTCCGTCCATGGGATTTTCCAGGTAAGAGTATTGGAGTGGGTTGCCATTTCTTTCTCCAGTTTCTACCAGTGGGTGATTATAAATAAAATATTGGATTTTAATAGATAGATGATGAGCATGGGTAAAATATCCCTTGAAATTTCAAACTCTTTCAAGTTTCCTTTTCAAAGTTCATACACTGGGAGATGGGAGAACTGAATCTTAAATGAATCATTATGGTACAGATCACACGCATGCACGCACACACACACACACACACACACACACACACACACACACAGATGAGAGAAATGGCAGCTAATTGAAAAACAGTAATTTTATGTCCTTAGCAAATAGTTAGGAGCCTTCTCTACCAAAACAGGTAAATTTCCAAACTATTTAGTGGAAAAGATTTTCTTTTTAAAATACCTTTAATCTGCATCTGACATGTATAGAAAAGAAAGGAAGGAAGAGGACATTCAGACTTATCTTCTTCAATACTTGAATATTTCAGAAAAACAAATAGACCTTTATCATTCAGATAATTGTCTCAAAAATTGTGTTTGCTTGTCAATGGCCTGGATTTATGTGAATGCTTATATTTAGAGGCACAACAAAATTTCACTGATTTTTTCAAGTGTTGGCCTTGATGTTCAAAATGGGCAGTGATACCAAGGGGCTGTTCTGTTTCCAACAGCCAGTTCTCTATTACAGACCTTTTGAAGGGATCCACAAAGAGTGTGTTAAAGAACAATGAATGCACGTGTGTTGAGTGTCTACCATGTGCCTGTCTGTGCTTGTGGCCTTTAATATGCACAAGAATTCCTTAATAGTACCATATTCCTATTTAACATATGAGCAAATTGATCTTCTGAAATAGTTAATCACATTTGTCCAGTATTAGCCCAAATTACCCCACTAGACCATTCAGGTATGACCTAAATCAAATCCCTTATGATTATACAGTGGAAGTGAGAAATAGATTTAAGGGCCTAGATCTGATAGAGTGCCTGGTGAACTATGGAATGAGGTTCGTGACATTGTACAGGAAACAGGGATCAAGACCATCCCCATGGAAAAGACATGCAAAAAAGCAAAATGGCTGTCTGGGGAGGCCTTGCAAATAGCTGTGAAAAGAAGAGAGGCGAAAAGCAAAGGAGAAAAGGAAAGATATAAACATCTGAATGCAGAGTTCCAAGGAATAGCAAGAAGAGATAAGAATGCCTTCTTCAGCGATCAATGCAAAGAAATAGAGGAAAACAACAGAATGGGAAAGACTAGAGATCTCTTCAAGACAATCAGAGATACCAAAGGAACATTTCATGCAAAGATGGGCTCGATAAAGGACAGAAATGGTATGGATCTAACAGAAGCAGAAGATATTAAGAAGAGATGACAAGAATACACAGAAGAACTGTACAAAAAAGATCTTCATGACCCAGATAATCATGATGGTGTGATCACTGACCTAGAGCCAGACATCCTGGAATGTGAAGCCAAGTTGGCCTTAGAAAGCATCACTATGAACAAAGCTAGTGGAGGTGATGGAATTCCAGGTGAGCTATTCCAAATCCTGAAAGATGATGCTGTGAAAGTGCTGCACTCACTATGCCAGCAAATTTGGAAATCTCAGCAGTGGCCACAGGACTGGTAAAGGTCAGTTTTCATTCCAATCCCAAAGAAAGGCAATGTCCAAGAATGCTCAAACTACTGCACAATTGCACTCATCTCACACGCTAGTAAAGTAATGCTCGAAATTCTCCAAGCCAGGCTTCAGCAATATGTGAACTGTGAACTTCCTGATGTTCAAGCTGGTTTTAGAAGAGGAAGAGGAACCAGAGATCAAATTGCCAACATCTGCTGGATCATGGAAAAAGCAAGAGAGTTCCAGAAAAGCATCTATTTCTGCTTTATTGACTATGCCAAAGCCTTTGACTGTGCGGATCACAAGAAACTGTGGAAAATTCTGAAAGAGGTGGGAATACCAGACCACCTGATCTGCCTCTTGAGAAATCTGTATGCAGGTCAGGAAGCAACAGTTAGAACTGGACATGGAACAACAGACTGGTTCTAAATAGGAAAAGGAGTACATCAAGGCTGTATATTGTCACCCTGTTTATTTAACTTATATGCAGAGTACATCATGAGAAACACTGGACTGGAAGAAACACAAGCTGAAATCAAGATTGCCGGGAGAAATATCAATAACCTCAGATATGCAGATGACACCACCCTTATGGCAGAAAGTGAAGAGGAACTATAAAGCCTCTTGATGAAAGTGAAAGTGGAGAGTGAAAAAGTTGGCTTAAAGCTCAACATTCAGAAAACGAAGATCATGGCATCTGGTCCCATCACTTCATGGCAAATAGATGGGGAAACAGTGGAAACAGTGGCAGACTATTTTTCTGGGCTCCAAATTCACTGCAGATGGTGACTGCAGCATGAAATTAAAAGATGCTTACTCCTTGGAAGGAAAGTTATGACCAACCTAGACAGCATATTAAAGAGCAGAGACATTACTTTGCCAACAAAGATCCATCTAGTCAAGGCTCTGGTTTTTCCAGTAGTCATGTATGGATGTGAGAGTTGGACTATGAAGAAGGCTGAGCACTGAAGAATTGATGCTTTTGAACTGTGGTGTTGGAGAAGACTCTTGAGAGTCCCTTGGACTGCAAGGAGATCCAACCAGTCCATTCTGAAGGAAATCATCCCTGGGATTTCTTTGGAAGGAATGATGCTAAAGCTGAAACTCCAGTACTTTGGCCACCTCAGGCGAAGAGTTGACTCATTGGAAAAGACTCTGATGCTGGGAGGGACTGGGGGCAAGAGGAGAAGGGGACGACAGAGGATGAGATGGCTGGATGGCATCACTGATCGATGGACGTGAATTTGAGTGAACTCCGGGAGTTGGTGATGGACAGGGAGGCCTGGCGTGCTGCGATTCATGGGGTCACAAAGAGTCGGAAATGACTGAGCGACTGATCTGATCTGATCTGACCCCAAATTAATGTCAAGATTTAAGACCTAGTTTTTTTTTTTTTTTTTTTTTTTTAACTGGGAAACAGATAAATAGAGGAAAAAATGTAAATCACAGCTGAATTGGATACTTCAAGTGCAAATCAGAACTAGGTAGAGTCTTTAATTGTGTGGAAAATGCAAATCGCTACTAAAGATAGAACTTCCAAATTAAAGAAAGTAGAAAACGAATCTGCCATGCATTCTTTTTAGAATGCTGTACACAGCTTCTAATATGCAGTGTTAAATGTCTCAGTAACTTTCTTTTGTGTTTGACAGATTATCTGAGAGGTCCTGTAGCTCTGCCTACGCAGAGGACCAAATTTCCCTGCTGACCCAGTCCACAATTTGTTCTAAGTGTATCTTTTCTCCTCATAAGGTTTGGTTGGGCTATAATAAAAACACAGTGTATCATGGAACAAATGATTCATGCAAAATCACTTAATCACCATCACACACAATCAAAAGATTGGGCTGAAAATAGGCAAATGCTTTAGGTCAAATAGTTGAAATTACATAGTTGGCCTGAGGACTTTTAATAATGATACCTTGCATTTGTATAATGGATTCTAAGATTCATGAAAGCTTATACCTATATTAATCTCTCTTTTAAATATGACCAAAAATCCATTAAATACGTGTTCTGTCCATTTTATTGTCAAGGAACAACCAAGCATGGCAGCTAGTCTCCAAAGAGGTCCCCCCAGTGAACCACGCCTTCTATTATTCAGCTCCTTAAATAGTCCTTTCCTACTGAATCTGGGCTGGCCCCACTGTAACAATACCGTGTAGCAGTAGTTTCTCTAGGTAACACTTGCAATTTTTGCTTTGCTCTTTAGAACACTCATTCTGGGGAAAGTCAAGTACCATAGAAAAGTTTCCACCAATGACCTTAAGTCTGCTATGCGGTAAGGAAGCACAAGTAGGTCACACGGAGGGCAGAGGGAGGGAGACCCAGCCAGCCCCCAGGCATGGCAGTCATTCCAACTGAGACATCAAGTCAGTCGGTCAGTCGGTTCAGTCGCTCAGCCATGTCCCATACTTTGTGACCCCATAGACTGCAGCATACCAGGCTTCCCTGTCCGTTACCAACTCCCAGAGCCTGCTCAAACTCAAGTCCATTGAGTCAGTGGTGCCATCCAGCCATTTCATCCTCTGTCATCCCCTTCTCCTCTCACCTGCAATCTTTCCCAGCATCAGGTTCTTTTCAAATGGGTCAGTTCTTCACATCAGGTGGCCAAAGTGTTGGAGTTTCAGTTTCAACATCAGTCCTTCCAATGAATATTCAGGACTGATCTCCTTTAGGATGGACTGGTTGAATCTCCTTGCAGTCCAAGGGACTCTCAAGAGTCTTCTCAAACACCACAGTTCAAAAGCATCAATTCTTCAGCGCTCAGCTTTCTTTATAGTCCAACTCTCATATCCATACATGACTACTGGAAAAACCATAGTTTTGACCTTTATTAGCAAAGTGATGTCTCAGCTTTGTAATATGCTGTCTAGGTTGGTCATAACTTTTCTTCCAAGGAGCAAGCGTCTTTTAATTTCATGGCTGCAGTCACCATCTGCACTGATTTTGGAACCCAAAAATATAAAGGCATCAAACATGTCATTAACAAAGCTGTCTTGGATCTCCAACTCAGCTCAGCCTTCAGGCAGCTTCAATCCTAGCCACCATCTGAATGCAACTGGGTGAACACCCTAGGAAGAACTGGCCAGAATTTCCCAGCCCACCCTCAGAACTACCAGAGATAATAAATGTAGCATGACTCTTAAGTTTTAGAGTAATTTGTAACATCGAAATGGGTAATTTTAATACTAGGTCTGTGTGTGTGTGTGTGTGTGTGTGTGCGCGCGTGCGTTCTCAGTTGCTCAGTCATATCCTGCTCTCTGTGGCCTCATAGACTGCAGCTTGCCAGGCTCCTCAGTCCATGGAATTTTCCAGGCAAGAATACTGGATCGGGTTGCCAATTCCTACTCCAAGGTATCTTCCCGACCCAGGGATTGAAACTGCATCTCTTACTTCTCCTACATTGGCAGGTGGATTCCTTTACCACTGCACCATCAGTTAAGCCCAGAATACCAACTCTACCTAACTTTTGTTGTTTTTCCCATTGCACCAAAACGACTACTAAATGAAGACGTTAACTTTACTCAGCTGCTGTCATCTAGATATTGGCTTCCTGCAAAACACTGTGAGGCAGTGGTTTCCTAGGAAGCAACTGGATTTCATCAGGGGACCAAAGTGTCTGGTGGGGAGTTATACAAGTGATATGACATCAAACATACAGCGTGGAAGGTATTAAGGGGTAGTTCTGAGTTCTCATCCATTATAAATTCAGCATGAACAGTGACTTGACTCCTCTAGAACGCACACCCTTCTTCCATAAAACAAGAAGATTAGCTTAAATTATTTCTAAGTTCTCTTTCAACTTTATCAGTGGATAGGTATCAGCTGATGTTTACCCTCTGGTTGTTGACTGCGTTTTCAAAAAGAGGTAATTTATTTTTAATACACACAAGTCATGTGTTGGAAAAATCTGAAGCAAGGCAAAATATTGGCAGTGATTATTTCTAGATAATCTTACTTGAAGGATTCAGTTTTCATACAACAAATATGTATTCCTTGGGTAGCAAAAAAGTCATGCATTTTGTTTGTTTTCAATAGAGAGTATATAAAAGTGAGTATAAATTGAGAAGAATGGCTAAAAAGTAGATTTAAGACTTTGTAGTGTGTGTGTGTGTGTGTGTGTGTGTGTGTGTGTTAGTTGTACAGTCATGTCTGACTCTTTGCAACCCCATGGACTGTATAGCCCACCAGGCTCCTCTGCCCATGGAATCCTCCAGGCAAGAATACTGGAGTCATTCCCCTCTCCAGGGGATCTTCTCCACCCAGGGATCAAACTGGGTCTTATACATTGCAGGCAGACTCTTTACCATCTGAGCCACCAGGGAATTTTCTACTATTAATACATAACAAAAATTATAAATCTAGCAGGTTAAACCAACATACTTCTATTATTTCAGTTTCCATGAGACAGGAGTCCAAGCAGGCCCTCACTGGGTGGCAGTCAAGGTCTCAGCCAGAATGTTCTCATCTGGAGCTTGGGGCCCTCTTCCAAGTTGACATCTTGTTGGGAAACTTGAGTTCTTTGCACCTGTAGGACCATGGCTTTTGTTTCCTTGCTGGATGATGGCTGAGGGACCCTTCCAGTATTGCTGGCCACTGCAGTCCCTTGATAAGCTTCTTACATGGCAGGTGACTTCAAATCTAGTAGGAGAATCTTTCTCCCTCCCCAGTATGCTAAGCTGACTCGGAGTCTCAGAAAACCTGATAACGTCACATGCAATTATCCTTACCAGATAATGTAACTCAATCAAGAGGGTAAATATCTCATCTCATTTACAAGTTCAGCTTACATTCAAGAGGAGAAAATTATATAGGGTATGTACACCAGGGACGAGGAATCTTGGGAGGACATTCTTGAATTCTACCTACTACATCTCCTTGCTGATGTTTATCTTAAGTTCCTAATCTCTATGTTTGCTTTCTTTACGCTCTAGTTCTTTTCATGAGCAAGTATGTTAAAGAAAGGACTCTCTTCTGCACTGAAAGGTGGGGTAACCTGGAGATACTAGGCTACCCTACTAGTACTAGCTAGTACTACATATATGCTAGCCAAGAAGACAGTTCAGGGAACAAATCTAGCTCTATTTACTAGTCATGTGACTTTGAGAAAATTACTTAATGTCTCTTGCCTTAGATGTCCCATCCACAGAATGAGGTTAATAGTAATGTCTGCCTCAGAGGCTAATCTGAAAATTAAATGAGATAATACATACCCAGCTTTTCATTAATACTCAGTATTATTCCATTACCCTCTAAATGGGGTGACACCAGTCATGAGAGCTAAATTGCTTTTCAATGTTGATGAGTTTTTGTAGAATTATGATCCCTTATATTTGTACATTGGCCACTAGCCATGCAAGACTCACAGAATCTGTGTGAAGAAGGCATCACTTATCTTGCTTTGCAGAAAGGTACCAGAAGTTGAGAGAAGCTACAGAAATTGCCCAAGGTCACACTGCTGTGAAAAACTAGGTTCAGGATTAGCTCTCTAAGTTTAGGACTTCAGAATCCAAGGTCAGCATACTTTCCAGTGTGCCAACATGAAAAAAGTAGAATGAGATTTGTTCTTCATAGGACCTGGTGTAGAACTCATATCCACTGGAGGAAGCTAGGGGAATAGAGATGTAGTTGGAGGAAGCATGAATTTTAGTGGCCAATCTGGAGATGCAATGGCTTGCCTTAGGGAATACTGGATTCTCTACTAGTGCAATATTCGGAAAGAGGTTGTATCATACGGCATAGTGGAGAAAGCTTGAATGTTGGAATGATTCATTTCGTTCATAAATGTTTGTAACTCTTAGGTCAAACATTGTTCTATTTGCTTGGGATATGATGGTCAGAAAAAAAACAGTGAGCTTGGATTGAGTATTTCCCCCGGGTTTTGTAAGGATTAAGTAAACAGCATACTGTGAACTGCTAACAGTGGTGGCCCAGAGAAGGGGTTCCCAGGACGGCAGCTCCCGAAGCCAGGATATGGTGAAGGGGGTTTTCACATCAGATTGACATCTGGGCTAGAATTATAATTCAATCCACAAACAAGTATTTGCTATCTACCATGTGCCAGGCACAATGCTGAGCGCCAGGGTGTTGTAACCAAGAGGAAAAGACATTCATTCAGGAGCTCTAAATTAATTACTAACCAAACAATAGAGATACGATATCTTGTAAAATAAGTAAGATGGAGTGATGCCCTCATATTGGTGAGAACCAGGAAGCTTTCATGAAGCTGGAGGTTGATGGTAATGCATGGACACTGTTGATAGTCTGAGAAGCCAAAAGAAGAGACTACTCCTTGATAATGGTTAAGTCTATCATTGTATTTAGCACTGCTGTGTGTCAGAGAACAAAGTGGTCTCATTCCTTATGGGAAAAATTAGAATAACCCTGTTGTATTACTGGCTGGTCATATTATTCATAAGAAATACAGAGAGACTAAGACCTCTATGCAAGTTTACTATCTTAGAGTGGATGCTCTAGAAGCGAAGCCCGAGATGGGGAGTCCTGTATTCTTGATGCTGCTGCTGCTAAGTCACTTCAGTCGTGTCTGACCCTGTGCGACCGCCTAGACGGCAGCCAGCCAGGCTCCTCCGTCCCTGGGATTCTCCAGGCAAGAACACTGGACTGGGTTGCCATTTCCTTCTCCACCTGTATTCTTGGGCAAGTCATTTACTAGGAATGGGATTGTGGAAGAAATAGATAATCAGGGACACAGAATAAAACAGGAGAGGAAACTAGGCAGAAGTGTGGCTTCAGGAGAAGTTTGTGTGCACGCACGTGTGCTAAGGCGTTTCAGTCGTATCCGACTCTGTGCAACCCTATGGACTATAGCCCTCCAGGCTGCTCTGTCCATGGGATTCCCCAGGCAAGAATACTGGAGTGGGTTGCCATGCCCAACTCCAGTAGGATCTTCTGGGCCCAGGGATCAAACCCATGCCTCTTGCGTCTCCTGCATTGGCAGGCGTGTCTTTACCACTAGTGCCACCTGGGAAGCCCTCAGGAGAAGTCTAGCCTCCACTTGATCCCACGAATTCTGGAACGTGAGTTGTACCATAGAGGTTGTCCTGCCCAGAGACCAGGAGGCTGGGATGCTTCCCCGTGATCCTATGCCTCATGCCACATCAGTCAATCATTAGTCACAGGCAACCCCATGGAGAGTAGAGAAGAAGTGTGGGCATTACTTCCCAGGCACCTCCAGGGATGGCAGAAACCGACAATTAAGAGAAATGCCCCAGAACATAGTACACAGGGTGAGCTTTCAGCAGCCAGATGGGGGTGGGGAATGGGCTATGGGGAATCAGAGTATTTTTCTGATGAATGGAGTCCAGACTGGACACCAACTGCAAAAGCCATGGTCCTGAAGCTGGGAAATTGTGGGAAACCAGGGCCTTGGGGCCTCCTGTTTCAAAACCAGTCTTGATCTACTTCCCAAAGTTCTCAATGCTTTTAACCACTAAACCAAATACCCACAAAGTTAACAGGTTTTACTTTATCTTACTGAATGCTCCCCAAAATAGAGTTAAGTAAATGTCAGTCCATTTATATTCAGAAAAAAAAAAAAAATTGAGTTTCTGGGAATTTGAACCTAATACCTGGTGGAATTGGGATTCAGATTGATTCAGGTCTCCTAGCTCTCCTTGTTTTTTCTCTCAGGTCACCTAACTTGGAAATTTGAGGAAAGTGGAGTGAGGATCTTGATTTCAGGGTGAACGGAAGAGTCAGGGTCATTCCTTCCACCAAAATATTTCAGTTAAACACTTCAGTCAAGCATCTCAGCATCTTGGTCCTCATCCCTTGCTTGCCATTTGGAGAGCGCCTTTGTGCTGTTCTGGTCTTTAGCTCAAGCTCAGACTTTCTAAATGAACATCTACTAGTAAGGAACCTGATTTATCACATCCCTTTTGTATCAGGATTCAGCGACTCTTGGCTTGAAGATGATCCAATAGCACTAGAGAGTGCCTCCTGAGATTCTGGATGCCTCTTATGTTTTTAGGAGCTTCTCTGGTGGCTCAGTGGTAAAGAATCTGCCTGTAAATGCAGGAGGCCTGGTTCAGTCCCTGGGGCAGGAAGATCCCCTGGAGAAGGAAATGGCCACCCCCTCCAGTATTCTCGCCTGGAATATCCCATGGACGGAGGAGCCCGAGGAATATGCTTTACTTCTTCCTCTGCTGACTCACAGTTGCATAGACTTTTAGTAGCAGGGCGTGGACACTAGAGGCTAAATTCCAGTTGTAGCCATCAGTGGCTCTGGCATTGTGGTCAGGCTCTTCAGCCTCTGAGTTTGCATTTCCTCCCCTGTAAAATTAGGGCTATGTCATTTCCTACTTCTCAGAGTTACCACATGGGTTAAAAACAACATATTTAAAATACCAAGCACATAGCAGGTATGCAAAAATGGTAGTTATTTTTATCTGACAGATATACACCTGCACAGGAGAGAGAGACGCATGGATGCCTACTAAGCCAGCTTCCGCCACTTGGGAAGCAGATGTCAAGGCCACAGAGTGAGCTCCCAGTGTGTTGAACCCACTCCCATGCCCAGGAGACCTTCTCTGCTTGCATCTCTACTTCCTCCGCCTCCACACCCCCACTGCCTTGATTCCTTAACCTGCTCTTGTCCAGAATGCCCTGCTCTGGTTACCTCCATTGCCTCCTGCGCTCCGGCTCTATGGCAATTCCCCCAAGAAGCCTTCCTGCAGTAAGGACAGGGTCCTGTGGCCCACAGGATAAGCGATCTGGGTCACAGCTTTGCCACGCCACCCTTCCCATTTCTTCCTACTCTGAGCAATGGTGTGGTTAAATGATACCTCTGTCATCTCTCACTTTATATGATCCTTGATGCCAACATTCCCCATCTCTGAGACCACCATCCCTATAGCCGGAATAGTATTCCTCTCTTTATTATTATCATTTAAAAATATTTATATATATTTATCTGGTTGCTCCAGGTCCCAGTTGTGGCATGTGGGATCCCCAGTCACAGGATGTGAACCCCCGGCTGAGGAAGGCAAATTCCTGACTGCAGCATGCAACCTCTTAATTTGGTTTGTGGGATCCAGTTACTGGACCAGGGGGCCCCCTGCTTGGGGGATGCAGAGACTTAGCCTCTGGACCACCAGGGAAGATCCCTCTACTTATTTTCTTTTAAAACAATGGGGCAGGTCCATGTCTTATGCCTCAGTTAGTCCACTCTATCCTGGGGCTAACTGACTTCTCTCAGGGATATTCTTGAATCCATATTGAAGGCCCTAAGCACACTACACTGGCTAATCTATACAGTTTAAGCTGCCTGCTTTCCTTTTTTTTAATTTAAACACAGAATAGCCTTCCTAGCGCTTCTATGCTTTTGTTGTTTTTATTTTAAACACAGAACAGTTAATGACTATTTATTCCTGGATTAACATTTTCATTCTCCTGAGAGCTTAGTGCCATGCTAAGCACGTAGTAGGGTCTCAAAAGAAAAACACAATTGTAATGAATACTCAAACTCTCAGCAGTGATCTCTGACTCTACCTCTGCGGTAGCAGGCACTCTGAACACTGGCCTCTTCTGCCCCACATGTCCTTTCTGCTGTGTACTGTCTCCCAAGATAGAAAGAGCAAGGCACTCTGCTCAGAGGCACACCAGCAGTTTTGCTAAAATAGCAAATTTCCAGGCTGTGAGCTGATAACCAAAATAGTGTTATCAGGGTTTCAGCACTATCTGATTCCTGGAGGATGGGAGGGGGCTGTCTGATGCCTCAGAAGCATCAAGTGAAGTGAATATTCCAAATATCCGGAACACAATAGCTGAGACCCTGCTCAGCTGTTCTCCGTCGCCCTGCGAGGAGGGCATCACCCAGGCTGGCCCTGAGCCTAGACCAATCCAGGCAGCAACCTCACTCCCTAGGCTTTTCTCTGTTAATAGACTTCCTGTGAGGCGTTTGGAGACAGATCAGGTGTCCACCTGACTCCTGAGTCACTGCATTTGGGCCTCTGAGTAGGCCCACCCTGGTCTACGGCAGGACCCCTCTGAATCTGACCGTGCTCAGATGAGAGCCAAGGGCCTGGAACAGGTCTGGAGCAACGGCCTCATACTGCTTATCCCTTCCAAATGGCTGGCTCAGGGGGTACCAAAAACAGGTGAATAGAAATAGCTACCAGGGCCCCTGACCCTTGCCTATGGTAGACCTCCATGACAGCATTTTTAGTCAACAACACTCCCATTGGGCTTCCCAGGTGGCTCAGTGGGGAAGAATCCACCTACCAATTCAGGAGATGCCAGAGATATGGGTTCGATCCCTGGGCTGGGAAAATCCCCTGGAGCAGAAAATGGCAACTTACTCCAGTGTTCTTGCCTGGAAAATCCCATGCACAGAGAAGCCGGGGGGGAGGGGGGGGGCTGTAGTCCATGAGGTTGCAAAGAATCAGATGTACCTGAGCACATAAGCACACCTCCAAACCAAAAATTATTGAATTTATACCCATTGATCATCTTAAATTGAGTCATCCCCTAGCATCAGCTGTGTCAGCCACAAAAGTTAGATCACGTCTCCAGTGCTTGGTCCCTCCCTCCTTCATCCCTAACCACCACCTTCTTGCCCCAACAGCACAAGCTTCAAGTACACCATCCCGAGGGTCCTGGCATGCTTAGGTATTTTGCAAAAAGCATCCTCTTTGGAGTCAGAAAACACATATCAGAGTCTCCCCTTAGTCACCCAATTCCTGGGCAACCTTGATAACTTGATTTCATCTTTGTCTCTCATTTTTTCAGCCTTCATCTATTACAGTGGGTATAATAGAAGTAAGATCCAGTGGTGCACTATAAAGGGAAACACTCTGCAGATGGTAAAGTACCGTGTCAACAGGAAGCCCACTCTATTTCTGCCACACCCTCTGGGGAGCTGTTTTTTTTTAATGACAACCTTGACTTCCCGGGTGGCTCAGACGGTAAAGGATTTTCCTACAATAATAATAATAACTTTGGCATCCTGTTGGATTTTCTGCTTCAGCATTTGATGCTCTGATTCTTTTTTGTTGTGGTGGTTTGTTTTTTTCTTCTTTCTTGTCTACTGCTGCTGCTAAGTCGCTTCAGTCATGTCCGACTCTGTGCAACCCCATAGACGGCAGCCCACTAGGCTCCCCCATTCCTGGGATTCTCAAGGCAAGAACACTGGAGTGGGTTGCTGTTTCCTTCTCCAATGCATGAAAGTGAAAAGTGAAAGTGAAGTCGCTCAGTCGTGTCCGACTCTTCGCGACCCCATGGACTGCAACCTACCAGGTGCCTCTGTCCATGGGATTTTCCAGGCAAGAGTACTGGAGTGGGGTGCCATTGCCTTCTCCGAATGAAGGTGCAGAGAAGGCATTTTCTGTTGTCTGTGCAGGGCCCAGGGTGGAACGCAGTCCATGCTAAGGTCCAGCCAGACTGGTGAAGCATAACTAAGGTGACTCACTTCCCTGATAGCACGGCTGAGAAAACCTCAGGCTCCTTCTTGCTCTTTCCCTCTGGCTCAGGCTCACCTCTTGGGATGGAAGACATTTGGCACCAGAAAAGTAATATGTCAGGAAGAACTGTCTCTAGGTCTTTCCATTTGCATTTAGGGGGAAAATGGGTAGAGAAAAAAACCAATAAAATAAAATAAAATAAAAAACCCTTGGGCTTTGACTCTAAGTGGACTCTGAGCTCTGTTTTATAGTCAACGTGAACTTGGGCGAGTTCCTTATCTTCACTGTGCCTGTTTCTTCCACTGTGAACTTGCCAGAATAATTCCTCCTTCCTGGGGTTGCTTGAGGGAAATCTCAATGAGTTCCTCTACAAAATGTCTATTTCAGTCCTCTGCCTTAAGTAAGAACTATGTCAGGAGACGCATTTGTGTCCTTGTAATTTTTTGTTTTACCGTAACGAACATATTTGTATTCATAATAAGAAAAAAAAATCTGATTTATTTAATTCTGTATGAGGCTGACTGAACGAAGAATGCAGGAGAAAACTGAGGCTCAGAGGGGCTTATCTGATCATTCCTAACAACCCAGTTGTTCAGGGCAGAAGTGAAACTGAAATTGGGCCCCTCGTCTCTGAGGCAGGTGCAAGGGGTTCCAAACCTATATCTGCCACTGCTTTGAACTTTTTTCTCTTTTCAATTTCAACCCTTGGGAATTTAAATTTCTTTTCACATTCAGGACTCCAAATTTGGAACTGATGTTTTAAACATGCACACACCCAGATCTCAAAGCATATGGAATATATGTCTATAAGTGCATATTGATCTTTCAGGAAAGAGATTAATAGACTCGGAGAAGGCAATGGCACCCCACTCCAGTACTCTTGCCTGGAAAATCCCATGGATGGAGGAGTCTGGAAGGCTGCAGTCCATGGGGGTCGCTGAGGGTCCGACACGACTGAGCGACTTCACTTTCACTTTTCACTTTCACGCATTGGAGAAGGAAATGGCAACCCACTCCAGTGTTCTTGCCTGGAGAATCCCAGGTATGGGGGAGCCTGGTGGGCTGCCGTCTGTGGGGTCACACAGAGTCGGACACGACTGAAGTGACTTAGCAGCAGCAGCAGCAGCCCAAGCAAACGGTTATCCCTTTAGTCAGCTTTTCACAGATGGGGACATGCAAAGATTCTGCAATTCCTCTTTTCTATTCTAAGTGACTTTCTGGAGACCCACTGCCACCTGGGGCAAAGTACACAGCCCCAAGATCATTCTGAAAGCCAGGTTTAATTTCCTTTATTGTTGTTTCATCTATTGCTGCAATCAGAAGGAAGTGTAAGCACTCTTTGAAGCAAGTCTCTTGCTGGTTAGCAACTAACTTCTCCAGCTTAATTGCTTTGTCCTCTTGGAGTTTACGTGGAGTTAGAATCCACACTCAGGGACCTGCTAAAGCTGGAAATGGGTGAAACTGTCACCTCCAAGAATAACAGGCATCTCAATGAAGATAAGTCTCACAATGAAAGTAAAAAATAAATCTGATGACCTCAGGGAGACATTAAAATTTTAAACGACAATGAAGACAGGAGAGAAGGGGAGAGGAAGGTAATAACTATGAAAAACATTTTTTTTAAAGCATAACAAAGAAATATACGCGATGAATGAACACACACAGCTATTTGGAGTTGGGGGCAAGTTAATTATATTCAAAAAAGACTGCATCTCCAGAATTTCTTTCTTTTTTTTTTTTGCAGTTAAATATTTTAGTTCCTTCATATAGAGACATATTACACATGTTAACAACCATGAAAAACAATACAAAATGCCCTCGATTTAACAAGTAGAAAAATATAACTAGTATATATGGCAATTGTGAATCTAATACTGTACAGAAGTAATTTATGGATCTTACAAATAAATTATACTTAAATGCCCTTTTAAAATTCTTTCCCCCACCCTAGATGTACACCAGAACTTACAATAGGAAAGGTTCCGAGCCTAGCTTATCGCAAAAAAAAAAAAAAAAAAAATCAGTGCCAGTCAAATGTTCTGCCGACAAGCTCAAAGAATTTCTTATTTGGCTCATGAAAATATTCGTGCAGTTTATTGAGGAGTCTGGGGTCCACTTGGGGGTGCGCCCGGCCTTTGGACTCGTGTAAGCAGCGGTCCCGGCCGCTGTCCCTCAGGCAGTAGAAGCCCTTGGTTTTGTTAAAGTAGAAGTTGGAGGCGTTGATCTGCGGCGACAGCCTCAGGAACCGCTCCACCTTCTGGATCTCGGGGAAGGGGTCCCTGATGAGGCGGTCGCCGTCCACGATGTGGATGCGGCGCAGCGGGAAGAAACGCAGCCAGTTCTGCATGTGCAGGTGGTACAGGCTGCGGTTGAGAGCCTTGTAGTCCACGTTGAGGCGGCCGTCGCGCACCAGGAACTCCTCGATGGACGGGTAGGGCTTGCGCTTCTGCACGTGGTTGTAGAACACTTGCGTGTAGTCGGATAGCACGCGCTCCGACGGGTCCCGCAGGATAAGCAGCAGCCGGATGGCCGGGTTCATGCCGTGGACGCGCTCAGGCACTTTGGGCGACGTGAAGTACGCAGGGGTCTTTTCCACCGTGAGCTGGTGTGGGGCGGAGAAGGGCATCTGGCTGAGGTACCAGCCCAGGCCTTGGCTGTAGTGCTCCTCCCAGTCGAAGAAGTGCACCTCGTTCTCGGCGGCCGCCACGTCCGGATGCAGGCTGAGCATCTCCAACAGTGCGCGGGTACCGCCCTTGCGCACTCCGATGATGATGGTCTGCGGCAGCTGCTGGGCGGAGCCGTTGGGGGCTGCGCCGTCGGAGATCTCCTCCTGGAGGGCTGCCGCTTTCCGCACCAGCTCCGGCAGGCCCGGCTCGTCCCCTGGCACCACCGCGGGGCGGGAAGGCACTAGCTGGAGCTGGGCCACCAGCATCACGGCGCCCAGGAGCAGCGGGGCCATGCCGGACACCACGGTGGCTTCACTGGGCCGGGCGCCGCTGGGTCATGAAGTGCTGCCCGCGGGGAGACGTCTCCAGATCAGTGACACATGGGTATTGCAGGCTTCTGATTACTAGGAAACAAAGGGGAAAATATTAACCCCACGTAAATACTTGGCTTAATCAAGCTGACAACTCTGTCATCTTTGGCAAGACACTCAGCTCCTCGGGGTTTTCTCAGTTTCTTTATTAGATGGTAAAAAATCTGCATGCAATGCTGGAGACCCAGGTTTGATCCCTGGATGGGGAAGATCCCTTGGAGAAGGAAATGGCAACCCGCTCCAGTATTGTTGCCTGGTGAATCCCATGGGCAGAGGAGCCTGGCAGAGGAGTCCACAGGGTCGGGTAGCAAAGAGTGTGACATGGCTGAGTGACTTTCACTTTCACTTATCCTATCAAGCAGTGTCAAACAGTTTCTGCACCAGGCAAGAGAGTAAATGGTTAGGCTTTGGGGGACATATAGTCTCCATGGGAACTCTTTCAGCTATGTTGATTTTCTCTTAAATGTCCACAGACAATGCACAGAGACTTGGGTGTAGTTGTGTTCCAATAAAGTCTTATTTATGGGCACTGACATTTGAATTCCGTATCACTTTCATGGGTCATTAAAAATTATTATTCTTTTACTTTTTTTCCCCCCAATATTTATATGTTTAGTGCTTTATTGACACAAAAACCAGGCCAGATTTGGCCTGTAGTCCTATTTTGCCAAACTTTGCTACAAAGGAAAAAGATTGGGAAGGTCTGTTGGACCTCAGGAAACATCAGTGAATAGCAACTAGCTTCGAGCCCCAGGCAGAGGGGCAAGAGACAGCGAAGCAGCCATGGTTTCTGCTCCCCTACCCATGAGGGGCTTCTGATTTAATAGGACCGGCGAACTTGTTTGAAAAATGGAACGGTTAGTTCCTGTTGTTCACTTGTCCCTGGATCCAGTTCTTGCTGTGGCCTCAGTGCAGAGGGGAACGTACTTCCCAGTGATTTTAAGATTTGGCCAGTGGCACGTGGGCAGATTGACTGGTCTGAGCTCCTTGCAGTCCAAAGGACTCTCCAGAGTCTTCTCCAGCACCACAATCCAAAAGCATCAATTCCTTGGAACTCAGCCCAAACCAGTCAAACCTAAAGGAAATCAACCCTGAATATTCATCGGAAGGACTGATGCTGAAACTGAAGCTCCAATACTTTGGCCCTGGATGCAAAGAGCTCACTCATTGGAAAAGACCCCAATGCTGGGAAAGACTGAGGGCTGAAGGAGAAGGGGGCTGCAGAGGATGAGATGGTTAGATAGCATCACTGACTCAATGAACATAAGTTTGAGCAAACTCAGGGAGATAGTGGAAGAGAAAGGAGGCTGGTGTGCTACAGTCCATGGCATTGCAAAGCGTTGGACACGACTTAGTGAATGCACAACAACGTGGGCAGAAACGACAGTGTGCCAGTGCCCAGCAGAGGCCTTAAGAGGAGTGTGTTTTCACATGTCCTCAGTCCTTACACCATTGTGATGAACAACAACAAAAAAAATGTGCCCAGGTCCCAGGAGAAAGACAAACCGCACTTGGCATAGAGCCACCCCATGTGTGCAGCCTAGCCATTTCCCTCGTGTGTGAGAATGCATGCTTGTGGTTTTAAGCTGTTGAGTTTTGGGCTGGTTTGTATTGCAGTACAAATTTGGCAAAAGTTAACCGACACAACCTGACTGCAAGCATCAGTATGGTATCCGTTATGATCACAGTTCAGGT
The DNA here is from genome assembly GCF_032452875.1 of Bos javanicus. NCBI lineage: Eukaryota > Metazoa > Chordata > Mammalia > Artiodactyla > Bovidae > Bos > Bos javanicus. The sequence goes on from NC_083873.1 coordinate 106,825,725, forward strand.
ACTTTGAGGACCTGCGTTCCTTCATTTTGCCTGAAACAATTAGGGATGTCTTCCTAGTAGAGCAAGTGTGTGCAGTGGGCCTGGAGGGATGAACAGGTGAGGTTACTGGAAGGAACAAAAAACTTTCACACAAGCAAAGGTTAACTGTTTATAAAGAGCGAGTCTTGCAGTCTGCTCAGTGGAATGTTACCCCAACACGGCAGTGGAAAGTAGAAATGCAGGACAGTTATAGATGAGGGTCTTGCCCAGGGACACAAAAATTTATTCCACTTCAAGATTCACGGTCTAAATTTAAAGCTCTAAACGCAGGGCTCTTCCCATGAACTGCCTGCTTTATGCCTTCTCCTCCTTTAACTCTCTGAGATTTATCACATTTGGGCGTTAAAGTCCCTAAGGAGCACAGGCACTGCTGAGCTGCAGCGTATGGGCCCCCAAGACACATGAGCCACGGTTGATGTTTTTACGGGGCTGATAAGCAGCAATCTGTGTTTGACCCTCTCTAGGAAAGAGGCGATTGGAAGCTCTGTTTTAAATAATCTCTGTCTAAACACAGCTTAGGGAGAGTTGGAGACAGGCCCAGTTTGGGGACTGTAGGACTTACAAAGCCAGAAAACATATTTTCCATCAAGAAGGCCCATCATCTTCATTATGCCAGGTTTAAAATTCACTTTAATAGTTTAAAACTTGTCTGGTGGTAGAGGTATAGTTGCTAGTTGTGTTTGACTCTTTTGACCCCATGAACTACATAGCCCACCAGGCTCCACTGTCCATGGGATTTCCCAGGCAAGACTTCTGGAGTGGGTTGCCATTCCCTTCTCCAGGGGATCCTCCCGACCCAGGGATTGAACCCAGACTTCCTGCACTGCAGGCAGATTCTTTACTGGCTGATCCACTAGAGAAGTACTAAAATTTGTCTTGAATGTGTAATGAAGAACAATATACAGGGCTTCCCTGTTTATGATCAAATTGATTTGATATCCTTCAGATATCAATTGTATTAACCACTTTGAAAAATGTATATTCAAGACCAAACAATTAAGAAGTTGAAAATCATAGAACACTGGAAAAGGAAACTGCAAAATCACCACATGCTTATTTAGGAAAAAAAAAAAAAAAACGTTTCAGAGAGCTGGCCAAACAAGATGGGGTTCAAGGTTGGTCTTACTGATTGGATGAGCTCAATTTAATGGGCCATTTGCTTTAGTCAAATGCATGTTTTAGCATGACTCAGTGAAATTCTATTTCCTTTTCCACTGCTTGTGTGGGTCAGCCAAAGGGACCAGTTGTGCTTGCCTTTCACACGTTTAGGGTATGTGAGCAGGTGCACGCGTGTGCTTGTGTGTCTGCACATCTATGTGTACATGTGTGTAGATGTGTGTGCATGTGCAGGGTGTCACGTGGGTGAAGTGAGGGAGAGAGCAGCTCTTCCACACTGAGCAGCCACACTCTCCCCATCTCACAGCCTCACATCCCAGAAAACAGCCCGATCCTGGGACACCAAAGGAACAGAGCCAGAGGCCAGACCTGATATCCACACCCTTTGACTATCCATGCTCTTTTCACTTTATTATGAGGCATGCGGATTAGCACAGGGAGCATCTGAGATCACTTTCCTAAAGGGGAGTTACCAGCAGACAGCAAAAAGAAGAAACTTTTATTTATTTTTTTTCTGGTTGAACCATGAGGCTTGTGGGATCTTAGTTCCCCTACTGGGGATTAAATCTGGGCCCTCAGCAGTGAGAGCCTGAAGTATTAACCACGAAACCACCAGGGAATTCCTGAGAAGAAACTAAATATAATTTGTCTTTTACAAAAACAAAACAAAAACACCACCACTCTCAAACAACTCCCCCTCCAAAACAACCAAAAGACTAGTATGTAGTTTAAAAACTCCTTGTTGCTATTCAGTCGCTTAATTGTGTCCAACTCTTTACAAGCCCATGGACTGCAGCACTCCAGGCTTCCCTGTCCTTCACTATCCCCCAGCGCTTGTTCACATTCATGTCCATTGGGTCTCTGATGCCATCCAAACATCTCATTCTTTGCCATCCCCTTTTCCTCCTGCCTTCAATCTTTCCCAGCATCAGGGTCTTTTCTGATGAGTTGGCTCTTTGCATCAGGTGGCCAAAATAATTGAGCTTCAGCTTCAGCATCAGGCCTTCCAAGGAATATTCAGGACTGATTTCCTTTAGGATTGACTGGTTGGATCTCCTTGCAGTCCAAGGGACTCTCAAGACTCTTCTCCAACACCACAGTTCAAAAGCATCAATTCTTTGGCGCTCAGCTTTCTTTATAGTCCAACTCTCATATCCATAAATGACTAGTGGAAAAACCATAGCTTTGACTAGATGGAACTTTGATGGCAAAGTGATGTCTCTGTTTTTCAATATTCTGTCTGGTTTGGTCATAGCTTTTCTTCCAAGGAGCAAGCGTCTTTTAATTTCATGCCTGCAGTCACCATCTGCAGTGATTTTGGAGCCCAAGAAAATAAAGTCTGACACTGTTTCCATTGTTTCCCCATCTATTTGCCATGAAGTGATGGGTGGATGCCATGATCTTAGTTTTGCGAATGTTGAGTTTTAAGCCAAATTTTTCACTCTCCTCTTTCACTTTCATCAAGAGGCTCTTTAGTTCCTCTTCGTTTTCTGCCATAAGGGCAGTATCATCTGCTTATCTGTGGTTATTGATATTTCTCCTGGCAATCTTGATTCCAGCTTGTGCTTCATCCAGCCTGGCATTTCACATGATGTTCTCTGCATATAAGCTAAATAAGCAGGGTGACAATATACAGCCTTGATCTATTCCTTTCCCAATTTGGAACCCATCTGCTGTTCCATGTCTGGTTCTAACTGTTGATTCTTGACCAGCGTACAGGTTTCCCAGGAGGCAGGTAAGGTGATCTGGTATTCCCTACTTTCACCAATACCTTCTCCCCTCCACTCTTCCAACCACACTGCCTTCCCCAAAGGAGTTATGTAAGTAAAAGTGTAACACACTGTTTTACAAGATATTCAGAAAACCTCAAATCATCACAGGTCATTAAGAGCTGCTCAGGAAGGTAAGAGCTGCTGCTGCTGCTAAGTCACTTCAGTCATGTGCAACTCTGTGTGACCCCACAGACGGCAGCCCACCAGGCTCCCCCATCCCTGGGATTCTCCAGGCAAGAACACTGGAGTGGGTTGCCATTTCCTTCTCCAATGCATGAAAGTGAAGAGTGAAAGTGAAGTCGCTCAGTCCTGTGAGACTCTTAGCGACCCTATGGACTGCAGCTTACCAGGCTCCTCCAACCATGGGATTCTCCAGTCAAGAGTACTGGAGTGGGGTGCTACTGCCTTCTCCGAAAGGTAAGAGCAACCCTCTCAAAGCTGACAGTAACCACTGCTCATTTATGTCTCCAACACTTAGTCACAGCTTGCCCTAAGATGGATCATATCTCATTGTTACTTTTATTATAGATGTTAAAATGACCCACATACGCATTTGTACATTTTCCAGGAGCCCTGTTTTAAAAACAGAATATTTTCTGTAACCCTATCCAAAACATTATTACTTCAACACAAAATGAAGGAGATTTTTTGCAGTTTTTTGTCATAAGTCTTCAAAAGCCAGTGTGTATACATTTGTAGGACATCTCAAGGCTGCTTCTTGTTGCTGTTGTCCAGTCACTAAGTCACGTCTGAGTCTTTGCAACCCCTTTGCAAAGCCAGGCTTGCTTTTTAATATGGTGTTTAGGTTTGTCATAGCTCTACTTCCAAGGGGCAAGCGTCCTTTAATTCCGTGGCTGAAATCACCATCTGAGGTGATTCTGGGGCCCAAGGCCACATGTGGTTTCTGACAACTGGAGTGGACAGCCCAGAGATCCACAACACTGAGCAATGTTGCAATTCTTACTCTGAAAGCTCGTTAATTGTGGAACCTGCTTTCTTCAAAAGTAAGATCCTTGACCCCACTCACAAATCAGGAGCATCTCAAACAGGAAAAGAACCAGGAAGGAAAGCTTGAAATTGCAAGCAGCACAAAAATAAATGGAGTATTCTCTCTTCAGAAGTAAACTAGGTACTATCAAAGGGAATCTTCTGGAAGTCTGGAGCCTGAGCTGGCATCAGCACAAAGACTGTTCAATAGCACCTGGAGGCCAGTCTACATTCCTCCAAAAAGCAATGTTGGCAGCAGTCATCCGGAGCACTTGCTACTGAGCAGACACTAGGGTAGCCACTTTACACACAGAACCCGTGTGACGCACACTGCATGCTGGACGGAACTGATCCTGTCACAAGAAAGTGAGGCTCAGAGAAACGGAGTGGTTTCTTCAGTCATGTCCATCTCTTTGCATCCCTAAGGACTGTAGCCCACCAGGCTCCTCTGTCCATGGGATTCTCCAGGCAAGAATACCAGAGTGGGTTGCCATTTCCTACTTGAGGGGATCTCCCAACCCAGGGATCGAACCCTCGTCTCTTCTGTTTACCTGCATTGGAGGGTGGGCTCTTTTACCACTAGCATCACCTGAGAAGTCCCATCCTTCCCTGTTGAAAGAGATCTAACTCACTCTCTGTTCACTCCCTTTTACCAGGCAGGCTGCTTGCTTCATCTTGCAGTGATAAACCAAGCCCTGAGTTTCAAAAATTCTGAAGCCAAGAGTCTTTCCCATCAGCAGCACTAGGCTTCCTTGGATTCCACATGAAGATGCTGACCACACACCAGGCACGGGGGACCCATGGGAAAGGACACAGAATTTTCCAGGTGGAGATTCCCCTGCATTAAAAATTAAATCCAAGGGAACTTCCCCGGCGGTCCAGTGGTTAAGACTCCTAGCTTTCACTGAAGGAGGCATGGGGTCGGGGAACTGGGAAGCCACATGCTTTGAGGTGAAAAAAATACAAGTTAAATGCAAATCCTTTTCGGGTCAGGAATGAACCTAGAATAGGATCTGTCTGCCCCTCCCACCTCACTGCCCTTTTAAGCCAAGCTCGGGCCTTCCAGTTCATTTGATGGTACCAAGCTTACACCAGCTCTGTGCCTTGGCCTTCTCTGCTCCGTCTTTCCAGGATGCTCCATCCCCCAACATGCTTCCTGAGGCTGGCTGTCCCGTCACGGATTTTATTTCAAACGCTGGCTTTCCTCGGCAACATGAGCTCAACCTCTCGCCTTTAATCACTTTCTTTCCCATCATCTTGTTTTATATTCCTGATATACTATCCAAAATTATGTTTGCTTGTTTACTGCTTGCCTCTCCACCCAACAAAGTCAATTCAGAGCTTCCTTATCAGCATCCTACCTCCCGCCGCTGCATCCTCGGGGGCTGGTGTGATTGCTGGTACCCAGTGGGTGCTAGAGATGCTGTTTGCTGAATGAACACATTGGATGTAGCGGCAAGTCAGGCAAATGACGGAAGGCACTGACAGAGGCTTTTCATTCAGCAGAAAGAGAAACTTAACCATTTGCCACTTATGAAAAAGACAGTGGCAAAAAGTAGCAAGCTTTCCTCCCTAGAGGATCAAATAGGAACCAGATGTTGAGAAGGGGGCTCAAAATTTCTCCTGGAGGATGGACAAAATCGCCTGAGAGCCTAGAATGCATTTTCATTAAAAAGGATGGGAACTAGTGAGATAACCCTTCAAAAATATTTTAATTTTCTTCTTAAGTCTTACCACAAAATTCACATTATGACCGAGATTTCAAATGTAACCACTACAACACATCTGCTCTCAGCTCCATCACTAGAACATGTTCATGGATAAAATTAAAGAACTAGAATATTTCACAGGAGGGACATTCAGTACATCAAGCACAGCGGTGCTTGTGGTCCTTCTGTCTGCAGGAAAACCTTTTCGCCCCTCAGAAAAAGATGGTCTTGGATGACAAGGATGGTTATCTGGGGGACCAAAGTCATCCAAGGGATTTGACAGAAGGGTTGGAAAGGAAGCAATTACTCTCTCCCTGAGTGCCCACCGCGTGTCAGGCAGTAAGCCCTCATGTAGAAATTATCCCTCCAAATACTTGTAACAGTATCAAGGGGGTGGCTATTCTCCTTTTATCTTATATATTTGTAAGCAATAAAAGGGCAGTGAGTGGTAATAGAAAAGCAACTGGACAGACCCAGGCTAGAATTCTTATAGCTAGCTGAGCTCAGGTTAGCTTCTCATCTCTTTGGGCCTCAGTGTGCCATTCTGCAAAACGGGCTAAAATCTACTTCATAGGGATGCTATCATGATTCCGATAGATTACTCATGCCAAAGAGACAGGGCGATGTCTGGCATTTACAGGGCATACTACGAATGCTAATGGCCTGCCTTTCTCCCCAAGGCAGACACAGAAACATGCTATTAAGGTTAAAGTGAAAGTGAAAGTCACTCAGTTGTGTCCGACTCTTTGCGATGCCACGGACTACACAGTCCATGGAATTCTCTGGGCCGAAATACTGGAGTGGGTAGCCTTTCCCTTCTCTAGGGGATCTTCCCAACCCAGGGATCAAACCCAGGTCTCCCGCACTGCAGGCAGATTCTTTATCCCTGATAGCTCAGTTGGTAAAGAATCTGCCTGCAATGCAGGAGACCACGTTTCGATCCCTACGTAAGGAAGATCACTGGAGAAGGCTGGAGAAAGGATAGGCTACCTACTCCAATATTCTTGGGCTTCCCTTGTGGCTCAGCTGAGTAAGGTTAAAAGACCTTCTCAAATAAAGAAGTCTGAGTGCCGAAGAGTTGATGCTTTTGAACTGTGGTGCTGGAGAAGTTTCTTGAGAGTCCCCTGGACTGCAAGGAGATCAAACCAGTCAATCCTAAAGGAAATCAACCCTGAATATTCATTGGAAGGACGGATGTTGAAGCTGAAACTCCAGTACTTTGGCCACCTGATGCGAAGAGCCGATTCCCTGGAAAAGATACTGATGCTGGGAAGGATTGAAAGCAGGAGAAGGGGGCGACAGAGGGTGAGATGGTTGGAGGGCATCACCGACTCGATGGACACGAGTTAGGGCGAATTCCGGGAGATGGTGAAGGACAGAGAAACCTGGCATACTGCGTTCTCTGGGGTCACAAAGAGTCGGACACAACTGAGCAACTGAACTAGAACAAAAATGTCACAGGAGCAAGAAGTGTGCTTTGCCTCTGAGTGGAGATGCCTTCCTTGGGCTGCGGTGAGCACATCCCAGGCAGAGGGGGCAAGCTTGCTCCAAGCCTGATAACACAGCAGAAAGGAGGAGAGCTCTTGTGTTACTCTCCAAGAATTGCCTCTCTCCACACATGCTGGAGTGTCGAGTGATTTAACTTTCTGGCATGCAGTAATACCCAAGTAAAGATGGTTTGATGAGAACCGTCCTTTCTGTATCCAACCAAACTTCTGAGCAATCAACGGTAGATGATGTTTTGTTTACCTTTAGGAGACCTTTACCTCTGCCTGGCTAATTTAAGAGCATGTGGCAGCAGGGTCAACTTTCCATCCTTGGCAGGTCATCGTGGAAACCAAGAAAGAGGAAACGGATTTAGCTCCTGCCTGTCAGTCTACAGAAGGACAGAGAGATCTCAAGACTCCCATAAATATTTATTTTCTTGAAACTGCCTACACATGACACTTGTCAATAGCTGTTGACATTGACTTTTGCATGAATTTACTCATGGTAATTGCTGTGAGGTAAGTTTGGGGTAGAAAAGAGCTCAGGGTACAAAAGACACAAGGTCAGTTCACATAATGTTACTACAGAGAGAAGTCAGTCAGAATAAGAAAAACAAGGATGGAATATTAATGCATATATGTAGAATCGGAAAAAAATATTGGTATAGACAATCTTATTTACAAAGCAGAAACAAAGGCACAGATGCAGAGAACATGTGGATACCAAGGGGGGATTGGGGTGAATTGGGAGATTGGGACTGACACAGGAACGTTGATATGTATCTGTTTTATACATGTTGGTGCTGCACTGCACTGTAAGTCGCTTCAGTCGTGTCCAACTCTGTGCAACCCCATAGACGGCAGCCCACTAGGCTCCCCCATCCCTGGGATTCTCAAGGCAAGAACACTGGAGTGGGTTGCTGTTTCCTTCTCCAATGCATGAAAGTGAAAAGTGAAAGTGAAGTCGCTCAGTCATGTCCGACTCTTAGCGACCCCATGGACTGCAGCCTACCAGGCGCCTCTGTCCATGGGATTTTCCAGGCAAGAGTACTGGAGTGGGGTGCCATTGCCTTCTCCGATACATATTGGTACTATGTATAAAATAGATAACTAAGGAAGACCTACTGTATAGCAGAAGGAATACCACTCAGTGCTCTGTGGTGACCTAAATGGGAAGGAAATTCAAAAAAGAGGGGTTATATGTATACGGATAGCTGATTCATTCTGCTGTACAGCAGAAATAAACACAACGTTGCAAAGCAATCATATTCCAATTTAAAGAAAAAAAGTTTCTCTGAGCCACACTGACTGCCTGGGAAAAGGAGGAGTGACCAGCCCTACTTTCCTCTTGAAAAAGACCAGGACTGTTCCAACACTCCCTCCTCCACTTTCTAGGCTCTGTTACCTCCATGACACGGGAGGCTCCATATATACAGAAGGGTACCTGGATAATGAATGCAACTCCCCGGAATTGAAGGAAGGAGGTGCCTGGGTCAGCCCGGGAGGGCAGCATGGTGGGGCAAGAATTTGGGGCCAGTGGATTTCAATCACCATGTTATTTCCAAGCTTCTGAGAATTCCCTGATCCAACGATGGATGATAAATGCCAACTGCCCCATAAGTAGCCTGAAGTCAACCCACAGGATATACTTTTCCAAATTAGGTGAGAGATTAGGTTGAAGGATCTGGGCAAGGCGTTGCAAGTTGGAGTCAATTAAAGCTCCCCACATCCCCACCAGGAGCTCTGGCTGCTCCATCACCATCGCCAGGCACTTTCCAGGCTTACAAGTGCACATCGATTCCCTGGGGATGTAGTTCAAAATGCAGATTCTAATCCAAGAGTTCTGGGCAGAGGCCTGGGAGTCTGCGTTTCTAACCAGTTGCCTGGAGAACCGGTCTGCCCACCCACAGCCTTTGGAATGGTAAAAACTAAAGAACTCCCTGAGCTTGGAACAACTGCATCCATTCAGATTCGGAGCCTGATGCCCCTGGCCTTGGGCTGGGAAGGCTGCCTTTGGATTTGGTCTCCTATGGTTGTTAGGGTAGTTTGTTTTTAAATCCAAGGCTGGAAACAATTGCAGGAGACAAAATAGAGAGGGATCAGTCTGGTCACAGAGGTGGTGTTATCTGTGGACAGGGGTGGAGGGCCGATGCTGGAATTCAGAGGATTTAGAGCCAAAAACCCAGGCGCAAATCTCAGCTTTATAACTTAAAATCCACGAGAGAGCACTGAAAACCCAGAGCCTTCGATCGAATGTCCTGGCCAACGTACACTATTGGAAGGATTAAACAGAACAGCCTATGAGGGTGCTTACGATGTTGCCATATTGCCTGGCCGATGGCAAGCCCTTCAATCGTGGCAGCTATTTTTGTCTCTTAACAAAAAAAAGGGGGGGGAGGCTGTGTGATATAAATGGGAATCAAGGATGATAATTAGTCAAACGCATTTGTTCATGATCCAAAGTACTGCAGTGACTCAACCAGACAGAGGCTTGCAGGAGAAAGGACAGTGGCACACAGGGGCGATCCAGGCTCTCTGTCTGGGGAGGGGCTCGCAGAGGGTCCTCCAGAAAGGCCCCCTGCCTGAATGATAGGTGGCCAGGTGTGTGCAGGAGGGATGAAGAGGACCCCTCCACCCCCTTCATGTTTAATCTGTGGTGCTGTGCACAGGAGGCAGTGGTGACCTAAATAAATCCTTCATTAGAAGCAGAAACACACTGGCACAGGCTGAGCTCCGTGACGGGAGGGCGGACGGGGCCTCTCTTATTACTCAGTGCAGCTGAGTGGAAAAGGGGGCCGTGCCAGCAGACGGGAGACAGGATCTCGACTGCCTCGGTGCGCTCGGATACGCACGGCTCAGCTCCCGCTCCAGGTATGAGCCAATCTGCCCACAGGTGCCATCTGACTGTGAGAACGTCCCTGGACGAGGTGGACAGTCCTCATCACCCCACTCATGGCCAGCACCCATGCAATCCATTTCCCCGGAAATGGACAGGAAAGAGACACAGAGCTTCAGAGGCCAAAGAACCCCCTGTCCTTTCTGCATCCCTGTTGATTAGGACACAGGTCACAGAGGACCAGAGCCCCAAGGTCAAGGGTGCAGGGGCTGAAATGAATCAGAAAGCAACGTCTGCTGATACCCATGCACCGAACCCCAAACACACGGGAACCTGTGTTTCTTTTATTTGGGGTCACGGAGCCCTAGAATAGTTGCCACTGAAAATAAATATATACAAGTCAAAGTAAATTCTTCCCCTGGATACGCAAAGGTGGAGGGTGAATTTGTCTCATTTCTTGAGCCAGGCTGGATAGACTGAATGATGTTGCCTCTCAAATTTCATAGGTTGAAGCCCTTGTCTCTGGTGTGGTGGATATTTGGAGATGGGGCCTTGGGGAAGTAATTAGAGTTAGATAAAGTCCTGAGGATAAGACCCGTAATGAGATGAGCGTCCCTGGGAAAAGAGGGAGAGAGATTCGTGCTCTGTCTCTGCCACCTGAGCATGCTCTTGCTTGCTTGCTTAGTCGCTCAGTCGTGTCTGCCTCTTTGTGAACCTGTGGACCGTAGCTCATCAGGTTCCTCTGTTCATGGGATTTTTCAAACGAGAATACTGGAGTGGGTTGCCATTTCCTCCTCCAGGGATTTTCCTAACCCAGGGATCGAAACTGCATCGTCTGTGTCTCCTGGATTGCAGGCAGATTCTTTACCCACTGAGCCATCGGGGAAGCCCCAATGCTAGATGGTAACCATCTGCAACCTGGAGAGAGCTCTCACCAAGAACTGAATCTGTTCGCATCTTGAACTTGAGCTGGGAAGAATAAATACTTGCCGTTGTTTAAGCCACCCAGCCTCTGGCATTTTGTTACAGCTGCGGAGCACACTCACGTGCTATGCCGTGCTTAGTCTCTCAGGTGTTTCTGACTCTTTGCGACCCCATGGCCCATGGACAGTAGCCCACCAGGCTCCTTGGTCCCTGGGGATTCTCCAGACAAGAATACTGGAGTGGGTTGCCATGCCCTCCTCCAAGGGATCTTCCCAACCCAGGGATCGAGCTCAGGTCTCCCACATTAAAGGCAGATTCTCTACCATCTGAGCCACCAGGGCTGATACACAGCCCTTAGGGGAAAGAAGAAAGAAAGAGTCTGCCTGGGACTGTTTCCACTGGGTGAGTCTTCCCAGGGCGGCACACCACGGTCTCCTGGATCCAGGCAGGTGACATGAACCTTGGAAACTGGGTGGCTGGGGCGAAGGAAAGCAGCAAGCAGCCCCGTGTGTACACAGGCGGTGTAATGAGCAAGCTGCTGCCATAACTCTGGCCGGTGTTTTTGGGGAAGAGGGACCAGTGTCGTATGATCTTTGGATTTTTTGAGACTCTATTATGGATACTTATATGAAAGTTCTTGATTTTTATGGATGCTCAAAAAGGTGAAGATTTTTTTTTTTTTTTAAATGAAAGGATTAGAAGGCAAGTCTGCAAAGACTGATGCCTCAGGTCTATGCTTTCCCACAGGTGATCACTTCACACTTTTACAAGACACCTATGATGCTCCAATACTCTAGCCTGGAAAATCCCATGGAGGGAGGAGCCTGGTAGGCTGCAGTCCATGGGGTTGCAAAGAGTCAGACACGACTGAGCGACTTCACTTTCACTTTTCACTTTCATGCACTGGAGAAGGAAATGGAAACCCACTTCAGTGTTCTTGCCTGGAGAATTCCAGGGACGGGTGAGCCTGGTGGGCTGCTGTCTATGGGGTTGCACAGAGTCGGACACGACTGAAGTGACTTAGCAGCAGCAGCATGATGCTTCCATCCCCTTCATGCAGCACAGCCTAGTCATGGCGAAGGGGCTTGTGTAACTCTATGAAGCTATGAATCGTGTCGTGCAGGGTCATATAAGAAAGACGGGTCACAGTGAAGAGTTCCAACAAAATGTGATCCCCTGGAGGAGGGGAATTCCTGGGACACAGAAATGACCCAGTCACTGCCCTCAGAGCACCCTGTAATGTAGAAGATACCTGTGGAAGGAAACCTATTACGGTGTCCAGGGTGATCAGGGATTAGGCACCGCTGTATCAGAGCACAGGGGAGAGAAGCCACACAGGAAGAAGACAGGGAGGGCCTGGCATCATTGCACTAAAAGGAATCAACATCAGTGGCCAGAAATAATCCAGGAGGAGGCTTGGGGTCTGCTTGGCAGGAAGTCCCCAGGGACAATCAGCCCAGAAAGAGTTTGCAGCAGAATCAGGGCTGGGCAGGGGGCAGGGACTCAGCCCGTGCTGGGGTTGGCTGTGGAGGTAAGGTCTTTGGGGAAAAGTGGCAGATGATACGAGACTGCAGGAGCCCGTAGGGGCCACAACTTGAAATTCAGAAGCACAGGGAGGGGAAAGAGCCCTGGCAATAGAACAAAGGAAAAATTCCTCAGCTTGAGTCCCAGAAACGCCACTCACAGACTCCAAGTTGGGACACATTAATGGAAAATCTTGGAAACTACTGCTCACTCTTGGTCCAAGAGCTTGTTTTTGTCTTTCCTCTTGGATATGCGTGTTCTTGGTTTAACGTGATCATTTAAAAACAGACATTTGAGTGTGAGCTCAGTACTGACCTTGAAAGACACCAGGGTTGGGCAAGGACTGAGATACCCCTGACTGCAAGTTGCTGAGGGGGAAACGGACATGGGCAGAATTAAAGCACGGCACCATAGCTGGTTTCGATTTTACATTGTCTGTAATTTTTTTTTTTTTTCCTTTTCGGAATTGAGTTGTTGCTGTTCCTGTAACAGTACTGAATAAAGTAACGGCTGTTTTCTCCCTCCTCCCACACATACACACAGAACTGTGATTTCTGTTCATCCCTGACTTTAAAAAAATTTTTTTAAATACTATTCAAGTTAAATATTTCCTTATTCTTAAAGCTTCAGGTTTTACAAAATGAGTTAGTGTCTCATTTGCCTCTGAATCGAGCTTGAACTTATCTATAATAAATTTAAACAGAAAGCATCTGCCTTATTATCTCAGTCATCTTGGAATCTTTAAATGCTGTTTAATCGGTCCAGAAGAACTACATCTAGATCTTGCACTTGACACAACCTTTTCTGTGATCTCTTGTTATCGCTTGTGATAAATTTCAGTATCTTCAGATTAACTACAATACTATACAGTAAGTTCAACCATCGTCAGCCTGATCACGTATTCTTTCTGCATGCTGTTGCAAAGTGGTTTATAGTTTAAAAATATTTTCAATTTATTACCCCTTAAATAATGTATCTGAAACAATCTGGCATCTGAGGGAGACATTCAGGAATCTTCAAGAATGACGAGCTCAGAGGGGCCAGCTGGTGGTTAACAGTGTGGGTTTGAACCCCAGCTCCATCCCTTACTCCCACTGTGTGACCAAGGTCATGTGACCACTGTGGGCTCTGTTTTTGTATGTAACATGCACGGATGACAGTATTAATACTATAGGATTGCTGTGAGGCTTAAAGAAGGTATTACCACATACACAAAGCACCAAGAAGAGGCCAGGCATGTAGAAACCCTCACCAAGCGTGATCATCAGCCCTGGCAGAACTCTGTTTTCCATCTTTAATCCAGATAATCAATTTCTCTAACACCGATCATTTCAGGTACATAAAATGCACCTCCACAAAGTCGTCTTGGCTTGAAAGGACCCATACACAAGAGCGAGCAGGGTGTTGAGCTGGGGTCTAGTCCTAAGTTCTGTCCTGACTTCTGTGTGACCTTGGCCAAGACCCAGAAATACTCTTAAGCTTCTTTTACAAAAGAAAACAATTGGACCATAAATTCTCAGAACATCTGCCCTCTTATATCCATCTATAATATGAAGGCTTTAGAGAATTAAGAAACATTCTTGTCTGTCAAAGCAAGACACTATTATCCAAGATTCTAAACAAAACAGTCACTGTTAAAAATAAATCTTAATAATGTTTTGTCACTTGGCATCAGCTTTCCATTTCATAGGCTAACGGGAGCAATGTATATTGAATTTCTATACTTCTGAGGTCCTTTTGATATTCAGAAAAATCATATAGCTTCTAGCAGGAAGGACTCCCTTTGAGGGTGTGTGTGTTAAGCCACTTCAGTCATGTCCTACTCTTTGCGACTCTGTAGCCCGCCAGACTCCTCTGTCCATGGAATTTCCCAGGCAAGAATATTGGAGTGGGTTGCCATTTCCTATTCCAGAGGAACTTCCTAACCCAGGGATTGAACCCACGTCTCTTATGTCTCCTGTACTGACAGGTGTAGGGTCTCCCAAGCTACCTGTTGCTCTGGTTCTATTCAGATCATATTCAGCATTCAATCAACAAATATTAATGAAACCCAGGACCTGATTAAGAGGTGGATATGCAGGAGAGGGGAACCCTCTGAAGGAGGTTTCATCACCCCCCGGGGGAAAAAAAAAGATGAAGAAAAATAGCATTATATAAAAGCTTCTCAATGAAAGGAAAATATACAAAGTAGACCAAGTCCTTCCAGCTGGGGTGGGGGCTGAGGGGTTGTGTGTCATGGGATAAACCTTCCCCCACACCCAACTCCAAAGGGTGAGCCTCAGCACCTTCTGGGCTGGATGGAGGCAGTTGAGTTCAGGACTTTTGCTTAGATATGTTTGGGAGGGTAGTTTGGGAGTGAGCAGAATTCCTTAAGACAACAGAAAAGGACGGAGGGCTGCCAGAGGGGTCCCGCTTCTTGGTCCTGATCACACATAACATCCAGTCTCTTCCTAAATCAGTGAAGATGCAATCTTTAAAGAATAGTAGCAAGTGCAAAACACAATCATCAGCTGGCCCAGCGTACCCAGAACCCAGCCAAGACCTAAAGGGGTTTGCTGTGCCTCAGGCCCTGGGGAATTAAAAGACGCAGCTTGCATCCTTGTTCCTTCCCTCCAATAACTCGGGTATATGCAGGGGTATAGGGTGTTTTTCGGGGGCAGATGAGAGAGAGGAGGCAACATACGTGATAACTGCACTGAGGTTAGGGCTGAGAAATGGCCATGAATGCACAGCTTACTAGCATAAAGATTCACAGACAACAGAATGATGGGTATACATACATCAACATCAAATTATTTTGGTCATATCAATGTGTCAAGAGACAAGAAGAACTGTAACAAAGTTACATTTAGAAATAGTTTGTTCTGTTTGTCAAAACCAAAGGCGGGAAAATGGTGTGGGAATGAGTCCTCATGTCCCAATAATAGGCGGAATTTCTTCCTCCAAGTCTTAGTGAACAAGAAGGAAAAAGCAAAGGTGTTGGGAGAGGGAGAGAAGAGACAGGAGTCTGCGTGTGAACTTCTCCATTGTTCCTTCTTTCATGGTGTCAACTTGATCTGACGGGACTTCAATAGGGTTCAGGCTTCCTAGGTGGCATCAGTGGTTAAAAAAAAAAAAATCACCTGCCAATGCAGGAGATACAAGAGACGTGGGTTCGATCCCTGGGTTGGGAATATCCCCCTGGAGTAGGAAATGGCCACCGGCCTCACAATTCCTGCCTGGAAAAAATGAGCACACACACACACACATCATGAAGGTTCATCCTCTGAAAGGAATTTGCTACATAAAATCTGTATGTATGTGTATGCGTGTGTGTTTTTGTGTTGGAGCTCTGATGATAGACCAGGTTTTTAAGACTTTCTGCAACTTTTACATCCTCTCAAGACAATCAAGGCACTAGGGAAGCTAACACACACCTTGAGGTCTTGCCTATGAGATGTTTCTATGACAATGCATTTCCAAAGGGACATTTTCAAAGATGTCAAAGAATAAATCACTACAGCCATCTTGGTCACTGAGCCACACAGAGTTCCCATGTTGACAATCACCTTCATTTCCCCATCAGCTGGTGTGAACTTGATGCCCTGGCTTTGTGCTTCAGACTAGGATCAAACTCAAACCAGCATTCGCTGTTGTTCAGTCACTCAGTCCTGTCTGACTCTTTGCAACCCCATGGACTGCAGCACTACAGGCTTCCCTGTCCTTCACCGTCTCCTGGAGCTTGCTTAAACTCATGTCCATCGAGTTGGTGATGCCATCCAGCCATCTCATCCCCTGTCATCCCCTTCTCCTCCTGCCCTCAATCTTTCCCAGCACCAGGGTCTTTTTCAATGAGTCAGTTCTTTGCATCAGGTGGCCAAAGTACTGGAACTTCAGCTTTATCATCACTCTTTCCAATGAATATTCATGATTGATTTCCTTTAGGATGGACTGGTTTGATCTCCTGCAGTCCAAGGGACTCTCAAGAGTCTTCTCCAACAGCACAGTTCAAAAGTACCAGTTCTTCAGCATCTGGTGTCCCATATGTTGGGGCAAATGAGGGGCTTGGCCCAAGCTCAACAGTTCCCATTAAATGAGGTATTGATGATTATGCTGACATTTCTGGTTGGCTTTCCACAAGTGTCTTTCAAGTATTTACAGTCACAGGAAGAAAGACATTTAATAATGTGGGTCACTAAATTAAATTTCAAGATTTCTTCTTACACACATTACCCTCTTTCTTCTCTCAGATACCATCCAGGAGACTACATCGTTTGCTCAGGACAGGGATACCAGGTCTCCAGAGCACAGGTCCCTTCTGGACACTGGTCAGGGATACAAGAAGGAGACAGGTCCCTCCACAGCCCCCAGTGGCCCACTGTGGACAGAGGAAGATGGATGTGGAAAATAGACACTTTTGGCCCAATTAGTTGGAGGAGGATCTGGGATGAACACTATTTTAGCAAATAAAGGAAGCCAGGAAGAGGAA
Organism: Bos javanicus; assembly: GCF_032452875.1. NCBI lineage: Eukaryota > Metazoa > Chordata > Mammalia > Artiodactyla > Bovidae > Bos > Bos javanicus. The sequence goes on from NC_083873.1 coordinate 106,842,587, forward strand.
GTTTGGGACATACTTCATGGAAAAAACACCTAGGGAACACTTAGAAGTCTGGTGAGGACAAAAACCAAGTTCAATATGCTTTAAAATGACATCCAGGGTAAAGCATATAAACAGAGAAATAAATAGAATGGTGTGGGAAGATCAAAGCAAGTGAGTTGATATCTGCTGGGGTTTAAATCCTGGCTTAGTTATTTGATCATGAAAAAAGTCACACATCTCTCTGGGTCTTATTTTTCCCATCTAAAGAAAGTAGGGGGCTCCCCAGGTGTGGCTCAGTGGTAGAGAATCCGCCTGCCAATGCAGGAGATGCGGGTTCAATCTCTGGATCATGAAGATCCTCTGGAGAAGGAACTGGCAACTCACTCTAGTATTCTTGCCTGGGAAATCCCATGGACAGAGGAGCCTGATGGGTTGCAGTCCATGGGGTTGCAAAGAGTTGGATACAACTAAGCACCCACATACGCAAAAAAGGAGGTGGTTCCTACATTGTTGAGTGACTGTAAGATTCAAATAAGATATTGAGGAAGAACACTTTAGCTCACCTGATACAAGGTTAAACCCTCAAGACAAAGGAGTTCAAAAATACCAGAGTAACAGTAGCATGATGACATCAGCTTGAAAAGAGAAGTAAAAGGACAATAATAGCAATTAAAATTCAGATTTTTATAACATCTAGCCTACTTAAATAATGGTCCTAAGTAAAGAAAGGAATCGCAACATTCCAAAAACTGACATGTAAGGAAAAGTATTCTTTAGGGAAAGCGGAAAATTTTGAGCATTGAGAGCCATTCACAGAGAGAGAGAGAAAACAAAGAAAATAGCAGAATAAAGAGCACAAAGTGGTTCTTAATCTAATATTTTTAAAGGACAACGTTTATGAGATAATTAGCCTTGGCACCATCTTTGCAGAGGACTGTAAAGAACTCTTCAAGTAAGAAAAGGCGGCAGGTGAAGGCAATTCTGAACACGAGATTGTTTCAATCAGCAGGGTCTGGTGGCTGGTGTAACTGGCATCCTCCTAAGTGGCTCCATGCCAACCCTGAGCCCTTCTGCAGCTTCTGCTGGAATCTGTACAGCCAGGAAGCGTGGCTGGGAGCAGAGTAAGGTCAAGGCAAGCTTGACTTTCAAGACTGTGTGTGTGTGCATGTGTGCCCAGTTATATCCAACTCTTTGCCACATTACGGACTGTAGCCCTCCAGGCTCCTCTGTCCATGGGATCTCCCAGGCAAGAAGACTAGAGTGGGTTGCCATTTCCTCCTCCAGGGGATCTTCCTGACCCAGGGATTGAAACCACGTCTCTTGTGTCTCCTGCATTGGCAGATGGATTCTTTACCAGCTGAGCCACGGGGGAAGCCCACTTTCAAGACTAAATAATGTAAAGCAGTCCTTGGAACAGGGGCTGCCAGGCTGGGGGAAGGCTGGTGCACACAGGGCTGCCTGCAACCAGAGGGCTCATGAGAAAACAAAGCACCAGGTGGCACTGATGTTACCCAGAGACCGACTCAGGTCACTTTCATTCCCTGATGGACCACCACCGACAGCTGCCCATCTGAACTCACAAATCTGGACTAAAACCTCAGGCTTCTCTCAAAGACTCCTGTTTCTGTTTATTTTAACGGTACTTTCACTTTCAGCAGCTGCAAAGGCAGGCTTTTTTTTTTTCTGCCTTCTCCGCGCATAGATCCATATTTTGTTGCGCAATCCTGCACTGAGATCTGGGACCAGGCAGGAGCGGGTGCAGAGCTGACAGCAGAGGTTTATCCTGTTCTCCCGTGGCAGGCGTTTCCTGCGGGAAGCAGCCAAGCCCATGTCAATTACAGCAATGTCACAGCGCCGGAGGAGCCGGGAACACCGAGAATAGACCCTGCATCTCAGCACCTCCAACCCTCAGCTTCTTGTCCCACTTGGGTTGGTGGCAGGACTCTGCCCACTCAAGGGTCTCAGAGACCTAGAAAGACAGCTGCCGGCCATCTGGGGCCAGATCGGGGAGAATGTGCATAGAACCTCAGCTGGCCCTTCCAACTCCAGGAAGTGACACAGTGCTTCCTGTCACTTTCACTGCCCGCAGCAAGTCCCAAGGCCATCTGACCTTCAGATGGGGTGGGGTCAGGGAGGGAGTGCAACCCTACTCTGAACCTAAAGACAGACAGTAGGATGCTGCCAAAGGCATTATTATTATTTTGGATGGGAGGTGGGAGGCGGAGAGCATCCAAGACAGATCTGGGGGAAAGACAAGAGTCTGGAGCTAAGAAGAAAGGGGACAGGGCTGGCAGAGGGAGCACAGCCCGGGCAAAGGGTGGGGATGCCCACGGTCCTGATTCATCTGGGGAAACAGTGGGGAGTCCTGTGGGCAGACCACGAGATGGGAGTCAGAACAGAGGACGGCAAGGGACAAGGCTTGAAAGAGTAGTGTGCGAACACCAGGCTGCGGGACTTGGAATTGCAACATTACTTGCATTATTAACAGCTAGGTCTGGAGAACCCACTACGGGCATTAAGGCTTCCCTGGTGGCTCAGTGGTAAAGAATCCACCTGCCAATGCAGGAGATGGGGGAGATGATGCTTTGATCCCTGGGTCAGGAAGATCCCCTGGAGTAGGAAATGGCAGCCCGCTCCAGTACGCTTGCCTGGAAAATCCCATGGACAGAGGAGCCTGGAGCACTACAGTCAGGCGGGGTTGCAAAAGAATCAGACGTGACTTAGCTACTAAATAACAACATGAACACTAAATGTGCTCCATACACCACTGCCTTTAATCCTGACAAATCAATAAAACAGAATATATTGGGGTCCTTAGTTTTTTTGGTCAGTAGTTATTTCTTGGGTGACAATGCCTACCACACCCTGGTTCGGGATTGATCTAGGGGTTGGGGGGTCCAGACAAAGCCTCCATCCTCCTGTGATTTAATCTACTGGAACAGATTAAACATTAAATAAGTTTATGAAAAAATCATGAAGAGTATGTGAGGTTTGCAGAAATGATAACCTTGCCCAAAGGGATACTGTGATGTAGCAATGCAGTTGGGCCCAGAGCTCATCTGCATTTAAGTGTCCTGTACTCAAACACCAATGCTGTACACCATGGATTCCATGGGACACTGTGCACCGGGGGACAGGGCCGGGACCAGATTATATTTGTGTTCTGCACAGTGGGTCAGAGTTAGAGAAATTAACACAGAGAATACTGTAGATTGCAAACAGTTTTAAAAGTTATGAAGCTGAGGGGGGAAAGAAAAGCAAAACCAGAAGAATATAAGATTTACATTTTGGCTGAAGACAGTAGTCAAAGATGTTTCAGAGAGGAGCAGCATACATCACCAATTGCAAGATACAAACATAAGTGTAATTGTTGCTCAAAGGCTTGTGCATGCTAAATCACTTCAGCTGTGTCTGACTTTTTGTGACCCCATGGACTGTAGCCTGCCAGGTTCCTCTGTCCATGGGGATTCTCCAGGCAAGAATACTGGAGTGGGTTGCCATGCCCTCCTCCAGGGGATCTTCCCGACCCAGGGATCGAACCTGAGTCTCCCTCACGTCTCCTGTAGTTGCTCAAAGGTGAAAGGGATCGATTCTGGATGACCCAGATTAATTGGCTTATTGTTTGATTAATTGGCTCTTCCACAGTTTCAAATGGCTGTGCCTTAGTTTCTCCTTCCGTAGTTCTGGCCTGTGTGCATGTGACCAAACTTTTGGATAAGGGGACCTACAGGGAAATCTGGCTTTGCTGGTGGCTCAGTTGGTAAAGAGTCTGCCTGCAATGGGGAGATCTGGGTTCAATCCAGTATTCTTGCCTGAAGAATTCCATGGGCCTGGTGGGCATAGTCCATAGGGTCACAAAGAGTCAGACACGACTGAGTGACTAACTTTCAAACTTCTCTGTTTTACAGGGAAATCTCCTGTAGGCTTTTGAGAAAGATTTCTACCCTGATTAGGAGTCCCTCAACCTTGTTCCCTTCCTACGTGAAAACGGAGGGTAAGGGCAGCTGCCGGGGTCATCCTGGGCTTCTCCCCACCTGGACAGATCAGCGAAGGACGAGGTGGTCTGGGTGGGGATACACAGCTAGAGCCTTAGTAACATTCTTAATCTGCTTTTCACACAAGATCAGGCTTACCAGCAAGAAAAGCTCATAATCACTACTAAGTGCCGCCTTATACACACTTACTCAGTACCAGACTTTCCAATGGGTATTTTACATATATTATCCAACGTTTCTACCAGCAAAAGGTCCAGGTTATTGCTGTTGCTTACTTGCTCAGTCGTGTCTGACTCTTTGTGACCCCACGGACTGTAGCCCACCAGGCTCCTCTGCCCATGGGGTTTCCCAGACAAGAAAACTGGAGTGGGTTGCCATTTCCTTCTCCAGGGGATCTTCCCAACCCAGGAATCAAACCTGCATTCCCTGCATTGGCAGGTGGATTCTTTACCACTGAGCCACCAGGGGAGCCCAAAAGGTCCATGAGGAAATGTAATGCCCTTTAACAGGACAGTCAAGGTTGGGAAAAACAAAAGCATTTTCTCCAATGTCAAAAACCTCAAATAATGCAGTGCTGTTGGGAGCAGGGGTGGTTCTGTGATCTTCAATAATGCTCTGGCCCCAAGGATGCTCCTGCCTCACTAAACAACTGAGGACCGACGACTTGTCCCCCAGAAAAGGTCAGTTCCTCTGATGTGTGTGTAGATGGGGCTGAGAGGTCAGGAGGGGAGGAACCATTTCACAGGGAGAAAGCATGGCAGGAGAGATGCTACCCAAAAGTCTCTCTAATAAGAGCCCACATTTAAGAAAGAGACTCACAGACTTTGAGAAGGAGTTTATGGTTGCTGGGGGCAGGATGAGGGGAAGGGATAGTTAGGGAGTTTAGGATGGATATGTACACACTGCTATGTTTAAAACAGATAACCAACAGGGATCTACTGTACAGCACATGGAACTCTGCTCAATGTTACGTGGCGCTGGGATGGGAGGGGAGTTCAAGGGAAAATGGATACATGTATGTGTATGGCTGAGTCCCTTTGCCAATCGTCTGAAACTATCACAACATTGTTAATTGGCTATACCCCAAGAAAAAATAAAGTTAAAGTAAAGAGAGCTCCTGTGTACTGAATGGAAATAAAACCAAACCCAAAGTAACAGACCCACTCCAGGCATCAAGCGGAGGAACATGGGGGGCATGGTGGCCGGTGTCTCCAGCAGATGGCACTGGGTTCCCTTGTGTTCAGCTGTCATCTAGGACTTCGTGCTGACTCAGAGCAGGGAGAAAGGCCTCAGCTTCTCTAGTTCTATCACGTTCCACATTTTTTCCAGTTCCACCATTACAATTTGTATGTCCTTCCCTCAAGGTCATAGGTATTAAGCCCAGATCCTGAGAAGCCTTGGGACAGGGAGAGGGAGTGACATTTACTTAAATGACTGTGTCTGGATAGGATTTAATCAGGGACTTCATGCTACAAGAGGCCACAGCATTTCCCTGGGCTACTAATCCGCTGTCTGCTCGTAATCCTTTTCTGTCCTGGCTTCTCCTCCCTTCTCTTCCCTCCTTCTTTCCTGGGTTCTTCCTCCTTCCCTTCTCTTTCTGTACTTTGTCTTCCCCTGACCGTTCCTGCTGTACCCCTTCTGCATTGCTGCTTCTAAGCTTTTGGCCCAGAAAATGAAATGATAAGATTTGCTCACACTATATAAATTAAGACTAAAGAAACAAAGGGCAAAAGACCAGACAGTCTCCCAAGAATGTGAGCTATGAGATCCACGCTGTCTGTGATATAACGTTGAGTTTGCAATCTAGAAGTCTACACTGCTTTCGTTATTTTATTAACAGCATCTTTTTTTTTTTTTAATGCTGATGAGTCAGGCATTGTGTAAATGTTTGACATTATTTATTTAGTTTAATTTGCACTAAACAATTATCTGCTATAATTTTAATTATGCCCATTTTGAAGATGTGGAAACTGAGGCTTAGAGATGGGAGATAACTCGTTTCCTGTTGCATGGCCAAGAGGTAAAAAAGTGGATGTAACCAGATCTCTCTGGCTGAGTCATTCTACATGCAACCTGCCAAGCCACTTTGCTTCCTTTCTGGTCCATATTCCATATAAACACACTGCTCGTAAGCAGCTCAAGTTAAATGAAGAGTTAGTAATTTCAGATGCAACAGAAACATCATTTTGGCATAAGCAGTATCTTACTATAGAAGAAAGCATTAAACTCTGCTTGGGAAAAGTCCACTAGCAACCAAAATACTGCTTGTTGAGTTTCTGCCAGGTTATTACCTGAAATGGAAACACAGTTCCATGGCCATCCTCAGAACAACAAAGTCCAGCGGTCCTCGGGAGATCTCGGCCTCAGTTCATAACCTGAGGTCATCTGCTTGGGAGGAGCCAGTCTGAAAGGCCCTCTCACTGTTTTATTAGCTTTGGATTCATCCGAGGAGGGAGCAATTGCAAGCGTGAGTTTTCAAAGCACAAAGCACTCCTTCACTGTACTCAGTGGAGCCCTTGTGTGGATCTCTTGGTTCCAACTCCGGTCCTGCAGTAATGAGCTCAGAGCAATGTTTGTGTTGAATAATGTGCTGCGTTGGTGGACTGGCTGCTCCCCTGGTGGCCTAAAGGGTTGAAATGCCTTCTTCCCAAAGGATGCTGGGAATAATCTGCTGCATAGATGGGAGAGATCTGACTTGTCCACAATTCTTCTGCTTCTTTTCGCAAACAAGTAAGTTTGCCTTGGTTTGATCTGTTGCTAAGCTCATCAGAGAAAACAGCCCTTCCTTCTCTACTTGGATCATATAGTGGCTAAATTATTTCACCTCCAAATGACTGTATTCTTCCCTCTCTCACTGCCTACAGCTCTAGAAGTTTCACCAAATGCATCACCTACAACTGTCACTGCAAGAATAGAGATGCTTAATAAAATATAGGACTTCCAGTTAAATTTAAATTCCAGAAAAACAATCAATCATGTCTTAATATGAAGTATCTGGGATATACCTATACTAAAAGAGTATATGTTCTTTATTCAAAGTTCAAATTTCACTGATCATCCTGTATTTTTACTTGTGAAATCAGGCAACCCTGCATAAGAAGAACGTGCATTTTCTTGAGCATTAGGCTAGGCATTTGACAAGGGGAATCTCCTTTAATCCTCATTAAAATACTGAAAAATCTGAGACCCAGAAAAACTGTCTATTTCTCGGGGTGATACCACCAGTAAGGAGGAGATCAGAAATTCAAACAGACATGACTTCAAAAGCCACAGTCTTCGAGAATAACTCCTACACCTAATTCCAGAACGTGTAATTAACACCTTCTCTGGCCTTCCTTCCTATCAGGGACACTGGGAAAAATCTGGCTGAAGATGGAATTTATATCAAGTGAAACTGAGTTTTTCAGAGGTGGTGCTGTGCCAGCCTGCTTTCACTATGTGCCACTCAAGTATGTACTTCTCTGAGCACAGCTAGAAGAGCAAGCCTTTTCATTTCAGCTGCATCTGCAATCACCTTTCTCCCACTGTATGTTAACTGCTGATACAGGCCTCTGATTTACTCTTCTTAAGGAGTAAAGATATTTACACAAAAACAACCCTACTGCAGGGTGTACCTAATCTGTAGGAATTCTAGGGGAAATTCATCAAGACACAAAATGCATCTCGGAAAGTGCTGAAGTGGAAGTTCTCAACAAATCAAAGGAGACGTGAATGTTTCAAATCTAAAAACATTCCTTTGCTTATAGAAAATGTGGGCTACTCAGCCCCCCAGGGATTTAACCTGTCTCCACCTTGAGCCATCTGCTCACTGCAAGTGGAGAATTGTGGCCCTGGACCAGGGTCTGCCGTCTTCATTTTGAGGACCTAAGAAAAGTCGCTATTCAGAATCTTGGTTTCCTTAAATATAAAATAAAAATGCTAAGAGATCCCTGTCTCCCTTGAAGGACCGGGTACAAGACAAAAAGGAGACAGTGGGTATGAAAGTTCTAGATGGAAGTTAAGAGTTATCATTTTCATTCTTTTCTCTTATTTTGTTATTTATTTTTTCCATTTTTTCATTCTTTTTAAATCATTTTCATTCTTTTCACGCCAGAGTACTTTTGTGCTGCCAGAATCTATTCAGGGAAGGGTTTGTGTTTAACATGCCAGCTATTTACCTGGACTGACCACACTGAGGATCTCTAAAATGGACAAATGGGATGGCTTGGGGCCATATTTTGATTATCTTGTATCATCACCATTCATTGGCTTTTCTCCGCAAGCCTCTCTCTTTCCTTACATATTTCTTTCCCCCATGAAGCCTTTCCCAGTTCCCCCAGGCAGAAATGTTGCCTCTTGCTCCTTTTCTGAGCAACTACTTGGAACCAGACACACTGTTCTGCAAACTGGTGGCAGAAACAAACCTGAGGCTCCAGATGCCTGCTCAGACCCGGTGTATATTCTGACGGGGGCGTGAAAGGTGGGGAGGATGAGAACCACCGAAGTAACAGGACGACTCCAGATCAACATTATGGCTGCAAAACCATGCTGTGGGAAGGAGGACTGCCATGAAAGAAAGAAACAGAGTGATTGGAAAGAAGTTGTTCTCAAAGGCAGGCCTACCTGATGCCACAAGCAAAGGCCCAAACAGGATGCATTTCTCGGTTCATACACAGAAAAATTGCTCATTTATCTGACTGCCAATACTAAACTGTAAGTTCCTCAAGAACAATAACTTTTTTTTTTTTTCGCTTCTGTGCAGCTACCCTGGCAACAACAGTCACCATCAATGGCAAAGTCGACTGGAGAGGGAGATGTACCAGAGTCTCAAAGGGCCTAAGTACATTTCACACTTAGAAAAGATTTTTTTAAAGACTCAATTGTCTTGATACAAAATGAAATTTGGTTAAGAATACAAAATGCCATGCTGCTCAGTCACTTCAGTCGTGTCTGTCTCTGTGTGACCCCATAGATGGCAGCCCACCAGGCTCCCCCGTCCCTGGGATTCTCCAGGCAAGAACACTGGAGTGGGTTGCCATTTCCTTCTCCAATGCATGAAAGGGAAAAGGGAAAGTGACACGACTCTTAGCGACCCCATGGACTGCAGCCTACTAGACCCCTCCGTCCATGGGACTTTCCAGGCAAGAGTACTGGAGTGGGGTGCCAGTGCCTTCTCAGACAAAATGCCATGGCCAGGTTTAAAAGAAAAAAAAAAGGCTTCAAAAAAATTGTATTGATGATGAAAAGCACAGATCTAAACTGTTCCTGGTACATCTCAGATGGTCCATTAAAAAGAGGTTAAATGGGGGCTCCCCTGGCAGACTAGTGGTTAAGACTTTGCCTCCCAATGCTGGGCACCTAGGTTTGATTCCTGGTCAGGGAGTTAAGATCCCACATGCCTCACAGGGAACAGGTCAAATCATAAAATAGAAGCAGTATTGCAACAAATTCAATAAAGACTTTAAAAACAGTCCATGTTAAAAAGTAAAAAATCTTAAAAAAAAAGTCAAAAAGATGCTGAATGTCAGCATTCTGAGTGTCAAAACTCAACGGTTATGACTCCCTTCTCGCCCTCGCCACTCACTTTAGTAATCTCTTTTGTGATCATCTGGTCATGTCTTCCACACTGGCCTACAACTTCCTGGAGGACTGGAAATTTTGTGTTAATGGATTCTAGCACCTAATGTAGCACCTACCACCTGCTGGACACTCAATGAATGGGCTCAAGAGATGGCCTCATTAAAACTAAGAGAATAGTCTGCTCTTAGGGGTTTACCCACAATAGCAAGTCCTGGAATATAATACCAGGTCCAAACTCCCAAATCCTCAAATCCTTTATGTCCTTTATGTCGGACCTGACTTTGGTTGTGTTGGATCAGAGACTGAACCTGGAGATTCCTGGCCCTCTGCCAAAGGTGTTACCCTGGTACCCTGACATTTCCCCTAATTTATCTTTATTCTTAGTACCTAAGAGTCTGACCTAAGATGGACTGTCCTTTCCCGTCTTGCTTTTACCTGTCTCCTCCACTGAAGACAAGCAGAAGAGCAGAGCTTTCCATCTGTTTTATCCCCTATTGTGTCACCAGTGAGAAGAACAGCGCTTGGTACATGACTGGAACTCAATAAACATGTGTTAAGGGCATAAATGTGATTGGTGTAGCTGCTTACAGCACAAGGAAAAAGTAACACCGCAAACAGAAATTCTGTAAACGCAAAATTTAACTCACAGGAACACTGTTTACACTACACTCCTGATGCACTCTTGCTTCAAGCTTATAAATAACTGACTATACTGAGCCTCTGTAGTCCCACGCATTACTTTTCTGTGCCTGGAACCCAGAGGCCATAAACTGGAGGCCTGTGGGATGCAGGTACAGATGAGGAAGGAGGTCTACGTATAGACATGCTTTGTTTCATCCACATCGTATTATTTTAAAAATACGGAATTAGCTGCTGATAGGAGACTGGAGTTTGATCCCCGGGTCGGGAAGATCCCCTAGAGTAGGAAATTTCAATCCACACCAGCATTCTCGTCCATGGAAAATTCCATGGACGGAGGATCCTGGCAGGCCACAGTCCATGGGGTCACAAAGAATCCAATATGACTGATCACACACAGACACAATTAAAAGTCAAGGGCTTTCCTTGGTGGCTCAGCAATAAAGAATCCACCTGCCAGTGCAGAAGATGTGGGTTCCATCCCTGGGTTGGGACGATCCTCGGGAGAAGGAAATGGTAACCCACTCCAGTCTTCTTTGCCTGAAAAACCCCATGGATAAAGGAGCCTGGTGGGCTACAGTCCATGGGGTCACAAAGAGTTAGACACACTGAACAACTAACACAACTTAAGTCAGTCAATTCTACATAAAATTGTAAACTCACAGCCTATCTTGGAAAATAAAATCATACTCGGCAAGATAGAGCCTGAGGTCCCAGCTTGCGTGCTGGATCAGAGCCAAGACATCACCCTTACCCAGCCTGTCCTCCAGGCCTGTTTCACTCAGGCTATTTACTTGCCGGGTTGCTGAAGGCATTTGAGTGAGCGACCCCTGCTGGAAAGTTACCAAAAAACACACAGCATGGATTTAAAAAAAAAGAAAAGAAAAAATGCCCACTGGGACCTATTTCCCTTATGTTCAGGCTATTTCTCGGAAGAATAATGTATTCATTTTTCTAGAACTCTGGTAGTATCACATAACTGTTGACATACTATGGCCCAGTAAATATTCCTCTAAGGGCCTGAAAAAGCTATGAAACTTAATTCCCTGTGGGTAGAGGAAGCTGAGAAAGCTTCATGCCCGAGGCAGGCCTGAAGATGCATTGTGAGGCTGACATCAGCTGGTTACAAGACTGACTGAATCTGAGAGAGAAGGAATTTACTTGAAGACTATGAGTTACCTCGAGGAATTCATGAGAAGCTGGAAAGCCGGTCTAGGAAACGAGAAGGAATGAAGAGAACCTGGAAGCATCAGGATTATGCCCCTGGAATAGCATCCCTGGGACATCCTAAGACACTGGGGCTGCAGCTGACACCTCTTGACTCATGACTCACACTGGTAAATAAACGCTTGATTGTCCTTTTGTCCTTCAGTCAGTCCTTTGAGATTCCAAGCCTCAGGTGGGATCACCAGGCTGAGTCCCAGTTCAGAGCTCAGAGATACTGATACAAAGAAAGAGCCCCCCATCCCCCGCCGCCCCGCCCCGTGTTAAAGTCCCTCCATGAGGGGAGGTTGCTGTTGCTGTTGTGTAGTGGCTAAGTCTGGAGAAGGCAATGGCAACCCTGTCTAGTACTCTTGCCTGGAAAATCCCATGGGCATAGGAGCATGGTAGGCTGCAGTCCATGCGGTTGCTAAGAGTCAGACACGACTGAGCGACTTCACTTTCCCTTTTCACTTTCATACATTGGAGAAGGAAATGGCAACCTGCTCCAGTGTTCTTGCCTGGAGAATCCCAGGGACAGGGGAGCCTGGTGGGCTGCCATCTATGGGGTCGCACAGAGTTGGATACGACTGAAGTGACTTAGCAGCAGCAGCAGCAGTGGCTAAGTCCTGTCCAACTCTCTGCGACCCCATGAACTGTAGCATGCCAGGCTCCTCCGTCCATGGGATTTTCCAAACAATACTGGAGTGGGTTATTTCCTTCTCTAGGAGATCTTCCCCACCTAGGAATTGAACCCATGTCACCTGCATTGGCAGGTGGATTCTTTACTACTAAGCCAACCTGAGGGAAGGTTGGTACCTCCCTGAAGAAGAAGGGTGTTTGATTGCTGGAAACCTTACAAAATGCAAAAGTCCACTATGGATTAGGAGAATTTTAAGTGGTGATGGGAGAGAGGGCAACAGGATGAAGAACAGAATGGAATGAGAACAGGCAGACCTCAACTCCAATCTGGAATCCTTTGTACCTTTAGGAAATTAATTAACTTTTCTAATCGGCAGATTCCAAATCTTTAAAATAGAAAAGTTGCCATCTGCCCATGTACCACATGAGCTTGCTGTGAAGGTTCAGTTCAATATTCATTCACTTATTTTGAAATTACTATTTGAGTATCTACTAAGCCACTTAACTAGCACCTGGGGACAAATTCTGAATAACAAAAATGCAACAGAGAGACAGTGCTTTATGCTAGATGACAGATGTAGACATCGGAGACCCAGGTCATCTTCTAAAACTAATCATGTATCCCTTTTCCCCAACTGCTAACACTAATCTGCAACATTCTTCCTTTTTTGGTTAATCAATACCAAGGCCCTTCCTGAAACATACATTTCCTTTAATATACAAAATGCATTAAGCTAAAAAAAAAAAAAAAAAAAGAAGCACCAAAAAACTTTAACTCTGATTCTACAAATAAGAAACTAATGGTTCTCAGAAGTAGTGAGGCCTGATGCTGGTGAATTTCAGGTGGAATAATCAGGAGATATTGGCCCATTACACGAAATCCTCTCCCTCATTGAATATTTAAAATATGTAATTCACACAGACATTCACAAACTAAAATGAAAATTAGCATTAAAATAGATCAAATGAAATTTGCAGGAAAAGGAAATTAACCCAGTATGTTTTTCACCAGTGTTTTAGAACTGCCCAAATGCTCTCCACATGTATCTTTCCCACTTTCTCATAATAATATTTCGAGCTCTATTTTTTAGAGGATGAATCTGAGGCTCAGAGAGGACAAAGCATTTGCTTAGGGTCCTGAGGCAAGAAGCTGGTTCCAAATCCAGTTAGCAGTCTTGCCATTCCCTACTGGAAAAGGTTGGCCTGACTGGGAAGCCCTGGGCCATTAGTGGGGTTGACAGAAGATACTTACATCAAAGTGATGGGGGAAAAGGCAGATCTTTTCCAACATCAGCTGGAAAATTACAGCTTTCAGCAACAGCCAGAAAGTCACTTCATTTCCCACAGAGCAGCTAGAAGGCTGCTGCTACTCACCAAAGTTGCTACTTGTGTTTACTCCTCCAAGACTGTCTCTTACACAAGAACCCTGGCATAGAAGCAGGCCCTGGAGCCTGAATTCTCAGTCCTAATCCTGAATACAGACTCAGTTCCACCAGGACATCAGTACCTTTTACTATGCCTTTCTCCAAACTGACTTCTATAGCCAGAACATGACTCAGGACTCACTGTGGGTCTGGACCACCCTGGGTAGATGCTCTGTTCTGGAAAAGCCACTCTGTACCAATCAAGCACATTACATTAGCCAGTCCCTCTCCCTAGCCTCTTTTTAGCCATCATCAAATTTTAATTCAACATAAGGAAAGCTTCCACATTGCATTTCCCTTCAAGGAGCTCGCTGGACATTTCCAGTAACAGAATGGTCTTCTTTTCAGAACTAAAGCACATCCCCAATTACACGGGAGAATACAAGTAAAGGACTCCTGAACAACAACGTGGAAGACTTGAAATTTCACACAAGGCACACCAACAGCACAGCTAGAACCATGGGCTTTTCCTGTTCTCCCCTGTAGAGTTCAAGGTATCACTTTCTCACCAGTTTCCCAAGCAAAGAATCTCCCATCTTAAAGCTACAGTGCACTGTACAGCGGGCAGCTTTAGCCTGAATCAGAAGCCGCAAAAGCAAGGCTCAGGATGCCTCAGAAAGGGATCCTCAGTGTATGCTGTCATGGTAATGAACTGTTTCGACTTAAGAGTGCTTAGTCACGAAGTTGTTGATCCCAGGCAAACTCAGCTGAGTTAGAGGGATCCGCTGAAGCCCTGAAACGCTCCATGAGAAGTTGATTTTGCTCTGCCGAGCGCTGGAGAAAATCTTATGTAACACAATGGGCCATTTCAATATGTTATTTCTGCAATCCTATGGGAGGAAAGGGAAAAAAAAAATCTAAGCTCTAGAAATACAAAGAGTAACGCGGGGATCTGCAGCTGAAGCGTTCATCTTCTGGAATTTCACTCGGTCAGGCTTATTCGAGTCGCACCCAATCAGTACCGAGGAAGCAGAAAGGAAGAATAATCCCGAACGCCAAAGGATGGGGTTTAGAAATTCAAGGAGGCAGAAGTTAGGTTATCTCCCTGCCCTTTCTTTCTTTCCTTTTTTTTTATTTTTTATTTTTAACATAAAATTCCTGAAATTAACCCTTGAACGGTAGTGGGCAATTGCATTTCAACAAAATAGGGTAAGATGTGGCTGCAGAGCAATAACGCCCAAGTAGGGCCCAAAGGATCCTGAGTGTAAACGGGTTGCGGCCACAAAAGCCAGCTAAGTACCGGCCCCAGGGCGCTATGGGACCCTCGAGGATCCGCGCCCGCACCTAGCGGCAGGCGGAGAAGCGGGGCAGGTGGAACCCGGGTTTCCAGAGCTCCGTCTACATCCCTTGGCCGCTTCTCGCGGCTGCTCCCTGCTAGGAGGGGACCGCTTCTGGGAGCGGAGCGAGAAGACACCAGATTTGGAGTCGCCTCCCCAGAATCCCCCCCGAAAGCATCTCTGAACAAGTAGTGGATAAAAATAGCCAGCGGACAGCGCCGGGAGGGGGAGGGAGGAGCCAGACTCACGCAAGGCTAAGCAAGGATCCGACTGGTCCTGCAAAGTGGAGGGCGGAGGAAGAGGGGTGCGATCCCCTCCCGAGAGAGGGGCCTGGGTGCGCGAAGAAGCGTGGACGATCGCCTCGCCGAGGGGAGGAGATGGAAGACTCGCGGAGCTCGCAAACCTCCGCGGAGCAGAGCACACCTCACACTCCCCGCACCGCCGCCCGCCCCCCCCCCGCCCGGCCCGGCGCCCTGCATCCCAGCTCTCGCTCCCTCTCGCCTCTCCACCTCTCTCTCTCTCTCTTTTTTTTAATTTTTTTGCCGGCCTCCGGGACAGGTTGGGGTCAGCAGCGCGAGCCGGCCGCCTGGCCTAGAGGTCGCACCTGCAGACTTCAGGCTCCGCGAGTGTGCCCGGTTCTGAGTCCGAGTCTACGCGCTTCCACCGCGGGTTGGCGCCCCTCCTCCCCTCACCTTCATCTGCCGTCACCACCCAAGGTGCTCGAAATAGAAACAGACGCAGGATTAAAAAAAAAAAAAAAAAAGTAAAAAGTAACACGAAAAACCAGAACCGTGCATGTTTGGCACTGGGGGGGGGGGGGGGGGAGGGCGGGGCGAGGGGGTAGGCTACTTACTGTCTGTCCGCCGCTTCCATCTCTCTCCTCCCGAGCTTTGCCCGCCCCTCGGGAGATGTCCCATCTCTGCTTCGTTCCCAAAGCTAACCGCACTGAGGTTTCCCCACCCTGGATGCTCCCTGAAGACGGAGTTTTTGCTGTTATCCCCGCCCCAGTTGCCAGCCAGAGTGGTACCCAGGCTCCGCGGAGCTTTGCGCTCCTACTGCCCCTCACGGTCGGTCCTAGAGAGACGCGTCGGGCAGATGCAAACCTCCTGACTCTTCTACGGGGTAAGGGA
Source organism: Bos javanicus (assembly GCF_032452875.1). Taxonomy (NCBI): domain Eukaryota; kingdom Metazoa; phylum Chordata; class Mammalia; order Artiodactyla; family Bovidae; genus Bos; species Bos javanicus. Next base: position 106,858,432 of record NC_083873.1, read on the forward strand.
AAAAAAGAGAAAAAAATCCACCAAGTCAGAAACCTGCTTGAAAAAAACCAGTCCCTGAAGACTTGCCTAGCTGAGGGACAAAGTCTGGAGGCTAGTAGGATGGGGAAAGCTCTGGGCTCTCCTTCCTTCCTCCACCTACGTGCACTCCACTTGCGCCAGCCTTCACTCACCTTGGGCTCTGCTCTGGTCCTGAAGTCCAGGATGGCAGGTCGGGGCACCTCGATGGCCCCGGGTCCTGCCGCTCCCCACACTGGCGACCCCCGCCGCCGCAAGCGCGCGCCGCACTCACCTGAGCCGCGCCTCGGCGGTCCAGCCGGTCCGGCGCCCGAAGTCGGCTCCTGGGCTTGGCCATGGGCAGCGCCGTGGAGCCCCGGCGGCCAGCGGAGCGAGTTTTTCCAGGACGACCCGGGCCGGAGGGCGAGACACCGGCGCAGGCGCCCGCGGAGACCCAGTGGTGGCGGCGGTTCGCGGCTGCCCTCGCGCCGGGGACTTTGCAGGCGGGGAGGCGAGGTTATCACCGCCGCCGAGGGGAGGAGCAGAGGGAGGAGCGGGAGCGGGAGGAGGGGACAGAGGAGGCCGGGCCCGCAGGGAGAGCGTGTCGGGCCGAGGAGGATCGCGAGCGCCCACTGCTGCCCGGTCCGCTCCGGTGCTGCCCCGGGGTCGGGTCGACTCGGAGTCCGGCTCGCCACGCCGCTCCCGGGGCGGCCGGGCAGGGCTCGGGAAATCCCGCGGACAGGTACGGCACGAGTCAGTCCCGCCCCTTCCCTGGCCCGGCACTTCCCGGGGTTTCAGCCCTGGGAAGCTGGGGGTGGGGATGGAACTTGGGGAGGGGACTAGCGCTCCCTCCCGGGAGGGTGGGGCCGGTTGTGGGTTGGGCGACTGCCGTCCCTGCGAACCTGGGACATCCTGTCTCCACCGTCACTCTCGTTAGGGAAGGCGAGGTCCTAACCCGGAGCCCACGTCTTCCTCCACTCCCCGGCCTCGCCGGGCCCTCCCACGTGCGTCAGCGCGGCCGGTCTCCGTCAGGGCAGGTGCCCACCTTAGGCATCGCTTGCTCCCTGCGCCGCCCAGGAAGCGAGGGGAGCCATCCACTCGCACCGCAGCCGGACCCGGACGCCGGCGGCCGGGCAGCCGGGGCGAGGATCCGCGCGAGGAGCCGGCTCCCCAGCGCTCGGTGTCGCCATTGATCACTCCCTCCCTCTTCGGTTTCGCGTCCCCGGAGCGGATGCGGATTCACCCGGAGAACGCAGAGCTTTTTAGCTCTGCCTTCTCTAGGGCATCGGGATTGCAAACGTGGGCTCCGAAATTAAGCCGGTCCCCCTGCCCCCTTCCCCCGCGTTCCTGTACCTGGAAAGTTTTGTGTCAGAACTAGACCAGCCTTCAGTCTAATTTCAAATGTAAGGTTTCCAGGGACCCAGGGTAGGAATCCCCTTGGAGAAGCTAGGCTGTCTCTCTATCGGAGCCCAAACTAGTGGCCCTAAAAGGCAGATCAGCCAATATGTTAAGAAATTAAATAAAGGAAAAAGAAAACGTGCCAGATGAGTGTCAAAGTAATTTATTTTAGATGAAATTTCAGTCGCTCTTCCATATTTTAAGTATTGGAAAATAAATGTTTGGAAGAAATCAAATTTGCCCTTCAAGTGTAAAAAACCTCATTAACTTTGCTCAGATTAAAAATACACACCCACCAAAGTAATAAATCCTGTAGGAAATTGACCTCTTTCTCTTGTAATGTTACCCACTGCCCTTTTGGAAAGCAAAACCATGATCAGCATTTTCTGGCTGTCTAATAAAACCAGTAGTATCTGGGAAGCCAAGGCCAAGTCTTATTTTGGAAAATAAGATTATAGAAGTTTTAATGATCCTGATTGCTTCTTTGAGCCAGACTAATATTGACATAATATTTTAGAACTTTTAAAATGCTTTTGGAGTACCTTTGTGTTAAGTTTCTTCTGTCATGTTCCACTCTTTGTGACCCCATGGACTGTAACCCACCAGGCTCCTCTGTCCATGGGGATTCTCCAGGCAAGAATACTGCAGTGGGTTGCCATTTCCTCCTGGAGGGAGTCTTCCTGGCCCAGGGATCTAACAGTCCTCTCTTACATCTCCTGCATTGGTAGGTGGGTTCTTTACCATCAGTGCCACCTGGGAAGCCCAAGGAAATGGCAACCCACTCCAATAGTCTTGCCGGGAAAATTCTATGGACACAAGAGCCTGGTGGGCTGCAGTCCATAGGACTGCAGAGGTTCAAACATGACTGAGCCACTGAACACACGCACACACACATATGTATTTTAAAAAGTCACTTTAATCAAACTTGTGGTTGGGGGCTGGGTGTGGAAGAAGGTAGGAAAAAAGTACAAGCTTCCAGTTAAAAGATAAATATCAGAGGTATAATGTACATCATAATGACTATAGCTGACACTGTTGTATGGTATATAGGAAAGTTGCTAATAGAGTAAATCCCAAGAGTTCTCATCACAAAGAGACTTTTTTCTTTTCTTCTTTTCTTCCCTTTTGTTGGGTTTACGTGAGAAGGTGTCTGTTAGCTGAACTCATTGTCATAATCATACCACAACAGATGTAAATCAAACCAGAAGGCTGTATGCCTTAAACTTAAAGTGATGTATATCCATTACATCTCAGTAAACCTGGAAAAAAACAAAGTCAGTTTAAAGCCTCTCTTTGAAAAGCCTTAAGATTCAAATTTGCATTAGCTTCTAAAAAAAAAAGTACTTTTCCTGCCTCATTCAATGAACCCCTGTAAAATCATGTATGATGAGGTTGTGCAGGTCAAATGGTATTTTCAAATATACCCTTGCCAAGTACTGGAGTCCTTAAGCTCCTACCAGCAGCTAAGCCCAGCGCAGATCACAAGTTCTTCAAAATAGGGAGCCACTTTGATGTCCTAAGTTGGTATGATTGCTTTTCCTTAAGAGTTCAAAGTGCCTTTGGGCCCACAGTCTGGATTTCACAACTCATTTGTGAGATGCAAAGTGAGACTGGCAGTGATTCCATTTGTACCCTGGGAGCCAAAGTCCGGTTAACTGATCTACTTAGTTCCCCACTACAAGCCCCAAAAGGGAACTAGAACCTCAGGCCACAGCCCTGAGACTCTGTCACAAGCTTCTCTTGCCCCAAATGACTCCAGACAGATCTGGCCACTGGCAAGGATTGGTGTTTTAGCTTCTCTCTCTTTTTTGATTTTGGCCAGCATTCATTGATCAGTGATCAATAGTCTTATGCTTAGGTAAATAAGAAAGTATTCACTGGTTATTTGTTCTTATTTAGCATCTTTGTTGCTGTTATAGTTGTTCACTCACTAAGTCCTGTCTGACTCTTTGCAACCCCATGGACTGCAGCACGCCAGGCTTCCCTGTCCTTCACTATCTCCCAGAGTTTGCTCAAACTCATGTCCATTAAGTTGGTGATGTCAACCAACCATCTTATCCTCTGTCACCCCCTTCTCCTCTTGCCCTTAGTCCCGGCATCAGAGTCTTTTCCAATCAGTTGGCTTTTTGCATCAAGTGACCAAAGGATTGGAGTTTCTGCTTTAGCATCAGTCCATCCAATGAATATTCAGGGTTGATTTCCTGGCTTCCCTGATGGCTCAGATGGTAAGGAATCTGCCTGCAATGTGGGAGATCCATGTTTGATCCCTAGATCAGGATGATCCCCTGGAGAAGGGAATGTCTACCCACTTTAGTATTCTTGCTGCCAGAATTCCATGGACAGAGGAACCTGGTGGACTACAATCCATGGGCTCACAAAGAATTGGACATGACTGAGTGACTAACACTTCCTTTTGGGTTAACTAGCTTGATCTCCTTGCAGTCTAAGGCACTCTCAAGAGTCTTCTCCACCACCATAGTTCCAAAGCATCGGTTCTTTGGTGCTCAGCCTTCTTTGTAGTCCAACTCTCACATCCATACATGACTACTTGAAAAATCACAACTTTGACTATATGGATCTTTGTCAGCAAAGTGATATCTCTGTTTTTTTTAATACATTATCTAGGATTGTCATAGCTTTTCTTCCAAGGAGCAAGCATCTTTTAATTTCATGGCTGAAGTCACCATCTACAGTAATTTTGGAGCCCAAGAAAATTAAATCTGCCACTTTCCATTTTTTCCCATCTATTTGCCATGAAAAAGATTCCTAGCCCACTGCTTTCTGTACTTGAATAGTTTATGTTTGCTTTTGTTATCTCTGGTTTTCTACTTTTCCTCAAATATATGATGGAAGGGAGGTCAGGAGAAGGAGAATTAGAGAGAGAGAGAGAAAGAGAGGGCTTGCTTCCTCGGATGACGTCGAGGACTCAGAGTCACTCTACCTTCCTGAGCTCAACCTGATTTTATCTGTAAGGCTCCCCTGTACAGCCTCAGCCTTTCTTCCCTTAATGGCCATTTGAAACTTTCAGGTTAATAGCATGAATATTAAGGAGTCCAATGGGATTCTTTATAAGCAGAGGAAATTGGGATCAGGTTAAAAATCCAATTTTAATAAACTTTCCAAGTCTTGATTTAGATGATGCACTAATGGCTTTCAGTGCTGAATCACCTTAAAAGTCAATGTACTTTTAAAAGGTCCTTGTTGTAGAGAAAGCTGGATGGGTGTGTTTAATTGTAGACTGTGCATCCCTGTCTTCATAGAAAAGATCACGTGTATAATGGATGAGAGCAGATATGAAATGCCGCTGTGCACAGAGCTGGTTGGGAGAGGAGAGGGCGTTCGCTTTGAAAGATAGTTTTCACTCATTTGGCCAAAACAAAGGGAGTGTGATTGCACTGTGTGAAAATGGTATCCTCAAATAACTCCTCTAATTTGATTGTGCTGAGGTCTAGAATTGTTTCCATTTCTTTTGACTTGCTAATTAGCTGGAGCAGAAGGCTTGTGAGAATAGAAAAATGATGGTCATATCCAGAAAATATGTAGGATTGTGATTCCTCCCAGCCAGCACACCTGTCACCTGCCTACCCCACCAGCCTGTCCAACTCCCAGCCTTATCTGTGTGTCCTTGAAAATGACTCACGCCTCTGTGATTAATAGACTATGGGATGTTTTTTCTGAAAACAGGACTTTCATCCCCTTAGTAACACTGGATACTCATGGCACATGTGGTGACAAGTTTCAGTTCTAACTTTTGCCTTTATAGGACCTATCCTTCTCCCATATTGCTTTTGTAATTAATTAAACATTAAAATTATATGGCACGTCTACATCGCCATAAAGAAGCATGTGTGTGCATCTTCAGTCGATCAGTTGTGATCTGACTCCCCATGACCCATGGACTGTGTAGCCCGCCAAGCTCCCTTTGTCCACGGAATCCTCCAGGCAAGAACACTGGAAAGGGTTGTCATTTCCTTCTCCAGAATATATTGATATTATTTTTATTTATTTAAATATTTTATGAGGTCCCCCAAATCAGTATTTCTTGAGAGTTTAAAAGAAATTACAATATTTTTGAAAGGCCCTGAAAGTACCTTGAGATACAAGAAATCTCAAGATTTCTAATGGAGTGGTTGGCCCTGTGTTGGTGGTGATGTTGTTGGGGATGAATGCTTAATTGATTCTGGTAAGGAGGTGCAGTGGTAAAGAATCTGCCTGCCAATGCAGGAGATAGAGACATGGGTTTGATCCCTGAGTCAGGAAGAATCCCTGGAAATGGCAACCCACTCTAGTATTCCTGCCTGGAAAATCCCACGAACAGAGGAGCCTGGAGGGCTACAGTCCATGGGGTCACCGAGAGTCGGACATGACTGAGAGACTGATCACACAGAGTATGCGTGAAAACCGCAATTCCAGACTCATACTTCAAGGTCCATTTGTTATGTTGGATAAACAACTATAGAAAACATGCTGCTTTTATTTCTGGTCCTGGGTCAAGCTTTGCCCCAAATTACACACATCAGTGCTGCAGAAATTGCAATATTGCAGCCCTGAAGTGGTCCTCTTGTTCAAATTGTTAGACCCTGCTGAGTGCCAGAAAGACTTCAGGGCCACGGGAAATTGTGGCACTCTCTTTGATTTCAGGTTTGCAAGGACCAAAGCTGATGATGCTTTGATAAGCAGGTCTTGCTGATTCTCTCTTTTAGGCCTTATTCAAGGATCCTGAGAGGTTCAAACTCTTCAGGAGAAAAAAAAAGGATCTTTACCTCTCTCTAGCCCTGTCAGTTCAGTGGAAACATTTACTGGGTACGTCCTAGATAGCAGCCCGGTGGTAAGTACCTGGGTGGAGATGTACAGAGAAGAATAAAGTGTAAGCCCTAACCCCAAAGGGGCTCACAGATGTGCAGAAGAGAAAAATTACAATTCAGCCTGACGATTCTCATGCGCTCAGGTTCCCGGTGTACTAGGAAGGTCGACAGAACATTTGGAATGTGATTCTCACGCCCTTACATTCTACCCTGAACTTGCAGCTTCAAGCAGCCCTTGCTATTTCTAGCAGCTCTCTCCTCTCGGAGTCCCTGCTGAAGTCCTCCAGAGTGTGGCCTTATTGTCCCTGCAAACCGGCAGGGCTGCCTTCTCACTTCTGAGCCTTGTTTTGATTCCAGATTTAAAATAGAATCAAAACTATGAGAAAAGTCTTGAAAGGTGCTTGTGAGTTCTCTTTCTGACTTTTATAATACTTTTCTTTTAAAAGAGTTTGTAATGACACTCCAAAAGAGCTCGCTATATATATATATATATATATATATTTTTTTTTTTTCTCCTTTATGGTAGTAATGTGTATTTTATAGAACACTTTGAAGCTCAGACAACTTAGCTCTAAAAGAAAAAAAAAGTTGATATTTAAAATGATCAAGTTGACATATCTCAATATATTGGTAACAATATTTATTATAAAATTTTTAAATGGCTACCTTGCAAATATGATACCTCAATTCTGTTTTGTATCTATCCTGTTACCATGAGAGACCTTACCATGGAAACAAAGTCTGACCTCCAGGACACAGAAGATGTCAAAACAAGTGGACCAAAGACGGTTTAGGACAGAGACTCGATGAAACCTGGTAAAGGATCTGCCTGGAATGTGGGAGACCTGAGTTTGATCCCCGGGCTGGGAAGATCCCCTGAAGAAAGGAAAGTCTACACACTCAAGTATTCTGGCCTGGAGAATTCCATGGACTGTATAGTCCATGGGGTCACAAAGAGTCAGATACGACTGAGTGACTTTGATTAGATGAAACCATGCTTGAATTCCATGTTAAAAATGGCTAACTGGTACAAAGTTGGGAAAATGTATTAGACAGCATGAGAAATAAGGTGGAGGTATGAAGAGGTAAGCAAAAATCATGGCGTTTATTGATAAGATTTGTGCTAGGAGATCTGAATATCTCTTATCCTCGTTTTGCACAGACATAGAGCAGTTAAGGAGGTTCCTAAAGGGCATACAACCAGCAGTGCTGGATTTAGGACCAGGTGAACAGTCCTGGGTGTTCATTGGAAGGACTGATGCTGAGGCTGAAACTCCAATACTTTGGCCACCTCATGCGAAGAGTTGACTCATTGGAAAAGACCCTGATGCTGGAAGGGATTGGGGGCAGGAGGAGAAGGGGATGACAGAGGATGAGATGGCTGGATGGCATCACCAACTCGATGGACATGAGTTTGGGTAAACTCTGGGAGTTGGTGATGGACAGGGAGGCCTGGATGCTGCGATTCATGGGGTCGCAAAGAGTCGGACACGACTGAGCGACTGAACTGAACTGAACTGAACATCAAGTCTTTCTATGTTTTTGTCCTCCTGTCTCATGATTTAATCTCTGTTTTCTTGCTTAATTTCATGTATTCACTTCATCAAAGAAAGAAGAGTCCATTGGAGTTTATGGTCTATCTCTTCCAAATGAAGAAGAGATCAGGGGTTCTCTTCAGGCCTTGAAAAGATACTTACATTCTAGGAATTAACCATAAGGTATTTAAATCCCATATTCATGATACTGTTATAATTGCATTTAGTAAACTAACTCTAGGCTTAAAAGCTCAGTTCTCAATGTCATTGTTTTTTTCACCCTGCATACATTTATGATGAAGATGTATTGCTGGCAAACTTTATCTCACACTGCGGCCCTTGATTTCATGCAGGGTTTCAGATCTCGGCTCTGGTGTCTGTGGTCATTCATTCATTATTCCAGCATCATGTAGTTTTTAGTTCTTCGTCTGTGCCAGGCACAGGGGTGGGCCCTGGAGATACAGGAGTGGACAGGATAGCACTTCCTGTCGTCTTAGAGCTGAAAATCAGGAAGGTGTCCACATATCCTTTGGAGGGTTGAATGCCCTTCACAGCTCTTGCTCCTTATCTGGGCTTAGCCTGCCCTTCTGGATTCACTCTACCTGGAAGCTGTTCTGATTGGTAGAGACACTCTGCCTGAATAGGGAAGTGGATGGACTTGTGTGTCAGTGTGTATGTGTGTGCTCAGTTAATCAGTCATGTCTGACTCTTTGCAATCCCATGGACTGTAGCCCACCAGGCTTCTCTGTCCATGGGATTTTCCAGGCAAGAATACTGGAGCAGGTTGCCATTTCCTCCTCCAGGGGAATCTTCCCAACCCAGGAACTGAACCCACATCTCCTGCATTGGCAGGCAGATTCTTTACCACTGAGCCACCTGGGAATCCCAGTGAATGGACTTACTTGTGAAAGAACTGGGAAGTGTATCTTCAGATTATCCGTTAGTTCTGCCTTTCTTCCTCTTGGGAGCAAGATGCCTGTAGGAAATGTCCGACCTGCTCGACTCCTCTGCTGCCTCTTTGGGATCCACCTCTATGGGAGAGAGGTCTGTTCTGGTCCAGGGCTGTCTCTTCCCCCATGGGTAAGTGCCCAGTTCTGGGGTTCAGTTATGCAGCCCTCTTAGCTCTCATATGGTAAATTTCTGCAATCTCTTTTCCCTCAGTAATAAAGGACTTATTTAGCCGACATCCATCTTTGTCTCTACGGCATGGGCATGGAATAGGGGTGCCACTTACAGAAGCTGATTTAAAGTCTCCCAACTGATGAACTCTTTTCCCCTTTACCTGAATTCACTTACTGTTCATGGGGTTCTCACAAGGCAAGAATACTGAAGTGGTTTGCCATTCCCTTCTCCAGTGGACCACATTTGGTCAGAACTCTCCACCATCACCCGTGCGTCTTGGCTGGTCCTGCACAGCACGGCTCATAGTGTCATTGAGCTGAACCCCAGAACTGCCCGTAATTAGCACTCATTACGTACCATCCTGTGCTCTAGTTGTTAACCATGGCCAAGGTCAATGCCTGGGGTTATTGTAAGTCTGTTGGGTTCACAGTTTATACCTTTGAGGCCCTACTCATTCTTGGAAAGAGAACATGAGGTGAATTCTTCCAAAATAAACATTCAGGACATATGACAAACCTCAAGAGGGCAGATTCCAGATCCAGGTTGCCAGGGTTCAGATCCTAGATCTGCAGAATGTGCTCTGTGATCTCATCTGAGTTACTTAGCCTCAGCTTCTTCTTCTGTAAAATCATGAAAATGGCCCCCTTCTCTTCTTATTACGCAGAAAGTGCCTGGTACATAGTACACACTAAATGCGGCAACAGGCAAGTCCATGCGCGAGCAGGCAGCGACATCAGCCTCATGACAACTTCTTGGCCGACCACAATGGTGAGATGCTATCAATTGTGGTATAATCTCAGTTTCATAAATATTAAGATGTAAAAAACGTAAAGTCAGTGAAATGCAATGTTATTTCTTAGAAGCTTTGAAATGGCACCCCTACCTGATGTATTATAAATTTTTTCTTGTAATTTTCACATGACCTTTGCAGTTATATGTTATAATAGAGAGTAAAGAAAGCCAGAATTGTGGAATCAAATTTTGAGGTACTTAATTAGTAAATCATTTAATCAGTCAAGAGATGGATACCACTAAGTTCTATGCATACGACAGCTGCTTCATGCATGATCAGTCGGACATGATCAGTCATGTCCGACTTCTTGCGACCCCAGGCTCCTCTGTCCATGGGATTTCCCAGGCAAGAATACTGGAGTGAACTGCCATTTCCTCCTCCACAGAATCTTACTGACCCAGGGATTGAACCCTAGACTCTTGAGTCTCCTGCATCGGCAGGTGGTTTCTTTACCATTACACCACTTGGGAAGCCCTTATGCATGCAAAAGTGTGTGCGTCGTGTCTGACTTTTTGCCATCCCATAGACTGTAGCCAGCCAAACTCCTCGTCCATAGGATTTTCCAGGCAAGAATACTGGAGTGGGTTTCCATTCCTTTCTCCAGGGGATCTTCCCCACCCAGGGATCAAACCCACGTGTCCTGCCTTACAGGCAAATTCTTTACCAACTGAGCCACCAGGGAAGCTCTACCCTCAGAGTGTTTGATGGATTCAGAGAAAAAGATCAGCTAATCAGGGAACAGAATCCTTCACAAAGAGGTGGGATTTGGGCCACATCCATGTACCATAATGTTTGGTTTCAGTAGACGTTTCAAATAGCAAAATTCTCTAATGAATTTACTGAACAAATCAGAGGAGAAAAAAGCGTACAGGCCACCAATGACACACAAGCGAGGGCTAAATACTGTTTTTAAACCTCCACATCCCAGTGTTAAGGGTTAAGCTAAATTTTGAAGTTTGCTTTGGCATTTGTTTTCTTATAAAGTAATACTTGTTCATTATAGCTAATTTGGAAAAAAATCACAGGAAATTAGACAGAGAAAAAAAGAAAACAATAATACCACTACCTGAAGGCAATTCCTGGATTAAGACTGGGTAGATAATAACTGAAATGAAAAACGAAATTGAAATCACCAGTTTGTTGTACTAGAGTATTTCTAAGTCTATAGCATTTAAAGTTGTTTATGTTTAACTTTATTAAACATAACATTATTGTATATTTGGATTTCTGATTTCTTACGAAAGGGTGCAAACCGGAGCCTAGTCTCTGATTTAAAAAAAATCAGTTTTAGTAATACTTCAATATTTACTTTATATAGAAAATGAACAATACATTCTTATCTGATGACCCATGGAGGTCTGAAGAAGGGCAACTTGTCAAGCAATTCACTCTCACTCGGTTCTTGAGCCAGGAATGAAGAAGTGGGTTTAGATGGAGGAGTAGGTCTTTACCTCCAGGAGACTTTCAGGCCTCTTCCTCATCAAACATCCTCCCCCTCTTCCTTCCCCAAAGTCACCCCTTCTCCTGAATTTTAAAGTTAGAGACTAAATTTGCAAACCGGAATATGATTTAAATACCAGCACGCACCACTATTCTGAGTCCCAGACCTTGTTTTCTGCATTGCTTATACAAGTCATCCATGCCATTGCTTGGAGATGGAATTCTCTGTTACTGCTGAATATTGTGTGAGTGTTGGAAGATTCTTAGTCCTACCGTTGATGACGTTCAGGTTGTTTCCAGTTTAGGACTTTCCCAAATCATGCGTCTGTGAACATTCTTGTGTGTGTCCTTTTGGTGCAGAAATGTAAACATTTATGTTTGTTGTAAACTTAGGAGTAGGGTTTCTGCATAGTGAATCAGTATTTTTGCAGTTACACTCAATTATAGGCTACGAGATGATGATTGCTGTAACCCCCTGTCTTGTGCAACATAAGCCTGTTGCTTGTCTACTTTGTATGTAGTAGGTTGTATCTGTTAATCCCATACCCCTAATGTATCCCTCTTTTATAAAACACCTATTCATGTCTTTTGCCCATTTTTCTATTGTCTTGTGTTTATTGATTTATAGACAATCTTTGTATGTTTGGGGCAAGTTACTATGCTTCTGTTTTCCTGCCTACAAATGTGAATGATAATAATGCCTACTTTACATCTTGTTGTTGCTAGGACTATATGAGTTAATGCATGTAAACACTTAGAACCGTATGTGGCGCATAGTAAGTGCTCCGTAAGCGTTTGCTTTTGTTACCGGTCAGGTTCCCATGGCTAGCACATTGTGGACACAGAACTCCAAAGAGGCTTCAAACTCCCATTTACCAACATTGCCTTGCAAACCGTTACTTTACAGATCCAGAAAGATTGGAACTCACCTTAGTCACCCCTGATTGGGCCCAACTAGGGCCCTGGTGGCTTAGTGGTTAAGAACCTGCTTGCAATGCAGGAGATGTGGCTTTAGTTCCTGGGTTGGGGATATCCCCTGGGGAAGGGACACACTTCAGTATTCTTACCTGGAGAATCCCTTGGACAGAGGAACCAGACAGGCTACAGTCCGTGGGGTTGAAAGGGTCAGATGTGACTGAGCGACATACCCAAGGCCCTAGACATAGCTTTAGAGGAAAATGCTGGTTGTCATTTTATTATAATCACCACACTGTTTTTAAAATATTAAAATTGTGTTTTTCCTCTGAAGAGAACAAAGTGGTTTTTGACTGGAAATTACTGAAGTAGCGGTTAACTCACTGCCATTTTATGGTGCATTTGGCATGTTGATTCCAAGATTCCAAAAGTTTTTATAGAATGACTTTGCATCAGGAGGTTGAACACACACATGCAGACACACAAACAAAAAAAAGGAACTCCCCAAACACAGGAATTAAATGTATTTGAAGTTATGCAGTGTGAGCAATGACGTGTTTTAGGCTCAGGGCCCCTCTCTGCCTCAAACAACTTCTCTTGGTTCACCAACCACACTTACGAAAAAAGGACATTTCTTTTCTCCCCATTTGGGAATTAATTTGCCTCTAGTAGCCAAGGCAGTAGAATTTCTTATAAACAAACAAATCAACAAACTGTAGTCAGCCTGCCTTGGCTCCTTCCATTTGTGAAATTTTTACAGATAAATTAAATTCATTCTTTTTTGAGGAGTGAGGCATGCAGAAGACCATAATTTAGGCCTTTACAACCAAAAATGACAATCTTTCATTTATTATTCCTCACAGAGAACAGCTACTAATATCTTCCTTCTTGGTCCCTTAATTAAATTCAGCTTCTTATATTTTTTTTTCCTGATTCACTCTGTTTCATTCCTGGATTAACCTAGTTCTTCATAGTTGTAATTTCTCAACTGTTAAATTTCATTTACCTTATTTAAATTTCTGGAGATTTTTTTCTTGAGTGGAAAGTTTGTTTATTTTTTCATTTCTCTCCCCAGGCAAGAAAACCATCTCCTTTAGACCAGAGTTAACTAAATTATAAACATCCACACTGTATTATTCTATATAAGTATATGTGTAAATATAGAATGATTTTGGAAAGGAACAGTGATTGGCCTAAGACTGTCAAGAAAACAGTCTTCTTCATCCTTGAAGCCCCTTCAAAGAGTTACATAGTCCACAAAATCTTGTTCTCTCAACTTCTACAGACTGAGTTCAAGAATAAAGTGTGTTTTTGTCCCTGATATTGTTCTCACCTTGAAAGAAAAGTTATGACCAACCTAGACAGCATGTTAAACAGCAGAGACATTAATTTGAGAACAAAGGTCCATCTGGTCAAAGCTATGGTTTTTCCAGTAGTCACGTATGGACGTGAGAGTTGGACTATAAAGAAAGCTGAGTGCCGAAGAATTGATGCTTTTGAACTGTGGTGCTGGAGAAGACTCTAGAAAATACCTTGGACTGCAAGGAGATCCAGCCTGTCCATCCTAAAGGAGATCAGTCCTGAATGTTCATTGAAAGGACTGATGTTGGAGCTGAAACTCCAATACTTTGGCCACCTGATGGGAAGAACTGACTCATTTGAAAAGACCTGATGCTGGGAAAGATTGAAGGCAGGAGGAGAAGGGGATGACAGAGGAAGAGATAGCTCGATGGTATCACGGACTCAATGGACATGAGTTTGAGTAAACTCAGGGAGTTGGTAATGGACAGGGAAGCCTGGCGTGCTATAGTCCATGGGGTCACAAAAACTGGGACACGACTGAGCGACTGAACTGAACTGAACTGATTGCTCCCACCTTCCTGTATAGGGTTATACATACTTGACTGTTGCTGTGTCATTATGTGGCAAGACTGTACTTTTTGGTACAGTCCATGGACATTGGCATTGGCCATGTGATGTGCTTTAATCAATGGGATGTGAGTAGACAAGCCTCATCTAAGGGGAAGCTTTCAATGACATCACTCTTGTTCTCTTGTCCTAAGTTCCTTCATTCTGGTTCCAGAATGAACATGCACATGGCACCAAGCTATGGTCTCCTACATGGGCCATCAGTAAGAACTGACTATCTAAGGCTTGGAGGTTGTTGAATACTTCTTGTCACTGAAACTGTTTATTAATTTGTTTTATTCAAGATACCTTTCTTGAAGACAGGGAATGCACTTGCTTTGTTGGTTATGTACATAATTTGGTGCTTGGCTGTCAGCAGAATAAATGTTTGTTGAATAACTGAATGACTTGGTGAAGCTCTCCAGTGACAAACATGTAACCTCTTCTATGGCAGCTGTGGCTTTTGAAAATGTTTCTCATTCTGAGCAGAACTCTGATCCTCCACGATTTCCACTAAGGGTATCAGTGCTCTTCTTTGGACTCACATAAAACCATCTCATACCTGTCCATAAGACAGCCCTCTAGGGTTTGAAAACAGTGCTGTCCACTATTCAGGAATTCGTTCCTTTTGGTTTATTATCTTTCATGCTTTCACCTCCTCAGCCTCCTGAGAGGTTCTACTCTTTCAGTGCAGAGATGGACTCGTGGGATTCCCAGGTGGCTCAGTGGTAAAGAATCTGCCTGCCAATGCAGGAGATGTAGGTTTGATCCCTGGGTTGGGAAGATCCCCTGGAGAAGGGAATGGGAACCCGCTCCAGTATTCTTGCTGGGATAATCTCATGGACAGAGGAGCCTGGCAGGGTACAGTCAATGGGGTTGCCAAGAGTTGGATACGACTGAGCGACTAAGCACGATGTACCCATGTCCCCTGCAGAATGTGAGATTTGGCATCAGCACCAGTCTTAGTGTGTGGTCAGAGCAGCCCAGAGTGAGAAAGGGTCGTCTCCTCTGGAGTAATCGCCCATCTGGACTAATTACACTGCGTCTAACAAAGCCTTTGCTGTTCTTGGCAGCTTCATCACACTGCTGACTCAGACTGAGTCAATCAAATCCCTTAAGCCTTATTCACAAGTCTTTATGACCACATCGTGCCCCGACTTGTGAGGTAGGTTTAAGGGACCCAGATGTCAACCCTAATACTTTTCCTTGTTAAATTTTTACCTCATTTCATCTGGTTCGTGGTTTCTGTCTACTTGGGAAAAGGAAAGCTTAGATTTCTGGGAATGGAAACTCAGCTATTACCCAAGAGAAAGGAAACAACCTTGTGTCGTCAACTAAGGAATGATTAGAGAGCTCCATTGTCTGGTCCAGCAGCCTGTACTTAACTGTGTGATGTTGTTCATTGCCAAGCATGTGGTGTCTTCTCTGAATCTGTCAAAGAGAATGGAAGAATACTGAGATCCAGCAACAAACAACACCTCTATTTACGGGTGACAGACTCGAAGGGACTTCCATGATCCCCACCTTCTGATAGTGCCTTTGCATGATTCCCTCTGCTTGAGTGCCTGTGAGTCTTCTAACTTGCTTCGGATCACTAGAATATGGCAAAGGTGATGGAACATATGTGCATGCCCTTGGTAACATTACATGAGACTGTAACATGGTCTTTCTAGAAGGCTCTCCTAACTGGCTCTGAAGAAGCCGGGCATGTCATGAGCTGCCCTGTGGAGGAAGCCACATGATGAGGAACTGAGAAGAGCTTCTAACTGAGGTCTGTCTCACAGCCTCAGTTGTGATGCTGCCAACAGTCACGTGGCCCTGGAAGAGGATTTTTTCCCCAGGCGAAACTCCAAGTGAGACTGCAGCCCAGGCCAACACCTTGGCTGAAGCTTTCAAATGAGACTCTGAAGTGGAGAACCCAGCAAAGTAAGGCCTGGACTCCTGGTCCACAGAATAATGGTGTGTGTGCTCAATCGTGTCCCACTCTTTGCGACCCCAACTGGCTCCTCTGTCCATGGAATTTTCCAGGCAAGAATACTGGAGCGAAACAATACAAATATGCTGTTTTAAGCTGCTAAGTTTCTTGCTAATTGTTACTCAAGGATATGTAGCAGGATATGTGCTAATATATTATCAAACCAAATTCAGTTGGAAGCCCAAGCCATCATGAAACCCAGAAAACACACATCCTTTGTCTTTTTTTGGTGGGTTAGATTGACTTATAGAACCTTTTGTGAACCCTGTGTCCCATATTACCATGACATTAGAAGATCATCTTAATATCCAACCTCAGATAATAAAGAATTTTTTTCTGGTATTTGTCCAAATGATCTTCTGCTAATTCATTTCATTCAATGGTCCTCTCTTCTGTTTTCCTGCCTTTGAATTCCTTGCTTCTGTACCCAAGTCTGATTTTGCTTTCTGCACTCTGATCTCTTAACTTTGTTTCTTCACTGGATCAGGGTTCCTGGTTTTGCTGCCTCCTAGACTTTTACTGAGAGGTGTCTCCATCTAGTTTCTATTATATCTATGTCTTCCGGGTCTAGTTCTCCCAGGTCTCCTGCCAAAAGAGAAGCATCTGATATTCTAGATCCTTACTGGCAAAAAGCCTTCAGGCACTAGTGTGAATTTCCACACAATCTTAGATATCGCTGATAGCAGTGGGGTCACCTCAAACATTTTATTATTTTCACTTGAGTTCTTTTACTCTTTGAACATGAATCTTGTCATTGTCATCATCATAGTAAAACTGTGTACATCTTCACATATGAAAAGGAAACTGTGACTACCAGGGTTTAGCTCAGAGTTGTTTGTATGTATATCCTGATGGCCCATTGGCATGTCCCAGCCATACCAATTTGTTTGTTCCTGCAAAAGTGCTTGTTGTCATGACTCTAGTTTGAATCCTGCTTATAATATCAGAGACTGGATACTGGGGCCTGAGGAGGAAGCTGATGATTGGGCATTTGTGTTTGTATCAGCCATGCTGTTTTTACATGCAGTTGAGCTTGCCAGAGATAGGAAGGGCTCTGGATTTCTTTAAACCTAATGCACTTTTTTTTTTTTTGGCTGCACTGGGTCTTAGCACATGGGATCTCTAATTACAGCATTTCAGGATCTGGTTTTGGACATGCATTGAGAGCACAGTCTTCACCACTGCACCATTAGGGAAGCCCCCCTCATGTACTTTAAATACCATCTCTATGGAGATAGAGAATCGAGAAGCCCAGATTCTACTCAGCCAGGCTTGTTCTTTAAAAGCAATGGGATCTTAGACGTGACTTTTCAGGTTCAGGCAATTTCCCCCAGTGTATCGCTGTAGAAGAAAAACAGGCTACAAGCAATTTGAGTCATGCCTGTTAGATGGCCTTAGAATAATAGAGAGATCAGAAAGGAGACTGAGCTAACCACTCATTCCAACCCTTCATTTTGCCAGCAGAAAAACAGAAACACAGAAAGGTCAAACGCCTGGATCAAATTTCTGCAGTTAATTCATGGCTCCATCCAGACTTGATTTCAGACAAGGTAGCCATGGTGTTCTTTAAAAGGCTGTAAAGAAATTAAAGTCCAGAGGAGAAAGTCAATCACTTCTAATTACTCAGAGGGGAGGTGGGTGAGAACACACGACACCAGACCTGAAAGGACAGGCACACAGATCCAGGGAAGACCATTGTCCATCTCCTGTCTAGACTTTGAGGAGTCCTGATAGCAGGCGGGGATGAAAATAGTATCCCCTAAGTCGAGGGAGACCAAGGTCTAGGAAGGGAAGGCGTCAGCTCTGATGCTCTTACCCCAGGGATCCCATGTAGAAGGAGCAGACCTCTTAGACAAAGTTTTGATATGATAGGACTGTTTATTTCCTTGTTTCTGTTCCTGAGCATTCAGCAAAAGGCATATTGATTTTCATTATTTTTTTTTCAAATATTTATTTTTATTTATTTGGCTGCATAGAGTCTTAGTTGTGGCACATGGGAACCAGTTCCCTGACCGGGGATCGAACCCAGCCCCACTGTATCGGGAGCACAGAGTCTTAGCCACTGGACCACCAGGGAATTCCCTGATTTTCATTATTTTTAATTCCAGCCTGGCCTCAGCTGTATGGTGGGGAGTTAATAGAAAGGTCTTTTCTGTCTGGGCCAGGATATCTGAAGAAGATTACTACCCTCTGAGGCCAGCAGGATGGTGGTAGCAGAAACCAGAGAAGGGTGCAGAGCAAAGGAGAATCTGAAAAATGAGGTGAGAACCTCAGCATCAGGTACTTCTTCCGCTAAGATATTCTTTTAAGTGTCCACTTTGGAAGGACTTTTCTTTTTCGCTTGTAATCCATTTAGGGCCTAGATTGAAGGTTGATTCTATCAACCAGGTCTCCAGAACTGACCATCTACTCCCTCAATTCCCTCTTCTGCAGCCTCACAGCCTTTAGCTGGACATAGATGCCTCTACCTGTCATCTGTTTTGTTAACTGTAAGGGGTCTGTCTGTCCTACTAGATGATCATCTTTCTCCAGGAAAAGTATCTTTTTTTACATGCCCCTCCTCTAGACCCCACAGAAGGTGGCTAAAACGGGGATTTAAAGGTGGCAGATAATCATGAAATAAGGCTTTCCTGGTAGTTCAGTGGTAAAGAATTCATCTGCCAATGCAGGAGACACGGGTTCCGTTCCTGGGTTGGGAAGATCCCCTGGAGAAGGAAATGGCTACCCACTTCAGTATTCTTGCCTGGAAAATCCAATGGACAAAGAGGCCTGGTGGGCCACAGTCTATGAGGTCGCAGAGTTGAACATGACTTAGTGACTAAACAACAATAAATCATGAACTACATAGTCTCTTCGGAGAAGGCAATGGCAACCCACTCCAGTACTCTTGCCTGGAAAATCCCATAGACGGAGGAGCCTGGTGGGCTGCAGTCTGTGGGGTTGCTAAGAGTCAGACATGACTTAGTGACTTCACTTTCACTTTTCACTTTCATGTATTGGAGAAGGAAATGGCAACCCACTCCAGTGTTCTTGCCTGGAGAATCCCAGGGACGGGGAGCCTGGTGGGCTGCCATCTATGGGGTTGCTCAGAGTCAGACATGACTGAAGGGACTTAGCAGCAGCAGCAGCAGCAGCAGTGACACATTGAGGTAAGCCAAGAGCCTCTGAAGTCACATGACCTGGACTTGATATGTGGCTCTACTGAATGCTTGCCTTGTGTCTTCCACCAGCATCCTTGGCTTTTCTGTGCCCTACTTCCTTAATCAGTAAAGGTCAATATTATCAGTACCTGCTAATTGGGGCTGGGGTGTGTTAAGGGAGTTGTTTCATGAAAGGCTCTTAGAACAGTGCATCATCAGGCATTTACAAAGCATTCCAATAATAGGGTGTCCAAGATGGTGCTAGTGACAAAGAATTTGCCTGACAATGCAGGAGACACGAGAAATGCAGGTTGGATCCCTGGGTTGGGAAGATCCCTTGGAGTAGGGAATGGCAAGCCAGACTAGTATCCTTGCCTGGAAAATTCCATGGACAAAGGAGACTGGCAGGCTACAGTCCATGGGGCCACAACGAATTGGACACAACTGAACTAACTCCCGTCCACCCAACGGTAGACCATATGCACCGGGTTCTGTAGACCAACTCTATGCCTAGTGGCATCCCACCAGAGCATGGCAGAGCAAGCTGGGTGCTCCAGCCTGGCTTTGTCAATTCTCCCCAGTTGTCCCTCCCCCCTGGAATGACCTCCCCTACTGTCAGCTGTCCTCTTCCCGACACTAGGGATGTGTCCCAAGGCCCAGGTGTCCTTGTCTCAGTTTCCTTGTTTTGACTCTACCTTGGGTTTCCCAAGGCTGTACTGTAGAAACATCAACCACTGTATAGGCATCCATGTCCCAACAACCTCCTACTTTATTCAATTTAGAGAGGGTTAGGATTCGCGTTGCATCTCTGAGTCTACATGATGACCACACTGGGGATTCTAGATCTTATTGTCTGATATGTTATAATGGAGGGAGAATCTCGGTCTCTAGTGCCTCAGGGTATGCAATTCTTGACTGAGAATCTCCTGTCCTTTTCTACCAGTTTATTGATTGGGTGAGGGATTTGCTTTGGTGATATAGGTGAGTGATAATTAGGTGAGTGAATACCTATGGACTTCTGGGTCAGTCATTCTCAAAATGTGGTCCAAGATCAGCAGCTTCAGCTTCACCTAAGAATGTCACGAATACAAATTCTAAGACCCCAACCAAGATCTTCTGAGTAAGATACTCTGGGAGTGGGACCAGTGATCTGTTTTGTCACAGGTCCCCCAGGAGACTCCAGGAGATGCTGGGATGTATCAAGAACCACTAGTCTCACCCTTGAAACCACCTTTATCTGTGATGATGCCACAGATGACCAGAGAAATCCTGCTGGGAATCTACTTCATATCTTTACTAGGTAAGAGACGTTAAAATGGTGTTTCACAAACTTTCATGATAACAAGAGTCATAAAGCAGAACATAGTAAAAATCAGTCTCAGCTTTCACCTCTACTCTCTGATTCATGCCTTCTGGGGGCAGAGTTGGGGAAGCTGGGTTTTTAACCAGAGTTTCATGTTAAAATCTTATCTGTGAAGTTTAGGAAAGTATTCTTTTTTTTTTTAATTTATTTTTTTTATTGAAGAATAATTGCTTTACAGAATGTTGTTGTTTTCTGTCAAACCTCAACATGAATCAGCCATAAATATACACGTATCTCCTCGCTTTTGAACCTCCCTCCCATTTCCCTCCCCATCCTACCCCTCTAGGTTGAAACAGAGCCCCTGTTTGAGTTAGGAAACTGTTCTTGAAGGTGGGAATGGGGGCTGTGGGCTGGGTGGAATTTTCCCACCTGACATGTTGGAGATGAGTGTTGAGGAGTCAGGAGCTGTCAGAAGAACCGATAATTATCAATTTTTCATTCTTTTTGGGTCCATGAAGTGGAAAAACACAGCTCTGGAGTCTTTACAGGAGCCTCATGGAATGCCTCTACTGGCATCTTCATTTGTCCCTGGAAATCACAGCCTCTGTGTCTCTTGTGTTCGTTTCCCTGGAGTCCTGAGCCTTTGCATGATGGGAAAATGAGAAGGTCCTCATTCCCAGGGTGTCAGCCACTCTGAACAGCCTGCTTTCGACTCCTTACCATCTGCGGGCATTCACTCCTGTGTATCCTTTTGTTCTGACTGCCACTCTTTTTCAGGGAGGTCTCCAGCCTCCCTGGATAATAGTCCTGTGATGAAAGAGTTTTTACCCACTAGAAACTTTCCATCACTCTAAAGTCCAAAATCCTAATGCAGCCTGGTCTTGCCCACTGGGCTCAGGTAGAGACCTCTTACAAACACCAAAGACTGAATTCAGAAAACTAAGTTCATGGCATCCAGTCCCATCACTTCATGGCAAATAGATGGGGAAACAGTGGAAACAGTGAAAGACTTTATTTTGGGGGGCTCCAAAATCACTGAAGATGGTGATTGCAGCCATGAAATTAAAAGACGCTTACTCCTTGGAAGGAAAGTTATGACCAACCTAGACAGCATATTAAAAAGCAGAGATGTTACTTTGCCAACAACGGTCCATCTCGTCAAAACTATGATTTTTCCAGTGGTCATGTATGGATGTGAGAGTTGGACTATAAAGAAAGCTGAATGCCGAAGAATTGATGCTTTTGAACTGTGGTGTTGGAGAAGACTCTTGAGAGTCCCTTAGACTGCAAGGAGATCCAACCAGTCCATCCTAAAGGAAATCAGTCCTGAGTGTTCATTGGAAGGACTGATGTTGAAGCTGAAACTCTAATACTTTGGCCACCTGATGGGAAGAGTTGACTCATTTGAAAAACCCTGATGCTGGGAAAGATTGAAGGCAGGAGGAGAAGGGGATGACAGAGGATGAGATGGTTGGATGGCATCCCCGACTCAATGGACATAAGTTTGAGTAAACTCCAGGAGTTGGTGATGGACAGGGAGGCCTGGTGTGCTGTGGTCTGTGGGGTCACAAAGAGTTGGACGTGACTGAGTCACTGAACTGAACTGTGGCAACTTAGGTGGAAAGGGTGATTATTCAAGGGTTTTTAGGGTTCATAGAAGTGACAAGAGGAGGAAGACCAGATGTAGAAACAAGTGATATTCAGGGACAGCTAACCACCAAAGACTGCAGCACAAGGTACTACAGACGTGTGTGGGCTGGCCTGCTCAGGCTGCAACAGTGATGACTATGACCTCTATTCCCACATAAGTGCATCATTCTCTTAAGATCCAAATTGATTGCTGAAATTGATTACCAACTTGTGGAGCCCAGTCCATGTGTTAGCGTCCTACTGACCCAAGACAGAACAAGAAGAACTATTTTGTTTCTCCTTGCCTAGTGAGGGATTGGGTGTATCTCCCCAGGACTCCACCTAATAGGACTTTCTCAAATAACAGACTGAGGGTGGTAGGAAAAGGAGGCTGGTTGTCCCAGAAGCAGAAACAGTGTCTACTATGCAGATGCTTCTGCTTTGGACAACACAAAAATTTGGGGAAAAAAAAAGTTACACAATTTTAAAGGCTTTCTTGAAATCAATGGTAGCAAATGGTCTTCCCTTCTCTTTCCTTTCCTTCCTTTCCTGTCTGGTTCTTCTCTCTCCTCTGACCCATGTCTGTCTTGTTGTACTGGCAGCAATGTTCTATTGCTCAGTATTAGACAAGTTCTAAATCCTTGGAGGTAAAGGTAGAAAAGTAATATTCTGAATGGTGAGAAAGGAAATTATGTTCATGGAAATTGCTAAATTAAAACTACCAAGAGTTTATTATCTTGTTTATGGATCAATTTGTGGTCCTTTTTGTCATTCCACAGCATACTAATATTCATTTTAAAAATAAGTCCTTAGCAAACACACTGTATAATACAATACTAATAGTAGAATCTAGGTTTGTGTGTATGGGTGCTTACTGTAACATTCTTTCAAATTTGTTGTGTGTTTGAAATTTTCATTAAAAAGTTACAGATAACCAACAAGGACCTACTGTTTAGCACAGACTGTGTGTGTGCAGTTGCTCCGTTGTGTCTGACTCTTTATGACCCTATGGACTGTAGCCCACCAGGCTTCCCTGGTGGCTCAGCTGGTAAAGAACTTGCCTGCCAAGGCAGACGACATGGGTTCAATCCCTGGGTCACTATAGAGCTGAGTCACTGGGCTATACACCTGAAATTAACACAGTGTTGTAAGTCAGCTATACAAATACAATGCAAACACAAAAGTTGCTCAGTCGTGTCTAACTCTTTGCAACCCCATAGACTATACAGTCCATGGAATTCTCCAGGCCAGAATACTGGAGTGAGTAGCCTTTTCCTTCTCCAGGGGCTCTTCCCAACCTAGGGATCGAACCCAGGTCTCCCGCATGGCAGGCAGATTCTTTACCAGCTGAGCCACCAGGGAAGCCCCAAATCAGCTATATTTCCATTTAACCTAGAATTTTCCCTATGAATATTTCTGTTTTTTATTTAATCCAGAATAATTGTGGAGAAGGCTTATACAGAAATACATTCATTTCAGCTCTATTTGTAATAGCTTTCAAATTAGAAACGATCTAAATGGGATGAATATATGATGTGCACACTTTGTGGTATACTATGCTTACAAAGCATTTAAAGTTTGTTTGTTAAAAACTGAAGTGAAAAAAGAACAGTGCATAAAATCTAATCATAATTACATGGAGTAAATTAAAGGAACAGAATCTACCAACAGAAAACAGAGGAAGTGGACACACAACATTCTTCCAGGGCTTTGTTTTAAGTGAGGATTATTGATGATTAAATTTAAAACACATTTTTGTTGGTCATTTCATGCATTTCTTTAATTCCCTTAATTTTCAGTCAGAACATGCATATATTTCTTTATACCAAAATAAAATATGCTTCTGTTAACAGTAACAATAAAATGCCCTTCCTGGGGCATGGGTTTTTTGTGCTTCACTTTGCACTGGAGTCTTCTGAAATGGCCACCCTCTTGCTGAGATCACCATGAGGTCACCAAACATCCTGGGAATCAAATCCAGTAGGCATGTCCTTCTCTCATCTTACTAAACCCTCCAGCAAAATGTAATATGGTCCGTCAGTCTTTCTTGACACCCTTGTGTACCATTTTATGAAACACCACTCTCTCCTGGGAACAAGCTTGCTTCTCTGCACACTCTTTACACTTGCCTTCTCTGTTTTATTGAATTGTTTCCCCTCTCCTGCTTAAGCTCTAAATATTAGCATGCATACGTGCTCAGATGCCAAGTCCTGTCTGACTCTTTGTGATGCCGTGGACAGTAGCCCACCAGGCTCCTCTGTCCATGGGATTCTCCAGGCAAGAATACTGGAGTGAGTTACTATTTCCTCCTCCAGGGGATCTTCCCAACATAGGAGACTGAACCCACATTGCCTGTGTCTCCTGCCATGACAGGCAGATCTTTACCATGGAGCCACCTGGGACGCCCTTCTATTTAAAACCTTGTTACTAAAGGACCCCATCAACTCCCCTCTCTGTCCTGACACCTTGTTGGTTTATGGCTTCAACTCACCTTTTCTTGTGATTGCTAGTTTAACTGTATACTTGACAGCTCCATTCAAATCTCTCTCAGATATTAGAAACTTAGGTCCAAAATGGAATTCTTTATTTGCCATTCTAACATGGAAATGAAATGAAGATCAATGTGTCAACTGATATAGTCATGCATGCTAAGTTACTTCAGTCGTGTCTGACTCTTTGAGACCCTGTGAACAATAACCCTCCAGGCTTCTCTGCCCATGGGATTCTCCAGTCAAGAATACTGGGGTGGGTTGCCATGCTCTCCTCCAGGGGATCTTCCCAACTCTGGGAGCAAACCCAGGCCTCCTGCTTTGCAGGACACTAGCACAACCTGTAAATCAACTATACGTCAATAATAAAAGAGTATACTTTAGAGCCTGTATATTAAAAATAAATTTACAAAATTTACATGTTGTTTACAACACATGCACCTCACTTTGGACATGGTTTAACCAAAGTTGTCTCACAAGTTAAGCATATTGAATGGTGTCACATGATGGGAATTGAGAGAGCAAGTTTGTGACCCTTTATCCCTCACCATCCTCACCAGCACATTGTTCTGAAGGAGGGCAGATTGCTTCCTTTTTTTTTCCTTTTTTTAATTTTTCTGATCATCCCCACCACTTCTCTGAGCTGCATTCTCTTCTCCTGTAAATAAGGCACAACTGGTAACACACAGGAGAGAAATGGAAGCATAGCGATTTGCATACTCTAATTAAACTGCTGTATCAAGAGCCTGCTTTCTTAGGTTACACTGGGATGGAAACAAAAATGTGCCTTTCATTCAGAGTTTGGAGCGCTATCCCCGGGACCTGGAATGAATAAAATAGGCCAGGAAGGCTTGTGTGCCTTACAGTCTTGATGCAGCTGGTGTGCTACGGGGCTCAAGGGCAGGGCACCCCCGTCACGGTCCTTAGTGGACTGGCCTTTATCTCAGGTAAGTGGGGCCTTTCCGCTTGGCTCTCTTCCCGACAGGTGTGCAGAGAAAGATGAGAGCTTGGCCCATGGGTGAATGATTGCTTTTCACCCACGGAGTTCATTTTTATATTTGAAATGCTGCATGACCTGGTGGATGGAGCCCTGAATTGGAAGTCCAGGGTCCGTGGACTTTGGAAGACCTTGCTGCTCACACCGAGGTGAGGGCTTTAACAGCTTAATGCCTGTGTTAACTCAGTCATTATTGTGATTGCTAATTCGTAATAAAAATGCAGAAAATGTACCCAGGGTTTAAGTTTAGAAAGTACTTTCACACACAGAGGTTAACCCTTTTCATCTTTGGGTTCGCATCGGCAAAGAATGGCTGAGTGGCTTCTGGTGTCTGGTTTTATAGGAACCGGGAGAGCTCTTAGGTGTTTTGTTCTTCCTTCCCTCCATATTCATTCTGTAAAGATACTTTAGGTAATGAAGCAGATTTGATCCTGGACTGCATGCCTTCCTGAATCATAGAATTTGAGACCTGGCTTTTTCTTTTTCTTCTTTTCTTTTTTCAGTAAAAAAGACAAAAACAGTATAAATAAATGAATTGCTGCTACTGCTGCTAAGGCGCTTCAGTCGTGTCTGACACCACCCTTATGGCAGAAAGTGAAGAGGAACTAAAAAGCCTCTTCATGAAAGTGAAAGAGGAAAGTAAAAAAGTTGGCTTTAAAGATCAACATTCAGAAAACTAAGATCATGGCATCTGGTCCCATCACTTCATGGCAAATAGATGGGGAAACAGTGGAAACAGTGTCGGACTTTATTTTGGGGGGCTCTGAAATCACTACAGATGGTGATTGCAGCCATGAAATTAAAAGACGCTTACTCCTTGGAAGGAAAGTTATGACCAACCTAGATAGCATATTGAAAAGCAGAGATATTACTTTGCCAACAAAGGTACATCTAGTCAAGGATATGGTTTTCCCAGTGATCATGTAAGGATGTGAGAGTTGGACTGTGAAGAAAGCTGAGTGCTGAAGAATTTATGCTTTTCTTTTTTTTTTTTTTTTTCATTCAGCAAGTATTTATTGAGTTTCTGTGATGTTCAGTTGCTGTTTTATTTTATTTTATTTTATTTTTAAACTTTACAAATTGTATTAGTTTTGCCAAATATCAAAATGAATCCGCCACAGGTATACATGTGTTCCCCATCCTGAACCCTCCTCCCTCCTCCCTCCCCATACTTTTCATCTGTGGTGTTGGAGAAGACTCTTGAGCATCCCTTGGACTGCAAGGAGGTCCAACCAGTCCATCCTAAAGGAGATCAGTCCTGGGTATTCTTTGGAAGGACTGATGCTAAAGCTGAAACTCCAATACTTTGGCCACCTCATGCGAAGAGTTGACTCATTGGAAAAGACCCTGATGCTGGTAGGGATTGAGGGCAGGAAGAGAAGGGTATGACAGAGGATGAGATGGCTGGATGGCATCACCGACTCAATGGACATGAGTTTGAGTGAACTGCAGGAGTTGGTGATGGACAGGGAGGCCTGGCATGCTGGGATTCATGGGGTCACAAAGAGTCAAACACGACTGAGTGACTGAACTGAACTGAACTGAATTGAACTGAACTTTACATAGCCCATAAGGCTCCTCTGCCCATGAGATTTCCCAGGCAAGAATACTGGAGTAGGTTGCCATTTCCTTCTTCAAGGGATCTTCCCAGGACAGGGATTGAACCCCTGTCTCCTGCTTGGAAGGCAGATTCTTTGCCACTGAGTCACCTGGGAAATCCCTTTTATTTTGAAATAATTTCAAACCATTCATTACAGAATGTTTCCAAGACATGTATAGGAAAGTTATGCATATCCTTTTTCCAAATTCACCAATTTTACTACATTTGTTTTTATCATATCCTCTCCGTGTGTCTCTCTCTTCCTCTTCCTGTCTGTATTCAGAAAGAGTGAAAGACAGAGAGAGAGGAACAGTGCTCCTTGTCCCTCACTCCAAAAATCTTCCCAATCAGCATCTGTGGATTCAACCGACCAGATCATGCAGTAAGTACTATAGTATTTACTATAGTGAATCCGAGTGCAAGTGGACCTACCCAGGGACTCCACTGGCAGTCCAGTTGTTAAGATTTCTCCTTCCAGTGCAAGGAGTTAGGTTCAATCCCGGGTCCAAGAGCTAAGCATGCAAAGATATTTGCTGCTGCTGCTGCTGCTAAGTTGCTTCAGTCGTGTCCGACTCTGTACAACCCCAGAGACAGCAGCCCACCAGGCTCCCCCGTCCCTGGGATTCTCCAGGAAAGAACACTGGAGTGGGTTGCCATTTCCTCCTCCAATGCATGAAAGTGAAAAGTGAAAGTGAAGTCGCTCAGTCGTGTCCGACTCTTAGCGACCTCATGGACCGCAGCCTACCAGGCTCCTCCGTCCATGGGATTTTCCAGGTAAGAGTACTAGAGTGGGGTGCCATTGCCTTATCCCAAATAAATGAGTTAGTGAGGTCCAAAGAGGGGAAGAGAGTAGGTAAAGGTCACTCAGCCTGTAAATTACATCCTTAGAAAATGAGGCCTGAAGCCTGGGAAATATCACCTTCTGGGACCTAAATGTGATCACGTCTGTGAAAGGGGCTGGATTACTTTGCATCTGTCCCAAGAGTGAGGGAGGAGATATAGAGGCAATTTAGGAGGTGCTTTCGATTCTTTGGGGTCAGTAAAGTGATTGCAAAATGGTGGTTGATGAGACATAAAAAGAAAGTAAAAATGGAGACATGAGTACAATTGGGGTGATAGGTTAAAATTTAAATTAAGCACACTGAAATGGAAATAAATTAAAATAAAGTATTGATCTTTTTAAAATAACTTCCCAGGTGGTGCAAGTGGTAAAGAAGAATGAAAGAATGCTTTGCTTCAGTGTATCCGACTCGTTGCTACCTCATGGACTGTAGCCCGCCAGGCTCCTCTGTCCATGGGTTTCTCCAGGCAAGCATACAGGAGTGGGTTGCCACGCCTTACTCAAGGGGATCTTCTAGATGCAGGGATCCAACCCACATCTTTCACTATCTCCAGCATTGGCAGATGGGTTCTTTTCCACTAGCTGCTGCTGCTACTGCTGTTAAATCACTTCATCGGAGTCCGACTCTGTGCGACCCCATAGACGGCAGCCCACCAGGCTCCCCTGTCCCTGGGATTCTCCAGGCAAGAACACCAGAGTGGGTTGCCATTTCCTTTTCCAAAGCATGAAAGTGAAAAGGGAAAGTGAAGTTGCTCAGTCATCTCCAACTCTTAGCGACCCCATGGACTGCAGCCCACCAGTCTCCTCCATCCATGAGATTCTCCAGGTAAGAGTACTGGAGTGGGCTTCCATTTCCACTAGCACCACATAGTAAAGAATCCACCAGCAAGGCAGGAGATGCAGGAGACTTGAGTTTGATTCCTGGGTTGAGAAGATTCCCTGGAGGAGGGTGTGGCAACTCACTCCAGGATGCTTGCCTGAAGTAGCCCATGGACAGAGGGGCCTGACAATCACAAAGGGTCAAGCACGACTGAAGTGACTTAACACATGCTAATCTTACAGCTAAATTAGAGCTTGTGAGCCTCATGACCTTGATGACAAATAGATGTTTTCAGTTTTATCCCCAGGGTGGTCCAGCATTGGTGTCTTCCTGTCCCCCATCACGCATGTAGAAAAGATAGCTATGAATACCAAGTGGCCACATCTCATCTTCCAATACTAGGTAAGAGAGAACCAAGACTCCGGGGAGGTCAACTGACTCCATGGGATGGAGAAAAATTAGGATGGAGTTTGAGCTACAGTGAGTGCCAGAAGATAAGGAAACTTTTTAAAAATGCAAGGGTCATACTGCAAGGACAAAGGAGATAGTTTTAAGAAACTCCTACTTGTCAAGTTATAACAGTTTAAGCATCAAACAAGAATATTAACTAGAGCTAATTGGAATGAATTGAGTCTATAAGAAAGCTATGCCATTCAAAGATGAAATAAGTTCATTAAAATGTATAAGATGATAATTATAATACAAAAGAAAGGGTGAATGAAATTTTTAAATGAGCTAAAATTGGTAAGGAACTATTGCCATAGATGACATTCTGCTTTTCCAAGTAAATGGAAGTATTACATTTTGTCTTTTTGTTTCTTTACCTAGGAAATAGAAATTACACCCAGAGGAGCAAAGATCTGTGAGCACAAGAGACCACAGGCAAAAATGAGAGTAGAAAGCATGCCAGTCGGTTTCCATGAAAAGAAAGTGAAAGTGAAGTCGCTCAGTCGTGTCCGACTCTTTGCGACCCCATGGACTGTAGCCCACCAGTCTCCTCCATCCATGGAATTTTCCAGGCAAGAGTCCTGGAGTGGGTTGCCATTTCCTTCTCCAGAAGATCTTCCTGACTGAGGGATCGAACCTGGGTCTCCCAAATTGCAGCAGACGCTTTACCATCTGAGCCACCAGGGAAGCCCTATGGTTTCCATATAATGGATCAAATTCAAGAAGACTACCTGGTGGGTTAATTCAGCCTCTTATCTCCTAGAGAATGAAATGTCTGCATGAGTCCATCAATTTTCCTGAGATACAAAACGTGGAGGTTGAGTTAAATTGTAAACTGGAGTTAACTGTCTTATATTAGTTTGCTAGGACTGTTGGAACAAAATACCACAGACAGAGTGGCTTAAACAGAAACTTACTTTCTCATAGTTCTGGAGGCTAGAAATTTGAGATCAAGGTGTCAGCAGGCTTGGTTCCTTCTCAGAGTCATGAGGGAGGAATCTGTCCTAGGCAACTTTATTCGACTTAAAGCTATCTTGCTCTGTTTTTATATTGTCTTCCTTCTGCATACATCTATGTCCCAATTTGAGGGAGTCTCATGGGCTCAGAGGTTATAGCGTCTGTCTGTAATGCGGGAGACCTGGGTTCGATCCCTGGATTGGGAAGATCCCCTGGAGATCTTCCCAGGGGATCCTAGAGGCCACCCACTGTAGTACTCTTGCCTGGAAAATCCCATGGATGGAGAAGCCTGGTGGGCTACAGTCCCAATTTACTTTCCTTATAAGGACGTCGGTCATATTGGATTAGAGTCTACCCATATGACCTCAGCTTATTTAAATTATCTCTTTAAAGATGCCATATCCAATTATAGTTTCATTCTGAGATACTGTGGGTTAAGACTTCATAAGAGGAATTTGGGGAAGACATAAATCAGCTCAATGCCTCCATGACACAGAAATAATGAAGGGAGAGAGCAGAGACAGCAATTTGCAGGAAAAGACGTGACTGTGGACATTCTGACAAAATGAAACAACCTTGGTAAGAAATACCTGCTAGGCTTTCACTCACTCTAGAAGTTCAAACTGTGGCCTTTGGTGTGACTACTAGTGAATTCACTGATAACTCAACGATCTCAGCTGATCAACCATAATCTCTTTGCTTTATGTTCAATACATCTCTGTAGCCTGGAAAGATGCAGTAAAATAAAGTATGTGAGTAATGGAGAAATTAGCTAAATCTGTATGATCACTAATTTTCTGCTAGGCTGAGTATGAATATAACAATATATTTTATAAGCATTATGATACTTTGTGAATATCAC
The DNA here is from genome assembly GCF_032452875.1 of Bos javanicus. NCBI lineage: Eukaryota > Metazoa > Chordata > Mammalia > Artiodactyla > Bovidae > Bos > Bos javanicus. The sequence continues at coordinate 106,889,402 of NC_083873.1, forward strand.
ATATTTGTGAATATGTTTCTAAGGTGTTTGAAGCACTAAAGGAATGTTACACATTAGGTTTATGCTTTTCTTGAGTTAGAGAATTTGATTAAGGTTTGCAATCAACCTTTCAGTGTGTAAGATGATTTATAGTTTAAATTTTGATTTATGAATAGATTAAGTCTGTTTAAATATTTAGAGAAAATTTACCTGGTATACTTGTAAGTATAATTACATTGAACATTAAAGAAATAGCAAGTAGTAAATTTGATTGTTTGTACACACAAAAACTTGAAAGTCAACTCCTGAGAAGGTCTCCAAAGTTGGTTGGAGTTGGGAACAGGTGTGATGTGTGGCATGAACTAATGGCACTTACATTCAGCACATTCAGCCGTCCACTTCCTATGTCCCAGGACTCTTGGCTATTAATTCCAGTATAAATGAGGGAGGCTGACTTTCACTCAAATTTTTTTTTGAGTGATATTATATTTATATCACTAACTCTATATCACTAATATTTATATTTATATTACTAACTTTATTTATATCACTAACTTTAAAGTTATATTTATATTTATCTCACTAACTTTAAATATTTAGAATATTTATATCACTAAGTTTAAAGTTAATGATATAATTATTAGTAAAATTATATTACTAACTTTATCCTTTTGCAAGATTAAGATCCCTGGTGGCAAATAACAATGATTTTGCCTCACTGGAAAATGCTACGGCTGTTGTATTTCTTAAAGAGTTAAAGGGATGGGAATTATGGAAGATATCTGTCGTCAAAGAGATTTGCATCAAAAGAGTTCCTATAAGTACTCACTGACCTTCACTTTCCCTGCTTGTGTTCCAGATTTGCCTACCACCTTATCTTTGCCTGTTGATACCCTCTCTTCCAATTTCTCAGAGATGAGCAAAGAATGGGTCTATTCTCCATGAAGAGCTTTACAGTCAGGATATGTCACTGGCCAGAGTCTGCTGTTAATAAGAAAATTGATTTGATAAATTGAATTCATTAAACATGTGTGTGATTCAAGATATTACTAAAGTATCACATTATAATTTACATTTAAAAATAGGGTTATAGGGGAGGCCAGTGCTTAATTTGAAGACATTATCTGAGTACTAGGCATGAATTTAAATGTGCTTTATTAAATAACTCCGTGTCCCCATGACTGCTACATACCAGGTCCCTGATTTTAGTCACAGCATCACTGTTCATGGGAAACTTACTCCGTAGAAATTAATACGAGTAGTTATCAGTTTTGGGGTACCTCTTTCAGTACTAGTTTTTATTTTGCATTCATCAAATATGAAATATTCCCTCTACCCTGTGGTCTGTGTGTTATTTGCCACAAGGTGATAATCAGAGACTAAAAAATGTTAAGGTATTTCTGGTAGTAATATCTGTGTAGAGCTGAAATTAAAAATTTAGCCTTCTGGGTATACATCTAGGGGCTTCCCTAGTAGCTCAGTGGGTAAAGAATCCACCTTCAATGTGGGAGACCTGGGTTCGATCCCTGGGTTGGAAAGATCCCCTGGAGAAGGGAAAGGCTACCCACTCCAATATTCTGGCCTGGAGAATTCCACGGACTGTATAGTTCATGGGGTCGCAAAGAGTCAGACACGGCTGAGCGACTTTCACTCACAGGGTGTCCATCTAGTTCACTTCTGACTAAGATTCAATGTTGCTTTACTCCTTGACTTTTAGTTTCCCATTTGTGAAATACACATAATGATGCTTGTCTGTGAGAGCTTTGTGAGGTCCAATAATATTGATATAAAACTGACATAACGAGAAGGCCTCCTTCCTTGGTGAGGTCCAGGGTGGTTGGGTACTTTCAACCTTCCAATGCACTCTTCCCCCAGAACTTCAGTTTTGAAGACACTTCCATTTAAAGTTATATTTGTATTGTATTAATATTTATCCATTCATGAATACTAGAGGTGAGGTCTTTTCTGTCTCTCAGTCTAGACGGGGAACAGTGTAGATGGATGATTATATGGGTACCCTCTTCCCCTTCAACTTGGTTTTGGATCAGAATCTAGGTTTGCCATTGTTCAGAGTAGGGTTACCAGATAAAGGATATGGACTGTCCTGTTACATTTAAATTTCAGGTAGATGATAATTCATTTTGTTATAAGTATGTCCTAATATTTGTATGTAACATTTGGGATTTTATACTTTTACAAGAACTAATTTGTTATTTATTTGAAATTCAAATGTGACTGGGCATCCTGTATTTTATCTACCAGCCCTAATCATAAATTCTGCTTTTACCAAAGTCAGGCCCTTCCCAGGCAGAGAACTGACACATCAGCAATTAACAGGCTGGTAGACAAAATTTGGGGCAGGCACTGAAGGTGAGTCTCAGAGGTAAAGAGAAAGAAAAGATAGGCACAAAGGAGGAGGTCAGACATCCCCAGGCCCCTGGAGGACTTGGCCCTCTTACAGGAGGACACTCCCTTCCCCTACCTGATATTGGCCTGTTTTCCTTCTTTCATTTCTCTAAAACAAGCAGTTTTGCTTTTGTGCTCACCTTACATTTGGGGAACTTCTAGATTGATCTCAATTTTTTTCTCTTATGTTATCATACATATTCATAGTATCCTTAAAGGCCTTCCCTGATGGCTCAGTGGTAAAGAATCTGCCTGCAATGCAGGAGGTGGGGGTTTGATCCCTGGGTTGGGAAGATCCCTTAAAGAAGGGAATGTCTACCCACTCCAGTGTTCTTACCTGAAAAATCCCATGGACAGAGAAACCTGGCAGGCTACAGTCCATGGGGTCACAAAAGAGTCAGATACAACTTAGAGACTAGACCACCACCCCCAAAGTGTGCAAAGAAATTTTTCTATTTCTTATTTAGTTCTTCTATTCTACTGGGTTATGGAAGATAATCTAAATTTAAATTACCTGGAAAATTAAATCTTATCCAATAATTTAGATTATTTGGAATCCCCCCTTTAGGGGATAATGGATTTCCATGGAGTTAAAAATGCATTCTTTTGTATTATTTCCCTCTTTCCCCTGTGTGCTTAGGACATAGTGGGTATTCATTAGTATCTGTTAAAAAAATGGAAAGTACCTCATTTATCTGCACCCGCATCCATAAATAATACTTCAACTGAAATAATAAATGTATTTGTAGCTGCTGTGAATGGTGCATTGCTATATTATTTCTAACTTTTGAAGTGTCCTGTTACAATTCATGAATAGAGAAGCCAGGGTTCAGATGAGTTAATTTTGCCTGAGGTCACACAGATTAAATGTTAATAATAGCAGAGCTGAGAATAGACCCAGATATGTCAAACCTTAAAGTTTTCTATTCTATTCTACTGCCTTTCAAACAACAAAAATAGTGCGTGAGTTTTACAAGGTGCTTTGATGTACTTTGGGAAATGTAAGGCGGACTGAAAAGAACTCTTGATTTGTTGTCAAAATACATGGATCTAAGCCAGGGTTTCTTAACCTTGGCACTACGAACATTTTAGTCTGGACAGTTCTTTTCTGTAAGCAGTTGTATTTGTGTATGGCAGGATGTTTAATAGCATCCCTGGCCTCTGCCCACTAGATGTCAATAGCATAATCCCTCTAATGCGACAATTCCCAATCTCTGAACATCTCTAAATGTCCCCTGGAGGCAAAATTACCCTTGGTTGAGAACTAGGGGTTTAAAGTGATAGTTAACCACTTGTGAGATTCTGGTCAGTTCATTTTATTTCTCTGAGCTCAGTTGCCTCCATGTGGGACATGAATTATATTTTTCACCTGCACCATCGACCTCATCAGGTCAGTGCATAGTTACAGTGAGATTAGAGAAAACCACATTGATAAAAGATCTATTATATGTGAGACATCCCACTAAGCTTCGTCTTTTCTTGTTCAGTCTACCCACAATCTGTGAATACTGGTCTTGTCTCCATTTTACATATGCAGAAAGAGACTTTCAGAGAAGTATGGTAACATGTTCAACTTTATAGATTCAGCAAACATGAGAGAGTAGAATTAAATGTAGGTTAATCTTTAAAAAAAAAATGTGTATTGAAAAACCCTGAAGCTGTTTGGTCAACTCTAACCTATGGGACCTGTGGAAAATTTGACAGGTCATTTCACTTGTTTATTGGTCAATATTATTGCTTTGTGATACAGCGAACAACCACAAAATTATTTCTCTTTTGCTTAGCCAGGCACTAAGAGTGGGAAGGAAACTGGTAATACCAGTACATGCCCCAATCTGGAAAAGTTGAATAGACATTCCTTAATTTCCTTTGTGACTATGAAAATGAAAGTTCTTTCTTCACAGAGAGGAAACAACCTAGACATCATAAAAGAAATACCGATATCACCACTTCTTTTAAGATGAAAAGATAACATTTTATGCACATGACAGAGTAGGCAATGTTCAACCCTTGAATCTATCAAATCAGTATAATTTCATGGAGGATCAGCACTTTCAAGCTTTTACGATTTAACTGCTTTTAATGGTTTTTGGTAATTATACTGTTATCATCATTTTAAAATAAGTATAATTGGTACGCTCTTCAGGGATTGAACAGGAAAACATGGTATTGTTTTGCCACAGAGAGAGAGAGAGAGAGAGAGAGAGAGAGAGAGAGAGAGAGAGAGATTGATTACTGGAGGAAGGAAAAAAGGAATGAAGGAAAAAAGGAAGAAGAAAGAGAGAGTATAAAAACCATTGCAAGAAATTACAGGTAAGGAAGCTATAAACCAACATCTTTTTCTTTGCAGAAGGAAAAAGTGTGCTGAAAGTGATGACAATTTGTAAATAACTGTCCTTTGGCCCCCCTGGAGATACTAGTTCAGCTGCAGCCACTGCCTTGGTCTCCCCTACTTTCCCAGAGACTCCGGGGGACAAAGTGTGGCTGTGTCCCCAAGGATCATCTCCAGGGCTGCCATTCACTCACAGGAAGAGGCTAGAATAGATCTGAGTTTGCCTTCTCAAAGGAACTTCATGCAGCTTGGGGACCTTCTCCCTTCTGTGGTTTTTGAAAGCTGTGGTGGTGGCTTGATTCCCTTGTTGTTTAGTCGCTGAGTTGTGTCTCTTTTACGGCCCCATGGACTGTAGCCTCTGTCCATGGGATTTCCTAGGCAAGAATACTGGAGTTGGCTGCCATTTCTTCTTCTAGGGGATCTTCCTGACCCAGGGATGGAACCCTTATCTCCTGCATTGGCAGGTGGATTCTTTTCTGCTGAGCCACCAGTGAAGTCCTTAATTTCGTTGAGTGAGTGCATGAGTGAAGTTGCTCAGTCATGTCTGACTCTTTGTGATCCCATGGACCGTAGCCTACCAGGCTCCTCCGTCCATGAAATTTTCCAGCCAAGAGTACTGGAGTGGGTTGCCATTTGCTTCTCCAGGGGATCTTCCCAACCCAGGATCGAACCCAGGTCTCCCTCATTGCAGGCAGATGCTTTATCATCTGAGCCACCAGGGAAGCCCTGGTGATTCCATTACCTAAAGCTGATTGCCTTTCTCTGCTGCTGCAAGGCAGCTTGAACATGATAAAGTCCTATTGTTTTACATTAGAAAGAAAGTGTCCCCTTCCATTATTTCATTCAAGCCTCTAATCCAGTCTTTTACTTAGTCAGGACAGGGTGAGTTATTTCCTGTCTGGAAGAACATTCTGGAGCCAAAAGAGATGGTGGTGAGTTTCTGGAGGGAATGTATGGCTCCTGGTGGGAGAGGTGGCTTCACCCCACCTTCTGGAACCTCTCAAGAGTCAGAGAACTAGACCTACCAGGGACACAGAGACTTCAGTTTGCAAGATTTTTTAAAAAAATTGTTATGTTTCTTTCCCTTCTTGGTCCAGATCACTTCTGCTTTTCGTTCACTGTGATTGGTTTAGCCAGATGCAGCAGTCATGTGTTCTGTAGTAGAAATCTGAATGATACCTAGGATGCGGACTTAGTTTCTGCTCCCTCACTAATTAGCTTTGTGATTTTAGGCAAAGACTTTCCCTTTCTGGGCCTATATTTCTTACAAACACTATGAAGAAGATATTGTAACTTTGCCACTGAAATTAAAAGATGTTTACTCCTTGGAAGGAAAGTTATGACCAACCTAGATAGCATATTGAAAAGCAGAGACATTACTTTGCCAACAAAGGTCCGTCTAGTCAAGGCTATGGTTTTTCCAGTGGTCATGTATGGATGTGAGAGTTGGACTGTGAAGAAAGCTGAGCACCAAAGAATTGATGCTTTTGAACTGTGGTGTTGGAGAAGACTCTTGAGAGTCCCTTGGACTGCAAGGAGATCCAACCAGTCCATTCTGAAGGAGATCAGCCCTGGGATTTCTTTGGAAGGAATGATACTAAAGCTGAAATTCCAGTACTTTGGCCACCTCATGCGAAGAGTTGACTCATTGGAAAAGACTCTGATGCTGGGAGGGATTGGGGGCAGGAGGAGAAGGGGATGACAGAGGATGAGATGGCTGGATGGCATCACTGACTTGATGGACGTGAGTCTCAGTGAACTTTGGGAGTTGGTGATGGACAGGGAGGCCTGGCATGCTGTGATTCACGGGGTCACAAAGAGTTGGACATGACTGAGCAACTGAACTGAACTGAACTAGTCTCCAACTGATATTTTTTTTCTTCCCCTGCTATGAGATCTATGTATCAAATGAAATGTATGTTACCTGGAACTGGTGGTGGTGGTTTAGTCACTAAGTCATGTCCGACTCTTGCAACCCCATGCACTGCAGCCCTGCCAAGCTCCTCTGTCCATGGGATTCTCCAGGCAAGAATACTGGAGTGGATTGCCATTGTGGACTTCAATTTATGGAACATGTATAGATCTTTCCTGCAGCTCAGATGGTAAAGAATCTGCCTAAAATGCACAGTTTTGCCAAGAAAATGCACTGGTCATAGCAAACACCCTCTTCCAACAACACAAGAGAAGACTCTACACATGGACATCACCAGATGTTCAATACCAAAATCAGATTGATTATATTCTTTGCAGCCAAAGATGGAGAAGCTCTATACAGTCAGCAAAAACAAGACTGGGAGCTGACTGTGGCTCAGATCATGAACTCCTTATTGCAAAATTCAGACTTAAATTGAAGAAAGTGGGGAAAACCACTAGACTATTCAGGTATGATCTAAATCAAATCCCTTATGATTATACAGTGGAAATGAGAAATAGATTTAAGGGACTAGATCTGATAGGGTACCTGATGAACTATAGATTGAGGTTTGTGACAGTATACAGGAGACAGGGATCAAGACCATCCCCAAGGAAAAGAAATGCAAAAAAGCAAAATGGCTGTCTGGGGAGGCCTTACAAATAGCTGTGAAAAGAAGAGAAGTGAAAAGCAAAGGAGAAAAGGAGAGATATAAGCATCTGAATGCAGAGTTCCAAAGAATAGCAAGGAGAGATAAGAAAGCCTTCCTTAGCGATCAATGCAAAGAAATAGAGGAAAACAACAGAATGGGAAAAACTAGAGATCTCTTCAAGAAAATCAGAGATACCAAAGGAACATTTCATGCAAAGATGGGCTCGATAAAGGACAGAAATTGTATGGACCTAACAGAAGCAGAAGATATTAAGAAGAGATGGCAAGAATACACAGAAGTCTGTAGAAAAAAGATCTTCACAACCCAGATGATCACGATGGTGTGATCACTGACCTAGAGCCAGACATCCTGGAATGTGAAGTCAAGTGGGCCTTGGAAAGCATCACTACAAACAAAGCTAGTGGAGGTGATGGAATTCCAGTTGAGTGCTTTCAAATCCTGAAAGATGATGCTGTGAAAGTGCTGCATTCAATATGCCAGCAAATTTGGAAAACTCAGCAGTGGCCACAGGACTGGAAAAGGTCAGTTTTCATTCCAATCCCAAAGAAAGGCAATGCCAAAGAATGCTCAAACTACCACACAATTGCACTCATCTCACACGCTAGTAAAGTAATGCTCAAAATTCTCCAAGCCAGGCTTCAGCAATACGTGAACTGTGAACTTCCAGATGTTCAAGCTGGTTTTAGAAAAGGCAGAGGAACCAGGGACCAAATTGCCAACATCTGCTGGATAATGGAAAAAGCAAGAGAGTTCCAGAAAAACATCTATTTCTGCTTTATTGATTATACCAAAGCCTTTGACTATGTGGATCACAATAAACTGTGGAAAATTCTGAAAGAGATGGGAATACCAGACCACCTGACCTGCCTCTTGAGAAATTTGTATGCAGGTCAGGAAGCAACAGTTAGAACAGGACATGGGACAACAGACTGGTTCCAAATAGGAAAAGGAGTATGTCAAGGCTGTATATTGTCACCCTGCTTATTTAACTTCTATGCAGAGTACATCATGAGAAACGCTGGGCTGGAAGAAGCACAAGCTGGAATCAAGATTGCTGGGAGAAATATCAATAACCTCAGATATGCAGATGACACCACCCTTATGGCAGAAAGTGAAGAGGAACTAAAAAGCCTCTTGATGAAAGTGAAAGTGGAGAGTGAAAAAGTTGGCTTAAAGCTCAACATTCAGAAAACGAAGATCATGGCATCTGGTCCCATCACTTCATGTGAAATAGATGGAGAAACAGTGGAAACAGTGTCAGACTTTATTTTTTTGGGCTCCCAAATCACTGAGGATGGTGACTGCAGCCATGAAATTAAAAGACGCTTACTCCTTGGAAGAAAAGTTATGACCAACCTAGATAGCATATTGAAAAGCAGAGACATTACTTTGCCAACAAAGGTCTGTCTAGTCAAGGCTATGGTTTTTCCTGTGGTCATGTATGGATGTGAGAGTTGGACTGTGAAGAAGGCTGAGCACCGAAGAATTGATGCTTTTGAACTGTAGTGTTGGAGAAGACTCTTGATAGTCCCTTGGACTGCAAGGAGATCCAACCAGTCCATTCTGAAGGAGATCGGCCCTGGGATTTCTTTGGAAGGAATGATGCTAAAGCTGAAATTCCAGTACTTTGGCCACCTCATGCGAAGAGTTGACTCATTGGAAAAGACTCTGATGCTGGGAGGGATTGGGGGCAGGAGGAGAAGGGGACGACAGAGGATGAGATGGCTGGATGGCATCACTGACTCGATGGATGTGAGTCTCAGTGAACTTTGGGAGTTGGTGATGGACAGGGAGGCCTGGCGTGTTGCGATTCATGGGGTCGCAAAGAGTTGGACACGACTGAGCGACTGAACTGAACTGAACTTAACTGAAAATGCAGGAGACCTGGGTTGGATCCCTAGGTCAGGAAGATCCTCTGGAGAAGAGAATGGCAACCCATTCCAGTGTTCTTGCCTGGAGAATTCCACGGACAGAGGAGCCTGGCGGGCTACAGTTCGTGGGGTCGCAAAGAGTTGGACACGACTGAGCGACTAACGCTGCTACTGCTACTGCTCCTGCAGGAGCAAGCAGCTGAGTTGGCTGATGTGGTTGGCTGAGCAAAGGGCGGAGAAATAAGTGAGCTTCTGGCCCTAAGGGGGCCCCTTCCCACCAAAAGCAGGCCCCCGAGGCTTCCAAACAGGTTTTTGCAGCACAACCAAAAGGAATGTGGAAATCCCTAAGCAGTATATTCACACATGTTGTACACATTCTTTAAAAGTACTCTGTACATGAAAAGAGGTACGGAAAAGCCCCTAGTAAAACTGGAAGGATGTAGTTGTGTTACTGTGATGGTTATGGTCTTTGCATGGAGCGAAAGGACCCTTGTTTCTGACCTACAGAGGCCTGTGGGCTGCTGGCTTTGCCCAACATTGACTAAGACAAAACCAGAGGCAGAGCTTCAGAAAGGTGGCTTGATTTTCTTTGGTGAAAGTAAGAGTTTGAAAAAATATTGAGTGACTCAAGGAAAGAGGGGAGAAGGCAATGGCAACCCACTCCAGTACTCTTGCCTGGAAAATCCCATGGACGGAAGAGCCTGATAGGCTACAGTCCATGGGGTCACAAAGAGTTGGACACGATTGAGCGACTTCACTTTCACTTTCACTTTCCTGCATTGGAGGAGGAAATGGCAACCTACTCCAGTATTCTTGCCTGGAGAATCCCAGGGACAGAGGAGCCTGGTAGGCTGCCATCTATGGGGTTGCAGAGTCGGACACGACTGACGTGACTTAGCAGCAGCAGCAGCAAGTAAAGAGACTGTGAGAGAAAGAGAGATCTGAATGGCTTTCCTTAATAAAGCATTTCCTCCAATTGAAAGGAAAACACAGAAGCCAGGGTAACCAGGAACCACCCTGATGGGTTTATCACCAGCTGCCTCCCCCAAAATTCCTCTAAATGCTAGATCAGTGCGGGAAAGACTTGCTGACACTGGTGGCTGGAAGGATGACAGAGAAGCTTGCCTGATGGCAGAGCTCGTCTCACTATGCTCCTTGCAGGTAAGGATTTATTCATTTGCTCATGCATTCACTCATTCATTCAATTAGGAATACTGCAGTCTGTACACAAGATGTATGTGTGTGTGTGTATGTGTGTGTATTAGTTGCTTAGTCGTGTCGGACTCTTTGCAACCCCATAGACTGTAGCCCACCAGGCCCCTCTGTCCATGGGCCTCTCCAGGCAAGAACACTGGAGTGGGTTGCCATTTCCTTCTCCAAAAGGAACTATAGAAAGAAAGTGAAGTTGCTCAGTCGTGTCTGACTCTTTGCGACCCTATGGACTGTAGCCTACCAGGCTCTTCCATCCGTGGGATTTTCCAGGCAAGAGTACTGGAGTGGGTTGCCATTTCCTTCTCCAAAAGGAACTATAGAAAGAAAGAAAGTAAAGTCGCTCAGTTGTGTCCAACTCTTTGCGATCCCATGGACTGTAGCCTACCAGGCTCTTCCATCCATGGAATTTTCCAGGCAAGAGTACTGGAGTGGGGTGCCATTTCCTTCTCCAGGCACACAAGATAGAACACCTCTATTTTCAAGTTCACCAGTTAGTGAGCTCCCTACGTGCTAGGCTTGAGAACATAGAGGTGAGCCAGATTTCACAAGTTCATCCATCTCTAGGAATCTTAAGGCAGCAGGCACGTCCTTTCTGAGAAGCCCCCAGTCTGGATGAGGTTCCCGTCCATCATAGGTGCTCCTGAGGTACTTTGCCCTCAAGCGTCACCACACACACTGCAATGGGAGCTCTGGGCTCTGCTCCCCACAGCTCTGGTCCCAGAGAGCTTAGCATAACACCTGGCAGCTAGTAGGTGCTCAATGAATAATGGTTGGAAGACTGTAACAGTACTTCTCACAGCACTCTATGCCATCCAGTTACTTTTCTTCCTTCTTTCTAGTTTAATTTTTTATTATTTATGTGTTTTTTTTAATTGAAGTATAGTTGATTTAAAATGTGTTAGATTCAGGTGTACAGCAAAATGATTCAATTATACATATACGTATATCTGTTCTTTTTCAGATTCTTTTCCTTTGTAGGTTATTATAAAATATTGAGTATATTTTCTTGTGCTGTACAGTAGATACTTAGAGTTTATGTATTTTATATACAGCATTACTTGCATATGCTCTGTTGCTCAGTCACGTTGGACTCATTGCAAATAGCTGAGCAGAATCCTCTGTCCATGGAATTCTCCAGGCAAGAATACTGGAATGGGTTGCCATTTCCTCCTCTAGGGGATCTTCCTGACCCAGGGATCAAACTCCTGTCTGCTGAGGCTCCTGCATTGGTAGGCTTATTCTTTACCGCAGAGTGACCTGGGAAGCCCCTACAGAGTAGTGTGTATATGGTAATCCTGTTTTCCTAATTTATCCCTCTCCCTCAACCATGAGCTGTTTACTATGTGTGTAGGACTATTTCTGTTTTGTAAATAAGGTATTTTGTATTTTTAATAGATTTCACATATAAGGGTTATCATATGGTATTTGTTTTTTCTATATTCCTTTTCTAGCCTTGCAAGGCCTGTGAGCTCTGGAAGGGCAAAACCCCGCCTCTTTCTGCCTGACCACAAATGAATGATCCCTTCTAGTGATGCACGATGAGCCTGGCCTGAGCTCAGATCCAGGACTCTGCCACATCCGGCAGTGAGTGTATCCTGTTTCAATTTCCTCACATCAAAACATGAAAATGATTTCCACATCCAGAGCTACTGAAAAAAATTAGAAAGAATGCCTGTGACCTGCCTGGGACACACCATAGCAAATGATGGGCACACAATAATTACTCACTATTAATAGAAACTTCAATTTGTTTAAACTTCTAAAGCTCATTGAATTGGCAGAAAAAACAGCCTCTTTCTCTCTAGAGAACTTGTAGTTACGCTTCTGCCAGATTCACCAGTCTGTAACATTTTGCCACATTTGGTTTATTGTCCTCCATACATACATACAGCTAAATATCCATACACACATGTATCTTCATATACAGGTACCTATGTATGTGTGAATTATAAATTCCAAAATATTGTTTTTCTGAGCCATTTGAAAGTAGGTTACTTATATTCTACCCTTTTACTTATTAATATTTTGGTGTGTAATTCCTAGGAATAAGAATATTCTCTTAAGTAGCCACACTACTGTTTCATTGGGGCTTCCCTGATAGCTCAGTTGGTAAAGAATCTGCCTGCAATGCCAGAGACCCTGGTTTGATTCCTGGGTCAGGGAGATCCACTGGAGAAGGGATATACTACCCACTCCAGTACTCTTGGGCTTCTCTTGTGGCTCAGCTTGTAAAGAATCCACCTGCAATTCGGGACACCTGGGTTCAGTCCCTGGGTTGGGAAGAGCCCCTGGAGAAGGGAAAGGCTACCCACTCCATTCTCTTCTGGCCTGGAGAATTCTATGGACTGTATGGTCCATGGGGTCACAAAGAGTTGGACACGACTGAGTGACTTTCACTTCACTTTCACTGTTCCATTTAGGAAATTTAACATTATTAGAATACTTTCATTAAATCTACCTTCCAATATCACATATTTGTGAATTGTCCCATGATATCCTTTAAGCCCTTTCTCTTTCAGTACAGGGTCCGGTGGCCATTTGGTGGTCACGCCTATTTAGTCTCCTTTAATCTGGAAGGTTTCTCAGCCGTTAAAGAATCCAGACAAGTTGTAGAATGTTCACTGTGGGTTTGCCTGATTTTTTCCCTTTTGATTAGATTCAGGTGACTAGTAAGGGATGGTGTTTCCTCCTCAACACGTTACATCCAGAGGCTATGGTCTCCACCTGCTCCTCACTGCTAAAGGTAATTCTGAGCACAAAGCCTAAGTGTCATCTGTTCTCACCAGCATATGGTGACTGGCCTTCCTTTTTCAACTAAGAAGCAATCTGTGGGAAGACCCCTTTGACATCATGCCAGTATTCTGCTCCTCACCACATCTTCCCCTAGATCTGGGTCAGCACTGATGATCCTTGCCTACTGGGTCCTCCCTAGGATGGATCAGCATTGTGATTCCAGTACTCCAGCGCTCCCCACTTTTTTTTTAAAGTTATTTATTTTTGGCTGCACTGGCTCTTCATTGCTGTGCGTGGGCTTTCTCTAACTGTGGTCCATGGGCTTCTCATTGCAGTGGCTTCTCTTGTTGCAGAAATTTGGCTCTAGGTGCAAGGGCTCAGTAGTTGTGGCACATGGGCTTAGCTGCCCCACGACCTGTGGAATCTTCCCAGGGATCAGACTCATGTCCCCTGCTTTGGCAGATGGATTCTTAATGCCTGGGCCACCAGGGAAGACCCCTCTCTCCACTGTCATCCCAGGCATTCTACAATAAGAAAGAACTCTGTGAGTAGGCAAGTTGATGAATCTAAGGATATTTATCCTATTGTCAGAAGAGAACGGGACAAGTGTGTTGGTAAGAGAGCAAGCTGGAGATGAAGATTTATATGTTAACCCCTGAGAAGCCCCGAGAATGTCTCAGAACAAAGAGAAATAAAGCCACGGGATCATGGGAAACTCAGCACAGGAATCAGAAAGAAGTTGCAGTTGCAGGAGATTCAGTGGTTCGGGGAGAACCTGGGCAGGAGCTACAGGCAAAAGGATGGGTCAGATCCCACTGGGGCCACATTCCAAATGGTTGAGGAAACTCTCTCTACCTTTAACCCTGTTTGTTCTTCCATAAAACTGTGATCATCGTACTGATGTCATAGCATTTCCCCACATTCTGGACAGAAATTGGATCTAAAGCATACTATATAACATCATGTAGGTGCTCATTAAATGAGAACCCCTTTTCCTTCTTCTCTTCCCTGTGTGTTGGTCAAATGTTGTCATGGAAACACACCTCTCTGCTTACTCCAAGGTCTCTTTAAAATTGTTGGGATTACTTCAAAAGTTTGGTGTTTAAAAAAAATCTGAAATGAGAAATTCTGAAGGTGAATAATATGCTATATTTCCTGCTAATAGTAAGTTAAATGCTCAAAAGCCACTTCTGAGCTTAACTAGGAAGTCTCAGAGATGCTTACATTTCAAAATTGTCCTAATTATTTTTGGTCAATTAAATATGACAAACATGATTTTGCATGATGATAATGATATCACCATTTTATTAGTATCAACAAAATACAATCATAATAATGACTGCTTTTCAAATTGAATATGTAGTATTTTTGCTACCTCCTTTTCCATCCTCACAACTGTTTTGTTGGTATTCTTTCCATTTTACAGATGAAGACGCTGAGACTCAGAGTGTCCATGAGATGTGCCAAAAGTCTTATTGCTGGAAAGGGGCAATAAGTATACTTTTTCTCCAGAATGTATATACTTTGCATTCCAGGTTACTTCTGGACAGTGATTTCATTTCAATGTGTTGAAAAGAATGTGTTTTCCATTTGTTTCTTCCAAGCTTGATTTAGGATAACCAAGTGCAATCAATCATCTGACTGAGGCAGAGATGGTTATTTCTCAACAAATATTCTGGGCATCTCCCTTCATTTCTCACCTGCACTTGCCATTAGGTTGAGGCCAATGATTCCTTCTGTCAAAGAATCTGAAACAGAATGATACATTACTTCCAGGTGGAGACAGTTAACAAGCCAGTGTGCTTCTCCCCCGTTTATCTTCCCCATGCTAAAATGACCTTAGAAGGAACATGCTAAAGAGGCTAAATTATAAGCTGAAGAAACCCTGGATCTCTGAATCACAGGATGGAGGAGCATCCCAGGCAAGCCACATCAGACTTTGTGTGTGGAAGAAATCAACTTCCATTTTTCTAAGCCCCCATGATCGTAAAGTATATTTGTTACTGCAGCACAATGTAGCCTACCCTGACTGACACGCTAGGGGATCGTTTTTTTGGTGGCCAGTTATCATGGAAGGCATAAGAATCTCATAATTTGGGGTTACAAAGTGGCTAGGGGACTCCACGAAAATGAATGACCTGACCTCTCTCTCTCTCTCTCTCTTTCTCTCTCTCTCTCTATATATATATAAAAGCAAATCTACCATCATCTTGTTCTTTAGAGCTGGAGGTGGAGGTGTAAAGAAATAGAAACTCCTTCCTTTTCTGTACTGAGATATAGGTTAAGCTAAATAGGAAAAAAAAAAAATCTTTCTCCTCCAACCCAGAAGGACAGAGAAAGAAGGATCTGTAGGAAGAGGCAGGCATATACTTGGGAGAACATTTTAAATATTGTTACCACAAAAAGCATCTGTAAACATCAGAATCTAAAAGAAAATAATCACAACTAATGAGATGTAACCTGATTAGAGAAAATCATTTCAAAAAATCACTGTGGGTTTTCACTTCTGCACTGGAAGGCTAAGCTTTGCCTGAATCTTATTAATAGGAGAATGATGCCAAGATAACTAGGACTGATAAGGGATAAATACACTTTGGCTTGATTCAACTGCAAATATCACATGTTTTGAAATATTATTATAAGTGACTCTCAAATTTGGATAATTCGTTTCTAAAGTAAGTTTTGTTGGCCTATAAAAATATTTTTCAATTTCCCTAAATGAGAAATGGGAGAAAGAGGTTAATTAAAAGTCAACTGAAGACTACTTAGGCACTTAAAGATGTAATTTCTTGAGCTTCAAACTTAAATAGCTCAAACTATAAAATAGCTGACTTTTATGATTCATGACTTTACTCTTTAAACATTGGTTTTTATTTCCTTGGTTTGATTTAAATCCTATCCTAAAACTTTGCAGAATCTTAGGTTTTGAATAACCAACCACGTCCGCATTTACTTTTTTTTTTTTAACTTTACAATATTGTATTGGTTTTGCCATATATCAACATGAATCCACCACAGGTATACACGTGTTCCCCATCCTGAACCCTCCTCCCTCCTCCCTGCCCGTACCATCCCTCTGGGTCGTCCCAGTGCACCAGCCCCAAGCATCCAGTATCGTGCATTGAACCTGGACTGGCGACTTGTTTCATATATGATATTGTACATGTTTCAATGCCACGTGTGAATGAGTCTAAGTTTGCAAGCAGAGAGATCACTAAGACCGAAAGAGTCTCTTTAATACCTCAGAACGCTGATTGCAGGTTTCTCCAAATCTTCTAACTTATGCTCTCTCCGCTGCCTCTCTGCCTCCCACTCTCACACCTTCCCTCTCCCTGTGTGAATTATCCAGCTGATACCCATCTTTCAGAATCCCACTCATTCCTCATGATCCAGTTCAAACTGCTGTCGCTTTGAGATATGTTTCCTCATCATGACGGTCTTTCCTTTCCTTGATTTTCTGTTATATTATCTGGGGGAAACCACTGGTCATTCCACAAAGCTCGTATTGTGTTGTTAAGTGTCTTTTTTGCATTTACATGCCCTATCTCCTTATTTACCCTGTAGATTTCCTGGGATCTGCCACTCTCTCCAGTGCCCTGTAGAACATCTGTAGTTTTGGCCTGATACTAGATGGAATTGCCAAAGCTCTCATGTGGTGCCTGCATTCAGGATTTATGTTCAGCTCTGTCTCCAGATGGACAGGGAGGCCTGGTGTGCTGCAGTCCATGGGGTCACGAAGAGTCGGGCATGACTGAGAGACTAAACTGAACTGTCTCCAGTACTAAGTTGGAGGGGCAGTAGTCATATACTCCAGCCCGGAAAGAAGGTCAATGTCCAAAGCCCAAGGCCAGCTGTTTAGTCCCTCAGTCATGTCTGATTCTTGGTGACTCCATGGACTGTAGCCCACCAGGCTCCTCTGTCCATGGGATTTCTCAGGCAAGAATCCTGGAGTGGATTGCCATTTCCTTCTCCAGGGGATCTTCCTGACCCAGGGATTGAACCTGTGTCTCCTGCATTGGCTGGCAGGTTCTTTACCCCTGTGCCAGCAGGGAAGGCCAGCTGTAGACTCTTGCCATTGAGTGAGACAGATTGCAGGGCCGTGATGACAGACAGGAAATCCTGGCTAGAGTTTAAATGTGTTCAGGAGACATATTTGGAGTTTGCCATATTAAAAATGAAACCTTGTTTATTAATATTTAATGACAACTTTGAGCATGCATTAAAGGAAGACTAAGAATTTTCTGTACTTGCTAATAGAGTCTGAGAAACTCAGCTCATTATGGGCAAGTGATTCATATGACACAGCAGGTAAGCCTTGTTTTACCTTGAAGAACACCTTCCAGAACTTTTAAGACTGGGAGATCTGATGTTCTCGCCAGGCTTCAAGCCATTGTACATATTTCCCATCTGTCTACAAGTATCCTTCGCTTTACCAGGATAACTTCTTTGTTAGAAGGGTTTTTGTTTGATTTTGTTTTGCATTGTAATCTTTATAAGGGCAACTTCACACACCTTAAATATCTTCTTTTTGGAGAAGCAAAGAGTTCTTTTTTCCCATCTTTGTTCCTCACCCTGAGTTAAGTTACTTGTTTCTATCATATGCATCCTGTACTTCCACTATGGTAGCAGTTTTCTACTGTGATTTCTTTATTTAATTAGCCCCTTTCTTGATAGCCTAAGTATGTGTGTGTGCCCTCAGTCATTTCCAATTCTTTGAGACCCTTTGGACTGTAACCCGCCAGGCTCCTCTGTCCAGGGGATTTCCAAGGCAAGAATATTGGAGTGGGTTGCCATTTCCTTCTCCAGTGGATTTTCCCAACTCAGGGATCGAATCCCCCTATCTTGCATCTCCTGCATTGGCAGGTGAATTCTTTACCAGCTGAGCCACCAGGGAAGTCCCCGTGATAGCATAAGCTTTATGAACGCGGAAACCAAGCCTGTCTTGTTAACTGCTGAATCATTTTCCCCTTACACAGTGCCTTGATATATCAGGCACTCCAAAAATATTTGTTGAAAAAAAATAAATATAGTTTCCAAACTTCGGAGATGAAAGAGGAAAAAATTCAGGCAAACTAAACTGAAGTTGTGCCTTTCAGTTCAACCTAGCTAAAATCCTTCACATTATTGAAGAAGAAATTGACATTTACACAAAAAATCTAACTGTGCAGTGTTTATACAATGCATTTATCAGGAAGACAGTAAGCTATTTAAAGTTCTCATTTTGTGGGTGAATTTTACATTTTTACCTACATGGGATGTGTTGTCCTAAATTTTCCTGAACAAACCATTTAATAGATGTGTCTAGATTCTGTAGCCCCTACCTGATTACTGCAGTTAAACCTTGTCCCCAGAATAGAGATGCATTTGTGTGTTCCCTTTTTACAAGGGAGACATGACTAATACTTGTTAATGCTTATATTAGTAGCACAAACTCACAGCTGTTGAGTACTTATTATGTATTAGTTACTGTTCTAAAGTGTTTACATCAATTATTAGAGACCACAACCCCTGTATGAGATCAGCACTATTATTATCTTAATTCATTAATTTATACACCAGACACATATTGGGTTCCTGCCACATACAATGCATTGAAATGAAAATGAAAGTGAAAGCCACTCAGTTGTGTTTGACTCTTTCCAACTCCATGGACTATACAGTCCATGGAATTCTCTAGGCCAGACTATTGGAGCGGGTAGCCTTTCCCTTCTCCAGGGGATCTTCAAAACCCAGGGGTCGAACCCAGGTCTCCCACATTACAGGCGGATTCTTTACCAGCTGAGCCACAAGGGAAGCCCAATGCATTGAGATAGGCATTAGGAAATATGATAGGGATTAAAATAAGTGTAACATTTTGGCCCATTGGAATTTACATCCTAGCAGAGCATAAGAGAGCAATAAGACAAACATCAATTAAGCTAAATGTTAAGAGTGTTACAAATAAGTGTAGCAAGGAAGGGAAAAGGGAGTGCTGGGTTATGCAATTTTTCAGAGAGAGTTCGGAAGGCTTTACTGATAAGGGAGATATGAGCAGAAATGGGGAGAAGGAAAGAGAGGGAGCCATTCAGATATCTGGGGGAAATAGCATGAAGAAAATCCTGGGGACATGGAATATTTGGGATCAGGAGTGAATTTCATGTAGTTAGAGTACAGGAGCTTCCTCATTGGTTCAGCAAGTAAAGAATCCACTTGCAATGCAAGAGACACAGGAGACGCATGTTTGATCCCTGGATCGGGAAGATCCCCTGGAGAAGGAAATGGCAATGCACTCCAGTATTCTTGCCTGGAGAATCCCATGAACAGAGGAGCCTGGTCAAATAAATGGGTTCCAAAGAGTTGGACATGACTGAGCAACTAAGCACATACGTACATACATAGACATACTTACATAAATACATAGAGTACAAGAAATGAGTGAACAAGGAGAGCACTGTGAAGGAAGGAACAACTAACATGGGTCTTACAGATTATTTTGTGAAGGGCTCATTCTGAATGGCAGGGGATATTATTGGGGGGTTTGAGATGGAAATGACATGAGCTGGTTTGCATTTTAAAAGGGTATTCTGGTTTCAGTAGTAAAGCATTCACCTGCCAATGCACGAGACTCAAGAGACTCAGGTTCGATCTCTGGGTAGGGAAAATCCCCTGAAGTAGGAAATGTCAACCCACTCCAGTATTCTTGCCTGGAGAATTCCATGGACAGAGGAGCCTGGTGTGCTACAGTCCATGGGATCGCAAAGAATCTGAAGCGACTGAGTGACTGAGCACAGCAGAGCACCGAGCAGTGGTTGTGTTGAGAATAGATGGATGGGTCAAGGGCAGGGCCAGGAAGCCCAAATAGGGGACCATGGCAGTAATTCAGAGAGGCGGACAGGTGGCTGAGACAGGGTTGTACTGGTGCAGGGGGTGAGAACTGCTTGGGTTCAGTGGTTTGTTTTTTGGTTGTTGTTCTTTTGGTTTATTTATTTTTTGAGGGGTAAAGCCAATGGGATCTGCTGATGAGTGGAATGTGGACTATGAGAGAATGAGAGAAATCAAAGACGACTCGAAAGCATTTGCGCAACTGTAAATGTTGAGTTGCTATTTACCGAGATGGGAAGAAAGAAGAAAGGACAGCTTTCGGATAAAAGATGGTGGGTTTAAACTCGGACAGTTTGGTCTTAGGTTCCTGTTGGAGTGCCAATAGAGATGTTAAAGAGGAACTGGATATATCTGGAGTTCAGGAGACAGTTTGGGGCTGGAGTCACAAATCTGAGAGACTTCAACATAGGAATGGCATTAAAACCCTAAAAAATGAAGTGGGCTTATCTGGGAAATAAGGAGCAGGGACTCAAGAACTGATACCTGGAGCAGTCAGTATTTGGGTATTGTGTCCATTCAGGGAAATAGATGCTTGAGCAGTATAAGGGGCTCCTTAGCCGTTTTGCCAGTGAAAGATAAAGAGGGAAGATGCAGGAGAGGGTGGGAAAAGCCTTCAGGCCACAGAGCAGACCTGCCACCTCTGAATGGGCAGAGTCTGGAGGAAGCACACTTGTTAATAGGCAGAGTGAGACTCCGACTATGATGCAGTTTTGACAATGTCTTGGCAATCCCAAGGAGGAGATCCAAAATGAAGTTTGCCCTTTAACAGAGCCCCAGGTTGGATCAATGGTGGTAGGATGTGTGTATCCATGCTCTGTCATTGACTAGGGCCATTGAAGGGCATAGGGCTTCCCTCACAGCTCAGTTGGTAAAGAATCCACCTGCAATGCAAGAGACCCTGGTTCGATTCCTGGGTCAGGAAGATCCATTGGAGAAGGGATAGGCTACCCACTCCAGTCTTCTTGGGCTTCCCTGATGGCTCAGCTGGTAAAGAATCCACCTGCAATGTGGGAGGCCTGGGTTGGGAAGATCCCCTGGAGAAGGGAAAGGCTACCCGGTACTCCAGCATTCTGGCCTGGAGAATTCCATGGACTATACAATCCATGGTGTGGCAAAAGAGTTGGACATGACTGAGTGACTCACTTTCATTTGCTTCATTGACGGGCATGATCTCAGCGTGAATTCTGCAGTGGAAGCCTGTGGTGCTGCTGCTGAAGGCCGATAGCTAATGACACTTCTGTCAGCTTTCTGTCAAGGTCTTTCTTCAAGATCTGAGCAGCATATCTCCATGGTGGCCACAGTTATGAA
Organism: Bos javanicus; assembly: GCF_032452875.1. Classification (NCBI taxonomy): domain Eukaryota; kingdom Metazoa; phylum Chordata; class Mammalia; order Artiodactyla; family Bovidae; genus Bos; species Bos javanicus. Next base: position 106,910,689 of record NC_083873.1, read on the forward strand.
TTCACCCATAAGAACTCTGAATCCTGGAAAGATGAGGTAACTAGTCCAACATCAAACAGCAAGTAAGTGGCAGCCTGTCTGCAGATCTGATTTTTAACCAAAATGCAAGACTGATTCCCTCCAATGAGCATATTTGTGAGTGTCAAAGAATGAATTGGATTTTATTTGCCATCGTACAAAGAACTTAAACAACAACAACCATTGGTTTGAGGCAGCCTCAATGGAAGAGGTAGACCTACTCAAAGTCTCCTTTTTCTCTTTGGTGCTGAAATTTTCTTGAAATGTTTTCTCCATCTTCCTCCCCATCCAGCTCCCCACACTCAGGCACATAAACCCTGCCTGTTTGATCCCTGTGCCAAGTTTGTGAAATATTCATAGATAACTAAAAAAACTGCTTCCTCCTTCATGAAGCTTTCTTGGGTTCTTAAGCAAATGCAACATTTAACACTTCTAAATTTTTGTAATACTTTAATCTGATTGTCATTCATGACTTCATGCCTGCAGTGATAAATGTGTTCTTCATCTTCCCATCTCTTCATCATCAGCTCTTGGTCCTCGGGTGGTAACTTGAGGGATCAAGGCAGAAGGCATGACCCATTGTAGGTCAACAACTGCTACTCTTCAGTCGCAAGACTTCTTCAATCTGTTCTGCTTTCTGAATGAATTCTCTGTGCCTTTTTCAGAAGCTGGCATTTCTATTAGGTGGTGCAGTGGTTAAGAATCCGCCTAACAATGCAGGAGATGCAGGAAACACAGGTTCAATCTCCGGGTCGGGAAAATCCCCATGGAGAAGGAAATGGCAACCCACTCCAGTATTCTTGCCTGGAAAATTCCATGGACAGAGGAGCCTGGCAGGCTATAGTACATGAGGTTGCAAAGAGTCAGACATGACTGAGCCATTTGTCTTGGAATTACTGCCTTTTCTCCAAAGTTCAGCTGAAGAGCTCCCTTCTTCAGAAAACTTCCTCTACCATCTCCTAGGAGTCTCATCTAGATATCTCTACTCTGTGTTCCCACTCACACCATATTAGCATCTTTCAAAGACTCTTGACAGTGACCTCAAGTTAGAAATATATTTTACATCATGACTTGGTGCACAAGCCGACACAGCTTCCCACGCAATTGAAATGCAATTGTCTCACCAAAATTCTTGCATTTTTACTGCTGTGCAATGCCCACTGATATATTCTGGTCTGTTTTATTTCTTTTTTAAAAAATGCTGTCTGCAGCCTACTAAATTGATTTAATGACCTGCCAATGGGTCTCAATACACAGCGTGAAAAACACTGCCCTCTATGGACTTTCATTAATACACTCCGCTTACAATACTGACATCATTAGTATACTTGTCTGTTTCCCCCAGCAGGCAGTAAACTCTGAGGGTAGGGATCATATCTTATTCTTATTTTCTCTTCTATTTTAGCACAAGTAAATGTCTGAGGAATGAATAAGTGAGTGCAGGCAGGCTCTAAAGTCTTGACAACCGCCTACTCCGAGTTTGAAAATGTAACAGAGTTTCCAGGATGCTGAAATGTTTACCTTAGACTTAGTAGAAACTTCTTTCTTGCCGCATGGATGTTTGCCTCCTTTATGTCCCGGGTGCCAGTGGTACAGTTAGCCCAGTAGGCTTACTATTCTGGAAAGTTCTCTTTTCCTACTTTACTTGTTCACTCCTGTTGTCAGAACATACAGAGCTACTTCTCTGGCCTTAGCTGATCCAACCAGTCTATTCTAAAGGAGATCAGCCCTGGGTGTTCTTTGGAAGGAATGATGCTAAAGCTGAAACTCTAGTACTTTGGCCACCTCATGCGACGAGTTGATCATTGGAAAAGACTCTGATGCTGGGAGGGATTGGGGGCAGGAGGAGAAGGGGACAACAGAGGATGAGATGGCTGGATGGCATCACTGACTTGATGGACATGAGTCTGAGTGAACTCCGGGAGTTGGTGATGGACAGGGAGGCCTGGCATGCTGCGATTCATGGGGTTGCAAAGAGTCGGACACAACTGAGCGACTGAACTGAACTGGACTGAGATGCTTTACAATGTTGTGTTCATTTCTGCTGTACAGCAAGGTGAATCAGCTGTGCCTACGCATGTATGCCCTCTTGCATTTCCTTCCCATTTAGGTCTCCACAGAGCACTGAGTAGAGTTCTCTGCTGTAGAGTCTGTTCTCAGCCTGTATTTCAAAAAGAAATACAATGTATTTAAATGCTAAATATTGGGGCTTCTCTGATGGCTCATTTTGGTAAAGAATCTGCCTCCAGTCTGGGAGACCTGGGTTTGATCCCTAGGTTGGGAAGATCTCCTGGAGAAGGGAATTGGCTACCCACTCCGGTATTCTTGCCTAGAGAATTCTGTGGACAGAGGAGCCTGGTGGGCTATAGGCCATGGGGTCACAAAGGATTGGACACGACTGAGCAACTAGCACTTTCACTTTTCACTTTCAGTATTCCGTTGTATATATGTAAGTTCCTTAAAAAACTAAAAATAGAACTACTACGTGACTAATCAATCCCACTACTGGGCACATACCCAGAGAAAACCATAATTCACAAAGACACATGCACCCCAATGTTCATTGCAGTATATTTGCAATAGCCACGACATGGAAGTAACCTAAGTGTCCATCAACAGAGGAAAGGATAAAGAAGATGAGGTGAGCTAATTTCTAAATCTGTGACCAGAATGAATGTAAATCAGTCCGTATCAGAAGGTGAGAGATAAGTTTCCTACTACATGTAGTAAGTCCACCCCTAGCGAGATACTGAGGGTCATGTGGGACTATAGGTACAAACCAAGGTAGGGCTAAGAAGAGAATGTGTTCTGGCAGCCTTCTGCGCACCTGGTTTCAGTTTTCTTAAAAACCAATAGGTCCTACATTTATGCCCTCACCTTATTTAGCCCCTCTGTTCAAATGCCCCAATATTTGGTCCATACCAAATTCTTGTGTTACTTTTGCCAAGTGATGCTTGCTTCTGTCACTGGGAAAGAAACTTCTAAAATTACATGTGTGACTTGTCAAGGAGTCCCAGGCAAGCATCTGATCAGGTGCACAGTGACTGGTGGGTCTTAATAAGGTCCTGTTCTAGGCACCACCATTGCCTTAACTCCTCCAGGAAGTTAGCCCTGGAATAGTTTGCATGAGAGGGCAAAGAGTCTTCAGTTCAAACCAAGAGAAACATCTAGGTTGTGCAAGAAAGGGCGGAAGGAGAGATTTTTCTTCCCACATATACACCAGTACAATACATTCTGGTGTTTTGTTCCTCAATGTTTTCATCTATAGAATCAACACAGTTCTAAATTTGGTTGTGAAGATTAAATAAGGTTGTGAACAGGAAGGAAGTAACACAGTTTTTGACATACAGTAAATCTTTCCATATAGGTCTTTTGACTCCTCATTTTCTGGTAAAAGGCACTGATGTAGTCTTCTCATTTTAAATCATGGCTTCTTAACATATAAATGTGGAAACTAGAAAAATGGTACAGATGAAACTATTTCCAGGGCAGGAATAGAAATGCAACAAAGAGAATGGACATGTAGATGCAGGAGATGAAGGGGAAGGTGAAATGAATTGGGAGACTGGTATTGACACGTATACACTACCATGTGTAGGTTATATAACTAGCGGGAACCTACTCTAAAGAGTAGGAAACTCAGCTCGGTGCTCTGTGATGACTTAGATGTGTGTGATGGGGCTGGGGTGGGAGGGAGGTCCAAGAGAGAGTTCAGTTCAGTTCAGTCACTCAGTCATGTCCGACTCTTTGCAACCCCATGAATCGCAGCATGCCAGGCCTCCCTGTCCATCACCACCTCCTGGAGTTCACTCAAACTCATGTCCATCGAGTGGGTGATGCCATCCAGCCATCTCATCCTCTGTCGTCCCCTTCTCCTCCTGCCCCCAATCCCTCCCAACATCAGAGTCTTTTCCAATGAGTCAACTCTTCGCATGAGGTGGCCAAAGTATTGGAGTTTCAGCGTTAGCATCATTCCTTCCAAAGAACACCCAGGGCTGATCTCCTTTAGAATGGACTGGTTGGATCTCCTTGCAGTCCAAGGGACTCTCAGGAGTCTTCTCCAACACCACAGTTCAAAAGCATCAACTCTTCGGTGCTCAGCTTTCTTCACAGTCCAACTCTCACATCCATACACGACCACTGGAAAAACCATAGCCTTGTCTAGACGGACCTTTGTTGGTAAAGTAATGTCTCTGCTTTTCAATATGCTATCTAGGTTGGTCATAACTTTTCTTCCAAGGAGTAAGTGGGGATATATTTATACATATAGGTGATTCACTTCATTGTACAGCAGAAACTAACCCAATATTGTAAAGCAATTATATTCTAATTTTTAAAGCGTTGTTGTCTTTGATAAAGCAGAGATGTCCTATCCCAGTGGTTCCTTTTATTTATTTTTGTAGTCTCTTCTCATTTGCTGAATTGCTCTATCTCCCCATGATTTGAATGTTTGCTCTGAGTCATAAATAGTGATAATGACCCCACATTAGATAAAGATGTTCTTATTTTTTTAGAGCAGTCCTAGAAAGACTTGTAAATGGTCCAACATAACATAGGTCTTGATGACAGACATTTCCCTGGGTAGAGTATCAACCCCCGTTGACCAGGATAAAATTGTTTGTCCCTCTTTGCCAGACAGATCTTGAAGTAGCTTGTCTTGTCAGAGCCTGATACTGAATTGTCAGGGAAAATTGAGTTTCTGAACCTGCCATGTTGTGTAGTGGCCAGAAGCCCACTGTGGGGGATGGCCTGTTTGTGTTAGCCACTTTTGAGTTCTGACCTGTGTGCATTTGTCTGGGAAACTCAAGATTCTACCTTTGAGTCCTGGGGGAACCTCTGCCACCTACACCTGTCAGATGGAGGTCACTTTGGGCTGGGTTAGTGCTCTCCTCTCTGGACATGGCTGGCATAAAGCTCTGTCTGCACCTTGGCCCAGGAAAAGTTATCGGATGGAAAATAAGGTGATGGGGATAGTTTCATGTCTTTCTTCAGTGTGTGTTGAGTTCCTACACAGGGAGAAGCAGCTAATAGAAGGTAAACCCAAATTAAGACAGAAAATGCAAAAGACATTACATATAATCTAGACCCAATGCGGGTGGGCAGCTGGGGTAGATTAGGGAATGAAGATGTGCCAAAATCACTTGTGAGACTTTGATCACATTGCCCAAGACCCTCCACCTCGAATCCTGACATTTAAAGACACTGTCAGAATTAACTTGGCTGAGGGGCATTTTTCTGTGATTACGTCATTGACAATTAAAAAAAAAAGTCTCCCAGATGATTTCAGTATACTTCTGCCACTCTCAGAAAAATAAATTTTCCCTGTCCATTTCCTCACTCACTAATAGCCTCCTCTACTATCCTGGCTGTGGATTCAATACATCGTTCTTATAGTTACATAAGAGGGCTTTCAGGTGGCACAGGGGTAAAGAACCTCCCTGCCAATGCAGGAGACACAGAGATGAGGATTCATGAGGGTTTGTGATCCTTGGGTCGGGGAGATCCCCTGGAGGGGGCAATGGTAACTCATCCAGTGTTCTTGCCTGGAGAATCCATGGACAGAGGAACCTGGTGTGCTACAGTCCATGGGGCCACAAAGACCATCGTCCATTGGACCATCAGTCCATCGGACCTGACTGAGCACAAGCGAAATAGTACATAAGAGAGAAAATTGGGTGCTGCTGGATTTGGCCCAGGAATTTAGTGTTTCTGGCCTCTTGTCAACTTTCTTTTGACTATTATCCCAACATTTCCAAACTCAGAACTGTTTCCTCCACACACCCCAAAATCTCTGTGCACCAGAGGCTGTGATTTCCTTGCAATCAATGCCACTAATATGGAGTGACAGAGCCATAAACTCAGAAGATGACTTTGAGATCGCTTTGTTCATTCAACTCCCACTTATCTGTAGACTAAAATGGCAACTCACTCCAGTATTCTCGCCTGGGAAATCCCATGGACAGAGGAGCCTGGCGGGCTACAGTCCATGGGGTCTGTAGCCCCCATGAAGAAGAGTCAGACATGACTGAATGACTGAACACATGCAGAACACACACAATCTGCAGATCATGAATCAGAACCCAAAGAAGGAAAGTGGGATCTTTAAGATGAACAAACCTGTTAGGGAAAGAAGAAGGCCTAGCGCTTAAGTTGCCAGAACTGACTGCTGTTTTCAATTGTCTGATCATGGTTATAACTACTATTAGGTCATGTGATCTTGTCATGTGATCAACACTAATAGGAATATAACCTGTCAACTGACTGCACAGATCGCCTTGCTGTTATCTCAACGTCATGAATGTCCAGGATGAACAAAGAAAAATACCTTGTTCCAGGATCCAACTTAGAAGTATAGAAGATGAAGTAAATATACTATGGAAAGTTACTCAAAGATATAGTCAACAATGGTAGTGTTTTTTATGCATACTTTTTAAAAAAGAATAACAACAGCAAAAGGCTATAGCAACAAAGCCGACATTGATATGCAGACGTGAACTTTTACCCCAATATTCATTCTATTCTGATGACAGAATCTCTGTTTTCCTTCTTGAGAATTATTCCTCCTCCATTTTCCTTCATGTGATCTGAATACACAGGGAAGTGAAGACCGTGACCCAAGACTAGCATCTTGTTTCCCTTGGTGTGGCTGCAACAAATGATCACAAACATAGAGTTTTACCATTCTGAAGGTCAGAGGTTGAAAATGGTTCTCATGGAGCTAACCTCATGGTCTCAGCAGGCAGGCTGTTTCCTTTCAGAGGCCCCAGGAAGAGAATATGTTCCCTGTCTCTTTCAGATTGCACAGCTTGCTGGCCTTTCTTGGCTTGTGGTTATTTTATTCTAATTTCTAATTCCATTGTCATGCTGCCTGACCTCTGACCCTTCTGCATTCCTCCTATAAGAATGCTTGTGATTCCATTCGGGGAACCCAGATCATCCAGGGTAGTCTTTTTCTCTCATGATCCTTAATCAAAGGACATCTGAAAAGTGCCTTTTGCCTTGTAAGGTATCCAATTCACAAGTTCTTTGGATCAGTGAACAACTTTGGGGGGGCTACTAATTGACCTCCCATGATAAGTCATTCAAAGCATCAAATTCCCTAAGCAATTGTCATTGTTTTGGGTGAGCAAGTGACCCAGGTTGAGCCAATCAGAAGGACTCCTGGGAGTTGTGCATGTGATAGCAAGACATTATCTCCCTGCTGGCATTAGGGTTGTGGGGGATTGGACCAACACCTGCTCTGCTGCAGGTGTCCTGCCACCTGAGGGCAGGGCTTGTCTCTGAGTAGGAACCACCCCCATTGATTGGTTCTGTCCAGGTCTACGTTCAGACTTGGCACTTTGGAAATAAATGTGCTTCCATATGCTGAAGTTAATTGAATTTTTTTGTTGTTGTTGATATTTGTTATAAAAAAAGTCCTCCTAGTTATAAACAATAATAATTTTATTGTGTTCTTACTTTTTACCCAGGATTCTCTGAAGAGTTTTATATGGATCATCTCACTTTACCCTCACAGGGCCCTGTAATAAGTTGATGCCTTTCATTATCCTCACTTTGCATGTAAAAGTTTGAGGTTTATAGACTTTGAGTACCCAGCTCAGGGACACAAAGCAGGTAAAGGGAATGTCCTGGATATCACAGTTTGTTTTCAGAGATTTAGTTAAGTTCAGTTGCTCAGTCCTGTCTGACTGTGCAACCCCATGGACTCCAGTATGCCAGGCTTCCCTGTCTATCATCAACTCCTTGAGTCCTTCGAGTCAGTGAGACCATCCAACCATCTCACGTTCTGTCGTCCCCTTCTCTTTCTGCCTTCAATCTTTCCCAGCAACAGGGAATTTTCTAAGCAGTCAGTTCTTCGCATCAGGTGGCCAAAGGATTGGAGTTTCAACTTCAGCATCAGTCCTTCCAATTAATATCCAGGGCTGATTTCCTTTAGGATTGACTGTTTGGGTCTCCTTGCAGTCCAAGGACTCTCAAGAGTCGTCTCCAACACCACAGTTCAAAAGCATCAATTCTTCAGTGCTCAGCTTTCTTTAATGGTCCAACTCTCACACCTATACATGACTACTGGAAAAAATATACATTTGACTAGATGAACTTTTGTTGCCAAAGTAATGTCTCTGCTTTTTAATATGCTGTCTAGGTTAGTCATAGCTTTTCTTCCAAGGAGCAAGTGTCTTTTAATTTCATGGCTGCAGTCACCATCTGCAGTGATTTTGGAGCATCCCCAAAATAAAGTCTGTCACTGTTTCCATTGTTTCTGCATCTATTTGCCATGAAGTGATGGGACCAGATGCCAGGATCTTAGTTTTTTGAATGTTGAGTTTTAAACCAAATTTTTCACCCTCCTCTTTCACTCTCATCCAGAGGCTCTTTAGTTCTTCTTCACTTTCTGCCATGAGGGTTGTGTCATCTGCATATCTGAGGTTATTGATATTTCTCCCAGCAATCTTGATTCCAGTTTGTGCTTCATCCAGCCTGGCATTTCCCATGATATACTCTGCATATAAGTTAAACAAACAGGGTGACAATGTACAGCCTTGACGTACTCCTTTCCCAATTTGGAACCAGTCTGTTGTTTCATGTCCAGTTCTAACTGTTGCTTCTTGACCTGCATACAGATTTCTTAGGAGGCAGGTCAGGTGGTCTGGTATTCCCATCTGTTTAAGAATTTTCCACAGTTTGTTGTGATCCATACAGTCAAGGGCTTTGGCATAGTCAATAAAGCAGAAATGTTTTTCTGGAACTCTCTTGCTTTTTCAACGATCCAACAGATTTTGACAATTTGATCTCTGGTTCCACTGTCTTTTCTAAATTCAACTTGAACATCTGGAAGTTCACACTTCATGTACTTTTGAAGTCTGGCTTGGAGAAATTTGAGCATTACTTTGCTAGCGTGTGAGATGACTGCAATTGTGCAGTAGTTTGAACATTCTTTGGCATTGCCTTTCTTTGGGATTGGAATGAAAACTGACCTTTTCCAATCCTGCGGCCACCACTGAGTTTTCCAAATTTGCTGGCATATTGAGTGCAGCACTTTCACAGCATCATCTTTTAGGATTTGAAATAGCTCAACTGGAATTCCATCACCTCTACTAGCTTTGATTGTAGTGATGCTTCCTAAGGCCCACTTGACTTCGCATTCCAGGATGTCTGGCTCTTGGTGAGTGATCACACTATCGTGGTTATCTGGGCCATGAAGGTCTTTTTTGTATAGTGCTTCTGTGTATTCTTGCCACCACTTCTTAACATCTTTTGTTTCTGTTAGGTCCATACCATTTCTGTCCTTAATTTTGCCCATCTTTACATAAAATTTTCCCTTAGTACCTCTAATTTTCTTGAAGAGATCTCTAGTCTTTCCCATTCTATTATTTTTCCTTTATTTCTTTACATTGATCACCAAGGAAGGCTTTCTTATCTCTCCTTGCTATTCTTTGGAACTCTGCGTTCAAATATATCTTTGGGTATCTTTCCTTTTCTCCTTTGCTTTTAGCTTCTCTTCTTTTCTCAGCTATTTGTAAGGCCTCTTCAGACAACCATTTTGTCTTTTTGCATTTCTTTTTCTTGGAGATGGTCTTGATCCCTACCTCCTGTACATTGTCATGAGCCCCCGTCCATAGTTCTTCAGGCGCTTAGTCTATCAGATCTCATCCCTTGAATCTATTTATCACTTCTACTGTATAATTGTAAGGGATTTGATTTAGGTCATACCTGTATGGTCTAGTGGTTTTCCTTACTTTCTTCAATTTCAGCCTGAATTTGGCAATAAGGATTTCATGATCTGAGCCACAGTCAGCCCCTAGTCTTGTTTTTGCTGACTATATAGAGCTTCTCCATCTTTGGCTGCAAAGAATATAATCAATCTGATTTTGGTATTGACCATCTGGTGATGTCCATGTGTAGAATCTTCTCTTGTGTTGTTGGAAGAGAGTGTTTCAGAGATTTAACCACTCTGCTGAAAATAATCTTTGCGATATTGAAGGAAAAGCCTGAGTAAAATGGTAGGGTATCTATAATAAAACTGTAAGAATGTAAGCAAACTGCTAACAACCATTACAGGAAGAGGCAATATCTCTTGGGAGCACTAAGAGAGTTTTTTAGGGGAGGAGTATATTGTATTTTTTTGTATAATTGGAGTTATCATTTTAAAAATGGAAAACAGAGTTTATTTAGCCAGAGAGAAACTCTTTCCTTGCCAAACTGTGCTCGAGTGTCAAGTTTGTGATCCTAAGTATAGCAGACGAAGTTTTGAAGTTTAGTATAACAGTGTGCTAATTGCTGCATTTATACTCATTCTTCCTGGGAGTTGGGCTGGAAATGTACAAGTGTGCACCACCCATTGTACTGGTGACACGAATAGGAAATTTACATTTTTTTCCTGGCAGAGAACTGGGGTAACATGTGTTGGATAGATAGAATAATGGCAGAGTTTTGAAATGACCTTGTTTTCTAGCTACATAAAACTTAAAGGTACATACATATGTGCATTCATGTACAAACATATACAGAAGTCTCCACGTAACTTTACCATAAATGCTTTTTCAGCTTGCCTTGTAGATAGTAACTTGGTTCATGAATTCCTCTTTGACTTTTCTTTCTCAGTGTCACTAGCTTGAGGTGACATGAAGGTGACGTTTGGAAGGCAGGTACTGTGGACCAGGCGTCAGGCAGTTCAGTCGCTCAGTCGAGTCTGACTCTTTGCAACCCCATGAATCACAGCACACCAGGCCTCCCTGTCCATCACCAACTCCCGGAGTTCACCCAGACTCACATCCATCGAGTCAGTGATGCCATCCAGCCATCTCATCCTCTGTCGTCCCCTTCTCCTCCTGCCCCCAATCCCTCCCAGCATCAGAGTCTTTTCCAATGAGTCAACTCTTCACATGAGGTGGCCAAAGTACTGGAGTTTCAGCTTCAACATCAGTCCTTCCAATGAACACCCAGGACTGATCTCCTTTAGAATGGACTGGTTGGACCAGGCATACTGGCAAGTAATTTAATCACATCATCTCATTTAATTCTCACAAAAACTCTATGATATGGGCAACTTTTATTTTTTAGATGATGAATCTGCAGCTATGAGGTTATGCAATTTGCTCCAGGTCACAGGAAAGTAAGGGTGAGAGCTGAGACTCAAAATGTCACAACACAGGTTTGTGTGACCATACATGGAGAGGGCAAACAATTCTGAAACGTTGGCATCTAGAGCAGGAAAAGGTTTACTGCAGGGCCATACAAGGAGAGAGGTGGCGTGTGCGTCTGTGTGTGTAGGTGTGCATGCACACACTCAGTTGCTTAGTTATGTCTGACTCTTTGTGGCCCATGGACTGTAGCCTGCTAGGCTCCTCTGTCCATCAAATTTTCCAGGAAAGACTATTGGTAAATATTTGTATGTGTAAGGAAAGAGGTTGTTCATGACCACCCCCCAAACTTTGAACTCCCTGAAGGCTTTCAGTAAAATATTTTTAAAGACAATGTGAGGAGGGGCAAGGTTGGTTGTTGCAAACTTCTTGATGCAGGAATCTTTTGTTGGGGTAGGTCAGGTCACAATGTTTCTGTAAACCTCCAACAAAACCGGTGCTATTCTCCATTCTGAAACGTTTTCAGTTCAGTTCAGTTGTTCAGTCATGTCTGACTCTTTGCAACCCCATGGACTGTAACATGCCAGGCTTCCCTGTCCGTCACCAACTCCCAGAGCTTGCTCAAACTCATGTCCATTGAGTCCGTGATGCCATCCAACCATCTCATCCTCTGTTGTCACCTTCTCCTCCTGCCTTCAGTCTTTCCCAGCATCAGGGTCTTTTCTAAGGAGTCAGCTCTTTGCCTCAGGTGGCCAAAGGATTGGAGTTTCAATTTCAGCATCAGTCTTTCCAATGAATATTCAGTACTTATTTCCTTTAGGTTGGACTGGTTGAATCTCCTTACAGTCCAAAAGACTCTCAAGAATCTTCTCTAACACCACAGTTCAAAAGCATCAGTTCTTCGACGCTCAGCTTTCTTTATAGCCCACCTCTCACATCCATACATGACTACTGGAAAAACCATAGCTTTGACTAGATGGACCTTTGTTGGCAAAGTAATGTCTCTGCTTTTCAGTATGTTGTCTAGGTTGGTCATAGTTTTTCTTCCAAGGAGCAAGCATCTTTTAATTCCATGGCTGCAGTCACCACCTGTAATGATTTTGGAGCGTCCCCCAAAATAAAGTCTGTCTGTCACTGTTTCCATTGTTTCCCCACCTATTTGCCATGAAGTGATGGGACCAGATGCCATGATCTTAGTTTTCTGAATGTTGAGTTTTATACATAAATGGAAAAGTGCTATACTCTTACAGGTAAGAGCAATGAGAATAGGCTATCCTATATATTTCAGGCTAGAGGCAACATTTTTTTAAATTTTTATTTTTAATTGGAGGATAATTGCTTTGCAATGTTGTGTTGGTTTCAGTCATAGGACAAAGTGAATCATCTGTAAGTATACATATGTCTGCTCCCTTTAGAGTCTTCCTCCCACCTCACCCTCCCCATCCCACCCCTCTAGGTCATCACAGAGCACCAGGCTGAGCGCCCTGTGTTATACAGCAGCTTCCCACTAGCTGTCCATTTTATACATATAATGTATATATTTCAGTGCTACTCTCTCAATTCTTCTGACCCTCTCTTTCCTTGATTGTGTCCACAAGTCCACCCTCTGTGTCTGTATCTCTATTCCTGCCCTGCAAATAGGTTAATCAGTACCATTTTCCTAGATTCCATACTGTTGTTCATTGTTCAGTTGCTAAGTCATGTCCGACTCTTTATGACCCCATGGGCTGCAGCACACCAGGCTTCCATATAAATATATATGTTACTACACGGTACTTGTCTTTCTCTTTCTGTCTTACTTCACTCTGTGTAACAGGCTCTAGGTTCATCCACCAACATTCTTCACTGGAAGCAAAAGCAATACAAAGATCAAAGTAAAAGACACCGATCCACTATGGAGTCAGAACTAGGGTCTTTTTGATCTGAAAGTTCATATTCCTTTCGTTACACATTTCTGTGGAAATCCTGTAGCTTTGCACTAAGCATCACGTGACTTATATTCAAATGTGAGCCATCTTCAATAACTATTGTGTTGTTTTATTTGTATTTATTACAACCACACAGCCTTATATTTTACACAGCATCTACTGCTGAGAAGAAGTGAGATTTAGGTGACCATGTGAGCTTTAGAATTAGATTCAAATTTTGTTCCTGGTCATATTAAAGCCTGATTGCTTGATGTTGGGCAAGTTATGTAGCTTTGCTAGACTTTGGTTTCATCATCTGAAATTAGGGAAAATAATTATATCCTCACAAGATTGCTGAGAATATTAGTAAAGACATGCATTCAAAGTTTATGACATTAGAAGCTGGGTAATTGTTCATTTTTCTTTATCCTTTCAGAATGTTGGAACAGCTCATGAATGTGGCCTAATATATTAGCTAAATTGAACTTAAAACCCTTCTTTCCTATTTGCTGATTCCATCCCCCTCCCCCTCTCTCTCTTTCACACACACACACACATATGCATACAAAGCATACCAGAACCAGGATTAACTGGCCTTCTGATAAAAATACTCCATCTTTAAGGGCTTCCCTGGTAGCTCAGCTGGTAAAGAATCTGCCTGCAATGCAATAGACCCCGCTTCTATGTCTGGGTCAGGAAGTTTCCCTGGAGAAGGGATAGGCTACCCACTGTAGTATTCATGGGCTTCCCTGGTGGCTCAGATGGTAAAGAATACACCTGCAATGCGAAAGACCTGGGTTCGATCCCTGGCTTGGTAAGATCCCCTGCAGGAGGGCATGGCAATCCACTCCAATATTCTTGCCTGGAGAATCCCCATGGACAGAGGAGCCTGGCAGGCTACAGTCCATGGGGTCACAAAGAGCTGGACGTGACTGAGCAACTAAGTGGTACACTCTTTCACAAAAAATGTGTTCCAGAACCAGGAATAACTGGCCTTCTGATGAAAATACTCTTTCAGGCAAAGACAGAATTCATGCACTGGATCAGAGTTGTGTGGCAGTTTCATTTTTATAGTCTGGTGAGTGGCATATTTTGCTTCTCTTGTTTGCTTTTATCTTGAGGTCAAAGAAATGATGCCATACATTATCACAAGTGCCCAACCTCCATTTCCCAAACATCTGTGCTCATAGCATATGTCTGCTGAGACAAGTGGATTCATCTTGCTGCTATCCAGCCTCTCACGTGCTGGCTGCTTTGAAGCATGGTACATTTATTTTGACCAGCTCTGCCAAATAATGACAAGTTTAAGGGGGAATTAGGAAGAGAAAATATTTGTGTTCCATCTGGAAAGAACTCCAACATGTTTATTAGCCATCATCTCCCTTAAATCATCGAGGTTTAAGTATGTTCAAGAGTCCCTGGGCCTGAGGTTAAGTTATTACCACTGGTTTATCTTGAGCAAATTTTGACTTGTAGACAAACACCCATGTGGTTTGAATTTCTTCCATCATAGGCTTAAAATACGAGAATGTAATTAGTGAGTCTTGAAGTTGAATGAATTTATGAGCATGCAAACTCTTGAGATAAGCCAAGCGCCTGTGGCAACACACCACCCTAACGAGAGGCTTCTCAGGGATTTCCTGAAAAAGGATTTCCTTCTATAGCCCAGCAGGATAGTTGTTAGAGGTTCTCCTTAGAACATTATCTGGGTAAGAAGTTTGACATCTAGGAGGTGACCTCAATACATCCTTCTTTCTCTCCCCCAACATCAGGTCTTGTGGGTTATCTGTCACTCAGGCATCCAGTCTCCTTCCACTCTCAGCTCTTTCTCACTCTTTAACCTGTTTACCTTACAGCCAACTATTTTTTTTTTTCTAACACAAATATTATGTAACAATCTACTCATCGTTGTACCCCCATAATACAGCATGCCTGCTAGTATTATATGCTCAATAACTAATCATCCCAGGCATCTCTGCTGGCTCAGTGGTAAAGAATCCACCTGCCAATGAAGTAGACACAGGTTCGATCCCTGGGCTGGGAAGATCCCCCGGAGAAGGAAATGGCAACCCATTTCTATATTTTGTGAGAAATCCCAAGGACAGAGGGGCCTGGCAGGCTACAGTCCATGGGGTTGCCGAAGAGTCAAACACTGTTTAGTGGCTAAACAACAACAGGACCACAACTCATCATCACATGACTGATGAGTGGCTGAATAAGTGAACTATGGTACTTTAGGTAAATCTCACCTTCATTTTCCTTACTTGAGTTAATGCTCAATACTATTCAAGTAGATCAAAGGAACATAATATCTGCAATTTAGGTACTTGTGAACAGTACCATAGATTGGCAAGGCTGCCTGATTCAGTAAGATTTTTATTTTCCAGTAGAATAGATCTCTTTGAAAGAAGTTAATAAAGGAAAAGAACCTTCCTCTAATTTTAAGAAAATCTTCATTCTGGTGAGCCAATATGATACCTTGAGACTCAGCTAGAGATGTTTGAAAAGAGAGCATATATACTCACGGTATCAGTGCCAGTTGGCAATGATTGAAGTCAGTAAATGAAAATCATGTTAAGACAAGTTCTCAAACTCTGTTACACCAAGAGGCAAGTTCTGTGTGCTGGGGGAGCAGGGAGGGGGGGCAGGGAAGATGATATACGAGGTTAACTGATAAACTTAGCACTCCTCTGTATAACAATTTAACTTGAATGGTGGTGGAAGTAGGGAAACATGTACTGTTTATGCTTCCCAAAGTTTATGTTGTATCCACCAAATCCTTGTTTTAATTCTGCACAGTTTCATATTTAATTTATTTTATATGCCTCGTTTATGTTTTGATAATAAAAGAAAAAAAAAACATTAATTCCCACACATCAGATCAATTTTCTACAGCAGTTTATTCAAATTAGATTTCTGTTGTACAAACATGAAATTCTGCTAAGTTTCATTTTCTGTCTCAGTGAGTTTTTTTGAGTCACTTTGGGCATTTGTTTTATGTGATTTTAGCGCTAAACTCTTTAAATCAACGCGTCTTCAATCTTGCCTTGTTTTCTCAAATTGTGTATTAAATTTGTGAGGAGGGGTGCTTGGAATCCTCTTGAAAGATCTCAAAGCCTACTGTCTGTTTCAAAATTCCAGGGCTGTTTCAAATAAAGATTTGAATGCCATTTTTGTTTTCTAAAAGTTTCCAGTAGCTTTCCTTTTCTTTTTAAATTTTTTTCTTGAAAATTGTGCCCTTGTCATATGATCAATCTTTCTCAGTCTCTGTAGTGCAAGGGGGTGCCTCAACCTCACCACCAAATTCTAGAATTTTCTCAGTCGTGTCTTGTCCATGAATAATTGTTAGTTCTTCTTCCTGTTGGGTGTGTGTGTGGTGGAGGGAAGCAAAGTTGGGAATAAACTGTCACCGTCTTGGTGATGTTACTCTTGCCAATCTACATTTTCAAGCATTATTCTTATTCTGTTTATTTCTTTTTTTTCTCATAGCATCCTTCTTTCCATGTCCTGGTTGAATCTGGACTGTACGTTCTCTAAAATGGCTTCACAGCACCCTGTCCTCTGGGCTTACATTTATTGCTGTCTTGACTTAAATTTACTATCTTTATTTTTTAAGCCACGTCTTTCTCTTAGTTTTTATTTTCAATTTTGCTGGTGTATATTCTCAAGTAACTTCCTAGGAGTGAATGTTCGGAATATACATTTCATACATTCTGTCTGTCCTGACAATTGGCCTTCATATACAATTCTGAATTTGAAAATTATTTCTCCCTTATTCCTTTGGAATCCTCTCTCTATTGTTTTGTGGTCTCCTGTGTTCTTCATGCATCTGAAGATACTCTGTCCTTTCTTTCTAAGTCTTTTGGCCATGCCACATGGGCATGTGGGAACTTAGTTCCCTGACCAGGGATGGAACCCATGCCCTCTGCATTTGTAGCACAAAGTCTTAACCATTGGATTACCAGGGAAGTCCCCTGTCCTTTCCTTCTTTGTAGATAACCTATTTTTATCTCTGTGATTGTTAACACTTTGTTACTCTTCAGTGTACTGAAATTTCTTCTTTTTTTTTTATTTGATTTTATTGTGAGAAGAACGCAACTTAAGACCCAGCCTATAAACAAAGTTCTGAATGTATAATACATCACTGTTGACTATAGTTACAGTGTTTCAGAACATATTTCTAAAGCTTATTCATCTCATTTGACTGACACTTTATGCCTGTTGATGATGACTGCCTCTCCGTTTACCCCTACCCCCAGTCCTGGGCAACCACCACTCTACACTCTGATTCCATGAACTTGAACATTTTAGAAACCTCCTGCAAGTGGAATAGTGCAGGATTTGCTTTTCTGTGACTGGCTTTTTTAAATGAAGCACGATGTCCTCATGATTCAGTCATGCTATTGAATATTGCAAAGTAGCCTTCTTTGTAAGGGCTGAGTAACATTCCATTGTGTGTATAAACCACAGTTTCTTAATCTATTTATCTATAAATGTGTCTTAGGTTGTATTGCCTATGGTAAGTAGTGCTGCGGTGATCATGGCAGTGCTAATATCTCTTCAAGATCCTTATTTCTATTCTTTTGGATAAACATCGAAAGTGTGACTGCTGGATCATATGATAGTTCTATTTTTATTTTTTTGAAGAACTTCCATACTATTTTCCATAGAGGCTGCACCATTTTGCATTTCCATCAACTGTTTAAAAGGGTTGCAGTTTCTCCACGTTTCACCAATACTTGCTGCCTTTTTATTTTTTATTTATTTTTGATAATAGCCATTCTGACAGGTATGAGGTGATATCTCATGGTGGTTTTATTTGCAATTGGCAACACTGACCATTTTTTTTTTTTCCATTTACCTACTGACCATTTGTATATCTTCTTTGGATAAATGTTCATTTAAGTCCTTATTTTAAAATCAAGTTAAGTGTTTGTTTTTCACCACTGAATTGTTCCTTATATATTTTGGAGTTTAATTTGGACCATGTGATATGGTCCAATTGTTGGTAATCCCTTAAAATTCATATTTTGAAATCCTAATTCTCATATGATGATATGAGGAAGTGAGATTTTGGGAGGTACTAAGTTATGACGGTGGACCCTGCATGAATGAAATTAGTGCTCTTATTAGTTCTAGAGTTTGTGTTGTTGTTTTTAATGGAGTTTTTATGGTTTTCCATATGTAAGATCAGGACACTTGTAAATGGGAACAATTCTAATTTTTTTCTGATTTATATGCCTTTTATTTCTTCTTCTTGTGTAGTTACTCTAAGACTTACAGGAAAGTGTTGAATAGAACTAGTGAGAGTCGGCAGGCATCCTTGCTTAACTCCTGTTTTTAGTGGAAAGACTTTCAATCTTCTGCTGTTGACTATGACATTACCTTGTCATGTATGGCCTATATTATGTTGAAGTAATGCCCTTTTATTTCTAGCTTGTTGATGGTGTTTATTATGAAAGGTTAAATTGTGTCAAACAAAATTTTGATGGATGTTTTCTGCATCTATAGGCACAATAATGTGTTTTTTGCCTTTTGTTTTGTTTAATGTACTGTGTCACATTAATTAACTTTTCTATGTTAAACTATCCTTGCACCCCAGTGATAAATTTCACTTATGGTGTATAATTTTTTAAATGTGCTGTTGGTTTCAGTGTGCTGGTATTTTGTTGAGAAATTCTGTATCTGTGTTCATTATGGATATTGGCCTATAGTCTTCTTTTCTAACTGTATGTTTGTTTGGTTCTGGTACCAAAGTATTACTGGACCCATAAAGTAATTTTAGAAATGCTTCATCCTCTTCAGTTTTTTGGAAGAATTTGAAAAGGATTGACATTAATTCTTCTTTATATATTTGGTAGAATTCTCCTACGAAGTCATCAGATCCTGGGTTTTTTGTTGTTGTTGGGAGGTTTTGATTACTGATTCAATTTCATATGAGTGATATGTTTGTTCAGACTTTCTCTTCTTCATGATTTTGTTTTACCAAGATATGTTTCTAGGGATTTATCCATTTCTTATAGGCGATTCCATGTGTTGGCTTATAATTGTTCATAGTGGTTTCCTGTGATCCACTTTATTTCTGTGGTATTAGATATAATGTCTCTTCTTTCATTTCTGATTTTATATATTTGAATATTTTCCTATGTTTCTTAGTTAAACAACTGAATTATCAATTTTGTTCATCTTTTTTGAAAACCAACTCTTACTTTTGTTGATTATTTTTCTATTATTTATTTTATTTATTTTTGCTCTAATATTTGCTATTTCTTTCCTTCTGCTAACTTTAAGTTTCATCTTTCTCTCACTCTCTTAGATGGAAATTTAGGTAGTTTATTTGAGATCTGTCTTCTTTTTTAATAGAGGTATTTATTGCTGTGAAATTTTCTCAACCCACTTCAGTATTCTCACCTGGAAAATTCCATGGATAGAGGAGCCTGGGAGGCTACAATCCAGGGAGTTGCAAAGAGTTGGATATGACTGAGCAACTGAGTGAGCACATGCATGCATGCACACACACACACACACACATTTCTCTTAATACTGTTTTTACTGTATCCCCTAAGTTTTTGGTAGGTTGTGTTTTCATTTTCCTTGGTCTCGAAGTATTTTCTGTTTCTTTTTTATTTCTTCCTTGACTCAGTGGTCATTCAAGAGTGTGTTGTTTAATTTCCATACATTTATGAATTTTTCAGTTTTCCTTCTGCTATTTTTGTTCAGTTGCTAAGTTGTATCCAACGCTTTACATCTTTGCGACTCAGGACTGCAGCATGCCAGGCTTCCCTGTCCTTCACTATCTCCTGGAGTTTGCTCAAACTCATGTCCATTGAATCGGTGATGTCATCCCACCATCTCATCCTCTGTAGTCCCCTTCTCCTCCTGCCCTCAATCCTTTCCGGCATAACGGTCTTTTCCAATGAGTCAGCTCTTCTCTTTCAGTGGCCAAAGTATTACAGATTCAGCATCCTTTATTAATTTTTACTTTCAATCCATCGTGGTCAGAAAAATATACTTGGTATAATTTCAATCTTCTTAAATGTTCTAAGACTTGTTTTTTGATCTAACATATTATCTATCCTGGCAAAATATCTGATAATTTGATGTTGTGTCAGGCAGGTCCAGAGGTGAGAAGGTAACCTGAATCTCCCTACTGGCTTCTGTGAGCCTGGCTCCACATTCTCTTGGGTTGTAAGAGTCTTTCATCTAATTTCTGAATTTCTCACAAAGATAATTTGTCCATGAATTATGCTGAATTGGTGTTTGTACAGGCAAGCTGATTCCAAAGCTTCCTACTCTATCATCTTGCTGGCACCATTCCTGAAATTTCTTAATGACATATGCAATGTGGATCTTAACAAATTATCTCCTTTTTATTCAGTAAACCCTTTATCTTTTTATTTAAGCCAGGTTTATTAAAGGCAAATTCACAAGCAATTTTACCCATTTTTTGAAGTTCATTTTGACAAGTTTTCACAAAACATATCATTATAAATTTGCCACTGTATCAAGATACAGAGTCTTTCCAGAACTTCAAGCTTCTTCTTAACCTCCAATCCTCCATCTCTCATCCCTGGAAAACATTCATCTTATTTATGTCTTTATTGTTTTGCCTTTTTCAGAATGTCATACAGATGCAGTCAAACAGTATGTAGGCTTTCATGTCTCACTTCTTGAATTTATTAAAATACTTTGCAGACTTATTCATGTTGTTGAATATATCAGTAATGTGTTCCTTTTGGTTTCAGTAGTATTCCATTATTTGGATGTACCATAATTTGTTTATCCAATCACCAATTGATGAATTGATCACTTGGGTTGCTTTTTTAAATATCATATTAATAAAGCTGCCATGGACACTTCTTTACAGACTTTTTTGTGGTCATTTGTTTTCACTTCTCTTGTATGAATAATTGAAAGCAACATATCTTGGGTCACAGCATAATTACATGTTTAAGTTTATGTGATATCGCCAATTTGTTTTCTGAAGTTGGATGCACCTTTCTGTTTTCCTACCAGCAGTGTATGAGAATGCTGGTTGTTCCTCATTGTTCCCATCACTTAGTATTTTCCCTTTTAATTTTATTTATTTTCTACTCTTAGACATTTTGATATATGTGTAGTTGTATCTCTGATTTGGACTTTCCTTTGGAGTATTCATACTTAGGTTCAGAAAACATTTCTTGTATTATTTATTTAGCAATATCCCTCTGCCAGTCTCCCCATCAATGCCGTTACTCCTTTTGAGAATTCATCTGAGTCCAAAGCTGGGCCCATTGACTTATTTCTCATCTTTTCTCTCAAATTCATCTTTATCTTTTTACCTCTAGGTTCCATGCCATTTATTTGACATTATCTTCAACCCATGTATATGTTTTTCCTTTAATTTTATATCAGTTCAGTTGAGTTGTTCAGTCGTGTCCGACTCTTTGTGACCCCATGGATTGCAGCATGCCAGGCTTCCTTGTCCATCACCAACTCTCGGAGTTTACCCAAACTCATGTCCATCGAGTCGGTGATGCCATCCAACCATCTCATCCTCTGTCGTCCCCTTCTCCTCCCACCTTCGATCTTTCCCAGCACTGGGGTCTTTTCAAATGAGTCAGTTCTTTGCATCAGGTGGCCAAAGTATTGGAGTTTCAGTTTCAGCATCAGTCCTTCCAGTGATACATATGTGTGTGTGTGTGTGTGTGTAAACTCCAAAGAAACTCTTCCAGTTGTTTCATGGTTTGCTTCTCATGGCAAATTATTCTTTTTTTGATAGCAGTGTGCCCTTAGTTTTCTGTAGGTACTAATTAGAATCTGCTTCCTGGTCTTCAATCCTCAACTAGTTCATCTTAGTCTTTCTCTACCACAGTTTCTTCACATTTCGGGTTTTTCTGGGTTGTCTAGTCATATTTAGGAATTAGACAAAAAGATGCTGTCTGGAAGCTCTGTGGACAAGTGGCTGAAGCATGCAGACCAAGAGTCTTTCCTTCTATTTGCCTCCTCACCGTCTCATTGCCGCATAGAAAGAAAAGGCCAGCCTCCCAGCTACTGAATTACTGTAGAGAGGAAAAGGATGTAGTTAATATTTATTGAGAATAAACTCTGTGCCTGAATACTTTCAAATTCTAACAATAAAAACTATTGATGGTTATATCATGATTGTAATCTGCCTGGCTCTCTTCTAACAACTTCTCATATATATATATTTTAAAATTTTAATTCTACACTAACCCTGTCATAAATGCCTATTACTATTATACCTCTTTAAAAAGACGAGGAACAGAGAGGTTAACTAAAATGTCCAATAAGTGGCAAAGCTGTGCTTGAAAAACAGAAGTTGAATCCAGTGTTTGCTCCTAAACAGTAAGCTGTACTGACTCTCTAACACTGACTTTCTCCCAGAATCCTTTCAACAAATCTGTGAGGTGGGTATTATCAATGTCACTTTGCAAAAGAGTGTTGAAACCCAGATAGTAGCCTTTCATTTAAAGATGAAAAACCTCATTCCACAGAGGTCAGGCATGGAAACTGATTGCAAAGCTCAGATTTTTCCAAATGGTGATAACTTTAAACACTTACAAATAAAGATTACTTGACAATTAAATCAATGTTTATTTGAACCAGGGTAACATTTGAACTCCATGTCTCAGTTTAAATGGTTAAAACCACACACACAAAAGGACTCTGTGTTACTAATGATCTGTACAGACTGTCTCTTTTATTTTGGAACCAACAATTAAGATCTGAAATATCAATTATGTTGTTTCTCAATAACACAATGGATCAATAACCTTCATTTGGTGCTCTTCTTAATTACTGCGTGGGGGTTTCTACAGAAACATTCTGAAACACATGTTGCGTATTAATCTCTGCACACAGTTCTTGTTCCTCACAATGGAGCAATCAGACCCTGATTAATGTTAGCATTAAATTAACTGCTATCTAATCAGTTGACAAAATGCTGGTTTGACTCTAGTTTCTGGGGTCTGTTTGTTTCAGATGCTTCTGATTGGTGTTTGCTATGGGGAAGAATAAAGAAATAAGATACACATTATTCATTGATGTGAACAGGATTTTGGGGATATTTCCTCTGACTTTGACAGAATGACAGAGCCATAACTCAAGGCCTAAATGTAAACCATCATGCTCCCCATCTTCTTATTTGTTGAGGCCTTGAGAATTTAAACCAATAAGTAAACCATCCCTTTAGAATTCCACATCATGAAAAATGATACCACCAGCCACCAAATTGCTCAAGGGGAATAAATGGAAATGAGTCTGCTTCTCTTCCTTATAGTCTAGATTCCTTCAAATCCTGAGACCATTCTTTCTGCTCTCGTTAAAGTGTCATTTACCGTCTTTTCTTCATCTGTTTCCATGCCTTTGTATTCATCCATCCCAGTTTCCATTTTACATCCCCACCACCATTCCTCCAAACTGGACAGAGGGATAATCCTGATACAGTGTCCAATCATCCACCTCGTGTTCAAAATCATCAGTGGGTCTCTGATGTGCCCACTAGCTCTTCAGAGCCCCAGGGTTCAGGAAGGATGTCTCATGATCCAGGTATGCCCGAGAGAAAAGCCCTCCAGTTCTATTTTTAGCTGCCTTCTGTCAAAGGATTCTCAATAGTATTTTATTTGAAAAGTTAAAAACCTCTGTCAGTTCAGTTCAGTTCAGTTCGGTAGCTCAGTGTCCAACTCTTTGTGACCCCATGGACTGCAGCACTCCAGGCCTCCCTGTCCATCACCAAATCCTGGAGTTTACTCAAACTCATGTCCATTGAGTCGGTGATGCCATCCAACCATCTCATCCTCTGTCATCCCCTTCTTCCACCCTCAGTCTTGCATCAGGGTCTCTTCAAATGAGTCAGTTCTTCACATTGAATCGGTGATGCCATCCAACCATCTCATCCTCTGTCATCCCCTTCTCCCACCCTCAGTCTTGCATCAGGGTCTCTTCAAATGAGTCAGTTCTTCACATCAGGTGGCCAAAGTATTGGAATTTCAATACTTGAATACTTTCAAAAGTATTGGAATTTCAGAAAGCCTGTCACAGAAAATATTTGCAAACTTGCACAGGAGGAACCTCACATGCCATCCCACAACATGTATGCACAACATATGTGTATAACATACCTCCTGCCACATACATCCCCTCCTCCTCTATTTCATACTGTGTCATGTAATATCATAGAAGGTGATCACTGAGGCAGCCCCTACCTTCCAGGCAATCCATGTTATGCTCCTGATTCCAGGACATCTTTTAAACACTTGGGGTTATTCTAATTTACTTTCATTTCGCTAAAAAAATCCGTGTCTTCTTACGTCGGTTCCCTGCATTGGCACATTCTATGTTCTCTGCCTGGAATCTCTCCCCTCTGCTGGTTTGCCTGAAGGCTTCTATTGAGTCTTCAGGCCTCAGCTCAAGAGCTACTTGAAGGTGAAGGTGAAGCCTTTCTAATCCTCTAGTCTAACGCTGTCCAATAGAAAGTAGTACGATGATGGGTGTCTTCTATTCTCTGCCCTGTCCATTTTGGTAGACACTTCCTACCCATGTCTATCAAGCTCTTTAAAGGAACTGAATCCCTAACTTTACATACAAAGTCATTTTAATCATTTAAATAACTGTACATGAGTAGTGACTACTTCTTTGGAGGAGCAGCTCTACATAAACCTACTTTGAGACTTACTTCTGTTACAGAACTTATAATAAAAACTGCATCATAACTGTTTACACAAACATTTACTCGGCTGAGCCACCAGCATCTGTGGGACAGGACTGTGTGTTTGCCTCTACAAACCTTTGTTGTTAGCACCATAGTAGGGATTCTTCAAATGTTGAGGAACTAGATATAAGGGATCAGTGTTACCAAGTAGAAAATGCAGCATACAAAGTGAAAATTACAAGGGCTTTAAATCAGACACTCCTTACAAGGAGTTCAGGATCTTTCAGTTAGTTGGTGAATGATACAGACACGTTGCTCCTCCTGGGTCTAACTTTCTCATCTATTTATTGAAAGTAATGTACAATTTCTCTTCAGTGGATTTGTTGGGAGAATTAAAGGAGCCTTGGTAGATGAACTAAATACAAGTTAATTATGTAACATTGATCCTCTTTCAAGATTACCCACTATGTGTTTAACTACTTATATATTTTGTCCTGAAGCATATTTACATCATCTGAAATCCAAAATTCTAATGATAGAAATGTTTGAAAAGCTCATACCAAGAAACAGCAGATTGCAATACATACAAACAGCCAAAAAAACAAAAAACAAAAAAACTTTTCAAAGGACTACAGCTTGTGCGTTGAGGGTTCAAGTCAGCACAGGTGTGTTCCCAACTTCAATGAAACCAAATCTGCCTCTACGTGGGTAAAAGTATTGGCAGAAGCTTGCCAAGTGACAGGTGGTGAGTTGGACCAGCATGACTAATGGTGGAAGAAAAGAGAAAGGCAGAGGGAGAGAGGCTGCTGGTGGAACAGTGATTTATTATTCACTGGGAAAAATGCAATGTCAAGAAGTATAGGGTCTTGGCTGACATCGGCGCTCTGAATCAATTGAAACAGTTTTATCTGGGTAAGCTGCAGCCAGAAACAACTGTCCACCCTTTGTCATCACTCTGAATGCCTGAGCACAAAACGAAGTGAAGGTTTCAATAAGCAGAAGGGAGGGAGGCTAGAAAAAGGTGTCAGTCTTGGCATGTGTATATGTAGAGAGACAGCAACTCTGAACACACAGCAGTGGTGTAGATAAACAAACACATAAGTACATGCATGAAAATAACCTCATCTCCAAATCAAAACCATTAATCCATCACAGCACACTCCAGGGGCAGTCTACTGATTCTTATTTTCCTACACCTCCCATCTGGATTTCTATTTAATATTATAAATTTAAGCAGATTCAGGTTTAGAAAAATCTTCTGTCATTAATTGAATCAAGGCATTAACAGTAAAGCAACTTTAGTAACTGATAACTACCATTTGCTTATTGAACTTGGAAGTTGATGGACTCATCTGTAAAATATACCAAACTACAAAATTACATGTTCATCTCTCAGGAGGCTTTTCTTTCTTTCCATCTTTTGACATTTCCATTTTTTGATCTCTTCTATGGATCAAATGTTCCTCATGAAAAAACTGCAATTCATTTTAAAATTATTTTAATTCCCCATTTGAGGTATTTTGCTCACTATGCATGCAACTAAAACAGAGCATTTAAAAGCATAATAGTCATTGAAATTGAAGTCAGTTTGACCTAAAAATTAATACAAGCATCAATTATCTTTAATATCAGGAGCTCTGCAAGGTGCTGAGAAGCATAATCTGTGAATAAGATTCCCTTTCTATCTGCAGTAGGCAGAATTTCTACATAAGGCTACCAGAATCCATGCCCTTTCTAATTCTTAGTCCCTGCGAATGTGAGATATCACATCCATGATTGTGTTATAAGGCAAAGTTCACCATAAAAAGGGATAATATCTAGGTGGGCCTGATCTAATCACACAAGTCCTTAAAGGCATAAAGCTTCACTTTCACTTTTCACTCTCATGCATTGGAGAAGGAAATGGCAACCCACTCCAGTGTTCTTGCCTGGAGAATCCCAGGGATGGGGGAGCCTGGTGGGCTGCAGTCTATGGGGTCGCACAGAGTCAGACACAACTGAAGTGACTTAGCAGCAGAAGCAGCAGCAGCAGCAGAAGACACAGGTTGAAACCACAGAGTTTCAGATTATAAGAAGACGTTGAGTTGATGCACCATTTCTGGCTTTGAAGATGGAGAAGTCCATGTGAGAAGGCATGGGGACAGCTTCTAAAAGCAGAGTTGCTTTGAGGGGACAGCCAGCAAGGAAAAAGGGAACCCAGTCCTACAACCACAAGGAACTGGGTTCTACCAACCTGAATAGTTGGATATGGATTCTCCCCAAAGCCTCCAGGAAAGAGCCAGGCTGGTTGACATCCTGATTTCAGTCTTTTGAGATCTAAATGGAGAACCTCATTGAGCTCTTCTTGATTACCAACCTACAGACCAATTGGATAATAAGGAGGTATTATATCCCTGATGGCTCAGCAGTCAACAATCCACCTGTCAATGCAGGAGACTTAAGTTTGATCCCTGGACCAGGAAGATCCTCTGGAAAAAGAGATGGCAACGCACTCCAATATTCTTGCCTGGGAAGTCCCATGGACAGAGGAGCCTGGCAGGCTACAGTCCATGGGGTTGCAAAAGAATTGGACATAACTTAGCAACTAAGCAACAACAACATTTCAAGCCCTTAAACTTATGGCATTTTACACAGAAGTAGCTAATTACTACAGTATCCTTGCATAACACAGTTATTTTAGCAAGAAAGGAAAATGTCTGAGTAATAATTATAGGACAGTGCAACATGTGTTGATATAGAGAAAATCTGAAATGTGCATCTAGATGACACTTGATTTGGGATGTGAAGAATACATAGATTGGCAGGTTAATATAAAACAGAAATACTATCCAGGCAGAGGACATAGCATCTGCAAATAATATCACAGACTGATTCCTTGAGAAGACACTTGGAGATGGAGATTAGCATGCAGAATTAGCATCATTCTTTCCAGGAGTGTTTTGAGATCTACAGCTGTGGAAGGGAGAAAGAGGTACAGCCTTGGAAAGGAGAGAGAGGAAGCAGGAATCTGCAGAGGGAGAAACTGAGCTGATTCAAACCCAACAAAGTCTTCAGATATTCCCAAGGGGAGATGGCTCATCAGAAATGTCCTGAGTTGTGACAAGGGAGCTGGGACTCTATATCCTTTTGTTGATTAGCAGTGCCCACAGGCAGCCGCCTTGTGGAAGGAGGTGTGACCTTGTGTAAGGCAGTTTTCTCTAGCTGAGACCGTTCCCAGTGGAGGTGGTCATTTGCACATGTTCAGCATCTTCTAGCTGGCAGGCGTGGAGGCTGCACTCTCCTTATAGAATGAACAGAAGCTGTCCCCATGTAGCTTCAGGATTTTTCAGGAAGCCAGATTTGTATAAGAAAATACACTAGGGACTTTCCTAGTGGCCTGGTGGTTAAGAATCTGCCTTCACACACAGGTTTGATTCCTGATCTGGGAAGATCCCATAGGCCGGGGGGCAACTAAGCCCATGCAGCACAATTACTGAGCCCAACACTCTAGATCTCCTGCTCTGCAACAAGGGCAGCCATCTCAATGAGAAGTCTGTGCACTGCAACTAGAGAGCAGCCCTGCTCACTGCAACTAGAGAAAACCCACACAAATAAACAAGAACCAGCACAGTTAAAAATTAGAAATAAATAAAAATAATAAAAGAGAAAATATACTAACAATTAATTATTGATGAGTTGAGTCTTTTGAAGGAAAAATATGTTATGTCAGCAGGTAATCTAAATCAAGAGATGGGAATACCAGACCACCTTACCTGCCTCCTGAGGAATCTGTATGGAGGTCAAGAAGCAACAGTTAGAATCATAAATGGAACAATGGACTGGTTCCAAATTAGGAAAGAAATATGTCAAGGCTGTATACTGTCACCCTACTTATTTAACTTGTATGCAGATTATATCATGTAAAATGCTGGGCTGGCTTAAGCACAAACTGGAATCAAGATTGCCAGGAGAAATATTGATAACCTCAGATATGCAGATGACTGGATATGACTGGGGAAGTCAGGCTTCCCCAGTGGCTCAGCTGGTAAAGAACCTGCCTGCCAATGCAGGAGATGTAAGAGACATGGGCTCAATCCCTGGGTTGGGACTATCCCCTGGAAAAGGAAATGGCAACCCACTCCAGTATTCTTGCCTGGAAAAATCCATGGACAGAGGAACCTAGTGGGCTACAGTCCGTGGGGTTACAAAGGTTTGGACACAACTGAGTAATTGCACACATGCCCATAATACCACCCTTATGGCAAAAAGTGAAGAGGAAATCAAGTGCCTCTTGATGAAGGTTAAAGAGGAGAATGGAAAAACGGGCTTAAAACTCAACATTCAAAAAACTAAGATCATAGCATCTAGTTCTATCACTTCATGGTAAATAGATGGGGACACAATGCAAACAGTGAGAGACTTTATTTTCTTGGGCTCCAAAATCACTGAAGATGGTGACTGAAGCCATGAAACTAAAAGACTCTTGCTCCTTGGGAGAAAAGCTATGAACAACCTAGACAGCATAGTAAAAAGCAGAGACATTACTTTGCCAACAAAGGTCCATCTAGTCAAAGCTATGTTTTTTCCAGTAGTCACATATGGATGTGAGAGTTGGACTATAAAGAAAACTGAGCGCTGATGAATTGATGTTTTTGAACTGTGGTGTTGGAGAAGACTCTTGAGAGTCCCTTGGACTGCAAGGAGGTTAAACCAGTCAATCCTAAAGGAAATCAGTCATGAATATTCATTGGAAGGACTGATGCTGAAGCTGAAACTCCAATCCTTTGGCCACCTGATGTGAAGAACTGATTCCTTGGAAGAGACCCTGATGCTGGGAAAGAATGACGGTAGGAGAAGGGGATGACAGAGGATGAGATGGTTAGATGACATCACTGACTCAATAGACATGAGTTTGAGTAAGCTCTGGGAGTTGGTGATGGACAGGAAAGCCTGGCGTGCTGCAGTCCATGGGGTTGCAAAGAGTCAGACACAACTGAACAACTGAACTGAAATGAAGCATGTAATCATTCAACTAAGTAGATTGGGCTATAGTTTCAGTGGTCTTTATTACTAATGGAGGGATTTTAGGGTGGGGACAAATTTAATGATTGAGATCACGGGAAGAGTAAGAACTAGTAGGTGATGTCAGAGTGGCAATGGGAAGAGGCTTTTGTAATCACGAATCTACCATGTCTAATGTCTGAGGAAAGGAAGGTCGTTTGAGCAGGCAGCAAGAGCCCTGATGTTCGTCCCCATGGAGCCCAGCACATACAGTCTGCTCTGACTCCCTGAGTGGTGTGCACAGCACCACTTGACACTGTTTGTCTGAGGACAGCCATGCAATCCTACTGGGCTGCTTCTGCCAGGGACCCGGCTTCCTGGGGATGTTCCATAATGGGAGAGGCAATGAGATGCTTAGACAGAAAACTGCAGTTCTCAGGGTAGGAGGGGCCACTTGCCAAGGCTTTGGGATCAGAGAGGGAATCTCATAAAATGACAGTGTTTATTAGCTCAAAACTGTATTTAATGAAAGCCTGTTAAAGCAAAGGTACTATTCTGGGCTCAGGGACTCAGGTGGTCCCCAAGAGAGAGAAGGTGTTTGCTCTCTGTAGTAGGTTATATTATGCTCCTCCCTCAAAAAAGGATTTTCAAGTCCTAATTCCTGGTACCATGAAGATGAAGTTATCTATAGATCACATCTTTGCAGGTGTAATTCAGCTAAAAATCTTGGAATGAGATCTTGGATTTAGGGTGGGTTGTAAATTCAGCGACTATTGTACCTACAAGAAAAAGGAGAGGGGAATTTGAGACACAGACAGACACAGAGAAGATGGTCATTTGAGGCAGAGATTGGTGTGAAGTATCTACAAGCTGAGGACCACCAAGACTGCCTGGAGCCACCAGATGCTAGAGAGAGGCTGGGGACAGAATTTCCCTTGGAATCTCCAGAAGAACCAACACTGTGGCTTGGTTCCAACAGTGTTGGAGAAGTTCCGACTGCTCTCAGAACTGGGAGAAAATATGCTTCTGTTGTTTGAAGTCACTCCATGTTACTTTGTTATAGCAGCCCTGGGAACATAATACACCCTCTAAGCTCACATTACTGGAGGCAACAAAAGTACAGGCTGATAAATGTCAACACAGGTACAGAACTTGGAGACTTTGTATTTAAAAGTTAGTCCAAGGAATGTGCTAGAGGACCAGGTGAAAGGGAAGCATACTTAGAATGAGATACTCAGGACAGTGTCACCTCAAAGGAGGTGACATCCGAGCAGGCAGTTGCAAAGTGGAAGTAGCAGTTCTGGAAAGTCGTTCTAGGAGGATGTGAAAGTGTGGAAAAACATCCTGAGTGTGAGAGGGCTGATGAGTTCAAGGGGCAGAAAGGAGGGGCCAGAGACCATGAGGAGTGGAGACAGGTGCCACGCACTCAAAGGCCATGGTGCAGAGTTTGCCTTTTACGCTTAAGAACAAAGGGAGTAGTCCTTTTAAGAGAGGGACAGTAGAAAGTCTCCAGAATAGGTTTGGGGAAAGTCCAGACAACACAGAATCAGCAGTGGTAGAGCTAACATGAATCACAGAGAAGTGGCAGTTTTATCTTCTCAGATATGCTCATGACTAGGGAAGGTTTCCATCTGCCTGGGATGTCATGTTTTTCCAGTCACTTCTTCCAGTCCTTGAATAACCACCATGCCACATGCCAGGACACTAATTAAACTGCATTCAGTGAAAGTGGAGGCTTCCTGGTGGCTCAGTGGTAAAGAATTCACCTGCCGATGCACGAGACACAAGAGACCTAATCCCCGGGTCAGGAAGAGCCCCTGGGGAAGGAAATTGCAAACCAATCCAGTATTGTCCCATGGATAGGGTAACCTGGCAAGCTACAGTCCATGGGGTCGCAAAGGAGTTGGACATGACTTAGCAATCCAACAGCAACAGCAACAATGAAAGTGAAGACAAATAGAGCAATGATGGCCAAAACAATCAGAGTGAGAAAGTGAACATTTAGGACCCTTATTTTTGGACAATTTAGGATAGAATCCTGGGGCTTAAGTATTTACAAACACATTGTACAGTGATTAGATGGCTTCATGCTTTTCCTATGAGGTCAATAACAATCTTACAATTTTCTTTGGTGAGGAGTAGAGTTGGAGTGGAAAGATCTGATGTGATCTTCCATGGGGACAACAATAACTAGGCAGAGGAAGAAAGCAATGAATATTTTTGTTTTGAAACTACTGCATGCCAGGCATTTGCTAGAAATTTTATATGGAATAAGCCGCTTACCTTGTATAATCTTAGGAACTTGGCATTATTAATCATATTCTTCATCCAAAGAGTCTGACACTTAGAAGGGTTAGGTGATTTGTCCCAAGACACCCAGAATGGAGACAGTGAGCTGAGGCCAGGATCCCAGATTTCATGTCCTTCCCTGACACCAAGCTTTATTTCCTTCCCTGCCAAGGGAAAGATCTTGTCTCAGTGAATCCTGAATCAGACACCCCCACATATGACTCAGTTTCTTCCTGTTAAGTGAGGAGGTCGAGCTAGACAACTGAAGTGAATTTTGCCCTGCCTGCCCTGATACATTTTGTGCATTCGGCATGCAAAGTCAAGCATGTTCATTGCCTCTCTACGTGCTCTTGGGGTTGTAATTCTTATCTTTATTGCTACCCCTGCCAGGAGGAGTAAATCATTATGGGGGTATTTTCCTTGGCTTTTTCTCTCTTTCAAAGTTAATCGAGTTCCTTTCACGTAACTTTTTTACAGAGTAAATTTCCAACTACTTTAAACTACAAATTAGTCATCACATTGGGCTTTTCGGGGTTATATTAAGTCATTTGTCATAGATGCTGCCGATAATAGTTAGCTTAGGATAAACGTTTCCTTGTTCAGGGTGTTTATCACATCCTGTACTTGCCATGCCTGTGAAAATAAAAGGTAGCGAGAAGGGTGTGAACCTGTTTCATAGGAGGCACAAGATAATAAATGTGAAAGAGCTGGGAACACTGCAAAGGCTTCTGTACTTGGGAAGTGGTTATTACTGGCATTAAATCACTCTTTGGCATGCTGTATCTCTGGATGATGAAAGGGGCCAGGAGGCAGTGCACACGGTTCATGGATACAAAGGGGGCTGTGTAGGAAGACGATGGGCTTTTATGCCTGGAAAGCAAGCTAACCTTTGACCTTGGGCAGATCACTTACGCTCCCCGCTGTCAACCTCCTCACTTGCAGAGTGTGAATTGGAACTTCTACCTCATAGGGCTGCTGTGAAATTTAAATGAAATTGTGTTTGTGAAGTGCTAGTCTGATGCCTGGTTCCTGGCATTCTGTGGATTTTGTCTTCTTCTTACTCAAGGCACCTGCCTAGAAAGGAATCTCAGAAGTAATACCCGGATTCATCTCCAGCGGTCATGTCACACCTCACATTATAAGCATAAGGAAATGACAACCCACCCCAGTACTCTTGCCTGGAAAATCCCATGGACAGGGGAGCCTGGTAGGCTACAGTCCATGGGGTTGCAAAGAGTCGGACACGACTGAGCGACTTCACTTTCAGTTTTTCTTTCAAGCATCTATTTAATGAGTATGTGGGTCCATGTATGGAAAATATTCAATGAATAAAAAAATACATGAACACACTGGTGTTTATAAAGAACGCTGTCTTGACACTGGGGCTAAAGGGGATTGGACATTTCATTTATCCCTTCAGTGCATTTTCCTCTTTGAATGATAATCACTTCATTCTATCATGGGCTACCCAGGTGGTGCTAATGGTACAGAATATCCTGCCAATGCAGGAGATGCAAGTGATGTGGGCTTGATCCCTGGGTTGGGAATATTCTCTGGAGAAGGAAATGGCAACCCACTCTAATATTCTTGCCTGGAAAATTCCATGGACAGAGGGAATTTGGCAGGCAGCAGTCCACAAGGTCACAAAGAGTCAGACATGACTGAGCACACACACACACACACATACACTGCACTTTGTCAGGTTGGATCTGTTATTCCCATTTCAGAGATGAGAGAGAAAAGAGCCTCAGAGAGTAGGAATTTTAGGAAAAAGTTTGGTAATAAAGTGCCTCAGGTTCTTTGGCAAAGAACAAATCCTCAGTAAGGGTTTTTTGAAACACGAAAGTGAAAGTCGTTCAGTTGTGTCTGGCTCTTTGCGACCCCATGGACTGTAGCCTGCCAGGCTCCTCTGTCCATGATATCTCTCAGACAAGAATACTGGAGTGGGTAACCCTTCCCTTCTCCAGGGGAAAGAGGCACTTAATTGGTTATATAATCTATGGTAGAAAAATATGTTTAATTTTCTGATTGTTTTGTTTGCTATTATTTTTACTACCACAATTATAATCATCCTTGTCACCAGTATAGCACTCAAATTCTTATTTATGCAAATGAATTTGGATTTCTCCAGCACCTGACTCCTTGTAGAAACTGATCCCACTCAGATTCCTTGAACCAGAGGCAAGTGATCATGCCCCACCTGAGTTTCTCCATGACTATCTGGTCCCTCACTATGTCTAGGCTCCAGGGAAAGTCAGAGGGGCAACAGAGCACACGTGATGATTGTCTCTAACAGGGAGGGACCACGAGTCCCAAAGTAAAAATCCTACTGGGCACATGGTAACCACGTAAGGCTAGGACTGTCCCCAGTCCTTGTGAGGTGGAGAGCTCAAGGCCTGGGCTTTGTAGTCAGGAAGAGCTGGATTCAATCCCAGACTCCTTGAACTTAAGACACTGGGCAAATATCATAAACTCCCCAAGGCTAAATTAATAATGAGAATATAACTCACAACTTGGATCAATGATGAGGATTAAATTAAATCACATATGTAGAGAACTCACTGAAGTATCAGACTCACGGCTCATCCCGAGTTGTTGCTGTTGTTGTTATTCAGTCGCTAAGTCGTGTTTGACTTTGGGACCCCATGTACTATAGGCAAGCCAGGCTCCTCTGTCCTCCACTATGTCCCTAATTTTGCTCAAACTCATGTCCATTGAGTCGGTGATGCCATCCAACCATCTCATTCTCTGTTGCTCTCCTTCTTTTGCCTTCAATTTTTCCCCAGCATCAGTTAAGTTCAGTTCAGTTCAGTCACTCTGCCATATCTGACTCTTTGTGACCCCATGGACTCCAACATGCCAGGCTTCCCTGTCCATCATCAGCTCCTGGAGCTTGCTCAAACTCATGTCCATTGAGTCACTGATGCCATCCAATCATCTCATCCTCTGTCATCCCCTTCTCCTCTTGCCCTCAGTTTTCTCCAGCACCAGGGTCTTTTCTAATGAGTCAGTTCTTCACATCAGGTGGCCAAAGTATTGAAGCTTCAGTTTCAGCATCAGTCCCTCCAATGATTATTCAGGATTGATTTCCTTTAGGAAAGTACAGTTGATTTACAACGTTGTATTAGTTTCAGGTATAAGCAAAGTGGTTCAGTTATATTCTTTTCAGATTCTTTTCCTTTACAGGTTATTACAAAATATTGAGTATAATTCTCTGTGCCATAGAGTAGGTCCTTGTTGCTTATCTGTTTTATATATAGTAGTACATCTATGTTAATTCCAAACTTCTTTGGTGAATTTAATATAGGAGAGGGGAAATTAAAGCAAGGGAAGAGAAAAACAAGTGGCCCAAAATGTCAGTTATTTAAACCAAAGAAGATCTCTTAATCAAAGGCAGTTGGTGGTAGGGGAGGGGCACTGGATCTTTATCTATCCTGTGACCTGCAGTCTGGTTTTGTGTGTTTTTTAGATAGCCTTCTTTGAAATGGATACTTAAGCATATGCCTCACAGTCAAAGCGGAAGTCAGGGCTTACATTACAAGGGGTCATGGAACTTGTCCAAAGTTACACAGAGGCAGAACTCACATAAGACACAGGGTCGTGGAGTTTCTCACATTCTCTGTCCATCATCATAAGATGCTTTTTAATGTTTTCTTTATCACTAGCCACTGACACAGTGCTTGGGATGTAGCAGGGGCTTGTGAAATAGATGATTCCTTGATCATAGAACTGATGGTACACTTTATAAAGAGGTTCCACTTTATCTGGGCTTTCCAGGAGCACAGAGGTAAAGAATCCACCTGCCAATGCAGGGGTCACAGGAGATTCGGATTTGATCTCTGGGTGAGGATGATCGCCTGGAGAAGGAAATGGCAACCCACTCCGGTATTCTTGCTGGAAAGTTCCATGGACAAAGGAGCCTGGAGTCCACAGTCCATGGGGTTGTAAAAAGTCGGACACGACTGAGCACAAGCACAAGTCCACTTTGCTCATTCAGTAACAATTTATCAGATTCTATTTCCCAAGTCCTGAGCTATAGCCATGGGATAAACTGATGGTGGGTATAGAAAGGTTTCATTGCCTTCATGAAGCTTACTCTCTATTCTCAGATCTGTATGATACAGATTGTTTCAGAGGCACTGTTTCTCTGTAATTTCTCTACTCCAGCTCTGAGAAATAAAAAATGAGATTATTCTTATTTGATATTTTCTGATTTAATATATATATTTTTTGTTTACTATTTTTCACTTCACCACTTTTATTCCAAGAACAATTTTCATCCCAATTCTTTGGCCTTTTCAGTGTCACTAAGCAGAGATAATTCTTAAGCATGCAACAAGATGACGTATGTGGTTGCTCCCTTTTGGTGAATACATAACAATGTTTGTAAAATTCTGTTTTTGAATGCAACATCTTTTTTGTGCAAACACATTTTTTATATAATGGTTTAAAGGAAAGAATAGCTGTGACATGTAAACAAGAAACTTTATCTTATTTCAAATGGTTTATAGAAATAGTAACTCTCTTTTGAAAAGCCACAGAGCTCCCTAATTACCATGAAATCTGATTTCTTAAGCTCACCATACAGGGTAGCTGCTTGAAGGTATAAAACAGCTTACATGTAGTAGGCTGAACCTGCACATTCAGAAAAAAATCAATTGATCAACAGGTATATAGTACCTACTATGGGCTAGGCATTGTTCTAGGTACTGGTGGAAACAAAAGAGACCTAGTCCTTGCCTTTAAAGAACTTACATTCTAGAGGAAAAAGCAGAAAAAGAACATGTAAGCAAAAATGTAATGAAGATAATGTTAGGTCCTGGTAAGAGCTATTAAAAAGGGAAAATTGATGTGGTGGCTCAGGCAATAAAGAATCTGCCTGCAATGCAAGAGACCTGGGTTCAATACCTTGGTTGGGAAGATTTCCCTGGAGAAGGAAATGGCAACCCACTCCAGTATTCTTGCCTGGAAAATCCCATGGATGGAGGAGCCTGGCGGGCTACAGTCCATGGGGGTCACAAAGAGTCAGACACAACTTAGCAACTAACACACAGACACACACAAAAGATTAGCTGAGGAAAGGACTTACCTGGTGGCTCCCTGGTAAAGAATCCACCTGCCAATGCAGGAGACACTGGTCCAATCCCTGATTCTGGAAGATCCCACATGCCACAGAGAAATGAACCCTGTGCAGCCCAACTATTGAGCCTGTGCTTTAGAGGTCAGGAGTCAGACCACTGAGCCCACATGCTGCGTGGTTAGAGCCTGTGCTTTGCAACAAGAGAAGCCACCTCAATAAGAAGCCTGCACACAGCAACTACAGAGTATGTCCCCTGCTCTTCCCAACTAGAGAAAAGCCTGCACACAGCAACAATGATGCAGCATAAGCATAAATAAACAAATGAAATTACTTTAAAGAAAGAGTAGCTGAGAGTCTGCCACAGCTGGATGTGGGAAGCTCTGAGATGACTTTTGTGCTGAAACACAATGATGAGAAGACCATCATGGGAAGATCTGAGGGGAAATATTCCAAACAGAAGGAAAGGCAAATATAGTGTTAAGTTACTTTCGTCCTGTCTGACTCTTTGCGACCCCATGGACTGTAACTCGCCAGGCTTCTCTGTCCATAGGAGCCCAAGATAATAAAGTCTTTCATTATTTCCATGTTTTCCCATCTATCTGTCATGCAGTGATGGGATCAGATGCCATGATCTTCATTTTTGGAATGTTGAGTGTTAAGCCAGCTTTTTCACTCTCATCTTTCACTTCCATCAAGAGGCTCTAAATTCCTCTTCAATTTCTGCCTTTAGGACAGTGTCATCTGCATATCTGAGGTTATTGATATTTCTCCCGGCAATCTTGATTCCAACTTGTGCTTGTGCAGCCTGACATTTCACATGATATACTCTGCATATAAGGTAAATAAACAGTGTGGCAATATACAGCCTTGACGTACTCCTTTTCCAATTTGGAAGCAGTCCATTATTCCATGTCTGGTTCTAACTGTTGCTTCTTGACCTACATACAGGTTTCTCAGCAGACAAGTAAGGTCATCTGGTATTCCAGACCACCATATGTGTTTAAGAATTTTCCACAGTTTGTTGTGATCCACATGGTTAAAGGCTTTAGCATAGTCATTTAAGCAGATGTTTTTCTGGAATTCTCTTGCTTTTTCTATGATCCAGTAGATGTTGGCAATTTGATCTCTGGTTCCTCTGCCTTTTCTAAATCCAGTTTGTACATTTGGAAGTTCTTGGTTAAACTGTTTAAGTTTATCTAGAAGAATTTTGAGCATTACCTTGTTAGCACGTGAAATGAGTGCAATTATATGGTAGTTTGAACATTCTTTGGCATTGCCCTTCTTTGGGATTGGAATGAAAGCTGATCTTTTCCAGTCCTGTGGTCATTGTTGAGTTTTCCAAATTTGCTGGCATACTGAGTGCAGCATGTTAACAGCATCATCTTTTAGGATTTGAAATAGCTTAGCTGGAATTCTGTCACTTCCACTAGCTTTGTTTGTAGTAATGCTTCCTAAGGCTCAGTTGACTTCACACTCCAGGGTGTCTGGCTCTAGGTGAGTGATCACACCATCATGGTTATCCAGGTCATTAAGACCTTTTTTGTACAGTTTTGTATAGTTCTGAGCTGTTCTAGGGACACTAAGAGAGAAGACAATGGCAACCTACTCCAGTACTCTTGCCTGAAAATCGCATGGACGGAGGAGCCTGGTAGGCTGCAGTCCATGGGGTCTTGAAGAGTCAGACATGACTGAACGCCTTCACTTTCATGCATTGGAGAAGGAAATGGCAACCCACTCCAGTGTTCTTGCCTAGAGAATCTCAGGGATGGCGGAGCCTGGTGGGCTGCCGTCTATGGGGTCACACAGAGTTGGACATGACTGAAGCAACTTAGCAGCAGCAGCAAAGACACTAAGAAGGTCAGTGTGGTTGGAGCCTAGAAATGAAGAAGAATCTGACCAGAGAGATGACTTCATGAGAAGGGGAGGGACCACATCGTGAAAGACCTTGAAGGTCAGAGTTAGGAACTTGGGGCATGGCTTTATGCAGGGAGATTACATCAACTGTTTACAAAGATCCCTCTGGCTTCTGCCCAGAGAGAATCCTCTAGGGCACAGGCATGAGGTGGGGATATCAGGGAGAGGCATGACTCAGGAGCTGGGTGATGGACAATGCTGACCTGGATTCAGATTTCTGTGGGAGAGATAATGAGAAGACAGGGTTTGAGAAGCATTAAGAGGGCTTCCCTAGTGGCTCAGATGGCAAAGAATCTGCCTGCAATGCAAGAGACCTGGGTTCAATCCCTGGATCGGGAAGGTCCCCTGGCAAAGGGAACTGTTAATCACTCCAGTATTCTTGCTTGGGAAATCCCATGGACAGAGGAGCCTGGTGGGCTACAGTCCACTGGGTTGCAATGATTCAGACGCAACAGAGTGACTAGCACTCTCAAAACTAGGAAAATAACTCATATAACATGTTGATGAATCAGAGTTAGGTAAGCTACCTGCTAAGTTGCTGCAGTCAATTCAGACTCTTTGAGACCATGTGGACTTTTGCCTGCCAGGCTCCTCTGTCCATGGGATTTCCCAGACAAGAATACTGGAGCGGGTTGCCATTTTCTCTGCCAGGGGATCTTCCAGACTCAGGAATCAAACCTGCATCTCCTGCATTGGCAGACGGTTTCTTTACCACTAAACCACCTGGAAAGCACTGTATCTATGGTATTTAAATAAAGGAGACTGCTTGCAATCACCCAACAAACAGTACAGCTAGCATAGATAAGCTTTTTGGGGACAGAACACGAAGCACTCCAAAATTTAAGGGTCTGGAAGAGGGGTATGAGACGGCTTAAAAGGCTAAAAAGGAGGGAAGGAGACAATGTTGGGGTCACACTCTATTTGTCCTGCTCCACCCTCAGCCACTTCAATTCAGCATATCCAGATCCTCTGGTTCTGGCAACTTCCCTTCTTGATTGATAGTCCTGTAGAATTCTGGGCCCAGTTCTGGTTTGAGATCTCTATCCTAAGTACCCACTTTGAAGATTCATGAGGATGTATTTTCAGGCCCAGAATCATAAACTTTCCAATATAGAATAGGAAACAAACCAAACAGCACCAAAGCCTGAAAATTCTCCAGTTGTTTTCACTATGCTTTCCATCCAAAAGATAGCATCTATGTATATTTTGGGGTTAAGTAGGGACTGGTTCGGAGAAGGCAATGGCACCCCACTCCAGTACTCTTGCCTGGCAAATCCCATGGGCGGAGGAGCCTGGTGGGCTGCAGTCCATGGGGTCGCTAGGAGTTGGACACGACTGAGCGACTTCACTTTCACTTTTCACTTTCATGCATTGGAGAAGGCAATGGCAACCCACTCCAGTGTTTTTGCCTGGAGAATCCCAGGGACAGGGGAGCCTGGTGGGCTGCTGTCTCTGGGGTTGCACAGAGTCGGACATGACTGAAGCAACTTAGCAGCAGCAGGGACTGGTTTTAATCTTAGGGGGCGTCCCTCATAGGTCAGCTGGAAAAGAATCCTTTTGCAACGCAGGAGATCCTGGTTGGATTCCTGGGTTGGGAAGATCCGCTGGAGAAGGGATAGGCAACCCACTCCAGTTTTCTTGGGCTTCCCTTGTGGCTCAACTGGTAAAGAACCCACCTGCAATGTGGGAGACCTGGGTTCCATCCTTGGGTTGGGAAGATCCCCTGGAGAAGGGAAAGGCTACCCACTCCAGTATTCTGGCCTGGAGGATTCCATGGACTCTATGTCTGCTCCGATTCTGATGACCAGATAAGAGAGGTGATGTCTCATAGGTGAAAGGCCGCGGGTCTCTGGGAGAAAGATCGGAAGAAAGTGTCTTGTGGTACCTGGAATACATTGGTGTGCTTACGTGTTCATGTGTATCTCCATAGTCTAGGTTATCCACTTCTCACAGAATAGGAGCAATTTGCTAATAATAATAATAATAGTAACAAACTGAAAAAGCAACTAGTATTAATTGGGAGTTATCTCTATGCTAGGTTTCATGCAACAGAGATCTCTGTTTCATCCTCAAAACAAATCTAAGAGGTAGGTGTTATTATTGTTTCCTTTCTTCAGATAAGTAAACATAGGCTTATAAGTCTTTATAAGCTCTTCTCAAAATCATAGAACAAGAAAGTAGCCATATTGCAAATTGAATTTAAATTTCTTGACTCCAAGCTTCCAGGTGACTTAAACATTGGCTTATAATACAGGCTTAGAGTGAAACACACCTTGAGATCTTGTTGAAAATACACATTCTGATTCAGCAGGTCTAAGCTGGTGCCTGAGAGTCTACATTTCTACCTGCTGCCCAGGTACCAGCTTTGACTGATGCTGCTGGTCTGTAGACTGCTCTCTGAGGAGTCACTTTAAGAGTCTATGCTGTGCTTCTCCCTCATGGCATGTTTGCCAGTTTATGGGTGTTGAGCAAATGCATATGGAGAAAATGGACACAGAGAGGCAAGAGAATAGGTAAGTCCTCTGTTCTGCTTAGGGAAGCTCAGATCTTAAGGTTCAGCCTGACTTTTACATTTCTTAACTCGAAGTAAGGAAAGAGAGATTTCAGTTCTCCAGTTTTTGTGATTGAGTTATTATATAAGACTGAGTCAAAATACATTTCAATCACATTTTGGCTAAAACTTAAAGGAAGAAATGAAAGAAATCCTGAACTGGGTCAAGCGTCTTGCCAGTTGGTACCTTTGTGTATAAGATCAAGGAGAACTTCCCCCAGCTTTCTCAGGCTTAGCCATAAATTACATTTTGTGTGTCTGCATGGTAATTTTTTTTTTTCCTGCAGTATTTTTCTCCCTGCTAAATCCAACGTCCTTACAACCTTATCTCCCTTTTGCTTCGTGCTGCTCACAACCCAGGCTAAGTTTTCTCTGCTTTGCAAAGGAAAGTATCTGCCCAAAGTCACACTGCAAACCAGGGGTGAAAGAAGGAAATAGACCCCACGCTCCTGGCTATTGGACCTCGACACTATCTCCTTTACCACCCTGTTCTGTGCAATGTGCATCCTTCTCAAGGAGATAGAACACTAATCACAGAGATGCACTTAACAACCTTAAAAACTAAAAAAAAACAAGGTTTCTGAAAACTAGGTGCTAGGAACTCTACTAGACTCTTATACTCAACCCTACCCTGTCATTGTGGCTGGACTTCAAAGTGATCTTTCAGCCTTTACCTGCCCACTGACCTATGGATAGGTTCCTATCCTTTTAAGCACTCCTATGAAGTTTAAAAAAGGCTGAACAAACAGTATGGTGAACACATAATGGCTTGTTTAAGAGGACACACTGTCTAAGTTGGAGATGTGCATTTGACCCTTTAAAGATGGTCCAGAAACACTATTTGTCAAAGAAGTTAGAATATGCTGTGCTCTGTACTGAGTCCTTCTCTCTTACTTTCTCCTTTGCCTTTGCTTTTCAGTTGGCAGGGGCCATCCAATTTGTTGTTTTTATTATATGTACTACATATTATATAATAAACTATATATATATGTATATATATATATATATATATATATATATATATATAGAGAGAGAGAGAGAGAGAGAGAGAGAGAAAGAGAGAGAGAGAGAAAGAAAGAGAGACTAGAAAGTG
Organism: Bos javanicus; assembly: GCF_032452875.1. NCBI lineage: Eukaryota > Metazoa > Chordata > Mammalia > Artiodactyla > Bovidae > Bos > Bos javanicus. The sequence continues at coordinate 106,953,255 of NC_083873.1, forward strand.
TAGTCCCAAGCTGAAAGTAGAGAGTTATTTTATCTGGTGGGAATGTTTAGAACTCTAAGCCTGGGAAACATCTCAGTAACTCTGAGAAAACTGCTCCAAGGAGACAGGAAGGGAAGTCAGGCTATATACAAGTTTGCAACAAAGGGAGCAGGCAGTCTGAACATCAATGATCAGGTATCAAGTTAAGGAATCTAGCATTCTATGTTTGGGAAGATGCAAGACTCTGGGTTTACTGAATTCTATTCCTTTCATATGCACCTCAGCTATCTGGGGCCAATCCTGTTTCCTTCTTCACTTTGTTTCTCAAATTCCCTTAGATCCTCAGCAATCACTGTGGGAGGTGGCAGCACCCTCTGCATAAAAGTTTGGGAGCTCTCATTCACATTTGGAGGCCAGGAATCACTGATGGCTGTGACATTACTTGTTTATTACTATGGCAAGAGATACTTTTATTTCACATATATATATTTTACTACACTATCTGTACTATTCTATCATATATTATAGCAACAATCCCCAACCTTTTTGCCACCAGAGACCAGTTTTGTGGAAGACAGTTTTTCCATGGACTGAGGGGAGAGTCACCCTGCTTATTTAACTTATATGCAGAGTATATCAGGCAAAATGCTGGGCTGAATGAAGCACAAGCTGGAATCAAGATTGCTGGGAGAAATATCAATAACCTCAGATATGCAGATGACACCAACCTTATGGCAGAAAGTGAAGAATTAAAGAGCCTCTTGATGAAAGTGAAAGAGGAAAGTGAAAAAGTAAAAGTTGGCTTAAAACTCAACATTCAGAAAACTAAGATAATGGCATCCGGTCTCATCACTTCATGGCAAATGGATGGGGAAACAATGGAAAAGGTGAGAGACTATTTTTTTGGGCTCCAAAACACTGCAGATGATGGCTGCAGCCATGAAATTAAAGATGCTTGCTCCTTGAAATAAAAGTTATGACCAACCTAGATAGCATATTAAAAATCAGAGACATTTTCCCAACAAAGGTCCGTCTAGTCAAAGCTATGGTTTTTCCAGTAGTCATATATGGATGTGAAAGTTGGACTATAAAGAAAAATTGATGCTTTTGAACTGTGGTGTTGGAGAAGACTCTTGAGAGTCCCTTGGACTGCAAGAAGATTAAACCAGTCAATCCTAAAGGAAATCAAGCCTGAATTTTCATTGGAAGGACTGATGCTGAAGCTGAAACTCCAATACTTTGGCCACTCAATACGAAGAGCTGACTCATTGGAAAAGACCCTGAAGCTGGTAAAGATTGAGGACAGGAGGAGAATGGGGTGACAGAGGATGGGATGGTTGATGGCATTAGTGACTCAATGGTCATGGGTTTGAGCAAGCTCCAGGAGATGGTGAAGGACACGGAAGCCTGATCTGCCGCCATCCATGGTGCCACAAAGCGTCAGACACGACTGAGCGACTGAATGACAATAACAATTTGCCACATAAATTACCACATCTCCTAGAACACAGAGTGTTCAATGTATGCTCACTGCCCGCATTTTGTAATCTCTCACATACAGATTCTGCTTCTCCTGTGAAACCTACTTTTCTTTTCAAGAAAGATTATAAGGCAGGGGTGCTCTGCAGAATATGGGTTCTATTAGGCACCTTGTCATGAGATTATTTCAGGTAGCAGTTACTGTGTGGTCTTGAGTTTGCCTTCCTGGGTTTGAATTCAGCCCAGCCACTTGGTAGCCGTGTGACTTGAAAATTACGTAACCTCTCTGTTCTTCTTTTCCTTGTGGTGAAATGGGGAAATGACAGTTCCTGCCCCTCTGGGCTATGATGAGGTGTAGATGGTTGTACAACACTCAGAGTAGTGCCCAGTGCGTAGGAGATGGCCCAACAAATGTTAGCTCAGAATTGGCCCTGGAACAACATGGCTTTGAATTTGGTGGATACACCTTACTTAAAAAATTTTTTTTTGATTGATATGAACCATTTTTAAAGTGTTTATTGAATTTTTTACAATATTTTTTCTCTTTTGATTTTTTGGCCATGAGGCATATGGGATGTTAGCTCCTGGACCCGGGATCGAACCTAACTCCTTGCACTGGAAGTAGAAATCTTAACAACTGGACTGCCAGTGGAGTCCCTGGGTAGGTCCACCTACACTCGGATTCACTATAGTAAATACTATAGTACTTATGCAGGATCTGGTCGGTTGAATCCACAGATGCTGACTGGGAAGATTTTTGGAGTGAGGGACAAGGAGCACTGTTCCTCTCTCTCTGTCTCTCACTCTTTCTGAATACAGACAGGAAGAGGAAGAGAGAGACACATGGAGAAGATATGATAAAACAAATGTAGTAAAATTGGTGAATTTGGAAAAAGGATAGGCATAACTTTCCTATACATATCTTGGAAACATTCTGTAATGAATGGTTTGAAATTATTTCAAAATAAAAGGGATTTCGCAGGTGACTCACTGGCAAAGAATCTGCCTTCCAAGCAGGAGACAGGGGTTCAATCCCTGTCCTGGGAAGATCCCTTGAAGAAGGAAATGGCAACCTACTCCAGTATTCTTGCCTGGGAAATCTCATGGGCAGAGGAGCCTTATGGGCTATGTAAAGTTCAGTTCAATTCAGTTCAGTTCAGTTCAGTCACTCAGTCGTGTTTGACTCTTTGTGACCCCATGAATCCCAGCATGCCAGGCCTCCCTGTCCATCACCAACTCCTGCAGTTCACTCAAACTCATGTCCATTGAGTCGGTGATGCCATCCAGCCATCTCGTCCTCTGTCATACCTTTCTCTTCCTGCCCTCAATCCCTACCAGCATCAGGGTCTTTTCCAATGAGTCAACTCTTCACATGAGGTGGCCAAAGTATTGGAGTTTCAGCTTTAGCATCAGTCCTTCCAAAGAACACCCAGGACTGATCTCCTTTAGGATGGACTGGTTGGACCTCCTTGCAGTCCAAGGGATGCTCAAGAGTCTTCTCCAACACCACAGATGAAAAGTATGGGGAGGGAGGAGGGAGGAGGGTTCAGGATGGGGAACACATGTATACCTGTGGTGGATTCATTTTGATATTTGGCAAAACTAATACAATTTGTAAAGTTTAAAAATAAAATAAAATAAAATAAAATAAAACAGCAACTGAACATCACAGAAACTCAATAAATATTTGCTGAATGAAAAAAAAAAAAAAGAAAAGCATAAATTCTTCAGCACTCAGCTTTCTTCACAGTCCAACTCTCACATCCTTACATAACCACTGGGAAAACCATAGCCTTGACTAGATGGACCTTTGTTGGCAAAGTAATATCTCTGCTTTTTAATATGCTATCTAGGTTGGTCATAACTTTCCTTCCAAGGAGTAAGCGTCTTTTAATTTCATGGCTGCAATCACCATCTGTAGTGATTTCAGAGCCCCCCAAAATAAAGTCTGACACTGTTTCCACTGTTTCCCCATCTATTTGCCATGAAGTGATGGGACCAGATGCCATGATCTTAGTTTTCTGACTGTTGATCTTTAAAGCCAACTTTTTTACTTTCCTCTTTCACTTTCATGAAGAGGCTTTTTAGTTCCTCTTCACTTTCTGCCATAAGGGTGGTGTCATCTGTGTATCTGACGTTATTGATATTTCTCCCAGCAATCTTGATTCCAGCTTGTGATTTTCCAGCCCAGCGTGTCTCATGATGTCCTCTGCATAGAAGTCAAATAAGCAGGGTGACAAGATACAGCCTTGAGGGACTCCTTTTCCTGTTTTGGACCAGTCTGTTGTTCCATGTCCAGTTCTAACTGTTGCTTCCTGCATACAGGTTTCTCAAGAGGCAGGTCAGGTGGTCTGGTATTCCCATCTCTTTCAGAATTTTCCACAGTTTATTGTGATCTACACAGTCGAAAGCTTTGGCATAGTCAATAAAGCAGAAATAGATGTTTTTCTGGAACTCTCTTGCTTTTTCAATGATCCAGCCAATGGGATGGCAAAAGAGTCAGACACGACTTAGCAACTAAATAGCAACAGCAACAAAATACAAAGTAAAAAGAGGGAGAGATATTGTATATAACTGTGAATCTTGTTAAGGAGCATCTGCAAGGCCATCTCCACATCTGATGCTGAAGTGTGAAGTTTGTAGGGAGAATGGGCAGGAAGGAAGGATCACCAGCAATTTGGGGATGGATCTCACAGATTCATGTTGGGGTCAGGAGGCCATGAAATTATCTTGTATTTATCTCCCTTCTTGCACGAAGGCAAATAAAACTTTGTTTACTGAGCACTCCAGGGCTTTTGCGGCTGCTCAATGGAGTCATAAAGGATCCAGACTTATCTAGTTTCTGTTTATTCCACCATCTGTAGCACATAGTTCTCATCACTGGGGATACAAGATGACTATTCTGTATCAGTCATCTGATACAGATGGGACATGGATTCTATCTTCCAGTCGGAAGGAGGTAATAAGGAAGAATGACTTTTCTATGGCTGGAAGAAGATTTTCTTAGAAATCAACAGGAGACCACAGTTTATGTCTCATTGCTCAAAACAGTATCAAATATCTATGTTTACCATCAAGGAAAACAGTATGACTGGGGCTTTAGATTTTCTTTTTTCCTTTCAACGTATTACTGCTTCAAACAAAATTAGGGTCCTGTTAGTAGAGAAGAAAAAGAGGGCATGGCAACCCACTCCAGTATTTTTTCCAGGAGAATCCCCATGGACAGAGGAACCTGGAAAGCTGAAGGAATGAGATCAAACCTAGGTGGTTGTCCTGGTTGTGAAATGGATGAAGAATGTTATGAAACTAAAAATGTGGGAAAAACAGGTTTGGGTAAATACCTAGCATTTGCTCTTAACCACCTGTATATGCAAATAACCTACCTTCTCTGAGCCTAGGCTTCCTCTAATGCAAAAGTAGATTATCATTTTAGGATTGTTCAGAGAATTTCTTGGAATCTTACATAAAAATGATTTAGCTTTCTTCCTTGGTACCTGATCTGGGAAAGTACACTGTTTCTCGAAGCCCCAGGCAACTCTGATATCAGACTTAGTGTTTTAGAGACAATCTGATGTTGTGGAAACAGCCAACCCTCTGCATTGGACAGATACAGACTCAAAATCTGCTTATCAGCAATGTGGCTGATAAGAATCTAACAGATGCAAGACAGGGAGAATGATATTGAGATCTTGAGATTACTGAGAACTTGTTGGGAGATTATGATACTTAAATATAGCTTCAATTACTTAAATTACAACTTAATATAAAATTATGCTGTGCTGTGTGCTGTACTTAATCTCTCAGTCATGTCCGACTCTTTTTGGCCCCATGGACTGTAGCCTATCAGCTCCTCTATCCATGGGGATTCTCCAGGCAAGAATACTGGAGTGGGTTGTCATGCCCTCCTCCAGGGAATCTTCCAACACAGGGATCCAACACAGGTCTCCCACACTGCAGGCAGATTCTGTACCACCTGAGCCACCAGGGAAGCCCAAGAACACTGGAGTGGGTAGCCTATCCCTTCTCCAGGAGATCTTCCTGACTCAGGGACCAAACTGGGGTCTCCTGCATTGCAGGCAGATTCTTTACCAGCTGAGCTAACTGAAAAGCCCAATATAAAATAATAATCACATATAATAAACAATAGACGTGTTCCCAATCCTGAATGAAGTTAGAACTTTAGGGACAGGAGCCTGGTCGTTTCAAGACTTGTGAGACCAGAGGTTAATAGAGGAGATAGCCTATATTTGGAATATGGATTATGGAATAAATATAGCACTCATAGAAAAAAAAAAAAAATAAACAATAGAGTGAATAAATAACATGAATATAACTTTATATAAAATAAAAATATAGATACTTAATAAATATAAAATATAGCACTTAACATTTGTAGTCCAAACCTGGCATGTAGTAGGTATGTTCTTATTCAGTTCCTTCTCCTCCATCAAGATAAATAGGGAAACATAAGCAGAGATACCAGGGCTTTCCCAGTGGCTCAGTGGTAAAGAATCTGCCTGCCAATGCAGGAGATACAGGTTTGATTTCCCTTGGGCAGATCCCTTGGAGGAGGAAATCGTAACCCACACCAATATTCTTGCTGGGAAAATCCCATGGACAGAGGAGCTTGGAGGGCTGCAGACCATGGGGTCGAAAAGAGTCAGGCACAACTGAAGCGACAGAGCGCTCAGAAGCAGAGATAGATTATTCAGCTTCAAGGTATTGGGTTTTCTGGATACTGAGTTCTTAAACAAGGCCTAGTTGACAAGTCTTTAGTAATTCTATTATTATTTTTCATTTTGAGAAACCATGTATCTCTTTCTGGAAGCTGTCCTTATTATTGCCACAAAAGTGAAAATGTTAGTCACTCAGTCATGTCCAACTCTTTTCAACTCCAAAGATTATAACCTCTGTCCATGGAATTCTTCAGGCAAGAATACTGGAGTGGGTTGCCATTCTCGTCTCCAGGGGATCTCCCTGACCCAGGGGTTGAACTCAAGTTTCCCACATTGCAGCCAGATTCTTTACCATCTGAGCCACAAGGGAAGCCCAACAAATGCTATCGTCCTCTAGAATTAGGGGATCTGAAGACTTTCAGTGGAGAATAACCCAGAGTGTGATGCAGTCAATGTGTCCTACAGTACTCCATAAATATAATAAGTCCTGAAATGATGCAAGCAGGGGACTCTTTAAAAAGAAAAAAAAAAAAAAAGATACAGGGCTTAGCTAGAAGGGAAAGGATGGGTTTCCTTTGAGCCAAATTTCAGTGGTGAAATAATGAATCATGAAAATAAAGACCTTGTATTGTAAATGATGCAGAAGGGACACCTCCCCATTCAACCTGCTTCCCACTTAGGGCTGTCAGCAACAATCAGACCCGAGATGATCTGCCAAGGCAACAGGCTGACTTCAGCATCTGATGGGAAGACTGTCAGGGACTTGGGTCGTGCCTTACATGTAGAAAACCTCTTGTCATCAGACTAATCACAGAGCCTTTTCCTTGTGACTAATGGGTAGTTTTCTTTAATCTCTAGAAACCTCTGATCAATTAACTGCTATTTAAGCCAATCAAGGAAATTGAGGTGTGAGGTTTAATTAGCTTTTCTGAAGGTTACACACAGTCTCAGTCAGCAGAGAAGCCTGAAGTGGAACTCAGGGTAGACCAAGTAGATGTGGACAGTGTGAAAATAAGGTGACACCCAGGTGGTGATGGAAGATGTGAGCGGGCACTGGGAGCTGAGGCACTCAATTCACCGCCTCCCTCCGGCAACCCAAGGGTCCTCTGCTGGGGTGCCTTCAAGGAAACTGACTTCTCCTTTGAACAGTTCACCATGTGTTGATGTTCTAAAAGCACGTTCAATTTCACACTTATGTCTTCCTAAGTGTCAGTCCATCAGCCCTTAACCTCACTGAGTGATTGTGAAGAATTAATGGAACAGCAGGTGATTTGATGCTGTTCCATTTACTGGTTTGATGGTGAAGATTTAAGGCCATAATACTCATGAAGATTTTAGCCAGAGCCAGGTCCACACGAGGGCCAGTGTTTAGCCATGATCATCACTGTTTTCTGCCCCTAAGTTCAATCAGAGCAAACTCGCTGAAATACTTTCTTTTCTTTCTTCCTCATATTCTGGCTAACTGCTTTCTCCTTTTCCAGTTTTTGGTGACTTTACCACCTGTTCAGTGTGTGGCCCTGTCCTATCCCCCCAGGGTCTCTCAAATCACCCTGATTTGGTGTCTGTTTCCCAGAGTTGTTTTTTTTGGGGGGGGGGGGGGGGGGGGGGGGTTGGGGGAGGGTTCTGTTAAGCTCTTGACTCAATTTATCTGTGTATAATTTGCTTTTCTGTGATCAGGGATGACTTTTACTCAAAGGGATGCCTGGCCATGTTTCTTGGTAAGTCTCACTATTTTCCCTGTCTCCCTCCCTCTGTCTCTCTCCCTGTCATATCTGCTTTCTTTCTAAGAGATCTCACAGACAAAGGATTATAATTTAGATAGGGGCCATAGAACAAACATTTAAGGAAAGCTGTATAATTTCAACAATTTCATTGCATTTGTTATTCCAACAGATTCTGACAAGTCCCCATGGAGGTGTTTATATTATTACCCTTGTTTGCAGATGAAAAGGCTAAAGCTTTGCAGCCTTTAGTATGAGTATGAAGACACATACTCATTCAGTGAACTCACATCCCTGTTCTTCCAGCCCTTCTCTTTGCACGAGGCCATTTACATCTTCCTGGTTCTGATTCCATCCTTTATACAGTTTCCTTTGGAAATGTCCAGTACATTGTTTTATCTCTGAAAACATTTTTGGAAGTTTTAAGCTTTTGTCTGGAAGATTAACAGGCAAAATTCACTTTCTTGAAACTATTATTGATGGAATTTCCATAACACAGGGTTATAGGTTGATGCTATTTATTACTGAGAGTGTGCAGTCTGTTTTTCTTCTTTGAAATAATGAATGGAGCAAAACGAAAGTGGATGATCTGATCTGTAAGAGTTCACATTCTAAACCCAGGAGTCCAATTTCCAACCTGCAGGCCGTATGGGAACCACTTGAACTGGACATGAGCTCCACCTTAGATTCTTAAGACAATAAGCATTTTTCCTAATTAGCCAGAGACACGAACTTGGAGGACAGCAGGACTTAACCACCTGCCCATATGCCATGTCTCGCTGACACCTCAGTCAAGAGGCCATGGCTCAATGACTAATTTTTGTTGAAGCTGAATCCTACATGTGTGCTAAGTCACTTCAGTCGTGTCAGATTCTGTGTGACCCTGTGGACAGTAGCCCACCAGGCTTCTCTGTCTATGGGATTTCCAGGCAAGAACAATGGAGCAGGTTGCCACGCCCTCCTCCAGGGGAGTTTCCCAACCCAGGGACAGAACCTGCATCTCTTATGTCTCTTGCATTGGCAGGTGGATTCTTTAGAGCTAGCTCCACTTGAAGTTGAATTCAGTTCAGTTCAGTTGCTCAGTTATGTTTGACTCTTTGTGACCCCATGGACTGCAGCACTCCAGGCCTCTCTGTCCATCACCAACTCCTGGAGTCTACTCAAACTCATGTCCATTGAGTTGGTGATGCCATCCAACCATCTCATCCTCTGTTGTCTCCTTCTCCTCCCACCTTCAATCTTTCCCAGCATCAGAGTCTTTTCAAAAGAGTAAATTCTTCACATCAGTTGGCCAAAGTATTGTAGTTTCAGCTTCAGCATCAGTCCTTCCAATGAATATTCAGGACTAATTTCTTTTAGGATGGACTGGTTGGATCTCCTTGCAGTCCAAGGGACTCTCAAGAGTCTTCTCCAACACCACAGTTCAAAAGCATCAATTCTTTGGTGCTCATCTTTCTTTACTACTCAAACTGATTTCCATCAATGAAAAGTCTTGAGGCTGTAAGAGAGACACTGACAAGAGAAAGTCAGGGGATTGGAGGAGAAAGCGTATAGGTTCTGTGTTAGAAGTGGATGGTGCATGGCTTTCATCCTAATTGCAGCGTCCTCTGAAAACTTTGCTGCAGATGATTATTTTTGCTTGCTATTCCCAAGCTTTGTGTCATTTAATTTTGTCAAACAAACACTCAGTGTCCTACTTGTCTCCTTTCTTTTTCTCATGCCAAATATTCTTCTCAGTTCATCCAGAAATCCTAAGTCTTCCCTTCAAGATAGTATATGCAGAATTTGATTCTTTTCCATTGCTTTTACCATATTAAGCAGGCCTGGGCCACCATTAGCTCTTGCTTTCGCTACTGCCTCTTAACCCATCTTTCTGCTTCCATCTTCAACCTCCTAGCATCCATTTCTAACTCAAGAGCCAGAGTGATCTTATTATAAAATAAATCTGATCAAGTCATAGTTCTGCTTTAAAAACTTTCTTAAAGTAGCCTATTGGACTCCACACAATCCAGCCCCACTGTTAAGTCTCTGATCGCAACTTACTCACATGTAATATGCAGGTCAGGAAACAACAGTTAGAACTGGACATGGAGCAACAGACTGGGTCCAAATAGGAAAAGGAGTATGTCACCCTGCTTATTTAACTTATATGCAAAGTACATAATGAGAAATGCTGGGCTGGAAGAAGCACGGGCTGTAATCAAGACTGCGGGGAGAAATGTCAATAACCTCAGATATGCAGATGACACCACCCTTATGGCAGAAAGTGAAGAGGAATTAAGGAGCCTCTTGATGAAAGTGAAAGTGGAGAGTGAAAAAGTTGGCTTAAAGCTCAACATTCAGAAAACGAAGATCATGGCATCCGGTCCCATCACTTCATGGCAAATAGATGGGGAAACAGTGGAAACAGTGGCTGACTTTATTTTTGGGGCTCCAAAATCACTGCAGGTGGTGATTGCAGCCATGAAATTAAAAGACACTTACTTCTTGGAAGGAAAGTTATGACCAACCTAGACAGCATATTAAAAAGCAGAGATATTACTTTGCCAACAAAGGTCCATCTAGTCAAGGCTATGGTTTTTCCAGTGATCATGTATGGCTGTGAGAGTTGGACTATAAAGAAAGCCGAGCACCAAAGAATTGATGCTTTTGAACTGTGGTGTTGGAGAAGACTCTTGAGAGTCCCTTGGACTGCAAGGAGATCCAACCAGTCCATCCTAAAGGAGATCAGTCCTGGGTCTTCATTGGATGGACTGATGTTGAAGCTGAAACTCCAGTACTTTGGCCACCTGATGAGAAGAGCTGACTCATTGGAAAAGACCCTGATGCTGGGAAAGATCGAGGGCAGGAGGAGAAGGGGATGACAGAGGATGAGATGGTTGGATGGCGTCATTGACTTGATGGACATGGGTTTGGGTGGATTCCAGGAGTTGGTGATGGACAGGGAAGCCTGGCGTGCTGCATTTCATGGGGTTGCAAAGAGTCGGACACGACTGAATGACTTAACTGAACTGAACTGATTATTATCTTCTAGTATACTAATAGATCATTTATGATTTTATTTATGTCTACCTTTCCAATCTATAATATAAGGTTTTTGAAATGAGGCTTTTTGTCATTTTTGTGTATTGATACAATCATAGGAGCTAAAATATTGCCTAAAGGTTAGTGAGCAGACATTAGCTATCTTCAGATTAAAGGGAATTAGTGAATAAATGAACAAAATAAACTCAGAGAATATAAAGTGTAACTTTTCATGAACATTCTTCTTATTCCTGAATGAAATGATATATGATAAGAAATGATTTATGATACATGATAAGAAAATTTGGTTATGATCAAGGTGACATCACAACCCATCCAGAGATACATCAGAAAAAAAATGTGAATTGATGTGTATGCAAGATTATTTGTTGAAGCATTATTTGTAATGGCAAAATGTAATAATAGATAAATAAGTTGTCCAAATGTCCAACAATAAGATATCAATTGAATAAACTATATTAAATATACACAATGGAACACTCATAATGAAGTGATAAAAACTGATGAAGGTACACACTCATATGGGACAATCTCCATGATATATTGTAAAGCAAAAGAGCTAACTGCAGAAAACAGCACACTCAGTGTGCTAAGTTTTGAGCCTGCTTAAGAAAGATGAATCATATGAAATGCCAAGTATTATACATGCAAATGTGTGTGTGGACAATGTTGTATTTGTTCCATTAAACACTAAAAAGATAAGTGAAAACTAATAAAGCATGTATGTGTGTTAGCCACTCAGTCATGTGTGACTTTTTGCAACCCCATGGACCGTAGCCCACTACGTTCTTCTGTCCATGGAGTTTTCCAGGCGAGAATACTGGAGTGGGTGGCCATTTCCTACTCCAGGGGATCTTCCCCACTCAGGGGAAGATCTCTGCTTCTCCTGTCTCTCCTGCATTGGCAGGCAAGATTCTTTATCACTGAGCCACCCGGGAAGCAATAAAGCATGGCTATCTATAATGGAGTAGAAAGTAAAAATTCTCTGCATCTACCTCACATAGTTTTGGAAATATAAAGAATTTGGCTTTGGAAATATAAAATATTTTATGATCAAAAAATTAAAACCAAATAAATAAATAATGGTAATTCTTAAAAATTCAAAACAAGAAAAAATTGAAGACAAATGAAACTATTATCAAATTGCTGATATAATTTCACCCAGAAAAATAATTATTTCAAATTACTTTAAGAAACTATATTTTATAAAAGAGAGCAAGAGGCCAAAATATGAACTATGAACTTCAAAAAAAAAAAAAGAAACTATATTTTAATTCTGCATACCAAATGACATATAATTCAAAGACATGGTCCAAGAAATCTTAAAATATATATATGTATCTAATTGTCAGCAGTGATACAGGTATTGTTATGCAAAACAATATAGTAGGTAATGCATAAGTAATTGTTTAATGTTGTTGGTTAACAATATTTTCCATATAAGAGAAAAGAAACATGAATTTAAAATAAAAGAAGTTACGGAAATAAAAGAAAACCAAAACTTCAAATATTACATTGGAAATGGAATATAAGAATAAAATTGTTAATTTTATTTATTTCTTAAAAGTCTTGAGAACCAAAAAATCTGAGACAATGCTATCCCAATATCAATGAGTACTCTTATTGTCCACATTGTGATCCATGCCACCTTTTCATATGAGAAGTAATCAGTTGTCCTTGGAGAAATGGTTGATAAATATAAGACAAGCATTGGCTATTTTGTTGTTCCAGGAGCTCTCAGCAGGACCAAGAACTCAACCTGAAAGAGTTCCCACTGGTAAAATATGGAACAATTTGAGCATTAAATTTGAACATTAGTCTTTACTAAATGCAATCAGTTGAGATATCTGAAGTATTTATAACACTTGCATTCATTTTAGTTTTTCCCATTCAAAAATGGGTATTTGAGCATTTAGAAATTTGTCAATTTGACTGTATCCCACTAGGTTCTTCTGTCCATGGAATTTTCCAGGCAAGAATTCTGGAGTGGGTTGCCATTTCCTTCTCCAGGGGATCTTCCTGACCCAGGGGTCAAACCTGCATCTCCTGTATTGGCAGGAGGATTCTTTACCACTGAGCCACCAGGAAAGTCCCCTTCACAGATAAATGTAATGAAGTTTTTATTTTGTGGAGGCATTTTGTGAAAAAGACATTCTGGAGACAAGCAAAAAAAAAATTTGATTACACTCTGGGTGTTTGCTCATAATAAGGAATTAGTGATAATTTTATTAGGTGCTATAATGGCACTATAGTTTGTAAACTTTATCCATATTTCTAGCAATATATACTAAAAACAATGTAGGGATGAAATGGAATCTTGATATGTTTACTACAGTAACACATTTTTAAAAAGAATGTTTATGAAACATAGTGGACAACTGTTGAATCTGGGTAATAGATAAGTAGATTTATCAGACCATTCACTCTACTTTTGTATACATTTACATATTTTCCAGCACATCTTAAAATAATGAGTAATGTTAAACCTCCAGTGTTGCTCCTATGTTCTAAAAGATGATGAACCATTATTCTCTTGCCATGAGCTTGAGAATTACTATACTCTTAGAAGTGATGGACCTTGCGGGACTGTATCTGGCACTGTTTTTGAATCTCTATGTGTCCTTCTCACTAGCTCCCAATATAGGAAATTGAGGACCATAAGTCCCTTTCAACAAGTAAGAGTCTAACTATAATACCCAAATCTGAAGTCTAGCTCTATCCATTCCTATGTGAACACTGGCATGTTTCTTTAAATTTAGGATTCCTATAATATAAAATAATAAAGTGAGCATAGGATAGGACTTCTGGGAAAATCTTAGGTAATGTGTTTGAAGCACTCATCCAGGGCTTGGCATATATCTTGCCATCATTCCTTGCTTCATTTCCAGTGGAGTAGTGCCCAGCACGTAGATTCTTCTGAGTCACACTAGTTATTGAAAAAAGCAACATGACAGATGATTGCCATTGTATTTGCATCACATTATTCTTATTGAAAATGTATGTATTTACCCTGACTAGAGTCCAACAAAAGTCATTGAGAGAACAAACTTGGCTTCTACCAAATTGAAAAAAAATTACAAACTAAAAAATCCGTGCTCTTTTTGGAGTGGATTAAACATACAGACACACACACATGAAGAGTTTCAATATTAACCATATAGCAGAGTAAAAATATAAAAAGCATAAAATATATTCCATGGGATTTTTATAATACTAAAAATATTATTCTTTCTTAATCAAACTGAATTTTTTTTAAAATATCAGAAACAGAAAGAACACACATTTCTATTTAAGTTTAAAATAGACCCTTGGAGGAAAGTATAAATTCGATTTCTCCTGATTTATCAGAGATTTTGGTTGTATTTTCCTGATGGTCTTCTTTCTCTTTTACCTAGGAACTGAAAGCTCTTTCTTTTTAACTTGGCATCACCAATAGAGATGCTATTCTCAAATTTGGCTCTGAAAGCAGCTCTTTCTGGAACACTGCATTATTTCTATAGCTGTTGTTATTGCTGAGACCAAACAGCCCCATTTCTTAAGAAACATCCCAGTGAGAGCTATTTGGATGAGGTAGGTATTTACATGCAATAAAGTTCCCCTTCCTCCCCATGCTCCGTTATATGGTTAGGGGCTATTTGTTCCCTTTTCAAGGAGAAACACTGGGCTCTTCTTACTTCTTCAGAAAGGACTGGGCTTGTGAATTTCTCATCCTTTGTTAAAGGAGTGTGCTCAAACACCATATGTTTAGAATAAACTCCAAACTGAATATTCTGTAATAACCTTTGTGGGAAAAGAATCTTAAAAAGAATGAATATATCTATATGTATTACTGAACAACTTGGCCGTATACCACCTGAAACTAATACAACATTGTAAACCAACTACTGCTAAGTCACTTCAGTCATGTCCGACTCTGTGTGACCCCATAGACGGCAGCCCCCCAGGCTCCACTGTCCCTGGGATTCTCCAGGCGAGAACACTGGAGTGGGTTGCCATTTCCTTCTTCAGTGCATGAAAGTGAAAAGTGAAAGTGAAGTCGCTCAGTCATGTCCGACTCTTAGTGACCCCATGGACTTCAGCCTACCAGGCTCCTCCGCCCATGGGATCATCCAGGCAAGAGTACTGGAGTGGGATGCCATTGCCTTCTCCGAAACCAACTATACCTTGATATAAAATAAAAGTTAAATTAAAAAATAAACTCAGAAAAAGCACTCAAGGATTTTGATCATGCTTCTTTTACTTCTCTAGCCTCATCTCAGCAACTCTTCTATAGATAATTTTCATTGCAGCTTTACAGAGCTCAGAGATTCTTCAAAGACTTCCCTTTTATGTACTACTCCTCTCCTCTCCTACTTGCCCAGCTAATTTTTACTCATCCTGTAGTATACATTTCAAACATCTACTATTCCAGGAAGTCTTCTGTATTAGTTTCCTGTGACTGCTTTAACAAATACCACAAACTCGGTGGCTTAAAATAACACATTGATTCTCTTTACAGTTCTGGAGGTCTCACATCTGAAATGGGTATCACCGAGCTGAGGTCAGGTATTAGTAAAGCCACATCTGCCCCAGAGACTCTGGAGGAGAATCTGTCCCTTGTCTCTTTCGGCTTCTAGTGGCTGCCAGCATCCCTCGGCTTGTGATCACACGGCTTCAACCTTTAAGGTCAGCATATTCAACGCTCCTTCTCTGTCCCATCTTCACATTGCCTTTTCTTCTGTGTATCTTTGTGTCAAATCTTCCCCTCGGACTCTCTCTTATAAGGATACTTGTGATTATATTTAGGGCATATCTGGATAATAGAGAATAATTTCTCCTTCTAAAGATCCTAACTTAATCACATCTGTAGAACTCCTTTATCCAAATAAAGTGACATTTACAGTTTCCAGGGATTAAGCTCTGATATGTTTGGGAGGAAATTAGTCATCCTGATACATCTTCCTTGTTCTTTACTTCCAACTCTAGCTCTGCTTTCCAGCTGGATTATAACATTTTGTCTAAATATTGATTTAAAACCTTGTATTTAACTTGATTGGGCTTCCCGTGTGGCTCAGTGGTAAAGAATCCACCTGCCAATGTGGGAGATGAAGGAGACACAAGTGCAGTCCCTGGGTTGGAAAAATCTCCTGGAGGAGGAAATGGCAACCCTACTCCAATGTTCTTGCCTGAAACATCCCATGGACAGAAGAGCCCGGCAGGTGACAGTCCATGGGGTCTCAAAGAGTTGGACACGACTGAGTAACATACACGCATTTAATTTTATCATGGTATGTATGATGATGATGATGGCAATGTTGATGCTGATGGCTGAGATATATCAAGTGCTTATAGCATACTGGACACTACTCTAAGAATTTCACAGATATTATATCAATGAGCTCATATACCAATTATAAGATGTAGGTGCAATATTCATCCCATTTTTCAGATGAGGAAACTCAGCTACTGTGTCTAGCAAGTGGACTTGCTGAGGTTTGAACCCAGACAGTCCAATCCGGAGCCTATGTAGCATTGCACCATGAATATCTATTCACATGCTATCTCTCCAGTTCATATAGGGTCCTGGAAATCAGCCAATATCCCCAGCTTCTAGCACATAGTTGATACTCAGTGATGTTGAGGAAATAAATTTATAAGCAGATTCTAAACTGAATCTGCTCTTAAATGGATATGGGGTCTCAGGTACGTATGTAAACCTTTCTGGACCTCAACTTTTAATTAAGACGTTGGACTTTGGATGACCTCCATGATTCCTAATGCCTGAACAGATTATCTCAGAAGTCCATTTGAGCTCTAAAATTTGACCATTGGATTAAGGTGACTGATTCACTTGGCCCAGGTTATTGAGAATACTCGGCCCAGAATACTGTTAATGATTTATCACACCAGGGAAGTTAACTTTTGAAGTAGAAGTCATTATGGAATGTCCATGTTCCAAAAGCTTTGAAGGAATGCCAGGAGCATTAATCACGTCTGCTTTCCCAAAATAGGCACATCACTTTTACTTCTGATGGGAAAGACTAGCCTTTTTGGGTTCTCTCAAAAGACTGTGTTTTATTCATTTATTACCCGTCATCTCTGAAGCCTAATGACACAGACTTATTCCACATAGGTGACCTACCTACATAATAAATGAATACTAATATCTCAGTCTTAGGTTGGAGGATCCAGGTCACATACCTATGTAACATTCTGGCAATAGGTTAATGAAATGTGAATCAAATAAATTCAGAAATTAACCTCAGATGTAAGAGCTGCATGCAGGCACACACATTTAGTGCTTCCTACACAAGTCACTTCATAAAGCATTTCTCAAATACTAGAATGTGAACCTTCTATACACTCATAAATATTAATTGACAATAAAGAGAAATGTTGAAAAAGTTATCAAGTATACTGTGTAGTGCTGACTTGGTATTTGAGAGTTCTCAGAAGCCCTCTTCAGTTGGAATAATAATCATGGAAACATGAACTAAATAAAAGACTTCAGGCTAAACTCTGAATGAGGTTGCATATGATTAACTTTCATTATCATTAATGTGTATTATGGTTGTATCCCCAGTGACACGTGACTGGCAAAATGCTGCTTTAGTAGCAAAACTGTTACCTTGCTGCTGTTACTGCTATTTCAGGTTGGGCTCTTGGGATGAGGTGATGATTGCATGGCTCAAAAGCTGCTTCCTTTAGTGGAAATAGCGTAGGCTCTGAAGCCAGACAAGAATGGATTCAAATCCCAGACACTGCTGGTGAGTTGCATGGCTACGGGCAGACTGGCTGACAGCTCTTCCTCCAAAATAAGGGAAACAGTGCCAGGTTTAATGGAGTCAGAGGTGGAAAAGATGAGATGTTGACCAGTAGGGAGAGTCCATTTGACCACCATTCCACACTGAGTTTCTCTATTAGGTTCCTGAGGGAGAAATGCTTTGACGAAATTCCCTTCTCAAACCCACACAGAAAGTCACGTTCCGTACAGATGACTTAGGCTTTGGTTCCAAATCAGTATCTGTAATTTTCAAATCTTATTTTTTGTTACATCTTTGTTGAGACAGAAATCATATACATGAAATTCACTTTTTTATAGTGTACAACGACTGATTTTTAATATATTCACAAAGCTGTGCATTGATCACCATCAATTCCATAGTATTAAATATTTTCATTATCCTCCCAAAGAAACCCCATACCTGTTAGCAACCACTCCCCAGTGTTCCCTCCTCTCATACCCTGGCAACAACCAAGTTGTTTTCTATCTCTATCGACTTGCCTGTTCTGGACATTTCATATAAATGGAATTATACTATAAGTTGTCTTTTGCATCTGCCTTCTTTTATTAGAACAATGTTTTCAAGGTTCATTTCAGATTGTACCATGTATTTTATGCTTAAATAATATTCTGCTTAACATATATATCACTTTTAATTGATCCATTTATCAGTTAATGGACATTTAATTAATTTTTGCTCTTTGGCTATTATACATAATCCTGCTATGTGTATTTCTGTACACCTACTTTTTACAGACATATGCTTTCAATTATCTTGGATATACCTAGGGATGGAACTGCTAAATTATATGGTATGATTTGTTTTCTGTTATTGTTGTTGTTGTTCAGTTACTAGGTCGTGTCTGACTCTTTGCAACTCCATGGAAAGTAAGAATAATTGCCCTACAAAATGAACATATTCTAATTCTTGGAACTTGAAAATAGGCTATGTTCCATGGCAAATGGAATTTAAGTTTGCATATGGAAATAAGGTTGCTCATCAGCTGAGTTTAAGAAAAGGAGATTATCTTGATTAATGGAGAGGGACCATGCCATTGAAAGGGTCCTTAAAAATGGAAGAGGGAGGCAGAGGCAGTTTCTGAGGAAGTTGCTGCTGTTTAGTCGTTCAGTAGTGTCCGATTCTTTGCAATCCAATGGACTGCAGCATGTCAGGCTTTCCTGCCCTTCACCATCTCCCAGAGCTTGCTCAAACTCATGTCCGTTGAGTTGGTGATGCCATCCAACCATCTCATCCTTTGTTGTCCCTTTCTCCTCTTGCCTTCTATCTTTCCTAGCATCAAGGTCTTTTCCAAAGAGTCAGCTCTCCATATCAGGTGGCCAAAGTATTGGAGTTTCAGCTTCAGCATAGTCCTTCCAATGAATATTCAGGACTGATCTCCTTTAGGATGAACTGGTTTGATCTCCTTGCAGTCCAAGGGACTCTCAAGTGGCTTCTCCAGCATCACAGTTCAAAAGTGTCAATTCTTTGGTGCTCAGCCTTGTTTATGTTCCAACTCTCCCACCCATACATGGCTACTGGAAAAACCATAGCTTTAATTAGACAGACTTTTGTTAGGAAAGTAATGTCTCTGCTTTTTAATACACTGTCTAGGTTTGCTATAGCTTTCCTTCCAAGGAAAAAGACTCTTAATTTCATGGCTGTAGTCACCATTTGCAGTGAGATGGGACTGCAAAAACCTGGTCAAAGAGAGGCAGATTAGCTGCATCTGAAGATGAAGGAGACAGGCCACAAGCCAACAATGGAGGCCACCTCCAGGAGCATGAAAAAAGGAAATGCATTCTCCCTCAATGCCTCTAGATGGGTTTCATTGCCAGTTACATCTTCATTTTGACCCAAGGAGAACTGTCAGACTTTTAACCTCCAGAACCTTAAGATAATAAATGCATGCTGTTTAGGTCATTAAGTTTTAAATACTTTGGTAGCCTGTTATGAACACTAACTGGCAATACCACTGGAGCAGCTGTGATGTCGAAAGATTGTGGTTGATCCTTTTTGTCAAATGCCTTGAGGGTAAGGGGTGTGGGTAGAGAGCAAGCTTTGAGTCAGTCAATAAATGATGAGTTCTGAGAATGAAGCTTTTCAGTGAGCTTCTAGACAGATCAAATCATGCAGTTCACCAGGGAAAGTCTTTTAGGTTGGTCCAAATCTGTTTTTGCCTGCTCCTGTCGCTTATATGTTGCTAGTTTTCATAGCTAGTGTACTTGCAAGTATAGTGTAGTTGCTAATATGGTTTCAGTACTTTGTCCACCTGGTGCCAAGAGCCAACTCATCGGACACTGATGCTGAGAAAGATTAAGGGCAGGAGGAGAAGGGGGTAACAAAGGGTGAGATGTTGGATGGCATCATTGAGTCAGTGAACATGAGTTTAAATTTTGGGAGATAGTGCAGGACAGGGAAGCCTGGTATGCTGCAGTCCACCAGGTTGCAAAGAGTTGGACATGACTTAGTAACTGAACAACAGCGACAATTGTGGCAAAGCTGTTAGATTTCAAGAGCTGGAAGAAGGTAATGGTGTTACAGTCATTTAAATGCCAGAGGCTTTCTGTTCTTCCTTGATTCATCCATTGTTTTCTGAATAAACAGTCCTTGGGTTACAATCCCAAGTTCTGAAAAAATAGCTTTTGATATTTTTTGCCAGCATTGTCTTCTTTTATAAAGGAGTGGATTTTCAAAGGCCCTCCCCTCTGAAATTGAGCCCCTTTCTTTTGGATTTCTACTCTGGAGACATGGGTAGATCAAGAAATTGGAGATTGGGATTGATACATACATGCTACTCTATATAAAATATCAATAGATAGCTAGTAGAGGCCTGCTGTATAGCATAGGGAGCTCTATAATTACCTAAAAATATATGTATAACTGATTCACTTTGCTGTACAGGAGAAACTAACATGACATTGTAAATCAACTAGACTCCAATAAAAGTTAATTAAAAATAAAAGAATGGGACTCAAGTCATGCCATTTCAAGCTTATATTATTCTCAATCAAGGTGAATCTGAGGTGTCTACTTTACATACTCTGTTTCCAGGAGTCCCATCCAGGCTGTATTTATCCCTCTGGATCTTCCTGCCTTACTACTTTGTCCTTCTAGACCTATAGCACACGTGGCTTAATTGACTGTTATGAAGCCTCCTCCCCTGGACTCATTAGAAACTCACTGGCCTTTGAGGATGATGGAGTCTTGGGAAGGTGAAACACTAGCTCTTGCTCAGGTGTCCTTGCAAGTTTCTAGTCTCTAGACATACTTGGGGTCTAAGAGTTCCAGGAAAATCTTCTCTGCCAGCTCCCATTCCAGGTCTGCTAAACTGTTCCTTCTGACATCTGATGCTCTCCCCTACTTTGCACTCTGTTTTTGGAGCCAGAAAAATAGGCTCTAATCCTAGATCTGCTATCTTCTGGCTTCTTGATGTTCAACGTGTTATCATGCGTCTCAGAAACGGATAGTCAAACGGTGATAAAACAGCTATGCCACAAGACTGTTAGGATACCACAAATGATAATTTATTGGAAACTGCCTTCTGCAGCCTCTTATCTCATTTGACCAACTTGTCTCAGGCTGCAGGAATCTACACACTTCAATCTTCAGTTTGCTAGAGCTGTTTTTTTTTTCCCTAGCTTTTACTCTTGGGTTCTCTCTGAAGATTCTTATCAATGTTGAAAAATATTTTTCTGTTAACTTGAAGTTAATTTTCGAAATTGATTTTAGTCTATTCTAGGTTGCTTATATAGTGATGAGGTTACTACCTCATCACTATATACTCCAGGCCAAATTTTTTTTCTCATATTTCTCTGTTTGTTATTCTGTTTCCATCAATTAGTATTATTTTCATTGTGGAAAAAGTAGCAAAATAGAATTTAACACAAAAATGGTCAATATATTTCAAATAAAAACTGCTGTCACCAATCATAATAATAAATTGAATAGAGACACACTTTGGAAGAATAGATTTATTAGATTACATGAAATTTATAAAGATACAATACAGGCACACACACAAACATACAGACACAACTTTTCCCAAGTAGTCATTACAATACTCACATTTCAAACAGCACTTTTCATTTCATCAAAATGATATCAACCAACATGTAAATCTGATGTTGATCCCTTGGAGTATAATGTTCTATAGTTTGGTTTGTGATAACTTGGTGAATATTTTCAGGTTTTATACTCATATAAGAGCTATAAACATAAGGTGATTATAATGAGTTTATATGTGTGCATATATGTTATATTGTAATAAAATTATGCAGACAGCACTAGGGGGTCCATGAGAGTGATTGCCTTGCAGATGGAATGCAGACATCATTCAGCTTGAGAGGTACGGCTCTGCCTACAGAAACCAGGCAAAACTCTCAGGGATCCTTCAATGGGAGATTATACACAGCCTGAAGGTACGTCTTTAGGCAACAATGACAAAATAGAGAGATAAGAGAGACTTTCTCACCATGAAGGACAGAAAGTTGCACATCACCAAAAAGACATGTAGAAGTCTTGTGCGGAAACTAATTTAAAATAATCAGGAGAGTTTGGCTTATTGGAAAGGGATTAAGTAAACCATGAGAATATTTGGGTGGCCTGCTTTTAAGAATGTAGACCTGGAACAAACAAGGTCTGATTTAAAATTCTATTTCTACCCCATATCTTCCAAGATGTCCCATTGGCTGCAAAGTTTAATGCTCCTAAATCTCATTTCCTTCAGCTTTAAAATGTTTCCTTCATAGATTTGCTATGTGGGTCAAATTATATTGTAGAAGTGAGAATACTTTGTCAGCTACAAAATCCTGTGTGTATGATGGTGATGCTACTATATTTCATTTTGTTAGATGTTCATAAAGGGTCCCTGGAAATTTTTCTAATTCTTTGCAATTGAACATCTCGGTAAGAAGATAAAAAGTCCTAGAATGCTCAAGGTCAGTGAAATAAGCAATTCTTGCATCTAATCGAGGCTGAGATCTCAGCAAATGCAGAGTGGATGTATTATACAAAACCTTAGGGAGATGGGTTTAGACCATATTTCTAACTGATAGGAAATTTGATTTTTAAATAGATTTTCATTACATTAATCACAAAGTTTCTTTTGTAGGTTAAAATGACAAAAAAATAACTTGCATTTTTCATGTCTGTGCACACATACTCCTTCACAAAATCAACCACAGAAACATCCAGGCCCATCCATGCATTCATGTTTCTGTAGAGGCACACACAGAAGCATGTTTCCATGTGCCCAAACCACCTGCACACACATGCCCTGCTCACTCCTGAGTGGACCTAATTCCACTGACCACTGCTGCTGTTTAGTCCCTAAGTCATGCCTGACTCTTTGTGACCCCATGGACTATAGCACACCAGGCTCATCTGCCCTCCACTGTTTCCAGGAGTTTTCTTAAATTCATGTCCATTGAGTTGGTGATGCTATCTAACCTCTCATCCTCTGCTTCCCCCTTGCCTTCAATCTTTTCCAGCATCAGGGTCTTTTCCAGTGACTCAGCTCTTCGCATGAGGTGGCCAAAGCACTGGATCTTCAGCATCAGTCCTTCCAGTGAATATCCAGGATTAATTTCCTTTAGGATTGATTGGTTTGATATCCTTGTAGTCCAAGGGACTCTCATGAGTCTTCTCCAGCATCAGTTGCCCATAGTGACCCAGAGTCTCTTTTGATTAATTACCAATCCACTGTATAAGGACAGGACAAAATGTCCAGATATTTCCATCTCGCAGTATTTATCTCAACCAGGAATTCCTTGAATCCTATCCTTCAAAGCAGTCTTAGAAGGCATTTGGGGAGACACAAAATTAGGTTTGAGAGACTGTCAGACCTATATTTGAATTATGACTTCGGGCAAGTGACTTGATCTTTTTGAGTCTCAGTTTCATTGTTTATAATTTGGTGATAGTGAACACTGCCTCATGGACATGAAGGTGTTAAATGCAATGATGTATAAGTTTGTTCTATGCCATTTTGGTTCTATTTGAAGGTGGTGTTTTTTGGAATGATACATATATGTGGATAGGAAGGAACACAGAAATTTTAGATGAAGTCAGGCAGGAAGCATTCTCAACCAAAGTGACCCCAGGGCCCTTAGTGGGAGAAACTCATGGATCTCCTTAATGTTCACTTGTTACCAGCTTGGCTCTCCTTCCTGCCCATCTTCTAAATGTTTATTTTTTTAGTGTTAAACTTTCTTTGACAGAAAAGAAAGTGTTAGTTGCTCAGTTGTGTCCAATTCTTTGCAACCCCATGAGCTGTAGCTTGCCAGGCTCCTCTGTTCATGGAATTTTCCAAGCAAGAACACTGGAGTGGGTTGCCATTCTGTTCTCCAGACAGTTTTCCTGACCCAGGGTTGGAATCTGGATCTCCCACATTGCAAGAGGATTCTGTACCATTTGAGCCACCAAGAAAGTGAACCAAACTTCCTTTGCTTGCTCAGATTCACTAATCTCTCCTGATTTCCCATGACTTCACTGGACATACTATACCTCAAGGCATCCTTTCAGCTTCTGACTCCATCATAATAGTTATGGTCTCACCATGTTGCTCAATCTACATTTGTAAAAGAAGAACTTGATGTCAAGACTCATCTTTTTCACACCAGGCCACACACATTTAACTTTGGAGTCCCACAGATCCAAGAGAAAAATCTAAATACAACATGTATTAACTCTGAGGCCTTAAGCAAGTTGCTAAACACTCAGAATCTCAGTTTTCCCATAGTCATATGGAGAAAATTATGGTTCTTACTTCCCATGGATTGTTGTTTGGACTAAATCCAATAATGTAGGTAAGTGCTTTTGTCTTGTGCATCGTATATATTGAACCATCAGTTCAGTTCAGTTGCTTGGTCATGTCCGACTCATAAAGAAGGGCTATTCTTTAGTGTCAGTTCTGGTCATAGACCAGAGGTCAATCTCAAGCATAGGTTGCCTTTTTGCCAAGTGCCCACCCATAGTCCATCAGTTATAGCTACTGATCAACAGAGGCTGTAAGTTGTTCCCTTAGAAAGAATGTCAGCAGGTGCAACTTTCTGTAACCATATCTACTTAAGAGACTATAGGATGTGGTTTCCTTTAATTCTTATAAAGTTAGAAAATAATGCAATAAAATTAAGATGTGTATGTATATCTATAAAATAACTTTGTAGAAGACCATTAATATTCAACAAATTAAAACTTTACTCCCTTTCCATATAACTGCCAATAGGGAAAAAAAGGACCATCTGAGAAATATTCAGGAGATATTCTCATGGTGTTATGATGAATCCTCCTACCAAATCTAGGGACTGGGTAGGAGAGGGTGAGGCTTTCAGAGTTCTGAAAAGAGTAAGTTAGATAGGTTAGCAAGCATGAGCATGGGGACAGTGGTACTTTTCAGAGAAAGGATGCTGTGTTCCCATTCAGCCATTCTATTGGCACATACATATGTACATGTTCAAAATGGGAATCCCCATCCCACAACCTAGTTTTCTTCAAAAAAGTGAATGATAGCCTAAAGATTTTAGTTTCCCAACAAATATATCCCCCTTACCAAGTGATTTGGGTTTGCTGCTGCTGCTGCTAAGTCGCTTCAGTCGTGTCCGACTCTGTGCGACCCCATAGACAGCAGCCCAACAGGCTCCCCTGTCCCTGGGATTCTCCAGGCAAGAATACTGGAGTGGGTTGCCATTTCCTTAGAATCAGGGAAATATGGGTATCATTAATAATTACTAGTTCAAATAATTTACTAAGTACATGCCAAGAGTCCAACCCTTGTGTTGGACCAACATTTACCTGTTAGTCTCTAGATTCTGCAAAGGGAAACTTCCAGAAAAGTTCTTAATAATGAGCAGTGACCACAGGAGCCCAGCGAAAGTAGCCAGTTGTGTCTGACTCTTGAGACCAGATGGACTGTAGCCCGCCAGGCTCCTCTGTCCATAGTATTCTCCAGGCAAGAATACTGGAGTGGGTTGCCATTTCCTTCTCCACACAGGAGCCCAGACTGCTTCAAATTGTCCTGAATTATTTCTGAGCTCCTCAATGAAGAGTCAGACAAAGGCTCAGAAGACTACCACTTCTACTGAGTTGCGCTCACACTTCCAGGCACCGGGGTCCCCTCTGGGACTGCTATGGACCTGAGAATGCCAAGTTGTGTAGCCTGCAGCATGTACAGAAGGCCTCGTTGATCTGGGATTTATGGTGTCACAAAGGTCCCAGAGCAGCTGTGTTTGGCTCTCCATAGAAACTTGTCAAACAGGTATGCTTTTAGTCTCTGTAAAGGCAAAAATTGAAAGATATGGAAGCAAAAAGAGAATAATATAACAGCCATCTGTATACCTGCCGTTTGCAATTAAGGAGTATTAACATTTTACAATATTTCCCTCACACATTGTTGTTAATAAATAATATTACTGTAAATTTGAAGCTCATTTCTTTGTCCCACTCCAGATCACCCCCTCCTTCCCAAGAGACAACTATGAGGATTGATTTGATGTACAACTTATGAGTCAAATATTTATATCTTGAATTCATAAACCATATGCTGAAGTTTTAAAAATTGTGTACAACTCTTGTTGTTCAATATATTCATCTTTATGTAATTAGCTTAGGTTTCATTTAACATGCTGTTTTCTAAAGTCCCTGTCGGCCTATTTAAAACTAGTTCATTTGTTTAAATTGCTTAATTGTATTCCGATGATCGATGTATTGTTGCTGTTGTTTAGTCAGTAAGTTGTGTCCAACTCTTTGCAACCCCATGGGCTGTAGCCCTTCAGGTGCCTTTGTCCATGGGATTTCCCAGGCAAGAATACTGGAGTGGGTTACCATTTCCTTCTCCAGAAATCTTCCTGACCCAGGGATCAAATCTATGTCTCCTGCATTGGCAGGCAGATTCTTTACCACTGAGTCAACAGGGAAGCCCGACAGATGTATATGTTGGAAGCCTACGCAGATTTGGATTTAGGAAGAAATAGCCTAAATGCTGTACTGAGAAATCCATGGTTATCTCTGAATTAAGGCTATTTACTTGTTTATTTTTCCTTTCTGAGTTAAATTTGCCATTCCGTATACTTTTTCTTAGGATGAATCTTTATTTCACTTAGTTTTCTATATTGAATTTTATCATGCCATGGAATAACTTCTTTGATATTTTCATGTATTTCTGAACCTCAGGGAATATTATTGATTCTGATTTCCATGATCTGTCACCGCAATTTACCAAATGTTTTCATATATGCCTAAACTCAGCAGTAGAGTTAAGAAGATTACTCAAACTCACTAGCAGAGCTTCAGACCTGCCACCTCGTTCATTATGCAGTTAATTATTCTCTATCTTCTATAGGAATTCTCAGGTACAAAATTGGTTTTATCAAAAACTCACTGTCTCTTTCTTTTCTGGAAATGAGAATCACATAACTGATTGTGTTTTATTTTTGTCTTGACCACTGGGAAGCTCAGAACCAGATTCATTGCTGAGATAGAACTGTGGCTTTTCCTTGGTGCTGAAGGTTTACTTCAGCTTCATTTAGCTATTTCATAAGATATTCCAAAATGACGCAGTTCATTTGTGAAAAGAGGCTGTAATTTATGTGACCATAAAATTATTGTATAAACTGGAGACTTTTAAAAATGAAAGGTGACAAAAAAGTAGTCAATATTACTTACTTTTTTGAGCCAACATGTTTTTATATGGAGTGATATCTAAATGAACTTTCTATAGTTCCATGAGAAAAATATTCATATTCAGATGTAGTCTTATTTAAATGACTTCCACTTTTTGCGAAAGATGCAGGTTTTTTTTTTTTTTTAACGTTCTTTGGGCTGAGATGCCACTCTGACTGACCCCTTCCTGACTCATGTGGTGGGTTAGTCCTGTCTGACTCTTTGTGATCCCACGGACTGTAACCCACCAGTCTCCTCTGTCCATGAGATTTCCTAGGCAAGAATACTAAAATAGGTTGCTGTTTCCTCCTCCAGGGGATCTTCCTGACCCAGGGATGGAACCCACATTTCATGCGTTACAGGTTCCTGACTCATGGTAAGCACTATGTATGATTGTACCATTTTATTCTGCCCTGGGATAGAGTTTTGTTCCAACTATGCACTGAATGAAACAAACAAAGAAAACATCATCATCAATAACAACTACAACAATAAGAAAGTGCCTTTAGGATATTTTCAAGACTTGCCTTATAATATCAAGGCCTCTGATCATTTATTCAAGGTTTAGTATGTCAGACACTATGCTAAGTACTATATATCTTATTTATTTTACTCTTCAACACAGGTCTCTGATATAGGTACTTTTTCCTAGTCTTAAAGAGGTAGAATCTTGGGCTCAGAGAGAAAAATTTAGTTTTCCAGGATCATACAGTATGTGCATGACTGGATGGGAATTTATCATATGCTCATTTTCTTTTGGAGCCAGTGCTTGTAACTGCTAAGTTGTATCATATTAATAATGTAAGCAACTTTTTCTAAACGAATGATATTTCTTATCTGTGTGGCCATTAACTCAGTCATAGAGTTGGGGATGGTACTTTATTTTTCAGTAATTATTAACTTAGAAATTGTAACTTGCCAAGAGGCTTGCTCAGGTCAGAGCCATCATTAACAAAAATTTACCAGTTCTTATCAAGAACCGACTCAATGGACCGATTCAACCCACATGAATTTGAATAAACTCTGGGTGATGGTGAAGGGCAGAGGAACATGGTGAGCCACAGTCCATGGGATTGCAGAGTCAGACAGGACTCAGCGACTGAACAACAGCACCAACTTATCAAGGATTACAAGTCCTCTTGTGTGCAAGTTCCTCTCCTTTGTCAAACCAAAAGAGGAAAGGTGTTTGGCTGCATGTGGCAAAGACTATCACATGACAGGGGAAGAAAACATGACTTGTTCTGCTGTAGGAGAAACCTTGTGTCAGCACGGCTGAGGCTCTTAGATTCTTTAGGCAGTTAAGGCCATTGAGGGCTTAGCTCCTGGTAGTCAGCAGTCAGTTTTCTAAATAGCAGGAGAATAGTTCTGATCAAACCTATCTCTCTCTTACTTTTTTTCTCCCTGTTTAATGTTTCCCCCTTATTTTCACCCATCTCTTTCCTCCAGGGTCACTCAAAGCTGTGTCACTCTCAAGAGAGTTGCTAAGAAGGCTTCTGCCCCTATTGGCATAAGCTGAATTTCCCCCAGTGTCAGGCAGTCCCTCACCAAAGACAAAGTATGAAAGCCTATCATGTGTCTTTGGTACTTTAAAAATATATGTATTTATTTATTTATTTTTGGCTGTGTTGAATCTTAGTTGACACGAAGTGTGTGAGATCTTAGATCTTAGTTCCTTGACCAGGGATCAGACCTATGTCCCCTGCATTGGAAGATGAGTTCTTAACTGCTGAACCAGCAAGGAAGTCCCACGCTTGGTACTTTTTGAATGATTAGGCTTCACAAGTTGAATTCAGCCCTGTCTGTGGTTCCCAAAGGAACCTCCATATTCAATTGCCTGTTTTGAACCATCCTTTTGAGCATTCATATCCTTTTTCTTCCTGCTCTACTATCTTTTATCTGATTATCTTTTTGGTATTTCTCCTTGGCCTTATAATATTTTGTATTCAAATTTTATTCTTATTAAAATGTTTAACTTTAAAAAAATAAGATTTAATTTTTTCTACATTTTAAATTTTTTACTTTTCCAAAAAAAATGAAAATTTTTCCTTTCTTTCTTTTTATTTGTTCCACGATGTTTGCCTTTTTCTCTCTCAGTCCTGATTTTGGCTTAACTCTTCTGGATAAGATTTACTTGAATAGGTCTACTGGTAACATTTCCTCCATTTGGCAAGCTCAAAGATGATCCTTATTTAGATTCTTTTCTTTGAGGCATCTCTCTCTCTTACATATCTTCTAGGATAGCCCTAGATAATCTAGATAATAAGAGGAGATTATCATAAGTGGTGAGCTTCTCAGGTAACACTAGTGGTAAAGTTCCTGCCTTCCAATGCAGGAGACTTAAGAGACATGGGTTCGATCCCTGGGTCAAGAAGATCCCCTGGAGGAGGGCATGGCAACCCACTCCAGTATTCATGCCTAGAGAAACCCTTGGACAGAGGAGCCAGGCATGCCACAGTCCACAGGGGTGCAAAGAATCTGACACGACTGAAATGACTTAGCACACATGCCTGCATGCATCATAAGGGGTAAAAAACAGAACCTTCATAATTCAATTTGATATCAATAAGAACTTAAGAATATGCACATCATTCATAGAGCTGAACAAAGAGCAAAATATACAGTCAATAGGTTATCTAGACAAACACTATTTTAGAATAACTCCTTATTTGCTATAATCCCAAACTCATACATATATAGCAAAATAACTGAGGCAAGAGAAGACTTCATGAAAATTAATAAAATCCCTCACTGTACAACAAGTCTGTCTTCTAGTCTCCTTGCAAAGAGACCATTGTTTCAACGCAGCTTTTGTTCAGAGTTGTATTTCATTTAACCGTCTTACATGCAAAAGCAATAATGGACACATATACATTGTTTTAAATGACATAATTGTTTTTCCTCCAGAGAAACGGCTCTTTTGATGTCCAGGAAGAAAAGAGGCTAATGTTGCCTTGAACTAGTTTCTTTGTTCTCTTGCGCTAGTTATATTGCACACAGGGAATTCTGGGAGAAGTGCAACATCATGAAAGAGAATCTGGGTACTGGAGTCAGCCACCTGGGTTTGAATTCTGGCTGTGCAACTTTCCAACTGTGTGATATTTGCTGTTACTTCAGTAATATGTCCCTCACCATCACCTTTTCTCAAATAATATGAACCCCTTCAGAGGGTTTTGTGAGGATGGGATGTAATTCTTCGGATGGAGAGCTTAGCACAGTGCTGCAGAACAGCTGGGGAACGTGTTAGTTGCTCAGTCATATCTGACTTTTCGTAACCTCTGTGGACTGCAGTCTGCCAGACTCCTGTGTCCATGGAATTCTCCAGGCAAAAATACTGGAATGGGTTGCCATTCTCTTCTCCAGGGGATCTTACCAACTCAGGGAACGAACCTGGGTCTCCAACATTGCAGACAGATCCATTACTGTCTGAGCCACCAGAGTAGCCCAAAACAGTCAGTACTCAATCAATTCTAGCCATTCTTACTTTGTAAGAAAGCAAGCAGCTTTTACAAAGTGTAAAAGGAAGATCACAGGTTCTACAGTCACTAAATTGTGTGACATTAAGAAACTGTGATTCCTGTCCAGTTACTTCTTGGAATCTCAGTTCCTCTATCACTAACATGTGGAAAATCATAAAAATCCCTAAATGTTCTTCAAAGAGTTCATATATGTAAAGGCACAAGATAGATGTCCAACAAATGCTAGTTCCTCTTCACTAGAAAAGCAGTAGAAGAAATGGGAAAGAGAGAAAATGGGGACATAGATCCAAAATGGCTTACAGGATGCTGTGCACATTATAGATTAGATGAGAAGTGGCTTGGAGCCAACACACAAGGTAAGACTTCCATCTTTGTTTGATGGTGCTCTACTGGGGTCCAGCCCCAGTTGGATCCAGGGATTCCCTCGGGAGGACAGCATTGGCTATTAAGGATAGATAAAAGGAAAAAGAGACAGAGGTGAACTAACTGGTTTACATGGGAAACTAATAAAACATGTGACACCAGGTTTGCACTGACCACGGAGGCCGCAGGCGCCCTCTCGAATAGCAGAAGGTGCCCCACCCTAGGCACATTCTCGAGTGGGTCTTAGAAGCCCAGGCAAGTAAGTGGTCTCAGAGAGCCCCCATGCTCCAAGTCAGTCACCCTGAAGGAAGAACAGAGAAGAAAAGGAGAGAAAAGGAAGCAAGAAAGAACGACACGGGGAGACCAAGCTTTGAGCAAGGCCTGTAGCTTTATTTTCAAAGGGACCTTATACACCTTAAGTTGTGCATAGAGGATAATAGGGGGTGTGAAATCATGCAAAGTCAGCAGTCTTAGATCCTTATTGAGACCAGGCTTTCTTTTCTGCAAACTTATCCTATACAAATGGTTTAGGTGATTTACATCATCTTCTGGCCAGAAGGCCTGTTAACATTTTATGACTCTGATAAATGTTTATCAACCATAAGACTTATTTTCTCTAAGAGTAATTATTTTAAAGTTTGGCGCCATCCTCCGAAGGTGTTAGGTAAAGTTGCATTCCTATAGGGCAGAGGTGCAGTGGGTTTACAACAAGGAAAGAATTTATTACCTTAAGAGTCTAAAGTTGTTAGCACCAAGGCCACTACTTATTTTTTCTATATACCAACTATATTAATTAATACACTTCCAAGGACACAATACAGGGGATGTGGAAACTTGGCAGCAAGCATTGGCTCAACAATGAAATCTCCTAGTTCTATTCTAACAATTTCTGACTCTCCAAGAAGCTCTATACTATTTGAATATTTTAAGCTTCCTGTGCCTCTCGAAGTTGGGAGACTGTAAACAATCATATGCGTAGCTGTAGGAGTCCGGATAAACCTATCAGGCAAGTTAGAGAGCCATTTGAGGGGTTTGGATTGAAACACTCCTATTATGCCCAGGAGGCTAATTAACTAGAGCTCTAAGTTGATTTCCTTCAGAGAAAGGTGGTCGGGGATAGCCCCCCATTAATGTCAGAGGAGTTGGTGAAAGTTGTAAAATAGTAAAACAGACAGATTCTGGTTTTGGGGTAGACGCTCAGGCAGATGTGGAGGGGGGTACCCTCGAGCCCTGACTCGCTTTGCCCTTCAGGGCTCTCTTGCATGACCTTGTCATGGGTGGGAACTCCCGTGCTGGCTCCTGGCAGTGCTCTCCCTTCCCTACTGTACCTCCAGGGGTCCCTAAACCGGCCATCTCCTGGGAATGAGACATGGAATTTGAACCAGTGAGTCTTCTTCCCTGATCTGCAGGATCCTCAGAATTCTGCCCAGACAACCCCAAGGACTGAGTTCTGGGCGGATCCCTCCACCAGCATCTGTGTGTTTGTTTCTTTGCACTTGGATATGTCTCCAGGAGATGGTATCCAGCTTCCAGGTTACCATCTCCCCCTCTAGAGTCAGACAGATCTGGATTGAAGTTCCTGTCTGGACCTTTATGTGTGACCCACAGGGAGTTATTTAACTGGAACAAAACCTAGAAGTGATGACAGCACTCTTCAGAGAGGACGGACATGAAAGACAAACTGAGACAAAGGACAGAAAATCATCAGGGCTGGCATGCACTAAGTGCTAAATCAAAGCTGACTACAGCAATCATCAATCTCTCTGTCGATGAACACATATAGAAGCAGTGCCTGTGAGGCTCACATGGGGGCCTTCACATGTGTGGGAGGCAATCACGGCGGGGCGAGGGTGCTTTCTTGTAAAAAAGCAGAAAGAGGGCTTACAAGCCCTTCTTTTATTACCCTGTGTTCAGTCATCTTAGGGATTTACCCACACTGAACGACTGCATTAGCACAGAGTCCTTTTCCTGGGCATTAGCCATGATGTCATGATAACTGAATAGGCGACAGGATGCTATGTACAGAGTGAGAAAGACCTGGCTCTGTTCCCAGCTCTATTCCTTACTATCTGTGGAACTTTGGGCCAATTATTTCACCTCTTTGAATCCCCATTTTCTTATTTGCAGACAAGAATGATAATATGTATCTATGAAAATACTCATCTGATTAAGTTAATATGATTAACTTAATCTTAGATTGAAGACAGCAATGGCATCCCACTCCAGGACTCTTGCCTGGAAAATCCCATGGATGAAGGAGCCTGGTAGGCTGCAGTCCATGGGGTCACTAAGAGTCGGACACGACTGAGCAACTTCACTTTCACTTTTCACTTTCATGCATTGGAGAAGGAAATGGCAACCCACTGCAGTATTCTTGCCTGGAGAATCCCAGGGACGGGGAGCCTGGTGGGCTGCCATCTATGGGGTCACACAGAGTGGGACAGGACTGAAGTGACTTAGCTACAGCAGCAGCAATCCTAGATAGATATGACTGTACATTTCTAGAACCAAAGGCAAAGACCAGGGTTCATTTCAATCATTTAACAAATATGTATTATGGAGGGAAGTGGGAGGGAGGTTTGAGGGGGAGGGGACATATATATACTTATGGTTGATTAATGCTGATATTTGGCAGAAACCAACACAACACTGTGAAGCAATTACCCTTCAATTAAAAATAAATAAAAATTTGAGAAAAGAAAGTGAAAAGTGAAAAAAAAAGTACTATGTTCTTACTGTGTGCTATGCATTGTGCTAAGCTCTTGGGGTGGCAGTAGGGAAGAGGTGTCCCATTCTCTTGAAATTTGGAATTATTGAAATATAATAAATATGTTCAGAGAATTGGAAAAATTTCCCTTTCATCACTTTGTATGGGAATGCTTTATAATTCTAGTGGCTTTGGCCTCTTGATGTCTGTGCTCTGCCCCACAGGTGAATTTCAAGTTCAGTGTGCCTTAGACAAGTCCTTATTTTAAAGCCAAGAAGTTGACAATGGTAGTTTCAAGCTTGAGGGGGTCCTGAGGTGGGAGGGAGCACAGAGAATCTCACAAGAAGGGTTTTTATGTGGGAGCATTTGGGGACCTGCCAAGTCTCTGTCATAAGAAATGGATTTGCCTTTATTTAAAGGAGGAAATGGTACTTTCCCAGACAAAGGAGGAAGAAGAGGCTGTCTCCTTTGGCTTTGGTTAAAGCACTGGCTCTCTGGCTGGAGGGTAGCTAGAGTGAGGAACAAAAGTGACGAATGCAAGCCTAGCCTTGGAGATGTTCCTAGAGAAGTGAAAACAGAAGGTAGAAAAGTGCGTGCTATTGGAAAGGATGAGCCAGAATTCAAAAAGTGCCTTGCACGACAGCACTGTGCATGCGTGTGCAGTGTGGGTCTGGAGGTTACAGAGAGGAGCTATACTAGTACTGCTTGTACTTATATCCTGGACCTGGCAGACATTGGTGGAGTTCAGGACCTCCCTCTCTGCCCCTCTGTGCTTCTGAGTCCCCTGCAGTTAGGTCTGGGGTTATATAACTGAGGTCTGATCAATGGGGCTTGTTCAGTTCAGTTCAGTTGCTCAGTCATGTCCGACTCTTTGTGACCCCATGGACTGCAGCACACCAGGCTTCCCTGTCCATCACCAACTCCCAGAGCTTGCTCAAACTCATGTCCACCGAGTTGATGATGCCATCCAACCATCTCATCCTTTGTCGTTCCATTCTCTTCCCACCTTTGATCTTTCCCAGCATCAGGGTCTTTTCCAGTGAGTCGGTTCTTTGAATCAGGTGGTCAAAGTATTGGAGTTTCAGCTTCAACATCAGTCCTTCCAATGAATATTCAAGACTGCTTTCCTTTAGGATGGACTGGTTTGATCTCCTTGCACTCCAAGGGACTCTCAGAGTCTTCTCCAACACCACAGTTCAAAAACATCAATTCTTTGGCACTCAGCTTTGTTTATAGTCCAACTCTCACATCCATACTTGACTACTGGAAAAACCATAGCTTTGGACTAGACGGACCTTTGTCAGCAAAGTAATGGGGTTTGTACAGCGTGACTAATTCCATTCCTCGAGCACCTTCTTAGGTGCCAGTTTCTCTTCTCAGTTTTGGGAATTCAGCAGGAAACACAGCCAATGTACATTTCTGCCCTAATGGTGCTTATATATTCTGGGAGGGTGGAAAAGACAATGGGTATGGAGAATAAATACTGTATAGTAAAATATATGAATAAGTAAAATATATATATTTATATAAAATATAATGCATATAGTGTAATAAATATACATAAAAATGCAAATGTTTATCTATAATTTCCTAAATAGAAATGTGTGTGTGTGCGCTTAGCTGTGTCTGATTCATTGTGACCCCATGGGCTGTAACCCCATGGGGTTACAATCAGACACATTGTAACCCCATGTGTCTGATTCATTGCTAGACTCTTCTGTCCCTGGAATTTTCCTGACAAGAATACTGAAGTGGTTTGCCATTTTCTTCTCCTGGAAACAAAGCCACATCTCTTTCATCTCCTGCATTGACAGGTAGATATTTTACCACTAGTATCACCTGGAAAGACCAAATGGAAACAAAATTATACATATATATGTATACTTATGATATGGGCTTCCCAGGTGGCTCAATAGTAAAGAATCTGCCTGCCAAGCAGGAGACACAGGTTCAATCCTTGAGTTGGGAAGTTCCCCTGGAGAAGAAAATGGCAACCCACTCCAGGATTCTTGCCTGGAAAATTCCATGAACAGAGGACCCTGGCGGAGTACAGTCACAAATGCAGACACGACTTAGTGACTAAACAACAATAATACATATATATATATATGTATGTGTGTATGGGGTGTGTGTGCATATATGTTTCAAAACAGAGACAGTGATACTGCTAAGCCAAAAGAAAACAAAACAAACAAACCAACAACAACAACAAAAAACTAGGTACAAAGGATCAGAAGTAGTGGAAGAAAAATTTTTAAAAGGGTGGAATTTTAAAGAGGCCTCATAGAGAATGTGAAACCTGAAAAGAGAGGTAAAGGAAGAGAAGATCCCAGCCAAGCAGATATCTGAAGAAAGAATGTGTCATGGTTTTCATGGAATGCACGGAGGCCAGTGGTACAATAAAACAAGGGATGAGACCAGGGAGGGGACAGAGCTCTGGGTCATCTGTGGTTTTAAGGCCACTTCAGGGTGTCTGGCTTGTCATTTGAAGGAAGCAGGGAAGCCAGCACAGGACTGAGATGTGATGTATTTCATGTAACCTGAGAATCGCTCAGGTGGCCGTTCTGACACACTGAAAGCGACTTGGGGGACAGTGGCAGGGACAGCAGCTCAAAGTCCAGTGCTGGGGCTTTTCCAATGTTTCATCTAATGGATAAGGCCTCCTTGAGCCAGGAGGTGGGAGTGGAAACAGGTGATGAGGTCAGACCCGGACATCTTTTGAAGGTAAAGCCAATAGGATTTGTGGATGAACAAAATCTGCGGAGCGAGAATAAGGAAGGAGTCAAGGGTGGCTCCAAGGTTTTGCCCGAGCAGTGAAAGAATCGAGCTGCTATTAGTGAGACGGGAAAGGCTACAGGAGGAGTCTGCTTGAGGAGAATATCAAGAACTCAGGTTCAAGATGTGCAATGGATCCCAAAGTTGGGGAGGAGGTCCAGGTGAAAGATGCACACTTAGAGGGTTGTTAGTGACAGAAGCCATCACATCATATGCTACTTGAGCCTTAAGACTGAATGAGATTGCTTATCTATTTATTTTTATTGTTTAATTAAAGTATAGTTGATTTACAATGCATTAATTACTTATGCACAGGGGTGGCTTAGTTATATATATATATATATATATATACACACACACACATGTATACATGTCTCTGTATATGTGTATTCTTTTATTTAGATTCTTTTCCATTATGGATTATTATATGATATTGATATATGATATAGTTCCCTATGCTATACAGTAGGGCCTTGTTATTTATCCATTCTCTCTCTATATATATATATGTATATATATACACACACACACTCACAGAAGCTTGCATCTGTTAATCCCAACATCCCATTCCACCCCTCCCCCAACATCCTCCATGCCTTGGCAACCACCAGTCTGTTCTCTGTGTCCCTGATTCTGTTTCATAGACAGACTCATTTGTGTTTCCTTTTAGATTCCACATGTAAGTGAAATCATACGGTACTTTACCCTGTCTGACTTACTTCACTGATAATCGTTAGTTGCATCTGTGTTGCTGCAAATGCCATCACTTCAATCTTTTTTATGACTGAGTAGTATTTCATGCTGTATATACACCACGTCTTCTTTATCCACTCATCTGTTGATGGACGTTTAGCTTGTTTCCAGCTTTTGGCTATTATGAATCGTGTTTCTGTGAAAACAGGGGTATGTATTTCTTTTTGAATTACAGTTTTGTCTTGTTATATGCCCAGGAGTAAGATTGCTGGATCTTAGGGCAGCTTTATTTTTTAGCTTTTTGAGGCACCTCCATGCTGCTTCTCACAGTGGCTGCACCAACCTACATTCCCAGCAACAGTGTATAAGGGTTCTTTTTCCTCCACACCCTCTCCAGCATTTGGTATTTGTAGACTTTTTAATAATGGCTGTTCTGACTGGTGTAAGGTGGTACCTCATTGTAGTTTTGATTTGCATTTCTCTAATAATTAGTGATGCTGAGCATCTTTTCATGTGACTATTGGCCATCTGAATTTCTTCCTTGGAGACATGTCTTTTGAAGTCTTCTGCCCATTTTTTTGGTTGGCTTGTTTGATTTTTTTGGTATTGAGTTGTATGAGCTGTTTGTATATTTTAGGAAGTAAGCGCTTGTCAGTCACATCATTTGCACATATTTTCTTCCATTCTGTGTGTTGTCATTTAATTTTGTTTATGGCTTCCTTTGCTTTGCAAAAGCTTCTATGTTTGATTGGGTCTCATTTATTTTTATTTCTACTGCCTTGGGAGACTGACCTAAGGAGATCAATTTTCTTATCTTTCTTCATCCAAGGTGCTTGAATCACAGGTGTAGTGGCAGAGAGGGAATGAGTCATCTTGAAGAACAGGAACTCCTGAATGAAGAATGACCTTAGAGGAAGCCTACCTCCTGGGGAAAATTTTCTGGACTTTCCAGCAGAACCCACAGAGCATTAAAAGAAACACACAAAAACCAAAACCAAATACCTAAACAGAAGCACTTTACAAGAATTTTACTAAGGTGAAGGAAAAAAAAAAAATATTTGCTAGATTGTTCTGTAACCACAGGTGGGAAGTATACCTTCCTGCCTTGATATCAGCACGCATAATAGAAGGTATAAATGTTCTGATGAGTCATCTGCTTAATCCAGTCATAGGTCATCTTGGAACTCTGCGGCCATTCTAATGCCAATCTTACTTCTGACTTCATTTCAATAAAATAAAACAAAATTCCTTCTCCATTGGAAGCTGAATGATACTTGATAGGTTAACATAGAAATTGCTTAATTAAATGCAATTCTAGGCCAGGCAGGGAAATATAAATACACTTATATGGCCGTGTGTGTAGACAAGAGTGGAGGGGTCATGACCTTGTGGAGATGAGTGAACACCCATTTGAGTGTTAACATGCAGAAATAGAGGCCCAATTTTCTGCAAATTTTTAAGAGTCTAGGAATCTGAATTTTATGTGGAAATGATTTCAGTATCATGTAGTTTATTTTACTAAGTACTATGTATATGAAGGAAAGTGTAACTTCTATCTAGTTGTAGCTCATTTGACATATATTTTCTACCACTAGCTGTCTGATTTTTGCACAGCAATTTACTGAGAAAGTATTATGTTCCTGGTGGGTACAAGTGAACCAGAACTGCATGTGAAATGACTGAGTCCTGCCTAGTGAAGAAGTCAACATGGGGTACAATGCTTTGGGTCTATAAAAGATGGGTCTTAGGCAACATGAGGAAAAAAAAATATCTCAAGCCACTGAAGAGTTCATGGGGAAAGTAGAATTTGGATTAAACCAAACTTGAGGGAGGAAGCAATGGCAAGGCATTAGAAGTTTGCCAAACTGTTACATTTATTTTTTTCTTAGTGACTAAAACTATAAAATCTATTGTTCATGAGAGCAGACTGCTTATATGTCATTTCTGATTAAGACCTATCATCCATTTCAGCCTCTCACTACAGCTTTTAAAAAATAGTTTTATCAAAATATAGTTTATATGTTATACAATTCACCTGTTTAAAGTATATAATTCAGTATGTGTTAGTATAGTCACAGCACTCTACAACTATTCAGTTCAGTTCAGTTCAGTTGCTCAGTCATGTCTGACTCTTTGTGACCCCATGGACTGCAGCATGCCAGGCCTCCCTGTCCATCACCAACTCCTGGAGTTTACTCAAATTCATGTCCATTGAGTCAGTGAAGCCATTCAACCATCTCATCCTCTGTCATCCCCTTCCCCTCCCGCCTTCAATTTTCCCAGCATCAGGATCTTTTCAAATAAGTCAATTCTTTGCGTCAATTGGCCAAAGTATTGGAGTTTCAGTTTCAACATCAGTCCTTTCAATGAACACTCAGGACTGATTTCCTTTAGGATTGACTAGTTGGGTCTCCTTGCAGTGAGTCTTCTCCAACACCACAGTTCAAAAGCATCAATTCTTTGGCACTCAGCTTTCTTCACAGTCCAACTTTCACATCTATACATGACCGCTGGAAAAACCATAGCCTTGACTAGATGGACCTTTGTTGGCAAAGTTATATCTTTGCTTTTTAATATGCTGTCTAGATTGGTCATAACTCTCCTTCTAAGGAGTAAGTGTCTTTTAATTTCATGGCTGCAACCATTGCCACAATTTAATTCTGGAATTTTAAAAACAAGTTTCACACAATTTACAGTCATTTCCCATTTTCTCCTCCTCAGCCCTAGGTTAACCATTCATCTACTTTCTGTCTTTATAGATTTGGACATTTTGTAGAAATGGAATAATCCAATTATGTGACGTTTTGTAACTGTTTTCACTTGGCATACTTTTTTCAAGATTCATCTATGTTGCTAAATAATATTTCACAAAATGAATATACCACATTTTATTTACTCATTCATCAGTTGGTTGACCCTTGGGTTGGTTCTACTTTTTGATTACTATGAATAGTGCTACTAGGAACAGTTGTGTACAAGCTTTTATGTAGACATTTGTCTTCTTCTCTTGGGTCAATATCTAGAAGGGAATTGCTGGGGCCTGTGGGAACTACTTAACATTTTGAGGAGTTGCCAAATGTTTTTCCAAGTGGCTGCACCATTTTACATTCCCTGTAGCAATGCAAGAGTATTTCACTTCTTCTGTGTCCTTACCAACGCATGTGAACATATCTTTCTGACTGTAGTTAACCAAGTGGTGTGAAGTGGTATCGTTTTGATTTACGTTTACAGTAACTGTTGACCTAGAATGAAAAAAGACTGCCAATTATTTCTCAAGCAAAAATAGGTTTATTCAGGATAAGCAAAGAATTGCTATGTGGGATCTCTAATGATAGCCAACCACAAGCAAGTCCTCTGCAACAAGGAGAGGAATACTCATTTAAAGAGGGAAAAAGAAGGTTGTGAGGGCTGTAGCAAACAGAGCCCTTTGGAGAAACTGAGAATTTGGAATATAGCGGCTTTTCATTGCCTGAGCTGTAGCAGTCTCATTGGATGAGCTCTTGCCAGACAAGAGAAGGAAATCTTGCTTCTTCCTGTTGTGTTCTTACCCTTGTAGCTCATGAGAGCTCCCCCTGCTGGCCTCTTGACTCTGTTTTAACTGTGTGTGCTCAGTCATGGAAGACTGCAGCCTCATGGCCTCCAGCCTACCTAGAATTTTCCAGGCAAGAATAGTGGAGTGGGTTGTCATTTCCTACTTCAGTTTATTCATTTCTACATAACATAATACAAATAATATTTTCCTGTAGTTATTGAATATTCAATATATTCTTTGGAAAAAGAGCTATTCATATTCATTCCCATTTTGAAATTCTTTTACTTGCTTTTTTCTTATTGAGCTGTAGAAATACATATATTTTTATATATTCTACTTAAGTCCTTTATCAGACATAGTTTGTAAATAGTTTCTCCCATTTTGTGGGCTGCCTTTTCACTTCTTGATGGTATATGTTTACATCACAAAAGTTTTTTATTTTGGTGATGCACAATTTTTTTCATTTACTGTTTTTGCTTTTGATGTAGTATCCTATTTTATTCAGGCTTATACTGGTTTGCATTACTTTTTGTGTATGTTGTGAGGTAGGAGTCTAACTTTACTCCTTTGCATGTGTCCTAGAATCATCTGCTGAAAAGACTGTTCTTTCTCCATTAAAATTGTATGTACCTTTGTTGAAATTTACTAAATATTACCAGATTATTCTCAAAAGTGTTTGTACTCATTTACCCTTTGAATGAAAAAGTCCTTCCCATGTACCTTTACATGTAGCTGCAATTGCAGGACTGACATCTTAAAAGATGTGTCTTTGAAGGGCTCCTAATCTAGAACAGCTCTGGCCATTGGAAATTTTACGATGACGGAGCTATTCTTAATCTGCACCATCCAAGACCTTAGACTGTATTTACACACTTTATGTGCATGTTCAACACTCAGTGACTGACTCTGCAACCCCGTGGATTATAGCCCGCCAGGCTCCTCTGTCCATGGAATTTTCCAGGCAAGAATACTAGAGCAGGTTGCCATATCCCCCCCTCCAGAGGATCTTCCTGACCCAGGGATTGAACCTGAGTCTCCTGGAACTCTTGCATTGGCAGGCAGATTCTTTACCCCTGAGCCACCTGGGAAGTCCCACATATGGTATGGAGCAGAGGAAATGTGGTGACTAACTGAGGAACAGCCTTTTAACCTTACTTTAATTTTAAAATGTATATAGCCATATGATGTTAGGAAGAAGCAGATTGGACAGCAGAGCTCTAGATGAAGAGAGAACTCCCAACGCCAATAATATCTGACAAAAGTCAGCTGAGAGAGACACATTAAATGTTGCAAATGTTTAGAGGAGGGAGAGACAGCCTTAGGGAAGTTGGAAGTAATTTGGGAAGAAGTTTGAGTGAGCTTTGTGTTGGGAAAGAAATGTAGGCAAACCTGTCTGTAAAGGGCTTCCCAGGTAGCGCTAGGGGTAATGAATTCACTTGCCAATGCAGGAGACATAAGAGATTCAGACTCTATCCCTGGGTTGGGAAGATCCCCTGAAGGAGAGCATTGGCAATCCACTCCAGTATTCTTGCCTGGACAATCCCATGGACAGAGGAGCCTGGCGAGCTACAGTCTGTAGGGTTGCACAGAATCTGATATGACTGAAGTGACTTAGCATGCATGCATGTTTGTAGTGGAGAAGTGAATTATTGCTAAAACTGATGGCTATAGAAACTATATACAATATGGATAATAGTGAGACAACATTAAGTGAAAAAAATTTAAAAGTTCTATGATACTCTACAATTTCTAAGATGTTTAATGCAGGCAAGAATTGAAAAGCTATTGTGTTGGAGTGGAAACTTTAAAAATCAGTATTTATCTTTTTCAAACTGTCTTTGATTTTTTATACTATTTTTCAAAGATTAGTAAATTTTGTAGCATTATAAGAATAATTAAATGAACCAGATCCATCCACAATAATAAGCTAATTTTCCTGAGTTTGAAAAAATCTAAGCATAATCTTGACTTGAACAGCAGAACTTCTAAATAGGGAATCACACAAATAGGTTGCTGAAAATTCCTGACTCTGCGTGTATCCTTCAGCGAAATGTTATTATGGCACATTGTGGATTGATTATTCAAAACTACCTGCTGTGATCTTAGTCAATACCAAGCATGAATTATTTAGAAATCAAGTTTCGTTGTTTCTTTTAGGAGCACAAGACAGTCACCAGCTCTCTTTCAAATAAAAAGGCATACAAACAAACAAACAAAAAAGCTAAAAAGCAAACATGTAAATCTGATAGAAAACATACTCTAATTTAATTTTCCTCTTCTCCTTTGCATATTCAAAAGAAAGTGGAGATTTGGTATATATTTCCAGCTGGTTTGAGGGAAAAATAGACTCAAATTCCTTGATGATTTTGGTGGAAATGGCCTTGGGCACCCAGCTGTTGTTTCAGTTAATCAAAAAAAGTGGAATGAATTTTTTAATAAAAAATCTCAAACTTGCAGAATTATAAATGTAAAAGAAAGACCTTTGAGAAAATGCTATTTACCTGAGGCACTATTCCCCTTTTTACTGTAGTATTTATTTCCTCTCAACAAAATAATCTTCTATATAATCATAACAATGCCATCAAATTCAGGAAAGTAACCCTGACCCATTATTACCATCTAATTTTCCAATTCCATTAAAATTTCCAAATGTCCCAATAATGCCCTTTATAGTAAGAGGGTGTAATTCAGAATCATGTTACTCTGGAATAATTTATTTTTCCTGAAAGTTCATGCTCTTGACACTTCTGGAGATTGCATGCCAGTTATTTTGACAATTGGCTCCATTTGGCTTTGTCTCATATTGACTCATATTTAACATCACATTATACATTTTTTAGCAGGAGTATCTCAGAATTGATGCTGTGTGTTTCTCACTGCATCTGTGATAGGTTGCATTCTACAAGATGGCTACAGAGATCTTCTATCTTATGCACTGTCCTTTTTTTTTTTTAACATGCAGTGCTATGGTTTTTTTCTTTGTTTGCTTGTTGAATTGAAGTATGGCAGTGGTTTAATCACTCAATCGTGTCTAACTGTTTGTGAAAATTGAAGTATAGTTGATGTATAATTTTGTGTTAGTTTCAAGTGTACAACAAAATGATTCAGTTATACAAATCTTTATAGACATGTATACATATTGAGCCACCTGGAAGGTAGATACATATATTCTTTTTTCAGATTCTCTCTACTTATAGGTTATTACAAAATGTGAGTATAGTTCACTGTTTTATTGTTATTGTTGCTGTTCAGTTGCTCAGTTGTGTCTGACTCTTTGTGACCCCATGTATTGCAGCACACCAGGCTTCCCAATATGCTACTGGAGATCAGTGGAGAAATAATTCCAGAAAGAATGAAGAGATGGAGC
Organism: Bos javanicus; assembly: GCF_032452875.1. Taxonomy (NCBI): domain Eukaryota; kingdom Metazoa; phylum Chordata; class Mammalia; order Artiodactyla; family Bovidae; genus Bos; species Bos javanicus. The sequence continues at coordinate 106,997,489 of NC_083873.1, forward strand.
CAAAGCAAAAACAACACCCAGTTGTGGATGCAACTGATGATGGAAGTAGAGTCTGATGCTGTAAAGAGCAATATTGCATAGGAACCGGAATGTTAGGTCCACGAATCAAGGCAAATTGAAAGTGGTCAAACAGGAGATGGCAAGAGTGAACGTCAACATTTTAGGAATCAGTGAACTAAAATGGACTGGAGTGGGTGAACTGAACTCAGATGACCATTATATATACTCTTGTGGGCAAGAATCCCTTAGAAGAAACAGAGTAGCCATCGCAGTAAACAAAAGAGTCCAAAATGAAGTACTTGGATGCAATCTCAAAAACTACAGAATTATCTCTGTTTGTTTCCAAGGCAAACCATTCAATATGACAGTAATCCAAGTTGATGTCCCAACCAGTAATGCTGAAGAAGCATTCAACTGAAGTTGAATAGTTCTATGAAGACCTACAAGACCTTCTAGAACTAACACACAAAACAGATGTCCTTTTCATTATAGGGGACTGGGATGCAAAAGTAGGAAGTCAAGAAATACCTAGAGTAACAGGCAAATTTGGCCTTGCAGTAAGAATGAAGCAGGGCAAAGGTTAATAGAGATTTGCCAAGCGAATGCACTGGTCATAGCAAACACCCTCTTCCAACAACATAAGAGAAGATACATGGAAATCACCAAATGGTCAAAATTGAAACCAGATTGATTATGTGCTTTGTAGCCAAAGATGGAGAAGCTCTATACAGTCAGCAAAAACAAGACTGGAAGCTGACTGTGGCACAGACCATGATCTCTGTGCCAAATTCAGACTGAAACTGAAGAAAGTGGAGAAAACCACTAGACCATTCAGGTACGACCTAATTCAAATCCCTTACAATTATACAGTGGAAGTGACAAATAGATTCAAGGGATTAGATATGTCAGAGTGCCTGAAGAACTATGGATGGATTCTGACAGTGTACAGGAGGCAGGGATCAAGACCATCCCCATGAAAAAGAAATTCAAAAAGGCAAAATGATTGAGGAGGCCTTATAAATAGCTGTGAATAGAAGAGAAGTGAAAGGCAAAGGAGAAAAGGAAAGATATACCCATTTGAATGCAGAGTTCCAAAGAATAGCAAGGAGAGATAAGAAAGCCTTCATCAGTGATCAATGCAAAGAAATAAAGGCAAACAACAGAATGGGAAAGACTAGAGATCTCGTCAGGAAAATTAGAGATACCAAGGGAACATTTCATACAAAGATGGGCACAATAAAGGACAGAAATGGTAGGGACCTAATGGAAGCAGAAGATATTAAGAGGAGATGGCAAGAATACACAGAAGAACTATACAGAAAAGATCTTCATGACCCAGATAATCATGATGGTGTAATCACTCACCTAGAGCCAGACATCCTGGAATGTGAAGTCAAGTGGGCCTTAGGAAGCATCACTAGAAATAAAGCTAGTGGAGGTGATGGAATTCCAACTGAGCTTTCAAATCTTAAAATATGATGTTATGAAAGTGCTGCATTCAATATGCCAGCAAATTTGGAAAACTCAGCAGTGGTCACAGGACTGGAAAAGGTCAGTTTTCATTTAAATCCCAAAGAAAGGCAATGCCAAAGAATGCTCAAACTACCACACAATTGTACTCATCTCACACACTAGCAAAGTAATGCTCAAAATTCTCCAAGCCAGGCTTCAACAGTACTTGAACTGTGAACTTCCAGATGTTTGAGCTGGATTTAGAAAAGGCAGAGGAACCAGAGATCAAATTGCCAACATCTGTTGGATCATCAAAAAAGCAAGAGAGTTCCAGAAAAACCCCCACTTCTGCTTTATTGACTATGCCAAGGACTTTGTGGACCAAAACAAACTCTGGAAAATTCTGAAAGAGATGGGAATACCAGACCACCTGACCTGGCTCCTAAGAAATCTGTATGTAGGTTAGGAAACAGCAATTAGAACTGGACATGGAACAACAGACTGGTTCCAATTAGGGAAAGGAGTATGTCAAGGCTGTATATTGTTACCCTGCTTATTTAACTTATACGCAGGGTACATCATGAGAAATGTGGACTGGATGAAGCACAAGCTAGAATAAAGATTGCCAGGAGAAATATCAATAACCTCAGATATGCAGATGACACCACCCTTATGACAGAAACTGAAGAATTAAAGAGCCTCTTGATAAAAGTGAAAGAGGAGAGTGAAAAAGTTTGCATAAAACTCAACATTCAGCAAACTAAGATCAAGACATCGGGTCCCCTCACTTCATGGCAAATAGATAGGGAAACAGTGGAAACAGTGGCTGACTTTATTTTGGGGTGTCCCAAAATCACTGCAGATGGTGACTTCAACCATGGAATTGAAAGACACTTACTCCTTGGAAGGAAAGTTATGACCAACCTAGACAGCATATTAAAAAGCAGAGATGTTACTTTGCCAACAAAGGTCCATCTAGTCAAGGCTATGGTTTTTCCAATAGTCATTTACAGATGTGAGAGTTGGGCTATAAAGAAAGCAGAGGGCCGAAAAAGTGATGCTTTTGAACTGTGGTGCTAGAGAAGACTCTTGAGAATTCCTTGGACTGCAGGCAGATCCAACCAGTCCATCCTAGAGGAGATCAGTCCTCAGTGTTCATTGGAAAGACTGATGTTGAAGCTGAAACTCCAATACTCTGGCTGCCTGATGCGAAGAGCTGACTCATTGGAAAAGACCCTGATGCTGGGAAAGATTGGAGGCGGGAAAAAACGGGGATGACAAAGGATGAGGTGGTTGAATGGCATCACTGACTCAATGGACATGGGTTTGAGTAAACTCCAGGAGCTGGTGATGGACAGGGAGGCCTGGTGTGCTGCAGTCTATTGGGTTGCAGAGTTGGACACAACTGAGCAACTGAGCTGAACTGAACTGAATGGTTGCAGAGTGCTGTGAATATACTAACACATATTGAATGATATACTTTAAATGGGTGAATTGTATAACATGTAAACTGTCTTGACCGAGCGACTAAACTGAAGTGAATTGAACTTAGGCTCCCTCAGCCTTCTTCAAAGTCCAACTCTCACATCCATACATGACTACTGGAAAAACCTTGACTAGATGTTGGCAAAGTAATATCTCTGCTTTTCAATATGCTATCTAGGTTGGTCATAACTTTTCTTCCAAGGAGTAAGCGTCTTTTAATTTCATGGCTGCAGTCACCATCCTCAGTGATTTTGGAGCCCCCCAAAATACAGTCTGACACTGTTTCCACTGTTTCCCCATCTATTTCCCATGAAGTGATGGGACCAGATGCCATGATCTTCGTTTTCTGAATGTTGAGTTTTAAGCCAACTTTTTCACTCTCCTCTTTCACCTTCATCAAGAGGCTTTTTAGTTCTTCTTCACTTTCTGCCATAAGGGTGGTGTTATCTGCATATCTGAGGTTATTGATATTTCTCCTAGCAATCTTGATTCCAGATTGTACTTCTTCCAGCCCAGCGTTTCTCATGATGTACACTGCGTATAAGTTAAATAAGCAGAGTGACAATATACAGCCTTGACATACTCCTTTTCCTATTTGGAACCAATGTGTTGTTTCATGTCCAGTTCTAACTGTTGCTTCCTGACCTGCATACAGATTTCTCAAGAGGCAGGTCAGGTGGTCTGGTATTCCCATCTCTTTCAGAATTTTCCACAGTTTCTTGTGATCCACACAGTCAAAGTCTTTGGCATAGTCAATAAAGCAGAAATAGATGTTTTTCTGGAACTCTCTGGCTTTTTACACGATCCAGCAGATATTGGCAATTTGATCTCTGGTTCCTCTGCCTTTTCTAAAACCAGCTTGAACATCTGGAAGTTCACGATTCACATATTGCTGAAGCCTGGCTTGGAGAATTTTGAGCATTACTTTACTAGCGTGTGAGATGAGTGCAATTGTGTGGTAGTTTGAGCATTCTTTGGCATTGCCTTTCTTTGGGATTGGAATGAAAACTGACCTTTTCCAGTCCTGTGGCCACTGCTGAGTTTTCCAAATTTGCTGGCATATTGAATGCAGCACTTTCACGGCATCATCTTTCAGGATTTGAAATAGCTCAACTGGATTTCCATCACCTCCACTAACATTGTTTATCATTTTGCTTCCTAAGGCCTGCTTGACTTCATATTCCAGGATGTCTGGCTCTAGGTGTGTGATCATACCATCGTGGTTATCTGGGTCATTATGATATGTTTCATATAGTTCTTCTGTGTATTCTTTCCACCTCTTCCTAATATCTTCTGCTTCAATATTTTTCATATAGTTCTTCTGTGTATTATTGTCACCTCTTCTTAATATCTTCTACTTCTGTTAGGTTCAGTCAGTCAGTCAGTTCAGTTGCTCAGTTATGTCTGACTCTTTGTGACCCCATGAATCATAGCATGCTAGGCCTCCCTGTCCATCACCAGCTCCCGGAGTCCACCTAAACCCATGTCCATTGCGTCGGTGATGCCATTCAACCATCTCATCCTCTGTCGTCCACTTCTCCTCCTGCCTTCAATCTTTCCCAGCATCAGAATCTTTTCAAATAAGTCAGCTCTTCACATCAAATGGTCAAAGTATTGGAGTTTCAGCTTCAACATCAGTCCTTCCAATGAACACTGAGGACTGACCTCCTTTAGGATGAACTGGTTGGATCTCCTTGCAGTCCAAGATTAAGTTCATACCATTTCTATTCTTCATTGTGCCCATCTTTGCATTAAATGTTCCCTTGGTATCTTTGATTTTCTTGAAGAGATCTCTAGTTTTTCCCATTCTACTGTTTTCCTCTATTTCTTTTCATTGTTCATTTGGGAAGACTTTCTAAACTCTCCTTGCTCTTCTTTGGAACTCTGTGTGCAGATGGGTATATTCTTTCTCCTTTGCTATATGGTAGGTCCTTGTTGTCTATCTGTTACATATATAGCAGTTTGCATTAATAGATGCTTAAATCCCAAGCTCCTAATTTATCCCCCCCCTGCACCACCTTTCCCATTTGATAAGTATATTTGTTTTCTATGTATGTTGGTCTATTTAATTTGTAAATAAGTTCCTTTGTATCTTTTTTTTTTTTTTTTTTAAGATTCCACATTTAAGTGATAGCATATTTGGCTTCGTCTGGTTGTGTTTAAAATGTGCTGTTGACTCTTTTCCTCCTGAGAGTCAGTCTGAGTCCTCTTTCCTTTGTTTGAATGGGCCTGTGATTATGAAGGCACTGATATTAATACAGTGTATTTTCCAGAGTCAGGTCACAAAAACAAAATGTAGCTTCCTGCTGGCCTGTTTGTGGTGCTCACTCTTGGACCATGAGTTCCCTGCCCTGGGAAGCAGAGACCATACCAAGTGGTCATGTGTAGGGGTTCTGTCTGAAATCCATGGGTGAGACGACAGCTGACAGTGAGCATTCACTTCAGTGTCTCAATAATGCCCTTTCTAGGTGAGTAACTCTTCAGCTTCCCGGGTGGCGCTAGTGGTAAAGTACCTGTCTGTCAGTGCAGGAGACATAAAAGACAGGGTTTGTTCCCTGGGTTGGGTAGGTCTCCTGGAGGAGGAAATGGCAACCCAGTCCAGTATTCTTGCCTTTAGCATCCCATGGACAGAGGAGCCTGGCAGGCTACAGTCCATGGTGTTGCCAAGAGTCAGACACGACTGAACAGACTCAGCACACATTATTCTTCAGCTGATTCCAGCCTTCAGCTAGTGAATCATCTCCATCTTCTTTGCTGAGACTTCAGGTCTCGTGGAACAGAGACAAGTCATGGCTCCAAAGCACTGTTCTGGGCCATCATGGCTCTCCCCAACTGGGTCTAGATGCCAGGGCTGGTCTGCCCCATCTCATAACTTAAGGACCGAATTATTTTGAAAGGGAAGGGAAGAAAAAGAAGAGTAAGATTTGGGAGTTGATGAATCATGTTCATATTCTGGTGTTGCCATCTTTGAGTTCCTGCTAAACCAGACTCACAGTTTCCTCCTCTGTAAAGAGTGGATGACGGGGAAGGTAACTCCCACCTGAGGCTGTTGTGAATGCTGCACAACACGTCTGTCCTTTCCTTGTCCTATGCTCCCTCTACCCCGACACTGGACAGATCGGCCTGCTGCTAGAAGCAGGAGGTTTTTATGTATCTTTATATATCTAGTGCTTAGCTCATAGTAAGTGTTCCAGAATTTCATATAATCTTCATTTAAAGATCTTCATAAATTTTAAAATGCCATTTGAGTGATGGCTATGACTAATGAATAAAGATTTCTAGCTCTCTGAAATATTCACCTATTTATTAATATATCTCAGTTCAGTTGCTCAGTTGTGTTCAACTCTTTGCAACCCCATGGACTGCAGCACACCTGGCTTCCCTGTCCATCACCAACTCCCAGAGCTTGCTCAAACACCATTGAGTCAATGATGCCATCCAACCATCTCAACCTCTGTTGTCCCCTTCTCCTCCACTATATATTATATTAATATATATATAATTATATATAAACTTATTTTTGAAACTCAACATGACTTCTAACATAATTCCTGGCTTATAATAGGTGCTGAATAAATATGAATTATCCAATAAAAGGATATAGGGATGGACTAATCAATGAATGAGTAAATGATAAGTAGAGGTTTTATGTAAGAGTGTTCTGGATCGATTTAATCTTTTAGACTTGGTACAGATGGAAACCCCTGAGAATTTCATGGGAATTAAATGAGGGAACTACTTGGCTAGCCACACCGCAGAAAACTGATGAGCAATTTGCCAGTTCTTCGGTTGAGCGGATGGTTTAGATGTCATATATGGAGGGTTTAGACTCACAACTGTTACATAGTATATGAAACTGGATGTGATTATTATACTGTGATTTGCACAACTGTTTTGCAATATATTACAGGATATAGTCCAAATTTCCAGTCATGGTGTTCCAAGCACTTGCCCATCTGGCTTCAACCTGTATCTCCAGTTTCATCTGGCATCTCCAATTCTCTCTCTTTCTCTCTACTTTATATATGGTTGTGAGTTGAACATTTCTCTTTTCTTACTATTTGTCTTCTGTTTGCAAACTGGAAATAATAACATCCCTGAACTTCTCATTGCTGAGACTCAAATGATACAAGATATAACAATCAGTAAATGTAATTTCATCTATTAAAATTTTACTGTTATCTAATGCATGCCATAAACTGCCAAAGGCACTGGGGATAAATAACTTATAACCCCCATGCTCACAGTAAAATGAGAAAACAAAACAAAACGTTAGAATGGTCATGCCTGATAAAATGTCATTAGCGTTGTCAATTTGCATTGTAGATATTATTGACGCACAGGTTGTTATTGTTGTTTTTATTCAACAAATATTTATTGAGCACACACTATGAGCTAATCTAGTTGCTAATGTTCAGTTCAGTCGCTCAGCCGCGTCCCACTCTTTGTGACCCCATGGACTGCAGCATGCCAGACTTCCCTGTCCATCACCAACTCCTGAAGCTTGCTCAGCATCATGTCCATCGAATCGGTGATGCCATCCAACCATCTCATCCTCTGTCGTCCCCTTCTCCTCCCACCTTCAATCTTGCCCAGCATCAGGGTCTTTTCCAATGAGCCAGTTCTTTGCATCAGGTGGCCAAAGATTTGGAGTTTCAGCTTTAGCATCAGTCCTTCCAATGAATATTCAGGACTGATATTGATCAATTTAGGATTAACTTGCTTGATCTTCTTGCAGTCCAGAGGACTCACAAGAGTCTTCTCCAACACCACAGTTCAAAAATATCATTCTTCAGCACTCACCTTTCCTTATGGTCCAACTCTCACATCCATACTGGAAAAACTGACTTTGACTAGATGGACCTTTGTCAGTAAATTGATGTCTCTGATTTTTAATATTCTGCCTAGGTTTGTCATAGCTTTTCCTCTAAGGAGCAAGCATTTTTTAATTTCATGGCTGCAGTCACCATATGCAGTGATTTTGGAGCCCAAGAAAATAAAGGCTGTCACTGTTTCCATCATGTCCCCATCTATTTGCCATGAAGTGCTGGGACCGCATGACATGATCTTAGTTTTTGAATACTGAGTTTTAAACCAGCTTTTTCATTCTCCTCTTTCACCTTCCTCAAGAGTCTCTTTAGTTCCTCTTTGCTTTCTGCCGTAAGAGTAGTGTCAACTGCATATCTGAGGTTATTGATATTTCTCCCTGCTATCTTGATTCCAGCTTGTGCTTCATCCAGTCCAGCATTTTGCATGATGTATTCTGTATATAAGTTGAATAAGCAGGGTAACAAGATATAGCCTTAAGGTACTCCTTTCTCAATTCGGAACCAGACCATTGTTCCATGTCCGATTCTAACTATTGCTTCTTGACTTACGTACAGATTTCTCAGGAGGCAGGTAAGGTTGTCTTGTATTACCATCTCTTTAAGAAGTTTCCAGTTTGTTGTGATCCACACAGTCAAGGGCTTTAGTGTAGTCAATGAAGCAGAAGTAGATGTTTTTGTGGCATTCCCCTGCTTTTCTAATGCTGTTGTTAATGCTAACATATTTCAAATGCTACAGTCTCTGTTTTTCATAGAACTTATTTATTGTAGTACAGTGAATAGGCAATAAAAATGAAATGAATAAATAATGTAATTATACTTGCAGATAAATGCTATGAAGAAAATTAAAGAATAGAAATGATATAGAGACTTAGGGGAGGTGAGGACCAGTGTCTTGTCTTAGGGAAGGAAGGCTTTTTCGAGGAGGAAATTTTGAGAATCAGGGACTTGTAAATAATGAGGAGAGCCAGAGAGAATGAAGAGTGATAAGGTCCTGCAGCAGAAATGTTTTAGTGAATTTTACAAGAACAGCAATATTTCCAGTACTCATAATAGACTGAGTCAGGTATGTGGTTTGAAATGAAGTTGAAGACATTGGTAGGATCCAAACCATATAAGACCTTGTGCATATTAATAGAGCTTAAATATTGTTTATAGTATGCTTGAATGTTGTTTATTAGAGTTTTGAATAGGGAAGTGACATGATCTAATTTGTGTATTAAGATGAAAATGCAAAGTATATTCAATCTACAATGTGTTAGTATTTCAGATTCCTTTCCATTATAAGTTATTACAAGATATTGAATAGAGTTCCTTGTGCTCTGTAGTAGGTCCTTGTTGTTTATCTGTTTTACACATAGTAGTGTGTATCCACTAATCCCAGACTCCTAACTTATCCTTCCATTCTTTTATGATGACCATTATTATTTTTTCCTATGTCTGAGTATGATTCTGTTTTGTAAATAAGCTTATTTGTATATTTTTAGATTCCACGTATAAGTGATATCATATGATATTTATCTTTTTCTGTCTGACTTACTTCACTTAGTATAACCTCTAGATCCATTCATCTTGTTGCAAATGGAATTATTCTGTTCTTTTTAATGACAGAATAATATTCCATTGTGCTTACGTACCACATCTCTTTATTCATTCATCTGTTGATGGACATTTAATTTCTTTTTACACAACATTGTAAACCAACTATACTTCATTTTTTCTGAAAAAGTAAAAATAAATAAATAAAAATGATAAAAAGGAAAGTATAAACAGGAGGGTAGTAAGAACAGAGGACATTGCTGTGTTCAGTGAGAGCTTCAGCTGATGGCGTAATGGTGGAGCTGTTGAAAAGTGGTCAAGTTCACAATGTAGTAACTGGAGAGACTTGTGAATTGATTGAAAATAAGAGTTAAGAAAAAGTAATCAAGATTTTTGGCCTGATCAATGAGTTTTTAGGTAAGTAGTTGGGTATACCAGTCTGGAACTTGGGTGAGAAGTCAAGACGGAAGATATAAATATGAAAGTTATAGGCACATGCATGGTATTTAAAATTATGGGACTGTGTGGTTAGAGAAGGACCAAGGGGAAAGGGTTGAGCTCAGAAAACAAGAGGAGGAGCAGACAGCATGGGAGTCTGAAGAGAGCAGACTGCTTTCTCAGAAGATGGGAGAAAATCAAGAGACTGTGGTCTCTTGGCACGGTCTCCATGTACACCTGTCATGCAGGCAGTGCCACTAGGAGTCCTAGCACAGAAGGAGCTGCCTGGCCCCCGAAAACCACTTCCATCTCTGAGCCTTCCAGAGCTTCAGCTTCTCTTTATTGCCTTACTCCACCAAGACCACAGTCAAGGGTCAGGCCAGGTTCCCAGATTCCTGGGCACAGGGTCTTCCTTCACTTACTGGTGGAGAACAATCGTGGAGTGAAGGGGGCAGCCTGCTTGCTTGAGACCAGATGGTATCAACGGATGGTGGGCAGGTCCTCCCTCAGGAATAGGGAGTGTAGCCTGGCCAGACCCTAGGGCTTGTCCACCAAGTGTCTTCCTCACCAACCCCCAAGGCCCTCAGAGCACCACCCATCCATATCAGTTTTAGCTGAGCCTAGACCAAAGCCAGCCCAAGCCTGGGGGAGGGGATGAGAATCCAGGTTAGAATGTGAGGCCTTGGTCTGTGGTTTAAGGTGTTGCACTTGAAATCTTGAACTTTAAGTGTAGTTTCTAGTGGAGAAATCAGAGCTCTGATTAATATTTTTAGCATGAAAATGTGATTTCTTTTTTTGTTTGTAATTCATCATAGAAATATTGTGGTGGGAGGAGAGGGAATAGTCTGAATACTACTTGGGGAAAAACCAGAGATCTACATTATTAAAATGTTAATGTCTGTACTAGTTGCTTTAGTCATGTCTGACTCTTGGTGACACTATGGACTGTAGCCCCCAAGCCTCCTCTGCCATGTGATTCTCCAGGCAAGAATACTGGAGTGCATTGCCATGCCCTCCTCCAGGGCATCTTCCTGACCGAAAAATTGAACCCATATCTCTTATGTCTTCTGCATTAGAAGGTTGGCTCTTTACCATTAGGGTCACCTGGGAAGCCCAAATGATAACATGCCCCTCAAAAAAAAAAAAAAAAAAGAAAAGAAAAAAAAAAACAAGTAAGAATATGTTTCAAGAAGGATGAGTGATCAATCATGTCTTGAAATTCTAAGATGAGGGCTGAGTATGGAACCATTAGCTCAGCTAGCTTGGGGGTAGCTGGTCACTCTAACAACTACAGTATCATTGTAGTGGTGGGAACAAAAATCCTCACTGAAGGGACTCAAAATAAAGTAGAAGGTGAGTAAGAGGTAAAAGTGAGGCTAGCCATGTAAGTCCAAGTTTCAGGTCATTGGGCCCCTCTTCAGCTGGATTGAAGTCAACAACAACAAAAAATGATGATCAGGAGGAATGATGGAGAGAAAGATGGTGAGCAAATGTCAAATTCTTTAGTGAGTGAAGAAGAATAACTGGACTGTGGTTGATCAGTTCCACAAAGAGAGGTAGGGGGTGATTAGTCTGATAATACATATTTTAGTGGAGCTCTACTGTATTTTTTTTTTTTTTTTGACAGAGAGGAGGAATGGTATCTCAAAGCAGCATGAGAAGCAGGAAGACTATCTCCTCTACATTTGTGCCCTGCAGTACATGGACTGTGGGAGGGGGCAAATAAAGCAGCAACTTTTGTGACCTGCAAGGGAAGCTCAGGACAATGGGCAAGAGAGCCCATGAATCAGGGGCAGCCAGGGAGAGCTTCATGGAGGAGGTGATGCCTGAAATCATCACTGAAGTGTGAATAGGGGATTGTCAGGGAGGTGAGAGGGGAAGGACACTTTATGGAAAGGAAGGTGTATGTCCCTCAACCTCAGGGCTGAGAGACAGCAGATAGTATTTCTAACCATCAGCAGTTAAATCCGTAAAGAATTAACTAAGACAAAAACATACATAAGGAATGGAACAGAGGATATACAGCCTCTCAGGTAGGGAAGAGGCCTTTAAACACACTTTGAGGAATGTTCAAATTATAAAGTGTTATTTTTGTATGTCAGTTCAGTTCAGTCACTCAGTCATGTTCCACTCTTTGCAACTCCATGGACTGCAACACGCCATGCTTCCCTGTCCATCACCAACTCCCGGAGCTTGCTCCAACTCATATCCATCGAGTCAGTGATGCCATTCAAACATCTCATCCTCTGTCATCCCCTACTCCTCCTGCCTTCAGTCTTTCCCAGCATCAGGGTCTTTTCCAAGGAGTCAGTTCTTCACATCAGGTCGCCAAAGTATTGGAGTTTCAGCTTCAGCATCAGTCCTTCCAATGAATATTCAGGACTGATTTCCTTTAGGATGGACTGGTTTGATGTCCTTGCAGTCCCAGGGACTCTCAAGAGCCTTCTCCGACACCACTGTTCAAAAGCATCAATTCTTTGGCACTCAGCTTTCTTTATAGTCCAACTCTCATATCCATACATGACTACTGGAAAAGCCATAGTTTTGACTAGTGGACTTTTGTCAGCAAATTAATGTCTCTGCTTTTTAATATGCTGTCTAGGTTGGCCATAGCTTTTCTTCCAAGGAGTAAGCGTCTTTTAATTTCATGGCTGCAGTCACCATCTGCAGTGATTTTGGAGCCCAAGAAATCCAAGGGGGAGAGATATTAACAATCGCTTACAAGTAATTATTATGTATCAGACACCTTTATTTCCCTGATAGCTTAACAGGTACAGAATCAGCCTGCAATGCAAAAGACTCATGTTTGATCTCTGGGTTGGGAAGATCCCCTGAAGGAGGAAATGGTAACTGGCTCCAGTATTCTTGTCTAGAGAACCCCACGGACAGTGGAGCCTGGCAGGCTACAATCCATGGGGCCATAAAGAGTCAGACATGACTGACCAAATAAGCAGACACTCAGACACACATCAGACAGCTTAAAAATGTAGTCTTACTTCATCCACATGTTAAATCAGTTGATGTGTGTGCTTCTCCGTTTTTAGAAACAAGTTCAGAGAGGTCAAAGAATGTATCTGAAGTCATCTGTCTCCCACAGTGGTAGAGAGGGCATTGTGACCTAAGCCTATTGGCTCCAAAACCCATGCTTGGACCCCTTATATCATGGTGTCTCTCCAGGCATGGTCATGAGAACAATATTTATCATTACAATAATACCTCACCTTTATATAAAGCAGGGATCAATGATCTTTTTCTACAAAGTGCCAGATGGCAAGTATTTTAGACACAAGGTCTCTGTTACAGCTACTTAATTCTGCCCTGGTGGTACTAAAGCAGCCATAGGTAAAATGTAAATGAATGAGTTTGGCTGTGTTCCAAACTTTTCTTTATGAAAACAGGTGGCTGCCCAATTTGCCCTGTGGGTTGTATTTTGCTGACCTATGATATAATGTTTGCAGTTACTAATGTTCCCGGGCCATTCATTCATGTAAGCTTCCCAGCTGCTGTGTAAAAAAGGATTTGTTATTCCATTTTACAGATCAAGTCACCAAGGGGGCAAAGTATCTACCCAGGTCACAGCATCTCAGTCTGATTGATGGAATTTTAATTGGTAAATGAGTATAAAGAAAGTCACTCAAGGTTAAGGCACAAGAGTGTTGTACAACTCATAACTACTGTATTCCCTGGAATTTTCTTGGCTGTGACAGCTTTAGTAATGTGCACAAATGATATGCTGAAACCCTCAGAGGAGGACTAAATACCTCCATAGGTATTTTATTTCTAAAATATACTTCCTAAATATCAGGACTTTTTGTATTCAAAAGTTGATACTTTGAGAAATAATTAAATCAGTATTAGTCAAATGACTTTTTAGTAGCATAGGTGTTTGGCGTAGATTTTTAGACCACAGTCAGCATTTTAAAATATGATGCATTATTATATGCAAAAGATGTAATCCATTAATACAGTAATTCTTGAAAAAAGATCTTATGTTTTCAATTTGTTAATGTGGTGTATTACATCGATTGATTTGCAGATATTGAAGAATCCTTGCATCCCTGGGATAAAGCCCATTTGGTCATGGTGTATGATCTTTTTAATGTGTTGTTGGATTCTGATTGCTAGAATTTTGTTAAGGATTTTTGCATCTATATTCATCAGTGATACTGGCCTGTAGTTTTCTTTTTTTGTGGCATCTTTGTCAGGTTTTGGTATTAGGGTGATGGTGGCCTCATAGAATGAGTTAACAAATTGAAAAATAAAAAAACATATGATTATCTCAATAGATGCAGAGAAAGCCTTTGACAAAATTCAACATCCATTTATGATAAAAACTCTCCAGAAATCAGGAATAGAAGGAACATACCTCAACATAATAAAAGCTATATATGACAAACCCACAGCAAACATTATCCTCAATGGTGAAAAATTGAAAGCATTTCCTCTAAAGTCAGGAACAAGACAAGGGTGCCCACTTTCACCATTACTATTCAACATAGTTTTGGAAGTTTTGGCCACAGCAATCAGAGCAGAAAAAGAAATAAAAGGAATCCAAATTGGAAAAGAAGAAGTAAAACTCTCACTATTTGCAGATGACATAATCCTCTACATAGAAAACCCTAAAGATTCCACCAGAAAATTACTAGAACTAATCAATGATTATAGTAAATTTGCAGGATATAAAATCAACACACAGAAATCCCTTGCATTCCTATACACTAATAATGAGAAAACAGAAAGAGAAATTAAGGAAACAATTCCATTCACCATTGCAATGAAAAGAATAAAATACTTAGGAATATATCTACCTAAAGAAACTAAAGACCAATATATAGAAAACTATAAAACACTGGTGAAAGAAATCAAAAAGGACACTAATAGATGGAGAAATATACCATGTTCACAGATTGGAAGAATCAATATAGTGAAAATGAGTATACTACCCAGAGCAACTTATAGATTCAATGCAATCCCTATCAAGCTACCAACGGTATTCTTCACAGAGCTAGAACAAATAATTTCACAATTTGTATGGAAATACAAAAAACCTCGAATAGCCAAAGCTATCTTGAGAAAGAAGAATGGAACTGGAGGAATCAACCTACCTGACTTCAGGCTCTACTACAAAGCTACAGTCATCAAGACAGTATGGTATTGGCACAAAGACAGAAATATAGATCAATGGAACAAAATAGAAAGCCCAGAGATAAGTCCAGGCACATATGGACACCTTATCTTTGACAAAGGGGGCAAGAATATACAATGGATTAAAGACAATCTCTTTAACAAGTGGTGCTGGGAAATCTGGTCAACCACTTGTAAAAGAATGAAACTAGAACACTTTCTAACACCATATACAAAAATAAACTCAAAATGGATTAAAGATCTCAACGTAAGACCAGAAACTATAAAACTCCTAGAGGAGAACATAGGCAAAACACTCTCCGACATACATCACAGCAGGATCCTCTATGACCCACCTCCCAGAATATTGGAAATAAAAGCAAAAATAAACAAATGGGACGTAATTAAACTTAAAAGCTTCTGCACATCAAAGGAAACTATTAGCAAGGTGAAAAGACAGCCTTCAGAATGGGAGAAAATAATAGCAAATGAAGCAACTGACAAACAACTAATCTCAAAAATATACAAGCAACTCCTCCAGCTCAACTCCAGAAAAATAAATGACCCAGTCAAAAAATGGGCCAAAGATCTAAATAGACATTTCTCCAAAGAAGACATACAGATGGCTAACAAACACATGAAAAGATGCTCAACATCACTCATTATCAGAGAAATGCAAATCAAAACCACTATGAGATACCATTTCACACCAGTCAGAATGGCTGCAATCCAAAAGTCTACAAATAATAAATGCTGGAGAGGGTGTGGAGAAAAGGGAACCCTCTTACACTGTTGGTGGGAATGCAAACTAGTACAGCCACTATGGAGAACAGTGTGGAGATTCCTTAAAAAACTGGAAATAGACCTGCCTTATGATCCAGCAATCCCACTGCTGGGCATACACACTGAGGAAACCAGAAGGGAAAGAGACACGTGTACCCCAATGTTCATCGCAGCACTGTTTATAATAGCCAGGACATGGAAGCAACCTAGATGTCCATCAGCAGATGAATGGATAAGAAAGCCATGGTACATATACACAATGGAGTGTTACTCAGCCATTAAAAAGAATACATTTGAATCAGTTCTAATGAGGTGGATGAAACTGGAGCCTATTATACAGAGTGAAGTAAGCCAGAAGGACAAACACCAATACAGTATACTAACGCATATATATGGAATTTAGAAAGATGGTAACGATAACCCTGTATACGAGACAGCAAAAGAGACACTGATGTATAGAACAGGCTTATGGACTCTGTGGGAGAGGGAGAGGGTGGCAAGATTTGGGAGAATGGCATTGAAACATGTGAAATGTCATGTATGAAACGAGATGCCAGTCCAGGTTCAATGCACGATGCTGGATGCTTGGGACTGGTGCACTGGGACGACCCAGAGGGATGGTATGGGGAGGGAGGAGGGAGGAGGGTTCAGGATGGAGTTTCTTTTAAAAATAAAAAAAAATTAAAAAAATAAAAAAATAAATAATCTAAGTTCTTTACACACACACACAAAAAAATAAAAAATAAAAAATAAAATAAAATCAAAGTACCTTAAAAAAAAAAAAAAGATCTTATGTGTCTTCCAGCTGCAAGGATTTTGGAGTCAGTTGATGGACAGAGGTTAGCAAAAGCATTTTTATTCATGAGAGAATATTCCAGTCACTTCTTCCAAGAATATATCACTATTACTTTGATTTGCACATTTAACACATATAGTAATGCTTTCTCTAGGGGTGTAAGTTTATGTGTGTGGGGGTGGGGTTTCTGTGTTAGAGTAAGGAGTGTGGCTATATGATGGTAAGTTAAGGATGCATAAGAGCTTGATATTTATGGAGAAAGTAGAAAATAAAAATTTTAAGCCCCAAAGACAGGAACCAAAAATCCTAGCAATACAGAACTGTGCAGGGCAAGTATAAATGATCTGTCTATTCAAGTCTAAATTGACTTATTTAGGTCTTTAGACCTATTTAGGCAGGACTATTCGGAGAAGACGATGGCACCCCACTCCAGTACTCTTGCCTGGAAAATCCCATTGATGGAGGAGCCTGGTAGACTGCAGTCCATGGAGCCGCTGAGAGTCGAGCGACTTCACTTTCACTTTTCACTTTCATGCATTGGAGAAGGAAATGGCAACCCACTCCAGTGTTCTTGCCTGAAGAATCCCAGGGACAGAGGAGCCCAGTGGGCTGCTGTCTATGGGGTCGCACAGAGTCGGACACGACTGAAGCTACTTAGCAGCAGCAGCAGGCAGGACTGAAGAGACCTACCCTTTTTAATGTTCATAACCACTGCTTTCCTTTAAGAATCTTATTGCTGTTCAGTCTCTAGGTCATGTCCAACTTTTTGCAACCCCATGGACTGCAGCACACCAGTCTTGCCTGTCCTTCACTATCTCCCAAAGTTTGCTCAAATTCAGGTACATTGAGTGGGTGATGTTATCTAACCATCTCATCCTCTGCCAATGTCTTCTCCTTTTGCCTTCGATCTTTCCCAGCATCTACCCTTTTTAATGTTCATATCCACTGCTTTCCTCCAAGATTTACATTATGCTTAATTTATGCTGTTTAGGAAGTGACTAAGAAATGTATAAAAAATTCCATTGAGTGTGTTTGTTAATATCAATGCCCATGATGAAAATAAACTCACTCACATGTTTGTTAACGAGTTCCTCCTGGGAGGTATTCTTGGACTTTCAGCTAAAGCTCCAGAGTCTATACCTGTGCTTTCCAAGATGGTGGCCACTATTCACAGTGGCTATTGAACACTTGAAATGTAGTACTGAGTGAGATGGGCTGTGGGGCTTCCCTGATGGTCCACTGGTTAAGAGTCCATCTTACAATACAGGGGACACCAGTTCAATCCCTGGTCTGGGAAGATCCCACAAGCCAAGGAGCAACAAAGCCCATGAGCTACAACTGCTGGGCCTGTGCTCTGAAGTCTGTGCTCTCCAAGAAGAGAAGCAACTGCAATGAGAAGCTTGTGCACAACATAGAGAAGCCCCTGCTCACTACAACATAGAGAGAGCCTGCATGGAACAACAAAGACCCAGCACAGCCAAAAATAGCTAACAAAATACAATTATTAAAAAAAAAGAATGAGATGAGCTGCAAGTATAAAAACCACATTGGATTTTGAAAACTTATCACAAAGAATATAAAATATTTTATTTCAAATTTTTATATTGATTAGGGAATGTTGATATTTTGAGCCAGATTTTTAAAATTCATCTGTTTCTTTTCATTTTTAAATATGATGACTAATAATTTTAAAACCACATAAGTGGCTTGCATTATAATCCTACTGGATGGTGCTGGTATAGACCAATTGCTGCTTTAGTGGGGGTTATAGTCTTTCTGGGGTAAGGATATTTAATATGTGAGAAAGAAAGTGAATATGGCCATGCGTTGCCATAACCAAGCTGTGTCTTTTGAGACAGGACAATGCTTTTTTGGTCTTGTCTTATTTTTAACTAAAAGACGTCTTCAACCTAATGAAGATCAAGAAAACTGAGTGCCAGGGCATATATATATATATTTTTTTTTGTTTGTTTGTTTGTTTGTTTGGCCAAAGCTTTCAGGTTCCCTCTTCCTTTCCAAGCAGAAAGCCATTATCATTCACTTTTCTTTCCAATATACTCATAGGATAATAATACATGCAATTGTAATGATATAAAATGCTTTCTAAAAATACTTACTGTACCATGTTAAGTAATTCAGTCTTGTCTTACTCTGAGACACTATGGACAGTAGTCTGCCAGGCTTCTCTGTCCATGGGATTCTCAGGCAAGAATACTGGAGTGGGTAACCATGCCTTCTTCCAGGGGATCTTCCTGACCCAGGGATTGAACCCAAGTCTCTTAAGTCTCCTTCACTGGCAGGTGGGTTCTTTACCACTAGTGCCACATGGGAAGAAAATACCTACTAAAAATACTTATAACTGGAAAAGGCATTTGACATTCAGGGTCTCAATTATAAGTGAAAATTGTAGACTCCTCTATTAGAAGTCATAACTCCTTAAGAGTTCGATGAGGTTTTATGACTTAGAAAGCCTTGCAAACAGTTATGGTGCTTAGTTAATATTTGTTGGATGGATAGATGAATGAATATTTCATATAAACTGTGCTTGCTAAACCTGGGGGTGTGTACAATGGAATGGCCTTGGGGAAAAGGGTGGCAGTTACTCAGCAACCTGCCTGGGAAATGTAGGTTCAAGGGCAAAGCATACCACATCTTCCCAAAAAGCATAAATTTTACTTAATGGTAGGTAATTTAAACTCCATTTTATATCAAAGTAAAAATGAAAATATCATAGGGGAGACTTAAAATTTCATGAATTTTAAAGACAGAACAAATAAGGGACTTCAAAGGAATGCCATCCTCATTGCAGACTTTTTCAAGACAAAATTCTCAGCCTCTGACACCTTCACTCTTCACCCACCAGCTGGTTACCATTTATGCTTTGGTGGAAAATTGTGCTCAGAACTGCTCAAAGGGAGATATCATCATCCTTAACAAGGAACCCCCTGGCGACAGGCACTGCACGGGGGCCCTGGGCTCCTGCTATGCCACTCCACCCTCCAGGGGGACTTGTCAAAACTGCAGTGACAATCAGTAAGGACCTACTGTACAGCACAGGGAACTCTTCTTAATACTCGGTAATAACCTATATGGGAAAAGAAATTGAAAAAGTGTGGAAATATGCATATGTATAACAGAATCACTTTGCTGAACACCTGAAGCTAACACAACACGGTAAATCAACCATAATTCAAAAAAAAAAAAAAAGAAAAACCAGGATTTGGGGGGAGAATGGATACATGTGTATTATGGCTGGCTCCTTTGCTGTTCGCATGGAACTGTCACAACATTGTTTGTTATTTGGTTATACCCTGATACAGCTTTCCAGGTAGCACAAGTGGTAAAGAACCCGCCTGCCAATGCAGGAGACTTAAGAGACACGGGTTCCATTCCTGGTTTGGGAAGATCCCCTGGAGGAGGAAATCGCAACCCACTCCAATATTCGTGCCTGGAGAATCTCATAGACAGAGGAACCTGGTGGGCTATAGTCCACAGGGTCACAAAGAGTTGGACATGGCTTAAGCTACCTAGCATGCATGC
This sequence comes from Bos javanicus, assembly GCF_032452875.1. NCBI lineage: Eukaryota > Metazoa > Chordata > Mammalia > Artiodactyla > Bovidae > Bos > Bos javanicus. The sequence continues at coordinate 107,017,472 of NC_083873.1, forward strand.
TTGCACGCACACCCCAATATAAAATTAAACAAACAAACAAACAAACTTAAATCCCCCCCCCCCAACAAAAAAATAACCCCAGGAGAAACCAAAATCTCTTCCTTAAGGGTGTGGTGGGGTAGAGAGTTGATTTCTACCTTTACTGATTGTAGTGAAGACACTAATAATCACCATGATGTCACAATGTAAAAACCCGAATCTCAAGATGGACAATTATATTCTCAATATTCTCACATTCTCTTTGAGGGCCTTACTGTTTCCCTTGGTACTTCAAAGCTGCCCTCTGGAGGTCATATTTTCCTTTTATTTCAAGGGTCCTCCTGTGTGTGTCTTGCCTTACAAACCTAGACTCAGCTGGTTGGTTCAGCAAGAGGAAATATACATTAATTTCCTTCACAGAGTGGTAGCCATGGGTAATTTCAGCTTCAAGGGCTTATCTACTTCTTTTCTTTCCCTCACTCCTTCTCTCTCCTTGGGAGGAGAAATTGCCCATCTGACTGGTGAGTTTGGTAGGAGGTAAGCATCCTTGTCCAGCCCACACTCTACATGCATTCTCGTCTGCTCTCCATCATACCCTACAGGTGAGGCCTGGACTGGTATCTGGGTGAGTGTATCTAATTCAGAAAAAAAAAAAAAAATTAACAAACTCACCTGGCTGCAGGTGAGTCTATGTCTTCCAACCCTGGCTTAAAAAACTGTACAGCAGAAGTTGACACAACATTGCAAATAAACTATATTTCAATCTTTATTTAAAAATAACATTATGATATAAGTTAACTTTTAAAAAAAGAAGCAATAAAGTTGATTATTTGGATATTGATCTGATTCTTGTGTCTTTATTATATTTGTTCCCAAATTTAGGAGGGAGAGAGGCATTGTTATTGGCAGGCTCTTAAGTCTAGAGTGGACCTTGATTATGACATCAGAGCACATCAGAGGAATGAACCAAGTATCATGAAGCCAGAAAGTTGAGTTTATAACAAACACCTACTTTGCTCCTTCTTGGGATCTTAGGTTACTGCTTTGCTGGCCTCTTTTGTGACAGAGATATCCTTTTTTTTTCTGTTTTCTTTTAATTTGACTTTATTTATTTTTTAAATTTATTTTAATTGGAGGCTAATTACTTTACAATATTGTATTGGTTTTGCCATACATTGACATGAACACACCATGGGTTCCCCATCCTGAACGCCTCTCCCTCCTCCCTCCCCATCCTGAGGTACCATTTCATGCCAGTCAGAATGGCTGCTATCCAAAAGTCTACAAGCAATAAATGCTGGAGAGGGTGTGGAGAAAAGGGAACCCTCTTACACTGTTGGTGGGAATGCAAACTAGTAGAGCCACTATGGAGAACAGTGTGGAGATTCCTTAAAAAACTGGAAATAGAACTGCCTTATAACCCAGCAATTCCACTGCTGGGCATACACACTGAGGAAACCAGAATTGAAAGAGACATGTGTACCCGGATGTTCATCGCAGCACTGTTTATGATATCCTTAAGATTAATAGTTAGAACACAATGTTCCAAGCAGTCCCCACCTCTAGGTCAGACCTAATAGAGACTGGGTCTTCATGAGTCAGTATTCTGTTTTGGACTTGTCTTTGTCCACATGATTCCCATCAGGGATGAACACTCCTCTTGGAGAAATATCAATGTGGCAGAAGGAGGTGGGGGAGATCCTTAGGACGATTGCTGCAGGATGGTAGGGGCTTGGACCAAGGCAGAGATAGGGACAGAGACAAATGGCATACGGGTCTTTCTACCTCTTAAAAGATCACCTTGACTCTAACTTGAAATTGTAGTCTTGCTACTGTCCTCATCTTTCTTCTTCACCCACCCACCAAAACAAATCACTGATCAGACAGTGTTTCTGAAGTGTGTAAAGTAAAAAAAATAAGAAAAGTTAGCACCAGGAGGAGAGGGGAGCAGAATCCAGGGACATACATCTTAAATGGAGTGGCTTGAAGGGAGCCCTTCCATCTACCTATTGTAAATCTTAAGAGCCACGAGCATCAGTTTTATTATCTTACAGATCTCCAAATGCTCAGAGGTTAGAAACAATCTCAAAGATTCTTTGCCCATAGGTGGAGAAATAAGTGCACCCATGAACAGGAACACAGACCTATTGGCTAGCAGCTCTCATCTGATAACAGATGAGGACCATTTTTATGTGAAAGCAGCATTCAGAAGGTTACTAGAGACCATCATCATTGGCTCAGTCATTGTGCAGTAGCCTCACCTGGGGTCTCCACAAGAGGATGGCTGGGATCACTGAAGGAACCATATATCTCCTTGCTCCAAACCAAGGTCCCTTTGACTTTCCATCTCTGCTGATCATACTTATAAAAGGAAATAAGGAGAGATCATATTATGCATTAGATAACTCAAATTTCAACTGAGTTTCCATGTTTTTTAACGTGGCACTGAAATTCCTTATGCAGTTTTTGATGACTGTATCTTTGGATGATTTTACACTTAGCTAAAAGATTTCATCTAAGCAGGAATGTAGAAAAGTTAAGCAAATGAACGTGGCCAATTTAAATAAATCACTTGAAAATAATCAAAGTTAGAAGATCCATCTCTTTACTGGTAGAGATCTGTTTACTGGTAGCAGAAGTTTTTATAAAGTTCAATCATAATTTCTATTTGGTATTATTCTACTTATTGTATAAATGACTATAGAAACCACCATTGCTTTTAAATCTAAGGATTCAGATAGAAAATTCAAAATGTGTAGTGCTCCAAATTATGGCATTAAACTAACAGAAGAACACGTGCCTTTATCTTTCTCCCCTCCATGATCCCTTTTTTTCTTATCTATCACTCCACATTTCCTTATTTTAAAAAATTGTCATGCAGTAAAATGGACTTATTTTGGTGCATGTGTGCTCAGTTGCTCAGTCGTGTCTGACTCTTTGAAACCCCAGCAACTATAGTGTGCCAGGCTCCTCTGTCTTTGGAATGGTTCAGGCAAGAATACTGGAGTGGGTTGCCATTTTCTACTCCAGGGAAGCTTCCTGATCCAAGGATGGGACCTGTTTCTTGTGACTCCTGGGTTGGTAGGCGGATTCTTTACCACTAGAACTACCTGGGAAGTCCTGTACTTCCCTAGATTTGGTTAATCACCAGAAAATCAGAGTTCAAAATAGTTCTATCACCTGGAAAACTCCTCTGCTACGCTTTTATAGTGACACCCTTGAAAAGTGAAAGTGAAGTCGCTCAGTCGTGTCTGACTCTTTGTGACCCCATGGACTGTAGCCTATCAGGCTCCTCCATCCATGGGATTTTCCAGGCAAGAGTACTGGAGTGGATTGCCATTTCCTTCTCCAGGGGATCTTCCCAACCCAGGAATTGAACCCGGGTCTCCCACATTGCAGACAGACTCTTTACTAGTCTGAGCCACCAGGGAAGACTGACCTTAATATCCAGCAACCACTGATCTGTCCCTTTGTCTAATTATCTAGATTTTTAATAACGTAAATTATGCCCCAAAAGTCTGTTAATGAAATTCTGGACAAAAAGGATATAAGCTAGAAACTTGCACCAACAAGCTTTTAAAAGAAACAGGCTATTTTTCAAATATTCTATCAATTTATCTCAACTGGACATTTCCTACCCTGATCTCTCCCAAACTTACTCCTAGTTCCATTCTAGCTGTATTGGAAAGAGGTTCATTTACTATGTATGATGAATGCTTTAGAGGCCCAGGGCTTTCTTGTTTTGTAGAACCAATTGCAAGAACCTGCCAGATTCATTATTAAACAGTTAGGAACTTATCCTAAAATAATTACCATGTTAGCCTTTTATGCAGTCAAAGATTTATACACAAGGATATTCATGAAAAAATATTTTAAAAATGGAAAGAACCCACATGACCAAAAAAAGAGCATAAATATGATATTTCTATATAATAATAGTACTTTGCAGCTATTAAAGTCTTAAACTGTTACATGAGATTAAATGTGCTCATTGTGGGGTTTCCCAGGTGGCGCTAGTGGTAAAGAATCCACCTGCCAATGCAGGAGACATAAGAGACTTGGCTTTGATCCCTGGGTTAAGAAGAGCCCCTGAAGGAGGGCATGGCAACCCACTCCAGTGTTCTTACCTGGAGAACTCCATGGACAGAAGAGCGTAGTGGCTACAGTCCAAAGGGCTGTAAAGAGTCAGGCATGACTGAAGCAACTTAGCACAACTGTGCTCATTATATGCTGTGAAGTGAAGGATGCATGCAGTTTAATGGAGTAAAAGCAGAGGCGCTGCTTTTCTCTTTCTGACTTACTTCACTCTGTGTGACAGACTCTAGGTCCATCTACATCTCCGCAAGTGATCCAATTCTGTTTCTTTTATGGCTGAGTAATATTCCCTTGTACGTACACACTGCATCTTCTTTAACCGCTCGTCTATCGATGTATGCTTAGGTTGTTTTCATGTCCCCGATGTTGTAAGTAATGCGGCAGTCAACATTGGGGTTCACGTGACTTTTTGAATGATGGTTTTCTCAGGGTATATGCCCAGCAGTGGGATTGCTGGGTCATATGGTAGTTCTATTTTTAACTTTTTAAGGAACCTCCACGCTGTTCTCCATAGTGGCTATATCAATTTACATTCCCACCAACAGTGTAGGGGGGTGTCCTTTCCTCTACACTTTCTCCAGCATTTATTGTTTGTAGATTTTTTGATTATGGCAATTCTGACTGGTGTTAGGCGATACCTCATTGTAATTTCGATCTGTATTTCTCTATTCCCTATTAAGGCATGTATGTGGAGTCTAGGAAAATAGTACAGATGAGCCTAGTTCTAGGGCAGAAATAGAGACACCGAGAACAGACATGTGGACACAGTGGGTGAAGGACCATGTGGGATGAATTGGGAGATTAGTTTTTACATAAATACTCTATCATGTGTAAAACAGACAGCTGGTGGGAACCTGCAGTATAACACAGGAAGCTCAGCTTGGTGCTCTGTGATGACCTGGATGGTGGGAGGGAGGTCCAACAGGGAGGAATATATGTATACATATAGCGGATTCACCTCATTGTACAGCAGAAATTAACACAGCATTGTAAAGCAATTATACTCCAATTAAAAAAAAAGCAGAGACATTGTATGTGTGAAAAGTATGGTGATCTTTTCAGAGAGGACTTATAAATGAGTATTATTTTATTCTTTATAACACTGTTTTGTTTACAAATATTACATAATGAGCCACTGTTTTCTATTATCAGGTATAAATTAATAGCTACTATTCTGTCATTTTTGAGCTGTTACCATGGGTGTGAGATGGTCTTTTTAATGTGCCAACTTGTCTAGTCATCAGCCACCACTTACTCATTTGAACGCTAATTTGGATGTTGCTGTGAAGGTATTTCATAGATGTGACTCAAGTCCATAATCAGTTGACTTTAAGTAAGAGAGATTTCCCCTAGGTTATCTGGGTGGGTCTCACTAACTCAGTTAACAAGTGTTAACGGCAGAGCTGAGGCTTCCCTTAAGAAAAAATTCAACTTGCAGGGTATTTCTAGCTCCTGTCTGAGAGTTCCAGCCTGCCCTGGTCACTTGTCCTACAGATTTGAGGCTTGCTTACCCAGCCGCCACAATCCTATAAGCCAATTCCTTGCCATAAATCATCTCCTAGTGTATATGTCTCCTATTGCTTTTAATTGTCTGGCTGAACTCTGACTGATATAATGGGCTAGGAAGTGTGCCAAGACCTCAATATGTAATCACTCGGGTGTTACACACTATTATTCTCTGGTGTTTGGAGTCCCCCAGAAGCTGACCCTGAGAAGACAAATCGTTTATTCAAAAGGTGGTCCCAAGAAGTACAAGTAGGGGGGAGAGGGAAAAAGACAAGGAAAGGAGGTCAGTATATAAATGATATGCTATCAAGCAAGTTAACCCTGTGGGCAGCTGGAGGATGCAGTTGAGGAATCGTGGAATATAGGCTAAATTGATTCAGGGTTATCTCAACCAAAGGGTGAGTATGAATGATGCTTACCCATCAACTCTCCAGCTGTTGTTGGGTAAGGAGGCTCCTGGGGGCATTCACTCTGCTGCACTCAGGACTTGCTCTGCCCTTGAGCTCATGGACTGCTATCTCAGAAAAAAGATCTAGAAGGCAGTTGCAATGATGGTCTCTACCTATCTTCTTTAAAGGCAGAGGCTGAACAGCAGTGTCAGGAGGAGAATTAATGGCATATCTTGAATTTTCTTCATTTTTGCAGATGAGGAAGCTGATGCTGGGAGGGAGGTTAATTAATTTGTAGAAGGTAAAATAGCTAATCCCCGTCATGGATCACAATCTTGTCACAAACTTAGTGTATTAAAAAGCAGAGCTGCTGACAAAGGTTCATGTAGTCAAAGCTATGGTTTTTCCAGTAGTCTAGTATGGCAGTGAGACTTGGACTATAAAGAAAGCTGAGCACTGAAGGACTGATGCTTTTGAAGTGTGGTTCTGGAGAAGACTCTTGAGAAATGCTTGGAGTACAGGGAGATCAAACCAGTCAATCAATCCTAAAGGAAGTCAATCCTGAGTATTCATTGGAAGGGCTGATGCTGAAGCTGAAGCTCCAGTACTTTGCCCACCTGATGTGAAAAGCTGACTCACTGGAAAAAATCCTGATACTGGGAAAGACTGAGGGCAGGAGCAGGGGACAGCAGAGGATGTGATGGTTGAATAGCATCACCAACTCAATGAACATGAGTTTGAGCTGACTCCAGGAGACAGTAAAGGACAGAGGAGTCTTGTGTGCTACAGTCCATGGAGACACAAAGAGTCAGACATGACTCAACCACTACACAACAAAAATAACAAAAATAGTTAATAAGACTCAACATAGATCTGTCATCAAAACCCTCTTAAATATTTAGAATATATGACTAATAATAAGAAAAGAAGCCAATGCCAATGGTAACATCCATGGCAACAGACTGAGCATTAAGGCTCCGTTTTTGGGTCACACTGAGTTTTAGGAGTGCAGGAAATGCCTGTTTTCCTCCTTCAAATTAACTAAGCTTCTTACCCTTTTGAGCCTTCAGCTTTTCTCTTCCCTTTAGGTATACACCTTGGGGTGTGCCTTGAGCATCTTAGCAGAGGTGGGAGAAGTTTGCAGTTGGCAGCGTGGGTGTCTGGGTGATGTCTCCCAGTGAGGACCTGAAAAGATGGTTGTACATATTCTGTTTCTCCCTGTGTCTTTTCGCTTACCAGAAGTTTATTTTGAGGCTCAAGGGGGAGGGGATGGATGTATGCTTGTGGCTGACTCACACTGCTATATGGCAGACACCAACACAACCTTGTAAAGCAATTATCCTCTAGTTAAAAATAAACTTAAAAAATTTGGTAACACGCATTTACAGCAAAAAAAAAAAAAAAAAAAAGCTTATTTTTCCATTATTTTCTCTAACAGTGAACTCTTCTTCATCATTATGGTAGCATCTAAGCAAATTCTTCATCACTTCCTGAAACATTTTCAGGACCTTTCTGAGTAATGTGCAAGTGGCTAACTGGAAGGAAAATGTTGAGGAGAAAGGAATTGACATTTATTAAAGACCTACTGTGTGCATTACAGTGAATAATGCACCTCAAATATTTAGTCTTTTTTAATAACTTGAGTTCTTTATATGTAAGAAACAAGAGATCAAGGAGCCTGGGTATCTTCTTTAGAACCTGCAGATAACAACTGGCTGAGTTGAGATTCAAACCCATGACATTCATCTTCACTGCAAATATTCCTTCTGTCAAATGACAGATAGTGACTGACCCAAAGGGTTTTGACGACTGATGACAAAGTTATACAAGAGACACAGAACAATGAGGAAGATGCCAGAGAAATGACCTGGGTCACTTCCAGAGGCATAATTCAAGCAAAATGTGTTATGAGTTTTCTATTAAGAAGTCTCAGGAACATCTCTGTGGATAAAGAGGAACACAGTGCAGACAAAAGACATAAGTGAACAGGATGCATTCAGCCCAAGAATGAGTGTGCAACTAAGCCATGGTGGGGTTTTCAGCTGGTTTCAGGTACTGAGTGTGTGCAGAGCCTTCCTGGTTGTTGGAGGTGTAATACCAGGTCACGTTGTTCTTCCATGAAGTCTTCTCTGATCTCCTATCAGAGTTAGTCTTGTGTTATCTGTGTTCTCAGAACATTCTCCTATAACTTGCAGCACAATAGTTTAGAGTGAAACTGGGACAAATTTTCTGAGTTAAAATCCAGGCTCTATCTTTTCATAGCTGTGACCTTGCATGACTTATTTAATGAATCCATGTGTCATTTTTCTCATATGAAAAACAGATAATAATGGTACTTGCTTCATAGAAATGTTACGAAGTTAGAATATGTATATATATGTGTATATATGTACATATTTATGCGTATGTGTGTATATGTATGGGCTTCCCTGGTGACACTAGTGGTAAAGAACCTGCCTGCCAATGCAGGAGACATAAGAGACAAGGGTTCAATCCCTGGGTCAGGAAGATTCCCTGGAGGAGGAAATGGAAACCTATTCCAGTATACTTGCTTGGAGAATCTCCCTGGACAGAGGAGCCTGGCGGGCCACAGTCCACAGGGTTGCAGAGTCAGGCACAACCAAAGTCACTTAGCATGCACATGTATCTATATCTATGTGTGTTAAGTTGCTTCAGTCGTGCCCAATTCTTTGCGACCCCTGAACTGTAGCACGCCAGGTTCTTCTGTCCATGGGATCCGCCAAGCAAGAATACTAGAGTGGGTTGTTATGCCCTCCTCCACAGGATCTTCCCCACCCAGGGCTCAAACCTGCATTGCCTACATTGCAAGCAGATTCTATATCTTTATGTATCTATATCTATATATCTATATCTATCTATATCTCTACTCTCTGTATCTTGAATTCCTACATCTCTATATCTATATAACTTAGACCTGAGCTTGGCATGATCTTCTAGACCTGTGGGTCCCCAGTTGGGTATGATTTTGTCCATCAGCATACATTTGACAGTATCTAGGAGAAGGCAATGGCACCGCACTCCAGTACTCTTGCCTGGAAAATCCCATGGACGGAGGGGCCTGGTGGGCTGCAGTCCATGGGGTCGCTAGGAGTCGGACATGACTGAGCAACTTCACTTTCACTTTTCACTTTCATGCATTGGAGAAGGAAATGGCAACCCACTCCAGTGTTCTTGCCTGGAGAATCCCAGGGACAGGGGAGTCTGGTGGGCTGACGTCTGATGGGGTTGCACAGAGTCAGACACGACTGAAGTGACTTAGCAGCAGCAGCAGCAGCAGAGAGAGTTTTGGTTGTCACACTGGGGGAGGGGATAGCTATTGGCATCTAGTGGGCAGAGGCCAGAGATGCTGCTAAAGTAAACCTCCTGCAATGCATATGACAGCTTCCTCCCCACTCCTTCAACAGAGAATCATTTGGTCCAAGTATTAATCATGCTGAGTTTGAGAGATACTGCTATTACCTGATGGCTCAGTGATGAAGAATCTGCCTGCAATGCAGAATCCTCAGGAGATGCAGTTTCCATCCCTGGGTTGGGAAGATCCCCTGGAGGAGGAAATGGCAACTTGCTCCAGTATTCTTGCTGGAGAATCCCATGGGCAGAAAAGCCTGGAGGGCTACAGTCCACGGGGTCCCATAGAGTTGGATAGGATTGAGCACGCATGCACACACACCCTAGGCTGTGGACTTTGTGTGAACCAAGAGTCTGCTAACCATACAGATATCTTTGTATTCATAATACCTCCTAGCAGGACTTCAGTGATGCTTCTTAAACACATTTTTAGGAACTTAGCTATCAGTTGCTAGAGTGGCTGATTAAGCGGCAAGCCCCAGTGGAAGTAACAATCAACCTTTAATCACTCACTGAAATGGTAGCAAGCATCCAAATCAAGGCAGATGCTGGCTCCCCCTTCTGTTTCTGCCTCCCTCCCCACCATGAAACAGCACACCAGTCCAGGTCAGTTGGGTCAGCATAGATGTGAAGTTATCTCACTCAGAAGAAAGCCCAAACAACAGGCTCCTACAGTTTATGGGCCAGGAGGTCAGGGAGGATGTAAAAAAGGGGAGGGCTAAGAGTGGAAAATAGTCAGAGTGGAGAAAAGTGTCTTCAAGCTTCCCCTTCCTTCTCCATGAGGGAGGCTTTGACTGAAGAGCTGGAAAAGAAAGAACCATAATCCAAGGCCTCAGATAAAGACCCATAAATAGGGCTCCTGGGCTAAGAATGCAAATGTGCAAAGAGCATCACTGGCCAGAGGGATCTGATTCTTTGGCTAAAACATTCACATTGCACTAGCTGTGTCCCATGGCTGGTGTAGGGAGGGCAGATTTCCTCTGTAAGTTCTGCTGGGTAAAACCTTTATAATTGAATTAATTTTTATATTTCTTTCAGCATTATTGGGATATAATTGACAAATAAGAGTTGAGTATATTTAAGGTGTGCAATAAGTTCCTTTGAAGTACATATATATTGTGAAAGGATACCACAAGCAAACTAATTAACATACCCTTTCCCCATATAGGAATAAGTTTACCGCAGCCCCCCCCCCCACCCCGACCAGTTGCACTAGGGCCCCAATAAAGCCTTGCCTGGAAACAAGCAAACAAACCAACAGCACATATCTATCACCTAAATTGGCTCCTTTTCTATGAGATCAATTAAGGTCTACTTTTGTAGTAAATTTAAAGGTTTTAATACAGTATTATCAGCAATGGATATACAAACATTAGATATCATGCACTATTTATCTTTTGGCATCTGGCTTATTTCACTTAGCATCATGTCCTCCATGTTCATCCACACTGTTGAAAATGACAGGTTTTCTTCCCTAGCTAGCCCATCCATAGGGCCCTTACTCGTGAAGGACTTAATTAATGAGTAGAATTATATATCTTAAGGAAAAATAAACCTAACCAAAGTATATATGAATGGCTATATACTTCCACTTAACCATCACAAATGCTAGTAACTAGTACTTGTGGACTATTTTACTTATTTTAGATAATAATAAGGAAGCATACATTTCTATTATTACGATAAAAATTTTCAGCCAAACACATTTTATGCTTTAACCTGACCTAAGGTAGCATGGGAAATAGATGGGGAAACAGTGGAAACAGTGTCAGAATTTATTTTTTTGGGGGGGCTCCAAAATCACTGCAGATGGTGACTGCAGCCGTGAAATTAAAAGATGCTTATTCCTTGGAAGGAAAGTTATGACCAACCTAGATAGCATATTCAAAAGCAGAGACATCACTTTGCCAACAAAGGTCTGTCTAGTCAAGGCTATGGTTTTTCCAGTAGTCATGTATGCATGTGAGAATTGGACTGTGAAGAAAGCTGAGCACCAAAGAATTGATGCTTTAGAACTGTGGTGTTGGAGAAGACTCTTGAGAGTCCCTTGGACTGCAAGGAGATCCAATCAGTCCATCCTAAAGGAGATCAGTCCTGGGTGTTCATTGGAAGGACTGATGCTGAAGCTGAAACTCCAATACTTTGGCCACGTCATGCGAAGAGTTGACTCATTGGAAAAGACTCTGATGCTGGGAGGGATTGGGGGCAGGAGGAGAAGGGGACGACAGAGGATGAGATGGCTGGATGGCATCACTGACTCGATGGACATGAGTTTGGGTAAACTCCCAGAGTGATGGACAGGGATGCCTGGCATGCTGCGGTTCATGAGGTTGCAAAGAGTTGGACATGACTGAGTGACTGAACTGAATTGAACTGAAGGTAGCATGGGAGGCCAGTGGAGACTGACCCTAGCAAAACAGACCATACATGCCCACTTTTAGTGGGTAACATTTAATTGTTTTGGCTTCCCGGGTAGCTCAGTAGATGAAGAACCTGCCTGCCAATGCAAGAGACATATGAGATGTGTGTTCCATCCCTGGATCAGGAAGACCCCCTGGAGAGGGAAATGGCAACCCACTCCAGTACTCTTATCTGGAAAATCCCATGGACAGAGGAACCTGGCAGGCTGCAGTCTATGGGGTCATGAAGAGTCAGACACGACTGAGTGATTGAGCATGCACACATATTTAATTGTTTATTAGTAAACTCAAGCCCAGTGAGAATGCTGTATTAATGTGAGAACACTAAAGTAAAATAAAAATTTTGAAAACAATAACTTAAACACCCTTTCACAAGAGACAGTCTAGAGTGGAGCTCTGGGGTTAGACTGGCTAAATATGAGTCTGACATCCACAAGCTGTGTGACTTTGGAAAAGTTACTTGGCTTCTCTGTGCCTATTTTTTCTCATATTTTATTGATATCATCATCATTATTGTGTACATGAGGAGTCAGTGTGTTGATTTCTGTAGAATTCTTAAGAAAATAACCGGCATAGAGCAAGCCCTATAGGAATCTTTACTGTTTCAAGATTTCTTTAGCATCAAGGAAGACTTCTGGCTGGAAGTCACTATTAGACTGAGACCTGAAGCTCAGGAAGTTAGCCCGGCAAAGCAGAGTGATGGACAGGCCAGGTAGAGAGGGTGCAGCCCGTGCTTAGAACCCGAGGTGAGAAAATACAACTCACAGGTTGACTGCAATTTTCAAGGACACTGTGATGGGAAGAGAAAGCGGGTGATGAATCTCCAGTGTCAGAGGAGGATTTAGAATTTTACCCTAAATTAGCAGACCATTACTGAAGGAGACTGAGAAGGTCATAATTTTCCCGATTTTCTCACCTGCTCCTGATGCCCCAGGCTCCATCACTACAGCAGTGCACTCCCGTTTGACACGCTCTCTGGTTTCTCTGATATCATTTGCAGCTCCTCTCCTCTGACAAGACTCAGATTTGTGCCACCAGTTACTTCTGCCCCTAGCTACAAAAATGTGGCTTTTTCCTGTGCTGTTTTTAGGCTGCTACCCTGGCAATGAAACATGCAGCCCCGGGGCAGGGGAAAATGAACTCTTCCAGAGTTTCTCTGCACTAAAAAATATATGGTACTTCTCTTCTTATATGCAATTCAAAATGCAATTTTTATTACCTTGAATTTCTTTATTTTCAGTAAGAGTAATTTCTGAATTACTCTTACTGAAAATAAAGGTCTCTGATGCACAACTCTAGAGTTTTATTTACTTTTATTTATTTGTTTGTTTACTCTTACTAAGATATAATTGATATTTAATACTGTACCTTTAAGGTGTATCTGTCAACTTGATATGTATTAATACCATCGTCATGTTGGCTAACACCTCTGTCAAGTCACATGATTATCATTTCTCTTCTGTGGTCAGATCAATTAAGACCTAGTCTCTTCGACACTTTGAAGTTTAGAGTGCAATAATACTAACTAAAATCACTGTGCAGTGCCTTAGATCTTCAGATCTTTTTCATCTTCTTGTTGTAAATTTGTAGCCTTTAAAGACATCCCCCTAACCCCCGGCCCCTGGTGATTCCCTTCTGGGTGTTCTTTGTTTCTGTGAATTTGACTTTTTTTGATTTTACATGTAAGTGACACCTTTCAGTATTTGACACCCTCTGACTTCTCTCATTTAGCACAATGCCCTCAAGGCTTACTATAGAAAAAACATAAACCAATGGAAAGATATCTAGTGTTCATGAATCTAAAAGTTTATTGACCTTAAATTCCTTCCTCTTCTCTCCTGTCTGCTTTACTTGTGTCTTGAAGTGAAAAGTGAAAGTTGCTCAGTCAAGTCTGACTCTTGGTGAGACTTGGACAGTAGACTCTTGGTAGCCTTGGACAGTGACCCCATGGACAGTAGCCCGCCAGGCTCCTCTGTCCATGAGGATTCCCCAGGGAAGAATACTGGAGTGGGTTGCCATTTCCTATTCCAGGGGATCTTCCCAACCCAGGAATTGAACCCAGGTCTCCCACATTGCAGGCGGATTCTTTACCATCTGAGCCGTTTTTGTCTTAGGCATATGCCTTAACCGATGGAAAAGTCCAGCCAGATTTTAAGGATTTATTTATTTATTTTGGTACAAGTCACATTTAGAAAGAAATAGTACAAATGAACCTATTTGCAAAGCAGAAATAGAGACACAGGTCTAGAGAACGAACATGGACATCAAAGGGGAAAAGAAGGAGTAAGTTGGGAGATGTATATACACTGCTGCTGCTGCTGCTAAGTCGCTTCAGTCGTGTCCGACTCTGTGTGACCCCATAGATGGCAGCCCACCAGGCTCCTCCATCCCTGGGATTCTCCAGGCAAGAACACTGGAGTGGGTTGCCATTTCCTTCTCCAATGCATGAAAGTGAAAAGTGAAACTGAAGTCATTCAGTCGTGTCTGACTCTTAGCGACCCCATGGACTGCAGCCTACCAGGCTCCTCCGTCCATGGGATTTTCCAGGCAAGAGTACTGGAGTGAGGTGTCATTGCCTTCTCTGGTATATACACTAGTATGTATAAAATAGATACCTAATGAGAACCTTGGAGAAGGCAATGGCACCCCACTCCAGTACTCTTGCCTGGAGAATCCCATGGACGGAGGAGCCTGGTAGGCTGCAGTCCAAGGGGTCGCTAAGAGTCAGAGACGACTGAGCGACTTCACTTTCTCTTTTCACTTTCATGTATTGGAGAAGGAAATGGCAACCCACTCCAGTGTTCTTGCCTGGAGAATCCCAGGGATGGGGATCCTGGTGGGCTGCCATCTCTGGGGTCACACAGAGTCGGACACAACTGAAGCGACTTAGCAGCAGCAATGAGAACCTACTATACAGCAGTAGGGGAAAAAAGAAGGGACAGTGTCTTTGTAGGATACAAGTTAAGTTAACTTTAAAAATGCATTCCAATATACAGGAGATCCAGACAAATATTTTAAGAATTTTTTAATCCTTAAAATTGGACAAAAGGTAATTGGACATTCCAGGCTCCAATAAAATAGTCTGTGGGTGGTACCTTGCAAAACCAGTGGGAGAATAGTAGCAGAGAGTGTAAAGCAAAGTGAAATATGACTAAGTAATTTAACTTATATGCAGAGTACATCATGAGAAATGCTAGGCTGGAAGAAACACAAGCTGGAATCAAGATTGCCAGGAGAAATATCAATAACCTCAGATATGCAGATGACACCACCCTTATGGCAGAAAGTGAAGAAGAACTAAAAAGTCTCTTGATGAAAGTGAAAGAGGAGAGTGAAAAAGTTGGCTTAAAGCTCAACATTCAGAAAATGAAGATCATGGCATCTGGTCCCATCACTTCATGGGAAATAGATGGGGAAACATTGGAAACAGTGTCAGACTTTATTTTTGGGGGCTCCCAAATCACTGCAGGTGGTGATTGCAGCAATGAAATTGAAAGACACTTACTCCTTGGAAGGAAAGTTATGACCAACCTAGATAGCATATTCAAAAGCAGAGACATTACTTTGCCAACAAAGGTCCGTCTAGTCAAGGCTATGGCTTTTCCAGTAGTCATGTATGGATGTGAGAGTTGGATTGTGAAGAAGGATGAGCACGGAAGAATTGATGCTTTTGAACTGTGGTGTTGGAGAAGATTCTTGAGAGTCCCTTGGACTGCAAGGAGATCCAAGCAGTCCATCCTAAAGGAGATCAGTCCTGGGTGTTCATTGGAAGGACTGATGTTGAAGCTGAAACTCCAATATTTTGGCCACCTCACATGAAGAGTTGACTCACTGGAAAAGACCCTGATTATGGGAGGGATTGGGGGCAGGAGGAGAAGGGGACGACAGAGGATGAGATGGCTGGATGGCATCACTGACTCGATGGACATGAGTTTGAGTCAACTCTGGGAGTTGATGATGGACAGGGAGGCCTAGAGTGCTGTGATTCATGGGGTCGCAAAGATTCAGACATGACTGAGTGACTGAACTGAACTGAACATGATAAAGAATATCAGCCAGTTGTCCCCACATCCATGCAGCTGGCAGTGTCTACATTCAGACATCCTGACTTCCTGGACATTCCCACAGATGTCATCCATGGCCAGTCTTTCCACATGTGATCAGTGTCCCATCACCAAGTCAAGGGCATTGCTCCAGCCAGTCTCCTTTATCCCTTCTGCATAGTTAAATGTGTCCTTTAAGCCCATCATTGCCATTAGCATATACACCTTCTGTTACTATCTCATCTTAAAAGTAGACCAAAACCCAAAACGAAACAAAACACCCTCTTGACCTTATTCTCTCTAATAGATACCAGTTCTTTTTTTGCAGTGAAATTACTTGAAAAAAATTGTCTTTACTTTGTAGGTCTGATTCTTTCTTCTCTTTCTCTCTTATGCAGGTTTTGCCCCCTCTCTGCTTCCTCCCAATGCATTCAGCACTAACACTGATCCAGCTGTTGATTGAAAAAAAAAATCACAACCTAAAATGTGAGAGCTAGGTTGTATATGGTGGACAAAACTGAGGACTTTAGCCTGGGGCACAGCATCTCACAAAGTTCTGAGAGCTTTTCTGAAGAGGCAAGGAGGGGGAAGGGGGATCAGGATATTTGAGTTTTCACAACAAAGAACAGGTAGTCAGAGCATCAAAAGATTAGTGGTGGTTTATTTGCTAAATCGTGTCCATCTCTTGTGACCCCATGGACTACAGCCCGCAAGGCTCTTCTGTCCATGAGATTTCCCAGGCAAGAATATTTGAGTAGGTTGTCACTACTTTCTCCAGGGGATCTTTTGGATCCAGGAATCAAACCTGGGGCTCCTGTATTGCAGGCAGATTTGTTACCGACTGATCTACAAGGAAAGCCCATCAAAAGATTACTGTTAATTAAAGAAAAGTGGATATTTCAAGGTAATGAATTTAGTGCTTTTCTGTATATGGGAAGATTCAAGAACCTGGGTCCACTGAAATCATTCCTTTGCTATATGCCTCGCTTATCTGGGGCCAGTATCCTGGGCTTCTCATAAGTCTTCTCACAGTCCACCACTGGAGGTTGCTGCAGCAGCTGACTGCTAGATGGTGGACATCAGGTCTCCATCCTGAGTTCCCCCAGGGCTCACCATCTGGTGGTTGTAATGTGATGACTTGATGGCTGAGGCATGCTTTGTTTACTGACTTGGCAGGCAATATTTTTCATTCACACAGTGATCACTTCTCAGTATGCATCCAGTTGACCTTCAGCACCATTTGACATAGTCAGTCTCCCTCTCTTCCTTGAAAACCTCAGCACACATGGCCTCCTATAGTCCTTTCCTGGTTTCACCTGTCTCCAGGGGCTGCTCTTCCACACTGTACTTTGCTGGGGTCTCTTCCCCAATCTGTTGACCCTGCTCATGATTCCAGTCTTGAACTTGGTCCTTCTCTTTCACATGTAGCACCCTTGTTTCTCTCATCCATTCTGATGGCTTTAAATCCCTCTTAGGCGTTTATAGTGATGAATTCTTTAAACTCAACCCCAAATTCTGAACTTACACATCCAACTGTTCACTGGAAATTTCTGCTTGGATGTCTAGTTGTCAATGTTGTTATTGTTCAGTTGCTAAGTCATGTCCAACTCTTTGGGATCTCATGGACTACAGCATGCCAGGCTCCTCTGTCCTCCACTGTCTCCTGGAGTTTGCTCAAATTCATGTCCATTGAGTTGGTGATGCTATCTAACCACCTTATCCTTTGCCACCCTCTTCTCTTTTGGCCTTTAATCTTTCCCAGCATCAGAGTCTTTTCTAATGAGTCAAGTCTTTGCATCAGGTGGCCAAAGTATTGGAGCTTCAGCTTCAGCATCAGTCCTTCCAATGACTATTCAGGGTTCATTTCCTTTAGGCTTGTCAATGCATGCTATCATTGCCACACCGGATCCTTGGTCTCTCCTCCATGACTTACAGTTTCCCCATCTCAGTTGATGGTAATTCTATCCTTCTGATGCTCAGGCCAATTTTCTTGGAATCATTTAGATTCTTTCTCTCACATCCCAGATTTAAACCATTAGGATAACCTTTTGATTCTGCCTTCAAAATATACCCCTAGAATCTGTTCCTCCCCTGGTCCAGGCATTTCGAGCCACCATGCCCTCCTGCCAGAAATATTATAATCATCTCCTAATTGGTCTCCTTGCTTTTTCATTCATTTTATTTCATAGCCGGTCCCCCTACAGCATTGTCCTCAACACTGCACTGCCAGAGTTTTAGTTGCTCAGTCGAGTACAACTCTTTGTGACCCCAGGGACTCCAGCCCTACAGGCTCCTCTGTGCATGCGATTATTCAGGCAAGAATACTGGAATGGGTTGCCATTTCCTTCTCCAGGGGATCTTCTCCACCCAGGGATGGAACTTGGATCTCTTGCATTGCAGGCATACCTTTACTGTCTGAGCCACCAGGGAAAACACACTGCCAGAGGGATGCTGTGAAACGTGCCATCTTTCACTGTTGAAAGCCCTCCGGTGGCTCCTCTACTTACACAGAGTAAAAGCCAAAGCCTTTGCAATGTCCAAGATTCTAAGTGATCTGACTTCCCTAATACTTTTCTGATCTTATTTTTCTACTATTTTTCACTTACCTCCTCCAGCCTCACTGGTCTTGATGTTCCCAGACTTTCCAGGCAAGTTTCTATCTTTGCCTTAAGTCTTCCCACTGCTTACAGGCACTTGGTGAAGGTATGCTACATTTCCTCCCCTCCAAGACTTTTCACAAATGTCAACTTTGAATGACCGTCTTGATCCACTTACTTAAAATGACATGTCCTGGGGGCTTCCCTGTTGGCTCAGTGATAAAGAATCCACCTGCCAATGCAAAAGACATAGTTTTTAAAAAAATTTATTTATTATAATTGGAGGATAACTACTTTACAATATTGTGATGGTTTTACCATACATCAATAGGAATTGGCCATAGGTATATATGTGTCCCCACCATCCTGAATCCCCCTCCAACCTCCCTCCCCACCCTGATCCGGGAAGCTCCCACATGCCAGGAGCAACTGAACCCATGTGCTACAACCATTGAGCCTGAACTCTAGAGCTCGGGAACGACGACTACTGAAGCCCTCTCACCAAGACCCTGTGCTTCCTAACAAGAGAAGTCACTGCAAAGAGAATCCTGTGCACCCCAACTAGAGAGTAGCCCCTGCTCACTGCAACTAGAGAAAAGCCCATGTGGCAATGAAGATCCAGTGTAGCCAAAACTAAGTAAATAATAAATAAATAACAAAGCATTAAGAAATAAAGACTCCTAGGGTAGGCTGAATAAAATCTCCCCAGAGAGTTCTTATTTTTCAGGGAGTTACACGGAAATGCTTCTTACACAATGATTCTGCAGCAAAATGTTTGCTGTCTTCCAACACACTTTGCAGTATAGGATGACAAATTCAACAGCTTTTAGCTCATATAAAAGTAATGAGATGATTGGGGAGCACTTTGTACCTGTGAAGTGCTATCCAAATGCTGCATAATAACGACATTCGGAGCCTGGCATCATTTTAAGGGCAGCTACATTCTCTTCTGTCTCTCCCATCACATTACTCTTGTGAAAAATGAAACATTAACTATCTACTGAGGAACAGGATGTGCAGCCTACTGGTTGACCAGATAGAGTGCTTTTCGAGAGGGTGGTGCAAGGCAGCCCCACTCTGTAATATGCAGGCCTGAAAGATTCAGATTCTTTTCTACCAAATTTCATTCTGGTAAAGTTTTTGACAATTTTCCACAACCAAACTGCTTCCAAATAATGCTAATGCAAACTCCATTATCTATAGTCTTTGTTCTTTCTTACATGTAAATGAAACTATACATCATTTGACATTTCATAGCCAAAATGTGTGTGTGTATTTGTGTGCGTGTGTGTCTACCCACACTGAATGGCTTTTCTATTAATTAGCACACCTCTTTATATAGAGTTACCATCTTTGGAAGCCAATGGGGTCTTTAGCAGCTATTTCATTCAGTCCCTTCATTACAAAAGTGAAAAAACTTCCCAGAGCTGTTAAATGACTTGCCTGCAAATTTGGAAGACTCAGCAGTGGCCACAGGACTGGAAAAGGTCAGTTTTCATTCCAATCACAAAGAAAGGCAATGCCAAAGAATGCTCAAACTACCACACAATTGCACTCATCTCACATGCTAGTAAAGTAATGCTCAAAATTCTCCAAGCCAGGCTTCAGCAATATGTGAACCACGAACTTCCTGATGTTCAAGCTGGTTTTAGAAAAGGCAGAGGAACCAGAGATCAAATTGCTAACATCCGCTGGATCATGGAAAAAGTAAGAGAGTTCCAGAAAAACATCTATTTCTGCTTTATTGACTATGCCAAAGCCTTTGACTGTGTGGATCACAATAAACTGTGGAAAATTCTGAAAGAGATGGGAATACCAGAACACCTGATCTGCCTCTTGATAAGTTTGTATGCAGGTCAGGAAGCAACAGTTAGAACTGGACATGGAACAACAGACTGGTTCCAAATAGGAAAAGGAGTACATCAAGGCTGTATATTGTTACCCTGTTTATTTAACTTATATGCAGAGTACATCATGAGAAACGCTGGACTGGAAGAAACACAAGCTGGAATCAAGGTTGCCAGGAGAAATATCAATAACCTCAGATATGCAGATGACACCACCCTTATGGCAGAAAGTGAAGAGGAACTAAAAAGCCTCTTGATAAAAGTGAAAGTGGAGAGTGAAAAAGTTGGCTTCAAGCTCAACATTCAGAAAACGAAGATCATGGCATCCAGTCCCATCATTTCATGGGAAATAGATGGGGAAACAGTGGAAACAGTGTCAGACTTTATTTTTCTGGGCTCCAAAATCACTGAAGATGGTGACTGCAGCCATGAAATTAAAAGACGCTTACTCCTTGGAAGGAAAGTCATGACCAATCTAGATAGCATATTCAAAAGCAGAGACATTACTTTGCCAACAAAGGTCCGTCTAGTCAAGGCTATGGTTTTTCCTGTGGTCATGTATGGATATGAGAGTTGGACTGTGAAGAAGGCTGAGCGCTGAAGAATTGATGCTTTTGACCTGTGGTGTTGGAGAAGACTCTTGAGAGTCCCTTGGACTGCAAGGAGATCCAACCAGTCCATTCTGAAGGAGATCAACCCTGGGATTTCTTTGGAAGGAATGATGCTAAAGCTGAAACTCCAGTACTTTGGCCACCTCATGCGAAGAGTTGACTCATTGGAAAAGACTCTGATGCTGGGAGGGATTGGGGGCAAGAGGAGAAGGGGATGACAGAGGATGAGATGGCTGGATGGCATCACTGACTCGATGGACGTGAGTCTCAGTGAACTCTGGGAGTTGGTGTTGGACAGGGAGGCCTGGCGTGCTGTGATTCATGGGGTCACGGAGAGTCGGACACGACTGAGCGACTGATCTGATCTGATCTGAGGTTATACAACAAGTTAAAGGCAGTGTTGATGGATAATCACCAACTGTCTCATCAACCTGAAAACTTTTAAGGTCCTTTCTTATCAGGTATTTTGAAAATGATACAAATTAACTAATTCACAAAACAGAAAGAGACTCAAAGACTTAGAGAACCAGGGATGAAGAGTAGGGGAGAAAGGATATTTAGTGATTTTGGGATTGACAGGTACACACAGCTATATTTAAACAGGATAACCAACAAGGACCTACTGTACAGAGATGAAACTCTGTTCAACATTATGTAGCAACCTAAATGGGGGAAAAAAATTGAAGTAGAATAGATACATGTTTGTGAAAGTTGCTCAGTCCTGCCAGATTCTGCAACCCCATGGACTATGCAGGCCATGGAATTCTCCAGGCCAAAATACTGGAGTGGGTAGCCTTTCCTTCTCCAGAAGATACATGCATATGTATAACTGAATCACTTTATTAAACATCTGGAACTAATACAACATTGTTAATAAACTATACCTCAATATAAAATACAAAGTTAAAAAAGAAAAAATTCTGGCAGGGCAACCTATGACAGTCTATTTGAAACAATGATCATGTTAAAATAATAAGTTGGTGGTAAGAATTGGCTTGTGTTCAGATGTAGCCAAATAATGCAGGAGAGGACTGAGCATCCCACGCTCAGTAGACGTTGATCACTGGAGTTCTCTTAGGTGGGCACTTTCCAACTTTCTTTCCAACCCTCTCATTATAAAAACTTAACTGTTGTTCTCAGATTGCATATTTGCATACGTTGGCTCCGTAGGATCTTGTTCCTGATTAAAGGGCTTGTTGCTGCCAATTCTCAGGGAAGGCGGCTGCGACTGAAGGCTTGATAATCATTTTTTATGCATCAAGGAAGGCACAAGAATCTTCAAACCATAATCATTTCTATAAACATAGACAAGCCGTAAATTGTGACTGATACAAATTAAACTATGTTCCTCAGTAATTATATTTTAGAGATTGTGCACCACATACCCAAACACAATTTTAAACTCAGAAAACTGTAATTGCATGTTTAGTGCCTAGCACTCTTTGTAGGTTTCGCTCTGCATGAGTTATTCCAAGGAAATTGATTTCCTGGGCACATTACCAGAAGGTTCATTAGGCCATTGGCATGACTTTCCCTATATTATTATTATTATTCTCATCATGTCAATCATATTTTTTCAAGTGGGGGAGGTAGGTCTTCAAGCCATCATGATGAGGAGTAACCAAATTCTCCCAAATGTCTCTCTAATCTGTTGTCTTTATCATCACTTGTCAATATCAGTGTTGAGCTCTTT
The DNA here is from genome assembly GCF_032452875.1 of Bos javanicus. Taxonomy (NCBI): domain Eukaryota; kingdom Metazoa; phylum Chordata; class Mammalia; order Artiodactyla; family Bovidae; genus Bos; species Bos javanicus. Next base: position 107,040,021 of record NC_083873.1, read on the forward strand.
CATATCTTCTTGCTGGGAGACTTTTAGCACCTCTGGTTGGTCCCCACATCTGCAGTCTCATCTTCTAAGTGTGCTCAGTCAGTTGTGTCCAACTCCTTGTGATGCTGTGGACTGTAGCCTACCAGGCGCCTCTGCCCATGGAATTCTTCAGGCAAGAGTTCTGGAGTGGGTTGCCATTTTATACTGCAGGGACTGAAGCTGAGTCTCTCCTGTTTTGGCAGGCAGATTTTTACCACTGCACCACCTGGGAAGCCCTCCCCCTCTATAGCAGTTTTATAATAATGTCTACTGACCATGACCTTGAGTAAACAAATCATATCACAGCCACCCTCCCTGCCCACCACATGCACACACCAGACAAGGCAGTACTTAAAGCTAGTCTTATCATCCTTAAGGACATTGAAGCCTTTTTAAAAGTTGGTAAGAGCATCAGGAACTTACACAGAGATGTCTGTGGTAGGTTCTGTGATAGAATCCAAGGATGTGTGGCATAGTTGGGGTTTCCTTAAAATCAAACACCTAGACAAGGGTTAGGATACTGGGGGTTTATTTGGAAAATGTTCTCAGGAATCAAAACTGAAAAAACGAGAAAGTCAGAGAGAGAAAGGAAAGCTGTATGGGGTACATTAATGATTAGGTTATGGGCTGTGGGCCAGTGGGGCCCAGGCTTGCTCTTAGCGCTCTGAGAACTTGGAACCCAAAGCCTGAACTGTGATGGCGCTGGGACATTTGTCCCTAAATCTCACCTTCCATGGATTAAGACATTTTCCTGGAGATGTTAGCATCTCCCCCTTTCCCTACTTCTCTGTTGGTTGCTCCTTTGTTCTCTAAAGAAAATCACCTTGGTTACAGAAAAAGCTCTCAGGCTAAAAGTTACAAACTGGGAGCCATACAATTACAGGTCCTTGATTTGGGAGGCTGCTCCCTAGAGGAAAACTCATCTTACAGCTGCAGGTGAGCTCAGGTGGGCTAAGCCTTGTGGGACAGGACACCAGCAGTGTTTGTTACAACAAGGAAACCATATTATTATAGCATCTGTCTTTCAGTCTTTGGTGAGCTTCCACTCATAACCTACAAGGAAAAGTTGAGGAAAATTCTCTCCTGATGCTTGACCCCAATCCTCCCCAATGAGCTCTTGCTTGGTCATCCTTTTTTGCCAAACACACAGTGAGCTAAGGACCATTTCAGGCTTAGCACATAACCTGACCTTAGCTGCATCACTGTTGCCCGGCATCATCAAGTCCATCTGCTTCGCTTTTTTTATAATGTCTCCACTCTCCTCTGCACTACATGCTCTAGCCCTATTGAACAGCTCTATTGCCTAACTGTTTTGTCATCTCTCTTGTTGTTGTTTAGTCAGTCATATCTATTGTGACATCATGGACTATAGCCCACCAGGCTTCTCTGTCCATGGAGATTCTCCAGGAAAGAATACTAGAGTGGGTTGCCATGCCCTCTTGTAGGGGATAATCCCAACTGAGGGGTCAAACCCAGGTCTCCTGTATTGCAAGCAGATTCTTTACCATCTGAGCCACCAGGGAAGCCCAAGAATAATAGAGTGGGTAACCTATCCCTTCTCCAGGGGATCTTCCCAATCCAGGAATCAAATCAGGGTCTCCTGCATTGCAGATGGATTCTTTACCAGCTGAGGTACCAGGGAAGCCCCAAACATATCTAGAAATGGTCATTTGGCAAAAGATGTTTTCATACAGTTTGGGGGTAAAGGAAGCCATCCAACAGAACCATGCCATAAACAACACCGATAGGTGCAGACTTCCAGGCTAGAATCCTTCCCAAGCCCACAGCTTCTGCTTACCTCTGTCTGGTCCAGGACCCTGGCCACAAGGGAAACAATCCCTGAGAGGTTTGATTTTCTAGGTAGGCTGGAAACACATTATAGAGAGCCTTAAATACTGGGCAAAGGCATTTGGATTGTGTTCTGTAGACTAGGATGAGTCATCGCGAAGAGCGGCTACTTGTCTTCAGGACATGGCCCAAACTCATGAAGAGGTTGTGACGAGTCTTCCGTGAGCTGGCACTTGGTTTTATCTCCTTCTCTGCTTATAGCACTTGATCAAAACCACTTTCCCTTTCGTTCACACCCACACACCCACCCACTCCGTGGATGAGTTGGTGACTCATATGTAATTACTTGAACTGCTTTTGCCCTCTCTGGAGAATCTGGCGATTACAGGTTAACCCTAGAATGGGGTGAGCAGACAAAAAGAACACATGGATACAAGAGACATGAAGAAAATGTTAAAAGGTTGGTGGTGGCTCAGCGGTAAAGAATTCACCAGGAATGCATGAAAGAGATGGGGGTTCGATCCTTGGGTCAGGAAGATCCCCTGAAGAAAGAAATGGCAACCCACTCCAGTATTCTGGTCTGGGAAATCCCTTGGAATGGTAGGCTACAGTCCACAGAGTCTCAGAGACTTGGATATGACAGAAGTGACTGAGCATACACGCAAAACACCAAAGAGACACGTTGGAAACGCTCTCCTCCTGGGGTGCAGATTTCGGGGTTTTGTAATGCACCCATCTCTTTGCATCCTGAAGCACCCCAACTCATCACAGGAACAAACAGGAGGCACGGAAGGGACCCTGGCTCAGCTCTCAGAGGACAGTCCCTGCTGCAAGGCTGTTAGCCGAGCTGGCACTCTCTGTGGAACAGATGAGCTTTTAAAAGATTCAAGTTTGGTTCAAAATTCACAACTCGTGAGTTCCAAATGGTTCTAAATTTGGCTGCCTGCATTTTTCCCCCCAGCCGTGTGCCACCGAGCAAGACTTAGTGACTTCATCGAGTTAGAAAAACAAAGAGCCGTTACTGCCGCTCAGCAGAAATAAACTTGATGAGGACAAAGGGAGCGCATTGCAAATACGACAGCAACAGACCCTTAATTTTCTGCATTTTCCACTCAAACAGCTTTCTCTGGCATCAACAACAAAGCCGTTCGCTGAAAGAACACCGCCAGTTACGGGCTTACTTACAAGCAAAGTGGCACTAAGTGAGTTATCTTTCAGCTTTGTTGAACAAGCAAATTATATAGTAAATTAAATCACATTTTACTGTTCAGTTGGTGTGGTGCAAATTAAGAAGTGCACTTTGATTCAACCTTGCTTCTCCTGTTTATTTCACAGCCTGGATGTTCCAGTGTCGATACATGATCATTTAGCAGAGGACCCGTCAATTTTGTTTGTTGTTGTTGTTATTGTTGTTATTGTCGTTGTGGAGTTTACAAGTTCACGGAGAGCAGCCCACTCAGAATAGTATTGGCCTGGAACCAAAATAGCATGCTTTATTTGGACAGAATCTTTAGCCTCTGGTTAATTATTTAAGTGAATGATGTCTTCTTCCCTCTGTGTGTCTTCCAAGAAGTCTAACCAAAGACTTCACACACTCAAATGCACTGTTGCTAAGTCTAAAGGATGGCAAAAAGGGTGAATTCCAGGAGACAAGTAACTGATCTCCAGGGAAGGACGCTAGCTGGATTCCTTCTGGTAACTTGGTGGAAGGAAAAGTGACTCTTCCCTGAGTTTGTCAGACGTGGGTTGGAGTCGTGGCCAACATATGAAGCTATGTGAAACTGGGCGCGTTAATTACCTTGCAGTACCATTCCTTAAAGGAAGTTATGGATGTTGCAATTACTTATGCTCCAAAGTTAGTGCAAAGCAAATACTCAATAAATCCCTTTTTGTTTCTCTTATCAGGTCTTAATAATGACTACTTGAGGATTCAGAAAACACTTTGACTATCCTTCCTCTTCTCAGAACAAAGTCTGCTTCAGAAAGACAGGTGTAGTTCAGTTGGTGTTATTATGACAAACAGAAAAAAGAAAAAGATAACTGTAATTCCAGGCTTGTCAGCGTGAGGCCTAATGACACTCTCGCTATATATTTTCAGTGAAAAGGTCACATGGGTTAACCTACATTTTGGCATTTCTGACAAATGGGTCAGCGAAGATGGGAGTGTTAATTTATTTGAATGGATGTGTGGCAATGGTGTTCTGCAAAAAAACTGCTGTGCCAGGATACTCTGTCATAAAAATAAGAATGAACTGACAAAACCTCAGACACCCGCTAGGTACAGCCGTATCCACACGAGCTCTGTAGTCACTCTGATTCTTCTAAGTGTCCCACTTCTGGTTATCGGGGGAGACATTTAACTCTATCCTTGCCATTCTAAGTTTTGCAAACCATTTTCCTAGAGGTCAATGTATGCTATTGACATTTGAACTTTTTTCTTTACAAAGACATTCTCTAATAGTCCTGAGTTTAGCACTGTGTGTGTGTTAGTTGCTCAGTTGTGTCCGACTCTTTGCTACCCCCATGGACTGTAGGCTGCCAGGCTCCTCTGTCCATATAATTCTCCAGGCAAGAATACTGGAGTGGGTTACCATTCCCTTCTCCAGGAGATCGTCCCAACCCAGGGATCGAATCCGGGTCTCCTGCATTGCAGGCAGATTCTTTACTGTCTGAGCCACCAGGGAAGCCCTGGGTTTAGCATTAACTACTGGTAAAGGACATTGCTTTTTGCTTTCTGTTATTAATGTATTTTATTATCTTATACATTAATTTTTATCAGGAGGAAAGGTAAATAGAAGGAGAGGGACTCACCACTCTAGAGAACTCAGGAATATTATTATTAAGTTGGCTTCCCCTTTCAGCCATTTTTTGTAATAATTTCTGTCTGCTTTTAACACATGAGGAGGTTTGACCAACAATACAGCAGGAACCAGGACTAAAAACCACAGTATGAAATACTTCAGGAGAAGCAGAGTTTCTCAAGAATTGCATTCATTAACATCTCATATCTCATAATCAGATACCTTGGTGGTTTACCCTGACCTTATCCTTCTCCAATTCTTTCTGCACAACACTCACCTCCACATGGTTGGGGTGTTAAGAGTAAATTCCATGAAACTCAATAGCCTGTTAATTCAATAACCTTCTCTGTGGCTCCTTGGAGAAAAGAAGAATGATTTGGCCTTAGCAACAGGAAGTTTGTTCAATGACAAGGAAAATTTTGTTTTGTTTCTTCCACAGCAGGTATTCAAAAGGCTGGGAAGTCTTAGTTTCTCTGGTTGTGGTTTGAAGTTTTCTTTTGTTTGGTCTTGCATCAATACGATGTCTTTGTGGACATTAGAAGTCATGGACTTTGACTTTTGTACGTTGTTTTTCTAACAAACACACACTTAGCCATATTGAGCAATATTGACAATGACAAGGAAGAACTCTGATAGCTGGGAAATTCAATATCTGAAAACTGTAGTTACTACTGAGTGAATGCTGAGTCACTTCAGTTGTGTCTGACTCTTTGTGACTCTATGAAACATCGACGTCCAGTCTCAGTTCATTGGATTCTCCAGGGAAGAATACTGGAGTGGGCTTTTTGAGCCCTCCTCTAGGGGATAGTTACTATTACTAATAGCAAATTATTAGAGAGTGATGATAAGTACCTCAGCTTAAAAATAAGAAAACTGGGGCCAGAGAGGGTAAAATAATAATAACAACAACAACAACCAAAGCAAATTAAATAAAAACACACACCACTGAGAGCTGAGAGGCCATTCAGCGACTGCAAACACGACTGGAAAGGGAACTTAGAACTTTTGATCCTGGCAGCTTTTCAGTGTGGTCATTGTACCAGTTCAAGATTTCATACATTATTTAGTTTTCATTAACTCATTTTTGTTTTATTGAATAAATACTGTATGCATGGAGCTCCATGCTCTCACTGGAAGGTATACTACTCTTTGCATTATAGTTAAGAGTACAGGTGGGCTTCCCTGGTGGCTCAGATGGTAAAGAATCTGCCTGCAATGCAGGAGACCAGGGTTCGATCCCTGTGTCTGGAAGATCCCCTGGAGAAGCAAATAGCAACCCACCCCAGTATTCTTGCCTGGAGACTTCCATGGACCAGGGAGCCTGGCGGACTACCGTCCATGGGGGTAGCAAAGAGTCTGACATGACTGAGTGACTAACACCCACACTAGGAGTACAGAACCTGCACACTCTAGCCAGAATGTATTGTTGTTGTTTTAGTTGCTCAGTCATGTCTAAGTCTTTGCATCCCCAAGGACAGGAGCCCACAGGCTCCTCTGTCCATAGCATGCTCCAGGCAAGAATACTGAGATGTAGGTTGCTATTCCCTTCTCCAGGGGATCTTACTGAACCGGGGATTGGACCCACGTCTCCTGCGTGGCAGGCAGTCTTTACTCCAGGGCCACCAGGGAAATGCTGGTGTAAAAGTAACCAGAATATAACGTACTTTTCCCATATTCACCTCTCACAGATTGAATCACAGTAACATGGCTGTAGGACATGGGGTCGCAAAGATTCGAAAAGGATTTAGTGATTGAAAAAGAAGAAACAATAGAAAGATGATTCCTCTCCCATCCTCCCTGACCCATACAAGGATTCAGCAAAAAGGCAGACCTCTGCAAACCAGGAAAGGGGCCCTCCCCAGGAACCAAGTTGACTGGTACCTTGATCTTGGACTTCCCAGCCTCTCAAACTATGAGGAATAACTGGTGTTTTTTTTAAGCCACCCACTCTATGGTATTTTTGTTAGAGCATCCTGAGCTAATGACACTGAGTTTGCCATAATGAACACAGAGGCTACACGTAAGGGTTTTAAAGGCTGCTAATGAGCTGATGCTTTGGTATGTTTTCCATTACAAGTCTGTGATATGTCTTTTACCATTCCCTTATCTCCAGACCTCTGCTAATAATAGAGCTGAAGCTCAGAGAGGTAAAACAAATGGAATCAGTTTCCACAGGAATACATGACTGATCTGATCTTTCAGTCCACATCTCCCTGACTCCAAAACTCTTCTATGTCCAGATGCATATTTGGTGATTAATTTATCCACTTATTCAAACTCTATTCTAGCCACATGCCTGCATAAATAAATGTACACATAATTTTTGTTCTTGTAGCTCATTATCAAACAGAAGAAAGTAGAGTAACTAAGGAAAGTAATCCAAAGTCCAAATTTGCCTGGGTCTGAGGGCTTCCCAGGGGCCTGAAAGCTGTTTGCTAAAGCCAGGAAAGTCTCAGACAAACTAGATGATAATTAGGAAAATGAGGAGAAATGAGGGAAGTAGAAAGATCTAAATGTCTCAGACCAGAAGGGACTTAGCATTCTTTATTATATAATGCATCATAAAATAAATTTTATCTTAAAAGGCCTAAGAAGACTTCACAATATGATCTGTACTATATTCATAACTGAGCATTCATCAAATTCAAAAAGAGGAAATTGTTTCTTTCTCAAGGGGAAAATTCTAATTTATTGCAGTGGATGCTCCATGGATGGAGTGCCAAAGAACTGATGCTTTCACATTGTGGTTCTGGAGAAGACTCCTGAGAGTCCCTTGAACTGCAAGGAGATTAAACCAGTTGATACTAAAGGAAACCAACCCTGAAAATTCACTGGAAGGACTGATGCTAAAACTGAAGCTCCAATACTTTGGTCACTTGATAGGAAAAGCTGAAAACGACCCCGAAACTGAGAAAGATTGAAGGCAAAAGGAGAATGGAATGGCAGTGGATGAGACGGTTAGATACCATCACTGACTTAACGAACATGAATTTGAGCAAACTCCAAGAGACAGTGGAGGACAGAGGAGCCTGGAATGCCGCAGTCTACGGGGTTGCAAAGAGTCGGACATGACTGAACAACTAAACAACCAATGCTGTTAACAGTGACGGAGGAAGAACTTCCTTCCTTAGTCCAATTCTGAGTCTCCCTGGCAACTTTGAGGAATAAGAATGCAGAAATAGGAGACTTCCCTAGGGGTTCAGAGGTTGAGAATCTCCCTTACAATGCAGGGGACACGGATTAAATCTTTGGTGGGGAACTAAGATCCCATGTACCTCGAGGCAACCATCACACCGCACCTACGTAGTCTGTGTGCTCTGGAGCCCGAAAACCACAATCAAAGATCTGTATGCCACAGCTAAGACCTGACACTGCCAAAATAAAATAAACCTGAAAGAATCTTAAATACAGAATGCCAAGAGGAATGGAACGTGTCATTGTTGAGGAACACTAGAGATTAAAAGATGAGAGGAGAGCTGATTAATAACAATATTTCAAGATATTTAAAAAGGAATTTCCACTATTCTTCTTTTGTTCAATCCACATTGCTTTTCTAAATCTTATGAGCTTTGTGTTATAAACATATCCCATCTCAAGAGCAGACTGAGGGATACCAGAATAAAATGAATAATTGTGAAGTAAAGTGGTAGGTGGGCTTCCCAGGTGGCATTATTAGTGAAGAACCTACCTGCCAATGCAGGAGATGAAGGAGATGTACGTTTGATCCCGGGGTCAGGAAGATCCCCTGGAGGAGGACATGGCAATCCCCTCCAGTATTTCCACCTGGAGAATCCCATGGACAGAGGAGCCTGGCGGGCTACAGTCCATAGAGTTGCAAAGAATCGAACATGGCTGAAGTGACTTAGCATGCAGTGCATGCAAAGTGGTGGGTGCTAAAACAAAATCAGTGTGTATGGAGTCACCACCATATTCACAGCTTTATGTATTACATAGTACGCAGTCTAACACTGATCCTCAAGGAATTAAAGTTAGTTGGGAAAAAACTCTTAATTTTCTTGTATAACAGAGAGTGTATAAAACAGAAAATGACACAGTGGCATGCAAACATAAATTAAGAATATATCAAAGTCCAGGTCTTGTGTGTGAAAAAAAACATATATCACACCACATGTGTATGAGTGTGTGCGTATCTTCTGTTGAATGCATATTCTGTTATATAATAAAAATATCACTCAAACTGGCTTGTCCAGTAAAGAAGTAAATCATTTCATACAGGAAGCCTAGAAGTTGAGAAGATTCCAGGCTTGAAAGTACAGGACTCACTCATGATTATCTCAGGATTCATCTTGCTCTTATGTCTCTTTGGTCCTCAAGTTTGCCTCCAGAAAAGAAACCCCGGGATTGGAAAAACATCAGTTTTATATAAGAGGGTTTCTGGAAAATCTGCTCAATCTTTACCATAGAAAAAGACATTATTTTTTATTCCACTGGCCAGTTAAACAAAGCTGCTCCAGATGGAGACACTATTTCTCTTCCAAGGTTGTTTTTATACAATATCCTTGAAAAGATAATCTGGAACAGAAATACCATTCATGTCTTTGTTCAGAAATGTGAGAAACCCAGGGACAATGCCAGATCCAATAAATTAGATCTTCCTGCACCATGACTTGTGAATCATGTATATTCACTTGTAGAAATCTAATAACCCAATGGCAAGTTCATGTCCTCCAACCCTGTGTAGTGTAACCAATAGGTAGCTTGGTTTGGGTTAGTGATCAGAAACGTTTTCCCAGGGCCCTTGAGATGTAGCTATTAAAATTTTTTTTTACAAAGATACAAATGAACTTCTTTGCAAAATGGAAACATTACCACAGACATAGAAAACAGATTTGTGGTTACCAAAGGAGGAAGGAGGGGAGGGATATATTAATATGTTAATATTAGGAGATTGGGATTACCGTAAACATACTACTACATCTAAAATAGATAACCAACAAGGACTTACTGCAGGGAACTATACTCAGTAGTTTATAATAACCTACCAGGGAAAAGAATATGTAAAAGAATATATATACATGCTGCTAAGTCACTTCAGTCGTGTCTGACTCTGTGCGACCCCATAGACGGCAGCCCACCAGGCTCGCCATCCCTGGGATTCTCCAGGCAAGAACACTGGAGTGGGTTGCCATTTCCTTCCCCAATGCATGAAAGTGAAAAGTGAAAGTGAAGTTGCTCAGTCATGTCCGACTCCTAGCGACCCCATGGACTGCACCCTACCAGGCTCCTCTGTCCATGGGATTTTCCAGGCAAGAGTAGTGGAGTAGGGTGCCATTGCCCTCTCCAATATATATATATATATATATATATATATATATATATATATATATATATATATATCATACATATATATCTATCTTAATCACTGTGCTATATACCTGAAACTAATACAACAACTATACTTCAGTAAAAGAATATGTTTTTTCTTTTTCTTTTTTTCTTTATTTTTTTTCTACAGGAACCAGGCAGTTAATGTATAGAGAGTGGAACCAGCTAGGTTTACAATAAAGCAAACTGTAAAAGGTATGGGGCAGCATGTGGGCCAACACCAAACATAGCCAGCTGCAGGCCATTGCAGGTTTTCTGCTTGCAATCTCATCTCTAAAGCAAAACACAGAGATTAGTGGGCACAGGCTGTCAGTATTTTTTCTATAAAATGTTTTTATTAAAACACTGAAGCATGAATTTAAGATGCTATCCTCAACGTACTGTATTCAAAGAGCTGAAGTCTCACAATGATGAATGTGTTGATGCCTGTCTTGGCACACAATTGATGTCTACTGGGTGAATGAATGAACAAATGAATGAAAGGATGACTAACTCACAACTGAATCTAATTCAGGGTTTTGCTTCAGATTGAACTTTTTCCAGCTACCTTTATCCATTATATCATGGATTTTAAAATCTATTGATTTTAGTAAATTTAGACATTTTAGTAATTTTTTTAAAATTTTTATTTAATTTTTAAACTTTACATAATTGTATTAGTTTTGCCAAATATCAAAATGAATCCACCACAGGTATACATGTGTTCCCCATCCTGAACCCTCCTCCCTCCTCCCTCTCCCTACCATCCCTCTGGGTCGTCCCAGTGCACTAGCCCCAAGCATCCAGTATCGTGCATCGAACCTGGACTGACATCTCGTTTCATACATGATATTTTACATGTTTCAATGCCATTCTCTCAAACCTTCCCACCCTCTCCCTCTCCCACAGAGTCCAAGACTGTTCTATACATCACTGTCTCTTTTGCTGTCTCGAACACAGGGTTATTGTTACCATCTTTCTAAATTCCATATATATGCGTTAGTATACTGTATTGGTGTTTTTCCTTCTGGCTTACTTCACTCTGTATAATAGGCTCCAGTTTCATCCACCTCATTAGAACTGATTCAAATGTATTCTTTTTAATGGCTGAGTAATACTCCATTGTGTATATGTACCACTGCTTTCTTATCCATTCATCTGCTGATGGACATCTAGGTTGCTTCCATGTCCTGGCTATTATAAACAGTGCTGCGATGAACATTGGGGTACACGTGTCTCTTTCCCTTCTGGTTTCCTCAGTGTGTATGCCCAGCAGTGGGATTGCTGGATCATAAGGCAGGTCTATTTCCAGTTTTTTAAGGAATCTCCACACTGTTCTCCACAGTGGCTGTACCAGTTTGCATTCCCACCAAAGTGTAAGAGGGTTCCCTTTTCTCCACACCCTCTCCAGCATTTATTATTTGTAGACTTTTGGATTGCAGCCATTCTGACTGGTGTGAAATGGTACCTCATAGTGGTTTTGATTTGCATTTCTCTGATAATGAGTGATGTTGAGCATCTTTTCATGTGTTTGTTAGCCATCTGTATGTCTTCTTTGGAGAAATGTCTATTTAGTTCTTTGGCCCATTTTTTGATTGGGTCATTTATTTTTCTGGAGTTGAGCTGGAGGAGTTGCTTGTATATTTTTGAGATTAGTTGTTTGTCAGTTGCTTCATTTGCTATTATTTTCTCCCATTCTGAAGGCTGTCTTTTCACCTTGCTAATAGTTTCCTTTGATGTGCAGAAGCTTTTAAGGTTAATTAGGTCCCATTTGTTTATTTTTGCTTTTATTTCCAATATTCTGGGAGGTGGGTCATAGAGGATCCTGCTGTGATGTATGTCAGAGAGTGTTTTGCCTATGTTCTCCTCTAGGAGTTTTATAGTTTCTGGTCTAACATTTAGATCTTTAATCCATTTTGAGTTTATTTTTGTGTATGGTGTTAGAAAGTGTTCTAGTTTCATTTTTTTACAAGTGGTTGACCAGATTTCCCAGCACCACTTGTTAAAGAGATTGTCTTTAATCCATCGTATATTATTGCCTCCTTTGTCAAAGATAAGGTGTCCATATGTGCGTGGATTTATCTCTGGGCTTTCTATTTTGTTCCATTGATCTATATTTCTGTCTTTGTGCCAGTACCATACTGTCTTGATAACTGTGGCTTTGTAGTAGAGTCTGAAGTCAGGTAGGTTGATTCCTCCAGTTCCATTCTTCTTTCTCAGGATCACTTTGGCTATTCGAGGTTTTTTGTATTTCCATACAAATTGTGAAATTATTTGTTCTAGCTCTGTGAAGAATACCGTTGGTAGCTTGATAGGGATTGCATTGAATCTATAAGTTGCTCTGGGTAGTATACTCATTTTCACTATATTGATTCTTCCAATCCATGAACATGGTATATTTCTCCATCTATTAGTGTCCTCTTTGATTTCTTTCACCAGTGTTTTATAGTTTTATATATATAGGTCTTTAGTTTCTTTAGGTAGATATATTCCTAAGTATTTTATTCTTTCCGTTGCAATGGTGAATGGAATTGTTTCCTTAATTTCTCTTTCTGTTTTCTCATTATTAGTGTATAGGAATGCAAGGGATTTCTGTGTGTTGATTTTATATCCTGCAACTTTACTGTAGTCATTGATTAGTTCTAGTAATTTTCTGGTGGAGTCTTTAGGGTTTTCTATGTAGAGGATCATGTCATCTGCAAATAGTGAGAGTTTTACTTCTTCTTTTCCAATTTGGATTCCTTTTATTTCTTTTTCTGCTCTGATTGCTGTGGCCAAAACTTCCAAAACTATGTTGAATAGTAATGGTGAAAGTGGGCACCCTTGTCTTGTTCCTGACTTTAGAGGAAATGCTTTCAATTTTTCACCATTGAGGATAATGTTTGCTGTGGGTTTGTCATATATAGCTTTTATTATGTTGAGGTATGTTCCTTCTATTCCTGCTTTCTGGAGAGTTTTTATCATAAATGGGTGTTGAATTTTGTCAAAGGCTTTCTCTGCATCTATTGAGATAATCATATGGTTTTTATTTTTCAATTTGTTAATGTGGTGTATTACATTGATTGATTTGCGGATATTGAAGAATCCTTGCATCCCTGGGATAAAGCCCACTTGGTCATGGTGTATGATCTTTTTAATGTGTTGTTGGATTCTGATTGCTAGAATTTTGTTAAGGATTTTTGCATCTATGTTCATCAGTGATATTGGCCTGTAGTTTTCTTTTTTTGTGGGATCTTTGTCAGGTTTTGGTATTAGGGTGATGGTGGCCTCATAGAATGAGTTTGGAAGTTTACCTTCCTCCGCAATTTTCTGGAAGAGTTTGAGCAGGATAGGTGTTAGCTCTTCTCTAAATTTTTGGTAGAATTCAGCTGTGAAACCGTCTGGACCTGGGCTTTTGTTTGCTGGAAGATTTTTGATTACAGTTTCAATTTCCGTGCTTGTGATGGGTCTGTTAAGATTTTCTATTTCTTCCTGTTCCAGTTTTGGAAAGTTGTACTTTTCTAAGAATTTGTCCATTTCTTCCGCGTTGTCCATTTTATTGGCATATAATTGTTGATAGTAGTCTCTTATGATCCTTTGTATTTCTGTGTTGTCTGTTGTGATCTCTCCAGTTTCATTTCTAATTTTATTGATTTGTTTTTTCTCCCTTTGTTTCTTGATGAGTCTGGCTAATGGTTTGTCAATTTTATTTATCCTTTCAAAGAACCAGCTTTTGGTTTTATTGATTTTTGCTATGGTCTCTTTTGTTTCTTTTGCATTTATTTCTGCTCTAATTTTTAAGATTTCTTTCCTTCTACTAACCCTGGGGTTCTTCATTTCTTCCTTTTCTAGTTGCTTTAGGTGTAGAGTTAGGTTATTTATTTGACTTTTTTCTTGTTTCTTGAGGTGTGCCTGTATTGCTCTGAACTTTCCCCTTAGGACTGCTTTTACTGTGTCCCACAGGTTTTGGGTTGTTGTGTTTTCATTTTCATTCGTTTCTATGCAAATTTTGATTTCTTTTTTGATTTCTTCTGTGATTTGTTGGTTATTCAACAGCGTGTTGTTCAGCCTCCATATGTTGGAATTTTTAATAGTTTTTCTCCTGTAATTGAGATCTAATCCTACTGCATTGTGGTCAGAAAAGATGCTTGGAATGATTTCTATTTTTTTGAATTTACCAAGGCTAGCTTTATGGCCCAGGATGTGATCTATCCTGGAGAAGGTTCCATGTGCGCTTGAGAAAAGGGTGAAATTCATTGTTTTGGGATGAAATGTTCTATAGATATCAATTAGGTCTAACTGGTCTATTGTATCATTTAAAGTTTGTGTTTCCTTGTTAATTTTCTGTTTAGTTGATCTATCCATAGGTGTGAGTGGGGTATTAAAGTCTCCCACTATTATTGTGTTATTGTTAATTTCTCCTTTCATACTTGTTAGCATTTGTCTTACATACTGCAGTGCTCCCGTGTTGGGTGCATATATATTTATAATTGTTATATCTTCTTCTTGGATTGATCCTTTGATCATTATGTAGTGACCTTCTTTGTCTCTTTTCACAGCCTTTGTTTTAAAGTCTATTTTATCTGATATGAGTATTGCTACTCCTGCTTTCTTTTGGTCCCTATTTGCATGGAAAATCTTTTTCCAGCCCTTCACTTTCAGTCTGTATGTGTCCCCTGTTTTGAGGTGGGTCTCTTGTAGACAACATATGTAGGGGTCTTGTTTTTGTATGCATTCAGCCAGTCTTTGTCTTTTGGTTGGGGCATTCAATCCATTTACGTTTAAGGTAATTACTGATAAGTATGATCCCGTTGCCATTTACTTTATTGTTTTGGGTTCGAATTTATACACCGTTTTTGTGTTTCCTGTCTAGAGAATATCCTTTAGTATTTGTTGGAGAGCTGGTTTGGTGGTGCAGAATTCTCTCAGCTTTTGCTTGTCTGAAAAGCTTTTGATTTCTCCTTCATACTTGAATGAAATCCTTGCTGGGTACAATAATCTGGGCTGTAGGTTATTTTCTTTCATCATTTTAAGTATGTCTTGCCATTCCCTCCTGGCTTGAAGAGTTTCTATTGAAAGATCAGCTGTTATCCTTATGGGAATTCCCTTGTGTGTTATTTGTTGTTTTTCCCTTGCTGCTTTTAATATTTGTTCTTTGTGTTTGATCTTTGTTAATTTGATTAATATCTGTCTTGGGGTGTTTCACCTTGGGTTTATCCTGTTTGGGACTCTCTGGGTTTCTTGAACTTGGGTGATTATTTCCTTCCCCATTTTAGGGAAGTTTTCAACTATTATCTCCTCAAGTATTTTCTCATGGTCTTTCTTTTTGTCTTCTTCTTCTGGAACCCCTATGATTCGAATGTTGTAGTGTTTAATATTGTCCTGGAGGTCTCTGAGATTGTCCTCATTTCTTTTAATTCGTTTTTCTTTTATCCTCTCTGATTCATTTATTTCTACCATTCTATCTTCTAATTCACTAATCCTATCTTCTGCCTCTGTTATTCTACTATTTGTTGCCTCCAGAGTGTTTTTAATTTCATTTATTGCATTATTCATTATATATTGACTCTTTTTTATTTCTTCTAGGTCCTTGTTAAACCTTTCTTGCATCTTCTCAATCCTTGTCTCCAGGCTATTTATCTGTGATTCCATTTTAATTTCAAGATTTTGGATCAATTTCACTATCATTATTCGGAATCCTTTATCTGCTGGGTATTCCTCTGTCTCTTCATCTTGTTTAAATTGCTGAGTTTGGGGTGTCCTTTCTGTATTCTGGCAGTTTGTGGAGTTCTCTTTATTGTGGCTTTTCCTCACTCTGTGTGGGTTTGTACAGGTGGCTTGTCAAGGTTTCCTGGTTAGGGAAGCTTGTGTCGGTGTTCTGGTGGGTGGAGCTGTATTTCTTCTCTCTGGAGTGCAATGAAATGTCCAGTAATGAGTTATGAGATGTCTATGGTTTTGGGGTGACTTTGGGCAGCTTGTATCTTGAAGCTCAGGGCTGTGTTCCTTTGTTGCTGGAGAATTTGCTTGGTATGTCTTGCCCTGGAACTTGTTGGCCCTTGTGTGGTGCTTGGTTTCAGTGTTGGTATGGAGGCGTTTGATGAGCTCCTGTCAATTAATGTTCCTTGGAGTCAGGAGTTCCCTGGAGTCAGGGTTTGGACTTAAGCCTCCTGCTTCCAGTTATTGGTCTTATTTTGACAGTAGTTTCAAAACTTCTCCTTCTATACAGCACCATTGATAAAACATCTACATTAAAGATGAAAAGTTTCTCTACTGTGAGGGTCACTCAGAGAGGTTCACAGCGTTACATGGAGAAGAGAAGAGGGAGGAGGGAGTTAGAGGTGACCCAAATGAGATGAGGTGGAATCAATAGTGGAGAGAGTGGGCTAGCCAGTAGTCACTTCCTTATGTGCACTCCACTACTGGACCACTCAGAGATGTTCACAGAGTTATACAGAGAAGAGAAGAAGGAGGAAGGAGACAGAGGTGGCCAGAAGGATAAAAGGGGGAATGAAAAGGAGGGAGACAGATCCAGCCAGTAATCAGTTCCCTAAGTGTTCTCCACCATCTGGAACACACAGAAATTCACAGAGTTGGGTAGAGTAGAGAGGGGTTAGGGAGGAGACACAGGCGACCTGGTGGAGAAAAAGGAGAGTCCAAAGGGAGGGAGAGCAGTCAAGTCAGTAATCTCGCTCCCTAGTGAAAAATGGGTCCTGAAGATTGGGTTCTTAAACGTACAAAATTGGTAAAAAATACATAAAAGCAAAAATTAAAAATCTGGAGTAGAGTTTGGAATTTCAAAAATACGATGTTAAAGAAAAGAAGAAGGAAAAGAAAGAGAGAAAAAATGAACAAAGGAAAACAAACGAGGTCATGAAAATTATAAAGAAAATACAGGTACAAAATTGATAACTAATACCAAAAAGCAAAAATTAAAAATCTAGAGTAGAGTTTGGAATTTCAGATATACAACGTTAAAAAAAAGGAAGAAGAGACATAAAGAGAGAAAACAAACAAACAGACAAAAACAATGTCGCAAAAATTATAAAGAAAATACAGGTACAAAATTAATATCAAATACCAAAAAGCATAAATTAAAAATCTAGAGTAGAGTTTGGAATTTCAGATATACAATGTTATATAAAAGAAGAAGAGAAAGAAACAGAAGAAAAAAAAAAGTCACAGAAATTATAAAAAAAACTATAGGTGCAAAATTGATAACATATACCAAAAAGCTAAAATTAAAAAACTAGAGTAGAGTTTGGAATTTCAAAAATACAATGTTAAAGAAAAGAAGAAAAGAAGAAAAAAAAAAACAAGGTCAAAAAATTATAAAATATATATATATGAAGTTTGCTGAAGAAGAAAAAAAAATAGGGTTTTTTTTTTTTTTTTGCAAAGTAATAGCTTATAAAAGTGAAAATTAAAGGAACAATAGAGGACTTAAAAAAATATTTTTTTTTCTAAAAATTAAAAAAAAAAAGAAAGAAAGAAAGAATGATCATAAAAATAGTAAAAATATATCTAGGACTTTTTCTGGTTTTATTGTGAGTATTGTGGGTTCAGTTCATTTTTGGCTAGTTCCTTGGTCCGACTTATATTTCTCAAGATCTATAAGCCCCTTCCTATGTAGTCCGTAGTAACCACGGGGTTTTAATCTATTGCCTGTAGGTTCCAAGGCATTTCCCTCTGTTATAACTTCTTCTGTTTGCTGGTCTCTTCAGTGTCTGGTTACAGCCCTGACACAAAGGGGACGGTGGGGGAAACTTTTTTTTTTAGGCTTACTTGTTCAGTCGTGCTGTGGGGAGGGAGGGAGGGATGCTGCAAACAAATAACACTGGCGTGCGCTCGCAGTGCCTCAGCCACACTGGGTCTGCCCCCACTCACAGCGCGTGTAGCCTCCCTGCCCACACTGCTCGGGCTCTAGGTTGTTCCGCAGGGAACAATCCGAGGCCGGCCCTGGGCTGCAATGCACCTCCCAGGTCCAAGCCGCTCAGGTTCAGGCACTCGGGTAGTCCTCAGAGGCGCAGACTCTGTTGGGCCTGCGTTTTGTGCTCTTCCCAGGTCCGAGCAGCTCAGGTGATGAGGTGTTTGGCGAGTGCCAATGCTGCGACTTATCGCCTCCCCGCCACTCGGTTATCTGGGTGTAAAACTGGCGCACCTTCTCAGGCAAATGTTGACCGTCCAGACCCCCAAGAAGTTTTAGTTAGCAAAGAAGCCTGCTTACGGTTTTATAGATAATGTCTCTCTGGGGCTGCGATTGCCCCCTTCTGGCTCTGGCTGCCTGTCACCGGAGGGGGAAGGTCTGCAGCTGACTATCTCTGTTCAGTCCTTTGTTCCGTGCGCGGGCCTGGCGGTGTCTTAGGTTGGGGCTGGCTTTTCACGTGGTAGATATCCCACAGTCTGGTTTGCTAGCCCAAATTATTTCGCTCAGATAGCACACAGGGTATTCAGGCCAGATCCTTACTCTAAGCGATGCAGCCGGCGCCGCACCTCCCTGCCCAGGCACTCCCTGGGTGCCTGATGTTCTCTGCCGGCATTCAGTAGTTGTTTTGTGGAATTTAGTCGACGTTTAAATGCTCTTTTGATGAATTTGTGGGGGAGAAAATGTTCTCCCCGTCCTACTCCTCCGCCATCTTGGCTCCTCCCCTCACCAATAATTTTAAATTTAGTGAATTTGCTGCTACTGCTGCTGCTGCTAAGTCGCTTCAGTCGTGTCCGACTCTGTGTGACCCCAGAGATGGCAGTCCACCAGGCTCCCCTGTCCCTGGGATTCTCCAGGCAAGAACACTGGAGTGGGTTGCCATTTCCTCCTCCAATGCATGAAAGTGAAAGGTGAAAGTGAAGTCAATCAGTAGTGTCCAACCCTCAGCGACCCCATGGACTGCAGCCTACCAGGCTCCTCCGTCCATGGGATTTTCCAGGCAGGAGTACTGGAGTGGAGTGCCATTGCCTTCTCCAAATTTATACTTAGTGGCAGTTAAATTCCTTTGGAACTGGATCAGGAACCAAGAGTACACAGTAGCTGCTTACAAGTCATTTGGTATCAAAATGTATATAAGAGGATCCATTAATCAGCATGAAATATGTTAGAAATAAGTTTTCATTGGTGAAATGAGTAGTGTTCAAAATATAAAACTGCCTAGAAAAGCGTTAAAGTCTTCGCATCAGTGAGGGATAGAACTCCAGCAATTTCATGGCCAATCATCTTCATAGTGTCTATATCTAGATTTGCCTTTATTTTATTGGGCTCCAAAATCACTACAGATGATGACTGCAGCCATGAAATTAACAGATGCTTGTTCCTTGGAAGAAAAGCTATGATAAACCTAGACAGCATAAAAAGCAGAGTCATTACTTTACCAACAAAGGTCCGTGTAGTCAAAGCTATGGTTTTTCCAGTACTCAAGTATGGATGTGAGAGTTGGACCATAAATAAAGCTGAGTGCCAAAGAATTGATGCTTTTGAACTGTGTTCTTGGAGAAGACTCTCGAGAGTCCCTTGAACTACAAGGAAATCAAACCAGTCAATCCTAAAGAAAATGAGTCCTGAATTTTCATTGGAAGGACTGATGCTGAAGCTGAAGTTCCAAAACTTTGGCCACCAAGGCAAAGACCTGACTCATTGGAAAAGAATCCAGATGCTGGGAAAGATTGAAAGCAGGAGGAGAAGATGATGACAGAGGATGGGATGGTTGGATGGCATCACCGACTCAATGGACATGAGTTTGAGCAAGTTCCAGGTGTTGGTGATGGACAGGAAGGCCCAGTGTGCTGCAGTCCATGGAACCACAAAGAGTCAGGCACCACTGAGTGACTGAACTGAACTGAACTTGCTTGATCTGGTCAGAGAGATGGCTTAATCCTCTTTCAAATTATTATTGATGCATTAACCTGCAAACTGAAAGGTCAAAGAGTTAGCTGGTCAGTCATGTCTGACTCTTTGCGACCGCATGGACTGTAGCCCACCAGGCTACTCTGTCCAAGGAATTTTCCAGGCAAGAACACTGAAGTGGGTTGCCATTTCCTTTTCCAGCAGATCTTCCCAACCCTGGAACTGAACCTATGAATTCTTTATCATTGAGCCACCAGGGAAGCCCACTAATGAATTATTTAATGTTTAAAAGAATTTGACCTAAACTTTGTTTTTATTGTCACACACTTTATTGTTTTCGGGTTATTAAGAAGAGGATGTATAGCTGACACATTTTTCTAACTGCCGAGAGGAGGGGTATTGCTATTTTGAAAATTTAAATATTTAGCAATATTTACCAAAGAATCTCTAGGACGATCACTAAATGGACCATTTGTAACACATGTGTTCAAAGTTTGTCTCAGTCATTCATATGACATGTGCCAAAACCTTTCCATGTGCTACTCATCCTGTATTCACAGGCTTAGGGAAGACTGCCCTTTAACCATCCTCATGGATGTGTTTCTATAATGTTCTGCCATGAACATTCTGTTCACTGCTAGGCACCTGAAGAAAGCTTTCTATTTATTCTCCCAAGTTCCTCTCTCTGGTTACTTTACTTTTTTGGTCTTTTATAGATGTGCATCCATTCGTTTGTTCTCCAAATACTTTAATGCCCCAAATAGGATATAAATACATGTTAGGTAATAGGATAATTGATGACTCCACAGTGATAAAGAAGATGTATTTGAGACCCATGTATGCACATACCGACAGAAAGAGAAACAGAAATTGCACTGGAGAGTTAGAGAGAGAGAGAAATTCAGAAAAGTCAATAATTACCCAACAGTTTGCTTGCAAGAGAGTTTACGTCTCTGTTCTCAATCAGAAAAAAAAAAAAAAAAATCCCACCTTGAGAAAGTGATCATCCACCTCCACCCCTCAATCCGGCATTGTCCTGAAATTTGTATAACATGCTAAAGATGACTCGGGAAGCCTCAAGGACTAGCCTATAACTTTAAAATACTTGTTCATTGTACAGGTGCTGAATCATTTTCAAGTTTAAAAGTTAAGTTCAGCAAACTATTATTTTTTAGAGAGACAGTAAGTGCAAAACAAGATTTTAAAATAGAGACCAAACCAGTCTTGGGGGCCTGATTTCCTCTCTCAGGCTTGTTCTGACTCCTGGGCATCCGAAACTGAGCTGGGGAGGAAGGAAGACAATCTGTGTGGGGATTCCATTGGAGGATGTGGATGCAGGAGTCAGCTTTGTTTCTCTTTTTTCATCTGTGCTGGGTCTTCATCGCAGTGTGCACAGGTTTCTCTTGCTGAGGAGCGTGGTTTCTATTCATTTTATTTTTTTACTTGCAAACCAGTTTTAATTTTATTTTAAAAATTTGTTTTTTATTTTTAATTCGGGGATATTTACTATATGATATTGTGTTGGTTTCTGTCATATATCAACATGAATTAGCAGCCATAGGTATATGTATGTCCCCTCCCTCTTGAACCTCCCTTCTACCTCCCATCCCATCCTATCCCTCTAGACTATCACAGAGCACCAGATTTAAGCTCCCTGCATCGTATAGTGAATTTCCATTGGCTAATTTTACATATGGTAATGAATACGTTTCAGTGCTACTCTCTCAATTCGTCCCACCCTCTCCTTCCCTTTCCAACCCGCATCCATAAGTCTGTTCCCTATATCTGCATCTTCATTGATCCTGTGCAAATAGGTACATCAGTTCCATTTTTCTAGATTCCACATATATGTGTTAGTATACAACATTTGTCTTTCTATTTCTGACGTTTCACTCTGTATAATAGGCTCTAGGTTCATCCACATTATTAAAACTGAGTCAAATGTGTTCCTTTTTTATGGCTGAATAACATTCCCTCGTGCATATGTACCACAACTTCTTTATCCATTCATCTGTTGATGGACACTCAATCAAAAAGTGGGCAGAAGACCTAAACAGACATTCTTCCATGAGCTCAGAGTTGCAGCATGTAGGCTCTCTATGTGGCTGTGGGCTTAGTTGTGGCATGTGCAATCTTAGTTCCCTGACCAGGGATCAAACCCAAGTCCTCTGCATTTGAAGGTGGATTTTTGATCACTAGGGCTTTCCAGGTAGCACTAGTGGTAAGGCACCCTCCTGCCAATGCAGGAGACAGAAGAGATGTGGGTTCAATCCCTGGGTTGGGAAGATTCCCTGGAGGAGGGCACAGCAACCCACTCCAGTATTCTTGCCTGGAGAATTCCATGGACAGAGGAGGCTGGCCGGCTACAGTCCATGGGGTCACAAAGAGTTGGACACGACTGAGTGACTAGCACTTTTAACCACTAGACCATGAGAAAGGTCTCCAGGAGCCAGTTTTCATCAAGAGCTCCTTGATACATGAGTTCAAATGGGTGGCTGGTATTTTTCTGCAGGAGATTCCAAATCTACATCCGTCATTCATCTCCTGCTCTTGTAAAATGATGAGAATCTGTGCATTAATTTATTCTACCAATCTTTGCTGAACACTCAGATGCTAGATTTTATGGCTTTTTCAATATACTTGAAAAGATCCAATCATATTATTTTTGGCTTAAGATGGCAGTCTGAGGGAATATTTACTTCTTTTGCCTCTTTTGAAATTTGATATCAACAGCAACATAAATTGAGAAATCTGACTTCAATAAAAGGAAATGATCCCTACTCCAAAGTACATCTTATGAAGAACACATGCCCAACATAGAAACATATGGACATGCTGTTAGTGACATTAGCTTCCTCAGGCTCTGAGCAGAGTATTGATTTCTTTCAATATTCATGTCACAGTCTTGAAATATTTGCCTAATGAATTTTTTATTAGATTAATGAGATGGAGAATCAGGAAACCAAAGGAGAAATCAGGCTTCCTAGGTGGCCCTAGTGGTGAAGAACCCACCTGCCAATGTAGGGGAGAAGGAAATAGCACCCCACTCCAGTGTTCTTACCTGGAAAATCCCATGCACGGAGGAGCCTGGTAGGCTACAGTCCATGGGGTCGCTAGGAGTTGGACACGACTCAGCGACTTCACTTTCACTTTTCACTTTCATGCATTGGAGGAGGAAATGGCAAGCCACTCCAGTGTTCTTGCCTGGAGAATCCCAGGGACAGGGGAGCCTGGTGGGTGCCATCTTATGGGGTCGCACAGAGTCGGACGTTACTGAAGCGACTTAGCAGCAGCAGCAACAGCCAACGTAGGAGACCCAGGAGACTTGGGTTTGATCCCTGTGTCAGGAAGAACCCCTGGAGGAGGAAATGGCAACCCCCTCCAGTATTTTTGCCTGGAGAATCTCATGGACGGAGGAGCTTGGCAGGCTACAGTGCACAGAGTCACAAAGAGTCAGACACAACTGAAGTGACTTAGCAAAATTAAAAATAGGCTTCCAGGATGGCTCATCAGGTAAGGAATCCAACTCCAACGCTGGAAACACGGGAGATGTGGGTTTGAGCCCTGGGTTGGGAAGGTCCCCTGGAGAAGGAAATGGCAACCTACACCAGTATTCTTGCTTGAAAAATCCCATGGACAGAGGAGCCTGCTGGGCTACAGTCCAAAGAGTTGCAAAGAGTCAGACACAATTGAGCGCCTTTACCATACTTTATTTTGGGCTCCCCAGGGGGTGCTTGGGCTAAAAAATCCTCCTGCCAAAGCAGGGGACAAAAGAGAGGCAAGTTTGATCACTGGATTGGGGAGATCCCCTAGAAGAAGAAATGGTACCCCACTTCACTATTCTTGCCTGGAAAATTCCATGGCCAGAGGAGCCACTGAGCACAAAGGAGAAATGGAAAAAAAAAAAAAAAGTAATTGAAATTGAATCTCATTACATTGGTCTATAAGAAAGATGCTTTGGGAGGTAGAAAACAGACCTATACCCACACCCAAACTCAGAGACTGCCATACATCCACACACATACATCCGCATACACAAATCCACATCATTATTAAAGACCTCCAAGTGTAGATGAATTACTGACTGTCTAGTACACACTCGTGTTTATTTAAAGCTCCCTTTCTCACTCTCTCTCTCTTTTGACCTCTCCACTAGGCTTGTGGGATCTTAGTTCCCTGACCAGGGATTGAACCCAGGCCCTTGGCAGAGTCTTAACCACTAGATCACCAGAGAATTTTCAAAACTCTTGAGCTAACAATGGTTGTATATGCTTAAATGATTAACAAAAAGAGAATATTGCTATGGTCTGGCTGTTTGTGATCCCCCCACTCTGAGTTCTGATGTTGAAATCCTAATGGAGCCTTTGGGTTATGCTTAAGTCATGAATGTAGAGATTAGTGGATGGGAGTAGGGCTCATGAAAGAGGCTGCACAGAGTTCCCTAGTCTTTGCCACCATATATGGTCACAAGGAGAAGTCTGGGACCAGGTAGAAAGATCCTGCTCCATTGTGCTGGCTCTCTGATCTTAGACTTCCAGCCTCCAGATTCTGAGAAATAATGTATGTTGTTTATAAGCCTCTTAGTTTTTTGTATTTTGTTATGGCAGCCCAAAAGGACAAAAACAAATACGAGACACTATTTGTTGCTGTTCAATTGCTTAGTCATGTCCTAAGTCGTGGCTTGTAAAAGTCAATGCTATTTTGATTGAGTATTATGTTCAACATTTATTTCACCACAGAATCACCTTCTGTGGCACAGACATAAAAGTTGTTTTTGTTGTTCAGTCACTAATTCTTGACCTACTCTTTGTGACTCCATGGACTGCAGCATGCCAGGGAAACTGTTCTTCACTATCTTCTGGAGTTTGTTCAAAATCATGTCCATCGAGTTAGTGATCCTATACAATCATCTCATTCCCTGCCTCCTCCTTCTCCTGTTGTTTTCAATCTTTTCCAGCATCAGGGTCTTTTCGAATGAGTTGGCTCTTTACATCAGGTAGCCAAAGTATTGGAGCTTCAGCTTCAGCAACAGTCCTTCCAATGAATATTCAGAACTGATTTCCTTTAGGATGGACTGGTTTGATCTCCTTGCAGTCTAAGGGACTCTCAGGTGTCTTCTCCAGAGCCACAATTTGAAAGCACTAATTCTTCAGTGCTTACCTTTCTTTATGGTCAGCTCTCATATCTGTGCATGATGATTGGAAAAACCATAGCTTTGACTAATTAGATGGCATGGCTCATAGCTTCATTGAGTTATGCAAGCCTCTTTGCCACAACAAGGCTGTGATCCATGAAAGGGGAGACAGACTATTTGTATCCCAGAAAGCCTAAAATGTTTACTATCTCTATCTTAAAATGGCTAACTCCTAACCAATTAGCCAAGGCATATGGATGGAGATAAGTTTGAACTAAATAAGAGGAAAAGGAGCAATAATTATAGATTCTCAAAACAAAAACTTGTAATTAGGGAATTTTTATTGGAAGAATGAATATGATTAGGACTCAAATAGGCTTAAGGAAATTACCTAAAATGAAGTGGAAAACATCATGTTAAATATTAGTAGAAACATTACAGACAATGAACTTAAGCAAAGATTAGAATGTACATAATTATAATTAATATTATTTAGCACAATTTTATATTTACTAATTCATATAGTTCTCACAACAACCTTATGAAGTTAATACTAATATATTATTTTATTAGTATAATTTTATATTTTATAATATTGTCAGATGAGGGAAACTGAAGTCAAAAAGTTTTCCAATGTCGTATGTTCAGTAAGTAGGGAAGCATGGGTGTGACCTCATTTCTTGAATCACTCTGGGATACTGCCTTAGAATAACAAAACTATTGAAATATAGACCAGAATGAAAAATCTATTTAAAATGAAAGGTTATAATCTACACATTGGAAAGGACCCCAGTATCCTAGAATTGGATTAGCGGATATTGTGTAAACAGAAAGATTGTGTAGCCCAGAAGTTCAGATCATCTGGCTGACCTCAATCTTTTCAACAATTTTTAGACCAGTAGACTAGGTAGACTGAATACACAAATGAAGAGAAGAGATTGCAACCTCATCATTTTTCAAATATGAAGGCAACAGACTGCAATCTCAATCAGAAGAAAAAGCCTGGAATATAATACCTGTTTCTCCTTGTTGAAAAATACTTGATGGCAAGAACTGGTCCATCAAGAGACATGTTACAATGAAGAACTCTCCAAAAAAGATCACATGGTCTGATAGTGAAATCAAATTAATCTGAATAGAAAACCCTTCCTGAACAAAGTGAGAATGTTGACTGTAAGAAGACACGTAAATAGTTTAGACTTCATTAATGCAAAATTAACACAGATAACAGAAGTCAGGAGATTTTGTTTTTATATGGGGTAGGAGAAATTTTATGCTAAAACAGTAAAAATACCATATCTGTTTGTTAGGGCTTCTGTAACAACATATCACACACTATTTGGCCTGAACAGTAGAAATTTATTTTCTCAGTTCTAGAGGCTGTAAGTTCAAGATTAAGGTGTTGGCAAGTTTGATTTCTTCTGAGGCCTCTCTCCTGGGCTTACAGATGGCAACCTTCTCACTGTGTCTTCACTTGGTGTCTCCTCTATATATGTATTCCCCCTGGTGTGATCAAGTTTCCTCTTCTTAGAAAGACACAGTAAACTTGAATTAGGGCCCGCCATAAAGGCTTCATTTGAAAGTAATCACCTCTTTAAGAGCCTTTTCTCCAAATATCATCATATTCTGTGGTACTAGGGGTAAGGGTTTCAATGTATGAGTTTTAAGTTGACAAAATTTAGCCCATAACAAACTCTATTTTTTATAATATATATTCTAATATATATATATAGTATATAATGTGTATTTCATATTATGTATATATCATAATTTATGATATGTGTGTGTACGTGTGGAGGGAGGGCTTCCCAGGTGGTTCAGTGGTAAAAATCCTCCTGCAAATGCAGGAGATTCAGGAGATGCAGGTTCAATCCCTGGATTGGCAAGATCCCTGGAGGAGAAAATGGCAACCCATTCTAGTACTCTTGCCTGGAAAATCCCATAGACAGAGGAACCTGGTGGGTTGCAACCTGTGGGGTCATAAAGAATAAGATACAAATAAGCAACTGAGTACACACACACATGTGTATTTAAAAGTGTAATGTTCTAAGAACTGTAAATATTTATTATGCAAAAATAATCTTTCTGAAATATAAGAATTCCTTTAGCTTCTTGAATTTATTTAAATCTACTAAATATAGGTAAATTAAAAATAAAAATTTTTATTAGAATATTACTAGGTGATATATGTACATTTTTTATAAAATTACAAAATTTTATACAATTTTGTTTTATAACAAAATTGTTTCTGCAAATAAGTGGAGAGAGAAGTAAAATGATACTCAGTAATAGTTGATAGAAATTACTTTTGAAGTTTTTATATGTGTATTAACCGAGATGTTTTTTGTTTGTCACTTCTACAGCGTTTGCTTGAATTTTTATTCTGAGGAATACAGCATTATAACAAAAGTGATGAAGTTAATTAGGAATAATTAGAACATCTTAAGAGGTATATTAAGGGCATAACCTATTGAGAAAGCAAAAATAAGGAAATACCTGTTTTCCTTGGAAAATCAGGAGGGCTTATTTGTGGAAATTAATTGGATTTTAAAGACTGAGTATTAATTGTCCACATAAACAAGAAAGGATGAAATTTTAAGCTAAATAATGGCACTTTTCTAGGCAAAAAACAATCTTGGAGATTCATGCTTTTCAGGATATGGGTGACCTGTTAAGCATATACAGAAGGATAGTATAAGATGATAGTAGAAAGCTTGCATATTCTATCTTAATGAGTTTTAATTTTCAAATGATCATAATGGAAGCCTTGATGAAGACAAGATAGGAATGCCAATTTTAAAGATAGGAATGCCAATTTTTAAAAAGTAATGGACCAGGTAATAAATATTTTAAGTCTCCCTTTAATCTCCATCTCAGTTACTTAATTCCGCCACTGTAGCATGTAACAGATACGGACTTCACCTAAATAAATAGGTTTGGCTGTGTCATCAAAAACTTTCATCAAACAAAAGCTACAGCAGTGTCATTAATCTTGGGATCATAGTTTGTCAAGGACTGGGGGCCAAGAAAGGGGTGACATAGTTAAAGTTGTGCTTTAAATATGTTAAAAAGAATACATTTGAATCAGTTCTAACGAGGTGGATGAAACTGGAGCAGAGGAAACAGAGTGAAGTAAGCCAGAAAGAAAAACACCAATACAGTATACTAACGCATATATCACTGCAGATGATGACTGCAGCCATGAAATTAAAAGACGCTTACTCCTTTTGAAGAAAAGTTATGACCAACCTAGACAACATATTGAAAAGCAGAGACATTACTTTGCCAACAAAGGTCTGCCTAGTCAAGGCTTTGGTTTTACCAGTGGTCATGTATGGATGTGAGAGTTGGACTGTGAAGAAAGCTGAACCCCAAAGAATTGATGCTTTTGAACTGTGGTGTTGGAGAAGACTCTTGAGAGTCCCTTGGACTGCAAGGAGATCCAACCAGTCCGTTCTGAAGGAGATCAGCCCTGGGATTTCTTTGGAAGGAATGATGCTGAAGCTGAAACTCCAGTACTTTGGCCACCTCATGCGAAGAGTTGACTCATTGGAAAAGACTCTGATGCTGGGAGGGATTGAGGGCAGGAGGAGAAGGGGACGACAGAGGATGAGATGGCTGGATGGCTTCACTGACTCGATGGACGTGAGTCTGAGTGAACTCTGGGAGTTGGTGTTGGACAGGGAGGCCTGGTGTGCTGCAATTCATGGGGTCGCAAAGAGTTGGACACGACTGAGCAACTGAACTGAAATGAATGCATATATATGGAATTTAGAAAGATGGTAACAATAAGCCTGTATGCAAGATAGCAAAATAGACACAGATGTATAGAACAGTCTGTTGGACTCTGTGGGAGAGGGAGAAGTGGGATGATTTGGGAGAATGGCATTGAAACATGTATAATATCATATAAGAAATGAATTGCCAGTCCAGGTTCGATGCAGGATACAGGATGCTTGGGGCTGGTGCACTGGGATGACCCAGAGGGATGGTATGGGGAGGGAGGTGGGAGGGGCATTCAGTATGGAGAACACATGTACACCCGTGGTGGATTCTTGTTGATGTATGGCCAAACCAATACAATATTGTAAAGTAATGAACCTCCAATTAAAATAAATAAATTTATATTTTTAAAAAAAGAAAAAAAATATGTTATGCTGGAAACTGGTGAGGAGGGCAAATCTAATGAGAAAGTGGAGGTTCCAAATGTGGAAGTTAGTTCAGTTAATTTCTGTTCATTCAGACCTGTCTGACTCTGTGGAACCCCATGGACTGCAGCACGCCATGCTTCCCTGTCAGTCACTCTGTCAGTCTCGGGGAGACTGCTCAAACTCGAGTCCACTGAGTCAGTGATGCCATCCAGCCATCTCATCCTCTGTCACCCTCTTCTCCTCCCACCTTCAATCTTTCCTAGCATCAGGGTCTTTTCCAACGAGTCAGTTCTTCTCATCAGGCGGCCAAGTATTGGAGCTTGAGCTTCAGCATCAGTCCTTCCAATAAATATTTGGGACTGATTTCCTTTAGGATCTCCTTGCAGTCCAAGGGACTCTCAAGAGTCTTCTCCAACACCACAGTTCAAAAGCATCAATTCTTCAGCACTCAGCATTAATTCTCACATCCATACATTTCTACTGGAAAAACCATAGCTTTGACTAGATGGACCTTTGTTGGAAAAGTAATGTCTCTGCTTTTTAATATGCTGTCTAGGTTGGTCATAGCTTTTCTTCCAAGGAGCGAGCATCTTTTAAATTCATGGCTGCCATCACCATCTTCAGTGATTTTGAACCCCAAGAAAATAGTCTGTTATTTTTTCCATTGTTTTCCCATCTCTTTGCCATGAAATGATGGGAACAGATGCCATAATATTCATTTTTTGAATGTTGAGTTTTAAGCCAGTTTTTTCAATCTCTTCTTTCACCTTCATCAAGAGGCTCTTTAGTTCTTCTTCACTTTCTATCATAAGGGTGATGTCATCTGCATATCTGAGGTTATTGATACTTCTCCCAGCAATCTTGATTCCAGCCTGTGTTTCATCCAGCCTGGCATTTCTCATGATGTACTCTGCATTGGGCTTCCCTGGTGGCTCAGCTGGTGAAGAATCTGCCTGCAATGTGGGAGACCTGGGTTCAATCCCTGGGTTGGGAAGATCCCCTGGAGAAAGGAAAAACTACTCACTCCAGTACTGGGACCTGGAGAATTGCATGGACTGTTTAGTCCTTGGAGTTGCAAAGAGTTGGACATGGCTGAGCGATTTTCACTTCATTCTGCCTAGAAGTTGAATAAGCAGGGTCACAATATACAGCCTTGACTTACTCCTTTCCTCATGTGGAACCAGTCCCTTTCTTAATGTGGAACCAGTCCATTGATCCATGTCCTGTTCTAACTGTTGCTTCCTGACCTGCATGCAGATTTCTCAGGAGACAGGTAAGGTGGTCTGGTATTTCCATCTCTTTAAGAATTTTCCACAGTTTATTGTGATCCACATAGTCAAAGGCTTTGGCATAGTCAATAAAGCAGAAATAGATGTTTTTCTGGAACTCTCTTGCTTTTTCCATGATCCAGCAGATGTTGGCAATTTGATCTCTGGTTCCTGTGCCTTTTCTAAATCCAGCTTGAACATCTGGAAGTTCACAGTTCAAGTACTGTTGAAGCCTGGCTTGGAGAATTTTGAGCATTACTTTTCTAGCATGTGAAATGAGTGCAATTGTGTGGTAGTTTGAACACTCTTTGGCATTGCCTTTCTTTGGGATTGGAGTGAAAACTGACCTTTTCCAGTCCTGCTGACATATTGAGTGCAGCACTTTCACAGCATCATCTTTTAGGATTTGAAATAGCTCAGCTGGAATTCCATCACCTACACTAGCTTTGTTCATAGTGATGCTTCTTTAGGCCCACTTGACTTCACATTCCAGGATGTCTGGCTGTAGGTGAGTGATCACACGATCATGGTTATCTGGGTCATTAAGATCTTTTTTGTGTAGCTCTTCTATATATTCTTGCCACTTCTCTGAATATCTTCTGCTTCTGTTAGTTCCATACCATTTCTGTCCTTTATTGTGCCCATCTTTGCATGAAATGTTCCCTTGGTATTTCTAATTTTCTTGAGGAGATCTCTCTAGTCTTTCCCATTCAATTGTTTTCCTCTATTTCTTTGTGCTGATCACTTAAGAAATCTTTCTTATCTCTCCTTGCTATTCTTTGGAACTCTGCCTTCAAATGGGTACATCTTTCCTTTTCTCCTTTGCCTTTTGCTTCTCTTCTTTTCTCAGCTCTTTGAAATTTGGTAGGACCATATATTAATATATATCCCCATTCAAGTTCTCAGCCTAGTTCACCGGCATTTAAAACGTGTACTTGTCTCCCTACTTAGACTTCAGGTCTTCCAGGTCATGTACTGTACCACATTCATCATTGTTATCTCAGTGTGCTCTTATTTGGGCAGATGTGCTTGAAAGATGCTCATAAATATTTATATATTTAATGAATGAGTAAATTGATTACTGATTGGATAAGTAGAGAAGAGGGCAAGACATTTTGTAGTCCAGTTTTTCTTATCTCACTTTCATCATTTTAATCATTTCATAGTACCACTTATATTTATGTAATACTTTTATTTAAATGGTTCTCTTTTAAACAATTCTAGATTATTTAATTTAAAGCAAATTTTAAGATACTACAGTACCTAGAAAACCAGTATTGCTTGCTGTACTTGGAAGAAAAATGTACATATAGATATGAAATGTCTCATACACTCTTAAATTAATCATCTGTATTGTCATCTCAAAATATTTTTTAGGATATATGCACTCAAGTCTTATTATTGCTAGTTAACTTGTTATCAGTGCTTTATGTAAGAGTATAGCTGATTAACAGTGTGATAATTTCAAGTGCACAGGGAAGCGACTCAGTCATACATATACTCATGTCAAAAATATTGATCTACTACAATACTTTTGCTTTACAGGTTAGAAATGTTCATCCAGATAATTCTCATGTCTAACTCAAGGGCACAGAGCAAAGGAGCAATGGAACTGAGCCCAGAAGACCACCTTTCCTGACTTACTACCCTTCTGAATCAATCAGGCTTTAAGGAAGGGAAAACACTTAAGAAGCAAGGGATGTAATGAACAGAAATAGGTTGTTCCAGAATCACAGGGTTGTAGACCAAGTTTTCAGCAATGACAGTGAGCACATTGAAGATAGAGTTGTATGAGCTTCAGATTGTTGCTGTAACAAATTACTACAGATGTTGTGTCTTAAAGCAGCAAAACTTTATTACCTATTGTCCTGGATGACCAAAGTTTAAAATGGGTCTCCTTGGGCTAAAATCAAGGTGTTGTCAGGTCTGCATTCTCTTAGGAGACTATAGGGAGAATCTGTTTCCTTGTTTTTTCAAACTTCTAAAAGCTGCTCACATTCCTCACCACGAGGTCCACGGGATTGATTCGAACCTCTGCTTCCTTGTCATATCTCTTCTGCCCTTTGTCCTGTCTTCCCCCTTTACCTCAGGAATACCCTTGTGGTTATATTGGGCCCATCTATAAAATTAAGGATAATCTCTTCATCTCAAAATCCTTCTTTTATCACATCCGCAAATCCCTTTGCAACATAAGGTAACATATTCACAAGTTCCAAGGATTTAAATATGGACATTTAGAATGAGGGGGCGTTGCGTTGTTTGGCTTGGAACAGTGACTCACCAAGTTAGATCATCTTCTTAAAATGAACTGAGAAGTGTTCCTTTCTTCTCTGTTTTCTGAAAGATTTTGTATACAAACTCTTTTCTTCTATAAATGTTTAAGGAAATTCTCAAGTAAGACCTCTGAGTATGGATTTTTGCTTTGCAATTTCTTCAACATATGTATGGGCATTTAGATTTTTAATTATTCTTATAGTCATTTTAGTTATTTGGATTTTTAAAGAAATTTGTCTATTTTTATTCAAGTTGTTGAATTTATTGATTTAAACGTGGTCATAGTATTATCTTATTATATACATGTATAATATCATATAAGAAACGAGTTGCCAGTCCAGGTTCGATGCACGATACTGGATGCTTGGGGCTGGTGCACTGAGATCCATTTTTTCATTACTGATGTTGGTATTTGTGGATTTCTTCCCCCCACACCCCCCCCACCAGTTAGTGTGGCTAGTTTTATCAAAACGGTTTATCGAATTCACTGATCTTTTCAAAGAAGCAAATGTGGCTTTCACTGATGTTTTCAGTTTATTTCAAATTTCAGTTTTGCTTATTTCCTCTCATATTTAATCATTTCCTTTTTTCTACACACTTGAGATTTATTTTACTCTTCCAAGTTTGACACATGGGAAGTAAATTAATATATTTGTTTAAGTCTATTACTTTTCTGCTGGGAACTTTTTTCCAAATTTCTATTTATTTATTGTTTTTGACTCTTTGGGTCATCCTTGCTTTGTGCAGCCTTTCGCTAGTTGTGGCAAGGGGGGCTGCTCCTTGTTGCGGCACACCGGCTTCTCACTGCTGTGGTTTCTCTTGTTGAGGAACACAGGCCATAGACATCCAGGCTCTGTTGTTGCTCATGGGCCCTAGAGCACAGGCTCAATAATTGTGGTGAATGGACAGTTGCTTTGCAGCATGTGTGGGATCCTCCCAGACCAGCCATTGAACCAGTATCCCCTACACTGTCAGGGAGATTCTTATCCACTGCTCCACCAGGGAAGTCTTCTGGGTACTATTATAGCTGACTCTCTAACATTTTCCTATGTTGTATATTCAGAACAATAAATTAATTATTTAACAATTAATTATTGATTGAATTAACAATCAACTATTATTTAACAATTAATTAACAATTAAAATAATTAATGATTAACTAACCTAACTTTTAAATATATACAACTATATTCAAACAATGTTCTAAACACTTAGAAAGAATCAATAAGAAAAGCAGATAAAATATTTTCCCTTATTGAAATTATACCTAGTAAGTTATACACAGTATAATTATACCTAGTTGAAATATAAATTAAATAGTAAATTAATCTGGAGAATTGGAGAGAAGGTGAAATTATGATAAGCTAGAAGGTCTTATAAAAAAAATTAGAAAAGTCTTAGAGTTTCAAGGGTTGGAGAGGTCACCACAGATTCAGTTCAGTTCAGTTCAGTTGCTCAGTTGGGTCTGACTCTTTGCAACCCCATGAACTGCAGCACACCAGGCCTCCATGTCCATCACCATCTCCTGGAGTTCACTCAAACTCATGTCCATCGAGTCAGTGATGCCATTCAGCCATCTCATCCTCTGTCATCCCCTTCTCCTCCTGCCCCCAATCCCTCCCAGCATTACAGTCTTTTCCAATGAGTCAACTCTTCACATGAGGTGGCCAAAGTACTGGAGTTTCAGCTTTAGCATCATTCCTTCCAAAGAAATCCTAGGGCTGATCTCCTTCAGAATGGACTGGTTGGATCTCCTTGCAGTCCAAGGGACTCTCAAGAGTCTTCTCCAACACCACAGTTCAAAAGCATCAGTTCTTTGGCGCTCAGCTTTCCTCACAGTCCAACTCTCACATCCATACATGATCACTGGAAAAACCATAGCCTTGACTCGATGGACCTCTGTGGACAAAGTAATGTCTCTGCTTTTCAATATGCTATCTAGGTTGGTCATAACTTTTCTTCCAAGGAGTAAGCGTCTTTTAATTTCATGGCTGCAGCCACCATCTGCAGTGATTTTGGAGCCCAAAAAATAAAGTCTGCCACTGTTTCCACTGTTTCCCCATCTATTTCCCATGAAGTGATAGGACCAGATGCCATGTTCTTCATTTTCTGAATGTTGAGCTTTAAGCCAACTTTTTCACTCTCCACTTTCACTTTCATGAAGATTACTCTGTTAAAAGAGACATCATGGTTGTTTTAACTGAGAAGTTAACACTGAAACAAGACTTGAAGGAGATGAAAGCATTAGCTAACATTGTAGATTTTTGCATAAGGGCATTCCAGGCAGAGGGAAAAAAAAAATAAGTGCAAAATTGTGTAAGGCTGGAGCCTTCCTCTAGTGTGTGAGTAATGGCAGGAGGCCAGTAAGGCTAGGATAGAATGAAATGCTAGTCTTTCCTACCATTATCTTAGCTCAGCTCAAACAAACTATGTTTCCCTGAATTCTGTGGGTGACATCATATTTCCTGGTTACACCTTCTTGTAGATTCTTGTACTTTCCCTTCATGGCACTTATCCCAATTTGCAACTAGATATTCATGTAATTGTTTGACTAAATTCTTTATATTCCACTAGAATGTTTGCACCATGAGAACAAAGAGGTTATTTTTATAGTGTGTATCCCTGAGCATGTGATAGGGCTTGGACTTTGTACAGACTCAATTAATATTTGTTTTCTCATGGATTTAATGGGTGTATGACTGGAAGGGTTGATGAATACATGCTTTGTTAGAGAAACCCCTCCTACCTGAGAGTGGAGTTTTCCATTTATGACCTGTGTATGTAAACAGTCTCTGGGCCCTGACACCATCTATACTGGAATAAAAAATAAATGAAATATTTTGATGACAGGCAATACAAATCTGTGGAGAAGGAAATGGCAATCCACTCCAGTATTCTTGCCTGGAGAATCCCATGGATAGAGGAACCTGTCAAGGCTACAGTCTGTGGGGTCGCAAGAGTCAGACATGATTTGGCAACTAAACTACTACTACTGAAATTCACATTGGAGAAGGAAATGGCAACCCACTCCAGTGGGAATTCCATGGACAGAGGAACCTGACGGGCTGCAGTCCATGGGGTCACAGAGAGTCGGACATGACTAAGTAACTAACACACACACACACACACACACACATACACACACAATACAAATCTGATATAAATTGCCTGAATTCTAAGAGACATTGAAAAATCCTAGAGGGGGGAAAAATCAATGGCAAAATTTTTTCTTAAAAAATATAGCTTTTTAAAATAAAGAAAATATATTAAATATATTAAGAGTAATTCTTCCTATGTATGACAGTCTGTCTTTGACACAATTGGCCAGATCTAAGAAATCCCAAAGGTCATATGGGGTTTATTAGTGTATGAACACACAGCATCAGTATTGGACATGTTATCAACCACAGTATATGCAATGGAGCCAAGCGCTTTTCTGGTCTAAATTGGTATCTTATTTTATATTTTGCCTTCACATTTGTTAATATTATTCAATATCGATTATAAATTAGACTTTAATATTAAGAAAATGTGTTTCTTTTTTTCTTAAAGGCAATTTAAATCCAAAATACACATTATTGTGTGTGTTAGTCACTCAGTCATGTCCAATTCCCCATGACCCTATGGACTGCTGCCCACCAGGCTCCTCCATCCATGGTGTTCTCCAGGCAAGAATACTGGAATGGATTGCCATTCCCTGGCTTTATATAAAATGCTTTTTGTGTTTCATGAATAAAGTGTAATTTTAAAAGGTTTCTAGGGCCATGTAATGTTGGGAAATGCTAGCCATGTTCATGTCTAAGATTTAAAAACTGAAGCCCAGAGAACTTAGTACGTAACTCCCTCTTCTGATTCCATGTTTTCTTCCTAGCACTTTACATTGTAATTAGTCATACCAGGGCAGGAAGCGGGCAAAGGATTTTCTTGTCTTACAGAGCCTAAAGTTGTCTGAGTCCTTAAGGACTTTGAAATGTAGTTATGTCTGACATAAGATTAAACCCTAGGTAGTATTTTTACTAAAGTATTCCCATTCATTTTATTGTTTGAGCTTTAACTCTTCTGAAAATTATTTCTGGTACTTTTCTCATTGGCCTGTCAAAGTATATTATGGTATACACACATAGGTAAAACTACTAAAGCTATACCACATATAAACATATTCAAGGGTACATATACACTCTCACAGACGGAGTCAACAGTTTTAGAATTGCATGTTATTTAGCCAGAATTATTTTCTCAAGATAAATTTCTAGAAATAAAAATATCAAGTCAAAAGAGAAAAAATTTAAAAATGTGAACATTTGATACAGATCTCCATAGTTATTAGAATACCTGTTTCCTTCAACTTTGCAAATATTGGATGGCATCATTTTTTTTTTAGATCAGTATAGTTTGCTAAGAAAAGACATCTCACTTTTGTATTATTTTGATTCACAAGGAAATTGAAGTTCATCTAGGACCATCACTTTTCTCTTTTTGTGCTCATATTATTTTCCCATTTGTCTATCTGAGAGTGAGGTGGAAGCATTTCTCTATTTAGTTAAATTTGATAACTTTATATTTTATCTTTAAATTTTAAGGATATTTTTTGTTGCATAGTTTTTAACTTTGTTTCCCAAGTAGACACATAGCACTGCAAAAGGAAATATGATCATATGATTCTCCATGGCAATTGGCACCACATGGATTCTGCCAATAAGAGGAAATGACAATATTAAATAACAGTAAGTGCTAAAAAACATAAAAACCTCCAAAAATCTGTTTACAGCCAAATGACAGTCTAGTTTGGCAATAACATATTGGAAAGTCACTTGATTGCATTTGAAAACATGTTTTGCCATTTGTTATGGCATCTTAGAAAAATTTGTTTCCTCCCCTGAGCCTCTATTTCTTCAACACAGAGAGTCTAGACTCAGTTGTTCATGAAGTCTGCCCCAGCTTTGACTTTCTACTCATCTTTGTCATTCAGTTCCCCATAGAATGGTCTCATTTGCTCCATCAATCAACTAGACTTTCAGTCTGCCCAGTGCATTCAAGAAATATTCATTAAATGCTTTGCTATGCATTGTTTTAGATGCTGGAGTTGAAGTAGTAAATAAGACAGAAAAAACCCCCTGCCACATGGTACTTATGGAGGGAAGAACAAATGAGCAATCTAGTGACTGTGTACCAAGGACCATGACAGAGAGAGTGACAGGGATGTGACTCAAAGCAGGTGAACAAGGAAAACCTCTCTGATGGACACATCACTTATTTTTCACCTCTGGCTTTCTTCGTATCCTAATGGAGGAGTCTGCTTTTAGTGGGAAAGGAAAGATGCTACACTCACTTTAACTGTTTTACTAAAACCATCTGTGGCTTGTTCAGTGAAATTTCCTGTATCAAACTCATCCCTTAGGTATATCTAATTTCTATATATTTTCCAGTCCCATCACTTCATGGCAAATAGATGGGGAAACAGTAGAAACAGTGGCTGACTTTATTTTTGGGGGCTCCAAAATCACTGAAGATGGTGATTGTAGCCATGAAATTAAAATACACTTAGTCCTTGGAAGGAAAGTTATGACCAACCTAGACAGCATATTAAAAAGCAGAGACATTACTTTGCCAACAAAGGTTCATCTAGTCAAGGCTATGGTTTTTCCAGTAGTCATGTGTGGATGTGAGAGTTGGACTATAAAGAAAGCTGAGTGCAGAAGAATTGATGCTTTTGAACTGTGGTGTTGGAGAAGACTCTTGAGAGTCTCTTGGACTGCAAGGAGATCTAACCAGTTCATCCTAAAGGAGATCATTTCAGGGTGTTCATTGGAAGGACTGATGTTGAAGCTGAAACTCCAATACTTTGGCCACCTGATGCAAAGAGCTGACTCATTTGAGAAGACCCTGATGCTGGGAAAGATTGAGGGCAGGAGGAGAAGGGGATGACAGAGAATGAGATGGCTGGATGACATCACCAACTCAATGGACATGAGTTTGGGTAGGCTCTGGGAGGTGGTAACGGACAGGGAGGCCTGGTGTGCTACAGTTCATGGAGTCACAAAGAGTTGGACATGACTGAGCAACTGAACTGAACTGATATATTCTATAGAGTATTTCCTTGATTATGTGTGTATGACTGTGTGTATTAGCTCAGTCAGTTCTGACTCTTTGTGACCCCATGGACAGAGAAGCCCAGTGGGCTACAGTCCGTGAGGATTCTCCAGGCAAGAATACTGGAGTGTGTTGCGAAGCCCTCCTCCAGGGGATCTTCCAAACCTGGGGAATGAACCTAAGTCTCTCACATTGAGGCAGATTCTTTAATGTCTGAGCTACCAGGGAAGACCTTCCTTGATTATACTTAGCTGCAAATGAATTATCCCCCACTTCATGTTCTCAGCCTTTGCTAAAGGTCTCTTGGGTTGGGTGGGAATCACTCAGCCACGAATAAAATAAATTTCACATGCCTGGGTGAGCAACCATGCTGACCTTTAGACCTCTTTCTGCCCTCTGGCACAGTCTGTTAGCCGACCATAATCATTGGCTTCTTCTTCCTGGTGGCAAAGGCAGGCTAAATGGTTCTACCCTCCTTGCATTTAGGTGTGGCCACAATACAGACTCTAATGAACGGCAGAGGAAGCCCTGTGCAATGTATCCATGCCTGGTCCACATCTGTGTCCCTTCGTTGTTCTTTTCAATTCAGATAAGCTTCTTGCTGGAGTTGTCAGAAGCACTATCCTCTTGGGCCTCTGAACCACTGTATGAAACAAATATACACCCTAGTTCTTCCACCCAAATTTATCTGTAACCTAAAACTATCCTTGAGTAATTTTATTCTGCAGAGGCACTGCATTTTGTGTGCATGTAAATATCAGAAACTTGAGTCGACCACCATAGCCAATATCCCCCAAAAGTTGCTATCAAATAGTATACACCACATGAAGTGGACACTCAATGAAAATTTCATTTGATGACTCAAAATTGGGAGAAACAGAGTTAGAATTCCATGTGTGTTTTTCAGCTTCATTACCCTCATTTTTCTTTTTTTTTTTTTTACATCATAAAGTCTTTGCTAAGAAGATCCCTCTAAAGTTTGGGATAATTGTGGAGAAAGTGAAATTTGCTCAGTCCATTGAATTCTCCAGGCCAGAAAACTGGAGTGGGTAGCCTTTCCCTTCTCCAGAGTATCTTCAGAACCCAAGGATCAAACCCAGGTCTCCCACACTGCAGGCAGATTCTTTACCAACTCGGTCACAAAAGAAGCTCAAGAATACTGGAGTGGGTAGCCTATCCCTTCTCCAGTGGATTTTCCCGACTCAGGAATTGAATTAGGGTCTTCTCCATTGCAGGGAATTCTTTATCAGCTGAACTACCAAGGCAGCCTGGAATTGTGGGAAAGTAACCCTGAAAAGCAGAGAAGGCAATGGCAACCCACTCCAGTACTCTTGCCTGGAAAATCCCATGGACGGAAGGGCCTGGTAGGCTGCAGTCCATGGGGTCACTAGGAGTCGGACACGACTGAGTGACTTCACTTTCACTTTTCACTTTCATGCATTGGAGAAGGAAATGGCAACCCACTCCAGTGTTCTTGCCTGGAGAATCCCAGGGACGGGGGAGCCTGGTGGGCTGCTGTCTATGGGTTG
Source organism: Bos javanicus (assembly GCF_032452875.1). NCBI lineage: Eukaryota > Metazoa > Chordata > Mammalia > Artiodactyla > Bovidae > Bos > Bos javanicus. The sequence continues at coordinate 107,080,210 of NC_083873.1, forward strand.
CACAGAGTTCAGACACAACTGAAGCGACTTAGCAGCAGCAGCAGCAGCAACCCTGAAAAGAGTACATCATGAGAAATGCTGGGCTGGAAGAAGCACAAGTTGGAATCAAGATTGCTGGAGAAATATCAATAACCTCAGATATGCAGATGACACCACCCTTATGGCAGAAAGTGAAGAGGAACTAAAAAGCCTCTTTCTTGCAAGTGAAATAGGAGAGTGAAAAAGTTGGCTCAAAGCTCAACATTCAGAAAATGAAGATCATGGCTTCTGGTCCCATCACTTCATGGGAAATAGATGGGGAAACAGTCGAAACAGTGTCAGACTTTATTTTTGGGGGCTCCAAAATCACTGCAGATGGTGGCTGCAGCCATGAAATTAAAAGACGCTTACTCCTTGGAAGGAAAGTTATGACCACCCTAGATAGCATATTCAAAAGCAGAGACATTACTTTGCCAACAAAGGTCCGTCTCGTCAAGGCTATAGTTTTTCCAGTGGTCATGTTTGGATGTGAGAGTTGGACTGTGAAGAAAGCTGAGCCCCAAAGAATTGATGCTTTTGAACTGTGGTGTTGGAGAAGACTCTTGAGAGTCCCTTGGACTGCAAGGAGATCCAACCAGTCCATTCTGAAGGAGATCAGCCCTGGGATTTCTTTGGAAGGAAAGATGCTAAAGCTGAAACTACAGTACTTTGGCCACCTCATGAGAAGATTTGACTCATTGGAAAAGACTCTGATGCTGAGAGGGATTGGGGGCAAGAGGAGAAGGGGACGACAGAGGATGAGATTGCTGGATGGCCTCACCAACTCGATGGACTTGAGTCTGGGTGAACTCCGGGAGTTGGAGATGGACAGGGAGGCCTGGCATGCTGTGATTCATGGGGTCGCAAAGAGTTGGACACGACTAAGCGCCTGAACTGAACTGAAATGAACTGAACCCTGAAAAAAAATCCACTTCCTGCTAGGCAAATTGTATTATTTGTTTTCCCTATCATTTTTTAATCTCAACTTTTATTTACTTATTCTTTTAGTTAATGCCTTTCAAAGTGTTTACTCAGATTTCCTCATCCCTTTCCCATATTTAGTCTTAGTTAAAGTATTATATTTTCTCCATGTCTGTTACTGTTTCCTGATTCTATCTTCACCTATTTTCCTAACATCTTGGTATATTATCCAAGCAATCTATCAATACCATTTCTCTCAACCTCCAGAGAACAGCTAAACAGTCAGAAATCACATGTGATGACATGAAATGAAATCTGACATCCACACAGCACAGTATAACTAGAAGAGCTTTCTCCACCCAGTATGTTTCACATACAAAAATAAGCGATATGTACTGAAATTATACGGTAGTCAGTGTTGGGAGGTAAAAAAGATGGAGGAAAACATACAATCTCTCTTTTCCATTTTTTCTTCTTATAAGACAAGGGATCCCGAGGCCCAGAAGAGCCTGATGACTTGTCTAAGATCTCATAAGAGTGGTTGAGGAGGAAATCAGGTCAATGTTTTTACAGAATGAATCAGAATTCAGTGAATTTCCATTCTGGAAAGAACTTTGGCAATAGGGTTAAACCTGAGATTTCATTCTAGAGACAGAATGCATAAATGCCTGTCAGTTATCTAGATACATCATGTATATTATCTCTAATCCTTATTTTCACAGTGGAGGTTTGATTATCTTCATTCGAAAAATGAAGGTACTGAGGTTGGCACTAATTGATATTAAGAAACTTATACAGACATTTAGGAATTCACTTAGTTGAGATTTAACTTCAGATTTTTCTGAACTCCACGTGTCTGTTTTTTTCTGACATGGTGTCAGAATCAGTTCTATAAGAACTCATGGTGCATTTCCCTAGATTTTAGCCACTCTTTTCAACTCCCAACCCCAAAGAAGAACAATGCTAAAGAGTGTTTAAACTACCACATAACTGTGCTCTTTTCACATGCTAGCAAGGTAATGCTCAACATCCCTCAAGCTAGGCTTCACCAGTTGGTGAACTAAGAACTTCCAGATGTACAAACTAGATTTGGAAAAGGTAGAGGAACCAGAGATCAAATTGCCAACATCTGTTGGATCATAGAAAAAGCAAGAGAGTTCCAGAAACACATCTACTTCTGCTTCATTGACTACACTAAAGCCTTTGACTATGTGAAAAGTGAAAGTGAAAGTCACTCCGTTGTGTCTGACTTTTTGTGACCCCATGGACTATACAGGCCATGGAATTCTCCAGGCCAGAAAACTGAAGTGGGTAGCCTTTCCCTTCTCCAGGGGATCTTCCCAGCCCAGAGATCGAACCCAGGTCTCCCACATTGCAGGCAGATTCTTTACCAACTGAACTACAAGGGAAGCCCAAGAATACTCAGTGGGTAGCCTATCATTTCTCCAGCTGATCTTCCCAACCCAGGAATTGAATCAGAGTCTCCTGCATTGCAGACAGATTCTTTGACTGTGTGGATTGCAACAAAATGTGAAAAATTATTGAAGAGATGGGAATACCAGATCACCTTACCTGCCTCCTGAGAAACCTGTATGTAGGTCAAGAAGCAACACTTAGAACTAGACAGGGAACACTAGACTGCTTCAAAATTGACATAGGAGTATGTCAAGGCTATCTATTGTCACCCTGTATATTTAACTTGTATGCAGAGTACATCACAGGAAATGCTGGGCTGGATGAAGCTCAAGCTGGAATCAAAATTGCAGGGAGAAATATCAATAACCTCAGAATTGCAGATGACACCACCCTAATGGCAGAAAGCAAAGAGAAACTAAAGAGCCTCTTGATGAAGGTGACAAAGGAGAGTGAAAAAGCTAGCTTAAAACTCAACATTCAAAAAACAAAGATTATGGCATCTGGTCCAATCAAGTCATGGCAAACAGATGCAGAAACAATGGCAACAGTGACAGGCTTTACTTTTTTGAGCTCCAGAATCACTGTGGAAGGTGACTGCAGCCATGAAATTAAAAGATGCGTGCTCCTTGAAAGAAAAGTTATGACAAACCTAGACAGTGTATTACAAAGCAGAGACATCTCTTTCTGACAGAGTTCCATTTAGTCAAAACTGTAATTTCGCTGATAATCATGTATAGATGTGAGAGTTAAACCATAAAGAAGTCTGAAGGCTAATGAATTGATGTTTTCAAATTGTGGTGCTAGAGAAGACTCTTGAGAGTCCCTGGGACAGCAAGGAGATCAAACCAGTTAATCCTAGAGGCAATCAGTCCTGAATATTCATTGGAAGGACTGATGCTGAAGCTAAAGCTCCAACACTTTGGCCACCTGATATAAAGAGCAAACTCACTGAAAAAGACCCTGGTGCTGGGAAAGACAGAGAGCAGGCACAGAAATGGGTGACAGAGGATGAGATGGTTGGATGGCATCATTGACTCAATGGACATGAGTTTGAGCAAATAATAGGAGAGAGTGAAGGACAGCTTCCCTGTAGCTTAGACGGTAAAGAATCTGCCTGCAATGCAGGAGACTTGGGCTCGATTCCTAGGTCAGGAAGATCCTCTGGAGAAGGGAATGACAACCCATTCCAGTATTCTTGCCTGGGGAATCCCAAGGACAGAGGAACCTGGCAGGCTGTAGTCCATGGTTCACAAAGAGTCAGACACGTGAAGTGAGGGACATTCCTAAGTGAAGGACGGGGAAGCTGGGTATACTGTAATCCATGAAGTCACAAAGAGTTGGACAGGACTGAGTGACTGAGCGACTGAACAATAACAAATATAGCCTCAAAATACTAAGGTATTTCCTTATTCTAAATAATCCCCTAATTTATTCTATGTAGTGGGGCAGAGCTATTACACGTTACTAGAACCATCTTTTATGTCAGACACTCATGACTTGAATGAGGAGAAAGGCACAAATAATATTAATTACATTATTAAATGTTCAGCTCACACTAACTTTGGATTTTGTATTCTATCCTTTTCAATTTCAGTTCATTTGAATTTTGTCAAGTTGAAATGAGATGTGTAGCTATTTTTTTGTTTTTAAAGAGATTAAATAGTAGTTCTTGAATTTATTTTTATTTACTAATTTATTTATTTGCTGATTTAGTTCTTTATTCCAAATAATCTGAAGTGTACCGCATGGCATGGGTTCACTATCTGAAGTCCTGTGTGACAGCCTCTGTGTCTTTGCACTGAGACATGTGGCCTTGAGTAAATAACTGAAAAATTTGCAGCAGTGGTAAAGAACTCTCCTGCCAATGCAGGAGACGTGAGATGCAGGTTCCATCCCTGGGTCAGGAAGATCCCCTGGAGAAGGAAATGGTAACCCATTCTAGTACTCTTGTCTGGAGAATCTAGTGGACAGGAAAGCCTGGCAGGCCCATAGGATCACAAAGAGGTGGACATGACTGAAGCGACTTAGCACAGGCATCAATTTCTTAGGTCATTTAGAAATTCTGGGTCTCCATTGCCTCCTAAGGAAGCTGTGTACCATTTTCTGTTTGTTGATTCTAAAACTATTGAGAGAATGAAGTGAAATAAAGGATCAGAATGCAACTTAGGAACTTTAAATTGCCAATAAAAGTTTCACATTTTAGGAAGTGCAGCTTCCCAGGTGGCAGTAGTGGTAAAGAATCTACCTGCAATGCAAGAGACACAAGAGACTTGGATTTGATCCCTGGGTCAGGAAGACCCCCTGGAGAGGGAATAACAACCCACTCCAGTATTTTCGGCTATAAAATCCCATGGACAGAGGAGGCTGATGCGTTATTGTCCATAGGGTCACAAAAAGTCCGACACAACTGAGCCCTTGAGCACACACACATGTTTATTTAAACACACACACACACACACACACAAACAGACAGACATAGTCCAGGGCAAGCAACCCGTGACTTGTAGAAAATTATAATGATAGGATCATTTTTTTTTCTTAAAAAAAGAGAAAAACTTACAAAATTTCTAGTAGAGAATTTATCTAAATTTTTTGTTGTAAACTTGGATAGTGGAAATAGAAGACATAAGAAATAGACGGCATACAGCCAAAATGTGTTTGGATGAATATCTAACCAGTATTGTTTGGAAAGGATGAAGAAGAAAGTGAAACTTAATGGAAGAAATTAAAATATTCTTAGAATCATAATGAACAAACCTTCTCCTAAGATTCAGTATGATGTCTTTACTAAGGACATGCCACATATATAGTTTTTTTTAATTAATTAATTTCTTTTAATAGGAGGATAATTACTTTACAATATTGTGGTGGTTTTTGCCATATATTCATATGAATCAGCCATGGGTGTACATGTGTCCCCCCTCCTGAAACCCTTCCTACTTCCCTCCCCATCCCATCCCTCAGGGTCATCCCAGTGCACCAGCCCTGAGCACCCTGTCTCATGCATCGAACCTGGACTGTCAATCTGTTTCACACATGATAATATACATGTTTCAGTGTTATTTTCTCAAATCATCCCAACCTTGCCTTCTCCCACCGAGTCCAAAAGTCTGTTCTTACCTCTGTGTCTCTTTTACTGTCTCGCATATAGGTTTTTGGCTACCATCAAGTAATCTTTATTTTCTGAAAAATGTAAATGTTTGTCCTTTAGCTCAGTGTCAGGAAAAGTTATGTGGAGAGTTGCCTCACATTCATTGGGCTTCTCAAATTCTCCCAGGGATCCAGCTCTGAAAAACTGAAAAGCTAGAATCTGGTTCAGAGAGGTCAGGGAGGGAAAGAAATACAGGATTCCCTGACCCTCCCCAGGCAAGAGTACATTTTGTACAAACCCTCTGCTGAGTAGGAGAGACCCATTCTCTGAGGTCATAAACTTTGTCATCTGTTCTAGGAAACAAGTATCCTCCTCTTCAAACCTTCTCCTTGAGTGCAACCCCCTTCCCAGTTTTTGTTTACTGCTGAAATTATTCATGGAGCAAATCCATCGATCTCTCTAGGAGTCAAATTCATGACTTGTAAAGGTCAAGGCTGAGTCTGCTCTTGTTTCTGTTCATATTCTTGGATGAGAAACATTTAATCATGATATGGCATTGCTCAGTCTGGAGAAATGACCCTTCTGACTCAGCTAACCTGCATTTCGAGAAAGTCAGTGAGTCTGTTGGACTTCATAAAATGCCATTCCTAAAATTCCAGCACAACTGGCTCACTCATCCCACTGGGTAGGTCAGTTAACCCTTTTGGAGCTATAGCTATAGCTCAAAGAGCTATCATCTTTGAGGATCTGGGATGCAAGGGTGTGCGCCCCAATGTAACTCTGGCTTTTAAAATTTTCTAGAAGTGATGCCCATTGAGGAAGTTTCTATCATTTTTCTTCTATTTCTCTAATCTGAAGTAACTCATTGGAAAAGACCCTGATGCAGAGAAAGATTGAGGGCAGGAGGAAAAGGGGGCAACAGAGGGCATAATGGTTGGATGGCATCATTGACTCAATGGACATGGGTCTGAGCAAACTCCAGGAGATACTGAAGGACAGGGAAGCCTGGTGTGCTGCAGTCCATGTGGTCACAGAGTTGGACATGACTTAGTGACTGAAAAACAACAATCTTTTCCAACTCTGATTTCAGAGTCCTAGGACTTGATGGATGCTTCTAGCTTTGACTTGCGTGTTTCCTGAGGAATCTAGCTGATCCTTTCCCTGGTGACTCAGATGGTAAAGTGTCTGCCTGTAATACAGGAGACCTAGGTTTGATTGGAGAAGGCAATGGCACCCCACTCCAGTACTCTTGCCTGGAAAATCCCATGGGTGGAGGAGCCTGGTAGGCTGCAGTCCATGGGGTTGCTAAGAGTCAGATACAACTGAGAGACTTCACTTTCACTTTTCCCTCTCATGCATTGGAGAAGGAAATGGCAACCCACTCCAATGTTCTTGCCTGGAGAATCCCAGGGATGGGGGAGCCTGGTGGGCTGCCTTCTATGGGGTCACACAGAGTCGGACACGACTGAAGTGACTTAGCAGTAGCAGTAGCAGTAGGTTTGATTGCTGGGTCAGGAAGATCCCCTGGAGAAGGAAATGGCAACACACTCCAGTACTCTTGCTTGGAAAATTCCATGGATGGAAGAGCCTGGTAGACTATAGTGCATGGGATCCCAAAGAGTCAGACATGACTGAGTGACTTTACTTTCACTGATGATCATTACATTTGTGTTTCATTTAACTTGTTCTGAGCAAGTACTTCTCTACAGACTGATTGGCTGGTAGGACTTTCAATGTCAGGGTCAACTAAGAGATATAATTTTCTCATCCCTTTTTTATAAATGTAGAATGGGATCTAGAGAGAGATTGCCTTTCCTTCAAAACACTTAACTTAATATGGTATAATACATTAAAAAAAAATTTTTTTTAATATTTGCCTTCCCCAAGGGTCTCTGAGAACTATAAAAAATACTCTACTTGTTTTGTCAATAGTGTCTCTGTGATCAATGTCTAGAATGTTCCTGGCCCTCCATAAATATTAATTAAATTAGTAAATAGATGGAATATTATAATTACAACTTTAGGCTTGAGTCTTAAAATAACCAATATCTTCAAATTTAGATCTTTATTATTGTCTCCAAGTGAATTACACATGGAGTAACATAAAAACTTAGAGAATTGGGGGCAATAAATTTCCCATAGAAATTTAAAGTTATGTTCCATTTTCTGTCTATTCCTAATGGATCATTTTTATAAACTAAGTCTTAAGATAATACAGCAGTGTTTTCTTTCGTAAGATGGGTCAGTATTAAATGGAAATATTTTTGAGAATTTGTCTCATTTTTAATACATCAGGGACATCGAAAAATTAAGGTTGGTCACCTGTATTTCAATCTTGGAGAGAGTATATAAATGAATAAAGGAATGAGTGAAGTGACTTGGTATCTTGCTCAGAGCTGGGCTTCATAGCTGGACTTCCTGGTTTCTTATGCTTCTCTTCTTATTCCTCTCTTTACTCAGGGGATTGTAGAACACCTCATTTATTTCCAGATAGTCATTTCATGGTGATTCTCATCAGACCTTTGATAGACAGAACCCAAATGGGAGGCAGGATTGACAAACTTACATCATTATTATTATTTTTTTAATGAGTATTTTTTTAATGGACAGAAAGGGACAAAAATTCAAGAGGTTCTACCTATACCTAGACAATGAGAGGAAAATAACAGAGTATGGAACCCATGCATATGTAGGCATGGGAGTAAGATTCAATTCAAATAAAGTCATCCACATTTTCATCCTGGCCTGAGCCAACCATGATCCTATCAGAGATCAGGCTTATGGTGTGTACACAGTGTCAACAAAAAGAGATGCACAATGTGAGAGCTGTGTTGTTGTTCAATAGCTCAGTCATGTACAACTCTTTGTGATCCCATTGACTTTAGCACAGCAGGCTCCCCTGTACTTCACCATCTCCTGGAGCTTGCTCAAATTCATGTCCACTGAGTCAGTGATGCCATCCAACCATCTCATCCTCTGTCGTCCCCATCTCCGCCTGCCTTCAATCTTTCCCAGCATCAAGGTCTTTTCTAGTGAGTTAACTCTTCACATCAGGTGACCAAAGTATTGGAGCCTCAGCTTCAGCATCAGTCCTTCCAATGAATATTCAAGATTGATTTCCTTTAGGATTGATTGACTTGATCTTGCAGGCCAAGGGACTGTCAAGAATCTTTTCCAACACCAGAGTGAAAAAGCATCAATTCTTTGGCTCTCAGCCTTCTTTATGGTCCAACTCTCACATCCTTACATGACTACTGGAAAAGCAATATCTTTGACTTTATAGACTTTTTAGACAAAGTAATGTCTCTGCTTTTTAATATGCTGTCTAGATTTTGCCAAGAGAATGAATTTTTCACAGCAAACACCCTCTTTGAACAATAAAAGAGATGATTCTACACATGGACATCACAAGATGGTCAATACTGAAATCAGATTGATTATATTCTTTGCAGCCAAAGATGGAGAAGATCTATACAGCCAGCAAAAAACAAGACTGGGAGCTGACTGTGGCTCAGATCATGAACTCCTTACTGGAAAATTTGGGCTTAAACTGAAGAAAGTAGGGAAAACCACTAGACCATTCAGGTATGACCTAAATGAAATCCCTTACAATTATACACTAGAACTGACAAATCAATTCAAGGGATGAGATCTGTTAGTGCCTGAAGATCTATGGATGGAGGTTCATGACATTGTACAGGAGGCAGTGATCAAGATCATCCAAAATAAAAAGAAATTCAAAAAGGCAAAATGATTGTCTGAAGAGGCCTTACAAATAGCTGAGAAAGGAAGAGAAGATAAAGTCAAAAGACAAAAGGCAAGATATACCCATCTGAATGCAGAGCTGTAAAGAATAGCAAGGAGAAATAACAAAGTCTTCCTCAGTGATCAGTGCAAATATATAGCAAAAAACAATTGAATGGGAAAGACTAGAGATCTCTTCAAGAAAATTAAAGATACCAAGATGCAAAGATGGGCACAATAAAGGATAGAAATGGTATGGAACTAACAGAAGCAGAAAATATAAGAAGAGGTGGCAAGAATACAGAGAAGAATTATACAAAAAAGATCTTCATGACCCAGATAACCACGATGGTGTGATCACTTACCTAGAGCTAGACATCCTGGAATACAGAATCAAGTGGGCCTTAGGAAGCATCACTATGAACAAAGCTAATGGAGGTGATGGAATTCCAGCTGAGCTATTTCAAATCCTAAAAGATGATGCTGTGAAACTGCTACACTCAATATGCCAGCAAATTTGGAAAACTCAGCAGTGGCCACAGGACTGGAAAAGGTCAGTTTTCATTCCAGTCCCAAAGAAAGGAAATGCCAAAGAATGTTCAAAGTACCACACAATTGCACTCATCTCACACACTAGCAAAGAAATGCTCAAAATTCTCCAAGCTCAGCTTCAACTTTACTTGAACTGAGAACTGCCAGATATTCAAGGTGGTTTTAGAAAAGGCAGAGGAAACAGAGATCAAGATGCCAACATCCACTGGATCATCAAAAAAGCAAGAGAGTTCCAGAAAAACATCTACTTCTGCTTTATGGACTACACCAAAGCTTTTGACTGTGGATCACAGCAAACTGTGACAAATTCTTCAAGGAATGGGAATACCAGACCACCTGACCTGCCTCCTGAGAAATCTGTATGCAGGTCAGAAAGTAGCAGTTAGAACTGGACGTGGAACAATAGACTGGTTCCAAATCAGGGAAGAAGAACATCAGGCTGTATATTGTCACCCTGCTTATTTAACTTGTATGCAGAGTACATCATGCTAAATGCTGGGCTGGATGAAGCACAAGCTGGAATCAAGATTGCTGGGAGAATATGAAGATTCTCAGATATGCAGATAACACCACTCTTATGGCAGAAAGTGAAGAAACTGAAGAACCTCTTGATGAAAGTGAAAGAAGAGAGTGAAAAAGTTGGCTTAAAACTCAGCATTCAGCAAACTAAGATCATGGCATCTGGTCTCATCACTTCATGGCAAATAGATGGGGAAACAATGCAAATAGTGACGGACTTTATTTTCTTTGGCTCCAAAATCACTGCAGTTGGTGACTGCAGCCATGAAATCCAAAGACACTTACTCCTTGGAAGAAAAGTTATGACCAACCTAGATAGCATATTGAAAAGCAGAGACATTACTTTGCCAAGAAAGGTTCATCTAGTCAAGGCTATGGTTTTTCCAGAGTCACGTATGGATGAGAGAGTTGGACTGCAAAGAAAGCTAAGTGCCAAAGAATCGATGCTTTTGCACTGTGGGGTTGGAGAAGACTCTTGAGAGTCCCTTGGACTGCAAGGAGATCAAACTAGGCAATCCTAAAGGAAATCAGTCCTGAATATTCATTGTAAGGTCTAATGATTAAAGCTGAAGCTCCAATATTTGGCCACCTGATGCAAAGAACTGACCCATTTGAAAAGACCCTGATGCTAGGAAAGATTGAAAGTGGGAGGAGAAGGGGACGCCCGAGGATGAGATGGTTGGATGGCATCACTGACTTGGATATGAGTTTGAGCAAGCTCCAGGAGTTGGTGATGGACAGGGAAGCCTGGCATGCTGCAGTCCATGGGATTGCAAAGAGTTGGACAGGAATGAATGACCTAACTGAACTGAACTGAAATTGGTCATAGATTTTCTTCCAAGGAGGAAGCAGCTTTTAATTTCATGGCTGCAGTCACCAACTGCAGTGATTTTGGAGCCCAAGAAAATAAAGTCTGTCACTGTTTTCATTGTTTCCCCATCTATTTACTATGAAGTGATGGGACCAGATGCCGTGACCTTAATGTTTCTAATGTTGAGTTTTAGGTCAGCTTTTTCACTGTCATTTGGGGCAAAATAAGGACTGCAGCCCAGGAGACAGCACCTCAGATATCTCTCAGTAAACTGCTCCAAATAGGTATTGGGGAAAGATCAATATATGTGATTTTGAAAATGGGTAGTTCACAGAATCATACCCTTATATTACAAAGGGTTTTGTACTAATCAAAAGAAGCTGATGTCACCATGAAGGGATTAAGTGCTTTTCTAAGATATGAGGAGATGCAAGGATTGGGATCATGAAATCAGTTCTTGAACATATCTATCTAAAACCTGTTCACTAGCTGTTCTGGAGCACAAAGTTCCTCATTCTCCATGCTGAACTTCCTTCAGGGTGTGTCTATGGTCAACAGCTACAGCACCACAGGATTCAGTCTCCACAGAGGCAGAAAGCAAATGCCCTTGGCAAGTGTCAACTTGTAGTCAACACCTGGGACTTGTTTATTTTTCTTTTCACGGGCTTTTATTTTCCCCATTGAAATTGTCTCCTTCATCATGATTTATTCTTGTATACTGAATTATTAATATATTTTATATCTCTCATCTCAAAAAGCCACGTAGTCCCTAAACAATCTTCGCCTCTCACTAGCTCCTCCATTTCCTGCACCACTGCCCTATTTTTCTACTTTGTCATGTAGCAAAAGTCTTCAGCACATTTATTTGCTGAGTTCATTCTCTCACTTCTGGTCCCTTCTTATCTCACTACCACTGTTGTCTGAAGCTACTCTTGTAAAGGTCATTAACAATCTCCTTTCTGCCAATGATGCAAAGGTCAGTCCTCCAGTTCTCTTTGTATTCAGCTTCTCAGCAGCATAGGACAGACTTAGCCAATCTCTCTTTAAAATATTCTTCACTTGGCCATCAGGATCCCACCTTCTCTTATTTCTCCTCCTCCTTCAGTTGCCATTTTTCTGTCTCCTTTGCTTAGCCAGCTCACTTTTATCTAGATTTTCTGCCTGGGAGATCTTATCTAAGCCTTTACAGACCTGGGGAGCTTGTGTGTGCTCAGTCCTGTCTAGCTCTTTGCAACCCCATGGACTGTAGCCCACAAGGCTCCTCTGTCTGTGGGATTTTCCAGGCAGGAATACTGGAGTGGGTTTCCATTTTCTACCCCAGGGGATCTTTCTGACCCAGGGACTGAACCCGCATCACTTGAGTCTCCTTTATTGGCAGGCTGATTCTTGCTTCCCTAGTGGCTCAGAGGGCAAAGAATCTGCCTACAATGCGGGACATCCAGGTTCGAGCCCTGGGTTGGGAAGATCCCCTGGAGAAGGGAAGGGCAATCCACTCCAGTATTCTTGCCTGGAGAATTCCATGCAAAGAGGAGTCTGGCAGGCTACAGACCTGGGGTCGCAAAGAGCAATTGAGCGACTAACACTTTGACCTAGGAAACCTTTGAATGCTGATCCTTTCCTTGAGACTCAGGCTCAATATCTCACCTTGACCTCTAGTATCGTGTTACCCTTACCCTGTATGGCATAAATACAGGTCCAAAATAAAACTATGGACTCTTACATATCAAAAAGTTTCCTCCTCTCATCTTCCTCATCTTGGTAAATAACAACATCATTTACTCAATTTCTCTTCTCTTTTCCTCATATGTTATTACCAATCTATTTGCAATTTTTGTTGGTTCTGCTGCCAAAATCTTGGCTTTATGTACACCAATGCAGAAAAGAAATAGAGGAGCAGAGTTATGGAGGAGAAGGAAAGATGGCTTTATTTCTTTTCCAGGCAAAAGAGGAAAACAGTAGGTTAGTACCTCAAGAACTGTACCCCCCCTCCTTGGTGAATAATGAATAGTGAAGAGCACTCAGTCGTGTACAACTCGTTGCAACCCTATGGGGTATATTTTGCCAGGCTCCTCTGTCCATGGCATTCTCCAGGAAAGAATACTGGAGCAGGTTGCCATTCCCTTCTCCAGGGCATCTTTCTTGACCCAGGGATCAAACCTAGGTCTCCTGCATTCCAAGCAGTTTCTTTACCATCTGAGCTACCAGAGAAGCCTCCTTAAGTTACATAGTCAGGCTTCCCCAGTGGCTCAGTTTGTAAAGAAACTGCCTGCCAGTGTGGGAGATGTAAGAGACATGGATTCAATTGAGGAGAGTGAAAAAGTTGGCTTAAAGCACAACATTCAGAAAAGTAACATCATGGCATCATGATGTTAGTAACCAGTCCCATCACTTCATGACAAATAGATGGGGAAACAATGGAAATAGTGACAGGCTATTTTCTTGGGTTCCAAAATCACTGCAGATGGTGACTGCAGCCATGAAATTAAAAGATGCTTGCTCCTTGGAAGAAAAGCTATGACCAACCTAGACAGCATATTAAAAAGCAGAGACATTACTGTGCCAACAAAGGTCCATCTAGTCAATGCTATATTTTTCCAGTAGTCACGTATGGATATGAGAGTTGGACTCTCAGTCAATCCTAAAGGAAATCAGTCCTGAATATTCTTTGGAAGGACTGATGATGAAGCTGAAACTCCAATACTTTGGTCACCTGATGAGAACTGACTCATTGAAAAGACCCTCATGCTGGGAAAGATTGAAGGTGGGAGGAGAAGGGGATGCCCGAGGATGAGATGGTTGGATGGCATCACTGACTCAATGAATATGAGTTTGAGCAAGCTCTGGGAGTTGGTGATGGACAGGGAAGCCTGGTGTGCTGCAGTCCATGGGGTAGCAAAGAGTTGGACACCACTGAGCGACTGAACTGAACTGAGGGTCTCCTAATCTTGATGAGCTTCTCCAATCCCTTTTGTCTTGTCTCAGGTGGCTTTGTGGCTGCTCCTCCCTTATTAGCTTTTGCTTGAATCTGTCCTTTGAAACTCAGAGAATGTCATGCAGGCTGGTGTCTTGTCTACAAGAAGTGGGGGACTGTAAGGCCTCTGTGCCCAGAAGTCTCACACGGATCTACTCAGCATCAGTTCCAAACTCAAAATAAAGTACCAATTTGGACATTTTATCACTTCTTCTGCTAACATTCAAGTCCCTCAAGTCTGTCAAGACTTATCCCAGCCTCTGGGACTTTGCATTTTCTCGTGGTCCTTGAATTCTAATCATGCTGACCTCCATAGAGCCTGTGCCCTTGTCTCCTTCAAAGATTCCATGTCCTCAGAGATCTCCTTTGACAGTCATTTCGAAAACAATTTTCACCAATGTGACCTCCTGTCACTCTGGTTAATTTTTCCCCAGAGCACTTCTATCCATCAGGAATTGTATTTATTTATTTGCTTTTTGTTGTCTGTCTCTTCTAGGAGGAGATAAGAGCTGTAAGAATAGGGACATTGTTTTTGTGGGATTATTTATTCTTTCCACTTACATGGAATCTTATATAATTGTATGTACAACTATTTTACCCCATGGGGTAAGAGTGTAAGAGTCTGACTCAAAGAGTCAGACATGACTTTGCAACCGAACAACAACAACCCCCATTTTGCCAGTGCCTCGAAATGGACCTGGCTTATGTTAGACAGTCAGTAAATACTAGTTGAACTAATGCATTTTTGGCACTGAGCCCTTATATTTGCATGTTGTAAAGGTATTCTTTCATCTAATTTTCGATAACATAATGGTAATATTAACCTTTATTATTTGCTTACAGTATGACAGGATTGTACCTTGAACTTTAATCAGCATTATCTAATAGTAGGATAGACTGTTTTACTCCAGAAGGATATAACTCCATCTGGTTAAAGGAAATGGGAATGGTATGCTGTGTTACTTCTTCCACCTGGTGTTGTTGATACAGGAAAGCCCTTTGGAGCCTTCTGTGGCCTGTCTGGCATTATAAGCTCTATCTGTTTTCCTCATGAAACTGAGTGACTAACACATGTCTTCTGCTGATGCAAGGCTGTTGGTCTGCAGCCCAGGTTGCCTGCTGTATGGCCTAAGCCAGGTGTTCTTAGCTCAGATGCTGTTTATCTCAGGACACTTGATGTCCTGCTCAGGGTCTCTCCCATTGAGGGGAGTCAGCTCACAGAGCTGGGGCCCACAGTCAAGGGTGTAGTCTTCCCATTTCTAGATAATTTGGCAGCAAATGCAGATGGTAGCTTTGGAGGGGGTTCAGATTCTCTGTTTAACCTTTTTTCCAGTAGTCATATGTGGCTATGAGAGTTGCACCATAAAGAAGGCTGAGTGCTGAAAAACTGATGCTTTCGAGAAGACTCTTGAAGAGTCCCTTGGGCAGCAAGGAGATCAAACCAGTCAATGCTAAAGGAAATCAACCCTGAATATTTATGGGAAGTACTGATGCTGAAGCTCCAATACTTTGGCCACCTGATATGAAAAGTCGATTCACTGGAGAAGACCCTGATACTAGGAAAGATTGAGGGCAGGAGAAGAAGAAGGTAACAGAGGATGAGATGGTTGGATGGCATCACCAACTCAATGGTCATGAGTTTGAGCAAACTCAGAGAGACAGCGAAGGACAGGGAAGCCTCGTGTGCTGTAGTTCACGGGGTCACAGAGTCAGACATGACGTAGCAACTGATAACGATAACAAGTGAACAAGTGCTTTCACATGCATTACCTTAGTAATCTTATTTAAACCTCACATAATCCCTGTGAGTTAGGTATGAGTATTTCTGATTCACAGATGAAAGAAACTGTGACAGGTCACAGGCCGTCAAGTAACAGGGGTGGAGGCCAATCGCCATGAATCATCCATCCCTGGCTTCATCTTTCTCTCCCTCCACCCCCCAGTAGACACACACCACATGCCCACAGTGCAAACAACGTGTGCACACTTTTTCTAGCCGTAACGACAGGTTGTAAGGTCTTTAAACTCTCCATGCCTGCCTCAGGTCTGGGTCTTCACCATTCTCTCATTTCTTCTCTTGGGAAATTAGCCCTTTTCCTAAGCTTTTTGTTTCTGGCACCTTCTCTGACCCCCAGATTCTCTGTGTTCTCAAAGAAGTTTGCATTTTCACTATAATTAGTCTGTCTGATCTCATTTGCTTATAAAAGATGGAAACCCAGTCCCAACTATTTTAGGAGAAAGGTTCCGGGATACCTTTGGCTTCCGGCATGGCTTGATCCAGGAGCTCAAATTATAATATAAGGTTCTTCCTTTCTCCCTCTCTATATCTGCTCCCTTAATCAGACAGACTCTCTCTGTGTGGAAGGAAAGAAGGCAAGTTATAGTCCTAGAGGAATCTCAATAGATTCAGGAGAAAAGCAATATATAGATGCATAAACCAAATATAATCCAGTTCTTCCTCTTCATGGATGAACTCTGGAAGTAGCAGGTAGGCCAGACCCATCCAAACTTAATGCAATGATAAAAGTTACACGAAAGAAATTCTAAGCAACAACATATGCCCTCAATAAACACTTATCTCACATTTGTATTATTTCCTATTTTTTTATGTCTGTCTTATTAACATTTTCTATGTTAGTTCTACAAAGGAAAGAAAAGGATATTGCTTACCCCTGTATTGTAAACCCCTAGCACATGGCCTGACACACATTGGAAGCTTACTAAATATTGCAAAATGAACAAAGTAAATGAACTATGACAGTGTACCACCCTGATTTTTCTTAATTACAAGACTTCTGTAGTGTGATGACATAACAGAAACTGGGAGCCTGATTCCTGTGACCTGGTTGCCAGACCAGACCTACATCTTCTGCTTTGGGGAAGTTACCTGATGCTTCAACATCAGACCCACCTGTTGAGACTTGTTTCAGTTACCTAATGCTGATTCTAATGAGCTATATCACCTGCCTGATCAGGCTTCCTCTTTGTGCTTCTGAAAGTTAGACCCATTGCCTTTTTTGATCTACTGTGCATGTCCTAGTCTCTAGATGTTAGGATAGAAGACAAGGAAAAAAAAAGAAAACAGCAACACACACCATTCCTTTGTAGTTTACAATATAGTTTTCCACAACCATTCTATTTTTTTAAAAATTGAACTACAGTTGATTTACTATATTGTGTTGGTTTCAGGTGTACAGCCTCAAATTCTCTTCCATTTCCAGTCTCTTTCAATATTTACTGTAAATATTGAGATTTTATTACCATTTTAGAGATGAGGAAACTGAAACTAAACCCTTATTGCCAATCTAGTTCATGCCCTGGCAGGTAATTCTGCCTCTGTTCATAAGCAGGCTATGATCTGCCTAGAGTAGAAAGCTTTAAATGAAACTTTAATGATTAGAGGCAAATATCCTACCCCCTTTTATAATAGCCACTGGTGAGGCAAATAATTTTCATTTATTCAAGGTAATGAAATTGAGAGCTACAGAAAAGAGACTTGCTCTAGGGGTAGGCCAGGGCTTTCCAGATGGCTCAGTGATAAAGAATCTCCCTACCAATGCAGGAGATGAGGGTTCAGTGCCAGTGTCAGGAAAATCCCCTAGAGTAGGAAAGGGCAACCCACTCTAGTGTTCTTGCCTGGGGAATTCCATGGACAGAAAAACCTGGTGGGCTACAATCCATGGGGTCACAAAGAGCCAGAGATGACAGAGCATGCATGCACACTAGGGGTATGCCAGACTTCAGCCTTAGCTTTAAATTATAATTTGCCACGTTGCTCTTCTTGTTTCTATGACCCAAGGCCTGTATCCTCTGGGTCTGGACCCATCACCCTTCGATAGACAGCCTCCCTGGTCCTGGTCACTACCTCCAGTGTATTCCATACCCCACTCAAGTCAGGGGTGTGTTCCGATGACACAGAGGTGACCACAGATATAGGTGAGGTGTAACTGATACTCTCCAGATATCTCAGGGTGACTTAGCTGGTGGCTCATGAAAATGAAGCCTGCTGGTTAGGTGTGTCATAAGAGATTGTCACTGTGCCAACAAACCTTAGCTTGCCAAAGTTGGCACTGTAGTTGTCCTCATGTATCTTAGACCTGTAGGCCTTTGTCAGTGGAGGGCTCTTCTCTGTCAGAGTCCTGGGAGAAGACCACTGGAGCTTCTTCATCGTGAGTGATAGAAACTGACTTCTCAGAATTACAGTTTCTGCTGCTGCTGCTAAGTCGCTTCAGTCATGTCCAACTCTATGCAACCCCATAGACGGCAGTCCACCAGACGTCCCTGCCCCTGGGATTCTCCAGGCAAGAACACTGGAGTGGGTTGCCATTTCCTTCTCCACTGCATGAAAGTGAAAAGTGAAAGTGAAGCCACCCAGTCATGCCCGACTCTTAGCGACCATCATGGACTGCAGTCTACCAGGCTCCTCTGTCCATGGATTTTCCAGGCAAGAGTACTGGAGTGGGGTGCCATTGCCTTCTCCCATTACAGTTTCTAGGTAGGACTAAAGACCAGTCAATGCATTCTCCAAAGTGTATCCTGATTACAGAATGCTCAAGAAAGTTTGAGACAACCACATCTAAGAAGTGCCAGAGCAGGGCTTCAAATCCTAGATCTTTCTAACCCCAAATTTCTGCTTTTGTTCATACACAATGCATACGAACCTGAGAACTTTGGAGAAATGAAAACCACGCATAGAATCCAAGAGGAGTCACTTATTAAAAACTCCTTTTATCAACTGAAAAACTTGAGTAAGTTGCCTACACTGTGCAAAGCCTCATTTTTTAGTACAGTGAGGGAAGGGGGTGATAAGGTCAGCTATTGTTTCTCCAGGCAGCCTTCGAGTAAGTGTAGATATTGTTCTCTGGTCAGAACAATGTTAGCTGTTTTTTCTCAAAAGGACCTGGTTGACCCGCAGTCTGTAATTTCCTGACTGGCAAACCCAGTGGGGATGGGCCATTCATACAAACCCCAGGTGGCCCCAGGGTAGAAAGACAGAGGCCTCCCTGCTCAGATTCATGTCCTTCCAGGCAGGAATCCTGAAAGTGCAGGCGCCAAAAATCAAGGAAGAGGAGGAAAGAGTCCTTCTTCCGGGTTCAGTGTGTTTGCTGTATCCTGTCGGTTATTCAGTCCATGGGAATGGGCTGTTGGCCTGGAATGTGTACTGAGAGGCCCTAGGGTGAGGGGAAGGGCACCAAGATTTAGAGAAACAGGATCTGCCTTGGGTTTGTGTTCAGAAGAGGCAGAGTGGGTTTCAGAAAGCCTATCTGGCCTGGAGTCAGAAAGTCACGGAGTTTCATGTGTTTGCCTCTTCCATGAAAACTCTGAGCTTTAAAGTCCTGGTGGGACTGACATGGAGACGTGGCATTGTCAAGATAAAAATACCAGGCTTTCAGGCTTATTGGGTGATGAAACAAAAGAACAATATAGGTGACCTTTGTCACCTCTACCAATAAATAGAAAACTCAGGACCCATTAGGCAGACTAGTTGGACTTCCCTGAAATCAGAAAAACAGTTTAAGATGATGTTTAATTTGAACAAATCTACATAATATCAACACCTGGGCCTACGGGAATACAGAGATAAAAGATGGCACTCAAAAAAGCTAAAGAAATCAAGAAAAACTTCAGGGCAGTGGTGAAACTTAAGAAAGAGAAGGAATTAGATGACTCTATTTTCAGTAATTTGTGTTTAGTAATTTCTACAGTATGTATGCATAAATCATATAATCCTCATAAAACTTGCACAGTGAGTTTCGTTGTACTTAACCTTGTGGGCACAGGTTCATAGAGGGAAAGTCAATTTTTTTTTTTTTTTTTACAGTGTGAGTCACAGATCTCTCATCGAGTCACAGAAATTACCCTGGATGCTTGTTCACAGAAAATCTTGTATGCTCCTGCAATCTTACTGAGTCAGAATCTCTTGGGATGAAACCAGGAATTTGCATCTTTATAAGTTCCTTGGGTGATTCTTACACACAAGATAGTTAGAGAACTATTGTTTGAATTATTACCTGCACATTGAGAATCACCTGAGTGCCTTGAAACATTCATGTCTGTGTCCTACCCTCAGAGATAATGATTAAAGTATCATTAAATCATTGAGTTTGGACATTGGGATTTAGAAGGACATCCCGATAGTCAGCCTGATTTCAAATGCACACTGAGAGTTCACTTATATTTGTGATAGTTATTGCTCCAATACAGTTAATGTTGCCAGATAAAGTACAGTGCATGTGTGCTGCTGCTGCTGCTGCCGCTAAGTTGCTTTAGTCGTGTCCGACTCTGTGTGACCCCACAGACAGCAGCCTACCAGGTTCCCCATCCCTGGGATTCTCCAGGCAAGAACATTGGAGTGGGTTGCCATTTCCTTCTCCAATGCATGAAAGTAAAAAGCGAAAGTGAAGTTGCTCAGTCATGTCTGACTCTTAGCAACCCCATGGACTGTAGCCCACCAGGCTCCTCCATCCATGGGATTTTCCAGGAAAGAGTACTAGAGTGGGGTGCCATCGCCTTCTCTGCATGTGTGCTTACTCGCTTCAGTTATTTCTGAGTCTTTGCGACTCTGTGGACCATAGCCAGCCAGGCTTCTCTGTCCATGGGATTTTCCAGGCAAGAATGCTGGAGTGCATTGCTGTGCCCTCCTCCAGGTAAAATATGGTACACTCAGTTAAATTTGAATTTCAGATTAAAAATGAGTTTTTGTTTGTTTGTTTACTATTTGTCTGTTTCCATGATTGCACTGAATGTATTCATACTCAAAAATTATTTGGCAAGTCTGGCAACTGTAAGTCCAGGATTGATGTCTTTAATGTCAAACCTCATTGCCTTTAAACTGTGCTGTGGTGCTTCGCTTTCTCAGTTCTGAAGGATAGAACACATTCATTACTAAAACCATCATCCACAGACATCTCCCAGTAAGAGCAAATTGGTATCAGAATACAAATACTGTATGTACGTTACATGATGTGAGAATTCCTTAATTCCCGGTGGCTCAGACGGTAAAACTGTCTGCCTACAACTCAGGAGACCCAGGTTTGATCCCTGGGTCAGGAAGATCCCCTGGAGAAGGAAATGGCAACCCACTCCAGTACTCTTGCCTTGAAAATCCCATGGACGGAGGAGCCTGGTAGGCTAGAGTCCATGGGGTTGCAAAGAATCAGACATGACTGAGCAACTTCACTTTCATTTTTCACTTATCTCCCATATTGATCTTCCCTGGTGGCTCAGTGGTAAAGAATCCTCCTACCAATGCAGAAGATGCAGGTTTGATCCCTGGGTTGAGAAGACTCCCCTGGAGAAGGAAATGGCAACCCACTCAGTATTCTTGCCTGGGAAATACAGGACTTAACAACCAAACAATATCTCCTATATTGGTTTTCTATTTGCTGCTAGAACAAATCATTATAAACTTTGTATTACATGTATATCATCTTACAGTGATGCTTCAGAAGTCTGACACAGGTCTCAGGGAACTAAAATCAAGACATCTGGAACTTCTAGGGGAGAATCTGTTTCTGCTTCCTTGCCTTTTCCATCTTTTAGAGACCACTCACAAGAAACAGATTCACAGATTATGGGTATTAGGACATGAATAACTTTGGGGGTCCACATTACCCTGTTTATTGTGCCTCCTAATTTATTTCTTTTAGAAATTAAATTAAAAAAATGATTCTCTGAAAGTAATGCAATCTTACAGAATAAAATAGAATGTAACATAAATACTCTTGTACAACATACTTTATCATTCCCAAAAGCTGCTGTTAAACACTTTTTTTTAATTTATTTTTTAGCCGAATCAGTGGGAAAAAGGTGTAAAATGAAAGTTGCAAAGACGGCTATTTATTCTAGTCAACAAATATTTATAGAGTGCTTACTTTGTGCCAAGTGCTATTCTAAGCACTTCAAAGATGTTAACTCATTTAATCCTTAAGGAACAGCATAATAAACTAAATGCTAGTATTACTATTCTCATTTTATAGACGAGAAATTTATTAACTAAATCCAAATTTTGGATTTACCAGCAAAAGTGATAGAACTGAATCCCAAAAGGACATTTCAGACATTCTTCTCTCCTTAAGCTTTTTCCGTGCTTACTGCATCCAGCAACAAGGTGAAAAGGAATCAAGAAACACCCTACTACAGAACGGCATTTTAAAATTCCCACAACTTGAATATGAAAAATGGGAGCTTGAGTAAATGATAATTGACAATAACATTTCTTAACAACTATTTAGTAAGAGGAATGTCAAATCTGAAGAAATGTTGGGTATTAATTTAGTCTAAACATTTAATTTACATATAAGATCTGTTTTTGGTAATCAGACTGTTATTAAGTGGGATTTAGTGAGTCTCAACTATAAATCTGTGTTTCCCTGGTAACTCAGTTGGTAAAGAATCTTCCTGTAATGCAGGAGACCCTGGTTCAATTCCTGGGTCAGGAAGATCCAAAGAGAAGGGATAGGCTACCCACTCCAATATTCTTGGGCTTCCCTTGTGGCTCAGCTGGTAAAGAATCTGCCTGCAATGAGGGAGACCTGAGTTTGATTCCTGGGTTGGGAAGATCCCCTGGAGAAGGGAAAGGCTATCCACTCCAGTATTCTGGCCTGTAGAATTCACAAAAGGTGGACATGACTGAGTGACTTTCACTTTCACTTTCAAAAACACAAATAAGTCACGGAAGGTGCCACCGTGACCCAGCCTCAGATAGTTAGCGAGGAGGTCCCGGATGATTGCAAGTTTGATAAAAATTTGTAGGTTTGTTAGATTTCTTTTCAGAGGGATTGATGTTGTTTGAAAAGACAGTAAAGCTAAAATTTAAATATTAACCCAAGTTTTGCCCTCCAGAAACATCCAGTAGAAGTCCAGTAAAAGACTTCCCATGCTTGGCACTTCTCTATTTAAGTGCAATGTACATCTCCAATGTCTATTTATGTTCCTACTTATTGTGCTGTATGCATTTAAGTAAGTCATCAAAAATTCCTTCTAGAACAGGTGTTTCAAGTCAAATGCATACTCTCCAACATCATTTTTGTTGGAAAGACACTGATGATAAGAAAATGAAAGCAGAAAAACAAGCATCCCCTGGGTCAATGGCCCCTTGCCAAATCCTCGGCACCATCACAGAAGCACCTGAAATTCATTTAGGTAAAAACAATAAGTAATGAGTTTTGCAATTAAAATTAAAGCATCACTTCTTTTTCTGCTTTGCTGCCATTGTTTGATTTTTAGAGGTGCGTTCTATTCACCAACCCTGGTTTCACTCTCCACTGTTATTCACTTCCTAGGAATCTTGGGAAATAGTCTTGAGTGGACTGCATCAGACCGACTCCTTATCTTCTGGCTTCTTGTTGAACTTGGTCAATGGGATGCACTAAGAAAAAAAAAAAAAAGAGGTAAAAGAAAGAGAGGGGCTTCCCATGGTGCAGTGGAACCCACCTGCCAATGCAAGAGACACAAGAGACGCAGGTTTGATCCCTGAGTCAGGAAGATTCCCTGAAGTAGGCAACCCACTCCAATATTCTTGCCTGGAAAATCCCATGGACAGAGGAGCCTGGTGTGTTGCAGTCTCTGGGGCTGCAAAGAGTTGTACATGACTGAGTGACTGAGCATACAGAGCAAATGAAAGGAGGTGAAGGGTATTTATCCCTGTGGTTCCTTCTCTTCCCAGTAGCAGCTTGGTAACAACCTTGTTCCTCTCTGGAATTCAGCAGCTTCTGTGGGAAGTCCTTCCTTATTTTAGCTTTCACTGGGTTCCCATAACTGCCCTTTCCCCTTCCCCTACGTGTACCTATTCTAATCTAGATTTATTCAAGGTGCAAGAGATGGAGTAGAGGACAAAAGAGGGGGAAAAAATTACTGAGTTTATAATCTAATGAGAAAGACACAGAAGATAAAAAACTAAGAAAGAATATATGCCAGATGGTGGCCAATGCTGTGAATAGAAGCAAAGCAAGGGAAGTAGGCTAGTGCACTGCTGGGGCAGGAGAGATGTGACTATTTTTAAAAGATTTTCCAGGAGGGCATGGATGACATTGGAGTGCAGCTTTTAAGAAGGCAACAAGCAGCCATGAAAATATGGGAAAGAACAATTATCCTGGTAAAAGGAAAAATATAGGTAAAACCCCAAATGAGAGCACTCTTGGTGTGTCCATAAAACATCAAGGAGTGAGTGAGGTTGGAGAAAAGTGACAGAGCAGACATTGGAGGTTCATGATTCATGCGGACCATTCATGTAAGGACTTGCAGACTATTCTGAGGAATCTGTCTTTTTTTTTTTTTAATTCCTATTCTCTGATGAGTTTTGTTTTTGTTTTTTTCCAGAGTGTTTTGGGGTCACTTTTATTTTTTATTTTTTACTTATTTATTTTAATTGGAAGATAATTACTTTAAAATATTGTGATGGTTTTGTTGTACATAAACATGAATTGGCCATAGGTATGCATATGTACTCTTCATCCTGAGCCCCCCTCTCACCTCCCTCCTCACCCCATCCCTCCAGGTTGTCACAGAGCACCAGGCCTGATTGCCCTGCTTCATGTCTGGAACTCACACTGGTCATCCATTCTACATATGGTAATGTACATGTTTCAATGCTATTCTCTCAAATCATCCCACCCTCCCCTTCCCCTACTCAGTCCAGAAGTCTGTTCTTTACTACTGTGTCTCTGTTGCTAGGATCATCAGTAGTATCCCTCTAGATTCCACATATCTGCATTAATATACAGTATTTGTCTTCCTCATTCTGACTTACTTCACTCTGTACAATAGGGTCTAGGTTCATCCACCTCATTAGAACTGACTCACATGTGTTCCTTTTTATAGCTGAGTAGTATTCCATTGTGTATATGTACCACAACTTCATTATCTGTTCATCTGCCAATGGATGTCTAGGTTGCTTCCAGGTCCTAGCTATTGTAGATAGTGCTCTGGCTTTTATTTTGAATGATGAGAACCTCATGGAGGATTTGGGCTGAGGAATTATGTGATTTGGTTTACATTTCTAAACATCTACTCTCACTTTTATCTATAGGACATTTTAGGTTCTCGGGTGGGGGAAGGAGAATGATTAGGAGTTATTGCAATAATCCAGAAAGAGAGTATGATGCCTTGAGCCAAGAGTCTGGGTTTATGAAGAGGGAAGAGCCAACTGAATTTGTATATATGTGTCTCATGTGGTGCTAGTGGTAAAAAACCAACCTGCCAATACAGGAGATGCAGGAGACCCGAGTTTGCTCACTGGGTCAGGAAGATCTCCTGGAGAAGGAAATGGCAACCGACCCCACTATTCTTGGCTGGGAAATCCCATGAACAGAAGAGCCTGACAAGCTACAGTCCATGGGGCTGCAGAGAATAGGACACAACTGAGCACGCAAAAATGCATATATACATATGTGATGTGTGTGTATATATACACGTATATGCATGTTGTGAATGTTAATCAGGGTTCTCCAGGAAAACAGAACCAGTAGGATCTGTTATCTATCTATATATCAAGAGGTTTAGTTTGAGGAATTGGCTCACCATTGATTATGGAGCTTGAGAAGTCCCATGAGCTGATTGCAAGTTGGAGACCCAGGATGATCAATGGCCCACTTGAGTCTGGAAGATCTGAGAATTAGGAGAACCAATGGTGAAAACTCCAGTCCAAGACTAAAGGTATGAGAACCAGAAGAATAGATGCTTTAAGTTGCAGTCCAAGTAGAGAAGACTGATGTCCCAGCTTAAAAACATTCTGCCAGAGAGGTTCTGAAGGGGGAGAGAAAATAGTTCAGAATGACCCTGCCAATTGGAAAAACTAAATCTCTATTCATTGAAATTGAGAGGTTTTTGTGGGCACAGATGAGGGTGGGCTGGGAAATAGAAGAAAGTAAGTTTTAGACACATCAGGTAAGAAATGTCTCTGTAGTCTCCGAATGGTGATGCCAAGTAGGTAGGCACTTGTACCTACAAGTCAAGGATTAGAGGGAGAGATCTGGGCTAGCTGTATACATTTGAGATTTTACAGAGGGGGGATGGTATATGAAGGCCTGCAACTGGATAGTATCCTCTAGAAAGCAAGCCCAGAAGAAGAAAGTGCAAGGTCTGAGGTTTGTTTAGATGTCTTGAGGATGAGGTAGAATGAGCCAAGTTAACTTTGAAGAGACTACCCAGAAGAAAACCAAGGGAGTGTAATGTCCTGGAAGACAAACAGAGAAAGTATGACCAGAAGGAGGGAGGAATGTAATATTTTAAGTGCTGATAAGTCAAAACCAGATGGACTAAAAGTTGTGCATTAAATTAGCAAAATGGAGAAACTTGGAGAAAGAAACAGAAGTGATGTCTGTGGAGTAGAAGTAAAGTCAGATAATGGATTACACTCAAGAGATAACAGGAGGGAAGAAGAATCTGGAGCATGTGAACATTGACCACTCATTGAAAATTTAACTGCAAATGAGGACAAAGGAATGGGGTGATGAATGGAGGTTAAGATGTAGAACCAAGTGAGGGTTTTATTTTTTGAATGGAAAGAATAGATAATATATAATTTTAATCAGACTGATCTGGAATAGAGGGAAAATTGATGATGCACAAAAGAAAGGGAACAATAGCTGGTTACATTCTTGAGCAGACAAAATGAGGAGACATTGACAGTTGGGCAGTAAAGCACCTTGGCTCTTGAATCTGGTCCTGGGAAAATCGGGTTGAATTATTTAGAGCCTTCTCAGCAGATTAATGTAGGTCAATGATAAAAGATGATTCATAACCACTTTTGATGTATATACAGCTATTCAGGAATATTCTTGCTGAGTAAAAAGTAAAATATGCAGATGCATAACTCAATAGTACAAGAAAAATTCTTGATCTAGGAGGCTTTATTCTCGGTTGACAAGGATCATAAAATCAGGAAACTCCTTTTATATTTTGAGCTGTAATCTGTTCTTCTGTATTTGTTACCCACTGAGTTCAGTTCTTTTGGAGTCCTTGTGGGGGCATTTTCTGTACTCTATGACAATTTCCCGTGCTCCCAAGTTCTGTCTACTTCTGGTTAACCATCTGAGTTTTTTCAAACATTTCATTTCTAGACCCTCCACAATCTTGATCATTCTCTTCTAAGCATGTTTCTAAGCTTGCCAACATTTTTGATGTAATCCTTGAAGGTCACACTAGGATCTGAGATTGATCTAACCAGCTTGTGTTAGATATAGCTCTCATTGTTTTCTTCCAGGTCCCCTCATTTCCATATGTGCCCTAATGTTGCATTTTAGTTCTCTTGCTATTATTTTAGAATAAAAGCACATATTACTCAGCTCAGAGTCATAGTCATATGTTGAAACATTACCCTAAGGGTTATACCAGCATTATCTCATCTAACACTGCTGATAACCCTGTGGAACGTGTATAGTTAATATTTTACAAAGAGGAAATGGAGACTCAGCAAGCCTAAGGGATGTGTCCAAAGTCTACAGCAGCTAGTGATCAACCTAAACAAATTCCTGGTCTGTTCAGAAACCTTTCTTGCCTATGGCTCTCAGTTCAATTCAGTTCAGACCAGATGCTCAGTCATGTCCAACTCTTTGCAACCCCATGGACTGCAGTACCCCAGGCCTCTGTCCATCCCAACTCCCAGAGCTAGTTCAAACTCATGTCCGTCGAGTTGGTGATGCCATCCAACCATCTCATCCTCTGTCATCCTCTTCTCCTGCCTCTTTTCTGGCAGCAGGGTCTTTTCCAATGAGTCAGTTTTTCCCATCAGGTACCCAAAGTATTGGAGCTTCAGCTTCAGCATAAGTCCTTCCAGTGAATATTCAGGATCGATTTCCTTTAGGATTGACAGGTTTGATGTCCTTGCAGCCCAAGGGACTTTCAAGAGTCTTCTCCAGCACCACAGTTCAAAAGCATCAATTCTTCAGTGCTCAGCTTTCTTTATGGTCCAACTCTCACATCCATACATGACTACTGGAAAAACCATAGTTTTGACTAAATGGCCCATGGCTCTGGGCTCCCCTAACACCAATTACTGCCATGCAGATATGGGTGAGGCAGGAAGAAGTACAAAATGTGGTTATAGACTAGTTGGAACAAAGCCAATTCTGCTTTACAGGATTCTGATTATTTCAGAAATCCTCAGGGCAAGGAGCTCATAGCTTCCCATTGGTGGATGTAGCATAAGTATGAGGACTGGAACAAACCAGGAAATGGCCTCACTAGAAGGAAGTGTGTGGTTAGTTAGTTAGTTACTCATGGCTTTCCTCCTGAAGCCCAAGGACAACACCCTGGTACTGATGAGCCACCTTCCTGCCAAGGGTGTGTGTGAGAAACAGAATGCCAGAGCTGCAAGTCACCATTCAAGGGAATGATTTTGGTCTCAGATCTCTATTAAAAGTCAGTCTTTAAAATGTCATTTTCTAGACAGAGTTTCCTAAATTGATAGGTGAACTCAATGGTACTATTACTGGAATAAGAGTAAAAAATCAGAGTTATACAAGCAAGTGGTTACAGGATGCCCAGAGGTAATAGATAGTACAAATAAAGCCACCATAATGGAAGAACACTGTGGTTTAGCCTAAAAAGAAACCCCTAAACACTAAGAATTTCAAAGACAATAATAGCTGCTATACCCAGTGGACTTCCTAGTAGCCATTCCATCCTAGACTCATCTTTCCCTCCTAGCCTACCTCTGGTAGCTCCCCTCACTTTCCCATTCTTAATCCCATCTGAGAGCCTCACCAGGGCTACAGTGAAGCTGAGAGAAACATTATAAAGACCACACCAAATTATCTATTGTATCAAAAGAGCCTTGTCAAAATGACACTAGGACTATGTTCTGTTCTGGGAGAGGGGTACAGTTCAATTCAGATCCATGGTCTGGAGCGCTATGAGGTGGGTAGAGACTCCAACAGGGTGTAAGATGCTCATAGTTCACGGATTCCAAGGTAAATACCAGGAGTGCAAAAGCTACAAGCAGATTCACTTGGCAGGTAAGGCAGAATTGCTGTTGTTGTTCAGTTGCTCAGTCAGGTCTGATTCTTTGTGACCCCATGGCTGCAGCATGCCAGGCTTCTTTGTCCTTCACCATCTCATGTCCCTTGAGTCAGTGATGCCATCCAACCATCTCATCCTCTGTCATCCCTGGGCCTAAACCCTACTCAGCCTGATCACAAGACAAATGAAAAGGCAGACACTCAGGAGAGGAGCTGAATCTATCTTAGATCCCTCAAGGCAAAACTTTAACTTTACTATAGCCACTTGTACAGAATTCTCCATCTATCATGTGCTTTTAGGAAAGCCTCAAGTGGTGGCCAAAACTGGATTTGTGAATGGACCTGAGATGTCCCTAGGTGCGTATTACTTCCCACACTAGCTATACAAGTCTTTTGCACTTGTTGAGTTTCAGGTTCTTTGTCTTTAAAATAAAAGCTCAATGAGGTGATGCATGTTGAGTGCTTGGAGCAGAGTACAGATGTGACTTCCACAAAATGTGAGCCTTTTGTCCTCAACTTGACCCACCTCCTTTGTGTACCTTGGTCCACTCTCAGGTCAGGGGGCCTCCCTGCACGTTTATGTGATCCCTTGCAGCTATGCCATGACCTGTATAAAATGGTTACATATGTTCCAGCTGAACTGGTATAAGATGCCTCCACAATTTCATCTGAACAGACTACCTCTGTTGTTTCAAGGAATCTGATGAGTTTGGGTGACACATGCCATAACAAAAACACTGAATGGCTTGATCAACAGAAACTTCTGAAGGCCAAATGTTCAAGATCATGGTATCAATAGGGTTGGTTTCTCCTGAGGCTTCCCTCTTTGCCTTATAGACAGCTATCTTTTCCCTGATTCTTAACATGGCCTCTTTTCTGTATGTCTGTGTCCTAATCTCCTTTTCTTATAAGAACACCAGTTATATTAGACTAAGGCTGACCCATATAACTTCATTTTAACTGAGTTAACTGTTTAATGACCTTATCTTAGTATACAGTGACATTCTGAAGTATTATAGGTTAGGACTTTAACTGATGAATTTGGGGAGATACAGTTCAGCCCATGGCATAGACTGTTGTCAAAACGTACAAGGCTGCTTTTTGTTTGCTTGCTTGTTTATTTGTTTGTTTGTTTCTGGAGCCTCAATAACAATAGAGCATCAATGACTACTCAAATGTTTTGAAGCTCCATGAGCTAAGGCAGGGGATGGTGGGAGGAAGAGGGGATGGACATCTCTGCAGGAGACCAGGTGTGTCTCAGTAGCTGAGGGAGTTCTAGAAAGAAGGAAATGCAGGGAACAAGGAGACAGAAGTCCTACCAATTCAGTAGACTGGATAACAGGCAGCTGAATCACAGGAGGTAGGTATTCCAACATGGCCTCCTGAGGGAGGCACTGAATTGGGTGGGCACACTGAGGGCTCCAGACTCAGACAAAATGAAGTTTCTACTCTGACTCTGCCATGAGCTGAATACAACATCAGTTCCTTAACCTAAAGAAGGTTTTTTTTTTTTTTTCCTTCTGTAAAATGAGCTAATGATAATACTCACCAAACATACTTATCGTGAAGTTAAATAACATAATGTATTGGAAGCATTTTTATAGAACTAGACATATTCTAAATGCTTCAGTTCAGTTCAGTTCAGTCGCTCAGTCGTGTCCGACTATTTGCGACCCCATGAATCACAGCACGCCAGGCCTCCCTGTCCATCACCAACTCCCGGAGTTCAGTCAGACTCACTGTCCATCAAGTCAGTGTTGCCATCCAGCCATCTCATCCTCTGTCATCCCCTTCTTCTCCTGCCCCCAATCCCTCCCAGCATCAGAGTCTTTTCCAATCAGTCCACTCTTTGCATGAGGTGGCCAAAGTACTGGAGTTTCAGCTTTAGCATCATTTCTTCTAAAGAAATCCCAGGGCTGATCTCTTTTAGAATGGACTGGTTGGATCTCCTTGCAGTCCAAGGGACTGTCAAGAGTCTTCTCCAACACCGCAGTTCAAAAGCATCAATTCTTCGGTGCTCAGCTTTCTTCACAGTCCAACCCTCGCATCCATACATGACCACTGGAAAAACCATAGCCTTGATTAGATGGACATTTTTTGGCAAAGTAATGTCTCTGCTTTTCAATATGCTATCTAGGTTGGTCATAACTTTCCTTCTAAGGAATAAGCGTCTTTTAATTTCATGGCTACAATCACCAACTGCAGTGATTTTGGAGCCCAGAAAAATAAAGCCAGCCACTGTTTCTACTGTTTCCCCATCTATTTGCCATGAAGTGATGAGATTGGATACCATCATCCTAGTTTTCTGAATGTTGAGCTTTAAGCCAACTTTTTCACTCTCCTCTTTCACTTTCATCAAGAGGCTCTTTAGTTCTTCCTCACTTTCTGCCATAAAAGTGGTGTCATCTGCATAGCTGAGGTTATTGATATTTTTCCTGGCAATCTTGATTCCAGCCTGTGCTTCTTCCAGCCCAGCATTTCTCAAGATGTACTCTGCATACAAGTTAAATAAGTAGGGTGGCAATATACAGCCTTGACGGACTCCTTTTCCTATTTGGAGCCAGCCTGTTGTTCCATGTCCAGTTCTAACTGCTGCTTCCTGACCTGCATATAGGTTTCTCAAGAAGCACATCAGGTGCTCTGTTATTCCCATCTCTTTCAGAATTTTCCACAGTTTATTGTGATCCACACAGTCAAAGGCTTTGGCATAGTCAATAAAGCAGAAATAGATGTTTTTCTGGAACTCTCTGGCTTTTTCCATGATCCAGCAGATGTTGGCAATTTGATCTCTGGTTCCTCTGTCTTTTCTAAAACCAGCTTGAACATCTGAAAGTTCATAGTTCACGTATTGCTGAAGCCTGGCTTGGAGAATTTTGAGTATTACTTTACTAGCATGTGAGATGAGTGCAAATGTGTGGTAGTTTGAGCATTCTTTGGCATTGCCTTTCTTTGGGATTGGAATGAAAACTGATCTTTTCCAGTCCTGTGGCCACTGCTGAGTTTTCCAAATTTGCTGGCATATTGAGTGCAGCACTTTCACAGCATCATCTTTCAGGATTTGAAATAGCTCAACTGGAATTCCATCACCTCCTCTAAATGCTTAATGAATGATAATTATTGTTAGTAATATTCTTATTACTATAAGAATATATTTATTGCTATAATTATTACAATTGTTATAGTTGTACCAAATGGCAATGGGAAGCTTGCTTTATTCCCCATCATATGAACCTGTATTTTGGTTCATACTTTTTCATTAAGGCTCTCTTAGGGAACCATTGTTTTCAGAAATGATGGCACAAACTAGTGGGTGGAAACTGATAGTCATAGAGAAAATCTTTACACCAGAAAATTAGCATGTGCTACTAATCAAGGCTTTTTTTCCCTTTTGTCTCTTTTTTCCTTCACTGCTAAACATTATCAGCACATCACTGAGATGGGAAACACAGCCACGAGCCCTCATCTCATCCAGTCTCAGTGCCACAGGGATTTCTCTGAACTCTACAGCAAACACCATCTTCTTTTCCAAAAATTCTGACAAGCTGTACTGAAATCTCATTGTTTGTCTGTCTGACTCCTAGTTTTTTCTTGGTTTCTAAATGTCTGTGAATGCTTTGGGATCAATTATTTTGTTACCAAGTCTAAGATAGCTCTGCTTACCACAGGAAAGGCCAGTGAATCCAAGAGATGAGGGGTCGAGGCAAAGAGGAGACTTTCTTGTTTGGGAAGCTGACTGATCAAGAAGATGGTAGGCTAGTGCCTCAAAATAACCGTCTTATTGGGGTCTGGATGCCAGTTTCTTTTATAGAATAGAGATGTGCGGAGGTGAGGAAGCAAAGTAAAAAGGCCATTAATCTTGCAATCTTCTGCTAGAATGGCAAGCCTCAAGCAGCGGATGTGTTCATTTTTTCCTTCCTGCCATCTGTAGGTGGACAGGGTTCTGAGCAAAAGCATTTTACTTTAACAGTCAGGCAGAGGGGCAGGATTCTTTGAGACAGGCCATTCTGTATGGTTATAATAATAAAAGCAATGAAAAGCATGTCAAAGAAACCATTCCAACATGGAATCAGAATTGCCTTCTTTTCTGCAACAATTTAACTGGGTGAAGAGATAGTCTTGAATATTTGTTCTCTTTAGGAACCTGCTTTGCAGCTTGTTCTTCTCAACTGACTATGAGAAAGTGATTGTTATGAACTGAATGTCTGTGTCCCTCCCAAATTCATGTATTAAAGCCTTAACACCCAATGTCATCAACTCGCCTTTGGAGATAGAACCTTTGGGAGGTGGTTAGGTGTAGATGAGGACATAAGGATGGGTGCTTTGTGATAGATTAGTGTCCTCATAAGAGAAACAGGACACCAGTGTTCTCTCCCTCTTTAGCTTGTGAGAACTCCACAAGAAGGGGACTGTCTGCAAGCCAGGGTGAGTATACTCACCAAAAACCCAAACAAGATGGCACCCTGATCTTGAACTTCCCAGCTTTCAGAAGTGAGAGAAAATACATTTCCATTGGTTAAGCTGCCCAGTCTGTGGTATTTTGCTGTAACAGCCAAAGCAGTTAAGACAGCCAAAGCTGATAAGACAGCAACCCTCGGTCCCAGTGGGCACTGAGGCGTCTGGCCTCCAGTTGTGTTGGCTAGGCATCTTAGTCATTTGAGAAACAAGTCAGTAAACGGTTTCTCAAGTCCACAGAAAACATGGTAGCTTGTTGTTTGGAATTGATGGTGAAGAAACTGCCTGCAAAGCGGAAGATCCAGGTTCGGTCCCTAGGTTGGGAAGATTCCTAGAAAAGGGAATGGCAACCCACTCCAGGATTCTTGCCTGGACAATTCCATGGACAGAGGACCCTGGCAGGCTACAGTCCAGGGGGTTGTAAAGAGTTGGACATGACTGAGTGACTAACATTTTCACTTTCACTTTAATTTGCAATTTAGGATATATTTTGAAGTTAGAATAGACAAGCATTGCTGGTGGGTTGGATATAGTCTGAGAGAAAAGAGTCAAAACCCCAAGCTTTGGCCCGAGTAAGTTTTTTGTTTGGTTGTTTGTTTATTTTAATGGTATTGCCATTTACCAAGCTAGGAAAAATGGGAGGATGTTCAGGTTTCAAAGAGAAAAGTCAAGACATCTGTTTGAAGTGGAGAGAGTAGAGAAGAGAGATAAAATATTAAGAAAAAAAGTCAAATAGGTAGCTGGATGTCTGAATGTTCAAACCCTCAAAACTTGCCAAGGACAGCAAAAAGGCATGGAGAACCTTCCTCTCACCAATGAGTTGATTTGATAGGGGCTTAGAGATGTGTGTGTTTCCCAAGAGCAGGAAAAAGGAAATAGGTTTAGAGGTGTTAAAGGGCATGAGCAGATTAGGGGCTGAAATTAGTGGTAAAAGTTATAGCATGCCTGAACTTGGATTATCCCTGTCTTTTCTTAAAATCATGCCATTAATTAATTGATTAATTCAACAAGTATTTATTGAGTGCTTATGGCGTGTCAAGTCCTAAAGATATAGATTTAATTTGGGTAAGTTCTAGAATCTCAATTACTATCTAGAATTCTTCCATAACAAAAGGTATAACTTACACACTATTTCTTATTTTTATCATAGAATGAAAATTAAAGAATATTGACAGCAAACATCAAACCAGTCAATCTTGAAATAAACCCTGAATACTCATAGGGAGAACTGATGCTGAAGCAGAAGCTCCAATAGATTCAAGTTGGTGTTGTTCTGTTGCCCAGTCATGTCCAACTCTTCGTGACCCCATGAACTGCAGCACACCAGACCTCCCTGTCCCTCACCATCTCCCAGAGTTTGCCCAAGTTCATGTCTATTGCATCAGTGATGCCATCCAGTCATCTCATCCTCTGACATCCTCTTCTCTTTCTGCCTTCAATCTTTCCCAGCATTAGGGGTGTTTTCCAATGAGTCGTGTGTTCGAATCAGGTGAGCAAAATATTGGAGCTTCTGCCCCTAATCTGCTCATGCCCTTTAACACCTCTAAACCTATTTCCTCTTGTTGGAGGTATTCAGGCTTACTTAGGCTGGGTACCCTGCTGTAGGAGTCTATGATAATATGGCATAAACATTGGAAATCCAGAATGACCCCATGGTATTATGATAAGTGAAATAAACCAGACAAAGAAAAAAAATATTGTATGATATCCTTTCTATGTGAAATCTAAAAAATACAACAAACTAGTTAATAAGACAAAAACATAAACAGACTCACAGATAAAGAGGATAAATAAGTGATTACTAAAGAGGATGGGGAGAAGAAGCAGTATAGAGGTAGGGGGGAAAATGTGTTATGGGATTTATATGAAATCACGTGTGTGAAACTCTTGAAAATTGTAAAGTATGACAGAATTTAAAGACTCTATCATTCAACAAATATAAATAAAAATAAATTTATTGTGATTCAGTTCAGTTCAGTTGCTCAGTTGTGTCTGACTCTTTGTGACCCCATAGACTGCAGCACGCCAGGCTTCCCTGTCCATCAGCAACTCCCAGAGTTTACTCAAACTCATGTCCATTGAGTCAGTGATGTCATCCAACCATCTCATCCCTTGCTGTCCCCTTCTCCTCCTGCCTTCGATCTTTCCCAGCATCAGGGTAAACAAATGCAGAATAACTCCTTAATCTATTATCAGAATTGGACTGATGGTTTTGCTGTTTTTGAGCTCTGAGGGTAGACAAAGAAAGCGTGAGAATGATGTGTTTGCATAATGACAATTTCAAGTTTGAGGCCCTTTGGGGTAACCAAATGGAAAAGCCTCATTGGCATTTGGATGTGCAAATCTCAGCTTCACGGTTGGAGATAAGGAATACCAGAAAGGAATAGAACCACTCCGAGGCAGCTTGTGAGGAGTGGAATTCTGGAAAATATCAACTCTTCAAGACCAACCAGAGGAGAAGCCTCCTGAGGATGACGAAGGAGGCCTTCCATGCCTTCTCCATGCCTCATTTATTTACAACAGCATTTTGAAATGAGCATCATGAACCAACTTACAGATGACTAAATGTTCGCTCAGAAATCTTTTGGATCTTCCCAGGGTCAAAAAACTAGTGAACAGTGGACCCAGCATTTACCTCTGCCCTCTAGAAAACAACAGCATCACCTTGTATTGCCATTTATCAACTCTGACTGTCACAAAGTCCCTTTTTCTATCCATCTAAAAGCTGAATTTGTCTCCCTTCTAGGAAGTTTTTTTTTTTTCTTTTTTCCCTTATTTTTTCCCTCCCTAGACAGGAGGTGACTTTTCAGAATGAGTAGAGAATTTCTGAAGGTATAGAATGGGCCAGTGATGTAAGTGAGGGGTTAGTATACCCACAGTACACATGCTGCCATGCTCCTTTCTGCACAGCCAGGGACCAGCTCTTATTTGGACATCAATATTTCATATGGTTAAATTCAGGTAGGCACCAGGTCCCTTCCAGAAGAGAGCAGCTGTCTTATATCTCCCAATTATAGAACAGAATGCCTTATAGTTCAAAATCATGGATTTTCAGTGGACAAAAGTGAAAGTGAAAGTCTCTCAGTTGTGTCCAACTCTTTGCAGCCCCATGGACTTATATAGTCCATGGAATTCTCCAGGCCAGGCTACTGGAGTGGGTAGCCTTTCTCTGCTCCAGAGGATCTTCCCAACCCAGGGATCAAATCCAGGTCTCCCGCATTAAAGGCACATTCTTTATCAGCTGAGCCAAAGGGAAGCCCAAGAATACTGGAGTGGGTAGCCTATCCCTTCTCCATCAGATCTTCCTGACCCAAGAATCGAACTGGGGTCTCCTGCATTTGAAGGCAGATTCTTTCAGGGGACAAACCAGGCTCAAACTTGGATTCACCACTAGAATCTGGGTATTCTTGGGAAATTTTTACAAACCTCACCAAAAATTATTTTCCTGATCTTGGAAATGAGGAAATAATCTACAATCAAAATGTTATTATATTAACAATAATGTTTACAAAGCTACCGGCACAGCGTCTGGTTCAGAGCAGGTACTGAGGAAATATAATCTATACTTTTTAAAAAGACAATTGACTAAATACAAGAATCAGCAGTTCTGGAGGTGAAATGATCCATTTACAGGTTTTCTTCCTAGAACTGAGAATACAAGCAGGTTAATGATAGAATTAAAAGCCCAAATTAATCTTAGATAAATGTTGCTACATTTCTCCCAGTTCTAATAGTTCCAGGTCCAACCTGTGAGGAGGTTTTGATGTAGCAGAACGAAGGAAAGGTTACAGGAAGCGAGGCTGCATAATACTTTCTGGAAACAACATACTTAAAGGAGAAAAGATCTGTGCCCTTTGATATAAGTCAAGTATAAAATTTCAAGGTTAATTAGAGTTATATACAAAATGAAAATCAGACTACTGCAAAACTCAAAACTCTAAACACAAATTTATTAAGCATCTATTGCTTCCATTAGCTGTTTAAAAAATGTTAAATATGGAATATTCTAATGTGCATGCTTGCTCATTTGTAACTCTTTGTGACCCCGTGGACTGCAGCCCACCAGGCTCCTTGGTACACGGAATTTGCTAGGCAAGAATACTGGAGTGTGCTGCTATTTCCTCCTCCAGGGAATCTTCTCAATCCAGGGATTGAACCCGCATATCTTGTTTCTCCTGCATTGGCAAGAGGACTCTTTACCACTGAGTCACCTGGAAAGCCCCAGAATATTCTAATGGAGATGATTTGAACATTGCTAAGGTGGCCTCAATTGAAACACTCCTATAAATCTGGGTTGGATAATTCTTCATTATCCCAAAGTGTTGCTTGCATTGTAGAATGGTTTCCATCCTCTGCCTCACTTACTAAATGCCAGTGTGACATAAAAATATCTCCCCACTTTCTACATGCCCCCTGGGGTTCAATCATGCTGTTACATGAAATTCCTGCTCTCCCTGATCCTTATTTTTCAGATGAGGTAAGAAGATTCAGAAAAAGAAAGTGTCTTATTCAAGGTCAAGCAGGTTTTTCCTCTTGCTCTTAAATCTTGGACCAGAAAGCTTTTCAATTTCACTGCTATAGCAAGTATGAGCAAATGCATTAAATTATTAAGTCCTTTGATCAAATTGAATTTCTCTTTGAAAATCAGGAGCTTGAATTGGAAAGAAACTTGGAATCCCTAAGATCTGACTTCCTCATTTGGCCAATAAGAAAATGAAGCACAGTGAACAGGGTAACTGAACAGATTAAATTCAGGCTCTGGGAGAATGGTAATAACTTCAGCCATTGCTGACAAATGGATGCCTCAGTGAAGCTGTCTATGATAAGGTGTTAACGTTGGAGTTGACATTGAGGCAGGAGAAACACAAGGTCCTGGGTAACCATGTGATTCTGTTCTGGAGGACGGGATTGGTAATAGCTCCATAAATAGAAATGAAGCCAGGAAGGGGACAGCATTTTGTATAGAAAGGAGTATAGTTGACACCAAATTGATATACAAAAGTCAAAAAGGTCTATTAGAGGGCAGCACCTCTGGTATCCAAACATTCGTTCACTGATTTAATATTAGCAGGAGTAATTATGGCAACTGTCATTTTTTGATACCTTACCAGATATGGGGCACACTCTCTTTCTAATTAATGTAATATTCACTCTGGCCATACTACAGTTCTGTTTTGTTTTGTTTTGTTTTTTGTCTTTAAATATGAGTAAAATGTTTCAGGGGCTCAGATGGTAAAGAATCTGCCTGCCATGCAGGAGATATGGGTTCAAAGCCTGGGTTGGGGAGATCCCTTGGAGAAGGAAATGACAACTCACTCTGGTATTCTTGCCTGGAGAATCCCTTGGGCAGAGGAGCCTGGTGGACTGCAGTCCATGGGGTCACAAAGAGTCTGACATGGCTGGGTGACTAACACTTTCACTTTCAAACTGAGGTTCAGAGAAGCTCAGTAATTGTCTGAAGTCACGCAGATGGTGTCAGCAGAATTGAGACTCAACAAATATGCTTAGGATTCTTTCTATACTCCGCTCTCTGTCACACCAGTTGTGGATAACAAGAAAAGATCCTTGCTTTTGAGGACTTGAGCCCAGAGGGAAGGCTACAGCAAAGCAGACCTTCTGGTTGTGGATTGAGAGGACTCACCGAATGACGGAGGCTGAGGCAAGAGTGGTGTCATCACCTAGTTGGTGATGGAAAGAGAATTCAGCAAAGTTTTCAGCTAGGACTCCTGCATTAGTTTAGTTTTGAAGAGTAAGTACACACTTGTTAGACAAGGTGGGGGTCAGAGTAAGGAGGAGCTGGTGCAGGGAGAGAGCCAGACGACTTAGTATGGGCAAAGACCCAGCAGCCAGAAACCTGGCTCCTTTGTGGGAGTGCAGCTTTGATACCTAAAGGGTGAGCCACTTGTTTCCAGAGTGGGGCTGAGAAATACTTTCCCCTGCCCAGGTGACTGCAGGATAAACAGCCTTCTGGAACACAGGAGACAGGAGCAGCA
The DNA here is from genome assembly GCF_032452875.1 of Bos javanicus. Taxonomy (NCBI): domain Eukaryota; kingdom Metazoa; phylum Chordata; class Mammalia; order Artiodactyla; family Bovidae; genus Bos; species Bos javanicus. The sequence goes on from NC_083873.1 coordinate 107,119,658, forward strand.
TGGTTGAATAGAAAGAACTAGGGTTCTGGGTCAGACACCTGGGTTGTGAGACACCACAGGCTTCTGCTTCTTTTTGTTCTTTAAATATTTGGGAGCTGGAGTGCCACGCAGAGTCAGAGATGAGAAGCAGGCAAAGTAGTGCATACTTGTCCAAGAGTTTCTCTGGCCCCTTCTTTTCTGGGTATTATCTGCCCTTTTAAAAATGGTTCTTTCTCTCCCTCTATCCTCTCTCATTTTCACTTTCTTTCCAGTTTCCTTATTCCCATCTTTGAATCTGTCTGGGTGCCCAAGTTTATCCATTCAGTCTTCTTATCCATGTTTATCCATTCAGTCTTCTTATCCATGTTTCTTATCCACATCCTGCTTACAGAGATCACACCTGAACCTGTGTGATCCTGAGACATTGCTTCTGGGCTTTAGCTTCTTCAGATGGAAAATGGAAGTCTCTCTCCTGGAGCATGGAGGGTCTCACCTGAGATGTGAGAGCTTGCTGCAAACTGTAACGGGACCTGCAAACCGCTTTTGTGATCAAGATCGTCATCCTGAATTGATAGTGGAGGGTAACCATACATCTTAGAGTGCCTAAGTTGTGTGGCTTCCTGGGTGTAACTGTGAAAAAATACAGTTATTTGCATTTAAATACAAGTTTAAATCCCTCCCGACCAAAAGCGGTAATAACCACCCCAAATGAATTATACATTTTCTAATTTTAAAAGGCCGTTTTATGGAAATGAGGTTATTTGTGCTGCATGGTATGTTCTTGTTGTATCAATGCAAATGCCAAAGGGTGTGATTTATCCAGACGACACCACCGATGGGGGGAAAATCTAGGGGCCTGATTTGTATCACATTCTAAACGCTCTGTAAATGTATAACCTGCAAAGCCCTTCAGGAGGAGGGAGGAGAAATAACCATCATGGACATTTTACAATTTTTCTGCTGAGCTTGGTGACAACAATTTGCTCTAGTTAACCAGCATGGAATGCATGGTAAATGTGGAAGAAATGTGATCTCATTTTCAAAGATTCAATGGGAGCTGATTTGTATGTACAGTCCAATATAGTTTGTGAATGTGAGTCTTAGGCTGTGTTTGTAGTCATTGTTGCCCCAACCTGAGTGTATAAATCCAATTTGCATGTTCAATTACGTACACTTGAAGATCACTCTTTAGTAAAAGCTGCCATGTTAGTTTTTGGAGCCTGTGACAATGACGATCTCTGCAGTCAAGGGTGGAGGAATGGCTCTCATTACCAGGGTGTATGTGACTTCAAGGCTAGTAAGAACATGCCTACAAAGACTGAAGTCTCTCCTTGACCTCAGTCACCCAGTCCACATCTGTGTGTTGGGGGGAAGTCGACAGGGTGGGAGCAGGGCTGTAATAGAAAGGTTTCCTGAAAACTTTCTCATTATTCATTGATGAATAATGCCCTTTCAGATGTAAAATAATCCCCAGGGAAGAAAAAAGCCTACAGAAAAATACAAAATGCTAATGATGCTTTTCCCATGAAGTGTAAATAAGCACAGATTTTTTTTTTCACTTTCAAAAAATAAAGAAAAAGGGGGAAAAACAAAAACAACTTCCTCTGGGAACCAACTTGTAATATATTTTGTGTGACATTTAGAAATTGCTTCAGCTCTTGGAGTTTTGCATTTTTTAATAGGAAAATGAGGAGATTTTACCACTGATGCTCAAAGCATAGCAAGGGATCCCCCCACCCCTTATTTCTGAGTGAGACATGGAACCCCTAGAATAAAATGAAGAGAACTAGTATTTCACTAGTAAAATTCATTTAACAACATTGATCATGTTTGCTTACTTTAATGCTAATCAATTGGAGGAAAGAGATAATTCTAATAAATGCAACAGCTAGAAATGTGCACCCTTTTGGACAACTTGTGATAAAAACCAGACAGGAAGCCATGACCCATGACTGAGGTAAAAAATTTGCTCTTACTTTCCAGCCTAAATACGAATCTTTGGACCTGCACATTTGTTGCTATTTAAAACAAGGTGGTCCTTTAGGTTGCCATTTGGCCATGTTTCTCTAGCTCTGACATTTGACTCCCTTCTCGCCCACAATTCATTTCCATCACTCGGCTGGGCTTCTTTCTACCTTTATAGAGAACTTTAGATTACTAGCTTACGCTTCTCGGTCAGGCCCATCTGTTCTTTATACCATAACTGACTTACTCTCACAATCCATCTACAAACCCAGACACCTTTCTGATTCAACCCAGTACACCTTAGCCTAGAAGAGAAACATTAACAGTGCTTTTTCCAAGCACGGTTAACTTAAATGAGCTTTAAAACCTCACCCAAATAATATCTTCCCCCAGGGCCTAAACAGAGTGCGTGTGTGCACGCATGCTTAGTCACTCGGTCGTGTTTGATTCTTTGAGACCCCATGGACTGTAGCCTGCCAGGTTCCTCTGTCCATGGGATTCTCCAGGCAAGAATACTGAAGTGGGTAGCTATTCCCTTCTCCAGGGGATCTTCCTAACTCAGGGATTGAACCTGGATCTCCTGTGTTGCAGGCAGACTCTTTAGTGCCTGAGCCATCAGGGAAGCCGTGGGTATTTATTGTCTTCTAATATATGACTTAATTTTATGTATTTATTATGACAGTTGTATTGTCTGTCCTATCCTGCTGTAATATGATGCCATGAGGTCAAGATTCATTCTTGTATTGCAAGAACATAGAATAATGCCTGCTACATAACAGGCAGACAATACACACTTGTTCTATGATTGAAGGGTGTACCTAGAGTTCTGGGCCACCTCTTTCACTGTGAATTAAATGATGGCTTCTCTTTCTTCTTTGAAATTTGTGAGTCTCCTTGTAGAAACTGATGATCAAGAAGATGAATAAAAATCATGTGATAAAAGTTTATATTGAACTTCTCTGCTATATTGAGTGAAATAATGAATGGCTGCAATTCTCAAAACCTATTGAAAGGAACTTAAATTAAATAGTAGAAGATTAATCAGACATGACTTGTGCAGATTTGCCTATAAATGAGCAAGAAAATTCTACTCTGTACAAATGGTGTCTTTGCCACCCGGAGATTTCACCAGCCATAAAATAGCTCCTCTAGATTAGAAAATTTCAGGTTCATATTAATATAGTTCTATCATAAATTAGTACCTTTCTTTCTTCCCTTCTTTCAAGTATATACTTCATTTTATTTAGTTTGAATGAAGATTTCTTAAAGCAATGCAGGAGAACATAACCAAAATAAAGGGCTAGCAAAATCTTAGCAAAAGTATTAGCAACATAATTAAAAGAAACTAGGAGAATGTGTACTTACCTGTTGACAGTATCCACTGTCCTCCAGGGCATTTTATTCACTTTTTATTTGGGCAAAGTAACTAAATTATGTGGGACACAAGCTCCTCATTTACAAATGGGAGAAATAATAGCCTATTGGGTTATGGAATCAGGTAAAATGAGGATGCATATAGATAGCTCTTGTTACTTCATCTGGTATATAACGTATGGTAGAAGAAAGTACTAGTGAACACTGCTTCTGCATTTGAGCATCAAATGCTCATTATTCAATTAAAGTCTCATTTTTCAGTACACTAATCTGAACCATGTGCTTGTTCTACTCACAATATCTGTCTTAATGTTCTACAAAAATCATGCTCACGTTGGTCATCTTAACCACCATGTCTACCCTCACCATTCTTTTTCTTGTTTCTTTATGTCAAATTAAACTCTCTTATTTTTTGAAGACACTGTTTATAAGATTATTATTTATTGAGGTCAGTTGAGCTTAGCCTGGGCTTCCCTGGTGGCTCAGTGGTAAAGAATCTGCCTGCAATGCAGGATACCTGGGTTCAATCCCTGGGTTGGGAAGATCTCCTGGAGGAGGGCATGGCAACCCACTCCAGTACTCTTGCCTGGAGAATCCCATGGGCAGAGGAACCTGGTGGGCTACAGTTCATAGAGTCGCATAGAGTTGGACACAACTGAAGTGACTAAGCAGCAGAAGCAGCTTAACTCATTGAACAACTAGCGTTTTCCATAATTACAAGCACCTTTTTTTTTAGATATTCCTGTCCTTATCAGTTGCACTGTACTGTAGATGTCAGTGTTCTCTATCCTTGGAGGTATTTGGGCTTACCTAGGCTGGATAACCCTGTTGAAGAGGTCTATGGCAATTCAGTATAAATATTGGAAATCCAGAAAGACTAAGACATTATGCTAAATGAAATAAACCAGACAGAGAAAGATAAATACCGTATGATATCACTTCTTTGTGGAATCTAAAAAAACCTACAACAAGAGCTAGTGAATATAACAAAAAAGAAGCAGACTCATAGATATAGACAATAAAGAAGTGGGCTTCTCTGGTGGCTCGGATGGTAAAGAATCTGCCTGCAATGCAGGAGAGCTGGGTTTGATCCCTGAGTTGTAAGGATACTCTGGAGAAGGGAATGATTATCCAACTCCAGTAGTCTTACCTGGAGAATTCCATGGACAGAGGAACCTGGTAAATTACAGTTCATGGGGTCCCAAAGAGTTGGACACAACTGAGCAATTAACATACGTACACACCAGTGTGTGTGTGTGGGGGAGGGGTATTGTAACATAGGGATAAAGGAGAAAAATGGTTATTATGAGATTATATGAAATTATATGTATGAAACTTTTGAAAACTGTAAAGCACAACAGAATTTAGAGAATTTTCATTCAATAGAAATGAATGTATAAGTGATTTCCAATAAACAAAATAAAATAAATAATGCAGAATGACCCCATGATTCTAGCATCAAAATTGGGCTTTTTTGTTTTGTTTTGTTTTTGGAGATTTGTGTTCATGAACAAAAAAGGTCCTGTAGGGACCCATCCTGGAGAAGGCAATGGCACCCCACTCCAGTACTCTTGCCTGGAAAACCCCATGGATGGAGGAGCCTGGTAGACTGCAGTCCATGGGGTTGCTGAGAGTTGGACACGACTCAGTGACTTCACTTTCACTTTTCACTTTCATGCATTGGAGAAGGAAATGGCAACCCACTCCAGTGTTCTTGCCTGGAGAATCCCAGGGACGGGGGAGCCTGGTGGGCTGCCATCTATGGGGTCGCACAGAGTCGGACACGACTGAAGCAACTTAGCAGCAGCAGCAGCAGGGACCCATCCAGGCTTAACAGGATAGAATGCTGTGATCCCTTGGTCTTGTCTGTCACTTGCTTGCACAGGTAGAGGTGAGCATGTGTAGGATATTCGTCAACCTGGACTAGGATGAAACAAATATAAAGGGACGAGGAGAGAGATGTCATAAAGAGTGCTTTCAATTGAGAAAAACTTGAAAATGAGTGTGAAAAATCAAGAAAGCACGTTGGATTCAGAGTGATGAGACCCATTTGATTAGGGAGAGGCCCTACACTGGGGAGAAATTGATTGTACATTGGGAGGAGTGCAGAAGGGGTAGATTTATGTGGCTTGTGAATATTAGATAAAGAGCTTGATATTCACTGAAAATAGAAAGGTCCATTTTTAAATCACTCTGAACAGAATAAGAAGATGGAGACAAGCTCATCTTTTACTTAAGACAGTCTATAAAGCTCAGAGCAGGGAATGGGTATTGACAAAATTAATGAGTTTCTCTCCCCATCAGCCCCGTAGCTCTTTGACTCAGACAAGGAACCTCATGTGTCCCAGGGAACTGAGGCCTGAGGAATAAGAAGAGAGACTCTGACCTTGTCAAAATGCATTTCTGTCTGAATTGGGACATAGCTATTTATCTTGTGAGATAATCTCTGTTCAGGGCATGAACATTTCTTTCTTTGTGAGCATTGGTGACTACATCCTTTCAGGGACAACTCCCCAAAGATGTCATTCTCTGAACCGAGAAAGAGCTGTTTTCACACACAGGACTGTAAGTTCTGAGACTGTCCAGAAGAATTTAAATAAATCCTCTTGACAGAGTTTCAGAATCCTCTGTCAATTAATATGACAACCTATTCTCTTAAATCCACAGGCCAGTAAACAAGGATTGGTTTGTTTTAACTCAACAAAAGCTTAGCTATCCTTTTTCAGTGTAAAAGTCACCTGGGTTTTAGAATGCAATGAGAATCATTCTTTCTAGCTTCAGACAGTAGCTTGTTTTCAATTTTTGGCAGCATACCACAGACATCTATTAAGACATTAGCATATAAACTTCACCATACATTGTTCATATGCTTAAAATTAACAAACAAACAAACAACAACAATAAAAAAAGAAGCAATGAAACAAGCCAACTCCCTGTGATATTTGAGTTAGTATTTCCATTTTACAGGCTAAGACCAGACCTTGGAGTTACTTAATTTTTATCTCCAGAAAAAAAAGTAAAATCAATGTAGAATTGGATTCAGAGTGATGAGACCCATTTGATTAGGGAGAGGCCCACACTGGGGACAAATTGATTGTACATTGGGAGGAGTGCAGAAGGGGTAGATTTATCTAGTTATCTAATTCTACTCTGATTTTCTTATTTTATAGTTTAGAATAACTCTCTTTTCTCAGAACACATTTGGGGACTGACTTCTCTTCTTCTTAACAAACACTGAACTTGATGTCTGGAATATTCTTTACTTCCCTATCTAAATCTCACTCCTACTCCAAGGGATAACATGGGCTGCCAACTTATAGCAATTGTCTTGGTTTACCCAGGAGAATAGGGTCTCTTTCATCTCAGAACTCATCAAGTCTCACTGGGAACCCTTCATTGCCTAATTTTTATATAGAATCATTTGGATTTGTATGTAGCTTGCCAAAATAGATTATAAGCAACTCTCAAACGATACCAGGCAACACCAACTGTTATAGGTTGAGCTGTATTCCACTCTTCAAATTCTAAGTGAAATCTTAACCTCCAGTACCTAAAATTGCAATGTTATTGGAAATAGGATCACTGAAGCTGTAATTAGCTAAGTTAAGATAAGGCCCTGCAGATGAAATTAAAAGACATATGCTCCTTGGAAGAAAAGCTATGACCAACCTAGACAACATATTAAAAAGCAGAGACATTACCTTGCCAACAAAGGTCTGTCTAGTCAAAGCTATGTTTTTTCCAGTAGTCATGTATGGATGTGAGAGTTGGACTATAAAGAAAGCTGAGTGCAGAAGAACTGATGCTTTTGAACTGTGGTGTTGGAGAAGACTCTTGAGAGTCCCTTGGACTGCAAGGAGATCCAACTAGTCCATCCTAAAGGACATCAGTCCTGAATACTCATTGGAAGGACTGATGCTGAAGCTGAAACTCCAATCCTCTGGCCACCTGATGCAAAGAACTGACTCATTGGAAAAGAACTTGATGCTGGGAAAGACTGAAGGCAGGATGAGAAGGGGATGACAGAGGATGAGATGGTTGGAAGGCATCACTGACTAGATGGACATGAGTTTGAACAAGCTCCAGGAGTTGGTTACAGACAGGGAAGCCTGGCATGGTACAGTCCATGGGGTCACCAAGAATCAGACAGAACTGAATGACTGAACTGAACTGACTGAAGATGAGGTCCTGCTGAAGTAGGGTGAGCCCTTAATCCAAAAACATAATTGGTTTCCTTCCAAAAGGGGGGAATTTTGAAACAGACATGCACCCAAGAAAAGTATCATTAGAAAGCAAAGAAAAACATCAGAATCACGAGTCTATAAGTTAAGTGACACTGAAGATTGCTAGCAGACCACCAGAAACCAGGAGAGAGGGATGAACAAACAATTCTCAAAAGGAATCGACCCTACAAGCTCCTTGATCTTAGACCTCTGCCATCTAAAACTGAAAAATACTAAATTTCTATTTTTTAAGCCACTCGTATATAGTACTTTGTAACAGGAGCCATAGCAAAAGTCTTGCAAATTATGACTTTGAGATTATGATATTGAGATTCAGAAAAACTGAATATTTTAATAAAATCTGTGACACAGGTCCAATACACATCACCTACTTTCTCTGAACCTTAATACTATCAATTTAAAATTATTTCAATAACATAATTTTGTTATGTTTATTTTGTTTTCTTTTTGTGAGCATTGAGTATGATCACACACATAAAGGAATTTTCTAAGTTGTAAAGCACCCAGGAAAAAAATGTCAGATATAACTATTTTTGCAGATGGCCAATGCATCTCTGTTGATGGATTGAATAAAGGTAAATTAAATGTGCCTGGTATGAAAACACATTTAGACACTATCATTAATGATGACTCCCCCCAAAAAAACACCAATCCCATGAATTTTCACATAGTGAAAGCTATTTTATGCAAAACACTTAAATATTGAGTTTAAAAGGGCTTAAGTTCTTATTCATTTAGTTTACATGCTCTGAACATTGATCTCCCAAGTATGGTCCCTCGATCAGCACCATGCACTCCTAGGTCCACCTCAGACTTCCAGAGTCAGAATCTGTATCTAACAAGATCTCCAGGTGATTTGTATGCAAGTTGAACTTTGAAATCTTCTCCAAAATGCATTTCCTAAATAACTCATATTCCTAGAACATAAAGAAAGGCAGTAATCAGTAAGCATTCTTTCAACCATGACATGCAATATTGGAAAAAGCCCACGCTTCAGCGTTTGATAGATATGATTTTTAATCTCACATCCATCATGCAGTTACTTAACACGTCATGGCCTCAAACAAGTTGATTTACTTGGTGACCCTACAGTTTCCTAGTCTGTAAAAAGGACTAACGTTACTTAGCTTGTGTGGTTCTAGAAGATGATTAGAGATAATGTATGTAAACCAATAGGTATAAATCAGAAACTATATATATATATATATATATATATCTCCCTAGAATTCTACATTGCTGACAAATATCTATTCTGACATTTTATTTCTGATCAGTCAATTTAGAGGAAAAAAAATCAGATTTTCTGGGGGATCAGGGATCTCAAAGGAAGCCAAGAATTTTCATTTGTGGATTTCCTCCTGGAGGAGGTACTTAATTACACCCACAAGGAAGTCTACACTGAAGATTGTTATTGTTTAGCTACTAAGTCAAGTCTGACTCTTGCGACCCCAAGGACTGTAGCCTGCCAGGCTCCTCTGTCTATGGGATTTTCCCTCAAGGATCCTGAAGTAGGTTGCCATTCCTTCTTCAGGGGATCTTCCCAACCCAGGGATTGAAACCAGGTCTCCTGCATTGGCAGGCAGTTGCTTTACCACTGAGCCACCTCAGATAGATGTTTCCCTAAGAGAAAAAAAATTAAGATTTTCTGGATGGTCAGGGATCTCAAAGAGAACCAGGGATTTTCATTTGTGGATTTCCTCCTGGAGGAGATACATTATGACTTAAAGAGCTAAAGATATGTGATGCTCGACGTGACTGTGTCAGTGTCCTCCGGAGGAAGTCTCTGAGTTTTTCTGCACCACTAGGCTTCCTTGGAGAGACAGCATATGCTGCACCAACACCTCCTCTGTCTCAGATGTCACAGAGCCGCCAGCAAAAGGTGACAGTAGCACAGAGCTCTCCACGGGAAACACCTCTTGGAGTTGCAACCAGGTCAGGAGTCACTGAGCAGAAGCATTTCATTCCTGCAGAGACTGTGTCACTTGGTTTTATTCTTTTGATCTTTTGAGCATCTTTTCAATGCCAACAAAAGGCAATCCATTCTTCTGGGAGAAGCCATCAGAGCATTGGTAATGAGCTGTGCAAGGAGGCTCTGGCATCAGCAGAAGCTTGGGGGAAACAGAGGCACTTTGTTCCCGAAACTCACATGGTGTGACCTGCTCACTGTGTGAAATGTTAATATTTTGCTTCATGCTTGTCTCCCGGTGCCACTGCCAGCTCTCAGAAAGCTTTTGGGGAGGTTGCTGTACTTTTTGTGAAAACTGCATGGAGGCAAGCCAGATGTCAATGTGTGAATCAGAGCACTTCTCTAGAATTCGTGACTGCTCACTTTACTCTTCAGCAGCTCCATAGAAACTAAAATACGTATGCTTGGAGAGAATAAGCTTTGCTTTCTTGTCCTCAGTCAGATGATAATACCATGTGGCAAGTGGAAGATGATGGCAGTCAGTAACTGCTTTCTCTCCCATCATGTCAGTTACCTCCTGAAAGCCCACTTGCTCCCCCTCAACCTTCCAGAGGTTAGTAGTTTTAATATTTCCAATGAATCCAGAGGCATCAGTCTACTGTATGCTGATATCAAGATTTGTCAGTTCTATTTTTTTTCTTTTCTATTTTCAGTATTTCACTGAAATAAAGGTACCTCTAGATTTATGAATTATTGTATAAAGAAATCTTTTAATTATATACAAATTAAATATAAATAGATACATTTTAAATGTTTTTAGTATCTTAATAATATAATTATGAATTCTATAATATACAATGTCACATATAATACTGATATTTTATAGTACAGATGCAATATATAAGTACATATGATCATACATATTCTATAATATATAGAGCTGGTTGCCATTTCCTTCTCCAGAGGATCTTCCTGACCCAGAGTTCAAACCCACATCTCCTGCATTAGCAGGTGGATTCTTTACAATTGATCCACCTGAGAAGCCATATAAATACATAAATGGCCATAAAAGTATATTACATATTATGTATAAGATATTTATATAAATGTATTATGTACTTATAGAGAAAAATATAAAGCAACTGATGCCATATATGGCAAATACTTGGTTCTCTCCTTGCCTATTCCCTTTATAGGGATGTTTTAACAAATTTCCTACATAGGGTACATATTATTTTCAACATTGTGGAGAAATAGTCAGATATAGAACAAGGACCTGGAGTAAAGGGGAGGCAGACTGGATTGGGAGTGTTGAAACCAAGAAGTGGGTCAGTCTTCCAAAGAGAAAGAGAGCTGGTCCATGAGCAGATGAACAGGAGAAAAACAGCAGGAATTGTATCTCTTTTTTTGTTTGTTTGCTCAACTATTAAGAAATGCCATTCAGTCACAAAGCAGAATAGCCAAATGCCAGCACAACTGGTAACAGGCAGTTACCCCACTAATTGTGACAAAGACGATGGGAGGAAGCTATTGCAATGACGGAAAGTGAATAGGAATTAAAGAGCCTCTTGTTGAGGGTAAAAGAGGAGAGTGAAAAAGTTGGCTTAAAACTCAATATTCAGAAAACTAAGATCATGGCATCTGGTCCCATCACTTAATGGCAAATAGATGGGGAAGCAATGGAAACAGTGGCAGACTTTATTTTGGGGGCTCCAGAATCACTGTAGATGGTGACTGCTGCCACGAAATTAAAAGAAGGTTGCTCCTTGGAAGAAAAGCTATGACCAAACTAGACAGCATATTAAAAGCAGAGACATTACATTGCCAACAAAAGTCTGTCTATTCAAAGCTATGGTTTTTCCAATAGTCATGTATGGATGTGAGAGTTGAACTATAAAGAAAGCTGAGTGCAGAAGAATTGATGCTTTTGAACTGTGGTGTTGGAGAAGACTCTTGAGAGTCCCTTGGACTGCAAGGAGATCTAACCAGTCCATCCTAAAGGAAATCAGTCCTGAATATTCATTGGAAGGACTGATGCTGAAGCTGAAACTCCAATACTTTGGCCACCTGATGTGAAGAACTGACTCATTGGAAAAAACCCTGATGCTGAAAAAGATTGAAGGCAGGAGGAGAAGAGGACAACAGAGGATGAGATGGTTGGATGGCATCACCGACTCAATGGGCCTGAGTTTGAGTAAACTCTGGGAGTTGGTGATGGACAGGGAGGTCTGGTGTTCTGCAGTCCATGGGGTCACAGATAATCAGACAGGACTGTGTGACTGAACTGAACTGATGAGAAACCTAGACAGCATACTAAAAAGCAGAAACATCACTTTGCCAATAAAGGTCCATATAATCAAAGCTACTGTTTTTCAAGTAGTCATGTGTAGATATAAGAGTTAGACAATAAAGAAGGCCAAGTGCAGAAGAATTGATGCTTTTGAACTGTCGTGTTGGAGAAGACTCTTGAGAGTCCCTTGGATAGCAAGGAGAGCAAATCAGTCGATCTTAAAGAAATCAACTCTGAATATTCATTGGAAGGACTGATACTGAAGCTTAAACTCCAATACTTTGGCCACCTGATGTGAAGAGCTGACTCACTGGAAAAGGCTCTGATGCTGGGAGAAGGGGGCGACAGAGAATGAGATTGCTGGATGGAATCATCAACTCAATGAATATGAGTTTGATCAAACTCTAGGAGTTAGTTAAGGACAGGGAAGCCTGGTGTGCTACAGTCCATGGGGTCACAAAGAGTGAGACATGACTTAGCAACTGAACAACAAAACAATGTGTTTCTCATAAGCTTGTTGTGGACATTAAATAAGACAATCTATGATGTGAATCTGGTCCTTCAAGTCCAGTCAAGGAAGCCGAAGGTAAAGCAAGAAGAAATGGAGGTTATTTAGTAGAAGTTATCTGAGAAGCAAACAATCTTAAAATTTGTATTTCCAGGACAAATATTGATTACTTTATTTTAGGGTCATTCACTCGACAGATATTGGACCCCTTTTGATTTTTGCTGTTTGATGGGGTGACAAATGATGTCTTTTTTTTTTTTCATTTCTACTTGTTTTTCCTTATTTGCATTATTTCTGCTCTCCTAATCTACTCACATAGCACTTTAAGAATCAGTAGCAGGTTTTTCTTCGTTCATTTCATTTTTGTTTAATCTCCTCATGATTTTTTAATAAAAATGGTAATTAAAATCCAACCCAAAACTGACCTCCCATTGCTTTGTTGCTTATCCTCTAAGCTTCTTCCTCACCTGCCCCTCCAACCACCACTGCTTGCAGACAAATGTGATAGAAAGTCCAGTTTCTTACCAAGGGTTTTGTTTCACTTCTTCATCAAGTCTCAGTTCCAATGGCTTGAATTCCATTTATAGTAAATGGGAAAAGAAATCTGTCCTAAACTTGCAACACCAGCTCAAATTGCTCATTTAATCTAAAACTGCGTCATCTGTGAAATTGCCTTCATCTGCTAAACACACAGGCTATTTCTATTTCTCTCTTCACAATGTGTTTCCCCCTTCACTCCTCAGTCAACAGTATCTTTGGCTCCACAATTCATCCTCTCTGCTCCTTTATCGCCTTCAGGTCATACTCAGAGAGTTTCAGCATGGTCAGAATCATTTGGAGAGCTGAAGGAATGGTTTTAAGTTGGGGGCAGGGGGTGGGTCTCCATCTGCGGTGCACATTAGAATATTCTGAGAAGATACACAAACTGGAACCATCCAACTACCAGACATTCTGATTGAATTTATCTGGGCAGTGGTCATATTTTAGTCATTTTAAAAGTTTTCCAGAACATTTGAATGAGCAGGCAAGGTGAATGGCACCCCACTCCAGTACTTTTGCTTGGAAAATCCCATGGACAGAGGAGCCTGGTAGGCTGCAGTGCATGAGGTCGCTAGAGTCGGACACGACTGACTTTACTTTCACTTTTCACTTTCATGCATTGGAGAACGAAATGGCAACCCACTCCAGTGTTCTTGCCTGGAGAATCCCAGGGACGGGGAAGCCTGGTGGGCTGCCGTCTCTGGGGTCGCACAGAGTCAGACACGACTGAAGCGACTTAGCAGCAGCAAGTAAATCAAATTTCCCAGAAGTGGGGGGAGTCTGTGAAACAGCATTTCTAACAGGCATCCTTCCCCTAAACATTTCATTTGCCTAAAAATGACATAAACTGTCCTTGATTATTTCTAAGGTGAAGAAAATAAGAAAATCTACATGAGTACTGTTGTGAGGATCAACTGGTTTAAAAATCCATGCCAGTAAGCTGGAACACACTTCAGTAGTACCCTTCCTATTGTCATTATTGCTTATGATTTACAACTTCTTTCTTTATCTGGGGAGAAAGATCCAAAAGAGTCTAACGGATCCAAGGTTATAACTAGCGAATTACATAACAAGCACTTGAACTCAGAACTTCTGTCACAGAATCCACTTTTTATTTTCATTTCTCATTTCCACCACACTATGTCATTTATTTGCTTTAAATAGGATGTTACTATATAAAGCAACCCACTGACTTTTGCTATTATGAGAAACAGCAAGGAAGGAATAGGACATTTCAATACAAATACAAAGTCCCACATCTTTTTGTGTCTCTGTGCCTGAGTTCACTCTGACTGCTATGACTTTTTGTGTTTTGTGTAACTTTTCTTTCAGGTTCATTTCAAATGCCACTTCTGTATGGCCCCTTTTCTGGTGTTCCAGCTAACATCTCTCTTTTTCTGAGATTCCACAGCACCTTTTAAATTACAAATAGCACTTACGAACATGCATTGCATATTCTATCTCCCTTACTTCCCTTTCTTAGAACAGACCTTGATTTATAAAATTTACCTTTTGCCTTATGATCCAGCAATCCCACTGCTGGGCATACACACTGAGGAAACCAGAAGGGAAAGAGACACATGTACCCCAATGTTCATTGCAGCACTGTTTATAATAGCCAGGACATGGAAGCAACCTAGATGTCCATCAGCAGATGAATGGATAAGAAAGCTGTGGTACATATACACAATGGAGTATTACTCAGCCATTAAAAAGAAAACATTTGAATCAGTTCTAATGAGGTGGATGAAACTGGAGCCTATTTTACAGAGTGAAGTAAGCCAGAACGAAAAACACCAATACAGTATACTAACGCATATATATGGAATTTAGAAAGATGGTAACAATAACCCTGTGTACGAGACAGCAAAAGAGACACTGATGTATAGAACAGTCTTATGGACTCTATGGGAGAGGGAGAGGGTGGGATGATTTGGGAGAATGGTATTGAAACATGTAAAATATCATGTATGAAACGAGATGCCAGTCCAGGTTTGATGCACGATGCTGGATGCTTGGGGCTGGTGCACTGGGACGACCCAGAGGGATGCTATGGGGAGGGAGGAGGGAGGAGGGTTCAGGATGGGGAACACATGTATACCTGTGGTGGATTCATTTTGATATTTGGCAAAACTAATACAATTATGTAAAGTTTAAAAATAAAATTAAAAAAAAAAGTAAGGGTAAAGAAGCCACATGTAAACCAAATGAAATTAATGAACCTTGATTGAGTGTTGGGTGAAAATAAAAAGCTATAAAGCATTTTAGGCATTAAAAAAAAAAAGAATGCAAACCATTTACTGGCATGGTACACAAAACTAGTAGCTGGGTAACTGACACATTTTTGTTGAATGAATGAATGAATAGATGAATGGCTGCTAGGATGAACTTATGAGTAGATCATGGAATGCATTTTTGTTCCTGGGTTTGGTCTTGGGTTTACAAACACAGTTCCCTAAAATCAAAAGGAAGAGACTTTTTGAGATCCAAGCTACTCTTAAAATCATGTTGGTCTATGGTTTATCCAATCACTAATTCTAACTATTTACATGACTATCTACTTCAGGGCATGAAAAATTAGTGCCCCTTAGAATTACTGAGAGGCACAATTGCTAAGAAACAGAGTTCAGACTTTATATAAGTCATATGATTTCTCTTTGTGGTTCATTTTCGAAATGATATTATTGGAGTAGACCAGTGTCCTTCAAATTGTAATAATGTAGATATTGAAATTTCATGAGATTAAATAGTGTTTTTCACTGAAAACGAATAATGATAAACTTTCTCAACCATAGAAAAAGTGCTAATACACTTGATTTTTAAATTTGAATTTCTTTTTCTTATTTCATAATGAGGACTGAGGAGACTTGGGAACAGAAATAAATTAGCTGCCCGAGTCCTTCTTTTTCTCCCATCCACTGTTAATAAGGAATCTAAATAGTTAAAGATTTTAAATTCCAAATCAGTATGAAAAAGCCAGACAACAAAGGCGCTGATGGCATGCTTCATCTGAAATAGGCATGGCAGACCACAGACTGCTGGGAGAAGATCTGCTTATAGCTATCGCAGCTTCATGCTGGCTGATGCTGTGTGATAACACAAGTCTTTGGTGGCAGCATCAGAGTGGAACAGCTGGGCAGTGAGTAAGTGACAGCATCCTTGTTTCCCAATGGTCTGCAGCAGATCCTGAAACCTTCCTGTGCCTCAAAGGAGATTTTATGTTTCTGAGAGCAAGAGATCAAAGCTTATGAGACTCTAAGGATGGGGGCACCAGGAACATGGACTCATGAGGATGTTCACATATTATTTCCCCGAAAGTGATCACTTCATGGAGAAGCACTGTTGGGAAAAGTGTTTACCAAGGGATGAGGCTCACCAGGTATGAGACTTTAGCTGTTGCCCAGGTGAGAGGTGATGATGGCTTGGACTTTATTCTTTTACTGGGCTGCTCTGTGAAAGGAAAAGCATGGTTGAGAGGTGTCACCACTAGCTTCCTCCAGGCTGCCTGAAGAATAAGGATGAGAAGAAAACAAGCATGTCACTAAAATAAGATAAGAACTAAAGAAGCACTACACTGTCAGTTTGCAATGATCTTGCGGCATCGACAGTCAGCCAATCGGAAAGACAGTGTAACATTTTCAGTAGATACACTGGGATGCTGAGAATTTAGGTACTTTCATCAAACTTATTCATCTGTCATGTAGATTACCTCAAACTTGAACCAAGTTTGAACTCTTTTTAAGACCTTAGACACAAACGTGTAGCCCACGAGCTTAATTATTCCAGAGAATAGAGGATATGTTTAAAAAAGGCCGGGGGGGGGGTGGTCCCAGGATGTTTTCTGGACTTTGATTGGTCCAACGTGGGTCACATGTCTGTCCCTGAACCAATAGCAATGGTCAAGGAGTTGGAATACTTTGGACTCTCCAAGTCTAGGTCAAATGCCCAGCTACAGGACTGGGAGGTCCAGGATGCTCTGAACCTCCAGGACTGAGATGCCAGAAGGGTTGTTCCCCAGAGGGACATAACATATTGTAGGTCAATAAGGCTAGTCTTAAAGATTAATCCCACTCAGTGATCTCTCCAAAGGCCAGTGGTGAGTATTTCTATGGGTTTGTCACCAGAGCAAGTGAATTCAGATGTCACCTGTAGTCTGTCCACCGCATCTCTTCTTATAACCACAGCATGAAAAGTGAAAGTCATTCAGTCATGCCGGACTCTTTGTGACCCCATGGACTATACAGTCCATGGAATTCTCCAGGCCAGAATACTAGAGTGGGTAGCCTTTCCCTTCTCCAGGGGATCTTCTCAACCCAGGGATTGAACCCAGGTCTCCCTCATTGCAGGTGGATTCTTTACCAGCTGAACAACAAGAGAAGCTCAAGAATACTGGAGTGGGTAGCCCATCACTTCTCCAGTGGATCTTCCTAACCCAGGAATTGGACTGGGGTCTCCTGTATTGTAGGTGGATTCTTTACCAACTGAGCAGCATAGTGTACATTATTTAATTAAGGAAAGAGAAGATTGTCAGTGCATAGTGGGTGTTCAGTTTGGAAGAGGAAAAATGATAAATTTCTAAAGTCCTGGCTTTCCTTGTCTCAACAAATGATAATGCTTAATAAAGAAAAAAAAAAAACAAACTACTTCATTTGGTGAGTTTACCAACTCACTAAGCAATTGGCTGACCTATTCTAATGTAACATTTTTGTTTTCAGATGCTCTAAAACATCAAGTATATGAAGCGGAGAGTAGAAATAGCATTGCTACTCTCTGGGAAATTGTTATAAATGTACACAGAGATTCCAAGCAGTTTTTGCTGAGAATTAGAATGATCCCTTTAACAGTTATTATGATTTTGAGTCTGTATAAAGCCAAATTCAATCTTGAGCATTCTATGTCTGTCTTTTATATAGAAGACTATGTGTTTATTTGGCATATGTATTAACATCCTGAAATGTGAGCTTTTAAAAATATCATGTCATAATATTATTGAAGATGTTCTTTTGGAAAAAAAAAAGTATGATATTATTGTTTCTGTTTGCCATGGTTGTACTGTAGTACAAAATAAATCAGAAATTTGTTATGAAATATCCAGTTAAAGCCTCTTAAATTACTCTATCTCTGGTGATGGAGGCACACACAAAAAGGTGAATGTCATAATGACATTATCCAGTTTAGGGAACATGACCTATAATATTTTTCAAACTCAAGAAGAGTATTGAACATAGAGATAATTCTACTTTAAGGGAGAAAATATACTACAAAAAGATTTCACTACTCAGAATATACCAAATACACACACACACGCACATATATATACACACATAAATAGTATATACATATTTGCTGTTGCTGCGTCGCTTCAGTCGTATCCGACTCTGTGTGATCCCATGGACTGCAGCCTACCAGGCTTCTCCATCCATGGGATTCTCCAGGCAAGAACACTGGAGTGGGTTGCCATTTCCTTCTCCAATGCATGAAAGTGGAAAGTGAAAGTGAAGTCGCTCAGTTGTGTCTGACTCTTAGCGACCCCATGGACTGCAGCCCACCAGGCTCCTCCATCCATGGGATTTTCCAGGCAAGAGTACTGGAGTGGGGTGCCATTGCCTTCTCCCAGTATATACATATAGATATACTATATACATATATATGTATACTATATACATATATATACACATAAATATTATATATTATATATTTTTCTATAACATTTTTATATTTTACTTTGTTATGACAACACCTGAACCTGCTCCTGAATAAAGACACAATTAGGGAGAAATGCTGGTATGCAGCAAGTTAAAATACAAGTAAGTCATGTCTTGTTATTGAAACTACCACACACACAACTAATAAAGCTAAATAAAGTTTTCCACAAACTTCTTAAAACCATCTAAAAGTTGACAAGATATTACTGGATTATCAGGATCAGTTCAAGGAAAACTGAGAATCCAACAGGCTAAGACATCTCCTAAGCCACTTTGTGCCTGAATTTTGCTGTCTTCTCTTGCAATTTATAGAAGAGCACCCTCTTCTGTGGCCTGTGGAGTATGAGGCACAGAATTCAAAACCTGAGTCTGCACAAAGAGGGGGCTGAGCAGGGACCCTGAGACCCAGGACTATGTCCCAAAGTGAGGTTGATTGGACAGTGGGCCACAGGACAGGATCCAGTTGGTAAAATGGAAGGGATTATAGGATGGGATACAGTCGATAAAACGAATTCACGAGTTAACGAAACGTGAATAGCAGTAAAGTTGAAAACCAGCAAAGACATAAGAAATCATCTAAGCAATGGCAAGACTGATTAAGAAAACAGATGACACAAATAATCAATTATTAGGGAGTAGATAAGTCACTTTGATTATATTCTTTGCAGCCAAAGATGGAGAAGCTCTATACAGTCAGCAAAAACAAGACTGGGAGCTGACTGTGGCTCAGACCATGAACTCCTTATTGCCAAATTCAGACTGTAATTGAAGAAAGTGGAGAAAACCACTAGACCATTCAGGTATGACCTAAATCAAATCCCTTATGACTATACAGTGGAAGTGAGAAATAGATTGAAGGGACTAGATCTGATAGACAGAGTGCCTGATGAACTATGGATGGAAGTCCATGATATTGTACTAGAGACAGGAATCAAGAACATCTCCATGGAAAATAAATGCAAAAAAGCAAAATAGCTGTCTAAGGCAGCCTTACAAATAGCTGTGAAAAGAAGGAAAGTGAAAAGCAAAGGAGAAAAGGAAAGATATACCCATCTGAATGAAGAGTTCCAAAGAATAGCAAGGGGAGATAAGAAAGTCTTCCTCAGCAATCAATGTGAAAAAATAGAGGAAAACAATAGAATGGGAAAGACTAGAGATCTCTTCAAGAAAATTAGAGATACCAAGGGAACATTACATGCAAAGATGGGCACAATAAAGGACAAAAATGGTAGGGACCTAACAGAAGCAGAAGATATTAAGAAGAGGTGGCAAGAATACACAGAAGAACTGTACAAAAAAGATCTTCACGACCCAGATAATCACGATGGTGTGATCACTCACCTAGAGCCAGACATCCTGGAATGTGAAGTCAAGTGGGCCTTAGGAAGCATCACTACAAACAAAGCTAGTGGAGGTGATGGAATTCCAGTTGAGCTATTTCAAATCCTGAAAGATGATGCTGTGAAAGTGCTGCACTCAATATGCCAGCAAATTTGGAAAACTCAGCAGTGGCCACAGGACTGGAAAAGATCAGTTTTCATTCCAATCCCAAAGAAAGGGAATGCCAAAGAATGCTCAAACTACCGCACAATTGCACTCATCTCACACGCTAGTAAAGTAATGCTCAAAATTCTCCAAGCCAGGCTTCAGCAATATGTGAACCGTGAACTTCCAGATGTTCAAGGTGGTTTTAGAAAAGGCAAAGGAACCAGAGATTAAATTGCCAACATCCACTGGATCATCAAAAAAGCAAGAGAGTTCCAGAAAACCATCTATTTCTGCTTTATTGACTATGCCAAAGCCTTTGACTGTGTGGATAACAATAACTGTGGAAAATTCTGAAAGAGATGGGAATACCAGACCACCCGACCTGCCTCTTGAGAAACCTGTATGCAGGTCAGGAAGCAAGGTTGGAACTGGACATGGAAAAATAGACTGATTCCAAATAGGAAAAGGAGTACCTCAAGGCTGTATATTGTCACCCTGCTTATTTAACTTATATGCAGAGTACATCATGAGAAACGCTGGGCTGGAGGAAGCACAAGCTGGAATCAAGATTGCCCAGAGAAATATCAATAACCTCAGATATGCAGATGACACCACCCTTAAGGCAGAAAGAAGAAGAACTAAAGAGCCTCTTGATGAAAGTGAAAGAGGAGAGTGAAAAAGTTGGCTTAAAGCTAAACATTCAGAAAACTAAGATCAAGGCATCTGGTTCCATTACTTCATGGGAAATAGATGAGGAAACAGTGGAAACACTGTCAGACTTTATTTTTGGGGGCTCCCAAATCACTGCAGATGGTGACTGCAGCCATGAAATTAAAAGATGCTTACTCCTTGGAAGGAAAGTTATGACTAACCTAGACAGCATATTGAAAAGCAGAGACATTACTTTGCCAACAAAGGTCCGTCTAGTCAAGGCTATGGTTTTTCCAGTAGTCATGTATGAATGTGAGAGTTGGACTGTGAAGAAAGCTGAACACCGAAGAATTGATGCTTTTGAACTGTGGTGTTGGAGAAGACTCTTGAGAGTCCCTTGGACTGCAAGGAGATCCAACCAGTCCATTCTGAAGGAGATAAGTCCTGGGTGTTCATTGGAACGACTGATGTTGAAGCTGAAACTCCAATACTTTGGCCACCTGATGCAGAGTTGACTCATTTGAAAAGACCCGGATGCTGGGAAAGATTGAGGGCAGGAGGAGAAGGGGACAACAGAGGATGAGATGGTTGGATGGCATCACCGACTCAATGAACATGGGTTTGTTTGGACTCCAAGCGTTGGTTATGGACAGGGAGGCCTGGCGTGCTGCGGATCATGGGGTCGCCAAGAGTCGGACACGACTGAATGACTGAGCTGAACTGAACTGATATAAGTGACTTTAGGACCAACAGGGCCTAAAAAATAATGACTTAATACTTGTATGGCAAAAGCTTTGACAATTAGAAGCGATTGAACACATTTTTAGGAAATGTAATTCTCCTGACATTGCCCCAGACATCAGAATTGTCCTGACATGTCCTCATGAATTTATAATGATTTAATTATCAACTGGGAATCCTTCTGTAGGGGAAAGTTACAGTCCAGAAACCATCACCAGCCAGTTCTACCAAACATCCAGGGAAGAAATATTTCCAGCCAATCCTGCATATATTTGGAGTTCTATAGTTTAATTGACTGGATGACAATGAGTAACTCACCAAAACTCTTTGGACTATAATTTTATGTTTACTTATACTTTACTTATACATATACCCTTATACACAAACTTGTATGAAACTGTTATATGGATTATTAAATATAATATATTGAAGCATATAAATATTATATAAATATATATTAAAATATAGCTATTCATAGTCTTATGATGGATATAATTCTTATATATTTATCTATGTAAACTGAAAACAAACATATATATATTGTTTATATAAATATATATGTATATATACCAAGATAGAGAGTCACTAAACCAAACTTTTACCAAAGTGTGCAAAAGGCCTACTACATCATGATCAAACTGTTTTTATAGCAGGAATGTGAGCTTGCTTCAACTTTAGAAAATTGATCAATTTAATTCACCAAATGTATTGAATAATAGGAAAAGTCATATCATCTCAATAGATGAATTAAAATGTTTCATAAAATTCAATTGTTTGACAAACTAAGAGCAGTGTGGAACTTCTTCAATGTGATAAAACCTACAGCAGATATATTCAGTTAATGCGACCCCTCTGAGGGTAAAAATAATAATGATAATAATAATTTTAAAAGCAAAAATATTGGAAAAGAAAAAAAAAGCTGGTATTATTTGTACATTATATGACTATGTGTGTGGAAAATCGCCAAATTTGTGCAAATTAGCTATTATAATTATTAACAAATATTGTAGCAAGATTTCTGGACACAATGTCAATTTGTCTGAGTAGAAGAAAGTAAAGCATTTACAGGATTAGTGTAAATCTGAAAAGAGTTAGTCCCCTGTATCAACTTTCAGCAATTTGGCAGTCTGAAGTCTGTGGGTGAAGACTTTAACATACAGACATTGAAAACATTTTTGAAAGATTTGTAGGTATCTCAGAGGCCCAGGCGGAGAAGGCAATGGCACCCCACTCCAGTACTCTTGCCTGGAAAATCTCATGGATGGAGGAGCCTGGTGGACTGCAGTCCATGGGGTCACTAAGAGTCAGGCACGACTGAGCGACTTCACTTTCACTTTTCACTTTCATGCATTGGAGAAGGAAATGGCAACCCACTCCAGTGTTCTTGCCTGGAGAATCCCAGGGACGGGGGAGCCTCGTGGGCTGCCGTCTATGGGATCGCACAGAGTTGGACATGACTGAAGCGACTTAGCAGCAGCAGCAGCAGAGGTCCAGGTAGACTCAAGCCTCAGTGGCTGAAGCAGTCATTGATAAAAACATCAATTGTTACTTGTCCTTATTCTTTTCTCACTCTGTCTACTCCCTCTCTTCCCTTTCCTGGATCTTTTCTCAAATACACTCCCCACACCCTCATCCTTACCTCAGCCTCTTCTTTAATGGAAACCCTGAAACATCTGGGGACCAGGAACACAAGGAAGTGTATATCAGCACTGCTCATAATAGATTGAAATGGAACCCAAACCAGTCTTTTCCAGGAGTGGGATGCATGTTACCCTGGGGTGCATTTAAGGCAGTGCTGCACAGAAAAGAAAAAAGAGTGTTCCAACCACGTGAATCTTGTAAATATTATTTTGAGAAATAAAGGCAGGGAATTAAGGAAAGAATACATATGGTGCTACTTCACTTGTATAATATTAGATAACAGGTAAAATTATCCTGTATTTTTAGGAATGTATATAGGTAGTAAGGGCTTTTTGGTAGCTCAGATGGTCATCTATCTTCAGGAGACCCCATTTTGATTCCCATTTGGGAAGATCCCCTGGAGAAGGGACAGGCTACCCATTCCAGTATTCTTGGGTTTTTCTGGTGACACAGATAGCAAAGAATTCTCCTGCAATGAGGGAGAACTGGGTTCAATCCCTGGGTTGGGAAGATCCCCTGGAGGAGGCCATAGCAACCGACTCCAGTATTCTTACCTGGAGAATCCCCATGGACAGAGAAACCTGTTGGGTTACAGTCCATGGGGTTGCAAAGAGTCAGAAACAACTGAGTGACTAAGCACAGCACATAGGTAGTGAAACTATAAAGGGAATCAGAAAGTGATTATCAGAGACACTAGAATAGGACTCACTTCTTGGGAGAGAAAGAAAATGACAGGAAAGAAAAGACCTTGGGGCCATATGGCAGTTCACTTCAGAATTATTGATCCAATTGCAAAATTGTTTTATGGCACTTTTTTCTACACACATTATATTTTACAATATAATGTATTAACAAATACAATAAATCAGGAGAACCAAGACCAGGAAAAGGAAATCATAAATTGTCTTAGCTGCTCTAGGTTAGAGCTAAATTTGAAATTATTTTGTTCTGTTGAGCAAATAAGGATTTTCTTTTTGAAAATGATTGCTGTGGCTTTGAAATTTTTCACCTGGAATCCATGTCAGATTTCTAGTAATCTTGGCAATGATACTACTGCTGCTGCTGCTAAGTCACTGCAGTCATGTCCGACTCTGTGCGACCCCATAGACGGCAGCCCACCAGGCTCCCCCGTCCCTGGGATTCTCCAGGCAAGAACACTGGAGTGGGTTGCCATTTCCTTCTCCAATGCATGAAAGTGGAAAGCGAAAGTGAAGTCACTCAGTCGTGTCTGACTCAGCAACCCCATGGACTCCAGCATACCAGGCTCCTCCATCCATGGGATTTTCCAGGCAAAAGTACTGGAGTGGGGTGAGTGTAATGTTTCCATTTAATGGATGAGGAAACTAAGTCATCACTGAAAGATTATCTAATAGCCCAAAGGACAACTATCTAGCAAATGGAAAAAGTGAAAGTTAGTTGCTCAGTCATGTCCCCCTGCTTGGGATCCCATTGACTGTAGTCTGCCTGGCTCCTCTGTCCATGGAATTCTCCATGCAAGAGTACTGGGGTGGGTTGCCATTTCCTCCAGGGGATCTTCCTGACCCAAGGATTGAACTCAGGTTTTCTTCATTACAGGCAGATTCTTTGCCAACTGAGCCACTAAGGAAGCCCAACCAAAAGGAAAAGAAGGAATTAAAACCCAAGGAGTTAAAACTGACTCTAATACTTAAAACGTTTCAAGCCTACCTGAATAGCATTGAATTTGTTTCCTGTTCCAAGGATCCCAAAAGCATGCATTAGTTTTTACCAATGGAATTACAGAGTAAATTACAGAGCAAATCTATGAATATTAAAGTAGAGGAAAAAATTATTGTGAAATGCCACCCCGAGTAGGATGCCCACTCTCACTTCCTTATAAATCTAACAATTTGGATTATTCTTCAGGATTCAGCCACAGAGGTAGGTCAATTACCATCCTTCCAGCCTAGAACTGTTCCAAACACACTTTTCCTTAGAGCTTTCTAAGAATGACTATCCTCAGCTATATTGGTTGTGAGACTTTTCAAAAAAATCTTCATCACAAGCTGGGATTCATGATTTCAAATGACCTAGATGCACAGCCTTAGATTTTACAGCAGTCCAGTGACCAGGAGGCTGGAAGGCTGGTTACTTGGACTAATTCTTTGCCATTTAGTGATTTGTCTATAACACACAAACAATTTAAACTGTTTAATAACTTTGTTATAACCACAAATGTATTTAGAAGAGAAGGGAGGGGTTTCTAGATAAAGATAAAACATACTGATGTCTTAGGAATGCAAGAAAATATTTTTTAAATAATAGAATAATTTAATTTGTGAGAATTCTGTTTGTAACCAGTGTTTCCAACATATTATATGTATATGCATATATATGTATATTCATATATATGTATATGTATATGTATATGGCTCATGTGCTCAGTTATGTCCAACTCTTTGTGACCCCATGAACTCTCCATGGCTCCACTGTCTACGGGACTTTCCAGTCAAGCAAGTGGAGTGGGTTGCCTTTCCTACTCCAGGGGATCTTCCCAACCTAAGGATTGAACCTATGTGTCTTGTGTCTCCTGGATTGAAGGCAGATTTTTTTAACACTGAGCCACCTGTGGAGTTCATGTGTGTGTGTGTGTGTATATATATATATATATATATGAGTTTATATACATATATAACATATATACATGTGTAATAGATACATATAACATATATATGTGCATTATATATATTATATATATCGCATATATGTGTTATATATTTACTGTAATACTGTGGTACATCATATTTATTATTATTTTTTTAATCTATGTATAAGTGGACCCATGCAGTTGAAATCTAGGACCTGTGAACACCCTAGATTTCAATTGCATAGGTCCACTTATGCAGAGATTTAAAAAAAAATAAATATGTAGCACAGTACTGTGTAATCTGTGGTTGACTGAACCTCCGGATGTGAAACTGCAGTTATGGAGGGTGAACTGTGCAGTGACATGTGGATTTTTCACTGGGCATGGTTGGACACCTCTAACCCACTGCATTATTCAAAGATCAGCTGAATAAATAGCATTCAACCTTTAAATTTGCCAGCAATGTTTTATTCAGTCCTCATAATAATTCTAAGTGCTATTAAATACTGTTATTAATTTAAAACATATGAAACTATGTGTAAAGGATTTGGCAAGTTGCAATGGCCAGACAGCTGCTTAAGTGAAAAAACTCCAAATCTAAGTCTCTCCGAGTCTATGTTTTTTCCAGCAGGCTGACTAAAAGTCACATATACAAGTTCTTTGGATTCCAGCCATGATATTCTTCCACTTAAACAACTACGTTTATGGTTTTCTGTATTTTAAACTTTATCAGATTAGCACACATGATGTCATTTTGGAAGGTGTACCCTAAATAACAGGAGTAGATTGAGTGATGTGGTGGTGATTTAGTCGCTAAGTCATGTCTGACTCTTCTGACCCCATAGACTGTAGCTTGTCAGGTTCCTCTGTACATGGGATTTCCCAGGCAAGAATACTGGAGTGAGTTGCCATTTCCTTATCCAGGGGATCTTCACAACCCAGAAATCGAACCCAGATCTTTAGCATTGCAGGTTGATTCTTCACTGCCTGAGCCACCAGGGAAGACCAAGTGGTTACACATGCATTATTTAGGTGCTTTATAGAAGTTAGACATGGAGTTCCCACTCCTGTAGATTCTGATCCTGTATAATGGGATGTGACTTGAGAATCTGTATTTATAAAGACTTCCTAGGAGATTCTGACCACAGCCAGTATTGAGAACTGCCATCACTGTGTCATTCTTTCACATCTTTCTACTAACACATTTCCTCTTCATTTACACAATTCGTACCTCCACTGCTTTGCTCCTGCTCAACCCTTGGGCTTGAGAAAAGATTGTTTTCCCAATTTCTTTTTTTTTAATTATTTTATTTTTTAACTTTACAGTATTGTATTGGTTTTGCCATATATCAAAATGAATCCGCCACAGGTATACATGTGTTCCCTATCCTGAACCCTCCTCCCTCCTCCCTCCCCATACCATCCCTCTGGGTCATCCCAGTGCACCAGCCCCAAGCATCCAGTATCATGCATCGAACCTGGACTGGCGACTCATTTCATATATGATATTATACATGTTTCAATCCCACCCTCTCCCCTCAAATCATCCCACCCTCTCCCCCTCTCCCACAGAATCCAAAAGACTGTTCTTTACATCAGTGTCTCTTTTGCTGTCTCATATACAGGGTTATTGTTACCATCTTTCTAAATTCCATATATATGCGTTAGTATACTGTATTGGTGTTTTTCTTTCTGGCTTACTTCACTCTGTATAATAGGCTCCAGTTTCATCCACCTCATTAGAACTGATTCAAATGTATTTTTTTTAATGGCTGAGTAATACTCCATTGTGTATATGTACCACAGCTTTCTTATCCATTCATCTGCTGATGGGCATCTAGGTTGCTTCCATGTCCTGGCTATTATAAACAGTGCTTCGATGAACATTGGGGTACACGTGTCTCTTTCAATTCTGGTTTCCTCAGTATGTATGCCCAGCAGTGGGATTGCTGGATCATAAGGCAGTTCTATTTCCAGTTTTTTAAGGAATCTCCACACTGTTCTCCATAGTGGCTGTACTAGTTTGCATTCCCACCAACAGTGTAAGAGGGTTCCCTTTTCTCCACACCCTCTCCAGCATTTATTGCTTGTAGACTTTAGGATCGCAGCCATTCTGACTGGCGTGAAATGGTACCTCATTGTGGTTTTGATTTGCATTTCTCTGATAATGAGTGATGTTGAGCATCTTTTCATGTGTTTGTTAGCCATCTGTATGTCTTCATTGGCGAAATGTCTATTTAGTTCTTTGGCCCATTTTTTGATTGGGTCATTTATTTTTCTGGAATTGAGCTGTAGGAATTGCTTGTATATTTTTGAGATTAGTTGTTTGTCAGTTGCTTCATTTACTATTATTTTCTCCCATTCTGAAGGCTGTCTTTTCACATTGCTTATAGTTTCCTTTGTTGTGCAGAAGCTTTTAAGTTTAATTAGGTCCCAATTAGAACCTTTTGGCATCGAGCTTCTAATGACTCTTCCTGCTCCAATCTTGACCTACCTATAGAATCCGTCACTGATTAGCCTTAATCCACTTTGGCAGGGCCCCTTCCAAGTGTGCCTACAAGCTATCTGAAAAGAAAATCCTGTTTTTCTGGAAGAAATCTAATCCAGAGGTGGACATCCTGTACTTACTCTCTGTTTAAACAGCGTGACATTAAAAATATTTCACCACTGGAATGCAATGGATTGTGACTGAGCAGAAGAGACACTGGCTGTAAGAGACACTCACACAACCTTACCAGCGTGTACCCTCACTAGGCAGAAGCCATGGATATAAGCACTTTGTCTAAATAAGAAATCATGAAATGTGGTGCAGTTCTTGTAAATGCAAAATAATAATAATAATAATAAAAATGCAGTATTAGAAGAATGGATATTATTAGTTTCTTTCAGTCCTTATTTTTATCCTCTGTTCGAAGTTACGTAAATTAATTTTCTGCTTGGCTTTTGAAGTTATAGTGTGTACCTTGCTTGATTTGATCATGTGCTTTGGGACTGGAGATCAAAAATCACAGAAGTTATTTATTCTAATGATATTCAATTTGTCTGTTCTTATTTTGAAATTAATTTCATGGATTCATAATCTCTAGATTATCAGCACAAAAAGGACATTATTTTAAACATGAAGGGATGGGGCAGAGAAAACAAGGGCTTGAGTTCCCAATTAACTCACTAAATAGTGAGGTGGCCAGGCCTAGAGATCAGATCTGCTGAGTTGTCACAATTTGCTGCTGGTTTAATACAGAGCTCATGTTTTGTTTTATTTATTTATTTTCCCAGCCTAGTCATTAATTTTCAAACTAATCCAGAGCACTTTCCCATCACATTTGCTAGACAATGGCAATTTAAAATGTTTGGTTTTTGTTTTCCCTTGGTAAGAATCTTTCTGCATCTGAAATGTGCATACTGAAAAAAAATAACATAATTAGTTATCTCTGAATTATTCAAATCTTCAACTGCTGGAAAATTCTGCTCACCAAGGGAAATGAAAAAAATGATTCATTAATAGAAAATAAATAATGAATACAATGTAGAACAAATTCACCTACATTAGTGAAAATTTTGGAAAAAATAGTTTTTAAATTCCAAATACTCTTTTCCACGAGTGAAATGAGACAGGGTCCTTCTAGGAAGAACCATCCCCCCGTATAGAGAAGTTATCCCGGAGACCTCACGGATTCGAACAAAGCTAATAGTGCCAGCAGTGGACAAGGATAACACTATTATAAGATAACAACAAAGACTGGTCAGGTTCTGAAGTTTCTTTATCGGTGATTTCAACAGGTCCTTAAGCTTTTCTTGACCTTCTGAGACTGACTTATATGCCCTTGTGTGCGTGTGTGCTTAGCCGCTCAGTCATGTCTGACTCTTTGTGACCCCATGGACAGTAGTATGCCAGGCTCCTTCAGTCCATGGAATTATCGAGGCAAGACTACTGGAATGGGTAGCCAGCCATTCCCTTCTCCAGGGGGATCTTCCCTACCCAAGGATTGAACCTGGGTCTCTCACATTGCTGGTGAATTTTTTCCCATCTGAGCCACCAGGGAAGCCCACCTTCCTACATCTGTAGCTCACATAATCCTACACGGTACGTCCAACAATGTAGTGGATGTTCTCTTATACTTGTTTGCATCCCGTGATGGACTTGAATATCAGAAGTACATGGAACGAATATTTGTGACAAGGTCTAATACATATTAGGTGTTCAATAAATGTGTATTGAATAAAGAAACAGCAAAATAGATGTCCAGTAATTGGTCAACTTGGAGGTATCAGGACTCAATTTCAGATGGACCATCCATTTGAAGGTCCCTCTCCTGAAGAAGGGATAGGCTACCCACTCCAGTATTCTTGGGTTTCCCTGGTGGCTCAGACGGTAAAGAATCCACCTGCAATGCAGGATACCGGGGTTCAATCCCTGAGTTGGGAAGATCCCCTGGAGGAGGGCATGGCAACCCACTTCAGCATTCTTGCCTGGAGAATCTCCATAGACAGATGAGCCTGGGGGACTACAGTCCGTGGGGTTGCTAAGAGTCAGGCACAACTGAGTGACTAAGCAGAGCAGATATACCATATCTAAGCATACCAGATGGTATGTAATACATACCATCTCAGTACCTTAAGATATTGAAATAGGTGTTTTCGTCCCTGATATAACAATAGTATAAAACTGAAGCTATAGTATTATCATATAAAAAGAGGGTGCATGAGGTCAAAATCGAAACACACAACCAACTTTAGTTTTTTAAGCCTGAACCATACAAAGGGAGAAAAGTGATTGTTTCCTATCTGCATCTTTGGAGTATTTGGATTAAGCCACCAACGAGCCAAAGTTTCCACTAAACTTTTCAGTTTTCCTTTGCTGTTGTGCCAGTTCGAGCCACATTTCTGTTCTGTCACTTACAAACCAAAGAGTTTAAATTAACATGAAGAAATATCAAGAATGGGAACCTGACCAACTGTTGAATACATCCCTCCTTCCTGATTGGAGTTTGTGCAATACAGAACCCACTATTTAAGGGACTGTCGAGGTGCCACAGAAAACCACAAAGCAATCTGTACCTTTGGGCTCACTTCCTAGCTGGAAATTCAGCCCTGAGTGTGCCTGTAATACAACGAACTACTGTCATGAGATGGTGCTCCACAAACTGGTCACCAGTATTTCATTTGGACATTTTTTTGACATATTCACCAGTCACTGTTACAATTATTTGCTTGTTAAATTTTTATACTATTTTAATCATACAGCATTTATGAATAATACATGCTATCATTTATTGGACACATTATGTCATTTCTATTGCATTAAAATAAATGCTCATAAAGATTGAAGGTGGGAAGAGAAGGGGATGACAGAGGATGAGATGGTTGGATGGCATAACCGACTCAATGTCATGAGTTTGAGTAAACTCCAGGAGCTGGTAATGGACAGGGAGGCCTGGCATGCTGCAGTCCATGGGGTTGCAAAGAGTCAGACACAACTGAGCGACTGAACTGAGCTGAACTGAGTGAAATACAAATGGGGTGATCCATGTGTCAACTAAAATCGTGTCACCTAAACCATTGGTAAGCATCTTAAACTCACAGAAAAGTTAATATTAAGGCTGTACATAAGGCTCCATAAGAGTACAAAGAGAAGGTGTTGAGAATCCACCATGAGTACATTTGAATTTTCAAACAATCATGCCAGCAGAGAAGAGACAAGCAGTTTGCAGGAATGAGTCTGAGGCTGCTATTCCTCTTAAAAGCTACTGAAGATACCTCTGAGAGCTGATCAGTGACTCTTCTAAGATGGTATTCATGGGAATGTATCAGAAGGGCCAGATAAGAGACAAGTTTAAGTGCTACAATTGCCAAGATTTGGTACCTGCTTAGAGTGATATTAGCAGCAGTAGTAGCAGCAGCAGTAGAGTGATATAAACACACACGAAGAGTTTGGCTAATTAGGCTAACGTCTGTGTGCAATTTACCAGGGCAGGAGATCAGAAAGAACAGAAAATGTAAAGATGAGTCAGGGGAAATTATAAAAATTGTTTCTGGGGATAAAGAACTTGACTGACTTTTGATCTGTCAGGTGGAAGCCTTATAGGCAATATAATCTGATTCCTGAAACAACAGTTTACAAAAACCAAACTTCAAAGGCAATGAGCACATTGTAAAAAAGGCTTCAGTACACCCATGCTTTTTAATGCAAATTAAAATAAATGGGCACTTTTAAAATTGGCATTTCTTAAAATTAAAATTCTCCAGTTCAGCAAAAGTGAAAAAATATGAGCACTCTCACAGTTGTCTGGTATGAGTTTAAAGTGGTTTAACCTTTCAGTAATGCATTTTGAGAGCAGGAGGAGAAGAGGGCGATGGAGAATGAGATGGGTGGATGGTATCACAGACTCAGTGGACATGAGTTTGAGCAAACTCTGGGAGAAAGTGAAGGACAGGAAAGCCTGGCGTGCTGCAGTCCATGGGGTCGCAAAGAGTCGGATAGGACTTAGCAACTGAACAATACAACAATGCATTTTGGAAGGTATACTAAGGCTTTACCAGTGAACAGGCTTTTTGACCTGCCATAGACACATTTAGGAATTTATTCTAAGGAAATGGCAAGTGATATATGCAAGCAAAAAGTATGATTAAGGAACCATTTCACAATTGCAACCATTTTACAATTGTAAGCAATTATAACCTTCAAATTGGTCAAAAAGCAATTAAGCCAACTGTGGTGCATTCTCTAATGAATTAGTGTATATTAGTGTATATTAATGGAGAAGGCAATGGCACCCCAATCCAGTACTCTTGCCTAGAAAATCCCATGGATGAAGGAGCCTGGTAGGCTGCAGCCCATGGGATTGCTAAGAGTTGGACACGACTGAACTACTTCACTTTCACTTTTCACTTTCATGCATTGGAGAAGGAAATGGCAACCCACTCCAGTGTTCTTGCCTGGAGAATCCCAGGGACGGGGAAGCCTGGTGGGCTGCCGTCTATGGGGTTGCACAGAGTCGGACACGACTGAATCGACTTAGCAGCAGCAGCAGCAGCAGCAGCAGTGTATATTAAAGTAGTCTTAAATGATGTGAGGAAATGTACACATTATTTAGTAAATTAAAAGAAAATCCATGTCCTAGAACAATGTCACAATTATGATCTCTATCTTTGTAAAAGATTAATGCTTTCACCAAAATCTTAATAGAGTTATTAAGTCTATTAAGACCATTATTATTGTCTATGGGGAATAAACAATAATAATGCTTCTGGCTTATAATCATAAAAATCATGAAAATAGAAAATACCATACACACATATCTAAGAGAACAAAGTGTTTCTGGGACTGGAATGGAGCCTGGGTTAATCTGACCTTTCCCTGGTTGAGACCAACTCTGACTCTTGAAGGGATCCTCAGGATAACATTTTGCTAAGTCATGTCCAACTCTTTGTTACAGTATGGACTACAGAACATCAGCCTTCCCTGTCCTTCACCATCTCCCAGAATTTACTCAAACTCATCTCCATTGAGTCAGTGATGCCATCCAACCATCTCATCCTCTGTCACCCCCTTCTCCTCTTGCCCTCAATCTTTCCCAACATCAGGATCTTTTCCAGTGAGTTAGCTGTTCACATCAGGTGGCCAAAGTATTGGAGCTTCAGCATCAGTCCTTCTAACAAATATTCAGGGTTGATTTCTTTTAAGATTGGCTGATTTGATCTTCTTGCTGTCCAAGGGACTCTCAAGAGTCTACTTCAGCACCAGAGTTTGAAAGCATCAGTTCTTCAGTGCTTGGCCTTCTTTATGGTTCAACTATCACATCCGTACATGATTACTGGTAAAACCCTAGCTTTAATTAAAATGGCAGACTAGAAACTGTTTTTCCCCACTGTCCTGAATGATAGGACCCTTGCTGGGCATTGGACTTCTGGCAATGATTAAGTACTGAAACTGGGCTCTGAAAAGGTACTTATTTTCACTCTGTTTCATTCTTCAGTCTAGTTATCATCTTAACCCTAGATGATATGAAACAATGTAATAACATAATTGTTGATAACAATAATTTTGTAACCATTGTATTAAAATAACTGTCATTAATGATGGATTGCTTTCATAATCTCTTTTATTTTAAAGCCGTGTATAGTTAGTAAAGCAGCATCATGTGAATCATCTCGTCCACATAGAAATAATGCAAATCACATTTATTAGGCCAACATGGTAGATCCACAAACTGACACATGATAAACTTGCTCAAAGACATCTGCTAATAACTGACACAGCATTTTCTGCCTGTAATCTTCAAACATGGATTCAGGAGCTTCTCCTCTTATCTGCTGTGCAATCCCAGAAAAATTTCTTTAACCTTTCTGCCTCAGGTTTTCATTTTTAAAATGGATATAGCCAACAAAGGTCCATCTACTCAGAGAGATGGTTTTTCTAGCAGTCACGTATGGATGTGAGAGTCGGACCATAAAGAAGGCTGAGCATAGAGAAACTGATGCTTTTGAACTCTGGTACCGGAGAAGACTCTTGAGAGTCTCTTGGACTGCAAGATCAAACCAGTCCATCCTAAAGGAAATCAATCCTGAGTATTCATTGGAAGGACTAATGCTGAAGCTAAAGCTCCAATACTTTGGCCACCTGATATAAAGAGCAAATTCATTAGAAAAGACCTTGATGCTGGGAAAGATTGGGGGCAGGAGGTGGAGCGGTTGATGGAGGATGAGATGGTTGGAAGACATCATTGACTCAATGGACATGAGTTTGAGCAAACTCTGGGAGATTGTGAAGGATGAGGAAGCCTGGCATGCTGCATCCATTTGGTCGCAAAGAGTTGGACATGACTGAGTGACTGAACAACATCAACAACGACCATAATAATACTGGTCAGAAACAGACCAGCGTGACAAGGTAGAGACCTATCTTAATGCAGATGCTTCTTATTAGAATTCTACTGGGCATGGGCAATAAGAGAACAGGTGTCCCTTCAGGACATCTTGCTGGATCAAGACTTTAAACCCAGTGTTCCAGTCCTGAAGCAGACTGTCCTGTCACGTAGCAACATAGGGCCACCCTGCCGGGAGCCAGTGTGAAGAGCTCTGCCCGTGGCAAAGGTCATGAGGAAGGAGGCTCGGCATACGCAAAGGCGGGATCAAGCCTCAGGAGTTCCCCTGGAAATTCTCGAGCGTCTACCCCCAAAACCAGAGTCTGCTTATTTTCTGCTTTGTGCTCTCACCTACACCTCTGACTTTATGTGGGGCTGTCCCCCACTACCTCTCTCTGAGAAAAGAGTTAACTTACAGCTCCAGTTAAAACTCCTTTCGAAGTCCTCTAGCCTGCCTGAATAGGTTTTTCCAGCCACATGTGATTGTTCAGAGACTCCCAACTGTGAGAGGCATGAGATGTTCTAAACTGTCTAAATACAGATTCCTTTGAGCAGTTAAAAGATTGATTAGAAATTGTATTGATGAAGGTTTTTTCACTTGTTGGGCCAATGTTTGCTGCTAAGTCTCCATATCCCTTACCTACTGTGTCCCTGGCAGTGTATTGTTTGATATAATTGGTGTATAGAAATGTAAGTAGTAGCTTTAATGTTTGTAACCTTGGATCCTTGAGTTAATTCTTTTTCTTGTTATAGCCCCCCACACCTTTGCCCTGTAGGAATGCAACTTTATCTAATGCTTTTGGAGGGTGGCGCCTGACTAATCACCTTTAGAGAAAAATAAGTTTTCTGAAGAAAGGGTCTTAAAATGTTAACAGGCCTCTGGGCCAGAAGATGATGCAAATCACCTAAACTTTTGCATATGATAAGTTTGCAGGAAGAAAGCCTGGCTTACTGCATGACTCTACCCCTTCCCCCATTATCCTCTATGCATAACTTAAGGTATAAAAACTACTTTGGAAAATAAAGTGTGGGCCTTGTTCACCAAAGCTTGGTCTCCCCATGTCATTCTTTCTCTCACCTTCTGGCTGAATTATTCAACTTCTTTTCTCCACTGAATTTCCTCACTGAGCTATCCTTATTTAACCACTCTTTATATCTTTAATTAACATTTAAATAAGCTGCTGTTTCCTGATCACCGAAGCCGTCTCCCCTTCGAATTCCCTGGATCCACCAGGGCTGGACTCCAGCACCACCCTTGGTTTCAGGGCTCTCCCTCTGTCTTTGCAATGTTCTTTCTGTCATAGAACTCAGCATGCTGTGTGGTACTGGTCTGTCTGCCATTCTTTCTTCCCACTCCAGAAAAATGGGGGTGCCTGGATGGTTGGGTATATGCCTCCACCTCGGTCCCTCTGCTGCGAAGAGGGATTTTGGCACATGGCAGGCTTCAGGTTAATAGTTCTGTTGAGTAGATGCAGATTTTCTGCAGGCTGTTAGAGTGAGTCAAGTGATAAGAATGTGAAAGGGACCCAGTCAGTTTAGGCGAAACGTGAAAGTGCTAGTCATTCAGTCACTCCAACTCTTTGCGATCCCATGAACTGTAGCACGTCAGGTTTCTCCATCCATAGAATTCTGCAAGAAAGAATACTGGAGTAGGTTGGCATTTTGCTTCTCCAGGGGATCTTCCTGACCCAGGGATAGGGCCTGGGTTTCCTGAATCACAGGCAGATTCTTTACTGTCTGAGCCACCAGAGAAGCTACATACAGATAAAGATCCATAAGTAGATGATTACATTTAGATAATATGTTCATGTATTTGGAAATTTGATGAAGAAAGAAAAGTACAAAGGAAAAAAAGAACATTTTTCAACCATCCAGATTTATTTTCTTCATTATCATTCCTAACATTTGCTGACAAATTTATATAACATGTAAAATATATAATGAAGCAATATATACAAAGTATAATCAAATATTGTTATTGCTTACTTGCTAAGTCATGTTGGACTCTTTGTGATCCCATAAACTGTTGCCTGATAGGCTACTCTGTCACATGGAATTTTCTAGGCAAGAATACTGGAGTGGGTTTCCATTCCCTTCTCTAGGGGATTCTCCTGACCCAGAGATTAAAACCACATCTCCTGCATTGGCAGGCAGATTCTTTACCATCCCCACCAGGGAAGCCCATGATCAAATATTATATGCATGTATATTATATAGACACATTATATTATTATATACATATATACAGAACACATACACACTCATATATAAACACAAGCCTGTTCTAAATATTTCTGCATGTTAAGTTATTTTGATCCTTACCATTCCGTGTCAGAGGTTCTATTATTTCTGTTTCATAGAAGAAGTAACTGAAGCTCAGAGTGGCTAAATTGATGATGCTCGGCGTTTGGGTCACATCGCATTCTGCTTTCTGTGTTGTGTGCGTGCATATGTGACAGGCAACACAAACATAAATATCATTTAAAGGGCATCCATTTGTGTATTTACTCAAAACTTTTTGAAGTAGCACCATCTTCCAAATACAGTTCTAATCGGTGGGGATAGTGAGAAAAGTGAGAAAAACTCAAGTGCTAGGTCTTTTTGAACAGAGGGATGAGTGAAGTGGAGCAGTGAAGCGGTACATTCTGGCACCAGCTGGTCCTAGAGCCAGTCTTGGCTGTGGTGCTCACTCACACTGGCATCCTCCAGCAGGTAACTTGGTCTATCTGTGCCTCAGTTTTTTTTTTTTTTTTAATCTGAATAATGGGGATAATAAAAGAAAG
Organism: Bos javanicus; assembly: GCF_032452875.1. NCBI lineage: Eukaryota > Metazoa > Chordata > Mammalia > Artiodactyla > Bovidae > Bos > Bos javanicus. The sequence goes on from NC_083873.1 coordinate 107,156,942, forward strand.
TCCTAAAAGAATCCTAAAGGAGATCAGTCATAAATATTCATTGAAAGGACTGATGTTGAAGCTGAAACTCCAATACTTTGGCCACCTGATGCAAAGAACTGACTCACTGGGAAAGACTCCGATGCTGGGAGGGATTGGGGGCAGGAGGAGAAGGGGATGACAGAGGATGAGATGGCTGGATGGCATCACCGACTCAATGGACATGAGTTTCAGCAAGCTCCAGGAGTTGGTGAGGGATAGGGAAGCCTGGTGTATTGCAGTCCATAGGGTTGCAAAGAGTCAGACATGCCTGAGAAACTGAAGTGACTGAATGGGGACAATAGAGGCCCATACTTTTAAGGGCTGTCTTACGTGAGTAAACACACTTGGAGTTCTTAAACAGACAACCCAGGTGCACTGTCAGAGTTGTGTATGTGATTTGACCTTCCAGAGGAAGGGTGAGATAATACTTACACAAATCAATGTAACAATAATAAGCACTGCAGAGAGAACTAAAGCAAGGCCACACCACAATGCTTGGGTGGCTAATTTAGATGAGTGCAAGACACTTGTATTCCAGTATGAATGGCAACATGGAAAAGTCATGGATCCCAAGAAAGAAAAACAGGTTGTAACTATATGGTGACTGATACTAACTAGACTTACTGTCAGGAGTATTTCACAATATATACAAATACTGAATTGTTGTGTTGTACATCTGAAATGAATGTAATATATCAATTATACCTCAATTTTTTTAAAATTTCTTTCCCTGATACCCATAAAGAGATACAGTCTCTTTTCCCTTCCTTAGGTTTAATAACTGTTATGAATTTGCTATGACTGGTGTGTGCCTTTCAAGTTCATGCTTAAAAAATTGATTATTCAATATTTCATAAGTATGAAACCTTTATGAGGGACAACATTGTAAATATATGTGTGTATTATCACCTCTCAAGAAATAAAACCTTACTATTCAGAAAGGCATAATCCATCAGTGTGAGCTGTCATTTTCTATCTGTTTTTAAAACAATACAGTGGGGTTTATATTGTTTAGAATTTTAAATATTGTCCTGAAATTACCCTATGGCTGGTGGTGGCTTAGTCACTAAGTCATGTCTGACTCTTGCAACCCCATGGACTGTAGCCTGCCAGACTCCTCTGTCCATGGGATTTTCAAGGCAAAAATACTGGAGTGGCTTGCCATTTCCTTCTCCAGAATTTACTCTATAGCTTTCCTTTTTAACTCATAATTTTGTCTGTGAGATTAATCCACTGGATGGATATAAATCTAATTAGCTATTTTCTGCTATGTAGACCCTTTTGTGTCTATTCCACAATTTTTGTTCTGTTTTCATATTGCATTTATTATTACAAACAATATAGACAAGGGCATTGTTGACTTAAAAAAAATGCACAGTGAGAGTTGAGTTCATTTCAGTTCAGTCACTCAGTCGTGTCTGATTCTTTGCGACCCCATGGACTACAGCACTCTAGGCCTCCCTGTTCATCGCCAACTCCTGGAGTTTACTCAAACTCATGTCTGTTGAGTCGGTGATGCCATCCAGCCATCTCATCCTCTGTCGTCCCCTTCTCCTCCTGCCTTCAGTCTTTCCCAGCATCAGGGTCTTTTCCAAGGAGTCAGTTCTTCACATCAGGTCGCCAGAGTATTGGAGTTTCAGCTTCAGCATCAGTCCTTCCAAAGCATATTCAGGACTGATTTCCTTTAGGAAGGACTGGTTAGATCTCCTTTCAGTCCAGGGGACCCTCGAGAGTCTTCTCCAACATCACAGTTCAAAAGCACCAATTCTTCAGCACTCAGGTTTCAGTCCAACTCTCACATCTATACATGTCTACTGGAAAAACCATAGCTTTGACTAGATGGAACTTTGTTGGCAAAGTAATGTCTCTGATTTTTAATATGCTGTCTAGGTTGATCATAACTTTTCTTCCAAGGAGCAACCATCTTTCAATTTCATGGCTGCGGTCACCATCCACAGTGATTTTGAAGCTCAAAAAAATAAAGTTTTTCACTGTTTCCACTCTCCTCATCTATTTGCCATGAAGTGATGGGACCTGATGCTATGATCTTAGTTTTCTGAATGAGAGTTGTGTTTTATTTTGTTCGGGGCAAAATGAGGACTGCAGCCAGGGAGACAGCACCCAAGATAGTCCTGAAATACTGCTCCAAAGAGATAGGGAAGAAGGACAGTATTTATGTGATTTTGGTAAAAGGTGAGTACATGCAATCAAGAATACATTTTTTAATAGAAAGTTCCAGCTGGTCTCATTAAACTTCTGCTAGTCACGAGAAAAAAATCATCACCATGAAGGATTTTAGTGCTTTTCTAGATATGAGGGATAGAAGAATTGGGCTCATAAAATCAGCTCCTAAGAATATCTACCTAAAGACCTGTCCTGCCAGTTTTCCCAGAGCAAAGACTGCCTCATTTCTGCTTCCCACCCTGGATTCCTTTTAGGCAGGGGTGAAGTTCAGCACCTGCAGCAGTACATGATTTAATTCTTATAAAGGTGGATGGCAAGTGCCCATGCTGCTGCTAAGTCACTTCAGTCGTGTCCGACTCTGTGCGACCCCATAGAAGTGCCCATGGCAAATGCCAATTTGTGGTTGACAGCATTCTTATATATATCGCTTATGACATGCCATGCAAAGCTTATCTAGGAGTGAAATGCTGAGTCATGATATACTTGCCTCTTAAACTTTTATAGATAATACTGAATTGCTTTCCAAAGCAATTGTACCAACTTACACTCATATCACTAGGATATATGGGCTCCCATTGTTCTACAGCAAGGCCAAAACTTGCAATTGTCAGACTTTTAAATGTTTTGCAAATTTAAGAGGCATACAATGGTATCTCATCGTGAATTTTAGCTTCTTTTCCCAGACTACTAATGAGGTTGATCATCTTTGCTCTATTTTTTTTTTTTTTCAGTCTGCTGTATTTTCATTTTTAGCACAGTGACTTTGGTCATTTTTCTAACAGGTAGCTTGTTTTATTTTCCTTACTGATTCTAGGAATTCTATATAATGATTATATGTGTGGTAAGTAACCATCCCATGTCTTTTTTCTTCTCTTTGACTAGTTTTGTGATTGTGTATTTTGATAAAGTAAATTTATATCAATAATTTATGCAATTAAATTCATCAGTCTTTTTCTTACTGTTTCATGTTTCATAGTAGTTATTTATGAAGTCTTAATGGTATAATAATATTATATAGCCTTTTTCAAGTTTGAAAACTTTTTTACTGCATGAGGGATAAAAGAATTATTTTCTCTCTCTCTCTTTTTTTTACTCATTCCAAGGGCAAGTCATATTTGCATTCAAGTTGAATTTTTTTCTCATCTCTAAGTACACTGAGGATGTGGCCCATAAATCCTAGGTTGGTGTAGCCTTTTTATTTGAGTTGCTCACTTTTTTCAGGCCCAAATTCTTGCCTTTCTCCCAAGTATATATTGTACTCAATAGGAGTCTCAAAATTACCAGCAATTAAATAATGGTTTGGGGTGGCTACTAATTTCCTTGATAATCACTCAGGATTCAAGATTCTGGCTTCATTTTGAGCCTAAGAATTTCCAAAATTTTCTTGCAGTATAATTTACTCATTTGAACAGGTTTTTAAAAGACTTTTTTCATCATAATGTTTATATATCTATATCTATATATGTATATATAGATTTATTTATTAGCAAAAAAAAGTTCTTTTTTTTTTCTTATATGTGTGTGTGTGTGTGTGTGTGTGTGTGTGTTTTCTTTTTGAGATACCTAGCCAGCCTGGGCCCAGTCAATCAAGGCTAACTCAGTGACCACATGGACTGTTGCCCCTCAAGACTCCTCTGTCCATGGAATTTTCTAGGTAAGAGTACTGAAATGAGTTGCCATTTCCTACTCCAGAGAATCTTCCCAATCCAGGGATGGAACCCATGTGTCTTGTGTGTCCTGCGTTGGCAAGCAGATTCTTTACCAACTGTGTGACCTGGGAAACCTGAAGATATCTATTACATTAATTTTTTTTTTCTTAAAGAAGTCTCATAACTAATTTTTTTAACCTTTAACTATGCACGTGATAGAAAATATGCTGTTGTCGCTGTTCAGTCACTAAGTTGCATCTGACTGTTTGTGACCCAACAGATTTCAGGCTCCTATGTCTTTCACTGTTTCCTTAAGTTTGCTCAGATTCATGTCTGTTGAGTCCGTGATGCTATCTAACCATCTCATCCTCTGGCACCTCCTTCTCCTTTAGCCTTCAATCTTTCCTGGCATCAAGGTCTTCTCCAGTGAGTTGGCTGTAGGTATCAGGTGGCCAAAGTATTGGAGCTTCAGCTTCAGCATTAGTCCTCCCAATGACCATTTAGGGTTAATTTCCTTTAGGGTTGACTGGTTGGGTCTCCTTGGGACTAGGGTTAGGGTTAGGGTCAGGGTCTCTCAAGAGTCTTCTCCAGCATCACAATTCAAAGCATCAGTTCTTCTTCAATGCTCAGCTTTTTTATGGTCCAACTCTCACATCCACACACGACTACTGGAAACACCATACCTTTGACTATATGGATCTTTGTTGCCAAAGTGATGTCTCTGCTTTTTATACACTATCTAGTTTTGCCATAGTTTTCCTTCCAAGGAGCAAACATCTTTTAATTTCATGGCTATAGTCATGGTCTGCAGTGATTTTGTACCCTAAGAAAAGAAAATCTGTCACTGCTTCTACTTTTCCCTTTCTATCATATTCACCATGAAGTGATTGAACTGATCTTGGGATTTTTTTGATTTTTGAGTGTTGAGTTTCAAGTCAGCTTTTTCACTCTCTTCTTTAAGCTTCATGAATAAGCTCTTTAGGTACTCTTCACTTTCTACCAATAGAGTCGTGTCATGGGTATATCTGAGGTTATTGATATTTCTGCTGGTAATTTTAATTCCAACTTCTTATTCATCCAGCCCAGAATTTGCCATGATGTACTCTGTATATATGTTAAATAAGTAGGGTGACAATGTACAGCCTTGTCTTACTCCTTTCCCAATTTTGAACCAGTCAGTTGCTCCATGTTAGATTCTGTTGCTTCTAGACCCATATACAGGTTACTCATGAGACAGGTAAGGTGCTCTGGTACTGCCATCTCTTTAAGAATTTTGCATTTTGTTGTGATTCACACAGTCAAAGGTTTTAGCAAAGCCAAGGAAGCAGAAGTAGATTTTTTTTCTGGAATTCCCTTGCTTTTTCTATGATTCAACAGAGGCAATTTGATCTCTGGTTTCTCTGCCTTTTCAAAAATCCGGCTTGTACTTCTGAAAGTTCTCAGTTCCTGCAGCACTGAAGCCTTGCTTGAAGGATTTTGAGCATAACCTTACTAGCATGTGAAATGAGTGCAATTATACAGTAGTTTGGACATTTTTGGCATTGTCCTTCTTTGGGATTGGAAAGAAAAATGACCTTTTCCAGTCCTGTGACCACTGCTGAGTTTTCCAAATTTGCTGACATGTTGAATGCAGCACTTTAGCAGCAGCATCTTTTAGGATATTAAATAGCTCAGCTGGAATTTTGTCACCTCCACTTGCTTTGCTCATAGTAATGCTTAATATACAGTATTTATTTACTTGTTTATTTAATTGTTAAGAAATGTTTTCTCATTAGAAATAATTTCTGTTCATGAATGGTTCATTTCTTTGATAAATATTATTTTTATATTAAATTAATTCCCTAACATGAAATCTTAGTGGAAACATTTATATGGAAAACAAGAGAGTCCTTTGAAAAGTTGTTAGCAAAAATATTAGTATAAAAATGTTTATAGTGTCTGTGGTCTTAAATCTGTATACCTACATGGAGGAAAGTTTCCACATTCTGAAAACATGAATATTGTTTCAGTGTATTTCTGATATTAATAACAAGATGAGATGGTTGAAAGGCATCATTGACTCAATGGATGTGAGTCAGCAAATTGCAGGAGATAGTGGAGATCAGGGAAACCTAGGGTGCTGCAGTCCATGGGGTTGCAAAGAGTCAGACACAGTTGAGTGACTGAACAGCAACAGCAACATCTTCATTAAATCGTCAGTCATCTTTCCTTATTTTGTTTATTGATTATTCCCAATCTCTTGCTCCATAGCCCCAGGCTGTCCCAGGCTGGTCCTTCTCAAACTCTTTCCCCTATCAGATCAAACACATCGAATGTGCAGCTGTATCCCGTGGTGGCCTTTGACCATCTCATGTAAGGATGCTTTGTGTGTGGGTTTTATCTGCATTTTTGTCACCACCAAAACTAAAACCGCTATTTTACTGAGCACTTACAATGCATCAGATGGCATATTGAATAATTGATGTCATGAGAAAAAAAGTTTTAAATTCCATCTTTAGATTAAAAGACCAAAAACTGAAACAGCAAGGTCAGAGAGCCTCTCTATCCACCAGGCAGAGTTCGGGTTGTAGTCAGCTCTTTCTGTCATTCACTGAGATATTGCCCACCATAAGAAGCAATCTGCAGGACACAATTGCTACTGTGTGTCAGGGATCAAATACAATATTTTCCCAATCATTCTGCTTGTGATTTCTCTGAGATATTTTTTAAATAACCAAGATATTCTGCTTTGCGGGCTCAGTCTTCATGGGTTGCTCTTTCAGTGTTGTGTCAGTTAGCTAATGCTGCATTACAACCACCTCAACACTAGAAAGGTGAAATGAGAGTCACGTTATCAATCTTACAATCTTGTGGGCTGAATGGATGTTTCTTCTGGTTTGATCTCTGCTGGACTTTTTCATGCATCATTGGTCAGCTGTGAGCCAAGCTGGTTTCAGGGCCTGGGATGGTCTCACTGGTGTTTCTGGTAGCTAGTTGGCTGTCAGTAGGATACCTTGCTTGGAGAAGGCACTTGGATCCCACAGGCCAGCTTGGGCTCCTTCATATGGCAATCTTAGGATTCCAGGAACAGCAAGTGAGCAAGCCCTACTCACAAGTGCTTTTAAATGGCTCATTGAGGTATTTGCTAATACCCCATTTGCCAAAGCAAGTCACATGGCCAACTCAGTTTCACATGATGAAGAAAAGGAGTCTGTCACAGAGCAAAGCGGAGTGCATTCAGGCACAGAAAGATTTTGCAGCCATTTTGCAATCTATCACAATTATGATTCGCTGTTTATGTTTTACTTGCTATTTCACACATCCTGAAAATAAAGAAGTTGTGACAATCCTTTCACATGAGCATGCCTTCTGCAAAAATCCCATGATTACTTTCTGCAAGGTGTTTCCTATGGGGATTGTTACAAACCCTGTTGCCTTCAGGTGGAAAAAGAACACTTTTAGGAGTTAGTGCTCATGGAAAATCTCACCTCATCATTCATAAACCTTGTTTCCTGAGTCATGTCAAATATCCCACCCCTCTGTCCCATTGCTTGATGGATATCACAATTGGATTCAAAATCTCTCTGCTGTTCCTCTTACTGTGATCCTGTGGTTAAAGTGACATACTCATTTAGGTGGGCATGGCCTTAGGATTGGAGTTAATACCTTCTCTAATTCTCTGGTAATACAGTTTAAGTCATAGCCTCTAAATAAGATATATACATATTTTAATTGAGATCCTTTCTTGATTATTCTGGAATTCTGGTATATGTAACTACTTATTAAGCAGATTCTCATTGCTATTAGAAAAATAAACACACACACACACACACGCACACACACGCCCATCTATGATATATCTTCTAAATGATACCAGAAAATGGGTATACATTTCATTTTCTTACTCACTAGATAACTGAATCTGAGAATTTTTTTATATAAACTGATTTAGAATCAAAGATACTGGTTTCAAATTGAGCTTTACCAATTAAAGACTGAGCAAATTTGTCTAAACTTAATATATTTAATCTAAAAATAATGCTAAGTTAATATGTACATCATGCTACTTGGGCTTCCCTCGTGGCTCAGATGGTAAAGCGTCTGCCTGCAACGTGGGAGACCTGGGTTCAATCCCTGGGTCAGGAAGATCCCCTGGAGAAGGAAATGGCAACCCACTTCAGTACTCTTGCCTGGAAAATCACATGGACAGAGAAGCCTGTTAGGCTACAGTCCATGGGGTCGCAAAGAGTCGGATACGACTGAACGACTTTACTTTCTTTCATGTTAGTAGAGCATGAAATTAGACAATGCATGTGAAAAAGCACTGTAAGCTTATCAGTTCAGTTCAGTTCAGTCGCTCAGTCGTGTCCGACTCTTTGTGACCCCATGATATGCAGCACGCCAGGCCTCCCTGTCCATCACCAACTCCCGGAGTTCACCCAAACTCATATGCATCAAGTGGGTGATGCCATCCAGCCATCTCATCCTCTGTTGTCCCCTTCTCCTTCTCCCCCCAATCCTTCCCAGCATCAGGGTCTTTTTCAATGAGTTGACTCTTTGCATGAGGTGGCCAAAGTACTGGAGTTTCAGCCTCAGCATCAGTCCTTAAAGAGTATTTACGGAAGTCAGTGTGTTTCAGTGGGAAACTGTAGAGCCCTGGATTTATGAGCTCGGTCAGTCTTGGACTGGAGTTAAATGGGGTGGAGGTGGGGGAATGAAGAAAAAGGGGTGTATCACTAATTTTTAACTCCAAGTTCAGCTGCATAAACATCTTTAAACACAAACAGCCTGCCAGACACAGTGACCATTAGTGCTATGGAAGTTAGATCTTGGATTAATGGCACTTACCAAAAAGAAAATTAAAAAAAGTGGTTTTCCCAAATAAATTTAAACATCCAATTTTCAGTGCTTGGACTAGAGTACTTTCGTTCAAGTATCTTTGCTGTAGAATTTCTAATATTGGTTATCTTTAAGATAACATTTTCATCCAGAGACTTGATAACAGAGGAAAAATTGGGCATGGAAATATTTTTGTTGTTGTTCTGTCACTAAATGGTGTCTGATGCTTTGTGACCCCATGGACTGCAGCACTCCCAGGCTTACTTATCCTTCGCTATCTCCCTGAGTTTGTTCATTGAGTCTGTGATGCTATCTCACTGTCTCATCCTCTGCCACCCACTTCTCCTTTTGCCTTCAATCTTTCCTAGCATCTTTTTTCCCAGGGTCTTTTCCAATGAGACAGCTCTTTGCTTCAGGTGGTCAAAATATTGGGGCTTCAGCTTTAGCATCAGTCCTTCCAATGAATATTCAGAGTTGATTTCCTTTAGGATTTGACTGACTGGATCTCCTTGCAGTACAAGGGACTCTCAAGAGTCTTCTCCAACACCACAATTTGAAAGTATAAAGTCTTAAAAATCCACATGTTCATGTTTAATCACACACCTTTACTTTCTTCACTCATAAACCAAACTGGGTGGATGGAGAGGATTCCTTCCCAGCTATCCAATGTATCAGTTTCTTTTCATTGATTTGTGAGTTATCACTGGATTCAAGCCTGTGAATGAACAGATAATCCCCCCTTCAATCCATCTTTCAGATCTACCCCGTGCAAATATTTTCTTGTTCATTAACCATTCATGAGCATTTCTTCAAAGTACATTGAATTATTCATACACAAATAGATATTCGGGAACTCTGTGACTGGGAAGGCTTAGCATGGTCTGATAGTGAAATACGCTTTAGTAGTTCAAGAATTTGAAGTTACAAAATGTCTCCTACCTAAAGAATGATTTGTGGAAGAAGAACAAGGTTTTGGCTTCCCAGTAAACAACCTCAAAGTGAAGATGATACCTTTGCCTCAGTTTGAAGAATATAAAATTTAGTAATTTCTCTAATAGCTGTTATACACATATATATACAAACACACACATACACCCACATACATATAGACATGGATGTACATATTTTCATGAATTTTGATAAAATTTGGCCAGTTAATATTTTCTTCGTATGTTTCATCAAAACAAATAATCAAAACAAACAAAAATCTGACCTCGTTATCAAAGCAGCATCCCTGTACTCTTTCTTGCGGAGGATGGAAACAACGATGGTAAAACTAGTAACAGCAAGAGAAAAAATTTTGCCCATGCCCACAACTCAAAAACTACTGCTCAGTCTTTTTGTCCAAAAGCAGGCATTTAATAACTTCAATTAAACTTTCAGTGAACTTCAATTGAGAGCCTTCCTGAAGGCCTTTCCCTAAAGCAACCACTACAGTGTCATAAAACAGCTTTGTCTTTCTTTTTCTTTTTTTCTTTATTTTCTCTCTCTCTCTCTTTTTCTTTGACTCTTTCCAGCAAAAGAGCAAATCAAGTGATTGGCATTCAGTGAAAGAGGGACCACCTTACCTGCAACAGGCAACTTCATTTCTCAACACAATTATTTTCGTAATTGCTTTTTTTTAAAGGGGGAAACCTATATTCTCAGTAACAACAATAGCACTGGAAAACTAATTATAGATCCTCTTTCTTTCTGTAATTTAGACTGAGTTGTATTCATAAAATTATTTTCTGCCAGAAAAAAAAATATACTGCTTCTAGCTGCATGTTTCATTTTCAGGGCAATGAATATAGAAAGATTGACTTCTCCTAATTTCTCCCAGAATGCAGTGAATTTAAGTGCTCACAGGAATTGGGCTGGATGCATTCTTATTAAAATTAGGAAATATAATGAGGAATTTCAACCAGCTATCTGGGTTGACATAAGCCTCAGGAGCAGCAAGGAGAAAAGGAATGTCATCTGTGCCTCATTAGGGGTCAAGTCTGCAGAGGGATGGACTACATCACCCAGAATTCGGCGTTCTCAAAGGACATCTTATCCTTCGTCAAGTATCTCCACTGACACCATCTGTAAACTGCAGGATTATTCCTTTAGCAACTTTAAATATAAATCTGTGGCACTACAGGCAAACTCTGTCCATTCCTAAAATGTCAAATTAGTCACTTTTTTTCTTTTTGAATGAGACATTCTTCCTTGAATTGAGCCTTCTGTTTCTCTGACAGAATAAAGTTTTTCTACAAGAATAAGCAGTTACCTGTGTGCATTAATAAATTCTGAGCAAAATAATGGCCGTTTGCACAATCCAAGTGTTCCTTCTTCCTTTTAAGCATTTAATGAGGATACTTGGTGTATAGGCAACAACAAAAAAAATGAATCTTTAAAAAAAGCTTTTTTAGCACTTTTTAAAAAAGATTTTTAAAATTAATCCGTTTTTTTTTTTTTTTTTTGGTTGCATTGGGTCTTTGTTGCTGTGCTTGGGCTTTCTCTAGTTGTGACGATCACTACTCCTCATGTGGTGAACAGGCTTCTCGCTGCAGTGGATTCTTTTGCTGTGGTCCACAGACTGGGTGTTTGGGCTCCAGTAGTTGTGGCACATGGGCTAAGCTGCTTCATGGCATGCGGAATCTTCCCATATCAGGGACCAACCCTTGAGCCCTGGATTGGCAGGTGGATTCTTATTCACTGCGCCACAGGTAAGTTCCGTCCCCCTCCCGAAAGGAACATTTTAATCAAATTGTTAAAGAGAGATTTTATTCATTTTTACTAGAATGACTACTGTGTATGATGGTGAGGGAGCTTCTACTTATTGTCTGCAGTGATTCGTGAATGTGCTATACATGTCATTTTGGGGACATTTTTAAAACACCCGTGGCAGATTCAAGTCAATGTATGGCAAAACCAATACAATATTGTAAAGTAAAAAAAAAAAAATTAAAATAAATAAAGATAAAAGACAAGTTAAAAAATAAAACTTTATTCTAAAATAGTTTTAAGTTTATAATAAAACTGAGAGGAAGGGACAGAGATTTCCCATAAATCCCCTGCCTCCATACATGAATAAGTGTAAGTGAAGTTGCTCAGTCATGTCCAACTCTTTGCGACCCCATGGACTGTAGCCCACCAGGCTCCTCCGTCCATGGGATTCTCCCGGCAAGTATACTGGAGAGGGTTGTCATTTCCTTCTCCAATACATGAATAGCCATCCCCATTATCAACATCTCTTACCAGAGTGTCACTTTTTTTTTTTTTTTAATCAAGGATGAACCTACATTGACACATAAGAACTACCCAATGCCCATAGTTTTCCTTGAGGCTCATTCTTGGTGCTGTACATTTTATGAGTTTTTTCAAATGTATAGTGACAAATATCCATCATTAGAGCATCATGCAGAGTAGTTTCACTGCCTTAAACATCCTTTGTACTCTGCTTATTCACTTATTTGTCCCTCAACCTGGCAGCCACTGATCTTTTATTGGCTCCTAAGTTTTACCTTTTCTGGAATGTCATATAGTTGGAATCATACAGTATGGAGTGTTCTTAGATTGGCTTCTTTTCTTAGTTATGTATTTAAGGTTCCTCCATATCTTTTAGGGCTTCCCTCCTGGCTCAGTTGATAAAGAATCCACCTGCAATGTGGGAGACCTGGGTTCGACCCCTGGGTTGGGAAGATTCCCCTGGAAGAAGGTATGGCAACCCAGTCCAAAATTCTTGCCTGGAGAATCCCTATGGACAGAGGAGCCTGGCAGACTCCAGTCCATGGGGTTCCAAAGAGCCGTCTCGATAGCTAGTTTCTTTTTATTTCTGAATGGTATCCCAGGTCTGGATGTACCAAAGTCTCTTTATCCATTCACTACTGAAGGACATTTTGCGGATGCTGAAATATTGTTGCATGTCTGGGATAAACCTGACTTGATCATGGTGCATGATCTTTTTAATGTATTGTTGGACATAGATTGCTAGTATTTTGTTGAGGATTTTTGCATTTATGTTTATACTTAGCCTGTAATTTCTTTCTTTCTTTTTTTTTTTCTTAATAATTTTGTCTGGTTTTGGTATCAGAGTGATGGTGGCTTCATAAAATGAGTTTGGAAATTTTCCTTCCTCTGCAATTCTTTTGGGACAGTTTTGGAAGGATAGGTGTTAACTTCTCTGAATGCTTTATAAAACTCGCCTGTGAAGCCATCAGGTCCTGGACTTTTATTTGTTGTGAGGTTTTCAACCATCATTTCAGTTTCAGTGCTTGTGATTGATGTGTTCATATTTTCTGTTTCTTTCCGGTTCAGTCTAGGGAGACTGTACCTTTCTAAGAATCTATCCATTTCTTCCAGATTGTCCTTTTTATTGGCATACAGTTGTTCATAGTAGTCTTTTGTGATCCTTACTGTTTTTGTGGAGTCAGTTGTAGCTTTTCCTTTCCCGTGTCTAATTTGATTGATTTGAGTCTTCTCACTTTTTTTTTTTCTTTCTTGGTGAGTCTGGCTAAGGGTTTATCAACTTTGTTAACATTTTCAAAGAATCAGCTTTTAGTTTCATTGATCTTCACAATTGTTTTCTTTGTCTCTCATTTATTTCTGCTCTAATCTTTATGATTTCCTTGAAGGGCATCTTATTTACTTCCAAATTTTAGTAATTATGAGTAAAACTGCTATAAACATCTGTGTGAACTTTTTCTGTGGGTGTAAGATTTTAGCTCCTTTGTGTAAATGCCAGGAGCATGGTTGCTGGATTACATGGGAAAACTGTTTTGTTTTAGCTCTGTAATTAATCACCATGCTGCTGCTGCTGCTACTAAGTCACTTCAGTCATGTCCGACTCTGTGTGACCCCATAGATGGCAACCCACCAGGCTCCCCCATCCCTGGGATTCTCCAGGCAAGAACACTGGAGTGGGTTGCCATTTCCTTCTCCAATGCATGAAAGTGAAAAGTGTAAGTGAAGTCGCTCAGTCATGTTCGACTCCTAGCGACCCCACGGACTGCAGCCCACCAGGCTCCTACGTCCATGGGATTTTCCAGGCAAGAGTACTGGAGTGAGGTGCCACTGCCTTCTCCGATTAATTACCATATTATCTTCCAAAGTGTCTGTAGCACTTTGTATTCCCACAAACAACATATGAAAGTTCCAGTTGCTCAACATCCTCATCAGCATTTGGTATTGTCAGTGTTCCAGGTTTTAGCCATTCTAATAGATATGTAGTAGTATCTAAGTGTTTTTTTGCTTACATATTTTATTTTGAATTTCTCTGATGACATATGCTGTAGAACATCTCTTTATATGCTAATGTGCCATATATATATATATATATATATATATATATAATTTTTTTTCCCATTTGGTGAGGTAACTATTAAGGTCTCTGGTCCATGTTTAATCAGGTTGTTCAATATCTCATTTGAATTTCTGTCATGGATGTGTCACAAGCTGAGATACTCTTTTGTACCTTCAGAAATTCAGGTACAGAGAAGTTAAAAAATGTTTTCTGGTTACACACAGCCTGAATTAAAATTCCTTCCTGAGAAGGTTTGGCACGCATGCTCAAAGGTTGTTGTCACACTGCCTTCTGGAAATAATGCGGAGAGTTAATAGAGACAATTAACACTTGGTACCCCTGCACTGTGCGGCTCATGTCAGCTCACTCCAGTGCTGCTCCTGGATGATCTTACAGATTCTCTTCACCCCTTGATCTCCTTACCCCATAATTATTGAATCTATCCTGATTGCGATGGGAGTCACTTATGCTGCTTGTATCCTTCTCATATGGGGGTAAGTACTAATATTATTGCCCCTTCTTAGGAGTAACTAGGTTCAGGCCCTTCTTTTCAAGTCACTGCTAGCTTGCTTTCCAAGTGTTCAATGTCTACCTTAACCTCAACCCAGACACAAAGGCCTTCTTACTTATGGACCGATTTTTAGATGCTCTGACAACCTGGACTTCTATGTATCACTAATTGTCCAGGTTAAGATGATAGCTGATTTTAATATCATGCCTGATAGCACCTCCCACCCCCCAGCTGCCTCCCATGGTCCAGTCACTATTCCCCTGAGAAAACTCACAAATAGAATAACTATAGAAAGTGTATAACTGCAGATCACGGAAGCTAGAGGCCACATTCTGGTGCAGGAGTGGTGGTTTCTCATGACAACATCATGGATAAAGATATGTCGAGAATCCCATTATTAGATCTCTTCCAGATCCTCTCAGCTTTGAACAGGAGCAGGTAGGAGGACAGTGGCAAGTCCAGTCTTCCTGTAGTTCCTGTCACCTGGGTCCTTTCACTCAAGATCTGTTCTGTCACTTCAGTCTGACTCAGGGTCATAGCCTGGAGGCTCCTGAAGACAACATTAGCCTTTAACTCTTTGATTTCTGATCTTAGGAAAATCTTCAAGTATTTTCATTTTTTTTAGGTTTTATTTCCTTTGATAGAATTGAGGCAAGATTCAATGTTGTCAACAGTATATTAACCCCAGAGAAAAGCAATGAAAAATCATAACATGAAATACCATGAGCGATTCACCCTTAAAGATAGAGATACCTGTAGCTTCAAAGGCCTTCTGCAATCTCTCTTCTCCTGAATTTATTTCTAGGGTCCCATGGCAAAGCTGAGCCCAGGTTGTCCACAGTGGGGAGGTGTGTCTCAGGTCCCCTGGGAAGAAAACACACGTGATCACGTGACTGTATGGCGCTGATCATGTGACTGATCATGCGCTGATCACGTGGCTATCATGCACTGATGATGTGCTCTTCCCAAAGAGATCCATTTGCTTCCCTGCCTGCTTTATTCACCTGTCCTCTCTTCTACTAGTGCTTTCTGGGGTCACCAGAGAGATGGGTTTTACACTGAGTTCACCCAGAAGTGGCTCCAGATAGGAGATTCTGAGTGAAAGAGTTTATTTGGGAAATTGGGAGGTGACCTAAGGCATGAGGAATGGAACCTCAGTACTTAGCATTTGATAGTGCTAAGGATGGAAAAGAATGTTTCATATGTTCTTGAATCAAAACACTGAAACAAGAGCTGAGTTGTGAGGACTTCCCTGGTGGTCCAGTGGTTGAGAATACACCTTCCAATGCAAGAGACATAGGTTCAATCCCAGATTCCACATGCTGCAAATAAGACCCGAAGCAACTCAATAATTAAATAAATAACTAAAAAATATTTTTTTTAAGGAAAAGCAGACTTTTTTAATAAAGAGCAAGGATGGGGTATAGATCAACAAACAAAAAATGAAATATGAATTGCATATTGAAATGAATAATAAGGCCAAAGCATTTAAAGAGACCTACAGTGTGGAGTCAGGTAATTTGAGGCAGATCGTTGACAAAGGGAGCAATATATAGTGCTTGGATACTTTATGGAGACACTTTCATAGATTTGTTCACATCTGTATGCTCCAGCATCTAGAAAGAGTATGGTATCAGTCACAGAGTGATTGGATGAATGAGTAGCATAGTGAATTATCCGAGGGTGAGCCTTGTGAGATATTTACGGAGGGACAGCAATGCAAACATGGGTCAAGAATAGAGCTATTGCTTCCAAAGCAGAGGGTATCCTCTCATACTTTTTTTAAATTTTTTATTTTGCCTTGCCAATGATTGCCTTCCTTCACAACAGCAAACTCATCTTACCAGTCCTTGTGCAAATCTGACACTTCATTAACTCTGCCTCACCAGTTACCTTGTGTTTCCATTGCTGGAGACTTTCCTTTAGATTAAAGACACCCCTTCAACAAAAGTGATATCTCTAATCTATAACCGACCCCAATCCCTCATGTCTCCAGAATGCCTTTGAATAGCATTTCATCCTGGACACACACACACACACACACATACTTGGTCTATAAAAGTCCTCTGATAATTTTCTAGTTAATGAAATTCTCATACACCTTCATCTTGCAGAAGCTAGTGTCACTTCCATTAGCTCCTCACAGAATTTGGTCTGACTCATTTTTATTATATCTAAGTATTACTATATATATATAATATATTATACTCTATAGTATATCCATTATACTCTATGGCTGTTTAATTAGAACTTATATCTTGTGGTATATTTACTTTGGCTTTTTAATAATTACAACAAGGATCATGTATGTGTGTTTGTGTTCTGTAAATTTAAAATGCAATCTGTAGATGCAACATTCATCTTTAGATCTGAGAAATAAATCATGTCAAGAAAGATCTAACTATATGGAGAGATAATCCATATATATGGATTGGAAGACTCAATATTTTCAAAATGTTCATTTCCCCCAACTTGATCTATAAATTCAACATAATGTCAATTAAAAAAAAAACAGCAAGTTACCTTGTAGATATCAATAAGCTGATTTTTAAGTTTATATAGAGAAGCAAAAGACCCAGAATAGCCAGCACAACATTGAAGGAGAAGAGCAAAGTTGTAACACTGACATCACCCAACTTCAAGACTCCCTATAAAGCTATAGTGATCAAGGCAGTGTGACACTGGCAAAAGAATAGATGAATAAATCAATGAAACAAAATAAAAAGCTCAAAACAGACCCAGACAAGTATAGTCAACTGTTCACTGACACAGGAGCAAAGGCTATTTAATAGAGAAAGGATGGTCTTTATGAAACATGGCACCAGAACAACTGGGCATCTATATACCAAGCAATACTTTAAATATATACATCCAACACTTTGGCCACCTGATGCAAAGAACTGATTTATTGGAAAAGACTCTCAGGCTGGGAAAGTTTGAAGTCAGGAGGAGAAGGGGATGACAGAGGATGAGATGGTTGGATGGCATCACTGGCTTGATGGACATGAGTTTGAGCAAACTCTGGGAGTTGGTGATGGACAGGGAAGCCCGATGGCTTCAGTCCATGGGGTCACAAAAAGTTGGACATGACTCAATGACTGAATTGAACTGATACCAAGCAGTGAATCTAGATACAAACTTAATTCAAAATGGGTCACACACAAAAATATAAAATGCAAAACTATAGAGCTCCTAGAAGATAGCATAGGACAAATGTAGAGAAACTTGGGTTTGGAGATGATATTTTAGTTACAATATCAAAACCATGAGCCAGTGATTTAATTAACCTTAGTTAGTTAGTTAGTTAGTTCAGTCCCTCAGTTGTGTCTGACTCATTGAGACCCCATGAACTGCAGCACCCGAGGCCTCCCTGTCCATCACCAACTCCCGGAGTTTACTCAAACTCATGACCATTGAGTTGGTGATCCCATCCAACCATCTCATCCTCTGTCATCCCCTTCTCCTCCTGCCCTCGATCTTTCCCATCTTCAGGGTCTTTTCAAATGAGTCAACTCTTTGCTTCAGGTGGCCAAAGTATTGGAGCTTCAGCTTCAACATCAGTCCTTCCAATGAACACCCAGGACTGATCTCCTTTAGGATGGACTGGTTGGATCTCCAGTCCTTTATAAAATATGTGTTTCAAAGATGCTTCCTCAGTTTGTAGATCATCTAATTCTGTCAAAGATACTTTTAAGAGAATGAAAAGATGATCTACAAATTGAGGAAGCATATTTGAAACACATATTTTATAAAGGACTACATCCATACTATACAAAGAACTCTTAAAATCCAACAATAAGAAAACAGACAACCCATTAAAATAGGGAAAAGATCTGGAAGCCTCACTAAAAAAGATATACAGATGGAAAAAAGCACATGAAAATATGTTCAACATCAAATGTCTTCAGGAAGTTGCAAATTAAAACAATAACATAGCACTACACATCCATCAGAAGGGCTAAAATCCAAAACATTGGCAGCACAAAATGCTGGCAAGAATCTGGTGTAAAAGGAGCTTTCATGCACTCTGGGTAAGAATACAAAACAGGCTTCACTGATGGCTCAGTGGTAAAGAATCCACCTGCTGATTCGAGACATGGGTTCTGTTCCTGGGTCAGGAAGATACCCTGGAGAAGGAAATGGCAATGCACTCCAGTATTCTTGCATGGGAAATTTCATGGACAGAGGGATCTGGCGGGCTACAGTCGATGGGGTCACAAAGAGTCAGGCATGAGTTAACGACTAAACAGCAACAAGAATACAAAATGGTACAGCCACTTTGGAAGATGGTTTGGAGATTTTTTTAAAAAACTAAGTATAGTCTTACTAAACAATTCTGTAACTGTGCTTCATGGTACTTACCCAAATGAACTGAAGTTTTGTGTCCACACAAAAGCCTGCATACACATGTTTGCAGCAGCTTAGTTCATAATTGTCAAAACTTGGAAGCAACTAAGATGTGATTCAACAGGTGGATAGATAAACTGTGGTACATCCAGATCATGGGATATTATTCAGAAATAAAAAGCAATAAGCTCTCAAGCCATGAAAAGACCCAAAGGAAACAAGGGCCTGTTGCTAAGTGAAAGAAGCCAATCTGACAAAGGCTCCATACTGTGTGATTACACTTATATCAATTTATATATCACAGTTTATATAAGTTTTGGAAAAAGCAAAATTAAAGTGACAGTAAAAAGTGGTCGGTAGGGTCTGGTATGGGGAGAAGGTAGGATGGATCAATAGGTGGAACACAGGGCTTTTTATGGCAGTGAAACTATCTTATACGATAGTATAGTGGTAAATATATACCAATGTGTATTTATCAAAACCGATGAAATATATAGGGCTTCCCTGGTGGCTCAGACGGTAAAGCATCTGTCTGCAATGCAGGAGACCCAGGTTCGATCCCTGGGTTGGGAAGATCCCCTGGAGAAAGAAATGGCAGCCCACTCCAGTATTCTTGCCTGGAAAATCCCATGGAAGGCGGAGCCTGGTAGGCTACTGTCCATGGGGTAGCAGAGAGTCAGACACGGCTGAGCGACTTCACTTCACTTCATGGAATGTATAACACAAGGAGTGAACCCTAATGTCAACAAAGGTCTTCAGCTAATAATAACACTTCGGTACTGGCTCACCAATTGTAACAAATGTTCCACACCATTGCAAAACATTATATATTATTAGGAAAATTTGGGGAGTGGTAGTCATAAGGAGGTATATGACAAATCTTTGTATTTTCCATTCAATTGTTCTGTAAACTTAAAATTGCTCTAAGAAAACAAAGTAGGTTAAAAAATACTACCAAATAAATCCCAATAAATAAACGGGTCATGCCTTTATGTCCTGAAGTTTGAATAAATTGATCTTTGGAAATTTTGCATTTCATTATTGCCTTACAAATTTAAAAAAGCAACAAACAAACAAACTCATGAAATACCACTCCCCAGAAATAAATACCAGTATATTTGGTAAATGTTAAAGAAATGAATGTTACCTATTTCTCTGGTCACTGTTCAGTTCTGATATTTAATTAACTATGATCTTACAGGAGTGAAGTATTTTCAAACCAAGTTCGGTGTTTCTCCTAAGTCCATTTCAGAGTATCCTGTGTATAGTCTCTGCTGAACACATTCTTTTATTAATTGATTCATTGATCAACGTGGTGCCTCTCTCCGAGACTCCTTCTGCATTTATGGCTCCTCAAATCTCAGTCCCACATTTATGATTACTATCAATTGAGTAAAAGGAAGTGTTTGCATAAACAGAAAGCTTTGTGATTGCCTCAGAATGACTGCAAGAAGCAGGGGAGAAGGAAAGAAATAGAACAAGTATTGACAGATTCTGATGCCAGTCTCCCCCTCTGCCTGTGACTTGTGGGCCAGACAGAGATCTCCTCTAAGCCTCACTCTCTTCTCCTATGAAATGGGTCATTATTTAAGCAGACGCATCACCCTGCTCACAGCACATTAGGTAATTCTTAATTCTTTATCTCTGCACCATTCTTTTAGCTGACTCAAGAGCTCTCAATCTTGCACTGGACTCCTGCCAAACCAGTTAAATAGGTTTATTTTGATTCTGCCTCTCAGTTTAAGCTGTTCTTTCTGACCGAACAAGTCCTGGAGTTGAAGGCTTCCTATATATAAACAACGTGACTCTCCTTTTTTTGTCAGAGACTCTATTTTTAGCTTTAGCAAAATCACCAAGATTTTGTGTCTGTTAAATTCATGCAGCAGAGACTTTTTTTAACTAAAAAGTGGGATGCAAAATCATTTCCTGAAGAATAAAACTTTGCCCTTTAAATTTTTCCTTAAGCAGTTTAAAGACACATAGATAATGAGACTATCTACTATGATGTTGAAGCTGAGAGGGTCTTAACAAATTATCTGGTCCACCTTCTCTATTAAAGATGTGAAAATTGTGTATCACAAAGAAGCAATGTTCAAGGTCACACAGTTATCAGAAATGAGATTAACAGCAAACTGCCTTAGTCTGCTTCACACACACAAAAGAGCAGATAAAACTGCTTATGAGATTATTATTGATAAGTTATGTATAAATGCATAAATTCTACTATTCATCTGGAGCCTGTGGGTGGAAGTTTCTTAAAATTAAAATCTCTGAATGAATCTGATATTCCAAAGGGTATAGCTTTAAGGCAGATATAAGTTAGAAAACATGTAAGCATGGTATTTCCTTGAAATTTTGTTTCCCTGTGGGCAGAGAAATAATAATATAAAGGTTCTAGCCATGTTAAGTATTTCTTGCTTTATGACTTCTCTGTTCTTGAAGGTAAATACTGCATGCAGGTTGCTACTTGTGAAATGGGAAGGCACAGACAAGTCCGGATCTGAACACTGCTACAAATACACTTTCTCAGGCTGCCTCCTTCTCTGTATTCGTTTCTTCCTTTCTCTGCTCAGCAAACTCCAGGAGATGGTGAAGGACAGGGAAGCTTGGCGTGCTGCAGTCCACGAGGTCTCAAAGAGTCAGACACGACTTAGCGACTGAACAACAACTGCTCAGCAAAACTTTTTACCATAATTTGAATGGTGAGTTTAAGACATAGATTTGAATTTCAGGGAGGAAAAAGCTCTCTAGTTTTAAACTAGAAAAGACTAGTTTTTTTTTTTTTGTTGTTTTGTTTTTTTAACTTGAAAAGATTAGGGTTTCCCTACGGCTCAGTGAGTAAAGAATCTGTCTGCAATGCAGGAGACCCAAGTTCAATCCCTGGATTGGGAAGATCCTCTGGAGAAGGAAATGGTAATCCTCTGCAATATTTTTCCCTGGGAAATCCCATAGACAGAGGCGCCTAGTGGCCTAAAAGCCATGGGGATGCAAAGAACTGTACATGAATTAGCGACTAAATAGTAACAGTCCTGACTTTTATTTGCCTTTATAATATCCTGATGACCTACCAAAGAGAAGCGGCTAACTAAGGCAGGACAACTATCCCTGGGTCTCCAGGATTTACACCTTCTACTATCTTAACATAATCCAACCTTAATTGCACCCTATTAAATCCTTAGTAAGCACACCTGTAATGTACCAGACACTACTTGAGGTACAGTACATACCTTATTTCTAGTCTTCAACAACCCCTGCAAGAAAATAGAGTGGAATGCTGACTGCCAAGTCTCCTTATTTTCTAACACTAAAATGTGGTGGTGATTTAGTCCCAGTAGGTGCATGGGAAAGCTCATGTGCGTACTTAATCACTAAGTCATGTCCAATTCTTGGGACCCCATGGACTATAGCCCACCAGGCTCCTCTGTCCATGGGATTTCCCAGACAAGAATACTGGAGTGGGTTGCTATTTCCTTTTCTATAACACTAAAATGGATGGAAACAAATGCTGGCATTGAACAAAATGATACACTGTATTCATCATTCAAGTAACACCACCAAAGGCAATCTCAATCCTACAGCTTAAAGATGCCATTGTTTACGGTTGACCCTCCATATCCACAGATGGGTGCCCCACAGACAGGGAGTGCCAACTCTACTATGCCGTTTTATATAAGAGACTTGAGCATCCACATATGTGAGTATCCTCAGGGGTCCTGGAAACAGTTGGATATTGAGGAACAACTCTATTTTATACTTAGGGAAACTGAAGCTCATGGAAATTGTATTTGGTGCTCAGTTTCTAAGGGCTTAGTTGTAACATAACAGAGTCTAGCTCAGGGATTGCATTTTCATGTATAAATCTTCCCGTAACAGCAAGGATCTATATTTGGCTTGAGAAATGATTGATGTTCCCTTTGAGAAAACGCTTTTTAAAGATACACACATTTGTTCATGGGTGTGCCTGAAGTTCTGGGAATGAAGCAGAGCCGTGGAGAGCCAGCTCAGTGGTTATGAGGAAGTTATTAAGACTCTCCATCCTGACCTTGCCATGGCTGAAAATAAATAGCAGCCTTCCTTAGAGATTTCTGGAAAAAAAATAATAAAACTCAGGAGGAGGGGCTGTGACTAAGGTGTCATGAATCCAGTTTTCCTGACCGGATAGGAAGGTCATGAACAAGGTAAGTAGAGAAAGCCTAATGACAACCAAATCATGTGATTTAAGGAAATCACCAACTGCTGTGCATAGAGTGATGTTTTCCAGAGTGAGTTACTTCAAAGTCATGTATGCAGTACTCTTTGCTCTACCTAGAGCGTCAGTATTGTCTTTTCTGCCTTGTGAAAATATATTTGTTAATGCAATGACCCAGGTAAAAAGTCACTTCTGTGAAAGCTGTATTCATTCCCTAGTTACTCTTTCCTTCCCATGATAATACATATTATTCTGTATTATAAATCTGATAATTAAGTTATCATTCTCTGCTTTTATTCATATGGGTGCTTTCAGGGAAGCAGCCCTGCTATGAGTAATGTGAAAAAAAGGATACAATTTAAGGATTAAGTCATAGGCAATTGTGGGAAGTGGAAATGAAGTGTAAGGAAGACAGTTGCCTTGATGTCTGGCAGCGAGAGCTAAAGTCAGTGAAGGTCAGCAAGGCCAGTAGTTAGGGAAAAAGGTGGAAGTAAAATTACAAGCCAAACCCCGTAATGAAAACTGGAGTCCATGAGAACAGACGGGAACCTACATCTGTCACTGCCTCCAGCCTCAACAACGTGGGTGACCTGAAGACGAAACTGACATCCTTTGTCACAAGGCTGAAAGTTTACCCTGCCTAAGATTTGAAAAAATATCAAGAAATCCAGCAGGAGGTAGAGCAGCTGCAATTTTAGCACAAAATAAAGGCACTGGATTTGTCCCATGCTAGCAATTAAGTCAGCATATTGGCAACAAAATATAAGTGTTGCAGTGGTTTTTGTCACCTAAAACCAACATGTGGAAAATAATAACTGTGGTTTCACTTCTACATTCCAAAGTGCACTCATTTTTTTTTTCCTTGTGCTACTTTCTGAATGTGGCTTCACATAGAGAGGAGAATTCTGGGAAGGCCCAGTTTAATTAAATTAATACAGTGTGAAGCCATTCTAGATTGTGATCTCCTCATGGAGATGTTGCTGCATGTCATATTCATTTTTGTAAGCCGTTAGAGTGCATAAAGAGACATTACTTTGCCAGCAAATGTCCACCTAGTCAAGACTATGGTTTTTCCAGTAGTCATGTGTGGATGTGAGAGTTGGACTAGAAAGAAAGCTGAGCACTGAAGAATTGATGCTTTTGAACAGTGGTGTTGGAAAAGACTCTTGAGAGTCCCTTGGGCTACAAGGTGATCCAACCAGTCCATCCGAAAGGAGATCAGTCCTGGGTGTTCATTGGCAGGACTGATGTTGAAGCTGAAACTCCAATACTTTGGCCACCTGATGCGAAGAACTGACTCATTGGAAAAGACCTTGACGCTGGGAAAGATTGAAGGCAGGAGGAGAAGGGGACGACAGAGGATGAGATAATTGGATGGCATCACCGACTCAATGGACACGAGTTTGGGTAGGCTCTGGGAGTTGGTGATGGACAGGGAGGCCTGGCGTGCTGCAGTTCATGGGGTTGCAAAGTGTCAGACACGACTGAGCGACTGAACTCAACTGAACTGAACTGAAAGTGCATAACAGGCTTCCCTGATGGTACTAATAGTAAAGAACTCACCTGCCAATGCAGGAGATGCAAGAGACACTGATTAAATCCCTGGGTTGGGAAAATCCCTTGGAGGGGGGCACAGCAGCCTACTCCAGTATTCTTGCCTGGAGAATCTCATGGAGTTATAGAGTAGGATATGACTGAAGTGACATACAAAGTGCATAATCCTATATCTAGAACATAGTAGGGACTTGTAAAAAATTTTAAAACTCAGCACCCAAATTCTTGCAGTTGGGCCTATGTACCTTCTGCTTCTGAGCCTGAAGTAAAGGCTCTTTGCACTTCCTGCTTCTTGGGACCCTGGCTCTTAGATCTCAGTCATGCCACAAGGAAGCCCAAGATACATGGTGAGACCATGACCTGCCTATCAGCTCCAGCTGAAGTCCCAGCTGACAGGCTATATCGATTGCTAGACACGTGAGTGTGGAAGCCTTTGCAATGACTTGGAATTTAGACAATTTCTAGTTATACCCATATGAGAGATCCTAGTAAGTACTTCCCAGTTAACAGAGAATGCTATATAGTGTGTATATAGCTCAGGCTAGTCAATATACAGACTTTCAAAGACAATAATAAAAGCATTCTCATTATTTTAAGCCACACATTTTGGGGTGAGTTATGATGAATAAATATTGGATTGAACAAAAAGTTCATTTGGTCATTTCCATAAGATTGTACAGAAAAAAACAAAGGAACTTTTTGGCCAACCCAATAGATACTTGTGAGAGTTGGACTGTGAAGAAAGCTGAGCGCCGGAGACTTGATGCTTTTGAACTGTAGTGCTGGAAAAGGCTCTTGAGAGTCCCTTGGACTGCAAGGAGATCCAACCAGTCCATTCTGAAGGAGATCAGCCCTGGGATTTCTTTGGAAGGAATGACACTAAAGCTGAAACTCCAGTAATTTGGCCACCTGATGTGAAGAGTTGACTCATTGGAAAAGACTCTGATGCTGGGAGGGATTGGGGGCAGGAGGAGAAGGGGACGACAGAGGATGAGATGGCTGGATGGCATCACTGACTTGATGGAGGTGAGTCTGAGTGAACTCCGGGAGTTGGTGATGGACAGGGAGGCCTGGCGTGCTGCGATTCATGGCGTCACAAAGAGTTGGACACGACTGAGAGACTGAACTGAATAGATACTTGAAATAGATATTAGTATCAAAAGAGGGGTGCTGCCATAATAAAAAGCATGTGACAGTTATCATTGGAATTTAACAGTGAGAAGAAGCTAGAAGAATCTTGAGGAGACTGCTAGTAAAGGCCTAAAATGTGTCAAAAAATCTTTCAATGAGGGTTTGGAGAAAAGTAAGAATAATCTTTTTAAAAATTAGAGGAAGAGAATTTGTATAGTGGCAGAAAAAAAATCACACAAGCACCTATATAAAATATTGATTAGGAAATGCAATAACTGATGATCTCAGAGACTTTCATGCAGTGTCTTGATAAAATGGAAGAAGAAATAAATGAGCTTAAGAACAGTTAAACGTAAAGACACCAGGGCTTGCTGCTTCAAATTCAAGTTGTTTTCTATCCCCAGCCTCTCCAGACAGCAAATGATTCTAAAGAATAACTTTGGACATTGCCTGGAGAATCCCATGGATGGAGGAGCCTGGTGGGCTACAGTCCACGGGGTCGCAAAGAGTCGGACACGACTGAGCGACTTCACTTTGACTTTCACTTTGGACATAGACCAAATATAGAATAGGCTGTTCTGTGACCTGAAAACAATCTAAGCAGTGTCTCATAAAAATCTTCAAACAAATAAGAGCTAATCTATGGATTTTAAGGTGACAGTTTGCAGATTCTCTCCATTAAATGGTTGGATCTCTGATCATCTTCAGATCACTTTTTGACAGCAGCTTCATAGGAAATTGAAGTCAGGAAGAGTTCTTCTAATAGAGATGCAGGATTTGCTTTATTCATTAGAAAAGACCCTGATGCTGGGAAAGACTGAAGGCAGGAGGAGAAGGGGACGACAGAGGATGAGATGGTTGGATAGTATCAATGACTCAATGGACATGAGTTTGAGCAAGCTCCGGGAGATGGTGAAGGACAGGGAAGCCTGGTATGCTGCAGTCTATGAGGTAACAAAGAGTCAGACATGACTGAGTGATTCAACAACAACAACAATGGAAGAAAACCACATAAAATTTATTTGAAAAATCACAACTATTTTATTTCACAATTCCATTGGTATTCTGGTAGGAATTGCATTGAATTTGTAGATTGCTTTGGGTACTTTGGTCATTTGAACAATATTAAATCTTCTAATCCAAGAGCAAAGTATAGGTATGTGTTTTCATCTTTTTTTGTGTCATCTTCAGTATCTTTCATCAGCATCTTATATTTTCCAAGTACAGATGTTTACCATCTTTGGTAGGGTTATTTCTAGATGTTTTATTCTTTTTGATGTGATGATAAATAGGATTGTTTATTTAATTTTTCTTTCTGTTATTTTGACATTAGTGTATAGCAATGCAACATATTTCTGCATGTTAATTTTTCATATTTCTGTATATTAATTTTGTATCCTGCCACTTTACCAAATTCATTGATGAGTTCTAGGAGTTTTCTCATGGCTCATTTAGGAATTTCTAATATAGCAAGTATCATGTCATCTGAAATAAATTTGTTATGGAAGCATCATAATTTGGGTTATAAGGAAATTGAGGCAATGCAAAGCAAAAAGAATGTTAGGACACAGATTGAGAAGATTAATTAATTGTAAAGTCAATTTTCTTATGAAAAATGATACATGCCTCAGAGGAGGGAACCGCAAACCAAGTACTGAAACAAAGCCTGGGAGAATCATTCCCAAACGGGAGTAAAGTACCAAACTCACGCATCAAGGAAAACTTCCCAGCTGAATTTAAAGTTTCTATGGACCAGTAACTTCTCCATGTACTTGGTGACCCTCCTTGCTCTAAAGGAACGTAAGTAGATGCTATTCTGTACCGGCTCCACCGTTGTACATTTAGTGAACACGGAGATCAGATAAGGTGTCATTTGTCATTTATAGGTCTTTAGATTGAAAGAATCCAAAATCCCAAAATCTGTATTTAAAGCACTGTATTCAAGGAATGTGAGGTGAGGTAGGCCTTAGGAAGCATCACCATGAACAAAACTAGTAGAGGTGACGGAATTCCAGTTGAGCTATTTCAAACCCTGAAAGATGATGCTGTGAAAGTGTTGCACTCAATATGTGAGCAAACTTGGAAAACTCAGCAGTGGCCACAGGACTGGAAAAGGTCAATTTTCATTCCAATCCCAAAGAAAGGCAATGCCAAAGAATGCTCAAACTACCTCACAATTGCACTCATCTCACACGCTAGTAAAGTAATGCTCAAAATTCTCCAAGCCAGACTTCAGCAATACATGGTCTGTGAATTTCCAGATGTTCAAGCTGGTTTTAGAAAAGGCAGAGGAACCAGAGATCAAATTTCCAACATCTACTGGATCATTGAAAAAGCAAGAGAGTTCCAGAAAAACATCTATTTCTGCTTTATTGACTATGCCAAAGCCTTTGACTCTGTGGACCACAATAAACTGTGCAAAATTGTGAAAGAGATGGGAATACCAGAACACCTGACCTGCCTCTTGAGAAACCTGTATACAGGTCAGGAAGCAACAGTTAGAACTGGACATGGAACAACAGACTGGATCCAAACAAGAAAAGGAGTATGTCAAGGCTGTATATTGTCACCTGCTTATTTAACTTTATGCAGAGTACATCATGAGAAACGCTGGGCTGGAGGAAGCACAAGCTGGAATCAAGATTGCCCAGAGAAATATCAATAACCTCAGATATGCAGATGACAGAACCCTTATGGCAGAAAGTGAAGAAGAACTAAAGAGTCTCTTGATGAAAGTGAAAGAGGAGAGTGAAAAAATTGGCCTAAAGCTCAACATTCAGAATGGCATCTGGTCCCATCACTTCATGGCAAATAGATGGGGAAACAGTGGCTGATTTTATTTTTCAGGGCTCCAAAATCACTGCAGATGGTGATTGCAGCCATGAAATTAAAAGACACTTGCTCCTTGGAAGGAAAGTTATGACCAATCTAGACAGAATATTAAAAAGCAGAGACATTACTTTCCAACAAAGGTCTGTCTAGTCAAGTCTATGGTTTTTCCAGTAGTCATGTGTGGATGTGAGAGTTGGACTATAAAGAAAGCTGAACACCGAAGAACTGATGTTTTTGAACTGTGGTGTTGGAGAAGACTCTTGAGAGTCCCTTGGGCTGCAAGGAGATCCAACCAGTCCATTCTAAAGGAGATCAGTCCTGGGTCTTCATTGGAGGGACTGATGTTGAAGCTGAAACTCCAATACTTTGGCCACTTGATGTGAAAAGCTGACTCATTGGAAAAGACCCTGATGCTGGGAAAGCTTGAGGGCAGGAGGAAAAGGGGACGACAGAGGATGACATGTTTGGCATCACTGACACAATGGACATGGGTTTGGGTGGACTCCAGGAGTTGGTGATGGACAGGGAGGCCTGGA
Organism: Bos javanicus; assembly: GCF_032452875.1. Classification (NCBI taxonomy): domain Eukaryota; kingdom Metazoa; phylum Chordata; class Mammalia; order Artiodactyla; family Bovidae; genus Bos; species Bos javanicus. The sequence continues at coordinate 107,185,983 of NC_083873.1, forward strand.
GTGCTGGGGTTCATGGGGTCACAAAGAGTCAGACACAACTGAGCAACTGAAATGAACTGAGCTCAAGGAGCCTATTTAAATGAAAATATTTGAACTTTAAAGCTCAACATTCAGAAAACTAAGATCATGGCATCCAGTCCCATCACTTTATGGGAAATAGATGGGGAAACAGTGTCAAACTTTATTTTTATGGTCTCCAAAATCACTACAGATGGTGACTGCAGCCATGAAATTAAAAGACCCTTACTTCTTGGAAGGAAAGTTATGACCAACCTAGATAGCATATTCAAAAGCAGAGACATTACTTTGCCAACAAAGGTTCATCTAGTCAAGGCTATGGTTTTTCCTGTGGTAATGTATGGATGTGAGAGTTGGACTGTGAAGAAGGCTGAGCACCGAAGAATGGATGCTTTTGAACTGTGGTGTTGGAGAAGACTCTTGAGAATCCCTTGGACTGCAAGGAGATCCAACCAGTCCATTCTGAAGGAGATCAGCCCTGGGATTTCTTTGGAAGGAATGATGCTAAAGCTGAAACTCCAGTACTTTGGCCACCTCATTCGGAGAGTTGACTCATTGGAAAAGACTCTGATGCTGGGAGGGACTGGGGGCAAGAGGGGAAGGCGATGACAGAGGATGAGATGGCTGGATGGCATCACTGACTCAATGGACGTGAGTCTCAGTGAACTCTGGGAGTTGCTGATGGACAAGAAGGCCTGGCATGCTTCGACTCATGGGGTCGCAAAGAGTCGGACACGACTGAGCGACTGATCTGATCTGATCTGATCTACTGCCATGATGTGATAAAAGTGTGTGACCTTGGGAGTGAGTGAATGCATTTTGAATCTGGGAATAATGTCCATAATTGAGATTGGATACTGGACTGTGGAGGTTTTAAATAAAGACTGACAGATTTAATTGAACTGGATCCTGTGACTGCTCTTCTAGTAGATTGTAGCAAAAAGGACATCTTGTGCAGGCTATAAGGAACTGGCCACGTCCATTTCCTGCTCTGGGACTGTTGCCCTTAGAATCCATGTGCCACACTGTGAAGAAGCTGAGGCTACAGAGCAATGCCATGGCAAGGTGTTCCAGCAAAAGCCCTAGTTGTGATTCCAACTAATGATGAACATCAAACACCAGACATCTGAACGAGGAAGTCTTTGTATAACTTCTGTCCTACCCTGGACTAGTTGCAACCCTGCGGGAAGCAAGATCTGCTAAGATGAGTATAGTCAACCCTAGAATTCTGTAAAATAATTAAAAAATATATTTCCAGATAGCTGGAATAGTAGTTAATAATTTTTGATGAAGGAATAAAATAAATAATGATGAACTCAAGGTTTCTTATTATTAATCATATTTTGTGGAGTGTTTGGTATTTCAACTAATTTCCTAGGTAAGACTGAATATTTAAGAGTTCAAGGAACTGCTTTTCTAGGACACAGAATTACCTTCTTTAATTTTCCATTTCAGTCTTCTTATGACTGTATCACTGAGAAATAGTACTCTTCTTAAAATAGATCACTGATTAAGAGTTTTATTTGTCATTATTATCATAGAAATATAGACTGTTTCTCCTTTCTCAATGCTGGTAATGTAATTTGATTGAAGTAGGAAATAATATGCATAAGTATATGGATACACACACATATATATATATATATATATATATATATATATATATATAAAATTAACAGTACTCCATTCCCATTTTTTTAAGAAAAGCAAGACAATGAATGTCAATGATGTGCTTGCCCTTTTTTCCAGGATGCGACATTTAAAATATCAGTCGTTTCTTCAGAAACAGACTCACAGACAGAAGAGAACAGTGTGATTGCTGAGGAGAAGGGGTTATATGGATCGGAAGTTTGGGATTTGCAGATGCAAACTACTCTATATAGAATGGATAAAACAAGGTGGGGAACTATATTCAATATACTGTAATAAACCATAATAGAAAAGAAAATGAAAAAGCTGAATAATTTTGCTGTACAGCTGAAACTAACCCAACATTGTAAATCAACTATACTTCAATAAAACACATTTCAAAAATAAATTATGTCTCCTTTCTGAAGGACTCATGAACTAGTTAAGGGTCAAGATGAACAAACATGAAATAAGTTCAGACAGCACCATATACAGGAAGATAAACCAGACTTAGAATTAGGAAACTTTTATTCTAGATCACAGATTGGCATTTTTTTTTTTTGTAGCAAGTCAGATAGTAAATAATTTAGGCTTTGCAGGACATAGAGTCCCTGTTGCAATTACTCAGCTCCGCTATTGGAGCATGAACACAGCCATAGATAGCATGTAAATGAATGAGTAAGTTCTGTTCCATTAAAAGTTTATGAGCAAAAGCAGAGGCCCCACTGGGTTCAGGTTGTCATTTACTGACTCCAGTTCTAGACCTCACCTAAGTCATGGGGCAGCTCTAAGCTTCATTTTCCTTATCTATAAAATGCAGATAATACTACCAGTTTCCTGACTTTGCCAGTGTGAAGAGGTGTTAATGGAACACCTGCGGACTTTCCTTGAAATCTTTGTTGTGCTACAGAATATTATGTTAGTTGTCAATATTGTGATTTTATTCCAAAGCTCCTGGCTCTGATCTTCGCTATCTTTTATACATTTCTTGGGAAATCACAATCATCCTTTTTCACTTTGGGCTGGAGAGAAGTCTGTTGGGTTCAATCCAGTCCCTCTTAGCCTTGATATCAGGCAATCATCTTCATTCTGTGACTCACGGTATGCTCTTTTATAAATTGTCTTTCCCTAACACTGCTAAGGCTATGGTTTTTCCAGTGGTCATGTATGGATGTGAGAGTTGGACTGTGAAGAAAGCTGAGTGCCAAAGAATTGATGCTTTTGAACTGTGGTGTTGGAGAAGACTCTTGAGAGTCCCTTGGACTGCAAGGAGATCCAGCCAGTTCATTCTAAAGGAGATCAGTCCTGGGTGTTCATTGGAAGGACTGATGCTAAAGCTGAAACTCCAATACTTTGGCCACCTCATGTGAAGAGTTGACTCATTGGAAAAGACTCTGATGCTGGGAGGGATTGGGGGCAGGAGGAGAAGGGGACAACAGAGGATGAGATGGCTGGATGGCATCACCGACTCGATGGACGTGAGTCTGAGTGAACTCTGGGAGTTGGTGATGGACAGGGAGGCCTGGCGTGCTGCAATTCATGGGGTTGCAAAGAGTCGGACACGACTGAGCAACTGCGCTGAACTGAACTGAACACTATTCTCTAAATTAGCTGTCATCACTTTCTTCAATATACCTTGCATCATTCTCTTCATAGTGTTTATCACAATCTGAAATTATCTTGTTTTTGTATAACTTGGCCTCATGATTGTTTGTGAGGCCCTTTAGGATAATAATTTATTTTCTGATTTGTTTAATAATATCTCCTCAGAACTTAGGGATGTACTTTCCACACAGTATGGATTCAATACACACTTGTTGAACAAACTGAATAAATGAAATGCATGATGTTACCTTACCCTATATGGAAAGGTGGAATTGCTGTTGTGTACCTGGTTGGAACACTATAATTTCCAAAATCTGGACCAGAAAATTTACCTTTTATTTCATTCAGCAAAGTGTAGATACCTATTACAATATGTAAGACTTTATGAAGAAATTGACAGAGATTAATTGAGAAGGCCATAACTGTAGAGTGAGAACTATATCCTCTGCACTGAACTTGAACATAATCACACACAGCATATCTTATGTAGTATATTGTGAAATTGTTGCCAAAACTTGGCCTCTGTTCAACAGTACCAAACAGAAACATGGAGACAGAGTTTTGGGTGAAGTAACACCCTACTCCAGTACTCTTGCCTGGAAAATCCCATGGACGTAGGAGCCTGGTAGGCTGTAGTCCATGGGGTCGCTAAGAGTCGGGCACGACTGAGCGACTTCCTTTTCACTTTTCACTTTCATGCATTGGAGAAGGAAATGGCAAGCCACTCCAGTATTCTTGCCTGGAGAATCCCAGGGACAGAGGAGCCTAGTGGGCTGCTGTCTATGGGGTCGCACAGAGTTGGACACGACTGAAGCGACTTAGCAGCAGCAGCAGCAGAAAAGGGTAGCTTTTATTGCTTTGCCAGGCAAAGAGGGCCATAGGGGCTCATCCCCTGAAGACAGTGTAACCCACCCTGGAAAGGGTAGTGAGAAGTTTTGTAGTATTCAAGAGCACGGTGTGATCAACTTGTGGACCATTCTTGGATTGGTTGGCATCAAGATGAAGTTTCAAGCATCATCAACCTCTGATTTCAATCCATCTAGGGTTTTGTTCTCGTGGTCAGCAGTTTTAATCTGGAGCAGGGTCTGGTTCCTATAAAAACATCTCAGGAATGTGTGCCTTTATCTATATCTTTCAGGAAACTGGGAGTTTGGCGATTCTGTTATGTGGCAGAATTATAGTCTAAATTGTTACTAGTTCCTTAGCCCAATAGCTGTTCTTTGTTTCCACTTTATATTTCCCAGTTATTAATTCTTGAGTCTGCATCTTACTTCAAAAGACAAGGGCACAGGGGCTTGTACATGGTTTCAGAATTCTGATATTAGCTTGTATTTTTTATTTTTCCCCTTAGCTCAGCATGGTTTCCTGATGTGAGGAGCCGACTCATTAGAAAGGACCCTGATGCTGAGAAAGACTGAAAGCAAAAGGTGAAGGAGGCAGCAGAGGATGAGATGGTTAGAAAGCCATCACCGAGTCAGTGGACATGAATTTGAACAAACTCCAGGAGACAGTGGAGTACAGGGAAGCCTGGTATGCTGCAGTCTATGAGGCTGCAGAGCTGGACAACTTAGTGACTGAACAACAGCAGCATTGCTTTGGGAATTGCATTTCCTCTGCTCTGAATTAACATGACTCCTTTTATCGTTCCAGGTCTGTTTATTTCTATGTGCTCTGGACTTCTCTGTCCTGGAGACAGTCCCCTGTCTATTTCAGTGCCCTTCATTATACCAGTTAGAGAAAGTTTCCCATTTCTGCTAGTTTAGTTATTACAGTTCATTTTATAAGAGTGTGCTTTGTCAGCTGCCTGTTTGCAGAGCTGGTCCCTCAATACGCTCTTTGCCAATCCCTTGCTATACTGCAGTTGTCAGTTTTCTCTGTTTTGTTCTTACTCTGCTTTTTGATTCTCTTGGGGAATTAAACTGAGGTTCAAGATACTTGTGTGTTCAGTCATGTTCAACTCTTTGGAACCTACTAGGATCTTTTGTCTGTGGGACTTTCCAGGCAAGAATACTGGAGTGCGTTGCCATTTCTTCCTCCAGGGGATGTTTCCCACTCAGGTATCAAACCCACATCTTCTGAGTGTCTTGCATTGCAGGCAGATTCTTACCGCTTGAGCCATTGAAGTTCAAGGATCACTCTTTTTTATTGGACATACATTTGCCAAATTGAGTTTAAGTTGAAAACAGATTGCCTAGAAATACAGATGATGTAACACTCTTAAATAATCAGTCTGGCTAAGGCAGATCAAGAGTTTACTCAGAATCCATTTCAGCCCCAGTAATATGTGGACACAAACACTCCAGCATTCACTACATGCTTATGGAAAATCACAGAGGTTTCTGAGGAATGCAGAATAGTGACAAGGGGTGGGTTTTGGGTCATTTTAAATTAGATGTCTTAAAAAGAGAAGTTAATTAACTATTAAGCTGAGTTAGTTAATTAAAGCATGTAAACTTTAAAATATCTGTGCATTCTTTTCCTGTAATTGTGCCATGGTATATTTAGAATCAAACACAAAATTTTATACTTTTATTTAATAAAAATTAGGCATAAACTCCAGAAGAAAAAAAAATCTGAATTTCTAAAAAATAAGTAGTTGCAGATCTTTCCTAAGAATGAAGGAAATCCACCTGGTGTCTTTTCCACCATTAAATGTTGATGATTCAGGGACTTCCCTGATGGTCTACCGGTTTGGACTTTTCCTTCCAATGCAGGAGGTGCAAGTTCCATCACTGTGAGGGAGGAACTAAGATCCCACCCGTCTCATGGCCAAGGAACCAAAACATAAAACAGAAGCAACGTCATAACAAATTCATTGGAGATTTTTAAAATAGTCCATATCAGAAAAAAAAAAATCTTTAAAAAATTGTTGATGATTCAGTGCAAAGGCAGAACATTTAGGGTTTTCTTATTGAATATGATGATGGTAGAAAGGCAATAAATTTAACATAGATTATATCCAAGCTCCATAGACTCAGATATGGTAAAGAAAGCTATTCTGTATATTTTCTTTGTGCTATTTTTCTCCGCCTTTCTGTTCTTAATCTGGCAGCACTTTGTGGAGGTGTGGTAACAGATAAAGCATGGGGGTTTGTTTGGGCTGGCTTGCAAAGTGATTTGAAAGCCTTCTCAAAGGTTTTCAATGCTGGCTTGAAGGGTACCTGGTAGACGCTGACAGGTTTTAAGCAGTAAATTACTTTGTCAAATTTGCAGTTTAAAAGCTACCTCTGGCTGTGGTGAGGGGGATGGATTTGCAGTGTGCTGAAACTAAAGGCAAGGAGAAGCTTCTGGAACATGATGCCACTACTTCTAAGAACCAGAGTAACTGAAATAGGAAGCAGGATCCTACAAAGAGGGTGAGGCGAGAGATCAGGTTCTGGGACACCTCTTCTTTTTTTTAATGTATTCATTTTTAATTGGGGGATAATTGCTTTACAGTATTGTGTTAGTTTCTGCCATACATTAACATGAATCAGCCATAGATTTACATAATTCCCTTCCCTCTTGAACCTCCCTCTCACCTCCCACCACATCCCACCCCTCTAGGTTATCACAGAGCTCCCTGGGTCAAAGAGCAAATTCCCACTGGCTATCACCCAGGTGGATCAGTGGGTAAAGAATCCATCTGCAATGCAGGAGACACAAGAGCTATGGGTTTGATCCCTGGATCAGGAAGATCCCCTAGAGAAGGGCAGGGCAACCTATTGCAGAATTCTTGCCTGGAGAATCCCATGGACGGGGTCACCTGGCAGCGTACAGTCCATGGGGTCGCAGAGTCATACATGAATGAAGCAACTGAGCATGCACACATCTTTTCTTAGAGATAGCTTTTGAGTGCCTCTCTTGGTCTGGCCTTTGGTCAGTATGCCGGCTCCACCCCTTACCCTCTAACACTCCATCATGGGAAGGGGTATAGAAAATCAACCTAATCATAATCTAGTTCTGATATTCAAAAAAAAAAAAAAGTCACCTTGAGTCTTTGCTTGGCCAGAGGTACTCAGTTCAGTATCTGCTGACACTTTATCTTCAGATTATAAATCAGACTTAGAGTATGTGTGCAAAACACACGTGCACACACCCTCTTACCACTCAAGTCCTCTTATATTGTAAGCTAATTATGGAACCTGCGGGCAAGACAGCTGGAGCCATGGCTTCGGTCACTGGCTTCTCCTGCCAATTCTCACATTTGACTCTGACCTTCTAGGACCGGGCACCTCCTTTCCCCTCATAGTCATTGGATACTTGCAACAGAATAGGATGAGGGCAGGGCAGGAACTGAGTCAAGTTTCTCTTGGAAGCTGAAACACGGTAGAATGTATAAAGCTGATATTCAGCTGAGCGATAGGGCTGAGCAGTGAAATCAAATGTGGAAAGTGCTGAATCGCTTGATTCTAAAAAACGACTGAAAGGCTCACCCCACAAAATGCTACTTCAATTAGAGCCAAGAAATCAGAGATTTAGACACCAGGACCTTGCTTGCTATTTGTTTTGTATGACTTAACTGTGCATGCAACAAATTATGACATTGTAATATTGATGTTGTTAATAATGATTATGCAAGAAGGGTAACAATGGAATGTGGCAATAAGAAAAGGGGAATTTTCCCCCCACCCCACCATTTCTCTGCTCCTCTCAATAGTTCCTTAATTGCATGTGACCTGGGAGACAAAAAGGTGCTGTTGCCTCAGTGGAGTCCAATTCCTACATTAAATATTCCTAACTTTCCTACCACATGTTCCCGAGAAACAAGTCAGCCATGCCTTCTGTGTTCAAGAGAAGAAGTGATCTGTCCTTGCACTTGGAGGGAAGTCTGGATGCATTAGACAGGTGAGAAAAAGTAGTGTTAATAGTAATAGCTCTTCAACTTAGGACTTGTCCAAAGGGCTTTGGAAGATGTTTTAGACTCAATTTAAGTTTGAGAGTTGACTTCATATTATATTGCTTATATGTGAAATCTAAAAAAAAATGTTTTGTAACATTCATTTGTATGAACTTATATACAAAACATAAATATACCCACAGACATAGAAGACAAACTTATGGTTATCAAAAGGGAAATGGAGGAGGGAGTGATAAATTATGAGTTTGAGATTAGCATATACACAGTGCTCTATATAGAATAAACACCAATGACCTAGTGTATATCACTGGGAACTGTACTCAATATTTTGCAATAATTTATGAAGGGAGAGAATCTGAAAAAGAACATATATTTATTTTTTCTGTATACTTTGCTGTACACCTGAAACTAGCACAACATGGTAAATCAACTGTACTTCAATTAGAAAGCAATATAAGTATTGACTCCAAATCCCACTCTTATTAAGCCCAGATTAACAGCCTCTGTGTGTCAGCTACAAACTTTTGGGATGCCCTTCATATCTCACATTACACTGGATTGTCATGAACTCTGAATCAGAGCAGATGATATTATTTCCAATTTGTAGATGAGAACTATGAGATTTGGGGAGACAAGGGAATTAGCAACCAGCTAGTAAATGTTAGAACTAGAATCATGACTAAGGTTCACTGAAGGATTTTTCACTCCCTGCTTGAGGGTATGCTCTAGGATTTTGCTTCCAGGCCCCACTTGAACGAGTTCTACTTAGGTTATCTTCCAGTGGCATGCTGTTCCCAGGAAAACCAGTTGATAAAGCCCATGCCTGGTAGCTCTTATATAAATTCTATCCAGTAACCCTCAATCAGAAACCTAACACTTTATGTCAGAAACCAATTTTGTGAAGTAAGAGTGGCAATGTTTAGTAACACAGAGAGCTGAACACCAGGACACCAAGACTATGGTCTTGTCCCAGGTGTGTCTTACATGATACCAAGAAATTCATCTGCTTCAATATTCTCCTTGTTGTTGTTTAGTCACTAAGTCATGTCTGACTTTTTTGTGATCCCATGAACTGTAGCCCAGCAGGCTCCTCTGTCCATGAGATTCCCCAGGCAAGAATAATGGAATGGATTACTATTTCCTTCTCCAGGGGAACTTCCTGACCCAATGGTAGAACCTGTATTTTCTGCATTGGCAGGCAGATTCTTTACTGGTGAGCCACCAGGGAAGCTTTTCTTTCTTGTTACATAGGGAAATAAAGTCTTCCTGGCCTAGAAGGCAAATGGATGAGAAAGCATGTGTGAGCTTGTTTCCTAAGTGTGGGGTGTTGTAAACGGTAAGATTTTGGTGTAAGTAAGCGGCAAACTGCACAGGGTCTCCCCCACCTCTCTGGCCAGAGTCTTCCCACCCTAGGAGGGTGACTCTCTCCCCACTTTCTTTCCTCAAAGTTCCATGTCCAGGCATCACAAAGAAGCCACACGTATGTTCCCACTGCTACCCAGGAAGATAGAACTCCCTCCTAGAGGTTAGTCATCCCAACTCAGTACCTTGTCATTCCTTTATCCATTCATTCATTACATATTTAGTGAAATATTCTTTGAAGAACTAAAGACATGGGATTGGAAAACAAGGTCTCCCCCTCAAAGGATGTAGCCCAGCAGGGAAAGTCTGCATGTAAATAAGCTACTTCAGGCCAATTTAATATATGTTTTTGGGTTGGTGCGTGTACTTCAGAATAGGCTTTCATGAGATAATCGGACACAGCTAAACCAAGATGGCAAGCCTTTCCCAAGAAGGCCATCCTTCTGCAAAACATGCTGGAGAAAAAGAATAGTCCAGACAGCACAAGGGAAATGATCTCCAGGGAAATCCCTACTGCCTCTGTAAGAGCAATAACCAAGTCTAGGCAGCAGGTATATGTTTTCTGTGCAGTGCTGAATTCTCACAGGCTCCCCAGGAAGTAGTGTTGTATCCACTGTGTACAGAAGTGGAAAGAGAACAGAAGCACATTCAGATAACGTAAGTGTGCATATTGGATCACTTAGCTGGTGAAAGGCCAGGACTTGTAACCAAGTCTATTTCAAGTTCAAGGCCATGCTATTAACCATTGCAATTCAAAACTTACAAGCAGAGGCCCTTACAGTGTACTGTTCAGAATTACACAGTTAAAAACTGGTTAGTTGCTGCTGTTTAGTCACTCAACCATGTCTGACTCTTACTACCTCATGGACTGTAGCCTGCCAGGCCCCTCTGTCCATGGGATTTCCTAGGCGAGAATACTGGGGTGAGTTGCCATTTCCTGCTCCAGGGGATCTTCCTGGCCCATGGATTGAACCCACATCTCTCCTGCCTTGGCAGACAGATTCTTTACCACTGAGCCACCATGGAAGCCCAGAAAGTGGTTAAGCTGCAAATAAAACCCAGTTCTGTCTGGTTCCAACCCTTGTGCCCTCAACCCTTCACTGTCCTGGAAACACATGTGCAAATGTTTAAGAACAATCACTTTGGAGATCATTCTGTTAGTCTGCTGGGGTTGTCATAACAAAGGACCACAAACTTTGGGTGGCTTTAAACAAGAGAAATGCATTGTCTCACAGTTCTGGAGGTTGGAAGTCTGAGATCAAGGAGTAGGCTGGGTTGATTCTTTGGACAGCTCCGAGGAATAATCCATTCCAGGCCTCATTCCTGGCTTCTGGAGGTTGCTGGCGTTTATGGCCATTTCTGGTCTGTACATGCATTAGCCTGATCTCTGCCTTCATCTTCACATGGGCCTTGTGTGTGCCACTGTGCCCAAATCTCTCCTCTTTATTTTTTTTGTAAGGACACCAGTCATATTGAATTAGATCCCTACCTTACTCCAGGATCAGCTCCTTTTAACTGATTCCATCAGTGATGACCCCATTTCCAAACACACTGACATTCTGAGATGCTAGCAGTTAGCCTTTTCACACTTGAATTTTGCCAGGACTTGATTCAATCCATCATAGCTCTCCAGCAATGCTGAGGCTCCCAATGCAGATGAAGAAGCTGCATCTTTCTGTGTTTGGAGAGACAGACGAGGAAGAATCATGGAGACTCCATTCCAGTTTTATTAAGGAGTTTTTTTTTTTTTTCTCTTTGAAGAGAGACCGAGATGACTATACGAATTGCTATGGCTGTTGTTTCTACCAGAGTAAGTGTGCTACCTTCAAGTCATAGCACAGCCTTTTTAACGCCCTTAGAGGGCCTCCATGAGGGCATGATTGGCACTCATTATGCATAATAGACTAGGCAAGAATCTAGCTGCCTTCAGTGCTCTCCTTCAGCACAGAGGATCCTCAGAGCAGCGCCGCACCAGGAACCCACCTGCCAGGCACAGCCCAGGGCCACCTGTGTCTCTTGCATCATTCATTAGCAGGTGTCTTTGCCTCAGCTCACAAAACACAAGAGTCTCGAGCAAGCAAGAGCTCACGTCTGAGATACGTTTCGGAGCTGCCAGGACATCTCCTATGAGACAGACCTCCATCAGGTTCAAGTTCTGGGGAAAAAAGAATAAACGAGTGACACCCCAACTTTCTTGTCTCAGGATGGCACCCCGTGTTCTCCATCATCCTGTCTTCCAGAGAAGGCCTCGCTTCCAAGCTAGATTCTAGTCCCTTTCATTTATCTTCACAACAGATGCTCACAGTTCACTTTGCAGACGGTTACACATGGGGGCTAATTTTAGGGATTATCTCCTTGGAGTTTATTTTGGGTTTCAGAGATTTGCATTGAGGTCTGTTAATAAGCCCAGCCTGGGACTTCCCTGATGGTCCAGTGGTTAAGAATCAGCCTGCCAATGCAGGGGATGCTGGTTAGATCCCTGGTTGGGGAAAATCCCACATGTCTCAGGACAGCTGAGCCTATGTAACACAACTACTGAGGCTCGCAGCCTAGAACTTGTGCTCCTCAATGTGGGAGGCCACGACGGTGGGAAGCCTGAGCATGGAAACAGAGAGGAGCCCCTGCTCCGGGCAACTAGAAAAAGCCTGTATGTAGCAACGAAGACCCAGGGCAACCAAAAAAAAAATATATATATATATATGTATATATATCTAAGCACAGCCTACAGGGCTGTGTGCATATGTGTGTGTGTATGTGAAATTTATCAACCTTCTTGAGTAACTCTGAATACCAGTTTTTTCAGAATATTTTCTATGGATTGCTAATTTCATGCCAGAATTCAAATGGAAATTTAAACCAAAAGAAAGTTGCTTAGTTGCATCTGATTCTTTGTGACTCCATGGACTATAAAATCCATGGAATTCTTTAGCTATTCCCTTCTCCAGGGTATCTTTCCCACCCAGGGATCAAACTCAGGTCTCCCACATTGCATGCAGAGTCTTTACCAGCCACCAGGGAAGCCCAAAAGAAATCAAAAGAACATAAAGATAAATAGTGGAGCTTGCTTGCTTTTCACCCCATTTATTCTGTTGGTGACTTTTCAATGGTGATTTTTTTTTTTTCCTTACCCTGTATATTTTTATGTCAGACTCTGATTTCTGAAGCTTTATTTTTAGTCCTCATAAGGAACAGCATTGATTTTCATGCTATGTTCTAACCTCGGGAGCAGTTCTGTAGGTTAGCTCAATTTCATAAAGACTGGAAAACTGGAGCTCAGAGAAGTGACTTATTTTACCCACTTGGTAGGAAGGTGTCAGAAACGATGCCAGAATCCATGTTCCTTTGTCTCAAGGTTGGTGCTACTTCCTTAGTGGCTCCAAGGTCATGTACAGTCTGCACTGAGGTCCTTTTGGATAGAGGCTCGTGAATGACCCAGGCAGAGTTGAGATTAAATCCATATGGAAACTTCAGGACAACTGTGGAGATGAAAATAGACTCCTCAGCTCGACTTGGCCAAATCAACATTTGTCAGGGAGAGCCCTGGGATTGGGGATTTTTTGCACACACTCCTTGACATTGTGGTGATTTTAAGGCTTTGATATTATTAGACCTGAGGTCAGAAAGCCCGGATGTTATCTGTGACTGTCATGAGTCACATATTTTTAAGTAGAACTGTTAGTTCTCTGAGTCTTTAACTACATTTGTAAAATAAAGACAAACATTGCTTAGTTGTAAGGAAAACATAATATCAACTTTCTGAAAGCATTTTTTGACTTATAATGAAGTAGAGATAATTGCTACTAGTATTTCTGAAAAGTTAGGCAACCCATTTGCTGGATCGCATGTTTTCCCCCAGTAAGTTCTGCTGTTTCAAGGAAGTGGAAAACGAAAAAAAAAAAACACCTTGATTTAAAAATGTGGAATCAAGCCACATCTACGAGTGGCTTGATTCTGTATTTGAAAAGGACGTATTTGTTATGGTTCCACAGTTTCTGTCTTTGTTATTTTCCCTTAATACTTTATAAAATAACTTATCAAATCAAAAATTGATCTACATGTACTTTGGAGACATTTTAAATGCTCATCAAAACAAATGGAATCTAGTCAACATTTTTTTTTTTTTAATACTGCTGTTGGTGATAGTTTGATTAACCATAGGCAGGTTTAATCTTCAAATCTCAGGCCCACGGTCTCTTCCCCAAGCCTGAAATTATAGTAAGAGCTTGGCTAGGTTGGATTCAGGATTATCTGTCCTAAATCAGGGGTGTAGTGTTAGTTTTCATGATTATGGCTTCAATTACTCAGAGTAAGTCCTACTTTCCTGACCCCCATCTTCCCACTCCCCTCCAAATGAACTTGCTCTCTCTCAGGCTTCTTTTTTTTGGTTTCCCCTAGCTTTTTTAGATATAATTTACATATAACATTGTATTAATTTAAGATGTATAACATAATGATTATATATATATGTTATATAGTAATATAATGTAATAAGTAACAATATACATAATAATGTAATACATTATAATATGTCTAATTATTTATATATAATCATTTTATTTATGTAATGGAATGATTACTCAGTAGGTTTAGTTAACATCCATCACCTCGATATTTACAATTTTCTTTCTTTGTGATGAAAAGTTTTCAAAATTGAGTATCTTGGCAACTTTCAAATATATAATACTGTCAACTACAGTCCCCATGGTGCACTGCATCCCCAGAGCGTATCTATCTTATAACTGGAAGTTTGTAACCTTTGACCACCTTCATCCATGTTCCCTATTCCTGTCCCCAATCTCTGGCAATCACCCATCTTTCCTGTTTCAATATGAGTTTTCTTCATTTTAGAGTCAACATTTACATGAGATTATACAGCATTTTCTCTATTTATGTCACTTAGCACAGTGCCCTCAAGGTATATCCATATTATTGAAAAAGGCTAGATTTCCTTCTTCGTATGGCTAAATAACATCCCACTATCTCTAAATGCCACATTTACTTGTCCATTCACTTATCAAGGAACAATTTGTTTGTTTCCATGTCTTTGCTATAGTATATAATGCTGCTATGAACATGAGGGTGCAGTTATCCTTTCAAGATAATGATTTTGTTTCCTTCAGATAAACACCCAGGAGTGTCTTCTCTGGATCATTTGGTAGTTCTGCTTTTAGTTGTTTATGCTGATCCTGGTTCACGTTTCAAGTTTGGCCTGAGTATCATCTTGTCTGTGACTTGAACCCCCAATCTATATCTCATCTCCCCTATATCTGGGGCTCCATACCCCTTCTTGTAACCTGTGGCTTACCTTTGAATAAGGAACCTTACCAAATTCAATATGCTACTGTGAACAGGAATAAGCCTTATTTTGATAACCAGACTTTCCAGGCACTGCCTCTAATTTCAAACTTCTAAAAAATCTTGACTGTTGCCTTGCACTGGATCCCATCACCTCTCCTTTACTCCAGGATATGGCTTCAGAAATAATCCCCCGTCCTGTGTTTTAACTACTTTTCCTCTCTCTTAGATCATACATATCAACAACTATACATGCTTGTTATGTCAGAAGACAAGATGATATCTTTGATCCCATAGGACTTCTGGGCTACTGTCTCATTTTACTGTGTTTATAGTAAAACTCTTCAGAGTATTGTATTTACTCACTCCCCTTTTACACTTCTTTTTCCTAGAACCCACTGTTAATCCACCATATCAGGAAACTACTCTTGTCAGTCTCTACCCAGTGATCCCACTATTGCTATGTCCATCTGTGAATATTCAGTTCTTTCCTCACATTTCCTATGAACCAAGAAATTAAAAGACTCTTGCTCCTTGGAAGAAAAGTAATGACCAATCTAGACAGCATATTAACAAGCAGAGACATTATTTTGCCAACAAAGGTCTGTCTAGTCAAAGTTTTGGTTTTTCCAGTAGTCATGCATGGATGGACTATAAAGAAAGCTAAGCGCCAAAGAATTGATGCTTTTGAACTGTGGTGTTGGAGAAGACTCTTGAGAGTCCCTTGGACTATAAAGAGATCCAACCAGTCCATCCTAAAGGAAATCAGTCCTGGATATTCATTGGAGGGACTGATGCTGAAGCTGAAACTCCAATACTTGGCCACCTGATTGAAGAACTGACTCATTGGAAAAGACCCTGATGCTGGGAAAGATTGGAGGCGGGAGAAGGGGACAACAGGACGAGATGGTTGGATGGCATCACCAACTCAATGGACATGAGTTTGAGTAAGCTCCAGGAGTTGATGATGGACAGGAAAGCCTGGCGTGCTGCAGTCTGTGGGGTCACAAAGAGTCAAACATGACTAAGTGACTGGACTAAACTGAACTCACTATGAGTAATAATACAAGGGTCTGTCTACCTCACCTTGGAGTGTTTTCTTCATTTGGCTTCAAAGATTCTACTCCTTCATTTCTCCTACCTCACTCTCTTCTCTTCTTCATTCTTCTCTATTAGTTCTTCTTCATCTTTCCAGTCTCCAAATATTTAAAGATAGGTACCTCTATCTCTCTGTTTCTCTTCCTTGTCTCTGTTTCACTTCACCAAAGTCAGATTTACTGTGATGTAATTTGTAGCAATAAAGCTCTCCCTTTTTTGGTGTTTGGTTCTGTGAAATTTGATAGACACAGATATGCATGTAATCACCACCACAATTGAGATTAGAGCATCTCTATCACCCCACAATTTCCCTAACTCCTTTGTAGGATAGGGCTTCCTTGTGTGCTACAGTCCATGGGGTCAGAAATGACTTAGCAACTGAACAACAACAACAAATTAGATTGAATAGATTCACCATAGTTTATCTATTTACCAGTCAAAACACACTGGGCTATTTCCAGTTTCAGGCAATTACGAATAAGCATTCACATACAAATATTTGGCATATGCTTTCATTATTTGGGGAAAATACCTATGAGTAGAATTACTGTGTCATATTGTAAGTACATGTTTAACTGTACTGTATTAGACACTACTAAACAGATTTTCAAAGTCACTGTACCATTTTCATTACCTCAACAACCCAGAATCAGAGTTCAATTTGCTCTATATTTTTTTTTCCATCACTTGGTATTGCCAACTTATTTCATACTCTAATTGAGGTATGGTGATAACCTAAGGTTGTAAAGACTTTCTCCTATGTTTCTTTCAAAAGTTTTCTAGCTTTATGTGATATACTCATATTTATTATTAATTTTAGGGTTTTTTAATACACATATATAGCATGAGGTATGGATAGATTATTTTTTTTTCCTGTTAGCACACTGTTTCAAAGTTAGGGAAAAAACAGTCAGCCTTTCACTATTAAGAATGATATTAGCTGTAGGTTGTTTTTAGGTGACCTTTATCAGATTGATAAAGTTGACTTTAGTTTCTAATTGGTTTAAAGTTTTCAACATAAATGCATTTTATAAAATATTTTGTCTATATCTCTTGAAACAATTTTATTCTTATTTAATTCTCTTGATATCATGAATTGCATTGATGGATTTTAATTCAAACTAAATTTAGATAGCTGGGAGCTCCTTACTGTGGTTCTCTTGCATTTTTGCATAAGTTGGAGTGTATAGAACACATTTTTGGTTTTGGTTATGAGCCTTACACTTTCCAGTGAGTACTTTGGGTAGATTCATTAAAATGCTGGCCAAATTCCCTTCCAGGACTGAAAGTCTTATTCTTCCATCTGCTGGGAATATTGCAAAAGATGACCATCAACTATTAGCCCTCTATAAGAATAGCCATAGCTGATAAAACATCTGCTTCACCAAAGGTCTGTAGAGCCTTTGCAGGACGTCTACACAGTCAATCACTGATCAATATAGAGGTGTAATAATATCCAGGATGCACAATAATGTCCAGGATACACAATATCCAGGTGACCTGTATAAGGTCAACCAAACAACCTGCAGCTAATATTATTCTTAATGGTTGCTATTCCTTGTTGTTCAGTTGCTCAGTCATGTCTGACTCTTTGTGATCCCATGGATTGCAGCATGCTGGGATTCTGGTCCTTCACCATCTCCTGGAGCTTGCTCATTCTCAACGGTGATACACAATCTTGCAACAATGCTGAAAGTCCATTCCAGCTCTAGAACCTTCCAGGAGACATTACTGAAGCCATCTTCAGAGCCTTATCATAGCTGAACTTCTCCCCTTGCCCCGTGTTGCTTCTGTATTTTCCCTTCCATAGGGAACCTAAGAGTACTCTCTAATAAATATCTATTATGCATATTTTCCTGGTGACATAAACTGAAACAAATTGTGGTGATGTTGTAACTTTTCTGCTTTTGGGGCTTCCAGATGCCTGCTTTTCTTCCTTCTGCTTTCCACCATTCATATCCATTTCACAGTTATTGGTAGTTTGTCTCTATCTGCTTATTCCTGGGGTATGTGAAGATACTTTATCACATGTTTTTTTTTGGAGAAATTGTCCATTGTGTTTTAACGTGGTATCCTAGTTTTTCTCTTTGTTTTATTTGGGAATGATGAGAGTTGAAATCTTTGATCCAAAAGCTACTGTGCTTCTACTACTATATTTGTTCCAATACTATCTCCCAGTGCACAACCCTTTAGAAAATATTTATTTAAAGAGAAGGATAGAGATGAGGTGGTGGCTTGAGAAGGAAGCAGATTCAGAAAAGACAATTTAGGATAATAGATTCTCATTAATTATATTTTTTAATTTAACACTGAATTGAGGAAATAATGTGAAAAGGACAAGTAATCATAAAACCTGAGTTCAAGTCCTGATTTTAATAGGTGTCTTGTGATCTGAGGAAATTGCTTATTCCAATTAAATATCAGTTTCTGTGTCTGAAAAGTGAAAATGCAAATGCCTTCCCTAGCTATATTACAGGCATATTGTGAGGATAAAAAGTCCACATTTCAAGTGGAACCTCCAAATAAACACGAAGCAAGTTAAGAGTAACTTCCCATCAGAAAGTCATATAGGATATGCACAGTGTGGCAAATTCAACCACTGATGGAATTGACAGAAAGCCAGTAAGCCAAAAGAAATTAGCTGGCATGCATTAACTCCAACAGCACAATTTCTCAAGCAGTTCCAAGTGGGATAAAGGAAGACAGCTTGGATTTTTTCAGTTTTACCATCAAAACCTCCAAAGGGTACAAAAAAAAGTTTTACGGAGGTTAATCTATGGCAAGCACAATTGACTGGTGCCGTTGACTTCAGAATGCAAATGTGTTTGTTTTGGCAAGGGGAAAGAAGATGAATAAAGAGTAAAAACAAAAGAGCCCATTTCTTCTGTAAATCTTTCAGTGTTCTTGCAACAATGAGGACTTTCTCTCCTGGGGAGACAAGATTCCTAGGAGGGAATGTGAAAAGAAAAAATTAAAGGAAGGGAAAAAAATAACACAAAACAAAATAACCTTAGGGCTCTAAGAAGTGTCCTCATTCTTGGCTTTGTTTTATATCTTAATTGTTGTTGTATTTCTGTTTTTCATAGTAAGTTTTCTGGGAAAAGCCACAGATTTCTGCAATGTAGGCACTTAATCAATATTCAGTAGAGAGCATGTGGCCCCAAGCATTCTTGCATAGTAATTTTTTAAAAAATATATATATATTTTAAAATAAACCACTGTCATATAACCAAATGCAGGATTTGAAAGCAAAACAAATACTTTTACTAAGGACTATTGCCAAAAATAATACAGGGAGTACTCCAAATCATGGAGTTTGACATTATAGAAATTCATATGATTTGGGGTCATTATTTAGACCTATATAAAATTGAATGCCCCAATGATTCTGAAGATTCATGTACATAATCTCATCACTAAGCACTTGTGGGTTGGGAAGATCCCCTGGAAAAGGGAAAGGATACCCACTCCAGTAGGTTGGTCTGGAGAATTCCATGGACTGTATAGTCCATGGGGTCACAAAGAGTCAGACATGACTGAGCGACTTTCACACACACAAAGCACTACTATAATGCTATCATCTTTTACTCCAGCTGTGCCATCAATGTACAGCACAATAAATATGAAATACCAAGATGCTACATGTAGCTAAAACGACTGTAACTGGGAGTAAGACATAAGGGTTGAGATATAGAAACATCTATGACATGTCAGAAATACTATGCCCACATTGGAGTAGTGATCTTTATATCAGACAAAATAAACATTAAAATAAAGAATATTACAAGAGATAAGGAAGGACACTACATAATGATCAAGGGATCAATCCAAGTGGAAGACATAAGAATTGTAAATATCTATGCACTCAACATAGAAGCACCTCAGTACATAAGACAAACACTAACGGACATAAAAGGAGAAATTGACAGTAACACAATAATAGTAGGAGACTTTAACATCCCACTCACACCAAGGGATAGATCATCAAAACAGATGGAATAAGGAAGCACAAGTCAATAGTAGAGATTAATAAAACTAAAAGCTGGTTCCTTGAGAAGAGAGGCACAATTGACAAGCCTTTAGCCAGAATTATCAAGAAAAAAAGAGAGAAGAATGAGATCAAAATTAGAAATGAAAAAGGAGAGGTTACAACAGACAATGCAGAAACATAAAGGATTATAAAAGACTGTTATGAACAAATATATGGCAATAAGATGGATAACCTGGAAGAAATGGATAGATTCTTAGAAAAGTCCAATCTCCAAGACTGAACCAGGAAGAGATAGAAATTATGAACAATGCAATTACAAACACTGAAATTGAAGCTGTGATCAAAATTCTCCCAAAAAACAAAAGCCCAGGACAGATGGCTTCACAGAAAAATCCTATCAAACATTTAGAGAAGAGCTAATGCCTATCCTTCTAAAACTTTCAAAAGATTGCAGAGGAAGGAACACTTTCAAACTCATTCTACGAGGCCACCTTCACCCTGATACCCAAACCAGACAAAGACAACACACAAAAAAGAAAACTACAGGCCAATGTCACTGATGAACATAGAAGCAAAAATTCTCAACAAAACTTTAGCAAACAGAATTCAGCAACACATCACAAAGCTCATACACCATGATCAAGTTAGGTTTATTCCAGGAATGCAAGGATTCTTCACAAATCAATGTGATACACCATATTAACAAATTAAAAGATAAAAATCATATGATATTCTTAATAGATGCAGGAAAAGCCTTTGACAAAATTCAGCACCCATTTATGATTAAAACTCTTCAAAAAATGGGTATAGAGGGAACCTGCCTCAACATAGTAAAGGCCACATATGATAAACCTACAGCAAACATTGTTTTAAATGGTGAAAAGCTGAAAGCATCCCCCCTAAACTCAGAAGCAAAAAAAGGGTGTCCACTTTCACCAATATTATTCAACATAGTTCTGGAAGTCCTAGCTACAACAATCAGAGAAGAAGAAGAAATAAAAGGAATCCAGATCAGAAAAGAAGTAAAGCTCTCACTGTTTGCAGGTGACATGATGCTGTACATAGAAAACCCTAAAGATAGCATCAAAAAATTACTAGAGCTAATCAGTGAATTTAGCAAATTTGCAGGATACAAAATCAATACACAGAAATCACTTGCATTTCTATATACTAACAATGAAAAATCAGAAAAAGAATTTAAGGAATCAATCTCATTCCCCATTGCAACAAAAAGAATTAAATATTTAAGATAAGCTTACCTAAGGAGACAAAAGAGCTGTACAGAGAAAAATATAAGATGCTAATGAAAGAAATCAAAGATGACACAAACAGATGAAGAAATATTCCATGTTCCTGAGTAAGAATCAGTACTGTGAAAATGACTATACTACCAAAAGCAATCTACAGATTCAATGTGATCCCTAACAAATTACCAATGACATTTTTCACAGAACTAGAACAAAAAATTTCACAATCCATATGGAAACACAAAAGACCTCGAATAGCCAAAGCAGTCTTGAGAATGGAGCTGTAGGAAGCAACCTTCCTGACTTTAGATTATACTGCAAAGCTACAGTCATCAAGACAGTATGGTACTGTCCCAAAAACAGAAATATAGACCAATGGAACAAGATAGAAAGCCCAGAAATAAACCCATCCACATATGGGTACCTTATTTTTGAAAAAGGAGGCAATAATATACAATGGGACAAAGACAATATATGGTGCTGAGAAAATTGGACAACCACATGTGAAATGATGAAATTAGAACACTTCCTAACACTATCAGTTCAGTTTAGTTTAGTCACTCAGCAGTGTCCAACTCTTTGCGACCCCATGAATTGCAGCACGCCAGGCCTCCTTGTCCACAACCAACTCTGGAGTCCACCCAAACCCATGTCCATTGAGTTGGTGATGCCATTCAACCATCTCATCCTCTGTTATCCCCTTCTCCTCCTGCCCTCAATCTTTCCCAGCATCAGGGACTTTTCAAATGGGTCAGCTCTTTGCATCAGGTGGCCAAAGTATTGGAGTTTCAGCTTCAACATCAGTCCTTCCAATGAACAACCAGGACTGATCTCCTTTAGGATGGACTGGTTGGATCTCCTTGCAGTCCAAGGGACTCTCAAGAGTCTTCTCCAACACCACAGTTCAAAAGCATCAATTTTCAGCATTCAGCTTTCTTCACAGTCCAACTCTAACATCCATACACGACCACTGGAAAACCATAGCCTTGACTAGATGGACCTTTGTTGGTAACGTAATGTCTCTACTTTTGAATATGCTATCTAGTTTGGTCATAACTTTCCTTCCAAGGAGTAAGCGTCTTTTAATTTCATGGCTGCAATCACCATCTGCCATGAGTTTGTAGCCCAGAAAAATAGAGTAACCACTGTTTCCACATCTATTTGCCATGAAGTGATGGGGCCAGATGCCATGATCTAAGTTTTCTGAATGTTGAGCTTTAAGCCAACTTTTTCACTCTCTTCTTTCACTTTCATCAAGAGGCTCTTTAGTTCTTCTTCACTTTCTGCCATAAGAGTGGTGTCATCTGCATATCTGAGGTTATTGATATTTCTCCCAACAATCTTGATTCCAGCTTGTGCTTCCTCCAGCCCAGCATTTCTCATGATGTACTATGCCTATAATTTAAATAAGCAAGGTGACAGTATACAGCCTTGACATAATCCTTTTCCTATTTGGAACCAGTCTGTTGTTCCATTCCAGTTCTAACTGTTAATTTCTAACCTGCATAAAGGTTTCTCAAGAGGCAAGTCAGGTGGTATGGTATTCCCATCTCTTTTAGAATTTTCCACAGTTTATTGTGATCCACACAGTCAAAGGCTTTAGCATAGTCATTAAAGCAGAAATAGATGGTTTTCTGGAAGTCTTGCTTTTTTGATAATCCAGTGAATGTTGACAATTTGATCTCTGGTTCCTCTGCCTTTTAAAGCAGCTTGAACATCTGGAAGTTCACGGTTCACATATTGCTGAAGCCTGGCTTGGAGAATTTTAAGCATTACTTTGCTAGCGTGTGAGATGAGTGCAATTGTGCAGTAGTTTGAGCATTCTTTGGCATTGCCTTTCTTTGGGATTGGAATGAAAACTGACCTTTTCCAGTCCTGTGGCCACTGCTGAGTTTTCCAAATTTGCTGGCATATTGAGTCCAGCACTTTCACATTGTCATCTTTAAGGATTTGAAATAGCTCAACTGGAATTCCATTACCTCCACTAGCTTTGTTTGTAGTGATGCTTCCTAAGGCCCACTTGACTTCACATTCCAGGATGTCACTCTAGGTGAGTGATCACACCATTGTGATTATCTGGGTGGTGAAGATCTTTTTTGTACAGTTTTTCTGTGTCACCTCTTCTTAATATCTTCTGCTTCTGTTAGGTCCCTACCATTTCTGTCCTTTATGGAGTCCATCTTTGCATGAAATATTCCCTTGGTATCTCTGATTTTCTTAAAGAGATCTCTAGTCTTTCCCATTCTATTATTTTCCTCTATTTCTTTGCATTGATCACTGAGGAAGGCTTTCTTATCTCTCCTTGCTATTCTTTGGAACTTTGCATTCAGATGCTTATATCTTTCCTTTTCTCCTTTGCTTTTCACTTCCCTTCTTTTCACAGCTATTTGTAAGGCCTCCTCAGACAGCCATTTTGCTTTTTTGCATTTCTTTTTCTTGGGGATGGTCTTGATTCCTATGTTTTGTACAATGTCATATAGTTCATTAGGCACTCTGTCAGATCTAGTCCCTTAAATCTATTTCTCACTTGCACTGTATAGTCTTAAGGGATTTGATTTAGGTTATACCTGAATGGTCTAGTGGTTTTCTCCACTTTCTTCAATTTCAGTCTGAATTTGGCAATAAGGAGTTCATTATCCTAACACCATACACAAAGATAAACTCAAAATGGATTAAAGACCTAAATGTAAGACCAGAAACTATAAAACTCTTACAGGAAAACACAAGCAGAACACTCAATGACATAAATCAAAGCAAGATCCTCTATGACCCACCTCCTAGAATAAGGGAAATAAAAACAAAAGTAAACAAGTGGGACCTGATTAAGCTTAAAAGCTTTTGCACAGCAAAGGACACTATAAGCAAGGTGAAAATACAACTCTCAGAATGGGAGAAAATTATAGCAAATGAAACAACTGACAAAGGATTAATTTCCAAAATATAAAAGCAGCTCATATAACTCAATGCCAGAAAAACAAACAACCCAATCAAAAAGTGGGAAAAAAGACTTAAGCAGACATTTCTCCAAAGAAGACATACAGATTGTGAACAAACACATAAAAAGATGCTCAACATCACTCATCATTAGAGAAATGCAAATCAGAACTACAATGAGATATCACTTCACACCAGTAAGAATGGCCATCATCAAAAAGTCTACAAACCATAAATACTGGAGAGGGTATGGAGAAAAGGGAACAGTTTTATGCTGTTGGTGAGAAAGTAAATTGATACAGCCACTATAGAAGACAGTATAGAAATTCCTTATAAAACTAGGAATAAAAGCACCATATGACCCAACAATACCACTCTTAGGCATATACCCTGAGGAAAACAAAATTGAAAAAGACACATGTATCCCATTGTTCATTGCAGCACCATTTACAATAACCAGAGCATGGAACCAACCTAGATGTCCATTGACGGATGAATGTAAAAAGAAATTGTGGTGCATAAACACAACGTAATATCACTCAACCATAAAAATGAATGCATTTGTGCCAGTTGTGATGAGCTGGATAAACCTAGATCTATTGTACAGAGTGAAGTGAGTCAGAAAGAGGAAGATAAATATTATATTCTAATGCAAATATATGGAATCATGAAAAATGGTTCTGAAGAATTTATTTACAGGGCAGCAATGGAGAAACAGATATATAGAATAGACTTATGGACATGGGGAGACAGGAGGAGAGGGTGAGATGTATGGAAAGAGTAACATGGAAACTTAGATTACCATATGTAAAATAGTTAACACATGTGAATTTGCTGTATGGCTCAGGAAACTCAAACAGGGGTTCTGTATCTATATAGAGGGGTGGGTTGGGGCAGGAGATGGGAAGGAGGTTTAAAAGGAAAGGGATATATGTGTACCTATGGCTGATTCATGTTGAGGTTTGACAGAAAACAGCAAAATTCTGTAAAGCAAGTATTCTCCAATAAAAAATTAATTAATTAAAAAAATACTATTCCCACATAGTATAATAGACAAAAGTGACTCCATAAATGTTATAGGGAAGGGCATAATATCACTGACAGTGAGGAAGATAGAAATATGATAATACTAAAAGAAGCTACAGTTTTCCCCTCTTTTTTTTTCATTTTCAACAGTATCATATATCAAACATGGGTTACAGTATGAAAGAAACAACTTAGAACCCAAGATATGCTCAGGCTTTCCTGTCCTTCACTGTATGCTGGAGTTTGCTCAGGTTCAGGTCCATTGAGTCAGTGATACCATCCAACCATCTCATCCTCTGTCATCCCATTCTCCTCCTGCCTTCAACCTTTCCGAGCATCAGAGTCTTTTCCAATATGTTGATTCTTTGCATCAGATGGCCACAGTGCTGGAGCTTCAGCTTCAGCATCAGTCCTTCCAATGCATATTCAAGGTTGATTTCCATTCGGATTGACTGGTTGGATCTCCTTGCTGTCCAAGGGACTCTCAAGAGTCTTCTCCAGCACTACAGTTCAAAGGCATCAATTCTTCAGCACTCAGCCTTTGTTTATTGTCAAGCTCTCACATTCATACATGACTACTGGTTAAACCATAGCTTTGACAGACCTTTGTTGATGAAGTAGTTTCTCTGCTTTTTAATACACTGTCTGAGTTTCTCAAGAACTAGTAGATCATCCTCAATGGAGAAAGCATGGGAAAACAAGATCCCAAGGGAGAGAAATGCATCAGAAGAGAATTAAACAGAGAATTGCTTTCAATGACCTTGACTTCATTTGTCTAGACTGTGCTAGAAAAATGACATTTATAATACTGATTTTTAAAATTAATTTTTATTGGAGTATAGTTGATTTACAATTTGTGTTATTTTCAGGTATACAGCAAAGTGCTTCAGTTATATGAATCAGTTATAAATATATATCACCACTCTTTTTTTAGATTCCTTTCCTATGTAGGTCATTATAAAAAGTAGAGTTCCCTATGCTTTACAGTAGGTTCTTATTAGTTATTTATTTCATATATAGTAATGTTTATATCTAAATCTCCCAATTTATCTCTCCCCACTTTTCCCTTGGTTACTTAGGATACGATTTTTTTGTTTTCAAGTCTCGAAGCTGATAATCAGAGAACTGTTGTTAGTGATTAGCTTGAAATTTGGGGGTAAATAAACTAGACTCCTGAAGTCTAGAGTCATGCAAATATTGTTTAATTTTTAAAAGTACTGTAGACAGATACAAAACATTGAGTTTAGTTATTAGAGACACTATTTATCATAATTCTTGTCAAAAATAATTCACCAGAAATTTAAAAAAGATGTTGAATGACAAAGTGAATCAGTACTTATGTAAAAAGCATTTGTCAATTAAAAAAATAGCACCGGGTTCATGGAAAATGAGTCAGGCCAAACTAAATGTATTACCGTTTTGACAGGGTTGTTAAACTCAGAAATAGATACATATTTTCACCTTGATTTTAGAAAACATTTGACAAAAACCTCATGATCCCATCATGTTGAAGATGTAAAAATGTGGGTTACATGACAGAGTAATAATTTAATTCATAGGTGATTGAATAAATTATGAGGAAAGAATTAATGAATCAATGTCAAACTAGTCAGAGGTCCCTAGTGTTGCATCTGAGGGTTTTGTATTTAATCCCATTCTGTTTAATATTTTAATTAAGCACTGATATGATTGCAGGTATATAAACACATGTAGATAACATGCAGTAGAGAGTAGTATAAATTATCCTGAATGATAGAATCAAGACTCTGTGGAATCCTGACAGTGTCTTGTAATTATGTAAAAACAAAGAAGGAAATCTCATGTCTAATGGCCTTTTTAATGTTGTTGTTGTTTAGTCATTAAGCCATGTCTGACTGTTTCCAACTCCATAGACTGTAGCCTGCCAGGCTCTTCTGTCCCTGGGATTTCCCAGGCAAGAATACTGGAGTAGATTGCCATTTCCTCTCTAGGGGATCTTTCCAACCCAGGAATCAAACCCAAGTCTCCTTCACTGCAGGCAGAATCTTTACCACTGAGCCACCAGGGAAGACCAATGGTCTTTTATTGTAAATAAAAATTCATCAGATGAGGTTGGATCATTTACTCTTCTGCACCTTACTTATCTCCTTCATATCTGTGAGAAATCCAGCATAAACATAAGCAATACTTAGATCTACCTATGCATACTTCTCATTAACATGTAAAATATGATCTGTCACAAGTCGTTCTCTGGGTCACATTGATGACTTACACTCTAGGGGACATGAGATGGTCCCTTACGTATCTGCTAAGAGAAATGAAGAGAGTCCCTTTCTCTTTATTTGATTAAAAGCTGAAAATAAGCTTAAGAAGTCAGCTATTTGTTCACTTTCTCTGACTACACCTTCCTTCTTTGACATTGTAAAATCCAAATTTAATATCCCAACCACAAGCATCCCATATCAAGACTGCCATCCCAAAACAGTTTTCCACTTGGATCAAGTCATATGCTTTCATTTTCCCCATGTGTTCATTCATTATTTCATTAATATATTTAACATTAATCAAATACTAACTTTGTACCGGAAAGAGTAAAATTAATAAAGTAATTCTTCACATTCATAATATCATAATTGATAAAGGTGACATCAGAAACAGTAATAGGTAATTATAATATGATATGATGAGTTAAAGCATTGAAGAATATGGTGTTTTGGGAATAAATGGAAAAAAGAGTAGGATGTTCTGGGTTAAAAGCCACAGGTAGGCTAATCATATGTTAATATAATAAATTAATATTTATCCTACTAGGGCTTTCAAGAGAAGGCAATAGCACCCCACTCCAGTACTCTTGCCTGGAAAATCCCATGGACGGAGGAGCCTGGTAGGGTGCAGTCCATGGGGTCGCTAAAAGTCGGACATGACTGAGCAACTTCACTTTCACTTTTCACTTTCATGCATTGGAGAAGGAAATGGCAACCCACTCCAGTGTTCTTGCCTAGAGAATCCCAGGGACGGGGGAGCCTGGTGAGCTGCCATCTATGGGGTCACACAGAGTCGGACACGACTGAAGTGACTTAGCAGCAGTAGCAGTACTAGGGCTTTAACCCCAGAACCTAAATTAGGACTTTGGGATTAACATACACACATTTCTCTATATAAAATAGATAACCAAAAAGATCTACTGTATAGCACAAGGAACTGTATTTATCAATAATATTTTGTAATAATTTATAACAGAAAAGAATCTGAAAAAGAATACATATCTGAATTGCTGTGCTGTATGTCTCAAACTAGCACCATTTTGTAAATCAATTGTACTTTAATAAAAAAAAGAAAAGAAAATTTAAAAGTCAAATAGAGTAGAAAAGTTTCCAATAGGTGTTAAAATTAAAAAAAAAAACTGAATGATAATAATAATAACAGCAACAACAACTAGTAAAATTTAGAGGCAGGAGTGGGGTAAAGGATCTTATGGTCCTATAAAAGAATATCTTATTCTTTTGGAAACTTAAGGGAGCAAATCACCACCCTCTTGTTCCTTCTCAAATCATGGAGCTTCAGCTATAGACCCAAAATCTTGGCCAGCACTCTCTCTAGTGGTGGACCTATGAACTACCCCTCTGCAGATTTCCTAAACTGCAGGAATGTGATGGACATGAAGATACCCAAAATGTAAAGAAGCAATAATTCTCTGTCATATCTGGATAAGAATAAAAACTTCAAGACTATAGAAATATATCTCCAAGAAAGCACTTTCAACAAATAAAAAATTGTATCCAGGAGATCTCAGCTAGAAATGGCACCGACCAGAAAACAAACATGCAAAGATATTTGCTGCTGCTGCTGCTGCTAAGTTGCTTCAGTCGTGTCCGACTCTGTGCGACCCCATAGACAGCAGCCCACTAGGCTCCTCTGTCCCTGGGATTCTCCAGGCAAGAACACTGGAGTGGGCTGCCATTTCCTTCTCCAATGCATGAAAGTGAAAAGTGAAAGTGAAGTCGCTCAGTCGTGTCCGACTCTAGTGACCCCATGGACTGCAGCCTACCAGGCTCCTCCGTCCATGGGATTTTCTAGGCAAAAGTACTGGAGTGGGGTGCCATTGCCTTCTCCAACAAAGATATTGAGAGACCTAGAAATCTATGGCACAGTAAAGGACCTGGCCAAGAAGAGGGTTCATTTTGACTCACAGCTAGTGCACTGGCTGATGAGTCATCTCGGCATCTGTATCTTAGTCTTCTTAATTGATGTATTTGGGTTGACCATATGTCCCAGTTTGCCTGGGGCAGTTCTGGTTTATGTCAGTTGTACCAGGTGATGATTAATGGCATCTTATTTCATTCCTTAATGTGCCCCATTTGGGTCATAAAGTATACGGTCAACCTAGTTACATGATATAAGGGTAATGTTCTTTTTCTTATATGGGGGGATTAAATGAGCATGGATTAGTGGAGGTTCAACCGTGACCTAGGTGTTTGGTTCTTGCTTAGTGTGTTTTTACACTAAAGCTTGCCCTTTGGAGCTCATCGTCTCAATGATTCTGATTACTGTTTCTCTCTGTCTTCAATGTGTCATATTAAGGATGAATGGGGAGAGTGTGAGCTGTGAATCTTCTCATAAAATTAATAAAGTTAATTTCACTCAGAAAATAGGAAAGTCTTTCTGAACCACAGGTTGCCGTACAAATTCTGGCCTGTTGAAATTCGCTCTCTTTTTTTTTGTTAATATCTTTTACAAATAATTCTGGAACACTGACATTTTAACTAAACTCTAAAAACCTATGGAAAAGGAAAGAAAATTGGGAAAATGAATGCCCTGTATTTTGGGTTTGGGTTAAGCTGGGCATGCCCACAGCTGCACATTCAACTCCACTAAAAACATAAATAAAAAACAACCTTAATATTCTAATAATAAGTGATTAGTGGAACAAATTATAGAGCATCTGTACAATGGAACACACTGCAGTTTCCAAAATTGCTGGTATAGAGCTATATTTATTGGCATGGAAAATTGCTCACAGCATATTATCAAGTGAAAAAGGCAGGTGCTGAGAAGCAGGTGCAGGGATATTATAAAATTACATAGAAGTATGTAATATATAGTCTATATGTTTATGTGGAAATAGATATGTTTGAAATACTCTTCAAAATATTAATAGTGGTTAACTCTGTGCTGTGTGCTTAGTCTCTCAGTCGTGTCCGACTCTTTGTAACCCCATGGACTGCAGCCCAGCAGACTCCTCTGTCCATAGGATTTCCCAGACCAGAATACTGGAGTGGGTTGGCATTTCCTTCTCTAGGAGATCTTCCTGACCCAGGGATCAAACCAGTGTCTGCTGTGTCTCCTGCACTGCAGGCGGATTCTTTATCCACTGAGCCATCAGGGAAGGTTATCTCTAGGTGGGGTGATTTAAGAGGACTTTTACTTTCTTTTCCTTCAGTGGCAAGCGTATTTGCTCTTAATAATTAAAAAAATTAAAATACTTGATTTACGTGGAATTTCAGAAGAAATGTCTTTAACTAGAGCCTCAGAGGTCAGAATAGCCTATGTACAGATGATGAGACTAGATGTTGATATAAATATCTAAATAGTTAGAACCTACACACACTAGAACTCTTTCTTCCAAGAAGATAAAAACAGAACACCCTTAATACTAACACCACATGTGGACGCCAGGCTTGAAGATGATCCCCAGTGGTTCCTGTCTCTTGGTCATATTGTCCTTGTGTAAATCTGTCCCATTGAGTGTGAATTGGACTTGGGGTGTTACTTATAATGAATTGAATAAGGCCAAAGTGATGCACGTGATTCAGAGACTAGGTCATTAACAGCAGAATGCCATCAACTTTTTCTCTCTGTGTTATTCACTTTGGGAGAAGTCAGCTGCCATATCATGAAAATATTTAGTACCCTAAGAAGAGAGCTAACGGGTTAAGAACTTGGATCTCTGGGTAACAAGCAACCAAAGAGAAACAGAAGCCTGCCAACAACTTCTGTGACTGTAACCTTCACCAACACATGAGGGCAGTGTCCTGAGGGACCCTATGCCAGAACCAGTTAGCTAAGCCACTCCCTGGATTCCTGAGCCACAGAAGCAGAGTGAGATAATACATGCTTATTGTCATAAGCTGGTAAGTTTCTGGCATCATCTGTTACGAGGCAAAGGGTAACTAACACACTTCCAAACACACTTGACAAGATTTCTTTCTGGAAGCATGTAGCTAAGGCACCCTAATCTCAGTCAGCTTTTGTTTTCATGTCAGGCGCACTTCCTCCCCTACTAATGAAAGATTCCTTGAATTGTCTGTTATGCTTTCTTTTCCCCTCTGTTTTTCAGTATCAATTGTATTTCGTGTTCTTGGCACTGAGTTTCTAGTCAGATATCGAAAAAGTGTATGACAGTTGGTTTGGGGTTGAAAGCTTGCCTGAAATTGAGATTCCAGATGCATTGCTTGTTCTGACCTCTGGCCTGTTTTCCCCTCAGAGTTTCTTCCTCTAAAGCTGGCCCATAATCCAAGTGTCTTTTCCACATCTACTCACTTAGTTGATAACTCAGCATGTAAATCACACCTCTTCCTGGCATAAGAGCCTAAAGATTGTGGAGTATTTGTTAGTCCTTGGAAATGTAGATGATTTATAATTGAATACCAAAACAAAAAAGAAACTACTTCCTTTTTGGTCATGATGGATTATGAATGCTGGACTAATTCTTTGCCTGCAAAAACAGCAACAATGACAAAAAGTAGACAAAATATAGGAAAATGTTTTCCAGCTTTACCAACAGAGATCACAGGGCTGTGGTCCCAGTGAAATAAAATATAACACAGAAACAAAAACAGGTGAGACTAACAGTAAGCAAGAACATAATAGACTTAAATCAGTCATATTAACTTTAAAAATTATTTGTAAAGGGACTAAAAATTTCAGTGAAAGGTAGAAATTAGCAGATGATAAATAAACAAGATATTGTGTACTGTTGACATGAAACACACTTTAAATAAAAGGACATAAGTGAGTTGAAAGCAAAAAGGAGAGGATACCTCTTGTAAACAGTAATCAAAGGAAAGCCGGAGTGGCTGTGGTAATATCAGATAATGTAGACTTTCAAACAAGTAATGTTACCTGGGACAAAAAGAATTTTACAATGATACAAGTGTCAGTTTTTCAAGGAGATAAAAGATGCTAAAATGCATCCCATAATAGAGCTTTAAAATGCACGATAAAAGCTAATGAAACAAAAGCCCTAGATTTTCAAAAAAAGTCAACAATTACAATTTTAGGTTTTATCATTTCTCTCTCAGGAACTGATAGAGCAGACACAATATCACTAAAGAACAGAAAAACACTATCAGCTAACTGGACCTAATTGATATTTATAAAATACCCCCAAATTGTAGAATGTGGAGTGATTTCAAGTCTTATTAAAATTCACAAAGGTAGTCCATATGCTGGGCTGTAAAACAACTCAACAAATTTTGAATAAATTAAATCATACAATCTGTCAATACTGAAATTGTAGTATAAAACCATTTAAAAATCTGAAAATAGATATTTTGGTATTTAAGCAAGAAGTCATCAAAATAACACAGGATCAAAAAATAATTTGTAATATTTAGTTCTATTTAGCATGTAATTAATACTAAATAAAAATTATAAATAAAAATATAATTAAATAATAAATACAAAAGTAATTTCTATTATACAGTGAATATTTTTAATAAAGATACAAATTTGTACATATAGCTGAGTACTGGTTAGGGGATATCTATAGTTTGAAATGATTCTATTAGAAAAAAGTCATAGGTTCAAAATTAATAATCTAATCTAAGGTGAAATATTATAAGTGGAATTTAATATTTAAGGGACTAGATCTGATAGACAGAATGCCTGATGAACTATGGATGGAGGTTTGTGACACTGTACAGGAGACAGGGATCAAGACCATCCCCATGGAAAAGAAATGCAAAAAAGCAAAATAGCTGTCTGAGGAGGCCTTACAAATAACTGTGAAAAGAAGAAAAGCAAAAAGCAAAGGAGAAAAGAAAAGATATTCCCATTTGAATGCAGAGTTCCAAAGAATACCAAGGAAAGATAAGAAAGCCTTCCTCAGAGATCAATACAAAGAAATAGAGGAAAATAATAGAATGGGAAAAGACTAGAGATCTCCTCAAGAAAATGAGAGATACCAAGGGAACATTTCACGCAAAGACGGGCTCGATAAAGGACAGAAATGGTATGGACCTAACAGAAGCAGACAATATTAAGAAGAAGTGGCAAGAATACACAGAAGAACTGTACAAAAAAGATCTTCACGACCCAGATAATCACGACGGTGTGATCACTCACCTAGAGCCAGACATCCTGCAATGTGTCAAGTGGGCCTTAGAAAGCATCACTACAAACAAAGCTAGTGGAGGTGATGGAATTCCAGTTGAGCTATTTCAAATCCTGGAAGATGATGTTGTGAAATTGTTGCACTCAATATGTCAGCAAATTTGGAAAACTCAGCAGTGGCTAGAGGACTGGAAAAGGTCAGTTTTTATTCCAATCCCAAAGAAAGGCAATGCCAAAGAATGCTCAAACTACTGCACAATTGCACTCATCTCACACACTAGTAAAGTAATGCTCAAAATTCTCCAAGCCAGGCCTCAGCAATACATGAACCGTGAACTTCCAGATGTTCAGGATGGTTTTAGAAAAGGCAGAGGAACCAGGGATCAAACTGCCAACATCATCTGGATCATGGAAAAAGCAAGAGAGTTCCAGAAAACCATCTATTTCTGCTTTAATGACTATGCCAAAGCCTTTGACTGTGTGGATCACAATAAACTGTGGAAAATTGTGAAAGAGATGGGAATACCAGACCACCCAACCTGCCTCTTGAGGAACCTGTATGCAGGTCAGGAAGCAACAGTTAGAACTGGATATGCAACAACAGACTGGTTCTAAATAGGAAAATCACTACGTCAAGGCTGTATATTTTCACCCTGCTTATATGCAGAGTACATCATGAAAAATGCTGGGCTGGAAGAAGCACAAGCTGGAATCAAGATTGCTGGGAGAAATATCAATAACCTCAGATATGCAGATGACACCACCCTTATGGCAGAAAGTGAAGAGGAACTCAAAAGCCTCTTGATGAAAGTGAAAGAAGAGAGTGAAAAAAAATGTCTTAAAGCTCAACATTCAGAAAACTAAGATCATGGCATCTGGTCCCATCATGTCATAGGAAATAGATGGGGAAACAGTGTAAACAGTGTGAGACTTTATTTTGGGGGCTCCAAAATCACTGCAGATGGTGATTGCAGCCATGAAATTAAAAGATGCTTATTCCTTGGAAAGAAAGTTATGACCAACCTAGATAGCATATTCAACAGTAGAAACATTACTTTGCCAACAAAGGTCTGTCTAGTAAAGGCTATGGTTTTTCCAGTGGTCATGTAGGGATATGAGAGTTGGACTGTGAAGAAAGCTGAGCACCAAAGAATTGATGCTTTTGAACTGTGGTGTTGGAGAAGACTCTAGAGAGTCCCTTGGACTGCAAGGAGATCCAACCAGTCCATCTTAAAGGAGACCAGTCCTGGGTGTTCATTGGAAGGACTGATGCTGAGGCTGAAACTCCAATACTTTGGCCACCTCATGTGAAGAGTTGACTCATTGGAAAAGACCATGATGCTGGGAGGGATTGAGGGCAAGAGGAGAAGTGGACGACAGAGGATGAGATGGCTGGATGGTATCCCCGACTCGATGCACATGCGTTTGGGTGAACTCCAGGAGTCGGTCATGGACAGGAAGGCCTGACATGCTGCAATTCATGGGGTCGAAAGAGTCGGACACGACTGAGTGACTGAACTGAACTGAACTGAAATATTAAGAATCTAGAAAAATAAGAGTAATAATGAGATAAAACACAAATTGTCAATATCAGGAATGAAGGAGATACCATTACTAAGAATCTTATCAAAATTAAAATAATCTTAAAAGATGATTATGAAACACTTTTATGCCCTTAAACTCTTTAGTTTAAATAAAATGGAAGAATTCCTTGAAAGCACATAGTGCCAAAACTGCCTAAAAAAGAAACAGAGGATATGAAGAGCCCTATACCCTTAGCAAAAGTTACTTTGTATTAAGTATCTTTCCACAAAGGAAGTTTCTGGCATAAATGTCCTCATAGGTGGGATTCAGCACATTTTTAAAGTAAAACACATATTAGTTCAGAAAGTAGAGGAGAAGGAAACATTTCACAACTTATTTTATAAAACATGATTGCTAAAACACCAAAACCAGAACAACAGATTATAAACAAAATAACAATATACAAAAATGATAATATGCCATGATCATATTTATCCAGTGCAGGCAAGGTTAATTTAACCGTACAAAATAAATAAATCTACTATGTTAAAAAAAATGTGCACAATCGTCAATAAATACAAAAAGAGCCCACATTGATACCAATCTCTGCAATACATAGAATAAATGAAACTTTTAAAATCTGATAAAGGCCATCTGTAAATAATGTAAATAGGTAACATCATACCATTTTCCCTGGTGGCTCAGAGGTTAACGCGTCTGCCTGCAATGCAGGAGAGCTGGGTTCGATCCCTGGGTTGGGAAGATCCCCTGGAGAAGGAAATGGCAACCCACTCCAGCATTCTTGCCTGGAGAATCCCTTGGACGGAGGAGCCTGGTGGGCTACAGTCCACAGGGTTGCAAAGAGTAGGACGTGACTGAGCGACTTCACTCAGAACATCATGTTTAATGGTGAAGGATATCCATTCCTCCCTATATATGGGAGTACCTGGCCAGTGCAGCAAGACAGCAAACATACAAATGGCACATGCTCTGTTTGCAGTGTCATGTATTGCATACAATGGCATGCAGTAATAAGTAATATAGAAATGAACGTAGTAAAGCAATTATAACACCTTCAGTTCAGTTCAGTTCAGTCACTCAGTCATGTCCGACTCTTTACGACTCCATGAATCGCAGCACGCCAGGCCTCCCTATCAGCAACTCTCGGAGTTAACTCAAATTCATGTCTATTGAGTTGGTGATGCCATCCAGCCATCTCATCCTCTGTCGTCCCCTTCTCCTCCTGCCCCCAATCCCTCCCAGCATCAGAGTCTTTTCCAATGAGTCAGCTCTTTGCATGAGGTGGCCAAAGTATTGGAGTTTCAGCTTCAACATCAGTCCTTCCAATGAACAGCCAGGACTGATTTCCTTTAGAATGAACTAGTTGGATCTCCTTGCAGTCCAAGGGACTCTCAAGAGTCTTCTCCAACACCACAGTTCAAAAGCATAAATTCTTCAGCACTCAGCTTTCTTCACAGTCCAGTTGTCACATCCATACATGACTACTGGAAAAACCTTAGTGAAAACTATAAAATTTGCTGAAATAAATTTAAAAATCTAAAGAAAAGCAGAAATACACATGTTCATGCTTTTGAAGTATCAATATTTTTCTTTTAGCCCTCCCAAATTGATCAATAGATTTTACACAGCATAAAGCAAATTACAGCAGGATTTTGTTTCATTAATTTGTAAGCCACATTTTCATGCCAAAACTTAGAATTGCCAAAACAATTTTGAAAAAGGCCAAACTATAATTCAACATAAAGCTTCAATAATCAAGAGTATGTTAATTTGACATAAAGATAAACAAATAAATCTTTGCAACAGATCCATTTTTCCAAATACAGTCATAATTGTTAATTCATTTTCAACAAATGTTAACATAACAATTCAATGAAGATCATTATTTTTAATAAATTATGTAAAAACAATTGGATATATGCATGCATTTACATGGAATAAAATTAATCTCAGCTTCTGGTTTACACTACATTATTGCTGTTCAGTTGCTAAGTCATGTCTGATTCTTTGCAACCCCATGGACTGCAGCACACCAGGCTCCTCTGTCCTTCACTGTATTCCAAAGTTTGCTCAAATTCATGTCAGTGATGGCATCCAACCATCTCATCCTCTGTCGTCACCTTCTCCTCCTGTCTTCTATCTTTCCCAGCATCGGGGTCTTTTCCAGTGAGTTGGCTCTTCACATTAGGTGGCCAAAGCATTGGAGCGTCAGCTTCAGCATCAGCGCTTCCAATGAATATTCAGGGTTGATTTCTTTTAGGATCAACTGGTTTAATTATATATGAAAAGTCATTTAAATGGATCAGACACTTAAGTTTAAAATCTAAAATCATGAGGTTTCTAGGAGAAACATTTTTGTGATGGAAGGGCAGGCAAAAATTTATTTGAGGACAATCTCAAATATAATAAAATACAACAAACTGGACTTTATAAAAATTAAGCTCCTCAGTTCATCAAAGGACTCTCAATAAAACGAAAAGGCAGATCACAGGCTGGCAGATAACATCATTTGCATAGGTCCCTGAGAAAAGATGTTTTTTCCTAGAATAAAGAATTTCTACAATTAAAAATAAATTAAAAAGGAAGATACATAAAAGCCAACAGGCACATTTTTCTTTCTTGACATTAAGAGTTAAGCATCAATAATCATTAAAAAATTAACATTTAAATCACAAAAGATACCATTTCTAGAAAAAGCTAAAATTACTACACCAAAATTTTGCTGATGATGTAAAGCAGTCAGAGTTCTTATATATTTCTTTTGAGAGTGTAAAATAGTACAGTTGTCAAACTCGTGGAAGTGTCTTACAAAGTTGAATATACAATCATCCAAAGATCAGATTATTCCACTTAGATTTTTACCCATGGGAAATGAAAACACAGGACACAAAGAGATTTTTGTAAGAATATCCAGAGTGACTTTATTTACAATAGAAAAAAAAAAAAACCCTCCAATTTCCATTAACAGGATAATGGATAAATAAGTGTGATATATTTATATAATGAAATGTCATTCAGCAATGTGCAATTTGTATAAAATATATATTGGGAGAAATATCAATAACCTCAGATATGCAGATGACACCACCCTTATGGCAGAAAGTGAAGAGGAGCTAAAAAGCCTCTTGATGAAAGTGAAAGAGGAGAGTGAAAAAGTTGGCTTAAAGCTCAACGTTCAGAAAACGAAGATCATGGCATCCAGTCCCATCACTTCATGGGAAATAGATGGGGAAACAGTGTCAGTCTTTATTTTTCTGGGCTCCAAAATCACTGCAGATGGTGACTGCAGCCACGGAATTAAAAGACGCTTACTCCTTGGAAGGAAAGTTATGACCAACCTAGATAGAATATTCAAAAGCAGAGACATTACTTTGCCAACAAAGGTTCGTCTAGTCAAGGCTATGGTTTTTCCTGTGGTCATGTATGGATGTGAGAGTTGGACTGTGAAGAAGGGTGAGTGCCGAAGAATTGATGCTTTTGAACTGTGGTGTTGGAGAAGACTCTCGAGAGTCCCTTGGACTGCAAGGAGATCCAACCAGTCCATTCTGAAGGAGATCAGCCCTGGGATTTCTTTGGAAGGAATGATGCTAAAGCTGAAACTCCAGTACTTTGGCCACCTCATGTGAAGAGTTGACTCATTGGAAAAGACTCTGATGCTGGGAGGGATTGGGGGCAAGAGGAGAAGGGGACGACAGAGGATGAGATGGCTGGATGGCATCACTGACTCGATGGACATGAGTCTGAGTGAACTCCGGGAGTTGGTGATGGACAGGGAGGCCTGGCGTGCTGCGATTCATGGGGTCGCAAAGAGTCGGACATGACTGAGCGACTGATCTGGTCTGATATTATATATACATAAATATGGATATACATATATATATATGTATATAAGTAATACATGGAATGACATGCATAAATCTCAAAACTGTGATATTGAGATAATAAATTCAGATAAAAAAAGTACACCTGGTAAGATTTCATTCTATTATAGGAAAACGTTAATCTATGGTCATAGAAACC
The DNA here is from genome assembly GCF_032452875.1 of Bos javanicus. Lineage (NCBI taxonomy): Eukaryota > Metazoa > Chordata > Mammalia > Artiodactyla > Bovidae > Bos > Bos javanicus. Next base: position 107,224,906 of record NC_083873.1, read on the forward strand.
AGAACAGGCAGTGATTTCTGGGTGGGAGCTAGAGGTCAGGTTTTTGGGGGAGGTGATGCCACGTGGGAATATCTTTGGGTTGTTGTAAATGCCGTCTGTCCTCATTAGGGAGGGGTTACTTGGGCACATGCATATGCTAAGGAATATTGCAATGTCCATTTATGCCTGTGTATTTCATTGCATGGAACTGTTAGTCTACTCAGGCTACCACAAAAGAATACCACAGATCAGGTGCCTTAAACAATAAAAATGTATTTTCTCACATTTCTAGAAGACCAAGATCAAAGTGCCTTCAGAGTTGGTTTTTGGTGCAGCCTTTTCCTGGTTTGCCTTCTCTGTGCCCTCATATGAATGTTCCTCTGTGTGGAGAGGGAGATCTGGAATCTTCTTTGGACTTCCCCGACAGCCCAGATGGTGAAGAATCTGCGTGCAGTTCAGGAGAACTGGGTTCAATCTCTGGGTCAGGAAGATCCCTTGGAGATGGAAATGGCTACCCACTGCATTATTCTAGTCTAGAGAATTCCAGGGACAAAGGAGACTGGAGGGCTACAGTCCATGGAGTTGCAAAGAGCAGGATACGGCTGAGTGACTAGCACTTTCACTTGTTCCCTTCTTAGGGGGACAGTGTTTCCATTGAATGAGGGCCCTGCCCTATGACTTCATTTAATCACCTTCTTTACATTGCAGTGTTATGGCTTCACTGAGTGAATTTCAGGGACAGCAAAATTTAGTCCATAAGAGCAACTTATAGACTTAAAAAAAAATGCTTAACCAGCAACAGATGCTAAACAAACAAACAAAAAAATGCTAAACAAAAAACAGAAACACACAAGCAAAAAAAAAAAAAAACTTGGAAAGATATATATTTTTTTGAAAATTTTTATTTCTAGTCTAGTGATAGACTTTATAATATTCATCCACATTTTTTATAAACAAATATAACAAAAAATGTTCTGAAGTATTAATCAAAGGAAGTAGATAAAATAGCCTGAAATTAGCATGCCTTGGATATGTTGACTATACTAGCTTTACCAGCAATAATATTTAGTTTGGGAAGGAGTCAGGTATGAGGTAGCCTCTCTTTAAATAAGGCTTTTGATTTGTCTGGGTTATGAAAAGCTACAGTCACTACTATAAGCAGTGATTATCACTCATCTTTTTATCCTTCTGACATATTAGAGTTATTTTCCAAAATTTCATATCAATCACCTACCTCCATCTATTACACATATGACTGCAGCTGCTGCTAAGTTGCTTGAGTCATGTCCGACTCTGTGCGACCCCACAGACAGCAGCCCACTAGGCTCCTCTGTTTCTGGGATTCTCCAGGCAAGAACACTGGAGTGGGTTGCCATTTCCTTCTCCAATGCATGAAAGTGAAAAGTGAAAGGGAAGTCACTTAGTTGTGCCCAACTCTCAGCGACCCCATGGACTGCAGCCTATCAGGCTCCTCCGTCCATGGGATTTTCTAGGCAAGAGTACTGGAGTGGGGTCCCATTACCTTACTATTTGGTAAAATCCAATTCAGTCTCATAGAGTCAAAGTCACAAGAAATAAGCTTTTGAGGGCTGGGCAAATTTGAGAAGTTTGAAATGTCAGTACCTCCATTTTCCTTCTTTTCCAAAGGAATCATTTTGAGAGACCCATGGGAAATGCCTTCCCAGGCTCCCTGCCATGAACATCTTCTGTGCTACACCTGGAAAAAGGAAAATCTTTTCTTCTATTTCTGCACCACACACATAGTGAGTATGTCCTCTGTTTCCAAACACTGTGCTGAGTACTGGAGATAAGAGATAAGCATGCTTTTTGCCTTGGGAACACTGACACATAAACAGATCATTCCATGAGTTGTGATGGGTGCCAACGGAGACAGGGCTATGAAATGCTGCCTTTGGCTGACAAGGAGAACAGATATGTGAGCTTCAGATGTTAGAGTGAACTAGAGTTTGCTTGGTAGGGATGCAGTGAAGAATGATAGAGAATTTCAGGCATGAAGAAGAACATAAAATACTGCAAGGCTTGGAGAGAGCATGGCACAGTTCTAGAACTCAACAGATCAGTATGCTTTTGAGGCAGACAAAAAAGAGTAGGGAGATGAAATTTAGGGAGAAAACAGATTATGCTAAGGGTGTTGAATATCATGCTTAGGCATTTGAGCCTCTTTTTTTTTTTTCAGACATTAGATAGTTCAAGGGAATTTTTAAGCAGGATTGTATGATTAGATTTCTGTCTCATAATGTCTGCTGCTGCTAAGTCGCTTCAGTCGTGTCCAACTCTATGACCCCACAGATGGCAGCTCACCAGGCTCTGCCATCTCTGAGATTCTCCAGGCAAGAACTAGACTGTCACCAATGTGGACAGTGGGGTCAAAGGGATTGTAGCTATGAAACCATTGTCATTGTGCAGTTTGATTGTAAAGAGGCCTGCATTAGAGTTCTTTGTGATTATGTCATCATTGATTTGATATTTAACAGAATACAGGGGAGCAGCTAGGTACAAAAAGCATATCAGAAAGTATGTATCTTTACCCTGTAAAAATGCAGACTCCACTAGAGGAGACAGACAGAGGTGCATTTATAAACATCATGAGCTTCTAGATATGTCTCCTGTTTACTCAGTCTTCAAAATCTTTGTGTGTGTTAGCTGCTCAGTTGTGTCCAACTCTTGAGACCCCATGGACTATATAGCATGTGAGGCTCCTCTGCCCATGGGATTTCCCAGGCAAGAATAACTGGAGTCAGTTGCTGTTTCCTTCTCCAGGGGATCTTCCCAACCCAGGAATCGAACCCACATATCCTGCATTTCAGGCAGATTCTTTATTGTCTGAGCCACCAGGGAAGCCAAATAATCAAAATAATAATTTCACACTTTTATTAGACGTCTTGTAATGTCAAAAGCATTTTCTTGTATATTTGCTTATGTCTGTCTTACAAAAGCTTCTGTAAAACAGATAAGAAAAGAAAGGGAAAAAGTACTTGCATTGAAAGCCTAAGACTAACCAGGGGCAGCATTGAAGGTAGTCTTCTAATTTCTAGTTTAGTATTTATTCCAGTTCACTGCACAGGCTTCTATTATTAACTGTTCTTTGGCAATGACTAACAAGCATCTTCTTTATTTTTCTGTAACTCCTCAAATCCTGTTTACCCAGTATGAGGCCCATCGACTCTCCCTTTCTGTAGGTGACTTGGTGATTGCTGGGGTTTTGGAAGTTAGGCTTCCGCCTGGCACTGCTCAAGGTCATTTGTGTCATACAGTCCCATAATGTGTGTGTCCTAGACCCTGGGAACCAACTTCTTGAAGGTGTTCCTCTTACCCCTGGACTTGAACAAATTGAAGAGGACTCTAACAAGCAGAAGGTTTCTCTTCAAGGACAACATTCCATTGTAACTCTTAATATAGATACTTGGATTATACCTCAGTGTTTTATTTATTTATTTTTATTTTTAATGGACCTCAAATGCAACTGTATTATCTATTACCTGTGGTCATGAATGTATATTGATCTGTGGATTAGTCTTTTTTAAACATTTTTTAAATAAATAATGTATTTATTTGAAATAATAAATGATGAACAACATGAAGCAGGGCAAAGGCAAACAGAGTTGCCAAGAGAAAGCGCTGGTCATAGCAAACACCCTCTTCCAACAACACAAGAGAAGACTCTACCCATGGACATCACCAGATGGTTCATATTGAAATCAGATTGATTATATTCTTTGCAGCCAAAAATGGAGAAACTCTATACAGTCAGCAAAAACAAGATCAGGAGGTGACTGTGGCTCAGATCATGACCTCCATATTGCAAAATTAAGACGTAAGTAGAAAAAAGTAGGGAAAACCACTAGGCTAATCAGGTATGACCTAAATAAAATTCCTTATGATTATACAGTGGAAGTGAGAAATAGATTCAAGGGATTAGATCTGATAGACAGAATGCCTGAATAACTATGGAAAGAGGTTTGTAACATTATACAGGAGGTGGTGATTAAAATGATTCCCAAGGGGAAAAAAATGCAAAAAGGCAAAATGGTTGTCTGAGGAGGCCTTACAAATAGCTGAGAAAACAAGAGAAGCTAAAGCCAAAGGAGAAAAGGAGAGATATATTCATTTGAATGCAGAGTTCCAAAGAATAGCAAGGGGAGATAAAATGCCTTCTTAAATGAACAATGCAAAGAAATAGAGGAAAACATTAGAATGGGAAAGACTAGAGATGTCTTCAAGAAAATTAGAGATAGTAAGGGACTATTTCATACAAAGATAGGCACAATAAAGGACAGAAATGGTACAGACCTAATAGAAGCAGAAGATATTAAGAAGAAATGGCAAAAATACACAGAACTATACAAAAAAGATCTTAATGACCCAGGTAACCATGATGGTGTGATCACTCACATAGAGCCAGATATCTTGGAGTGTGATGTGAAGTGGGCCTTAGGAAGCACCACTATGAACAAAGCTAGTGGAGGTGATGGAATTCCAGCTGAGTTATTTCAAATTCTAAAAGATGAGGTTGTGAAAGTGCTGCACTCAGTATGCCAGCAAATTTGGAGAACTCAACAGTGGCCACAGGACTGAAAAAGGTCAGTTTTCAGTCCAGTCCCTAAGAAAGACAATATCAAAGAATGTTCAAACTACTGCACAGTTGCACTCATCTCACATGTCAGCAAAGTAATTCTCAAAATCCTCCAAGCTAGCCTTCAACAGTACGTGAACCAAGAAATTGCTGATGTTCAAGCTGGATTTAGTTGGCAAAACCAATACAATATTGTAAAGTAATACGCCTCTAATTAAAATAAATAAATTAAAAAAAAAAGAAAACACAGAGGAGCCAGAGATCAAATTCCAACACCTTTTGTATCATAGAATAATCAAGAGAATTCCAGAAAAAGACATCTACTTCATTGACTGCACTAAAGATTTTGAATGTGATGCATAGGATCACAACAAACTGAGGAAAATTCTTAAAGACGTGAGAATACCAGACCACCTTACCTGCCTCCTGAGAAATCTGGATACAAGTCAAGAAGCAACAGTTAGAACCAGACATGGAACAACAGACTGGATTCAAATTAGAAAAGGAGTACCTCAAGGCTGTATATTGTCACCCTGCTTATTTAACTTATATGCAGAGTACATCATGTGAAATGCCAGGCTACATGTAACACAAGCTGTAATCAAGACTGCCGGGAGAAATATCAATAACCTCAGATATGCAAGTGACACCACCATTATCGCAGAAAGTAAAGAGGAACTAAAGAGCCTCTTGATGAAGGTGAAAAAGGAGGGTGAAAAAGCTGGCTTAAAACTCAGCATTCAAAAAATGAAGATCAAGGCATCCAGACCATCACTTCAAGGGCAATAGATGGGGAAATAACAAAAACATTGAGAGACTTCATTTTCTTGGGCTCCAAAATCACTGCAGATGGTGACTGCTTCCATGAAATTAAAAGACGCTTGCTCCTTGGAAGAAAAGCTATGACAAACCTAGACAGTATATTAAATGGCAGAGACATTACTTTTCCAACAAAGGTCCATCTAGTCAAAGCTTTGGTTTTTCCAGTAGTCATGTATGGATGTGAGATTTGGGCTATAAAGAAAGCTGAGAACTGAAGAATTGATGCTTTTGAACTGTGGTGTTGTAGAAGACTCTTGAGAATCCCTTGGACTGCAAGGACATCCAACCAGTCAATCGTAAAGTAAATCAGTCCTGAATATTCATTGGAATGACTGAGCTGAAGCTGAAACTCCAATACTTTGGCCACTTGATGTAAAGAGCTGACTCATTTAAGACCCTGATGCTGGGAAAGATTGAAAGCAGGAGATAAAGGGATGACAGAGGACGAGAAGGTTTGCTGGCATCACTGACTCAGTGAACATGAGTTTGAGCAAGTTCCAGGAGATGGTGAAGGACAGGGAAAGTTGGTGGGCTGCAGTCCATGTGGTCACAAGTCAGACATGACTGAGTGACTGAACAACAACAACCAATTTGTTTGAAATGGGGTCATAAACATCCATGAATCCACAGATCAAGGCAAGACTCTGACAGCACTGTGAGGATATCTCTTGAATCATTTAATCACCTGATGGACTGCAAGGAGATCAAACCAGTCCATCCTAAAGGAGATCAGTCCTGAGTGTTCATTGGAAGGACTGATGTTGAAGCTGAAACTACAATACTTTGGACACCTGATGTGAAAAAATGACTCATTTGAAAAGACCCTGATGCTCAGAAAGATTGAGGGCAGGAGGAGAAGTGGATGACAAAGGATGAGATGATTGGATGGCATCACCAACTCAATGGATATGAATTTTGGTAAACTCCAGGAGTTGATGATGGACAGGGAGGCCTGGCGTGCTGCATTTCATGGGGTCGCAAAGAGTCGGACATGACAACTGAACTGAACTGAGCTGAACTAACCTCAAGAATCCACCATTCCAAATATTCTATTACCTCTAACAGTTGAGGTAACTGAGTACTGGAAAGGGTTAAGAGACTTGTCTTGTTCATGATTAATGGTCTGTGATATAAAAATCAATGATCTTTGGGGATTAGGGGACTTCCTGAAAACAAAGTTATTAATTTTCTGGAAAATGCTGGTTTTTATACTTCCACATTTAAACTTGACAAAAGGGAATGAATTCTTCCCTGAGAATGATGATAAAGCTAGTGCTTTTTGATATTTGCATCTATGTATTTGAGCATGTGTATGTCTGTGTCTGAGTGTGAAGTGTATGTGTTTGTGTGTGTGTGTGTGTGCACACAAGAAAGAGAGATTCCAGCTTCAGGAGTTCCACTTTGCAGAACAAAAATGCTCTTCACTGATATTTATTCACACATACTCACATACTAGTAATATTTGAATTATCTATTGAAGTTGACAAAGTTTTTAAAAATTCATTTCTTTACGCGGATGCTCTAAGGTTATTGAATTTTCTTCCCATGGGTTCTAGGTGCCATTTAAACTGGTGTGTTCTGTTTTCTGTGTCCCAGGGCAGGTGAGTCTGATCTCAGACCCCTCGGTGATATCCCTTCTTCTAGCAGTTCACTAAGTTGGGAATGTGTTCCCATGGATACTGCATCTCCATCTTTCCTACTGGTTTCTCTGTGGTCCCTCCCTCTATGTGCAGAAACTGTTCGATCAGCACTCAGTCTTCTTCAGGAAGGACTTCTCTATAGATTAGGTATAGATTCCATGTGTCAGTAGGAGGAGGTGGGTTCAGTGTCTTCCAAAGCTGCCATCCTGGACCTCTCATTATTTTATATTGTAGACAGAGGTATCCTTTCCTTTCATTTCAGAAAATGTAACTGAAATAAATATAATGACTCTCACATGGAGTGAGGGATTTTCAGTGTGCCAGTTTTTGATATGGTGCTTTATAGATTTTTAACTCAGTTAATCTTCATATCAACTACATAGCATAAACTCAGTTAATACTTATCAATAACTCTGGCAATATTAATCAGTAAATATCATCAGCATTAAACAGATGAAGAAATTAAAACAAAGATTATTTGAGTGACCCCACTAAAGCTGTGCATTTGACTGGTAAATTATAATTCTCGGGTTTGAACCATGGCACGCTGGCTCAAGGGGTTTCCCAGGTGGCACTGGTGGTAAAGAACCCACCTGCCAGTGCAGGAGATGTAAGAGACGTGTGTTTGACCCCAGGTCAGGAAGATCTCCTGGAGGCCATGGCAACCCACTCAAATATTTTTGCCTGGAGAATCTCCATGGACAGATAAGCCTGGTGCGCTACAGCCCATGGAGTCAAAAAGAGTTGGACACGACTAAGGAAACCTAGCACGTTTGCATGCAATCTGGCTCCAGAGTCAGATGATTCCAGAATACTGATGCTGTTTCATCCATCATTATCCAACCTGTAAGCTCTAACTTTTGACTGAAAATATGGCATTTTAATTATTTGCTTTTTAAGCCTTATATCCCGGCAGTCCATGGGGTTGCAAAGAGTTGGACATGACTGGGCGACTGAACTGACTGATTCTCTAGTAACGAACTAAGATCATGGCATCTGGTCCTATCACTTCATGGGAAATAGATGGGGAAACAGTGTCAGACTTTATTTTTTTGGGCTCCAAAATCACTGCAGATAGTGACTGCAGCCATGAAATTAAAAGGCGCTTACTCCTTGGAAGGAAAGTTATGACCAACCTAGATAGCATATTCAAAAGCAGAGACATTACTTTGCCAACAAAGGTCCATCTAGTCAAGGCTATGGTTTTTCCTGTGGTCATGTATGGATGTGAGAGTTGGACTGTGAAGAAAGCTGAGCACCGAAGAATTGATGCTTTTGAACTGTGGTGTTGAAGACTCTTTAGAGTCCCTTGGACTGCAAGGAGATCCAACCAGTCCATTCTAAAGGAGATCAGTCCTGGGTGTTCTTTGGAAGGACTGATGCTAAAGCTGAGACTCCAATACTTTGGCCACCTCATGTGAAGAGTTGACTCATTGGAAAAGACCCTGATGCTGGGAGGGTTGGGGCAGAAGAAGAAGGGGACGACAGAGGATGAGATGGCTGGATGGCATCACCGACTCGATAGACATGAGTTTGAATGAACATCTGGGAGTTGGTGATGGACAGGGAGGCCTGGTGTGCTGCAGTTCATGGGGTCGCAAAGTCAGACAGGACTGAGTGACTGAACTGAACTGAAAGCCCATTTACCGTTATTTCTTTATTTGCAACTCAACAGCTGTGTGAAACAAGTGAAATTACTCTCCTCTCAATCACAGTTGGAAATCTGGTGTTCGGGCTCAGAGTGCTCAAAGGACACACCCAGGGTCACATTAGCCATTAGTAGCAGTAATAAGACCGGAAGCCAATACACAAGACTCCTCAACTACAGTGAAATCTGTAGGCCACCAGTTTATCCTATCCGAGTGAGTTCTAGGTATAGGCGTGGTTGTCATTTATTCTAACCTCATCCTAATAAAATGATGAATTGGATAAGCCAAAGTGACCCACAGTTCTTCTACAAATAAGCCATGAGTACAGCCCCACTTACAGTGCTGGAACCAGTTCTCCTGGAAATGGGAGGGTGTAGGGTCTGGCAAACTTTGGAGATAAGCAAGAACGGCACCTTTAGCTCCCAAGAGCCAGCAAGTTGGTGTGAATAGAAACAACGGTGTGCACAGTGCTAGAACCCAGAAAGATTAAGGCCCTCAAAGGGAATTATATGGTTCCTTGTTGGAATTAACCATGAAAAGTGTTGATAGGTGCCATTTAATTAAAAATGCTATATCAGCCTCATGGTTGTTAACTCTCATAAGTTAGCTTCACTTCTATGTCAGGTTAAATATAGCTTTCCTTTGCCATTGAGATCACAGAGTGATCCATTTCATGTGCAAATTATATGCAGTTAACTTTAAGTGTGCTGAGCTATGCTATTGCTGATTTATTTCAAGTTTAGGGCCTGTTGTGCAGCCTTGCTGAAGTTGCACACACAATTTAGGGGTAACTTCAATCACTAATGAGTTCAGCTCTTTCTTTTTCAGCAGTTTTCTCCTACACTGTTAGCCATTCAGTCACTCCCAACTACAAAATCCAAACCCAGATCTGGGGGTTGCTTGACATTTCCTAGAGCCCGGCAGTCAGTAGTTTCTTCCTTTATGCTGACAAAAGCTTTCAACTGAGTAGTAAGTACCACTGTTTCTCTTTTACAGAGGAATGCACCAAGGCTGCAGGAAATTTACATGCTTGCCTGAGGTCACAAGGTGAATGTTAACCCACTTTGATGAAAATGCAGGAGTTTGAGGCTTTCTCTTCTGCAGGGCACTGGGTCTTGAAGAAAAAAGATGCAGACAATTATGCCAAATGTAGTTAAAAGCCAGTACATACAAGAGTGTGATGCAATTCAGACGCTTCTCTATTCTGCTCTTGTTATTTCAGAGACAATTTTCTTACCGCCTCCCTTTTAATCATCTCATACTGACCAAGGGTCAGATAAAGGTCGCTCTCCTCAACATGATTTTTACTATCTGGCTCTTTTCTATTCCAGCAACCTTAGTCCCCACTCTTACCCTGTATGCACTGTAGCTTCCATCACAAAGCAGAATTGTCATTCCAAACACAGCCATGTTTTCCCCTGCCCCTGCAGGCATTATTCTTCTGATTGCCCTGCTACCTCTGCTCCCTATACCTGGTGAAAATCACTGCCTGTGATTATTCAAGTCGTATGTCAGCTAATTAAAAGTGCACTTTTAATTCTGTCTCTGTTCAGGTATAGCAGCAGGAACTCAAGGTCCAGATAGGGTGACCAGTTGACCTGGTTTGCCAGGGACTGAGTAGTTTTCCTAGATTTGGGGAATTTCAGTGCTAAAAAAAGATGCTCGGGGACAAATAGTTGTTCACCCAGGATCTAGAGGAATATGCTGACCTTAATAGCACCTTCATGTACCTGGGTATTTAGATATTGCCTTCTCTATGCTCCTTGGTTGATATCTCAAGATTTATCCCATTGCTTTGTTTCATTGTGAAATGTCCATCTCCAGTGAAGACAATAAAACCTCTTGGGGGAGAGCAGAGGGTGTGGATCTTGCTTTACTCATCTTGAATTCCGGATTTCAATCTGGCACACTGAATACTCCTTAAATGCTTGGCAATTAATTTTTCAGGAGAGACTCAAGTTCCTGTGAGGGACTCAAGAATTGAATAGTGGGTGTTTTAATAAGACAGGAGCATTCTGTGCCCTGAGAATATTGAGGGATCATTTCCTGAACCCTGATATGCTCCATCTCTAGGGTCCTGGAAACTTCTTTAGGAAAGCAATTTGGGACAGAATCAGTTTAGACAGTTTTATAAAAAGAGGAAAGACTGTCAAACGAAGAATTAGAGTGAGAAATTTGAAGAGTGTGTGTGGGATCATTGAAGAATGAATGGTATAATTAGTGTGTTTTTCTTAATTCAAGGTACATGACTGTTATGTCAAGGGTACAGTGATTCTCAAGAAAAAAATGGCTGAATCTATTGAAAAAAACTGGCACCTTGCTCAGAAAGTATATGCAAGTTTCAGTTAGCAACCAAGATTTGAAAGGGTTAATTCCAAACTTACACAAACCATTCTAGAGAACTGGTGAACAGATAATCCATCTGAATTTATTTTATGAGCCTGAGATAATCTTGCTATCAAACTGAACAAGGACCGATTATAAAAATTATATGGAAAACTCACTTATGAACATGGACATAAAGTTTTTAAACAAAATATTAATAAATTGATTCCAACTATATATTAACAAAATCAAGACTGTGTTGGGTGTATTCCAGGAATACTAGCAAGGCTTAATATTAGAAAATATCTAAAGTGATTCACTTCCTTAATTCATTGAAAGAGATATACCATAAAATCACTTCATTAGATTAAAGAAAAATGTTTGCTAAATTAATTTTTTGAAAGCTAAAAGAAAACATAAAATCTTGAGAAAAATATATATAGGCAAGCATTTTAGTAATCTTGGATTTCAAGAGAAGGATATTTTATACATGACACAGAATATAATAAAATTAATACTATACCAAAGACACTATAAAAATGGGAAAAGAGGAGTCATTAACTAAAAGAATATATTTGCAAAACCTATAGCCAGCAGAAGACTAGGATATATATTAAATATAAAACCGCTGGGCCATATCTCTGTCTTAGCACTGGCATGTGAATATAAACATTTAAGTATTTCTCCCACCTTTGAGAAACAGTGAGAACTTGACATGAATTGAGTCTAGATCATGTTTGTATCCCCAGACTATAACACAGTACCTGGCAAATATCAGTACACAGCCAGTGCTTACTGAATGAATAGAAATATTAACTGTATAGAACAAACCTACTAACTTCCAGTATGTGTGGTCCATGAAATACAAGATTCTGTGCTGAATCCTCTCCAGTGATTTACAAATAGTCAACCATCCACATCACTCAGGGATTTAGGTTGAAACAATACAGTTATTTCAATCTGCTTTAACAGAATTCCATAGCCTGGGTGGCTTAAGCAATAAAAGTTTATTTATTACAGTTCTGGAAGATGGAAAGTTCAAGATCAAGGCATGGGCAGATCTAGAGTTCAGGAAGGGTTCTGTTTCTGTTCTGTGAATTTCATTCTTCTAGCTGTATCCTCACATGGCTCAGAGCAGAGATGGTGGGATGGTGGGGATGGTGGGGATGGGAAGCAAATTCTCAGGTGCCCCTTCTCATAAGGGCACTAATTCCATTCATAAGGAATCCACCCTAATAATGCAATTGCCTCTCAAAGGTCCCAACTCTTAATACAATCCAACTTGGAGTTAGGGTTTCAACACATGGATTTGGGATGGGGAAGCACAAACATGCAGTCTATAACAGCCAACTAGAGCTATTTTAAGCAGAAACAGAAGCATTTACTGAAAAGATAGGGAATGATTTGCAAACTTCCAGAAAGGCTGGAGAACCAAACACAAATGATAGAAATGAGGAGAGACTTACCAGTCAGAACCACAGTGAAAACAGAGCAACAGAACTAGTCTAGGGAGAACCTGAATGCAGTATCCCCTGCTGCCTGCAATTGCATGCAGGATGCCCACCATGGTGGGGCTACCTCTAGTAATTTTATATTCCTGCTAAGTCTGCTGTCCATCAGAAGATAAAATTCTTTACTCCCATCACTAATCCTGATACACTTTTCTGGGCTGATAAGTTAATTTGAAGACCTTAACTCTCATTTCCCCGGGAGCTTGGAAAGTTAAATCTGGACCCCTATTAACCTTCAATGACAGGAAGGGATTATGTAAACATGAGTAAAAGGTTTAAGTTCTGGACAACCAAAAAAAAAAAAAAATGTCAGATGTCCATTACATAACACTTTCATATTTTGACCACTGACACCTCATTTGCGTTCTAGGTCTAAGGGTATACTCAGTTCAGAGAAGAGGAATGGGTTTTCAGAGTCCTCTTAAAAATCCAGCCTCAGTAACAACTAGCTATAAGCCCAGAGGCTCTCAACACGGATGGCAATTCTTTCCCAGGAAACATTTGGAAATGTGTGAAAACCTTTTATAAATTTATTGTGAGGCCTTAGTAGAATTTCACATTGGGAGAAAGAAGTAAAAGAAACCTGCAGTGCACAGAACACTCGAGGCGGCAAAGAACTATTGCACTTCTTGTGTCCATATAGTCCTGAGGAATGTTGGACCCTATCACCCAGGATGGGGAGCAGCTGTCACTGCATGGCTACTACCACACTCCACGTGGGGACCCAGAGCCAAGCCAACTGGAACCTTGGGGAATTTCAGAAGCAAACTTCATTATATGTATCAGACAAGAAGAAGGGAGACTAGGTTGTACTGAAAATATTTCCACAAAAGAGTCAAATGTGGATTTGGAACCTGGTCTATCACACTTAAGTTTTTTCCTGAATTAAGGGGACCCTTTGAGAGTAGTTTAGGCAACTATAGACCTAAGAAGTGTCTAGACTCACCACTGCTTAACCTACCCCTAGGTGTCAGGGAAATTTCTTCCTCATATGAACTCATTATCATCTTTATTTCCTTTGATTTTCAATGTTGTCCATGTGTGTGTATGTGTGCATGTGTGTGTGTGTGTGTGTGTGTGAATACAAGAGTCTCTAGATATTATGTAGCTGTGCTGTGCTTAGTTGCTCAGTCATGTCTGACTCTGCGATTCCATGGACTGTAGCCCACCACTCCTCTCTCCATGGGATTTCTCCAGGCAAGAATACTGAAGTGGGCTGCCATGCCCTCCTCCAGGGGATCTTCTCAACCCAGGGATCAAACCCAGGTCTCTTGCATTGCAACCAGATCCTTTACCATCTGAGCCACCAGGGAAGTCCATTATGTAGCTAGGAAGATTTTATTAAATACAGTTCTTTCACATGCAAAAGGGAAGACCCATAAAGATGGTAGGAGGGGCAAAATCACATTTAGAATCAAACCCCATATCCATCAGAGATGCTCGGGGGGCTCAAACAAAACCTTGTGCACACCAGGAGATTTCACAGAGACTGAGCCAGACCTGCTTTTGAGCATTTGTTTGAGTGTCTCCTGTGGAGTACAGGTCGGCAGTGGACTGCTGCAGGTGCAGGGGCTCTGAGTGCAGCAGACTTGGGTATGGCATAAGCCCTCTTGGAGGCGGTTGCCATTAACCCCACCATAGAACCATCAGAACTTACACAGGACTGGGGAAACAGGCTCTTGGAGCCTTGTGCACACCAGGACCCAGGAGAAAGGAGCAGTGACCCCACAAGAGACTGACCCAGACTTGCCCATGAGTGTCCAGGAGTCTCCAGCAGAGGCTTGGGTTGGCAGTGGCCTGCTTCAGGGTCAGGAGCACTAAGTGTGGCAGTGCATGCATGGGACCTTTTGAAGGAGGTCTCCATTATCTTCATTCCCTTTGCCACAGTTTGGCCTCAGGTCAAACAACAGGGAGGAAACACAGCTCCAGCCATCAACAGAAAATTGAAGTAAAGACTGAGAGTTGGACTATAAAGAAAGCTGAGTGTTGAAGAATTGATGCTTTTGAACTGTGGTGTTGGAGAAGACTCTTGAGAGTCATTTGGACTGCAAAGAGATCCAACCAGTCCATTCTAAAGGAAATCAATCCTAAATGTTCACTGGAAGGACTGATGTTGATGCTGAAACTCTAATACTTTGGCCACCTGATGTGAAGAGCTGACTCATTTGAAAAGACCCTGATGCTGGGGAAGATTGAGAACAGGAGGAGAAGGGGACGACAGAGGATGAGATGGTTGGATGGCATCACCAACTCAATGGACATGAAACTCCGGGGGTTGGTGATGAACAGGGAAGCCTGGAGTGCTGTAGTCCATAGGATCACAAAGAGTTGGACATGACTGAGTGACTGAACTGAACTGAATTCACATGCTGGGTTGGGATGTAATTTGTAACATTAATGGCAGTTGTGTTGACAATTGTGGCCAATTTTAGTCACCATGCTATTTATTCTGAATAAAGTATAAATAAATACACGTGTAAATATATATATACATATGTCTATAAACATGCATATATATGGTATTAGTACCCTAAATCTTAGCATTTAAGAGTTTTTCACAACATTATTTATGGAATTGTAAAGTAATTAGAATTCTTAGTTATAACTTACAAAACTCTTTTCCCTAAAGAAGTAATATTAAAAAAAAAAAAGTCATAACAATAGTAACTGATGTTTTCATAGTACTTAATGGCTAATGGAACATTTTCAAATCTTACACACCAATGAATTACTAATCACATCAATGAATTGCTAATTATGCAGCTGCGGTTCAAAGGATCAAGTCATGAGAACAGAACAGAGCATCTTACACAAGTTAGAGCCAAGATCTGAGGCCAGGGTCTTGTATCTTCAAACCTTTGCTCATCACTGCTAGCCAACTTCTTCCACTGATTATTGTCTTGAAAACCCAGACTTCATTCCTAAAAGGAAAATTCAATTTCTCCTTCCTCTTCAAGGGACCAAACCCTCAAAAATGTTTATTGTTTACTTACTGAGTATCTTGAAACTTGAGGAAAAGAAAACATAATAAAAGCAACAACATAACCAGATTAAAATTATTACTCTTTTTCCTGTTTACACCCATATCTTACTTGCAGGACAGGCATCCGAGGTGAAACAAGACCATTTAACTTGAAGCAGCCAAGATAACAAATACAGATCTATTAAACAGAACACTGGCCATGTCAGTGTGTGTAGCAAGCCTTCTTTGATATTTGATAATATTCTGAGCTGGTGGCAATTTGAACAGCACAGGGAAGGTGGAGGATGGAAGAAAACACAATAGCTATATTGATGTAACTTTCAACAAAACCAATTTTCATACTCCTTAAATAAAAGCCTATAATAAAAGACAAAATTAAAATACTGTTCTGATGATAGCAATAGTACTAGTTGTGACTTTTCTATAATTAAGAGGCATGTCTGGAATCATTTATTGCTTAAATTTGCATGTATATGTATTTTTAACCATTATTATTATCACTTAAACAAATATAGCAGAGACTGGTGACAGTTAATTGACTTACTTAATATAACTTAGCAGGTTGTAAGGAGCAGAACTGTAATTCAAACCTGCCTCTCTGACTCCAGACCATGAATTTTTCAGAATTACTCGCTCACGATCTTTCTTGTCACTTTCCTCTTCACATTAAATAAACTTCCACAAATGTAAAGCCCCTGCCTGTCATATCCTGTAACCTTAGTCATCCTGTCCTATGCCAACAACTTAACTCATTCTATTTCTAGTGCTCTTCGTGGCGAGTTAGCAGGGCAAACATTGTGGCTAGGTAATATTTCTGATGCTTATTTTCTCAAAGTTCCCATGTATCACTTTTGGTCTTTTCAAGTTTGGAGAAAAGAAAACAAAATGAACAAACCAAGAATTTTGCTCTAAGTATGACATAAAATTCAATTCTCAATTCCTTGATGTGTGGCAATCAAGAAGTAATTCTTATTTTTGAAAACTTCCTTACCTTTTAAAATAAAGATTTTGGTCCAAATAAATCATAAATTTCTGGGGAATTTAGGAGGAAGGTAGTCAGTTATATAAATCTTTTTCAAATGTATCAAGAAAGCTAGGTTAATTCTTAGAATTTTCTCAATTATGTTATCCTCTTCCCTATTTTCTTTTCTTTTTTTAAAAAATAAGGATAGCTCCTGTGAAGTATCACCAAAAAGCAAACTGAATATACACAGAGTAAGTGCTTGCTAAGTCACTTCAGTTGTGTCTAGCTCTTGCCACCCTATGGGCTGTAGCCCACCAGGCTCCTCTCTCCCTGGGATTCTTTAGGCCACAATACTGCAGTGGGTTGCCATACCCTCCTCCAGGGGAACTTCCTGACCCAGGGATTGAACCAGCATCTCTTGTATTTCCTGCATTGTCAGTCGGGTTCTTTATCACTAGCGCCACCTGGGAAGTCCTATAGACTAAGTAAGAGGCATCAACAACAACAAAATCAAAATGGTAAAATTCTTGTTGAAAAGATAGCTTCCAGCTACCTTCTCCCTGGATCCTATTATAACAGTATAACTTTCATGTTGCATTTATGTATCATTATCACATTTTCTTGATGCTGGGAAAGATTGAAAGCAAAAGGCAAAATGGTTGGGAGAGGGTGAGATGGTTAGATAGCCTCACTGACTTAATGGACATGAATTTGAGCAAACTTTGAAAGACAGTGGAAGATAGGGAAGCCTGGCATGCTGCAGTCCATGGGGTCACAGAGAGTCTGATACAACATAGTGACTGAACAATAACAAATCTCAATTTCTAATAATAAATATTTTATATGATAAATTTAAAAATATGATATAATCATTATATCACAGAATTTAATATAGAGACCCTGATTTCCTTTTTTAAAATTTTATAGAAGTATATTTGTGTAATTTCAGATTTACAGCAATGTCAGCAGTTATACATTCACCACTAATTTCACTAACAGGTCATTAGTGAAAGTGAAAGTTGCTCAGTCATGTCTGACTCTTTGCTATCCCATGGACTAAACAGTCCATAGAATTCTCTAGGCCAGAATACTGGAGTGGGTAGCCTTTCCCTTCTTCAAGGGATTTTCCCAACCCAGGGATCTAACCTAGGTCTCCCACATTGCAGGCAGATTCTTTACCAGCTGAGCCACAAGAGAAGCCCAAGAATACTGAAGTGGGTAGCCTATCCCTTCTCCAGCGGATTTTCCTGACCCAGGAATTGAACTGGGTTCTCCTGCTTTGCAGGTGGATTCTTTACCAACAGAGCTATCAGGGATGCCCCATATTGGTCATTACAGATTATTGAATCAAGTTCCCTGTGCTATACAGTAGGTTCTCCCAATCTATCCTCCCCCACTCCATTTCCCCCCTTAAGCATAAGATTGCTATCCTATGCTATGCTAAGTCACTTCAGTCATGTCCAACTCTGTGTGACCCCATAGACCGCAGCCCACCAGGCTCTCCCGTCCCTGGGATTCTCCAGGCAAGAACACTGGAGTGGGTTGCCATTTCGTTCTCCAATGCATGAAAGTGAAAAGAGAAAGTGAAGTCGCTCAGTCGTGTCCGACTCTTAGCGACCCCATGGACTGCAGCCTACCAGGCTCCTCTGTCCATGGGATTCTCCAGGCAAGAGTACTGGAGTGGGGTGCTCTTATCTTAATCTCAACCATTAGATTGTTTTCTGAATCTGTAACTCTATTTCTATTTTATAAATAATTTTATTTGTAGCATTTTTTAAGATTCCACATATAAGTGATATCATATATTTGTAGAGACCTTGCTTTCTAATAAAGCAAAGTGTTATCTCATAAAGAAGTTTAAGTTATTTCATATATAATACACTAGATATCAAAACCCCCCCATGGAAGTAGTTTATTGAATTCAATGTGATTTTCAAATCAGCTCTCTCTTAGTAGTCAGATATGATAATCCCCATACGTACAAATGAAAAATTTTAAGAATAAAGACACCCAGAGGATTTTTTGGCATAACTATACTCGAAAGAAGATAAAGTGGCCCCTCAAGAATATTTGTATTTTTTTTGTAAATAATGGGGTTCTGAAACATCTATATGTTTTGAGGCAATTAGCAAACACACATAATGGCATTAATTTTCCCTCTCTCACCCCAGACTGAAGTTTGATGCTCAGAAATTAATCAGGCTGCAAAGTTAGAAGCTTAAGAAGTGTGTCTGAGACCATCTCCCTAGTCTGCTTGCAGGCATTGTGGTTTAAAGTATTGCCCTAAGGTAATCACCCTGGTTTTCTTTCAGAAATATCTTGGACTGGTCATCTGTGCCATTATCATTTTCACTATCATTCAGTTCAGTTCAGTTGCTCAGTTCTGTCCAACTCTTTGCATCCCCATGGACAGCAGCACACCAGGCCTCCCTGTCCAACACCAACTCCTGGAGTTTACCCAAACTCATGTCCATCAAGTCAGTGATGCCATTCAACCATCTCATTCTCTGTCATCCCCTTCTCCTCCTGCCTTCAATCTTTCCGAGCATCAGGATCTTTCAAATGAGTCAGCTCTTTGCATCAGGTGGCCAAAGTTCTGGAGTTTCAGCTTCAGCATCAGTCCTTCCAATGAATACTCAGGACTAATTTCCTTTAGGATGGACTGGTTGGATCTCCTTGCAACTATCACCACTTTAATGATACTGATCATTTTTCACTTTGCATCATGGCTAATAATTTAATGACATGCTCACATGCTTTGTTTGTTTTAATCCCTACAACAATCCTGGGGGAAGGTGGGCAAAAAGTTGTCCCCATTTTCAAATAAAGACACTGGGGTTTGTAGCTGCACATTCAGATGAGTTTTTGATAAGCAAGCAGAGCTTGGGTCCATGTTTTTGTGAGGATAGTTGTGAGTTTTCCCACTATTTCATACAGTTTTCTTAACTTTCTTGATAATACCTTGATTCTTTGATTTTATGATCTGGTGGGATAACACATCTGAAAACCCCAAACCAGTTGGGAGATTATGTAGTTATACAACACAAATATTAACAGGGATATTTTAAGAGGCCCACCCTTGGTTCACAAACTCACATATCAAGGCCCAGATGTTTCCTCTTGCTGACCATGCCCTCTTCCTCCTTATCGGCCTGAAGGCTGAAGTCAGCAACTTTTCTTCAATCCTTCTGCAAGGGCAGGACAGTAGGAAACTTCTTAAAAATCTTCAAAGAGGCAGCATATTTAAAAGGAAATCCTATGAGAGGAAACAAATTTTTGAACAAAGAAGCAAAACTTTTACTTGGCAGTGAAAGATATTAAACACACATATCCATGTGATTTTTTTTTTTTTTTTTCCCTTAGTTCACAGAATGTAACTATACTAACCTTCACTCATTTAATTTTCACTTCAGGAGTCAAGAGTGCTAATGGTTATGAGAGAAACTTGGTTCTCTCAGAAATGCTTCAGATTCTGAATGGCAAACTTTCCCTGTGTTAACACTCATTTTCTCTTTGATGAAATTATGTTCCACAATGTGTGTGAAATGGTACCTTATAAGGAAAAGTGCATCTTGCTTGCCCTGGAGAAGTCTCTGGGTTTCATGTCATATCAAACTGGGACAATCTTAGATCAATGTTCATCTTTGAAAAAAAAGCTATTTGACCTTGAAGATGACATTTCTTACACCGGATTCCTCAATCTTATTGTGTTAGGCTCTGCTGGCCATTTCTTTTGCAGCTTCTCAACTCAGCCATCCTATGAACTCAAAAGCTGCATAGTGCAGATTTAAGTGTATGAGGGTGGCTGTATTCTAATAAAACTTTATTTACAAAAAACATGACAGGCTAGATTTCATTGGTAAGCCATAGTTTGCCAACCCTTTTACAGCAGAAAAAATATCATCTGCTTCACAAGGTTGCTGTAAGAATTGCATTGCCTCAGATAAGTGGCATGTGTCATAGAGGATCTGATGTTAAATATGACAGTTAATTTCTTTCCTCTTCCTTTCCAACTCATAAAAATTCTTTCTGAGTGAGACAGCAGAGGGCCCTCACAGAAGAGACTGCTGTTGGTTGATATTTCCTATCTGTGGCAAGTCTTTTCATTTTTGTTGTTTCCATTTCCTTTTAATGTGTTGGGAGAAAAAATGTAGGGAGATGAAGGTACCGAATTACCAATTCAACACATTTATGAACAAACTTGAACTCTATTTGATGTCATTTCCCGCCACTTTCATGCCTTTAAAAATGTTACTTAAGAACAGTTTTTTAGTGACATTCAATACAGACACGTAAGGAAGCCTGTGGTTGGGGCCAAAGGTCCAGGTAACAGCTGTGCCTCTTTGTTTGAGTAACCATAATAATGAATAATCAGCCTCAGAGGCATTTACTATTTTAAACTTGACCTCTTGTTCCTGCATTTTATGTCCTCCCTTGCCCTCCTCCAAGAGCAGTCACTAGACCTGCCCCTTCACTTCTCTGAAGTGGTGTAGTCTTCTTTAGAGCTTGTCCTCTTGACCTCAAGTTTGCAATTACTCTTTTAATGTTCTTACATATCTCATTTGTGTATGTTTTTTTTCCCTCAAGTACCTTTAATGCATTAATATAAAAGACATATTACCCTAATACACTAAAATACAGCCAAGGTAAAAACGTACCAAGATTGCAATCAAGTGACTCCAGTTCAAGGTCTGACTGTATTGTTAATTACTTGCCTGCACTTGAACAGATCACTTCCCCAGAATGAGCATCAGGCTTCTCATCTATGACTAGACATAGGAATAACTGCTCTTAAAAATATCAGCAACCCAAGATAAACAGATGATACCACTTTAATGGCAGAAAGAGAAACTTAAGAGTCTCTTGATGAGGGTGAAAGAGGAGAGCAACAAAGCTGACTTAAAACTCAACATTCAAAAAACTAAGATCATGGCATCCGGTCCCATCACTTCATGGCAAATAGAAGGGGGAAAAAGTGGAAGCAGTGACAGGTTTTCTTTTCTTGGGCTCCAAAATCACTGTGAAAGGCAACTGCAGGCATGAAATTAAAAGATGCTTGCTCCTTGGAAAGAAAGCTATGACAAACCTTAGACAACATATTAAAAAGCAAAGACATTACTTTGTTGACAAAGGTATATATAGTCAAAGCTATATTTTTTCCAGAAGTCATGAACAGATGTAAGAGTTGACCCATAAAGAAGGCTGAGCACAAGAACTGATGCTTTCAAACTGGTGCTGGAGAAGACCCTTGAGAATGAGTCTCTTGGACTGCAAGGAGATCAAGCCAATCAGTCATAAAGGAAATCAATCCTAAATATTCATTGGAAGGACTGATGTTGGAGCTGAAGCTCCAATACTTTGACCACGGAATGTGAAGAGCTGACTCACTGGAAAAGACCCTGATGCTGGGAAAGATTGAAAGCAGGAGGAGAAGGGGACTACAGAGGATAAGACGACTCAACGGACATGAGTTTGAACAAACTCCAGGAGATGGTGAAGGAAAAAGAAGCCTGATATGTTGTCTAAGGTTTGTCATAGCTTTCTTTCCAAGGTGCAAGGATCTTTTAATTTCATGCCTGTGATTGCAAAGAGCTGGACAATACTTAGTAACTGAACAACAACAACGTCTCTAGATTTCTTGAATGAATAAAATGGATACTAGCTATGAAAGCAAACAAGTTACTTGTAATTTATTTCTTGACTGAAGCTGTTATTAAAATCAAAATAATAAATTTATGCTAAATAACCTTATCATGGAATAGGAAGTATGTAAGGCATTGTTAATAAATTTATTTAATTTACTAATTTTCATAACAGATGTGTGACATAATTATATTTCTTTCTATTCTACAGATGAAAAAATTAAGAACCCCAGTGATAAGACAACATGTCCAAATCTCATAGTTAGTGGAAGAGCTGGGATTGAAACTCTGGAATTTTAGACTCCAAAGTTCTTCCTCTTAACCAGAATGGAACTTGAAATGATACTAAAGTTTATTTCTTTATCAAACCAGAAAAGACCTATGCATTCTGCATTTACCTTACACAATATTTTAAGTCTAAATTTAAAAAGTAACACTATAAAAGTTTCTTCTTTTGTCATATTTTATTCTAAAAATATAAATAAGCCATATACAGATAATTTACAAAGGGATATTTTCAAATATCACAAGGATATAATCTGGGCCATAATTTCTAAATATAACTTTATCAAAAATGGTTATATCAAATAGAAAAAAATATAAGTAATTACATGGCAAAATTGAATAATGAAATTGAAAGATTAGAATTAATATGGATAGATAAGGAGAGAAAAGAAAGAAAAAAATGAAAAAAATGTTTGATCTTAAGAATACTTATAAATTTTGATCACAAACTATGCTATAACATAAGCCTCTTTTCTTTCTTTATTGAAGTATAGTTGACTTACAGTATTATATTAGTTCAGGTATATAACACAGTAATTAGATATTTATATACATTACAAAATGATCACCATGATAACTCTGTGTCCTGTCGCTTCAGTTGCGTCCTACTCTTTGCAACTCTATGGACTGTAGCCCACAAGGTTCTTCTTTCCATGGGATTTTCCAGGCAAGAATACTGGAGTGGGTTGCCATTTCCTCCTCCAGGGGATCCTCCCAACCTAGGGATCTAACCCACATCTATTACATCTCCTGTATTGGCAGGTGGGTTCTTTACCAGTAGAGCTACCTCACCATGCAAAGCTATTACAGTGTTATTGACTATATTCACTATGTTGTACAGCCAATCCCAGTGACATTTATTTCATAACTGGACATTTGTATGTTAACTTCCTTCACCTATTAATATTTTATCACTACCTGTGATCCCATTTTATCTAGCTATCTTTAGCTTGTTCCCTATGAGTCTCTTACTATTTCATTATAAATGTTCCTTTATTTGTTTTTGCTTCCACATGTAAGTAAAATCATATGACATTTGTCTTTTTCTGACTGACTTATTTCACTTAGCAAAATGTAAGGTCCATCTATGGTGCAGAAAATGGCAAGATCTTATTCTTTTTTATGACCATTTTAATTATAATGTGTTTTTAGTGTGGACCACTTTGGGTTCATCTTGTTTGGGACTCTCTTTATTTACTGAACCCAAATGTCTGTTTTCTTTCCCCGGTTAGGGAATTTTCAACTATTATTTCTTCAAATAAATTTTCTGCTTCTTTCCTTCGTTCTTTCTGTGACTCCTATAATGCAAAAGTTAGTACATTGGATGCTGTCCTGCATGTATCTTATAAAAAGTGAAAGTCACTCAGTTGTGTCCACCTAAACTTTGTGACCCCCATCAACTGTAGCCCACCAGGCTCTTGTCCATGGAATTCTTCAGGCAAGAATGCTGGATAAGGTAGCCATTCCCTTTTCCAGGGGATCTTCCTGACACAGGAATTGAAACCGGGTCTCCGGCATTGCAGGTAGATTCTTTACCATCTGGGCCAGCGGGCATGCCTCTTAAACTATCTTTAATTTCTTTTCTTTTTTTTTTCTGTTCAGCTGGTATGATTTCTACTACTCTCTCTTCCAGCTCACTGATCTGTTCCTTTGGACATCTAATATATTGTTGATTCCTTCTAGAGTATTTTTAAAATTTCAGTTATTGTATTCTTCAACTCTGTTCAATTCCTCTTTATTTCCTAACTCCTGTTAAAAATTTCACTGTGTACTTTTTCTGAATTTGATGAACATTTTTATGATCCTTACCTTGAATTATGTGTTATATAGACTGCTTTTCTCCACTTCACTTAGTTCTTCTTCTGGAGTTTTTGCTTTGTTCCTTGTTTGGGAACATATTCCTCTGTTTCTTCATTTTGTCTGTTTCTTTGTGTTTATTTCTATTTATTAGGTAGATTCGGAGAAGGCAATGGCACCCCACTCCAGTACTCTTGCTTGGAAAATCCCATGGATGGAGGAGCCTGTTAGGCTGCAATCCATGGGGTCGGTAAGAGGCGGAGACGACTAAGCGAATTCACTTTCACTTTTCACTTTTCACTTTCATGCATTGGAGAAGGAAATGGCAACCCACTCCAGTGTTCTTGCCTGGAGAATCCAAGGGACAGGGGAGCCTGGTGGGCTGCCATCTATGGGGTCGCACAGAGTCGGACACGACTGAAGTGACTTAGCATAGCATAGGTAGATTAGTTACATTTTCCAAGTGTGGAGAATTGGCCTTATGTATAAGATGTCCTGTGGAGTCTGGCAACACAGTCCCCTCTAGTCACCAGAGCTATATGCTTTAGGGGTGCCCCCCTACATGGGCTGCATGGGCCTTTCTGTTGGGCTGGGGTGATTATTGTGGGTGCACAATATGTTGTTCTCATAGATAGTCACCCTGTGAATAGCTGTAATTTTGGTGTGCCCATGAGAGGAAGTGAGCTCAGTGTCTCCCTACTCTGCCAGCTGGACACACCTCTAACCTATTTTATTTTCTAAAAGATAAAAATCCCATGGATCATGTCTCCTAAGGACAATGGAAACAGAATTAGAAATTAAAAGAAAACTAAAATATCTTGTTTAAAAATCCAGTGAGAGACACAATATCAAAGGAAATTACAAAATATGTTGATCAGAATTACAATGAAAACATAGCAAATGAAAATCTGCAATATGCAGTTAAAATGGTATCAGAGAATAAGTATAGGTCCTTAAGCATAAAAAACCAAAAAGTAGAGGTAGGTGAAGAAGAAGGAAGAGGAAAGAGTAGAGGAAGAAGAAAAGCAAGAGGAAAGGAAGAGAGAGAAAAAGTAAAAGCTAGTGTTCAGAGGTCCTTCTAGGGACAGAGAAAAGAAAAAATAGGAAAGAACATAAGACATGAGGGTCACATTTTATGTTTGATGAGCTTTCTCGTGTTCCAAGGGGAGAGTAGGGTGTAGAATGTGCTGCTCAGAAACATTAACTGACATTCTCAAAAACATGTGGCTCTTATTAGGTTAATGTTTAACCTAGATCTTCTGACCTCCCAATAAATTTGAACATAATATAATGGCCCTTCCCAAAATCATAAATATTTGTTTAAAATATACATAAATTTGTTATTCTAATTATTACGATTAATTCATAATTAAGATTAATCTTAATTAAGATTAGATCTATGTGCAAATATTCCTACTACTGATAGATATCAAGTAAGGTGTTTGTTCTTCTTTTTCTTTAAAGACTGTGGTTTTTGTTTTTTTTTTTTATTCTTCACTTGACTCTGTAGAGATCTCATAAAAACATTAGGAGTTGAAGTGAAACATAGAAGGAAATTGAAATTGGCATAAAGCTAAATGAACATACATTAGCCTTTAAGGTATCTTTATTAGCAATGAGCCTTTCTGATCTTTCAATTGCTTAATGAATTATGCTTACTGTTGCTGCAGTAAGGGGCCCAGGGTACTGAGTTATAGGGAAAACCACTTAAGGACATGAGAAAATAGACCTCTGAATTTCTGTTATACATTTTTAAAGAAGTACAGAGTTTGTATTGCATCCTTTTGCTTTGCCTGGTCATCTGAAACACTTCTAGTGCAAAGTTAAGGGACATTATAAACCCTGACTTATAACACCTTATATTACATCAAACAGGACTGCCTCCTCACTCTAAAAACAAAGATCTGGATGCTTGAAGACACATTACAAAATAAGGATTTGAGCCAGTTTAGTACTCAAGGAAATGGCAACCCACTCCAGTATTCTTGCCTGGGAAATCCCATGGAGAGAGGATCCTGGCAGTCTATAGTCCATGGTGGTCACAAAGAGTGGACACACCTGAGAAATTAACATACACACTTGTATTGAATATTTCTAAAAAGGTATAATTTAATGCATTTTTAGCTTTGAAGCACTGGAAGGAGAGTATATAGATTTGCTAGTTCCCCTCTCCTTTGAGGTATACATATCAATAAATAAAGATGTTTTATAAAAACATCTTGTTTATGTAAGTGGCTTCCCTGATAGCTCAGTTGGTAAAGAATCCACCTGCAATGCAGGAGACCCTGGTTCCATTGCTGGGTCGGAAAGATCCGCTGGAGAAGAGATAGGCTACCCACTCCAGTATTCTTGGGCTTCCCTTGTGGCTCAGCTGGTAAAGAATTTGCCTGCAATGTGGGAGACCTGGGTTTGATCCCTGGGTTGGGAAGATCCCCTGGAGAAGGGAAAGGCTACCCACTCTAGTGTTCTGGCCTAGAGCTACAAAGAGTTGGACACGACTGAGCAACTTTCACTTCACTTGTTTATATAACAACATTTTGCTTATATAACAAAAAGGACACTAAAACATTGGAGGATAAAAGGCATCAGGAGAGACTACATAGTACTTTGAGTGCACAATGAAGAAAGTTTGGGCAATTGCTGGCTTAAAGCTCAACTGCTTTGCCAAGGTCTTAGTTCAGCCACAGATAAGCTAGTACATTCAGAAGGAGGGAAAGAACCTAGAAGCAAAGCCCTGGTTAGAATCCTAGACTTGTACACACTTCTGTTGCTCTATAAGCGTCTCAGGCTTCACTGGGCATGCTTTTTCTTAAACACTGGGGTTTTTTCTATTCTAGTTGATGAGTTGTAAGGGCTTTGGCATTAAACCGAGCAGAAACAGAGAAGGTGCACGTGCTCAGTCGTGTCCAATTCTTCACAACTCTGTGGACTGTAGCCTGCTAGGCTCCTCTGTCCATGGGATTTCCCAGGCGAGAATACTGGAGTGGGTTGCCATGCTCTCCTCCAGGGGATCTTTCTGACCCAGGGATAGAATCTGCATCTCTCATATCTCCTGCATTGGCAGGCAGGTTCTTTACCACTGAGTCACCTAGCAAGACCATCAGAGAGAGAAATGTCAAAAGGGATCATGCCAACCACTCATTAAGGTATCACCATGAAAAGCAGGTGTTCTAAAAACTTATTTAAAAAAGACACACTTCTGAAGGCAGCCAAACTGAGTAAATTTATGAAGGTCATTAGCTATGGCATTGTGAAGACCGCTTTCGAAAATGGGATGAGTTGACTCTATCCTAGTTCCAGAATCTGTTCAAAAAACATAAGATGTAAGTTAAAAACATTCT
This sequence comes from Bos javanicus, assembly GCF_032452875.1. Classification (NCBI taxonomy): domain Eukaryota; kingdom Metazoa; phylum Chordata; class Mammalia; order Artiodactyla; family Bovidae; genus Bos; species Bos javanicus. The sequence continues at coordinate 107,252,438 of NC_083873.1, forward strand.
AAAAGTACACAGGGACTCTGGTGGTTTGGAGGTTAAGACTTCGTCTTCCAAGGCAAGAGGTGCAGGTTTGATTTCTGATCAGGGAGCTAAGATCCTGCGTGTTTCAGGGCCAGGAAAGTCAAAGCATAAAGCAGAAACAATACTGTAAGAAAAACTCAGTAAAGACTTTAAAAATCAGTTCAGTTCAGTCACTCAGTCAGGTCCGACTTTTTGTGACCCCATGGACTGCAGGACACCAGCCTTCCCTGTTCATCACCAACTCCCAGAGCTTACTCAAACTCATGCCATCAAGTCATTGATGCCATCCAACCATCTCATCCTCTGTGGTCCCCTTTTAGTCCATATTAAAAAAATCTTTTAAAAGGTATACACATTCCTATATTTGGAATATCCCTTTAAATTGAAATAAAATTCCTAGTGGGTCTTGCTATCTGAAAGAGCAGATTCTTAGCTAACTGCTCTGGCATCTGATTTATTATGGGTTGTGTCTCATAGTAAGGAGAAGCTCCATCTATCTGAGAAATAAGGGGCACTTAATGAAACTGTTCAGCAATAAACATGTCATTCACTTCTATTTCCACCTCTCCTAAAGACTATAGAATTGATTTTCAAATGAGCACCATAGATTCAAAGAAGGACCAAATTAGTTTAATAACAGATAAGTAATCTGAGCATAGCACTTGACATGAGAGGGTATGAGGCATAATTATTTTCTGTACTGATTTGACCTGTCCCTGGCAGCTACCTCATCTGAGGATCTTTGGACTTCTTAATTTCAATTCCTGAGCAGTTTGAATTATCATTTCAGAAATATTCATTTCAATTTTTGATGATGTGCAAACACACTTTTGATTTCTGGACCTAAATATTTTTACTGTGGTGATGTCATCTGAAATCTATACAGCAAATGTTTAACACCTTCATCCATCATAGTGTGCATCGATGACCCAAATTCTGAGTAATTAAGGAGTAATTGTTCTGTTAGAATTGTTTTTACACAAGGCACATTACAACTCAATATGTTAAATTAGAAATAACCTCCCTTTGTCTTACAGGATGAATAAATATATACATAGCAGATCTGTATATACAAATATATACAAGCAGATCTGTAAGGGGAAATGTGGTTACAAAAACTGCATTTGAACAGAGATACTGTGTGCAGTGGCTGTCGATTCTCTGAAGTGAATCCATATTGTGAAAAGAGATCGGCAGTTCTTGTTGATAATGCCCATGGAAAAATTTGGCATCTGCATATTTTTCTAGTTAAAGAAATAATCCTAGAGCACTAATTTATGCTAATGATACATCATTTGGCTTCACAAAGACAGACAGCTGAGCTAAGGTCCATTTCCTATTTATGGGAAGTCATGTACAGCACTCAGTTGCAATGTGCACTGAAGTTTAAAAAAATTCAAAAAATGGAAAGTACAAAGTTGCTGGCAGAAGGGCTCTTGCCCTAAATGGCAATTTGAATTTAATTACAAATGATACCTACATGAATTTTCTATCAACATTTAGAAAAACACTCAGCCTTGCTTTCCTCCTCTATAGAACTTCTAATTTGTCTTTATATTCTGTTATTGCCTAAACCAAATGCCTTGGCAATTATGTGTTTATAAATCTTACTCTCCTACTAGAAAGATATAGAGGCCAGTAAATACATCGTATTGGTTTCTACATCCCTATATTCTAGCCCAACAACTTTTCAGCATTATGTGGAAAAATATATACATATATATATACATATATATAATATATATAGTTAACTGAGTCACTTTCTCTTTCCTAAAGTTTGACATAACCTCATTTTCTCAAATACCAATTCCATATTTTTTTTCCTGCAGATATCAAAGAACTTCAACTCATTTGCCACAAAGATAGCATTTGATCATATGGTATGCATTGTTTGTTAGCTGTTTTATCCACTACTCAATTTATTAGTTAACTTATAACTTACTAATGTATTAATTCATCTAATGACCAAATATTTAAGAGTTTTTATTTTTAAGGACAAACAAAGCATGAGGTAATTAATTTTTAATTTCCAAAGATTTCTAGGCCAGCACTAAGTAAACACAGTATTTGTGTAAATTTGAGCAAGTTACTTAAATATCCCTTTGCTTTAGTTTCCACTATCATTAAATGGAGATGCAACAGCATACTGTATTTGGAATAAAGATTAAGTGAGTTACACAGTCAAGATAATAGTAATAGAATAAGTATGATAAAACTGTTCATCAATGTTATTGTATTAGCTGACCAACAAATTTATACAAACCTTCCTGAGATCACATACTTTATAAAGGAAAAGAAAAACTTTTAACAGCATTAATCTAGGAAAGATTGTCTCTATTTTCCAAAGTTCATAAGTGGGATTTTTTAACATTTTATAATCATAAAATAATTTAAAAATAAAACTGTGTAAAAATGGTGACCAATTTAACACAATCATTATTATGAGTAATGAATAAACTGATGAATCAAGTTACCCTTCTTGCTTAAATACAGTAAACTGTGAATTCATTGGATTATTTTATTCTACAACAATTGGCCATTGTTCTTTAAACTTTTTGAAGTTGAAAAAATGGCCAATCCAGTCTCATTTGGACAGGTTTGTCTTAAGAATGCTTACCTGAATTTCAGAACTTATACTCGTAGTGATTTTTTTTTTTTTTTTACTACTTTTAAGGTGTTTTCCTAAAATAACCAAGCTAAATGGCAAAGTTTGAGCCTGAAAAATAAACTTAGGCCCTTATCTATTAATCTAGTATATTTTTCAACTAGTCTATTTCTTAATTTAAAAAAGAATTTAACTGTATTAAAATTGGGAAATATGAGACTAGAATATAGGGCTTCCCTGGTGGCTCAGCTGGTAAAGAATCTGCCTGCAATGAGGGAAACCTGGGTTCAATCCCTGGGTCTGGAAGATCCCCTGGAGAAGGGAAAGGCTACCCACTCCAGCGTGTGCACTCATCTCACACGCTACTAAAGTAATGCTTAAAATTCTCCAAGCCAGGCTTCAGCAATATGTGAATTGAGAATTTCCAGATGTTCAAGCTGGTTTTAGAAAAGACAGAGGAACCAGAGACCAAATTGCCAACATCTGCTGGATCATGGAAAAAGCAAGAGAGTTCCAGAAAAACATCTATTTCTGCTTTATCGACTATGCCAAAGCCTTTGACTGTGTGGATCACAATAAACTGTGGAAAGTTCTGAAAGAGATAGGAATACCAGACCACCTGATCTGCCTCTTGACAAACCTATATGCAGGTCAGGAAGCAACAGTTAGAACTGGACATGGAACAACAGACTGGTTCCAAATAGGAAAAGGAGTACGGCAAAGCTGTATATTGTCACCCTGCTTATTTAACTTCTATGCAGAGTACATCATGAGAAACGCTGGCCTGGAGGAAGCACAAGCTGGAATCAAGATTGCTGGGTGAAATATCAATAACCTCAGATATGCAGATGACACCACTCTTGTGGCAGAAAGTGAAGAGGAACGAAAAAGCCTCTTGTTGAAAGTGAAAGAGGAGAGTGAAAAAGTTGGCTTAAAGTTCAACATTCAGAAAACAAAGATCATGGCATCTGGTCCCATCACTTCATGGGAAATAGATGGGGAAACAGTGGAAACAGTGTCAGACTTTATTTTTGGGGCTCCAAAATCACTGCAGATGGTGATTAGAGCCATGAAGTTAAAAGACGCTTACTCCTTTGAAGGAAAATTATGACCAACCTAGACAGCATATTAAAAAGCAGAGACATTATTTTGCCAACAAAGGTTCATCTAGTCAAGGCTATGGTTTTTCCAGTGGTCATGTATGGATGTGAGAGTTGGCCTGTGAAGAAAGCTGAGCGCTGAAGAATTGATGCTTTTGAACTGTGGTGTTGGAGACTCTTGAGAGTCCCTTGGACTGCAAGGAGATCCAACCAGTCCATTCTGAAGGAGATCAGCCCTGGGATTTCTTTGGAAGGAATGATGCTAAAGCTGAAACTCCAATACTTTGTGAAGAGTTGACTCATTGGAAAAGACCCTGATGCTTGGAGTGACTGGGGGCAGGAGGAGAAGGGGATGACAGAGGATGAGATGGCTGGATGGCATCACTAACTTGATGGACATGAGTTTGAGTGAACTCTGGGAGTTGGTGATGGACAGGGAGGCCTGGCGTGCTGCAATTCATGGGGTCACAAAGAGTTGGACACGACTAAGTGACTGAACTGAACTGAACTGAACCCACTTCAGTACTGTGGCCTGGAGAATTCCATGGACTGTATAGTGATGGGGTTGCAAAGAGTTGGACAGGACTGAGCAACTTTCACTTTCACTTTCAGCTTCAATCCCTGGGTTGGAAAGATCCCCTGGAGAAGGAAATGACAACCCACTCCAGTATTTTTGCCTGGAAAATCCCATGGATGGAGGAGCCTGGCAGGCTACAGTCCATGGGGTTGCAAAGAGTCGGACATGACTGAGCGACTAACACCTCCACTTGTAAACACTTGCATAGGCCTAGAATGGAAAGGTGAGCCTGGTCTCACCTTCTAGAATGGAGACCTCCTCACTTTGTTCATCCCAAGAAAATCACTTGACTTCTATGAACCTTCATGACCCCATTTGAAAACATGATATGTAGAAAAAATAGAAAATGTAAGCAGAGCATCTCACACATTGTTTGGTACAGTAGATGCACTGTGACATGTATTTCCATCACTCCCAAGGCTTCTCCTTGAAGCTATGATTTATCTGCTCAAAATAGAAGAGTGATTTTTCATTACTTTTATCGGAAATCCTAATATGGAAAAATTTCTTTTTCCATAGAAATGTAATAATTGATGGTATTGGCAGCCACTCTGTATTAAAACCTTATACTTAAAAATCATGCAAGATCCTTGAAAAACATCTAATTCCAAGTTTCTTTTAGTACTTTCATCATCATTGCCACAGCCCTGCAATATAATCATGAACACTTTTCTTCAATATCCCTATTTCCCAGGAACCCTCTCCTTCCAAAGAAAGAGTTGCATTTTAGTCTATTCAACTCTGAAATTCCCCTCCCCTAGTTTCCCTTCATGACTCCATCCTGATTCCTTGGGAATACAGGTATTATAATACATATATATTTACAGGTATATAATACATATATATACACAGGTATATAATACATAACAAGTATTATCTGTCTTTGAATGCCAGTCCTTAACTCTTATCATCCAGATAGATTATTGCCTTCTTTCACCTTTTCTTCTCTCAAAGGAAGCCTATTGCTTGCTGAGGTTTGAAGTAAGTTATTTACTCCCTAAATTTAAGACACTTGCTCCTTGAAAGCAAAACTATGACAAACCTAAGCATATTAAAAAGCAAAGACATCACTTAGCTGACAAAGGTTCATGTAGTCAAACTTTGGTTTTCCAGTAGTCATGTATGGATGTGAAGTTGGACCATAAGGAAAGCTGAATACCAAAGAACTGATGCTTTCAAATTGTGATGTTGGAGAAGATTCCTGAGATTCCTTTGGACAGCAAGAGATCAAAGCAGTCAATCCTAAAGGAAATGAACCCTGAATATTCATTGGAAGGACTGATGCTGAAGCTGAAGCTCTAATACTTTGGCCACCTGATGTGAAAGGTCAACTCACTGGAAAAGACCTTGATGCTGGGAAAGACTGAGGACAAAAGAAGAAGAGGGCAGCAGAGGATGAGATGGTTAGATGGCATCACTGACTCAATGGACATGAATCTGAGAAAACTCCAGGAGATAGTGAAGGACATGGAAGCCTGGGGTGCTCTGGTCTATGGCATGCTTCAAAGAGTCAGACACAGCTTAGTGACTGAACAACAGTATTTACTATGTTTGGGGACTCAGTTTATTCAGCTAAAATTATGGATAATAATATCTGCTTTTCTTGGTTCTGAGGAATTAATGATAAATATCATTAAATAAATATTAGTACCTTTGTGTGCCAGGCATTAGTTGAGAAACTATGGGTTTAAAATAAACAGAATGTGCAAATCTCCTGCTATTATGAACTCACTTTCTTGTGGGGAAGCAGAGAGTACACAACCTATAGTATGGTATAGAAAATAAGCAAAATAGAAAATAGGTCAGTAGGTAGCGCTAAGTACTAAGAGAAATAAAGTAATAGGCTATTTGAAATACTGGAACTTGAGGTATTAAATTTAGATATTGTAATGAAGGGAAGAATTATTAGCAAATTAATATTTGAATAGGCCCAGGGGACTTTGGGAAGGAGGTATTAATACATGGATTTTGGGAGAAAACCATTTAAGGAGGTTGAAACAGCAAATAAGGAGGCCTTTAAATAGGAACATAATGACCATCTTTCTGGGACAGTAAGAATCAATAAATGTTTGATTGTTCATCTCTTTTTTTTCTATCAATGTTTTGAATTTAACCCAATTGTCTCCAAACATTCACTGACCATGCTTAATTATCAAATTTAAAACATGTATCTCAAAATATTCTTATTATGTATTTTTACACTGTTTATAAATTATATACATGTTCTATGATAATAAGAGTATTATGATGCAATATAAAAGGCAAGTAAAGAGAAGAGGGACAATATACAAGCAGGGAAATAAGAACTGCAAACTATTAGGTTTAAAATAATCTATAAGAATATATTGTACAACATGATGAATATAAAAATATTTTATAATAACTGTAAATGGAATATAAACTTTAAAAATTGTGACTTACTATCTTATACACCCATAACCAATACAATATTGTACAGCAACTATATTTTAGTAAATTTATTTTTTAAAGTTTAAAAGGAAAAGAAAATAGAAATAAGGATGAGAAAACATAAAAACAATAAGAATTGCAATATTTTCTTCAAAACTCAGAAATATATTCTTATATACTTTTAGTGCCAAATGTAGTCCTCTGGCTATAGTTGCACTACTTCATTACCTTTATCTTTTTCTATCTTTTCATTTTGCAAAACTATTTTTACATGTTTCTTTAGTTATTAAGTTTTTTTAAATTAATCATCAGAGTCATCAGAAGTGGGGCAACTGAAATTTTACCAGAGACTCTCCAGGGTGAAATTTGATTCTCAATCCTTTAGTCTTCTTCCTCTAAAAGACTGAACATAATTCTACATAAAGAGTGAGCTTTACTTTCAAATCATAATTTGTAAATTCGACTATTGAGTACATCAAACACTTCTGCTTATTGAAACTTCATGTGCATGAAGGAACTAGGTAAATGTTACAGAGGGAAGTCTTGTTTTTTCTCTTTACAATCAAATGTAATAAGATTAGATAAAAAGTTGATATTTTTCTAGTGGGATTACTCCATGTGTGTGGGTGCTCAATCGCTTTAGTTGTGTCAGGCTCTTTGAGACCCTATGGACTGTAGCCAGTCATAGGGTCAACTTGCTAGAGTTGGAATAGAAAATTATCTTTTAAGCCCTCACAGTACCTTAGAATTTCCTCTGTAACTACAATTACCACACCAGGCAGTATATTTCCCTCCCTGACACTATTAGACTCTTGAATAAATAAAAGATATTTTAATTGCTGTTTCAAGATGTTTTGACTGAAGCGACTTCACCCATTTTGACTGATGATGGCAGAAACTGATTTTGAAGTATTTTATTAAAAAAATAATACTTACTGGATTTCAAAGATTTTAAGAACTCCAGAGATCTCCACATGGAACTGGTGTTCATTTTTTTTTTAACTTATTCTTTTACTGAAGGATAATTACTTTAAAGAATTTTGTTGTTTTCTGTCAAACCCCAACATGAATCAGCCATAGGTATACATGTATTCCTCCCTTTTGAACCTCCCACCCATCTTCCTCCCCATTCCACCCCTCTAGGTTGATATAGAGTCCCTGTTTGAGTTTTCTGAGCCATACAGCAAATTCCCATTGGCTATCTATTTTACATATGGTAATGTAAGTTTCCAAATTACTCTTTCCATACATCTCACCCTCTTCTCCCCTCTCCCCATGTCCATAAGTTCATTCTCTGTCTGTTTCTCCATTGTTGCCCTGTAAATAAATTCTTCAGTATCATTTTTATAGATTCTGTATATGCGTGTTAGAATATGATATTTATCTTTCTCTTTCTGACTCACTTCACTCTATATAATAGGTTCTAGGTTCATCCACTTCATCAGAACTGACTCAAATGCATTCTTTTTTATGGCTGAGTAATATATTTCATGCAAGGTGGGTATTTCATGCAAAGATGGGCCAAATAAAGGACAGAAATGGTAGGGACCTAACAGAAGCAGAAGATATTAAGAAGAGGTGGCAAGAATACACAGATGAACTACACAAAAAAGATCTTCATGACCCAGATAACCATGATGGTATGATCACTTACCTAGAGCCAGACATCCTAGAATGCAAAGTCAAGTGGCCCTTAGGAAGAATTATTATGAACAAAGCTAGTGGAGGTGATGGAATTCCAGTTGAGCTATTTCAAATCCTAAAAGATGATGCTTTGAAAGTGCTGCCCTCAATATCTCAGCGAATTTGGAAAACTCATCAGTGGACACAGGACTGGAAGGTCAGTTTTCATTCCAATCCCATAGGAAGGCAATGCCAAAGAATGTTCAAACTCCTGCACAAATACACTCATCTCACACACTAGCAAAGTAATGTTCGAAATTCTCCAAGCCAGGCTTCAACAGTATGTGAACCATGAACTTCCAGAGTTCAAATCCAGTTCAAGCTGGATTTAGAAAAGGCAGAGGAACCAGAGATCAAATTGGGAACATCCGCTGGAGCATCAAAAAAGCAAGACAGTTCCAGAAAAGCATCTACTTCTACTTTATTGCCTACACCAAAGCCTTTTTGTGGATCACCACAAACTGTGGAAAATTCTTCAGAAATGGGAGTAACAGACCACCTCATCTACCTCCTGAGAAATCTGTATGCAGGTCAAAAGCAACAGTTAGAACTAGAAGAAAGAGCCAAAACAATAGCAAAAATTGAAGCCAGACCCATAATCAAATTATCCCCAAAATCTATATTGTTTCTGGGCATGTCACTTATGTAAGCCTATAAATTAACTTTACTATTAAAAAAAAAAAAAGAACTGGACATGGAACAACAGACTGGTTGCAAATCGGAAAAGGAGTATGTCAAGGCTATATATTGTCAGCCTGATTATTTAACTTATATGCATCATGAGAAATGCTAGGCTAGATGAAGCACAAGCTGGAATCAAGATTGTCAGGAGAAATATCAATAACCTCAGATATGCAGATGACACCACTCTTATGGCAGAAAGTGAAGAAGAACTAAAGAGCCTCTTGATGAAAGTAAAACATGAGAGTGAAAAAGTTGGCCTGAAACTCAACATTCAGAAAACTATGATCATGGCATCGGGTCCCATCACTTCATGTCAAATAGATGGGGAAACAATGGAAACAGTGAGACACTTTATTTTCTTGGTTTCCAAAATCACTGCAGTTGTGACTGTAGCCATGAAATTAAAGGACACTTGCTCCTTGGAAGGAAAGCTATGACCAACCTAGTTAGCATATTAAAAAGCAGATGCATTACTTTGCCAACAAACGTCCATCTAGTCAAAGCTATGATTTTTCCAGTAGTCATTTATGGATGTGAAATTTGGACTGTAAGAAAGCTGAGTGCCTAAGAATTGATACTTTTGAACTGTGGTGTTGGAGAAGACTCTTGAGAGTCCCTTGGACTGCAAGGAGATTAAATCAGTCCATCCAAAGGAAATCAGTCCTGAATATTCATTGGAAGGACTGATGCTGAAGCTGAAGCTTCAATACTTGACCACATGATACAAAGAGCTGACTCATTAGAAAAGACCCTGATGCTGGGAAAGATTGAAGGGAGGAGGAGAAGGGGACGGCAAAGGATGAGATGGTTGGATGGCATCACTGACTCAATGGACATGAGTTTGAGTAAGTTCTGGGAGTTGGTGATGGACAAGGAAGCCTGGCATGCTGCAGTCCATGGGGTTGCAAAGAGTCAAACACGACTGAGCAACCGAACCGAACTGAACTGAACTGTCTGGGGTTGATTTTGTAGATCTTTTTTCTTCTCTTTTATTTTTTGACTGTATAAGTCCATTTAACATTTGTTGTGAAGCTGGTTTGGTGGTACTGAATTCTCTTAACTTTTGCTTGTCTGAAAAGCTTTCTATTTCTCCATCAATTTTGAATGAGATACTTCCCATGTAAAGTCCTCTTGATTGTAGATTTTTCCCTTTCAGTACTTTAAATATATCCTGTCATTCCCTTCTGACCTAGAGTTTCTGCTGAAAGATCAGCTGTTAAGCATATGGGCTTTTCCTTGTATATTGCTTCCTGCTTCTCCCTTGAGGCTTCTAATATGCTTTCTTTGTGTTTAGTCTTTGTTAGTTTGATTAGTATGTGTCTTGTTTCTTCTTGGGTTTATCCTGTATGGGACTCTTTATGCCTCTTGGACTTGATTGACTGTTTCCTTTTCCATGTTGGGTAAAATTTCAACTATAACTGCTTCAAAAAAATTTTTTAAAGCCTTTTTTTTCTCTTCTTCTTCTGGGACCTGTGTAATTCGAATGCTGGTGCATTTGATATTGCCCCAGAGGTCCCTGAGACTATCTTCAGTTCTTTTCATTCTTTTTACTTTATTCTGCTCTTCAGAAGTTTTTTCCACCACTTTATCTTCCAGCTCACTGATTCATTCTTCTGCTTCAGATATTCTGCTACTGATTCCTTCTGGAGTATTTTTTAATTTCAGTAATTGTATTGTTTGTCTCTGCATGTTTATTCTTTAATTCTTCTAGGTCTTTGTTAATTGATTCTTGCATTTTCTCCATTTTGTTTTCAAGGTTCTTGATCATCTTTAGTATCATTATTCTGAATTCTTTTTCACGTAGTTTGCCTATATCCTCTCATTTATTTGGACTTCTGAGTTTCTAGCTTGTTCCTTTGTGTGGTATTTCTCTGCCTTTTCATTAATTTTTTTTTTTAGCTTATTGTGTTTTAGGTCTCCATTTCCCAGGCTTCAGGGTACAATTATTTCTTCCGTTTGGTTTCTTCCCTCCTGAGGTTGGTCCAGTGGTTTGTGTAAGCTTTGTATAGGGTGAGACTTGTGCTGAGTTTTTGTTTGTTTGTTTTTCCTCTGATGGGCAAGGCTGAGTGAAGTGGTATTCCTGTCTGCTGAAGACTGTATTTGTATTTTTGTTTTGTTTGTTGCTTGGATGAGGCATCCTGCACAGGGTGCTACTGGTCGTTGAGTGATGCTAGATCTTGTATTCCAGTGGTTTCCTTTGTGTGAGTTCTCACTATTTGATACTCCGACTATGGGGTCGCACAGAGTCGGACATGACTGAAGCGACTTAGCAGCAGCAGCAGTAGCAGCAGCAGGGTTAGTTCTCTAATAGTCTAGAGTCTTGGAGTCAGTGCTCCCATTCCAAAAGATCAGGGCTTGATTTCTGGTCAGAGACTAAGATTCCTCAAGTGGTTTGTTATTAAGTGGCATTAAGTGAGATTAAAACAAATATTCCAAAACAAGAAACCAAAGATGAACCTCAGACAAATGGCAGTATAAAATCAGGCAAATAATAATTAAAATAATGGAATATACATACATACATATACACCCATGAGCAAAGTCAAAACAGTCCAACAAAAATAAAGTACAATAGATTGACCTATGAACAAAGGAAATAAAAAATTATATTTACTAGTTAAGAACAAAACTAACTAAAGCACCAACTGGAGAACAAAACTAAAGCAAGGTGCTAAGTGGGGAATAAAGCAATGAAAACAAAACTAACAAATATGTTGAGAGGAAAGAAAAGAAAGAATAGATATGCAAAGTTAAATAGAGGTAGATGAAGAAGATTTATATACATTAAAGATTAAATGCAAGGGGAAAAGAGCAGTAGGAAAGGCAAACAAAGGAATAAGTGTAGAAAAAATATAATAGTTTAAAAAAATTAAAAGTTAAAATTAAAAAAAAGAGAGGAAAAAAAGGAAACACCCCAGAACTGCAAAAGCCCAATGTAGAGGCAGAGGTTTATAACAACAACAAAAAGTGTGACTGAAGATACACATATACACCCATAAGCAAAATCAAAACATTCCAACAAAAATAAAGTACAATAGACTGACCCAGCAAACAAAGGAAACCAAAATTATATGTACCAGAGCAAAACTAATTAAAGTACAAATTGGAAAACAAAACTAAAGCAAGGTGCCAATTGAGGAATAAATCAATGAAAATAAAACTAACAAATATGTTGAGAGGAAAGGAAAGAAAGTAAGAAGAGATATGCAAGGTTAAATATAGATAGATAAAGAAGATTTATATATATTAAAGATTAACTGCAAGGGGAAAAGAACAGTAGGCAATACAAACAAATAAACTCAGAAAAAATATCAATAGGTTTAAAAAGTTAAAAATTAAAAAAAGAGAAAAGAGGAAAAAAAAAAAAAAGGAAAACTCCTCAGAACAGCAAAAGCCCAATGTAGAGGCAGAGGTTTATAATAACAATAAAAGATATGACTGAGAAAAAAAAGAAAAGAAAAATAAAAAGCTCAAAAGCTTAATTAGATTTCATAGTGCCAATAAAATTGACAACTACAACAGAGGTGCGGAAAAGGAAAAGAAAAGAAAAAACAATCGAAAAGAATCTACAGAACAAGTCAAACCATAAGAATAATAGGTATTTTTCTTGAGTCACTGCTGTCAGAGCCCTCTCCCTGGGAGTAACAGTCCACCTCACCTCCCTAGGATGCCCTCTAACACTGTCCTGATCTCTGGACCTGCTGTGGGCACAACTCAGATTCTAATATGGTCCTACTTCTCTGTGTTCTTGCCTCCAATGTCCATAGCTATCAGAACTAGTTAATTGTTTTTTTGTGGGAGCTCTCAGTGGGCTTTTATATATTCCATAGGCACAGAGTCTGCTTGGTTGATCGTGTGGATTTAATCTGCAGCTTGTGTAGCTGGGGGGAAGGTTTGGGGTCTTTTTCTTAGCCACACTGCCCCTAGATTTCAACTGTGGTTTTATTTCCACCTCTACATATGGGTTGTCCACTGGGGTTTGCTCCTGAGACTACTCTGGAGGACTTGGGTTTGCCCATGTGAGGATCTGGTGTGGAGGTGGTGCAGCTGCTTGGGTCACAGGGGTTCTGGTAGCACCAGATACTCAGGGGAGTTGGCATCTAGGGCATCAGGAAAAATAGTGCTCTAGAAGGGTATGGCAACAAATATTGGTCAAATGCACTTCAGTATTTTTGCCTGAAGAACCCCCCTCCCTGACAGAGAGGTCTGGCAGGCCACAGTCTACAGGGTAACAAAGAGTTGGACATGACCGAAGGGACATTGCGCTCACAGCCGCAAGACTTTTTTTTTGCCTGTGGCAGCTCTGCCCCAATGAGAATTGAGCATGAAGATGGCACAGCTGTTTGACTTGAGGGGACCCTGGCAGCACCAAGTATGCAGGGATCGGACTGCCTCCACAGCAGGAGTTATGGCCCTAACAGACCTTTTTCAAGCCTCTTGTTGCTGGCAATCAGAAGGCCTCTTTGGCCAGTCTTTCTCCATAGCTTTGCCCATCAGGCACTTAGAGGGCTTCCTTTCCTGGGGTCCTTCTCTGTTGTTTGGTGCATCAGGCAATTAGAGGGCTCCCCCTGATTTGGGTCCTACTCTGCAGATCAGCACATCAGGCACTTTTAAGAGGCACCCCGGGTGGGGTCCTACTCTGTAGTTCAGTGCATCAGGTGTTTGATGGGCCGGCCTCTCTGTTGTTCAGCTACCTATGCTGGCATGTGGCAGGGAGAGAGGCTATGGTGGTGGCTCTACCTGCTAGGCGTGACTTAACAGTATCGCCTTGTTTCCATGGCTGCCTGGCTTTCCCCCACAGTCATTTCCCACCACAATCTCCTCCCTCACATCCCCTCGATCTCTCTCAACACAGTTAACAACAGCTCTCTCCCTGGGATTGCTGCACAATCCCTAAACTCCAGCTCCCAGCCACCGCGCCATCTGGGGTATGTATGGCTGCGGCAAGGACTGGCTGATTCTCATTCCATTTAGGCTGCCACAGATAGGCTGTTTCACTCTCAGCTTTGAATGTTTCTCCTTTGACTCAGACAATTGCCCTAATTTGGGGATTGATCAGACCCCTGCTTCAGTTCCCCCACCCACCAAGGACAGGCCCCATCCTAATAACACTCCTGTTTGTCCCCCTAGTTCCTTCATCCTACCAAGTTTTGCGTGATTCTATATATTCTTTTCCACTAGTCAGGTACTACTGTCTGCTCTCAGCTGGTATTCTGCGTGCACTTCTGTGTCTGAAGGTGTATTCCTGATGTATCCATGGAGAGAGATGTACTCCACATCCACTTACACCTCCACCATCTTGTTCTCCTATCTGTTGTTTGTCTTCACGTGTCTCTTTCATATATGTCATTCCTGATACGCTGGAATGTGTGACTATTACTGACACCAAAGCCACTCTCCACATAGCTGTCACTACCAAAAAAAGCTTCACTTTCTGACTTTGGTTCCACTTTGAAAATCCCAGAGAGATCTGTTGGGTCAGAAAATCAGATGTCTATCCCTCTGCCAACAATCATATAAAAAGACATGGCTGTCAGGGGTTCTAAACTATGAATTTAAAATAAAGCTGGCACATAGCATACACTTAGTATAGAAAAGAATTATCACACTGATACTATCTGGAGCTTAAACAATGAAAAAAGTGTTCCTATTTGAGACCCATTGAATAGTTCCCAGTTGGTGCAAACATTGGCTCGTCTCTCCTTCAGAGGATCCTTAACAGCAATCAACTTTTCCAGACTTCAGCTCCTTGAACTTTTCATCTTTATAAAGAAGGTATTTGTCTTTGTGGGCTAAAGGTCCACTCTCTGATTAATAGCCAAAAGCTTTCTGCTGGGTTAATACTACAACTATTTAACTTTTTTTTTTCCTGATATTTTTCTCCATAGCCAAAAAAGAGCTTAAGGAATTAAAGGCCAACTTGGATATATAGCTACAGGGCAAAAGTCTAATTTTTGTCATAATATTCATGAGTGGTTATTAAGAACTTGAAATGTTTTGGTCTATATCATCATGGCTATGAAATTAAAATTTACATATTACTTTCCATTATTATTAAAACACTGTGAATAAAAGACAAAGTTTGGAATAATAACAGGTTTCACCTTTTTTGCCTTGCACTCAACTTGTTATGTTTTCTTTTTCTTATTGTTGAATTTCTGTGCTTTCTGTACTTTTCCTACATAAGTCAAAGAAATAATAGTAAAGCAACACATATTTTCTCCTGTTTTAATGTGTCTATAAACATAATGCCAAGTCTTTTGTGTTAAAAGATATTTTTCCCCACCCTTAAGCAACAGTGGTACCAAATCTTCTTTATGGGATCTAAGAGGAGGCATGTGGTGAGACCAAGATTTGGGGAATTTGTCTAGACACTCTATACATCAAGCATATTGTTGTACTTTAGAGTATGTGTCTTGAGAGTCCCTTGGATTGCAAAGAGATCAAACCAGTCCATCCTAAAGGAAATCAGTCATTAATATTCACTGGAAGGACTGATGCTGAAGCTGAAGCTCTGATACTTTGGCTACCTGATACAAAGAACTGACTCATTAGAAAAGACCCTGATTTTGGGAAAGACTGAAGGTGGAAGGAAAAGGAAAAGGGTACGACAGAGGATGAGATAATTGGATGGAATCACCGAAGAGATGGACATCAGTTTGAGCAAGCTTCGGGAGTTGAAGGACAGGGAAGCCTGGCGAGCTACTGTCCATGGGGTCAAAAGGATTTGGACACAATTGAGCAACTGACCTGATCTAACTTAAGAGTAGTCACTCAGTCATACCTCACTCTTTGTGATCCCATGGACTGTAGCCTGCCAGGCTCCTCTGTCCATTGGATTCTCCAGGCAAGAACACTGGAGTGGGTTGCCATTTCCTACTCCAGGGGATCTTCCTCACCCAGGAGTCAAACCTGGGTCTCCTGCATTGCAGGAAGTTTCTTTATTATCTGAGTCACCAGGGAAGCCTATTTATATATCAAGCATATTGTTCCGCCTTAGACTGTGAGTTGCTATCCTGTGCTTAGTTGCTTAGTCATGTCCTACTTTTTGTGACCCCATGAACGGTAGCCCACCAGGCTCCTTTGTCCAGGGGGATTCTCCAGGCAAGAATACTGGAGTGGGTTGTCATGCCTTCCTCCAGGGGATCTTCCCAACCCAGGGATTGAATCTAGGTCTCCCACATTGCAGGCAGATTCTTTACCATCTGAGCCACTAGGGTATCCCAAGAATACTGGAGTTGGTAGGCTATTCCTTTTCCAAGGCATCTTCTGAACCCAGGGATGGAACCGGGGTCTCCTGCATTGCAGGTGGATTTTTCGCCAGCTTAACTACCAGGGAAGCCCTTAGAGTGTGAGTTACAGATTAAAATAACAACAACAACAAAAATCAAAGTATTCAAATTATTTCTCTGTGAACTCTACTCATAAATAATAAAATTATAGTTCTCCTTTTCAGACTATAAATACACCAAAGGACTTTCTGGATGGGCTAAAGGATATTTGAGGGTCATGGTTAAAGCTCCAGAACCTTCCTCAGAACTGCCATGGTCTTCATATACCCCTGAAGCTACTGTTTCATATTTCTGGACTCCATCCCAACAAAACTTCTAAAAAGAGTTGCTCTATCTCCAATCCTTATTTCTCTCCCATTTTGTAACAATGGTGTCTTTTCCAGTTAAAGCATCATGTTATCTTATCAGTTTCATTAAACAGTTGAACTTTGAAATAGACCTTGAAGCAGAGGTAAAATTTATTTTGGAAAAGAAGTGAGAGAAGACTACCAGAGAGTGCTTTTCATGAATTCCTAGACATGGAATCTGGATGCTTCTGAGAAGGATCAATAACAAGGTAGATTTTGGTGTGATATGAATTAGTTCATTAACTCAATATATATTAACATGTGTATGCATATCATGATTAGATACTGGAAATAAAGCAGCAGATTAGATATTTCACTGCTGTCACAAAGTTCAGAGATGGAGATGGCCCCTGGGGTGTGGATGCAGTAGACATAAAAAAACAGGTTAATTCATTGTTGTCATTGAAGAGTTTTCAAAGACATACAAAGGAGTTTTAAGTTTTATCTTATCTCTCCTAACAACTTTTTGACACTAATCATGTTTCAGGCACTATTCTGACAACTTTACATTTATTCACTGTTTAATAATTTTTGGAACAGCCTTACGATATAGAGAGACTTTAGTTATCTCCCTTTTACTTATGGAGAGGCATGTGATATTTATTTCACTTTGCTAAGGATTCAAAGCTAGTAAGAGGCAGAGTCAGGATTTGAGCCCAGATAGTCTGACTTCAGAGTCTGAAGTCATACTATTTACTATTACAAATACGTGACTAAAGTAAGGCTTTTTATATATGAAAAGTAAAACAAGGTTTAAAGATGCTAGGAAACTCACTGGAAAATGAGATTATGTATGAGATTATGTATGAGAGCCTAGGAAACTTACTGGAAGATACAGTATTATGTATGAGAGCCTAAGCTAGACTCCACAAAACCACAGACTCATCGCTCCTCCTGTTCTGTGTAGAGGATGAATCACATGGTAACATACAAGAAGGTTTGGGGGATACTTGGGAATACTTGGCTGAATTAAGAGAAGCATGTTTACATGATAAGAGGTGATAATGCTGTTTCCTTTTGTACTGGTCAGGTCTGGAGAGAGAAGTGAGAGGGTTAACTTTTGTTTGTCTCTCTCTTCAAATGTCATCCTGGGCCTGCAGGTCATGTATTCAAAGGTAAAAGTTGTTTGTTGTTGCTCCAAGTGAGTTCAAATTTGGGCAAAAAGACATTGATGGATGAGGATAGTTCAGCTATCTTTATGTTCTTTGACTAAGCATAGTGTATGCGGTTATACAGTCACAGAATATCTTACCATGGGCTGCCTTAGGGAGACTGGCTGTACCTCCCCCAGGACTTGATCTATCATGAAAAGCATTCATGGCTAGGGGATATCAGTAAAACAGACTCAAAATTGATTTCTCACTAGATGGCAGCTTACGGTGAGGTCACACATAGAAATTAGACCAATTCTGTTCCATTCTCAGCAGAGTTTCCCTTGAGCTTGATACAGAGACAACTGATGCTGTCTCAGAATTATTACTGGATGGAAAGAGTTGTCTACATGATCACACCCTACACAATCCTGGCCTAAACCCACCCTAGTCTCTCTCCCCACCATCCCGTCTATAGGGTATACCCATTCCAGATAAAAGACTGTACTCATTTGGGGCTCTTTTCCTTCCCAGCAAAACCCTGAAATACTATCACCTCTTCAGGTTGGCCCAGAAGAAACAATTTTCGAGAATAAACTAGTTAATCATTGGATGAAATCAAAGTATCATCTTTATTATTGACACATCACAGTTTGGAGGATGCAGTTCCTGGTGGGTACACTCCATGGTATTGACCCTTTCCCCAAATTGGAATACTGTTCATGGGGTTCTCAAGGCAAGAATACTGGAGTGCTTTGCCCTTCTCTCCTTTGATGGACCTTCTTTTGTCAGAACTCTCCACTATGACCCGTCCATCTTGGGTGGCCCCACATGGCACGGCTCATAGCTTCATTGAATTATGAAAGCCCTTTTGACATGACAATGTAGCTGTGATGCTGGGAAAGATGGAGGCCAGGAAGAGAAGGAGGTGACAGAGGATAAGATGGTTGTATAGCATCACTGACTCAATGGACCTGAGTTTGTGCAGACTCTGGGAGATGGTGAAAGTCAGGGAAGCCTGGAGTGCTACAGTCCATGGAGTCGCAAAGAGTTGGACGTGACTTAGTGACTGGATGACAACCAAATTAAAACGACTCAGTCTTCCATGGACACGTATCACTAGACTCCTACAAACTCCTGGGGAGAAAAAAAAAAACAAAAACTGCAACCTATGACAAAAAGGATCAGAAGAGAACTTATACACTTCCAAAAGGAAAAGGAGGAGTTGTGTCAAGTAGGTACAGTTTTTTTTATTTCCCAAATTACTTCAAGATTAGTCATTAATTTCTCCACAATGTAGTGAGTAATGGAACAGAGAGAAGCTAGGAGTGTTTGACTAACTAATCTTGCTCCACAAGGAAGGAACCATGAGAAACAGGGGGAAAGAATTTCCCTTCTGCCTTCCCCTTCATTTTGCTCTCTTAGTGCTGTTTTCCCTGCCCAGGAAGAAGAGTAAAAGTGTAACAAGCCAGTTCTTCCCTGACCTGTGTGGGGCCCTCCCCCAATGTCAACACTTCCTTTTGGAGTAACCTTCAGGAGTACTGTGATCAAGGCTGACTTCCCTGCAATCTGCTGCCCAAAGGCTCTAAAATGGGTCAGAAGAGCTCATTACTTAGAACAACAACAAGGTTGAAAATTTAATCTCTAGTTGATTTTCCAGTCTACATTTTCCCCAAAATACATTGCTCAGCATAGTCTGCTATGAGATCTGTGTTGAACATGATTGATGACATAAGTATACTCCAATAACAAATGTCAAAAAAAAGGTGGCACACATTTGAATATAAATACTGTTACTATTACTTGGGAAATATTAAAATAGGGATATTAAATTCTTTGCAAGTTAAAGTCCAAATATATTAAAGTTTCATAGAATTAAGGTTCCAAGTCAATTTTTCTTATGATCATGATTTAAAATTTCAAAGAATATAAAGTACTTCTCAGTTTTTAGTCCATTCAGCCTCAGCTGAAAGAGTTCTTGGCATATTGGTAGGGACAGTGTTCTTTTAACTTAAAGATTAGTTTCTTTCTCACTAGAAGGAAAATATTTCCTCTATGGCCTCAGACTTGTATTTGTTCAACACTGAGTCACTGATATTCCTCATTATCTTAAAGATTCCCAGGAGTTATGAAAAACAAAATTATCACAGCACTGGCATCATATCTCAGAACTGGAAAAAGCAAAGCAATCCTTGCTCCTAAAAGAGTTTTCTCAGAAAAAGAAAATTACTTTCAAGGCAATTTTTGGATATGTTGCCAAAGACCACAGCAGAGCCATTATCCTGAAAGAATATGGTGGTCTCAGTTGGGTCTTACTGGGATACCAGGTGGTTTATATCAATTTTCTGATATCTAAGACTTGGAGTTAAAACTCAGTTGGGAAAGTCTCTCAGCAAGAGGTTAATTTTGGCACTATTTACCACAGCAATGGGGTTTCTCTGGTGGCTCAGACAGTAAAGAATCTGCCTACAATGCAGGAGATGTGGGTTCGATCCCTAGGAATGGGATCTCCTGAATAAGGAAATGGCTACCCACTCCAGTATTCTAGCCTGGGAAATCCCATGGAGAGAGGAGCCTGGTGGGCTCCAGTCCATAGAGTTGCAAAGAGTTGAACAGGACTCAGTGACTAGATAACAACAGCAATGCAGTCTCCTTCCTAGAGCTGATGTTAACAATTCACCGCCAGCCAGAAGGTCCTTTGTGCTCTGTAACACTCACAATTTACCCCATTTCAGACCAAATACATGACATATTCTTTAAGTACTGATGTCAGAAAGTTCTGTAATGACAATCTGCTTCGCCTTCATAACAAAGCTTCTGAGGACAGCACTTAAAAGCCATGGTCTCTGCTCTGCACACTTATAAACCAATCATAGGACACGACTGAGATGCACTAAGCTGCCTGCTGAAGCAGTCCACACATTTATTGAGGTTTGGGAAGACTCTTGCACATGGGCCATTCTAGCCACTACCCTGTGACCGTGGCAGCAACCTGCTAAAATCAAAATACGGCAAAGGTTCAGCATCATATACCCAAGCCACACATTCATGAAGCTAATTCTGCAACTGAAAAATCAGCTGTTGTGCAATACAGGTTGCAAATCACTAGGATTTAAAAGAAAAGTCAACACGGTCTTGCTTAGGAAATTACTAACAAAGCTTACAGCCATCTGTTCAAACCATACCCAAAGCCCAAATCATTTTATGTGTAATTTGTTCTACAACATTTTACACCTTGCTCATTTCTCAAGGCCCATAGCTCCCACATTAGATTTACTTGGAAGGAACTAAATAAACAATACTATTCTTTGCTATGACCTGGGTCACAAACTGAGAAATACACAGCAAAAGGAGCCAAAATATTCCCTTCAATAATAGTAAAGGGTTGGTAGGAGGACAAGGTTTATGATACGAGCAACTGGGCTTCCTAACACTGAACATCAGAATTAGCCATACTTATGGTTGCCCAGGTGGCACAGTGGTAAAACACCCACCTGCCAATGTAGGAGAAGCAAGAGGTAAGGGTTCAATCCCTGGGTCAGGAAGATTCCCTGGACCAGAAAATGGCAACCCACTCCAGGATTCCTGCCTGGAAAATTTCATGGACAAAGGAGTCTGGAGGGCTACAATACAGAGTCACAAAGAGTTGGACATGACTGAGCAACTGAGCTTGGCATGCACTGGTCACCCTACAAGGAAGCAGACTCTGTACAGGTTACAGCATGGAGGAACAAGCAAACAGGAGAATGTGTGTTCGAGGAACAGCTCCTCCTCAAGATGATAAGGAGAGAAACTAAGCCTACCAGGCCAAGTTGCAGAGAGAAAAGTTATTTCCCCAGCCCGAGGATAAGGAGAGATGAAGACATACATCTGAGAACATTTGCACAGGCTGTGTGTGCTAAATTATTCCACTGGGCCTGTTGAAAGAGAATACAGTGTGAATAGTGTCCCTAGATTTGTTCAGTGCACAAGATGGACAATTATGTTCATCACACTGGTAAAGAGGCAGAAAGAAGCCAGGGCATTATGTTACTTTAGAGTTTTCTTCTAAAGGAAGAAAATATCAAGAACAGGAAAGAAAAGTTTTTGTCAGAATGAAGTGCCTAAGAAGTCACTGAATACAAAATTCTCATTCTTGGTTCATTACTCAAACCCTTTCTTTATTTCTTCTTATATGACTACTTAAGACAAAAGTATATTGATTCACTTCTACTTTGTTTCCTAGTTAACTTGTGATTTTTCTTATTGTGTTCTCATTATCATGAGGATGTTGAACTTTAGCCAAAACAACTCAGCTTGACTATTTGGTTGAACTTCAACTATGTTATCACCTTATTCTTATCATAAATGGAATGCAATATTAAGCTATCCCTGCCCATTATTTTTATTTTCCTTATGAATGTTCATTAATCTATGTTCTCCTAAGTTGCCAACTTAACTGATTCTTTAAAAAATATTATCAGTACATTTTCAATCCCCAGTAATTTTTCTTCTGATCTCCTCTCTGTATTTATTTAACTCTTTATCTCTTGATAATAGATAAATACATAGAGATACCGTATATCACAATAGTATGTCAATAGTAATCAATAATTAGTAGTAGTTACATCATCCACTTATTTAGTGATTTTAAATCCTGCATATTAATGTGTAATATTATAATTTTAAATTTTTAACAAAGCCTTATAAATTGGGATTATAAACTCTCTTTAAAGATGGAGAAAAACTTCCTCAGAGAAAATAAGTAGTAAAATAAGTACCTAGAGTCCATGAAGCGTAACAAGCACTGTAGGTCTCAAGCACATATTCCTTCTACTTCATAGTGCTGAATGTTATGAAGGAAATCCAGGGTATTATTTATGCCAATTGTAGCAATTTATACAAGGAAGTTGAAGCCAATTACATGAAGATCAAGGTTTTTTTAAACTCCGGGAGTTGGTGATGGACAAGGAGGCCTGGCGTGCTGCAGTACATGGGGTCACAAAGAGTCAGACACGACTGAGCAACTGAACTGAACTGAACAAGGTTTTTTTTAAGAGGTGTTAGTCACTCAATTGTGTCCTACTCTTTGCAACCCCATGAACTGTAGCCCACCAGGCTCCTCTGTCCATGGAATTCTCCAGGCAAGAATATTGGAGTGGGATGTCATTCCCTTTTCCAGCGGATTTTCCAAACCCAGGGATCGAACCCGAGTCTCCTGCATTGCAGGCCACTTCTTTACCATCTAAGCTACCAGAGAAGCCCCATATAAAGATCAAATATGTGCTTAATATGTAATATGTGTTCACTGGCAAACTAGATAGTGTAGAAACTAATTGCTGAAAATATAGAGAGAAAGCCCTCTATTTGTGATCTCTGGTAGCAACTACACAAATTTGGTAGAGAGTGACTTTAAAAAAAATGTTCTGATTGACTGCTATCATTAAAGTTCTCTTGTGTCCATTCATCCATTCAAAGTTTAGACTCCTAGTAAGTATCAGGAATCTTTCCTAGGCCCTGAGGATACACCAGTGATGTAATAAAGAGCTCAGAATCTAGGTGAAATCTAGAATGATACAGTTATCACTGTAAATGTGTAATTGGGCTTCCCCGGTGGCTCAGTGGTAAAGAATCTGCTTCCCAATACAGGAGACAAGAGTTCAGTCTCTGTGTGGTGAAGATCCCCTGGAGAAAGAAATAACAATCCACTCCAGCATTCCTGCCTGGGAAATCCCATGGACAGAGGAACCCTTACAGTTCATGAGTCACAAAGAATAGGACATGACTTAAGAACTTAACAACATAAATCCATACATTTATCAGAAGAAGCAAGCTATTGGATGCGCTTTCAAGGCCCATGAGTTGCATAAAAAGTAACATTTGTTCCGCTTCAGCTGTTGGACTGTGAATCTGGAAACTCAGGCTGGAAGAGAGATATTTATTTGAGTTGGATTCATAAGGTTTAGTAGAATCTTTCCAGGTGGGGAAATGAATGGATGGGGAGTCCAGGTTTAAGAAACAGTTATGTAAATGTAAAGACATGGTATTTTTTGAGGAAGAATATAATTTACCATTACTGAAATATAAAGTATGGTGAAGTGGATGGCTATGGAGTAAAAGCGATAAGGGGATATCAACTTGGCAAACCCATTTAGGAGGTAATTAACACTAACACCTCGATTTCAAGCAGGAAAAATTTATAAGCATCTAAGTCTTGCCATTTGTTGCTTGTGTATCTATAATTTCTGACAATGTAGCTTACATTACCTTAAGCAAAATTAAAATATTATTATATTAAAATAGCACTTTTAATAGAAAATAGACTGAGCGACTCCACTTTCACTTTTTACTTTCATGCATTTGAGAAGGAAATGGCAACCCACTCCAGTGTTCTTGCCTGGAGAATCCCAGGGACAGGGGAGCCTGGTGGGCTGCCGTCTATGTGGTCGCACAGAGTCGGATACGACTGAAGCGACTTAGCAGCAACAGCACTTTACTGAGTATGTACTAAATACTGTGATCTATACCCAGGACTTTTCACATGCTGCTGCTTTTAATCTTCAAGGCAACTCTGAGAGAGAGGAGCTGGTGTTACCTACATGATCACCTAAATCTAGAGATGGCAAGAACTTCAAGGTCACATACATAATAAATGATAGAGTTAACTTCAAATTGAAGGCTTCTCTCTCCAAAGTCCAGGCTCTCACACACTATATTCCACGTACTTTTATAAATTCTGGATTCCCTTATCATGTCTGAAAGCGTGAAGTTTCACATTAAGGGAGGAGGGGGAACAAAGCCATTTGTAGTTGGAAGAGTCATTTGGTGCCAGTGGTCAAGAAGCAGGTCCAGAGTTGAGGGTGAAATTGATCCCATGAGAAGGAGCTTTAAGGGAAGAGAATGATCAATTTGAAGATATTCTGAAACTAAGACCAAAGATCTGATCAAGGAAACACTGCCCAGGCATCAAAATCTGGATTCGAGAGGGAATCTGGCTGGAAGCAGTTCTGGAAAGGAACTGAGCCACTATAGGAAGAAGGTGCCAGCCAGAGTCCCTGATAGGAAGAAAGGAACTGAGGTCTGGTTCAAGAGACAGACTGCTTAAGGCTCAGGATAAGGTGAGATCAGATATGTGCAAAAATACCTAGGTATTCAGTAAGTTAATTGAGCAGAGAGTGTGTGCCTATAGTAGGAATTTTTATAATAATAATACTAATAAACTTATAGAACCAGTAGATTATAATGAAAGTAGGGACACTGGAGAGAGATTGGGTTCACATCTCAGCTTTGTCACTACCAGAGATGGGACTTTGGAGTGATTAATTAACCACTCTCTGTCTCAGTGTCCTAATGAATAAAATGAGGTTAATGATAATGCTTGTATTTATAAGTTGTTCTGATGATTGTTCAAGAGTGCCCAAGAATTAATGCTTTTGAACTGCGGTGTTGGAGAAGACTCTTGAGAGTCCTTTGGACAGCAAGGAGTTCAAACCAGTCCATCCTAAAGGAAATCAGTCCTGAATATTAATTGGAAGGGCTGAGCTGAAGCTGAAACTCCAATACTTTGGCCACCTGATGCAAAGAACTGACTCATTAGAAAAGACCCTGATGTTGGGACCAACTCAATGGACATGAGTTTGAGTAAGCTCTGAGAGTTGGTGATGGACAAGGAAGCCTGTCATGCTGTAGTCCATGGGGTCACAAAGAGTCAGACACAACTGAGTGACTGAACTGCACTGAAGATTAAGCAAAATAATACTTGTATACAAAACATTCATTACAGTGGCTGGCACATTCCATGATGCTATTATCATCATTCTTAAAATGACTTTATTATTTATTTATTTTTTACTTTACAATATTGTATTGGTTTTGCCATACATCAACATGCATCCACCACAGGTGTACACGTGTTCCCTATCCTGAACCCCCCTCCCACCTCCCTCCCCATACCATCCCTCTGGGTCATCCCAGTGCACCAGCCCCAAGCTTCCTGTATCCTGCATCGAGCCTGCACAGGCGATTCATTTCTTATATGATATTATATATGTTTTAATGCCATTCTCCCAAATCATCCCCCCCCCCACCACAGAGTCCAAAAGACTGTTCTATACTTCTGTGTCTCTTTCGCTATCTTGCATACAGGGTTGTATTACCATCTTTCTAAATTCCATATATATGCGTTAGTATATTGTATTGGTGTTTTTCTTTCTGGCTTACTTCACTCTGTATAATAGGCTCCAGTTTCATCCACCTCATTAGAACTGATTCAAATGTATTTTTTTAACGGCTGAGTAATACTCCTTTGTGTATATGTACCACAGCTTTCTTATCCATTCATCTTCTGATGGACATCCAGGTTGCTTCTATGTCCTGGCTATTATAAACAGTGCTGCGATGAACATTGGGGTACACGTGTCTCTTTCAATTCTGGTTTCCTCGGTGTGTATGCCCAGCAGTGGGATTGCTGGGTCGTATGGAAGTTCTATTTCCAGTTTTTTAAGGAATCTTCTCACTGTTCTCCACAGTGGCTGTACTAGTTTGCATTCCCACCAACAGTGTAAAAGGGTTCCCTTTTCTCCACACCCTCTCCAGCATTTAT
Organism: Bos javanicus; assembly: GCF_032452875.1. Lineage (NCBI taxonomy): Eukaryota > Metazoa > Chordata > Mammalia > Artiodactyla > Bovidae > Bos > Bos javanicus. The sequence goes on from NC_083873.1 coordinate 107,278,825, forward strand.
TTATTTATTTTAGCATTTATTGCTTGTAGACTTTTGGATTGCAGCCATTCTGACTGGCATGAAATGGTACCTCATTGTGGTTTTGATTTGCATTTCTCTGGTAATGAGTGATGTTGAGCATTTTTTCATGTGTTTGTTAGCCATCTGTATGTCTTCTTTGGAGAAATGTCTATTTAGTTTTTTGGCCCATTTTTTGATTGGATCGTTTATTTTTCTGGAATTGAGCTGCAGGAGTTGCTTGTATATTTTTGAGATTAGTTGTTTGTCAGTTGCTTCATTTGCTATTATTTTCTCCCATTCTGAAGGCTGTCTTTTCACCTTGCTTATAGTTTCTTCTGTTGTGCAGAAGCTTTTAATTTTAATTAGATCCCATTTGTTTATTTTCACTTTTATTTCCAATATAATATGATAAAATGAATGCCCAAAGAGGCTGTGTTACTTTCCCAAGATTAAACAACAAATATACAGTAGAGATGCAATTTTAAATGAGTGTGTGGTTCTGTAATTCATGAATTTAACCATTATTCAAGGCTTCTTCTTTCAATCTGGTAAGGCTTCTTCCTTATTATGATCAAATATTGCTCTATAAAACAATCTCAGTTCTATTATTGAATAAAATTAGCCAATAGCTGAAATCTATTCATTTATCCAGTCATCCATCTCAGAGTTTAAAGAATATTTTGTGTTTTAACGCTTCTTCTTTCAATAAGCCTTCTTCCTTATTATGATCAAGTCTTACTCTATAAAACATTACAATCTCAGTTGTATTATTGAATAATATTAGCCAATACTTGAATTCTATTCACTTATCCAGTCATCCGTCTAATAGTTTAAAGAATATTTCTTGTTTTAACTAATGGCTGTGTTCATATCTATACTGAAATATTTCACCCCTGTGGTTACTCATTGCTTTTGAAATGCCATCAATCTCTGGTGATAAACTGTATTATGTTATAAATTTGAAATCATGAAAAAAAAAAAAAGACAGACCAAAGTAGATGTATACTTCCTCAAGCGACTCGTCTCCATCTGTTGTGATCAATCCTTCTAGAACCCCTCAGAATCTCTGCTAATAAATTAATGTCCTTTTGCAAAGTGGCTTTTTTCCTGGTTTCTAACATGTGACTTTCCCCATTATAGGTGAGATTAGCAACGAGTCACAAAGCAGGGAGTGATTATGATGTCCAAAGATGAAGCAGAGGGTGAAACACAACTTTGCCAGTGTGTCATCCTCAACTTTGTAGGGCCCCTTTTCTTTTTTTGCTAGGAAGTCTGTGGCTTTTAGTAACCAACCACTTGCTACCATCTAGGATCTGAAGCCTGCTGAAAGCCTATATTCATCTTGATATGTATATTCCAATTCTGTCCTACAGTCAGATACACGTTGAGTTTTGCTTTGCTTTATTTTATCTGATGGCAAAGAATCTTCTTGCAATACAGGAGACCTGATCTTCCCTGGGTTGGGAAGATCCCCTGAGAAGGGATTGGCTACTCACTCTAGAATTCTTTGTTAGGGGCTTCCCTGGTGGCTCATACCAGAAAATGTGGAAAACTCAGCAGTGGCCACAGGACTGGAAAAGTTCAGTTTTCATTTCAATCCCAAAGAAAGGCAATGCCAAAGAATGTCCAAACTACTGCACAAGTGGACTCATCTCACAGGCTAGCAAAGTAATGATCGAAATTCTGCAAGCTAAGTTTAAACAGTAAGTGAACCAAGAACTTCCAGGTGTTAAACTGGATTTAGAAAAGTCAGAAAAAAATTTAAAAAAGAAAGAAAAGGCAGAGGAACCAGAGATCAAATTGACAACATTAACTGGATCATAGAAAAAAGCAAAGGAATTCCAAAAAAAAAAAAAAAACTTGTCTCATTGACTATGCTAAAGTCTTTGACTATGTGGATCACAGCAAATTGTGGAAAATTCTTAAAGAGATGGGAATACCAGACCACCTTACATGCCTCCTGAGATACCTGTATGCAGGTCAAGAAGCAACAGTTAGAACCAGACATGGAACAATGGACTGGTTCCAAATTGGGAAAGGAGTACCTCAAGGCTATATATTGTCACCCTGCTTATTTAACTTATATGCAGAATACATCATGCAAAATGCTGGGCTGGATGAAGCACAAGCTGGAATCAAGATTTCTGGGAGAAATATCAATAACCTCAGATATGCAGATGACACCATCATTATGCCAGAAAGCAAAAAGGAACTAAAGAGCCTCTTGATGAAGGTGAAAAAGAACAGTGAAAAAGCTGACTTAAAACTCAGAATTCAGAAAACTAAGATCTTGGCATCTGGTCCCATCACTTCATGGCAAATAGATGGGGAAACAATGGAAACAGAGACTTTATTTTCTAGGGTTGCAAAATCACTGCAGATGGTGACTGCAGCCACAAAATTAAAAACAAAACAAAACAAACAAAAAAAAACACTTGATCCGTGGAAGAAAAGCTATGACAAACCTAGACAGCATATTAAAAACCCGAGACATTACTTTGTCGACAAAGGTCCATCTAGTTAAAGCTATGGTTTTTCCAGTGGTCATGTAAGGATGTCAGAGCTGGATTCTAAAGAAAGCTGAACACTGAAGAATTGATTCTTTTGAACTGTGCTGTTGGAGATGACTCTTGAGAGTCCCTTGGACTGCAAGGAGATCAAACCAGTCAATCCTAAAGGAAATCAATCCTGAATATTCTTTGGAAGGACTGATGCTGAAGCTGAAGCTCCAATACTTTGGCCACATGATACAAAGAGCTGACTCATTAGACAAGACCCCAATTCTAGGAAAGACTGAAGGCAGGAGGAGAAGGAGGGAACAGAGGATGAGATGATTGGACGGCATCACCGACTCAATGGATGTGAGTTTGAGCATGTTCCAGGAGATGGTGAAAGACAGGAATGCCTGGTGTGCTGCAGTCCATGGGGTATCAAAGACTTGGACACAACTGAGTGACTGAGCACTCAGCACAACTCTGAGTGACTTATAGCTCAGATGATAAAGACTCTGCCTGCAGTGCAGATACCCAGGTTTGATTCCTGGTTTGGGAAGATCCTCTGGAGAAGGGAATAGCTACCCATCCCAGTATTCTTGCCTGGACAGAGGTTACAGTCCATGGTATCGAAAGAGTGGGATATGACTGAACAACTAACACTTTTACTTTCATAGTTGATTTATAATATTTTGTTAGTTTCAGGTGTACAGCGAATTCAGTTAGGTTGTACATGGCTGTCTTCTCTCTCTGGCCTCATGTGGTCATCCCTCTGTGCATGTTGGTTCTAAATTCCTCTTCTAATAAGGATATCAGTTTTGCTGGATTACAGATATCCTAATGACCCCGTTTTTCCTTGTGTATGTGTTTATCCATGTGCACTCAGTTGTGACTGACTCTTTGCCACCCCATTGACAATACCCCTTCCAGCTTCTTGTCCATAGGATTTCCCCAGGAAGAATATTGGAGTAGGTTGCCATTTCCTCCTCCATTTTACCTGAATTAGTCCTTAAAAGACTCCATCTCAAACACAGTGACATTCTGTAGTCCTGAGAGTTAGGAGTTCAACATATGGATTTGGGGATTGAGACACAATTCAGTCCATCTTGCCCTCCAGCCTTGACAACCCTTCTGCTGAGATTCCCTGGAAAGCAGAGTGCTTCCATCAGAGCTCAGTTTACTGGTCTTATGATTCCGTGTTCACTTATCATCTCCTAAAAGCTGTGACTTCTCAAGTTTTAGTCTATCTCATATTTATCTTCTCTCTTCAGTTATATACTACATTTCCTGACAACATAGATGGCTAATAAATATATGTTAAACTGGTCAATGATCCAGGGGAAAGGAATAAAATTGACTTATATACATTCATTAAAAAATAAATGTTTATCTTTGTGTCTGTCTATCTATTCATTTTTCCATACACTAGTTTCCTTTGTTGTTGTTCTTATTCACTAAGTCATATCCAGCTGTTTGAGACCCCATGGACTGCAGCACACCAGGCTCCTCTGTCTATGGGATTTCCCAGTCAAGAGTACTAGAGTGGGTTGCCATTTCTTTCTCCAGAGTATCCTCTCAATCTAGGGATCAAACCCACATCTCCTGCATTGACAGACTGGTTTTTACTTCCATGCACCGGAACTAATTTAATTAGGAGATTTGATTTCTGTTAGTTTATTATACTTGAAACATTCTTAGATGATTTTGATTTTTCCATCAACTTTCAAGATAACGCTCAACTTCTATTCTTGCTTAAGTATCATTTTTCCTTTCCTTTTATATTTCCATGTAACTTAAAGAAGCTCCTTTACACAATTAGCGACAGTTAATATATGGCTAGGAGACAGGGTTTCTGTGGGTGATTTTCCACATAAGACATGATTTACTCTGGAATTTAAAGATGGAGGAGTATGGAGAATCATAGTAAGTATCTGGTTTATGGAAAGTACTCACTAATTCCTGATTCAGGATTTGCTCTGGTCAAATACAGCTTTAGGAAAAGGAGCCATCATGTTACATGATTTCTTTTTCTTTTTTTTTAAAGTTTTTTTGTTTGATGTGGGCCATTTTTAAAGTCTTTATTTACTTTGTAAGATAATGGCTTCTGCTCCTCAGCCAGAGATTTAATCAACATACCCTGCTTTGGAAGACAAAGTCTTAACCCCAAGATCACCAGGGAAGTCCAAGTTACATGATTTTTTAACCCGTGTGTTGGACATCCTTATATTTATCAGGCTTCATCAATCACTATGAGACCTTCTAAGAAGATAGGAGGGGCAAGCATATCAACTACTGAAAAGGGAACCAGGATGAGAGTGGGGGTGGACAAGGAGAGACAGGATGCTGATGGATCACATCCTTGCTCCATCTGTAAATCTCTGTTTTCCCATCCGCTGTCCTCGTGGCTCAGGGAGATGTTTGCTTCAGGTGTTTAATGAACACCTTCAGGTGTTTAATGAACTGCTGAGAGATCAGTAGCCTATGGCAGGTAACTTTGAAAAATTTCCCTTGATTCAGTCAAGTGTTTTAATTTCTCATGAATTCTGATGATGTAAACACTTTGTGATTAGCTTGATAGTTAAATATCCACTCACAGATGCTGATAGAGTGTAAGAAATTTTATTGTTAGACTTCTGAACCCTACTGGGTTTAGCACTTCATCAGTGCTAATAGCTGGGAAAATTTCTCTTTCCAGCTTCCCAACTGGTAAGGTCATGTCTTTAGCCAATTTTAAGGTCAACCAGGGTATTTTTTCCAGCACCATTCTCCCTTAAACACTACATTACCTAACACACACACACAGACACACACACAATGAACATTTATTCATTTATTGAGAATGTATCCTGTGACCAGTATGTATCCAACATTGAACTAATTTTTCACTACACAAAGATGAATAATTAAGATCCAAATGAGTCCAAATGTGAGGAACGTATGTATAACTTGTTTTATTGTCAAGAGGGCTTCAGATTGTATATAAAAAGTAGCTTTGTTCTTTCTTACATCATCCCTTCAATTCCACTCTCTGGGATGGCCCTTTGTTTCTGTTTGAAACTTTAGAAATATTCCACAATTTTGCTGATGATTCACATCTTTCTATCCTTTTTGGGCATGACAAATCCACTCTAGTTGACTCAAAAAATAACTCTGGTTTGTTCTAATGCAATAATAAGCATTCAAAACTCTTCACCAGCTGGAAACCCTAGATCTCATTTAGCCTATCTGATTTAGCCTTGGTAGTCTGCAGGGGGTAAAAGTTGATTTCTTCTTTCTTTCTCTTACACCTCATACTATTCAACTGCTATTCCTGATAGTTTCAGAGGGAAAGGTAATTGGAGGGGAAATGCCTGACAGAGTTGTCCGCCAGCATCTGTGCAACTGAAGTATCGGATGTCCGTGTGATGGTTTTTTTCTCTCATTGAGTGCTTCTGTGGATTCCTCAGAGGTCTCTGCTTAGTATCTCAGCTGCAGTATCCTTGATTTGATCAATACATTTTTTGTCTTTCCTAACTAGCTCTTTATGCCAAAAGCACGTGGGGAAGTGCACGTGCATCTTGATTGAGTTATTCTACCTTCTGCTGTGATATCAGAAAATGACAGTCCAAGAGGCTGCAAAGAGTCAGACATGACTGAACCACTAAGCAAATCCAGAACCAAAGGGTAGCCCTATATTTTGCTATCTCTTAAGAATCTGTGGCAAGCTCACCAGGATCTCTTCTTATCATTTCCACTTCCCTTGGGTAAGATTCTTGATGGAAACATAGAACACCTATGATGTTCTTCAGAACAGTCCTCTCTTCTGAACCATTTCCACTTCAACTATATCCCTGACAGGACAGATATCCTGTTTTGAATAGATATTAATGAGAACCGATTCTTCTTTACAATTCAGTATTACATCCAAAATAATTTTCTAGATGTTGGTTCCTTACATGTTTAATGTTATTTCTCCTTTGATTTTCAGGTGCTTATGATGCTGGGCTTTACACTACATGCTTATGTTACTGTAGGACCTTTGGAGCTTCACTTTGGTGTATAATATATAACAGATTAATTCCTGAAAGAACTTCCTGTGCTGGCGCAGCCAGCAATAACTAATATTGAAAGTGACTTTAAATTTCATACATATAACCTTTGTTGTTTTCCAGTCACTAAGTCATGTCCAACTCTTTGCAACCCCATGAACTACTGAATGCCAGGCTCCTCTGTCCTTCACTATCTCCAAGAGTTTGCTCAAACTCATGCTCATTGATTCAGTGATGCCATCCAACCATCTCATCCTCTGTTGTCCCCTACTCCTCTTGCCCTCAACCTTTTCCAACATCGGGATCTTTTCCAATGAGTTGGCTCTTACCTTCAGGTGGCCAAATTATTGGAGCTTCAGCTTCAGCAACAGTCCTTCCAAATGAATACTCTGGGTTGATTTCCTTTAGGATTGACTGGTTTGACCCTGAAGTCCAAGGATGCTCAAGAATCTTCTCTAGCACAACAATTCGAAAGCATTAATTCTTCAGTGCTCAGCCTTCTTTATGGTCCAACTCTCACATCCATGCATAATTACTGGAAAAAACACAGTTTTGACTATATGGACCTTTGTAGGCAAAGTGCTGTCTCTGCTTTTTTTTTTTTTTAATATGCAAACTAGTACAGCCACTATGGAGAACAGTGTGGAGATTTGCTGGGAGCCAGGAGCTCCGCCCGTGGCAAAGGTCATGAGGAAGGAGGCTCGACATAACCAAAGGCAGGATCGAGCCTCAGGAGTTCCCCTGGAAATTCTTGAGCATCTACCCCCAAAACCAGAGTCTGCCTACTTTACTACTTTGTGTTCTCACCTACACCTCTGACTTTATGGGGGGCTGTCCCCCACCACCTCTTTCGGAGAAGGAGTTAACTTAGAGCTCCAGTTAATAATAATTCCTGGGTGTGATAGGAGTGTTTTAACCTACAAACTCCTCTGAAGGTTCTCTAGCCTGCCTGACGGGCTTGTCCGGCCACATGTGATTGCTCACAGCCTCCCAACTGTGAGAGGCACGAGATGCTTTAAACCTTCTAAAAACAGGTTCCTTAGAGAAGTTAGAAAATTATTAGTATAAGTATAGTGGGCTGATTAGAAATTGTATTGGTGAAGGGTTTTTCATTTGTTGAGCCAATGTTTACTGCTAAGTCTCCACATCCCCTGCCCTTACACACATTAATGAATATATAGAAGAAATAAGTATTAACCTTTGATATTAATCACGTTAGACCTTAGGCTGAGCAAGTTCTTTCCTTAATTAAAACCCACTACACCCTCACCCTATAGGAATGTAACTTTATCTGGTTCCTTCAGAAGGTGGCATCTGTTTTAAGAATAATCACCCCTGGAGAAATAAGTGTTGACTGACCGCTATCACAAGGAGAGGGTCATAAATTGTCAGCAGGCCCCCTGGCAAGAAGATGATGTAACACCCCTAAGACCTCTGTATACATTTGTATGAAGCACCTGACTTTAATAAAAGTCAGGACTGCTGACCCCGCGTGACTTTTGTATAACATCTCAGTGTATAAAAACAGACCCTAGAAAAATAAAAAATGGGATCAGTTCCTCGAAAGACTGGTCTCCCCATGTCGCTTGTTCTCTCACCTTCTGGCTGAATTATCTGGAACGTGGAGGCTCGTCAAGCCTACTAATTATGCCTGGGCTTCTAAGATCTGACCGGGGAGGCCTTAGTGTCTCCTCTCCTTTGGGAGAATGGGAGGACGCCTGCGGCCTTCATAGGTGATGTAAATTCGTTATTTTGGAATTTTATTATCTTTCCACGTAAACCAAGTTATTCAGCCTCTTTTCTCCGCTGAATTTTCCTGCTGAGCTATCCTTATTCTATTGCTCTTTATATCTCTAATTAATATTTAATTAAAGCTATCGTATCCTGATCGCCGAAGCCGTCTCCCCTTCGAATTCCCTGGATCCACCGGGGCTGGACCCCGGCAAGTGGTGCCCTTAAAAAACTGGAAATAGAACTGTCTCTGGTTTTTAAGATACTGTCTAGGTTTGTCATAGCTTTTCTTCCAAGGAGCAAGCATCCTTTAATTTTGAGGCTACAGTCACCATCCGCAGTGATTTTGGAGCCCAAGAAAATAAAATCTATCACTTTTCCCACCTTTTCCCCATCTATTTGCCATGGGACTAGATGCTATGATCTTGGTTTTTTTGAAAGCTGAATTTTAAGTCATCTTTTTCACTCTCTTCCTTTGCCCGCCATCGAGAGGCTCTTTAGTTCCTCTTCACTTTCTGCCATAGAGTGGTATCATCTGCACATCTGGGGTTGCTGGTATTTCTCCTGGCAATCTTGATTCCAGCTTGTGCTTCATCCAGCCTGGCATTTTGCATCATGCACTCAGCCTATAAGTTAATAAGCAGGGTAACAATATACAGCCTTGAAGTACTCCTTTCAATATTTTGAACTGGTCAATTGTTCCATGTCCAGTTCTAACTGTTGCTTCTTGGCCTGCACACAGGTTTCTCAGGAGACAGATAAAGTGGTCTGATGTTCCCATCTTTTTAAAAATTTTCTACAGTTTGTTTTGATCCACAGCCAGTTAAAAGCTTTAACATAGTCCATGAAGTAAAAGTAGATGTTTTTGGAATTCCCTTGCTTTTTCTATGATTCACTGGATGTTGGAAATTTGATAGCACCACTTAAAATTCTTTATATGATATTTCCCATGCTGGTACTTATAGATGTGATGCCTAATAACTACTTATTTTGCAAAAAGGAGGAAAAAAAAACCCTGCATTGTTTATTACTGTAACTCCAGGATATAGTAGTGAACTCAGTGTATATTTGAAATTTAGTAAATAATTGTTAAATTCAGTAAATATTTGTTAAACAAATGGAAACACAAAATATTGCACTTTAATCTAGTATCTATTTGCTTTGTTAGTCTGCAGTCAGATGGAAGGCTTCATTCACTAGTATTCCATACTAAGTTGAGTCAAATTTATTTCCATAATTTTTACAGCTAACCTTCTTAGAAATCATGCTGAAAAGCCAAATGAACAAAATAAAATTCTAAAACTTCTAAGGGAAAAAACTTCCATTATCTTTAATGGTACTGTCCAATCTGCCTGCAATATAGGAGACCCTGGTTTGATTCCTGGGTCGGGATCCAGATCCCTTGAAGAAAGATAAGCTACCTACTCCAGTATTTTTGGGCTTCCTTAGTGGCTCAGACAGTAAAAATAATCTGTCTGCAGTGTGGGAGACCTGGGTTTGATCCCTGGGTTGTGAAGATCCCTGGAGGAAGTCATGGAAATCTACTCCAGTATTCTTGCCTGAGAATCCCATTGGCAGAGAAGCCTGAAGGGCTACACCCACAGCGTTGCAGAGAGATGGATATGACTAAGTGACTAAGAACAGAAGGAGGATTCTCTGAACTATATCATTCAGAAAGATTACTTCTCTTCTCCAGAATGATGTTCTTTCATGACCTGCTCCTAACAATTGTTTCTAGTCCAGGTCAAGTTTGGGAAATATTTTCTTTTGGAAATATGTTTGTTGAAAAGTCTTATAGGGAAAAGCAGAAAAAGTGAGTGAAAAGTAGTTTGGGTCCACAGGTCTCATGCACAACACTTAGGAGTACGGATTTTATGTGTAGACTCTGAAAATCCATGCTTCTATCCAAAGAAATACATACAGCTAGTTAAACAAAATATCTCTAAAAATCCAGAGTGCAAAGATTTCAATTGCAATCTAAGCAGTCCCCAAACCTTCAAGATTTGGGGTTTATACTAAATAACAATATCTAAATAAAAATGAATTATATACAAAAACCTTATTAACAACCTGTTATTCACCCACTTCCCAATATTTTAGGAGGTTCTTCCATGAACTTGCATTTCTTAGAATTTCTTATTAATCTAATATTTTGGTTCCATTCAAATCTCCTATCTTCTTTCTTTTGGTTGTTTCCTTTTATGTACCAAATATTAATGAGAAACAAAACAAACAAATGAACAAACTAATAAGCAAACAAACAAAAATTCTTGGTCTTTATTTCCTCAAGGCACTGCTCTGACATGGTCATTCTTCTAAGTAGAATTTGACTGAATTAGGGGGCTTATGTGAGCAAGGAAATAGTAAAGAAACAATCAACAAATAATTTATAATAATTAAGTATCAAGTTGCTTCAAAGAAGATAGTCCAAAGTTTTATCCCTTGAACAGATTATCTTCCAGAGTCCCGGCCTCTTATCTGAAAGTTGGTCATTTCTTTCTATTAGAAACTCTTGCATCTCTTTATTTATGAGAATCCATACCTCTTCCTTCCTGGACTATATCAGTTCATTTCAGTTCAGTCACTCAGTCGTGTCTGACTCTTTGCAACCCCATGGACTGCAGCATGCCAGGCTTCTCTGTCCATCACCAACTCCTGAGCTTGCTCAAACTAAAGTCCATTGAGTCAGAGATGTCATCCTCTGTCATCCCCTTTTCCTCCTGCCTTCACTCTTTCCCAGCATCAGGATCTTTTCCAATGAGTCAGTACTTCGTATCTGATGACCAGAGTATTGGAGTTTCAGCTTCAGCATCAGTCCTTCCAATGAACTTTTAGGTTTGATTTCCTCTAGGATTGACTGATTTGATCTCCTTGCAGTCCAAGGGACTCTCAAGAGTCTTCTCCAACACCACAGTTCAAAAGCACCAGTTCCTCAGCACTCAGTCTTCTTTATGGTCCCATTCTCACATCCGTACATGACTATGTATAGAAAACCTATATTTTTGTGCAAAATAACTAAGTTCTCCTTAGCTTTAATCCAGACCATCTGAGGCTTGGCCTGAAGACACACTTTCTACATCAAATATTCATCAGTGAGTTTTTCTAAGAAAGCACTACATTATCTCTGAAGTATTGTGCTGTTGGCTCTTAAAGCATCTCCCCTTCCCATACCTCACTCCAAAAAAAATTTTCAACTGTGTCAGAAATAATTCCAGGAACCATAGTGCAAAATGTCACCTATGGTAATGGATTAGATGTCCCCCTCAAAGATGTGGAACTGTTGATGTGATGGCTGAACACAGCAGACACTCCTCTCACACCTACGAACAAGAATACAAAATTTAAACCAAGTAGAGGAGGTCTGTTCTGCAGGAGTCTGATAGGGTCATTCTAACTTCTCCCTGGAAATGCAAATCATGGTGTGCAATCATTGCATCTGCCGAGGAATTCTCAGAATGCTTTCTAGTTAATGACAGGTTCTGGTCCACTTTCTTCAAAAGACACCTCCAAACCACACCTCCCACTGACAAAAAAAAAAAAAAAAAAGGAGAAGAAGAAGAAAGAAGCACTATGTAATTAAATGATTCATTCAAGAGAGCTGCATCTCCAGAGGAGGGATGTCATCTGTTATCTGCAGAATAGTCTGGATGGAGAAATTTCCATGACTATTATGGGCCCTGTGTAAGAAAATGCAGTTCAGACTGGCAGGTTCATCCAAACACTGTCATTCTGCTCTTGTGTTCACAGTGTGCAGCCACTTCACAGCGTGGAGGGAGCCCATTTTCCTCTAAGTGGGGGCCCACTGAAGCTGGGGCTCCTCTGGGCTGTAACCTTAGTTCAGGCACACACTCAACTGAAACTCTACATCACCAGCATTTCAGCACCTTCCTTCACAGCTGAGCTCTCTGGGAGCCAAAAATAAATACTGTTTGAAAAGCCTTTGCATATATTTCGGGTACCATGGTTCTTTGTTTTGCCCAAAATTAGAAAAGAAAAAAGAAAACAGATATGATCTCCTTGCAATCAATCAATCTGAAATATGTCTGCAGAAATATGTTTGTCTAAAATGTCCCATCCTCTTCAGCGTTTTGTCATCACCTACAGAAACTGTAAAATGATGACAATGTGACAAAATGGTTTGCTTCATACAGTGAAATCATGCAGTATTTGTCCTTCTCTGGCTGACTTATATGCAGAATTAAAAAAAAAAAAAAAACAGACAAACAAACGAAGCAAGATGAAACCCAGACTCATAGACAAGGAGAACAGATTGGTGATTGCCAGAAAGGAGTGAGGTTTGGGGGAGGGAATGAGTGAAAGGGACCCAGAAGTACAAACTTCCAGTTATAAAATAAAAACATCACGGAAATGTCAAGTATATCATGGGAAATGTAGTCAGTAATATTGTATTAACTGTGTATGGGGACAGATGGCAGCTAGACTTATGTGATGGTCATCTGGAAATGTACACCAATGTTGAATCATTATGTTCTATGTCTGAAACTAATATAATATTGTATGTCAATTCTACCTCGATAAAAAAATGTTTTGCTTCAAGTTGAGACATTTTGTTCGAACTCATCATGTCAGACTGAAGAGTTTTCTGTATTAGAACAAAAAGTGGCATGTGTGGCACATGAAGATCCCCTAAAATTCTTAGCATTTCTGCTTTGATGGGTTAAAAATCAGCTGCAATTTTTTTTGCGGGGGTGGATTTTATAGCATTTATGACTTGCTGGATTAGCAACATAATTTAACAAGTTAGAATACCCCAAGTATTGTATTAGTCAGGAGGAGAAGCGAAGGAAAATTAACATTTGTTGTACACATATTTTTTCCAGATATTGTAATAGACTTTACATGCTTTATTGTTTAATCTTCACCAAACACTCATGAACCAGGAGTCATATGCCCACTTCACAGATAAAGAAAGTCTTAAATACGCAATTCCATGGCAGTATTATAGAAAGTTTTCGCTATATGTTTCCAAGATGTAGAATTACCAGTTCCATTGGTATTAAATAGGGACTTCCCATGTGAAAGTGAAAGTCACTCAGTTGTGTCCAACTCTTTGTGACCCCATGGACTATACAGTCCATGGAATTCTCCAGGCCAAAGTGGAGTGGATAGCCTTTCCCTTCTCCTGGGGATCTTCCCAACCCAGAGATCAAACCCAGGTCTTCGGCATTGCAAGAGGATTCTTTACCAGCTAAGCCACAAGGGAAGCTCAATTCCATGAGAAGAATAAAAGTAAGAAGAGCGAATGTGCTGCCAATATTTATATATTATTTTGTGTAACTCAGGTAGGCAATTAGGAGGAGATTTCATATGCATGTACTCAAACCATGCTTTTAGCTTTTCATTTGAGCCTGGCTTCAGACATAGGCTAGAAGCCACAGAGAAAAATACAGCCTCATTATGTCATAGTCACACTGAGTAATTGATTCTAATTTGTGTCTTCACCTTCTTCACCAGTCATCTTCATTAGTTTTGGTTTTACATGCTTTTGGCAGTTTTGAGATGTTAAGTCAACTCTAAAAGGACCAAGACTTTGCCAAGAATTGATACTGGTTAATATAGGAAAAAGTAAGCCCTAAAGGCAATTTTCAAAAAGAATAGTTTCAGAAATGTTTTCAGTTCGTTGGTAGGAATGCATAGCCTGTCATAGGGTAATTAAGAAGTGGGTCACACTCATTTGCATGTAGATGGTGAAAATATGATGTAAATTACTTTCTTAAATCACATGTACCTATGTATGAAGAAATGTGTCTATTATGTGTTCTGGAGTTTACATTTACATTTTTAAAATATGATTTAAAAGTATCATATTAATATATTGAGCTTCCCTGGTGGCTCAGATGGTAAAGTATCTCCTGCAATGCAGGAGACCTGGGTTCGATCCCTGGGTTGGGAGGATGCCCTGAAGAAGAAAATGGTAACCCACTCCAGTACTCTAGCCTGGAAAATCCCATTGACGGAGGAGCCTGGTAGGCTACAGTCCATGGAGTTGCAAAGAGTTGGACACAACTGAGTGATTTCACTTCATAAGGTAATGATACTCAGTGATAGATAAGTCTATATCAATATTTTAGATTATATAAAGGTGTCTTATAACATACCTTAATACCATGCACCAGACTGAAAATCTGAAATGTGTGTGTCTGTGTATATAACTAGAAGCCAAATGGATATAATTTCTACAATTCAAGTGATGAAGATATATTTTACCAGATATCTATTCATTTGGGACTATAGCCCAAGGAAAAAAGATAAACAGAAGTCATAATTTGGGGGAAAATTATTTTAAAACTTCCTCTTAAAATAGAAAAGGGAGATGATCAATTAAGGTGCCAGAAGTTCAAGAAGTTAATTGAGATCCAGTCCACAAAGAACGTTCAATGTCAAAGTAATTATCTTAACTATAAACCTAATACAACTTTTCTCTGTTTAATATTCACTGCCAAGGACAAGCTATGTGTACTTTAGTTGCTTTAAATTATACTAGTTCAAGAATCAGAGGAGTATTTTATAACTCAAAGAAGACTGCTGCCTATAAATAGGACAAAATCTGTGTTTGGTTTATGTTTTGATAGCAATTTTATTAGCAATGTGCTCTGAAATTTTCACTTATTTCCTTTATTTATTTTAAATTTAAATAGTTACTCAACATAAGTTGGAGAAGGCGATGGCACCCCACTCTAGTACTCTTGCCTGGCAAATCCCATGGATGGAGGAGCCTGGTAGGATGCAGTCCATGGGGTCGCAAAGAGTGGGACACGACTGAAGTGACTTAGCAGCAGCAGCAGCAACGTAAGTTACATGCTGGACTGGATGAATCACAAGCTGGAATCAAGATTACCAGGAGAAATATCAACAACCTCAGATATGCAGATATGGCAGAAAGCAAAGAGGATGAAGGTGAAAGAGGAGAGTGAAAAAACTGGCTTAAAACTCAACATTCAAAAATACTAAGATCATGGAATCCAGGCCCATCAATTCATGTCAAATGTATGGGGAAAAAAGTGGAAACAGTGGCAGATTTTATTTTCTTGGGTTCCAGAATCACTGCAGACTGACTGCTGACACAAAATTAAAAGATGCTTTCTCCTTGGAAGAAAAGCTATGATAAAACTAAACAGTGTATTCAAAAACAGAGATATCGTATTGCCAACAAAGGCCCATATATGTCAAAGATACAGTTTTGCCATTAGTCATGTACAGATGTGAGATTTAGACCATAACGAAAACTGAGTGCCAAAGAATTGATGCTTTCAAACTGTGGTATTAGATAAGATTCTTGAGAGTCACTTGGACAGCAAGGAGATCAAACTAGTCAATCCTAAAGGATATCAACCCTGAATATTCATTGGACAAACTGAATTTCCTGAAGTTGAAGCTGAAGTTCCAATATTCGGCCACCTGATGAGAAGAGCGGACTCATTGGAAAAGAGCCTGATGCTGGGAAAGATTGAGGGCAGGAGAAGAAAATGACAGAGGATAAGATGGTTGGACAGTGTCACTGACTCAATGGACATGAGCTTGAGCAAACTCTGGGAGATAGTGAAGGACAGGGAAGTCTGGTGTGCTGCAGTCCATGAAGTCACAAAGAGTCAGATATAACTTAGTGACTGAACAACAGTAACATTAGTGAAGGAACCCTGAGTCACATAGGAAAACATGGAGTTAACAGTGGTGAAGGTTTGGAAGAATGAAACAATCAACTACTGTTATCTCATTAGTATTCTGTATCTGATATAAACAGCTACCTATATTGTGATTATGTTTGCTACAAGTAAATAAATTAACTTTTAAAAAGTTTTCTTTACTGAGTAAATTTTACATAAAATCAAATTCACTCCTTTTAAGTTTTCCATAAGCTTTAACAAATGTGGATACTTGTTACCTCTACCACAACATAGACACCGCCTGTGTATTTGTGTGCTCGGTTGCTCAGTTGTGTTCAACCCTTTGTGACTCCATGGACGGTAGCCCACCAGGCTCCTCTGTCCGTGGGATTCTCTAGGGGATCTTCCCAGCCTAGGGATCAAACTCAAGTCTCTTACACCGCCTTTATTGACAGGCAGGGTCCTTACCACTAGCACCACCTGGAAGCACACAAATATGTCCGTATGTACCATATAAATTATATACATACATATGTAAATTGGGTATGCATTTGTTTATGTAATGAGTAGTAGAATTCTAGTTTCCAAGTGACAGGATGATGGCATATAAAACACAACACACGTATCTGGAAATAAGGAAACCTGAATATTGATGTTTGAGGGTGGCTGCTAAGTAAGTCCTTCTTGTATAACTAGGTTCTGCACATTTTTGAGAAATAAGGTGATATAATTTTAATAGTAGAGAGTTCTGAGTGGAATCCATCGTGTGCCTGTTCACAAGAGTTGATTATATACAGCTTTCCTCAATTCCTTATTCAATTCCTTATTCAATGATGTTCAAGGTAGTAGCTTGAAATAAACCCAGATGTAGTAATTTATAGCTCAGAGAAGGCAATGGCACCCCACTCCAGTACTTTTGCCTAGACAATCCCATGGGCAGAGGAGCCTGGTAGGCTGCAGTCCATGGGGTCGCTAGAGTCAGACACGACTGAGTGAGTTCACTTTCACTTTTCACTTTCGTGCATTGGAGTAGGAAATGGCAACCCACTCCAGTGTTCTTGCCTGGAGAATCCCAGGGGAGGGGGAGCCTGGTGGGCTGCCGTCTGGGGTCGCACAGAGTCGGACACGACTGAAGCAACTTAGCAGCAGCAGCAGTAATTTATAGCACAGAACCAACTTTGCAGATGCCACAGATCTGGGCTTTTTGTTTGTTTGCTTTTCCCTCAGTTGTTGGACATATAGGAGCACAACCCTGTTAAGAGACCAAAGTATTACTGTTATTACTAATAGAGACAGCATCCATGAAGTGGTTTTCCTAATGCTTAACTTTGTGTGGAGAAAAGGGAACCCTCTTACACCGTTGGTGGGAATGCAAACTAGTACAGCCACTGTGGAGAACAGTGTGGAGATTCCTTAAAAAACTGGAAATAGAACTGCCTTATGACCCAGCAATCCCACTGCTGGGCATACACCCTGAGGAAACCAGAAAGGAAAGAGACACATGTACCCCACTGTTCATTGCAGCACTGTTTATAATAGCCAGGACATGGAAGCAACCTAGATGTCCATCAGCAGATGAATGGATAAGAAAGCTGTGGTACATATGCACAATGGAGTATTACTCAGCCATTAAAAAGAATACATTTGAATCAGTTCTAATGAGGTGGATGAAACTGGAACCTATTATACAGAGTGAAGTAAGCCAGAAAGAAAAACACCAACACAGTATACTAATGCATATATATGGAATTTAGAAAGATGGTAACAATAACCCTGTATACGAGACAGCAAAAGAGACACTGATGTATGGGACAGTCTTGTGGACTCTGTGGGAGAGGGAGAGGGTGGGATGATTTGGGAGAATGTCATTGAAGCATGTATAATATCATGTATGAAATGAGTCGCCAGTCCAGGTTTGATGCACGATACTGGATGCTTGGGGCTGGTGCACTGGGACGACCCAGAGGGATGGTATGGGGAGGGAGGAGGAAGGAGGGTTCAGGATGGGGAAACATGTATACCTGTGGCAGATTCATTTTGATATATGGCAAAACCAATACAATATTGTAAAGTTAAAAATAAAATAAAATTTAAAAAAAATGCTTAACTTTGGATGTAGACTTTCCATTTTCATTCAGGCAGTGGCAGCATAGTGAAGTCTGTTCTCCAGGCAGTGAAGGATGATGGAGGGCTGATGTCCTTTTTCTAGGCAACGATGGGGTGGTGAGATCTGTTCTCAAGGTGACTGGTCTCTCTAATGAACTCACTGCACAGCCAAAGCTCATGCTCTACACAAGTATGCCAGCTGCAGAGTCAAAGAATGACATTTTCTCTCTACATGCCTTGTTCTCGCTACTACCTGCACAGAACAGATATGCAACCCATCTCTCAAGGAAGGAAGGTGGAGAGTCAAAGAGGAGACAGATGTCTTATACTAAGGATCCCTTCTACTTGAAAAGAAACAGCGAATGTGGGTCGGGATCCTCCCATTCTTGCCATGCACCCCAAGACTGAATTTAGGCCTATTTTGCTTCTCAAGTCCTTGGGCCCATTATCAATGCTATTATGAGTAGTTTCCACTTCTTTAAAATAAATTTTAAAAATTGCCTCAGTTAAGTTGAAAATGTCCTCTGAGTGCCACATTTCTCTTCTTTGCAAGTCTACATTTCTGTATCGCAGACTGCTGCAACAAAAGCTTGAAGTCTATTTCCATGCATTTATAAATTCTAAACAACTGAGCTTTTCCATTCTACAGTCCACCTTTCAACAGGTCACTTTTGAAAGCTTTTAAGAGAGGGCAAATGGCAAGAGAATCTTGACCTTCTTTTACATGGAACCAAAGTCAAAATGAAAAGATAAGCTGTTACATTCATATAAATATATGCATATTCATAATATACATATAATGGATCTGTTCAAGCTTACCGTTTAGCAACCGAAGTAAATCTTTTCCCTCCTGAGTTAATGGTCAGAAAGGATTGTCTTTTCACATGAAGGAATCTCTAGGCGTGGACTTTTGTTGATTTGATATTATGCAGTAATTGTCAAGAAGGTCAGAGGCTCCCAGGTACATGATGGTCCGTCTTCTGTGCTTTTATTTCTTTCATAGTTCTTATTTTCTGATGTCACTTGTTTCTCATCAGCCCGACAGTTCCTTAAGGGCAGGGGTGTGCCTTTCACTGGACCTGAAAGTCCAGTGGAGTGCTTGGCATGGCAAGAGTTTGCAGTGTTTACTAGGTGACTCACAGAATGCATGGTGAGTAGACACTCTGAAGTTCTTGCTGTCCACATGGTCTAAAACGCATATGCTTATCAGGGCTGAACCACCTAGTTTCTATGCCTTGTTACCTAGGAGTTTCAGGGGGAAAAAAATCTAGCAACAGAAAGCCAAACAAAAACTCAATTATTGTGTGTTTTAACTAAAGGTAACCCTTTGATCCCAACTCAGTTCTGAATTCTACACCACCTTGTATCCTCTGAATGGAATTACCTCAAACATTGAGAGAAAATGAGGACTCAGATGAGCATGATTGCAATGACTGATGTGGCAATCATTTCGTTTGATCTCCTAAAGTATGGGAACACCTCTCTGCAGGAGGCAGGTCATCTTTGCATGGTGAGAACTGCTGATGTTTATAGCTGTTATCAAGTGAGAACAACCAGAGGCAATGCTCTGCAAAACCAAATTTTAATTATAATGAGAAAGCAGAATAGAGACACAAAGCAACATTTCCAAGTTTGTTCTTACTTAACTAGAAGAGTATTAAGTAATAAATAATTTATTTGTAAAATCACTTAATGAATATTTGTGATTTCTCTGAAGTCCTCTGTTTTATTTGTATACAACTGGGGATACATTTGGTTTTAATACTTTTTCATTGATTCATAATTGATTTATAAATTATATTAGTCTCAAATATATAACATGATGATTCAGAATTTTTATAACATTCTCCGTTTAAAGTTATGAAATATTTTCTATATTTCCTGGGCTGTATAATATATTCTTGTGATTTATTTTATACTTAGTTTATCTGAGATCATAGTCTATCTTGCCCCTTGTCCCATCCCTCACGCCATTGATAAACACTAGTTTGTTCTCATTTATATGTCTATTTTTTTTATCTGGGAGTCAGTTTCTGTTTTTTTTATATTCATTTTTTTGTTCTGTTTTTTAGATTCCACATATGTGTCAAAATATATTAGCCATTTTCTGTCTAGCTTATTTCACTAAACATAATACTTTCATCCATGTTCTCACAAATGGCATGATTTCATTTTTTAAATGGCTGAGTAGTAGTACACTGTATATATACATATATATATATGTCACGTATATATGTCACATCTTCCTTATGCATTCGTCTGTTGTTGGACACTTAGGTTGCTTCCATATCTGTTGTTGTTATTCAGTCACTAAGTCATGTCCGACTCTATTTGACCCCATGGACTGCAGAACACCAGGCTTTCCTGTCCTTCACTGTCTCCCAGATTCACATACATTGAGATGGTGATGATATCTAACCATCTCATCCTCTACTGCCCTCTTCTCATTTTGCCTTCAATCTTACCCAGCCTGACGGTCTTTTCCAATGAGTGACTCTTTGCATCTGGTAGCCAAAGTATTAGAGCCTTAGCATCAGTTCTTCCAATGAATATTCAGAGTTGATTTCCTTTAGGATTAACTGGTTTGACCTCCTTGCATATTTAGTCTATTGTAAATAATGCTGCTATGAACACTGGAGTGCATATATATTTTCCAGTGAATGCTTTTGATGTATTTCAAGGTATACCCAAAATACATTTAGTTATTAACCTCTTATTGGTCATATCATTTACAAACATTTTCTTCCATTCTGTAGGTTTTTTATTTTTTCATTTTGGCAATGGTTTACTTTGATGTGCCAAAGCTTTTACATTTAATTAAGTTCCATTTACTTATTTTTGTTTTTGCTTCCTTTGCCTTAGGAGACAGATTTCCGCTCCCCCCCCCCAAAAAAAAGTTATGATTCAGATTAAACTTTGCTTTGCCTGCCTGTGTTTTGGTCTATGAGTTTTATGCTTTCTGGTCTTACATTTAGTTCTTTAACTCACTTTGAGTTTATCTTTGTATATAGTGTGGAAGAATGTTCTAATTTAATTTTTTTTACATGTAACTGCTCAGTTTTCCCAGTACCACTTATTAAAGAGACTATGTCTTCACCATTGCATATTATTGCCTCCTTTATTGTAGATTAATTTACCATAAATGTGTGATTTGTTTCTGGTCTTCTTATTCTGTTCCATTGATTTATATGTCTATTTTGGCTTCAGTACCATACGATTTTGATTACTGTTGTTTTATGGTGTAAAGTCAGTATATATCTGCTTTACATGCAGATCTCTTGCTAATTTTATCCTCTGAAAATAGCACTCTGGAATGTGTATGATTCCATCATTCCCTTTCCCCTCAATAAAAGACAATCCTCCTGGTTGGGCCCGTAAATACTTCTTGGTTTAGTATCTTAGCCCAATACTCAACTCATAGGCTTTCCTTTTTTTTTTTTTTTTCCTATTGTGCTTGTCTTCTCCTCTTATTTAGGTGGTACTGCAATCTTTACAGGATTCAGCTTTAATTAAACTTTCTATTGGGTCCTCATTACATGAAATTATAGTAATTTATTTATAAATTATTTATTAATCATTTGTTACATGCCAAGTATTGTACAACAATTCAAAAACCAAACTTTCATAGCATATCTTTCCAATCATATTTCTTAACAGTCTCAGATATACACTCACCCTATTGTCTATGTACACAGAAATATTGACTAATCCCTGTGTGCACTGAAATTTATCTTACCTCAAAATTTTTCACATTCTAATTCAAATACTGAGAATGTCATTACCTAGTTTTCATCTGGTGAACTCTTACTAATCTCTAAAACCCAATCCAGATATCAACTTTTCTTTCATAATTTTATCTCACTATCTTTAAGCTTACTGGTTATCTTTTTTGGGTTTCCTCAACCTTTGTGCTGATCTATTTGATAGTTCATGCCTGATTACATGAGAATTGACAAAATAGAGTTCCCTTACAGAAGAGATCCTTATTTAATTATATTTACAATATTAGTATCCTGTTTCATTTTGTTCTGTTCAGTTGATCAGTCATGTCCGACTCTTTGCCACCTCGTGGACTACAGCACACCAGGCTTTTCTGTCTTTCATCATCTCTTGGAGCTTGATCTAACTCATATGTATTGATTCCGTGATGCCATCCAACCATGCATCCTCTGTCATTCCCTTCTCCTCCTGCCTTTGATCTTTCCCAGCATCAGGGTCTTTTCCAATGAGTTGGTTCTCTGAATCAGGGGGCCAAAGTACTGGAGCTTCAGCTTCAGTGTCAGTGTTACTAATGGATATTCAGTGTTGATTTCCTTTTGGATGGACTGGTTGGATCTCCTTGCAGTCCAAGGGATTCTCAAGAGTCTTCTCCAACACCACAGTTCAAAAGCATCAATTCTTCAGAGCTCAGCTTTTTTTATAGTCCAACTCTCACATCCATACATGACTACTGGAAAAACCATAGCTTTACCCATATGTATCTTTGTTGATAAAGTGATGTCTATGCTTTTTGTTATGATGTATAGGTTTGTCATATCCTTTCTTCCAAGAAGAAAGTATCTTTCTTCAATTTTGTGGCTGCACTGCAGTCACCATCTGCCATGATTGTGAAGCCCCCCAAAATAAAGTCTGTCACTTTTTCCATTGTTTCCCCATCTATTTGCTATGAGTGATGAGACCAAATGCAATGATCTTCATTTTTTGAATGTTGAGTTTAAGCCAGCTTTTTTCACTCTCCTCTTTCAACTTCATCAAGAGGCTCTTTAATTCCTCTTCACTTTCTGCCATAAGGGTGGTGTCATCTGCGTATCTGAGGTTATTGATATTTCTCCAAGCAATCTTGATTCCAGCTTTTGCTTCATCCAGCCCAGCATTTCACATGATGTACTCTGCATAAATGTTAAATCAGCAGGGTGACAGTATACAGCCTTGACATACTCCTTTCCTGATTTTGAACCAGTCCACTATTCCATGTCCAGTTCTAACTGTTGCTTCTTGACCTGCATGCAGTTTTCACAGGAGGCAGGTAAGATAGTCTGATATTCCCATCTCTATAAGGATTTTCCACAGTTTGCTGTGATCCACACAGTCAAAGGCTTTGGCATAGTTATATAATTGTATTTCTAATATTAATATTTCATAACATCATGAAATTCACTTCTTTCAGTTGTTTCTTCATACAAGAAATATTTACCAAATATGCTTGAGCAGACAGTCTATTTAATGATCCTTGAATACAGTACAAGAAAGAAAAAGCATAATACATGGAATTCAATAAGGGCTAATTTAAGGGTTAAAGGATGAGCACAGTTTTGACTACCGTGTTCTAGTATCCTTTACGTTGGAGAGCTTTCTCATCATTATATTGTGTTTGATTGTTTGCTAAATTGTATAGCCAGTGTAAAGCACATACCGCTGTGACAGACACAGAATAAGTCACTTCAAAAATTGCTATTTTTATTCAGTCACTAAGTCGTTTGTGACATTCTGCAACTCCATGGACTGCAGCACAGTGGCTCCTCTGTCCTCCACTATCTCCTGGAGTTTGTTCACATTCGGGTCCATTGAGTCAGTAATTCTATCTCTCCATCTCATACTCTGCCACCCTCTTCTTCTTTTGTCTTCCATCTTTCCCAGCATCGATGTCTTCTCCAGTGAATTGGCTCTTCACATTAAGTGGTCAAAGTATTGGAGCTTCAGCTTCAGCATCAGTCCTTCCAATGAAATTAAGCCCTTCCAACTTGAAAAATATTGATGATTGAATGGAAGATTTCATGAACTCTGGCTCACCAACTGCATGATTTATCACAATATCTTGATAATTTCAATTCAATTAACCACATTCTCTTGGGTTTATTTCACATAATTACAAGTAAAACAAACTTGCATTACTGTATCATTTTAGTTCCTCTTGAAAAATAGAGATGAAATAA
This sequence comes from Bos javanicus, assembly GCF_032452875.1. NCBI lineage: Eukaryota > Metazoa > Chordata > Mammalia > Artiodactyla > Bovidae > Bos > Bos javanicus. Next base: position 107,302,740 of record NC_083873.1, read on the forward strand.
AAATTAGTGTAAATAAGGATTATTTTCCATTTAGATCGGGCAATGAATTAAGTGAATGCAAATTAGTTATCTATTTCCAAATGTGGACATTATAAATAATTCACTCGATCTTATTTTTCTATTCAGGTAAGACAATGCTAATTGAAAGCAAAACAAAGCTTCCAAGTCCCCCAAATAACAGATTATTCTGGCTTCCAAAGCCATTGATTTTGTGTGTGGCCTGATATTCCCTTTGCTGAGTTTTTAGTTCTGTTTTATCCTCAAAGGAAATGGATGTCAACTTTGAAACCACATTCAGTCCAGATAACCAAGGGTGAGTCTTACCATGGTAGAAAGAACATAGCCAACTCTTGGCTACATATCAAAACAATTATTTCTATCTGACTGGGTGAAGGTGTGGTGACTTTATCACCCTATTCTAGGTTTCCTATGACTCTAGAAGAGGAAACATTCTGATGAGTTTGCTGTCATCATTAACATTCCTCCACCCCCTTTTTTTCTTTAGAAATAAGTTGACCAGGCATGCTACTTCTAGTTTGAAAAGATCACTGTTTGACTTATTATATATTGAGGTCACCATAGTACATAAGCAAGAATCACCGAATAAATGTCTATTGAGTATCTTCTAATATTCTAAACACAATGTTGGGTGTGGTTGAAACAGCAGATGATTTTACAAAATTTCTTACAGTCGAGAAATGGTCAATCACATAAAAGAGACATGACACACTTTCAGAAAACTGCCATCACATTTGATATGTAATCCATGTCAAAGAAATAGATAACATATTCTGTCGAAATTTAGAAGAGGTTTTGACACTTGGCTTGTGGTCTTCACTGATGACAGGGCAGAATACTTTAGTTGAATACTGAGCATTGACTTGCAATCTAATTAACTCTGAGAATTCCACATATCATTTCTCTGAAATTTAAAATTATAGAAAAAGCAATTTAAGTCTAAAGCAACTATACGAAAAGATATTGAATTATAGCCCGTAAACCAATGAAACCGAAAGTTGGAAAACAGTAGAGGAAGTCAGCAAGCTGAAAGCTGTTTCCTTGAAAAGATCAATAAAATTTATAAATTCTAGCAAAGGTACCTGGGGGGAGAGAAAAAGAGGAGACACGAATTGTCAATATCAAAAGCAAAAGAGGAGCTCATCACTGTTGATCTGCTAGACAGTAAATGAAAAGGAAGAATACTACAAACAACTTTATGTCCACAAGTGTTATAACTTAAATAAGGACCAACTCCTTAAAACACAAACTGCCAAAATTCATACAAGAAGATACAGACAATATGAATAAGCCTACATATATTAATGAAATTAAGTTAATAATTAATAAACTTCAAAAAAATCTGACCTCTATGCTTTTATTAGTAAATTAAGCTCAATATTTAAGGAAAAATACTCCCCATACTCTATTCCAGAAAATTAAATTAGAGGGGATACTTCCTAATTGTTTCTCTGAGGACAGTATTATATCCTTATAAAGACCAGATAAAGATGTTACAAAAAAGGAAAACAACAGACTAGACCAACATCTCTCATGAACAGATGCAAAATTTCCTCCCAAATGTTAGCAACTAGAATCCAAGAGTATACAAAATATAGGTATATGCTATGACCAATTCAGCTTTATTCCAGGTATGTGAAGTTGCTTCAACATTTGGAAATCAATAAATGCAATTAGCTACATCAGGATCTGATTGATCCTATCAGATGACCCTGTCAATTGACATGAAAATCAAAACATTGACAAAATCCAGCACTCATTCATGGTTAAAAACAAGCAAACAAACAAGCAAAAGAAAAAAAAAATTTAAGTAAAGTAACAATAGAGTGAAACTTCTTTAACTTGATTAAGAACATCTACAGTCCATGAGGTTGCAAGAGTTAGGCACGACTTAATGACTAAACCATCACCACCACAAAAAGTCTACAGATAATATCTTATTTAAAGTTGGCATATCAGATTCTTTCAAAGATTGGAAACCAGGTAAGAATAGCCTGTCTCATCAATTCTATTTAATTCTATGCTGGAAGTCCTTGCCAGTACAATAAGATGAGAAAATTAAATATACAAACTTCCCTGGTAGCTCAGTTGGTAAAGAACTCAACTGCAATGCAGGAGACCCAGGTTTAATCCCTGAGAGGGGAAGATCCCTTGGAGAAGGAAATGGTAATCCACCTCAATATTCTTGCCTGGGAAACCCCATAAACAGAGGAGCCTGGAAGACCACAGTCCATGGAGTCACCAAGAGTCAGACACAGCTTAGCAACTAAACCACAAAAGGAAGAAGCAAACAATATGACATGATTATCTATGTAGGAAATTCCAAGAAATGGACAAAACACTCCTGGAACTCATAGAGAAATATAGGAAGGTTGAAAAATACAAAACTGATAACAAAAATCCAGTTTATTGCCTCTATATCCCCAAAGAGTCCCTTGGACTGCAAGGTGATCAAACCAGTCAATCCTAAATATTCAGGAATCAATCCTGAATATTCATTGGAAGGACTGATGCTGAAGCTGAAGCTCCAATAATTTGGCTACCTGATGCCAAAAGCTGACTCATTAGAAAAGATCTTGATGCTGAGAAAGTATGAGAGCAGGAGAAGGGGACGATAGAGGATGAGATGGTAAGATGGCATCACTGACTCAATGGACATGAGTTTGAGCAAGTTGTGGGAGATGGTGAAGGACAAGGAAGCCTTGTGTGCTGCAGTCCATGGGGTCATAAAGAGTCGGACATGACTGAGAGTCTGAACAACAACAACAAATACCCCCAAAGAGTGATTTTGAAATTAAATTAAATTTGATTTTAAAAGAAATAAAAAATAATGCCCAAATGAATTGCCCAAATGTAAAATAAATATCTTTAAGTCCACACTGATATAAATAAATGACTAAACAAATACATAGGAAAGAAAACACAAATCTCTGTACAGATTTTTCAAATAATTCATGGGGATATTCCACTCTTAGAAAGTGGAGCAAAACACTCAACTCCTCAAGGATGAGTTACCATCAGTGACTTCTTACCAAAGAGTACAGGGTGGAAAACAGGAGTAAATAAGTTTACAGGGGAGAAATCTCATAAACACTACTTCAGTTAGGTCATTGTCATTGTCAAGGTCATTGTCGGTAGTAGTAAGTCATGTTGAATTCTGATTAAGTTCAAAACCAAAAGGAGCTTCATGGGTTTAAATATAATATGGCATTCTAACAAATTTCCACTAATTAAGATATTAATAATAGGAAAATTATAGGGAGGATATATGGATATACAGGGATCATTTGTATTATAGTCCCAATTTCTCTGTTAAGTTAAAGCTGGTATAAATATAAAGTTAAAATTTTCTCAGGCATAATCATAGTTTATAGTTTAGTACTGCAAATGAATCTCTGAAAGAATTTTGCATTTGGCAGTGAAAATATTAAGCTTCTTTTTCCTTTTCTGTCTTAAAAAACTGATGACCTTGGAAAAGTCACTCAATATTTTTAGACATCATTTTTCTCATTTCAGTGACAATTAAATACTGTATTTTTCTACTTGACTTCACAGTACTGCTGTGAGGATTAATTCGTACAGTCAATGGTAAAAGACAGATATGTTGGTGGAGAGACAGACACATATGACAGAATATAAAGCACTCGAGGATAACTAAGTGAGAATATGACTAAGCATGAAACACACAAACAAACAAATGTGAGTTAATTAAAGAGGCCCCTAGTTCTAAATGGGAAACCTAAAGAAAGTCCATGCTATTGGTTATGTCTACAGATAACTGAACTGCTATGTGAGTGAGCCTGTTCTTAGCTTCTGGTCCAGAATAGTTTTAGGACCTTTGGCAAACCACTTCCCCTATTTTGCTTTTAATTTCTCATCTGTAAACTAGACATGGTATTTCCTCCCTAAATTTGCTGTCAAACAGCCACTCACATAGTATCAAAGTAGCAATTATATGTCTATATCCATTGGTAAGACGTGCCTCCACTTTTCTTATGAAAACCTTATCAACACAATTCTCTTAACTCCTAATAAACCATGCACATTTTGTTAAGGTATTTCTGCCACTCCTCTGTTAGTTGATATTTATGTATATCAACTTTTTCCTAACAAAAAGTCTTTAACCCATAAACTGAAACAAAGCTCTCTATTTAGTCCTTTCAAATGAATTATCTGGGTGTTTTTCTTTTTTTTTCAGATAAATTATTACTTTTGAAATACCTTAAAAAATAAGTTGATCTTATAACTTATTGCCTAGTGTATGGAATCACAAGCCAGAATATTTTTCTATTTCTCTAGCAAATGCCATTCAATTTATTCTTCTAGATTGAGCTTAAATATAATTTTATTCAGGTAACAGTTCTCATCTATGCCAGTATATTAAGATTTCCTTATACACAGCACCTGTTGTACCATACTTGATTTTCTGAAACATTGCTGTCATCTCTTATGGACTGTCTCTGTTCTTCCCACTAGGTGGCAGTTCAACAGCAGGGTGGTTAGAACCATTTCTACAGCTCTCCTTAACCTCCTTTCCTTATAAAAACAATGCCCACTACTGTGTTTCCATATACTGGGTGTTGCATTTGTGGACTAAGTGTTTGATGAATTTTTTTTTTTTCATCTCTCTCTACAAGGCCTTGATTTCCCAGAAAGCTCACAATAATAGGAAGCATGCTTTTGTGTATTTATTTTTTTGTCTATTTTATCTATCCAGTGTATTTTAGAGTACTTGACACATGTTATTCACTCAATATACATCTGAAGTAGATGGAGATTAAAAAAAAAAAAAAAGAGGGAAGGGAGTAAGAAAGAGGAGGTTGAGAGCAAAGAAAGGCAATTCCATTGAAAATGGCCCACTTCCATCTCAGATAGGTATGATGTTATAACACCGAATATTAAAAAAAAGAAGGACATTTAGATCCTTAGTTGGTCTGAGGCCTGGGAAACTGAATGAGAACCTGGAGCAGAGGGGTTGGTAGAAGAGGTAACAACCAGGAAACAAGTCAAATTAACAAAGCTGGTCATCAAAATGACTGGCCAGGAATAGCTGTCATAGAAAGAGCCATAGATAAAACCAAATTGGAAAGAATGGCTATTCGGAAAGGATCATTGGTAGGGATTCTGACGACCCTGAGCCAGCCTGCACAGCTCTGCAGAAGTACTTACTAAGACCTCAGAAAGTGGGGTCAGGATGCCTTAAATGTAGAGACACCCATCAGGAAGCAACAGGGACTTTGACACGAGATAGCATCAACTGAATGAGTAGCAGATGAGTGGAACAGTGGTTAAGGTGATTAGGGATGGGATACATACGGGGCCTACAAGGGAGTGTACCATCTTGTATCTGGATATCTACATCATAGATACTACAGGATTACAATGAATTTACCCTTCAACTAACTGGTAAGAAAATCTGAAAGTGGTATGCAGCAAGGGATTAGATATTTCATACTTTGTGAGACACTGTCTGAGAGCACATGCCTCCTGTCTAAAACTGAAGTCATTGCTCTTCACACCCTCTCTGAAAAGTTCTCCAAGCTGGATCTGCCACCTTCCAGGGGGAGTCTAAAATCATATGAATAATTCTAAACAAAAGCAGGAGGAAGTAATAAATGTCAAGAAGCCACAGAACTTCCAGGATCCAAACTGAGTATGCAAGGCTCTCAGTATTCATCTAGGATGGGGAAGGTTGGTATAGGGCCTAGATGAACCTGCAGCTGCAGGTGAATTTCATCCACACTCACCAAAGCATCTTATTATGGAAGAGGGAAGCTGATGGGTGGAATTTAGCTTTGTGCCCTTAGTGGTTTTGAGACAGATTGTTTCTTTGTAAAACACTTCTTGAACTTCTTCTAAGAGAAGCAGAGAAAACAGGAACAGTCTTGGGCCAGAAAATTTACCATCTGAGCATATTCATTCTGCTAACTGAATACTTATCATCAAAGTCTATATTGTACCTGCCAAGGGCATTGAAATATATAAATTGTTATTCATCTTAAACCATTTCAGCTTCAGCAGTGGGACCCTCTATAAAAACAGATCTAAAACTTTTTAAAATTATCATTATCTATTTTTATTCTATAACAAATGAACAAAGTATTTTGAGACATAATCTATCGTTCTTTTACAGATGTCTGAAATGCAAGTCTTGGCTTTTCTACAGGTACTAAGAAAAGCTACTTTTGTTAAAAAAAAAAAAAAAGTCAGCTTGATGAACACCTGTTCCCTGAGTCCTGAATCTGTAAGTCATAAGAGTCAGTCTCATTCTCTTTTAAATTTTAGACTTAGCATTTGAACTAGAGTAAAAAAAAATTGAAGAATAGACCCATGTGTACAATGTGCAGAAAGACCATTAATTATTTCCTATGTCACAAGTGAATTACCAAGCACAGTTTTCAACCATTATGGAAGAATTTATTTATTGCAAAACAAGTTTGCAATGAAGTATTTTTGTGAGAACTTAAATATTATAGCTATTTTTCTTCTTTAGTAATAGTCTCACATTCCAAAACAAGTCTTTCAGTGCCATAAGAATGCAGGGGAAAATATAAAGCTAAGAGGAAAAATATAAATGATTTTTTTTCCACAGGGCTCAGTTTAAATAACAAATCAGTTGCAGAATGAGAACAGCATGCTGTAACTCTTCTATTGTTATACGCACTGCTGTGGAATCTTGCTTGTATAACTCAGAACATGTGACACATAATTGACAGAGAGACATAAAACAGGCTAATAACAAGGGGAATCACTAACAATAACAGGAAATATGCAAATCTCTCTCTCAAGCCTGTCAAGGCACTTCTTTACTTAGTGTTAAGAGAATCCCTCAGAGATAACACCAGTGACTTTTGAAGAAAACAAGCTTCATATAAAAAAGTAGTAGGTGGTGGATGATCTAATAAAGCATGGTCAGTCCCTCAGTCATGTCCAACTCTTTGCAGCCCCATGGACTGTAGCCCGCCAGGCTCGTATGTCCATGGAATTTCCCAGGCAAGGATACTGGAGTGATTGCCATTTCCTACTCCAAGTAATCTTCCTGACCCAGGGATCAAACCTGTGTCTCTCCAGTTTCTTGCATTGGCAGGTGGATTCTTTACCACTTGCACCACAGAACACTCCAGTACTCTTGCCTGGAAAATCCCATGGATGGAGGAGCCTGGAAGGCTGCAGTCCATGGGGTCGCTGAGGGTCGGACACGACTGAGCGACTTCACTTTCACTTTTCACTTTTACGCATTGGAGAAGGAAATGGCAACCCACTCTGGCATTCTTGTCTGGAGAATCCTGGGGATGGGGCATCGTGGTGGGCAGAGTTGGACATGACTGAAGTGACTCAGCAGCAGCAGCAGCACCACCACAGAAAGCCTCCTAATAAAGTGTGTTATGAAAGAGAGAGAGAGAGAGAGAGAGAGAGAGAGAGAGAGAGAGAAAGGGGACCATTTTAAGCAATTTGTGGATTTTTTTTTCCTGGATACCCCATGTCTTTTAAATGAAACATAATTATTTGGGGATTTTTCTTAATATGAGATTTTGTTGTTGTCCTTTTTAATTTGGTTGTTTCATTTTGGCCACAAAATGTGGCATGTGGTATCTTAGTTCCCAGACCAGGGATCCGACCCCCGCCTCCCGCAGCAGAAGAGTGGAGTCTTTACCACTGGATCACTAGGGAAGTCTCAGGAAAAACGGAAGACTATTATATTAGCAGCACAGGGCTTCCCCTGTGGCTCAGACAGTAAGATCTCCCGGAGAAGAGGATGGCAACCCACTTGAGTATTCTTGCCTAGAGAATTCTATGGACAGAATATGGACAGATTACTGTCCATGGCATCACAAAGAGTGGGACACAACTGAGTAATTTTATTTGACTAACACTATATTAGCAACAAAAGACAGAAAAGTAAAGAAGATGGTATTTATTCCAAGAATATTGACAGACCACCTGGTATATGTCAGGATCACTCTATATCCTAATAATGTAGTCTTGAAAAAAAGTAAATAAAAACATGAGTGAATTAGAGAGCATATGGAAGTTCTCTCAGCCAATACACTCTAGTTCCTCTTCCCAATCCCCTCTGCCCTCCTTCCCTTTTAAACACTATGGGACATTCCAGTGAATTGAAACAGATACTCAAGCAAATAATTGTGTGCAATTATTCATAGTTCTGTTCAAGATATTCAAAGTGTAGTAACAAATCAAATGTCTGTTGATGAATGGATAAATAAAATCTATATCTATATAATGAAATATCATTCATCTATGATTAGAGATAGAGTACTAACATGCTACAACATGGATGAAGTTTGACAATATTCCAAGTGGAAGAAGCCAAGTACAAAAGACCACATATTGCATGATTTCATTTGTGTGAAACATTCAGGATAGGAAAATACCTAGAAACAGAAAGCATAGTGGTGACTGGGGTTGGGTGGGGAGGTCTTGAGAGGGGAGTGAGTACTGGAGAGGGTGGATAGGTAGCTTGCTTGTAGTGAAGAAAAATGTCTGTAAATTGACAGAGGTGGTGGTTACACAACATTATGAACACACTAAATACCCTGAGTTGTATGCTTTAAAATAGTTACTGTTGAGTCATGTGGATTTTACCTCAATAAAAGCATGTACTAAAACAATAGCATTATCCTAATGTCTGGATGAGCTGAGCTTACAAATTGCCTTGCCAACTAAAGTAGATCATCACACAGTTGATTTGACTGGGACAACCATCAAGATGACGGAAGTCATTTAAATAGCCAAGGCTAGTTGGGTACCCCTGTCTAGACACAGTCCCAGCCAAGTCTTTCTTTACTTCAGAATTTTACCATGGAGGTTGCTTTAGGTTTTGGGACCTAGCCCTTGGTTGACTAAATTTACGTTGAGGGGAGAACGTTGTAAAAGAGCTAGGAGACAGCAATTTAACTCTAATTTACTTGAGGACTTCAGCTTCTCTTACAGTTTGAAGTAGAAGTAGTGATTTCCAAGAAAGAAATAAGCTGGAAAATAGTCGGTTAGTCATGTCCAACTCTTTGCAGCCCCATGGACTGTAGCCCACCAAGCTCCCCTGTCCATGGGATTCTCCAGACAAGAATACTGGGGTGGGTAGTCAATCCCTTCTCTGGGGGGATCTTCTCACCCAGGGATGGAACCTGGGTCTTTTGAAATTCAAGCAAGTTCTTTTCCTTCTGAGGCACAAGGAAAGCTGAAACATAATTCAAGAGGTCTTCAAATTTCTAGTTTGAAGCCAATGAATAAGCTTTTCATCCTTCATGCTAAAAAGTATGCATAAGAAATAAACAACCTTGAATTGGAAATTAAAAAGTCTCAGCTAAACCACAAAAGTCACCTGTCTTTAACCACACAAATCAGATCACCCACTGTTATTTCTTCTTAATGGGCAGACTCATGTCTATAAAGTTGAGATAGCCACTTCCCTGACAGGCATCAAATGTACCATATATTGGAAATGACTTTTATATACATGTTTATTAAATCCATAAAATGAGACATAAAATCTAGGTTTCTTGAGAGATTAAAAAATAAGAAAGGGGAAAAACAGTAGAAGTTACATACAATTTGGAAAATAAAAGAGAAATAAACTTCACCCTATTGATATCTATATCTTATTTATGTTATTTTTAGCATAATTAGCTAAAAATTATATCCAAAATCCATTTTTTTTCCAGGCTCCTAGGATCAAAATTGGAGCTTCCTTCTTAATCTACTCTTTTGAATACACCTTCCATCAACCAATCAAATTAATTATTCCAAGGTCTATATTTTTTTTAAATTTGTTCTAAATGAATCTGCCATCTACTCTTGTCTCCTTAATTTTATTACCATATAGGCACTTTAGGATTCTCCAGAAAAACAAATACAGATATGATATATGGTTATAAATTATACCTCTATCTAGTAATAATAAAAATAATGTGAAGAAGAAGGAGGAGGAGGAGAGACAGCAAAGTTAGCAGTAACAAGCAATTACTTGCATATATTGAGTCCTGGGTTAAGAAATTTATACGGATAAACTCACAGTTACCCTATATGAAGATCCAAATTAACTCTTTAAATCTCCAAATTAACATTGGTGGTTAGCAAGTTGAATTATCAGGTTACAAAGTTAACTTGACCAAGGCTAAGGGTGAAATCAGGATATCAGAATTTGATTCCATGTCTTCTGTATCTCAGAGCCTGGATGTAGATTATGATTACTTTACAGATTACTTTTAATTTCATTGTGTGGCTGGGATATTGAAACTCAACAAAATTACCCATGTTCAAAAGGGTTGGGAAGTGGAAGCGACAGTAACAGACATGGGTCCCTGGGACCTCCAAGGTTAAGTCTCTTCCCTCCATAGTGGCACCGAGTCTTCTGCCAGGTTGTGTCTGACTTTGTGCACCCATGGACTGCAGTCTGATAGGCTCCTCTGTCCATGGGAATTTTCAGGCAAGAATGTCAGGATGGGTTGCCATTTCCTCCTCCAGGGGATCCTCCTGACTCAGGGATCAAACCCAAGTCTCCTATGACTCCTGCATGGCAGGCAGATTCTTTACCCACTGAGCCATAGGTGCAGTGCTGACTACCCCTTTATATCCCCTAGCCTCTACTGTTTAAATGATCACAGGGTTAAAAAAAAAAAAGAGAGAGAGAGAGAGAAAGATTTCAGTTTGATGGACTAGAAGTGTAGGCTTTGGAATAAAAATTTGCTTCAAATTTTGTTTAAACTGTTTAGTAGTTTTGCCACCTGAAACATATTGTTTACATTTTCCATGTTTCTACTTGCTCCTTTCATTCCTTGAACTATATTTATCTGGTATCAGTTCTATTCCAGCATTTTTTAAGACTCCAGAGAGCTGGCAGTAAACATAACTAGACTATACCCTCAGGGAACAAAACTGAAAAATACATTGAAAATATAAAGAATGTAGAATACCAAAGCAGGACAGATAGTAACTGAGGGGAGAGATGCAACTGAAAAACAAGGGAATTGCAAAGACTAGTAATTCAAATATTATTATTTCACCTTATGTTGAAATTCAATGTCAATAAACCATGGATTATGCATTTTCCAGGTCTGTTTCCAGATTTGGAGGTCACCCTGTAGAGTGGTCAGGTAAGATCATTTTGGAAAGATGATACTCGAGGGCCTTGAAGAAGAGAGATTGTTGTCAATTACAAATTGGCACTTGCCATAGGCATATGCCATCTACCTACAGCTATTCATTATCAACACCCCCTGAAAGGAGTTCAGGGTAGAGAGCAAAAATAAGGCACTCTGTGGTTTGAGAAAAACTGGCAGAACAGGTCTTCAGATCCTTAGATATTTTCAGGAACCAATTGTGTGAGCCCAATTCTTGTGTCTCCTCATAACCAGAAAAACACAAAAGTCCTTCAGGTGATGTCTGCTCCTCAGGACCAGCAGAAACCTTCTGCAAAAAAAAATATGTGCTTGGTGCATGTATTCCCTTTTTACCAAAATCACATAAATACTGACCTCCTTTGTACTTCTCTGACGCATTTTCTCAGAGCTATCTGAAATGCTGTTTCCTAGGCTATTGTCCTCAATTTGCTTCAAATAAAACTTAACTCACAGCTCTCATGTTGTGCATTTTTTTAAGTGGACACTGTGAACCAAATGATTATCGTAGGGAGAAAAGAAGAACACGGAATGCAGAGGAAACAGTAAATGAATAGATGCTAGTTTTTGCAAAAACGTGTGAGGTCCCATTGCTGGATAGAGGAGTGGGTGGGTGGGGAGCAGCAAATGGAGTAGGGCTGAAGGTCAGGCCTTAGCTGGGCATGGATAAGCCTTGGGATTTCAGTCTGTGTGCAATGGTAAGCCACCTAACAGTTTTGAACAGAAGATTGTCGTGCTCTTTTTCCTTAATGTTTTTCACTTAATTTGTGATCTACATACAGCCGTTATTTGAAATAATGAAAAATGTACCCGGCCCCATCACTGACACAAAGCATATTTCCACAAATATTACTTCTGGCCAGGTTCCTTCTCTTCATTAATACTTAGGTTTAGATTTCTACAGACAAGAGGAGGCATTCTTAGAAGGAAGACTCTCAGCAGTGCTGTTTCCTTGGAAAGTAGTTCATTCTTTGTTCTTTGGCTGCCCATTTGTTCTGGGACTGAAAGAGTGGTCTTTAAATACTGGCTCTTGCAAAGTCCCTGGGGAGGCTGGCAAGTGCAGAGCTGGAATAAGAAGCTGAGGGGGGATTTGATCCAAGTGGGAGGCAGATAATGAGAGGATTAACTTGGGTCAAGTGAAGAAAAAAAGTGAGAGAGAAAAATAGATGCCGTGGATGCATATTGCAATAACAAGTGACTGAGTGTAACCTTTTCTGTTGCAGATGGCACAGCCCGCTAGCAAGGCATGCTGCAGAAGGCAAGATCTTCCTGGAACTGCAAATCTCTCAGGGGGTGGGGAAGTGCGGATGCAGAACACAGAGATGTTGGCTCATTCCTCCTGCAAACAGCTGATGAATGGCAAAACTTGCTTTCAGAGCTGATAAAAGCACCCTCAAGGGAGCTGATGGCTTATACAATTGCCTCCAAAAGGAAATTCTTTCACTCCCATGATTGCAAACTTGATCACACTGGACTCCACAAGCATATTGCATTTTCAAAAATAACTTGCTCAGGTAAGGATGTTACTCAGATCGGGGTTTGCAAATTCATTAATTCTTACATTTATTTTTTGAGGATCTTCTATGAGCTAAGGGGTCCTTTAGGTGCCAGGGGATGAATATTGATCAAAATTCCTGCTTTCTTAGAATGGAATTCATATAATTTGGGGGTAAGGGGGGCAGACAATAGACAGAAAAGATTCTGTATGTCAGATGATCATACATTCTAGGGAAAGTATAAAGGAGGTTAAGAGGATTCAAGGGCTTGAGGGATAAGTGGAAAGGGTATGAAGGTGACATTTTAGACAGAGAGGGAGAGGCTTAACTCGTGCTAAGGAGAACATTTCCTGGCAGAGGGAAGAACAGGAAAGGCTAGGATATCTGACCTCCATGAGCAAAGGAGAGAAGCCTAGCTGAGGTCAGAAAGCGGAGGCCAGGACTTCCCTAGTAGTCCAGTGGTTAAGACTCTGTGCTTCCATGGCAGGGAGCACTGGTTCAATCCCTAGTCAGGGAAATTCCACATGCCCAGCAGTGAAGCCAAAATAAAATAAAATAAGTGGGGAGGAGAGGAAGTCACAAGTCATGCAGGCCAGATAGCGCACTGGAAGGTGTTTGGCTTTTATATAAGAGGTGAGATGAGAATCCATGGGAGGACTGTGAGCAGAGAAGTGATCTGAAGCTCCCTGTAAAGGATCCTCTGATTTCTGTGCCAGGAACAGTCTACAGAGACTTCAAAGCAAACATCAGGAGGCTAGTGAAAGAAATCTGGGCTCATGATGGCAAAGATGTGGACCCAGGAGTTGTGGTTGAGGCAGTCAAAAGGGAAAATATTATGGTCTCATTTTAAATATAGAACCAGAGAGTAAATTGATCTACTAGATTTGGTATATAATAAAAAGCAAGGAGTCATTTCTTGAAACTAGAAGGGCTTTGAAGGTATGGATAAAGAACATCACCCACTCTATTAGTAAACAAAAGATGTTTTGGCCATCAAGGCAGCAGCCCCTGCAGTCAGTCATTCTGACTATGCAACCTGAGGGGATTCAGGATGGGAAGAACAGGATGCTGGACCTAGATAGTTAAGATGCTTATCAAAGGAATGACTTCTGGGAGCCCGCTGTATTTTCCCATACATCAGTTCAGTTCCGGAGAAGGCAATGGCACCCCACTCCAGTACTCTTGCCTGGAAAATCCCATGGATGGAGGAGCCCGGTGGGCTACCGTCCATGGGGTCGCTGAGAGTTGGACACGACCGAGCTACTTCACTTTCACTTTTCACTCTTATGCATTGGAGAAGGAAATGGCAACCCACTCCAGTGTTCTCGCCTGGAGAATCCCAGGGACAGGGGAGCCTGGTGGGCTGCCATCTATGGGGTTGCACAGAGTCGGACACGACTGAAGCGACTTAGCAGCAGCAGCAGCAGCAGTTCAGTTCAGTCACTCAGTCATGTCCAACTCTTTGTGACCCCGTGAACTGCACGCCAGGCCTCCCTGTCCATCACCAACTCCCAGAGTTTACTCAAACTCATGTCCATTGAGTCGGTGATGCAATCCAACCATCTCACCCTCTGTATAAAAGTGCTATTATATATTTATTAACTTGAGATGGCTTATTTGTCATAAACAGTAATCTTTTGGTGTTTCTTTCTTTTTTTTTTTTTCCCACAAAATACCTATATATCCTGGCTCTTCCCTTACCTTTTCAGAGCAGTCTCTCAGAGCTATCTGAGAGGCTGTTTCCCAGGTTTAAGTTCTCAGCAAGTCTGACAAATAAAACTTAATTCCAATCCATCTGCGATGCAGGAGACCCAAATTCAATCCCTGGGTCAGAAAAATAACCTGGAGAAGGAAATGGCAATGCACTCCAATATTCTTGCCTGGAGAATTCCATGGATAGAAGAGCCTGGTAGGCTACAATCCATGAGGTCGCAAGGGTTGGACACAACTTAGCGACTAAACCACCTAAATTTTTAGACTATACATTTTTTTTTCAGATGACAAAAGCAAGTTGAGGTGCCAGGGTTGAGGGGAAACCAGGCATTCATTTGGGGGTTATTCAATTCTACATGTCTATTAGACAGCAGCAAACTGGAAAATTCTTAAAGACATAGGAATACCAAACCACCTTACCTGCCTCCTGAGAAATCTTTATGCAGGTCAAGAAGAAATAGTTAGAACTGGACATGGAACAACAACTAGTTCCACATCAGGAATGGAGTACGTCAAGGCTGTATATTGTCACCCTGCTTATTTAACTTATTTGCAGAGTACATCATGTGAAATGCCAGGCTGGATGAAGCACAAGCTGGAATCAAGATAGCCGGGAGAAATACCAATAGCCTCATGCATGCAGATGACATCACCCTTATGGCAGAAAGTGAAGAGGAACTAATGAGCCTGTTGATGAAAGTGAAAGAGGAGAGTGAAAAACTTGGCTTAAAACTCAGCATTCAGAAAACTAAGATCATTGCATCCAGTCCCATCATTTCATGGCAAATAGATGGGGAAGCAATGGAAACAGTGACAGACTTTATTTTGGGGGGCCTGCAAATCACTGCAGATGATGACTGCAGCCATGAAATTAAAGAATTCTTGCTCCTTGGAAGAAAAGCTATGACCAAACTAGACAGCATAATAAAAAGCAGAGACATTACTTTGCCAACAATAGTCCATTTAGTCAAAGCTATGGTTTTTCCGATAGTCATGTATGGATGTGAGAGTTGGACTATAAAGAAAGCTGAGCACTGAAGAATTGATGCTTTTGAACTGTGGTGTTAGAGAAGACTCTTTAGAGTGCCTTGGACTGCTAGGAGATCCAACCAGTCAATCCTAAAGGAAATCAGTCCTGAATATTCATTGAAAGGACTGATGCTGTAACTGAAGCTCCAATACCTTGGCCATCTGATGCAAAGAACTGACTCATTGGAAAAGATCCAGATGCTGGGCAAGATTGAAGGCAGGAGTAGTGGATGACAGACATTGAGACGGTTGGATGGCATCACTGACTCAATGGACATGAATTTGAGCAAACTCAGGGAGTTGGTGATGGACAGGGAGGCCTGATGTGCTGCAGTTCATTGGGTTGCAAAGAGTCGGACATGACTGAAAGACTGAACTGAACTGATTAGACAGCATAATAGAAGTTTTCTGAGGGATGAGAGTCACAGGGGGAGTTTTCTTTTTTCTTGTTGATGCTGATAAGCAGATGCTAATCGGAGTGCCAGGAGGTACACCAATCCAAAAGACCCATCTAGAAGAACTTGACTGATTAGCAATCCCAACCACAGCTGCAACAGTAGAAAATACTTGAAATCCATCCCTATTTTAGATACTGATAAGTCTTTTTCACACTTTTTCCCATAGATTTGATGACTCACATGAAGAGAATTCTATGATTAAATTTGAGCTCTAGAGGCTTTAGTTTAGACTATCTTTCTCAATGAGCATCCATACCTCTGTCAACTGAAAAATAGTCACAACCTAAAAGTTGAGAGTTGTTTTATTTGGTGGGAATTTTTAGGACTTCAAGCCCAGGAGAGAGCATCTCAAGTGACCCTGAGAGAACTGTTCCAGGGATGTGGATGGCAAGGGAGTTGTGGCGGGAGGTAGGGAAGGGTGGCCAGAGGTGGGGAGGAGTCAGATTATATAGAAATACATGTTTGTAACAAAGGGCAGGTAATCTGAACATCAGAAGAATATTGTGAATTAAAGAAAACAAGATATTTTTGAGTTAAGGAATATAGTGCTTTTCTGTGTATGGGAAGATGCAAGACTTTGAGCTCACTAAATCATTCCTTTCATAGTCATCTCGGCTACCCTGGGTGAGTGCCCTATGTTTTCACATCCTGAGTTCCTCAGGGTTCCCTGTAAGGAGTGAAAGCAGCCTAATGGCTGTTGATATAAGGACTCTTCTCCTTTCTGAGTGCCCTGGAGGGCTGGAATTGTGATGACTATGACATCTTTGTTTATTGATATGGCAGGAAATATTTCAGTCCTCACCTGCCATAGCTGGATTTAAAGGAGCTTCATTGAGTTCAGGCTGGATCCAGGTTGCATGATGAATGCAAAGCTCCTCTGAATCTCATCCACATATGCCTCCCTTCCCTTTACAACACTGGGGACCTCACCATTCACAGCACCTAGGAGCTCTGGCCCATGAAGGAAGCTATAATTAGGACTGATTATCTGCTTTCTCTTCATAAAGAATTAGCACTAATTCCATGAGACATATATCTTTAGCTCCTAGTCTCTTAGTCACCTCTCATGCTCAATCTCTCTCCTAAGGCTATTATAGCTTCTAAGCAGATTTAACTCTTCTAAAATCTTTACAATTTCATGAACTCTGAAAGTCATTGCCTCTTCCTCACAAACCTGAAATAAGCTTTCTAATCTGTAGAGCCCCCAATTTCCCTATCCATCTAAATCTCTACCTCTACTTTCTTCTTCCTGTATATTCCTAACTCTTTCTTACTGCAATAGATGAACTGTCCTCCCTTATATAGAAGAATGAATCCTGGATTTATGTACTGAATCCTATGAACAATTATTTACTCAGGTAAGCAAGTATTTACCCTTCTGTGATTATCTCTTTTCCTCCTGCAACTTCAGGTTTTCTTTGTTGAATCCTGTCTAATATTCTCTGAAGTGATATTACAAAATATTGTGCAATATCTCCTCGATCTCCCATCACTTCGGGTAATTCCCAGCTTCTCACTTAGAGAAACCAGTCCATTCTGAGGGAGATCAGCCCTGGGATTTCTTTGGAAGGAATGATGCTGAAGCTGAAACTCCAGTACTTCGGGCACCTCATGCGAAGAGTTGACTCATTGGAAAAGACTCTGATGCTGGGAGGGATTGTGGGCAGGAGGAGAAGGGGACCACAGAGGATGAGATGGCTGGATGGCATCACTGACTTGATGCACATGAGTCTGAGTGAACTCTGGGAGTTGGTGATGGACAGGGAGGCCTGGCGTGCTGCGGTTCATGGGGTCGCAAAGAGTTGGACACGACTGAGCGACTGATCTGATCTGACTATGCCAGAACTTAGTTGCAGCACACAGAATCTTTGATCTTCCTTGCAGCATGCAAACTCTTTAGTTGCCGCAGGTGGGCTGTAGTTCGGGGGACATGTATCAAACCCAGATCCCCTGCACTGGGAGCATGAAGCCACGAACCACCAGGGAAATCCCTTGAACTTCTTATAACGTCTCTCCCCATCATATTACTGAAACTGCCTTGGTCAATGTTACAAGTGACCTCACTGTACATGCATGCTAAGTCGATTCAGTCATGCCTGACTATCTGCAAGCCCATGGACTGTAACCAGTCAGACCCCTCTATCCATGGGATTCTCCAGGCAAGAATACTGGAGTGGGTTGCCATTTCCTCCTCCAGGGGATCTTCCCAACCCAGAGACTGAACCCACATTTCCTGTGGCTCTTGCATTTCAGACAGGTTCTTTACCACTGAGCTGCCAGGGAAGTACTAGTCCTCACACTGTAGTCCACTTGTTTTTAGTGTTGAGGAAAACTGAAAACTCTCCCCCAGATCTAGAGCATTTTGTTCATTTAATATTGTAACTGAACAGGACCAGATGGGGTCTTCCTGTGGCAGGCCTTCCCCCATATCCTTTGCTTTAGCTTTTCTCTGAAGTACCTAGATTACAGTGTTCAATGCAAATTTTTACATGATTTGCTTTACAGAAGCTAGAACCTCCACCAAATGTTGACTACTGGATGACATGAGCACATAGCGCCCAGGCCTCCAGAACCTGAGGACTCATAATATGATGATATTTTCCTCATCATCAGTCAACCAGAGAAACATTCAGGAATTTGTTAGGTAGTTAGAATAGGGGAAAGGAGTCCAAAATAATGTGGCTAAAAGACAAAGAAGGGAAAACCCTGTGAAAATAGAACAAAGGAAGGTCTGAGGAAAAGAGTGAGAACCTCAGGTGAAACCAACAGCCCTCCTGGCTAACCCAATTTAAATAGGGCAGCTTCAGGGGAAGGAGAAAAAACATATTAAAAGAGGAGCCAAAATTGAGCCTCTGGCCTCACTTCTCTTTGCATCTTTTGGGTCAGCCAGCCCTCACGCCTCCAGGATGCATTTTCCTTTGTTTGCCAAATAAAACAGAGCTGTAACACTGGTCCGTCCATCGCTTCAAATTTTTGCTGCGGAGACACAGAACCAAGGGAATTGCAAATTCCCCCAACAAACTGAGGGCTTCTCTTGTGGCCCAGCTGATAAAGAATTGGCCTGCAATGTGGGAGACCTGGGTTCAATCCCTGAGTTGGGAAGATACCCTGAAGAAGGGAAAGGCTGCCCACTCCAGTATCCTGGCCTGGAGAATTCCATGGACTGTATAGTCCATGGAGTCACAAAGAATTGGACACGACTGAGCAACTTTTACTTTTCACTTTCTGACAAGCTGATCAAATACCCTGTGACCCCCTCCCTCACCTGGCCTTTAAAAATGCTAGGAGGGTTCAAGAAGGAAGGGATATAGCCGATTCATGTTGATATATGGCAAAAACCATCATGATGTTGTTAAGTAATTATCCTCTAATTAAAAATAAATAAATAAAAAGCTAAATAAAAAATGCTTTGCAAAACCCTTCACAGATCTCAGGGCTTTGGGAACTTGAGCCATCAATCTCCATGCATGGCTCTGCAATAAACCTTTCTCTGCTCCAGTCTCTAACGTTTCAGGTTTGTTTGGCCTCACTGTGCATTGGGCACATGAATTGTGTTAACAATATGTCCTAATTTCCCCCATATTCCAGCAACTAGATTGCCTCAGTCATCATTGTTGGGTTCTTTATTTCTCATACATCTTGTTCTTATGAAAATTAAATAAAATGATGTCTTTAAACTGCCTAAATATACAGCACTGTCAGTAGTTCTCTTCTTCCATCCCCCTACCCCCAAATGTATGAGACAGTGTGAATGTTTGTGAGAGTGTATGCAATGTGTGGGTGAGCTGGTGTGTGAGTATGTGTGTGTGTTGGTTTTGTTTTGCTCTTTTACCTTTCAATGTGTGTGTTGATTTATTTAAAAGCACTCTAGTGAGCATTTTTGCGGTAGCTTGGATCTCATGTTCTGAGATCGTTTTCTCTCCTGCTCCATTTTCTAACAGATCTTATTGAGTTTTGTAGCTTTCCAAGCATTGTTGTTGTTGTTCAGTTGCTAAGTTGTGTCCAACTCTTTGTGATGCCATGGACTGTAGGATGCCAGTGTCAACTACAAATTGGCACTGGTTTACCAAGGGCATTGCCAACAAATGAACCACAAAGGCATTTCCCATCTGCCTCTAAGGAGATTGAACCCCATGATGCTATAGCTGTTGATCTGAAACAACCCCTGAAGGAGTTCAGGGTAGAGTGAGACACCCTATGCTCCAGGGAATCTGCTAGCTCAGGTCTTTAGATAGTTGGATATTTTTAGGAACAGATTTCCTGATCTCTATCCTTGCATCTCCTCATACCTAGAGAAGCATTAAACCCCTTCATGGTGACAACAGATCCTCATGACTAACAAAAATCCTTTCGTAAAATGAGTACTTCATGGTATTGAACTCCCCCTTCACCAAAACCTTATATATTTACCTTCCCTTACTGCCACTTTGGAGCAGTCTCTCAGAGCTATCTGAGATGCTGCCTCCCAGGCTGCAGTCCTCATTTTGCCCCAAATAAAACAACTTGAAACTTGTACATCTAAGTTGACACCAGGATCCTCTGTCCTCCACTATCTCCTCGAGTTTGCTAAAATCCATGTCTACTGAGTTGGTGATGCTATCTAACCATCTCATCCTCTGTCACTCCCTTCTTTTGCTTTCGATCTTTCCCAGCATCAGGGTCTTTTCCATGAGTTGTCTCTTCACATCAGGTAGCCAAAGTATTGGAGCTTCAGCCTAGCAACCAAACATTCACACATTAAATTTCAACTCATCGTTTTTCATTTGAACTTAAGATTGAATGCATCACTAGCATGCTTTGGAAATATCACAGTGAATGTATCCAAAAGAGAAGTCTCAATTAAAAACCTTCACATGACATCTTTTCCATCTCAGTCAATGGCATTATCGTTGAATCAGCAGCTCACGTCAAAAGCCTAGTGGTCATCTTCAAGTTTGTTCTTTCCTTCAAAATCTTTATGTAATACAGCATCATGTGCTGTTAGCTACACCTTTCCAAAGTAGACTCCATCCAGTCATTTCTTACCTTTTTGACTGTTACCAGAGTTATTTCAGCTGTTCACAACATTCTCCTTAGTGATCTTTCTACTTCTGTTTTGCGCTCCCGAAAATGCATGCTATCGCTCTTTTTTTTCCCCTTGTTTGTGTCCCTTCAAAAAAAACAAAAAAGAAAAAGAAAAACCCTAGAATGTAAGTTCCACTGATGAAAAGAACTTCTCTGTTTTGTTTACCAGTATATGCTCTTTACCTTGAACTATAGCCTCACACATAGCAGTTACACAAAACATAATCAGATCAGATCAGATCAGATCAGTCTCTCAGTTCTGTCTGACTCTCTGTGACCCCACGAACCGCAGCACTCAAGGCCTCCCTGTCCATCACCATCTCCCGGAGTTCACTCAGACTCACGTCCATTGAGTCAGCGATGCCATCCAGCCATCTCATCCTCTGTCGTCCCCTTCTCCTCCTGCCCCCAATCCCTCCCAGCATCAGAGTCTTGTCCAATGAGTCAACTCTTCGCATGAGGTGGCTAAAGTACTGGAGTTTCAGCTTTAGCATCAGTCCTTCCAAAGAAATTCCAGGGCTGATCTCCTTCAGAATGGACTGGTTGGATCTCCTTGCAGTCCAAGGGACTCTCAAGAGTCTTCTCCAACACCACAGTTCAAAAGCATCAATTCTTCAGCGCTCAGCCTTCTTCACAGTCCAACTCTCACATCCATACATGACCACAGGAAAAACCATAGCCTTGACTAGATGGACATTTGTTGGCAAAGTAATGTCTCTGCTTTTGAATATGCTATCTAGGTTGGTCATAACTTTCCTTCCAAGGAGTAAGCGCCTTTTAATTTCATGGCTGCAGTCACCATCTGCAGTGATTTTGGAGCCCAGAAAAATAAAGTCTGACACTGTTACCACTGTTTCCCCATCTATTTCCCATGAAGTGATGGGACCAGATGCCATGATCTTCATTTTCTGAATATTGAACTTTAAGCCAACTTTTTCACTCTCCTCTTTCACTTTCATCAAGAGGCTTTTTCGCTCCTCTTCACTTTCTGCCATAAGGGTGGTGTCATCTCCATATCTGAGGTTACTGATATTTCTCCCGGCCATCTTGATTCTAGCTTGTGTTTCTTCCAGTCCAGCATTTCTCATGATGTACTCTGCATATAAGTTAAATAAACAGGGTGACAATATACAGCCTTGATGTACTCCTTTTCCTATTTGGAACCAGTCTGTTGTTCCATGTCCAGTTCTAACTGTTGCTTCCTGACCTGCATACAAATTTCTCAAGAGGCAGATCAGGTGGTCTGGTATTCCCATCTCTTGAAGAATTTTCCACAGTTTCTTGTGATCCACACAGTCAAAGGCTTTGGCATAGTCAATAAAGCAGAAATAGATGTTTCTCTGGAACTCTCTTGCTTTTTCCATGATCCAGTGGATGTTGGCAATTTGGTCTCTGGTTCCTCTGCCTTTTCTAAAACCAGCTTGAACATCAGGAATTTCATGGTTCACATATTGCTGAAGCCTGGCTGGGAGAATTTTAAGCATTACTTTACTAGCATGTGAGATGCGTGCAATTGTGTGGTAGTTTGAGCATTCTTTGGCATTGCCTTTCTTTGGGATTGGAATGAAAACTGACCTTTTCCAGTCCTGTGGCCACTGCTGAGTTTTCCAGATTTGCTGGCATATTGAGCGCAGCACTTTCACAGCATCATCTTTCAGCATTTGAAAGAGCTCAACTGGAATCCCATTGCCTCCACTAGCTTTGTTCATAGTGATGCTTTCTAAGGCCCACTTGACTTCACATTTCAGGATGTCTGGCTCTAAGTCAGTTATCACACCATCGTGATTATCTTGGTCATGAAAATCTTTTTTGTACAGTTTTTCTGTGTATTCTTGCCATCTCTTCTTAATATCTTCTGCTTCTGTTAGGTCCATACCATTTCTGTCCTTTATCAAGCCCATCTTTGCATGAAATGTTCCTTTGGTATCTCTGATTTTCTTGAAGAGATCTCTAGTCTTTCCCATTCTGTTGTTTTCCTCTATTTCTTTGCATTGATCACTGAAGAAGGCTTTCTTATCTCTTCTTGCTATTCTTTGGAAGTCTGCATTCAGATGTTACTGAATATATATAAGGCAAGTGAATTACTGTATGCAGTAAATATCAAAAAGCAAAGCAAAACTAACTTATCTAAGGCTTCCCTGGTGGCCCAGTAGTAAAGAATTCACTTGCCAATGTAGGAGAAATGAGTTTGATCCATTATCTGGGAAGATCCCACATGCCAAGGAGCAACTAAACCCATGCACTACACCTCTTAAGTCTGTGCTCTAGAGCCCAGGATCCACAGCCTGTGTGTTGTATCCACAGCCTGTATTGAAGCCTGTGTGTCCTAGATCCTGTGACTTGCAACAAGAGAAGTCACCACAGTGAGAAGCCCACACACCATGAGTAGGGAGCAGTCCTTGTGTGCTACAATTGGAGAAAAGCCCAAGCAACCACAAAGACTCAGCAAAGCCAAAAATTAAAATAAAATAATTGCTTTGAAAATTAAGCCAAACTAGCCTCCCTCATCAAACTCTTAAAAAAAATCTGAAAAATAAAATCATACAAGAGTATAAAGGTAAATGTTATTTTTCTGACATTACTCAGTTAATTCTAGTCACATCAGTTGTTAATAAAATAACAAAGTCACCCAGATATCTAGAAGTAATAGCTGAAGCATAAACTTTTATAAATTTGCAGTTTGATTAAGGGCAAAGGCATTTGTCTATCTGATACTCATCAGATGGTAAAGAATCAGCCTGTCATGCAGGACACTTGGGTTCTACCCCAGGTTGGGAAGCTCCCCAGAGAGAGAATGGCTACCCACTCCAGTGTTCTTGCTTGGAGAATTCCATGGACAGAGGACACTGGTGGGATCACAAAAAGTTGGACAGTAACACTTTTACTTTCACTGCTACTTTCATGCCTTTCTGTAAAATGAAGGGGTTAGAAATGATTGACTTTAAGCCAAATGCTAAATCTTTGACTGTGTGGATCACAATAAACTGTAGAAAATTCTTGAAGAGGTGGAGATACCAGAGCATCTTACCCGACTCCTAAGAAATCTGTATGCAGGTCAAGAAGCAACTGTTAGAACTGGACATGGAACAACAGGTTGGTTACAGATCAGGAAAGGAGGAAGTCAAGGCTGTATACTGTCACCCTGTTTATTTAAGAGTACATCATGAGAAGTGCTGGACTGGATGAAGCACAAGCTGGAATCAAGATTTCCAGGAGAAATATAAATAACCTCAGATATGCAGATGAAACAACCCTAATGGCAGAAAGTGAAGAGGAAATAAAAAGCCCCTTGATGAATGTGAAAGAAGAGAGTGAAAAAGCTGGCTTAAAACTCACCATTCAAAATCTAACATCATGGCATCTGGTTCCATCACTTCATGGCAAATAGATGGGGAAACAATGGAAACAGTGACAGACTTTAATTTTCTTGGGCTCCAAAATCACTGCACATGGTGACTGCAGCCATGAAATTAAAAGATGCTTGCTCCTTAGAAGGAAAGCTATGGCAAAGCTAGACAGCATATTAAAAAGGAGAAACATTATTTTGCTGACAAAGATTCATATAGTCAAAGCTATGGTTTTTCCAGTAGTCATGTATGGATGTGAAAGTTGGACCATATAAAAAGTTGAGCATCAAAGAATTGATGTTTTTGACCTGTGGTGCTGGAGAAGACTCTTGACAGTCCCTTGGACTGCAAGGAGATCCAACCAGTCAGTCCTAAAGGAAATTGGTCCTGAATATTCATTGGAAGGACTGATGCTGAAGCTGAAGCTCCAATACTTTGGCCACCTGATGCCAAGAGCCAACTCATTGGAAAAGACCCTGATGCTGGGTAGGATGGAAGGGTGGAGGAGAAGTGGATGACAGAAGATGAAATGGTTGGATGGCATCACCAACTCAATGGTCATGAGTTTGAGCAAGTTCCATGAGATGGTGATGGACAGGGAAGCCTCACATGCTGCAATCCATGGGGTCACAAAGAGTCAGATATGACTGAGTGATTGAACAACAACAAGAATTGATACTAAGTTCCTTCCTATCAAGCTTCACATTCTAACTTTGTATCTATTATAATTTAAAGCACCCAAATATTTATTATAAATAGTTCATATGTTCATAATTGTGTGTCATTCTTAATCCAAATAAATAAAAGTTTTGTTTTATAGTATGGAAAAATCCTCACCACCCCTTTTTGTATAAGGAGCTCCAATTCCTGCTTCAATACTATCCCTATTGTCTGAGGTGTTTTATTTAATAGATTTTATTAAATAATTTATACATAATATATAGTATGAATTTAATGTATGTCCAGTATATAATATGCATTTAATACATCTATTTAATATATGCTGTTGTTGTTCAATTGCTAAGTCATGTCTGTCTCTTTGTGACCCCATGAACAGCAGCATGCCAGGCTCCCCTGTCCTTCACTGTTCAGATTCATGCCCATTGAGTTGGTGATGCTATCTAACCATCTCATCCTCTGCCACCCACTTCTCCTCCTTTCTATCTTTCCCAGCATCAAGGTCTTTTCCAATGAGTTGGCTTTTCACATATGGTAGCCAAAGTATTGGAGATTCAGCATGAGTTCTTCCGGAGAATATTCAGGGTTGATTTCCTTTTAGATTAACTGGTTTAATCTCCTTACAGTCCAAGGGACTCTCAAGAGTCTTCTCCAGCTCTGTACATGACTAATGGGGGGAAAAATTATTTAATATGTGTTTTATTTTATTTTCTTCTTTTCTTTCCCCTGTTGTATATTCCTCCTTTGTCATAGATTAATGCACCATATAAGCATGGGTTTATTTCTGAGTTCTCTATTCTGTTTTTGTGCCAGTACCATACTGTTTTGGTATAGGTACTGACATCTGTGTGTCTGTTTTTGTACCAGTACCATGCTGTTTTGATGACTGTAACTTTGCAATATAAATTGTTTGAAATCAGGGTGTGTGATACCTGGAGCTTTGTTCTCTCTCTTAAAACTGTTTTGACTATTTGGAGTCTTTTGTATTTTCATATAAATTTTAGATTTTTTTTTGTTCTGATTCTTTGATCTCTCTTTTCTTATAAGGCCACTAATTCCATCATGGAGACACCACCCTCATGGCCTAAAAATACATATCCCCCTCAAGGGCTTCCCTGGTGGCTCAAATGGTAAAGAATCTGCCTGCCATGCAGGAGATCTGGGTTCAATCCCTGGGTTGGGAAGATCCCTTGGAGGTGTGCATGGCAACCCACCGCAGTATTCTTTCCTGGAGCATCCCTATGGATAGAGAAGTCTAGCAGGCTGCAGTCCATAGGCTCACAAGGGTTGGCCACAACTGAGTGACTAAGTACATACCTTTCAAAGTTCTGGTGGTATATTAGAGCCTGTTTGTCCTGGGTCATGAGAGTTGATTGATAGTTATTCAGGAATTTTAGAGGTGACTGTCAATAATAATAGCTTGAAAGTGGCCAAAAAAGAAGCCATTGACATCAGCAAATACGACAATTTTTTTTTTTTTTAACTGTACCTCAAGGCTGTCAAGATCTTAGTTCCAAGATCAGGGAGGGATCAAACTCATGCTCCCTGAAGTGGAAGTGTGGAGTCCTAACCATTGGACTGCCAGGAGATTCCCCAGATAGATTTTTTCATTTGTTTATCATCATACCACTACTCTTGAGAGTCCCTTGGACTGCAAGGAGATCCAACCAGTCCATTCTGAAGGAGATCAGCCCTGGGATTTCTTTGGAAGGAATGATGCTAAAGCTGAAACTCCAGTACTTTGGGCACCTCATGCGAAGAGTTGACTCATTGGAAAAGACTCTGATGCTGGGAGGGATTGGGGGCAGAAGGAGAAGGGGACAACAGAGGATGAGATGGCTGGATGACATCACCAACTGGATGGACATGAGTCTGAGTGAACTCATGAGTTGGTGATGGACAGGGAGGCCTGGCGTGCTGCAATTCATGGGGTCGCAAAGTGTCGGACATGACTGAGCGACTGAACTGAACTGAACTGACCACTACTTGACCTGTTTTTTTTTTCCTTTTTAAAAATTTATTTTATTTTTTCATCAGAGCATAACTGCTTTACAATGTTGTGCCAGTTTTTTTTTTTTCCTGAATAATAGACTGAATCAGCTATATGTATACATATACCCACCTCTTGAGCCTCCCTTACACCATCCACCCTTGTCCCACCCATCTAGGTCATCACAGAGCACCAAGCTGAGTTCCTGGTGCTATACCGCGGGTTCTTACGAGCTATCTATTTTACACACAGTAGTGCATATATGTTAGTCCCACTCTCCTAATTCATCTCACCCTCCATTTTCCCTTCCCGTATTCACGTGTCTGTTCTCTATATCTACATCTCTATTCCTGTCCTGCTAATAAGTTCATCTGTACCATTTTTCTAGATACCTCATATTTGCATTAATAGATTTTGTACTAAAGACTTTTTGGTCACTAGAACAATCAAAGAAATCTGTGAGGTCTTTGTGTAGGGCAAGAAAAAAAATCTGATTTACTTCAGATTTACTTAGTTCACCAATTTAAATGCTAATCTCTTCCAGAAATAACCTTACAGACACATCAAACAAACAAACAAAAAATAATGTTTAACTAGTTACTTGGGTATCCAATGGCATAGTCAGACTGACACATTAAAATTATCCATCTCAGATGGGTGGGATTCTCAAATGAGAAAATAATATTAAGGAGACTTTGTTCAGAAAGTACAAAATTTCCTAGAATTGGAAACCAGAGATTACATCTCAGAACACGGGCACCAATAAATCCCTTCTAGATTTAGAGAAGTGTCTGTTATAAATCCAGCCAATCATATACTGTACAACTACCCAAGAAGTATCATTTGAGAAGAATCAATGGGACAACAATGTGGAAGGATCACATTGAAAGAATACTACATGTTTTTCAGTTACTATTATAACAAATTACCAGAAATTTAGCAGCTCAAACTGAGACAGACTTATTGTTTTATACCTCTGCACATCACAAGTCTGATGCAGATCTCACTGGGGTAAAATCAAAGTGTTCCTTCCTAGGGTTTCTAGGGAAATGGTATAAGTTCAAAGGGAAAAACACGTGCTGAGTTGAGGTTGGTTCACTGAGGAGCCAAAGGGTTTGCTAACCTGCCTGGAAATGACAGACTGGAGAAAATGAGAAAGCAGAGGAGGTACAATGGTTTGATCCCCTGTGTTTTCAGAGATTAAGAGAAAGTGTGCTTTGCCAGTGATCAAGGCTAGTGAGTGGATGAAACTGGGCCTGTGGTCAAGCTGGAGATGACTGTAGTCTGGGGAAAGCAGGCAGTCAGTCTCACAAGGGACCACTGGTGAAAATACCGTCCTTGGCCAAATTTTATTCAAATGCCTCTGAGTTTTTTTTTTTTTTTTTCACATGTGCCTTGGCTTTGGGGCTTCCATGTTCATTTCTTATTGTACAAATAAGAAAATCCTGTTAAGTCACTTTAGTCAGCATTCCCAATCCATAATTTTGATCACCTTTAGTGTGGAATCAGATTTCTCATCCTCCACCACATTCCCCAGGTATGTCTGATACCCCTGGCCTTCTTTCAGTAACAATCTTTATTGTTGCTTTTCAGTGGCTCAGTTGTGTCTGACTCCCTGAACTTGCTCAAACTCATGTCCATCAAATCGGTGATGCCATCTAACCATCACATCCTCTGTCATCCCCTCCTCCTGCTGTCAATCTTTCCCAGCATCAGGGTCTTTTATAATGATCTGGCTCTTTGCATCAGGTGGCCAAAGTATTGGAGCTTCAGCTTCAGCATCAGTCCTTCCAGTGAATATTCAGGGTTGATTTCCTTTAGCATTTACTGGTTTGATCTCCTTGCAATCCCTGGGACTCTCAAGAGTCTTCTCCAACACCACAGTTCAAAAGAATCAATTCTTTGATGCTCAACCTTCTTTGATCCAACTCTCACATCCATATATGACTACTGGAAAAACCATAGCTTTGACCACACAGACCTTTGTCGGCAAAGAAATGTCTCTGCTTTTTAATATGTTGTTTAGGTTTGTCATAGCTTTTCTTCCAAGGAACAATAAGGTCATTTTATTCCCATTTATCCCTGATAATTCCCAATTATCCCTGATATTTCCTCTTAGTAATTTTCCATCCACTGACTCCCACGCTACTTCTCCTTGGCTATAAGCATTCACTTTTCCTTATTGTCTTTGGAATCGAACCCAGCCTTTCTCCTCCCCAGTGCAGTGGTCCCTTCAATTATCATGATGACCCTTCTTAAATGAAGATGGTCTTCCCATTCTTTAACAGATGCTATGAATATTTCTTTAACATCACAAGTACCTAGTAAGAAAGGATTGTGGTTAAATCTCTCACCAACAAGGCTCCTACTGACCTACATTGAGTCAACAGATGATAAGGTAGAAGTTCTAGAGATCATCAAAAAGGAGGTAGAGAGATTGTCATATCCATTACATGATTAAACCCTTAAGGGGTCTTCTTGCTCACTGTCAAAAATGGAGCAAACACTGTGAAAGGGGAGCTGATAGTAAAGGAGGGGTCATGCCCTCATCTCTGTTCCAGGGTGTTGCTGCTGCTGCTGCTAAGTCGCTTCAGTCGTGTCCGACTCTGTGAGACCCCAGAGACAGCAGCCCACCAGACTTCCCCGTCCCTGGGATTCTCCAGGCAAGAACACTGGAGTGGGTTGCCATTTCCTTCTCCAATGCATGAAAGTGGAAAGTGAAAGTGAAGTCCCTCAGTCGTGTCCGACTCTAGCGACCCCATGGACTACAGCCCACCAGGTTCCTCTGTCCAAGGGATTTTCCAGGCAAAAGTACTGGAGTGGGGTGCCATTGCCTTCTCTGGTTCCAGGGTGTAGGAACTTCAAATCAAGCTTTCATTTGAAAAAAAAGAGAGCTTAGATTTATTAGCCTTGACTGAGAAATTAAAGCTGCCTATATCTCTACTACAGAGTCTAGTCTTCTCAGTTAAACTAATTAACATAGAGAAGGAAGTAAAGGAAACAGCAGTAGATGTCAAAGGTGCATGAATATAAGTAGAGTAATAGTACATTAGAAAGTCAGACTGGAACCAGTTCTCAGAGGATCTGGCTTCTCCAGTTTAAGGCATGTGATTTTGATCTTGTGGGATACAGTATTCCAGGTGGAAATAACTGGGAGAGTGACTTTAGAAGTAAGCAAACAACTGCCAGGAGACCTGTACTTTTCTTTAGAGTTCTGCCATTATTTAACTAAGAAACTGGAGCCAGATAGCTGTAATGTTTGTCGTGTCTCAATTGTAAAAGAGAGGATTGGCATTACTAATACAGTCTCAATGCAAGTTGCTGAACCAATAAAGAAATAAAGGATGAAAGCAAAACATTGTGAGAGATTAAAAGAGGAAGGTGATGGAATTTTTGTTGTTGTTCGGTGCTAAGTCATTTTTAACTTTTTGAGATCCCATGGACTGCAGCACACCAGACACCCTGGTCCCTCCACCAGGTCAGGGAGTCCAGAGATATCTGGGTGCTCTGGTGTAATTTGGAGGAAATAATCCCCTATATCAGCAAGAGTGATAGTAAAAGAATGGAAGTGTACCTGTAGAGGAAGTTTGATGACAATAGATGGGTACATACAAATTGATTTTGAAATTTAATTTCTGAGTACCTTTGCACATGGCAATAGAAATTGAGCAACTATACCTGTCCATTGAAAGCATCTTTACTCTAACTCCTCCAGGCAGCTTGCCTATTGTTAGAGAGAACACTGAATTATATTGGGAAGAAACTTTGCACGTTCTGAAACAGCCTATTTTTAAGGAACATGAATAACTACTCCAGATGGCTGTTTAAATCTGTTGGAATTGTTTCTACTGTACATTCATTGTTTAGAGACCCATTTTGTTAGATTTCAAAGGGAAGTACAAAGTTCCAATAATCGTCCTATTTAGCATTGATCTCTTTTGTAAGTTTTTAAAAATTTCCACCCAGAGAAGGTTAACAGAGATGCTGATAGAAAGATTTTTAATAAATTATGTTGGCAGTGGAGCCAGAGAGCTCTTTCCATTAGAAGACAGTTTTAACTTCTACTGGTTGCTTTGGGTTCCTGTGTTTTTGTGTGTGTGTGTGTGTGTGTGTGTGTGTCTGTGCGTGTGTGTGTTTCTATCTGTGTGTGTCTGTGTGCAGATATGTATCATTTGGAAGATGGCCTTAGTTCAATTTTTCACAAATGCAAAATTATTCAGGATAATTTTATCAGGGTGATTCAATAGAGAGGCACTGACCTTTTTGTTTCCTGCAGCACATTAAAATATGATATTTTTTCTCTGTTTTCTTCCTTCCTTCCTCTCCCCATCCTTCCCCTCTCTCTCTTTTATTCTTTGGTTCATCCATTTGTTCATTGATTTGCTCAATTTTTTTAAGTTTCTCTCTCACTTGAATTTTAATTTGTTAGCCTTAAAGAAAAGCTTATTTGTGGTAAGCTATCAACTATATAATAAAAAGCAAAGCAGGAGGAGTATTTCCTCTAGTAGAACAGATGCAGACCCAGAATATTTTATTATAGGATGAATCTTGATACTGAACATTTCTTTAAAACAATCTTCCACAACCATAATCTGGTCACATCACTTCATGGGAAATAGATGGGGAAACAGTGTCAGACTTTATTTTTGGGGGCTCCAAAATCACTGCAGATGGTGACTGCAGCCATGAAATTAAAAGACGCTTACTCCTTGGAAGGAAAGTTATGACCAACCTAGATAGCATATTGAAGGCAGAGATATTACTTTGCCAATAAAGGTCCGTCTAGTCAAGGCTATGGTTTTTCCAGTAGTCATGTATGGATGTGAGAGTTGGACTGTGAAGAAAGCTGAGTGCCGAAGAATTGAAGCTTTTGAACTGTGGTGTTGGAGAAAACTCTTGAGAGTCCCTTGGACTGCAAGGAGATCCAAGCAGTCCATCCTAAAGGAGATCAGTCTTGGGTGTTCATTGGAAGGACTGATGCTGAGGATGAAACTCCAATACTTTGACCACCTCATGTGACGAGTTGACTCATTGGAAAAGACCCTGATACTGGGAGGGATTGGGGGCAGGAGGAGAAGGGGACGACAGAGAATGAGATGGCTGATGGATGGCTGGCATGCTGCGATTCATGGGGTCTCAAAGATTCAGATACGACTGAGCGACTGAACTGAACTGAACAACCATAATCTACATAAATCCTCTAAACTATCTCCACTCATTTAATCACCTCTGTATTTGCCTGATAGTCAGACATCTGAGAAACATACTCATCAAGAGCACAGCAGCAAACTAAGTTCATGTTTTGGTATTATGTGCAGTAAATAGGTTTGAAATGTTCATGAACTTGGCTCTAAAATTAAGGGGAAACCATGTTTACCTAGAGAAGTGTTTGAAAGTGTTTAGAAGCAGCAAAAAAGAAAAAAAAAACACAATAGGATTGTGACGGATAATATTGAATGGATGAGAGAATAAGAACTCCTAAAAGCAGAGAAGAAGGAAAAAAATGTACAGACTTAGCAACTTGGAGACATTTATGCAAAAGCAAAGATCTCTAAAATACTAAAAAAAAAAATTCTGCAGATTTTTTCAAATAATGTTTACAATAGGAACTTGAATCAATAGGAAAATGTTCTCACATAATTCTGATCCGAAACAATTCTTTTAAAATGAAACAAAACAAGACTAAAATAATAAAACAATGGAAGCCATTTATCACCTCTTTATTCAGAATTTTCACTAGAAATTTTAAGTCAAAGTATGAAGAAAAGTTAATATGACATAACTATCATAGGTAAAAAGAAAATGTAACCTTTACTATTTGGAAAACATAGCATAAATTCTTAGCATGAAAATACAGTAGATTCCATTTAAAATTTTTTGATCTAATAAGTAGTAATAATGAAATGGTTAACTTTCAAGGCAAAAATTAATATTTTCTTTATGTACTACATCAAAACTGCTTCAAAATAGTTTTAGACATAATGAAAACAAAAATGTAAATAAGAATAAATTGATCAAGAAATCTTCAGAGACTATATGATTATAGTTTTAAAATATTTGAAAATGAAAGTGAAGTAGCTCAGTAGTGTCTGACTCTTTGTGACCCCATGGACTGTAGCCTACCAGGCTTCTCTGTCCATGGGATTTTCCAGGAGTGGGTTGTCATTTCCTTCTCCAGGGGATCTTCCGGACTCAGGGATTGGACCCAGGTCTCCCGCATTGCAGACAGATGCTTTACCCTCTGAGCCACCAGGGAAGCAATATTATATTAGGGACATTAGAGTTGCATTAAGAGATGTAAGTAGAATTTATTAACTTAAATGAAAATTAAATTCTGAAGTTTGCAGTGTCTCCAAATTAATAACATTTTTTAAGAAACACAATCTTAAAAGTCAGTGGGGTTTTTGGATGTGTCTGACAAAAATATTTTCAAGCTTCTCTAAAAAAGTTAACATAGCAAAGATGCAAAAAAAAGAAAAAAGTACAGAATGCCTTGTCTTACTGTTATCAGAACCAAAAACTAAAATAATTAAGCTGTTATGAAAGCAATCCAGAGATTAAACAAGAAAAATAATTCAATAGTGAAGGAAACTCAGAGATTAAACCATGTTTTTAAATTAAGAACACAATAAAGGTTAAAATTTAAATGACTGGGGAAGAGCAAATTATTTTAAAAGCATATCAGAAGGTTACTTTGGAAAAATAAAATTTGATCAATTTCACAGCATCTATCAGTTCAGTTCAGTTCAATTGGTCAGTTATGTCTGACTCTCTGCGACTCCATGAACTGCAGCATACCAGGCTTCCATGTCCATCACCAACTCTCAGAGCCTGCTCAACTTCATGTGCATTGAGTCCGTGATGCCATCCAACCATCTTGTCCTCTGTTGTCCCCTTCTCCTCCTGCCTTCAATCTTTCCTAACATCAGGGTCTTTTTTCAAAAGAGTCAGTCCTTGGCATCGGGTGGCCAAAGTATTGGAGTTTCAGCTTCAACATCAGTCCTTCCAATGAATATTCAGGACTGATTTACTTTAGGATGGACTGGTTGGATATCCTTGTAGTCCAAGGGACTCTCAAGAGTCTTCCCCAACACCATAGTTCAAAAGCAGCAATTCTTCAGCACTCAGCTTTCTTTATAGTCCAACTCTCACATCCATACATGACTATCTGAAAAACCATAGCTTTGACTAGATAGACCTTTGTTGGCAAAGTAATGTCTCTGCTTTTTTAATATGCTGTCTAGGTTGGTCATAACTTTCCTTCCAAGGAGCAATTGTCTTTTTAATTTCATGGCTGCAGTCAACATCTGCAGTGATTTTGGAGCCCAGAAAAGTAAAGTCTGACCACTGTTTCCCCATCTATTTGCCATGAAGTGATGGAACTGGATGCCATGATCTTAGTTTTCAGAATATTGAGCTTTAATCCAGCTTTTTCACTCTCCTCTTTCAATTTCATCAAGAGGCTCTTTAGTTCCTCTTTACTTTCTGCCATAAGGGTGGTATCATCTGCGTATCTGAGGTTATTGATATTTCTCCTGGCAATCTTGATTCCAGCTTATGCTTCATACAGCCCAGCATTTTGCATGATGTACTCTGCATATAAGTTAAATAAGCAGGGTGACAATATACAGCCTTGACATACTCCTTTCCCAATTTGGAACCAGTCTGTTGTTCCATGTCCAGTTCTAACTGTTGCTTCTTGATCTGCATACAGATTTCTCAGGAGGCATGTCAGGTGGTCTGGTATTCCAGACTCTTTAAGAACTTTTCAGTTTGTTGTGATCCACACAGTCAAAGGCTTCATACCCTCTAAATCAAGATAGTTTGCACAAGTATTAATATGTTATTGAAATATTTCAGTGTTACAATTCTTGACATGTATGGATATTAATCTGTAGGGAAAAAATTCACAAGTAGTTTCCAAATTTGGAAAGGGGAAAAAAAAAACAGAACATAATATTATACTTGATAATTGAAAATTTAAAAAATATTGTACATAGAAATCATAATTAAACAATTACGCTGCAAATAATAAATTCAGTTTTTTTTTAAGTGTCAGGACATGTGTTGCTCATATGCCAGAAAATTCTTATAAGCAGGGAAAAGAACTTGCAATAGAAAAATGAGGTACAGTTATTAATAAGTAAGTAGCACCAAAAGGAACAAAACTGGAACATTAAACTCTCTCAGTCATTTAACACATGTTTTTCCTAATTGCCTATAATGTGGCAGGAACAAACAAAATGCTAGGGATAGTGCAGAATGGAGAACACAAACAAGGTCCTAGTATCTGTTTATAAAAGGGAAACAAAAATACAAGATACTTTCAGGTAACAGTGTGTGCTGTAAATGCAACAAAAAATAGAGAGTCCCTAGAGTGGATCATGGAGAAGGCAATGGCACATCACTCCGGTACTCTCGCCTGGAAAATCCCATGGGTGAAGGAGCCTGGTAGGCTGCAGTCCATGGGGTCGCTAGGAGTCAGACACGACTGAGCGAATTCACTTTCACTTTCATGCATAGGAGAAGGAAGTGGCAACCCACTCCAGTGTTCTTGCCTGGAGAATCCCAGGGATGGGGGAGCCTGGTGGGAGGCCATCTATGGCGTCGCACAGAGTGAAGTGACTTAGCAGCAGCAGCAGCAGCAGAATGGATCAAGGGCCTTTTGGGGTTGTGATGCACAAGCTCAGTCCTGAATCAAGAGAAGGGGCCAGTTTTACAGCAGTTCCCTTATGTTCCTATCAAGGGAAAAGCAAGATAATGCCTTAAGGACCAGAAGAGCAGTGTGAATAAAGCTTAAGAGGATGGGAGTGGGTTGGAGGAATCTGTGGGAAAGAGTGAATAAGCAGAGTATTAAATTAGACCAAGCAGTTAGGAAGGGACCCTATTTAATAAGACCAATTATTTAGATTGTATTCTAATAATCAGAAGACCTTTTGGAAGGATTTTAAGAGGATGGATTCAGTTTATTAAAGGACCCTTCCACTGCTATGTGGAGAAGATACTGTCAATGATAAGAAGAAAAAAAAAAAGTAGGAGATAGAACTTTGGACCAGACAAGAGAAGACTGTGACAAAATAAAGCAACACCAATATATTTTCTATAATATTGACAAAGATTAAAATAATATCATGGAATGGATTTGTGGACATGGGGCAGGAAAGGGGGCATGGGATTAATTGGGAGATTGGGAATGACATACAGGCACTGGTGCCACATGCTCAGTCACTAAATCCTGTCCAACTATTTGTGATCCCATGGACTGCAGCCCACCAGGCTCCTCTGGCTATGGGATTATTCAGGCAAGACTACTGGAGTGGGTTGACATTTCCTCCTCCAAGGGATCTTCCCAACCCTGGAGTCAAACCTGCATCTCCTGTGTATTCTGCATTGGCTGCTGCTGCTGCTGCTGCTGCTAAGTCCCTTCAGTCGTGGCCGGCTCTGTACGGCCCCATAGACGGCAGCCTGCTAGGCTCCCCCGTCCCTGGGATTCTCCAGGCAAGAACACCGGAGTGGGTTGCCACTTCCTTCGCCAATGCATGAAAGTGAAAAGTGAAAGTGAAGTTGCTCAGTCATGTCTGACTCTTCGAGACCCCATGGACTGCAGCTCACCAGGCTCCTCCATCCATGGGATTTTCCAGGCAAGAGTACTGGAGTGGGGTGCCATCGCCTTCTCTGCCTGCATTGGCAGGCAGATTCATTACCACTAGCCACCTGAAGTATATTTGCACTACCTTGTTTAAAATGGACTTCCCAGGTAGCACAGTGGTATAGAATCTGCCTGTCAATGCAGGAGGTGCAAGAGATGCGGCTTTGATCCCTGGGTTGGGAAGATACCCTGGAGACGAAAATAGCAACCTACTCCAGTATTCTTGCCTGGGAAATCCCATGGACAGAGGGCTGCAGTCCACGGGGTCACAGAGTTGGACAAGACTGAAATCTCTGAGCACAGCACATCCAGCACATTTATCAAAGCTCTACTAACTAGTTGCATATACTTTGACCAGAAATTTAGCCTCATAAATAATTATCCTAGTAGAATAATTGAATCAATTTCCAAAGATTTAATCCTATAATTTTATCTCAGGTCTATTTATAATATGGAAAAAGTAGAAGTGCCCAAACTAGCCTTCAAGGGAGAATTGGTAAATAAATCATGCTTTGTTCATTTCATAGATTGATCATTCAGAAATCATTAAAAATGACATTGCAAACCTCCACTTAATGAAGTGAAATGGCATGCAGTGATCAATTTTGTGAATACACACATCCATGTAAATATATATAGAGAGAGACACATGGACTATTATAAACCAGAATAGTGATTATTATAATTTATGAGGGTGAGATTATGATCTAATTTTTGATATATTTGTATTTTGTTGTGTTTCCATCATGTCATAAACTTTTTAAACTTTATTAAAAGAAGAAAGTAAAAACACAAGCTGTATTTAATGATACAGTTATTGTTCAGTCGTTAAGTCATGTCTGACTCTTTGTGACTGCATGGACTGAAGCATGATAGCCTTCCCTGTCCTTCACCGTCTCCCAGAGTTTCCTCAGATTTATGTCCATTGAGTTGGTGATGCTATCTAACCATCTCATCCTGTCACCCCCTTCTCCTCCTGCCCTCAATCTTTTTCAGCATCAAGGTCTTTTCCAATGAGTCTACTCATTTAATAATATGGTAATATATTATTAAAACCATATGGAACTGCCATCAAAATTATTTGTACTTTATAGGTATTATAAACTTTTATAACAACCCGCTTAATAAACTTTTACTATTGAAAAACTGACTTTTATAGGGCTATTGCGTTCATAGCTGGATAACCATCAATAGTTTTTATATATCACTCAGATCGCCTTAATACTGGCCTGTATTTTGACACTTCCATCCTTATCTTTCAGTTCATGTTTGACATGACAGCACCTCTGAGCTTAACTTGTAACCCCCAGAGGCCAGCCTGAATGACTCAAGATTCCACTCTACTACCATCAGCTGGTAAATTCTTCTGCTTTATTTCGGCTCAGCTCTAGGATTTTTACTTCAGAAATTTCTCTGATACTACTGAACAGCAGTTTCTCCTTGCTGCTGCTGCTGCTAAGTCGCTTCAGTTGTGTCCGACTCTGTGGGACCCCATAGACGGCAGCCCACCAGGCTCCCCCATCCTTGGGATTCTCCAGGCAAGCACACTGGAGTAGATTGCCATTTCCTTCTCCAATGCATGAAAGTGAAAAGTGAAAAAAAAAAAAAAGAGAAAGTGAAAAGTGAAAGTGAAGTCGCTCAGTCAGTCGTGTCTGACTCTTAGCGACCCCATGGACTACAGCCTACCAGGCTCCTCCATCCATGGGATTCTCCAGGCAAGAGTACTGGAGTGGGGTGCCATTGCCTTCTCCAAGTTCCCTTAATCCCTGTATTCCTATCTATGTTTCTCGGTCAGACCGTGAATGCCTAGGAGGAGGGAAGGTGCTGGTGAATTATCTGCTTATTGTGCTTGGTTCAGGCTCTGGGACACAATAGGTACTAAATATATGATGAAGGTGAAAGAGAGGAGAGAAAAAGCTGGCTTAAAACTCAGCATTCAAAAAATTAAGATCAAGGCATCTGATCTTATCACTGCATGACCACAGGAGGGAAAAATTGGAAGCAGTGAAGGATTTTATTTTCTTGGACTCCAAAATCACTGTGGATGGTGACTGCAGCCATGAAATTAAAAGAACCTTGCTCCTTGGAAGGAAAGCTATGACACACCTAGACAGTGTATTAAAAGTAGAGACATCATTTTGTCAGCAAAGGTCCATATAAAGCTAAGGTTTTTCCAGTAGTCATGTATAGATGTCAGAGTTGGACTATAAAGAAGGCTTAGTGCCAAAGAATTTATGCTTTTGAACTGTGGTGCTGGAGAAGCCTTTTGAGAAGCCCTTGGACTGCAAGAAGATCAAACCAGTCAATCCTAAAGTAAATCAACCTTGAACATTCACTGGAAGTATTGATGCTTAAGCTCAAGCTCCAATACTTTGGCGACCTGATGCAAAGATCCAGTTCAGTTCAGTCGCTCAGTTGTGTCCGACTCTTTGTGACCCCATGAATCACAGCACTCAAGGCCTCCCTGTCCATCACCATCTCCCAGAGTTCACTCAGACTCACTTCCATCGAGTTAGTGATTCCATCCAGCCATCTCATCCTCTGTCGTCCTGTTCTCCTCCTGCACCCAATCCCTCCCAGCATCAGGGTCTTTTCCAATGAGTCAACTCTTCGCATGAGGTGACCAAAGTATTGGAGTTTCAGCCTCAGCATCAGTCCTTCCAATGAACACCCAGGACTGGTTTCCTTTAGGATGGACTGGTTGGATCTCCTTGCAGATCAAGGGACTCTCAAGAGTCTTCCCCAACATCACAGTTCAAAAGCAGCAATTCTTCGGTGCTCAGCTTTCTTCACAGTCCAACTCTCACATCCATACATGACCACTGGAAAAACCATAGCCTTGACTAGACGGACATTTGTTGGCAAACTAATGTCTCTGCTTTTGAATATGCTATCTAGGTTGGTCATAATTTTCTTTCCAAGGAGTAAGTGTCTTTTAATTTCATGGCTGCAGTCATCATCTGCAGTGAATTTGCAGCCCCCAAAAATAAAGTCTGACACTGCTTCCACTGTTTCCCCATCTATCTGCCATGAAGTGATGGGACCAGATGCCATGATCTTCGTTTTCTGAATGTTGAGCTTTAAGCCAACTTTTTCACTTTCCTCTTTCGCTTTCATCAAGAGGCTTTTGAGTTCCTCTTCACTTTCTGCCATAAGGGTGGTGTCATCTGCATATCTGAGGTTATTGATATTTCTCCCGGCAATCTTGATTCCAGCTTGTGCTTCTTCCAGCCCAGCATTTCTCATGATGTACTCTGCATAGAAGTTAAATAAGCAGGGTGACAATATACAGCCTTGATGTACGCCTTTTCCTATTTGGAACCAGTCTGATGTTCCATGTCCAGTTCTAACTGTTGCTTCCTCACCTGTCAAGAGGCAGGTCAGGTGGTCTGGTATTCCCATCTCTTTCAGAATTTTCCACAGTTTATTGTGGTTCACACAGTCAAAGGCTTTGGCATAGTGAATAAAGCAGAAATAGATGTTTTTCTGGAACTCTCTTGCTTTTTTGATGATCCAGCAGATGTTGGCAATTTGATCTCTGGTTCCTCTGCCTTTTCTAAAATCAGCTTGAACATCTGGAAGTTCACGGTTCACATACTGCTGAAGCCTGGCTTGCAGAATTTTGAGCATTACTTCACTAGCATAAGATGAGTGCAATTGTGTGGTAGTTTGAGCATCCAGCTCGCTGGAAAAGACCGTCATGTTGGGAAAGATTGAAGGCAAAAGGAGAGGATGAAGATGAGATGGTTAGATAGCATAACTGACTCAATGGGCACTAATCTGAGTAAATTCTGGGAGATAGTGAAGGACAGTGGAGCCTGGCAGGCTACAGTCCATGGGGTTACAAAGAGTCAAACAGGACTTAGTGACTGAACAACAACAATATGCCAGATTGAATCAAAGCATGGAGTCATCATAGGTACACATACACTCACACATGGGGATGCTACTGCTGTTAAGTCACTTCAGTTGTGTCCGACTCTGTGTGACCCCATAGACGGCAGCCCACCAGGCTCCTCCGTCCCTGGGATTCTCCAGGCAAGAACACTGGAGTGGGTTACCATTTCCTTCTCCAATGCATGAAAGTGAAAACTGAAAGTGAAGTCGCTCAGTCGTGTCCGACTCTTAGCACCCCATGGACTGCAGCCTACCAGGCTCCTCCATCCATGGGATTTTCCAGGCAAGGGTATACATGTGACATTATTATGAGTAGTGTATGCATTACTCTTTAAAAACAAATGAATCAGAAAATACTCAATGTTTTACATTGTGAAGAATTTGCACGTTAAAATAATGTGATCCAAGTATACATATATTAGAATTGCTAGTCAAAAAAAGAAAAAAAATCTGAGGATATCAAATGATGGTGAGAATGTGGAGCAACAAGAAGTCTAATTCATTGCTGGTAAGAATTCCAAATGGTATGGGCACTGTAGAAGACAGCTTGGGAGGTCCTTACGAAGCTAAGTGTTCTTTTCCCATATAGTCCAGGATCATGCTCTTCAGTATTTATCCATACGTGTTAAAAACTGGGTGTCCACATAAACACTGCAGGCAATATTTATATCATCTTCATTCATAATTAAGCAACTAAGATGCACTTAAAAAGACAGATAGATAAGCTGTGGTATATCCATACAGTGAAATCATTTCTCAGGGATAAAAAAGAAATAAGCCATTAAGCCATGAAAAGGCATGGATGTGTGCTAAGTTGCTTCAGTCATGTCTGAC
Organism: Bos javanicus; assembly: GCF_032452875.1. NCBI lineage: Eukaryota > Metazoa > Chordata > Mammalia > Artiodactyla > Bovidae > Bos > Bos javanicus. Next base: position 107,344,048 of record NC_083873.1, read on the forward strand.
TCCATGCGACCCTGTGGACTGTAGCTTGCCCAGTTCTTCTGTCCATGGGATTCTCCAGGCAAGAATAATGGAGTGGGTTGCCATGTCCTCCTCCAAGGGATCTTCCTAACCCAGGGATCAAACCCACATCTCTTATGTCTCCTGCATTGACAAGTGTGTTCTTTACCACTAGAGCCACTTGGGAAGCCCAAAAAGGAATGAAGGGAAATTTAATGCATATTACTTAGAGAAGCCAATCTGTAAAGGTTCCATACTGTATGATTCCAATTACATATCATTCTGAAAAAGGCAAACTGTATAAAGTGTAGCAAGATTGCCAAGAGTAGCAAGGTTGCCAAGAATTCAAGGTAGAGGAGGAAGGATGAATGGATGGAGCACAGTGAAATTTTCGGGCAATACTCTGTATGGTACTGTAAAGGTGAGTTCATGACACTGTACATTTGTCCAGATACATAGAACTGCACCAAGTTTAAACCCTTATGTAACCTATGAACTTTAATTAATAATAATGTATCAATGTTGATTCATCAAGTCTAACACATGCACCACACTAATGGGAGGTGTTGGTTTCCCCGGTAGCTTAGGTAGCTTAGCTTATCCAGCTGCAGTGCAGGAGACCCAGATTTTATCTCTGTGTGGGGAAGATCCTCTGGAGAATGAAATGGCAACCCACTCTAATATTCTCACCTAGAGGATCCTATTTACAGAGGAGTCTGGCGGGCTGCAGCCCATGAGGTAACAAAAATTCAGACAAGACTGAGGGACTAAATCATCTCACAAAATGAGAGATGTTAATAACTGGGAAAGTTGTATGGGAAGGGAGGGATTATATGAGATTTTTTTTTTAACCATCTGCTCAATTCTGTAAATCTAAAACTGCTCAAAAAATAAAGTCTATTAATTAAAAGAAAATAAGTGAATTGACTGTTTAACGGAGGTTTTTCCTAAAGCTTTCTCGACCTGACCATTGATTCAGATGGAAACCTGAGAGATATTTTAATTGAAGACAAGATTAGATCTGAGGTGCTGTCTATGGCGTCTGCACTAGAGTGCTCTGTAGCCTGAAAATTACTTGTCCTGGGATAGACTATATGCAGTTAGGTGCTTAACAATCAGAGTCTATTGCTCCTTTGTAAATCTCCCCAGTAGTTTCCAATTGCACTTGAAATCCAAATCATGGGGTCTGGCAGGAGCTGCCCACCTGCTACTCTGCTCAGTGTACTGTAGCTCAATCAGAATTTTTCTATTTGTCATCCTCTCTGAGCTCACATGGACCTCACTTGTTATTTAGACTTCTTGAAAACGTATTTCATCATTCCATTGGCTCCTTTTCAGAGGTCTCATGAGTATGAACAGCAATGGCATATCCCTTTTTTCCTGCCCTTTTCTATCCACGGTGTCACCACAGTCACTCTCTCTGGCACTATCCTCTTGCATTTTCTTCATTGTGCTTATTTTAGTCAAATGCATTTTGTTTATTATCAGATGCCCACTACTAGAAGGTAAGAGCCCTCCACAGCACAGATCTTGCTTATCTTTTCACCACTGCATTCCCAACGCCTAGAACATTGTCTGTCATATAATGGGTTGTTGGGCTTCCCAGATGGTGGTAGCTGTAAAGAACCTGCCTGTCAATGCAGGAGACTTCAGATCCTGGGGTTTGATCCCTGGGTTGGGAAGGTCTCCTGGAGGACGGCATAGCAACCCATTCCAGTATTCTTGCCTGGAGAATTCCATGGACAAAGGACCCCAGAGGGCTATAGTCCATAGGGTTATAAAGAATTGGGCACCACTGAAGCAACTTAGCATGCACAAATAGTGGGTTGTTATTGTTTAGTTGCTAAGTCATGTCTGACTCTTTTGCAACCCCATGGACTATAGCCTGCCAGGCTCCTCTGTACATGGGATTTCCCAGGCAAGAATACAGGGGTGGGCATCCATGCTCTCCTCTAAGGGATCTTCCCAACCCAGGGACCAAACCTGGGTCTCCTGGACTGGCAGGTGGATTCTTTGTTGCTGTTGTTCAGTTGCTCAGTTATGTCCGACTCTTTGCAGGCTTCCCTGTTTTTCACCATCTCCCAGAGTTTGCTCAAACTCATGTCCATTGAGTTGGTAATGCTATCCAACCATCTCAACCTCTGTCATCCCCTTCTCCTCCTGCCTTCAATCTTTCCCAGCATCAAAGTCTTTTCCAATGAGTCAGTTCTTTGCATCAGGTGGCCAAAGTATTGGAGCGTCAGCTTCAGTATCAGTCCTTCCAATGAGTATTCAGAGTTGACTTCCTTTAGGATTGACTGGTTTGATCTCCTTTCTGTCCAAGAGCCTCTTTACCACTGAGGGTATAGTGGGTACTCCATACTTAATCACTGAGTTAAAAATGGAGAAACATATGAAGATGAGATTAAGGTCATAGAACACAAAAGTCTGGTTAGGTTGTCCTGGGATCCTCTATAAATTCCCAATTTTGCCACAGCTTCCTCTTCCATAAAATGAGGCTTTCAGACTACATGAGAACTCAAGTCTTTTTAAACTCTGAAACACTGCATTCTTCAATGGTTCAAAATGATTGAGATCCCACTAGAGAGCTGCTAATTGGCTATATTCTATTAGCAGTGCAGTTTCTGTGGTGATCTATGTCAGTTCAGTACACTGGAACCACCTTTCAGAATGACATTGTCGCACATCTGGTCAAATAAATGAGTGTTCCCATCTGGATTGACGCTTTTGGCAGGAAAATCAAGGACTAATGCCACATGACCCCTCCTTCATAAAATAGAAAATGTGTTATGATTTGCACTATCAGGCAATGAAACAGTTGACTTTCCATTTTTCTGTTTTCGTTCTTTTTTTTTCATGGAGTCATCCATTGACCTACACCTGGCACCCCACCCCATCATATAAAGGATTCCAAAGTCTGTGTGTGTCCTTTGTTCTATCCTGTTTGTATGGAAAACATCAGGATCTATTATATAAATCGTTACTTTAAGTAAATTATGTTCCAGTATTACAAAACACAGTGTCTGTGTGATTTAAAACCACGGTGGATATTCTCATTGTGGGGAGGCCAGATCCTCAGAGACCCAGCATAAGCCCAAGTTGCTGCTGCCCCAGAAAAGGGCAGATTTCCTGCAGTGCTGTCTCCTGGGGTATGTGCAGACTTTTCAGCAGGAGGATTAGGGACTCCGAGTCCTTCCTTGGGACTCCCCAGGTGGCATCGGTGGTAAAGATGTGTGATGTGTGTTAGTCTCTCAGTCCTGCCCAACTCTTTGTGACCCCATGGACTGCAGCCCACCAGGCACTTCTGTCCATGGGATTTTATGGGTGAGAATACTGGAACCTGCCTGCAAATGCAGGAGATGTAGAAGATGCAGGTTCAATCCCTGGGTCAGGAAGATCCCCTGGAGAAGGGCATGGTGACCCACTCCAGTATTCTTGCCTGGAGAATCCCATGGACAGAGGAACCCGGTGGGCTGCAGTCCATAGGGTCGCAAAGGGCCTGACATGACAGAAGCGACTTAGCACGCACATACACGCAGCCCTTTCTTAAAGAAGTTCATCAGCTGGTAATGACAAGACAACCGGTGTACATATTAGTCTGCTGTCTTATATAACTGCTTCCTGCCTCAGATCTTAGCCCTTTTGGTCATGGAATTCGAGCCAGTTCTTACAACACTGCCACATCTTGAAGACTTTACCCTTTGCTCTCTTGCTGGAAGTGAAACAGTCCGTGGCAGATGAGTCACTCATGCAAAGTAATGGTACTTTGTAGAGTCAGTGCCATCTGCCCAAAAGCCCTAGAAAGTCCCCACACCAGAGTGATAAATGACATTTGGGGACCCCCTAACAAGGGTGTGAGATCATACTGTTCTCTCTCAACCAGATCCTAGCAAATAAAATGCTATGGTGAAAAAATGAGAAGATAAAATTGAAGAAAAAGGATTCACTATTAACCCAAGTCAACGGAAACACCAAAGGAACCATATATATTTTCCAAATCTAGATGAGGAATAGAAACTCCTACTGGGAGATAAATAATACATTTTAAAATGCCAGACATATATATTTTCTTGGTAAACATAAGTTTTCTTCCTTATTATAAAACAAACGTCATCTTCTGCTTGCTGAAGTCCAAGAGCCGCGGTGCTTTGGGGAGCTTTCTAGGTGCATAACACGTGGAGAAACAGGGCTGAATGAGGCACTGTCTTTCACTTCATTGAGCTTTCCCACTAGTGTTCTTGTTTAGTTACTGAGTTGTGTCCAACTGTTTGTGATCCCATGGACTGTAGCACGCCAGACTTCCTTATCCTTCAAACCGGGAGTTTGCTCAAACTCATGTCCATTGAGTTGGTGATGCCATCCAACCATCTCATCCTCTGTCATCCACTTCTTCGCCTCTACTGGAGGGGAAACACATGCAAATATTCTTTTTTTTTTTTTTTTTTTACAAATTTTTCTGATGTGGACCACTTTTATAAAAGTCTTTACTGAATTTATTACAATACTGCTTCTGTTTCATGTTTTGGTTTTTTGGCCATGGGATTTTAACTCTTCAACCAGGGATGGTACCTGCACCTTCTGCATTGGCAAGCAAAGTCTTAACCACTGGACTACCAAGGAAGTCCCCAAACATTCTTAAAGATTAAATTAAATAAGTTCCAAGGAGAAATTTGGCAGGACACAGCTAAAAGCCTAGCTGTGTGTGATTAATTTGAGTCAGAAAATTGGAAAGAGACCACAGAAGGTTTATTATTCTTTCTCTGCTTTGCAGAAGGCTTAGTTTGTGAGGAGCAGAAAGATGAAAAGAAAATTATGACATAAGACTTGATGACAAAAAATATTGATTATTATGTTTAAGGTTTCTGGAGTAAAGAAGGTGAGAAGCTGGTTGCAATCCCCAATCAGAAAGAAAAAAAAAAAAAAAGGAAAATACAGTATTAAGTAAGCCCAGAAGGACAGGGGAGAAGTAGGTTATGAAGAGAAATTTAATGTTGAGTTATAAAGTTCTAGTTTATTCTAGAACTAAGGGAGAATTAAATGTAAGAGGTTTTTCTGCTTATTTGTTTTAGTTACTGGCTTAATGAGGGAAGTGACTTCAGTCTGAGAAAAGTTTCTGTTCTAAAATCGATGGCAAGTTTCCTTGGTGGCTTAGTGGTAAAGAATCCACCTGTCAATGCAGGAGACACACCACATGTTCTATCTCTGATCCACGAAGAACCCACAGGCCGTGGAACAACTAAGTCTGTGTGCCATAACTACGGAGCCTTCACTCTAGAGCCCATGCGCCACAGCTGCTAAGCTGGGTGCTGCAACTTTCAAAGCCCGTGCACCTACAGCCTATGCTCTGCAAAAAAGAAAAGCCACTGCAATGGGAAGCTCATGCACCACAACAAAGAGTAGCCTCCACATGCCACAGCTAGAGAAAGCCTGCCTGCAGCAAAGAAGATCCAGCACAGCCAAAAATAAATTAATGAATAAAATCGCGTGCTTAGTCGCTCAGCTGTGTCCAACTCTCTGTCACCCCATGGACTGTAACCCACTGGGTTCCTTTGTCCATGATAGTTCCCAGACAAGAATACTGGAGTGGGTTGCTGTTTCCTTCTCCTGGGGATCTTCCCAACCCAAGGATTGAACTTGTGTCTCCTGTGTCTCCTGCAGTAGCAGGCAGATTCATTACCACTAAGGCTACCTGGGAAGCTCAAATAAGATTATTAAAAAAGAAAAGTGATGGCAAAGAAGCATATACACACACACACACACACACACACAACATTGTAAACAGACACAGGGGCAAGCAAACTAGGTGTGTCTATTAAATTCATCCCTTGTGCTACTATTCATTGTTATTACAATATGTGTTTGCTGTCACAACTTGAGCTGCTGCAGCTATTAATATATGTTTCCAAACTGAGATTTCTAAGCAGAGGCACTAATACTGATGGAAGTCTGCTTTGTGAATTGAAGGATATAATGTGCAGTAGACATTAGTCAATCACAAGAGCATGAGAGAAGTACTATGGAATGAGTTGACAGGGCAAGAACCGGTATTACCAGGAAGCCGCCATGGGAAGTAGAAAGCAGGGCCAGGCCAGAGGTGGGTGATGGTGACTGACCACTGTGGTTGTGCTAAGGGAGAAAGGCTCAACAGACACGTGGCTCCTAGAATCGTCTGCATGTCCTTCTCACTGCCTTGGGCATGGACCACCTCCCAGTCTTCTCAGGCCATTCACTAGGAGGAAGGAGGATTCTCAGATTTTCCAGGTGTGATTTTGGCAGTTCCAGGAACTGAATAAGGCTGAGCAATCTAATGGAAGCCATTTGTACTCTAAACTGGTGAGGCAACTCTGGAGCTGAGGGTAGAAATTTGGGTAACAAAGGAGTATAGAATATAGTACATATCCTGCGAGCTCTTACCATCCAACTGAAGTGTCAAGGCACACTTGACATTTGACGTAGCGCTCTCCCGCATAAAATCTCAAGGCCACTTTTATATATACACAAATCAAAATTTCCCCTTGTATTACCCTTTATTTTGTTTCACATTCCATAACCAACCCTTGTTCCTACCTTTCCCACGGGACTCTGTGATGTATTTACCATATGCCCTATTTTCATATAATTAAAAATAATCATTTAAGTACAGGAAGATGTGCTGTGCTGTATGGGGGGTGGGTCCGGTTTCTAGGAAACTTGTGAATGATGTATGCAGTTTTGATAAAGTTATTTAACTCTGGTTGCTAATATTTTCTGTTATATTTTAGCTTACCTCACTCTCAGATGGTAAAGAAGCCACCTGTGATGCAGGAGACCTGGGTTCCATCTCTGGGTTGGGAAGAGCCCTTGGAGAAGGGAATTATTACCCACTCCAGTATCCTTGCTTGGAGAATTCCATGGACAGAGGAACCTGGGGGCTACAGTCCATGGGGTTGCAAACAGTTGGACACGACTGAGTAACTAACACTCTGAGTCATTGATTACAGTCCTTATTCTTTCTGTTTCCCCAAGTTCTATTGCTTGATACAATTCTCCTGAGTAAACCAAGTTAACTCTGTTTATTTCTACTTGATACACTTTGTTTTAACCTTTCCTTAGCCTCTCAATTGTCATCATGGAGAATCATTTTTATTTCTCTATAAAATGATATATACATGGGAGCTGGATATTTCATATGCATGTATAGATTTCAAAGGTTAAAATATGTGAAATTAATCTCAAAATTGAAAGTATTATACTTACTTATTTGTGACCTCTATGTATTAGAACATGTATTTCTATTGGTTTTGTTATTTATACCTAACAAGTTGACCACAATGTTAAAAATGTCATCATATTTAGCATACTAGATACCAGTGCTGGCGTAGTTAAACGAAAATTAAATTTGATCACTGAAAAATCAGTGCAAACCTTTGTTTCAAAGATGACAATGTGAAATAAGCCTTGGAAACTTACTATCTTTGGTTTTATTAATTTTATTTCTATCCATCACTAAAATATATTACTTTGACTCAAGAATAATGATCACAACATTTTTTATTAATTAGGGATTCCCAGGTGTCTCAATGGTGAAAATCTGCCTGCCAAGGCAGGAGATGCAGGTTGGGTCTCTTGTGGGGAAGATCCCCTGGAGGAGGAAATGGCAACCCACTCCAGTATTCTTGCCTGGAAATTCCCATGGACAGAGGAGCCTGGCGGGCTGTAGTCCATGGGGTCACAAAAGAGTCAGGTGCAACTTAGCAAATAAACAACTTATTAATTAATTAAGCAAGTATTTATTGAGCTACTACTATGAGCTGGACATCATCTTAGGATTTGGAGAGAAGCATCCATTCTTTCATAAAGCTTCCGTTCTAGCTATGGAGCCTGTAATTAGAGCTAACACACTCTTATGGAGGGAGTTATGTTAGGTATCACTGGGAGACTTTTCCAAAGAGATGACCCTTAAGCAGAGATTGAATTAGGTGAGAAAACAAGCCTTGAGATACCTGGGGAAAACAGGTATTTTACAATAGCAAAATCTGTAAACTACTCTAATCCATAGCAATAGTGAACGGTAAATGCTTGATATGGTTACATCATCTTAGTCTGCCCAGGGAAGTTGTTCACAACTGTTGATCTAGAGTAAGTATTGATATAAGAACATTCTACCCTCCTTTCATAAATTGAATAAGCAATACATTTTATGGACATCCCCCATAAATTGGATTCATACATAACAAGGCAAGAGGATCTCTTACGTAGTGGCAAACCTAATCTTCTTACTTAGGTTTACTAAGATTTCTCTCTCCTGGGTGTAAATGTAGGGTTTTACTATGGTCAAACTACAGTTTCTTTCTACATTCTCTTGGATCAGACCAATTAATCCTAAAGAAAATCAACTCTGAATACTCATGGGAAGGACTAATGTTGAAGCTGGAACTCTAATACTTTGGCCACCTGATGTAAAGAGCTGACTCATTGGAAAAGACCCTGCTGCTGGGAAAGATTGAAGGCAAGACGAATAGTAGCAGAGGATGAGATGGCTAGAAAGCATCATCGACTCAACAGACATGAATTTGAGTAAATTTTGAGTGACACGGAAGGACAGTGGAACCTGGCATATGACAGCCCATGGAGTCACAAAGAGTCAGACACGATTTTGAGACTGAACAACAATAACTACACTCTCTCCATGTCTGACCTCATTTACTTCTTTGGCTTAAGAACTAATGTTTTATTCATATTCAAGCCACAACAATTTTACTGAATACTCAATCTGAAAAGTGCTGAGGCTACATAGAAGAAAACATTAATGGCCTCTGTTCTCACAAAATATACTTGTAAAGGAGGAGATGGATGAAAAAACAGAAACTCATAATACAGTTTGAAAAGATCTTTGACGTGCAGAGGACTCCATGGGACAATAAGGCAAGCATTTCTAAATTGGTTGGGGGCTCTGAAAGAAAGTCACTTCAAATGTAGGAATAATTGCATTCTGTTTTGGAGGAAAAATACTATTAGTTGGAAAAGGAGGGTAAACTATTCCAAAAAGTTTGAGTTGAAGAAGTGTAAAATGAAAAAAAAAAAAAAAACCTCATGGTGTAGAAAAGCAAAGTCCCATATTTTTTATGACTCAAGAAATTGGTGAAAAGAAATGGCTGGAGATGAGGCTTCAGACTTAAGAAAAAGCCAAATAATGAAGAACATATGTGTTGACCACATGTGTGTGAATTTTATCCTATAGGTCAAAATGAGCTGTTGTTTTCAACTGGAGAAGGTTGTAAAGAAAATTTGGTTTTGAACAGATTACTTTTTAGCAGGTTGAACACGCAAATCATTAGGTTCTTTTTTGTTGAGATATATTAGTACCTCACACACCATAAAAATCTATCCTTTTAGCATATACAATTCAGTGGGTTCTGGTATATCCACAGGATGGGCAACTATCACTAATATCACTAATTTCATAATGTTTTCATCACGACAAAAAGAAATCCCATGCTCATTTTCAGTCATCCATTTTCCTTGTTCTTAGCCTCTGGCAACCTCTAATCTAACTTCTCTCTCTTCAGATTTACCTATTACAGACATTTAATATAAATGAAATCACACAATATGTTATATTTTGTGTCACATAATAAACATTTTCAGTGTTTATTACTTTCCATGGCTGCATGATATTCCATAGCATAGCTTTATTATGTGGTGTTTATCAGTTATCTGCCAACTAGTTGATGAAATTTGAGTTTGTTCCACTTTTTTGGGTGTGAATGTTGGTGCTGTGAACATTTTTGTGGACATTTCTGTGTGAATAAATGTTTTCAATTATTTTGAGTGTATACCTACGAGTGGAATTGCTAGGTAAATATGGCAAATTTATGTTTAAGTTTTATATGGCCTGTGGCTGAGTGGGGTCACACTTATTCTTTACTTGTTCTATTGAGCATTTGCCCCTCAAGGTAGAACATTACATTTAATTCCAGCATTAAAGAAAACCCCTAATTATAACACTGTCTATCCTACTGTTTTGTTTTAACATTTTTAATTACCTAAACTTTTCATACTTACTTGTTTATGTTTGCACTTGGGTTCCTCAACTGGAATGTAAGGTTCAGAAGGCAATTCCTACATTATTATTATCAGTCAAATCTATATAAGAGCATCTATTTTAGTGCTTGGTACATGACACATAACAAGTATTTGAATGAAAAACTTGAACACTATTATTGTTCATTTCATTACCGTGTCATTTTATCCATTACATAAATTTTAAAAGTGTGACTTGTTATCCAAAATATTACCACTTTTTTCAAACTGATCTCCTATTAAGGGACATGGATAAGCCATCTCTTTAATCTTGATTCCCTTACTTTGTCTAACTCAGTGAAATTTCTAATGACTTGGAAAAGGGCAAAAGTCAGACATCAAGAGAGAGATGAGCCAGTGGAGGGCTGAATAATTCACAGCATGGATATTCAATGCCTGAATAATGTAGAGTGGCTGTGTGTAAAGTCAAAGGAAAGGAAAAGGAGTTATTTATAATAGCCATTTCTTTGAATGGATTTATTTTAGGTATCTCCAGTGTTATTCTCTGGAGCTTGGCTGATAGTATGGAGTTCTTGAAGGTTATGGGACATAATTCTTAGTAGGGTCAAAAGGCATGGTAGCCAGCTCAGATTTCTGTACCTCACTGAGCCTCCAATATGACTGGAATACAAATCAAGACACAGGCATCTACTGTGCAACCAGAAACACTGTTCAAAGTTCCAGAGTCCGGTTGTTTCTATAAAAGAAAGTTACCACTTTAAAAGTCCGAAAGAACTCAGGAATGAAGGTATTACCTGAGTCCCAAAGTCTGGTATCTTCTTTGTTTTTCCTACAAGTCAAATGTTCTGTCATTTATAACTCAATGTTGTAAAAGTCTGTTGAAAACAACTCACCACCAAACGACAAGCAAACAAGAAAAAGGAACCCTTTAGTTAATACTGTAGTTTGATTTGAGGGAAAGTATATGAATTACATCAAAATGGAAAGTAAGACTGGCATCTCTGTATCCAGACCTGTCTGAGTACACAACTTTAGAGTTCTTGTTCAATTAATGTTTGCTGAATTGGGGGTGAGAAGTTGAGTTTAATTGAAAATGTAACTACTGGGGAAAAGTAAGTATATAGAATTTAAAAAACAAGAAAACAGTAGTATTAGAGGGGTTCATAATCAAAAGATAGTTCTTTCATTTGACCTTCATTTGGAAGATATGTACTGTCTTATATGGGTGATGATGTACAATGGTGATACTTCCCAAGGGGAATGAAAGAGTTAAACAGCAACATTTCAGCAGGCAGCAAAGAGAGAACTTTTATTCCCATTGGTGAAATGGCAGTGAGAAAGTGAAGGTTGTAACGCAAATACTTGCAGTTTGGACATAACTAGTAGGGGGACCCACCATGAAAAGGAGGCATCACCCTAAATAGGTTCATAAAAAAGAAGATCTTGTGTTGCAATCAGTTGTATTAAGTGGGAATTATAGGGGCAGGAAGATGAGAACAAAACTTGCAAAAATCTCTGTATTTCAGCAAAAAAAAAAAGTAAATAATGCATGAGAAGGCAAATAACAAAAGCCATGGGAATAGAAGTGATGACTACTTTCCTTCTAAGTACAAGACTTGGAAAGATGGGGAAATAGTTTCTTAATAAATAAGACCAGGGGTATTTTCACTATGTGAACTTGGGTATGTTTCCCAGTGCTTTAGTAGAAACACTGATATTATAGCCAAGCTACACAGTGCTTCTAAATATGGAGGATTTGTTTGCAGCTTTTATTTCTAAAATGAAAGAATGGATGGATAAATGCATTGGGCTCAGAGAAGAGGGAAGTGGGCTGCTGAGACAGAACTCCGAGTTTGAGATCCTAGGCAGGGCTTCTGTTCAAGACAATCTGGCCAAATTGTTTCTAGATTTGAGGAGAAGAAAAAAACAAAAATGACAAGCCAAAAGTTAGATGTCTCAGAGGTCATAGCATTCAGCCTTTGTAGAAAAATGCTGTATTTGCCCATCTTTTCACATTTTCTTTTAATATGGCAGCTCTGATATTGATATCTTGAGCAACCCTGACTCAGATTTGTTTACTTATGCAGAAAATATTTGCTCAATATATACTATGGTCTCGGAACTTTTCTAAGGATCACAAATACAGGGAAGGAAGCCAAGTCCCTAATATCATGGACTGACATCATCATTGTGAAGAGAGAAGGATAAACAAAAGGGCCGATACATTTAAATCAAACACTCAGCTACAGGTGCAAAAAAAAGAAAGGTAGAGGATAGGAACTGGCAAGGTCCTTTTTCGCTCCACAATTACCAAAGAGATGCTCTTTTTAAAAATAACGTTTTTAAGAACTGGTTCAAAAATAATGCTCTAAGCAGAGAAACCCTGGCTAAAACTGGTAATAAGTTGGATTGATCAGATAGCCTTCCCATTCTGGAGGATGTAATAATTACTTCTATATTTTTGTAATATTTTAGTCTGCCTTCCATGCTCACTGTAGAAGCAGTGACTATAAATCTCCATTAGCTCGGGGGCTGAATTTATGAATGAATGAATGAAGCAACCAATATTGCCAGTATCAGTCATTCCACCATAGTCATGGTGCAATGGTGTTACATTTTTGAAAATTTTAAAAAAATTATGGAATTCAATTTGTGCGATGTCCCTGTTACCCAACGATGAAAAGAAGTCCACAAGACATATTTAGGGCTTTTTTCCCCATCCCTGGATTTACAAGGTCCAGGAAAGGAAGAAGAACTGCTGCGTGTACTGTGGTAATATATTCTTAGGGCTCAGGGACTGGTATTTCCAAATCCTTCCTCTATAGCTCGACCACTAAGGCCTCTACTCAGTTCTCATGGCCTCAGTGCTGGGGCCCCATGTCCAGAATCATCCAGTTGTCATATCAGCCCAATCTGGATCTACTATGCTTCACTGCAGTTAGCTCACCACCACCCCTCAGAAACTCCCCAGTTATTCCCATATTTGAGCCAGTCCACTTTTAAAACTTCATGCATTTCCCTTTCTGAGAGAGTACAGTCTAAAGCAATCAAAAGCTCTACATGTTCACCACATGACTACCCCAGCAACACACACATTCTTACTCTGAAATGACCAGCTTCACCCCCAACCAAAAAAAAAAAATTAGAGAGAGGGACTAAACAACAAAAAAAGGAGGGCAACTAAACAGAAAAAAAGGAGAAAAAAAGAGGACTGTTCTCTTTGCTGATGAGTCCAGGCATCATCAGCCATCATGATGGCTGAAGAAAATGTAACAGCACTGGCCAATTTGCAGAAGCCCTGAAATAGCTAACTGTAAGTTAATTTATGCTCTGATAGCTAAACTTATTAGTGAAAGGATGTATTACTTTTGTAATTCAAAGTAAATCTAATAAAGTTGAGAGAAGCAAGACAGTGCTAAAAAAAAAAAATCAGTCTAATGCTATGTTAAATTAACACTCGTTTACAGAAGTATGGCATAAAGACAAATTCAAATATGACTCTTACCTTGTCTAAATAAACAATTACTGCAATTTAGAAAATAATAGATTAATATGTTTGAGGTGAAGTCTATGGGGTCGCATAGAGTCGGACACGACCGAAGTGACTTAGCAGCAGCAGCAGAAAAGGATTGAGCTTGGTTCTCCTGATTTGGCAGGGAACAAACATCACTTCAGCAAAAGATGAGCATGTAATTTCAAATAGAAGAGGAAAATAAATCATTTGAAATGTGGTGTCCATTGCTTTGGCAATACTATTGCACTTATAGAAACTTTTCCTAAGGCAGTGATTTAGCGATACTGCAAAGATGGATGTACAGGATATTCATCTCCATTTTGTTAATCAAAATAATGGAAATGGACTAAATGCATACCAATATTGAATAGGTTATATAAATGATGGTTATTCAAGTAATGGAATACTCTGCACCTTGTTCAAAATCTGATGCATATTTGTTTTTTACATTGACCTGGAACGATTCCCATAACATAATTTTGAGTGGAAGAGCAAGGGGATAATATTTTTATGTAAAACTATCTATATGTAAAAGGAAAAAAAAAGTTAAGGGAACAAGAGCCAGTTACAGAATGAAAAATCCAGCAGATTCTGGAAGAAAACTCTGGTGTTTGATGTCCCAGGTAGTTTGAAATACATCATCAATAATTTTATGGCTTTGTAGGAGTGTCTTCAGTTAGTGGTTACTGCTCATATATCCACCAAATGTTAATATTTTTCTTATATTGTTATGAGCTGAATTGCACCATCCTCCTTCCCTTGATAGTGCTTCCTAGGTGGTTCAGTGATAAAGAATGTGCCTGCCAATATAGAATACAGGTTTCAATCCCCCGGTCAGGAAGATCCCCTGGAGGAGCAAATGGCTACCCACTGCAGTAATCTTGCCGGGAAATCCCATGGACAGAGAAGACTGGTGGGCTATAGTCCATGAGGGTCACAAAAGAGTTGGACATGACTAAACCACTATACAACAACAAAAATGTGCACAGGATATAATTAGACTGTTCCTTAGTCAAAAAAAATACTAATGGATTTAAACATAATATTCTCAACTCCAGTCAAAATGAATTCCAATTTATACTGGCATCAACAGTATGCCAATTCAACATACAGTATAGTTTGACAAAAATGAGATTCAAAAAAGCTTGATGACACACTCTATTCTTTACTGTGGGAAGGAAAGAGGAATGGAAATTATAATAACCACTATAGGGGATGTATTGAAAATAATGTCAAAGCAACAAATGAAGACACGTGTTAGCCTAGTAATTAATTCTGCAGACATACTCGCATATCTGTGAAATTTTGTATGTACAGGATTATATTCTGCAACATTATTTGAAAAAAGAAAAAGACTAGAAACCACCTAATGGTCTATATATAAGATTGAATGGAAAAAAACTACCTTGTATCCATATAATATAGTATAAATAAATTAGAAAACTCATGCACTTAATGGAAAGGTCTCCAATGTAAATAAGGATAGTGTAAAGTGCAGGAGAATGTCTATAGTGAGGTTAAATAGATTTATTTATTATATTTTCATATGTATTTATACATTTATAATTTCAACTTTTTGAAGCTTATAGACTTTTTGTTGTTGCTGCTGTTCACTTGCATCTGACTCTGCAGCCCCATGGACTCTACCCTGCCAGTTTCCTCTGTCCATGGGATTCTCCAGGCAAGAGTACTGAGGTAGGTTGCCATTTCCTCCTCCAGGGGATCCTTTTGGCCGACCCGGGGATTGAATCTGCATCTCTATCATCTCCTGCATTTTCAGGCAGATTCTTTACTACTAGTACCACCTGGGAAGCATTACCTAGAAAATTTAATGAAATAAAGTAAAAGCTCCAGCGATTTTCACAAGTAGCAGAATATTAATAATAATAACCACCTTCAAAAAACAGAGAAAACTCAAGCTTAGATGAGGGCCTCAATTATCCAATGTGCCCATCAAGATACAAGCAAAATCTGTGTGATTTCCTAAGTCTACAGGTGTGCCTTTATGACACTGCTGTTGCAGGGAGCACAGCAAGGGCCCCTCAGACAGTGGGGGTCCTGTGGCACTTGCTTACTCTTCCTTTATACTAGCTATGCTTTTGAAAGGGATTCTCAACTGAGCAGTAAGCTTCTTATTTAATAACTTACTTTTTTTCCCTAGCAATACACAGTAAAGTAAAATGACTTTTTAATAAGATAGTCTCCTTTGCCAGAAAATTAGTTACTTAGGGGATTTTTCAGAATATGCATTTGCTTTAACTGATGGAGCAGAACAGCTCTTATAATATGCATTTTCTGTATGGAAAAATATGCATTTGTCCAAATGAGTGTTTACAAACCCAGAATTGAAAATGGGTCTCAGGTACCCATTATTCATTATAAAGTCCCCTCTCCACTCCCTAATCTGTCTAGAGGGGGGAAAAAAGGCTTTTTTTTTCTGGATCCACATTTAATTTGAGATCAGCAGAGTTTTTCTTCCTATAAGTCACGCTTTTTGCCAAATGTACCATGAAAAGTTAAAGCTGAAAGAGTGTTTTTTTCCCTTTACTTTTTATGGAAAGGCATTTCAATAATTGATGCTAAGAATTTTCATGAATCAGGATTAAAAAAATCTAATGTATCACCTTTTGTTTTATGAGAATTAAAGAGCAAAGTGAATGGCATGGTATGGTAAAGCCACATGGAGGTACAATGGGTTTTAGACAGATGAGGGAAAGGAATATAGAGTGGTAAAATTGTGCAACTGGAAGAAATCTGAAATAATGTCTCCTTTTAGCCTTTATCCCAATTTCAGGGAATATAAATAATCATGCACGCCAGGAAAGTTTCCAGGCTCATGTAGATCAAAGTTCATCTATCTGGTTTGAAATTAGTTTCTGCAAAAGTACGATGTTTTTGGCAATTTGCAGTCCATTGAGTCAGGTTCAGAAGAAATGTCTAGAGGTAATCACAATAGGGCTTCCCTGGTGACTAAGTGGTAAGGAACACTCTAGCCAATGCAGGAGATGCAGATTCAATTCCTGGGTCTAGAAGATCTCCTGGAGAAGAAAATGGCAACCTACTTCAGTATTCTTGCCTGGGAAATCCCATGGACAGAGGAGCCTGGCAGCCTACAGACCATGAGGTGGCAAAAGAGTTAGACATGACTTACTGACTAAACTAAGACAACAACAGTAATGTACACAATAATGAGTCATGTGTGTGCGTGCCAAGTCACTTTAGTTGTGTCCAACACTCTGCAACCCTATGGAATGTAGCGCGCCAGACTCTTCTGTCTGTGGGCTTCTCCAGGCAAGAATCCTGGGGTGGGTTGCCATGCCCTAATCCAGTGGATCTTCCACACCCAGGGATTGAACCCATACTTCCTACATTGGCAGGTGGATTCTTTACTACTAATGCCACCTGTGAATACCCATCTACAGTGTGATATTTTGATTCAATCTTGGGACTTCCAAAAGATGGCGTTTTGAAACTGAGAAGGACCCTAGAGTTCACCTTATCCACCCTTCTCATTTTACACAAAAGAACACTCATATAAAAGTGTTCCTAGTGACCCAGTTGTAGTAGTACACAGAGTTCTAGGACCCCAGACCTTCATCCCCAGATTCCTCACTCCCACCCCTTCCAAAAGTAGATTTTCAGAATAAATCTATCATCAAAATGACACCATGATGCATTAGAAAAATGACAAAGCACCAATCACTTGGGTCCCCAGAATTCACAATCACCTGTGAAAAGCTTCTTCTTCATCTATTTTATATAATGCCTTTATGAACAAAAATTTATTGGAAATTAAAATATCAGGGCTATTTTTTTCATAGAATTCTTAGTGACACAAGAAATTGCTGATATATGACCATCAGGGTAACAACACCAAAAAAAAAAGAAAAAAAGCAGTGTAATAGTGTGATATGTGCCCAGTTGCTCAATCATGTTCAACTCTGCAACTTCATGAGCTGTAATCCGGCAGGCTATTCAGTCCTTGGGATTTTTCCAGGCAAGAATACTGGAATAGGTTACCATGCCCTCCTCCAGGGATCTTCCCAACCCAGGGACTGAACCCGTTTCTCCTGTGACTCCTCCATTGGCAGGAAGATTCTTTACTATTGGGCCACCTGGGAAGCCAACAGTGTAATATAATTCAAGTTAAAAATGCATCTGAAGTCTTCAAATAGGTAAAAGATGCCAGAAGCTATCAAATCTCAACTTCATTTCCTTTCTTTAGCTGTATAGCTTTACCTTTATCTCTTCACTAGCTTGGTTCTTCATTAATTGAGTCATTCTTTTCTCCTCAAACTCCTATAAATCAGAATATGGCCTCATTTGCTCTATGACCAGCTTCTCCTCAGCAGCTCACCCCAGGTCTACCTATCCTGACTACACCCCTCTCAGTTCAGTTCAGTTCAGTCAATCAGTCCTGTCCCACTCTTTGAGACTGCACCCCTCTACTCTGTCAAATACATGCACTGAGATTTAATGGTCTTTATCTCACAGCATATCTATCCCTTTTTGAATGTAAATGAAGAAATTAGCCTTCCTTTGTTCTGATACCCCCACACTCAAAGCCACTATGGGGTTTCTCTCTTCCTTTGCACAAACTTTTCTTAAGCATAGTTTTTATCCAAGTCCGGATTTCTGTGGGAGCCAGTGCTACTCAAGGTTAGGGATTTAGCCCTAAATTAAAAATCCTTGCTGTTACTGCTAAGTTGCTTCAGTCGTGTCCGACTCTGTGTGACCCCGTAGACGGCAGCCCACCAGGCTCCCCCGTCCCTAGGATTCTCCAGGCAAGAATACTGGAGTGGGTTGCCATTTCCTTCTCCAATGCATGAAAGTGAAAAGTGAAAGTCAAGTCGCTCAGTCGTGTCCGACTCTTCGTGACCCCATGGACTGCAGCCTACCAGGCTCCTCCGTCCATGGGATTTTGCAGGCAAGAGTACCGGAGTGGGTGCCATTGCCTTTGGACACAGTAAGAGCTTAGGTAGATGAGTGACCCCTGAGGGCACTATGCACTGGGTGTCTCCAAGGCCTGCAGCACCTTGTGAGAGCATTTTAGCACCAGTGGTCCAGTATGGTTGCACAGAGTTTTGTTCTGTTTTGTTTTGTTTCCTGAACACATTTATGCAATTTATTTCCTCCATGTAATTTTTACCAAAAAATTAGTCATTTTTATTTAAAAGAAACATTACAAATAGTGTGCAGAGTTAAGTTTCATGATTTAATACTCATGAAAGTAATATGCATGCTTTACATTGAAATCCACAAAGTTAGTTGATTACCTGACAATATAATGGAGTGTCCACTTGAGGCATATATTCGATGTTGTTAACTTTCCTTTAAATTTAATTTTATGTTTTGATTTCATGTTGCAAACATTAAAATCTGCAGCAGCACATTCTCAGTTTTGCCAGTCTTTTAGTGCTACTTGAGGTCCATATAGTTTTAAGCATACTTAAAATTGCACCAGCAAAACATGATTCAAGCTAAATGTCACCATCCTCTTTTGCAGTACAGAAAAGCAGTGCTATTTCTGAATATTCTTTTGGGGATTATAATTTATGGATTTTGTCTTTTCCAAGTTTGCAGGCAGCAGTCAAGGTGGCAGAAAAGAGTGCTGGCTTGGGGGTCATACACATCTAGCTGCAAAACTTCATCTTTATCAATTTTTTATTACTTGTGTGATTTCAGTTAAAACATTTAAACTCTATGAACTTGTATTTTTATCCATATATATTATATTTTATTCTCAAACATAAGCTATAGTAGCTATTTCAAAGGGTCATTGTGAAAATCAAGAAGTATGATGCATTTATCTCATGAGAACTTAGCAAATGATAGGTATTTGGTTTTTATTTGTAATGTACTATTTAATATATTAAGTAATTAGTGAGTGAGTGAGTGAAGTCGCTAAGTCGTGTCTGACTTTTTGCAACCCCGTGGACTGTAACCTACCAGGCTCTTCTGTCCACGGGATTTTCCAGGCAATAGTCCTGGAATGGATTGCCATTTCCTTCTCCAGGGGATCTTCCTTGGGTCTTCTGCATTGTAGACAGACGCTTTACCGTCTGAGCCACCAAGGAAGTATTAAGTAATTATGTAATATTATTTAATATTAATAATGAATTATATATTGTTATAAAATACACAATCGTGTAGTTCACCACTTAAAGTGTACTATTCATTGTTTTTATTCTTTAGACAGATTTCTCTATACTAGCTTGGGGAGGAAACGGAACTTTCACCCTTCATCTCCAATCATCACCAAGGTCATTTTGCCTAAGGATCAGAAGAAAAGTTGTACAGTTACTCTTACAGCAGGATACCACTGAGAAGTAATAATCTCCCTTTGTCCCCTACAACTTACTTCCTTCTACTGTATCCATTGTCTTGAGAATTTGTTCTCTAAGAGCAAAATAGTTCAATTATTGGCTTTTGAATTCCTAAAGCAGACTTCTGGCTTATACAATAGAATTGGAATACTTCCTGAGCCAGTTTTTCTTCTTTTGCCCAAGTAAAAAAATAAAACTTTTCCAGAAAAACGATACATGGATACAGTCAGATCAAAAGGCTTCAAGGTCAGATTTTTCACAGGGAGGTTGCAGGTAGGTCCCATGCTCCCTCCCAGTCTACCCACACACCCCCAGTGCAGCTCTCAGGCTGGGAA
The DNA here is from genome assembly GCF_032452875.1 of Bos javanicus. NCBI lineage: Eukaryota > Metazoa > Chordata > Mammalia > Artiodactyla > Bovidae > Bos > Bos javanicus. The sequence continues at coordinate 107,364,243 of NC_083873.1, forward strand.
AAAGTAATGGGTCTGCGATCTGGACATGGAAAGCACAGACCAACTTGTCACCTGAGGTTCTTAAAGAGGTCACCTTCCCGTCATGGCCTCAAGTCAACCAGGCTGAGACAAAAAGGCAGCTGTACATGTTGTCCTGCCTCCCCAGGAAGTTCAAGACTGCAGCTGGCCTTTCCATGTCTTTGGGGAAGACTGCAGAGAGAGAATCTGTGTCATCTCAAGGGCTTTGTCATCAGGACAAAGTGATCTCACTGAGGATGTATATCAACACGTATCCTGAGATGGGCAAGCAGATGTGAACACAGAAGTCTCAGGAGGCACCTGCACAAACAGCGGAAGAAGAAAGGGCATCAAGTTACCCACTTGCCTCTGCTGGTGCCAGATGAGGAAGTAGGACAACTGTCCATCAGCTATCTGCTCCTCCCCAAAGTCACAGTGCTACTTAGGAACTTAGATGGAATTTTAAGTAAGCTGCTGCTTCTCGTGGCTTTGGTAATCAAGATGAAATACTTGGTGCAAGAGGGAAGCGAGAATACCCAGTGTTGTGTTTTTCTTGAAATATGTCCCTGAAAAAGGGAAGCTGAAATTTAAAATATCAAAGTTTTGACACCGCTGAGACTGGTAATCTTAGAACTTTTTACTTACTTTTTAATTTGGAATTTGGTGATCATTTGCTTGTAACTGAGTCTGGAAGACTAGTCTAGCTTTTACCTGTGCAGCCATCTGGAAGCTATGTCCTGCCAGATTTTTTTTTTTCAAGTAGTAAATCCCCTATATATAAACAGATTCCATTCTGAGAGAGTGTCCTTAAGTCCAATTTGTTCGTAAGTCCAACAAATTGTGGACTAGGTGCCCAGCTAGCACAATGGGCTATATGGTACTGTATGAGCTTCCCCGGTGACTCAAGCAGTGAAGAAACCTCAATGTGGGATACCTGGCTTAGATCCCTGAGTCGGGAAGATCCCATGGAGGAGGAAAGGGCACCCCGCTCCAGTATTCTTGCCTGGAAAATCCCATGGACAGAGGAGCCTGGCTGGCTACCTTCCATAAGGTTGCCAAGTTGGACATGACTGAGCACATATACACACACATAATAGGTTTATAATAATTTTCCCACAAATAATACATAAAAAGCAAACAAACACAAACTAAAGAAAACATTTTAACCTTATAGAATAGTATCTTGAAAAGTACAGTACAACAGCTGGCATACAGGGGCATGTTTGCATCTTTGAAAGTTTGCAACTTGAAAGTTTGTATGTAAGGGACTTAATGTAATAATTTTGTTTTTGTTGTTCAGTTGCAAAGTCCTGTCTGACTCTGTGACCCCAGGGACTGCAGCATGCCAGACTTCCCTTTCTCTCACTATCTCCCAGAGTTTGCTCAAATTCATGTCTCTTGGGTTGGTATTACTATCTAATCATCTCATCTTCTACCTCCCCCTTCATTTGCTCTCAATCTTTCCCAGCATCAGGGTCTTTTCCCAAGAGTCAGCTCTTCAAATCAGGTGGCCAAAGTATTGGAGTTTCAGCTTCAGCATCAGTCCTTCCAATGAATATTCAGGACTGATTTCCTTTAGGATGGACTGATTGGATCTCCTTTCAGTCCAAGGGACTTTCAAGAGTCTTCTCCAACACCACAGTTCAAAAGCATCATTTCTTTGGCACTCAGCTTTCTTTATAGTCCAACTCTCACATCCATACATGACTGCTGGAAAAACCATGGCTTTGACTAGATGGACCTTTGTTGGCAGAGTGGTTTACAGAGAGCATTTCCGGTGTCTCTTTTGATGAGAATATCCACTTTGCTTTAAAATTTAGGTAACAGCTTGGATTGCCAAATGAATTTTATCTAAAGACTCTGGAAAGTACACCTAAAAGACAAGGAAAGACAAAGAAACAACACATACACACAAAGTTGAAATCTAAGATTCTCAAAACCGAACACGAACTTAGCAATCAACTCCAGCTTCCTCATGTCACTAAAAACGAGACACGGTCCCATGAGGCGTTTGAGTTGCTGGAGATGCCCAGCAGACCGGCCCCCGGGCCCGACTCCGTCGTGCCGCTTGACCTGCCTGTTCACCTTTGCCTACAGTGTGACTGGCACTCAGGGGAGGTTCTAATTCAGATCTTCTCAAGGAGGAGTGATTTCCCCAGTGACAGAAGCCAAATGTGTGGGAGACAGCAGTCTTCTCAATATACCAGATACAGTTAACATATCTTTGCTTAAGCGTCAAAATGCTGTGGGTGCTCTATGTAAATTATAAACAGGAAATGAAGACTTTGGATGAATGCCAGTGCATCCACATCAGCACTCAGCCCATTAGCATCTGTACTCTGGACATTTGCTTTTATAAAATACAAACTGTAAGCATTGTAAGCTTTGTCCCTGGGTGACAATGAATATCCATACATGGTCTCTGCCTTACCAAGTATAAAGGAGCAATAAAGTCTCATTTTATACATGTAGAAACTGAGACTTGGTGTAATTGTCACAAGCTAAAAAGTGACAGAGCCAAGACTTGAATCTTAGTGTAAGTGATTTTAACGAGATCGGTGAACTTGGCCCCACAGCAGTTTTGTTCTGTCTGATGAGCATTAAGCAGGATCTCAGGAAATCATGTGAATGTTATTAATGAGTTTGCTCTGGTGTAACTGCATTGAGTTTGGTTTCTGAAATCTTTTTTCTATCACTTACTATCTTTGTGATCATGGCAGGATTCCTAACCTTAATTTACAGACTTATTCATTCATTGAGCTTTTACTGTGTGCTTATTTTTTTTGCTAAACACCACAGGTGCTAAATACATAGCCCCAGAAAGGAAAATAGTGATATTGCCCAAGCTACGGGTAGAATGTAACTTAGAATGTGCTTATCTCAGTGGTCTGTTGCATGAACTGAAAGAGATATTATGAATGCTTCATAAAACATAATACAATATATAAATCTACTAAGGATTATGATGAGTGTACTTTACCAAGGGTGGAAAGTAACAGCCTGTATATTTTTCTTTATTTTCTGACCCTTGATTTTTTTTTAAGTATTCCTAAGAAGGCATTATATTTTCCAGGCAAATTAATAGGAACTGAATTGATTTTTTAAAAATGTGAAGTAGGTTGTTGCTTCTCAATATACTTGGGTATTGGCTTTCTTTTTGTTTGAAATGCAATAAAGGATTGCCTCCAGAAGTTCTGGCAAAAATTTTATCTCTTACCTGAGAGCGTATTTGATTTCAGTGTGGGAAACAGAAAGCACTAAAGTGTTTACCAGGAAAGGATTCAATATGGGGAATTAGTTACTTAACAAAACTGGAAAAGCTGAAGAAGCAAGTTTGGAGAGCATTCCAGAACAATATCAAACTCTTCCACTAGGGGAGGTCCTGCTTCCGGGAGCTTCACCAATTCTGGAAGGAGGCTCACACATGAAAACATAATCAGTGGAACTGAAATTTTAGGATCAGAAAGTCATATGAAGAAACTCCCATGGTTCAGCTTCTCAACACAGAGAAATCTGGAGAACAAACATTGAAAAGCTGCTTTGAGAAGACCTCATGAATGTACTATCTAGTTAGTACTAACAGCCTGGGCCTCAGTGTTACTGAAACAAATGGGATCCAGCTACACAATGCCTAAAAGCAATAATCAGGCCAGGATGGTGGAAGGGAAATTTGCTTTTTTTCAAAAGCTGGCAACTGGGGAGGATGGTGGACTTCTGTCCAAAGGCCAATCCCCCTCACTGACAGTCAGTGGAGTAACTGAACCTTTTATAGATAGAGGGAGGGGGCTACATGCAGAAACAGTATGGTCAGCTCTGACAGTCATCTTGAAATTGGTCATTGGTGGTCTGACCAGCACCATCTTGATTTTAAGTGCAGTTAGTTTTTGGTTCCAGCTTTGATTTGTTCCCATTTCCTTGAGACCAGTTTTCAGAATTGAGGCAGCTTATGTCATGGCTACAATCTGGTCATCATGTAATTAATGTCTCTTCCTGGTGAAAGTTTCAGTATCTATGAGACAGCTTACAGGTCATGGCTCAGAATATTATCTACAGCCCTTGAGAGGGAACTAAACGTCCTTGACTATGCTTGTGTTCATGCTAAGTCACTTCTGTTGTGTCCCACTCTCTGTGATGATATGGATTGCAGCCCACCAGGCTCCTCTGTCCATGGGGATTCTCCAGGCAAGAATACTGGAGTGGATGGCCATTTCCTCCTTCAGAGGATCTTCCCCACCAAAGGACTGAATTCACATCTGTTATGTCTCCTGCATTTTCAGGCATGTTCTTTACCACTAGTGCCACCTGGGAAGCCTTTGACTATGCTTAATAAGTACATCATTATTATTTGGCCTAGTCTGAGTATTTTGCATGTTCTCATTTCTCTGATTAAACTTATTCTTTGACCAAAGTTTTCCACAGGCAAAAGGCAGGCAGAGGAGATGGACAGGGCAAGGACCACAGGGCCCTGCCCCGTTTCATTAGGACATGACCTCTGACCCATTGCTATCTCCCAAATATCTCCCAAGATACATAGAAGTCTAGCAGCCAAGGAGGCTGTACAAATGAAGTTTATAGCTTTTCAGCCTTTCCAGACTGAAAGAGGACAGAATGGATGATGCATGAGCCAATCCTCAGTTTCTCAATTTCTCCTTTGCCATTTCAATTTTTTTTTTTTTTTTGCCATTTAAATTTAATGTATGAGGCTTTGGATAGAAACACAATCTCCATTTCTCCCCTGTGAATAGGAAAATATACCTCTTTCTCATTTCACCAGATTGTTATATACAGTCCAAGAAATTAACAAATGTGAATATGCTTTGTAGAAGACTAAAAAAAAATGCCAATTTTTTGTGGCCTTTTCTTTCTTTATGTGTATATGTTATTTTTTTTTTTTCTATTTGCATGTATGTGAGCACATACATCTTTCTTTTTCTCTTTATTCTATGCAAACTGGAAAAGGGCTCAAAGATCAGGAGAGGAGATCTTTGGGGATGTCACATGAATAAAAAGAGAAACTTAAATTTAGTGAAGGAAGACTGTCTTTCCCACTTTGTGTTCACTGTGACACCGAGCAGTATCCCTGGAACTCAAAGGTAGGCTTCCCAGGCGGCACTAGTGGTAAAGAACCCACCTACCAATGCTGGAGACATAAGAGACGTGGATTCAACCCCAGGGTTGGGAAGATCCCCTGGAGGAGGGTATGGCAATCTACTCCAGTATTCTTGCCTGGAGAATCCCCAGGAATGGAGGAGGCTGGCAGGCTACAGTCCATGGGGTTGCAAAGAGTCAGACATGACTGAAGCGACTCAGCAGCAGCCGCACAGTCATTTTACTATAGAGGCTGCTCTTCAAAATCGGGATGAGAAGATTCAAACCCTGTTGTCACCTTTCCTTAATGGCTGGTTATACAAGAAACTTTCACAGTAAGAGTCAGTTTTCTCATTTACACACAAGGTAGCAATGCTTTCCTTCACAGGATTTAAGGCTGGACTAAAATGGCAAAGGAGGCTGTAAGTTCACTCCTCCTCTCATGCAAGAAAATACTACTATTTGCTATAAAAACAAAAAAAAACAAAAACAAACAAAAAAACACAACAAACCCTAGCATGAGAACACTGAATCATCAGGAATAAACAAAGGGGAAGGTGTGTTAGAAGCTGACTTTTTCTTAAGTGCAATTCTTGAAATAACAAACAGTTACTGGCTTGCATGGGTCCATTTGAGACCTCTCAGATCATAATGAAGAAAGAGGTGGAAAGGGAAGAGCATGCAGGAGACCTCTTAAATACCTGGGACTGTGATTTTGTAACTAATCTTTTATTCTTCAAACAGATGTATGAGGCAGGTATAATTATCTTCATTTTGGGGCTGCAGAAACTGAAGCTTTGAAAGGCTAAATGGTGCAAGGTCACTTAAGCCCTGAGTGGTGGAGTCAGTTTCAATCAAGACTCATCCGACCTCTAACCCTGTGTTCTTTGCAGTGTACAATGCTGCCTCTGAGTAACAAAACCATCTCATTTAAAACAGTCAAAATGGCTTAGCAAATCCTCAAAAAACATTTACTTAAGAAAGTTGCTGAATTTTCCAGCCTGAATTTTCTAAATTCTGGGTCTTTCACTTGTCAACAGTGTGACCTTGGGCAGCCAGGCAGGCACTCTGTGTCTCAGCTTCTTTATTTCTAAAAATGGATTTAAATTAGTAACAACCCTGTAGGATTATTTTGAAGATTAAATGAATCAATATCTAGAAATGGCTGAGAGCATGGCTTATAGCTGTTGTTGTTGTTGTTTGGTCACTAAGTCCTGTTCGAGTCTATGTGACCCACTGCCTGTCACCCACCAGGCTCCTCTGTCCATGGGTTTTCCCAGGCAAGAATCCTGGAGTGGGTTGCCATTTCCTTCTCCAGAGGATCTTCCTGACCCAGGGATCAAACCCGTATCTCCTACATTGCAGGTAGTCACCTGCATTGCAAGTGAATTCTTTCCCAGCTGAGCCTTTGGGGAAGCCCCACTAAAAGAATCAGATCAGATCAAATCAGATCAGTCACTCAGTCGTGTCTGACTCTTTGCGACTCCATGAATCGCAGCATGCCAGGCCTCCCTGTCCATCACCAACTCCCGGAGTTCACTGAGACTCATGTTCATCGAGTCCATGATGCCATCCAGCCATCTCATCCTCTGTCATCCCCTTCTCCTCCTGCCCCCAATCCCTCCCAGCATCAGAGTCTTTTCCAATGAGTCAACTCTTTGCATGAGGTGGCCAAAGTACTGGAGTTGCAGCTTTAGCATCATTCCTTCCAAAGAAATCCCAGGGCTGATCTCCTTCAGAATGGACTGGTTGGATCTCCTTGCAGTCCAATAAATGTAAAATACACTAAGTCCAGTATGAATAATCTGAAAGAAAATAAACATTAGGAGAGAGCCAGGATTCAATTCCTGGGTTGAGAAGATACTCTGAAGAAGGAAATAGTGACCCTTTCCAATATTCTTTCCTGGAAAATTCCATGGCCAGAGGAGCTTGGTGGGCTACAGTCCATGGGGTAACAAAAAGCAACAGGACTAAATGACTTACACGCTTTTGTGTTTGTTGAAGGTACTACATGACAGAAACTTGATATACACATTTTCTTTTAACCTTGACACCAACTGTGTAAAGTATGGTTGGTGATTCCTACTTCACAAATGGTTCCACTGTGGCTGAAAGAATTAAGTGATTTGTCAGAGGTCATAAGTTTATCAAGTGGAAGCACTAAGAAGCTGACATGTGTCACTTAGACCCTAAGCCCACTCTTCCCACTACACTACTATCCCCCACTGAGTGTTGTTCAGCACAATATTTTGCAAGATGATTCTTAAACAAAAGAAAAAAAAAAAAAAGATTTCACAGCAGAAAGGTGGTAAAGTCCTAATAGGTTTTTTCTATTAGAGATTCGTGATCTTTAGTCCAGGTCTTGGCAAACTGCCACCTTTTTTAATGCACAAAGTTTTATTGGAACAAGGACATGCCCCTTCTTTTGAATGTCATCGATGGCTGCTTTAGTACTACGATGGCAGAGTTCAGAGAGCTGAGTTGCCACAGAGAACAGATGGCCTGCCAAGTCTAAAATATTTTCTATTTGACCCTTTACTAAAAAAGTTTCTTAATCTCTGCTCCAAACTACTCAAAGATCTAACAGGGCCAAAGTATTTTGGAAAAATAAATTCAATACATCCTTTCTACATCTATCCTTTATTTTAGTAACATTGACTAAGGTCTACAGCTTGAGAAATGCCACTCTGGGCTTACATTAAGAGACCAGTCTTCTTCTCCACCATATAATTATAACTCATAGCTGAGTTATTTCTCACATTTTAGAATAAAATTTTAAAATTCAGTGAAAAAGATTAACTGTTCCTGAGTATGAACTATACGTATGCTTGAGAAACTGGAATATTCCTTTAAACAACAACTTCCAGGACAGTTTAGAATATTTTAGAGATTCAGAAAATTCTAATAATTTTAATATATGTTTTGATAAATTCTAATATTCTAAGTTTTTTAGTAATTGAATACTCTGGAAATTGAATTTCCTGAGTCTCCAGGAAAAAACTTAACAATGGGAAGGCTTCCTCAAAACAACTGGAAATTTTCTAAAGTTGTATTAAAAATTTATGGAAAAGTATTTAGAACATATTGGTCACTTCAACTTGAGGCAAAATTTTCCCTAGTTGTCAAATTTGGGTTTAATGAATGAATGAATTAGTAAAAAATATAATGAAGTAAAGCAAGAGTAAAACAACACACAAGTGAGAAGTAGCCCTGGAGTTAAAAGCATGAAATAAGAATGAAGTCTTGATTTATTACAATTATGAAAGGATCATTACAGCTATGGCCCATACCTTTATCAAAACCTTATCTGTATCTCTGGGAGTAGTATATTATACTCAGAAGAAGAAAATTGGAGTTCAGTCAATGCTCTTATTTATCTCACTTTCATTTGCAAATTTGCTAACTAGAGATAAACCAAACTGATGGTTTAAGATGACTTTGTTCTGATTAATTTTACGGTAATTCTGAGGGCTTCAGTTTTAAATGAATTGTTTGAATACTAAATTATGCAGCTTTATGATCCAGGAGATAAGCAGCAGCTCTAAAGATGCCTCTGAGACTTAAAAGAGACAGCATTAGAAGCTCATTATTGCCGGCACATTTAACATGGTTAAAGTAGGGGAAAATAACCATTAAGTTAATGTAACAGTTAAACTGCATTAATTTGAAAAACTGCTCAATGAAATGCTTACAGCAGAGGGTCTGTTTTTTTTTCCCTTACATGGAGACATTTTAAAAAACTAAAATAATAGGCATTTCAAGATTTTATCCTCCCCTCCTCAAAGCACTCTGCAACTTGAAATTCTAGGCTTTTTCTAGTGTGAGTGTACTAAGGATTATTCTCTGTGATAAGGAACAGAGGAGGATCTTGTCTTATTTGTGGTCAATGATCCTTGAGGTCCCAAGTTGAGCTGGGTGGTCAATTCAAAGAACAGAAAAGCATCACCAGAGTTCTAACTGGCAAGTCTCAGGGACCTCGAGAATCGTGTCTTAGGGAGTGGAAGAGGCTTTTTAATCTCTTGCAATCTGGCTATTTTCTTGAGAAATCAATAAAAATTGGGTTAGAAACTGCTCATTGATAATTCTCAAATGACTGTTTCATCAGTTCTCTCTATCCTTGGGGAAAAAAAAAAAAAAAAGAATAATCAAGCTTTGGCTGCTTGAAATCTCTCCGTCCATTAACCTTCTTGTCGACACATTGTCCTGCCTCTGTATCCTCTCCTGCTGTTCTTATTATCTTTGATTGGCCAGTTTTTTCTCATATTTTTTTCTCAAAAAGAGTTCACTGTTCTATCTTAATTATGTGAAAGAGTAAAATGGTATACCATGCTTTTTATGTTGACAGTTACTTTTGAAGATTAGGACAGGGAGTGCATTATATCATATGACTTCAACCCTGTCTTCAGTGTGGAACTCTTATCTTTGTCTTTAGATTTCTAAGATTGTCTATTATCAACCACTTCATGGGGATATCAACCTGAACACTACCAAAAATCGAGTGGTCTAAAAGTTTAATGAATAAAAGTAAAATAAAATAATAAAATCTCATTCATACAGCAGTTTACTCCTTCTCAATTCTCTTTCAGAAAAAAAACAAAAACAAAACAAAACAGTAAAATGTTTTCAGTAACAGACATCAATTAGAGTTCAGTTCAGTTGCTCAGTCATGTCTGACTCTTTGCTGCCCCGTGGATGGCAGCGTGACAGACTACCCTGTCCATCACCAACTCCTGAAGCTTGTTCAAACTCATGTCCATCGAGCTGGTGATGCCATTCAAACATCTCACCCTCTGTTGTCCCCTTGTCCTCCTGCCTTCCATCTTTCCCAGCATCAGGGCCTTTTCCAATGAGTCAGTTCTTTGCATCAGGTGGCTAAAGTATTGGAGCTTCAGCATCAGTCTCCAATGAATATTCAGGACTGATTTCCATTAGTATTGACTGTTTTGATCTCCTTGCAGTCCAAGGGATACAAGAGTCTTCTCCAACATCACAGTTTAAAAGCATCAATTCTTCAGTGCTCAGCTTTCTTTATGGTCCAACTCTCACATCCATACACGACAACTAGAAAAGCCATTGATTTGACTATATGGACCTTTGTCAGGAAAGCAATGTCTCTGCTTTTTAATACACTGTCTAGGTTTGTCATAGCTTTTCTTCTAAGGAGCAAGCATCTTTTAACTTCATGGCTGCAGTCACCATGTGCAGTGATTTTGGAGCCCAAGAAAACTTGGCAGTGCCAAAAGAATGTTCAAACTACCACACACTGCACTTGTTTCACATGCTAGCAAAGTGAAATGAACTGAAAACCTCTGAGTCATGTCTGACTGTTTGTGACCTCATGGACTAAACATTCTATGGAACTCTCCAGGCCAGAATACTGAAGTGGGTACCCTTTTCCTTCTCCAGGGGATCTTCCCAACCCAGAGACTGAGCCCAGGTCTCCCCCACTGCAGGAGGATTCTTTACCAGCTGAGCCACTGGGGAAGATCATGCTAGCAAAGGAATGCTCAAAATTCTCCAAGCTAGGCTTCAACAGTACATGAACCAAGAACCAGCATATGTTCAAGCTGGATTTAGAAAAGGCAAAGGAACCAGAAATCAGACTGTCAACATTCATTCAATCATAGAAAAAGCAAGAGAATTCCAGAAAAAAAAAAATCTGCTTCACTGACTACACTAAAGCCTTTGACTGTGTGGATTACAACTAACTGTGGATAATTCTTAAAGAGATGGAAATACCAGAAGACCTTACCTGTCTCCTGATAAACCTGTATGCAGGTTAAGAAGCAATAATTAGAACCAGGCAGGGAACAATGGACTGGTTCCAAATTGGGAAAGGAGTAGGTCAAGGTTGTATATTGTTATCTTGCTTATTTAACTTATATGCAGAGTACATCATGAGAAATGCTGGGCTGGATGAACCACAAGCTGGGATCAAGAATGCAGGAGAAATATAAATAACCTCAGATACGCAGATGACACCACCTTTATGGCAGAAAGTGAAGAAGTACTAAAGAGCCTCTTGATGAAAGTGAAAAGGATAGTAAAAAGTGGCTTAAAACTCAACATCTCAAAAAACAGAGATGATGGCATCTGGTTCCATCACTTCATGGCAAATAGATGGGGAAAAAATGGAAACTGTGATGGACTTTATTTTCTTGAGCTACAAAATCACTGCAGATGTCATCTGCAGCCATGAACTTAAAAGACACTTGCTTCTTAGATGAAAAGCTATGACCAACCTAGACAGCATATTAAAAAGCAGAGACATTACTTTGCCAACAAAGGCCCATCTAGTCAAAGCTATGTTTTTAACAGGAGTCATGTATGGATGTGAGAGTTGTTCCATGAAGAAAGCTGAGTACCAAATAATTGATGCTTTTTAACTGTGGTGTTGGAGAAGACTCTTGAGAGTCCCTTGGACTGCAAGGAGATCCAAAGAGTCAATTCTACAGGATATCAGTCATGAATATTCATTGAAAGGACTGGTGCTGAAGCTGAAGCTCCAATACTTTGGCCACCTGATGCGAAGAGTGACTCATTGGAAAAGATGTTCATGCTGGAAAAGATGGAAGGCATGAGGAGAAGGGGATGACAGAGGATAAGGTGTTTGGATGGCATCATCAGCTTGATGGACATGAGTTTGAGCAGGCTCTGGGCGATTGTGAAGAACAGGGAAGCCTGGCATGCTACAGTCCATCGGGTGGCAAAGATTCAGATATGACTGAGTGGTGAACATGAACACATTATTTAAAACTCTATGAGCAAACCGGTATCTAACTTTAAGTCCAACTCAAGTTGTATTTTAAGGTATGAACATATGTGTAAAAGCTCTACTATTGGCAATCAAGGCAACCCACAACTCAGGGAGATTTCTGCTGAATACAAGTAGCATAAGGTTGGTTCAGTTCAGTTCAGTTCAGTCGCTCAGTCATGTCCGACTCTTTGCGACCCCCATGAATCACAGCACTCGAGGACTCCCTGTCCATCACCAACTCCCGGAGTCCACCCAAACCCATGTCCATTAAGTCAGCGATGCCATCCAACCATCTCATTCTCTGTCGTCCCCTTCTCCTCCTGCCCTCAATCTTTCCCAGCATCAGCGTCTTTTCCAATGAGTCAGCTCTTCACATCAGGTGGCCAGAGTATTGGAGTTTCAGCTTCAACATTACTCCTTCCAGTGAACATCCAGGACTGATTTCCTTTAGGATAGACTGGTTGGATTTCCTTTCAGTCTGAGGGACTCAAGAGTCTTCTCCAACACCACAGTTAAAAAGCATCAATTCTTTGGTGCTCAGCTTTGTTTAAAGTCCAACTCTCACATCCATACATGACCACTGGAAAAACCATACCCTTGACTAGACTGACCTTTGTTGACAAAGTAATGTTTCTGCTTTTTAATATTCTATCTAGATTGAACATAACTTTCCTTCCAAGGAGTAAGTGTCTTAATTTCATGGCTGTAATCATCATCTGCAGTGATTTTGGAGCCCCCCAAAAATAAAGTCAGCCACTGTTTCCACTGTTTCCCTATCTATTTGCCATGAAATGATGGGACCATATGCCATGATCTTAGTTTTCTGAATGTTGAGCTTTAAGCCAACTTTTTCACTCTCCTCTTTCACTTTCATCAAGAGGCTCTTTAGTTCCTCTTCACTTTCTGCCATAAGAGTGGTGTCATCTGCATATCTGAGGTCATCGATATTTCTCCTGGCAATTTTGATCCCAGCTTGTGCCTCATCCAGCACAGAGTTTCTCATGATGTATGCTGTATATAAGTTAAATAAGTGACAATATACAGCCTTGACGTACTCCTTTTCCTATTTGGAACCAGTCTGTTGTTCCATGTCCAGTTCTAACTGTTGCTTCCTGACCTGCATATAGGTTTGTCAAGAGGCAGGTCAGGTGGTCTGGTATTCCCATCTCTTTCAGAATTTTCCACAGTTTATTGTGATCCACATAGTCAAAGGCTTTGGCATAGTCAATAAAGCAGAAATAGATGGTTTTCTGGAACTCTCTTGCTTTTTCGATGACCCAGTGGATGTTGGCAATTTGATCTCTGGTTCCTCTGCCTTTTCTAAAACCAGCTTGAACATCTGAAATTTCACACTTCATGTATTGCTGAAGCCTGGCTTGGAGAATTTTGAGCATTATTTTACAAGCGTGTGAGATGATTGCAATTGTGTGGTAGTTTGAGCATTCTTTGGCATTGCCTTTCTTTGGGATTGGAATGAAAACTGACTTTTCCAGTCCTGTGGCCACTGCTGAGTTTTCCAAATTTGCTGACATATTGAGGGCAGCACTTTCACAGCATCATCTTTCAGGATTTGATGTAGCTCAACTGGAATTCCATCACCTCCACTAGCTTTGTTTGTAGTGATGCTTCCCAAGGCCCACTTGACTTCACATTTCAGGATGTCTGGCTCTAGGTCAGTGATCACACCATCATTATTATCTGGGTCATGAAGATCTTTTTTGTACAATTCTTCTGTTTATTTTTGCCACCTCTTCTTAATATCTTATGCTTCTGTTAGGTCCATACCATTTCTGTTCTTTATTGTGCCCATCTTTGCATGAAATATTCCCTTGTTATCTCTAATTTTCTTAAAGAAATCTCTAGTCTTTCCCATTCTATTGTTTGCCTCTATTTCTTTGCATCAATTTCTGAGAAAGACTTTCTTATCTCTTCTTGCTATTCTTTGGAACTCTGCATTCAAATGAGTATATCTTTCTTTTTCTCCTTTGCTTTTTGCTTCTCTTTTTTTCACAGCTATCTGTAAGGCTACCCCAGACAGCCATTTTGCTGTTTTGCATTTCTTTTTCTTGGAGATGGTCTTGATTCCTGTCTCCTATTCAATGTCACGAACCTCCATCCATAGTTCATCAGGCACTCTGTCTATCAGATCTAGTCCCTTAAATCTATTTCTCACTTCCACTGTATAGTCATAAGGGATTTGATTTAGGTCATAACTGAATGGTCTAGTTGTTTTCTCCACTTTCTTCAATTTAAGTCTGAATTTGGCAAAAAGGAGCTCATGATCTGAGCCACAGTCAGCTTTCAGTCTTGTTTTTGCTGACTGTGTAGAGCTTCTCCATCTTTGCCTGCAAAGAATATAATCAATCTAATTTTGGTGTTGACCATCTGGTGATGTCCCTGTGTAGAGTCTTCTCTTGTGTTGTAGGAAGAGGGTGTTTACTATGACCAGTGCGTTCTCTTTGCAGAACTCTATTAGCCTTTGCCCTGCTTCATTCTGTACTCCAAGGCCAAATTTGCCTGTTACTCCAGGTGTTTATTGACTTCCTACTTTTGCATTCCAGTCCTCTATAATGAAAAGGACATGTTTTCGGGGTGTTAGTTCTAGAAGGTGTAATAGGTCTTCATAGAATGGTTCAATGTCAACTTCTTCAGCATTGCTGATTGGGGCATATACTAGATTACCATGATATTGAATGGTTTGCCTTGGAAGTGAACAGAGATCATTCTGTCATTTTTGAGATTGCATCCAAGTATTGCATTTCGAACTCTTTTGTTGATTATGATGGCTTCTCCATTTTGTTTAAGATATTAAGGTTGGTAGATTAAATATTACTCTGAATTCTCTATACTTTATTCTGGCTTGAAACAGCAACATTGCTCAGGACAGAGACCTCAGTGTTCCACATTCTGACTTCACTGCCTGGCCCTAGTTTTGAGAAATAGGACTAAAGTGACTGTGTTGACTAGGTAATGAGAAAACAAATTTTTTATAGGTGGAAATGAAAAATTCTCTAATCTAATACATCAGTAGACATGTTACTTTCCCCCTTACTTCTCTCTCTTCATTGTGTTCTATATTTTAATATCCAGTCATAAAATCAATTCTTAAGCCATACAATATTTGGGCTAGAAGGATGGACTCCATTTCCTGGAGAAAATTCAATTTTTTGATGTAAAGTGTAAAAGTCCCTGGACTGGGCATACAGTAGGCTCTTGCATTTAATATGCCACACTTGAATCATAGACAAGAATGAGAGTGCTCTTCAGATTCTCTATGATGTCTCAAACTTTAAATAACCCTCTGGGAAGGCTGATAAAAATGCTGTCTCTGCCCTCAACCCACATTTTGATTCTATGTGTCAGGAGTCATGTCTCTGAATCTGGACTCATAATGATTCTCACATAATTCAGAAGTTGGACAGCAAGTGCTTCTTGAGTGATACCTTAAGACACACTAATTTGGCAAAAGATAATTTTGATTCACTACAGAGAGAAATAGGATGAATGTATGATAGGCAGTGGGCTTCCCTGGTGACTTAGTGGTAAAGAATCTGCCTGCCAATGCAGGAGACACAGATTCAGTTCCTAGGTTGGGAAGATACCCTGGAGAAGGAAATGGCAACCCATTCCAGTATTCTTGCTTGGGAAATTCTGTGGACAGAGGAGCCTGGTGGGCTAAAGTCCATGAGGTTGCAAAGAGTCAGACTCGACTTAGCGACTAAACAATGACAGTGATGATGGTAGGCAGTGGGGATTCGCCGTCCTACTCTTGTTTTTCATAAATATGAGATTATTTGTCAGGTCTAAGAGGACAGTGAAGGAATGACGTGTATGTTCAAAATAACTCACATTTGGGCTTCCCTGGTGGCTCAGTGGTAAGGAATTCACCTGCCAATGCAGGAGACAAAGGTTGGATCCCTGACCCAGGAAGATTCCACACGATGTGGAGCAACTAAGCCCACAGGCCACACTACTGAGCCTGGGCTCTAGAGCCTGAGAGCTGCAACTTCTGAGCCCACATGCCCACATGCTCCACAATGAGAGAAACCACTGAAATGAGAAGCCCCTGAAGCTAGAGTAGTCACAGCTAGAGAGTAACCACAACTGCAGAGTAGGCCTTACTCGTGCACGATGAGAGACAAGCCCAATCAGCAACAAAGACCTAACAAAGCCAGTACATAAGTAAACATATTTATTTTAAAAATGATTCACTTTTAAGATTGAAAATGAATGCAAAATATGTTTCATACATTTTAAATTGATTAACAGGTTATATTGATGGACTATATGTTCAAAATTGTATTTTTATCGTTAATAAATTTGAAATATTTGACACTTTCAATTAATTCTTCTCTGTAGGACAATGTTTTTAATTAAGTAAATTGCTAAGATATCAAGTAAATTGAGAATAAGTTCATTAAATTGAATGCATTTTCAACTTAAATTTTTATTTAAATGTTTTATTCTAAATATGATGTACTCAAAGATAATGTATTTCCCCCACCCTCAGGCAGAATTCATTTGATGGATGTTTTTATAAGAAACTTGTCAACTAAGTTGCCCCTATATCCTTCTATTTTACCAAATTTAGGGCTTCCCTAGTGGCTGAGACAGTAAAGAATCTGCCTGCAATGCATGAAACTGGGTTTCAATCCCTGAATTGGGAAGATCCCCTGGAGGAGGAAATGGCAACCCAGTCCAGTATTCTTGCCTGGAGAATTTAGCTGCAGCAAAATCATAGTCCTTCTCAATTACATTACACTTAACAGAAAATAAATTCACCCAGTAAAATATAGAAACCCTGTCAAGATATTCTTCCCTTAGGTTCAAGATTCAAGGTGCAATTATTTAATAGTAAAATGAAATATTGGACTCATGGTTTATTTTGTTCAGTCCTTCCCTTGCTGTGGAATAAATACATCCAAGATTTTCTTGTTTACAAGGTAAAATTCATCAAAAGCTTCCAAAGCTGAGGTTTTTATTTTTCAATTTTAATCAATACATACTACAGTCAAAATTTCTAATTGATTTTGAAAATTATCTGAAGAATATTTCAATAATTTATTTTACACATCTCCACTTTCACCTTAAGATACTTAGAGAGATTAATAAAGTAGATTCAGACATTTTTAAAATGAGAAGATGAGCGAAGAGAAACACATATACTATACTTATGCATATATTTGTCTTATTCCACATCAGTTTAATAACAAAAATTTTGTAGTATTACTATAAGTGTGTATAAGTATAGCTATTTGTATTTTTGAGAAACACAGCTTTTATTTCAATAAATACTATGCTATTATTGGTCTGGATGCAATTATAATATATAGATGAACCCCAAACCACCCCAACTGCATTTATGCTTCACATATGTCTAAATAAAGCAATACTGTCCTGTGATTAACCAATAGCAGTGCCCTTTAGTAGAATCCTACTAAAATTTATACTAATATTATCACTGTGAAAATAAATAATGCTGTTTTGGCACTGAATTTTTAACTGAATTTACAATGGCATTCACAAAATTGTCAGATGTTTGATGTGAAACAAACAAAAATATTTCAAAAGCTTTACTTGATTCTGTGATACAGACAAAACCCATCAAAATAGAGTTAAATGAATTTTTTATGTGAAGTGTTTGGATGCAGTTTTCATAAAGGAAAATGTAGTCTTTGAAGTAACAGCTGACACATCTCCCAGGTTTTATGTAAGCAGAGATGCACCATGGCTCTATGGTGGCCATGTTTGATAAGCATATTATACAAATGGTTCATTGTCAACTTTTTGGGGAAGTGGTAATTAAGGAATTGTTTTTATTAGAAGTGAATTTTCATTTTTTTCCACTCAGAGATGCCAAGGCAGCTTGAAAGTGAAAGTGAAGTCACTCAGTTGTGTCCGACTCTTGGTGACCCCATGGACTGTAACCTACCAGGTTCCTCTATCAATGGGATTTTCCAGGCAAGTATACTGGAATGGGTTGTCATTCCCTTCTCCAGAGGATCTTCCAGACCCAGGGATTGAACCTGGGTCTCCCACATTGTAGGCAGACATTTTACCATCTGAGCCACCAGCAGCTTATTGAAATGCAAAAGAAGTACTATCAATTAATTTGTTAATATCTTGATGCTTATATCATATAATAAAGGAACAAACCACTGTAGTAAGAACATTTGTTGCCATGAAAAAGAAAAAAAAGAAGGAATGAGTTTTTTTTTCCTCTTTACTTTTCCTAATAACAAAGAGAACAGTGAGCAGGCCTGAACATTCCTTTTTTTTTTTTTTTTTGACTTTAAGACTCCTAAATCTGCATGTTTGTAACTAAGTTTGCTTTTCTGCCCCCTAATTCTGCAGGGGCTGCACTTCACACCTATTTTTCTTTGACTCTATCCTAAATACATCACAACACCCTTTTTCTTGTAGTTACATATCAGAGGGAAGGCCACAGAGCCAAGGAACTGCTGAACTCAATGACTGGGTTACTGACACCAGCCTATGAGTGTCTTTGAAACAAGGCAAGAGGAAGAAATAAAGATCCCAACACCTTTGCTTCTCATCACTGACTCCTGGCGGCAAACCCTCATCTTATATCAGCCCCTAGACTCCTCAGGGGGTGGGGCACAGTTCTTGAGGCATGAGCCTATTGCATTCCCCTCTCCACTGGCTGGGCTGAGAATTCAAACTACTTTTCTATTACCTCCCAACTCTGTCTTCGTATTTTTTTATTTGACTTCAGTGTGCAGAGAAAGCCAAGATTTTGCCCAGCAACACATTCAAATTGAGGTCTATCTGCTCTATGACAGGAATTCTCAGCCTTTATTTTCTATACTTATTTCACATGCAGTAAATTACAACTTTACCCGTCTGCTACAGGATCCAAGGGATGGTGACCTGACAATGTTATGCTTCTCACCCACCAAAGTGAAGGTCAAGGCAATAAATATGTCCTGCTGCTCCAAGTGATAACAGAAGAGCCCATCTTGACTGCTTCTCTCACCTCTTTAAAAAATAAGTGGGATGCTTTGTTGAGTCACTAAGCATCCTGTAAATTTTCCTTGGAAGAGGGGTGTTAATTTTGCCTCATCTGAAAAAGTTAAGAAAATGAAAATGAGCTATTCTTTGTTTTAACTGAATGAGAATCGTCTTCATTCTACATGCATCTCACATGTATTTGGAGGAGACCATGACATAAGTTAAAAATACAAAGTGAGTATTAAAAGATTTAGGTTTCTTTCCATGAAAATAATATCCCATTAAAATACAAATCTGAGACAAATTCTCCACTGGTCAGGATGTTGTGACACAGAAGTAAACTAGTCTGAGATGATGGAAGAGGATTTATGATCACTGGGGTTACAAGCAATTGGCCCTGACATGTTTGCAAACATGGATCCAGGGTACACAGAAGAGCAAGAGAAAATCAAGCAAAACCAAAAATGGATTGGGCACTATAAATCAGAAAGAAATGATTCAAAAGAAGACAGAAGGATGTAATTTTAATGGAAAAGATTTGTTGCAGGAACCTGATAAAATTTTTAATATTGTGTGCGTGTTGATCATTAATAAGATGCATCAGAGGCACAAAACTATGCATGTATCTTCAATAAAAGACAAAAAAAAATCGTTCTTCTCCTCCTTCTTTTTCCTCTTTTCCTTCCCCTCCATTGCTCTTTCCCTTCCCAATAATCCCCTTCTTTCTCCTCCTCTTTCTCCTTCTCTCTCTCTCATTTGCTTTTTGACATGCTGTTTCTTTGAATATATACTCTGCAGGAACATGACTTTATGTGACTTTGATTATACCTGAGTTACATAAACACTGATGTAGTCTTGCAAGAATGGTTTCTGTGCAATCCACTTGAGTAGGTATATTATTTTTGCTCAGGCTTACATAATGAAATATCACAAAATGGAGGAGTTAAAGAGCAGAAATGCATTTTTCACAGTTTTAGAGGCTAGACATTCATGATCAAGATGTAAGCAGTTCAATTTCTTTTGTCCAGTGTTCTATATCTGTGTACATATCTGTGTCCACTCTTCTCTTTTTATAAGAGCACTTGTCGTATTGGATTAGAGTCTATCCATATAACCTCATTTTATTTTAATTACCTTTTAAAGTGTCCATTCTGAACACAGGCACATTTGAGATATGCTGAGTTGTGTCCAAATCTCTGCCATGGACTGCAATATGCCAGGCTTCTCTGTCCTTCACCGTCTTCTGAAGTTTGCTCAAAAGTCATGTCCATTGATTCAGTGATGCCATTCAACCATCTTATTCTCTGTTGTCCCTTTCTCTTCCTGCCCTCAATCTTTCCTAGCATTAGGGTCTTTTCCAGTGAGTCGGCTCTTTGCATCAGGTGGCCAAAGTATTGAAAGTTCAGCTTCAGCATCACTCCTTCCAGTGAATATTCAGGGTTGATTTCCTTTAAGATTTAGTGATTTGACTTTGCTGTCCAAGGGACTCTCAAAAATTTTGGAGGACATAATTCAGTCCGTAACACCAGGGAAAAAGATTGAACTGATAATACAAATTCTGGGGAAAAAAAAGTTCCTAAGTAGATCTGTAAATATGCCGTGTATCTTAGGTAAAGAGTGAAACATATGTAAAAAAATGCTTATATACATGTCCTGTGTCTAAGCTAAATGGCAATGCTCAATTTGCATAAAGTGCTGAAGTAAAGTATCAAAAATCAATCAGATAAACTAAATGATAGGAATAAATAGTATATAAAAGAGTTTTGGGTCATCTGCAATAGCTGGATCAGGACTGAATAGCTGGAGCTGGATTCTTGTTTTGTGCTGCAAGTACTACAAATTCCTTTTCGGTCAAGAAACTCACACATTGTTTTGCACCAAAACAAAAGACTCGGTAAGGTGGTCTTGCCCTGAAGGCCTGTAAGCAGGGAACAAACAGTGGCAATTAGTCCTAACATTGGGCTTGATGACCTTGGCATATCACCTCTTTAAAAATAATCCTATTAATAAGTCAACTTGAGTGTAGGCATATCACCATACACACACACACACACACACACACACACACACACACACGCACACGCACACGTATACGTATGCTGCTGCTGCTGCTGCTAAGTCGCTTCAGTCATGTCCGACTCTGTGCGACTCCATAGACGGCAGCCCACCAGGCTCCCCCGTCCCTGGGATTCTCCAGGCAAGAACACTGAAGTGGGTTGCCATTTCCTTCCCCAATGCATGAAAGTGAAAAGTGAAAGTGAAGTCGCTCAGTCATGCCCACTCTCAGCAACCCCATGGACTGCAGCCCACTAGGCTCCTCCATCCATGGGATTTTCCAGGCAAGAGTACTGGAGTGTGTGTGTAAAACTTAAGTTGTGTCCAACTCTTTGCAAACCCATGGACTGTAGACCATCAGGCTCCTCTATCCATGGGCTCCAGTACCATGCATTGCCATGCTCCTTTCTTGGGATCGAAATCCCATTGTAGACTGACTGAGCCACCCATCATAAACATGGCTGCTGTTAAGTTGTGTCCAACTCTTTGCAAACCCATGGACTGTAGACCATCAGGCTCCTCTATCCATGGGCTTCTCCAGGCAAGAATACTGGACTGGGGTGCCATCGCCTTCTCCATAAATAAATAAATAAATAAATATATATATATATGTTTATAAATATATCCACCTTATATATTTATGTATATATCCATCTGTGAATTGTCTACTTAGGAAAAGGAAATCAGCAAAAGTAAATGAAAATAATATGAAATGTTGGTCAGAGAGCCTGGTTCTAGAAAAATCTAGGTTCACTCATATGAACAGTATAACCAACTATTCAACAAAACAACCAACCAGACAAAAATTAAACAAAGACACATCTTCACTAAGAACCAGCTATGAGTAAAGTCCGTGGTCTAGGGTCATCACAAGCCAGTTATAGTCACAAATCATAGTGTTGCTTGCTCCAAAGAGAGGAGTCTACATGGCTCTAACTTATAAACCCAGGAGCCTTAGGATCTGTTTCTATCCCTCCGCATCCTCAGAAGACTTGCACATTGAGAAACAAACCTCCATGTACTCCTCATTACAATGGTGCTCAGGATATTAGACATAGAATAGACCATTTATCTCTGTTGAGTTTGAATCGGAGTACTTTATTTTAGGTATAGCGAGACAAGTTCAAAAGAAGAGAATTGCTTTCCCAAGATCACACAATTAATTAGTAGCAGATCTGCAGCTAAGTAGAAAAATTAGCTTCAAAAGTTTCCCATGAAAAGTGACAGCTTTCACCTAGCTGGTCTCACACAGACTCCAAGTTAGAAACCAACTTCCACAGTTCCCTCTGAATGACAAAACACATTATATTAAGCAAATGATTAAAAGAAAAGCTGTCCAAGTAGATTTAATGACCCAACTCTATTTCTTACCAGGTAGAAATGAGAGTTTTGACCTACGATGCAGCGCAATTTATATTTGATGTGGATAAGCTCCGAGTTAAACTTGAGAAGGAATGAGAAAGAAAAAACCAAACAAACATAATTAGCTCTAGTGTCTTTTCATTTTCCTCAAGAACATAGCACATATCTTGCAATAAGATTCCTATGTACTCTCACAACCTGGCCTCAACTGGCATTTTATCATCACTCATCACATCCTTTCTCGTGTGCTTTACCCTAATTATACCAAATGTACTTATCATTCCCTAAACACACCATATACTTTCTACTTTTGAAACTTAACAGATGACAATCCTTTAATTTCTCCTTTATTTATATCTATGGGAAAAATCATTAGCATTTACAAAGTGTACATTCTGTATAGATACTTTACCTTATCTTAATTTTTTTAGTTCGGATAAAAAGTTGACTCTGAGCCTCTAGTCATTCAACAACTTTTTTTTAAATTTTATTTTATTTTTAAACTTTACAATATTGTATTCATTCTGCCATATATCAAAATGAATCCACCACAGGCATACATGTGTTCCCCATCCTGAACCCTCCTCCCTCTTCCCTCCCCATACCATCCCTCTTTGTCGTCCCAGTGCACCAGCCCCAAGCATCCAGTATCGTGCATCGAATCTGGACTGGCGACTTGTTTCATATATGATATTATACATATTTCAATGCCATTCTTTCAAATCATCCCACCCTCTCCCTCTCCCACAGAGTCCAAAAGACTATTCTATACATCAGTGTCTCTTTTGCTGTCTCGTATACAGGGTTATCATTACCATCTTTCTAAATTCCATATATATACGTGAGTATACTGTATTGGTGTTTCTCTTTCTGGCTTACTTCACTCTGTATAATAGGCTCCAGTTTCATCCACCTCATTAGAACTGATTCAAATGTATTCTTTTTAATGGCTGAGTAATACTCCATTGTGTATATGTACCACTGCTTTCTTATCCATTCATCTGCTGATGGACATCTAGGTTGCTTCCATGTCCTGGCTATTATAAACAGTGCTGCGATGAGCATTGGGGTACACGTGTCTCTTTCCCTTCTGGATTCCTCAGTGTGTATGCCCAGCAGTGGGATTGCTGGATCATAAGGCAGTTCTATTTCCAGTTTTATAAGGAATCTCCACACTATTCTCCATAGTGTCTGTACTAGTTTGCATTCCCACCAACAGTGTAAGAGGGTTCCCTTTTCTCCACATCCTCTCCAGCATTTATTACTTGTAGACTTTTGGGTCACAGCCATTCTGACTGGCATGAAATGGTACCTCATAGTGGCTTTGATTTGCATTTCTCTGATAATAAGTGATGTTGAACATCTTTTCATGTGTTTGTTAGCCATTTGTATGTCTTCTTTGGAGAAATGTCTATTTAGTTATTTGGCCTATTTTTTGATTGGGTCATTTATTTTTCTGGAATTGAGCTATAGGAGTTGCTTGTATATTTTTGAGATTAGTTGTTTGTCGGTTGCTTCATTTGCTATTATTTTCTCCCATTCTGAAGGCTGCCTTTTCACCTTGCTTATAGTTTCCTTTGTTGTGCAGAAGCTTTTAAGTTTAATTAGGTCCCATTTGTTTATTTTTGCTTTTATTTCCAATATTCTGGGAGGTGGGTCATAGAAGATCCTGCTGTGATGTATGTTGGAGAGTGTTTTGCCTATGTTCTCCTCTAGGAGTTTTATAGTTTCTGGTCTTACATTTAGATCTTTAATCCATTTTGAGTTTATTTTTGTGTATGGTGTTAGAAAGTGGTCTAGTTTCATTCTTTTACAAGTGGTTGACCAGTTTTCCCAGCACCACTTGTTAAAGAGATTGTCTTTAATCCATTGTATATTCTTGCCTCCTTTGTCAAAGATAAGGTGTCCATAGGTGCGTGGATTAATCTCCGGGCTTTCTATTTTGTTCCATTGATCTATATTTCTGTCTTTGTGCCAGTACCATACTGTCTTGATGACTGTGGCTTTGTAGTAGAGCCTGAAGTCAGGCAGGTTGATTCCTCCAGTTCCATTCTTCTTTCTCAAGATAGCTTTGGCTATTTGAGGTTTTTTGTATTTCCATACAAATTGTGAAATTATTTGTTCTACCTCTGTGAAGAATACTGTTGGTAGCTTGATAAGGATTGCATTGAATCTATAAATTGCTTTGGGTAGTATACTCATTTTCACTATATTGATTCTTCCAATCCATGAACATGGTGTATTTCTTCATCTATTAGTGTCCTCTTTGATTTCTTTCACCAGAGTTTTATAGTTTTCTATATATAGGTCTTTAGTTTCTTTAGGTAGATATATTCCTAAGTATTTTATTCTTTTCATTGCAATGGTGAATGGAATTGTTTCCTTAATTTCTCTTTCTGTTTTCTCATTATTAGTGTATAGGAATGCAAGGGATTTCTGTGTGTTGATTTTATATCCTGCAACTTTACTATAGTCATTGATTAGTTCTAGTAATTTTCTGGTGGAGTCTTTAGGATTTTCTATGTAGAGGAGGGGGAGGAGCTAAGATGGCAGAGGAGTAGGATGGGGAGAACACTTTCTCCCCCACAAATTCATCAAAAGAACATTTAAACGCCGAGTAAATTCCACAAAACAACTCCTGAATGCTGGAATAGGACATCAGGGACCCAGAAAAGCAACCCATGTCTTCGAAAGGAGGTAGGAAAAAATATATAAGACAAAAAAGAGACAAAAGAGGGAGGGATGGAGTTCCGTCCTGGGAAGGGAGTATTAAAAACAAAGAAGTTTCCAAACACCAGGAAACCTTCTCACTACCGAATCTGTGCCGAGCCTTGGAAGCACAGAGGGCAACATAACAGGGAGGAAAAATAAATAAACAACTAAAACCCACAGATTACGAGCCCTATGGTAACTCCCCCAGCGGAGAAGCAGCGCAGACGCCTGCACACACCACTAGCAAGCGGGGGCTGGGCAGGGAGGCCCGGCGCAGGCTGCATCACTTAGAGTAAGGATCTGGCCTGAATACCCCGAGTGCTATCTGAGCGAAATAATTTGGGCTAGCAAACCAGACTCTGGGATATCTACCACGTGAAAAGCCAGCCCTAACCTAAGACACCGCCAGGCCCGCACACGGAACAAAGGACTGTACAGAGAGAGCCAGCTGCAGACTGTCCCCCTCCGGTGACAGGCAGCCAGAGCCTGAAGGGGGCAATCGCAGCCCCAGAGAGACATTATCTACAAAACTGTAAGCAGGCTCCTTTGCTAACTAAAACTTCTTGGGGGTCTTGACAGTCAACATCCACCTGAGAAGGTGTGCTGGTTGTACACCTAGATAACCAAGTGGCGGGGAGGTGATAAGTCGCAGCAATCGCGCTTGCCAAACACCTCATCACCTGAGCTGCTCGGACCTGGAAAGGGCACAAAACGCAGGCCCAAATGAGTCTGCGCCTCTGAGGACTACCAGAGTGCCTGAACCTGAGTGGCTTATACCTGGGAGGTGCAAGCAGCCCAGGGCTGGCCATGGATGGTTCCTGACGGAGCAACCTAGAGCCTGAGCAGTGTGGGCAGGGAGGCTACAAACTCAATAACTTTTAAAAATGGAATTTTTTGCTATGTTTTAGTCACCAATTTCTCACTTTGTTTCCCAGTTTCAAAGACTACACGTTATCTGCCTTAATTCTTTGGGCTTCCCTGATGGCTCAGATGGTAAACAATCTGCGTGCAATGCAGAAGGCATTCAATCTCTGGGTTGGGAAGATACCCTGTAGAAGGGAAAGGCTGCTCAGTCCAGTATTCTGGCCTGGAGAATTCCATGGACTATATCGTCCATGGGGACGTAAAGAGTCAGACACAACTGAAAGACTTTCACTTTCAAAAGTCAAGTCAAACTAGTGTAGAAAAAAAAGGGGTGGAAATCACAGGTCACTTACATGAGAATTCCTATCAGGCATCACCATATCCAATGAATTTAAAGACTTAACTCTTCTCCCACCATCAGTTCTAATGGACAATTACTCTGTCAGAAAAGAAGCCATGTGGACTGCTAAATGTGCAGTCTTTTATGTCCAAGATCAACAGAAAATATGATTTTTTTATCCCAAGAGTTTCAGAAAAAGCTATGGGATTGAGTCTTCTTATAATCATTGATATTAAGCATTCTTTCTTTTCACTTCCTTTTAAACCACTTGTTCTTGAAAGGTGGAAGAAAACTCTACATACAAAATAAAGATTGATGAAGGCAAAATAAGGATGAATATGTCCCAGGGAAATGAAAACCACAGATAGCCATGAGACCAGGTTTGCTTTGTCTTGCTCTCAGTCATTTCCTATCACATGAATGCGTGCATGCTAAGTTGCTTTAGTTGTGTCTGACTCTTTGAGACCCTATGGACTGTAGTCTGCCAGGCTCCTCTGTCCATGGGATTCTCCAGACATGAATACTGCAGTGAGTTGCTATTTTCTCCTCCAGGATATCTTCCCAATCCAGAGATCAAATCTGAATCTCTTACATCTCCTGCATTGACATACAGGTTATTTAACACTAGCATCACCAAATGTCCCAAACATCCCATGACATGTCATGAACCTTCTCTGACAGTAGGCTCTGCTTCATGCCTTCTCTTGGGTTTATTTCAGATGTGTCCTTCTGTCTAATGCTTTTTAGTTAGACCAAGTAGAAGAAAACCAACTCTGAGTTAATTACTTAAAAAGGAGAGAGCTGACTCTAAAAGTAGCATGATCTTAAATTATTAAAGAAATGATATTAAAATTAAGACCATGCAAGTCAATTGATTTTTTAAGAGCTAATCTGAAAATCTTTGTGAGCTGGCTGTTAGGATGGCTCAAACAGATTCAAATTGCTAAGGACTGGTGACCTGCAGGTTTACATCTGTGGCTGCTTCTGAATGAAAAAAATTTTTTAAGACGGCATGCAGTGAGACTTGGAATCAGTCAGTTTTACTTTCAGAGTCTCAGTTTAATTCAATGTAGATGAATAGATTTAGATGTGATTATTTACTCAAAAACAACAAAGAACTATTAGCCACTTACTGACTGCCAAACACTGGAAACTTGCCAAGAAGAGAGTCCCGTGATCTGAATCTTGAAAGAAAAGAATGTATTTGTTAAAATGGCAAAGTAGGGGGCAGAGATTGCATTCCCAGAAAAAGGTGCATTATGAACAACAGCATGGATAATGAAACAATCCAGCAATTAAAAATATATATATATTTATTTATTTTTATTTTTAGCGGCTTTGGGTGTTGTTGTGTGTGGGGCTTTTTTTCTAGTGTGGCAAGCAAGGACCATTCTCTGGCTGCAGTGAGTGGGCTTCTTGTTGCGGTGGCTTCTCTTGTCACAGAGCGTGGGCTCTAGGGTTATAGGCTTTAGTAGCTGTGGCTTGAGGGCTCCACAGCATGTGGGATCTTCGCAGATCAAGGGTTGAACCAGTGTCCCCTGCATTGGAAGACATATTCTTAACCACTGGTCCACTAGGGAAGTCCCCACCCAGTAATTTTGAGTGCCTGAAAGCAATACGTGATGTGAAGAAGTGAAGAGTGAGATTAATGGGACTTAAATGCAGTGCCAATCCTTTATCATCTTGCATTTTGAATTTCCAAAGATGAATCTTGCAAGTTGTCTTTCAAGTTACAATTTAGTAAACTTGTGTCCAGGTTAGAGGGAGGACCAAGGCACTTTACCTGCAAGAAGAAATGGTCATAATATGATTGACATCTGTGTTTGCTTTCAAGTTAAAAGGACAAGCTATGGAACTGCCCGATTTAGGCTGAGTATAATTTGGGCTATTGTTCAGCAAATATTTATCTCCTTTCTCTTTTACTGTGGACATAGCAATCTTTTCCACTTATTGAGGTTAGACTCAAGTCATTTTTCCTGCTTATCCAAAGAAAAGAAAGGAAAACATATATAAATATATTTTATATTATATATATATATATATATATATAAATACATATATATTTATATTGGAGTGGACCCAAACAAAGCCTATGGCCTAGAATGAAGCCCAGGTGAACCACAGTCTAAAAAGGAATCACTGAGTCTAGAACAGACAAACCACAGAGGATATAAATAGTCAAGGGGCATGAGAACAAAATTATTATTGAAAGCTACTGCATTTTGAGATGGCTTGTTATGAGCATTATTGTGGCAAGACTAATTGAGTCTTTTCTAAATTAATTAGAATATCTACTCTATTCTCTCTCCACTCCTTGTCCCAACCATCCTTCCTTTTTCAGTTCACAAAGAGCAGAGTATTTTGGGCTAAAACTATGTGCAGCTATATAAAATTTAGTAGAATGTCAGTACCTAAGAAAAGTCCATAGATAATTTTTTGTTGATTCATGTATGTCTTGATACATCTATTGGTTCTGTGCTGTGAATCATTAGGGACAAAGTCGCACCCTAGAAAGTAGCTCATATTAATGACAACGTCATGAGCGCAAGCATGTTGCTCATTGACAACAGTCGTATAAGTAGGGAAAGCGGTCGTGCTCTGTCCTCTCTTTTCAGTTGAGTGGAGGCTGAAACAAAAGCTCAGGAACCCTATTAGTAGAACTCTGGAAGACATTGTCAGTTCCTGGAAGTGATGACTTGCTGTCTATGTAACTGGATAGAGAATGAGTGATGGTGAATTATATCTTAACCACTTCATTTTATTCTGTTACAGAGTCTGGTCTTCAGGGCTCTGTTTCAAGATCTTGTTTATAGTGACCACACACACACACACACACACATACACACACACACACAGAGTTAGCCATAAAACACCATAGTGGTTTGTTAAAGCACTAACAAAGCATAACAGAGCTTTTATAATCTAGTCTTTGCCTTTATTTGTCTTTATCTGATACCAATTTACCCCTCATCTTGCATCTGTCAAGTTCCCTTCTGCCTGGGGCCTTTGCACCCCATGCTCCTGTTGCTTGGAGCTCTTTTCATTCTCTCTGTTCACCTAATTAATGCCTATTCACATTGTTGCTCTCAGTACAGACCTCCTCAGAAAAAATTTCCCCGAATCTCCAGCGTATATTGGGTTTCCCTGGTAAACATCTGCATTGCCCCTGGTCCATTTCCTTCATAGACCTCATCAGAGTTTGTAATTAGGTTTTTATATAATTACTTGATTAACATATTCTCCTCCACTCTGCTGGAAGAGCTACATGAACTTGCCTTAATGGCAAATTACTATTTGATATGCAAAGCTTAGTGTGAGACCTGCTATATAAGTGGGATGAATATATTAAATACATTCTGGTTTACTCAGAAGAGTCATACTTTGTGCATACTGTCTGGCATAATTACTAATAGTGCTCTCTTTTATTCTTAAAATTGTCCTTGTGTGGACAATACATCATAAAGTCATGGCCTATGGAAAGGATCCCAGTAATATTTGTTGAATAACCCTTTTTTCCTTTAGTAAAAATTTGTTCAACTAAGCCTCTTTGTTCCTTCACATATAATGGTTTTACTCTAGACATGATTGGCTATATCTAAATTTACAACAAACATTTAGCTCTGATTGCCAACTGTGCCACATAGCTCTTTGAGAAGAGTTGAGATCAGTCAGTTACATATTTAAAAAAAGAAAAAATATCCAAGGTCCACTGCTATAATGGTTCAACATTTTAATGTGTGTCATTGATTTGAGACTCTCTAATTGCATTTACTCATTTATATCTGAAGTCAACAATCACATCCAGAGAAATGTGGGCTTTATAGCATATTAGTTCAAGAATATAGGCTCCAGTGCATTATTCCCATGGACTTCTGGTATAAAGATCTCACCAATGAAAAGGACAAAAATGGTATACACAGACACAGTGTGTCTGATATATATGTATTATATATAAAAATCAAACCTGTTTAAAGTAGCTGGAAATTATCCTAAGGTCATACAAAAATGAAAAGAAAATGAAGAAGTCTACTAAAATCTATTAAGAACAGAAGACTTCATATGAATATAGACACAAACATCTTTAACAATATACCAGCAAACTAATCTAGAAGCATATTACAAAAAATTAAAGTAAAAATTTGCCATGATGAAGTGAACTTTATTCCAGGAATTCAAAGTTGGTTTAATATCTGAAAATCAGTTAATGTCATACACTATGTAAATAGAATAATAGACAAGAAACACATGATCATTTCTATTGATATAGGGAAAACTTTTTGGTTAAATTCAACATGCTTTCATAATGAAAAAAAATAACTTAAGAAACTAGGAATAGTAGGAAGCTTTCTTCTGAGAAATGACATTTTTTAAAAAAGATCACAGACAACATTATTATAACTGTCAAAAGACCAGATGATTTCATTTTAAGATTAAGGACTATTAGAAATGCCCATTCTCACTATTTCTATTCAACATTATACCAGAGAATCTAGCTAGGACTATAATATAAAAATAAAAATTAAAAGTATAAAAATTGGATAATGAGAAATAAAACTGGTTGTGAAAATATCATAAACTAAGTGAAAATAAAAATATAACATCAAAATCTGTGGGATGCAGCATTATTGTCTAGGAAATCTGGAGGCACTTGCATGGGCCCATACTACTCGTGATGAACCCCACAGATATTTCCCAGATTGGAGTCAATGTTGTGTCTGAATCAGCTCTCATGGTTCTTACAATTGGAAGAGGACACCCTTCAGTAAGAAACCATCAGGTAACTTCGAAGAAGACAATCTATTATTCACAGATAGGGGAGGGTTTATAGTATACATGAAGATTACAAAATAAGACAATGGAAAGTGAAAGAGAGAGTAAGTACAGATTTGAGGCTCTGTATTTAATAGGGTCTGAGAATGAGTTGTCTAGGATTTTACAGGTTCATTCTTTACTGGAAAATTTAAAACAGAAAAGCAGAAATCAGTTCCAACAACACAAGAGAAGACTTTACACATGGACATCACCAGATGGTCAACACCAAAATCAGATTGATTATATTCTTTGCAGCCAAAGATGAAGAAGCTCTATACAGTCAACAAAAACAAGACCAGGAGATGACTGTGGCTCAGATCATGAACTCCTTATTGCCAAATTCAGACTTAAATTGAAGAAAGTAGGGAAAGCCACTAGACCATTCAGGTATGACCTATGAAACCCCTTATGATTATACAGTGGAAGTGAGAAATAGATTTATGGGACTAGATCTGATAGATAGAGTGCCTGATGAACTATGGACGGAGGTTCATGACATTGTACAGGAGACAGGGATCAAGACCATCCCCATGGAAAAGAAATGCAAAAAAGCAAAATGGCTGTCTGGGGAGGCCTTACAAATAGCTGTGAAAAGAAGAGAAGTGAAAAGCAAAGGAGAAAAGGAAAGATATAAGCATCTGAATGCAGAGTTCCAAAGAATAGCAAGAAGAGATAAGAAAGCCTTCCTCAGTGATGAATGCAAAGATATAGAGGAAAACAACAGAATGGGAAAGACTAGAGATCTCTTCAAGAAAATTAGAGACACCAAGGGAACATTTCATGCAAAGATGGGCTTGATAAAGGATAGAAACGGTATGGAGCTAACAGAAGCAGGAGACATTAAGAAGAGGTGGCAAGAATACACAGAACTGTACAAAAAATATCTTCATGACCCAGATAATCATGATGGTGTGATCACTCATCTAGAGCCAGATATCCTGGAATGTGAAGTCAAGTGGGCCTTAGAAAGCATCACTATGAACAAAGCTAGTGGAGGTGATGGAATTCCAGTTGAGCTATTCCAAATCCTGAAAGATGATGCTGTGAAAGTGCTGCCCTCAATATGCCAGCAAATTTGGAAAACTCAGCAGTGGTCACAGGACTGGAAAAGGTCAGTTTTCATTCCAATCCCAAAGAAAGGCAATGCCAAAGAATGCTCAAACTACCACACAATTGCACTCATCTCACACGCTAGTAAAGTAATGCTCAAAATTCTCCAAGCCAGGCTTCAGCAGTATGTGAACTGTGAACTTCCAAGTTCAAGCTGGTTTTAGAAAAGGCAGAGGAACCAGAGACCAAATTGCCAACATCCGCTGGATCATCGAAAAAGCAAGAGAGTTCCAGAAAAACATCTATTTTTGCTTTATTGACTATGCCGAAGCCTTTGACTATGTGGATCACAATAAACTGTGGAAAATTCTGAAAGAGATGGGAATAACAGACCACCTGACCTGCCTCTTGAGAAACCTATATGCAGGTCAGGAAGCAACAGTTACAACTGGACATGGAACATCAGACTGGTTCCAAATAGGAAAAGGAGTACATCAAGGCTGTATTTTGTTACCCTGCTTATTTACCTTCTTTGTAGAGTACATCATGAGAAATGCTGGGCTGGAAGAAGCACAAGCTGGAATCAAGATTGCCGGGAGAAGTATCAATAACCTCAGATATGCAGATGACACCACCCTTATGGCAGAAAGTGAAGAGGAGCTAAAAAGCCTCTTGATTAAGGTGAAAGAGGAGAGTGAAAAAGTTGGCTCAAAACTCAACATTCAGAAAACGAAGATCATGGCATCTGGTCCCATCACTTCATGGGAAATAGATGGGGAAACAGTGTCAGACTTTATTTTTGGGGGCTCCAAAATCACTGTGATGGTGACTGCAGCCATGACATTAAAAGACACTTATTCTTTGGAAGAAAAGTTATGACCAACCTAGATAGCATATTGAAAAGCAGAGACATTACTTTGCCAACAAAGGTCCATCTAGTCATGGCTATGGTTTTTCCAGTGGTCATGTATGGATATGAGGGTTGGACTGTGAAGAAAGCTGAACGCCGAAGAATTGACGCTTTTGAACTGTGGTGTTGGAGAAGACTCATGAGAGTCCTTTGGACTGCAAGGAGATCCAACCAGTCCATTCTAAAGGAGATCAGTCCTGGGTGTTCTTTGGAAGGAATGATGCTAAATCTGAAACTCCAGTACTTTGGGCACCTCATGCAAAGAGTTGACTCATTGGAAAAGACTCTGATGCTGGGAGGGATTGGGGGCAGGAGGAGAAGGGGACGACAGAGGATGAGATGGCTGGATGGCATCACTGACTCGATGGACGTGAGTCTGAGTGAACTCTGGGAGTTTGGTGATGGACAGGGAAGCCTGGCATGCTGTGATTCACGGGGTCACAAAGAGTCGGACACGACTGAGTGACTGAAATGAACTTAACTGATTTAATAAGGTCTGAGAATGAGTTGTCTAGGATTTTACAGGTTCTTTCTTTACTGGAAAATTTAAAACAGAAAAGCAGAAATTAGGG
The DNA here is from genome assembly GCF_032452875.1 of Bos javanicus. Lineage (NCBI taxonomy): Eukaryota > Metazoa > Chordata > Mammalia > Artiodactyla > Bovidae > Bos > Bos javanicus. The sequence goes on from NC_083873.1 coordinate 107,397,734, forward strand.
CATGGTAACAAAGCAAATTGATTCTAGTTGTCAGGTGTCAAGGCTACCCAGGACTTTCTACTCTTCCTTAATTGTAAAATATTCTCATAGAATATTTTTTAATCCTGACTTGAAGCCTTTCCTGTTTTACCATCCTCTCAGAAGAATGTGGGGAATTTCAGGCCGTGAAATAGCAGAGGTCCTCTGGTTCAACTTTCCAGGTGCCTTTCTTCACTACTGGTACCATCACTCTCTCCCAGTCTTGGTCCCAGGATTGTTGTTGTTGTTCAGTCACTAAGGCATGGGAGGCTCTTTTCGACCCCATTGACTGCAGCACACCAGGCTCCTCTGTCCTAACACTGTCACCTGGAGTTTGCTCAGATTCATGTCCACTGAGTTAGTGATGCTATATAACCATCTTATCCTCTGTCATGCACTTTTCTTCCTGCCTTCAATCTTTTCTAGCATCAGGGTCTTTTCCAATGAGCTGGCTCTTCACATCAGATTTAGCTTCAGCATCAGTACTTCCAGTGAACATTCAAGGTTGAATTCCTTTAGGATTCACTGGTTTGATCTCCTTGCAGTCTAAGGGACTCTTAAGTGTCTCTTCTGGCACCACAATTTGAAAGTATCAATTCTTTGATGCTCAGACTTCTTTATGGTCCAACCTTCACACCTGTACATGACTACTGGGAAAACCATAGCTTTGACTATAAGGGCCCTAAAATATCTACAGGAATATCCTTCTAGAGACAGTTAATCTTATAGCATTGAGCACAAATCTGGTATATGATGGACCTTATACATAAATATATACTTGTGGAAAGATTTAATGTGTGGCCTGGACCAGGTTATAGGTGTGTGCTAAGTCACTTCAGGCATGTCAGATGCCTTGCAACCCCATGAACTGTAGTCTTCCAGGTTCCTCTGTCCATGGGCTTCTCCAGACAAGAATAGTAGAGTGGGTTGCCACTTCCTACTCCAAAGGATCTTCCTCACCCAAGAACAGGACCCACATCTCCTGTGGCTCCTGCATTACAGGAGAATTCTTTGTCACTGAGCCAGATGGGAAGCCCAGGTGATAGAGGATCTAGTTCTAATTCCAGTGTCCACACAAGCAAACTTTAGGTGTTCAGAAAAGCAAAACTAAACATAAATTTTCTTACCAACAGTAATTTTTAATTGGTAGAATAAAATTACTGTTGTAGAATCAATCTAGGTTTTTTGTTTGTTTGTTTTTTCCAAATTCAATGTTTTGAATATCCAATATCATTTTATTCATACATGTATATGCTGCAGTCCATGAGGTCGCAAAAAGTCAGACAAGACTGAGCAACTGAACTGACTGATATATGCTTAAGGCTGACTACAGACTTTACATTCTAACAGATTTCTGTAAAAATGTTCAGTTCAGTTCAATCCAGTTGCTCAGTTCTGTCTGTCTGACGCTTTGCGACCCCGTGGACTGCAGCATGACAGGCTTTTATGCCCGTAGAGTCAGTGATGCCATCCAACTATCTCATCCTCCATCGTCCACTTCTCCTCCTCCAGCATCAGGATGTTTTCCAGTGAGTCAGTTCTGCATATCAGGTGGCCAAAGTACTGGAGTTTCATCTTCAGAATCAGTCCTTCCAATGAATATTCAGGACTGATTTCCTCAGAATTCACTGTTTGATCTCCTTGCAGTCCAAGGGACTCTCAAGAGTCTTCTTCAAAACCACAGTTTAAAAGCATACATTTTTCTGTGTTCAACTTTCATTATAGTCCAACTGTCATATCCAACATGACTATTGGAAAAACCATAGCTTTGACTAGACTGACCTTTGTTGATAAAGTAGTGTCTCTGCTTTTTAATATGCTGTCTAGGTTGGTCCTAGCTTTTCTTCCAAAAAGCAAGTGTCTTTTAATTTCATGGCTGCAGTCACCATCTGCAGCGATTCTGGAGCCAAAAAAAAAAAAAAAAAGAAAGTCTGACACTGTTTCCATTGTTTCCCCATCCATTTGCCATGAAGTGGTAGCATGATTTGCCATGATGATGCCATGATCTTAGCTTTTTGGATGTTGACTTTTAAGCCAACTTTTTGACTCTCCTTTTTCACTTTCATCAAGAGGGTCTTTCGTTCTTTTTCACTTTCCTCCATATGGGTAGTGTCATCTGCATATCTGGGGTTATTGATATTTCTTCCAGCAATCTTGATTCCAGCTTGTGCTTCATTCAGCCCAGCATTTCACATGATGCTCTCTGCATATAAGTTAAATAAGCAGGGTGACAATATACAAATGACATATTTCTTTCCAAATTTGGAACCAGTCTGTTGTTCCATATCTGGTTTTAACTATTTCTTCTTGACCTGCATACAGATTTCTCAGGAGTCAGGTACAGAGTTCCAGTATTCCCATCACTTTAAGAATTTTCCTCAGTTTGTTGTGATCCACAGAGTCAAAGGCTTTGCCGTAGTCAATAAAGCAGAAGTAGATGTTTTTCTGGAACTCTCTTGCTTTTATGATGATCCAGTGGATGTTGGGAATTTGATCTCTGGTTCCTCTGCCTTTTCTAAATCCAACTTGAACATGTGGAAGTTCACATGCTGTTGAAGCTTTGCTTGGAGAATTTTGAGCATTATTTTGTCAGCTCAATGAGTGCAATTGTGTGGTAGTTTGAGCATTCTTTGGCATTGCCTTTCTTTGGGATTGGAATGAAAACTGACCTTTTCCAGTCCTGTGGCCACTGCTGAGTTTTCCAAATTTGCTGGCATATTGAGTGCAGCACTTTAACAACGTAATCTTTTAGGATTTAAAATAGCTCAACTGGAATTCCATCACCTCCACTAGCTTTGTTTGTAGTGATGCTTCCTGTGGCTCACTTGACTTCTCATTCCAGGATGCCTGGCTCTAGACGAGTGAGCATACCATCATATGATCTGAATTATAAAGATCTTTTTTGTGTAGTTCTTCTGTGTATTCTTGCCACCTCTTCTTAATATCTTCTGCTTCTGTTAGGTCCATACCATTTCTTTCTTTTATTGTGCCCATCTTTGCATGAAATATTCCCTTGGTATCTCTAATTTTCTTGAAGAGATCTCTAGTCTTTCCCATTCTATTATTTTCCTCTATTTCTTTGCATTGATCACTGAGGAAGGTTTTCTTATCTCTCCTTGTTATTCTTTGGAACTTTGCATTCAAATGGGTATATCTTTCCTTTTCTCCTTTGCCTTTCATTTCTCTTCTTTTCTCAGCTATTTGTAAGGCCTCTTCAGACAATCATTTTGCCTTTTTGCATTTTTCTTCCTTGGTGATGGTCTTGATCACTACCTCTTGTACAATGTCACAAACCTCTATAGCTCTTCAGGCACTCTGTCTATCAGATCTAATCACTTGAATCTATTTGTGACTTCCTTATATAATTGTAAGGAATATGACTTAGGTCATAATTGAATGGTCTAGTGGTTTCCCTACTTTCTTCAATGTAAGTCTGAATTTTTCAATAAGGATTTAATGATTTGAGCCACAGTCAGCTCCCAGTCTTGTTTTTGTTGACTGTATAGAGCTTCTCCATCTTTGGTTGAAAAGAATATAATCTATCTGATTTCGGTATTGACCATCTGGTGATGTCCATGTGTAGAGTCTTCTCCTGTGTTGTTGGAAGAGGGTGTTTGGTACAACCAGTGAGTTCTCTTGACAAAACTCTGTTAGCCTTGGCCTTGCTTCATTTTGTATACTCCAAGGCCAAATGTGCCGGTTACTCCAGGTATCTCTTGACTAAGAATGTACTGTTTGCAAAAATTGAAGAAAAATGCAGATCAAGGAGGTGATACAAGTTGGTAAAAATGTTATGCTGCTTGTCAAAGCCAGTCATCTGGATCAGAGAATTTTAGTTTCAGAAGTGTCCATCAGGGTTATTCAGAAATTTGGTACTGTAATTTTGTGCCATGCTACCTAATGTGTAAAAAATGACCATCTAATTCACATTAAATGTTATGGCCTGGCCATTCATATCCTTAGAAAACTCATATATCTAAGTTCTAATTCACGGTATGAAGATACTTGGGTGAGGGGATGGAGCTTTTAGGAGGTATTTAGGATTAAGTTAGGTAGTGAGGGTGGGGGCCCTCATAATGTGATCAGTGTGCTTATAAGAATCTGAAGGGAGACCAACATCTCTTTCTCCATTCACATGCTTGGAAGAAAGGCCATGTGAGCCTTTCTAACATGGAAAGGCTGACTGGAAAGAACAGGAAAAGAACCTGACTGGAACCTGACTAGAACCCTGACCTCAGATTTCCAGTCCCATAACTGTGAGAAATAAATGTCTGTTGTTTAAAGCACACCTATGATGGCGCTTTGTTGTAGAAGTTTGAATTAACTAAAATGCATTTAGAGAAATAATATAAGGCTTGGCCATATACGTTAATCCTTGGGTCTGTCAGCAAAGAACACAGGACTTTGATCATAGCTTTTTGTGGAATTTTGACTATGTTATAAGAAATAATCATGTATGTGCTCTTATGAAGAAGCCACATGTATAAATCAGCTTGGGCTACCTAAAAAAACAAAATACCACAGACTGGGTCATTTAAACAATTGGACTTTATTTCCTCAAACATCTGAAATAATTGTCCTGCAGACAGCCAAATTCTTGCTGTGTCCTTATGAGACTGAGAGGTCTGGTATCTCTTCCTCTTCTTATAAGGCACCAGCCCTACAGGATTCAGTTCAGTTCAGTTCAGTCACTCAGTCATGTTCGACTCTTTGTGACCCCATGAATCACAGCACGCCAGGCCTCCCTGTCCATCACCACCTCCTGGAGTTCACCCAGACTCATGTCCATCGAGTCAGTGATGCCATCCAGCCATCTCATCCTCTGTCTTCCCCTTCTCCTCCTGTTCCCAATCCTTCCCAGCATCAGAGTCTTTTCCAATGAGTCAACTCTTCGCATGAGGCGGCCAAAGTACTGGATTTTCAGCTTCAGCATCATTCCTTCCAAAGAAATCCCAGGGCTGATCTTCTTCAGAATGGACTGATTGGATCTCCTTGCAGTCCAAGGGACTCTCAAGAGTCTTCTCCAACACCACAGTTCAAAAGCATCAGTTCTTCGGTGCTCAGCCTTCCTCACAGTCCAACTCTCACATCCATACATGACCACTGGAAAAACCATAGCCTTGACTAGATGGACCTTAGTTGGCAAAGTAATGTCTCTGCTTTTGAATATGCTATCTAGGTTGGTTATAACTTTTCTTCCAAGGAGTAAGTGTCTTTTAATTTCATGGCTGCAGTCACCATCTGCAGTGATTCTGGAGCCCAAAAAAATAAAGTCTCACACTGTTTCCACTGTTTCCCCATCTATTTCCCATGAAGTGATGGGACCAGATGCCATGATCTTCGTTTTCTGAATGTTGAGCTTTAAGCCAACTTTTTCACTCTCCACTTTGACTTTCATCAAGAGCCTTTTTAGTTCCTCTTCACTTTCTTAGGGCCCTGAAATTAGAACCTAATTTAACCTTTATCACTTCCTCACAGACACTAACCCCAAATAGTCACATTGGAGATTAAGGCTTGAATATGTGTATTTGGGGAACATCACTCAGTCCAGCCTCAGAGGGTAAAGAGTCTTCCTGCAATTCAGGAGATCCAGGTTCAATCCCTGGGTCAGGATGATCCCCTGGCAAAGGGAATGGCAACCCTTGATTGGAGAATTCCATGGACAGAGGAGCCTGGCAGGCTACAGTCTATGGGGTCTCAAAGAGTCCCTCAAGACTGAGTGACTAACACTTTCACTTCATAACACTTATGAAGTTATGTACTTCATAAGTACATAACACTTCAGTACCCACTTTTTAATAATTCTAAGGGCATTATTCTTCTCAAAAAAAAAAATTGGGGGGGAAGCTATCTTTTCTCTATGAGCCCCTCATTGTTCCTTTTTAACCTTATATCTTTGCATTGTGAGTCAATATTCATGCTTCAAAAAATATGAAAGAAGAATGCAGTGCTACCTATCCTTGTTTCCCATTTCTCTAGTATGGCCTGGAGATACTGGTCTAGAAAGGACCACCAGGTTCCCATAGAGCATCTTTATATAAATGAGAAGAAATAAAACATAATTAAACACTCGTTTCCTCTGAGGAGGCAGCTCCCTGGTGGGCCCGTGACTTGGCAAGCAGGCTGTATGCTGAAATTTATCCCCCATTCATTCCCATCTATTTATGCATGCAGCTGGCAAAACTTGTGCTCTGTGTAGTCACCATCACTGGATGTAGATATTTCATTCTCAGTTCATCTGAACTTATCCAAGAAACCTCTCACAATCTCAAAAGCTGTAAAGGGGTGAGTTTGGGGTTGACGTGGATACACTGCAATAGTTAAAATGGATAACTAACAAAGACCTACTGGATACACAGGGAACTCTGCTCAATATTGTGTCACAGCCTAAATGGAACAAGAATTTGAAAAAGTGTAGATATATGTATCACTGAATCATTTTCTACGCACCTGAAACTAATATATTGCTAATAAATTATGCTCTAATATATAATAAAAACTTACTACTTCTAATGTAAGAGAAAAGCAAGCAAATAAACAAAAAAACCAAAAGGTGTAAGGGGGGTGAGAACCATGTAATCTTAACGTATCATGGTGTTTGTATCCCTTTCCTCCTTTGGTGTTAGTGATGCTATGTAACTACCGTTCAACTGCATGTGCTTATTCATCATGTTATTTCTGCTCTCAGAGACCATTGTATCTTCTCCCCTTCCCCAAACACACACATGAGCATTCACATAAATTAACAACCATAAACACGCACAGGCATCCACACCCACTCATAACCTCACTCACACACACACATGCACACGTATATAAACTCACGCCCAATCTTGCCCTGTATTTCCTGTACTCTATGCTGCCTTCAGTGTCAAATATTAGCTCTAACTCGCAGGGTTGAAGTTTATTGCTTTCCTAATAAAGGCTGGATTTGGTTGTTTTGTTCTTTGTTTAGCTGACTTCAAGTCCAAGACACAAACTTGTGCAAAAACATTCCAGAAAGTAGTTATTTAAAGCTATTAATCCCTACTGTATTTGCACCTCAGAGAGGGTGTATTCTCTCATCTCATTTCATTCTAACAAAAAGGAGGTGATTTTTAGTGATTGATTATGAAGCATCATCATTGTTTACATTTGTTATCTCACTTGATCCTTCAATGTTCAAACAAGACTGCATTGCCATCTCGAGCTTACAGATCAGGATCTGAGGCTCAAGAAGTTTGCTCTATACTGAAGACAATATACCTAGGTATTTGTAAGTATGGGAGCTTAACAAATTATTTTTTCCTTCAGATCTCTTGCCCATCTTCCAATATTAATCTCACATCTAAAAGCTCTAATACTTTGGCCACTTGATGTGAAGGGTTGACTCACTGGAAAAGACTCTGGTGCTAGGAAAGATTGAGGGCAGGAGCAGAAGGTGGCAACAGAGGATGAGATGACATCACTGACTCAGTGGACATGAGTTTAAGCCAACTCCAGGAGATAGGGAAGGACAGGGAATCCTGGCATGTGACAGTTCATGCAGTTGCAAAGAGTGGGACATGACTTAAGGACTGAACAATAATAACAATAGCAACAAGTTCTTAAGGGCTTCCCCGGTAGTTCAGATAGTAAAGAATCTGTCTGTAATGCAGGAGACCCAGGTTCAATTCCTGGGTAGGGAAGATCCCCTGGAGAAAGAAATGGCTACCCACTCCAGTGTTCCTGCCTACAGAATTCTATGGATGGAGGAGACTGGTGGGCTACAGTCCATGGGGTCACAAAGTATCAGACAGGGCTGAATTGCTAACACACACACAAACAATTCATAGCAATTCTTGTAATTAATATCACATCTCTATCCACCACAGTACTGATATAATATGAAAAATAGGTAACGAGAATGTACAGATTGCATATCAAATCTATTATAATTATAGAAAACTTAAATCTTCATCATTTTTCTTTTTCTTGATTTTACACTGTCTTTACCCTTTTTCTCAATTTCTTTCCCTGATTGTTGTGAAGCTACATACTTTATACTGATTCTGTCTCAGTAAGACTTTGTCTACAGAGTCATGAATGCAACACCAAAGTAAAGATGAAAATTTATTTTACTTTATTCTATTCACATATGTCAGAAATTGGTATGAATATAGAGCTGGGTAAGGAATAGGGAATAACAAATGCTTCCAAAAAGAACTTGTACAAGAAGGAACAGTTTGAACATTTTGGATTAAATCTGGTTTGATGGACTGAATGTATGTCCCTCCCCCAAATTTGTATGTTGAGATCCTAACCCCAAGGTGATGGTAATAGAAGGTGTGGCCTTTTGGAGAGCATGAGGTCATGAGAATGGAGTCCCAGTGAATGAGATCAGTGTTCTTAAAAAAGCAACCAGAGAAGTCTCTTGATGCTTCTACCATGTGAGGACACAGTGAAAAGACCGCCAAATGTGAACCAGAAAATGAATCCTCACTGAATTGAATAGACCAGTGCCTTGATCTTGGACTTCCCAGTCTTCAGAACTGTGAGATAAATGTTTGATGTTAAAAACTCCTAGTTGTTACTATTCTTGTTAAAGCAGCCCATACAGACTAAAATATGGTTTATGTCCTGAAAAGCTGAAAGGGGGAAAAATGTGACAAATAAGGACCATTTTTATTGAATGCTGTATCTAATGTGTTTGAACACTTGTGATAATTGAGAACTTCTTGAAACAACATTCTTTATACAGGTCAGACAGTTTTGGAACTATTTTATTAGTTGAGTTTAAACCTGACTCTCAAAAATGTCTGTTCTTAATTCTAACTTTGGAAGTCACTGACCTTGTCCACATTCATGTATTTTTGGTCTGTTGTTTAGTTGTGTCTGATTCTTTTGTGAACCCCTGGACTGTAGCCCGGCAGGCTCCTCAGTAGATGAGATTTCCCAGGCAAGAATACCGGAGTTGGTGGCCATTTCTTTCTCTGGGGAGAATTTTCCTGACTCAGGAATTGAACCTGCATCTCCTGAATTGCAGACAGATTCTTTACCACCAAGCTACCAGGGAAGCCCTGATTCATGTAGGTGCACGTGCTAAGATGTGTCAGTTTTGTCTGACTCTGTACGACCCCAAGGACTATAGCATGCCAGGTTCCTCTGTCCGTGAGATTCCCAAGGTAAGAATACTAGAGTGGGTTGCCATGCCCTTCTCCAGGGAATCTTCCTGACCCAAGGATCGAACACACGTCTTTTATGTTTCCTGCATTGACAGGTGGGTCTTCACAAACAGCACCACCTGGGAAGCTCAGTTCATGTATAATAATGATGAATCATCCAAACACATGATCATCTATTTTCAGAATCAGCACGATAGAACACCATCTCCATTACGAATCCTCAGTCAGTGGAAGGAAAAAAGCCCCCAGCTGTTTCTTTCTCCTGCCCTACATATTAGTTGGATTCATTTCTTGATATGTGTCTCCCCAGGCCTTATACTAAAACCAGGCTGAACAACAAAACCACCCACTGGACACTCTGTGTCCCTTTCCACTTTTATACCATAAATATTACTGTGTCCTTAGCCTGTAGTGCCCTTCTCAGCATTCCTGTATATCAAAAGTCTATTCATTTTTAAAAGCTCACTTAAAATATCATCCAATAGGCGATAAAACATGAAAGTACGGACTTTGGGGTCAGACAGGATTTAAGTTTGCCATTTGCCCTGAAAGGCAGAGCAAATTATTTATCTTCTCTGAGAGAATAAGCCCCTGGCTTAGGTTCATGTTCCCTGCTTTTCTCTACATAAACTTCCTTTAGGTGATCTCATGCCTTTAAAAAGCATTCATCTACCCTAAACCCAAAGTATTATCTGCAAGAAAACAGTTTGAACTTAAACCATATATGCCCAGCTCTCCCTTGGACATCTTCAGGTTTATATTCCAAACAACATGTCCAAGTGGCACAATTAATATCTCCCTGTACTGTTTTTTTTTTAATAAAAAATAAAATGAAACAGAAAACTATGTTTTTCTTTTCAGCAAAGGAAATTCTCATGAATCTAATTGCTTGTGCAGAAATTTTACAAATTTTGCCCTCTTTTTCTTTCTCCCATATCCAATCTGACACCAATGCAGTTTCTGGAAACTCCTGAGTCCCATATCCATCCAATACCCCTATCCTAGTATAAGTTCGCATCATCTTCCTTTCAGGCCACCTGAACAGCATCTTAAATGGATCCCCTGCTTCTTCTCTCACCCTCTGTTGTCCATTTTCCAGAAAATGACAACCAAATAAATTTTTTAAAATCACATAGCCATTCTGCTTTAAAACTTTTACTGCCTCCCCTTATTCTCACCATGAAGTAGAAGCTCTTTCCCATCATATACAAGTTGTATGGATTAGGCTCTGCATGCCACCTGACTGAACTGGTTCCCACCACACTCCCCTTGTCCACTTGCTTGTCTGCTGTGTTGCTTCTGTCCATTTTCTAGGTCTTTGCTCCTGCTTTTCTCTCTATAATGTTCTTCTGTAGAATCTTCCCAAGGCAGGCTTATTTTCAACCTTCAGTGTTTGACACAATTAACAGATTTCTGGGTTTTCTTTTCCTTGTTAATTTTGTGTTCTGTTTACACCTCTAGAAAAATAGTAGAGCCATAATACATGTCTTGAATATTCTGTTCATAGATATATCACAAATGCCAAGTGTAATGCCTGCCAAACAGTAGATCCTAATACCCAACATCCCAGATCCCAAATAAATATTTGTGCTTGAATGAATGTGTGTTTCAGTGTTGTCTCTGCCAATAAGGATAGTGATAGTCTCTTCTTCAAGATGCATTGGAGGTTAAGTGAGATAATGTTGCATATTAAACTACTTTAGAGTTTACATTGTCTTCTATTTCATTCCTGAGTGTTTGACAGTTTCTGGAACAATGTAAGTGCTTGATATAATCTGGACACATTTTTTTTTTAATTAGGAAAAAGAAGTGTGCTTTGTTTCTAAAATTACACCACATGTCTGAACATAAAAAATGTTAAATCCTCATCTCCCAGCATTTTATCATATTTAAAAGACTTCTAATTTTAGCCATATTTCTAAATAGCATCATTTTTGTTGGCTTTAATTTCAAAATCCAAAGCTTGCAATAAGCAGAGAAGGAACTCAATTAAGCATAGCCCATAGAGCAAATATTTAATTCCATTCTCATCACTCTGTCATTAATAGGGCAATCACCCAGAAATGGGGGCATTGATCATCAGCAATGGAATAATTGTGAAATAATAAAGAAAAGATAGTGCAAGACTATTAGAGTTTTTGAATCAGTGTTTATATCCACTAGTTACAGCTCATTTAAAAAATATATCTTCTCTCTGCTAGGATCAACAATTCTTAGAAACTGACTAGATAAGAGGCACACTCTTCTCTTATTTGTAAGAAAAAGAAATGAGTTAAAAATGAGGGGCCCTGAAAAGATGAATAAGTTAAATTAAAAAGCATTATGCAATTTAGTCATGGTATTAATTGCCCATTCTTGATAAATATTCATAGAATTAAATCATTAAGTAATGATAGTAAGTTTTAGTTTCTATATAGTATTCTTGTGCTTTACAAATTAATTATATCAAAAGAATAACTCTATTTGACATAGTGATATGGGTAAAGCACTTACTGCTTAAATATTTTAAGCAGAAAGAACAGTAAAGCCTCCCCAAGGAGAGGAAAATAAACACCTATGATGTGTAGGTTAGTCTATATCATATTTTCCTATTTAATCTTTATAAAAATTTTAGGTAAGTCAGATTTGGTCCTACTCCATACATATGAAACTCAAGTTTTTTAAAGACTCATTTAAGGCTACACAGCTTGTTCAGAGGCAAGGCTGGGGTGAGCTGATGTGGAATGTCTGAAGTACTGAGCCGGGAATCATGGGGAGCTGGTGGATTAGGTATTTTCTATACATAATCACCCTCTCTGTTTTTATTGGAGTATAGTTGCTTTACAAGTTACTTTGCAGTTGTGCTAGTGTCTGCTGTACAAGGAAGTGAATCAGCCTCACGTATACATATATACTCTCTTAAAATCCCCCCCACAGTGTCCTGTATCCTGTAGAATTCTACGCCTCAACAAAGAGAGTGTTATTGTTATTATTTCATAGACAAAGGAGATCAAAGTTCAGAGAGGCCAGGGTGTTTGCTTGGCATCACACAGCTAACAAAGCAGAGGAGTCATCAGACTGAAATTCCAGTATGGGCTCTAAGCCTCATATTCTTGGTAGCTCCGGTTGTGGGGGTAATAGTCATAGCATAGTCTTTACATGGTCCAAGTTCAAGTCCTTCAGTGACTTGTCAGCCGTGTGACTTCATGCTGGTCCCTTAATCTCTTTGAGCTTATTTCCTTTCCTGCAGAAATGGAGAAAATAAACAATCTCCTTCCTGAAGTTGGTTGAGAGGATGAAATGAGATAATTTGTAGAAAGCTTAGCCTGGTGCCCCTCTCCTACTAATGTTCAGTACACTTGAGTAACTATTATGCAAGTCAAAGTCTCTGCTTTATGATTCCCAGGGTCATAGAATAAGGACAGAAATTTCATAAAACACCTTCTGGCTTCAAATTTAACATCTCTTCACCAGACATGAAATAGCCATATTTATTAGATAATATCATTCTGTCCTATTTTTCTGCTTTCTCATAGATCTATTCTTGTGACAAAAGGAACATTTCAAGGAGCAGTATAAGCGGTTCCCAAAGTTCTCATTAAAGACACAGGAATAGTCTTAGAGCTCCTGGAAATCCCCCAAAAGACACAGATGTGAGGAGAGCTGAGGAACCCAGTCAGCTCACAGGGGAAGATGGAGCTGGCCCAGAATCAGAACAATCAAGCGTGGCGTGTTCTGGAGAAGTTTGCCACCACGCAAGAAAGAGGAGAGGTTTTGACAGTTTTTGACTAACAGTCTCGTGTTATTTTGAACTTTTGCTCCAGCTGCTCTGTGGGGAGGAGATGAAGAAAGCAAATGTTTATTCACTTGGCTGCCTTTCTCACTGTCTTTAGAGGCTCCTCTCTCTGAGGTGAGTCTTTCGGGCACTGACATGAAAATAAAGCTGATGGAACTGGCAGCCCCTGCTGCCCACAGGGACAGAGGTGACACTCAGCAGTCTAGGGAGGGGAAGGAGAATGAAGGGAGGTGCTCAGGCCTCTCCATGTCCCGTCTGGATCTCAGTCATCATCCTGATTCAAACCACTCTGACCTCAAGCCTACACTACTGCAGCCTCCTACTTGGCCTCCCAGCTTCCAGACTTGCAGCCGATCACCTTTACAAAGCACACCTCAGATGAGGCCACTGCCTTGACTTTCCCTCTTTAAAGTCCTACTCTGGAAGAACTGTATGGATTATATGATCAGCCCCTAAATATAGCCAACATGACTTAGAATGACTGACCAATTCTTTTCACCTTATCTGAGGGCTTCTTCCTAATACTCCAGAGCTGGTACTCTTCATTCTCTCATTGGAAAGTCCCAACTCCCTCCTGGAAGTGGGCTTTTGCATATACACCATTTCCTTTGTCTGAAAAGCACCCCGCCCTTGCTTTCTCTGGTGACTCCTTTTCATGCTCAATTCTCAAAGAATAACATGCCACCACTCCAGACCGTGTCTCCCTGGATAGCTCCATTGGGCCAGAAGGGGTCCTGTTATATGCTGTCCCATGCACTGTGCCTTCCTCTGGAAGCAACTCAGTTGACGGTGTGCACCAATCAGAGTCTAGGCAGAAAAACAAAATCCAAACAAACAGCCAGAAATGTGTCCAGGTTTCAGAGGAGGAAATATAAAGTAGATAATTAGTTCCATGACTGATGGAGGAATTGAGAAACAGAACAATAGAAAGTGAGACAACCCAGATATTAACACCAACAAGGAACTACTAGGAACCCTACATGGGAAAGACAAGAAGAAGGGCTTTCACTTCACAAAGGAGATGCAGTCACTGCCAGAGGAAGAGAGGAGGGCAAATGCCCAGTTCCGCTCTTCTCCTGGCCTTCTAAACACATGCTACTAACATCCATCAGTCAGACTGAGCCAGAAGCCCACAGGGCCAGGTACTGTCTAATACTCAGCAGACCAGGACAGGGACAAAGTCTAGACATGAGGGCACCAAGACCCATTATCAGCAGATGTTGTTACAAATGTTTATTTTAGATATTGTTTTATTTACTATCAATTTCTTAGTCTATAAGGAGGTTGCCACAGACTACAACTATTTGTGGTCACTATGGTGTTCACCTGCACAAAGCACTTATTGAATGAGCAGTTTTGAAGGTATCCATCTGTTCATTCACTAGGGCCTCCTGTGGTTCAGTGGTAAAGAATCTACTTGCTAATGCAGGAAGATCCCCTGGAGTAGGAAGGGACAATCTACTCAAGTATTCTTGCCTGGAGAATCCCATGGAGAGAAGAGCCTGGCAGGCTACAGCCCATGAGATCACAAAGAACCAAACATGACTGAGTGACTGAGCACAAAGGCACACTCGTTCACTAGGTATTGAGCAACTGCTCCATGCCAAACAGTCCACAAAGCAGACCCCACCCCTGCTCTGATGGGCCTTATATGTTAAAGGAGGGAGGAAGACAACAGATGAATAACCACGTGAAAGTTAGAAAGAAAAAATGCAAAGAACGTTCTAGTTATAGGCTACGTATGGGAATCCCTGGCTGAGGAGGGAATTCCAGACAGAAGTGGGTAAAGCCTGGAGGTTAAGGAGGCAGGATGGTGGCAAAACAGCAAACAAGAGGACATCTGATGAGTTCAGGGATATGGATTAGGGATAAGAGTTGGAAGACATTTGCTTCTGGTCTTGCAACCAATTTTACATTGAATGAGAAGGAAAGGCACTGAATGCATGAATAGTGTCAGTGAAGGAATTTAAAACTCAACATTCAGAAAACTAAGAGCATGGCATCTGGTCCCATCACTCCATGGCAAATAGATGGAGAAACAATGCAAACAGTAACAGACTTTATTTTCTTGGGCTCCAAAATCACTGCAGATGGTGACTGCAGCCATGAAATTAAAAGACACTCCTTGGAAAAAAAAAAAAAAAGACACTCCTTGGAAGAAAAGTTATGACCAACCTAGACATCATATTAAAAAGCAGAGAAATTACTTTGCCAACAAAGGTCCATCTAGTCAAAACTATGGTTTTTCCAGTAGTCATGTATGGATGTGAGAGTTGGACTATAAAGAAAGCCAAGCACTGAAGAATTGATGCTTTTGAACTGTGGTGTTGGAGAAGACTCTTGAGAGTCCCTTGGACTGCAAGGAGATCCATCCAGTCAATTCTAAAGGAAACCAGTCCTAAATATTCATTGGAAGGGTGGTTGCTAAAGCTGAAGCTCAAATATTTTGACCACCTGATGTGAGGAACTGACTCATTAGAAAAGACCCTGATGTTGGGAAAGATTGGGGGCAGGAGGAGAAAGGGATGACAGAGGATGAGGTGGTTGGATGGCATCACTGACTCCATGGACATGAGTTTGAGTAAGCTCTGGGAGTTGGTGATTGACAAGGAAGCCTGGCATGCTGCAGTCCATGGGGTTGCAAAGAGTAGGACACGGCTGAATGACTGAACTGAACTGACTGAAGGAATAAATGCTAGGTTTGTACCCAATCCTAAAGGAATCATGAAAGTTTTAGGAAATCTCAACTCAGCCCAGCTCACCTCATCCATTAACTGTTGGATTTGTTGAGGCCTCCACAGGTCTGAATCTCCAAGACATTCAGAAATATCTGCTAAAAGGATTAAAGAGGAATAGTGTCTCCTGATAATGTAGAGACAGAAGAAGAGCCATGAGAAGGAAGAGGGAATTAGCAATTTGGATTATGTACCAGGTGGTTTTCTATCCACTGATTTTTAAATTTTGCTGCATCATTGCAAGTAATATACCTTCAGGTTTCAGGTTAGAATATTGAAGTACAGCAAGTTTACGAGACTGTACATTGCAACCTAGACTCACTGGTTAATGATCATTACATGCTGTACACTATAACACTATTATATCTTACTGAATTTTGGCAACACCCTTTGGGGCATATGACTGAGACAACCACAAGGAAAGATTAAAGACAGAATTTTATTTAAAAAAAAAAAAGTAAAGGAACAATAGGCATTGAAAAGGGGGAAAAATAAAACAGCATATCTGTGTTAACAGTTTCAAGATAATCCATTCATTTACTAAAAATTAATAATGGTTGCTTTGACTAAAGCATTTGAAACTCCTATATATACCCACAAAAATTATTTGCAAGTAATCTCGTGGTTTTTCTTAAATGATGACTATACACCATGCATTTACTTGGTAAATTGTTAATTTGAAGATGCTTCAAAGTTAAGAACTGTTATGCTCACTTTCTGTATGAGGAAATGCAGGCACAGAGAGTTAAATAGATTTGTTAGGTTCACAGGACTAGAAAAGAAATACTGGAATTTTGATCTGGTGTCCAGAAGTGCTCTTGAACCTTGCCCAGATCAGGAGGAGCAAGTGATCAGAAAAGATGGATATTAAGATTGGATAAGGGGGGATTTTTTTTTTCGAGGAGCAAGGCTTTAACTGGGCTTGACCATCAAATTCTCAGTGAATTCATTGTTGCTAGATGATTGTCAACCTCTTCTTCATCGTACATTGTCTCTTCCTATTTTGTTCTCAATGAAGGAGAAGCTTGACTCTTATTTTCGTGTTTGATGACTTAATAATTATTGCCATTTTTCCATATCTGTGATAATGCACAGATTCTCTAGAAAGAATGATTGTGTGTTTATTATTCTTGACAAAGGCTTTCCTGTCCTGTCTTTTTTTTTTTTTCTTGTTTCTTTCATGGAGTGTGGTGTCCTTAGACTAGACTTCAATCCTCTGTATATTAAAAGGAAATAGCAGCACCCACAGAATTATTATGAGGATCATACATGACAAAATACTTAAAAGAGTTTATTTAATACTGGTTCTAGGTCTCAGCATTTTGTACTTCTTAGTTCATTTGATTTATAGAGTCCTCGGCAGTGGAGGCAAAGCAAAGTTAAATAAATTCTCTGGAGACAGATAGCTAGCAAGCCCAGAGTTGATATTCAAAGTCAGGAGTTTGATGTCCTTGCTCTTCAGTTCTGGGCAATGTTGCCTCTTTGTAAGTAGGAACAACACATGTAAAGTCCTCTAACACTGAAGTCATTTCATGAGATGTAACAATTGTGACAACTGTGCTTTTCTCTGTGAGAATCATTATTTTTAATTTATTGATTCTTATCTATAAAATAGAGTTAATAATACTGGTAACAAAGTAATTGTTGATAATCAAATTGGATATTTTTGAGTCAAAATACTTTGGAAAATATTTTATTAATAGTATAATAAACATCAGTTACTTTTTGTTAGAACTTATAATTTCTAATTGTTATCCCCATCATTATAAAGCCAAGATATGTTATGCCAATTCTGCCTCCAATGGTCTTGGATTTTTGTTTTAATAAATCTCTAAAACATTTCCTGCCTTCCATCTAACCCACTCCATGACCTGATTTCAAACTTCTTTCTGCCTCCATATTTATTGCTTTTGCTCATGCACTGGGTTCTAGGCTACCATGGCTCCCAAAATTTATCTGCATGTTCCCCTCTTCCTTATTTTTGATCACATTTTTTTTTTTTCCTGAAACTGATTGGCTTTTCCTTTTTTCCTTGCTTGTCCAAATTCAATACAGTGTTATGATTAAATTCATGGATTCCATGGTCTGTCTACATTTAAATTCTGCTGAGCTACTCACTACCTGTGTAATTGTGTATATATTCTTAACATCTTTCAGCTTCAGTCCTGCTATGGTCTGATGTTTATGTCCCTCCAAACTCACATGCTGCAATCCTAAGGCTCTTTGCAATGGCGTTAAGAGGTAGGCCTTTGGGAGGTGATTAGATCATAAGGGTGGAGCCCTCATAAATGATATTAGTGCCCTTATGAAAGGGGCCCTACAGAGCCTCCTTTCTGCTTCCATCCTGTGAAGATACAACCAGAGGTCTGAGACCCAGGAGAGAGCTCTCGCTTGACCATACTGGCATCCAGCTCTCAGGCTTCTGTTCCCCAGAACTGTGAGAAATGAATATCTCTTGTTTATAAGCCACCCTCTCTCTGGTATTTTGTTACATCAGCCCAAGTGAATTAAGTCAAGTCCCTTAACTTATAAAGTAAGTACCTATTCACTGGGTTTTAATGAAGATTAAATATCTGAAGTCTACAAAACAGACTTAAAATATTACTTCACATATAGTAGATGTTAAATAGTTATTATGACAATATAACAATTAGAAATAATCATTACTTAAGGTCCAGATCACCTTACTTGCCTTCTGAGAAACATGTATGCAGTTCAAGAAGCAACAGTTAGAACCAGACATGGAAGAATGGACTGGCTCAAAACTGGAAAAGGAGTATGTCAAAGCTATATATTGTCACCTTGTTTATTTAACCTATATGCAGAATACATCATGAGAAATGCTGGGATGGATGAAGCACAAGCAAGATTCAAGATTTCAGGGAGAAATATCAATAACCTCAGACGTGCAAATGACACCACCATTATGGCAGAAAGTATAGAGGAGTTAAAGAGCCTCTTGATGAAGATGAAAGAGGATAGTGAGAAAGATGGCCTAAAACTCAACATTCAAAATGAAGATCATGACGTCTGATCTCATCACGTCATGGCAAATAGACTGGGAAACAATGGAAACAGTGAAAGACATTATTTTCTTGGGCTCCAGAATCACTGCAGATGGTGACTTCAGCCATGAAATTAAAAGATGCTTGTTCCTTGGAAGAAAAGTTATGGCAAACGTTGTATGTATGTGCTTAGTTGCTCAGTCGTGTCTGGTTCTTTGTGACCCCAAAGGATCCCAGCTCCTCTGTCCATGGGGATTCTCCAGGCAAGAATACTGGAATGGATTGCCATGCCCTCCTCCAGGGGATCTTCCCAAATCAAACCCAGGTCTCCCACATTGTAGGCAGATTCTTTACTGCCTGAGCCACCAGTGAAGCACATGACAAACCTAGACAGCATATTAAAAAGCAGAGACATTGCTTTGATGACAAAGGTATGTACAGTCAAAGCTGTGGTTTTCTCAGTAGCAGGTATGGATATGAGAGTTGGACCATAAAGATGAGTGAGTACCAAAGAATTGATGTTTTTGAACTGTGGTATTGGAGAAGACTCTTGAGAGCAAGCAGATCAAACCAGTCATTCCAAAATGAAATCAATCCTGAATATTCATTGGAAGGACTGATTCTGAAGCTGAAGCTCCAATACTTTGACCACCTGATACAAAGGACTGACTCATTGGAAAAGACCCTGATGCTGGGAAAGATTGAAGGCAGGAGGAGAAGGGGGTGACAGAGGACAAGATGGTTGGATGGCATCGCCAACTCAATGGATGTGAGTTTGAGCAAGCTCCGGAAGATGGTGAAGGACAGGGAAGCCTGACATGCTGCAGTCCATGGTGTAGCAAAGAGTTGGACATGACTGAGAAACTGAACAACAGCACTGGAAATCCAACTCTTGCTCAACGCGTTAGTTCATGATAAACATTCTAGCATAATTTCTCTTTCATGGCACATCATTGAATTTTCTGTAAGACTTTTTTTTTTTTTTAACTGAAGATCCCTCACATGGGATTGCAGATTATTGCAGATATATTCATAGTCAGTAAGTTATTCAGTCATCAATTAGTCAGAATACATATCTAGGGGTCACCTATGTGATTGATACTTTGGGCAATAAATATGCAACAAAGATGAAGAGAGACAAAATCCTTGCCTACTTAAAATATGCACTATATTCATATTAGTCACATCTGACTGTGCGATCGCATGGACTGTAGCCCACCAGGTTCCTCTGTCCTTGGATTCTCCAGGCAAGAATACTGGAGTGTGTAGGCATTTCCTTCTTCAGGGGACCTTCCCTAACCAGGGATCAAGCCTGGGTCTCCTGCATTGCAGGTAGAGTCTTTATTATCTCAGCCACCAGGAAAGCCCTATGGGACAGCCTCTCAAAGAAGGGACTGCAGATAATTTGTGAATAACAAGAAGTAGCAAGCTATGTAGAAATCCATGAGAAGATCAGACAATGTAGAGAGGCAAAAAATGCAAATGTTCTGTGTCAAATATTCACTTGGGTTGTTTGGGAGACAGAAAAAGTGTCTAGTGTGTTGGCATGGGGTGAGAAGGGTGGAGATTAGCAGGAGGTGGGCTAGGAGAGACAGAAGGGGGCAAGATATACATAGAATCTCTGGTGGTGACAATGATTTTAGATTTTATCTTAATAGAAAGCCATTAAAGAGCTTTTTGTGTGGGAGAGAAACATTGTTAGAGTTACAGGAAGACAAAGTCGTTTTGGCTAGTAGGTGTAGAATGGCTTATAGAATTTGGGGTGTTATCACAGTGCTTCAGATGTGGAAAGACTATGGCTTATTCTATATTTAAACACTAAATTTGACAAATTCATAATTTGCCATTTCTTCTACTTCTACTAAATTGTAATTCAATATTTATTAGCTTACTATTTGCCCCCAAGATGACTAGCACTCAAACTTGCACATAGTATATATGACCACTCTCTTATAATGAAGTAATACAGCATGAGGAAGTTAAAGCTGGAAAATGTAGGTGAAAACAGGCAAGATACCTGCTTTATCTTAAGATCAAAATAGTCAAGAGACAGAAGGAAAAAACAAGCCACTCAGTAACTGTTAACTGCTTCTATTTTTATCATTGCAAAAAAATTATGCACATCGAACATAAAATGTGCTTGTCAGCAAATCTATCACATTTTCAACTTTTTCACAGAGCAGCTGATATACAAAGCACTTGGTCGTGTGCCACAAAGACTTTTAAATGACTGACTTTTGGCAAAGGCCAAAAAAATAATCACATGAACTCCGCTGTCTTCCAAAGATCAAGTCTGCTTCATGCCAGCTTGGAGAGAAAATTAAATATATAGCCAGAGATTTTATATTCTCTAGGAAGTCTAAATTTAGGAAGAAAATATCCTGAGGTGAAGAGACAGAAATCCACATTTCATCTCATTATGTTTCCCCCAAAGGTTCTCCCTTTGGTGTTCCTTGTTGAGTGGTGCTTAAAAACACAGCTTGTGAGTCAGTGACCTTAATGCCATTTACTATCTACTTGATCTTGGCCAAGTTAATTGGCTTTTTGGAGCCCCAAGGTCACAATGTGCATGTAAAATTGATAACACATTGATTGTAATGATAACAGTCAATATTTGTTTAGTGTATACTCTCTTCCAGAGGCCATTCTAATACTCTACGTATGTTAAGTCTTTTATAGTTATAACAGTATCATGATGGTTTAGTTGCTAAGGCCTGTCTGAATTTTATGGCCCCATGCACTGTAGCCCACCAGGCTCTTCTGTCTGTGGGATTTCCTAGGCAAGAATACTGCAGTGAGGTGTCATTTTCTTCCCTAGGGGATCTTCCTGACTCAGGGATTGACCCTGCATCTCCTGCATTGCAGGTGGTCTCCTGCGTAACAGGCGGATTCATTACCTCTGTACCATCAGGTACTCTGAAGAATAGCAGGAGGCAGTACTAAAATTACGCCCTGTTTCAAAAATGAGAAAATTTTGGTACTGACGTAGGAGGAGAGGAAGTTTATATCACTTATCCAAGGCATCACACATAGTAAGTTGCAGGGTCTAGATTCAAAGCCGTTGATTTATGGCTTAAGATCCTGAGATATTCTCTGCTGACTATCTACTGTCTTTATCTGTTATGATGCACTGCTACAGAAAGATCCAGACTACAAGGTTCTTGTAAAGATTTAATAAAATGGTGTATGTAAGGCAATCAGACCTGTGCCTGGCATAGAACAAGCATTTAATAGCTATTATTTTTCATACATAAAGAGCAAGAGTAAATGACATCTATATAGTTACATAAAGCAAAACTTCCATATTTTTAAACAAATATTTATTGAATATCTACTGTATGTCACATACTGTTTTGAGTGCTTTGCCATCATAAAGAACAAAAGATACAAAAATGCAGCAGTTGCATGGCTAACATTATAGTGAAAGAAAAAGGATTCCACAGTAAACAGTAATTGTACTAAGTAAATTACATTTTGTGTTGGGATGCAATAAGAGCTACAGAAAAAAATATATATATAATAAGAGAATGAATAAAGACAATCTTAAAATCCAGGTTGGTGGTGGGTGAATATTAGTTTGAAATTGTTTAAAGGGTAGTTGAGATCAGCCTCGCTGCCTGGGTCTAATTTGAGGCTGATGAAGATAAGAAAATTTGGGATTTAGATATCTGTAGGAAGAGTGTTCCAAGCAGAAGGATAGCCAGAGCTGAAGTTCTAAGCAGGGGTTTTGAAAAAAGAAAGTTGAGGTGTTTGAAGTGGAGTGAGTCTGGGAGAGGAGTAGCTGCTACATAGGTAAGGCTATAGGGAGCCTGTCATGTAGAGTTTAAGCACGTTGGCTGCTATTTTTAGTAAAATTAAATTTGAGCACAACCACCCTAATGGGGCCCTCCAATTTATAAAAGTCTTCTGATGTTCCTAGTTTCTTTTTTTTTTTTCTAATTTTATTTTATTTTTTAACTTTACAGTATTGTATTGGTTTTGCCATATATCAAAATGAATCCGCCACAGGCATACATGTGCTCCCCATGCTGAACCCTCCTCCCCCCTCCCTCCCCACACCATCCCCCTGGGCCGTCCCAGCGCACCAGCCCCAAGCATCCAGCATCGTGCATCGAACTCGGACTGGCAACTTGTCCCTTACATGATATTTTACATGTTTCAATGCCATCCTCCCAAATCTTCCCACCCTCTCCCTCTCCCACAGAGTCCATAAGACTGTTCTATACATCAGTGTCTCTTTTGCTGTCTCGTACACAGGGTTATTGTTACCATCTTTCTAAATTCCATATATATGCGTTAGTATACTGTATTTATGTTTTTCCTTCTGGCTTACTTCACTCTTTATAATAGGCTCCAGTTTCATCCACCTCATTAGAACCAATTCAAATGTATTCTTTTTAATGGCTGAGTAATACTCCATTGTGTATATGTACCACTGCTTTCTTATCCATTCATCTGCTGATGGACATCTAGGTTGCTTCCATGTCCTGGCTATTATAAACAGTGCTGCGATGAACATTGGGATACACGTGTCTCTCTCCCTTCTGGTTTCCTCAGTGTGGATGCCCAGCAGTGGGATTGCTGGATCATAAGGCAGTTCTATTTCCAGTTTTTTAAGGAATCTCCACACTGTTCTCCATAGTGGCTGTACTAGTTTGCATTCCCACCAACAGTGTAAGAGGGTTCCCTTTTCTCCACACCCTCTCCAGCATTTATTATTTGTAGACTTTTGGATCACAGCCATTCTGACTGGTGTGAAATGGTACCTCATAGTGGTTTTGATTTGCATTTCTCTGATAATGAGTGATGTTGAGCATCTTTTCATGTGTTTGTTAGCCATCTGTATGTCTTCTTTGGAGAAATGTCTATTTAGTTCTTTGGCCCATTTTTTGATTGGGTCATTTATTTTTCTGGAATTGAGCTGTAGGAGTTGCTTGTATATTTTTGAGATTAGTTGTTTGTAAGTTGCTTCATTTGCTATTATTTTCTCCCATTCTGAAGGCTGTCTTTTCACCTTGCTAATAGTTTCCTTTGTTGTGCAGAAGCTTTTAAGGTTAATTAGGTCCCATTTGTTTATTTTTGCTTTTATTTCCAATATTCTGGGAGGTGGGTCATAGAGGATCCTGCTGTGATGTATGTCGGAGAGTGTTTTGCCTATGTTCTCCTCTAGGAGTTTTATAGTTTCTGGTCTTACATTTAGATTGTTCCTAGTTTCTTGTTTGTGGGAAAAATGTTTCAACTTCCTAGAACTTCCCTAAGTTCCAAAGGGCAGATTCAAATAGTCACTAATTAGAGGAGACAGGGAACGTAGGAACAAAGGAAAGGCTATCAGGAAACAATGGTGCAGCAATAAACAGGGCCCCAGTTCCTCATCAAGCAGTACACACAACAATCTGATGCATACCTCTAAGCTCTTCTGTAGTAACTGAGGCCACCACCCAGGTGGAGGATGGCAACTTCAGGCTGAGCAAAAGTACATAGAGCACAAGTACCTTCTGTTGGAACCAGGAGGCTGATGATTGAGATTCCTGGGATGCCACGCTGTAATTTCCCCACCAACAAATCTGAGGACTGTTCCACACCCGGAAGTACCCCCCAACATAAATATTGCCTGCAAAAGCTCTTTCCAAATACCCATCAGGGAGTTTGAGCTGCCCATGCTCGCTGCTCAGTTCAGTTTAGTCACTCAGTCGTGTCCGACTCTTTGTGACCTCAGGAACCGCAGCATGCCAGCCCTCCCTGTCCATAATCAATACCCAGAATTTACTCAAACTCATGTCCATTGAGTCGGTGATGCCATCCAGCCATCTCATCCTCTGTCGTCCCCTTCTCCTCCTGCCCCCAATCCCTCCCAGCATCAGAGTCTTTTCCAATGAGTCAACTCTTCGCATGAGGTGGCCAAAGTATTGGAGTTTCAGCTTTAGCATCATTCCTTCCAGAGAAATCCCAGGGCTGATCTCCTTCAGAATGGACTGGTTGGATCTCCTTGCAGCCCAAGGGACTCTCAAGAGTCTTCTCCAGCACCACAGCTCAAAAGCATCAATTTTTCAGTGCTCAGCTTTCCTTATAGTCTAACTCTCACATCCATACATGACTACTGGGATAACCATAGCTTCGACCAAATGGGCCTTTGTTGGCAAAGTAATGTCTCTGCTTTTAAATATGCTGTCCATGTTGGTCATAGCTTTTCCTCCAAGGAGCAAGTGTCTTTTAATTTCATGGCTGCAATCACCATCTGCAGTGATTTTAGAGCTCCCCCTAGCTTCAAAAAAAAAAAAAAACTATCACTCTTTCAATTCTTTCCCCATCTATTTGCTATGAAGTGATGGGACCAGATGCCATGATCTTAGTTTTCCAAATGTTGAGTTTTAAGCCAACTTTTTCACTCTCCTCTTTCACTTTCATCAAGAGTTTCTTAGTTCCTCTTAACTTTCTGCTATAAATTTCTGTAGAACTAAAACCCCCATTAAATGAAAGATGTTAGCATTCTTCATTACAGAGAAGATCAAAGTTTGATAACCTCAATAAACTCATCAGGAGACTACTTGAGGCCAGACTAAAGGACCACAGGCCCTGCATATACCATGATCCTTATCAATAACCCCACCCTTGAACTATTGCTATAAAACTCCTTACCAAATCCTCACCAGTAGGGATGCACAGCTTTTGAGGCATAAGTCTGCTGTGCCCCATCTTTACCTGGAAAAGCAATAAAGCTGTGCTTTTCTACTTTACCCAAAACTCTGCCTTTAAAATTTTATTCAGCACCATTGCACAGAGGCTGAGCACCCAGGAGGACAATTAGAACAGTCTTTACAGTACTCTACTGAGAGATGATGGTGGCTCAGGTCAAAGTCAGTAGTGAAAAAAGTAGAATGGCAGAGTTCTGGATATGTTTAAAGTATAGTGCCAAAAGGAATTTCTGGAGAATTGAATATAGGGTGAGAAATGTGAGTCAGTGGTGATGCTAAAGGCTTTGCTCTGAAAGTGCATCTGGAAGTAAGAGATTATCATCATCTGAGGTGGGCAAGGTGATCGGTAAAGCAGATTTGGGGGCAATCCCTGGCCTTTTTCTTTCCACATCATATATAATCAGTCATAATCCATAAAAATAAGAAAACTAATAATCACAAGGGCTTCCCAGTGGCTCAGTGGTAAAGAATTCACCTGCCAGTGCAGAAGATCCCTGGGTCAAGAAGATTCCCTGGAGAAAGACATGGCTACCCACTTCAGTATCCTTGCCTGGGAAATACTAGACAGAGGAGCCTGGCGGGTTACATTCCATGGGCTCTCAATGAGTCATACACGACTTATCAACTAAACAACAATAAACAACAACAACAAAAAAACAAACTAATAAACTTATCTAACATTCATTTAAAGTATATTTTATTTATTTTCTTTGCCAGGCATTGTATTTGAATGACCTTATTTAGTGCTGATAATAAATCATATAGTTTTTTTTATTATCTACATGTTTACAGATACAGAAAACTAAAGCCAGTGAGATTAAAAAAAAAATTGCTCAAGGTTACACAGACATTTTCTATCAAAGCTGGGACACAAATTCTAAAGTCAGCCTTTAAATTCTAAAGTCCAAGATCTTGACAGCTGTGGTAAATAAATATGCATATATAATTCTCTTACATCCTTCTAAATTCCTTTTGCTATTGTTTGGGTTCATACTCCTTCACCATTCTTTGACAAAGCTAAAGCAATAGTCTCATATCTGGCACCCCTTCCTCTAATTTTGCTCTCTGCATATAATTAGAACAGAGATCTTCATAAAAACTTCCAAATTAATCACATCATACCTTCACTCAAATCCTTCAATGCTTCTACATTATCTACAGAATAGAATAAAACCGCCTTACCAATTTACCCAAACTTTATGGCAGACCGACTCAGTTACTCATATAACAACCCTTCACATCCTTGCAAGAGAACCTTCATTTTGGCAATGTGCCCACGCCCATGGAACTAAGCTTGATCAGTTAATGACCACCATTGTTACTGCAACAGTAGTTACCTGTAACTAGTTTGGGGGTGACCAGGTAACCCTCTTCTGTTAATGAAGCAAGAATAGGGTGGTTAAATAAAATACATGGTGCCCCAGGAAACCCTAAATCCAGGTAAGTAACAAATTAATTTTTAGTATAAGGATGCCCCGAATATTATGCTAAACACTGTTTATTATTTATCTGAAATTCATATTTAATTATCTTGCATTTTTATTTTCTAAATTTGGCAATAGTGAACAAAAGGAGAAATCTACTGAAGGCTTATGGATATATCTTATCTCTCTTCCAAAATAAAGGAGAAATTGAAGCGAGTTGGTTTACTCCCACTTTTGCCCTTATGGGACATTTTTCTGGGGGCACTCTAATGATACTTGTTGCTATGGCAGCCAAATTGCAATAATGAAGGAGAAGACAAGAGAATGTCAAACATTCGAACCCAGTGCCCTAACGTCTTTGAGCTATTGAACCAAATCTGAAACTACTTACTTCCAGACACTAATTAGAAGCCGCTGTTGCTTAAGACTCTATGAAGCTAGCTGTCTATCACTTGCCACTGGTGGTATCTTAGATGATGAAGGCAGTTTATGATCTAGCCTCTATTTGTTTCTTTGCCCCACTTTCACTTTACCCAACTCTGAAACTTCCAAATACGGGAGTGCACCTTCTAGCCTTTTCAAATTATTTTTAATCCCAGAACATATTAAGTTCACACACCTGGACTTTTATAAAAGATAAAAATATGTTTCCCTCCTCTGACATAGATCTTGATCACTCTGATCATCTGCCACCTGCCACTCATTCTTTAAAAATTTAATCAAACATTGTAGTGTATTTATTTTGCTTAAAAACCTATTAACTCATTCAACACCTATTTAGCGAATGCATACAATGGTTTGGTCCGTGTGATACATGCTCAGAACAGAGTGAAGACTATAAACACTGTAATTACTCTCTGGTAGGGCACCCAGGCTTCCAAGAAGTAATCATGCCAAGATTTATTTAAGCTCAATGGTGAAAAAAAGTATTCAGTTCAGTTCCGTCACTCAGTCGTGTCCGACTCTTTGCGACCACAGCACACCAGGCCTTCCTGTTCATCACCAGCTCCCAGAGTCTACCCAAACCCATGTCCATTGAGTCAGTGATGCCATCCAACCATCTCATCCTCTGCTGTCCCCTTCTCCTTCAAAAGAGTCTTTTCAAATGTGTCAACTCTTCGCATCAGGTGGCCAAAGTATTGGAGTTTCATCTTCAATACCAGTCCTTCCAACGAACACCCAGGACTGTTTTTTCAGTATTAAAACAGAAAAAGAGAGAATGTAAGAGAACAAATCAGGGTTAATTTAAAAGGAATTAGAGGAGGGATCAACCAGAGTTTCTCTAAAGAAGGCACATTTATGTACACTGGTTAAGGGAGATACAGAATTGCCACATGCCAAGGAATGAGGACAATGTCTTGAGATTAGACTTCCTTGTCTTGAGAATGGGCTTTCCTGGTGGCTCAGATAGTAAAGAATCCATCTGCAATGCAAGAGATCTGAGTTTGATCCCTGGGTCACCATGATCTCCTAGAGAAGGGAAAGGAATGGCTAACTACTCCAGTATTCTTGCCTGGAGAATTCCATGGACAGAGGAGCCTCATGGTCTACAATCCATGGGGCTGCAAAGAGTCAGACATGACTGAGCTACTAATATTTTCACTTTTCACTTTTCTTGAAACTTGAAAAGGCACAGAAGTGAGGTCTCATCTAGAACCTCCAGAAAGAGTACAGTGCCACCAATACACTGACTTTAGCTTCCTGAGACCCACTTCAAACTCCTGACCCTCAGAGCTGTAAGATAATACAGTTGCTCTGTTCTGAGTTTCTAAGCTTGTAGTGATTTGTCATAGCAGCATCTATGGCCATACTACCCTGAACATACCCTGTCTTTTCTGCAGCAATCGGAAAACAGTATGCCTGGGTAGCAGCTGAGTCCATCACATAAGAGTAACAGTAAGGACTACTGGGTAGAGCAGGGGAGTGTTGTACTTATCTGCAGGGCCCAAGGAATTTTTCATGAGGTTTAAAACAGGCATGACATGGTTGGAGTTCTGATTAAAAGGTATATTCTATCCAATGGATGCAAATGGATTAAAAGAGCATATAAGTGGATCCCCGTAGACCTGTTGCAAAGGCAGTAGAGTGGTCCATGCAAGAGTGATGCTGATAAGATAAAGGGGTGACAGTGGTAACAAAGTGGAGTGGTCAGACTGAGAGCTTTGTAAAGGCTATAGGTACTGAATTTAGAGAATGTGTGTGGGTGTGTGGTATATAGTATCAGTTCAGTTCAGTCGTTCAGTCAAGTCAGACTCTTTGGGACCCCATGGATCGCAGCATGCTGGGACTCCCTGTCCATAATCAATACCCAGAATTTACTCAAACTCACGTCCATCGAGTCGGTGATGCCATCTAGCCATTTCATACTCTGTCATCCCCTTCTCCTCCTGCCCCCAATCCCTCCCAGCATCAGACTCTTTTCCAATGAATCAACTTTTTGCATGTGGTGGCCAAAGTATTGGAGTTTCAGCTTTAGCATCATTCCTTCCAAAGAACACCCAGGGCTGATCTCCTTTAGAGTGGACTGGTTGGATCTCCTTGCAGTCCAAGGGACTCTCAAGAGTCTTCTCCAACACCACAGTTCAAAAGCATCAATTCTTCGGTGCTCAGCTTTCTTATTTTTTTTTTAAATTTTATTTTATTTAACTTTACAATATTGTATTGGTTTTGCCATATATCAAAATGAATCTGCCACAGGTATACATGTGCTCCCCATCCTGAACCCTCCTCCCTCCTCCCTCCCCATACCATCCCTCTGGGTCGTCCCAGTGCACCAGCCCCAAGCATCCAGTATCATGCATCGAACCTGGACTGGCAACTTGTTTCATATATGATATTATACATATTTCAATACCATTCTCCCAAATCATCCCACACTCTCCCTCTCCCACAGAGTCCAAAACACTGTTCTATACATCAGTGTCTCTTTTGCTGTCTCGTATACAGGGTTATTGTTACCATCTTTCTAAATTCCATATATATGCATTAGTATACTGTATTGGTGTTTTACTTTCTGGTCACAGTCCAACTCTCACATCCATACATGACCACTGGGAAAACCATAGCCTTGACTAGAAGGACCTTTGTTGACAAAGTAATATCTCTGCTTTTCAATATGCTATCTAGGTTGGTTATATCTTTTCTTCCAAGGAGTAAGAGTCTTTTAATTTCATGGCTGCAGTCACCATCTGCAGTGATTTTGGAGCCCCCGAAAATAAAGTCTGACACTGTTTCCACTGTTTCCCCATCTATTTCCCATGAAGTGATGGGACCAGATACCATGATCTTCGTTTTCTGAATGTTGAGCTTTAAGCCAACTTTTTTCACTCTCCTCTTTCACTTTCATCAAGAGGCTTTTTAGTTCCTCTTCACTTTCTGCCATAAGAGTGATGTCATCTGCATATCTGAGGTTATTGATATTTGTCCCAGCAATTTTGATTCCAGCTTGTGCTTCTTCCAGCCCAGTGTTTCTCATGATGTACTCTGCATAGAAGTTAAATAAGCAGGGTGACAGTACACGGCCTTGATGTACTCCTTTTCCTATTTGGAACCAGTCTGCTGTTCCATGTCCAGTTGTAACTGTTGCTTCCTGACCTGCATATAGGTTTGTCAAGAGGCAGGTCAGATGGTCTGGTTTCAGAATTTTCCACAGTTTATTGTGATCCACACAGTCAAAGGCTTTGGCATAGTCAATAAAGCAGAAATAGATGTTTTTCTGGAACTCTCTTGCTTTTTCAATAATCCAGTGGATGTTGGCAATTTGATCTCTGGTTCCTCTGCCTTTTCTAAAACCAGCTTGCACATCTGGAAGTTCACGGTTCATGTATTGCTGAGGCCTGGCTTGGAGAATTTTAAGCATTACTTTACTAGCATGTGAGATGATGTAATAGTGTACTGGTTTGAGCATTCTTTGTCATTGCCTTTCTTTGGGATTGGAAGGAAAACTGACCTTTTCCAGTCCTGTGGCCACTGCTGAGTTTTCCAAATTTGCTGGCATAGTGAATGCAACACTTTCACAGCATCATCTTTCAGGATTTGACATAGCTCAACTGAAATTCCATAACCTCCACTAGCTTTGTTCATAGTGATGCTTTCTAAGGCCCACTTGACTTCACATTCCAGGATGTCTGGCTCTAGGTGAGTGATCACAACATGGTGATTATCTGGGTCATGAATATCTTTTTTATACAGTTCTTCTGTGTATTCTTGCCACTTCTTTTTGATATCTTCTGCTTCTGCTAGGTCCATACCATTTCTGTCCTTTATAGAGCCCATCTTTGCATGAAATGTTCCCTTGGTATCTCTAATTTTCTTGAAGAGATCTCTAGTCTTTCCCATTCTGTTGTTTTCCTCTATTTCTTTGCACTGATCACTGGGGAAGGCTTTCTTATCTCTCCTTGGTATTGTTTGGAACTCTGCATTCAGATGCTTATATCTTTCCTTTTCTCCTTTGCTTTTTGCTTCTCTTCTTTTCAAAGCTATTTGTAAGGCCTCCTCAGACAGCCATTTTGCTTTTTTGCATTTCTTTTCCATGGGGATGGTCTTGATCCCTGTCTCCTGTACAGTGTCATGAACCTCAGTCCATAGTTCATCAGGCACTCTATCTATCAGATCTAGGCCCTTAAATCTATTTCTCACTTCCACTGTATAATCATAAGGGATTTGATTTAGGTCATACCTGAATGGTCTAGTGGTTTTCCCCACTTTCTTCAATTTAAGTCTGAATTTGACAATAAGGAGCACATGATCTGAGCCACAGTCAGCTCCTGGTCTTGTTTTTGCTGACTGTATAGAGCTTCTCCATCTTTGGCTGCAAAGAACATAATCAATCTGATTTTGGTGTTGACCATCTGGTGATGTCCATGTGTAGAGTCTTCTCTTGTGTTGTTGGAAGAGGATGTTTGCTATGACCAGTGTGTTCTCTTGGGAAAACTCTATTAGCCTTTGTCCTGCTTCATTCCGTATTCCAAGGCCAAATTTGCCTGTTACTCCGGTGTTTCTTGACTTCCTACTTTTGCGTTCCAGTCCCCTATAATGAAAAGGACATCTTTTTTGGGTGTTAGTTCTAAAAGGTCTTGTAGGTCTTCATAGAACCATTCAATTTCAGCTTCTTCAGCATTACTGGTTGGGGCATAGACTTGGATTACTGTGATGTTGAATGGTTTGCCTTGGAAATGAACAGAGATCGTTCTGTCATTTTTGAGATTGCATCCAAGTACTGCATTTCAGACTCTTTTGTTGACCATGATGGCTACTCCACTTCTTCCAAGGGATTCCTGCCTGCAGTAGTATATATAATGGTCATCTGAGTTAAATTCACCCATTCCAGTCCATTTCAGTTCGCTGATTCCTAGAATGTCATTGGTCACTCTTGCCATCTCCTGTTTGACCACTTCCAATTTGCCTTGATTCATGGACCTAACATTCCTGGTTCCTATGCAATATTTCTCTTTACAGCATCGGACCTTGCTTCTATCACCAGTCACATCCACAACTGGGTGTTGTTTTTTCTTTGGCTCCATCCCTTCCTTCTTTCTTGGGTTATTTCTCCACTGATCTCCAGTAGCATATTGGGCACCTACTGACCTGGGGAGTTCCTCTTTCAGTATACTCTCATTTTGCCTTTTCATACTGTTCACGGGGTTCTCAAGGCAAGAAAACTCAAGTGGTTTGCCATTCCCTTCTCCAGTGGACCACATTCTGTCAGACCTCTCCACCATGACCCGCCCATCTTGAGTGGCCCCACAGGGCATGGCTCAGTTTCACTGAGTTAGACAAGGCTGTGGTCCTAGTGTGATTAGCATAGATGGTATTATTTTTTACTCCCATGTGCTAGAGAAAACTCTTGAGAATCCCTTGGATTGCAAGAAGATCAAACCGGTTAATCCTAAAGGAAATCAGTCCTGAATATTCATTGGAAGGACTGATGCTAAAGCTGAATCACCCATACTTTGGCCACCTGATGGTAAGAGCCAAATCATTGGAAAAGACTCTGATCCTGGGAAGGACTGAAGGCAAGAGGAGAAGGTGGCGGCAGAGGATAAGATAGTTAGATAGCATCACGGACTCAATGGACATGAATTTGAACAAACTCCAGGAGATAGTGAAGGACAGGGAAGCCTAGCATGCTTCAGTCTATGGGGTCACAAAGATTCAGACGTGACTTAGTAACTGAACAACAACAATTTCTGTCTTGAACTAAAAGGAGGGCGGAGCTATTATTTGTGGAATGAGAGAAATATGCTTAGGATCAAATGTGCCCTACAGGCTTGAGGGAGATTATGAGATAAGTTCTATTAATTTTGATAAATTTTGGAAATAGCCTAGGGGAAAATGTTAGTGGGTACCTTGTAAGTGGGTCTGGACTTCAGGAGAGCAATCAAGTCTGGGTGTATAAGTTTGGCAACAGATGGGACTATATACTGATACCAAAAGTTTGCCTCTGTGCCCTGGTGCCAAATCAAATCTCAGAGCATTGGGAGAAGTAGAAGAAAATAGCTTTATTGCTTTGGCAGGCAAAGGGGATCACTGTGGCTCCTGGCTTGAAATACTGTGTGCCTCAAGTTGGGAGTATTTGGTAAGGAGTTTTATAGCAGTGGTTCAAGGGTGGAGTTGCTGACAAGATTAGGGGATGTGGAGGGCAAGTTCAGTTCAGTCGCTCAGTCATGTCCAACTCTTTGTGAACCCATGGACTGCAGCATGCCAGGCTTCCTTGTCTATCACCAGCTCCCAGAGTTTTCTCAAACTCATGTCCATCGAGTTGGTGATGCCATCCAACCATCTCATCCTCTGTCATCCCCTTCTCCTCCTGCTTTCAATCTTTCCCAGCATCAGGGTCTTTTCCAATGAGTCAGTTCTTCACATCAGGTGGCCAAGGTATTGGGGTTTCAGCTTCATCATCCTGTCCTGCCGGGGTCCTGCCCCGGCTGATCCAGGGTATTCGAAGCGGGGACGGCGTCGGCGACCTATTTATTTAAATATTTTATCAAAGATATAAAGAGTAATAGGATGAGGATAGCTCAGTAGGAAAATTCAGTGGAGAAAAGAGGCTGAGTAGCTTGGTTTACGCGGGGGACCAATAAAACTTCAAGACAAGAAGCTTGCACCACTTACGTAGGCCGCAGGCGTCCTTCCGTTCTCCCGAAGGAGAGGAGACACTGAGGCCTCCCCGGTCGGATCTTAGAAGCCCAGGCATAATTAGTAAGCATGGTGGGTTCCGCGCTCCAGATGGAGACTCAACCAGAGTGAGAGAGAGAGCGACATGGGGAGACCAGTATTCCGAGAAACTGATCCCAATTCTTTATTTTCCAGAGTCTGTTTTTATACACTAAGATGTTATACAAAAGTCACGTGGGGACAGCAGTCCTGACTTTTATTAAAGTCAGGTGCTTCACACAAATGTATAAGAGGTCTTAGGGGTGTTACATCATCTTCTGGCCAGGGGGGCCTGCTGACAATTTACGACCCTCTCCTTGTGACAGCGGTCAGTCAATCAGGACACTTATTTCTCCAGGGCTGATTATTCTCAAAACAGACGCCACCCAAATAAAGTTACATTCCTACAGGGTGAGGGTATAGTGGGTTTTAGTTAAGGAAAGAATTTACTTAGCCTAAGGTCTAACGTGATTAATATCAAAGGTTAATTCTATATATTCATTAATGTATGTAAGGGCAGGGGATGTGGAGACTTAGCAACAAACATTGGCTCAACAAATGAAAAACCCTTCACCAACACAATTTCTAATCAGCCCATTATACTTATACTAATAGTTTTCTAACTTCTCTAAAGAACCTGTTTTTAGAGGGTTTAAAGCATCTTGTGCCTCTCACGGTTGGGAGGCTATGAGCAATCACATGTGGCTGGACGAGCCTGTCAGGCAGGCTAGAGAACCTTCAGAGGAGTTTGTAGGTTAAAACACTCTTATCACGCCCAGGAATTATTATTAACTGGAGCTCTAGGTTAACTCCTTCTCCGAAAGAGGTGGTGGGGGACAGCCCCCCGTAAAGTCAGAGGTGTAGGTAAGAGCACAAAGTAGTAAAGTAGGCAGGCTCTGGTTATGGGGGTAGACGCTCGGGGATTTCCAGGGGGACTCCTGAGGCTCGATCCCACCTTTGCGTATGTCGAGCCTCCTTCCTCATGACCTTTGCCATGGGCGGAGTACCTCACTCTGGCCCCCAACACTGTCCTTCAAGTGAAAATTCAGGGTTGATTTCCTTTAGGATGGACTGGTTTGATCTCCTTGCTGTCCAAGGTTAGTCATAATACATCAATAAATATGTTTAGTCAAGGACTTTTAGGAAGCATGCATTTCTTGACTGATAGCAAAAAGGAATTTGTTTGAGCTCATGTCCAGTGTTGGTATAATAAGATACTCAGCCACTATCAATAATTTTTTAAATAATACCAAAGAAAGATTAAACAGGAATCCTTCTGATTATATGTGACTGCTTTCCTCTCCAAAGCTTCCTGCCTGGTCAGTTGATGAAGAACTTGAGCTTTTGGGAAATTGTCCAATCCCAAAGGGAGGATTTGGGCATTTTTCCCAGGAAAATACTTTCAGGAGACAAATAAAGATTTATAAAGGTAAAAAGAAATCAAGCATAAGTGGAACAATATTTTGAATGATCTAGTTATTATTTTATCAGAAATGTGTGAAGCTAACACTCAAAATGCAGACATGTGCAAAATAGGATTCAGCAGAAGTAACTTGTTTTGTTCGAAATTTCAATGATACAAAGATTTATGTTTTATACAGGTGCTTCTACTTGAAGGAAACATGCAACAGATATCTTTGGAAATTATTTACTTTTCAGATTTGTTTCTTTCCATTAAAAAAAATCTTAATCTCTGAATTTGTTTTAGTTAGTGAACCATCTATCTTTCTAAGAGTGAGATTTATGCATTCCACTTCATTTGCGTGTAACTTTTCAAAACACAGCTATTGCAAATTTGATGGTCCAGTAATACTTGATGTCCTTGGATGTAAGAAACATTTCCCTGATATATATCCTGTTTATTTTTGAAATTATTTTTCCTGGAAGATTTTACATTAGTTCCTTCAAGAGACTTTCACTGACTAAAAACCTGGAATAAGGTATCTGTCACATCTCCCTAACTACTGCCCCTATGTTTTCATTGCAAATTGTGCTGTTCCTTATCACTGCATTTATATAAAATTTAATTCTCTTCTAAAAT
The DNA here is from genome assembly GCF_032452875.1 of Bos javanicus. Lineage (NCBI taxonomy): Eukaryota > Metazoa > Chordata > Mammalia > Artiodactyla > Bovidae > Bos > Bos javanicus. Next base: position 107,433,722 of record NC_083873.1, read on the forward strand.
TGATAACCAAGAAGGCCATACTGTGTAACACAGGGAAGTCTGATCAACTTTATGTGGCAGGCTGAATAGGAGGGGAGTTTGGGGGTGAATGATACATATATAGGTATGGCTGAGTCCCTCTGCTGTACACCTGAAGCTATCACAACATGTTAGTTGGCTCTCAGTTCAGTTCAGTTTAGTTGCTCTGTCATGTCTGACTCTTTAGGACCCCATGTACTGCAACACTCCAGGGTTCCCTGTCCATCACCAACTCCCAGAGCCTATCCAAACTCACGTCCATCGCCATCAGTGATGCCATCCAGCCAGCTCATCCTCTGTCATCCCTTCTCCTCCTGCCTTCCATCCTTCCCAGCATCAGGGTCTTTTCCAATGAGTCAACTCTTTGCATGAGGTGGCCAAAGTATTGGAGTTTCAGCTTCAGCGTCAGTCCTTCCAATGAACACCCAGGACTGATCTCCTTTAGGATTGACTGGTTTAATCTCCTTGCAGTCCAAGGGAATCTCAAGAGTCTTCTCCAACACCACAGTTCAAAAGCAGCAATTCTTCTACACTCTACTTTCTTTATAGTCCAACTCTCACATCCCTACCTGACTACTGGAAAAATCATAGCTTTGACTAGATGGACATTTGTTGGTAAAGTAATGTCTTTGCTTTTTAATATGCTGTCTAGCTTGGTCATAGCTTTTCTTCCAAGGAGCAAGTGTTTTTTCAATTTCATGGCTGCAGTCACCATCTGCAGTGGTTTTGGAGACCATAAAAAATAAAGTCTCTCAGTGTTTCCACTATTTTCCTATCTATTTGCCATGAAGTGATGGGACATAGGTATGACTGAGTCCCTCTGCTGTCCACCTGAAGCTATCACAACATTGTTAATTGACTATACTCCAATATAAAATAAGAGTTGAAGAAAATAGTCTCTTTTATAACCCCATCTGATTTGTTATTTACATTTTCACACAATTGTTGCATAACAAACCCAAATACTCTTTAACATGCATATATTATTACATATACATGTAATAAACATCTATTTATCTTACAATCTACAAGGTTTATCTGATCTGCACGGTGCTCATTCATGCATTTGTAGTCAGTTTCAGATAGGCTAGGAATCTGTACTTATCTGGGTTAGAAAGTGACCATCTGTGAGCTCATTTGGGATGCCCTTTGCCTGAAAAACTGAGATACCTCAACTCTGTCCCTCATGTTTCAACTTCTAGTATGGGCAGTCTCAGACATGTTCTCACGTTCGTGGTAGAAGGAGAATAATCCCAGTCAAGCTTCAACTTCTAGTATGGGCAGTCTCAGACATGTTCTCACATTCGTGGTAGAAGGAGAATAATCCCAGTCAAGCAGTGTTGAAGTCTCTACTTGCGTGGTGTTTTTAAAGATTCCTTGGCCAAATAATTCATGGCTGAATCTAGTGTCAAGAGTAAAGCAGACCCCATTCACAGGAATGGGAGGAGATTTCAGGTCACATGCCAAAGCGCATGAATGCCAAGATGAGTGAATACTTAACACGGTCGGTTCGCTGCAAGTCTCTGTTAATGATGAGGTCAATAATAGCAAAGAATGTATTTAAGCACAGTCTTTTTATCCAAACTACGTGCGTATAAATCCCAGCTTCTGTATATAAAAGCTGTGCAATTTTGTATGCCTTACTTATCCCCTCTCTGTTTTGATTTTCTCATTTATAGAATGGTGATAATATTATCCACTAATAGATTTATCATATAGAAGAAAAGTGTTATTACATGTAAATTTGTCAGAATATTTCACGGAACAAAGAAAACACTTAATAAATTAGCTATTAGTAGTAGTAGTAGTAGCAGCAGTATTTTTGCTTAGAATTAAGGCTCAAGAATTAATTTTGAATTAAACTTTGGATGATATATAAGGAGTATTGGAGTGTGTATTAAAACAAAACTTGCTTGCCCTATCAAATTCTAATTTTAGTAGTTAAGCATAATGAAAGGTTAAATTCTGTTCATAAAATAGTACAAGTGTTTCTAACCAAGAGTATCTTTCCTCTGTGCATCTCACCTGAGTCTAGCCAAAATAAGTGTTCAGGGAAAATTTATCCCAGTCTGTACAGGAGGCAATATTTCCACTTAACATCTACAGTCTTGCAGACAGTGGTGATGTAGTAGACATTGTAATATGTGAGTATCTAAACCCTCATTTAGAAATTAAGAACCACATACCCAGCTTCTATGGGAGCTTTCAGTCAGCAATCCTAAGCTTTAGCCCTCTCTGGGACCATCTCATCTCAAGAGAGCTGCTTACTCTCTCTTGTGAGGCCAGCTTCCAATGACTGATCGAAACAGGTATATGAAGGACTGCTCTCCTATTTCAACATGGAGTAGCTCTTCCGCGTCATCCCATCTACTGAGTTGCTCATGGAGTTGACTAAGTCTTCCATGGAAACTGCATCACAAATTGATCTCTCCCTCCTCAGTTTTTCATTTGTCTTCCACCTCCACAGGTGTTGCCTTCAAGAGGACCTCCAATAATCCTCCTGAACCCCCATCTCCATCTCAGCATCAGCTTCCTGGAGAATCCCACCTGCAAAAGGTTGTATGAAAACTCAGTGGACCACCTGAGTGAGAATCTGGAGTCTACACAGTGCTATAAGCAATGAGTTTGAAACACGGTGTTTTTGTTGTTGTTGTTTGTTTTGTTAATTTATTTGTTTTTGGTTAGCTTGTTTTAATCTACAATGTTCACCACATCATGAAAAAGGTTCCTTAAAACAGCTTTTGCATATTATACAGAGAACACAGTACCCCTCTTCAATATATTTTACATTCAGCAAATGATATGGTCGTGCATTTTCCATTTCTGATACCATATTAATTTTCCTAATGCACTGTATTTAGGGAGTGCATACTATACAAATTGATTAAGTTAACAGACAAATGAGTATAGGGTTCTAACTCATGAAACTTTTTTTTTCTACTCTGAATACTGTTTTTTGAGGTATAAAATTAGGCTTAGATACTGAAATTAAAACACTAAAATAATGACAGTCTGGAGGCTGCCTCACATACAAGAAATCCTCAGTTATTGGAAAGAAGCAAAATTTTAGGAAATAAATTGGAAAAACAGAGGATTGGTAACAATGTCAGACTTATGAAAGTGAGGTAATGAAATAAAGAAGCACTTAAGTAAGAAATTATGCCAAATCACAGAAGATATTTTGATGCTATTTGAGAATACCATTTCATGTTGACCTTTACGTTAGAAGATGTGATTGCTGACAGCCATGCTTTTGGAGATGATGAATGCTAAATAGAAAGGTTGGGTTTCTTTTTGGATTTGCATAGCAGGTTGCTGATATCTTTGAGTGTGTTGAGAGTTAGTTATCCACACTGAGTGGCTTCTAGAAACCGTGGGCGCCATCCACCATGTTCTTCATGACCACACATTGTCCACAATGTGACAGCATGAAATTACACAATTCAACCATGCCCTTCCACTGGCTAAAGTCATTCACAGATTCTTCATTATCTGAAGGGTAAAGTTGAAAGTCTTTATTGTGGCATAAACTATGCATCAGAATTTGACCCATTTCATGTTCCAATGATATCAGATATCTCACAGTTCCTATTTATTTTAATTTGGCCAACAGCTCTTCCCATTTCTTCTGGTAAAAAGCACTTATATTTCCTTTGGGAAAAGGAACCATCCATTCATGTGTTTTTCTAGGGGGACTGTCAATCTCAATGTCCTGGCTGTCCCATTGCCAAGAGAAGCATATGGCCTAGGCAGACTATAGGCTTGATTCAAGGTAGTTGCATGAGGGCCAAAGACATCAGTGAACATTGGTGCATGGATTTGTGAAACATAAAATCTTTCTTCTATCCTTTCAACCATTAGAATATAGGTTTAGAAGCATTGCAAATCATATTTTTCACCAGATGAAGTAAGCAGGCTTATTTGAGAATAAAGCCAAAGTGGTGAGAGAAGAGCCAAGAAAAAGAGGAGGAAGGGATAGTCAGATAGATGATAGAAATAAAAAAGAAGAGAGAGGGAGAGAGAGATGAAATCTCTCACAACATTGCATGAGACCTGTATTCATCACACTTAGATTCTCCCTCAAATTGTTCAGTTGTGTCTGACTCTTTGCATGGGCTGTAGGCTGCCAGGCTCTTCTGTCCATGGGAATTCTTCGAGGCAAGAATGTTTGGTGGGTTTCCATGCCCTCCTCCAGGGGACTTCCCAACCCAGGGATCGAACGCAGGTCTCCCACATTGCAGGCTGATTCTTTACTGTCTAAGCCACCAGGGAAGTCCCAAATTGTCCTTAAGTGTGATTCAATGAAACACCTTTTAAGCTTAATCTGGTTGAGCTTTTTCTCTGATATTAGAACTTATATGGCCTAATATAGTCTATAACATTTATTATATCACAGAAATTACACAATTCTCTTGTTCTTCTTGGAATACCTCTTCAGTTTTAGACTATTTGATCAATTTCTATTGGTTTTTCAAAACTCAAATGAAATGTCAACATGTCTGAGAAAGGTTTTCCTTCCCCTTCCCACCCTCCTTTTAAGCTGAGAGTTAATCAGTCCTTCTCTGTGCCACCTGTATTGTGGCTGCTCTTTTACTGGCCACATTAAAAGATAAGAGTGATATCTTTGCTTCTGTGTCAGTTTTTTCCATTTATTTGGAAAACCTTTCTAAATAATGGTTGTGACAATTTTCCATTCTATCATTTTCATTCCTACAGCCTGACAGAAAGAAAATGTTAATTAAAGACATGATGAATGAAATTATTAAATTACATGTTAATTTGTGCTTTTGTTTAAATTTATAATATATTTTTATATTAAGCCTCTTATAGCTACCTAGCATGTGTAACCATGCACTGTACATGCAAAATGAAAACAATGTTTTAGATATGAGTACATCATGAAAAACACTGGGCCAGATGAAGCACAAGCTGGAATCAAGATTGCTGGGAGAAATATCAATAACCTCAGATATGCAGATGACATCACCCTTATGGCAGAAAGTGAAGAAGAACTATAGAGCCTCTTGATGAAAGTGAAAGAAGATCATGCCACTAAGATCATGGCATCTGGTCCCATCATGTCAGGACGAATAGATGGAGAAACACTGGAAAGAGTGGCTGACTATTTTGGGGGGCTCCAAAATCACTGCAGATGGATGGTGATTGCAGCCATGAGATTAAAAGATGCTTACTCCTTGGAAGGAAAGTTATGACCAACCTGACAGCATATTAAGAAGCAGAGGCTTTATTTTGTCAACAAAGGTCCGTCTAGTCAAGGCTATGGTGTTTCCAGTGGTCATGTATGGATGTGAGAGATGGACTATAAAGAAAGCTGAGTGCCAAAGAATTAATGCTTTTGAACTGTGGTGTTGGAGAAGACTCTTGAGAGTCCCTTGCACTGCAAGGAAATCCAACCAGTCCACCCTAAAGGAAATCAGTCCTGGGTGTTCATTGGAAGGACTGATGTTGAAGCTGAAACTCCAACATTTTGGCCACCTGATGCGAAGAACTGACTCATTTGAAAAGACCCTGATGCTGGGAAATATTGAAGGCAGGAGGAGAAGAGGACAACAGAGGATGAGATGGCTGGATGGCATCACCAACTCAATGGACATGAGTTTGGGTAAACTCCGGGAGTTGGTGATGGACAAGGAGGCCTGGCGTGCTGCAGTTCATGGGGTCACAAAGAGTTGGACATGATTGAGGGACTGAACTGAACTGAACTGTTATTCATTTTAAAAAACAAGCTGACTGAGGATCAGAGGGGTTATTTTTCCAAGTTTCCAGAATTCAAAATCTATGTATCCTTTGCTAAATCCTGATTCTCCATAGCTATGCTCTTGTGCATTTCACATAAATAAAATCCCTCAAGATTCAGCCAGGATAAGCACCACACAGGCAAACCACTTCAATCCCACCAAATGACACAGCTCTGCTGGTCCAGGAGAAGGAGTAACTCTCTGTCAATGGGTATGGGAATGTATTTATCTTTTATTGTTATAAATTATTTCACATTTAACAGCTTTTGTGTGTATTGGCCGCTCAGTTGTGTCCACCTCTTTGCCATCCCATGGACAGAGGAGGATTTGTCCATGGGATTCCCCAGGCAAGAATACTGGAGTGGATAGCCATTCCTTTCTGTAGAGGATCTTCCCAATCCAGGGACTGAAGTCAGGTCTCCTGCATTGGTGGTGCTAGTTGTAAAGAACCTGCCTGCCAATTCAAGAGACATAAGAAATGCAGGTTCAATCCCTGGGTTGGGAAGAACCTCTGGAGGAGGGCACAGCAACCCACTCCAGTATTCTTGCTTGGAGAATCCCATGGACAGAAGAGCCTGATGGGCTACGTCCATAGGGTCATGAAGAGTCAGACACAACTGAAGCTATGTAGCAGATGCAAAATCCTGCAAAGCAGGCAGATTCTTTACCAACTGAGCCATCAGGGAAGCCCATTTCACAGCTTATAACAGTGCCACTTATCATTTCACAGGTTAAATGTTGAATCAATTCTAAATTAGGTTCTCTTCTGAGGGTCTCATATTCACGGTGTTGTCCAGCTTTCATTCTTATCTGGAGCCTCTGGAGAAGAATGTACTTCTCTACTCACTAACTGCTGGCAGAATCTAGTTTCTTACAAATGTGAAACTGAGAACCAGGGTTCTCATTGGCTCTTGGATGAGGATCACCATTGGCTCCTAGAAATTACTCTCCATTATTTACCCAACTATTCCCTCCATCTTCAAAGTCAACAGTGAAGACTATCCTTCCTGTTGGACTTGCCGTACCTTTCTTTTCTTTTTCCCTTGAAGGATTCCTGTCTCTTTGAAAATCTTATCTGATTAGTTTGGACCCACCAAGAATAATCTCTTTATCTTAAAGCCAACCAATTTTGGAACTTAATTACATCTGCAAAATCCCTCTAGAATCACTTAGATTACTGCTTGATTGAGTGACTGGGAGATAGTAAGTACTTACTAGAGATTGGGGATCATGGTAAGCATCTTAGAATTCTACTTATGGAGTAATGCATCATTTTATGAGAATAGGATTTATATTTCCCTATTGATATCTTCCTACCATGGAACCTCTTAAAGTGACCCATGATTTCTCAAAAATCCCTGACAGAATCTTCAGTTTCTCTTAGGGCCAGATTGGGAAGTTAGATAATATAAATGAAGGCCTGCTTTGTCATTAGACATTTCTATCAGACCATGGCCAAAAATTGGGCTTCCCAGGTGGTGCAAGTGGTAAAGAATCCACGTGTCAATTCAAGAGACCCAAGAGACACAGGTTCGATCCCTGAGTCAGGAAGATCACTTGGAGTAGGAAATGGCAACCCACTCCACTGTTTCTTGCCTGGAAAGCTTCATGGACTGAAGGAGCCTGGCAGGCTACAGTCCATGGGGTTCTAAAGAATCAGACATGACTGAGCATGCACACATACTCTATGACCAAAAATTAACTAATACAATTTTGTAAAGTTTAAAAATAAAATTAAAAAAAAAAAGATATAAAAAAAATTAGCATTCTCTTTTGAATGGTAGACCAGAGTACAAAAATAAGTGATAAGATTTTGATAATATGAAAAAAAATAAGATCCTAAGTGGAGGAAATGTAGGTGTTTAGTCTTGACAAGTAAGTGAATTGGGTCTTTAGAGGGCATCGTGGTGAAATTGAAAGAGAATACATGAATGGTGTCTTTAGATGGCATTATGGTGAAACTGAATAAGAAAACTAATCTCACCAACATGTGTTTCCCAATAAATGATTCAGTGGTAAAGAATCTACCTGCCAATGCAAGAGACACAGGAGATGTGGGTTCTATCCCTGGGTTGTGAAGATCCCCTGGAGGAGGATCTTGCCTGGGAAACCTCATGGAGAGAGGAGCCTGGAGGCTACAGTTCATGGGATCACAAACAGTCCAACATGACAGAGCACATACACACACATAAACACACCTCTTGTTAATACATAACCTTATTCCCACTGGGAGAAACACACTTTCTGGATACATTGAAATAAAGTGGAAACTGCAAAATTATGTCACATCTTCTTTCTTCCCATTCATCCTGGTATTGTTCATAAAGTAGTCTTACTTACAAGACCAAGTCTTTCCCCAATCCATCGTGAAGCCAAAATCTATTGATATTTTCAAGTATGTTTACTTCATCCAACATTAGTATGTAGTATGAATAAAATACAAAAGTTTGTGTGTGTGAATTAATTAATTTAATCATGTTGAACCATTACATAGATTTCAGAAGCAAATTATCTTCTCAGTTGCTTCATTATTTTCAATTATTCTTTTAGTCATCCTCTGATTACTTATATAGCTCTTTAGACATAAACTACCTTTTTTCATTCACATAGCTTCCAACCCCAAAAGATACTGAAAATAACTTAACTTAGACAAGAATTGCTAATGAAAAAAATTCTGACTTGACTCGGCAGCATGGCAGCAAATGATCTTACAGAAATTTTCATGAAGAGTAAAGTGAAAAGAAAAAATGCAAAAGTTATTTGTCTCCAACATGGTGAGAATTCAAATTTAATGTGTATAGCTATAGCTAATCCTTTGACATTGGATGCTAATTTGATCATATTTTTGTTCAATCTATTTAGGGACACGGATGAGTGAAAAAGTAGGTTCACTTAATTTGCACAAGATCAAAAAGGATAGATACTTAGAAGCAATAATATGATTCTTCCTTGAACTACTTACAGTCTCATGAATATAGATCTACATATATATATATATACATATGAAATATTTATTATATAAAATATATGTGCATATGCACATATTTTATATCTTACTTATATAGCTGTATCTATATCAAAATAGGTCAAATACCTCATCTAGCCAGACTCTGGTAGCAGCTTGAGTTGATTTGATGTCTAATTTTTGGGGAGAAACAATGACTGTTTAACATGTCTTATTTTCAGTTCCTCTATAAGAAGAGGCTAAAACAAAATTTCAAGTGCAAGTTATTAATTTAGGAACTGAAGAAACCTTTAGTATCTGAGTATATAAAAAAATGAAAGGGAAGACAGTTTTCAGGGTGGATTGCCAGGTTAGCTTCACTGTGGGCAACAAACTATAGTTTAATTTTGCTAGTGTAGACCACGTACCTGGAGTTATCCTCCCTGAGGGTCAAGGGAATTAGGATATTTGTGTACAAAGTCCCATCAATATACAAGTGAGGGCTGCCTCATGGGGTAAGATGGTGAAGTCCCCACGACTCCAGAAACCAGAAGAAACTGGCAATATGCATATATGTATATACACATTTCCAGTTAAAAGGAGGAAATCACAAGGAGGGAAATGTGATTTTCTTCTTTGGACTCCCTTTTACTAGGACTCTTGGGGTCATTTTCAGCTGATTTGGATAAGGCAGGACTGTCTCTCTATCTAGAAATCTGATGAAGTGACATTAGTTCCATCTGCAAACTTCACTTTCAACCCTGTAATTAGCTTACAAGATTTCAGAGATGAAGGCATAGGCATATTTGAGGAGACCATTTTTCTGCCTACCATATAGGTTGAATTTTGTTCCTTTGCTTTGTTTGACTTTGTGTTTTCCTAAATGGGATGTCTATAGTTGTTGTTCATGTATGTTATAATAAATAGTATTCTCTGAATTGTAAAAGAATTCATAGTATATAAATCATCACAATGGGACTTCCAATGTTAATATACAGGGTCTGCCAAGCAATTTAGAATCATATCTTTAATAAATAAGACAGCAAATAAAAAATAGAAGAGCTGGCATTTGGAGGTCAGGTAGGCATTTGTGCTGAAGTGGTATGGGCATCATATGAGCAAGACACCAAGGTCAAGAAGTTCAAGAAAGTGAGTTCAATCCAACAGTACTATAGAGTGAAAATGATCAGGAACTGGGAAAACATTTTTGAAGGGCTATCAATAGGTTTATATCTATTGATAAGAGCTCAGAATCAAGACAGAGAAGAAGATGTGACTGGTGACCAGAAAGGAGCACCCAGGGCTCCTGCAATGGTTGTCTGTCTCTTCTTGAGTGGGCAGGTGGTGACATTTAAACAAGTATGACTGGTGCAGCAAAATAATTTTAAAAGGGAAGACAGGACTACGTCTTGCAATTTTATTCTTCTCTGACCATTCTAGTCCACTATCCTGGAATGTAGATTGCCCTGCTACTTTCCTTTTACATGGTCTATGTTCACTTTCAAGGATCCCACAGGCACTAAATTAAATTTTCTCTCCATGACCAAAGCACACGGCACTTGCTCCTCTTATTGTCACAGTTGTCCCTGTGTGCTTCTATCTTTGTCTCCCAGGTCAAGTTCCTCAATGGCTAGAATATCTGTGTGAATCCTTTGGTCCCATGTGAGATGTGCCAGGGCACCTTATGTCAAAACCCCTTTGCTCTCTGGTTGGGTAAAGAGTACAGAACAGCTTGTATAGAACTTCACTGTGGGTATTTTGTCCAGACATTGGGATGAGTCACACCTCATCTGATGCTTGCATATGTAAAGAGATTGGGCAGATATTAAACAGATAGCTTAAGGACTCCAAGGTTAGAATCAGGTCTGACTGTCCAGGTGGGGGTCATGTATTTTTTCCATTCATTGTGCAAATATTATTACAAGTATTCTCTGATCTCCCCAAGAACTGAGAATTTAAAGTGTAAAATCAGCATTATAGGAGAGGTTCAAACAGAGTCAACAAACCAACGTTTAAGTAGGGGCCAAGATAGAGGTAATTCGAAGTAGGCTAGTGCATATTATAAGCATTTCGGAAGCTTGAATGTGTGGCTTTAATGGCTGCTTCTACATTTTGTCCAAGTAGTAGGCACTATGCAGCCTTTCACTGAATCAAGAAACTCCCCTCACTCTCCATTTGAAATTAGTAACAAGTATTAAGATCAGAAACCTAACATTAGCTATGTGCAGGTCAAATATTCAAGCATAACTAAACTAAATCTTGCAGGCAAGAAAAAAATAGTAAAAAGAAAAAAAAAAGTTTCATCCTATACTTCCCTCTTCTCCACGTACTGCTCTCACTAATTTTTCATTCTTTGTGTTCACGCAAACCTCTGACACTATCTTCTCAATGATGGATAGCATCAAAAAGCTCAGTGTTTGATCCACTATTTTTCTTTAGAATGATTCTGCTACTTCTTTTTTTTTCTGCTACTTCTTTATCTTTCTGGTCTATAATGTTTTATGTATCTTTGAAGACAGCCTAGATTTTTTTGAAATGTGAGATCTAGGTGTTGAGGTCTTTTATCAACTTCAGTTGGGCTCAATTACAAGAGGAGAAAAATCAAATTAAACTAGCTTAAATAAGATAAAATGTATCTCTTATTAAAGTTGTAAGTTAAGTATACAAAATTAGTAGCTCCATTCTTTCTATAATATCTTATGAGATGCTAGGCATCTCAGAATTCAATATGAATGCTAGAGCCTCATCCATTTAAATTACCTTTTAGCCAACATGAAACCTGATATGGGGAAAGATTGAAGGCAGGATTAGAAGAGGACAACAGAGGAAGATATGGTTGAATAGCATCACCAACTCAGTTGACATGAGTTTGGGCAAACTCCAGGAGATGGTGAAGGACAGGGATTCCTGGTGGGCTGCAGTCCATGGGTTCACAGAGTTTGCAATGACTTAGTAACTGAATAAAAATAGCATAAGATGAAAATAACAGAGGGCAGGCTCTCTCTAAGAATACATTTCACAAGGTGTATTTACCACATCCACAGGCATTCTGTTGGCCAGACTTACAAAGTCATAAGATTCTGAAAGGAAGGATAAAATTCTGGTCTGTTTTTTCAGATTATCCTTTGTCTATCTTAAAAAAAATATGTACCATATCTCTAAAGCATAAAGATATATTGGGGACTGTGCAAAGTTGGCATTCCCATTTCCAACATACAATAGAAAAATTTCCAGTTAAAATGTAGCAGATTAAAAGAACCTTTACTCTACTGTTCTACCTTGAGATGAACAGAGGAAAAGGGAATATCAACTAACTCAGTATGCAAAACTTAATAAGACAACAACTCAATAATAAATGAGTAAATGAAGTGGACAGACACTTCACAAAAGAAAACATAGGGTAGTCAAAGAAGTACATGAAAATGCATTTAACATAGCTAGTCATTAGGGAAGTGAACACTAAAAACACAATGAAATACCACTAAAAGTCACTAGAATGACAGAACAAAGCAAAACAGAAATAAAAACCTGTTGGTCTCAAATGGTGACAACGATGTGGATCAGTTAGAACTCTCACACATTGTTAAAACAGATGTAAAATGGGACAGCCACTTTGGGAGCTAGTGTGGTAGTTTCCCCCTAAGGTTAACATAGATTTCACATGCAACCCTTGTGGCTCACCTGGTAAAGAATCCACTTGCAATGTGGGAGACCTCGGTTTGATCCCTGAGTTGGGATGATCCCCTGGAGACAGGAACCACAACCCACTCCAGTATTCTCATCTGGAGAATTCCATGGACTGTATGGGGTCCATGGGGTCACAGAGTTGGACATGACTGAGTGACTTTCACGTTCACTTTTCTCATACAACCCAGAATTTCCATTCTCAGGTGAAATTTAAGTGAAATAAAAGCTTATGTCCATATAAAAACCTGGACAGTGATGTTTATAGAATATTTATTAGTAATCACCAAGAAGTGGAAACAAATCAATTGTCACTCAGCTGGTATCTTTAATTTAAAAAAAAAATTAAAAGCAAAGGCTCTGGTATACCCATGCAATAAAACAAACAAACAAACAAAAAAGACTTATAAAAGTAACTAAACAGATCAGTCTCAACTGTATTATGATAGATGATAGTAACTAGCCCCAGTAGGCTACAAGCTGTATAATTTGCTTTATACGGCATTGTGAAAATAGCACAACTGTTTCAGAGACAGAATCAGTCATTTCCAGGAGCTAGGCATTAAGGAGGATTTGATTTAACAATGAAACAAAAAGCCAAAAGGGGGTAGGAATTGCATGTGAATGTGTGTATGATGGAAATGTTCTATATCTCGATTGTGATAGTGATTTGTTGTTGTTCAGTCTCTTAAGTCATGCCTGACTCTTTGCACACCCATGGACTGCAGCACACCAGGCTCCTCTGTCATCCAGTATCTCCTGGAGTTTGTTTAAATTCATGTCCATTGAATCAGGGATGCTATTTAACCGTCTCATCCTCTGTCATCCCTGTCTCCTTTGGCCTTCAATCTTTCCCAGCATCAAGGTCTTTTTCTATATGTTGGCTTTTCTCATCAGATGGCCGAAGTGTTGGGGCTTCAGCTTCAGCATCAGTCCTTCAAATGAATATTCAGGGTTCATTTCTTTTAGGATTGATTGATTTGATCTTCTTGCAGTCTCAGTGACTCTCAAGAGTCTGCTCCAACACCCCAGTTCAAAAGTACCAATTCTTTGGTGCTCAGCCTTCTTTATGGTCCAGCTCTCACATCCATACCTGACTACTGGAAAAGCTATGGCTTTGACCATATGGGCCTTTGCCAGCAAAGTGATATCTCTGTTTTTTAGTATACTGTCTAGTTTTGTTATAGCTTTCCTTCCAAGGAAAGTGGTAATGGTTACATGCCATATATGCTGGTCAAAACTCAGAGAACTATAAACTATACTCTCTAAATTGTACTATATGTAGTTGAACATTAAGTAAAAAATGTAAAGCAAATTAAAAAAAAAAAAAAAAAAAAACTAAGTCAATTTTGAGGCAAGTAAGAAAGACACCATCACCATAATACCTAAAATCTCTTGACTGGTTAAGTGTATCATGGCAAAAATCAGGTTAAGTTTATTCTGATCCAGTGCATTTTTCTATTAGATAAAATTTACTCAGGGCAGTAATCAGATTAAGATCAGAGGAAAAATACAGTTATTTTGTAGAAACTATTTTAGTGAGAGAAAAAAAAGAGAGAGAAGGAGAGCAGGGGGAAATATCTGTTGAAAATAAATAAAATATAGCAGAGCTGAGAAGTTTTCCTCTAAAGGGACAAGCTGGTAGCAGTTACTGGAACATGGAATTAGCTAAAATCAAATATATAATATCTTTTTTAAAGAGAATTGTTCTGACAAGACCCAACAAATATTGGTGAAAGATTCTTATACAAATTATTCTTAAGCCTTGACAGATATTGAGTGAAAAGGGAAGAGAAAAAAAATAGCAATATAGATCAAGGAGAGTATATTCCTTAACACTTTCTTCAAAAGTAGTCAAGGAAGATAATGGAAAACAAAAACACATCAAGAAGGGGATTATGAAGAAGTATAGACAAAGAAGAACTTTTCAGAGGACACAGTCTTAACCTAATCAAGAAATAAGACCATAGGAAGGATAGAGGGAACTCAGTGTCTGCCCAATAGAAACGAAAACTTGCTAAGGGCCAGTGACTAGAGTGAATCTTTTATTTATCCTTTCTCTACTCTATGGTCGGAATCTGGGAGTGATAACTAGTGATAACTAGTGTTCATAGTTCTCTGGACCAAGTGAAGAATTTCTGGACTTGAAGTAGCAATGATTTTGCAATATTTAGAAATTCCTGTCCTTTATTATGCCCATCTTTGCATTAAATGTTCCCTTGGTATCTCTAATTTTCTTGAAAAGATCTCTAGTCTTTCCGTTTCTATTATTTTCCTCTATTTCTTTGCATTGATCACAGAGGAAGCCTTTCTTATCTCCCCTTGCTATTCTTTGGAACTCTGCATTCAAATGGGTATATCTTTCCCTTTCTCCTTTGCCTTTAGCCTCTCTTCTTTTCCCAGCTATTTGTAAGGCCTCCTCAGAAAACCATTTTGCCTTTTTTCATTTCTTTTTCTTGAAGATGATCTTGATCACTGCCTCTTGTACAATGTCATGAACCTCCATCCACAGTTCTTCAAGTACTCTATCAGATGTAATCCCTTGAATCTATTTGTTATTTCCACTGTATAATCATAAGGTATTTTATATAGGGAATACCTGAATGATCTAGTGGTTTTTCCCTACTTTCTTCAATTTAAACCTGAATCTGGCAATAAGGAGTTCATGATCTGAGCCACAGTCAGTTCCCGATCTTGTTTTTGCAAAGATGGGCACAATAAAGGACAGAAATGGTATGAACCTAAGAGAAGCAGAAGATATTAAGAAGAGGTGGAAAGAATACACAGAAGAACTATACAAAAAAAGATCTTCATGACCCAGATAACCACAATGGTGTGCTCACCCACCTAGAACTAGATACCCTGGAATGCGAAGTCAAGTGGGTCTTAGGAAGTATCACTATGAACAAAGAAGGTGGAGATGATGGGATTCCAGTTGAGCTATATCAAATCCTATAAGATGATCCTGTGAAAGCGCTTCACTCAATATGCCAGCAAATTTGGAAAACTCAGGAGTGGCCACAGGACTGGAAAAGGTCAGTTTTCATTTCAGTCTCAAAGAAAAGCAATGTCAAAGAATTTTCAAACTACCTTATAATTGCATTCATCTCACATGCTAGCAAAGTAATGCTCAAAATTCTCAAAGCCAGGCAGTACATGAACTGTGAACTTGTAGACGTTCAAACTGGTTTTAGGAAAGGCCGAGGAACCAGAGATCAAATTGCCAACATCGAATGGATCATAGAAAAAGCAAGAGAGTTCCAGAAAAAACATCTACTTCCACTTTATTGACTATGCCAAAGCCTTTGACTGTGTGAATCATAATAAACTGTGGAAAATTCTTAAAGAGATGGGAATATCAGACCACCTGATCTTCCCCCTTAGAAGTCTGTAGGCAGATCAAGAAGCAGCAATTAGAACTGAACATGGAACAACAAACTGGTTCCAAATCGGGAAAAGAGTACATCAAGGTTGTATATTGCCACCCTGCTTATTTAACTTCTATGCAGAGTACATCATGAGAAATGCTGGGCTGGATGAAGCACAAGATGGAATCAAGATTGCCAGGAGAAATATCAATAACCTCAGATATGCAGATGATACCACCCTTATGGAAGAAAGGGAAGAAGAACTAAAGAAGCTCTTGATGAAAGTGAAAGAGGAAAGTGAAAAAGTAGGCTTAAAACTCAACATTCAGAAAACGAAGATCATGCCATGTGGTCCCATCACTTTATGGCAAATGGATGGGGAAACAGTGGAAACAGTGAGAGACTTTTATTTTGGGGGGCTCCAAAATCACTGCAGATGGTGAATGCAGTCATGACATTAAATGACGTTTGCTCCTTGGAAAGAAAGCTATGACCAACCTAGACAGCATTTTAAAAAGCAGAAACATTGCCAAAAAAGTTCCGTCTGGTCAAAGCTATGGTTTTTCCAGTAGTCATGTATGGATATGAGAGTTGGAAAGCTGAGCACCAAAGAACTAATGCCTTTGAACTGTGGTGTTGGAGAAGGCTCTTGAGTCTCTTGGACTGCAAGGAGATCCAACAAGTCAATCCTAAAGGAAATCAGTCTTGAATATTCATTTGAAGGACTGATGCTGAAGCTGAAACTCCAGTACTTTGGCCACCTGATGTGAAGAACTGATTCATTGGAAAAGACCCTGATGGTAGGAAAGATTGAACGTGAGAGAAGGGACGACAAAGGATGAGATGGTTAGATGGCATCACCAACTCAATGGACATGAGTTTGAGGAAGCTCTGGGAGTTGGTGAAGAAGAGGGCACCCTCATGTGCTGCAGTCCATGGAGTTTCAAAGATTCAGACACAACTGAACAACTGAAATGAACTGAGAGATTCCTGACTTTGACCATGATGAGCTTATTAGTTTGAAGTTAGAAATTGAATCACTTCCCTTTGGAAAAGGATGGCTACGCTAACACACATTCTACCTGCTCTCCCATATTTTCCCAAAAGTCTTTGCAGTTAGACAGGATTATGTGACTAGATTTGATTGACAACCCTAGAACAGAGTGTGAATATGTTCAGAGTATGTAAGAGCCTAATACATTATCATACAGCTATTTCTCCCTCTGTCGTGAAGTCCCAGATGCCCTTGCATTTCCATTAATGCAGTTACAAAGTGGTAAATCACATATCAACTGGTTCTTGAGTGAACAAAATAGCACCCTTTCCTCTCCTCATCAATACTGGCCAGCCTTGGGGGCTTCCCAGGTGGCTCAGAGGCAACAAATCTGCCTACCAATGCAGGAGACACAGGAGACGTGGGTTCGATCCCTGGGTAGGCAAGATCCCCTGGAGGAGGAAATGGCAACCCACTCTAGTATTCTTGCCTGAAAAATTCCATGAACAGAGGCGCCTGGTGGGCTGCAGTCCATGGGCTTTCAAAGAGTTGGACACGACTAACCATGCATGTTTGTCATGAATAGGATATGTACTATAACAAAAATAAACTTGTAACAAGCCAACAGAACAATATCTAGCAATCCTAACAAAAATGTTTTGCAATCCCGCAAATCATTATGTCTCAAATGTACACAGTATTAGAAAATGAATTTCAGATTTCTTAAAAGTGCATCTAAACAGAGGAGTTATTCTAACTAACGAGGCATTTTTTAACTTAAAATATTTCTTGAGTGCAGGGCATCTCTATCTGTGACTTGAGTTGATCGTACTATCATGGTTTTTGTGATCATACTTCTGTCTTTTGACTACACAAACCTCTTTGATACCTCTGTTTCCTGTACCTCTTCATCTTTTCCTCTAGTGCTCATTTTGTTATTCAATTACATAGGCCTTCTACAGTTTTTGCATATTATAAAAATGATAAAGTTTTGTCTTTGTCCCACTGAGACTAAAAACTCTTTGAAGGGAGACCCATTTCTGATATGGGAACATGCTTTAACTCAGAGGGAAAGAATCACATTACAACAAATATACAGAAAGTGTTGCTCAATCAAAATGAAACAAGGGATAGATCTTCACAAGGCATACTTGACAAATATTTATTGGCCACTTACAGTTTCTACTCCTCTTTGTTTTGGGACAGAGCACTCAAATTGCATATAGATTGCCAGCTCTTTCATAAATGCATCTGGTTTCAGCTGTTAAATCTGAGACAAATTTTCACTAGTTTTCTGAAAAAAAAAGGGGGGGGGGAATCCATCTCAGAAAAGAAATTCTGAATGCTTATCATATCAGGCCTTTGGCTTGATTTAATGTATTCAAGAATACAAAATTCTCATCTGCTTTATAAATATGCTGAGAATCCATGAGAATTTGCCACCCATAATTTGAGTTGATTAACCTCATGAACTCTGAAAAAACAGACTGAGTTTCATCTTAGATTATAAAATCCTAAAGACAGATCATGAATTAAAAAGACAGACAATCATGGAAGGCATGTTTATGTATATAACCCAGAAATAGATACAATAAACTATCATTAAGTGAACATTTAACCACGTATTGGAAACTGTGCTGATATCATCACAATCATTTATTTTTCAAATAATCATACAAGCTAAGTGATACAATTGTAATTTTTGAATCAACAAAAGAAAGTTTGCATATAGTACAATAACTTTATCAGATTTTGTGCTGAAGAATCAATGCTTTCAAACTGTGGTGTTGGAGAAGACTCTTGAGAGTCCCTTGAATAGCAAGGAGATCAAGCTAGTCAATCCTAAAGGAAATCAACCCTGAATATTGATTGGAAGGACAGATGTTGAAGCTGAAGCTCCAATACTTTGGCCACCTAATGCGAAGAGCTGGCTCATTGGATAAGAACCTCATGCTGGGAAAGAGTGAGGACAGGAGGCGAAGGGGGTGATAGAAGTTAAGATGGTTGAATGGCATCACCAACTCATTGGACATGAGTCTGAGCAAGCTCCAGGGGATAGTGAAGCATAGGGAAGCCTGGCATGCTGCAGTCTATGAAGTCACAGAGTCGGAAATGACTTAGCAACTGAACAACAAAAGCCTTCACTATCACACACACACACACACACACATATATATATATGTATATGTATGTGTGTGTGTGTATATATATATATATATATTAATGTTATGCATATACATATCCTGATTCCTTTTCTCTGGAGAACTCTGACTAGTATTTGTGTTCAGAGAAGTGGATTATTGCTGCAACAATATATGGAAGTGATTTTGGAACAGGATAATTGCTGAAGCAGCTTTGAGTTACATATTAGGAACAGCTAGACTACCTTAAAGAGATTCAGATCAGATCAGATCAGATCAGTCACTCAGTCGTGTCTGACTCTTTGTGACCCCATGAACTGCAGCACGCCGGGCCTCCCTGTCCATCACCAACTCCCGGAGTTCACTCAGACTCACGTCCATTGAGTCAGTGATGCCATCCAGCCCTCTCATCCTCTGTCATCCCATTCTCCTCCTGCCCCCAATCCCTCCCAGCATCAGAGTCTTTTCCAATGAGTCAACTCTTCGCATGAGGTGGCCAAAGTACTGGAGTTTCAGCTTTAGCATCATTCCTTCCAAAGAAATCCCAGGGCTGATCTCCTTCAGAATGGACTGGTTGGATCTCCTCGCAGTCCAAGGGACTCTCAAGAGTCTTCTCCAACACCACAGTTTAAAAGCATCAATTCTTTGGTGCTCAGCCTTCTTCACAGTCCAAAAGAGATTACTGATAGAAATATAGACATTTAAGGTGATTCAATGAGGTATCAGGGACTTTCCTGGTGGCTCAGCAGTAAAGAAAATAATCTGTCTGTGATGCAGGAGACCAGGGTTCGATCCCTGGGTCGGGAAGATCTTCTGGAGAAGGGAATGGCACCCCACTCCAGTATTCTTGCCTGGAGAATCCCATGGACAGAGAAGCCTCAGGACTTCATAGGGTCACAAAGAGTCAGGCCCCACTGAAGCAACTAAGCACACAGCAAAGGTGAGATATCAAGTGGAAATGAGGACCATGTTCTTGAAAACTGGAAAAAAAAGTAATTCTTGTAAAGTGGCAAAGAACTGGACTAAAGCATGCTCTACTTGTTTGTGGAAAGTAGAAATTGTAAGCAATGAGCTTGAATATTTTAGCTGAAGAGATATCTGAACAAAATGTTTGATAGTGCAACCTGTTTTTGTCTTGCTACTTAGTGCAAAATGTGAGCCATTTCCTTCTATGACTAGATTGCTGAGCGTTTTATTTTTGAACAGATATTGAATTTGTTATAAGACTTTCCTGTATCTATTGAAGTTATCATGTGATTTCCTCTTTGATTTTATTAAATGTTAGAATACATTCATTGATACATTTTGGAATGTTGTAAATAACCTATTTTTGGTATAATCCCCATTTAGATGCAGTATATCACCCTTTTAATATAACTCCAAGTAAGATTTGTTAGCATTTTAATGAAGGATCTTGCATCTATGTTTATTAGAAATATTGGTTTATAGAATTATTTTTTATACTATTTTTGTCAGTTTTAGTGTGAGAATAATACTGGCCTCATTAAATGGGTTGGGAAAGTCTTTCAACTGCTGTCTTTTTATAAAGCAAATTGTGTATTATCTCTTATTTAAATAGTTGATATAATCCATCACTGAAGCCATCTAGGTCTGGAATTTTCATTGTGAAATAGTTTTCAATTATGACTACAATTTCTTTAGTAGACATAGGGATATTATAAATTCTAAAGTATCTATTATCAATTTTGTTAATTATTGACAGTGTCTTCAGGAAAGTTGAATAATTTAATTTTTTTGTCATGCAAGTACTCATCATCTCTCTTATTATAGTCTCAGTGTCTATAGGCTCTTTAATGATGTCTCTTCTTTAATTCTTTGAAGTTAAGCATGGGGTGGTTCTCTGAACCAACTGTGCCCACAGTAAGTAAAACTTGATCAATTACTTCATTTTCAGGAGCCCCACTTTTGGTTAGCAGGACACAAAGTTGTCTTGAATCCACAGGCAAAAAATAATATTTCAGAGCCAGTGCCTAATACTTCCCTTTAAATCTGGGTAGATTTTTTTTTTTTAATGCATAATCACTCTTATGAATGGTCATAAATCCCTTTGGGGAAGGTTTAGAGGATAATTTAAGCTGTTTACTGGCTGCATTCAAGATTCTTCCTAAAGAGGACTTGTCTTCTCTATTCAAGGGATTTTGTGTGTGTGTGTGTGTCTATGAATTAACTTGTATTTACCTAGGTCATATTCTCTGAAATTTTACTTTGGAAATTCAGGCATGTTTTAGCTACTAAGCCTATTTTTTTTCCTATGTTTAGATCAAGAAATAGTCTAGTAGGCTATTTAGACTGTTTTGAAAATAACATGTGCATTGCTCACAAGTTTACTAAGATGTCATACAGTGAGATAGGTTGTGTCATATTCCCTCTGATGTGTGGGAAACTCTCTATAGGAATACTTTGCTGTTGATGGCCACTCTTAACATTGCGGTGTTCTCAATTTAGCAGTAAGATTTTTAATGCTATTCAGATAACGTATCTTCATGTGAAAATCTAAATAATAAATATTTAAGGCTTGCCATAATATAAAGTCTCCAATACAGTATTTAAAGTGAAAGAGGAGAGTGAAAAAGTTGGCTTAAAGCTAAACATTCAGAAAACTAAGATCATGGCATCTGGTCCCATCACTTGAAGGAAAATAGATGGGGAAACAGTGGAAATAGTGTCAGACTTTATTTTGGGGGGCTCCAAAATCACTGCAGATGGTGACTGCAAGCCATGAAATTAAAAGATGCTTACTCCTTGGAAGGAAACTTATGACCAACCTAGATAGCATATTGAAAAGCAGAGACATTAATTTGCCAACAAAGGTCCTTCTAGTGAAGGCTATTGTTTTTCCAGTGGCTATGTATGGATGTGAGAGTTGGACTATAAAGAAAGCTGAGCACCAAAGAATTGATGCTTTTGAACTGTGGTGTTAGAGAAGACTTTTGAGAGTCCCTTGAACTGCGAGGAGATCCAACCAGTCCATTCTGAAGGAGATCAGTCCTGGGTGTTCATTGGAAGGACTGATGCTGAAGCTGAAACTCCAATACTTTGGCCACCTCATGCGAAGAGTTGACTCATTGGAAAAGACCCTGATGCTGGGAGGGATTGGGGGCAGGAGGAGAAGGGGACAACAGAGGATGAGATGGCTGGATGGCATCACCGACTCGATGGACATGGGTTTGGGTGGGCTCCAGGAGTTGGTGATGGACAGGGAGGCCTGGCGTGCTGCAATTCATGGGTTTGCAAAGAGTCGGACATGACTGAGTGACTGAACTGAACAGTACTTAAATATAATGTGTAAGCAAGTGGATGTTATTATGTTTCAATAAAAGTTTATTTGCAAAAGCAGGTGGTTTTCCTACAAGGCCATAGTTTCCCAGTGCTTTCTTCAAGACAAACAATATGCCAAGGTTGCTTTCCCCACTTAGATATGGTAAGAGCATTCCTGTCCAAATCAACCTTTTACTGGGATATTTTTTAAAAAGTGAATTAGAGGCTGTAGTTCATGAATTTTGGAAATCCTACATAGATTGACTAACATCATAAGAAAAACAAAAGACTAAAACAAACATACAAACAAAGCTTTTCTCTATTCTCTTAGCATAAATATTATTAATTCTTTGAAAAGATACTTAGTAATACCAAATATTGAGTTCCGAAAGTACAATTTTGCTCTAACGTCTGTATATTGATTGTATTGTGTTCATGGAGATTTCATAATAAGCATGGGTTTATATTAAAAATATTAACATTCTTTATGTTGTCATCACTGAGCTATCAATATATTATCATTTGATTCACTGAAGAAACTCTAAAGACAATATTGCATAAGTGGACATATTTTGAGATAGGCAGCAGGGTGGCAATAGTGTTCAACTTTATCTCAAAAAAAATGGTCTTGAAAATGATTTGATTCCCTGGTGGATGTCAGCCTCAGCCATTCTTTGGGGTTCCAGGCTAACAATGCATGGTGGCCTCTCTTCTCCAACACCTTACTGGTGAGTCTTTCACTCACAAAAAAAAAACAAAAACCAAATCTCAAGATTTGGTGGGACACAAACTTAACACAATAAACATTGGTTGAATGAACAAATAAATTAACAAGTACATATTCCTTAGGTTTCCCTGGTGGGTCAGATGGTAAAGAATCTGCCTGTAATGCAGGAGTCCCAGGTTTGATCGCTGGGTCTGAAAAATCCCAGGGAAGAT
This sequence comes from Bos javanicus, assembly GCF_032452875.1. Lineage (NCBI taxonomy): Eukaryota > Metazoa > Chordata > Mammalia > Artiodactyla > Bovidae > Bos > Bos javanicus. Next base: position 107,456,848 of record NC_083873.1, read on the forward strand.
CCCCTGGAGGAAGGCATGTCAACCCACTCCAGTATTCTTGCCTGGATAATTCCATGGATAGAATTAGCAGGAATTCTAAAGGAATCTGGTGGGCTACAGTCCATGGGATCACAAAGAGTCAGATATGAGTGAGTAACTAACACTAAGCATTCCTTATATTTTATGAGGGGCGACCAGGTAAGGATCAGGAAGAAAGTCAGTGATAGGTAACAGGGCTGTTTCTATAAGGTTCCTGTTTTCATCTCCTTTCCATCCTCACTGCTTGTGTTTTTCACAAGCCTTGAGGATTATTTGGATTTTCTTGGCTTTATTTCTACAGGTTTTCTCTCACTGTCTCCATTGCTCCTTGAATCTCTATTCAATCTATTACTGAAAGAATCATTCAGAAGAAAGCATCAGATCATCAACTGTAATCGTACCTAGGCTATCCCTTAGTTAATCACTGCATGTTGAGTATCTTGTAAGTGCCAGTCCCTGCTCAAATGCTTGGGATGTTATCTAAGAACCAAGAGAAAGCAGGAAGGGCTCATATAGTCAAATTACTCAAACCTTAGGTCAGAAATCAGAACTGTTCACCTAAGAATACCCACCACAAGAAAGAGGGGTGATGCTCTCCACGCTGCTGAATCACTCGTTTCCTTCTGAACTCCTTCTGTTATCCACCTTGAAGCAAATCTCTTATGTAAGCAAAAATAAATTTAAAAAATCATCACTCCAAGCCAACTTTATTTTAATGTTAATTCAGAAGGCATCCATGTGACCTGATTAACTAAATGCAGGGTACAAAATAATATATTCTGGAAACAAGTTTTCCTTTAGCATCCCCCTTGGAGTACCACACTGGAGGCCTCCTTACGGGCTGCCTTTCCCCAGGCCCTGCTTTCTTCTTTCTCTGAATCACACAGGCTTTGATTAGCATCAGCCTTTTGGGAATATTTCTCAAGGAGATTTCTTTTTTTTTCCCCCACTTCCCACAGATTTGTATGGGTTACTTAATAGTACAATTAATTATTGTTTCATGACCAGATGAAAGGTTCTTTTATTTGTTCTTTCTTCAGACTTTTTTACATGGTTGAGGGAGATGACAGGAATCACTTTTTAATCCCCTAAGGGAGGATAAAGTGGACTTTGATAAAGGTCAAGAAAAGAGAGTTGGAGGGAGGGAACTTCATTTATTATCTCCCTTGGCACTGCTCGTTGCCTTTTGAAAAATAAAAATCTGATGGAATAAAGAATTTTTTTAAATAGCACATGTTCATGCAAAAACATAAGTTGCATTAGTAGAACTAATTTTTTTTTCAATTTTTTCCCCTTTTCAAGTATTTTCTGTACTAGGCAGGGGTGATAGCTTGAAAGTATTCATAATGATCAGATCTTCTAAGAGCCAGATGATGATTTTTTTCTATATAAGTTAAACTCAAAAGAAGTTACTCTGTTGACTATGTATCCTCATATATTTTTCATTATATTTTAATTACCCCTACAAACACATACAACCCTACATCTGGGCAAGATTTTTTTTTTTAAAATCTCTCTCCACTCTAAGAAGACAGGAATCATTTTATATACAAGAGTTAAGTTAGTAGAAGGATGATCTCAATCCATAAGCAATCAGGCGGATGGAAGGAAAAGCACTAGAAGTGTGCTGCTGTTACTTTAATAAGACACTGCTACTGCTGCTGCTAAGTCCCTTCAGTCGTGTCTGACTCTGTGCGACCCCATAGACGGCAGCCCATCAGGCTCCCCAGTCCCCGGGATTCTCTAGGCAAGAACGCTGGAGTGGGTTGCCATTTCCTTCTCCAATGCATGAAAGTGAAAAGTGAAAGTGAAATTGCTCAGTCATGTCCAACTCTTCACGAACCCTTGGACTACAGCCTACCAGGCTCCTCCTTCCATGGGATTTTCTAGGCAAGAGTACTGGAGTGGGTTGCCATTGCCTTCTCCAATAAGACACTAGATATATTAAATTTGTCATGTTTGGGGAGGAGAGAATTCATCTGCTGGTTAACCCTACCAGTCAAGCTTTGCTATGAAACTGATAACCACAAAAATATTAATGGACATTTCCTTTGTTTGGGCGGCTATAAAACTGTGGTGTAGACTGGGTGGCTTGACCAGCAAATGCTGATTTCTCAGCGTTCTGGAGGATGAGAAGTCTCATACAAAGATGTTGGCAGATCTGGTGTCTGGTGAGAGCCCACTTTGCTTGCAAAAGGACATCATCTTATGATCTCACCTGATTTTTTTTCCCAGGTACATACATATCGAGAGAGATCTTATTTACCTTTCTCTTTTTATAAGGGTGTTAATCTCATCACGAAGTCCCTGTCTTCATGACCAAACTGACCCTAATTGCGGCCCAAAGGCCCCACCTCCAAACACCATCACATCAGATATTAAGGCTTTGCCATATGAATTTTGAGGAGACACAAAATTTCAGTCCATATTTGGCAAAGACTGTGGGTATTTACTTGTCTCATTTGCATTTGCCAGTTCACTGGCGTTTGGGTGATTCAGGCTCCACTAGCTGGGCTTCCCTTCCAGACAAAGGTTGGATTCAGTTCTGTGCCATATGTCTTCCATCCTTCTTAAATCAGCTGTTAGCAAAGACTTGCTCTTCTCATGAAGAAAGTCAGGAGCTCAGTTTTACTTTTCCTTGGATCACCCATGCTAAAAACCACTGATCAAAGCAGATCAAGTTAAGCAGACTCAAAGTCAAGTCCAAGAAGTAAACTCCATCTAATGTGGAGGTCTTGGGTAGGGGTGAAAGTGAAAGTATTTTGAAGTATCGTCTGATTTTTGAAACTTTTCTACTCCAGGAAGCATTCACTAACTGTTCTAACTCTTCTTCTCAGTAAAGCAAAAATCTTTGTACCATTTTTTTTTTTTTTTTTGGGTTTGGTTTTGTCTGAAGATTTTTACATGTGTATAAATTGCGCTCTAGTTGTAAAATATTTGTTTATGCATCAGTCTCCTTCTAGAAGTCACCAGGAACATTTTATTCTTTCTTGTGTACACAGGGATCAGTATATTCAACAAATATTAGGTGAATTGACCACAAAGTTTGCACAACTAAGATTTTCTGTTATTTTATATTTTAATAAATATGATAAATAATGGATTAATGTTTTCATAGATTTCACTACCTCATATGTTTAATAGAGGATTAAACTAGAGTGCACAGAACACTATAAACACCCACTAAACATTAGCTATTCCTATTCCTACTATTATTGCTATTACTACATTTAAATTTAAGAAGCTAAATCTGTACCTAATATCTCTACAGTTTATATAAATTTCTTATCAGTACTATGGTTTATTATGCCTGTTAAAGTACAGATTATATCTACTAACTGGCTTCTGAAATCAGACAGAAACAAAGCAAAACAGAAATTAAGTACTGGTTTCTAAATTTTTGTATCATTCCCCATGCAGATCTGAGTTTCTATGTAAAATTCTATCTTTATGAAAATGTAATAGCTTTTGTATAGAAGGAAAATTTTGCCTTGATCATATGCATGTTATGAGTCAGACCTCTTGAACATTATCATAAATATGATATGTGGAACACAGGGTGATATGGGGTTTTGGCTGCGTCTACTCAGGCATAATCAAAGAAACTGAAGATTATTTATAACTTCCCTTTGTGATGTGCTAAAGAAAATATGATGCTGAGCAATGAGAAAGAGAGTCAATGAGGTTTGCTGGTACAATATGCTCCAGATGATATGATCAGTACAAACTAAGATAGTGTTAACTTGAGTACTAGTGAAATTTAGGACATGGTTGTTAGCTAGGGTGAACAGGTTTAATAAAAGCTCTTTTTGTTTGTTTTACCTTAAGCTGGTTTTCCCTCTGAGGGTATGCTTAGGTCAAGAAAGTTCAAGGGAAACAGCTCAAGCAGAAAGTAGTAGCTTTGTTGAGATGAGGGGTAAGAAGTTAGATTTTGGGGACTAGTAGAGCTTCTGGGCTTCCCTGGTGGCTCAGATGGTAAAGCACCTTGCTTACAATGCAGGAGACCTGGGTTCGATCCCTGGGTCAGGAAGATCCTCTGGAGAAGGAAATGGCAACCCACTCTAGTACTCTTGCCTGGAAAATCCCATGGATAAAGAAGCACTGTAGGCTACAGTCCACTGGGTCGCAAAAAGTCAGACATGAATGAACAACTTCACTTTTCACTTTCAGAGCTTCTGGGCTTCCCTTGTAGTTCAGCTGGTAAAGAATCCTCATACAATACAAGAGACCCAGGTTCAATTCCTTGGTGGGGAAGATCGCCTGGAGAAGGAAATGTCAACCCACTCCAGTATTCTTGCCTGGGAAATCCCATGGACTGTAGCCTGCCAGGCTCCTCTGTCCATGGGATTGTACGAGTTGGAAATGACTTAGCAACTAAACCACCACCAGAGCTTCTGGATATTTAGACAGGATATAACAAAAAAGGAGGTGCTTCATTGTTTACAGTAGCTAAGACATAGTAACAATCTAAATGTGCACTGTCAGAGGAATGGATAAAGAAGATGTAATATATATATACAATGGAATATTGTTCAGTATTAAAAATGATTTGGGTTTGCAGCAATATGGATGGGCCTAGAGGGTGTCATACTGAGTGAAGTAAGTCAGACAGAGAAGAATAAATATCATATGACATCCCTTGTATGTGGGATCTAAAAAGAAACGATACAAATGAACTCAACCTACAAAACAGAAACAGACACACAGACTTTGAGAATGAGCTTATTAAGGGTGCCTGAAGGAAAGATGGAGGGAAAAGATAGTTAAAGTGTTTGGGATGGACATGTACACACTGCTATATTTAAAATGGATAGTCAACAAGGATCAACCTATTGTACACCACAGCGAACTCTGCTTAATGTTATATGGCAGCCTGGATGGGAGGGGAGTTTGGGGGAGAATGGATGCTTGTATAGGTATGGCTGAGTCCCTTCACTGTTCTTCTGAACTTATTGCAACATTGTTTGTTAATTGGCTATACCTCAATACAAAATAAAAGTCCAAATAAAAAATTATATACACTTTATATTTATAAACCATGTCAATAATAAAAAGTTTAAGTGTATATACAAAAAAAGATGTGCTTCTGAAGAAGAGCCCCCAAAATCTGCACCTAAATTAATCTTAATTTTTATCAGACTCCAGAAATACATGTGTGCAGATAATGAATCCAAGGAATCCAGCTAGAAGCAGTAACAAGAAGACTAAAGAGTTGGACAGCAACAGCTGTCCAGGGCTTGGTAGGAGGGGGTCTTGATAAAATTCTCAAATTTTCCATTGGAAGCCACAAAGGTCATGATTTAGGAGCATGGGCATCACAGAAGTAAGCATCAAACCCTAGGATTAAGGCAAAATTTATATAGTGCTCAAAAAGCCTAAACCCAAGTTGCCGCAGGACCATGATGATCCATCAGTGATTTAGCTTCTTACTAGAACCAAACCAATCTTTCAACATATGAAGAAAAAAAAAAGCTCCAAGTTTCTCAATGAATAGTTTACAATACTTGTATAGAACAAGTTACTACCAGGCATGCAGGAAAATAGAAACACATGAGACCCTACAATTCAGTTCAGTTGCTCAGTTGTGTCTGACTCTTTGCAACCCCATGGACTGCAGCACACCAGTCCTCCCTGTCCATCACCAGCTCCTGGAGTTTATTCAAACTCACGTCCATTGAGTCGGTGATGCCATCCAACCATCTCATCCTCTGTCGTCCACTTCTCATGAGACCCATAGTCAAGATAAAAGTAGTCAATAAAAACAGACCAAAGTATATCTCAGGTGTTGAAATTAGAAGACAAGGAACACAAAATAATTATGATAAATATTTTAAAGTACTTGCAAGAAAAGATGGTCAAGACTTTTCAGGGAAAATGTGGGGGAATTCACAGCAGAATTCACAGTACAGAAATTTTTAACCAAAAGAAACTCCTAGAACTAAAAATGTACACTAACTGCAAATAAAGATGTCATTTGCCATAGTGTGGACAATGAATAAGAAACTAATGAATAGAAAGTCAATATAATCAAATAATTCACAATGAAGGAAAATGACAGGAAAAATGAGCAGAACTTCAGCAAGTTACAACATAGTAATTAACAGACTCACATGTATGCAACTGGATTTCATTAATGAGCAAATACAGACAATGGGACAGACAAATATATTTTAAAAAATATTAAAGTATTTTTGATTTCTATAAAACCCACTAACCCATAGATGACTGAAAATCAAGCAAGATCAATACAGAGAAATGTATATATGTCAAAGCATTTCATAGTTAAACTGCTGAAAAACAAAATGAAAAGAATATTTTAAAAGCAACTTTGTTTTCCCATTTATATGTTGATGGATACATGCGTTACTTCCACCCTTTGACAGTTGTGAATAATGCTGCTATGAACATTGATGTACAAATACCTATTGAAGTCTGCTTTTTTAATTTTTTAAAATTGAAGTATAGTTGATTTTACATTGTTGTATTTTAAGGGTATAGCACAGTGATTCAGTTGTATGTATATTATATAAATATATATATAACATAAAAATAAAAATAAAGAAACTAGAGGGAAAAACAAAGAAATAGAAGATGTATCACATAGAATGAATAGGATATGGATGATGGCTCACTTTTCATCATGAGGAGTCTAGAAGACAATGGAATAGAATCTTTAAAGTTATAAACATAAAAGGAAATATTGCTGTATTAGATTAGATTAGACAAATGAAGGGCTTAAAACAGCACATATTTATTCTTTACAGTTTTAGAGGTTAAAAATCTGAAATCACTGGGCTAAAGTCAGTGTGTTGGTATGGCTGGTTCCTTCTGGATCCTCTGAGAGGAGGATCCACTTTCTTGTAAGATTCCATGATTTCTTTACAAGAAATCTTTCTTTCTTGTAAAGAAATCTTGTAAGATTTCTCATAAGAGTCTTGAGAAGTTTCTGCTTATTCCTTACTACTATAGCTTTTTCCTCAACACCCGAGGGGCCAATGTGGGCATTACATCCAGTATGCCAACCCCAACTGCTTACTTAAGAACTGGGGAAATGATCTCTGAATGGCTCCATAGACCCAATGACTCATTCTTTTTTGTAGTTGAACTGCACTCATTGTAAAATATTATATAATTCTAAGTGGACAAGCTAATGATTCATAAATTTTAGTGGTTACTACAAAATACTGGCCATAGTCTCAATGACCCATTCTCAACACTGACTTTGAGTAAGATTCCACTTACTACCTGACTCCCTACTCCTTCTAACACAAGAGTCTAAAAGAGGATGCTTCAGGTTTGTTAGGTTTTATATTAGCTCAGACCTCAACTCCAGCCCTGTGTCCAACAGTCTGTGAAATATTTTCCTATTTGTTTTCCCCAAATGTGCAGTTACTTGAATACATGGCCACAGGTCCCACTGGGGAAGATTGGTGAATCATCATTACATTCACTCGCCATGGTGTGGCAGGGTCCTTCCTCCAGGATACCCAGAATTCTCTTCAGTCATTATATACAAATCTCAAAAATGGCTCACGGACAGGGGCTGGTAGGGTCACTATTGTCCTCATTCTCCTGGACACCCTTTTAATTTTTTTTTTTTTCTAATGGCAAAATCTGAGTATTATCTTTGTTGGCTACTCATCTACTTTGCCTTTAAGGACTGTTGTTGTTTAGTCTCCAAGTCTCAGGTGGTTTACTGGTAAAGAATCTGCCTATCAATTCAGAAAACATGGGTTTGATCCCTGAGTTGGGAAGATGCCCTGGAGAAGGAAATGGCAACCCACTCTAATATTGTTGACTTGAGGGTTATGCTTTGTTATATATCCCCGTAAGTTTGTGTAGATGAGGCCTCTTGGATGCCATTGATGATAATTACATCCACCCAGTTTCTGGTAGTAAAATGCCACAATATGGCTTCTATTGCTTTGGATTCTTAATGATGCCACTCTTCCTGGTTAATCTAGTTTTACAATAGCCTTTCGTACTATTATATGGGGCTCACCTAGTGGCCAGGAGAAGTGCGAGGATAGATACTAAAGGGGGTGTAGATGTTAGAGGGAGAAGCTTTCTTGTTGTCATTTTGCCCTAAACTGTGCTAGAGTTTATAAAGTGTGAGCCACTCTGCAGGGTCAGAAATGCTATACTTCTCAAAACAGAAGGGGGCATTTACCTGTTGTCACCCTCTCAAGTGTCAGAGTCCCATTGTTTTCTAACTTTGGCATACCAGACTCGTCCTGGTTTACCTTACTCCAGATCTTATCTACTCTGAGTATTAAATCCTGGGTAGCTGGTCATGATTCAGCACTACATAGTGTACCCTCTGCTATGCTGACCACCAATGATGAGTCTTCATGACCTGTTGGGTGACAGATAATTCTGCTCTAAGCTTTATCTTCACACTTAATTTCTCAAATGTCTCTTGGTACCAGTGACCACGATGGTTTTCTCTGCACGCAGATGCTGAGACAGAGATTTTTAAAAGGCAATTTATAGATTAGAGATTGAAATCTGTGGAAGGAAGGAGGAAATAGCAAAGACTAGATCAAGGGAGAAGTCAACCCATAATGCAAGCCTAGAAAGCACCAACCAGTTCCATGGGGATCTCAGAATCCAATAAGGTCCATCAGGGTTGGTTGCATTGAGCCAAAATGGGCAAGTCTTCAAATCTCTGCCTCTGTCAGTCATTGGATGTGGGCTGCCCTCGCTGGAGAAGGATGTACGCTGTGCCAGGTGGCTTCTTGCAGCTGAAGCTGATGTTGAACTACCTGATGTCCTGATTTGAAGAGGAATTGAAGTGGGATATCTTTCAGATCCATTACAGCATAGAACCCAGGTGAGGGAAAAAATGGGCCCAAGACTTGAGTAGACTCTCAATAAGAAGACTTAGTACTGTTTGTTAAGTAAGTCTAAGGAAAAAATAAAATGTGCTTAGTCATCAATAAAATGCAAATTAAAAACATAGAAACACATTATCTCACAAGCGTGGAGGGGTGAAAAGCAGCAACTACAACAAAAATGTGACAATATAAAAAGGCAGGTAAGACATGGAGCAATTTGAATCACATACCCTGGTATGTGGTAAGAGGTAAAAAGTACAAATGCTTTTCAAAAATTCTCTGGCAATTTATTATAGTGCTAAACATGTATTTAATTATAGCCCAAGAAGTAAATTCTTAGGTAATTTCTCAATAGAATTAAAAGCACATAATAAAAAAGATGTGTATAAAAATGTTCCTAGCAGTCATAATCATAAAAACCAAGAACTAGAAAGAACCCAAACTGCTATCATTAAATAAATTATTACTTTAAAATGGAGATATATTCATGCAATTGAAATGCATTTAGCAAAAATGATTTAAAACTTACAAAATTACAAACTATGTATTGGTATGCACAACTATATGGATGAACTTAGAAATATTTTGATGAGAAAAAAGAAACATACAAAACGTACATACAAAATTCATGTAAATGTGATACTATTTACTGTGAAATAGTATCATCAGCAGAAGTTCAAGAATATGCAAAACTAATGGTTGGTGATAGCAACCAAAATAATGGTTATAAAAAGGTCTGATTGATCAGAGAGTGGTGCAAAGATACTTTTGGGGTGATGGGAATCCCTGTTGCCATGTAGGTTTTGGTTACACAAGTGTATGCACTTGACTCATCAGTGTGAAGCTTAACAGCAGCATGTTATATGGTGCTTAAGTTATGACTCAGTTTTTTAAAAAAATCAGTTTATTCTCAAAAATTAAAACTGAAAGTACAATTTGTGCAAAAATTATATATGTAGATACAAAGAAGTTGTAGTAAGAGAATTGACACATACAAATAAATCAGCACAAATGATACAAGGATCAAGGAATTTTAACTACCATAAATTCAATATTAAAAGACAAAGGACACTATAAAGTAAAATAAAAGCACAACACCCAATTATGAATTTAAATAATGTATAAGCATGAACATCATTATGCATTATAATATATATAATATTTCAAAAAATAAGAAATACAGAAAAAAATTTATGAACTTAAAACAATGATAGCAAAATTCATTTTATCATACTCATATCACTGACTAGACAATACATAGAAATTGAGAGAAACTGAATTACATAATTGATAACTTAGCCCTAACCAAGCTAAATATTTTATGTTCAAACACCCTTGGAAAGTTTACAAAGAGTGCTAATGTTCAAAACCAGATCATCATCATTAACATCACAAAAAAATAGACTTAAACCCCTCAAAAAGAAATGATTTATGATGAGGTTAGCTTTGAAACCAGACTAAATACAAATACAGACTAGTTTACTGACTATGTGACCTTGGGCCAGTTACCCAAACTTTCTGTGTTTTAGTTTCTTTATCTATAAATGAAGAAGAAGAAGAATAGTGTTTACCTTGAAGGACATTGGGAATATTGCACAATTTATTGAATAGGGCAGAAAGTGAAGAATAACTAAAGAGCCTCTGGATGAAAGTGAAAATTTTGGAAGTTTTGGCCACAGCAATCAGAGCATAAAAAGAAGTAAAAGGAATCCAGATTAGAAAAGAAGAAGTAAAACTCTCACTCTTTGCAGATGACATGATCCTATACATAGAAAACCCTAAAGACTCCCAATAGAAAATTACTAGAGCTAATCAATGAATATAGAAAAGCTGTAGGATATAAAATCAACACACAAAATCCCTTGCATTCCTATACACTAATAATGAGAAAATAGAAAAAAAAAATTAAGGAAACAATTGCATTCACCATTGCAACGAAAAAAATAAAATACTTAGGAATATATCTACCTAAAGAAACAAAAGACCAATATATAGAAAACCAAAGAACACTAGTGAGAGAAATCAAAGAGGACACAAATAGATGGAGAAATATACCCTGTTCTCAGATCAGAAGAATCAATATAGTGAAAATGAGTATACTACTCAAAGCAATCTACAGATTCAATGCAACCCCTATCAAGCTACCAACGGTATTTTTCACAGAACTAGAACAAATAATTTCACAATTTGTATGGAAATACAAAAAAATCTCAAATAGCCAAAGCAATCTTGAGAAAGAAGAATGGAACTGGAGGAATCAACGTGCCTGACTTCTCTACTACAAAGGCACAGTCATCAAGATAGTATGGTACTGACACAAAGACAGAAATATAGATCAATGGAGCAAAACAGAAAGCCCAGAGATAAATCCACACACCTATGGACACCTTATCTTTGACAAAGGAGGCAAGAATATACAATGGAGAAAAGACAATCTCTTTAAAAAGTGGTGCTGGAAAAACTGATCAACCACATGTACAAGAATAAAGCTAGAACACTTTCTAACACCATACACAAAAATAAAGTCAAAATGGATTAAAGATCTAAACATAAGAACAAAAACTATAAAATTCCTAGAGGAGAACATAAGCAAAACACTCTCCAACATAAATCACAGCAGGATCCTCTATGGCCCACCTCCAAGAATATTGGAAATGAAAGCAAAAATAAACAAATGTGACCTAATTAACCTTAAAAGCTTCTGCACAACAAAGGAAACTATAAGCAAAGTGAAAAGACAGCCTTCAAAATAGGAGAAAATAATAACAAACAAAGCAACTGACAAAGAATTAATCTCAAAAATATACAAGCAACTCCTGCAGCTCAATTCCAGAAAAATAAACAACCCAATCAACAAATGGGCCAAAGAACTAAATAGACATTTCTCCAAATAAGACATACAGATGGCTAACAAACACATGAAAAGATGCTCAACATCACTCATTATCAGAGAAATGCAAATCAAAACCATAATGAGGTACCATTTCACGTCAGTCAGAATGGCTACTATCCAAAAGTCTACAAGCAATAAATGCTGGAGAGAGTGTGGAGAAAAGGGAACCCTCTTACACTGTTGGTGGGAATGCAAACTAGTACAGCCACAATGGAGAACAGTGTGGAGATTCCTTAAAAAAACTGGAAATAGAACTGCCATATGACCCAGCAAACCCACTGCTGAGCATACACACCAAGGAAACCAGAATTGAAAGAGACATGTGTACCCCAATGTTCATCGCAGCACTGTTTATAATAGCCAGGACATGGAAGCAACCTAGATGTCCATCAGCAGAAAAAAGGATAAGAACTCTGTGGTACATATACAGAATGGAATATTACTCAGCCATTAAAAAGAATGCATTTGACTCAGTTCTAATGAGGTGGGTGAAACCGGAGCCTATTATACAGAGTGAAGTAAGCCAGAAACAAAAACACCAATATAGTATACTAATGTATATATATGGAATTTAGAAAGATGGTAACGATAACTGTATGTGACACAGAAAAAGAGACACAGGTGTATAAAACAGTCTTTTGGACTCTGTGGGAGAGGGTGAGGGTGGGATGGTTTGGAGAATGGCATTGAAACATGTATATTATCATATGTGAAATGAATTGCCAGTTCAGGTTTGATGCATGATACAGGGCGCTGAGGGCTGGTGCACTGGGATGACCCAGAGGTATGGGATGGGGATGGAGATGGGAGGGGGTCTAGGATGGGGAAAACATGTACACCTATGGCGGATTCATGTCAATGTATGACGAAGCCAATACAATACTGTAAAGTAATTAGCCTCCAATTAAAATAAATAAATTTAAAATAAAATAAAATAATTTTGATGGAAAAAAAAGTGAAAGAGGAAAGCGAAAAAGTTGGCTTAAATCTCAACATTCAGGAAACTAAGATTATGGCATCTGGTCCCAACACTTCATGGGAAATAGATGGGGAAACAGTGGAAATAGTGGCTGACTTTATTTTTCTGGGCTCCAAAATCACTAGAGATGGTCATTGCAGCCATGAAATTAAAAGATGCTTACTCCGTGGAAGGAAAGTTATGACCAACCTAGACAGCATATTAAAAAGCAGAGACATTACTTTGTCAACAAAGGTCCATCTAGTCAAGGCTATGGTTTTTTCAGTGGTCATGTATGGATGTGAGAGTTGGACTATAAAGAAAGCTGCTGTTGCTAAGTCGCTTCAGTCGTGTCCGACTCTGTGCGATCCCATAGATGGCAGCCCACCAGGCTCCCCTGTCCCTGGGATTCTCCAAGCAAGAACACTGGGGTGGGTTGCCATGGCCTTCTCCAATACATGAAAGTGAAAAGGGAAAGGGAAGTTGCTTAGTCGTGTTCGACTCTTCCCAACCCCATGGACTGCAGCCTACTAGGCTCCTCCGCCCATGGGATTTTCCAGGCAAGAAGACTGGAGTGGGGTGTCATTGCCTTCTCTGAAAGAAAGCTGAGTGCCTAAGAATTGATGCTTTTGAACTTTGGTTTTGGAGAATACTCTTGAGAGTCCCTGGGACTGCATGGAGATCCAACCAGTCCATCCTAAAGGAGATAAATCCTGGGTGTTCATTGGAAGGAATGATGCTGAAGCTGAAACTCCAATACTTTGGCCACCTCATGCAAAGAGCTGACTCATTTGAAAAGATCCTGATGCTGGGAAAGATTGAGGGCAGGAGGAGAAGGGGATGACAGAGGATGAGATGGTTGGATGGCATCACTGACTTGATGGACATGGGTTTGGGTGAACTCCGGGAGTTGGTGATGGACAGGGAAGCCTGGCGTGCTGTGGTTCATGGGGTTGCAAAGAGTCAGACATGACTGAGCGACTGAACCGAACTGAAGCACTAACAATGGTGCTTTCATAAAATAAGTCCTCTAGAAATATTATTACCATCATTATTATTGCCCAGCATTAACAGCTTTAGTTAGATAATTCTAATAAGGAGGAGTTACATCAGTAATTGCAACTGTAATGTGCTCAACTGCCTTTCTTTTTTAAATTCTGCATGCCCTTTAATACTCAGAAGCTTTCTTTAATGGTGTGTGCTTTCTCATAATTACAGAAGTAATTGGGATAGATTTTGTCTTGAGTATACTTTTTCCAAATTTCAATTCAGTACTTTCCATTCTTCTATTATTATTATTTTTTAATCTTCTTTCTAAGAGGGAATGAGATGAATGCTATTGTCCCATTAATTGTTGGTTTCCTTTTCCTTTCTTTTCATCCTGGAAAAGACTTCCAGGTTGCAGTTCATATTTAGGTATAAATAACATCCCAGATTATTCCTGAAGACCAAATATTTATATTCAAAATAGGCAGCATAGAAACTAATCCCTAAAGGGAAAATAAGTAGCTTCTGAAATGAAGGCAGATAATCCATACACAAGTCTGTCATAGTCTAGAAAGCTGTGTAGTGAGGAAACAGACTTAGGGTTCTGAGAGTCCTGCCCTCCAGCTCTATAAGCCTGGGAATCAAACCAGGGTCTCCCGCATTGCAGACAGATTCTTTACCAGCTGGGGGCTTCCAATGTGGTTCAACTGGTAAAGAATCTGCCTGCAACGTGGGAGACCTGGCTTTGATCCCTGGGTTGGGAAGATTCCCCAGATAAGGGAAAGGCTACCTACTCCAGTATTCTGGCCTGGAGAATTCCATGGACTGTATAGTCCACAGGGTCACAAAGAGATGGACATGACTGAGCCACTTTCACTTTCTTTACCAGATGAGCTACCAGGAAAGCCCATATAAGTCTTGTAATGTACTTAAATCTCTGATATGGTTTCTTTATATGTAAAGTAAAAATATTATTATTGCCTACTTACTAAGTTCTATGTAAAATAGATAACTCAGTGAATATAAAATGATCAGAAGAATATCTGGCATATGATACCTATTCAATCCCTCTTAGCTATCATTAACAATGCTTCTTCCCAGCCCTGTGTACACAGACAGACAGCATTAAGGGCCAATTGGCATATTTATAAGGACAGCACCATCAATATCTTTCTCTGGCACTAGATAGAGAAAGAATTCCCAATCAGCAATCTTACTCTCTCCTCAGGATTTAACTCTAACAGAGCCTTCACTAAATGGAAGAACATTTTAACAGATGAGAATCTCAGTTCTAGACCTCCTCTATTTCTACCAACACACAGTAAATGCTAGTTGACTGAATAAGTGTATTTGTGATTTGGTTATTTACAATTTTCTTGCATTCTAATAACAGTGCAAATTGGCAAAACACTTGCATTTATATCATATCCTTTATCCTTTAAACTTCCTTTCAAGGCAAGACAGAGCATGCATTGCTATTGCTGTGATATTAAGGATTTAATGCTTAAGACAGCACAAAGAGATGGCACCTATTGAGTCTTGATTGTATGTTCATAATTGGTTTAAACATAGCATGAACATCAGATCATTTAATCCTCTAGAATCACTACGAAGCAGGTACTATTGCTACCCACTTTGAAACAGATGAGAAAACTGAACCACAGAGAAGTTAAGAAACTCAAGTTGTATAACTAGGATTATGAGCACAAGCCATCTCGTTGCAGAGTTTAAGTGCTCACCGCGAATCAGAAGGCAGTAAGTTCACTATGTTGAGAGGAAATAGGAACATTAAGTTTTAATTATTTTCAAGTAATTTGTTTTGAAGGGCTTCCCAGATGGCGCAGTGGTGAAGAATCCACCTGCCAGTGCAGGAGACATGGGTATGATCTCTGGGTCAGGAAGATCCCCTGGAGGAGGAAATGGCAACCCACTCCTCTTGCCTGAAAAATCTCATGGACAGAGGAGCCTGGAAGGCTACAGTTCATAGGGTCACAAAGAATTGGACACTACTGAACATGCATGCATCTGTTGTGAAACCAGGAAAAATATTAATAATTGTAAGGAAACTAATAAAGGTCACTGGAAAACAACGAATATATGATTCATTGGTGCCCCTTTCTACAAGCAATAAATAATTAGAAAATAGAAGAAAGAGATCAAGAGCAACAGGAACCAACAAGTAAATACCTGTGGAACTTTAGGGATTCACAAAACACCTGAATACAATTTAGGATTCTACTGAGGAATGTAAGAGGAGACAAACCTGAATGGAAGGACATATTTTGCTATTGAATGGGAAAAGATGGGATTGTTTAAACACTCTTTCTAATCAGTAAACATAATGTGATGCAATAAAAAAGAAAAAAATGTTTTTCTTTTCTGAACATAGGTGATTTGATTGTAAAGTTCATATGGAAAAATCTATATGTGACATTAACATTTTAAAGGTTGGAGGGGAAAACTGATTGAGAGAAGACAAGCCCATTCATTACCAAAATGTGTGATAAAACTCAAGCAATTAGAAGAATTTTATATTTCACACACAGAAAAACAGATCATTAGAAGAGAATATTGAACTCTAAAACATTTCTAAATGAGCATGAGAAGCAGAGAAAAGAATGAATAACATTGACGCAATGAGTAGTTATCTGGAGTAGGGAGTGCACTTCATTTAGTCGTGTCTGGCTCTTTGTGATCCCAGGGACTATAGCCCACCCGGCTCCTCTGTCCATGGGATTCTCCAGGCAAGAACTCTGGAGAGGATTGCCATGCCCTTCTCCAGGGGATCTGCCCAACCCAAGGATCAAACCCACATCTTTTGTGTCTCCTGCATCGGTAGGTGGATTCTTTACCACTAGCACCACCTAGGAAGCCTGGGGGTGGTGGTGGGGGAGGTTGAGAGGGTGACAAAAAATTTTCAAATTAAATGAATTAAATACTAGAATCCTAATATATCTTACTCTTCCTTTATTTCTTTTTTTATTTTTTTAAATTTTATTTTATTTTTAAACTTTACATAATTGTATTAGTTTTGCTAAATATCAAAATGAATCCATCACAGGTATACATGTGCTCCCCATCCTGAACCCTCCTTTATTTCTTACATGAAAAAAAAAATACTCCAATGAATACAATAGCTAAAACTTAAAGAATGAAGCAGTAAAAGAACTAAGAGAAAAAATAAAGCAATTTTTAAAAGTATTACTTTGGGGCTTCCCTAGTAGCTCAGATGGTAAAGCGTCTGCCTGCAATGTGGGAGACCTGGGTTCAATCCCTGGGTCAGGAATATCCCCTGGAGAAGGAAATGGCAACCCACTCCAGTACTCTTGCTTGGAAAATTCCATGGATGGAAGAGCCTGGTAGGCTACAGTCCATGGGATTGCAAAGAGTTGGACACGGCTGAGCGACTTCACTTCAGTTCAGTTCAGTTGCTCAGTCATGTCCAACTGTTTGCAACCCCATGAACTGCAGCATGCCAGGCCTCTCTGTCCATCACCAACTCCCAGAGTCCACCCAAACTCATGTCCATTGAGTCGGTGATGCCATCCAACTATCTCATCCTCTGTCGTCCCCTTCTCCTCCTGCCTTCAATCTTTCCCAGCATCAGGGTCTTTTCAAATGAGTCAGCTCTTCACATTAGGTGGCCAAAATATTGGCATTTCAGCTTCAACATCAGTCCTTCCAGTGAACACCCAGGACTGATCTCCTTTAGGATGGACTCGTTGGATCTCCTTGCAGTCCAAGGGACTCTCAAGAGTCTTCTTCAACACCACAGTGCAAAAGCATCGTTTCTTTGGCACTCAGCTTTATTTATAGTCCAACTCTCACATCCATACATGACCACTGGAAAAACCATAGCCTTGACTGCGGACCTTTGTTGGCAATGTAATGTCTCTGCTTTTTAATATGCTGTCTAGGTTTGTCATAACTTTCCTTCCAAGGAGGAAGCACCTTTTGATTTCATGGCTGCAATCACCATCTGCAGTGATTTTGGAGCCCCCAAAAATAAAGTCTGACACTGTTTCCACTGTTTCCCCATCTATCTGCCATGAAGTGATGGGACCAGATACCATGATCTTCGTTTTCTGAATGTTGAGCTTTAAGCCAACTTTTTCACTCTCCTCTTTCACTTTCCTCAAGAGGCTCTTTAGTTCCTCTTCACTTTCTGCCTTAAGGGTGGTGTCATCTGCATATCTGAGGTTATTGATATTTCTCCCGGCGATCTTGATTCCAGCTTGTGCTTCCTCCAGCCCAGAATTTCTCATGATGTACTCTGCATATAAGTTAAATAAGCAGGGTGACAATATACAGCCTTGATGTACTCCTTTTCCTATTTGGAACCAGTCTGTTGTTCCATGTTCAATTCTAACTGCTGCTTCCTGACCTGCATACAGGTTTCTCAAGAGGCAGGTCAGGTGATCTGGTATGCCTATCTCTTCTAAAACAATTATTAGAAACTTCGATTATTCTAAAAATTATTTTGTAATCACTGGTTGTAAACTTAAATTAGAAAAACTTTCTTCTTGCAGGATATATTTAAGAATTAATAGGCTATATACCAACAAGGATCTACTGTATAGTATACAGAATTCTGCTCAATATTATGAAACAACCTAAATGGGAAAAGAATTTGGTAAGGAATAAATACATGCATATGTATAACTTAATCACCTTGCTGTACACCTGAAACTATCACAACATTGCTAGTCGACTACATTCCAATATAAAATTATAAAAAGGTTATGTAAAATAGCATTTCTGCTTTCTAATAGCTAACAATTCTGCTTCCATCAATAACAAAACATCACAATCATAATAATGAAAATCAGAAAACAATAAAAAAGGTATCTAGGGTCCTAAGAGCCAATATGCATGAATGAGCATTTTGCTAAAGTTGATTACATGAAAACATATCAGTAGAATGTTATCCGTGTCTAAAAAATGTATATCAAGTCAAACACAAACATTGAAATTGTTTGCCACATACATGACTATGTTAGTTCTGGTTATCATAACAAAATACGGTAGACTGGGTGACTTAAACAACAGAAATTTATTTTTTTACTTCTGGAAACTAGAAGTCCAACATCAAGTCCAAGATCAATTCAGTTCCTCGTGAGAAGAGACACCTGAAAGTTTATACATTAAAACTGGCAGTACGGGGAAATGCATTTATCTTACTCCTGGTTTAAACAAAGCGAGCTTCTCACTATGTCTTTACATGAACTTTCCTCAATGCATGAACTTAGTGAGAGAGACAGAGATAACTTTCTGGTTTCTTTTCTTACAAAGGCAGTAATCCCATCATGAGAACCTTATCCTTGTTGGCTACATCAAAATCTTATTACCTTCAGAAGATACAGTGTTCAGTTACTATCACATTGGGACTCAACATATGAATTCTGAGGTGACAAAACAATTCAATCCATAGCAAGGTTAATTTACTTTAAAATCCATTAAAAATTCATGCAGTTCTAGATAAAAATGTACTAAGGAACTCAAATGTACATTTATTGAAAAGAAATGAAACTGTCATATAAACATGTTAAGGGTATCTGGTCTGATCATTTCATGGAAAATAGAAGGGAAAAGAATGGAAGCTGTGACAGATATCATTTTCTTGGGCTCCAAAATCACTGTGGATGGTGACTGCAGCCATGTAATTAGAAGACAGTTGCTCCTTGGAAAGAAAGCTATGACAAACCTAGATAGCGTATTATAAAGCAGAGACATCACCTTGCCCACAAAGGTCCATCTAATCAAAGCTATGGTTTTTCCAGTAGTTGTGTATGGATGTGAGAGTTGGACCATAAAGAAGGCTCAGTGCCAAATAATAGATGCTTTTGAACTGTGGTGTTGGAGAAGACTCTTGAGAGTTCCTTGAACTGCACAGAGATCCAACCAATCAATCCTAAAGGAAATCGACCCTGAATATTCATTGGAAGGACTGATGCTGAGGCTAAAGTTCCAATAATTTGGTCCCCTGATGCAAAGAACTGACTCATTGGAAAAGACTCTGATGCTGGGAAATATTGAGGGCAGGAGGAGAAAGTGGTGACAGAGGATAAGGTGGTTAGATATCCTCACTGACATAATGGACATGAATTTGAGCAACTTCCATTAGACAGTGAAGAATACGGTGGCCTGATGTGTTAGCTCATGGGGTTGCAAAGAATTGGACATGACTTAACAACTGAACAGCAACAACAAAATCCACCCAAAACTAAGTGACTTATTTCTCACATCTCTGTGGTTGGCTGGTTTCAGATGGGCCATTGTCCTGCTGGTCTTCTCTGGGATCATTCACACAGCTATCATCATCTGGAGAATCTGCTGTGTCCACGAGAACTAGGGTAGCCTCAGCACTGGTCTACACTTGATGTGACTTTGGCTGGACGTCTATATCCATCTCATCTCTCATTATTCAGTGGCCTAATGTGGACTTTTTAATATGTGACAGGTAAGTTCTGGGAAGTCCCATGGACAAAGGAACCTGGTAGGCTACAGTTCATAGAGTAACAAAAGAGTTGGACATGACTTGGCAAGTAAACAACAGAGTTCTCTCTCAGAGAGCAAGTCCCAGTACTCAGGTAGCTAGTAAGTCTCTGCTAATGGAGCATTGGCTGAATAATGACTGGACAAGTTATGTCAGATGATCAAACATAGAATCAACATGGGGGAGGTCTATGTAAGAGGATAGATGGCTAAAAGACATGCATTAGATGAAGTTTGAAATAGCCTGGGGAAAGCAAAACCAACCTATGTCCTGTTTTCGAAAATAATGTTTTGTTGAAATACTAACCCACACCCATTACTTAATGGAGGCTTTTTTTTTGCTAGAATAGCATGTTGAGTAGTTGTAAGAGACTGACTATCCCACAAAGCCTACCATATTTACTATCTGGACCTTTCCAGAGAATTTCGGCAAACCTAGGAGGCCCAGGAGGTGTTACACCAAATTTGCATCACTTAGTACCAAACCAAACTTCCATACAAAGTTCCATCACTAAAAGCCTTCCTCAGTCTCCATCCTCTCACTTTTTTTTTTAAATAGCATAATTCATTCTTGTTGTTCCATTCATGAGCATTATTATTTATAAATGTTATTACATCTTTATTTCACTAGGCTTTAATTTAAAGTGGTGCTCAGTTTAAGCTATAGTTACTGCAGTTGGGCAACAAAGATTACATAATCATTTTATAACAAAGATGCTCACAGGTATTCCTTGTGGTAATTGTGACTGCATGTTGTAATTCTGAATGGAACTTTTAACTTTGGAGCAATAGACAAACATAATAAGAGAGCACTTTGTTTGGAGATTCATTTTGATGTTTTGCATTAAGCTTCCTTTAAATAGCAATAGGGCTTCAGCAAATAAATTATTTTCTCTCAATTGTGCTCTGGGCCCTAGTAGACAAGATGCATTTAGAGGAGAGCTTACGAATTGCTCTGAGAGACTGAAAGCCACTCTGAGCTTTCCTGGAGTGCTCTGTCAACGATGTAGTGACTGGAAACTATAAAAATGAGAAAGTCATTTGTCTCTTAATGGCAGCAGTTTACAATGGCAGCCTATGAGTTATTAAATTATCAGTTCAATAAAGCCCAGATAACCCCACTCTAGTACACACTACAATTTAGTAAGAATTAATGCTTGCTTCTTAGCTGCATAATTTTTCATTGTCATTTTAACCTAAATGCTTCCTTCTTTTCTGGTGCTGTTTCTTCTTCCTGGAATGTTCTTCCTTCTGGCCACTTGATAACAGTAAAAACTAGCTGACTCCTTATCTGTCCTCTGAATCCATTTTTGTTGCCCAAAGAGTAGAAAAGGCAGCCTAAGATCAGGCTTGGGCTCTGCCATTTATTTCCATTTAATCTTGGGAAATTTAGTCTTCCTGATCCTTGGTTTCCTGTCTATAAAATAGGAAAAATACTACCTATATCTTAAAGATGTTCAGATAAATAAGTACCTTCCAAATAACAACAAAGCACCGCCTGTGCACAGAGCTGGAGTTGGTAAAGATATGGGAGTTTCTAACTCCCCTCTGTCTCTCTCTTTCTCTCTTTATTTATTTATTTATTTATTTTTGAACTTTATAGCATTTTCCTATGTGTCTCTGGCGTTCTTTTTTGATGCTATAATTATTTAACACAAATTTTTATGTGTTCTCAGATTGGGGCAATTGTGAAGTACTAGATCATCATTTACTCCCATAATTGTCACTTTGCCAGTTGAGATATATTGTATGAACTAAACTGTTTATGGAGGAAAGGAAGGCAGAGAAGAAGAGAAGGATGGAGGAGGAAAGAGTGAGAATTGTATGGATTCTGGAGAAGGGAATGTGTGGATTATTAATGCAACCACACATAAATTTGTGCTTCTATGGAAGCAGAACTGCAGTTGGCAAAGGAAACTCCAGACTGATCAATATTTTAAAGGGATAGATGAATAATTCTGAAGAAACTTTCAAATGACTTCCCAACCTTCCTAAAAATTCTGGGACTTAATCATCCATTTTAAAACCTCTCTTTTCCTGCCATACTTCGATGCTTTAAAAATAATATTTTGTGGGGAAGATGGAATAAATATTCAACTGATTGACAACTAAAATGGAAAAGCCATTCTTATTCAGGGCAGAGGCTGCCAAAAACAAAAATAAAAACCCAAAGGGTAGACCTGGCCTTTAAAATGCAATCTGTCTTCTGTGTGAGTTCCCACTTCGCCCTCAATTTCAGCAGCCCTTCCAGGGTGATCCATTCACAAGGGATTCACTCACTGATCACATTATTGATCAGCGGTAAGTCTAGACTACTCATTTGTTGGCACTAGGTATCTCCTCCCCACAGAGCCCTATGGTATCTCCAGTTAAAATTTCTCTACTGAGAATGTGAATACAGAGCTGTCATCATTTGTTACACCCCTTTCCATATCTCTGCCTTCAACTGAGGCTCACCTTGGCTCACAGAAAAAGCCAGTCCTGTATTTCCCTTGCTGTGCTGAATTCTTTCTTTGCTTCACTGCTATTTGACTCATTATACTCATCTCTTCTTCTGTTGATTTCTGCCATGTGAGTGTGTTAGTTGTCCAATTCTTTGCAACCCCAAGTACTATACCTCAACAGGCTCCTCTGTTCATGGAATTCTCCAATAAGAATACTGGAGTGGGTTGCCTTTCCCTTCTCCAGGGGATCTTCCCAACTCAGGGATTGAACCCATGTTGCCTGCATTGCAGGCAGATTCTTTACCCCCTGAGCCACCAGGGACTCTTCTTCTGTAGTCTTTTGTTATTGGACACCAACCACAGCTAACCAGGTGGCTCAAAGGTAAAGAATCAGCCTGCAATACAGGACACCCGGGTTCAGTCCCTGAGTCAGGAAGGTCCCCTGGTGAAGGAAATCACAACTTGCTCTAGTATTCTTGCCTGGAGAATTCCATGGACATGGACAGAGGAACCTGGTGGGCTATAGTCAATGGTGTTGCAAAGACTCAAACATGACTGAGCAACTAACACTTTCACACTTTCACAGGTAACCAGGCATCACAACCACCAGCACTGCTGTACATGACGAAGGTCACTCAGCTCTCAGTCTGGTGTCATCTGCTGGGCTCATACCTGAGTCTAGAATCTCAGTATAATGACAATCACTAAATTTTACTTAGCATCATCAGGGTGACCATATAATTTGCCACCCAAACTTGGGCACTTTCATGAGCAAAATAAATATGTACTGGCTTTGTCAGGAAAGTATATATAAAACAGGTCTACCTAGGAAAAGTCCAAAGGTGTCCCTGTTGTTTAGCCTTTCCAACCTGTTATCGATTTATCACTTAGTCTATTTCTGGCCATCTGGGTACCATACAGTTTACCTCTCACGCAGTCACCTCCACACATATAATCTTCTAACCTACTGCAATGTGCACCAAATACATCCAAGTCAGGCAATCCTTCATACAGAGGAACTCTGATACATAGAATTGGATATCTGTGTGATAAAGTTGCCAAGGGGCACACAAGAAGTGAAGAGGCAACCTTGGTCTTTATTTTGCCAACAAAGATCTGTCTAGTCAAAGCTATGGTTTTTCCAGTGGTCATGTATGGATGTGAGAGTTGAAAGAAAGAAAAAAGAAAGAAAGCTGAGGGCCGAAGAATTGATGCTTTTGAACTGTGGTGTTGGAGAAGACTCTTGAGAGCCCCTTGGACTGCAAGGAGATCCAACCAGTCCATCCTAAAGGAAATCAGTCCCGAATATTCATTGGAAGGACTGATGCTGAGGCTGAAACATCAATACTTTGGCCACCTTATGCAAAGAACTGACTCATTGGAAAAGACCCTGATGCTGAGCAAGATTGAAGGCAGGAGGAGAAGGGGATGGCAGAGGATAACATAGTTGGATGGCACCACCAACTCTGTGGACATGAATTTGAGCAAGCTCCAGGGGTTGGTGAAGGACAGGGAAGCCTGGTGAGCTGCAGTCCATGGGGTCACAAAGGGTTGGACATGACTGAGAGACTGAACTGACTTCCCCCTCTCACAGGAGAGAAGATAGTGTTATAGGAACTCAGCATTCATGACTTTGCCTGTGGAGTTAGTGCTGAAAGTACAAGAAACAGAGATGACACCCAGGGAAAGAAGACAGGAGGTAGATACCCAGACTTCTTTCCAATTTTCCTCCTATTTCTGGACTGTGCTTCCACTGGGTGATGCAGAAGGATTCCAGCTTTCAAAGGAGCCAGTGAAAAGTCACCTGATGAGATCATTTCAACCATAAAGAGCAGAGCAGAGTCCTAACCAATTTCAGGACAAGAGGGTGATTGACACACAATAATTAAATCTACACATACGCATGTCTCCTCTGTAGATGGCATCAATAATATAGGAATGAACCCTTTGTACTGCTTTGACTCTTCTACTGACATACATGAATCTAACTGGAAGTAATGTGTTCGAGTCTACTTGCTTGGAAATATTAAAGGAGGGCATTAGTTCTTTACATTCAATGCACTGCAATTTAAAATATCACAGAATCTCAAGGCTATTATGACCTGCTTGAATCACTGAATGAGTACCCTACCAAGGAAGCATCAATCTAGTATGACTGATTAGCCTTGAGAAGTTCTCTGCGCAGAGTACTGATCAGGCTCTCTGTCAGGAGGCATTTATTTTGGATTGTCTCCAGCCCTTTAATGAAGACTATCCAGGAAAATCAGCTGCCACCATTCAAGAGATTCTCAAATATCACCAGGGAAATGTGTATCTGCCATGAAAATATGTTGGCATATTTAAAGTCTTTGAAGTTTTATTTTATGGGTACACACAACGGCAGCATGTTTTCATTGACTTTGAGGCAGGAAGTCCTGGATTTGTATTTCAAGTTTTTAACTAACTAGCAATTTGACTTCAGGAAAGTTTAAGATTCTGCTTTGTTTCAATTCCCTCACTTAAAAAATGTGGATGTTAATATGGCCAACAATATTAAGATTCTTCAAATAATTTCCTACTCATCTCACATGCTAGTAAAGTAATGCTCAAAATTCTCCAAGCCAGGCTTCAGCAGTACGTGAACCGTGAATTTCCAGATGTTCAAGCTGGTTTTAGAAAAGGGAAAGGAACCAGAGATCAAATTGCCAACATCCGCTGGATCATCAAAAAAGCAAGAGCGTTCCAGAGAAACATCTATTTCTGCTTTATTGACTATGCCAAACCCTTTGGCTGTGTGGATCACAATAAACTGTGGGAAATTTTGAAAGAGATGGGAATACCAGACCACCTGACCTGCCTCTTGAGAAACCTATATGCAGGTTAGGAAGCAACAGTTAGAACTGGACATGGAACAACAGACTGGTTCCAAATAGGAAAAGGAGCACGTCATGGCTGTATATTGTCACCCTGCTTATTTAACTTATATGCAGAGTAAATCATGACTTCTAGCCCAGAAGAAGCACAAGCTGGAATCAAGATTGTCAGGAGAAATATCAATAACCTCAGATATGCAGATACCACATTTATGGCAGAAAATGAAGAGGTACTCAAAAGCCTCTTGTAGAAAGTGAAAGAGGAGAGTGAAAAAGTTGGCTTAAAGCTCAACATTCAGAAAATGAAGATCATGGCATCTGGTCCCATCACTTCATGGGAAATAGATGGAGAAACAGTGGAAACAGTGTCAGACTTTATTATTTTGGGCTCCAAAATCACTGCAGATGGTGATTGCAGACATGAAATTAAAAGATGCTTACTCCTTGGAAGGAAAGTTATGACTTACTTAGATAGCATATTGAAAAGCAGAGACATTACTTTGCTAACAAAGGACTATCTAGTCAAGGCTATGGTTTTTCCAATGGTCATGTATGGATGTGAGATTTGGACTGTGAAGAAAGCAGAGCACCGAAGAATTGATGCTTTTGAACTGTGGTGTTGGAGAAGACTCTTGAGAGTCCCTTGAACTGCAAGGAGATCCAACAGGTCCATCCTAAAGAGATCAGTCCTGGGTGTTCTTTGGAAGGACTGATGCTGAAGCTGAAACTCCAATACTTTGGCCACCTCATGCAAAGACTTGACTCATTGGAAAAGACCCTGATGCTAGGAGGGATTGGGGGCAGGAGGAGAAGGGGACGACAGAGGATGAGATGGCTGGATGGCATCACTAACTCGATGGACATGAGTTTGAGTGAACTCCGGGAGTTGGTGATGGACAGGGAGGCCTGGTGTGCTGTGATTCATGGGGTTGCAAAGAGTCAGACACGACTGAGTGACTGAACTGAACTGCACTGAAAATAATATTTAGAAAAAAATACCACATAGTCACATCTGCAAATGCTAGATACTGTTGTTATTTTTTAAATTATTTTTAATCACTCTGCTATTAATAGAAATAAGTTTTCCTTAAATCTATTGAAAATGTTGTTCATAGCAAATTCATGGAAGTGGAAGGAAGTTTAAATAAAAAGAGTTGGGCATCTGAGTAAACTAAAAAAGTGAGCAAGTATTAATTTTATCAATAATAATGATTGCAACATTTAAAACCACTCTATAGTTTGTATTATAGAAAGAAATGAGTTGAAAAATGTCAAATATTTATTAAATATAAAGGAAAAATTAAACCAAAGTTATTATAATTCTGATCCCTTATGCCAGCTTCTGCTATAAGAGCTGGTGTAATTATTTCATTTTATTTTTAATCTTTGAGCATCTTGCTCACTGTTGTTAATTGATAATACATTTGCTGGTACAATACCTATAACTCTTTATTACAGTCCTGAAATGCTAGGGGCATTGTCCTTATCTTTGGATAAGGAAGACTTTATGTGGACAGTGCAGAAGAGAAAAGAGGGGCTCACTCTTTAAGACCTCTCTTGTCTTCACTTTTCTCTGATCTTCTGATCTTTCAACTGATACATATCAATAGTAGCCACCTTTTTCAGAGAGAACCATGGAAAAAATTATTTTAAATTACTTTAGAATGTTCCATTCTCCTAGCCATACTGTGGATTTTATGAAACTAAGCAAAATTGAGTACATGCAGCTGCTGCTGCTAAGTTGCTTCAGTCGTGTCCGACTCTGTACGACCTCAGAGACGGCAGCTCACCAGGCTCTGCCGTCCCTGGGATTCTCCAGGCAAGAACACTGGAGTGGGTTGCCATTTCCTTCTCCAATGCATGAAAATGGAAAGTGAAAGTGAAGTTTCTCAGTCATGTCCAACCCTCAGCGACCCCATGGACTGCAGCCCACCAGGCTCCTCTGTCCATGGGGTTTTCCAGGCAAGAGTACTGGAGATGGTTGCCACTGCCTTCTCCAACTGAGTACATAGGAGATCCTATATACTGTTTCATCTGTGCTGTGGAAAGGACTGGACCAATAACAAACTATAGAGCAGAGGGACACTGGGTACTAAGTTGGTAGTTTGAAGACTTGTACTTTAGGTTCTTTTCTTCCAATTACTATGTATACTTTGACATGTTTGTCCATATTTCCAGGACTACATTCTCTATTTAATCTTCTATCGACTCAGTTCAGTCACTCAGTTGTGTCCAACTCTTTGTCTCCCCATGAACTTCAGAACGCCAGGCTTCCCTGTCCATCACCAACCCCCAGAACTTGCTCAAACTCATGTCCATCAAGTTGGTGATGACATCCAACCATCTCATCCTCTGTCATCCCCTTTTCCTGCCCTCAATCTTTCCCAGCATCAGGGTCACTTCTAAGGAGTCAGTTAATTGCATCAGGCGGCCAAAGTATTGTAGGTTCAGCTTCAGCATCAGTGCTCCCAATGCATATTCAGGACTGATTTCCTATAGGATGGACTGGTTGGATCTCCTTGCTGTCCAAGGGACTCTTCAAGAATCTTCTCCAACACCAATGTTCAAAAGCATCAATTCTTTGGTGCTCAGCTTTCTTTGTGGTCCAACTCTAACATCCACACATGACTACTGGAAAAACGATAGCCTTGACTAGATGGACCTTTGTTGACAAAGTAATGTCTCTATTTTTTAATATGCTGTCTATGTTGTTCATAGTTTTTCTTCCAAGGAGCAAGCATCTTTTAATTTCATGGCTGCAGTCACCATCTGCAGTGATTTTGGAGCCCATTAAAATAAAGTCTGTCACTGTTTCCATTGTTTCCCAATTTATTTGCCATGAAGTGATGGGACTGGATGCCATGATCTTTGTTTTTTGAATGTTAAGTTTTAAGCCAACTTTTTCACTCTCCTCTTTCAGTTTCATCAAGTGACTCTTTAGTTCCTTTTCAGTTTCTGCCATAAGTGTGGTATCATCTATGTATCTGAGGTATTGATATTTCCTCTAGAAATCTTGATTCTAGCTTGTGCTTCATCCAGTCTAGCATTTCTCATGATGTACTCTGCATATAATTTAAATAAGCAGGGTGACAATATACAGCCTTGATGTACTCCTTTCGCAGTTTGGAAGCAGTCTGTTGCTCCATGTCCAATACAAACTGTTGATCTTGACCTGCATACAGATTTCTCAGAAGGCAGGTAAGGTGGTCTGGTATTCACATCTCTTTAAGAATATTCCACAGTCTGTTGTGATCTTCAAAGTCAAAAGTTTTGGAATAATCAATAAAGTAGAAATAGATGCTTTTCTGGTATTCTCTTGCTTTTTCAATGATCCAACAGATGTCAGGAATTTGATCTCTGTTCCTCTGCCTTTAATAAATCCAGGTTGAACATCTGAAAGTTTACAGTTCATGTACTGTTTTACTGTTGAAGCCTGGCTTTGAGAATTTTGAGCACTACATTGCTAACGTGTGAGAAGAGTGCAATTGTGCAGTAGTTTGGACATTCTTTGGCGTTGCCTTTCTTTGGGATTGGAATGAAAACAGATCTTTTCCAGTCCTGTGGCCACTGCTGAGTTTTCCAAATTTGCTGGCATAGTGAGTGCAGCATTTTCACAGCATTTTCTTTTAGGATGTGAAATAGTTCAACTGGAATTCCATCACCTCCACTAACTTTGTTCGTAGTGATGCTTCCTAAGGCCCGCTTGACTTCACATTCTAAGATGTCTTGCTCTAGGTGAGTAATCACACCATCGTGGTTATCTGGGTTGATGATCTTTATTGTATAGTTCTTCTTTGTATTCTTGCCACCTTTTTTTTAATATCTTCTGCTTCTGTTAGGTCCATACCATTTCTGTCCTTTATTTTGCCCATTTTTGCATGAAGTTTTCCCTTGGTATCTCTTATTTTCTTGAAGAGATGACTAGTCTTTCCCATTCTACTGTTTTCCTTTATTTCTTTGCACTGATGACTGAGGAAGGCTTTTTCATCTCTCCTTGCTATTCTTTGGAACTTTGCATTCAAATGGGTGTCTTTCCTTTTCTCCTTTGCCTTTAGTTTCTCTTATTTTCTCAGCTATTTGTAATGACGTTTCAGACAACCATTTTGCCTTTTTGCATTTATTTTTCTTGGGGATGGTCTTGAGCACTGCCTCCTGTACAGTGTCATAAACCTCTGTCCATAGTTCTTCAGGCACTTGTCTATCAGATCTAATCCCTTGAATCTACTTGTCACTTCCTTTGTATAATTGTAAGGTATTTGATTTAGGTCATACCTGAGTGGTCTAGTGGTTTTCCCTACTTTCTTCAATTTAAGTCTGAATTTGGCAATAAGGAGTTCATGATCTTTGCCACAGTCAGCTCCTGGTCTTGTTTTTGCTGACTGTATAGAGCTTCTCCATTTTTGTCTGCAAAGAATATAAACAATATGATTTCAGTATTGCTCATCTGGTGATTTATATGTGTAGAGTCATCTCTCGTGTTGTTGGAAGAGGGTATTTGCTGTGACCAGGGTGTTCTCTCGGCAAAACTCTGATAGCCTTTGACCTGCTTCATTTTGTACTTCAAGGCCAAATTTGCCCATTACTCCAGGTATCTCTTGATTTCCTACCTTTGCATGTCAGTCCCCTATCATCTTCTATAGAAACAACAATTTAGGGTCTTCCCTGGTGGTCCAGTGGTCAAGACTTTGGCTTCCAGTATAGGGAGTGCAAGTTCAATCCTTGTAAGGAAGCTAAAATCCCACATGCCTGTGGCCAAAAACAAAGCATAAAACAGTAGCAATATGTAACAAACTCAGTAAAGACACATAAAATGGTCCACATTAAAAAATAAGTCTTGGAAAAAAAAAAGAAGTTGAGATTAAAACTGAAAATTTCTGAAGTCTTTCCAGAACTGAAATTGTTTCATATATATATATATATATATATATATATATGAAATGTCTTCAGGAGATTGAATTAGAATAATTTTTTTCTTACTTTATAGTTTTTAAACTCCTAATGACAATAATGCTTTGCTTGTATAATTTAAAATACCCAGGTTTTTAGAATTCCAATTCTGATAATGGCAGAGTAGGTTTAATTGAAATAAATCACCCATCCATAGCCATTATAAATTCTAGAAAAATAGTTTTTAAAACTGTTTTGTAGCCGTAGAGAATGCACACAGGTATACAGAAATAGCAGTAAGTCATTTTCTTGAAAGGAGAGCCCCCTCATTGAAATCTACCTTAGTATCATTTTGCTCCAAGTACCCTAAGCACAAGTACCGTGTTAAGTACAGTCTTGAGTTAACGGGATGGTGGTAAGAGGTAAGGGAAAATTGGAGAGGAAGGAAATTAAAGAAACAAAGAATCCATAGTAGGGTCATTTCAAAATTAGATATAGAAAAATCTCCTAAATCTTTCACTGAGCGCTAAGTTCTGCAAGCTTGGAAGGGGAGGGAGGAAAAGGGAATTCACTGGACTAGGAACACCATGATATATGGAAGTCAAAAGCCAGAGATACCTGAAACAAAGGTTTGGCTGCTGCCCATTAACACTCTGGGTAACAGTTTGAGAATTAAGTCCTCCTAATTAGAGAGGTTGGAGAAGGCAATGGCACCCCACTCCAGTACTCTTGCCTGGAAAATCTCATGGATAGAGGAGCCTGGAAGGCTGCAGTCCATGGGGTCGCTGAGGGTTGGACATGACTGAGCAACTTCACTTTTACTTTTCACTTTCATGCACTGGAGAAGGAAATGGCAACCCACTCCAGTGTTCTTGCCTGGAAAATCCCAGGGACGGGGAGCCTGGTGGGCTGCCATCTATGGGGTCGCACAGAGTCGGACACGACTGAAGCAACTTAGTAGTAGTAGTAGTAGTTAGAGAGGTATGGAAAACAACTTGGGCTTCACACCAGTTTGCCTTAACAAAGCTTAAATTCAAATTTCTATAAATTTAAGTTCAATATTATCATCTTTTAGTTTTATGATATCTATTATGTATATTAACAATTCAGAGGACAATAACAAATTAACATTCTCTAAAATATATTCCCAAAATGTTTAGTAAGCAATAAAAATTAATGGGTATATAAAGAAGAATAAAAATGGGACAGTATTAAGAAAAGAAGAATGGACTATGGTGACACACAGTGTTATCATCTTGATGTATCCAAGAAATGGAGAAAAGTTAGTGGTTTCCAGGATTTAGAACTGAGATTAAATTGGGTTAAGTGGAGTGGGTGTGATCAGAAATAAGCAACACAAGGAGTTCTTATGGTGCTGGAACAGTTTTGCAAACTTAATACATACATCAGTCAAAACAACTATGCCACACCAATGGGTGTATGTTAATAGTGGAGGAGGCTATCCAAGCTTTGGGGCAGGGGTATATGGAAAAAATCTCTATACATTCTGTGAATCTAAAACTGCTCTAAAATCTAAAATGTATTTTTAAAAGGTGAAAAAGGGGAAAAAATACCATTGTAACATAATACTCAATGGAGAGAGACTGAAAGCTTTGTTATTATATATATATATATATATATATATATATATATATATAAAACTGATATTCTGTTAATATCAGGAATGAGACAAGGATACCCACTTACACAACTTCTATTCAACAGAGTAATGAAAGTCTTAGCCAAAGCAATTAGACAGGAAAAAGATAAAAGGCATCCAAATTAGAAACAAAAAAGTAAAATGTTCTCTCCTTGTTGAGGACACAATCTTATATGCAGAAGCACTAAAGATGACACACATTTACACACATGAGCACACACACATACATGGACACACAAAACTGTTAGAACTAATAAATAAATTCAGGCAAGTCATAGGACAAAAAAATCAACAAACAGAAGTCACTTTGCTTTTATGCATTAACAATGAACAATCAGAAAAAAATGAAGAGAACAATTGCAATATCATCAAAATAAATAATTTAAAACAAGCTTAATGAGGAAGTGAAAGAACTGTGCATTTAAAACTGCAAAATGTCACTGAAATTAAAGGAGGCACACAAAATTGGGAAGTCATTCAGTGCTGATAGATTGAAAGGCTTAAAATTATTGAGATATCATTACTATTCAAAGTTTTCTAGAATTTAATGTAATCCCTACCAAAATCCTGAAGAAAGTTTTTGCAAGAAAAAAAGAAAATCTATCCTAAAATACAAAGACTTCCAAAGGGCTATGAAGATGCAAAACAGTTTTGGAAAAGAAGAACAAGGTTGGAGGTTTCACACTTCCTGATTTCAAAACTTATTATAAAGATAAGGTAATCAAACACGTGGTGCTACTATAAAGACATATATATATAAACCAGTGGAATAGACTAGAAGTGTCAAAATTAAATCCTCATATGTACAGACAAATTATTTTTAATGAGGGATACCAATAGCATTCAATGAAGGGAAAGCACTGTTTCAACAAGAGGTACTGTAAAACTAAATATCCACATTCAGACAAATGAAGTCGGATTTTTATCTCACACTATTTACAAATATCAACTCAAAATAAACCATGGACCTAAACATAAAAACTAAAACTCTTAGGAAAAAAAGTATGAAAATCTTTGTAGTGTTAGATTAGGCAAAAATTTCTTCAACATGGCAATAAAAACACAGGTAACAAAAGTAAAAGTAGATAAATTTGAGTATATCACTTCATGGCAAATAGATGGGGAAACAGTGGAAACAGCGGCTGACTTTATTTTTCTGGGCTCCAAAATTACTGCAGATGGTGATTGCAGCCATGAAATTAAAATACACTTACTCCTTGAAAATAAAGTTATGACCAACCTAGACAGCATATTTAAAAACAGAGACATTGCTTTGTCAACAAAGGTCCGTCTAGTCAAGGCTATTGTTTTTCCAGTGGTCATGTATGGATGTGAGTTGGACTATAAAGAAAGCTGAGCGCCAAAGAATTGATGCTTTTTTAAAAAAATTTATTTATTTATTTTTACTTTACAATATTGTATTGGTTTTTGCCATACATTTACATGAATCTACCATGGGTGTACATGTGTTCCCCATCCTGAACCCCCTTCCTCCTCCCTCCCCATCCCATCCCTCTGGGTCATCCCAGTGCACCAGCCCTGAGCACCCTTTATCATGCATCAAACCTGGACTGGAGATTCATTTCACATATGATAATTTACATGTTTCAACTGTGGTGTTGGAGAAGACTCTTGAGAATCCCTTGGACTGCAAGGAGATCCAACTAGTCCATCCTAAAGGAGATCAGTCCTGGGCATTCATTGGAAGGACTGATGTTGAAGCTGAAACTCCAATACTTTGGCCACCTCATGCAAAGAGCTGACTCATTTGAAATGACCCTGATGCTGGGAAAGACCAAGGGCAGGAGGAGAAGGGGATGACAGAGGATGAGATAGTTGGATGGCATCACTGACTCAATGGTCATGTGTTTGGGTGGACTCCGGGAGTTGGTGATGGACAGGAAGGCCTGGTGTGCTGCGGTTCATGGGGTTGCAAAGAGTCGGACACGACTGAGCAACTGAACTGAACTGAACTGAGTACATCAAAATTACTATCTTTTCTTCATGGAAGATATGAAAATTCAACAGGATGAAAAGAAAACATAAGAAATGGGAGGAAATGTTTGCAAATCATTTTTCTGACAAGAAGTTAATAAAAAGCATATATAAAGAACACTTATATAAAGAATTCAACAACAAGAAATAATGAATAATCCAACTAAAAATAGGACCAAGGATGTGAATAAATATTTCTCCAAAGAAGATAAGCAAATTTCTAACAAGCATGTAAAACGATGTTCAACATTATTAGTCATTAGGGAAATGCAAATAAAAACAATGAGATATCACCTCACACCCATCAGCATGGCTACTACCAAAAAATAAAACCAGAAAAGAACAAGGGATGAATAAAGTGATCACTGTTGGTGAAAATGAAAAAGATTGCAACTGCTTTGGAAAATAGCATGGTGATTCCTTAAAAAATGTTTAAAATAGAATTACGATATGATCCAGTAAGCCTGCTTCTAGGTGTATATCTGAAAGAAATGAAAACAGGGGCTGAAAAATACATCTGTACACCATGTTCAGCATTGTTTGTGGTAGCTAAAAAGCAATATTATGTGCTGTATTCATATTGCTGTATAATCTATCTCCAGAACTGTTTTCATCTTACAAATCTGAAACTCTATACCCATTAGTTAAAAGTGTTCACTGATGGAGACATAAACAGAATGCCACATAGACACAATGAAATGTTATTCAGCCTTTAAAAGGAGGGAAAATGTGGCATACCCTACAACACAGATAAAACTTGAGGGCATTATGCTGCATAAAATGAACGTGTCCCCCCCACGCCCCCACCCCAAAAAAGAGAAATACTGTTTGATTCACTTATTTGAGTTATCTGGAGTAGTCAGATTCATATAAAAAGAGTAGAATGGTGAGAGCCTAGGGCCAGGGAAGGTGGGAAATAAGGAGTGGTTGTTTAATGGGTTTAGAGTTTCAGATTTGTAAGATGAAAATAGTTCTGGAGATAGATTATATAGCAATATGAATACACCTCATAATATTGAACTGCTAAAAATGGGAAAGATGCTAAGTGGTGTTATGTGTATTTCATCATGATTTTTAAAATGTTAAAGCAGAGAATAAAGTGAAAACAAAACCACAGAAAAGAACAGGATATTTACAGTATATTTCTTTCAAAAGTTTGAATTGATTTCCTTTGGATTATTAATAAAGAGTTGATGTAAATAAAAAACCGAGAAGAAAAAACAATAAAAATGGTCAAATATCTTCAAATACACTTCACCAAAATGGGTATAGGAATGCCCAACAAGCACTTAAAAAAGGGCTCAGCATAATCAGTCAGCAGCAAAATGCAAATTAAATCCAAAAAGGAATACTATTTCACACCTACTAGAATGCTGGCAGGGATGTGGAGCAAATTTTATTTTACTCACACTGTTTTAAGGCCTACTCAGAGAAATAGCATGCTGTTCTTAGCTCTAAGTTTGGAAGATGGAAATTTAACCTGATGGAAATCTTTCATCAGATTAAAGCAACGACTCACATCAGTTTTCTACCTTCACTCTGGCAGCATGCCCAAGGCTAAGTTGATATCATTCTCATCTCAAGCCCAGCAGCTTTGATAATTAACTCTTCTGCACAATCGTCTGGGTGACCCAGCAGCCACCCTTTCTATTGGCCTTTCTCTGCTGTATCACCCTGAGGTAGCTTTATGAAGAATGAGGAAGCTTTATTTGGTCATAGTTCTGGATCAGCCTGGTCAAAGCAGGTTGCGAGGGGGCAGTCATCAGTTTTCTCATAGTCTTAGAATCTAGTATGATTTTCCATTTTACAAATAGAAATAATGCAGGCTATATGAATTTGACCATGTCATGGATTTGGGTGTGTTGCCCTGAATTCAGCTAGGTACAGGTAGTGCATGAGAAGCTCTTTTCTGCATGCCAGAAAAGGACCAAACACATCTCATTTGGTGCACACCAAGGTGGGTATGTTTAGTGAATATCAGAGAAGTTTAAATGCTTTCACTGAGTTCATAGAGTTCTGTGTGATTCCCTGACCATAGTGTGTGTGTGTGAATCTAAGTCATTATTTAGTACAGTTATCTGTTAAGATAATTGATTAGAAAAAAAGAACACAGAGCCTCGGGACAAGTAGGAGGCTGGAGAAGACAGAGAGGAAAGGGTGGTTGACAAGTAACCATATGGATCTTTGGAAGGAAGCTAGAGATTTCTCCCTCTATCACTTGCATAATTGTTTCGCTGAACTGTTATCATTATGATAAAGACTCATCATTTGTGCTTAGGTAAATCACC
Organism: Bos javanicus; assembly: GCF_032452875.1. NCBI lineage: Eukaryota > Metazoa > Chordata > Mammalia > Artiodactyla > Bovidae > Bos > Bos javanicus. The sequence goes on from NC_083873.1 coordinate 107,493,162, forward strand.
ACAAACCTAAGACCACGTGTATGAACACAAATATTCTTCTAATCATCAGAGTTAGAATAAAAAGATTTGAATCAAACTTTGCCAGCTTGCTTGGAGTTTCTGAGAATATCACCATAGAACAAGTAGCATGTGGATATTTAAAACCCATTTTTCTTGGACCTTTCACTGAGAAGCAAAAGAGAAGCCTTGAAAGTTTCTATGTAGACAAGTGACATTATTACATTTTAGCAGGATAACTTTTGTGGCATTGAAGGTGAAACGTGAGGGAAAAATTCAAAGAGAGCAAAATTATTTGAGAAACGATCATCTACTCTCTCTCCAATGAATCTCACATACATTCTATTTGTAGAGAATGATAAACCTTTCTCTAAACATGAAAAAAACATACAATCTGTCTTTCTGCTCAACAATATCAGAACATAATGATGGAGAGGATCTGGGGGAAGTGAAGGAGACATAATCCACACCTTTAATTTGTTGAGACTTTATTGAATTAAAATATACGTGCCACAGCATTTACCCTCTGAGAGGGTACAACACAGTAGCCTTTCGTTTCACAATGTTTTGCAGCCGATACTACTATATAATATCAAAATATTTTCATTGCACCAATAAGAAGCCTCCTACCCATTGGCGGGCATTTAGTGTTTATCTCTGCCTCTAGACCTTGGAAATCATTCATCTACATTCTGTCATTATGGATTTGGCTATTTTAGATATTTAATATAAATTGAATGAAGAAATGCATTTCCTTTTGTATCTGGTTTCTTTCACTTAGTATGTATTTTCAAAGTTTATCCATGGCTGAATAATATTTTGTTGCATGACTATATATACTTAACTCATTCATCAGTTGATAGACATTTACATCGTTTGAAACTGTTGACTCTTATCTGATGCTGTGAACATTTTTGTATAAGTTGTTATGTGGATAACTTATCTTGTGGGTACATATTGTATTTTCAGGTCTCTCAAGTTTATACCTGGACTGGATGCTCTGGGTCCTGTGGTATCTCTCTATATATCTTTTTGAAAAACTGTCAAATTGTTTTTCCAAAGGATGATACAATTTTAGATTACCATCAGTGATGCAGGAGGGTTCTAAAATCTTCACATATTTACCATCACTTAGAATTGTCTATTTTTATTACATACAAGCTAATGGATATGAAGTAATTCTCCACTGTAGTTTTGATTTGTTTTCCCTTAAATAGTTTCAAGTGGTTATTTACCACTTGTGCATCTTCATTGGAGAAATATTATTCAAATCCTTTGTCCATTTAAAAAAATGATCAAGGTAAAATCCCATGGCATTAATTTAGCCATTTTGAAATGAATAATTTAATGATTTTTAGTACATTCACAATATTATATGACCACCACTTCTATCTAGTTCTGAAAATTTCAAAGCATTTTCATCACTCCCAAAGAAATGCTCACACCCATCAAGCAGTTATCCCATTTCTCCATTAATACAGTTCCTTGGAACTATCAATCTACTCTCTGGATCTATGGATTTACCTATTAAGAATACTTAAGATAAATAGAATTATACAAGATGTGACCTCTTGAGTTTCACTTTTTTCACTTAGCATATTTTTCCCCAACATTCATCCAAGTTGTACCACATTATCAATATTTGATTTTTGTATTATTCTTAATCTTAGGAGAAACAACTTTCAGTATTTCACCAGTAAGTATGATGTTAACTTTGAATTTGCCTTTGCCATCTTTAGGGAGTTTCCTAGTTTTTACCATGGAAGGATGTTGTGTTTTGTCAAATGCTTTTTTTTTTTTTCCTGTCATTTGAGATGATTCTGTGCTTTTCCCTTATTTTTTCTGTTTATGTGGTATATGACATTGGTTGACTTTCTCATGCTGAACCACTCTTACATTCCTGGGGTAAATCTCATCTGGTCATTGTATATAATCTTTTTAATACACTGTTGGATTTGGTTTGGCAATATTTTGTTGAAGATTTTTTAAAAATCTGTATTCATAATGGATGTTGGTCTTGATTGGTTTTCTTTTTTGTCTTTTATTGACTTTGTTTTTGTTGTGCTGGTGTGCATGCTTAGTTGCTTCAGTCTTGTATGACTTTGCAACCCTACAGACTGCAGCCCACTGGGCTCTGCTATTCACGGGATTCTCCAGACAAGAATACTCCAGTAGCTTGCCAAGCCCTCCTCCAGGGGATCTTCCTGACCCAGGGACTGAACCCACGTTTCCTGAATCTCTTGCATTGCAGGTGGATTCTTTACCACTGAGCCACCAGAGAAACACTTGTTTTTGTTATTAGAGTGATATTTGCCTTACAGAATAAGTCAGAAGTATTTCTGCTGCTTCTGTTTTGTGGAAGACTTTGGGAAGAATTGCTAATCAGTCTTCTTTAAATATTTGGTAAGATATACCACTGAAAGCATCTGACACCAAACTTCTCTTTGTAGAAAGGTTTTGATTACTCAATCACTGTAATATTAATACTTCGTAATAAGTCTGTTCAGACATTCTATTTCTTCTTGAGTCAATTTTAGCAACTTGTATTTTTATGAATTTCCCAATTACATCTAGATAATCTAATTTGTTAATGCATAATTGTTAATAACATTCTTTTATAAACTGAATGAATAGTACAGATTCTAAGGTTAGCTCAAAAAGGATTTCCGAATCCTCATAGTATAGCCTTGAATTAAGGAGGAGTTTAATAGAACGAATGATTTAATTGTCTAATATCTTTCTTAGCTTTGGTGAATAGCTCAGGGCAAATGCTATTTCCTTTTCTATAAGAAACTGCATCTATTTTTATCTCTGTATTAAGCTAGGCTTTAAGTGTATTGAACTGTGCTTCAGAAGAGTATCTGGGTCACATTATTGCACGCAAACTCACAATTGCTTTTATTCCATTACAACTTACTTGTAATTCCCTATGTCTCTAGAGATATTTTTTCTAAGATTCAATCATTTGAACTGCATTCTGATGTTTTGTAAAAATACAAAGATATTGTCTACTCTTGTTTCTTAGAGTCTTTTGTCTCAAGGACTCATAGAATATATATTACAACTTACAAATAGCTGTGAAAAGAAGAGAAGTGAAAAGCTAAGGAGAAAAGGAAAGATATAAGCATCTGAATGCAGAATTCCAAAGAATAGCAAGAAGAGATAAAAAGGCCTTCCTCAACGATCAATGCAAAGAAATAGAGGAAAACAACAGAATGGGAAAGACTAGAGATTTCTTCAAGAAAATCAGAGATACCAAGGGAATATTTCATGCAAAGATGAGCTCGATAAAGGACAAAAGTGGCATGGACCTAACAGAAGCAGAAGATATTAAGAAGAGGTGGCAAGAATACACAGAAGAACTGTACAAAAAGATCTTCATGACCCAGATAATCATGATGGTGTGATCACTGACCTAGAGCCAGACATCCTGGAATGTGAAGTCAAGTGGGCCTTAGAAAGCACCACTACGAACAAAGCTAGTGGAGGTGATGGAATTCCAGTTGAGCTATTCCAAATCCTGAAAGATGATGCTGTGAAAGTGCTGCACTCAATATGCCAGCAAATTTGGAAAAGTCAGCAGTGGCCACAGGACTGGGAAAGGTCAGTTTTCATTCCAATCCCAAAGAAAGGCAATGCCAAAGAATGCTCAAACTACCACACAATTGCACTCGTCTCACACGCTAGTAAAGTAATGCTCAAAATTCTCGAAGCCAGGCTTCAGCAATACATGAACTGTGAACTTCCAGATGTTCAAGCTGGTTTTAGAAAAGGTAGAGGAACCAGAGATCAAATTGCCAACATCCACTGGATCATCAAAAAAGCAAGAGAGTTCCAGAAAGCCATCTATTTCTGCTTTATTGACTATGCCAAAGCCTTTGACTGTGTGGATCACGATAAACTGTGGAAAATTCTTCAAGAGATGGGAATACCAGACCACCTGACCTGCCTCTTGACAAACCTATATGCAGGTCAGGAAGCAACAGTTAGAACTGGACATGGAACAACAGACTGGTTCCAAATAGGAAAAGAAGTACGCCAAGGCTGTATATTGTCACCCTGCTTATTTAACTTATTTGCAGAGTACATCATGAGAAACTTGCATTTAGTTCCAACAAAATAATAATTGTATCCAAAGAAAAAGTGAACTTCTTTCTCTTTCAGTAAATTCAAACAACATATTATCCTTTTTTCTTATAACACTATGAAATTGAGGGTCAAATTTGTTGCCCAAATACTGTAATCTGTTCCACCCAAATGCCCAGACACAACTGCTCTAAGATTTAATAAACGTTTCTCTATTTTACCATGAAATATATAATCTTTTTTTGTGCATGCATGTTTAGTTGCTTAGTCATGTCCAACTCTTCGTGACCCTATGAACTGTAGCCTGCCAAGCTCCTCTGTCCATGGGATTTTACAGGCAAGAATCCTTGAGTGGGTTGCCATTGCCTCCTACAGGAGATCTTCCTGACCCAGGGATTGAATCCATGTCTCCTCCATCTCCTAAATTCGCAGGCAGATTCTTTAGCAATGAGCCACCTGGGAAGTCCCATATAACCTTCCCAAAATAGGTAAATATAAACATTGCAAAAATTGAAGGAACAATCCTGCCTATTTTCATCATATTACAGTATGAGAAATACATGCAGAAAGACTTGGTTGACTCAAGTTTAAGCTTGAGTTACGTACCATATTTTTATAACATTTGTACTCCACCTTGCTTTATAAAATAGAAACATGGTGCTAGGAATTTATAGAGATGCATGGGAGAAAAAAGTAAAACTATCATTTATAAAATAATGGATAGGTTTAAGTCCCTTACAAGAAACATCTTTTATTCTTCATTCAGAGCAGATCAGATCAGATCAGTCGCTCAGTCGTGTCCGACTCTTTGCTACCCCATGAATCGCAGCACGCTAGGCCTCCCTGTCCATCACCAACTCCTGGAGTTCACCCAGACTCACGTCCATGGAGTCAGTGATGCCATCCAGCCATCTCATCCTCTGTTGTCCCCTTCTCCTCCTGCCCCCAATCCCTCCCAGCAACAGAGTCTTTTCCAATGAGTCAACTCTTCGCAAGAGGTGGCCAAAGTACTGGAGTTTCAGCTTTAGCATCATTCCTTCCAAAGAAATCCCAGGGCCGATCTCCTTCGGAATGGACTGGTTGGATCTCCTTGCAGTCCAAGGGACTCTCAAGAGTCTTCTCCAACACCACAGTTCAAAAGCATCAATTCTTCGGCACTCAGCCTTCTTTACAGTCCAACTCTCAAATCCATACATGACCACAGGAAAAACCATAGCCTTGACTAGATGGACCTTTGTTTGCAAAGTAATGTCTCTGCTTTTGAATATGCTATCTAGGTTGGTCATAACTTTCCTTCCAAGGAGTAAGCATCTTTTAATTTCATGGCTGCAGTCACCATCTGTAGTGATTTTGGAGCCCAGAAAAATAAAGTCTGACACTGTTTCCACTGTTTCCACTGTTTCCCCATCTATTTCTCATGAAGTGGTGGGACCGGATTCCATGGTCTTCGTTTTCTGAATGTTGAACTTGAAACCAACTTTCTCACTCTCCACTTTCACTTTCATCAAGAGGCTTTTGAGTTCCTCTTCACTTTCTGCCATAAGGGTGGTGTCATCTGCATATCTGAGGTTATTGATATTTCTCCCAGCAATCTTGATTCCAGGTTGTGTTTCTTCCAGTCCAGCGTTTCTCATGATGTACTCTGCATATAAGTTAAATAAGCAGGGTGACAATATACAACCATGACGTACTCCTTTTCCTATTTAGAACCAGTCTGTTGTTCCATGTCCAGTTCTAACTGTTGCTTCCTGACCTGCATACAAATTTCTCAAGAGGCAGATCAGGTGGTCTGGTATTCCCATCTCTTGAAGAATTTTCCACAGTTTATTGTGATCCACACAGTCAAAGGCTTTGGCATAGTCAATAAAGCAGAAATCGATGCTTTTCTGGAACTCTCTCGCTTTTTCCATGATCCAGCGGATGTTGGCAATTTGATCTCTGGTTCTTCTGCCTTTTCTAAAACCAGCTTGAACATCAGGAAGTTCACAGTTCACATATTGCTGAAGCCTGGCTTTGAGAATTTTGAGCATTACTTTACTAGCGTGTGAGATAAGTGCAATTGTGTGGTAGTTTGAGCATTCTTTGGCATTGCCTTTCTTTGGGATTGGAATGAAAACTGACCTTTCCCAGTCCTGTGGCCACTGCTGAGTTTTCCAAATTTGCTGGCATATTGAGTGCAGCACTTTCACAGCATCATCTTTCAGGATTTGAAATAGCTCATCTGAAATTCCATCATCTCCACTAGCTTTGTTCGTAGTGGTGCTTTCTAAGGCCCACTTGACTTCACATTCCAGGATGTCTGGCTCTAGGTCAGTGATCACACCATCGTCATTATCTGGGTCATGAAGATCTTTTTTGTACAGTTCTTCTGTGTATTCTTGCCACTTCTTCTTAATATCTTCTGCTTCTGTTAGGTCCATGCCATTTCTGTCCTTTATCGAGCTCATCTTTGCATGAAATGTTCCTTTGGTATCTCTGATTTTCTTGAAGAGATCCCTAGTCTTTTCCATTCTGTTGTTTTCCTCTATTTCTTTGCACTGATCGCTGAAGAAGGCTTTCTTATCTCTTCTTGCTATTCTTTGGAACTTTGCATTCAGATGCTTATATCTTTCCTTTTCTCCCTTGCTTTTCACTTCTCTTCTTTTCACAGCTATTATAAGGCCTCCCCAGACAGCCATTTTGCTTTTTTGCACTTCTTTTCTATGGGAATGGTCTTGATCCCTGTCTTCTGTACAATGTCATGAACCTCATTCCATAGTTCATCAGGCACTCTATCAGATCTAGGCCCTTAAATCTATTTCTCACTTCCACTGTATTATCATAAGGGATTTGATTTAGGTCATACCTTAATGGTCTAGTGGTTTTCCCTACTTTCTTCAATTTAAGTCTGGATTTGGCAATAAGGAGTTCATGGTCTGAGCCACAGTCAGCTCCTGGTCTTGTTTTTGCTGACTGTATAGAGCTTCTCCATCTTTGGCTGCAAAGAATATAATCAATCTGATTTCGGTGTTGACCATCTGGTGATGTCCATGTATAGAGTCATCTCTTGTGTTGTTGGAAGAGGGTGTTTGTTATGACCAGTGCATTTTCTTGGCAAAACTCTATTAGTCTTTGCCCTGCTTCATTCCATATTCCAAGGCCAAATTTGAAAAATGCATAAGGTAGGTTACCAAATTCTGGGGGTGTATCTCTTGAAAAAGTTCAAAAAGTTGAGTGGCTTGAATCATAATTTGAGACTAAGCTCTACATAATTAGATTTTAACTCCCTTTCTGATTTTGTTCAGTGACATACAATAAAAACACAATGCTACAAAACGGTCAACTAAACGCCCCCCCATTTCTTGCCCTCCTTCAATGTGATATCCGTATAGCAGAGTAACTTTGAAAGAACGTATTAGATCCACAACTCTCCTAAGCTTTATATCTTTCAGCTGCTTCACAGGGCATACTCCAGATTGCCCTGGATCTTGTACCATTGATTCCCTTCTTCATTCATGAACTTTCAGCTACAGCTTTAGACATGTCAAACTCTGCCTTGCGCCAAGCACTTTTCACTTGCTGTTCCTGGAATGTTCTTCCTTTGGCTTTGCTCCTGGCTGCATTTTTGAGTCCTCTGTAATCAGTTTCTATCACCTTCAATTAAAGAAAACACCCCCAAACAACTTGTTTAAAGTATTCTTATACTTTTCTGTCTCCTGGGACCCTGCTTATGTCTTTTTAAACATTTATCATTGCTTATAATTATTTTCCTTGCTTTTTTTACTTCAATTGAAGTATAGTTATTTACAATGTTGCATTAGTTTCTGGTGTACTAAAAGTGATAAGTTTTATATATAAATGTACACATAGTACCACTCCAGTACTCCTGCCTGGAAAATCCCATGGATGGAGGAGCTTGGTAGGCTGCAGTCCATGGGATCGCTAAGAATTGGGCACGACTGAGTGACTTCACTTTCACTTTTCACTTTCATGCATTGGAGAAGGAAATGGCAACCCACTCCAGTGTTCTTGCCTGGAGAATCTCAGGGACAGGGGAGCCCAGTGGGCTGTCATCTATGGGGTCGCACAGAGTCGGACATGTCTGAAGTGACTTAGCAGCAGTAGCAGCAACAATGCTCCATTATATATACATATGTGTGTGTGTGTGTGTATATATATATATATATATATATATATATATATATATATGTATATCTTCTTATCCATCCATCAATAGACATTTAGGTTGTATCTATGTCTATTGTTCTCAATACTTTATTTGTGCAGTGTCCATGCCTGTGATTAGAATATAAGTTGCACAAGAAAATATCTGACCTCATCTCATGGCTATACTACCTATAAGAATAGAGCCTGCACTTAGGGAACCAATAAATGGTTGCTTCATGAATAATAAATTGTTGACTGATACTATCAAACCAGTGAATAGAAACATCTAAAATGAGGACTAGTCAAAGGAGGGGGCAGTGTGATATACCATAGTAATTACTGGAGACTTTTTCTTATTTGCTTCCCTAGGGGCTCAGATGATAAAGAATCCATCTGCAATGTGAGAGACCTGAGTTCAGTTCCTGGAAAAGGGCATGGCAACCCACTCCAGTATTCTTGCCTGGAGAATCCCCATGAAGAGAGGAGCTTGGTGGGCAACTGTTCATGGGGTTGCAAAGGGCCGGACATGACTGAGCAACTAGCTCTTGATTTGTTTTGACTTTTTAAAATTATCAAACCAAACAGATTATCTCCTTTCTATATTTTATTTGAAATGTTTACAGTTTCTTGAGATAGAACGGACAAAAATTATACATGTTTAAAGTATATAATATGCTGTTTTGATGTAAGTATACCTTGTATAGTAATGACCATCATGAAGCTAATTAATGTGTTCATCATCTCACACAGTTTACATTGCGTGTGTGTGTTCGTGTGTGGTGAGAACAATCAAGATCTGCTATCTTAGCAATCATCATATATACAATATATTATCAACTGTAGTTATCATGCTGTATGCTAGCTCTCTAGAGCAAATTCATTTCATAATTAAAAATGTGTTTCCTTTTTGACCAACATCTGCTATTTCTCCCACCTTACTCCTAGCCCCTGGCAACCACCATTCTACTCTCTCTTTCTCTTAAGTTTGACTTTTTTTTTTTAAGATTCTTCATGTAACTGATATGCGATATTTGTCTTTCTGTGACTTTCTGATTCAATTCCACATAGTCTCAATTTTACCTCATATAATAAAACACACTTACTATCACACATTGAATTTTTTAATGAAATAATCTGTTCTGTGGGATGCTGTTGTTGTTGTTTAGTCGCTCAGTCACGTCCGACACTTTGCAACCCCGTGGACTGATTACGGTAAGCCACCAGGCTCCTCTGTCATGAGATTTTTCAGGCAAGAATATTGGAGTGGGTGGCCATTCCCTTCTCAAGGTAATCTTCTTGACTCAGGGATAGAACCTGCATATCCTGCATTGGCAGGCAGATTCTTTGCCACTCAGCCACCTGAGAACCTCACAGTGTGTGTTGGGGGGTGGTGGTGGTAAAGATTTCCAAAGAAACAAGCCAATAGGGTGTATGTATCTCTATGTGCATGTGTGTGTATACATATATCTATAGAGAAGGAACAAGACAGTGAAAGAGAGAGAGAGAGAGAAAATATATTTATTTTAAGAAACTGGCTCATGCCATTGTGGATCCTGAGTTCAGATCTGCAGAGCAGGGCAACAGGCTGATGACCCAGGGAACAGCTGACCGTGAAGTTGGAGTCTGATGGACAGAATCCCCTTTCTTCCGTGATATCAGTCTTTTGTTATTCAGGCCTTCAACTGATTAGATGAGACCCATTCTCATTATAAAGATAATTTGATTTACTGAAATCTACAATTTCAATGTTAAAGCTCATCAAAAAATACCTTTAGAGAAACATCTAGAATAATATTTGAGCAAGTATCTGGATACTGTGGTCTTGCTAATTTGGCAACCAAAATTAACCATCACAGCAATGAAATCATGTAAGATAAATTAGAGCCATTTTCTGATCCTTCTTTTCCTTTTCTCCAGACACTTATAAGAACTCAATTCTTTAGAGACTCTCAGATACTAAGTATTAATAAAGAAGAAGGTTAAAAGAGAAGTTAGTGAATCAAGTTTTAATTAGTTGTTAATTTAATGCTAGATTGTACCTCTACTATATCTTTACTGGTTACTATCATTGCTGTTAGGTAAATTAGGTGTGGGTAAAACAAATACAAATCACTTTGCCAACAAAGGTTCGTCTAGTCAAGGCTATGGTTTTTCCAGTGGTCATGTATGGATGTGAGAGTTGGACTGTGAAGAAGGCTGAGTGCCGAAGAATTGATGCTTTTGAACTGTAGTATTGGAGAAGACTCTTGAGAGTCCCTTGGACTGCAAGGAGATCCAACCAGTCCATTCTGAAAAAGATCAGCCCTGGGATTTCTTTGGAAGGAATGATGCTAAAGCTGAAATTCTAGTATTTTGGCCACCTCATGTGAAGAGTTGACTCATTGGAAAAGACTCTGATGCTGGGAGGGATTGGGGACAGGAGGAGAAGGGGACAACAGAGGATGAGATGGCTGGATGGCATCACCGACTCGATGGACATGAGTCTGGGTGAACTCCAGGAGTTGGTGATGGACAGGGAGGCCTGGCGTGCTGCAATTCATGGGGTCACAAAGAGTCAGACACGACTGAGCAACTGAACTGAACTGAACTGAAAAACAAATACAGCATCATTCATTTGAGGTGCATATGGTGATGTTTATTTTTCCTTAACTTTCTTATAATAGGTGAAAAAACTTAAATTTACTTTTTATTACTAAAGACAGAGTCAGGGAGTGGATTATCATGAAAGTACGCTCCAGTATATAATTTCTTTCAGTATGCTTTCACAGTATATTGTAAGAATCATCTTAAGAGACTGGTTTAGCTATTTTCAATCCTAATTAATATTTGTTAGCTCTTATTCATAGTGGAAAATTCTGAAAGAGATGGGAATACCAGAATACCTGACCTGCCTCTTCAGAAACCTGTATGCAGGTCAGGCAGCAACAGTTAGAACTGGACATGGAACAACAGACTTGTTCCAAATAGGAAAAGGAGTACATCAAGGTGTATATCGTCACCCTGCTTATTTAACTTATATGTAGACTACATAATGAGAAATGCTGGGCTGGAGGAAGCACAAGCTGGAATCAAGATTTCTGGGAGAAATATCAATAACCTCACATAGGCAGATGACACTACCCTTATGGCAGAAAGTGAATAACTAATGAGCCTCTTGAGGAAAGTGAAAGAGGAGAGGGGAAAAAGTTGGCTTAAAGCTCAACATTAAGAAAACTAAGATCATGGCATCTGGTCCCATCACTTCATGGGAAATAGATGGGGAAACAGTGGAAATAGTGGCTGACTTTATTTTGGGGGCTCCAAAATCACTGCAGATGGTGATTGCAGCCATGAAGTTAAAAAGATGCTTACTCCCTTGGAAGGAGAGTTATGACCAAACTAGACAGCATATTAAAAAGCAGAGACATTACTTTGTCAACAAAGGTCCATCTACTCAAGGCTATGGTTTTTCCAGTAGTCATGTATGGATGTGGGAGTTGGACTATAAAGAAAGCTGAGTGCTGAAAAATTGAGGCTTTTGAACTGTGGTGTTGGAGAAGTCTTGAGAGTCCCTTGGACTGCAAGGAGATCCAACCAGTCCATCCTAAAGGAAATCAGTCCTGGGTGTTCATTGGAAGGACTGATGCTAAAGCTGAAACTCTAATACTTTGGCAACCTGATGTGGAGAGCTGACTCATTGGAAAAAACCCTGATGCTGGGAAAGATTGAGGGCACGAGGCAAAGGGGACAACAGAGGATGAGATGGTTGGATGGCATCACCAACTCAATGGACATGCGCTTGGGTGGACTCCGGGAGCTGGTGATGGACAGAGAGGCCTGATGTGCTGTGGTTCATGAGGTCTCAAAGAGTCGGACAGGACTGAGCAACTGAACTAAACTGAACTGATTTACTAAGATAGAAATAATTCATTAAACTTGCTAATTTAAACATTATTATTATTAAAAAAAAAGAAAAGAAAGAAACTTGGGACAAGTTGTCATCAGTTCCTAGGCCAAGAGGAGAAATATTACATCTAAGTGTAGCCAAGGTGAGTCAATGTTCATGAGGAAGTTGAAGGGTAAATCAGAACCGGAATATTGACAAATGGTAGGTGGCCCAAGGAGAGGATTTTGAAGAGTATCACAGCTCCTCTTGATGGATGGAAACCTTATCTAATTTAGCATCAGAAAACTCCCACACTGATGTATCCTACAGTGAACTGAAAATAAGCCTTTTCTTACAGAATTAAAATTGATAAAAACACATTTGGTTCGATCCACTGAACACACAAGAAAACATTGTTAAAGCAATATTACTACCAGGCTGTGCAAGTACATTGCCTTTTAGTTCAAAACAGGTTTCGAATTTTATTGCTTTTCCATTTGCATCCTTGGAGAAGTGAAACCCTGTGGAATACAGCTTCGATGATTCAATACCAAATAAGCATTCCTGAAAATACATTCGATTAGAACTTATAAACAACGTTGCAAATAAAACCAACTCAGGTCATTAAAGTTGGTATATCCTAAATATGTTTCATCATTTGGTATCTAGTAATAAAAGAACAGAAACTAAATAAACATTTACGGCAATAAGTGTTAGCAAATATATCCAGAAGGAAAAATGAAATTAATGCTTTCACAGAATTCAAAGCATAGAATCCAGGATAAACAAGACAGATTGGCAATGATTCTGCTGATGGACAAGATCTGGTTGTGTCAAGGCTATGAAGTAGAACCATCTAGAAAAGGACAGAGCACGTTTTCTCTATATCGGCCTTATACTGCCTGGGAATGACCATTGGCCCCTTCCCTTCTCAAAATAATGCTAAAATTGTATAAATACTCATGATAGTAAGGCTACGTTGAAGATAAAGGTACATTAAATATAACTTTTAGCAGTGGCCACAGGACTGGAAAAGGTTACTTTCCATTCCAATCCCAAAGAAGGGCAATGCCAAAGATTTCACAAACTACCAGACCATTGAGCTCATTTCATATTCTTTTAAGTTTATGCTCAAAATCCTTTAAGCTAGACTTCAACAGTATATGAATTGAGAACTTCCAGATGTATAAGTTGGGTTTAGAAAAGGCAGAGGAACCACAGATCATATTGCCAACATTCCTTGGGTCATAGAGAAAGCAAGGGGATTCCAGAATAACATCTACTTCTGATTCACTGATTATGCTAAAGCCTTTGACTGTGTGGATCACAGAAAACAGTGGGAAATTCTTAAAGAGCTGGAAATACCAGACCACCTTATCTGCCTTCTGAGAAATCTGTATGTGGATCAAGAAACGACAGTTAGAACTTTACATGGAACAACATCAGTTCAGTTCAATTGTTCAGTCACTCAGTTGTGTCCAACTCTTTGGAACCTCATGGACTGAAGCACGCCAGGCTTCCATGTCCATCACCAACTCCCAGAGTTTGCTCAAACTCATGTCCATTGAGTCTGTGATGCCATCCAAGCATCTTGTCCTCTGTCATCGCCTTCTCCTCCTGCCTTCAGTCTTGATCAGAATCAGTTCTTTCCCAATGAGTTAGCTCTTTGCATCAGGTAGTCAAAGCATTGTAGTTTCAACTTCAGCATCAGTCCTTCCAATGAATATTCAGGACTGATTTCCTTTAGGATTTGACAGTCCTCTTTGCAGTCCAAGCTGTTCAGCTTTCTTTATGGTCCAACTCTCACATCCATACATAACTAATAGAAAAACCACAGCTTTGACTAGATGGATCTTTGTCAGCTAAGTAATATCCCTGTTTTTTAATATGCTGTCTAGGTTGGACTTCCAAAGAGCAAGCATCAGAAGATGATTTCAGGGCTGCAGTAACCATCTGCAGTGATTTTGGAGCCCAAGAAAATAAGGTCTCTCACTGTTACCATTGTTTCCCCATCTATTTGCCATGAAGTGGTCATGTATGGATGTGAGAGTTGGACTGTGAAGAAAGTTGAGTACGGAAGAATTGATGCTTTTGAACTGTGGTGTTGGAGAAGACTCTTGAGAGTCCCTTGGACTGCAAGGAGATCCAACCAGTCCATCCTAAAGGAGATCAGTCCTGGGTGTTCATTGGAAGGACTGATGCCAAAGCTGAAACTCCAATACTTTGGCCACCTCATGCAAAGAGTTGACTCATTGGAAAAGACCCTGATGCTGGGAGGGACTGGGGGCAGGAGGAGAAGGGGACCACAGAGGATGAGATGGCTGGATGGCATCACTGACTCAATGGACATGAGTTTGAGTGAACTCCGGGAGTTGGTGATGGACAGGGAGGCCTGGAGTGCTGCAATTCATGGGGTCGCAAAGAGTCGACACGACTGAGCGACTGAACTGAACCGAACTGAACTGATAGGACTGGATGTCATGATCTTTGTTTTTTGAATGTTGAGTTTTAAGCCAGTTTTGTCACTCTCCCTCCTCTTTCACTTTCATCAAGAGGCTCTTTAGTTTCTCTTTATTTTCTCCCATAATGGTGGTGTCATCTGCATATCTGAGGTTATTGATATTTCTCCTGGCAATCCTGACTCTAGCTTGTGCTTCATCCAGTATGGACTTTCGCATGATGTACTCTGCATATAAGTTAAATAAGCAGGGTGACAAGATACATCCTTCACATACTCCTTTCCCAATTTGGAACCAGTCTGTTATTCCATGTACAGTTCTGTTTCTTCTTGACCTACATACAGATTTCTCAGGAGGCAGATAAGGTGGTCTGCTATTCCCATGTCATTAAGAATTTCCCACAGTTTGTTGTGACCACATAGTCAAAGCCTTTGGCGTAGTCAGTAAAGCAGAAGTAGATGTTTTTATGGAATTCTTTTGCTTTTTCTCTATTCCAATGAATGTTGACAATTTGATCTCTGGTTCATCTGACTTTTTAAAGCCAGCAACATATGGAAGTTCCCAGTTCACTCACATTGAAGCCTCACTTGCAGAACTTTGAGCATTACTTTGCTAGCATGTGAGATGAGTGCAATTGTGCATTCTTTGACATTACCTTTCTTTGGGATTGGAATGAAAACTTATAGAACAACATACTGTGTCAAAATTGGGAAAGGAGGAACATGTCAAGGATGTATACTGTCACCTTGTTTATTTAATTTATATGCAGAGAACATCATGAGAAATGCCAGGCTGGATGAGTCACAAGCCGGAATCAGGAAAGTTGGGAGAAATAACAACTTCAGACATGCAAATGTTATCATTCTAACAGAAGAAAGTGAAGAGGTACTAATGAGTCTCTTGATGAAAGTGAAAGAGAAGAATGAAAAAGCTGGATTAAAACTCAACATTCAACAAACTAAGATCACGGCATCCAGTCCCATCATTTCATGGCAAATAGATGGGGAGAAAGAGGAAGCAGTGACAGACTTTATTTTCTTGGGCTCCAAAATCACTGCAGATGGTAACTGCAGCCATGAAATTAAAAAGACACTTGCTTCTAGGAAGGAAAGCTATGGCAAACCTAGACAGCATATTAAAAAGCAAAGATATCACTTTGCCTACAAAGGTCCACATAATCAAAACTATGCTTTTCCAGTAGTCAAGGATGGATGTGAGAGTTGGACCATAAAGAAGGCTGAGCACCAAAGAACTGATGCTTTCGAACTGTGGTGCTGGGGAGAAGACTCCACAGAATTCCTTGGACTGCAAGGAGATCAAACCAGTCAGTCCTAAAGGAAATCAGCCCTGAATATTCATTGGAAGGACTGAGGCTGAAGCTGAGGCTCCAATTTTTTTTTTCTTTATTTTTATTTTTTAACTTTACAATATTGTATTGGTTTTGCCATATATCAACATGAATCCGCCACAGGTATACACCTGATGCAAAGACCAACTCATGGGAAAAGACCCTGATGCTGAGAAAGATCGAAGACAAATGTAGTTCAGTTTAGTTCAGTTCAGTCACTCAGTCGTGTCTGACTCTTCACGACCCCACAGACTGCTGCACGCCAGGTTTCCTTGTCCTTCAACTGCTTGAGCTTGCTCAAACTCATGTCCATGGAATTGGTGATGCCATCCAACCATCTCATCCTCTGTCATCCCCTTTTCCTCCTGCCTTAAATCTATTCCAGCATCAGGGTCTTTTTCAATGAGTCAGTTCTTTGCATCAAGTGGTCAAAGTATTGTAGTTTCCAGCTTCAGCATCAGTCCTTCCAAAGAATATTCAAGACTGATTTCCTTTAGGATGGACTGGTTGGATCTCCTTGCAGTCCAAGGAACTCTCAAGAGTCTTCTCCAACACCACAGTTCAAAAGCATCAATTCTTCAGCGTTCAGCTTTCTTTATAGTCCAACTCTCACATCCCTACATGACTACTGTGAAAACGACAGCTTTGACTAGATGGACCTTTGTCGCAAAGTAATGTCTCTGCTTTTCAATACACTATCTAGGTGGTCATAGCTTTTCAAAGAGCAAGTGTCTTTAATTTCATGTCTACAGTCACTATCTGCAGTGATTTTGGAACCTCCCCCCACCCCGCAAAAAAAAACAAAAACAAAAAACAAAAACTCCATCACTATTTCCATTGTTTGCCTATCTATTAGCCATGAAGTGATGGGACCAGATGCCATGATTGTAGTTTTCTAAATGTTGAATTTTAAGCCAACTTTTTCACCCTCCTCTTTCACTTTCATCAGGAGGCACTTTAGTTCTTCATTTTCTGCCATAATGGTGATATGATTTACATATCTGAGGTTATTGATATTTCTCCTGGCTGTCTTGATCCCAGCTTGTGCTTCATCCAGACTGGTATTTCACATGATGTTCTCTGCATATAAGTTAAATAGACAGGGTGACAATATACAGCCTTGACATACTCCTTTCCAGATTTGGAACCAGTCTGTTTCATGTCCAGTTCTAACTGTTGCTTCTTGACCTGCCTACAGATTTCTCAGGAGGCAGGTAAGGTTGTCTGGTATTCCTATATCTTGAAGAATATTCCACAGTCTGTTGTAATCCACACCATCAAAGGTTTTGGCATAGTCAATAAAGCAGAAGTAGATGTTTTTCTGGAACTCTCCTCAAAAGTGACAGCAAAGGATTAGATGGTTAGATGATATCACTGACTCAATGCTCATGAATTTGGGCTAACTCTGGTAGATAGTGATGGTCAGGTAAGCCTGGTGTTCTGAGGTTCATGGGGTCACAAAAAGCTGGACAGGGTTTAACAACTGAACATACATACAACAAAATAGTAATGTAAAGCCAATTTGCAATATAGATACTAGAATGTGCACTTCTTCAGCAAAGTATGAAATAACAATATCGAGATGTGGATACAATAAATAACTTAATAGTGGAATAATAATGAGTAAAATCACTGGAGGAGGGCATGGAAACCCACTCCAGTACTGTTGCCTGGATAATTTCATGGACAAAGGAGCCTAGCAGGCCGTAGTCCATGGGGTCACAAAGAGTGGAACAGGACTGAAGCGACTTAGCAAGCACGCTCTCCATGAGTATAAAAATGTTGAGATATCTTCTAAATTTGTATAATATAAGCTGACCCTATCTATAAATTCTATAGCAGGGTCTCTACCCTGGTTAGAGTATGCTTCTGTGATTAGCTGCTTGGTTCATAATACAAGGGCAAGCTAACTTTAAATTAGAAGACTTACTATTTAAAACAAACAAACAAAAAACACTGTGAAGTCCAGGTTAAGAACTCTGATACAGTAGCTGTGTGTAACCTTAACTTCAAAATCACTGAACTAAACAAAACAAAAAACCAAACTGATGCTTACTACACACTCCCAAAGATCTAATTTTATCAGTCTGAGTTTCAGCTCCAACAGATATTGGGATTTTATAGAAACACATGTGGGCTTGTTCTTTGTGCTTCTGGAATAACATACCACATTCAATGTTGACACTATCACCTGTGAAATAAACACCTACTGTCATTTTCTGCATCCTTAACACTTAACACTTCCCTTCATAATTCTTTAACAGGATAGTCTTGAATTTCTTGTCATCTTAGCCATTTGAAAGTGATCGCTTCTGCCATTCGAAAAGATGAAATGCTCTAAGTACTTACATGTACTTTAAATATCATTTGAATTAAGATATAATTAATTTCTAAAAGTGACTCTCTAAAGGGATTTGCTGGTGGGATTTCAGGATTTAAAATTTAACTTCAAAATTCAGTTGGGAAATAGTTGTCTCTGTCTCTGTAAGATTCCATCACTACAACCATCTTGTTCTCAGAAACAACTTGTGAACTCTGTTGTTGCAATTGCGTTAACTTGTAATCTGGTTGATCAATTTGTGTTGTAGGTGCAGTAATGAGAAGCAGGCACAGTGTTCTGAGGGCACAGAGAAGGGCAGTCAAGGGTAGGCAGCATTGGAAGCAAAGACCTGGAGGGAATACAGGAGTTAGCACACAGAAGGGAGACAGTTGTGGTTTGCTTTAGGAGAGAGCATTCCAGGAGGAGAGGCTTCACTGGTAGCTCAGCCTGTAAAGAACTTGTCTGCAATGAAGGGGACCCTGGTTGGATTCCTGGGTCAGAAAGAGCCCCTGGAGAAGGGATAGTCTACCCACTCCAGTATTCTTGGGCTTCACGGTAACTCAGATTGTAAAAAAAAATCCCCCTCCAATGATGGAGACCTGAGTTCAATCCCTGGGTCAGGAAGATCCCCTGGAGGAAGAAACAGCAACCCATTTCAGTATTCTCACCTGGAGAATCCCCATGGACAGAAAAGCCTGGCAGACTGCAGTCTATGGGGTCATGAAGAGTTGGACACGATTAAGTGACTAAGCACAGCCCACTGCATATTCCAGGAGGAGAGTAATTCATAAAACTAGAGGTAAGAAAGAGTAAGGGGCCTTAGAACTGAAATGACTTGGATGTTTTGGAATGGGAGAGGTGACAGAGGAGGCTAAAGAGAACATAGATGGTGCCTCCTTGGCCAACATCCTAAGGAAGCTTAGACTTGATTTTAAAAGCCTGAGGAAGGTACTAATGAGGAAATCACTATGAAGATAAATTGAGAGAATCAAGCAATACATGGAAAATCCTCACCATTCTAGATGCTGAGTGAAGGGTGTGTTTGAAGAAAGAAGTGTTGGTCAAATCTATGAACATATCAAGTAAGTTAAGGTCTAAAATGTTTCCAATAATCTTAGCAATAAGGGGATATTGCAAATATGCAAAAGATAGTCTTAAGAAAGTTCTAAAATCCTTTATTAAAACAGACTTAGCTCTGCAGGGGATAAAATAAATCAACAGTTTGAGAGAAATGAGAACTTGAAGAAAAGGTTATTTATATGAGAGAAACTACAGTAGATTTAGCTAGAAAGAAAAAAAGCCATTTGGGTGGGGATATTGAAAGAGAGAAAAATGATCTTAAAAATAATGAAATGAGTTCTTAGGAAAGTGGGAAGTAGGTGTTAAATCACTTGAGTTGTATCCAACTCTGTGGCCCTATGAACTGTAGCCCACCAGATTCTTCTGTCCATGGGATTCTCTAGACAAGAATACTAGAATGGGTTGCCATGTCCTCTTTCAGGGGATCTTTTCAACCCAGGGGTTGCAAAAAAGATTCCATTTCCTTCTTGGTGAAAGGAAGAGGGTAACAGAGGTATTTGTTTTGCAACTGTGTTAGAAAGAAGTCTTGTCTGATATCTCTATGTTTCTGGGAATATGTTAATAAGAGGTGATGTTCCTCTTTTGAGAATAATGGGAAAGATGTTGGAGTTGAAAACAAAGGATGACGCTGAGGACAGTTGAAGGGTCCCACAGAAAGCTTAGAGGTTCAGTGGGTTAGCATATCTTACGTATTTCATCTCATGCAGACCCACCCTTGCTCACTTACCTTCTGCTCCATTGATCCAAAGTCCTCTATTGTGGGAATTCTTTTTCATGTCAAGCCTTTAGCCAGGACATTCCCTCTATGTGATATAATTTAAAGATGCGTGCGTGCTTCTAGTGTATGGATATCTGGTAAGTCATTTCAGTCATGTCTCACTCTTTGTGACCCTGGACTGTAGCCCACCAATCTCCTCTATGAGATTCTCTAGGCAAGAATACTAGAGTGGTTTGCCATGCTCTCCTCCAGGTGGTCTTTCCCACCCAGGGATTGAACCCGAACCTCTTATGTCTCCTGCATTGGCAGATGGATTCTTTACCACTAATGCCACCTGGGAAGCCCAATTTAAAGACTACTCTATCTAAATTAAGAACTCACCTGCTGTTCGTAGTATACTTTTTATTTCCTCCACATTTCCAAACATCTGTAACTATTTATTTATCATTTTATGTATGTATTTCATAGAAAAAGATATCATTTTATTTTTACCATTTTAACTCCACTGTCTAGCCAGAGACTGGCATGATGTAGGTGATCAAGAATTTGTTAATTATTAAATAAATTAGATTCATGGTTGCACTAGCAAAAAAAAATTAAAAAGCTGACTTTAAATGATGGTGGTTATACATGGTGGTTAAACTAAAAGTGGAGGGATCTGTAACTTAATTTTAGACTTAGAAAGGTAAACAAAGTAAGTACTGATGTTGATGTTGAAGCTCCAATAATTGGCCACCTGATGCAAAGATACAACTCATTGGGAAAAGACCCTGATTCTGGGGAAGATTAATGGCAGGAGAAGGGGGTGCAAAGGATAAGATGGTTGGATGGCATCATTGACTCAACTAACATGAGTTTGAGCAAACTCCAGGAGATAGCAAAGGACAGGGAAGCCTGATGTACCACAATCTGTGGGGTCACAAAGAGTCGGACATGATAGAGTGACTGAACAACAACTACAAAGTAAAATTAATCAAAGTAAATGAAAACTGGAAACTTAAATGTTCAAATTGATATTATATAAATCAAAAACTACATTCAAGCTCTGATTTTTAGTAAAAGTTTAATGAATCAGATACAGTTTGACTACTTTGAATCTACAAAGATGAAATGATCAAAGGGATATAACACTAGATATATGGGGATCTGAATATTATTTGAGAATAAAATGTATAAACCTGAACTTTTAAATTTGACAATCCCAATGAAAAAAATCCTTTTTTTTTTATTTTGCTCAGAATATAAAAATTGCCCAAATTGTCTCAACGGTGAGTGGAAAAGCTGAATAGACAAATAATTATGTAAGGAGCTATAAATGTTTTCAAAGATTTTTATTCTCCAAAATGCTCCAGGGGACTTCCAAGCAAAGCAAAGAAGTGAATACAATTGATTTGGTCTTCATCTTTTTTGCTCTTTCCCAATTGCTCCTTGAAATGAATAATGGAATATAAAAATAGACAGAAACCTGCACCAGTACAGTACACCTGTGAAGACGTCTCTCCATAGTCTTAAAATTTAAATTATTAAAATTATAGTGAAGAAGGAAGACAAATGCATAAAGGGCCTGCCCACAAATGCCCAACTGTACAAAGGTCAGCGTGTGGCAACAAGAATAGATCCTTGTCAAGCTTTCCTATTGCCTAGAAATGACCTTGAGAGAGGGCTGAGGCCATGGCAAATGGTGGGGAATATATTTTTATATTCTTCAGCAGCAAGACTGAGAAGTCTTACTGCTGGAGCCATATTGATAATGAGTCTGCAGAGGGCCTTCCTCACCGGGTCTAATTGGCTCAAGCAGCCTTGTTTCTACCTGGCCTCCAGCAAAGACATCTTCTTTGCTGGCTCCTAATGAGGCCAGTCGCATGAGACAAATGGTAAAGGCACACTGATTCCTGTCTGTGCTACCGTGGCAGACAAAGACGATCCTTGAATAAAGAGCTGAACTGTGTTCCCACTTGCTCAGCCTCTTCAATCCAAATTCATTTCCAAACTTCACCACCAGCTCAACGAAATACCTGAAGAGGACATTAAATTTAATCATGGTTTTCCTTCCTACATTATGCTACAAGATTTAAATATAAAAACTTCATTTGTGAGCACTCTTTTAGTTATTAGTCTCACAGATCTAATGAAAAGTGTCTCACTGCAGAAAAAGTGGCATTTTAGATATATAATTGCAAAAAACATAGGCAGACTTGGCTTAGGCACCAAAACTAAGGTGGAGCGTGGTGGTGCTGGGGGCACCATCGCTACCTAATTGTCTTTCACCGCTGGGCATCTTTGATTTCTTTGTGGGTTCCTTTTATCTTCTGCACATAGATTTGTCCATTTGACTGTGGAAAATGACCCCAACAAGCCTCAGTTCATGTCCTTCTTCAAGGCTATAGTAGCTTCTGCATGTGTGCATGCTCAGGCAGTAAGTTGTGTCAGACTCTGACTCCTTGGACTGTAGACCATTAGGCTCCTCTGTCCCTGAGATTCTCCAGGCAAGAAGACTGGAGTGCATTGTCATTTCCTCCTCCAGGGGATCTTCCTGACCCAGGGACCCTGTCCGTGTCTCTTGCATCTCCTCCATTGGCAGGCAGATTCAAGTGGGAAGCTCATAACGGTGCCTAGCATCTCCTTTCAGTCAGTTACAAATAAATCCCTGTGCAAATTCCTATGTGTAAGAAGATGGGGCACTCTTCTTATTGGTCATTTCTAGTCAGATACTCATTATGGCAGAGGAAAGGGGATGGGGGGACTCATGCTTCCCCGTCAACAGAGAATGTGGTACCCCCTGGAAAGGAGACATTGAACTATCAGAAGTAAGAGGGTAGTGTGTGGGTAGAGAAGATAAGCATCTGTTTTATCAATATGCTATCCTGTTGGCATACCTGTGCCAGTTTAAAAAGAAAGCATACATGTAGCCATGTGAGAATAAGATAGCAGAGAGAAAACATGTATGTATATATTTAAAATATAAGTATACCAGCAATAATACTCCCTCCAAATATATTCTGAAAAAAAACAAACAGGAACAACTACTATAGAAAACTTCTATTTTTGGAAGTAACTTCAAATTCATTTCATTGTAACCTGGCACACACATAGTCCCCCACCACTAAATTCTACACAGAGAGTAGGGCCCCATTTTTAAAAATATTTCTTCATTTGTTTCTGGCTGTATCAAATCTTAGTTGTGGCATGTGAGCTTCTCTCTAGTTGTGGTGTGTGGGTCTAGTTGCCCCATGGCATGTGGGATGTTAGCTCCCTGACCAGGATTGAACCTGTGTCCCCTGTATTGAAAGGTGGGCTCTCAACCACTGGACCACCAAGAAGTCCTAAGGTTACGTGTTGAGCTAAGAGCATTTTCCAGAGTAGAAGTCCAGGAACTGGGCAGGTTGAGCTCAGTGGTCACCTGAACAGAGAAAAGAGTCAGTTCCTCTGTACAGAGATTAGGGAAAACTGGAGGGTACCATGTGGATGAAGAAGTGTAATGTTCTAATCACATAACATGCTCATAATCCAGATGCCATCTTGGAGAAGAAACAATGGTTAGACATTTGAAAAATTAGTCATTTTAACTAAATGTCCAGTGATTATAAGTCACGCTATATTTATTTGATTGAACTAATATTTGGCAATTTTAATTCCTTTGTTACCAGCA
Source organism: Bos javanicus (assembly GCF_032452875.1). Classification (NCBI taxonomy): domain Eukaryota; kingdom Metazoa; phylum Chordata; class Mammalia; order Artiodactyla; family Bovidae; genus Bos; species Bos javanicus. The sequence continues at coordinate 107,516,830 of NC_083873.1, forward strand.
GCTGGAGATTCTTGAAAACATTCACATCTTTTACAGAATATGAGGAAACCATATTTTCTATGCTCATCTGTATTAGAACATGAGAGAGCTATGTATTTTTAACTCAAATGTGAAACCATTCAATAGGAAACTTTAGTTGGAAAAGAAACCATTTTTGTCAAAATGATTTTAAACTCATGGAAAGTGATAATTGCTGCAATGGAGAGCAGATTGAAAGTTAAGAATAGTGAAGTAGTAAAAGAAAAAAATTCCTCAGAATTTTAGGAAAGGAATAAAAACTAAAATTTAAGGAAAGGTAAAAACATGGATCTGAACCAGAATATAGATTATGGAAATTTTAATCAAGAATAATGAAAGAGTACTGAAATGTTAGAAGAGACAAAATGAATATAACAATAGACACAGAAGGTGTTTAAATTACAAGTGGATTCAAATCTATGCTAATAAATTTGACAATCTCAAGAAATTGTATAATTTTCAGCAAGATATTAATTATGTAAATTGATCCCAGGAAGCAGAAAAATTGAATAGATCAATGAAAAGGATACAATCTAAGACTGTCAAAATTTTTCTCAAAATATGTCTGCTTTAGGCAGTGTTTTACAGGTAAGTACTTTCAAACATTTAAGTAACAAATTATTTACATACTACACAAATGGTTTCCAATTATAGCAATAAAAAGTGAAAGCTTGCATGTACATTTTGATACTAGCTTAATCATCATAACCAAAGACAGCAACAAAAAAAGAAACTTCACTCCAGTTTTATTTACGATTTTAAGTGGAGAAAAGTTGAAAAATACTAGCAAAATGCAATTGGTATGTATTTTTAATTAATTTATTTATTTTAATTGGAGGTCAATTACTTTGCAATATTGTGGTGGTTTTAGTGATTTAAACTATATAAACATGAGAGAGCAATGGAAAGAAATTTAAATAGTATAGTAAAAAATGATTATCTCTGAACAAAATGCAATTGGTAGTATATTTAAAAATATAATTCCATAGCCTAGCATGGTACGACATTACAGGAAGAAAAATGTATTTAACATTAAGGATTCATTAACTTATTAATAGTATATCATTTTACTTGGCCAAATTATTTCTAAAAGTCAAATAATCATTTAGAAAGATTCTGAAGTGGTGTTCTATAATATTACACATCCATTATTTAATCCATAATAAAGATCTATAATAATCTATAATTTTAAAAAATAACACTAAGAAATGTATTGTGAGCAAGATTTCTATGTGCAATAAACTTAGAAGTTGGTAGAAAAAAAATTCTAAGGGTTTAGAATTAAAGCTTAAATTGAAATGCATGGGAGTCAAAATCACAGCTATATCATTATAAAACCTGGCGTTGGCACTGCCATCTTCATGTCTTTGGCTATTATGAACCCTCTAGGAGACCAAATGCAGCTTATCTCTTTTTGGCACTGGGGTAAGATATGTTCATTGCAATTATGTTTAAATAGCCGTGCATTTGCATTTTAAAGTATGTCAGCTGTGTAGAAGGCTATCTATAGCATTATACTGATAGACTTAAAGACAGAGGTTTGAGTCTCATATGAACTTTATCAACATCATCATGATGATCACTATGTGCCACAGGTTTTCTCATCATTATTCTGTGTCAAGATCTAAGGGACAGCATTTGGGTGTCATGGATTAATGATAATATAGCTGGAAGGGCAATAATATTTCAAAACAAGTCATACTGCTAGGTGAAAAAAAATATTTACGGTGATCTCAAGTTATTTTTGGAATAAGATGTGTGGGAATAAAACATTCAAAGTGTGGTTAATTTCTAAGCATTCTCATAGTGCTTTAAATTTTCTACTGGACTTCAGCATGGATTATTTTCACTGAGTCTCACTGCAACCCAATGGCTGGGCTAAGCAGGATAAGCAATTTTAGACCTAGAGCTTAGCTGAAGCTATTAAGACATGGAGAAATTAAGTGACTACTCTGAGGTAAAACATCTGTTATGTAGCAGAATAGAAATTGGGACCAAGGTCTTCTGAGCTTTTGCCTAGTTCTGAGAAACAGCTCAAGGTGGGGTGTTTACCAACGGCCACACTACTGCACTACTCCTCAGAACTCAGTGTGTCAATACTACACATTAACAGGAGACAGGTTGTCATTTACGATGGTGGAAAATGATCCCCTGACTTTGCCTCTCATTAGAATCACTATGATTTACTTATAGCACACAGTGTAAAAAAAGCAATCTCTTACTTCTCTCATTTGCACTAAATCTGCCCAAGCCCCAGGCCTCCACACTGGCTATGCATATTAGTCTCGCTCCCCCTGGAATTCTCCTTACCGGGGATCACCAATGAACCCTTGGTACACAAAGGTCAAAAAAAGAGCACATTGATGTTCATCAGAAAGTAAGTGGTTTCTGATGTTTTGAATTGAAGTCTATTTCCCTAAAGTACGTGTAAGTCCTCACCCTGGGTATCTGTGAAGGTGACCTTATTTGGAAAAAGAGTTGCTACTGATGTAACCAAGATGAGGTCATACTGGAATAGGATGTGCTCTTGATCCATTATGACTGGTGCACTTACATGAGGTGAGGAAGAGAGGCACAAGAGAACACCATGCGATGTGACAGTGGAGAGAGTGATTGGAGTGATGAGTTTGCCAAGCCAGGGACCTCAAGGATTACTAGGAATCAGTGGAACCTAAGAGAAAGGCATTGAACATGTGGACTAAGAATACAAGCTACCATATGAGTAAACCAAGGATGTTTCAACCATCAGCCACTACAGCCACCCTGGACAGTGAGCCCTCAGATAGCTCAGGATGGGGACAAAAGGGGTACCCACTGTTAAGCCTTTAGCCACTGAGCTCAATTCAAGCAGTGCATCCTGAGGGGGCAGAAGATGGGAAAGAACAGGATACTGGCCCTAGATAATAAGGTGCACATCAAAGGAATGATTTCAGTAAGCCCTGACTCTTGCATCTTTCTACATACAAAAAAGTCTAAATTCATTAACTTGAGATTATCTGATTTTCTTTAATTAACAGTTGGTTTTTGATGTTCTGACTACCTGGTCTTTGTGGCAAAACTCCTATATATACTGGTTCTCCTCTTTTACTTCTTTGAAGAAGTCTTTTAGAACTACCTAAGAGGCTGTTTCCCGGGCTTGAAGTCCTCAGAAAGTCCACTGAATAAAGTGTAACTCTCAACTTTTAGGTTGCACATTATGTTTCGCTAACAGAAAGATTCTCCCTTCAGCCTTGAGTGAGCATGGCCCTGCCAGCCCTGATACTGGACTTCTGGCCTCCAGAACTAGGAGATAATATATTTCTGTTATTGCAAGTCACCCGTATTGTGGAAATTGTTAGAACAATCCTAGGAAATTAACACACCCAGTGCTGAATCATCCACGCCTCTCATTTTATGATGGGGTTACTTGCTGTTCAGTTGCTAAGTCATGTCCGACTCTTTGTGACCCCACGGATTGCAGCATGCCAGGCTTCCCTGTGCTTCACCATCTCCCGGAGTTTGCTCAGACTTATGTTCATTGAGTTAGTGATGGGTTACTTGTAGTTTTTGCAGAACGTCACTACAGTATTCTCACAAGCTTAGCTTTCTTTGGGACTCAAGTTTCCAGGATAGTTCTCAATGGGAAATTGACTTCACACTCTCCATTTCTCTATTTAGCTTAGCCTACAGTACCCCTCACCAGTGGTAACAATAACATTCCTTAGTTTTCAGAAGTTTTAGTTCCACAGGCAAATATTGATATTTTCTTTTAAGGGGGGAAAGTGAAGTCTCTCAGTCGTGTCTGACTCTTTGCGACCCCGTGGACTGTAGCCTACCAGGCTTCTCCATCCATGGGATTTTCCAGGCAAGAGTAGTGAAGTGGGTTGCTGTTTCCTTCTCCAGGGGATCTTCCTGACACAAGGACTGAACCCAGGCCTCCTGAATTGCAGGCAGATGCTTTACCCTCTGAGCCACTTAGGAAGCCCCAGGGAAAGTGGCAGTAATACAAAAGTCATCCATATTTACTTCATCCTGGAAATAGAATTTTCCACTACAACTCTTGCAGGGCCTCCATACTTAAGGGATTTCCCCTTTATCCTTAAAAGCAATGGGTCGATTGCTAAATGTTTCTTCCTTCCTGGATGATAAATATACACTGACCAGAGATTTGAGGGAGGTGGGGTGGGGCTGATTGGTTCAAAGAGGGCTTTGTGGGTGGGAAGATACCTTTCATTCCATAATGGTGATTTATCTTCTAAGATTAAAACAAAACTTAGACCAATAAACTCTCATCTTCTGTCTACTCCTAATTCAAATTGATCTGATTATAAATAAGATAAATTATAAATAATGTAAATTTTAATCATAATACAAATTACAAGTTTATATTTATCTGATCCCCTTTTCATTTGAGTTTGAGTAGAGTTGTGGGAGTTATTCTAACAACGATGACTTTCACTGAGGGAGGTGAGAAAAACAAACAAAAAACATAAAAGGCATTGAACAATGACACCATCGGCCTCATAAATTATGAAAATTATGAGGCACATTGTTAGTGCTTAATGAGCTTTTATAAGGCACAGATGGATGCAGGGATTAAAAAAGGTAAAGAAACATTCATAGATGGTCTTGTCTTTCCAGTCTCTTGCCTTTTTTTTTTTTTTTCTATTTTTCTTCTCCATTTCATTTTTGTTTAATCTCTCCCCACCTACAAGTCCAGATCCTTAGCATGCCATTCAGGACTCTTTAATCACCTGGCTTACTTCTCAGCTCCAGCATCGGACACTTCTACCTGCACTTCACACTCCAGCGACCCTAAACTACGTGCATTTATATGATTCTTTCATGGATTTTCATTCTGCAGTGCATTTGCTCTTGCCTGGAAAATTTGTCCTCATCTCACTGACTTCTATCGACCCCTTAGGACTCACTTCAGATGATACTAACTTTTGAAAGCTTGCTTGCTTCTCAGCTTCCAAACTGTGCTAAGCGTAGCAAAGAAGAGGAAAAGACTGAAGATTTCAGCATGAAATTTATTGTGTTCCATAGCACGTCTCAGAAGCTCAAATGTTTCAGTTTTAGTCTCAATGAGACTAAACATTTTTCTTATGCTTATTCATATTTGCATTTCTTTAAAAATGTTTATTTTTGTATCCCCCCCTTTTTTTCTTGCAGGTCAGACTAATTTCCATAGATTCATAAAATTTTTCACATCTTTGGATATATTTACACCCAAGCTTTCATATATATTATTTAGGTTATTTTTCAAGTTTATGGTTTTTCATTTAACATATTTACACAATTTTTATTTTATGAAAATATTTGATTCAGTAAAATCTATGGATTTTTCCCACAATATGTATCTTTTTCTTTAAACTTTGAAATTCTTTCATTTCTATTTTGATTTTTTCATTAGTTGTCTATCTTAAATTTGTCTTGGTATTTAGTTTGGAGGGCATGGTAATCATGTATAAGAATTTAGAAATGTATTATAGGCCATGTTTTGCCATCTGCGATAAAATGCCAAGGATTGGTTGTACTTTGAAAGCTGTTTCATCATAAGACTTTGTTTTTATTCTTTCAACACCTAAAAAAATAGCACACAATGATGAAATAAGCAATCCCAGATGCCTAGGCAGATTGTATCATTTCTGTATGGCTATTATTTCTGTGAAAAAATCCATAAAGCATCTCTTCTTCAAATCTGGTCCATGGATCCTGAATGACCAGCATCAGCCTCACTGACAAAACTTGCTGAACAAAAAGGTGCATGCTGCTGCTCCTGCTGCTAAGTCACTTCAGTTGTGTCCGACTCTGTGTGACCCCATAGACGGCAGCCCACCAGGCTCCCTTGTCCCTGGGATTCTCCAGGCAAAGACACTGGAGCGGCTTGCCATCTCCATCTCCAATGCATGAAAGCGAAAAGCGAAAGTGAAGTCGCTCATACTGAAACACAAACTTTGCAATCTGGGACCAAGCCCTATGTATTAATTGGAGAAGGAAATGACCACCTACTGCAATATTCTTGCCTGGAGAATTTCATGGACAGAGAAGCTTGGGGGTTAGAGTCCATGGGATTGCAACAGGTTGGAAACAACTGAGCGACTAACATTTTCCTATGGATTAATAGACTCAAAGGCTAGACTTCTCTAACCCTCACTCTGAGTTGTTAAGAAAGGTAATTTTTGCTTTCATTCTATTTCCAGAAGTCTAGCAAATAACCTGCCTCTAGCCCTAAATTGCCTGTGTAGGGCTTGTCACCCATTTCCATGCTAACGTTTGGTTTTAGCAACAGGAGTAATTGGACTTTCCTGGTGGCTCAGGGGTAAAGAATCTGCCTCCCATTGCAGGAGACTAGGGTTGGATCCTTGGGGAGGGAAGATCCTCTGGAAAAGGGAATGGCAACCCTCTCCAGTGTTCTTACCTGGGAAATCCCATGGACAGAGGAGCCTGGCTACAGTCTGTAGGGTCACTGAAAAGTCAGATATGACTTAGCGACTAAACAACAGGAGTAATTAAAGATTGTGTGTGTGTGTGTGTGTGCATGCACATGTGCTTAGTCATTAAGTCATTCCCGACTCTTTGTGAGCCCAAGGACTATAGCCCACCAGGCTCCTCTGTCCATGGGATTCCCCAGGGAAGAATACTAGAGTGGGTAGCCATTCCCTAAGCCAGGGGATCTTCCTGACCCAGGGATCGCATCCTGGTCTCCTGCATTGCAGGCGGATTCCTCACTGTCTGAACCACCAGGGAAGCCTGAGTAAATACAGTATTCTCAAAGAAACCAGAGCTAGTGGTTAACATAAACATTTCCAAAGCAACTACTACAAATCTCCACCCAGGACTGCATCTTCTTCTTCTTCTTTTTTACCTCAGTCCTCTGAATACAATACAAATGAGAATTCCTACAGAGTTTTGAAAGACAGCAGCATCTTTCTGAAGACGCTAGCTCTTATTTGAAAGTGTGAAGTCGCTAAAGTGCAGTAGCTCAGTCGTGTCCGACTCTTTGCAACCCCATGGACTGTAGCCTACCAGGTTCCACCATCCATGGGATTTTCCAGGCAAGAATACTGGAGTGGGTTGCCATTTCCTTCTCCAGGAGATCTTCCAGACCCAAGGATTGAACCTGGGTCTCCCACATGGTAGGCATTGTAGGCAGACGCTTTACCATCTGAGCCACCAAGGAAGATCCTGTTTGAAAGTCTATTATCAGGCAATTATTTTGCAGTTTTACTTGAGTTATTGCACTTTATCAGTTCAATCCTTTGTGGTAACGGTTTTATTTTTAAGGTTTTTGGAAATGAGGAAAGCAAAAATTTGGTCCCATGGAAAAATTCACAAGCTAGAGAGTGTCAGAGCCAAAGTTCAAAGTCTCAAATCCAACACTTACTCTCTTTACCACAGATACCTGAGATGTACCATTTTCCCAAGGTGGGAGTAATCTGCTATGAGTCAGGTGTTCAGAAATCATGCAGGAGCCAAAGATTAAGAGAAAGCAGGGGAATACAGTCAGGACCAAGGATGAGCTGTTTCACTCTGAAGCTGGACAGCCAGAGGCATTTTAGGTGCTCCCGGGAGGCAAGCAGACATGAATCCTCACCTGCCTTCTGTGGCTCAGTGGCACTTCTTTGCCCACCTCAGTTAATGTTAACAAGACCCTTTGACTCTCTGCAGTGTCCCACCCATTGGAATTCCAAAGTTTTTCCCATATGATTCTCAACATTTTGCCCCCACATTTAGACAAAGAACACATGTTTACAATGCAATGAATAATACCTGTGTAATATTATAGATATAAATAACCAAATGGTGGCTCAGAAGGTAAAGAATCCGCCTGCAATGCAGGAAACCTGATTTCAATCCCTGGGTCAGGAAGATCCCCTGGAAAAGGGAATGGCAACTCCCTCCAGTATTCTTGCCTGGAGAATCCCATGGACAGAGGAGCTTGGTGGGCTATAGTCCATGGGGTCACAGAGAGTCAGACAAGTCTGAGTGACTAACACCTACACTTTTCATGTTTATGTGTAATTAGTGTGTGATCCAAGACCTTTCAGATGTTGCTTCATTCAGTTCTCACAACAGTGTGTTGACATCAGTATTACTCTCATCTCTTTCCAAATTACAGGTGAAAAAAGCTGAAATCGAACATGATGAGGGGATTCTTTCAAGGTCAATGAAGTGACACTAAGCTTGACATTGTATCTCCCTGCTTCAAAGCCTTTGCTCTGTGCCATTTCCCCCACATTCTGTCATTTCTGCTACATGCCGAGAGCTACAACTAACTAATCAGCTGTTCAATGATGGAAGGAGTATGCTCATCTTTCTTAAAAGGTGAAAGGCTATGTTATTCATGTGAAGGATTGAATGAGAGAAATGCAACATAAACAGAGTTATTGAAGGGATGAAGAGCAAAATGCAGTGTAGACAATCCTTACACAGACAGCTGCGACCTTCAGCTGAGGCAGAACCAGCACTGTGATGTCAGAGTTGTTGGTTAAAAATAACAGTAATCAAACCCACCAACAGAGTCATCAGCAAAAACAAGCTGATGTCTGAGTTAAGACAGGGGAATGGTGTGCCTATCCACTTATCGGGGATTGCAACTGAATGAAACACTTTTTCTAAATTAATGTATTTCTTAAAATTTGAAGTATAGCTGATTTACAATGTTGTATTAGTTTCAAGTGTATAGCAAAGTCATTCAGTCATATAATATGTGTATATATCAACTTATATGTACATATATCTATACACTCAAAGAAGAGTTTCAGAATATTTTATATTTCCATTGTTTTTTTTTCCATTGTTTTAAAGGACTGTATAATTTATTTCCCCAGTTTATTTTTGCTACAATATCAATTTTATTATCATTTTAAGTTATTGCAATCCCCAAGTAACATGATAATTCTCAAATTCTGGATACCAGATCTCTATTTTAAAAGGACCTGTTAGTCATTTATTTCCCATTAAACTATATGTATTTAATGTAAAGTAAATATCTTAAAATCTGTGAGATATTAAATTTCATATTTCTGACCTTTCTCAGTTCAATGCTTCTTAAAGGGCTATTTCTCTGTAAATCAAGAATTCTGTTGGATTAAAAAAGAAAATTCTGTTTAAAATTTTGAAATATATGTACACTCATATGAAAACAGGAATATACAAATTCAGTTCAGTTCAGTCACTCAGTCATGTCCGATTCTTTGCAACCCCATGAATCACAACACACCAGGCCTCCCTGTCCATCACCAACTCCTGGAGTTCACTCAGACTCACATCCATCGAGTCAGTGATGCCATCCAGCCATTTCATCCTCTGTTGGCCCCTTCTCCTCCTGCCCCCAATCCCTCCCAGCATCAGAGTCTTTTCCAATGAGTCAACTCTTCAAATGAGGTGGCCAAAGTACTGGAGTTTCAGCTTCAGCATCATTCCCTCCAAAGAAATCCCAGGGCTGATCTCCTTCAGAATGCACTGGTTGGATCTCCTTGCAGTTCAAGGAGTCTTCTCCAACACCACAGTTCAAAAGCAGCAATTCTTCGGCGCTCAGCCTTCTTCACAGTCCAACTCTCACATCCATACATGACCACTGGAAAAACCATAGCCTTGACTAGATGGACCTTTTTTGGCAAAGTAACGTCTCTGCTTTTCAATATGCTATCTAGGTTGGTCATAACTTTTCTTCCAGGGAGTAAGCGTCTTTTAATTTCATGGCTGCAGTCACCATCTGCAGTGATTTTGGAGCCCCCCAAAATAAAGTCTGACACTGTTTCCACTGTTTCCCCATCTATTTCCCATGAAGTGATGGGACCAGATGCCATGATGTTTGTTTTCTGAATGTTGATCTTTAAGCCAACTTTTTCACTCTCCTCTTTCACTTTCATCAAGAGTCTTTTTAGTTCCTCTTCACTTTCTGCCCTGAGGGTGCTGTCTTCTGCATATCTGAGGTTATTGATATTTCTCCTGGCAATCTTGATTCCAGCTTGTGCTTCTTCCAGCCCAGCGGTTCTCATGATGTACTCTGCATAGAAGTTAAATAAGCAGGGTGACAATATACAGCCTTGACGTACTCCTTTTCTTATTTGGAACCAGTCTGTTGTTCCATGTCCAGTTCTAACTGTTGCTTCTTGACCTGCATATAGGTTTCTGAAGAGGCAGGTCAGGTGGTCTGGTATTCCCATCTCTTTCAGAATTTCCCCAAAGCCTTTGACTGTGTGAATCACAATATACAAATTACTGCTCATTAAACCCTTAGAAAAATGTTACATAGTAAGTGGCCTATATTTGAAGCTACAATGTTTGTTGTTATGATTATTACTAGCATAATCTATGCTTTGTTCTTGTTTTTAATCTCTCTATACACCAAGCTCTGGCTACTAGGACACATGTTCTTTTTTTTTATTTTATTTTATTTTTTAACTTTACAATATTGTATTGGTTTTGTCATATATATTACATGTTTTTTTAAAAAATTGTTTTTAAACAAAATATGGGTATATTTGAGGTACAACACATATATACGAAGTAAAATGATTAGGACAGTTGAGTTAATGAACATATCTATCACTTTACATCGTTGCCATGTGTTTGTATGACAAGAACATCTGAAATCTATTCCCTTAGGAAATTTCTATTATACAACACAGTAGTATGCATGACAGTCATCATGCTGTACGTTATTAACTCTCTAGACTAAATCATCCAGGTTTGAGTTCTGTTTAAAAAAATTTTCCAATCCATGAATGATTTGAATGTAGCTCTTGCTTCAGTAATAATCACTCATGTTTGGGTTTTATAGCTTACTAGGGACATTCACCATGAGGGACATTCATCTTTATTAATCCTCTACAGGAATATATTTTTACATTGTAATGCATATTTTATGCATGAAATTTGACCTGGTTAGGTCAAGTTCTGCAGCTAGGGTATCAGAGAGCTGGATGTGAAAGGGTCTCTTTATTAAACTTGAGTGCTTTACTTACTATTTTAGACTGACTCAAATCCTAGATTTAATGCATTTGAACTTTCTTCCTTTCCACATAAAAGTAATTCTTCTGGACAGAGAAGAGGAACATCAGGGGGAAATGTGTAGTTCTTTTTTTTCCTCTCCTACATGTTATAATATTGAATCTTTCTCCTCGTCTCTTAGATCTCTCTGATTTTCATGCTTCTTATTAAAAACATGAAAAGGATTATTCTATGGCCTGTTTTGCTATTCATATAGGTTTATATCATACTTTTTATTCATTTCATTTTGAGTTTTAACTCATATTTCAGTCTGCTTCATAGCCCATATGACTATGTTTGAAAGCCCAATAAAATCAATATAGTAATTCAATGCTTTCAAAGATGTGCTGTTGGGAAATGAAATTAATCCACCTACTCATTCAATACACACGAGTCCCAATTGGATGTGTGGCAGTGGGAAAGAGGAAGCACTAAATCCAGCTCTCCTCTCAAGAATCTCATTGTCCATCATGGACGATGAAACTCGCATGCTGAGAGCTGTAGTGAAAGCTACAGGACCCCCATTCAAGTGCCACAAGATTTCAATGGAAGCAAGTCCTCCCAGGCGAGAAAACGAGGCACTGGGGTTGTTCAAACAAGGGGTGAAACCATGTGGACGTGTGGTTATAAAGCCACGTAACTCAGACTGGGACTCGGACCCAGGCACAAAGCAGACTGGGACTTAAACCCACATTCTTTTAGCTGAGATTGCACCCTTGGTCTCAGGATTTAATGAAGCTCAAGTTTTTGATGTTTTATTGCAGAAAGAATTCAGTGAGAGGCAAAAAACGATAGACAAGTTTATTTAGAGAGAAGCACACTCTACAGAGTAAGGGGACTCTCAGAAGGCGAAGGCTAAAGCAGCATCAGGGTATGGGGTTGTCACTTTTTATAGGAGTGGGTGATTTCGTAGGCTAATGAGTGGGAGGAATATTCCAGCTATTTTGCTGTAAGGGTGAGGATTTCCAGGAATTGGGCCATCACTTACTTTTTGCCCTGTATGATCGGCTTAGGAACTGTCATGGTACCTGTGGGAGTCATTTAGCTTGCTGATGGTTAGCAATGAGCATATACTGAGACTCAAGGTCTAGTGAAAACTGACTTCCAATAGAAGGTGCAATCTTGGACCTATTTGGTTCTAATCAGTTTATGTCATGTTCTGGGGCTATATTATTCTTTCAAAGGTTGTGCCTTGCCCTCTTCCCACCTCTTTGAGTTACCGGGTGATGTGTTCTTGGGAGAGGGAACGGGATGGGAGAAAACAAGAGAAACAAGGTTGAGCATGAACAGAACACAAGAAAAATTCTGTTTAACTGAAATAATGGGGTTCAGGGGAAGCAGGAGTGGAAAACACTTTTGAAAAAAAAGGAAGAGTGGGCCTGAATTTTAGAGAAACTAAATTCCTACCTAAAACGTATGCATACTAAGGGAGGCTTTTGAGCAGAAAGATGCAATAATAATCAAAGACTCCCAAAATAAATATCAATTTTACATGTTTGCCATGCAATGCATCAAGTAGGTTTGGGGTGGGTATGGTCAACTCCAGGTGGCTGTTCCTACAGGCCTTGTAGGCATGCGGGGTGTAGCCCAAACTCGGTATATGAATGGGACTCCAAATCCAGGGTTCGGCCTAGACAACACATGTGTATCTGTTTATGTATGTGTGTGTATGTGTTAGTTGCTTGGTCATGTCTGACTCTCTGTGACCCCATGGACTGTAGCCCAACAGGCTCCTCTGTCCATGGAATTCTCCAGGCAAGAATACTGAAATGGGTTGCCAGTTCCTTCTCCAGGGTATCTTCCCAACCCAGGGTCAAACCTGGGTCTCCCACATTGCAGGCAGATTCTTTGCCATCTGAGCCACCAGGGAAGCCCATGTAGATTTATTATAAAAATAAGCACTTCCATTTAAATGATATAATAGGGAAATACGGTAATAATTTTCAACTCTCTATATCAATGTAGACATAAGCCAACAATACTTGCATGAGAAAGAGGTTCAAACATAAGTTCTTTTGTATCTAAAACATAAGACTGTTGGTGTAGGATCTATTTCTTTGCACTGTATTTACTGCCTTATTGCCTCTTCTCAGTTAGATCATGAGCTACTTTGGAGCAAAAGGCACATCATGTAAGTCTTTGTAGCCTCTGCACTAATCCACAGTCCGACATCTGGTATGTGCTCATTAAATACAGAACATCTGTCACCTCAGTTCCGTTCTTTTAAAGCTTATTGACACCCCCAATCCCAAATCAGTGATCTTTGAACAACTTACTCTATTTAGAGAAAACTAAGAAATTTAGCAATGTATATCACCTATCGGATTTTAAAATTATATAATGAAATGGTAAATGGATAGTATTAACATATCATTGTGCAGAAAATACAGACAACTTCAAATTTATTGTGTGTTTGTATGATTTTTTTATTTCTTATTGAATATTATTTTACTTTTTTCACTTTTCATCACTTGAGAGTTTTGAACAAAGCTGTATACATGTCCTATGCATTAAAAATAAGATGTATTTAAAGCAGTTTTAGATTCACAGTAAAACAAAGGCAAGCTACAATGATTTCTTATATGCCTCCTGCCTGGACAAATAACTAGCCTCCCGCATTATCAACATCACCCACCACAGTGACACATTTGTTTTAACTGGTGAACCTACATTGATTCATCATAATCAACCACAGTCCATAATTATGAGTTCACTGCTGCTAGTGTGAATTCTATGGTTTTGACAGATATATAAAGACACAGATCCATAATTACGGGGCTTCCCTGATGGTTCTGGAGAAGGCAATGGCACCCCACTCCAGTACTCTTGCCTGGAAAATCCCATGGATGGGGGAGCCTGGTAGGCTGGGGTCCATGAGGTCAAGAAGAGTCAGACACGACTGAGCGACTTCCGTTTCACTTTTCACTTTCATGCATTGGAGAAGGAAATGGCAACCCACTCCAGTGTTCTTGCCTGGAGAATCCCAGGGATGGTAGAGCCTGGTGGGCTACCGTCTATGGGGTCGCACAGAATCAGACATGACTGAAGTGACTGAGCAGCAGCAGCAGCCGGATGGCTCAGTGGTGAAGAATCTGCCTGCCAGTGCAGGAGACACAGGCTCAATCCCTGTGTCAGGAAGATTGTGTGGAGAAGGAAATGGCAACTTACTCCAGCGTTCTTGCCCTGGAAATCCATGGACAGAGGAGCCTGGCAGGCTACAGTCATGGGATCACAAGGAACTGGACATGACTTAGTGACTAAACACCAGCAACATCCATGGTTATAGTGTCACATAGAATTTTGTCACTGCTCTAAAAATCCTATGCTCCACCTATTCATCCCTTGCCCTCAACTCTGGCCACTACTAATCTTTCTACTGTCTCCATCAATTTCCTCTGTTCATACAATTGCATATTACATGACTCATCTGCTTAATGGTACAGTTTAAGAAGATTGTATGTACCCTTTTCTACATTTTCTTTTACACAGTTGTCATAATATGATTTCCTATTAGGAAGCGTGAAAGCTAAAGAATAAAAAAATGCTCTCTGATTTTCCTTGAATGCTTCTGTGGATTTTAATGAATGCTAAATACTTGAATAGGAAAAGAATAACATTAAAATAACAGGAGGGCAGTTAGTTATGTCTTTCTTACTGTGAAGGAAGGTGAATCCAAGGGGCAGATGGGACCAAAGGCAGCCTTCAGTATTCAGTCTGGAAAGTGATGAGATGGGGGGAGGGGGAATATATCCTTTCTATGGTTTTCAAAACTAAGAGTCAGGGAAGACAGAAAACAGATTGTCACAAATATAAATTATTCATTGAAGACAGAGAATGAAAGAAAGAGGGTTTTAGAGTCATTGTTGCAAGCCCCCACTCTGTGGAGTAAAGGTAATTCTTGGTATTGAACAGATTCTCCCCTGAGGAGGTAATTGAGTCATCAGGGGAAGATGGAGGAACTAATGGGGATTCAGACTCAGAGAAATTTATTAGAAGTGCTTTAAAACTATGAAATGTTCAATTTAAGGACGGAGGTAGCTAGCTTGCAGCTCAGTTAATTACAAAAACCATGCGATATGAACTTGGAGGTGGTACACAAGGTAGATCTAGGCAAGAAAAGACATTGCCAAGCAGGAATAAAGATATGGAAAATGTAATTAAATTGTAGGAGGGTGACAGATGCTATCAGGCTTCCACTTGTGACAAGGTAAACAAAAGAATAATGCAATAATGAATATAAAAAAATTAAGTGTTGAATTGCTTCTGTGTCCTCAGCAAACAGAAAGTCATTTGAAGCAATATCTGCTTTTTATTCACACTTTGATGTTTCTGGGTTATGTAACTATTTCTTTATTTGGGTTTATAAAGGATTGAGCAGCAGGGTGGTTAGAATTGAACACATTGTAATGTGATTGTTGAAAAATAGAAACAGTTTACAAAGTAAAAGACAATTTAGCTGGTAAGAGGGGAAAACATCTTTTTAAACTAATGTTATAAGAAATGAAATTTGATACTTTCACTCTTCGGTGATGGAGTTTGCAGATCAAATGCAGGTTGTGCTCTAGGGCTAAAACTAAAGTCCCATTGATGCTGGGCTCATTTTAATTGGCTCTTTAAAGACACAGAGGAAAAGAAATGAAATCTGAAGCACATCATTGGACTTAAGGGTTTCCCTGGTGGCTCAGTGGTAAATAATCCGCCTGTAATGCAGGAGATGCAGGGAACATGGGTTCAATTCCTTGGTTGGGAAGATCCTTGGAGTGGGAAATGGCAACCTCTAGTATTCTGGCCTGGAAAATTCCATGGACAGAGGAGCCTGGCTACAGTCCATGGGAGTCACAAAGAGTCAGACAAAACTGAGCATGCATGCAACTGGACTTAAAGGATGGAATAGAAAACAAGAACTGTTTTTTTTTTCCTCCCTAGAAGAGAAGGAAAATGCATAAGCCCATTCAAGACACATTTTTTTTTTCTTTCTACTTACTTTTTTTTTCTTTTTACTTACTTGTTAGTTACATTTTAATTTACTTAATTAGTTTTATCTTTTTACTTACTTGCTTTTTACTTTGTCCACTTTTTATTTAGTGGACAAAGATTGAGATTTTAATTTAAACAAAACTTGGTCAAATCCTGACTCTTGAACTTACTAGTAATGTTATTAAACCAAGTTATTTAAATCTGTTTTCTGATTTGCAAAGTGAGAATACGAAGAACTCTTTCGGAAAGTTGTGAGGAGTGGAGAAGATAGCCCATTTCCATCACATAGTAGAAATAATATGGTAATAAATAATAAATAATAAATAAATAAACAAATAAATAATATGGTAATAAATCCAGTCATATTATTTATACCTAGTCATATTATTTATACCTAGTCATATTATTTCTACACCCTTAGTTCATCTTTTTTTTTTCCCCCTCATGGAACATAGCTAATTAAAAGAAAAGAAACAAGCTAGTCTGCACATGAAAAGTGAAAGTCACTCAGTCATGTCTGATTCTTTGCATCCCCATGGATTGTAGCCTGCCAGGCTCCTCTGTCCATGAGATTCTCCAGACAAGAATATTGGAGTAAGTAGCCTACTCTTCCTCCAGGGGATCTTCCCAACCCAGGGATTGAACCCAGGTCTCCCACATTGCAGGAGAATTATTTACCATCTGAGTCAGCAGGGAAGCCTAAGAATTACTGGAGTGGGTAGCCTATTCCTTCTCTAGAGGATCTTCCTGATTCAGGAATCCAACCAGGGTCTCCTGGGTTGCAGGTGGATTCTTCACCAGCTGAACTACCAGGGAAGCACACATAAAAAAATAAGCCAACTTCAGCCATCTTCTGATTACTTTGATCATCACTTTGAGTTTAGTTTCTACCTGGCAACTATACATAACTAAGAGGACAAGAATTCACCCAAAGAAAAAATAATCTCAGAGCTGTGAATATACTGGTGAACTTGGTGCATAACACAGGGAGTATGTGGTTGCATAATTTTAGAAGTTATCTGGTTCTGAAAACATTGCTTTAACAAGAAAACTCTTAATACCTCATAGAGCATTCATATTACTATTTGCTAAACATGTTGGCAAATATTGTTATGGCTGACATTACACAACATTGGAATCAGGCTTGGTATTGAAGCACAAACCTTGTTGAGTGAATTTGTGTAGCTCATGTTTCCTGAGATTTACACCCTTGTAGCTAAAAGTAAACAGTATATAAGATTATCCCCAAAATTTCATAAAATAAAGGGAACATTTTTTTAGCATGCAGAAAACAGGAAAAACATGTTATTAAAAATTGCAGCTAAAGTTTTGGGGAAATTTTGATAGTTGTTTCAGCTAAGAACCTAATAATGATTGTGTTCTAGTTGGTTTCTTAGCTCGTTTATTCTGAGAGAATTACTATTAAGAAATAATTGAGATTTAGGCTCACAGGATGAATTTTTCCTGTTGTTACAAGCCCTGTGTACTTCAGTGCAGAGTCCTGGGATCAGACACATCTAGTGTGGATGGCTTAGGTTGAGAGATCTAACTTTCTGTTACTAAACCTTTCTATTGCCTATATGCTTAGCTGCTCAGTTATGTCCACCTCCTTGTGACCCTAAGGACTAGAACCTGCCAGGCTCCTCTGTCCATGGGATTCTCCAGGCAAGATACTGGAGCCGGTAGCCATTTCCTTCTCTAGGGGATCTTCCCAATCCAGGGATCAAACCTCACTCTTCTGCATTGCAGGCAAATTCTTTATGTGCTGAGCCACCAGGGAAGACTAAACCTCATTCAAATTCCTCAGAGAGGTCTTGAGACCAGCCACCTCAGATATAGTGAAAGAGAGAGAGAGAGAGAGAAAGAGAGAGAAAAAAAAATAAAGACAGGAAACCTGATGGAAAGACTCAGAGAGGTCACCAGTGCCAACTGGATTCTACATTCTCACCACCCCAATGAGAAGAGAGCATGGTAAAACAAAGGAGGTGCAGAATAGAGGTTTCCACTTTGTTAATGAAAAAGCATAACTTACTGGACATTCTTCCACTGACAACAACTTTAAAAGTTGAATAAAATCCAAATGAAAAAGGGAGAGAAGTAAATGAAGGCCAAAAAGCAGGATTAGAGTATCCAAGATCCTGGAGAGAAGTGAAACACATGGAGGTGAGCCCCTCATTCTACGCACTTTTCTCTAGAGATATTTGCTGTCCTTTAACCTATGGGATGATAGATCTACCACAAAGGAGAGGCATGGCAGCCATGTGGCTGGAGTGGGAGAATCTGGACTTCTTGGCTCCTGAGACAACCAAGGCTTTAGAAGCCAAGATTCTAGGGAAAAGTAGATACCTGCAAGATACTTACTAGTTTCTAAATCACTTTGAGTATGAGAACAAGAAACCAAATTGTCAGAAACTGACAGACAGATGTTAAAAAAAAATCAGTAGAACTCCATTTTCTCACTGGGCTTGGGGAAGCCCTATTGTAAACCCTAGAATTTCAGCTATGGCATGAAAATTGATGAGGTTACCCCAACATCAGAATTCATCCAAAAATCATCTCAATCTCTGACTGAGTCAAGGTGCTCTGCCCTGCAGTGTCACTTTCTATCAGAGAAAGCTGAATCCTCTGGGGGTAAATACATCATTATGTGTCTCTAGAAATGTTCCCTCTCCAGCATGAAGCTTCGGTGAAATTACTCAGTGTGACCAGAGACAGAAGCAAGTAGCCAAATCCAACAGCAACAACAAAAAAATCAAAACAGCAGACAATATAAAAATCTATTGTAAATCTAGCCTTTGACTCTATTGGACATAGACATTAACATAACTGTAACTCATAAGTCTAAAAAAATATGTTTTAAGATGAAAAATTCAATAATATAACTAAACTGTATTAGGAAAATTAGTAGAATGGAAAAACTAATGAAAGAAAACAGAAAGGCATGAGACGTGGGTTTGCCCAACACATAATATTCTAGTATTTCTACCTAATCCAGGGTGGGAGAAAACACAATAAATTGCACTACATATTAATTTTTACATTAAAATCAAACATCTGCTCAGTAGTTATTGCCCCAAGTAATGTCCTTCTCACCCACTGCGGGGCAGTGAAGGATGGAAGATGTAAGTTTGGGGAGGGAAGTCAGGCACTGCCCTTTACAGAATAGTTTTTGCAAAGCTTGCACACAAGGCTTCAGTTTCTACATTTTTGAGGTTGATGTCACACTATTTTTACTTTTATCATGATATGAAAAGTATTACTGCCAAATTAGCCCCTAAAATCCATCCACCAGCAAATTTGCATGTTCTTGGTGAGTAATATAGTCTTTCCTGTGTCCCCTTGGTGGCTGACCCACAACCCTCCACCACTTCTCACCGCTTAATCACAGTCTGTTTTTACTTTATCCTGTATGCCACATAGGGCTTCCCAAGTGGTGCTGGTGGTAAAGAACCCACCTGCCAATGCAGGAGACATAAGAGACACAGGTTTGACCTCTGGCTTGGGAAGATGCCCTGGAGGAGGCATGGCAATCCACTTCACTACTCTTGCCAGGAAATGGACAGAGGAGCCTGGAGGGCCACAGTCTGTGGGGTCACAAAGAGTCGGACACGGACATGACTGAACATGCATGCATCTGACACTAGGAAACTTTGCAACTAATGCCAGAAGGGAAGAGGACTCAGAGGTAGCTTCAGCTCTCCCTGCATGCTGTCCTAGCTCTGCATTTGTTTGGCCAAGAGAATGAAACAATCAAAATGCAGTTCTGAGAATCCTGCCTTGGGGCAGGAACTGGGAAATATTCGAATCCAATACATTGGCTTTCAAGTGGAGAAATATACATTCAAAGGAAACAGTGAGGTCTGTTTTATGTATCCATTTTTCTACTTGGAAATGCAAGCCCCCCAGGAGATCAGAAGGCTGACATTCCCAGAAAAAGGAAGCTTGCTCCACAGGGAATCATAAGAGAAGCAATGGCTTAGTGAATTAACGTTAACACACACACAAATTCAGCAAACATGCACTGAGGGGTGAGGATAATTCTCTCAAACAAGTAACATACATGAAGCTAAAGAAGATTAAGGAAATATTGTAGCTTCTATTGCTTAAAAAGATTTTTTAAACAATCAGAACAGCGTGAAGCTAAAAAGAGTAAGAATCACACCAGACATTATTCCAAAACATTATCTCTGTGGGACAAAGAAATTAACATCGTGAAGAGCATTGGGTAAAATGCATCAGCTGTACTTGCCCTCTAACTATATCAATGTGTTTCCTGTTGTCTACAGATTCTAAAAATAGCTCAGGAATACAGATGTCCATGAAGCTATCTTGCTAGACCATTTTGCAGAAAACTGAATGGTGTTCCATTAATTGTCAAAGTGATTTTTAAAAGGATTTTATTTTTCACTTGAGAAAAATAACTATAGTTATTCAATTTTTTTTCTCTTGGCATATAATCCCAATTTTATTGTAGTGGGATCTCCTGTTGTGTGTAATATTGGGAGTATGCACGGTCCAGTATTCAGGTATGAATACAAAAGGGGCACAGTCCTTTCTCCCCAGGTCCCATAGCAGTCAAGCCGGGGTAGCTTCATTCAATCACTGTCTCTACCTGAGGCTTTGTTCCTGCAGCCTGTGGTACAAAGATGAGAGATTTGGAGAGGATAGTTAGGTAATTTTTTATCGACTTGTCCAGTATAGGTGCCCATTCAGTGTAGAAATGTGCACAGCAAAAGTGCCATTCTCTCTGGAACTTTTTGGCTACAGGCAGTTAGTTGTTAGGTTTTCTACTTCTTGCCTTTCTGTAGCTGATTTTTGCTGTTTATCAGCCTCCAAGACGATTCTCCCAGGCTTCAGTTAAATTAATTTGTATTTTGAATTAAAGACATCATATTTTATTTCTGTGGGCTTTATCCCCAAATTGTGAGTAATGCAGAAATAAATATCCATGGTAAACAATTTTCATTGTATGAAAGGGTCAAAATAACAACTGAGTAACTTTTTTCCCCATTGCTGAGTTAGTAGTTTCCTTTTTCAGGGGTAACACCAGTTACTGCAGATAATGAATATTTACCACCTTTGCTTTGTTTTTCCTGCATCCCTTCCAATTATGAGTTTTCCGATCATGTTCACTGGTGGTGCTATCAGTTGGTTGCCCGAGTGAACTGCTGATATTGATTCTACAATAAATATTGATAAAATCAGAATTTTACCTGTTATTCTACTTATTTCTTCTCTCAAAATAAAACGTTTTTGACATGACTCCGTAACAACCCATACAGACCTCACTCATTCCTTTTAACAGTTGTATTATATTCCATTATGTGAATTCATTTTCCATGCATTTGACCTCTAGGATTTTGAAAATTTTTAATAGATATTACCAAAATAAAAGGCAGCACCATTTTACATATAATCAAAAATAAATAAGAATGCCTAGTTCCTTTCATCATGATCAATATTATGTGTTATTGAAACTATTTTTATAAATCTGTGTTTATCATTATTTTAATTTGGCTTACCTTTGTTCTATTATTTTTAGTGAGTGATCAGAAACATTTGTTTTCAGGTGCAAATACTTTCTCAT
The DNA here is from genome assembly GCF_032452875.1 of Bos javanicus. NCBI lineage: Eukaryota > Metazoa > Chordata > Mammalia > Artiodactyla > Bovidae > Bos > Bos javanicus. Next base: position 107,538,395 of record NC_083873.1, read on the forward strand.
TTTTTCCTTATTGTCTGGTTACATGGAACAACAGACTGGTTCCACTCTTGCCTGGAAAATCCCATGGGCAGAGGAGCCTGGTAGGCTGCAGTCCACAGGGTCGCTAAGAGTCGGACACGACTGAGCGACTTCACTTTCACTTTCATTTTCCCAATAAGTAAAGGACTACATCAAGGCTGTATATTGTCACCCTGCTTATTTAACTTATATGCAGAGTACATCATGAGAAACGCTGGACTGGAAGAAACACAAGCTGGAATCAAGACTGCCGGGAGAAATATCAATAACCTCAGATATGCAGATGATACCACCCTTATGGCAGAAAGTGAAGAGGAACTCAAAAGCCTCTTGATGAAAGTGAAAGAAGAGAGTTAAAAAGCTGGCTTAAAGTTCAACATTCAGAAAATGAAGATAATGGCATCCGGTCCCATCACTTCATGGGAAATAGATGGGGAAACAGTGGAAACAGTGTCAGACTTTATTTTGGGGGGCTCCAAAATTACTGCAGATGGTGACTGCAGCCATGAAATTAAAAGACGCTTACTCCTTGGAAGGAAAGTTATGACCAACCTAGATAGCATATTCAAAAGCAGAGACATTACTTTGCCAACAAAGGTCTGTCTAGTCAAGGCTATGGTTTTTCCTGTGGTAATATATGGATGTGAGAGTTGGACTGTGAAGAAAGTTGAGTACCGAAGAATTGATGCTTTTGAACTGTGGTGTTGGAGAAGACTCTTGAGAGTCCCTTGGACTGCAAGGAGATCCAACCAGTCCGTTCTGAAGGAGATCAGTCCTGGGTGTTCATTGGAAGGACTGATATTAAAGCTGAAAGTCCAATACTTTGGCCACCTCATGCGAAGAGTTGACTCATTGGAAAAGACTCTGATGCTGGGAGGGATTGGGGGCAGGAGGAGAAGGGGACGACAGAGCATGAGATGGCTGGATGGCATCACTGACTCAATGGATGTGAGTCTGAGTGAACTCCGGGAGTTGGTGATGGACAGGGAGGCCTGGCGTGCTACGATTCATGGGGTCACAAAGAGTCAGACATGACTGAGCGACTGAACTGAACTGGAGGTGGCTCAGATGATAAAAGCGTCTGCCTACAATGCAGGAGACCTGGGTTCAATCCCTGGGTTGGGAAGATCCCCTGGAGAAGGAAATGGCAACCCACTTCAGTATTCTTGCCTGGAAAATTCCATGGACAGAGGAGCCTGGTAGGCTACAGTCCATGGGGTTGCAAAGAGTCGGACGACTGAGCTACTTCACTTCACTACTCATACTTTGCACAGCACATCTTGCTATTGGGTTATCGTTAGTTTATGAATTGGCATGCAAGTTTTCTATTTAAGAAAGAATTTGTTCCATTGCATGTTCTCAGTGTGGTAAAAAAAAAAAAAAGTCAAGTTGTTTATCACTTGACTTTGTTTTTGTAATTCATTTTTTCTATAAAGAAATATATTTAACATTTTTATGTTTAACATATCAAAATATTTTCTTTTGGGATTCTGAAATATATGACTTGTTTGTAAGCCTCCTAGTTTCTTGCACATTTTCTTTTATTACTAGTAATGTTTTACATTTTAATTGAAATATTTTATTCAACTAGAATTTATTTTGGTATAAACCTTGAGGTAGAGATCCAAGAATGTTATTTTAAATGAGAAGTCAACTAACTGATTTATTGAATATCCCATCTTTTAGCTATGTCTTAGCAAATCTACTTTTGTATTAAATATTCATATGAGTATATATTCAAACTCTAGTTTTTTAATTCATTGTTCATCATTTTGTACTTAAGTGTTAAGCTATTTTACTGTGTGCTGTTTGCTGTGTGTTGTTTCACTATGTGCTAATTTAGACTCCAAATTTTTTTAAGACCCTTAACTGGTTATATTTCTTTAGAAGTTTGAAAGACTAATTCAATTACACAACTTGAATTTAGTCCTTCTTTTAGAATACTTTTTCTTTTCTTGAAAACTCTCCAATTTCTTTAGCAAAATAGATCTGCCTATATTTCTTTTTCCTTATATTAATCTTATAATTTATATTTTCCCAGAAAATTACACTTTTACTCACGTTTCCTCTTAATTTGCATAGATTTGATTAAACTAGTCATACAGTTTCTTCTATTGCTGTGTTTCTTTATTTTCATTTCTAATTTTGCATATTTATAACTTATTATCTTAATTAGCCTGCTCTATATGTTTTTCCCCAAGAAGCATTCTAGCAGACACTGGCCCAACTGCTTCATGCTAGATATTCATTTCTTTAGCTTCTGTATTTATCTGGTCTCTGTGGCCTACTTTACCACCTGCTAGATTAGTGGTTCCTCTTCCTTCACATGTTCACTTAACCAGTCTCCTATAGGGTTTTCTTTAGCTCTTAACTGAACTAATAGCATTTGATATTTTGTGTCAAGTGTTGCCAGAGTCTTTATTATCAGTTTGTCACCACTTTGGTCAGGAGGGGAGATTTTAGGGGCACCCACAACATCATCCATTACAATCACTCAGTTCAGTTCAGTCTCTCAGTCGTGTCTGACTCTTTGTGACCCCATGAACCACAGCACGCCAGGCCTCCCTGTCCATCACCAACACCCGGAGCCCACCCAAACCCATGTCCATTGTGTCAGTGATGCCATCCAACCATCTCATTCTCTGTCATCCCCTTCTCTTCCTGCCCTCAATCTTTCCCAGCATGAGGGTCTTTGCAAATGACTCAGCTCTTCGCATCAGGTGGCCAAAGTATTGGAGTTTCAGCTTCAACATCAGTCCTTCCAATGAACACTCAGGACTGATCTCTTTTAAAATGGACTGGTTGGATCTCCTTGCAATCCAAGGAATTCTTAAGAGGCTTCTCCAGCTCCACAGTTCAAAAGCATCAATTCTTCAGCACTCAGCTTTCTTTATAGTCCAACTCTCACATCCATACATGACCACAGGAAAAACCATAGCCTTGACTAGATGGATTTTTGTTGACAAAATAATGCCTCTGCTTTTTAATATGCTATCTAGGTCATGGTCATGACTTTCCTTCCAAGGAGTAAGCATCTTTTAATTTCATTACTGTGATCACTACCCTATGATATCATTTTGTCCTCTGTTTTTTTATAATTGCATCATATAATTTTAAATTCTTAATACATTTACCATTTTATGTCTTTGAACTTTAAATAAATAAGATTCTATACATCTGTTTTCTATCTTGTTTCATCATTAAATATTATGTTCACAATATTAATCAATGTTATTATGCTATTCTCATAGAACATTGCATTGACTGAAAATATCACAGTGCATTTTCCTGTTGATGGACACATAGGTTGTTTCTACTTTATTGGCTGATTTATTTTGTGCCATTATTAACTGTCTTGCTAGAAACACTTCATAAATGTTTCACTAGGTGTATAATAAATGTTTACTGCATGTTTGTCTACATGTTCATCTGGTATATGAAGCCAGTCAGTGAAGGTTAAATTATGCTAATGTAATAACACTCAAATCTCAACAATTTACACCCAAAGTCTTTTGATTTTCTTTAGTTCTAACACTGTATGTCCACCTGACATTAACTATGACTCTACTACAAATCACCTTTCCTCCAAGTCCCTGACTAATGGAGTAGGATTAGCCTCTATTTGAAACAACGCCAGTCTCTTATTGGATACTATATATATATATATATATATATATACATATATATATGTATACACACATATACATATACAAAATAGTTCAGTTGGTAAAGAATTTGCCTGCAATGAGGGAGAACTGGGTTCAATCCCTGGGTCAGGAAGATCCCCTGAGAAGGGAAAGGCTACTCACTCCAGTAGTCTGGCCTGGAGAATTCAATGGACTGTATAGTCCCTGGATTTCAAAGAGTCGGACACAACTGAACAACTTTCACTTTCACATAAATATATATGTGTGTATACACACACACACACACACACACACACACACACACACACATATATATACACATATATATTCAGCATGCTGGCACTTAAAACTTCTATTTAGAAATAACACAAGACCATTCTAATCATATTCTGCTGGTCAATGCTAATCACTTGGTGAAGCCTGACATCAAAATGTCAGAAAGCAATATTCTTCCCCAGGAGGCATTTTAATTTGCCTTTTCCTGAGTAATAAATGGCTGAAGAGTGTTCCAGGTGTTTATTATACTTTTAGTCTCCCTTACCATAATATCCTTGTACAGTCTTTGCTCATTTTTCTCTTTAATTTTGTTGTTTTAATATTATTGATTTATAAAAATTGGCAATTGTTTTCAACTGAAAGTTTTATGTGATGCAATTTTTTTCTTCGGCTTGCATTTTCATTCTTTGCATTATTGTTAGATACCACACACACAGCACAGCAATCCTTTATTTAATGTGGTTTAATTCATCAAAAAATTTCATTACTTTTGCTTCATGTGTTTTTTTTGTAAAGAAAAGGATTGAAAAATGTGCTCAGTTGCTCAGTCGTGTCTGACTCTCTGCAACCCCATGGGCTATATGTAGCCTGTCAGGTTCCTCTGTCCATGGAATTCTCCAGGCAAGAATACTGGACTGGGTTGCCATTCCCTTCCCCAGGGGATCTACCCAACCCAGAGATTAAACCCAGGTCTCCTGCACTGCAGGCAGATTCTTTTCCACCTGAACTACCAGAAGAACCCAAACCACAGCACATATGCCATTACTATTAACAACTTTCCTGATGTAAAAATATGGTCCTAGGAAATCATCTATTATTGGTAACAATGTTCTGATATGAGCTAAATTAAACCCCCAAGGTTTATCTCATTTCTACTCAAATATTGTGAGGTAGGCTTATTGCTCAAATGAGGAAGCTGGTGTTTAAAGAGAGTAAATGCCTTTCCAAATGTCTATGGCTATTAAGTGGTCTGTGGTATTGTGAGTATTCAATCTTGTTGAGATAATGAAAGAGAGCCTCCCCTGCAAAAACAATCCTGGCACCAGTCTGTAAGGGACAGGAGCAGAGGCAGGGAATGACCTTGTTACTTGGTTAGTGATTTCACCTTAGTCTCTGAAAGTATAATTGAAATCATCATTTGCTTCCAAGAGAGTCAGACATGGGTCTTACTGTTTTTAATGCCCTGGCTCTTCTTTGAAGCCAAGAAGCAAGTGATTCTTTCTGTCTCCCCAAATTCAGAACTATGATTAAAAACATAAGTTGGGAAGTGCATGAAATATGACTCAGGAGACCTGCATTTCAGGAAAAAAAAAAAAAAACCTGATTTAAAAATGAATAGAGGACCTTAATAGACACATTTCCAAAGAAAACAGACAGATGGCCAACAGACACATGACAGATGCCCAATACCACTAATCATCAGGAAAATGCAAATCAAAACTGAAATGAAATATAACCTCACAAATGCCAGCATGGCTAGCATCAAAAAGACAAGACATAGCAAGTGCTGGTGAGAATGTGGAGAAGAGGGAAAACTTCGGTGTTGATAGGGATGCAAAATGGTGCAGCCACTATGGAAAACAGTAAATAGGTTCCTCAAAATATTAAAGATAGAACAATCGTTCAGTCTAGCAATCCACTTCTGGGTATTTACCTAGAAAAACAAAACAAGAATAACAGTTAATGATAGAATCCCTAGAAATCTAACCCTTTAGTTCAGAGGTATGAAAAATAACCAATGTAAACTGAGAGAGTGTGAAGTGATGACATATGGATATGACATAACATATGATAACATACGGTTATCAAATATATTATTAAATAAACTATTGGAAAAGTCCCCACCATGGTATAAAAAAATGACAAAGAGTAAATCCACTAAGACCAAAGAAGCGGAAGTTGAATGGTTCTATGATGACCTACAAGATTGTATAGAACTAACACCAAAAAAAAGCTGTCCTAGTCATCATAGAGTACTGGAATGCAAAAGTAGGAAGTCAAGAGATACCTGGAATAACAGGTAAGCTTGGCCTTGGAGTACAAAATGAAGCAGGGCAAAAGCTAACAGTTTTGCCAAGAGCATGCACTAATCATAACAAACACCCAGTTCAAACAACACAAGAGATGACTCTACACATGGACATCACCAGATGGTCAATGTCAAAATCAGATTGGTTATATTGTTTGCAGCCAAAGATAGAGAAGCACTATACAGTCAGCAAAAAAAAAAAAAAAAACCAAAAAAACAGGAGCTGAGTGTGGCTCACATCCTTACTGTCAAATTCAGACTTACATTGAAAAAAGTAGGGAAAACCACTAGACCATTCAGCTATGACATAAATCAAATCCCTCAGGATTATACAGTGGAAGTGACAAAAAGATTCAAGGGATTAGATCTGATAGAAAGAGTGCCTAAAGAACTATGGAAGGAGGTTTACAACACTGTACAGGAGGCAGTGCTCAAGACCATCCCCAAGAAAAAGAAATGCAAAAAGGAAAAATGGCTGTCTGAGGAGGCCTTACAAAGAGCTGAGAAAAGAAGAGAAGCTAAAGGCAAAGGAGAAAAGAAGATATCCATCTGAATGCAGAATTCCAAAGAATAGCAAGAAGAGATAAGAAAGTCTTCCTAAGTGTTGAATGCAAAGAAATAAAAGAAAACAATAGATTGTGAGACACTAGAGATCTCTTCAAGAAAATTAGAGATACCAAGTGAAACTTTCATGCAAAGATGGGCACAATAAAGAACAGAAATGATATGGACCTAACAGAAGCAGAAGATATTAAGAAGAGGTGGCAAGAATACACAGAAGAACTATACAAAAAAGATCTTCATGACCCAGATAAACATGATGGTGTGATCACTCACCTAGAGCCAAACATCCTTAAATAGGAAGTCAAGTGGGCCTTAGGAAGCATTGCTACAAAGCTTGTGGGGTGATGGAATTCCAGTTGAGCTATTTCAAATCTTAAAAGATGCTGCTGCTAAAGCACTGCACTCAATCTGCCAGCAAAATTGGAAAACTTAGCAGTGGGCACAGGACTGGAAACAGTCAGTTTTCATTCCAATTACAAAGAAAGGCAATGCCAAGAATGTTGAAACTACTGTACAATTGCACTCATCTCACACACTAGCAAAGTAATGCTCAAAATTCTCCAAGCCAAGCTTCAACAGTACATGAACCAAGTACTTCCAGATGTTCAATCTGGATTTAGAAAAGGCAAAGGAACCAGAGATCAATTGCCAACATCTGCTGGATCATAGAAAAAGGAAAAGAATTCCAGAAACACATCTGCTTCTACTTCATTGACTACGCTAAAGTCTTTGACTGTGTGGATCAAAACAAACTGTGGGAAATTCTGAAAGAGATGGAATACCAGACCACCTGACCTGCTTCCTGAGAAATCTGTATGCAAGTCAACAAGCAATAGTTGGAACTGGACATGGAACAACAGACTGGTTCCAAATTGGGAAAGGAGTACGTCAAGGATGTATCTTTTCACCCCGCTTATTTAACTTATATGCAGAGTACATCATGCAAAATGCCAGACTGGATGAAGAACAAGCTGGAATCAAGATTGCCGGGAGAAAAATCAATAACCTCAGATATGCAGATGACTCCACCCTTATGGCAGAAAATAAAGAGGAACTAAAGAGCCTTTTCACTGTGAAGAAAGCTGAGCACTGAAGAATTGATGCTTTTGAATGGTGGTGTTGGAGAAGACTCTTGAGAGTCTCTTGGACGTCAAGGAGATCCAACCAGTCCATCCTAAAGGAGATCAGTCCTGGGTGCTCACTGAAAGGACTGATGCTAAAGCTGAAAGTCCAATACTTTGGCCACCTCATGCGAAGAGTTGACTCATTGGAAAAGACCCTGATGCTGGGAGGGATTGGGGGCAGGAGGTGAAGGGGACGACAGAGCATGAGATGGCTGGATGGCATCACCGACTCGATGGACGTGAGTCTGAGTGAACTCCGGGAGTTGGTGATGGACAGGGAGGCCTGGCATGCTGTGATTCATGGGGTCATAAAGAGTTGGACACAACTGAGACTGAAGTGACTGACTGACTGACTGACTGAGAGCCTCTTGGTGAAAGTGAAAGAGAACAGTGACAAGAGTGGTTTAAACTCAACATTCAAAAAACAAAGATCATGGCATCTGGTCCCATCACTTCATGGCAAATAGATGGGGAAACAGTGAAAACAGTGAGAGACTTTATTTTCTTGGGCTCCAAAATCACTTCAGAAGGTGACTGCAGCCATGAAATTAAAAGATGCTTGCTCCTTTGAAGAAAAGCTATGACAAACCTAGATAGCACATTAAAATGCAGAGATGCTACCCTGCTGAATAAGGTCTGTATAGTCAATGCTACTGTTTTTTCATTAATCATGTATGGGCATGAGAGTTGGATCATAAAGAAAGCTGACTGCCAAAGAATTGATGCTTTTGAACTGTGGTGTTGGAGAAGACTCTCAAGAGTCCCTTGGACAGCAAGGAGATCAAACCAGTCAACCCTAAAGGAAATCAGTCCTGAATATTCATTGGAAGGACTGATGCTGAATCTGAAACTGCAATACTATGGCCACCTGATGCAAAAAACTATCTCATTAGAAAACACCCTGATGCTGGGAAAAACTGAAGGCAGGAGGAGAAGGGGACAACAGAAGATGGGATGCTTGGATGGCATCACTGACTCAATGGACATGAGTTTGATCAAGCTACAGGAGTTCATGAGGGACATGGAAGCCTACTGTGCTGCAGTCCATGGGGTCACAAAGAGTAAGACATGACTGAGTGACTGAACTGAACTGAAATAGTAGAACAAAAAAGAATACTTTGTGTAATTCAATACACATCCACATCACTGTGCATTATAACAGTATTTACAATAGCCATGATATGGAAACAATTTGAGATCCCATCAAAAGATGAATGGATAAAGAAGATATGGACTTCCCAGATGGCACTAGTGGTTAAAAACCTACCTGCCAGTGCAGGAAAGGCAAGAAACTTAGGTTTCATCCCTGGGTTCAGAAGATCCTCTGGAAGAGGGCAAGGTGACTCATTCCAGTATTCTTGCCTGGAGAATCTCATGGACAGAGGAGCTTGGTGGACTACAGTCCACAGAGTCACAAAGAGTTGGACACACTTGAAGTGATTAAGCATGCATATAAATGATTCTATTCATCCATAAAAAGAAACCTTGCTCTTTGGGAGAATATGAATGGATCTATAGTGTATCATGTTATGAGTGAAATAAAGTGACAAATGAAAACAAACTCATTTATAGAACATACAATGGTTACCAGAGGGGAGGGTGCTTGTAAGGATGGGCAAAATAGGTGAAAGTGATTAAACAATACAAACTTCTAGTTATAAAATAAATAATCCACACAGATGTAGTATATAGCACAAAAACTATAGTCCATAATATTGTAATAACTTTAATGGTGACAGATGGTTACTAGACTTATTATGTTTGTCATTTTGTATCAGATTGAATAACCACGTAGTGTACCTAAAGGAAATATGATACTATTGATCAATTATATTTCAAAAAATACTTGTAGAAAAATTAAAACTTTTTTTTTTCCTAATAAGAATTAGGAAAGACTCTACCCCCTACAATTATGTGATCTTGGCAAAGTAGGCAACTTTCATGGAAACATTGTGAGTAATGAACTAGCAGTGTGTGTAAAACCAAGAAGATGATCAATACATTACGGATTTTGTTATTGTTTTATTTTAGTTAAACAGGTACTGTCTTATTATCTAGCAAAGACAAAAAGAGCATGGACGTGGGAATCAGAATTGAATTCAGATCTAGTTTTTATCACATAGTATCTACATGATGAGGCTCATTCCACAATCAATTTGAGCCCCAGGTTTTCTTATAGAAAATAGACTTAAGTGTTATTCTTAAATCTTCTGATTGCTGGAAGGTAAAATGTACATAACATAAGTACCTAGCAAATAATAAAGCCTAAACAGTTCATGTTTTATATTCTTATGTGAAATTTGGTTATCTTTAATATTTTTAATACCTTTTAATATTTTTAACAGTTAGAAAACATACTGATTCACTATTAGCTTTCCACCATTCCAAAATTCAAAAGTCATGGAAAGTTATTTCTTTGTGTCTGAGTGTGATCTTCATAAACCTGTGTAAAGCCACATCATGTTAAAAATTCTCTAATATAAAGAAAAATAATGATAAAAGCTGAAGGGCAGACACAGGGATCAACTAGGGCTGTATAAAAAGCCTGTTCCTGCATCCCACAGAGCAATTGACTCTTCTCGGCGTTATCCTTCATGGTATAACCCTGTCACCTTCAAACAGGGCAATCCATAAACACATAAACAAAGAGGTTAGGTGCATGCCTAAGAGATTCAATTCTTCATTTTTCTCAAACTCTAAAAAAAGTGGTATGGATTTTGATAAAAAGATTATGGATGGACTCTTAAAGACCCTGTAAGCTTGGATTAGTACAGCAGTATTCTCCAAAGAAAGAAGAAAAAAAAAAAGAATTTGGATCCAATGAGCTGATTTTTTTGGAAACCATACCTCAATTATATCTAAAAGAGTACATTCTTGATGACTGTAGCACAACATCCTAAAGGAAAAACATTTCAATGGAATTTAAATTCAAGTAATTCAATTTCAAGAGCTCTTTGATCTGCTTTTAGAAGAAAAAAACAATATGTTCTATATTTGTTATTTTGCTATATACTTTCAACAAACAACTATCTATTGAAAATCTACTATGTGCTTAAAAACCTGAGTGGATGATGACAATATAAAACAAATACTGTATGATGTCAGTTAAATGTGTAATCTAAGAAAGCCAAACCTATAAAAACAGACAGTGAGATGGTGGTTACCACAGCCCAGTGGGTGGGGAAATAGGAGAGAGGTTTAAGGGGACAGACTTGCAGCTAGGAGTAAATAAGTCCTAGCGATTGAATGCACATTATGGTAAATGTACACAACAATATTGTATTATAATCATCAGACTTGCTAACTATTAATATCACTACAGTGGCAATTATATATCAAATCAATATGATATACACCTTAAATGTACATAATGTTACATTTCAGTTAAGAAATGAAGAATATATAATTTAGAGGACCAGATTTGAAGGATGGAGAAGAAACAATAAATATAAAATTTATGGCAATAATAAAATCTCATTAATAAATACTATAATTTGGGCCAGGTACTATACTAGTCCTAGTACTCAGTACTGTGCTTGTAACTGGTGGGCTTTATCTCATTGAACCGTTATCTAACTTATTTCTGGCTCAGTATTTGACACTACCTAGTGGCCCAAGCAGTGGCTGACTTTATTTTTCTGGGCTCCAAAATCACTACAGATGGTGACTGCTGCCATGAAATTAAAAGATGCTCACTCCTTGGGAGGAAAGTTATGACCAACATAGATAGCATATTAAAAAGCAGAGACATTACTTTGCCAACAAAGGTCCGTCTAGTCAAGGCTGTGGTTTTTCCAATGGTCATGTGTGGATGTGAGAGTTGGACTGTGAAGAAAGCCCGAGAGCTGAAGAATTAAGGCTTTTGAACTGTGGTGTTGGAGAAGACTCTTGAGAGTTCTTTCGACTGCAAGGAGATCCAACCTGTCCATTCTAAAGGAGACCAGTCCTGGGTGTTCATTGGAAGGACTGATGCTGAGGCTGAAACTCCAATACTTTGGCCACCTCATGCGAAGAGTTGACTCATTGGAAAAGACCCTGATGCTGGGAGGGATTGGGGGCAGGAGGAGAAGGGGACAACAGAGGATGAGATGGCTGGATGGCATCACCGACTTGATGGACATGGGTTTGGGTGAACTCCGGGAGTTGGTGATGGACAGGGAGGCCTGGTATGCTGCGATTCATGGGGCTGCAAAGAGTCAGACATGACTGAGCGACTAAACTGAAAAGCCATCTCAACTCCTCTTCACTTCAGTTCAATTCAGTCACTCAATCGTGTCCCTCAATATCAGTCCCTCCAAAGAACACCCAGGACTAATCTCGTTTAGGATGGACTGGTTGTATCTCCTTGCAGTCCAAGGGACTCTCAAGAGTCTTCTCCAACACCACAGTTCAACAGCATCAATTCTTCAGTGGTCAGCTTTCTTCACAGTCCAACTCTCGCATCCATACATGACCACTGGAAAAACCATAGCCTTGACTAGACGGACCTTTGTTGGTAAAGTAATTTCTCTGCTTTTTGATATGCTATCTAGGTTGGTCATAACTTTCCTTCCAAGGAGTAAGCGTCTTTTAATTTCATGGCTGCAGTCACCATCTGCAGTGATTTTGGGGCCCCCAAAAATAAGGTCTGACATTGTTTCCACTGTTTCCCCATCTATTTCCCATGAAGTGATGGGACCACATGCCATGATCTTTGTTTTCTGAATGTTGAGCTTTAAGCCAACTTTTTCATTCTTCTCTTTCACTTTCATCAAGAGGCTTTTTTGTTCCTCTTCACTTTCTGCCATAAGGGTAGTGTCATCTGCATATCTGAGGTTACTGATATTTCTCCAGGCAATCTTGATTCTAGCTTGTTCTTCTTCCAGCCCAGCATTTCTCATGATGTACTCTGCATATAAGTTAAATAAGCAGGGTGACAATATGCAGCCCTGACCTACTTCTTTTCCTATTTGGAAGCAGTCTGTTGTTCCATGTCCAGTTCTAACTGTTGCTTCCTGAGCTGCATATAGGTTTGACTGTGTGGATCACAATAAACTGTGGAAAATTCTGAAAGAGATGGGAATACTAGACCACCTGACCTGCCTCTTGAGAAACTTATATAAACTTAAATTTATCCTAATTTGAATCCATTTGACTGTAATTCTTCAAGTCTTAGCTTGAAAGTTTTTATCTTTGGAGATCTTGGACTGACTACCCACTTTAGGATTCAGATTCCCTTCTTTTTGCTCAGTAGAACTACTGAGTCACCCCTTTAGAAGTTCTCACCTTCTGCATTACAATCAATATTTTTGCTTGTCTTTCTCTCCCAGTATATTAAGTCCTTGAGGGAGATAAATTTGAGGGTAGTAATTCCTATTCTAGAAGAGTTTCTAGGATAACAAGGGCATAGTAAATTAGTTTTGAATGAAGGAATTGCCATGTAAGTGCTAGAATTAGGTATGGAATTCTAGTAAATGGAATTTTAAGGTTAATGTCCTTCCTAAATTGCACTTTTATTGATATTGCCAGACTTAAGGGCAAGGTGGCAAGAAGACACACAGAGTTTTGAAACATCGTGTATTGCATAGATCCAAGGCTACATCTACTATTACTAGAATGATATGTAATGTGTTGGCATAGATGAAGTGGATAAAGTGCAGGAAGCATTTGAGTTTTGGAATCAGCCAGCTGAGTATCCTTGGCTACATTTTTAAATTAATTTGATCTTTGGTTTCTACATCTGAAACATGGCATCATTGTTTCTCCCTTAGAGCTTCCATGTGAGGAAAAATATGAAATAAATTTTGTGACTCTGTGCATGACAAACAACAGGTGAGCAATATATTTGCATTTGCTTTCTCCTTTTTGGCAGTGGTAAAATAAGATTTAATTTTCCTGTCTTTCTTATTTGTGTGCTCTCTTCCCTGAAATCACCAGTCTCTTGCCTGCTTCTGTTCAATTCCATATTTTTAGTCAGAGCCAGCTTTAAATATTTGGCCACAAATATTTGGACTTATTAATAAATCAACATGTACTATTTTTGGAAAAATGCAAGTTTCTGTAAAATATCCCAAATTACTCTTAAGGGTTTTCAGTCCCATCTTTTCTCTGTTCACTCCCATCATAGCAACACTCTTTTCATTTCTTTTTGCTTCCCACAGAAGAATTCTCAAGGACAACAAATGGTTTTGTCCTTTAGTACAAACAGAAAAGAATAAGGATGGTTGTTTTTATTGTTTCAGTTGTAGAGTGTTGTCATTATTCTTTTTTTAATAGATAAATTAGCTTTTTATTTTATATTGGAGTATAGCCAATTAATAATATTTTGATAGTTTTAGGTGGACAGCAGAGAGACTTAGCCACGTATATATATGTACCCATTATGCACTAAACTCCCTTCCCATCCAGGCTTCCACATAACTGAGCAGAGTTCCCTGTGCTGTATAGAAGGTCCATGTCGGTTATACATTTTAAGTATAGCAGTGTGTATGTGGCTATCCCAAACTCTATAATTATTCTTTCCCCATCCTCCTCCACCCCTGGCAACCATAAGTTCATTAATTTAGGGAGTCTGTTTCTGTTTTGTAAATAAGTTCATTTGTATCATTTCCTTTTAGATAGCACATATAATGTCATATATTTAGACAGCATATATAATGTCATATTTAGATAGCATATATAATGTCTCCTTCTCTGTCTGACTTCACTCAGTATGACAATCTCTAGGTCCATCCATGTTATTGCACATGGCATTATTTAATTCTTTTTGATGACTGAGTAATATTTCATTTTGCATATGTACCCTAACTTCTTTATCCCTTCCTTTGTTGTATTGTTATTAATTAAGCATTAAATTTGGAGTCAGAACACATGGACATGATATCTGGTTCCATGGTATATATACCCCTTGGGTCAATTTTTAGTGCGTAGCATTTGAACTCTGTTTTCCTATCTGCTACAGTGAGAATAATAATGTCTACCTCAGAAATTGTTCTGATAACTGAGAGGACATTCATGAAAATATTTAATATATTATCAACTTCTTGGTAGGCCATAGCCATAAACAGTATCTTATTTAGAGTGAACTTATTGTGGACAGTGCACCACGTACTAATCGCTGATCTTATTCCATCCTTCACTCCATATAAACACCTGAGCCTTGGCATTTTGCAGAAGTGTGAATCATTACTGGACTCCATTACACATGTTCCATGGAATTCAGAAATCTGGCTTAAGCTACACAACCAATGAGGAGATGAGTAGCCAACAAGAAATGACCAAAGATGTAAGTCTTATCCTATTTGTCATCTCTGAGTGTGATGTAGGTTACATATCCCATGCTTAGGCATTTAAAGGTGTAGATTCAAATACAAGCTCTGGATTTGTTGCCAGCTCACATTTGTTGCCACTCATGCACTGACATACTACCGGACTTATCACTGTGTTTGAAGGTTACTGGGAAGCCCTGGGGTTTCTTCTTAATTTTAACCCACAAGTTTATTCTCTTTCCAATAGAGAGGAGCATTGAATTAGAAATGCAAACACCTGGGCCTAGCCTTGATTCCTCCCTTACTAGTTGTTGGACTTGCACAAACTATGTGAGCTCACTACTTGATGTAAGGAAGCCCACCAGATCTAACTTACCTACTTCCTCCAGGTTCATCTATCATTAATTAGATATATTAAGCTTGTGCTGTAAAGTAGGGATCTAAAAACTACACCTTATAGGTTATAATATACTTTACATGTATTGCATTTAGATGTTGTTATCAGTAATGAGCCAATGAATTAGAAAATATAGGTAAGTGATTAATAAGAAAGCAAATGCAGGGTCTTGTTGTGAAAGCTTACTTCTTCCTTCCGTCCTTTTCTTTCCCAGTGTCCCCACCATCCCTAACCCCATTCCTTCTTTAGTAAATACATTTTGTGTTACAGACCACAAGTAAATCATCAGTTCTGGGATTAAAAGTAATTCACAAATGAGAAAGGAACTATTTGTGTTTACTTTGCATTTGATCTAAATAGCAAAATAACTGAATAGAAAATAGAAAGTTAGTGATATTCACTTTAGTGGAAAAACTGTGCCCCAGTTTTTTTTATGCCATAATGCCTACTGGTAGGTAATTCACATCCCAGTCATTCATACTGAAGACTGCATCACTTACCCCTTTACTTGAAGCCAACAAGCCAGTAAGTTGTCAAGAACTTCAGATATACAGATAATACCACCCTAATGGCAGAAAGTGAAGAGGAATTAAAGAACGTCTTGATGAAAGTGAAAGAGGAGAGTGAAAAACCTGGCTTAACACTCAACATTCAGAAAATTAAGATCATGGCATCTAGTCCCATCACTTCATGGCAAATAGGTGGGGAAACAATGAAAATGGTGACATTTTCTTGGGCTCCAAAATCACTGCAGATGGTGACTGCAGCCATGAAATTAAAAGATCCTTGCTCCTTGGAAGAAAAGCTATGATAAATCTAGACAGCTGAGACATTACTTTGTCTAAAAAGCAGAGACATTACTTTGCCAACAAAGGTCCATATAGTCAAACCTATTGTTTTTCCAGTAGTCATGTATGGATGTGAGAGCCGGACCATAAAAAAGGCTGAGCGCAGAAGAATTGATTCCTTTGAACTATGGTGTTGGAGAAGACTCTTGAGAACCCCTTGAACAGCAGGGAGATCAAAACAGTCAATCCTAAAGGAAATCAGTCCTGAATATTCATTAGGAAGACTGATGCTGAAGCTGAAACTCCAATACTTTGGCCACCTGATGTGAAGAGCTGACACTGGAAAAGACTCTGAGGCTGGGAAAGACTGAGCACAGGAGGAGAAGATAACAGAGGATAAGATAGTTGGATAGCATCACTGACTCAATGGACATGAGTTTGAGTAAACTCCAGGAGACTGGGAATGACAGGGAAGCCTGGCATGCTGCAGCCCACGGGAATCACAAAGAGTCAGACCCAATTGTTCCACTGAACAACAGCAACAATAAGCTTTCACCCAGCAGTAATCTGATGTTGGCAATCTGTGACCTAGTAAGGGTTTGGAAATACTCAGATATTCTAATTTTGAGAACAGGGAGCCTATACAGTTTCATAGCGCCTCCTATGGCAGCATCACTAAGACTCCCTTTGTGCTTACGTGGGATGATCAGGTTCATCAGGACCCTTGCTGTCTGAGTATTTAGGGTTCTCTTTCTTTATCTTTCTGGTATAGTCATGCACTATAACTAACGCATCTAACTAGCAGCTGGTTACCTTCCCTTTTGCTATTCTGTCCCCAGTTCTCCCATCTCAAAGCCAAAGAGTAGCAACAGGGAGTGTGGCCCCATGGTACTTCTTACAGTTCACTGCATAACCCAGAGTTATACCTCCTTAAAGAAAGAGCACATTTGGGACCTTCTAATCTCATCCTGTTGGAAGCGATTTACTTTTAAACCATGAGATGATTCTCAACTGAAAGACACTTTGTGCAGTAAATAGTGTCTTTGATAGAGTCCATCCATCACTTTTACATATGGTAGTGTGTATGTCTCCATGCTACTCTCTGCATTCATCCTACCCTCTCCTCACTCACCCCCTGGTGTTCACAAGTCTATTCATGTGTCTGTGTCATCACTGCTGCCCTGCACTATGTACATTTAATGTTTTATGCCATGATTTTTTGTTGTTGATGTTTCTCCTTCTGCTCAGAATGAGCGTCTTCTCTTCTAACAGATTGATTCTAAAATAGTGTGTTTGTCTCTCTACTCCAATAGACTAAGTTCCACAAGGAGCAGAAAAACATCTTAATTCTTTATGGTACTCTCAATTCCTAGTATGCTGCTTAGCACATTCTAAATGTTCACTGAGCAGATGATGTAGTGAAATTAATGGAGTTGAAGGATGCAGTGGCTTTGCTCACATATCAGCATTATTTATTAGTTTCTGAAAACCCCTGAGGGCACTGATCCTATGGCACTCATGCTACATCAGTTGGGCCTAACATATATAGGATTTCAGTAAATATTTAATAAATTCATGAATAAAAGTATGCATGAGAAAAATCGGAGCTCTACTCTAAAAGTTTAAAGGGCCCAATGAGAGGTATCATTTGAAAAAGACCCTGCAGTCCATTCCTTGCATATTATTGGCATTCTATTGTAGACGGGATTTTAGGAAATCAGTTCAGTGTCAAAGCACCCAATAAGTGTAACTTTTCCCAGGCAGCCAACTATTAACAGTTTATTTTCTTCCCCTTTACAGTCACCTTCTGTGAAGACAATACTCTCTACCCTTAAAAGATATTAAAATTTCCTTAAAACATGCAATATCTAAAGTCCTTATAAAGGGGAAACTTTGTCTTCTCTAGGAAAAATATTTGACAGCTTGTTTGGATTACAAATGATGCTTGAGAACACTCTGAACAAAAAGGTTACTATGGACAGTGAGTCATTTTCCTAGTAAAGGACTGAAGTAGGTGTATTATTTTCCTCACATATATCCTTCAATGTCAAAAAAATAAGCTCTGCTTGGTAAATTGCATCTTGGAAAATACAGGATTTTTTTTACAAAAATAGAGGATTTTTAAAGCTATTTAAAGCAGAGACATTACTTTGCCAATAAAGGTCCGTCTAGTCAAGGCTATGGTTTTTCCAGTGGTCATGTATGGATGTGAGAGTTGGACTGTGAAGAAAGCTGAGCACCGAAGAATTGATGCTTTTGAACTGTGGTGTTGGAGAAGACTCTCGAGGGTCCCTTGGACTGCAAGGAGATCCAACCAGTCCATCCTAAAGGAGATCAGCCCTGGGTGTTCTTTGGAGGGAATGATGCTAAAGCTGAAACTCCAGTACTCTGGCCACCTCATGTGAAGAGCTGACTCATTGGAAAAGACTCTGATGATGGGAGGGATTGGGGGCAGAAGGAAAAGGGGACAACAGAGGATGAGATGGCTGGATGGCATCACTGACTTGATGCACATGAGTTTGAGTGAACTCCGGGAGTTGGTGATAGACAGGGAGGCCTGGCATGCTGTGATTCATGGGGTTGCAAAGAGTCGGACATGACTGAGCAACTGAACTGAACTGAACTGAACTGAAAGATCCTTAGTTCCTAGATCTTAGACATTCATGTCTATCCACACTATTATCCACATTTATTTTAATATGTAATGTGATATGCACTTCTTCAGACCTATCACATAAACTCTCATGAAACTAGCAAATTAATTTTTGACTTTCAAATGTTTATAGGTGCATATATATGCATATATATACATATGCATGTACTATATATGCATATTCATGCATATATATAGGGACTTCCCTGGTGGCTCAGATGATAAAGAATCTGCCTGCAATGTGGGAGACCCAGATTCGATCCCTGGTTTGGGAAGATCCTCTGGAGAAGGAAATGGCAACCCACTCCTGTATTCTTGCCTGAAGAATCCAACGGACTGAGGAGCCTGGCAGACTATAGTCCATGGGGTCTCAAAGAGTTGAATATGACTAAGTGACTAACACCCACCCCACCCCACCCCCACCGCCCAACACACACAGGTATACATATGTACTTCAGGTTATAATTTGGTGCCCAAATACTGTAGGATGAATACAGTCTTGAATGAACAAGTTACTATCTCTGTTATTTCTGTGAGTTACACAGATATTTTACATTTTAGGTTCAAGTGAATTTAGGTAAAGCAAGTTACTTTAAAAACAGTTTAGTGCAGCCTGGACCAGAAGGAGTCTGGGGGAGAAAGGATACTTGTATACATATTATTGAGTCTCTCTGTGTGCATCTGAAACTATAACAACATTGTTAATCAGCTATATTCCAATACAAAATTAAAAGTAAAAAAAGAAATACTGAAGACTGGTCTCAAAATCCAAGTGATCTTGGTATGGATATTTATGACGGTAGTTTGATTTTAAAAATTAAATTAAATTTTAAAATAACCCAGTGAAATTCACTTTGCCAACTCACTCAATTTCAAAGTAGTTGTATGGTTTAACAACATTTTCTTATGTACCTCTATCTCAATAAACATGTAAATAAATAACAAAAATAAATAATAAAAAAGCAAAAGCATTTTAAAGATTTGCTTGTATTGACAGACTATCTTCCTATGGACATATTACCCACATGCTGAACATGAAATTATTTTTTTGACCACATATATGTAAAACAAATAAAAATCAAATAGATTAAAGCAAACAATAATACTGAAAACACTTTCATGTACATAAGGTAGAATGTGTGATAAATAAAAGATCAATTATTTTTAAATATCCACATTTTCTGTCCTCATTTCCTCATTACTTACCAAGTTCCTACCTATAAATCAAAGAGGCCCCCTTCTGTGTAAGCTTCCTCTGAAAAATTTCCTGGTTGCCTAGTGCTGTTATTTTGATTTTTTCCCCATTGTGTAAGCATTGGCTTTCATTCTTCACATGAAATAATGCTGACACATGAGGCATTAGGCCAGAACAAATGGAGGAGATGGACTGGTTGCAGCAGAAATGACAGGATTAGACTCTTTTCCCTTAAATGTCTCCCTGTCTCTTCAGCAGCCTTTGTACAGCCTGTGAGACACCTCCTGACAAACTCAGAGATGAACAGAGCACAGCAAGTAATCTACTTATGTATTCTACCTACAACTAGGTTGGCTTTTCTCTAACTTCTGTACGCTCATCACACAATATCATCCAGTTTTTATTCTGTATTATAGCTGTTTATATCAGAGCTTGTCTCTCCCTGTGGAGAAGGGAGAATTTCTATATGAGTGATGAGAAAAAGAAGGTTTTAATAAAAACACAAGTAATGAAAAAGGAAAGAAAAGTAATATCGCTAAATCTTCATTTCTATTAATATTCAATATATTGGTAGCAGAAGGCATTAGATTAAATATCCCCAAGTCAAAATTGTATTTGATATATATTCAATACTATCAATTTATTTGTTCCTCAGTTTACCCATCTAGAATACAGCAAATAATTTTTTCTAGTGCCTACGGTAGCTCTGAAGTCAGTGTGATAATACATTTGAAAACTCTCTGTAAATGGGAAAATGTGCAGTATAAGGCATTACTAACACTCGGAGCAGGAGGAGAAGGGGACGACAGAGGATGAGATGGCTGGATGGCATCACTGACTCGATGGACGTGAGTCTGAGTGAACTCCGGGAGTTGGTGATGGACAGGGAGGCCTGGCGTGCTGCGATTCATGGGGTCGCAAAGAGTCGGACACGACTGAGTGACTGAACTGTACTGAACTGAACTGAACACTAGGTTAAATATCTTTATTTTTACAGATTCATAAAACACTAATAAACACACATGCTTAGTCGCCCAGTCATGTTCCACTCTTTGCAATCCCATGGACTGTAGCCCACCAGGCTTTTTTGTCCACGGGATTTTCCAGGCAAGAATACTGGAGGTTGCCATTTACTCCTCCAACGGTTCTTCCAAACCCAGGGATTGAATCTGTGTCTCCTGTGTCTCCTGCATTGGCAAGCAGATTCTTTACCACTGAGCTACCTGGGAAGCCCAAAAAGCATGAAGAGTTAAAATGTTTTCCACATGTGAATCATAAGATCAGCTTTCTACAGACTTATTCTGTAAAAATGACATAAGCTTCGCTATTTAGGCAACAGGGTTAACTGCTCCTTATTAGAACATTAGATAATAGAAGAAAAAGCTACCTTAAGAAATAAAAATCAATCTATGATAAATAAGACTAGTCAAGAGAAATAAATCTAATAATCAATGAAATATATACTAACTTGAATGAAGGGGTTTAATAAATCAAAATAAGTTGACTATTTTCAATCAAGACAGGCAAGTATATCCTCAAAAAGATATAACTTGACTTGAACTTAATGAAAATAAAGTGTCCTCTTTAATAGATTGAATTGTAACTTATTTGGTACAAGGTCATGTTATTATTGAGGATAAAATGCAATTAGACTGTTAGAATTGGGCTCCATTTTGCCTAGCATATAGAAGAGGTGCTTTCACTTCAGATGACCTACCTGGTTTCTTGGAGAAAATTAACTAAAAGCTATATGAAGGGCAAACACTCAACCCATAAAAATAAAATGCTTAATGTATACCCTCAATTTATGCATTTGTAAAATTAGGATAAGCATTTCCTAATCCATTTCATAGAACCGCTGCTATAAATATGCAAAGACACAAATGACTATAGTAATTAATTATCTGAAATTCCTACCTCATTGTATAGCATATCAGTGTAATCAGTGACTATTGATTTTTTGTTATTGTTGTTATTATCATTATCATTTTATTCAGTGTCTTATCATAATCCACCTTCAGCACCTTTTTCCAATTATTTCAGCCTATGTATTCAGATGTCAATAAAATGATACTGCATATACTTTCAGTATCATTGAAAGGAATTTTTCTCATTGTATTTCTCTGATTTAAATATTATTACATGTCAAATACCCAAATTCTGCCCCTAATTTAAGGTTTGGTCAAATTCTAGGTCTTTCATAAAGCTACTGTTCATGGAAATATTATTTATAAATATTACTAAATAATAATAAAGTTATTATTCATGAAAATGATTGCTTCTGACATTAAGCTCTTGTGTGTTGTTGTTCAGTTGCTCAGTCATGTCTGACTCTTTTCTAAATATCTCTTGTCACTTTTTCCTAGTGTGAAGCATTTTGTTGGTATTAAAAATACACTGCTGCTGCTAAGTCGCTTCAGTCGTGTCTGACTCTGTGTGACCCCACAGACAGCAGCCCACCAGGCTCCCTCGTCCCTGGGATTCTCCAGGCAAGAACACTGGAGTGGGTTGCCATTTCCCTCTCCAATGCATGAAAGTGAAAAGTCAAAGTGAAGCCGCTCAGTCCTGTCTGACTCCTAGCGACTCCATGGATCGCAGCCTACCAGGCACCTCTGTCCATGGGATTCTCCAGGCTAGAGTACTGGAGTGGGTTGCCATTGCCTTCTCCGTAAAAATACCAGACCTGCCTTTATAACTTGGCTCCCTCACATATGAATTATTTATTCCTGGACAAACACTTACACTTCTTTTTCCCATCTGTACAAAGGTGGCCATGTATCTGCCTCCATGTTACATGGTATCACATATGTGAAGTACCTGAACCATATTCTGATATTGACTTGGGAAACCCCCCAAGTGAAAAAGTCCAAACATAATGTCATTCATTCATGTGTATTTTCTGCCATATTTGCTAATTGCTCATTCCATTCTTTTGCCCTAAATCAAAAAAATGGTAAAAGTTCTCTTCTAAGTTGTGATCTGGGTAGTACCTATTAGAAACCAAAGTTACATACAGTTAAATGCCCTCAGTGTATCACTCTATAATTAGCATCAAACATAGTAATAATTTTAGTTAAAGATAATATTTATTTCTCATAAATGGCAACCCACTCCAGTGTTCTTGCCTGGAGAATCCCAGGGATGGCTGGGCCTGGTTGGCTGCCGTCTATGGGGTCGTACAGAGTCGGACACGACTGAAGCAACTTAGCGGCAGCAGCAGCAGCAGCATATCACACATTCTACTAAGTGCTTAAATGGGTGTGGTTGTTACCGGCCTC
Organism: Bos javanicus; assembly: GCF_032452875.1. Lineage (NCBI taxonomy): Eukaryota > Metazoa > Chordata > Mammalia > Artiodactyla > Bovidae > Bos > Bos javanicus. The sequence goes on from NC_083873.1 coordinate 107,561,611, forward strand.
TTGAGAAATCTGTATGCAGGCCAAGAAGCAACAGTTAGTACTGGACATGGAACAACAGACTGGTTCCAAATAGGAAAAGGAGTATATCAAGGCCGTATATTGTCACTGTGATTATTTAACTTATATGCAGAGTACATCATGAGAAACGCTGGGCTGGATGAAGCACAAGATTGCTGGGAGAAATGTCAATAACCTTAGATATGTAGATGACACCACCCTTCAGGCAGAAAGTGAAGAAGTTCTAAAGAACCTCTTGATGAAAGTGAAAGAGGAGAGTGAAACGGTTGGCTTAAACTTCAACATTCAGAAAACTAAGATCATGGCATCCAGTCCTATCACTTCATGGCAAACAGATGGGGAAACAGTGAAAATAGTGGGAGACTTTATTTTTGGGGGCTCCAAAATCAGATGGTGATTGCAGCCATGAAATTAAAAGATGCTTACTCCCTGGAAGTAAAGTTATGACCAACCTGGACAGCATATTAAAAAACAGAGACAATACTTTGCCAACAAAGTTCCATCTCATCAAAGCTATGGTTTTTCCAGTAGTCATATATGGATGTGAGAGTTGGACTATAAAGAAAGCTGAGCGCTGAAGAATTGATGCTTTTGAACTATGGTGTTGGAGAAGACTCTTGAGAGTCCCTTGGACTGCAAGGAAATCCAACCAGTCCATTCTAAAGGAGATCAGTCCTGAGTTTTCATTGGAAGGACTGATGCTGAAGCTGAAACTCTAATACTTTGGCTACCTGTTGTGAAGAAATGACTCATTTGAAAAGATCCTGATGCTGGCAAAGATTGAAGGCAAGAGGAGAAGGGGATGACAGAGAATGAGAGGGTTGGATGGCATCACCGACTCAGTGGACATGAGTTTGTGTAAACTTCGGGAGATGGTGATGGACAGGGTGGCCTGGCATGCTTCAGTACATGGGGTCATGAAGAATTGGACATGACTGAGAGACTGAACTGAACTGAACTGTTTATCAGCAGTCTTATAAATGTAGTATTTTTTTTCTATAAATAATAATTAAAATAACTGAAGCATAGAAGCATTCAAGCCCTTGACCAAGGTTACTCTTGTGGTAGATGTTCACACACAGGTCTGATTATGGAGAACATTCCTTTGACTACTAAAGATGATGCAGAGAATTTATGTTTTATTTTTTATTTTTTTAAAAGTCTCTTGCTTTTTAGAAACTGAGGGTATTTCCTTTAGTTTCTCTGTATACAGTCCAAAATATCTGATTGACCACTGGATATTCCTTATTTGCCTACCTCTCAAAGGGTGGAGCCAGATCTTTAAAATAGGCTTCAGTTCTCATTGTGATTGGTTTGCTAGAGTGGGAGGGGGGAATGACAGCTGGAACAAACCAGTGGCTTATAAATTTGAAGTTGTATGAGCTTGCCCAAGAGTCTAAATGATTAAGGCAAGGGCTAGACCTTGAAGAACCATTAATGTCTTCCTGAAAATTTAACCCTAAATTCAAAGGCATTAGAAGGAACTTCAGAATTTTAACTCCGGCTGTTACTAAAAGTTAATCAGAGCTGAAATGTTTGACTATGTAATAATATCCCTATACATGAGCAACTTCTGTTTTGAGATCGTGTTTGTAAGTTCAATTTGTTCATAAGTCCAACAAAGTTAGCCGAGGTACTCAAGTAACATAATCAGCTATATAGTACTGTATGGTAACAGGTTTATAATACTTTTCACACAAATAATATATAAAAAACAAAAGATAAAACATAAATACAATAATTTTAATCTGTATAGTCCCTTGAAAAGTATAATAGTACGGTACTAGAGCTGGCATATGGGGGCTGGCATCGAGCAAACAGTCAAGAACAGTTACTAACTGGAGGAGGGAGAGGAGGTGGGAGATGGTAGAGCTGAAAAGTTGTCAGCAATTGAAATGGAAAGCAAGCTGGAATTTCACTTATGCTTGCTATTGATACATATTTACATCTTTGAAAGTTCACAACCTGAAGTTTTGAATGTAGGAGACCTGCTATAGTAGAAGGTCCATAGTCTTTGCTGTGCAAATTGGTAAAAAGAAAAAAAATATATTATATATATATATATGTATATATATACTAAGTCTGAATTTGGCAATAAGGAGTTCATGGTCTGAGCCACAGTCAGCTCCTGGTCTTGTTTTTGCTGACTGTATAGAGCTTCTCCATCTTTGGCTGCAAAGAATGTAATCAATCTGATTTCAGTGTTGACCATCTGGTGATGTCCATGTGTAGAGCCTTTTCTTGTGTTGTTGGAAGAGGGTGTTTGTTATGACCAGTGCATTTTCTTGGCAAAACTCTATCAGTCTTTGCCCTGCTTCATTCTGTATTCCAAGGCCAAATTTGCCTGTTACTCCAGGTGTTTCTTGACTTCCTACTTTTGCATTCCAGTCCCCTATAATGAAAAGGACATCTTTTTTGGGTGTTAGTTCTAAAACGTCTTTGAGGTCTTCATATAACCATTCAACTTCAGCTTCTTCAGTGTTACTGGTTGGGGCATAGACTTGGATTACTGTGATATTGAATGGTTTGCCTTGGAAACGAACAGAGATCATTCTGTCGTTTTTGAGATTGCATCCAAGTACTGCAGTTCAGTCTCTTTTGTTGACCATGATGGCTACTCCATTTCTTCTGAGGGATTCCTGCCCGCAGTAGTAGATATAATGGTCATCTGAGTTAAATTCACCCATTCCAGTCCATTTCAGTTCGCTGATTCCTAGAATGTCGACATTCACTCTTGCCATCTCTTGTTTGACCATTTCCAATTTGCCTTGATTCATGGACCTGATTTTCCAGGTTCCTATGCAATATTGCTCTTTACAGCATCAGACCTTGCTTCTATCACCAGTCACATCCACAGCTGGGTATTCTTTTTGCTTTGGCTCCATCCCTTCATTCTTTCTGGAGTTATTTCTCCACTGATCTCCAGTAGCATATTGTGCACCTACTGACCTGGGGAGTTTCTCTTTCAGTATCCTATCATTTTGCCTTTTCATACTGTTCATGGGTTCTCAAGGCAAGAATACTGTAGTGGTTTGCCATTCCCTTCTCCAGTGGACCACATTCTGTCAGATCTCTCCACCATGACCCGCCCATCTTGGTTGCCCCACGGGCATGGCTTAGTTTCATTGAGTTAGACAAGGCTGTGGTCCTAGTGTGATTAGATTGACTAGTTTTCTGTGGTTATGGTTTCAGTATGTTTGCCCTCTGATGCCATCTTGCAATACCTACCGTCTTACTTGGGTTTCTCTTACCTTGGGTGTAGGGTATCTCTTCACGGCTGCTTCAGCAAAGTGCAGCCATTGCTCCTTACCTTGGAAGAGTGGAAGTGAGAAATAGATTTAAGGGCCTAGATCTGATAGATAGAGTGCCTGATGAACTATGGAATGAGGTTCGTGACATTGTACAGGAGACAGGGATCAAGACCATCCCCATGGAAAAGAAATGCAAAAAAGCATAATGGCTGTCTGGGGAGGCCTTACAAATAGCTGTGAGAGAAGAGAAGCGAAAAGCAAAGGAGAAAAGGAAAGATATAAGCATCCGAATGCAGAGTTCCAAAGAATAGCAAGAAGAGATAAGAAAGCCTTCCTCAGAGACCAATGCAAAGAAATAGAGGAAAACAACAGAATGGGAAAGACTAGAGATCTCTTCAAGAAAATCAGAGATACCAAAGGAACATTTCAGGCAAAGATGGGCTTGATAAAGGACAGGAATTGTATGGACTTAACAGAAGCAGAAGATATTAAGAAGAGATGGCAAGAATACACAGAAGAACTGTACGAAAAAGATCTTCATGACCCAGATAATGACGATGGTGTGATCACTGACCTAGAGCCAGACATCCTGGAATGTGAAGTTAAGTGGGCCTTAGAAAGCATCACTATGAATAAAGCTAGTGGAGGTGATGGAATTCCAGTTGAGCTATTCCAAATCCTGAAAGATGATGCTGTGAAAGTGCTGCACTCAATATGCCAGCAAATTTGGAAACCTCAGCAGTGGCCACAGGACTGGAAAAGGTCAGTTTTCATTCCAATCCCAAAGAAAGGCAATGTCAAAGAATCCTCAAACTACCGCACAATTGCACTCATCTCACAGGCTAGTAAAGTAATGCTCAAAATTCTCCAAGCCAGGCTTCAGCAATATGTGAACCATGAACTTCCAGATGTTCAAGCTGGTTTTAGACAAGGTAGAGCAACCAGAGATCAAATTGCCAACATCCGCTGGATCATGGAAAAAGCAAAAGAGTTCCAGAAAAACATCTATTTCTGCTTTATTGACTATGCCAAAGTCTTTGACTGTGTGGATCCCAATAAACTGTGGAAAATTCTGAAAGAGATGGGAATACCAGACCACCTGACCTGCCTCTTGAGAAATTTGTATGCAGGTCAGGAAGCAACCGTTAGAACTGGACATGGAACAACAGACTGGTTCCATATAGGAAAAGGAGTTCATCAAGGCTGTATATTGTCACCCTGTTATTTAACTTATATGCAGAGTACATCATAGGAAATGCTGGACTGGAAGAAACACAAGCTGGAATCAAGATTGCCGGGAGAAATAGCAACAACCTCAGATATGCAGATGACACCACCCTTATTGCAGAAAATGAAGAGGAACTAAAAAACCTCTTGATGAAAGTGCAAGTGGAGAATGAAAAAGTTGGCTTGAAGCTCAACATTCAGAAAATGAAGATCATGGCATCCTGTCCCATCACTTCATGGGAAATAGATGGGGAAACAGTGGAAACAGTGTCAGACTTTATTTTTCTGGGCTCCAAAATCACTGCAGATGGTGACTGCAGCCATGAAATTAAAAGACACTTAAACCTTGGAAGGAAAGTTATGACCAACCTAGATAGCATATTCAAAAGCAGTGACATTACTTTGCAAACAAAGGTCCATCTAGTCAAGGCTATGGTTTTTCCAGTGTCATGTATGGATGTGAGAGTTGGACTGTGAAGAAGGCTGAACCCCGAAGAATTGATGCTTTTGAACTGTGGTGTTGGAGAAGACTCTTGAGAGTCCCTTGGACTGCAAGGAGATCCAACCAGTCCATTCTGAAGGAGATCAGCCCTGGGATTTCTTTGGAAGGAATGATGCTAAAGCTGAAACTCCAGTACTTTGGCCACCTCATGCGAAGAGTTGACTCATTGGAAAAGACTCTGATGCTGGGAGGGATTGGGGGCAGGAGGAGAAGGGGACGACAGAGGATGAGATGGCTGGATGGCATCACTGACTCGATGGACGTGAGTGTGAGTGAACTCCGGGAGTTGTTGATGGACAGGGAGGCCTGGCGTACTGTGAATCATGGGGTCGCAAAGAGTCAGACACGACTGAGTGACTGATTTGATCTGATATATACTAAATCTTCAATCTATGGTTACCCTGCTATATCAGTGTGCTAGCATTTATTGGAAGGCTGCTATACCACATGTGTTTTATGCATATTATCTTATTTAATATCCTCACAAACCCTGTGAAATAGTAATCACCATTTCACTTTGCACATGAGGAAACTATCGCACCCTTGGTGGAAGAAACCAAGCATCTTTGTTGTGTCATATTTGATCTATAGCTTATTGAAGATCGTATTGCTTCTGAGAGTCTCTGGGCAAGGTAGAACTATCTCTGCGATAAACCTTGAAAAATAAAATAAGGCAGGCATATTTCTTAAAATAGTTTAGGCCATCAGGTCAGAGACTCCTCCTTCCCTGGCCAGGTACTATATTAAGCAACTAATGAAAATATTTTCATGTTACTGTGATCTGGCAGATTTTAGTCCTAGTTCATTAGGTAGTGATGATCTTATTTACCTTAATGTTAACATATTCTCTCGGAGCAGGGGCACCTTGGCAAGAACACTGGGTGTTGACTTAATGAATGAAAAAGTATTGCATGGAGGGAAGGCTCTATTCTGACTGCGTATGTTTGATTCTTAACAGATCTGCTTTGTTTAGAAAGTGCAGTCACACTGACAGCTGATGCAAAAGCGTTAGTCTCAGGATCACATTTTTATGAATTAAGCATCTGGACTATGACAGGGTAAATCTTCAAACAATAATTGTTCCAGCAAATTAGGTAGTGTGGTTACATGAAAAGGGCACTAGACATTGGCCTTCATCCTAAAATTGCCACGGACTATTTGTGGGACCTTGAGAGAGTTATTTCATCCATTAGTTCCCTCATCTGCAAAATGAGGAGGGTGTATTTGATATTTGCTGAGGATCCTTGTGGTCATGTATTAATTCATTTAGTGATAATCCTAAAATAATAAATGTATTACCACCAACTCATCATTCATTAAGGTATTTACTATCACTGTATCATTTATTAAAATTACTGTTTTAATCCTATTAGAATGCTTAAAATTATTTGATTAATAGTAACTGATTTTTTTAAAAAATGTAGAATACTGTATATGTCAATAGGATTTCCTGGGTAACTCAGTGGTAAAGAATTTGCCTTCAATGCAGGAGATACAGGTTCAAACCCTGGGTCAGGAAGATCCCCCGGAGAAGGAAATGGAAACCACTCCAGTGTTCTTGCCTGGGAAATCTCAAGTACAGGGGAGCCTGGTGGGCTACAGTCCATGGGGTCGTAAAAGAGTCGGATATAGTGACTGAACAGCAACAACAAGAACATACATCCATTACTTTAACATATAAGATTCTTCTGTGGAGTTTCTGTGTTTAACCAGGAATCATAATAGACAGTAAGTTCTGATAGGGTAAGCCACTACTTTGTAAACATTTATACCCAGAATTACTGAAAATTCCTTGCTCATAAGAGTTCGTCTGTTTTTTTTTTTTTTTTTTTAATAGTTTTAGTAAAGCCAAAACAACCATCTTGAGAAATGTATTTAATTAAAAAAGAAAAGAAAAGAAAAAGTGCTTCAGCTTTATGGATTTTGGCTTGGGGAATACTCCAGCTAGTTTCTGCTTTCTATTTTTAGCTACCTCTTATAGGATTTTTTTTTTTAATCTCCAATACCCTTTGGTATTGTATTAGCTCTTTTTCAGTCTCTAACCCACTTTCTATATGGAAAAAAAATCTTGGACTGGGCAGCTTTTCTTTGATCTGGTACCCTCCTAGGTTAATGTTACTTCTGATAATGGCTTTTGGGTTGCAGGTCTCACATTTGTGGAAGAAGATGGTTACCTTCTATTCTTTCCTAGGACTCTGGGATCTCACTGAAGTGGAATTTTAGTGATCTTGAAGGAAGTAAAATAGGATAATAAGCTAGAGACTCTCTGGGAATGAAGAATGCAGGGACAAAGTGTACAGCATCATCAATTGTGGTCAAATAAGGACTATCTAGGAAGGGGAAATTAGAGCTAAGATCTTTACAGGGAGAAGGATTCAATCTTAGCAAATCTATGGCAAAGACTACAGACAGAGGGAAGAGTAAAGACCTAGGTTCTGAGAAATGTAAATAGAAAATCAGTGCAGTAACAATAGCAAACAAGGGGAGCATGATTTAAACAAGAACCTACTGTACAGCACAGGGAACTATACTCAATATTTTGTAGTAACCTAAAATGGAAAATAAACTAAAAGAGAATACACATATGTATACATGTATAACTTATATGTATATATGTATGTATGTGTACATGTATGTATATGTGTATGCATACACGAATCACTTTGCTGTATACCTGAAACTGACACAACATTTTAAATCAATTATGCTTCAATAAAAATAAAAATAATCAAACAAGTGAAAGGTATAAACAAAGGCCAGCCTACAGAGATCTTTGAAGCATCTAGACATTCTTTAGGTTTTATTATAATTGTAATGGGAAGTTCAGTTCATTTGTTCAGTCATGTCCGACTCTTTGCGACCCCATGAACCACAGCACGCCAGGCCCCCCTGTCCATCACCAACTCCCGGGGTTCACCCAAACCCATGTTCATCGAGTCGGTGATGTCATCCAACCATCTCATCATCTGTTGACCCCTTCTCCTCCTGCCCTCAATCTTTCCCAGCATCAGGGTCTTTTCAAATGAGTCAGCTCTTCACATCAGGTGGCCAAAGTACTGGAGTTTCAGTCCTTCAAAATCAGTCCTACCAATGAACACCCAGTACTGATCTCCTTTAGGATGGACTGGTTGGATCTCCTTGCAGTCCAAGGGACTCTCAAGAGTCTTCTGCAACACCACAGTTCAAAAGCATCCATTCTTCGGCACTCAGTTTCTTCACAGTCCAACTCCCACATCCATACATGACCACTGGAAAAACCATAGCCTTGACTAGACAAACCTTTGTTGACAAAGTGATGTCTCTGCTTTTTAATGTGCTGTCTAGGTTGGTCACAACTGTCTTTCCAAGGAGTAAGCATCTTTTAATTTCATGGCTGCAATCACCATCTGCAGTGAAGTTAGGCAACACTGAATCTTAAGGGAGGAGGGTTCAGGATGGGGAACACATGTATACCTGTGGCGGATTCATTTTGATATTTGACAAAACTAATACAATTTGTAAAGTTTAAAAATAAAAATAAAATTAAAAAAAAAAGATAAAAACCAAGAATTGAGGATTTCAAATGATTTTGTTTTAGCTAATTATTAAGGACATATGCATTCGTGTTTAGTCATGTCAAACTTTGCAACCCTATGGACTGTAACCAGACAAGCTTCTCTGTCCATGGGATTCTCCAGGCAAGAATACTGAAGTGGGTTGCCATTTTCTACTCCAATTAAGGCCATAAGTTCAGTTCAGTTCAGTTCAGTTGCTCAGTCGTGTCCAACTCTTTCCAACCCCATGAATCAGCACGCCAGGCCTCCCTGTCCAACTCCCAGAGTTCACTCAGACTCACGTCCATCGAGTCAGTGATGCCATCCAGCCATCTCATCCTCTGTCATCCCCTTCTCCTCCTGCCCCCAATCCCTCCCAGCATCAGAGTCTTTTCCAATGGGTCAACTCTTCACATGAGGTGGCCAAAGTATTAGAGTTTCAGCTTTAGCATCAGTCCTTCCAAAGAAATCCCAGGGCTGATCTCCTTCAGAATGGACTGGTTGGATCTCCTTGCAGTCCAAGGGACTCTCAAGAGTCTTCTCCAACACCACAGGTCAAAAGCATCAATTCTTCAGTGCTCAGCCTTCTTCACAGTCCAACTCTCACATCCATACATGACCACTGGAAAAACCATAGCCTTGACTAGATGGACCTTTTTTGGCAAAGTAATGTCTCTGCTTTTCAATATGCTGTCTAGGTTGGTCATAACTTTTCTTCCAAGGAGTAAGGCCATACTGCTGCTAAGTCACTTCAGTCGTGTCCGACTCTGTGCGACCCTGTAGACGGCAGCCCACCAGGCTCCCCCATCCCTGGGATTCTCCAGGCAAGAACACTGGAGTGGGTTGCCATTTCCTTCTCCAATGCATGAAAGTGAAAAGTGAAAGGGAGGTCGCTCAGTTGTGTCCAACTCTTCGAGACCCCATGGACTGCAGCCCACCAGGCTCCTCCATCCATGGGATTCTCCAGGCAAGAGTACTGGAGTGGGGTGCCACCGCCTTCTCCATAGGACATGGCTAATTCCCTGCTGCTATAGAGTACGTTAATGTTCAGGAATAAAATCAATTTATTGTGTGTGTGTGTATGCTCTGTTGTGTCCAACACTTTGTGACTTGTGCACTGTAGTCTGCCAGGCTTCTCTCTCCATGAAACTTCCCAGGCAAGAATACTGAAGTGACTTGCCATTTTATTGCTTTCCACTAAAATAGTGAGGACTGCTACTCATATAACTTGCATAAATTTGACATCTGTGGGCTGTTTCTTCTTCCTCACCTGGGAAGCCTAACATCAAAATACAAGACAAGATCAAATAAGAACTTGGAAAGTTCCCATATTGTTTCTTTGTGCCTTGGAACATAGTTACTCTGGTTATGAGTTTAAAGCTCATGAACGTGGAAGATGTGGGCCCATATATGTCTAGCTTAAATTTTAAAATAAATATGACCATGACCAGAGGTTAACCAAATAGTCATGTTAGGATAGGACACATGGGCTGTGAGGAATGTTCCACCAACAGGTGTCTTTGAGGAGTTTCAGACAGTACCATAGAGAATATGCTTCTTCTCCCCATTTTAGACTCTCCTATTTTCTCTCCTTACATTTCCACGAGAACACTGACGCATTTTCATGACCATAGTTTTGATTAACCATATGCCCAAACATGCACACTTAAATTACCTTCCTTAGTTGGATATTTCTTATATTATTTGTTGGTCTTAGTTCATGAGATGCTGTTTGTGCTAAGCTAGGTTATAAACTCCAAAGAGATTCCCATTCTAATCCCTAGAGTGTGTGAGTATGGATAAAGCATCTACCTACAATGCAGGAGATCCGGGTTCAATCCCTGGGTCAGGAAGATCTCCTGGAGAAGGAAATGGCAACCCACTCCAGTATTCTTGCCTGGAAAATCCCATGGATGTAGGAACCTGGTAGGCTACAGTCCATGGGATCTCAAAGAGTAGGACACGACTGAGCAACTTCACTTTCACTTTTCACTTTCACATGATAAAAAGGACTTCGCACATGTGATTAAGTTAAGGATCTTGAGATGGAGAGATTAGCCATGTGGGACAAGGTAGTCATAAGGCTACAAATAAGAGGGAGACAGAAGGGTCAGAGGACATGTGATGATGGATGCAAAGATCAGTGAATCAGAGAGAGATTTGAAGATGATAGGTTGATGGCTTTGGAAATTAAGGATGGGGCTTCAGGCTAATGAAAGAAGGTGTCTAGAAGCTGGAAAATGCAAGGCAAGGAGTCTCCTCTAGAGTCTCTGAAAGGAACTAGCTTTGGTGACACCTTAAATTTAGTTCAGTAAGACTGATTTTTATTTTCCTGCCTTTGGAATTGTAAGATAATAGCTTTGTTGTTTAAACTGTCACACTTATGTTAATTTGCAGCAGAAGCAATAGTAAAATAATACATTGTCATTTCTTTCCCATTCAACATTTTTATTCCATTCCTCTCTTTGTGCTGTTGGGATCACTTAGTTAGCAGCTGATCTTACACTACAGTAGTATCACATAACTTTATTTTATTAAATTTTATTGGAGTATATTTGATTTACAATGTTGTATTAGTTTCAGGTGTACAGTAAAGTGACTCAATTACATGTATACATATATTCATTCCTTTTCAGATTCATTTCCTGTTTAGGTTACTATAGAATACTGAGTAGAATTCCCTGTGCTGTACAGTAGGTCCTTGTTGGTTATCTATCTTGTAAGTAGTAATATGTCCATGTTAACCCCACTCTCCTGGTCTATATCTCCCCTCAATGTTACCCTTTTGATAACTATGTTTGTGTTCTATATCTGTAAGTCTGTTTCATCACTTTTAGTTTGCATTTATTTTATTATGTTTTGTAGTCAGTTTTAATGTATTAATATACTTTCTTTTTTCCACTTTAGCTTAAGGTATGAGGTGTTGCCAAGAGGGTGGGAGACCCACTAATCCTTTGTTCTACAATAGATAGTTCCAGAAGCAATGTCAGGAGGAATTGAGACTAAATCTCAGAAACATTAATCCATAAACCCGACTGTCATTAGTAGAAGCTAATAATTGACTGATGGCTAAGGAATCAACTATTCTTTCTGAGGCCAATTTGATAAAAGGAGACAGGATGCCAGAAATGAGTTGAGTTCCGGGAATTCAATGGAGAGACAGAGGGAGCTTCCAGGAAGGCAGGCTAGTGAGGAAGATGCTGGTAGAAGCCCAGAAAGAAGGCAGACACAAAGCAAAAGACTGAGAATCAGGCAGCAGAAAATTCAACCTAGAGGATAATAAAAGAGAAGCAGTCTCTTTGTCCTGAGACCAAAACTAAAGAGATAGTTAGCATATCTCTTCTTTGTGTATATACATATTAAAAAATAATTCAGGAAGACAAAGGCTCTTGGCAGCATATGGGACAGTAGTTGGCCTCTCAAAACCCATGTTGCTTTCACTACTTTCCTGTTCTCTTACAGTTGTAATTTCATATGTACAGATACTCACTGGATCAAATTAAATACATTTTCTTCTGTATTTGCATTAAGTAAAGTTTGGAGTTAATACTATTGAGTCATAGTGAATAATCCTATTATTAGCCAAATGTCTGCTTATGTCATTAGCAAGCCATGGATAAAACTACTGACCTCACACACACACACAAATGAGATATTAGCCTAAAAGTACAGCTGACATAGGTTAAGCCATAACTGTGATACTTTACTGTCTGAACCATAATATTTAGCTCAAAGGGTGGAATTCTCCAGTTCAATCCAATTTTAGTGGAAATGTATGGGTTTGTGGTCAATACCAATTAAGAATAAACACCCTAGATCACTTAATCTCTTTCTCTACAGGTCAAACATTCATTTCACTGAGTTGTTAGTGCCAGCAATTCAATTAAAGAAGGAAAAGAAAGAACTATGCATTGCAATAAACTTTAGTATCTGAAATAGCTTAATAAAATGAACATAATCTCAAAAGTGTTTTCCCTTCCAATGTGCAAGTTTTAATTACTCCATTTTGAATTAAAAAGAACTTGTTAAAAATGTCTAATTGCCATTTCCAACTGAATGATGTCCTAGGACTGCTGGGCCTTGCTTCTCTTTAAAGCACTTTGGGCTTGTATTTATAGGTCTTACAAGAAAGAACTGCAGAAGATTAAGAATAGCAATTAGTCCTGAATGCCTACATGTCAGGAGAGGAGCAGAGCTCTGGAGAATGATGCAAAGGCAGGGTGTGGGCAATTGGTTAGGTTCATGTTATACAGTAGGAGGCCCTGGGTAAGTGTCCCATAAATAATATATCTTCCCTTTATCTTTAACAAAAATCAAGCTTAATTAGCCAAGAGAAATGGAAATCAATCTGATGTATATATGCAAGTAAGGGAAGCATGAGGTGCTTTTTATAATTATGTTTTCTTTTTTATGCTTTATTTTCTCATTAAAAATATAGAACAAAGGTAAATAAAAATAAATCACTCACAATCCCATGACTCTTGTGTACCAATATTATTATGCTTTTCTACTAAAAAAAGTTCATTTTCACTGCTGATAATTCAGAAGAGGTAAAGAATAAATTAATTTATTACACAAAGATGAAAATTTGTTTGAGGAAGACATTTAAGATGTTGAGCTGCTTTCAGGGGTTTTTGATGACCTCCATGAACACTGTGGCATTGATTAGGGCAGACACTATCTCAATAAATGTTGGATTAGGGGACAATGTGGGGATAAGACTAAGGGAACAGCTATTACTCTTGAGGGTGGGTTCAGCAAACCAAGCAGTAGTGATTCTAGGCAGTAACACTCTGAATCCTAAGGATCTGTCCATGCCCGTGATGCATGGAGATGCAGGAAGCCAAGTTTCTTCAGGGAAGGGATAATTATGCAAGAAAAATGCCTTACAGAATTGACCAAGTCTGCTGAGTTTCCTTATTAACAGGGACATTAAGAGTTTGGAACAGGAAACCAAGGACATAGCCTGCTGCTGCTGCTGCTAAGTCACTTCAGTCGTGTCTGACTCTGTGCCACCCCATAGATGGCAGCCCGCCAGGCTCCCCCATCCCTGGGATTCTCCAGGCAAGAACACTGGAGTGGGTTGCCATTTCCTTCCCCAATGCATGAAAGTGAAAAGTGAAAAGTCGCTCAGTCATGTCCGACTCTTTGCAACCCCATGGACTGCAGCCTACCAGGCTCCTCTGTCCATGGGATTTTCCAGGCAAGAGTACTGGAGTGGGGTGCCATTGCCTTCTCCGGAGGACATAGCCTAGACATGTTTAAAACAGAGGCATAAAGGCTAAAGAAGCCTGGGTTTCAGGACCAGTAATGTTAAAAGATTAATTCTAAGCACCATTGACTGCGAATTGTGTGACAGATGGTCTAAATACAATGTGAGTACTGCCCTGGGCTGAAATGAGCTGGCACATTGAATGTTCTTCATGGCTGTTTCTCTCCCCCATTGCAGGTACACACCATGAGGGCAGGGAGTTTTGTCAGTTTAGTTTTGTGTAGTATCTGTAATGACCAGAAGAGAGCTTGGAAATTTGTAGCTACTCAGTAAGTATTTTCTCAGTTGATTAGTCACGTAATTAATTCAGCAGATAAATGTGTGTCACATCACTAGATATCCAGTGAAGCTTTAAAAAGCTAATGATACAGAGTGTCAGGATGAGGCAACAGGGCAAGCACAGGCAATCGAATGAGATGAGATGCTTTCTCAGGTCCACTGTTCAACATGTGTATGTCATGGACATGATAGCTAATTTATCTTTACCTCACCTTTCTTGTTCTTAAAAAAAGAACTCTGACTCCAGTCAGGCAGCTCTAATTCTGTGCCTGGTTCTGTCTCCGATGCTTTGCAGGTCATGAGACACTTTACTTAACCTTTGTGTTCATGATTCAGGCCCTCTTTGTATAAAATATGTACACTAATTATATGCCCTTCAAAGGTTTGCTGTGAGTTGGCAAAAGTTTGGAAAATTTTAAACATGCATAATCCATTGCATATAGGTACAGGCAAATCTCGGTTCTTAATTTTACTAATAAGTATTTTATAGTTAATCATATTTTTGACCAAAAAAAAAAAAGTTCACAGAAGAACTCCTGTAGAACCTGTATCTCTTTTTTTAAGCTCCTCCCTTCTTATTAGTTTTTAAATGGAATATAAGTTTCCATGAATACAAGAGGCATATCTTTCTCCCACATTATTTTATCCTCCATTAGCAAGCACAATGTCTAGAATATAGGAGGCACTTAGTAGATATTTGTTGTTGTTTGGTCTCTAAGTCATGTCTGACTCCTTTGCATCCCCATGGACTGTAGCCCACAGGCACCTTTGTCCATGACAAGTATACTGGAGTGGGTGCCCATTTCCTTCTCCAGAATAGACATTACTAAAGAATTAATAAAATGGTGATAGTGGTTCTAAAAAACTTTTTAAATAAAGTCCTATAAAAATAGGGGTTATTTTATTTTCATTTGTGGGGCCATTTACTTAGTATTTGGAGTCTTCTAGACTAACAAGCAATGGCACCCCACTCCAGTACTCTTGCCTGGAAAATCCCATGAACAGAGGAGCCTGGTGGGCTGCGGTCCATGGGGTCGCAAAGAGTTGGACACAACTGAACGACTTCACTTTCACTTTTCACTCTCATGCATTGGAGAAGGAAATGGAAACCCACTCCAGCGTTCTTGCCTGGAGAATCCCAGGGACGGGGGAGCCTGGTGGGCTGCCATCTATGGGGTGGCACAGAGTCGGACATGACTGAAGTGACTTAGCAGCAGCAGCAGCAGACTAACAGGATTTTATTTTTCCTTCCATCATTTTCTTAGCTGTGGTGATGGTAGTAAATGCATTCTTTGATGCTTGCAAGAAGTCTTTTTAAAAAAGGAAAACAAGCTCTTTATATGACATAGAATAGACAATACATAGTTTTATCCTTAAGATAGGAAGTCAATCTAAAACAAACAGGAGGAAAATGACACACATAACAAAGAGATACCATGGGACAGTTTATTATTTATTCATGAATTCATGTATTCAACAGATATTTAGGGATACATAGTATTCATCAGGTTCTAGCTACAAAGATAAATTGTCAGTCTCCAAAAGTTTAAAGAAATCATAAAATTATGTAATGGAAGACATAAACAATTGAATAGTAAGATAAATGATGTTACAGAGATGAGGAAAGAAATGGAAAAAAATTGTTTTCTCTAAATAGATGTTACAAACAGTTTCATGCATGAAATAATGCTTAGCATTAAAAGATGACTATGGTTTTCCCTTGTCACTCAGTGATAAAGAATCAGCCTGCCAATGCAGGAGACAGGGGTTCAGTCTCTTGGTTGGGAGGATCCCTGGAGGAGGAAATGGCAACCCACTCCAGTATTCTTGCCTAGGAAATTCCGTGGGCAGAGAAGCCTGGCAGGTTGTAGCCTGAAAGTGAAAGCCGCTCAGTTGTGTCAGACTCTGCAACCCTATGGACCATAGAGCCCATGGAATTCTCCAAGCCAGAGTACTGGAGTAGGTAGCCGTTCCCTTCTCCAGGTAGATCTTTCCAACTCAGGGATCGAACCCAGGTCTCCTGCATTGCAAGCAGATTCTTTACTACCTGAGCCACAAGGGAAGCCCAAGCATACTGGAGTGGGTAGCCTTCTGCAGGGGCTCTTCCCAACCCAGGAATCAAAGCAGGGTCTCCTGCATCACAGGCAAATTCTTTACCAACTGAGCTACTGGGGAAGCCCAGGTTACAGTCTATGGTCTACGGGGTTGCAAAAAAGTCAGACATGATTTAGTGACTAAACAGCAACATAAAATTTGTAAGTGTCCAAATCAGATATCCCAGTCAGAGTAAACAGCATCTGCAAAAATTACAAATGTGTGAAACCACAGCCTCAGTAAGGAATCATGCATATAGTGCAAGATCCTGGTATGTAAATAAGGAGGTGAGAATGTTCAGCATACGTAATATCTATTCAGTGATGGGGAAAAGAAAATTCTTCAGTATTTTTGACTACAGAGAGTTGTGTTTGCCTATGAAAAGGATAAGTATGGCATGAGTATGAAGGGTTAATTTATTTTGATTAGATAGGTAGTTGATGGTGGAAGCATAAGAACTAGCAAGAAAGGTACTGTTGAAGATTATATATTTCAGGAGGTATAAATTCAAGCAAGGTGATGGAAGAGGAGATGGAGAAGAGACAGTATAGCTAGCAGAAGTGAGATCATCTCTGGTACAGATAATATGGGTCTTCCTGAGAAACTGGCCTCTTCATGACTCTTAGAACAGACTGCTATATCATAATCCCATGTATAGGGTGGTTTAAACAATAGACATTTATTTCTCAAGGTTCTGGAAACTGGAAAGTCCAAGATCAACAGGTAGGCTGATTTATTTCTGGTTGAAGACTATGCTCTTAATCTGTAGATGACTCCTTTTTCTCCGTGTCCTCAAGAGGCAGAGAGAGAGTGAGACAAAGAGAGAAAGCCAGAGAGAGTGCATGTGGGCCCTCGGGTCTCTCCTTATAAGGTCACTGATCACATATTGGGGACTTCCCCTTCATAAATGTGACTAAACCTACTATTTTCCCAAGAACCCACCTTCAAATACCACCATGACGCTATGGAATGGGGTAATAAATTTCAGTACATGGATTTTAGAGGCACACAAACATGAAGTCCATAACAATGAGCTACTGTTACCAATACTTATAATTATTTGTTTGGTTTGTTTGTTCTTTAAGCTTCATGGTCTTTGGGAAATCTGTATGTAGATTTAGGGGGAAACAATTACTGATACCATCTCTACGTTAATGTCTCTCATTGTGAAAGCCCAGAAACTAGATCCTTTTTCTACCCAACCATCAGTTTAGTTCAGTTCAGTCACTCAGTCGGGTCCAACTCTGTGACCCATGAATTGCAGCACGCCAGGCCTCCCTGTCCATCACCATCTCCTGGAGTTCACTCAAACCCACGTCCATTGAGTCGGTGATGCCATCCAGCCATCTCATCCTCTGTCATCCCTTTTTCCTCCTGCCCCCAATCCCTCCCAGCATCAGAGTCTTTTCCAATGAGTCAACTCTTCGCACAAGGTGGCCAAAGTACTGGAGTTTCAGCTTTAGCATCATTCCCTCCAAAGAATACCCAGGATTAATCTCCTTCAGAATGGACTGGTTGGATCTCCTTGCAGTCCAAGCATAGTCACAGCTAATTATTTTAGTTGTGAATCTTGAAAAATGTATGAAGAAGATGGGACAGTGTTCAGGAGGTGAGAGCCACTGCAGGGCCTGCAGCAATATTGGTACAGCCCAAACTGTTCCAATGATATAGCCTTGGCTGTAGTTTCTGCTGTTCCAACATGGAGATAACTTGATTGTTGTCCTCATTTTCTGAGTTTTATGCTCCATTCTCCTAACAGGTCTTTGAGCTCCCATCTTCTTTTAATAAATTCTTTTCCTACTTAAGATAGCTTGGGCCAATTTTTCTTTTTTATAATCAAACCCCTAACATATCCAGTCTTCTACCTCTTTTACTTATGTGAATGTGCTCCAATCTCTGAAAACTCTATAATTGATGCCAAGAATGTAAGAGCTTTATGATCATAGTCTTATCAGAAAGAGTGAAAGAAAACCAACATTCTCTTTATCTTAACAATTAAATTTAATAGCCCTACAACACTGATTTGAAATCAGTACATTTTTTATTCTTTTTTCCTGTCATTAATCTCTTTCCTCCTTATTATGATTTTTATACGAACTCAGTAGTACTGAAATTCTCAATTTCTGACCTTTGTCCTCCTCTGCCGGGGACCAGCCCCGGCTGATCCAGGGTATTCGAAGGAGAGACAGCGTAGGCGAAGATCAGGAAACAATTGCTTAATTAAATGTTAATTAAGGATATAAAGAGTAATAGAATGAGGATAGCTCAGTAAAATTCAGTGAAGAAAAGAGGCTGAAATAAGGATAGCTCAGTGAGGAAATTCAGTGGAGAAAAGAGGCTGAATAATTCAGCCAGAAGGTAAGAGAAAGAACGACATGGTGAGACCAAGTTTCGGTGAACAAGGCCCGCACTTTATTTTTCAAAGTAGTTTTTATACCTTAAGTTATGCATAGAGGATAATGGGGGAAGGGGTAGAGTCCTGCAGCAAGCCAGGCTTTCTTCCTGCAAACTTATCATATGCAAAAGCTTAGGTGATTTGCATCATCTTCTGGCCCGGAGGCCTGTTAACATTTTAAGACCTTTTCTTCAGAAAACTTATTTTTCTCTAAAGGTGATTGGTCAGGAGCCACCCTCCCAAAGCATTAGATAAAGTTGCATTCCTACAGAGCAAAGGTGTGGTGGGCTATAACAAGAAAAAGAATTAACTCAAGGGTCCCAGGTTACAAACATTAAAGCTACTATTTACACCAACTATATTAATCAATACACTGCCAGGGACACAGCAGGTAAGGGATATGGAAACTTAGCAGCAAACATTGGCCCAACAAGTGAAAATCCCTTCACCAATACAATTTCTAATCAATCTTTTAACTATTCAAAAGAATCTGTGTTTAGACAGTTTAGAACATCTCCTGCCTCTCACAGTTGGGAGGCTCTGAACAATCACATGTGGCCGGAAAAACCTATTCAGGCAGGCTAGAGGATTTCCAAAGGAGTTTGTAGGTTAAACACTGTCACACCCAGGAATTATTAACTGGAGCTGTAAGCTAACTTTTTTCAGAGAGGTAGTGGGGGACAGCCCCCCGTAAAGTCAGAGGTGTAGGTGAAAGCACAAAGCAGAAAGTAGGCAGACTCTGGTTTTGGGTGTAAATGCTCGAGAATTCCCAGGGGGACTCCTGAGGCTCGATCCCGCCTTTGCGTGTGCTGAGCCTCTTTCCTCATGACCTTTGTCATGGGCGGAGCTCCTCACGGTGGCTACCGGCATGATAGAATTCCAGTTGAGCTATTCCAGATCCTGAAAGATGATGCTGTGGAAAGTGCTGCACTCAATATGCAATATGCACTCAATATGCAATATGCTGGCTCCCGGCACTCCTCCTTTCTTTACTACAAATCACGCCTTTCTAGATGACTTCTTTGAGCTTTTTCCACAACCATACTGCTTCTGGTCACATGATACCAAAAAAAAAAAAAAAAGGAAAAAAACTAATAAGAGATTTTGGCTTCACATTTAGGCTGTTTCCCAATAGAAATAATATATACTTAAGATTGGGACAATACACAAATCTATTTCTTCACTCATTGTTGAGCTAGACCAGACTCAGAAGACTAATTTTAAAGATGATAGAAGTAGTGAAATTTATAGACATGGCTAAACTTCAAGAAGAATGATGCTCCTCGCTGAACATGGACTTCATTGAGTCTTTGGCCATAAGGTACTTAGATGGATATAGTTGTTGTTGTTCAGTCACTAAGTTGTGTCCAATTCTTTTCAATCCCATGGACTAGAGCACACCAGGCCTCCCTGTCCCTAACTTTCTCCCAGAGACTGCCCAAGATCATATCCATTGAATCAGTGATGTCATCGAACCATCTCATCCTCTACCACCCTCTTCTCCTTTTGCTTTCAATCTTTCTCATAATCAGGATATAATATGTCCTCCCATAATGATAAATTTGTCAGGCCAATGTTTATTGTAGGCTAGATATATTTTAGGCATTGGTAGCTTACAGTGAACGATGTTGGATTCACGATCTCTGAAGAAAAATATTTAGCTTCTGGCCCAAGCTCAATCACTCACAACTTTTGTATAGCAGTTTTATTACAGTGAAAAAGGGACAGGGGGATGCTCTTATCAAGTCTTATCAAGGTCTTACATACTTTTACCAGACCCACTCACAAAACATACATCATAAGATAGTAAGATTAGTCAGAAGGTTCTTAATAAGAAGGAGAGACATGCCCTCAAGCAAGATACATCGTTGTCATAGAATCATTCAGTTCAGTCCAGGCCCTCAGTCTTGTCTGACTTAGCAACTCCATGGACTGCAGCACGCCAGGTTTCCCTGTCCATCACTGGCTCCTGGAGCTTACTCAAACTCATGTTCATTGAGTCAGTGATTCCATCCAACCATCCCATCTTCTGTCATCCCCTTCTCTTCTCACACTCAATCTTTCCCAGCATCAGGGTCTTTGCCAGTGAGTCAGCTCTTCACATCAGGTGGCCACAGTATTGGAGTTTCAGCTTCAGCATCAGTCCTCCCAATGAATATTCAAGACTGATTTCCTTTAGGATGGACTTGTTGGATCTCCTTGCAGTCCAAGGGGCTCTAAAGAGTCTTCTCCAACACCACAATTCAACATCATCAGCTCTTTGGTGCTCAGCTTTGTTTATAATCCAACTCTCACATCCATACATGACTACTGGAAAAAATATATAGTTTTGACTTGACAGACTTTTGTCATCAAAATAATGTCTCTGCTTTTTAATATGCTGTCTAGGTTGGTCAAAGAATTTCTTCCAAAGAGCAAGCATCTTTTAATTTCATGGCTGCAGTCACCATCTGCAATGATTTAGGAACCCCCAAAACAAAGTCTCTCACTGTTTCCATTATTTCCCCATCTATTTGGCATGAAGTGATGGAACCAGATGCCATGATCTTAGTTTTTTGAATGTTGAGTTTTAAATCAACTTTTTCACTCTCCTTTTTCACTTTCATCAAGAGGTTCTTTAGTTCTTCTTCACTTTCTGCCATAAGGGTGGTGTCATCTGCATATCTGAGGTTATTGATATTTTTCCTGACAATCCTGATTCCAGCTTGTGCTTCTTCTAGCCCAGAGTTTCTCATGATGTACTCTGCATATAAGTTAAATAAACAGAGTGACAATATTCAGCCTTGATGTACTCCTTTCCAAATTTAGACCCAGTCTGTTGTTCCATGTCCAGTTCTAACTGTTGCTTCTTGACCTGCATATAGATTTCTCCGGAGGCAGGTTAAGTGGACTGGTATTCCCATCTCTTGAAGAATTTTCCACAGTTTGTTTTGATCCACAAAGTCAAAGGCTTTGGCATAATCAATAAAGCAGAAGTTGATGTTTTTCTGGAACTCTCTTGGCTTTTTTGATGATCCAAAGGATTGTTGACAATTTAATCTCTGGTTCCTCTGTCTTTTCTAAATCCAGCTTGAACATCTGGAAGTTCATGGTTCATGTACTGTTGAAGGCTGGCTTGGAGAATTTTGACCATTACTTTGCTAGATTGTGAGATGTATGCAATTGTGCCATAGTTTGAACATTGGCATTTCCTTTGACATTGCTTTTATTTGGGATTGGAATGAAAACTGACCTTTTCCAGTTCTGTGGCCATTGCTGAGTTTTCCTAATTTGCTGGTGTATTGAGTATTGCACTTTCAAGACATCATCTTTTAGGATTTGAAATACCTCAACTGGAATTCCATCACCTTCACTAACTTTGCTCATAGTGATGCTTCCTAAGGCCTAGTTGACTTCACATTCCAGGATATCTGGCTCTAGGTGAATGATCACACCATCCTGATTATCTGGGTCATGAAGATCTTTTTTGTATAGTTCTTCTTTGTATTCTTGCCACCTCTTCTTAATATCTTCTGCTTCTGTTAGGTCCATACCATTTCTCTCCTTTATTGTGACTATATTTGCATGAAATGTTCTCTTGGTATCTTTAATTTTCTTGAAGAGATCTCTAGCCTTTCCCATTCTATTGTTTTCCTCTATTTTGTTGCATTTATCACTGAGGAAGGTTTTCTTATCTCTCTGCTATACTTTGGAATTCTGCATTCACATGGGTGTATCTTTCCTTTTCTCCTTTGCCTTTCACTTCCTTTCTTTTTCAGTTATTTGTAAGGGCTCTTCAGACAACCATTTTGCCCTCTTGCATTTCATTTTCTTAGGGATGGTCTTGATCACTCCCTCCTGTACAATGTCATGGACCTCTGTCCATAGTTCTACAGGCACTTTGTTTATCAGATCTAATCCCTTGGATCTATTTGTCACTTCTACTGTATAATCAAAAGGGATTTGATTTAGGTCACACCTGAATGGTCTAGTGGTTTTCTCCACTGTCTTCAATTTAAGTCTGAATTTGGCAATAAGGAGCTCATGATCTGAGCCACAGTCAGCTCCCAGTCTTATTTTTGATGACTGTACAGAGCTTCTCCATCTTTGGCTGCAATTAATATAATCAATCTGATTTTGGTATTGACCATCTGGTAATGTCCATGTGTAGAGTCTTCTCTTGTATTGTTGGAAGAGGGTATTTGTTGTGACCAGTGCATTCTCTTGGCAAAACTTTATTAACCTTTGCCCTGTTTCATTCTGTATTCCAAGGCCAAATTTTCCTGTTACTCCAGATGTTTCTTGACTTCCTACTTTTGCATTCTAGTCCCCTGTAATGAAAAGGACATCTTTTTTGGGTGTTAGTTCTAGAAGATCTTGTAGGTCTTCAGAGAACTGTTCAACTTGAGCTTCAGCATTGCTGGTTGGGGCATAGGCTTGGATTACCGTGATATTTAATGGTTTGCCTTGGAAACAAATAAAGATCATTCTGTTGTTTTTGAGATTGCATCCAAGTACTGCATTTTGGACTCTTTTGTTGACTATGTTGGCTACTCCATTTCTTCTAAGGGATTCTTGCCCACAGGAGTAGATATATTGGTCATTTGAGTTAAATTCACCCATTCCAGTCCATTTTAGTTCACTGATTCCTAAAATGTTGATATACACTCTTGTCATCTCCTGTCTGATCACTTCCATGGAACCATTAGAATAGAGCTTAAGGAAAAACATACCCTTGAGCAAGATGTGTTGTTTCGTTGTATAATTATTAGCTCTGGGTGTAAGGAAAGTTAGTCCTAAAGATCGTTGTCATAACAACTCAGAGTTTAAGAAAAAGCTTCTCATGTGACTAAGATGAAGGAATGAGGGGGAAAAAAAGTTTATCCATTTTCTCCCCCTTCTCCTTCTTGAGAACCTTGGACTCCTTCCTCCTTGAGCCCCCCAGACTCCTTACCAACCTATCTAAGAATTTAAGAAGTAACCCTCTAAGCATCATCCTATGTGATGGGATTTAGTCATGAGAAAGAAAGACTATATTTAAAGACCATACACTCTAATAAAGAAGGAAGGAATCAATAATCTAATAAATGGATAATATGATTTCAGTTAATGGCAGGTTATTGGAAGAAAAAAAAAACAACATGGCGATAGAATAACACAAGATACTTAGGAGAGTGTGTAGGTTCTTTCAGTGTAAAAAGATGATATTTACACAAAAATATGAATGCTAAAGAGACATAAAACCAACTATCCCCAAACAGAAAAATGTTTCAAGCATATGCATGGACTATAAAAGGGATAATCTTAATAAGTCCAAATTCGCTCTGCTTGCTGCATCATAGGCCAATAAATCTGGAGATAAGGTGCTGACTTTATTGAAGTATAACTTTTTGAAGAGCTTTCTGACTGAGAAGATGGTAGACTAATGTCTCAGAGTAACCATCTTGTCTAAACCTGGATGTCAGGTTCTTTTATGGATCATAGATAGAGGGAGGTGAGGAAACCAAGTAAAAAGGCTATTTAATTCTTGCAAATATCTCCTAGAATGGCAAGCCTCAGGCAGGAGATGTGTTAATTATTTGTTTCTTCCCTGCAATCTACAGGTGAACAGAGTTATGCACAGAGACACTTTAGTTTAACAGTCAAGCAGAGGGGTGCAGGGTTCCCTGAGGCATGGCTTATGTATGCTTGTAATAACAAAAGCAGTAAAACAAGCATTAAAACTAGAGGAACAGATTTAGCATGGAGTCAAAATTAACTCTGTCCTAGTATTGTAAGCTAGGTTGCAATACTAGCTTATTTTCTTCAAAGTTAGCACCTTTGTGGCTGGAGAATTAAGATTAAAGTGGCTCTTAGGAAAAGCAGAAACTAAAAAAACAAGATCTTTGGTATGTTCTTCTTCCAGTAGGAAAAGTGAGTCCTCCCATCCAGGCTTCTGCAAATTTCTAGACATTTTTATGAAGGATGTGTAACACTATGAATAACTCTGCACAATTCACTCATCATCTAAGTGGAAAGGCACCACCTCTTCAAAAGGGGAAGCCAGAGGTTTAAGTTAATGATTAGTCTAGAATTCTAATTCCTGTCTCATAACTTACTTCAGATATGATCACAGCTGCTGTGAAAAATCCCAGAAAGTAGCTGTTGTGGTGGCAGTTTTTCACTTGCTAAGTAGTGTTCAACTCTTTGACCCCATGGACTGCAGCATGTCAGGTTTCTGTCCTTCACTACACCCAGGAGTTTACCCAAACTCATGTCCATTGAGTTGGTGATGCCATCCAACCATCTCATCCTTTGTCGCACCCTCCACCTCCTGCTCTCGGTCTTTCCCATGAGTCTATTCCCGTGAGCCTTTTTTAATTGGAAAAAGGGTCTTTTTCCATGAGTCAGCTCTTCACATCAGGTGGCCAAAGCTTTGGAGCTACAGCATTAACCCTTTCAATGAATATTCAGGGTTGATTTCCTTTAGGATTGACCAGGTTGACCTCCTTGCAGTCCAAAGGATTCTCAAGAGTTTTTTTTCTCCAGCACCACAATTCAAAAGCATCACTTCTTCAGCCTCATCCTTCTTTATGGTCCAGTTCTCAATCCATTCATGACTACTGGAAAAACCATGTCTCTGACCATACAGACAGAGAAGAGGCCAAAAGTCTGGTTATACTATAAATTGTATTTTGGTGAGTATGATTGCTTTTGTGTGGTGATGAGGTGGTTCTTAGCAACATTTAGCCATCTCAGGTCAGGGTCATCAAATTTTGAAGCTGAAGGAGGGCATCTCAAAATAAATACATTTGGATGTAGCTTCCTAGAAATAACCTAGGGTATTTGACCACTCCCTTTATATATGATAACATTATTTTCCTTGACATTCCTTTTTATTGTATCAGGCACTATATTGAATATTCTGTTGGCATTCCCTGTATTTTCTCATTTAATTATTATAACTATAGGGCAGTTATTAACTTACATTTTGTAGATGAATAAACTGAGGTCTGAGTGTTTGATTTTTCTTTTTTTTTCTCTAAATCACACAACTTGTAAATTACAAGATTTCAATTCAGATCTAACTCTAAAATATATAGTCTTGTCAATATACTCTTAAGCTTTACTTCAAAAGGAGGATTGTTTTTCAGATATGAGAAAAAGATTACATAGGCATTCATGAAGGGTATAAAGATATAAACTCTGGTTCTTTTTTCATACACATTTATTTGCATTTTCCAAACGTGGCTAGTTATTTATATTTAAGTTCTCCCACTGGAGAAAATCACATTTTGCCTTTTGAGCAAAGCTGCAAAGTCGGCTTATTTTATTACATTTTTGTCTTCTCAGAAAGACACTACGCAACTGGAATTTCATCTGTATCAATAGTTGGCTGCCAACACTTGGAGAATGCTGACGGTGGATCAATTTTAATTTACAGCCTATCTTGAAAGGCCATTTAAATAGTGGTAATTAAGAAGCAAAATATGAGGCTGGAAATGTAACAAAATGTGGATAGTTTTAAACTAATGAAGTTCTTGAAGCCCTTTCTCTACAAAGTCAAGATGTTTAAAATGAAGTTTCTCTGTATTATACATCACTATTTTGACAGAGTTAAGGAAAATCACTAGATTTCCAGTATTGGACTAGATTATATGCTTCTAAAATGCTGTTTCTTAGTATACTGCATTATCTTTTCATAATGAACATCTTACTGGTACCCTAATTTCAATATTTATATTCCCCCTTATCATAATTCCAGAAAGTAGAACCCATGTCCACCATTTTTTCCATAAATATAGAACCCATTTAGGCTTATGGTTGATGCTTAGTAATTATTTACTTAAATCATTGAGAGACAAAATAACTATATGAAAAAAGGAAGAGAGATCCATTTCCATATGCAAAGGTATCCATGGATTCATCCCTGAGTCTTTAAATGAGACAACCGTCAGCTTAAAAAGGATGTACAACATGAGAGTTGTAAGTAAAGTTTTATTTGGGGCAAAATCACTGCATTCCAGGAGATAGCACCTCAGATAGGTCTGAGAAACTGCTCCAAAGAGGTGGGGTGGAGGGAGTTTAATATGTGTGATTTTGGTGAAGGGGAAGTTCATGAAACCAAGCACTTACCTTACAAAATCTTTTCTGCTAGTCAGAAGGAGCTGATGTCACCATGAAGCGATTTAGATGCAAGGATTGGGATCATGAAATCAGTTCCTGAAAATATCTAACTGTCTAAAGACCTGTCCCACCAGTTTTTCTGGAGCACAGAGTGTCTCATTCTCCACCCTGAACTCCCTTCGGGGCACATTAAAGATCAACAGCAGAAGCAGCAGCACACATTCAATACTCACAGAGGCAGATGGCAAATGCCCTTGGCAAGCACCATTTTGTCTTTGACACAACAGCAAAAGAAAGACAAAACCATATGTGTGAAAATATTTCAGACTATACAAGTCTCAACATTTTAACTCTAGGTTTTGCAGCTAGTATGTTTGTTAGCTCCTATTAATGCTGAACCTTGATGACATCTTTTCTTGTCATCTTTGACTGTGTTTACACTTTTTATTTTGTTGGGGGGGTCAACCCCTGGTCAGTCTTTCTGATGAGCTTCCAGGACAAAGACCATCTTATTTCACCATCTTAATGTAACAAATCACTCTGTATATTAACTATTAGGTGTTTGGTCAACATTTGTTTTAGCTAAATTTCAGCATTTCTCATGACAGGCAGTGAAAAATTCTAGAATAAGAATCATAGTGTTCAAATCCCAGCTGCTTTTATCTTTTTTTCTCCTTGTATTTTGCTGTTGTACTTCTTAACAATGGATGAAGGAAGCTATTTCGAAGTCATTCTTGGAAAAGAACACAATGAAGGGTAAGAGCTTGTAATAACTTTAGGAGTTTCCTTTTAACAAATGTAAGTGGCACCAAGGAACATTCATGCAGATAAGGATAGGAGATGCAGTGCATACACAAACCTGTCACCGTATGAGGGGCATTACTGGAAATTGATTAGAGTGTCCTGTATTTTTAAATATTATCTACCCCATGCAAATTTAATAAGACCCCCTCCCCAGTCATTTCTAGATCATCAAGCAATAAGCAGAAGCTTTGTGTATTTCAGCTAAGCTAATGATACAACATCTCTACTCCTAAATTCTTCTCTAAATATTACAAAGTCTACTTTTTGTTTTCATTCAAAGTCTATTTGTCAGTTTGTTTCTTAACTCTGAAAGTTATTATGGCTTCTCAAGCTAACTTAACATGCTTTACACGCATTGTAGTGTCTTTTGCTAACATTTGCCATCTTGGTGAATAGGCTCACTTTTAAGCACAGCTTTACATTGGCAATGGCATACCAGCATAGAGATGCTCCAGTGAGGGATCAGAAACAGGTTTGTCTCCTCAATGGATAGGTGTTCATTCTTTTGCATTGTACTTGAATGCTTTCTCCATCAAACCTTCCTTAATGCCTTTAATGAGATGAGTTTTTCTATTTTTTTAAAATTCACTAGCCATTTATTTACATACCCCTTACAATCTTTGGGGTTTACCTGGTGGCTCAGAGGTTAAAGCATCTGCCTGCAATGTGGGAGACCTGGGTTCAATCCCTGGGATGGGAAGATCCTCTGGAGAAATAAATGGCAACCCACTCCAGTATTCTTGCCTGGAGAATCCCATGGATGGAGGAGCCTGGTAGACTGCAGTCCATGGGGTTGCAAAGAGTTGAACACGACTGAATGACTTCACTTACTCACTTACAATCTTTACGTTTACCTTCTACTTTTTGCACACAAATTAATCATTAACAGTAAAATCTTTCAGGGTAGGAATCTTTTATTCTGAATTCCTAATACTAACATATTACTTCATATAGAGTCACATTCTATAAATATTTTACATGAATGAATGAGTGAGTGAATAATTTACAAGAAAATGCTGTTGGATTTACCATGTACTATAGAGTATTTTTATGGCAAATAGATGGGGAAAAAGTGGAAGCAGTGACAGATTTCATTTTCTTGGGCTCCAAAATCACTGTGGATGGTGACTGATGCCATGAAATTAAAAGATGCTTGCTCCTAGGAAGGAAATGTATGGTAAACCTAGAAAGTAAATGCAAAAACAAAGACATCACTTTGCCAACAAAAGTCCATATAGTCAAAGCTATGGTTTTTCCAATAGTCATGCATGGATGTGAGAACTGGACCATAAAGAAGGCTGATGGTGGAAGAATTGATGCCTTCAAATTGTGGTGCTGGAAAGGACTCTTGAGAGTCCCTTGGACAGCAAGAAGATCAAACCAGTCAATCCTAAAGGAAATCAATCCGAATATTCATTGAAAAGACTGATGCTGAAGTTGAAACTCTCATACTTTGGCCATCTGATACGAATAGCTAGCTGACTCATTCGAAAAGATCCTGATGTTGGGAAAGATGGAAGGCAAAATGAGAAGAGAGAAGCCCAGAACAATATAGTTAGATAGCATCATTGACTCAGGGGACATAAATCTTAGCAAACTCCAGGAGATAGTGAAGTACAGTGATACCTGGTGTGCTGCAGTTCATGGGGTTGCAAAGAGTAGGACATGACTGAACAACAACAAGCAGAATATTTTTATTTTTGACTTCTGACTTTATTTCTAGTCATATTTAATTCTTATATATAGTGTCATTTGGGCTTTCTTGATAGTTCAGCAGTAAAGAATCTGCCTGTGATGCAGGAGACGTGGGTTCAACCCCTGGGTAGGGAAGATCCCTTGGAGAAGGGCATGGTGACCTACTCCAGTATTCTCACCTGGAGAATTCCATGGACAGAGGAGCCTGGCAGGCTACAGTCCGTAGGATCACTGAGTTGGACACAGCTGAAACAACTTAGCACACACACACATGTAGTGAAGTGAAGTGAACGTTGCTCAGCCGTGTCCGACTCTTTGCCACCCCATGGACCGTACAGTCCATGGAATTCTCCAGGCCAGAATACTGGAGTGGGTAGCCTATCCATTCTCCAGGGGATCTTCCCAACCCAAGGATTGAACCCAGGTCTCCCACATTGTAAGCAGATTCTTTCCCAGCTGAGCCACAAGGGAAACCCAAGAATGCTGAAGTGGGAAGACTATCCTTTCTCCAGCGGATCTTCCTGACCCAGGAATCGAATCAGGGTCTCCTGCATTGCAGGCTGATTTTTGACCAACTGAGCTACCAGGGAAGCCAAATAAAATTTAGCTAATTTGATTCTATGTCTCCTTGTAACTCTCTTGTGTGACCTATTTTGTTTTACTTTTTGTTTTTATGACTTTATTTCAACATGTAAATGGGGGGGAAAAAGTATTATGACGTGTATAAAATCTTACTAATTTAACAGTTAACTCTTCCCTCTAGGATGACCCACCTATGTGACCTAAAGAGCAAATAAAACAGAAATAGGCATCACTTTATTTTTCCCCAATATGCTTAACTGGCACTGAGATGTTTTGAATAATTTATGATGTTTACACAGAAGGAAAAAGACAGAGGATTTCATTTCTTATAATGAGTAGAACAAAGTGCAAAGATCAAATAAAGTCAAAGAAAAAAATCCAATAAATAATAAAAGACTAATGTAAATTAGCATTTGTTTTTGGAACGCCTTGCATTGTAAAGTCATAGATCATGTTCATAGAAATGAATAAAACTCCTTTCATTTCCTGTGCAACACTTCACTTTTTTTTATTATAGACACGTGGAACAGTCAATGTTGCAAAGTATTCAGGAGCTCACTTTCTCCAAGGAGGGCTTTGGGGTTTAGTTCCAGAAATTAGACTCTACTCACATAAGCAACATGAATAAGTACATATACACAAAATACCAAAGGTCACTTTTACCTGAATTTGAGGTGTGACTAGAACAAGTAGCAAAAACCAAAATTATATACCAGGTCTTGAGCAAAAGTTGTGAGAAAGGAAGGTAATGTATTGAAGTGAAGTGAAAGTCATTCAGTCATGTCTGACTCTTTGCAATCCCATGGACTATACAGTCCAAGGGATTCTCTAGGCCAGATTACTGGAGTGGGTAAGCCTTGCCCTTCTCCAGGGGATCTTCCCAACCCAGGGATTGAACCCGTGTCTCCAGCATTCCAGGTGGATTCTTTGCCAACTGAGCTATCAGGGAAGCTCAACTATATCAGCTAATGTATCAGATGTCTAAAAGACAATCTGGCAAACATTGTCACCCTCTCTTATCCAGTATTTTGACATGAAAAACATATAACTTCTAGTGGAAACCTACTTTGCAAAATGTGCTAATACCTCCAAAAAAGTGGCCAGCCATTACATGAACAGCAAGGAGCAAGATATGTCTCATCGCTAAGTAGTGGATGACACTGTCTTACACCTTTATTTAAAAAGAGACTCCTTTCTGTAGAGGTAAAACACAAAAAT
Source organism: Bos javanicus (assembly GCF_032452875.1). Taxonomy (NCBI): domain Eukaryota; kingdom Metazoa; phylum Chordata; class Mammalia; order Artiodactyla; family Bovidae; genus Bos; species Bos javanicus. The sequence continues at coordinate 107,592,566 of NC_083873.1, forward strand.
ATGGTGGAAATATTGTGCAATCTATAAACCACAAAGATGTGAGTGAAGATTTGGCTTGGCAGTTTCCTGTCTACTTTCAGGAATAGAATTTACAAGATCTTTACATCCCATCTCTTCACATATAATTTAAATCCTTCACTTATAAAACATCAAATCTCTTAACTTAAAATATCATTTGTTCTTCCTACCTTAACAGCAACGTAGATGTCCATCAGCAGATGAATGGATAAGAAAGCTATGGTACATATACACAATGGAGTATTACTCAGCCATTAAAAAGAATACATTTGAATCAGTTCTAATGAGGTGGATGAAACTGGAGCCTATTATACAGAGTGAAGTAAGCCAGAAAGAAAAACACCAATACAGTATACTAACGCATATATATGGAATTTAGAAAGATGGTAACAATAACCCTGTGTACGAGACAGCAAAAGAGACATTGATGTATAGAACAGTCTTATGGACTCTGTTGGAGAGGGAGAGGGTGGGAAGATTTGGGAGAATGGCATTGAAACATGTATAATATCATATATGAAACGAGTTGCCAGTCCAGGTTCGATGCACGACACTGGATGCTTGGGGCTGGTGCACAGGGATGACCCAGAGGGATGGTATGGGGAGGGAGGAGGGAGGAGGGTTCAGGATGGGGAGCACATGTATACCTATGGCGGATTCATTTCGATATTTGGCAAAACTAATACAATATTGTAAAGTTTAAAAATAAAATAAAATTTAAAAAAACCAGAAGTCAATGTGATAATATATACAAAGATGTAAATTGCTTTATACATATTACTACTTGAACACTCTCACCATCATTAATCTTCTAATCATGAAGCTTGTGACAAATATTTGGGCCTTTGGGAAAAAAAATTATATTTCTGTAACACTTCAGTTCAACTGGATTTGAAGTCTATTATTGTTTACTTAAGAAAATTAACAAAATAAGTTAGGAGAAAACTTAAAACAATATGAAGCACTAGAAGAAAACCAGGCACAGCATGTGTACGTGAAGAAAGAACACTGCACATGATTGTTATTACTGATATGAAGAAAACAAGAGAAGATTGCAGGGTAATCAGAGAAAGAAGACAAAGTGATGTAAAAACATTTGGATGAAAAGAATACATGTCAACTCTAGTTAGATTTATCTGAAGTGAATATGGTTTGATGTAATTGACATACTCTATATGAATAATGGTGGTATATACACAGAAGATAAATGTTTGATCACCACCAGAATGAAAGCGCAGATAAGATTCAGCTAATTCATAACCCTGATGTTTCTTTTTGAATTTGCTGATGAAAAATATTGGAAGAAACATTTAATGATGAAGTGCACATTGAGATGAATGCATGAAAGTTGGCCAGAAGCCACACCTTTGAACATAACATCATTTCCAAACATTAATCTATTGGGACCTTCTAAGATATTTCTGGAGGAAATTCTTACCTTGAAAAAGATAATATCATTTTGGACTGAAAAAGAAGTAGTTTGCACATAAAAACAAAAAACAAAAAACAAAAACTGATCTCTCCCAACTGGGGAATACGTATTGATTTTAATACTTGAGTACTATGGTTCCAAAGGTCAAACTCAAGAAAAAATTGTGGATGCAGTGGTCTCTGCAGAACACTGCAAGTATTATCAGTGTTTTCTATGTATCACAGTATCCCTTCACCTCATACTTAAGTAGAAACAGTCATTCTTCTCATAGAAACCCTCATCTTACTCACACAAACTTTAGTAATACTGATGATTATAGATGCATAGATGATAATTAACTATCTGGTTTATAAATTAATATGAATGAAATAATAGCCAGAAAGTCTCCCTTTCTCAAACTACTGCTATTTTTTTTTTTTTTTTACCAATTTAAAAATCCAGGTTTCTTTTGTCTTGACTTAAGTGAAAGTGTTAGTCAGTCATGTCCAACTCTATGCGACCCCATGGACTACAACCCGCTGGGCTCCTATGTCCATGGAATTCTACAGGCAAGAAATCTGGAGTGGGTACCCATTCTCTTCTCCAGGGAATCTTCCTGACCCACAGATTGAACCTGTGTCTCCTGCATTGCAGGCAGATTCTTTAGAGCCAACAGAGAAGGCAAACATCAGGCTTCTCTTGACTTAAGGCACTGCTTATTCTGTTAAAACTCATCTACTCTGAGAAAAAGAAAACCCTTCTCAGAATATATATAGACAATTAGTAAGAGAAAAAGACAATGCATAAAGAAGCAAGATGTCAATTGTAAAAGCCTACCCATGCTGATCACTGCTTTTATGATTACTATGGAATTATTGACCAGGGAGCAGGGCAGAGCTGTAAAGTGTGCTTCCTTTGGGGAATGCTGGTATATCCCACTTGTCTCATTATTCTGGTCATCTTGAGAGCCTTGAGGGTGGGAACCACATCTCATTCTTTTCACTTCTCCCACTGCTCTTGCTGAAGTCTTCATTACATATTGGTTTCTACGCAAGAAACAAATTAAAACATTTTCAGGTGAAAATTATGAGAAACTCCTAAGGGGCATGCTTCTTTTCTAGCTTGAAAAAGTCTATAAAAATGAGATCACCACAGAACTGGATGATGATTCTACACTCAGAGCCAGATTTTGTCCTAGTGCAGGGCACTCAAGGCAGTATAAAAAAACTAATTCACCGCTTAAAACATGAGAATTTGATTTGAATACATCTGAGTTAAGGACTGATGCTAAAGCTGGAACTCCAATACTGGTCACCTTATGTGAAGAGTTGACTTATTGGAAAAGACTCTGATGCTGGGAGGGATTGGGGGCAGGAGGAGAAGGGGATGACAGAGGATGAGATGGCTGGATGGCATCACCGACTCGATGGACATGAGTTTGGGTGAACTCTGGGAGTTGGTGATGGACAGATAAACCTGGTGTTCTGCAGTCTATGGGGTCACAACTCATGGGGTCTCAAGGAGTCGGACATGACTGAGAGACTGAACTGAACTCAACTGAACTGAGTTTAAAATGAATATGTTTAACTCTGTTTGTATTTTAACACATTTATTGACGTGTGATAGATATACAGAAAGTGTACTTATTTAATGTGTACAATTTAAAGCATTTGGAAGTGTATAAACACTCACTATAGTATAGAATCACCATAATCCAGGATATGCAGCCATGAAATTAAAAGACACTTGCTCCTTGAAAGAAAAGCTATGACCACCCTTTAATATGCTAGTCAGTATATTAAAAAGCAGAGACATTACTTTGCCAACAAAGGTCCGTCTAGTCAGAGCTATGGTTTTTCCGGTAGTCACGTATGGATGTGAGAGTTAGACCACAAAGAAAGCTGAGCACTGAAGAACTGATGCTTTTGAACTGTGGTGTTGGAGAAGACTCTTGAGTCTCTTGGACCACAAGGAGTTCAAACCCATCAATCCTAGAGGAAATCAGTCCTAAATGTTCATTGGAAGGACTGATGCTGAAGCTGAAGCTCCAGTAATTTGGCCACTTGATTTGACAAACTGACTCATTAGAAAAGACCCCGATGCTGAAAAAGATTGAAAGTAGGAGGACAAGGGGATGACAGAGGATGAGATGGTTGGATGGCATCACCGACTCAGTGGGTGAGTTTGAGCAAGCTCCAGGAGTTGGTGATGGACAGATAGACATGGTGTCCTGCAGTCTATGGGGTCACAGAGACTGACTGAGCAACTGAACTGAATTGAATCCAGGAGATATATATATATAGAGAGAGAGACTTTTTCAAGCTAGAAAAGAAGCATGCCCGTTAGAAGCTTCTCACCATATATATACACATATATGGATTTATTTATTTATTTATTTATACACATATACATAGTGATGGTTTACTTGCTAAGTCATGTCCAACTCATGTGACTCCATGGACTCTCACCCACCAGGCCCCTCTGTCCATGGGATTTCTCAGGCAAGAATGCTGGGGTGGGTTGCCATTTCCTTCTCTAGGGGATCTTCCCAACCCAGCAATGGAATCCAGGTTTCCTACATTGCAGGAGGATATTTACAGACTGAGCCACCATGGAAGCCCCTATATATCAATATCTATTTCTATCTACATAGAGACATAGATATCCAAACCTCTCAAAGTTTCCTTTTGTGTCTTTTTGTTTTGTGAAGTAAGAGTGCTTAAAATGATATATAGCTGTTAAAATTTGAAACACACAATGTTATATTGTTAACTGTAGGCAATACTGTTGTACAGTCACTTAGGAAAACTTACTCAGCTAGCAAAGATGTAACTTTGTTTGCACTAAGAACTCTCAATTTTCCCCTTCCTCCCAGTCCCAAGCAACAACTGTTGTGCTCTGTACTTCTATAAATTTTGAAAATCAACCCTTTATCATATATTTAGCTTGCAAATACTTTCTTCCATTCTTTAGTTTGCCTTTTAGTTCTGTTGATTTTTCCTTTTTCTGTGCAAAAGATTTAAGTTTGATATAATTCCACTTGTCTAATTTTGCTTTATTTCCTTGTGCTTTTGGTGTCATATCCAAGGAATCATCAACAAAACCAATGTTGAGAAGCTTTTCCTCTGATGTTGTTTTAAAGGATTCTACAGTTACAGATCTCATGTTTAAGTTTTTATTCCATTGAGCTTATTTTTGTATATGGTAAAGTAGGGCTCCAATTTCATTCTTTTATGAGTAGATCCAATTCTCCCATGCTATTTGTTGAAAAGACTATCTTTTCCCCACTGTGCATTCTTGGTAAACTTGTAAAAGATCACTTTATTGTATATGCTATATATGTGGGTTTAATTCTGGGCTCTCTTAACTATTCTATTGATCTACAGATTGTTCTTTATTCCAGGACCATATTATTTTGGGCTTCCCTGATATCTCAGTTGGCAAAGAATAGCTCAGTTGGTCACCTGCAGGAGACCCATGTTCGATTCCTGGGCCAGGAAGACCTGCTGGTGAAGGGATAGGCTCTCCACTCCAGTGTTCTTGGGCTTCCCTTGTGGTTCAGTTGGTAAAGAATCTGCCTGCAATACAGGAGATCTGAGTCTGATTCCTGGGTTGGGAAGATCCTCTGGAGAAAGGAAAGGCTACCCACTCCAGTATTCTGGCCTGGAGAACTCCATGGACTGCATAGTCCATGGGGTTACAAAGAGTTGGATACAACTGAGTGACTTTCACTTCACACATTGTTTAAATACTGCATCTTTGTTATGTATATTGAAATTGGAACCTGTAATGCCTCCAGCTCTGATCTTCTTTCTTAGCATTGCTTTGGCTATTCTGAGTCTTTTGTGTTCCATATAAATTTTAGAATTGTCTTTTCTATTTCCTTAAAATATGATCCTTTAATGGGGATGACATTGAGTTTTTAGATCTCTTTGTTTAGTATGGGCATTTTAAAAAGAATTAAGCTTTCCAGTACATGAACACAGGATTTCTTTCCATTTATTTCTGCATTCTTTCATTTCTTCCTTTAGTGTTTTATAGTTTTTGGTATACAAGACTTCTACATGCTTGGTTAAATTTATCCCTAAGTATTTTAGTCTTTATTTTGTTATTGTTAGTGGAGTTGTTTTCTTAAATGCCATTCAGGTTTAATCCTCATACATGAGAAGTGCAATCAATGCATCACTAAACAAGAGATTAAAAATAAAAATGCAATCTAACTTGACAACATTACAAAGTAAAAGTATAAATCTGGGTAAGTAATGAAAGTAAATCAGTGGACATATGACGGGCTGGACTAGGGAATAAACATAATTACCACTTATTGAGTATTTGCTCTATGGCAGACACTACATCTAAGTTGTTTTTATAAACAGGATCTCATGATAAAACTATGAATTAGATCAAATCTTTGTTTTTGATTATGCAGCAGATAATATTTAAACTTGATAAATCAAAAATAAGAGTAGCAGCTCATTCTTTAAAATTACAGAGTTAATTATAAGAGAAATTGAAACCCCAAAAGGTTAAACATAATTGCTTTGAGAAGAGGAATCAGAACAGAAAGTATGGCTAGAAGGGCTTTGTGTCTTTATTAACCTTTCTGTATAGTTCCATTTAAAAACTCATTTGTATGTTTAATTTTATTTTTTAATTAAATCATTTTACATAAGATGTTAAACTTATTACAATGAGCAAACTTATTATGATTTTACAACAACAAAAAACTATGAATTAGATATTCCTTTTCCATAATTGTAGGTTTTGAATGTGATACTCAAAGATGTTAAATGAATTGCCAAAATTCATATATATTAAAATTCAGGATTTAAGCTCCCGTTTGACCTATGCCAAATTCCTTAGTCTTACATTATGATAGGACTACTGGGTCAAATTCATTTTGATTCCATCCATTTTCCAATCTATGTTCATAAGCTTTCTAAAAAGAGGTAGAGTATTTTGGAGGATTTTTAAATAGGCCCCATAATCATCAGATTACCTGGTTTGCATAACTCTACCACTTAATATCTGTTGTGACCTAATACACACATACATACATCACACACACACACACACACACACGAAAACATTGCATGATTCAAATGCACGAAGTTTTAACTAGATCAGAAAGAAAAGATCACCTGAACTTCTGATGTACATACTTCAAATCAAGAAAAAATTGAAGTTCTGAAGTTGAAGATACAAGTAGCTCACCTGCGATTATTGTTGTTTTTAGTCACAAAGTCTGATTCTTTGTGACCATAGGACTGGGTCTTCTGTCCATGGTGTTCTCCTGGCAAAACTGCTGAAGCAGTTAGCCATTTCCTTCTTCAGGAAATCTTCCCAACCCAGGGATCAAACCCACATCTCCTGCATTGGCAGGCACATTCTTTACTACTGAGCGGGCAGGGAAGTCCACCTGTGATTATACAGAACTACTAATAGACATCACATCCAACAGAATTTCTACTTCATGAGATTTAATTTCCCATATTATTTTTATAAATCTATTTCTAAGAGATTAAGTTTCATCTCAACAAATATTTAACAGAAAAGTAATCATGAATTATTGAACAGAAAGATAGCACTACTCAATTTATGTCATTTACAGATATTTCTGATTTAAAATCCAACAATAAGAAAAGAATACTGCAGACTTTGAGCATCAAAGGACCTGAGATTGAGTTCAGACTTTGCCAAGAATTTATGGTACAAATTGAAGTAAATTATATCTAGACTTCCTCAACTCAATAATTATGTCTCTACAAACCATTATTACTTTTAGTAATGCGGTGAAACCATTATTACTGTCTATTTCCAAAAAGCTCTCATCTCCCAAACAGAAAATTTGTATCTACTAAGCATTTTTACTGTTTCATATCCCTAATTTATGATAATCTCAAGTATATTTTCCATCTCTATAAATTTATCCATTCAAGATCATTTTTAAGTGCAGTCATATAATATTTTCCCTTTTACATCTTGCCTACCTTACTCAGAAAAATATTTTCAAAATCCATTCACATTGTTGCATGTATCAGAATGCCATTCCTTTTGTGTGTGTGTGTGTGTGTGATCTGTCAGTTGGTAGTGTCTGACTCTTTGCAGGCCTGTGGACCGTAGCCCACCAGGCTCCTCTGTCCATGGGATTCTACAGGCAAGAACACTGAAGTGGGTTGCCGTTCCCTTCTCCAGATCTTCTCAACTCAAAAATCGAACGTGCGTCTGCTGCATCAGCAGGTGCATTCTTTACCACTAAGCCACCTGGGAAACCCCTTTTCTTTGTTATAGTTGAATATTCTTTTGTACAAATACACAGAGCCACACTTAACCACCATACTAAGGTATATAGCGTTATGTAAAGAGGCAAGTTCTTTGGAAGGAATGATGCTAAAGCTGAAACTCCAGTACTTTGGCCACCTCGTGCGAAGAGTTGACTCATTGGAAAAGACTCTGATGCTGGGAGGGATTGGGGGCAAGAGGAGAAGGGGACGACAGAGGATGAGATGGCTGGATGGCATCACTGACTCGATGGACATGAGTCTGAGTGAACTCCAGGAGTTGGTGATGGACAGGGAGGCCTGGCGTGCTGCGATTCGTGGGGTCGCAAAGAGTCAGACATGACTGAGTGACTGAACTGAACTGAACTGAACTGAAAGAGGCAATGATGGTTCTTACCCCTCAAGATTATAAAAATTAAATATGGTTATGCAATTAAAATATTTTGTAAAACACTGTATAAAGTTTAAATATGATTGTCTCTGAAATGTTTGTTTCTCAGCTAAGCCTCATTTCTTTCATCATAATGTATCAGAACACATTGCCACTACTGAGAGCCTTGATCTTGGTTTCTTGGTTTCTGGTTCTTCCATGAAACCAGTCCTTGGTGCCAAAGAGTTGCGAACCACTCTTTTAATGATCATAATCAAGCTTTAAGAAATAGAAAATTAATTATATTGGGAATAAGGTCTATGGTTTAGGAGGATTTTCTGGAGAACATTCCAGTCATATCAGGAATGTCTGAAGAAAAAAAGTGATTTTGGAGTATTCCCAACTAGCGACCAATGAGACTATCTCCAGCTGATGGCAATTACTTTAATCAAAGAATTTCATGTCCACTAATTAATTAATCTTGAGACTCCTTCTTTAGAGTAAACCATTAATGAGGAAATCAGTTTATCAACAGCTATTAACTAAAAGACAATATGACTTGCTCAAGGCTGTGGAGTAAGTCGTAGTCCAACTGTGACTGTGCTGAGCCCCCAGCAGGCCTGGCTAGTAAGGACCTGTATAAAATATGATTTAATGAATATCCCTAATAGGGGCTTCAGCCAGCTCCTTGAGGGTCTTGAGGCCTGTCTCCCTCAGGTCTGAGTATTTTTTTCTTGAAATTATATCTCCTGCATAATCAATCTATTCTTTCTTTCTTCTCTCTTATTGAACCACTGATTACCACTGGTTATGTGATTAGATGATGAATAAGTCACAGATAGGGTCCTATCCTTGGGAAGCCTCCAGTCCAAAGGGAGAAGGAAATATATGAAAATACAATTACAAATATAGTATTATCATTGCTTAATGGAGGTAGACATGAAGAGACTTACAAACCAGGAAAGAAAATCTGCCTTTCAAAATATGCCCCAATCAATGATGACTATGCCAGTCATGTGTGGCAAATTCAGATTTAAACAACTGCATATCTGTACCAAATGAATATTATTTCTAGACTAAGTATGCTAACCTGTCTTGCCTGATCTGCTTAATATGACTACCCAAATTTTAGCTGATCATGGAACCTCCTAGAAATTTCCACAAAGGTGATGAATATATTGGGACATGAGTCAAAAAAGGCCTTTCAAATTGGATATGATTGTTTGAGGAGACAGAATACCAAGATCTATATGCTATAGTCATCATCATTATCATCATGCTTAATTCTTTACTAGGGCTTCCCTGTTAACCCAGCTGGTAAAGAATCTGCCTGCAATGCAGGAGACCCTGGTTTGATTCCTGGGTCAGGAAGATCTGCTGGAGAACGGATAGGCTACCCACTCCAGTATTCCTGGGCTTCCCTTGTGGCTAAGCTGATGAAGAATTTGCCTGCAATGTGGGAGACCTGGATTCTATCCCTGGGTTGAGAAGATACCCTGGAGAACGGAAAGGCTACTCACTCTCTTTACTAAAGGCCCATAATGTTCTCGGCACTATATGTGCTATGCATGTTCATTTATGATAATTATTTCAGATGCTTCAAAAGAAACTATATAAAAAACAACAAGGTAAAAGGACTTGCCATTGAGCTTTAGTTTGGACATTTTTTTTTTTTTTTTGCCTTGTTTGCTCTGCACTGACTGCTGTGCAGACATTTTCCCCAGTTCCTGTGAATCTGTAAACCAACTGTGTTTAGCATCTTAGCAAGAATATCAAAGAATTTAGATTAGGAGGAACATCCCAGCTCAAGGATGACATTTCCTCTTACTTTAGATGATACCATCATTCTGCCTTGATTTGGTAGGATGGGGGACATTCCGATACTTGAGCAAGTCCATTTATTGCCAGATGCACCTTTCTAAGTGATTGTAATAGATGTCATAAATGATAAAAAGAGGACTTGGAGCTTGAGTTAAGGTTTATAGGAATATTGACTTGAGTCTCCAGAGAAAAGATATATCATGGTAGGTTTAAAACAAACATAAATGTAGAAAAACAAAACAAAAACAAAAAAAACAGTGGGTTTACACCTAAAGGAACAATCCCAGGCAAAACAATCAGTTCAGGTCAGTTCAGTTGCTCAGTTGTGTCTGACTCTTTGTGACCCCATGCACTGCAGCACGCCAGGCTTCCTTGTCCATCATCAACTCCCAGAGCTTGCTCCAACTCATGTCCATCGAGTCGGTGATACCATCCAACCATTTCATCCTCTGTCATCCCCTTCTCCTCCTGCCTTCAATCTTTCCCATCATTAGGATCTTTTCCAATGAGTCAGTTCTTTGCATCAGGTGGCCAAAGTATTAGAGCTTCAGCTTTGGATAAAATAATAGAGGAACGAGAAACAGCAGGAGCCCAGTGAACAGAGATGAGTCCTTCAGTGATGTGACTATGTGATCATAGTTTGGTAAGCTTTAAAATGCACATTTGGCCAACTGACTCTAGTGTGAATGTTTTTAGAGGCTCATTGGTCTCTTTGGAGAAATGACAAATGGTGAGGAGGAAAATCTGGGTCTCTGAAGACTGAAAGTTGGCATGAACTGTGTGCCTGAGGAGACTCTTGGAAAATCAGAGTTGACAGGAGCTGGTCTATGGGGTTCTGCCTCTACAACAGTCCAGGGGAATGAACAGGGAACCCAGCAATTCAACAAATATTGTCTCAGGTAAGCTTCTCAACACCACAAGGAGAAGCAAATAATGGGCATATGGATTCCAAGAAAAGGGAAAAAAAAAAAACAAACAAGGTTCTTAAGAGTTGAAAGGACTGCAGCCAAGTCAACCAGTCATGCAATTGCAGACTCCAGACTAAAATTTGGTCATCTTACTCTCTGCCCAGGGCACTTTTCACCCTAATAATAAGTCTTCTCTCAGGCTTTTTTTTTTTTTTTACTTTTCAGTTGAAATTATACCTTTCTTATAGCATCAGTTACAACTAACGTAACTCATTCTGTGTGCATGTATGCTAAGTCACTTCAGCCACGTCTGACTCTTTGTGACCCCATGGACTCTAGCGCACCAGGCTCCTCTGTCTACAGGGAGTCTCCAGGCAAGAATACTGGAATGGGTAGCCATGCGCTCCTCCAGGGGCTCTTCCTGACCCAGGGATCGAACCAGTCTCTTATGGCTCCTGCACTGACTGGCAGGTTCTTTGCCACTAGTGCCACCTGGGATCCTGGGTAGTAGTCATTTTCAAGTCTCATGCTATCCATATACTAGAATCTCTAATAACAACAAAAACAATAATAAACTGGTAATGATGACAGCAGCTAAAATCTATTATGTACAAGGCACCAGGCATTAAGCATTTTTACATGCACAGGTATTATCTAATTTAATCATAGTAAGCTAGGAGATAGATACTGTAATTATCTCTATTTGGAGAGCTGGAACTCATGGGGCATAACATAATTTCATAATGTAATTTAAGTGGTAGACATGAAATATTGAACCCGTATCTTCTGACTCCAGACGTATCCTTCTTTATTTCTCAGAATAATGTGTCTTCCCATTGAAAGCAGGCACCCAGCTCTGTTTGTTTTTATTTCTACTGCATTATGTGTCACATTTTGTAACTATCTACTACCTGCATTTGTTCAACATGATATTTGTCAAAAAAAAAAAAGCTTGTTGAAGTGAATCATAACCTGATACTTCAGGAGCAGTGCATCAGTTATAAAGGAGACCATAAGCGTCCTTTGAGAATAGAGGTTTCATATAAAACAGAAGTAGATCATCTGTCTGCACTGGGATGTGGCAACTGTGAGGCAGTGGTGAAAATGAGAAAGAATATGTATTGAGTCCCTTCTATGACTCAGGAAAACTCTTCTGAAGGCACGTTTGGGAAGAGTAAGGTGGACCAAGAGAAGTTACAGCTTTGAAGTTCAGACTTAGGTTTGAATCTTGACTTGCTACTTGGCTTGAAGGTGTGTTAGTTGCTCAGTCATGTCCGACTCTTTGTGACCCTATGGACTGTAGCCCCGCAGGCTCCTCTACCCATGGAATTTCCCGAGCAAGAATACTGGGATGGGTTGCCATTTCCCTTGGCTTAGTCTGTGTTACTAGACAAAATAAAATAACTTCTCAGAGTCTTTTTTTTTTTTTTAAACTTTCTACAATGAATATAGCAATCAGAGTCTTGAAATCAGGGGGAAATCAAATCAGATAATTGTAGGCATCAGCCTTCTGAAGGTTCCTATATTTCTCTGTCTTGACTCATGTCACCACCAGATTTACATGTGGCTTGTTTATCTGCTTTTTATTAGCTAATTCTCATAAAATCTTGAAAGGCAGTTATGATTGTCTCTATTTTAGTGATGTAAAAAATGAGTCATGGTGGTTAAGTATGTATAGCGAAGATGAGAAAAGGGCCCAGATGTGGTTGATTGAATTTCTGAGAGTTCCCCCATAATATATGTAAAATATTCCCTCATCAGAGATCTCCAAGACTATGTAAAGGCTTTTTAAATAGTGCAGAATCGACGGTCATCTCATTTGTAGTTTGGATTCATTTTGCTACATGTCAACCACGTGGTGAAAGTCATTCAATGGGTCATTTCAAAATTCCATAATCTTAAAAGACACTTTGTTGACAATCTTATTCTTGTGTTTACTCCTCAGCCTTATACTTTTCTGCATTTTCATATTGATTCAATAAAATCCCAGTTACTTATTTTTCTCAAACGTACTAGCTATGGTTATGCCTCTGTAGTTTGGAACAGAATGTTCACTCTGCTTGAAATACGCTCACCTTCATGGTCTGCTTAGTGGACTCCTACACATTCTGAAAACTCCAATTCACATTGTTTCTCCCTTTTTGTCATTCCCTTCATCCAGGGTATCCCTCATCACTCCCATAACACCTGGAGCTAACCTAACCTAACCTAAAATTCAATATTTCCAAAACTTGCCAGTCTTAAAACATACACACACACACACACACACACACACACACACACAGAGCAACCTTGTGGAAGACAGATTCTTAGACCAGATTCAAGTCAGGATGGTCAACTTTCAGTGTAGGTACCCATAAACCTTAATGTTTATAAACACCATAGTCAATTTTATGATCAGAGAAGTGTACACTACTTAAATGGATCCGATATTAACTTACATTATATTTGCCTGTTTGCATGTTACCTGCCTCTAGCGTGTGGTGTCCCTTAGATGTGAACCTTATTCAAGATGGATTCTTTAGTTTATTGTCTAGAAATGCAATTTTCAGGAATTGTTTACTGAATGAATGAGTTAATGAAAGAATACTCAGAATGAAATAATAAACAGGCCTCTCATATAATCCATGGAAATATTTCCAAGTCACCATGAGTACAATCTCCAGATGTCTTATTGCTGATTTCTAGCTGGTATTATGTGTTCTGCTTTCATTTTGTTTTTAAACTTTGTCTAAGACCAGCAGAGACCCCTCTTCTTAGAGAACTGACATCAAATCTGCAGCATCTGATCAGAGTCAAATTAGGTTGGAGAAATTATGACTGTAGACAAATATATACCCAAACAGCATTCAACATAAATATAGACTTGAATTTATTGAAGTTTATACTATGTGAAATATACTGAAAAAAGTGTAAGGATCTTTCTTGTAAAAGTTCTAAATGATAATGGAGAAGAGAAATAGTAATAAATAGGATAACAGAGAAAAGTTAAAGAGATTAAAATATATCCATGCGTACTGGGACTTCTGTTATCACAATTGATTTCAACTTACAAGATATATCTCTTTTCCTTGCATAATAAAGTCCAGGCCTCCTCATGACATGTAAGGCCCTCCAAATCTGGTCCAATCAACTCTGACAATTTCATTTTATTTTGTTTCACCACTCATCCATAGGCCCACTCATAAGAGACATTTCTCTCTCCTCTCTTTCTTTCTCTCCCTCATGGTCTGTCGCATCATAGAGAAACAAAGCCAGATATTAAGGAAGTAATAAATAGTGTTCAGTGATAAATCATGCAATAGGGAAGAAGGTCCAGTGTAAACTGAGCTCAGCTTTGATGCTGGGTGTATTAAAGGAAAGGTGATGAAAGGCATTGAGGGCAGTTTGGTTCCTGTGACCACATCATCTGTGTTTGCTAATCGGCACTTATCTGGAGGCTGGAAAAACAAACTTCTTGGTGACCAGAGGCAGTTATACAATTTGGAACAAGGCTCCCAACATACTAGGCTCTTACACCCCCAGGAGGACTGGGGGATTAGAATGATCTCCTTGATTGCATTTTGAAGAGTCTGCTCCCAGGTCCTTGAGGAGACAGTTCAGACTGACAGAAGATTCAGATACAAAAGGGAAGACAAATGATTTATCACTGCAACCTTATCTATTCTAAAGGAAGTTAGGTTCAGGGTTTTACAATCATATCATCAAGTTTCAGCTGAAATAAGCAGTAGGTTCTCCTGGCACTGTTGAGCTTTCTTAGACAAGCATTTTAAGGGGTCTGGGGGCATCTTGGGGACACAGCTTTAAAATGCTAGAGTCTATGTTAGTGTTCGATCAAATCTCTTATAAAGAGGTTTTCATGCTTATTCAGTTGTGTCTGGCTCTTTGTGACTTCCTGGACTGTAGCCTGCCAGGCTCCTCTGTCCATGGACTTCTTCAGGCAAGAATGATGGAGTGGTAGCCATTCTCTTCTCTAGGGAAAATTTCTGACCCAGGAGTCCAGTCCAGGTCTTCTGAATTTCAGAAGGATTTTTTACCATCTGAGACACCAGGGAAGATAGGCAAATTAAGCACCAGTGTGCAAACAAATGGGCTTTCCTGGTGGCTCAGATGGTAAAGAATCTGCTTGCAATGCAGGAGAGCCAGGTTCGATCCCTTGGTTGAGAAAATCCCTTGGAGAACGGAACGGCTACCCATTCCAGTACTCTTGCCTGAAGAATCCCATGGACAGAGGAACCTGGTAGGCTACAGTCCACAGGGTTGCAAAGAGTTGAACATGACTTTAATCTCATTTTCCCCTAGAAAGCTAATATAAAAATAAAATAATAATAATATAAAAATCAAGCTTATATTCAAGATGGACAGTGAGGGCAGAAGAGAAATGTCTTTTTCCAGACAGTGAAAATAGCATGTACCAAGAAAGAATAGTAATAAAGGGTCTGGAAAATTCCAGAAAAGCAAGAGGATTGTCATTATTGCTAACAAGTTAGCATCTTTATTCTTCAGCATGACAGGCAAAGACTCATCTATTTGTCAACTCTTTGACTTCCTCCAGCAAAGGCCCCTAATACTACCAAGATGTCCATATCACCAACTCCTTTTCCAGGATATTGGAAGATACTTAAGCCAGAGTGATCAACAGGTTATCCTGGCAAACAGAGGAGGCAGAGGAGATCCCTGCAGGCAGGAAGCAGGTGCCTGGGGAGACAGACATTTCAGTTATCTATTGCTGTACAATAAACTACCCAAAGCTTAGTGACCTCAAAGAGCAACCTTTCTCTTAAAGCTCATGCTTTTGGGGGTCAGGAACTCAAACAGGGTTCAGCAAGGCTAGTCTTCCACTTCATGTGGCATCAGTTGGGTCATTCTGTGATTTTTAAAGGGTGGCTTCACTGTCATTTCTGTCTTAGAAGGGACAATGGAAGTCAGGCTTAGCTGTGCCATCTCCCCTTCTGTGTACTCTATGTACAGTTCTTCCACATGCTCCACTCTCTCTAGCAGGAGAGTTCAGGACTCAGGGCTCCCAGAGTCAAGGCAAAAGTTGACAGTCCTCCCAAAGACTAGATTCAGAACCTGGAACAATGCAAAGCGTCACTTCCTCTGTGCTCTATTGGTCAAAACAACCACTGGCCCACACAGGATCAAGGGTAGAGAAATAGGCACTACCTTTTGGTAAAAGGAGGAACAACTAATGTGTCAGTTCAATTCAGTCACTCAGTCAGGTCCGACTCTTTGTGAACCCATGAATTGCAGCATGCCAGCCCTCCTTGTCCATCACCAACTCCTGGAGTTCACTCAAACTCACCTCCATTGAGTTGGTGATGCCATTCAGCCATCTCATCCTCTGTCGTCCCCTTTTCCTCATGCCCCCAATCCCTTCCAGCATCAAAGTTTTTCCAATGAGTCAACTCTTCCCATGAGGTGGCCAAAGTACTGGAGTTTCAGCTTTAGCATCATTCCTTCCAAAGAACACCCAGGACGGATCTCCTTTAGAATGGACTGGTTGGATCTCCTTGCAATCCAAGGGACTCTCAAGAGTCTTCTCCAACACCACAATTCAAAAGCATCAATTCTTCAGCTCTCAGCTTTCTTCACAGTTCAACTCTCACATCCATACATGACCGCTGGAAAAACCATAGCCTTGACTAGACGGACCTTTGTTGGCAGAGTAATGTCTCTGCTTTTCAATATGCTATCTAGGTTGGTCATAACTTTCCTTCCCAGGAGTAAACGTCTTTTAATTTCATGGCTGCAGCCACCATCTGCAGTGATTTTGGAGCCCCAAAAAATAAAGTCTGACACTGTTTCCACTGTTTCTCCATCTATTTCCCATGAATTGATGGGGCCAGATGCCATGATCTTCGTTTTCTGAATGTTGAGGTTTAAGCCAACTTTTTCACTCTCCTCTTTCACTTTCATCAAGAGGCTTTTTAGTTCCTCTTCACTTTCTGCCATAAGGGTGGTGTCATCTGCATATCTGAGGTTATTGATATTTCTTCTGGTAATCTTGATTCCAGCATGTGGTTCTTCCAGTCCAGCGTTTCTCATGATGTACTCTGCATGTAAGTTAAATAAGCAGGGTGACAGTATACAGCCTTGATGTACTCCTTTTCCTATTTGGAACCAGTCTGTTGTTCCATGTCCAGTTCTAACTGTTGCTTCCTGACCTGCATGTAAGTTTCTCAAGAGGCAGGTCAAGTGGTCTGGTATTCCCATCTCTTTCAGAGTTTTTCACAGTTTATTGGGATCCACACAGTCAAAGGCTTTGGCATAGTCAATAAAGCAGAAATAAATGTTTTTCTGGAACTCTCTTGCTTTTTCAATGATCCAGCAGATGTTGGCAATTTGATCTCTGGTTCCTCTGCCTTTTCTAAATCAGCTTGAACATCTGGAAGTTCGCAGTTCACATACTGCTGAAACCTGTCTTGGAGAATTCTGAGCATTACTTTACTAGCATGTGAGATTAGTGCAATTGTGCAGTAGTTTGAGCATTCTTTGGCATTGCCTTTCTTTGGGATTGGAATGAAAACTGACCTTTCTCAGTCCTGTGGCCACTGCTGAGTTTTCCAAATTTGCTGGCATATTGAGTGCAGCACTTTCACAGCATCATCTTTCAGGATTTGGAATAGCTCAACTGAAATTCCATCACCTCCACTAGCTTTGTTCATAGTGATGCTTTCTAAGGCCCACTTGACTTCACATTCCAGGATGTCTGGCTCTAGGTGAGTGATCACACCATCATGATTATCTTGGTCGTGAAGATCTTTTTTTGTACAGTTCTTCTGTGTTTTCTTGCCACTGATATCTTCTGCTTGTGTTAGGTCCATACTATTTCTGTCCTTTATCGAGCCCATCTTTGCATGAAATATTCCCTTGGTATCTCTAATTTTCTTGAAGAGATCTCTAGTCTTTCCATTCTGTTGTTTTCCTCTATTTCTTTGCATTTATCATTGAAGAAGCCTTTCTTAATCTCTTCTTGCTATTCTTTGGAACTCTGCATTCAGATGCTTATATCTTTCCTTTTGTCCTTTGCTTTTTGCTTCTCTTTTTTTCACAGCTATTGGGAAGGCCTTCCCAGATAGCCATTTTGCTTTTTTTGCATTTCTTTTCCATGGGGATGCTTTGATCCCTGTCTCCTGTACAATGTCATGAACCTCAGTCCATAGTTCATCAGGCACTCTATCAGATCTAGTCCCTTAAATCTATTTCTCACTTCCACTGTATAATAAGGGATTTGATTTAGGTCATACCTGAATGATCTAGTGGTTTTCCCTACTTTCTTCAATTTCAGTCTGAATTTGGCAATAAGGAGCTCATAATCTGAGCCATAGTCAGCTCCTGATCTTGTTTTTGCTGACTGTATAGAGCTTCTCCATCTTTGGCTGCAAAGAATATAATCAATCTGATTTTGGTGTTGACCATCTGGTGATGTTCATGTGTAGAGTCTTCTTTTGTGTTGTTGGAAGAGGGTGTTTGGTATGACCAGTGAGTTCTCTTGGCAGATCTCTATTAGCCTTTGCCCTGCTTCATTCTGTATTTCAAGGCCAAATTTGCCTTTATTCCAGGTGTTTCCTGACTTCCTACTTTTGCATTCCAGACCACTATAATGAAAAGGACATATTTTTTGGGTGTAAGTTCTAAAAGGTCTTGAAGGTCTTCATTGAACCGTTCAACTTCAGCTTTTTCAGCATTACTGGTTGGGGCATAGACTTGGATTACTGTGATATTGAATGGTTTGCCTTGGAAACGAACAGAGATCATTCTGTCGTTTTTGAGATTACATCCAAGTACTGCATTTCGGACTCTTTTGTTGACCACGATGGCTACTCTTTTTCTTCTAAGGGATTCCTGCCCACAGGAGTAGATATAACGGTCATCTAAGTTAAATTTACCCATTCCAGTCCATTTTAGTTCACCAGTTTCTAGAATGTCGACGTTCACTCTTGCCATCTCCTGTTTGACCACTTCCAATTTGCCTTGATTCATGGACCTAACATTCCAGGTTCCTATGCAATATTGCTCTTTACAGCATCAGACC
Source organism: Bos javanicus (assembly GCF_032452875.1). NCBI lineage: Eukaryota > Metazoa > Chordata > Mammalia > Artiodactyla > Bovidae > Bos > Bos javanicus. Next base: position 107,611,413 of record NC_083873.1, read on the forward strand.
TTGCTTCTATCACCAGTCACATCCACAGCCGGGTATTCTTTTTGCTTTGGCTCCATCCCTTCATTCTTTCTGGAGTTATTTCTCCACTGATCTCCAGTAGCATATTGGGCACCTACTGACCTGGGGAGTTCCTCTTTCAGTATCCTATCATTTTGCCTTTTCATACTGTTCATGGGGTTCTCAAGGCAAGAATACTGAAGTGGTTTGCCATTCCCTTCTCCAGTGGACCACATTCTGTCAAATCTCTCCACCATGACCCGCCCATCTTGGGTGGCCCCTCAGGACATGGCTTAGTTTCATTGAGTTAGACAAGGCTGTGGTCCTAGTGTGATTAGATTGACAAGTTTTCTGTGGTTATGGTTTCAGTGTGTCTGCCCCCTGATGCCCTCTTGCAGCACATACCGTCTTACTTGGGTTTCTCTTACCTTGGACGTTGGGTATCTCTTCACGGCTGCTCCAGCAAACTGTAGCTGCTGCTCTTTACTTTGGATGAGGGATATCTCCTCACCACCACCCCTCTTGACCTTGAACGTGGAATAGCTCCTCTAGGCCCTCCTGCGCCCCTGCAGCCACTGCTCCTTGGATGTGGGGTTGCTCCTCTTTGCCACTGCCCCTGACCTCGGACACGGGGCAGCTCCTCTCGGCCGCCGCCCTTGACCTCGGACGTGGGGTAGCTCCTCTTGGCCGCAAGCAATGTGTAGCCATCTTTAATCTACCATTACAGACTTATATAGACTTATTATTTATTCATCCAGAATCTTTCATGTCATAAGAAGGAGAACAGGATATAGTTCTTATGAGTGAATAAAGTCGCTCAGTAAAAAGTCTGACTCTTTGCAACCCCATGGACTATAGCCTACTAGGCTCCTATGTCCATGGGATTTTCCAGGCAATAGTCCTGGAGTGGATTGCCATTTCCTTCTCCAGGGGGTCTTCCCAACCCAGGGACTGAACCCGGGTCTCCCGCATTGTAGACAGACGCTTTACCATCTGAGCCACCAGGGAAGAGTTTTACTAACTCTTATAACTCTATAGTTCTTATAAATATAACTATATATAGCATTGTTATAGTTATATTTAAATTATCAAAAAAGTAAAAATACCAATGTGACAAAAATGAAAACAAATAGGATGTCCTCTAATGTCTACAGAGTATATGAAATATCTTTGTGTTCATAGGTAGTGGTGTTAATTGCTATTATTAAACACTTTCTATGTGCAGCAATTTTTCTTTGCATCACTTTATATAATTCACACAACTACCATTTTGAGAGAAGCATCTCATCTTCGTTTTGCAAGTGAGAAAACTGATGTTCAGAAACACACATTGTGTTGTCCCAGGGCACATAGATAGAACGCTGATGTTGAAATTCTCTGATATCAAAGTCCACGGTCTTTCTATGGAGTCACGTTGCCATCCATCTGCCCCATAAAGCTCCATGAGCTCTGTTCTGGCAACAATAGAAGTCAATATTCCCATTTCACAAAAAATAAAATGACCTGGGTTAAGGGAAGCAGCTTTTCAACATTGCACAACCGAAAAGTAAAGACACAGGAACTCATACCTATGCATTGTTTTTTTTTAACTCCAGAATTTTTAGGGATTACACACACCATTTCTTTGCAATAGTTTCAACCATGTTAAAGAACATCCAAACTGTATGTAACCTTTTATCATTTTTATGCTTATGACTGTGCACTAATGGAAAATGTAAATTCTTTGCAATTCACAGTGGATTTCCCATTAGTGGCAGTGTTCCCATAGTTTCTTTATCTCAGTTTGTCTTAAACATTTATTACCAATTTGACACCAGTGATGTTCTAATTAAAGTTCATTCTCCAACATGAAATACAGTACTATATAAAGTAGCAAGAACATTTCCTTTCCATTTAGATTGCTTGATATTTCTTGAGTGGTTTACAATAAATGTTGGAAGTAATTTTGTTTATTTGTTTAGGAAGTCATCACTCCCATCATTCTTACTCCATACTATCACCCTACATTTTTCCAACTAATTCTTGTGTTTCATCAAAAGCTCTTTTATGCAATGGGTTTTTGTTTAGGCACTGTTGTTAATTAAAGTATCTAAATTGATAAATTGCCTGACAGAAGATGCTAGATTTTTTCCGTGCATGACCTATACATTTTAGAAGAAAGATTATAAAAACTTTCATATTTAAGGGAAAAAAAAAAAGCAGTGGATTGAAGATAAAATAAAGTCACTCTAAACCCTTTTACCATAAGCAGAATCTAAGTAAGCTTTATTCACCAAGCATGCCCTATTAGTTCTGTTTCCTAAATGTATGTTACCAGTGTCTTTTTTCCACCACTGAACTCTCCTTCCTCCACTCTAGGCTATTGATTGGTTGTAAAAAAAAAAAAAAAAAACGAAAACCTGCATTTTTCCCACCCACCATCCCTGGAACTTTTTATGTTTTTGTTGTCATATTTTACATCGTTTTATTTTGTGTATCCCTTCACAGCTAATTCCTAGGTGGTACGGGTAAAGAACTACATGCAAATTCTGGTTAGATGTAAGATGGGTTTGATCCCTGGGTCGGAAAGATACCCTAGAGGTGGGCATGACAATGCACTCCGTTTATTTTTGCCTGGGAAATCCCATCAACAGAGGAGGCTGGCAGGCTACAGTCCACAGGTCACAGCGTCAGACACAGCTGAGTGACTAAGATGCATCACTTAACAACCTACTGTAGTTACTGTTGATTTTGCTATTTTGGTCTTTTAAGCTTCATATTAGCTTTCTTTTAAAAAATTAATTTATTTTTAATTGAATTTTAATTGAATTTTTTTACAGAATTTTGTTGTTTTCTGTCAAATATTACCATGAAATAGCATACTAGCTTTTTAAGTGAATGATCCAGGGCCTTTATCTCCATTTACCAATGAGATTTTATTTTTTGTTTTTTTGTTATTTCTAATTATGGGATTTACTTTTCCATTTAAACAAGGTGCATTCACATTTCTAATAAGATAAATTTAATGGTGATAAAGTCTCTTTGTTTTTGCTTTTCTGGGAAACTCTTTATCTCTCCTTCAACTCTGAATGATAACCAAGCCAAACAAAGTATTCTAGGCTGTAAGTTTTTGTTTGTTTGTTTTCCTTTCAGGACTTTAAATATATCCTGCTAGTCCTCTCTGGCCTGTAAATTTTGTGCTGAAAAAATCAGTGGAGAATCTAATCAGGTTTCCTTTGTGTGTGGCTGGTTGCTTTTCTCTTGCTGATTTTAAGACTCTATTTTTAACCCTTCCATTTTAATTATAATATTTCTTGATGTGGAACTCCTTAGACTCATCTTATTTGAGACTCTCCATTATTTCTCTTCCTGGATGTATGCTTCCTTGCCCAAGTTAGGAGAGTTTTCAGCCATATTTCTTCAAATAAGCTTTCTGTCCCTTTCTTCTCCTTCTGGCACCCCGAAAATGAGAATAATAGCATGCTTGATGTTGTCTCTGAGTCCTTTAAACTCTCCTCACTAAAAAAATAAAAATAAAATAAATGATTCTTTTCACTGTTCCAATTAGGTGATTTTCTTTCATCTATCTTCTAGATCATTTATCCATTTTCTGTATCATCTAATTTACCGTTCACTCCCTCCAGTGTACTTATTTCCAGTAATTTTATTTCTTAGTTCTGATTTTTTTTTCTTATATTTTCTAAGAGTCTGTTGAAATTCTCACTGAGTTCCTCCATTCTTCTTCAAAGTTCAGTGCATACTTGCTTGGAACATTTTCTTTGAACCCTTTGTCAATAAATCACTCATTTCTGTTTCATTAGGTTGCCCAACCACGTCCCTCCACCCTCACCCTGGAGTTTTATTTTGTTTCTTCTGGAACATATTCCTCTATCTCCTCATTTTGTGTTTCAATTTTTGTTCCTAAGAATTAGGCAAAACAGCTGCCTCTCCTGGTCCTGAAGGAGTGGCCTTGTAGAATGCCTGCAGCTGGTGGTATCGGGAGTGCTACACCCAAGCTGAGTTTGCAAGGTGGCTGAGGCTGGAGTGGGTGTGTGCCAGGGGCAGTGCCAGGGGACTCAAGCAATGGTGCTCACTGACGCCTCCAATATTGCAGAGGGCTCCAGCAGTTTCCTGTCCACTTGGCAGAAGCTCTTGGGTTAGTGAACAGATTTCCTTAGCATGTAGTCTATGCACCCTTTCAGTTGCTATTTACTCACTGTACTCCAAAGTGGGTAAGTCTGCACTGGACCCCTCAACAATATCACTCACTACTGCATTGGGGGTGGAATTCCCATGAATGCCATGTCTCTGCCTTTCCTACTGATTTCTATGTGGTCCTTCTTGTGCAGTAGTCACTCAATTAGCCCACAGGTAATTTTCAAGAACTTCTCTAGGGACTTCACTGGTGGCCCAGTGGCTAAGACTCTGCACTCCCATTGCAGAGGGTCTGGATTCAATCCCTAGTCAGCAAACTAGGTCCCACATGCTGCAACTAAAGATCCCACATGCCGCAACGAATGTCTAAGATCCTGAATGCCACAACAGACCCAGCACAGCCAAGTAAATAAATAAATATGAAAACAAAACAAACAGAAAACACTGCTGTATATTTGCATGTTGTCTCAATGTGTCCATGAGACGAGGTGACATAAGGATCTTTCCACATCACCGCCTCCTCTTCTCCTTTGTTCTTAATAGAAAAGGAAAAATGACTGAATTAAGGAGGAATTTCTTTTCTAGAAGGCAAAATAAGAACACCTCTTTAATTCCTTTATGAAAAATCCACAGAGCACTTAAAATATTTTATATTAAATATTTCAGTTACATTGGAAAGGCTCATAATTCCCAGTGAAAAGTCCTGCAATTAAAATATTTAATTGAAGAAAAAAAGGTATCATTTTTCCCCTACTGAAATTTAAAGTTAGTTAATTTTTGATTATGTAATGTTACCTTGAACTCCCACAAAGACTTACCCTACATTTAAAATATTGTTTTGTGGTAAAAATTCTTTTATTCCTAGCTCTCAAATTATAAATAATATATAAGCATTGTTGAAAGTGGTAAAATAAAAAAAAATGAGTCATTCTTTTTTAATAGTCTGCATGAATAATTATTGGACAAATGGTTCACAGTATACAACCTGCAATTAAATATATTCATTAATTCAATAAAATGGTTATATTTTATATTTGAAAGCCAAATATTAAAGTAATTTTATAGCTCCTAATAGAAAATATTCTTGTTTTATATATTTTTTTTCAAATTTTCAAAAAGAATTGATTCCTTAGTCCAATAAAAGTACCCTGAATTATCAAATAAATAAAAACATTTAACTCTTTTATGAACTATAATCAATTAACAAAATCATAATCCTCACATAGTCAAATGTTTAAGTCCAAGCAAATACATTTCAGATTTTATCTCAGAAACATATCTTATCAAAATGTTGATTAGAATCCAAAGCTAGATAGTTTCAAAGCAAAAGGCCTTGAAATAAGTTTCATAACTGGTTTATGTTAATTGATATCAATTACTTTTAAAACTTTTTAGGGTATACTGTTGGCCTTAGAAGTCACCATATGCTTGTTCTCACAGACCCAGGCAGGGAATGTGCACTCAAAGAAACTATTTCTTGAGTGAACAGTTCACGATATTGTGCTGGTGAGCCTGTCTACTCAAAGTGTGACCTCTGAGACAGCAGCATCAGGCCCACCTGAGACACAGGCACACAGGCAGAATTCAGACATGCCCCAGTCCTACGAACCATAATCTGCATTTTGAATGGAGTCCCATTGTTTGAAATGTGCAACATTTGAGAAGCGTGCTGAAGCATAGGGCCTTACTTATTGGGAATCTGGATTCATTCAGCCTATACCAAATCATAGGAGAAGGCAATGGCACCCCACTCCAGGACTCTTGCCTGGAAAATTCCATGGACAGAGGAGTGGAACAGGCTGAAGTTGATGGAATCACAAAGAGTTGGATACAACTGTGCGACTAACTTTCATTTTCACTTTTCATACCAAATCATGGTCCATCACTTTGAAGTGCCTTATAAAGTGCAAATGATGTATAAATATGAATTAATATTATTACTCAGGGTGAAGAGAGGTCATTTTATTGCTATGTCACAAGGCTGCCTGTGGTCTAGCAGAGAGGACTCTTGACTTTGAATCAGAAGACGTGAACTTAATTATTAGCTTTGTCACATCCCACCTGTTTTATCTCAGTTGTGCTATTCAATTTCCCTGACTTTCAGGTCCCCAGTCTGTAAAACTGGAATAATAACATTGCAGAGCTAATGTGAGAACCTATTGAGGCAATAATATGAGATTACTCTGTAAGCTTTACAGTTCTGGACATGTATGCAGTCATTGTGGTTTGGGACACAGGGGACATGGGTTCATTCTACTAAAGGAGGTGGTGACTCTCACAGGTGTGTTGGCATTTCAGCAGGATCTCCAAGGGAGTTGAGTGTTGTCAAGGGGAGAACCAGAAGGAAACATGTGTTGCTATACAGTGCTAAGAACATAAAATATGAAATTAAAAAAAAATAAGAAAAAAATTTGAATTTGGGTGTTGTTGTTCAGTTGCCAGGTCATGTCCGACTGCAGCACAGCAGGCCTCTCTGTCCCTCACCATCTCCCAGAGTTTGCTCAATATCATATTCAATGAATCAGTGATGCCATCCAATCCTCTTATCCTCTGTCATCCCCTTCTCCTCCTGCCCTCAATCTTTCCCAGCATGAGGGTCTTTTCTAATGAGTCAGCTGTTCGTATCAGGTGGCCAAAGTATTGGAGCTTCAGCTTCAGCATCAGTTCTTCCAAAGAGTATTCAGGGTTAATTTCATTTAAGAGTGACTGGTTTGCTCTCCCTGCAGTGCAGGGGATTCTCAGGAGTCTTCTCCAGCACCACAGTCTGAAAGTGCCAATTCTTAGGTGCTTTGCCTTCTCTGCTGTCCAGTTCTCATATCTGTTGAATTTGGATACAATAGATATTCCTCCAGCGATAACGCTGGATGTGTTCTATATTTGGTAACACATGTCTCTATGGAAAAGTATGTGTGTGTATCTGTTTGTGTCTGTGTGTGTGTGCATGAGTGTGTGTGTGTGTGTTATAGCATAGTGAATGCAAACTCCAACTGTGGAGATAAATTGTTTAAATTCAAATTCTAGCTCTACCATTTGTTAGCATGTAACTGTGGGCTGTTAACTTATCTTTTCTGTGTCTTAGTTTTCTTACCTTAAACCTTACATAATAAATAATACTTACTTATAGAGTTGTGGACAGCATATGAGTTTATACATACAAACTGCTTTTAATACTGTCTGACAGGGACCGTGGTGGGCCAGTGATTAAGACTCCATACTTCCAATGCAGGAGGCAAAGGGTTCAATCCCTGGTCAGGGAACTAAGATCCCACATGCCATATGGTGTGATTAAAAAAAGACAGCACTATTGAGAAAACAGTATCTGACTACAACCAGCATAGGGTCTTCCCTAGTGGCTCAGTGGTAAAGAATCTGCCTGCAATGTAGGCGACATGGGTTTGATTCCAGGTTTGGGGAAGATCCCATGAAGAAGGAAATGGCAACCTACTCCAGGATTCATGCCTCAGAAATCTCATGAACAGAAGAGACTGTCAGGCTACAGTACATAAGTTCACAGAGTCAGACATGAATGTAGTGACTAAACAACAAGAGCAACATGAACAGGGTAAACCCACAGTAAATCCAGCTATTATTACAATAACTATGATATTACTAGGAGAAGGCAATGGCACCCCACTCCAGTACTCCTGCCTGGAAAATCCCATGGATGGCAGAGCCTGGTAGGCTGCAGTCCATGGGGTCGCTGAGAGTCGGACATGACTGAATGACTTGTCTTTCACTTTTCACTTTCATGCACTGGAGAAGGAAATGGCAACCCACTCCAGTGCTCTTGCCTGGAGAATCCCAGGGACAGGGAAGACCGGTGGGCCGCCGTCTATGGGGTCGCACAGAGTTGGACACGACTGAAGCGACTTAGCAGCAGTGGCGGCATGATATTATTACTGCAATTGTTGCTATTATTATTGAGAATTTACTTCTCTGTAGAAACTTCCTTGCTCAGTGTGAGGCCTTCGGATTCAGAACCATCAAAAGTAACAGCTTGAGTCCAGCCAAATCGATGTAGCATTTTCTTCCTCCATAACTTAACACCCCAGGGCCAGATGTTAGCCAAGTTACTCTAGCCCACTGCAGCCTCCTGATGCAGGCCAGCTGTGCTGGGCACTGCTCATGATACATGTTGCTCAATTCCATGAGAATTGCTGCTGCTAACTTTCTTCTCTGGCTCTGCCAAGTCCTTATAAAGTGTATTTGCCAAGTTTTCTTTGATGTACTTTCATCAGTTCAGTATATACACTTCCATGCAATGTTACATGGGAAAGGAAGCCTGTGTGGGGCGGGCAGGTTATTCTGCCCCTTCACTTCACAGTTGGTGAATCAGAAGACCAGAGAGAGAGAGAAAGAGCCTTGCCCGAGGTCACAGAGTTTATTAATGGGAGGAACAAATCCACTATACAAATTTGCTCAGTCCCAGACCAATGCTCTTTTCTACCCCCTTGTCTTGCTTCTGAGTTATCATGTGGACAATAACAATTAAACATGCCATAACACTAAAGAAGTGTCAGATTTACATCGTTGTGGTTTTTTTATCTCCGCCTAGGCAAACACAGTTCTGTTACAAATGTTGGTTTTAAAACCTAGGTTTAACAGTCAGAGTGTGTGGATAGAGAGGCTAATGGTACACACATTAATAATGATAACGGTAGAACTGACCATTATATGGCACACTAGACTTCACAAAGTATTGCACATGTATTGATTCTATTGTTTTCTCTTCAGCATAAATAAAAACAAATTTTGGTAGGGAAGCAGGAGATTCTGGCATACTCCTGTTATCAGTATTGTACAGATCTTTCCTGTTCTTCGTGGCTCAAATTGTAGCATTTCTCCCACATGAAGCTTGTGCTTCTGTCACTGGCTTAGCCAAACAGTTTTTACCTTCAGTCTCATGCTGCTGCTGCTGCTAAGTTGCTTCAGTCGTGTCCGACTCTGTGCGACCCCATGGACTGCAGCCTACCAGGCTTCTCCGTCCATGGGATTCTCCAGGCAAGAACGCTGGAGTGGGTTGCCTTTTCCTTCTCCACTTCAGTCTCATAGCCTCCTTTTAACTAGACTGCTATATAATCCTCACCAGTGGGGGATGGTGTGTGTGTTTCTGTGTGTGTGTGTGTGTGTGTGTTGTTTTTTCCAACCACTACGAGCTCCTTCGAAACAAATATCTTGTCTCAGAAATTAGCAGAGTAACATGATGCTAAGCAAATAAAGCACTTGTATGCAAATAAATGAGTTTCCTGACTGGAGCCTATTATACAGAGTGAAGTAAGCCAGAAAGAAAAACACCAATACAGTATACTAACGCATATATATGGAATTTAGAAAGATGGTAATGATAACCCTGTATGCAAGACAGCAAAAGAGACACAGATGTATAGAACAGACTTTTGGACTCTGTGGGCGAGGGAGAGGGTGGGATGATTTTCGGGAATGGCACTGAAGCATGTATAATATCATATAAGAAATGAATCGCCAGCCCAGGTTCGATACAGGATGCTTGAGGCTGGTGCACTGGGATGATCTGGAGGGATGGTACGGGGAGGGAGATGGGAGGGGGGTTCAGGATGGGGAACACGCGTATGCCCATGGCGGATTCATGTTGACGTGTGGCAGAACCAATACAATATTGTAAAGTAAAATAAAATAAAATAAAGCAGTGAAGTGAAAAAAAAAATTATTCTTGCCACCATTGAAAAAAAAAAAATCTGCCTACCAATGTAGGAGACGTGGGTTTGGTCCCTGGGTCAGGAAAATCCTCTGGAGAAGTCAATGACAACCCACTCCCATATTCTTGCCTGGAAAATCCCATGGTAAGAGGAGCCTTGTGGGCTACAGTCCAGGGGCTGCAAAGAGTTGGACATGACTTAGCGACTGAACAACTGCAACAATGCAAATAAATGCCTATAAATTCATGGATTGGATAAGGCTCATGTAGAATACCTAAGGAAGAAGTTACTATAATATTGAAAGCCACCCTTGCACTTACAGTTATGGGTGGTTATCAGAGAGAAATCAGGGATTAACAGAAAGTCATGGATATAGTACATCAAATTCACTCTATTGTGAAGGGGAAAAAAAAGGAAATTCAGATAAAGGGTTGATTAATGATTTATATGTATGTGGTGCATTAAGAAACCAGGAACATCTCTGCTTAATGGGTTGTTTTGGGGTGGTAGAATATGCATGTTGATGTCAAGTGAGGCATCTAATTCCTAATGTGTCCAAAATATAACTTTTGATTTCCTTTATCACCCTGTCTTCCAAAACTGTCCTTCCTTTAGTCTTAGTGAAGGAATGACTTAAATATCCTTAAGACTTGATTGATCTAGCCAAAACCTAGAAGTTACTGTTGCATGATTTTTTTCCCCTTAATCATGACATGATTTCAAAGACCATCATTTACATTTAGAAAATTCACCTGAAATCTGTTCCCTGCTATCTCCACTACCCTAGCTCAAACTGTTATTTCTTGCCTTGACTACCACAATTCTTTTAAAATTAGTGTCGTCATTTCATCTTCATTCCTTAAATCTGATCTTTAACTCTTTATATGTGTTTATACCAGTAAAATACCCTTTTACAGCTCTATGAATTTTGGAAAATGCATACAAAATACTTTCATTGTCCTCCAAAACTCCCTGTAATTTCTCCTTTCTAGTAAATCCTAACCCCTATTCAAGTTTCACTGTTTTGCTTTCTGCTCCTCTAAGTTCACATTTTCTGTGCTGTGCTTAGTCGCTCAGTCATGTCTGACTCTGCAACCCCATGCACTATTCAGTCCATGTAATTCTCCAGGCCAAAACACTAGAGTGGGTACCCTTTCCCTTCTCCAGGGATCTTCCCAACACAAGAATTGAACCCAGGTCTCCCACACTTCAGGTGGATTCTTTACCATCTGAGCTACCAGGGAAGTTCTAACATTTTCTAGGACACCTTATTTTGCTGTTGTTGTTCAGTCACTGTGTTGTGTCCGATTCTTTGTGACCCCATGGACTTCAGCACTCCAGGCTCCTCTGTCCTCCACTATCTCCTAGAGTTTGCTCAAATTCATGTCCTTTGAGTCAGTGATGCTATCTAACCATCTTATCCCCTGTTGCTTTCTTCTCCTTTTTCCTTCTATCTTTCCCAGGACACCTTATGCCTGGCTGCCATGCTAAGTCACTTCAGTTGTGTCTGATTCTTTGTGACCCTATGGACTATAGCCCACCAGGCTCCTCTGTCCATGGAGATTCTCCAGGCAAGAATATTGGAGTGGGTTGCCTTGCCCTCCTCCTGGGGATCTTCCCAACCCAGGGATCAAACCTGCATCTCTTACATCTCCTGCATTGGCAGGTGGGTTCTTTACCACTAGTGCCACCTGGGAAACCCTGGACACCCTAAAAGGAGTATCATATTCTCTCACTTAGGAAAGTGCATTTGAGATTCATGCATATTGTTGTGTGAGGTTTGTTCTTTTTGTTGCTGAGTTGTATTCCATTGTAGAGATATATTGCAGTTTGTTGACTCATTCACAAGGTGCAAGACATTTGGGTTGCTTCTAGTTTGGGATGATTATGAATAAAGTTTCTATATATGTTCACATACAGGTTTTTCTGTGAACATAGCTTTTAGCTCGGAGAAGGCAATGGCACCCCACTCCAGTACTCTTGCCTGGAAAATCCCATGGATGGAGGAGCCTGGTAGGCTGCAGTCCATGGGGTCACTAAGAGTCGGACATGACTGAGCGACTTCCCTTTCACTTTTCACTTTCATGCATTGGAGAAGGAAATGGCAACCCACTCCAGTGTTCTTGCCTGGAGTATCCCAGGGATGGGGGAACCTGGTGGGCTGCCGTCTATGGGGTTGCACACAGTCAGACACGACTGAAGTGACTTAGCAGCAGCAGCAGCAGCAGCTTTTAGCTTCTCTTTGTTGATTTCCTAGACATCAGATTGCTTGATCATATGGCATATATACATGTGACTTTATGAGAAAGTGACAAATTGCTTTCCAGAGTGGATTTAACACTTTTCATGTTTATGAGTAACTGAACAGCAACAACACAGAGTAATGTAAGAGAAAGCTCCAGTTACTATGTAACTTAACCAGCAAATGAATATTTGGAGGTTATATGTATGATAATAGTCATTGTTATTAAGCCACTAAGTTGTGTCCGACACTTTGCAACCCCATGGACTGCAGCACATTGGGCTTCCCCATCCTTCACTATCTCCTGGAGTTTGTTCAAATTTATGCCCATTGAGTCGGTGATGCCATCCAGCTATCTCATCCTCTGTTGTGCCCTGCTCCGTCTGCCTTCAGTTTTTCCCAGCATCAGAATCTTCTCCAGTGAGTTGGCTCTTCATATCAGGTGCACAAAGTATTGGAGCTTCAGCCTCAGCATCAGTCCTTCCAGTGAACATTCAGGGTTGATTTTCTTTAGGATTGACTGGTTTGATCTCCTTGCAGTCCAAGGGACTCTCAAGAGTTTTCTACAGTACCACAGTTTGAAAGCCTCAGTTTTTCGGCATTTGGCCCTCTTCATGGTTCACTTCTCACATCCATACATGACCCCTGGAAAAGCCATAGCTTCAACCACACAGACCCAGTATGAATTAATATTATGTTATATATGAGCATATTTTATAATAGTATATATATTATATACTGTTGAACCTCTTTTCATGTACTTACTAATATTTGCCACCTGTATATGATTTTGGTGAAAATTTGTTATATATTCTTTGCTGGATATGAGTTTTGCAAATATTATATCCCAGTGTATGTCTAGTCTTTTATTCTCTTAGCCGGATCTTTCAAAGAGAAAGCATTTTAAAATTTAAGTTTAATATATCTCTTTTTTCCCCCTAGATCTGATTTCCATGTTATATCAAAGCTATCTTCACTTAGAGCAAGATCAGAAAGTTTTGTACTTTTAGGTTTTATATTCAAATCCATAACCAGTTTTGAGTTACATTTTTGTAAAACATAAAAGATATGGGTCAAAGTATTTTTTGCTGTTGTTATTTTTTCTTTGCAGATGGATGCATATATATTTTTGTAATACTTCAGGCACTGCATGTTGAAAAGCATACTTTTTTTTTTTTCTGTTGAACTAGCTTTTCATTTTTGACCAAAAAAAAAAAAAAGACAATTGATCATATATGTGGAGCCTATTTCTGGACTCTACTTCATTGGTCTATTTATTTATCCCTTCCTAGATATCATACTGTCTTGATTATTGTATCTTAATAATAAGTATTGAAATCAGGGAGTATTAGTCCTCTAACTTTCTTAATTTTCAAAATCATTTTGATTATTTCAAGCCTTGGACTTCCCATAACTTTATAATAAGCTCATTGATAACTTCTAAAAAATCCAGTTGGTATTTAAATTGAGCTTTCATTAAACCTATGGATCAGCTTTTGGAAAGATGATATCTTGATGTTGCATCTTCTAATTCATGAACACAATATATCTAAGTCTGCATTAATCCCTTTTGCCAATGTATTGTAATTTTCAATGCACAATACTTTGGACACATGTTGTCAGTTTTACCTAAACACTTCATGGGTTTTGATGTTATTTTTTTTTTACCACATATTTTATTTTATTTTATTTATTTTTTAACTTTACAATATTGTATTAGCTTTGCCATATATCAAAATGAATCCACCACAGGTATACATGTGTTCCCCATCCTGAATCCTCCTCCCTCCTCCCTCCCCATACCATCCCTCTGGGTTGTCCCAGTGCACCATCCCCAAGCATCCAGAGACACTGATGTATAGAACAGTCTTTTGGACTCTGTGGGAGAGGGAGGGGGATGATTTGGGAGAATGGCAATGAAACATGTATTTTTAAAATTCAAATTTCTAATATATTATTCATTTATAAACATAAAATTGATTTTTATATTGACATTATATACTACAAATTTGTTAAATATATTCAGCTTGAGAATCTTTTTAATGGAGTCTTTGTGCTTTTTTTTTTCAAGAAATAATAAGTAGAGACAATTCATTTCTTTTTTCCAATTCATATCTATTTGTATATTTATCTATCAGCTATCTATTCATCTGATTATCTAATTATTTAGTTATTAGCTTTTATGTAGTCTCAGACCTCCAGTTTGATAATGAATAAGAATGTTAGGAAAAAATATCTTTTCTTGATGTCAATCTTATTAAAGGAGTATTTTCTTTCACCATTACCTATAAAGTTATTAATGCTCCCTTTTGCTTTTTTTTTTGCTAAAGATTTTCAATATAGATGTGGAATTTTGTCAAATGCTTTCTTTGTGCTTATTGATTTGATCTTTTTTATTTATCTGTTAATTTGGTGAATTATATTGCTTGGTTTCCAAATGGTGAATCTACTCTTTCTTCCTAATATTAACATTAACTGATCACGTTGCTTTACTTTTTATTATTTTTATCATCTCTGTTATTGATTTGCTAATACTCTGCTCACTGTTTTTACATGTACATTTATAAGAAGTATTGATATGTATTCTAGATCTTTCTGGATTCACAAGATAGATTCAAAATGCGCACGTTTTATTTTCTGAAAGAGTTTGTATAGTATAGGTGCTATTTCTTTCTTAAATGTTTGGAAGGAACTACTGTTACAGCTGTCCAGGACTCAAGCTTTCTTTCTGAAAATTATTAAAATATGAATTAAAATCTGTTACTAGATGTGAGATTATTCTTGTTTTCTCTTCTCAATGAATTGTGTTTATGTCATTGTAGAAATGTTTATAAATTTATAGCTATGAAGATGTATTGGAGAAGGCAATGGCACCCCACTCCAGTACTCTTGCCTGGAGAATCCCAGGGATGGAGGAGCCTGGTAGGCTGCAGTCCATGGGGTTGCTAAGAGTCAAACACGACTGAGTGACTTCACTTTGACTTTTCACTTTCATGCATTGGAGAAGGAAATGGCAACCCACTCCAGTGTTCTTGCCTGGAGAATCCCAGGGATGGGGGAGCCTGGTGGGCTGCCGACTCTGGGGTCACACAGAGTTGGACACGACTGAAGTGACTTAGCAGCAGCAGCAGCAGCATGAAGATGTATGAAATTATTTCTAAATGCTTATCAATTTATTGAAATTTTCAAAGCAACAATTTCAAAGAAATTGTTTCAATTTCTCTGACTTCAATGTAACTGAATTTTTGTTATCTTTATCATTTATCTTATTTTGTCTGGTTTTAATTTAATTGGCTCTTATGTCTTTAGAATATATAGATATAATATTTATATTTTATTTTAGGGGAAATATAAGAGTACTAATTTAGAGTTTTATTTTTATTCTAATAGAAGTATATAATGCTATTAATATAAATTTCTCTGTAAGTACTTTAACAACACCCCACCCTATTTTTATTCAGTCAAAATATTTTACAAATTCAGTTTTAGTTCCTCTTTTTTAATATTTTTAAAACTTTGTATTTTGTATTGGAGTATAGTCAATTAATAATATGATAGTTTCAGGTGAACAAATAAGCTTCTTGAGTTACGGGATTTTCAGAAGTATATTTAGTTTTCAAATGTTTGTAGGTCTTTAAGTTATCTCTCTGCCAAACTGATTCCAATTTTAATTATTTTAAGATTATAAGCTGTACTTTAAGAAGTATTTTAGCCTCTAAATTGCTGAGCTTTATTTTATGGCCAAGAAAATGGCCTACCTATCTTGACAAATGTTCTATGTGCACTTAAAAAGAATGTATCCTGCTGTTGCTGAGTGGAGTGCTCTATAAATATTAAAGAGATTGTATCTGCTATTAGCATTGTGCAGGTGTTCTAAGTTCTTGCTGATTTTCTGTCTACTTTTTCTATAGATCATCAAACTGCAATGTTGAAGTCTTCAACTAAAATAATTGGATTTGCTTATATCTACTTCAGTTCTATCAGTGTTTACGTCTAACTCTTTAGGTGTGTACACATTTACAGGTTTTAAGTCTTCTTAGTTTTAAAACTAACTGTTATATCATTATGTAATTTTTTTTTCCTTGCCTGATATTTTTTCTGGTACTGAGTTTGCTTTCTCTGATATTCATATTGCCATCAAGCTTTCTTTTAATTCATGCCTTTTTTTTAATGGCATGCTCTCCATTGTTTTAAAAAATTCTGTCTGTATCTTTATATTTAAAGGACATTTTTATACAGAAAACATGTGGTTAGATCTTGCTTTTCTGTACAACCTGTGACTTTCAATCACTGTGTTTAGACCATTAACGTTTACTGTGATATTGATATGATTGAACTTAGATCTGTCATTTTACTCTTGGTTTTATGTTCGTCATTTTTGAGTTTTGCTGCTTTGTTCTCCTTTTCCTGCTTTGTTCTCCTTTTCCTGCTCTCCTATATCCTCTGACATTTTTGCAAAATCTTGTTTTAGCTGTTTCTTTAGGGATTAAGCTTTTACTGTTAACAGAAAGCTATTATTTTATCATTTCAAGAACAGAAGTTTTAAAACCACGTAAACACGGTTTACCCCTCTTCACTGACATTTATGTTATAGCGTCAAGTCTATTGTATCTATATTTAATGCCTCACCAAGCAATGTTACCATTTTTTTTCTTTTAACAGTCATGCATATATTAAAGGATTTCAGAGGATAAAACCTGACTTTTAAACCTACCAGTGTATTTACAATTGCTGATGTTTTTGCCTTTATTTCTGAAACTCCAAATTTCTCTATGATACTGCTGCTCCTAAGTCACTTCAGTCGTGTATGACTCTGTGAGACCCCATAGATGGCAGCCCACCAGGCTCCCCGGTCCCTGGGATTCTCCAGGCAAGAACACTGGAGTGGGTTGCCATTTCCTTTTCCAATGCTACTTCCCCTCAATCTAAATAAATTATTTTATTATTTATTTTAGATCAAGTCTTCTGGAAATTAATTCCCCGAGTTGTCTTTGTCTAAGAATTTCTTTAATTTCTGATCATTTCTGTAGGACATTTTCACTGAATATGGAATTCTGAGTGAGTGGTTCTTTCCTTTTAGCATTTTACAATGTTACTTCACTCTCTTTTGTCTTCCATAATTTCTGGTAAAATATCTATAGCTTTTGAACCATTGTTTCCTTTCTAGATGTAATGTGTTACAGTCTCTAGTTGCTTTAAATAGCTTAAAATTTTTAATTTTCAAAAGACTGATTGTGATGTATCTATGCTTTATTTTCTTATGGTTTATTCTCTTCACTACTCACCAAGCCATTGAACCTGCGAATTTATGGCTTTCATGATATTTGGGCAATTTCTGGTTGTTAAATATTCAAATAATTTCTGTGCCCTTCTTGTTCTTTCTGGGACTCCAATGACATGGATATGCAGCAGTATGGACTGGGCCTGACCTTGGAGCAAAGCCACAAGAGTAAGAAGAGAGTGCATGATTTCACCCCTGTACTGCCTACTTTCTAATTCTCTTCTCCATACTCTTTCTGTTTTACTTTTTAGAATTTTAAAATAGTTGCTTTTTTATTTTTTTGTTTTATACAGAGTTTTAGTGTAAATATTGGAAGGGATTAGCTATGGTGAATTTACTCCTTCTTGTCCTTCAATAGAAGTTGCAGTTTTTCACACAACTGACAGTATCTTTCAAAAAATATATTTTCAGCCATTTCCTGGCTTAATATATATATATATATATATATATATATATATATATATATTTAACCTGGAGTATATTGCCATCTTTTAAAAATAAGTCATCTTAGACTCTGAACATCTTTCCAGCTCTGATTTGTCCCTAAATCACAACACTGGAGTCATACTACCCACCACTTACAATTATTTTATTATTAATTATTTAACTAACTACAACATAATGTTTTCCTGTCTTTGAACTTACCATTCTATTCATATAAACTTTCTTTCCCTTCCTTTCTTAGATTATTAATTTTCATTATTCATATCTCAAACAAATGTTTCTGGACGCTTAGTCTAAAGTAACTCCTATTTTTCTACACTCCAGCCCAATGCATTCTCTATACCATCATTCCTAGCATTCAGAACTCTTATCCCACACTGCATTTATTTATTTTTTTTGAATATTCATTCCTTATTTTTGTTTCCCCTTAGAGTATAAGTTACCTTGAGACAGTAACTAGTTGTTTTTTGTTTTTTGTTTTTTTTTTCAAGCTGCTCAGAGCTGGATGTTTCTCCCATATCTAAAATAGGGCCTGATTCATTGCTGGGACTCAGTAAATAGATACATGAGATAGAGATAGAGAAACTGCATTCATTGAAAATTTTCTTACCATTTTGTTTGTTTAAGATAGGGCTCTCTCATCAGGTACTCAACATTGTTTGTATGAAGCAGCAATATTAATTGTGGTTCTCCTGGAATCCATAACAAAGACTTCTGAATTAAAGGTTTTGTGATTCAAAAGGCCTATGGTTTGGACCCAAACATTAAGGCTTCTCACATTAAATGATTGATTTGTTGATCCTCATTTGAGAGAATCATTCTAAGTACCACCCAGTTCATGGTAGGGGAGTTCTTCTATATCATGTACAGAATATTTTTCCTATTTGCCTCATAGCATGTATATACATTGCATAAATGTTATAGGATTAATTATGTTCCCTCAAAGTTTGTATGTCACAGCTCTAACCTCCAGAAATTAGACTGTGACTGTACATGGAAATAGAGCTTTTAAAGAGGTATTTATGCTTTATAAAGATCATGTAGGGAGACTCTAATCTACCTGGAGTCCTTATAAGATAAAATTTGAACACACAAAGGGAGACATCAGGGTTTTGTGTGCTCAGAGGGATGCCCATGTGAAAAAGATATCATGAGGGTAGCCATTGGAAAGAGGGCTCATCTCTGGCATCATGATCTTGAACTTGAAGTACCTAAAACAGTGAAAAAAACACATTTCTGTTGGTTAATTTACCGTCTGTGGCATTTTGTGATGACAACCATAGCAAGAGAATACAGATTCTGGTGCTTAGAAGTACAATGCTGTTGTAACGAATACCTAAAAGTGTGAAACTGGCTTCGGTAACAGTTGGACACCTCAACATTAGTTGAGGTGCATGCTAGAAAAAGTACAAAAGAGATTGTCAGCAGGAAAATGGATCTTAAAACTGATTCTGATGTATTCTCAGACATAAATAGAGAACATGCTATTGGAAACTGAAATAAAGGCAATGCTTGTTATAAAGTAGCAGAACTTGGGCAAATTGTATTTGAGCATTTTGTGCAAAGTAGGAATTGTAAGCGATATACTTGTATGTTTATTTCTAAGCAAAATGTTGAAGGTCTATCCTGGTTTCTCCTTACTGTATCTAAGAATTATGAAATGAGAGAGATAATTGAAAGAAATGCTAAGCGAAACCAAACCATAATGTGAAGTTTTGGAAACTTTCAGTCTATTCGTACTGCAAGAAACAAAAATATATGTTCTGGAAAGAAGAACAAGAGTATGGCTGGGAAAAAAATAATTCGTTGAAGAGATTATAGGTGTGACTCATGCGTCTAATCAGGCATCTTGGCAGAAGATAATAATAAAGATGGACTTATACCAAAAGAAACCCTGCCAGCCTGAATTTCAGGGGACGGAGATGCTACAAAATGTAGGACAACTGTCAAACTTTAGTGATTCTACAGTAGGAGCCAGTAGAGTGATCCAGCCACAAAAATGCTATACTTAAAAAAAAAAGAAGAAGAATTACCCAAGATTTGAGACTATCTCCTTTATATTTACAGAGGGTGGGATCACCTGCCCTCTGAAAACTTCAACTACCCAGAATTGTGAGAAGATACATTTCTGTTGTTTAAGCCATGAAGTCTATTTTGCTATGATATTTTGCTATGGTGATCATAAAAAGATTAATAGTAATGATTTCAATTGTGTTCTCAAAAAAAAAAAAAAAAAGGTCCAAGTCCTAACCTTTCTTACCTGTGAATGTGATCTTCTATGGAAATAGGGTCTTTGCAGATGTAATTAACATGAGGATCAAGATGAGACCATCCTTAGTTAGAGTGAGTCCTAAGTCAAATGAGAGTGTCTTAATAAAAAAAAAAAGACAGAAAGAAAGGACACAGTATGATAGTTAATTGAATGTGTTGGCTTAACTGAGTCACGGGATGCCCCAGTAATGGTTAGACATTACTCTGAATATGTCTTGAGGGTGTTTCTGATGAGATTAATATTTGCATGGATAGAATGAGTAAAGCAGATTGATCTCCTCTATGTGGATGACCTTCATCCAATCAATTAAAGGACTGAAGAGAACAAAACAGAATTCATTCTCTTTCCCTGACCGTCTTTGAACTAGGATATCAATCTTTTCCTGTCTTCGGACTCTGAGTCAGACTGGAACTTACACCATTAACTCCCCTGAGCCTCAAATCTTCAGTTTGGACCGAAACTATATCAGTGGTTCTTCTTGGTCTCTAGCTCACTTACTGTAGTTAAGATTGTTCATCTTAGCTAATTCCAGATAGATAGATATAGATAGTTATAATACATACATATAGATAGATAGACACATAGATGCTGCTGCTACTGCTGCTAAGTTGCTTCAGTCGTGTCCAACTCTGTGCGACCCCATAGACAGCAGCCCACCAGGCTACACCGTCCCTAGGATTCTCCAGGCAAGAGCACTGGAGTGGGTTGCCATTTCCTTAGATAGATATAACTCCTCTTGGTTTTGTTTCTCTGGAAAATCAAGACTAATAAGCACAAAAACACATAATGTTTATGTAAAGACTGAGGTGGCGGCAGCAGAGTTTGGAGGTATGAGGCCAGGAGCCAAGGAATGTTGGAACAATCACAATCTGGAACATTAAGGAAACATTACCACCTAGCACCTTTGGAAGGAGTGTGGCTCTGCTGATACATTGATTCCAGACTTCTGGTCTCCAAAATAGCAAGAGAAAAAATAACTGTTGCTTTAAGCCATTCAGTTTCTGGTAATTTGTTATGGCAACCACAGAAAACTAACCCACTTTGTCTGAAGTCACACAACTATTCGTGAACATTTCTTGTTTTCAGCCTTAGTCTTCTGGACACCCAAAACCTTGCTCTTATCATTACATTATGGTACCTCTCCAGGTTTAGCTTTTGTAACACACATTTGTGTGGTGATCATGTAGCTTTCTTTGAGAGAAAGAGCGTATACAAAATATTTTACCCTCCCCATCATTTTTACATATTCATTGATTTTTATTATGTATTGATTTATCTTTTATTGAATTATAGTTGATTTACAATGCTAGTTCCAGGTGTACTACATAGTGATTCAATGTATCTGTAGATTATACTCCATTTAGAGTTACTATAAACATTATTTATATTCCATGTGCTGTACATTGTATCCTCAAATCTTATTTATTTAATATCTAGTTTGTTGACTTACCTGTGCTGAGAAGTGTGAGTTCCATAAACGAGAGAGGCATGGCCGATGCTCATGGAGTTGCCAATTTAGTGATGAGAACAGATCATAGATAAATGTTTTGGTAAACGTGTAATTACCAATAAAGAAATATACCATAGAGTAAGGGAATAAGGCAGGAAGAACAGTAGAATATGTGAGACTATGGATGACAAATTTAGACCTACACGGAATTTTTCCTGTATTGTCAAGAATTTTAGATTTATGCTTCAGTTCAGAATTAGCCTTTGAATAGAAGTCAGCTTGACCTAATAGTATAAATTGAGATTGGTTTGTGTAGAGGGAGTGCTGGAGGCACAGGTTAGGAGCCATTTATTTTTTATTTTATTGCAGACTAGAAAAAGGCAAGTCAAATAGCCCACCCTTAAAATATCCAGGCATTTCCAGCTGTGAGTTATTTAAATGTGCATGAGAGCAGCTTAACGACATTTCAGCGGACAGTGTTTCAGGGTGAGAATTTGATATAAGGGAAACCAGAAACACACACTGTCAGAGGCCCTAAGATGCCCTTGGGCTATCCCTGGGGTAGGCAAGGTCTCTCACAGCTTTCAGATCTACCTTCCTCTTTGGCTGCCAGAGTGATCTTCCTAAAGCAGAAATGTCACCAGATTTCACCACTGATTAAAATTTCTTTGTCCACCCACTGCTTCTAAGATAGGGTAGAAGTCCTTTGCTTGACTCAGAAGGATCTCTGTGAGTCTGTTTTCCTTTTTTCTCTGGTTCCGTCTCCTGCAGCCTCCCATATCATCATCTTCCCTCCAGCAAGGCCAGGGTGTGTATAATCACCCTTCCTACGTAGGGATTGGGGGCAGGAGGAGAAGGGGACAACAGAGGATGAGATGGCTGGATGGCATCACTGACTCGATGGATGTGAATCTGGGTGAACTCCAGGAGTTGGTGATGGACAGGGAAGCCTGGCATGCTGCGATTCATGGGGTCGCAAAGAGTCGGACACGACTGAGTGACTGAACTGAGGTCTCTCCGCATATACACACATCAATCAGTTTCAAGTTTCCTTGTTTTCCTCGTATCCTCTCCACTATTTCTGGCTCCCTTGTCATTCCCAGTATTTACCTCTATCATACCCAGTTTCATTACAAGTATTTTCTCTGCTCAGACCCAAGATACTCAAGATTTGACTTCATATCTTACCAACAGCTTTTGATAGAAGTGGGGGGGAGAAGAAGTGTGTGACTGCTGAGATTTGGACTTAAGTTGCTGAGATTTGGACTTAAGATGCATCAAGCCAAGAGCCCCAGCTAACTGCCAGATACTTATGAGGCCACCTTGAAGCATTCACTGGAATTCAAGCTCCTGGGTGAGTGCCGCCACTAGAACAGGGAACTTCAGCAGGAGTACTGATCCTCTGAACCCAGCCTGAACTTCTGAGCTACAAAACTCTGAGAAGGAGCAAAATCATTATTACTTTAAGCCACTAAATTTGGGGTGGTTTATCATGTAGCAGTAATTAAGTGACATAGGACTCTAGGTATTTCAAGGAAAACGGATTCATTAAAGGACTAAGAAGTTTGCAGGAATCTTTAGGATGGGCAGTATAACAGTGTTGGGTATGTACCCAACAGGAAAATGAAGCTAGGGAAAAAGCCCATCATCTTGGAGGACTGAGGTGGCACAAGCTGTCGTCATCACCTATTATTTGCCACTGACCACATTTGGAACATCTATTTCTGCTTTATTGACTATGCCAAAGCCTTTACACAAACTGTGGAAAATTCTACAAGAGGCCACCTGACCTGCCTCTTGAGAAACCTGTATGCAGGTCAGGAATCAACAGTTAGAACTGGACATGGAACAACAGACTGGTTCCAAATAGGAAAAGAAGTACATCAAGGCTGTATATTGTCACCCTGCTTATTTAACTTATATGCAGAGTACATCATGAGAAATGCTGGGCTGGAGGAAGCACAAGCTGGAATCAAGATTGCTGGGAGAAATATCAATAACCTTAGATGTGCAGATGACACCACCTTTATGGCAGAAAGTAAAGAAGAATTAAAGAGTCTCTTGATGAAAGTGAAAGAGGAGAGTGATAAAGTTGGCTTCAAGCTCAACATTCAGAAAACTAAGATCATGGCATCCGGTCCCATCACCTCATGGCAAATAGATGGGGAAACAGGGGAAACAGTGGCTGACTTTATTTTTGGGGGCTCCAAAATCACCACAGTTGGTGATTGCAGCCATGAAATTAGAAGACGCTTACTCCTTGGAAGGAAAGTTATGACCAACCTAGATAGCATATTCAAAAGTAGAGACATTACTTTGTCAACAAAGGTCTGTCTAGTCAAGGCTATGGTTTTTCCAGTGGTCATGTACGGATGTGAGAGTTGGACTGTGAAGAAAGCTGAGTGCCTAAGAATTGATGCTTCTAAACTGTGGTGTTGGAGAAGACTATTGAGAGTCCTGTGGACTGCAAGGAGATCCAACCAGTCCATCCTAAAGGAGATTAGTCCTGGGTGTTCATTGGAGGGACTGATGTTGAAGCTGAAACTCCAATACTTTGGCCACCTGATACAAACAACTGATTCATTTGAAAAGACCCTGATGCTGGGAAAGATTGAGGGCAGGAGGAGAAGGGGACAACAGAGGATGAGATGGCTGGATGGCATCACCGACTCAATGGACATGGGTTTGGGTGTACTCCGGGAGTTGGTGATGGACAGAGAGGCTTGGCGTGTTGCGGTTCATTGGGTCGCAAAGAGTTGGACACGACTGAGCGACTGAACTGCACTGAACTGAATAATTGGAACAGGTGGCGCTAGTGGTCAAGAACTCGTCTGCTAAAGCAGGAGGCATAGAGATGCGAGTTCCATCTCTAGGTCCCGAAGATCCCTTATTGGAGGGCATGGCAATCCACTCTAGTATTCTTGCCTGGAGAATCCCGTAGACAAAGGAGCCTGGTGGGCTGCAGTCCATAGAATCCCAAAGAGTCAGACACAATTGAAGGGATTTAGCATGCCCTCCCATGAAGAGCTATAGTTACAACTGCCCCTCCAACACTCTGCCCAAAAGGACACTTTTCCCGTTAGTGGAAACTGCTTCGTGGTGCTCTCTTTCTCTTCATTCCCTTGCATGAGTCATCTGATTGGCTAAATCTACATCACAATCTGGCACCCTCACGGCAAAGGGATCGTAGAAACCCAGTAGGTGTTAGTGTTATTATTATTTTTGTTTTTGTTGGCAGTAGTTTCTACTTCTTATTGTAAAACACATCCAAATATCAAGAGGAATTTGTGAAGACTCAGTCAGCCAAGCACAAAAATTAAAAAAAAAAAGATAAAAAGATGGTTATTTATCATATCCGTCTTCATGCTTACTTAGTATGTGGGCTTCAGACTAACTGTACTAGGTTAGAAGACATCAGAATTTTGTATGCTGTACCATTATTAATGTACTTTTGTGTGTGATTCCCATTCCTGGATCTGCTGGCCTTGTTTGTTGTGTTACCGCCTTCCTGATCTCTGGAAAACTCTGAAAGCCAAAGATACAATAGTTCAACCTGTCACATTAGGACCAAAATTTCAATTTACCCTGCATCAACATGATAACTAATAAAATGTCAACATCTGTACATTTATCTGGGATCATACCAGCAGTGTGTTATTTTACTTCGAAGTGGAGCGACATCTGAGTGTTCATTGGAAGGACTGATGTTGAAGCTAAAACTCCAATACTTTGGCCACCTGATACAAAGAGCTGACTCATTTGAAAACACCCTGATGCTGGGAAAGATTGAAGGCAGGAGGAGAAGGGGATGACAGAGGATGAGATGGTTGGATAGCATCACCAACTCAATGGGCATGAGTTTGGGTAAACTCCGGGAGTTGGTGATGGACAGGGAGGCCTGGCGTGCTGCAGTCCATGGGGTTGCAAAGAGTCAGACACGACTGAGAGACTAAACTGAACTGAATTGAGCTGAAAGTCACTCAATTGTGTCTGACTCTTTGCGACCCCATGGACTATACAGTCCTTGAAATTCTCCAGGCCCCATTACTGGAGTAGGTAGCCATTCCCTTCTCCAGGGGATATTCCCAACCCAGGGATTGAATCCAGGTCCCTTGCATTGCAGGTGGATTTTTTACCAAATGAGCCACAAGGGAAGTTTACTTTGAGGGGCAGTATTTCACAATGATGACTTTCAGAGTCTCTGAAACAAGCATACTGAGGTTTGAATACCACCTCTTCTCACGGTGCTGTTTGACCTGAGGTACATTGCTTAATCTCTCTGGGCTCTGTTTGCTTTTTGTTTGTGAATATAGGCTAGCATTAACATCTAATAACATGTTTAATTATATTATCTACATACATAATTATAGCTTACATTACAAATCATGTCATAAATTTACATAGAAAATTACATAAATACATACATTATTTATAAACACAAACATATATCTGAAACAGCATCATCTATACCTTGTAAATGCTATGAAAATATTAACCATCAGTTATCCTCATTATTCTCAGTTATTCTCATCAGCCATGATTTTTTAAATTCCTTAGTTTTGAAAAATGAGAAAATTAGTAGGGAATACTGATTCATCTAAGACTCTGTAAACAAATTATTTATGTTGAATCAGTAGGTCTGGCTGCTGCTGCTGCTGCTGCTAAGTCGCTTCAGTCGTGTAGGACTCTGTGCGACCCCATAGACGGCCTCCCATGAGGCTCCCCCGTTCCTGGGATTCTCCAGGCAAGAACACTGGAGTGGGTTGCCATTTCCTTCTCCAGGACTGGCTAGTATGAGCTTTGTGACCAGTTCCCTTCCACATAAACCATACTTTGCTTATAAGAAATCTAATGAGACAAGTAAGTCATGTATTATTGTTATTTGTCTAGATCATGATAATCACTCAGTATATTAGCATTAGTACTTATATTTGTATGTATATAGCCTTTTCTTTAGGAGAAGGCAATGGCATCCCACTCCAGTACTCTTGCCTGGAAAATCCCATGGATGGAGGAGCCTGGTGGGCTGCAGTCCATGGGGTCGCTGAGGGTCAGACATGACTGAGCGACTTCACTTTCACTTTTTCACTTTCATGCATTGGAGAAGGAAATGGCAACCCACTCCAGTATTCTTGTCTGGAGAATCCCAGAGACAGAGGAGCCTGGTGGGCTGCCGTCTATGGGGTCGCACAGAGTCGGACACGACTGAAGCGCCTTTTCTTTGTTTATAGGGAGCACAAATTGCCAGATCCAATAAGAAAGATATGCTGCTGCTGCTTAGTTGCTCAGTCATGTCTGACTCTGTGCAACCCCATGGACTGTAGCCCACCAGGATCCTCTGTCCATGGGGATTCTCCAGTCAAGAATACTGAAGTGGGTTCCTATGCCCTCCTCCAGGGGATCTTCCCAACCCAGGGATCAAACCCAGGAGTCTTGCATTGCAGGCAGATTCTTTACCATCTGAGCCACTAGGGAAGTCCATATGATGTATCATTTGAAATTAAAGTGAAAGTGTTAGCTGCTCAGTCGTGTCTGATTCTTTGTGACCCCATAGACTGTAGCCCACCAGGCTCCTCTGTTCATGAGATTCTCCAAGCAAGAATCCGGGAGTGGGTTGTCATTTCCTTCTCCAGGGGATCTTCCCCAACCAGGGATTGAACCTTACTCTCCTGCATTTCAGGCAGATTCAGACCACCAGAGAAGCCCCGCTGCATCATTTACTCAGCTACAATTCTATAAAGTAGTCAGGGCATGAACATACATAATCCCATTACACAGATGAGAAAACTGCAACTGAGAAAGCTGAAATGACTTTTGAAAGGTCATACACCATGTTAATTGTGGTGTTGGTATTATAAAGTGACCACTCCTTTTACTCTAATGTTTATACTCCCTTTGTACCCACCAACCTGACTACAATAAACTTGTCTTTACTGCAATGCCACAAAAAATTTAAAATCTGATGTCCAATGACTATACACAACAACTGTTGAATGACAATATTTTTTTATAACGTTTGGAACTCAAATGGCATGTGATCTGATCCTATTAAGACTCTGGAACAACCAGCTGAAGGACATGTATATGACAGTAACCCAATGCCAAGATGTTTAAGATCTGGAATAAATCTTACACCAACGGTCGTCACACTTTATGGTGTGTCAGAATCACCTGGATGGCCTGTTAAACATACATTCTGGGTCTCTACCTCATGAGATTCTGGTTCAATAAGACTGTATTAATGCCAGAGAATTTGTACTTCTCTCAGGTTCCCAGATGACACCACTGCTGCAATTTCAGGGGCTATACCGTGACAAGCAGTATCTCATAAACATCTAAGCTAGCTCAGTCATTTCACAAATAAGGCAAGGGGCTTAAAACTGGGACAGACTGTGAAGTTTGTCTGGGAAGTGGACTCTGAAGGAGGAATTTGTTTGCAGGCAGCTTGTTAAAAACTGTTGTCACGAACACCAGTATTGAGGAGGTAAAAATAAGGGGACAAAACATGGAGAAGTTGGTGTGTAATGACGTTGCAACCAGGTCTTCGCTCAGCCTGGGAGGGTTCTGGAACAGATCTGGACCTGCAGCATAATCTTCAATTGAGGCAAAGGGGTTCCTCTTTGCGCAGCTCCTCCCTTCTCTCACAGTGACTGGTCTTTGGATGTCTTCTGCTTGCCCCACCCATCCTTCCCATCGCCAGTGTTGGACTCCAGGCACCCGGGAGAATGGGTCCCTGGGTCCCAGAGCCCTGCTGTCTTTTTCCTGCAGGAAACTAGGAAGAACACAGATGCTAGAGTTGGGAGTTCAGACAGGTTGCCTTGTTTGTCTGTATTGTTCAGCCGCTAAGTCATATCTGACCCTTTGTGACCCCCATGGGCTATAGTATGCCAGGCTGCCCTGTCCTCCACTATCTCCCTGAGCTTTCCCAAACTCGTGTCCATTGAGTTAGCGATGCCATCCAACCATCTCATCTTCTGTTGCCCCTTCTCCTCCTGCCCTCAATCTTTCCCAGGGCAGTCTGTGTGTTGTCTGTGTGTTAGCTGTTTGAATTAAACTTTGAACAGTAAATCTCTTAACATGATATGGTAAGGAAAAAAAAATAGTCTTAGATTTCTCTAGACTTGAGTTTGAATTTTCTCGTTACCATATAAAAGCCTGGTGGCATTGATTCCCTTAGTGATTATCTCAGGCCTGTTTCCTGATTTGCTAATAGTGGGTAGTAATAGTGATCATATGCCCTTTCATTTATTTTGTTGTTGTTCAGTCACCAAGTCATGTTCAACTCTTTGCAACCCCATGGACTGTAGCATGCCAGCCTTCTCTTCATTTTATTTACTCCATTATTTATTTATTTGGTTCCATGGCTTGTGAGATCTTAGTTCCACAACCAGGGATTGAACCTCAGTCCTTGCTAGTGAAAGTGTTGAATCCTAAGCACTGGACCACCAGAGAATTTTCTATCTACCCTTTTAAAAGGGAACAGGCTTTAACATGTGTTTAGTAAACAAAGGTGCTCTGTAAATGGTCATATTAGTTCTTTAACCATTATCTCTTGCTATGTAACTAATCATTTCAACTTTAATGGTTCCAGAGGTGAACATTAATTACTTTGCAGTTTCTAGATATCGAGAAACTTAGAGAAGGTAAACAGATGATTTTTGACTCGGGTTCTCTGATGTGGTTGCAGTCGAGATGTTTTCCCGGTTTCCCATCATCTAAAGACTGAACTGGGCTGGAGGTCCCAAGATGGCTGTTGTTAGGGGGCCTCAGCTCTCACCATATGAGCAGCAGTGCTGTTCAAGTGTTCTCATGGCATGGTGCCCGGCTTTCCCTAGTGAGAATGACCCCAGAGAGCAAGAAGAAAGGCACCATGTTTTTTTATGTCCTATCCTCAGAGGCCACGCTCCCTACTTTCCACAATATCTTATTCACTACCCAGGTCAGCCTTATTTGGTTCAGGAGGTCACTAAGAAGAGGTAAGAGTCATTATGGACTACTTTGAAGATTGGCTGCCAATAGCCCTAATGCAGCTCTGCTTTAGTGGCTTGAGGACAGAGACACCTCTTTCTGCCTAAGAATATTTGCAACTTCCTCAAGATAGTCTGTTTTTTTTTTTTTCTAATTTTTTGATATGGGCCATTTTTAATGTTTCTATTGACTTTGTTACAGCATTGCTTCTGTTCTACATTTTGGTTTTTTGGCTGACAAGCATGTGGGATCTTGGCTCTCCGACAAGGGATTGAACAGCACCCCCTGCATTGTAAGGTGAAGACTTGACCATTGGACCACCAGAGACGTTCCAAGATCATCTGTCTCTTAATTGGAAGCAAGGGGTCTTAAAGGGTCTAGTTACTATCACCCAAGGAGAAACTAAACCGATAAGAATTACTGGCAGTCAAGGGTTCTGCCTCATACTGAATACAAATATCATATCTCTTATATGTGGAATCTTAAAAAACAAAAAAGCACAAATGAACTTATTTAAAAAAATAGAAATAGAGTTACAGGTGTAGAAAACAAACTCATGGTTACCAAGGGGTAAGATGGGAAGGATACATTGGGAGATTGGGATTGACATATACGTACTCCCATATATAAAATAGATAATAAGGGCTTACTACATTGCACAGAGAACTCTACTCAATATTCTGTATTGACTTATATGGGAAGATAATCTAAAAATGGGTGAATAAATGTACAAATGATTCAATTTTCTATACACCTAAAGCTAACACATTGTAAATCAACTATACTCCAATAAAAATTAATATAAAAAGCACAGAATTTGAATTGTTGAAGAGAATATCAATTCAGATCAAACCTGCTGTGCTGTTTGAGGTTTAAGTGAAAAAGGAAGACTTTTTACTTTCTTCTATTTTAACTGCTTCATTTCTTTGGCTAAACCCAGGTCATATGTATTTTTAGATATGTTTACCAGATGAAAAGCTATTTAGAGGAAAAGAGACCTCATAGAGATTTAATTTTACCTACAGGCAAGTTAGCAAAGAAATTTTCTCCAACAAAAATCTGTGGTAGTATCAATATTTAATATAATCTCTTCTTAAATTCACCTGCTCAGTCTTGGTCTTTGCACCAAAGAGTGGCCCTTAATTTACAGCAAAGAGTGCATCTGAGTTTTCAGAAGAGACATAATTTCAGAAAGAGGAAAAATATTCTGTATATAAAAAGAAATCTATTTATCTCATTAATCTTTTTTATTAAGAGTTTCTGTCTACTAAAATGAACAGCCTGTTATGTGAGAAAAGGCTAAACATCTAAATCTTGCTTTAATGGTGATAAAACGTATTATTCATATTAACAACCTCAAGGTTATTTTTATGTGCATATAATGGTTGTGCTGATCTGCTTTCAGGACATAATAATCCAGATTTTCCGCTCAGCAAGGCATCTTATTCATTTAAATTTACTGCATACATTTAGAAATATACATCAGCAGTGAATACAACTTAAATTGCCAGGTACAATACTGCAAACAAGAACCTAAATTAGAAGGGAGACTAAATATAAAGTTGGCTGTAATGAAAGTGCTTGCCTGCCATGGCTGGAATAGAAGGAAGAGCCCTACAATCAAGTCAGAAGGCTTGGGTTCTCTTTTCCCCTTTCCTTTCAACAACTGTGAGACTGTGACCTTGGGAGAAATATTTGACCTTGACAACTTCCTGTTTCCTTCCCTCAAAGTAGAGTTGTTAGGCCTACTAAACTCACCTGTATTATCTATGGAGGTTAAATTCTTCTGATGGAGAAAAATACATGAACAACTTATTTTATTCCAGTCTTCCCAGGTGGCCCAGTGGAAAACAATCCATCTGCCAATGCAGGAGATGCAAGAGATGTGGGTTCAATCCCTGGGTCGAGAAAAGCCCCTGGAGTAGGAAGTGACTCCCAACTCCAATATTCTTCCCTGGAGAATCCCATGGACAGAGGAGCCTGGTGGACTACAGTCCAGAGGATCACAAAGAGTCAGACATGACTTATTTTATTCGTGAAGTAAGTAATTTATTCACAAAGTTGACAATTTATTCACTGAAGTCTGATGTCAGTCGGATATTACTGGGATCTGAGAACATAGGAGTACTAGACAGGTTGTCCTGCCACTCTTCTGGCATGTACAATTCCAGAAATTAGACAAATAATCCAGATTATGATGAATGTCATCACTCACAAGGCATATCATCAGTGGAAGCCCATATAGAGCTTTAGGGGGATCTGACCATATTCAGGAGGACCAGAGAAGGCCCAGGATCTGTCCATAAAGAACAGCATGAGAACTCAGTAGTAAATGGTACCTACCCTGAGTACTGCCTGACCTACAAAATAAAGCCTTATCAGACTGGGAAAAATAGTTTTACCAACACACTTAGATGTGCAAAGCTTCTCAGATATAAATGGTGAGGAAATGACCCAAGATAGAACATCTAATAGGCACCTTTGGATAAACAAGAAAAATGGGTGCTGTGACAAAGAGCATGAACCTATAATTCATCAAGACAGCGGAGAGATGCAGAGACGTCACTTTTGCTGACAGATGCCCATATAGTCAAAGCTATGGTTATTCCAGTAGTCATGTACAGATATGAGAGTTGAATCATAAAGAAGACTGAACACAAAGAATTGATGCTTTTGAAATGCAGTGTTGGAGAAGACTCTTGAGAGTCCCTTGGACAGCAAGAAGATAAAACCAGTCCATCCTAAAGGAAATCAGTCCTGAATATTCATCAGAAGGACTGATGCTGAAGCTGAAGCTCCAGTACTTTGGCCACCTCATATGAAGAGTCGATTCATTGGGAAATAGCCTTATCCTTGGAAAAGATTGAAAGCAAAAGGAAAAGAGGGAAGCAGAGAATGAAATGGTTATATGGCCTCACCAACTCAATGGATATGAATTTGAGCAAACTCCAGGAGATAGCAGAGGACAGAGGAGCCTGGTGTGCTGCAGTCCATAGCGTCACAAAGAGTCAGACTTGGTGACTGAACAATAACAGCAACAGCAGCATAGAGATGTGTTACAGGAGGTCTAGGAAGAGACAAAGCACCCCTAAATACAACCTCTGGGGCTTCGCAGGTGGCAAAGTGGTAAAGTGTCCCCCTGCCAAACAGGAGATGCAGGTTCAATTCCTGGGTCAAGAAAAATCCCTTGGAGAAGGAAATGGCCACCCACTCCAGTATTCTTGCCTGGGAAATCGCATGGACATAGTAGCCTGGAGGGCTACAGCCGATGGGTTCACAAAGACTCAGACACACCGAGTAACTGAGCGTGCACATCCATGAATGTGAAAGCAGGTGAAAGTGAAAGTCGCTCAGTCGTGTCAGACTCTTTGCAAAGCCATGGGCTATACAGTCCATGAAATTCTTCAGGCCTGAATACTGGAGTGGGTAGCCTTTCCCTTCTCCTGGGGATATTCCCCACCCAGGGATCGAACCCAGGTTTCCCACATTGCAGGCAGATTCTTTACCAGCTGAAGCACAAGGGAAGACCAAGAATACTGGAGTTGGTAGCCTATTTCTTCTCCAGTGGATCTTCCCCACCCAGGAACTGAGAGAGGGTCTCCTGCATTGCAGGATGATTCTTTACCAGCTGAGCTATCACAGAAGCTCATATGCACGCCCATATGACCTAAGAAAGGACTGAGGCAAATGTGTCTGTTGCCTTCTATAGTCTGCATTTCTGGCTGTGCTCTCCTTTAGCAGTGACACTGAAGGTGGGAACTTTCAAAGCAGACAGTTCAGCTCAAACTCTGTCAATTACTCTACTTCTTGTTTTGTAACAGGTAAAACTGGGTCCATGTCACTATTTAAACACAGCATCTTCTCTTCATTCCCAGTGCCGTTCAAAGTTGTTTACTGCCCATAAGGACACAACTATAATAAACAGTCTCTCAACTAAGCATGCTTTACTAATATGCCTTCTAGCAGACGGCATACTGTAACAATGAGTATCAGGACAAATCTTTCTTGCACACACATGATATACAAAGTTTCTAAAGTGTGATATTCCATTTAAATCCTAAATAGCAGAGCTATTACCAATTCTATTTTATATATATATATATATATATATATATAAATACAAAAAAGAAACAAAAGTGTCTGTCTGAGATAGTGAGGCCATGCTTTGAATACATATCTGCGATGTATTTTATATAATGCAGGTGTCTTTTAAAGTCGGTCATTTATTTCTTTTGTCTGTGCTGTGTGACATGTGGGACGTTAGTTCCCTGTTCAGAGATCGAACCCATACCCCTTGAAGTGGAAATACGGTGTCTTCACCACTGGACCACCAAGAAAGTCCCTCTGTTGGCTTTCATATTGCACATATTTTAGATGAAGGTCATGGATGGTTTCAATTTTCTCCCAAATTTATTTATCTTAGTTATTATAATTGCGAAGGAGTTATGGCAACCTACTCCAGTATTCTTGCCTAGAGAAACCCTTTGACAAAGGAGCCTGGCAGGCTACAGTCCATACGGTCACAAAGAGGTGAACATGACTGAAGCAACTTAGCATGCCCGCATGCATTATAATTGTATTTAGGATGTTAAGATTTTAAGATTGTTACATACCAGCTGGTGACCGTAGAAAGTCATTTCTTTCTGAATCACAGTTTATTCATTAAATGGTGAAAATAATACCAACTTCTAAATATGTTCTAAGGATCAAATAATAAATATATATATATATAAAATGTCTGACATGGAGTTTCTCAGGTGGCTCAGTGGTAAAGAATTTGTCTGCCAATGCAGAAGATGGCAGAGATGCTGGTTTGATTCCAGGGTTGGGAAAGTTCCCTGGAGGAGGAATTGGAAACCCACTCTAGTATTCTTGCCTGGGAAATCTCACAAACAGAGGGGCCTGGTGAGCTACAGTCATGGGGTCACAAAGAATCAGACAACTCAGCACGAACACACACATAAAAACAAAATTGCTTAAATCTTGGAACCAGCAATGAGTAGAGCCTAAATTCTAAAGCTGATCCATTGACCCAAGATTAGGCTCTTTAACAACTCAGCTATCCTTTCTTATAGTTCTTGCCTCATCTATACAAAAGAGTATTCTGTCAACCATCCTGTATCTTGTACTTGTGTGTCTTCTCAGTCACTTCAGTCATGTCTGAAGTGACTCTTTTCCACCTCATGGACTGTAGCCTGCAAGGCTCCTGTGTCCATGGGATTCTCCAGCAAGAATACTGGTGTGGGTTGCCAGTCCCTTCTCCAGGGGATCATCCTGACCCAGGGGTTGAAGTGGCATCTACTGCATCTCCTGAATTGCAGGCAGATTTTTTACCCACTAAGCCACCTGGGAAGCCCATCATGTATATGAATACTCTCTAAAAGAGGATTTCCTACCCACAAGCACTCTTGCCTGGAAAATCCCATGGATGGAGGAGCCTGGTGGGCTGCAGTCCATGGGGTCGCTAAGAGTCAGGCATGACTGAGCGACTTCACTTTCACTTTTCACTTTCATGCATTGGAGAAGGAAATGGCAACCCACTCCAGTATTCTTGCCTGGAGAATCCCAGGGACGGAGGAGCCTGGTAGGCTGCCGTCTATGGGGTTGCACAGAGTCGGACACAACTGAAGCGACTTAACAGCAGCATTCTCTACCAAGCACTGTGCCTGGAGCTTTGCATACAAAAGAGAGTAAGACTAAATACCTATCCAGAGGATCAATCAGTCCAGTGGTGGGAAAACAGGAACAAATGGTTACAAGGTTTTGGCATGTGTCTTTTTAGGTTAAGTCATAGAAATTGCTGTATTTTTATGTTAAATCAGCTGACTATCAACAATTTCATGTTTGAAATTGATGTGTCAGATATATGCTGTGGTCTATGGGGCAGATTGTTATAAATTTTGACTAATATTATTGTTATTCTGGCACATATTTCTATGAAAAAAAAAAAACTATGGGGAACCTCAGAAGTGGGTTTGAGTTAATAAAATGTGGGGAAGGCAAGAATTGTTGAACTGAATTCTCTTCTAACTTTGAGATGTGGTTGCAAAGTCATTCATCAAGAAAAGGCTTATTTAGCCAATTTTAGACTGCCAGGCTCCTCTGTCCTTGGAATTCTACAGGCGAGAATACTGGAGTGGATTGCCATTTCATTCTCCAGGGGATCTTCCCCACCCAATGATTGAACCCAGGACTGTCATATTGCAGACAGATTCTTTACCAGGGAAGCCCACATAGAGAGACCGAGAACATATTTATGAGGATGTGTATGTGGATGTGTGAGTGTGTGAGAGAGAAGGAGACAGAAAGAGACAGAGAAACAGAGAGAAACTGAGGTTACTGTCTGATGAGCTCATGAAGGCAGGGGCTTCCTTGCTTGCAGTGAGAACTGCATGTCTGTTGATTAATTTACTTTCTATAAAAGAGCTATTTTTGAAAACTGCTTGAGGATTCAAAAGAAATGTAAATGAGTAGTTGGAAAAATTTAAGTGCCAGGGAAAGAAAATATGTGGAAGAACTTATTCTATTTTATGGGTGTTGATATGAATGCCAGGTGCCTCTTCATAACCAGATAGCCTACTGCCTTAAGGTGTTTTAAATAGCTTTAAAGGGATTTATTTTCACATCAATATGATATTGAGGAAGCTTTATTCATTAAATGCTTTTTCATTCGATATTGAAATCCTTGGGGGTACAATGTATATTCTTACATATGAGCATGTATCATAGAAATTTAGCTGTTTAGGCAGGAAAATAAATGTTTGTGTAAGGAATACAGTGTTTTGTATCTAGAGAAAACTGGGCAGGGAGCCAGGAAATGTGGACTTTAGATATTAACAGTAATAAAAGGACAGTAGACAACAGTCAGCAAGCACCCATTACATGATGTGTTGGAAGATATCTCACCCATTAACTCATGTTAATTCTCTATAGCAAACACTAACATTATTTTTTCACATAATAAGGCTCAGATAATGTCTGTATTTCAAGCCCATGGCAGAGTGCTGAGTCCCTTGAGCGTGTGTACATATTAAGTTGCTTTAGTCGTGTCCAGCTGTTTGTGACCCCATGGACTGTACCTGCCAGGCTCCTCTGTTGATGGGATTCTCCAGGCAAGAATCCTGGAGTGGGTTACCTTGCCTTCCTCCAGGGGATCCTCCCTACCCAGGGATTGAACCCGTGTCTCCTGCATCTCCTGCATTGACAGGTGGGTCTTTACCACTAGGGCCACCTGGGAAGCCTAAGCCCCTTGTAGTTTTTCATTAAATATTGGTTGAGTCAATAACTGAGTGAGTTAGCAAATGCATGAAATTAAGTCTTAATTTTGGTAGCTCAAAAGCCAATACAGCCTGGATGAAAAAAAAAAAAAAAACTGTTAAAAATTTACTACTACTTTAGAAGGAAAGGAATCATGAAGATTTGAACGTATTAGTGAGGTTATAGAACAGAAATGGCTGAGTTGCTTCCATTTTTATTGCTTTATGTTTTGCAAAGCAAGCCAGAAACATCACCCATTTGAATCCTCCCAAGAAACTTATGAAGCTACAATTTTCTTTCCTTTTCTTCATGAAAACAAAACACAAAAATTTGCATGACTTTCCCAAGGTCATGCAGTCAGTTTGCAATTATCTACTTTATTGCAGTACTCTAAAAATACACATTAAGTGATATGCCTAAATCAAAATAAAAGCTTTTGTTTTCTTATGTCAAATCTGTTTGTTTGTTCATGGTGTTGTTATGGGATTATGAAGATAGCATTTAACAATCCAAGAACTGTGAGAAGCAAAATAATAAAAAGGCTCTACACTTGATTTGCTGGATAGGAGGGGGAATGAAGAAAATATGGATTTTTTTGTAAATGGTAATCATGAAAATAGGAGTATTTTGGAAAGAGATTAATGACTCTCATTTGAGGCTTGTTGAGTTTGAGTTACTGATGGCTAATCTACGTGGAACTGTCGAGCAGGAAAATAAAAACGCATTCCAGGAGATCTGGAGAAGGCTCAGGGTTGAAAAAAAATATTATTTGATTCTAATCATTGCAATGACAAAATAAGGGATTTTGTAACAATTGCATGAGATTTCCAAGGGAGAATACATAGAAGAAGAAAATTTGATAATGTTACTGTATTAGATACCTGCTGCTATTATCTACTGGGGCTTCCCTGGAAGCTCAGATGGTGAAGAATCTGCCTTCAATGCAGGAGACCTGGATTCAATCCCTGTGTTGGGAAGATTCTCTGGAGAAGGGAATGGTACCCCACTCCAGTATTCTTGCCTAGAGAATTCCATGGACAGAAGAGCCTGATGGGCTACATTCCAAGGGATCGCAAAGAATCACACAGGACTGAGCGACTAACACACACTATTATCTACTGTTTACACTCAGAACATTAATGTCAGGAAAAGATTGAAATTCATCATGTCACACTGTTAAATCTTGACATAAGTATGTGTTTATGCATGCATGTGTGTACATGTGAGTGTAACACCAAGAAAGAACGCTGCATTCGATCTAAGTGGCGTTGAATTATACCTGCAGAGTTTCTCCTGAGAAGCTGAAATATGGCTTCACCAAAACCCTAAGATAAAAGGCAGCCCACTAAATTTCATTCCAAGCTTTAAAAGTTGTCTCCTCTAGTGATAAAGTATACTTCAGACATCTACAGATAACAGTGATAACCTGCACTAAGTTTTTCAGAGAAATTCTCAACAAAAGCTCATGGAGCAATAGACAACTCAGAGGATTTACAACTTGCTGGCCTCTTGTTGTGCTAACCCATCACCCTAATTCGCCCTTCAGTTGATTTATACAGAATTACTCTTTTTCATTACTCACCCTGTCCTTTTAAACAACACTAAATCCCCTGTGGACACGTATTGCTACAAGAAATACCTGAAGAGAAAGAATCATTGCCTCACAATGAAGTATTGGATGGTTACTAAGGGTCTATTTTAAACATTTCTTTGCATCTAGAGGTCATTTCAGCTACTGGTGGGTTGACTCATGCTTTCTGGTGTTTTGGAAACTGTTCAGTTTTTCTCTATTAGAAGGAAGCTAACTTGATCAAATGAAATGGTAAGAAGTGGGTGAAAATGACTTGGTCCATTATCTGCCCTCATAGAGCATGAAAGTGAAGAACAAATGAAAAAAGGTGGGTTACCAAAAAGAATACAAGTATTAGTATTGTCATTGATGTTGTTCAGTCACTAAGAATTGTCTGACTCTTTGCAACTCCATGAACTACAGCATGTGAGGATTCCCTGTCCTCCACTTTCTCCTGGAGTTTGCTCAAACTCATGCCCATTGAGTTGGTAATGCCATCCAACCATCTCATCCTCCACTGCCCCCTTCTCCTTTTGCCTTCAATCTTTCCCAGCATCAGGGTCTTTTCCAATGAGTTGACTCTTTGCATCAGGTGGCCAACGTATTAGAGCTTCAGCTTCTGCATCAGTCCTTCCAGTGAATTTTCAGGATTAATTTCCTTTAGGATTGATTGGTTTGATCTCCTTGCAGTCCAAGGGACTCTCAAGAGTTTTCTCCAGTACCACAATTTAAAAGGATAAATTTTGTGGTGCTCAGCCTTCTTTATGGTCCAACTCTCATATCCATACATGACTACTGGAAAAACCATAGCCTGGACTAGATGGACCTTTGTTGGTAAATTAATGTCTCTGCTTTTTAATATGCTGCCTAAGTTGGTCATAACTTTTCTTCCAAGGAGTAAGCATCTTAATTTCATGGCTGCCACCACCATCTGCAGTGATTTTGGAGCCCCCAAAAATCTATTAAAATAGATAGAAATAAGATTAGGCAATGGTTATCAGACCTACCTACATCTCATCAAATTGAGATACAGATGTGATATTCTGCCAGATCAACAGGGTGCTCCAGACAAAATTGCCAGTTAGAAGAATCCTGGATGGGGCAGACAAGGGTAGATCTTGTATACCCTTGATCTACCCAACCCATGATCTCACTGTCTTTTTTTTCCTTTTTGTAATAGCCATCCTATCAGTAGTTATGTATGGATGTGAGATTTAGACTATAAAGAAAGCTGAGCATAGAAGAATTGATGGTTTTCAACTGTGGTGTTGGAGAAGACTCTTGAGAGTCTCTTGGACTGCAAGGAGATCCAACCAATCCATACTAAAGGAAATCATTTCTGATTGTTCATTGGAAGTACTGATAATTGAAGCTGAAACTCCAATACTTTGGCCACCTGATGAGAAGAGCTGACTTATTTCAAAAGACTCTGATGCTGGAAAAGATTGAAGGCGAGAGGAGAAGGAATGAAAGAGGATGAGATGGTTGGAAGGCATCACCAACTCAATTGGCATGAGTAAGCTCTGGGAGTTGGTGATGGACAGGGAGGCCTGGCATGCTGCAGTCCATAGGGTCACAAAGAGTTGGACATGACTGAGCGACTGAACTAAACTGGACTGAGGCTTACCATATCTATTCTTCCAAGGAGCAAGCATCTTTTAATTTTGTGGCTGAATTCACTCTCCCAGCAGTGTAACCTAATGGAAACTTCATATGCTATGGAATCCTAGCTCTAGATGACACACACTTGCAAAA
Source organism: Bos javanicus (assembly GCF_032452875.1). Taxonomy (NCBI): domain Eukaryota; kingdom Metazoa; phylum Chordata; class Mammalia; order Artiodactyla; family Bovidae; genus Bos; species Bos javanicus. The sequence goes on from NC_083873.1 coordinate 107,651,458, forward strand.
ATTGTTCTAATATTTTGAAAAGTATGAAAACACTGATGATTGCACTTCCTTTGAAGCAATTCAAAGCACACTGGCATATAAATATTTCAGTAGGTCCTACTGTAATATAATATACAGACTTCATGTAATTCAGTGATCCCCAAATCTATTTGAGCATAGGATCCATTCCTATCTTCTCATTTTTTAACATATGACATTTCTGGTGTGCAACAAGCCACAGACTGAAAAACATCAGTGGGCTGTAGAATTTAAGCCTTTTCAGGGCAGATATTATATACTATAGGTTCCATCTTGCATATGGTACTGTGTAGAGTATAGAGACTTTCAACAATTTACAATGATTGGAAAGTGATGAGCTTTATAGATTGATTAATTGTGCTTTAATATAACTGATTAATAGTAACTATATATAATTTAGTATTTAACAGAGACTCTCTCTAACAAGAGGCTCTTAAAATTTCCTCAAATTTAGCAATCACCTCAATAGGTAGTAGGAATCAGAAAATTATATCATGAGGATAGCTGGAGTTGTACTTCAGAGTTGAATCAAGGATGGGACATAGGTAGTTAAAAAAAAAACAACAAAAAAAACAAGGTTGAGGTTTATAATGAACAGTTGAAGCTCATGGTGGCCAGATAAGTTATGATTTGAAATTAATTCAGAAGTATTCTGTCTGTATTATGTGGATTCCTGGCAGATCCACGTGTTTTATAAACATTTTTGGTCATGGTAACCACTTCTCAAGAGATATTTTTCAGACATATAAAACTGTCTTTATACAGTAATGGTGACTGTTTATGTAATGTTGGCTCAACAATCTCTGTTAAAATACTTAACCTTTTGAACAGTTCTCCTCAGTTTATAAGGGTCATGTGTGGTGTAACGGACATAAGAATTACAAAGTAACAAAGAGAAGGTGATGTCCTCTTTGAATGCTAATATACCCAATGGCATTTAAGTCTATGATTTCTCTTGAAGCATCTTGGACAAGTGAGTTTTGATAAATTAATGAAAGGTACTTGGGGACAGTGGATTTCATGGTAGCAAACAATACAATTAAGGTAGCTGTGGCACTTGCCATTATTAACTGCATTTGCAAAACAATATATTTTCCCCCAAAGAGATGTAAATTCAATTGTATATATTCATATATGTTCCCTGACATTCAAGTCACTGTGTTTAAGTAGGCTTTTCTACATTCATTCATCACCTTCCTCTACTTCTTCTATTTTCAATTAACTTTCTTTTAGGACATACTTATTTTAAATATGTATGACATTAGGAAATGTATACAGGAAATGTCTTAAGGAGATTACCATTTATTGAATATGTTATGTATCTTAGGCGCTTTATTTAGTGTCTTATTCTCACAAAAATCTTATGAAGAGTTTTAAAAGAGGATGAACACATAGCACGATTTCAAATAGCGAGTACACGGCAACATGAGGATTGACCATAGATCTGTCTCATTCTTTATTTAGTATATGCTGTTTTTTAAACATGGAGAGTTTTTAATTAACAAAATATCACTCTTTTATTCTTAATAATAACGTCAGTTCAGAGAAGTTCAAGTGCAGCTGATCCTAACCCACTTTAATCCAGAGGAACTTTTTCAGCCTCCTGGTGACAGTGTATGGCTCAAGGTGAGTGAAATGAATCTTCAGTGCAGTGCAGTTCAGTTCAGTTGCTCAGTCATGTCTGAATCTTAGTTCCCTCCTGGACAACTAGGGAATTGATGCCCTTGTTTTTCCTGAAGTTATAAGCTAAAAGCTTAATGTGGGCTTGGAGCTAGAGAAAGGCTTTCTTAATATGATTCATTAAAAAAAGTTTGAAAATAATATGGATAACTGAATCACTTTGCTGTATACCTGAAACTAACACAACATTGCTGGTCAACTATACTGCCATACAAAATATTTTTTTTAATGTGTGAAAATAAGTCAAAAGCAAATGGAATCTAGAGAAGGAGATATGATAGAGACTTCATTTCAATGTTTGAAAACAGGAATACAACTCTGCCCAAAACATCTTTAACCTAAATGCTCCCCAATTATATAAGACAACATAGTCCTCTTTTACTTAAACAAATTTGAGTGTGGGTTTCGTCCCTTGGAAGTAAAGTATCTTGACTAGTATCAGTAGCTAAGCTAGTCCCTTTTTCTTGCAGCCCACTGTCTCTCTTCTATAAATTTCAATGTCTGGGACAAGTAGCTTAATTCAACATGCATCATTGCTACTGCTGCTGCTGCTGCTGCTTCTAAGTTGCTTCAGTTATGTCCGATTCTTAGCGACCCCATGAACTGCAGCCCACCAGTCTCCTCTGTCCATGGGATTTTCCAGGTAAGAGTACTGCAGTGGGGTGCCATTGCCTTCTCTGAACATGCATCGTTAGAGTGTTACAAAGCAGAGTGAATTGTAGAAGTATCTGTGAGCATTCAGAGGGGATGACTAGCATGATCCCTGGTGTTTGAGAACTTAAAAGTACTTTGTGAAAGACAAACCAATATTGGACCAAATAATAATATACAGCAGAAAGAGTGCAGTAAGTTCTGTACTAATAATTTAATATGCTGTGGGATACACACACACACACACACACGTAAAAAGGCATTCTACTTAGGTAGTCTGTGTTTTAAAGAATGTTGTCTAAAAGGCCTAAGGTTCCCAAGTGGCTCAGTAGTAAATAACCAACCTTCAACAGCAAAAGTCTACAGCTGGCCTTCCCTAGTGGTACAGTGGTAAAAAATCTGCCTACCAGTGCAGAAGACACAGGAGACTTGGATTTGATTCCTAGGTTGGGAAGATCCCTTGGAGGAGGAAATGGCAATCCACTCCATTATTCTTATCTGGAAAATCCTATGGACAGAGGAGCCTACCACTGAGCCATCTGGGAGTCCTAATCCTTTTAGAAAACATTCTTTAAAATATGGACTACCCAAGGAGAATGCCTTTTCATATATATATATATATATATGTATCCCACAGTATATTAAATTACTAATACAGAACTTACTGTACTCTTTCTGCCTTATTTAATTCAAATAGACAAACATTGAAAACTGATATTTCTGACTGATGGGGAAATGTGAATATAAGCAGGCAGGCTTCACAGTGCAGACCATGTTAAGAAAATATTTGGTGGATTGATATGAGTGGAATCTAAAAAATTATGTATATCACCATAAGACCTTGGGAAAAACAGTTTATTTTCAGAGTACATCATGAGAAGCACTGGGATGGAAGAAGCACAAGCTGGAATCAAGATTGCTAGGAGAAATATCAGTAACCTCAGATATGAAGATGACACCACTGTTATGGCAGAAAGTGAAGAAGAACTAAAGAGCCTCTTGATGAAAGTGGAAAAGGAGAGTGAAAAAGTTGGCTTAAAGTTCAACATTCAGAAAACTAAGATCATGACATTCGGTCCCATCACTTCATGGAAAATAGATGAGGAAACAGTGGAAATAGTGGCTGACTTTATTTTGGGGGGCTCCAAAATCACTGCAGATGGTGATTGCAGCCATGAAATTAAAAGACGCTTACTCTTTGGAAGGAAAGTTATGACCAACCTAGATAGCATATTAAAAAGCAGAGACATTATTTTGACAACAAAGGTCCTCCTAGTCAAGGCTATGGTTTTTCCAGTGGTCATGTATGGATGTGAGAGTTGGACTGTGAAGAAAGAGGAGCACTGAATAATTGGTGCTTTTAAACTGTGGTGTTGGAGAAGACTCTTGAGAGTCCCTTGGACTGCAAGGAGATCCAACCAGTCCATCCTAAAGGAGATCAGTCTTGGGTGTTCATTGGAAGGACTGATGCTGAAGCTGAAACTCCAATACTTTGGCCACCTGATGTGAAGAGCTGACTCATTTGAAAAGACCCTGATGCTGAGAAAGATTGAGGATGAGATGGCTGGACGGCATCACTGACTCAATTCACATGGATTTGGGTGTACTCCGGGAGTTGGTGATGGACAGGGAGGCCTGGTGTGCTGTGGTTCATGGGGTCACAAAGAGTCGGACATGACTGAGTGACTGAACTGAACTTCCATACACTGTGAATAACTAAGAATATGAAATCAAACAGTCTGCCTTTAATCAATGGCATTCATTTAGATAAACTAATACAAGGTAAGAATGTGGAGGTGAAAGATAAAATATAAATGAATGCAAGATTATATATAATATTTTAAAATTTATGATGAGGGTAATGCTACTTCCCTACCCTGAGATTCCCTTTGTGTTGTATAGACCTCCATCAGCATAGCTCTGCCAGCTCCCCTCTGCCTCTAAACTCCTTCAAAGTGGAGATAGACAGACTCCTGTCATTGTTAATTTGAGAATAACTGACTAGACTAGGCACCTCTTGTCTTCTTTTTGCAGGCAAGGCAGCCTCAGTGAAAGGACTGTTCATGTCCCACCCTTATCTGGGCAGGTATCCTACCTATGGAGATGTATCATGTAATATGTTGCTTTTGACTAGAAGAGTGAATCCAGCTAATTCTGGAGTCTAATGCATGTAAATTGACTTGTTTACAGGTGTGTCCACCATAAGCTGTGTTTTTCACCTAGATTTTATTAGTGGAATGATAATGGTGTTCAAAATGATAATGTTGTTGGTATTTTCCATTTCTTTGTTATGTTTATTCTGTGGGCAGAGAAACAAGATGCTATTCACTGAGCAATCTAAAGATCCCTATGTTGGTGAATAGGCCAGGAAAATCAGGAAATGAGATGGGGGAAAAGTGGTTGATTGGGCTTGTGTGCTGTGTCTTCTGTCTTGCGACTTCAGTCATTCTAATCTTGGTGGTTTGTAGAGGCAAATGTTAGACTGAGCAGGTTTTTATACTTGTGTGATGGCCTTTTTGAAACTTGGCCAGAATGACTTAGCTGGCCAGAGAATATTTTGACTTTGGTGAATGACTGCAGCTTTAGGCTGCTTTGTCCAAAGGAAACTAAAACCTGAATGTGGAGATGCCAGGACTCGTAAAGTCCCTGGGCTTGCTTCGTAACTGGACCCAGCAGACACAGCTATATAAGAACTGTTGGCCCAGCAAAGATGTCAGTGATTCAGAAAAGATGATGTCAGAGGTCTTTCTACTGCAAATAAAAACTGCATTTAGCTTACATGGATAGGCAGTGGGGTCCTCAATAGGATAAGAGGTTAGCAAGATTGAAAGTGAAAGTGTTAGTGTTATTCACTCAGTCGTGTCTGACTCTTTGCCACCCCATGGATGGTTGCTCATTCTTCAGGCAAGAATACTAGAGTAGGTAGCCTTTCCCTTTTCCAGGGGATCTTTCCGACCCAGGGAACGAACTGGGATCTCCTGCATGGCAGGCAGATTCTTTACTATCTGAGCCACCAGGAAAGCCCTAACAAGATTGGAAGGGGCTTTATGATGCCTTACAGCCTCAAGGCATACTGTACTGGAAAAACTCCTGTACATAGAAAAACAAATATACAAACATAAGGTAAGGATCTTTCTACATATGGATATTGGTGTTTTAAACTTCTAGGCACCTGAGTCTTGGCTCCACAGTTTAGTTCAGTTCAGTCACTCAGTTGTGTCCGACTCTTTGCAACTCTGTGGATTGCAGCACGCCAGGCTTCTCTGTCCATCACCAACTTGCAGAGCTTACTCAAACTCATGTCCATTGAATTGGTGATGCCATCCAACCATCTCATCCTCTGTCATCCCCTTCTCCTCCTTTCTTCAATCTTTCCCAGCACCAGGGTCTTTTCAAATGAGTCAGTTCTTTGCATCAGGTGGCCGAAGTATTGGAGTTTCAGCTCCAATATCAGCCCTTCCAATGAATATCCAGGGCTGATTTCCTTTAGGATGGACTGGTTTTGATCTCCTTGCAGTCCAAGGGACTCTTAAAAGTCTTCTCCAGCACCACAGTTCAAAAGCATCAATTCGTCGGCGCTCGGCTTTCTTTATACAGACTTTGGTGTTTTAAACTTCTAGGCACCTGAGTCTTGGGTCCAGAACAATGAGCTAATAAAGTTATTAGCTTACAGTGTCTAGGCCAGGCTTAGGTAGGCAGTGAATGACAGTTCCATTAAGACTGGAAATGTCTGGACTGATTAAAGTGGCATGTTACATAATTACAAAGAGCTTGTACTCATTTTAGTGCTGCAATATTTACAAGAAACATGAGACTCAAAGGAGAAAATGGAATGTAAAATATTATGTATGTGTGGACCCCTCCCTAAGAAATAGCTTTCCCAGAGAAACATGGTTAATGAATAGAACCAAAATGAATCACCAGTTAAGATTTATTTCAGCTCAGTTAAAGCATATTTGTTGTGGACTTTGGTCAACTGTTATAAACTAACAATATCATTTACGAGGACAAAACAAAACAACTTGTTTTGTTTTCTTTCTTCCTGTCTGTCTTCCTTTATTCAGATACCTCTGAGCCTCTGCTGTGATTGACAAAAATTCAACCACAGGGATAAGACTCACTCCAAATACAAACCTTGCTTTTTTAAACTTCAATCTTTATCAAGGTTAAATACACAGTCTAGGAACACAGTTGTCTCTGGGTAATCTTTTTGAGTTGGGTGCTGCATGTGTGCTAAGTCACTTCAGTCATGTCCCACTCTTCATGATCCTATGTACTGTGGCCTACCAGGCTCCTCTGTCCATGGGGATTCTCTAAGCAAGAATATTGGAGTGGGTTGCCAAGCCCTCCTCCCAGAGATCTGTATTCACCTCTAAATTCAGTATATATAGCCAATACTTTGATACTCATGGGTGCCTATTTAATCTCTTCAGTACAGTTCAGTACAGTTCAGTCACTCAGTAATGTCTGACTATGCGATCCCATGAACCGCAGCACACAAGGCCTCCCTGTCCATCACCAAATCCTACAGGCCACCCAAACCCACGTCCATTGAGTCAGTTATGCCATCCAACCATCTCATCCTCTGTTGTCCCCTTCTCCTCCTGCCCTCAATCTTTCCCAGCATCAAGGTCTTTTCAAATGAGTCAGCTCTTCCCATTAGGTAGCCAAAGTATTGGAGTTTCAGCTTCAGCATCAATCCTTCCAATGAACACCCAGGACTGATCTCCTTTAGGATGGACTGGTTGGATCTCCTTGCAGTCCAAGGGACTCTCAAGAGTATTCTTCAACACCGAAGTTCAAAAGCATCAATTCTTCATTGCTCAGCTTTGTTTATATTCCAACTCTCACGTCCATACATGACCACTGGAAAAACTATAGCCTTAACTAGATAGACCTTTGTTGACAAAGTAATGTCTCTGCTTTTTAATATGCTGTCTAGGTTGGTCTTTACTTTCCTTCCAAAGAGTATGTGTCTTTTTATTTCATGGCTGCAATCACCATCTGCAGTGATTTTGGAGCCCCAAAAATAAAGTCAGCCACTCTTTCCCCATCTATTTGCCATGAAGTGATGGGACCGGATGCCATGATCTTAGTTTCACCTCTTAGGGATTCTTTAAAGTGAGATTCCTGAGACCTTGGTGTTAAATTAATACATTTATGGGAGTATTATCCAGGAAGAAGGATCCCAAGTAATAATTGCTAAAACAACCCCAATATATCTAGACATTGACAACCCTCTAGCTGAGACTGAGAATAAAAAGTTAAAGTGAATTAATTTTAGACTTTAACTTTGTTACATTTTAACTTACAATGGCAAGACAATTTGATTTTGGATTTGAATACCTTCCAACTTTAACATCTTTGGAGTTAAAGTATAACGAAAAGTAATCTTTAAATTTTAATTTCCCTTTGGATATTTTACAATTAGAGGCAGTTTATATTCAAATTTGGGATATGTCCAATTTTTTTGTCATTTTATTATCTGAGTAGTACTATGCATTTTTATTGTTGAGTCTTAATTTAAAAAAAAATCTCATGAAGAACTATTGATATTCTGTGTTGAACAGTTTGACTGGATACTTCCCTGGTGGCTCAGACGACAAAGAACCCACCTACAATGCAGGAGACCCAGGTTCGATCCCTGAGTTGGGAAGATCCCCTGGAGAAGGGAATGGCTACCCACTCCAGTATTCTTGCCTGGAGAATTCCACACAAAGAGGAGCCTGGCAGGCTACAGTCTGTGGGGTCCCAAAAACTCAGACACACTGAGCAACTAACACTTTCACTTTCAAGTTGGCATGTGATGGACTGTAGCCTACCAGGCTCCTCCGTCCATGGGATTTTCCAGGCAAGAATACTGGAGGGGGCTGCCATTTTCTTCTCCAGGAATGGGAAATAGAAAAGAGAATGAGTAAGGAATAAGGAATATAAAGTGACAGTGGGATTCATGTAACTAAGATCCTAAACAACATAATCTGGGATTTGGGGGGACAATGTATGAACTAAAGAGCAGGGACTCAGCAAAGGGATCACAAAGGAGCAGTGGGTGCCATGCTTCTGTTAATCGCCCACTGATTAGAAGCCACCTCAAGCAGTCCAGGCCTTCTCCTGTCCTTGCTCTTCTTTGTTATCCCTTCACCTCATGTCTCCATTGCCCAGAGTTTCAGAATGAAATCGTAGTGCCATTTACGTGTAGCCTCCGTAGCTTTTAGAATCAAACTCAAGAAGACTAGCTTTAAAAAAATATTCTTTAAAATTGACAAAAAATATGTTAAGCATAAGATGTTGTTTTCCCAAAATGAATACAAAATGGCCAAATCTGGTATATAATAGTATTTTTAAAGTGAATTCGTACAATGACATTTAAGAAGTACACCGAGTTAGAGGCACCATAGCAACTTTTACAGGCTTTCTGATTTGGGGCCATTCATTTGATCTATTGGAGACTCATTCATACAATAGGAATAATAATATGTAACTGGGCTGAGGTCAGGAAATTGGGTCAGATAGTGTGATACCTTTTGCCTTCAAGGTAAAAACCTGCAGATTGATTTTGCATATAGTCACCCATTACCACCTATATCAGCACATATGTGTATATTTTTCATGTTATCTAGAAATATTAAGTAGGAAGAGAATATCTAAAGTTTTTCAGAAGCTACAATAAAAAAGTAAAAGGAAACATAAAATTGATAGTGTATTTATCAAAATATTAGGTTTTAATATGTAATTAAAGCAAAATATACAGTGACATTTTAGACAATTTTTAAATGATTCTTTAAAACATAGTGCATGGTCCAGTGGCTAAGACTCTGTGTTCCCAATGCAGGGGGCCAGGGTTCAATTCCTGCTCAGGGAACTAGATCCCATTTGCCACATTTAAGATTTTGCATGTAGCAATAAAGATCCCGCATGTCCCAGCTAAGACCTGGAGCAGCCAAAATGAGTAAATAAATATTTTAAAAAACATAGTGAATTTTACACTCACAGCATATCTCCAATTGGACCAGTCTTCAGTTGTTTTACAGCCACACGTGGCTTCAGTTCACTTCAGTTGCTCAGTTATGTCCGACTCTGTGACCCTGTGGACTGCAGCATGCCAGGCCTCCCTGTCCATCAGCAACTCCGGGAGTTTACTTAAACTCATGTCCATTGAGTAAGTGATGCCATCCAACCATCTCATCCTCAGTTGTCCCCTTCTCCTCCTGCCATCTATCTTTCCCAGCATCAGAGTATTTTCAAATGAATCAGCTCTTCCCATCAGGTGGCCAAAGTGTTGGAGTTTCAGCTTCAACATCAGTCCTTCCAATGAATTCCCCATGTGGCTAGTGGAATCTTTATTGGACAACCCAGACACAGAGTAATGAAAACAACTCTGTGGGGAAATTAGGGCCACTTGGAACAAGACAGTTAATATTCTAGAATTGGTATCACAGTTAAAATTATTATAGGCAATTACAATATACTCAGATCATAGAACACTCATAACGTTTCGATCTAGGAGAAACGTGAGAGATCATTTGACCTAAAGCTTTCTTTTCTAGTTGCAGGAATTATGCTCAAGAAAGGATACATGACCTGCAAGTGCTGTGCAAAGAACTGGCAGTAGGACTGAAAGCAAAGCCAGCCCTCTTGGGTTCCAGCCTAGGCACCCTCTCCAACACAGCACTGTGAGAGCATTATATTCATACCTACTCTTAAGTGAGCAAGGAAGGGAAGAAACACTGGAGTTTCCATAGGGTGCTGGGCGCCTTATATCCATCGACTTTTCTTAGCATCTTGTACATACTTTCATGACCAGTTGCCCTCTAAACAATGGAAAACTTGAGATTTTTATTTTCTTCTAAAATATATTTCTCTGTAATATACATTTCATAGGCTTCCCTGGTGGTGCTAGTAGTAAACAGCCCACCTACCATGCAAGAGACATAAGAGATTAGGTTTGATCCCTGGGTCAGGAAGATCCCCTGGAGAAGGGTCTGGTAACCCACTCCAGTATTCTTGGCTAGAGAATTCCCATGGACAGAGTAGTCTGGCAGGCTATAGTCCATGGGGTCACAAAGAGTTGGACACGACTGAAGTGACTCAGCATGCATAGCCTGCATACATTTTATAACAAAGACAACCCAACTTGGCCCTCAGGAAGTCAAACACAAGTATTATGCTTGTACATTTCAGTGGAAATGCCTTTTCCATTCCCAGGTTTTAGAATCTCCCACTTGGCAGCCTCAGTGTTCCATTATCATCACCCTTTGCATTTCATTTATCCTGCAGATTAGATTTGCAAATAAGAATTGTGGATTCTCTCTCCATTCTAAACTATGTTTTTCACAAGCTGCATTACGGTTCCGTGGAGCCAGCTTTTCAAATGTGGAAATTAAAACTCAACCAGGGAAATCATAACTGCTGTCTTTAACCTCAAGGATTAGAGTGGTCTGTGACTCTACGTGGGTCATCAACATTGACAGAAGGCCATGAAACAGACTATGGGGTGAAAGGCCTGATGGAATGAAGAAGCGGTTGCTGTGGGTTATATGAATTTAACGAGTGATACTCAAGTAGAGATATGCAAGAGCTCTGAGTTGTAATGAAGATAGACTTCTGTACCTGGGCCAGGGGGGTGATTAAAGCCTAAAATCATCAGAAGCATCTTCCAAACAGAACAACACCAGTCTGACTGTGTGACCTTAGGCAAGTCACTTAGTCCCCTGGTACCCACTTCTTAGCGTTAAAAGCATGCTCATAATCTATATTCAGCCAGGGAATGTTTACAGAGAGCTTTGAGATGCTAGGATGACAGGCTCCATTTACATGTAAAATAGTGTTATTCATACACCCTCCACTGACTACTGTGCAGCGGGTGTATTGAAAGAGGGCAAATGGGGAAAAAGTAAAGAAAAATTAGTTCCTGAATGATGGAAACCTGATTACCCCAAACCAGCACATTCTGAAAGGGAGGAATCATGCTGCATTCATTAACTATTTCCAAACAGAGTTCCTTTTGAGTGAGAAAATAAGCTCAGTGAGACCAATCCATATTCTTTTCAATGAGAAACAAAATCTCAGATCAGAATAAAATCACTTCAGTTCTGAGCATAATCCCCTTAAAAACTGTTTTCACTCCATGCATCTGGCTTCCATTAGTCCACAGCACTGGAAAAACTGGAAGATTCTAAATGCACCACTTTAGTCTCAATTTATAATAGATTTATTCATATGTGTATATGTATATTTGCAACAGAAATGATCATTAATGTTATTGGGTTCTATTAATTAAACAGCAATGGGTTCAATGATTACTTGACCAATTTTAAATCCTATTGATTACTAATGATATCTAATTGTTTAATGAAAGTATCTGTGACATAAATTACAAAGCTTTCGAATGTGTTTTTAAAATACCTAAGAATAGGACTTCCCTAGTGGTCTGGTGGTTAAGACTTCGCTTTCCAATGCAGGGGGTCCAGGTTGGATCCCTGGTCCAGGAACTAAGATCCCACATCTCTCTTGGCCAAACAAACAAAAAAACCTAAAACATAAACAATGTTGTAACAAATTCAATAAAGACTTCAAAAATGATTCACACTAAAAAAATAAAGTATTAAAAAAAATACCCAAAAATGAAGAGAAAGAGATGGGTGGAGTGAATAAACACTACCTTTGTTATCATCAGTCATGGACTATGCTCAAGGGCTTTTTTAGAAAAACTTGCTGGATAAAGCCCCCAAGACTTTGAAACAGCACCATGTTCAACCTCTTTATCTCTGCAATAATGGATTTCCACTCAGCATCTAAAATCCATTCCAGGTCTTACATTTTTCAATTACTTGTTTTTTAGCATCTTCATTGTCATTGCTGTGAATTTGTATCTCTTCTCTCTATTTTTCGTCCTTATGCAGGCATATCTGTGTATTAGCTTCAGGGACCCCTGCAATAACCCTGGAAGATGTGCTATTCCCGCCATTATTGCAGATGGGGGTGATAAGCAGGGCAAGGTTACACTGCCCAGTCAAGGTCACACTGGGCAAGCGGCAGACTGGAGACTTTTAATGAGCTCTAAGTGACTGCAAGCATATAATTTCTCCCCTCGCTAGACTACCTCTTAAAAACCAATCACCCCTCGTATTTACCTCGCCTATTTGGTATCACTCACCTTGCCACTTACCTTTAACTGTTTTGAAACAATGAAACACGTGTATCTAAAATTTGGTAGAATGGAAATGATTTCTTTGAGGATCTTTCTGAAAAGGTCTTGGCCTGCCTGAATAATTACTGGTGAAATTAATGTCATTCTGCTAACCCCTAAAAGTGTCTGACATTCTTTCTTTGTGACTAATTATTTTACAGACGGCGCTTTAATTGCAGGATGTAGGAGGTACTTTCTATAAACGCTTAACATTACAAGGGGACATGATCTGCAATCTTCAGATCATTAAACTTACTACCAGGAATAAGCATGCTTTGGGGACCAATGCCATTTGTCAAAAGAAGCCTGTGTGTTCTGTGGAGGGCAGGAGGCCAGGCTCGAGAACGGCAGCCTGATAATTGCTCTATGCTGAATGCCTTTAATTATTTACTAGAAGGAAGATATGGACGATCCAGGCCTTCTCCAGAGAGATGGCTATTCAAAGAACAGGATACATAAAATCACTGCCTGAACTGAAATCAATGCCTACAATAAATTCCCCAGGACACTTTTTAGGGCAGTTTGCAGCCATCACAAAATAGAAGCTGAGGAAGCTGCTGCAGTTGGTCTGAAAGGATCTTACAGTATAGTTATTTATTACCTGCCCAGACTAATACGGCTTCCCTTGTGGCTCAGACAGTAAAGAATCTGCCTCCAATCTGGGAGACGCAGGTTTGATCCCTGTATTGGGAAGATCCCTTGGAGAAGGGAATGGCACCCATTCTAGTATTCTCACCTGCAAAATTCCATGGACAGAGGAGCCTGGCCAGCTACATTCCATGGTGTCACAAAGAATCAGACAAACTAAGCAATTCGCACTTTCATTTTCTTTTCACAGAAACTGTGTTCCCCTCACATATTCCTAGCTGTCACCTGGTGCCTAGAGCGCCTTCTGGAATGATGTATGGCATTAATGAATAAAGGTCATTGGACAGGAAGACAGAGACCTTGATTCCAAAGCTAGATCCCAACCTAACCTGGTAGGTGGCTCTGTGTAGTTTTTGTGACCCCAAAACACAATTCAGTGATAGCATGGGCACTTTGTAAGCATATTCTGTACATTCCAGCATCTGAATAATGGGAGAAATATTGAAAATGCACATTTTAACATTCTACACTAGATTGACAGATTTAGGATATTTAGGGATAGGGTTTTAGCCTTCACCAATGAATTTTTAAGCAAACTAGAATGTTTATTTTCAGAAATAAACACTGAGTTCAGTGACCTGATTCATTTGTTCATTAGCCTGTCTTCTCAGCCAACACATTTAATTCATATTTACTAATACCGACTGTGTGCTGGGCACCCCTCTAAATGCTGAGCTATCCAATCTACACTAAAGAAAAGTCTTGCTCGTGTGGAACTTACATTTCTTACGGGAACACACACACACACACACATACATATACAACATGTAAATATGTGGCACCGAGGGTGTTGATGTGTTTTGAAGGAAATAGAAACCTGGATAAGAGAGAGGTACTGCTGATGCTTGGGAGCACTTTGACTCTAGAGTGGTCTCTTTGATGAGACATTTGAGTAGAAGATTTAGCTTTGAAATACAATCAAATGTTTCTGGTAGAGCAAATGAAAAATACAAAAGCCCTTAACAGAAGCAAGTTTGTCTTGTTTGAGGAACAACCAAAAACAAAACAAAACAGCAACAACAACAGAAACTGGGGTAGCAAGAACAGAATGAGTACGAGGGAAGGAGATGAAAAATGTGAGTGGAGAGGTAAGCAGAACAGAGTAAGGATCTGGATTTTACTCGACTGAGAAGGTGTGGGAGGCAGGAAAACATGCCCCATATAACACCTCCCCTAGGTTGTGAGCATGAACACTGACTGTGATGGAGAGTCTCGACCATGAATCATTACACAGAGGTTTTGTAAAGGGAGACTAGTCTCAGTTGTCCTTACCTGAGGTGTGAAGTGAGCAAGGCGTCCCAGCTGGCCTGGAAGAAGATGGGGGCTGCTATGAGCTCTACAGGTGGAAGGGGTGAATTCTGCCAACCACTTCAATATGCTTGGAAGAAGACCCCAAGTCTCAGGAGGAAGCACAGTCCCGTCCAAGGTCTTCATCACAGCCTGAGAGCCTTCTCATCTAGAGATCCCAAGCCTACAGCTGTCACTGTTGTTTAGTTTCCTAGGTCGGGTTTGACTCTGCAACCCTATGGACAGTAGCACTCTGTCCTTCCCTGTCCTCCGGATTTTATTCCAATTCATGCACTGAGGTGATGATGATATCTAACCATCTCCTCTTCTGCCACCACCTTCTGCTTTTGCCTTCAATCTTTCCCAGCATCAGCTCTTTTCCAATGAGTCGGCTCTTTGAATCAGGTGGCCAGAATATTGGCACTTTAGTTATGAGTTAATAAGTAGAAGCTGTTTTAAGCTATGAGTTAGGTAATTTCATGGCTCAAAAGAACACTAATACACAACATTGTTTACAATAGCCAAAACCTACTTGCCCATCAACAGATGAATGGACGAAGAAGGGCAAAGTAAAAATGGAATTTATTCAACCATAAAAAAGAACAAAATTTTGCTATTGCAGGAATATGGATGGACTTGGAGGGAATTATGCTAAGTGAAAACATCAATCAGAGAAAGATAAATACTGTATGGCATCCCTTATATGTGAATCTAAAAAATACAACTAGCTAGTGAATATAACAACAAAAAAGGCAGACACAACTGGTGGTTATCAGTGTAGGGATCCATTATAGGGGTTGGGAAGTGGGAGGTAAGATTGGGTGTAAGATAGGCTCAAGGATGTATTGTACAACACTAGGAATATAGCCACTATTTTATAATAACTGGAAATGTAAAGTAATCATAAAATTGTATTAAAATTAAAAAAAAAAAGAATGCTACTACAGAAGGTAATCACAGAGGGAAATGATTTGCATAGGGATGTGGCATGGGTCTCCCTTTGTTTCAAAAGCTAGATCAGGCTACTTTGAAAGGAATGGACTACAGGCATGCAGGCTAGCCATTGGGAGGCCATTGTAATAGTTCTGGTGAGATATGGTCACTGGCTTTGACTGCAGTGGTATAGCTTAAATGTGTAAGAATTAGTTGGATTATTTTAGAAGTTAGAAACAATTGGACTTTCCGATTGATGAGAGAGATAAAAACAAAAAGGAGGATGTATGTGTCTCACCAGGGATGTTGTCTGGGGCAATTTTAAGAAAGGAGGGAGGTCTGGTGTCCCAGAGAGGGAGGCTAAGAGGAAGACAGTGCAGACAATGAAGGGAGTCAAGTGCTCATTTTGAGACATATTAAGATTGAAATGCTCCAAGTCACATCCATAAAGAGATGGCAAATAAGACATTGGCTATAAGAATTTAGAGTTCAGAAGAGATGCTGGAGTTGGGAATATTAATTTACAAGTCATTAGCCTATACCTGGTGCTTCCCAGATGGCACTAGTTGTAAAGAACTCACCTGCCAGTGCAGGAGACAAAAGAAATGTGGATTGATCCCTGGGTCAGGAAGATCCCCTGGAGAAGGGAATGGCAACCCAGTCCAGTATTCTTGCTTGAGAATCCTGAATCCCTGAATGTTTGAATAAACACAGAAGAGGAATGAACTGAGGAATGAGGAATCTTCATGAATGCTGAGGAATGGAAGAGGAATCCCTGAATGCTGACTCTATGCCAGTAGCAACTGGCCCTTCCTTGCTTGACTTAAATTCTGGCAATTCTGTTGGGAGCTCCCAAGCCAACTGAGAAGACATTCTAGACAGGAAGAGGGAATCCAGGAAAACAATGCATTCAAAGATGGGAGTATTTCAAAGAGATAAATATGTCGAATACTGTACACAGTTTAATTTAGATTAATTGAGAATAGTCATAATCTCACACAGGGCTTCTCAGGTGTTGCAGTGGTAAAGAATTCACTTGCTGATACAGGAAGCATAAGAAATGTGGGTTCGATCCCTGAGTTGGGAAGATCTCCTAGAGGAGGAAATGGCAACCTACCCCCAGGATTATTGCCTGGAGAATCCCATGGGCTGAGGAGCCTGGTGGTCTACAATCCATAGGGTTGTAAAAAGTTCAACATAACTTAGCACAGTCTGTTCTATTTCTTTAAGATTTACAAGCAAACATTTAATGAGATAAGTTTCATCCTCATGATGGATGTGGACATTGAAAAGCAATAGAGGACAGAACAAAAGGAATGTGAAAACCTATGCAACAATGTGGATAGATTTCAAGAAGTCTGACCATGAAAGAGAAAGAAGGGAGAGTTTGATAATATGAGGAAGATGTGAAAACAAAGATTAATGTTGTGAAGATGGGAAAACAAAAACTTTAGTTTAATTTAAAAATAGATAATGCATCCATATGATTCCTAAACCTAAAAGTATACAAGCTCATTGAGTGAGAAGGCACTGCCCATTGACCGCTTTACTCCAGTTCCCATCCTAGCCTCACCTCAGTATTCACCGATCCATTTCTTACATCCTCTCCCTAGTTTCCTTGAACATAAATAAGAAAATAAAAATATAGGTTCTTATTTGGCTGATTCATGTTGAAGTTTATTAGAAATCAATTTTTTCAATTAAAAATACATATTAAAAAAACCTGAAAAAGCAAGCAAATATAGGTTCTTATCTTCTCACTCTTATCTAAACAGAAGTTATTATTATACAGTCCAATTTCCTTGCATGCTTTTTTCATTTTACTATACATCTTGAGAATTTTCCAATGTCAGCTCCTAAAGAACTTCCTCGTTCTTTTCCATTGCCTCATGTTATTTCCCTGCATCATCGATTATTCAGCCAATTCTTTACTGAAGGGCCCTCAACTTCCTTGTAAACTATTTCTATTGCCAAAAGGTTACAATTGATAACTTTGTTCATGCATTATTTTGCACAAGTTAGTGTGTACAATAAATCCCCGAAGTGGATTTCTAGAGCAAGAATGTGTTGTACTTGTTATAGCAGATGTGGTTGTCGTCTTGTTGGCTTGCTCTTTTGGCCATTTAAAAAATGAAGCAAACTGCACGATTTAATTATAGAAGTAAGGAGCAGGAGATAGTGAGAGTGTAAAGACACAGAACTGAAATGGATAGGAAAGAGTCAGCTTTCCCAAAAGAAGGACATGGAAGGAAAACTGGAGGGATGACTCCAATAAGAAGCAATCTCTCTGATTCCTTATCAAGAGTTGACAGAGTTTTTCTGTAGATTTGGAGGCCAGATCACCTGCTAAGAAGGAGGGGGTTGTGGCTGGGACCAGAAGCTTGAACAAAGTGAACTGGTGTTGAACCGGATACCATGAAGAAACTGAAAGAGAAGAAAAGGGAGACAGAAGAATCTCCAGGCAGTACTGTGGGGCCAGTTGACACTGGAAAGGGTTGGTGTTGCTGCCTACAAGAAAGTATCATCAGAGTTTCAATGTAAGAAGACAAAGTAAAGTGTAAGAGACAATGGTTGAGTGGTATGGAATGTGCTGCAGAGAACAGAACACCGGCTCCACTGTCACTTTTCCATTAATGAGAAGAAGCTTGGCACTGAGGAAAGAACAGACACCTGCTGTTTCTCCTGGCTCTGCTGCTTCAAGTACAGGTGATCACAGTGAAATCAGGGCATCTCCACTGCTCCAGGTTTTTTATCAGAAACTTGGGGATTCTTTCTAAAAACTTTATCTATATAGATGATAAATGAAATATGGGTTAAAAACATGCTTGTTTGGGAGAACTAATGCAAGCTATGACATCATTAGCTCAGCTTTAATTCTTGTCTAAAGTTATATGAAATATTTGATTAACTTGTACATAGTTTGTCCTCATGAAAGTACAGATTATTTCTGATCATAACATAAATTATGATTACCAGACAAGAGTTTGAATATAATATAGGTATATATAGTATATGTATTAATACTACATATATATATATATAAACCATATGTATTAACTATATATATATAAATTACATATATAAAGTGAATATAATATATATATAATGCATGTTTAGGTAAGTAGAAAAATAGATAAATATATTATATCTTACTTTTAAACATAATTCCAATCCCAATTCATAAAAAGAAAGAAAATTTTCTAAGTTGTTATTACTGTAGTCAAACTTTACTTTTAAAGCAAGCACTTGACTAGTCTATTATGTTCCATTACTTTTCTCACATTGGGAAACAAGTTGCGGATAGAACCATAATGGATATAAATGAGTTTTTGAGTGGATCAGTATATCATGTTCTACCCACATCAATGTTAGCAGAACCAACTTTCCTGCTGTAGTACTGAAAGCCCCAAGTCCAGGGACCCCCTCAGTCCCCAGCAAATTGGAGCAATAATGTTCAGTTTGTCACAGTTATGCTATCTTTCAGTTCAGTTCACTTCAGTTCAGTTGTTCAGTTGTGTCCGACTCTTTGCGACCCCATGAATCGCAGCACGCCAGGCCTCCCTGTCCATCACCAACTCCCGGAGTTCACCCAAACTCACATCCATCGAGTCGGTGATGCCATCCATCCATCTCATCCTCTGTCATCCCCTTCTCCTCCTGTCCCCAATCAGAGTCTCCTCCCTCCCAGCATCAGAGTCTTTTCCAATGAGTCAACTCTTCGCATGAGGTGGCCAAAGTACTGGAGTTTCAGCTTTAGCCTCATTCCTTCCAAAGAAATCCCAGGGTTGATCTCTTTCAGAATGGACTGATTGGATCTCCTTGCAGTCCAAGGGACTCTCAAGAGTCTTCTCCAACACCACAGTTCAAAAGCATCAATTCTTCGGTGCTCAGCCTTCTTCACAGTCCAACTCTCACATCCATACATGACCACAGGAAAAACCATAGCCTTGACTAGACGAACCTTTGTTGGCAAAGTAATGTCTCTACTTTTCAATATGCTATCTAGGTTGGTCATAACTTTTCTTCCAAGGAGTAAGCGTCTTTTAATTTCATGGTTGCAATCACTATGTGCAGTGATTTTGGAGCCCAGAAAAATAAAGTCTGACACTATTTCTAATGTTTCCCCATCTATTTCCCATGAAGTGATGGGACCAGATGCCATGATCTTAGTTTTCTGAATGTTAGTTTAATTCAGTAAACAAATATTTGACAAGAGTGCACCATGTACTGGTCACTGGGGAATTTATAACCATAAATGAGGTGTGGGTGGAATGATAAAATTGTTTCGTGAAAGAGCACAGGTTACTGAGTCATACCACTCAGGGCATGTAATTTTAGTTCTACCATTTATTAACTGTCATTGCTTAGGCTTAGGGAAGCCTCTGGATCTCTCAGAGCTCCATGTCCCCATATGAAATTGTTGTTGTTGCTGAGTCATTTAAGTCATGCCTGACTCTTTGTGACCCCACAGACTGCAGCACAATCTTCCTTGTCCTTGAAGGTATCCCAGAGTTTGCTCAAACTCATGTCCATTTAGACAGTGATGGCATCCAGCCATCTCATCCTATGTTACCCCCTTCTCTTTCTGCTTTCAAACTTTCCCAGCATCACAGTATTTTCCAATGAGTCGGCTCTGAACATCAGGTGGCCAAAGTATTGGAGCTTCAGCTTCAGCATAGGTCCTTCCAATGAATATTCAGGGTTGATTTCCTTTGGGATTGACTGGTTTGATCTCCTTGCTGTCCAAGGGACTCTCAAGAGTCGTTTCCAGTACCACAGTTTGGAAGAATCAATTCTTCAGTGATGAGAAAGTGAAGACATACAGCAAAGATAGTATGAAAATGGTTGTTGAATAGTATTTATGTTGGTTGAAAAGAAATAATCGTACTCTCCAAATTCATACATACACCATCCACACTGGCAGACATAAGCACAAGTGCAAACTACACAAACAAATGAATATGTTCCATCAAAGTTGAAGGGCTGGTTTAGTATATGCTGATGTCACATAATCTCATTGAAAATTGCTCTTTGTCCTGGTGTTTTTCAGCTGGGAAATTCAGAGGAGACTGAAATAGGTATTAAAATAACACTGGAGAGAAGATGAAAGGAAGCCGCTTCTGTAGACACATTCCCTCCCTTCTGATGTTGAGCCATTACAGATCCAAGAAGGTATGGATCAGAGTAGGACAACTGGGCTCTGGCCTCATCATTCTGGCTCATTCTTACTCAAGAATGGTTCTGGAGTGGCATTTCCCAGTGTGAGAATACAACTCTGAGGACACAGCAGGAGAAAAACTTTCAGGAGAGTGGAGAAAAAAGAAAGTGTGGAGGCAGGAGGTCTGTCAAGCAACAGCATTTGTTTTCAAAAAGTGGATACTTTCAGAATCCTGGAAGTGAGCTTTATGGGGGCCACCAAATACCGTCATCAGCTTTTATTTAATACATGTTATGACTAGAGATTTTTTTTCTTCCAATTTGGAAGGACTCTTACAGTAAGACGTTGCCTGGAGAAGTAGAGCTAATCCTTAGGGAGATGTGCCAATGATGCAATTTGGAAATGTCATTGATTTCCAGAGAAAAGTTATTAACTATGTAGGCTAAAAATGTCAGTAGTTTACATGGAAATGAATGGGCTTCAGAGGAAGAATTTATTTTAATTTCTTATAAGGCTCTTGTATATAAACCAAAATGTCAATTTGCCAAATTATATTGAGAAATAGAATGTATCAGGTGCATTATCAAATACTGTTTGCTGGTCAATGCATTTGTTTTCTGTTGAGAAATCCATACCAGAAAAAAAAATTTATAATCAGAAAGCCCTTTTTTTTTTTTTTTAATGAGCCTTGAGCCAGAGCAGAGTCAATTAGTTAACTAAAAACTATAGATGTTATTGAATTGTGCTAGACTATGGATATTACTAAAATGCAATAGATTACTGCTTTCATTTCTACCACATGGATAGACTTGCTCCCATAAAGGGACTACTTATTTTCATAGGATATATATTTTTTATCCTGGACAGTGTTGAAAACAAATAGGGATATTTGTCTCAGTAACTGCCCCTTTAATAAGGTTTCTTCTGTTATAGTCAATATTATCTCTTAGTTTGGGGGTTAGTCAAAGTTATGTAGATATTAACACAGCTTTATTATATACAAGTCATACAGCCTTTTAGATAAGCACTTTTGAAGCAAATTCAGACTTTGGCAGATCTTTTAAATTTAGAGATAAAAATGATACTTAATATAAGATATGTTAAATATAGCACTAAGTTCTGTAGCCTGCCAGTTTCCTCTATCCATAGGTATAGTGCGATTTCTTCACATTTACTTTTATTTTATTCATTTTAAAAAATATCTTTGATGTGGACCATTTTAAAAGTCTTCACTACATTTGTTACAGTATTGTTTGTTTCGTATTCTGTTTTTTTAGCGGAGAGGCCTGTGGGGTCTTAGCTCCCTAACAGGGTTGGAACCTGCACTCCTTGCATTGAAAGGCAACATCTTAACCCCTGCACCCCCAGGGAAGCCCCATCGCTATTTAAACTCTTATTTAAACTCTTGTTTAAACTCTTATTCTTATAATAACATGAGAATTAGTTACTATAATGATCTGTCTTTTTGCAGATGAGGAAACTAATGCTAGCAAATGTAGTAAATTTTCCTCTTGTTTAGGGATGAAGACTGTCTTTGAACCCAAAGTAATTTAACTCTGAGTTTCCAAGATAGATTGATTTTCTTTCCTCTGTGGCTGGTGTCATGCTATGTTTTTGTGTTGCTATAACAAATCAGACCAGGAGAATAAAGCAGTGGCCTTCATAAGTTAAAAATCTGGAATCCATGTTGGAATTATTTGTTCATTAATGGGCTTCCCTGGTGGCCCACAGTTCATGCTTTTGAACTGTGGTGTTGGAGAAGACTCTTGAGAGTCCCTTGGACTGCAAGGAGATCCAGCCAGTCCATTCTAAAGGAGATCAGTCCTGGGTGTTCTTTGGAAGGACTGATGCTGAAGCTGAAACTCCAGTACTTTGGCCACCTCATGTGAAGAGTTGACTCATTGGAAAAGACTCTGATGCTGGGAGGGTTTGGGGGCAGGAGGAGAAGGGAATGACAGAGGATGAGATGGCTGGATGGCATAACCGACTCAATGGACATGAATTTGAGTAAACTCCGGGAGTTAGTGATGGACAGGGAGGCTTGGTGTGCTGCAATTCATGGGGTTGCAAAGAGTCAGACATGACTGAGCAACTGAACTGAACTGAACTGGTGGCCTAGCTGGTAAACAATACACCTGCAATGTGGGAGATCTGGGTTTGATCCCTGGGTTGGGATGATCCCCTGGAGAGGGGAAAGGCTACTCACTCCAGTATTCTGGCTTGGAGAATTCCATGGACTGTATAGACCATGGAGTCACAAAGAGTCCAACACTACTGAGTGACTTTCATTTCACGATGTCATTAATACATACTGTTTGTGATCAGTATCAACCAGCTCCTTAGCAAGCTGGAAGTGCTGTCTCTCCTCTAGTCTCCTCAATGCAGCTCTACTACTATGTAACCTTCACACTCTGGAAGAGATCATTTCAGCCTCCTGCAAAATCAGGACGGATTGCATTCACTAGTACATTCTCCTGAAGTCAGCACCTAACTTCCTCAGAGACTGCAGTCAGGTGGGTGGTAGCTGACCTACCTTCTTTGAAGTCCTCTCTTGATTGGCGGGTCTGGATGATTCCTGGTGTGCCTCACCAGGTTCCCAAAATAGCTGTCTTCAGGAGGGAGTTATTTTCTCCCTCTTCTTTTTTGGATTCTCATGGCTTCCTTCCATTTCAGAATCAGAACAAAGCAAGGCCATTGCATTAGCGCCACAAGTAACTGTCTGTTTAACCCTTTTATAGTTTCCTTGGGGGGATGTACTTAACACAAACCTGTAACTCACTTCTATTTTACAAAGGAACACAACTGGAAACACAGAATAAAGTCTTTGCATCTGTTCTAACTCTGAACTGTAGCAGTAGTATACTGTAAAACTTTACTGTTGGGAAAAATAATTTACCTTAACTCCTTCTCATTTATATATGAAAAAAGGTATCTAGGCACAGTGATTTATCCAAAAATCTCTAAATAAGGGAGTGGCAGATTCATACTTTAAAAGAAGTAGTAAAGGTTCATCTGAAAATGTTCAATGGATTCTTATTTGTCTAAACTTTCCTAATGAGGAAATTTTATTTATTTTTTTCACTATCTTTTACTTATAAGCTTTCTTTAGGGGGTTAAAATCCTTCATATCATATTATAACTTCTTGCAAAAAAATAAGATCTTTCTTTTGAAGAAACAAAATAAAATAATATTACTTATCAAAAATTTACAGAAGTCTGAGATTTGAGAGGCCTGACTTGTGTTAGTCCCAAACTCTGATTTCCCCAATTAAGTTCAAAATTGCTTTTTTTCACAGTGGCCATCGTGAGAAGGACCATTCCCAAATGGATTAGAAACAAAAGGAAATCCTCAAGATCACAGAAGAACTCTGAGGTGAAACTTTAAGTTGAAAAGAGTGATGGAGATAAAATATTCTGACCTCTGTGATTCATGTATGTTCAGTTCTAACAAACTTGTCAGATAAGTGGCAAGAAGGCATGTGGGGGAAGAAAATTCTAAGAGTCAAAAGGTACAAAGCCAGACCCAGAGAAAAAAGGAGCCATGGATGTCTGGGGCCATTTCTGCTACGGATCCTTTTTTTCTCAACTCTATCCTTGCCTCTAAATCTCTTATACTGTTGTCCACACCCTACATTTCCTTTATCCTGGTTTCCCTTTTCACTTCCCCTCTCAATCAGACTTAACTTCTACCTTTCCTACTTCACCTCCATTGTCAAGACCTGTGATAATCCCCAGGCCACAAATCTGAGCACCCTCATTGCTTCCAGTTGACCTTGGGTTCTTGGTGATTTTAAGCATGTGGCAGATAATCCTTCATGAACTCATTCTCTAGCTTTGAAACCAAATTGTTTCTCTCCTATGTTTACTGATTATTCCTCACTCTTCTTTACTGGTTTATTCTTCTTCATCTCATATTAGATGGAAAACTTCCTTAGTATTGATACTAGACCCATTTCTTAAGGCATAGTCTTTATTTGGAAATATTCTTGCCTTAAAGGATTTATTTTGCAATGTTTTGCTGTGATGATTCCCAAATATACATTATCAGTCCAAACTTTCCACCTGAACTTTGTATATCCAATGTTCTATGTTGAATTATCCACTTGGATAAAAGATTCTTCACAGTCAAGATGTATATAATTGAACTTAGTACTCCCCAAAACATATTCTTCCTCCAGCATTTTCCTACCTCAGAATCAAACTCCACTAGATCCAGAAACTAAGATTCATACTTCTTAGTTTACTTTCTCACGATTAATTATGTAGTCATATTAATTAGCCATCTAAAAATTTCCTAAATCTATTCATTTTTTACTATTACAATCTAACTCCATTTCTTACAGTCCAGAGCTCTAGCCGAAGTCTTCTTCCCTACTCTTGACATTTCCTCCCTTCCTTTTGTCTAAAGAAACTTCTCTTCAATATCTTTATGACTCACTTCAAATATCATTTCATTTAAGAATTCTCCCTTGACATTCCAAAAGAGTTGATGATTCTCCTTCTTTAATTATATAGCAACTATAGATACCTCTATTGTCTCACAGTGTATAGTTAGATATTTTTGTTAACTAAATGCCCAGCCCCTATACTGGGAAGCAATCATACTTATACCCTTCAAAACATACCACAGAGACTGGCAGGCAACAGAAGGTTAATATTTGTTTAGTGATTGAATTAATAAATTAATTAATGAAAAGCAAGGTAAATACAAGGAGACTTGAAGGCATAAATTTTCAATAAAGTAAAAAAAAATATAGTGCTCGATGACAGACAGTATCTGTAGAAGAATGTTGGTCTGTTTTGATTTGGTTTCATGTTGTATTTTCAGTATAATATTGTAGAGTGAGTAGAATGGCTCAGGGAAAAAGAAATGTGAAAAAGGGAGATAGTAATCCCTGAATCAAGGAGCCTAAGGAAAAAAAAAATTGAATCAAGAGCAAAATAAGTGAAAATACCCATGAAAAAGAGATTGGAAACAAAGATTTCACAGAATAAAATACTTTGTGATTCACACTTTCTCAGTAAACATAAATTCTAAAATTTTGCTTTTGTAGTTATTATTTTCATTTTATTGATATAGAATCTGAAAATGAAGATAAAAATCTTCAAATCATGCAGCTGATATTCAGAGCTAGTGATTATAAAGCTTACACTTCATATGTGAACCTAAGTCACATCTTTGGGTGATGGGATCTGTTGAAGTAGATGAAGGTGATAAGAAAGGATTAGTTCACCTGGTCCTTGAAGTAAGTCAGGATAAAGCATTATGAGTGTACAACTGGGAGAGGGAATTTTAGGGACTTTACTTTGAACAGATTCTTATCTTTTCTAAAGAAGTGGTCAGACCATTGTGTGAGAGGAGTGGTCAGTTTTGAACTTGGGTGTTAATCCATAAAGAAGGGCTTGTCTTAGCCCTTGTGACCATTGAGAATGAGAATTGGAAATGGCTAGTGTACAGATTCTTCAGCAGCCCCCTTATCCTGAGGGAGTTTGAAATCCCTGGCTCTGGAACACTGCCTATGTCGGATGTTCTCCAACAGAACTAATCTGCCAGAGCAAGGGCGAAAGGATTGTGGATTAGAAGGGCAGAGGCAGCAAAACCTGTCACAAATTGATCCTTATACTTCAAGGTCCAGTTTGAATTTTTCCTTCTCCACTTGGATGTTGTTTTTTTCATAGCATTTATTATTTTTGTCAAATTTGTCTATGTGTATGTCCCTATGTCCATCATCATTATTGAAGTAAAAGATGTTTTGGAAGGAAAATATGTTTTATTAACACTTTTATGCCTAGAACGATTCCTGACGCCTGAAAGTATGACCAGTATCACTTGTAAATTGAATTGGGTGATGGATATCAATAGAATAGGTGGTCGTCCTGCCCAGGCTAGGATGCAAGGGAGGGAATTCCTGAAATAGAAAACAGGCAAATGTCTATTCCTGGACAACTTAACTCTAAACTAAAATTTAATGAACTCCTACATTTCCCAAGTACTTATGTGCATTTTATCTCTATTTTGTAAAGGCTTAGAAAGATCAACTGACTTAAACTGGCTTTAACTCCGGTAGCTCTTGAGCCCATGCTCCTTCCATTTTGCACTGAGTTACTACTCACGATTGGCTAGGCTTCTGCTAGAATAACCAACTGAACACAGAAAAGCTTACATTTCACTCACAGTAAAT
Source organism: Bos javanicus (assembly GCF_032452875.1). NCBI lineage: Eukaryota > Metazoa > Chordata > Mammalia > Artiodactyla > Bovidae > Bos > Bos javanicus. The sequence goes on from NC_083873.1 coordinate 107,678,204, forward strand.
CTCACACACGTAGCGGCAGCTACATAGCTCCATGACAGCTACGTTCTATGTGATGACTCACAGGTGCAGGCAGCTTCCATCTTGCATGACCACCATCTTGGTGCACAGCCTTCTATCAAAGCCCAAAGTGAAGAAAAAAGAAAGGAGAATGGTAAGGAACTTCTTCCTGCCTTAACCCACTTTGACGCAGGTCATTTCCGCTTGCATTGTATTAGCCAGAACAAGCCATAGAACTCTGCCTAATCACTAAGATCTGATTGTATTGTTTATTTGGGGTGGCCAGATGGGGAAAAAAAAATCAAATGATATTGGGTGAACTCATGTTGCCTTGGATCTCCCTTGTTTAATACTAAAATAAAAGATACGACTTTATGGGAATAAGCCAATTGGAGAGTCAGAAGGCTAAGCAGTATATTCAAAACTTAAAACTTCATTGAGTATCTACTGTGTTCCATGCTCTGTTTTACATGCTGGAGATTTGGTGGTGAATAAAACAGAAGTTTGCTGCAGTGATGGAACTTGTATTCCAAAATGAGATGTGAATACACACACATACACAAGCTATGATGCAATGATTTTTTAAATTTAAGAAATATAGCTAAACGCTTGCAGAAAGTTATAGAATTATGTGACAGAAAATTTCTTGGTAGCTAAGTTAGATTAGGTGGTCTGAAGGAGGAGATGATACCTAAACAGAAATCTGAATGGTATGAAGGAACAACTGTCAGGATGAGAAACATTCTAAACAGAGAAAAGATAGCTCCAAATCTTTGTTGCAGAAATAAGCTCGGGTGGCAACAGGATAGAAAGTGGGTCATTGACTCACCTCCCAGAGTAATGGAAATAAAAGCAAAAGTAAACAAATGGGTCCTAATTAAAATTAAAAGCATTTGCACAATGAAGGAAACTATAAGCAAAGTGAAAAGACAGCCTTCAGAATGACAGAAAAATAATAGCGAGGGAAGCAACTGACAAAAAATTAATCTCAAAAATATGCAAGCAGCTCATGCAGCTCAATACCAGAAAAATAAATGACCTGGTCAAAAAGTGGGCCAAAGAACTAAATAGACATTTCTCCAAAGAAGACATACATGGTTAACAAACACATGAAAATACATTCAACATCCCTCTTTGTTAGAGAAATGTAAATCAAAACCACATTGAGGTACCATCTCACACTGGTCAGAACGGCTGCTATCCAAAAGTCTACAATCAATAAATGCTGGAGAGGGTGTGGAGAAAAGGGAACCTCTTACACTGTTGGTGGGAATGCAAACTAGTACAGCCACTATGGAGACCAGTATGGAGATTCCTTAAAAACTCAGAAATAGAACTGCCATCAGATCAGATAAGATCAGTCGCTCAGTCATGTCCGACTCTTTTCAACCCCATGAATCGCAGCACACCAGGCCTCCCTGTCCATCACCAACTCCCAGAGTTCACTCAGACTCACGTCCATCGAGTCAGTGATGCCATCCAGCCATCTCATCCTCTGTCGTCCCCTTCTCCTCCTGCCCCCAATCCCTCCCAGCATCAGAGTCTTTTCCAATGAGTCAACTCTTCGCATGAGGTGGCCAAAGTACTGGAGTTTCAGCTTTAGCATCATTCCTTCCAAAGAAATCCCAGGGCTGATGTCCTTCAGAAACGACTGGTTGGATCTCCTTGCAGTCCAAGGGACTCTCAAGAGTCTTCTCCAACACCACAGTGCAAAAGCATCAATTCTTCAGTGCTCAGCCTTCTTCACAGTCCAACTCTCACATCCATATATGACCACAGGAAAAACTATAGCCTTGACTAGACAAACCTTTGTTGGCAAAGTAATGTCTCTGCTTTTGAATATGCTATCTAGGTTGGTCATAACTTTCCTTCCAAGGAGTAAGCATCTTTTAATTTCATGGCTGCAGTCACCATTTCCAGTGATTTTGGAGCCCAGAAAAATAAAGTCTGACACTGTTTCCACTGTTTCCCCATCTATTTCCCATGAAGTGATGGGGCCAGATGCCATGATCTTCGTTTTCTGAATGCTGAGCTTTTAAGCCAACTTTTTCACTCTCCTCTTTCACTTTCATCAAGAGGCTTTTGAGTTCCTCTTCACTTTCTGCCATAAGGGTGGTGTCATCTGCGTATCTGAGGTTATTGATATTTCTCCCGGCAATCTTGATTCCAGCTTGTGTTTCTTCCAGTCCAGCGTTTCTCATGATATACTCTGCATATAGGTTAAATAAACAGGGTGACAATATACAGCCTTGATGAACTCTTTTTCCTATTTGGAACCAGTCTGTTGTTCCATGACCAGTTCTAACTGTTGCTTCCTGACCTGCATACAAATTTCTCAAGAGGCAGATCAGGTGGTCTGGTATTCCCATCTCTTTCAGAATTTTCCCCAGTTTATTGTGATCCTCACAGTCAAAGGCTTTGGCATAGTCAATAAAGAAGAAATAGATGTTTTTCTGGAACTCTCTTGATTTTTCCATGATCCAGCGGATGTTGGCAATTTGATCTCTGGTTCCTCTGCCTTTTCTAAAACCAGCTTGAACATCAGGAAGTTCACAGTTCACATATTGCTGAAGCCTGGCTTGGAGAATTTTGAGCATTACTTTACTAGCATGTGAGATGAGTGCAATTGTGCGGTAGTTTGAGGATTCTTTGGCATTGCCTTTCTTTGGGATTGGAATGAAAACTGACCTTTTCCAGTCCTGTGGCCACTGCTGAGTTTTCCAAATTTGCTGGCATATTGAGTGCAGCACTTTCACTGCATCAACTTTCAGGATTTGGAATAGCTCAACTGGAATTCCATCACCTCCACTAGCTTTGTTCGTAGTGATGCTTTCTAAGGCCCACTTGACTTCACATCCAGGATGTCTGGCTCTAGGTCAGTGATCACACCATCATAATTATCTGGGTAATGAAGATCTTTTTTATACAGTTCTTCTGTGTATTCTTGCCATCTCTTCTTAATATCTTCTGCTTCTGTTAGGTCCATACCATTTCTGTCCTTTATCGAGCCCATCTTTGCATGAACTGTTCCTTTGGAATCCCATTGCTGGGCATATACACCAAGAAAAACAGAATTGAAAGAGACACATGTACCCCAGTGTTCATCACAACACTGTTTACAATAACTAGGACATGGAAGCAACCTAGATGTCCATTGGCAGACGAATGGATGAGAAAGCTGTGGTACATATACACAACAGAATATTACTCAGCTATTAAAAAACACATTTGAATCAGTTCTAATGAGGGAATGAAACTGGAGCCTATTATACAGAGTGAAGTAAATCAGAAAGAAAGACACCAATACAGTATATTGATGCCTATATATGGAATTTAGAAAGATGGTAACAATAATCCTATATGTGAGACAGCAAAAGAGACACATATATAAAAAAAACAGTCTTTTGAACTCTGTGAAAGAAGGCAAGAGTGGGATGATTTGAGAGAATAGCATTGAAACAGGTATTTACCATATGTGAAACAGATGACCAGTCCGAGTTCAGTGCATGAAACAGGGCACTCAAAGCTGGTGAACTGGGACAACCCAGATGGATGATGGTGGGGAGAGAGGTGGGAGGGGATGTTCAGGGTTGGGGACACATGTACACCCATGGCAGATTCATGTCAATGTATGGCAAAAAACACCACAATATTGCAAAGTAATTAGCCTCAAATGACATAAATAAATACAACTTAAAAAATCATGTGAGTCATTGAGAATGTGGCAGGGTAAGAGAGGAGAACCATATTATTAGGTATTGTAGAAGTTAGGAGCAATCAGCTTAGGCAGATGTTTTAAGGCAGGATGAAGAGTTTTGAGTACGATGGGGTGCCACTGGGGAGAGTAGTAAACGGCCGAGTGGCATGATCTGAGTCATGTAGATGACTGGCACAGTGCAGTCTTCAAACCTTGTACATTTCCTGAACCCCCAACGCAGAAGCCACATGACAGACATCTGTGTAAGAGCCGAAGGGAATATCAGAGTGGAAAGGTGCTAAGCTGCATTTGCTTTCTATGGGACTGTCAGAGAAATACATTTTTACTGAAAAATGCCAGGGTTGGCAAAAATTCTCGACTTGTCTAAAAACCTACAGGAAAACTGCAGGTGTGTGAAATGCAAACCTAGTGTTAGCAAATTCAAGTAAATCAAGCTGTCATTTAAACTGTTGGCATGCATCTTGGCCTTCCGTTTGACTTATGAAGGGTCTCAGAGGGTTCCCATGTTAATGAGAGAGTGAGTCAAGGTTAGTCAAGGTCACAGTGAGGTGTGCTCTACTGGCTCAGCCTTGAAACGAGATAGGGAGAGGAAAGATGAGTAGGAGGCATTGTAGGGGGACGTTTTCATAATGCTCGGAAGTGGCAAAGTCAGCCAACAGAGGCAGATGGAAAATTCTCCACTTGGGCTGTTAGAACTGCTTCGTGCAAAAAAGCTACTGCAGCAGATGATTTCTTATGTAGATATATGCAGTGATGTAAGAAGTAAGATGGTTTTAGGGCATTTATTTCAAACCTTATTTCCTGGGGCCCTAAAGTTTAAAGAAAGTGCCTTAGGAGCTGCTGTACTTATAAAAAATAAGTGAAAGAACTGATATTCTAATACACTAAGGCCCTCCACTCTATTTCATCCACCGCTATTCTTCATGTATCATATATCAATATTATTGGGGTTCCACATGAAATTCTATTGCAAAGAAATATTCCCACTACTAAACAGTATGTTTTGAATGCACAAAAAGGAAATTTACAGATGGAAGTTTGACACCAAATAAATCACATATATGTGATACTTTAAGCAAGTTTATTCAATCCTTACAAATTTTAGACAGCTACTATCAACCCCAATCAACAGGTATTCAAGGTCATATAGTCAGTAGAGGTCAAGATAGGACTTAAAAGTGAAACTCTGACCCCAAAGACTATCCATCCTTTTTATTTTTCATTTTTCTGTCACGTCATGCATAATGACCTCATATACTTCATTCACTGATTTTGTGAGGTCAGTAGATATCACCTTCTCTGAACCGCTGTTTTATCATCTATTGAAGGGAAATATAAGTAGAACTTAATGAAATCAATCTCACTGTTTTGGGGGTCAAGTTGTATGATATGTTCAGGAGTGGAAACAACCATAAGTCAAGTGTTATGCTGGACATTTTTACATTCATTGACTCCTATAATCAGCACTGAAAACTTGTAATGTGACTGATGACTGATGCTCAGCTGTGAAGATAAGAAAATTGAATATAGAAGATAGATTTAATCAGGAACACATGTAGCTGCTGGGTCTCAGCCCATTCATGTGAGAAGACCTTTACTCACTCACCATATATTTAAAATGTTCAGCATCATATATCAAATATAACAAATATATATGTTGCTGTTGTTTAGCTGCTCAGTTGTATCTGAGTCTTGTGATCCCACGGATTGTAGCCCACCAGGCTCCTCTGTCCATGGAATTCTCCAGGCAAGAATACTGGAGTGGATTGCCATTTCCTTTTCCAAGTGATCTTCTCAACCCAGGGATCAAACCGACGTCTCCTGAATTGCAGGCAGATTCTTAACCTACTGAGTCACTAGGAAGCCATAAAAACACACATGTTATGTGCTTCTGTATTGACAACTATACCTTCATGAACACATACGTATGGTTTTTATATAATTGTAAGTCAGCAAAAGTCCAAAAATATCAAAAGAAGAGCAAATTTAATTACTATTTTTTATGTCTGGGTGTTGTATTTGATGGAGTGATAATGTTTGGATGGTTTGACTAAATGGATCAAAATAAGTAACAAATTATTATATTTTCATTCCATAATTTATTTAATCACCTTTAGTTCAATAATGTCATCATGTTTCATATCAAGATTTTTACATATTGTTTGATTTTGATAGTAATTTTTATTTAACTAAAAATATAATGTAAGTTTATTCAAAGGCTAGTAAATGGTAATAAAATTTTATCTGAAATATAAATTTCAACATATATAAAATATAAACATTAAATTATTTTGTATGTATTATCAAATATTGTTTTTTGTTTTTAAATACTCAAACTGACCAAACAAAAATAAAAATGCATATATAAATAATGAATATTATTCTTATATCAAGAATTTCTAATAAAGTTAGTATTTTTTCCTTCTCAGCTATTAACTAATTTTTGTTCCCTTCTTACTGAGATATAATTGACAAATAGCCTTGTCAGTTTAAGGTGCACATAAAAATGTTTTATCTTCCATGCATAATTAAATTATCATAATAAGTTTATTTAATATCCATTTTCTCATATAGATATAGCATTAAAGAAATGGAAAAAATAAATTTGGGAGAAGAAATCTTAGGGATTTACTCTCTTAACAGCTTTCATATATAATGTATAGCAGTGTTCATCTGTTTATTATGTTGTACATTACATCCATCATATAGTGAAGTTGCTCAGTCGTGTCCAAATCTTTGCGAACTTCTGGACTGTAGCCTGCCAGGCTCCTCCGTCCATGGGATTTTCCAGGCAAGAATACTGGAGTGGGTTGCCATTTCCACCTCCATATTACGTCCATGCTGCTGCTGCTAAGTCGCTTCAGTCGTGTCCGACTCTGTGCGACCCCAGAGATGGCAGCCCACCAGGCTTCCCCGTCCCTGGGATTCGCCAGGCAAGAACACTGGAGTGGGTTGCCATTTCCTTCTCCAATGCATGAAAGTGAAAAGTGAAAGTGAAGTCGCTCAGTCGTTCCCGACTCTTAACAACCCCGTGGACTGCAGCTTACCAGGCTCCTCTGTCCATGGATTTTCCAGGCAAGAGTACTGGAGTGGGATGCCATTGCCTTCTCCGTATTACGTCCATAGTACTTACCTATCTGATACCTAGCAGTTTTAACTTTTGAATGCATGAATGCAATTCCCCACTTACCAAGCCCCTTCCTCTGGAAATCACAGATGTGATCACTTTTTTCTAAGAATTTGTTTTTGAAGTGTAATTGACTTCAATTCATAGATATCTGAAATTTCTATACATCTTGAAATGGTCACCATGATAGGCCTACTTGTTATCTATCACTATACAAGATATTGCATAATCACTGAATATATTCCCTACACTGTACATTTCAGAATTATGATGTACTTCTTTTGTAGCCAGAAGTGTCTGCCTCTTCTCCCTCATCTTTTTCTCTTCTCCCACAGCCTCTTCTCTTCTGGCAATCACCTGCTTCTTCTCTGTATCTATGACTGTTTGTGTTTAGTTGTTTGTTCATTGTCTTTGTTTTTAGATTCCACATGTAAGTGACATTAGACAGTATTTTTCTTTCTCTGACTTACTTCCCTTAGCACAATAACATCTATTTCCACCCATACTATGACAAATGACTAGACTTAATTCCTTTTAAAGGTACATATACACACCTTATCTCACATCTTCTTAATCCCCATAGACAGAGGAGCCTAGAGGGCTACAGTCCATGGGGTTGCAAAGAGTTGGACAAGACTGTATGACTAAGCACATGATGATCATTAATAGTGAACTTATTTTCATGTGCCTCTTGGCTATCAGTATGTCCTCTTTGTAAAAACACTTATTCAGGTCCCCTGCCCATTTTTAAATAAGGTTGTTTGCTTTATTTTTTATGTCTAATGGTATTGATTATTTGTATAGTTTAGTTATTAACATCTTGCTGAATATAGCATTTGCAAATATCTTCTCTCATTCAGTGGACAGCCTGTTTTTTTTTTGATGAGTTTCCTTCACTGTACAGAAGCTTCTCAGTTTGCTACAGTCTCATATGCTTATTTTTGCTTTTGTTTCTGTTTCCTGAACTAATGTTCAAAAAAGTCTTCCTAAGATCAGTGTCAAAGAGCATAATACCTATGCTTCCTTCTAGAAATTTTATGATTTCAGGTCTTACATTTATATCTTTATTTTTTTAAATTTTATTTTATTTTTAAACTTTACATAATTGTATTAGTTTTGCCAAATATCAAAATGAATCTGCCACAGGCATACATGTGTTCCCCATCCTGAACCCTCCTCCCTCCTCCCTCCCCACACCATCCCTGTGGGTCGTCCCAGTGCACCAGCCCCAAGCATCCAGTATCGCGCATCGAACCTGGACTGGCAACTCGTTTCTTACATGATATTCTACATGTTTCAATGTCACTCTCCCAAATCTTCCCACCCTCTCCCTCTCCCACAGAGTCCATAAGACTGTTCTATACATCAGTGTCTCTTTTGCTGTCTCGCATTTATATCTTTATTCCATTTTGAGTTTATTTGTGTGTATGATGTGAGAAAGTAGTTCAGCTTGATTCTTTGGCCTGTAGCTGTCCAGTTTTCCTATCACCATTTATTGAAGAGGCTTTTTTTTCCCCTTATTTTATGTTTTATATATGTGAGTGAGCATCTAACTCAAGAGCTAGTAATTTTTCTTCCATAATGTATCAAATAGTAAACATTAGGTGACCAAATGTTCTCAGACTCTGTTATGGTGGGCCTCCTGCTTGAATGCACCTTCGCTCATTTGTATTTGGTTTCATTTTTGATATTGGGAACAAGAAAAACTTCTGACTTTGGTGCATACTTGCTTATCTCAGGACAAGAATAATAACAACATCAACATCACCATGAATGATGAGTTCAGTAACAATGAATGATCTTGAAGACCTCAAGGTCAGACTTGCCTGTGATAATTCATGCAGTCAGAGAAAGATCAATCTCTAACCCTCTACTGAAAATTTATGACTAACAGCATTCTCAGAAGCCCACTCTGGGAAAGATGGGGTACAATGGAGATGAAAGACCAGGGTCCAATCACCCAGTTGATATTTATTAACCATACAGACCCTTTGTTTGCTTACCTGATGACCCTGAGGGATGGGATGGGGAGGGAGGTGGGAGGTGGGTTCAAGATGGGGAACACATGTACACCGATGGCTGATTCATGTCAATGTAAGGCAAAAACCACTACAATATTGTAATTAACCTCCAAATAAAATAAATAAATTACCTTTTAAAAAAGAATGGGATCATAAAAACAATTCTAATATTGGTAGTTAAGTTGCTCAGTCATGTCCAACTCTTTGTGACCCCATGGATTGCAGCATGCCAGGCTTCCCTGTCCATCACCAACTCCCAGAGCCTGCTCAAACTCATGTCCATCAACTCAGTGAAGCCATCCAACTATCTCATCCTCTGTTGTCGCTCTTCTCCTCCTGCCTTCAATCTTTCCCAGCATCAAGTTCTTTTCCAATGGGTCAGTTCTTCACATCAGGTGTCCAAAGTCATCAGCCCTTCCAATGAATACTCATGACTGATTTCCTTTAGTATTGACTAGTTTAATATTGTAGTAAGTACAAAATGAGCCAAGGTTTGTGAAATACATTATTAGAAAAGTATAGGTGTGACATATATTTTTTGAGGTGATATCTCATTATGTGTGTTTCTTTTAGTTGAAGTATGGTTGATTTATAGTGCTGTGCTAGCTTCAGGTATATACCAGAGTGATTCTTATATATACATACATATATATATACATATTTCAGATTCTTTTTCCTTAGGTTATTCCCATATATATATATATATATATATATACATACATACATACATACATATACATACACATAAAGTGTGTATAAATTAATTCCAAACTTCTAATTTATCCTTTATCTCCTTGCCCTTTTCATAACCATAAGGTTGTTTTGTATATCTGTGGGTCTATTTCTGTTTTGTAAATAAGCCAATTGCGTCAGTTTTTTTTAGATTCCACATATGAGTGATATCATATTACATTTGCCTTTGTCTAACTTATTTCAGTTAGTATGATAATCTCTGGATCCTTCCATGTTGCTGTGGATTGCTTTGTTTCATCCTTTTTTTTATGGCTGAGTAACATTCTTTACCCATTCATCTCTCAGTGGACATTTAGGCAATATTTCCACCCTTTATATCATGTTTCAGCAGGCCAGGAATTGTATCTTTAGTCATTTTCTAAACATGTACATATTTCTCTCATTCCTTTCTCACACTGAGAATCAAAAAGGCTGTGGATGTGAAAAAAAAAAATGCATGTATACAACACATCCAGGATCTTTGTGATCATAGAATCCAACCTATCTTATTCAAGTATTCAGCAACAGACTTTTATTTTTTTAAGTGCAATTATTTTTCTGTATTTTTTTAACGTAGCCTTTTGAGACGTTTTGGCATTAGTTTGCAACACATTCATGCGCTAGAAGTTAATGTACATTAAGTCAGTTCCAGGTTTGGAACCAATCCTTGTTGATGTGAAGGTAATATATGGTGCTTGTCATCGGAAATGTGTGTGCAGCTGCAATGTATGCCGACAATGTGCAATTGGAATTAACATTAATCACAGGTTTGATTTAGCAGATGCTAGATTTTATAACATGTATAATCTAGTATTACCACAAATGGCAGTTATAAACCTTCTCTTTTTTTCTGAGAGACAAATTAGAAGGTAATTAGAGTCACAGGCATGAGGATGTGTGTATGTTCAATTTAACTTTTCTCCTTGCCTCCTTATAGTACAACAATCGGTATCAGCACCTTAAATGTATACTTCCTTTCCATGTCCAGACTCAAAATATATTTTCCATCCCTAGATTGCCTCAATTTCCAAAATACTGGAAGCTCCTTGATGCCAAAAATTGCTTTGCTCATTTCTTCATTTCTGTGTCTTCAGCAGCTAACTTCTTCTCCTCAAGAAAAAAGATAATGTCTTCCTGTAATTAAAATCTCTTAGGGACTTTTCCCATGAACACATAATGTAGATGCTGTGTGATTTTACAAAGATATTTCTTGACATAATGGCCCAAATAAATAATATCAAAATTTAATAACTGTTTCTGATGATATCAAAGAAGGATGATAAATGGCATATCAAATGACAGAATCAGTAATCCATACAAAATCAATCTTTATTAACCAATCTTTATTAACCAATATTTATTGAATACCTATCTTAAAAATTTTGAAGAACAATTTAAATGTAAACATTTAAATATGAGCAACCAAATATATGGAACTCTGTATGTGTTAGGAATTACTGCAAGTGTTTTACATTTGCTAATTTAATTTTTAAAACAAACTTATTAGAATTTTACAAAAGATGAAACCCATGTACACAGAAGTTAAGTGACTTATTCACGTAGTGTGTAAGTGATTTAGCTTCAGAGCCCACATTCTGACCCTTTATTTTACTTTTTAAAAACTGGAAATAGAATTGCCATATGACCCAGCAATACCACTGCTGGGCATACATACCGAGGAAATCAGAATTGAAAGAGACACGTGTACCCCAATGTTCATCGCAGCACTGTTTGTAATAGCCAGGTCATGGAAGCAACCTAGATGTCCATCAGCAGATGAATGGATAAAGAAAGCTGTGGTACATATACACAATGGAGTATTACTCAGCCATTAAAAAGAATACATTTGAATCAGTTCTAATGAGGTGGATGAAACTGGAGCCAATTATACAGAGTGAAGTAAGCCAGAAAAAAAAACACCAATACAGTATACTAACGCATATATATGGAATTTAAAAAGATGGTAATGATAACCCTGTGTAAGAGACAGCAAAAGAGACACAGATGTATAGAACAGTCTTTTAGACTCTGTGGGAGAGGGAGGGGGGGATGATTTGGGAGAATGGCATTGACACATCTATAATATCATATGTGAAACGAATCGCCAGTCCAGGGTTGATGCAGGATACAGGATGCTCGGGGTTGGTGCACTGGGATGACCCAGAGGGATGGTATGGGGAGGGAGGTAGGAGGGGAGTTCAGGCTTGGGAACACGTGTACACCTGTGGCAGATTCATGCTGATGTATGGAAAAACCAATACAATATTGTAAAGTAATTAGCCTCTAATTAAAATAAATAAATTTAAATTTAAAAAATAATAAAATAAATTTATTTTTATGGGAGTATCATTGCTTTCAGATCAGATCAGATCAGTTGCTCAGTCATGTCCGACTCTTTGTGACCCCATGAATCACAGCACGCCAGGCCTCCCTGTCCATCACCAACTCCCAGAGTTCATTCAGATTCACGTACATTGAGTCAGTGATGCCATCCAGCCATCTCATCCTCTGTCATCCCCTTCTCCTCTTGCCCCCAATCCCACCCAGCATCAGAGTCGTTTCAAATGAGTCAGCTCTTCGCATGAGGTGGCCAAAGTACTGGAGTTTCAGCTTTAGCATCATTCCTTCCAAAGAAATCCCAGGGCTGATCTCCTTCAGAATGGACTGGTTGGATCTCCTTGCAGTCCAAGGGACCCTCAAGAGTCTTCTCCAACACCACAGGGCAAAAGCGTCAATTCTTTGGCACTCAGCCTTCTTCACAGTCCAACTCTCACATCCATACATGACCACAGGAAAAACCATAGCCTTGACTAGACGAACCTTTGTTGGCAAAGTAATGTCTCTGCTTTTGAATATGCTGTCTAGGTTGGTCATAACTTTCCTTCCAAGGAGTAAACGTCTTTTAATTTCATGGCTGCAGTCACCATCTGCAGTGATTTTGGAGCCCCCTAAAATAAAGTCTGACGCTGTTTCCACTGTTTCCCCATCTATTTCCCATGAAGTAATGGGACCAAATGCCATGATCTTCGTTTTCTGAATGTTGAGCTTTAAGCCAACTTTTTCACTCTCCTCTTTCACCTTCATCAAGAGGCTTTTTAGTTCCTCTTCACTTTCTGCCATAAGGGTGGTGTCATCTGCATATCTGAGGTTATTGATATTTCTCCCGGCAATCTTTATTCCAGCTTGTGCTTCTTCCAGTCCAGCGTTTCTCATGATGTACTCTGCATATAAGTTAAATAAACAGGGTGACAATATACAGCATTGACGCACTCCTTTTCGTATTTGGAACCAGTCTGTTGTTCCATGTCCAGTTCTAACTGTTGCTTCCTGACCTGCCTATGGCAATAGTTCCTATCATACAACAAAATGAATCAGCAAATCCATGTAAATATAACCCCCCGCCTTTGGTCGCCACAGTGCACTAAGCAGAGTCCCCTGTGCTACATGGTATATTACCATTAGTTATCTATTTTTTGTGTCCTTTGTACCCAGTAGCTCTTTCGTGTCTGACTCTTTGCAGCCCCATGGACTGTAGCCCACCAGGCTCCTCTGTCCACATGATTCTCCAGGTAACAGTACTGGAGTAGAATGCCATTTCTTACCGCAGGGGATCTTCCCTGACCCAAGGATCAAAGCGGTGTCTCTGGTCTCCCACACTGGCAGGTAAGTCTTACAGTGGTGCCACCTGTGCATAGTATCAGCAGTACATACGTGTCAACCCCAGTCTCCCAACTTGGACTCTAAATCGTGTCACTCGTGCTCTGGTTGTTTAGTCACTAAGTTGTGTCTGACTCTTCTGTGACACGGTGGACTGTAGCCTGCCAGTCTTCTCTCTCCATGGGATTTCTCAGGCAATAACACTGGAGTATATTTCCATTCCCCCCTGCAGAGGATCAGGGATTGGAGCCGTGTCTCCTTGTAAGTGGGTTCTTTACCACTGAGCTACCAGAGAAGCAGTCATGGTGTAACTTGTTTCCAAACTATAAGGTGAGTTTTTAGATAAATGACTTGGGTATCTGTTTTTATGATGATTATTTTGCATCACAAAAGTTTTGGTGTGTGATGGCAGCAAAGAGTTCAATGTAATAGTACCTGTCAAGAACGTGAAGTTAGAATATTCTTCTACTTTGCTGATGTAATCCAGAGCCATGTGCTTTGAAAATCAACTGTGTGAAGGACAGGAACAACACACTCATACAAACTGATAAACATGAATTTTGTGCCAAAGTAGCAGTCATCACACATTTTTCATGAGGGTGAGCATAAGGTCAGCAGGTCCAGATTATCTCTCAGGAATTAGCTGTGGGTCAACTCCAAGACAAGAACAGATATTTCAATGAAGAATGGCCAAATTAAATATTAAATAAGGTCAGCAGTTTAATGAACAAGCAAACAAGAAATAGTACAAAATACATCAAATACTTTATTTGAAGTCTGAGAATATTATCATCATTTTAAAAAGCAAAAATCTTGTTGCAAAGTGTTCTGGAAGAGAACCAGTGAGTTGACCAGTTGTTTAGGTGGTAAGAATTTGGCCGCAACTTGTGAGTTTTATCAGAGAGGATGATCACCAACTATGCATCCTGAATACCTATAAATAGCAAATCTGCTGGATCTCTTCTTCATTTAAGATAAAAAATGACATTCTTGGTATAAAGGGTATGCTGTATTAGTGGTAGACATGATTTTATCTGCTGTTGATATTCTTTGGGGGAGGAAAAGAAAGTTATGTGATTGTTGTATTTGTGCTAGATACTTGTATACATCTAACTCAGCTCCACTTTGTGGGGAAGAGATGGAGGAAGCCTCTTGCTAAACAAACACACAACTGTGATTTTTTTCCTGGTTTCCAACATGAAATAAGCTTAAGTGGATAATTTTTGCTACTGCAAAGGTGGAGGCAGTTAAGAGAGAGATTTTCTGAGGTCATTCTGTTTCTTGATCTTCCTATCACTGGGTGTCAAATAGAATTCTAGGTTGTTATTTGGTAGTACATTATTGACAACAACTGCTAATGATGTGGTTCAGAGCCACTCTCTTACAATGAAGAACAAGAATATTTTCACAGAATTTGTGCTAAGATTAGTTTTGAAGAACTGGAGAATTATCAATACCATAAGGAAGTGTGGGGCCAGAGTCTGGGAAGGAAGCAAGCATATTTAGTTTTGCTTTCCCAATTGAGTTATTGCTGATTCCTAAAGGAAAGTAAGCAAAGGTTTTGAGAGGTCTCACAAAACTGGAAGAAAAGAAAGTAGAATTCAGGGTTCACCATGGAGGAGAGTCTTATTAAAATATTAGGTCAGGGTTGAAACTCAGTAGAGCTAGCCTCAAAGGGTAAGATGAGCCAGAAATGACTCAGCCCTCACAGAAATAAAAGCCCAATATGAATGATCTCAGTTTATGACATGATTAATAGGATCTAAAGCTGTCTATTCATTTTCCTCCTTTACTTTCAGAAGCTAAAATCTTTCTAGAGGAAGAGAGTATCAGGCAAAGTTTATCAAAATAACTGGGATTACAAGGTGAGTGATGTAACTGAAAACTAATACAGAAAGTAGGCGATAATGAGAACAAAGGATCTGTTTTCAGGTATCAATTTTAAATGCCAATGGTTCATATATTAAACTAGTTAATAGAAATTGAGACAACTGATACAGATTTATAAACAATAAATGAATATTACTAAGTTTACTAAAGTCAAAATACTACAATCAATTTTATTCCTGTGTATTAGCAATCTTAGACAATGTATTAAAAAACAGAGACCTTATTTTGCCAACAAAGCTGTGTATAGTCAAAGCTATGGTTTTTCCAGTAGTCATGTATGGATGTGAGTTGGAACATAAAGAAGATTGAACACTGAAGAATTGATGCTTTTGAACTGTGGTGTTGGAGAAGACTACTAACAGTCCCTCGGACAGCAAAGAGATCAAATCCATCAATCCTAAAGGAAATCAACCCTGGATATTCATTGAAAGGACTGATTCTGAAGCTGAAGATCCAATACTTTTGGCCACCTGATTTGAAGAGCTGACTCACTGGAAAAAGTCCTGATACTGGGAAAGTTTAAAGGTGAAAAGAGAGGAAGGGGGTGGCAGAGGATGTGATGGTAAGATAGTATCACTGACTCAATGGACATGATTTCGAGCAAACTCTGGGAGATGGTAAAGGGAAACCTGGCATGCTGCAGTCCATGGGAACACAAAGAGTCGAGTTGGGAGAGACTTAGTGGCTTCTCAACAAATACTGGAAATAGACACTTAGAAAATAAAATTTAAAGAACAGTGACAATAAAAAGGAAGAGGAACAAAGTAAGCTTAGAAAATTGGTGAAATAAGGAAGTTTTGATTTTTAAAATACACTGTAAGAAGACTATTAAAAAAAAGCCTCAGAAAGGGGAAGTTAATTTCCAGCAACAGTTACTGGCACAGGTCTTATAATTGCAGATTATATAAAGATTTCTATCAATGACTTGTAAATGGAAAATAAGATGGACACAAGAGACAAAATGGACATAATATTTGATCAGGCTCTTCACCAAAGAGGTTATCTAGATAAAACACTTGAAAAATATTCAACTTCATTAACCATAAGTAAAATGCAAGTTAAAACTAAAAAACAATAATGAAATTCAATATCACCTCACAATACCTGAATTGTCAAATTTAAAATTTGATTAGTAGACAGTGACAAAGATGTGATGAAGTAGAATTCTTAAACTCTGCAAGAGGATATAGATATGAGTATTTTTGAAAACTGTCTGGCAAAATTTCCTAAAGTTAAACCTATATATCAGCATGTAGTACAATATGTACTCTATAATACAGTAATGGAATTCTGAGATATATATCCAGGAGGTGTGTTTATACATGTGTGCCAAAAAATAGACCATGGTCTATAATATTATTCATAACAACCAAATTCTGGAAACAGCTTAGGATCCCATCAACAGTTGAATGGATAAGCAAATTCATGATTATTCATAGAATAGGATACTGAACATCACTGAAGATAAATTAATTACAAATAAACACAACTGCATGAATTAATCCCATAAACATAATTTGGACTAAAAGAAGCCAGAATTTATATTGCACTGTATGATTCTAATTATGTAAATTTAAAAATGGAAAAAGCAATCTATGTAGTGAAAAATCAGAATAATAGTTACATTTGTGAAGAGAATAGAGTTAGTAATTGGGAGCAAGCAAAAGGAATTTTCCAGAGGTGCTAATAACATACTATTTTTTGACTTGTATAATGTTTTATGCATGTGTTCCTTTCTTGATAATTTATGGAACTGTTATGTCTCTGATTTGTGACTGTTTCTCAAAGTATGCTATTCTTAAATTTAAAAAAATTCAAAAGGTTTAAAAAGTTTTAATATTCAAATTAACACAAAAAGAAAGCCACTCATTACATATTCCTGTTTCATGATTTGCCATTATTTTCTAGACTACCTGAAAGCTTACTCTGCCAACCCTCACTCTCAAGGTGGTATTACGATTCTTGGTGGTATTACATGTATTATGGTTCAAGGTGGTATTACGTGTATTACGGCTCATACAAACATCAGTAAACTGGGGATTGGTATTAAATTCACACAGCTTAACCCCAATCAAATTCTTGTGCATGGAATCTTCAGTTAAAGAAGAATTATTAAATTAGTAGTATTATCTTGGCTTTCAGTGATTTTGTTATAAGATGGCAAAGGATGTGATGATATTAAACACTGGAATAGCAGCATTCTAAATATACTTCAATGAACATGAATTTGAGCAAACTTCAAGAGATAATGAAGAACAGGGGAGCCTGGTGTGCTACAGTCAATGGGGTCACAAAGAGTTCAAAACAACCCGGCAATTGAACAGCAACAAACCTACTTGGTCCTCAAGAAGACTATTGACTACACATATGTATGTTTGAGCCTTAATTTTAATTGAACAGCTAGCAAGTAAGAAGTTTGATCTAGAATTTGAGAGATGTAGCAAGTTACTTTTTGGCTGGTATAGAAAGACCATAACCTGGGGAGCACAGCCTATGACTGTGAACACATGAAGATGAAATATATTGCAAAGATGAGCCGTCATCTTAGGGAGGACACTTAGTGCTCTGTAAGATGACACATATCTTCGTGATTTTTAAAATATAAAGTGCTACACAGAAAGATGTAACTGGACCTCTTTCTGTCAATGTACAGCACTCTGTAAAACTCAGGACATTTGACTTTGATTTAAACATCTTCTTTCAATATCCATATCATGGAGGCCATGCCATGTTTCCTGGAACCTCACCCTTCAGGGAAGTGGCCCTCACTCCCCACCTACTAGGAGTGTGGGCTGCTAACAGACTGCCGCTGAGTTGGTCCTGGAAATTATCCCTTGCAGAAGGAAACTGCTTTGCTTATGCCTAGATTCCTCCCCATGATGTAGCCTGTCCTCAATAATGGGTGTCAAAATATATTACACCAGACAAATTGAATAGGCTTTGGCTTCCCTGCTGGCTTACATGGTAAAGAATTGGCCTGCAAGCAGGAGACCAGGGTTCAATTCCTGGATTGGGAAGATCCCCTAGAGAAGAGAATGGCAACCCACTTCAGTATTCTTGCCTGCAGAATCCCATGGACAAAGGAGTCTGGCAGGCTACAGTCCATAGGGTCACAGAGTCAGATATGAGTGAGTGACTGATGTTTATTCAAGAATGTGTTCAATATTTTATTCACTACTATAATATGAAAGACTCTTTTGAAAACTATTGCAATAGGGGAGAGAAATTAAACTCAGCCCCCCTGAAACAAACAATAGGAGATTGTTTAATCACTGGATGAGATGATGCAAAAGCACTGGAGAATGTTAGGCTGGTCACTGTGTTTGGGCCATCTGTGTTTACTGACTGTCGCTAACCAGAGATAGCGTCCTATCCTCTCACAGAGTCTGGGAGAGAGGGGTGCTGAGTTTCTTAATGATTATGTTTTAAAGGCAGAGAAGGCAATGGCACCCCACTCCAGTACTTTTGCCTAGAAAATCCCATGGACGAAGGAGCCTGATAGGCTGCAGTCCATGGGGTCGCTGAGGGTCAGACATGACTGAGTGACTTCACTTTCACTTTTCACTTTCATGCATTGGAGAAGGAAATGGCAACCCACTCCAGTGTTCTTGCCTGGAGAATCCCAGGGACGGGGAAGCCTGATGGGCTGCTGTCTATGGGGTCGCACAGAGTCAGACACGACTGAAGTGACTTAGCAGCAGTAGCAGCATGTTTTAAAGGGATGGCTCCCAGGTCCCTGAGGAAGACTTTCCTAGTCTGCAAAACTGGAACTGCTAGCTTCAGAGGCCCTGTGGAATCAGCCAAGTTCTCTGGTAAACTTTCTCTGCCCAATTCCTTTCTCTGCCCAATTCTGCTTCCTAATCCCTCCCTCCCTGACAGGTATAGATCCTGGGAGGACTCAGTAACAGACCTCCTCCAGGAAAATGCCCTCACAGTTGGCTTCTCAGAGGACCTGCCTGAGGACAAGCCATCTCCACTTTCCCTAGAACAATATCACATTTTTTAAAATCTATGTGTTTAATAACTTCTCACAAAAAAATCCCTCCCCTTTTTGTCTACTCCCACCTCAGAGGAATTTGAAAGTCAGTTAACTATTCAGTATTTTCATGACTCCCCTGAATGATGAAAATTATTTACTGATTTGTTTTTCTTTCTTCCCCATTAGCATAAACAACTTGCATGAAGTAAAGGAATCATGTTTGACTTATCTTTACATTTTGGTAATTGGTTGTTGTTCAGTTTCCCAGTCGTGTCTGACTCTTAGTGATTTGTGATGCCATGGACTGCAGCATGCCAGGCCTCTCTGTCCTTCAGATCAGATCAGATCAGTCGCTCAGTCCTGTCCAACTCTTTGTGATCCCATGAATCTCAGCACGCCAGGCCTCCCTGTCCATCACCAATTCCCGGAGTTCACACAGACTCACGTCCATTGAGTCAGTGATGCCATCCAACCATCTCATCCTCTGTCGTCCCCTTGTCCTCTTGCCCCCAATCCCTCCCAGCATCAGAGTCTTTTCCAATGAGTTAACTCTTCACATGAGGTGGCCAAAGTACTGGAGTTTCAGCTTTAGCATCATTCCTTCCAAAGAAATCCCAGGGCTGATCTCCTTCAGAATGGACTGGTTGGATTTTTTTGCAGTCCAAGAGACTCTCAAGAGTCTTCTCCAACACCACAGTTCCAAGAGCATCAATTCTTCGGCACTCAGCCTTCTTCACAGTCCAATTCTCACATCCATACATGACCACAGGAAAAACCATAGCCTTGACTAGACGAACCTTTGTTGGCAAAGTAATGTCTCTGCTTTTGAATATGCTATCTAGGTTGGTCATAACTTTCCTTCCAAGGAGTAAGCGTCTTTTAATTTCATGGCTGCAGTCACCATCTGTAGTGATTTTGGAGCCCAGAAAAATAAAGTCTGACACTGTTTCCACTGTTTCCCATCCACTTCCCACGAAGTGATGGGGCCAGATGCCATGATCTTCGTTTTCTGAATGTTGAGCTTTAAGCCAACTTTTTCACTCTCCACTTTCACTTTCATCAAGAGGCTTTTTAGTTCCTTTTCACTTTCTGCCATAAGGGTGGTGTCATCTGCATATCTGAGGTTATTAATATTTCTCCCAGCAATCTTGATTCCAGCTTGTGTTTCTTCCAGTCCAGCGTTTCTCATGATGTACTCTGCATATAGGTTAAGTAAACAGGGTGACAATATAGAGCCTTGACGTACTCCTTTTCCTATTTGGAACCAGTCTGTTGTTCCATAACCAGTTCTAACTGTTGCTTCCTGTCCTGCATACAAATTTCTCAAGAGGCAAATCAGGTGGTCTGGTATTCCCATCTTTTACAGAATTTTCCACAGTTTATTGTGATCCACACAGTCAAAGGCTTTGGCATAGTCAATAAAGAAAAAATAGATGTTTTTCTGGAACTCTTTTGCTTTTTCCATGATCCAGCGGATGTTGGCAATTTGATCTCTGGTTCCTCTGCCTTTTCTAAAACCAGCTTGAACATCAGGAAGTTCACGGTTCACATATTGCTGAAGCCTGGCTTGGAGAATTTTGAGCATTACTTTACTGGCATGTGAGATGAGTGCAATTGTGCAGTAGTTTGAGCATTCTTTTGGCATTGCCTTTCTTTGGGATTGGAATGAAAACTGACCTTTCCAGTCCTGTGGCCACTGCTGAGTTTTCCAAATTTGCTGGCATATTGAGTGCAGCACTTTCACTGCATCAACTTTCAGGATTTGGAATAGCTCAACTGGAATTCCATCACCTCCACTAGCTTTGTTTGTAGTGATGCTTTCTAAGGCCCACTTGACTTCACATTCCAGGATGTCTGGCTCTAGGTGAGTGATCACACCATCGTGATTATCTGGGTCGTGAAGATCTTTTTTGTACAGTTCTTCTGTGTTTTCTTGCCACCTCTTCTTAATATCTTCTGCTTCTGTTAGGTCCATACCATTTCTGTTCTTTATCGAGCCCATCTTTGCCTGAAATGTTCCTTTGGTATCTCTGATTTTCTTGAAGATATCTCTAGTCTTTCCCATTCTGTTGTTTTCCTCTATTTCTTCACCATCTCCCAAAGTTGCCCAAGCTCACATGCATTGCATCAGTGATGCCATCCAGCCATCTGGTCATCTGACACTCCCTTCTCCTTCTGCCTTCAATCTTTCCCAGCATAAAGGACCTTCCCAATGAGTCGCCAGTTCAGATCAGATGACCAAAATACCAGAGCTTCAGCTTTAGCATCAGTCCTTCCAATGAGTACTCAGGGTTGATTTCCCTGAAGATTGACTGGTGAGATCTTGCTGTCCAAGGGACTTTCAGAAGTCTTCTCCAGTACCACAGTTTGAAGGCATCAGTTCTTTAGCATCCTGCCTTCTTCATGGTCTAGCTCTCACAACCGTATGTGACCACTGGAAAGACCATTGTAATTCTAGTAATTACAGTACCTGAATTAGGAATAGGAATATTGCAAACATTAAATAATTCAGAGTCATAATTCTATTGAGTCATAACTCTACTTGCCAACATCATCATGCAGCTCATGAAATCATTTTGTTTAACTTTTGATTGAAATATGTGTGTATCAATAAGGATTTTCATTGAATATCCAACAAGGATCACATCATTTATGTATATGAGTTAGTGTTTTAAGTCAGGCAGTGGGATAACTGCCTCAAAAAAAAAAAGCTTGTTTTTAAAAGATTCTATTCGAATTTTTTTCAATTAAAAAATTTTAAATCTTACAAACCTAAATTAGATTGGATTAGGTAAATTTAGGTAAATCCTAAATTAGGATTTACCACTCCTAAGTGAAAGTGGAGATGTTAGTCCCTCAGTCGTGTCTGACTCTTTAGGACCCCATGGACTTTAGCCCACGAGGCTCCTCCATCTAGGGGTGTATTTACACTCTTAATACTCTTCAAATCAAATATCAAAGTTATTTTTACTTTAAATATTCAACTTAATTCATTGGTAACTGTCAAAGAGTGGGGGCAGTAAGAATTTTCAGAGATGCTCAAGTTGCAAATATAGAATTTGAATTTTTAGTATCATTCTTTCAACTTCCTGAATTTAACTAAACATTCAAATGATTTTGAACTAACTATGATGAAGGTAAAATGGAAGAAAAGTATTTTACAGAAAGTACTTAACATATTTTACAGAAAGTACTTAACAAGGAGGGCTTAACTGCAATAAAATCTGAAAACCTAGCTTATAGATTAGAAAGGTAACAGGAGTAAATTATATTGATGAATGAAACACCTAAAAAGATTCTGTGACATGGAGAAGAGAGGAACTGATAATGTTGATGTTATTCTAAACTAGCCTAAACTGAATAAACTTGAAAAAAATGTATTTACTTCCTTGAGAGTAGTCCTGCCAAATATAATGAGTTCACTCAAAATAAATTCACAAATTTGTAAGTTTAGAAATTTAAAACAAATATTAGAAGAACATAACTTTAAAATAATTACACGTGAAATAATACATTGCCATAAAAATTAGAATGTTTAGAACTAAGCAGCAAACACATTGCATATCTAATTTGTGGGATGCAATAAAAATATTACTTAGCGGGAAATCTGTAGTCCTAAAGCAAATTCTAGAAAAGAGAAAATGTTGAAAATTAAAGATTTAAGAAAACCACTTGAAATATTAATAGCATAACAGTTGAAACAAAGATGGATATTTTAAGGAAAGAAATAATATATATGAGCAAAAATTAGTGGACAAAATGCTTAAATAATAACAAAGAATTAACAAGACATTATAATAAACTCATTCCATAACAGGCTTAATAATCCAAAATGAAAAGTCACCAATAATACACATGACAAAGTTGAAATATTACAAAATATTTATTAAATTATGAATAATTGTATGGTGGTTTAGAGAATTTAGATCCAAGGGACCTAGAAAAACATCTCATCAAACTTGACTCAAAATAAGAAAACTCAAACATACCAGACTGGTATGCATTATAAGCTAATATCTGTAAATAAATAGTTATTCATCAAAACAAAATCAAATCAAAACCAAGTTTAAAAATAAATGTACTTTAACACAGATAAATATTGCAGAAATTTTCATGCCAAAATCATGAAACTGATCTATGGAATAAAGTGATAAGCCCAACAACACACCAAGGCAGAATAAATAATAAATAAAAATAAATGGAATCAAATCTATGCGAGGAGCTACAAAATGACAGAAATGACAAAATGAATTATCCAGGAAACATACACCATTACATAAATGGCACTAGAATAACAGATTCTCCCTAAGGAAAAAATTGTAATTAGATCTCTCATTATTCCTTACATGAGTTAATCCCAGCTTGATTAAAAACATAAATGTGAAAAGAAAACTATAAACAATTTAGCATAAAACATATTTTTATAACCTAGGCATAGGGAATCATTTCTTAAACAGAACATGAAAAACAAAATGCATAACCAGTATTAATACATTAAATACACTGCTATGGTTTTTCCAGTAGTCATGTATGGATGTGAGAGTTGGACCATGAAGAAAGCCGAGTGCCTAGAATTGCTGCTCTTGAACTGTGGTATTGGAAAAGACTCGAGAATACCTTGGACTTCAAGGAGATCAAACCAGTCAATCCTAAAGGAAATCAGTCCTGAATATTCATTGAAAGGACTGATAAAGCTGAAGTTCCAATACTTTGGCCACCTGATGCGAAGGGCTGACTCATTAGAAAGCGCCTTGATGCTTGGAAAAATTGAAGGCAGGAGGAGAAGGGGACAACAGAGTATGAGATAGTTGAATGGCATAAGTGACTCAATGGACATGAGTTTAAGCAAGCTCCAGGAGTTGGTAATGGATAGGGAAGCCTGGTGTGCTGCAGTCCATGGGATTGCAAGAGTTGGACAGACTGGGAGACTGAACTGAACTAACATCACATTTTAAAATTTTTATATAACAAAAGACACAATAAATACAAAGGAAAGTCACACCCTAGATGTGAAATGTAACCCACAAAAGATAAACATGCATATAAAAAATAAGAAATAAATATCTTATTAGAAAACTGTCAGGGGTAGGCAATTTATAGAGGAGGAAATGTGAATGAAAATTTTAGAAAATAAAATGATGCTTATTTTCACTTGCAATCAGCAAAATTCAAATTTTAAATAAATAAGGTACCATCTCACAGTAGCAGCTTTGAAAAAAATTAATGTGTTAATATTTTTAGTAAGATGTTTTGGCAAGGATGTAGAGAAATGACAACTCATATTATTGATGGGAATAAAAATTGTTAAAAGCACTTAAAGAACAATTGGAAACTGGATAGTAACTTGTAGCATCATATAAACACTCAGTGATGTCTGTTATGGAAAAACACGCACATATATGCAAAAGAAAAGAATGTTTCTTTGAAACAGTGATTTTAATGACCACAGTTGAGTAAACTGTTCCTTGGTAAGGAAATAAATTAATAAATCATGGTTTATTCTTAGAATCATACTCTGTATATCAGTTAAGATGGATTATATTTATATGTACAAATATGGGTATATCTCAAAAACATAAGTTCATAACACAGTATGATTCCATTTATGTAAATTTTAAATCACACAAAACAATAAATAAAGTTATGATTTCTTTGAATTGAGTTTTCTGGAAGCTCCATCTTAAGACGGAGCACTGTATGGGAAAGAAGGAAAGATTGCCTTGCCTGTGTCCATGTTAGTCGCTCAGTAGATTCTGAGTCCATTGCAAACTCATGGACTGTAGCCCACCAGGCTCTTCCGTCCATGCAATTCTTCAGGGAAGAATATTGAATCGAGTAGGCATTCCCTTCTCTAGAGGATCTTTCTGACCCAGGAATCAAACTCAGGCCTCCTGCACTGGAAGATTTTTTACCATCTGAGCCATTAAGGAAGCCTGAAGATTGCCTTAGAAAGATTTATAGAAGTGACAAAATGACTCTCAAAAAGTGGCCCCCAAAACGGTGCCTAAAATATAGAAAAATGTCTATATTTAAACAAGGTGTTGGAAACTTTGGTCATAAAGCAATGACTTTTCAAATTACAGTTGAGATTATAAGTCATTTAGGTTACATACATACTAAACACTTTTTAAATAAAAAAGACACCAATATCTAGTTATTTATCAATCTTTTTATTTAAGGAAATGGCTTTTACTTTGAGTACGTGTCTACAGATTGTGTGTGTGTGTGTGCGGAGCCATTTCAGACTCTGCCATCCATGGACTGTAGCCCACCAAGTTCCTCTGTCCATGGGACTTTGCCAGCAAGAATACTGGAGTGGGTTGCCATTTCCTCTTCCAGAGGATCTTCCACAACCCAGGGATTGAACCCACATCTCCTGTGTCTCCTGCATTACAGGCTGATTCTCTCCCACTGAGCCACTTGGGAAGCCCCTACATATTGTAATTCCATATAATATTGTGCTTTAGTTTTGCTTACCAGCTATAGAATGAATTGTGCCCCACCCCCCACCCCCACCCAAATTCATACGCTGAAGCTCTAATCCCCCCAGTGTGATGGTATTTGGAGACAGAGTCTGGCATTAATTAAGGTAAAAGTGGTCATGAGGTCTGAACCATGATGATAAGCTTTGTGGCTTTATAAGAGGGAAAAGAGATCAGGACTCTCTGGTTGTGAGAATAAAGAGAGAAGGTGGCCATCTGCAAGACATAAAAAGAGTCCTTTTCAGAAACCAACACTACTGGCATCCTGAGCTCAGGCTTCAAAACTATAAGAACTATAAGAAAATAAGCCTTCAGAACTATAAGAAAATCAATTCTGGGTACAGTTGAGAAGGTGGTCCTAAGATGGTGGAGGAATAGGATGGGGAGACCACTTTCTCTCCCACAAATTCATCAAAACAATTTGTAGCAAATTCCACAAAACAACTTTTGAATGCCGGCAGAGGACATCAGGCACCCAGAAAAGCAGCGCATTGTCTTCAAAAGGAGGTAGGAAAAAATATAGAAGATAAAAAGAGAGATAAAAGAGGTAGGGATGGAGATCCGTCCTGGGAAGGGAGTCTTAAAAAAGACAGAAATTTCCAAACACCAGGAAACACTCTCACTTGGTGAGTCTGTGGTGAGCCTTGGAACCTCAGAGGGCAACACAACTGAGAGGAAAAATAAATAAATAATTAAAACCCACAGATTACGTGCCCAACAGTAACTCCCAGCGGAGAAGCAGTGCAGACACCTTCATTGACCACTAGCAAGCAGGAGCTGGGCAAGGAGGCACGGGCTGCATTGCTTAGAGTAAGGACTGGGCCTGAATGCCCTGAGGGCAATCTGAGCGAACTAACTTGAGATAGCAAACCAGACCTTGGGAATAGCTACCCCATGAAAAGCCCTAAACTACAACACTGCCAGGCCTGCTCACAGAGCACAGGACTGACAAGAGCTAGCCAGCTGCAGACCAGCCCATCCCCTGCCAGAAACAGGAAGGCGAGGGCACCCCTAGCTGGAAGGGGGCAATCGCGGCCCCAGAGAGGCATCATCTACCAAACTGCAAACAGGCTTTGTTGCTAACCAAGACTTCTTGGGATTCTGGATGGTTGATATCCGCCGGAGAAGGTGTGCTGGTTGTACACACAGAAAACTGAGCGCAGGGACGGGGGAGGTGATAAGTCGCAGCTACTGCGCTCACCAAACACCTGGTCACCTGAGCTGCTTGGACCTGGGAAGGGCACAAAACGCAGGCCCAACTGAGTCTGTGCCTTTGAAGAGTACCCAAGTACCTGAAACTGAGCAACTTAGACCTGGGAAGTTCATGCAACTCAGGGCCCGCCTCAGACAGTTTCCAGCAGAACAACCTAGAGCCTGAGCAACGTAGACTGGGAAAGCACACAGGCTGTGAGCGGGGGCAAACCCAGTGTGGCCGAGACACTGTGAGCATTCCTCACGGCCAGTGATATTTGTTTGCAGTGTCCCTCCCTCCCCACAGCACGACTGAATAAGGGAGCCTAAAAAAGTGTCCACCACCTCCCCCTTGGGTCAGGCAAAAATTAGACACAGAAGAGACCGGAAAACAGAAGAAGCTAAAACAGAGGGAACTGACCTGGAAATGACAGGTGCAATAGATTAAAACCCTGTAGTTAGCACCGACTACATAGGAAGGGGCCTATAGATCTTGAGAAGTATAAGCCAGATCAAGGAACTATCTGAAAATGAACTGACCCCACATTGTCCACAACAACACCAGAAATAGTCCTTCCTAGATATATTTTTACTATTATCATTCTTAAAAAATTTTTTAAATTTGTTTTTAAGTTTAAGTCCTCTATTACTCCTTTAATTTTCATTTTTATAACCTACTATTACTTTGCAAAAAAAAAGGACCCTATTTTTTAAAGCAAACTTCATATATATATATATTATAATTTTTGTGACTTTTTTTTCTTTAATATTGTATTTTTGAGAGTCCAACCTATACTCTAGATTTTTAATCTTTGCTTTTTGGTATTTGTTATCAATTTTGCACTTTTAAGAACCCAATCTTCAGTACTTATTTTTACTTGGGAGCAAGATTACTGGCTTGACTGCTCGCTCCCCCTTTGGACTCTCCTTTTTCTCTACCAGGTCACCTCTATCTCTTCCTTCCCCCTTATCTTCTCTACCCAACTCTGTGAATCGTTTTGTGTGTTCCAGACTATGGAGAACACTTAGGGAACTGATTACTGGCTGGACCTGTCTCTGTCCTTTTGATTTCCCCCTTTATACTCCTGGCCACTGCTGTCTCTTTCCTCCCTCTTCTCTTCTCTGTGTAACTCTGAACATCTCTGAGGGATCCAGATTGTGGAGAGCACATAGGGAAGTGATACTGGCTAACTTGCTCTCTCCTCTTTTGATTCCCTCTCTTCTCTTCCTGGTCACCTCTATCTCCCTCCTCCCTGTTCTCTTCTCTATGTAACTCTGTGCACCACTCCAGGTGTCCCTCACTGTGGATAAACTTTTCATCATTAACCTAGATGTTTTATCATCGGTACTGTAGAGATGGAGAAGTCTTGAGGCTACTGTAAGAATAAGACTGAAAACCAGAGGCAGCAGGCTTAAGTCCAAATCCTGAGAACACCAGAGAACTCCTGACTCCAGGGAACATTAACCGACAGGAGCTCATCAAACACTTCCATACCTACACTGAAACCAAGCACCACCCAAGGGCCAACAAGTTCCAGAGCAAGACATACCACGCAAATTCTCCAGCAACACAGGAACATAGCCCTGAGCTTCAATGTACAGGCTCCCCAAAGTCACTGCAAACCCATTGACATCTCATAACTCATTACTGGACATTTCATTGCACTCCTGAGAGAAGAAATCCAGCTCCAACCACCGGAACACTGACACAAGCTTCCCTAACCAGGAAACCTTGACAAGCCACCCATCCAAGCCCACCCACAGTGAGGAAACTCCACAATAAAAAGAACTCTACAGACTGCCAGAATACGGAAAGGCCACCCCAAACTCAGCAATATAAACAAGATGAAGAGGCAGAGAAATACCCAGCAGGTAAAGGAACAGGATAAATGCCCACCAAACCAAACAAAAGAGGAAGAGATAGGGAATCTACCTAATAAAGAATTCCAAATAATGATAGTGAAAATGATCCAAAATCTTGAAAACAAAATGGACTTACAGATTAATAGCCTGGAGACAAGGATTGAAAAGATGCAAGAAAGGCTTAACAAGGACCTATAAGAAATAAAAAAGAGTCAATATATAATGAATAATGCAATAAATGAGAGCAAAAACACCCTGGAGGGAACCAACAGTAGAATAACGGAGGCAAAAGATAGGATGAGTGAGGTAGAAGACAGAATGGTAGAAATAAATGAAACAGAGAGGAAAAAAGAAAAACTAATTAAAAGAAATGAGGACAATCTCAGAGACCCCTGGGACAATGTTAAATGCCCCAATATTCAAATCATAGGAGTCCCAGAAGAAGAAGACAAAAAGAAAGACCATGAGAAAACACTTGAGGAGATAATAGTTGAAAACTTCCCTAAAATGGGGAAGGAAATAATCACCCAAGTCCAAGAAACCCAGAGAGTCCCAAACAGGATAAACCCAAGGCAAAACACCCCAAGACACATAGTCAAATTAACAAAGATCAAACACAAAGAACAAATATTAAAAGCAGCAAGGGAAAAACGACAAATAACAAATAAAGGGATTCCCATAAGGAAAACAGCTGATCTTTCAATAGAAACTCTTCAGGCCAGGAGGGAATGGCAGGATATACTTAAAGTGATGAAAGAAAATAACCTACAGCCCAGATTACTGTACCCAGCAAGGATCTCATTCAAATATGAAGGAGAAATCAAAAGCTTTACAGACAAGCAAAAGCTGAGAGAATTCAGCACCAGCGAACCAGCTCTCCAACAATTGCTAAAGTATCTTCTCTGGACAGGAAACACAGAAAGGGTGTGTAAATTCAAACCCAAAACAATAAAGTAAATGGCAATGGGGTCATACTTATCAATAATTACCTTAAATGTAAATGGGTTGAATGCCCGAACTGAAAGACAAACACTGGCTGAATGGATACAAAAACAAGACCCCTATATATGTGGTCTACAAGAGACCCACCTCAAAACAAGGGACACATACAGTCTGAAAGTGAAGGGCTGGAAAAATATATACCAAATAGAATATAGAGGCCAAATAGAGACCAAATAGACACCAAAAGAAAGCAGGGGTACCAATACTCACATCAGATGAAATAGACTTTAAAACAAAGGCTGTGAAAAGAGACAAAGAAGGACACTACACAATGATCACAGGATCAATCCAAGAAGAAGATATAACAATTATAAGTATATATGCACCCAACATAGGAGCACCACAATATGTAAGACAAATGCTAACAAGTATGAAAGGGGAAATTAACAATAACACAATAATAGTGGGTGACTTTAAAACCCAACTCACACATATGGATAGATCAACTAAACAGAAAATTAACAAGGAGACACAAACTTTAAATGATACAATAGACCAGTTAGACATAATTGATATCTATAGGACATTTCATCCCAAAACAATGAATTTCACCTTTTCCTCAAGTGCACACAGAACCTTCTCCAGGATAGATCACATCCTGGGCTATAAATCTAGCCTTGGTAAATTCAAAAAAAACTGAAATCATTCCAAGCATCTTTTCTGACCACAATGCAGTAAGATGAGATCTCAATTACAGGAGAAAAACTATTTAAAATTCCAACATATGGAGGCTGAACAACACGCTGCTGAATAACCAACAAATCACAGAAGAAATCAAAAAAGAAATCAAAATATGCATAGAAATGAATGAAAATGAAAACACAACAACCCAAAACCTATGGGACACTGTAAAAGCAGTGCTAAGGGGAAGGTTCATAGCAATACAGGCATACTTCAAGAAACAAGAAAAAAGTCAAATAAACAACCTAACTTTACACCTAAAGCAACTAGAAAAGGAAGAAATGAAGAACCCCAGGGTTAGTAGAAGGAAAGAAATCTTAAAAATTAAGGCATAAATAAATGCAAAAGAAACAAAAGAGACCATAGCAAAAATCAACAACCAAAAGCTGGTTCTTTGAGAGGATAAATAAAATTGACAAACCATTAGCCAGACTCATCAAGAAACAAAGGGAGAAAAATCAAATCAGTAAAATTAGAAATGAAAATGGAGAGATCACAAGAGACAACAGAGAAATGCAAAGGATCATAAGAGACTACTATCAGCAATTATATGCCAATAAAATGGACAACTTGGAAGAAATGGACAAATTCTTAGAAAAGTATAACTTTCCAAAACTGAACCCAGAAGAAATAGAAAATATTAACAGACCCAAAACAAGCATGGAAATTGAAACTGTAATCAAAAATCTTCCAGCAAACAAAAGCCCAGGTCCAGACTGCTTCACAGCTGAATTCTACCAAAAACTTAGAGAAGAGCTAACACCTATCCTACTCAAACTCTTCCAGAAAATTGCAGAGAAAGGTAAACTTCCAAACTCATTCTATGAGGCCACCATCACCCTAATACCAAAACCTGACAAAGATGCCACAAAAAAAAAAAAAAAGAAAGAAAGAAAGAAAAGAAAACTACAGGCCAATATCACTGATGAACATAGATGCAAAAATCCTTAACAAAATTCTAGCAATCAGAATCCAACAACACATTAAAAAGATCATATATCACGACCAAGTGGGCTTTATCCCAGGGTTGCAAGGATTCTTCAATATCCACAGATCAACCAATGTAATACACCACATTAACAAATTGAAAAATAAAATCCATATGATTATCTCAATAGATGCAGAGAAAGCCTTTGGCAAAATTCAACATCCATTTATGATAAAAAGCCTCTAGAAAGCAGGAATAGAAGGAACATACCTCAACATAATAAAAGCTATATATGACAAACCCACAGTAAACATTATCCTCAATGGTGAAAAATTGAAAGCATTTCCCCTAAAGTTAGGAAGAAGAAAAGGATGCCAGGTCTTACCACTACTATTCAACATAGTTTTGGAAGTTTTGGCCACAGCAATCAGAGCAGAAAAGAAATAAAAGGAATCCAAATTGGAAAAGAAGAACTAAAATTCTCACTGTTTGCAGATGACATGATCCTCTACATAGAAAATCCTAAAGACTCCACCAGAAAATTACTAGAGCTAATCAATGAATATAGTGAAGTTGCAGGATATAAAATCAACACACAGAAATTCCTTGCATTCCTATACACTAATAATGAGAAAATAGAGAAATTAAGGAAACAATTCCATTCACCATTGCAATGGAAAGAATAAAATACTTAGGAATATATCTACCTAAAGAAACAAAAGACCTATATATAGAAAACTATAAAACACTGGTGAAAGAAATCAAAGAGGACACTAATAGATGGAAAAATATACCATGTTCACGGATTGGAAGAATCAATATAGTGAAAATGAGTATACTACCCAAAGCAATCTATAGATTCAATGCAATCCCTATCAAGCTACCAATGGTATTTTTCACAGAGCTAGAACAAATAATTTCACAATTTGTATAGAAATACAAAAAACCCCGAATAGCCAAAGCAAGCTTGAGAAAGAAGAATGGAACTGGAGGAATCAACCTGCCTGACTTCAGGCTCTACTACAAAGCCACAATCATCAAGACAGTAAGGTACTGTCACAAAGACAGGAATACAGATCAATAGAAACAAAACAGAAAGCCCAGAGATAAATCCATGCATTTATGGACAACTTATTTTTAACAAAGCAGGCAAGAATATACAATGGAGAAAAGACAATCTCTTTAACAAATGGTGCTGGAAAAACTGGTCAACCACTTGTAAAAGAATAAAACTAGAACACTTTCTAACACCATACACAAAAATAAACTCAAAAAGGACTAAAGATCTAAACGTAAGACCAGAAACTATAAAACTCCTAGGGGAGAACATAGGCAAAACACTCTCTGACATACATCACAGCAGGATCCTCTATGACCCACCAACTATAAAACTCCTAGAGGAGAACATAGGCAAAACACTCTCCGATATAAATCACAGCAGGATCCTCTATGACCCACCTCCCAGAATATTGGAAATAAAAGCAAAAATAAACAAATGGGACCTAATTAAAATTAAAAGCTTCTGCACAACAAAGGAAACTATAAGCAAGGTGAAAAGATAGCCTTCAGAATGGGAGAAAATAATAGCAAATGAAGCAAATGACAAAGAATTAATCTCAAAAATATGCAAGCAACTCCTGAAGTTCAATTCCAGAAAAATAAACAACACAATCAACAAATGGGCCAAAGAACTAAATAGACATTTCTCCAAAGAAGACATATAAATGGCTAACAAACACATGAAAAGATGCTCAACATCATTCATTATCAGGTAAATGCAAATCAAAACCACAATAAGATACCATTTCATGCCAGTCAGAATGGCTGCTATCCAAAAGTCTACAAGCAATAAATGCTGGAGAGGGTGCAGAGAAAAGGAACCCTCTTACACTGTTGGTGGGAATGCAAACTAGTACAGCCACTATGGAGAACAGTGTGGAGATTCCTTAAAAAACTGGAAATAGAACTGCCATATGACCTAGCAATCCCACTCCTGGGCATGCACACCGAGGAAACCAGAAATGAAAGAGACACGTGTACCCCAATGTTCATCACAGCACTGTTTATAATAGCCAGGATATGGAAGCAAACTAGATGTCCATCAGCAGATGAATGGATAAGAAAGCAGTGGTACATATACACAATGGAGTATTACTCAGCCATTAAAAAGAATACATTTGAATCAGTTCTAATGAGGTGGATGAAATTTGAGCCTATTATACAGAGTGAAGTAAGCCAGAAAGAAAAACAGCAATACAGTATATTAACACATGTATATGGAATTCAGAAAGATGGTAATGATAACCCTGTATGCGAGACAGCAAAAGATACACAGATGTATAGAACAGTCTTTTGGACTCTGTGGGAGAAGGCAAGAGTGGGATGATTTGGGAGAATGGCATTGACACATCTATAATATCATATGTGAAACGAATCGCCAGTCCAGGGTTGATGCAGGATACAGGATGCTCGGGGCTGGTGCACTTGGATGACCCAGAGGGATTGGATGGGGAGGGAGGTTGGAAGGGGGTTCAGGATGGGGAACACATGTACACCCATGGCAGATTCATGTCAATGTATGGCAAAACCAATACAATATTGTAAAGTAATTAGCCTCCAATTAAAATAAATAAATTTATATTAAAAAATAAAAATAATTTTTTTTAAAAAAAGGAAAGAAAATAAATTCTGCTGTTTAAGCCCCTAAATCTGTAGCATTTTGTTATGGCAGTTGAGCTGGCAAAGACACCATAAGAAGCCAAGGTAGAGACGACAGTTTGAATATATGTCATTGGTTGGGAAGTGATTTCAGGAAATAGTGGCAGGAATAAAGGCAAGAGACAGGTAAGAGAAGGCAACCATAAAAGGGTTAGTAAAGGGACATGTCAGAACTGTGGAATTTGACGAACTTGGGGAAATTTAGGCATCAATATAGAACAAGACTTTCAGAGATGTTCCTCCCATGGGACTGTGGACTGGAGTATTTATATACCTATATCTATCAATTATTTATTTAGGATTGTTCCTGGTGATGTTGATTCTAAGCAGTTTCTGTCCTCTTAAACTGGTGGGCAGGAAGGGCTCTGGGAGCCAAAAGCTTTATGCCAAGAAGTGCAAGTGCTGCACCAGAAAGTTTGTCTGATATAGAGACAGCAAGTGTCCAGGGACTCTGGGTATGGGACCAAGGTGCTTGGCTCCACGTCTTTTATATAGCTACATCACCCTTGACTGTTGACTTATTTTCCTTAAGAGGAACAAGAGCTTAGAGAAATGCCTCTTTTTTAAAGCTATCTCACACATGCATAGTTTACTATTTGTTGGTAGTAACTCATCATTGATTAGTCTTTCCAAACAATTCAACTCTATTTATACCTGCTTTTGCATACTAGCTAATAATTAAATTACATAATGACAACAAGAAATACACCTAGTGTCAACAAGTTACAAAATAAAAGCTCTTGGCTCTTGATAGGATCAAAACTCAAATGATGCCATTAGAAGTACATGGGCACAATGCAGGGAGCAGTCAGCATGCAGTGAGCTTGTACATTCCAGCAGCAAGTAAGTTCCAGAAGGAGGGAAGATCATTAGTTAACCCAGTGAGTCTGTTAAGTGGAGATAAATAAAAAATAACTCCCAGTCCATCAGAATAATTATTATATGGGAAAGAAATGTTATTTACCCAAGGGATAGAAATTTGAGATCGAGTTGGGGAAAGCACATCAACTTTGTTTAGTATATTTTTTAAATCAATATTTTTATTTTTTATTTTTTTACTTTACAATATTGTGTTGGTTTTGCCATACATCAACAATGCATATTCCACAAAAATGGAAAGAATAGACTGGAAAAAATATAACTTACTCAAAGTAGAGTATTCAAACACAATGTCCTTGACAACTCAGTGTTATTTGAGGGTTAATGCAGTTTCAGTATCATACGTTAGGTTGGGTTAACTGAGCTCTTTGAACTCCTCATACATTTCGGTTCTCTACGTAAACATACATCACTGCTAGGATTTCCCTGGGGGTCCAGTGGTTATAACTTCTGCGTTTTGATGCGGGAGATGCAGGTTCATCTCTAATCAGGGAACTAAGATCCCACATTACTAGTGTCCAAAAACTCAACACATGAGATAGTGCAATACTATAACTAATAAATTCAATGATGACTTTAAAAATGGTCCACATTAAAAAAAATTAAATACAAAAAATCAAGGTATATATCACCATTTTTATTTGTTCTCAAAACATTATTTGGCTCCACCAAACGTTTTTAGAAAATTGTTTACACATCATGCTTTTTAGGGGTAAACATTTGGGAAAATCAAGTGTTTGTGGTGGCGAGGCTAGGTTAGCATTATAAATTGTTCTACTTTTCTACCAAAGTTAAAACCTTAAAAATCATCACATATTCCTGGGGAGAAGCTTTGTATAAGCTCCAAAAGAAACTGGCTTGGGTGATTCAAAGACAGGTTGTTGGATTCTGTCCCCCTTGTGCCTGTGATGAATTCTATCTTCAAGCAGGGAATGGCTATTTATTCATGTCAAGGTAACTGCAAAAAATTTTCTTATCTCTCCTTTTTGTTAGGAACACTTCTGTAAATCTTTGTGTGAAATATATGGTGAGGATTTAGTAACTTTTAGTCTGTTACTGGTTTTGCCTGATCAGTGTTTATCCAAGTCTTGTTATTGTATGGGTCTCATAATCTGGCCCTTATATCTTTTCAGCAGTATTTTCTTCCTCTTCCTCTTCTGAATAAACTGTTGCTGTTCCCTACTTGGGCTTCCCAGGTGGCTCAGCAGTAAAGAATTTTCCTACCAATGCAAGACAGGTTTGATCCTTGGCTCGAGAAGGTCCCTTGGAGAAGGAAATGGCAAGCCATTTCAGTATCCTTGCCTGGGAAATCCCACAGACAGGGAGGAGACTGGTGGGCTACAGTTGGACTCAACTTACAGGCTGAACAAAAACGACAATAATTCCCCACCTGACCTTTGTCCACATTGCTCCCTCAGCTGGTGCTTCTTTCTCAACCTGTTTCTCTGATTCATTTTAAAGCAACATGATTGTGTTTTTGTCTCACTCTTTGCCTTTCTCTGGCCTGAGTCAGCTCCCCTTTTGATGCTAGAATTACAGACTTCTATCATGGTCCATCTCTAGAGATTATTTGTGGGCCGCCACCCTTCTACTATTTGAAGAAATATGCACAATGGCATTAGTCATTTTGAGAGAGATTTAATGCCACAGGAAGAGGAAATTCACATAGCTTGCCTTCTAATCTTATTGCAGCTCCAACATCTCAGAGAAGCTTGAATGATTCATGCACAAATAGTATTCGTGACGTGTATGAGTCTCGGAGAAATTCATTGTGTGTACCAAGATATATCCTGCTAGCTCATGAACCAATACACAGAGCTAAACAGCTTTAGCACTTTAACAGTTTGACAGAGTTAAACAGATTTAGCTTTGTCATTTTAAGCTATAGCCCAGTACATAGAAAAAGATTGTCCTAGTTTTAAAAGAATTTTCACTCAATCTCAACATTTTTATCTGTTAAAGTAAAATAATTTTTTTAAAGCAATTTCTTTGACCAGCAACTTTTCTACTATCAACTTTATTTCTTTCTACCTTTTGTATTTTAGTGTTTTTTTTTCTTTTTTTCCCCAAAGAAACTCAAAAGAAAGAACATAATTTTTTAAAATAGATGCTCTCAGGGAAGCAAATTCAGATACCAGTTTTCTCAGGGATTGCTAAGAATAAGGCACATTTGCAACAATTTAGCTCATCTGGTTAAAAATATGGTGCTTGGAAGGTAAAAGAGTAGATGTAGTTCATGAATACATCTGTCTGGGTTTTTTCTTCCATTTTAATGGTCTGCACTCTGTTATCTCTTGAATATAAGGGCAAGGCGTGGCAGACTCATTGAGCTATAGGAAAAATTCAAATGTGCAAGGCCTATTGACTAATGTCAAGAAACTCGATGATATAAAACATATAGGATGACACAATATGATTAAAGAACATCCAGGATCTTTGATAACTGCACACATAATATGTTCCACTTGAAATTTTTAATTTTTAGACAATCTTTTACAAAGACGTTACCTGGTCTGAAACCCTAGATGGTAAAATTTATACCTATTTTTCAACTCTCCTAAGTCATCAAGCCTTTCAAGAAAGTAGTGTGCATGAATTTGTTAAATATTACGGCATTTTGGTTGAAAGAGTATGTAATAAGTGCAGTAAGGTTAGAATGAAAGCCCCAAAACTCTCCAATTTTAGAAGTCCCTATATTATAGCTGTCAAATCTTACAACATAAGAACATGAATTTCTGTCATTCATTTAGAATCTCTTTCTTTCAAAAGCACCTTCTAATAACTACTAACTCACCCCAAATATCCTACCTTTCTGGCATTCAAGATGTTCAACAATGAAAATTACTATTTAGTATGATCTCCTTTGAGAACTGGAATGCACAAATACAACAATACTTGTTGGTATAATCTGCCATCTGAAAATGAAAGGGAAAAAAAAGACATTGAAAATATACAACAAGCCCCGTGGCATCCACTTAATTCATTCTTTTCTTTAGATGTTTGCCCTTAGAGGAAACACCTCAGTAAACTTGAAAGTGAAAGTCGCTCACTCATGACCAACTCTTTGCGACCCTATGGACTATAGCCTGCTAGGCTCCTCTGTCCATGGAATTCTCCAGGCAAGAATACTGGGGTGAGTAGTGATATCCTTCTCCAGTGGATCTTCCCAATCCAGGGATCAAACCCAGGTCTCCCACATTGCAGGAAGATTCTTTATCAGTTGAGCTACCAGGGAAGCCTTCAGTAAACTTAGGTTTTCCATGATGTAGATAGTTGCACATCAGTAAACTTATATGTAACTATCTACAGCATGGAAAATATAATGATTTCCTCCATGAAGAACAAGGGTAAGAATCAAATGGCTTAATCCATATAAAACCCATAGCACAGCAACGAACAATTAGTAAAGAGTCAACAATGGTTACTTATTACTATTATTATTGGGGTTTCTCAGGTGGCACTATCGGTAAAGAATCCACTTGCCAGTGCAGGAGATGCAGGAGACTTGGGTTCAGTCCCTGGATCGGAAAGATTCCCTGGAGGAGGGCACGACAACCCACTCCAGTAGTCCTGCCTGGAGAATCCCATGGACAGAGGAGCCTGGTGGGATACAGTCTAAAGAGTTGCAAAGAATCAGACACAATTGAAGTGATTTAGCATGCATATACTCTAGATTTGTCATAGCACACTTGTATTCCTATTATTACTTCATTGACACATTCATTCAGCTATGACACCTTAATGCACACCTCCTGGACTTACAGTGAGCATGCAAGTTTCAGTGAAAATGTAAAAGAGTAGTAAAATAAATAATTTGTTTTCCTAGGCTCCCAATTCAGCCTAAGGGACAGCTGTGCTTAAAACCAACTGTACTGGTGTCATGGTAGGTATATAAGCAAAGTTCCAACGGGAGCACAGAGGAAAAAGCATTTATTTCCTCTAATATGTGATCAGGAAGGCTTTTCTAAAGACACACATTTTGACTAGGTCTTTGAGAGATGAGTGCAGGAAGACAGCTTGAAAACTGACATGGAGAGGTGAGCTATTTTGAAATTATCATGTGATCCAGGAATTCTACTCCTGTGTATATATCTGGGGAAAATATGGTTTGAAAGGATATATGAACCCTAACATTCATTGCAGTGTTGTTTGCAATAACCAAGACATGGAAGAAATCTAAATGTCCATCAACAGATGAACAGTTAAAGAAGATGTAGTACATATATGCATTATGTCAGACAGAGAAAGACAAATATCATATGATATTCCTTATATGTTGAATCTAAAAAGATGATGTAAACAAGCATATTTACAAAAAGAAGCAGACTTACAAACTTAGAGAAGGAACTTATTATTACCAAGGGGGGAGAGGGAGGGGGAGGGACCAGTTGGAAGCCTGGGATTAACCTGTACACACTGCCATAGTTGAAACAGATAAACAAAAAAGACCTACTATATAGCCAGGGAACTCTGCTCAATACTCTGTAATAACCTAAAAGGGATAAGAATTTGAAAAATAATAGATACATGTATAAGTATAACTGAACCCCTTTTGCTAACTCACATAATATCATTAATCAACAATGAAACTTTGAAATTAACACAACATTGTTAATCAACTCTACTGCAATATAAAATAAAAATTAAAAAGAAATTATCAATGGACATCTGTTACTTGAACATAGGGTGCAGTAGATTTTAAATCTGGCAAAGATATGATATCATCATTCACCTTGTGTGGGATACTAAGGGATTGTACTAATTAATCAACCCCATAGAAAATGAGGAACTAGAGAACAATGGGGATTTGGTTTGAGGAAGAGAGATTTACCTATACCAATGTAAGTGGGAGAGATAGTTCTGGCATCCGTATAAAAGAAAAAGTGGAAAAATAAAAAATGGAGGAAGTGAGGCTGCTTAAATAATCCAGCTGAAATTATTTTGAACAGAAGATATTAAAAACAAGTGGCGATAAAGAGAATAGGATAGCTTTAAGGAGGCACTGTGGAGAATAATAGAGGCACTCATTTATTCAAGTGATTTCTGATATGAAGAGAAAGAGCAAAGGGATTTATTCAGTACAGATGAGGAAATTGAAGCTCAAATGGGTTAAACTGTTTTTTTCAAGGTCAAATGTTATATTATAATTATAACTTATTTCCCTTAAGCTTTCTTACCCCCATAACTACAGGGTCTTTCCCTCACGTTGTCTGTTGTTTCTCTCTTGACCATGAAGATCACGTGTGTAAGAAAATCCAGTTATGAGAGTGTTACCCTCCTTGGTTCACAGAATATATTGTTAATATTTAAAATGAACAGCTGGGGTATAATGAAGCTAGTCTCACTCTACTTCTGGTTTACAGCATGTACCACCAAAGGAACAAGAACACTGGTAAGCTCTGCTCTTCCCAACTCCACTGTGTCATGCACATTTAATTAGTAGCAAAAATAGAAATGCATATTTAGCTCCTTATTCAGCAAGAACTGGAAAGCCACCAGATTATAGGCACAGCAGAATACAAAGATTGACATTTTGACAAAGCCTCCTTTCAGAAATGAACACTCAAGAATGATGACTCAGGCAAACTACCCATTAATTGCTGACCAGTTTTAAACTGGGTCAGTCCCAAATAAGGACATAAATTGAACTGGATGGAACAAATGCTTGTTACTTGTTCTGGTTCCGATGGACTTGACAGAATTGGGGTTAGATGACAAGAAACATTTTTAGCTGGATAGCAACACAAGTTTAATGACTCAAGTTATTAAAGAAAGAAACATTTATCACATAAGGTATTATTTTAGGAAAACTAAGCATTATTCTCTGTTATTGTTTCTCCCTAGCAATTTCCATGAACTTTACTGCTTAAAACAACACAATTTTTCTCAGTTTCCATAGTCAAATTTTTGGGCACCTATTAGCTGGGTCTTCTGCTCAGAGTCTCACCAAGATGAAATGAGTATCTTGCCGGGGTTCTTCTAGATTCACTGGGTATTGGCAAGATTCAGTTCCTTTCGATTTTATGACTGAGGACCTTAGCTTAAAGAAGCCTGTTGCCATTCCCTTCCATAAGTCTTTCTCCACAATATGACCTTCTTCGCTATAACCTACAAGAGAACAAGTACCTTGTTTCAAGTCTCTCTTTATCTATCTCTGACCTCCTGATTCTCCTTTACAGGATAACATCCCCTTTGTCCTGTAGACTTTAAAACATCTTTAATTTTGCCATGTAAGGTAACTTAATCACAAGACAACATTCACCAAACTCATAGGTTCTTTCCCCACTCAACGGAGTATTCAAAGCTATAATACCAGTGAAAATTTGGGGATCCGTTTAGAATCCTGCCTACCACAATGCATTTTTTTTTTTTTTTGGTATATATCTCTTAACGGTCTAAAGGTAATGGTGAAAAGATGCAAATGTGAACTTGTCAAGAGAATGTTCTAAATACTTAAGAGTCTGTTAGTAAGATAGAAGTTGCAGTCTTCAGTACTATAATAATCACCAGTGTGATATCCCATCATCTTGCTGAACCTTGCTGGATTTTAATCCTTGCCATTATATTGAGAATCTAAGCTCCCAAGCTTTTCCTCTAAGAATGAATTTATTAACAATAGCAATATCTTAGTACCATGGGCTCTTAATGACGAATTTAAAATCAAAAATTGAGAAAATCTCTGACTACAGTAGATACTTAAAAGAGTAGGTGAATATATTACCCAACTGTAATCTCTGGCTTAAATTTCAGCCAGCAAGGCAGAAATGAGATACCTGAGGAGTATTCCTATATATACTTAAAATTATATATATATATATATATATATATATATATATATATATCCCTATATATACTTAAAATCAATTTAAGTATGATCTTAAGGATATTCCATAATAAATATGAAACTAATAATGGCTGGTATTAATTGAAGCTCCACTATACAGCACCTGAATTTCCCAGGTGGTGCTAGTGTTAAAGAACCCACTTACTAATGTAGGAGATGCAAGAGACACAGGTTCTATCCCAGGGTTGGGGCGATCCCCTGGAGTAGGGGATGGCAATCCATGCTAGGATTTTTGCCTGGAAAATTCCATGGACAGAGGGGCCTGGCAGGCTACAGTCCACAGGGCCACAAAGAGTTGGACACAACTGAGCCCATGTTTTAATTTGCATAATTGTCTGTACTATTAATTAACATCATTGCTATACTAATTTGTCAATGAAGAAACAGGAGGAGAAGGTAAATGATAGGAAAAAAGACCCAGAACTTGACCTATTTGGTTTCAAAATCCATGAACTTTCCACTCTATCAAAGTATCTCTGAATATGATTTAATCAAGATATTTTAAATGGTACAGACTTTAACAAATCTAAAGGAAAAATTCAAAGGTCCAGAAAATAGGCAAAAAGTTATCATCTTGGCAGCTTGTCAAGAGGTTTCCAAAACCTAATCTACTAGATGGGATTTTTTTTTTTCTTTTCTCATACACAGAAAGAACAGGCAAGAAGAAGGAAGACCCTATACCCTAAGCCTTATATCCAGAGCAGAACCTACCCACAGAAAATAAAGTAGACCCTGATATGTATAGGCAATGTACTAGTTATCTACTGCTGTGTAACCAATTAACACAAACAGGGGCTTAAAACAACATAGTTTCTGTGGATCAAGAAAATGGGTGTGAAAACTGAATCATCTGCTTAAGGGTTTCTCATAGGCCTAACATTTAAGGTGTTGCTCAGAATTGGGGTTTCATCTAAAAATCTGAATGGGAAAGGATCTGCCTCCAAACTTACATGATTTTAGGTAGCCTTCATTTGCTCATGGGCCATAAGATTGAAGTTCTTCATAAGCTGAAGAGCTGAAAGATGAAATTATTCATTGGCTGTTGGCTGGAGACCACACTCAGTTCCTTGCCACTCAAGCTTCTCCAACATGACAGTTTGCTTCATCCAAGCTTGCAAACTAAGGCAGTAGAGAGAGTCTGTTAGTAAGACAGAAGTTGCAGTCTTCACTAATGTAATGGACTGTAATTCAAATAAAATATCTAGGCTATATCATAGAAGCAAAAAAAATTAAAATACAAGAAATACAAAAAATATAGAAAATGTGGGACATTAGTAAAGTATGTGATATGTCTCAGAAGGACTAGCAAGACAGAATGGGGAGAAGAAGCACTTAAATAATTTACGACTGGAAATTTCTACTTTTTTATGATCTGCTATTTCATCTACACTTCCTCCCCCTATCTCTGACAACCACCAATCTAATCTCTGTCTTTGAGCTCTGTTTTAATGTTTTCTCACTTTTTATAATATTGAGGGTGTGGGTAGATTCCACATATAAATGAGATCATATGGTATTTGTCTCTTTCTGTCTGACTTATTTCACTTAGCATATAATGCCCTCAAGATCTCTCTATATTGTTGCAAATGGAAAGATTTATTTTATGGCTAAAAAATATTCCATATGTATGAAGCAAATATGATATATGCATATCCATACCATATTTATTTTATCTATTCATCCATCAATGGACATTTAGGTTGCTGC
Organism: Bos javanicus; assembly: GCF_032452875.1. NCBI lineage: Eukaryota > Metazoa > Chordata > Mammalia > Artiodactyla > Bovidae > Bos > Bos javanicus. Next base: position 107,721,620 of record NC_083873.1, read on the forward strand.
CATGTCTTGACTGTTGTAATAAAAATTATACTTGTGTGTTGACTCAGCAGCAGCAGCAGTGGTGATGAATGTTAACTAGACATAGCCTTCTGCTTCACTGACTACACTAAAGCCTTTGACTGTTGTGTATGGATCACAGCAAACTGTGGAAAATTCTTCAAGAGATGGGAATATCAGACCGCCTTATCTGCCTCCTGAGAAACCTGTAGGTAGGACAAGAACCAGCAATTAAAACCAGACATGAAAAAATGGACTGGTTCAAAATTAGAAAAGGAGTGTGTCAAGGTTGTATCTTGTCACCCTGCTTATTTAACTTATATGCAGAGTACATTATATGAAATGCCTGGTTGGATGAAGCACAAACTGAAATCAAGATTGCCAGGAAAAATATCAATGACCTCAGATATGCAAATAACACCACACTTATGGCAGAAAGCAAAGAAAAACTAAAGAGCCTCTTGAGCAAAGTGAAAAAGTTGGCTTAAAACTCAACATTCAGAAAACTAAGATCATGGCATCCAGCCTCATCACCTCATGGTAAATAGATGGGAAAGTAATGGAAACTGTGAAAGACTGTTTTCTTGGGCTCCAAAATCACTGCAGATGGTAACTGTACCCATGAAATTAAAAGACACTAGCTTCTTAGAAGAAAAGCTATGACCAACCTATACAGCATATTAATAAACAGAGACATTACTTTGCCAACAAAGGTCCACATAGTCAAAGCTATGATTTTTCCAGGGGTCATATATGGATGTGAGAGTTGAACTATAAAGAAAGCTGATAGCTGAAGAACTGATGCTTTTGAACTATGGTGTTGGAGAAGACTCTTGAGAGTCCCTCAGACTTCAAAGAAATCAAATCAGTCAATCCTAAAGGAAATCAACCCTGAATATTCATTGGAAGAACTCATGCTGAAGCTGAAACTCCAATACTTTGACCACCTGAAGCGAAGAGCTGACTCATTAAAAAAGACCCTGATCCTGGAAAAGGTTGAAGGCAGGAGGAGAAGGGGATGACAGAGGATGAGATAGTTGGATGACATCACCAACTCAATGGACATGAGTTTGAGCATGCTCTGGGAGATAGTGGAGAACAGGGAAGCCTGGCGGGCTGCATTCAATGTGGTAGCAAAAAGTCAGCGACTGAACAACAGCCTCTTGCTTACATTAAAATAAAAAAAATTGAAGACTCTTATTAAATAAAAATAGTTTAATTCAGATCACACTCCCCCACCCAGAGGAGTAAAAGACACTCAATATAAGAATATAGAAAGCTTGAAACAAATGCAGTGCACATATTTGTTATACCACAAAGTGACTTTATGAAGATTTTTTTCAGACACTTAATGTCTGAAATTAATTAATAATTTTTCAGAAACATTGAATGATTATAGATATCAGAGAATTTTAAGAAAACACTAGTAGCTTTGTTACTTTTGGCTCATGTCACCGTGGTTAGGTGAGAAAAGACTTATGCTATCTAAAAATACATCCTGACTACATTGGTAAAAGACACGGGGTCTAGAATTTACCATTTTTAAAACAAAACAAGAGAGAAAAAGAGTCAGTCAGCAAAATAATACAAAACCTTGATAATAATTGAATCTGGGTAATGAAAGTGGTGGAGTTTACTGTACTTTTATTCTCTTATTATATATGTTAACTTTTCATATTAATTTTTAAAAGGTAAGCCATAATCAAACCACAAAAGAAAAAGATGATCTTAGAACAGGTACCTAATCAACTGCCAGTTTTTTTAAAAATATATTAAACAGGAGTTCTAAATAGAATCTATGACTGTAATAAATCCGGGAAATGCTAGAACTTTGTAATTCCTCTCACATTCTCATGGAGGTAGCATTTAAAGCAAGTGCCTAAAGAAAAGGGCAACTGAATCCAAAAAGAAAAACAAAATTCAAAAAAGACGGATAGCCACATATGGTAGTAAATTCCAAAAGCTAAAAACATAAAAGTGTTAAAATGTAAAAAAATAATAAAAAGTATAAGAAAGTACACAGTAAAATAAAACAGATATCAATTAAATGGAAAAAATATAATATAGATCAATAAGGTCAAAGCTGTTTCTTTTAATAAATATTTTAACTGATAATTTAGGCACAAGTTAAATGTAAATTTATGTATTAAAAAGTACTTCTCCTTCCTATTCCTCTATACCAAGAACATACAAGTAAATACACGTATGTGTGTTTTTTTAATGCAAAGATTAGAGTTTTTTTCACTGTTCGTTCTGTGTTTTTTCTTGTTTGAGACAGGACCTTGAAAGATTTTTCTTACCTAAACTTAAAAGAAACTACCACCTTTAAGTAGTCTTTACTGCATCTCAGGTGTGTGCCTTATTTTATTTAACTGAAGCTAAAGCTCCAGTACTTTGGCCACCTGATAGGAAGAACTGACACATTGGAAAAGACCCTGATTCTGGGAAAGATTGAAGGCAGGAGGAGAAGGAGATGACGGAGGATGAGATAGTTGAATAGCATCACCAACTCAATGGACATGAATTTGAGCAAGATCTGGGAGTTGGTGATGGTCAGGGAAGCCTGGCATGCTGCAGTCCATGGGGTCACAAAGTGTTGGACATGATTGAGTGACTGAATTGACTGAATGACTTATTTGATTTTGTTCCTCCTTCTAACTGGTTGCTCTTACATACAGGTAGATATCTATAGGATGCATCCCTGGAGTACAATTCAGGCTAAAGACATTGATACTTAGGATCTTCGGTTTTTAGAGTGATTTTCTTCACAATTTATGATGCCATCAAAAATGTGTTTCTGCACCCCCCTGCCCCAGCACATTCATTTCAAATATTTTGAGACTGCCAACCTGATCACAAACTTTACATCTCATAGTTTCTCCTTATTAATGATGAAAATGAAAATGTTTTTATATGTTTAAAAAAATCATTTGTTTTCTGTTCACTGTTTATATTTGTTACCCTTTTTTTTTTTTTCCCTACTGAGTGTTGAACTAGGTCTTGTTTCCTTGTGAGCCTTCATTGAAGGCTGAGCACTGAAGAATTGATGCTTTCAAATTGTGGTGTTGGAGAAGACTCTTGAGAGTCCCTTGGACAGCAAGGAGATCAAACCAGTCAATCCTAAAGGAAATCCTGAATGTTCATTGGAAGGACTCATGCTGAAGCTGAAGCTCCACTATTTGGCCACCTGATATGAAGATGATATGAAGAGCTGACTCACCGGTAAAGACCTTGATGCTTGGAAAGTTTGAAGGTCAGGGGAGAAGGGGATGACAGAGAATGAGATTGTTGGATAGCATCACTGACTCAATGGACATGAGTTTGAAAAAACTCAGGAAGATAGTGAAGGACAGGGAAGCCTGGTGTGCTGTAGTCCTTTGGGTTTCAAAGGGTCAGACATGATTTAGGAACTGTACAACAGCAAAGAATAATCATCAGCCAATTCCCTTTATGTGTTGATATTTAGGTATCCCAGCTTCTAAGTCCCTTTCTTCTAAGTCACTTCAGTCGTGTCCGACTCTGTGCAACCCCATAGATGGCAGCCCACCAGGCTCTGCCGTCCCTGGGATTCTCCAGGCAAGAACACTGGAGTGGGTTGCCAATTCCTTCTCCAGTGCATGAAAGTGAAAAGTGAAAGTGAAAATTGAAAGTGAAAAGTAAAAGTGAAGTCGCTCAGTCATGTCTGACTCGTCGCGACCCCATGGACTGAAGCCTATCAGGCTCCTCCATCCATGGGATTTTCCAGGCAAGAGTACTGGAGTGGGTTGCCATTGCCTTCTCCTTCTTAGTCCCTTAGAAGGAAATAAATCTCAGGTACACTTATTCTCAAAGTTTCCCAGCAATATCATGCTTCAGTTGCCCACTATGATAACTGAATGAATGATGAAACCTTTATTGGTCAGCTCAGGCTGCCATCACAAACAACTGACATCTATTTTCTTAGAGTTCTGGAGGCAAGAGGTTCAGGATCAAGGTGTCAGGCGATTTGATTTCTGGTGAGAGCTCATTCCTTGTCTTACAGAGAGTTTCATTCTTTCTATGTCCTTAAATGACTTTTCCTCTGTGCTTTCACAGAGAAAGAGAGAGCGGAAGGGAAACAGAGAAAGGTCTAATGCATCTTCCTCTTCTTATCAGATTAGGGCTTCTTTTATGACTTTGTTTCACCTTAATTATATTCTTAAGGCTCTATCTTTACATACAGCTACATTGGTATTAGAGGCTTGACCTGTGAATTTGGGGTTACTTAATTCAGGCGGAAAGGAAAGTGAAAGTCGCCCAGTTGTGTCCGACTCTTTGCAACCCCATGGATTATAGAGTCCATGGAATTCTCCAGGCCAGAATACTGAAGTGAGTAGCCTTTCCCTTCTCCTGGGGATCTTCCCAATGCAGGGATCAAACCCAGGTCTCCCACACTGCAGGTGGATTCCTTACCAGCTGAGCCACAAGGGAAGAAACTCAATTTGTAACAGGTGTCTTCCTTACCCTATATTACACCCTGAGCCTCAAGCTCTTATCACAAACAAAACAGATGAAAAACTACTTTCACTAAAAACGCTGTATAAAGATGTTTATGGAAAAACTAAGCTTTTGGCCATAAATGATTAAAAAAATTACTAGGGTAAGGGTATCATCATAGGAAAAATATAAATATTGAAAGCTTAAGTATGACTTACTGGACACAGGATTTCTTACTTTAATTTGTCTTATTTTTTATCTGAAGATATATGCATCTATTTTTCTATCTATCTTCTTTCTATCTTTACAGGGTTGCTTTTGCAAACATCAAAGTGGCACAGAATTCTCCAAGATAGTTCCCTTCAAACAGATTCTTTGTAAATAAATTATAGGTAGGAGGCTGAAGTTTCCAACTGTTATTACGACTCCATTCAGAGTAAAATTTGATTTTTTTTTCTGTTTTGATGGCAGCACCTCAGCAGGGTTCTGAGGCACTGGTTTTTGCAGAGCCCAATCATTATTCAGGAGTCAGATTTATTTCGAAGGCACACCAAGAATTCTCAACTTTGAACAGTGGCATACCTCACTCCAATTAGGGGAAGTCAGAAGTAGTCATTTCCCTCATGGCTACGCAGAGATGAGATTCCTCCAGGAGTGGAGGAAGAAAGGGGATGGAAGGCCAGTGTACCCTTCCAGATCAATATCGGAGGAAACGTTCTTCATGAATCTTACATACGAAACTGAAAAGTGACGTGTCTAATTAGGACCCTGTGACTAGAAATAAAAGGTAGCGTGGAGTTCACATGAATTTTTTCAAGACACCCTGAGGTCATGAGGCTTCTAAGTGTTCACAGTGAACTTGGTTGGGAAATCTGTGTGCTGAGGCTCTGAGGACAAAAATTTAAGGCATACATCATCTAATAATTAGTTGCAGGACTATTAAATTACACCTTCTTCTTGGGCTTTAATTTCCTAATGTGTGTGTGTGTGGTCACTCAGTCATTTCTGACTCTTTGCAGCTCCATGGACTGTAGTCCACCAGACTCCTCTGTCCATGGAATTTTCCAAGCAAGACTACTGGAATGAGTTTTCTTTTCCTACACCAAAGGATCTTCCTGACTCACAGATTAAACGTGAGTCTCCTGGATTGGCAGGTGGATTCTTAACCACTAGCGCCACCTGGGAAGCCATATTTCCTAGTGTGTATGACAACCCACTCCAGTATTCTTGCCTGGAGAAACCCCATAGATAAAGGAGCCTGAGGGGCTACAGTCCAAGGGCTCATAAAAAATCAGACACGAATGAGCTACTAAGCACAGCACAGTTGCAAATAACCTCTTCAAGTAACTGAAAGAGATAGCATACCAGGTTACTAAGAAAACTATAAAGAATGATGGACCTGAACTCTTCAAATGGACACTGCAAGAAATCATGATGTTAACATGGCTAATGATGGTGCCTGTATGTATCGTGATTCAATGGTCTTGAAAACTACTCTTTTCTGAAAAGACACATCATCACAGTAGTATCATACCCAAGAATATATAATCTCAATTTACCCATGAGAAAAGTTTGGGCAAATCCATACTGAGGGGTATTCTCTAAAATAACTGACCAGTAGTTTTCAAAGCTTCTCAAGGTCAAAAAAGATAAGGAAAGACTGAGAAATTGTCCCAGATAGAGGGTGCTGGGGAGACATAACAAGTAAATGCAATTAGGGTTCTAGATTAGATGCTGAAATAGAAAAGCTAACGTTAAAGAAAAAACTGGTGAAATCAAAATAGTCTGCAGTTTAGTTTTTTTTTTTTTTTAATCAATACCTGCATAACAGTAAACTAACAGCTTTAACCATCAAAAGGGATCGAATAGGAGCAAGAAACTTGTTGCTCCTACACTATAGGAACAAGAAAATAATTTGTGCTCTGCATAGTTGTCTTGATATGCATCATCCATTAAGCAGATCCTAGATGAATAAGTAAACCAAACAGAATAATCCACTTGGATATTCTTCATTGGTTATCCTGGATCGAATTCATGTGGCCATCCTATTAGCATCATTCCTCACCCTCAACATCATCAGAACTCTAAAGTTACAAAAATTGAAGGTGTCATATGAAAATCCATTTTCCATCTATGGTCCCCAGTTTCTGCATTTGCAAAATTAATGAGTTTCATTCAAGTTGTCTGAGTGTCATTTCTAACATTATAAAATTACTTAGTGCTAAAGAGTGATTAGGACTGCCACGTATGGGCACAGAACTGTATTAATTTGAGCTACTGCTTTAAAGTATCCATAAAACATGTCGGATGGAAGAGAAAGAAGGGCAGCAAGAAATGGATCACATGGGAAATATTGATGATTCTTCTGAAAAGTCTTAATTTTAATTGGAATGTCCTGTTTCCATCTGTAATAAATTTTAAAACCTCTGAAATTCAGTGTTCCAAACATTCTCACTTAAGATGGTCCTATTCAAGACTGAATCAGGATGAAAATCTCAGATGGTTTAAGATTCTTTGGTAGGAATATAAATCAGAAAAAAAGATAGGAAAAATAAAAATGATCAAGTGAAAATAACTTCTCACGGTTTTGATATTTTTTAAAATAGTGAGCTTAAGAGAAAATTTTATTTTTAAAGTTCCTTACATTTTCCATAACCCATCATTGCCTTTCCACTGACTGTCTAACAACTGAAGATGGGAAAAGTTTGAATGGATTTGTCAAGGCCCACTTTTAAAGCAGTTATGCTTCAGTTCTATATTAGGCACACAGCTGTCTTTTTTCTCATGGAAATGAGATTTTTTCATTTTGTAAAAAAATCTGGCAACGTTAAAGGAGAAAATATAGAATGTTTTTAAGTAAATGGGGCTTTTAGAATGGAAATACTTTTATTAGAGGAAAACAAACTTTTCAGATATCTATTCTAAAAATAAACATTCTGATTTTCAAATCACAAAGATGTGTCTTAACATGGTTACCACAGTCATAGTGAGAAATAACAGTTTCCTTCTATCTACTCTGTATGTTTGAACCATGTAAACATGATCATATATCACTTACTTTGGGTTTTCACATGGGTTATGCATAATTTTGAATATTCATTTTATGCATGTATGTGTTCATTCTATGTTGCTTCAGTCCTGTACAACTCTTTGTGACTCTGTGGACTGTAGCCCACCAGGCTCCCCTGTCTATGGGAATCTTCTAGGCAGGAATCCTGGAGTGGGTTGCCATTTCCTACTCCAGGGGATCTTCCCTACCCAGGGATTGAACCCATGTTTCTATGTCTCCTGCACCAGCAGACCGATCCTTTTCCCTCTAATGCCACCTGGGAAGCCCTTATGTCTGGCATAATAATAAACTTATTTTTGCTGAGTAGGTGTTTATCAAGACAGTTCTGTTCAACTGGAGAGATTTTCCATGAAGATGAAAACTTATCATTTAAAATAACATTGAAAAAGCTAGGGGATATGCCAAAGGATAAAAGTAAACAAACCAAATACTGATCAAAGGAAAGGGAGAAAATAAAGTGAGAAAGAGAAAGTTACCCTGCAAGTTGTATTCACGCAGATCCCAAGAACACAATGAAAAGCTAATGGTTGATGCACATTTTATTATTTTTTTTAATACACTGTTACTGATTGAATTTGGTTGGGCAGAGTAGGAGAAACATACATTTAAATCAAGAAATCTTGTTTTGAATCAAATTATATTGTTAATTAGTTCAGCACTTTGAGATTAATCAGAAGATAAGTCAATCTGATGCCCTCTCATCCTCTAAGAAATCTGAAAGCCTCCGCATTTTTGTGGCTTAAGGTCTGACCCAGACAGGACAAAACAAAATTTTGTCTTCAAATTGCAGACGTGTGATGATTTACAGTGACAATGCCAAAAGAGCTATTGACTTATAAAATAGTGACATCCCTTCTTCCAAAGTATAGTAATTGATCATCTATTCTGTTGAAATCACTGTCCTAAATGGAAATATAGCAGTGTACACAACAGGCTCCGCTCTCTGAGAGTGTCCATTATGGATTGGGGGAGACAAACAATAAATACATTAATAAATGCATGTGCCATTTTATAAATATTGTGAAAAAAATTCAAACAGAACAAAGTAAAATACCAAGGTCAGAGAACGGCCCAACATGAAGACACTTCATACAGGTTTTTTCCTAATGCCAGTTATAGCAAACATTAACATCATTTGCATTTTATGGAAGATGAAAATGAGACACATACATTTTTAACTTTTCAAAGTTTCCTGGTACCAAAATGCAAAGTGGGAATTCACAGTGGTATTCTGGCCAGAGTTTTTTTCTGCATCACACAGTCTCATTGACCTCTCAGTACCAGGAATAGTTTTTCTTCATAGAAAACAAGCCTTTTATCCTTAGCCTCATTTGGTTTACAATGGCCGTAGGTATTCCAGCATATACATGCCAGGAATTAAAGAATTGTTTTGAAAAACACATTTGTAAATCAGTACTTCTCTATAAGAAAAACAGCGCATGTCCAGAATGGTAAAGCAGTGCTACATTCAACAAATATTTAGAAATCCCCTAAGGGCTGGTGGCTACAGTGGTAAAAAATCTGCCTGCAAAGCAGGAGACCTGGGTTCGATCCCTGGGTCGGAAATATCCCCTGGAGAAGGGAATGGCAATCCACTCTGGAATTCTTGCCCAGAGAATCTCATGGACAGAAGAGCCTGGTAGGCTACAGTCCATGGGGGTCACAAAAACTCAGACAAGATTGAGCGACTAACACTTTTTCATTTTCACTGCAGTACCAGGCACTGCTCTAGACAACTGACGTGCCACCATATACAAAGTAACTATTGTTACTGTTCTTAGTTCATGTGGCACCTGGAAGTGGGTCAGTCGGTTCAGTTCAGTCACTCAGTCGTGTCCAACTCTTTGCGACCCCATGAATTGCAGCACACCAGGCCTCCCTGTCCATCACCAACTCCCGGAATTCACTCAAACTCATGTGCTTCAGGTCGGTGATGCCATCCAGCCATCTCATCCTCTGTCGTCCCTTTCTCCTTCTCCTCCCAATCCCTCCTAGCATCAGAGTCTTTTCCAATGAGTCAACTCTTCGCATGAGGTGGCCAAAGTACTGGAGTTTCAGCTCTAGCATCATTCCTTCCAAAGAACACTCAGGACTGATCTCCTTTAGAATGGACTGGTTGGATCTCCTTGCAGTCCAAGGGACCCTCAAGAGTCTTCTCCAACACCACAGTTCAAAAGCATAAATTCTTCAGCACTCAGCTTTCTTCACAGTCAAACTTTCACATCCATACATGACTACTGGAAAAACCATAGCCTTGACTAGATGGAACTTTGTTGGCAAAGTAATGTCTCTGCTTTTCAATATGCTATCTAAGTTGGTCATAACTTTCCTTCCAAGGAGTAAGTGTCTTTTAATTTCATGGCTGAAATCACCATTTGCAGTGATTTTGGAGCCCAGAAAAATAAAGTTTGATACTGTTTCCACTGTTTCCCTGTCTATTTCCCATGAAGTGATGGGACCAGATGCCATGATCTTCGTTTTCTGAATGTTGAGCTTTAGGCCAACTTTTTCACTCTCCACTTTCACTTTCATCAAGAGGCTTTTGAGTTCCTCTTCACTTTCTGCCATAAGGGTGGTGTCATCTGCATATCTGAGGTTATTGATATCTTGATTCCAAGTTGTGCTTCTTCCAGTCCAGCATTTCTCATGATGTACTCTTTATAGAAGTTAAATAAGCAGGGTGACAATATACAGCCTTGATGTACTCCTTTTCCTATTTGTAACCAGTCTGTTGTTCCATGTCCAGTTCTAACTGTTGCTTCCTGACCTGCATACAGGTTTCTCAAGAGGCAGGTCAGGTGATCTGGTATTCCCATCTCTTTCAGAATTTTCCACAGTTTCTTGTGATCCACACAGTCAAAGGCTTTGGCATAGTCAATAAAGAAGAAATAGATGTTTTTCTGGAACTCTCTTGCTTTTTCCATGATCCAGCAGATGTTGACAATTTGATCTCTGGTTCCTCTGCCTTTTCTAAAACCAGCTTGAACATCTGGAAGTTCATGGTTCATGTATTGCTGAAGCCTGGCTTGGAGAATTTTGAGCATTACTTTACTAGTATGTGAGATGAGTGCAATTGTGCAGTAGTTTGAGCATTCTTTGGCATTGCCTTTCTTTGGGAAGTGAGTAACAAGCAAGAAAAAAATGGCTTGATTGAAACTCTAATAATGGGATATTATGGAGGAATATGGGAGGTGTACCTAATCTGAATTTACCAATCAAGATCATAGAGGTTAAAGTTAATTGACTCTGTTTGTGTTTAAAAATGTAAACATTTTTGTATTTCTTGTTCAACTACTATTGATTAGCTATCTGGGACAGTTATAGCTGTCTTCCAAAAGTATAAGATAATTTAAAGAACAATGAATTGAATCCAACAACTCTTAACTGGCTGTGCTCTTTAGTAAATTTTTTTTCTCTAAAGCATAGATTTTTTCATCTGTTTTGTGAGACTCTCGATATATAATCATACTTCCTTTTAGCATTGCTGGGAGGAATGTAATGGGATGTAATGGGGTAATGAATGTAAAAAGAACCTTGTAAGTCATGATGTTTATATATAATTATGTTTCACTCTAAAGACTATCATGTCCCACTTGATAAATTTATTATATCTATGCGTGAGGGCATGCTCAGTCATGTCTGACTCTTTATGACCTCATGGACTATAGCTGGCCAGGCTCCTCTGTCCATGGAATTCTCCAGACAAGAATACTGGAGTGGGTTGTCATTTCCTTCTCCAGGGGATCTTCCTGACCCAGGGATCAGACTTGTGTCTCCTGCGTCTCTTGCATTGATAGGTGGATTCTTTAGCTCTGTAACACCTGGGAAACCCTAATGTACCTATGAATATTGTGAAAACTCCTGTGTAAGTCATTACATTATTTATATCAAGTGCATGGTCTTCAGAGAGAAAGCCATGCAAGAGGTGTTATTATGGAGTAGTCACTCAGTTGATGAATTCAGTTGGTTTGGCTTCCAGGGTAGGATAAACAGATCGCTCTAGCTGAGAATGACAAGGAAAGTTTCTGAGGATGGACTAGTTTAGTCTGTGTCATGGGACCTGGGCATTTCGTTTTGTTTTTTGCATGTAATTCTCCAGGTCTTTTCTACTTTACCTCAAAGCGATTTTGACAGTTTCATTAATGACAAAGTCATAGATAGTTAAAAATGTAAGCTTTTGCCTTTTCCCATTTGATGCAGCATTTATTAAATTTCCAGACTTTCTTATGAGGAATGGATGCTGAATCATGGTAAAAAACATAGTGCAAATTATTAATATAAATATTGTAGAAGCACCAATCCTGCAACTTAACATTCACTATATTCTTATGTTGTGTCATACTCTTTTAGTCAACCCTGAGTCAGGAAGATCCTCTGAAGAACATAATGGCAGCCCACTCCAGTATTCTTGCCTGGAGAATCCCATGGAGAGAGGAGCCTGGCCCACTACAGTCCATGGGGTCGCAAGGAGTTGGACATGACTGAGCACACACACACAAGTTACTATAACAAAGGAACATAAATTAGTGACTTAAACAATAGAAATTTATTTATCGCAATTCTAGAGGCTAGAAGTCTAAGATCAAAGTATAGCAGATTATGTGTCTAATAAGTACCAGTTTCCTGATTTATAGAAAACCATCATTTTATGGATGTCTTCATATGGTGGAAAGGAATAAGAGCTCTCTGAAGTCTCTTTTAGAAAAGCATTAATACCATTTATGAGTGCTCCACCCTTGTGGTGTAACCACATACCAAAGGCCCCCCCTTCTAAAACCATCACTTTGGGGGTTAGGATTTCAACATCAAAACCTCAGGGAGACAAACATTCAGACTATAATGCACACACTCTGCTGTTTTAGCATGGGATATCCAGCTGCAGACCCTGAGACAAGCTTTTGAATGTACGCAACTTAATTGGGAGTTGATTCTAGAGAATGTACATATGGGAATGGAAAATGGGACAGGGAAAAAGAACTTGTAAGGTTTGCTGTCAGCAAATCACCACTGTGGTTCCTGGGGGAACCTGGAAGGGATACTAAACATAAACATGAGAGATATTCTACCACGGAAACAGAACTTAAATACCAGCTCCCAGCAGTCACAGTTGAGTCCTAGAGTTAAGGAGGGCAATGCACACTCTGCCCATTTTCAGGGAGAAAATGCTTGGTGGTCATTTAGAACATCAGGCAAGGAACAACAGGTACTTGTAGCTGGAAGTTAGATCATCATTCCAAGAAATGACAATGGGTGTGGATTCATCATTGACATCAAATTACACTTATATTACATATAAATTTTCATAACCCCATGCAGTCTGAGCTTCCCTCCTGGCTCAGATGGTAAAGAATCTGCCTGCATTTCAGGAGATCTGAATTTGACCCCTGGGTTGGGAAGATCCCCTGGAAGAGGAATTGGCAACCCACTCCAATATTCTTGCCTGATGGATTCCATGGACAGAGGAGCCCGGTGGGCTACAGTCCATGAGATCACAAAGAGTTGAACATGATGGAGCAAGTTACACTTTCACTTTCCATGCAGTCAGTAATTTTATCACCCTTACTTTATAAATAAACAACAAAGGTTTATTTTGCTCAGAGTTATACAATAGTAAGCAGAGATGGTAAGTTTCAAACTCTGAGTGTCGTCCTACTTCAAAGCTTTGATTCCTGAATTTTCGCATACATTGCTTACTTGCCGACTAGGGGCTTAGAAAATGTGACTCCTTCTGGAGAATGTCCATGGGCTATTTGGAAGAGCTGTAATGACAATATTTTAATAACCTTTAACAGTTTTGTTTTTTTTTAATGGCAATAGAAACAAATAGTTGCCTAAAGTGAATTAGTATTCACTTCAGTTGCTCAGTCATGTCTGACTCTTTGTGACCCCCCCGACTGTAGCAGGCCAGACTTCCTTGTCCATCATGAACTCCCAGAGCTTGCTCAAACTCATGTCCATCGAGTCGGTGATGCCATCCAAACATCTCGTCCTCTGTCATCCCCTTCTCCTCCTGCCGTCAATTTTTCCCAGCATCAGGGTCTTTTCCAGTGAGTCAGTTCTACTTTTTTTTTCTTTTCTTTTTTTTAATATTCTTAAGTATCTTTCACAGTGTTGATATTATAGTCATATTTTTGTGTCTGCAAGTGTTTGGGACATTGATACAGGGCATTTCTAGTGTATATACATTTTGAAAACTTTTGCTCTTCTAACTGAAGACATCCCAATTTCCATTTCTAAGGCTAGTGAACATTGTGAGTTCAATAAATTTTCTTTATATTTGACAAGCTGAGTTTCAAGTGGATTTCAGAGAAGTCAGGATTTTTAAGGAGAAGTGAGAATTCAAATAATGATAGAATATAGGGCTAAAAAAGGTATAGAGAAGAATAGAAGTCAGTCCAGGTAGTAAAATTTTATAGGAGGATATTTGTGGGAGCAGGACTTTGCAAAGTGCTCTCTAAGAAAATGAGCAAAACAGTTTTATAGAATGGAATTTATGAGAGACATGGGATCTAAGGTCAAAATGCTATATTAAGGCCAGATTGGTGGGCCTCTGAATGCCAGGCTTAGAAGTTTGAATTTTACCTCATCCCTTAAGACCTAGAGAAGACCTTTGCTTCCATAAATAAAAGGACAGCATTTACTTCTTGTTAGTCATTATAGCAGAATTATTGATTTTCTTATGCCAGACTTTTAGGCTTGTTTGTTTATTTTTATAAAAGTAATCCAATTCATTGAAAACAAGTTTAAAAACACATAAATAAGAAAATTAGAAAATAAAAGCCTTACATAAGTTCCAAACAGTTTGATATACCTTCCAAATAAATATACACATGTGCATATCATATACACACATGCATGCAGAGTCTTAGTAAACAAGCACAATCTTCGTCAATCTAAATTTCTTCAAAGAACATCATAAGAATATATTTATATAAAAGGATAATATAATATTTATGAGTTATAGAGATGTTGGTTAAAAAAAAAAAACGCTTAAAATCCACTAAAATTCACAATCCAACAATGGTTCAGATCAGATTAGATCAGATCAGTCGCTCAGTCCTGTCCGACTCTTTGCGACCCCATGAATTGCAGCACGCCAGGCCTCCCTGTCCATCACCAACTCCGGGAGTTCACCCAGACTCACGTCCATCAAGTCAGTGATGCCATCCAGCCATCTCATCCTCTGTCGTCCCCTTCTCCTCCTGCCCCCAACCCCTCCCAGCATTAGAGTCTTTTCCAATGAGTCAACCCTTCGCATGAGGTGGCCAAAGTACTGGAGTTTCAGCTTTAGCATCGTTCCTCCCAAAGAAATCCCAGGGCTGATCTCCTTCAGAATGGACTGGTTGGATCTCCTTGCTCAGCTTTCTTCACAGTCCAACTCTCACATCCATACATGACTACTGGAAAAACCATAGCCTTGACTAGATGAACCTTTGTTGGCAAAGTAATGTCTCTGCTTTTGAATATGCTATCTAGGTTGGTCATAACTTTCCTTCCAAGGAGTAAGCGTCTTTTAATTTCATGGCTGCAGTCATCAACTGTAGTGATTTTGGAGCCCAGAAAAATAAAGTCTGACACTGTTTCCACTGTTTCCTCATCTATTTCCCATGAAGTGGTGGGACCGGATGCCATGATCTTCGTTTTCTGAATTTTGAGCTTTAAGCCAACTTTTTCACTCTCCACTTTCACTTTCATCAAGAGGCTTTTGAGTTCCTCTTCATTTTCTGCCATAAGGGTGGTGTCATCTGCATATCTGAGATTATTGATATTTCTCCTGGCAATCTTGATTCCAGCTTGTGTTTCTTCCAGTCCAGCGTTTCTCATGATGTACTCTGCATATAAGTTAAATAAACAGGGTGACAATATACAGCCTTGTTGAACTCCTTTTCCTATTTGGAACCAGTCTGTTGTTCCATGTCCAGTTCTAACTGTTGCTTCCTGACCTGCATACAGGTTTCTCAACAGGCAGATCAGGTGGTCTGGTATTCCCATCTCTTTCAGAATTTTCCACAGTTTCTTATGATCCACACAGTCAAAGGCTTTGGCATAGTCAATAAAGCAGAAATAGATATTTTTTCTGGAACTCTCTTGCTTTTTTCCATGATCCAGCGGATGTTGGCAATTTGATCTCTTGTTTTTCTGCCTTTACTAAAACCAGCTTGAATATCAGGAAGTTCATGGTTCACATATTGCTGAAGCCTGGCTTAGAGAATTTTGAGCATTACTTTACTAGCATGTGAGATGAGTGCAATTGTGGGATAGTTTGAGCATTCTTTGGCATTGCCTTTCTTTGGGATTGGAATGAAAACTGACATTTTCCAGTCCTGTGGCCGCTGCTGAGTTTTCCAAATTTGCTGGCATATTGAGTGCAGCACTTTCACTGCATCATCTTTCAGGATTTGGAATAGCTCAACTGGAATTCCATCACCTCCACTAGCTTTGTTCGTAGTGATGCTTTCCAAGGCCCAGTTGACTTCACATTCCAGGATGTCTGGCTCTAGGTCAGTGATCACACCATCGTGATTATCTGGGTTGTGAAGATCTTTTTGTACAGTTCTTCTGTGTATTCTTGCCACTTCTTGATATCTTCTGCTTCTGTTAGGTCCATACCATTTCTGTCCTTTATAGAGCCCATCTTTGCATGAAATGGTCCTTTGGTATCTCTGATTTTCTTGAACAGATCCCTAGTCTTTTGCATTCTGTTGTTTTCCTCTGTTTCTTTGCATTGATTGCTGAAAGAAGGCTTTCTTATCTCTTCTTGATATTCTTTGGAACTCTGAATTCAGATGTTTTTATCTTTCCTTTTCTCCTTTGCTTTTCGCTTCTCTTCTTTTCACAGCTATTTGTAAGGCCTCCCCAGACAGCCATTTTGGTTTTTTGCATTTCTTTTCCATTGGGATGGTCTTGATCCCTGTCTCCTGTACAACGTCACGAACCTCATTCCATAGTTCATCAGGCACTGTATCTATCAGATCTAGGCCCTTAAATCTATTTCTCACTTCCACTGTATAATCATAAGGGATTTTATTTAGGTCATACCTGAATGGTCTAGTGGTTTTCCCTACTTTCTTCAATTTAAGTCTGAATTTGGCAATAAGGAGTTCATGATCTGAGCCACAGTCAGCTCCTGGTCTTGTTTTTGCTGACTGTATAGAGCTTCTCCATCTTTGGCTGCAAAGAATATAATCAATCTGATTTCGGTGTTGACCATCTGGTGATGTCCATGTATAGAGTCTTCTCTTGTGTTGTTGGAAGAGGGTGTTTGTTATGACCAGTGCATTTTCTTGGCAAAACTCTATTAGTCTTTGCCTTGCTTCATTCCATATTCCAAGGCCAAATTTGCCTGTTACTCCAGGTGTTTCTTGACTTCCTACTTTTGCATTCCAGTCCCCTATAATGAAAAGGACATCTTTTTTGGGTGTTAGTTCTAAAAGGTCTTGTAGGTCTTCATAGAACCTTTCAACTTCAGCTTCTTCCGTGTTACTGCTTGGGGCATAGACTTGGATTACTGTGATATTGAATGGTCTGCCTTGGAAACAAACAGAGATCATTCTGTCGTTTTTGAGATTGCATCCAAGTACTGCAATCTTTTGTTGACCATGATGGCTACTCCATTTCTTCTGAGGGATTCCTGCCCGCAGTAGTAGATATAATGGTCATCTGAGTTAAATTCACCCATTCCAGTCCATTTCAGTTGGCTGATTCCTAGAATGTCGACATTCACTCTTGCCATCTCTTGTTTGACCCTTTCCAATTTGCCTTGATTCATGGACCTGACATTCCAGGTTCCTATGCAATATTGCTCTTTACAGCATCAGACCTTGCTTCTGTCACCAGTCACAACTGCAACTGGGTATTGTTTTTGCTTTGGCTCCATCCCTTCATTCTTTCTGGAGTTATTTCTCCACTGATCTCCAGTAGCATATTGGGCACCTACTGACCTGGGGAGTTTCTCTTTCAGTATCCTATCATTTTGCCTTTTCATACTGTTCATGGGGTTCTCAAGGCAAGAATACTGAAGTGGTTTGCCATTCCCTTCTCCAGTGGACCACCTTCTGTCAGATCTCTCCACCATGACCCGCCGTTTTGGGTTGCCCCACAGGCGTGGCTTAGTTTCATTGAGTTAGACAAGGCTGTGGTCCTAGTGTGATTAGATTGACTAGTTTTCTGTGAGTATGGTTTCAGTGTGTTTGCCCTCTGATGCCCTCTTGCAAAACCTACCGTCTTACTTGGGTTTCTCTTACCTTGGGCGTGGGGTATCTCTTCTCGGCTGGTCCAGCAAAGCGCAGCCATTGCTCCTTACCTTGGACGAGGGGTATCTCCTCACTGCCGCCCTTCCTGACCTTCAACCTGGGATAGCTCCTCTAGGCCCTCCTGTGCCTGCGCAGCCATGGCTCCAGGTTTCAACAATGGTTAGAAACATAATATTTATATTTGTGGTACAAACTAATGTTTTCCTAAAATCTATCTATCCCACCATCCCAAAGTTAATCCTGATATGCACCTTGAAAAACTGATATGCATCTTTCTTTTCTTAAGAAAATATATGATATACAAAAATATTATGCAATATATATACCCATTAGAAACACATGCATAAGTGTGCATATATACATTTTTAGATGCACACACACACCTATGCATTTTAATGAAATTGTAACTATTTCATACTTCCAGGAGTGAAACTTGCATTTTTCAATGAACATAGCACAGAAAAGGGGTGACTCATTCTTCTTAATGAATGAGTAGTATAGATGCACTCAACTACTTTTCTTACTGTTGAAAATGAAAGTTTTTTCTTACTGTGGTTTTAAGTTAGGTTTATTCTATAAATGTATAGCATCTTTTGGCTATGAGTAGAATGTAATACACTTGTTAGCTCAAAGCTCTGTTCCAAAGTGTGCCTTCCATTTCACCAAATCTCCAAGCAACTTCTTTAGCTCAATAGTCATGTTGATTAACTACATTGAAAAAAAAAGAAAATCACATATCTAGTATGGGCCACAAACTGTGCATGCTGTTAAGAATTCCAACTTTTTTAAGGTTTAATCCCTGCTCTCAAGCAGTAGCAGGTTGAGAAATTAATTAACTATACTGCAAAGTTTTAAATGGATTTTAGAGACTTAGTTTTGTCCCTGATACAACCTAGTCTCATTCATCCCTATGATTCAGATATGCCACAGATTGTTGGAGGACTACTAGTGATCACACACATCATATGCTCTTTATATGGTTAGCAGAGGTGGCAGTTTTTTGTGAAAAAAGTTACCCTAAAACAGAGATCTGCAAGAAGAGTAATTTTTGATTTGTGCAAGTAAGAGATCTGATTGTAGGGTAAATGTAAAGACAGAGGAAAGGTGAAAACATTGTGTTAAGTGTCAAAACTCTGATGTTTTAAAACTCTTGCTTAAAATTCCAACCCCACTACTTTTCAGCTGTGAAACTTTGACAACGTACTTGACCTCCTTTTGCCTTAGTTTCTCCATCTATAAATCCATGATTTTAAAGTTCCATGGAATTTCTGTAAGGATTAAATGAGAAAATTCATGTATGTGCATGCTGTGTGCATGCTGAGTCCCGTCAGCCATGTCTGACTCTTTACAACTCTGTTGGACTGTAGCTGGCCAGGCTCCTCTGTCTGTGGGATTCTTCAGGCAAGAAAACTAGAATGGGTTGACATGTCTTCCTCCAGGGAATCTTCTCAACCCAGGGATTAAACCTAAGCCATTCATGTCTCCTGCATTGGCAGGTAGGTTCTTTACCACTAGTATCTTCTGGGAAGCCCAGTACTAATCATAGTGCCTCACTAAAATGAAGAATAAATGTATAAATGATCTCAATAAATTAAATCAATAAGGTCATTAAATGTTAGCTACTATTTTGTTGGTATTGATTTTATTCATATTATCTTATGGGATTTTGATCAGAAATCGTTTTTTTTTTTTTTTTAACTTGATTTTTAATTCAAACAGGCAATACATAAATACCAAATACAGTGGTCTGAATCTGAATTATGATCATCTCTAGGGGCCTGGAGGGTCAGCCAGAATCTAATGGTTTATGTGGTCAACAATTATGTCAGGAGTTCCCAAGAACATCTCCAGATGCAGTGATTTGTTAGGGAAGTCACAGGAAATCAGTATAATTATACTCATGTCTATAATTGATTATTGAAAAAAGGACAAAAAGCTAGCAAAGTTAGGATACTAAGTTAGCAGATGGGAAAAGCTTATGGGAAAATGTCCAGAGGAAGTCAGCTTCAAGCTTCTGAAAACCTTCTCATAGTGGAGTTGTATCAGACACAAGATTTCTCAAGCAATGAGTTATGATCATATATGCAAAATATTGTCTACTGGGGAAGCTCATTACAGGTTCATCATCAGGGTTTTGATTTTAGGGGCTGGTTATGTAACCACCCTCTGACTCAGGGAAAGGTAGATACGGAAAATAAATCATAATGATTTTACAAAGAGTTTAGGCATGATGAGATGCATATATTAGTTATGGGAAAGGAAAGAAACCTAAGTCCCCAGAGCCAGCTAAGAGCCAACTGTACAAGGAAGCCTTTCTGGGGACAGCAGTCTTGGGCATACTCAGTTAACTTTCTGCAGAGCAATGAAAAAGGAAATATTAACAGTGAAGATACAAGTACATATAACAACAAAGCCACAATGAAGGTAGAAATTTTTGCCACAGGATTAGTGATGTATGACATGTAATATCATATTTATAATAAACTTATCCCCCTAAACTTTTATTCCACTGCCAAGAGGTAACTTCCATATTGGGAAATTAGCTCTCAGGACAAATATTAGTACTCTCAGTCTTGAGCATTTTAAAACCCCACAGCAACAGTTTTTTCATGGATCTTGGCAGCTGCATCTTTCTTTCCTTTTTATTTTTTTTCTTTTTGCCTCTGGAACTGACAGATGACATCACCCTTACAGCAGAAAGCAAAGAAGAACAAAAGAGCCTCTTGATGAAAGTGAAAAAGGAGAGTGAAAAAGTTGGTGTAAAACTCAACATTCAGACAACTAAGATCATGGCATCCAGTTCCATCACTTCATAGCAAACAGATGGGGAAACAGTGGAAACAGTGGCTGACTTTATTTTTCTGGTCTCCAAAATCATTGCAGATGGTGACTGCTACCATGAAATTAAAAGATGATTGCTCCTTGGAAGAAAAGCTATGATAAACTTAGACAGCATCTTAAAAAGCAGAGACCTTACTTTGCCAACAAAGGTCTGTCTAGTCAAAGCTATAGTGATTCCAGTAGTCATGTATGGATGTGAGACTTGAACTATAAAGAAAGCTGAGCGCCAAAGAATTGATGCTTTTAAACTGCAGTGTTGGAGAAGACTCTTGAGTCTCTTGAACTGCAAGGAGGTCCAACCAGTCAATCCTAAAGGAAATCAACCCTGAATATTCATTGGAAGGACCGATATTGAAGCTGAAACTCCAATCCTTTGGCCACCTGACCCAAAGAACTGACTCATTAGAAATGATCCTGATGCTGGGAAAGATTGAAGGCGGGAGGAGAAGGGGATGACAGAGGATGAGATGGTTGGATGGCATTACCGACTCAATGGACATGAGTTTCAGTAAGCTCCAGGAGTTAGTGATGGACAGGGAGGCCTGGCGTGCTGCAGTCCATTGGGTCGCAGAGTCCGGCACAACTGAGCGACTGAACTGAACTGGAACTGACAGTTTCAGCCTGGGAATCATAAATAGAGGTGGCAAGTGAGTACCAATGCAGTGGTGCCTTTGATAAGTATTTCCTCAGACAAAGTCACAGCTGGAAGAACAGGGGAAAGGAATATTATGGGGACAATAGAACAGCCAAGAGTCAATGTGGGATTAACCTGAGCCAACTCACCGGCAACTCTAAAACCATGTGAGAGACCCCGAAGGAGGACTGGAGTTTCTGAGAAACTGGTGAAACTCATTTTTTCTTATTCCTTTTTCCCTGGCTTTGTGTATTATTCAACAAAATTATATTGAGCATGTGTGTCAGGGAAACGTATGTTGACAATAAAACTGAATCAGACAGTAGAACTCCCTGCCTTCACAGAGTTTACATTCTGATAAATACAGATTTTAAATATATTCTGTATTTGCTAAATAGATCTTTTATATTTATATTCACATCATATAAAATTCTCAAGAGAACAAAGCTAAGAATGGTAACAATTCTTTCCCTAGAAAACTCTTGCATACTTATGATTAAGGGGTTTTCAAATCACCTTCAAACAAGATAAAAATAGTACCCTGTTTTTATTTCACCATTTTAGCTTCATGGTAAAATATTTACTTACTCTATCCAAACAAGGCACTGGAGTTTGGCAAGACTTGCTCTTAAATGGTCCATTCAGTTCTTCATTGATTCATTAATTCCACTGAATTCAGTTACTGGATATTTATCAAGTACTTAATTAGAGGCACTGCATATTCAAATACATTTATTTAATCACCTACTCTAGACAGTGCCCCAAATCTGTAATGAATTCTGATATGAATTCTGTTCTTCTCTTTAAAAATTTGGGACAGTTTCTCACTTTTATAGCTCCTGGCACTTCTCCCTTCCTTCAGGATTTCTCAATATGCAGTGACAGCTGCTCAGGTATCACCTTGGCGGTTCCTTCAGCATCCAGAGATATGATTCCTGACTCTGCTGTATGAATGAATATATAAGTGCAGACTTCCTGTAAATGTGGCATTCAGAACCATCACACCCAATGACACTCCCTATCATTGGCTACCAATGAATTTAATCAGCAATATCTCCATAATAATTTTGACTCATTCAAGAGTGATTTTGTATCACTCATGATACATCTCTAATTCGCCATCATGGCCTTCTAGATTGTTGCAGCCAATATCTGTTGCTGAGGAGGGAGGGGGGAGGCAAAGCAAGTGCAATTCACATGTGACAAGCTGAAATAGGTTGTCAACAGATTTTTACAAGGACACTGTCAAACATAATTGGAAGCAATATGGCAGGGCTGTTGATTCTTGGGAACTGACATCTGCAAAGTGGCTAGTTGTCAATCTCAAGCCACGTGCCTCTGCTAGAGAGGAAAGTACAAAACTTCCTGTAAGGAAAGAAAGAAAGGAAAAAAAAAAAAAAAAAAAAAAACAGCTTTGGGAAGGAAGAGGACTGTTTAGCCATAGTTGTTTTGTGTTACTTACTGAAGGTACACAAAACAAAAAGGTCTCAAGGTCACATGCTTGTTATATCTATGATGTAACACACATTGTGTTACTATCATTGCCATAGATGGGCAAAATGCAAATTAAGTAACTGACCTTGAAATGGCATACAACCACACACACATACACACATTTTTGGTGTATGATTTTGGATTATAGTTGGAAAAACCCTAAAATACACTGAACATTCCTGAACAGGATAGAAGACCTGAGTGTTTTTACTGTTATTTCTACTTACAATGGGATCTTGGATAGGTAGATTCACCTCTTTACATCTCTATTTTTTCACTTGTAAAATGACAAAATTGGCTGCAATATATATTAGTATTTTCCCCAACCATTTTTTCTAGTCCTTATGTTTATTTAATTAATACTTCCAGGCTAAATATATAGATAAATATAGATTTATAGGTAGACATAGATATCTAAATTATGGGCTATCACATAAGTCTTACTTGTGTTTATAGTGCTTGTGAAATAAGACACAATCACGAACACTTGTGTGATTGGGAAAGGAAAATAAGTTAGTGTTAATCCCTTAGTCATGCCCAACTCTTTGTGACCCCATGGACTGTAGCCCACCAGGCTCCTCTGTCCATAGAATTCTCCAGGCAAAAGGAAAAGAAAGAGAGAAATAAACAAAAGAGTAGAAAGGATGTAAAGGGCAAAAACCAAAAGAAACACATGAAAGTTTGAAAATTCCTGGTGGCTCAGATGGTAAAGAATCTGCCTGCAATGCGGGAGACTCAGGTTGGATTCCTGGGTCAGGAAGATCCCCTGAAAAAAGGAATAGTTACCCCTCCAGTATTCTTGCCTGGAGAATTCCATGAACAGAGGAGCCTGGTGGGTTACAGTCTATGGAATCACAAAGAGTCAGCCACAATTGAGCAGCTAAACACTAAACACTATGAAATTACCTGACTGCCAGTAAGAACGTCATAAATAGTACATATTTGCTGATTTTAGATGATCTTGAGATTAAAAGGAGGCATTAAATGTTAGAACATAACAACAAGTTTGAAAGTTCATGAACATGGCTTGTGTTAAAAACAGACTATAACCTGCTTTTATGGTGGATTCATTACTAGTGTTGAAAGAAAGTTGAAGCTCCTAAAAGTACAATTAGCAAATAATGCCATCAAAACATATGACACTCTCTGTGGATGAATAATCATCAATGGAATGATAATGGGCAGACTAAACCCATTTCTTTACTATTCAACAAACAGCAGTCAAAACGTAAGCATGTAATGACATTTTTCAATGCTTAATAATAATAGTAGTAATACAGGCATAGCTTGCTATATTTTGCTTAGCTTTATTGCACTTCACAGATGCTACATTTTTTACTGATTGAAAGTTTGTGGCAATCCTCACTGAGCACGTTTCTAAGCACCATTTTTCCAACAACATTTGCTCACTTCATGCTTCCATGTCATATTTTAACATTTCTCCCAATATTTCAAATTCTTTCACTCTTGTTACATGTGTTAAATGTGGTATGCTATGATTGGTGATCTTGATAGCACAACTGCAATTGTTTTGGAGCATCATATACCACACCCATGTAAGACAGCAAACTTAATAAATATTATCTTTGTTCTAACTGCTCCACCAACCAGATATTTCCCCATATTTTCCCTTCTCTTCATGGCTCACTATTCCCTGAAACATGACCGAATTAAAATTAGACCAACTAATAATTTGACATGACCTCTAAGTGTTCAGCTGAAAGGAAGAGTCATATATCTCTCACATTCAGTCAGAAGATAGAAGTGGTTAAATTTAGTGAAGAAGGCATTTTGAAAGCAAAGATAGGCCAAAAGCTAGGCCTCTTGCACTAAACAATTAACCAATTTTTGAACACAAATGTAAAGTTCTTCAGTTCAGTTTAGTTCATTCACTCAGTCGTGTCCAACTCTTTGTGACCCCACAGACTGCAGCACACCAGGCCTACCTGTTCATCACAACTCCCAGAGTACCCAAACTCATGTCCATTGAGTCGGTGATGCCGTCCAACCCTCTCATCCTCTGTCATCCCCTTCTCCTCCTGCCTTTAATCTTTCCCAGTATCAGGTTCTTTTCAAATGAGTCAGATCTTCATATCAGGTGGCCAAAGTATTGGAGTTTCAGCTTCAGCATCAGTCCTTCCAATGAATACTCAAGACTGAT
Organism: Bos javanicus; assembly: GCF_032452875.1. Taxonomy (NCBI): domain Eukaryota; kingdom Metazoa; phylum Chordata; class Mammalia; order Artiodactyla; family Bovidae; genus Bos; species Bos javanicus. The sequence continues at coordinate 107,746,525 of NC_083873.1, forward strand.
CTCCTTTAGGATGGACTGGTTGGATCTCCTTGTAGTCCATGGGACTCTCAAGAGTCTTCTCCAACACCACAGTTCAGAAGCATCAGTTCTTTGGTGCTCAGCCTTCTTCACAGTCCAACTCTCACATCCATACATGACTACTGGAAAAACCATAGCCTTGACTAGACAGACCTTTGTTGGCAAAGTAATGTCTAAAAAAAAGTTCTTAAAGGAAATTAAAAGTGCTACTGCTGTGAACATACAAATGATAAAAAAGCAAGAGAGCACTATTGCTGATAAGGAAAAAGTTTTAACGGTCTAGATAGAAGATCAAATCAGACACAATTTTTCCTTAAGCCAAAGCTTAATACAGACAAGTCTCTAACTCTCTTTAATTTCATGAAGGCTCAGAGAAGAAAAGTTTGAAACTGGCAGAGCTTTTTTCATGAGATGTAGGCAAGAAGCCATCTCATAACATGGAAGTGCAAGGTGAAGCAGCAAGTGCCAGCACAAGAGCCACAGCAAGTCAATCAGAAGATCTAGCTAATACATGAAGGAGGCTACATTAAACAACAGATTTTAAGTGCAGCCAAAACTGTCTCATATTGGAAGAAAATGCCATCTATGACTTCATAGCTAGAGAGGAGAAGCCAATGCCTGGCTTCCATACTTCGAAGGACTGCCAGACTCTTGTTAGGGGCTAAGGCAGCCGGTGACATTAATTTGAAGCCAATTCTCATTCACTTTACTGAAATCTTAGGGCCCTTAAGAATTACATTAAGTCTCTTCACCTGTGTTCCATAAATGGGACAAGGCATTTGGACTGTCTGTCCAACATGGATATGGACTCTCTGTCCACAATATGCTTATTAAATATTTTAAGCCTCCTGTTGAGACCTACTATTCAGAGAGAAAAAAGAAAAGAAAAGCTTATTTTCCAAATACAATTGCTCATAGATATTCAAGCTGAATTTAGAAATGGCAGAGGAACCAGAGATCAAATTGCCAACATTCGTTGGATCATAGAAAAAGCAAGAGAGTTCCAGAAAAACATCTACTCCTGCTTTATTGACTACCAAAACTTTTGACCATGTGGATCACAATACACTGTGGAAAATTCTTAAAGAGATGGGAATACCAGACCACCTGACCTGCCTCCTGAGAAATCTGTATGCAGGTCAAGAAGCAAGAGTTAGAACTGGACATGGAACAACAAACTGGTTCCAAATTGGGAAAGAAGTACATCCTGCTTATTTAACTTCTATGCAGAGTACATCATGAGAAACGCTGGGCTGAATGAAGCACGAGCTGGAATCAAGATTGTCAGGAAAAATATCAATAATCTCTGATATACAGATGACACCACCCTTATGGCAGAAAGCAAAGAAAAACTAAAGAGCCTCTTGACGAAAGTGAAACAGGAAAGTGAAAATGTTGGCTTAAAACTCAACATCCAGAAAACTAAGATCATGGCATCACTTCATGACAAACTGATGGGGAAAGAGTGGAAACAGTGACAGACTTTATTTGGGTGGGGGGCGGGGAGCAAAATCACTTGCAGATGGTGACTGCAGCCATGAAATTAAAAGATGTTTGCTCCTTGGAAGAAAAGTTACGACCAACCTAGATAGCATATTAAAAAGCAGAGACCTTATTTTGCCAACAAAATTCTGTCTAGTCAAAGCTACCATTTTTCCAGTAGTCATGTATGGATGTGTGAGTTGGACTATAAAGAAAGCTGAGCACTGAAAAATTGATGCTTTTGAACTGTGATGTTGGAAAAGACTCTTGAAAGTCCCTTGGACTGCAAGGAGATCCAACCAGTCCATCCTACAGGAAATAGGTTCTGAATATTCATTGGAAGGGCTGATGTTGAAGCTGAAACTCCAATACTTTGGTCACATGATGTGAAGAACTGACTCATTGGAAAAGACCCTGATGCTGGGATATATTGAAAGCAGAAGGAGAAAGAGACTACAGAGGATGAGAGGGTTGGATGGCATCACCGACTCAATGGACATGAGTTTGAGTAAACTCCAGGAGTTGGTGATGGATAGGGAGGCCTGGTGTGCTGCAGTCTATTGGGTCACAAAGAGTCAGACACAACTGAGCGACTGAACTGAACTGATTATTTCAAAGATATATTTTGTGAGACTATCACTGCTATAGATAGTGATTCCTCTGATGGAGCTGGGCAAAACAAACTGAAAACTTTCTGGAAATAGTCACCATTCTAGATGTCATTAATTCATGATTCTTAGGAAGCCATCAAAATATCATTGTTAACAGAAGTTTGGAAGAAATTAATTCCAACCCTTATGGATGACCTTTTGGGATTCAAAATGTCTGTGTAGGATACTATTGCATTTGTGGTGGATAGAGCAACAGAACTAGAATTAGAAATGGAGACTGAAGACATGACTGAATTGCTGCAATCTAAGGATAAAGCTTTAACATATGTGAAGATGCTTCTTATGGATGAGCAAATATTTTTATTTTTTTGAGATGTAATCTATTCCTGATGAAGATGCTGTGAAAATTGCTGAGATAACAACAAACAATTTAGAATATTACATCAATTTAGTTGATAAAGCATTGGCAGGTTATGAGTAAATTGACTTCTATTTTTGAAAGAATATTCATTGTGGGTAAAATTTTATCAAAAAACATTGCATGCTATAGACAAATCATTGGTGGAAGAGTCAACTGATGCAGCAAATATCTTCACTGTCTTATTTTAAGATACTATCACAGACGCCCACACCTTCAACAACCACCACACTGATCAGTCAGCAGCCATCCACACTCTAACAGCAAAGACCCTCTAGAAGCAAGAAGATTATGACTCTCTGAAAGTTCTGGTAATTATTAGCATTTTAAATATTTTTACTGAAGTGTACAAACTTAATAAGTTACAGATTGTGCAAATTTACTTTTATATACACTAAAAAAAAAGTTGTGTGACTCACTTTAGTGTGATATTTCATTGCAGTGACCTGGAACTGAACCTGCAGTAATCCTGAGATATGCCTGTATTATTAGAAACCACTCAAGTCTGTGCAGCTTTCATCCTTAGCAGATATGGGATACTTGGACACTCTTTATGTATGTCCAAGTATCATTTCAACATGCTAATAGGTTTTCTGCTTAGTTTCAGATTTTCTGTCCCTGGTGGTTACTTTCTAGCCATACATAATCTTAAATAATAATATGGTGAAGATTCTTCCAAAGTAAGTTTGACTGCCTGATTTGTTAATGGTGCCTGGTTTAAGAATCTAAGATGGCAAAGTTTTCCATTTGCTTCAACTTATCTACACTCAACTCTCACATCCATACATGACAACTGGGAAAGAGAGTTGGATCATAAAGAAGGCTGAGCAGAAAGAATTGATGCTTTCAAATTGTGGTATTGGGTCTTGACAGTTCCTTGGACAGCAATGAGATCAAACCAGTCAGTCCTATAGGAAATCAACTCTGAATATTCATTGGAAGAACTGATGCTGTTGCTGAAGCTCCAGGACTTTGGCCACCTGATGCGAATAGCCAACTGATCAGAAAAGACCCTAATGTTGGGAAAGATTGAGGGCAGGAGGAGAAGGGGATGACAGAGGATGGGATGGTTGGATGGCATCACTGAAATGGATTATAAATTTGAACAAATGAAGGATAAAGGAGACTGGCCTCCTGCAGTCCCTGGGGTCACAAAGCGTCAGACATGACTTAACAACTGAATGAAAATAACATCTACATTCAATGCCATTAGCCCTGGTCCTACACTAACCATATCTTGATTAGATATGACAACTTAATCTCAGTCATCAGGTGACATTCTGCCCCCTCCTGAATGGGTAGGAATGAAAAAGGAAAGAGGAGGGAAGAGATGGGGAAAATAAACAAGAAGTGTAGGTTTAAAAGTGGAATGTGAGCCTGTCTCCATTTATGGATTTATGACCAAATTAGTGATGAGATTAGAGATGAGTAAGGTTTACATAAAGGAATTTTCAACTCAACACTCCATTCCTTGGTACTCATTTCAATTTAATTTTATCTGTTCATATATTTCAAAACACACACAAAACTAGTCTCTTGGTTATTGCTCTTTATTGGGTATCTGTTAATTTACACAATGTCTGTTTTTTTCTTTTCTTTTCTTTTAAATGTCTGTTAGATTTACAAATTTCCCAGTGTATAAAAGGGTACCTGATAACATTCCTTCTGATGTGTGAATGAGTAGAAAGTACTCACATACTCCACCCAGCTTTCTAATCACTTTATGAAAGGTCTATTTGACTTAAATGCCCTCTTTTAGAGGCACAGAGTTATTGATTTCTATCTTGAATACATCCTTCATGTTATCCTTTCCTTAAAGAAAGAAACATACAAGCGCTGGCATTTGAGGAAAACCACCTGAGAAAAATACATATCAATAGGCCTGAAGAGGAGAGAGAGAGTACAATCATGACCATTGTACTTTCATTTCAATAGTGAAAACTGTTTACATTGCAGAAGCATCTTAGAAATTCTTCAATTGAAAAATGGTTAAATAAATTATGACTATTCATAATATGAGACTTTATTCATTCAGAGCCAAGTTCTTCATTAGGCTCAGTAGGCATGATGCCCAGAGACCTCACACACGCTTTAATTTTAATTTCTTTGAAAATAAGAGCAAATTAATATAATAATAATTATATAATAAGTATTATATCCTAGATTATATTCATTCATATACCAATATAGTCAAAAGGATCACTTATAGCATTACTTTTTACTCTAGAAAGGGCCCATGAGGACAAATTTTGGTAGAGCCCATGAATGTCACACGTAAGCGTGGCTTTCAGCTGTTAAAAGTACTGATGTATATTTATATATGGTGCAACGCTAATATTTCCAAGGTAACTTAACAAGCTCACCAGCAATATTTTGAACAATAAGAATATTATTCGACAAAATATCTTAAAGACAGCATAATTTTATATGTAAAGTATATAAATACAAAAGCCATCTGAAAGAAAGCATACCGAGCTTAAAAATAATAGATACACAACAGGCAAGTGGCTTGAGTATGTGTATGAAGGGAGCCTTTAATTTTGTCCTTATATTCTTAAATATTTCTTCAATTATCTCACATCAGGTTGTGGTTTGGAATGCTACTAAAAGTTCTCTAAAATATACTATTCTGCTTACTTTTTTGCATAGCAAATTGAATTAAAACTTGGCACTTAAAGTGACATTTCTTCTTGTGTTCTCAAATTCTGAAGTTCAGCAACTTGGACAGAGTACAGCAGAGATGTCTTGTCTCTGCTCTGTCATGCCTGGGGCCTCAGCTTGAGCAGATTAAAGACTGAATATAGCATGATGGTTGGGGACTAGAATTATCCAACGTGTTTGGTGTTGGGCTGGAAGAACTGAGGACTAGCTCTGCTGACAGTAGTGCACGCATGTGGTCTCACTCCGTCACTTGGCTTTCTCACACAAGGCAAACTCAGGGCAGCTGCACTGTCTAAATAACAGCTGGGGCTTCAAGCCATAATGTTCCAACAGCTAAGGCAAAAGCTCCACCGCCTTTACAACCATACTTTGGAAAAAGTAATGTCACTTTTGCCATATTCAAAGCAATCATCTGCCTCCCTTCCCAAATCTGGATGCTTACACTAAAAAGAGTATGATAGTACTGTCATGGGGTCTTTTGTACATAACAACTAGCCATGATCTGCCCTCTGATCATGAAAATGTAAATTCTCCTAAAATACAAAAATATTCATGCCCTCTGCTAAGATTCCTGAGTTGTGTTCCCTTATGGCATCAGCGATAAGTCTAGGATCCCAGCATGAAAATCAGGTCCATATTCAGGTGAAACGCCTTCTGAGTGCTAGATCTAATACAGTTTCTGTTGCTCAGTCCCTCAGTCATGTCTGACTCTTTGTGACCCCATGGACTGCAGCATGCCAGTCTTCTCTGACCTTCACCATCTCACAGAGGTTGCTCAAACTCATGACCATTGAATCATTGATGCCATCCAACCATCTCATCCTCTGTCATCCCCTTCTCCTCCTGCCTTCAATCATGCCCAGCATCACAGTCTTTTCTAATGAGCTGGCTCTTTGCATCAGGTGGCCAAACTATTGGAATTTCAGCTTCAGCATCAGTCCTTCTAATGAATATATATGATAGATTTTTTTAGGATTGACTTGTTGAATCTCCTTGCAATCCAAGGGACTCTCAAGAGTCTTCTCCAATGCCACAGTTCAAAAACATCAATTTTTGGCACTCAGCTTTTTTTAATAGTCCAACTCACATCCATACATGATTACTGGAAAAACCATAACTTTGACTAAATGGACTTTTTTTTGCCAATTAATGTCTCTGATTTTAGTATGCTGTCTTGGTTTGCCATAGCTTTTCTTCCAAGGAGCAAGCATCTTTTAATTTCATGGCTACAGTCACCATCTGCAGTGATTTTGGAGCTGAAAAAAATAAAGTATATCACTTTTTCCATAGTTTCCTCATCTATTTACCATGAAGTGATGGGATCATATTCCATGATCTTAGTTTTTTTAATGTGTTTTAATCTAGCTTTTTCACTCTCCTCTTTCACTTTCATCAAGAGGCTTTTTAGTTTCTCTTCACTTTCTGCCATAAGGGTGGTGTCGTCTGTGTATCTGAAGTTATTGATATTTCTCCTGGCAAACTTGTTTCAAGCTTGTGCTTTATCCAGCCCACCATTTGGCATGATGTACTCTGATTTTAAGTTAAATAATCAGGGTGACATATACAGCTTTGACTTACCCTTTCCTAATTTGGAACCAGCCTGTTGCTCTTTGTCTGGTTCTAACTGCTGCTTCTTGAGCTACATTCAAGTTTCACAGGAGGCAGGTAAGGTGGTCTGGATTTCCCATCTCTTCAAGAATTTTCCAAAGATTATTGTGATTCACACAGTCAAAGGCTTTGGAGTAGTCAAGGAAGCAGAAGTAGATATTTTTCTGGAATTCTCTTGCTTTTTCTGTGATCCAACAGATGTTAACAATTTGATCTCTTGTTCTTCTGCCTTTTCTAAGTCTAGCTTGAACATCTGGAAGTTCTAGGTTCATGTACTGTTGAAGCCTCACTTGGAGAATTTTGAGCATTCCTTTGCTAGCATGTGAAATGAGTGCAACTGTGCAGTAGCTTGAACATCTTTGGCAATGCCTTTCTTTGTGATTGGAATGAAAACTGACCTTTTCCAGTCCTGTGGCCACTGCTGAGTTTTCCCAATTTGCTGCCACATTGAGGGCAGCACTTTCACAGCACCATCTTTTATGATTTGAGTTACCTCAACTGGAATCCCATCATATTTACTAGCTTTATTTGTAGTGATGCTTACTAAGGCGGACTTGACTTCACGCTTCAGGATGTCTGACTGTAGGTGAGAGATCACACCATCGTGGTTATTTGGGTCATGAAAATCTTTTTTGTATATTTCTTCTGTGTATTCTTGCCACCTCTTCTTAATATCTTCAGCTTCTGTTAGATTCATACCGTTTCTATCCGTTATTGTGCCCATCTTTTCATGAAATATTCTCTTGGTATCTCTAATTTTCTTGAAAAGATATCTAGTCTTTCCTATTCTGTTGTTTTCCTCTATTTTTTTGCAATGATCACTGAGAAAGGCTTTTTTTTTTTTTTTTGTCTCTCCTTGTTATTCTTTGGAACTTTGCATTCAGATGGGTATATCTTTCCTTTTCTCCTTTGCCTTTCAATTCTCTCTCTCTCTCTTTTTTATTTCCTCAGCTATTTGTAAGGCGTCCTCAGACAGTCATTTTGCCTTTTTACATTCTTTTTCTTGGTGATGGTTTCTACTACTTAAAAAAAAAAAAAAACAAAAAAACATAAGCTAAACAGAAAAGGAAAGTCAAGAAAATGAAATGGCAATCCACCTAATGGGAGTAAATACTTGCTAACCCTATATCAGGTGAGGGGTTTATCTCCAAAAGTTATAAAAACTTCTACAGTTCATTCACAAAAATGCAAATAAATAATATAAAATGGGAAAAGAACTTAAACAACATCTCTCCAAAGAAAACATGCAAATAGCCAATAAGTATATACAATGTTCCTAAATATCATTAATCATCAGGGAAAGGCAAGTCAAAACCACAATGAAATACCACTTTATCTTACCCTGTTAGCTTGTCTGTTCTCAAAAAAGAAGAAAAAAAGAGATAGCAAGTGTTGGTAAAAAGAAAGTGGAGACCATATGCACAGTTTGTGGGAATGTAACGTGTTGCCATCACTATGGATAACTATATAAAAGTTGCCTTAAAATTTAAATACAAAACTATCATTTGTTGTTCAGTTGCTCAAATGTGTCTGACTCTTTGTGACCTCATGGACTTCAGATCACCAGGTTTCTCTGTCCTTCACTATCTTCCTGAGTTTGCTCAGACTCATGTCCACTGAGTCGATGATGCCATCTGACAACACCATCTTCTGTTGCCCCTTTCTCCTCCTTCCTTCAACCTTTCCCAACACCAAGGCCTTTTCCAGTGAGTTGGCTCTTCACATTAGGTTACCAAAATATTGGAACTTCAGCTTTAGCATCAGTCCTTCCAATGAATATTCAGAACCAATTTCCTTTAGGATGGACTGGTTGGATCTCCTTGTAGTCCAAGGGACTCTCAAGAATCTTCTCAAGTACCACAGCTCAAAAGCGTCAATTCTTTGGTGCTCAGTCTTCTTTATGGTCCAACCCTCACATCCGTACATGACTACTGTAAAAAACGTAGCTTTGACTAGATATCTTTGTTGTCAAAGTGATAGCTCTGCTTTTCAACACACTGTCTAGGTTTGCCATCACTTTTCTTCCAAGGAGCAAGCGTCCTTTAATTTTACATCTACAGTCACTGTCAGCAGTGATTTTGGAGCTCAATAAATTAAAGTCTTTCACTGTTTCCATTTTTTCTCCATCTATTTGCCATGATGCAATGGGACTGGGCACCATGATCTTCATTTTTTGAATGTTGTTTCCTTAAATATTAGAGTTGAATTCAAAAGACTCCAATCATAAAATTGAAAATAAGATTATTGTACATTCCAAATCATTTTTCTTATACCACTCTTCAAATATCTACAGTTTCATGCTAAACTATGCATGTTTAAAATTGATACATAATCTCCCAAATACTTTATCTAAATTAATGTTCACTTATTTCTAAGTTCCATTTCTTTTTCAATCTCTTGAAAGATTAAATGAATGCTTTCATCTATGTCAGTGTTTTCTCAGTATTTCACTTGATTATTAGAAATTTAGAAGTCAAAGCAATCATAATATGGATTTATTCTTTATTTTCCTTCCCATTTCTAGATTTGTCCTCCTTAACTGTTAATCAGTGAAGCAAAGTGGATGTGGAGAGGAGGAAAACTATATACTTCTTTTCCTGATTCAATTTCTCTCTTTTGTTTTCAGTTGTTTCAATATAGCAGCTTTTTGATCTTTCAGAACTTACATTTTTCTCTTGTGGAAACTGGGCTAAAAAGACCTGGCATTTCAATTTTGAATGAATGATTAATGTGAATTGAATTTTGACCTCTCCCTGCCCACTCAAAAAAAAAAAAAAGCTGATTGCTTCTCCCTCAGTACTTTATTATGTGACAGCATTTAGGGATAGGGTATTAAAGAGGTGATTAAGGTTAAATTAAGCCACTCGGGTTGGTCCTAATCCAATATAAAAAGTGTAAAAAGTGAAAGTGGCTCAGTCCTGTCTGTCTCTTTATGACCCCATGTACTGTACAGTCCATGGAATTCTCCAGGCCAGAATACTGGAATGGGTAGCTGTTCCCTTCTCCAGGGGACCTTCCCAACCCAAGGATCAAGCCCAGGTATCCCAACTTGCAGGCAGATTCTTTACCATCTGAGCCATCAGGGGAGCTCAAGAATACTGGAGTGGGTAGAGGTTCCCTTTTCCAGGGGATCTTCCCAAGCCAGGTATCCCACATGGCAGGCAGTTTCTTTACCAGCTGTAACACCAGGGAAGTCCAAGATGGCTGATGGCTTTATAAGAAGTCAGGGCACAGACATATGCAGAGAAAAGACCAACACACAGGAGAGACAGCTATCAACAAGCCAACAAGAGAGGCCTCAAAGAACCAATCCTGCTCACACTTTGATATCAGGCACGAGGACTGTGTAATAGCACATTTATGTTGTTTAAGCCTTCTAGTCTGTAGTATTTTATCAGGCAGCTGTAGCAAATGAATACAGCAAGGATGCATGCCTGCTAAGTCACGTCTGACTCTTTACAACCCTATGGACTGTAGCCAGCCAGGCTCCTCTGTCCATGGGATTCCCCAAGCATGAAAGCTTGAATGGGTTGCCATTTCCTTCTCCAGGGGATCTTCCTGACCCAGGGAGTGAACCCATGTCTCTTAGGTCTCCTGCTTTGGCAGGTGGATTTTTTAACTACTGCTGCCACCTGGGAAACCAACAAAGATGACTTATCCTAAATTTAGGTTTAGATAACAGCACATCCAATAATATCAAAGGTAAGTTTTCTTCCATTTCTTCTCTTCCTGGAACCTCTTCCTTGAAATCTCATGAACTTAAAACCTGTAAGCAGTTTGTTTTCAGATTTGCAAAGCCGTAGGCTTTTTTTTTTTTTTTTTTTCAGATTTTCTGCCTCTTTTTAAAACCATGATAACTATTTTTAATTTTTTCTTATAATGTTTCTTAAATTAAAATCTATCAGTTTCAGGTCCCACTAGGATCTTTTCAGCCTAACAACATTAGTGGTTGCCTGTGTGAAATTGCCAATGAAATTGATACATGCTTCCTACTCTAATAGTTGTATTTACCTCTTGGTGAGTGTGCATTTATCTTCCAAATGTTAATGGGTCTTATGCATCTCCCTTTCCAGGGAGACTATAATCTCACACACTGTATACAGATGCTCAAGGAAGGAAAACCACCTTTCATGCTGGTCACTGCACTTAATTTTCTCATTTCCAGTGTATCTGAACAGGCATTTCCAGAAGCCAGGTGGCTTGTGCTGTCCCACAACAGAAGTGATTACTTTCCACTGTCTCACTTGAATAATGTGCTAATAGAAAACCAAGTTATGGATCTCTAGATCCAGGACAATAATAAAATCATAATGATACTGTTAGCAATCTGGCCCCAGTGCTGGTTCCTTCTCCCAGAGAAACACTGTCACAGAAACAGGAAAACTCATCAATCACAAAAATCACACAAGAGCCAAGCTAACCAGCTTAAATTCACACACAACCTTGCAGATGAGGCTGAACTTCACTGCTGGGCAGTGGTTTTTCTTAGAAAAATCCAATTAGTGCACTAATTGATATGACTGCCCCTTTCTGAGCAGATTCCAGGAAGTATGAGCTTATGTGATTTTGCAAGGTCACACAGATAAGAGGTAGGATCAACATCAGAGCAGAGTTCAATGCTGCCTCTCTGACAATTGCGTCTTATGGTTTAGGAGTTCAATGTGTGGCTCGATCTAATGTTTGTCCACCTCAGATATTGTAAACAAGCAGGAAAAACAAATAATTGCCTATAGAGAGAGCAGTAAAATAAGCCAGTTAGCCAGCTAAAGTTAATGGGTAAGCCCTTGATTCCTAAAGAGCGTCTAACCTCTTATAACTATGTAATTGATACCTATAGAAAATCATGATTCTTCAGCTTGAAGAATAAGAGAAAGGTAGAAGTCCAAGTTTCCAAGTAATAGGTACTACCTACTATACAATATAAAGAAATAGAGGAAAACAACAGAATGGGAAAGACTAGAGATCTCTTCAAGAAAATTAGAGATACCAAGGGAAAATTTCATGCAAAGATAGGCTCGATAAAGGACAGAAATGATATGGACCTAACAGAAGTAGAAGATATTAAGAAGAGGTGGCAAGAATACACATAAGAACTGTACAAAAAGATCTTCACGACCCAGATAATCATGATGGTGTGATCACTGACCTAGAGCCAGACTGGAATGTGAAGTCAAGTGGGCCTTAGAAAGCATCACTACAAACAAAGCTAGTGGAGGTGATGGAATTCCAGTTGAGCTATTCCAAATCCTGAAAGATGATGCTGTGAAAGTGCTGCACTCAATATGCCAGCAAATTTGGAAAACTCAGCAGTGGCCACAGGACTGGAAAAGGTCAGTTTTCATTCCAATCCCAAAGAAAGGCAATGCCAAAGAATGCTCAAACTACCGCACAATGGCACTCATCTCACACGCTAGTAAAGTAATGCTCAAAATTCTCCAAGCCAGGCTTCAGCAATACATGAACCATGAGCTTCCAGCTGTTCAAGCTGTTTTTAGAAAAGGCAGAGGAACCAGAGATCAAATTGCCAACATCTGCTGGATCATTGAAAAAAGCAAGAGAGTTCCAGAAAAGCATCTATTTCTGCTTTACTGACTATGCCAAAGCCTTTGACTGTGTGGATCACAATAAACTGTGGAAAATTCTGAAAGAGATGGGAATACCAGACCACCTAACCTGCCTCTTGAGAAACCTATATGCAGGTCAGGAAGCAACAGTTAGAACTGGACATGGAACAACAGACTGGTCCCAAATAGGAAAAGGAGTACATCAAGGCTGTATATTGTCACCCTGCTTATTTAACTTCTATGCAGAGTACATCATGATGAGAAATCCTGGGCTGGAAAGCACAAGCTGGAATCAGGATTGCCAGGAGAAATATCAATAACCTCAGATATGCAGATGACATCACCCTTATGGCAGAAAGTGAAGAGGAACTCAAAAGCCTCTTGATGAAAGTAAAAGAGGAGAGTGAAAAAGTTGGCTTAAAGCTCAACATTCAGAAAATGAGGATCATGGCATCTGGTCCCATTACTTCATGGGAAATAGATGGGGAAACAGTATCAGACTTTATTTTTTTGGGCTGTAAAGTCACTGCAGATGGTGATTGCAGCCATGAAATTAAAAGATGCTTACTCCTTGGAAGGAAAGTTATGACCAACCTAGACAGCATATTAAAAAGCAGAGACATTACTTTGCCAACAAAGGTCCATTTAGTCAAGGATATGGTTTTTCCAGTGGTCATGTATGGATGTGAGAGTTGGACTGTGAAGAAAGCTGAGCACAGAAGAATTGATTTTGAACTGTGATGTTGGAGAAGACTTTTGAGGGTCCCTTGGACTGCAAGGAGATCCAACCAGTCCATTCTGAAGGAGATCAGCCCTGGGAGTTCTTTGGAAGGAATGATGCTAAAGCTGAAACTCCAGTACTTTGGCCACCTCACGTGAAGAGTTGACTCATTGGAAAAGTCTCTGATGCTGGGAGGGATTGGGGGCAGGAGGAGAAGGGGACGACAGAGGATGAGATGGCTGGATGGCATCACCGACTTGACGCACACGGGTTTGGGTGAACCCCGGGAGTTGGTGATGGACAGGGAGGCCTGGCGTCTGCGATTCATGGGGTCACAAAGAGTCAGACACGACTGAGAGACTGAATTGACTGAACTGCACTGAACCATACTATTAATAACTGAGGGTTGGACACGACTGAGCAACTTCACTTTCACCTTTTACTTTCACGCATTGGAGAAGGAAATGGCAACCCACTCCAGTATTCTTACCTGGAAAATCCCAAGAGAGAGGAGCCTGGTGGGCTTCCATCTACGGGGTCGCACAGAGTGGACCCGACTAAAGCGACAATAGCAGCAACAGCATGGAGTATATAATCTTATGAAGTGCAAACTCTATCACTAACAGTGTTGTTGCTATATTTTTTTTAAATAGTTATAAATAATCCCTTGGACTAGTAGTTTAGAATTCCATAGACAGCGGGCTCACACTGAATTACTTCAAAAATGAATACGTCAGGTGGAATCTCTTTTAACATGACTACCGATAAAAACTGAGTGACCGAGAAACTAAGCACACACCAATAAAAACAAATCATTATGTCAGTGTTTGGTTTTCTCAAAATATGGCCAGTTTTAGAAAAAAGAAAAATCATTGATACATCTGTTGTTGTTGTCCAGTTGCTAAGTCATGTCCAACTCTTTGTGACCCATGGATTGTAGCACGCTAGGCTTCCCTGTCCTTGACTGTCTCCCAGAGTTTGCTCAAACTCATGTCCATTGAATTGATGATGCCATTCAACCATATCATACTCTGTAGTAATTTTTGAAAGCAATTTATAGTTCATGCATATGTACTCAGCTGCTTCAATCATGTCCAACTCTTTGTGACCGTATGGACAATAGCCTGCCAGCTTCTCTGTCCGTGGGGTTCTCCAGGCAAGAATATGGGAGTGAGTTGCTTTGTCCTCCTCCAGGGGATCTTTTCTAACCCAGTAATTGAACTTGTGTCTCCTGAGGCTCCTGCATTGCAGGCAGCTTCTTTACTGCTAAGCCACTGGTGAGTTCTCTATAGCTCATGCAGTTACCTCACATATGAGAATTTTATACAACGTATTTTTGTTGAATGCTTATTCCATGCCAGACCATGTTCTATCTGCTAAGGAAACAGCTTTGAACAGAAATCCTTTGTTCTCATGGTCTAGTAAAAAAAAAAAAAAATAGACAATACTTTCAAATATCTTTTGATATTGATTTCTAACATAATTCTACAATAATAAGAAAATAGATTCTGTATGATATCAATAATTTTAGACCATGAAATGTTTGCACCTTGCCTTATTTCCCTGGATACTTGCCAGTGTCTCCTAGTTTATAGTCTATGGGAATTTTAATAGAAGTAGTATCTTGCTGTTGCATAAAACTGTATAAATCTTAATTATCTTTAATTGGTTCATAGTGTTTTCAGGTCTACTGTATCCTTCTACTTTTCTGACTATTCATTCTATAAATTGTTGACAGCTTGGTATTGAAATTCCAACTAAAATCTTAACTTATCTACTTAAAAAATAATTGTAATATATAGTGGAACTATATATAACTTGGTTCTGTATTTTCCAAGTCTCCTGTAAGTGTGCTATCATACTTTCACAATTTAAAAAAATAAAAAAATATATAAGAAAGAAAAAAGTGTAAAATGTTGTAGCTAAAATGAGTCAGAGTAGGGGACAGCTACTGGACAGCTAATGGGACAAGCATGCTATTGGTGAAGGGACCTTATTCTTGTGACTTTAATTAGATTAGTCAGGGAAAAGCCCACCACTAAAGTGATATTCAGGCAGAGACCTTGAAAGTATGGAATCAAGCTATATTGATATCTGAGCCAAGAGTGTTCCAGGCAATGTACAGACAAAGTACTAAAGCCCTGAAGTGATGTGCTTGGTGTGCTCAAAAAATTGAAAAGAAGTCCATGTGGTCGAAGGGTAGAGGAAAGCAGAGAATAAGAGGCAATGGATTAGCTTTGAGCGGGGGATGTTATGAGATTGTTTAAGTCCTTGTAAGCTGATTGTTAGGCCTCTGAATGCCACTCTGGACAGAAAAGTAACATGATTTACTTGTTAAAAGGATTCCTCTGCTTCTGTGTTAAGAATCAACTACGTGGAACAAAATTGGCATGAAGGAGACAGTTAAAGCACCACTGTCATCCAGGCAAGGGGTGCTGATGGCTTGAACAAGGACAACAGTGATGTTGGCAAGAAGTGGTTGGATTTTGGATACATTCTGAAGACAGAACCAACAAGCTTTCCTGACAGATTGAATGTAAGGTACAAAAGGAAGAGAAGAAATAAGAACGATGTCAAATTTGTGATCAATTAGAAGAAAGAAATTTCCATTTATTGAGAGAAGAAAGATGGGGGAGGTGAATTCATTGGAGGAAGTTAGTGATAAGGAAAGGCATGTTCTCACAAAGTATTTTGAAGGAATGGGTCTAGGTTTACAAACACTTTGGGTGAAAATAAGAGAAGATGAGTTTAAGAAAAGTTGACTTGGCATATATTGAAGTTCTGAGAGAAGCTTCTTGGAATGAAATGTGCTTACACTAAGGTATACAGGATCAGTAGGATTTATGGACGGGAAGAGGAGCCCAGGGTGAGGGATCTACAGAGAAGCCTAATGGGTCTTTATCCAGAATCAGGATAAACCATGGTGCATCAAACACAGTCTGCCATAGCCTTGGCTTTGAAAAGGTGAGTTTCTTCCAATGCAATTAATGTATTAGGGAACAGTTTGAGCATGAGTGAATTTTGCATTTGCTTTAAGTTCAGTTCAGTCGCTCAGTCGTGTCTGACTCTTTATGACCCCAAGAATCGCAGCATGCCAGGCCTCCCCGTCCATCACCAACTCTAGGAGTTCACTCAAACATATGTCCATTGAGTCGGTGATGCCATCCAGATATTTCATCCTCTGTTGTCCCCTTCTCCTCCTGCCCCCAATGCCTCCCAGCATCAGAGTCTTCCAATGAGTCAACTCTTCGCATGAGGTACCCAAAATATTGGAGTTTCAGCTTTCGCATCAGTCATTCCAATGAACACCCAGGACTGATCTCATTTAGAATGGACTGGTTGGATCTCCTTGCAGTCCAAGGGACTCTCAAGAGTCTTCTCCAACACCACAGTTCAAAAGCATCAATTCTTCGGCACTCAGCTTTCTTCACAGTCCAACTCTCACATCCATACACGACCACTGGAAAAACCATAGCCTTGATTAGACAGACCTTTGTTGGCAAAGTAATGTCTCTGCTTTTGAATATGCTCTCTAGTTGGTCATAAATTTCTTTCCAAGGAGTAAGCGTCTTTTAATTTCATGGCTGCAATCACCAAATGCAGTGATTTTAGAGCCCCCCAAAATAAAGTCTGACACTGTTTCCTTATATATTTCCCATGAAGTGATGGGACCAGATGCCATGATCTTTGTTTTCTGAATGTTGAGTTTTAAGCCAACATTTTCACTCTCCTCTTTTACTTTCATCAAGAGGCTTTTTAGTTCCTCTTAGATTCCAGCTTGTGCTTCTTCCAGCCCAGCGTTTCTCATGATGTACTCTGCATAGAAGTTAAATAAGCAGGGTGACAATATACAGCCTTGACATACTCCTTTTCCTATTTGGAACCAGTCTGTTGTTCCATGTCCAGTTCTAACTGTTGCTTCCTGACCTGCATATAGGTTTCTCAAGAGGCAGGTCAGGTGGTCTTGTATTCCTCTCTCTTTCAGAGTTTTCCCCAGTTTATTGTGATCCACACAGTCAAAGGCTTTGGCATAGTCAATAAAGCATTTGCTTGGGTGTGATTTTTCTGTGAGAAATGCACAATGTAGGATGTACACCTGAATGCAAAAAAAGCACACCTCCCTGCACCAAGCTGTGTAGGAATACACAACATGCATACATACAACATCTCAAGAATCTGCCAGCCCCCCCAGTCCAACCTGAGTGCCTTGGGCCACACTCTCCCTCCCACATCTGGTGTGACATCTTTCCCTTCCATTCTAGGTGACTCTCCTTCCTCCTCTTGACAACTGTTCACAATCAGTACCCTTCTCATCCTCACATCTGCAAACACACTGCAGGTCTCTGTCAAGGTCAAGTTTCATTTTTTCGTAGCATTTATGCATCTCTTAACCATGTGGCAGATGTAAAACTGTATTCCCATTTTTACTAGATTTCTGTCTTCTAGCATTTACTAGATTCTGTCTTCAAGCATAGATTTATGCTTGTCCCAAATGAAATGTTGGTGTTTTCTGTGCGCCTAGCTGCATCTTGGTAAATAATCCACCTGCAATGCAGAAGACCCCGGTGTGATTCCTGGGTCAGGAAGACCCCTTGGAAAAGGGATAGACTACCCACTCCAGTATTCTTGGGCTTCCCTAGTGGTTTAGCTGGTAAAGGATCTACCTGCAATGTGGGAGACCCAGATTTGATCCCTGGGTTGGGAAGATCCCCTGGAGAAGCAAATGGGCCACTCCAGTTATCAAGGGTCTTGTTAGACACCATACGTTGTTTAGATTTTGCCATAAGATCAATTATAAACCATGAAGGATAGTTTGCTTATAATTGAGAAAGATCACATGCAGTATGGAGATTAGCCAAGAGGAGAGGGAGACTGTAGTCAAGAAGCTCAGTGAGAAGTTTGTTTCTTCAACACAGGCTGGAGGAGATGATGGTTAAATAGGTGGCAGTGTTGACGGACAGAAGTGGACTGAATGGAATCAAGTCTGATTGTTTTTGCGCTCACAGACTACGCGTCTGTTTTATATCCACAGATCAAGGAAAACAGTCAAATCGAAGAATATGAGCCTGAATGTTATCTACTTCCATCTACACATTTCAGTATCTCCCCTTAGTTCCACCTTTTTTTTGCACTTAATTCTGCAGAGAAGTAATGTGATTATTAAGGAAACAAGTCCCTGATAATAATAACATACACTGACTTTACAGTTTTCAAACCTAAAGATTTTGGTGCCAATTAATCCATCCACATAATACAGATGATAATAATATTCAGGTGTGTGTTCATTGTGTGTGAAACCATCTTTAAATGCTCGTGAAAGACTGCCATGTGATAAATACTGTAAGGGATATACTTATTATTTTATTGTACAAAAATGTTTTGTATTCACTTTATCATTCCATCCTCATAATAACCTTTGAAAATAATTTCAGTTCTTTGCATGAGGAAGTGGAGGATCAAGAAGTCATTCTTTTGCTCAAGGACACTACCAAGTGACAGTCTAGTTCCTCAAACTGAGTGTTCAGCCTTCAACTCCACCCACTGTTCTACTCTAAACCCCCTGAAATAGAGGGATTAACACCTGAGACTTGCTGAGCAAGTGAAGAACATCCCTTGTGTTGCTCTGACAACAGCTCTGCTTCCCTCCTTAGCTCCTTCCCAGGCTTCCATTTGCCTGAGCCACCCTACAGCAAGCATCTGATGAGCTCCACAGCTCCCAAGCCCATTATACCATTTTTAGGTTTTATAAAATTAGACTTTGTGAAGTTCTTTCAGGAAAGTTCCTTAATCCTTCAGTCAGTTTCACTCTGCCATGATAATTAGCACAGAGTAGATTCAGCCTCAATGATCTGATTTCAGCCCACACTGTATAAAACCCAAATCACATTTCCTATAATCTAACCCCACCTATTTCAGAGAATCAAAGATAATCTTTCTTTCTTTCTTTTTTTCTTTCACATTCAAGGCACAAATAAATGGGAAACATTGACAATCCCATTGCCTTTTCAGGCACTGATTCAAAAATACACCTAAATCTTAGAGAAAGTCCTCAAAGCAGAGATTCACTATTGAAAGCCTCAACCCCAAAGGTCTCATTGCAGAATAAATTACCTTTTGGGACTCTCTTAAGCCCCCTTGCTTGTTTCATATTCCAAGCAATTTCCTCTCGCTTCATCCTGGAGCAAAACAAAATATTTTGATTCTGTTGACCTGTTCCATAAGCAAGTCTGTATGTAGAAAATAGCTTCATAAGAGCCAAGAGATTGAACTCTGAAAAAGTCACTCCAAGCAGAAAAGCCACCTGGTGGCTGAAGGGAAGGTGGGTTCTCTAGAGAAAGGGCTCTGTCTGGAACATATTGCTTGTTTCTCATATGACAGCAATTCTAGGGAACACTTAGACACTAATTTCTTTTGCCACCACATTTTATTATTTGTTGATTATGCTCAGGTAAGTTAATTAGTAAGGAGATAATGAAAAACTTGAAGCTCATGGTTAAGTGAAGGGGAGAAGTTCAAGCATAATGGGGATTTTAAGGGTTTTCAATTTCCTTCCATTTTGGAAGACCGTGAAGAGCCATTTCCTTCCCCTCTGCCTAATGCCGTTAAAATCAGGAATTAAAGCAAAGGAAAATCCATCAGGCTAAAATCCACTTTTTGCCTGCATGCCAAAGGACATTTTCAATGGCTCAGGAATAAAGCTCAGCAAAGTTTTCTTTCTTTGATGTGTTTGCTTGATTTATTACTGAAGCAGCCTAAGGGGATTTAAGCAGAATTTAACATATACAAATAACAATCTTTCCAGCCAGAAAAATCCTAAAATCCTAGAAAAATAAGTTTGCTGTGCCCTGCATGACAATTGGATGACAGATGATCAGGAAAACAGGGGCTGACACTTCTAGCCATTTGAGTCTTGTTGAGGAAAGACATTCAGACTCAAGCCCGCCCACAGTGGGATCAGGAGAGGGGACATGAAGATCTGAGAGGTGTTCTGTTTTGGGAGCTTGAAAAATGAGAAGGGTAGGTGACATGGCGCTGGAGAGAGAAAAGTGGTGGTTGGGATACACAGGGTCCTGCCAACATCACTGCAGTGCAACATGGAGTTATGACAGTGTTTAAAGACGTGGGGTTGGAGGGAGTGATTACATTTATTGCTTTTATTATTATTATTATTATTTTGACCATGCAGTGTGGCTTGTGTGATCTTAGTTCCTTGACCAGAGATCGAATCTGGGCCCTGGCAGTGAAGGCACTGAATCTTAACCATTTGACCACAAGGGAATTTCCCCCACCCCCACCCCAATCCCTTTTTTTTTTTTGGCATATCTATTACTTTAGAGATCATTTTGTCTCATAAATATAAATGCTTGAAGAGGGAAATAACTCAATAAGGGGAAACCCATTTAAAAGAGTAATCTAGAAAGATAAGCTTATAATGCATGTTAATTTCCTAGGGCTGTGGTAACAAAGTACCATAAACGGCTTGATTTAGACAGAAATTTATAGCTTCGCAGTTACAGAGGCTATAAGTCTGAGATCAAGGTGTTTTAGCAGGGCCCTGCTCTCTGAAGGTACAGGGGATGGTCTGTTTAGGCTTCTTTAGTGGTTTCTGGTGGCTTTTGGAAATCTTTAGTGTTTTTAGCTTGTAGGTGATCTTTGGCTACATGCTGCATACATCTTTGTATGTGTGTGTGTTTGTATCCAAATGTCCCCCTTTTTAAACAACACCAGTCCTATTAGATAAAGGGTCCAACCTGCTCCAGTATGACCTTGTCTTAAGCAGCTACATTTGCAACAACCCTGTTTCCAAATTAGGTTTCATTCTGAAGTCCTGGGGGGTAGAACTGCAACGTATGAATTTTTGTTCAGGTATAAAAATTCAGCTGATAACAAAGTGTTCCATAAACAAAATCACAAAACTATTAGCCAGTGGTCTAGTCAAGGCTATGGTTTTTCCTGTGGTCATGTATGGATGTGAGAGTTGGACTGTGAAGAAGGCTGAGTGCATAAGAATTGATGCTTTTGAACTGTGGTGTTGGAGAAGACTCTTGAGAGTCCCTTGGACTGCAAGGAGATCCAACCAGTCCATTTTGAAGGAGATCAGCCCTGGGATTTCTTTGGAAGGAATGATGCTAAAGCTGAAACTCCAGTACTTTGGCCACCTCATGAGAAGAGTTGACTCATTGGGAAAGACTCTGATGCTGGGAGGGGTTGGGGGCAGGAGGAGAAGGGGACGACAGAGGATGAGATGGCTGGATGGCATCACTGACTCGATGGACGTGAGTGTGAGTGAACTCCGGGAGTTGTTGATGGACAGGGAGGCCTGGCGTGCTGTGAATCATGGGGTCGCAAAGAGTCGGACACGACTGAGCAACTGAACTGAACTGAACTGAAGGAAATTGTAGAGACGAAATATTCTTTCAGAGAAAGAAAACAATGAAGGAACACAGGAAGAAAAGAAGGAAGGAAGGAATGGAGAGAGAGGAAGGAAGGGAGAGATGGAGGAAAAAGGAGAGAGAGAGGAAAGTTGAAGGATACAAGACAGTTTTGTTTTCACATTTGTTTGATTTTTTGTTTGTTTGTTTAGCGTCAAACATTGTAGCAATTGAGAAACTCAGCATAAGGGTGGCTATGACTCTTCACAACCATTGTGTCATGAGTCACAATACCTATGAGGTATAAAGAAAGAAGGTAAGCTAAACTATTCAATGTGTGTTCACTTCCCACCTTTTTTTTTTTTTATATTACATCAATATCATTATTAGACATCTAAGACCAAGGATGTACAAAACTGGAGTTATGCAGATTAGTTGAAATAAAGTTCTGGGGCAGGAGGGGAAGATAAAGATACTAGGAAATGACATTAACTAAAGGACTTACTGAGAAGCAGCTACTTTACAGATGTTTTTCTCATACTTTTCTCTGTTTCATCCCCTCATGCCTACCCTCCCACTCCACATTCTTTCTTTTATTAAAGGGCTATCTCCCCTTGCCAGGCACTCTGCTGGAGGTAAGCAGTACAGAGCCATGTCCTCATGCAGATGACAAGTAGTATGTTTATTTACCCTGTGTCTCTGGAGAAAAAAATGAAGGTCAGAAAATATAAGCAATGCTTCTAAAGTCTTGCCTCTGAAAGACACTAGATGTGGAATTTCACTACACTGCTGTTCTCCCAACGATCCTCCTCAGTTCAGTTTACTTCAGTCGCCCAGTTGTGCATGATGCTTTGTGACCCCGTGGACTGTAGCACATCAGGCTTCCCTGTCCATCACCAACTCCTGGAGCTTGCTCAAACTCATGTCCATTGAGTCGGTGATGCCATCCAACCATCTCATCCTCTGTTGCCCCATTCTCCTCCTGCCCGCAATCTTCCCCAGCCATCTGTCCCTATAAATACACTGATAGATACCCCGTGGCCCCTCTCCGGGAAGACAGAGCAAAGCTTTAAAAAGGGAGGAGTTTAGCAGAGAAAGGATATGGGACATAGGTTTTGGTTAGAAGACAAGAGATCTCTTTAAATAATATCATGTATGAAACAAGTCGCCAGTCCAGGTTCGATGCACGATACTGGATGCTTGGGGCTGGTGCACTGGGACGACCCAGAGGGAGGGTATGGGGAGGGAGGAGGGAGGAGGGTTCAGGATGGGGAACACAGGTATACCTGTGGCGGATTCATTTTGATATTTGGCAAAACTAATACAATATTGTAAAGCTTAAAAATAAAATAAAATAAATAAATAATTAAATAGTCCTTTCTATTTTTCCTCTTTTCCTTTCAACTGCAGAAGAAGAATTTTGATATTAGGTATGTCAGGAGCCTGGAGGGTTTTCTGATGGGAAGAATGTGAAGCTGGATGTCTAGAGTTAGTTCCATGTATAAGAAACAGAATAAATTAGTTTTTTTTTTTTTCCTTCCTGGTAGTCAGTCCAACTCACTCTTGTATCAAAGAAGCAGGATTTCATGGTTTTAACTTTCCAAAGGGCTGAAAGGATATACTGTGCTGTCTATTGGGGAGTTTGGGAATGGGAATGGGGGATAATCCAGGAAAGTTTGTGATTTTTAGTCTAATGCTTTTATAAAATTTTATAGAGATAAAATGGTAAGTGGATATAAAATCATAAGGAATTCCTATTGAGTTGCCATCAGTTTTGTGCAATGAAGACTGTTTTGTCAACTAAAATCGTGAACAAAGATGCAATCTAAAACTGAGGACTGTAAACACACGAAGCATCATATATAATGCATGTACATATATGTATATATGCACAGATACATGCATATAGATGCATATGAAGTGAAAGTCACTCAGTCATATCTGACTCTTTGCAAACCCATGGACTATACAGTCCATGAAATTCTCCACGCCAGAATACTGGAGTGGGTAGCCTTTGCCTTCTCCAGGGGATCTTCCCAACCAAGGGATCGAACCCAGGTCTCCTGCACTGCAGGCAGATTCTTTATCAGCTGAGCCACAAGGGAAGCCCATGGATGCATGTATGTGGGTGTTTATATAAAATTCTGCTACCAATTTTCCTATGGGAACCTGGGTCCATAGCAAATTTCTATTGGAACTTCTGGATCTGTTTCTCCTTTTTTTTTTAATCTCCGCTAAATCTGGAATCATTCATTCTTTGTAAGAAAACAAGAAGTGGCAGACTTGAGTGAGCAGCTATAGAAAGTGGACCTGCCGTTGTCCACAGGGTCATTACACTTCTGAGAGTGAACACTGCTATTGAGGCAAATATTAGGGATACAATCTCAACACACGGATCTGGGAGGCTGGCCACCTGTGCTATTATGTCTCCCAGGTCTTTACTCCTTTAGAATTACTTTATGTTTTATTTTACTTTCTTTCCTACCACCCCTACCCCAACCAAAGCAAGATGTAAATGCAGAGGATGGGAACTGGCCAGAGGACTAAGTGACTAGAATGCTCTCAGGTCATCCCAAACCTCTGACTCTGCTTCATTACATTTGAACTATATTCCAGCTTCTGGTCTCTCCCTTAAGATGAGTTATTCCTGAACAAGGTTTTTCTTTTCTCATATAAATAAAACTCAATTACCTCAATGGCTCTCCAAGATGGTTCTAGACTATTGAAAACTAAATTTACCTTCAAACTGAAGAAGAAAAGAGAGAACACTGTATAATTTGGGAAAAGAGCAGGTGTTTTAAAGTCAGGCTAACATGGAACTGCATCCTGGTCCATCTGTTTTTCCATTGTGAACGTGTTTTAAAGTGGAGAAAATATCAAACAGGGTATTTGTGCAGTAAAAAATGTGATGTTATATTAGATGTCAGGAACATGGCTTCATCAATCAATAAGTTTAAATACAATGTTGTAAAATTATTATTCAGCCAAACGGATTAGCTTAATGTTCTATTCTTGAAGTTACACACGTTGACATTTGCTAGTGCTGATTTATAATTTACTTCCATCTGGTGGGGAGAGGTCAAGGAGGAGGGGTGAGTGTGATAGAAACTGCAGTAAGAATGAGATCCTAAAAAATCTAATTTCTTCTAATGAGAACAGTGAGGATGATTCTGAATTAAAACACCAATTTTCATACAAAAGATCCTATACTTATAAATTAAGTCCCAATTTTATTAAAATAAAGAAATAAATGAGTATTTAATAAGCTAAGTAACATTATCCAGGTTAAAAAAAAAAAGTCTCACTCAGTAGCCTAATCCATGTATAAGACTTAAAGTTTTTGGATAACATTTTGCATGGATGGACCCTTTAAAGCTTTGTAAAAGCCCTTTAAGACAGGTACGTCTATAATGCATATAGCTTTGCCGCATATACAACTGCAAAAGGCAATTGAGAAAGGTAAAGCTCATAAGACTTAAAGTGTTAGACCAAAGTCATTTCAGTAGTAAGTTAAGGAAACACCACATATCTTTTTGGTTCATGCTTCTGTATTTTTAGAACTACATTAGTAAAACTGATTGAACAGTTGTGACATTGAAGCATTAAATCAATTATGCTGGATAATTTAGACCTTGAAGATGTGGACTGTATCTCTTTTGTTTACTATTTTATCCCCAGGTCCAAGCACAATGCCACATATGTAAGTTCTTAGTCATATTTGTTGAACTGATGACATAATGAGATCATTACTAAGTCAGCTTATATACTTCACAATTTATCAAAATTGCCTGTAAGTGAACACTGATTTTTCAAGTAGCAACAATTTGAGAACAGGTCATTTTGAATTTGTGCAGGAAATGTGTATGTGTGTGTGAGCACACACATATGCACTGACATGTGTGTGTCCACGCAAAATGAAGGGGTAGTGGTATTGCTGAACTAGGATGAGGGACTAGGGATCACAGAAAACATCATGGGAAACAACGTTAATGTAAATTAAACATCATACTATTATCTTTAAATTATGTTGGGAATTGTGCTCCACCAGATAGCTTATGTGTATTTGGGATTAGATAATATTAGAGCTTTCTTAGTGACTCAGCAGTAAAAAACCTGCCTACAATGCAGGAGATGCAGGTTCAATCTCTGGGTTGGGGAGATCCCCCAGAGAAGAAAATGGCAACCCGCCCCAATATTCTTGCCTGGGAAATCCATGGACAGAGAAGCCTTGCAGGTTATAGTCCATGGGGTTGCAAACAGTGGCACATGACTGAGCATGCACACGATATTAGAGCAGACATCAGTTCTAATGAGATGGATGAAACTGGAACCTATTATACAGAGTGAAGTAAGCCAGAAAGGAAAACACCAATACAGTACACTAACGCATATATATGGAATTTAGAAAGATGGTAACAATAGCCCTGTGTATGAGACAGCAAAAGAGACACTGATGTATAGATCAGTCTATGGACTCTGTGGGAGAGGGAGAGGGTGGGGAGATTTGGGAGAATAGCAGTGAAACATGTATAATATCAGGTATGAAACGAGTCGCCAGTCCAGGTTCGATGCACGATACTGGATGCTTGGGGCTGGTGCACTGGGACGACCCAGAGGGAGGGTATGGGGAGGGAGGAGGGAGGAGGGTTCAGGATGGGGAACACAGGTATACCTGTGGCGGATTCATTTCGATATTTGGCAAAACTAATACAATATTGTAAAGTTTAAAAATAAAATAAAATTAAAAAAAATAAAGATCATTTAGTCAAGGGCTAAAGAATGAAGCTTGCCCATCAGCTGTTTTTGTAAATAAAGTTTTATTGGAGCACAACTGTGTCCATTCACTTAAATATTATCTATGACTATTTCCACAGCAAAATGCTGAACTGAGTAGTTTCAACAGAGAGCATATTGCCTAAAATATTTATATTAGTATGTGTTTGCTGACTCATGATTTGTTATAGTCCACACCTCTCATTTAGCAGATTGAAAGCCTGAGCCCCCCATGGATGACAGGACCTACTCAAGGTGACACAGTCTTAGAGGAAGGTGAGAATCAGAACCTGAATCTCTTCACTGCCATCCATTAGCACCTTCTTTTGCCACAATGCATCTCATCATCCTAAAGAGTTGCACATCACAGACAATTAATTCAACTTTGTTATAAGATGCAGTCAAATTCACTTATTTTATGAGAAATAGATATTATCTATCAATCTATTTAGATAGATATATATCTATTCTATATCACCTATATCTATATGTAGTGGTGTGTGTATGTGGTTTTTATTGTATATGCAAAGTCCGACATCTAACAGCTGTTTTGTAACATCTGGCACACAAGAGGACCTGGGACCAGCAAACCCCCAGGGGAAGCTGCAACATCATTAATCGAGCTTATAAAAGCCAAGCTGGAAACTGTCACAAAATCACACAAAGTTTCATAGAAAATTGATCTGAAAAAGATGAAGCTACACCAATAGCTCAAAAGCCAATTGTATTAAGATGCCAGCTAGCTCTTTTCCTTTAGGGGATTTTTCATAAACATGAAAAATAAATGTATGTTGCTCAGTGGTATATTGTAGAAAATGGGGAGGGTGTGGGTTCATAATAGAAGATATGGGAAATTTGGGTAGTAATAAGAACACCAGTGTTTTACAGGAGGTATCTGAGTCATCTTGTCCTTATGGGGTGGAGAGTGGGGATTGGCAGTCAAAAAAGTCAAATGAGGACAAAAATGACAAAACTCTCATTGAACCTCTATTGGGAAATGCACACATTATGGAGATATGCAGAATGGCAAACAAACTATGAAAGACCCCAAAAAGCCAAAGAAGAAAGTAGGTTTCCCTAAAAGTGAAAGAGAATCAAGGAAAACAATTAAATAATACAAAGAACTAGTATCCGAGAGCCAGGGTTGCAAGAGGAAGGGAAGTGAGGAGTTAGTCTTGATCATCATGGCAGTTTCAGGCACATGCCTCAGGAGTGTTTGCACTGGACAGCGGTGCCTGAAGGGCCAGAGGAAGGCCCGCCAAGAAGATGAATGTAAGGAAATACTACTTTCATCTAAGGATTTCCTGACAGTTTCTCATTAATTAACAAATCAAGGAATCACTTCATAACCAGAATATTTCTGCTACATTGTGGCAGATCTGTGTGAGTATGTGATACTTCCTGATAGCATTGTTTTCATTGGTAAATTAACCCTTTCCCAATCCATGTCAGTATGCCATGGATATTGAACTAAATCTCTACTTCTAATCAGCAGGGTGACCACTGATCCAGGTTAGCTATCATAGTTGGAGTAGTTAATTGCAAAGATCTGAACAAACTCTTTCTAAAGCAGCAAAGAATGAATTATTTTTGTTATTAAGTGCCACAACGGATCTCTAAGAGTACCATAGGGTAATTTATTCATAGGGATGAAAGGCCAGAAATGAAGCCCAAAGACATGACTGCTGCTGCTGCTGCTGCTAAGTCGCTTCAGTCGTGTCCGACTCTGTGCGACCCCATAGACAGCAGCCCACCAGGCTCCCCCATCCCTGGGATTCTCCAGGCAAGAACACTGGAGTGGGTTGCCATTTCCTTCTCCAATGCATGAGAGTGAAAAGTGAAAGTGGAGTTGCTCAGTCGTGTCCAACTCCTAGTGACCCCATGGACTGCAGCCCACCAGGCCCCTCCATCCATGGGATTTTTCAGGCAAGAGTACTGGGGTGGGGTGCCATTGCATTCTCCGAAAGACATGACTACACAAGTCTAAATCCGTGATGGCAATAGCTGTACATGTCATGGATGCATTCCAGATAACACCTGCTCCCTGCCTTTGCTCGGAAACAGTGTCAGACTTTATTTTTGGGGGCTCCAAAATCACTGCAGATGGTGACTGCAGCCATGAAATTAAAAGACGCTTACTCCTTGGAAGGAAAGTTATGACCAACCTAGATAGCATATTCAAAAGCAGAGACATTACTTTGGCAACAAAGGTTCGTCCAGTCAAGGCTATGGTTTTTCCTGTGGTCATGTATGGATGTGAGAGTTGGAC
Organism: Bos javanicus; assembly: GCF_032452875.1. Lineage (NCBI taxonomy): Eukaryota > Metazoa > Chordata > Mammalia > Artiodactyla > Bovidae > Bos > Bos javanicus. The sequence goes on from NC_083873.1 coordinate 107,775,022, forward strand.
TGTGAAGAAGGCTGAGCACTGAAGAATTGATGGTTTTGAACTGTGGTGTTGGAGGACTCTTGAGAGTCCCTTGGACTGCAAGGAGATCCAACCAGTCCATTCTGAAGGAGATCAACCCTGGGATTTCTTTAGAAGGAATGATGCTAAAGCTGAAACTCCAGTACTTTGGCCACCTCGTGCGAAGGATTGACTCATTGGAAAAGATTCTGTTGCTGGGGATTGGGGGCAGGAAGAGAAGGGGACGACAGAGGATGAGATGTCTGGATGGCATCACTGACTCGATGGACGTGAGTCTGAGTGAACTCCTGGAGTTGGTGATGGACAGGGAGGCCTGGCGTGCTGTGATTCATAGGGTTGCAAAGAATTGGACAGGACAGAGCGACTGAACTGAACTGAACTGAGATTAATTTAATGTGGATGAACCTGACAATTAAATATATACTCATGCCTCATCCCTGGATTCAGAGAGGCTAGAAAAGGACATTCTAGAGGCTAGAAAAGGGCACATAAAAGGAGAAGCTGTATTCACTATATAGGGAATTCTCTAGACAAAAGAAGAATCCTCAGAGAAATGGAATATCTGTAAGACATGGTGATTATTTGCTACCCTGTCTGATGAGAGGGCCCCATCTCTCCAGGACTAATATTATATGAAGGTGGAAATATAAGATAAATGAGACTTGAGTACGTAGTATCTATGTTGAAAGTTAACGGTTCACTCTTCTCAAATCAGGAATTATAAGTACCACATACAATTGGACCTGCTGACTGTGTCACGCTGACATGCTGCAGAAAGATCAAAGGATGGGGCTCATAGAGAGGAAAGTAGAGATAAGAGATGCAGTAAAAGGCAAGAAGGTGACTGTGTCACAAACACCTGGATCCACTTATGCCTGAAACCTTACAATCCATGCACTTTACAGTTTCCTGAACTGACCTCTTCATGTTCTTACTTAAATGAGCTGCTTGTAAAAAGCCTAATGCAGCTTCCATTCTCTAAATTGGTGCAATCACACGTATGCTTACTGAGTAAAATCCTAGGATAAGGGGGCACCTAGATAAGAAATGCATATTCTTTTCAGGAACTGAAAGTGTGATGTTTTTGGCAAATACTTCAAAGAGAAGATAATCAGGATACTTAAGATTCTCACTTGTGTCCTTCCTAACAGACATTACAGCATCTTCTCCTGGGCAATAATCCAGATGTTTTAAAGTAAGAGGGTCAGCACCCTTTGACTGGGACATATTTTCTGTTGAATGCGGTTGTTAAACACATATATACCACCACCCCCAGCATATTATGGTTTTCTCCCTCTGTGTAGCTAAAATACACATTGGACCCAACAAGACAAGGTCTCATGTAAGCTAAACTGCATTATTTGTCTGTCAGCTGTCTTGATCCCTCTGCACCTTTGATCTATTCTACACTCTGATAATTTCAAATCCTTCATTCCACTTTTTCATTATCAATTAAACTAATGCTACTATTTTTGCCCATGAAGAGAGAGATGAAGACAGGCCCGGGTGAGCTGGTAACCTGATACACAACACCAAGGGCAAGGGGTCATGAAAACTGACTCAGGGTTCTTGCCCAAACTGGATTTTACAAGGAAGGGCAGAGGGGCATAAGAGAAGTTTTCGGAGCCTGAATAAAGTCTGGTCTATCAGAGGACATTTGCCAATGTCTTCCTCGGAAACCAGCAGAATAGTAGCATCCATGTTGACCAAACAGGGTTTGGGGAATCCTCAGTCTTTTCACAAGAACATGTTCATAACCTCAAAAATTCAGTAATAACTCATTACTATGCTCTAAACACTGTAAGATATTATTATCTAACTCATAACTATGCTCTAGGCACCATACGATATTATTACCTAATTTAATTCGCAAAAAAAGAGAAAACTATTAGGTAGATTGTTGCTATTTCAAATCAACAACAGAGGAAGGAATGAAATCAGAAATCTTCTGACTGACTTACAGATTATATACAGGAAATATGTAAGTTAGAATCTACACCTTAGTGCCAAAGAACATTTAAGTGGAAACACCTGTGGTTTGAAATCAGCTTTGCCTAAATCAAAGTCTGCATTTGCTGCCTAAAGGCACACCTGGTGCCTCGGCTGTGACTCAGATGCAGAGTAAGTCAATTATAGCCAAAGAAGCAAAAATTAAAAGTTATCTGTTTAGTCTGGAAGCAGATAAATATATACAAAGATCAAAATGGGGAAAATAAGTACGAGGCTGTTGACTGTAAGAAAGATTAAACTGAGTCTGTGTCTCTCCAGGAGTTGGGAACAGGCTCATTCAGCTCTTCGAATGCTCTCACATTCCCCCAATCCAGGAGAAAAGTATGAGAAAATGATCACTTTCCTATTTCTGTGTCTCATTCCCTGCTTGGTGAGGGAGGGAGAAGGCTTCATCAGGCTGATGAGATGATGAGTTTGAAAAAAGAACAGAGAATGTACAGCATTATCCCTTCTAGATCTTCTGTAATACTCAGCATTCTCCAGAGGAAGAGAACCAATACGATGTGGTTACATAAAGAAGAGATTTTTTAAGGAGCTGGCTCATGTGCTTGCAGAGGCTTGGTGATGCCAAAATCTGATGGTGGAAGCTAACGGGCTGGAGACTCAGAAAAGAGTTGTAGTTCAAGTGCAAAAGCAGTCTGCTGGCTAACCGAAAAGAGCCCATGCTTCAGATGAAGTCTGAAGGCAGTCTTTTGGCAGAGTGATTCTCTCTTGCTTAAAGGAGGTCAACCTTTTTGTTCTATTAGTCTTCAACTGATTGGATGAGGTCCATCTGTTTTATTGGAGTAGGAAATGGCAACCCAATCCAGAATTCTTGGCTGGAAAATTGCATGGACGAAGAAGCCCAGTAATCTGCAGTCCATGGATTTGCAAAGAATTGGACACAACTGAGCACACACACACACACACACACACACACATCCATGTTATGAAGAGCAATCTGTTTTATTGAAAATCCAGTGATTTTGTTGTGTTTCATCCAAAAACACCCTTACAGAAACATCAGAATAATGTTTGACCAAAAACCTGGGCATAATGACTCAGCCTAGGATACAGGTAGAATTAGAGCCAAGATCACAGACTCTTTTTTAAGGCAGGCTCTCAAGCATGTAGGGTTCTGATTTTTCCAGCACACCCAGGGACTGTGGGGTGAGTTTAAGGAACATAGAGAGGGCATATTCAAAGTCTGTTGGCAGTAGACTGGGTTCCCATCAGCTTACTAGCAAAAAGATAGCTCTTTTTCTTATTCCTAACAAATGGGTCCTACTTTGAGTAGAAGAAAATAATAGGATGCTATTATAAATGGGTGCAAGGTCTCAGAATCTTAGAAATTAGGGGCATAATTATGTACATAAAATCCAGATAGATTGAGGGTTTTGGCTCAGCCAGGATGAGATGCTTTCAAACCTAAGATTTACTAAGCTCAGATCACTGAAGTATTTATGAATATGGATCACAGCTATCCCTAGTCTCTATAAGTTACAGACCTGAAGCTATTTTTAAAAAGATGAGGGCCTAGGTGATGCCTTCTGGACTATAAATAAGCACATCCCAGGGGCTTTATGATATAAGGGGCCATGGTGTTGAACATTGACCTGACTTACACAAGCAAGATTTGAGTTAGGAAGCAGGTAACAGGGGAAAGATTTGGGCCCAATTAAGATTCCTCAGTGAATGTTTTTGGTTTTAGTAGATGAGATGAGTTTTGCTTCCAGCCTGAGTTTTTGCAACAGCCTCAGGCAGTGACTTAGCATTATCATTGCAGTTAAGTTCAGCATCAACTCAAGAGCCTTTGCATTCGTAGACAGCCATGATCAGTTCAGTTCAGTTTAGTTCAGTCACTCAGTCGTGTAAGACTCTTTGTGACCTCATGAATCACAGCACGCCAGGCCTCCCTGTACATCACCAACTCCCAGAGTTTACTCAAACTCATGTCCATCAAGTCAGTGATGTACCATCTCATCCTCTGTCGTCCCCTTCTCCTCCTGCCCCCAATCCCTCCCAGCATGGTGGCCAAAGTATTGGAGTTTCAGCTTTAGTATCAGTCCTTCCAATGAAAACCCAGGACTGATGTCCTTTAGGATGGACTGGTTGGATCTCCTTGCAGTCTAAGGGACTATCAAGAGTCTTCTCCAACAACACAGTTCAAAAGCAGCAATTCTTCAGTGCTCAGCCTTCTTCACAGTCCAACTCTCACATTCATACATGACCACAGGAAAAACCATAGCCTTGACTAGACGGACCTTTGCTGGCAAAGTAATGTCTCTGCTTTTTAATATGCTGTCTAGGTTGGTCATAACTTTCCTTCCAAGGAGTAAGTGTCTTTTAATTTCATGGCTTCAATCAACATTTGCAGTGATTTTGGAGCCCAGAAAAATAAAGTCTGACACTGTTTCCACTGTTTCCCCATCTATTTCCCATGAAGTGATGGGACCAGATGCCATGATCTTTGTTTTCTGAATGTTGAGCTTTAAGCCAACTTTTTCACTCTCCACTTTCACTTTCATCAAGAGGCTTTTGAGTTCCTCTTCACTTTCTGCCATAAGGGTGGTGTCATCTGCATATCTGAGGTTACTGATATTTCTCCTGACAATCTTGATTCCTTCTTGGGCTTCTTCCAGCCCAGCATTTCTCATGATGTACTCTGCATATAAGTTAAATAAGCAGGGTGACAATATACAGCCTTGATGTACTTCTTTTCCTATTTGGAACCAGTTTGTTGTTCCATGTCCAGTTCTAACTGTTGCTTCCTGACCTGCATATAGGTTTCTCAAGAGGCAGGTCAGGTGCTCTGGTATTCCCATCTCTTTCAGAATTTTCCACAATTTATTGTGAGCCACACAGTCAAAGGCTTTGGCATAGTCAATAAAGCAGAAATAGATGTTTTTCTGGAACTCTCTTGCTTTTTCCATGATCCAGCGGATGTTGGCAATTTGATCTCTGGTTCCTCTGCCTTTTCTAAAACCCGCTTGAACATCTGGAAGTTCATGATTCACGTACTGCTGAAGCCTGGCTTGGAGAATTTTGAGCATTACTTTACTAGCATGTGAATAATGGCTTTCGATTATAAAGATGCAGCCTCATGAACAAAAGGGTAGTAGATTTTTCCAACAAATAAATGCAATGAATAAGCATTTATAGGTAAAAGTACAGAGGAACTCCATGAAACACATGACAACTCACAAATTAAATAAAATCAAAACAAAAGTTCTGTTCCAGTAAACTACTCCATCTCTAGGAATTGAACATTCTAGTAATGAACTGGTTTAAGCCTTAGCTTTCTGTCTAGCTATCACAATGGGAGCAGTGGAGAATGGCAGCCACCGTAGAGATGGTAGTGTGTTTGGGTAGGAAGAGGGGCAGGCTCATGGGGTACAGTTAGATCGCAGGGTCCAGACTGGACAAATAACAAAGAGGAAAGAGGATTCTCCTGGGTTAAATGTCCTTGAAGGGAGTTGAAGTAAGAGTCAGGCACCTTTGTTGATACTAAATCAGAGAGGATGATGTTTCCACCTCCAATCATACATAATAACAAGAATTTATTCCAGAGAGCAGAGGGCAGAGGCCCCCCAGTGGGAAACCAGATATAGGACACATCTAAGGCCTTTAAGAGTGGTGTCACAATGAAAGGGAAAACTTCCATAATAGATCAGAACAGCTGTATGAAGTGATGACAATTTGTACCAATTTAAAAAGGGATCAGGAAGGACACTGGCCACTCAGAGCCATTTAGAGTGTATTATAAGCAGCACAGCAGTTGCAGTTAGGGATGCAGTTACTCCACTGCATTGAGTGAGCAGGAAAGAAGGAACAGGGACCAAGCGCTACTCTAAGAGAACTGAACAGAACAATAATAAATCAAGAGCAGCGATTTTATCCATGTTGATCCGAAAGGAGAATGCCAGCAGGTTGAGATTATCCTATTTAGGAGGGTGGGAGAGGATGGGATTGTTTTGGATGATGCTGTTTGTCAGCCCGGTCATTGGCTCTGGACCTCTCATTAAGATGGGATTCTCTGGTGGCTCAGATGGTAAAGAATCTGCCTGCAATGCGGGACACCTGGGTTGGATCCCTGGGTTGGGAAGATTGCCTGGAGGAGGGCATGGCAATCCACTCCAGTACTCTGGCCTGGAGAATTCCCATGGACAGAGGAGTCTGGTGGGGGCTACAGTCCATGGGGTCACAAAGAGCAACTAAGCGCATCTCGTTAAGGTGACAACCTACAAAAGATGCTACAGAGACAACTCTCTGTGACTCAAAAGAAAGAAATCAAAGGAGTAATGGTGCTCAGATCCTGTAAAGTGTGTTAGCATAATAGAGAAGAAAAGGAAATCGACAGAAAAAAGGAACAAAACAAATGGTTAAACTGGACTAAACTATCAAACCTTCCATAAAAGAACGTGGAGGAAAATGAAAATTAGACAGAAATAAGACATGAGGATCTTATCTTATTCAGCTGCAAAAGGTGTAGCAGAATTGTTCTGTTCCTTGGAGCCTGAAATGCTCAAAAGCTGAAGGAAGACAGGTTCTTGAGGAGTTCACAGTAAAGGTCACGGTCGTCTCCATGGTAGGTTGAAAATTACTGAAATTAACAGGCTCATTTAGGGGCCTGTGGGCACAGGCTTCATAAGCAGCCCCTGCAGCTTTTCCTGCAGTATCCTGTATCCATAAGCAGTATCCTGCAGGGAGTGATCCTCCAACATAGACAAATATGGTGACAAGGATGAAATTGCTCCCTAGCTCAGCTTCTCATACTCCTGGGAGATTCCATGACAAAGACCGGAACGGGAGGCACTAGGGGATGAAGCAAGTATCTGCTTTTGAAATGGAGGTTAAACCTTACGAGACTCACACTCAGTGCAGAGTCAAGGCACCAAAAGTCCAGGATTCGGAGGGAAATAAACTTTGGAAGCTTGAAATGTGAAAGGACAGGAAGATAATGAGGTGGCTGGAGCTGCCAATCACCTTTCCCAAGGAAACTGGAAACATTCTTGGTGCCCCTCTGTCAGAGTAGGCATGGGCTGTAATTAACACTCCTCTCTATGGGGGATTTTCCTTAAGAGAGTTGATGTTCACAGGTTTTAGTCTCCAGATGCTTAGCCGAGACTGACTAACTGGTATCTTAGTAAGACAGAAAGCATTCATTTTTCCATCTTTGCATATTGACAGTGGGCTCCTTGAATTGTTACATGTACTATGGCTCTGCGTTGTACCAAGGATTGACAAGTGAGCCTTAATTGTACCTGGAATGGCTGCTCTTAGGCTCTAAGGACTCTTCTTTTAGAGTAGATGCAGACATGGTTTAGTTCATGTCATGCTTTCTTTATAGTCCAGGAAGGACTCTTGATTTGATGTATATACCTTTCCTCTTTATCTCCATTGTCCTTTGCTATGTCTGTCCTCGTTCAGGTATCCATGAAAATGCATTTGCTGTCTATCTTCACTTCTGTGTTGTCTTTCTTTTATATAAGGAGGTGTGAGGCCTGCCCTGCTTGTTTATTTATGTCACCCCACCTCCAAGATATTTTCTGAATTCCCCACCTTCATATCTTTTTTCTTCTTGGCACAAGTCAAAATCAAGCTCACATATATTTTGCTTATGTATCTTTTAAATATTCCTGCCTTTCCAAATTAAATGTAAGTTCCACGAGTGAAGGAATTTCCGTTTTGTTCATTACAGTGTCCTTAACATCTAGCATAGTAACGATCACAGAGTAGGCTCTTAATAACTATCTGTGAAATGCGTGAATAAATGAATACATAACAAATATTAGGGATGGACATGATTCTGTCTTTGCTTGTGTTTAGTCCACATATAAAGTGTAGGACTGGATCTAAGGAAGGCTATATTGTCCTATTAACATCTGACTCTTAAAAGTGAGCTACTTTCACTGATGTTAAATTATTTCACCCATTCTGAGATTCTAAATATGACTGGACCAGAATGAAGAGTAGATTAAGCATGACAGAAAGTGAGAGGTGCTTACGTGCAAATGGAGGTGTCTTGTGTTGAGAATATTGTATATAGCGAGTACCTTTAAACCATCCTGTGAGGTTACCATTGAATCCCTGAAGCATTATACTTTGTACAGAGTGACTGTGCCTCAAAGAATAAGGGATGAATTTGGAATAGTCTTAGGAGTCATTCAAAGTATTGTTCTGTACTATTTAGCTTTGGTGAGGGAGGGAGAAGATAAATTGTCCACCAGTGGTTCTAGAAGGAAAAAAACAAAGGAACAAAGCTTGGAAGAGTGAGAAAAGACTCATAAATGAAGATGGAAGACTGCCCAAAAATAATTATTCTAGTTTCCTGATGGGGAGAGCCACATACCTGGTCAGCCGTGGAAACATTTGATAAGACCAACAGTTAAAGGAGCAAAAGCTGGGAAATAGAGAAGTTACAGAGGAGCACTTACTTCTTTCTTTTTTTCCATATAGATGATTTCCATAATGTGTTCACTCTCTAGTAGATGCAGGAGGCTTTCTCTTCTCTCAAAGGCTTCCCTTGTTACTTTCCTTGTAAGTGATTTATCTTGTTGGTATGGTAGGAGAGAGAATATTTGTAGCTTCATCCCTTTCTGGTTCTCTCAATTTTTTTTTTTTATTAGAGTATAGTTGCTTTACAATATTGTTTTCGTTTCTGCTGTATAGCAAAGTGAATCAGCTGTACATATACATATGCCCTCTCTTTTTTGCATTTCTTTCCTGTTTAGGTCACCACAGAGCACTGAGGCCCCCATGTTATATAGGCACCCATTAGTTATCTATTTTACAGTGGCTGATCCTTAAATGACATGTGCCTCTCTACTGATCCATGGGACTAACATGCCTGAAAATCTGTAACTTTTAAGCAAGATTCTATTTAGGAGAAGGGAGCCTATTAGAGGTTTTAGTTGTGGCAATGGGTCAAGCAGCATTTTCTAATTCTACTTATCTGTCACAAAGCTGGGAGCTTTATCACCATTGTTTCTTCTAGTGCTCAGTGTTTCCAAACCCTGAAATAACGGATAATATTTATTGGCTTTCTAAAATGGTAACATATACCGGGACTTCCCTGGTAATACAGTGGTTGAGACTTCCAGTGCAGGGGGCACAGCGGTTCGATCCCTGGTTGGGAACCGAAGATTCCACATGCTGGGGCAGCATGGTCACCTATAGCATATACCAAAATAGATTTGGACCTTATATAGAGAAGTTCTTTTCTTTCAGTACTTTGTGTGTGCTCGGTCACATCAGTCATGTCCGACCCTTTATTCTTTGTCCCCATGGGCTATAGCCCACCAGGCTCCCCTGTCCATGGGGGTTTTTAGGCAAGAAGAACCTTGGAGAGAGTTGTCATTTCCTACTCCAGGGGATCTTCTTGACCTAGGGATCAAACCTGCGTTTCTGGCATCTCCTGCATGGGTAGGCATATTCTTTATAACTGTGCCACCTGGGAAGCCCCTTCACTACTTTGGGTGGTGCTTAAAAAGCAAAGAACTGCTTCATAAGGCCCTGGGATTCCATATCCCTAGAGACTAAGCCACCATCCATACAAACATTGTTGACTGTTGTTTTTCCCTAACATTGGACTTGTTATAAGATTGATAACAGTTCTCACATTGGCGTAGAACCCCCCATATAGAGTTCACAGAGGATTTTAAGACATACCCTTTCCCTTACTATGAAGTCATGTATATTTATTTTTGTATTTATGTATTCAATTCATTTGAGATGATGTATTATTCTAATTTAGATGTTTAAGTGACTCATCTTCCAAGTAGACCCTTGAGAGTTTCCTTGATTTTCTGAAGCAATAAAAACAAAAACATTTCTAAAACTGTAAATTAATAATAGACATCAGTGATTATTATCAACAGCAGTAACAGTACAAGGTTAAATAGGCTATCATTACTCAAATGTTGTAGTACCCTCATAGGGCCTTCAGCATGCTTTGAAATACTCCTTACAATGAGAAATTGTTAACTTTGGTGAACTGATACTGTTTTCATTTTAATTTCAGAAATTCACCGAAAGCAATCTCTGGCCAAATGCTACAAATCAGATGAGAGAATCAAAGAGGTAATATGATTTCTAGAACATCAATAAGTATAATTTTTATTTGCTTGGTTTTGTTATTTTAGGGACCAGTACTCATTCTTATCTGCTTTGTGAGGGGCATTGTAAAATAAATCTGAACCCTGAAAATAATTTTGTACTGCATTATAGTGATAATGTACAAGACTTCCTTTGAATTCTGGCTTCATCATTTATTATTTCTGGACTCTTGAAAATGGCTTAAGCTACCTCTAAGCCTTGGATTCCTTACTGGTAAAAATCAGTCTAATAATATCTAATGTCTAGGGTCTGCAGTAAGAAAGATATGATATCAAGTATGGAAAGTACTTGGAACAGAGTTCAGTTCAGTCAGTTCAGTCGCTCAGTCATGTCTGACTCTTTGCGACCCCATGAATCGCAGCACACCAGGCCTCCCTGTCCATCACCAACTCCCAGAGTTCACTCAGACTCACGTCCATTGAGTCAGTGATGCCATCCAGCCATCTCATCCTCTGTCGTCCCCTTCTCCTCCTGCCCCCAATCCCTCTCAGCATCAGAGTCTTTTCCAATGAGTCAACTCTTTGCATGAGGTGGCCAAAGTACTGGATATTCAGCTTTAGCATCATTCCTTCCAAAGAAATCCCAGGGCTGATCTTCTTCAGAATGGACTGGTTAGATCTCCTTGCAGTCCAAGGGACTCTCAAGAGTCTTCTCCAACACCACAGTTCAAAAGCATCAATTCTTCCGCACTCAGCTTTCTTCACAGTCCAACTCTCACATCCATACATGACCACTGGAAAAACCATAGTCTTGACTAGACGGACCTTTGTTGGCAAAGTAACGTCTCTGCTTTTCAATATGCTATCTAGGTTGATCATAACTTTACTTCCAAGGAGTAAGCATCTTCTAATTTCATAGCTACAATCACCATCTGCAGTGATTTTGGAGCCCCCCAAATTAAAGTCTGACACTGTTTCCACTGTTTCCCCATCTATTTCCCATGAAGTGATGAGACCAAATGCCATGATCTTCGTTTTCTGAATGTTGAGTTTTAAGCCAACTTTTTCACTCTCCTCTTTCACCTTCATCAAGAGGCTTTTTAGTTCCTCTTCACTTTCTGCCATTAGGGTGGTGTCATCTGCATATCTGAGTAGGTGCTCAATAAATACTATAAAATATACAGCATAATCAGGAACTCTGCCTCCTGGGGGCTCTCTTAAGACAGCACATCTTATTTTCATAAATAGATTATAGTTTCTTGATTACTGTGTCAAAAAAATCATTAAAACAGTCACATGTTCTAGATATGGAAACAAATAACTTACTGTCAGGTAACTGGCTTAGAGTACTGTGGCCTTAAAACGAAGCAGAGAACTCACTTGGGGATAAGTATCTAAATTTTCAAGAGGTTGACTCTAGCATGTTAATATAGGATCAGCTTTCCCTGAAGCTATACTTTACGTGTATTGGTTCTCTCTTGCAGCCCTTTCCTTGGGGAGTCTGCTCTCAGTTTGCCTTCCAGGTTGAATTTAATATTGGCCACACTCCAACCTGCAGCTAATAGCCCCTGGCAATCTGCCAAGGCCCTTCTCCCTGAAGAATGGTGGTTATCCCTTAGCTTGGGCTTCACCTCCATTCCTCCAGGAGTGATGGCCCAGAGATGGGAGTAGTCCAAATTTCTACACAAGGCACTAGGAGATGTCAAGAAGAATGTAGCACTTGGAGCCTGGACCTTATTGTCCTCATGTCTTTCACAGTACTCAATGTCTAACCACGTTTCACTGTTTAGAGCTGATGCCAACATTTGAGAAAACTTTTAAGAAGAAAATGCAGAAACACTGGGATGGAATGCAAGAATGGTTAGAAAAATGTTGACTATCCTGAATTAGAAGGCCCCCAGTGATACAAAGAATTTCTACATCCAAGAACCCAGGGCTAAAATGGACTATTTCAACAAGTAGAAAAGTCACAATAAACATCACGATGTGAAGAAAACTCCAAGGGATCTTCCCGACCCATGTCCCATGTCCTAACCCATCAAACCATGTCCCTTATGTCTCTTGCATTGGTAGGTGGGTTCTTTACCATTAGCACCATCTGGAAAACCCTACTACATTTTTACATAATAATAAAATAACAACAAGAACAATCACTTAAAAATTATAGCTCTCTTTAAAACTTCCTGCCAAGAGGACATGTATATTTTGTCACATCCTGGTACACATTTGTTAATGTGGAGGAGAGTCAAGGATAATGCAAATGATAAGCTCCTTACTGACTTTTTGTGAAACCAATGTATTTATGTGATTATTAATTACAAAAGAAACATTTCACTGCTAATAACTGTAATAGTGCTCCATATTCCATCCTGGGTATTCTAGCAATATCCTAGAAATAGCTTATTAGCAAATTATAAAATAATTTCAAATTTTTCAGTTTTCTATTCTAAGCTTCAAGTTATTTCAGGAAAATTACCCATAGAGAAAGTGAAGTTAACCACATTGTTTGGTTTGTCTGTCTGTAAGTTGGATAGATGAATGAATGAATGGATGGGCAGATAAAAAGCAGAAGAGTGTGGTGTGATTATCAGAAGAATACCTTTGTTTTTAGACAAATCAGGTTTAGTATCCAACTGATCAGTTTCTTAGCTTCTCTGGATTTCAGTGTTCTCTGTAAAATGTACATAATAAATTGCCTTACCTTTAGCAGTATTGGGCTTTCCTGGTGGCTCACACAGTAAAGAATCCAACTGCAATGCAAAAGAGCTGGATTCGATCCCTGGGTTGTAAAGATCCTCTGGAGGAGAAAATGGCAATTCCAGTGTCTTGCCTGGAGAATTCCATGGACAGAGAGCCTGACAGGCTATAGTTCATGGAGTCACAAAGAGTCAGACATGACTGAGCAACTAACACTTTCACTAGCAGCATTGTGAATATAAAACAAGATAATGCATATAAAACATTTATTATAGCCTGTCACACTGTAATTGTCAAAGAAGGTGATGGATCTATCTATCTGTCTCTCAGGTTGGTTTATTTCTCTTCTTCAGTTCTTATCTCATTGCAGCAAAACTTTGGAATGACAAACTAAAAGATTTAAGACAATAGTCAAGGTACAACTCAGTTCAGCTCAAGTAGACAGATCTTTTATTAGACAAACACTCCCAAGATATGGGAGCAAGCTAACCCCAAGGGAACCATTCTAACAATCTCTCTTGGCTTTCCCCTTTTTATACTTCCTGTCTCCTCCTTTTGGTTATGCCCTGTACAAAGTAGGGCTTGTTCCCACCACCAATCAAGAAAGGAGATGCAAATAGGCATACATTCAAGGCTGATTGACAATTGCAAGTTATGTAACAACAGGCTTTGTTGTGCATGTATTCCCATAATTTAGTCTGTTATAAGCAGATGCATGCATGTATAGAATATTTATTAACTCTTACTGGGCTCCTGGTTGCCTAAGGTTACTTGAGGAAGCACCCATGGTGAGTTTGTATCCACTGTGTGCCTAGGGTGCATCTGCTGCAGTTGGAAAAGTCTCCGTGGTTATTTTTGTAGCATATCTGTGAGCTCTCCTGGGTATGTCTAGGATGGGGTTTAGAGATTAGCTTGCATCCTTTGGGGCTAGGCCATCCCCCTTGCTCATGCCTAACTTCCTAGGTAACATATCTATATATGATCATTATCATCCTCTTTCAGAATTAGCAGTAATATAGTAGAAAATAATAATAATAAATAATGGATCTGAGCTGTAGTACTAATTTGCTACATGACCACAATGAAGTCAATTATTCTGGACAGAAGTATTTTTGTCTTTGTCTATTCATGCTGCTACAACAAAAATGCCATTAGCCAAGTGGCATAAACAATAAACATGTATTTCTTACTGTTCTAGACTCTAGGAAGTCCAACATCGAGGCACCTGTAAATTCATTGGTGAGGACCCACTTCATGGTTCATCTATGGCTGTGTCTTGCTGTATCCTCCCATCATAGAAAGACTGAGGGAGCTCTGTGGGGTCTCATTTAGAGGTCACTAGTCCCACTTATGATGGATCCACCCTCATGAGCTAGTCATCTTCTGAAGGCCACATCTTCACCATCCATCACATAGGAGGTTAGGTTTCAACTTGAGACTTTTGTAAGGGATACAAACATGCATTCCATTTTGTTGTTCAGTTGCTCAGTCATGTCCTACTCTTTGTAACCCCAGGGACTGCAGCACGCCAGGCTTCCCTGTCCTTCAGCACCTCCTGGAGTTTGCTCAAACTTGTGTCCATTGAATCAATGATGCCATCCTACCATCTGGAAGGACTAAAATGGAAATGTCATTCCATTTTCATCCTTGTTTGTAGTAACAGGACCGATGAAAATGGCTTACACTTTCCATATTCTTCTGAAGTCATTCTTTGACATAACTGGTAACTAAATGCAGATGACAGATATTTATTCATCTACAACTCTGATTTTCTCTTTGAGATTTAGACTGTTCTAAATGTAATTCTTTCTTTAATAGAACTATTCAAATGACCCTCTAGAAACTCAAACTTAACATATTTAAAATGGCTTATACTCTCTCTAAGTCACACTCCATCTCTATTTTTTTTTTTTTCTTTATTCCTTACTTTGGTTAATAGGATCCACGTTTACCAATGAAACTAAGATAAAACACCTCCAGATAGCATATGTCTCTCCCTTTCCTTCACAGCCCATGCCCTATCAGTCATGAAATTATGCTGATACTGCTTTTAGAACGTCTGCATTTATACTATCAGTGCCCAAGGCTCGAGTTTAGAATTTAGCCCTTTGTGGATAACATAAACAGTGTAAGATCTCTTTTTCCTAAGATTAGCTTTGGTGCTCAATGAACTGTCACCACCATCATCAGTCTTGGCAAAAGAAGTCATACAGTCTGACCATGTCGTCTGATAATGAGACTCTAATTCTAGGAAGGTTGAACTTTTGTCTGCTTACTCTCCAGTCATCTCTAATGCCAGGCTCAGTGCTTAGAAATATATACCATACCTTGATTAAGAAATGAGGAAAACTGGTGTGTGAAGCAGACACACCATTATCTGGGGAATCCAATAAGTATGAAAATTTTCAAGCCAGCAGAAGAAACCCTCAACCTGAAGAAATCTCATGACCTGAAGATCTTTGCTGTAGAATCTTTCCTGTGACACTTGAGACATGCATCTTAGTGAAGAAGAAGCCATAAAACTCATGTACTCCTTTGGATACACCAAATCATGGGTTTCTTAGGCTAAAAGACTGTCTCCTTCCTCTTTGTTTCCTGCAGGAAGCAAAGTTTTGGGCACAGGGTACATACTCAGGACATGTGTTGAACTGAACAGAAATCGTGTGTTACTTTTTAAACAGAAAGCACTCTGTGACTATAATTTATCTGAAAAGCCATGATTAAATTTCTTTAGGCATTCAACACTTTAAACTGGTAATTTATTTGTCATGCAAATCAGTGAATTTATATTGTTTCAACAATACACTTTAAAAAGTCAAATCACCAAGGTAACTTGAAGGAATATGATTATCTGCAGAGGTCTGGTACAAGATTTCTTCTAGCACCTTCAGAAAAGTCAGAGACTAGAATCTGTCATATCAGATGAGTAGATAATACATATAAAAACACACACAGGCACACATACACAAACACACACACACAGAATACATCCTTGTCTGTTTAGACAAGATAAAGGAAAATAAAATGTAAAAATATATATTTTTGAAGTTGGCATTCTCCTTTGGGGTAAAGAACTTATTTATCGTATAACAAGCTAATTCATTGTACATTTACAATATATGTATCTGGCAATAGACAAAGTTAAGGAAAAGAGAATGATTTTTTTAAATCTCTTCATTTGAATTAATTATTTTTATGAGCAGCTAAACAAGAGAAGCTGCCCCAGTGACTCAGAGGTAAAGAATCTGCCTGGCAATGCAAGAGACATGAGTTCAATCCCTGGGTTCAGAAGATCCCCAGGAGAAGGAAATGGCAACCCACTCCAGTATTCTTGCCTGGGAAATCCCATGAACAGAGGAGCCTGGTGGGCTACAGTCTATGGAGTTGCAAAAAGAATCAGATATGACTTAGTGACTAAGCAACAGCAAAAAAGGAGGCAAAGTAACTCACACAAAGCAACATCTCTGAAGAGTCTGAGACCTGACATTCTGCAACACTCTTGAGGGTGCTGGGGTCTGGATTCTCCCATGCCACTGTGCTACCCAGGAGCTAGGGCAGTATCTAGAGCCTCAGGTTAAAACTGGAGCAAGAAGGGAGAGCAGGTATACAATTTGAGAACTTTCCCTGAAACTAAATAAATGAACCAGATAAGCAAGAACTTCCTTCATGATATTATAAAATTGAACTTCCTTCATGATATTATAAAATTGAGCCCCTTATTTTTAGTCTGGAAATTCATTCATGGAGACATCAAACAAAAAGTCTAAATCTTCTTTCAACACAGCTTTTCATTTATAGGAAGGACACTGAATTAGATGAGAAACTCCCAACAGGGTTAGATATTTCTGTGAGCTCTAATAACTATAGGAATGATGCAGAACATATGTTCCTATAAAAAGAATAGGATGAACAAAAACCTAGAAATAGACTCATGACTTCTTGACATTTTCTTGACAACAATGATGAAAAATTAAAACAGACTCTACTGAACTAAGTCCGATTCCCTGCTGAACCTGACCACTGTGCAATCTCCCTGTCGTGTCCTGCCAGGTCATGGAAAGTATAAGTTAAGGAAAGATCCACCCTGAAAATTCCCTCAGATCTAAAACAACATTCATTGGACATCCAGAGAAACATAAAAGAAATCCTCCCCCAAACTATTCAGTTTATTTCCATAATAGTTCAAAATAAACCTGACCTCACTGAAGTGTAAATGGAAAATAAAATACAAACTAGAACACACTAAAAGCAATATGAAAAGTGAAATGAGATGAACAAGAAATTGATTCATCAATTGATTTGTTCAACAATCAGCAAATATTTATTAAACATCTATATGCACCGGGTACTTTGCTAGATCATAAGGATACAGTGATGGCAAAATAAAGATCTCTGTCTCCTAATGAGGTGCATGGTCTACTGGAGAGAGACCGACAAATAAATCAAATATATGACTTGCCAGTAGATGATGAGTGATGGGAAGGGAAATAAACGAGAGGAGAGGAAAGTGGAGTGTTGGCAAAGCGATTTGCCCTATACACAAATGAGCCATCTGATACTTGGCTTAAGAGAAGTGGTTTATTTTGGAGAATGACTTGATCTGGGTAAAGAACAAAAGGAGATAAGCCAAGGGAAGAGGCTTCTTTGGAGGATGTAGACTCTAAGTCCTCACAGTTATGATGTGCAAGTGAGGATAAAGCTCTTCCTTGTTTTGTTTTATTTTCCCTAGAACATGTGATGGCTTCCCAGGTGATGCTAGTGGTGAAGAACCTACCTGCCAATGCAGGAGACAAGTGACGTGCGTTTGATCTCTGGGTTGGAAGGATCCCCTGGAGAGGGAAATGGCAACCCACTCCAGTATTCTTGCCTGGAAAAATCCCATGGAAAGAGGAGCCTGGAGAGTTATAGTCTATGGCTTTGCAAAGAGTCGAACACGACTGAGCGACTAACACACACGTGGAGCATGTGGAGGGCTAAACTACTCTCTTGATCCATGGACAAGACAAATATTGCTCCTCTTTTAATGGAGTCCTTGAGAGTGGAGGAGGGGTAGTCAGAACAGAGGAACCAAACATATCTGTTCTGTTTTGTATCTGCAGCAGGTAGAGGCAGAGAGACCAATAGAGGAAGAGGTACTTTTTCCTAGTCAGTCGTGTCCGACTCTTTGCGACCCCACAGGCCACAGCCCACCAGGCTCCTCTGTCCATGGGGATTCTCCAGGCAAGAATACTAGAGTGGGTTGCCATGCCTTCCTCTAGGGGATCTTCCCAAACCAGCGATTGAACCCACACTGTCTCCCACATTGGAGGCAGAGTCTTTATCATCTGAGCCACTAGAGAAAACCAGGAATACTAGAGTGGGTAGCCTGTCCCTTCTTCAGGGGATCTTCCTGACCCAGTAATCCAGCTGGGGTCTCATGCATTGCAGGTGGATTCTTTACCAGCTGAGCTACCAGGGATGCTCCAAAGGAAGAGGTTCTGTCTTCAGCTTCTGTCTTATTTGACAGAAGCTTCAGCTTCAAATAAATTGATTTACATTTTGGAAACAAATATAGCATTGTAAAAAATAAAGCTTTGTACTCTTTAAAAAAAATCAAAGAATGGTAGGTCATATGATAGTTTTATTCCTAGCCTTTTAAGGAATCCCCATACTGTTCCCACAGTGGCTGTAACAATTTGAATTCTCACCAACAGTTATAAAAGTTTCCCTTTTCTCCATATCCTCTCCAGCGTTTATTGTTTGTAGATTTTTTTTTTTTTTTGATAATGGCCATCCCTACTGGTGTGAGCTGTTCCCTCATTATAGTTTTGATTTGAATTTCTCTGATAATCCCACTACTGGGCATATATCCTGAGAAAACCATAATTGAAAAAGACACATGTTCCCCAATGTTTGTTGCAGCACGATTTTCAATAGTTAAGATATGGAAGCAACTTAGATGTCCATCAACAGATGAATGGACAAATAAGTTGTCATACATTTATACAATGGAATATTGCTCAGCTATAAAAAAGCATACATTTGAGTCAGTTCTAATGAGATGGATGTGCTTCCCTTTTTGGCTCATCTGCAATGAAGGAGATCTGGGTTCGATCCCTGGGTTGGGAAGATCCCCTGGAGAAGGGACAGGCTACCCACTCCAATATTCTGGCCTAGAGAATTTCATGGATTCTATAGTCCATGGGGTTGCAAAGAGTCTGATACACTGAGGGACTTTCACTTTCACTTTCAATGAGGTGGATGAACTTAGAGCCCAGTATACAGAATGGTTAATAAATAGACATCCCTGATAAGAAATCCCAATTTTATATACATATAAAATTAAATTAAGCAGAAAAAATATGCCTGTATGTGTGTGGTCAGTCATATCTGACTCTTTTGCAACTTCATGGACTGTAGCCCACCAGGCTGCTCTGTCCATGGAATTTTCCAGGCAAGAATACTGGAGTGGGTTGCCTTTTCTTACTCCAGTGTATCTTCTCCACCCACGAATCTAACCCATGTTTCTGCACTGGCAGGTGGATTCTTTGCCACTGCCACCTAGGAAGCCCAGAAACACACACACACACACACACACACACACACACACACACACATATCTATATCTATATCTATAAACATATAAGTAATTCAGTGTTATGTATAATAGAAAATGGTAAGCATATTAAATATACATAATAATATATTACATATTTACATATTATATTTCATACAATACTATATATTATATATAGAAAAGCATAAGCTTATATATAATATATTCATATTATAAACTTATATATGAGGCTTAATGCATTTAAGAAAGTTACTAAATATTCCATATTTAGTGTGTTGGCCAGGATACAAACTTAGGTAGTCTGACTTCAGGATCTGCATTCTTAACATCCATGCTATAGAGTGAAGAAGGTGAAAAATACCTAAAGGACATGAAAAATTATACTCCTGAAAGCAAAGCACAAATGCTTTTCAAAGATTTGAAATTATATTTCAACTTAATAATCATCAAAGACATGAAAATTAATAAAAGCAACAGTGAGATATTGTGATTTGCCTTTTGGGTTGGAAATCACAGAATTAATGGGCAAGAGTAAAGAAGAGACTTTCACTAAGATTGCTTTTCAGAGTATAAATTTATACAACTGTTTATGGAGCTGGTTTGCTAGTATAACAATAGTCTTCCTTAATCCTCAGGAGTATATGTAAATCCTTCAGTCTCTTCCCTCTTCCTAAACACTTATCTTTACAAGGATTAAATCATATGCTGCTACAGCTGCTGACCTTCAACATCCCCTGAAAGGAATTCAGGGTGGAGAGCAGAAACAAGAAACACTGTTCTAAGGGTAAAACTGCAGGATAGGTCTTCAGATAAATATTTTCACTAGCCAATTTTATGAGCCAAATTCTCATATCCTCTCATATCTAGAAAAGCACTAAAATCCTTCATGTTGACATCTGTTCCTCGTGACTAACAAAAGCTTCATGAGACTAGCAGAAACCTTCTGGAAAAATACGTACTTGATTGCACACATTCCCCTTTCACCAAAATCATACATATACTGACCACTACCCCCTGTCTCTTTGAAGCAGTTTCTTAGAGCTACCTAAGGTACTGTCTTTCAGACTGCAGTCCTCATTTTGCCCCAAATAAAGCTTTGTTCTCAACTCTCATATTCTGATTTCTTTTCTAAGTTGACAGTGAAATAGCTTATGCTTTTATTGTTATGAATGTTATTGCAATTATTATTTAACTAAGACAAACTTTAAAAAAGCTAACTACAAAGGAAAAAGACAGTTAGCTTGAATCTTAAGAATAATCATCAAAAAGATCTCAAATAGAAAACAAAGAATTCATAGTGTGTGTGCAAAGTACAAATAGTATGCATGTTATATAAAGACCATAACCTGGTAACACTGTGATGGGGCCTTGCTTTATTTTCACACTACCCATATACTATTTGATCTTGAATACATTATTTAGTCTTACTTATTCTCTATGGTTTTATTCTATAAAATAACAGAATTAATATATATATCACTGTTTTTATAATTATTATTATGAAAAATATAATATATACAAAAAAGCAAATTTATATTCTTTTTGTTCAGTTGCTCAGTCATGTCCAACTCTTTGTGACCCCATGAATTGCAGCACACCAGGCTTCACTGTCCACCACCAACTCCCAGAGCTTGCTCAAACTTATGTCCATCAAGTCAGTGATGCCATCCAACCACCTGGTCCTCCGTCATCCCCTTCTCCTCCTGCCTTCAATCTTTCCCAGCATCAGGGTCTTTTCTAATGAGTTGGCCCTGCACAACAGGTGACCAAAATATCAGAGCTTCAACTTCAGCATCAGTCCTTCAATGAATATTCAGGGCGATTTCCTTTAGGATTGACTAGCTTGATCTCTGTACAGCCCAAGGGACTCTCATGAGTCTTCTCCAATACCATATTCACCATTATGAAAAAATAATATATAAATGAAACAAATTTATATATAATATATATAATGCATAGTTATATAAATATGCATATATTATGTAAGTATGTATATTTTACTGCTATACCTAAAACAAATCTTAGCTCAGTAAATATGTATTAGCTTTCTTTAGTTAGGATTTACTTCATCTCCATATAACAGAACGGAACACAGTATAACAGTGGCTTTTGGAAGATAACTTCTCTCTTCCATAAAACAAATCTGGGGGATGAGAAGCTTGAAGCTGGTATGTTAGCTTTCCTCATTTTCTTTTTTTTTTCCTATTCTCAGGTTTCCACAGTCAAGATTGCCTCACAGTACAAAAAGGATGTTGGAGCACCTGCAACCATGTCTGCATTTCATGTAGCTCGAGGTAGGGGGAAAGACAAAAGGGATCTCTTCTCGGGTAAATCAGCTTCCTGTTAACAGAGTTTTAACGCAGATTCCACACAATAAATTTGCATACATCTGATTGGCCAGGAATGAGTGTCCTCTGTAGCTCCTGTTTCCCCTTCCATATGTCTTCCTTCTCAGCTCTTGCCAGTGCAGAAAGTGGCTAAAGGTATGCAGTGGGCCTCCCACATGGCACCAGTGGTAAAGAACTTGCCTGCCAATGCAGAAGATGTAAGATACATGGGTTCATTCCCTGGGTCAGGAAGATTCACTGGATAAAGGCATGACACCCACTCCAGTATTCTTGCCTGGGAAATCCCATGGACGGAGGAGCCTGGTGGGCTACAGTCCATGGGGTCACAAGGAGTAGGACACTACTGAATTGACTTAGCAAACGTTCTAGAGAAAAGCATGTATCGTGTATGTTACAAAGGAAGCTATTTCTTATTCTCTTTCCTCCACCAACTCGTTCTACTTCCTCTTAAAGTAGCCTAATTGTGTTCTTATTTCACATCAGCACTGAGGGTTGTGTGTGAGTGTGCATGCACACACAAATTCTCCAGCTGTCACTGACACTAGAACTTCCTGAGAATGCTTCCCATCAAATGAATCCAACCTGTTTGCCCTGAAGGTAGCCACCACATCTTGCCTGGGACTTCACCTGTGAAATACCACCCCCGCAAACACTGACTTCCCCAAGTCATAGCAGTGCAGATGGCACCACAGCAGCGGAAATGATAGCAAATTCTTTACCAACTGCACCGCCTTGGAAGCCCCCATGCACACAAGTGCTGTCTTCCCCAAATCTAGCAGTGGAAAGAGTACAAATGCTATCTCAAATTTCACAAGCATCTCCATACTTCAGTTCACCTTTTAGAACTAATATGTTCTTTCTTATTGACCTCAAAGACTTAGTTTACATTGATCCTGTAGATTCCTTCATAACTGAAATCACTTATACTTAATCAAGTTTACATCTGCATTCCCCTCTTAGCATTGAGTATAGGGAAGCTGTCTTCAATATCTCTGCTTTTCCTGTTTATCAGAGTGTCTGGCACGTTAGTAGTTTGTTCATAGCATGTTATGTAAATCTGGGCTAACTAAAAAGCACTGACTTCCAAAATTTCCAAAATAACTTCTTCCAAAAATATGTTTATTTTTATTTCATTACAAAAATCAATTCAGAGTTATGAAATATAATTTTTAAACCAGAAATATATGGATAGTAGAAGAATACTCTGAATCTAAGTTCTGCAAAGGAAACATATTTACTTAGACTAATTTTTATGAACAATTTAAACATGATTATAATCATACTTTATGTACACTAGTTTTCCTGCTGTTTCCCTTCATAAGGAAAATGTTTATAATTAATTTATGGCATCCTTTTTATAGTCATTCAGTTAAAATCTTGTACAAAATTTCTTTCAGTATATATACACTATAATCTGTTTAAGCATTCCAATTTTGTTGGTCATTTAATTGTTTCAAATGGATTGGTATTATTAATAACTATGTTAATTTTTAAAGTAATAATAGTTTATATTTAGGATTGTTTCTTTTGGATAGGGTTTCATAAATATAGTTTCTGGGTCCAAATGCATTAAGCTTTTATTGTTCTATTAATATATATCTCCAAAAGCCTTTTCATAAAGATTGTGCCAATTTTCTCACCCCATTTATTTTAGAACACCCTTGCCAGCATCAGGGATGATGATGACAAATATGATGAGTTTTATTTTATTTTTTATTGATCTTTTACTGATTTCTGCACCAAATGTAAGTTTGTTAGTACCAAAGTATAAGACAGAATAAATATAGAAAATTTATTTCATTTTCCAATGTTTGGTCTGTTAGCAATAGTAAGGGCTTTCCCAGAGAAGACAATGGCACCCCACTCCAGTACTCCTGCCTGGAAAATCCTATGGACAGAGGAGCCCGGAAGGCTGCAGTCCATGGGGTCCCTGAGGGTCAGACACGACTGAGTGACTTCACTTTCACTTTTCACTTCCATGCATTGGAGGAGGAAATGGCAACCCACTCCAGTGTTCTTGCCTGGAGAATCCCAGGGCCGGGGGAGCCTGGTGGGCTGCCATCTATGGGGTCGCACAGAGTCGGACACGACTGAAGTGACTTAGCAGCAAGGGCTTCCCAGGTGGCACTAGTGGTAAAGAACTTGCCTTCCAATGCAGGAGACAGTAAAAGATACGGGTTTAATGGAGGAGGACATGGCAAACCACTCCACTATTCTTTCCTGGAGAATCCCATGAACAGAGGAGCCTGGTGGGCTACAATCCACGTGGTCACAAAGAGTTAGACATGACTGAAGTGACTTAACACACACACAGCATTAATAAAATAAAGTTGATTTTTGAAAGAAAAGAAGTAGGAGGAAGAGGAGATGTAAGAGATGAAAGGGAGGGGTAAACAAAAATAAGGAGCATGTCTTGTGTTATCCTTCTTCCATATTTTAGAAATTTGATTATTCGTAAGCCTTATTATAAGTTTACCTTTTAGCTATTATTTTACTGAGAAATAATTGCTATTGAACAATCGCTTTAATGTAATTTATTATGGCCATGACATTTAGAAAATTGGTGTAATATAATGCGTTACCCTCTCCAGAGAATAATAGAAATTCTTTAATGATAACTTTTGTCTTTAAGACATCATTACATAGAGCTTAAAAAAGCAATTTCATTGTTAAAAACACCTTTCATTCCAAAGTACATAAATTATTTACTGAACAATTAGTTGGATAATAGCCATTTGATTAATCTGAAGATAGATGCAATAAATGCTACAGGTTCTAAATCCTTTCGCATCCAAGTCTGACTACTACAACTCTTCTAATCTGGGGAAATAAAATATCTTGTGCCCATACTCCTTTACACCTTGGCTCACCACAAATCATCCCACAAATCATCTGGTTATATCCTTCACCATTTCCTGTGTTCTGGACAATAAAATAACTTGTCCAAATATATGCATCCTTGCCTTCTACACTTGTGTGTGCTGTATATGCTAAGTCACTTCAGCTGTGTCTAACTCTGTGCCACCCCATGGACCCGAGTCAATCAGGCTCCTCTGTCCATGAGATTCTCCAGGCAAGAATACACACATATGCTTCATTCATTTATTTTCACTTTCATGTATTGGAGAAGGTAATGGCACCTCACTCCAATACTCTTGCCTGGAAAATCCCATGGACGGAGGAGACTGGTGGGCTGCAGTCCATGGGGTCACCGAGTCGGACATGACTGAGAGACTTCACTTTCACTTTTCACTCTCATGCATTGGAGAAGGAAATGGCAACCCACTCCAGTGTTCTTGCCTGGAGAATCCCAGGGATGAGGAAGCCTGGTGGGAGGCCGTCTATGGGGTTGCATAGAGTCGGACACGACTGAAGAGACTTAACAGCAGCAGCAGCAGCCGCCTTTGAAAAATTAGTGTTGTTTTATCTTTCCTTTGATCTTACTAATTTACTCTTTCTCCTCTTTAAATGATAAATACCCTGGGAAGATTCCAACTATCCTTTGAAAAGTTCCAAGAAATGCATGGCAAAAGAGTGAAGTGAAGAAAAAAGAGAGGTGGAGTGGGAAATATTAAAATGAGTCATAGCGTGTACAATTTTGAATGCCTGGCAAGTTCAGCCTTGAGCACCACTGGCTGAAAGGGAAAATAAATACTAGGCACAGGGAAATAGATTTGAGTGGAGGCTGAACATTTGGGGAGACCATCCAATTGCTAGATCATGGGATCTGAGAGGTGGATGGCAAGCTTTTTTGCTTTGGCTGGGTATTGATTTGATTGCACAGCAGCGACCAGGTTCTCACGTGGAATAGGGCTCCATTCTGCATCTGGAGGATATGAAATTGTGATATTAGGTGAGGGAATTGGAAAGATTCATGCAAGATTAAGTCATCTCCTCAAGTTGTCAGAAGCTCAGGGTAAAATTGTACTTCAGAATGCAGCTTGTTTACTAACAAAAATGTGAGAAAGGGTTGGTCATTGGAAGTGGGCCATGTGGCTTACCAAAGTTTTACATTAGGATGGGTGGGTTTTAAAAGCTATAGCAGAGTGGATATGTGAATAACCTCCCTGTAGCCATTTGAAGTAAGCAGTAAGATTAATTCTTAACGCTAAAGACTTGCAAATAGGGTATGAAGAGATGGATCAGAGTATTACAAGAATTGTCACTTTTTGCTATGTTCCAAGGATTAAACAACCAGATCATTTGAGGGTGGTAAGGAGAAGAGTTTAAGGGACTAAGGTTTATAGATTTTTTGTTTTTGGGGGTTTTGTAATGTGCTGTCTTCTGTGAACTGAATTATGTCCCTCCCAATTCCATATGTAGAAGCCCTAACACTCAATGTGATTATATTGCATACGGATCCTTTGAGGGGTTATTAGGCTTACATACAGTCATGAGGATGGAGTTTCTATGAATGTGGGGTTGCCACGATAAGATGGCATCTGGGACTTTCCTGGTGGTTCAGCGGTTCAGATTTCACCTTCCATTTCAGAGGATGTGGGTTCAGTTCCTGGATGAGGAGCTAAGATCCTACATGCCTCATGGCCAAATCACAGAACATAAACAATAGAAGCAATATTGTAACAAATTCAATAAAGACTTTAAAAATGGTCCACATCAAAGAAATTTTTAAAAAGAAAAAAAAAGATAGCATGCCTATAAGGGAAAAAGCAGAGCCTTGCTTTCTCCTCTCTACTCCACTCCCACCCTAAACACAAAAAAAGGTCTGCACACAGTGATTTGTTCAATAGTAAGTACCATCCTGACTCCTACTTCCATTGATCACCTTTCACTGTTTCTAAAATTCATGTGATTCTCATACACATGTCTGATTGATTTTGTTCAGTATTGCATATGTTAGATTCATCTAAGTCATTTTGTTTTGTTGTAGTTTGTGTTTGTTCATTTGTTTTATTATTGTGGCTGGGTAATGCTCCAGTATGGGCTTCTTTGGTGGCTCAGTGGTAAAGAGCCACCAAAGTAAAGTAAAAGAACTTTACTCAGTGGTAAAGTGCAACGCAGGAGACCTAGGTTCGATCCCTGTGCCGGGAAGATCCCCTAGAGAAGGGAATGACAACCCACTCCAGTAGAATTTCATGGGCAGAAAGGCCAGGTAAGCTGTAGTCCATGGGGTCGCAAAGAGTCAGACATGACTCAATGACTAACATAGTGCTCTAATATATGACTATGTTGTGATTATTTACTCATTCTTTTTCTTTTTGATGTGTATTTGTTTCCAGATTTACTATTACTAATAGCACTAAACTATTGCTAACAGTGGTAAACATAAGTGGAGCTGATGATCAAAAAGCATAGTTTTCTCAGTTTCTAGGTAGTAGAAACTGCCCTACAGTTTCTCCCAAAGTGATTCTATCAATAAAAATAATATTGGCTGTAGATGTTTGTTTATTGTTTTTTAGAGATATTTTTTGTTAGACTAAAGATGGTCAGTGTTTCAAGCTGGCTGAAGAGAACGTATATATACTTATTAATGTTCTTGACCCAGAAATAGCATATCACTTTTCCTTTGTATTCTATTGGCAGATAGGATTTGGAAAGGCATAGTGCTAGGGAAAAAGTGAAATAAAAGAAAGTCAGTAAGCAGTATCAGAGACTTGTAAGGATTATAGCATAAATAAAGCTGCAGATTGTTGAGGGGAGAGGTTGGGGAAGACATATACGATGTGAAAAATGCACTATGATAACGAGGATGAGTGATGATTTTTGAATAAGGAAGTAACATGAGTTTGTTTCTTTGATTTGCCTCTAGTTACCAGATTCTTAACAAAGTAAATTATCCAGAAGCACATAGATTACATTGCTGACAGTGAGTTTACTAAGATCCTGTGACCAATGTACATAACAAATAATTAAGCATCTTTTGGCTGTAGTCATATTAGGAATGAGAATCTGTGAAATATATGACAGAGGCAAAGCAGAAAAAGTAGAGAGCAGGATTGTCAGAATAAATTAGGAAATGTTTCTCCAGGCGCCCAGACCAGTGATCTTTCCATTTTACCACGCACCACTCGGCAACTCCTGGGGTCAATTGCAACTCTACTGCTTTACAATCCTGGGGTTGCAAACAGATCTATGGCAGTTGCTGCTGCTAAGTTGCTTCAGTCGTGTCCAACTCTGTGTGACCCCGTAGATGGCAGCCCACCAGGCTCCCCCGTCCTTGGGGTTCTCCAGGCAAGAACACTGGAGTGGGTTGCCATTTCCTTCTCCAATGCATGAAAGTGAAAGTGAAATCGCTGAGTCACGTCTGACTCTTCTCGACCCCATGGACTACAGCCTACCAGGCTCCTCCATCCATGGGATTTTCCAGGCAAGAGTACTGGAGTGGGGTGCTGCTGCTAAGTCACTTCAGTCATGTCCGACTCTGTGCGACCCCATAGACGGCAGCCCGCCAGGCTCCCCGTCCCTGGGATTCTCCAGGCAAGAACACTGGAGTGGGTTGCCATTTCCTTCTCCAATGCATGGAAGTGAAAAGTGAAAGTGAAGTCACACAGTCGTGTCTGACTCTTCAACCCCATGGGCTGCAGCCCACGAGGCTCCTCCATCCATGGGATTCTCCAGGCAAGAGTACTGGAGTGGGGTGCCATTGCCTTCTCTGATGGCAGTTGAGTAGCAATTATTTTGAATTTATTTGGCCACTGAAATTTTCCTGTGGCCTGCATGATTACTTTATGCTCATACAAGGAAGAAGACAAGGAAAATAAAATCAGATTCGAAAGTAGTCTACGTAATAGTCCAGCTCTTCCATTAAAGACCAGTTTTCTTTCAAAGGGACATTTTAATTCATTTTTCCCCATAGCTATAAAACACAATTATTTTTGGCAGAATGTTCAGAAGGTCAAAATCTAATTCATGCTGTCTACTAAGAAGTGAAGTGAAGTGAAAGTCTCTCTGTAGTGTCCTACTCTTTGCAACCCCATGGATTGTACAGTCCATGGAATTCTCCAGGCCAGAATACTAAAGCCGGTAGCCTTTCCTTTCTCCAGGGGATCTTCCCAATCCAGGGACTGAATCCAGGTCTCCCGCATTTCAGGCGGATTCTTTACCAGCTGAGCCACAAGGGAAGCCCAAGAATACTGGAGTGGGTAGTTTACCCCTTCTCCAGTAGATCTTCCTGACCCAGCAATTGAACTGGGATCTCTTGCATTGCAGGTGGATTCTTTACCAACTGATCTATCAAGGAAACTCCAAGTCTACTAAGAAGGTTTATTACTAATACTTGCAACTTCAAGTAAAGTTAGAATTTAAGTATTTCATATGATCCCCAAATAATGAAGAATCAAGGGATGATGATGTCTATATAAGTAAAAATGAAAATTTCGCATCCCTCAGTACTGTTTGCATAGACATTCATAAACCCCAAAGATTTAACTTGATCATAGTGCCTCACTATTTGGATAGATTTTCTTTTTATATTTCCAATAATCTCTAAGGTTATTGGACACATATATATTTTCCCATTTTTGAGATGAGAAAAGTGAGTCTTAGAGAATGTAAAATACTTGTCTCTCACTATTGTATGCTTGATGACATAGGATATATATCTATCCCTCTATATCTCTTCTTAACAAAAGACTTTTCCATTAAATTTGGTTTCATTCTTACTAGGTATCTTGTGTTCTTAGGGAAGCTCTGTGCACTCTGAAATCCTGATGGTAGTAGGGTTTTCTGTACTTAAGAAGAATAGCGGATTTCCCAGACTAAGGCAATGAGCAGCTGTGAGTAAGGAAGAAAAAATTGTTAACTCTGGGAAGATATAAAATTTAACCCAGGCTCCACTTCCATGGGGCTTCTCAAGTAGTGCTAGTGGTAAATAATTGACCTGCCAGTGCAGGAGATTGTAAGAGATGGGTGCAATCCCTGGGTTGGGAAGATCCCCTGGAGGAGGAGTATGGCAACCCACTCCAGTATTCTTGCTGGGAAAATCCCATGGACAGAAGAGCCTGATGGGCTACAATCCATGGGGTCACAAAGAATCGGACATGACTGAAGCGACTTAGCATGTATCCATGCCACTTCCATATGACTTTATCTAAAATGCAGGAAACTATGGCTTCAGTTACCTGAATAATGGCCTCCAAAGTTGTCTGAGTTCTAATCCTGGGAACCTGTGAGTATTATTCAGCAAAAAAAATTTGCAGATATGATTAAGTAAAGAATCTTGAAAAGGATAAGTTATCATGGATCATCCAGAGGCTTTGATTCTAACAGCAATTTTCTTTACAAGAAAGAAATAGAAGATTTTGTTACCAAATTGGTCAACTGGAACAATGCAGGAAGCCACACACAGAGATGTTCTGGCCAAGAGTTCCATATTAATGGTTGCATCAACCTCTAGGCATAAGAGTGAGTGGCTCTTTATATGATTGCAGCCTCTAGCTTTTGAGTGCTCCCTAGCCTTGAATTGTCCAAGCTGATAGTTATAAGAAACAAAGATGAACTTTTCTCACCAAGCCCTTCCTAAACCACAAATGCATGAGAAGACAAATGAACAATTGTAATTATTATTATTTTCAGTCGCTAAGTCATATTCAGTTCTTTGCAACTCCATGGACTGCAGCACAACAGGCTTCTCTGTCCTTCACCATCTCCCAGAGTTTGCTCAAATTCACGTCCATTGAGTCAGTGATGTTATCTAACCATTTAATCCTCTGCTACCCCCTTCTCCTTTTGCCTTCAATCTTTCTCAGCATCAGAATCTTTTCCAATGAGTCAGCTCTTCACATCAGGTGGCCAAAATATTGGAGCTTTGGCTTCAGCATCAGTCTTTCCAATGGATATTCAGGGTTGATTTCCTTTAGGATTGACTGGTTTGATCTCCTTGCTGCCCAGGGAACTCTCAAGAGTCTTCTCCAACATTACAGTTTGAAAGCACCTATTCTTCAGCATTCAGCAGTTTTTATGATCCAGCTCTTACATTGTATGTCATTACATTTGGAATATTTCTTTATGTAGCAATGAGAATTTGGGATAAAAGATCTTGTGACCAAAGATCTCTGGCAACTTAAGAGTTTCTTGTTATGACAGTCCCTTATGGAGCTCTGGGAGACAGGACAAGCACTATTAACAATTTCATGTATTAATGTGTATAGACATGGGAAGTAACCACATCATGCTAAAAAATGGTGTTAGGGTCAAAAATGAGGAAGCATGTTTCAAAGCAAGAAAAAAAAATTAGATACTGGGCCAAGGTTTAGAGTCAGGGGGGTTAGCAAATCAAAGAGAAATAGAAGATGGAAGAAGGTTAAAACTGGCTGGTTGAGGTATCACCTGAATAAATATCAGAAACTGTTTTTTTATTTTGCCCAGAGTTTCTCTTTTGCATCTTACTAATTCCTAATGCTTCATGTTGGCAAGGCGGATCAGATTCATAAAAAATATCTACCTGAGAAAGCGTTAGCATTCAGGGTATATCATAGCATTTGTAACCCAAGAATATCCATCATGCTGGGCCCAACTTTGTGACTTTGCAGGAAACAATTGCTCTTTACAATCCAACCTACATTTCTCAATAACACAGCAAGGAACTTGACCTATAAAAGCTTGCCCTGAAGCAAAATAGATTTACAGTAAAAGGACAAGATGTTGCACTCAGCAAAACAATAGTTACAGCTCCCAGAGTTATGGGCTGTACTGAAGTGCCAGATCAGTCAACAGACTATGGTGATAAAAATGAACTCACAAGAAACATTCATTGAATGCATGCAGTATCTGCAGGCAGAGTTCAAAATGTTTTCAATGACTTGGGTTACATGTTGGTAATTCAGGTTCCTGAGACTCATCCTGGGTGGTTCCAATTTTAGATTTATGGTGTTCATGTATATTTTTGCCAAACACCCAGGGAGACATGGACAGCTAATGATGTCTGAGAACCAATCATCTCAATTTTGAATTTTTGTGCATTTACAGGTTTGAGTTCTAGGTGTTAATGCTGATATTTAGCACATATCCCAAGTTAATAGACATCCTTCTCTTTCTCTCCCTGTATTCTGTCTGTGGCAGAAGCAGAAATGTAACTCTCAAGTCCCTCTTCAACCCAGAACTTGTTGACAGGTTGTGGTGATTATGCTTTTCCAGTACTTGCCAGTTATAACTCCTTCCATTTGGACTTGAGGCCACGCTGTTCTTGATTGAGCAAAGTTGTCATAGAGGGGTCAAGACCAACACAGTACTCATTTGAAGTGCAGTCTTTCCTCTGGAGCTCTCCACTGGTGCAGCAGAGACACTGATATATATATATATATATATATATATATATATATATATATATATATATAACAATTTCATAGTTGGCCTCATCTGACTTTCCCAGGCAGATGGACTGGGAACAAGCTTGCTACTTCACAATAAATCCTTTGCACTCCTAACTTAATTT
Organism: Bos javanicus; assembly: GCF_032452875.1. NCBI lineage: Eukaryota > Metazoa > Chordata > Mammalia > Artiodactyla > Bovidae > Bos > Bos javanicus. The sequence continues at coordinate 107,807,080 of NC_083873.1, forward strand.
CAGCATCTGCTTTCCCAAGAACTCAACTGCTAGATTATTCTCTTCAATTTCTTAAGCAGTTTAGTCCTAAAACCATCAGGTTAATTCAAGCAAGATAGTCATCCACATTGTCAGCTTTGTGTGGGGTGTCCAAACTCAAAGAAGTTGAAGAAGATGTCTATATGAGTTGAGATGTCATGAGGAATCATCCCAATAGGATGAGAAGGCTCATCTTAGGGCTTCAGAACCCAAGCAGGGCAATGAGAGCATCAACATGGAATGTCACTGATGGGCATTGGCGTACACATAGGATAAAGAAGGTGTACATGTTGGATGAGGAGGTGTGGAGTTAAAAAAGCTGTATGGGTGGTCAGAGACCGATAGAGTGGGAAGGGCGTCCATCTCTATGGACACACCAACTCAGGAGTAAGAGCCTAAACAGAGAAGGCAAAACTCTAGCCAGGGTGGCTAGTATGAGAATTCAGAGCTTGAGGAGGATAAAGAGGGTACCCACAGGATGCAGATCAATGAGTTAAGGGGTTTATCTGCAAATGGATAGCCTGGAGAGGGGGAAGAAGCTAAGAAGGTTAAATAAAGTGTCCATGCAAGTAAGGAGTAGGGGTGACAATAAGAAATTGGTTGCTTAGAGGAAAATTGATTAAATGAATTATTGTATTAGGCAAAGGAGTAGCTTCATTGTCAAAGAATGGAGTTTTGAATATGGCAAGAGAAAACTAGAATGAACCTTGTGGTGTTGGATAGGAAACATTAGATTGGAAAGTGTCAACTCATGAATTCAAGGGTTTTAATAATAGAAACAATATATATCAATTTATTTGTAATTCTATCTGTCTCTATGTAGTTATATGTTTGTGTCTGTGTGTATGCATGAGTGTGCAGACATTGCAAAGATCTATCTGCTGCTGCTGCTGCTGCTAAGTCGCTTCAGTCGTGTCTGGCTCTGTGCGACCCCATAGACGGCAGCCCACCAGGCTCCCCTGTCCCTGGGATTCTCCAGGCAAGAATACTGGAGTGGGTTGCCATTTCCTTCTCCAATGCATGAAGGTGAAAAGTGAAAGTGAAGTAGCTCAGTCCTGTCCAACTCTGAGCGACCCCATGGACTGCAGCCTACTGGGCTCCTCCGTCCACAGGATTTTCCAGGCAAGAGTACTGGAGTGGGGTGCCATCGCCTTCTCTGAAAGCTCTATCTAGAAATATATTATATAGGTATATCATGTATATATAAACACATATACACATAACATATATGTATATATATAGGACATGTGTTCATGCTCAGATGTGTCTGATTCAATGCAGGCTCCTCTGTCCATGGAACTTTTCAGGCAAGAATGCTAGAGTTGGTTGCTATTTCCTATTCTGGGAATATTAGTATATTCCCAGAGGGATACATGTTGGAAAGGGATTCCCAACTGAGGGATCAAATCTGTGTCTCTTATGTTTCCTGCATTGGTGGGCAGATTCTTTACCACTGTACCAACTGGGAAGTACTATATATATGTGTGTGCGTGTATATATGTGTGTGTATATATATATATATTCAGTTCAGTCACTCAGTCGTGTCCAGCTCTTTGCAACCCCATGAACCACAGCACTCCAGGCCTCTCTGTCCATCACCAACTCACTGAATCCACCCAAACCCATGTCCATTGTGTCAGTGATGCCATCCAACCATCTCATCCTCTGTCGTCCCCTTCTCCTCCTGCCCTCAATCTTTCTCAGCATCAGGGTCTTTTCAAATGGGTCAGCTCTCTGCATCTGGTGGCCAAAGTATTGGAGTTTCAGCTTCAACATCAGTCCTTCCAATGAACACCCTGGACTGATCTCCTTTAGGATGGACTGGTTGGATCTCCTTGCAGTCCAAGAGACTCTCAAGAGTCTTCTCCAACACCACAGTTCAAAAGCATCAATTCTTCGGCTCTCAGCTTTCTTTATAGTCCAACTGTCACATCCACACATAACCACTGGAAAAACCATAGCCTTGACTAGACGGACCTTTGTTGACAAAGTAATGTCTCTGCTTTTTAATATGCTGTCTAGGTTGGTCATAATTTTCCTTCCAAGGAGTAAGCATCTTTTAATTTCAAGTCTTCAGTCACCATTTGCAGTGATTTTGGAGGCCAAAAAGATAAAGTCTGACACTGTTTCCACTGTTTCCCCATCTATTTGCCATGAAGTGATGGGACCAGATGCCATGATCTTAGTATTTTGAATGTTGAGCTTTAAGCCAACTTTTTCACTCTCTGCTTTCACTTTCATCAAGAGGCTCTTTAGTTCCTCTTCACTTTCTGCCATAAGGGTGGTGTCATCTGCATATCTGAGTATCTGAGGTTATTAATATTTCTCCTGACAATCTTGATTCCAGCTTGACACATGCACACATCTACCTACATATATGTATAGGGAAATTGCACTAGACATGGATACATACACACATTCCATTTATCTCTGTCCAACAAAAGGATCACAGAGAGTGTTCTAGTCCAACATTTTTTTCTAGAATGATGGGATTCTCTCCCTTCAGAAAAATGAACTCTGTTTTTCCTTCTTTTGAAATTAGGCATGGATTTATCTTTGCCACATCACATAGAATGTGTGAATTTAAAGGCTAGAATACAAATGGGAGCATAACTTCGTGTGATATTCGGTTCCTTGGGATGTTCACCCTTAGAACCCAGCTACCATGTTGTGAGGAATTTCAGTCCTCAAGAAGAGGTCATTTATAGGTGTTCTGCCTGATAGCTGAAGCTAAGGTCATCAGCCACTCTATAAGTGAGTAAATGTCAGATGACTTTATGTGCTTGCCTAGCTGATATTCAGTGGATCAGAGACAAGCTGAATCTGCCAAGCCCTGTGCAAGTGCATATTTGTGGGCCAAATAAATGATGTGATTATTTTAAGCCATTGACTTTTGGTATGGTTTATTAGGGAATACTAACTTACTGGAACACTTGTCAAGAGTCCTGTTTTGGATAGACTTTTCTTTGAGATGCCATTGAAGGGGAATAGGGGAATGACTCCTGGTAAGGTTGTAGAGATAAGATAGAATTTGGGGGGTATATAAAATGTCCATTTATTGATTCATCTGGCAATGAAATGATTTGAATGGTATTTTCAGAAAAGAAAATTAACTAAAGTGGAGAGAAAAGCAGAAATGGGTGACCTTTTTAGAAAGTTAGAGAAGAGATGACTGCAGGGACTTCCCTGGTAGTCCAATGGCAGGGAGTGGGAGTTCAATCCCTGGTTGAAGAGCTAAGACCCCACATACCTCATTGTCAAAAAAACAAAACATAAAACAGATGCAATATTGTAACAAATTCAACAAAGACTTTAAAAGTTGCCCATATTAAAAAAAAATCTTAAAAATAAGATATGACTGCAGCTTGAAATAGAGTGAGGAAAATGCATTTTAAAAGTTCTGAAAGAATCTGGGGGCTTTCTATGAAATATGATAACCAGGATAGTAATCGAACATCTTATTCATAATTCTTCTTCACATACAGATGTAGACTGCTCATCTATTGATCCACAGACAAAAATTTGCCTTTAATACATGATTATATTAGATTTAAAATTATATGATTATCAGTAAAGTGATCATAGTTACTAACTGGTACTAATCATCATTGGCCTAATAGAAAGACTAATAGAATGAATGTCCAGAAAATTTAATTATATTCTGTTTTGGCTACTCTCTGAGTCTCATCTGTAAAATAGAAGTAATAGTATTTGTGTTTCAGGTAAAGATTAAATAAACTATATAAACAGCAGAAGATGGTGCCTGTAACAGAGTAGATACTCAAAATATGTTAAGCAGATATGAATTTTAGGAGCTCTGAGTATATTTCAGAATATATGTTTCCTAGGTACAGACCTTGGTTTCATATGTTTATCTAATATAATTACCACTCTGTGCTAACCTTCCAATCAATAACGCATTAGGAACTCAGTAGGACTACAATAGGTCAATTGACCATGTGTCACCGGGAAGTTGAAGGCCATCCCAGGACGATGGAGCTAGAACTCCTGTCAACAGAAGAGAGACAGACCCTGTTCTCTTAATCCTTTCCCTGGGCAAAAAATGATTCTGTTTTAAAACTGAGGCTTGGACTGCTTATTTAGTGCATCCCTCTCACAAATCTTGGCTCATCAGACAAGCAGTGAAAGGCTAATCCACCACCATATTGGCTCCTTCCAGTCAAGATCCTCCTGAAAACCCTTGCCTGGTTGCTTTGCAGATACGTGGACACTCACAGAGATGAATTTCAGTATCTCCAAGACAAATAAATGTATATATAGAATGACTCAACAGAGGGCAAATAAGACTGCATACATCCACCTGTCCTTTTCAATCCTAAAATAGGCTATTTTGAAACTCTGGGGAAGAGGCAGTTATTTCTCTCCCTTATTATGCTAAAATGTTTATTATACATCACAACACCCGAAACATACTTCCAAATTTACCTAGAAGATAAACGATGCTAAATTGGCCTTTTCATCTGGGGCAAATGAAAGGTTGAACAATTTTATCTCAAGGAACTGAAAAGAATGCTTAAGCTGTAACTATTGTGAAGACTGGCAAAAAGCTTCTGAAGTATTGTTTGCCGGACTACTTCCAGTTTGTGTTACCAATTTATTTACTTATTTAAAACTTTTCAGGCTTTTTTTCTAGAAATGGAAGACATAAAATTCACCGTGTTTTCTGAACTGGTAAGGTGGTATTCTAGTTGGGCATAAGAGGGGGTTGTGGCTCAGTTGGTAAATAATCCACCTGCATTGCCAGCACACCAGGTTAGATCCCTGGGTTGGACTAATGGAGGAGGAGGGCATGGTAACCCACTCCAGAACTATTGCCTGGAAAATCTCATGGACAGAGGATCCCAGCGGGCTACAGGCCATAGGGTCTCAAAGAGTCAGATGTGCCTGAGCATATTTGCAGATAAATATGTCAACTAAGGATTTTTGTCCCAGGAGATAAATGGAGATAAATGTTAAAGTATTTCAAGACACTCTGAGTAGAAGGGGATGGATGGATAGATGTTGGATAGACAGATAGATAGGTACATAGATAGATAATGACATATAACATGTAGATACGTTCACAATTATGCTTTAGGATCTTGAGAAGTCATTTAACTGTGCAGTCAATCTGGCCAATTAGTATGACTGGGATAATCCCCTTCCCCCTAGGAAAAGATATGTGTGGTTTCTTTCTCACACGGAGAATGTTTTTGCAGGCTCAAGGGGCAGGAGACCCAGGTCAAAATCCTAGTTCTGCTACTATCCAGCAATAATGCCTCAGGAAGACTCCCTGCTACTTAGCCTCAGTTTCCCAAAAATAATTAGCAGGGCTCAAACTTTATGTGAGGACAAGAAAAATAAATATTTCTCTTTTTCTCTCACCTTCACAACCACTCTCAGATGGGATGTGTTTCTGTGAAGGGGCAGGGTCTTCTGTCACATCATCTTTGCAAGTTTTTCTCACTGCTCTGACCCATATTTGAACCTCTTAAAAAACAGCCATATAAAAGGTATCATTTGTATTTCTTAAAATTCTACCAGAGGACAGAACACAAGAAACATTTCACTTGTCAATACTGTTTACTACTGGGGAGAGTAAAAGTAAATCTGCTGTTTTCCCAGGCAGTTGCTGATGGCTTTTCTTGGACAATGACATATCCCTGGACTCTTTGACATTTCATTTTATACTCATGGGGCTGCCAGCTCTTTTCTGTAACTGCATGTCAAAATAACAAGATCTTGCCTGTTTATTTAGAATAACCTGCTTAATAACTGACAGCCTGAACCTGCCACAGCCTTTGAGTCATGCAAGCTGATTTTTGCAGTGAAATCGGGATATTTTGTCCCTAGAACATAAAGGACACACTGAAAATATTCTCAAAGGTGGCAATCCAGAATGACAACTCTAAAGGTGAGGGTTGTTTGTGGAATCATGACACTGGTATTCTTGGAGTCCCAGGGATATAAATAATGACCATGAAATCTTTAAGAATTAGTACCTATCACAGTGTGAATAGAATATGTACAAGAAACATTTGGTGGGCAAAATAAACTTCTGTCTAATTGAACTAAAAAAATATTGCTGAATAATAAAGGTACACAGTGTTCTGTCACATAATTTTCTCTTGGAAAGCAGCTGGAGCTAGCAATTTTGGTAAATGGGTCAAATGGATTGAATCTTTCCCCTCACATTCATTTAGCTGTGCGGTCTTGGGACAGTCTGCACTGAGCCTGGGTTTCTCTTGTGTAAAATCGAGATGACTCTTTTTCACCATGGTTTTAAAGAATAATAAGTGAGAACAACGTATATCAAATCTTAGCATAAGGTTTGTAAGCAAACCTTACAGTATCAGGTGTACACACTGATTTTGGTTCTGTTTGGTAGAGTTATCATGACCATCACCCTTGTCTTCATGATCACCTTTGTCATCATCAATATCATCATGACTGTTGTTCCCTTCCTCTCTCAAACCATTATTCAGGTCTACAAAGCCTTCTATAATCTGGCCTGTGCCTGGCTCTCAGACTTTAGATACTACCATCCTACCTCTATCATTATGAAAGTGAAAGTGAAGTCTCTCAGTCATGTCTGACTCTTTGCAACTCCATGGACTGTAGCCTACCAGGCTCCTCCATCCATGGGATTTTCCAGGCAAGAATACTGGAATGGGTTGCCACTTACTTCTCCAGGAGATCTTCCCGACCCAGGGATTAAACCCGGGTCTCCTGCATTGTAGGCAGACGCTTTACCGTCTGAGCCACCAGGGAAGTCAGGGAAGTCTTTATCATTATACTCTAGCAATATTTGCCTTGTTTTCCAGTCCAAGGACATTCTTGCCTAAAGTCTTTGTAGTAGCTGTTCCTAATGCTGAGATAGTCTTCCTCTAGGGTTTTGTAGAGCTTGTTTGTTTCATTATTCATTAGCTTACAGGTCACTTTCTCCTCTGACTACTCAGTCTCTGTTTATCATATCCCCTTAATCATTTGTCCTTCTAAGTTTTCTATCTACATAATCATTTTCTTAGAGTTTTCACCATAATTAATTTGCTTTCTTATTGTTTACTCTTCCCCACATGCTATCTCAATGAGAGCATTTTTCCTGATATTTTACCATCATTAAAATTAACCCACCATAGAAATTTAAAAAAATATTGAGTAAATATGATTTATCAATTATTTGATCTATTAATTATTAAAAAGTTATACTTCAGTGGAATAATATCACCTTTGGAGTCAGACATGTCTCAATAGAAATCTGACTACACAATAATAGGCTTTGGGCTAATGTCTTAATCACTAAAGCTTTGGTTTGCCCGTTTATAAAACAATAGGTTTTACAAACCCTCGAAGAATTGTATGAGGATTTAGAAGAAAATGTGAAGATAATGCCACTTAAGAAACATCTTGGAACATAGATAGTGACTAATATTCATTACTATGAAGACCATATGCCAGCTAACACCACGTTTATCCTAATATCAGCACTTTACCTTGGCACAAAACATCTGTTTGCATCTTTATATAGTTTGTGTACATGCATTCAGGAAATTTGGGTTTTGGAGATCAGTTATTCAGCATAGTAAGCTTCAAGTGTTTTTAAAATTCAAAAATATTTCACCCCTTTAAAGTTGTACTATTTATCCTTTTTAAGTGTACAGTTCACTGCATTTTATTATATTCACAAAGTTGTTTAACCATCACCATCACTATTATAGGAGTATGGGGCATTTTTATAACCTTAAAAGACATCCCATACCCATTATCTCCCCACACCTTATGTTGCCCACTAATGTACAATCTGCATCTATAGATTTGTCTATTCTGGACATTTCGTGTAAATGGAATCACAGTATGTGGCTTCTTTAATTTAATATCTTTAAGGTTCATCCATGTTGTATGGCAGAGCACTCCAGTATTCTTGCCTAGAGAATCCTGTGGATGGAGGAGCCTGGTGGGCTGCTGTCCATGGAGTCGCACAGTCGGAGGTGACTGAAGCAACTTAGCATGCATGCATGCATTGGAGAAGGAAATGGCAACCCATACCAGTATTCTTGCCTGGAGAATCCCAGGGACAGAGGAGCCTGGTGGGCTGCCGTCTATGGGGTCACACAGAGCTGGACATGATTGAAGGGACTTAGCAACAGCAGCAGCATGTTATACCAGGAATCAGCACTTTATTCCTTTTTTTTTTTTTTTTGCCAAATAGTATTCTATTGTGTAGATATGCTATGTGTTGCTTATCTATTCCAATGTTAATAACCCTTTCAGTTCAGTTCAGTTCAGTCACTCAGTCGTGTCCGATTCTTTGCGACCCCATGAATCTCAACACGCCAGGCCTCCCTGTCCATCACCAACTCCCGGAGTTCACTCAGACTCATATCCATGGAGTTGGTGATGCCATCCAGCCATCTCATCCTCTGTTGTCCCCTTCTCCTCCTGCCCCCAATCCCTCCCAGCATCAGAGTCTTTTCCAATGAGTCAGCTCTTCACATGAGGTGGCCAAAGTACTGGAGTTTCAGCTTTAGCATCATTCCCTCCAAAAAAATCCCAGGGCTGATCTCCTTCAGAATGGACTGGTTGGATCTCCTTGAAGTCCAAGGGACTCTCAAGAGTCTTCTCCAACACCACAGTTCAAAAGCACAAGTTCTTCGGTGCTCAGCCCTCTTCACAGTCCAACTCTCACATCCATACATGACCACAGGAAAAACCATAGCCTTGACTAGATGGACCTTTGTTGGCAAAGTAATGTCTCTGCTTTTGAATATGCTATCTAGGTTGGTCATAACTTTCCTTCCAAGGAGTAAGCATCTTTTAATTTCATGGCTTCAGTCACCATCTGCAGTGATTTTGGAGCCCAAAAAGATAAAGTCTGACACTGTTTCCACTGTTTCCCCATCTATTTCCCATGAAGTGATGGGACCGGATGCCATGATCTTCGTTTTCTGAATGTTGAGCTTTAAGCCAACTTTTTCACTCTCCACTTTCACTTTCATCAAGAGGCTTTTGAGTTCCTCTTCACTTTCTGCCATAAGGGTGGTGTCATCTGCATATCTGAGGTATAGAGCTCATCAAATAACTGGAGTTTTATATTTTATCCACGATAAATAATGCTGCTGTGAATATTAATGTGTATTTGTGTGTGGATATGCATTTCCATTCCTCTTGGTAGATACCTAGGAGTGGAAATGGTAAGTCATGTTGCAATTTTATATTTAACATTTTGAAGAACTGTGAAACTGTATTCTAAGCTACTGTGCTCTTTCCTATTCTAAACCAGTGTTCTGATTCCTCTACGTCTCCACCAAGACTTACTATTATCTGATCTTTTGAGTATAGCCATTCTAGCGGATATGAAATGGTAACTCAGGGTAACTCATGATTTTGATTTGCATTTTTAGCGACTAAAGGTGATAAGCATATCGTCTTGTAATTCTTGGCCATTTGCATATCTTTTTTGGAGAAATGTCTACCAAAATTCATCACTGAATTGAATATTTATTATTGAACTGTAAGTATATTTTAAAAATATTCTTTTGCATTCTTGGAAAGAAATTCCTCTTCAGGTATATGGTTTCCAATTATTTTCTTCCATTCTGTGGGTTTCATTTTCCCACTAAAAGCTTTCTTGTTTTTATAAAATTCAATTTGTCTCTTTCTTATCTTGTTACTTTTGTTTTTGGTTTTATAAATTTAAAAAATGCCTAGTCCAAGGTCATAAGATTTACCTCTATATTTTCTTCCAAGCGTATATTTATGGTTTTAGCTCTTACATTCTCACATTTAGATCTTTCATTTATCTGTGTTGCTTTTTGTATATGATGTAGCTAACGGTAGAATTTCATTATTTTGCATGTGAGTATCTAGCTGTTTCAGATCCATTTGCTGAAAAGACTATTCTTTCCACATTGCTCTTCATCCGCAGTCTGGACAAGAATCACTGACCAAAGAATCTTAATCTACTCCATTGATCTCTATTTTTTTTTAAATTTTATTTATTTACTTTTACTTTACAATATTGTATTGGTTTTGCCATACATCAACATGAATCCACCACGGGTGTACACATGTTCCCAATCCTGAACCCCCCTCCCACTTCCTTCCCGATACCATCCCTCTGGGTCATCCCAGTGCACCAGCCCCAAGCATCCTGTATCCTGCATCGAACCTGGACTGGCGATTCGTTTCTTATATGATATTATACATGTTTCAATGCCATTCTCCCAATTGATGTCTATTTTTATCCTTATGCCAGTACCACATGGTCATGATAATGGTACTTTTGTAGTAAGGTTGAAGTCAAGAAGTGTGAGTTCTCCAACTTTATTCTTTAAGTATGTTTTGAGTGTTCTGGTCCCTTGTGTTTCCACATGAGTTCTATGATCATAAACTTCTGCAAAAAAACTTCTACATCTGGGATTTAACAGGAATTTTGTTGATTTTGTAGATATTACCATCTTAACAGTATTGAGTCTCCCAATCCAAGAGTGTGGGGTGTCTCTCGATTTATTTGGGTCTTTCAGTTCAGTTCAGTTCAGTCGCTCAGTTGTGTCCGACTCTTTGCGACCCCATGAACTGCAGCACGCCAGGCCTCCCTGTCCATCACCAACTCCCGGAGTTCACCCAAAGCCATGTCCATTGAGTCAGTGATGCTATCCAGCCATCTCATCCTCTTTCGTCCCCTTCTCCTCATGCCCTCAATCTTTCCCAGAAATTCAGGTCTTTAATTTCTGTCAAAATTTTTTTGTGGTTTTCAGTGTCCAATCATATTAAATTTGTTCTTCCATATCTTATTATTTTTATTCTATTTTAAATAGCATCTAAATTATTTCCCATATTGTCCATTGCTAGTGTAGAGAAGTACAACTGACTTTTATGTATTTACATTAAATACTGAAAATTTGCTGAACTTATGAGCTCTAGAGAACATTTTAGTATATTCTTACGGATTTTCTACTTACAAGTTAACTCCATCTTCAAGTAGAGATAGTTTTACTGTCTTGTAGTCTGGCTAACTTTTATTTATTTTTATTGCAAAAAAAAAAAAATGTTGAAGCTAGATCTTTCAGTACAGTATTGAATAGAAGTGGTGAGAGTAGACATCCTTGTCTTGTTCCTAATCATGTAGTCATGTTTGTAATACTGTATTGGAAACACTGTTACATTGTTAAAAATAAAAAAAAAATATTTACCTGTAATATATGTTGATATGTAGTTTCTCTAAGTATGGGAGGGGGGCATACTACTCAGTAATGTAATTCTTTGGAAGTAGAATTATAAGATAGTGAGAAAACTAACACATTAGTTTCATATTAAATATCACTCAAGTTATGCCCATGAAAGGATGGACTATGCCCTTCAGTACAAGCCTTCATGCAATGTCCTACACAATATGTACACAGATAATGATGATTATGATGACAAAAAGTAAACCATACTCTTTCGCTATACATTTATTATACTTTCACTTGGAGACACATGCACAGCAGATCAGTTTATTTACTATACAGCCTGATGATTATTTTAATATTATTTTAATATTCATTAAGTGGAAGTGAGTCTTCTTCCTTGTTATCTTTACATTGAGTAGACTAAGGAGATGGAGGAAAAGGAATTGGTCTTACTATATCAGGAGTCAGTGACAAAGGAGGAAGAAATAGAGGAGGTGGAAGTGGGGGTCAGGAGAAGCAAGCACACTCAGGGTAATTTTATGAAAAGAAAGAAAGATAGCACTAAGTCATATCTGACTCTTGCAGTCCCATGAACTGTAGCCTGCCAAGCTCCTCTATCCATGGGATTCTCCAAGCAAGAATGCTGGAGTGGGTAGCCATTTCCTTCTCCAGGGGAACTTCCCAACCCAGGAATTAAATCCAGGTCTCCTGCATTGCAGGCAGATGCTTTACTGACTGAGCTATGTGGAAAGCCCAATTTTATAAAAATACAGGGCAATTTCTGTCTCACACATTTTAGACTTTAATTTATCTGAAAAGGTTTATATTTGGTACCAATTATTCTTCCACCATTTGCTTTAGTTTCAATGTCTGTGTCATAGAAGGGTCTACATAGTAAAAGTCAAATGTTGTCTTGAATAATCAGAAGCCTTCTACCAGATTGTCTAATGCTGATTTGTTTCCTGGTGCTGCTTCTTGTACATATTCTTCCTCAGTATCTGGCACTGGTTTAGAAGCATTCATATCCATCAAGTCATCTTCTATTAATTCTTCTGGTGTGGCATCGGTTAGCTCTTGAATTCTTCCAAAATTCGTATCTTGGAAATGTTCACCCCTAACTTATTTTCCATATCTATAATCTCTTTCCTGTTTTCCTTGATTGACTCTGTCATAAATCCTGTGAAGTTATACACAACATCTGGACATATATATATATATATTTTTTTTTTCCAGCAGGAATTTGTTTCCAATGTAATAGCTTTCATATTTTTTTTCTATAACAACAGTGGTATATTCAATGATGTAAAACTTTCAGAGTTTCATCATGTTTATCTATCAGGGTTCTCTTCCACAGCACTGAGAACGCTTTTCATAGAGTATTGTGTACAATAAAACTTAAAGACTCTTATGATCCTTAGATCTGGAGGCTGAATTAGACATTTGGTGGGGATGGTGTGGCAAATAGACCAAGTTGACAGCTTCAGTGTTGAACTCACGAAACCAGGGACACTGGCCAATATTAAAAGAACTTTGAAAAATAGTCCCTCACTATCATGATACTTCTGACTTCAGGGGCAAAGCATCAATGGAACTGATCAAAGACAATATTCTCATGGCCCATCTCTTTCTGCTGTGCAAACAAAAGACAGGCAGCTGGTGTTTATCTTTTTCTTCAAGCCTGGGAGTTAGCAGTTTTACAAATAAGGGAAATCCTGATCATAAGCTGAACTTCACCTGCACAAAACGGTACAGTTAGCCTATTCCTGTCTGCTTAAATCCTGGGACTCACTTCTTTTCCTTACTAAGAAATTCCTTTTGCTGCATTTTTTTCTCAGAATAGTGCAGTTTCATCTGTGTTAAAAACCTGTTTTGACAAATATCCTTTCTCCTCAATACTTTCCTTCATGGCAACTGGGAATTTGTGTGCTGCCTTTTGGTAGGCAGAAGCTTCTTCTCCTGCTATTGTGACATTTTTAAGGCAAACCTCTTTCTAAAATTATCAAACCATCCTTTTCTGGCATTTAATTCTCCAACTTTAGGTTCTACATCTTCCTTTTGCATTCAGTTCAGTTCAGTTCAGTCGCTCAGTCGTTTCCAATTCTTTGCGACCCCATGAATCGCAGCACGCCAGGCCTCCCTGTCCATCACCAACTCCCGGAGTTCACTCAGACTCACATCCATCGAGGCAGTGATGCCATCCAGCCATCTCATCCTCTGTCGTCCCCTTCTCCTCCTGCCCCCAATCCCTAAACCTTTTGCTTTAGGTTGTTATATAAAAACTGCCTTCTTTCAAATCATGTAAGAGTCTATAGGCTTGTATTTCTTACAGCAATTCTGCACCTGCATAAAAGGTGCATTTTCAATATAAGACAAAACACTATTTCTCACAAAGTGCAAGGTTTTCATGCCTATTGATGTGGCTGCAATGACAGAGTTAAAAATTTTCCTTTTTTTTCTTACAGTGGTCTCTATTTAGTATTCATTTATCTTTTTTTTTTCTTTTTTAAAGATGGTAGCTTTATTTCCTTGCACATATTTATTTTTAAATGAAATATTTATTTCATTCCAATATTCTTCATCTTTATTTCATATTTTTAGAATTGATTTCTATTGGAGTATAGTTGACTTCTAATGTTGCTAGTTGCTGTCCAGTAGAAACTAACACAACACTGTAAAGACAACAACACTGTAAAGACAACTTGCATTTTCAGTAAGATGCAAGCATCCTTTCTCTCTCCTTGTCTTCAACTTGAACGTCTCTTTTTTCTTCAGCTGTCCTTTTTCTGAAACTTTCCAGACTTGTCATGTTCCCTTTTCCCTACTTCTAAAAAAATGAAAAGAAAACAAAAAAATGGAAGTATATTTGATGTACAATTTTACGAGTCTTTGTGACCCCATGAATCGTAGCACGCCAGGCCCCCCTGTCCATCACCAACTCCCAGAGTTCACTCAGACTCAGGTCCATCTAGTCAGTGATGCCATCCAGCCATCTCATCCTATGTCGTCCCCTTTTCCTCCTGCCCCCAATCCCTCCCAGCATCAGAGTCTTTTCCAATGAGTAAACTCTTCGCAAGAGGTGGCCAAAGTATTAGAGTTTCAGCTTTAGCATCAGTCCTTCCAATGAACACCCAGGACTGATTTCCTTTAGCATGGACTGGTTGGATCTCCTTGCAGTCCAAGGGACTCTCAAGAGTCTTCTCCAACACCACAATTCAAAAGCATCAATTCTTCAGCACTCAGCTTTCTTTACAGTCCAACTCTCACATCCATACATGACCACTGGAAAAACCACAGCCTTGACTAGATGGACCTTTGTTGGCAAAGTAATGTCTCTGCTTTTTAATATGCTGTCTAGGTTGGTCATAACTTTCCTTCCAAGGACTAAGTGTCTTTTAATTTCATAGCTGCAATCACCATCTGCAGTGATTTTGGAGCCCCCCAAAATAAAGTCTGACACTGTTTCCACTGTTTCCACATCTATTTCCCATGAAGTGATGGGACCAGATGCCATGATCTTAGTTTTCTGAATGTTGAGCTATATGCAGGTCAGGAAGCAACAGTTAGAACTGGACATGGAACATCAGCCTGCTTCCAAATAGGAAAAGGAGTACGTCAGGGCTCTATATTGTCACCCTGCTTATTTAACTTATATACAGAGTATGTCATGAGAAACGCTGGGCTGGAAGAAGCACAAGCTGGAATGAAGATTGCCGGGAGAAATATCAATAATCTCAGATATGCAGATGACACCACTCTTATGGCAGAAAGTGAAGAGGAACTAAAAAGCCTCTTGATAAAAGTGAAAGAGAAGAGTGAAAAAGTTGGCTTAAAGCTCAACATTCAGAAAACTAAGATCATGGCATCTGGTCCCATCACTTCATGGGAAATAGATGGGGAAACAGTAGAAACGGTAAAGTACATTAGACCTAAACATATTTTATTTATTAAGGACTTATCTAACTTCAACTTATTTTAAAAATATTTCTAGCCTATATGGTTCATTTTTGAGTTTTTTTTTTAATTGTAAAAAATCTCCAAAAATATTTCCAATGTATTGATTGAAAAAAAATCCATATAAGTCTACTCATACTCTTCAAACTCATGCTGTTCATTGGTCAACTGTATTATCCTCTGTCTTTAGTGATAATATTTGGTTTAAAGTATATTTTATTTGGTATTAGTGTAGCCACCTAAGCTCTCTTTATTTATTTACTTGATTTATCTTTTTTTATATTTTCATGTCAACCGATTCAATTCATTGAATGGAAAGTACAGCTTTTGTAGGTAGTGTATAGTTTAATACATTTTTTCCATTCTGACAATTTATATCTTTTAACTGGATAAACGTTATCTTTCTTTTGTATTTTATCCAGTTAAATGATAAGATTGCCATAAAAATATCTTTTATGTATATTTTTCTTGATATTCTTCACTTGGTAAGACATTACTTTTATTCTCATCTGTAGTTCTTTAGACATAATTTTCCTTAGATTTTTGACTGCATTTAAAATACCTGAAAGTATTTTTCTAGTAAGTCCAATATCAGAGCTTTCCTAGATATGATTTTTGTTAACTATGTTCCCCCTGTATATGTTCCATACACTCATGTTTCTTTATATGTCTCATAGGTTTTTTTGTCACTGTTGTTGAAAACTGGGCATTTTAAATAATATATTCTGGCAATTCTAGAAATCAGATGCCCCACTATTTCTAGGACTTTTTAAGTTATTGCTGTTTGTAGTGGTTTTGTTCATGTAATGACTTTTATGAAACATTTCTATAACATATTTACTCTTTTTTGTTTGTGACCACTGAAATATCTTCCCATTTAACTTAATGACTGGCTTATGATGTGACAAAGATATCTTTAAATGCCTGAAACCAATACATTCCCCAGTCTTTCCTGAAAACGTCAGTATACATATTTGTTGTTCAGTTGCTAAGTCGTGTCTGACTGTTTGCGACCCCCCGAACTGAAGTACACCAGGATTCCTTGTCCTTCACTATCTCCTGGAGTTTGCTCAACTGGAGTTCATGTCTGTTGAGTCAGTGATGCCATCCAGCCATCTCATTTTCTGTCATCCTCTTTTCCTCCTGCCCTCAATATTTCCCAGCATCAGGGTCTTTTCCAATGAGTCAGTTCTTCACATCAGATGGTCAAAGTATTGGAACTTCAGCTTCAGCATCAATCCTTCCAATGAATATTCAGGATTGATTTCTATTAGGATTGACTGAGTTGATGGCCTTGGTTTTCAAGGGACTCTCAAGAGTCTTCTGCAGCCCCACAATTTGAAAGCATCAGTTCTTTGGTGCTTGGCCTTCTTTATGGTCCAACTCTCACATCCATAGATGACTACTGGAAAAACCATAACTTTGACTATACGGAATTTTGCCAGCTCAAAAGGCAAAAAGATACGACACCAGAAGAAGAAGATACATGTTAGGGCATGGATTTAACATTAATTAATAAATTTAATAATTCCATCTTTGATTTAACTTTATGTTGTACCTCAGTATTAGGCAAGGCTGATAACTTATGGTTTTCTTTGGTCTTTACTGAGCATACATGCAGCCTCATCCCTATGTTCTTCCACTACACAAGTGCCTTTTGGATTCTCAGGAATGTAAAAGAGCTTTTCAAAATCCTGTGTAAAGTTCTCATTTCCAAAATATTCCTCTTAAGCTTCCTGATTAGCCTTAGTTTCATTTTTTATCTATTGTGCAGGCAGCTATGATGGTCAACAATTGCCTCTGATTGATTTAGATAAATGCCCCTTTGAAAGGTTGTTTCCACTGGATGAACTCTCAATAAAGTCTAATAAAGACAGCTTTGCCAGTAGCGTTTTGCAGAGAACTACTAGATAAGTCTAACAATGTCAATTCTATGGAAACGGGGCTTTGAAGGAGTCCCCACAAAAATTTCCTTCTTCTTTGGCTTCAGACTGGTGGTTTCCTCGGTGATTGCAGTCTCTTGACCTTTAAGGTTATCCTGGAGCTAGGAAGAGAGGAAAGGAATCATGAAAATTAAAGTGTCACAAGCTTACTGTTTTCACTGAGATTCAGTTGTTTGTCTTGAATACATACTTCCCGAATTACCGCAAGCCTTTGGTTAATTTCTAGGGTTTTGAAAAGCTGATTTTTACAACTTTGTGCCAGTATTCTTTCTCATTTTATAGAGAAGGGAATGTTTAGAGGTCCTTGCAGGGTCTTTTTTTTTTTTTTTTTGAAGTTCTGCTCCACATGATTTTACACAGTACTTTTACATACATAAATGTCTAATAAACTTCTTGTATAAAAACAATGTAAATAAAATGCATACAGCATAGATACATATGACACAAAAGGACAGTCATGGCCATAATCTTATATATTTCTGTATATGATAGTCAACACATTTGGGATGCAAATTTAGAAGTGTCTATGATAGATATTTTATTTTAAAAACATCTCATTAAACTATCACCAGCTAATTTATCTCAACAGAAAGTAAAGCAAAAAATAATAATGGCGAGCACATTAGTCTTTCAACCTGCTTGTTTTTGCCAATTTATTTAACTTGTTCATTCCACAGACATTAACTATGCTGGCATTATGGACACAATTCCCCCAAAGGTGCTGACCCACATATATTTTAAAATCTTTTGAAGAAGATATGTGTATAAAATGTAACTTCAGTATTTTGCAATGAATAGACTTATGTACAAATTGCTTTGGGAATGAAGAGAGCTTGATTAAATCTGTTTTGGTAGGGAAAGATATTCCCATGCTGGTAATTTCATTTAAGGTGAAAATGTTAGGATTAAATAGGACTCTACCAGAAGAAGCTATGAGTTTTGGAGAGGTATTATTAGTCACTCAGCTGTGTCTGACTCTTTGCAATCCCATGGACTGTAGCTCACAAGAATTTTCTGTCCGTGAAATTCTCCAGGCAAGAATACTGGAGTGGGTTGCCTTTTCCTTCTCCAAGAAATATTCCAGACCCAGGGATCAAACCTGGGTCTCCCACATTGTAGGTAGATTCTTTACTATCTGAGGCAACAGGGAAGCAAGTTTTGGAGAGGACAGCATTAAATACTTTATTGTGAGTTAAGAACCATTTAAGTTATATTTTTGACAAATATTAGTTAAATCAATCAAGGTTCTGGCTTCCAGATGAAGATACGGAGAACTTTCAAAGACTATATATATTATCAATTTTTTACCTGGTACCCCCTTTTCTCTTGGCATTGTCCCTTCCAAGGATGACATGTATTTCACATTATAGAAGCAATGTGCTGCTTTACTATATATCATGTATGTGTACATCAGTGTTCTCTATTACTATACAATTTCAGTCTCTATAACCCCACAAGATGATTAGTGTGTCATGCATATGGCTCATGGACACCAAGAACTTGATTATAGGTAAACAAATGGGACAACTTAGTAAAGTCCCACAGCAGATTCTGAAGTCCATTATAAAATTACTGAGTTTGGAACGGGTTTCCCATGCAACCCTCTCAACAACCTCAATTCTAATCACAGTCAAGGATGTTTTGAAAATGATGGTCAGCAATTCCCTGATGGCTCAGTGCAAAGAATTTGCCTGTCAATGCAGGAGATACAGGTTTGATTCTTGGGTTGAGAAGATCCTCTGGAGGAGGAAATGTCTACCCATTCCAGCATTCTTGCCTGGGATATCCCATGGACAGAGGAGCCTGGTGTGCTGCAGTCCATGCAGTCACAAAGAGTCAGACACAACTTAGTGACTAAGCAATAACAAAATCATTCAGGATTGAAAGCCAAAGTGGCCTCCACCTATGAAATAAGTGTTTTACACATTTTGTTTGCCTGATCTTTCTTCAATGGCACCCCGTTCCAGTACTCTTTCCTGGAAAACCCCATAGGCGGAAGAGCCTGGTAGGCTGCAGTCCATGGGGTCGCGAAGAGTCGGATATGACTGAGCGACTTCACTTTCACTTTTCACTTTCATGCATTGGAGAAGGAACTGGTAACCCACTCCAGTGTTCTTGCCCGGAGAATCCCAGGGACGGGGAGCCTGGTGGGCTGCCGTCTATGGGGTCGCACAGAGTCGGACACGACTGAAGTGACTTAGCAGCAGCAGCATTCTTACTGAAAATTTAAGAGGAAAGTAACTTTTCTCACCTATATCCATATCTAAAGAGGGAAAATTAAAGATGAATGAAGAAAGCCTCATGTTTCCAGGTAAAATATGGAAAGAAATATTTCTCCTCTGGGGATGAAAATAATTTCTACATACTTATGTGCAAGCAAAATGTCTCTATGTCAATGTATGCAAATCAAAGTGTCACTTATAAAGCAAACATATTAAGTACTATGACTTGTTCATGCAGTAGTTGCATCAGAAACAACTTAATAACCTAAATAAAAGACTAAAATTTTAGCCAGTGTTATTTTTGAATAATAATAGATTAAGCAGTGCTGCTGTGAAATATAGGTTAATAGATGACCTGAGGTTTAAACTTATTTACTGAAAGTAAGTTTATAAAATTTTCCTCTAAGTGCAACAGAAATTAAATGTCCTAAACTGAAACAAGCATTTGGAAATATAAAAACCCATTCAGAAATGCAATTTTTCAGCATGTTGAAGAAATGAGAAAATCCACAGAGCATTAAAGTTTTTACTAAGGGAAGTGAATATATGACCTAGAGACTCACCTACATGGTGCCCACAATAAGTGTTAATACATATCTAAAATGGTGTCTTCTTAGGTGCTGCAAACTTGAAGATAGACAAGTCTGAACTGGTTTGGAGTCAGATGGTTGATGATATCTTTGTACTAACTGAGCTTCCCCTGTGGCTCCTCAGTGAGGGATCCACCTGCAGTGAAAGGGATGTGGAGATTTGGGTTTAATCCCTTGATTGGGAAGATCTGCTGGAGAACCGACAAACCATGTTTGACAATTTTGAAAAGATTCCAAATTTAAATCTATCCATTGCATCATTTACCAAAAATCACCTGTGCTGATGGATTTCATGTGGTCTGTGTCAGGCATACAAAAATGAATACTGTGAATTAGAAACATTTCCATGGTCTTAGCCATAGACAGCTAAAGGTTTGCTTGATGAATTGGATATACATTTCATCTGTCATACACCTTAGAGCTGAACAACTAAGTAATGGAAGGTGTTGGGGCAAGTTTTGATCTTTTGAAAGAAAATTGTTTGCTCATATCAAGTCTGGAAAATGTCTACCTTTAGCTTGCTGATGAAAATCACATCAACAATATTAGGCATTTTTCTGTTTGACATTAGAACCATACAAACTTTTTCAATATTTATCTTCAAGGAAATTTGGAAATAGTTAAATATGTGCAGTTCTTACTTTTTTTATAGTTCAATGAGTTCACCAGAATGAAATTCACCAGAGAAAGTTTATCATTGCACACTTTTGTGTGCTTAAATCATTTCCAAATGTCAAACTAGAAACCTGAAGGTGTACTCTAAGAACCTGAGCATTGATTTCCAAAAATGTTCTTTGAATTTCAGTTTTATGAAAATGAACTAATATTACCATTTGCTTTTGCCAGGTAATGATGATCAAAAGATGAAGAGTTCCAAAAAATTTATTTAACTGCAGTATAAGGTTGTCAGGAACAAACAAACAAACAAAAAAATTGACCGTTTGAGGTACCACAAACCTTAAATATATCTGAAAAATTTACCCTAACTAGTAAATACACTAGTTCTAGTACTAGTGTATTTGAGAACTAGTATTGTTCTAGTACTTTACATAGGCTCTATATTCAGAAACATTTATATGTGAGAAGCATTTTTCCATTACACAAATAAGTAGATATATGTCATTCTCAGATAAATAATTCAACACTGAATTTTGTATGGAACACCTCAATAAAAAATATAAGAACTAACATTCAGAAAATGAAGATCATGGCATCTGGTCCCATCACTTCATGGGAAATAGAAGGGGAAACAGTGGAAATAGTGTCAGACTTTATTTTTGGGGGCTCCAAAATCGCTGCAGATGGTGACTGCAGCCATGAAATTAAAAGATGCTTACTCCTTGGAAGAAAAGTTATGACCAACCTAGATAGCATATTCAAAAGCAGAGACATTACTTTGCCAACAAAGGTCCATCTAGTCAAGGCTATGGTTTTTCCTGTGGTCATGTATGGATGCGAGAGTTGGACTGTGAAGAAAGCTGAGCGCCGAAGAATTGATGCTTTTGAACTGTGGTGTTGGAGAAGACTCTTGAGAGTCCCTGGGACCGCAAGGAGATCTGATCAGTCCATTCTGAAGGAGATCAGCCCTGGGATTTCTTGGAAGGAATGATGCTATAGCTGAAACTCCAGTACTTTGGCCACCTCATGGGAAGAGTTGACTCATTGGAAAAGACCCTGATGCTGGGAGGGATTGGGGGCAGGAGGAGAAGGGGACGACAGAGGATGAGATGGCTGGATGGCATCACCGACTCAATGGACTTGAGTCTGAGTGAACTCCGGGAGTTGGTGCTGGACAGGGAGGCCTGGTGTGCTGCAGTTCATGGGGTCGCGAAGAGTCGGACATGACTGAGCGACTGAACTGAACTCAACTGAACATTGACATAGATGTGAAAGAAAACATGTCAGACTTTTAGTTTCAAATCAAAGGAGAAATTAACTATTTAAGAAAAATGCAAAGTAAATATTTCAATTTTCAACATGCATTTTTCCAATGTTGTATTTAAAAAATCTAAAATGTTATACTTGTTTATTAGATATCTATGTCATCATTAGGCAAAGGAAAGTTTAGTTATATTTTTGATACTTAATTTTGTTGATCCCTAATTGTTATGCATATAATCTTTTCATCACTAAATTTGAAAAGTACGTATGATTTCAAACAATTCCTAGAATAGTAAACCTAGAATCACCTATAATTAACACCATGCAAATTTATAGACAATATTTTTTGAAGATTTAAAAGATTGGGGTGCTATCCAAAACAACTTAATGACAGAAATCCTAAGAAAATACTGAAATTAGTCATTTGCTAAACTACAAGATCAATTCCCCATTTTAAAATATTTTTAGCTACTTATTAACAGAATAATGATAAAAGTATTAATTCTTTAGGTTGTAATCACATAATCTCACTGAGATTGTTTAATTAAATTTAAATTAGAGATGCGAACACAGAGAACAGACTTTTGGATACAGCAGGGGAAGGAGAGGGTGGGACAAGTTGAGAGAGTAGCATGGAAACACATACATTACCACGTGTAAAATAGGTACCTAGTGGGAAGCTGCTGTATAACACAGAGAGCTCAGTCAGCCCCATGCTCTGCAAAAACCTAGAGGGCTGGGTAGGGGGCAGCGGAGGTTCAAGAGGGAGAGGATATATGTTTACTTAAAGCTTACTGGAATCAAGATTGCTGGGAGAAATATCAATAACCTCAGATATGCAGATGACACCACCCTTATGGCAGAAAGCAAAGAAGAACTAAAGAGCCTCTTCATGAAAGTGAATGAGGAGAGTGAAAAAGTTGGCTTAAAGCTCAACATTCAGAAAACTAAGATCATGGCATTCAGTCCCATCACTTCATGGCAAATAGATGGGGAAACAATGGAAACAGTGACAGACTTTATTTTGGGAAGAAGAAGTAAAACTCTCACTATTTGCAGATGACATGATCCTCTACATAGAAAACCCTAAAGATTCCACGAGAAAATTACTAGAAATAATCAATGACTATAGTAAAGTTGCAGGATATAAAATCAACACACAGAAATCCCTTGCATTCCTATACACTAATAATGAGAAAACAGAAAGAGAAATTAAGGAAACAATTCCATTCACCATTGCAACGGAAAGAATAAAATACTTAGGAATATATCTACCTAAAGAAACTAAAGACCTATATATAGAAAACTATAAAACACTGGTGAAAGAAATCAAAGAGGACACTAATAGATGGAGAAATATACCATGTTCATGGATTGGAAGAATCAATATAGTGAAAATGAGTATACTACCCAAAGCAATTTATAGATTCAATGCAATCCCTATCAAGCTACCAACAGTATTCTTCACAGAGCTAGAACAAATAATTTCACAATTTGTATGGAAATACAAAAAACCTCGAATAGCCAAAGCGATCTTGAGAAAGAAGAATGGAACTGGAGGAATCAACCTACCTGACTTCAGGCTCTACTACAAAGCCACAGTTATCAAGACAGTATGGTCTGGCACAAAGACAGAAATATTGATCAATGGAATAAAATAGAAAGCCCAGAGATAAATCCACGCACATATGGACACCTTATCTTCGACAAAGGAGGCAAGAATATACAATGGATTAAAGACAATCTCTTTAACAAATGGTGCTGGGAAATCTGGTCAACCACTTGTAAAAGAATGAAACTGGACCACTTTCTAACACCATACACAAAAATAAACTCAAAATGGATTAAAGATCTCAACGTAAGACCAGAAACTATAAAACTCCTAGAGGAGAACATAGGCAAAACACTCTCCGACATACATCACAGCAGGATCCTCTATGACCCACCTCCCAGAATATTGGAAATAAAAGCAAAAATAAACAAATGGGACCTAATTAACCTTAAAAGCTTCTGCACATCAAAGGAAACTATTAGCAAGGTGAAAAGACAGCCTTCAGAATGGGAGAAAATAATAGCAAATGAAGCAACCGACAAACAACTAATCTCAAAAATATACAAGCAACTCCTACAGCTCAACTCCAGAAAAATAAACGACCCAATCAAAAAATGGGCCAAAGAACTAAATAGACATTTCTCCAAAGAAGACATACAGATGGCTAACAAACACATGAAAAGATGCTCAACATCACTCATTATCAGAGAAATGCAAATCAAAACCACTATGAGGTACCATCTCACACCAGTCAGAATGGCTGCCATCCAAAAGTCTACAAATAATAAATGCTGGAGAGGGTGTGGAGAAAAGGGAACCCTCTTACACTGTTGGTGGGAATGCAACCTAGTACAGCCACTATGGAGAACAGTGTGGAGATTCCTTAAAAAACTGGAAATAGAACTGCCTTATGATCCAGCAATCCCACTGCTAGGCATACACACTGAGGAAACCAGAAGGGAAAGAGACACGTGTACCCCAATGTTCATCGCAGCACTGTTTATAATAGCCAGGACATGGAAGCAACCTAGATGCCCATCAGCAGATGAATGGATAATAAAGCTGTGGTACATATACACAATGGAGTATTACTCAGCCATTAAAAAGAATACATTTGAATCAGTTCTAATGAGGTGGATGAAACTGGAGCCTATTATACAGAGTGAAGTAAGCCAGAAGGAAAAACATAAATACAGTATACTAACGCATATATATGGAATTTAGAAAGATGGTAACAATAACTCTGTATACAAGACAGCAAAAGAGACACTGATGTATAGAACAGTCTTATGGACTCTGTGGGAGAGGGAGAGGGTGGGAAGATTTGGGAGAATGGCATTGAAACATGTAAAATATCATGTAGGAAACGACTTGCCAGTCCAGGTTCGATGCATGATGCTGGATGCTTGGGGCTGGTGCACTGGACAGCCCAGAGGGATGGTATGGGGAGGAAGGAGGAAGGAGGGTTCGGGATGGGGAACACATGTATACCTGTGGCAGATTCATTTTGATATTTGGCAAAACTAATACAATTATGTAAAGTTTAAAAATAAAATAAAATTAGAAAAAAAAAAAGTAAAAAAAAAAACAAAAGCACTGCAGATGGTGACTGAAGCCATGAAATTAAAAGATGCTTGCTCCTTGGAAGAAAAGATAAGACCAACCTAGAGCATATTGAAAAGCAGAGACATTACTTTGCCAACAAAGGTCTGTCTAATCAAAGCTATGGTTTTTCCAGTGGTCATGTATGGATGTGAGAGTTGGGTTATAAAGAAAGCTGAGCACTGAACTGTGGTATTGGAGAAGACTCTTGAGAGTCCCTTGGACTGCAAGGAGATCCAACCAGTCCATCCTAAATGAAATCCGTCCTGAATATTCATTGGAAGAACTGATGCTGAAGTTGAAACTCCAGTACTTTGGCTACCTGATGTGAAGAGCTGACTCACTGAAAAAGACCCTGATGCTGGGAAAGATTGAAGGCAAGAGGAGAAGGAGACGACAGAGGATGAGATGGTTGGATGGCATCACCGACTCGATGGACATGAGTTTGAGCAAGGTCTGGGAGTTGGTGATGGACAGGGAATCCTGACAAGCTGCAGTCCATGGGATCACAAAGAGTCGGACATGACTGAGCAAATGAACCTGAACTGAAGGCTGATTCACATTGTTGTATGGCAGAAGCCAACACTACTGTAAAGCAATTATCCTCCAAATAAAAATAAATTAAAAAAATAAACCAATATAGAAAACTCTGAAATAATTAATGTCAATAAGGCATGAATGGTGAAATGTTAAGTATCAGACCAGTGAGTGAAAGTCACTCGATCATGTCTGACTCTTTGCAACCACGTGGACTCTACAGGCTATGAAATTTTCCAGGCCAGAATACTGGAGTGGGTAGCCTTTCCCTTCTCCAGGGTATCTTCCTGACCCAGAGATCAAACCCAGGTCTCTCTCATTGCAGGTGGATTCTTTACCAGCTGAGCCACAAGGAAACCCAAGAATACTGCAGTGGGTAGCTTATCCCTTCTCTAGCGAATCTTCCCCACCCAGGAATTGAACCAGGGTCTCCTGTATTGCAAGTGGATTCTTTACCAGCTGAGCTGTCAGAGCAGTGGAAGGGAGCTAATGGGAGGCTCTAGGCCACTAGAAAGAAAGGCGCACCACAGGGGTGCTGGAGAAGATTCCTGAGAGTCCCTTGGACAGCAAGGAGGTGAAAGTGAAACTGTTAGTCGCTCAGTCGTGTCTGTTTGTGACCCCATGGACTGTAGCCCACCAGGCTCCTCTGTCCAAGGGATTTCCCAGGCAAGAAGACTGGAGTGGGTTGCCATTCCCTTCTCCAGGGGATCTTCCTGACACAGGGACTTAACCCAGATCACCTGCATTGCAGGCAGATTCTTTACCATCTGAATCACTAGGGAAGCTGCAGGAGGTCTTCCAGGACAAAGAACAATAATTTTAGAAGCTATGATTGAGAGTGAGATGTACACACACCTGATAAATGATGATTACCAGTGACAACAATCCAGCTTACCAAGTGCTTCCTGTGCCTGGAATTAGCATGCTCTCTGTCTTCAGACAAAATGAAAACACCTGAATTATTATAAAACAGATGCCCTAACCTTGCCTGGCACATGTGACTGATGGTCCTTTGGCTTGTGTTTCTTTGACAAATGGTCTTGCCTTTTTTTGGCCATCCTCTGTTCTTACAACCCATAAGAATTTGGTGGTTACTTTGAAAGAAAATGTGGAATTATGGTCATAATGAGCACTTTTTTTTTGAAGTGTAGTTGGCTTACAATATTATACTAGTTACAAGTGGACAACATAGTGAATCACAGTTTTTAAAGATTAAGTTTTATTTAAGGGGATTACATAATAATGGCTATATTCCCTGTGCTATACAATAGCTCCTTGTAGCTTATTTTATACATAATAGTTTGTACCTTTTAATCCCCTATCCCTATCATATCCCTCCCCTCTGGTAATCACTAGTTTGTTCTCTGTATTTTTCAGTCTGTTTCTGTTTTGTTACATACATTTGTTCACTTGGTTGTTAGATTCCACATATAAACAACAATACAGAGTATGTGTCTTTCTCTGTCTGACTTATTTCTCTTAGTATGAGCATCTCTAGGCTCATCCATGTTGCTAAGCACTTCTTGCATGTACTTAGAACATAGTCCTAAATGTCCACATCACTCACAATCTTTCCTTTTCCATCATTACCATCTCTGCCTCTTCTCCCCAAACTCCCCCCTCACCAACATCCATCCACAAAACTGGGCTTCCACCTCCAGGGATCTTTTGCTGTTAAACTTTTTAATTTTAAAATAACTATAGATCCATGGAAAGTTTCAAACAATTACAAGATTTGCAAGAAGTTTCAAATACACTATAGAAAGATCTCACGCAAGATCCACCTGCTGCTGCTAAGTCACTTCGGTCGTGTCTGACTCTGTGCGACCCCATGGACAGCAGCCCGCCAGGCTCCCCCGTCCCTGGGCTTCTCCAGGCAAGAACGCTGGGGTGGGTTGCCATTTCCTTCTCCAATGCATGAAAGTGAAAAGTGAAAGTGAAGTCGCTCAGTCGTGTCCGATTCTTTGCAACCCCATGGACTGCAGCCTACCAGACTCCTCCATCCATGGGATTTTCCAGGCAAGAGTACTGGAGTGGGGTGCCATTCTCAAAACCAGGGAACTGACACTGAGCGAATGTGTGTGTGTAGCTCTACATCACGGTATCACATACAGATCTGTATAACCACTGGGGCTTCCCTGGTGGCTCAGAGGGTAAAGAATCTGCCTGCAGTATGGGAGACCTGGGTTCAATCCCTGGATTCGGAAGATCCCCTGGAAGAAGGCATGTCACCCCACTCCAGTATTCATGGGTTTCCCTGGTGGCTCAGACAGTAAAGAATCCACCTGCAATGTGGGAGACCCAGGTTCAATCCCTGGGTCAGGAAGCCCCCCCTGGAGGAGGGTATGGCACCCCACTCCAGTGTTCTTGCCTGGAGAATCCCACCGACGGAGCAGTCTGGCGGGCTGCAGTCCATGGGGTCGCAAAGAGTCAGACACGACTGAAGTGGCTAGGCATGCCTGCACGCACACACCAGAATCAAGATACAGAGTTCTACTACAACATAAGCATCTCCTTTGGATTACACTTAAATATCCACCCTCCAACATTCCTAATTCCAGGAAATCACTGATTTCCTTGTATTCTCCATTTCATAACAGTCATTCTGAGAAAGATACAATAAATGGAACTACACAGTTGTGTGACCATTTGAGACCAGCTGTTTTTTTCACTGGAAATAACGTCGTTGAGATTCATCCAAATTGTTGCCCGTACCAATAGTTCGTGCTTTTCTATTCTTGAGATCTCCAAGCTGTATCATAGGTTTAACTAATCACCTGTTGTAGGAAGTGTTGTTTCCAGTTGTTAGCCATTAAAAATAAACCTGCAATGAACAACAACAACAACAAAAAAAGGAATTGTACTGCTTTTATTCTCTCTTACTGATAGTAAAATGACCAGGAATAATTACATAGGCAGTTATCTGTTAACATTTCAATTACAGCATTATGAGGTTTGCTTAACTGTCTTCACTGGGGGTTCTAAACCTCAAACTTGTAAGTGGAAGCCCACCATATTTAAAGTGAATCTACCATTCACTACTTCTACGTACCAGGTTCTGAACAGGAAATTTAAAAATTAAATTAGTTTTCTAGTAAACAGTAAGAGGAGAATGGAAGAGTGAGCTCCTATATTTGAGCAATATTTTAGGTGAAACCACACAGCACAAAAGTGGGAAAAAGAAAAAGAATGTCCAGAGCCTAATATCCAGGGTGAAGGCCAGCTTTAATATCTACAAGCTGGGTGAACTCTCATCCAGCATTTAAGTTCTTTGTGAATCAGTTTTCTTCAGAAAATGAGAATAATAACATTAGCTAGCTCTTGAAGTTATCTTAAGCAATAAATATGACTCAACATATGTAAATAATTTAAATCAGTGGCTGGCCCAGTATAGACTCTTTATGTGAGTTAATTAAATAGGTTAAATTAATAATCTCAACCCCTACCAGTTTCATCGCCGGACACAGAGTGTATAGCAGTATGTGCAGACATTTGGGGCCCTTTGTTCTGTTTTTCTTTTTTGCTCATTTAATTTGGATTTTAGTTTGCTAGATTTTACTTTTGTTCATTTTGTTGTTGAATTCTTAACATATGGGGAAACTGAAACTCAAAATAAATAACATCAATCAAAACCAAATTTTTTAAATTCTTTCACAGTTTCAGATTAAGACTGTGGTGAAGAGGCAGAAGATGTCAATGACTATTGAATACCATATTGACCTTTTACTGTTCAGAACAGATCAGATCAGTCACTCAGTTGTGTCCGACTCTTTGCGACCCCATGAATCGCAGTACGCCAGACCTCCCTGTCCATCACCAACTCCCGGAGTTCACTCAGACTCACGTCCATTGAGTCAGTGATGCCATCCAGCCATCTCAGCCTCTGTGGTCCCCTTCTCCTCCTGCCCCCAATCCCTTCCAGCATCAGAGTCTTTTCCAATGAGTCAACTCTTTGCATGAGGTGGCCAAAGTACTGCAGTTTCAGCTTCAGCATCATTCCTTCCAAAGAAATCCCAGGGCTGATCTTCAGAATGGACTGGTTGGATCTCCTTGCAGTCCAAGGGACTCTCAAGAGTCCAACACCACAGTTCAAAAGCATCAATTCTTCGGCATTCAGCCTTCTTCACAGAAATATGTAATTATTTACATTTCGGATGGGAACTAAATATCTTGGCAAATGTTTGAAAATGTTTCGCAATGAACTTATGTGTGAGCGGGTTGTCTCTTCATTTGTCAGAGATTTCATTTTAAATGTTGGAAGTCTATAAAATATTTATAAATTATGACTATCATTTTTCCTTTACATTTTTCCTCATTATATATATATATATATATATATATCTTTAATTGCTTGAAATCTGTTTTTCATGTGAAAAGGAGCAGCCAAGATTGTCTCAGAGATTAACTGCTTACATCTTCAACTCTCCTAACTGCCAATGCCAGGATTCTCGAGTCTAATTTGACTATTTAAAAGTTTGGGAGATCTGAATAAGTTATTGAGATTTCAAGTGTCAAGTGCATTTGTGAAATATCCAACAGAGCTAACATTTTAATAAACATGAGCTTTCCACCAAACCTAATGTGTGTGCTTAAGGTAGAAAGAGAATTGCCCATTTCCCCCTCACCTCCACTCGATCAGATAATGGGTAAGTCACAGTGACTGATATCAGTTTGAATACTACTCAGCCCTTTCAGGAGAGTGGTAATCATAAAAACATCCATTCATTTTCTCTCTCATTTTCTTCTTCTATCCCAAACAACATTGAATGGGATCAATAAAAGCTGTCCAACATGCAGTTAGCAAGTAGAGTAGTTACAAGTTACATTAGGCATAGGATGATGAGTTAGATTTAAACTCCACAACCTACATTTAATTTTCTCCATAAGAAAAGGGAAATGAACACTGACTTAAGAGGAAAATCAATAATATAATTAACAGGATCTAATTATCTTGTTCTGTTTATTAGTCCAATGCTTCTCAATTATCCTCTGATTTGGCTTCTTATTCCCATATTTTGATATTTATAGAAAACATGATTTGATAAAGTTCATTTATATACTTTGATAAATCATATTCACCGCTTTTCCTTATCAAACTATACCCATTCCCAATAGAGGACCTCACACACATTCAGTCATTTGAGAAAGTGGTGATTTTCAGTAGTGTGATTTCCTCTCAATGACATTTTGCTTAAATAAGAAAATCTGTGTGAAGTGGCTTTGTGCCTATGGGTAATTTGTTTGAAGTTTAAGATGTCAAATATTGGCAAGAACTATGGTAATTCTGTAAGTTGGAAAAGTAAAGCAAAATAGGTGTTGACTTTTCATTTCCCAGGGAGGATCTAATATTATTTAGCAATCCCCAATCCTCTGGTGCCCATTTCTTAAATGACACATATGCCAGCTGTTGTGTAGATCACAAAGAATGCAGCTATCCCAGCATAGGCGGCCTTTTAATCATACTGGAGACTAAAAATAGGAGCCCCATCTATTTTCTCATCTAGTCTTTTATTTAAAGGAAAACCTTAAGAATAAAACACAAAATTCACTCATCCCTCTGAAACAAGGAAGCAAATACTGTTTTATTTTCGTTCACCTTCAAGTGACTGTCAAACAGCTGAATGCTATTGCAGAAATATGTTATCTAGCTGGAAATATGAATTTCAGGGCCAAGCAGTATATGTTCACATGAGGAAGACATTTTAAAAGGATTCTGTGGAACATGACAACTGTGGAATATTATAATAATTTATGTTTAGTCTGGAGACAAGAAGTCTCAAATAGAGTAAGTTAGTTGCCTTCAACTGTCTAAGAGGATGATACACTATTAAAAATAATAGTAATGACAAGTAATTTTTAATGTTTCTCCAGAGGGCCAATCTGGGGTAGATGTACAGAAATTATAATGAAGATAATTTATAAGAATTAGACTAATCTAGCAGTGAAATTGTCTTCCTTATGAAACAAGTTTTTATTCCTTGGAG
Source organism: Bos javanicus (assembly GCF_032452875.1). Taxonomy (NCBI): domain Eukaryota; kingdom Metazoa; phylum Chordata; class Mammalia; order Artiodactyla; family Bovidae; genus Bos; species Bos javanicus. Next base: position 107,838,531 of record NC_083873.1, read on the forward strand.
ACATCTGTGACAAGGCTGAAGGGCTAGCCTGGCCCTTACTCATTAACTTCTCTTCAACTAGAGCTGTTCCCTCCTCAAGCACAGGAAAGATATGATGTATGGTAACTGCCTTTTTATTCATCTTTATGGTCTCTACCTGCATGCAAAAAAAAAAAAAAAGAATTCCTAAATATCCGAAATAAAAGCAAAAGTCAAGTGCAATGCAAATGTATTAATGGTACATCTCTCCCATATTAAAGAATCATACTGAGATACAATGAGTGAAAGTGAAAGTCACTCAGTCATGTCCGACTCTTTGCCACCCCTTTGGAATTCTCCAGGCCAGATTCCTGGAGTGGGTAGCCTTTCCTTTCTCCAGGGAATCTTCCCAACCCAGGGATTGAACCCAGGTCTCCCACATTGCAGGAGGATTCTTTACCAGCTGAGCCACAAGGGAAGCCCACCGCAGAAAGGCATCCTAAACTGGATCAGAGTTTGAAGTAGATTTGTGTTCCTCAAACTTGTTCCAAGACAAGCTACATGTGAAAGATGGCCAGATATTGTAAAAAGCCAAAAAACAAAAAGCATCCAGTGGTCAATCCAGATTTTGGAAAGAGGTTAAGTGAAGATAAGCATAATTTCTTGACTGCAGACATTATGAGAGCTTCCCTGGTGACTCAGTGGTAAAGAATTCTCTTGCAATACAAGAAATTGTCTGCAATGCAGGAGATGTGTGTTTGATCCCTCGCTCAGGAAGATGTCCTGGAGTAGGAAACAAAGAACCCACTCCAATATTCTTGCCCCCAAAATTCCATAGACAGAGGAGCCTGGCAAGGTTACACTCCTTGGGGTTGCAGAGAGTCATAGAGAGTTGTCACAGAGAGTTGTGTTGCAGAGAACACACCTGAGTGACTTAGAACATTTAATATGTAAAGAAAGATGTGAATCATTAAAATGGAGCTTATAAAGACAACTTTACTAAATGATTTTTTAAGTCCCCCCCCCACCCCGCCCATTGAGGAACACTTTTAAAAAGTGATCAGATTCTAGTTCCATGCAATGAAATTTGGGAAGTAATGAATGAGTCCAAAGGGTAAAGTTTATCTGACATATGAGGATATATTCAGTCAAACAATGACTGAATTAATCTCTAACTGCACATAGGGATTGCACTTTTAATTTCAGGAGGAAACAAGAGTGAAGGGAACTCAACTATAATGTCACAAGTCATTTGTCCCTGGAAATGTGTACACAGTCAGAAATCAAGTACAGAATGCAAGATTCAAGTGCCAAGAACATGAGAAATGGTGCCCTGTATGACATCGGCCAAAGATGGAGATACAATTTTTGGAATGAAGCCATGACACCAGATCCAAAGATAAGGAACAGAGACACATTGCCAAGAATAGTTGAAAAGAACTATGTTTTGTTGCCAGTGATGCTACCTTGCAAGGCTGAAGGTATTAAAAGATTGTGGTGGAATGGGCAATGGTCAGAATCAGAGAGCCTTAATCATAGTCAATTAGCTGCAACCAAGTCTAGTATCAGATCACTTTAATGTAAGAAGCAAAGCAGGTGTCTATTCTTTAAAACCTGTCTATTTTAGGTTGAGTTGTCTAGGATACATACTATGACATAGAGATCTGTATGCAGAGAATTTACTGGGGAGTATTCTCAGGACCCAGGCCTGTGGGCGGTGGGGATGAAGGGCATAGTACTGAGATTAGAGAGAAATTATACCCAAGCCCCTCTTCCTTCTCAGAGATAAACAGAGCCCTCAGCTAATCCTAGAGCCCTCCAAGAACTCAAACATTGATATGGCCCTTCAGAATTTCCCCATCTTCAGACACAGGGTCAGTCTTTTAGATCAGTTTTTGGAGCAGGCTGCTGGCAAAAAGAGGTGTGACATTGGGTGAAGTGGCTGTTTTTGGCTGAGGCTAATTCTTAGAAGTCAGTTCAGCTATGACTGTGAACCACAACACACCCAGCAAATGGTTAAATGAGTGCCTCATTCTGGAAGGAAGTATCTGCATGGCTCAGTATACCCACTAGACTTGGTCAATGTGCACAGAATGGAAACTAAGTCTCGGGGAGGAAGACTATCCTTTTAACATTTTTGTTACATGTAGCTAACCATCAAATACAGAGAAGTCAACACACACTAAAACTACTCCTATTCTAAGAAAGAAACTCAAGTTTTCTGTGCTCACTTGTCTCCTCTTCCTTGTCCTAATTTAAAAAGTAAAATTTTCTCCCATTTAATTTATATTATATGCATATACTTTTTCAAAATAAAAAAAATTGAGCCAATGTCAGAAAATTAATTCATTTTCATAAACGTACTACCTGTAGCTATTACTATAATTACATATACCTTAGGCTATAACTATGAAATTATTACCCAAATATAGTAAAGAGATTTGAGGTTCAAGAAATTAAAAATTAAATAGGTATAAAGTAAAACTGAATTGGTAATAATCAGATAAAATTATAAATTAATTATAAACACTTAGAGTGAAGTATGGGCTTTCCTGGTGGCTGAAACAGTAAAGAATCTGCCTGCAATGCAAGAGCCACAGGAGAGAGAAGTTTGATCCCTGGGTCTGGAAGATCCCCTGGAGGTGGAAATGGCAACCCACTTCAGTACTCTTGTCTGGAGAATCCCATGGACAGAGGAGCCTGGTGGGCTACGGAACTTGGCGTCTCAAAGAGTTAGACACAACTGAAGCGACTCAGCACACATGCAGGCACAGTGAAGTATAATGGAGGAATGAATATTGAGAAAACCAGTGGGTTAAAAGCCAGAAGCTGTAGGTTCTAGGATCTTTTAATGTACCTTTTTGATGCAATAGCATCTTTTCATGCAATAACATTGACAAATCAATGTTATTTGGTAAGGTTTAGCTTTTCATCTGAAATTAGCCCAACAACACTTACACAAGGATCACTGTTGCAGGTTAACAAATATTAATATTAATAAAAATTTTATTGAAAATACCGTGTCCCAGGGTTTTTCATGTATGTTCTCATTAAATATCATTTTAACACTGAAGAAATAGAGAATATAGGTTAAATCTAGAATAATAGTTAAGAGTGTGAGGTTAAAGTCAGAGCATCAGGTTCAAACCCTGGTTCTGCTTTCTCGTTTTGTGATTGTGAGCAAGTCTCCATCTCTGCAGAATGGAAGTCATAATGCCATCTATCAAGATTGCTGTGGGTATAAAAAGAGGTCATGTGAGCAAATGCCTTGAACAGTGGCTGTTAACTATGGGATCAACAAATATTAGTAAATATAAGTTTGAACAAAATGTTACTTGGGAATTCCTTGGCGATCCGGTGGTTAGGACTCTATGCTTTCACTGCTGGGGATGTGGGTTTAATACGTGGTAAGGCTCCTTGGAAGAAATGTTATGACCAACCTAGAGAGCATATTGAAAAGCAGAGACATTACTTTGCCAACAAAGGTCCATATAGTCAAGGCTATGGTTTTTCCAGTGGTCGTGTATGGATGTGAGAGTTGGACTGTGGAGAAAGCTGAGTGCCAAAGTACTGATGCTTTTGAACTGTGGTGTTGGAGAAGACTCTTGAGAGTCCCTTGGGCTGTAAGGAGATCCAACCAGTCCATCCTAAAGGAGATTAGTCCCAGGATTTCTTTGGAAGGAATGATGCTAAAGCTGAAACTCCAGTACTTTGGCCACTTCGTGTGAACAGTTGACTCATTGGAAAAGATTCTGATGCTGGGAGGGATTGTGGGCAGGAGAAGGGGACAACAGAGAATGAGATGGCTGGATGGCATCACTGACTCGATGGACGTGAGTCTGGGTGAACTCCAGGAGTTGGTGATGGACAGGGAGGCCTGGCATGCTACGATTCATGGGGTTGCAAAGAGTCAGACGCAACTGAGCGACTGACTGAACTGAAGGAAACTAGGATCCTGTGAGTCATGCAGCACAGCCAAAACAATAAACTAAAAAATAAACAAATTATCAAATAAATAGAAAATGTGCTTATTTAATGTTACAAGATTATAAAGCTAAAAGATTAAGAAAATGGAAGCTCAATTACAGAATCCGCATACCTAAAACATCCTAAACATCACGCATTATTATTAAATACAAAGGGTTCATGAAGAAGACTAAAGCAAGAAAAGTCTATAACATTGAAGGCAGATTCCTGACCTCTCAAAATATATCACACTGTGCTGGTAATTGCCATGGGTTCTCCATTTATCCATCCTAAGACCTTAATATGTGATCTCATATTTGTGAGATTTGTGAATAATATAGCAATATAATAATAATAATATAGGTTTGTGAATTTATATTATGGAAATAATATTAAGACCTATCTCATAGATAAGAATTAGTTAAATGAGAAGCCACATGCAAAGTTCTGTCCATAGCTGTTGATAATAAAAGCAATCACTCATTATTATGAGACATTTTCTTATTTTGAGGAAGGCATTGGATCCAGGGCAACATCTAGAAGGCTTTGCGGGTTAGTTTCATTTGTGTGTGCTAAGCTGCTTGTCATGTCCAACTCTTTGTGACCCCATGCATTGTAGCCTGACAGGCTCCTCTGTCCATGAGGTTTTCCAGGCAAGAATACTGAGGTGGGTACCATGCTCTCCTCTATCATTGATTACCTAAGAGCAGAGAGAATTGATCATTGGATCTCTTTGTGAGTTTGGGGTGGGGGGGGCTTTTTTGTTTGCTTGTTTTTTTCATTAATTCTCACAGCAACACCGAGAACTAACTCTTTGCCATTTTGATTGATCAAGGGTGGTCAAATAGTCTTGTATGGTCCAAATTAATCTAAAACTCCATTGCAGTTAAGGAAATAGTCTGAATAGATTTAAATAGCCTGTGTACACTCACACTTGCAAAGAGTGGCAGAGGCATGAACTACCCAGTTTTGCCTGGTTCTGAATGCATATTTCCATTTTCTTTCTCAAAAACACTCGTAACAACTTCATTTCAGGAAGCGTAACAGTCGTGAGCTTTCTTTGTTCCAGAAATATCTGAGAGAAACATATTAAACCTCAACAAAGAAAAATTCCTGAAAAATAGTCTTTCTTCCAGTTTCAATGTAATAAACTACAATTATTTCATTCCTGTTTGTCTAGCCTCAATGCACTTGAGATTGACGCTTTATGCTCTCGAGTTAAACTATCATTTGACAGCTTATTGAACATTCAGAGAAAGGCCGAGGCAAAGTCTGAACTTTGCCTTCTCACAACACCTCTCAGAGTACTAAGAAATGGAAGCGCTGTGGTTTGTATCCTCTATATCACAAAACCACTATCCCTGAGATGAGTTGGAATTCCTCAGCCTAAATTGTGCAAGCTACTCTGCTGAGCATCATATTGTTTGTGGGAAAATCTCTCACCTTTATGATCTTCATTTCTGCCTAATCGTCTAAGACAAGAATAGCATGCTGGGCCTAAGGGGGAAATTTTCCATTGCTACTGAAAAGATAAATGCTAGGAAGCAAAATGAACCATGCTCATTACAACTTTAAAAAAAAAATTAAAAATGGCAAATTGGTCTTCAGAAATGATATAAGAGCATTGACATTTTTAATACTTTTCCCTTTCAATTGTGGCATTTTACATCAAGGTTTTTATAACATGCAATGCAAGCACTTACAGATGTTTGAAATACTGTGTGATGCTTAATATTTTTAACTATGTGTCCCCTGGAATCTGTATTCTTCAAGAAACGCAGCTATTTTTTAACCAATGCTGACTAAACGTGAACAGAATGATTGCATTTAAAGAAGCATGGCAGTCATTCATTTACTTTGTTTTCAGTCTGTATAATAATGGCTCTAATGTCACTTGATGAACTGTGAAAATGTCCCAATTTTTAAGAATCGGTAAAGGCAGGCAGCTTATGTGATGCTTCAAACATCTGATGAGCTGCTAGATGACAGAGCTGAAGGGAAGATTGATTCTTTTTTTTTTTTTTTTCAGAACCACATACAGTCTACAATAATAAGCCAATTTCTTGCTAGTGACTCATTTAGAGAAGCAATTTCTAAACATATTTTCATTAGCTGCAATGAGCATTCTCAAGGTTTCACATCTTAGGCATCAACTTGATAGGCTGCTAATTCACTAATTGAGATGGGTATTTTATGAGTAGCAAAGCACTGTAGTTACGGATCATCAAGTGTGAATCCTACACAGATAAAATCTATTATTCACAGGAGGCCTATGCACTTGACTTATGCTTTTGCAGGAGAGGCTGAACTTAAAACTGAGCAGAGAAAAAGAATCCACATTTAGACTCTAGTTTCATAAAGAATACACATAAGGCTGTTGGCTCAGAGCATGACCTAACTGTGATGCTTCTAGGCACCAAAATGAAAGTGAAAGTGAAGTCGATTAGTCGTGTCTGACTCTTTGCCACCCCATGGACTGTAGCCTACCATGCTCCTCCATCCATGGGATTTTCCAGGCAAGAGTACTGCAGTGGGTTGCCATTTCCTTACAAGCACCAAGCATGACACAAATGTTGACATTGGCCTTATCTTCTGGGAGTTGAATGATAACATGTACTCAAGACACTAGGAAATATCTTATCACTCAAAGATATCTTGAGAACTGGTTCATCAATATAAAAAATAGATAAATATATATATTAATACATATAATAATATAGAAAGTCTCACATTAAAATATTGGATAGAAGTTGAGAGTCTAAGTGATGCATAAAACTCAAAGTTAATCTTAACAGATATGGTTAACGCATCCAGGAAAATGAGTTCAAAACTGTCCTCCTCCTACCAAGAATAGGTAGGAGGTGGACTTTTCACTTTTCTTTGTTTGCAATGACAACAGAATAGATACTCTAAGAAAATGCACTCTCAAAAGTAAAGTCTTTTGGCTCATATTACAGTATGGGCCATTATCCTGGTGATTGGGACTGGATAAGAGTTGGCATCAAAGTTTCTGTAAAATTCCTGGTCCTTTATAGTTTCTGTACCCAAGAGAAGCAAAGAGATCTCTCTAGCAAGTGGTAGCAGTCCTGTTGGATTCTTTCGATACCATGGTCTGTAGCCCCACCAAGTTCTTCTGTCCATTGAATTCTCCAGGCAAGAATACTGGGGTGGGTAGCCATGTCCTTCTCCAGGGGATCTTCCTGACCTAGAGATTGAACCCAGGTCTCTTGCACTGCAGGCAGATTCTTTACCATCTGAGCCACCATGAAAGCCCCTAGTAAAAAAAGGAAGAGGAGACCAAAAGGAAATATTAGAAATCCCTTAGTAAGTTGCCCTCACTCTGTCCTTGATCTCCATATTGATGCTTCACTGATTTCTAGTGGTAAAATGTTCATTACTTCATGAGACAATCCATTCAAATTTTTGTGGTTGTGGTGTGGTGGTTTAGTCTCTAAGCCATGTCCAACTCTTGCAATCCCAATTTTTGTACTCTTGTTTTTTTTTTTTTTTTTGACTGTGCCCAACAGCACATGGGATCTTAGTTCCCTTACCAGGGATTGAACCTGCAACCTCTGCATTGGTAGCTCAGAATCTTAACCACGAGACTCTCAGGGAAGTCCCTTCCCAACTTCAAGTAGCACTTTAATTTCAAACTTTCTCTCTGGTAACCATCATCTATTGGTTATACATCTTCTCTGTAGAGACTCTATCAAAAAAAAAAAGTTAAATATTTCTTTGTTAGGATGGCTTTCCAAGTATGTACAGAGATCTTTAAGACAGCTTTCTTCTCCAAGTTAAATATCTCCAGTTCTCTCAACTGTTCCTCACACAACTTTAGGATAATTTATGTCTCTTCTGTCTGCCTTTGTGCCATGTTCTGTTCTGATATTCAGTTCTGATGTTACAGAATGGTTGTTTGCCAAATATTCCACTGTTGTTCATAAAGTCTTGCCTTTAGGATGTAAAATTCATAGCTAAGATCTACTGACCCTATGGTGCAAAGTCACTGCAGGAACACAGAGAAGATGTTTGTTATTGAAGGATTTTCTGCAACTCTGGTTTGTAGTTTGCAAAAGTAGTATATGGCAATAATAATAATAATGCCAACAATGATAAGAGTATAAACAATAATGTTTACCAAGCACTTACTTTGAGTTTGCACTAGGCATATTGGGGTTATAGCTAATTAATTTAACTAGTACCATAATTCTATATTTTCCCCATTTTATGAATGCAAAGACTAAGGTTTAGAAAGGTTGACTGTCTTGCCAAAGATTACTCTGTTGTAATCGTCAGAACTGAGAAAGCAAGTCTATCTGAACCTCAACTATTATTCAGTGTTTCTTCCACTACTCATACACTCACTATTCACACATACACACTCTCACCGCCCCCCTGAACACACACACACATATTTAACCCCAAATAAAATATATCCTTCTTGACCATTTAACTTTTGTGAAGGCAGCCTGGTTTCATGAGTACCACTTCTGTCAATGGAAAGCAAGCAGTACCTCCAGGTGAGCTGTGCTACCAGCTCAGTTTCAACATGCTGCTGCTAAGTCACTTCCGTTGTGTCTGACTCTGTGCGACCCCATGGATGGCAGCCTACCAGGCTCCCCCGTCCCTGGGATTCTCCAGGCAAGAACACTGGAGTGGGTTGCCATTTCCTTCTCCAATGCATGAAAGTGAAAAGTGAAAGTGAAGTTGTTCAGTCATGTCTGACTCTTAGTGACTCCATGGACTGCAGCCCACCAGGCTCCTCGGTCCATGGGATTTTCCAGGCAAGAGTACTGGAGTGGGGTGCCATTGCCTCCTCTGCAGTTTCAACATGGTGCGTGACAAAATGAGAACAGTGTTCAGGTCTTTGCAACTCCATGATTTTAGATACAGGATGAACTGGATTTACTGAATTGGTGGTTTTGAATCCTAACTCTGCTGTCTATTAACTGTGTTTTTAGGCAAGTTACTTAACATCCATTGAAACACAGTGGCTTTGACTGTCAACTAAGTTATCACATGTTCATTGACAGAGATTGTCATTAAATGAGGAAAAATAGGAGAGTATTTGATACAGGGTCAAAACCAGAATTGATTGTTCAATAACTGTGAACTCAGATCTATGTTCCTGGTAGACTCTGTCACTTGGCATATTTAAAAAATATGCTTATTTTCTTATTTGTCTATATAACTTATTATTGAGGAATCTGAGTCTTTTCTTTCTCCATCAATCTGTGTCTCCTTGCAGAGCCTGCCAAGGCTCTGAGGGTTGTGGATCCTGACCTCATCTTTCTCCCTGCTACACCCACTGTCCAGCTTCACTCAATATGAGCTCAACTTCTCACCAGCAAACCTTGTGGTGTATGAGCCCCTATTAAGCAGGAATATATTGGGCTAACCTCAGTATCTATCACCTCAAAATAGTCAGAGTTCATCCTGAAGTGGAAGAAAGAGTGGGATCTAGACGGGCTGAAGGAAATAAATGAGGAAATTATGGAGACAAACATTGTTGTCCTGGGAAAGTTGGGAGGAGTGCATGAGACATTCTTGGAAAGTATGAGAAAAAAAAATAGGCACCTACACTGTGCTGCTGCTAAGTTGCTTCAGGTGTGTCCGACTCTGTGCGACCCAATAGACGGCAGCCCACTAGGCTCCTCTGTCCCTGGGATTCTCCAGGCAAGAATACTGGAGTGGGTTGCCATTTCCTTCTCCAATGCATGAAAGTAAAAAGTGAAAGTGAAGTCGCTCAGTTGTGCCTGACTCTTAGCGACCCCATGGACTGCAGCCTACCAGGCTCCTCCATCCATGGGATTTTCCAGGCAAGAGTACTGGAGTGGGGTGCCATTGCCTTCTCCGTCCTACATTGTGGTTTTTTTTTAAAGCAATAGTAAGTGAAAGTGAAAAGATTAGTCACTCAGTCGTGTCTGACTCTGTGCAACCCCATTGACTGTCGCCTGACAGGCTCCTCTGTCCATGGAATTCTCCAGGCAAGAATACTGGAGTGGGTTTTCATTCCTTTCTCCAGGGGATCTTGCCGGCCCAGGGATCAAACCCGGGTCTCCCACAGTACAGGTAGATTCTTTACTGTCTGAGTGACTAGGAAAAGTTGGGAGGAATATGTTACACATTCTGGAAAGAAAGAGAAAAAAATAGAGACACCTGCTGCTTCTGCTGCTGCTGCTGCTAAGTCGCTTCAGTTGTGTCCAACTCTGTGCAACCCCATAGAGGGCAGCCCACCAGGCTCCCCCATCCCTGGGATTCTCCAGACAAGAACACTGGAGTGGCTTGCCATTTCCTTCTCCGATGCATGAAAGTGAAAAGTGAAAGTTAAGTTGCTTAGTCGTGTCCGACTCTTAGCAACCCCATGGACTGCAGCCCACCGGGCTCCTCCGTCCATGGGATTTTCCAGGCAAGAATACACTGTGGTTTTTATTAAAGCAATGGTAAGTGTTAGTCAAACAGACTAAAATGATAAAATGTAATTTTGTCTGCTCAGAACCTCAAGGTCACTAAATTTGAATGAGAGCAACTTTACAATATATCAGAAATCAAAGAGGAAACCAAATACACATTTATTTTTTTTCCCCTCATTGTTTCACCATCCTTATCAAACACAATGCACACTGGTACCTGCTCAGCCTTTTATCCAGCTTCCAGCTGGTAGCTGACCTTTTCTTAAGTTATCAAGAACTGCTTGAACATTCTTGAAAAAATCTAGGTCATTTAGATGTGTGGTCTGCTTTTTATGAGACAAAAATTCTGGAAGAGATACATTTTATAATTTTAAAGATTGCAAAATGTCTTTCCTGATACTCTCAATAAGCTTTATGAACATGTGTCTTTTGAAGTAAAACAGAAATGGAAAACTAAGGAAGATACTGCTTCATTTTGTCTCCGTCATTTATCGTGTTTATTCAGTATTTACTGAATACTGTGGTAAGCATCCTAATAAGACCTATACAGTTGCAAATATTTCAGAGAGAGGGAGAAAATTTGTTGTTGTTTAGTTACTAAATCATGTCCAACTTTTTTGTGACCCCATGGACTGTAGCCCACCTGGCTCCTCTGTCCATGGGATTTCCCAGGCAAGAACACCGGAGTGAGTTGCCATTTCCTTCTCCAAAGGATCTTCCCCACCCAGAGATCAAACCCTCCTCTCCTGCATTGTCAGAGTATTGTTTACTACTGAGCCACTTCTGTTGTGATAAAGTTTATGATTTTGGTTTTCTCAAGCTGGTTTGAAAAAAAGAAGCTCACTGAAAATGCTAAAAAGGGCAAAGAGGGAAGATTCATAGACAACTGGCTATGTGAACTAGAATAAAAAATTGAGAATGGCTTACAGCATATGGACAGTTTTGGAGCTAGCATTATTTCTTATAATTATTTCTAAAAGTGTCTATTTTCATATGAGCATATTTAAGTTGCATACTTGGTTGTTTAAAGACCTTTAAGCTTAATGGGGAAGCCTGGTGTGCTGCCGTCTATGGGGTCGCACAGGGTTGGACACGACTGAAGGAGCGACATAGCAGCAGCAGCAGCAAGCTTAACAAGGGCTTCCTTGATAACATAGTTGGCAAAGAATCTGCCTGCAATGCAAGAGACTCCAGTTTGATTCCTGGGTTGGGAAGATCCACTGGAGAAGGGATAGGATACCCACTCCAGTATTCTTGGGCTTCCCTTGTGGCTCAGCTGGTAAAGAATCCGCCTGCAATGTGGGAGACCTGGGTTCTATCCCTGGGTTGGGAAGATCCCCTGGAGAAGGGAAAGGGTACCCACTCCAGTATTCTGGCCTGGAGAATTCCATGAGCTATCCACGGCGTTGCAAAGAGTTGGACACGACTGAGCAACTTTCACTGCATTTCACTTCACTTCAAGCTTAACAATTCCCTTCTTACAAAATGTTCCTTCCAAAAGGCCACTTAAAATATAAACAGCCTGCATTTACCATGTATGTGTGTGTGCTCAGTCCCTCAGTTGTGTCTGACTCTTAGTGGTCTCATGGACTTTCGCTTGCTAGATTCCTCTGACCATGGAATATTACAGGCAAGAATACTGGTCTGGGTTGTCATTTCCTACTCCTGGAAATTGTCCCAATATAGGGATCAAATTGTGTCTCTTGTGTCTCCTGCATTGGCAGGTGGATTCTTTACCATGGTGCCACCTGGGAAGCTCCTTGCATTTATCATAGTATTTCATTTTTTAAGGCAAAAAACATCATAAGTTTGGGATGATAACAATAGACAGGGTGTATAAGAAAACCCCTATATAGTTTTTCTATTGCTTCTAACTCTACCACTTCTCAAGTATGAATGATCTCCATCTCTCTAGGAAATAATTTAAGAAATAAAGTATGATTTTAAACTTTTCCAGTGGTGCAAAAATCACATCAACACAGTGTTATTCCTGATCAACACTAAAAAAAGAATAAGTTGTCATCTCACTCTACACATCACATCTATTTATGCATCTCTCATACAAATCCGAAAGCATATTCTGTCATCATGTTAAGTTCACTATATAAGAATGTACCGAAGAGCTAAGGGGAAAGACAGCTGCTTTCAAAATGGACATTGCATGGTGCTCTGCTTTATGTTACAAGATGGATTTCAGAAGTGTGGACTTCAGTTGGAACTCCTTTTTCTTCCAGTTGAAGCCCCTGAGGGGCCATATCAGCATGTAGAAATGTTGTTGATTTCTCCTGTTTACATGTTTTCCCCCCACCATTTGGGAACTCTCACTCTATAGCTGCTAAATTATGAATTAGTTAGCTTGCAAAATAAGATGTTTGTAGTCTTGACTCTGCCCATCACACTGACTGCACCTCATCTTACTCTCTCCATCACTTTCAAAGCTTGGGACACATGGGCAGAATCCTAGGATGAGTCAAACCATCTTTCACCTGATGGTCCCTGTGCATGTTGTTTTGTATGTTTGAAATACTCTTCCTCTGGGACCTCACATAGGTAACTTTCATTTTTATTCCCTCATGGTAATTTCACCTCATCTGAAAAAATCTTGACCTTCTGAAGTAGGGCCCAGCTCTTTTCTCTGTCATGTCTCACTGGCCCGTCATAGCAGTAACATTTGTGATGACGATTCCACATGACTGTTGGGGCAACACAAATACCTTGATAACAGTCCTCTACACCCACTGTTCTATTCACCTCATTTTGAAGTTGTCATCTCTTTAAACATCCTTATTAAGAACAGAACCCACATTTTTGGTTCTAGAGTTGTAAAACAAAGCATACAAGCGCTTACTATTTTGTCCTGGATGTTTTGGTTTTGATATCTCTGTCAATATGGAATAGCAGTATCAATCTCCCTTTGTCTCTTATGACATACTTATTGGGCCATTACCCTTATCCTTTGCTTGAACTCACAAAAAGGAAAGCAAGTCATGAAAAACTCACCTTCGTGATTCACCTTCCAAGCATTTCTTATGGAGATATTTATGAAAACACCAACAAATAAATAAATGAACACTCCTTCTCCTAATATTAAATTTAAAAATATATCAGTGATATATTTATAACTTTATGGGAAAATACAATAAATAATTTAATAAAGTAAAGCTTCCGTGAAAGTCCTGAAGATGACAAAGCTTTGGACAAATAATCAGTTATTGTATTCAAACAGTTCTTTTCAAAAAACATCTGAGTATAGGTAGTTAAATAGGTCAGCTGTGCCACTGTGCGGCATGTGGGACTTTATTTCCCTGACCAGGGATTGAAGCCCAGTCCTTGGCAATGAGAGTGCAGTGTCAGAAGCACTGGACTACCAGAATATTTTCTGTAAATTGTTGTAGAGCACAGAAAGTCATTTACCAATTCATTTTTCTAAATTAGGATAGCTGTGATATCAAAGTTACTAAAGAGATCACTCATACATGACTGCAAAGTAAACAGTGAAAGTGTTAGTAAGTCAGTCATGTCTGACTCTTTTGAGACTCCATGGACTGTAGCCTACCAGACTCCTCTGTCCATGGGATTCTCCAGGCAAGAATACTGGAGTGGGTTGCCGTTCCCTCCTCCAGTAGATCTTCCTGACCCAGGGATCGAACCTGGGTCTCATGCATGGTAGGCAGATTCTTTACCATCTGGCCCACCAGGGAAGCTCCTCAAATATAAGCAGAAGTATACAACTACGAGATGTACACAACTGCAAGTCAGGCTCAAACCCAGTCATATAAAGGCACCCAAAAGCCAGCAGTAAGTTTGACAGTTATCTTCTATGGGTTTGCTTCTGCATCTGTAAATTCCAGATGGTAATATTTACCACTCAGAAGTAGCTATAAAAAATACCTGCAATAAAATTGGCACTCGATAATTGAAAAAGAATTTGACCTGCATTAACTTCTGACCTGTGCTTAGTGCTGTGTGTGTAGCGATGTTCACTCCTAGGAGAGCAGGGTTACCTTCAGCCAAGGCAGCTGACCTTTTCCATTAAATCACCCTCTGTCCAGATGGGCTGAGAGTGAGAGTTCCTTGACACAAATTTTCATTCTGTTGTTTCCTTTGCTTAAGAATAAAGGAAGGCAAATATCTTTGGTGTATGAAAGTGCATCTCTCAAGGAGGGGAGGGAGTTAGGCTTCCACCAGGGCTTATTTTTTCTAGTTATGCACCTTGAAGTTCTTTGCCCACAAAGGTCCTCTTGCTGGCAAAAGCAGCCTACAGCATGGCATGCAAAATTATGTTCTTCTTAACCTGACTTTGTAGTTCATTTCTAAATCAAGCCCAAGCTCATTGTGAAAGGAAAAACAGTCAAGGTGAGAGATTCCGAAAACAAATGTGAATGGTGTCTTTCTTTATCCTCTGGCCTTTCCTGAAGTCAAGATGGTAGTTTTAGGGCTTTTATTACACCACTCATCATCAGGAAGTTCTGGATGCTAAATTATTTTATGAAAGTCCCTGGGTTATACTCCTATGTAATATGTCACTTTAATAGCCTCTCCTAGCTTTTACAAAAGTAGTTTTTAGCATTTGCTTTTTCATTTATTTATTTTCGTGGGAGGGAAGGGAGTAGGTGTGGATTGCATAATAGATGATACATGAACATTATTAAGCACAAAGAAAAGGCAACAAGGTATTGTTGACACAGAAAATACATGCATACGTTTATGAAAAACATTGCTGCAAGAGAAATGAACGTTAGGAGTTCCCCTCAACATTCTCTATGGTCTTCTTTTGTTCACAGTGGGAGGACAGAGGGCAAAAAACAACCTTGTGGTGCATCAACCCTGTTACATGCCAACCAACTCTAGCATTTAATACATATATATATATATATATATGTGCATATATATATATTATTTATTCGTTCATTCATTCATTCATTTTGGCTGCACTGGGTTTTCACCGCTGTGTGAACTTTCCTCTGGTTTCAGTGAGCAGGATTTCTCTCTAGTTGTGGTGCACGGGCTTCTCATTGCAGTGGCTTCTCTTGCTGTGAAACACTAGCTCTAGAGCACAGGCTCTATAGTTGTGGTACACGGCCTTAGTTGCCCCAGGCGTGTGGAATATTCCTGCACCAGGAATCAAACCCCTGTCTCCTGCATCAGCAAACGGACTCTTGGACTCTTAACCATTGAGCCAATGCAGAAGCCATCACATATATATATATATTTAGTATTTATTTATTTATTCAATTTTGGTCGCACTGAGTCTTTGCTGCACACAAGGGCTTTCTCTAGTTGCTGCTCTTCCCTGTGGTGCTGTTGCAGAAGAGAAGCCAATTGTGACTATGTTGGAACTTCTTTGACTTGCTTTTAGTTGCTTTTGTTATTATAATCTTACAGAATGGTCTGCCTCAGAGAGTCCTGCCCTTTTGTCTGATTGCTAAACTGAAATGCCTTTGTTCAGAACCCTGTCCACCTAAAGATGGCAGGAAGGAAGAAATGAACACATCTCCTGCTTGAGGCATGCCATTCTAGAAGATGCTTTGCAAGATGTATGGCCTTTTTACTTTGTTTCCTCACATCCCCATCTCTGATCTATAAAAGAACCTGGCATCCAGACTCCAGTAAGATGCTTATTTTGAGGTGCTCGGCAGCCATCCTCTTGGTCAGCTGGCTCCCCAAATAAAGTCTCTTCCTTGCCTCAATCCCTAGTTTCTCAGATTCGTTGGCCTGTCATGGGGCAAGCTTGGATCGGTAACAGAGTGGGTGTTTCTCTTGTTGCAGAGCATGGGCTCTAGACTTGCAGACATCAGTAGTTGCAGAGTGCAGGCGATGCAGGTTCAATCCCTGCTCCAGGAGGATCCCACGTGCCACGGGACAACTAAGTGTGTGTGCCACAATCACTGAACCAGCATTCCAGAGTCCGTGAGCTGCACTCTAGCATTTTAAAGATGTGATTTAGATTAAGCTTTTCAAAAATGCTGTGAAGTTGTATTGTTACCTATAGTTACAGATGCTTGTATTGTGTCTATGAAAGAATAAACAATACACCTATTTGTTGGAGGAGGTCATTGAAGGGATGTGATGGCTAGTGACCCTTGAGCCAGATATGGGTAATCAGAGGCTTCCCACCCCTCCCAGCCTTGGAATGTACATTCCATTCACCATTCCCTTTGCCAGAGCCTTTTCAGGAATGCAGACCTGGAAAAGTGAACAGTAATGTATGGGTGAGATGATGTGAATTGAATATGTGACTGAAGTCAGTTAAGAAGAATTAGTCACTCAGTTGTTTCTGACCCTTTGAAACCCCTTGGACTGTAGCTCATCAATCTCCTCTATTTTCCAAGGGATTCTCCAGGCAAGAATACTGGAGTGGGTTGCCATTTCCCTCTCCAAGGGATCTTTCAAACCCCGGGATTGAACCCGGGTCTCCAACATTGCCAGCAGGCTCTTTACTGCCTGAGTCACTGGGGAAGCCCAAGGAAGTCAGTTAAGGCCTCTCTATAAAATGTAAGTTTCTCTCAGGCAGGTGTGAGACCTACTCATCTTGATGCCACCTAAGATAAGTCCTGTATGTAAGTTCCCTTGCTTGTTAAAATTGCCACCTACCAGTCTCGAGTGACCTGCCTCTTTCTTTGGTCACTCCTTGCCCTCTGTGTATGAGACCAGTCTCAAATTTTACCCAGGAAACTCTCGAGGTTGCAACCTAACACAACTTACATTCCCAAATGTGCGCAGTGCTATAATGTACTATTAATCATTTTCTTTGCCCGGGGGCATGGTTCTATCCCACTCTGAATTCCTGAAGCAATCCTGACAGTTTTAAAAAATCCATGTAGACTTTTCTTTCCAATTATCTTCCCCTATTGCTACCCAGGAAGCAAGCTTCATTACTGAAATTCCAGGGGGTCCACATACTTCTAGATGGAGACCACAGGAGAAACCAATACCAGTGTGATGAGTGTTGAAAAAAGTTTAATTGTGATTCAAAGTAAAAAAAAAAAAAAAAAATTCTTACAAGGGAATCAAAATTTACCTTCAAACCAGAGTCACAAGAAGCAGATTTTAAATCTAAGATCAGAAGTAAAAAAAAAAAAAAAAGTCAAAGAAAAGTGAGTAAAAGCAAGTAAGAGTGATTGCATAAACACCTTGGACTATTATTTAGATCTTACTTTTGCCCTTCATAAAGAAGATTTAGCTCTCTCAGTTTTTAAAACTTAAAAACTGGAAAGGGTCATTTAGCCTTGACAAATATAGTGA
Organism: Bos javanicus; assembly: GCF_032452875.1. NCBI lineage: Eukaryota > Metazoa > Chordata > Mammalia > Artiodactyla > Bovidae > Bos > Bos javanicus. The sequence continues at coordinate 107,856,113 of NC_083873.1, forward strand.
ATATGGGGACATCAGCTTGCCGGCAGGACATCAGGTTTTTCCTCACTCCTGCGGTGATAACCCAGCCCTGAATATTAGATGGTGCCTCAGTTTTCTGACTTGTCCATAGATTCATCACAGATGCCCTTCTCTGTAGCTTTACACTCTACGTTAGGATTCTGACAAATACTATCTCAGAGTTGCACTGCAGAAGCCTATCGGCAACATTTGATTTTCAGATTCATATTAATTTGCCCAGCCAGTTCTAAAAATGGATTTAGTTCAAAAATCCACCTATCTGAAATTTATATAAATTTAAATCAACAGGCCACAAATATCTTGAAAAATGTCTGAGATATTGTAATACTTGCCCACTTCTCACAAAACAGAACTGGCTGAGGCTGAGTTCTAGCTGACCCCTTCATAAAGGGTGTGCGTGCAAACTCCGTGACATCACTGTCGTTCTCAATCCCTTTGCAACAACTTGTCTGCATCACTCATTTGCTCTAGCTGCCTGATCACTATGAGAATTTGATTTACTGATTCCTCTTTCGGGAACATACCTTGCCTCTGGCTTTCATGCATACAGACCACGTGGAATCATGCCACCACCACTCCCTGACTTTGAGTACTCTTAAAGTCTGCACATGTCTGCTGCTCCATCCCACCTAGTGGACTGGGAATCACTTTAATAAGCCACGATCTGCAACATGCCCAGTTCACTGCACCAACTAAGCTTCCTGACACCCTTCAAAATGGTCATTGTGTCTCATCCATGCCATCACCTCCTCTGAATGCTTTTCTTGTCTTTGAACCCCTTGGTTTATTTTCACCCTGACTGGCTGGTGTAAAGTCTCACTATGAGGGTCCTCCTCCAGTCTCTTCTCAACCACACATATCAGAGGATTAATTTGCTGTCTACTTTTAAGAAGAAAAAAGTGTACTGATACTCAGACAAAATTATGCAGGTGAGCCAGAAATTGCAATTACTACTTCACTGATCCCACATTTTATTAAATTCTTTGACTGGCAGACAGGAAACCTTTTCTTTTGTTCAGTTTAGTTCAGTTGCTCAGTCGTGTCTGACTCTCTGAGATGCCAGGACTCCCTGTCCATCACCAACTCCCGGAGTTCACCCAGACTCATGTCCATTGAGTCGGTGATGCCATCCAACCATCTCATCCTCTGTCATCCCCTTCTCCTCCTGCCCTCAATCTTTCCCAGCATCAGGGTCTTTTCAAATGACTCAGCTCTTCGCAACAAGTGGCCAAAGTATTGGAGTTTCAGCTTCAACATCAGTCCTTCCAATGAATACCCAGGACTGATCTCCTTTAGGATGGACTGGTTGGATCTCCTTGCAGTCCAAGGGACTCTCAAGAGTCTTCTCCAACACCACAGTTCAAAAACATCAATTCTTTGGCACTCAACTTTCTTTATAGTCCAACTCTCACATCCATTCATGACTACTGGAAAAACTGTAGCTTTGACTAGAAGGACCTTTGTAGGCAAAGGTTCTGTTCAAGTTCCCCAATTATATCCCTTTGAAATTTGTTCTTTTGTTCAAGTCCCCAATTATATCCCTTTGAAAATCTGGACAATCAAACAGAGAGGCAGATATTCAAATGTAGAGAAATCATTCACTTGCCAAAGGTATTAGGATATCTGGTCTTCCCTGTTAAAATTAAACTGCAATGTTCAACAAATATTAACTATCTAATATAAATAAATATTTACTCAAGTCAAGTTTGTGAGTGATAGCTTATCCAACCCTCAAAATCCCCACATTAATCCTTTCTGACATCTTTCCTAATGCTTATTTTAGTAAACAACATTTTTCTCAAGCTTTCCACTTAATGATGGGAAGCGTATATCTCACATAGTATGTCCTCAGTAAATTCTTGTCCAGAAAATTAATGACTATCAACAGGATTACCATGTAATCATGCTATATTCAATATCAAGGAGGCTGAATAAATAGCCACATAAGGATTCTATGTCTTTTTTTCAGATCTGACACATCCGTTCTGCAGTTCTTGGAAATACTCACCATAAATAACTCAGATGCATCTCTGGTCCGCCACTGCAAAGTTCCTGGGCAAATACAGTTGTGCACTGACCTAGTGTGTGTGTAGTTGATGTACAGGCTTCCCACACGATGCTAGTGCTAAAGAACACACCTGCCAATGCAAGAGACAGAAGAGATCGGGTTCAATTTCTGGGTTGGAAAATCCCCTAGAGTAGCAATAGAAATCCACTCCAGTATTCTTGCCTGGAAAATTCCATGGACAGAGGCGTCTGGCAGGCTACAGTCCATGGGGCCACAAAGAGTTGGAAATGGCTGAGCACTAACTTTCCTTATGTGCAGCTGAGGTGCCAGGTTGGAGATGGGTTATCATTCATGAAGATCGAACATATATCCTAAATCAATAATTATTACATACTTCTTTTATAGGATGACTACATATTCTGCTCAGTTACTAAAAGTGGAAGTAAAAATGACCTCTCTATCACTCACTATTCACCTAATCAATTAATGTACACTCCCTGTAATACCAGTTTAGTCTCTGTGGGTTTAGTGATCTCAGTGCTTATAGGGGAAATATTTTCACCTGGTAACGCTGTAGAAGACCTATTGAACTTTAAGATATGGCCATCACTTGATTATTCCAGGCTCCTCATGCCAAAAGACTAGTATACAAGGAAAGGTGCCATCATACTGCTAGGAGTAATGGGCCCCAATTATGAAGATGTTGACTTTTCCAACATCTTGACAAATGAAAGAATATATCAGTTGGCACTCCAGCAGTAGAAACATTCTCATAATCAGTTGTAATGATAAATGGCCAAAGTCTGAAATAGGCATTGATTGAATTGAAAGGCTCTCAGTTGTGTCCAACTTTTTGCGACCCCATGGACTATACAGCCCATGGAATTCTCCAGGCCAGAATACTGGAGTGGGTAGCCTTTCCCTTCTCAAGGAAAATCTTCCCAACCTAGAAATCAAACCCAGGTCTCCTGCATTATAGGCATATTCTTTACCAGCTGAACCACAAGGGAAGCCCAAGAATACTGGATTGGGTAGCCTATCCCTTCTCTAGCGGATCTTCCTGACCCACAAATTGAACCAGGGTCTCCTGCATTGCAGGCAGATTCTTTGCCAACTGAGCAATCAGGGAAGCATGATACCCAAGAACTCAAGCTCCTCAAGGTTCAGGGTCTGGGTTGCCCCACCAAACCAGTCACCTAGAAAAACAGAGGTGCACAATGAGCTGGTAGAATATGTGGCAGAGGAAATAAAGGATGGGTATCAGTTACAATCTCAAGATCAACATCAGCATCAAGACCTGTGGTTTGTCCTTCTACCTTATAATTTCCCATGATAGAACACCAATCAGAATCCTGGTGATGCTAATTTACAAATGAGGTAAATTTGCTGTAAGAAGCAAGTGAATAAGAGAGCTACAATGCCTATGTATGCCTAGTTTCTAGGGAAGCAAAACACCTTTTGGGGGGTACAGGGATTGAGGGCTGCTATCATTGCAGTAATATCTGAGTTTTATTTAACACTGTATGGAAAAATAAAGGAGCAGCATAATAATACTCTTACAAGTCTCCAGGTTTCTTGGTGTCCTGAAATTCCAAACTGAACTCTTACTTAGAAAGAACTAAATAACTCATCTTGCCTACCCTAAATAAAAGGACATGACTCACAAATTTTGGCATTTGCTAAATGAGCTCTTCCTCAATTTCTTCATCAATAAAATAATAAATTGGATTTAGAAAATCTCTAAGAATTTTACCAGTGCTATATTTTTATAATTCTAATAAAATCACCAAGAATTGGAAGTCACTTTAAGATGTGAACAAGAAAATAGATTACATATGTCTCTATATGCCTTGTCAAACTAGCTTCTACCTTAGTTGCTATTTATTAAGTTTATGACAGTGAATAATCCCAAAGAATCACTGAATCTCTCATATTTGCTTCTAAACCATCCAACAAGATTATTTTACTACTAAAACCGTTTTTCCCTCTAATTATTACAGGTAGATTATTTTCTATAGTCTTACCACCTTCCCCTAAGCCCTGTCATTTGTAAATCAATCACTGTCTAATTTTTTTCAAATGTATTTTTGAATAAATTAAAGTTGGAAACAATCAATCCTATATTACTATAAGTGAAAGATGTCAACACATTTTATTTCCTGTGGATCACTAACATCTGTGATACAAAGTGTGATGATTTTTGCCATCAAAATGACAGCTAGTTGGCAGTGAATGACATTACTGTTATGTCATTTAGACAAGATATGGTCCATTTTGTCAAACTGGAAGAAGAGAATGGTGACCCCTTGATGCCCATCACATGGGTATCATTTTTTGTTCAAACTACCATTTATTTCAGATCTTCTCTCCCAAAGTCAGGAACATGGAAAAAGTTATAGTTGAGCACGATCCCCTACATGCATGCATGCCACATCGCTTCAGTCATGTCTGACTCTTTATGACCCCATGGACTATAGCCTGCCAGGCTCCTCTGTCCATGGAATTTCCCAGGCAAGAATACTGGAGTGGGTTACCATACCCTCCTCCGGGGAATCTTACCAACCCAGGGATCAAACCTGTGTCTCCTGCAGCTCCTGCACTGCAGGCAGATTCTTGACCACTGAGCCACCAGGGAAGACCATCCCCCACATAGCAGGCATGAATTGATTTGGGGAGGGGGAAACCTGACTTTAGATAGCTCTCCTGCTCCTGTAGAATCTACCCAGGCATCTTGAAAACGTCACCCAAAAGAAAGTTGGGTGTTCCAACTCTGCCAAAACAAAGGCTCCAAATTTAGGTTTTCCCTCTTTGTAAAACCAACTGCTGTCTGCAGTTGTTTTGGCTTTGAACATTTTTGGCCTCCCGTGTTTGGCTTGATCTATACTAGCACAATGTGCTTGGTAGAAGAACTGTCATTCTTGCTTCCAGCAGTGACCCTTTTCTCAGGCATGCATTTAAGCTCCAATCACTCTGGGCCATCACCTCTCTGTAAAGAGTTCTTACTTCTTTGCTCACTCTCCACCTCCAGTTATTTCAAAGGTTGCACCAGAGGATTATATCCTGAGCTGCACTGTCTAGATGGGGTTATGTATGAAGCACACTCTTATTTCTTTTCATTTATTAAAGACCTTGGCTGCTGTCTCCATAATCTTTCTCCCCACCACTATGTGCATCACAATTTGGACTTGCTGATACATGAACAGATAACTCATGCACCACCAGGCTTCTCAATGTTTTTACCTCTTCTATTTTTTTTTTCTTTCTGTTTCTACTATCTCATATGGATCTGTCTCACTTCTAGATCTTATACCATGAATAAGGGGACTTTCTCATACCATAATTTCATAGTTCCCTCTCTACCATCCCAGTTCACCTATTTCAGAATGCCCATCAAGGCAATCGTTTACCTCCATAAATACATGAACTCCAAGAGAATGCACTGGTCATAGCAAACACCTTCTTCCAACAACTCAAGAGAAGACTCTACACATGAACATCACGAGATGGTCAACACCAAAATCAGATTGATTATATTCTTTGCAGCCAAAGATGGAGACGCTGTATACAGTCAGCAAAAACAAGACCGGGAGCTGACTGTGGCTCAGATCATGAACTCCTTATTGACAAATTCAGACTTAAATTGAAAAAAGTAGGGAAAACCACTAGACTATTCAGGTATGACCTAAATAAAATCCCTTATGATTATACAGTGGAAGTGAAAAATAGATTTAAGGGACTAGATCTGATAGATAGAGTGCCTAATGAACTATGGAATGAGGTTCGTGACATTGTACAGGAGACAGGGATCAAGAACATCCCCATGGACAAGAAATGCAAAAAAGCAAAATGGCTGTCTGGGGAGGCCTTACAAATAGCTGTGAAAAGAAGAGAAGTGAAAAGCAAAGGAGAAAAGGAAAGATATAAGCATCTGACTACAGAGTTCCAAAGAATAGCAAGGAGAGATAAGAAAGCCTTCCTCAGCGACCAATGAAAAGAAATAGAGGAAAACAACAGAATGGGAAAGACTAGAGATCTCTTCAAGAAAATTAGAGATACCAAGGGAACATCTCATGCAAAGATGGGCTCGATAAAGGACATAAATGGTATGGACCTAACAGAAGCAGAAGATATTAAGAAGAGGTGGCAAGAATACACAGAAGAACTGTACAAAAAAAGTCTTCACAACCCAGATAAACATGATGGTATGATCACTGACCTAGAGCCAGACATCCTGGAATGTGAAGTCAAGTGGGCCTTAGAAAGCGTCACTACGAAAAAAGCTAGTGGAGGTGATGGAATTCCAGTTGAGCCATTTCAAATCCTGAAAGATGATGCTGTGAAAGTGCTGCACTCAATATTCCAGCAAATTTCAAAAGCTCGGCAGTGGCCACAGGACTAGGAAAGGTCAGTTTTCATCCCAAAGAAAATCAATACCAAAGAATGCTCAAACTACTGCACAATTGCACTCATCTGACACGCTAGTAAAGTAATACTCAAAATTCTCCAAGCCAGGCTTCAGCAATATGTGAATCGTGAAATTCCAGGTATTCAAGCTGGTTTTGGAAAAGGCAGAGGAACCAGAGATCAAATTGCCAACATCCACTGGATCATGGAAAAAGCAAGGGAGTTCCAGAAAAACATCTATTTCTGCTTTATTGACTATGCCAAAGCCTTTGACTGTGTGGATCACAAGAAACTTTGGAAAATTCTGAAAGAGATGGGAATACCAGACCACCTGACCTGCCTCTTGAGAAACCTGTATGCAGGTCAGGAAGCAACAGTTAGAACTGGACATGGAACAACAGACTGGTTCCAAATAGGAAAAGGAGTTCGTCAAGGCTGTATATTGTCACCCTGCTTATTTAAATTATACACAGAGCACATCATGAGAAGCGCTGGGCTGGAAGGAGCACAAACTGGAATCAAGATTGCTGGGAGAAATATCAATAACCTCAGATATACAGATGACACCACCCTTATGGCAGAAAGTGAAGAGGAACTACAAAGCCTGTTGATTGATGAAAGTGAAAGAGGAGAGTGAAAAAGTTGGCTTAAAGCTCATCATTCAGAAAACTATGATCATGGCATCTATTCTCATCACTTCATGGTAAATAGATGGGTAAACAGTGGAAACACTGTCAGACTTTATTTTGGGGGGCTCCAAAATCACTGGAGATAGTGATTGCAGCCATGAAATTAAAAGATGCTTACTCCTTGGAAGGAAAGTTATGACCAACCTAGATAGCATATTCAAAAGCAGAGACATTACTTTGCCAATAAAGGTCCATCTAGTCAAGGCTATGATTTTTCCAGTGGTCATGTATGGATGTGAGAGTTGGACTGTGAAGAAGGCTGAGTGCCGAAGAATTGCTCCTTTTGAACTGTGGTGTTGGAGAAGACTCTTGAGAGTTCCTTGGACTGCAAGGAGATCCAACCAGTCCATCCTAAAGGAGATTAGTCCTAGGTGTTCATTGGAAGGACTGATGCTGAAGCTGAAACTCCAATACTTTGGCCACCTCATGCGAAGAGTTGACTCATTGGAAAAGACTCTGATGCTGGCAGGCACTGGGGGCAAGAGGAGAAGGGGATGACAGAGGATGATATGGCTGGATGGCATCACTGCCTCGATGGACATGAGTTTGCGTGAACTCCAGGAGTTGGTGATGGACAGGAAGGCCTGGCGTGCTGTGATTCATGGGGTTGCAAAGATTTGAACACAACTGAGTGACTGAACTAAACTGAACTGAACCCTTTCTTTGAGTAAGGCAAGGCTGTGATCCACATGATTAGTTTGATTAGTTTTCTGTGATTTTGGCTTTCATTCTTTTTTTTAAAATTTTATTTTATTTTTAAACTTTACATAATTGTATTAGTTTTGCCAAATATCAAAATGAATCCACCACCAGTATACATGTGTTCCCCATCCTGAACCCTCCTCCCTCCTCCCTCCCCATACCATCCCTCTGGGTTGTCCCAGTGCTCTAGCCCCAAGCATCCAGTATCGTGCATCGAACCCAGACTGGCATCTCATTTCATACATGATATTTTACATGTTTCAATGCCATTCTCCCAAATCTTCCCACCCTCTCCCTCTCCCATAGAGTCCATAAGACTGTTCTATACATCAGTGTCTCTTTTGCTGTCTCATACACAGGGTTATTGTTACCATCTTTCTAAATTCCATATATATGTGTTAGTATACTGTATTGGTGTTTTTCTTTCTGGCTTACTTCACTCTGTATAATAGGCTCCAGGTTCATCCACCTCGTTAGAACTGATTCAAATGTATTCTTTTTAATGGCTGAGTAATACTCCATTGTGTATATGTACCACTGCTTTCTTTATCCATTCATCTGCTGATGGGCATCTAGGTTGCTTCCGTGTCCTGGCTATTATAAACAGTGCTGCGATGAACATTGGGGTACACGTGTCTCTTTCCCTTCTGGTTTCCTCAGTGTGTATGCCTAGCAGTGGGATTGCTGGATCATAAGGCAGTTCTATTTCCAGTTTTTTAAGGAATCTCCACACTGTTCTCCATAGTGGCTGTACTAGTTTGCATTCCCACCAACAGTGTGAGAGGGTTCCCTTTTCTCCACACCCTCTCCAGCATTTATTGCTTGTAGACTTTTGGATCGCAGCCATTCTGACTGGTGTGAAATGGTACCTCATAGTGGTCTTGATTTGCATTTCTCTGATAATGAGTCATGTTGAGCATCTTTTCATGTGTTTGTTAGCCATCTGTATGTCTTCTTTGGAGAAATGTCTATTTAGTTCTTTGGCCCATTTTTTGATTGGATCATTTATTTTTCTGGAGTTGAGCTGTAGGAGTTGCTTGTATATTTTTGAGATTAGTTGTTTGTCAGTTGCTTCATTTGCTATTATTTTCTCCCATTCTGAAGGCTGCCTTTTCACCTTGCTAATAGTTTCCTTTGTTGTGCAGAAGCTTTTAAGTTTAATTAGGTCCCATTTGTTTATTTTTGCTTTTATTTCCAATATTCTGGGAGGTGGGTCATAGAGGATCCTGCTGTGATGTATGTTGGAGAGTGTTTTGCCTATGTTCTCCTCTAGGAGTTTTATAGTTTCTGGTCTTACGTTGAGATCTTTAATCCATTTTGAGTTTATTTTTGTGTATGGTGTTATAAAGTGTTCTAGTTTCATTCTTTTACAAGTGGTTGACCAGTTTCCCCAGCACCACTTGTTAAAGAGATTGTCTTTAATCCATTGTATATTCTTGCCTCCTATTCCTATGAAAATTAAAGAAACTAAATGAAAAAGAAATGGTATGGGAATAGATATATTAGTTCCCATTTTGAGTATAAAAAATGTTTATTAAATACTTCAGATTTCTATGTTTGTGTGACCATGTTTTGGGACTTTGTTTTGCTTTGGCTTTTCACTCTTTGCTTTTGCCTTGAAATTCTAAATCTTGAGTCATATTGCAGGCTTTGATGGTTAGTGATGCACGTCAACTTGACTAGGCTACAGTGCCAAGTTGTTTGGTCAAGCATCAGTCTAAATGTTGCTATGATTTTCTTTGAAGGTGCCTAACATCTAAATCAATAGACTGTGATTAAAGAGGATTTGCCTACAAAAAGTGGGTGGGTCTCTTCCAAATAGCTGAAGATCTTAAAAACAAAGACTGAGACTTCTTAAAGAAGAATTTCTGGCTCATTGAGGCTGAAACATAGAGAACATACTTGAGTTTTCAACCTGCTGGCCTGCCCTGTGAATTTAAGATTTGTCTGCCCCACAGTTACACGAGTCAGTGTTGTTTCTGTGTTTTAACTGAAGGATAATTGCCTTACAATATTGTGTTCATTGTTGATTTCTGCCATACAACATCATGACTCAGTCATAACTATATATATCTCCTCTCCCTCTTGAGCCTCCCTCCCATGTCTCCCTCATCCTTCCCCCCCTCCCCCAGGCCATCACAGAGTTCCAGATTGGACTCCCTGTGTTATGTAGCAGCCAAGTGGTGCTAGTGGTAAAGAATCTGCCTGCCAATACAGGAGACATAAGAGATGCAGCTTCAAATCCTGGGTTGGGAAGATACCTTGAAGTAAAAAATGATAACCCACTCCAGTATTCTTGCCTGGATAATTTCATGGACAGAGGAGCCTGGCAGACTACAGTCCATGGGGCCACAAAGAGTCGGACATCATTGAGTGACTGAGCACTCCCACTAGGTATCACTTTACGCATGGTAGTGTCTATATGTCAACGCTACTTACTCAACTCGACCCACTCTCTCATTCTGCCCCTGTGTCCACAAGTCTGTTCTCCATGTCTCTGTCTCCATTCCTTCCTTGCAAATAGGTTCAGTACCATTTTTCTAGATCCCATATATGTGCTTTAATGTAAGGAGTCAGTGTCTTAATATCAATTCCTTTCTTGTTTTTCTCTCTTTCTCTCTTTCTCTATATCTATATTTATCTCTATCTATGTATTTTATGTTCTCTGGAGAAACTAGACTAATTCTCAAAGGCAAAAGGTATAACAGGACCTGAGCTTGATTTCTTTCAGGACTGGAAGGCTGTGAGAGTTTGTCTTATCTGGTTACTAGTCCTAGCGCAAAAAGCATAGCATATTCCAAGGTTGTTCTAATGGGAGAGCAGAGGTTTCTGATATTCTCAGACTGGCAGTGAGACAGCATACGGTAAATGAACTGAGCTATCCAAATGTTAGAAACATAGCAATAAGGAAAAAGAAGAATGGACTAACAAAGAAGTGAGTACTAAGATGCATAATCCAGCTAAAACAGAAAAAGATTGATGATTAAAAAATATTATAGGAGATGTCTAAAATGAATGGCAAAAATATCCCTGTAAAAGTGAGACTTGATAGGACCATATTTGTATATTTCATCAGATTTTCAATCAGTTTTTAAGACAGCACCAAAATTTCCAAAAGTCTAATTAGTTTGAAAATTAATGACATTGCCATAAATTATATGTTGCAATTCATTGTAATAGCTAATTTATTGGTTTCCTATAATAGTTCATTAAAAACTGCATTACACCCCTTGATCTGCTAATATCAGGGTGAAGTTTATATGTATATTTTATCTAGGAAAAATTCCAATTCTGTTGTAGCCAAGAAAATAAAAAAGTAATTAAAGTCTCAGAAGGTTTCAAATAACTTTTAGACAGATAATATTATACTATTTTAAGTAATAAGGCAAATGATTTGGGGTTCTGAATTTGGGTATCTGCAAAGACAATTAATAGTATATGCAAAAAAAAAATGAAGGCAGTTTTCTCAGAGGAAAAACTGCTCAGTATTTAAAATGAAGAAACCCTCACAACTGTCCTTGAATTAAGATATTTTTCTACAGAGCCATGGATACACTCAAGCTTAGAAATAAGAAATGTTGCTTGTAGGAAATAGCAAAACAAAGTGTTAAAATATTAAATATGCATAAATATTGCAGAATCTCACTTCTAAATGTATTTACATGTTACTGTATTATAGCTGAACATTTATACTGAAATCTTTTCTCTCAAACTTCATTAACAAAAATTGCTGCTCTGCTTTGAGGATACAATGTGATTATAGATGTGAAGTCATTATGTAAGTTATAAAGTTTGGATGATGGCAGGGAAATAAAAGAGGGAAAAGAAAATATTGAAAGGTAAATGTATCCCAATAAACATTTTAAAGAATACATTAACAGTAAATTTACAGGATAAACGTGCCAAATAAACTTGAATACATCAAGTGTGGGAGAGAGTATATAGGGAACGTGTTACTCATATTCATTGCTGATGAGTCTGAACTCATACAAAAAATAGCAAGGCTTTTATTTTAACCCAGTAATGCTATCTCTTAGTGTCTACTTAGGGATATAGTCACAACTCTGCAGGAGTCACACACAAAGGTATTGATTTAGATTTGATGGTAAGTATGCAAAAGCTAGAAACAATAGCTAAACAGACTGGTTCTATCAAGAGTATACATGTTTGGAATAAAGTAGCACTTTAAATGATGAGGTAGGTCTACATACACAGACATGCATAAATCTCTGAAAATAATTTCTAGGAAAAACTAAAAGTGATGAAGGTGCCCAGTTATAAATACATAAAATATACATACATCAGTTCAGTTCAGTCGCTCAGTCGTGACTGACTCTTTGCGACCCCACGAATCACAGCATGCCAGGCCTCCCTGTCCATCCCCAACTCCCACAGTTTACCCAAAATCATGTGCATCGAGTCCGTGATGCCATCCAGCCTTCGCATTCTCTGTCATCCCCTTCTCCTCCTGCTGCCAATCCCTCCCAGCATCAGGGTCTTTTCCAATGAGTCAACTCTTCCCATGAGGTGGCCAAAGTATTGCAGTTTAAGCTTCAACATCAGTCCTTCCAATGAACACCTGGACCTGATCTCCTTTAGAATAGACTGGTTGGATCTCCTTGCAGTCCAAGGGACTGTCAAGAGTCTTCTCCAACACCACAGTTCAAAAGCATCAATTCTTCAGCACTCAGCTTTCTTTACAGTCCAACTCTCACATCCATACATGATCACTGGAAAAACCATAGCCTTGACTAGACGGACCTTTGCTGGCAAAATAATGTCTATGCTTTTTAATATGCTATCTAGGTTGGTCATAACTTTCTTTCCAAGGAGTAAGCGTCTTTTAATTTCATGGCTGCAATCACTATCTGCAGTGATTTTGGAGACCAGAAAAATAAAGTCTGACAGTGTTTCCACTGTTTCCCCATCTATTTCCCATGAAGTGATAGGACCAGATGCCATGAACTTCGTTTCCGAATGTTGAGCTTTAAGCCAAGTTATTCACTCTCCTCTTTCACTTTCATCAAGAGGCTTTTGAGTTCCTCTTCACTTTCTGCCATAAGGGTAGTGTCATCTGCATATCTGAGGTTATTGATATTTCTCCCGGCAATCTTGATTCCAGCTTGTGCTTCTTCCAGTCCAGCGTTTCTCATGATGTACTCTGCATATAAGTTAAATAAACAGGGTGACAATATACAGCCTTGACGAACTCCTTTTCCTATTTGGAACCAGTCTATTGTTCCATGTCCAGTTCTAACTGTTGCTTCCTGACCTGCATACAGGTTTCTCAAAAGGCAGATCAGGTGGTCTGGTATTCCCATCTCTTTCAGAGTTTTCCACAGTTTCTTGTGATCCACACAGTCAAAGGCTTTGGCATAGTCAATAAAGCAGAAATAGATGTTTTTCTGGAACTCTCTTGCTTTTTCCATGATCCAGCGGATGTTGGCAATTTGATCTCTGGTTCCTCTGCCTTTTCTAAAACCAGCTTGAACATCAGGAAGTTCACAGTTCACATATTGCTGAAGCCTGGCTTGGAGAATTTTGAGCATTACTTTACTAGCGTGTGAGATGAGTGCAATTGTGTGGTAGTTTGAGCATTCTTTGGCATTGCTTTTCTTTGGGATTGGAAGGAAAACTGACCTTTTCCAGTCCTGTGGCCACTGCTGAGTTTTCCAAATTTGCTGGCATATTGAGTGCAGCACTTTCACAGCATCATCTTTCAGGATTTGGAATAGCTCAACTGGAATTCCATCACCTCCACTAGCGTTGCTCGTAGTGATGCTTTCTAAGGCCCACTTGACTTCACATTCCAGGATGTCTGGCTCTAGGTCAGTGATCACACCAACGTGATTATCTTGGTCATGAAGATCTTTTTTGTACAGTTCTTCTGTGTATTCTTGCCACCTCTTCTTGATATCTTCTGCTTCTGTTAGGTCCATACCATTTATGTCCTTTATCGAGCCCATCTTTACATGAAATGTTCCCTTGGTGTCTCTAATTTTCTTGAAGAGATCTCTAGTCTTTCTCATTCTGTTGTTTTCCTCTATTTCTTTTCATTGGTCGCTGAGGAAGGCTTTCCTATCTCTCCTTGCTATTCTTTGGAACTCTGTAGTCAGATGCTTATATCTTTCCTTTTCTCCTTTGCTTTTCACTTCTCTTCTTTTCACAGCTATTTGTAAGGCCTCCCCAGACAACCATTTTGCTTTTTTGCATTTCTTTTCCATGGGGATGGTCTTGATCCCTGTCTCCTGTACAATGTCACGAACCTCATTCCATAGTTCATTAGGCACTCTATCTATCAGATCTAGGCCCTTAAATCTATTTTTCACTTCTACTGTATAATCATAAGGGATTTGATTTAGGTCATACCTGAATAGTCTAGTGGTTTTCCCTACTTTTTTCAATTTAAGTCTGAATTTGTCAATAAGGAGTTCATGATCTGAGCCAGAGTCAGCTCCTGGTCTTGCTTTTGCATACATATGTATATTTATAAACTATCATAGCAATACTGTCTCAGTCAGTTCTGGGTGCTATAACAAATTATCATAAACCGGATAGCTTAAATAACAAATACTTGTTTCTCAAAATTCTGGAGGCTAAAAATCCAAGATTAAGATTTGTATATGATTTTTCCTGGTTCATAGGCTTCTTATCATGTCCTCACATAGCAAAAGGAACAAGAGCGCTCTCTGGAATCTCTTTTAGACAGGCCACGAGGACCCTACTCTCATGACTTAATATCCTCCTGATGCCATCATATTGGAGAGTTAAGATGTCAACATATGAATTTTGAGGGGAGGGGATACACAAGCATTTAGTCCACAATAAATACCTGTATTTCTGGCACACACTTGCACGTGTGTGTGGGGGGCGGGGGTGTGTGTGTTTGCAATAATGAAGTACAGTGATTGTTAATAATGGTTATCTCTGAGGTTAGGGATTGTATTAAAATTTTGAACATACATCCAAGTCTGAGAAGCAAGAGAGAGTCAAGGTGATTATGGAAGGTTGGGTTCTTTGGAAGTAAACACTGAAACAGAATTTGGGCTCCAAAGTTTGTAGAAATCCTCAACCAACCCTTCAAGGTGTTCTGCAGTATGCTTGACACCTCTGAATTATCCTGTCTTGGGCTGTATTCCTGGGGCCATCCTCAGTCACTGGACATGGGTGAACTTAAAAAAGTGTGTGACCTCATCTGAGCCAGCTGTTAATAGAGAATTTAGCCTTAATGTTTGTAGTTTTTAAAGGCGAATGCTTTCATATGGTGTAAGCAGTAAACAAATACAATAGCACTTTCAAAATCAACATATGGAGAAAGATATGTATGTGTATGTGTGTGGCCTAATAAAAATTACAAACCATTGTGATAGCAATAGCTATATCTGTAGACTGGCATGATTTTAATTTTTTCCTTGTGCATTTTAGGGCTTATAAAACAGCATTCAACCAATGCAATAATATTATCAGAAAAAGTGTTTTCTGGATATTTTGTCTGCTTGTGTGAAAAACATCTAGACTAAGTGAGCAGCAATCTAAAAAGAAGTATAAGTGGTACAGTGTGGAGATCTGGACGAGCAGGAAACTTCTGACCACGTTCGACCTGGAGAGGCCTCCACAAACAGGTGGCCAATACAAAGTAGGTGTGGCGGCCACCAAGCCTCAGGATGGTACTGAGGGACAGAACTCAGTGCTGAAAGGGAAAGTGAGGGTCTAATTTGGGCCAGGGATGTCTCCATTTTATTATCATTGTGATAAAGTGAAGTAGACAGAGTTTAGTCCTAGGAGCAAGGAAGAAGTACAACCTCACTGCTCACTAAACAGTGCTCAGTAGGGCTTTTTTGCCCGCTCATCCTTCACGCTGCACCACCAAAAGGATAAATGTGTAAAGCTAAAAACCTGATAGACTTTAGCACAAGAAAATAAAGGAAAACATTTCTACATGGAAGAAAACCAGTATTTTTATATTGGGGGAGCACATTTGTATTGGCTTTATCTGTAAATGGCTCAGTCCGCTCTTCCCTTTTAACCTACAAGTTCAAACTTCTGGTAACTGAAATCTGTGCAGAATGCTACTGAGCCAAGCAAAGATTTGTTGTTGTTGTTGTTGTTGTGCAGTCTCTCAGTCAGGTCTGACTCTTTGTGACCCCATGGACTGCAGCACGCCAGACTTGCCCATCCTTCACCATCTCCTGGAGTTTGCACAGACTCATGTCCATTAATTCAATGATGCCATCCACTCATCTCATCTTTTGTCATCTCCTCTCCTCCTGCTCTCAATCTTTCTCAGCATCAGGGTCTTTTTCAATGAGTCAGTTCTTTGCATCATGTGGCCAAAATATTGGAGCTTCAGTATCAGCATTTGTCCTTCCAATGAGTATTTAGGGTTGATTTCCTTTAAGACTGACTGGTTTGCTCTCCTTGCTGTCCAAGGGACTCTCAAGAGTCTTCTCCAACACCACAGTTCGAAAAGTTCTTTGGTGCTCAGCCTTGTTTATGTTCAGGCTCTCATATCCGTACATCACTACTGGAAAAACCACAGCTTTGACTATAGGGACTTTTGTCAGCAAAGTGGTATCTCTGCTTTTTAATACACTGTCTAGGTTTGTCATAGCTTTTCTTCAAAGGAGCAAGTGTCTTTTAATATCATGGATGCAGTCACCATCCACAGCGGTTTTGGAGCTCGAGAAAAGAAAATTTGTCACTGTTTTCCATTTTTTCCCATCTTTTTTGCTATGAAGTTATGAGACTAGATGCCCTGATCTTAGGTTTTTGAATGTTGAGTTTTAAAACTATGTATATTTTCATAAATAATTTTTTATGAATTTATTTCATAAATTTATTTCATAAATTGAAATATGGTATTTTAAGATGTGTTTTTGCAAGATTGATTAACAGATTCCATGAAATCCCTATCAAAACTAAGTCAGCCTCTTTTGAAAAAATAGACAGGCTAAGTCTCAAATTTGCATGGGAATGCAAAAGGCCAAGCATAGCCAAACAATCTCAAGAAAGAAGAAAAATGTTGGTGGACTTTTACTTCCTGATTTTAATACTTACTATGAAATCCTAGTAACTCAAAACAGTGTGGTATTACCTTCAGGATAGATAATAGATCAACAGAACAGCACAGGGAATTTTGATTGACCCACACATACATAGTCCACTGATTCTGACAAGCTACCATTTCAATGGGAAAGAGGAAACTTATGGTTAAGCAAATGCTTCTGGAACAAGAGCATATCTGCATTAAAAAAGGGAAAACCTCTAATTCTATGTAACATAATTCAGAAAATAATAATTTAAAATGGATTATTACCTAACCTAAAAACCATAGTCAAAAATCTTCTATAATAAAAAAAAATAGGAAAATATATTTCTTATATTGTAGTAAGCATGGATTTGGGGACAGATCAAAAAAAAAAAAGCATTAAATGTTAAGTAAAAAAAAAGAATGTTATGTTAAGCTTCATCAAAATTAAATTTCTTTTCTTTTTTTGAAGTTTTATAAATGATAGACAAATGAGACTTGGAAAATATCCTCATTATATATCTCCCTGTAAGTTATCAATAAAAATATGAATAATTATAATAAAGAGTCTGACTCCAGTTTTGATGTTTGACTGCTGAAAGGTTTAACCCCTCCCCCACTCTCTTCCTTGGCTGCATCCCCACTATAGGACATGCTGATGAGAAAGCCCAGATACTTCTCCCTTGGTGCTTGCAAGTAGTTCATTGTGCTAGGGCATCATCAGTCCAGTTCCACCTTCTCACCACCATAAACCCCAAGCCAGTCTACTTATCTTGCCCTCTCAAGCCATTTTGGATCCTGCTCTGACCTATTTAGAGAGCCTCTACTTTTCACAAATCTTTTCAGACTCTCTGAATACATGTGTGGTATCACCAAACCAACTTTTCTGTCTAGCCCATCCTCAACTATAAAGTATGACTACTATAAATTGATGGGGGAAAAAAGGCGAAGGATTTGAAACAGACACTTCTCAAAAGAGTAACAGATGTAAAGATTTTAAATATCTTGAGTCATCAGGGAAATATCAATTTAAAGCCCTTATAAAAGAACTCCACATACTCACCTGAATGGCTGAGATTTAAAAAGATCAATAAAGGCAAATGATAATAAGGAGGTTAAAAAAACAAAAAGAAAGAAAACTAGAATACTCACGAATTACTGGTGAGAGTTAAAATTTATAACCACTTTGGGAATCCATTTTACAATTTCTTAGATCATTTTCCAAAGATCTATCCTATGACCCCAAAATATCATTGCCAGGTATTTGCACAAGAGAATGTAACACCTAAGATCAGAAAGTATATTTACACAAGAGTTGTTTTTTTTTATAGCTGCCTTATTTATAACACTCTTAGATTAAAAAAAAAGTTATAAACATGTTTGTATGTTCATACAATTAACCAATAGATAGGAAAAACTCTTCACACATGCAAAAACATAGGATAATCTCAAAGAAAAATATTACATTAGGAAACTAAGTTAGACAAAAATAAGATACATTCTGAAATTTATGGTAAGTCCCTGTAGAAGGGTCACAATGGAAATCCCTGTATTTCTTGAGCCTAACCACGCTCTATACTATAGAGAAAGGCATATATTTTGATCAACAATCCCTAGAATGCTACTGGGTCCTTGTAGAGATGGAAGACATGATTATAGCAAACCAAGTGATGATGTCTATCATTTATAAAACTTCAGAACTGCCCATCAGGAGTTTTGTCCTATCACACCCAACAAGTCAAAATGTTGTGTGGTTCAGCACCATCCTATACTATATAAGTATGTAAAAATTAGTATAAGAACAGATCCCAAGTATTACTGGAGGACACCACAAGCTTCATTAACATGCTATCCTGTTCACTTGGTACACCTACTAACCAAGATATTGACCAGAAACTTCTTTCTATACACAGCTGCACAGGATGCTGATAAAGGAGAAAAAGTGAAGACTCGCTAGTACATGGGTTAATTCATTAAGTATGTGCCTAAAATGGACAAATTCCATTACATCCATACCTAGACTTGAACTTTAAAAAGTGGAGAGAGGACACAGCAGGTATCCCAAGCAACTAGAAGCTACAACTTCCAACATATATTTTGGATTCATTGTGTCTAGGGTCTAAATGGAGAAGGCAATGGCACCCCACTCCAGTACTCTTGCCTGGAAAATCGCATGGATGGAGGAGCCTGGTAGGCTGCAGTCCTTGGGGTCGCTAAGAGTTGGATACAACTGAGCGACTTCACTTTCACTTTTCACTTTTCACTTTCATGCATTGGAGAAGGAAATGGCAACCCACTCCAGTGTTCTTGCCTGGAGAATCCCAGGGACGGGGGAGCCTGGTGGGCTGCCATCTATGGGGTCGCACAGAGTCGGACACAACTAAAGTGACTTAGCAGCAATAGCAGGGTCTAAAAGGTAAGAATAGGGGCCATGATCTGTAAATAGACATGTGCAGAAAGTCTGGGCTGAGATGAGTATTATAACCAACTACTTAGTCACCTCTAGGAATGAGAGGTGACCCTACCAAATAGCCACTGAGATTAGCAAAGAGGAGAGCTTAGGGCAAGGGGAATGTATGGTAGTGGAAAAAATTGATGAATACCAGTTGCAGCCCCAAATCAATTAAATAACATGCAAAGGTCAGTACTGGGTCCCACTAACCTTCCGAGTTTGTCTCTTTTCAGAAAGCAAGACCAACAGAACATTGAAGTAGCTTTTCCCCAAATGTTTGTGAAGTCATGGTGTATACACATAATACAAGGAATGGCCTGCAACAGACTTGGTACAGCCTGTACCTGTACAGCTTGTACTGTTTGGATCACTCTTCAAAATTACAGTCTGCTCAGGGTGGGATGGTCCAGGCAACTTGATCAAAACTCTGGAGAAATAATCTACCCTTGTCTGCCCAATCCAGGATTCTTCTAACTGGCAATTTTGTCTGGAGCTCCCTGTTGATCTGGCAGAATATCAGATCTGCATCTCAACTTGATTAGATGTAGGTCTGATAACCATTGCCTAATCTTTCTATTTTAATAGATTTTTGGGGGCTCCAAAATCACTGCAGATGGTGACTACATGAAATTAAAAGACTTGAGAGTCCTTTGGATTGCAAGGAGATCCAACCAGTCCATCCTAAAGGAAATCAGTCCTGAATATTCATTGGAAGGACCGAAGTTGAAGCTGAAACTCCAATACTTTGGCCACCTGATGCGAAGAGCTGACTCATTTGAAAATACCCCGATGTGAGGAAAGATTGAAGGTGGGAGGAGAAGGGGATGGCAGAGGATGAGATGGTTGGATGGCATCACTAACTCAATGGACATAAGTTTGAGCAAACTCTGGGGTTGGTGATGGACAGGGAGGCCTGGCGTGCTGCAGTCCATGGGGTCGCAACGAGTCAGACACGACTGAACGGCTGAACTGAACTGAATCTCCAAAACCCTTTTCGTAATGCTAACTTATTCCCTCTGTCACAGAAATTTCAAGTGATACAGATATCTTCGTAGGTATAGATTTCTTAGGATGTAAAAAATGATCTATTTATCATCTATCTACTTATCATACTTACCATAAGCATATATTTATGTGTCTATATGTATATGTATATATTTTATTTACTGTCCTACTCTTGAGACTCAATCAGATGTAAAAACTCTGCTCCTCAAAAGATTTAGTGCACGGGGATGAGGTGGTGGGGCATGAGTTGGGAGACTGAGTGACATATATATATATATGTATATGTGTACATATATGTGTATATATGTATATATACATATATGTGTATGTCTATATACACTATGTGTATACACTATATTCTATATGTATACACTATATACTCCTGTATGTGTATATATATACACACATATAAGTATATATACTAAGATGTGTAAAATAGATAGATAGTGGGACACTGCTGTATATAGCACAGGGAGCTCAGCTCGGAGCCCTGTGGTGACTTCGATGAGTGGGACAGGAGGAGAGAGGGAGGCAGGTCCAAGTAGGAGTGGACATATGTGTACGTATAGCTGAATCAGGCTTTCCTAGTGGCTCAGACAGTAAAGAATCTGCCTGCAATGCAGGAGACCAGGCTTCAATCCCTGGGTCTGGAAGGTCCCCTGGAGAATGAAATGGCAACCCACTCCAGTATTCTTGCCTGGGAAGTCCCATGGACAGAAGAGCTTGGTGGGCTACAGTCCATATGATCATAAAGAGTTGGACATGGCTGAGTGATGACTAACACTGTCATAGCTGATTCACCTCGTTGTGCAGCAGAAACTAACATAATATTGTAAAGCAATATTCCCAATTAAAAACAAAAAGCTTAAGAAATCATTAAAGAAAAAGACTTAGTGGACAAATGAAAACACATGTAAAGTGAAAGACTGATAAAAAGTATTCACAATACTTATATCTGAAAAGGAGCTCATACTCAGAACATAAAAAAGGTTTCTACAAACCAATAGAAAAAAATGCAAGCAAAACCTTTAAAAAATGGGAAAATTAAACTTCACAAAAGAAGATATATGAAAATTAACAAGCACATGAAAACAGGCTTAACACGACCAGTCTTCAGGAAATTACAATTTAAAACTGCAATAAGAAACCACTGGGTCCCCACTGGAATTAAAAACCCAAAAAATAGTAAATGTAGTGAGGATGCAGAGTAACTAGAATGTACATTGCTGATAGAAGTTAAATTGTCACAGGCATTTTGAAAAATGGTTTGCCAGTTTCTTATAACACCTGGTCTCCAATCATTCATTTTGACCCCAAACTATTCATGCCCTCACCCAAAATGGTACAAACAAATATCTGAGATAAGACTTCAACAAGCAAGCATTATGGACCAAACTGAAAACAGCACAAATATATCAACAAGACAATACATAAATAATAAATGCATGTGTGCTCAGTCATCTCCAACTCTTTGCAATCCCATGTACTATGGCCCAACAGGCTCCTCTGTCAAAGGGATTTTTTAGGTAAGAATACTAGAGTGGGTTGCCATTTCCTCCTCCAGGGATCTTCCAGACCCAGGGATCAAACTTACTTCTCCTACATCTCCTACATGGGCAGGTGGATTCTTTACCACCGAGTCACCTGGGAAGCCCTAAAATATAGTATACTCATATAATGATGTATTGTTTAGCAATTATATAATAAATTGTTGATAAAAATAACACAACTAATGAACTGAAAAACATTATATTTAATTTTAGAACCCAGGACAAAATCATATAAATATTATGGAATTTGAGAGTAAGCTAAACTTACCTGTGGAGATAGACGTCAAGGAAATAACTGCTTTGAGGCAAAGGGTTACATGAAAATGAGTATGAGGGAAAATTTGGGGGTGATAAATATGACTTTACCTTAATTGAGACTGTTGTTACCTGGACATACATATTTGTCAGGATTCATCAAGCTGTATGAATATAATCTCTGCATTTCCTTATATGCAATTTATACCTCAGATACTGCCTCCAAACTAAACTTAAAGTAGAAGCTAGTGAATTGCATTCTGCTAAAGGCAATTACATTAGTAGAGGAAAGAACATGAAGGAAAAGAAGGAATAGTAATGACTTAAGATAAAGGAGAAAAAAAATGAGAATCAGAAGTTTGATAGAAAGCCAGGGGAAATATTGAGTACGAATGTCATTATAATGAATTTGAAAAGGATATTAGAAAAGAGAAATGGAAAAACAAAGTTAAGATGGCAAAAGATAAATGAACATTTCAACACAAAAGGTTGGGGAAAATGTTGATTTTATTTACTCTCCAGAGAGGACCATGAATGCTAAGAGAAAATTAATGCCCTGTAAATGACCATTTTATCCAATCTATCGATCACAGCTTGTATATTATTCTTTGCCCCTGGGACTTTTAAAAACTTTTTCACCTTCTATTTCTTATATATTCTGACTCCTCAAGCACAAATATAAATGCTTTATTGTGTAATTTAAACCAAGGTCTGTAAAAGATTCTCAATACAGATAGAAAAATTTCCAGCCTTTAACTCTCACATAGATCTTAAATATATTAAACAGAGGCAAACAATATCTTAAGTAGACCTGCGGAATAAAAAGGTACTGGTGCTTACAGAAATTTGCTCTTTAAAAAACAGAAAAGCAAGCAAACAAAAAACAACTCCCCCAAAAAATCTATGTTAGGCAATTTACATGTGATATTTCTAGAAATATCTTGATAGGAAAACTCTCCCTACTAAACACTCGAAGATGATATTAACCTCTTCTACTGGATCATAAGAGCAGATTATAAAACACTCAGGGAATTTTAGGGCAATTTGGTAGCTTGAAATTGGCCATGACGGGAGTATATCTACCATAGGGATCAGCAGACATTACAAATTGTATTTTCAAGTTCATAGATCAATTAACCAGCACAACATTGCTTGCCCTTGTTCCTTGTGACAATACAATTTTATTTAATTATTCCATATCTTCTTCCTTAAATTATTCTCTCCATTAAAGCTGTAACCTTTGTTTTACTTTATTTTTTATTTTTCTTATTTGTGACCCCAGTGCCTAATAGTGAAATCAGAGCTAGAATAGTGAAATCTCCATTTTAGTGAGATTGAAGTGGGTTACATAATTTAAAAAAATTTATAGAGCACGTGAGTGATGGGGCCATGAGACAAGTTTATCTTACTCCACTTTACCCACTGACTGTACTGCCCCTCCAAATAGTTAACAAATAATTTAAGCAAAGTAACAAAAGAACTAAGCACTGCTACTGCTGCTGCTAAGTCACTTCGGTCATGTCCGACTCTGTGCGACCCCATAGACGGCAGCCCTCAAGGCTCCCCCGTCCCTGGGATTCTCCAGGCAAGAACACTGGAGTGGGTTGCCATTTCCTTCTCCAATGCATGAAAGTGAAAAGTGAAAAGTGAAAGTGAAGTCTCTCAGTCGTATCCGACTCTTAGCGACCCCATGGACTGCAGCCTACCAGGCTTCTCTGTCCATAGGATTTTCCAGGCAAAAGTACTGGAGTGGGGTGCCATTGCCTTCTCCGAGAATTAAGCACATCCTCTGATAAAGTCATGTGGAAACAATATAATATGTATGTGATTGCGCATCAATCCAGGTGATGATTTTAGTTTTGTCACAAGAATATGGAATGATCATTTTCCATACCAACCCATAAAGAATTCTAAATATATTGTCAAATGATACTGAGATTTTATTTCTTAAATACTATAATGTGCAAAAAGTTGGACTCGGTGCATCTCAAACTCAAATTTCATCTTTGACAGCTTCCTGGTTCACTAGCAATCTAATCTTAAAAAGATATTCAACTTCTCTAAGCTTCAGTCTTAAATCTCTGAAAACTAAATAAGAAAATTTCATGTAATACCTAATGTGGAATGAAGTAAGTAGAGTAAATAATTGGAGGAATAATAAAAATAGCAAACATTTTTAATGAATGCTTATTCACTTAAAAGTGGTATATCTCCATAATTTGAACTAAAATTAGCTTTTATGTCTTAAATTAATGATAATGTGAAGCATCTATGTAGAATTAATTAAAAAGATTGTCTGCTGAAGCAGAAATTACTTTGGAGGAAACATTGTCTTAATTAGCATGACTAACATGATAAGAGAAAGGCATTTTCTAAAAAAATGTTCTAAGAGGAACGTTTAGTGATTATGAAAGGAGAAAGCAGAGAATAGGACTGTGCATACATGTGTTTAGTACTTTAAGTGAAACTGGCCAGACACAAAACACCTCAAAATCTAAAAGGGGTGTGGTTACAGTGGCTCATCAGGATGAAATATCCCCTGAGACCGCCATTTTCCTATAATCAGTAAGTAGCCTTCTGGTGATTTATGTGGCTCCCAGGATGTAACACAGTTGAGAAGACTAGATGATAGCTATCTCTAGAAAGCCATCATTTATTATAAAGTTTCTTTTTTTTTCATGTCTGTTTATCAGTCTCTTCTGAAACGGAGTCTTTCCTGACTGAGTATACAACACCAATGTAGCAAATGTCTCGACCTGCAAAGCAGAACATATTTTTGGAATGGGACATTCACTTTAGGAAATGGTCATTTAACTAGACCTTGGCCCTGAGACCAGCCAGACTTCTTCCTAGAAATTTCTGTGTAGCTTCTTTAAATGGACAAAGACTAAAAATGTGAAAGTTTTAGGCATGTATAAATGATAGCCACGCTTACCTCTTTTGGTTTCTGCATCAAAAGTATTTGGAAAACAGGGCAATGAAGGGTTAATATTCCAAATTTACACTTGAAGCAACTGAAGCTCATAAAAATGCAACAAATTAGTCAAGGTATCACAGCCAATGGGAATCAAATTCTTGACCATAAGTCCTTTTCTCTCCTGAGTCAAATCTAAGCCCACAGCATGTTTTGCCTCTACTGATATCAATAAGGAGTGAAATAAAATAATGAATGTTTAATTCCTAATGATGTTTTCTGAAAAGAGTCTTAGAGGGATAAATGAATTAATGCCTGGTTTCCCAAAAGACTGTGATATACCCAATAGGGAAAAAAGCCAAACATTCATTTTCCTCTCTTTCTTAACATATCATTTTTGTTTCATTTTTAAATTGCATTGTATATTTGGAAAATACTTAACTATCATTAAATAGTTAATGATTATCTACTTGGTTATTTATAATTTCAAGTGTAGGCTTTGTTACATTGTATCACTTAATTAACATGATTAATTTTGCCTAAAGTGAGCCTCCCTGGACTAGAGAAACAAATTAAAACAGGAATTTTTTTAAAGCTTACACCCTAAACAGATAAAAATACAGTAGTATTTTCAGACTAAATTAGATAATGCTGGGGTTCATTTCATTATTTTTTAATCATAGATGGTTGTATTCTCTAGTACATATAAAAGTATTTAAACAGAATCATATAAGAACAATGAACTAGAACTCCCCAACTATGAATTCATCTATTTACTGCAAAATGCAGTTTTCATTGACTTCCTTTATTTCACAATAGCTTAAATAATTATAGTAACCAAAGGTATTAGAAAACAATTTAATTATTTCTGTACATCTACTAAACCTTCATATATTAGCCAAAATTATCTTGGTTAATGCTTTGAATAGGCTTTAAAAAGTGAATTTGACTCTAAGAACATCAAATAAGAAACTATATAGACACTTGGTAAATGCCACATTGGACTTGAAAATATGTGAGTTATTTTCAAATATCTTTTGATATTGATTTCTAACATAATTCCACAGTGATAAGAGAATAGACTCCATATGGTTTCAATACCTTTAGATCATGAAATTTTTGCACCTTATTTTATGTCCCTAGATATGTTCCAGTGTCTCCTAGTTTACAGCCTATGTGAACTTGAATAGGATTTGTATCCTACTGTTGTGTAAAAAATTGTATAAACCCTAATTAAGTTGAATTGGATCATAGTATTTTCCAGGTCTACTATACCCTTCTACTTTTCTGTATACTCTATTAATTTTTGAGAGATTAATATTGAAACTCCAATTAAAAAATCTTCATTTATCTATTTAAAAAATAATTGTAATATATGGTGGAACTACATGTAACTTTCTTCTGTATTTTCCAAGTCTCCTGTAAATGTGTTATACTTTCATAATTTAAAAAAATAAAAAAGAGAAAATAAAATAAAAAGAAATAAAAAAAACAACACAGTCAGTAAAATCATGACATATATACAGTAAATATTAATGCTGATCATGGCCTGATGAACTTTGACTTGACATCAGAGCAGCCAACATACCTTCACAGGTCTTCATGCAGTTGATTGCATATAAACAAAATTACCTTAAGATAATCACATAATTTTTAAAGAGATGGAGAGATGTATTTGATAATTTTGGTATAGAATTATTTTTTTGCTTAGTTTATTTTAATTAAACACAAACATGCATATAGGTGTGCATATATAGGTGCATGCATACCTATAGAACTGGATACAGAATCATTAAACTCTAGAATTTGAGCAAATTTAAACTGCAAGTGATCTTATTGGTTTCCTTGTAAAATGAAGATAGAAATGAAAACCCATCTCAGATCACTTTAGGATGATTGAAGGTAACTGCAGCAAAGTCATGCTTAGCACTGTGCCCAGCACAGTCATTCATTGTGCATAATCCACCATGCTAGAGTTTGGGGACACCAATGAGTGTGTTTGAGAAGGCAATGGCACACCACTCAAGTACTCTTGCCTGGAAAATCCCATGGACGGAGGAGCCTGGTAGGCTGCAGTCCATGGGGTCGCTAAGAGTTGGACACGACTGAGCGACTTCACTTTCGCTTTTCACTTTCATGCATTGGAGAAGGAAATGGCAGCCCACTCCAGTGTTCTTGCCCGGAGAATCCCAGGGACATAGCAATGAGTGCATCCAAGCCCTATATTCAAAGAACAGGGGATAGTGTCTATGACTTTTTCCCTGTACTATTCCTCCTTTTTTTCTCCAAAAAAATTTGTCAACTCGCATGCCTCACTATGTTAATATTTCCCAAATATACACTCCGGCTCAGACATTGCTGAGCTCCAAAGCCTATACCTTCCTCTACACACACTTCAATCCCACAAGGGCCCAGAATTATTCACTTTTAAACCTTTAAACAAACTCTTTCTTCCTGTCTTCTTCATCAGTCTTACCAGAGGTGTGGCATGGTTATGTATGAGTGGTCAAAAACTGTTCAGTTTTCAAGCGAGACACTTCAAGTTTTCTAAACATCCTGGTAGATTTATGTTAAATAGAACATCAGTTCACCTCAAAATGCTTCATATTTGTCCCTTTGATATTATTGTTTTTATTGCCATAATTATGCCTTCCAGGTTTCTTACCAGAATTATTTACGTAACCCAGCTAATGTATATTGCCAGGTTTTCCCACTGCAGTCTAGCAGACAGGATCCAAATATACTTGAGGATAAAAGGAATTCACCCATTTGTTTAACTGTGATGTCTAGGTGGGATAATGTCCCAGAATGACTAGATCCAGAATTATGCTTCAGACTTCTGTCTCTGCAGGTTTCTTTCAGACAACTTGGGATCCAACCCCAGCAATTTTATTTTCTGAGTCCCAACTAATAGCTCCAGTAAAAAGACAGCTTTTTCATGTCGGTGGAAGTGAAAGTGGTAGGTGCTCAGTCATGTCTGACTCTTTGCAATTCCATGGACTGTAGCCCACCAGACTCTTCTTCCATGGAATTCTCCAGGCCAGAATACTGAAGTGGGTAGCCATTCCCTTCTCCCAGGGATCTTCCCAACCCAGAGATCGACCCTGGGTATCCTATATTGCAGGAAGACTATTGTTTGAGTCACCAGGGACGCCCCTCCATATTGAGAGCTACTAATATACAAGAAAGGTTCATGAATTGAGGCCCATCTGGTAAAGTGAGTTGGTGCAATATAAACATCTCAATATGAATCCATCATCCATCCCTCTGGACAAAGTAAAGGTAGGTGTGATGATCAATAGGTCCATTAAACAAGTTAATTGTGGAGCAAGGCTTTTCTTAAAGTAATGATGTTGAACCAACAAAAATAACTTACTCTACGATTCAAAATTAGGTTCCTCACAGATAACTCTAACATGCTACTCCAGTTGATAAGCCTTCAGTCTCCCTATTGTGCCCACAGATTAAAGTGAAAACTCATTTGTGTGATATAAAAATAAAATGACAAATCTGATCTCATTTTTCCTTCATGCCTTTTCAAGTCATTGCCTTTCTGCTCCTATAAATACTGCAGATAATGACTCATTCTCCTGGGAAAACACACACACACACACACACACACACACACACAAATACACACACACCTTAATACACAGCACTTCTTCCCATGGTGGCTTTGCTCATTATATATCTACTGATTTCTCTGTCCAGAAGGCTTGCCAGTTGTTTGCATTTCTGTTACACTGAGGAACCCCTTATTATTTGTCAGTTCCAAGGAAAATGCTACCACTTTTGTATTATTTTAGGGAGATAAATTTATGTTAATTCCCTCTCTAGCATCTGCAAATGTCTCATACATGCCTTTATTAAAGTATTAGTACTGGGCTTTCCTGATGGCTCAGATGGTAAAGAATCTGCCTGCAATGCAGGAGACCTGGGCTGGATTCCTGGTTCAGGAAGATCCCCTGGAGAAGGGAAAGGCTACCCGCTCCAGTATTCTTGCCTGGAGAATTCCAGGGACAGAGGAGCCTGGCGGGCTACAGTCCATGGGTTGCAAAGAGTCAGACATGACTGAGACTATCACTCTCACTTTCACTGTTTGTAGAGTTATCATAAAGGATATATATATGTGTGTGTAATAAAAATATAAAAACATCACAAAGAGTTGTACATGATTGAAGTGACGGAGCATGCACAAAATGTAAATCATATCTCTACTATGTGTGACACTGAGCAAGTTATTTACCTCCTAGAGCCTCTCTTTCCTTATCTATATGCAGGAGTGTACTAATACCAACCTGACAGTGACTTTTGGGACAATTAAAAGGCACGTATTCTTCTTTTAGTTTCCATTATCTTTGCCTTGAGTTTTTCTCTGACCTCACAAGGCATTTTTTCTCCAGTCTCCTTTGCTGTCTTCTTTCTTTGATTCAATTTCTAAATGCTTCAAAGCCCTCAGAGCTTGGCTCTTAATTTTTTTTGTCTTTATTTTCTCATACTTTTTCACTATAAGAGTTTACTTGATCTCGTATATTTAAATACCACTATATAATGTTAGTCTCATTTCTGTCACTACCACGAAATTTTCACTAATCTCCAGGTTTGTGTATCTCAGAAGATTTTAAGTACAAATATCAAAGTTACCAATTCCAAAACAAATCTCTTGTTGCCTCTACTACTCAGCTCACTTTTCCACCACCAACCACAGCAACTCTTTCCATGCAGTTGGTAAAGTCAAAACATAGTATTCATTCTTGATGGCTTTCTTCCCTTTACCATTAGTGAGCTCTACAGGCTAAATATCCATATGGATCTCATATCAACATGTTTTCACTGAATATCATCAATATATCCAAGCTCTCATTGTTTTCTAGGAGGAATTCTAAAACCAAATTCTAACTCTTTTTCATGATTCTCCCTGAATTGTTCCCCATACATAGCTGTTAATTGCATTTATATAATCTAAACTGTTCCATCATTCTCTTATTTAAAACCTCCTAATGGATGTCCATTACATTTTGAACGGCATCTACTTGCTTGCCAGGAATGAGCAACTGTCACTTTTCCTACCTCTCTGTGTAGCTAAACACTCAAGCTAAATTCCTTATGTGTTTAAAGTAAGAGCAATAAAAGACAGTTTGGAAAGCAATCTGCCTAGATTTGAATCCCAGTTCTGCCATATATTCATGTCTGTAACTTAGTTAACACCTTTCTGACTCAGCACCCTCAAATGTAAAATGGCAATACATATAACAGAATCTTCTACAAATGATACTTTTTATGATTAAATGGGTGAATGTGTACTAAATATCCGGATCAGTCCCTCTGGCACATGATAAGCACCATTAAAGTGTGTATCATTATTATTTATCACTCAACTGACTCATTATCTTTCACCCAAGAATGTGAACTCCATGAAGTTGGGGATATTTTCTTGTTTGGTGCTTTTTTTCCCAATATCTAAACCCAAATCTATCATATAGAACAGTTTCAATAACTCTTTATTGGATATATAAGTAAATGGTCAATGCATGCAGTATTCATGCAATGTGGTCTATATCCATAATTTTATCAATTTTTAAAATTTTCATTTGTTCTTACCAATGTGTAAGAACATTTTGTAATGTGAGCTTATTACAGCCAAGACAGAGAAAGTGGGCTACCTTAAAGCACATGTATATTATAATCCAGAATCTGTGATAGGCATTTTATGTGGTTAGTTTATCCTACTTAATTCTCATAATAGCCAGGTGAGACAGATAAATGTCCATTTTCACAAAGAAATTTACATTGAATAAGTGTATAAGACCTTTCTAAAGTCATAGAATTAGTACAGCTAAGGCTTTAGAACTTCAAACTTATCATTCCTTTTCCTCATCATGGTAAAATGTCAGCTTTTTCCTCCTTCTGAAGCGCAGCACACACTATTGGCTACACTCATAATAAATTCTTGTGGAATCAAATGCATGTGGATGACCATGAACAAAGAGATGGTTTTGAAACAACATTCCAAAATTAACATAGTAATGGTGGTTTTCTATGTGAGATAAAATAATTCCATGAGATTGGTATCATTTTGATCTATGAAGGTGATACAACTTCTACTGGACATTCAGAGATAAATACCAGATGTATTTTCACACTATAAAGCTAACATAAGTTTATATCAAAATTATTCTAATACTTCAATGCCTTACTTCTATTTTTGTGGTCCAATTACAGAAATTATTATTGCAAATTGAAGACAATTCCATTTTAACAGATCAGGGTGTTTGTGGGCTTCCTTTATAATATCAAAATGCCTAAATCTTAGTCATTGGAATTCATTCTCCCTGGACAAATGCATTCAACTGCCCAATGTGATTAGAGCACTGTCAAATGTACTTCAATTCTGATATGCTTTTTCTCTGATTATACTTATCTTTGCAGATCTTCTATTACAACGCTTTAAGTACCAAAGATTTCTTTTTACTTACCATAAAGAATTTGAAAAAAAGAATGAGACTGACATGTATCCCATGAATTAGACCTTTTTTTTTTTTTTTAATTTGCAATTTTTGGGGGGAAAATCTTTTAGTGTTCATTCTCTGTAGTGTTTTTTAATCTAAGAAATCAAAATATCCATTTAATAGGCAATTTAACAAATAGTGGAATAACTACCACTTAAATGGGAAAATATCCTGATTGTCTTCCAGAAATTTCAAGCAATATGATGACTATTTTAATGCATGTACTGTAATTGCAACTATATATGGCATAATTGCACTGTTACGATAAAAGAATTGTTAATGTTTCCGTTGATGGGAATTTTCATGCATAGTTGAAAAAAGACAATTTATATCTGAGACTTCAAAATGAAAAGTAAAGCTTATTTAAACATCAAAATTGAGAAATGAGGAGGTAGAAGGGCATGAGTTTAGGAACAAATGGATTTCTTAATTTAGTGCTAAAACAGAAAGCCTCTCTCCCAGCTCTGATTTAGAATATCTTTCAGTTTTTTCTCAGATTGTCCCTGGGTTCTCAGTTTCTGCATGTGGAAACAATCCCTAACACAGTGGGGTGTTTGTGAGGATTTAATAAGGTCCCTTCTCCATCTTAAATGCATTCCTTGATTATTTTCCTCCCCTTTCCAATCTATTTCCCATGTTACAACTACAAATTTTTTTCCCATCTCTATAAAATGATGGTAAAGCATATATAACATAAAATTTGCCATTGTGATCATTTTTAAGTGTACCATTCTGTGTTAATTTTTTACATTCATGATATTAGACAACAATCACTACTATCTATTTTCAAAACTTCTTCAAAATATATATCAGGACATTTCATGCTGTGCTTGATGCCCTTCAATATATGTCAGGAGTAGTGATACCATTGGTTGGGGTCCCCCCAGCACAGAGCAAGACAGTGCTAGGTTTTGAGAGAGTCAATTCCTAAGCAGGTTGATAAGAAATCCGGGGTCCCTGAGGAGGAGAAAGAGGTCTGGGGCTCTCAAGGAGGGGATAGGGGTCTGGAATTCTCAAGGAGGAGGAAAGGACAAACACTTTTTTTCTACATTCCTTAGTGAGGATTATATAACAAGGATGTATCCTGCTTGAGGACATGTTTCTCCTTCTTGAAAACCTTCTGACTAATCTTAAAATGTATTTTATGGAGGAGAATCTGGTAAGATCTTTCTATTGTTAGCTCTAACCCTGTCATCGTAAAATGTAAATTGTGGGAGTGGGTCTGGTAAATGTTTTACAATCTTGAGACGTTCCTTTGGTTTATTGTAATAGCTAATTACTGAGATCATGGCATCCAGTCCCAACACTTCGTGGCAAATGGGTGGGGAAACAGTGGCAATAGTGGCTGACTTTACTTCTTGGGCTCCAAAATCACTGCAGATGGTGACTGCAGCCATGAGATTAAAAGACGCTTACTCCTTGGAAGGAAAGTTATGACCAACCTAGACAGCATATTAAAAAGCAGAGACATTACTTTGTCAACAAAGGTCTGTCTCGTCAAAACTATGCTTTTCCAGTAGTCATGTATGGATGTGAGAGTTGAACTATAAAGAAAGCTGAGCGCAGAAGAATTGATGCTTTCAAACTGTGATGTTGGAGAAGACTCTTGAGAGTCCCTTGGACTGCAAGGAGATCCAACCAGTCCATCCTAAAGGAAATCAGTCCTGGGTGTTCACTGGAAGGATTGATGCTGAAGCTGAAACTCCAATACTTTGGCCACCTCATGTGAAGAGCTGACTCATTTGAAAAGACCCTGATGCTGGGAAAGATTGAAGGCTGGAGAAGGGGACAACAGAGGATGAGATGGTTGGATGGCATCACGGATTCAATGGACATGGGTTTGGGAGGTGGTGATGTACAGGGAGGCCTGGGGTGCTGCAGTTCTTGGGGTTACAAAGAGCGACTGAACTGACTGACTGAATAACTAATTACAAAAGTATATAGCTCCCTTGTTATAGACTAGCGAGGGGGGCACTCTCCATCCCCCTTCTGATGTCTATGTCAGAAGCTTTTCCTGTCCCTTTTCATAATTTAACAAAAGTAAAGTAAGTAAGTAAAGTCGCTCAGTCGTGTCCGACTCTTTGTGATCCCGTGGACTGTAGCCCGCCAGGCTCCTCTGTCCATGGGATTCTCCAGGCAAGAACACTGGAGTGGGTTGCCATTTCCTTCTCCAATTTAACAAAACTCTGCTATAAAAAAGCTCTTGAGTAATTAAGCCTTGTCCCTGGTCCCGAGGCTAAATCATCTTTGGAGATCATGAGTCCGACATCTTTCACCGTAAGCTCTGAGTTTCATCACGCTACTCAGAAGAGCCTGCTGTATAAAACAGGAATTGTTTATTTCAGAATTTTCCAATTAATATTTTCTGACAAGAGCTGAATGTGAGTAAGTAAAACCATAGAAAGTGAACCATGGTTAAGGGAAACTGCTGTATAGACCAGTAACTCCTCAATGCTTTTCTCCACCTCAGTTCCATCACATCAATACACATATATACCACATAGCAAGTTGCTGTTGTTGGTGTTGTTCAGTCCCTCGGTTGTGTTCAACTCTTTGTGACCCCATGGACTGCAGAGTACCAGGCTTCCCTGACCTTCACCATCAGCCAGAGCTTGCTCAAAGTCATGGCCATCAAGTCGGTGATGTCATCCAACCATCACATCCTCTGTTGCCCCCTTCTCCTCCTGCCTTCAATCTTTTCCAGCATCAGGGTCTTTTCCAAGACTTAGCAAGTTAAGAATCGTAAACACTGATAACCTGCAATTTGATTCTAGGCCCCCACAGGCAAAAAGAATGTTTTATGTGTTTTGTTGTTTTCTGTGTATTGTTTAATTTGTACTGCTCTTGTTGCTTTTAGTTTGTTCTGTATTTTTTTTTAATTGAAGTGCTTTTAGGGAAGGTTCGCCCTCAGATCACCTCTGGTTTATGCCATCCCTACAATCATTAAGTGTAATTTTTTTATATATATTTGTTTGTTAGTGTAGACTAAAAAAAAAAAAAAGATGTACAACTTGAAAGTTGTGAATTAAGTTTTATTTGGGGCAAAATGAGGACTTCAGCCCAGGAGGCAGCATCTCAGATAGCTCTGATAGACTTCTCCAAAGTGGCAGTGGGGGAAGGTCAATATATAAGGTTTTGGTGAAGGGGGAGTTCAGTGCCATGAAGCACTCATTTTACAAAAGGTTTTTGTTAGTCAGGAGGATCTGATGTCACGCTGAAGGGAGTTAGTGTTTCTCTAGATATAAGGAGATGTAAGGATTGAGATCATAAAATCTGTTCCTAAAAACAACAAGGTATCTACTGACCTGTCCCACTTCCCTGGAGCACAGAGTGCCTCACTCTACCCTGAACTCCCTCAGGGATTGTTGGAGGTCAACAGCAATAGCAGCATGGAGTTCAATCTCCATCTAGGCAGATGGAGAATGCCTTTGCTGTTCAGTCGTTGGCAATGCTCTTGGTAAGTGCCAATTTGTAGTTGACATTAGCTACTTGACTTCTGAAGACATTTGAGTAAGTTCATTGTGGACAATGATTAACCAAAACTAGATAAAGACAAATACAAAAATATGACTACAGCCCTAAATTATACATTAGCATTGGTGGAAAATTTTCATCACTATTTGTACCCTAAATTCATGAGTAAAAAGCAAATTATACACTTTAGTCAGATGAGATATATCCCAGAAGTGTAGGTTGCTTTAACAGTCTAAGATCAGTTAATGTAATACACCATTTTAGTAAAGGACACAATCATCTCAGTAGTACTGAAAAAATATCTGATAATATAGCAAAGTGATTCACAATAAGAGATGGAGATTCGATCCCTTGGTCAGGAAGATCCCCTGGAGGAGGGCGTGGCAACCCAATCCAGTATTCTTGCCTGGAGAATCCTATGGACAGGGGAACCTGGTGGGTTACAGTCCATAGGGTTGCAAAGAGTTGGACATGACTGAAGCAACTTAGCATATGTGCTTAAAAAAAAAAAAAAAAAAACTCAAAATACTAGAAATAGGAAAAAAAAAAAAACTTTCTGAAACTGATAAGGGGTATCTATGAAGAATCTACAGTTAATGTAATTAATGGTGAATGATTAAATGCTTTCCTCCTAGGGTCAGGAATAAGACAAAGATTTCTCTCTTTTTAAAAAAGTCTTATTGCAGTATAGTTGACTTACAATGTTGTGCTAGCTTCAAGTGTACAATAAAGTGAATCAGTTATGTGCACATGACTGATACACACATATACATATATCCATTTTATTTTAAACTCTTTCTTCCACGTAGGCCATAACAGAGTACCAAGTGGAGTTCCCTGTGGTATACAGTAGGCTCTTATCAGTTATTTAATTTTACACAGTACTGTGTTTGATGGACTTCCCTGGTGGCTCATAAGGTAAAGCGTCTGCCTACAATGCGGGAAACCCGGGTTCGATCCCTGGGTCAGGAAGATACCCTGGAGAAGGAAATGGCGATCCACTCCAGTATTCATGCCTGGAAAATCTCACGGACCAAGGAGCCTGGTGGGCTACAATCCATGGGGTCGCAAAGAGTCGGACACGATGGAACGACTTCTGTGTGTGTGTGTATATGTAACTCTCAATCTCCCATTTTATCCCTTCCCCTCTTCTTTCCCCTCAGTAACCATAAATTTCTTTAATAGTTATGATTCTATTTCTGTCTTGTAAATAAGTTTATTTGTACCACTTTTTAGATACCACATATAAGTGATATAACATATTTGCCTTTCTGTGTCTGGCTTACTTCAGTAAGTATGACAATCTCTACATCCATCCATGTTGCTGCAAGTGACATTATTTCATTTGTTGGTTTTTTTTTTTTTCTTTTTTAATGGTGGAGTAATACTCTACCATATATATGTACCACACTGCATTTACCTAGATGTCCATAGGCAGAAGAGTAGATAAAGGATATTCTCTTTCTGATATTTGGCTATCTGAATGAGTACACACTCTCTTCTACTTTAAGACATGGGACAAGCTTAATGGTAAGACATGTCCTTTAGATATTGGGGAATGCAGGAGCAGGGCTGACAGGGTCTAGAATTGCCTGTGATTGGATGTGGAGGTCTTTTAAAATGTGGAGCTTCCTGTTTCACAGACTGATTGACATACCTAAGCCTTCTTTACCACCATCATCTGTCTCAGACACAAGGTTGCCATTTTGATCCCCATTTTACTGACTCTAACTTTGGTGGCTTAGTGAGTAAAGAGTTCATCTACAGTGCAGGAGACCTGGGTTCAGTCCCTGGGTTGGGAAAATCCCCCAGAGGAAGGTATGGCAATCTGCTCCAGTATTCTTGCCTGGAGAATCCCATGGACAGGGGAACCTGGTAAGCTACAGTCCATGTGATCACAAAGAGCTGAACATGACTGAGCAGGTAATACTTTCACTTTTCCAACTTTCTGAATAATGATTGCTAACTCAAGCAAAGTAGGAGGTCTGTTCTTTATTTCTTGAATAAGATCTAAAGGAAAGAAAGCACAGGGAAGACTTCTCTGTAGTTTCTAGATCAGGTTTTATTTTTTATTTTTTTTAATTTAATTTATTTTTAAACTTTACATAATTGTATTAGTTTTGCCAAATATCAAAATGAATCTGCCACAGGTATACATGTGTTCCCCATCCTGATTAGGTTTTAAACTAAAGAAGCTAAAGATGCTCAAGGATAACGTATGACCCAGCCCTGCTCACCAGAGGATTTAGGGCTAATATCTCAAGTAAAACATGCAGTCAGTTCAATTCAGTCATTCAGTCGTGTCCGACTCTGTGTGACCCATGGACTGCAGCATGCCAGGCCTCCCTGTCCATCACCAACTCCCAGAGCTTACTCAAACTCATGTCCATCGAGTCCGTGATGCCATCCAACCATCTCATCCTCTGTTGTCCCCTTCTTCTCCTGCCCTCAATCTTTCCCAGCCTCAGGGTCCTTTCAAATGAGTCAGTTCTTCACATCAGGTGGCCAAAGTGTTGGAGTTTCAACTTCAGCATCAGTCCTCCCAATGAATATTGAGGACTGATTTCCTTTAGGGTGGACTGGCTGGATCTCCTTGCTGTCCATAGGACCCTCAAGAGTCTTCTCCAACACCACAGTTCAAAAGCATCAGTTCTTTGGTGCTCAGCTTTCTTTTTAGTCCAGCTCTCAAATCCATACTGGAAAAACTATGGCTTTGACAAGACGGACATTTGTGGCAAAGTAATGTCTCTGCTTTTTAATATGCTGTCTAGGTTGGCCATAACTTCTTCCAAGGAGCAAGCAAGCATCTTTTAATTTCAGGGCTGCAGCCACCACCTAGAGTGATTTTGGAGCCTCAAAAAATAAAGTCTGTCACCATTTCCACTCTTTCCCCATCTATTTGCCGTGAAGTGATGGGACCAGATGCCATGATCTTAGTTTTCTGAATGTTGAGTTTTAAGCCAATCTTTTCACTCTCCTCTTTCACTTTTATCAAGAGGCTCTTTAGCTCTTCTTCTCTTTCTGCCATAAGGATGGTGTCATCTGCATCTCTGAGATTATTGATATTTCTCTCAGCAGTCTTGATTCTAGCTTGTACGTCACGCCACTATATGATTTGTATGATCCTTGGGACTGTATATTTATAGTCCCATGGACCTAGCATTTGTGTAGATGGTGCACAAATAGAGAACTTTTTCATTTGATGATTTTTGGTTCTGCTGATGTATTTTAATCATATTCCAATGAAATGTGCATATGTGTATGTCTCTGTGTGTTGCCTCATCTCATTATTTTATTACACAAATTAGGTTTGTAAAATGGTCCTAGTTTTGCAGTATTTGAAGCTATATTTTAGTGGTTTTAATTTTTAAGGAGCACCCCAATTCCCCTCATGGCCCCTCAAGGAAGAGGACTATTAAGAAGATTAATGGTCATAACTAAAATTATAAAATAAAAAGCTATTTGATTTTTATAATGGCTATGAAGTGGAAAGGTGGAGATTCTTGAAATCTGAAGCATTAACATAGCCCAGAAGTCAACTGAGACGATCTTTTCTTTTTTTTAATCATTAGAAGTTACATGACAATTTATTCTGCAATTTGGAAGGGAAAAGTTATATATTTCTGAAGTTAGTTCGAGCAGTAGAGGTGAAATAGTGGAAGTTTCCCTTTTTCTCACATATCTAAAATCTAATATCATATGTTCCCTTATGCTAATCTTTGAGGCCAATGCATTTATTTTAATTCACTTCACTAGTCGTCAGTCCAGTGTTAATTCAAATGGCACTGTATTCATGGAATATTACTGAATATGCTTAGAGATACTTTTCCTACATTGAAGTGATTCTATCTCTAATGTGTGAAAATGAACCTGGTCTCACTCATTTCCAGGCTATTCTCTGCATGGTCAGAGCAAATGAACACCCTAAAATCTGAATCTGACCATATCATTTCCCAGCCTGAAATCCATCAGAGACCTCCTGTGGCCCATGAAATGAAACCTAAACTTGGGAATGTGGCAGAGAAGAATACCCACTGTTTTTTTTTCCATGGTTCCTGAAACCTTATCCATATTTTTCATCCCTCTCAAACTTTCTGTACTTCATGAGCTTATGTCTTGGTATCTTGGAAAAAAGCTATTTTCTCATCCAGGAATGTGTTTCTCCCTTTCCCTTATATACCTGCGCACATCTGGCACTCTTCTATACTTTCTTAAAGACACAGAACAAGCATCTTTCTTGTAAAGTTTCTCTGATCACTAAAAAATTGTTAATCATTTCCACTTATCTGCCAGTTCCAAAGCTCAAACTCAAACTATAATAAAGCTTCTCCCCTCATCAGTTTTGTGAGTTTTTAG
Organism: Bos javanicus; assembly: GCF_032452875.1. NCBI lineage: Eukaryota > Metazoa > Chordata > Mammalia > Artiodactyla > Bovidae > Bos > Bos javanicus. The sequence continues at coordinate 107,895,477 of NC_083873.1, forward strand.
GGAAATGACATGATCTCATAAGGTACACTTTCATTACCTACAAACTAATAAGAATGATGATACTTAGTGTATTATGATGGTTTGCTGATGTGGTGCAGTCAAATTTCTTAGTACTCACGTTGCCTGGGACACAAAGAACTAAATAGACGTGGATGTTGTTATAATTATTACTCTTTTCCCAGTTGGTCTACTCCCATATCCTTCCCCACTCCCGGAATGTCCTGTGTCAGAGGAACGATCTAAATAAGTAGCTACTAGTTTCTTCTTCGCATCTCTTGAACAGATAACTGAGAGAGTACGCTTTTGCAATGATTTAGTCCCAGGCTATTTCCAGGTCACTTTGTCATCAAATGGCACAGGCAACGCTGCGAGCTTTGTTACTTAATACTGACGCGGACTTTAATCAAAGTCAGTAGGAGGTAAAACCAATCTGTGCCACACCCAGAAGTTCTGGTATATTTAGATTTACTTTTAACATTTTGTTTAAGCTCAATGTTTTTTCCATAAGGCTTCATTATTTTTGTGACAAACATTTTCTGATGCCTTCCTTCAATGTGGAGCCCTTAAGATCACTTGGTGTTCTTCTTTTAGTTAGCATTTATTTCATTTCTCTGTTTGTTTGTTTTTCCCTTAATAACATCTTTGCTAAAAAGTGATGTTCTCATACAAAGACAGCTGGGAGGTAAGTGTGCAACTTAGCCCTTACCTAAAACCTCACTTGATGTAATAATGAAATTCTCATGATATTATTGCTTCATCTCTCTTTTCTGGCCACAAGAAAGGACACTGTTTTACAACCATGGGACGTTTTCTTTCTAGTCCCATTTTGGTTTTCATTGCATAAGGTTTTATATCAATTAACTTCTGAAACAATAATATTGCATAAGAAGTCACAATGCATCAGTAGTGTAGCCAAAAATGAGTGCCTATTTGCTCAAGCATCTGGATGGTCAGACAGGTAATGCATCTGATTTTAGCTCAGCTGTTCATATGTCTGAGACTTGGCTATCTGTTGGTAAAGCATATGGCAAAGAGTATGATTATAGTTAAAAGTGAAGAAATTGAGCCACTAATAAGAGTAATCTATCTTGGGGTCCATTTGCATGTAAAATGTTCTTTTAATTTAACTCTTTAACTCATTTAATTATTAATGAGTCATGTTGATATTTTGTGTGTGTGCCATAGATTCCCTTTGTGAATACACAAACACTATAATTAATATCTACATACCCATATCATACCTATTCTGCTTGTCTAGTATCTCTGTTTGTTTCTGAAGCTCCAATACTTTGGCCCCCTGATGTGAAAGGCCGACGCTGGGAAAGATTGAAGGCAGGAAAGAAGGGAATGACAAAGGATGAGATGGTTGGATGGCACCACTGACTCAATGGATATGAGTCTGAGCAAGCTCCAGGAGATGGTCCTTCAGGACCGGGAAGCCTGGCATGCTACAGTACATGGGGTCGCAAAGAGTTAGACACAACTTAGAGACTGAACAGAAAAAACAATCTCTGTTTGAAAGGAAGTCCAAGAAATTAGAAACCTGGTGTAAGAAATTGTAAATATTACCTCTCCTGATGTCCCATGTAATGGCTCATGCCATTGAATCGGATATGGCAAGGTGTGGCCCATGGACCAAATGATTACCATTGCCTGTAATTATATGACTTATCAGCTATTTTTTTCTTAATTTTTAAGTGTCTAGAAAGGATAAAAACAAAAATAACATTTAGAAACGTGAAAATATTCACATTATTATATTCACATAATGAGAATCACATCACATTATTCACAGTCAAAGTTTAATGTCCATCAATAAAATTTTACTGGAACACACTTCACACATGTATTACCTTTGGCTATTTTCCCATTATAGGAGAACTAATTTGCACAAATTGTATTATTTATAAAGCCTAAAATATTTACTATCTGGCCCTTTACAGAAAAAAAAAAAATTAGCCAACTCCTGTTCTTAGGCAGTTTGCTTAAATTTCTCACTTTACCCTTACCCAAAATGTTCTGCTTGTTTCATATAGAAGAGGACTTCACAACTGAAAAATACCATAGTGGAGGCGGTTTCAAGTTCTCAACTAATAACCTGAGGTTTTTGTCCTGGTTCTTCTACCTTGGGCTTTACTTTCCTCTGTGAAGTTTCCATTCTCCTTGAGACAAGATGCTTGCCCAAAGCTCTAGGTTTACAGTCAGTGCTCACTGTAATCCCCTCACCAGGAGTGAATTTTACTTTCTTAACATTTCACCAAAAGCCTTACAGAGTTAAGTTCTTATCTACTCTGGTTGGATCATGTGTAACTCTTGAACCAATCACAGGAAGGGGTATTTTATGATCTTACTGAACATACTTGGGTTACATATAAACCCTGCACAAAGGGAAATTGACAATTCCATATTAAAAAACTAAGAAAATAAAAGTGTGCTTATCCAGTGTTTACTGGAAATTTATACATGAAAGAGGCAGAATGTATACTGTTTAGAAATAAAAAAAAACAGTTTTCTCTGAATCATCTTAAGGTAATTTTTTTTAAGTATGCCGTCATTTGAGATAAAAATGTAGTTAAATTAATGTAAAATAGATCTATGCTGAAGGACAAGTTTTCCTAGTTGTTAAAACATAGAATGAGTTTTGTAATAAGAATGCATTAATAAGCAGTTTTTTATATAGAAAACAGACAGGAATTTATAAAAAGCTACTTTACATCTAAATTTTGGAATCTCCATTATTGATTTTTGTCACTAAAAGTGTTTATTTTTATCTTTATTGAATTCAATATATAATTCAGTAGCCACCTGAAAACATGCTAGATATTATGTAATCTCTTAGATATTCAGAAGAGGACTACGACTTGACCTTGTTTTCAATTTGGCTACTCTCAAGGGACAAAGGCATAATATTAAAATATGTAGTAACAAATAAAAATATTCAAAGGCTGGAATTATAGGATCAAGAAGAATAAACCTCATTGTCTTTTAGGAAAGAGTACGTTTGTTATACAGGAGGTGACGTTTACCTGTCTTACATGCCTAGAGGATTTTTCCAATCAGACCCCTTTAGGCATGAAAGGAATTGATGTGTCTGGAAAATTGTTTTACACTGCTGTTCGATGTGACTTCAGTTTAGGGAATGTGCAAGGAATATTTGAGGATTGAGATTAGGAAGTAGAGTGGCAAGTGATGAGGCCATAAATGAGTCAAAATCTATAGCATCTTTAATATCAGACGAATAAATCTACATTTTATTTTCTGTGTCAGAGAACATATAAAGATTTAAGAAAGTAAATAATTCCAATGGACATTCTGGAAAAACACAACTTTAAACATTAAATTTAGTTTAACAAAGACTGAACTGTAAAGAAAGCTGAGCGCAGAAAAACTGATGCTTTTGAACTGTGGTGCTGGACAAGACTCTTGAGAGTCCCTTGGACTGCAAGGAGATCCAACCAGTCCATCCTAAAGGAGATCAGTCCTGGGTGTTCATCGGAAGGACTGATGTTGAAGCTGAAACTCCAATACTTTGGCCACCTGTGGTTCATGGGGTCCCAAAGAGTCGGACACAACTGAGTGACTGAATGGAACTGAACCCATTATAGGTAAGATATTGTCCAAGAACAATTATAAGAATTTCTTCATGAATCATTTTTATGACTTCTCAGACAACTTTACTTCTAATATTTCAACAGGATCTTTCAAGTATTAAGTAAAGCAATGTGTCTATAGCAAAAGTGTAGCTCTATTATGCTCTCATTTATGTAAAACATGAGAATAGAAAAAATATGTATGTGTCTATCCATTTGTGTGAAAATAAACCCAGGACTGATAAAAGAAACCCAGAGAACATAAGATTTCTTGTCTACAGAGATAAATGAAACAGTGAGATGGATGGGAGGATGAAACTGGGATAGAAGGGTTGGTTGTGAAAGGTGGCACTTCTCTGAATATAGTGTTTTGTATCATTCTACTGTTTAATATTTTTATAATTCAAAATGCCTAAAGTTAGCAACAATGAAGAGGAAGCCCAAAATGAAATGTCATAGGAAGCAAATGGACACAAATTGTATTACAAATAAGCAGCAAATAAATTAGAAAAAAGAGACAACTTTGGACCTTTTTTTATTATATACTCAATGACTAAAGATCAAGAAAACTGTGCATGAATATCTTATGTTAATTAGTAGGCAATGTTCATATTGATATGGGTTAGAATTCCTAAAACTATTTATTTGTATTTGATAAAGCAAATGTATTGCAAATAATAAAAGCCACCTTTCTCACTTCCTGGAAGTCATTAACAAGGAGAGGGGAAAGGGTAAAATCTTTTGGTGTTGTGTTAAAATCGGAGGTATGTATATTAAATATTCTTTTCAAAATAGAAAACCTGAGAGATAGTAGATTTAGAAATATATATGCATGAATGTTTACTTATATTTCTTAACTCTTTGTACTGAGAGAAACTAGAAGCAATGATACCCCAAAACCATTGAGCATATTTGCTTCTAAAGTTGGTTTCTAAATATCATTCTCAAATAAAAACTAGGACTCTTTGGAGAGGAGGCTGATTCCAGGGTCAGGGCAGAGAAAGTACTAGTTGAGTCTAGAATGTCATGAAGTAGCAGAAAGGAAAGGAGGTACTCAAAAGTTGGTTCACGCACTCTAAGAATGCATAAAAGGCAACTTGAAGGGGTTCTCAGTGGCTGCATATGGTACATACTGAGCAAAATAACAGTAATAATAATAATGATGATGATGATGATAAGGATGAAGAAGAAGGAGTGGGAAGGGAAGAAGAGAAAAAAGAAGAAGAAAGGAAAGGAGAAGAAGGAAGAAGAGGAGGAGGAGGAAAGGAGAAAATAGAAAGCTAGAAAAAAAATCAATTGTTTTCAGTCTGTGTTGAAATCAATGAATAATTGAATACACAAATGCATAGAAGATGAGGGAAAGCTCTTCTTTATAAAAGAATTCTAACTGACAAATGTGTTTTTTACTTGATGGAAACAGGAAAACAACATTGGCCAAACTCTAAAGTAACAGCTTTTTGTTTTTCAGGCAATAATCATTAATGAGTAGTATAATGAAGTGATAAACATATGATGAAATACAGGATACTTACATAATCTGAAAATAACTATCACAGAATGCTTAATTACAGAGAGGAAGATGGTTACATTGCAGTGAAGAAACCTGGAAGACATCATCTTAAGTGATCAAAATTAACATCCTCACAAATGAAAAAAAAAAAAAGAAAGAAAGAAATTATCTGCCTCTTGCTATGATTCACTAAGATGGCCTATCCTTTCTGTGGTATTTCTATCAAAAATTAATAATGTGAATTTTCAAAATACATTCTACAAAAGCAAGAGAAATTTTTATCAAATATCTGGTCAATAGTCTTCAAAAGTGTCAGGTCATGAAAATTAATGTATTATGTTGCTCTTCAGTTGCTAAGTCAAGTCCAACTCTTTGCAACCCCCATGGACTGCAGCACACCAGCCTCCTTTGTCCTCAATTGTGCCTGAGAATTTGCTCTAATTCATGCCCATCAAGCCAGTGATGCTATCTAAGCATCCCATCCCCTGGCATCCCCTTCTCCTTTTACCTTCAGTCTTTCCCAGCATCAAAGTCTTTTCCAATGAGTTGGTTCTTCTCATCTTTGTACTCTGGCTGTATAAGAAGTTAACATTTGAGGAATGTGGATGAATGGCAAATGGCAGGGTTTCCCAACTCAGAGCTATCAATATTTGGATCTGGAGTTATCTTTGTTACAGGGTGCTACCCTGTGCAGTGTAGGATATTAGGCAGCATCCTAGGCCTCTACCCACTAGATGTCAGTAGCAACACCCTCTTAACTGTGATAACCAAAAATTTATCCAGACATTGCCAAACATACTAAGGGAAGGAGACATAAAATCTCTGCCAGTTAAGAACCTCTGGTATATGGGAATTTTTTTTGTACTGTTTTCACAAATCTTTCATATGACTGAAATTATTTTAAAATAGAAAGTTTTTAAAAATGTGTGAAAATGTCTAACACAGTGCCAATGACATATTGAACACTAAATATGCAGTAGTTCTTTATAAAATCTAGTAAATAGACCTCTATGGAGATTCATACGTAGTTTTAAATTCTACATCTCAATGAGAAATTCAGAAAGTCTATTTAATTGATCACAGATTTAATGAGGGACTCTTTAAGTGCAAAAACTACTGCATTTCAACACCTCCATCTCTATATTTACTCACTCTGCATCCAAACAAAATCTATCTATGTGGCAGGTCAATCCTGTCTTTGCAATTTAATGCTCCTTATTCTTGCAGGCTTTTTGAGAATATAAACCTTTTCTATTTGGGTTAATTTCACACTTAGACTCTCACCAAAACCTCATTAATTTTTTTTTTTCAGGGATCAGCTCTACTGAATGCTAGGTGTGATGATAACAAGAAAATCTGTAATATTATTTCATAGAACTTTAAAATACAGTGTGATCTGCAGGGAAATGGAAACAGAATGTGGATAAAAGCAGGTTTTGTTATCCTTAGATTTGACATTTTTACTTTAGTGTTTGACTATCTGACCTTGCTACTCATATCGCTCACAGCTGGCAGGAATTCAGTGACAAAGGGGAAGAGTGGTAGTACATAATAACAGGCCCTTGCTCAGTGATACGCGGTTGGTAATACAGGGAAAAGACAAAGGGAAGAGAGTAATCAGAAGATAGCAACAGTGATTGAAAGTGCAAGCAAAGGAAGGGGCAGAGATAGGAAGTGACAGCAGTGGCAAAGTTTAAGAACAAACAGTCTGGAAGGGCAGGAACAGGAGAGTCGGCTATCTCTTTTTCAGAAATGAAAGAAGAACAAAAGGAGAAAGACAATTTGAACAATAAAAAAAGAGAGAGAGATGTGAAATGTATATTGGAAGAGAACAGAGATACTCAGATTCTGAGGTATCATTGGTGATTTAGAGTTCATCCATGGGAGTGTGCTCACCATCATGAGAAATCTGGAAATGATAAATTCCGAAAAAAATAATGTCATTAGGAAAATATTGTGCAAATGAGAAGACTAAAGCAGAATATATAGTAGTCTCCAAATATTCACAGGAATTCTACTTCAAGACAAGGAAAAGTAAAAATGGAATCAGTATGTGTTTGCTTTGATGGCTCTGGAGAATAATTGGTTGCCAGGGAGGAGGATTACAAGGCTGTGAACTTTCTAGGGTGTGAGATGTTCAGCGATGGACTAAGGCATATAATGCTTTCCTGAGCCCCCATCATGTGGCCATACTAGGGAAGAGCTTTGTTTGTTCTCCAACAGACAATAGGACTAGTGTCTCATATCATTTATTATGCAAACTCATACATCCTTGAAAGTAAAAGGGGGTTCACCTACAATTACTTTTAGACAATAATTTTAAACCACAATGCTTCTGGGAAATATGGAATATATGGCGATACTGAGGAGGACTGGCTAATTTCTGAGAATATTTCTAATGCCTTGACCCTAATCAGTTTTTCCATTCTTGATTGGTCATTTCACCAGTGCGTTTTTCAGTCATTGGGAACTGCTGAGGGGACCAAGTATCCCTATGTTTTGCTATAATAAAAATACCATAACTAGAGAACAGTGGAAATTACTTTCTGAATGTCAACTTATTGATTACAATAATTACTTAATCAAATGAATGATATTGACTATGCCTTACATACCAGTCATTGTGCGTTGTGTTAGTCCTGCTGATATAAAAAATATTTCTGGAGCAACATAAACAAATATTCCCAAAGGAAGTCAGTCCTGAATATTCACTGGAAGGACTGATGTTGAAGCTAAAACTCCAATACTTTAGCCACCTGATGCGAAAAACTGACTCATTTGAAAAGACCCTGATTCTGGGAAAGATTGAAGGTGGGAGAAGGGGATGACAGAGAATGAGATGGTTGCATGGCATCCCCGACTCAATGGACATGAGTTCGAGTAAACTCCAGGAGTTGGTGAAGGACAGGGAGGCCTGGCATGCTGCAGTCCCTGGGGTCACAAAGAGTCGGACATGACTGAGTGACTGAACTGAACTGAACTGAACTGATAAACACATATTACACTAAGTAAGCAGCAAAACTCAGATATGAACCTATGTTCTATCTACACCAATTTTTATCTACAGATATAGATAGATGAGAAAGAGAAATATTTTGGCTTAACAAGCAGAAATTTATTTTTACATGGTAATGGAAGCTGGAAGTCCAAGATCAAGATGTTGGCAGAGTTGGTTTCCTCCAGGGTCTATGAGAGAAGGATCTGTTCCAGGACTCTCTCCTTAGCTTATGGTCAACTATCTTCTCTGTACTTAGTCCTTATATGACCATCCTCTGGTGTTTCTATCTCTTCTTATTCAAAGGCATTTCTGGAATCTCTTTCTCTTCTTATAAGGACACTGATCAAATTGGATTAGAGCCTCATCCTAATGAACTTGTTTGACTTTTCCATCTTTTTAAAGGCATATCTCCAAATACAGTTATACTCCAAGGTACTAGGGTTTGGAACTTAAACATATGAATTTTGAGGGGCTACAATTCAACCCATACAACTTATTTCTTTTAGGATAAAGAAACGTTTCATAATAAATAAGATTGGCCCTTATTTTTCTCTTTGGCCAATACCCATATGACAACCCCATCATTACTTGTATTTTAGCCACCTTAACCATCTTGCTTTGCTCCTAAGGATTATGCCCCCTCCCGCCTTAGAGCTTTTGCATTTGTTAAAAATCTCTCTCCCTCTACTTTAGTATAAGAATTTTGCTGCATAAAAGCAAATCACTGTCAGGGATCCTCAACCTTCACCTCCTTACAGAGGATGTAGGTTTTGTCATTTTCCTTTATTTTTATCCAGCATGCCTTGGGATGGACATGAAATTCCCTTGCCCACTAGCATTTAACTATTTGAGAGTCCACAGTCAATTCTGCCTTCATATTGCTATTTGCCATTATGTGTTAAATGTAGCAAAATTATTTTTTCCCCACAATCCCCCATTACTCTTTTATTGAAATATATTTTACACATAACATTGTGCAAGTTTTAGGTCTACAATGGGTTAATTTGATATATTTATATACTGGAGTATAATTGTCATTGCAGCATTAACTAACACTTCTATCATGTCGGGCTTCCCTTGTGGCTCAGATGGTAAAGAATCTGCCTGCAATACAGGAGACCTGGGTTCAGTCCCTGGGTTGGGAAGATACCCTGAAGAAGGGAAAGGCTACCACTCCAGTATCCTGGCCTGGAGAATTCCATGGACTGTATAGTCCATAGGGTTGCAAAGAGTCAGACACAACTGATCAACTTTCACTATCATGCCACATAATTATCATTTCTTTCTTTGTGGTGAGAAAAATTATATTTAGTCTCTTAAGTTTGATTCTTATAATACAGTGCTAGTGTCTATAGTCATTATACTGTGTGTTACATCTCCAGGACCTATCTACTAGTTGCGCATTTTTGCCCTTACATAATCTCTCTTCTTTTCCTTCATTCAGCAGCTCCTGGTAACCACCACTTTGCTGTTTGTTTTCAGAACAGCAATGTGATCCAGCAATCCCATTTCTGGGTATACACCCAAAGGAAATGAAAACAGGACATAGAAGAGATATCTATACTCATTACATTGTTATTCACAATAGCCAAATAAAATGGAAGCAATCTAAGTATCCATCAAGGGATGAATGGATAAAAATGTGGATTCTCACTCAGCCACAAGAAAGGAGAAAATCCTACCACATGTTACATTATGGAAGGACCTGGAAGACAGGCTAAATGAGCCAAGTCAGAAAATGATGAGTACTCTATGATATCACTTATTTATGGAATCAGAACAACCTGCATCTGGAGATATATTTATAACCATTCATGACAGAGAGTTGCAATAACTTGCATGTTAGAGTTGATGGATCCCAGGGTTTGGGAAACAAAAGGAATGACAAGAAAGGACATAGTTGAAGAATATCCAAGTGGAAGAAAATCCCTTACGTTGACTAATTATAAAAGATGGAAAACATCTCCAAACCAACATCATTTAAGATAAGCTTTGGCTACCTACAAAATTCAAGTGCGGTCCTGGGTTATCTCTTTCCTACACACAACAGCTGAAAGGCAGTTGAATCATTGACATTATATTTTTCTGCTTCAAGGTCTGATTTCCTTTAAGATATTAATAAATGTTTGAAATAATTCCATAATTAATTTCATAGTTCTGCTATATGAGGTCTCCAGCAGCTCTTGGCTCATGTCTTCACAGCACTGAATCCAGTAAACAATGTTGTTTGTAGTGGCAGTAATTAATATCTAATCTCTTAATAAATAAGTTTGATGTTTATAATGCACTTCTGTTATCCATAATTACTATCCTATGCATTAGATCTCTAAGACTTATTTACATACTAGTATTAAATTTCCCTTAAACAGCATGCTTCCTCTTCCCTCTTTCCCCAGGAATACATTTTAAAAATAAGAAAAGAGAAAGGAAGCGAAAGAAGGAAAGGAAGGAAGGAAGCCTTCAGTTTGATACTTATTGCCACAAACTGGATAGCAAAACCATTCTTGTGACCCATATGATGTCACTGCCATAAGGATGTGCAAACAGAATTCATTTCCTAAAAGTACTGGTGCCCATAGAACAGTGAGAAGTCTGAACCACTGAACCCACACAGGTTACAACTCAAGGAAAGAAGGATTACCAAGGAAGATTGGAGAGACTTGTCTCAGATGAAAAGGGAAGAAAAGCTGGACCGTAAAATCTAACACATGCTTACCTCATCCTTTATCTTCCAACATCATAAGATCAAGTGTTTAGTAAGATGGGAAAACAGAAAGTATACATTTACTAGTTCGGTACTTATACTGAGATCTAGGACTGTTTGGAGCATAATTTCTTGAGATTTTTAAATACAATGTTGATTAGAAGGTAGGTGCATACTGCATAATGTAGACTGTCTATCAAATTCTCAACTCAGAACTTCTGAGCAAATTACCAGAAGCTTAGAGATTTCCATGTGTAAATTCCTTGGTGCACAGGAGAAGCTTACTAAATATGAATTTGCCCTTCTGTTCCTCCTCTTCCTTCTCTCTGCTTTCCCATCCTTTTCCTTTCCATTAATCCTGGACCCTCTGGATGTCACAAAGAATGGATTTCTCTCTGCATGACATTCAGCATTACCTCTTCTCCAAAGTAAATGTCTAAAACTCCTCCAAGTGTTATTTCCATAGCTAGTTTCTAAACCTCTTGAAAATGTAATTGCCCACTTCTGGATGCATACCGATTCATCAGTAACATAAAAGGACACAGTGTTATAGATGATACTTCATTTTAAATACCGTTCAAGTATCATTTGTATTCATTCCTGAACTTTAAAGTCTTTATAGATTATCTATTCTAACTCCTTAAAGATAGAAATTTGTCCTTTCTATTTATTTTTCTCCTTATTTTATAACGATAGTATTGAATTTTAATACTTGGATGTATGTGTACACAGTGATACCATCACCACAACCAAGATGACAGCCGTATTCAGCACCTTTCAGTGTGGCCTCCTGTCCCTTTGTTGTTGTTATTTTATTTCTGTGGTAATAGGAGGGAAGTGATGTGAAGTGAAGTCTCTCAGGTGTGTCCGACTCTTTGCGACCCCATGGACTGTAGCCTACAAGTCTCCTCTGTCCACGGAATTTTCCAGGCAAGAATACTGGAGTGGGTTGTCATTTCCTTCTCCAGGGGATCTTTCCGGCCCAGGGATCGAACCTGGGTCTCCAGCATTGCTGGCAGACACTTTGCCATCTGAGCCAAATAGGAGGGAATCTGCCCTCTTCATACTATTTGAAGTCCTTCAGCTGTAGCTCAGTTGGTGGAGGGGAGGATTTGACCTTTCTCTTTTTAAAATCTATTTAAGATTTCTCCAGTGTTCTTTATGGGCTTCCCAGGTGGCTCTGTGGTAAAGAATCCACCTGCTAATGCAAGAGATGTAGGAGCCATCGGTTTGACCCCTGAGTCAAGAAGACCCCAGGGAGGAGGAAATGGCATCCCACTCCAGTATACTTGACTGGAAAATTCCATGGACAGAGGAGCCTGGAGGGCCGCAGTCCAGGGGATGGCAAAAAGAGTTAGACAAGACTGAGTGACTGAGCACACACAGGCAGTGTTGTTTATATAACAACCTCGTGTAATATCCTTGAAAATGACTCATCATTTGTGAAGAAAGTCTATGAAATCAAGAGGGATAGCATGGTACAATGGGGAGAGAATAAAATTGAGACGAGAAACCTTGTGTTCAAATTTAGCTCCCTTATCCACAAGGGGAACTACCTTTGGTAAATCATTTAGTTGTACCCACTGTGAGAGGGTAACAGGCAGGAAGGCCAGGGGTCTCCAAGCAGAGGAAATAGGCTGCAAGTGTCTTTTAAAATTCTGTGCTGTCATGATGACACCTGATTCCACCTGAACTTACCTTTATTCAAGTCTGGAGCTAACCAATGCGTTTTTCTTATGGAAATGTTTTTCTTAAGCTATGTTAATGAAACTATGTATATATTTTAGAATTTGCCTTTCTTCAAAATGGTTCCACCTAAGACTAAAAAAAGGCAGAGCAATCAGAGATCAAATTGCCAACATCTGCTGGATCATCAAAAAAGCAAGAGAGTTCCAGAAAAACATCTATTTCTTCTTTATTGAATATGCCAAAGCCTTTGACTGTGTGGATCACAAGAAACTGTGGAAAATTCTGAAAGAGATGGGAATACCAGACCACCTGACCTGCCTCTTGAGAAACTTATATGCAGATCAGGAAACAACAGTTAGAACTGGACATGGAACAACAGACTGGTTCCAAATAGGAAAAGGAGTACATCAAGGCTGTATATTGTCACCCTGCTTATTTAACTTATATGCAGAGTACATCATGAGAAACACTGGGCTGGAAGAAGCACAAGCTGGAATCACGATTGCCGGGAGAAATATCAATAATCTCAGATATGCAGATGACACTACCCTTATGGCAGAAAGTGAAGAGGAACTCAAAAGCCTCTTGATGAAAGTGAAAGAGGAGAGTGAAAAATTTGGCTTAAAACTCAACATTCAGAAAACTAAGATCATGGCATCTGGTCTCATCACTTCATGCAAATAGATGGGGAAACAGTGTCAGACTTTTTTTGGGGGGGCTCCAAAATCACTGCAGATGGTGATTGCAGCCATGAAATTAAAAGACGCTCACTCCTTGGGAGGAAAGTTATGACCAACATAGATAGCATATTCAAAAGGAGAGACATTACTTTGCCAACAAAGGTCTGTCTAGTCAAGGCTATGGTTTTTCCAGTGGTCATGTATGGATGTGAGAGTTGGACTGTGAGGAAAGCTGAGCACCGAAGAACTGATGCTTTTGAACTGTGGTGTTGGAGAAGACTCTTGAAAGTCCCTTAGACTGCAAGGAGTTCCAACCAGTCCATCCTAAAGGAGATCAGTCCTGGGTGTTCTTTGGAAGGAATGATGCTAAAGCTGAAACTCCAATATTTTGGCCACCTCATGCGAAGAGTTGACTCATTGCAAAAGACCCTGATGCTGGGAGGGATTGGGGGCAGGAGGAGAAGGGGACAACAGAGGATGAGATGGCTGGATGGCATCACCGACTTGATGGACGTGAGTTTGAGTAGACTCCAGGAGTAGCTGATGGACAGGGAGGCCTGGTGTGCTGCGATTCATGGGGTCACAAAGAGTTGGACACGACTGAGCAACTGAACTAAACTGAAGACTAAATTTGTTTTCTTTTCTCAAATCTTGGGCTGATAATAGCTCAACAAACCGGTATTCATATCAATTGTTTTGTGGCTGGGGGATGACACACCTTATTCCACTCTATCTCAAAAATGCATATTGTGGGAGAGGGGCCTGGTGAAACTCGGTCAGCCTTGAGACGTCTTTCTTATCTGATTAATAGCTTTCTAACAGACAGAAAACATCCAGCTAAAGACTAACGGGGCATTCTCAGTCCCCCTTCCCATGTCTATGTCAGAAGATTTCTCTGTCCCTTTTCACTTTAATAAAACTCTGCTGTACAAAAGATCCTGAATGATCAAGCCTGGTCCCTGGTCTAGAAGCTAAATCTTCTTCTTCGGATGTCACGAATCCGACACCATTCACTGTTAAGCTGTCATCTCGGAGGCTCATCTGGGAACTTCAGGACACAGTAAGAACACTCAGAGCTCTAAACTCTCTGCTTTCTTAGTATACACGTTTTCTGCTTTACTTTGCTAACTCTCTGGTGTGCTTGTGTGAATGAATGACACGCCCTGAGTGAAGTAAGCGAAGAGCCCTGATCTGCAGTTTTGCGGTGCTTCATAACGACTAAAGGCAGCCCCAGAAAGGGGAGTCTTGTCAGGGATTTATACTGACCTGCCAGTACCAAGAGATACCCAACATCCCTGTAAGGGGAGTGGCCAGAGTTGGCAAAGCGTGTGGACTGAACTTTTCTTTCTGGGTCATCTTTTTCCTGGTCTCTGATCACTTCATAATTGCATAGGGAATTAGAACTACTAACCTAATCTGTCGAATTATAGACTTCCAAGGGAATTGTGATCCATGCTGTTACTATGTACTTTTACTTAGACACCAAGTATGGAAGCACCTCGCCTTGCTATGAGCCGAAATTTACAAGAGCGTGTTTGGGAGTGAGGCTGAGCTCTAGCTCCAGGAATGTCTCTCAGGCTAGAGGTCACTCTCTTGGCTGCCTACCTCAGGGGCCAGCGACCTGAAAGTGAGTCTTTGTCATGGCTGTGCTGCCTATCTATGTGGATAAAAGCACTGCTGGTGACCATGAGATTTTTGGAGACACAGATCGGGAGTTCCAGGATCTGGTCAGATTGGAAGTGCAGTGGGCTTCTTCCTTTGGTAGTGTTAGCTCTTAGTGGACCAGAGGAGGCTCTCTGGTGGGTTTTGTCTCAACTCCTTAGATATTCTTTTGTGGAATCTGTGGAAATAAGCTGGAAGGATTGGTCCTGATAGCTTGAGGACAAAAATCACTCTTTTCTCACTGGCTGACACTTTCAGTATCAGATATACTGATGTGGCAATGACTCAACACTTCTACTGTGGTCAGGACTGTACACAGGAGTGTGCATGGGCACATATAAGATGGCTGCTTCCCCTAGTAGTCCTCGCTCGGGAAACATTCTGGGCAAGCTACTCTGCTCCACCCCAGGTGGCATCAGAGGAAAAGGGCAAATCAAACAAATGCCTTGGTGTTAAGGAACTGAAAATCAATCTGTGATGCCATCAGGTCTACCCTGGTGCCCCCATGATAGAACTGGGAGGGATGAGGATAGAGCCTGCGTCAGTAAGGGACAGACCAAGTCCAACCAGGGAAAGAAAGCTTTGGTGGAAAGGCTGCCTACACCCCCATCTAAAGCAAGGAGGGATGCCTCCAGTGGAAAGAAGCCACGGCTGTAGATGCTGCTTTTTTCTCTCTTATGCTGCTGCTGTTCAGTTGCCCCAGTCGTGTCTGACTCCATGCAATCCCATAGGCAGCAGCCCACCAGGCTCCTCTGTCCCTGAGACTCTCCAGGAAAGAATACTGGAGTGGGTTGCCATTTCCTTCTCCTTATCTCTCTCTCACAGATGGGAGCTAACAGTTCCAGAACCACTTCTTTAAAATGTATTTTAAAGAACTGGGACAAGTTTGATCCCCAGAATTTAAAAAGATATGCATGATCTTCTTCTGTGATACTGAATGGCCACAGTATCCTTCGGAAGGCAGGGAATGCTGGCCAGTTGAAAGGCCTCAATTATTACTATTTTACAACTAGACCAGTTCTGTAGAAAACAAGGGGAAATGGCTAGAAGTGACATAAGTGTTGTTCTTTATCTCTCTGTGAGACATGTCAGACTTGTGTCCTAAGGGTACAGATTTGGGTGTGAAACCTTCAGCTCCCTCCTGTCCTCTTACTTTGCCCCTGTATCTGGGGTTCCCAGCTGAACAGGTTGAGAATCAGGGCACCCTTCCAGGAGGGGTGGCCTCAGTCTTGGTAGAAATTCAAACAGTACCAATTGCAGTTGAGACTATCAAGAGGATCCAAAAAGCACACAGAAGCATTTATGGGGCTAACTTTACTTTATGAGCTTACTGGGAAAGATATAGTGTGTGTCTTGGGACAGATGCTGACTCCTGACTTGGAAGCTTGAACTTTGGGCGAAACTACTGCTTTTGGAGATGAATGGCTTGAACGTGAGACAAGGGGAAAGAGTGAGCACGAAGTAGCTCCCCTCCCTACTGGGAGCCAACCAGTCCCTATAACAGAGACACTTTGTCAAGTGTATTCTTGAGGGACTCAAGTGAGTGCCACTAAGACTTTAAAATATGCTCAGCTGGCTGACATGGAACAGGGAGAGAAGGAAACTCCTGGTAAATCCCTAGATAGACTACGGGAGGCTCTCCGCAAGTTTACTGATGTTGATCCTGAAAGTTTAGAGGGAGAAATGATCTTTAAAGATAGATTTCTCACTCAGTTGACTCCAGATATTTGCTGTACATTACAAAGGAGTTTGGACCAAATCAGTCTTTGAAAAACTGTTACAGCTGGCTCAGATGGTGTATTATGGTAGAGAATACGAGGAGGGAAAAAGAACCAGGCAAAGGACTGAAGCCACAACAAAGGCCATTAAATCTTCCCTGAAACAGCCTGAGAAAAATGCCCAGAAGGACCCAGGTAAAAAAGGATATGCTTGCTATTACTGTGGAAAGGAGGGTCATCTCAAGCAGGATTGCCCTCAGGCATCTAAGGTGCCCCCAGCTCCATGTCCAGTCTGCAAATGATCATATTGAAGAAGAGACTGCCCACTGACGTGTAGGCCCCAGGGGTTGGACTCCTAAAACATTCAGGACTGAAGGTGCCCAGGGGCCCTAACCAAGCCCCTATCCTAATAACACCTGAGGAATCCCTGGTATTGATAACTGTGGAGGGCCAATCAGTCAATTTTCTTTTGGACACTGAGGCAGCTTTCTGCTCAGTAAAGCCCCTGGTCTGCTTTCCTTCCCATTTACTACTGCAATGGGGCTGTCTGGACAAGCCAAATGCTATTATTCCAGTCATACTTTAAGCTGAAACTGGGACTCTGTGCTATTTTCTCGAGTTTCTAATCGTGCCAGTCTCCCTCACCCCTTCTGGGGAGGGATATGCTGAACAAGGTCCAGCCCTCTGTTTTCATATATATGGGGAACCTGCTCTTTTAATTGAACAAAATGTAAGTTATAAAGTGTGAGCTGATGGAAAAACTGTGGGTCAAGCACAAAACGCTGTTCCTGTCATTATCAAGCTCAAAGACCCTCACCTATTTTCCCATCAAAAGCAGTATTCACTAAAGCCTGAGGTTAATGAATGGGCAAAATCTTACTGTACTGACTTCTCATAATATTAGTGGGATCTTAAACTCTAAAGTTCAGAGTGACCGTGGCTCCATCTTTAAAGTTGCTGTAACTCAAGGGGGTATTCAAAGCTCTAAGAATAGAATATCACTTACACTATTCCTGGAGACTCCAATTCAGAAAAAGTTGAAAAGGATAATGACATTAAGAAAAGTAGTGAATGGGAAGGAAAGCAGACCAGGGGCTTTAGTGAGCAGAAAGCTGCCTCAGTATCCAAAAGAAAATTGACTGATTGGCCCTCCACAGTTATCAATACCAGGGATTCCTCAGGTGTTATTAGGATAGGAGCTTAGTTAGGGCCCCCTGGGTACCTCCAGTCCCATGTAAGCTAACTAGGAAACACAAGACAGTTGGTTTAAAGTTTTACCCACAGCTTTAATGAGGGCTCAAACTGCCACTACAAAGAAAGGACTGTCTCCATGACAGACTGTTTTCATGCACAGATATTGTCATAGATCCTGAAGTCACATAGTTAAAATTAACTATGTGACTCATCTTTTAGCTTTTCAACAGACGTTATCGGGGGGTTAACTCCTGACCCAGTCTTTGAGTCAAACAAGCCGCTGTTTGAGCCAGGAACCGAGATGGGTCTGAGAATCTAGGTGGGCTTGCTTCTGTTGACTCCAAAAGTCCTGAGTCTGTTGGTTGACCCTCAAGACAGCGCCTTTCTGTCCTGCACTCATTCCTACACTGCATTCCACAATGAGTCTAATTGCTGGATCTGCGGAGCACTCCCCTCCTCATCAATTGAACACTTCCCATGACAGGTTTCTCCTTTTCAAGGAAAGGACTTTCTTCAACTCTGTGATGATGTCTAACAATCATAAGATGGACTGCTATAACATATTGTACCCTAACTATGGACATAATGTGACTTTTAATTTTGATTAAGTTTTAACTTGGTATAATAACTATTTTGCCTTACATCTGTAACTGTAAAAAGAAGTTTGTTTCTAACCGTCTGAAAGCATTTAAGTTACAAATTGTTGTCCAGGCTCCTGTGAGTGCCACAACCTCCTCCAACTATTACCTGGGGCTCCTGGATCAGAGACCCTCAATATGAGTATTAGGAGAATATGTTGGCTCAACAATTTAGGGACGATGCCCCTTTCCCTTAGAAACATAACTCTCCTAAAAGAAAAGGGTGGGGGCACTCTTTCTGGCTCCTTCTGATGTCTCTATCAGAAGCTTTTTCTATCTCTTTTATGTTTAATAAAACTTTATTACACAAAAGCTCTGAGCAATCAAACCTTGTCTCTGGCCCCAGGTTGAATTTGTCTCCTCCAGAGGCCAAGAATCTCAGCATCTTTTTATGGTTTAACAACAACCTTTTAACTGTTTCAATACCTGTAGTGATTGTGATAACAGTACTGAATTATTTACAATGTAGCTGGTTGTAGTTATCAGCACTATTAAATTGTCAATATCTAATAGAATTTATTTTGTGATTATTCTTAAAATTGTGGAGGACAGGGACACAAACATCATTATGCTGGCATATGGAAAAATTTATTAGCTTCTGTAAACCAGCCTTTTAGAATAAGACCTAAGACCTATATGGGAATCATTATGTGATGTTTTCTCAAATATTATATTCACTTGAGAATAAAAATAGAGAGAAATAATTTTGCTGTTTGGTAGGCAACTCTAGCATTCAGAAATGGAATGCATCAAGCATGTTCAAGTGAATCAATATCCCTCAGTGTGACTTGAGTATAAATCAAAATTTATGATCCAAATATGGCATACTGTGACAAAATTGAATAAATAAGAGAAAGTGATACTACAGAAATAAACATTTCTATATCAGGACGGCTGGCTATTATTTTTATCAAATGGTGGAAAAAGCAGTGCCAGAGAAACACTTGCATGAAAAGGATAATTTGCTCTTCCCTAAAAATTGAACATGGCAGCTAACTCCATCAAATCACAATAAATGTTACTTGTGGCAGATAATAGTACAAAAATCATAAGTAGATATATTCAAGAAAGTGTACTCAGAGTTATATATTATCTTAAAACAGAAAAGGTTAAAGAAAATCAGCTAATAGAATCTCCACATTATACAAATGTGAGGTGAAGTTATCTTGGCTAGGGTCAGAAAGCTGGTGAGTAACAGAATTTACATCATCAGCTACATATAAGTCATTACAAAGTTTATATTTCATATCCATGTCTCTCTCTCCTAGTTACAAACTACATCAACTATTGTTGTTGCTTAGTTGTTAAGTTGTGTCTGACCCTTTTGCAACCCCATGGACTGTAGCCAACAGGCTTCTCTGTCTATGGTATTTCCCAAGCAAGAATATTGGAGTGGGTTGTCATCCTTCTCCAGGGGATTTTTCTGACACAGGGGTTGAACCTGCATCTCCTGCACAGACAGATGGGTTCTTTATCAATGAGCCACCAGGGAAGGACCATGTCAACTATACTTGTGAGTTTACCACATTTATCAAATGAAAATCTGTATTGTGTCCAGTGAAATGAAATTTCTGATGGGGGAGAAAAAAAAAAAAACTTTTTTAGTTTAGCTTGTTCCATGAAACATTTTGTGCATACTTATATTAAAATTATTTATTGTTCATTTAAAATTCAAATTTATGTAGAAATCCTGTGCTTTATCTGACAATCTATATATTAGGAATTCCATTTGGATGAAATTTTTACATCTTTAGGTCAACATACTCAAAATCAAATTTTTGATTTTTCACCTTCAAACTCAGCCTTCCTCTATGGCACTGTTCTTAGTGAATGACCTCACTACCACCCAGTTTCCCAAGCCAGAATCCTGGCACCAATTTTGATTTTCATCTTTCTCATTACCTTCCTCACTGGTCATACTCAGTCACTTCTTAAACATCTTCTAAATATCTTCATCTCTCAGTTCTCACTGTTGTTACTTAGTTCATCAATTCTTATTTTCTTTGGTTACTTTAGTGCCTGCCTAACTGGAATTCCCTGGTGGCTCAGATGGTAAAGAGTTTGCCTTCAAAGTGGGAGATTTGGGTTTGATCCCCAGGTCCAGAAGATCCCCTAGAGAAGGAAATGAAATCCACTCCAGTATTCTCGCCTGGGAAATCCCATGGAAGGAGGCGCCTGACAGACTACAGTCCATAGAATCACAGAGAGTTAGACACGACTGAGTGAATTCACTTTTCACTTTCAACGGATTTATCTGCCCCTACTTTAACCTCTTAATCTATTCATGACTTTAGAAAAAGGAATGGGTGAAAAAAGGTCGCTCAGTCGCATCTGACTCTTTGTGTCCCCATGGACTCTATAGCCCATGGAATTCTCCAGGCCAGAATACTGGAGTGGGTAGCTTTTGCCTTCTCCAGGAGATCTTTCCAACCCAGGAATTGAACTGGGGTCTCCTGCATTGCAGGTGGATTCTTTACCACCTGAGCTATCAGGGAAGCCAGACACATGTCCTGGGGGGCTCAGACAGTAAAGCATCTGCCTACGAGGTTGTAGCTATCAATGTTCACTCATTAATGCCAAAGAAGGACTTAAAACATTCCCATTCAGAATCATTCCCAGTCTGGTCCCTGCTAGCTACAGCTAACTCAGGTTGTACAGAAACCCTTTGCCCTCAATGGTGTAGATCAGGGGTTTTCAACCACTGAATAATATTGCCCACTGATTGCTTTGTAAATAAAGCTGCATTAGGGCTTATCCATGCCTATATGTCTATGTATTTTCTTTGTCTGTCTCCTTGCTATAACTCTAGATACACAAAATTATTTATAATGTTTTTGAACTTACAATGCTCTATCTCAGTAGTAGGACAAAATGAGCAATCTCTTTGTAGAATGTTGTTTCTTCCAACATAAGCCAAGGCAATTCTCCTTAAAACCCCACTCCTCTTTTATATTTCAATAAAAAACACCTCTGTTCCAGAAAACCTCCTGGTCTACCAGAAAGTATGAGGTCTCCACCTCTGGGTTCACTGGGACGTTTCCTCTCTACCTCTTTGCTCTGGTTATTCCATTTGGTATTTACAGAACTTTATCTTTTAAGACAGTGAAGTCACTCAGTTGTTTCTGACTCTTTGTGACTCCATGGACTACCAGACTCCTCCATCCATGGGATTTTCCAGGCAAGAGTACTGGTGTGGGTTGCCATTTCCTTCTCCAGGTATCTTCCTGACCCAGGGATTGAACCAGGTCTCCCACATTGCAGACAGATGCTTTACCATCTGAGCCAACAGGGAAATGCATGCATCATTCCCTAATCTAGTGTCAGCACTTAGCAGAGATAGCTTGAAATAGGTGCTCATTCAATGAAGTACTGAAAACCTGAATCTTGTGTGCAGAACCTAGTCCCTGAGATAATCTCATTTTTTCAATGTCCTCATTTATCCTGTACTGACAGCTTTGCTTCAGGCCTATGAATGTGTATCGAAAATATGCTTATTATTGTCACTGTAATGCAAAAATCAGTTTCTGAAATTAAGAATTATGTCTAAAAGATTAGAATAAATCTGCATAGTTAAAACCACCTTTCGAAAAAAATGTATTTCAGGATACACATTAAACACATAAAAATCAACAAAAGAAGGTGCAAAGTCAACAAAAATATTGAAAGAAATATCTCTCAGTTGCCTGAGAATATTTGCTAGGTATGAAATCAATTTTCTACCTTTGGTTTGTTGTTGTTACTATTGTGTTGTTGTTGTTGTTTCCCATTAATTCACTTGGTGTTGCATAGAATGGGAAGCTGGTTTGTCAATATACACAGTTTTAAATACTGGAAGTCAAATTGTGCCATTGAAAATGTAAAATTGAACCTCTTTTCTAAGGGAAGGGTGTGTGCATGTGTGGTAAAACGCTTCAGTCCTGTCTGACTATGTGACCCTACAGACTGTAGCCCACCAGGCTCCTCTGTCCATGGGATTCTCCAGGCAAGAATATTGGAGTGGGTTGCCACTCTTTTCTCCAGGAGATCTTCTCAACCCAGGGGACAAACCCATGTTTCTTATTTCTCTTGCTTTTGCAGGTAGGTTCTTTACCACTAGCAGTACCTGGAAAGCCCAAGGCAAGAGTAAGGACACTAATATCCTCATCCCAAGAAATGTTATTTAAAATGAATTATCATATATGTACGATATACATATGAGATATATATATATATATATATATATATATATATGATCACAAAGGCACTTAAATAGAAGAAAACAATAATTTTACTGTTAACAATTGAGAGGAAGAATAATTGGGGGAATAGATGTGGGAGGATGGAACACAAATTGCTCTTTCTAAAGCAATATTTCATGCAAAGATGGGCACAATAAAGGAGACAAATAGTACAGACCTAATAGAAGTAGAATGGCACCCCACTCCAGTGTTCTTGCCTGGAGAATCCCAGGGACGGCGGAGCCTGGTGGGCTGCCGTCTACGGGGTCACACAGAGTTGGACATGACTGAAGTGACTTAGCAGCAGCAACAGAAGCAGAAAATATTAAGAAGTGCCAAGAATACACAGAACTACTATAGCAAAAAGATCTTCATGACCCAGATAACCACGATGGTGTGATCATTGACCTAGAGCCAGACATCCTGGAATGTGAACTCAAGTGGGCCTTAGGAAGCATCGTTACAAACAAAACTAGTGGAGGTGATGGAATTCGAATTGAGCTATTTCAAATCCTAAAAGATAATGCTGTGAAAGTGCTGCATTCAATATGTCAGCAAATTTGGAAAACTCAGCAATGGCCACAGAACTGGAAAAGGTCAGTTTTTATTCCAATCCCAAAGAAAGGCAATGCCAAAGAATGCTCAAACTACCACACAATCACCTCACGTGCTAGTAAAGTAATGCTCAAAATTCTCCAACCCAGGCTTCAATAGTATGTAAACCATGAACTTCCAGATGTTCAAGCTGCATTTAGAAAAGGCAGAGGAACCAAAAGTCAAATTGCCAACATCTGCTGGATCATCAAAAAAGCTAGTGATTTCCAGGAAAACATCTATTTCTGCTTTATTGACTATGCCAAAGCCCTTGACTCTGTTGATCACAACAAACTGTGGGAAATTCTTCAAGAGATGGGAACACCAGACCACCTGACCTGCCTCTTGAGAAACCTATATGCAGGTCAGGAAGCAATAGTTAGAACTGGACATGGAACAACAGACTGGTTCTAAATAGGGAAAGGAGTACTTTTAAGATTGTATATTGTCACCCTGCTTATTTAACTTATATGCAGAGTACATCATAAGAAATGCTGGACTGGATGAAGCAAAAGCTGGAATCAAGATTGCAGGGAGAAATATCAATAACTTCAGATATGAAGATTGACACCACCCTTATAGCATAAAGCCAATAAGAACTAAAGAGCCTCTTCATGAAAGTGAAAGAGGAGAGTGAAAAAGTTGGCTTAAAACTCAACATTCAGAAAAATAAGATCATGGCATCTGGTCCCATCACTTCATGGAACATAGATGGGGAAACAATGGAAACAGTGACAGACTTTATTTTCTGGGGCTCCAAAATCACTGCAGATAGTGACTCCAGCCATGAAATTAAAAGACTCTTGCTCCTTGGAAGAAAATTTATGACCAACCTAGACACCATATTGAAAAACAAAGACATTACTTTGCCAACAAAGGTACGCTTAGTCGAAGCTATGGTTTTTCCAGTAGTCATGTATGGATGTAAGAGTTGGACTATAAAGAAAGCTGAGTGCCGAAGAATTGATGCTTTTGAACTGTGGCATTGGAGAATACTCTTGAGAGTCCCTTGGACTGCAAGGAGATCCAACCAGTCCATCCTAAAGGAAATCAGTCATGAATATTCATTGCAAGGACTGATGTTGAAGCTGAAACTCCAATACTTTGACCTTTTGATGTGAAGAACTGACTCATTTGAAAAGACTCTGATGCTGGGAATGATTGAAGGCAGAAAGCGAAGGGAACGACAGAGAATGTGAGGTTGGAGGGCTCTGGGATTTGGTGATGGACAGAGAAGCCTGGCGTGCTGCAGTCCATGCGGTCACAAAGAGTCGGACATGACTGAAAGACTGAACTGAACTGAAAGCAGTATTTGTAAAGACATTGTAGAGTTATGTAATAACTACCTTAAGAGCTAGATACATAAATTGTTAACAGCAGATGAACCTGGACAGTAAGATTAGCAACGGGGAAGTGTAAAGTAGGAAACTGATATTTTTCATCAAAAAAAAGAGAAACTTTTATATGATCTGTGGGTGTTTTTTAATGTCATATACTTTTTGATATTTAAGTGATTTTTAAATATATTTTCTCCTTAGATCTTATCTCTGTAACAGTGTTTGTGAGTATTTTAATCCTTTATTCATGGATTCACATTTCAGTTATCCTTATTTAACTCTAAGTCCCAGAATATTCCCTGAACGATTGGGCTTTCTATTTCCTGTTTTATTTACATTCAGCTCGATATTTGCCACATAACAAGTGTCTAACTCTGAAACATTTTCATGCAGTCTTCCAGAGGTCTTCAGTAGGACTGAGCCCCAGTTGACCTCATAACTGTTCATTAGTATACACTGTGTTAAGAACCTTGTATTTCCTGCTTCACTTTCCCATTTCCTACTGGTTCAGCCTGTGACCCCATTGAAAATAGACTGTTTCACTCAGAGCCTTTTATCAAGATTTGTTTCAAGGGAAACACAAGCTAAGATAATTGGAGCCAAGAATAGAATTATTTTCAGTAGAAACCAAGACCCAGGGTTACATTGCTAAATGACCAAATGGCAACAAGACACCATAGAGGGTGGTAAGTCAGGTTAATAGAACTGTCAGCCATGGTGGATGGTGATGGAATATGTATAGGTGTGAGAATATGTACTGGCTTATGGAACAATGGGAAATTTAAGAATTCTGGCTGTTAACAAGTGCCCTAGAGCTCTGAAAGAGAAAATGCTCGTCTTAGTTTATGCAACTATTAAACAAGGGAACACTGGAAAAGCAAATAAGCCTTCATGGAAATGTTTTAAAAAGACTGTTAACTTCACCTGGAGGATAGACTTTGCTAAGTATCAGGCCTGAGACTTGATTATAAGGGTTTCAGAGTTAGGTTGAAGGCTGAATTCACAGACCCAGCAAGTCTTCTGTAATAAATTTAGATCCGTGATAAGAGAAGAATAGAACGCTGAAATCCAGGATGGGAATATTGGGCAGGTGTGTTTGAATCCCAAGATTTCCTTAAACCTTCTATGCTGAAAAATTGCCTTTTACTAAAAAAAGAGAATCGTCTCTCATTGCATAAAGACCATGCAAGGACTTAACTCAAGGTTAATGTTAGCCAACAGGATAATTAACCTTCTCAAGATCTGCTCCTCCTTTCATTGTTCTCAGTCAATAGTTAATGTTAACATGGTCAGAATGAAAAAGTTTAAGAGGGACACAATCAGAGGCCAGTACAGCATGCCTCAGGATAGATACGGAGGGTCCAGCACAAGGTATGTTTGATGGAAGATAGTTTATTTGTATGAGGGCACTCTTCACTGTTTTAGGATTTACTACTCCTGCAAGAATACCTAGTATACTTCTGAAACTGGTCCTTGATGCAGAGAAACAATGATGGTCTACAAAGAAATGAAGGAGAGATGACAGAATAGCTTTAGCAGATAGGAATGGAAGATTTCAGAATAGTTGAGGCTCATAGAGGTAAAGTGGATACAAATTATTAGAGGTAATAATTGCAGCCATGAAATTAAAAGATGCTTACTCCTTGGAAGGAAAGTTATGACCAACCTAGACACCATATTAGAAAGCAGAGGCATTACTTTGCCAACAAAGGTCCATTTAGTCAAGGTTATGGTTTTTCCTATGGTCATGTATGGATGTGAGAGTTGGACTGTGAGGAAAGCTGAGCATGGATGAATTGATGGTTTTGAACTGTGGTGTTGGAGAAGACTCTTGAGAGTCCCTTGGACTGCAAGGAGATCCAACCAGTCCATTCTAAAGGAGATCAGTCCTGGGATTTCTTTGGAAGGAATGATGCTAAAGCTGAAATTCCAGTACTTTGGCCACCTCATGCAAAGAGTTGACTCATTGGAAAAGACCCTGATGCTGGAAGGGATTGAGGGCAGGAGGAGAAGGGGATGACAGAAGATGAGATGGTTGGATGGGATCACCAACTCAATGGACATGCGTTTAGGTGAACTCCGGGAGTTGGTGATGGACAGCGGGGCCTGGTGTGCTGCAGTTCATGGAGTCGCAAAGAGAGAGACACGACTGAGCAACTGCACGGAACTGAATTCAACAAAAAAAGATTACAAACTTTTTTAACGTACAAGGAAAGCATATATCAGCTACTACAATGGAAAATCACTCTTCCTTACCCAGTTTCCAAACATAAACCAGTTGTTGAACACTAGAATCTACTGAGTGAAAGATCATATCTGTTCAAGACACAGTTTCACAAAACAGCAGCCTATAAAAGTAAGTTTTTAATTTATTTTTAATTAGAGGATTATAGCTTTACAATATTGTTTTGGTTTCTGCCACATATCAGCATGAATCAGCCATCAGTTCAGTTCAGTCGCTCAGTCGTGTCCAACTCTCTGCGACCCCATGAATCGCAGCACGCCAGGCCTCCCTGTCCATCACCAACTACCGGACTTCACTCAGACTCACGTCCATTGAGTCAGTGATGCCATCCAGCCATCTCATCCTCTGTTGTCCCCTTCTCCTCCTGCCCCCAATCCCTCCCAGCATCAGAGTCTTTTCCAATGAGTCAACTGTTCGAATGAGGAGGCCAAAGTACTGGAGTTTCAGCTTCAGCATCATTCCTTCCAAAGAAATCCCAGGGCTGATCTCCTTCAGAATGGACTGGTTGGATCTCCTTGCAGTCCAAGGGACTCTCAAGAGTCTTCTCCAACACCACAGTTCAAAAGCATCAATTCTTTGGTGCTCAGCCTTCTTTACAGTCCAACTCTCACATCCATACATGACCACAGGAAAAACCATAGCCTTGACTAGATTAACCTTTCTTGGCAAAGTAATGTCTCTGCTTTTGAATATATATGCATATCCCCTCACTCTTTAACCTCCCTCATACCTCCCATCCCATCCCAACCCTCTAGATTGTCACAGAACAGTGGGTTTGAGCTCCCTGCATCACAAAGCAAATTTCTCCTGCTATCTAATTTTACATATTGTAATGCATATGTTTCAATGTTGCTCTCTCAGTTGATCCCACCCTCTCCTTCTGCTACTGTGTTCACAAGTCTGTTTTCTATATCTGCATCTCATCACTGCACTGCAGATAGGTTCATCAGTTCCAACTTTCTATATTCCATATACATGAATTAATATATGATATTTGTCTTTCTCTTTCTGACTTACTTCACTCTGTGTGATAGGCTCTAGGTTCATCCACCACATTAGAGTGACTCAAATATGTTCCTTTTTATGGCTGAGTAATATTCCATTGTGTACATGTACCACAACTTTATTCATTCATTTGCCAATGGACATCTAGATTGCTTCCATGCCCCAGCTGCTGTAAATAGTTCTGTGATGAACACTGGGGTGCATGTGTCTCTTTCAGTTATGGTTGTCTCAGGGTATGTTTCTAGTAGTGGGATTGCTGGGTCGTATGGTAGTTTTATTCCTAATTTTTTAAGGAATCTCCATACACAGTGGCTGTATCAATTTGCATTCCCATCAACAGTGCAAGAGGTTTCCGTTTTCTCCACATCCTCTCCAGCTTTTATTCTTTGTAATTATTTTTGATGATGGCCACTCTGACTGGTGTTAGATGATACCTCATTGTAGTTTTGATTTGTATTTCTCTAGTAATGAGCTATGTTGAGCATCTTTTCATGAGTTTATTAGCCATCTGTATGTCTTTTTTGGAGTAATATCTGTTTCGGCAATCTGCCCACTTTTTGATTGAGTTATTTGTTTTTCAAGTATTGAGCTGAATGAGCTGTTTGTATATTTTGGAGGTTAATGCTTTGTCAATTTTTTCATTTGCTATTATTTTCTCCCATTCTGAGGGTTGTCTTTTCACTAGGAATAAGCCTACCTAAAGAGACAAAAGACCTATATGCAGAAAACTTTAAGACATTGATTAATGAAATCAAGGATGACACAAACATATTGAAAGATATTCTGTGTTCCTGGATTGGAAAAATCAATATTGTGAAAATGACTATACGATTCAAAGTAATAGATAGATTCAATGCAATCACTATCAAACTACCAATGATATTTTTCACAAAACTGGAAGAAAAAATTCATAATTTGTATGGAAGCA
This sequence comes from Bos javanicus, assembly GCF_032452875.1. Lineage (NCBI taxonomy): Eukaryota > Metazoa > Chordata > Mammalia > Artiodactyla > Bovidae > Bos > Bos javanicus. Next base: position 107,924,186 of record NC_083873.1, read on the forward strand.
CAAAAGACCCTGAATAGCCAAAGTAACCTTGAGAAGAAAAAAATGGAGCTGGAAGAATTAACAGATCTGAATTTAGACTGTACTACAAAGTTACAGCCATCAAGACAGTATGGTATTGGCACAAAAACAGAAATATATTGTTCTAATGGAACAAGATAGAAAGCCCAGAGATAAACCCACATACCTATCTTTGACAAAGGAGGCAAGAATATAAAACAGAGTAGATAGTCTTTTCAATAAATGGTGCTGGGAAAACTGGACAGCTCTCTGTAAAAGAATGAAATTAAAACACTTCCTAACACCATGCACAAAAATAAACTCAAAATGGATTAATGACCTAAATGTAAGACCAGAAACTATAAAACTCTTAGAGGAAAATATAGGCAGAACACTCTTTGACGTAAATCATAGCAAGATCTTCTATGACCCACCTTTCACAGTAATGGAAATAAAAGCAAAAATAAACATAAAAGTGAAAGTGAAGTCGCTCAGTGTGTCCAACTCTTTGTGGCCCCATGGACTGTAACCCACCAGGCTCTTCCATCCATGGGATTTTACAGGAATGGGTTGCCGTTTTCTTCTACAGGGGGTCTTCCTGACCCAGGGATTGAACCCAGGTCCCCCACATTGTAGGTAGAGGTTTTACCATCTGAGCCACCAGGGAAGCAAGTGGGACCTAATTAAAAGCTATTGCACAGCAAAAGAAACTAAACATATTTTTTTAATTGAGGAAAAATTATCTGGATGTTGATAAGGCCATTGGATACAGGATTTGAATTACCACTGGTAAAATAGAAATGAAGACAGCCTCGTTACTTCTTTTAGAGTGTGGATGTACAGACTTTTGACCCAAATGTGTGCCATCTCAGTTTCTGAAATGATTGGGTCATTTCCTCAGCCTCATAGCACAATCCACATGGATATATTTAGCAGCTGGCAAAACCATCATCGTGTTCCTTCATCTGTGGATGAAGAGCTATTATGCTATAAAAGTCCAAATAGAAGCTTGTAAAACTGTCTGCATCCCTCATTTACAGAAAGTCAAAAGTGCTGGTGCATCCTAGATGAAGTTGCACGGATAATGCCATCTTCAAAAACTTAAATGATGTAGCAGTGGTGGGCTTCATTATATCCTGCTTAATTCACTGATATAGGATGTATGAGTTTAAAAAAAAAAAAAAGATGGATTTTGACAGATGATGGCAAGCTTTCATAAATATAACAAAATGGTAGTGACAGTTTCTGTGTTTGGAGATATACCTTTTCTAAAAGAAATCACCATTCTATATATGACCTTAGAAACTATAGAACTAGTTACTGATTTGGGAAAACTATTTGTTTCAATACCTATCAGGAAGTCAAATCAGCTGTTGATAGCAGTCACTTGGAAAGACAGCAGTACACCTTTACAGCCTTGCCTCAGGGTTATGTTAATCTCTTGCTCTGTAGGTCAATGGGACCTTGATCCTCTATACACATTGCCTTGCATGAAACTATTCTCTATACAGAGATCAGCAAACTTTTACTGTAGAAAGTCAAATAGGAAATTTTTGAAGCTTTGCAGACCATGTTTCCCTGGTGGTTCAGACAGTATAGAATCCACCTGCAACTCATGAGACCTGGGTTTGATCCCTGGGTTGGGAAGATTCCCTGGAGGAGGGTGTGGCAACCCACTCCAGTATTCTTGTCTGGAGAATCCCATGGACAGAGGAGCCTGGCAGGGGCAGTCCATTGGGTTGCAAAGAGTTGGACATGACTGAGTGACTAAGCACACACACAGACCATGCGATCTTTGTCACAACTCCTAAAATCTTCCATTGAGCAGTCACAGACGTCATGTAAATAAATGAGAATGATGGTGTCCTGATAAAACTTTATAAATGAAAGCAGATGACAGGCTGCGTTTGGCTTGGAAGTTGTAGTTTTTTTACCTCTGTACTACACCGACTGCATCATATTAATTTGACCTGGAGATTGTGAAATGTCAAGCACTCTGGAAATACTGGAAAGATACCTATGTATCAAGGGAATGTTAACCCCTAAAAAGTTTTGGTTAACTGACATATCTGTGAAGTTTTTAGAGGTTTGAGAACTTGGGTAAAACTGAGGCATTTCTTATAAACTAAATTTCAGGGTATTTGCCCTGGACTTTCTAGCACTAAGAAACTGGGACCGTGCTTGGATGGTCATTTTGAGTTTTAAAGATATTAATACCATGCACCATTTTAGTAATATAACTCAGAATCAGTTCTGAGACATTCATTAAGATGTCAGCTTTGAGTGTGATTCGAACAATAGAGCCTTCTCTAGTAAGTTCAGGAAGTGCTTCAGTTTGGATGCAGTCAAGAAACTGAAGGTATTTATGTGTTATCCATGGTAATATTGACACAAAATATTGACACTCTGTCAAACTTCTGAAGACAGGCAGTGTTTTTTGTACCAGAGCACCATTTGGTTTTGCATGGCAAATACAACAAGTCACTGTATCTTAATAGAAAGTCTATAATAGACCAAGAGACATCTAGTGAGTATGCAGTGTGTATGCTCATATGTGAGTTCACATAAAATATCCTTTATTCTCTACAGTGAGTCCCTTATGAGCTAATTATTTTCAGGAGAGTACAGCATTAATCCATCATATTATGGAAGTGGTACTGTGTGAGCTGGGCATGAGTATGGCAGGAGAGTACAAATAATTTGTACAAATGGCTGTACTATATATTTATATCACTGACTCTCATGGCCAATCCTCTCCTCGGCTCATCATGTGACCCTATTGAGGGTTCCCAGGTACCAGCTGCCTAGAAGAATATCCTGAAACTGGTTCATTAATGGGTCTACTCCATATGTTGGTATGAACAGAAAATATACAATTTTTGAAGTACAATCCCAATTATGTGTGTATATATACATATACATATATATATGAAATACAGTGGTGATGGCCATTCCTCCCCAGTGGGCAGATCCATGGCAGTACATCTGTTCTTCAGCTTGGTGGGGAAGTGATTACAGATAAGAATACACACAGAGATACTTGACCAATGGTAAATGACTTAGCCTGAAAAAGACTGGAAATTGAGGATAACAAAATAAGAAAATTATCAGGAAGACACTAGGGGATAGACCTGTGAGCCCAAAAGGTGTAAATCTTTTATCTCAAGCGACACCCACTAGAAAGAGTGTTCATCTCAGCAGAAATGCTAACCAACCAGATAAACAGGATGAGCTCATACAGTTAGAGTGTAGCCACCTGCCCTTATTGCTCATCCCAGAGAGCAATCTACCCAGAGAGTGAGCATCCATGATGGTAGGAATGGTGGTCATTCACGGCCATGGGGTTGCAAAGACATGGACACAGCTGAGCTACTAATATACATGGCTGCAACATTACAGGCTTCCTTGACCAAGGCTATAATGATTATCCTGCTAATGTTAAATCTATCATTAGTAAAGTTAGAAATCAAGCCCTTGCTATGCTAATATATAATTATAAGACAAATTAGCCACTTAGAGACAAATTACATAAGAACTCTATCACTTGAATAGGGCTGGCAACTTGTCCTTACAAGAATTGGTGTATTTTCTGGATATGGGTTGGTCATCCCTGAGCATATTATTGAGATATTATATTCATTCCTTTTTCATCAAATGTTTCTGTGTATTACTGATTTGGTTACACCATATTAAGAAAAACTGGGTGTTTTTTTTTTTCCCCATGGACTTTATCTGGCCACTGGAATAGACTTGGTTTCAACAAGAATAGACTGAAAGTACCAATGGATTAAGTATGTAGAAGCAACATTCAACTAATTATTAACAGAAGTTGGGTGTTTAACAACATCAGTTCCCTTGTTTCTTGGGTAGGAGAATCTTGAGGTGTGTCCTTTGCAGTTTTCCAGAGGTCTCTAGCAAGACTGAGATCCTGTGACACACGATGGTATCCAGTTAATTAGCAGAATTTTACTGACTTTCTTCCCTTTCTTATCTTACTTTGCCACCCACCTCCTTCCATGATTTCTGGCGTCACATCACAAATAAACCACTTGCATTCAACTCCTTGTCTCAATATTTTTCTTCTCAAGAATTCCTAACTTAATACATTTGTATTTAGAAAATTGTCCATAAAGCCAAACTAGTTAAACGCATTTGTAGAATTTTTTTTCAAAACATCCGTATTTATTCATTGGACAAATATTTTGGGGGTGTATTTTATGCATGTCATATATCTCTGATCTTAAGAAAAGCACAGACTAATGACTTGAGAGACAAATAAAGCAAAATTAGAATGCTACATGACAAATCCTTAAATAGAGAATTACAGGAGCCACAACAACAGTGAGGCAGAGAGAGAGCTTACTTCAGAATTAGTTCAGAGATCAGGGTATCCTAGTTGATGCTGTTGTAGAGTGAAGCTTCTCAATAAATAAGGAGGTTGGGAAGGCTAATTTAGCTTTTAGGACTTAATGGGACACAAATTATGGAAGAACATTTTGGGCCAAAGGAGTAGCATATGAAAAAGTGCATAAAGGTGTCCAGAGGAGAAAAGAAACTATACTCCTGTTCTTTTCATTTACTTATTTCTTTAGAGACAAGGAGGGTCATTGAAGGATTTATTATTTTAATACCTTATTTTTGTGCCTTTGAATCATGCTCGGTCAACATTTATACAAGAAAAAGTAGAGTTTCCAAACTGACTTAGTGAATATATTTTGAGCCTGCTAGAGTTGGTTTTTTTTTTTTTTAGTAATAAATATTTTATATGGTGAATATGAGACCAGGAAGATAAATGCTCCTAATGGTAAATACATATCTGCAACTCCTATCTCTCAGTGGTATCATTTGATTCTAGGACCTAAAGAACAACATACTTTTGATCACTTCTGTTAAAACCAGCGTTATCACATGCATTGTGTAAAACAGGTGTGTGTGTGTGTGTGTGTGTATGTGTGTGTGTGTTAGTGATGGTGATGGTGTTAGTGGAGGGTGTTCCCTGACTAGACTAGAAATACAAAGTCTCCTCAATTCTTCCACCTCCCCAGGAAATGTTGGGACAGATTATTCCTCACTTCTTGCCACTCATCACTCACTACTCTCTGAAGCCTGGAAGATGGTACTGGCGTGTGTGAAAGCTACATATTTGTTGGCTATTGGTATTTGTTGATTACTGACGAAAGTTGGTAATGCATGTTATGCCCTTTGTCTTTCTTTTTTCGAATACAATCCAAATGTACATCAACTGGTGAACAAATAAACAAAATGTGTTTGTTTGTTTTTTCCACACAATGGAATACTACTCAGCAATAAAAAGAAATATTGACATATGCTACAGTGTGGATAAATCTTGAAAATATTATCATATATAGAAGAAGCCACACACAAAAGACCACATACTGTACTTGCTTTGGCAGCACATATACTAAAAATTGAAACAATACAGAGAAAACTAACATGGCCCCCACAAAAGGAAAGCATGCAAATTCATAAACCACTCCATATTTTTCATGACAATTGCAAAAATAATGTAATATGTCAATGCATCAAAATGACACATTTTACATCTTAAATTTAGTGTTACACATCAAGTGTATTTAATTTTAAAAAGACCACTTACTGTATTATTCCATTTTATGAAATGTCAAGAATAGGCAAATCTTCAGAGATAGAAAGTGATTCAGCTAGGACTGTGGGTATACGTGAAAGGTGGGTTTGAGAGGTAAAGGCTAATAAGCATTGAATCTCTTCTGAGAGTGATGAAAACATTTTAAAATTAGAGCACATTGTGCCTTTTGTCTTTCTTTAAAGGAATCTATCCATAAGCTGAACACATTTCCCAATCTCCTGTTGTGATGTATAAGGTTCCTACTGTCCTCTTGAAGGTCCATCTGTAACAGGGCTCAGTTCCTAGAAGAGGAATTGAGAATCCTTATTCTGACTTCAGAGACAATACTTTGTCAAAAAAGGTCCATCTAGTCAAGGCTATGGTTTTTCCAGTGGTCGTGTATGGATGTGAGAGTTGGACTGTGAAGAAAGCTGAGCACCGAAGAATTGATGCTTTGAACTGTGGTGTTGGAGAAGACTCTAGAGAGTCCCTTGGACTGCAAGGAGATCCAACCAGTCCATCCTAAAGATTAGTCCTAGGTGTTCTTTGGAAGAACTGATGCTGAAGCTGAAACTCCAGTACTTTGGCCACCTCATGTGAAGAGTTGACCCATTGGAAAAGACACTGATGCTAGGAGGGATTGGGGGCAGGAGGAGAAGGGGACGACAGAGGATGAGATGGCTGGATAGCATCACCAAGTCGATGGACATGAGTTTGAGTGAACTCCAGAAGTTGGTGATTGACAGGGAGGCCTGGTGTGCTGTGATTCATGGGGTCACAAGGAGTCGGACACGACTGAGCAACTGAACTGAACTGAACTGAACTGATTCTGACTTCAAGGTCAGGCTTCTAACAGTTATATATAAGAAATAAAGTGGATTATGTGTTTTAATGTTTACCCAGTTCCTATATGTTGGAGGGTCTATAATCTGGTGGGCAGGAAGGCAAAATTATTAGGTTCCTCCAAATTTCAGCAGGTTTTCTTTCTTCTGATGGTTACAAGAACACTTTGTTTTCCTTAGCACAAGGCATATTATATCTGGAGCTGAAACCAATCGGCTGGAGCTGAAAGTTATTGTGGGTAGCATGCAGTGAATGGCTCAATTCATAGGAAACTCAGGTCTAGATATTTTAAGTGATTTTCTAAGGTCATATATATACTTGGAGGAAGAACTATGGCAAGAATTGAAGTCTACTGATACTTCAGGCTATTTTTCATATACTCTGACTTCTCAAAAAATATGTACTTAATAAATAAATGTAACACTAAAAATATAGTAACATTCCCTGGTTTGTCAGATGGTAAAGAGTCTGCTTTCAATACAGGAGATCTGGGTTCAATTCCTGGGTCAGGAAGATCCCTTTGAGAAGGAAATGGCAACTCACTCCAATATTATTGCCTGGAAAATCCAATGGATAGAGGAAGCTGGCAGGCCCCTGTCCACAAGGATGCAAAGAGTCGGACATGACTGAGTGACTAAGCATATACATTAGCTTACATTACAGGATACTGTCATATGAATGCATTAGACCTTAAGAGAATAATTTTAGTACTAATTTCACTTCCAAAACACTTTCTGGAGTTCAATGTAAGCAGTATTATACTTCATAACTGTCTCTTGATAATAAAGGGAATTAAAGTGGACGCAATTGAGTATTACTCAGCCATTAAAAAGAATACATGTGAATCAGTTCTAATGAAGTGGATGAAACTGGAGCCTATTATACAGAGTGAAGTAAGCCAGAAAGAAAGACACCAATACAGTATACTAATGCATATATATGGAATTTAGAAAGACGGTAACAATAACCCTGTATGTGAGATGGCAAAAGAGACACAGATGTATGGAATAGTCTTTTGGGCTCTGTGGGAGAGGGTGAGGGGGGGATGATTTGGGAGAATGGCATGGAAACATGTATAATATCATATATGAAATGAATTGCCAGTCCAGGTTCGATGCATGATACTGGATGCTTGGGACTGGTGCACTGAGATGACCCAGAGGGATGGTACAGGGTGGGAGGAGGGAGGGGGGTTCAGGATGGGGAACATGTGTATACCTGTGGCAGATCCATGTTGATGTATGGCAAAACCAATACAATATTGTAAAGTAATTAACCTCTAATTAACATAAATAAATTTATATTTTTTAAAAAATAAATAAAGTGGACTTACAAAAAAGGAGCAAAAAAAAGTGGACTATTTCATCAAATGATTCATATTTATTTGGGAAAACCAGCCTGCAAACAAACCAGCACGTTACCAAAGATACAGCACTGGTTACAGAGGAGTTTCAGGGGTAGATCAGGCAATCAGAAGTGGATAGACAGGGGAATCTCTCTAGAGAAACTGAAAAGGCATTGCAGATACTTAAGCCTATCTGTAGAGGTGGATAGATGGCTAAAGGCATGTTAGTAGACAGGATAGATAGAAGCCAGGGAGCAGGGGTGGGAAGGTCTGTGGGAACAGGGAAAAAACAGGAAGAAAATGAGTGAGTGGGTGTCCTTGAGCTCCCCAGGTAAGGTGAGATGAAGAGATTTATTACTCAGTCAGCTGTGTACACATATGTAAAAAGGAATCACTTGGTGTACATGACTTTTTTAATTAATTTTTTATTGGTGCATAGTCGCTTCACAATTTTATGCTAGCTTCTGCTGTACAGCAAAGTGAATCAGCTGTATGTAGACACATACCCTTCTCCTTTAGACTTCCTTCCCATTTAGGTCACCGCAGAGCTCTGATTAGAGTTCCCTGTGCTACGCAGTAGATTCTCATTAGTTGCCTATTTTATACATAGTGAATATACATCAATTCTAATCTCCCAGTTCATCCCACCTCCTTCCCCTCTGCCTTGGTGACAATTTGTTCTCTACATCTTGTATCTTCTATTTCTGCTTTGCAAATAAGATTTCTTATATCATTTTTCTAGATTCCACATATATGCATTAATATGTAGTATTTGATTTTTTTCTTTCTGACATGCTTCAGTCTGTATGACAGTTTCCAGATCCATCCACATCTCCACAAATGATCCAGCTCCATTCCTTTTTAGGGCTGAGTAATATCCCATTGGATACATGTACCACACATTCTTTATCCATTCATCTGTTGATGGACGTTTAGGCTGCTTTCATGTCCTGGCTATTGTAAATAGTGCTGCAATGAATATTAGGTTGCATGTGTCTTTTTGAATTACAGTTTTCTCTGGGTGTATGCTGAGTAGTGGGGTTTCTGGTCTCATAATATTTACCCTGGGTTTAAAATGTATATTAGCTCTCCCATATCTTCTAAAGCTTGCCAGTGTTTAGGTTTACTCCATTTCCCATCAGTATACAATATTTGAATCAAAAGGCAGCTTCTCTTTATCCTATATAATTCTCCTCCTCCTTTCCATCACCTCCCTTTAACACTTTCATCATAGTTTTCTTACAAATGTTGCTTCTCTTCCCTTAATTTCCCACAAGACTCAACCAAGTTGACCTTTACTACACAGTTCAAACATAACCTCATAAATAAGCTTTATCTGTTTCTTCCTCCTATGAACTCTTCTAACATGTAGCTATAATGTATGTGTACTTGTGTGGGTATTTTTAGATTTATTATTCCCACTAAATTTTTCATTTCTCAAAGGAAAGACCCAAGTAATTTAAATCTGTATTTGTCAGAGCAGCTAATGGGCAGACTGTCCAAGACTTGTGACTTCCGTATGAAGGTTTTACTTCCTCTTGACAATAGAGTTGAGGCTTTAAGTGCACTTCATTATGGAGAGGCACCATTTTGGATTCAATGCATGGGAGAAAAACATAACGTCTTTGCTTTTTTTCTAGAAACAGATGAAAGAGGGAGGGATGACAATTTAATCGTTCCTCATGATATTAACACAGTTGTATTAGTAACAGTAATATCAACAACTAACATTAATATAGCCTCTTTCCATCTTAAGAGCTATGTGGTTGCAAACACTACCTCATATGGAGTTTCAAAATGACCTAGACACATGAGAGTTATAATTTTTAAAGATAGAAACAGGCATCTCAAATGTGCCAAATGGTTTGTTTACAAAAGAATCATTCTTCATCAAGAACCTAAATCAAATCCTCTGACTCCAGTATGGTAAAACAAACTACCTTTCCCCCCGCAAACTACCTCCCCCCCAAAAGATAAATAAAGCTATTTTACCAAAGCATTTCAGATTTTATTCCCATTTTCATGATACAAAAACATCCAGATAAACTCAAAATTGTATATTTTTCTATTTTTAAAAAGGAATCTTATTTAGAAGATTAAAAATCTTTATAACAACTTACTTTTTATGAGGATCTATTCTGTATCATTTACTAAGCATCACTCCTAGAAACTATCATTATTTTCATTTTATAGATGAAAAAGCTGAGTCACTTGTTCGTTGCTTCAAAGCTGATAGGTGCCAGATCTGAAGCTACAATCAAGTGTTCTGAATCTAAGCCTAAACTAATTTCAAAATATCTCACCAAATGAAAGTAAGATAAAGAAAGCACAGAAAGAAAATAAAAGAGAAATAAGAAAGGTGTGTAGAAGGCACAAATGTGAGTGTGTAGAGACTCACTTTTTTTTTTTAAATTTTATTTTTAAACTTTACATAATTGTATTAGTTTTGCCAAATATCAAAATGAATCCACCACAGGTATACATGTGTTCCCCATCCTGAACCCTCCTCCCTCCTCCCTCCCCATACCATCCCTCTGGGTCGTCCCAGTGCACTAGCCCCAAGCATCCAGTATCGTGCATCGAACCTGGACTGGCATCTCATTTCATACATGATATTTTACATGTTTCAATGCCATTCTCCCAAATCTTCCCACCCTCTCCCTCTCCCATAGAGTCCATAAGACTGTTCTATACATCAGCGTCTCTTTTGCTGTCTCCTACACAGGGTTATTGTTACCATCTTTCTAAATTTCATATATATGCATTATTACACTGTATTGGTGTTTTTCCTTCTGGCTTACTTCACTCTATAATAGGCTCCAGGTTCATCCACCTCATTAGAACTGATTCAAATGTATTCTTTTTAATGGCTGAGTAATACTCCATTGTGTATATGTACCACTGCTTTCTTATCCATTCATCTGCTGATGGGCATCTAGGTTGCTTCCATGTCCTGGCTATTATAAACAGTGCTGCGATGAACACTGGGGTACACGTGTCTCTTTCCCTTCTGGTTTCCTCAGTGTGTATGCTCAGCAGTGGGATTGCTGGATCATAAGGCAGTTCTATTTCCAGTTTTTTAAGGAATCTCCACACTGTTCTCCACAGTGGCTGTACTAGTTTGCATTCCCACCAACAGTGTAAGAGGGTTCCCTTTTCTCCACACCCTCTCCAGCATTTATTATTTGTAGACATTTGGATCACAGCCATTCTGACTGGTGTGAAATGGTACCTCATAGTGGTTTTGATTTGCATTTCTCTGATAATGAGTGATGTTGAGCATCTTTTCATGTGTTTGTTAGCCCTCTGTATGTCTTCTTTGGAGAAATGTCTATTTAGTTCTTTGGCCCATTTTTTGATTGGGTCTTTTATTTTTCTGGAGTTGAGCTGTAGGAGTTGCTTGTAAATTTTTGAGATTAGTTGTTTGTCAGTTGCTTCATTTGCTATTATTTTCTCCCATTCTGAAGGTTGTCTTTTCACCTTGCTCATAGTTTCCTTTGATGTGCAGAAGCTTTTAAGGTTAATTAGGTCCCATTTGTTTATTTTTGCTTTTATTTCCAATATTCTGGGAGGTGGGTCATAGAGGATCCTGCTGTGATGTATGTCGGAGAGTGTTTTGCCTATGTTCTCCTCTAGGAGTTTTATAGTTTCTGGTCTTACGTTGAGATCTTTAATCCATTTTGAGTTTATTTTTGTGTATGGTGTTAGAAAGTGTTCTAGTTTCATTCTTTTACAAGTGGTTGACCAGATTTCCCAGCACCACTTGTTAAAGAGATTGTCTTTAATCCCTTGTATATTCTTGCCTCCTTTGTCAAAGATAAGGTGTCCATATGTGCGTGGATTTATCTCTGGGCTTTCTATTTTGTTCCATTGATCTGTATTTCTGTCTTTGTGCCAGTACCATACTGTCTTGATAACTGTGGCTTTGTAGTAGAGCCTGAATGTAGAACAGCACTCAGTAGACAGAACATCTATGACTTCCCTAGTAGGAGCAAAAATGATTTTCAGGAAATGCCAACTGAAACATTGATGCCAAAGCTAAGCTTATGGAAATTCCTGCCTGAGTAGATCCTTGTATTATTTTTATTTGATTCTTCTTCTTGGGACATGTAGGGTTATTTCCAAATTCATTACCTTTCAGTAACAAACTATATTCTTATAGAAATACTCTAGTAAATGTCTTTCAGGATCATGTAATTCCTTTAGGGGTTGTATGGGGAAACCCTCTGCCTACTTGATTTACAAAACGCAGATGGTTAGTAATACTTGAGTTGTTATTGATGCCTCCTGACATCTTTCTCAGCACCCTTAAAGAGAGTGGCATAATTCTTTAAGACATAATATTACACTTAGGAATTGCTTTAAAAGATCATCAATCTTTTGTGCATGACTCTGAACACTCAGCTAGTGTTAAATAAACCATGACTAGAAATGAAATTCAAAATACTTTGAGTGATTTCTGCAAAATGCTCTCCATTTGCCAATTATGTCCTACCATATTTCATCTTATCAGTTATTCATTATTCTTGACTAAAAATACAGTTATGACAAACAGTATATCTCAGAGGAAGTTTCATGATTTTCCAAAGAAATACGATCAATATGTCCCAGCCAAGCCATCCTTTATACTTTGCACTTGGTGGAAATAACATTGTGAGTGATGATGATGGTGACTTTATTTGCAGGTGTTGATGAATTTGGCTATTAGGAATATAAATATAACTGAAAGGAATATCAAAACAAAATGGCATAGTTATCAAAAAGATGTCTGCTAAACATGGATTGGACTTTTGCCAGGAGGAATGGCAATCAGTGAAGGATTCTTTCCTTTTTATATAATTTGTAATAAAGAAAATACATTCAAAATTCAATCAGCAAGAAGAGGCACTAGACTCCCCACCCTCTACCTTCCAGAAACAGATTGAAAAGTACCCGAAGGTTTGAACTTTAAATCATCTACTTGTTTTATGAAAATAACTATGATACATGGTCAAGGAAATGAAATCGTTATGTATTCTGATCTGAGGTCTTCTAGGATGTTCTGTTCTTGTACATTACTTAACTTCTCTGACCCTCAGTTTCTTGGGTATTTAAATCAGTGCTTCAAGTATCAAATAAGGTACAAACATAAAAATATTTTTAAATATAAAGAGCTCTTCAAATATAAGGAATCACTCTTTATATTCCCTGGAGAAAAAGAATTTTCCTAGTGCTAAAATAAGGTTAAAATTAAAACCATGTATTATTCATGTATATAAGCTATAAAACTATATTAACACAAATGCACCAATATAGTTTACAAAGTAAAAAAAGTCATTTAAATTAATAGATTTATGAAATTAATTAGCAGCAATTATATATCATCATATATCACTACTATAAGCAATATGCTGTAACTAACAACTGCAGTTTGAGGTATTCAACACTTTCATAAAATTATCCTCACATCTTCCATCCTGCTGTGTCTCTGTGATGCTTCCAGCAGCTTTTCTGGCATTCAAACTTATAAGCCATTTTAAGTTGAAGATTCTCTAGCTTTCCCAGGTATGGCCAGCTCAGTCTTAAAGTGATCCCAGTACCTTTTTCTACAGAGAAGATCAAGAACACTTTGATTAGAATCTAAGCCTTCAAAGCTTACAGAAGAGCATGTGTTCTGAGGATGATGGTTGGGGAAGATGCCTGAAATAAAAATCTGATGAAAGGGAGAATACAGTCATAGGTCATAGTGTGTAAATATGTGTACCATTGTTTTGACATGAAAATATCCAGACAGCCACACTCTAGAGGTTCTCTTCTACCAACACTGCCAACAAAACCTTCAGGCCATATAGCTTTATCCTAACCATCATCATAACTTGTATCAGCCATGATAATATGGGTGGATAATGTATTTGTATGTCACTAATGTGCTAAGTCACTTCAGTCATGTCCAACTCTTTGCAACCCTATTGACTATAGCCCACCAGGTTCCTCTGTCCATGGGATTCTCCCACATTAAATCTTATTTTCTGTTTCAATTACTCAACTTTGAAGCAAAATTAAATTTGCAAGTGATTTCAAAGTATATATGAGCATTATTTTAATGCTGTCATGTGTCTCAAATATATTCTTCATTCTGAAAAAAAAAAAAAAAAGTGAAAGTTAGTCACCCAGTCATGCCCAAGTCTTTGCCATCGCATGGACTACATCCCACCAGGTTACTCTGTCCATGGAATTCTCCAGGCAAGAGTACTGGAGTGGGTTGCCATTTCCTTCTCCAGGGGATCTTCCCGACCCAGGGATCAAACCCATGTCTCTTATGTCTCCTGCATTGGCAGGAGGGTTTCTTTACCAACTGAGACACCAAGGAAGCCTTCTTTCTCATGTTTCTCATTTGGAATTTTATTTATTATTTAATTTTATAAATAGCACAGTGATAAATAAAGCTTGGGCATGGATATTTTATTAGGTATAGTAAAATTTTCTTAACATAGATTTTTCTAAATGATGATAGCAATAACTAAAGCAGCCTATTCTAAATCGGTACTGAGCACTTCATATGAATTATTTGACTGATACATGTCACAATTTTGCGAGATTATGTTAATATTTGATCATTTTAAATCAAACAATAGTTGATTTGCAATGTTATATTAATTTCAGGAGTATAGCAAAGTGATTCAGTTACACACACACACACACACACACACACATAGACATATTCTTCTTCAAGTTATTTTCCAATGTAGGCTATTTGAAAATATTGCGTATAATCCCCTGTGATATATAGTAGGTCCTTGTTGTTTCCCAAACTCCTAATTTATCCCTCCCCTGCTCCCTTTCCCTTTTAGTAATTATAAATTTATTTTCTATGTCTGTGACTCTATTTCTGCTTTGTAAATAGATTCCTTTGTATCATTTTTAAAAAAATATTTCACTATGTTATATGGTATTTGTCTTTGTCTACTTTACTTCATTTAGTATAACCTCTAATCCATCCATGTTGCTGCAAATTTAGGTTGCCTGCATGTATTGGTTATTATATAAATAGTGCTGCAATGAACACTGAGGTGCTCGTATCTTTTTGAGCTATCATCTTCTCTGTATACATGCCCAGGAATGGGATTGCAGCATCAAATAGTAGTTCTATTTTTAGTTTTTCAGGAACCTCCATACCGTGTCCATAGTGGCTATTACAATTTTACATTCTGACAAATGGAGTGAGAAGGTTCTCCTTCCTCCACACCCTCTCCAGCATTTATTATTTATAGACTTTTTGATGATAACCATTCTGACAGATGAGGAGATAACTCTCTGCACTTTGGATTTGCATTTCTCTAATAATTAGTGATGTTGAGCATCTTTTCATGTGTGTTTGGCCTTCTGCATGTCTTCTTTGGAGAAAGGTTTAGTTAGGTTTCCTGCCCGTTTTTCAATTGAATTGCTTTTGGTGGGTCTTTTTTTTTTTTTTTTTGGTATTGAGCTGAATGAGCTACTTGCATATTTTGGAGATTAGTTCCTTGTTGGTTGCAAATATTTTCTCTCATTCTGTAGGTTGTCTGCTTGTGTGGTTTATGGTTTCTTTTTCTGTGCAAAATCTTTTTAGGTTAGAAAACTAATCAGGAAGGCCAAGTGTGCTATTAGCGAGTAAATGGAAGAGCCTGAATTGGGTTCAAGTATGGCAGAGTTCAGGGTGCATCACAAAAGCACTGCCTGCAGGCATGTCAAAGGCAGGAAAATACAACCACCTTCAGAAAGATACAAACAAGGGTTTAAAGTTTATATAAAATTTACCTTGTTGTTATCATGATAGTCTCAATAAAATTCCCTCCCAGGACTCATGCTAAGTGGAAGGGAACTCCTAGATTTAATTTTTAACTGTAAGTATCTAATAATGAAGATACAAAGCTCAGTGGAAAACCACTAGGGTGAGATTCTTAAAAATGTGAAAATTTTGCCACCTCTTTAGGAGTCATTAGATGTTTAAATAAACCACTATATGGGTGTCACCAGTTGGAGGAGAGTTCTTTTTAAACCTGCAAATACTCTGAGAACAAAAATAGATTTCAAAAACTTCACAAGTTAATGGATGACAGGAAAAAAATTAACAATGTAGCTGAAACTTTTGTCCAAGTGCTGCTGACAAAGACAGTTGGCTTAATGGGAGACACATATAACATTTTTGCTTGAAAATTCACTTTATAAATGGAAGTTCATTCAAGTACTAATATTTGGTCAGTAAAGATAGCATCTAGGCTTACAGAGATAAAATTTTTTGCCATTGAGAGAAACAGAAAGGAGTCACCCCTATAAAACAATGAATGATTGAATAAAATATAGAATAATGTATGTAAAATAATAACCCATGAACTGAACCATCAATGAAACCTCATAAAAGGGGACATTTTATAGGAGCAGAAATTAGTCACTGTTTTTGCAGAATGGAAATGCAAAATAAGTGAATTAGGTTCACCTAGTCTAGCCTACAGGGCTTCCCTGGTAGCTCAGTGAAAAAGAATCTGCCTGCAATTCAAGACACCCGGGTTTGACCCCTGGGTTGGGAAGATCCCCTGGAGGAAGGCATAGCAGCCCACTCCAGTACTCTTGACTGGAAAATTCTATGACCAGAGGAGCCGGGTGGGCTACAGTTCACAGGGTCACACAGCATCAGATATGACTGAGTGACTAAGCAGCAGCAGCAGTCTAGACTACTCCCTGGACTTGCGGTATCAATAGCACTTTTGTGCTTAGACAATAGTAAACAGATAGTTGCTACGCATGTAACCTGGCAAGGCAAAACAGCCATAGATTCAAGGATTCAGGAGTAAGGATCTGGGTTACTCTACTGGGTAACCAACCCAGGTCAGTGGAAGAAGCAAAGGGAGACTGCTCTGTAAACGGACAGCGGAGGAATATGAAATTTTGTGTCTTAAGGAAATTATAGAAAATAATACAGAATGGGGGACAACAGAGGATGACATAGTTGGATGGCATCACCGACTCGATGGACATGAGTTTGAGCAAGCTCCAGGAGTTGGTGATGGACAGGGAAGCCTGGCGTGTGCAATCTTCTGAACTGAATTTAGTTCTGAACTGAATAAAGAATGGAAAAAAACATAATGGATCATTTTACCTGTGAATAGGTTGACTAAAGCAGAGTAGAATTGCTGGTGTTAGAGAGAAGAGAAAGCCTGTATATTTGAATAGGATAGAAGAATGAGAGTATAAACACAGATGCAGGCAGGTCATGGTGCTGGAGAAGACTCATGAGAGTCCCTATGACAGCAAGGAGATGAAACCAGTCAATCCTAAAGGAAATCAACCCTGAATATTCATCGGAAGGACTGGTGCTAAAGCTGAAGCTCCAAAATTTTGGCCACTTAATGTGAAGAGCTGACACATTGGAAAAGACCCAGATGCTGGGAAAGATTGAGAACAAGAGGAGAAAAGAGGGGGTGACAGAGGATGAGCTAGTTGGATGGCATCTCTGATTCAATGGACATGAGTTTGAGCAAACTTAGGGAGGTTTGCTCAACCTAATAGGTTTCCCTGTTAGGAAACCTGGCGTGGTGTAGTTCACGGGGTCACAAAGAGTTGGATATGACTTAGTGACTGAACAACAACAGAATATTATGGTGGGAAGATAAAATCATACCCATGTGATTGGATTTATGCAATAATAGTTAAGGTCATTGATTACCCTCGAGTGTGGGCACAGCAAATGCTGAAACTTTTAGGAGGGAGACAGTTATCTGAAATAGTTTTCTGAAAGAGGACAAACATACTTATGTAGAAAGTGTGGTTCTTAGGAAAATACGGTTGATACAGATTGGGGCACTTGAAATAGACAGCTTAGAGTCTGAGCAGTTGTGGATGGGACAAGATGTAGTATATGTCTTCAGACACCAGAAATGGGAGCAGACAGGGACAAGGTCATTGGAGCTGGAATGTCAAGAACATAACAGTCCAGGCTATTGGATAATATTATCACCATAGTGGTGAAGACCACCAATGATGTTAACAGAAGTTAGTGGTAGAGAAGATGACTGCAAGCCAGATGCTAAAGACATTAATGGATAAGGGTTACTGACTGGTGAGTAGTTGATGACAGCAATAAAGAAGGGAGTAGTGGGTGCTAAAATTTAATGTCACATACTTAAGAGAAGCTTTTTTATATAGCTGGTGGAATAAATAGTTTGGAAGTTGCAGTAAGGAGCAAGCAGAAAACTTATCCCACTACAAGAGCTAACTGAAGCTGGTGGCAAACAAAAGAGCATTTTTCCTCTGTCTCTCACAAATCACACACACATGGCTGTGTTTGAGCACTCACTTATTCTCATATATGTTACCTTAATACAATTAAGTAAATACATATACCCTTACGCAAGTAAATAGATTCATATAATCTCAACAATTCTTTTTAAAGTATTTCTTTATAATATGGGAGGTTCATTTACCACATTCAGTATGTAAAAGTATACTATTTCAATATTTATAATGAATAAGTAAATTGTTTATATGTGTTTAATTTATAAATGCCTCTATACACATCTATATGAATTAGATGTGTGCATTTTTTCACATATATGTTGAATTTTCTCTGCTGATTTATTGTTTTTCAAAACTATGTTTGGATGGTTCAAACACATGTGTTGTAACTATATTAAAACTTTGTTTTTAGGAATCGATTGGCAAGGATCTGGAGAAGGAGCAGAGAGATTGTCTAGGGGACCAGTGGGCATGAGAGAGTCCTGCTGGCACCACTGACTACCTTCTGCACATACCTCCTTTCCTTCCTACCTGGCCCCAGTGTTCAAGTATCAGCAAGGTTTGGCTTCAGGGGAATTTGGTCTTCTAACCACACCAAACTTATGTGAACCTTGGCTGTATTAGAACACTTCTGATATTTCTGCACCAAACCCAGTGAATTTGACAAGCAACAACACACGAGAAAGGCTACGAAGGCACTTATGATAATCATTTTCTGTCTTGAAAATAGTGACCCATTTGAGAGGAATGCAGATGGGGCCGTGCTGTCCAGATTTTCCTTCCAGCTGTAATAACTGGAACAATGATAGTCACACTGAAACCAGGGATGGATTCCACCTGGGGAAATAAGGAACAATATAAAGATGAAAGACAGTTAAAGGAGTGAGTTGTGACATCAAAATGATGTTCAAACTTGTTATAACAACAACCACAAACAAAAACCTTTAAAATACCTTATGTATCACCATTGTTTCCAGTTGATTAGACTTTCTCTTCTCTATAATGTCAGTTGTCGTTGTTGTTCGATCACCCAGTTGTGTCAACTCTTTGTGACCCCATGGACTGCAGCACTTCAGGCCTCCCTGTCCCGCACTAACTACCGGAGTTTTTCCAAGTTCATGTTCATTGCATCAGTGATGCTGTCTAGTCATCTCATCCTCTGATGCCCTCTTCTCCTTCTGCCCTAATCTTTACCAGCATCAGGGACTTTTCCAATGAGCCATCTATTCGCATCAGATGAGCAAAATACTGGAGCTTCAGCTTCAGCATCAGCCCTTCCAGTGATTATTCAGGGTTGATCTCCCTTAAGACTGACTTGTTTGATCTCCATGCTGTCCAACAGACCTTCAGGAATCTTCTCCAGCACCACAGTTCAACGGCATGGATTCTTTGGCATTCTGCCTTCCTTATGGTCCAGCTCTCACAGCTGTACATGACCACTGGGAAGACCATAGCCCTGACATAATGTCAGTTGGTGATGTCTATTTTCTATTAGTACTGGATACGATGTTTTCCAGAATTAAGGTAAAATGTTTTGTAGCAAGCAGGTTTTGTGGCTATCAGGCTGATGATAGTATTTAATTAAAATCTATCATTTTACAGGAGTTTAAATTTAGGAATAAAATTACGTTCTCAAACATTTATAGTAGTTATTATGGAAAAAAAAAAAACACAAACGAAACCAAATGACTCAGAATAATAAGGATACCTGATGTATTGATAAAATTTGCCATGCACTAAGCTCTTGTCTTTAAATCATTGCCTTTAACCTAGAAACTGGTCTTCTATTTTCTTATCTAGTGCTCTTTCTACTACTGCTTTCTGTCCTCATAAATCTCACCATATCCGGAGACAGAAAGATTGATAGACCATGCAAATATGTTTTCTTTCTGTCTGACTACAAAAACCATTTTTTTTTTCAGAAGCAAGTGGGAAGAAAGTAAGTGTAAATAATAACAATGCTTTTGTTCTGTGAAACCATGGAGGACTGTGAATCTGTCTCCAGTAGATGATGAAGGATGAAACAGTGATATAGAGTAGAGGGTCTTGGCAGAGAGTATCATCTGTTGCCTTTTAGACAGGTAACAGATCATCTCTGGATTTAGGGCAAGGGCTGATGTGCCAAGTCAGATTTACTCTGACACTGGCTGCAGAGTAGTGTAGAAAAAGAGAGGAAAGGAGAAAGAAAGAATTTTTTTTTTTTTTAATTAAAGCTTCAGTTCAGTTCAGTTCAGTCACTCAGTCATGTCCAACTCTTTGCAACCCCATGGACTGCAGCACACCAGGCCTCCCTATCCATCACCAAATCTTGGAGCTTGCTCAAACTCATGTCCAGACTCTAGTTGGTGATGCAATCCAACCATCACATCCTCTGTCATTCCCTTCTCCTCCTGCCTTCAATCTTTCTCAGGATCAGGGGCTTTTCCAATGAGTCAGTTCTTTGCATCAGGTGGCCAAAGTATCAGAACTTCAGCTTCAGCATCAGTCCTTCCAATGAATATTCAGGACTGATTTCCTTTAGGATGGACTGATTGGATCTCCTTGCAGTACAAGGGATTCTCAAGAGTCTTCTCCAACACCACAGTTCAAAAACATCAATTCTTCAGTGCTCAGCTTTCTTTATGGTCCAACTCTCACATCCATACATGACTACTGGGAAAACCATAGCTTTGACTATCCAGACCTTTGTCAGTAAAGTAATGTCTCTGAAGTAATGTCTCTGCTTTTTAATATGCTGTCTAGGTTTGGCATAGTTTTTTTCTTCCTAGGTTTGTCATAGGTTTTTCTTCCAAGGAACAAGCGCCTTTTAATTTCATGGCTGCAGTCACCATCTGCAGTGATTTTGGAGCCCAAGAAAATAAAGTCTGTCATTGTTTCCTCATCTATTTGCTATGAATTGATGGGACAGGATGCTATGATCTTATTTTCTTGAATGTTGAGTTTTAAGCCAACTTTTTCACTCTCCTCTTTCACTTTCATCAAAAGGCTTTTCAGTTCCTCTTGCTTTTCTTTCATAAGGGTGGTGTCATTTGCATATCTGAAGTGAAGTGAAGTGAAGTGGCTCAGTCCTGTCCGACTCTTTGCGACCCCGTGAACTGTAACTTACAAGGCTCCTCATATCTGAGGTTATTGATATTTCTTCCAGCAATCTTGATTCCAGTTTGTGCTTCATCCACATGCCAAGCTTACCACAGGCCAAGTAATTCATTCTTAAATATAAATAATATTATATTACTTATATGTATGAAAAGTGAAAGTGTTAGTTGCTCAGTCATGTCCTACTCTCTGCAACATCATGGACTATAGCCTGCCAGGCTCCTTGGTCCATGGAATTCCCTAGGAAAGAATACTAGAGAATTCCATGGATTGAAAGCATTGTTAACATCTTTCATATTATATCTTCTATAGATTTTTCTTATTGGTGTACAGTTGCTTTACAATATTGGGTTAGTTTCTGCTGTAGAGCAAAGTGAATCAGCCTTACGTATACATATATCCCCATTTTTGTTTTTAATTTCCTTCCCATTTGGGTCACCACAGAGCACTGGGCTAAACTTAACACCATTACTGTCTGTCCAGAAGACTAACAGAGAGGTCCAGAGAGATATTTCTTGAAATAATGAGTGAACATTAGACTTGCAAAGTTCTGTAAAGGCCATTTAAACCATCTACTTCAGAGATGAAAATTTAAGAGCTATATATTTTGTTGGCTGTCCAAATTTACAGAATTAGCAGCAGAGTTGGTGCTAGAATCACACTGAGTTTAGAACATAAGCAACAAATATAAGCCTTCATTCAGTTTGTTCATATTTACTAAGGTTCTTCTATACCCAGATGTGTCAGACATCTAACAATACTCACATGAAAACATAGTGCAAAATGTAAGAGTCAAGAGTCTGAAGAAAAAGTAAACTGACAGGTGCAATTTAAGTTATACTGTCATAAAATTTCCACGAAATGTTGACTCCTTGTGTTGGGTTCTTGGAAAGCTTCAGGTGAGCAGAGAGAATGGAGAGTCTTCTCCCAGAGCTTCTCTGAAGCTTCTTTAGAATAGGAATCAAATCATGTTGATCATTGAGTCATTAGCCACTTAAAAAAAATAATAAATTTTCTGTGATTTTGGTGGCAATTCGAGTCCAAAATCCATAGGGTAAGCCATCAAGGGATTCCAGTATGAGCTGAAACTATGGTCCATGGGTTGAAATTTTTATCTTAATAAAAAGTCGCCTTTTAACTGACTTTTTAACTGACTGAATCAGGCACATAGAATATTAAGAGTAATATTTACTTAAATTTTACTGGTATGGATTGTAATCACATCTATAAAATGCCTTCACAGCACACCTAGATTATTATTTGACTGAATAACCGAAGACTAGCCATGTTGACACATAAAATTGCCCATCTTGATCACCCAATAAGAATAATTCATTTTTTGGATTCATTACATGTGGCATTAGTGGTAAAGAAATCACTGCCAATATAGGAGACTTAAGAGACTCAACAGACTTGGGTTTGATCCCTGGGTGGGGAAGATCCCCTGGACTAGGAAAGGGCAACTCATTCCAGTATTCGTGCCTGGAGAATCCCATGGACAGAGCAAACTGGTGGGCTACAGTCCACAGGGTCACAAAGAGTCAGATATCACAGAAGCGACTTAGCACAGCATATATTGTTCAAAGAGTTTCAAGGCATTATCCCACTGAATGTAAAACAAATATTGCTGCTGCTATTTATTAAAGAGAGTATAGAGGCTAATGACACCCACACTGTTCAAATTCCACTCTTGTTAAGGGGCTCTGAGCCCATAACCCAGGTCTTAAACTCTGTTCAGTAAAAAGATGCCACTTTGCTTCATACAGAGTAGCTTACTTCTGTGGAGTATTCCATTTCTAAGTTGTTCTGACCTCTTCTTTATGTCCAGAATAGAGTCCACATGTTGAGATAGTGAAGCTATATCACAGAAAGAGTCTGGATCAGTGAGTCATCTGGAATTTCAATGAGCGAGAAGTTGTGTTGGCAAGAAATTATTTTGTTAAGCAACTGACTTTTGAAGGTTGTCGGTTAGCAGAGCATAACTTAGTCTACGTTAACTAATTAACTTCATTAACTTCTTAGGGAGTTGATTTAAGGATTTTATTGGATAAAAGATGGGAAAATGTTGGAAAAAGCCAAACATTACTGTGTTTTTAATCCTGCAGCTGTGTTTCCTTTAAGACACTGACCGTTGTAAACAAGCCAGGGCATCAGGGCTGACTTCTCTCACTGAATATTATTTATTCCTCCAAGAAGTTTTACCAGCTGAATACGTCAAATTACTTCTCAATTTTAATTAGGCAGAAATGGCAAGATCTCATAACAGAGAAACACATTGGCAATGGAATTCAGGTAATAAATTAAGCTTTTAAACTTTTTTTTTTTTTTTGTCCTCTCTACCCCGCTGTCCAGCCCAGGGTCAGACACATGATGGCCATCAATGTATTTTTGTTTCTAAGATGTCAAACTCTTCTCAGTTCATGTCCTAAATATCATAGTAAAATTAGCCATGCATACCATTGTGTCGTAAACTGCATACAGAAGGCTTGAAACACTTAAAATTCTTCTCCAGCCAAGGTGGAAAGTTATAAAAAGTAGATTTTTTAGCCAATGCTTCCCATATTCAACAAAGGAATTTGTACATGTTCAACTAGCAATGTTTACTGGGGTGATGCGGAGTGTCTTTAGGGCTTCCCAGGTCACTCAGTGGTAAAGGATCCACCTGCCAACGCAGAAGCCTCAGGAGACACAGGTTCAATCCCTGAGTCAGGAAGATTCCCTGCAGGAGGAAATGATAACCCGCTCCAGTATTCTTTCCAGGAGAATCTCATGGACTGAGAAGCATCTTGGGCTAAAAACCATGGGGTCACAAAGAACTGGACGTGACTGAGCATGCACACATGTAGTGTCTTCAAAGAGTGCTTAGCCTCTCTAAGACTCAGAAGTGAGAAGACCTTGATGCTGGGAAAAATTAAGGGCAGGAGGAGAAGCAGGCAACTGAGGATAAGATGGTTGGATGGAATCACCAACTGAATGGACATGAGTTTGAGTAAACTCTGGGAGACAGTGAGGACAAGGAAGCCTGGTGTGCTGTAGTTCTTGAGGTCCAAAAAGTCAGATACAACTTACCAACTGAACAACAACAAAGCTCAGAAGTATGGTATGATTTTCCACACCCACCACTACAGAAAAGTATTCTGTCCAGAGTACATGGATATCAAAATAATCCACATTGACTCTATATAACTTTGAAGGGAACAAAATCAATCAAAAGCTTATGTTGCAAAGTGATGATTAATGATTAATGATGTTGAGCACCTTTTCACGTGCTTTTGGCCATCTGTATAACTTCTTCAGATAAATGTCCACTGAAGTCTTCTGCTTGACATTCATGTAAGGAGCTTCTAAATGCATGATGCCCAGATCCCACCTAACAGGTTCTGATTGAATTGCTCTTGGATGGAGCCTGGGCTTCAGATCACTTTGTAAAAGTTCCTCATCTGGTTTATTACATAACCAGGACGGAGAGAGATGCTTTGGCCTGCACCAGTGCGTCTCAGAAACTTATTTTCATGTGTATCACATGAGAACCTTGTGAAAATTAACATTCTGATTCAGTGGTCCTGAGGTGGGTCCTGAAACATCTGGATTTTTGTTCCCTGGTTTGAGTTGCAGGATATAAACCGCTGAGATGCTCTGCCTTGGGGAGAGAATGACTAATAGACTATATCCTGCTCAGCTGCCCCAAGGGGATTTTCTACCTCGTAGCTGAGGCCAGTGAGATACAGACCTCCATGCATGTTTTTGTTGTTGTTGTTTTTAAAGTGGAATTTGACCTAGATGCTAGTATGTTCTTGAAATGGAGCTAGAGACAAAGCATATGACCTTGTCTTATGAGCAGAAAGATCCATAATAGGTTAAGAAAGACTTGAACTACAGAGGAGCAGTGGAATCCTGTGACTGACAGGATTAGTACAATTGGGAAAGGCTTAGTACAATTAATGCAATTAAGGAACTTCCCGGTGAGAATCTGCCTGCAATGGAGGAGACCCAGGTTCTGTCCCTGGGTTGGGAAGATCCCCTGGAGAAGAGAATGGCAACCCACTCCAGTATTCTTGCCTGGAGAATTCCATGGACAGAGGAGCCTGGGGCCTAGCAGGCTACAGTCCATGGGTGTCCACAAGGAGTCTGACACAACTGAGCAACTAACACTTTGTAACTCACAATTTTGTGACATGGCTAAGGAAGGAAGGGAAAGTATAGAAACCATGTACTTTGTATGACTGAGCATACATAATACTCACACACAATCCACATTGAGCCTCAATTCCTTTACTCCTTCCACCTAAGGCAAGAACCAATGTTTCCGAGGGCCAGGGGGAAAGTGTGGGGAGGCGACACAAACATCTCCTTCTAATCTAGCTCATTATAAATTACTTGATGTTACACCTTGTCTTTGATAAAAAATGACACCCAGGTTTCTTAACCTGTGAATCCTAAAGCTAACTTTCAGTACTGAAAATCTCCAGTCTTATGGACTCTGTTGGAGAGGGAGAGGGTGGGAAGATTTGGGAGAATGGCATTGAAACATGTATAATATCATGTATGAAACGAGTTGCCAGTCCAGGTTCGATGAACGATACTGGATGCTTGGGACCGGTGCACTGGGACGACCCAGAGGGATGGTATGGGGAGGGAGGAGGGTTCAGGATGGGGAACACATGTATACCTGTGGCGGATTCATTTTGATATTTGGCAAAACTAATACAATTTTGTAAAGTTTAAGAATAACATAAAATTTAAAAAACATAAAAAGATTCATAGAGGTATCATTCTAATGTATAAATTATGCTATACTGAGGATTTATAAGATAAAATTAGCCTTTATTTTGTCTCCTGACATTTGGATTTAGGTTAATCTACACTGGGGCTTCCCAGGTTGCACAATGGTAAAGATTCCACCTGCCAATGCAGGAGATGCAAGAGACACAGTTTTGATCCCTGGGTTGGGGAGATCCCCTAAAAATGGTAACCCATCCCAGTATTCTTGCCTGGAAAATCCCTTGGATAGAGGAGCCTGATGGGGTACAGTCCATGGAGTCACAAATAGTTGAACATGACTGAGTGACTGAGCACACACACACAATCCATCAGTTCAGTTCAGTCGCTCAGTCGTGTCTGACTCTTTGAATCTCAATTCCTTTACTCCTTCTGCTTAAGGCATCAAACAACTTCTAACCAAATAATGGGATTTTTGGGGGTTCCTGAGCATTGGAGTTTTAAGAAAACTCTCCTAGATGTCTCTAATGTGAAACCATAGTTGAGAGTCATGGGTCTTTAAGACTTTGGAAGTAGTGTTAAAACACTTATTTGACTACAGTTTTAAGTGGTGTGTCTCAATTCAGGTAGAGCACCCTTCTTTGCTGACTTCAGTTCTTAATTCTGACTGTGAGTGTAGAGGTCCTAGTATTCTAGAGGCAGAGGTAATGGGCAACGCCCTTTTCTCAGGGCACAAATGGTCCAAATAGTCTCTTTGACTTGGGCTGCCCCTCAGTGTGTTCCCATGTAATAGGCAACTTTGGACATGACTTGGTTCATCAAATTCCGTGGAGCATCAGTGAAATAGTGAGAAGTCTCAAAAACATCATACACCAAAAGGAACAATTCAAGGAGAGAAAAGAAAAACAAAAACCACACAGTCACCCAAAGAGGTCCTTACATAGTTGATAATTTGGTAACCAAACTTGAACTTTATTCTCTGATGACATGAAACAGTAATGTCCTCTGGAGTGATTAGGGTGTTTTGATCTCATTGCAGAAGTTTAAATATCCCATTAACACTCTGATTATAGATAGTTAGATATCGCTTCCAAGTATGTTCCCATTCAAAGTTATACCTTTAGTTCTGGGATAAAGTTTCATCCCTTCTAAAGGTACTTGAATTATTCGTTTGCCATACATAGATTTGCCATACAACTTCATTTCAAAGTATTCACCCTAACTATACCACTAGCCCTAAATCTGTTTCTTTATATATAAAGTTAGCAGTTGGCATATAGCATGCCAGTATTTTTTCACACTAAAGGAGTGGGATGGGGAGGTAGGAGGGAGGCTCAAGAGGGAGGGGAATATGTATACATATGGCTGATTCATGTTATTTTACAGCATAAAATAACAAAACATTGTAAAGCAATTATACTCCAATTAAAAAATAAATTAAAAATATATAGCTAATCTTGTTATATATGTTACAAATTTGCATTTTCACCTTTACTATGAATTGCATAAACATAAACATATATTAAATGAATGTACCTGTAGCATTAGTTGAGTAAAATAATGTTCAGTTAAATTCTGCATAATGGATAGGAAGGAAATGAAAAATATCTTCTGGTAAAAAGTATTTTATGCTATACCTATTTTTCACATTACCTGTGGAAAGAGAGGATTACATGTGTGTTGGATTTCAAATGAAGGATTTGCACAGGAATGAGAACAAGAAATGATGGGCCATGAACACTGCCTTCTAGACCTTCTTTCTCACCTTCCCCAAAGAAACCAGCAGTTGCCAAGCTACTGGTTTGTTTGAATATATATATTTTAAAGAATATTCAGTTCAGTTCAGTTGTTCAGTCATGTCCGACTCTTTGGGACCCCATGGACTGCAGCACGCCAGGCCTCCCTGTCCATCACCTGGACAGGGTCTCCTGGAGTTTACTCAAACTTACGTCCATTGAGTCGGTGATGCCATCCAACCATCTCATTCGCTGTTGTTCCCTTCTCCTCTCACCTTCAATATCTCCCAGCATCAGGGTCTTTTCAAATGATATTGGAGTTTTAGCTTCAACGTCAGTCCTTCCAATGAACATTCAGGACTAATTTCCTTTAGGATGGACCGGTTGGATCTTTTTGTCCAAGGGACTCTCAAGAGTCTTCTCCAACACCATAGTTCAAAAGCATCAGTTCTTCAGTGCTCAGCTTTCTTTATAGTCCAACTCTCACATCCATACGTGACTACTGGAAAAACCATAGCCTTGACTAGATGGACATTTGTTGGCAAAGTAATGTCTCTGCTTTTTAACACGCTGTCTAGGTTGGTCATAATTTTTCTTCAAGGAGTAAGCGTCTTTTTTATTTCATGGCTGCAGTCACCATCCACAGTGATTTTGGAACCCCCCAAAATAGTCTGCCACTGTTTTCACTGTTTCTCCATCTCTTTGCCATGAAGTGATATTGATTAATAGCAAAAAAGAAAATAAAAGGATATTAGAAGGAAATAAAAACCTGAATTCTCCAAACAGTTTTCACAGTTCATTAACTTATAATCTGAAGTCTGTCTCTTATATCAGGGAGGTGGTCTTCCCCCTTTAGGCCTCAGTTTCCTAAAATCTGAACTAACGAAGGTATCACATCCAGTTCTAGGATGGCACTGTTTGGGGAGCAGGAAGCCCTGAAACAGTTAACAACTAGTCAGAGTTTGGGAAAACGCAAGGAGAAGCTGTCACCACTGGAGCTTGGCCAGCAGCCCTTTTATTCAGTTCCTGGTCTCCCCTCCCATCTAGTCCTCACCCCTGCTAACCTACTCCAGATGGGTTACACACAGACCTGCCAAAGTGTCCTCTAGACGAAGTACCACCAAAAAGGTAATCTTTTCTTTTCCCCTAAAAATATCTGTTTTCAATCACCTTGCAAACTCAGGACAGCTTCCGGGGGTCTGAACTTGTTTGGAAATTTCACTTTACCGCTTGAGTGCCAGACTCAAGAGACACAGCTCTGACATCAATTAACAGCACGACAAATTGGCAGCAGCCATTTCTGGAAATAGCTTCCGCACTGACAGTGAAATATGATGGTTGAGAAACAGCCCCTCCAGTAACACTCTGTCATTCTCCCACACAGCTGACACACCCTCCACCTTCCCTCAGACTTATACAGTATACACATGCATGCACACATTCTTACAAAGAGGCTATACAGCTAGGCTTGCACACACAGGCTTACAGGAAGCTTGCACATACAGGTACTCATGCTCCTCTCCACACAGCGGTTCAAACATACACCCCCTGAGGCATTTATATTTGCTCACACAGGCAACCCTTCACAATCACGCACACACAAATGCACATACATCCACAGATACACACACGGGATCAGCCACCTATGCATGTACACAAACTCAAGTGTGCCTTTCTGATGGCTCAAAGGCTCTACACATGCCTGCAAACCCAGGACTCACTAAGACATACACACAGAGTACAAAGAAACAAGTTCTTAAACACCGTGTTATTTGAATACACGAACTTGCACAAATACGGGCACATATAAATACCAATCCAACGCAAGAGACTGAAGACAAGTTTCTGAAGTAAAGTTGGGAAAAGCAGCTGTTTTTGCTCTAAGCAAAGAGTGTAAAATCCAGAATAAACAAAATGATGCTCTTTGTGCATTCTGGTTTTAATATATTTAGCTGTGAATGGCTTTATCTGCCATATTTATCTCTCTCTTTTTGCCACTCAGGTTACTGGAGTTATGTTTACATAACAAGGTCTTAGAACATTTAATTAAATTAATATTTCTTTTATGTGAAAAAATACTGCCTTCAAGGGCTGGTTTTAGTTGTTGTTTAGCACCATTTACTCAATGGAGAAACTCTTCATGGTTTTCAGTTTTGACATGTTTTCCCACAAATTGCATCTATTTACATTTTCCAGCACCTACCATCACCTCTAAGAGTTTGCAGATCACTGGCTAGGAAAAAAGAAAGGCTGTTTTTCCAAGTCTCCATATTTTTTATGCCTTTCAGATGTTTGGGAAACTAAGCAGGCTTATTAATTAACATTTACTTTGGGGCATGTGAGCAGAAAAAAGGAGTGTGCTGATGTCCTTACCATAAGTGAGAACAGCTGGAGCTGGAGAACAGAAACAGGAACAGTGCCTTTATTTATCAAAAGTTAGGTCTCAGTTCTGGAATCTCGGTGGGCGATGATTTAGCAGACAATGGAGTAGGTGCAGTAAACTGCAGAAGCCTGGGGCAGAACTCAGCTCCCTGCATGGGACACCTGTGTGACTCAGGGCAAAGTGCTTTAAGCTCTGAGACTGAGGTGCCTTCAGTGTAAGAAGAGGATGACGATCCCTCACTGAATTTTAGAGACAGGGAGGGATCAATGTAGGATTTCTGGTATTCAAAAATCATGACGCGTTTTATCTTTCCTTCAATTATTTTCTGCAATGTCATCTCTGTTGTTGTTCAGTCACTAAGTTGTGTCCAATTCTTTGTGGACCCCATGGACTGTAGCACACCAGATTTCCCTGTCCTTCACTATCTCCCGGAGTTTGCTCAAATTCATATCTATTGAGCGGGTGATGCCATCCAGCCATCTCATCCTCTGTCATGCCCTTCTTCTCTTGACCTCAATCTTTCTCAGCATCAAAGTCTTGTCCAAAGAGTTGGCTCTTCGCATCAGGTGGCCAAAGTATTGGAGCTTCAGCTTTAACATCAGTCCTTCCAGTGAACATTCAAGGTTGATATCCTTTAGGATTGACTGGTTTGGTTTCCTTGCTGTCCAAGGGACTCACAAGCATCTTCTCCATTACCACAATTCAAAAGCATCAGTTCTTTGGTGCTCAGACTTCCTTATGGTCTAACTCTCACATCCGTACATAACTATTGGAAAAGCCATTGCTTTGACTCTATGGACCTTTGTTGACAAAGTAATGTCTCTGCTTTTTAATACACTGTCCAGGTTTGTCATAGCTTTTCTATAATCTGTACTAAACCCGAAACCAGTGATTCTTAACCTATAACAGGATTCATATGATTTCCCATCTCGAAAAAGGATCATCTTATATTCTAAGTGTTTTCATTTCCCCCTTGAGGAATTCTGTGGCTCCTGAACTCAGTGCCAATGTGTGTGAAGGAGGCTTCCCCACACCCACAAGTGATTCTCTGAAAGGAGTTGAGTGTCCTACAATCCAATTCTATTCTGATGCTATCTACCCAGAGACAGCTTCAGATTCCACAAGATTAAAGTTCAGTCCTCCAAGATTTCCCATCTTCCACTTCAGATGATGGTTACCACCTGTGCTTCTGACCAACCAGGTATAGATTAGAGGTTCCAACCATCCCCTCCTTGGACTTCAGACCCCAGGTTATTACCTTTGCATGTGCGCTCACTTGTGTCCAAATCTTTTCGACCCCATGGACTGTAGCCTACCAGGCTCCTCTGTCCATGGAATTTTCCAGTCACAAATACTGGTGGGTTGCCATTTCCTACTCCAGTGGATTGAACCCATGTCTTCCCAACTCAGGGACTGAACCCACATGTCTGGCATCTCTTGCATTGGCAGACAGATTCTTTACCACTAGCGCCATCTGGGAAGCCCCTTGTTACCTATACTTCTAACCTAATGGTTGTAAACCAGATATTTCCACAACCTCCTTATCAGGTTTTATTAATTTACTAGACTGGCTCACATAATTCAGAGAAGCATTTTATTTACTAAATCCTTGGTTGGTTTTATAAGATGCAGCTCAGGAGCTGTCAGATGGAAGGGATGCATAGGGCAAGTTTTATGGGAAGGAGCACAAGCTCCTGTGCCCTCCCCAGGGTCTTCACTCTTCTCAAATTCCCCTGTGCTTACCAATTAAAAAGCTCTCTGAAACCCATTCTTTTGAGTTTTGTGGAGGTTCCATTACATGGACATTGTTGATCAACTCATTGATCAACTTATTTAACTTGCAACCCGTCACCTTTTCTCAGAGTTTGGCAGTGGTGAGACTGAAAGTTTAAATCCCTGTGGTCAGCTCCATGGGCAACCAACCTCCACATGTAGGTCCTCTACAAAAGTAACTCCTTAAGATAAGACACATCTTTAAATTTTATAACTTAGGAAATTCCTTTGAAAGTTGTACACCAGGAAATATGAAGGAAAACCAAATATATATGAGAAATAAGTATTTGATCATCTGAATGACCAAATCCACCACTTTATTTCCTATACCCAGTAAGTGTCTGGCACCTAATAGATTTTCAGTAATATTTGTTGAAATGTCAGGGAGGGTCCTCAAATACTCCAATTTGGATCTTTTATGCCAACCCAAAACCAAAACCAAAAAAAAAAAAAAAAGGAAGAACCACCCTATTCTTCCAATGAAGAAGCATAATTGCAATGGTCTGAATGTGTTCCTCCCAAATTCATAGGTTGAAATATGGCCTCCAGTGAGATGGTATTAGGAGATGGGTACTTTGGAAGGTGATTAGGTCATGAAGGGTGGAGCCCTCATTAGTGAGATCAGTGCCCTTGTAAAAGACACCTCGGAGAACTCTCTCACCCTCCTCCTGCCATGTGAAGGGGCAGCAAGAACTAGGAAACATGATACCATATCTGTCACACACAAAAGACACCAAATCTACCAGCACCTTGAGCTTGGACATGCCATCTGCAGAACTGTAGATAAATAAATGTTTGTTAATGAAGCCATGCTGTCTACAGCATATTGTTATAGCAGTATGAACTGATTAAGACCATAATAGAAAACTAGGGCTATAATTTCCCAGTATTCTTTCCCTAGGGTCTGGAATGGAACATAAAAGAGGCTTAATAAATATGTGTTACATGAATCAATAAAGTAACAATAAGAATGTTTTGTAGGAACAACAACAAAAATATACCATTAAAATGTCATTGTTAAAATAACTCAGTTCAACATTTCTTGCAGAGAAGCACTTCTTCTTGTTCCTTTCTTATTCTTACTTATCTGCTTCTAGTGAGGTTCCTCTCACTAGACCCAAAATATGCAAAATCTGACATACCACCCTCTGCTTTTCTGATACTACACTTTATCTCAATTTCAACTATATTTTTATTTTCTAATTGCCACAGGTATTAGTCATGTAAATTCCCATCTCAAACTCATCCTCTTCATAACATTTACCTTTCAATAGTCATTGAGCTGGAGCAGTCTACCAGAAAAGCCCTCCTGCAAATGCCTTAAATAAGGATGGTCATCAACATTTACCTGGTGGGCATCCTGAGTCCCCCTCCACCTATCTACACCCTGCTGGGTCTCCTGTTCATACTCTCTTAGCACTTTTTCTCCTTCAGCATTAAATGTTGTTGCAATTTAAATATCTACAGCTTGCTCCCTTTTCTTCTTCCTGCACAAATCTATGCATAAAACTTCTCTGAGAAGCAGTGTGATATAAAGTTCACAGGACTCAAATTTACCTTTAAAAGATTTAAAAATACCTATGACCTTGAATAACAATAAATAGGAAAGAGCTGCCAAGTGTACCGAAGGGCAAAGACACTTGTTGAAAAAGGCAAATGTATAAACCAAAGTCAGCAAAAATAGCTCCCAAAAGGATGTGTAATACACAAAGGGCAAATCCAACACTTTTTTTTTTAATAACTAGAACAAGGTATGCAGAGACTAGCAGGTTTCCCTGGTGGCTCAGATGGTAAAGAATCTACCTGCAATGCCAGAGACCCAGGTTTGATCCCTGGGTGGAAATTGAATCAAGGTCTCCCACACTGCATGCAGATCCCCTGGAGAAGGAAATGACTACCCATTCCAGTATTCTTGGGGCTTCTCTGGTGGCTCAGATGGTGAAGAATCTGCCCGCAATGGTGTGGGGTGGGGGGAGGGGAGGGTCTGGGTTGGTGATTCTGGGTCAGGAAAATCTCCTGAAAAAGAGAATGGCTACCCACTTCAGTATTCTTGCCTGGAGAATCCCCATGGAGAGAGGGGTCTGATGGGGGACTACGATCCATGGGTTCACAAACAACTGGACACGGCCAAGCAACTAACACTTTCACTTTTTCACGCAGACCAGCATCCTTGACACCCCTTCCACAGGACTAAGATGTGGGCAAAATAAGTGGTTTCAGGAAATACTGAAGCAATTTCTTAGAAAAGGAAGAATATTGACCTTGGAGCAATCTGGCTAAATTAGATCTCTGCTTTCTGGAAAGAGGCAAAGACACCAAAAAATCAGTCATATAACCTTGCCAAATAAGCCACCCCATGCTGTTACATGGGGAAACTCAATGCCTAAACTCATTCTGTCTCCAATACAACACAAATTCTCCTGAAAATAGCTGTCCTGTGAGAACCCACCCAACTCAAAAATGAGAAACCATTAAGAAGGAAGCAGCACAGGATCTCCACAAAGATACTATAAGAAGTAAGAATAAAAGGAACAGCAAAATGCGAAAGATGACTAAGCCTCACAAGAAAAAATATTGCCATAGAGCAGATGTAATATATGAGCAAACACACAGTCATAAATAAAATTTTAAAAATACCTTTTAAAAAGTGTGCTAGTAAGATATACCATGTTAACCAAAAAAAGATGTAGCATGAGCTGGCAGAATTGGGAAACAAGTGAAAAGGGAGAGGGAAAAACATAATCTACAAAACATGTCTGCATTAGAAGGAGCACAAAGGAAAATAGAATCTGCTCAAAGCATAGTAAGGCCATGGAAGACAGGTCAAAAGTAAGAGAAAATTGAACAGAGGGCTTTAAAAGTTTGTTGATGGCAGATATAAAGCAAAGGAAAGGAAAGATGACTGCACACACACACACACACATACTATGAAAGGTAACTTCAAAGCCTAATAAATATGCTTTTGCTAAAAATAGAACTATCATATAGCCCAGTAATTCCCCATTCCTGAGAATATACTTGGAGAAAACCATAGTTTAAAAAGATATATGCACACTGATGTTCATTGTAGAATTATTTACAATAGCCAGGCATGGAAGCAACCTAAATGTCCATTAACAGAGGACTAGATAAAGATGGTGCAGTACATGTATACCATGGAATATTACTCATCCATATAAAGGAACAAAATAGCACCATTTGCAGAGTCGTGGATGGACCTAAAGACTGCCATACAGAGTAAAGCAAGTCAAAAAGAGAAAAACAAGCATCATATAATATCATTTATATATGGAATCTAGAAAAATAGTACAGATATACTTATTTGCAAAGCAGAAATAGAGAACAAACTTATGGTTACCAAGAGGGGGGAGAGAGAGTGAAATGAACTGGCAGATTGGGATTGACATATACACACTACAGTGTATCAAATCCTTCCCTGGTGGCTCAGACGAGATCAGTAGAACAAAATAGAAAGCCCAGAGATAAATCCACACACTTATGGACACCTTATCTTTGACAAAGGAGGCAAGAATATACAATGGAGAAAAGACAATCTCTTTAACAAGTGGTGCTGGGAAAACTGGTCAACCACTTGTAAAAGAATGAAACTAGAACACTTTCTAACACCCTACACAAAAATAAACTCAAAATGGATTAAAGATCTAAACGTAAGTCCAGAAACTATAAAACTCTTAGAGGAGAACATAGGCAAAACACTCTCCGACATAAATCACAGCAGGATCCTCTATGACCCACCTCCCAGAATACTGGAAATAAAAGCAAAAATAAACAAATGGGACCTAATTAAAATTAAAAGCTTCTGCACAACAAAGGAAGGTGAAAAGGCAGCCTTCAGAATGGGAGAAAATAATAACAAATGAAGCAACTGACAAAGAACTAATCTCAAAAATATACGAGCAACTCCTGCAGCTCAATTCCAGAAAAATAAACGACCCAATCAAAAAATGGTCCAAAGAACTAAACAGACATTTCTCCAAAGAAGACATACAGATGGCTAACAAACACATGAAAAGATGCTCAACATCACTCATTATCAGAGAAAGGCAAATCAAAACCGCAATGAGGTAACGTTTCACGCCAGTCAGAATTGCTGCTATCCAAAAATCTACAAGAAACACCTGGAGTAACAGGCAAATTTGGCCTTGGAATACGGAATGAAGCAAGGCAAAGACTAATAGAGTTTTGACAAGAAAATGCACTGTTTATAGCAAACACCCTCTTCCAACAACACAAGACAAGACTCTACACATGGACATCACCAGATGATCAACACCGAAATCAGATTGATTATATTCTTTGCAGCCAAAGATGGAGAAGCTCTATACAGTCAACAAAAACAAGGCCAGAAGCTGACTATGGCTCAGATCATGAACTGCTTATTACCAAAGTCAGACTAAAATTGAAGAAAGTAGGGAAAACCACTCGACCACTCAGGTATGACCTAAATCAAGTGCCTTATGACTATACAGTGGAAGTGAGAAATAAATTTAAGGGCCTAGATCTGATAGATAGAGTGCCTGATGAACTAGGGGATGAGTTTTGTGACACTGTACAGGAGACAGGGATCAAGACCATCCCCATGGACAAGAAATGCAAAAAAGCAAAATGGCTGTCTGGGGAGGCTTTACAAATAGCTGTGAAAAGAAGAGAAGTGAAAAGCAAAGGAGAAAAGGAAAGATATAAGCATCTGAATGCAGAGTTCCAAAGAATAGCAAGGAGAAATAAGAAAGCCTTCCTCAGTGATCAATGCAAAGAAATAGAGGAAAACAACAGAATGGGAAAGACTAGAGATCTCTTCAAGAAAATGAGAGATACCAAGGGGACATTTCATGCAAAGATGGGCTCGATAAAGGACAGAAATTCTATGGGCCTAACAGAAGCAGAAGATATTAAGAAGAGGTGCAAGAATACACAGAAGAACTGTACAAAAAAGATCTTCACGACCCAGATAATCACGATGGTGTGATCATTGACCTAGAGCCAGACATCCTGGAATGTGAAGTCAAGTGGGCCTTAGGAAGCATCACTACACAAAGCTAGTGGAGGTGATGGAATTCCAGTTGAGCTATTTCAAATCCTGAAAGATGATGCCGTGAAAGTGCTGCACTCAATATGCCAGCAAATTTGGAAAACTCAGCAGTGGTCAAAGACTGGAAAAGGTCAGTTTTCCTTCCAATCCCGAAGAAAGGCAATGCCAAAGAATGCTCAAACTACTGAACAATTCCACTCATCTCACATGCTAGTAAAGTAATGCTCAAAATTCTCCAAGCCAGGCTTCAGCAATACATGAACCATGAACTTCTTGATGTTCAAGCTGGTTTTAGAAAAGGCAGAGGAACCAGATATCAAATTGCCAACATCTGCTGGATCATCGAAAAAGCAAGAGAGTTCCAGAAAAACATCTATTTCTGCTTTATTGACTATGCCAAAGCCTTTGACTGTGTAGAGCACAATAAACTGTGGACAATTCTGAAAGAGATGGGAATACCAGACCACCTGATCTGCCTCTTGAGAAATCTGTATGCAGGTCAGGAAGCAACAGTTAGAACTGGACATGGAACAACAGACTGGTTCCAAATAGGAAAAGGAGTACGTCAAGGCTGTATATTGTCACCCTGTTTATTTAACTTATATGCGGAGTACATCATGAGAAACGCTGGACTGGAAGAAACACAAGCTGGAATCAAGATTGCCGGGAGAAACATCAATAACCTCAGATATGCAGATGATACCACTCTTATGGCAGAAAGTGAAGAGGAACTAAAAAGCCTCTTGATGAAAGTGAATAAGGAGAGTGAAAAAGTTGGCTTAAATCTCAACATTCAGAAAACAAAGATCATGGCATCCAGTCCCATCACTTCGTGGGAAGTGGATGGGAAACAGTGGAAACAGTGTCAGACTTTATTTTTCTGGGCTCCAAAATCACTACAGATGGTGACTGCAGCCATGAAATTAAAAGACGTTTACTCCTTGGAAGGAAAGTTATGAGCGACCTAGATAGCATATTAAAAGCAGAGACATTACTTTGCCAACAAAGGTCCATCTAGTCAAGGCTATGGTTTTTCTTGTGGTCATTTATGGATGTGAGAGTTGGACTGTGAAGAAAGCTGAGTGCCAAAGAATTGATGCTTTTGAACTGTGGTGTTGGAGAAGACTCTTGAGAGTCCCTTGGACTGCAAGGAGATCCAACCAGTCCATTCTGAAGGAGATCAGCCCTGGGATTTCTTTGGAAGGAATGATGCTGAAGCTGAAACTCCCATACTTTGGCCACCTCATGCGAAGAGTTGACTCATTGGAAAAGACCCTGATGCTGGGAAATATTGAAGGCAGGAGGAGAAGTGGGCAACAGAGGATTAGATGGCTGGATGGCATCACTGACTCAATGGACGTGAGTCTGAGTGAACTCCGGGAGTTGGTGATGGACAGGGAGGCCTGGTGTGCTACAGTTCATGGTGTCACAAAGAGTCAGACACGACTGAGCAACTGAACTGAACTGAACTGAAAAAGTCAACAAGCAATAAATGCTGGAGAGGGTGTGGAGAAAAGGGAAACCTCTTACAGTGTTGGTGGAATGCAAACTAGTATAGCCACTATGGAGAACGGTATGGAGATTCCTTAAAAAACTGGAAATAGAATTGCCTGATGACCCAGCAATCCCACTGCTGTGCATACACACTGAGGAAACCAGAATTGGAAGAGTCACATGTACCCCAATGTTCATTGCAGCACTGTTTATAATAGCCAGGACATGGAAGCAACCTAGATGTCCATCAGCAGATGAATGGATAAGAAAGCAGTGGTACATATACACAATGGAGTATTACTCAGCCATTAAAAAGAATACATTTGAGTCAGTTCTAATGAGGTGGATGAAAGTGGAGCCTATTATATAGAGTGAAGTAAGCCAGAAAGAAAAACACCAATACAATATACTAATGCATATATATGGAATTTAGAAAGATGGTAATGATAACCTTGTATGCGAGACAGCAAAAGAGACACAGATGTATAGGACAGTCTTTTGGACTCTGTGGGAGAGGGAGAGGGTGGATGATTTGGGGGAATGGCATGGAAACATGTATAATATCATATAAGAAATGAATTGCCAGTCCAGGTTCGATACAGGATCCTTGGGGCTGTTGCACTGGGATGACCCAGAGGAATGGTACCGGGAGGGTGGTGGCAGGGGGGTTCAGGACGGGGAACACATTGCAGATTCATGTTGATGTGTGGCAGAACCAATACAATATTGTAAAGTAATTAGCCTCCAATTAAAATAAATAAATTTAAATTAAGAAATAAATAAAAGTCTGCCTTTTCGACAGATAAAAAAAAAAAGGAAGAAGAATCTGCCTACAATGTGGGAGACTCAGATTTGATCCCTGCATCAGGAAGATCCCCAGGAGAAGGGAATGGTAAACCGCTCCAGTATTGTTGCCTGGAAATTCCATGGACAGAGGAGCCTGTTGGGCTATAGTTCATGGGGTCACAAAGAGTTGGATACGAGTGGGTGACTATACATTCTTTTCATGTATATTCTATTCATTCTTTTTATTACATATTCATGTATAAAATATATAAGTCATCAGAACGTACTGTATACTACAGGGAACCCTACTCAATATGCTGTGGTGACCTAAATGAGAAGGAAATCTAAAAAGAAGTGGTGTGTGTGTGAGCATAGCTGATTTAAGGGCTTCCTTAGTGGCTCAGTGGTAAAGAATCCACCTACCAATGCAGGAGATATGAGTTTGATCCTTGGGTCAGGCTGATCCCCTGGAGAAGGATATGGCAACCGAATCTGATATTCTTGTCTGGAAAAACCCTATGGACAGAGGAGCCTGGCAGACTACAGTCCATGGGGTCCCAAAAGATTTGGGCATGACTTAGCGACTAAACAAGAACAATAACAGCATGGCTGACTCATTTTTCTGTACAGCAGAAACTGACACAGCACCGTGAAGCCGCTATACTCTGATATAAATGAAAAAGAAGAAAAAATTGAATACGTAGGTATTTAAAGCTATGGTTTAGTAAATCTTTTCAGATGTAAAAAAAGACCGAATTATCAATGGCACCCCACTGCAGTACTCTTGCCTGGAAAATCCCATGGGCGGAGGAACCTGGTAGGCTGCAGTCCATGGGGTTGCTGAGGGTTGGACACGACTGAGAGACTTCACTTTCACTTTTCACTTTCATGCATGGGAGAAGGAACACTGAACCCACTCCAGTGTTCTTGCCTGGAGAATACAGGGACGGAGGAGCCTGGTGGGCTGCCGTCTATGGGGTTGCACGGAGTCGGATACGACTGACGTGACTTAGCAGCATATATGCTGAAAGGGTTGCCTATAACCCAAGACTTTTTGAAAAAAGAGAAATTAAAGTTACTGGTCTTCTAGGATAAAGAAAGAACACTTTGGGCATCTAGGTATATGATTGGATTATCTAAGTGATAAACTAAGTGGGCTAGATTTAAAATGATCCACAGCAACATTTACTGTTAAAAGACTGAAGAGCATGTGTTTCCAACATCCTCAAGGAAATGTGAATTTTAGCCAGAAGAAATTTTGGTCTATTTATGAAGTCAGCATTCATTCATTTGTTCTGAAATACTTATTGGGCACCTAGTATTGTCAAGCATTCTAGGTGCAGGGGATACAATGTCAGCAATAGTAATAACAACTAACAGACAAAAACTGACTCATAAAGCTTGCATTCTAATTGTAGGCAAAAAAAAAAAAAAAAGAGCTATGAATGAAATAAAGTCATACATACGTGTAATGGGAGGAGGTGAAACTTGTGGTTACTAGGAGGTAAAGGAGGGAAGGGATAAATTGGAAGATTGAGATTGGTGTATACATACTACTATATATAAAACATAACTAAAACGGACCTACTGTATAGCACAGGGAATTTTACTCAATAATCTATAATGGCCTAATGGGAAAAGAATCTATAAAGAGAGTATGTATATGTATGTGTATAACTGCTTTACTCTCCTGTACAGCTGATATTAACAGAATATTGTAAGTCAACTATACTTTAAGAAACTTTAAAAAATTGAGTTATATAAAAGAAGCATTGAAAGGAAACAAAGATTGACGAAAGCACTGCTATTTTAGACAGGACACCCAGGAAAGCGTTAATGAGATGTGACATGAATAAAAATAAGAAGGAGTACAGAAGCAAGCCTTGCATATATCCAGGGAAAGAACATTCTAAAAAAGAGAACAGATAGTGCTAAAACCCTGAAGCATGACTGAAATGTTTGGGAAACAAGAAGGTCAGTGTGGCTGGAACAGAGTGAGTCTGAAGCAATGGGAAGATGAGATCAGGAAGTTAATGTGGAAAAGTTATTTTTAAATTAGTTATTCTAAGGATTTGAAATTTTACTCTGAAATGGGACATCATCAGAGGGTTTTAAGATGAGTGACATGATCTCTTGTATATTTTAAGTCACTTGCTCTGTCTTCTGCATTATACAATGCCTGAAGACAGAAGACAAACATAGGGAGTCTATTTAGGGATCTATTAAATAATGTGAGTTAAAGCTGATGGTAGCTTGAAACTAAGTGGGGTTAAGTGAGAAGCAAAAGGATTTGTTTATTAAGCAAATGTAGGATTCAAAAATGAGAGAGAAGCTCTAATTCATCGTTGGTGGAATATGAAATGGCAAGCTACTTTGGAGGACTCGTTGGCACTTTCTTACAAAGCTAAACATTCTCTTACCATAAGATGCAAAGATGAAGCAATTATGTCCTGCTACTTGCTTAAAGGTATTAAAAATTCATGTGTATACAAAAACTGGCAGACATATGCTTAGGACAGTTTTATTTATAATTGCCAAAACCTGGAAGCAATTGACATGTCCTTTAGTAGGCAAATGAATAAATAAATCGTGGTACGTACAGACAATGGGATGTTAGAGCCAAAAACTGATGGGCTTCCAAGCCATGAAAATATACGGAGAAACCTAAAATGTATATTACAGAGTGAAGACATTCAATCTGAACAGGCTAAATAATGAGTGATTTCAACTACATAACATTCTGGAAAAAGCAAAATTATTGAACAGTAAAAAAATAAAATGAGTGATTGGCAAGGATTAAGAGAGAGAGTGATGAATAGGCAGAGCATAGAGGATTTTAGGGCAAAAGAACTATTCTGAATGATCTTATGGTG
This sequence comes from Bos javanicus, assembly GCF_032452875.1. Classification (NCBI taxonomy): domain Eukaryota; kingdom Metazoa; phylum Chordata; class Mammalia; order Artiodactyla; family Bovidae; genus Bos; species Bos javanicus. Next base: position 107,966,134 of record NC_083873.1, read on the forward strand.
GTGGATACATTGCAATATATATTTTCTCAAACTCATTAATGTACAGCACCAACAGTGAACCTTATGTAAACTACAGGCTTTAAGTAACAATGACGTGTCAAGGTAGGTTCATCAGTTATAACACATACACCACTCTGATGGGGGACAATGATTCTGGGAGAGGCTTTGAATGCCCAGAGGCAGGAGCATCTTTGTACATTATGCTCAATTATCCTGTGAGTCTAAAACTTCTCCAAAAAATAAAGTCTATATAGAAAGTAAATGAAAAGAGAAGAGTAAAAAAAAAAAAAAAATTCCACTCCAAGTCTATTAAAAATCCAATGTTTCCTTTTTGTTCTAAACCACTGGAGGAAAAATGAAATGATCATTTACTGGGAAAAATGCTGGAAGGAACAGTTTTGAGATCTGGTAGGGGGTAGGTAAGAAGCCTACTTTGAAAACCATAACACTGGCATTCCAGGTAGGAAAGCTGAATCAATCAATCAATCAATTCAGTCACTCAGTCATGTCCCACTCTTTGCGACCCCTTGAACCGCAGCACACCAAGCCTCCCTCTCCCTCACCAACTCCCGGGGTCCACCCAAACCCATGATCATAGAGTCAGTGGTGCCATCCAACCATCTCATCCTCTGTTGTCTCCTTATCCTCTTGCCTTCAATCTTACCTACCATCAGGGTCTTTTCAAATGAGTCAGCCCTTAGCATCAGGTGGCCAAAGTTTTGGAGTTTCAGATTCAACATCAATCCTTCCAATGAACATCCAGGACTGATCTTTAAGATGGACTAGTTGGATCTCCTTGTAGTCCAAGGGACTCTCAAGAGTCTTCTCCAATGCCACAGTTCAAAATAATCAATTCTTCGGTGCTCAGTTTTCTTCATAGTACAATTATCACATCCATACATGACCACTGGAAAAACCATAGCCTTGACTAGATGGACCTTTGTTGACAAAGTAATGTCTCTGCTTTTTAATATGCTGTCTAGGTTGGTCATAACTTTCCTTCAAAAGACCAAGTGTCTTTTAATTTCATGGCTGCAATCATCATCTGCAGTAATTTTGGAGCCCAGAAAAATAAAGTCAGCCACTGTTTCCACTGTTTCTCCATCTATGTGCCATGAAGTGATGGGACCAGATGCCATGATCTTCATTTTCTGAATGTTGAGCTTTAAGCCAACTTTTTCACTCTCCTCTTTCACTTGCATCAAGAGGCTTTTGAGTTCCTCTTCATTTTCTGCCATAAGGGTGATACCATCTGCATATCTGAGGTAATTGATATTTCTCCCAGCAATCTTGATTCCAGCTTGTGCTTCTTCCAGCCCAGTGTTTCTCATGATGTACTCTGCATAGAAGTTAAATAAGCAGGGTGACAATATGCAGCCTTGACATACTCCTTTTCCTATTGGAACCAGTCTGTTGTTCCATGTCCAGTTCTAACTGTTGCTTCCTGACCTGCATAAAGGTTTCTCAAAATCAGGTCAGGTGGTCTGGTATTCCCATCTCTTTCAGAATTTTCCACAGTTTATTGTGATCCACACAGTCAAAGGCTTTGGCATAGTCAATAAAGCAGAAATAGATGTTTTTCTGGAACTCTCTTACTTTTTCGATGATCCAAAGGATATTGGCAATTTGATCTCTGGTTCCTCTGCCTTTTCAAAAACTAGCTTGAACATCTGCAAGTTCACTGTTCACATATTGCTGAAGCCTGGCTTGGAGAATTTTAAGCATCATTTTACTAGTGTGTGAGATGAGTGCAATTGTGCAGTAGCTTGAGCATTCTTTGACATTGCCTTTCTTTGGGATTGGAATGAAAACTGACCTTTTCCAGTCCTGTGGCCACTGCTGAGTTTTCCAAATTTGCTGGCATATTGAGTGCAGCACTTTCACAGCATCATCTTTCAGGATTTGAAATAGCTCAACTGGAATTCCATCACTTCCACTAGCTTTGTGTAGTGATGCTTCCTAAGGCCCACTTGACTTCACATTCCAGGATGTCTGGTTCTAGGTGAGTGACCACACCATCGTGATTATCTTGGTCATGAAGATATTTTTTGTACAGTTCTTCTGTGTATTCTTGCCACCTCTTCTTGATATCTTATGCTCCTGTTAGTTCCATACCATTTCTGTCCTTTATTGAGCCCATCTTTGCATGAAATGTCCCCTTGGTATCTCTAATTTTCTAGAAGAGATCTGTAGTCTTTCCCATTCTACTGTTTTCCTCTATTTCTTTGCATTGATCGCTGAGGAAGGCTTTCTTATGTCTCCTTGCTATTCTTTGGAACTCTGGCTTCAAATGGGTATATCTTTCTTTTTCTCCTTTACTTTCACTTCCCTTATTTCACAGCTATTTGTAAGGCCTCATCAGACAGCCATTTTGCTTTTTTGCATTTCTTTTTCTTGGGGATGGTCTTGATTCCTGTCTTCTGTGCAATGTCACAAACCTCCGTTCATAGTTCATCAGGCACTCTGTCCATCAGATCTAGTCCCTTAAATCTATTTCTCACTTCCACTGCATAGTCATCAGGGATTTGATTTAGGTTACACCTGAATGGTCTAGTGGTTTTCTCCACTTTCTTCAGTTTCAGTCTGAATTTGTAGTAAGGAGTTCATGATCTGAGCCAAAGTCAGCTTCCAGTCTTGCTTTTGCTGACTGTGTAGAGCTTCTCCATCTTTGGCTGCAAAGAATATAATCTGTCTGATTTTGGTGTAGACCATCTGATGATGTCCATGTAGAGAGTCTTCTCTTGTGTTGTTGGAAGAGGGTGTTTGCTATGATCAGTACATTGGCAGAACTCTCTTAGCTTTTGCCCTGCTTCATTCTGTACTCCAAGGCCAAATTTCCCTGTTACTCCAGGTGCTTCTTGACTTCCTACTTTTGCATTCCAGTCCCATATAATGAAAAGGATATCTTTTTTGGGCGTTAGTTCTAGAAGGTCTTGTAGGTCTTCATAGAACTGCTCAACTTCAGCTTCTTCAGTGTTACTGGTAGGGGCATAGCCTTGGATTACCATGATATTGAGTGGTTTGCCTTGGAAATGAACAGAGATCATTCTGTCCTTTTTGAGATTGCATCCAAGTACTGCATTTTGGACTCTTTTGTTGACCATGATGGCTACTCCATTTCTTCTAAGGGATTCCTGCCCACAATAATAGATATAATGCTCATTTGAGTTAAATTCACCCATTCCAGAAGCTGAATAAGTGGCTTGATCTATGCTAAAATATTTGGAGCATCACATATTGTGAACAAGACTTTTAAGTATTACAAGACAAACTTTAGCAAAACTTAAGATGAATAGAAAATCTTTGGGAAAAGAACCCACAAGTGACTTTGAACTCATACATCTGTAGGGCTAAGATTAAGAACACTGCAATACTCAATATTTAATGAAAAGAATAAAGATGTTATAAACTTAGAAACAGAAAAATGGCAGATAGCAAAGGAAAAAAGTGTTTGAGAATATTAATGTCCTTGTATTGTGCATCCAGGAGAAGGCAATGGCAACCCACTCCAGTACTCTTGCCTGGAGAATCCCAGGGACAGGGAAGCCTGGTGGGCTGCCGTCTATGGGGTCGCACAGAGTCGGACACGACTGAAGCGACGCAGCAGCAGCAGCAGCATCGTGCACCCAAGCTCTCAAAATTGTATAATTTAAAATGGGTAGATTGCATTACAAGGATGCAAATACATTTAAGTTTGTAAAGTTAAATAGTAGAGTAAAAAGAAAAAAACATTTTATTATTAAGAAACAATAAGTATGGCAGACACTTTAGCATCATACCTGCTTCCTTCCACTCTTACTACTTCAGTGCATGTCAGCACAAACTAGAACTGCCAGCCTCTGTTTCTTGTTGCTGTTTGTAGGTTGTTGTTGTTTTTTAACTTCTGTTGCTTTGTTTTTGTTTTGCTTTTGCTTGAGGGCTTGGTTTTCTGCTGCAAAAAACCATTTCACCCACCTAAGTGGCATCAAGAAGTGCCACGAAATTAATACCCCTTCAAATCACCCTCAGCTCATACTCTTCCCATCAGTTGAATAACTCTCATATACAAACACATATTCTACCATTGCTGCCCAAGTTTTTCAGTGACTCACAGCAACAATAGGCCCTTTTACTGTCTGTCTTCCCTTCCCATCTATATCCCTACCTTTTGTCTCAGAGAAACCTTCCATCTGCGCCTGGTTCTGATGGAGAACAAGCTAAAATGGTTGGTGTGAGAGTGGTCCCAGGAGGGAGATACCCATCATGGATTCTGAAAACTGGGAGACAGTAACAATGTTATTTTTGGATTAATAGGTGCCTGGTGTACTTCAGCTATCACGGGTCTCACAATGTCACTCATAGCTGTGATGCATTAGTATGTGATAAAAACCAAGGGGGAGGCCCCAACTAATGCACCATTTCTATCCTTTGAGAGGTAACAGGCAAGAAGTATTGTGGAACTGGTTATGGTTTAGTGCAATTGAAACACTGAAGGAAAAATGACAGCTCACATCAGCTAATCACCAAAAGAGGGCATGACTGAAAAGCCCTCTTTTCAGTCAAATATATTTGTTGAAATGAATATAAGGTTGAATGAATATAAGGTCACCTCCTCAAGGTCACCTACTTTCCCTTTTAGTCAGTGGTTTATTCTCTGGATATTCCAGAACATCATGCTGGTCCAGTGTATTTTGAAATCATGGTGAATAGACCTGGAGAGCAGGAAGTGTCGAGAGTGCTGTGCTCTAGTCGGATATACGCAGACTAGAGGATATATGGTAGTGTGTGATAAATCCTGTCATGAATGATTTATGCAGCTGCTACACTGGTACAATTTTTCCATTGATCTGAGGAATGTTAGAACATCATTTTAAAGGCAAAAGAACAAATGGTTATATACTTCCCACCATTAAAGGAGAAACAAATACTTGATACGATCTTCAGATTTTGAAGACAGGATACCATACTTGGGAATACTGATGTGGCTTATGTATTGGGTGACTCAGAAAGCTGTCAGCTTGTGATACAAAAGTTTTTCCAAGGGGCCTATATGACCTGGCAAATACAACCATCTGTGTTAGGTATAAACATTGTGTGAAGTCTCTGGCAAACCTTAACAAAGTCAGAGCACAAATCTCTAAGGTTAGGGAAAAAAGGCATACTTCCTGCACACAGAACTTTACTGTTTCAAAAGCAATGCCTGACGTGCTGTTGGATCCTGGTAAAACTGGGAGCATGATTACAGGACACCAGGTTATTATGCAAAACTGGGAAGGTCACTGTTGTCAGCCTCACCAGGTCACATAGACAGGTGGGAACAGCAGTAATACATTGTGATCCATTTATGTCCATAAGACAGAGTTCGCTTATATAAACAGGTGGCCTAAATGTCTATGACACCCATTTTTGTCATAATTGCCTCTTCCTCTCAGCTCACTTCAATGGCCTTGTGGGGGTCATCAAAGAGGAAAATCTCTTTGTTCTTGAATGAGCTATCTGGATACGTACACATGAGCTCAGAATGGACCTCTGTTACACTACATGTGTGCATGCTTAGCCGCTTCAGTCATGTCTGACTCTTTGAGACACTATGGACTGTAGCCCACCAGACTCCTCTGTCCATAGGATTCTCCAGGCAAGAATAATGGAGTGGGTTGTCTTGCCCTCTTCCAGGGGATCTTCCCAACCCAGAGATCAAACCCATGTCTCCTGGGCCTCCTGCATTGTAAGCAGATTCTTTGCCACTAAGCCACCAGGGAAGCCCCCCCATTACACTATAGCTTCATTCAAAAGTGGTTTTGCAAGATATCAATGAGTAAAATCCTCCTACTGGGCAGAGTCATAAGCATTAAACCTCTATTTATCAACTTGATGCATAGAGAGAACTGGTCTGAGTGAAGAATATATATGGGCTTATAGACAGTGATAAATGCCTTGTATTTTTGGCCAGGGAACTTAAAGGAGGAAGATTAAAAGATGGAAGAAAAAAATTTTAGAGCAAGAGGAACATGGATAGTCCTTCAACGTTGTATGCAAAGTGTGCAGATCTTTATCCTCTCCAACCTGAGAAATCACTGAATAACCAAGGAGACCGCTGACCTTTTCCAGGGAGGATTAGCCGACCTCTCTTCTCAGCTACCCCATGCTATGGTGGTATGAGTGGAGAGAGTGTGTGATTTCACACCTGATTTAGTTACTATGGCTACTAAGTGTCCAACCCTTCAGCAACAGAGACAAACACTGAGCATATGATATGATGCTATCTTTTCTAAAAGACTAACTAGCCACTTAACAGCAAGTTGATTTCACTGGACACTTTCTGCCTGTAGGGAGTCTATTTCATACTTGCTGGGATTGACAATTATCTTGGGAAAGGATTTGTTCTCCTTTATTCTGAGTGCTTTGACCAGAACCACTATATGATAGGTCCTTAGGTTATTGTCATGGGATTTTGCACAATACTATCTCAGATCAAGGTTTCCCAGATGGTGCTATTGGTAAAGAATTTTTGTCTGCCAATGCAGGAGACACGGGAGACATAGGTTCAGTCTCTGCATCAGGAAGATCCCCTGGAGTAGGAAATAGCAATCAACTGAACTATTCTTGCCTGGAAAATTTCATGAGCAGAAGATTCTCGTAGGCTACATACAGTCCATGGGGCTGCAAAGAGTTGGACATGACTGAGTGACTGAGTGTATTTCAGACCAAGGGACTGACTTAAAGCAACAAGGAAGAGTGACACTTGGCATGTGACCACAGGACCCACCGGTTCTTTCATGCCCTCCATCACTTCCATCCTGCCATTCATCAGGAACCCTAGGATAGACTCTTCAAGATACAGTTAAGGCGCCAGCTCAGGTATGATACCCTACGGACCTGAAGGGTATTGATGCCCTTCAATATTTGATGTATATTTAACCAATAGCTATGATCTGATGTGTTTGCTGTGGTAGGCAAATCAGGTCCAGAATCCAAGAAGTAGGAGGTGGGAGTGACCCCCCTCATCGTTGCTCTCTGTGATCCTCTTGGGGGATGTGTGCTTTCTATACCTACCTGTTCCCATCTTTAGGTTTTGCTGGACTCTAGAGGTCCAATCAAAGGAGCAGCAGAATGATCTTTCCAGAGATACAGTGAGAATTCTACTATGTCTCCCATCATGCGGCTCTTCATGCAAGTAGTATAACAGGCTAAGAAAACAATGACTATAATGGGTAATATCAGTTGACCTCAATAATCACAAGAAGGTGATGTTGCTATTATAAGGATCAGTAAGCATCAAACTCAAGGAATTTCTAGGGGCACCTCTTGATGCCTCCAAGTTCTGTCTTATAATCATAGTAAAGAAGAAGTTGTAACAACCATAACCTAATAAGGTCATCAAAACCAATGAGGAGCAGAAATGGTGGTAGAGGCAAAAGGTGATGGACATCAATCAAGTCTCTAGAACCAGCTTTTAGCAGTTGGGACTTGAGCTTGTTTTATCAAGGCTTCCTTTGTAAGACTTCCTTTCTTTAGACATTGGGAAGGCCACCATCTCAGATAACCACTGATGGGAATTTGACATGGGACATGAGTGAATCTGTGCAGTGCAAGAGATGAGCTATAGAATAACTATGGGAGTCTTGTCTATATCTCCAAGCCATTTCAATTTTAGGGGAGAAAATTTCAACTTTGAGTACTTGTGTTTCTTTGTCCTAGAAAGTTACTGGTGTCACTTTCTCTGTGAGAAAAGTCAGAAGTACAAGGAAATCGACACTCCTGGGAGCAGCCCTCAGAAAGTTACCAGAGTGGATTGGCTTACAATCACCAGAGTCTCCTCACCTTCAGAGGAGATGATGCTGAGAGTGTTTTGCACTGGTCCTAAGAGACTCCCAGCAAGACTTCATTCCAGGCTCCCATGGTGGGAGCTGGCTGGATAACACCTCTTTAGTGCCTTTTTCTGTCCCCACTTTCCTATCATCTTCCAAATAAATGACTTTACACTTGAAATCTTTGTCTCAAGATCTGCTTCTGGGAGAAACTAAATGAAGACACCAGTGTTGTAATCTTATAATTGCTCATCCTGAAGATTCAATAGTTGCTGTATAAATGAGTGTAGTAGCAAGAATTTATACAAAGTTGTAGTTAGAAAAGTAACACTAAGAAGAGCAATTAATGGAACATAATTCTAAATTATCAAGGGATACACACATAACCAAAAAATATTTCATGTAGTAAAAGATTTTAAAAATGAGCAGTAAAAGCAGAAAGTGGCACATAAAGTATGAGATAAAATCAAGACCAAACATATATTTCATAACAATAAATGAAAACAAAATTGCCCATTTAAATACAAAGAATATAACATAGAATTACAAAGGAAAAGATAGGACTATAATTTGACTCAGAGAAGCTGAAAAATAAAATTCTGGGCAATGTTATAGTGAGAAAATGAGATGAAAATGTGGACCAATCTAAATATCATTCAAAAATGAGCTAAAAATGAAATACAGAAGAGTCATTTATAGATAAAGCTTATAGTTTTAATAAAGATCAAGAAACTTTAAATATTTATTTAATAAATAGTTTAGGATATATCTTCAAAATTACTGTAGGAAAACTATAGGAAATGACAGGAAAGTAAATAGAAACATATTGCTCATTTAATTTACTTTCCTCCGTGTTTGACATAGAAATATGTAAGGAACAACATACAAAACTTGACAGCTATGTAGCTATTTTGATGTTACTAAATTCTAATCCCTGAAAGGGTAGACTATCCCTTCCTTTTTCAAGTTTATAGTATAAAGTTAAATGCATAAGATGCCTTTCCATGAAAAGAAAATACGTTCTATACATAACTAAAAATGAAAAATATCCAGGAGTTAGGAACTTAAATGATCTTAAAAAGATGAAAACTAAAGATTATTTTCATAAATATTTTTTGAAAATACATGCTTAGTAATGATGAAAGCTATAAACATTTTTAAATGACAATATACATCATATAAAACATGCTGCAAGGCAAAAATGCAAGCACAAGTTGGATAAAAAGTTCACAGCACATATTACAAGTGAAGGCCTTGTTTTCTTAATGTACAGTTAATAAAAATTACTAAGAAAATCCCAACACTTCATGAGAATAATTATCAAGACATAATTTCACAGAAGAGCAAACATAGTTTAAAAAAATAAATAAAAAATAAAGCTACAATGATACATCATTTTTCATCTTTAAGACTTCTAAGGAGAAAAACACTTAATAACACAATATAATGGAATGGGTTGAACACATTCCCATTATTGCTGGTTATAGTATAAACTGCTACAATCTCCACTGGAAGGCAAAATAGCAGTTATCAAATACCCATACTTCCTGACCCAGAAAGTAATTTTCAAGCAGTTGTTCTACATATAGACTCAGATAATTACAAAATTTTAAATATGACGTTCATTTCAACCTTTTTTTCCCCTCTAAAAAATAGATTAGAAGATCTACCTAAGGACAGTTGTTAAATATATTATGTTACACTTATGGAATGGAATACTCTTCATTACAGTGAATGAGAAATTCCTGTCAAAGTTCATAATAAGAAATTTCCAATTATTATTAAATGAAAAAAAAACATGAGTAGCAGATAAGGACAAAACACTTTACCATTTAAAATTAATGTTTATTCATCCAGTCATTCAAAAATATGTATTGGCATATACTTCATTTTAGGTTCTGGGTGCTGTGCTTAGCTGCTCAGTCTTGTCTGATTCTCTGCGGCCCCATGGACTAGCCTGCCAGGCTTCTCTGTCCACGGAATTTTCCAGCAAGAATACTGGAGCAGATTGCATTTACAACTCCAGGGCATTTTCCTGAGCCAGGGATTGAACCCATGTCTCCTGTGTTCCAGGAATAGCAGAGTTCCAAAAAATAGCAAGGAGAGATTAGAAAGCCTTCTTCAGCAATCAATGCATGGCAGATGGATTCTTTACCACTAGGGCCACTGGTAAGTAAGACTGAGTTCTGAGTTCTTATTCTAGGTGTAGGGATTTTAACAGATGGTTGAAGGAAAGTAACAGATTGATGGCATTATTAAGTTCAAACAGGGGTAAGTGTTCTAAAGAATAATACCAAAGACGAATAAAAAGGAAATCACAGACATACGGATTAGAAAATGCTATTTTTTCCTCTTCCCAGGCCATTATTTTATTATAACTGTTATTAATGTATGGTTCATTTACAATATTATATTCATTTAGACACACAATATAGTGATTCAAGTTTTATAGATTATGCTCCATTTAAAGTTATAAAATAATGGCCATCAGTGCCTTTGCTGTATCCTTGGTGCTTATTTATTTTATACATGGTAGTTCATCTCAATCCCATTCTCCTTTTCTGCGCCCCACTTTCCTCTGGCAACTACTAGTCCATTCTCTATAACTGTGAGTCTGTTTCTGTTTTGTTACCTACATTTCTCTGGGTGCTCTTTTAAATACGGATGATCAGTGATGTCTATTCTCAAGAGCTAACACTTCAGTAGGTGTTTTTGAAAAGGTGGAGGAGTTGACCTTGTGAGTAACTGAAGTGGTACATAAAAATACAAGCAATGAGAAACATCAGAGTCGGACACAGCTGAAGCGACCAAGCGCAAGCACAGCGCAACATATATTCCTACTCTTTGTTGCTTTACTTGTTTATTTACTTGTTTATTTTTTAAGGCATGGGCCGGATAATATAATGCTTTGTAAGGATTAGACATCCTGGAAAATACTAGTAGATGGAAAACGCTCAGTAATATGCGTTTGGCTTCCCTGATAGCTCAGTCAGTAAAGAATCCACCTGCAATGCAGGAGGCCCAGGTTTGATCCCTGGGTTAGGAAGATCCTCTGGAGAAAGAAATGGCAACCCACTCTAGCATTCTTGCCTGGGAAATACCATGGGACAGAGGAGCCTGGCCGGTTTCAGTCCAGGGGGTCACAAGACTTGAACACAACCTTGCAACTAAAGCATCACTACCAACACGCTTTTATTAACAAGCTTTACTTTCCTCTTCAACATCTTACCTCTTTTCCTGTGGTTCCCACTCTGAAGCTGTCATGAACTCATCAGCTAAGGCCAAGAGTGATCCACAGTCTTCTCTCCCTCGTTATGTCATTTTGCATCATTTCTTCTTTAAGAAGCACTATTAAGTAGAATTTACCCCTCATTGGCTTTCTTAATAAAACCCAAAATTCCCATGAAACCCACTATCCTCAGCTATTTACCTAAACGATTATAATCTCCTCCACCTTCTTAACACTAATGCAGAGAAGATATGAATTCCACCTTAATTGGTCTTTTGCCCTAATTAAAATTTCTAGAGTTTCTTCTTAAGTGCTATTCAAGCACTCTTTCCTCCATACTTCTAATGTTGAACTCTGTTTTTTAATTTGTTTTCATTTGTTCCTTTTCTCATCAGTATCATGTTGGGTTGAAAGAATCTTGAAACTTGGATGCAGAATTGAAAACCAAGGACATTTTCTCCTTTACTGGTTAAACCCCCCTTCTCTGAGCCCGGACATGCTTATTCGCTAAGGTGAAATTGCTTCACAAGAGGATAAGATAACTATAAATCTATCATCCAATGGCAGACTTCAAAAGTTAGGTTTTCATCTCTTTTATTCTGCTATTTTCCCCCACAGGACAAAAGGGAAAGAGTGTGATCCCAAGACAAACTTGATTTCATGCATTAGTTTTAGAAGTTTGGGTATTTATTCATTCACTAAAAAATAAGTCTCGTTATTTTCATCCCTGTAAGTTCAGTGATGCTATTACCTACTGGCTCAATTAACACTCTCACATAAAATCTGGCTTGAACTTTGTTGCTGTTCAGTCATTCAGTCATGTTCGACTCTTTGTTACCCCATGAACTTCAGCACACCAGGCTTGCTTGTCCTTCACCATCTCCCAGTTCAGTTCAGTTCAGTTCAGTCGCTCAGTCGTGTCCGACTCTCTGCGACCCCATGAATCGCAGTACGCCAGGCCTCCCTGTCCATCACCAACTCCCAGAGTTCACTCAGACTTACGTCCATCGAGTCAGTGATGCCATCCAGCCATCTCATCCTCTGTCGTCCCCTTCTTCTCCTGCCCCCAATCCCTCCCATCATCAGAGTCTTTTTCAATGAGTCAACTGTTCGCATGAGGAGGCCAAAGTACTGGAGTTTCAGCTTCAGCATCATTCCTTCCAAAGAAATCCCAGGGCTGATCTCCTTCAGAATGGACTGGTTGGATCTCCTTGCAGTCCAAGGGACTCTCAAGAGTCTTCTCCAACACCACAGTTCAAAAGCATAAATTCTTCAACATTCAGCCTTCTTCACAGTCCAACTCTCACATCCATACATGACCACAGGAAAAACCATAGCCTTGACTACGCAGACCTTTGTTGGCAAAGTAATGTCTCTGCTTCTCAATATGCTGTTTAGGTTGGTCATAACTTTCCTTCCAAGGAGTAAGCATCTTTTAATTTCATGGCTGCAGTCACCATCTGCAGTGATTTTGGAGCCCCCAAAAATAAAGTCTGACACTATTTTACCATCTCCTAGAGCTTGCTTAAACTCATGTCCATTGAGTCTGTGATGCCATCCAACCATCTCATCCTCTATCAGCATCTTCTCCCCCTACCTTCAATCTTTCCCAGCATCAGGGTCTTTTTCAAAGAGTTGGCTCTTTGCATCAGGTGGCCAAAGTATTGGAGAGCCAGCTTCTGCATCAGTCCCTCCAAAGAATATTTCGGATTGATTTCATTTAGGGTTGACTGGTTTGATCCCCTTGCAGTCCAGGGGACTCTCAAGAGTCTTCTCCAACACCACAGTTCAAAAGCATCAATTCTTCAGCTCTCAGCCTTCTTTATGGTCCAACTCTCACATCCATACCTGACTACTGGAAAAACCATAGCTTTGATTACATGGATTTTTGTCAGCAAAATAATGTCTCTGCTCTTAAATACGCTGTATAGGTTGGTCATAGCTTTTCTTACAAGAAGCCAGCTTCTTTTAATTTCATAACTGCAGTTACCATCTGTAGTGATTTTGGAGCCCAAGAAAATGAAATCTATTATTGTTTCCCCATCTATTTGCCATGAAGTGATGGGGCTGGATGCCATAATCTTAATTTTTTGAATGCTGAGTTTTAAGCCAAACTTTTCACTCTCCTCTGTCACCTTCAGCAAGAGGGTCTTTAGCTCCTCTTTGCTTTTTTTGCCATAAGGGTGGTGTCATCTGTACATCTGAGTGTATTAGTATTTCTCCCGACAATCTTGATTCCAGCTTGTGCTTCACCCAGCCCAACATTTCACATGATTTACTCTGCAAATAAGTTAAATAAGCAGAGTAACAATATGCAGCCTTAATGTACTTATTTCCCAGTTTTGAACCTGTTCTATGGTTCCATGTCTGGTTCTAACTGTTGCTTCTTGACCTATCTACAGATTTCTCAAGAGGCAGGTTCCCATCTCTTTAAGAATCTTTAAGTTTGTTGTGATCCACATTGTCAAAGGCTTTAGTGTAGTTAGTGAAGCAGATGTAGATTTCTTTTTTCTGGAATTCTCTTGGTTTTTCTATGGGTGTTGGCAATTTGATCTCTGGTTCCTCTGCCTTTTCTAAATCTTGCTTGAATATCTGGAAGTTCTCAGTTTCAAGTACTGTTGAAGCAACTGGCTTATGCCAGAAAGAGGAATTTATTAGCTTAATAAATGAAATGGTCAGAGTTAGGGGAGCCTGCAAGCATGGCTAAATTCAAGTTTTAATAACAAGAAGGCTCAGTCTTTCTTTGCCTCCTGGGTCTATGGCAGATCCACTTTGTGGCCTCTGTTAGCTGCAGGCTCTATGCAGACAAGCATAACTAGATGTCATCACAAAGTCTCAAAGCCAGCAGTAAGAGAGCATCTCTCCTCCAGTTACTAAGCCAAAAATGAGAACTTAACTCTCATTAGTTTGTTCTCTGATCATTGGAGTGGAGAAGTGCAATATATTGATTACTTTAACCACTGATCGCCAGACCTCCTGGTAATTCTGATCCTGTGTGCATCTCCACCCACAAAAGACAAAAGAGAACCAAGGAGTTTCCAGTGTAAATCTAGATAAGACCATCCTACTTTACTCTCTAGGTAAAGCTGCCCCTTCTCCAAGGGCATGCCATCTTTGGGAATAGCTTTGAATGTATAGTATCAGACTCTGAATACACCTGGAAAAGTCCCACATCTCTCTCTGCAAATCACAGGCTCACTCATGTTACTTCTCCTCTGTTATCTCTCCAGGACCCATTAAGGAGCTTTCTCACCTTCCATCCATTGCAATGATTCTTATAAATATTCACAATAACTGCCACATTGCCAGATCCATTTGTCAGTTCTTAGACCTCATGTTTCCTGAACTCCAAGCTCCATTTGAAATAATTGGTCACCTCTTGGGCTTCCCTGATAGCTCAGTTGGTAAAGACTCCGCCTGCCATGCAGGAGACTCTGGTTCGATTCCTGGGTCAGGAAGATCCCCTGGAGAAAGGATAGGATACCCCAGCCAGTGTTCTTGGACTTCCCTTGTGGCTCAGCTGGTAAAGAATCCACCTGCAATATGCGAGACCTGGATTCGATCCCTGGGTTGGGAAGATCCCCTGGAGAAGGGAAATGCTACCGACTCCAGTATTCTGGCCTGGAGAATCAAAGAGTTGGATACCACTGAGCGACTTTCACTTTCACTTTCCACCTTGACAAGTCTTGACTTCTAGGACTTCACACTTCCTAGGTTTAATCCTACCTCACTGGTCGCTGTTTCCCAGGCTTTTGTGCAGAATCCTCTGCTTCACCTCTCAATGCTGTAGTGCTCTAAGAGACATTCTCTGGTCCTCTTTTCCATCCATACTTGTTCTTTTGGCAATCCTCTCCAGATACATGGCTTTTCAACCATCTATATATTGAAGACTCCATATATTTAACTTTATCTCAGACCTCTCTTTCAAACTGCAGACTCCTATGTCTGACTTTCTTCTCTGTTTTCACCCTGGGTTCTGAAAACATCTCAAACTCTGTGTGTCTAAAGTTGATGTACTGGTCCTGCCCCATCATCCACACCCACACCTTGCCATCATAAAATTCTCCCAATTCCATTGGATGACAATCACATACTTCCCTTTACTTAGACCAAAAATCTTAGAATCACTATTAAACCCATTATTTTTCCTGCACAGGATACCTCTAACCTATAGGGAAATCTTGTTGACCCTACTGTCTACATGCATTCTGAATCTAGCTACTACTTATCACCACCTTCACACTTACCATCCTAGTCTGAACCACTTGAATGAATCTTAGCTGGTTTATCTGCCTTTATTTTATTCTTATCCCAGCAATTAGAATGATTCTTTAAAACGAGAGTCATGTCAGACCATGACTTTTGAATACTCTGTGCTCAAAACTCTAAAATGACTTTCTGTTTAACAGAGAATAAAACCTAATGTCCCTCTCAGCGGTCTAAAAGATTAAATATTATCTGAGTCACTTTATGTAATTATCTCCACTCCATTCGTTCTATTCCAGGCATAATGGCCTCAATCCAAGCCTAATGTGCTCCCATCTTAGAACCTGTAGTCTAGATCTCTTCATTCCTGGAAGACTCTTAACCCCTGCATCTGATTGTCCATGCCTTTAATTTTTCTTTTAAACCTTTGCTAAAGCGGCATCTTCTGCTTGCTAAGTCGCTTCAGTCATGTCTGGCTCTTTGTGACCCTATGGACCATAGCCCTCTGTCCATGGAATTCTCCAGGCAAGAATACTGGAGTGGGTTGCCAAGCCCTCCTCCTGGGGATCTTCCTGACCCAGGGATTAGAACCTCATCTTTTACATCTCCTGCATTGGCAGACAGATTCTTTACCAATAATGCCACCTGGGATGACTTGGCATCTTCTATGAGGTCAATTTCAACCTTCTTATTTAGCACTGTTATTTAACATTCTTATTTAACTTCCTTCATCATTATGAGTCCCCCTTAGGCTGTCATGTTTCCTTTTATTTACCAGTACCTGTCACAGTCTAATACATGTGGTAACTTACCATTTAGTACATTCTAATTGGCATAATCACATACGAGACACATGCAGTGGTATGCTTGAGTCTGCTCTCACTTTCATTCATGATATGATTGTGTACAGCTTTTTCCTACTCTGTATGTAAGTTACTCACTTAGACTGGCTTAGTCCTTCAATCATGTCCTACTCTGCAACCCCATGGCCTAACAATAGCCTACCAGGCTCTTCTGTCTATGGGACTTTCCAGGCAAGAACATTGGATTGGGTTGCCATTTCTTTATGCAGGGGTCTTCCTGACCCAGGGATCAAATCCATGTTTCTTGCATCTCCTCCATTGGCAGGTGGATTCTTTTACCACTGAGCCACCAGATAAGCTCCTGTATGTAAGTAGTAGTTTATAGATGATCATGGTAGGTTATGTAAATCACAAAAATCCATAAAGTTCCAAATTAGGACTCTCTTTGACTTTTTTTGAAGATCATGTTCTCAAACATTTTCCAACATAGCACTCTATTCATGAGATCAGAGATCTTTGCTTTATTAATTAGATATCTGCAATGTCTAAACTGTGTCTGGCATTTGATGGTCACTCAATAAACACTTACTGGATGGATACCTCAGAACCAAATTCGTTATTTTGACCCTATTTGTTTCAAGTACTACAAGAAGTTCAGAACTCTGAGGTTATGCTTTTCTTCTCCATAAAAACTATGGACAATGAGACAACATGTCAAACTTCTACCATTTAATCTCCCCTCTGCTTTATTTCTCCTCTATATAATTTGTCACCATTTGATCTTGTGTATATTTCACTTACACATTTATCTGTGCATTCTATCACTGTAATATTTTTGTCTATGTTGTGTGAAGCCATATCTCAAGTATCTACAAAAGTGCCTGGCATACATTTTACTGAATGAATGAACAAATAAACAAATAAATACATGAATGAGTTGCTTATTCAATCTCATAGTGCTTGCCTCTGAAGTTAATGTTGGCAGTAGGACAGAGTGTTCTTTGTTTCCTCTCAAAGAAAATGTACTATTTTGCCAGTAAAAAGGTTCTGCTTAGCAAAAATAACAGCTATCTCCTACATTAACCCATGGATATGTTGTAAGAGTAAATGAGAAATTTTATGCTCATTTAAAGTGTTTAATTTAACACTTCTAAAAGTAGGAACAATACAATGCACCTTCTGCAAGAACCTAAAGTGGTTATGCGTGCCCACGGAGAATAGCTTCGGGTCAAAAAATTTAGAAAAATTCCCACTCCAGATTAAATAATACTAAAATAATTTCTTTACTGCAGGATATCTCAGAGCATTTCATACATCAGTATAAAAATAAATGTCTTGTATGCGAGACAGCAAGAGAGACACAGATGTATAGAACAGTCTTTTGGACTCTGTGGGAGAGGGAGAAGTAGAGCATAGGTTGATTTGGAAGAATGGCATTGAAACATGTATAATATCATATAAGAAATGATGCACCAGTCCAGGTTCGATGGAGGATACAGGATGCTTGGGGCTAGTGCACTGGGATGACCCAGAGGGATGGCATAGGGAGGGAGGTGGGAGGGGGGTTCAGGATGGGGAACACGTGTACACCCGGGGCGGATTCATATTGATGTATGGCAAAACCAATACAATATTGTAAAGTAATTCAGTTCAGTTACTCAGTCGTGTCTGACTCTTGCGATCCCATGAATCTCAGCACGCCAGGCCTCCCTGTCCACCAACTCCCAGAGTTCACCCAGACTCACGTACATGGAGTCAGTGATGCCATCTAGCCATCCCATCCTCTGTCGTCCTCTTCTCCTCCTGCCCCCAGTCCCTCCCAGCATCAGAGTCTTTTCCAATGAGTCAACTCTTTGCATGAGGTGGTGAAAGTACTGGAGTTTCAGCTTTAGCATCATTCCTTCCAAAGAAATCCCAGGTCTGATCTCCTTCAGAATGGACTGGTTGGATCTCCTTGCAGTCCAAGGGACTCTCAAGAGTCTTCTCCAACACCACAGTTCAAAAGCATCAATTCTTCAGCATTCACCCTTCTTCACAGTCCAACTCTCACATCCATACATGATCACAGGAAAAACCATAGCCTTGACTAGACGAACCGTTGTTGGCAATGTCTCTGCTTTTGAATATGCTATCTAGGTTGGTCATAACTTTCCTTCCAAGGAGTAAGCATCTTTTAATTTCATGGCTGCAGTCACCATCTGTAGTGATTTTGGAGCCCAGAAAAATAAAGTCTGACACTGTTTCCACTGTTTCCCCATCTATTTCCCATGAAGTGATGGGACCGGATGCCATGATCTTCATTTTCTGAATGTTGAGCTTTAAGTCAACTTTTTCACTCTCCACTTTCACTTTCATCAATAGGCTTTTGAGTTCCTCTTCACTTTCTGCCATAAGGGTGGTGTCATCTGCATATCTGAGGTTATTGATATTTCTCCCAGCAATCTTGATTCCAGCTTGTGTTTCTTCCAGTCCAGCATTTCTCATGATGTACTCTGCATATAAGTTAAATAAGCAGTTGACAATATACAGCCTTGACGTACTCCTTTTTCTAGTTGGAACCAGTGTGTTGTTCCATGTCCAGTTCTAACTGTTGCTTCCTGACCTGCATACAGATTTCTCAAGAGGCAGATCAGGTGGTCTGGTATTCCCATCTCTTTCAGAATTTTCCACAGTTTCTTGTGATCCACACAGTCAAAGGCTTTGGCATAGTCAATAAAGCAGAAATAGATGTCTTTCTGGAACTCTCTTGCTTTTTTGATGATCCAGTGGATGTTGGCAATTTGATCTCTGGTTCCTCTGCCTTTTCTAAAACCAGCTTGAACATCTGGAAGTTCACAGTTCACGTATTGCTGAAGCCTGGCTTGGAGAATTTTGAGCATTACTTTAATAGCGTGTGATATAAGTGCAATTGTGCAGTAGTTTGAGCAGTCTTTGGCATTGCCTTTCTTTGGGATTGGAAGGAAAACTGACCTTTTCCAGTCCTGTGGCCACTGCTGAGTTTTCCAAATTTGCTGGCATATTGAGTGCAGCACTTTCACAGCATCATCTTTCAGGATTTGGAATACCTCAACTGGAATTCCATCACCTCCACTAACTTTGTTCGTAGTGATGCTTTCTAAGGCCCACTTGACTTCACATTCCAGGATGTCTGGTTCTAGGTCAGTGATTCCACCATAGTGATTATCTGGGTCATGAAGATCTTTTTTGTACAGTTCTTCTGTGTATTCTTGCCACCTCTTCTTAATATCTTCTGCTTCTGTTAGGTCCATACCATTTCTGTCCTTTAATGGAGCCCATCTTTGCCTGAAATGTTCCTTTGGTATCTCTGATTTTCTAGAACAGATCTCTAGTGTTTCCCATTGTTGTTTTCCTCTATTTCTTTGCATTGATCGCTGAAGAAGGCTTTCTTATCTCTTCTTGCTGTTCTTTGGAACTCTGCATTCAGATGCTTATATCTTTCCTTTTCTCCTTTGCTTTTCACTTCTCTTCTTTTCACAGCTAGCCTCCAATTAAAATAAATAAATTTAAATTTTAAAAAAATGTCCCTAGGAGTTGTAAAGCAGGAAACAATTTTCAAATATATATATATATATATATACACATACATAAATATTAATACATTACAAATACATTACATATGCATACATAATATAAGACATATATATACAGATAGACATATGCATCTCATATATAATATATACCTTTATATGTTAACACATATGGGCTTTCCTGGTGGCTCAGGTGGTAAAGAATTTGCTTGCAATGCAGGAGACCACGGTTTAATTCGTGAGCCAGGAAGATCCCCAGAGAGGAATGGCTACCTGCTCCACTATTTTCGCCTGCAGAATTCCATGGACAAGGAGCTTGGCAGGCTACAGTCCAAGGGTTGCAAAGAGATGGACACGAACAAATAATTAACATTTTCACTTTTTCACTTTATATACATACATGCACTATATATGTATCTTACAAGTATGTATGTGTGTGTGTGTATATATATATATATAAACATGTATACTGTATATGCATATGAATGTGTGTGTGTATATGTGTGTGTGTGTGTGTGTGTGTGTGTGTATATACCCTACTTGTAATTTTACATTACTAAGAATATTTTGAGATTGGTTAACCATGCAGACATTTATTTCCTTATATCTTTGTACTTGTAAGTTCTATCATATTTGGTGATAATTAGATGTAAAATGCAAAAAAGCCAAATTTTCAAGTTAGAAGTCTTCAGTTCAGTTCAGTTCAGTCACTCAGTCGCATCCAACTCTTTGTGACCCTATGGACTGTAGCACGTCAGGCTTCCCTGTCCATCACCAACTCCCAGAGGTTACTCAAACTCATGTCCATTGAGTTGGTGATGCCATCCAAACATCTCATCCTGTGTCATCCCCTTCTTCTCCTGCCTTCAATCTTTACCAGCATCAGGATCTTTTCAAATGAGTCAGTTCTTGGCATCAGGTGCCCAGAGTATTGGAGGTTCAGTTCAGCATCCATCCTTCCAATGAATATTCAGGACTGATTTCCTTTGGGATAGGATGGTTGGATCTCCTCATTGTTCAAAGGACTTTCAAGAGTCTTCTCCAATGCCACAGCTCAAAAGCATGAATTCTTCTGCACTCAGCTTTCTTTATAGTCCAGCTGTCACATCCATACATGACTACCAGAGAAACCATAAGTTTGACTAGAAGGACCTTTGTTGGGAAAGTAATGTCTCTGCTTTTTCATATGCTGTCTAGGTTGGTCATAACTTTCCTTCTAAGGAGCAAGCATCTTTTAATTTCATGGGTGCAATCACCATCTGCAGTGATCTTTGGGTCCCAAAATATAAAGTTTTTCACTGTTTCCATTGTTTCCCCATCTATTTGCCATGAAGTGATGGGACTAGATGCCATGATCTTAGTTTTCTGAATGTTCAGTTCTTAGATAAATTATATTCTTCCTAAGAACTTTATGCATAAATATATAAAAGTACACACATATATATGGATAAAAGATTAATATATCATTAATATATACATGGGGAGAATCTTGAAATATTACATAATGATTGAAGTAGATGCATTTTCATGATAATTTTGTTTCTCAAAATACACTTGAGAATTATTTCATTTAACAGATTATTTTGAAAGAAATTACATTTTTATTTGGGGATGCTGTTATTTACCTACAGTCCTTGAATCAGATTCATGTCAGAGTTTTTTATATATTTTTGCATTTAACTTTTAGTCTCAAAGAGCCTATCAAAATCTCACTAATATGAGTTGATTTCTAGTTGATTCTGACATAAACACTGTCATAGGAGAAAACTAAGCTGTCTCAGGTAGGGCCTTAAAGCTGGTGTTCCTGGCTGCTTTATGAATGAGCAATGTTCCTCTGCAGAGTCCCCAGGGTTGGTCAGTATATTGAGAGTTGGCATGTGAACAGAGGACATGATGTGGTGGGTATTCTCAGTGAGTACACTGTCTTATTAGAAGTCACTTAAGGGAAAGGAATCCCGTGTGATAAAGTTATTTGAGATGGTTCATTTAGAATGAAAGTAGCAGTCTGCTTCCTGAACCATTGACTGAGGTCTTCAACAGAGTTCGAATTATTTCCTTTACCAGCCAAGCATGCTTTAGAGTGATGGCAATCCGCTGCAGAATGACAGCTCAGAACTGTAACAGTGTAAATTGATTTTTGACAAACACATTCCATGCAAACCAACTGCATGCTGACAACGTTTTCCCTAACCACCACCATCACCTTGCCAAAAATTGTGAAGAGTCAATAAATGCAAATGCTGAAAATAAATGTGTGCATGCTGATGCACGCACACACAGAGAGACATAATGAAGAGGGCACTGAGGCATCTGTGCAAAATCCTGCCAAATTGCAGATTATTTATAGGCAGAGTAATTTTAGTTCAGGGAAAGTAGATCATCTGTACAATTGCTAATTATATTAAGGTGTGATATATCTGAAAATGTGTAATTCTACATCAAACCACAGTATGGAACCTTTATCTCATCAGTGAAATCTCTACATTGGTTCAAACATATAGGTCTCCCTGCCACAGTGAAATGCTATAACATAATTAGTTTGATGAAGCATGAAAATGAGCTCTCAAAGACTATGTAAAAGTAACTACGTATTGCTTTTTTGTACAACCTGCTTCTTTATCACCCTTGCCCTCTCCCAAATGTCAAAATAGTCCAGTATTGTACAATGAAACTTAAAAAGTAACACTAATCAGAAGCAAAAAGTCAAAAACTGCTTCAGATCAGACCAGATAAGAAGTCACTCAGTCATGCCGGACTCTTTGCGACCCCATGAATCGTAGTGCACCAGGCCTCCCTATCCATCACCAACTCCCGGGGTTCACTCAGACTCATGTCCATCAAGTCAGTGACACCACCTAGCCATCTTATCCTCTGTCGTCCCCTTCTCCTCCTGCCCCCAATCCCTCCCAGCATCAGAGTCTTTTCCAATGAGTCAACTCTTCACATGAGGTGGCCAAAGTACTGGAGTTTCAGCTTTAGCATCATTCCGTCCAAAGAAATCCCAGGGTTGATCTCCTTCAAAATGGACTGGTTAGATGTCCTTGCAGTCCAAGGGACTCTCAAGAGTCTTCTCCAACACCACAGTTCAAAAGCATCAATTCTTTGGCGCTCAGCCTTCTTCACAGTCCAACTCTCACATCCATACATGATCACAGGAAAAACCATAGCCTTGACTAGACGGACCTTTGTTGGCAAAGTAATGTCTCTGCTTTTGAATATGCTATCTAGGTTGGTCATAACTTTCCTTCCAAGGAGTAAGCGTCTTTTAATTTCATGGCTGCAGTCACCATCTGCAGTGATTTTGGAGCCCAGAAAAATAAAGTCTGACACTGTTTCCACTGTTTCCCCATCTATTTCCCATGAAGTGGTGGGACCGGATGCCATGATCTTCGTTTTCTGAATGTTGAGCTTTAAGCCAACTTTTTCACTCTCCACTTTCACTTTCATCAATAGGCTTTTGAGTTCCTCTTCACTTTCTGCCATAAGGGTGGTGTCATCTGCATATCTGAGGTTATTGATATTTCTCCTGGCAAACTTGATTCCAGCTTGTGTTTCTTCCAGTCCAGCGTTTCTCATGATGTACTCTGCATAGAAGTTAAATAAGCAGAGTGACAATATACAGCCTTGACGTACTCCTTTTCCTAATTGGAGCCAGTGTGTTGTTCCATGTCCAGTTCTAACTGTTGCTTCCTGACCTGCATACAGGTTTCTCAAAAGGCACATCAGGTGGTCTGGTATTTCCATCTCTTGAAGAATTTTCCACAGTTTATTGTGATCCACACAGTCAAAGGCTTTAGCATAGTCAATAAAGCAGAAATAGATGTTTTTCTGGAACTCTCTTGCTTTTTTGATGACCCAGTGGATGTTGGCAATTTGATCTCTGGTTCCTCTGCCTTTTCTAAAACCAGCTTGAACATCAGAGAGTTCACAGTTCACATATTGCTGAAGCCTGGCTTGGAGAATTTTAAGCATTACTTTACTAGTGTGTGAGATGAGTACAATTGTGTGGTAGTTTGAGCATTCTTTGGCATTGCCTTTCTTTGGGATTGGAATGAAAACTGACCTTTTCCAGTCCTGTGGCCACTGCTGA
The DNA here is from genome assembly GCF_032452875.1 of Bos javanicus. Lineage (NCBI taxonomy): Eukaryota > Metazoa > Chordata > Mammalia > Artiodactyla > Bovidae > Bos > Bos javanicus. The sequence continues at coordinate 107,989,797 of NC_083873.1, forward strand.
GTTTTCCAAATTTGCTGGCATATTGAGTGCAGCACTTTCACAGCATCATCTTTCAGGATTTGGAATACCTCAACTGGAATTCTATCACCTCCACTAGCTTGGTTCATAGTGATGCTTTCTAAGGCCCATTTGACTTCACACTCCAGGATGTCTGGCTCTAGGTGAGTGATCACACCATCGTGATTATCTGGGTCATGAAGATCTTTTTTGTACAGTTCTTCTGTGTAATCTTGCCACCTCTTCTTAATATCTTCTGCTTCTGTTAGGTCCATACCATTTTTGTCCTTTATGGAGCCCATCTTTGCATGAAATGTTCCTTTGGTATCTCTGATTTTCTTGAAGAGATCTCTAGTCTTTCCCATTCTGTTGTTTTCCTCTATTTCTTTGCATTGATCGCTAAAGAAGGCTTTCTTATCTCTTCTTGCTATTCTTTGGAACTCTGCATTCAGATGTTTATATCTTTCCTTTTCTCCTTTGCTTTTCGCTTCTCTTCTTTTCACAGCTATTTGTAAGGCCTACCCAGACAGCCATTTTGGTTTTTTTGCATTTCTTTTCCATGGGATGGTCTTGATTCCTGTCTCCTGTACATTGTCGCGAACCTCATTCCATAGTTCATCAGGCACTCTATCTATCAGATCTAGGCCCTTAAATCTATTTCTCACTTCCACTGTATAATCATAAGGGATTTGATTTAGGTTATACCTGAATGGTCTAGTGGTTTTCCCTAGTTTCTTCAATTTAAGTCTGAATTTGGCAATAAGGAGTTCATGGTCTGAGCCACAGTCAGCTTCTGGTCTTGTTTTTGCTGACTGTATAGAGTTTCTCCATCTTTGGCTGCAAAGAATATAATCAATCTGATTTCGGTGTTGACCATCTGGTGATGTCCATGTATAGTCTTCTCTTGTGTTGTTGGAAGAGGGTGTTTGTTATGACTAGTATATTTTCTTGACAAAACTCTATTAGTCTTTGCCTTGCTTCGTTCCGTATTCCAAGGCCAAATTTGCCTGTTACTTCAGGTGTTTCTTGACTTCCTACTTTTGCATTCCAGTCCCCTATAATGAAAAGGACATCTTTTTTTGGGTGTTAGTTCTAAAAGGTCTTGTAGGTCTTCATAGAACCATTCAACTTCAGCTTCTTCAGCGTTACTAGTTGAGGCATAGACTTGGATTACCGTGATATTGAATGGTTTGCCTTGGAAACGAACAGAGATCATTCTGTCATTTTTGAGATTGCATCCAAGTACTGCATTTCGGACTCTTTTGTTGACCATGATGGCCACTCCATTTCTTCTGAGGGATTCCTGCCCGCAGTAGTAGATATAATGGTCATCTGAGTTAAATTCACCCCTTCCAGTCCATTTGAGTTCTCTGATTCCTAGAATGTCAGCATTAACTCTTGCCGTCTCTTGTTTGACCATTTCCAATTTGCCTTGATTCATGGACCTGACATTCCAGGTTCCCATGCAATATTGCTCTTTATAGCATCGGACCTTGCTTCTATCACCAGTCACATCCACAGCTGGGTATTCTTTTTGCTTTGGCTCCATCCCTTCATTCTTTCTGGAGTTATCTTTCCACTGATCTCCAGTAGCATATTGGGCACCTACTGACCTGGAGAGTTCCTTTTCAGTATCCTATTATTTTGCCTTTTCATACTGTTCATGGGTTCTCAAGGCAAGAATACTGAAGTGGTTTGCCATTCCCTTCTCCAGTGGACCACATTCTGTCAGATCTCTCCACCATGACCCGTCCATCTTGGGTTGCCCCACAGGCATGGCTTAGTTTCATTGAGTTAGACAAGGCTGTGGTCCTAGTGTGATTAGATTGACTAGTTTTCTGTGAGTATGGTTTCAGTGTGTTTGCCCTCTGATGCCCTCTCGTAGCACCTACCATCTTACTTGGGTTTCTCTTACCTTGGGCGTGGGGTATCTGAAAGCAGCTAATGTTCCTTACCTTGGACGAGGGGTATCTGAAAACTGCTTCAGAGTTTGTCAAATCCCCCTGTACACACAAGTGCTCCCAGGAGGTCTGGAATTTCCTCTCTGGTACCAGGCAAACATTGCTTGAACTTGAACAGTAAATCTGACACTGTGTTCCCACAAAGTAATTCCCATTTTACACACAAGTCTGCTGAGGCTTAAAAACATTAAGTAAAATGCAGACCATGCATTATGCAATTGTGAAATGTTTTGTATAAGATCCAAGCATAAGTCTTCTTATCACTATAGTTACCATGAGATAGGAGAGCATTTCAGAAGCTGACTGATAGAAAAGCAAGGAAGATCACATTTAGGCAAGGAACCATCATAAACTGCCCAATACATTCTTCAGCACAAGTGATTTTTCCTTCCTTTCTCTGCAAACATTGACTGAATATTATTGTATCATGTAATATAAACTTTTTACAATGCTGCCCTTCATTGATCCCCTCCTCCAAAAAAATAAATCTATAACTTTTTTGAATTTTCATTCATACTCGCCCACACCTCTCTCAAGTGTGGTGGGTGCTCAGCAGCTAAATCCTGTCCAGTTAAATCCTGTCCAATTCTTTGAAGCCCCATGGACTTGTAAGCCTGCTAGGCTTCTCTGTCCATGAAATTTTCCAGGTAAGAACACTGGAGTGGGTTGCCATTTTCTATTCCTTGGATCTTCCTGATTCAGGGATCAAATCTTGCAAATCTTGCATTGGCAGTCAGATTCTCTACCAATTGTGCCCTGCTGGAAAAAGCTAACATAGTACAAAGAATGAGGTAATACCCACATCAGCTGAGAATCAGTGCCTGATTGTTAATTAGATCAAATTGTTAAAACTTCCAAAGGCCCCTCACACCAGTTTAAGCATTTCCAGTGAAAGTAAGAGTTGCTCAGTTGTGTCCAGCTCTTTGTGACCTCATGGACTGTACAGTCCATGGAATTCTCTAGGCCAGAATACTGGAGTGGGTAACCTTTCACTTCTCCAGGGTATCTTCCCAACCCAGGGATTGAACACAGGTCTCCTGCATTGCATGTGGATTCTTTACCAGCTGAGCCACAAGGGAAGACCAAGAATGCTGAAGTGGGTAGCTATCCTTTCTCCAGAGGATCTTCCTGACCCAGGAATTGAACCAGGGTCTCCTGCATTGGAGGCAGATTCTTTACCAACTGAGCTATTAGGGAAGGCCTAAGCATTTCCAGTATTCACATCCATTATCTCAATTCTGGGTAATAGATAAACTACATTACTTCTAGTTTACAAACAAGGAAACCCAAGCACTGCAACAGCATTTGCTGTTGTTCAGTCGCTCAGTCTAGTCTGACTCTTTCTGACCCCATGGACTACAGCATGCCAGATTTCCCTGTCCTTCACCTTCTCCAGGAGCTTGCTTAAACTCATGTCCATTGAGTCGGTGTTGCCATCCAACTATCTCATCCTCTGCCATCCCCTTCTCCTCCAGCCTTCAGTCCTTCCCAACATCAGAGTTTTTCCAATGAGTGGGCTTTTTGCATCAAGTTCATAGTCCTAGTACAATTGTCTATCTTGCCTCAGGGATGAGACCACTAATGGTAAGGTTAATATAATCCTCAAAAATAAAGTCTGTAGATCAAATTCCAGATCACTGTGACCCCTCTAGTCTCTTTGGACATATGGACAAACAGCACAATTTACTACTTTTAGGACATTTTTGTCAATCACAAAATGGATTGTGATGCTTTGGGTATTGTTAAATTAGACTACTCTTTAGTATTTCATTGTTTAATCTTAATATATGAATGCCTTGTTTCTACATCAAGAATGTTAGTACCCAAACTTTCAACTTAGCTTAGAATCTGAAATCAGAACTGATTTCCAGGCTTTGTCATGCAATAAGATGTAATTTGAGGCAACTTTCTTTAGCAATTCAATCATGTGCCTGCACGCAGGGTCACTTTAGTCATGTCTGACTTTGTGACGCTGTGGACTGTAGCCCTCCAGGCTCCTCTGTCCATGGGATTCTCCAGGCAAGAATACTGGAGGGGGTTGCCATGCCTTACTCCAGGGAATCTTCCTGACCAGGGATCAAACCTGCATCTCCTGTGGCTCCTGCCTTGCAGGTGGATTGTTTACCACTGAGCCACTGGAGAAGCAATTCAATCATAAATATCCTCATGCATAAACAGTAAGAGGATAATAATATTCATCTTATGAGTCACAGAAGGTAAAAAAGTAAAGTGAAAGTGTTAGTTGCTCAGTCATTTCTGACTCTTTGCAACCTCATGGACTGAATCCTGCCAGGCTCCTTTGTCCGTGGAATTCTCCAGGCAAGAATAGGAAAGTGGGTTGCCATTCCCTTCTCCGGGGATCTTCCTGACCCAGGAATCGAACGTGGGTCTGCTGCATTGCTAGCAGATTCTTGACCATCTGAGCTGTCAGGGAAGCCCATCAGTCACTGTAAGGGTTCATTACAGTGCAGAGAGAGAAACTGATTCGTATCACTTAGAATACATAGTAGACACTTGAAAATGGCACCTACCTTTAATATTATAACTAATCTCACTATACATTTGATTTATCCAAAGGATAGATTTCCCAGGTGGCTCAGTGGTAAAGAATCTGCCTGCCAAGTCAGGAGACTTAAGAGATGCAGGTTTTTCCCTGTGTCTGGAAAATCCACTGGAGGAGGAAATGGCACTCCTCTTCAGTATTCTTTCTGGGAGAATCCCATGGACAGAGGAACCTGGTGGGTTATAGTTCATGGGGTTGCAAAGAGCTGGACACAGTTGAGTATCTGAGCACTTCCAAAGGACAAGGGGATGCCTGTTTGCTTTTAGACTCTTCTCAGAGACTAGCCAGTGTATGCACAGAGAAGGTATCCAGCATGTATGTATTGACTGATTTAAGATAATGTCCAATAAATTATGAGATGTGGGCCACTTGAGTATATTTACAAGGTAAATTGTGAATCAAAAAGAGGAACATGTTACATGTCACATAAACCATAATCAAAAATGACTTAAAAATGTACATATGCATATAACTGAGTCATTTTGCTGTACAGCAGAAATTAACACAACATTGTAAATCAACTATACTTTCATAAAAATACATTGTTTTTTAAAGAGAAACATGTCACAAAGCTGTAACAGAAAACATATGGTAAAGCTTATAGTGGTTTCGTAAAAATGTGGTCATTTACAAAGAGAAAACAAAATGAAAAGTGGAAAAACCTACTCATGCTAGCCCCAAAAATGTACAAATGTGGTTACTGGAAGCAGCAGACATCAGGAAAATGAAATATGGGCAGGCTGCTTGAGAATATAGGTTACAACTAGAGAATTTCAAAGAATGTATTCTCTCTCTCTCTCTCACTCTGTCTCTCTGTCTGTCTTCTAACTCTTAGACTTTTGGGAAACCTACTTCATAATCTGGGGGCTTCAGCATGGTATGATACCTCATCTGTTTAAAAACAGCGTACTTTCCTGATACTCATCTGAAGATGTGAAATTTGAATGACTTTTGAATTTGCTTAGCATCTTGTACCATTTTTAACCTCAAGAAAATCAACTATTTCAGTGTCTTAACCTTTGTTTGTTTTTTGTTCCTCACTTACTATGTGAGCTTCCTATTAACATATGTGAGGATATGTACACAATTAGAAAGTAAAAATTGCAGAGTGAAACAAATGATAAAATGCCAGCTGTTATAATCAACATTATGCAGCTCTCATGATGGAACCACTGATAGGAAAATGTAGTCGCAGTTGTAGGTCCTAATTAATCTGAGGGATGGGAATATGAACATGAGTTACTATTATGTGCACCAAGTGGGAAAGAAAGTTTATCGGTCTCAAGATAAAAATATAATACCACAAGCATACAGGGAACTTTGTTCTTAACATTTTTTTTCAGTCTACAAAATATTCTAAGTCCTCAGTAAATGAAATCTATTCTGGAATCCTATATCCTATTCTCCAATTTTTCAATAATTATACTTATTATATCATTATTATATCTTATGTTTATATAATACTTTGCAATTTGCAAAATCTTGATGGAACTATTTGTAGGGCAGGAATAGAGATAGAGATGCAGACACAGAAAATGACATGTGGACACAGAAGGGGATGAGTATGGGATGAATTGAGAGAGTAGCATTGATATATATACACTACCATGTGTAAAATAGATAGCTAGTGGGAATCTGGGGCTTCCCTGGTGGCTCAGATGGTAAAGAATCTGCCTGCAATTCAGGAGACCTGGGTTCGATCCCTAGGTTGGGAAGATCCCCTGGAGGAGGGCATGGCAACCCATTGCAGTTTTCTTGCCTGGAGAATCCCCATGGACAGAGGAGCCTGACATAATCAAAGACTTGAGCAAATTAACACAAAATGGGTTAATGCATCAGAGGGGAAGTTTGGCAGAGTGCCCAACACTTAACAAGTACCTCATAAATGGTGGTGCTGCATCTGGTTAAGAGAAAAATATCAAACTCTGTATACTCATCTGAAAATTCAAAATGTTATTACCTTGCTTAGTCCATGTGACACATTAAAAGAAGTCATATAAGAGAATACATGAGTCTTCAAATGCTACAAAAGACAACACAAAAAACATCAGTTCAAAATATATATATATATATAAAAGTGAAAAAGTGTGAAAGTGTTAGTCTCTCAGTTGTGTCTGACTCTTTGAGACCCCATGGGCTGTAGCCTGCCGGCTCCTCTGTCCATGGAATTCTCCAGGCAAGAATACTGGAGCGGGTAGCCATTTTGATCTCCATGGGAGCTTCCTGACTCAGGGATTGAACCCTGATCTCCTGAATTTCAGGCAGATTCTTTACTATCTGAGCCACTAGAGAAGCCCATATATATGAGCTTACTCAGTGGCTCAGCTGTAAAATATCTGCCTGCAATGCTAGAGACTCAAAAGACATGGGAAGATCCACTGGAGGAGGAAATGGCAACCCACTCCAGTATTCTTGCCTGGAGAATCCCATGGACAGAGGAAACTGGCAGGCTATAGTCCAAATGGTTGCAAAGAGCTGGGCATGACTGAGCATACCACAGCATATATATATAAATATATACACTTTTTTTTTTATTTGAACTCCAGAAGAATACCATTACTTGGATCTTTACATGTATAATTTGGGGGGATATGTCAACAATGTGGATAGAGTTTTTTAAAAGATATTTCTTGTCTCACTATTGTTTATTCTAAAAACTTTTAATTTACACTCAACAAAACATCAGTGTAGGCATTTAGTACACTCCATGTATGTTATTGTCTGCCAAGGATAAGCCTCACAAAACTAAGAAACAGGAAGCTCTGATATCATTTAGATGGTTTCTCTCAACTCATTTTCCTTTGACTCTGTTTCAACAGATGTTTATCGAGCTTCCCTGATATCCTAGACCCCACACTGGCCGCTGGGAATCGAGAAGGGAAGAAAAACAAGGCCTTTCCCTTCTAACCCTTCCAGAGTCTTGCAGACAGCTTGTCACAAGCAATAATCAAAAGGCAATGAGATCCTGCCTGACTTGCAGAGATGCTGGGGAATCCTTGAGAGGAGAGAACTATCACCCTCCTGTGGAGTCACGGATGGTTTCTTAGAGATAAAATTTGACCTGGGTCTTAAATGGTAAGCTGTCATTTCCTAGGCAGAAATGAGAGAAAGCTTCACAGAGAGAAATAATTGGACCAAAAAAGGACTCAGGTCTGTGTGGTCATCGAGGTAAGAGATGAAGCTAGAAAGAATTATTTCAACAAGGTGATGAAGTAGTTTTGACTCATCTTTGCTTTCAACCATGTAGAAAACATTTACACAATTTCAAAAAACTTTCTGTCTTTGCTTTATTCTTGTCTCCTTAGTATTTATTCCTTTGCTGTTTCTCATTCACTCAGTCATATCCAACTCTGTGACCCCATGGGCTGCAGCATGCCAGGCTCCTCTCTCTTTCACTCTCTCCTGAACTTTACTCACCATCGAGTCAGTGATGCCATCCAACCACTCATCCTCTGCTATCCCCTTCTCCTTCTGCCCTCAGTCTTTCCCAGCATTGGGGTCTTTTCCAATGAGTTGACTCTTAACCAAATAAATATTTTACTGTTGTTGTTGTTTTCAATCTCACTTACTATCTTTTCTTCTCCAATGATATTAAAATTCCTTAAAAGAAGGGTTTGTTAGTTTTGCCCATCATTATATTTCTAGTATCTAGAAAGGATCCTGCCTCATGGCAGTTTCTTTTCCTTTGAATTGATTATTTTATATATTTGGCTGCATCTGGTGTTATTTGTGGCACAGAGGATCTTCATTGAAATGCAGGGACATTGCTTGATGAGAGTCATCTCATGGCTGAATTCCTGGACACATGCTTGAAGTTCTGTACTATGTAGTTGATTAAAGATAGATCCATATGCTTCCAATGCAGATATACTGGCATCAGAGCTGCTCTTCCACTGCAGAGGCAATTCTAATTTGGGACTTCACAGTACCTACCCCAGGATGCACTCAGAGTCATTGATGGTGCCAGATGTATAGTCAGGGGAACCCCGAGCACATGAGGTCAAGAAATAAACATCTAGGAGTGGGCAGCCCAGAGTCAGGCACCTGGAACATTACATATCTTTACATTGAACCAGATCTCCTAGAAGTCCCTGATTAGCCTGTTACTACATTTTTGGTTAAAACAAATACTGGCAGCCTAAAACTTGAATGCATGCTTAGTTGCTCTGTTGTGTCTAACTCTTTGTGACCCCATGGACTGTAACCACCAGGCTCCTCTGTCCATGGGATTCTCTAGGCAACAATACTGAAGTGGATTGCCATTCCCTTCTGCAGGGGACCTTCCCGACCCAGGGATCAAAACTGGGTCTCCTGCATTACAGGCAATTCTTTACAAAATCTTTACAAGCCACCAGGGAAGCCCAAAAATTGAGAGGTAGATTTTATTTAGTGGGAATGTTAGGACTGGAACCCAGACACAGCATCTCAGGTGACCCAGAGAGAGCTGACTCCAGGAAGCTGGGGGAGGAGGTTTGCAGCAAGGGGCAAGTAATCTGAAGAGAGAAAGATTAGTGTTAATTAAGAGAAAACTAAATCTGGCACACAAAGAAATACAGCAATCGTCCCTGTATGGGAAGATGCTAACGTCAGGGCTTGCTGAAATCATTTCTTTCATGTGCATCTAGCTATCTGGAAACGATTTTCTTTTTTTCAGTCCTGTTTTTTTGTTGTTGTTTTTTATTGTTCACATACTAATTCCTTGTTTACCTTAAGAGATGGTAAAAGTGGTGGATGGCCTCTCATATTCCCTCCCCTGCCCCACCTCAGTGCTTACAGTGGTGAAAGTAGCTGATGGCTTCCCAATAGGTCATTTTGTTTCACCTGGGCTCAGAAATCTGCACTTGGAAAAGGCTCATTAACTGCCAGAGGGTAAAGCAGAAAACATTTCATTGCACAGCATGTACTGGAACAAATGGAGACCAGGGCTTCTGCTTTTAGTGTTAATTAAAATAATTATCAATTTCTTTCTATCAGACAAATTTAATTTCTTACTGTCAAGTCCAAAATAGCCATGATAGCAAAGAGAGGTGAGGTAAGATAAGGTGAAGTCGCTCAGTCATGTCCAACTCTTTGCGACCCAGGCTCCTCCATCCCTGGGATTTTCCAGGCAAGAGTACTGGAGTGGGTTGCCATTTCCTTCTCCAGAGGATCTTTCTGACCCAGAGATTGAACCCAGGTCTCCCACATTGTAGGCAGACACTTTACTGTCTGAGCCACCGAGGAAGCAAAGAGAGAGAGTGATGGAATAAATACCTCTCATAATTCTGGTCTCAGGCCCTCAACATCATTTATGCTTTGGGAATTAATTCCTTCCTTTTAGTCAGGAAGGTGTCCTGACTTCAAGAATGAGAAACATATGGCCTCTTATCCTTTATCTGGGCAGGACCCAGCCTCCTCTCTCAATTGTCCTGCTATTGATATTTTGGGGTTTCTGTCCACAGGGATTGAACACCAATTGTCTACCTCCTGACTCAATTTCACATTTGCTCTGCTATTGCTGCTGCTAAGCCACTTTAGTCATGTCTGACTCTGTGCGACCCCATAGACGGCAGCCCACCAGGCTCCCCCGTCCCTGGGAATCTCCAGGCAAGAACACTGGAGTGGGTCGCCATTTCCTTCTCCAATGCATGAAAGTGAAAAGTGAAAGTGAAGTTGCTCAGTCATGTCCGACTCCAAGCGACCCCAGGGACTTCAGCCCACCAGGCTCCTCCGTCCATGGGATTTTCCAGGCAAGAGTACTGGAGTGGGGTGCCATTGCCTTCTCTGTCACATTTGCTCTGCAACAGTCCATTATTCACAAGATCATGTCAGTGATTTTCTAAACTCTTTTTTAAACCAACAAAATTCTCATATCAAAAGTGTTCAACTTAATCAGTCTTCCAAAACTAAATATGTGTGTGTGTAGGGGGGGTCACTCAGTCGTGTCTGACTCTCTGCAACCCCATGGACTGTAGCCCACCACGCACCTCTGTCCATGGGATTCTCCAGGCAAGAATACTGGAGTGGATTGCCATTCCCTTCTCAAGAGGATCCTTCTGAAAAATACTTCCTACTATATGTCATAGCAGAGGTATAATTTATTCAGCTTTATTCAGTATTTTCGCAATGGATCTTAGAATCATTTAAGAACATCAGTGGTGGGAAGATTTTTTTAAGCTATAGCCATAAAAATCAATCATGTTTGACTTTTTGCAACCCCATGGATGGTACACCACCAGGCTCCTCTGCCCATGGGATTCTCTAGGCAAGAATACTGGAGTGGGCTGCCATTCCCTTCTCCAGGGGGTCTTCCTGGCCCAGGTATCAGACCTGGATTTCCTGCATTGCAGACAGATTCTTTACCATCTGAACCCCTAGGGAAGCACCTCTAAATATACACTGTTATAATTAGTAAAACACTTTATGTTTTAGTGTGATGCCATGTATTCATATCATGATAAACAATAACATGCTTTCACTTCTTCCTTCTCTCTGCTCACACGTTCTCAAACCTTAAACCAAAAGTGACTAGCTTACGAGTATGATAGGGAAGTTTAAATACCTGGGGATAAACATCTTTGTAAAAATCAAGAAAAGTAAGATCAAAAATCCTTTTGTTTCTCAATGTTTGTCCATGAGAAAAATTGTACTTTAAGCATTTATAGAGAAGTCTTGCAGATGTTCTTTTCTGGCGTGAATATCTGATCTGTTCTCATTAACTAAGTTAATGAATATTCTCAAATGAATGTTCTCATTGGTTCATTTGAACATATGTACATCAATGGTTCTCTATGTAAGAAAGTTACTGGTATTGAAAATCAGTAATTATCACACTTGAAATGCAATCAACCCAAGTGACTCAACTATTCATCCCCTAATTGCACAGATTTGGTAAATTCAAGCTTGCATTGATACAGTAGAAATAATTTAGTAAAGACTCAAGGATAGAAGCCAAGAAGACCAGAAATCTAATTGTTATTCAAGACAACCAGGAATGTCATTCTTTATCTCCGTCTGAAAAGGAAAATAATCACTGCATTTTTACACACAAATACATCTCATGACATTTAAATTGGAACTTGGAAGTCATCAAAAAATAATGAACAATTAACTTTAAATTATTTTATATAAATAAGGATTCATGCTTCTCTGTTTTTTTTTCCTTGTTTAACTTCAGTAGTTAGAAGTATCATGTCAATAGAAATATATGTCAATAGAAGTATCTTTTGACATATACATTACTTACACCAAAATTCATATCAAAGTTCTTTCTTTTTCTCTCTCAGTCTCTTTTTTTTTTTTTTAATTTTTAATCCTTTAAAAACTGAGATGGGCATGTGGAGGCTTACTAAACCTTATCTTTATTTGGTCTTGAATTAAGGTGACCTAGAGGCTCTGTTTGTTGCAAAGTTTTAAAATGCTCCTGTGCTCCTGTGACCCACACCTGGAGGCAGTTTGGGAAAACACATGTTAAACAGCTCTGTGCGAAGTCATTCTTGAAGCTCAGCAGGTGGTTTGCTAATGGGAACAAGGGAAGCTTAAGACCTGACCCCTTTGCTCTGCTATTGCCCTTTGTTCATGGCTCCCTGGGGTTGGAGATTTAAGTGAGCCAAGAAAGAACCCTCTATTAAAGAGGTGCTAAACTGTTGCTTGGCTCCCCTTAATAATGTCAGAAATTGCTGTCCCTCGGGAGTCTTACTATACAAGTTGTGTTGAATAAGTTTGAAATGCCTGCCTTCATTACAGGAAAAGAAAGCTACTCAAATTAGAATGCCCTCAGGACCAGAGAGAGCTCACACTTTCTCTGGTTCGGCATTTATATCAGAGCGTGGACTCCAAGGAACAGGAGGAAGGCTATGAGAGTATTCAGGTGGTGACAACACTTGGAGCCAGATGGTGAAGTGTGGGAGAATTTTCCACTGGAACTCCTCTCAGCCACTCCTTAGAGATTCTGATCAAAGTTCAATCCTCTGAGAAATTAGAGGTCTAGCTAAGGCCACGTGAGTGAGAGGATCCCCAGGAATCAAACCCAATTTCAGACAGGCGGGCTTCCAGTCCCAGCTGAATAGTAAAGAAAAGCTATAATTCTGTGGGACAGGCAAAGAGTACAGTGAGGTACATAGTGAAGATCACTCCACAGATCAATCAGGTTCTAGGTTTCAAATGCCAAGAAAAAATATTTCCAGATATCTCTTACTTGACGTCTAAGAAAACCTACTACAATTTCTGTTCTGTTCAATATTTCCTATAAAACAGAATGGATGTTAGAAGTTTTCAGGATAACTTTTTTTTCCCCCTATGGCAACTGAGAACAAGGATCCAGCAGGAACTCCTATGGTTGAGGGCAATGAGGCCACTTATAATTTTCCAATAGAGAATTTTGGACTTGCCAAAGTCAAATCTGACTTAAGGAATAGCCGAAAGAATAAAATCATGCTAAGCATTGTGTGTAGCAGGAAAATTGATCCAAAGATGGCACACAGGAGACATTCCAAGGAGAGGATAAAATAGAGAATGGAAATATGATAACCAGGTGGTATCTTGGAAAAAGAGAGGAATCATGGTAGCTGTGGACATTTCATTAGATCATAACAAGTCTGACTGATGATGCCCAGACATTGTAGCTATACATGGATACATTCTGGATACTCCGTGACATACATTCTGCAATCTCCTGACAGCATTCTGCCCAAGCCAGGATGGGGCAACTGTCAAACAAAATCTAAAGAGACCAAAAAGCAGAACATACAGCTGTGTTCCACCTGCTATGAAGGTGTCAGTTTTTCATTATAACAAACCAAATTGAAATGTATGATCTCAAATTCATTTCCTGCTTTTTAGGGGTTCCCACAAGTCTGAGAGCATGAGTGATGATCTGAACTTAGGAAGTGGCTAGAACAAGGGAGCATATACACATAGGTGAAATATAAAGTGTCTCTAATCATGCTTATGCTGGGAAAATCCTAATTAAAGAATGCTTTCTATACTTTGGTTAGTAGCAAAGTTCAAAGGTATCTCATGATTCTGTCAAGTGAAAACTTGATCATATTTGCATTGTACCTCCTTAACGATCACTGAGATGAAACTCAAAATCATCTTCTCTGATGGGCTTTAATGAGCTGGGCACGATTTATATCACAGCTAAAATTTCAGGGCTTCATTATGTGTAGAAATCATCTTTATCTTCTCCCTTTACTGCTTGGCAAGGTGCTGTCATCCTTCGCTTTCTCTAGCTGTCTGGCATCACTTCAAATGTCTATCTGGAAGCAAGCTTACTCTCTCTATTTATGAGCTAGTCTTCCCCAGAGCAAAAAGCATATTGTTATCTCTGGATCTCATTTGGATGGATCTGAAATGAATTTTAGTGCCCTATACACAATCCTCCTGTATCCAAAGTATTCCTACATCATGACCCCTGTTCCTATTCCAGATACGAAGTAGAAATTCTAAAAAGTGACACATTTTATTCTACCTTTGTATTCCACATATTTCTATTATTATTTTGTTCTATGACCTCATCTCATGTTCATCTGTTTTGCATATTACTTTCTTGTTGGGATTTGAGGTTAATATTAACTCCTTGTAAATCAAATTTCAGGTTTCTCATTAGATAACTCAGCATTAGGATATGTTGGGACCTTCAATCTTTATACAATCTTCAGTTCTGTTAAGTTCAGTCAATAAGTTGTGCCTGACCCCTTGCAACTGCATGAACCACAGCACACCAGGCCTCCATTTCCATCACCAACTCCCAGTGTCTATCCAAACTCATGTCCATGGAGTCGGTAATGCCATTCAACCATATCATCCTCTCTTGTTTCCTTCTCCTCCTGCCTTCAATCGTTTCCAGCATCAGGGTCTTTTCAAATGAGTCAGCTCTTTGCATCAGGTGGCCAAAGTACTGGAGATTCAGCTTCAAAATCACTCTTTCCAATAAATATTCAGGACTGATCTCCTTTAGGATGGACTGGTTGGATGTCCTTGCAGTCCAAGGGACTCTCAAGAGTCTTCTGCAACACCACAGTTCAAAAGCATCAAATCTTCTATGCTCAGATTTCTTCATAGTCCAACTCTCACATCCATACATGACCACTGGGAAAACCATAGCCTTGACTAGACGGACCTTTGTTGGCAAAGTAATGTCTCTGCTTTTGAATATGCTATCTGGGTTGGTCATACCTTTCCTTCCAAAGAGTAAGCATCTCTTAATTTCATGGCTGCCATCACCATCTGCAGTGATTTTGGAGCCCAAAAAAATAAAGTCTGATGCTGTTTTCACTGTTTTCCCATCTATTTCCCATGAAGTTATGGGACCAGATACCATGAGCTTAGTTTTCTGAATGTTAACTTTAAGCCAGCTTTTTCACTCTCCTCTTTCACTTTCATCAAGAGGCTTTTGAGTTCCTCTTCACTTTCTGCCATAAGGGTGGTGTCATCTGCATATCTGAGGTTATTGATATTTCTCCCAGCAATCTTGATTCCAGTTTGTGCTTCCTCCAGCCCAGCGTTTCTCATGATGTACTCTGCATATAAGTTAAATAAGCAGGGTGACAATATACAGCCTTGACGAACTCCTTTTCCTATTTGGAACCAGTCTCTTGTTCCATGTCCAGTTCTAACCATTGCTTCCTGACATGCATACAGATTTCTCAGGAGGCAGGTCAAGTAGTCTGGTATTCCCATCTCTTGAAGAATTTTTCACAGTTTATTGTGATCCACAGAGTCAAAGGCTTTGGCATAGTCAATAAAGCAGAAATAGATGTTTTTCTGGAACTCTCTTGCTTTTTCGATGATCCAGTAGATGTTGGCAAATTGATATCTGGTTCTTCTGCCTTTTGTAAAACCAGCTTGAACATTTGGAAGTTCACAGTTCACATATTGCTGAAGCCTGGCTTGGAGAATTTTGAGCATTAATTTACTAGCATGTGAGATGAGTGCCATTGTGAGGTCGTCTGTGCATTATTTGACATTGCCTTTCTTTGGGATTGGAATGAAAACTTAGCTTTTCCAGTCCTGTGGCCACTGATGAGTTTACAGAATTTGGTGGCATATTGAGTGTAGCACTTTCACAGCATCATCTTTCAGGATTTGAAATAGCTCAACTGGAATTCCATCACCTCCACTAGCTTTGTTTGTAGTAATATTTCCTAAGGCCCACTTGACTTCACGTTCCAGGATGTCTGGCTCTAGGTAAGTGATCACACTATCGTTATTCTCTGGATCATGAAGATCTTTTTTGGACAGTTCTTCTGTGTATTCTTGCCACCTCTACTTAATATCTTCTGCTTCTGTTAGGTCCATACCATTTCTGTCCTTTACTGAGCCCATCTTTGCATGAAATGTTCCCTTGGTATCTCAAATTTTCTTGAAGAGATCTCTAGTCTTCCCCATTCTATTGTTTTCCTCTATTGCTTTGCATTGATCACCAAGAAAAGCTTTCTTATCTCTCCTTGTTATTCTTTGGAACTCTGCATTCAAATGGGTATATCTTTCCTTTTCTCCTTTGCTTTTCACTTCTATTCTTTTCACAGCTATTGTTAAGGCCTCCTTAGACAGCCATTTTGCATTTTTGCATTTCTTTTTCTTGGTGATAGTCTTGTACCCTGTCTCCTGTACAATACAGTGTTCTTGCCTTGAGAGCCCCATGAACAGTATGAAAAGACAAAAAGATAGGACAGTGAATGATGAACTCCAAAGTTTGGTAGGTGCCCAGTATGCTACTGGAGATCAGTGGAGAAATTACTCCAGAATGAATGAAGGGATGGAGCCAAAGAAAAAACAATACACATTTGTGGATGTGACTGGTGATAGAAGCAAGGTCTGATGCTGTAAAGAGCAGTATTGCATAGAAACCTGGAATGTTAGGTCCATGAATTAAGGCAAATTGTAAGTGGTCAAACAAGAGATGACAAGAATGAATGTGGACATTGTAGGAATCAGCGAACTAAGAAAGACTGGAATGGGTGAACTTAACTCAGATGACCATTACATCTACTACTGTCGGCAAGAATCCCTTAGAAACAATGGAGTGTAGCCATCAAAGTAAACAAAAGAGTCTGAAATGCAGTACTTGGATGCAATCTCAAAAACGACAGAATGGTCTCTGTTCGTTTCCAAGACACACCATTCAATATGATGGTAATTCAAGTCTATTCCCCAACCATTAACACTGAAAAAGATGAAGTTGAATGGTTCTATGAAGACATACAAGACCTTTTAGAACTAACATCAAAAAATAGTTGTCTTTTTCATTATAGGGGACTGGAATGCAAAAGTAGGAAGTCAAGAAACACCTGGAGTAACAGGCAAATTTGGCCTTGGAGTACAGAATGAAGCAGGGCAAAGGCTAGTAGAGTTTTGCCAAGAGAATGCACTGATCATAGCAAACACCCTCTTCCAACAACACAAGAGAAGACTCTATACATGGACATCACCAGATGGTCAACACTGAAATCAGATTGATTATATTCTTTGTAGCCAAGGATGGAGTAGCTCTATATATTCAGCAAAAACAAGACTGGGAGAAGACTGTGGCACAGATCATGAACTCCTTATTGCGAAATTCAGACTTAAATTGAAGAAAGTAGTGAAAACCACTAGACCGTTCAGGAATACAGTTCTAAGGACTTCTATTTGGGGAAGATTCTTGTTGGGGGTACTGTTACCCACTTCTATCTGGGGCTAAAGAGTAAATAAGACCTAGACTGAGCTTGGCAGCTGAAAAGTGCTGGCCACCTGCATACGTACTGAACAGTATGTAGTCCCTGTCGACTTGGGTAAGAAGCTCTGTTTTATCAGTGGGATCATCTTCAGTTTCCAAGACTAGAACTTTACCTGTTAAAACTAGAGATCTACAAAATCACATTATTACTACTCAGAATGCTGGCATCTTATTATGTCTTATTATCTCCAGTTAGCAGATTAAACCCTGCTACCCATTAAATGCCCTTCATAGATCACAGCTTTGTCATGGCAAAGGAGATTGTATAACTCAATGAGGCTGTGAGCCATGCTGTTCAGGGCCACCCAAGACCGGTCATAGTGAAGAATTCTGACAAAATGTGATCTACTGGAGGAGAAAATGGCAACAGAGTCCAGTACTAATTCCAGGAGAATCCCATTAATAGTATGAAAAGACAAAAAGATATGACACCAGAAGATGAGCCCTCAGGTCAGAAGGTGTACAATATTCTACGGGGGAAGAATGGACAACAATTACTAATACATCAAGGAAGAATGGAAGTGACTGAACCAAAGCAGAACAAAGGTTCAGTTGTAGATAAGTCTGGTGGTGAAAGTAAAATAGCGTGATTAATAATATTGCATAAGAACCGGGAACATAAGGTCCATGAATCATAGTTACTTCACTTCAGTTCAATTCAGTTCAGTCGCTCAGTCCTGTCCGACTCTTTGCGACCCCATGAATTGCAGCATGCCAAGCCTCCCTGTCCATCACCAACTCCCGGAGTTCACTCAAACTCACGTCCATCAAGTCAGTGATGCCATCCAGCCATCTCATCCTCTGTCGTCCCCTTCTCTTCCTGCCCCCAATCCCTCCCAGCATCAGAGTCTTTCCAATGAGTCAACTCTTTCCATGAGGTGGCCAAAGTATTGGACTTTCAGCTTTAGCATCATTCCTTCCAAAGAAATCTCAGGACTGATCTCCTTTAGAATGGACTGGTTGGATCTCCTTGCAGTCCAAGGGACTCTCAAGAGTCTTCTCCAACACCACAGTTCAAAAGCAGCAATTCTTCAGCACTCAGCTTTCTTCACAGTCCAACTCTCAAATCCATACATGACCACTGGAAAAACCATAGCCTTGACCAGATGGACCTTTGTTGGCAAAGTAATGTCTTTGCTTTTGAATATGCTATCTAGATTGGTCATAACTTTCCTTCCAAGCAGTAAGCATCTTTTAATTTCATGGCTGCAATCACCATCTGAGTGATTTTGGAGCCCCCCAAAATAAACTCTGACACTGTTTTCACTGTTTTCCTATCTATTTCCCTGGATGACATGATCTTTGTTTCTGAATGTTGAGCTTTAAGCCAACTTTTTCACTCTCCACTTTCACTTTCATCAAGAGGCTTTTTAGTTCCTCTTCACTTTCTGCCATAAGGGTGGTGTCATCTGCATATCTGAGGTTATTGATATTTCTCCCAGCAGTCTTGATTCCAGCTTATGCTTCTTCCAGCCCAGCGTTTCTCATGATGTCCTCTGTATATAAGTTAAATAAGCAGGGTGACAATATACAGCCTTGACGTACTCCTTTCCTATTTGGAACCAGTCTATTGTTCCATGTCCAGTTCTAATTGTTGCTTCCTGACCTGCACACAGGTTTCTCAAGAGGCAGGTCAGGTGGTCTGGTATTCCCATCTCTTTCAGAATTTTCCAGTTTCTTGTGATCCACACAGTCAAAGGCTTTGGCATAGTCAGTAAAGCAGAAATAGATGTTTTTCTGGAGCTCTCTTGCTTTTTCCACGATCCAGAAGATGTTGGCAATTTGATCTCTGGTTCCTCTGCCTTTTCTAAAACCAGCTTAAACATCTGGAAATTCACGGTTCACTTATTGCTGAAGCTGGCTTGGAGAATTTTGACCATTACTTTACTAGCATGTGAGTTGAGTGGAATTGTTCAGTAGTTTGAACATTCTTTGGCATTGCCTTTCTTTGGGATTGGAATGAAAACTGACCTTTTCCAGTCTTGTGACCACTGCTGAGTTTTCCAAATTTGCTGGCATATTGAGTGCAACACTTTCACAGCATCATCTTTCAGGATTTGACATAACTCAACTGGAATTCCATCACCTTCACTAGCTTTGTTTGTAGTGTTGCTTTCTAAGGCCCACTTGACTTCACATACCAGGATGTCTGGCTCTAGGTGAGTGATCACACCATCATGATTATCTGGGTTGTGAAGATATTTTTTGTAAGTTCTTCTGTGTATTCTTGCTACCTCTTCTTAATATCATCTGCTTCTGTTAGGGCCATATCATTTCTGTCCTTTATTGAGCCCATCGTTGCATGAAATATTTATTCCCTTGGTATCTCTAATTTTTTGAAGAGATCTCTAGTCTTTCCCATTCTGTTGTTTTCCTCTATTTCTTTGCACTGATCACTGAGGAA
This sequence comes from Bos javanicus, assembly GCF_032452875.1. Taxonomy (NCBI): domain Eukaryota; kingdom Metazoa; phylum Chordata; class Mammalia; order Artiodactyla; family Bovidae; genus Bos; species Bos javanicus. Next base: position 108,009,422 of record NC_083873.1, read on the forward strand.
GGCTTTCTTATCTCTTCTTGCTATTCTTTGGAACTCTGCATTCAGATGCTTATATCTTTCCTTTTCTACTTTGCTTTTTGCTTCTCTTCTTTTCACTGCTATTGTTAAGGCCTCCCCAGATAGCCATCTTGCTTTTTTGCATTTCTTTTCCATGGGGATATTCTTGATCCCTGTCTCCTGTACAATGTCATGAACCTCTGTCCATAGTTCATCAGGCACTCTGTCTGTCAGATCTAAGCCCTTAAGTCTATTTCTCACTTCTATTGTATAACCATAAGGGATTTGATTTAGGTCATACCTTAATGGTCTAGTGGTTTTCCCTAGTTTCTTCAATTTAAGTCTGAATTTGGTAATAAGGAGTTCATGATCTGAGCCACAGTCAGCTCCCGGTCTTGTTTTTGTTGACTGTATAGCATTCTCCACCTTTGGCTGCAAAGAATATAATCAACCTGTTTTTGGTGTTGACCATCTGGAACTTGGGCATAATCAAATAGATCCAGATATCTTGCAGTGTGAAGTCAAGTGGGCCTTAGGAAGCAATGCACTGAACAAAACTAGTGGAAGTGGACAGAATTAGACTTGAGCTATTTCAAATCTTAAAAGATTATGCTGTTAAGGTGAAGCACTTAATATGTCAGCAAATTTGGAAAACTCAGCAGTAGCCACAGGACTAGAAAAGGTAAGTTTTTATTCCAACTAAAATAAAGGTGATGCCAAATAATGTCAGTTACTGAATAACTGCACTCATTTCACTGGCTAGCAAGGTACTACCCCAAATCTTTCAATCCAGGTTTCAACACTACATAACCTGAGAACAAAGGCTAACAGAATGTTACCAAGAGAACACACTGGTCATAGGAAACACCCTCTTCCAAAAACACAAGAGAAGACTCTACACATGGACATAACCAGATGGTCAATTCCGAAATCATATTTTAGGATTTGAAATAGTTCAGCTGAATTCCAGTTGAGCTATTTCAAATCCTAAAATATGATTCTGTAAAAGTGTTGCATGCAATATGCCAGCAAATTTGGAAAACTCAGCAATGGCCACGGGGCTGGAAAAGGTCTTTTTCATTCCAATCCCAAGGAGTTGCAATGCCAAAGAATGTTCAAACTACTGCACAATTGAACTCATCTCACAAGCTAGCAAAGTCATGTTAAAAGTTCTCCAAGCAAGGCTTCAACAGTTTGTGAACCAAGAAATTCCAGATGTACAAGCTGGATTTAAAAAAAGAAGAGGAACCAGAGATCAAATTGCCAACATCTGTTGGATCATTGAAAAAGCAAGAGAGTTCCAGAAAAACATTTACTTCTGCTTTAGTGACTATGCTAAAGCCTTTGAATGTGTGGATCAAAACAAACTGTGGAAAATTCTTCAATAGATGGGAATTTCAGACCACCTGACCTGCCTTCTGAGAAACAAGTAAGCAGGTCAAGAAGCCACAGTTAGGACCAGATATGGAACAACAGACTGGCTCCAAATTGGGAGATGAATACACCGAGGCTGATATTGTCACCCTGTTTATTTAACTTATATGTACAGTATACCACGTAAAATACTGGACTAGATGAAGCACAAGCTGGAATCAAGATTACAAGGAGTGAAATGGCAGAAAGAAAAGAGGAACTAAAGAGTCTCTTGATGAAGGTGAAAGAAGTGAGTGAAAAAACTGGCTTAAAACTCAGCATTCAAAAAACTAAGATCATGGCATCTGGTCCCATCACTTCATGGCAAATAGATGTGAAACAATGAAAACAGTGACAGACTTTATTTTCTTGGGCTGCAAAATCACTGCAGATGGTGACCACAGCCATGAAGTTAAAAGATACTTCCTCTTTGGAAGAAAAGCTATGACCAACATAGACAGCATATTAAAAAGCAGAGACATTACTTTGACAACAAAGGTCCATCTACTCAAAGCTGTGGTTTTCCCAGTAGTCATGTATGGATGTTAGAGTTGGACCACAGAGAAAGCTGAGCGCCCAAGAATTGATGCTTTTGAACTGTGCCATTGGAGAAGATTCTTGAGAGTCCCTTGGACTGCAAGGAGATCCAACCAGTCCATCCTAAAGGAAATCAGTCCTGGATATTCATTTGAAGGACTGATGCTGAAACTCCAATACTTTCCCATACCTGATGGGAGGAACTGACTCATTAGAAAAGTCCCTGATGATGGGAAAGATTGAAGGCAGGAGGAGAAGGGGACAACAGAGGATGAAATGGTTGGATGGCATCACCAACTCAATGGACATGAGCTTGAGCAAGCTCCGGGAGTTGGTGATGGACAGGGCAGCCTGGCATGTTGCTGTCCATGGGGTTGCAAAGAGTCAGACACGACTGAGCAACTCAACTGAACTGAACAAGCTGAACTTAAGAAAGGCAGGGTAACAAGTGATCAAATTGCCAACGTTCATAGGATCATAAAAAAGCAAGGCAATTCCAGAAAAAGCATCTACTGTGCTTCATTGACTATGCTAAAGCCTTTGACTGTATGGATAGTAGCAAACTGTGGAAAATTCTTAAAGAAATGCAAATACCAGACCACCTTACCTGTATCCTGAGAAACCTCTATGTGGGTCAAGAAACAACTGTTAGGACGTGACAGGGAACAATGGATTGGTTCAAAATAGGAAGAGGAGTATGTCAAGGCTGTATATTGTCACCCTGCTTATTTAATTCTATGTGGAGTACATCGTGTGAAATACCACGCTGGACCAATCACAAGCTGAGATCTAGATTGTTGGAGAAATATCAACAACCTCATATATGCTGATGATACCACCCTAATGGCAGAAAACAAAGAGGAACTAAAGAGCCTCTTGATGAGAGTGAAAGAATAGAGCAAAAACACTAACTTAAAACTACATTAAAAAATCTATGATCATGGCATTCTTTCCCATGGCTTCATGGAAAATGGATTGGGGAAAAGTGGAAACAGTGACAAGTTTTATTTTCTTGGGTTCCAAAATCACTGTAGACTGTGACTCTGTCTTTTGAAGAAAGGCTATGACAAAACTAGATAGTGTATTAAAAAGCAGAGACATCACTTTGCCAACAAAGATGCATATAATCAAAGTTATGGTTTTTCTAATAGTCATATACAGATATGAGAGTTGGATCATAAAGAATACTGAGTGTGGAAGAATTGAGGCTTTTGAATTTTGGTGCTGGAGAAGACTCTTGAGAGTCCCTTGGACAGCAAGGAGTTCAAACTGGTAAATCCTATAGGAAATAAAAACTGAATTTTCATTGGAAGCACTGATTCAGTTTCAGTTCAGGTGAAACTCCAATATTTTGGCCACCTGATGTAAAGATGCAATTCATTGAAAAAACCCTGATGCTGAGAAAGATTAAAGGCAAAAGAATAAGGCAATGGTAGAGGATGAGATGGTTAGATAACATCACCAGCTCAATACAGATGAATCTGAGCAAACTTCGGGAGATAGTGGAAGACAGAGAAGCCTGAGGTGTTGCAGTCCCAAAGAGTCAGACGGGGTATACGGACTGAACAACAGCAACAATAAACCCGTTAAAATGAGTCATTGACTTTCAGAATATTACAAGACCCCAAGATGGTTTCTTAGAGGGCATGCCTTCATAAAATCCACTTTATACAAATAAATGCCACAAGTCCATCTAAAAGTAGCATTGCTTTTGTGTTCTCTTTTTGAGTGAAAAACAGACAGCAGTTTAGCACAAAACTGAAGCAAAACAAAGTGCTTGAAAGTAAAATCAAGTCTCATCTCTCATGTCTACTCTGTATCTGTGCTCCTGATTTCACATGAAAACATCCAGTGTGCTCTTGTGAACACTGCCTAGGACAAAGGAGGGACTGGTGAGTCCATCTTGAAGAAAGCAAGTTTTCCAGGACCTCTCTCTCAACCTGCCTTGTTCTCTTTCTCTTTTTCTCTAATAAATAGCAGGATCATTAGTAAGAATCCTTGAAAATGGCATCACTATTTCCTTCTACTAGAGGTTATCTCATTTAGGCAGGAACATTTTTCTAAAGTATTAAGCAATAGCATTATGTCTCTATGAGTAGATAGGTGAAAGGAAGAAATAGTTTAAGAGAGTGTTCTGCCTCCAAAAGGGGAAAGTTGGGATACGTGGGTTGAAGCTTCCTTTTCTATTTTCAAGCAGTGTGACATTGTATCAGAAACTCAACTATCTCTGAAATTAGATTATTGAACAATAAAGTACAGAAATGTATTAAAGGGATAATGGATTGAAGTGCTTTTATAACTACATAACACCATATAAATAGGAAATTATTACTGTCACTGTACAAAGTGCTATGATAGATTCAGATGTTAAGATATATCCCTTAACGGAATACTTTATATCTAATGAGAAAATGTGTAAGTTAAGGGCACATAAAGAACTGGGTTAAAAACCTGGCTTTAGTACTTGGGACTAATGCCACTTACCTCCAAATTTTCAGGGACGTGGGACATATTAGTGTAGCTCAATAGGTTATAAATAAAGGGATATAAAATATGTACTGTTTACCATCAAATGTTTTAAAAAATCAAATACTAAATAGGTGCATTTTAACCTCTCCCAAAATCTATGGCATGATGCTGTTGTATGTATTTACAATTCTTAACTGATGATTAGAATAAGAAAAGTCAATCAATCATGTATTTATAATATAATTTGTCTATAATAGGTAATGCATCTTTTGTTCTTACAGTGTATACACACTTTTAAGATATTTCATGTGTTGATCCATTTAATCTTCACAGTAATTCCATGATAGGGGATGCTATTATCCCCATTAACAGATGAGGAAACTTAGACAACTGTGAGAAGTAAATTGCCCGAGACTAAAAGTAATTAAAAGTAGAGGTGATATTCAAACCCTGGCAAAGTTAGCACCCAGAGCTCTCTCTACTGGGGGACGGTAGTTATCTAGGTGTTTCTGCAAGTAAGGCGTTCACTGTCCTGTTTTTTCCAGACTGTCTTTTTAAGGATGTTAGTATAGTGAACATCTTGGAAGATAGAAATAGTGTTTCTCTGCAGAGCAAAGGACTTGTTTGCCTGCAGTTTTGAAAAGCAGGCCTAGTATCTCCACTGTGATAGTAGGAAAGCATGCCTTCTCCAAGCTCAGCATTTGCCTCCTATAATGCAATTCACTGTATGTGCAGGTGTCATTGCACCCCTTCTCATCATCTCATAGAAACTGGGTCTCAGGGAAGAGGTTCAAAATTGCTGATACTCTATGGCAGTGGCCATCAGTAATAAATCCTCCTTTTTTTTTTTGCTACAAATTTTAAAAGCTAATTATTGACTTTTCGATAGACGGGCCTTTTCTTTCTTTAGTGTGTTCCCAGAAAGTCATGAGAAACAAAGCTTCCAGGCGTATCCCAGCTCTTCCGTTTTCCATGTATAAAGCTGACATGGCTTGGACCTCAGGGCTGGTACTAGAGTTGGCTGGAAATTTCCATCTTCCATATGTGCTGTGATTTTAGTTAACTTTGGAGCCAGCATGGTTCACGTGACTTGGGGCTAAAAAGACATGCTTGAATTTGTGAATTGACTAAACACTCAAAGGTTGTAAACCTGAAAACTCCAGAAAGTGCAGTATCCTTGAAAAAAAATCTATCTACAGAGTGAAGTAAGTCAGAAAGAGAAAAACAGATACCGTGTATTCGTGCATATATATGCAATCTACAAAAAATGGTATTGATGAAACTCCTTCACTTTTGAAACATATATCTTATGTCTTATGTTGGAATCTGTGAAAAGCTGGACGGTGACTTGCATGCTTCACAGTTCTTAACATTCTTGTGGTGATAATAGTTACAATATTACTGCTATTAAATATCTTTATTTTACATGTTTTATTTTGTGATATATGTTGGTATATAGATTTCAAAGGGGGTTTTAAATGTTAGGAGATTATTTGAAACATCATCTAGCAATTGCTGGATAAGTTGTCTTCAAAATATCTATATATATTTACTTGACTTGGACACTTTTAAGGTTATTTTACAATTATTTTGTCACAGACTACTGTGGTTCTGGTGCATTGTCTTAATAAATCATCTACTGATATTTAATTGAAGGTCACTACATGTTATTTTAGACTGGAAGAGATGTCAGAAATTCCATACAAAGGAAATGAAGGAGGCATATTTTAACACTGTGTCAGAAAATAACATCAAGAACACTTTATTGTAAGGTCTGTCCTTCTCCGGGCACTATTTAAAGAATACCTCATGCCCTCCACTCAATCTAGCAAGGGTTGGGTACAGGCGAAGGTTTAACTCTATTTGACAAGGACTTTGACTTTGCTAGTCTGAGTCTGAGAGAGTATAAATAGCCAAAATAACATGAAGAAATGACACTAGTTATTTGACTTTTTACTGAAATGTTAAAGGATACAGCAATATAGATGGACCTAGACATTGTCATTGGGAGAAGGCAATGGCTCCCCACTCCAGTACTCTTGCCTGGAAAATCCTATGGATGGAGGAGCCTGGTGGGCTGCGGTCCATGGGGTCGCTAAGGGTTGGACACGACTGAGAGACTTCATTTTCACTTCTCACTTTCACACATTGGAGAAGGAAATGGCAACCCACTCCAGTGTTCTTGCCTGGAGAATCCCAGGGATGGGGGAGACTGGTGGGCTGCTGTCTATGGGGTTGCACAGAGTCGGACACGACTGAAGCGACTTAGCAGCAGCAGCAGTGATTGTCATACTAAATCAAACACAGAAAGACAAATATCATATGATATCACTTATATGTGGATTTTTTTAAAAAGATACAAATAAACTTATCTACAAAATAGAGTTACAGATATAGAAAACAAATGTATGGTTACCCAGCGATATGAATAAGGGCTTCCTTGGTAGCTCAGCTGGTAAAGAATCTGCCTGCAATGCAGGAGACCCCAGTTCAATTCCTAGGTCAGGAAGATCCCATGGAGAAGGGATAGGCTACCCACTCCAGTATTCTTGGGCTCAGCTGGTAAAGAATCCACCTCCAATGTGGGAGACCTGGGTGTGATCCCTGGTTTGGGAAGATCCCCTGGAGGAGGATATAGAAACTCACTCCAGTATTCTTGCCTGGGGAAGACCCATGGACAGAGGAGCCTGGCAGGCTATATTCCATGGGGTTTCAAAGAGATGGACACAACTGAATGACTAAGAACAGGGATGTGAATGGGAGGGAGAGCTAAACTGGGAGATTTGGATTAACATACACACACTACTATATATAAAATAGATAACTGAGAAGGACCTACTAGGTAGCATGGTCAATTCTAAAGGAAATCAACCCTGAATAGTCTTTGGAAGAACTGATGCTGAAACTGAAGCCCCAGTAGTTTGGCCACCTGATGCAAAGAACCGATTCATTGGAAAAAACCCTGATGCTGGGAAAGTTTGAGAGCAGGAGAAGAAGAAGGTGACAGAGGATAAGATGGTTGGTTAGCATCACTGACTCAATGGACATGAGTTTGAGCAAACTCCAGGAAATAGAAAGACAAGTAAGCCTGGAATGCCTCAGTCCACAGAGTTGCAAAGAGTCAGACACGACTTAGTGACTGAAAAACAACCATATATAGCATGGAACTCTATACTCTGTAATGGTCTATATGGGGAAAAATCTGAAAAAGAATTGATGTATGTATAACCTATTCCCTTTTCTCTACAGCTGAAACAAATGCAACATTGTAAATCAACTAAATTTTTAAAAAAATTTTAAATTTTTTTAAAATAACAAAATGAAATTTTTAAAAAATATATCACCATCACAAGAAAAAGTAAATATACTTCCTTCAGATTCAGTCATATACCCTGTGTATGTTCAATTAAAAAAAAAAACAAAACACTTTGTAACAAATCAAGTTACTAAGTTTTGCAAATATTTTTGAAGTTTGAGTAACATCCTAGAAACCTCAACAAGATTAAATAAATGCAATCTCCGTATAAGTAGTACATTCCCTAGAAGAAAGACCAAATTAGACTCATTATGTAGAAACGTGTTACAACACTCCGGTAATAAGAAAAGTGATACCTCCCATTTGTAGGGCTTCTTATGATTTTAAAAATGGAATTGCACGTGTTCATCATTTGCATCTTGTGATAGCAATTATACAACCTCATATGGTGGTTAGGAGACCAAAAAGTCACACAGCTAATAAACATCCACATTAGGGCAGTCAGCCAGGAACTTTATCTTACCCTCTTTTCAATACCTTAGGCTACATTTTATATATTGATTTACACTTTTAAGGTTATCATTGCAATTATGACATTCACAAATACTTTAAATATTTTGCATATATTGTTGTAATTATTGCTTAGTTGCTAGTTCAGTTCAGTTCAGTCGCTCAGTCATGTCTGACTCTTTGCGACTTCATGGGCTGCAGCATGCCAGGCTTCCATGTACATCACTAACTCCCGAAGTTTACCGAAACTCATGTTCATTGAGTCGGTGATGCCATCCAGCCATCCCATCCTCTGTCATCCCCTTTTCCTCCCACCTTCAACCTTTCCCAAAATCAGGGTCTTTTAAAATGAGTCAGTTTTTCGCATCAGGTAGACAAAACATTGGAGCTTCAGCTTCAACATCAGTCTTTCCAATGAACACTCAGGACTGATCTCCTTTAGAATGGACTGGTTGGATCTCCTTGCAGTCAAGGGACTCTCAAGAGTCTTCTCCAGCACCACAGTTCAAAAGCATCAATTCTTTGGTGCTCAGCTTTGTTTATAGTCCAATGCTCACATCCATACTTGACCACTGGAAAAACTATAGCCATGACTAGATGGACCTTTGTTGGCAAAGTAATGATTCTGCTTTTTAATATGCTGTCTAGGTTGGTCATAACTTTCCTTCCAAGGAGTAAGCATCTTTTAATTTCATGGCTGCAATCACCATCTGCAGTGATTTTGCAGCCCAAGAAAACAAAGTCTGTCACTGTTTCCATTGTTTCCTATCTATTTCCCATGAAGTGATGGGACCAGATGCCATTATCATAGTTTTCTGAATGTTGAGCTTTAAACCAACTTTTTCACTCTCCACTTTCACTTTCATCAAAAGGCTCTTTAGTTCCTCTTTAATTTCTGCCATAAGGATGGTGTCATCTGCATACCTGAGGTTATTGATATTTCTCCCAGCAATCTTGATTCCAGCTTGTGCTTCCTCCAGCCCAGCATTTTTCATCATGTACTCTGCATAAAAGTCAAATAAGCAGGGTGACAATATACAGTCTTGATGTACTCCTTTTCCTATTTAGAACCAGTCTGTTGTCCCATATCTGGTTCTAACTGTTGTTTCTTGACCTGCACATAGATTTCTCAGGAGGCAGGTCAGGTGGTCTGGTATTCTCATTTCTTTCAGAATTTTCCACAGTTTATTGTGATCCACACAGTCAAAGGCTTTGGCATAGTCAATAAAGCAGAACTAGATGTTTTTCTGGAACTCTCTTGCTTTTTCAGTGATCCAGCGAATGTTGGCAATTTGATCTTTGGTTCTTCTGCCTTTTATAAATCGAGCTTGATATCTGGAAGTTCACAGTTTACGTATTGTTGAGGCCTGGCTTGGAGTATTTTGAGCATTACTTTACTAGCGTGTGAGATGAGTACAATTGTGTGGTAGTTTGAGCATTTTTTGGCATTGCCTTTCTTTGGGATTGGAATGAAAACTGACCTTTTCCAGTCCTGTGGCCACTGCTGAGTTTTCCAAATTTGCTGGCATATTGAGTACAGCACTTTCACGGCATCATCTTTAAGATTTGAAATAGCTCAACTGGAATTCCATCACCTCCACTAGCTTGGTAGTAGTGTTGTTTCCTAAGGCCCACTTGACTTCACATTCTAGGGTGTCTGGCTCTAGGTGAGTGATTACACCATCATGATCATCTGGATAATAAAGATATTTTTTGTACAGTTCTTCTGTGTATTCTTGCCACCTCTTCTTAGTATCATCTGCTTCTGTTAGGTCCATATGATTTATGTCCTTTATTGAGTCCATCTTAGCATGAAATGTTCCCTTGGTATCGCTAATTTTCTTGAAGAGATCTCTAGTCTTTCCCATTCTGTTGTTTTCCTCTATTTCTTTGCACTGATCACTGAGAAAGGCTTTCTTATCTCTCCTTGTTATTCTTTGGAACTCTGCGTTCAAATGGGTATATCTTTCCTTTTCTCCTTGGTTTTTCACTTCTCTTCTTTTCACAGCTATTTGTAAGGCCTCATCAGACAGCCACTTTCCTTTTTCCATTTCTTGGAGATGGTCTTGATCCTTGTCTCCTGTGCAATGTAATGAATCTCCATCCATAGTTCATCAGGCACTCTGTCTATCAGGTCTAGTCCCCTGAATCTATTTCCTACTTCCACTGTATAATCATAAGGGATTTGATTTAGGTCATACCTGAATGGTCTAGTGGTTTTCCCCACACTCTTCAATTTAAGTCTGAAATTGGCAATAAGAAGTTCATGATCTGAGCCACAGTCTCAGTGGCTTAGATCTGAGATCTGAGCCACAGCCAGTGTTGTTTTTGCTGACAGTATAAAGCTTCTCCATCTTTGGAGGAAAATAATATAATCAATCTGATTTTGATGTTGGCTATCTGGTGATGTCCATGTGTAGAGTCTTCTCTTGTATTGTTGGAAGAGAGTGTTTGCTATGACCAGTGAGTCCTCTTGGCAAAACTCTACTACCTTTTGCCCTGCTTCATTCTGTACTCCAAGGCCAAATTTGCCTGCTACTCCAGGTGTTTCTTGACTTCCTATTTTGCATTCCAGTCCCCTATAATGAAAAGGATATCTTTTTTGGGTGTTAGTTCTATTAGGTCTTGTAGGTATTCATAGAACCATTCAACTTCAGCTTCCTCAGTATTACTGGTCAGGGCCTAGACTTGGATTACCATGATATTGAATGGTTTGCTTTGGAAATGAACAGAGATCATTCTGTCACTTTTGAGTACTGCATTTTGGACTCTTTTGTTGTTGATTATGATGGCTACTCCATTTCTTCTAAGGGATTCTTGCCCACAGTAGTAGATATAATGGTTATCTAACTTAAATTCACCCATTCCGGTCCATTTTAGTTCACTGATTCCTAAAATGTCAATGTTCACTCTTGTTATCTCCTGTTTGACCACTTCCAATTTGCCTTGATTCATGGACCTAACATTTCAGGTTCCTATGCAATATTGCTCTTTAAAGCATTGGACCTTGCTTCCATCACCAGTCACATCCATAACCGGGTGTTGTTTTTTCTTTGGCTCCATCCCTTCATTCTTTTTGGAGTTATTTCTCCACTGATCTCCAGTAGCATTTTGGGCAACTACGTGTCCAATTCTTTGCTACCTCTTAGACTGTAGCCTGCCAAGTTCCTCTCTCCATGGGATTTTCAAAGCAAAAGGACCAGAGAGGGTTGCCATTTCCTCCTCCAGGGGAATCTTCCCGGACCAAGGATCTTACCCATGTCTCCTGCTTCAGCAGGCAAATTCTTACCTAATGACATCAGCATATGTGGACCTACAGGTCCAGGAAGAAACTGAAGGTGGTAAAAGAGGATTGAGGGGGAAAAAAACTGACAACACAAAACCAACGTATCCTTCATTATATCCAAAAAAAAGCAATGTATTTGATATAGCTATAGGCCTCCATTACCTATTAAATATTTTTGCTTCAATCTCCAATGTCTATTGGAACTGACTGTTTCATTACCATTGTCTTCATTACTTTATTAACTATTGTATGTTTAAACTGCTAAACTTTAAACTGGTAAACCCAGTTACCCTGAGTCTAGCTTTTCCTTTTTTATTCTAACATTTCTCCTCCTACCAGAGTTACCTATTTATTTATTTATTTAACATTCATGATCTTGTTACTCTTCTCTCAGATCCATGCTTGCTGCTGGGAAACAAAGCAGAATAAAACCTAAGTTCAGTTGTGGAGGGAGCTTGATGTGATTGGCTGACACTTAACAGAGGTTTACAGTGCAGTGTTATAAATAGTGTAATCACAGTCTCAACAAACTGCTCTGGGGAGACTTGAGAAGGAAATTATTAATCTTGTCTAGGAACAACAAGGAAGTCATCAGGGCATAAAGGATATTGGCACTGAGTTACTAAATGAAATAAGAGTTTGCCAGAAAGGAAAGGATAAAGACATGTCAGGAATGACGATTATATGCCTGGACTCAGCAGCCTAAAATAACATGCTACATCCTAAGCAAATGGCTTTGTGCCTGGGATAAAATAATATGACAGCAAACACTTAGTTGTAAGTGCTGACACTAATCTAAGCCTTTTTCATGTATTAACTCATTTATTCCATACAACAATTCTACTGGGTATATACCATTATCAGGGCTTTCCAAGTAGGTCTCATGGTAAAGAACCAGCTTGCCTATGCAAGAGACATACAAGACATAAGTTCGATCCCAGGGTCGGGAAGATCCCCTAGAGAAGGACATGACAACACACTCCAGTATTCTTACTGGGAAATTCTATGGACAAAGAAGCCTGGTAGTTTATAGTCCATGGGATTGCAAAGAGTCAGACACGACTGAGGCAACTTAGCACACACACACGTATACAATTATTATTGTTTCAGAGGTGAGAGAATAGACACTGAGAAGTTAAATGAATTCTCCAAGTCTACACAACTAGTGTCCAAGCTACAATGGGGGCAACTGCAACCTGATTCTGGAATGCAGCCCTTCATTGTCAAGCTATAAGGTAACCAGGGAACTTTTAGTAAAGGATTTTGCATGATGTAATTAATACAAATTCAAGGATTTAACTACAAAGGTGAGAATTGGGTTTCCTTTGTCAAGACAACACTGGCAGGGGTGTAGCTGATGCATGAGAGGAAGAAATATAAAGGGACAGACATCTTATTATTAGGAGTTTGTAGACAAATAATGATACAGGCTTGATTTGGCTCAAGTTGGTGGGAATGAAGCACAGGTGATTTCATAGGTACTCAAACAATAAAATCAATAACCATGTGGGCAGAAAAGTGGATATGAGTAATGAGTTAAAGGAAAAGTCAAGCATGCCTTCCAGGTTTTGGTGTGTGGCAATATAGACAGTGGCACCTTGAGGAAGGATTCAGACAGTTAAGTTTGATGAGTATAAATGTTGAATGATCAGCAAGACATCCATGTAGAAGTCCCCAGTGTGAAGCAAGATCTCTTTGCTTTTCTCTCTCCCTCCTTCCCTCCCTCCTTCCTCCATCTCTCTCTCTCTCTCTCCCTTTCTTGTAGGTTGGAAATTTTGAAAATTATTCCTATGGAGATATTGTCCTGTGTTATTTTCCAGCTAAAATCTGTATCTTTCCATATCTTACCAACAACATAGCATCCTAATGCAAGGGGGAAAGATCAATTTTTTTGTAAGTAAACTGTCTTTGCATGGGTATCTCCTGTTTGTCGCTTACTCATTTCTTTATTTAGATGGCAGAGTTAGTCTCAAGAGAACACAGCCTTCAAATCAGCAGACAAGTCTGAAAACCAGACATGTGACTTTAGGTTGTCATTTAATATTTTCTGAGCCTCAGTTTTTTCTTTTGTAAAATGGCATAATAAGATATACCTGGTAGTGTTCATTTGGAGATGAAAAAAACTAAGATATATAAAATTCTTAGTTGACGCCATGTAGTAAGCATTCAGTAAATATTAGCCAGTAACCACAGCCAGGCACACTAATAAGCAGTATATGCAAAATGTGTGGTGCAATGTAGTTATTAAATTGCTCTTGTTAATAGCTAATCAGAATGTAGGATTAAAATGCCATAAAATATTTGAATAGAGAGTCTCTGTCTAGAAAGCTTTCTTCTCTAGCACTCTAATATTACGTATCCTTCAAAGAGAATTTCCAATGGAACCACAGCAAGTCATTTTCCAATCTTCCTAGTTAGAATAACTTGCTTTCCCTTCTGTAGTCCCAGAGCAATTTTATAACACTTCTGTTACCATAATAGGCTAATTTATAATTATGCATGTGCTTAAAATAGTCTTCTGATCAAGTTTGAGCTCGAAAAATATAAGGGTTATACTTTACTCATTTTTTAATTCTCCATCGACAGTGAGGATAGGGCTCAGTAAATGTTAAATTGGAATAGGTTGAATTCCTTGGACGCAACCAGCTGTTCTAACTTGATCTTACTGAGAAAACGGCTCACAACATATTAAAAAAACAATAGGAATATTGCAGTGGCTTGATTTAGATTACCATAACAGATGTGCAAGTGAGTCTCATGATCTGTTAGATATGCACATAAGAGAGAGGTTTTATTTTTCTCAATGCATGCATTTGCATAGAGAAAAATTAAGAGTTCCTTTTGTTTACATTCATCTGAGAGAAACAAATGCCTTTTGTTTCGCTCAACTGGCAATATGTTTATGTTTTTCAAGTCTGCATTTATCATTAAATTATCCCAAGGAAATTAAAGGTCAATGTGAGCTCTTGGATATAAACACTTACAAAATCTAGAATATTAATTTGCTACTGTGTTGGGAATTTGTGTCATACACGTGTAGGATGGAAAATGATGTTATGTATTATATCTTATATTTTTACTTATATTAATAGTTTGTGTGTGTAAGAGTAACAACTGCACTTATTATTTATAGAAGTACACCAGGCATACTTTTTATAGTGGTAGTCATCCAGTATTTATAGTCCACTATATTTTCCTTCTTTTTATTTTTTGAAAGATCAACTAAAACATCAGAGTTTTCATTACGGTCTCTTAAGAAAACACATTCCAGTCTAATTTCCCTCTTCCTAACCAAAGTTGTTCATTAAAACTTTGTGATTTACATGTGTGTCTGCTCACATACACAAACACACACACACTCATGACCAATTTGATGTTGTTTGTATCACATGGGAGGAGGGCACAATGGGACTCGTTTTTATTACAGCTGTGGGAACTTGGAAACATTTCTTATCCCCTGAACTTGTTTTTCTTATCTGTGAAGGGAGAAATCATGCTACCTACTGGAAGCTGAAACTCCAATACTTTGGCCACCTGATCCGAAGAGCTGACTCATTTGAAAAGACCCTGGGAAAGATTGAGGGCAGGAGGAGAAGGGAACAATGGAGGATGAGATGGCTGGATGGCATCACCGACACAATGGACATGGGTTTGGGTGGACTGCGGGAGTTGGTGATGGACAGGGAGACCTGGTGTGCTGTGGTTCATGGGGTCGCAAAGAGTCAGACATGACTGAGACTGAACTGAACTCAACTCGAAGGATATAAGGGTATCATAAGAATTATAAACATTTCAAGTCCTGGGAAGAGTGCATGTATTAAGCATTCAGTAAATACTAGTTCTTCTTATTATATCTTTATGCATATTTAAATTCACAAATGCATAATTCATCAATCTTAGCTTTTTTAAAAAAAAATTCAACTTTAGTCTTGGAGTTCTTTCAATATTAACAGCAAGGGAATAAAATAATTAATGTGTTCTTTTAACTTTGATATACATATGTGTGTGTATATATATATATCATACTCTTACATCAATAATTGCTTTTGTTTACTCATATTCTATCATGGATACTTAGGATTTCTTAAAATTATTTTAGAAACGCTGTTGCAATGAGCATACTTTCATAGATTTCCTTCAGCAAATATGTAGGAGTTTCTCTTAGCTATTTATAAAGATCATCAGGGTGGATGGAATATACATTTACAAATAAGTAGGGCCAAATTGCTCCTCAAAGTGCTCTAGACTTTCATCAACCTTGAATGAAAGTTTATAGTTCCTTACATATTGTCATTGTACAATACTATCAGACTTCTTAATTTTTTCAGTCTGAAGTTTTAACACCAGTATGTCACAAGTATTTAATTGTTTTAATGTGAAAGCCCTGGTGGCTCGGTTGGTAAAGAATCTGCCTGAAATGCAGGAGACCCAGGTTCAATCCCTGGGTTGGGAAAGTCCCCTGGAGAAGGAAATGGCAACCCACTCCAGTATTCTTGCCTGGAGATTTCCATGGACAGAGGAGCTTTGTGGGCTACAGTCCTTGGGGTCGCAAAGAATTAGACATGACTTTCACTTTTATCCTTTAGTTTGGGTACGTTTTCATATATTTATTGGCTTCTTAGATTCCCCTTCTGTGAATTTCCTGCATACATTATAGATTTTCTTCTATTGTATAGTAATGATAGTTCTGGTGGCAAAATATGAGTTTTCTTCTGTATACAAGCTGCTCACAACTGTATTGTGAGGTTTGTCTTTGTAATCCTATCTATGCTGTACTGTGCTAAATTGATTCAGTCTCTTTGTAAACCTTTGGACTGTAGCCTGCCAGGCTCCTCTGTTCATGGGATTCTCTAGGCAAGAATACTGGTATAGGTTGCTGTGCCCTCCTCCAGGGGATCTTTCCAACTCAGGGACTGAAACCACGTCTCCTGCAGTTATGCAATATAGGTGGGTCCTTTACCACTGAGCCACCAGGAAAGCCCTATATACACATACATGTCAGTGTATGTGTCTGTGCTCACATCATGAACTTCCAGATGTTCAAGCTGGATTTAGAAAAGGCAGAGGAACAAGAGATCAAATTGCCAACATCAGTTGGATCATCAAAAAAACAAGAGAGTTCCAGAAAAGCATCTACTTCTGTTTTACTGACTATGCCAAAGCTTTTGAATGTGATGGATCACAACTGTGAAAAATTGGATCAAACTGTGGAAATTCTGAAAGAGATGGGAATACCAAATCACCCGATCTGCCTCCTGAGAAATCCGTATACAGGTTAAGAAGAAACAGTTAGAACTGGACATGGAACAACAGACTGGTTCCTAATCAGGAAAGGAGTACATCAAGGCTGTATATTGTCACACTGCTTATTTAACTTATATGCAGAATACATCATGAGAAATGCCAGACTGGATGAATCACAAGCTGGAATCAAGATTGCCAGGAGAAATATGAAGAACCTCAGATATGCACATGACACCACCCTTATGACAGAAAGAGAAGACGAACTAAAGAGCCTCTTGATGATAATGAAAGAGGAGAGTGAAAAAGTTGGCTTAAAATTTAACGTTGAAAAAACTAAGATCATGGCATCTGGTCCAATCACTTCATGGCAAATAGATGGGGAAACAATGGAAACAGTTAGAGACTTTATTTTGGGGGCTCCAAGATTACTGCAATGGTAACTGCAGCCTTGAAATTAAAAGATGCTTGCTCCTGGGAAGAAAATCTATGACCAGCCTAGCTCAGTTCACTTCAGTCACTCAGTCATGTCCAACTCTTTGTGACCTCATGGACGGCAGCACACCAGGCTTCCCTGTCCTTCACAGACTTCCAGAGCTTACTCAAACTCATGTCCATTGAGTCGGTGATGCCATGCAACCATCTCATCCTTTGTCAGGGTTTTTTCAAATGAGTCAGTTCTTTGCATCAGGTGGCCAAAGTATTGGAGTTTCAGCTTCAATATAAGTCCTTCCAATGAATATTCAGGTCTGATCTCTTTTAGGATGAACTGGTTGGATCTGCTTGCAGTGCAAGGGACTCTCAAGAGTCTTCTCCAACACCACAGTTCAAAAGCATCAATTCTTTGGCACTCAGCTTTCTTTATAGCCCAGGCTTTACATCCATACATGACTACTGCAAAAGCCATAGTTTTAAGTAGACAGGTTCTTGTTGGTAAAATAATGTCTCTGCTTTTTAATATGCTGTCTAAGTTGGTCATAACTTTTCTTCCGTGGAGTAACCATCTTTTAATTTCATGGATGCAGTCACCATCTGCAGTGATTTTGGAGCCCAAGAAAATAAAGTCTCTCACTGTTTCCATTGTTTCCCCATCTATTTGCCATGAAGTGATGGGACCAGATGCTATGATCTTATTTTTCTGAATGCTGAGTTTTAAGCCAACTTTTTCACTCTCCTCTTTCACTTTCATCAAGAGGCTCTTTAGAACTAAAGATATGCATATCTTTACATAAGTAGCTGGGGTTATTGATATTTCTTCTGACCATCTTTATTCCAGCTTGTGCTTAATCCAGCCTGTCACTTTGCATGATGTACTTTGCATATAAGTTAAATAAGCCGGGTGACAATATACAGCCTTGACATACTCCTTTTCCAATTTGGAACCAGTCTGTTGCCCCATGTCCAGTTCTAACTATTGCTTCTTGACCTGCATACAAATTTTTCAGGAGACAGGTCAAGTATTCCCATCTCTTTCAGAATTTTCTGCAGTTTGTTGTGATCCACACAGTCAAAGGATTTGGTATAGTCAATAAAGCAGAAGTTGATAGTTTTCTGGAATTCTCTTGCTTTTTCGATGGTCCAGTGGATGTTGGCAATTTGATCTTTGGTTCCTCTTCCTTTTCTAAATTCAGGTTGAACATCTGGAAGTTCACGGTTCATGTACTATTGAAGCATGGCTTGGAGAATTTTGAGCATTACCTTACTAGCATGTGAGATGAGTGCAACTGTGCAGTAGTTTGAACATTCTTTGGCATTGCCTTTTATGGGATTGGAATGAAAACTAACCTTTTCCATTCTGTCGCCACTGCTGAGTTTTCCAGATTTGCTGGTATATTGAATGCAGCACTTTCACAGCATCATCTTTTAGGATTTAAAATAGCTCAACTGAAATTTGAAATAGCAGGTCAAAGGCTAACAGATTTTTTTTGCCAAGAGAATGCACTGGTCACAGCAAACACCCTCTTCCAAAAACACAAGAGAAGACTCTACACATGGACATCACCAGATGGTAAATACCAAAATCAGATTCATCATATTCTTTTCCTCCAAAGATGGAGAAGCTCTATACAGTCAGCAAAAACAAGACCGGGAGCTGACTGTGGCTCAGATAATGAACTCCTTATTGCCAAATTCAGATTTACATTGAAGAAAGTAGGGAAAACCACTAGATCATTTAGGTATGACCTAAATCAAATCCCTTACAATTATACAGTGGAAGTGACAAATAAATTCAAAGGATTAGATCTGATAGAGTGCTTGAATAACTATGGACAGAAGTTCATGACCTTGTATAGAAGGCAGTGATTAAGAACATCCCCAAGAAAAAAGAAATGCAGAGGCAAAATGGTTGTAGAGGAGGCCTTACAAATAGATGAAAAAAGAAGACAAGTGAAAAACAAAGGAGAAAAGGAAAGATATACCCATTTGAATGCAGAGTTCCAAAGAATAGCAAGGAGAGATGAGAAAGCCTTCCTCAGTGATCAATGCAAAGAAATAGAGGAAAACAACAGAATGGGAAAGACTGGTGCAGGAGGGCCGAGAGGAGCTACTCCATGTTCAAGGTCAGGAGGGGCAGCCATGAGGGTATACCCCTCATCCAAGGCAAGGAGCAGTGGCTGCACTTTGCTGGAGCAGCCGTGAAGAGATACCCCATGTCCAAGGCAAGAGAAACCCAAGTAAGACGGTAGATGCTGCGAGAGGACATTAGAGGGCAGACACACTGAAACCGTAATCAAAGAAAACTTCTCAATCTAATCACACGAGGACCACAGTCTTGTCTAACTCAATAAAACTAAGCCATGCCTTGTGGGGCCACCCAAGACGGGCGGGTCATGGTGGAGATGTCTGACAAAATGTGGTCCACTGGAGAAGGGAGCCTTGAGAACCCCATAAACAGTATGAAAAGGCAAAATGATAGGATACTGAAAGAGGAACTCCCCAGGTCAGTAGGTGCCCAATATGCTACTGGAGATCAGTGGAGAAATAACTCCAGAAAGGATGAAGGGATGGAGCCAAAGAACAACTAACACCCAGTTGTGGATGTGACTGGTGATGGAAGCAAGGTCCGATGCTTTAAAGAGCAATATTGCATAGGAACCTGGAATGTTAGGTCCATGAATCAAACAAATTGGAAGTAGTCAAACAGGAGATGGCAAGAGTAAACGTCAACATTCTAGGAATCAGCTAACTAAAATGGACTGGAATGGATGAATTTAACTTAGATGACCATTATATCTACTACCATGGGCAGGAATCCCTTAGAAGAAATGGAGTAGCCATCATGGTCAACAAAAGAGTCCGAAATGCAGTACTTGGATGCAATTTCAAAAATGACAGAATGATTTCTGTTCATTTCCAAGGCAAATCATTCAATATCACAGTAATCCAAGCCTATGCCCCAACCAGTAATGCTGAAGAAGCTGAGGTTGAACAGTTCTATGAAGACCTACAAGACCTTTTAAAACTAATACCCCCCAAAAGGATGTCCTTTTCATTATAGGGGACTGGAATGCAAAAGTAGGAAGTCAAGAAACATGTGGGGTAACAGGCAGATTTGGCCTTGGAATACGGAATGAAGCAGGGCAAAGGCTAATAGAGTTTTACCAAGACAAAGCACTGGTCATAGCAAACACCCTCTTCCAACAACACAAGAGAAGACTACACATGGACATCATCAGATGGTCAACACCAAAATCAGACCCATTGTGATTATCTTGGTCGTGAAGATCTTTTTTGTACAGTTCATCTGTGTATTCTTGCCATATCTTCTTAATATCTTCTGCTTCTGTTAGGTCCATATCATTTCTGTCCCTTATTGAGCCCATCTTTGCATGAAATGTTCCCTTGGTATCTCTAATTTTCTTGAAGAGATCTCTAGTCTTTCCCATTCTGTTGTTTTCCTCCTTTCTTTCTTTCCCAAAGAAATGTAATGCCAAAGAATGCTCAAACTACTGTACAATTGCACTCATGTCACGCTCTAGTAAAGTAATCCTCAAAATTCTCCAAGCCAGGCTTCAGCAATACATGAACCATGAACTTCCAGATGTTCAAGCTGATTTAGAAAAGGCAGAGGAACCAGAGATCAAATTGCCAACATCCGCTGGATCATCGAAAAAGCAAGAGAGTTCCAGAAAAATATCTATTTCTGCTTTATTGACTATGCCAAAGCCTTTGACTCTGTGGATCACAATAAAATGTGGGAAATTCTGAAAGAGATGGGAATACCAGACCACCTGACCTGCCTCTTGAGAAACCTATATGCAGATCAGGAAGCAACAGATAGAACTGGACATGAAACAACAGACTGGTTCCAAATTGGAAAAGGAGTACATCAAGGCTGTATACTGTCACCCTGCTTATTTAACATCTATGCAGAGTACATCATGAGAAATGCTGGGCTGGAAGAAGCACAAGCTGGAATCAAGATTGCTGGGAGAAATATCAATAACCTCAGATATGCAGATGACACCACCCTATGGCAGAAAGTGAAGAGGAACTAAAAAGCCTCTTGATGAAAGTGAAAGAGGAGAGTGAAAAAGTTGGCTTAAAACTCAACATTCAGAAAACTAAGATCATGGCATCTGGCCCCATCACTTCATGGGAAATAGATGGGGAAACAGTGGAAACAGTGTCAGACTTTATTTTTCTGGGCTCCAAAATCACTGCAGATGGTGATTGCAGCCATGAAGTTAAAAGATGCTTACTTTTTGGAAGGAAAGTTATGAGCAACCTAGACAGCATATTAAAAAGCAGAGACATTACTTCGCCAACAAAGGTCCATCTAGTCAAGGCTATGGTTTTTCCAGTGGTCATGTATGGATGTGAGAGTTGGACTGTGAAGAAAGCTGAGTGCTGAAGAATCGATGCTTTTGAACTGTGGTGTTGGAGAAGATTCTTGAGAGTCCCTTGGACTGCAAGGAGATCCAACCAGTCCATCCTTTTTAAAGGAGATCAGTCCTGGGTGTTCATTGGAAGGACTGATGCTGAAGCTGAAACTCTAATACTTTGGCCACCTCATGTGAAGAGTTGACTCATTGGAAAAGACTCTGATGCTGGGAGGGATTAGGGGCAGGAGGAGAAGGGGACGACAGAGGATGAGATGGTTGGATGGCATCATGGACTCAATGGACGTGAGTTTGAGTAAACTCCAGGAGTTGATGATGGACAGGGAGGCCTGGCGTGCTGTGATTCATGGGGTCGCAAAGAATCGGACACGACTAAGTGACTGAACTGAACTGACTGAGAGATCCTTTCAAGAAAATCACAGATAACAAGGGAACATTTCATACAAAGATGAGCACAATAAAGGACATAAATGTTAAGGGCCTAACAGAAGCAGAAGATATTAAGAAAAGGTGGCAAGAATACACAGAACTATACAAAAAAGATCTTCATGACCCAGATAACCACAGTGGTTTGATTACTCACCTAGAGCAAGACATCCTGGAATGGGAATTCAAGTGAGCCTTAGGAAGCATTGCTACAAACAAAGCTAGTGAAGGTGATGGAATTCCAGTTGAGATAGGATACATGGGGGAAATATTCCTCTAATGTAGTAAAATTCAATAAAAATATCAAATGTCAGTAATCATAGTAGCATACTTGTATCATTTTGAAATATGCACTGGAGATGTGATGGTTGGAAGAAGGGATCTTGCTTTTCATTATTTGCTTCTAGTATATTATTGGATATATATGTGCTTGCTTTACTGTTTAACCTCTTTAAAATACAGCCTAAAATAGAAGATAGCAGAGTCATCTCACATCATTGTATTTCATGGGATAAGTTTAACACAAGTAAATATAGAGAAGGCTAAAATGGGCATCAGACATAAGTCAGTTTGTTAAGTGATTTGTCTTCTATTGAGTTTTGGCTAACAAGGGGTCATGTTGCTACAATGATCAAATTTTGAAATACTGCTCCTGTGGGGTTTTTAGATGCTCCCCACAACAGGCCTGGATGAAGAGAAATATGCAGGCATTTCTGAGACAATGTTGAGGCTGGATGCTATATAAGACCATGAGAGGACTGTTTAGAAAGAATGTCACCAATAGAGTCTTTGGGAACCACTACCCCAGAATGTGAGTTACTCTCATACTTGTGTGGTATAATTGCTATGGATCCAATAACTCTGCATGATTTTCCAAAAGCTAAGAAGCTAGGGTGGTAACACCTAATGAACTAGAAACAATAAATATTATGACCATTCTTATATTTCTTTATATTCTCTGAGCCTCATTATCCTCATCCCCATTTATTCTTCTAAGAAATGAAGGGAATAATTTTCATGAAGATTAAATGAAGTAAAGTGAAAGTGTTTCAGAGCAGTAACATTCAATATACATTCAGGGTGGCTTGTCAGATTCTCTTGCATTTCTCTGAATGATCAAGTCATCATAGCAATTTTGACAGCCAGATTACTTAGTTAAGAAATCAGGAAACTGAGTCCAGTCCTGCCTAAGTGAGCTATGAAATCATTCAGGTCAATTACTCAAAGACTACATTTCTTGAGAGGCAATTGGTACATTAACTCTAGGCAATGGTTTTCTTTTACTTTATTTGATAATTATAAAAAATGATACAACATCTTCAAAACATATTTATGATATAATAATTTAAACCATTTGTATAATAAATGATGAAAGGCAAACTACAAAATTGGTTATACTTTAGTTTCAAACGAGAAAAACTATTTATCTACCTTGCTAATGAAACTATTTACATAAAATGTTAACCATCATATATATAATGGTATGTTAACCATTATATATATAATGGTTAACATTTTATGTAAATAAAATGTTATATATTGTAAATATGTAAATAAAATGTAATGTAAATAATGTGTAAAAAAATGTAAATAAAATGTAATGTAATGTAAATAATATGTAAAAAAATGTAAATAAAATATATATATGTATAAAATCAATCCATTTCAGGTAGATTCTGGAACTAGAGATAGCACTCCAGGTAAGCAAGGATATTGTTTAAAAAGATACAAGTGTTTGCAGTGGCAGAAGAAGTAATCAGAAATCCCTCTCTAAGGATATTACAAAAGCATATTTATAAATGTGTGAACTAAATAACAAAGATGAACTATGATTATTAATATTTAGAGTGAAAAATATATAATTTTAATGCATAATTTTCAGGAAGGAAAAACGGAAAAGCAAATCCACTGGACTGATTTACTTATCACTTTACTTCTTTACCAATCAAATTAGACTGATTATATTACAACCTGGATGATTTCACTTCATGGAAAAAAATGTGTTATTGCACCCATCATTTCTCTCCCTGAAAATAACACTCTGAAACATATAGACACAACATTAATCACACTTGGGATTGAAGGCAATTTGTATTCAGATGTGCCTGAGTACACCACAAAGAATTTACTTTTCATCCAGTGGCATGGATCACACTGCAGCCCTGGTCTACAACCGTGAAGGTCCAAGTGTCACCATTCAAATTTTCACTAAGATATGCAGAACTCAGAGAAGCATATTACTGAACTTAGTAAGAAATCACTTCTCACTACCAGTACCCCTTTGTCCAGATTTTTGCCTGAATTATTTTAAAAGGTACAACTGTCTGTCTACTCTCACCCTTGTCTCCACTCATCCTCACAGAGGCACTGGGGTGACCCAGAGGTATAGTATGGGGAGGGAGGAGGGAGGAGGGTTCAGGATGGGGAACACATGTATACCTGTGATGGATTCATTTTGATATTTGGCAAAACTAATACAATTATGTAAAGTTTAAAAATAAAAAAAAAAAAATGATCTTATACAAACATATTCCAAAGGGCTGTGGGTGAGGCTGTTCACATAATCCCATTGACTCTTTCACTAAATACAATCAAACATATCAGGTAAAACATTTGTTAAACATCATAAAGGTTTGGAAGACCTTAAAAAGTAGTGAAAAAAAGTGACAGGCATAATTATGTAGAATTGATTGGACCCAGGGAGCTAACCAGACTGTTGTAACATCAAATGTATGCAATGTGTATGTACGCATACCACATGCTTGAATGGAAGGTTGTATGACTTACTGGAAAGATGAGGACAAAATTTCAGGCACAATGACTATTCAACGAAGACAATCTCAGAGCTACTCTTTGCATGTTAAACTGAGAGTAATTCCATCAGGTACAACTGCACAGGTTGTATTTGCAAAACTCTAAGATGGGAGGGAGTATTTCAATGCATTACAGTATAAAGTATGTCTCCTGAAATTGTGCACTATGCAATATGCAAGCAACATAAGAAAATCTATTGGTCATAGAGGATCCTGCTGTGATGAATGTCGGAGAGTGTTTTGCCTATGTTCTCCTCTAGGAGTTTATAGTTTCTGGTCTTACGTTGAGATCTTTAATCCATTTTGAGTTTATTTTTGTGTATGGTGTTAGAAAGTGTTCTAGTTTCATTCTTTTACAAGTGGTTGACCAGTTTTCCCAGCACCACTTGTTAAAGAGATTGTCTTTAATCCATTGTATATTCTTGCCTCCTTTGTCAAAGATAAGGTGTTCATATGTGCGTGGATTTATCTCTGGGCTTTCTATTTTGTTCCACTGATCAATATTTCTATCTTTGTGCCAGTACCATACTGTCTTGATAACTGTGGCTTTGTAATAGAGCCTGAAGTCAGGTAGGTTGATTCCTCTAGTTCCCTTCTTCTTTCTCAAGATAGCTTTGGCTATTCGAGGTTTTTTGTATTTCCATACAAATTGTGAAATTATTTGTTCTAGCTCTGTGAAGAATACCATTGGTAGCTTGATGGGGATTGCATTGAATCTATAAATTGCTTTGGGTAGTATACTCATTTTCACTATATTGATTCCTCCAATCCATGAACATGGTATATTTCTCCATCTATTAGTGTCCTCTTTGATTTCTTTCACCAGTGTTTTATAGTTTTCTATATACAGGTCTTTAGTTTCTTTAGGTAGATATATTCCTAAGTATTTTATTCTTTCCGTTGCAATGGTGAATGGAATTGTTTCCTTAATTTCTCTTTCTGTTTTCTCATTATTAGTGTATAGGAATGCAAGGGATTTCTGTGTGTTGATTTTATATCCTGCAACTTTACTAAAATCATTGATTAGTTCTAGTAATTTTCTGGTGGAGTCTTTAGGGTTTTCTATGTAGAGGATCATGTCATCTGCAAATAGTGAGAGTTTTACTTCTTCTTTTCCAATTTGGATTCCTTTTATTTCTTTTTCTTCTCTGATTGTTGTGGCCAAAACTTCCAAAACTAAAAGCAAAAATAAACAAATGGGACCTAATTAAACTTAAAAGCTTCTGCACAACAAAGGAAACTATTAGCAAGGTGAAAAGTCAGCCTTCAGAATGGGAGAAAATAATAGCAAATGAAGCAACTGACAAACAACTAATCTCAAAAATATACAAGCAACTCCTACAGCTCAACTCCAGAAAAATAAATGACCCAATCAAAAAATGGGCCAAAGAACTAAATAGACATTTCTCCAAAGAAGACATACAGATGGCTAACAAACACATGAAAAGATGCTCAACATCACTCATTATCAGAGAAATGCAAATCAAAACCACTATGAGGTACCATTTTACACCAGTCAGAATGGCTGCGATCCAAAAGTCTACAAGCAATAAATGCTGGAGAGGGTGTGGAGAAAAGGGAACCCTCTTACACTGTTGGTGGGAATGCAAACTAGTACAGCCACTATGGAGAACAGTGTGGAGATTCCTTTAAAAACTGGAAATAGAACTGCCTTATGATCCAGCCATCCCACTGCTGGGCATACACACTGAGGAAACCAGAAGGGAAAGAGACACGTGTACCCCAATGTTCATCGCAGCACTGTTTATAATAGCCAGGACATGGAAGCAACCTAGATGCCCATCAGCAGATGAATGGATAAGAAAGCTGTGGTACATATACACAATGGAGTATTACTCAGCCATTAAAAAGAATACATTTGAATCAGTTCTAATGAGGTGGATGAAAGTGGAGCCTATTATACAGAGTGAAGTAAGCCAGAAAGAAAAACACCAATACAGTATACTAACACATATATATGGAATTTAGAAAGATGGTAACAATAACCCTGTGTACGAGACAGCAAAAGAGACACTGATGTATAGAATAGTCTTATGGACTCTGTGGGAGAGGGAGAGGGTGGGGAGATTTGGGAGAATGGCATTGAAATATGTATAATATCATATATGAAATGAGTCGCCAGTCCAGGTTCAATGCACGATACTGGATGCTTGGGGCTGGTGTACTGGGACAACCCAGAGGGAGGGTATGGGGAGGGACGAGAAAGGAGGGTTCAGGATGGGGAGCACGGGTATACCTGTGGTGGATTCATTTTGATGTTTGACAAAACTAATACAATATTGTAAAGTTTAAAAATAAAATAGAATTAAAAAAAAAAAAAAGAAAATCTATTGGGAGTCCAAAAGGCTCCCCTCACAAGATGAAGGTAAACCTGAAATGAATAAGTCTATTGTAAATTCAGTCTACTGTAGATATGGCTGTTATGATGCTGAACAAAGTTAAGTTGGAAAAAGGAAGTGGGTATTTCCCCTTGTCATATGCCAATTTTGGCCTGCCAATAATCAATACTGAGGTTGGACTAGCCCTTGTGGTTCTTGTTATGACTGCAAGATATCCTTCAGCAATAGTCATCAGGAAACCTTGATAAAATAAAGGTTTATTACTTATAAGACCTGGAACTTCCCTAGCACATTGAGATCATAGATAGGGAGAGAGAGAGCTTAGGAGTTTGGGGTTTGAGGTTCTGCTTTTATTAATGTTGAGCCTGGGGGGCTCGGGATTTTGAGGACTTACTCTTTTTCAGTAAATTTAAAACATAAGAGCAGGAATTTATAAGACAAAAAAAAAAAAAAAAGCAGCTCAAATGGTTAGTTATTAAAATTAACCAAGATCTCTGAAACAAAGAAGCCTCAGTATGGGGAAGCGGGCCATGTGTTTATTTGAGATAGCTTGCTCTTTGAAATGAATGCCTCTTTGAAATAGAGGCCTAGAAGATCCAAGTTTAAATCAGGAAATTGCACTGTGCAAAAGACAAACAAACAGACAAAAGAACCTAATACAAGAACAATAATCCTATCTGGGCTTATGCTACACTCTATTTTACTAGTGAGACAATTCAAGTTTAGAAAGGTAAATGGTACACACAGAGTCATGTAACTTTTAGTTGTCAGAATTCTACCTAACTCTGTTGACAGTTTTACTGTCCTTTGGGTGGGGGGGACCTCTCTTCCCTCACCTCAGGCCACAAACAACACTGAGAAAGAGCTTAGAATATTGGTTCCAGAGTTTCAAGCATGTCTTCGTTAGACTCTCCATTTTTCAATATGTTTAGATACAGACATAAAATGTAATAAACAGTCAAAATATTTATAAATTTCAGCAGCTTTCAGATCCATGTTTACTGATGTCCTTTAACTCTATAAATCATTTTGCCCAATCTAGGAAAAACAGGTTTCATCAGCTCTGTGTCAAAATTTCTTTATGTTGCCATATTTTCTCCCCTGACTGAAATACATCACCTTTAAAATCAAAGCTGGTGACACGGAGATGAGGAAACAAGCTTTGCCACAGCATCTCAGAATATCACTGTTGAATAAAGCCAAATTTTTGTTAAACAAAACAAAACAAAAAACAAACTGAAAAAAGCACAACACTTAAAAATGCTTTATGCAATTATTCCTAGCTATATTTTACTCTTGGCATGCTTAAAAAGTTTTTCTGCTATATAATATGCACCAAAAAATGGTTATAGTAGGATAGTTTATATTCAAGTCCCAGTGTCCTTTATTTCTATCAACCATTCTGTATCAATTTTGGTAAAAGATTCTATGTGTGACATTTGGAAGCTGCAGTTGGTATCATTTCCTATCATATGAAGATAATTGGTCTATCATGAAATGAAATAGAGACACGCGTAGAGAGAAACTGATATTTTTTGATAGCAGTTGTGTTCTATGCTCAAATGTGTCACTAAGTCCTAGGTAAGTCTTTGTCCTTAAGTTTGCTGATGAAAACCCTATCTAGATTCCATGAACTAATATTATGACTTTTACTATGGAAGGCACTGAGGCCAGAAGAGAACAAATGAGCATAGAAGTAATAGAAGATGGGTCCAGAGAGATAAAGGGCCATTACATTTGGAGAAGACTTGAGGTCATGGTAACCCAAAAATATAAACTTAAACATATTGCTATTTTATCATTATAAATGGTACAGCATATTACTGGCAAAAAGAAGACATGGTGTGTGCCCATATAGATTGGTACTTTTAATTTAGAAAGCAACTAATAAAAGATATATATATATAAATATAATATTTAGAGATGCATGTTTATGTACTTCAAAACTTTATTTGCTGTTTCTAGATAAAGCTGTTTCTTATATTGTATTGTTTTCTTAGGTGAGTGAGTGAGTGACAGTCGCTCAGTCATATCTGACTCTTTGTGACCCTGAGGACTATACAGTCCATGGAATTCTCCAGACCAGAATACTGGAATGGGTAGCCTTTCCCTTCTCCAGGGGACCTTCCCAACCCAGGAATCTAACCGGGGTCTCCTGAATTGCAGGTGGATTCTTTACCAACTGAGCTATCAGGGAAGTCCTTCTTAGGTGATATATCTTAAACAGAAAATTGCAACAATGCAATTCAGAAAGGAATGTAGTTCCGATGAAAAGGGGCAATACAAGAGTGAGAAATTGTTTGATCATGGATTCAATATGGGCTTCCCAGGTGGCACTATTGGTAAAGAACCTATATGCCAATGCAGGAGACATAAGATATATGTGTTGGATTTCTGGGTTAGGAAGATCTCCTGGAGGAGGACATGGGAACTCGTGCCAGAATTCTTGCCTAGAGAATTCCATAGACAGAGAAGCCTGGCAGGCTATAGTCAGGGTTGCAGAGTCAGACACAACTGAAGCGACTTAGCACGCACACACACATACAGCTTGAAGCTGATACAGCTTCCAGAATGTATTGAGAGGTTGAACGTGGCCCATAAGATAAAGACAAAAGTCAAAAAGGACACCAAAGTGTCTGACCTTAAAAACTGGAAGAATGGAGTTACCTTTGACTGAATGGAGTGATAGTAGATGGGCCAATTTTGGTGAAAATACAAGTAGATCAGTTTTATACATGTTAGTTTCAGATGCCAACAAGCCTACACACCTGTCCTTGTCCATATTGATCCATTTATTTCCCTCCTGTCATAAAAAAGAGATGATTTAAATCTTCCACTTATCCCCCAAATTTATATCCTTATGAAGTCAACTTTATAGTTTTGAGGACGAAATTTAAAGTGAATGGGAACCCAGAAGAAGTTGATTCTTTTCAGGTAAAAGTGCCACTCCCACCCAGAGGAAGGGTTGGAGTACCTTTTCCTATTAATATAGTAAAGAGATGAATCATATCTTCTTTTTTTAATATAAATTAATTTATTTTAATTGGAGGCTAATTATAATATTATATTGGTTTTGCCATACATCAACATGAATCTGCTCCGGGTGTACACATGTTCCCCATCATGAACCCCACTCCCACCTCCCTCCCCATACCATCCCTCTGGGTCATCCCAGTGCACCAGCCCCGAGCATCCTGTCTCATGCATCAAACCTGGACTGGCAATTCATTTCACATATGATATTATACATGTTTCAATGCCATTTTCCCAAATCATCCCACCCTCGCCCTCTCCCACAGAGTCCAAAAGACTGTTCTATACATCTGTGTATCTTTTGCTGTCTCACATACAGGGTTATCATTACCATCTTTCTAAATTCCATATATATGCGTTAGTATACTGTATTGGTGTTTTTCTTTCTGGCTTACTTCACTCTGTATAATAGGCTCCACTTTCATCCACCTCATTAGAACTGATTCAAATGTATTCTTTTTAATGGCTGAGTAATACTCCATTGTGTATATGTACCACTGCTTTCTTATCCATTCATCTGCTGATGGGCATCTAGGTTGCTTCCATGTCCTGGCTATTATAAACAGTGCTGCGATGAACATTGGGGTACACATGTCTCTTTCAATTCTGGTTTCCTCTGTGCGTATGCCCAGCAGTAGGATTGCTGGGTCATAAGGCAGTCCTATTTCCAGTTTTTTAAGGAATCTCCACACTGTTCTCCATAGTGGCTGTACTAGTTTCCATTCCCACCAACAGTGTAAAAGGGTTGCCTTTTCTCTGCACCCCCTCCAGCATTTATTGCTTGTAGATTTTTGGATCACAGCCATTCTGACTGGTGTGAAATGGTACCTCATTGTGGTTTTGATTTGCATTTCTCTGATAATGAGTGAGAAGGAAATAGCAACCCACTCCAGTGTTCTCGCCTGGAGAATCCCAGGGACGGCAGAGCCTGGTGGGCTGCCATCTATGGGGTTGCACAGAGTTGGACACGACTGAAGAGACTTAGCACCAGCAGTGGCAGATAATGAGTGATGTTGAGATCTTTTCATGTGTTTGTTAGCCATCTGTATGTCTTCTTTGGAGAAATGTCTTTTTACTTCTTTGGCCCATTTTTTGATTGGGTCATTTATTTTTCTGGAATTGAGCTGCAGGAGTTGCTTGTATATTTTTCAGACTAATTCTTTGTCAGTTGCTTCATTTGCTATTATTTTCTCCCATTCTGAAGGCTGTCTTTTCACCTTGCTTATAGTTTCCTTTGTTGTGCAGAAGGTTTTAATTTTAATTAGGTCCCATTTGTTTATTTTTGCTTTAATTTCCAATATTCTGGGAAGTGGGTCATAGAGCATCCTGGTGTGATTTATGTTGGAGAATGTTTTGCCTATGTTCTCCTCTAGGAATTTTATAGTTTCTGGTCTTACGTTTAGATCTTTAATACATTTTGAGTTTATTTTAGTGTTTGGGGTTAGAAAGTGTTCTAGTTTCATTCTTTTACAAGTGGTTGACCAGTTTCCCAGTACCACTTGTTAAAGAGATCGTTTGTTCTCCATTGTATATTCTTGCCTCCTTTGTCAAAGATAAGGTGTCCATAAGTGTGTGGATTTATCTCTGGGCTTTCTATTTTGTTCCATTGATCTATATTTCTGTCCTTACTGTCTTACTGTCTTGATACTGTGGCTTTGTAATAGAGCCTGAAGACAGGCAGGTTGATTCCTCCACTTCCATTCTTCTTTCTCAAGATTGCTTTAATTATTCAAAGCTTTTTTGTATTTCCATACAAATTGTGAAATTGTTCTAGCTCTGTGAAAAATACTGTTGGTAGCTTGATAGGGATT
This sequence comes from Bos javanicus, assembly GCF_032452875.1. NCBI lineage: Eukaryota > Metazoa > Chordata > Mammalia > Artiodactyla > Bovidae > Bos > Bos javanicus. Next base: position 108,041,418 of record NC_083873.1, read on the forward strand.
GAATTGAATCTATAGATTGCTTTGGGTAGTATACTCATTTTCACTATATTGATTATTCTGATACATGAACACCATATATTTCTCCATCGATTAGTGTCTTATTTGATTTCGTTCACCAGTGTTTTATAGTTTTCTATATATAGGTCTTTTGTACCTTTAGGTAGATATATTCCAAAGTATTTTATTTTTTTTATTGCAATGGTGAATGGAATAGTTTCCTTAATTTCTCTTTCTATTTTCTCAATATTCAGTTCAGTTTAGGTCAATTCAGTCACTCAATCATGTCCGACTCTTTGTGACCCCATGAAGCACAGCACGCAAGGCCTCCCTGTCCATCACAAACTCCCGGAGTTCACTCAGATTCAAGTCCATCGAGTCAGTGATGCCATCCAGCCATCTCATTCTCTGGCGTCCCCTTCTCCTCCTACCCCCAATCCCTCCCAGCATCAGAGTCTTTTCCAATGAGTCAGCTCTTCGCATGAGGTGGCCAAAGTACTGGAGTTTCAGCTTTAGCATCATTCCCTCCAAAGAAATCCCAGGACTGATCTCCTTCAGAATGGACTGGTTGGATCTCCTTGCAGTCCAAGGGACTCTCAAGAGTCTTCTCCAACACCACAGTTCAAAAGCATCAATTCTTCGGTGCTCAGCCTTCCTCACAGTCCAACTCTCACATCCATACATGACCACAGGAAAAACCATAGCCTTGACTAGACAGACCTTAGTTGGCAAAGTAATGTCTCTGCTTTTGAATATGCTATCTGGGTTGGTCATAACTTTACTTACAAGGAGTAAGCATCTTTTAATTCCGTGGCTGCAGTCACCATCTGCAGTGATTTTGGAGCCCAGAAAAATAAAGTCTGACACTGTTTCCTCATCTATTTCCCATGAAGTGATGGGACTGGATGCCATGATCTTCGTTTTCTAAATGCTGAGCTTTAAGCCAACTTTTTCACTCTCCACTTTCACTTTCATCAAGAGGCTTTTGAGTTCCTCTTCACTTTCTGCCATAAGGGTGCTGTCATCTGCATATCTGAGGTTATTGATATTTCTCCCGGCAATCTTGATTCCAGCTTGTGTTTCATCCAGTCCAGCGTTTCTCATGATGTACTCTGCATTAAGTTAAATAAGCAGGGTGACAATATACAACCTTGAGGGACTCCTTTTCCTATTTGGAACCAGTCTGTTGTTCCATGTCTGGTTCTAACTGTTGCTTCCTGACCTACATACAGATTTCTCAAGAGGCAGATCAGGTGGTCTGGCATTCCCATCTCTTTCAGAATTTTCCACAGTTTACTGTGATCCACACAGTCAAAGGCTTTGGCATAGTCAATAAAGCAGAAATACATGTTTTTCTGGAACTCTCTTGCCTTTTCTATGATCCAATGGATGTTGTAAATTTGATCTCTGGTACCTCTGCCTTTTCTAAAACCAGCTTGCACATCTGGAAGTTCACAGTTCACGTCTTGCTGAAGCCTGGCTTGGAGAATTTTGAGCATTACTTTACTAGCATGTGAGATGAGTGCAATTGTGTGGTAGTTTGAGCATTCTTTGACATTGCCTTTCTTTGGGATCAGAATGAAAACTGACCTTTTCCAGTCCCATGGCCACTGCTGAGTTTTCCAAATTTGCTGGCATATTGAGTGTAGCACTTTCACAGCATCATCTTTCAGGATTTGAAATAGCTCCACTGGAATTCCATCACCTCCACTAGCTTTGTTCATAGTGATGCTTTCTAAGGCCTACTGGACTTCACATTCCAGGATGTCTGGCTCTAGGTGAGTGATCACACCATCGTGATTATCTGGGTCGTGAAGGTCTTTTTTGTACAGTTCTTCTGTGTATTCTTGCCACTTCTTGATATCTTCTGCTTCTGTTAGGTCCATGCCATTTCTGTCCTTTATGGAGCCCATCTTTGCATGAAATGTTCCCTTGGTATCTCTAATTTTCTTGACGAGATCTCTAGTCTTCCCCATTCTGTTGTTTTCCTCTATTTCTTTGCATTGATCACTGAGGAAGGCTTTCTTATCTCTTCTCGCTATTCTTTGGAACTCTGCATTCAGATGCTTATATTTTTCCTTTTCTCCTTTGCTTTTTGCTTCTCTTCTTTTCACAGCTATTTGTAAGGCCTCCCCAGACAGCCATTTTGCTTTTTTGCATTTCTTTTCCATGGGGATGGTCTTGGTCCCTGTCTCCTGTACAATGTCATGAACCTCATTCCATAATTCATCAGGCACTCTGTCTATCCGATCTAGGCCCTTAAATCTATTTTTCACTTCCACTGTATAATCATAAGGGATTTGATTTAGGTCATACCTGAGTGGTCTAGTGATTTTCCCTACTTTCTTCAATTTAAGTCTGAATTTGGTAATAAGGAGTTCATGTTCTGAGCCACAGTCAGCTCCTGGTCTTGTTTTTGCTGACTGTAGAGAGCTTCTCTATCTTTGGCTGCAAAGAACATAATCAATCTGATTTCGGTGTTTACCATCTGGTGATGTCCATGTGTAGAGTCTTCTCTTGTGTTGTTCAAAGAGGGTATTTGCTATAACCAGTGCATTTTCTTGGCAAAACTCTATTAGTCTTTGCCCTGCTTCATTCCATATTCCAAGGCCAAATTTGCCTGTTACTCCAGGTGTTTCTTGACTTTCTACTTTTGCATTCCAGTCCCCTATAATGACAAGGACATCTTTTTTGGGTGTTAGTTCTAAAAGGTCTTGTAGGTCTTCATAGAACCGTTCAACTTCAGCTTCTTCAGCATTACTGGTTGGGGCATAGACTTGGATTACTGTGATATTAAATGATCTGCCTTGGACACGAACAGAGATCATTCTGTCATTTTTGAGATTGCATCCAAGTACTGCATTTCGGACTCTTTTGTTGACCATCATGGCCACTCCATTTCTTCTGAGGGATTCCTGCCCGCAGTAGTAGATATAATGGTCATCTGAGTTAAATTCACCCCTTCCAGTCCATTTGAGTTCTCTGATTCCTAGAATGTCAGCATTAACTCTTGCCATCTCTTGTTTGACCATTTCCAATTTGCCTTGATTCATGGACCTGACATTCCAGGTTCCTATGCAATATTGCTCTTTATAGCATCGGACCTTGCTTCTATCACCAGTCACATCCACAGCTGGGTATTGTTTTTGCTTTGGCTCCATCCCTTCATTCTTTCTGGAGTTATTTTTCCACTGATCTCCAGTAGCATATTGGGCACCTACTGACCTGGAGAGTTCCTCTTTCAGTATCCTATCATTTTGCCTTTTCATACTGTTCATGGGGTTCTCAAGGCAAGAAAACTCAAGTGGTTTGCCATTCCCTTCTCCAGTGGACCACATTCTGTCAGACCTCTCCACCATGACCCGCCCGTCTTGGGTTGCCCCACAGGCATGGCTTAGTTTCATTGAGTTAGACAAGGCTGTGGTCCTAGTGTGATTAGATTGACTAGTTTTCTGTGAATATGGTTTCAGTTTTTCTGCCCTCTGATTAATGTATAGGAATGCAAGGGATTTCCATGTGTTGATTTTATATCTTGCAACTTCACTATATTCATTGATTAGCTCTAGTTCTTTCTAGTGGAGTCTTTAGGGTTCTCCATGTGGAGGATCATGTCATCTGCAAACAGTGAGAGTTTTACTTCTTCTTTTCCAATTTGGATACCTTTTATTTCTTTTTCTGCTCTGATTGCTTGGCCAAAACTTCCAAAACTATGTTGAATGGTAGTGGTGAAAGTGGGAACCCTTGTCTTGTTCCTGACTTTAGGGGAAATACTTTCAATTTTTCACCAGTGAAGATAATGTTTTCTGTGGGTTTGTCATATATAGCTTTTATTATGTGGAGGTACGTTTCTCTGTTCCTGCTTTCTGGAGAATTTTTATCATAAATGGATGTTGATTTTGTCAAAGGCTTTCTCTGCATCTATTGAGATAATCATATGGCTTTTATTTTTCAATTTGTTAATGTGGTGTATTACATTGATTGATTTGTGGATACTGAAGAATCCTTGCAACCCTGGGATAAAGCCCACTTGGTCGTGATATATGATCTTTTTAATGTGTTGTTGGATTCTGATTGTTAGAATTTTGTTAAGGATTTTTGCATCTATGTTCATCAGTGATATTGGTCTGTAGTTTTCTTTTTTTGTGGCATATTTGTCAGGTTTTGGTATTAGGGTGATGGTGGCCTCATAGAATGAGTTTGGAAGTTTACCTTCCTCTGCAATTTTCTGGAAGAGTTTGAGCAGGATAGGTGTTAGCTCTTCTCTAAATTTTTGGTACAATTCAGCTGTGAAGCCGTCTGGACCTGGGCTTTTGTTTGCCGATTACAGTTTCAGTGATGGGTCAGTTAAGATTTTCTATTTCTTCCTGGTTTAGTTTTGGAAAGTTGTACTTTTCTAAGAATTTGTCCATTTGTCCAAGTTGTCCATTTTATTGGCATATAGTTGCTGATAGTAGTCTCTTATGATCCTTCGTATTTCTGTGTTGTCTGTTGTGATCTCTCCATTTTCATTTATAATTTTACTGATTTGATTTTTCTCCCTTTGTTTCTTGATGAGTCTGGCTAATGGTTTGTCAGTTTTATTTATCCTCTTAAAGAACCAGCTTTTGGCTTTGTTGATTTTTGCTATGGTCTTTTTTGTTTCTTTTGCATTTATTTCCACTCTAATTTTTAAGATTTCTTTCCTTCTACTAACCCTGGGGTTCTTCATTTCTTCCTTTTCTAGTTGCTTTAGGTGCAGAGTTAGGTTATTTATTTGACTTTTTTCTTGTTTCTTGAGGTATGCCTGTATTGCTATGAATCTTCCCCTTAGCACTGCTTTTACAGTGTCCCATAGGTTTTGGGTTGTTGTGTTTTCATTTTCATTCAGTGTCATTAATGGGTACATAATTAATATATTACTCTTGTTTTTTATGTATATCCACATGCTTTTAGCATTTTCAATTTTATTTTATTTTAAACTTTACATAATTGTATTAGTTTTGCCAAATATCAAAATGAATCCGCCACAGGTATACATGTATATTTTGATTTCTTTTTTTATTTCTTCTGTGATTTGTTGGTTATTCAGCAGTATGCTGTTCAGCCTCCATATGTTGGAATTTTTAATAGTTTTTCTCCTGTAATTGAGATCTAATCTTACTGCATTGTAGTCAGAAAAGATGCTTGGAATGATTTCAGTTTTTTTGTATTTGCCAAGGCTAGCTTTATGGCCCAGGATGTGATCTATCCTGGAGAAGGTTCCATGTGTGCTTGAGAAAAAGGTGAAATTTGTTATTTTGGGGTGAAATGTCCTATAGATATCAATTAGGTCTAACTGGCTTATTATATCATTTAAAGTTTGTGTTTCTTTATTAATTTTCTGTTTAGTTGATTTATCCATAGATGTGAGTGGGGTATTAAAGTCTCCCACTATTATTGTGTTTTTGTTAATTTCCCCTTTCATACTTGTTAGCATTTGTCTTACATATTGTGGTGCTCCTGTGTTGGGTGCATATATATTTATAATTGTTATATCTTCTTCTTCTTGGATTGATCCTTTGATCACTGTGTAGTGTCCTTCTTTGTCTCTTTTCACAGCCTTGGTTTTAAAGTCTATTTTATCTGATATGAGTATTTCTACTCCTGCTTTCTTTTGGTCTCTATTTGTGTGGAATATCTTTTTCTAGCCCTTCACTTTCAGTATGTGTCCCTTGTTCTGAGGTGGGTCTCTTGTAGACAACATACATAGGGGTCTTGTTTTTGTATCCATTCAGCCAGTCTTTGTCTTTTGGTTGGGGCATTCAACCCATTTACGTTTAAGGTAATTATTGATATGTATGATCTCATTGCCATTTACTTTATTGTTTTGGGTTTGAGTTTATACACCTTTTTTATGTTTCCTGTCTAGAGAAGATCCTTTAGCATTTGTTGGAGAGCTGGTTTGGTGGTGCTGAATTCTCTCAGCTTTTGCTTGTCTGTAAAGCTTTTGATTTCTCCTTCATATTTGAATGAGATCCTTGCTGGGTACAGTAATCTGGGCTGTAGGTTATTTTCTTTCCTCACTTTAAGTATGTTCTGCCATTCCCTCCTGGCCTGAAGAGTTTCTATTGAAAGATCAGCTGTTATCCTTATAGGAATCCCCTTGTGTGTTATTTGTTGTGTTTCCCTTACTGCTTTTAATATTTTTCCTTTCTGTTTGATCTTTGTTAATTTGATTAATATGTGTCTTGGGGTGTTTCGCCTTGGGTTTTTCCTGTTTGGGACTCTTTGGATTTCTTGGACTTGGTGATTATTTCCTTCCCCATTTTACGGAAGTTTTCAACTATTATCTCCTCAAATATTTTGTCATGGTCTTTCTTTTTGTCTTCTTCTTCTGGAACTCCTATGATTTGAATGTTGGGGCATTTAACATTGTCCCAGAGGTCTCTAAGATTGTCCTCATTTCTTTCAATTCATTTTTCTTTTTTCCTCTCTGATTCATTTATTTCTACCATTCTATCTTCTACCTCATTAATCCTATCTTCTGCCTCCATTATACTACTATCTGTTCCCTCCAGAGTGTTTTTGATCTCATTTATTGTATTATTCATTATATATTAACTCTTTTTTATTTCTTCTAGGTCCTTGTTAAACTTTCCTTGCATCTTCTCAATCCTTGTCTCTAGGCTATTTATCTGTGATTCCATTTTGTTTTCAAGATTTTGGATCATTTTCACTATCATTATTCAGAATTCTTTATCAGGTAGATTCCCTATCTCTGTCTCTTTTGTTTAGTTTGGTGGGCATTTATCCTCTTCCTTTACCTGCTGGGTATTCCTCTGTCTCTTCATCTTGCTTATATTGCTGTGTTTGGGGTGGCTTTTCTGTATTCTGGCAGTTTGTGGAGTTCTCTTTATTGTGGAGTTTCCTTGCTGTGGGTGGGGTTGTACAGATGGCTTGTCAAGGTTTCCTGGTTAGGGAAGCTTGTGTCGGTGTTCTGGTGGGTGGAGCTGGATTTCTTCTCTCTGGAGTGCAATGAAGTGTCCAGTAATGAGTTATGAGATGTCAATGGGTTTGCAGTGACTTTGGGCAGCCTGTACATTGAAGCTCAGGGCTGTGTTCCTGTGTTGCTGGATAATTTGCATGGTGTGTCTTGCTCTGGAACTTGTTGGCCCTTGGGTGGTGCTTGGTTTTAGTGTAGATATGGAGGCGTTTGATGAGCTCCTGTCGATTAATGTTCCTTGGCGTCAGGAGTTCTCTGGTGTTCTCAGGATTTGGACCTAAGCCTCCTGCTTCTGGTTTTCAGTCTTATTTTTATAGTAGCCTCAAGACTTCTCCATCCTATACAGCACCATTGATAAAACATCTAGGTTAAAGATGAAAAGTTTCTCCACAGTGAGGGACACCCAGAGAGGTTCACAGAGTTACATGGAGAAGAGAACAGGGAGGAGGGAGATAGAGGTGACCAGGAGGAGATAAGGTGGAATCAAAAGAGGAGACAGCAAACTAGCCAGTAATCACTTCCTTATGTTCGCTCCACAGTCTGGATCCCTCAGAGATGTTCGCAGAGTTACACAGAGAAGAGGGAGGAAGGAGACAGAGGTGGCCAGGAAGATAAAGGGGGGAATCAAAAGAAGAGCCACAGATCCAGCCAGTAATCAGTTCCCTAAGTGTTCTCCACCGTCAGGAACACACAAAGAGATTCACAGAGTTGGGTAGAGAAGAGAAGGGGGAGGGAGATGATAGAGGCAACCTGGTGGAGAAAAAGGAGAGTCCAAAGGGGGAGAGAGCACTCAAGCCAGTAATCTCGCTCCCAAGTAAAAATGGATACTGAAGTTTGGGTTCTTAAAAGTACAAAATTGATAAATACCAAAAAGCAAAGATTCAACATCTAGAGTAGAGGTTGGATTTTCAAAAATACAATATTAAAGAAAAAAAATCACAAAAATTATAAAATATATGTATATGAAGTTTGCTTTAAAAATAGGGTCTCTTTTTTTTTTTTTTTTTGCAAAGTAAGACACGACTGAGCCACTGATCTGATCTGAATAGTAGGTTATAAAAATGAAAATTCAAGGAGTAATACAGGTCTTAAAAATTTTTTTAATTAAAAAAATAATAAAATGATAGTAAAAATATATCTAAGACTTTCTCTGGTGTTGTTGTGGGCAGTGTGGGTTCAGTTCATTTTTGGATAGTTTCTTGATCCGGCTTATATTTCTCAAAATCTATAAGCCCCTTCCTAGGCAGTCAGTACTAATTACAGGGTTTTAATCTATTGTTCCTGTCACTTCCAAGGAGGTTCCCTCTGTTTTAGCTTCTTCTGTTTTCTGGCCTCTTCAGTGTCTAATTTCTGCCCTGACACAAGGGGTCAGTGGTGGACACTTTTTTAGGCTCACTTATTCAGTGGTGCTGTGGGAAGGGAGAGACGCTGCAAACAAATAACACTGGCGTGTATTCGCAGTGTCTCAGCCACACTGGGCCTGCCCCCGCTCATGGCATGTGTGCTTTCCCTGTCTACATTGTTTAGGCTCTAGGTTGCTCTGCCAGGAACTGTCTGAGGCCAGCCCTGAGTTGTATGCCTTCCCAGGTCTAAGCCTCTCAGGTTCAGGTACTTGGGTAGTCCTCAGAGGCACAGACTCGGTTGGGCCTGCCTTTTGTGCCCTTCCCAGGTCCGAGCAGCTCAGGTGACCACGTGTTTGGTGAGCAGGGTCGCTGTGACTTATCACCTCCCCTGTCCCTGCTGCTCGGTTTTCTGGATGTACAACCAGCACACCTTCTCAGGTGGATGTTGACCATCCAGAATCCCAAGAAGTCTTGGTTAGCAACGAAGCCTGCTTGCAGTTTGGTAGATAATGCCTCTCTGGGGCTGCGATTGCCCCCTTCAGGCTCTGGCTGCCTGTCACCCCAGTGGGATAGTCTGCAGCCAGCTAGCTCTGTTCAGTCCTTTGTTCTGTGAGTGGGCCTGACGGTGTCTTAGGTTAGGGCTTTTCACGTGGAAGCTATCCCACAGTCTGGTTTGCTAGCCCAAGTGAGTTCCTTCAGATTGCCCTCGGGGCATTCAGGCCCAGTCCTTACTCTAAGCAATACAGCCTGGGCCTCCCTGCCCAGCCCCCGCTTTCTAGTGGCAGATGCAGGCGTCTGCACTGCTTCTCCGCTGGGGGAGTTACCATTGGGCACGTAATCTGTGGGTTTTAATTATTTATTTATTTTTCCTCCTGGTTATGTTGCCCTCTGTGGTTCCAAGGCTCGCCACAGACTCGGCGGTGAGAGTGCTTCCTGGTGTTTGGAAACTTCTCTCTTTTTAAGACTCCCTTCCTGGGACAGAGCTCCATCCCTACCTCTTTTGTCTCTCTTTTTGTCTTTTATATTTTTTCCTACCTCCTTTCGAAGACAATAGGCTGATTTTTTGGATGCCTGATGTCCTCTGCCAGCGTTCAGAAGTTGTTTTGTGGAATTTACTCAGCGTTCAAATATTCTTTTGATGAATTTGTTGGGGAGAAAGTCATCTCCCCGTCTCATTCCTCTGCCATCTTAGGACTGCCTCAGAATCATATCTTCTATATTTATCTCATCTGAACATACATTATATACACTTGATGCTGGACATCATGAATCACTCTGTGAAATTATATTCATAAACTTTAAGTCACAGCTGGAGTCAAACTGTAAGTAAGTCAAACTTACTGCATTTGGCTCATGATTATATCTGATGTCAGTGATATGAAATGAAAACCATCATTCTTTTTTTTTTTTAAATATATGTTAGGAAGTGGAGGTGCAAAATAAAGCAAACTGCCCCAAATCACACATAAAGAAAGTTATAAAATTAGTTTAAAATGTAATTTCTCTGAAATTTCTTAATTTCTGCTATGTATTTTGATATACATATATTTTTTATGAATCACTTTTTATTTCAAAATGGTAATGAATCAGTTAATTTGTAGAGAATAGTTAAAGGGAATTGGCAGCTGGTAAGCATTAGATACTATACTCTGTGCTACATATGAAGTATTTTATCAGTTTATTCATTCATCACGATAATTTTATTATAGTCATCACATTTTACAAACTATGTTAGACACAAAGATTGTATAAAAGTTTTGTTTACCAAGTGTCAAAAAAAACTGGAAATAATTTAAATAAAAATTAATTCCCTGGCTTATGTAATTATGTAATTAAGTAGAAAAGTAGATGTAGAAAAGTAGATGACCTAGGTAGATGAAGCCATAAATAATGTAATGACCAAGCATTTAGCTAGGCTAGAGGAACCACTGCACCTACTAGAACTAATTCTCTCTCAGAACTTTATGTTATTATATATGGGCTTTATTCTTTTAAATAAAGCATCCATTCCTTAACCTAAGGAAAAACAGTAGCTTTGCCATCAGACACATAATTTTTTTTTCCCCCCTCTAACTCTATTTCAAAATGTTTGGGAAATAATTCTAATTGCCATGTCTTCAGACATGCTTACTGTTCATGGATCATTTGTAGGCAAGAAAAAGGTATGCACAAAGAGGTTCATACCTATTTCGGTTTTATGACTGGAATGGGAAATAAGGAGAGAAGAGGTAAAACAGGACCATTTCTTTGTTGCTGTTCAGTCACTAAGTCCCATGGACTGCAGCATGCCAGGCTCCTCTGTTCTCCACTATCTCAAGTTTGCTCAAATTCATTTCTATTGAGTTGGTGATGCTAACTAACAAACTCTTCCTCTGATGCCCCCTTCTCCTTTTACCTTCAATTTTTCCCAGCATCAGGGTCCTTTCCAATGAGTTGATTCTTGGTCTCAAGCAGCCAAAGTATTGGGCTTCAGCTTTAGCATCAGACTGTCTAATGTATATTCAGGGTTAATTTCCTTTAGGATTGACTAGTTTGTTTTCCTTGTAGGCCAAGGGACTCTCAAGTGTCTTCCTCAGCAGCATAATTCAAAAATATTAATTTTTTGACACTCAGCCTTCTTTATGGTCCAACTCTCATATGTGTACATGAGTCCTAGAAAAATCATAGCTTTCACTATATGAACCTTTGTCAGCAAAGTGATGTCTCTGGTTTTTAACAAGCTGTCTAGGTTTATCATAGCTTTCCTTCCAAAGAACAAATGTATTTTAATTTCATGGCTACAGTGACCATCCACAGTGATTTTGGAGTCAGAGAAAATAAAATAGGTCACTGTTTTCACTTTTTCCCCTTCTATTTGCCATGAAGTGATGGGACCAGATACCATGATCTTAGTTTTTTAAATGCTGAATTTCAAGCCAACTTTTCCCTTTCCTCTTTTGCTCTCATCAACTAAAGAAGCTCTTTAGTTACCTTTTGCTTTCTGCTATTAGAGTGGTATTATCTGCATATCTAAGGTTGTTGCTATTTTAATTGACAATCTTGATTCCATCTTGTAACTCATCCAGCCTGGCATTTCACATGATGTACTCTGCATAGAAGCTAAATAAGCAGTGTGACAATATACAGCCTTGTTGAATGCTGTTCCCAATTTTCAACTGGTCCATTGTTACATGTCTACCTCTAACTGTTGCTTCTTTGCTTCTTGACCTGAAAGCAAGTTTCTCAGGACACAGGTGGTGGCCTGGTACTCCCATTTCTTTAAGAATTTTCCATAGTTTGTTGTGATCCACAGTCAAAGACTTTAGCACAGTCAATGAAAAGCAGTAGGAATTTTCCTCATTGTTGTTGCTGTTGCTCAGTCGTGCAGTCATGTCTAAATCTTTGTGACCCCATGGACTGCATCATACCAGGCTTCCCTGTCCATCACCAACACCCAGAGCTTGCTCAAACTCAGATGATCCTTTGAGTCTGTAATGCCATCCAACCATCTCATCCTCTATCATCCCCTTCTTCTCTCGTCTTCAATCTTTCCCAGCATCAGGGTCTTTGCAAATGAGTCAGCCCTTTGCATTAGGTGGACAAATTATTGGAGTTTCAACTTCAGCATCAATCCTTCCAATGAATATTCAGGACTGAGTTCCTTTAGGATGGACTGGTTGGATCTCCTTGGAGTCCAAGGGACTCTCCAGAGTCTTCTCCAACATCACAATTCAAAAGCATCAATTCTTTGGTGCTCAGTTTTCTTTCTGGTCCGACTCTAACATCCATACATGACTACTTGGAAAACCATAGTTTTGACTATATGGACCTTTGTCACCAAAGTAATGTCTCTGTTTTTTAATATGCTGTCTAGTTTGGTCATACTTTTCTTCCAAGGAGTAAGCGTCTTTTAATTTCATGGCTGCAATCACCATCTGCAGTGATTTTGGAGCCTCCAAAAATAAAGTCTGTCACTGTTTTCATTGTTTCCCATCTATTTTATATGAAGTGATGGGACCAGATGTCAAGATCTTAGTTTTATGAATGTTGAGTTTTAAGGCAACTTTTTCACTCTCCTCTTTCATTTTCATTAAGTGGCTATTTAGTTCCTCTTCTCTTTCTGCCATAAGGGTGGTGTCATCTGAGTATCTGAGGTTATTGTTATTTCTCCAGGCAATCTTGATTCCAGTTTTTCTTATAATCCCTTGCTTTCTCCAAGATCCAATGAATGCTGGCAATTTTGTCTCTGGTCCCTCTGCCCTTTGAAACCAGGATTAACATCTGGAAGTTCTTGGTTCACATACTGCTAAAGCCTAGTTTGAAGGATTTTAGCATAACGTTGATAGCATGTGCAACTGAGTGCCATTGTATGATAGCTTAAACATTCTTTGGCACTGCCCTTCTTTGGAATTAGAATGAAAACTGACGTTTTCCAGTCCTGTGACCACTGCGGAGTTTTCCAAATTTGCTGGCATATTGAGTGCAACACTTTCACAGCATCATCATTTAGGATTTGAAATAGTTCAGCTGGAATTCCATCACCTCCACTAGTTTTGTTTGCAGTGATGTTTCCTAAGGCCCACTTGAGTTTGCATTCCAGGATGTCTGGGTCTAGGTGAGTGACCACCCCATCGTGGTTATCCTAGTCATTAAGACCTTTTTTTGTACAGTTTTTCTGTGTATTCTTGCCACTTCTTCTGCCTCTGTTAGGTCCATACTGTTTCTGTCCTTTATCGTGCCTATCCTAGCATGAAGTGTTCTTTTCATATCTCCAATTTTCTTGAAAATATCTTTAGTCTTTCCATTCTATTATTTTATTCTATTTATTTGCATTATTCATTTAAGAAAGCCTTATTATCTCTCCTTGCTAGTCTCTGGAACTCTGCACTTAGTTGGGTATGCCTTTCCCTTTCTCCTTTGCCTTTCACTTCTATTCTTTCCTCAGTGTAAAGCCTCCTCTTTTCCTTCTTCCATTTCTTTTTCTTTGGGATGATTTTGATCACTCTCTCCTATACAAAGTTATAAGCCTCCATCCATAGATCTCCAGACACTGTGTGTACCAGATCTAATCTCTTGAATCTATTGGTCACTTCCACTGTATAATCACAAGGGATTTGATTTAGGTCATAGCTGGATGGTCTAGTGGTTTTCCCTATTTTCTCCAACTTAAGCCTGAATTTTTCAGTAAGGAGCTCTTGGTCTAAGCAGCAGTCAACTCCAGGTCTCGTTTTGCTAACTGTTCAGAGTTTCTCAATCTTCAAATGCAAAGAACATAATCAATCTAATTTTGACATTGACTGTCTAATAATTTACACTAGTAAGTGGTAGAGCTGAAATCTCAGATCTTTCTACATTCTTAAATCATGTCTCTTTAAACTCTAGCTTACTGACTTTTAACAATTTATTGTTGGAAAAAAATTATGAGAAGGAAAAGTCCCTCAATTTCCCCACATTTCAAATAAATTTATCTGTTTTATTTTTCCTAAAAATTTAAAATTAAAAATTTGTTGTATCTTTTTATGTAAACTCCTGAAGCAGAAAAAGAAAGAAAGAAAATGTAGATAAACATTTGGTGAAAAATTTAGATCATTATGAATATCTTTGATCAAAGGAATAGTTAGAAACTGGATTTTATAAACACTAATACCTTCACAATATATTTCAGTAAGAATATTTCCTTACTGTAGGTTTTCTAATACACTTAAGAACTGAACTATTTATTTGATCAGTTGAGACAGCAGACCTAACCAAAAATGAAAAAAATCATCAAGAATATCTCCCCACATATACCCTAAAATAAGCCTAACATGTGTTCTGTGATGTAAGACATAAGTCATAATTCATTTTAAGTAAATACATTTGGAATTTGCATGCTTGACAAAATAAGCCACTAAAGTGACTAACAAAGACATTCTAGAGTCTCAAGAAGATAAGCTGTCTTATTCTTTAAAGTCAAACATTAATGGAAAACCCAGAAATAATGTGGGGGAAACATAGTCTACAGAAGAAGGAGGTAGGGTTTCACCACAGGGATTTACATGAGACTATGTCTAAGAACTCTTAATGCACTTACACTCTCCTCCACACAGTTTTGGACATGTTAGCTTTATGCTGTCTGGGTACCACCTGCAGATAACCTTTCCTGAGTATTTAGCTAGAGCCTGGATAAAGCAAAGGTCAAATTCCCATGAGCATGCAAACCTGCTCAGGATTTACTCATCCAAAGCCCTATCCGAGGCTCAAAAAAGCAACAGCATTTGATTTCCATCTCAAGGTATAAACATATTAACTAGGATTAAATCTTGGGATTTCCGACTCCAAAATAATACCATTTCACATATATCAGTTTATCAGATTTTACATGAGAAAATATATAACTTCAATAACATTATTTTAATAGGATCAAACCAGTCAATCCTAAAGGAAATCAACCCTGATTATTCATTGGAAGGACTGATGCTGAAACTGTAGCTCCGATAATTTGCCCACCCAATGCAAAGAGTTGATTCATTAGAAAAGACCCTGATGCTGGGAAAGATTGAAGGCAAGAGGAAAAGCAGATGACAGAGGATGAGATGGTTGGATGGTATCACCAACTTAATGGACGTGAGTTTGAGCAAGCTCTGGGAGATAGTGAAGAAAGGGAAGCCTGGTGTGCTGTAGTCTAGGGGTCTCAGAATTGGACGTGACTGAGTGACTGAACAACAAAAACAATAACAGGAACTGAGAATAGGTTTCCATCATAATTTCTCAGGGAACTAGTGATATATAGGTGTTACTTGCTCTTCAATAGGTTGTTCTTTCCATAACTTGCTTTGTATTGTAGATCACTTCATATGTTCTTTAGAAATAAAGTACTGTGAACTGCTTATCAACAGTAAGTAATAACCCTGTCTGTGCCCCCAGGACAATTCTGAGGCATCTTGGATTTTATGTATGATGCTCCTGGAGATAATAAGAGCAGAGTTGAAACTATTTTTGCCTTCATGGATAATGGTCATGGCTATGATTATCAAGACAGATTATCTTGTGCCTGTGTTGCTTTTATTCTTTAGATGAATTCTCTGTCTTAGTTTTCATTGAGCTAGCCTAGAAGAAAGATTTATTAAGATAAGTAGTGAAAAGAATACAAAAGTAACCCAAAAAAGGAACAAATTATTAGGAACAGCTGTCCAAATTTCATTTTTTCCTTCTCTCTGTCATTATTTTGCTTATAAAAGAAAAATAAGCATTGTAACTAAACTTAACAAAGAGTACTAGGAGAGGGGAGAGAATCAGCTTGTAACTGGGCAGCAGCTCATGAACTTAGGTGTCACATCAGCCTGGGTTTCAAATCTGGATTTTTCTGCTTATCAGCTATGTGATATTTAATAACCTCTAACTTCTCTGTACCTTAGTTTTTCTTTCATCTTTGGATGGTCGCATTGCCAACTTCCCTTGTAGCCCAGATGGTAAAGAATCTGCCTGCAATGCAGAAGACTCAGGCTCCATCCCTAAATGGGGAAGATCCCCTGGAGAAGGAAATGGCAACCCACTCCAGTATTCTTGCCTAGAGAATTCCATGGGCAGACCATGAGGTCACAAAGATTGGACATGATTGAGTGACTAAGCCCATTGTCATAAATGAAAAAAAATAAAAATACTTATAACAAAATAAGGTACTCATACACTGTTGTGGCATATAGCAAGGATAAATAAATAGTAATGTATCTTCTTCACTTCCACTTCTTGTCATGAAAGCTTCTCAAACACATTTCATTACATTATGGTATGAAAGATCAATGAAATTCAGGAATGATAAAGTGACCACAAGCTTTGTTTGTTGTTGATCTAAACATCTGACTGAACTTTACCTTGAACAGTATCAAATCAGTTAATATGCTTATGAAATGTGACAGAAGTGCCATCATATTTCAGCTTGCGGGGAAATAATTCATTCTGCTGCTGCTGTATAAGCCACCCATTCTTAGGATAGTAGTGCTAAGAACTGGAAATATTCCATATCCTTCTTCCCAGCCTGCCTATTTTGGTTTTTACAATGCCAACTATATTGAGAAAGCATCACTGCTCTGTCAGCTACTCTGATTCATTTATCTTATGGACCAAGCTGTGCTCCTATTCTAGAGGAAATGCTTATGATAAAAAAAAAGTAAAATATATGTTGAATCTCTCAAATTAACAGTGAGCTGAGCATATATTAACTATATATTTGCTTGAATTCTAGCCTAAAGGAAAGATCAGGAACCTTTCCTACCCTCCAAGCAAATATAAGTGATGAGAAGAGTCAAGGACAAAGTGAATTTCTTATTATACAGGTTGGTAATCTTCTAGAAGATGTATTTCAAAAGTGAGAAAAGGATATAAATACCTCTAAGGAAAGAAAATTTCTCTGTATCCTCTTTCATATCCTATTTTCATGGTGAGAAGATAGACCTGGAGCTTTGCCTGTTTTGGAAGACAGCTTCACAGCAAGGCAATTAGCAGGGTTTAACAAGTAGTTTCCGGTAGGGGTCCATGGGAAAGAGGACATGGGTCAGCTGTTCCAGCCAGGGTCAGTACCAAGTAGACACTAAAGAGAATAAAAGGTCTTACTCCTAAAGAGCATAGTTCCACTGGATCACCAAGGTAAAAACCAAATAGTGATCTGAGCTAAAGGTTGAACTCATAAAAGAGTTCCTATTTTTTTCTTAAAATTCTCCATGCTTTGGCCTTAGAAAACTAAGAAATTCATGATAAGTAGCTTATCAGGGATTTAGCTCCTGGCCATTAAAAAAAAAAAAGAAAACATGAAACCATGAACCATTAGTCCTTTTATTTCTCATTCTACTAGAAACCCTGTTCCCCATGTTTATAAACAGAGCTAATTACATATTTTTGAGGACACTACTTCTCTATTTTGATTCCAACTCCTCTTGAAGCTTACAAACAGAGGAACAAAATGGCCATCAGCTGTTCTACATGAACTAAGACAGCTGTGGTGGATCAAACTTTTGTTTAACCACGGCAGATTCAATGCATGAATTATCTCTTTTAAAACTCCACTAAACTAGCATGAAAAGGCTTTCAAAAGACTGAAACCAAAAGGAAAAAAAAAAAAAGCATGAGAATGGAGATGTGTTTCTTAGGAAAAAACAAAGACTCTAGGATGGAATTTATGTGATAAAAAGTTTATTAGGGAGTTTAAGACTCTAAGATGGATTGTCTTTGGGATCAAAACCCATATGGAAGTAAGTATTGAACATAGAGCGAGATTGAACTGTGATTCTAATTGCAAATAAGGAACTCAGTTGACCCTGTGGGAACCTCTGGAGCTAAGAAAGCCCCATAAATTGTCCCTAATGGAGGCATGGTTATAGGTTTTTGGAGCCACACATTAACAGGTGACTGGATGCATGATCCCACCAGAGAGAGGTGTGAACTTGGGTGAGCAACTTTCTCAGACTCAGGGCAAGTACTAGAGAAGGGCTCAGCTGTGAGCTTTCTGCATGACAGACAGTACTCCTGGGAGCTGGGATAAAACAGTGTCTAGGTCCCTATTGTAAAAATTCAGCAGCCAAGGGTTGTGGACAATATTATAAAACAGATGGGGACTTCCCTAGTGGTCCAGTGGTTAAGAACCTACCTTCCAAAGCAGAGGATACAAGTTCCATCTCTGGTTGGGGTGGAATTAAGATCCTACATGCCATGGGCCAACTAAGCCTGCACACTCTAACTAGAGAGAAACCCAGATACTGCAGCAAATAGTCCACACGCCCCAATGAAAAGGTCCCTCATGCTGTAACAAAGATCCTATGTGCCACAACTAAGACTTGATACAACCAAATAAGTACATATGTTTAAAAACCGATGCATTGTAGCTAACTCAGACAAGCAGAATGGGCAGTTCTGAGCCCTGAAGACCAACTGACTTAAGGACAACAGGCAAAATGTAGCATAGAATTAGGCAAAGTGGCTAAAAAGAAGGACTTTTTTAAAAGTCTCTGTAATAAATAAGACCATTGTGCAAATGTGACACCTATTAAAGGAAGTGGAGGTGAATAGGACCGACCTCATACCACAATACAGATCTGACCCAAAGGGGTACTCCCCAGAAAAGATTGTGTATCCGAGGACTTCTTCTCTTAGGGAGAAATGAACAGGCCTGAAGGTGTCACCAAGCTCACTGGCTGGAGATGTCCAGGTAAAGTGTTGTTGTTCAGTTGTGAAGTCGTTTCTGACTCTTTGTGACCTCAAGGACTGCAGCACGCCAGTTTTCGCTGTCCTTCACTATGTCCTGGCATTTGCTCAAATAGACTCTGTCTAATGAATTCTCCAGGCGAGAATATTAGAGTGGTTTGCCATTCTCTTCTCCAGGGGATCTTCCTGACCCAGAAATCAAACCCAAGTATTCTGCATTGCAGGCAGATTCTTTACGATCTGAGCCATCAGGAAAGCCTCTTTCCCCAGTGCCATAGGGATCACAGTGTTGCTGCAATCCAAGGGAAATCCAAGTCCTCCTTTCAGGAAGATCAGAATTGTACATCTCTGGGGTCACCACACATCAGGAACTTGAATACAAAAAGAGAGATGCTTTCACATTCTGAGTGGAAGACGTTTCCAAGCCAGAATTCTATTATTTGTCAAACTATTCATCAAGAACGAGGGTAAAAATCAGGAAATTCTCAAGTTCTTGATTTCTTAAAAATATCATAAATTTCCACATACCTTAGCAAAGAAATCTGGGAAGAAAATTCCCCAAACAAAGGATTAAGAAAGGGAACATTTTATAATCCAGGAAGCAAGATTTTCCACATAAAACTATTCAGAAAGAAATTTCCATTTAAAACAGGGCTAAGAAGAAGGCAATGGCAACCCACTCCAGTACTCTTGCCTGGAAAATCCAATGGACGGAGGAGCCAGGTAGGCTGCAGTCCATGGGGTCGCGAAGAGTCGGACAAGACTGAGTGACTTCACTTTCACTTTTCATTTTCATGCATTGGAGAAGGAAATGGCAACCCACTCCAGTGTTCTTGCCTGGAGAATCCCAGGGACCGGGAAGCCTGGTGGGCTGCCGTCTATGGGGTTGCACAAAGTCGGACACAACTGAAGCAACTTAGCAGCAGCAGCAGCAGCCAATGCAGGAGACTGTAAGATACATTGTTCTATCCCTGGGTCAGGAAGATCCCCTGGAGGAGGGCATGGCAACCCACTTCAGTATTCATTCCTGGAGAATCCCATGGACAGAAGAGCCTGGCGGGCGATGGTCCATAGGGTCACAGAGTCAGATACAACTGAAGCAACTTAGCACACACACACATAGAAAACAAAACCAAAATAATCAAGGCAATTGTAAGATGAGAAAATTAATAGTATCGTGCTGCTGCTGCTAAGTCACCTCAGTCATGTCCGACTCTGTGTGACCCCATAGACGGCAGCCCACCAGTCTCCGCCGTCCCTGGGATTCTCCAGGCAAGAACACTGGAGTGAGTTGCCATTTCCTTCTCCAATGCATGAAAGTGAAAAGTACCAGAAAGGGAATGATTCATTATAATACGCAACAGTACACAACAAGGCTTACATTTAAACAGTATTTATGCAGTCATAATTTATATATGCTATATAGTGACAAGAGGTAATTGTTACATGATCACTTTAGTACATAGGGGTGGCAAAAATGTAACGAGTGATGGAGAAAGAAGGTTAAAGCTGTATCTTTCATAACAAGAAGTCAATAGATAAGATCTCAATGCAAAGAAGAAACAAGCATGGTCTAATTATATTATTTACAAATACCTAAAGGAATAGTTATAATTGGAAACAATTTGGGAGGAATGAGAGCTGACAGTGGAATGTCTTAAGACTTTCAGTGATACTTGATTTTTTCAAATTAGGTGCATGTATTAATTTCCATAGGTTAAAAATTTAGCCAAAATGACATAAAGTTATGAGTACCAGACCAAAAACTATACATGGGAAAGGGAAAAAAGAGAGATGAATTTTGCTCTCAAACGACTTCAGTGTGGCTTGATAATAATGCCTCCTTAACACCTGTATATCACTCACCAGAGCTCTTGCATGCATGGCTTGAAACGCACTCATTTTCCTCACAAACCTCTCCTCTGTGCAGTTCCCTGATTGCTCTTCACTCTGTGCAATGTCCTTCAACTCTTCTCTACCTGGCAAACTCCTACTGACTTCTCAAGATGATGCTAACAAGTCATTCTTTCTGTGAAGTCTTCCCTTGTGCTCCTCGTCTTACAGCAGAATTAATTATTCCCTCATGTGAGCCTCGCATAGCATATATCCCGTAGCTTTATCATGGCATCCCCACCCACCCCCTGGCACCATTTGTTAGCTGTTTGTCTCTCCTGATGAACTGTGAGCTACTTCTTTTGGAGTAGAGACATGTTTTATTCATGGTGTGTCTTTGCTTTCCTTTACTGCATCACATACAAAGCCAAGACTCTATTCGTATCTGCTAAATTAATTACGGAGCATCCCTGCACATCAGAGAAGGTAGGGCAGCTATCATTAGCTTCCTTTGGCAGGTGAGGAAATTGAGTCTCAGGTTGACTGAGCACCATGCCCAAGGTCACAGAGTGTGATACTTGGGTCTTTGACAAAGTTTATCTCTCATGTCACATAATATCGGAGAGGATTTTTTTTTTTATTATAAAGATAATCACGATCTTCCCTTCAAGTCCCTTGGTGCACCTATGAGACACAGAATCAAGGTTCAGTTAAGCAAAGGCTCTGGCCCAGCGTGGCCTCGGGTCTGTTCCTGGTGGTGGAGTGGCACTGTGGTCCACTGTAGAATTGGCCCCGAGGAGCCTTCAGGCTCCTCAAAGTAAGTAATTCTTACTTCCTCCCACCAGGTTCCAGTGGGCTCCCAGCCCAGAACAAGCTCTGCCTGCTCTTGGAGGCCCCAGGCTCAAGGCTGACAAGTGAACGCTAATGTGATTCTCTGGCACTGAGTTTTCTTGGGAAGAGAAAACCACAAGGGCACAGGGTGTGGAAATGCTAAGGAAAAAAATCTCAAGTGTTACTACAGAATACATTATACACCATTACATAGCAACAATAACCACTCGCAGACTGTATGGGTTTTTCACACTCTCTCTTTAAGTGCATAAAGCTTGTTTATAAAATGTAGAGCCTTAAACAGAGTGAATACTTTTTGGAAAATAAAGTTTTCTAAGAGCAGGTATGATTGCAGCTGCTCAAGCGCTGGCACTCAGTAAATGTTAATGGAATGATTAGAGGCTTAATAAGAAAGGCAAGAAAAATATTTTTCCTAATACTCACTTAAGTCTTAAACTAGGTAAAATGTCCATGCCAAATATTTCATACCAATTAATTCCAAATGGTTTTTATTTAATTTTTATCAATAGTGCTGTCTCTTAAACAACAGAAACTTGGGTTATATATTCTCAGAACAATACTGTCCAAAGACAACTTGCTTTTAAGGCATTTCTTCCTCTGTCATCCCGACTAGAGTAAAAAATTCTTGAGATTCTGTTGATGCCGTTTTCGCCCTTTTCATTAGCAGTAAAAGCGCTCAGCACCATTTGCTTCATACATTAAGCACCTAGAGAGCTCCCAGGATGGTTAATTGATGAATAGAGTACTGATGAAGTGAGCAACATGCAAGAAGTGACTTGCTACATTATTTGCAGAGTAAATCTATTTTAAGAGATCTGTCTTTAGGCTATTCTGCAGGGGTGTGTGCATGTATGTGTGTGCACACATGTACACATTCATTATACAACAGTCTTTAATTAAAAAAATAATTTATTATTTAATTTTGAATAACAATTGCATCTTTTTCGTGAAGTGTGTATACATCTGGAGCTAATGGAGATGTCAAAACTACAGAGATAGTGATGTGAGGGTCTTTGTCATATACAAAAATATTAGCATATAATGGATATAATATAGAAATCCATAATGTTAAGTAGCTAAACTTTACAGATTTATATACGGTTAAACAACAAAGTTGACCTTCCAAATATCTTCTCCTATTCTTCCCAGTGTTCATTTCCCTCTGTTGATTTAAAAGCATCAGGCATGTTTTTCATTCATCCTTCAAGTTTCATCTCTAAGTATTCATAGGTTTAACTTTTTATAGCATACAATATTTTTCTTTATTTTTTCAGTATAAATGCTTTATACCCCAAGTGATTATTCCATTTATATCTACTTACCCATATTTTCTACTGAACCTATATAACCATGTATCTTCTCGTATTATTCAACAATCTGCAAAAATATTATTTTAAGCATTTTGCATATGGTACACTAAATAATGGACATTTATATTATTATAAAATTCTTGCTATTATAAAAATGTTGAGAAGATACTGGCATCAACAGGTATCTTTTAGGCCTTGATTTGAAGAAAATTTAGGGCTTCATATATACAGAGATGAATTGTTCTTCAGACACAATGCAACAACTTATATTTTTATTGATAATTATGTGAGTGGCCATATTCTTTATCCTTGCTACCATGGTATATAATGTTTTTTAATCTTTGATCAATTGGCCAAGGAGAAATATTCCTTATGATATAGCACTTCCTTTTAATTTATTTTATTAGTGCCCCTGAACATTTTGTGTTAATTAGGCATTGGATTTTTTTTTTTTCCAAATGAAAGTTGCTCATGTAAATTACCCAGTTTTACTTGATGTACTTTGTAATCCTTCTGACCAGCTCTTTCCTACCACATATACACCCCTGCCCAGGGAACCACTGCTCAACTTTCAGTCACTCTAGATTGGTTTTCATTTTCTTTGAATTATAAAAGTGGAATCATATGGTATATTTTCTTTTTTATTATGACACCCATTACTCAAATTATCCTGAGATTCTTATTTGTTATAGTATACATCAATAAGTCATTCCTATTTATTATTGGATAGTTTCCATCATATGGATACTAAGGAACACTGTTCACCCATTAACCTGTTAGTAGATATTTTAGGTTGTTTCCAGTTTGGGGTTATTATGAATAAAGTTGCTATGAACACTTACATGCAAATCTCACTTGGTATGTTCAATTTTCTTTTTTAAATTTTAATCTTTCTGGTATGTGTGTAGTGGTATACCACTGAAGGCTTAAATTTACATTTCCTAATGGCTGGTGTCTCTAGGCATCATTTTATATGCTTGGCTGCCTTTTACATATCTTTTTAGTGAAACATAATATTCACAACTTTTGCCCATTTTAAGGGATTGTGTACAGAGTTTTGATTGACATGCTCTTTGAATATAATTCCTTTAAAAGACATAATCATAATTAGTAAATATTGTCTCCCAGGCTTTGCCTGTCCTCTTATTCTAAGTGTCTTTTGAAGAGCAGAACTTCATGGTTTTTATTAAGTCTAATTTATTAATGTTCTCTTTTATGGATCATGCTTTTGATCTTGTAGCTAAGCAATGTTTACCTAACTCAAGGTCACAATAGTATTCCCCTAGAAGATTTATAGCTCAAGATTTTTCATTTAGGCACATGATATATTGTATTAATTTTTGTACATTATATAAAGTACATATTTAAATTCATTTTGTTGCAAATGAATATAAAACAATTCTAGCACTATTTAGTGAAAGGTTATCCTTTCTCCACTGAATTACTTTTTTATTTTTATCAAAGATCAGTAGCCAATGAATCTATCTCTATACTCACTAATCTGCTCCATTGACAACATAATATTGACAATGACACATTATCTTGATTGCTATAATTTTATAATAAGTGAAATTGTGAAGAATTGATGCTTTTGAACTGTGGTGTTGGAGAAGACTCTTGAGAGTCCCTTGGACTGCAAGGAGATCCAACCAGTCCATTCTAAAGGAAATCAGTCCTGGGTGTTCATTGGAAGGACTGATGCTAAAGCTAAAACTCCAATACTTCGGCCACCTCATGTGAAGAGTTGACTCATTGGAAAAGACTCTGATGCTGGGAGGGATTGGGGGCAGGAGGAGAAGGGGACAACAGAGGATGAGATGGCTGGATGGCACCACCGACTCGATGGACGTGAGTTTGAGTGAACTCCAGGAGTTGATGACGGACAGGGAGGCCTGGCATGCTGCGATTCATGGGATCACAAAGAGTTAGACACGACTGAGTGACTGAACTGAACTGAACTAAACTGAAACCCCCAACTGTGATCTTTCTCAATTGTTTTTTTTTTATCTTCCTAGGACTTTTGCATTTCCGTATATATATTTCAGCATTAGTTTGTTAACTAATGAAAAAAAGAATGGTTCTGGGGTTTGGATTATGGCTGCATTGAACCTATAAATCTATTTGGGGAGAATTGATATTTTAACAATATTGAGTCTACTAACCCATGAGCAGGGCATATATTTCCATTTATTTAAATATTATTTAATGTATCTTAATAATAGTCTTCCATCAGTATGTATTCTATAAATATTAATTAAGTTCAACTTGGTTGATCATACTCTTTGAATCTTTGATATAATAACTGGTTTCATGTTTAATTATTCCCTTAATTATCAAGAAAAGAGGTATTGAAATCTCTAACTTTGTGGATTTAACCATTTTCCTTTAATTTCATAACTGTTAGTTTTATGTCAATTTCAGTTGTACTATTAGGTAGATAAACATTTAGGAGTGTTACATCCCCTTGTTGGACTAATCCCATTATGATTATTAAATGACTTTATTTAACCCCGCATTATTCTTTGCTCTGAAATTCCCCTCCAGAGTGAAGAATTTAATTTTTCTTCCTTTTTCTTTGACCTTGTTTGAGTCTTTATATTTAATCGATGTTTTCTTAGGCAACATGTAGTTGGTCTGTCCTTTTATATCCAAACTGAGATAAACTGTGTAAAAGTCAGATAACCATGCTATTTAGACTGTTTACCTAGAAGGTAACTATTGATCTGATTTGTTGTTCAGTCACTCAGTCATATCCAACTCTTTGCGACCCCATGGAATGCAGCACGCCAGGCTTCCCTGTCCATCACCATCCCCTGGAGCTTGCTCAAATTCATGTCCATTGAGTTGGTGATGCCATCCAAGCATCTCATCCTCTGTTGTCCCCTTCTCTTCCTGCTTTCAATCTTTTCCAGCATCAGGGTCTTTTCTAATGAGTCAGTTCTTTGCATCAGGTAAGCAAAGTATTGGAGCTTCAGCTTCAGCATCGGTCCTTCCAATGAATATTCAGAATTGATTTCCTTTAGGATTGACTGCTTTGATCTCCTTGCAGTCCAAGGGACTCTCAAGAGTCTTCTCCAACACCACAGTTCAAAAGCATCAATCCGTCAGCCCTCAGCCTTCTTTATGATCCAACTTTCACATCCATACATGATTACTGGAAAAACTATAGCTTTGACTATATGGATCTTTGTTGGCAAAATAATGTCTCTACTTCTGAATATGCTATCTAGGTTTGTCATAGCTTTTCTTCCAAAGAGAAATTGATTTGATTAGATTTCAATATATTATTTTGTTATTTTGCTTTCTGTTTATCTCATTGTTTCTTTGCTGACTTTCTCCTATTGTTTACTTTATTTTTTTATTAATTTAATAACTTGTATAAATCAGTTTTACCTGTGTCAATGTATTAACTATAATCCTTTTGTAATTTTAGTGTTTTATTTAGTTTTACATCATTTACTTATTACTTTCTACCTTCAAGAGATATTATACTACTTCTCATATAGTATAAGTAGTTTACTATAATATTCTATTAAATACAATACTTGAATTCTCTCCAATGTTTTTGTCATTGCTGCTATACAATTTACTCTTATATATGGCCTAAAAACTATATTGTGCTCAGTCCCTCAGTCATGTCCAACTCTTTGAGACCTCATTGACTGTAGCCCGCCATGCTCCTCTGTCCATGGAATTTTCCAGGCAAGAATACTGGAGTGGGTTGCCTTTTCCTTCTCCAAAACTTTATGTTACAAGACTGTTACTTAAACAGCTATTTTAAAAACTGATTTGAATAAAAATTGTAGTCCTGTATTTATTTATGTGGCTTTTATTTTCTTCCTTCTCTATTCTTTACGTGCATCTGGGTGTCCTTCTGGTGTCCTGAAGAGCTGTAAAGTATTTCTTGAAGTGCTCTGCTGGTGACATATTTTATTCAGCCATTGCTTGTCTAAAACTGCCTTTACTTTATTTTTATTTTTAATGGTAATTATCTGGGTATAGAATTCTGAGTTGACAACTTTATTTTTCTCACAGAATTTAAAAGATTACTCCACACTCTTCAAATTTGTGTTGTTTGGGGCAAGACACATTGTATCTCCTTCATCAGTGTTCCTCTGTAAGTTTCTTGTTTACTTTCCTCTGATGGTTTGGGAATTTTTTATTGCTGACTTTGAACTATCTGATTATGTCAAGCATGCTGCAGTTTTATTCACGCTGTGTGTCTGTGTGCATTCATGTAGCACACGCTTGGATTCATTGAACTCATTCGATCTTTAAGTTTATCAGTCAGTTCAGTTCAGTCGCTCAGTCGTGTCTGACTCTTTGCCAGCCCATGAATCGCAGCACGCCGGGCCTCCCTGTCCATCACCATCTCCTGGAGTTCACTCAAACTCACGTCCATCAAGTCCGTGATGCCATCCAGCCATCTCATCCTCTGCCGTCCCCTTCTCCTCCTGCCCTCAATCCCTCCCAGCATCAGAGTATTTTCCAATGAGTCAACTCTTCGCATGAGGTGGCCAAAGTACTGGAGTTTCAGCTTTAGCATCATTCCTTCCAAAGAACACCCAGGGCTAATCTCCTTCAGAATGGACTGGTTGGATCTCCTTGCAGTCCAAGGGACTCTCGAGAGTCTTCTCCAACACCACAGTTCAAAAGGGTTTAAGTTTATAGTTGTCATCAAATTTAGAAATTTTCCATCATTATATATTCAAAATTATTTTTTGTCTATTTTTCTCTTGAGATTCCTATAGCATCATTTTAGGTTGTTATCATTTTTTTCATGATTCACTAATTCTTACTTGAATTTTTTTGGAGTTACTTTCACTTTTACCTCTGCATTTCATTTTGGTTTCTACTGTTTTTTCTTGAAGCCCAATAGTCTTTATTGGGCAAGGTTTAGTCTGCCAATAGTGTTATCTAATACATCACTTATCTCAAATTTTTACCTCTAGAAGTTCAGGTTCAGTCTTTCATATATCTTCTTGATCTGTACTTATATTTTTAAACACATAGAATATAATAATTATTTTCATGTCTTTGCTAATCACTGATTTCCATCTAGGACACAACTGAATCTGTTTTTGATTGATTTTGCTTCTCATTACATTTTGTATATTCCTACTTATTTTTATTTCTGGTAATCTTTTATTTCTGGTAATCTTTGAATAGATACCAAGCATAAATTTCACCTTGTGAAGTTCTAATTTGGGGAGAAAAAAAAAACATGAGCATCCATGCTTCATGCAGTAGTTTCATGCAGACAGTTAGATCTTTTCCTGTTATTTAAAAAGTTGTTAGATATGGTCAGGACAGTATCAGTCTAGAGTTAATTATTACTAATTACTAGGAAAACCCCTTTTGTGTGAAATTCTTCTTGGAGATAAGACCCAATGCCCCAAGAATCATGAGACTTTTCTGGTTTGGCCTATGGGAGTAGGCAGTACTTCTGGCCTTCACTTCCTGTCTGATCTTCTTTACCCCAACCTCAGATAGTTCCTTAATCTACATGAGCTAAAAAAAAAAAAAAAAAAAAAAATCTACATGTGTTGGCCTGCTGAATGCTCAAAGATAACTAACTACATTCAGATGTTCAGAGATGTTTCTCTCAGTATTCCAGAATTTGAACTCTAGCCTTCTGTGTTTCCAAAGCTCAACTATTGTCTCCTCAATTTACAGATATTGTAAGAATCCTCAGGTCCCTGCATGACTGCACTGCATCCTGGAAACCTTCAGGGCAATGAGACTGGGAAAGAGTAAGACTTACTTCCTTTGTTTCCCAGCTCCCATGATCACTGTTCCTTATTGCCTGATATCCAGGATCTTGTAAACTTGGTGCGTGTGTGTGTGCATGAGTGCACTCAGTCATGTCCGACTCTTTGTGACCCCATGGACTGTAGCCCACCAGCCTCTTCTGTCCATGGAATTTTCCAAACAAAAATACTGGAGCAAATTGCCATTTCTGACTCCAGGGGATCTTCCACATCAGGGATAAAATCCACATCTCTTGTGCCTCCTGCAATGGCTGGCAGAATTTTTACCTGTGCCACCTGAGAAGCCCCTTGAAAACCATACTGAATAAAATTCAGGAAATACATAAACACACTTGCTCAGTCGCTAAGTCATGTCCAACACTTTGTGATCCCATGAACTGCATCATGCCAGACTTCTCTGTCCTTTACTATCTCTTGGAGTTTGCTCAAATTCATGTTCATTGAGTTGGTGATTCTATCCAAACATCTCATCCTCCGCCAACCTCTTCAACTCCTGCCCTCAATTTTTCCCAGCAGCAGGATCTTTTACAATTAGTTGGCTCTTTACATCAGGAGGCCAAAGTATTGGAGTTTCAACATCAGTCCTTTCAATGAATATTCAGGGTTGATTTCCTTTAGGATTGACTGACTTGATCTCCTTTCAGCCCAACACACACTAGTACTTAAAATTCATTATGAGTGTTGGTAGGTCACTATGTTAGAAAGTTATAAAAAGAACTGTTCCATTTTCCCCAAGTTATTTATGACCATCACTCACTACATTGTAATTTGGAGGTAGAAGTATGCCTAGACATCATTCAATTCAATGACCTTCTATCAAAATTGACCGCAGTGAATCCCAGAAGGTGACTTGCTTTGCCTTGAGTCACATCATTTATAGAACTGCTAAAAACAAACTCTATGATTTCTTATTTGACTCTAGGGCCTCACAGTGTTCTTTGCAAAGAATAAGTATTCTGTAACACCTTGGCCAACATTTAGTACCTTCTAAACAGAATCCAACAGAAGGAAATGAAAAAGTGTGCTTGTCAAGACATAGTTTATGACTTTTCCCTCCTTCTTAGAGATTTTCTCTCAAGTATTCCTTTTATTTCTATCTTCTTGCTCTTTGCTTAAGTGCAGACATTCAACAAGCAGAGGTTAATTCAACAGAAAAAATATAGGACAGATACCAAATGTTATTTTATTATATTTGCCAATTTCCATGATTATTTCTGTTTCCACCTTTTCCTTGGCAAGTCTGAATTGAAAACAAAATGATAGATATTCTTTCTGAATAAGGATCTACATCTACCCAGGAGAATAGTGAGACTAAGTTTGTAATGTATTGTTTCCACAGCTTTGTGACTTACAGTAATGTCTTCAGATTGGAAATGAAGTGAGATTTCAGCACTTTCACTGCAGTAAATAGATAGTATAATCTGAAGACTTTTATGACTTTAACACTGATTAGGAAATTCTTGATCTTAAAAGAGGTAGAAGAGAACTGAAGAAACAGTCTTAATGGTGTTGAGTTTTAGAGAAGATAAAAACTGATAAAGCAATAATTGAAGAAGTAAATGATCAGTGAAATAACAGTAGTAAGAGTACCTGTAATAGCATGCTTATGTCAATGGATGTTTCACGAAAGAACTATAAATACAATATTTAATTTGATTCTCATGTCAGCTCTAAAAATAAATACCATTCTCACCTACATTTTATGGACAAAGAACCTAGTGGGGTTGATAGAAATATATGAAACTGTTAAATTACCACACATAATGTAGCCAAGTTACTTTCACTATTTTTATGAGCCTAAATTTCTTCATTGAAAATATAACAATAAAATGTGATTTACAAATTTCTTTTATGAACAATGATGATCCATGTATGAAACTTCTAAGCAACATATTTTATACATCATGTATCACAAAAACGTGGTTATAGGTGATTTTCTTATTGTCATTGACCTACTAAACACTGTAAATAAAATTTTTGTGATTTAAAAAAGTATGCAGTTTATGCACAATCATTTCATCTCTTATACAAAATATGGGATGGCCAAGAAATATGTTTGGGTTTTTCCATAATATTTTAAAGAAAAACCTCCAACAAACATTTTGGCTTACCCTTTAAATACCATTAAAGTTGATTTCACGTTCCATTACATTTGTGTGGTATCTTTCAGTTAGCAAGAAAAATTAACAGAAGGTAGAAAATAAAGCTAAAAGATAGGCAGGGTCTAGCAAGGAATAACAGAGAAGGCAATGGCACCCCACTCCAGTACTCTTGCCTGGAAAATCCCACGGATGGAGGAGCCTGGTAGGCTGCAGTCCATTGGGTCGCAAAGAGTCGGACGACTGAGCAACTTCACTTTCACTTTTCACTTCCATGCATTGGAGAAGGAAATGGCAACCCACTCCCGTGTTCTTGCCTGGAAAGTCCCAGAGATGCGGGAGCCTGGTGGGCTGACGTCTATGGGGTTGCACAGAGTCTGACACAACTGAAGTGACTTAGCAGTAGCAGCAGCAGCAAGGAATAAACATCATTCTATAAATTCCAGAAAGCAAATATCTTAGTATGTTTTGCTATGTAGAAGACAGCTGCTCACTTTCCTTAAGAGCATGAGCTAATAAAACAAAAATCATTATTTATTGAATGACTCTTAAAGGCACTATTTTAAGCTTTTGCTTGTTTGAACCATTTACTATTCACAATATATTTATGCTGTTAAATATTACTATTACTATTTTGCAGATGGGATTATTGCGACTTGCTGTACTGAACAGATGATTTGTGACTCGAGTACAAATTTGTAGGACTGCAACAAGCCTTGCTAACAAAGGTCCGGCTAGTGAAGGCTATGGTTTTTCCTGTGGTCATGTATGGATGTGAGAGTTGGACTGTGAAGAAGGCTGAGCGCCGAAGAATTGATGCTTTTGAACTGTGGTGTTGGAGAAGACTCTCAAGAGTCCCTTGGACTGCAAGGAGATCCAACCAGTCCATTCTGAAGGAGATCAGCCCTGGGATTTCTTTGGAAGGAATGATGCTAAAGCTGAAACTCCAGTACTTTGGCCACCTCATGCGAAGAGCTGACTCATTGGAAAAGACTCTGATGCTGGGAGGGATTGGGGGCAGGAGAAGGGGACAACAGAGGATGAGATGGCTAGATGGCATCACTGACTCGATGGACATGAGTCTGAGTGGACTCCAGGAGTTGGTGATGGATAGGGAGGCCTGGCGTGCTGTGATTCATGGGGTTGCAAAGAGTCAGACACGACTGAGCGACTGATCTGATCCAATCTGAACAAGCCTTGAACATTATTATCATGTTAAGTGCACACTAAACATTTTATGTTTTCTAAAATTATTTTAAATCTGCATGGAATAAAAGACTCAGAACCATCAGAGTGATGGACCATATTTCTCTAGTATGTTTTGAGATCACTTTTCAAATGGAACAAATTTTAAAACTAGAGTTTATATTCTTACAATTGGCAAAATTGAACTCCATGGCATATTGAATTGTTCTCATAACATGAATAGAGGAATTTCCTTTGTATATTTTTTGTTAATTGTTTTTCTGATATTTTCCTTCCCTCTGAGTATGAACACAGAGCAGAGACTTACAGCAATAAAAACACATGAGTAGTTTGTACATTTAAGATGAATAATGGAAAATATCACAGAAAAAGTTGAGATGAGCTTTAAATAAGACTATTATTTTCAAAATTGACTGCAGAAAATACCTTATTTACTGCTATGTTCTAAGGGCTGAAATAATGCATGCTCATGTGACTGGTTATTTACACAAAAGATGAAATGAAAGGAGACACTAAATATATTGTATTATATATGCAAAAGAGCCTCAGTTAAATTCAGTTCAGTCGCTCAATCATGTCTGATATTTTGTGACCCCATGGACCACAGCATAACAGGCCTTCCTGTCCATCACCAACTCCTGGAGTTTACCAAAACCCATGTCCACTGAGTCGGTGATGCCATCTAAACATTTCATCCTGTCATCCCCTTCTCCTCATGCTTTCAGCCCTTCCCAGCATCAGGGTCTTATCAAATGAGTCAGCTCTTCTCATCAGATGGCCAAAGTATTAGAGTTTCAGCTTCAACATCAGTCCCTCCAATGAACACCCAGGACTGATCTCCTTTAGGATGGACTGGTTGGATCTCCTTGCAGTCCAAGGGACTCGCAAGAATCTTCTCCAACACCACAGTTCAAAAGCATCAATTCTTCAGTG
Source organism: Bos javanicus (assembly GCF_032452875.1). Classification (NCBI taxonomy): domain Eukaryota; kingdom Metazoa; phylum Chordata; class Mammalia; order Artiodactyla; family Bovidae; genus Bos; species Bos javanicus. The sequence continues at coordinate 108,073,878 of NC_083873.1, forward strand.
CTCAGCTTTCTTTATAGTCCAACTCTCACATCCATACATGACTACTGGTAAAACCATAGTCTTGACTAAGCGGACATTTGTTGGCAAAGTAATGTCTCTGCTTTTTAATATGCTGTCTGGGTTGGTCATAACTTTCCTTCCAAGGAGTGTCTTTTAATTTCATAGCTGCTGTCACCATCTGCAGTGATTTTGGAGCCCAGAAAAATAAAGTCTGACACTGTTTCCACTGTTTACCCATCTATTTGCCATGAAGTGATGGTACTGATTGCCATGATCTTAGTTTTCTGAATGTTGAGCTTTAAGCCAACTTTTTCACTCTCCTCTTTCACTTTCATCAAGAGGCTCTTTAGCTCTTCTTCACTTTCTGCCATAATGTTGGTGTCATCTGCATATTTGAGGTTATTGATATTTCTCCCGGCAATCTTGATTCCAGTTGTGCTTCTTCCAGCCCATCATTTCTCATGATGTACTCTGCATACAAGTTAAATAAGCAGGATGACAATTTAAGCCTTGATGTACTCCTTTACCTATTTGGAACCAGTCTGTTGTTCCATGTCCAGTTCTAACTGTTGCTTCCTGACCTGCATACAGATTTCTCAAGAGACAGGCCAGGTGGTCTGGTATTCCCATCTCTTTCAGAATTTTCCACATTTTACTTGATCCACACAGTCAAAGGCTTTGGCATAGCCAATAAAGCAGAAATAGATGTTTTTCTGGAACTCTCTAGCTTTTTCGATGATCCAGAAGATGTTGGCAATTTGATCTCTGGTTCCTTTGCCTTTTCTAAAACCAGCTTGAACATCAGGAAGTTCACGGTTCACATATTGCTGAACCCTGGCTTGGAGTATTTTGACCTTTGCTTTACTAGCATGTAAGATGAGTGCAATTGTGTGGTAGTTTTAGTGTTCTTTGGTATTGCCTTTCTTTGGGATTGGGATGAAAACTGATCTTTTCCAGTCCTGTGGCCACTGCTGAGTTTTCCAAATTTGCTGGCATATTGAGTGCAGCACTTTCACAACATCATCTTTCAGGATTTGAAATAGCTCAACTGGAATCCCACCACCTCCACTGGCTTTGTTCGTAGTGATGCTTTCTAAGGCCCACTTGACTTCACATTCCAGGATGTCTGGCTCTAGGTGAATGATCACACCATTGTGATTATCTGGTTCATGAAGATCTTTTTTGTACAGTTCTTCTGTATATTCTTACTACCTCTTCTTAATATCTTCTACTTCTGTTAGTTCCATACCATTTCTGTCCTTTATTAAGCCTCCTAAAGACTATAACAGATTCTTGAATGATTTTAGTAAAATTTGAGTCTGAATAATACATTAAGATATAGCTTTAAAATTTTTTTTCGCAATTTGAGTGTTACAATGAATTGTGAGGAAGTCTATTTTTTTTTTAAATCAGACCAATGGTTTTACTTTTGAAGTTATTATTACTACCTAGAGTCAGCACTCATGGAGTGTCTTTGCTATCCAGTAGTTTTCAGCTTTTGCATCTGTGAACTTCAAGGTCTTTAAAGATATAAGTCCTTTGGGAGCAGAGAGCATGGTTTAGTCAATACACTATACTCAATGCCTAGTGTAGGTCTCAGTATTCTTGCCTGGAGAATCCTGTGGACAGAGGAGTCTGGTGGGCTGCTGTCCATGGGTTCCCACAGAGTCAGACATGCCTGAAGTGACTTAGCGTGCATGCATGCATTGGAGAAGGAAATGACAACCCACTCCAGTATTCTTGCCTGGAGAATCCCAGGGACAGAAGATCCTGGTGGGCTGTCGTCTATGGGGTCACATAGAGTCGGACATGACTGAAGTGACTTAGCGGCAGCACATGTCTTGGCATAAAAAAGGAACTCAGCACACATTCCATGAATAAATGAATGTATCTGAGCTTGAATTCCCAGTGCAATACGAGATTTGCTTTCAGGTCATTAATCCAGTCCTAGGAACAAAAATCAATAGAAATTCTATGGGAAAGGTGCTATGTTAAGTATTGGAATTTGCCAAAAAAATATGAAGGGCATGTGAAGGACATGGGTGTGAGAAAAACAGTCACAACTAAAATGAAAAATAGTTCAAAGTACAATAAATGAAATTCTATTCAAGTGTTGACTACATTTCTTCTCCCACTTGATTTGCATTATTTTAGCATTTAGTGTAACTTTTTGTTTAGAGGTAAAAATAATACATAATTGAGTTCCAGAATCATATTCTATATAAAATACATAATATAATTGTGTATTGAAAGTTAAACAGTGATGACTTGAGTATCTTTAGAAATTCACCAGTTAGTGACTTATGGAATGAATACTCCATAAATAAAAATGTATTTCATCACCAGTAATGACAGAAAACTTAGCAAAAGAGAACACAAATCTCCTTCTGTTAATGCTTCCATGAGTGATATGTACTGTTCTCTTACAAATCTCAGTCAACATATAATTAGTGCAAGAGTTTAGAACTGAAGAGAAAAACCAAGGTGTATTTCTACTTTCCCATGTAAAACCGTCATAATGATATTGAGTGAAAATCAGCACCTCTGTTTCAATTTCTTAAGCTGTCAAAGCCAGTTGATCCCTTTTCCACCTCCACAGGCTCATCATTTCCCATTCCATGTTGTATAAAAACTTAATCTAAATCGTTGGTCTGATTGCCAGTTAAGAAAGTAGGGGGAAATCCTGAGGAAAGGGCATGCTGTTCTATAAAGCAGAGCTCTCTGCATTATCTGTAAGCAGGTGGGAGCACTAGCCTTTAACAGGAAGAAGTGGGCCACTTCTGTGGCTAGGAGGGCTCAGGAGAATATTGGGTTGAAAAATTCTTCAGTGAATTGACTCAGAGTTGCCCACTCTGGGTCTCTCACTGCCCCTGATCTTAGTGTAGTAGACTTTTCTGGGTTAACAATTTAATCTTCTCTGGTGCCATACTTATAATTAAGCTCAGCTAATGCCCATTTGTGTTTACACTTTGGAAATTTTATATTTGGTTATTCTACTGATGTGTTTATTTTGATTTGTCTGCTTTACTAGTTTTATGCATTATGAATATTTGAATATTACACAGACTTGCATATATACTATTATAGAATAGAATCTTAATATATATAACACAACATAGAAGCAAGTGTTCTTAACATATATGATGTCATATAATATATATATTAAGACACTTAATTTTTACTATTTTAAAATGTCTTTAGTATTAAAAATATTAACAAAATTACCATCTATGTTCCATTTCCCACTTCCACTTTGTACTTTGGCTTTTACTATTATTTATAATTTTATTTAAGTAAAAAACCTTCATTATTAATATTTAGAAAGTAAATATGTTAGCTTTTTCCTTTATAATTTCTTCCCTTGATGCCAGTATTTTAAGAAATCAACTTATTAAGTCAAAGTTTTTATCTTAATGTAATGCCACTCGTTGTAATAAATTTGGAAAATAGATAGTGATAAGAAAAAAAAATCCACATCCTAAATTTTCAAACCATCACTGGACATATTTTAGCATATTTATGTCCCACATTCATACTATGTCTATTTTTCTGCATGTTTGAAATAATACCAAGGACCCACTTCTCTCTTTCACTGTTTTTCTCTTAGCATTTTCTCGTGTTATAAATACTGTCTGTTTACTACTGAAATCAGGGAACTCATTAGGACTATTGCTGGAAAGTTAGCTTACTTTTATTTTTCCATACTATAAATAATGATACAATCAACATCTCTGTATATAGTCTTTTATTTCCCAAACTGTGGGTCATCTAAGGCTTCCCAGGTGGCACAGTGGTAAAGAATCTGCCTGCCAATGAAGGGGACACAGGAGACACGATTCAATTCCTGGGTTTGGAAGATCCCCTGGAGTAGGAAATGGCACCCCCCTCCAGTATTTTTGCCTGGAAAATTCCATGGACAGAGACGACTGGCTGTCTAGAGTTCATGGGGTCACAAAGAGATGGACATGACTGAGCACAGCACACATATACACACACACGGATCATTTCCATAGGAAAAACTCAGACAAATGGAATTCTGATTCAAAGGACATGAAGTATTTAAGAAATGGAACGCATAGTGCCAAATTTCTCTAGCAGTATTTCCTCCCTCCACAATTGTAAGTCCTCACACAGTTCCCAACAGAAGAATCTACTGCTTTTGGTGGCCATGGTTTGTCCTTTGGACCATACACACACACACATATATGCATCCACACACACAGTCAACTCTTATCCATGTTTTAAGTGGAAATTATAGTGATGTTTGCCTCCTTTTGGTTATAGTTCAAGGTAAAGAAAAAGTAAATTGTGGTTTATGAGTTATTGATTGGAAGCAGTGTATCATTCGTCAAAGGAGTCATTGGCCTGAAATTCAGCAACTGTACAAACACATATGCCTCCATCACAGATTTTTTGTTCATGTTCTGTTATGGAAACACAAAGCCTTATTGATTACATTCTCAAATTAAAGCTCAGCTTGATGGCTGCAAACATACCAATGCCTATAATACATTTATTTTTGAGACTTGTTCAACTGTAGCAGCTCAGAAAATCAATGTGTGGGACCCAGTTAGACTGACCTTTAAGAAATAAAAGTAACCTTTTTTTTTTCCTCCCCTCTGATCCTCATGTAATTTTAGCCCTACTCTTCTATGGTCTTATGATCCCGTGGTACTTAGAAAATTTCACACATTTTCTAAAATTAGGTAGTTTTTGGTGAAGATGACTTGATTAAGACAGAGGGAGAAACAGACATTTGTACACATCCTGATTTGTTCAGTTTCTTCTTTTTATTAACAGTCTTATCAAAGCCACCTCATGGTGGTAATGTCTGATGCATGTTTGTGGATGTCTAAACTCTTCAGTGGACTTTCCAGGTAATGCTTGCAGTAAAGAACCTACCTGCCAATGCAAGAGACATAAGAGATGCTTCCCTGGTGGCTCAGATGGTAAAGAATCCACCTGCAATGTGGGAGACCTGAGTTCAATCCCTGGGTTCAAAAGATCCCCTGGAGAAGGAAACGGCTACCCATTCCACTATTCTTGCCTACAGAATTCCATGGATAGAGCAGACTGGCAGGCCCCAGTACATGGGGTCGCAAAGAGTTGGACATGAGTGAGTGACTTTCACTACACTCAAAAACTCCTCAGTGGACTTCCCAGGTGGCACTAGTGGTAAAGCACCTACTTGCCAATGCAAGAGACATAAGAGATGCAGGTCCAATCACTGCATTGATCCAGGGTATCCAGAAGATACCCTGGAGGAGGGCAGGGCAACCCACATTAGTATTCTTGCCTGGGGAGTCCCATGGACAGAGGAGGCTGGCAGGCTAAAGTCCATGGGGTCACAAAGAGTTGAACATGACTGAAGCGACTTAGCACACATGAACACAAACTCCTCAGTATTTGCACAGGTATAATTCATGGTTCAATGCAGAGAAACTCTGTGAGCTATCAACTGATGCATCTTTATTTTTCTTTGTTTTATTCCACTCCGTATTCTGGAAGGTTGTGTTGATGGAATTAGACATGGCACCTCAGGATCTAAGGTCAAATTAAAAAGGGTGAGATTATTTTCAGGTGACATAAAAATATATATACATTGTTGTTGTCGTTGTTCAGTCACTCAGTCACGTCCAACTTTTTGCAACTTCATGGACTGCAGCACCCCAGACTTTCCTGTACATCACCAACTCTTAGAGCTTGCTCAAACTCATGTACAGCAAATCAACGATGCCATCCCACTATCTCATCTTCTGTCATCCCCTTCTCCTCCAGCCCTCAATCTTTCCCAGCATCAGAGTACATTCCAGTGAGTCACATCAGGTGACTGAAGTATTGGAACTTCAGCTTCAGCATCAGTATTCCCAATAAATATTCAGGATTGATTTCCTTTAGGATGGACTGGTTTGATCTTGCAGTCCAAGGAACTTTCAAGAGTCTTCTCCAATACCACAGTTCAAAAGCATCAATTCTTCAGTGCACAGATTTCTTTATGATCCAACCCTTACATCCATACATGACTACTGGAAAAACCATAACTTTGACTAGACAGACTTTTGTTGGCAAAGTAACGTCTCTGCTTTTTAATATACTGTCTGGGTTGATCATAGCTTTTCTTCCAAGGAGCAAGCGTCTGTTAATTTCATACTGCAGTCACCATCTGCAGTGATTTTGGAGCCCAAGAAAATAAAATCTGTCACTATTTTCATTGTTTCCCCATCTATTTGCCATGGGACTGGATGCCATAATCTTCCTTTTATAAATGTTGAGTTTTAAGTCAGCTTTTTCACTCCCACTTTCATATTCATCAAGAGGCTCTTTAGTTCCTCTTCACTTTCTGCCATAAGGGTGGTGTAATCTGCATACTTGAGATTATTGATATTTCTCCCAGCAATCTTGATTCCGGCTTGTGCTGTACCCAGCCCGGCATTTTGCATGATGTATTCTGCATATATGTTAAATAAGCAGAGTGACAATATACAACTTTGACACACACCTTTCCCTAATTGGAACCAGTCCGTTGTTCTATGTCCAGTTGTTTCTTGACCTGTATACAGGTTTCTCAGGAGGCAGCTAAGGTGGTCTGGTATTCCTGTCTCTTGAAGAATTTTCCACAGTTTGTTGTGATCCACATATCAAAGACTTTAGCATAGTCAATGAACCAGAAGTAGACTTTTTTTGTGGGACTCGGTTTTTCGATGATCCAACAGATGTTGGTAATTTGATTTCAGGTTCCTCTGCCTTCTCTAAATCCAGCTTCAACATGTGGAAGTTCTCAGGTCACATACTGTTGAAACCTGGCTTGGAGAATTTTGAGCATTACTTTACTAATGTGTGTGTGCATGCTAAGTCGCTTCAGTTGTGTCCAACTCTGTGCGACCTTATGGACAGTAGTGTGCCAGGCAAGAATACTGGAGTGGGTTGCCATTTCCTACTCCAACTAGCGTGTGAGATGAGTGAAATTCTGTGGTAGTTTGAACATTCTTTGTCATTGCTTTTCTTTAGTATTGAAAAGAAAATTGACACTTTCCAGGCCTGTGGCCACTGCTGAGTTTTCCAAATTTGCTGGCATATTGAGTACAGCACTTTCACAGCATCATCTTTTAGGATTTGAAATAGCTCAGCTGAAATTCCATAACCTCCACTATCTTTGTTCATAGTGATGCTTCCTAAGTCCCATGACTTTATACTTCAAGATGTCAGGCTCTAGCTGAGTGATCATGCCATTGTGGTTATTTGAGTCATTAAGATTTCTTTATATACTTCTGTGTATTCTTGCCACTTCTTCTTAATAACTTCTACTTCTGTTAGGTCCATACAATTTGTGTCCTTTATTTTGACCATCTCTGCATGAAATGTTCCCTTGTTATCTCTCTAATTTTCTTGAAGAGATCTTTAGTCTTTGCCATTCTACTGTTTTCCTCTATTTTTTGCATTGTTCAGTTAAGAAGGCTTTCTTATCTCTCCTTGCTATTCTTTAGAATTCCGCATTCAGATAAGTATATCTTTCCTTTCCTCCTTTGCTTTTCACTTCTCTTCTTTTCTCAGCTATTTGCAATGTCAAAGATGCCCAGATTTCTTCAAAAGAAACACATTCTGTGTTGGTAGGGTACACAACTTTTTCAAATTGAATGTCTATAAAAATTCTTTCATTGGCTAAGTGTCCTTAGTCATGGCTGTTGTGAAGGAAGGTAGATGAAGAAAAGGAGAGGCAGCCTGGAGAATTATGCCATGTGGGGGATTATTAAGAACATCAGTGTCATGAGGATAGAGAAAATGACGCTTGAAAATACCTCAATACCCCTCAGAGTTCCCTGTCCTCTGTCTTTTCATGTGTCTGAGTATTTGTGTGTGTGTGCGTAGTAGCACTTTACAAGAGATCTACTGTCTTACATCTTGAAGTGCACAATTCCATATTGCTAACTATAGAAACCCTGTTGTAAAACTGATCCCTAAAATCTATTCATTCATCTTTTGTTTTAATTATTTAGTAATTTATTTAGTACACATACACAGAGAACTTGCCTCAAATGGGGGTTTGTGCTGTCTCCATTCTCAGAATCCAGCAGAAGAAGCATACACATGAGTGAACAAGAGCAATTCACTGAGCTAAGTCTTGAGTTGGGGTGTGTCCACAATGCCGAATCCCTAGAGAAAAGGGACCAGACTAACAGAGCTGAAAAAAGTCTTCTAGCAGAAGAGTCAAGGTTTATTTAATTGAATCTTGGTAGCTATGAAGAACCAGCTATGAAGAAGCTGGTTCTGCTAAAAAGATGGAGAAATAAGATCAGGCAGATGGAGAACTGGTTTTCCAGCAGGTTCTTGGAGAAGTTTGAAGGTCATTTGACTGGAGGAAAGGTCGCATGGAGTGAGTATATCAATGGAACAAGATTATGGAAAGTCTTTTATGACATGTAAGAGCTTTGAACTTCTTTTTTTTTTTTTTTTTTTTTCTGTAGCACAAGCACATGTTTTATATTATTCGATTTGAATCTATTCTTAAACAGAAGTCAATTTGAGTCAGACCACTTAACATTTCTGAAAACCTTTAATGACTTCCATTTTACTCAAAATTAAGTCCAACTAAAAATGGTTTATGGAACACTGTAGCCTTCCCATTTGTTCCTCTCATCTTCTGGACTGCCCTCTCATTTACTCTAATTCAGCTCCGAGACCCTGTCTCTGATGTTCCTGGAAGTCTCGGTCTCCTAAATCCACACCACCTGCTCACTCTCTATCCCTAGTCCTTTGCTTGAAGTATCAGTCAGCTTTTGCGGACCATTCTACTTAATGGTGACTAGTAACTTTAGCACAGCAGCCCTTTCCCCCTTCTCAGCTTTACTTTTTATCATGGAACTTACTGCTATCACAGTATTGTACATATTATTCATTTATAGTCCTCCATCAGAATCCATGGGGGAATTTCCAGGATCTGCTGTGGAAATCTGCAGCTTCCCAAGCCCTGTAGATGGCCCTTCTCAACAATGGGTTCAACATCTGTGCATTCAACCAACCTAAGATGGTAAAAAGTATGTCCCTGGTGTGTAACTCACAAATAGAAGGCAGGCTGTCTCAACTAATTTTCTGGCCCCTCTCTTTAAAATATAAGTTCTATAAGGCAGATACTCTCATCTGTTGTATTTATTCATGTAACATTGGCTCCTGCTTCAGTTCAGTTCAGTTCAATTCAGTCACCCAGTTGTGTCTGACTCTTTGTGACCCCATGGAATGCAGCACACCAGGCTTCCTTGTCCATCACCAACTCCCGGAGCTTGCTCCTGGTTACTGGTCAGTAAATATCTCTGGATGAATAAATGTCACTCTTACATAAATGCTAGTGCATAAAAATAAATTTAAGGTTTTATTGGGTACTATTTTATTCATAAAAATTTAACTTTTATATAAAACATAGAATAAGTATTGCTGCTCCTGCTTTCTTTTGATTTCCATTCATATGCAATATCTTTTCTCAGCCCCTCAGTTTCATTCTGTATGTATCCCTAGGTCTGAGGTGAAAGTGAAAGTGACTCAGTCGTGTCTGATTCTTTGCGAACCCATGGGCTATTCAGTCCATGCAATTCTCCAGGCCAGAACACTGGAGTAGGTAGCTGATCTCTTCTCCAGGGGATCTTCCCAACTCAGGGATAAAACCCAGGTCTCTCACATTGCAGGCAGATTCTTTACCAGCTAAGCCACAACAAAAGCCCAAGAATACCAGAGTGGGTAGCTTAACCCCTTCTCCAGTGGATCTTTCTGACTCAGGAATTGAACTGGGGTCTCCTACATTGGAGGTGGATTCTTTACCAACTGAGCTATCAGGAAAGCCCATTAGGTCTGAGGTGATTCTCTTATAAAGCAATTATCTTCCAATCAAAAATAAAAAAGTAAAAACAAACAAGCATATTAATAGTATGAGGGTTTATTTCCCAATCATTTAAAAAAAGGCAGCTTGAAAATTGTAAGATACCTGACACCACTATATTTCCTACCCTATGGCTTAAAACAAGCTGGTGACTCACTGGACTTAATTTTCCACATCTTTGGCATGAGGGGGATAGATAGCCAAATTCAAAGGTCTTTTGCAGCTCTTATTGCTATGTATTTCCTTTGTTAACTGACAAACTAATCAAGTTCACCCTATCTCAGAATTCCATCACTGGATAGAAGGTATCATTTGATGATAATGGAGCCTTTGAGATTACCCACTGGGGTCCTTAATTAAATGACTACAATTTTGCTACCTAAAGTAATCAGATCAGATCACATCAGTCGCTCAGTCGTGTCCAACTCTTTATGACCCCATGAATCACAGCAGGCCAGGCCGCCCTGTCCATCACCAACTCCTGGAGTTCACTCAGACTCACGTCCATCGAGTCAGTGATGCCATCCAGCCATCTCATCATCTGTCGTCCCCTTCTCCTCCTGCCTCCAATCCCTCCCAGCATCAGGGTCTTTTCCAATGAGTCAACTCTTCGCATGAGGTGGCCAAAGTACTGGAGTTTCAGCTTTAGCATCATTCCTTCCAAAGAAATCCCAGGGCTGATCTCCTTCAGAATGGACTGGTTGGATCTCCTTGCAGTCCAAGGGACTCTCAAGAGTCTTCTCCAACACCACAGTTCAAAAGCATCAACTCTTCGGCGCTCAGACTTCTTCACAGTCCAACTCTCACATCTATACATGAGCACAGGAAAAACCATAGCCTTGATTAGACGAACCTTTGTTGGCAAAGTAATGTCTCTACTTTTGAATATGCTATCTAGGTTGGTCATAACTTTCCTTCCAAGGAGTAAGCATCTTTTAATTTCATGGCTGCAATCACCATTTGCAGTGATTTTGGAGCCAAGAAAAATAAAGTCTGACACTGTTTCCACTGTTTCCCCATCTATTTCCCATGAAGTGGTGGGACCGGATGCCACCATCTTCGTTTACTGAATGTTGAGCTTTAAGCCAACTTTTTCACTCTCCACTTTCACTTTCATCAAGAGGCTTTTGAGTTCCTCTTCACTTTTTGCCATAAGGGTGGTGTCATCTCCATATCTGAGGTTATTGATATTTCTGCCAGCAATCTTGATTCCGGCTTGTGTTTCTTCCAGTCCAGCGTTTCTCATGAAACGCTGCGTTTCTCATATACTCTGCATATAAGTTAAATAAGCAGGGTGACAATATACAGCCTTGACGTACTCCTTTTTCTAGTTGGAACCCGTGTGTTGTTCCATGTCCAGTTCTAACTGTTGCTTCCTGACCTGCATACAAATTTCTCAAGAGGCAGATCAGGTGGTCTGGTATTCCCATCTCTTTCAGAATTTTCCACAGTTTATTGTGATCCACACAGTCAAAGGCTTTGGCATAGTCAATAAAGCAGAAATAGATGTTTTTCTGGAACTCTCTTGCTTTTTCCATGACCCAGCGGATGTTGGTAATTTGATCTCTGGTTCCTCTGCCTTTTCTAAAACCAGCTTGAGGGGAGGAGCCAAGATGGTGGAGGAGTAGGACGGGGAGAACACTTTCTCCCCCACAAATTCATCAAAAGAGCATTTAAACGTCGAGTAAATTCTACAAAACAACTTCTGAATGCCGGCAGAGGACATCAGGCACCCAGAAAAGCAACCCAAGTCTTCAAAAGGAGATTTTTAATTTATGCTTTTTGGTATTTGATATCAATTTTATACCTGTATTTTCTTTATAATTTTTGCGACATTGTTTGTTTTTGTTTGTTTGTTTTCTCTCTTTATTTTTCTTCTTTTTTTTTAACATTGTATTTTTGAAATTCCAAACTCTACTCTAGATTTTTAATTTTTGCTTTTTGGTATTAGTTATCAATTTTGTACCTGTATTTTCTTTATAATTTTCGTGACCTTGTTTGTTTTTGTTTGTTCGTTTTTCCTCTCTTTCTTTTCCTTCTTCTTTTCTTGAACATTGTATTTTTGAAATTCCAAACTCTACTCTAGATTTTTAATTTTTGCTTTTATGTATTTGTTACCAATTTTGTACCTTTAAAAACCCAATCTTCAGGACCCATTTTTCACTAGGGAGTGAGATGACTGGCTTGACTGCTCTCTCTCCCTTTGGACTCTCCTTTTTCTCCACCAGGTCACCTGTGTCTCCTCCCTAACCCCTCTCTACTCTACCCATCTATGTGAATTTCTGTGTGTTCAAGATGGTGGAGAACACAGGGAACTGATTACTGGCTGGATCTGTCTCCCTCTTTTTCATTCCCCCTTTTATCCTTCTGGCCACCTCTGTCACCTTCCTCCTTCTTCTCTTCTCTGTATAACTCTGTGAACATCTCTGAGTGGTCCAGTTGTGGAGTGCACATAAGGAAGTGACTACTGGCTAGCCTACTGTCTCCACTATTGATTCCACCTCATCTCATTTGGGTCACCTCTAACTCCCTCCTCCCTCTTCTCTTCTCCATGTAACACTGTGAACCTCTCTGAGTGACCCTCACAGTAGAGAAACTTTTCATCTTTAATGTAGATGTTTTATCAATGGTGCTGTATAGAAGGAGAAGTTTTGAAACTACTGTAAAAATAAGACCGATAACTGGAAGCAGGAGACTTAAGTCCAAACCCTGACTCCAGGGAACTCCTGACTCCAAGGAACATTAATTGACAGGAGCTCACCAAATGCCTCCAAACTGACACTGAAACCAAACACCACACAAGGGCCAACAAGATCCAGGGCAAGACATACCAAGCAAATTCTCCAGCAACAAAGGAACACAGCCCTGAGCTTCAAGATACAGGCTGCCCAAAGTCACCCCAAAACTATAGACATCTGATAACTCATTACTGGATATTTCATTGCACTCCAGAGAGAAGAAATACAGCTCCACCCACCACAACACCGACACAAGCTTCCCTAACCAGGAAACCTTGACAAACCACCTGTACAAACCCCACACAGTGAGGAAACGCCACAATAAAGAGAACTCCACAAACTGCCAGAATACAGAAAGGACACCCCAAACTCAGCAATATAAACAAGATGAAGAGACAGAGGAATACTCAGCAGATAAAGGAACAAGATAAATGCCCACCAAACCAAAAAAAAGAGGAAGAGATAGGGAATCTACCTGATAAAGAATTCCGAATAATGATAGTGAAATTGATCCAAAATCTTAAAATTAAAATGGAATCACAGATAAATAGCCTGGAGACAAGGATTGAGAAGATGCAAGAAAGGTTTAACAAGGACCTAGAAGAAATAAAAAAGAGTCAATGTATAATGAATAATGCAATAAATGAAATTAAAAACACTCTGGAGGCAACAAATAGTAGAATAACAGAGGCAGAAGATAGGATTAGTGAATTAGAAGATAGAATGGTAGAAATAAATGAATCAGAGAGGATAAAAGAAAAACAAATTAAAAGAAATGAGGACAATCTCAGAGACCTCCAGGACAATATTAAATGCTACAACATTCGAATCATAGGGGTTCCAGAAGAAGAAGACAAAAAGAAAGACCATGAGAAAACACTTGAGGAGATAATAGTTGAAAACTTCCCTAAAATGGGGACGGAAATAATCACCCAAGTCCAAGAAACCCAGAGAGTCCCAAACAGGATAAACCCAAGGTGAAACACCCCAAGACACATATTAATTAAATTAACAAAGATCAAACACAAAGAACAAATATTAAAAGCAGCAAGGGAAAAACAACAAATAACACACAAGGGAATTCCCATAAGGATAACAGCTGATCTTTCAATAGAAACTCTTCAAGCCAGGAGGGAATGTAAGACATACTTAAAATGATGAAAGAAAATAACCTACAGCCCAGATTATTGTACCCAGCAAGGATCTCATTCAAGTATGAAGGAGAAATCAAAAGCTTTACAGACAAGCAAAAGCTGAGAGAATTCTGCACCACCAAACCAGCTCTCCAACAAATACTAAAGGATATTCTCTAGACAGGAAACACAAAAACGGTGTATAAATTAGAACCCAAAACAATAAAGTAAATGGCAACAGGATCATACTTATTAGTAATTACTTTAAACGTAAATGGGTTGAATGCCCCAACCAAAAGACAAAGACTGGCTGAATGGATACAAAAACAAGACCCCTACATATGTTGTCTACAAGAGACCCACCTCAAAACAGGGGACACATACAGACTGAAAGTGAAGGGCTGGAAAAAGATTTTCCATGCAAATAGGGACCAAAAGAAAGCAGGAGTAGCAATACTCATATCAGATAAAATAGACTTTAAAACAAAGGCTGTGAAAAGAGACAAAGAAGGTCACTACATAATGATCAAAGGATCAATCCAAGAAGAAGATATAACAATTATAAATATATATGCACCCAACACGGGAGCACCGCAATATGTAAGACAAATGCTAACAAGTATGAAAGGGGAAATTAACAATAACACAATAATAGTGGGAGACTTTAATACCCCACTCACATCTATGGATAGATCAACTAAACAGAAAATTAACAAGGAAACACAAACTTTAAACGATACAATAGACCAGTTAGACCTAATTAATATCTATAGGACATTTCATCCCCAAACAATGAATTTCACCTTTTTCTCAAGCGCACATGGAACCTTCTCCAAGATAGATCACATCCTGGGCCATAAAGCTAGCCTTGGTAAATTCAAAAAAATAGAAATCATTCCAAGCATCTTTTCTGACTACAAAGCAGTAAGATTAGATCTCAATTAATTACAGGAGAAAAACTATTAAAAATTCCAACATATGGAAGCTGAACAACACGCTGCTGAATAACCAACAAATCACAGAAGAAATCAAAAAAGAAATCAAAATTTGCATAGAAACGAATGAAAATGAAAAAAAAAAAAAACAACCCAAAACCTGTGGGACACTGTAAAAGCAGTCCTAAGGGGAAAGTTCATAACAATACAGGCATACCTCAAGAAACAAGAAAAAAGTCAAATAAATAACCTAACTCTACACCTAAAGCAACTAGAAAAGGAAGAAATGAAGAACCCCAGGGTTAGTAGAAGGAAAGAAATCTTAAAAATTAGAGAAGAAATAAATGCAAAAGAAAAAAAAGAGACCATAGCAAAAATCAACAAAGCCAAAAGCTGGTTCTTTGAAAGGATAAATAAAATTGACAAACCATTAGCCAGACTCATCAAGAAACAAAGGGAGAAAAAACAAATCAATAAAATTAGAAATGAAAATGGAGAGATCACAACAGACAACACAGAAATACAAAGGATCATAAGAGACTACTATCAACAATTATATGCCAATAAAATGGACAACGTGAAAGAAATGGACAAATTCTTAGAAAAGTACAACTTTTTAAAACTGGACCAGGAAGAAATAGAAAATCTTAACAGACCCATCACAAGCACGGAAATTGAAACTGTAATAAAAAATCTTCCAGCAAACAAAAGCCCAGGTCCAGACGGCTTCACAGCTGAATTCTACCAAAAATTTAGAGAAGAGCTAACACCTATCCTGCTCAAACTCTTCCAGAAAATTGCAGAGGAAGGTAAACTTCCAAACTCATTCTATGAGGCCACCATCACCCTAATACCAAAACCTGACAAAGATCCCACAAAA
The DNA here is from genome assembly GCF_032452875.1 of Bos javanicus. Taxonomy (NCBI): domain Eukaryota; kingdom Metazoa; phylum Chordata; class Mammalia; order Artiodactyla; family Bovidae; genus Bos; species Bos javanicus. The sequence goes on from NC_083873.1 coordinate 108,089,429, forward strand.
AAAGAAAACTACAGGCCAATATCACTGATGAACATAGATGCAAAAATCCTTAACAAAATTCTAGCAATCAGAATCCAACAACACATTAAAAAGATCATACACCATGACCAAGTGGGCTTTATCCCAGGGATGCAAGGATTCTTCAATATCCGCAAATCAATCAATGTAATACACCACATTAACAAATTGAAAAATAAAAAACATATGATTATCTCAATGGATGCCGAGAAAGCCTTTGACAAAATTCAACATCCATTTATGATAAAAACTCTCCAGAAATCAGGAATAGAAGGAGCATACCTGAACATAATAAAAGCTATATATGACAAACCCACAGCAAACATTATCCTCAATGGTGAAAAATTGAAAGCATTTCCTCTAAAGTCAGGAACAAGACAAGGGTGTCCACTTTCACCATTACTATTCAACATAGTTTTGGGAGTTTTGGCCACAGCAATCAGAGCAGAAAAAGAAATAAAAGGAATCCAAATTGGAAAAGAAGAAGTAAAACTCTCACTATTTGCAGATGACATGATCCTCTACATAGAAAACCCTAAAGACTCCACCAGAAAATTACTAGAAATAATCAATGACTATAGTAAAGTTGGAGGATATAAAATCAACACACAGAAATCCCTTGCATTCCTATACACTAATAATGAGAAAACAGAAAGAGAAATTAAGGAAACAATTCCATTCACCATTGCAACGAAAAGAATAAAATACTTAGGAATATATCTACCTAAAGAAACTAAAGACCTATATATAGAAAACTATAAAACACTGGTGAAAGAAATCAAAGAGGACACTAAGAGATGGAGAAATATACCATGTTCATGGATTGGAAGAATCAATATAGTGAAAATGAGTATACTACCCAAAGCAATTTACAGATTCAATGCAATCCCTATCAAGCTACCAACAGTATTCTTCACAGAGCTAGAAAAAATAATTTCACAATTTGTATGGAAATACAAAAAACCTCGAATAGCCAGGGCGATCTTGAGAAAAAGAATGGAACTGGAGGAATCAACCTACCTGACTTCAGGCTCTACTACAAAGCCAAGTTATCAAGACAGTACGGTACTGGCACAAAGACAGAAATATAGATTAATGAAACAAAATAGAAAGCCCAGAGATAAATCGACGTACATATGGACACCTTATCTTTGACAAAGGAGGCAAGAATATACAATGGATTAAAGACAATCTCTTTAACAAGTGGTGCTGGGAAATCTGGTCAACCACTTGTAAAAGAATGAAACTAGAACACTTTCTAACACCATACACAAAAATAAACTCAAAATGGATTAAAGATCTCAACGTAAGACCAGAAACTATAAAACTCCTAGAGGAGAACATAGGCAAAACACTCTCCGACATACATCACAGCAGGATCCTCTATGACCCACCTCCCAGAATATTGGAAATAAAAACAAAAATAAACAAATGGGACCTAATTAACCTTAAAGCTTCTGCACATCAAAGGAAACTATTAGCAAGATGAAAAGACAGCCTTCAGAATGGGAGAAAATAATAGCAAATGAAGCAACTGACAAACAACTAATCTCAAAAATATACAAGCAACTCCTACAGCTCAACTCCAGAAAAATAAATGACCCAATCAAAAAATGGGCCAAAGAACTAAATAGACATTTCTCCAAAGAAGACATACAGATGGCTAACAAACACATGAAAAGATGCTCAACATCACTCATTATCAGAGAAATGCAAATCAAAACCACTATGAGGTATCATTTCACACCAGTCAGAATGGCGGCAATCCAAAAGTCTACAAATAATAAATGCTGGAGAGGGTGTGGAGAAAAGGGAACCCTCTTACACTGTTGGTGGGAATGCAAACTAGTACAGCCACTATGGAGAACAGTGTGGAGATTCCTTAAAAAACTGGAAATAGAACTGCCTTATGATCCAGCAATCCCACTGCTGGGCATACACACTGAGGAAACCAGAAGGGAAAGAGACACGTGTACCCCAGTGTTCATCGCAGCACTGTTTATAATAGCCAGGACATGGAAGCAACCTAGATGTCCATCAGCAGATGAATGGATAAGAAAGCAGTGGTACATATACACAATGGAGTATTACTCAGCCATTAAAAAGAATACATTTGAATCAGTTCTAATGAGGTGGATGAAACTGGAGCCTATTATACAGAGTGAAGTAAGCCAGAAGGAAAAACATCAATACAGTATACTAACATGTATATATGGAATTTAGAAAGATGGTAACAATAACCCTGTGTACAAGACAGCAAAAGAGGCACTGATGTATAGAACAGTCTTATGGACTCTGTGGGAGAGGGAGAGGGTGGGAAGATTTGGGAGAATGGCATTGAAACATGTAAAATATCATGTAAGAAACGAGATGCCAGTCCAGGTTTGATGCACGATACTGGATGCTTGGGGCTGGTGCACTGGGATGATCCAGAGGGATGGTTTGGGGAGGGAGGAGGGAGGAGGGTTCAGGATGGGGAACACATGTATACCTGTGGTGGATTCATTTTGATATTTGGCAAAACTAATACAATCATGTAAATTTTAAAAATAAAATAAAATTTAAAAAATAAAAATAAAAAAATAAAACGAGCTTGAACATCAGGAAGTTCATGGTTCACATATTGCTGAAGCTTGGCTTGGAGAATTTTGAGCATTACTTTACTAGAGTGTGAGATGAGTTCAATTGTGCAGTAGTTTGAGCATTCTTTGGCATTGCCTTTCTTTGGGATTGGAATGAAAACGGACATTTTCCAGTCCTGTGACCACTGCTGAGTTTTCCAAATTTGCTGGCATATTGAGTGCAGCACTTTCACAGCATCATCTTTCTGGATTTGGAATTGCTCATCTGGAATTCCATCACCTCCACTAACTTTGTTAGTAGTGATGCTTTCTAAGGCCCACTTGACTTCACATTCCAGGATGTCTGGCTCTAGGTCAGTGATCACACCATCGTGATTATCTGGGTCATGAAGATCCTTTTTGTACAGTTCTTCTGTGTATTCTTGCCATCTCTTCTTAATATCTTCTGCTTCTGTTAGGTCCATACCATTTCTGTCCTTTATCGAGCTCATCTTTGCATGAAATGTTCCTTTGGTATCTCTGATTTTCTTGAAGAGATCCCTAGTCTTTCCCATTCTGTTGTTTTTCTCTATTTCTTTGCATTGATCACTGAGGAAGGCTTTCTTATCTCTTCTTGCTATTCTTTGGAACTCTGCATTCAGATGTTTATCTCTTTCCTTTTCTTCTTTGTTTTTTGCTTCTCTTCTTTTTGCATCTCTTTGTAAGGCCTCCCCAGACTTAAAGAGATTTTAAAAATATAAAAATTGTAAGCATGTCTTTCTTTTTGTACTTCTCACTTAGTATACTGTCTTACCCTGATACGGTCAAGCTACTATTTGAAGAAGAAAACTATGTGACCAGGAGACTGGTTCCTAAATCTTTCTCTTAGGCTTTACTCATTCTAAGACCTTGGTAAGAATCACACCCACTTTTGGCTTCACAGTATAGCAGATATAGTACCATAATGCCTGGGAGGTCTTCTTTTTGGAGAGATGATTAGAGTTTGGGAAGCCTGAGAAGAACCAGAGAGAGACCCTAGAGAAATTAGGTCTAGAGATTATGATTTTTACTATAACTGATGGGAAGAGAAACCCCAATGCTTCCTTTTCCTTTGAACACAGTTGGAAACAAAAGTTCCAAAGAACAAGGTGAGGAAAAAAAACAGGCTTTTTAAAAACTGACCTCAAATCTAGCCCTTGTGCTAAAGGAAGAAATGATTTTCTCAATAACAACACATAGTTCAGAACTATTTCTCCCGGTAGAAAACTAATAGACCCTAGCAGATGCAAATCAGATAGTAATAAATAACATTATTATTCCATGTGCTTAAACAATGCACAAATTAAGCTCAAAGGTAGAAAGCAGGTCAAGTTATCCGGGATTATGGATTTAAAATTTAAGTAACAGTTAACACCTTTATATTTGCTTCCATCAGCAGGACAGTCGTTATTCATATGTAATAACAGTAATAAAATTAACACTTGTTGCTCAAGTGAGTACTACTTTTGTGCCCAGATAATAGATATTTTACTTAGTTTAGTTTTGTTTACATAGTTAAGTTCAAATGCAAACAAATGTTTTCTATAGTCAGATAGCAAATATTTTATTATTTGTAGGCAAATAAAGTCAGTCTTCATCAGAAGTACCCAACTCTGCAGATTGTAGACATGTTAAAAAGTGAGTGTTCCAATATAAATATATATACAAAGAAAGCAGTGGCAAGATTTAGCCATGGGCTACAATATATGACCTTCAGTTTAGTTCATTTGACAGCTATAACAACTCAGAAGTATTACTCTTAACCTGGTTTATTGATTAGGAAAATAGTGCTCAGATCAGATCAGATCAGATCAATCGCTCAGTCGTGTCTGACTCTTTGCAACCCCATGAATTGCAGCACGCCAGGCCTCCCTGTCCATCACCAACTCCCGGAGTTCACTCAGACTCACGTCCATCGAGTCAGTGATGCCATCCAGCCATCTCATCTTCTGTCGTCCCCTTCTCCTCCTGCCCCCAATCCCTCCCAGCATCAGAGTCTTTTCCAATGAGTCAACTCTTCACATGAAGTGGCCAAAGTTTCAGCTTTAGCATCATTCCTTCCAAAGAAATCCCAGGGCTGATCTCCTTCAGAATGGACTGGTTGGATCTCCTTGCAGTAGGACCAACAAGTTGCCTGGGATGTAGAAGGACTTGTGTTCTAGTATTTGTCAACTTGATCCCAATCTCTTGCTCTTTTCCATACAGTGCATTTTTTACTTATTTGCGACCCATAAGGTTGTCCTTCCCACTTTCTATGTACCCTTCCACCCAAGGAACAACTGGCATTAGAAGACACATTGGTTCCTTCAGTTTTTGTTCAACCCCAAGCTTCAGTGGGGAATATGTGCCCTCTGTTTCTCAAATACAGGTGCTGCTCCAGTTCATAAAGATGTTTGCTGGTTCTGCCTTTTCCTCCTGTCTCTCTTTTTCTGCCTCTTGAAAACCTGGTTATAAGGCCCTTATTTAAATATCAAACTCAATTTGTCAATGCTACCATCTTTCCTTGCATAGTTCTGAAAAACAAGGGAGTAGGTTTAAAACCAAGGGTTTACACATTGACTACTACTCAACTGTGAAATTTCTTCTTGTTGAGAAAAAAACATATCATGTTGTAAAGTTAAATCTTGACCAAAATAGGCAAAGGAATGATAGGAAAGGCAATATTTTTGGGGGGAATAGTGGCTCAGTGATAAAGAATCCACCTGCTGGTGCAGAAAATGCAGAAGACACATGTTCAATCCCTCGGTCGGGAAGATCCCCTGGAGTAGGAAATGGAAACCTACTCCAATATTCTTGCCTGGAAAATTCCATGACAGAGGCACCAGGAAGGGCACAGCCCATGGGGTCGCAAAGAGTCAGACACGACTGAGCACACACACATGCACACATGCTGAGATAGGCCATTGAAATTCACCAATTTAGCAGTTTTCACCTGAGTTGCATGGACTTGGATATGTCACTTGATGTCAGCACAATGGAATATAAACATAATTGAAAAGAATGACCTTTTCAAGTTCCCAGAGTTAACTTGTAGACATTGATAGAGATATCACTGATATCATAAATTCTGATAGAGATACAAATTAAAGTGCAATTTCTCAATCCACCTGCTTTCCACCTCATTGATGTTGTTCAGATGCTCAGTCATGTCAGACTCTGTGCAACTTCATGGACTGCAGCAACTCCATGGACTGCAGATTTCTCTGTCCTTCATCATCTCCTGGAACTTGCTCAAACTCATGTCCATTGAGTCAGTGATGCCATCCAGCTACCTCATCTTCTGTCATCCCCTTTTCCTCTGGCCTTCTATTTTTTCCAGCATCCGAGTCTTTTCTAATGAGTTGGATCTTCACATTAGATGACCAAAGTATCAGAGCTTCAGCTTTAGCATCAGTCCTCCCAATAAATATTCAGGATTGATTGATTTCATTTAGGACTGACTGGTCCTATCTCCTTGCCATCCAAGGGACTCTCAAGAGTCTTCTTCAACACCAACATTCAAAAACATCAATTCTTCAGTACTCAGCTTTCTTTATGGTTCACCTCTCACATCCATACAAGACTACCAGTAAAACCATAGCTTTGACTAAACAGACCTTTGTTGGCAAAGTAATGTCTCTGCTTTTGAATATTCTGTCTAGGTTTGTCATAAATTTTCTGCCAAGGAGTGAGCATCTTTTAATTTCATGGCTGCAGTCACCATTTGGAGTGATCTTGAAGCCCAAGAACATTAAGTCTGTCACTGTTTTGATTGTTTCCCCATCCATTTGCATGAAGTGATGGGACAGGCTGCCATGATCTTAGTTTTTTGAATGCTCAGTTTTAAGCCAGCATTTTCACTCTCCCCTTTAACCTTGATCAAGAGGCTTTTTAGTTCCTCTTCACTTTCTGCCATAAGGATGGTGTCATCTGCATATCTGAGGTTATTGATATTTATCCCAGCAATCTTATATCCTAATACCTATCTGCATCGCCCTTCTCCAGGTCATCACGATCTCCTCCACATCAAGAACAAGAAAGTTACCCCCATCTAGAGCTCTTCGTTAGTTCTGGTTTCCAGTATGATAAGGAAAAATCTCAACAGGAGATGAGAATAATGAGAAGGACAACTTGCTTTCTTGGAAGATGTGTTTCCAACTTAGAGGAAAATAGCATTCTCCCTCCTGCAAGCCCAGTGGCATATATTATTCATAACATATTATTGCCATAATCAGATATAAGTAACAACTGTTCCCTCAGAGAATATCAAGGTCTCTTGTCAACTTGCATACATGAAACAACCTTCTGAAAAACTACAAAAAACACTCACATCAGGTACTGCCTTAAATAGAAAAGCAATTTTCTAACATTAATCCCAGAGAATTACATTAATATGCAAGCTTTACCTCACTCAACTTTAACATCCTGTTTTCTTTAAAACCAGGCAATCAGAGCATATTCTCAGGTTGGCAGTTGGCACTAATACAAAATAAGCAAATCCACAGCTCCACTGAGATTAATGTGTTTATTTGCACAACCAAAGGTGTGTGGCCTAATGTCAACCCTCAGCTCAGAATGCCACAGTATTTAATGTAAAATATATATAAATTTCATTTTTAATGGCAGCAGTTAAAAGAAAGCAAACATTTTGCTTCCCTCCCCACGCAGGATTCTTTTGTAAATTTGGGGAATGAATTGTTCCACTGTATCTTTCCACTTCACTGTTTTAGTTTCCTGGAACTGCCTTGAGCCTGTTTTTCCACTGGTAGTCAGAACTGCCCAGGCTTGGTGCTTCCTGGAGTGTGTAAAAGTTTCAGCTTTGCAGGAGGCTTAGAGTGTTGGCTCAAGTAATGTGACTATATACACAAGAGCTTGCTTTTTAAGGCCAGTTAATGTGAAATGCTTTATAAAGAATGTCATTAATTGCATCTAACGAGGGACCTTTCCTTCACCATCTGGAAAAAATGTCCTCCAGAGCACTCAGAGATTTTTTTTTTTAATGAATTTTACATTCCTCTTGTATGTATCATCATGTCCTTCGGATGTAGAGGGAAGAAAGAAGCATGAGGCTATCCTAATTGAAATTTCAAATTACAGAATATTGGAAGCTATACTGGGTAACAGCATGCTCTTTCCAATTACAAAGAGTTAATTTATGCTTTTTAATGAGGGAACTGACATTTGTTCTGCACCTACCATGTGTTCAGTGCTTTACATTTTACATTTGTTGTTTTTCACAGTCCCTGTAAAATATATACTGCTCCCCTCTCCATCATGACAAATCAGAGAAGCTGATCAGAGAAGCTAAGCTAGTTGTCTAGAGTCACATAATATTATGGGGGATAAGAGCAAAAATTCCATAATCAGAGCACTTGGGATTGTATTTCACCTGCATCACTTACTGATAAGACTAAATCTGTCTTAGAAGCTACACAATGGGGTTAATAGATGTTTCAACAAAAAATATTGGTGCTATGAGAAGTAATCATAAAAATTAAAATGTGCATTAAGTCATTTAAAAATATTTCAATGGTATGCTGGGAAAAGTTTGATAAATAAGGTACAAAGGAACTTAAAACCTAAAAGAAAATTATTTTTAAAAGTAAAACCAGAAAAAGAGAAACAGGTATATAGAACAGTCTTTTGGACTCTGTGGAAGAGGGAGGTGGGGGATGATTTGGGAGAGTGACATTGAAACATGTATAATATCATATAAGAAATGAATCGCCAGTCCAGGTTCGATGCAGGATACAGGAAGCTTGGGGCTGGTGCACTGGGATGACCCAGAGGGATGGTATGGGGAGGGAAGTGGGAAGGGGGTTCAGGATTAGGAACACATGTACACCCATGGCGGATTCATGTTGATGTATGGCAAATCCAATACAATATTGTAAAGTAATTAGCCTCTAATTAAAATAAATAAATTTAATCTAAAAAAAAGGAAAACCTTAAAATAGGCAAAGTATATGATTAGTAAATGAAGCAATAACAAGAACCAATAAATGTAATAATTTTAGGACATTAGTCACTAAGGGGAAGTTTTAAATGAAATAAGAAAATATGTTAACATATTGGCAAATACATTAATATTAATATATTCGTATTTAGCACTGGAGAAACAGGCACTTTCATAAGCAAATGGAACAATTTAGTGCAATTTTCTCAGAGTTTGGGTTTCTAATATTTTCTTACATAGTCATGCTACTGAAACATGTAATATATAAGTATTTATCCTAAAGAAATAATTGATCATATGGACTGAATTGCAGCCCCCTCGAAATGCACAGGTTGAAGCACCGGCCACCAAATTAGTAGTATTTGGAAATGGGACATTTAAAAGATATTTATGTTTAGATAAACTTATCTAGTGGAGGACAGAGGAGCCTGGCGTGCTACAGTCCATGGGGTCACAAAGAGTTGAACATGATTTAGCTGCTCAACAACAACAACAAAAGTTTATGATGGTAGGACCTTCACCATGGAATTAGTGTCCTTGTAGGAAAATGAAGAGACATCACAGCTGTCCTTGATATCTGAGGAAACAGAAAGAGGCCGTATGCAAGGCAGGAAGAAGGTCCTCCCAAGGAACTGAATCAGCAAGCACTTTGATCGTGAACACCGCAGCCTCCAGAATTATGAGAAATAAATGTCTGTTGTCTAAAACACTCAATCTGTGTTTAAAACAGCCTGAGATGATGAAAACAATTGGCTGAAAAAATTAGAAAAAGGAGACAAAGACGTAAACAGCAGACTTTTGGACTCAGTGGAAGAAGGCTAGGGTGGGATGATTTGAGAGAATAGCATTGAAACGTATACATTACCATATGTAAAATAGATGATCAGTGTGAGTTCTATTCATGAAGCAAGGCACCCAAAGCCAGTGCTGCGGGACAACCTAGAGGGATAGGGTGGGGAGGGTCATGGGAAGGGGGTTCAGGATGGGGGGGCCATGTGTATACCTTTGGCTAATTTATGTTAACATGTGGTTCCAAATCAGAAAAGGAGTACGTCAAGGCTGTATATCGTTACCCTGCTTATTTAACTTATATGCAGAGTACATAATGTGAAATGCCAGGCTGAATGAAGCACAAGTTGGAATCAAGATTGCTGGGAGAAATATCAATAACCTCAGATATGCAGATGATACCACCCTAATGGCAAAAAGCAAAGAACTAAAGAGCCTCTTGATGAAAGTGAAAGGGAAGAGTGAAAAAGTTTGCTTAAAACTCAACATTCAGAAAAATAAGATTATGGTATTGGTCCCATCACTTCATGGCAAATAGATGGGAAAACAATGGAAACAGTGACAGACTGTATTTTGGGAGGTTCCAAAATCACTGCAGATGGTGACCACAGCCATGAAATTAAAAGATGCTTGCTCCTTGGAAGAAAAGTTATGACCAACCTAGACAGCATAGTAAAAAGCAGAAACATTACTTTACCAACAAATGTCCGTCTAGTCAAAGCTATGGTTTTACCAGTAGTCGTATAGATGTGAGAGTTGGAGTATAAAGAAAGCTGAGCGCCAAAGAATTGATGCTTTTGAACTGTGGTGTTGGAGAAGACTCTTGAGAGCGCCTTAGTTTGCAAGGAGATTCAACCAGTCAATCCTAAAGGAAATCAGTCCTGAATATTTATTGGAAGGACTGATGTTGAATCTGAAACTCCAATACTTTGGCCACCTGATGGGAAGAATTGACTCACAGGAAAACACACTGATGCTGGGAAAGACTGAAGGTGGGAGGAGAAGGGGTTGACAGAGGATCAGATGGTTGGATGGCATCACCAGATATGATGGACATTAGTTTGAGTAGGCTCCAGGAATTACTGATGGACAGGGAAGCCTGATGTGCTATTAGGTCCAAAGAGGTCACAAAGAGTCAGACATGACTGAGCGACTGAACTTGATGACAAAAATAATCACAATAGTATAAAGTAATTATCCTCCAATTGAAGTAAATTGTTTAATTAAAAAAAGAAATATGGACATTTACGTCATTCATATATTGTAAAGTTTTGAAAAAATCCAAATATCACACAGCAGTAATCAATTAATTTATGGTAATTTATGGTTTCATTTACCATAAATGAAACACCTTCATCTGTTTAAATAAGCAATGAAATTACCTTCATCTATTTAAAGCTATGATTTGTTACTATGTTTATTAACTTATATAAAGAGTCTCTATATTCTTAAGTGGAAAAGAATAAGATACTACATACTGCATTCAGCAATGAGATACATTATCATCTTACCAATGAAAGATGGTTGAGTACTGTGTACCAATAGTATACTGAGCAATATGAGTGCATAGACTTGCTGCTGCTGCTGCTGAGTCACTTCAGTCGTGTCCGAGTCTGTGCGACCCCACAGACGGCGGCTCACCAGGCTCCCCCAGGCTCCCCCGTCCCCGGGATTCTCCAGGCAAGAACACTGGAGTGGGTTGCCATTTCCTTCTCCAATGCATGAAAGTGAAAGTGAAGTCGCTCTGTCACGTCCGACCCTCAGCGACCCCATGGACTGCAGCCTTCCAGGCTCCTCCATCCACGGGATTTTCCAGGCAAGAGTACTGGAGTGGGGTGCCATTGCCCTCTCCAGCATAGACTTAACTGATAATAAAAATATTTCTATAAGATTATTCCTCACATGAAAATGAGAAATAAGCACCAGAGTTTAAGGGATTTATGAAAACTCTCCTGAGTAGTATGTGGCACAAGCCAGATATAAACCCAAGCCTATTTGATCTCAAAAGAGTAATTGAAATCACTGGCACTAACTTTTTAAAATCATATACCCACAACGGCATGTTTGTGAATAATATACAAATATACAAGTTGCATACAGATTCATAATCATTAGTTAATTCTTAGCATATTTACACTATGAATAGAATTCTGTGTTAGGAAATATAGATAACAACTATATTTCAAAGATCTTTCTTTTAGCTCTTTCCAAATTGTTTTGGCTAACTATGTGTATTCAATTATATCTTGATTTTAAATACATATGATAACTAAAAACAAGCTTGTTTTAGAGGGAAAGAAGCATTATTTCTACTAATTTCTTTCCTGTATTTCTAAGCCATTTGTTCATAATATTTAGTAAACATAAACCAGACAATATAAAATGAATATCCATTTAACTAGGCCAGAATAAAGTACTGGGTAATTTAAAAGTATAATGCTTAGAATAAAGAGAATGAAAATGAACAAGGGAGGAGGCATATACAGGCTCTGTATTTGGAAGGGTATTTTTGTTTGCTTGACTTTTTTTTTTACTATTTCACTATCATATCTTTTGTACTATATTGATATTGAACATCATAAAATTATATTAAATTGATGTTTTAATAAAATACAATATTGATATTTGTATTATAATAAAATTTAAGAAAATGTAATACATAGAATGTCCTTTGCCAGTCTTAAACAGAAATAGAAATATGACAAAGAAATAAACAGTCTGTTCATATCTTTGAGTCTCTGTACAAAATATCTTTTTTTTTCCTTCTCTGGATATTTTAAGATTACTTTATTACTTATTTTGACCATTATTTTTTCAAAAAGTTTTTCTCTTTCTCTTTTTCTGGTATTCCACTTGCATGCACGCTGCATCAATTAATATTTTGCTCTAGGTCACAAAGCATGTGTGTGTATGTGTATGTGAATAAAGAAGTTTATGAATGTATGTTCTTAATTTCTAGATTTTACTTTATTTTTAAAAGAATATTGGATTTGTATTATAGATAGCTTAGATACTTATGTGTTAGCTTAATAAGGTGGTCACAGGGCAGGCAATGGCACCCCACTCCAGTACTCTTGCCTGGAAAATTCCATGGATGGAGGAGCCTGGTGGGCTGCAGTCCATGGGTCGCTAAGAGTCAGGCACAACTGAACGACTTCACTTTCACTTTTCACTTTTCACTTTCATGCATTGGAGAGGGAAATAGCAACCCACTCCAGTGTTCTTGCCTGGAGAGTCCCAAGGATGGAGGAGCCTGGTAGGCTGCTATCTATGGCGTCACACAGAGTCAGAAACGACTGGAGCGACTTGGCAGCAGCAGCAGCAGCAATAAGATGGTCAATACCGAAATCAGACTGATTATATTCTGTGCAGCCAAAGATAGAGAAGTCAGCAAAAACAAGACTGGGAGCTGACTGTGGCACAGATCATGAACTCCTTATTGCCAAATTGAGACTTAAATTGAAGAAAGTAGGGAAAACCACTAGACCATTCAGGTATGACCTAAATCAAATACCTTATGATTATACAGTGGAGCTGACAAACGGATTCAAGGGATTAGATCTGATAGAGTGCCTGAAGAGCTGTCAATGGAGGTTCGTGACATTGTACAGAAGTCAGAGATCAAGAACATTCCCAAGAAAAAGAAATGCAAAAAGGAAAAATGGTTGTCTGAGGAGGCCTTACAAAGAGCTGAGAAAAGAAGAGAAGCAACAGGCAAAGGAGAAAAGGAAAGATATAAGCATCTGAATGCAGAGTTCCAAAGAATAGCAAGAAGAGATAAGAAAGCCTTCATCAATGATTAATAGAAAGAATAAAGGAAAACAATAGAATGGGAAAGACTAGATATCTCTTCAAGAAAATTAGAGATACCAAAGGAACATTTCATGCAAAGATGGAACCAATAAAGGAGAGAAATGGTATGGACCTAACAGAAGCAGAAGATATTAAGAAGACGTGGCAAGAATACACAGAAGAACTATACAAAAAAGATCTTCATGAACCAGATAATCACGATGGTGTGATCACTGACCTAGAGCCAGACATCCTGGAATATGAAGTTAAGTGGACCTTAGGAAGCACTGCTACAAACGAAGCTAGTGGAGGTGAGAGAATTCCAGTTGAGCTATTTCAAACCCTAAAAGTTGATGCTTTGAAAGTGCTGCACTCAGTATGCCAGCAAATTTGGAAAACACAACTGTGGCCACAAGACTGGAAAAGGTCAGTTTTCATCCCAATCCCAAAGAAAGGCAATGCGAAAGAATGCTCAAACTACTGCACAACTGCACTCATCTCACATGCTAGCAAAGTAATGCTCAAAATTCTCCAAGCCAGCCTTCAACAGTAGGTGAACCGTGAGCTTCCAGATGTTCAAGCTGGATTTGGAAAAGACAGAGAAAACAGAGATCAAATTGCCAACATCCATTGGATCACTGAAAAAGCAAGAGGGTTCCAGAAAAACATCTACTTCTGCCTATTGATCACGCCAATGCCTTTGACTGTGTGAGTCACAACAAACTGTGGAAAACTGTTAGTGATGGGACCAGACTTGACCTGCCTGCTGAGAAACCTGTATACAGGTTAGGAAGCAACAGTTAGAACTGAACACGGAACAACAGACTGGTTCCAAATAGTAAAAGGAGTACGTCAAGGCCGTATATTGTCACTCTGCTTTTTTAACTTATATGCAGAATACATCATGTGAAATGCTGGACTGGATGAAGCACAAGCTGGAATCAAGATTGCCAGGCAAAATATCAATAACCTCAGGTATGCAGATGCCACCACGCTTATGGCAGAAAGTGAAGAAGAACTAAAGAGCCTTTTGATGAAAGTGAAAGAGGAGAGTGAAAAAATTGGCTTAAAGCTCAACATTCAGAAAACTAAGATCATGGCATCTGGTCCCATCACTTCATGGCAAATAGATGGAGAAAAAATAGAAACAGTGAGAAACTTTATTTTGGGGGCTCGAAAACCACGGCAGATGGTGACCACAGCCATGAAATTAAAAGACACTTGCTCCTTGAAAGAAAAGTTATGACCAACCTAGACAACATATTAAACAGCAGAGACATTGTCAACAAAGATCTGTCTAGTCAAAGCTATCTTTTTTCCGGTAGTCTTGTATGTATGTGAGAGTTGAACTATAAAAAAAGCTGAACGCTGAAGTTTTTATGATTTTGAACTGTGGTATTGGAGAAGACTCTTGAGAGTCCCTTGAACAGCAAGGTGATCTAACCAGTCCATTTGAAAGGAAATCAGTCCTGAATATTCATTGGAAGGACTGATGCTGAAGCTGAAACTCCAATACTTTGGCAACCTGATGCAAAGAACTGACGCATTTGAAAAAACCCTGATGTTGGAAATGATTAAAAGTGGGAAAGGGGATGAAAGAGGATGAGATGGTTGGATGGCATCACCGACTCAATGGACATGAGTTTAAGTAAGCTCCAGGAGTTAGTGATGGACAGGGAAGCCTGGCGTGCTGCAGTCCGTGGGGTCACAAATAGACACGACTGAGCAACAGAACTGAACTGAATAAGTTTGAGAAGTTGAGGATTTTTTTTAAATGAAAGATCAGTGACTACTATATTTTACATAAATATTTTGAAGTTTAAAAATATTATAATGTTCTTTAAATTATCTGATTTCCCTGTGTTTTAAAAGCATTTTAACTTACTGCATTTATTTTTTTTTCTCATTTCATACATGATATTATACATGTTTCAATGCCATTCTCCCAAATCTTCCCACCCTCTCCCTCTGCAACAGAGTCCATAAGATTGTTCTATACATCAGTGTCTCTTTTGCTGTCTTGTACACAGGGTTATTGTTACCATCTTTCTAAATTCCATATATATGCGTTAGTATACTATATTGGTGTTTTTCTTTCTGGCTTACTTCACTCTGTGTAATAGGCTCCACTTTCATCCACCTCATTAGAACTGATTCAAATGTATTCTTTTTAATGGCTGAGTAATACTCCATTGTGTATATGTACTACAGCTTTCTTATCCATTCATCTGCTGATGGACATCTAGGTTGCTGCCATGTCCTGGCTATTATAAACAGTGCTGCGATGAACATTGGGGTACATGTGTCTCTTTCCCTTCTGGTTTCCTCAGTGTATGCCCAGCAGTGGGATTGCTGGATCATAAGGCAGTTCTATTTCCAGTTTTTTAAGGAATCTCCACACTGTTCTCCATAGTGGCTGTACTAGTTTGCATTCCCACCAACAGTGTAAGAGGATTCCCTTTTCTCCACACCCTCTCCAGCATTTATTGCTTGTAGACTTTTGGATCACAGCCATTCTGACTGGCGTGAAATGGTACCTCATAGTGGTTTTGATTTGCATTTCTCTGATAATGAGTGATGTTGAGCATCTTTTCATGTGTTTGTTAGCCATCTGTATGTCTTCTTTGGAGAAATGTCTATTTAGTTCTTTGGCCCATTTTTTGATTGGGTCATTTATTTTTCTGGAGTTGAACTGTAGGAGTTGCTTGTATATTTTATTTTATAAAGTATCATATCACTATGAATTACTGAAAAAGTGACTTACATCCAATTAAAGATATTTTATCATAGTCTTTGCAAAGTCTTATAGAATAATGTGAATGAGGAGTTAATTTAATACTTAGTAAATAGTCTTATTCGGTCTAGTTAAGGCTATGGTTTTTCCAGTGGTCATGTATAGATGTGAGAGTTGGACTGTGAAGAAAGCTGAGTGCCAAAGAATTGATGCTTTTGAACTGTGGTGTTGGAGAAGACTCTTGAGAGTCCCTTGAACTGCAAGAAGATCCAACCCATCCATTCTGAAGGAGATCAGCCCTGGGATTTCTTTGGAGGGAATGATGCTGAAGCTGAAACTCCAGTACTTTGGCCACTTCATGGGAAGAGCTGAATCATTGGAAAAGATTCTGATGCTGGGAGGGATTGGGGGCAGGAGGAGAAGGGGACGACAGAGGATGAGATGGCTGGATGGCATCACTGACTCAATGGACGTGAATCTGAGAGAACTCCGGGAGTTAGTGATGGACAGGGAGGCCTGGCATGCTGCGATTCATGGGGTCGCAGAGAGTCGGACATGACTGAGTGACTGAACTGAACTGAGCCGAACTGAAACAGTCTTATTACACAAAAAGACCTTTTAATATGTTACACATTCTTAAAGATACAAAAATCACTGCTATGTCATCACTTCATGGAAAATAGAGGGGAAAAGTGGAAGCAGTGACAGATATATTTTCTTGGGCTCCAAATTCACCAAGGACAGTGACTGCAGCTATGAAATTAGAAGATGTGTGCTTCTTGGAAGGAAAGCTATTACAAACCTATTACAAAGTAGAGACATCACTTTGTCGACAAAAGAGCGTGTAGTCAAAACTATGGTTTTTCCAGTAATCATGTATGGATATGAGAGTTGGACCATAAAGAAGACTGAACACTGAAGAACTGATGCTTTCAAATGGTCGTGCTGGAGAAGACTCTAGAGAGTCCTTTGGTCTGTGAGGAGATCAATCCAATCAATCCCAAAGGAAATCAATTCTGGATATTCATTGGAAGGACTGATGCTGAAGATCAAACTCCAATACTTTGGCCATCTGACATGAAAAGCCAATTCATTGGAAAAGACCCCAATGCTGGGAAAGATTGAAGGCAAAAGGAGAAGAGGGCGGCAGAGGCTGAGATGGTTGGATGGCATCACCGACTCAATGGACATGAATTTGAGCGAACTCCAGGAGGTGGTGGAGGACATAGGAGACTGATGTGCTGTGGTCCATAAGGTCACAGAGTCGGACATGACTTAGTGACTGAAAAACAAAACATCTCTGCTCATTGTCCTCTGTATTCAACAAGTTGTCTCCCAGAGAGTTCTCTAATAGTATCTAACTCTGTGTGATCTCTGAGCATTATTTGGGTTACAGACCTCCAGTAATGCTTTTTCCCTTGAGTTTTTTACTGTCTGTAAGGTTTCACTCTATACATGAAAAGGTTGGTACTCAGCTAAAGACTCAAGAGGAGGCCCAGTAAAACTGTTCAGGACCCCTTCTCTAAGACATCTCTTTTCTCTTGGGGACTCAGGTCCACACATTATAGCTTCCTGGTCTCCTTTACCCTTATTTCTGACTCTTCTACTCAACAAGATTTCTGGTCTGTTTGGCATTCCTGGACTGTCCTTCATTCTGTAATTCCCTCGTCAGAAAGCTGAGACAATCATAGAGCTCCCCTTGCTCGTTTGTTTTCTTTCCAGGTATCAGCTTTATGCTGCATGCTGTCCAACATGTTAAAGTAGTTTCTTTTGATATTTTGTTCATTTCTTTCTAATTCATATTATGTGTGTGTGTTCAGTGGCTAAGTCGTGTCTGACTCTTCGCAACCCCATGGACTGCAGCACTACAGGCTTAGGAGGGTAGTTCTGTACTATTTCCTTTAATCATACCCAGAAGCTGAAGTTAAACATGCATTCCATTTTCTATTTTCCATCTCAAATTATCTAGCTATGTTGTACAATATTTATTAGTGATGCTACAATAAGACTAAATGCCATTACGATACTCAAAATACAAACAGTATGAAAATGGCCCCAAATTTAATTTAAACATGTCCCATAATTTCGGGGGACTTCCCTGATGGCCCAGTGGTAAAGAATGCAGTGCAGAAGATGCAAGTTCATTTCCTGGGTTGGGAAGATCCTTTGGAGGAGGAAATGGCAACCTACTCCAGTATTCTTCCTTGAACAATCCCATGAACAGAAAATCCTGGCTGGCTACAGTCCACATAATAGCAAAGAGTTGACTCGACTGAGCCACTGAGCACACACACATACTTATAATTTCAGAAAGAATTTAAATCCAAAAATTAAAAACTGAATAATTTTGCAAGTTAAAGTCCAAAGGAATTAATGTTTAAAATAAAATTTTTCTTCCTTGTTAATTAAAGTTCAAGGAAATTAAAATTTAAACTTTATTAGTCTGAATTTCTTAAAGATCTGGTTCAATTCAGTTCAACCAGACACTCTTGATGCTTGATTGCATCAAAATTCCTTTTGTAGTAGCCAGAAGCTTTTTATTGTACCTCTGTCTCCCTCTGTGTTTCTCTACCTCTGTCACTCCCTTTCCCTTTCTGTTTCAGTTCCGCAATAAATTATCTTGTTTCTCATTTCTCAAGGTCTAAATAGAATTCACAATATTATAGCACTGACCGTCAGAGAATGCCATTTGTGTTATTCCTAACTTTTTGGAAGTTTTAGAAACGTGCAATAGTGATTGCTCAGGTCATCAGGTATTAAAAAAAGAAAAAAACCTTTCTATCTAGCATGTATTTATAAATATATCTATATCCATATTTATAGCTGTGTCAATATCTATCTCTTTTATTTTCCATTTATCCTTTTATCCTTGAAAACAATTGCTAATGCATGGATTCTTTCTAGCGATACAATGCCCACTCTTTCCTCCTGAGGCATTTTAAGTCCTTTGGTCCAGGGCCTGTTTCCACTACCTCTTACTGTGGAATTTGTCCAGTCATTCTTTTTGCCTCACCGGCAGAAAATTATTTAATCTAGAGCTAACCTGAGACCATCTGGAAGAAATGAACCTGTGTTCAGGGTCAGATTTAGGTTTTTGTGAAGTCTGAAGTTTATACAATTTGCAACATCCTCTTACTTAAAAAATAGTATGTAATTTCAATTACAAAATCAGTTGTGACCTTCGATCTTGCTCCTGTGTGTAATGCCTTAGAGTGGATTAGCACAGAGACAGATATTCCTGGAATCATGGCCTAGACCTGGATAGCTAACAATGCTATCATGAAAGTGAGCATGATCCACATACATATATCCCACTCAGCCCAAACTACTTGTGTCCCCACTTCAACTTCTTTTAGTTGGGTGCTTAAAAATGTCCATGGCAACTCCCATCCCATCCATCAATTGGGGAAAAAGAGACCTAGAGGAAAAATTCAGACTCTAAATAACTGATGGTCATAACTGATGATGGCTCAAATAGCTTGCATTTGCCAATTTTTCAAAACATATGACTTTATGAACAAATTGCTAAGAAGCTTCAGAGTCCTTCAAAGGGAAATCGCATAAGAGAGACACTGTAGCCTGTACTTCATTGCATATGCCTATTGCTCACTCCTGTCGGAATCTTTGTGATTTGTGTAGCCCCTCAGGCTCCTCTGTCCATGGGATTCTCCAGGCAAGAGCATTGGGGTGGATTGCCATTTCCTCCTCCAGGGGATCTTCCCAGCCCAAGGATCAAACCTGTATCTCTTGCATTTCCTGCCTTGACACGCAGATTTTTTACCACTGAGGCAAGTGGGAATCCCTATGCTTCATTAGTTTCACCACAAAGTCACTTATGAAGAGGTGTTTTAATAAATCCAGGTTTAGCCTCTGGCCCTAAAGAATGAATTTGGAGCACCTAATCTATCACTGGGTTTCCCTGGTGGCTCAGATGGTAAAGAATCTATCTGCAATGCAGGAGACCGAGGTTTGATTTCTGGATCGGGAAGATCCCCTCGACTAGGAACTGCTACTCATTCTAGTAGTCTTCCCTGGAGAATTCTATGAACATAGAAGCCTAGGGGATTACAGTCCATGGGGTCTCAAAGAGTCAGATACAATTGAGTGAGGAACACATTCATTCTTTTCTTTTGGTCTAGCATTACATGACTATCCTTGAACCTAGCAATTAGAAGTTGTGCTCTACTACCTTTGACTTGTTCATGGGCAACTCGTGCCTAACATTTGAAAGGAAAAAAAAATACTCTTCTCTCCTTTGCTATATAAAAAGCTAAGAAGACTCTTTCTCTTATGTGAAATGGTTGCCTTTCCCAATCCTGTGCAGAAAAGATGCATTTTATATAGTTTAATACCAAGGCACAGAAGCACAGAATGTTGACTCACTCCTCTGCTGAGGCCAGTTGCAACCTCTCATGAGTTTGTGGCTGGGATTCACAGAGAAACATCCACGGTGGTCACTGTCGAGGGCCGTGTGTGACTGGGGCTTCCAAAGCAACCTGCTATGTGCTAAGGCCAAAGTCTTTCTAGTATAAGGTCAACCTTTGTTGGTTTGTCTGATATTTTTGACTGTGCTGGGTCTTTCTTGCTGCTCAGGCTTTTCTTTTGGTGCAGCGAATGGGCTATACTCTGCAGTTGCATTGCGTAGAATTCTTATTGCTGTGGTTCTCTTGTTGCAGAGCACAGGGCTCCAGAGCACTCGGGCTTCAGTAGTTGCAGTGCATGGGCTTCATAGCTACAGTTCTTGGTCCCCAGAGAACAGGCTCAGTAGTTATGTCACATGGCCTTTGTTTCTCCATAGCATGTGGGATCTGCCCAGATGGGGGATGGAACCCATGTCTCCTGCATTGGCAAGAAGATTCTTTACCACTGAGCCATCAGGGAAGTCCTGATGGTCAAAGTGTAACAGCTACTTCGTGCCTTCTCTTACTGAGCCTACAGTCCATAACTTACTGAAATCTTCACCTTGCAGAAACTAGTGTGTCCAGTAATGGGGCTGGCCAAACCAGTCTCCAAGGTTTTGCTGAGGAATCAGAAGTTCTAGACTCAGATCTGACACACTGGCACCTCCAGCCACATGCTTGACAAAGCAAGTCACATGGCTGAACCCAGAATCAGTAGCTGGGAATGCGTGTCACCCACAGTGAGGCCACAGAACTAGAGGAGGCAGAGAAAAGTGAAGAATCGGAGCCAGTGATTCATTCGCCTCAAATCTGTCTGAAATGCTAAGCGAGATTCCTGATGTCAGTCTCTATTTAATCTTTAAGTAGTGCTCTGGGCATACACAGTCATTTGGAGACCCTTACTCTAAACACACAAAAGAAGAAAAAGTAAATACCACATCCTTGCCTGAATTAATGATGCCTAGCATTTGCTACAAGCTCAGTCATTGTTTTTAATGAATGAAGAATGGATGATGAACAATTGTTTGTTCATTTTGAATATTACCTACACTCACAAAGTCTCCTATTTGTAACACAATTATGACTGATTTAGCTACTAAAAAGGTCAAGAATAAAGGCTCTTTTGTTATTATTAACTCATAGATTTGCAAATTGATTTTCCTAGGTGTTTTGAAAGTTTTTTGTTTTTTGTTTTTAATTTTTATTTCTCCAGTATCTCAAACTTTGTTTTCAAGGATTTTTTTAATGGTATCTTTATCTACTTTGTCAATTTCAAAATACTCTCCAGCCTTCTATAACTTTAATGCTTTCTCCTTACTCTTTAACTTTCATTTAGAACTCTGACATTTAATGATGACTTCGAAATGAGAATATAAGGCCAAAAAAGAGAAGGCTTTCAAGCTAGAGGGCCACTTTCAAATAGATGAAGATTATATCTCAATTTCATGTTATTGCAGTTTATTTTTAAAACTTAAAAAAATGAAAACTCTGTTGTAACCTTAAAGGATAAAATGAACACTGTGACAGCATAAATGTCAACTGTGACTGAAGATTGACTTAGAAGCTCCACGTTTTTAATAAATTTGCATATATGAGGTAAGATTACAAAACAATTTTCAGCAAACCTCAGAATATATGAATGCATATGAATGTAAATGGAAATGACACAAAATACATTGGAGGATCAGGATGGTTTTAAATAGTTGAATTTCCTAAGCATTTACTGAGCACATACTGTGTTCACAACATAAGGGTGATCCCTATGGGTATATTAAGATCAAAATGTCACACTGCAAAGGATTTGTAGAGCTCTAAGTGGCTCAGTGGTAAAGAATCTTCTCGCCAATGCAGGAGACATGGGTTTGATCAGTGAGTTGGGAAGATCCCCTGGAGGAGGAAATGGTAACCCACTCCAGTATTCTTGCCCGTGGAGAGAGGATCCTGGCAGGCTACAATATGCCTTGAGGTGACAAAAGCGAAGTGTAGGACAGGATTTAGTGACCAAACAACAGCAACAACAACCACTTACTCCCTGGTCTGCAGCACTTAGTTCAGCTTGTTGAGTTGCGGACACGACTGAAGCAACTTGGCAGCAGCAGCAGCGTCTGTATAAGAGGAGGCATTGGTTTTCTTTGTTTGCTTTGATTTAGAGCCAAGTCACTAACAAGCTTCTTTAATTTGCACACAACTTTTTATTTCCCCAGTTTACGTCTGAGGAAACTGAGAAACCAGTATAAAACATATCAGGTCAACATATAAATAAAACCCTGGAAAAAGGAAACTAGATCTGTAAGCAAAGTTTCTAGAGTTGGCCTAAGTTTAAATCAAGCCTCTCTCACTTATCAAAGAGCTAAGAAATCATTAATCGTTGTGCTTCTGTATCTTCTCAGGAAAATGGTTCAATGACATTTTCTGCCTCATGGAAATTATGTGAGGAATGAAGAGGAAACCTACTAAAGTGCTAAAGGCAGCAACTGGCACACAATGGGGATGAAATTCCCATTTGGACACCAGATTAGGGATGAAATTCCCATTTGGTCTCCCAGATACCATAGTTCATGCTGTTTCGAGGCATGATCAGAGCTTATAGTGAAAGTCTCTCAGTGGTGTCCAACTCCTTGTGACCCCATGGACTATACAGTCCCTGGAATTCTCCAGGCCAGAATACTGGAGTGGGTAGCCTTTCCCTTTTCCAGGTGATCTTCCCATCCCAGGGATCAAACCCAGGTCTCTCGCATTGCAGGAGGATTCTTTACCAGCTGAACCACAAGGGGAGTCCAAGAATATTGGAGTGGGTAGCCTATCCCTTCTCCAGTGGATCTTCCCAACCCAGAAATCGAACCAGAGTCTCCTGCATTGCAGGCAGGTTCTTTGCCAACTGAGCTATCAGGGAAACCCCAGAGCTTATAGGGCCTCATTAAATAAAATTACTCTTGGCATTTACTTTCAGTGCCTGACAAGACGTAAGTACTCAAGAAAACATACGTGTTTATTAAATAAATAGATGAAACTCTTACTTTTTTGAGACATAAGTGGAAAAATGCAAACACCTATTTGCACCCACTCTTTAAATTTTAATTTCTTCAGGTCACAATGACATTTAGATTCCACTTGTGAGCAAAACAGGAAATGCCGCTCTACTATTTTAATTCACCATTATTCGAATGAATTCCAATCAGCATTTTATAACCAGATCACAACTCTTGTTCATTAGCTTTGACTTTGACTTGAATCACTTTTAAATTGACTGAAAGGTCAGGAAACCTCTGAAAAAAAAGAAAAATTCTCACAACAAATAGGAAATGACTGACTTAACAAATCTGATATTCAGTGCCCAAATCAGTTTAAAGTAACAACATTAATTGGACCTTACTTTGCAGTATGGTCCAGTATGGTAGGTGTTAGGCTATTGTCTTTTTTTTTTTTCTTTTTGAAGCAGACTGGGGTAGTGGGTTGGGTGATTAAGAGACATAGAGGGAGAAAAAAGTGTGATGCATTTCAAAATAAAAAACTCCAAGTGTTCATAACCCCAAAATTTGTCAGTACTGATGGAGACAGGCTCAAAAATGTTTTATTAATGTATAAAATTATGAATTTTTATTAATGATATAAGTGATACATACATAATTTGTACATAAATTTTATTCTGACTTGAAACTACTAATGTACATACTTTCACTAGTCTTATGTCATAGACTGAACACTTTTCCCCAGAGTCCAGATTCCTGCTAGAGTTCTGCTTCTTCTTTCCTGTATAAGCCACACCCACAGTGAATCATCTATAATTTCCCGTATAAGTTTCTTTAAAGTGAATCTGAATGTAAAGACACTTTCAAAACAATGTGTGATTAGAATCTAATTAAACTTTTAAAATATTTTTTTCTGTAGTTTACAATTGTCTCATTAATACATCATTTGACATTTATATATTTTAATCAGCTTTCTTTTTATAAGTTATTCCAAGACACACAGCTTAGTTTTCACAGAAATGATAACTCTCAGGAGTCTTTCCTTATAGTTTCCTGTTAGATTTCTTTCTATTTTATTGGTTAGTGGGTTTGTTAGTCAGTTGATTGATTATCTTATTCATTTTCTGGAATTCTGTACAATAAACCCAAAGACCAAGAACTTGTTAGCTCAACTCTCAGAAGCTCTGAGGAATTTTGAGGAATCTAACTTAGCTTCAGAGAAACCAACCCAAAGAAGGTAAAGGTGCCCCTTGTCCAAATGATAGCTTCTTGGATGTACGTCTGGCCCTTATCATAAGCAGAATTTCTGTTAGTTTGTGTTTGTAAGACCAGATCCATGAGAAGACTGCTGTTTTGTTTTGTTTTTCAGATAACCTGCTCATTTATTCTCAAGATATACTCAACAACTCTCTGTCTCCTTGTGAGAATCTTGAAGCCCCAAATCTTGAACCTCCATCTGTCATCTAATGATCTATTTTTTATTCTCCTCTTCCCCTGATTACACTGGACTGCTTCTTTTATCCCTTCAGAAAACCCAGTGTGATTTGCTCATGTGATGTCGCCATATGAGTTTTAAATCTATTCGTAACTCTACTCTTATGCAAGTAGCTATGCATATTTATATTCCATTGATTTACATAAGGCTGAACTGCATTATTAAATAATTATAAAAACAAGTAAAACTGGGATAAACAGGCTGGAATAAGCACAACTGCCTCTTGATGTGCTTGGTCCCTCAGTCATGTCTGACTCTTTGAGACACCATGGCCTATAACCTGTCAGGCTCTTCTGCCCATGGAATTTTCCAGGCAAGAATACTGGAGTGGAGTTCCATTCCCTTCCTCAAGGAATCTTCCCCACTTAGGGATCAAACCTGCATCTCTTATGACTCCTGCATTGGCAGGCAAATTCTTCACCACTAGCACCACCAGGGAAGCCTTGCCCCTTGGTAGGCAGTCATTTTAAATGCTCTTGGGAGCCCAAGCTACTTGAAGGCAACAGAGAGAAGCCAGGGGTAAAACAAATTCAAGGTTACTACTTAGAGTGAGTTATATGAAGTTTCATGGAGGTGCAATTAGCTTTCTGAGGCTGCTATAACTGCCAGTAAGGTATTCTCACACTTGTGGAGGCCAGAAGTCTGAAATCAGGCTTCGGCAGGGTCATGGTTTCTCTGGAGGTTCTTGAGGAGAATCACTGCCTCCTTGCTTCTTTCAGCTTCTGGCTATGGGAAATGCTTGGCTTCTATGATTTATGGCATCATTCCAATCTCTGCTTCCATCTTCACATCCTCCTTCTCCGTATGTTTCAGATCTCCCTCTGCCTTTCTCTTACAAGGACACGAGTCTTTGGATTTAGAGCACACCTAGATAATCCAGGAAAATCTCATCTCAAGCCATCTAATGTCATGACATCTGCAAACACTCTTTTTCCAAATCACCAAAAGGTAGTATTCACAGGTTTCAGGGCATCCACATACTTTGGAGAGTTCTTCTTCAACCCAATGCAGAGGTCTACTATAAAAGGAGTATTCATACTGCTCTACTCATCTGTTTCAAACATTTCAGAGGCTTTCACCTTGTTTACTCCAGCTAATATGTATGTCACTACTTACTATTCTGACCACCTCCCACATTCTCTTTGTCACTCACAGCAGTCCCCTTTTTGGCACCAGGGACCAGTTTGGGGGAAGACAATTTTTTCAGACTGGGGGTGGAGTGGGGGTAGTTCCGGAATAATTCAAGCTCACTACATTGTGCACTTCATTTCTATTACTATTGCATCAGCTCCATTTCAGATCATCAGGCCTAGATCCTTGAGGTTGGGGACCCCGGACTCAACACACCAGCCACATCTACCTCCTTCCTGTCTTTACACATCATATTTGTCTCTACGTCAAGGACATCTGCCCTTGCTCTTCTTTCTACCTGAAATAGTCTTCCAAATATTTTCAGAGCTAGCTCCTTTTCAGCATGTTGGCCTCAGCTTAATTTAAGATCATCTCTCATGAGACCTTCTGTGATAGCTTTGTATCAGTCAGATACCAATAAGACACAGACAACACACTCAGAACAGAACAATTTGAGAATTTATTTTCGAGGAGACTATTTATAAACACATAGGTATAGGGAAACCCTAGTTATAGTACAGAGCAGTAATAGTTATCAGAAGCCAGAGTGGACAGCTGTGTAGAGTCCTAGAAACAGTAACATATAACCAAAGACAAAGCCAGCCCAAAGTCACCTTGCAGGGAGGGAGCAAAAATGAATAAATATTCAGACTTCATCTTCTTTCAGTCTCTCAGTTGAGTTCAGCTCAGTCTTCCAGTCATGTCTGACTCTTTGCAACCCCATGGACTGCAGCACGCCAGGCTTCCCTGTCCATCACTAACTCCTGGAGCTTGCTCAAACTCATGTCCATTGAGTCAGTAATGCCATCCAAATATCTCATCCTGTGTCATCCCCTTCTCCTCCTGCCTTCAAACTTTCCCAACATCAGGGTCTTTCAATCTCTATAGGATGCCAATTATCAAGAAGTCTTAGGACACCAAGCAATGTAGTCTTCCTGAGTCAACCTCTTTCCAAAGCCGAGAGTAGGATAAGGACAGGATGGGGTTGGGGAGTGGATGTGGAGGGGCTGGCAAATGACATCAGGTGCTTTCTGTTTTAGAGGATCATTATGCACTCTTGATCATTTTTCCTTGTATCCTTTCTTTCCATATCCTTTCTTCCATGGAGATTTTCCCTGGTGGCTTAGATGGTAAAGCGTCCGCCTGCAATGTGGGAGAACTGGGCTCGATCCCTGGGTTGGGAAGATCCCCTGGAGAAGGAAATGGTAACCCAATCCAGTATTCTTGCCTGGAGAATCCCAGGGAGAGAGGACCCTGATAGGCTACATGGGGTCGCAAAGAGTCAGACACGACTGAGCGACTTCACTTTCACTTTCATGCACTCTTGATCATTTTTCCTTGTATCCTTTCTTCTAAAACACTTATTCCTACATGAAAATATGCTGTCTTTCTCTTTGTCTGTCTTTCCCACTCCAATATGTAAGCTCCATGATGTCAAGGACTTCTCTGTATCCTTTGCTGTATCTCTATTGCTTAGAACATTGTGTGGTATGCATGAAATATTTGATAAATATTTTATAGTTGTTTAAATAAATCAATTCATATATATTTTAGTCAGTATTCTCCAGAGAAGCAGAACCAATGGAATGTGTATACAGAAATTTTAAGTAACTAGTTCACATTCCTATAGAAGCTAATAGTCCAAAATATCTGTGGTTCAACTTCAAAGGTCCTCTGTTAACAGAATTTTATCTTGCCAGAGATATCATAGTGGGGAGGGAAGGTCAGTCTTTTGTTTCATTCAAGTTTTCAACTGATTGGATAAGGCCCATGCACATTATGAAGGGCAATCTGTTTTACTCAAAGTCCACTGATTAAAATATTAAAGTCATTCAAAAAATACTCTCACCAAAATATCCTGAGTAATGTTTGACCACGTATCTGAGCACTGTGCCCAGCCAAGTTGACGTGTAGAGTTAATCATCAAAATGCCACATCACATTAACAAACAGCTAGTGTAGTAATATAGTGTTAGTTGCTTAGTTGTGTCTGACTCTTTGTGACACCATGGCCTTTAGCTTGCCAGACTCCTCTGTCCATGGAATTCTCCATGCAAGAATACAGCAATGGGTAGCCATTCCATTCTCCAAGAGATGTTCTGGACCCAGGGATTGAATCTGTGTCTCCTGCATTGCAGGCAGATTCTTTACCCTCTGAGCCACCAAGAAGCTAAGCTACTTTATTTTCAGATCCCTGATAAATATGTATAGCATGCCTTCTAATCCCAATTTTATACATGCAGCCTAACACTCAGATAAATGGCATATCCAGTGATAGCAATTTAATTACTTCAGAATCAGAACTACTTGTATATTTTTAATATTGATAGGAACATTTTGGAGTATTTGCTATGTGTTTATTACATGTTGTTATTGTTTAGTCACTAAGTCTTTTGTGAATGCTTAAACTGTAGACCTCCAGGCTCTTCTGTGCATGGGATTTTCCAGGCAAGACTGCTAGACTGGGTTACCATTTTCTACTCTAGAGGATCTTCCCAACCTAAGGATTGAACCCACAGCTCCTGATTGGGTCTCCTGCTCGGCAAGCAAATTCCTTGTAGCTGACATGCATTACCTCATATATTGATTCATCTCTTCCCTAGGTATTATAAGCATCTTTGCTTTCCAGATGTGGGAAATTAGGCTTAGCATGCATAAGTAGCCTGTGTGAGATATACTTTTTATTTGCTTCTTCTGCCTAAACATTTGTGCTCCATCCACCAATTATGGAATGAGTTATCTCAAGAAGTAGAACTTTTAAGTTTTTTTAATTTATAATTTAAGTTGCACTGAAGAAATGATACACAAAATTTACGGAAATTTACTTTTTCCTCTGTTACCATAACACTGGTTGAATTTGTTAATAAACTGAAGTTGAATTTGCTCACCCATCACACAGCAAAGCAATTTACTGACAGCAGTTGTGTTAAAGAGAAGTACAAGCATTTATTGAATGACCCAGAAAGGAGAACAAGAAGCTCATGCTCAGAAGGCCCAAATTCCCCAATAGCTTTCAGGGGGCATTTTTAAAGACAACATTGGAGGTGATGAATTGCAGGATTCAAGACTTTTTTCACACTGTTTGGTGGTAGGCAGCAGGTGGTATTTCAGGAATCTCTTACCATCAACCTTCTGGTTCCCATCAGTCTGGAGTCAATGTGTTTGTGTTCAGCATATGGTCACCATCATCCACCTGGGGAGGGAAGGGCCTTAGATCTTGAAGAACAACGCAGATACCCATCAAATTGCTGTGTATATCCCTTGAGGAGAAACTAGGACTCAGTTTTGTTGCTGGATTATTATCATTACATCCTCTGCTTAACTGCTTCTCCTTTGTTTTTGCATCCCCTCACTTCCCTAATTGATAACTGTAGGAGCCTGTTCATTGGAACTCAAGGAAGACTTAGGACACTAAAACACCAAACAAGAAACAGGGGTGACTTCCGTGGTGCTCCAATGGATAAGACTTCATTTTCTAATGCAAGGGATGCTGGTTCAATCCACTGTCTGGAAGCTAAGATCCCACACGCCGTGTGGCCAAAAAAACAGAACATAAAACAGAAGCAATATTGTAACAAATTCAATAAAAACTTAAAGAAAGAAAGAAAGAGGGAGACAGAGAAGCTTTTGTACCCAAGATTATCAAGAGTTTATTCTTGATAGGTTTCATTCTCTCTTTCTCTTTGATACTGTTACCCAGCAGGACCATATGGGGCCTTCCCAGGATAGGCCATCCCCCATATCTTCTGCTTTAGCTCCTCCCTGAAGTACCTAAATAATAATATTTGATGCACATTTCCTGAGTTGTTTTGCAGATTTAAATCATCATCCCCCAAAACAAATGGAAGATGTTAGCTACCTGATGACCATGAGCACATAGCCCCAGGCCTCCTCCTGGAGCCTACTGACTGATAATGTTTCTCTCTGCAATGCCACTCTGTTAACCTCACCAACAGGAAATCAGAGAATAGTGCACCAGTGGGTCACAGATGCGGTAACCCCTCCTCCCTTATCTTACTTTTAAAAGTGCTTTGTGGAAACCCATGAGGCAGGGAGGGGAGTTTGGGGCTGTTGAACCATAAGCCACCCATCTCCTTGCATTTGTTGTTGTTGTTTAGCCCTTAAGTTGTTTCCGACACTTTGCAACCCCATGGACAGTAGCTCGCCAGGCTCCTCTATCCATGGGATTTCCCAGGCAAGAATAATGGAGTGGGTTGCATTTTCTTCTCCAAGGGATCAAACCTGCTTCTTCTGCATTGGCAAGCGGAATCTGTAACGCTGAGCCTCCAGGGAAGCCTCTCCTTGCTTGGCCGTACTTTGATAAACTTTTCTCCACTCTGAACTCTGACATTTGAGTTTGGCCTCACTGTGTCTCAGGTACATAGACCTGGGTTAGCAATGCCCCTGGATGTTGAGGGGAGCAGGTGTGAGAGAAGAAAGGAAGTTTTGAATAGAGAAGTTAATCACAAACTCAGCTGAGGAACTCAGTTTTAGCAGGACTAGGTTTCAAACTGAATTTCTGGCCAGGTGAGGAATTCTCAGCTTTCTCTACGTAAGTGACTTTTATCAGAAAAATTTCTTAATACGCTCAGGTTTTTGAAACTCACACAGAAGAATATTGCCCTTTTTCCTACTGGTTAGGCTCCTGAAAAGGAGAATCCCCAACTCTCACTTGAGGAACCTGGCACTGTCTGATAAACCTCTAGGTATTCCTGAACAATGACTTAGATTGAGAAGCCAAACAATGCTAATGTGAATTGTAAAGCAGCCATAAAGAAGAAAGCGTACTACAGAAGAGTGAACTAGTCAATTTCAGCTGTACTGTTCTCACAAATAAAATCAATTTGCATTATAGCTTGCCTAGAGCTATAGGTTTAATATTGCCAAAGGCAGGAAGAACGCTAAAAACAAGCAAACGATAAAGACAGCAGTCAATGCATAGTCTTCTCCTTTGACTCAGAATGGTTGCCAAAAAATAAACAAATTGCAGACTATTAGTGTTTAAGGTGAGAAGAGCTTTATCGTGTACTTATTTATTATTTGCTTATACCAATACAGTATACTAATGCATATACATGGAATTTAGAAAGATGATAACGATAACCCTGTATGCGAGACAGCAAAAGAGACACAGATGTATTGAACAGTCTTTTGGACTCTGTGGGAGAAGGCGAGGGAGGGATGATTTGGGAGAATGTCCTTGAAACATGTATATTATCATATGTGAAATGAATTGCCAGTCCAGGTTCAATGCATGATACAGGGTTCTCGGGGCTGGTGCACTGGGATGACCCAGAGGGACGGGTTGGGGAGGGAGGTGGGAGGGGTGTTCAGGATGGGAACACATGTACACCCATGGTGGATTCAAGTCAATGTATGGCAAAACCAATGCAATATTGTAAAGTAAAATAATTAAATAAATAAATTTTAAAAATAATAATAAAGTAATGTATTTCCCAGTGACATTTGAGGCAAGTTATAGTGCAAGGATATATGGGAAAGATGATTAAACTCTCAGGAGCAAGGAATAAAAATACAGCTAAACAAGTGAATGAAAAGGAACCTTGTTCAGCCTCAGCATAGATTAAGAAATATTAGTGAAGAAATTTTAATTAAGAAATCTCTTAGGTTTATTCTTGAACTAATCTGCTTAGGCTGCCATATCAAAATGCCACAGATTGGGTGGCTTAAACCACAGAAATTTATTTCTCACAGTTGTGGAAGCTGGAAATCCCAGATTGAGGTCTGGGAAGGTTGGTTGATGGTAAAAGCTCTCTTCCTGGTTTGCAGAAGGCCACTTGCTCTCACATGGCCTTTCATCTAAGCTGGTAAAGTGAGATATCACTCTCTCTTTTGTTATGGGGTCACCAATTTAATAGAATTAATATGCCGTCCTTACAACCTCATGGGCTTCCCAAGTGGCTCAAGTGATAAAGAATCCACTTGCCAATGCAGGAGAAGCAGGAGACAGGAGACACGGGTTCAATCCCTGGGTCAGGAAGATCCCCTGGTGGAGGAAATGGCAACCCATTCCAGTATTCTTGCTTGAAAACTCACAAGGACAGAGGAGGCTGATGGGTTACAGTCCATGTGGTCGCAAAGAGTTGGATGTGACTGAGCACGTCCTTATAACCTTATTTAACCTTAAATATCTCATAAAGGCCTGCATGCCAAATACAGTCACCCTGGAGTTTAGGACTTTAACATGTATTTGGAGGGACACAATTCAGTCTGTAGCAACACTTGCTAACACTTAACTGTAAATATATATAATTTTTCTGAATCTTCTACTTGAAAATTCAGACTTAGACTTTCGAAGTCAGCTTTGTACTCTTAACACTGACTTTCCAACTCTGGGTTCTGGTACCCTTCACTGCATATCTGTGAATCTCTGTCTTATACCTTATATATTAGCTCATTATTTCTCCTTTTCAAGTGACTTAGTCTGCAGTAAATCATGAGATTCTGAGAGCAGGGACTGTCTTACATGTCTTGCACTCATTCACTCAGACAGTCACTTTGTTATTCACTCAGGCACAGCCTTCCACAACATGCCAGAAATTAGCCTCAAGTATAATCACCAAGTGTTTTATATTCCTGCCCTCATGATGCTTATGTTTTGGGAAGTAAGGATGGTGAGAGTAAATGACACTCAAGAAATATTAAAATAAAAAATAAGGTAAACATTTTTGCTCAGTAATTTCCAAGAAGTCATTAAATTAGTGACTGTAATAAAAAGTAATGGAAATTCTTGATAATATCAATAGATGACCTCTTTGATGTAAAATTACATTTTAGATGAAGTAAAAAATGACAAAGCAACTACCCTCACAAGGAGAAGTTCATGTTCCAAGAAGAAACAGCATGTACAACATCTTAACATGGACAATGATTTGATACATTGGAAAAAGTGACCAAAGGTCTAGGTGGCTAATTAAGTTTAAATAGGCAAAAACTGACACAGTAAAAGTGGAGAAGTAATTAAGGACCAAGTCACAAACAACACACGACACAGAGTTTGGTTTATAAAAGGAGCTTATAAGCACAGAGTAAATTAACAAAAATGTGCAAAGTGAGGGGTCAGTGTGGCCCAAAGAAGGGTGATTTGGTGATGCAATAAAATGCCCCTACCAAATATCCCAGGGCAGATCTCAATGTCTACATAATGGAAGAAGGAAGCCCAGCATCATCCAGGGCCCAGGACATAGAAAGTTATATGTCTTCAGTCACTCAGTTGTGTCTGGCTCTTTGCAACCCCATGGACGGTAGCTCGCTGGACTCCCCTGTCCATGGAACTTTCCAGGCAAGAATACTGGAGCAGGTTGCCATTTCCTTCTCAAGGGGATCTTCTCGACCCAGGGATTGAACCCTGTTTTCCCTAGCATCTCCGGCATTGACAGATGGGTTCTTTACCACTGTGCCACCTGGGAAGATCCCAGGACAAAGGAGGCATTCAACAATGTCAATCATTCTTCCTTCTTCCCTGACTCAGCCACATACTCTATCCTCTGTCCATTCTTACCATTCAGAGATAGATAGTGTATTTCTCTATGAATGCAATTCTTGGTAGAAGACAAAAAGTGTTTATTATGGTTTGCTATCCTTTAAAAAAAATTAACACGTAAACCTTATCAGGCCCTCCTGTCAATTTAATTAAACTAATAAGCACTGAATTCCCATTAGGTGCAAAAGACATTGCTATCTGCTACAGATGTAAAGCTGCACAAGCCACTGCTTCTGTTCTCAAGAAATTGATCATACAACCCATCTCCAATTCCAAGCAAAAATTCTACTTCCAATAAGTATACAAATGCAAATGTCCAATAAAGACCTGTCAAGTGGCAACTGAATAAATGGGTGTATACACTGGAAAAGACTGATGCTGGGAAACATTGAAGGCAGGAGGAGAAGGGGACGGTAGAGGATGAGTTGGCTGGATGACATCACTGACTCAATGGACATGAGTTTGAGCAAGCTCCAGGAGTTGATGATGGATAGGGAAGCCTGGCATGCTTCCAGTCCATGGGGTCTCAAAGAATTGGACATGACTAAATGACTGAGCTGACTGATATGGCAATTTGGAGATATAATAGAACAGACCCCTGCCAAATATCTTAGAACAGATCTCAATGTCTGACTCAAGGAAGGTTTCTACTAAATCTTAGAGGAGAGAATAACATATAAACTATATACCTCAACCGTCTCCCCATACCCAATCATAGGGCCATGTTAGTACAGTATATGTGCTCATAACTTCTAATTATTCAATTTTTAAATTATGTGCCTGGATCAATTTTCTTTTTCAAAAATTGCATATAAGAATTGAGGTGGACTAATGGTGCTGATTATTGAATGATAGCTCTATGAGACAAATAACAATTGATATCATTTAATTTATCACACAAGCAGTAAATCAAAGCACACTGACCAGAAGCACAATGTATTCGATTTCTTCACTGAGACTCAATAACTCAAAAAATAATGGCATTGATAGACATTTTCTTTTAGTATGCATGAAGAACGCTGGGATTTTAGGATTCCCCTCTGCAAAGTCTATTTAACAGACAGATGTGTTCACATAGCGATCATTTTGCCAACATTAACAGTTCCAACAGCATTTTTTGGACAGCAGGTTTTGGCAGTGCTTGGTTTAGACCAAGTAAGTACTCTATAATGTTTATACATTATAAAATAAGCGTGTTTCTCAGGGACATAAACCTGGACTGCAAGATGTTATTTTTTATTTGTTGATAGAGAAATCAACACTGTAATTAGTTCGATCTGGTAGAGCCGTGTCAGCTGGCTCACCTGCCCCCACAAAACTGGTTGCAAGAATCTCTCTCCTAGTCAGATCCTGTTCTTGTTCATTACTTCCTTTCAGTCAAGCAGAGACAGAAGTCAGGAGTCCTTAACCTCCAACCAGTGTGTGCTATCAATATGCTGGCTATGCTTTGGAGGGATAGTTTAGAACTAGAAAGATCTATCCCTTTCCTTTTGAAGTCCCTGAGAGACTGCAGATCTCTATTAAATGCTTTATCTTCTTTCATCCTCCCAACAGCCACTAGTGTTAGACTGAACACAAAAACTCATGCTATTTTACAGATGAGAATGACGGTCTGAGTGGCCTTGTAACTAGGAACTAGTAGATTGATCCAGAGGGGTTACAGAATGGATTTTGAAAATATTTTCACACACTTCACTCTTGGCAGCATCAATTCTTTATTTCCCCGATTGCACAGCTTCAAGCAGAGATCTGTTTTTTTTCCTTCTGATAGACGACCTCTCTGCCATCTCCTAATTATAAAAACTTCACATGATCCCATTTCAAAGTCTGCAAACTGTTGTCATTTTTTAAACCCCGTGGCTGAGATTATCATAGAAACCTTCATGAGCAGTGAGGAAAGAAACTATTGAAATGAGAAAAATAGAGAGAAAAATTAAAGTGAAAAAAGCCTCTTATATCAGCAACCCCAGAAATATGCTTCAGTTATTACACAAAAGAAGAGGCAGTCTGCTGTTGGCACAGAAGGATATGGGAGGGATAGTAAGGCAATCAGTAAAGAAGAAATATTGGAATTTCCAGGACTGTTGGCTACACATGCCTTTAAAATTTTAAGGGAAAAATTCTTCTTTCTCTTTTGTAAGAGGTAATATCATTGAAATATCTTTATAGAATGTACATATGTTTTAATTTTAAAAATAGTTTCCAAAAATGATTTATTTTTTTAAATTTTATTTTATTTTTTAAACTTTACAATATTGTATTAGTTTTGCCAAATATCGAAATGAATCCACCACAGGTATACCTGTGTTCCCCATCCTGAACCCTCCTCCCTCCTCCCTCCCCACACCCTCCCTCTGGATCATCCCAGTGCACCAGCCCCAAGCATCCAGTATCGTGCGTCGAACCTGGACTGGCATCTCGTTTCATACATGATATTATACATGTTTCACTGCTATTCTCCCAAATCTCCCCACCCTCTCCCTCTCCCACAGAGTCGGTAAGACTGATCTATACATCAGTGTCTCTTTTGCTGTCTCGTACACAGGGTTATTGTTACCATCTTTCTAAATTCCATATATATGCGTTAGTATACTGTATTGGTGTTTTTCTTTCTGGCTTACTTCACTCTGCATAATAGGTTCCAGTTTCATCCATCTCATTAGAACTGATTCAAATGTATTCTTTTTAATGGCTGAGTAATACTCCATTGTGTATATGTACCACAGCTTTCTTATTCATTCATCTGCTGATGGACATCTAGGTTGCTTCCATGTCCTGGCTATTATAAACAGTGCTGCGATGAACACTGGGGTACACGTGTCTCTTTCCCTTCTGGTTTCCTCAATGTGTATGCCCAGCAGTGGGATTGCTGGATCATAAGGCAGTTCTATTTCCAGTTTTTTAAGGAATCTCCACACTGTTCTCCATAGTGGCTGTACTAGTTTGCATTCCCACCAACAGTGTAAGAGGGTTCCCTTTTCTCCACACCCTCTCCAGCATTTATTGCTTGTAGACTTTTGGATTACAGCCATTCTGACTGGTGTGAATGGTACCTCACAGTGGTTTTGATTTGCATTTCTCTGATAACGAGTGATGTTGAGCATCTTTTCATGTGTTTGTTAGCCATCTGTATGTCTTCTTTGGAGAAATGTCTATTTAGTTCTTTGGCCCATTTTTTGATAGGGTCATTTATTTTTCTGGAGTTGAGCTGTAGGAGTTGCTTGTATATTTTTGAGATTAGTTGTTTGTCGGTTGCTTCATTTGCTATTATTTTCTCCCATTCTGAAGGCTGCCTTTTCACCTTGCTAATAGTTTCCTTTGATGTGCAGAAGCTTTTAAGTTTAATTAGGTCCCATTTGTTTATTTTTGCTTTTATTTCCAATATTCTGGGAGGTGGGTCATAGAGGATCCTGCTGTGATGTATGTCAGAGAGTGTTTTGCCTATGTTCTCCTCTAGGAGTTTTATAGTTTCTGGTCTTACATTGAGATCTTTAATCCATTTTGAGTTTATTTTTGTGTATGGTGTTAGAAAGTGTTCATGGATTGGAAGAATCAATATAGTGAAAATGAGTATACTACTCAAAGCAATTTATAGATTCAATGCAATCCCTATCAAGCTACCAACGGTATTCTTCACAGAGCTAGGACAAATAATTTCACAATTTGTATGGAAATACCAAAAACCTCGAATAGCCAAAGCTATCTTGAGAAAGAAGAATGGAACTGGAGGAATCAACCTACTTGACTTCAGGCTCTATTACAAAGCCACAGTTATCAAGACAGTATGGTACTGGCACAAAGACAGAAATATTGATCAATGGAACAAAATAGAAAGCCCAGAGATAAATCCACGCACATATGGACACCTTATCTTTGACAAAGGAGGCAAGAATATACAATGGATTAAAGAGAATCTCTTTAACAAGTGGTGCTGGGAAAACTGGTCAACCACTTGTAAAAGAATGAAACTAGAACACTTTCTAACACCAAAAATGATTTAAAGGGAAGAAAGTGATTACTTATATTTCCATCTTCCAAACATAGTTGTTTTCATGTCCATATATCTTCAGTCTCTGGGTGGGGAAGATCCGATGGAGAAGGAAATGGTAACCCACTCCAGTATTCTTGCCTGGAGAATTCCATGGACAGAGGAGTTTGGAGGGCTACAGTCCATGGGGTCGCAAAGAGTTAGATATGACTGAGTACACACTTATCATCAATCATTACACATTGTTTAAAACAACATTCTTCAAAATGGTCATAGAATATTTGCACAATCTATGCTTCAGAAAGTTCAATTAAATAATAAAAGAAGTTGTTCATTGGGTCTCAATCAGATTCACTTACTTTACAACTGACCCAATTTATTTCCATGGTGGAGAACAAATGAAATTTCTTATATTGGAAAGGAGGGAAGGAGAATGAGTAGCAACTGGCTTTCTATCAAGGTGGCTGCTGGGGAATTATCCACTGGGCCTAGGAGGAAACTACACAATTCTGAGTGCTTACCATGAGGCAGAAATTGTTCAAGTAGATATACATCTTCCTGAAACCGTAAGTCATGCACCACTCTTGTGACCCCGTTGACTGTAGCCCATTAGACTCCTCTGTCCATGGGATTTCCAGGCAAGAATACTGGAGTGAGTTGCCATTTCCTTTTCCAGGGGATTTTTCCCACCCAGGGATTGAGCCTGGGTCTCCTGCATTGTAGCAGATTCTTTACCATCTGAGTTACCAGGAGCCCAGCATGTATGCATAATTTTATGTACTATTGAACAGATATGTACCATTAGCCCCATTTAGTTAGACTATATTTTGAGTGATTCATAATGACAAATATTTCATTTATGAAAATATACTCTGAAAACTAACTTATTGTAGGATGAAGAGCTTGATTTGAGGGACCATGAGACTCTTAGTCCCTTGGGAGGATACGCTGTTCTAGAAAAGCAAACCCAAGAAAAAACACACCAACGACAGCCTCATCATTGTTGTTCTGTCTGGTATATGATTCTCAACCGGTCTGTAGGTCTATCCTTGAGCGGAACAAGTCTTGCATCTTAAGGCATTATCTGCTTCCCGCAACTCCCCACACATTGCCAAGGGCTTCCTCAAAATTTTCTGAGTCCTCTTTGACCTTCTAGAGATGGCAGTGCCTGGCCTGCCATGAGCCTGAACCAGACCTGGGTGGTTTCTCCCCCTTGGGTGTTCTCTGACTTGCTAGCCTTCCCAAGGATATGATCACTGCACCCAGGACTGCCAGCCCTCATGCTTCCAGGGTTGCCTGAGGCTGGGGCTCGGGTTCTTGGAGGAAGGCTGATGAGGGGCCTTAAGGTACCAATGCTGAATTTTTCTCATGGAATCCCAACACAGTGGGTCATCATAGGAGCTGATGATAATCTTCTCACAAATCCCAAGGAATTCAACAAAAAGAAAAAATTCACACACAAAGTACACAGAAGACTAAAAAATGTAATATCTATCAAATGCTTGTATCTTAATGCAAGTCAAGAACAAATGTAATGAAATAAGCAGAAGTGTTGTACAAAAAAAGAGAAAATATACTTTTCAAAAAACTAAATGAATAAAATTCAAAGAAAAAATAGCAAAGAAGTGCTGCAACTATATTAAAAAATTTTTATTTTTAATGAAATAATAGCTGTGTACATCAATTTTAAAGGGGAAAGCAACACATTAGTGGACAAATAGTAAAGATCACAAAGATTTCATAAAATAGTAAATGTCAATGATGATAATAGTGAACACTACAAATGTATTCAAAGATGTCAAGGTAAAAGTAGATATGTTAGTTTCTCAAGTTGCAAATATTGGAAAAATGAAAATAGGGCTGGCAAGAGTGTGGGAAATATATATGTTTGAAGACACCTATACCAATATTATTTGCAGAACAAAAACCTTAAAGTAATATAAATGCTGAAAAAATATGAAAATTATTGATGAAAGTATTTTCACATGTTGATATTATGCAGCCTTTAAAAAAGGTGTTTACAGTAACCTGTCCTTCATGTGATTTTTATCTATTTTAAGTGTATGTTAGGTGATTGATACAGAATACAGTTTTGAAAAACATGTATAGATTTTAGACAGAAATACTCTAGAATATATTTTTAAATGAATGCTTTTATATCATGTGTTCTTAAACTTAAGTGCAGCTAAGAAACTTGTCTAAAGTGCAGATTCATGGTCTACAGTCCTGAAAGTTCTAATTCAATGTGTCTAAAGAGGCAATGCAGGAAGAATCTGAATTATTTTTTCTTTTGACACCCAGATACCACTTTTTCCATTTTTATTGACATATAATTGAACTTCAGCACTGTATATAAGTGTACGGTACACAGCATAATGACTTGACTTACACATATTGTACATAAATATTGATATATACACATATGCTGCTGCTGCTAAGGCGCTTCAGTTGTGTCTGACTCTGTGCGACCCCATAGACGGCAGCCCACCAGGCTCCCCCATCCCTGGGATTCTCCAGGCAAGAACACTGGAGTGGGTTGCCATTTCCTTCTCCAATGCATTAAAGTAAAAAGCGAAAGTGAAGTCACTCAGTCATGTCCGACTCTTAGCGACCCCATGGACTGCAGCCCACCAGGCTCCTCCGTCCATGGGATTTTCCAGACAAGAGTACTGGAGTGGAGTGCCATCGCCTTCTCATATACATACATATATATATATATATATATATATATATATATACACACACACACATATATATATATGTATATGTATATATAGTTTCCCAGATGCAACAGTGGTGAAGAATCCTCCTGCCAATGCAGGAGACATAAGAGAGGAAACTTTGATCTCTGGGTCAGGAAGATCCCCTGGAGTAGGAAATGGCAACCCACTCCAATATTCTTGTCTGTAGAATCCCATAGACAGAGGAGCCTAGTGGGCTACAGTCCATCAGGTCACAAAGAATTGAACACAACTGAGCACACACACACATATATTGCAAAATTGTTACCAAAATAAGTTTAGCTTACATTCATTACCTCATCATCTCTCAAAATTGTTTTTCTCCTTATGATGAGAACTCTTGGTATCTACTCTCTGAACACTTTTAAATATTTCATGGAGCAGAGCTGACTGTATTTCATCATGTCCTCAGTACTTATCTAATTGTGACTGGAAGTTTGTACCTTTTGACCACATTCATACAATTCCCCCACCCTCCATCCCCTATCATAACCACAAATCTGATTATATTTCCTATGAATATTTGTTTGTTCATCTTTTATTTTCCATATATAAATAAGATTATATGATATTTTCCTTTCTCTCTCTGATTTATTTCACTTAGAATAATGCCCTCAAGTTTCATCCATGTTGTTATAAAAATAGTTGTCATGTCTTGGTTATTGTAAATAATGCTGCTAATGAACACTGAGGTGCAGATATGTCTTCGACATGGTGTGTATGTCTCTTCTGGATGTTTTACCTGAAGTAGAATCGCTACATCATGTGGAATAGTGGTTATACCAATTTACAATTCCACCAACAGTTGCCAAGTGCTCCCTTTTCTCATATCCTCTAGCATATCCACTAGCGTTTGTATCTTTCGTCTTTTTGATGATGGTATTCTAACATGTGTAGGCTGCTGTCTCACTGTGATTTTCATTTTCATTTTCTAAATGGTTAACTATTTTGAACATTTTTCATGTACCTTTTGGCCATGTCTATACTTTCTTTGGAAAATGCATAGTTTAAATTTATTATTATTATTTATTTTGGCTATTGGTATAATAAATAAAATATTTGGTATATTTTTTCAATATTAATTCCTTATGAGACATATGGTTTGAGAATATATTTTCTCTCCGTTGTTAGATTGTCTTTTCATTTTGTCGATTGTTTCCTTTGCTGTGAAGAATCTCTCAGTTTGATACAGTCCCTCTTGTTTATTTTTGATTTAGTTGCTTATGTTTTATATGTCATATCCAAAAAATCATTACCATGACCCATGTCAGGGATCATTTTTTCTGTATTTTCTTCTAAGAGTTTTATGGTTTCTGGCCTTACAGTTAAGTCTTTACTTTCTCTTCAGTTAATTTTTGTGAGTGATGTAAAATAAGGCTCTAGTTTCATCTTTTAATATATGAATATCCAATTTCTCAACACCATTTACTGAAAAGACTATCTTTTCTCATGCTGTATTCTTGGCTCCCACATCAAATATTAGTTGCCTATATATGCATGGGTTTATTTCTGGGTTCGCAGTCCTGTTCCATCGGTTCACACTGATTTGGCAGTCGTGCAATGTTTTTTTTATGCAATGTTAAGTGATAGACATAGGATTTAGTTTCGAAAAATCATACATAAAAGAGCTTAGATGGAAATGCTCCAAAATATATTTTTAAATGGATAATTTTATATAAAATATTCTTAAACTTAAGTTCAGCTAAGGAAATTGTCTCAAGTATAGATTCCTAAATTTTCTGAATCAATGACTTTGAAAAGGGGTTCAGGATGAATCTAAATTTTTTACACAAAACCCCAGTTCCTTGCATGCAAGTGATCTGCAGACTACACATGGAGTACACTACCTCAGTTAGTAGGATTATGGATGCAAATAGACATAAACACATACAAAAAGATGCAGAATATATTTAAACATGCATAATCAGAAGTATACAATAAACAATGCATATATGTGTGTGTGTGTATATATATAATTGCATGTATGCAGTCATTAGGCTTGCTTTTATTCTAAACTCTGTTTTCCAATATGAAGGGCACTTCTTATAATCTGTATTTCTGTTCTAATTTTGAAAGAATTTGTAGGACACAATAGTCACTAAAGATCATTTTTGGTATCTTCAGTTTATGTCTTCCTGAAGTTTTCTCTTTAACTAGGAAAACAAATAGTGCAAGACTGATAAAGGGTTGCAAGTGTCAAGTTTTGCCATAACTATGTGCTGTGCTGTGCTGTGCTGTGTGCTGTCCGACTCTTTGCAACCCCATGGACTGTAGCCCGCCAGACTCATAATTATATATTATATATATATACACACATACACACAAATCTGGCATAGTGTTATAAATTAGATGTTCTTTTAATAAGAGAATAGTAGCAATTCCCTATTTACAAATAATGTATCCTTGGAATAAAAGACAGTCCTTTAAGTTTAACACATTTTGCTTCATAAGAAACACTGAATTGTAAGAATCTACAAAGAATAGAAATACATACACGTAAAACTGATTCACTTTGCTTTGCCCCCGAAACTAAACTAATGCACCATTGTAAACCAACCGTAGTCCAATCAAATGATTAAGAATAAATAAAAATTGTTAAATAGCTTAAAATTTTAGTTTAAAAATACATTGCATTAAATTTTTATTTTTTTAATGACCAATGACAACTTTATCACAAATCTGTGCCAGAATTTAATGATACTTGGGGACATCATTTATAAGTACAGGAGACAG
Organism: Bos javanicus; assembly: GCF_032452875.1. Classification (NCBI taxonomy): domain Eukaryota; kingdom Metazoa; phylum Chordata; class Mammalia; order Artiodactyla; family Bovidae; genus Bos; species Bos javanicus. The sequence continues at coordinate 108,132,257 of NC_083873.1, forward strand.
TCATGGAAACAGGTAAAAGATACGTACTATAAGGCTAGATTTTACTAACAGGTAGAAAAATAAGAAAAAAATAGTTTAAAAAATAATTAGTGCTTGTCTTTGAGAAGAATGCTAATTATAAAAAAAGGTTTGCCTTCTCAAAAAGTAGTCTCCACTTCAAAGAAAAGTCCCACCGAAGGCTGTATAATGGACTCTGAGAAGCGTGAGAGAAAAGCAATGTTTACCAACTGCCCACCAGGTGAGATGCAGTATTAGATCCTGTGTATTTATAATCTCCACAAATGCTAAGAGAAACAGATGAACTCACCAAAGGTAACACAGCATGTATGTGGAAAACACAGTCATTTAAACACCCAGGCCCACCTGCCTGTGTTATTGCTTAATTTGCTTCTTTTTGTTGCAATGAAAACATGGCTGGGAGGTTGAACAGGATCCTCACAAAGACACTAAACAACAATGATTGACTAATCAACTAATTAATATTTAATAAATTGAAGATATACATGTGAATATTTCTTCTCAATCCATCTATGTACTTCTGGTTAGTGTATTCAGTTTATCTCTACTTATACTTCAATACAATATCTTGAACACAGATGTCCTTATGCACAAATGAAATTGAATTATCCCTTTATCTAAATAATGCACCCTAATTAGCTAACACATTTATATTAAAACTAAAATGTCCATGTAAACTCAAACGGGTTTTGTTGTTGGATATCAATCAATATCAATGACACTGATAATTTTATCAATCTCTCTAGTGCTAATAATTCTAAGTTTTACTACACTTTTCTGAGGTAAAATCACATCTTATGCAAAAGTAGGAATTAAAGAACCTAAAGAAAAGAGGTTGGTCATAACTTTCCTTCCAAGGAGTAAACATCTTTTAATTTCATGGCTGCAATCACCATCTGCAGTGATTTTGGAGCCCCCAAAAATAAAGTCTGACACTGTTTCTCCATCTATTTCCCATGAAGTGATGGGACCAGATGCCATGAGCTTAGTTTTCTGAATGTTTAGCTTTAAGCCAACTTTTTCACTCTCCACTTTCACTTTCATCAAGAGGCTTTTGAGTTCCTATTCACTTTCTGCCATAAGGGTGGTGTCATCTGCATATCTGAGGTTATTGATATTTCTCCTGGCAATCTGGATTCCAGCTTGTGCTTCTTCCAGCCCAGTGTATCTCATGATGTATTCTGCATATACGTTAAATAAGCAGGGTGACAATAAACAGCCTTGACATACTCCTTTTCCTATTAGAACCAGTCTGTTGCTCCATGTCCAGTTCTAACCGTTGCTTCCTGGCCTACAAATAGGTTTCTCAAGAGGCAGGTCAGGTGGTCTGATATTCCCGTCTCTTTCAGAATTTTCCACAGTTTATTGTGATCCACACAGTCAAAGCTTTGGCATAGTCAATAAAGCAGAAATAGATGTTTTTCTGGAATTCTCTTGCTTTTTCAATGATCCAGCGGATGTTGGCAATTTGATCGCTGGTTCCTCTGCCTTTCTTAAAACCAGCTTGAACATCTAGAAGTTCACAGTTCATGTATTGCTGAAACCTGGCTTGGAGAATTTTGAGCATTACTTTACTAGCGTGTGAGATGAGTGCAATTGTGCAGTAGTTTGAGCATTCTTTGGCGTAGCCTTTCTTTGGGATTGGAATGGAAACTGACCTTTTCCATTCCTGTGGCCACTGCTGAGTCTTCCAAATTTGCTGGAATATTAAGTGCAGCACTTTTACAGCATCATCTTTGAGGATTTGAAATAGTTCAGCTGGAATTCCATCACCTCCACTAGCTTTGTTCGTAGCGATGCTTTCTAAGGCCCACTTGACTTCACATTCTAGGATGTCTGGCTCTAGGTGAGTGATCACACCATTTTGATTATCTTGATCATGAAGATCTTTTTTTGTACAGTTCTTCTCTGTATTCTTGCCACCTCTTCTTAATATCTTCTGCTTCTGTTAGGTCCATACCATTTCTGTCCTTTATCGAGCCCATCTTTGCATGAAATGTTCCCTTGGTATCTCTAATTTTCTTGAAGAGAGCTTTAGTCTTTCCCATTCTGTTGTTTTCCTCTATTTCTTTGCATTGATCCCTGAGGAAGGCTTTCTTATCTCTTCTTGCTATTCTTTGGAACTTTCCATTCAGATGCTTATATCTTTCCTTTTCTCCTTTGCTTTTCGCTTCTCTTCTTTTCACAGCTATTTGTAAGGCCTCCCCAGACAGCCATTTTTTTTTTTTTTTTTTGCATTTCTTTTCCATGGGATGGTCTTGATCCCTGTCTCCTGTACAATGTCACGGAACTCATTCCATAGTTCATCAGGCACTCTATCTATCAGATCTAGGCCCTTAAATCTATTTCCCACTTCCACTGTATAATCATAAAGGATTTGATTTAGGTCATACCTGAATGGTCTAGTGGTTTTCCCTACTTTCTTCAATTTAAGTCTGAATTTGGCAATAAGGAGTTCATGATCTGAGCCATAGTTAGCTCCTGGTCTTGTTTTTGCTGACTGTATAGAGCTTCTCCATCTTTGGCTGCAAAGAATATAATCAGTCTGATTTCGGTGTTGACCATCTGGTGATGTCTATGTGTAGAATCTTCTCTTGTGTTGTTGGAAGAGGGTGTTTGCTATGACCAGTGTGTTCTCTTGGCAAGACTCTATTAGCCTTTGCCCTGCTTCATTCTGTATTCCAAGGCTAATTTGCCTATTACTCCAGGTGTTTCTTGACTTCTTACTTTTGCATTCCAGTCTGCTGTAATGAAAAGGACATCGTTTTTGGGTGTTAGTTCTACAAGGTCTTGTAGGTCTTCATAGAACCATTCAACTTCAGCTTCTTTAGTGTTACTGGTTGGGGCATAGACTTGGATTACTGTGATATTGAATGGTTTGCCTTGGAAACGAACAGAGATCATTCTGTAGTTTTTGAGATTGCATCCAAGTACTGAATTTCAGACTCTTTTGTTGACCATGATGGCTACTCCATTTCTTCTAAGTTATGACCAACCTAGATAGCATATTGAAAAGCAGAGACATTACTTTGCCAACAAAGGTTCGTCTAGTCAAGGCTATGGTTTTTCCAGTGGCCATGTATGAATGTGAGAGTTGGACTGTGAAGAAGGCTGAGCGCCAAAGAATTGATGCTTTTGAACTGTGGTGTTGGAGAAGACTCTAGAGAGTCCCTTGGACTGCAAGGAGATCCAACCAGTTCATTCTGAAGGAGATCAGCCCTGGGATTTCTTTGGAAGGAATGATGCTGAAGCTGAAACTCCAGTACTTTGGCCACCTCATGCAAAGAGTTGACTCATTGGAAAAGACTCTGATGCTGGAAGGAATTGGGGGCAGGAGGAGAAGGGGACGACAGAGGATGAGATGGCTGGATGGCATCACTGACTCGATGGACGTGAGTCTGAGTGAACCTCGGGTGTTAGTGATGGACAGGGAGGCCTGGCGTGCTGCGATTCATGGGGTCGCAAAGAGTCGGACATGACTGAGTGACTGAACTGAACTGAAACAGATGTTTTACAGTGCCTTGGTTCTCTTACATGCAAGGGCATAGGAAACTCAAGAGAGAAAGATAAATGTATAAGTCATTTATAAGTGATTTAATAGACAGAATCTTTCAGGCATCAAAATAGGTTATTTGTTTTAAATTTGGACAATTTTTACTTTTTTGACCATTTAATTAGGTCTTCTTAAGAAGAAATATTTTTCATGTTGATGTATGCCAAAACCAATACAATATTGTAAAGTTAAAAATAAAATAAATGATTACCTTAAAAAAAAGAAGAAATATTTTGCAGAAATATAGATGTGTTCCAGTTTAGAAATGGACACTGATTTGAATGTGGGCTACTGTAAATTAGGTATACAGAGAGACCTAATTTAATAAAGTTATTAACATGAGTAGAAATGTGCTAGTGTTCACTATTATGGTATTGGTTTATATTAGAGATGCGTTAAACAGTATCTAAAATTGTAGCATATGATAATTGTATAAAGATCAATTAGGCTAATTCTTATATTAAAAAATAAATAAATAAAGGTAGAGAGAGCAAGCTTCAGAATATAGTAGCTAAGGTTATTGACTAAGACCACACAGCTATCTAGTAGATAAACTAAATTGTGAGCAGCGGTTTCCTGAGCTCTAATGTAGCACTCTTTCCACAAGCCTGCCAGTTGTTCCAAAGTCTAATTCATATTTCAAATTCATTCTTCTTATAAATTTGGGTTGTTTTGTTTATTTTCTCTCTCTCATTTCCTTTTTTATTCATTCTTGAGTTGGTCACTTACATATTGAAGGGGTTATAAAATAAATAATTATTCAGTCTTGTATGAAACACAGAGCAATCATGTTCCATAGATGTTATGTTCAAACTCTTAATAAAAATCGAGCCTATAAGACAACTTTTCCCTCCCTTCTTCTGTCTTCAATCACTTGTCCTTGCTGGCCTTGCATTTACACTAGATTCAGTTTTGCAGGATCTAGAGGATATTGTCTGATGTCTCCTCCATCCTGCCCTAGTCCTTCCCCGGTGTCTGCTTCAGGTCCATTTTATCCCTTCTTCAGGACACCTTTGCCCATGTCGGCTCAGTGGCGATGCCTCACAATGTTTGATCATACTCCATACCTGAATTAACTATGATATGACGGTGCCCTGGGTTCCTTCAAATTCTTGTCCTCTCCACCAATCTTATAGGAAAAAATTTGGCTACTGCCTATGACTGGTCTGATTAGATTAATCTGGACATTAATATTAGTAAGTGTTAAGAAGCCTTAATTGCCCAACATATAAGTTGAGGTTTCAGTCTAGCCTTTCAGAGCAATGAAGGTAATAACTTCTTCCCATCTGTTAAATGCATTGCCTTACTTCTAAGTTGGTTTAGAACCCAAGGAAAGAAGATGGATGCTCTTCATTGTTTTGTTTGTTTCCTCAACCCAAAACAACATCAGGAATATTCTTAGGCATTTCATCTGTATTTCCAGATTATAACAATTTATTTTCCCATCTTCGATAGCAAAGGAAAACCTATATTATAGCACTGTATCTATTCAGTTATCTCACTTGAAAGCCCTTTACTAATTAGACAGACAAAATAATATGCAATGTACTTATCAATCTTTATTACTTGTCAGTATTCTATCATGCCTTGAATTTTAAGGAGCCTTTTTATGGTGAAAGCTCCAGTTGTATATATCTAATCAAAGGTCATGCTATGCATTGTCTGTTTCAAAAGAAGTTCCCCAAATTGTGACCTGCACTATCTAGAACTCAAATATATTTTTGCATTACCTGTTCGGATTTCATCCTTCCCAGTAGACACACTTTGTAAATAATTCATAGAACGTGTTTACAGTTTTCTGCCAATTAATAATGCAATAACTATAGCACAAAAATATCGCCAGTAAGTGATTTAGAGGTGATGGATCATTATAGGATAACTAGGTGCACATAAAACACATGTAGAAATTTCAAACAAAAGTAAACTCTGGGGAATGTGAGTGCAAAATCACATCTGGGTAGTTTCTAATTTATCATACAAAAAATAAAAAAGTGGTAACTTATAGACATATTATATTTCAATTTTTGAACTTCATAAATATGTTTATACCTGACATTCGTCAGTTACACTATATTGAACATTTTCCCAAGAGAAGTAAAAGCGATCCTCATAATTTGAGAATTGTAAGAAAATTATCCAATTTCAGAAAAAGAGATTTGAAAGTAGCCCATAATAACAAGAAAACAAAATTTAAGACTCATTGTTTCAAAACTGGACTCACAAAGAATATAACCACAGAACATTAGAAATTGTTAGATTTTTAGTCCCCATTTGAACTTTTACTTCCCTTATTTTGTTAAGTGAGCCCATATATGATCTGAGTGGTTTTACATCTCATATGTAAAATCATTGCCTATCCATTTGTAATTTCTAGCCAGTAGACTTCATGACCAATGATAAAGGGTTGTATGGACACTGAAACAGGGTAAAGAGACATTGGACCAACTGTAATATATTGCTTCCCTGTTGGCTAGTGGTAAAGAACCTGCCTGCCAATGTAGGAGACTTGGGTTCAATCCCTGGGTCAGAAAGATCCCCTGGAGAAGGAAATGGCAGCCCACTCTAATATTCTTGTCTGAAAAATCCCATGGACAGAGGAGCCTGGCAGGCTATAGTCCATGGGGTCGCAAAAGAGTCGAACAAGACTTGGCGACTAAATGACAACAACAAATCCCGGGTTAGCTTTGTAATGTGCACGGGCAAGAGAATTCAGTGAAAGTGTCAGTGTGAGTCAAGAGGACTTTGGCTCAAGTGGGCGTTTGTGAAAATACTCTCTTCTCTACTTTCTTTTAGACCTGTGTCACTAGCATGTGAAGATATCCTGTCTAATGTGCCAGAAAATGCAGCGTCCTATGGAGCTGGTTATTCCACCAAGATATTTATTCTACAAAGATACCACAGAAAAACTGGTGCTGATCACAGCTGCATGAGTGGGCCTAACAGATTGGAAAAGTCACCCAGCCAAGCCCAATTCAAATGAACAATCTACAGAATTGTGAGCCGATGGTTGTTTTGTAAAACAAAACTTTTAGGAAAGTTTGCTATGCTGCAGCTGCTAACAGATACTCAGGTTTTTTAGTACTAAAAATAGAAAGTTGCTATTTGCTACAGATGATTGACCACCCTGCTAAACATAAGGCTCTATGTGCATCCCATTTGAACCTTCCTTCTCTTTAATAATTTCATACATTTTGTTTCCAACCATTTATTTAATCAGCTATAATTCACTGTCTGTATTCTGAGCAAAATCATGTGATTAGTGCTAGAAATGAAAGACAACAGTCACAGCCCCAACCCCTACTAAAAGTCCCTGACATGGTATAGGAAATAAAACAATGGACAAATGCATTCGGATCATTAAGATAAATACCTGATGTATGGAAACCTTAGTAGAGGGAACTTTTCTTAGTGAAGTATTTAAAGATGCACAGAAATGTTCTAGGCAGAGAACCAGGAAAAGGGAGTCTTCCTAATAGGAAGAATGTTGGGTGTAAGATATAAGGACATAAAACCAACACGGTGCATTTGTGGAACACCAGGTGTCTCAACAGGCTACGAAGAAGAGCATTTGGATTGAAGATTTAAATAATAGGAATAAAAAGATAAGAGCCAAATCTTGAACAGCCTTATTCTGAAGGCAGTGAGGAATCCAGCAGTGCCAAGACTGACTTTCTTGTTTATAGCTTCCTGGGTAAATGTTCAATTGAATCTCAAGGGCATTTCTTACCCAGCAGCCTCACAGCCTTATGCTCCAAACCTGAGGGGTCCCTGAATTTGTGTAACTCTCCCTTCTTCCCTAAGGTATGAGCTGTCAGGCTGTGTATTCCTTGGAAATGTGATCAGTAATTTTGCAGATGAAAAATAAAGAAAGTAGCTATGAGATTGACAAGCATCTGTCTTTTGTCATTTGTCTCTCCTTTTCTTTTTAATGCTTTGGGGACATTTCCTTTAAAAGAGTAGAAAAGATTTAGTGGAAAGGGAGAGAAAAGAGACTAATTGAAGAGGAGATGAAAGAAACGGCAAAAATTACCAACCGAAGATTAAAATAAAAAAAGAGGTAGGGCTGAGAAATGAGAAGAAAAATAAGCTAGAAAGAAGTGAGAAAGTAGTAACTAGGTTTTGGCAAGTAATTCATACAACATTTGGGGCCAGGTGGCTGGCAGAAAGAAAAGAATAAAGAAAGAAGCAAAAAAAGGATTAATAAAGCACTATAAATTTGATGGTGATAAGAACATTTTATTACAATGCATTATTAATTTTTATTGCATAGTTTACTACTTGGCCAATAGCACACGCAACACTTAGATACCAACTCTGTGGATATTATAACTGTAACATAAATGGGAAATTGGAGAACGTATATTTTTCTTTGTATCTGCAAGGGGCAAATGAACACTGAGGTGAATAGCATCTGCAGAGGTCCACACGTGGTCAGTGCTGATACGGAAAACCTCTGTTTTCTTAATGCCTCCTTTATAGTCACATGTCTGGGATTCTCAGTAAATGTTTGTCATTGAGAGCAAAGTGATGAATAGGAAGCCACAAAGTAAATCAATGGGAAATATGTAAATAGAACTCTTAACTCATGACTTGCATTTTAATCATTGCTGTACAAAGCTGTTCTCACATGCATAAAAGCAGTAAGACCACTTGAGAGAGACTTCTTCCTGCACGGTCATGATTCAGTACTTTAATCCAGGGTAGGATTTCTCGCCCACACCCTTGACATTTGAGGCCAGATAATAATAATTCTTTGTTTGTGGAGGTGTCCTGGGCATTACAGGATATTTTAACGGTATTCCTGATCACTACCCACTAGATGCCAGTAGTATTACTACCAAAAAAATATCTCCAGATATTGCCAAATATCCTATGAGGGGTAAATTACCCCCTGTTGAAAACCAGTGGTCTAGTAGAAAAGCCTATAGATCAGACTGGGGTAGACAGTAGATCCAGTCCCATAACTAACTTTGCAACTTGTGGTAAATCATTGTTGTTTCACTTCATTCACCAATCTCTGGCTAGTGACAAAGATTCTCTCATTGACCAAACTCTACTCATATTTCCCTGAACTCACTTTTCCAACTGGGCTTGACTTTTAGACATTGATGTTCCTCTCCGCATTGTCCACTTTTAGCAAGAATCCTGATTAGTGAGTTTAACCAGAACTCGCACAGTTCATATCTGATCATTCTAAATATCTGATTGGGTTTCTTACCTCTACCATCCACCAGATGAAGTCTGGTCACCCTGAACGCCTTCAGCAAAAATCCTGATAGGTTAAACCAGAATCCCCCTTCTAATTCTTGACTATAAATTCCCAACTCCACATACTGTATTCAGAGTTGCGTTCAAACTCTCTCTGCCTCTCATTGTAAAATTGCAACGCAGTGGTTGCTATTCCTATCATGACGGTCCTCCCTTGAATGAAGTCTTTCCAATTACTCTGTAGCAAGTGCCATTGAATAATTTTTTTGACACAATTTCCTTTTTACCTGAGCAAGATGTGTTAGGTGTGAGTCTAACAAAAGGGGAAGGACTGATAAGAGGATTGTCAAAGCAACTCAAGTCTGGAAAGATGTTTGTCTCTAGCATCCATTGATTCATAGACTTTGGTGGAGGCCAGAATCGTGCAAAGGAATCAGAGGTATAACTGGAGAAATGATCATTATCAAGACCAAAGAGCCTAAAACGAAAGTTGAAGAATGAGGGGCAATACCAATGGCAGTGGGGTCAGTAACAGAGTGAAATTGAATCCAAGGAAGGAAACGTGCAGAGTGGATCTGAATCAAGTAGAACTAAGGCTGAAGGACTGCACATGTGGCCAGAGCCATCTGCATATACCGCACCTTGGACTTGTTCTGAAGTTTGACGTGGCAACCCAAGTGAGATACAGGCTCGAGAATGTTTACCCATGGCGTCTCATCATACTTGTATTTCATGCTTCATTTCAGAAAGCCTTTACTAAACTTAAAGCACTAGTCTGAGCACTTTTAAATTATTATTTCTTTAATATTCCCAACATCTGTGTTCTTTATTTGCAAAAATTGAGGTAAGATCCTTTGAACAATCTAATGTGTGTGAAATGAGCTACAACAGAATTTGAACTGTAATAGTTCTTAATAAAGGCTACATTACCTGATTACTTTCTCTTTCCTTGGGAAACATAAAGGTAAATAAAACATTCTTCCAGTAAAGAAGAGGTGGGAATAGTGGAAATAAATAGTTGAGTGATTTCATACCATACCATGAATACAAGGTCAGTCTTCAGAAACTTCTATGAAGTAATTATTATCCACTTTTTGTGGACAAGAAACATGAGACTCAGAAAAAAAAAATAAGTTATCTGATACTCATATGAAAATGGCACGAGCTAAATGTAACACGTAGATAAGTCACCACAGAATCCTTGCTCTTTCACTCATAACACATCTCTACTCACTAATATCCATCCTGGTAGAGTCTATTTGGTTAATGTTATTTATAAAGGATAAATGCACTATAAAATATAAGGTATTATTATTTCTAAGTCAGGAAGAGAAAAACACACCTGGCAGTTGGAAAAAGATTGGCATTCCAAATATAGCATATCTCAGAATTTTAGAGGAAGATTTGCTATTCTGATTACCTCTGAGAGTAACCAAACAATTCCAAAAACATGAAATGAAGCAGGTATCAAATATTTGAGAAGCCTCCAAATTCTGCAAGGAGATTGGCAAGCATTTTTAAATGCAGAATCTCATTCCAGCATTGCTGACTGAAGAATGTAGACAAGATTTCAATGGATAAAAATATTCACATTCCTGATTTTTTTTTAAGTGTGCAGAGTAATTTCTGAAACCATAATACATTCTCACAAGAATCTAAGCCAATCATTTGTTCTAATAGAGAAAGTAATTATTTATTACCCATGCATGGGAGAAACATACTTACATAGACAGGATAGGATATCCTATCAGGTCGTGATAAGAAAAATAAATACTTCTTCATCATAGTTACTGTAATACAACATTTTTCTGAAAACTTCTTTTCTCTTAACCCAGAACAATGCCCCCTGCAAAAGATAATCAGGGAACCCTTCTTCACTGAAACATTTGAGGAAGCTCATATATCATAAGTCAAATGTTTGGTCTTTTCTTCTATTATCTTCCTTGGAAAAAAGGGAAAGTCAGATGAATCTGAACAGTTGCTTATAACAGTGCTACTTCAAATTGCTATATCTTAGTATTTGACATTTTATCAGTACCAAGGATTGGAGAAAAAATGGTCCTTAATAGGATAGAATTTAAAATAAGAAGCCACAACCTTGTCATTATTACCAACACAATGGAAAGGCTCATTGAAATCAGCTAACCAAGCTATGGAGGGGCTTGAAGTTAATTATATCAACTTCGACAATAAGTTAGTCTTTGTGGTTCCAGTTATCTCCGTGCACAGTTGGCTCTATTTTTTTGTTGTTGTGTAATGTCCCATTAATCACAGTTACATTTGTTCCCTGCCATGTGATTCATCATCCTTTCCCCCTAAAAGGACTTGCATTTTCCAGGACTCAAGATAAACCACTAATTTAAAGCGGCAGTAGCCAACCTTGCCTATCACAGTGGCATAGTGTGAATGAAGAGGGTCAGTGGCCAACTCGAGGTGCTTCAGTCGATTCAAATTATCTTCAGTGATTGGGTTCAGGCACTGGGACAGAGATCAGGTGTGACAATTACAGGATGAACTCTTGAAATGGAGCTGAAGGTGCATTTGCCTCTGGAACTGATCCAAACACCATTCATTTAAAAAAGAAAAAGAAAAAGCCAAGTATGTGAAAGAGAGCAAAATGTAGTAGAAAAATCACTGGCTAAGTGTAGGGATAAATGTGTTCTAACTTTTGTTTTAAAAGAAAAGAAGTGTGTGACTATGAACAAGGCATTTCATCACTCTGGGTCTCATCTTCTTTAAACAAAGTGACAACATAAGAGAAGATGTTGTGTGTACTTTTTTTTTTTCTTTTTCTTTTCTTGAAGTCTGATTTTTTGATTTGTTGATTGGCAAAGGAAGGCTTCTTTTGATCGAATATCAACAAAAGAATTGTATGATGTAATTTGAATTTTCTTCTAAAAATTAAAATGATGATATGGTGAATAATTGAGCCATGCCAAAAATTATAACTCTTTCCCTTATCAAATCTAGGGCTTCAGGAAGAGACAGTAGCTCTGTCACTTGATATGTATTTTCTTTTCATGTCTTGCTAATCCTAACTTTGCCAAATAACTGCAAATCCCTCAACTCTCTGGTTAATTATTTTATGCTGTTTATCAGACTAAGGAAGAAACAACTTATAAGATTCTCTCCAATATATTTTTTGAGTTTGGATAAAAGAGTTTATTATGTGCATGCTCGGTCATGTCTGACTCTTTGTAACCCCATGGACTGTAGCCCGCCAGACTCCTCTGTCCATGGGATTTTTCAGGCAAGAATACTGGAGTGGGTTACCATTTCCTACTCCAGGAGATCTTCCCAATCCACAGATTGAACCCAAGTCCAATGGCAGCCCACTCCAGTGCTCATGCCTGGAAAATCCCATGGACAAAGGAGCCTGGTAGGCTGCAGTCCATGGGGTCGCTAAGAGTCGGACACGAGTGAGCGACTTCACGTTCACTTTTCACTTTCCTGCATTGGAGAAGGAAATGGCAACCCACTCCAGTGTTCTTGCCTGGAGAATCCCAGGGACGGGGAGCCTGGTGGGCTGCCATCTATGGGGTCGCACAGAGTCGGACACGACTGAAGCGACTTAGCAGCAGCAGCAGCTCCTATATCACCTGCATTGGCAGGCAGATTCTTCACCACTGAGCCACTTGGGGAGCAAAAAGTTTCATTTCTTAACACAAATAGCTAATCGCAAAAGGAAATTTCCAGTGATTTGGACTATTGATGGAAATTTTAAACCAATTTTTATTCTGTAAAATTATTATTGTATGTAAGGGTAATTATTTTTATCACATCAGTTCCAACTTTGAGATGAATCCTCACAGAAATATCTGAATCTGTTCCCTGAATCTGTTCCTTGCACTGGTATAATTCATTTACTTATTCCTTGCAGTCAATCTTGTATGCTCGCTATGTTTCTTTTTAACCTGTCAGTGAACTTTTACAAGACAGAGTCTAGATGTCACCCATTTGAACATTCAGTTTTCCATAATCCCTAGAGAGAGCACTCAATAAAGTAGTGAATAGAACGCACTGCCCTGTCCTGTGCTGATCAAGGACTATGTATTTTCCACCCCTGCAGTTCTGCCCTTCGGCCTTATGAAAAACTCCCAGTTGCTGCCTGTTTGGTTGCCAACATGTTGTCTAAAATGTGCTCTGGATCATACACATATCATCACCACACTTCAGAATGTTTGTGTAAAGCAGCTGCTTCCACCTCCCATGATAAGAGAATGAAGACTTGAAGAGATTAAACTGTATCTATGAAATTTCAAACCCACCAAACAGTGAAGTTAAGAGCCACACCCGGATTCCAGGGTCCTGGCGCTTTCCATTACTTAGTGTTTGCTAAAGCAGTAAACTAGTAGACTTATGATTATCAGGATCATGGACTTAATGTCTGTGAGGCTCTGAGGAAATCACTTAGCATGTCTCCCTCTTATAGCCAATATGTCAGGGACAATAAGCTCTCAAGCTAAGAGCCAACTAAGATGAAGGGGAACATGGGAAACATTTAGATCAAAAGAGACTGAGTTTCATGCGGCTTGTAAGAACCAATCTATACCTTCATAAAGATCAGTGCTTCTCGGCCAGGGGCAACTCTGCACCTCACAAGAGATCTGGCAATGTCGAGGTATTTTTCAGTTATCACATTTGGGGCAATACTACTGACAATCTATTGTATGAAGGCCAAGGATTCTTCTAAATATCCTACAGTGCTCAGAACATCCTGCCTCAAAAATGAATTATCAGCTCAAAGTAACCAAATTGTGCCAAGATTGAAAATCCCTGATATAGTCAGGTAATTAATTAGAAAAATGTGAAAGTGAAAGTGTTAGTCATGCAGTCACGTCTGACTCTCTGCAACCCCATGGACTGTAGTCCATCAGGCTCTTCTGTCCATGAAATTCTCCAGGCAAGAATACTGGAATGAGTAGCCATTCCCTTCTCCAGGGCATCTTCATTACCCAGGGATTGGACCTGGGTCTCCTGCATTACAGGCATATTTATAACATCTGAACCACCAGGGAACTCCAATTAGTTAGATAACATAAATTTTTTAAAAATGAGTGCTCATTAAGAATAAGACCAAAAGTTAGAGATACAACAAATACAACAAAATATGGAGAGAAATATAAGAAATACACAGACTCATGCGTGGAAAAAGCAACACAATTTCCCTATAGGACATAAAAGAAAAAAAAAAAGAAATACATATAGCTTATTCTAGGATAGAAAAAATTAATAATGTAAAGATGCCAGTTCTGCATAAAATAATCTCTGCAGCCAATGAGATTCTTTAAAATTGTTTTCTGAAATACTTGAAGAGCCTAGGGTAGAAGTGTGTGTGTGTGTGTGTGTGTGTGTGTGTGTGTGCTAGCAAGGTTACTACAGTAAACTAGGAATGTGTGACATGTTGTTGAACAGTGTGAAAATTTAAATTTCCCTCTTTATGAGAAAAGCTAGGACTGAAAGTTTCCAACAATGGTATTTTAGTCTCAATCACGTAGTGATGTGGAAAAATTTTGTGTGTTTACATTATGAGACAGATGACCAGGGCTGAAGTAAAAAGACAACTAGGATCTACTGCAGTGGGAAAGGTGAGTGAAGGTGGTGGTGAGTGAAGGTTCATGGGTGGTGACAAAGACTATTACAGAAATTGGTTGGTGAAGAAAAGTCTCAAGTTAAAGCTAAGAGCACTTGCTTTGTGATGGACTATCTATAAATGTAGAGGGAGGAATTATTAAAAGATAACAAGTTTTTAACTCACATGCCTTTTAAAGTTTAAATTTGTTATTTACTGGAATTGGAATAACTGGGACAAAGTAGATTTGAGTGTAGGTGAAAAAGAGGAGCTGGGTTTTGGAAATCTTAAATTTGAGACATATACTAGACATTGGATAGATCTCATAGAGAATTGCATGAAGTTCATTGGGACAAGTCAGAATTTGAAATATACATTTAGGAGTCCCTAAGGTTTAGGGCTTCCCTGGTGGCTCAGTGGTAAAGAACCTGCCTGCCAATTCAGGAAACACAAGAGATGCAGGTTCGATCCCTGAGTTGGGAAGATTCTCTGGAAGAAGAAATGGCAACACACTACAGTATTCTTGCCTGAGGATCTCTTGGACAGAGGAACCTGGTCTGCGGGGTCACAAAGAGTTGAACATGCCTTAAAAATAGCTGTGAAAAGAAGAGAAGTGAAAAGCAAAGGAGAAAAGGAAAGATATAAGCATCTGAATGCAGAGTTCCAAAGAATAGCAAGAAGAGATAAGAAAGCCTTCCTCAGTGATCAATGCAAAGAAATAGAGGAAAATAACAGAATGAGAAAGACTAGAGATCTCTTCAAGAAAATCAGAGATACCAAGGGAACATTTCATGCAAAGATGGGACCGATAAAGGACAGAAATGGTATGGACCTAACAGAAGCAGAAGATATTAAGAAGAGATGGCAAGAATACACAGAAGAACTGTACAAAAAGGATCTTCATGACCCAGATAATCACAATGGTGTGATCACTGACCTAGAGCCAGACATTCTGGAATGTGAAGTCAAGTGGGTCTTAGAAAGCATCACTACGAACAAAGCTAGTGGAGGTGATGGAATTCCAGTTGAGCTCTTTCAAATCCTGAAAGATGATGCTGTGAAAGTGCTGCACTCAATATGCCAGCAAATTTGGAAAACTCAGCAGTGGTCACAGGACTGGAAAAGGTCAGTTTTCATTCCAATCCCAAAGAAAGGCTACGCCAAAGAATGCTCAAACTACCACACAATTGCACTCATCTCACACGCTAGTAAAGTACTGCTCAAAATTCTCCAAGCCAGGCTTCAGCAATATGTGAACCGTGAACTTCCAGATGTTCAAGCTGGTTTTAGAAAAGACAGAGGAACCAGAGATCAAATTGCTAACATCCGCTGGATCATGAAAAAAGCAAGAGAGTTCCAGAAAAACATCTATTTCTGCTTTATTGACTATGCCAAAACCTTTGACTGTGTGGGTCACAATAAACTGTGGACAATTCTGAAAGAGATGGGAATACCAGACCACCTGACCTACCTCTTGAGAAATCCGTATGCAGGTCAGGAAGCAACAGTTAGAACTGGACATGAAACAACAGACTGGTTCCAAATAGGAAAAGGAGTACATCAAAGCTGTATATTGTCACCCTACTTATTTAACTTACATGCAGAGTACATCATGAGAAACGCTGGACTGGAAGAAGCACAAGCTGGAATCAAGATTGCCGGGAGAAATATCAATAACCTCAGATATGCAGATGATACCACCCTTATGGCAGAAAGTGAAGAGGAACCAAAAAGCTTCTTGATGAAAGTGAAAGTGGAGAGTGAAAAAGTTGGCTTAAAATTCAACATTCAGAAAACGAAGATCATGGCATCCGGTCCCATCACTTCCTGGGAAATACTTGGGGAAACAGTGGAAACGGTGTCAGACTTTACTTTTTTGGGCTCCAAAATCGCTGCAGGTGGTGACTGCAGCCATGAAATTAAAAGATACTTACTCTTTGGAAGGAAAGTTATGACCAACCTAGATAACATATTCAAAAGCAGAGATATTACTTTGCCAACAAAGGGCCGTCTAGTCAAGGCTATGGTTTTTCCTGTGGTCATGTATGGATGTGAGAGTTGGACTGTGAAGAAGGCTGAGAGCCAAAGAATTGATGCTTTTGAACTGTGGTGTTGGAGAAGACTCTTGAGAGTCCCTTGGACTGCAAGGAGATCCAACCAGTCCATTCTGAAGGAGATCAGCCTGGGATTTCTTTGGAAGGACTGATGCCGAAGCTGAAACTCCAGTACTTTGGCCACCTCATGCGAAGAGTTGACTCATTGGAAAAGACTCTGATGCTGGGAGGGATTGGGGGCAAGAGGAGAAGGGGACGACAGAGGATGAGATGGCTGGATGGCATCACTGTCTCGATGTACGTGAGTCTGAGTGAACTCCGGGAGTTGGTGACGGACAGGGAGGCCTGGTGTGCTGCAATTCATGGGGTCACGAAGAGTCAGACACGACTAAGCGACTGAACTGATGAACTGAACTGAAGTGACTTAGCACATGTGAGATTAGACCATAATTTCGGCTTCCCTGGTGGCTCAGATGATAAAGAATCCACCTGTAATGTGAGGGACCTGGGCTTGATCCCTGGGTTGGGAATATCTCCTGGAGGAGGGCATGGCAACCTACTCCAGGACTCTTGCCTGGAGAATCCCCATGGAGAGGAGCCTGGCAGTCTACAGTCCATGGGGTAGCAAAGAATCAGACAAGACTGAGTGACTAAGTACAAGGTTAAGATATATAAAACCATTCAGTCGTTGAGATAACTTGGAAAAAATGCTAACAATGAAGAACCAGTCTAAGGACTAAATGGTAAATTATTTTAATGTTTAAAGTCCTGGCCGACCGCTCGGGACCGTCCCCGGCGAGGCCCAGAGGCCCGCAGTTTGGCCAGCCATGTTCCTCTCCGCGGCGTTACGGGCCCGCGCAGCCGGCCTCGCTGCCCACTGGGGAAAACAAATAAGAAATCTGCATAAGACAGCTGTTCAGAATGGAGCTGGAGGAGCCTTATTTGTGCACAGAGATACTCCTGAGAATAACCCAGAAACTCCATTTGATTTCACACCAGAAAACTATAAGAGGATAGAGGCCATTGTGAAAAACTACCCAGAAGGGCATAAGGCAGCAGCTGTGCTTCCAGTTCTGGATTTAGCCCAGAGACAGAATGGATGGCTGCCCATCTCTGCTATGAACAAGGTTGCAGAAATTTTACAAGTACCTCCAATGAGAGTGTATGAAGTAGCAACTTTTTATACAATGTATAATCGAAAGCCTGTTGGAAAGTATCACATTCAAGTCTGCACTACCACACCTTGCATGCTCCGAAACTCTGACAGCATACTGGAAGCCATTCAGAAAAAACTTGGAATAAAGGTTGGAGAGACTACACCTGACAAACTTTTCACTCTTATAGAAGTTGAATGTTTAGGGGCCTGTGTAAATGCACCAATGGTTCAAATAAATGACAACTACTATGAGGATCTGACACCTAAAGATATTGAAGAAATTATTGATGAACTGAAGGCTGGCAAAATCCCAAAACCTGGGCCGAGGAGTGGACGCTTCTCCTGTGAGCCAGCTGGAGGTCTTACCTCTTTGACTGAACCACCAAAAGGACCTGGGTTTGGTGTGCAAGCAGGCCTTTAATTTATATTCGCTGTAAATATGTCAGTGGAAAAATAAAATATGAATCTCCTATCTACCTAAACTTTTTATACTACTTGTTCATTTCCATCTGTGTACACCTTGCTTGTAACCTAGCAACTTACAGCTATTAAGTATCATGTCAGAACTTCAGAGCACCATTTTCAACTGCCTCTTCACTTTTATCAATATTAGGGTACTGTGAAATAAAAATTCTGTCAAATTTCAAAAAAAAATAAAAATAAAAAAATAAAGTCCTGAGAAAGGAGTAAAAGATACTGAAAATGAGGGTCGAGTGAGATTAGGGGGCAAATTACAAGGACATAAAAATTAAAATATAAATCAGATATTTTATAATTTTGTTTAATTGATAAAACTGTTTTGCTTGCTATTAGGTCATTTCCCAAGAGTAATAAAATGCTTTTAATAACATTCAAAAAATAAATATCACTTTAAAGAATTTGTCATTAAATTATTAAAAAGCAAAACATACCCTAAAATTATAATTGCTTCTACTAGCAAAATTTTCAAAAAAGGAAACAACTCATAAAAAGGGGGAAATGGTTGAAGAAATTAGAGTAGGCAGAGGAACCAGAGATCAAATTGCCAACATCCACTGGATCATCGAAAAAGCAAGAGAGTTCCAGAAAAACATCTATTTCTGCTTTATTGACTATGCCAAAGCCTTTGACTGAACTGAACTGAATAACAATAAAATAATATTTTTCAAGAATATTAAGTGATCTAGAGAAATTTAAGTATTGTGGTATGACTATGCCAAAGCCTTTGACTGAACTGAACTGAATAACAATAAAATAATATTTTTCAAGAATATTAAGTGATCTAGAGAAATTTAAGTATTGTGGTAGTGCAAAATAACATGTAAAATAAAAATTTTGTTAAAGTGATTACAAGTATGTATTATAACTGTAAATAAAAATTTAAATATATACAAATTGGTCATAAAGAGGAAAAATTGAAAGAAAATAGGAAAAAATGATAGCATATTAACAGTTAAATTATAGGTATTTAAATTTTCTTATGTATATTTCACATATTTTACAAATTTTGATAATATAAATAAAATGGTATAAGTGCTTTGACTTATGTAATTCTTATGTGACTTAACATAAGAATATGATAATAACCCCGGTGGCTCAGCGGTGAAGAATCCACCTGCCAATGCAGAAGATCCAGGTTTAATCCCTGAGTCAAGAAGATCCCTTGTAGAAAGAAATCACAACCCACTCCAGTATTCTTGCCTGGGGAATCCCATGGACAGGGTAGCCTGGCATGCTGCAGTCCTTGGGGTCACAAAAAGCTGGACATGACTTAGCACACATGCAAACAAATATAAATAGCTCATCAAGGTCACACAATGTATTACCTATTGTTTTATTTTAATTCTACATAGACATTCATATCATCAGCCTTAGATAATTCAAACTGTGTTCCACTTAATAGTCCATCTTTAACTAATCTTCTCATATTTCTAGTGCAGTGCTCTGTCTACTGCCATAGCAGTTATAAAAAAATTCCATGTGTCTTATGCATTTTATGAAGAAATATTTTCTTAGCGGAGTTATTGCTCACACTCTGAGAAATGCCTTTCAGTGTTAAACTCACACTTTGGGAATAAATATATACTGAAAAAAATAGATACAGGTCTGCACACTGGCCACCAATATTTGACTACATTAACTACTCTAATCCTTCTGCATTGTCCGGCTATAAAATTGTTTCAGTGAGCAATAGTGGTTCTTTTCCCATCCTTCTTTCCAAAAATAATGATTGCATTACTGATACTCTAGTTGTTGTTAAAGGAACTAAATCAGAATTACTTAAAGCCTTTGAAAGGGTGACAAGCACACTGACAATATAGTAAGTGCTAGAATACAGGTACGTACAAGACATCTGTTACTAGAGCATAGATAGATTTAGGGGTGGGGATGGGGGCGTCAAGAACATTTCTTTCAGGATGTGATACCTTAGCAAAAACATAAAAGACTAGATGGAACTGGATAAAGAAAGACTATAATCAAGAGAAGGAAAGAATGTGCAGAGATGAGGGCAGGTCGAAAGTCTCAGGTAAGAGAGAGCATGCCCACACTATGCTCAGAAGAGGAAAGTGAAGTCGCTCAGTCGTGTCCAACTCTTTGCAATCCCACGGACTGCAGCCCACCAGGCTCCCCCATCCATGGAATTCTCCAGGCAAGAGCACTGGAGTGGGTTGCCATTTCCTTCAAAAGGTGAGCACAATTTAGGTGGCACACCAGGAGCGAGAAGGGGGAAGCAGCCCACCCCACACTCAGGCAATGAAGGTGTACATTTTGAAGAATGCTGGTGCAAAGGATCATTGCAGGTGTTATTGAGTTATAATAGCATGTATATGAGATTCAAAATAGATACATATTTGGTTTTTACTCTTTAATGAACATTGTATTTCCCATAGAGGTTAATTGTAGAACACTACTTAATAGCTTCAGCTTCTGATATGCACAAATTTGGCTAAATGTTTTCTGTTTGTAAGGACCCAAATAAGTTCACAAGGTAGACTAGTTAAAGTTCACTTGCAAAACTTTAAGTCTCCAAATCCTTTGGCATGTCATATTTCTGCACTAAAAGGATATATTCAAAATAAACAATAATAGCACACTGATTATAAAACTGAAGGAACACCACTTGAGTTATTTCAATTCTATAATTCTATATGAATTTTTGTGATATTTGTATTTAAGATAGTAAAACACAATGTAATGTGTAATATTTTTATTTGGTAAATTCAAGTTTTAGTTCATACAGAAAATTATCTTGCTAAATGTACGTATTATCCCTACAATTGAGATATATTATTTTAAAATTGGTAATAATTGTTTTGAAAGTGGAAAAAGGAAAGAATGAGTATTACTATTATTTCTGAGAACAATTTAGTTGCATAGAGGAAATGAGATATTAAGAATGACATCTCTGAGTGACTTGATAATGGCAAGAGTAAAAATTTCCAAAATTCACTTCTTCATAAATGTAACAAACAACTGGGACAAATCTTCATAATCAAATTTCTCAGGGTTCTGGAAGTTAACTAAAACCTTGCAAAAATTCAAGACTGTTTATGTAAGAAAAATGGTTGATTCCTGGTAAAAACCTGTGGGATTTGTGGTGTCCAAACTTGCTCTCCTCCTCTCTCCCGCGGTGACCTTGTAAATCAGCTCTGCGGTGACCTTGTAAATCAACATCATGCTATCACAGTGAAAACCAGCAGCCTCACAGCCTCTGGAGGTGGTAAAATAGAGTTCGAGTTCCTTCAAAATCTCATCTCAGAGGACTGGTATTGTTTATCTGTCTAGCATTTTCTTGGAAGTCCCAGGTGAAACAGTGTTTTTATTTTCCTTTACTCAGAACTGACCTCATATGAAAAAACTTTTCTCTGGAGGCTGTCAAAAGCAGTTAAAGGAAAATGTTTAATCGTGCAGCTTTCTGAGACAGAGGCTAACAGTTGGGGAAAAAACTAACTAAAAAGCTTGAACAGGGGGGAATGAACTGTACATAGGAACTTCAAAACTTCAACATGTTCCTGGGAATGTCATCTCATAGGTAGGGCTGCATTCATGCCCAGACATTTCCACATACTCATCTGAAAAAGTTCTAACTATCATCCTTGACTGTTTAAGACCCTGAACAAGTAGGAAGTGAATTATAAAGCATATGTGTCAGTCGCTTACCTGAATGTTTAAGGCATACACAAACATGCATACAGAGCCCCTTGACAAAGACTGGCAGAATTATTGGTTGTAGACATCTAAGGAATTCTGTTCACAATAATTAGCTGACTCTTATGTTAATAGAACAGCAATCAGACATGCCCAAGAACAGAAACTTTAAAGAATTAGTTCAGCAAAGTCACCAAACAAACAAAAAGAACAAACAGAATCAAAAATAAATCATAAGGGGAAGGGAGGGTTTGATTTTCAGAATTGTCACCTCACATTATTTTAAGTGCATTTTTTAAGAAAAATATAAAACATGAAAAGAAACAACAGAATATGGCCCATGCATGAGAATAAGAAACTAAATCGATAGAAACTGTACCTGAAGATATCCACGCATTACATTTACTAGACAAGCTTGTAAAGGCTATTTTAAATATTTTCTAAGAATAACATGTAACCTTGCCTAAAGAACTAGAACAAAGAATGAGAATTATGTTTCATTAAAGAGTGACTGTAAATAGAAAGATAGAAACAAGTAAGAAACAAACAAATAGACATTCTGGAACTGAAAATAACAATAATTGAAAATTAAAAGCAAAAAATTACCAGAGCATATTTCTTCAAGCAAAAGCAAGAATCTGCAAACATGAAGATGCTTACATTAAGATTATCCATTCTGAAGAACAGAAAGGAAAAAAATAATGAAAAGAAATAAAGACACACAGAAACTTGTGGGACATAGTCAAGCATGTGCTGATGTGCTCAGTCATGGCTAACTCTTTGCAACCCCATGGACTGCAGCACGCCAGGCTTCCCTGTTCATCATCAACTCCCGGAGCTTGTGAAAACTCATGTCCATTGACTCAGTGATGTCATCCAACCATCTCATCTTCTGTCATCCCCTTCTCCTCCTACCTTCAATCTTTCCCAGCATCAGGGTCTTTTCTAATGAGTCAGTTCTTTACATCAGGTAGCCAAAGTATTGGAATTTCAGCTTCAGCATCAGTCCTTCAATGAATATTCAGGGTTGACTTCCTTTAGGATTGACTGGTTTGATCTCCTTGCAGTCCAAAGGACTCTCAAGAGTCTTCTTCAACACCACAGTTCAAAGGAATCAGGTCTTCAGTGTTCAGCTTTCTCTATAGTCCAACTCTCACACCCATACATGACTACTGGAAAAACCATTTGACTAGATGGACCTTTGTTGGCAAAGTAATGCCTCTGCTTTTTAATATGCTGTTTAGGTTGGTCATAGATTTTCTTCCAAGGAGCAAACACCTTTTAATTTCATGGTTACAGTCACCATCTGCAGTGGTTTTGGAGCCCCCCTAAAAAATAAAGCCTGTCATTGCCTCCATTGTTTCCCCATCTACTTGCCATGAAGTGATGGGAACAGATGCCATGCTCTTCATTTTTTCAAGTTGAGTTTGAAGCCAACTTTTTCACTTTCCTCTTTCACTTTCATCAAGGGGCTCTTCAGTTCTTTTTCACTTTCTGGCATAAGGGTAGTGTTATCTGTGTATCTGAGGTTATTAATATTTCTCCCAGCAATCTTGTTTCCAGCTTGTGCTTCATCCAGCCTGGCATTTCTCATGATGTACTCTGTATAAAAGTTAAATAAGCAAGGTGACAATATACAGCCTTGATGTACTCCTTTCCCAATTTGGAACCAGTCTGTTGTTCCATGTCCAGTTCTAACTGTTGCTTCTTGACCTGTATACAGATTCCTCTGGGGGCAGGTAAGGTGGTTTGGTATTCTCATCTCTTGAAGAATTTCCCACAGTTTGTTGTGATCCAGAGTTTGAGTAAACCCCGGGGGTTGGTGATGGACAGGGAGGCCTGTCCTGCTGATGTCCATGGGGTTACAAAGAGTCAGACATGACTGAACAACTGAACTTAACTGAACACAGTCAAAGGCTTTGGCATAGTCAGTAAAGCAGAAGTAGATGTTTTTCTGACTTCACTTTCTTTCTTTCTATAGTTCCTTTTGGAGAAGGAAATGGCAACCCACTCCAGTGTTCTTGCCTGGAGAATCCCATGGGCAGAGGGGTCTGGTGGGTTATGGTCTATGGGGTTGCATAGAGTCGGATAAGACTGAGCAACTAACACATACAGATGTTTTTCTGGAACTCTCTTGCTTTTTTGATGATCCAGTGGATGTTGGCAATTTGATCTCTGGTTCCTTTGCCTTTTCTAAATCTAGCCTGAACATGTGTAAGTTCTCAGTTCATGTACTTTTGAAGATTAGCTTGGAAAATTTTGAACATTTCTTTGCTAGTATGTGACATGATTGCAATTGTGCAGTAGTTTGAACAGTCTTTGGCATTGCCTTTCTTTGGACTGGAATGAAAACTGACCTTTTCCAGAGATGTGGCCACTGCTGCACTTTCCAAATTTGCTGGCATATTGAGTGCAGCGATTTAACAGCATCATCTTTTAGGATTTGAAATAGCTCAACTGGAATTCTATCACCTCCACTAGCTTTGTTTGCAGTGATTCTTCCTAGATATCACTAGATACATGTGGTATCCGGGATCACTAAATGAGTACTAGATATATATGGGTAATATTTTAGGATGTGTCACATGTGCTCAGGATGTGACCACATGCCCTATGTTGTACAAGCAGGGCTAAAAGGTTTGGATGGACCAAGAGTTTCAGTGGATCCCTCTGGAAGCTATAACCTCAATATCTGAACCAACAACCTGTCTAGCTATACCTTGGCAATCCTCACCTTAGATCACTGGACAAGAGCCTCTCTGACCTTAAGAGTTTTAGAAAGTGGGAAGAGTGTGGGAAAGTGAGTTTTACTTCTCCTCGTTCCTATAGAAACCTCTGTTGTATCTGAAACCAAACACCCTGACACAAATTAGCACACTGTGAGGAGAGAAGGCACCCTCAAATATTGCTGGCTCTGTCACCCCAGACTGAAGTTCCTCTCATCCTGCACCCCCATACAATGTGCTGGCCAGTGCACTTTACCTTGGACTTTTCGTAAGCTCCAAGACCAAGAAGACACTCTAAGCTCGCTAGCCAAGGTGGAAATCATCA
Organism: Bos javanicus; assembly: GCF_032452875.1. Lineage (NCBI taxonomy): Eukaryota > Metazoa > Chordata > Mammalia > Artiodactyla > Bovidae > Bos > Bos javanicus. The sequence goes on from NC_083873.1 coordinate 108,156,997, forward strand.
ACCGTACAGCCCTCAATTATCTGCTGGTGGAACAAGGTGGCATTTGTGTTATTATCAACAACTCCTGCTGTGTTTGTACACCAATAACCCAAGAAAGGTAAAATTTGAGCTGTAGGACATACAAAGATCACCTGTGAGAAACCCACAGCCACAATCATGGTGAAAGATTGAAATCTTTCTCGGTTATATAACACCCAGACAAGGATTTCTGCTCTAATGACTTTTATTCCACCTTGTACTGGAGGTTCTATTAATAGCAAGGTAATTATATAAGGGGGAAAAAGCCATTCAAATTAAAAAAAATAAGATGTAAAACTATGTTTATTTTCAGAAGCCATGATCATTTCTAGTCCTAAGAATCTGCAAAATAACTTTTAGAGCTGAAAAGAAATTCAGCAACATTGACAGTATCAATATAAAAAACAGCATATTGCTATACAAATGCTATAAAAATCTAAATTTTAAATTTAGAAAGTGTTTACAATAGAATGAAAAGAACAAAATACTTGCAAATAAGTGTAGCACAAAGAGTGAAGGAATTGTACATTGAAAACTATAAAACACCATTGCAAAAAAATCTAATGAAAAGAATCAAATAAATAGAGTGACATTCATATTCATGGATTAGAATACTTAAAAGGGCAATGATTCCTAAGTTGCTCCACAGATTGAAAACAACATTTTTCAAAGTTGCAGCTGCCTTTTTTTTACAGAAATTGACAAGCTGATCCATATATGTATATATATATATATATATATATGTATGTATGTATATACTGCTAAGTCACTTCAGTCGTGTCCGACTCTGTGCGACCCCATAGACGGCAGCCCACCAGGCTCCCCGTCCCTGGGATTCTCCAGGCAAGAACACTGGAGTGGGTTGCCATTGCCTTCTCCAATGCATGAAAGTGAAAAGTGAAAGTGAAGTTGCTCAGTCGTGTCCAACTCTTAACGACCCCATGGACTGCAGCCTACCAGGCTCCTCTGTCTATGGGATTTTCCAGGCAAGAGTACTGGAGTGGGGTGCCATTGCCTTCTCTGTTATATGTGTGTATGTATGTATGTATGTATATATATAAAATAATGTGTTTATATATATAAATAATTCTTATAAAAAGCAAGAGAAATAGAATTTCCCAATCTTGGAAAAGAAAATGAAAGTTGCAGGATTCACATTTCACAATTTTAAATTTTATTACAAAGCTATATTAACCAAGACTGTCTGGTACTGGTAGAGTATATGAATAGGTATATAAATCAGTGGAATATAATTTAGAGTCTATACTAAACCTATACATTTATGGTCAATTGAGTTTTATTAAGGCTTCCAAGACAATTCACTTGGGGAAAACAAATCTTTTCCAAGATTTGGCACAATTGGATACCCATATGTAAAGTAATGTGAAGTTCTATTTCACATCATATACAAAAGTAATTCAACATATACCAAAAACCTAAAAGTAACTACCATTTTTTTTTTACTATGGAAGCATATTTTTGACCTTGTATTAACCAATTAATTTTAAACTATGACACCAAAAACATCAGCAATAAAATGAGAAGAAAAGAAAAAAATTAGACCAATTAGGCTGCAACAAGATTAAAACTTATGTGCTTCAAAGGATAATGTCAAGAATGTGAAAAGACAAATCACAAAGTTGAAGAATATATTTGAAAATCATATATTTGACAAGGGTTTATTGTCCAGAATATACAAAGAACCATTAACACTCAAGAATTAAAAGATAAATCACCAAATTAAAAATGTGTGAATATCTGGATAGACATTTTTCAAAAAATATATACAAATAGCCAAGAAGCACATCATTACTCACTATAGAAATTTAAATCAAAACAAAAATGAAATATTTCTCCATGCATGTTAGAATGGCTATAATCAAAAAGATGAACAACAAGCATTGGAGAAGATTTGAAGAATTTGGGACATCCATGTATTCCTAATGGCAATGAAAAGTTGTTCAGTCACTTTGGAAAACAATTTAGCATTTTCTCAAAATATCATACATACAGTTAACTATGCACGTTCAGTCATTCAATCATGTCCAACTCTTTGTGATTCCATGGACTCTAGCCCACTAGGCTCCTCTGTCCATGGGATTTTCCAGGTTGCCACTTCCTCCTGCAGGGGATCTTTCAAACTCCGTGACTGAAACTTCATCTCTTGCACTTCCTACATTGGCAGGCAAATTCTTTACCACTGTGCCACCTGGGAAGCCCTAGAGTAATTATATAACTGGCAATTTCATGTTTAAGTGTCTAAGTATATACCCAAAGGAAATTAAAACTCACCCACTCAAAACATTCACAAATACATAGCGGTATTATTCTCAACAGCCAAAAAGTGTAACAACTCCAATGTTCATCCACTGAGGAATGGACAAAAAATAGTTTAAAATTTATGAAGTGGAATATTACTCCATAAAAAACAGAATAAATTATACTGATGCATGCTATAGCATGGATGAACCATGAAAATATTATGTTAAATGGGAGAAATCAGACATAAAAGGCCAGATTTTGTATGATGCTCCTCATATAAAATGTTCAGAGTAGGCGGCTCTTCAGTGATAGAAAGTAGATCTATGGTTTCCAGCAGCTGAGATTAATGCTTTGTAATTACTAGTGAGTTTCTTTTCAGGGTGATGAAAATGTTCTGGAATTAGAATAAGGTAATGGTGGCACAACTTTATAAACATACTTAGAACTACTGAATTTTATACTTTTAAAGGGGTGATTTTTATTTTAAATGAATTAGTAGAAAAATAAATAGATCTGCTCCTCATGTCTAGAAATACTATGGATACTTCCATGTGGTTCCCCACTACATCCCCATTGATTTCCTCTTTTCCTGCTTCATTTAGCTTTGAATTCTCAAAAGACCCTCAAGAGGGAGTGTCCTTTGGTATAGAATGCACATTAGTGGACACACAATGAGTTACCTAAGGAGGGAAAATATGTATATATATTTCTATTGGAAACATTGAAGAGCTTCCAACTGTCCAAACCATGAACCTGAGTGTGTGAAATCCTTGTTGGAGAGAACTCGGTCCCATTGCCGTTGTTCAGTCACTCCTATGCGTCAACCCTGTTGTGCTCCGTGAACCTGGTTGACCATCACATGCCAGTGTGGGCAGTCCTTCAGATCCCTCAGTTTGTCCTTCACTATATGATATGGCATACCTCAGCTTTTCTGAATTTTGTGAGCTCACTGTTATTCATCTTAGTTTAATTAACCTAGAATAAATATCACTATAATTCATAATTGTATTGAAATTTAGAATAGTGGATTGAAATGAATTTAAAATCAATATATCTCTGATTATATGTGATGTTTATGAATAAAAAAATGGGAACCACTTAAGTGGGATGGCACAATCCATAAGTGATAGAATCATGCAAATGTGATATTCCAGCGAGAGACCTGTAGAAAGTATTCAAGTAATTTTGTTTGTAATTTAACTGCACATCACTTTATAACTATGCATGTGCGTATTTTTGTGAGTGTTTATGCACTCACAGTAATGACTCTACTCTGCATAATTATATACTTAGTGTGGCCAAAGCCATTGGGAAAGTACAAGGTTAATCATTTTGATTACTGTGTTAGTAAGCTTTCATTAGGTTACACTGTGATAATACACAACAATCCTGTATCTCGGTGGCTTCCAGCCACAGGGCCTTCTTTCTTTCCTATACTACATGTCAGAGCTGCAGGTTGTTGCGGCTCTACTCAGAGCCTCTTTTCACACAATCCAGTTTTAAGAATTATCCCTTAACTCAGCTTCATGAGAAAAAGAAAATACCCAAGTACTGTAAGGCTCTTAAAGCAACTGTTTGGCTATGTTAGTCACAGAAAGTCATAGGGCCAGTCTTGACTGGTATAGCCACGTACATATACTGGAGAGAGGCTCCGAAAGTCACACAGCAGCTCTTGGAATTGCATCTTTTACAGAAAGAGAGAAAAAAATTAACAAAAATAAAACAACTTACCATATATATGTTATTGTTTCCAGAAAATTCATTCTCTCGCTTACCTCTTGCCCCTTTCAGATTCTACACCTCTTTCTTTTTTCTTTAATATTTATTTTTTGGCATGTCGTGTCTTAGTTATGACACCCAGGATCTTTAATTCTGGCATGCAAACTCTTAAACTGTGGCATATGGGATCAAGTTCCCTGGCCAGGTATTGAACTTGGGCTCCCTGCATTGGGAACACAGAGTTTTAGCCACTGAACCACCAGGCAAGTCCCTGCACCTCTTTCTAACACCCTCCTGTGCCTTCATACCTGGTAGCTCCTATGCAGTCCTTCCTATCAAGTCTCTCAGTCTAAGACTCTTATAAAATTAATCATATGCTACCAGGATTTTGTATGTATTTACTTTCCATTACCTTTGTCTAACTTCAGTTACTTGATAATAACACTAGAGAAATTATCTCTGTTACCTAGATTCTGAAGCTGTAAGTGTTCAGTGACTCTTTGGTGAATTAAAGGCAGAGCAATGCCAAATTCTGTTATTAAGTTGGGCGTTTTAATGTCTTATCGGATAACACTGTTTTTCCTTCCCCCTCCTTTCCTGCCTTCTTTCTAACTTTAACCAACCTTGGTTGAGTGCCTTCTATTTGTTAAACAATGTAGCATGAAAACGATAACAAATAAAGCATTGTTTGTATTATTCAGGGACCCACAGTTTTCCACAAGACAGAAACACTTGAACAGGTAGTCAGATTAATAAATAAAGCCCAGATTGAGGTACCAACATAAAACTGAAATCTGACAGTCTCAGTATCTTGTCTGCGTGCGTGTGTGTGTGTGTTTGTGTGTGTTTGTATGTGTGCTCAGTTGTGTCTGACTCTTTGCAACTCCCTTACCAGCAATTCAGTTGCACATCTTTCTGTATTCCAATTCAGGATATTTTGAATGATATTATCTTAATTGTAGAATGTCTAAGGGAATTCTGAACAAACTACCTTTCTGTCAAAACTCCTTGGTTGTGTTTTATGGCTGACACACTTACTTTTATTTTCAGACAGCTGTCCTTTGTGGCTCATGTAAGACAATTATCTCCTCATAAGTCTATATTTTATGGTTTTCAAACTGGCTTGCATACTTTTAAACAACTCCCTGCTTACTATTATCACAACATTCACCAAATCATCATTATGATCTTCATCCTAACATAATCCAGTCATCACCGATATATTGGTTGTTAATTAGATAATTAGTTATGTTGTAAATGTTAACAATGTGTCATATTCTAGAAGGGTTGATTTGATATGGCTAAAATAAAAATTAGCCAACTAAGTTAAAATACTCCCGTCTGAGATAAGGGAGAAAAATAAAAGCACTTTCTCTAGACAGAAGGAACTCTTTGAGAACAAAAAGTACCTTTTCAGTAACACAATTTTGTAAGTAATGAAATATCTATAAGTTTTGGCATTTTGTTCAGGACAGACAAATCCATAGAGGAAAAAGTAAAGAGCTAATTTTCATGTATAGCGAAGTTTGATCTGTCCCTTAAAATAAGATTTCTCCATAATATCAGTTGACTGGGTCTGTCAACTGAAGAGAGCTAATAACTCAAAAATCCAACATCTCAGATGCTTTTGACAAAAACAGTAAGTTCGGTTCTCTGAAATGATTAAATCATTGTCCCAGGAGGAAAATTCACTCTTCCCATCACTCTTTTAATTCTATTTGTCCGTAGAAAAATATTGTCTGGATTCTTCATATCACACTTCAGAAGAAAACGTAGGTATTGTTGTTTTGCCAACATGATGAATAAAATTGTGGAAGCTGGTATCATAGGAGCAATATATTAGATATTAATTGCTATGTAACAAGTTACTACAAAATACAGAGGCTTGAAACAGTACATTGTTTATCTCACACAATATCTGGGAATGAGGCATTTGGGAGTGAGTTAGCCGAGTATTTCTAGTTTAAGGTTAGCTGGGTGTTTCTAGTTAAAAGTCATTTGTGAGTGAGGTGACAGTAAAGATATTAGCCAGATTTCAGCTATCTGAAGGCTTTACTGGGGCTAGAGGCCCCACTTCCAAGATGGCACCCTCATGCAGATGGCAGTATGTGCCAGCTTTTACAGGAAGTCTCAGTTCCTCCTAATGTGAGCTTCTCCACAAGACTTTGAGTATCCTCAGGATATGTCTTTCCCCAGAGCAAGTGATCCAAGAGAAAGAAAGACCACTCTAAAGACTGTTCCTACCAAATTTTCAATGCAATCTGTATTTAGCCTAGAGTTCTTAATTGGAACACTTTGACATTTTGGGCTTTCCTCTGCATCAAAGGATGTTTAGCATTGTTCCTGGATTCTGTTTTCTAGACGCCATTAACATCCCCCCTTCCTAACTGTGACAGTCAGAAAAGCCTTCAGATATCTTGAATGTCTCTTGTGGGGGCAAAATAGGTCTCAGTGAGAACCAGAGAATCTCTTGGCACAGCCAGGCTCTTAACTAATCTTATGAGAAAATGCAATCAGCAAAGATGACAATCAAGCTTAGAAAACAAAAAGACCATTAGAAAAACTCTAAAAAGAAAGAAAAATTCTTAAATTGAAGAAAAAATAATAATCTCCTCTAGGGTCTATATAGTTCATTGCAGACTCTAAATGGAAACTTGTCAAATCACATACAAATATTTACTGATCACTTCCTGTAATCTGGGATAGTGACAGGTCTGGAGGACAAACAGAGAATGAACGATCATGCCAGTACTACAGAAGTTGCCCTTTTCGGTTCATTTTCTAAGTTCCCCATCCCTGATTAGCCACATTCACCAAAACTCATCAAAACATGGAGAATTTTTGGTAAGGAAAAGAAAATTATTAAAGAAAAATATTTTTCTACATGACACAACATAATAGATTATTTTTACAACCCCAGTTCCCCTCTCAATACACTCTTTTAGTGGAAAGCTTTTATTACCTTACCTTGGGATCCAAAGTATCACAGGTAGCTTATAAAAACCTACATAAATAAGATTAAAGCAAAATAGAGAAGAAAATCAGAAAGTTAAATGACATAATTTTGCCATAGCAACAAGAATAAAAAAAATAATAATGATATAATTATAACAATGGCAATGTGTCCAAAGCAATAAATAGATAAGGAATTTAAGGAATACTAGTAACAATACCTTAATTGATTTCTAAATATAAATTTAAGTTTTATGTTGAACTTTTTGAAATCTACAGCAAAATGGGAGCTATGACCATCACTTTTATTTTCATAGAAATGATTATTCTGTGTAATTACCATCAGTGATTGCTTTCCTCTTTCCTCCAAAAACTATTGATAAAATTGAATTAAAGTGAAAAGGAGGAAGTCAGTTTTCTGAGTTGAATATTGATGACCCCAACTAATATTAATTTGAATTAGTGCCCTGGTTTGCTACTTATTCAGGTTTGAATTCAAAATAACTATATATATATATAATGATTTGGAGTTGTAAACATACCTACTTTTCTCTGACAAAGATTGATAAAGGAGAAGTTGACAAATTTTTGTCAGTGTGAACTTTGAAAACAGAGTGGATGAGTGATTATTAAGAGCTAAGGGAAGGGAAAATGGGGAATGATGCTGATGGGTATGAAATTTTTTGAATAACAAAAATGTTCTGGAATTAATGGTGATAGTTGTACAACCATGTGGACACATTAAACACTACTGAAATATATTTTAAATAGTGAATTTCATGGTACGCAAAATACATTCCAATTTTTTAATTAAAAATTTATCAGTAATATGAATATTTGATTGGAAAAGAATCAAATGAAATATGTTAGAAAGTTCTTTTATTGGACTTTAAAACAACAATAAGTTTTGAGTCTTGTATTTTTGTATCAATACTATTCATGAAAACAACTGGTCTGTTCTTTTACTAATATGAAAGCAGGACGTATTTATTTTCTAAATTGATTTATTTGCTGGATAAAAAAAAATTGACTTAATATTTTACCTTTTCATATATGAAAAAAATAGGCTTTTCGGGCAGATGCTATGGAATATAATTTTCTTATATCCCCTCAAAGTAACTAGCACAGTTTTAGGAACAGAAGAATTGTGCAATACAAACTTAGCGATTGACAATTAACATAATCTTAACGATGTTTAGGGCTTCGCTGGTGGCTCAGATGATAAAAAATCTGTCTGCAAGAGATGGAGTTTCCATACCTGGATTAAGCAGATCCCCTGAAGAAGGGAATTGCTACCCACTCAAGTATTCTTGTCTGAAGAATCCCATGGACAGAGGAGCCTGGTGGGCTATGTGGTCCCTGGGATTGCAAAGAGTCGGACGTAACTGAGTGACTACCACTTTCCACTTACGATATCTTACATTCTGACTCTGTTTCAGGATTTTGAGCTAATCTATTTGGAGATAATATGAAGATGGTAAGAATCACAAATGCTTTCAATAACAGATTGATAGCTAAAAATATATCAGCAATATGTAAAGATGAATTGAATATAAAATGGGTTTTAGAAAAAAATGATGAAAACATACAAGTTCCAGGATGTTGGTTCAAAAACCAAACTAATGAAATATCCAAGAAAAAAAAAGGTATTTATTATTATATTTTTGAAACCGATTTCAAATTGGCAGGAAGCATGTGGTTAAGAGACTGTTTAAACTTCAGAGAAACCTGGGCATGAATCTATGCTATCTCACTTAGCCAAGTTACTAAATTTTCTAAGCCACAATTTCTAAGAATTCATTTAAAAATAGTCATCTTTACTACAATTTTTCTTTATCCCAATTATTTTTTTTTCTTTTTGCTATTTTTGTAAGCCATGTGTCAAATAGCTCAATCTATATCTTTATCACTTTGTGCTTCATTTTGAGTACTTATCTCTGATTTATCATCTAATTTATAAATATCCTCATTAGTGCTACTGCACCCCACTCCAGTACTTTTGCCTGGAAAATCCCATGGGCAGAAGAGCCTGGGAGGCTGCAGTCCATGGGGTCACAAGAGTCGGACACGACTGAGCGACTTCCCTTTCACTTTTCACTTTCATACATTGGAGAAGGAAATGGCACCTACTCCAGTGTTCTTTCCTGGAGAATCCCAGGGACAGGGGAGCCTGGTGGGTTGCCATCTATGGTGTCGCACAGAGTCGGACAAGACTGAAGCGACTTAGCAGCAGCAGCAGCAGTCAACTTTTAGCCCATTTAGGAGGTTTTCTTCTGCTATTCTGAGGTCTGGTCATCTCTGGATATGTTAAGGAAGTAGTTTGCTCAGGTAAGTGAACTGTCTGGTATTAGCTTGACTTGGGTTTTAACCACAAATATGTTATCTTTCAGTAGCAAATCTATAGACTTCAAGAAATTCTCTGGGCTTATTTTTCCTTCTCCTAATATGAGTAAAATAGCAGTTTTCTCACAGAAGGTATGTATTAATTCATATTATCTAAAGGTATGGACTCTAAGATTAGAATAAATATCTAAGAGTTTAATAGGTGGATACCCATGAGAAAATAGGGGCTGAAACAGCTGGAAAACTAGTCTGATCAGACTTAGCTTCTAGGCTAAGGAACACTATTCAGCAACAGTATTGCAGGGAGTCTCTGAGTAAAAATCACCAACACTTGTCACCTATGCCTCTAGAAGTGGACTTGTCTTAGTATCCCTGCCACACTCAGCCACCGACTGAGAGCGCAGTCCTAGGAAGAGTGTCCTCCATGCAGACATGACAATAGACCTCAAAGCACAGCACTGGTCTTTGTTAAAGTGAGCTCCACATTGTTGATGGTCCTCAAGTCACATTTCCATGGCTTTGACAGTGTTAAATAATGATATTGAGCAAGTGCTCCTTATTGTGAGCCTAACATAGGACCCAATACAATACTCTTCTATTTAATAAACAATCAACAAATGGTCGCTATTATTCTTCTTATTTCTGGATCCACTTAATTGAGACATGATATTCTGCAGTATGGTGACTCTGTCCAACTGCTGAGCCTGAGGTTCCTCTCAAAGCCCCAAATCAATATTCGGATATCATCTACCCGGGGTGGTCCGCAGATGTCAATATAACCAAGCCACTGGAGTTAAGGGGTCTTTGTTGTTGTTTAGTCATAAGTTGTGTCCAACTCTTTGTGACCTTGTGGACTATAGCCAGGTTCCTCTCTCCATGGGATTTCCCAGGCAAGAATACTAGAGTGGGTTTCAATTTTCTTTTCCAGGGGATTTTCTTGACCTAGGGATTGAACCTGCATTGACAGATGGATTCTTTACCACTGAGTCATCTGGGTAACGGTTTCAGGAGGTGGGTATATTTAAGAAATTTTAACAGACAAAATTAGCGCTCTAAAGAATGGGAGCAGCAAGGGAATCTTACTCAAGCATAAAGTATCATGAGCAAAGGCCAATAAAAAGATTGTGAGAATGGTGACTCAGAGCATTTCCGTAGGAAACATGCTGCTGCTGACTGACTCCCAGTGAGTGTGGGAGAGGAGTTTGCAGCAGCTATTTGAGTCTCACACAACAAAAAAGACAACATGGGCATTGAAAAGAGGGAGTTCAGAATAAATAGTTCCAACTTGAGGATCCAATACTGAAAAGTTTTCAACCGTGTCAAGGAAGTTCTGCATGTTATAAGAAGGCAGTGCATCTTGGAAAGAAAACTCAGTGTATTAAGAAACACACAGGATGGAGAGTCCCAAGATTTCTGTTTCAGCCATGAAATTCTGCCCTCACTGGCTTGGTGGCATGGAGGAAGTCACCTCACACTGAAACTTCTTTCTTATATGTACAAAAAAATGCTCGGACCACTTGTGCTCTAAGGCCAAATTATGATTCCCTGATACGAAAAACTACTGCAACTTTGCCTGAGGAAATCACTAAGACCAGGAGACAATGAAGGTTTCTGATCCAGAAGCTATTTTATCCCTTTCAACTCTCTGCTTCTTGTTTTACTCCTGGGGGGAGAAAAGCAATGACTGCCATCCATCAAAGGTGAAAATCATGAAACAGCTAATTGGTTTTGAATTTAATCTCATCAGGGGGTCAAGAAAAATTCGGATCTGAGCTGACAGTTTTGAGTTCAACATTAATTTATTGTCTTTGGCAAAAAGAAAAGATGAGATACATTTTTCAAGCATAGAGGAGAAAATGATCTCTCAGGTATCTAATTTGCATGTTAGAAATAAGCCTTGACTATCAAGATTCATGAAAGTTTGAGTTTGTACTGAAAGTGATAGTCAAATTGCAGATAACAAAGGAACGAAAGGGAAGGATGACACAGATAACCCAAAACTGTGATAGCAGGGGGTACTGCTGAGATGACTAAGCTGGATCCAGACCTAGTCTTATTTTTGAAGACTCTTCCCCACCCACCCACTGTGGGTATGGTTCTCTTATTCTTTTTTTCTTTTCTATCTAAGGAACTTCCAATGTCATGCTTGTCATCTCTGCTTACAAGGCTCATAGCAGAGGTAATGTATGGAGACTTCCCAGTCAATGAAAGTGTCTGTAACTACCTTGACCTGACTCTGATCAGCTAAAATGCCAACTTCTTTCCTCAAAATCCCAATCATCTAGAGAATCCAGGACACACATCTATTAATTCCTATATATCAGATCCAGCCTGAGTTGTTTAATTTAAAGTATCATATGGGTGAATCAATGTAGGAGAGCCTATGGGTTGAAGTTATAGCAGAAGTGAAAGGTTGGTTGCTTAATCATGACCCCCATCCCCTGAATGGGAAGGACATTGATAGATTATACACATAGAATTTACAAACTCTTTAACCTGGCCCTGGATAGTTGACATTTGAGGATTTACATCAGATATTCCTGGAGTCACACACCCTAAGAGGCATGCAACCTACCTAATGATGAGAGCTCAATAAGAGCCAGATTCCTACAAGAGTTTATAATAGCCTTAATTTGAAAAGGACCCTTCCTCCTAACATCCTTCAGTTGAGTTCAGTTTGGCACACTGTAGGTGCTAGGGTCTGAAATACTGACCATCCAATAATGAATAAGTCAGGGTCCCACTAGACTAGTGGGGGAAGTAGCTATAATTAGATGATTTCAGCTGTAGTATTACAAGCGTGGTGATAAAAATGAGCATTGGAGACTGTGAAATTAGAGAGATGTGGACACTTTAAATGTGGGAGGTCTTTCTTATTTATCCATAAAAAAGAACTTGAAGATATTATTGTCTCTTCCATAATATTTCTGAGAAGCTATAAGCCTTAAACAAATTTTGAACTGGATTCAAGTTTGAAGTTCAAACTTGCCAGTGTGATGACTTCTATAAACAGTAGTGAGTTTTTTTCTCCACTTCAGTATAGAGTGCTAATTATTTCTTGAAGCCTTTAACTTAATGAAACAAATTCTACTGACTTGGTCTCCTTAGAATAATACATCTTAGTTACTGAAACCTTATGTTTGCTAATGTGCTATACTGGAACATTACTTATTCTCACCAGGATTCAAGTGACAGAGAATAAAATAATTTAAGAAGCTAGTAATGGAGGGGGTGGGGATTGAGAGGCAAGGAGACATAAATAGAAAAATAATGATATATTATGTCAGCCAGAGGGTCAGAGGATGAGTTAGGAGGTGATTAATACTAAGAAAATCAATTTGTTTAATTCCTTCTCTCCTAAAGCAAGGCCGTATCTGTATGGGGACGAGGAAAGTACTCTCTTTGCAGCCTAGACTAATGAAGGAAACTTAACAGATGACTCTTAGACAGAAAGTTAGTTCTCCAAGCCATTGAGTAAGTGGTTACCTTGATGCCTTCCACAAGAATGGGTGATATTGTATTTACCCCACCCTCCATTTTTGGATGGAGAAGGCAATGGCAACCCACTCCAGTGTTCTTGCCTGGAGAATTCCAGGGACGGAGGAGCCTGGTGGGCTGCCGTCTCTGGGGTCGCACAGAGTTGAACACGACTGAAGCGACTTGGCGGCAGCAGCCATTTTTGGATGCGGAAAAGAAACATGGTTAGCAACACTTGATTGAACCCACTTGATTGTTGGTACTGGTTAGCAACACTTGATTGAACCCACTTGATTGTTGGTACTTACAGATTTTTTTTTTTAATCGAAGCTGTTTTTAGAGGAGTTTGGGGCTAGCATATATACATATTGTTGTTTTTCAATCACTAAGTAGTGACCAACTCTTTGTAACCCTTCGGACTATGGCACACCAGGCTTCTCTCTCCTGCACTCTCCCAGAGTTTGCTCAAATTCATGTACATTGAGTCAGTGATGCTATTTAACCATCTCATCCTCTGCTGCTCTCTTCTCCTTTTGCCTTCAGTCTTTCCCAGCATCAGGATCTTTTCCACTGTGTTGGCTCTTGTCATCAAGTGGCCAAAGTATCAGAGCTTCAGCGTCAGTCCTTCCAATGAATATTCAGGGTTGATTTCCTTTAGGATTGACTGGTTTGAGCTCTTGCAGTCCAAGGGATTCTCAAGAATCTTCTCCAGCACAATAATTCAAAAGCATGAACTCTTCAGCATTCAGTCTTCTTTACAGTCCGACTCTCACATCCATATATGACTACTAGAAAAACCATAACTTTGACAATATGCACCTTTGTTGGCAAGGCAAGGGAGATCTCTGCTTTTTAATATGCTCTCTAGATTTGTCATATCTTTCCTTCCAAGAAGGAAGCATTTTTTTCTATGCATGTACACACACACAAATGTGTATATGTATTCACATTACAGTGGTGTTGGTCTGGCACATAGAAATTTAGAAATAATTCAATAAATATTAATATATATTGTTTTATTGTTATTGCTATTGTTAACTTTGGAATGACATATGAGAGTCTGGGAATAGACCCTTAATCTTGATGAATGTCCCTAAACATCTTTCAAGGATCTTTGGACATATGGACAAATAATTAGTGGCAAATTTTTGCTCTGGTTAAACATCCCAGTAACTGAAATGAGGTATTGTGGCTTCTCTGCAGTTTGTAATTCTCTCTTATCTCTCAAAATGACTACAATTTAATCATTGTAAATCTTGCTTGGATACAAACACACAGCAAATGTGATCCATGGTTCCAGTGTTCCCATGATCATTAGCTGATTCTATTATTGTAACTTATAGAAATATTTTAATAATTTATTTCTTTGAAAACTGTATATTAAGTGTCTGACATAGTTCAGTTAATCTCCATCACATTATTCTAATTGCCCCTACTTCATAGGTGTGACAACTAATTGTCAGAGGTTAACTAATTTATACAAAATCAAATCACTTGGATAAATTGGAAATCCTGGATTGAAATCCAGGGCTGTTTGGTGTTGGAGCTCAATCTCTTTACTCTTCTTCCTGCTCTCTCCTCATAGTTCTATCATCAAGTCATCACGGTACCTCCTACTTTGCACTGCATTCTCAAGAGGCTTGCCCAATCCCTTCCCCTGAAGCCATCTGCCTTTAATCTTGTGATTTGGAAGGATTGAAGGCACATTTCTGAATTTCTCAGTTGCTCACCTCCTTTCTTGTCTCTGTCTTCTGCTGAATATTCTGATATGTCCTCTTTCTCTCTCCTTTTAGTGAACACTCACAGCCATCTGTCTGAGTCTCCTTGCCTCCCTCCTGCCAGTTGATTAGCACCACAACAAGCTAAACCCTGGTTGTTCTCAGCAGCATCAGAACTTCCAGGGAACTTGTTAGAAATGCAAATTCTCAGGCCCACCCCAAACTCCCTGCATCAGAAACTCTGGAAAGGGGGACCATTTGGTGTTTCTGATGCATGTCTAGGTTAGAGAATCACTGTGATAGTCTAGTAATGTGGACATCACACAGATATGTCCACACAGTGTTTAGCTGTGTAAAAACACAAAAATGGATCTTCTTGTGCTCAAATTAGTGAAATGATAAAAGGCAAAACTTTCAAAAATAGATTAACTCTCATTGAAAAAAAAAAATCAAGTTCTTCAATTGAATGATTACAATAAAACCAGTCCCTTGATAAGTGCTTGTGTATGAAGGGGTGCAATGGAACACATCCAAGGGTGGGATTTGAACACTAGGCTGTAAAGGAAATTGTTGGCTAGAAACTAAGCTTATGGACTCTGAGTCAAACAAAATGCAGCAGGTACATTTTAAAGACCCAAAAGACCTTGTTCTTATGTTGATTTCTGGTGAATGAACCTGTCCTCTACAAACTCTACAAAAATATCTGGTATTTGCTTTCCAAATTCTTAATGGAAAATTAGAGAGAAATGCAGAGAACTGGGGACCTCCCTGGTAGCCCAGCAGTAAAGAATCCTTCTGCCTATGCAGGAGATGAGGGTTCAATGGCTGGGTCAGTCCTCTGTCCTGAATGGCTGTTTCCTCGTCCATTCAGAAACACAGTAGGAGGCAACTTGTTCCTATTATGTTTCTTTGTGTGCTCAGTGGCTCAGTAGTGTACGACTCTTTGTGACCCCATGGACTGTAGCTTGCCAGGCTCCTCTGTCCATGAGATTTCCCAAGTAAGAATACTAGAGTGGGTTGCCGTTTCCTCCTCCAGGGGATCTTCCTGACCCAGGAATCCAGCATGGGTCTTCTGCATTGGCAGGTGGGTTCTTTACCCCTAAAACACCTGGGAAACCCCATTATGTTTCTTTATCCTTTTAACTACTCCCCACTTCCGTATACAGATCTTCTTAGAGTCATCCATCAATCAGATCAGATCAGATTAGATCAGTCGCTCAGTCGTGTCCGACTCTTTGCGACCCCATGAACCGAAGCACGCCAGGCCTCCCTGTCCATCACCAACTCCCGGAGTTCACTCAGACTCATGTCCATCGAGTCAGTGATGCCATCCAGCCATCTCATCCTCTGTTGTCCCCTTCTTCTCCTGCCCACAATCCCTCCCAGCATCACAGCCTTTTCCAATGAGTCAACTCTTCACATGAGGTGGCCAAAGTACTGGAGTTTCAGCTTTAGCATCACTCCCTCCAAAGAAATCCCAGGGCCGATCTCCTTTAGAATGGACTGGTTGGATCTCCTTGCAGTCCAAGGGACTCTCAAGAGTCTTCTCCAACACCACAGTTCAAAAGCATCAGTTCTTCGGTGCTCACCCTTCTTCACAGTCCAACTGTCACATCCATACACGACCACAGGAAAAACCATAGCCTTGACTAGAGGAACCTTTGTTGGCAAAGTAATGTCTCTGCTTTTGAATATGCTATCTAGGTTGGTTATAACTTTCCTTCCAAGGAGTAAGCGTCTTTTAATTTCATGGCTGCGATCACCATCTGCAGTGATTTTGGAGCCCAGAAAAATAAAGTCTGACACTGTTTCCACTGTTTCCCCATCTATTTCCCATGAAGTGGTGGGACCGGATGCCATGATCTTCATTTTCTGAATGTTGAGCTTTAAGCCAACTTTTTCACTCTCCACTTTCACTTTCATCAAGAGGCTTTTGAGTTCCCATTCACTTTCTGCCATAAGGGTGGTGTCATCTGCATATCTGAGGTGATTGATATTTCTCCCGGCAATCTTGATTCCAGTTTGTGTTTCTTCCAGTCCAGCATTTCTCATGATGTACTCTGCATATAAGTTCAATAAACAGGGTGACAATATACAGCCTTGACGCACTCCTTTTCCTATTTGGAACCAGTCTGTTGTTCATGTCCAGTTCTAACTGTTGCTTCCTGACCTGCATACAGATTTCTTAAGAGGCAGATCAGGTGGTCTGGTATTCCCATCTCTTTCAGAATTTTCCACAATATCCATCAATACACTTAGCCTATCCTACATTCAAGCCCTAATAAGTTCTTTTTTTTTTTTCTTTTACCACAGGCAGCTTATTGCTAAGACTTTAATGAGCAGCCACTTTTATTTACTTCTCCTGTAAATTGTTCATTATCCTTGCAAGGAAGGACACTTTCTTGCCATTTTCATTATTGAAAATGCTCATGTTAAATCACTCTATGTGTACTTTTATTTTATTTGCAAATCATATATATCCAACCTTCAATTTCAATTATAGAAAGAATAAAATATTTACACCTTGAAGTTCTGACACCTTGACATTTCTCAAATAAAATTCCTGATCATATTTTAAGCTTTAATAATTGCCTCCCAAAGACTATAGCAGTTTGTCTTCAGTTTATAAAATAATACAAGATTTGAGGGGTGGACACCCTAATGGTGGAGAATTTTGGCCCTGGAGACAGGCTTGCATGCTTTTTACAGGAGGTTCTGCTATTTACTAAATATCTTCAATGGCAGTAATTATAGCTAAAATTTATTCTAAGTTCCCTTAGTGAAATGTGCTGCAATAAGCACATAACAAGCATTATTCTCTTTCAGACTTAAAATAATTATATTCAAGAAGTACAGATGTTATTTCCATTTTACAGGAATCTGAGGTCAAACAACTTGCTCAAAATCATACATCAAGTAGATAGGGGACCAAGATCCAAAGTCAGGCAAGGCACGCCCAAAGTCCACTCCTATTGCAATGTTCTTTTTTTTTTAACTTATGTATTTGGTTGCATCAAATTCTTCATTGTGTTGTGTGGGGTTTTCACTGTGGTTCACAGGCTGTCCTGTGACATATAAGAGCCTAGTTCCCCCACCAGGGATCTAACACATGTCTCTTCCATTGCTAAGCAGATTCTTAACCAGTAGATCTCTGAGGAAGTTCCCTTCAATAGCAATGTTCTTTTAAATGAAAATTTCTTCTTTTGTAAAATGGGGATTATAATGTTGTCTATATGAGGGGTTCCTGAGAGGATGAGAAGAGACAGTGGGACTAAGGTAGGCAGCACACCACCTGCCTGATTTGGTAAGTTGTCCTTCCAGAGGTCACAAAGACAAACTTCCCAAGGTCACAGGCAAGTAAAGAGCTAAAGTTATGCAGGAACTTAAGTGAAAAGTCAAACAAATGATCAAGAGTCTGGGGGAAAATTTAAAGCCGGAAATATTTGAACATAAGATTTGACTTTTACAAAATAGTAACTAGTCCTGGTGGTCCAGATGGTAAAGAATCCATCCGTAATACAGGAGACCTGGGTTTGATCCTTGGCTCGGGGAGATCCCCTGGAGAAGGGAAGGGCAACCCACTGCAGTATCTTGCCTGGAGAATTCCATGGACAGAGGAGCTTGAGGGGCTACATTCCATGGGGTCGCAAAGAGTGGACACAGATGATCGACTTTCACTTTCACTTTCCTATTTTAGAATATATCAGGATATATATCCCTTACATCAGAATTTTTGGTGTAAGGAAATCTCTAATTAGAGATTTAAAAGGAATTCAAGAGTCCCTTGGACTACAAGGAGATCCAACCAGTCCATTCTGAACATCAGCCCTGGGATTTCTTTGGAAGGAATGATGCTAAAGCTGAAACTCCAGTACTTTGGCCACCTCATGTGAAGAGTTGACTCACTGGAAAAGACTCTGATGCTGGGAGGGATTGGGGGCAGGAGGAGAAGGGGACAACAGAGGATGAGATGGCTGGATGGCATCACTGACTCGATGGACATGAGTCTGGGTGAACTCCGGAAGTTGGTGATGGACAGGGAGGCCTGGCGTGCTGCAATTCATGGGGTCACAGAGTCGGACACGACTGATGTGATCAGTCGGAGCGACTGATCTGATCTGATATTTCTTTTACTAATCTCCTTGGATTACTTTTCAGTCTTTTTCTTATGTCTACCTTTTTATTCATACAGTTTTTTACCCCCAGCAATATGCCAGAAATATACGTGTTTTGCCATGGTTTATAGCATTTATAGAAGGAAAAGAAGCAACTTTTGAACTCTTCTTTCTGTGTCCGGACCTTAACTAGGTTCACTCAACCCTCACAAACTCTGTAACAAAGGTTCTGTTATCCTGTATCACAGATGAGGAAATTCGACTTATATCCACAGAACTGATCTTACCCTCTACCTTGCCCAGGGATAAAGCTCAAAGGAGCTCCTTCTCTCAAAGACCCAAAATAGACTGCATAACAAAGAAAATCCTATGTGTCTGCTTTAAAGAAAAATCTTCAATGTGTTTTCCTTTTGTTTATTAATATAGCAAATTGCTCTCCTCTTGTAGCTTTGAGTTTGCTTCTCCAGGGAAGAGAAACCTGTTTTTGCTTATTGTTTTGTGATTGTAGACTGACAGCTGGCTTTCCGCACTACCCTCTTGATTGTGCTATGCATGCATGCTAAATGGCTTCACTCGTGTTCAACTCTCTGCAAACCTATGGACTATAGCTCTCCAGGCTCCTCTGTCCATGGGATTATCCAGGCAAAAATACTGAAGTGGGTTGCCATTTTCTCCTCCAGGGGAATCTTCCCGACCCAGGGAGCGAACCCGTGACTCCTGTGTCTCCTGCATTGGCAGGCCGGTTCTTTACCACTAGCGCCACCTGGGAAACCCAGGAGTCTTATTGCTGGATTTGAGCTCCCCCAAGGGCAGAAGCAGTGATCCTTAGTGAGAGAGTCCCAAGTTTAAAACTGCACTTAGAGCTAGAGCTTCCAGCATTCGTTGCTGAATTTGGAATTGCATGGTTTGACCAGACACAAGCTACAGGTGCAGTGAGCTGAGCGTGCACTTCGATTCTCCTCCTGACTCTACCAAAAGCTTGCATGCACCCAAAGTCATCCATTCTGTACCTTGCCTTTTCAGACCCTGCCACAAGAGGATTTTGCTAATGTACCTTAATTCCGAACCAGAACCAATCTGTTCTTCCTGCAGATATTTTTTGCCCTCTGCCTTCTTATTTCTCCTTTTCTTCTAAGGTTGAAATTAGGTCACTTATTTCCAGAATGGCATGGTGTTATTCTTTTCTTTTTTTCTAGGTTGGTAGCAATAAAATACTAAAAGCTGAAGTCCGAAACACAGGAGATACGGAGAAATCAGTTTCCTTTTAATATCAGAAATCGAGGCTCCCCGGAGGCTCTCACTGAGCTGATTTTCTCTCACTCTAAAATTGTCTCCAGGCACAGGCATAGAAAATAGCATTCCTTTTTGCATTTTTTAAAAACACGGTAATGTAGATAGGTTGCTTTCAAAGGCTTCAGATGAATTAGTCTGACTGTATGTCCCTGAGGAGATATTATTACAAAGGAAAAGCGCTAAGAAGGGAATACGCAGAGGACTTTAAGGATGTTCAGAGATTGCACTTGGGACTTCTCTGGTGCACCAGCGGTTAAGACTCCGTGCTTCCAGTGCAGGGCTATGGGTTCCATCCTTGGTTGGGGAACTAAGATCCCACATGTCACATGCCCAGGAAAAAAAAAAAT
This sequence comes from Bos javanicus, assembly GCF_032452875.1. NCBI lineage: Eukaryota > Metazoa > Chordata > Mammalia > Artiodactyla > Bovidae > Bos > Bos javanicus. The sequence goes on from NC_083873.1 coordinate 108,177,241, forward strand.
AGAAGCTTGTGCTTGGTCATATAAACTCTGGTGGAAGCAGCATGGAAGGGAAGAACACTTCACTGGGGAAAAAAACTCAGGATCTGACTCTTCACAGAGAGACCCTGGCTTAGTCACATTGTCCCCTGAGTCTTGGTTTCCTTCAACTATACAAAATGTCAATGCCACTTTGTTTTAGATTAACAAGAGTAACAAGAGAGAAGAGGGAAGTGCTGGTGCTGCTAAAATCTACACCTATCTTGTCTCGCTCCTTCAGGTCTCACTTCAAGAGGCGTCCTTCCCCCCACATAAAAATGAGTCCTCTTCCTGGATTTCTCATATTGATTTCTAATATCTCTCTATCCACTGGGGTGTTGTTAACCAATTGCAGCCTTTCTCTGATGTCAGTTTCATTCTCCCTCCTATATCTTCATCATCTCTTTCTCAGTTTGGTTGAGAAAAGTAAAGGGGAAAAAATAACACGCGAGCCATGATTGTCCTTTGACCCTATGACCCCTCATGTATTGCTCTCACCATCCTCCCTTCAGAGCCCATCATCCCGTTTTCTTTAGATGCTTTCTTCACTTCATCCAGTTGCCCAACCCCTCCTCATCTCTGTCCCTTCTTCTCCTTTCTATTTTCCCTTTTAAACATTTTTGTTTTGTCTTCTGCTAGTCAGTTCTGTATTTTCACTAATACTTTTTTAAAAGACATTATTTATTGGCTTTGGCCTTTGATGGTGCTAATTCTTTTCTTTCTGTTTATCTGTAATTTTCAGTTATTATTTTATTTCCATTTCTTTCCTAAGCCATACATTTTATATTATCTTTTTGGTTTTGCCTCATTGAGATGAAAATATGATTTCTCTCTTCTTTCTGTTTTATCTCCTCCCCAGCTGCTTTCTGTCTTCTGTTAACTCTAACTTTACTTTTACATTGAAAAATTATATAACATTTATTTTCTGTTTACTAAATATTATTCTGTCTTTTTTGTTCTGTCAAAGGTTAATCCTTAAAGGCTGACTTTAAGACTGTTTAATCCACTTACTTCTTATTTGCATTGTTGAAAGAAAAAACAGGTGATTCTTTTTCTTCTTGCTAATATTTTCTCCTTACTTAGTAATTCTAATTTGGGATCCATCCTATACTTCATTTGCAGTTTCCAAGTTTAATATTCTAATTTAGAGCAGTAGCTTTCTAAGCCTGATTTTCAACAGTGACCATCATTTTTGTGTACTGAAATCTTGCTATAACTCATATCTACTTCAAGCCACATTTTGCTACTGTCAATCTTGTGAATCCTGTTATAATTTGATACATACAACTGCCTGCAATATTTTCAAAAAATTGTACTTAGGATATATATTTGGGAGGGGGGTTTATTCAACTCATAAAACAAATGTTGTTTGAAAAGCACATATTCATGAGAGGTTTAATATATATTTACTTTTTTAGAAAGAAAGATGCCCTTAGACTTGTCTAAGCATTTTTAAGGTTAGTAATAAACAACAGAATATTGAAACCACCAATGATTCACTTTTTTTAGTTACCTAGAGAATTGAGATGAGTGGAAATTTTTATATAGAGAAATGAGACTGTAAAGATACATTTGAAGATAGAATGTAATAAGACAGAAACACTTATTTCCCTATCATTGTTTTATTATATTCATCATCATATAAAATCTCAGTTGTTTTAATTTAATATCTTCATCATCTTCATAATCATCATTAGGGTTGCCAATTAGTATTTCAAAATAAAAGACCACATTAACTTATAGCAATTTCCTCTGAATCTCCCTCACTCCCAAACCCATTAACCTTATTTTTTTTTTAATTTTGGCTTTATTGAGCTATAACTGACATATTACATTATATGGTATTTAAAGTGTACACTTTTGTAATATGAATAAGTTCTGACAATCTGATGTAACATACAACAGATATACATCAGATATATAACAGATATACATCAGAGATACATCAGATATTATACAGCAGATAATATTATACAGCAGATATACATCAGATTGTCAGAACTTATTCATATTATATCTGAATATTTACCCATGTACCAGTCTGTCTCTATTTTTCCCACTCTGAAGCTTCTGGTAACTACTTTTCAACTCTCTTTTTCTATGCACTTGACTTTTTTCTTTTTTTTTTAGATTTCACATATAATTGACACCGTGCAGTATTTGTCTTTCTCTGTTCACCTTATTTTGCTTAGCATAATGTTCTCAAGGTCCATCAATGGCAGGGTTTTATTTCTGAAAACTGAATAGTGTTGCCAATATATGACACATATATTCCTCACATCTTTTTTACTCACTCATCCATTGACAGACACTTAGAGTGCTTCTATCTTAGCCATTGTAAATAATGCTACATGGGGGTACAGATATTTCTTTGATATTCTGTTTTGCTTTGGATTAATTCCCAGAACCGGAATTGCTAGATCATATGGCAGCTGTATTTTTAATTTTTTTTTAGGAACTCCATACTATTTTTCACATTGGCTGTGCCAATTTACATTTCCACAAACAGTGCACAATGGTCTCCTTTCTCTGCATCCTCACCAGCATTTGTTATCACTTACTTTTTTGTGATAGCTATTCTAATAAATGTGAGGTGATATTCCATTGTAGTTTTTGTTTGAATTTACCTAATGATTAGTGACACCACTTTGCTAACAAAGCTATGGTTTATCCAATAGTTATGTATGGATGCAAGAATTTAAAAAAGACTGAGAGCTGAAGAATTGTGGTACTGGAGAAGACTCTTGAGAATCCCTTGGACTGCAAGGAGATTAAACCAGTCAACCCTAAAGGATGTCAACCCTGAATACTCATTGGAAGAACTGATGCAGAAGCTAAAGCTCCGATATTTTGGCCACCTGATGGGAATAGCCAACTCACTGGAAAAAACTCTGATGCTGGGAAAGATTGAGGGCAGGAGAAGAAGGTGACAGAGGATGATCTGGTTAGATAGTATCACTGACTCAATGAACATGAATCTGAGCAAACTCTGGAGACTGTGGAAGACAGAGGAGCCTGACATGAAATAGTCTATGGGGTCGAAAAGAGTCAGACACACCTTAGTGATTGAACAACAATAACTAATGATTGATGAGGTTGCCCACCTTTCATATACCTGTTGGCCACCTGGAGGTTTTATTTGGAGAAAAAAAATCTATTAAATTCCTCTGTCTGTTTTTAATCATATTGTTTATTTTGCTATTGAATTGAATGTGTTCTTTATATTTTGGATATTAATCCTTTATATACTTGCAAATATTTTCTTCCATTCTGTAGACTGGCTTTTTATGTTGTTGATGGTGCTCTTTGCTATCCAGAAGCTTTTTAGTTTGATGCAGTCTCACTTGCTTATTTTTACTTTTGTTGTCTTTGCTCGTGGTGTCAAATTCAAAATGTTTTTGCCAAGACCAACATCAGGGAGTTTATCATGATGATTTCTCTAGATTTTTATAATTTCATGTCCTACATTAAAGGCTTTAATTCATTTTAAGTTGATTTTTGTTAATAGTATAAGTGAGAGGTCAGGTTTCATTGCTTTGTACATGGCTATCCAGTTTTCCCATTATTATCTACTGAAGTGGCTGTCTGTCCCCTTTGGATAGTCTTGGCTATTTTGTCATAAATTAATAGACTGTATATGTGAGAGCTTATTTCTGGGTTCTATACCATTGGAATTTTGATACTAGTTTCATTAAATCTGTACATAGATTTGAGTAATATGGATTTTTTAACAATAGTACTTCTTCTAATCCATGAGCATGGAATATCTTTACATATATTTGTCTCTTCAATTTAATTTATCAATATCTTACTCTTAAGTATACAGATCTTTCACTTCTTTGGCTAAATTTATTACTAGATCTTATTCCTTTATTTGCAATTTTGGTACATGTCATTGATTTTTAAATTTCTCTTTCTGTGTATAGAAATGCAACTGAGTTTGTATACTTATTTCATATCCTATAACTTTACTAAATTTATTTATTAGTTGTTATACATTTTTGTTACAATCTGTAAGTAAATTCGGGCTTTTCTGATGGCTGAGCTGGTAAAGAATCTGCCTGCAATGCAGAAGACCTGGTTCTATCCCTGGGTTGGGAAAATCCCCTGGGGAAGCATATTAAAAAGTAGAGACATTACTTTCCCAACAAAGGTCTGTTTAGTCAAAGCTATAGTTGTTTCCAGTAGTCATGTATGGACGTGAGAGTTGGACTCTAAAGAAAGCTGAGCACAGAAGAATTGATACTTTTGAACTGTGTTGGAGAAGACCCTCCAAGAGTGTATTTCCCCAGTCCTGTGGAAGTTCTGTAATCAAATCCCACTGGCCTCCAAAGTTAAATTCCCTGGGGTTTGTGACCCAATGGGATATACAGTCCAGTCCATGAAATTCTCCAGGCCAGAATACTGGAGTTGACTGTGGCTCACATCATGAACTCCTTATTGCAAAATTAATTACAGACTTAAATTGAAGAAGTAGGGAAAACCACTAGACCATTCAGGTATGACCTAAATGAAATTCCTTGCAGTTATACATTGGAAGTGACAAATAGATTCAAGGGATTAGATATGACAGACAGAATACCTGCAGAACTATGCACAGAGGTTCATGACATTGTACAGGAGGTAGTGATCAAGACCATCCCCAAGAAAAAGAAATGCAAAGAAGCAAAATTGTTGTCTGAAGAAGCATTACAAATAGCTGAAAAAAGAAGAGAAATGAAAGGCAAAGGAGAAAAGGAAAGATATACCCATTTGAATGCACAATTCCAAAAAAAAGCAAGGAAAGATAAAGCCTTCCTTAGTAATCAATGAAAAAAAATAGAGAAAAACAATAGAATGGGAAAGACTAGACATCTCTTCCCAAAATTTAGAAATACCAAGAAAACATTTCATGCAAAGATGGGCACAATAAAGGACAGAAATGTTATGGACCTAACAGAAACAGAAGATATTAAGAAGAGGTGGCAAGAATACCCAGAAGAACTATACAAAAAAGAACTTTATACCCCCAGATAACCACAATGGTGTGATCACACCTAGAGCCAGACACCCTAGAGTCTGAAGTCAAGTGGGCCTTAGGAAGCATCACTATGAACAAAGCTAGTGGAGGTGATGGAATTCCAGCTGACCTATTTCAAGCCGTAAAAGATGATGCTGTTAAAGTGTTGCACTAAATATGCCACCAAATTTGGAAAACTCAACAGTGGCCACAGGACTGGAAAAGATTAGTTTTCATTCCAATTCCAAAGAAAGGCAATACCAAAGAATATTCAAACTATTGCCAAATTGCAATCATCTCACATGCTAGCAAAGTAATGCAAAAAATTCTCCAAGCAAGGCTTCAACATATGTGAACCAAAGAATTCCAGATGTTCAAGGGGATTTAGAAAAGGTAGAGGAACCAAAGATCAAGTTGCCAACATCCATTAGATTATCCAAAAAGCAAGAGAATTCCAGAAAAATATCTACTACTGCTTTATTGAGTACACTAAAGCCTTTGACTGTGTGGATCAAAAAAAACTGTGGAAAATTCTGAAAGAGATGGGAGTACCAGACCCTCTTACCTGCCTCCTGAGAAATCTGCATGCAGGTCAAGAAGCAACGAACCAGACATGGAACAACAGACTGGTTCCAAATTGGGAAAGGAGCATGTCAAGGCTGTATATTGTCATCCTGTTTATTTAACTTATAAGCAGAGTATGTCATGCAAAATGCCACACTGGATGAAGCACAAGCTGGAACCAAGATTGCTAGGAGAAATATCAATAACCTCAGATATGCAGATGACACCACCCTTATGGCAGAAAGTGAAGAAGAACTAAAGAGTCTGTTGATGAAAGTGAAAGAGGAGAGTGAAAAAGTTGGCTTAAAACTCAATACTCAGATAACTAAGATCATGGCATCTGTTCCCATCACTTCATGGCAAACAGATGGGGAAACAATGGAAACAGTGACAGACTTTATTTTTTGGTCTCCAAAATCACTGCAGATAGTGACTGCAGCCAGGAAATTAAAAGATGCTTGCTTCTTGGAAGAAAAGCTATGACCAACCTAGACAGCATATTAAAAGCAGAGACATTGCTTTCCAACAAAGGTCTGTCTCGTCAAAGCTATAGTTTTTACCAGTAATCATGTATGGATGTGAGAGTTGGACTATAAAGAAATCTGAGTGCCAAAGAATTGATGCTTTTGAACTGTGGTGTTGGAGAAGACTCTTGAGAGTCCTTTGGAATGCAAGGAGATCCAACCAGTCCATCCTAAAGGGAATCAATCCTGAATATTCATGGGAAGGACTGATGCTGAAGCTGAAACTCCAATACTTTGGCCACCTGATGTGAAGAACTGACTCATTGGAAAAGACCCTGAGGCTGGGAAAGATTGAAGGCGGGAGGAGAAGAGGACCACAGAGGATGAGATGGTTGGATTGCATCACCGACTCGATAGACATGAGTTTGAGCAACTCTGGGAGTTGGTGATGGACAGGTAAGCCTGGCGTACTGCAGTCCTTGAGGTCGCAAAGAGTTGGACATGACTGAGTGCCTGAACTGAACTGAACTGAAAGGAAGATTAAAAAAGGAAAGAGAGATAGGGGAGGTCAAGCAAACAAGCTAATACTTTCCTTTAAAAGTAGAATATACCACATATAGCTTCAATAATGTCAATTTTAGAATCCTTCAGAGCCCAGATATAATCGAGAGGGTCATAAAAAAACAATATTTGGCTTAAAAAAGAAGAAAAGAGTTTGCTGCCCTACATTTCAATCCATTTGATCCTAGCATACTACCAGCTCAGAGGACTTTTTTTTTTAACGTCATTTACTCATGGCAGAGGCAAGCAATCTCACCTCCTGAAGGTGTTACCTTGTTAAGAAGCATAATGTCTTCCTAATAAAATCCAGGTGATTTATAGCATGTACACAGAGGAAGCAGATTTGGGGCAAAAAATTGACAGTTATGCAAGTATCAAATGCCAGCTGCTGCATTTTGGTTCCCTCTGGAAAGGAATTTGCCCTCTTGCTGGGAACCATCTGCATAGGAGTGGGAAGACACATTTCCAGGAAGCGTCTTCATATCTGTGTGCTAAAATTATCTAAACAGATTCTTTTATGACCTTCTTTCATGTGATTAATAATAAGAATAGGATTAATAATACATTCTGAATACCAATTTGTTATTAACTAACACAAATAATAATTGAAAATATTGAGAATTGAACATACTCAAAGTTTGAGTATCCCTTCCTTTAAGCCTTCCTCTCTGATCATGCCCCATCCCCATGGACAAAAGACTCCCTATACTGTCTACCATAGGACCCTGAGCTTAACCTTTATAAAAACCAACACACTGTTTTCTAATTATTGCTTTCCTTTGTTCTGTTTACCAAGATTAGAGATTACATCTCATTTGAATATATATCCCCAATATATGGTTTAGTTCCTGGCATATAATAAGCACTTAACAAATTTTAATGAATGAATGAATTCATAAAACACGTGCACACACAATTTCTCATCTGATCAGTATAATTATCCTGCTGAGCTGAAAGCATAGAAAATTTTATTAGCACCCCCTTTACAGTTGCTGCTAAGTCACTTCAGTCATGTCTGACTCTGTGCGACCCCAGAGATGGAAGCCCACCAGGCTCCCCCATCCCTGAGATTCTCCAGGCAAGAACACTGGAGTGGGTTGCCATTTCCTTCTCCAATGCATGAAAGTGAAAAGTGAAAGTGAAGTCGCTCACTCGTGTCCGACTCTTCGAAACCCCATGGACTGCAGCCCAGCAGGCTCCTCCGTCCATGGGATTTTCTAGGCAAGAGTACTGGAGGGGGGTGCCATTGCCTTTACAGTTGGGAGGGAGTATAAATGACTTGTGGTGTGACTTATTAATACAAAGGTTATACAGAAAATCAATGGAAGAGGGAATGTTCCAATTTCTACACCTTCAAGCTGCCATCTTCCACAGATAAATGATGATGAGTGATAAAAATAATGCCAAGGTCACCTATGGACCCTAAATGAGAAGCCAGAGACCTGGACATTATCCGTTTTGTGGCTTTGAGCAAATTGCTTAGGCTGTGTACCCTGACATTACCAATCTAAAAAAATGTAAGTACTTAAATGTGAAAGTGTGCTACAAAATGAAAACCTTAAATAAACTAATATTTTTATCATTTATATTACATAAAGAATTATATGGCCAAAAGTGACCATTTATTCATTCATTCAGGGGGTCTATTTATTTTACCAATTTTTATTGGATTATAGTTGATCTGTAATGTTGTGTTAGTTCCACACGTACAGCGAAGTGAATCAGTTGTACATATACATTGTTGTTCAATTGCCCAGTCGTGTCCAGCTTTTTGCGACCCCATGAACTGCAGCAAGCCAAGCCTCTCTGTCCCTCGCCATCTCCCTAAGTTTGCCTAAGTTCATATCCATTGCATTGGCTATGCCATCCAACCATCTCATTCTCTGACGCCCTCTTCTCCTTCTGCCCTCAATCTTTCCCAGCATCAGGGACTTTTCCAGTGAGTCATCTGTTCATATCAGATGATAAAAATACTGGAGCTTCAATTCCAGCATCAGTTTTTCCAGTGAGTATTCAGAATTGATTTCCTTAAGATTGACTGGTTTGATCTCCTTGCTATCCAAAGGACTCTCGGGAATCTTCATATGCATATGAAGATTCACATTATATATCCATACATACAGACTATATTCCCATGTAGGTCATTATAGAGTATTGAGTAGAGTTCCCTCTGTGATACAGTGGCTCTGTATGGGTGTGTACTAGGTCGCTTCAGTTGTGTCCAACTCTGTGCTACCCTATCAACTGTAGCCTGCCAGACTCCTCTGTCCATGGGATTCTCCAGGCAAGAATGCTGGGGTGGGTTGCTATGCCCTTCTCCAGGGGATCTTCCCAACCTAGGGATTGAACCTGTGTCTCTTATATCTCCTGCTTTGGCAGGCAGAGTCTTTACCACTAGTGCCACCTGGGAAGCTCTGTACTAGTTATCTATTTTACACATAACAGTGTGTATATGTCAATCCCAATCTTCCAATTTATCCCAGTTACGTTTTTTATACCTATGAGAATTTTCTACATCTGTGACTCTATTTCTGATTTGTAAATAGGTTCATTTGTACCATTTTTCAGATTCCACATATAACCGATAGGTGTCTTTCTGTGCCTGACTTCACTCAGAATGACAATCTCTAGGTTTATCCAGGTTGCTGCAAGTGGCATTATTTTCTGCTTTTTATGTGCTGTGCTTAGTCATTCAGTCATGTCTAACTGTTTGTGACCCCATGGACTGTAGCCCGCCAGGTTCCTCTGTCTATGGGATTCTCCAGGCAAGAATATTGGAGTGGGTTGCCATGCCCTCCTCCAGGGGATCTTCTCAACCCAGGGATCAAACCCAGGTCTCCCACATTACAGGCAGATTCTTTACCATCTAAGCCACCAGGAAGCCCACTTCTTTTTATGACTGAGTACTATTCCATTATATATATATGAATTGTATCATCTTAAAAAGAAAACAAAAACTTTTGTTTGTTTGTTTTGTATTAGGGTATAGCCGACTAACAATGTTGTGACAGTCGCAGGTGAACAGCGAAAGAACCCGGCCATACATGTAAATAGAGCTTCAGTGAATGTACGGGTGTATTTATCCTTTTGAATTAAGGTTTTTTCTGAATATATACCCAGGAGTGGGATTGTTGAATCATATAGTATCTCTTGTTTTAGTTTTTTTAAGAAACCTTGTACTGTTCTCCATAGTGGCTATACCAATTTACATTCCTACCAGCAGTGAAGAAGGGTTCCCTTTTCAGGGGGGAGTCTAACTAGAGACTATCTGATCTCACTGTCTTTACTCTTAACACCTACTCCCTTTCACTTCATTCTCCATGCTATAGCCAAGTGAACTTTCTAAAGGGTGAAGCTATTGTTTCCTAGCTTAAAAACTTCAAGGGGCTCAGAGAATCTTCAGAGAAGGCAGTGGCAGCCCACTCCAGTACTCTTTTCTGGAAAATCCCATGGACGGAGGAGCCTGGTGAGCTGCAGTCCATGGGGTTGCTAGGAGTCAGACATGACTGAGCGACTTCACTTTCACTTTTCGCTTTCATGCATTGAAGAAGGAAATGGCAACCCACTCCAGTGTTCTTGCCTGGAGAATCCCAGGGATGGGGGAGCCTGGTGGGCTGCCATCTCTGGGGTCGCTAGGAGTCAGCCATGACTGGAGCAACTTAGCAGCAGCAGCAGCAGAGCATCTTAAACCATTTGCTTTGCAACATGATCCTTTATGTTGAAACCGCTGATCACTAAATCAGCTTCATCAAGATACAGTCTCCTGTACCTGCTGGGCATTCTTATCTCATGGCTCTTCTGTCTGCATGCACGTGTGTTCTCAGTCATGTCCAACTCTTTTCAGCCCCGTGGACTGTAGCCTGCCAAACTCCTCTGTCTATGGAATTTTCCAGGCAAGAATACTGGAGGGGGTTGCCATTTCCTACCCCAGAGGATCTTCCTGACCCAGAGATTGAACACACATCTCCTGAGTCTCCTGCATTGACAGGTGGATTCTTCTACCATTGAGTCACCTGGGAAGCCCCCAAAATGGCAAGTCATGAAGGTTGTGAATACTGTGAAACTACTAGCTGCTCAGTCCTGTCTGACTCTTTGCAACTTCATGATCTGTCCATGGGATTCTCCAGGCAAGAGTACTGGAGTGGGTTGCCATTCCTTTCTCCAGGGGGATCTTCCCAACCCAGGAACTGAACCCAGGTTTTCTGCATTGCAGGCAGATTCTTATCTGTCTGAGCTAACAGGTCTTCTAAACTTCCTTAAAAATGTATATATTCCTCAAAAGTGGATAAGGGATGCTAGATAGATAGATGCTGTATGTGTGTGTGTATGTATATAAGTATATACATATGTGAGCAAATTAATGTGGAGGCCTTCTGCAAAATAAAAAGACCTACATCACAAGATACTATGATAAGAATTTAAAACAGTGCCCAAAGTGGCTATTTACTTTCTCATTTAGGGAGCATTTATTGAAATCCATATCTATGTAATTACATCTGTAACTACCCCTTACTTGAGAAAGCCTTCCAATTTCCTCAAGTACTTTAAAGCTGTCTGTCGTAGGCTTCCTGAGGAACTTAGAACCTTATATCTCTCCATTCATAAAGCTTATTTTTTTCTATGTCTCTCTCTACCATAACTGTAGATTCCGTGAGGCCAGAAAACCTATTTACTTTATTCATCACTGTGTCCTCGGGATTTAGTATAGTTACTATCATATAGTAAATACTCAACAAATGTGTTGGATGAACAAACGATAAACATGCTACACTTGGCTTAAAAGAAAGCAATAGAAAATTGAAATACACTGTAAAAAATACTGTGAAAAGATATCTAGAGATTTGTCTTTTAAGCATCCTCTTTCTTTTACTTCCTTTAGAGAATCAACCCATCCCAAACCTTTCACTTTGGGCACCATTGGTTCAGGCAGGCTGACCCTGAAGTCTTATCCTCATGATGTGCATGTGGGCAAAACAAGGATGTTTAATGTCCATAGTGGCACTTTGACTGGGACTAATAGGAATGTGATCTCCTCTTCCCTCTATTGGTTGCTACAATGTAAGTCTAGATCTTCAGGGACCCCTCTTTGGACCACATGGGCAGAGCCCACTTAGGAGTGATATCACTTTCTGTAAGAAAAGATCTGAGCTAGCAAAAGGGAAACCCAATTCCAAAGGCATTTTGGGAACGTTTCTATCAAGCCATGCCTGACTTGAGAGTCTTTTGAAACTGTCTGTAATGAACAGTCCATTTTTACGTAAAGTTTAGCTTACGGTCGTTTGAATTCAGTTTCTGTAAGCTGCAGTAGAAAATCCTGGAACTCCTGTGCACAGGCAAGTAGAAGAGGCAGTGAGGAGGAGGAGGCTTTGAATAAGACAGCATGGAGAAGGTTGTACTGGAAGCCAAATCCAAGCTAGTATTGTTAATAACTGCAGACCAACTTGAACTTGGTACTAATTGCATTTTTAGGCACCCAATGTCTCGATAGAGGACAATGAGTCACACAGAAATGTACAGACATCACCTAGAACCAAAACTTGGCCAAGACCCATATATGTTCTTAACCCACAGTCTTCCTTCCCTCATCCCCAGTAATCTGGATATTACAGGGAAGCATAACTTCCAAAGTTGCACACATACCAAAATAGTGGAAAAAGCACTAGATATTGAACCCACTCTAATTGCATCAGCTAAAAATAGCATTAAAATATCATGGGACTAGTTCTCAATTTCTTTTAGTTTCACAGATTTTCCTCTTTACTATCTGTAAAAATTAAATAGCAATTTGTATGTCAAAAGAATGGGAAGACATACAGTGAATGCCCAGCACAAAGCCTGGCACACAACAATCTGTTTTAGTTTAGTTAGCCAACATGTTCTCCGGAGAGAATCCTGGACCATGAATTCTGGTGCTAAAGGATGTTACATCACTTCTCTAATTTAAATGTAAAGTTTAACACAATTTGGACACTCCATAAATGTCTGTGCTGGGAAAAAAAGTTCTCAAGAAAACAGCATAAGCTCACTGGACTGACCTCATCACCCAGTTTTCTTTCTGTCCACTGTAGCCATGCACGGTTCTGTGTTCTTTACTCCATGGAAATATCTCATCTCCAAATCCAATAGATAACATTTTATCTCTTACCTCACTTAACCTCTATGCAGCAATTAACTTCTATGTGCCATTTGGGCCATGTTTCCTTTCTTAAAACTATCTCCTCTGAATTTTAAGAACCCCTTTTCATTTTCTTCTCCTTAGTGAACACGTCTCTGCTGTGTTGCATAATATTTATGTACCTGATTTTTTTTATTTTATTTTTTTATTATTATTTTTTTTTACTTTACAATATTGTATTGGTTTTGCCATACATCAACATGCATCTCCACAGGTGTACACGTGTTCCCCATCCTGAACCCCCCTCCCTCCTCCCTCCCCATACCATCCCTCTGGGTCATCCCAGTGCACCAGCCCCAAGCTTCCTGTATCCTGCATCAAACCTGGACTGGTGATTCGTTTCTTATATGATATTATACATGTTTTAATGATTTGGGAGAATGGCATTAAAACATGTATAATAAATACGTACCTGATTATTAAAGGTTGGTGTTTACTACAGATGACAAATAGAGCAGACTAAAAAATACTAATTAAAAAAATTAAAAGTAAGGACTTTTAAAAAAAAATAAATAAATAAGTTGGTGTTTAGGTGACTGCCAGGGGCTGATAGAGGAAAATGGAGAGTTAGTGTTTCATGTATACAGAACTTCAGTTTTGGAAATAATATTTTGGAGATGGATAGCAGTGATGGTCATACAACACTGTGACATACTTAATGCCACAGAGTGATATGCTTAAAAATGGTGAAGATGGTAAATGCTGTGCTATGTATATTTTATTACAGTAAAAAAAATGTTTGTGTTAATCCAAATTCTGTCCTTGCCTCCTTTGTTTTTAGCACTCAATATTTTCTTTTGGAGAAGACTCTTGAGAGTCCCTTGGCTTGCAAGGAGATCAAACCAGTAAATTCTAAAGGAAATCAACCTTGAATATTCATTGGAAGGACTGATGCTGAAGCTCCAATAATTTGCCCACCTGATGTGAAGAGCTGACTCTTTGGAAAAGACCCTGATACTGGGAAAGATTGAAGGTGGGAGAAGATAGGGTGAAGAGATGGTGTCCATCTCTTTCTTAGTAAAGCAATTGAAAGAAGTGAGATTTTAAAAGGCAATGTTGTGCATTCTTTTTGTCTTGGATGCCTTGTGTCATGCCTGAGAAGTCATACATGTTCAATAAATATGTTCATTTTTACTCAATGTTTTACCTTAAATGTCCCTTAACTTTCAGTATCTTCTATTTCAATTCTCTTACCACTTCCACTAAAATGATACAGCCAAACTGAAAACTGTATTGCACTGCATCTTTGCTTAAAGAGTTTAAGGATTATCATCACTTATACTGTAATCCACAGTTTTTCAGCAAGTTACTGAATGTGCTTCATGGTCTGTGTCGTTTTCCTATATGCTCAACATCAAACTCTTCGGGGTTCCCTGCTGGTTCTGGGCTGCTTCCCTCTAAGACCTCTATACTTCCATTCTTCCTGGGATCTTCTTCTCAAAGCCATCTTCATCCCCAGATCAGGTCACTCTTGCTCTGGGAACACCTCCTAACTTGACCACTGAGCCATACGCTCCTCTGATTCAGTTTATAACTTTCCCTTCAGGATTTCCTCCATGTCTTCTGCACACTCTGTATTAGCACCTGTTGCTTTCACTTACAGATGCTGCACTCCACAGAAGAGATAACTATTTTATTTATTGCTTTTTATTTTTTTTCTTTTTACTTTAATTGGAGGCTAATTACTTTACAATATTGTGGTGGTTTTTGCCATACATTCACATGAATCAGCCATGGGTGTACATGTGTTCCCCATCCTGACCCTCCCTCCCTCCTCCCTCCCCATCCCATCTCTCAGGGTCATCCCAGTGCACAGCCCTGAGCACCCTGTCTCATGCATTGAACCTGGACTGGCGATCTGTTTCACATATGATAACATACATGTTTCAATGCTATTCTCTCAAACCATCCTACCCATGCCTTCTCCCACAGAGTCTAATAGTCTGTTCTTTACACCTGTGTCTCTTTTGCTGTCTCGCATATAGGGTCATCATTACTATCTTTCTAAATTCCATATATATGCTTTAATATACTGCATTGGTATTTTTCTTTCTGACTTACTTTGCTCTGTATTATAGGCCCCAGTTTCATCCACCTTATTAGAATTGATTCAAATGCATTCTTTTTAATGGCTGAGTAATACTCCATTGTGTATATGTACCACAGCTTTCTTATCCATTCATCTGCTGATGGACATCTAGGTTGCTTCCATGTTCTGGCTATTGTAAACAATGCTGTGATGAACATTAGGGTACACGTGTCTCTTTCAATTCTGATTTCCTCAGTGTGTATGCCCAGCAGTGGGATTGCTGGGTCGTATGGCAGTTCTATTTCCAGTTTTTTAAGGAATCTCCACACTGTTCTCCATAGTGGCTGTACTAGTTTTCATTCCTACCAACAGTGTAAGAGGGATCCTTTTTCTCCACACCCTCTCCAGCATTTATTGTTTGTAGACTTTTGGATAGCAGCCATCTGACTGGTGTGAGATGGTAGCTCATTGTGGTTTTGATTTGCATTTCTCTGATAATAAGCGATGTTGAGCATCTTTTTGTGTGTTTGATCCTGAAATCTAACCAATGATATAATAAATGACTGATTAATATAGTGTTTAATGAGTTAATCGAAAGGAGTTGTAGCTCAAGATCAGAGAAGGCAATGGCACCCCACTCCAGTACTCTTGCCTGGAAAATCCCATTGATGGAGGAGCCTGGTAGGCTGCAGTCCATGGGGTCGCTAAGAGTTGGACACGACTGAGCGACTTCACTATCACTTTTCACTTTCATGCATTGGAGAAGGAAACGGCAACCCACTCCAGTATTCTTGCCTGGAGAATCCCAGGGACGGGGGACCCTGTTGGGCTGCCGTCTATGGGGTCGCACAGAGTCAGACATGACTGAAGTGACTTAACAGCAGCAGCAGCAATAGCTCAAGATAACTTTCTAAAAGTCTGCAAAGAAATAGTCTCAGTTTTATAGATAGAAGTTAAATTCCAGTACGTCATGGGATGTAAATATGGGTAGATTTATTAAGCAACATTTTTCACAAACTGATCTAGAACTAAAAGGAGATGGAAGAACATAGTTTTCAAACTAGTAAGAAACCCTACCGTGTCACACTTTATATTACGCTTTCTCTTCCCTTGAGGGCTATGGGACTGGAAACCAGTTTGAGAATGTGTGAACACTCATGACCCATCTTAGTTTTGTTTGGGGGCTTTGTGGATCAGAGAAAAGCAGAAGCAGAAAAATAAGGTCCCATCTTAAATTCTGTTGCACAAGGTTATAAGCCAGACCAAGGAAATTGGAAGACATTAAAAATTCTCCAAACTAATTTTTCAGTGGTACTTGCTCCTGCTTTTATATATATTTCTTTGTCTCTGCTTGGAAGTTCTGTTAATGCTCACAAATTTTAATGGCCCAGGCCCTTCAGAGCCCAGTGAAAATTTGGTTTTCATTATATGCCTCAGATAATAAATCAGCTCCTATTGATTTGAAACATGACTGAGGTCTTCTAAAAAGACTTAAATTTCTTTTCTAGGTTTTTAGATTGGTCCAATTTCACTCAATTTTGAATTTCATTACAAACTGCCTTCTGCATTCAATGGAAAGCCGATTTCCCTCACAAACCCACCAAAAGCATCTCTCCAAATTGCAGTTGAACTTTTCTTAATGGGATGTCAACAGTCTCCATGATAAATATTGATCTTGTATTCAGTCATTCTAAAACAAAACATTTCCCATTTTCATGTGTTTCACCGCATGGAGGCAAATCCTCCAAAGAAGAGGCTAGTGTTCAACTCTCATCAAATAACTAGCACTACAGATTTCTACTGAGTTGAGAGGATCTGAATTGGTATTCAAATGCCTTCTCTCCCAATCAACTGTTAGAACTTGAAGTTCAATAGTCAAAGGCTTATTGAGAATTTGTGGTGTCAGCAAGAAAATTACAAGCACGCTCACATATAATATACACCTGGGGAACGGATTTCTTCTCATTGATGGAAAACTGATCTTTTTGTCTAAGACTACAGATGTAAATACCTAATGGATATACACATTTTAGACAGTAGAAAAAATGCAAAGCATCAATTTTCTTTTATTAACACGCCAGAAGTCATTCTGTCTCTTGTGAGTCTTTCTAAATTCATTTTTCAATTCAAGACATACAGATGGCTAACAAACACATGAAAAGATGCTCAACATCACTCATTATCAGAGAAATGCAAATCAAAACCACTATGAGGTACCATTTCACACCAGTCAGAATGGCTGCCATCCAAAAGTCTACAAGCAATAAATGCTGGAGAGGGTGTGGAGAAAAGGGAACTCTCTTACACTGTTGGTGGGAATGCAAACTAGTACAGCCACTATGGAGAACAGTGTGGAGATTCCTTAAAAAACTGGAAATAGAACTGCCTTATGATCCAGCAATCCCACTGCTGGCATACACACTGAGGAAACCAGAAGGGAAAGAGACACGTGTACCCCAGTGTTCATCGCAGCACTGTTTATAATAGCCAGGACATGGAAGCAACCTAGATGCCCATCAGCAGATGAATGGATAAGAAAGCTGTGGTACATATACACAATGGAGTATTACTCAGCCATTAAAAATACATTTGAATCAGTTCTAATGAGATGGATGAAACTGGAGCCTATTATTCAGAGTGAAGTAAGCCAGAAAGAAAAACACCAATACAGTATACTAACGCATATATATGGAATTTAGAAAGATGGAAACAATAACCCTGTGTACGAGACAGCAAAAGAGACACTGATGTATAGATCAGTCTTATGGACTCTGTGGGGGGGGGGGAGATTTGGGAGAATAGCATTGAAACATGTATAATATCATGTATGAAACGAGTCGCCAGTCCAGGTTCGATGCACGGTACTGGATGCTTGGGGCTGGTGCACTGGGACGACCCAGAGGGAAGGTAGGGGAGGGAGGAGGGAGGAGGGTTCAGGATGGGGAACGCGGGTATACCTGTGGTGGATTCATTTCGATATTTGGCAAAACTAATACAATATTGTAAAGTTTAAAAATAAAATAAAATAAAATAAAAACACACACACACACAAAAAAAGACATATTAATCTCCCCCCCAAAAAAAATCTCACTTTTATCCTGTTACATCTGAGCTTCTCAAATTTAAGTGTTTCTCCATGGTTTAAATATACAAAGTCTAAGGACTTAAATCCTTTGCATCCTGGTTCCAGCTTATTCTTGCTGACTCATTTCCCTCAATTCTTGCAAGAATGAAGTCTTATCTTAAATAACTTGGCCCAATAAAGATACAGAATTTTCTAACTTTTCTCTGCCTGTATCTCAAAGGTACTGAGTTCTCTCAAATTATCTCATAATTGATAAATTTCATATCACAAAGCCTTACACAAGGATTAGGGAGTAGGTTTATTTGGTTGGTACCCCTGAATACTGTTGTGAGAGACTGGGGAGACTGACAAGGAGAGAAGGTATATTATGAAGCAGTTTTTATGGTAAACTATGGAAGCTCTTGGGGAATTTTGAAGTTGCTAAAATGAACTTCAACATTACCTTTTGAAGGCTGGAAGGAGAGGTGTTTGATTCCTAACTTTTATTTCCCAGTAGTGGGAAATTCACTTAGAGACATTTATCCACCCTCTCTTCTATGCTGAGCCAGGTACACGAGCTAAGTAGCCTTTTGTAGCTTCAGAGAAATCATTGCAGTAGAAAAGCAGAGTCTCAGTAGGTGAACTGGGGATGAGATGCTGTCAGAGTATGTAGAACTGTCCACTAGAATGTCACTATAGTCAGAGGTAGGCTGAGGGATACAATATGGAACACAAACAGCATTGGACCATCTTCCACTACCATCAGAGAGTAAGTCCCAGAGGAACTCATATTTGTTTTCTCCTTGTTCCTGACTTCAGATGGACTTCCTGGCTTGTATAGCTTCTCAGCAGTTCATGAGTTTTATTAATGGCTTCATGAATGGCTTCTCAGAAGATAATGGAGCCTCAGGACTTCCAGGAATTACATGGTTTGATGGTTAGCAGTGGCGCTTCCCAGGTGGCTCAGTGGTAAAGAATACACCTGCCAATGCTGGAGACATGGGTTCCATCCCTGGGTTGGAAAGATCCCCTGGAGAAGGAAATTACCACCCACTCTAGTATTCTTGCCTGGAAAATTTCATAGATAGAGGAGCCTGGTGGGCTATAGCCCATAGGTTGCAAAGAGTTGGACACGACTGAGCACACACACACTATGGTTACAGTCCTTCTTCCAATGGACTAAGGGATACAAACATTACATTCCTCCCTAAGAACTGTCCTTCAACTAAAGGCTCAGTTCAGTTTAGTTCAGCTGCTCAGTTGTGTCCAACTCTTTGCAACCCCATGAACCACAGCAGGCCAGGCCTCCCTGTCCATCACCAATGCCCAGAGTCTACCCAAACTCATGTCCATTGAGTTGGTGATGCCATCCAACCATCTCATCCTCTGTCATCCCCTTCTCCTCCTACCCTCAATCTTTCTCAGAATCAGGGTCTTTTCAAATGAGTCAGCTCTTCCCATCAGGTGGCCAAAGTACTGGAGATTCAGCTTCAATATCAGTCCTTCTAATGAACACCCAGGCCTGATCTCCTTTAGGATGAACTGGTTGGATCTCCTTGAAGTCCAAGGGACTCTCAAGAGTCTTTTCCAACACCATAGTTCAAAAGCATCAGTTCTTCAGTGCTCAGCTTTCTTTATAGTCCAACTCTCACATTCATACATGACTACTGGAAAAACCATAGCCTTGACTAGACGGACCTTTGTTGACAAAGTAATGTCTCCGTTTTTTAATATGCTGTCTATGTTGGTCATAACTTTCCTTCCAAAGAGTAAGCGTCTTTTAATTTCATGGCTGCAATCACCATCTGCAGTGATTTTGGAGCCCCAAAAAGTAAAGTCAGCCACTGTTTCCACTGTTTCCCCATCTATTTTCCATGAAGTGATCAGTGACCACAAAAGAGCCCTTCTGTTTTCACAAATGCCCTTCTTTCTGCATAGTTCACCTTCCTATGTCCCCTTTACAATCACAATTACCATCCCAAATTAAACATCTATTTTGGTTTTCAGAAAACAGCTTTGTGCTTCAAAGTTCCACATGATGCTGCATTATCTATGAAATGTTCTATGATTTCTCCAATACAAAGTGAACCCTCTTCTCTATTAATTCCTATGACAATAACAGAAAGGGTAATTATTTCCCTATGAAAGGAAATATCAACAGATATACCCTGTGCTTTCATATTCAAAGCAATGGAGAATTTACCTCTCTCTCAAGCATTCCAGCGGAGAAGGCAATGGCACCCTACTCCAGTACTCCTGCCTGGAAAATCCCATGGATGGAGGAGTCTGGAAGGCTTCAGTCCATGGGGTCGCTGAGAGTCAGACATGACTGAGCGACTTCACTTTCATGTTTCACTTTCATGCATTGGAGAAGGAAATGGCAACCAACTCCAGTGTTCTTGCCTGGAGAACCCAGGGACGGGGGAGCCTGGTGGGCTGCCGTCTATGGGGTCGCACAGAGTCAGACACGACTGAAGTGACTTAGCAGCAGTAGCAGCAAAGCATTCCAGAGATTCTGGGAGAGAATGACTCACATTTTCTCCAGGTATCCCTTATGTTTAGCAGTTTCTGCTTCTTCTGAATTCATTAAATTTGTGGGTCATCATGTAGATGGTATCTCTATTCAAGTTCATGTCAAAACAAACCTGATATGTAGCTATCTTCTTTTAAGGCCAGTAACAAAAATAACAATAACACACTTACCCATCTATATGAGCCTTCTATTTGCATGAAAAACTGAAGAAAAAAAAACACTCAAACAAATTCTAATATATCACTGGAATACAAAAATTACCTTGGCCAAATAAGGATTCAATTTCCTTCCATGTTATTGAATATTATGTAATCATTTCTCCCTCTATTTTCACATGGCTCTCTTTTTCTCAATTTTAAATCCTTATTCATTTTACATATCAAATTTTCAACCCTCTAAAATCAACCCTAATGTGACTATCAAAGTATTTACCTAATAAGAACTTTGGCTTCTCTCAAAGAAACCTGTGTGTATGCTAAGTTACTTCAGTTGTGTCCAACTCTTTTCAACCCTATGGACTTCAATCCACCAGGCTCCTTTGTCCATGGGATTCTCCAGGAAAGAATACTGGAGTGGGTAGCATTCCCTTCTCCAGGGAATCTTTCCTACCCAGGGACTGAACCCATGTCTCTTACATCTTCTTCATTGGCGGGCAGGTTCTTTACCACTAGCACCATCTAGGATGCCCTGAGATCTCTACAGGCAAGGACAAAGTATGGAAGCAGTAAAAGACCTACAGATATGTGAGCTATACTATATGAAATGAAATGCAAAGTAATAACTCAGTTCAGTCACTCAGTCATGTCCGACTCTTTGCTACCCCATGAATTGCAGCACACCAGGCCTCCCTGTCCATCACCAACTCCTGGAGTTCACTCAAACTCACGTCCATCGAGTCCGTGATGCCATCCAGCCATCTCATCCTCTGTTGTCCCCGTCTTCTCCTGCCCCCAATCCCTCCCAGCATCAGGGTCTTTTCCAGTGAGTCAACTCTTCGCATGAGTTGGCCAAAGTACTGAAGTTTTAGCTTTAGCAACATTCCTTCCAAAGAACACCCAGGACTGATCTCCTTTAGAATAGACTGGTTGGATCTCCTTGCAGTCCAAGGGACTCTCAAGAGTCTTCTCCAACACCACAGTTCAAAAGCATCAATTCTCCAGCGCTGAGCTTTCTTTACAGTTCAACTCTCACATCCATACATGACCACTGGAAAAACCATAGCCTTGACTAGATGGACCTTTGTTGGCAAAGTAATGTCTCTGCTTTTTAATATGCTATCTAGGTTGGTCATAACTTTCCTTCCAAGGAGTAAGTGTCTTTTAATTTCATAAGCTTATTTAACTTATATGCAGAGTACATCATGAGAAACACTGGATGGGAAGAAACACAAGCTAGAATCAAGATTGCCGGGAGAAATATCAATAACCTCAGACATGCAGATGACACCACCCTTATGGCAGAAAGTAAAGAGGAACTAAAAATCCTCTTGATGAAAGTGAAAGAGGAGAGTGAAAAAGTTGGCTTAAAGCTCAACATTCAGAAAACGAAGATCACGGCATCTGGTCCCATCACTTCATGGGAAATAGATGCAGAAACAGTGGAAACAGTGTCAGACTTTATTTTTGGGGGCTCCAAAATCACTGCAGATGGTGATTGCAGCCATGAAATTAAAAGACGCTTACTCCCTGGAAGGAAAGTTATGACCAACCTAGTGACAATCATTTCACAAAATACATACACCAAAAAAATACCCTCTCAAATACTGTTGACAAAAACTTGTCATTATATTTAATTTTGATAAGTTGAATATAATTTTTTTCTTTCTTTCTCTGAAAATGAGTAGCATTGGCCTTGATTCAGGGCCATGACCTATCCAGTGAAGAAGAGTATGTGATGAGAACCCCACTGGACACTTAGAGAGTTGTAGGACTCAAGGAGAGTGATTGCATCCAAGAAGAGAGATGTGATTTGCCAAATGGAACGAGAAATACATTTGAAGCTAAATGACAGATATATTATCATTGCATGAGCATCAGCACGAGAAAAAGAGAAGCAAGGTAGTAAGATTCAGTCAGTTGAAGCTTCAGGTCAGACACTTGTGAGTTTGTGGTACAGCTCTTCTACTTGCTGATGAAATACTTTGGTAAATTTCTGTTTCCTTATCTGTATGATAAAGATGATAAAACCTGCCTTAGAGAGCTGTTGTGAAGATGGCTTCATAACAGTTGATATTTACTGAGTACTCACCATGATCCATCTAGGGATGCTGCTTGTAACAGTACTGAGATAGGTATTAATACTGACCATGGAGAAAAAAATAGGCACAGAGATATCACTCAGTATCAAGCAGTTATCATATGTTATAGCTGAAATTTTATGCCAGCATTCTGATCCTAGAGACTATTGGTGTTGTTGAGTTGCTAAGTTGTGTCTTACTCTTTCTAACCCTTTGGACTGCAGCACGTCAGGCTCCCCTGTCCATCACCTATTCCCCAGAGTGTGCTCAAATTCATGTCCATTGTGTCAGTGATGCTAGCCAACCATATCATTCTCTGTCACTTCCTTCTCCTTTTGCCTTCAATCTCTCCCAGCATCAAGGTCTTTTCCAATGAGTCAACTCTGCATCAGGTGGGCAAATTATTGGAGCTTTAGCTTCAGCATCTGTTCTTCCTAAGGGTTGATTTCCTTTAGGATTGACTGGTTTGATCTTCTTGCAGTCCAAGGCACTCTCAAGAGTCTTCTCTAGCACAATTTGAAAACATCATTTCTTTGGTGCTCAGTCTTCTTTATGGTCCAGCTCTCACATCCATACATGACTACTGAAAAAATCATACCTTTGACTATATGGAACTTTGTCAACAAAGCAATATCTTTGCTCTTTAATATACTGTCTAGGTTTGTTGTAACTTTCCTAGAGGCTCCCACCCTTAAACCAGGCTTTTGCAGTTGCTGCACTGGTTCTTAAATAACACATCATTTTATTAAAGATTTCCTTTTTTGAGACAATGTACAAGGAGATCTTATACCAGAACTTAGAACATAATAATACATGCCATTTATTCTTATTATTTCATTGTTATTAAATTTATAATTATCAAATTCTATTGACAATTATTAGACTGGCTGTCAAGCAACCTTAATTCTGATCTTAGCTCTGCCACTAAAGGGATGTGTGGTTCTGGGCAAGTTGCTTACTTCTCTGGCACTCATTTTTCTCACCAGTAAAATAAAGCACTTCTTGTGATATTGTCTAAGTATACTTTCTCCCCCAATATCTTATGATTTTTAGGGAAATTTAAGGGCTATTTATGAAAAATCTTAGAAGATCCACTAAACATACTTTTAAAGCCTTTAGCTGTGTTTCCCGAGTACCTGGTATTACTAAGTATCTTAGAGAGGATGCTAGATTGGAGTGGAATTAATAGAACTAACTTTTTTTTTTTTTTTGCATTATGTAAGAATGAGAAGAAACGGAGCAGAAAAAGAAAAGCAAGTAGAAAATCCCATTTTCATTGTCCAGAAAGAGGCTCAGAGCCACAGGGGTGGAGAAATTTCACTGCCTGTCCAGAACAATCTTGGATGCCCCTTGAAATAAATCGATCTAGGGTCCTAACATAAGTAATTTCCATTTCAGTAATGGTATGTCTGCAGCATTAGTTGCAGTTGCTAAGAAAGTGTTGACATTTATTACAGGCTCAGACACGGAGAAAAATGATTCTTCATATGAATACATTTGCCTAAAGCAATGATAGTCTCAGAGGGAAATCATAAACAGAAGGAAAATGCTACTTAACTGTCCTCAAATCTTGAAAAACCTAGAAAGGCTGAAGAACAAATAATTAGCATTCAGGCAATTCTCTTTTTCCTTAGCTCATTGCCACAGGTTCTGCTGGTGCTCTGCCCATATCCTCTTGGTTCTTTCCATTTTGTGTGTACCAGTGGCCTCTTGTTCAGGTACCTGCGATTTTCTTCCTGGGGGCTTTCTCTGGTTCAACTTGGGACAGGCCAGGTGGTTGATGCTCTCTGAACAGACCTCAGGTAATGCCTCCTGGAACCTAGTGAATGAATATCTCAACTTCCTCATCCCTCAGATAGAAGGGACTTTGACCCTGGTTGTTCACAGTCTCCAGAAGTCCTGAGCAAGACTGAGCCCAAATGCCCATGTCATTAGCATGCTCACTAATGTACCTTGAGTTGGCTTCTGTAGTGGCTTTGAGAATATACCTGCCAGGTTTCTGACTGTGGAGAAATAATTGACTGTGAGCCTCAGCTGCTTTGTTTTCAAACCCCAAACCATATTTGCACCAAGACCATGCTTCCCATGGACTGCTTTCAGCCAATGACTGAGACATACAAGGACATTAAGGCAGATTCAATATTACTCTGATAATTTACTGGTGGGTGCATGCTGAGTCATGTCTCACTCTTTGCAACCCTCTGGACTGTAGCCCACCAGACTCCTCTGTCCATGGGATTTGCCAGGGGAGAACACTGGAGTGGGTTGCCATTTCCTTCTCCAGGTAATCTCCTGGACTCAGGGATCGAACTGGAGTCTCCTGCACCTCCTGCCTTGGCAGAGAGATTCTTTTATGATTCTTGGGAAGGGTTCAAGAATGCCCTGTAGACTTTATTGAACTCCCCCAGTCTAGGAAGCTTCCATCCAAACTTCCTTCCTTCCCTCTGTCTATCACAAAGAATCAGATCTGTATGGAAATCTGCTTTCCAAGATTCTCCTAGTTCTTCCCCATTTTCTTTCATACAGATGTCCCTTTTCCTCCACTAAAAAATCATTATACCCTTAATCCTGTCTTGGTGTCTGCTTCTCGGAGGACCTGGAATAATACAACCATCTCTCCTTTTCTGTCTTATTTCCCTGCTCCTTACCAGTGTTTCCTGGGATCACCCCATACACGACTTGCACACAAAATGTCATCTCATACTCTTGCTACTAGGGAAACCCAACTAAAGAAAATGATCCTTCCTCCTTTAACTTATAACACCTTGTAGCTTCTACATTCTCTCCACTACACACACACACACACACACACACACTCATTGGAGTACTTCAGCATAAATTATTTGAGATGATGTCTTACCACATGTTTAAACAGATTTTCAAATAATGTTAAATACTGACAGGTAGTGGGAGGCTCCAGAGATTTAGTCAGAAGACCTGAAATCTTATATTTTCTATGATTATGTTCAGTTTTCTTATTTTGTCTTTGATTTAATTGTCCCATTGATTGTTTAGTAGTGTGCAAGTTAGGCGCCATTTATGCATGTATTCCTTTCATTTTCTTCTTGTAATTTATTTCTAGTTTGATACCACTGTGTTATCGAGCCCATCTTTGCATGAAATGTTCCTTTGGTATTTCTGATTTTCTTGAAGAGATCTCTAGTCTTTCCCATTCTGTTGCTTTCCTGTTTCTTTGCATTGATCGCTGAAGAAGGCTTTCTTATCTCTTCTTGCTATTCTTTGAAACTCTGCATTCAGATGTTTATATCTTTCCTTTTTCTCTTCTTTTCAAATAGCTGTGAAAAGAAGAGAAGCAAAAAGCAAAGGAGAAAAGGAAAGATATAAGCATCTGAATGCAGAGTTCCAAAGAATAGCAAGAAGAGATAAGAAAGCCTTCTTCAGCGATCAATGCAAAGAAATAGAGGAAAGCAACAGATTGGGAAAGACTAGAGATCTCTTCAAGAAAATCAGAGATACCAAAGGAACATTTCATGCAAAGATGGGCTCGATAAAGGACAGAAATGGTATGGACCTAACAGAAGCAGAAGATATTAAGAAGAGATGGCAAGAATACACAGAAAAACTGTACAAAAAAGATCTTCACAATCCAGATATCACGATGGTATGATCACTGACCTAGAGCCAGACATCCTGGAATGTGAAGTCAAGTGGGCCTTAGAAAGCATCACTATGAACAAAGCTAGTGGAGATGATAGAATTCCAGTTGAGCTATTCCAAATCCTGAAAGATGATGCTGTGAAAGTGTTGCACTCAATATGCCAGCAAATTTGGAAAACTCAGCAGTGGCCACAGGACTGGAAAAGGTCAGTTTTCATTCCAATCCCAAAGAAAGGCAATGCCAAAGAATGCTCAAACTACTGCACGATTGCACTCATCTCGCACGCTGGTAAAGTAATCCTTAAAATTCTCCAAGCCAGGCTTCAGCAATATGTGAACTGTGAACTTCCTGATGCTCAAGCTGGTTTTAGAAAAGGCAGAGGAACCAGAGATCAAATTGCCAACATCCACTGGATCATGGAAAAAGCAATAGAGTTCCAGAAAAACATCCATTTCTGCTTTATTGACTATGCCAAAGCCTTTGACTGTGTGGATCACAATAAACTGTGGAAAATTCTGAAAGAGATGGGAATACCAGACCACCTGACCTGCCTCTTGAGAAATTTGTATGCAGGTCAGGAAGCAACAGTTAGAACTGGACATGGAACAACAGACTGGTTCCAAATAGGTAAATGAGTACATCAAGGCTGTATATTGTCACCCTGCTTATTTAACTTCTATGCAGAGTACATCATGAGAAATGCTGGACTGGGAGAAGTACAAGCTGGAATCAAGATTGCCGGGAGAAATATCAATAACCTCAGATATGCAGATGATACCACCCTTATGGCAGAAAGTGAAGAGGAACTAAAAAGCCTCTTGATGAAAGTGAAAGAGGAGAGTGAAAAAGTAGGCTTAAAGCTCAACATTCAGAAAACGAAGATCATGGTATCCAGTCCCATCACTTCATGGGAAATAGATGGGGAAACAGTGGAAACAGTGTCACACTTTATTTTGTTTGGGCTCCAAAATCACTGCAGATGGTGACTGCAGCCATGAAATTAAAAGACGCTTACTCCTTGGAAGGAAAGTTATGACCCACCTAGATAGCATATTCAAAAGCAGAGACATTACTTTGCCAACAAAGGTCCGTCTAGTCAAGGCTATGATTTTTCCAGTGGTCATGTATGAATGTGAGAGTTGGACTGTGAAGAAAGCTGAGTGCCGAAGAATTGATGCTTTTGAACTGTGGTGTTGGAGAAGACTCTTGAGAGTCCCTTGGACTGCAAGGAGATCCAACCAGTCCATTCTGAAGGAGATCAGCCCTGGGATTTCTTTGGAAGGAATGATGCTAAAGCTGAAACTCCAGTACTTTGGCCACCTCATGGGAAGAGTTGACTCATTGGAAAAGTCTCTGATGCTGGTAGGGATTGGGGGCAGGAGGAGAAGCGGACAACAGAGGATGTGATGGCTGGATGGCATCACTGACTCGATGGACGTGAGTCTGAGTGAACTCCGGGAGTTGGTGATGGACAGGGAGGCCTGGTGTGCTGTGATTCATGGGGTCGCAAAGAGTCGGACACAACTGAGTGACTGATCTGATCTGACCATTGTGTTTGGAAAAGATGCTTGATATAATTTCCATCTTCTTAATTTTATTGAGACTTGTTTTGTGGTCTACCTTGGAGATCTATTCTTGCTTAGCATGTGATCTATCTTTGAGAATGTTCCATGTGCACTTGAAAAGAATATGTATTGAATATGGTTGAATATTCCATATATATGTATTAAGGGCTTCTGGTCTGTATCACTGAAGGCCAGTGAAATTGTTTTCTTATTGATCTTCTGTCTGAGTGATGTATCCATTAATGTAAGTGGGTTGTTAAGGCCCCTGCTGCTACTGCTGCTGCTAAGTCGCTTCAGTCGTGTCCGACTCTGTGTGACCCCATAGACAGCAGCCCACCAGGCTCCCCAGTCCCTGGGATTCTCCAGGGAAGAACACTAGAGTGGGTTGCCATTTCCTTCTCCAATGCCTGAAAGTGAAAAGTGGAAGTGAAGTCCCTAGTATTATCATATTATAATCAATATCTCCTTTTATATTTATTATTTGTTTTATATATTTAGGTTCTCTTATGTTGAGTACATATATATTTAAAATTGTTAAATCTTATTATTGTGATGATTCTTTTATTATAATGTAATTCCTGTCTTTGTTTATCATCTTTGTTTTAAAGATCACTGTGTCTAATAAAAATATTGCTAATCCAGCTTTCCTGTAGTTTCCATTTGCATGGAAGTCTTTTCCATTTCTTTACTTTCAGGCTGTGTGTGTCTTTCAGCAGCAACTTCACAAGCCAGAGGGTATTGACACAATATACTCAAAGCACTGAAAGGAAAAAAAAAAAAAGAATGTATATATAACCAGAATACTCTATGTGGCAAAGTCATCATTCAGAATTTAAGTAGAGATAAAGCATTCCCCAAGGTCTTCCCTGGTGGCACAGTAGTAAAAAATCTACCCGCCAATGCAGGAGACACAATTTATATATACATATAAAATATATATTATATATATATATGTATATATTTTAAACTCCACTGAATGACTCTATGCATTTTGATTGTATAATTTAGTCCATTTACACTTAAAGTAATTATCGACAGGGATATCCCTATTGCATTTCTCTCTCTTTTTTTTTTTTAACTTGTGTTCTTTTTATTTGTGTAGTTCTCTGTTCTTTTCTTTCTCTCTTGTTTTCTTCTCTGGTGAACTGATGATATTATTTAGTGTTATGCTGTACTCTTTTCACTCTGTTTTCACACATCTGTTTTAGATTTTTAGTTTGTGGCTTTCATGAGGCTCATATACAATAGCTTTTGTATATAGTAGTCTACTCTAAGTTGATTGTCACAAGTTCAAGTATATTATAAAAGTATTACATTTTCACACCCCTTTATACATTTTTAAACAACAAATTTTACATCTTTTTTTAATTTGTTTATTACTTAGCTAATTTTTTAGATATAGATTCATTTTATTACTTTTGTCTTTAGATTTCATACTCTCTTTATACATGTTTGTTTCACTCCCTTTACTCTAATTTTGCCTTTACCAGTGAGATTTTTGCTTTCCTAATTTTATTGTTTCTAGCTATAGCTTTTTATTTTCTGCCTAAAGAAGTCTCTTTAACATTTCTTTTAAGGCTTGTTTAGTGGTGATGAACTTCTTTAGCTTATGCTTACCTGGGAAATTGTTTTTATAAAAGTAATCTTGTTTGTTTATTTTTGGCTGTGCTGGGTCTCCCTCGCACTATGTGGGCTTTCTCTCGTGGTGAGTGGGAGCTACACTAGTTATGGTACACAGTCTTCTCATGATTATGGATTCTCTTGCTGCAGAGCCTGGGCTTTGGGGCATGTTGGCTTCAGTAACTGTGGCATGTGGGCTCAGTGGTCATGGCTTCCAGGCTCCAGAGCACAGGCTCAGTAATCATGGCAAGCAGGTTCAGCTGGTGCCCTGAATGTGGGATCTTCCCAGATCAGGGATCAAAACAGTGTCTCCTGCATTGGCGGGTAGATTTTTTACCACTGTGCCACCAGGGAAGACCCTGGGGAACACTTTATCTCTACTTAAATTCTGAATGATGACTTTGCCACATAGAGTATTCTGGTTATATATACATTCATTTTTTTTCCTTTCAGCACTTTGAGTATATTTTGTCAATACCCTCTGGCTTGTGAAGTTGCTGCTGAAAAAATCAGCTGTCTTATTCACTTGCACATAAACAATTATTTGACCCCCTCCCCCCCCTCAACACACACACACAGTCTTCTGGCTGATTTTAAGATTCTCTCTTTTTCTTTAAATTTTAACACTTTTATTACAATGTGTCTTGGCATAAATCTATTTGAATTTATCTTGTATGGAACATTCTGTTCATCCTAGACTTGGATGTATGCTTCCTTTGTCAGGTTAGGGAAGTTTTCAGTCATTATTTCTTGAAATAGGTGTTCTTTCCCCTTCTCTCTATCACTTCTCCTTCTGGAACCCCTATAACATAAACATTGATATTCTTGATGTTGTCCCAGAGGTCCCTTAAACTATCCTTCTTTTTGTATTTTTTATTAGTTTTGCTGTTTGAATGGGGACACTTCTACCACCTTATCTTTCAGATCACGGATTCGTTCCTTTACATCTTCTAATCTGCTGTTGATCCTTGTAGTGTATCTTCTGTTTCATTTATTGTATTCTTAGTTTTGAGTAATTTTTTAAAATAATTTTCATCTCTTTGTTGAAGTTTTCACTGCATTCATATAATTTTTAAGTTCTGTGAGCAACTTTATGAGTATTGCTTTGAACTCTTTGTCTGGCAAATTGCTTACCTCCATTTTGCACAGTTCTTTTTCTGAACTTTTGATTTATTCTTCCATTTGGAAGTTATGCCTTTGTCTCCTCATTTTGCCTAACTCTCTTTGTTTGTTTCGATGTGTTGGCATCTCAGCTGTGCTTCACAGATGAGAAAAAGTGGCCTTATGGGGAAGGCCTCTTGTGATGTCCAGTGGCACAATCCCTCCTGGTCACTAGAGTTAGGTCTTCCAGGGATGCCCCCTCTGTGGGCTGCATGTGCCCTCCTCTTGTGATTGGGCAATAATTGTAGGCATGCAGGTGGGCTGGGTAGGTCCTGGCCCAGCTAGCTGCATAGCTAAATCATGACCACGACAGACACATTAGTGGGTAGGGAAAGTTCCCATCCTATAAAGCCTGGCTGCAACTGCTAGGTGAAGACTATCATTTTTTGTTAGTTAATGGCACTTACTAGAAATATCATCTTCAGAGAAAATTCTACCAGATCCCTGCCATGCCCTAAAATTAGTCAATGGATCTCAATCTTGTATGACCCAGGAACTCTTCTTGCTGCGAACTCTGCCTTGGAACTTAGAGAGGATGCGTTTGTGTATGAACCCTCAGAGTTTGTTTCCCACAGCCCTCTGGTACCACCCCACATAAATCTTGCTGGTTTCCAAAGTCTGATGTTATTGGGTTCTTCCCAGTGAAGGTCCCTGAACTGGGTGACCTGATATGGGGCTTGGATCCCTCATTTCTCTGCAGAGATCGCTACAGTTTTAATATTACTCCATTTTTCTGGAATGCCATACCAGGTGTAGGTTCTAAATAGATTACATTCTCCTCCTCCTACCCATGTCCATGTGGGATTTTCTAAATACACTTAGTTTAAGATCTGCTAGATTTCAGGTCATTCTCAAAGATAATTGGTAGTTATAGTTTTGGTGTGCCCCCAGAGAAGGTAGGGCTTCTCTGATAGCTCCATTGATAAAGAATCCTCTTGCAATGCAGGAGATGCCAGTTTGATTTCTGGGTTGGGAAGATTCTCAGAAGAAGGGATAGGCTACCCATTCCAGTATTCTTGAGCTTCCTTTGTGGTTCAGCTGGTAAAGAATCTGCCTGCAATGAGGGAAACCTGGGTTTGATTCCTGGGTTAGGAAGATCCCCTGGAGGAGGGAAAGGCTACCCACTCCAGTATTCTGGCCTGGTGAAGTCCATGGAGTCGCAAAGAGTCAGACCTGACTGAGCCACTTTCACTCACTCCCAGAGAAGATGAGTTCAGGATCTTCCTTCTCTATCATCTTGATTTGGACACACAAGCCCTGGGATTCTGCTTTCTGAGAAGTTTGACTAACACTAGGTGGTCAAACTCATGGAAGGGAAAGAAAAGGTGGAATCTAGAAAAATTTGAATAAAAGAATCTGATGTGGCCAAAACCATTCCAGAAGTTTAATAAACAGTATGATAAAAAATTTTACTTTACTTGAACCTAGTTTGATATCCAAGATACCTAATAGCATGGTCAGGTACAAATATATAAAAATAGGAAGTTCTTGGTGGAAAGGATCCATAATTTCAGGTGGTAGTGATAAGGTGGTATATAAGTGATAAGAATATGAGGGCAGGATGAGAAGGGGGTGACAGAAAATGAGATGGTTGGATGGCATCAACAACTCAACAGGCATGAGATTGAGCAAACTCCAGGAGATAGTGAAGGACAGGGAAGCCGGGCATGCTGCAGTTTATGGAGTTGCAAAGAATTTGACACGACTTAGTGACTAAAAAATAACAACGAGAGTAATAGGGAGTTTCTCAGAGGTCAGCCTGTTTTAAACTAAATGTCTATTTAGGCATGAAAGCCATAGCATTGCCAGAAAGGAAACTGGATGGTGTTAGAAGTTGCGTGTAACCTCATGCCCTTCCATGCAGGCACCCTGTTATGGTAAGAATCATGACAGGATTGTCAAACTCATGCTTGAGTCCACCTAAATAAATGAAGAAACATAAGTCATAATTGTGTGCACTCTGTAAAATCATAAAATGGCACATAGGGATAATCAAGTTAGAAAAAAAAAAGTAAAAGACAAGTGCAAGCAGTATCAGTTCAATTCAGTTCAGTCGCTCAGTCGTGTCCGACTCTTTGCCACCCCATGAATCGCAGCACTCAAGGCCTCCCTATCTATCACCAGCTCCCAGAGTTCACCCAGACTCACGTCCATCGAGTCAGTGATGCCATCCAGCCATCTCATCCTCTGTCGTTCCTTACTCCGCCTGCCCCCAATCCCTTCCAGCATCACAGTCTTCCAATGAGTCAACTCTTCGCATGAGGTGGGCAAAGTACTGGAGTTTCAGCTTTAGCATCATTCCTTCCAAAGAAATCCCAGGGCTGATCTCCTTCAGAATGGACTGGTTGAATCTCCTTGTGGTCCAAGGGACTCTCAAGAGTCTTCTCCAACACCACAGTTCAAAGCATCAATTCTTCAGTGCTCAGCCTTCTTCACAGTCCAACTCTCACATCCATACATGACCATAGGAAAAACCATAGCCTTGACTAGATGAACCTTTGTTGGCAAAGTAATGTCTCTGCTTTTGAGTATGCTATCTAGGTGGGTCATAACTTTTCTTCCAAAGAGTAAGCGTCTTTTAATTTCATGGCTGCAGTCACCATCTGCAGTGATTTTGGAGCCCAAACAAAATAAAGTCTGACACTGTTTCCACTGTTTCCCCATCTATTTCCCATGAAGTGATGAGACCAGATGCCATGATCTTCATTTTCCGAATGTTGACCTTTAAGCCAACTTTTTCACTCTCCTCTTTCACTTTTATCAAGAGGCTTTTGAGTTTCTCTTCACTTTCTGCCATAAGGGTGGTGTCATCTGCATATCTGAGGTTATTGATATTTCTCCCGGCAATCTTGATTCCAGCTTGTGCTTCTTCCAGTCCAGTGCTTCTCATGATGTACTCTGCATAGAAGTTAAATAAGCAGAGTGACAATATACAGCCTTGACGTACTCCTTTTCCTCTTTGGAACCAGTCTGTTGTTCCATGTCCAGTTCTAACTGTTGCTTCCTGACCTGCATACAAATTTCTCAAGAGGCAGATCAGGTGGTCTGGTATTCCCATCTCTTTCAGAATTTTCCACAGTTTGTTGTGATCCACACAGTCAAAGGCTTTGGCATAGTCAATAAAGC
The DNA here is from genome assembly GCF_032452875.1 of Bos javanicus. NCBI lineage: Eukaryota > Metazoa > Chordata > Mammalia > Artiodactyla > Bovidae > Bos > Bos javanicus. The sequence continues at coordinate 108,210,972 of NC_083873.1, forward strand.
AGAAATAGATGTTTTTCTGGAACTATCTTGCTTTTTCCATGATCCAGCGGATGTTGGCAATTTGATCTCTGGTTCCTCTGCCTTTTCTAAAACCAGCTTGAACATCAGGAAGTTCACGGTTCACATATTGTTGAAGCTTGGCTTGGAGAATTTTGAGCATTACTTTACTAGCATGTGAGATGAGTGCAATTGTGTGGTAGTTTGAGCATTCTTTGGCATTGCCTTTCTTTGGGATTGGAATGAAAACTGACCTTTTCCAGTCCTGTGGCCACTGCTGAGTTTTCCAAATTTGCTGGCATATTGAGTGCAGCACTTTCACAGCATCATCTTTCAGGATTTGGAATACCTCAACTGGAATTCCATCACCTCCACTAGCTCTGTTCATAGTGATGCTTTCTAAGGCCCACTTGACTTCACATTCCAGGATGTCTGGCTCTAGGTCAGTGATCACACCATTGTGATTATCTGGGTTGTGAAGATCTTTTTTGTACAGTTCTTCTGCGTATTCTTGCCATCTCTTCTTAATATCATCTGTTTCTGTTAGGTCCATACCATTTCTGTCCTTTATCGAGCCCATCTTTGCATGAAATGTTCCCTTGGTATCTCTAGTTTTCTTGAAGAGATCTCTAGTCTTTCCCAATCTGTTGTTTTCCTCTATTTCTTTGCATTGATCGCTGAAGAAGGCTTTCTAATCTCTTCTTGCTGTTCTTTGGAACTCTACATTCAGATGCTTATATCTTTCCTTTTCTCCTTTGCTTTTCACTTCTCTTCTTTTCACAGCTATTTGTAAGGCCTCCCCAGACAGCCATTTTGCTTTTTTGCATTTCTTTTCCATGGGGATAGTCTTGATCCCTGTCTCCTGTACAATGTCACAAACCTCCATCCGTAGTTCATCAGGCATTCTGTCTATCAGATCTAGGCCCTTAAATCTATTTCTCACTTCCACTGTATAATCATAAGGGATTTGATTTAGGTCATACCTGAATGGTCTAGTGGTTTTCCCTACTTTAAGTCTGAATTTGGCAATAAGGAGTTCATGATCTGAGCCACAGTCATCTCCTGGTCTTGTTTTTGCTGACTGTATAGAGCTTCTCCATCTTTGGCTGCAAAGAATATAATCAATCTGATTTCGGTGTTGACCATCTGGTGATGTTCATGTATAGATTCTTATCTTATGGCTTAGCTCAAATCTTGATGCATTTTATTGTCATTATTTCATAGAGATGTTTTTGCAGTTCTATTTGAGCAGTATGATCCTTCCTTTCTATACATATACATATATACATATATATATATATATATATATATGTATATATATATATGCTGCTGCTAAGTTGCTTCAGTCATGTCCGACTCTGTGTGACCCCAGAGATGGCAGCCCACCAGGCTCCCCTGTCCCTAGGATTCTCCAGGCAAGAACACTGGAGTGCATTGCCATTTCCTTCTCCAATGCATGAAAGTGAAAAGTGACAGTGAAGTTGCTCAGTCGTGTCCGACTCCTAGCGACCCCATGGACTGCAGCCTCCCAGGCTCCTCCGTCCATGGGATTTTCCAGGCAAGAGTACTGGAGTGGGGTGCCATTGCCTTCTCTGATATATATAATACATATATATTATATATATATAGGGGTTTCCTGGTGGCTCAGTGGTAAAAAACCCACCTGCCATATGGGTTCTATCCCTGGGTTGGGAAGATACCCTGGAAAAGGAAATGCCAACTCACTCTAGTATTCTTGCCTGGGAAATCCTACGGTCAGAGATGCCTAGTGGGCTACAGTCCCTAGGGTCACAAAAGAATCAGATATGACTTAACAATTAAAACAACAACTACAAAAACAACAATGGTAGTGCTGGTGGTTTAGTTGCTAGGTTGTGTTCAACTGAAATACCAGTTCAGTTCAGTTGTTCAGTCATGTCTGACTCTTTGCGACCCCATGGACTGCAGCATGCCAGGCTTCCCTGTCCATCACCAACTGAGAATATAGAGATTCATTTTCTTGGAAGGTTAAGATAATTCCATACTCTGAAAGATGCCTGGGTCTCAGTCACATGTCCAGTGGTTTAAGACAATGCCATAGGGAAACCAAACGATTAAGCCGGACCCAAGGCAGAAGCCCATTTATATAGATTGGGTGTGCAATTGGAGAGACAATAATTCAAGAAATGAAGCATTTGTATGAGGCAAATCAGATAACTAACTTATGGCAACACAGAGAGTTATAGACCTTATGAGCTAACTGGGAAAAACAACGCTGAGACATAGACTGTTGTGTCTAAAACTTCTCATGAAGTAAGCGATGCAGAGAATGGCCGTAAAGTCACAGTATCTGCTTAACAAAGCCGGCAAAGTCAGGACTTGAGGACTCTCAACCAGGCTGAGTTGCAGCTGTACAGCCGATAGTGTACAGCCACAGTTAGAGAGACATTTCCCATTCTCTGTATCCACTGAGCAGGCATTCCTTAAAGGCTTAGGGCAGTGATCCCCTATTCAGGATGATTCTGCCACCCAGAAGACATTTGCCAATGTCTGAAAATGTTTTTGATTGCCACAACTAGAAAAGTCGCCACTGGCATCTCCTCTTGAGTAGAGAACCAGGATACTGATAAACTTTGTACAGCATCCTACAGCCCCCATGACGAAATGTATCTGACCGCAATGTGAATATCACTGAGACTGAGAAATCCTGGACTAGGGCAATGTTGACAAGTTTCTTAGAAATTCTCAGGGAACAAGAGAAAAGGGACTCGACGTCAGGTGGGGGTTGGGGTTTACACATCTTGAGGACCTGCTGTGTGTCAGGTCCAGCACACAACTTCTCTTCAACCTCACATGGAACTCCGCTCAATGTTATGGGGCAGCTGAGATGTATGGCAGGGGAGTTTGCGGGGAAATAGATACATGTATATGTACGGCTGAGTCCCTTTGCTATTTACCTGAAACTATCACAACACTGCTAATTGGCTACACTCTAATACAAAATAAAAAGTTAAAACAAAGGAAGTAGATACATGACATCACTTTATAGAAAGGAAATACAGTTTCAGAAAGAGGAACAACTCCTCAATAAATAACTCATTTTTAGCTGGAACTTCAATTCTAATCTTTTACTTACAAACCACAAAGCTGAGATGTTACTGGGGAAAACTGTGAAAGTTATATTTTTTCTAATTTAAAAATGGAAATCATTTTAACGATCACTTATAATTTTTAACAAAGCAGGAAAATGTCATTGTGTTCATGTCTGGATTATATGTCAATAATTTTAATCTGACTTTACTTTTAATAAATGTAGACATTGTACTATTAGAATGCTTAAACATTAAAATTCATTTAGTACTGAAATATCAGGACTAGCTTTATCAGGGAAATAAAATTGAAGGTTACTTTTATAACTATATAACATTTTTTTCTCCAAAATCATTGTATATGGTGATTGCAGCCTGAAATTAAAAGCCACTTACTCCTTGGAAGGAAATTTATGACCCATCTAGACAGCGTATTAAAAAGCAGAGACATTACTTTGTCAACAAAGGTCCATCTAGTCAAGGCTATGGTTTTTCCAGTAGTCATGTATGGATATGAGAGTTGGACTATAAAGAAAGCTGAGCACTGAAGAATTGATGCTTTTGAACTGTGGTATTGGAGAAGACTCTTGAGAGTCCCTTGGACTGCAAAGAAATCCAACCAGTCCATCCTAAAGGAGATCAGTCCTGGGTGTTCATTGGAAGAACTGATATTGAAGTGAAACTCCAATATTTTGGCCACCTAATGGGAGGAGCTGACTCATTTGAAAAGACCCTGATGTTGGGAGAGATTGAAGGCAGGAGGAGAAGGGGACGACAGAGGATGAGATGGTTGGATGGCATCACTGACTCGATGGACATGGGTTTGGGTGAACTCCGGGAGTTGGTGATGGACAGGGAGGCCTGGCGTGCTGTGGTTCATGGGGTCACAAAGAGTCAGACACGACTGAGCGACTGAACTGAACTGAATATTTTTTTACTGAATTTTGAAACTTTTACAATAAGCTTATATTAAAAACTATAAAATTAGAAAACAGATTTTTTTAGCTGTTGTTCAGTCATTAAGTTGTGTCTGACTCTTTGTGACCCTGCGAACTGCAGCACGCCAGGCTTCCCTGTCCTTCACTATCTCCCAGAGTTTGCTCAAATTCATGTCTATTGAGTCAGTAATGCCATCCATCCATCTCATCCTCTATCGCCCCCTTCTCGTCTTGCCCTCAATCTTTCCCAGCATCAGGGTCTTTTCCAATGAGTCAGCTCTTCGTATCAGGTGGCCAAAGTATTGGGACTTCAGCTTCAGCACCAGTCCTTCCAAAGAATAAATTTTAATGTGGCATATGTGATTATTTATGAAATAGAGAAAATTGCATAAAAGACAGAGACTCATTTATTTGGGAATTATATGGATTTGTTAACAATGAAATCTAAAATTCCATTTAATTGAATATTTCTTTTGCATTATAGGCAATAGGGGAAAAAGAAAGAAGGACACAAGGTTTTTGCTTCTAAGGAGCTCGCAAAGTATGCTTTGTCCAAATAATGCAAGTGTTCAGAATGCTTTCTCCTCTCAGTTTTCCCACAAATATCCCAGGCACCATTAATGAGTGTAATATTCTCTAGCCTTCCTCTCATAGCACCTTGCTGGAATTTCTGATTCTAACTGCATTATTATTAGTTTCCTCCCCAAAATTATAAGCCTCAATGGCCCTGTTTTTATGCTTATTCAACTATATATTCCATTATCACCTAATGCAGTGTCTTGAACACACTATAAAGTCAATAAATGCTTGCTAAATTGAAATAATTCCAGCCCCATGGCCAAATGCTCACAGATTTCCATAATCTCAGAGAAGGCATAGGTGTGGAGGTGTTGCAAAAGAGTTCCTGTGCTTAGCAAGCATGTTTATATCCGGGGTTAGTGGCCTCTATTTTTAATTTACTTGATTTTTCTACAGTATCGACTTTTTTCTTAAATAATTCCTTATTTACATCCGAAGATCAAAAGTCTTTCAAGCTGAATCCTTGCCTACACACATATTTATGAGCTGTGCTCACAAAATGCTCAGGAACGTTAAAAATTCCTGACATGGAAAATGTGTTGCACCACACAAAGTTTTTTTTAGATGGACCAAGTAAATAAATACGTAGCTCATTTGTGGAGCAGTTCTGGATGTAAGGTTAGACTGCTGTGGCCCAAGGTTTAACACAACAGGTGTTTCTATAAAATTGATTGGAACGGCGAGTGAAGCCTGCCATCTACAGGCCAAAGTGTGTATCACCATATGAGTGCTGGTAGATTTGAGTCCAAGAACCTGTAACAAGTCTTAGGGAACGCTCATTGATCCGATCTCAAAGAGACAACTCTATGTCTAATTGTTTGGAGCCAATGCTCTTTTCCTGTCTTTCAACATCAGTGTGTAAGCCAACAATGTAAAACTGTCTAATAGGCAATGCTCCCTTCCACCTAGTTTCCTACAAAATCATTACCTTATAAAATTGAAGATAAACTTTGTCTCCCACTTTTATCATCATGCTCTGCACTGTTTGAATTGTAATTACCTTTGTATTTTTCTATTTTCCCAGGAGTTGGTTAATTTCTACAGTACAGGGGACCCCTAAAATTCATTTTTGTGCAATCTCTTGCCTAGCCCAATATCTGACATGTGGCAGATACTCTATGAAGATGCAATGCCATGTAACATCGAGATGAAAGGCTGTAAAAATTAAGGGAACAAATTAGTAAATGAATGAGAAGATGAGTCAACAAAGTAATGATTTCTTTCTTCTCTTGTTTCAAATCATATAGAAATTTATGAATAAAATTTGTACTAGAGATATGTGTATTAACACATACAGATTTATGCATAGATAAGAATATATGTAGGACTTCCCTGGTGGCTCGGACAGTAAAGAATCTGCCTGTAATGCAGGAGACCTGGGTTCAATTCCCAGGTCAGGAAGATCCCCTGGAGAAGGAAATGGCAACCCACTCCAGTATTCTTTCCTGGAGAATCCCATGGACAAAGGAGCCTGGTGGGCTGCAGTTCACCAGGTCACAAAGAGTTGGACACAACTGAAGTGACTTAGCATACATGCACACCTGTGGTGGGGCCGGGGGGGGGGGGGGAGTTAATCAGGCAAGAATTCTGGGTTGAATTCTCCAGGTAAGAATACTGGAGTGGGATGCTATTCCCTTCTCCAGAGGATCTTCCCGATCCAGGGATGGAGTCTCAATCTTATGCACTACAGGCAGATTCTCTACCATCTGAGCCACCAGAGAAGCCCATATACATGAACACATATTGTATATACACACATATCTCCATATATATAGTCAGCTGTTTTTCAACTTCTATAGTAAATCAAAGGTTTAAACACTTTTCATTAAAATCTTGAAACCCATATATTAAGGTCTTATAAATTCAGATATAGGGCCTTGGCTATGTCATTTTATCAGACAGAATATTCTGAAAGATTCATTTATTTATAAAACAAACATGGCACCCAGACCACAGTTATTGCTTCTTATTTATTTTGTTCTTTCTGTGGTTGACCAGATATCTCTAGTCAGATGAAATGAGAGTTAAGGAAAACAAAATGTTTAGATTGCTTTGGAGGTAGAGTTAAAAACAAAAAAATACAGAGAAACAAAAATATTGAGAGAACACAGTTCTCTTCTTACTTTCCTATCAATACAACCTTGAAGAAACTTTTTTGCACTTTTATCCTTCAGTTATCTTTAAAAAGAAGTGGCCACATGGATGGACCTAGAAATTTTCATACTGATTGAACTAAGTCAGACAGAGAAGCACAAATATCATATGATATTGCTTGCATGTGGGTTCTTACAAATGAACCAATTTACAAAACAGAAATAGAGTCCCAGATGTAGTATAAAATGTTATGGTTACTAGGGGGGACCGGAGGAGGGAGACTTAAATTAACATAAACACACTGCTACATATAAAATAGATGGCTTTTCTAGTGGCTCAGATGGTAAGGAATCTGCCTGCAATGTGGGAGACCCAGGTTTGACCCATAGGTTGGGACGATCCCCTGGAGGAGGAAATGGCAGCCCACTCCAGTATTCTTGCCTGAAGAATCCCATGGACAGAAGAGCCTGGTGGGCTACAGTCCATGGGGTCACAAAGAGTCAGACACAACTGAGCGGCTAACACTTTAGTTTCCTATATATAAAATAGATAACTAATAAGGACTTCCTGTATAACACACGGAACTCTACTCAATGTTCTGTAGTGTCCTATATAGGAAAAGAATCTGAAAAGAGTGGTTATACGTATATGTACAACTCATTCACTTTGCTGTACACCTGAAACTAACACAACATTGGAAGTTAGCTATACTCCAATAAAAACTTTTTAAAACAAAATATTAAAAGAAGAGTCCAATATTCATTGTTCACTGCTGTGTATCAGGCGCTGCATTTGGTAATTCTATGAATTGTCTCATTTAATCTGCCCAATAGCCCCAAATCTGCGAGACATCTACTGATATAACCATTTCATGAACCAGGAAACTGGATCTCAAGGAAATTATTTCTGCAGGGTTACATTGCAGGAAGAATGCTGGACCCAACTCACAACAACTTGTAAGAGTCCACTCTGTGTTCAGGGATGTCACAATGGTAGCAGGAAGTCAGCTGTAATAGAGTTGTTTCAGTTCAGTCCAGTCACTCAGTCATGTCTGACTCTTCGTGACCCCATGGACTACAGCACACCAGGCTTCCCTGTCCATCATCAACTCCTGGAGCTTACTCAAACTCATGTCCATCAAGTCGGTGATGCCATCTAACCATCTCATCCTCTGTTGTCCCCTTCTTCTCCCATCTTCAATCTTTCCCAGCATCAGGGTCTTTTCAAATGAGTCAGTTCTTCCCATCAGGTGGCCAAAATATTGGAGCTTCAGCTTCAGCATCAGTCCTTCCAATGGATATTCAGGACTGATTTCCTTTAGAATGGACTGGCTTGATCTCCTTTTAGTCCAAGGGACTCTCAAGAGTCTTCTCCAACACCACAGTTCAAAAACATCAATTCTTCTTCACTCATCTTTCTTTATAGTCCAACTCTCACATCCATACATGACTATTGGAAAAACCATTACTTTCACTAGATGGACCTTTGTTTATACCATGTAAATCAGCCATTGCTGTGAAGCAACTCTGACCCCTGTCCCCAGAGCCAGTTGTTAAATGTGTACCAGCATAGCAGTTTATGAAGAAATAGAATTGAAGAATACTCAACTCCAAAATGTATGTTCTTTCAAATGCACCACCGTACCCAAAAGGTAAGGAATTGTCTATTTAAGACTCATTTAGAATTTTATACTCTATAAAAGAATATTTTATACCAGCTGTCCCCAACCTTTGTGATACCAAGAAGCAGTTTTGTGGAAGACAGTTTTTCCACTGATGGAGTAAAGGGGATAGTTTCAGGATGATTCAAGGACATTACATTGATTGTGCACTTTATTTCTATTATTATTTCATCAGCTCCCCTTCAGAGCATCAGGCATTAGATCCTGGAACTTGGGGACCCGGTTTTATACAATAAAATGAACCCAATTTCCATTTCACTTTTATTCCTCCCTGTTTCCACCCTTTCTCCCTAATCATCACTACCATACTCTGAGCTCCTGCTATATGCTAGCTGAAAGTGAAAATGATGTCGCTCAGATGTGTCTGGCTCTTTGTGATCCCATGGACTGTAGTCTACCAGGCTTCTCTGTCCATGGGATTTTCCAAGCAAGTGTACTGGAGTGGGTTGCCATTTCCTTCTCCAGGGGATCTTCCTGACCCAGGGATTGAACCCAGGTCTCCTGCCTTGCAGGCAGACGCTTTACCCTCTGAGCCACCAGGGAAGCCCTGGACATCAACTGCAATATTTTTTAACACTTAGGAAAATGAGGTATGGATCAGTCAAAGGATTTAGACAAAAATACAAATTAACTAAGGATGGAGCCCTGACTCCAGATTAAATGTTTCATACTTTTTATCTGGTATGAGAGTCTTACAGTCACTTTCAGCACCTAGCTCAAGTTCCTTCTTCTGAGAGGTCCTAGAGACCCACCATTTTCCTTTGATTCATCTCTTCAATGAATAGCTGAGCACAGAGTACATGCCACATGATGCCAGGTGCTAAGATGCAGCAGTGGAGTAGGAGGCAGCTTCCTTCTTGTGGGGAGAGACAGGATGGCAGCAACAGAGCAGCAGAAATCACATGGCCCAGCAAGAAGTGGGCGAGAATTCTGTGTCCTCCTCCTTCTAGCTGTGTGACCTTGGACAAGGACTTAATCTCCTTGTGGCTCAGTTTCCTGTCATATGTTAAAAGAAAATAATAATACGATCTGTGCCTTAAGTTGTTGTGGGGATTGAACGTTATAAAGTTGAGTCGGGTAAGTGCTCAACACATGTTAGTTGAGACTTTTAAAGTATCTAATTACAACCTGTAGTTTGAGCTCTGAAGGAAATGCAATAGACTAGGATTGGGGTGAGGGTGGATTATTTTAGACAGTGTGATCAATAAAGTTCTCTCTGACGAATTGATAGGAGGATGAGCATGTATCCACTTTAGCATTAGATGGAGAAAGAACATTTCCAGCAGATGGAACTGAACTACTAATCTCTGAAGTGAGGAAGTATTTTGTGCTCAAGGAAATGCTAGAGGTTAGTATTCCTGGAGCACAGGGAGAATGGAAGGAGGTGAATATTAAGTGACAGGTGGGGACCAAACCAAGCATGGCCCTTAGGGTCTCATGGACTTTGCATTTTATTCTAAGAGCAAAGGAAAATCTGAAGCTCTTCTTTGTAGTTTTTCTGTCCCAGGTCTTATTTTCATGTAGAAATCAGTCCTCTCGACATCCCCTCACTTCTTTGCAGCCCATGATTAAAGACACCAGGGTGTATCTAGTTTTAGAGTGTTTCCATTATTTCTTCTGTGAAAACTTCAAGAGATGATGAGCAGTCATGTGGAAAATGACAATATTTCCAAAGTTCTTTAAGTCCCAGATCTTTTTCATTAGTTTCTAAGTCCCTTGGCTTAAATAGAGCATTTGTATTTGAAGTCCACTGATGATTCCTCCAAATGTATACACGAGTGTACTTTTTGGAAAGAACGTGTTTCCATAGCTTTCATCAAAACTCAGCAGGTTTTTGATTCAAGAATGGTTAAGGACTGTTGGCTTAAATTGTCTAAAAGCCTACACATTCTGTTTTTATGCCTTCTCATTTTCCAGAAGGCTCACTTATAATTCAGAGGAAGACAATTAGGTGTCCTTCGACATCCAGTGAGAATCTTAACTTCGGGAGATTTCCAGACTTAACGAGGAATCTTTTCAGTGGCTCACTGGGTGAATAATCTGCCTGCAATGCTGGAGACTACCTGCAATGCAGGAGACTGCCTGTAATGCAGGAGACTGCCTGTGATGCAGGAGACCTGGGTTCAATCCCTGAGCTGGGAGGATTCCTGGGAGGAGAAGGAAATGACAACCCACTCCAGTATTCTTGCCTGGGAAATCCCATGGACAGAGGAGCCTAGCAGGCTACAGTCCATGGGGTCACAAGAGTCGGACATGACTTAGTGAGTAAACCACACAAACCTTACAGTTTTGTAGTAACCTACTAATTGTCTCTCTGGGAAAGTACTATTATTAAGATTAGCATCCTTGTTTTACTAGTGGCGAAACAGCCTTATATTTGGACTGACTGAGAAAGACCTTATTTTAGATCCTGTGTTTATTCCTTTTACCTGGATGTCCCAAGAACAGCTCAAAACTACCGCAACTGGTATTCCAGACTGTCTCTCTTCTCTGTTCTAGTCTAACTGGTCATCAGGTCAAGAAATACCTGGAGTAACAGGCAACTTTGGCCTTGGCGTACAAAATGAAGCAGAGCAAAGGTTAATAGAGTTTTGCCAAGAGAACACACTGATCATAGCAAAATCTTTCTTCCAACAATACAAGAAAAGACTCTACACATGGACATCAGCGGTTGGCCAACACTAAAATCAGATTGATTACATTTTTTTGCAGCCGAAGATGGAGAAGCTCTATACAGTCAGCAAAAACAAGACCGGGAGCAGACAGATCATGAACTCCTTATTGCCAAATTTGGACTTCAGTTGAAGAAAGTAGGGAAAACCACTAGACCACTCAGGTATGACCTACATCAAATCCCTTACGATTATATAGTGGAAGTGAAAAACTAGATTCAAGGGATTAGATCTGATAGACAGAAGGCCTGAAGAACTATGGTTGGAGGTTCGTGACATTGTACAGGAAACAGGGAGCAAGACCATTTACAAGAAAAAGAAGTACAAAAAGGCAAAAATGGCTGTCTGAGGAGGCCTCACAAATAGCTGTGAATAGAAAAGAAGTGAAAGGCAAAGGAGAAAAGGAAAGATATACTCAGTTGAATGCAGAGTTCCAAAGAATAGCAAGGAGAGATAAGAAAGCCTTCCTCAGTGATCAGTGCAAAGAAATAGAGGAAAACAATAGAATGGGAAAAACTAGAGATCTCTTCAAGAAAATTAGAGATATGAAGGGAACGTTTCATGTAAAGATGGACACCATAAAGGACAGAAATGGTATGGACCTAACAGAAACAAAAGATATTAAGAAATTGAGGTGGCAAGAATACACAGAAGAACTGTACAAAAAAGTTCTTCATGACCCAGATAATCACAATGGTGTGATCACTCACCTAGAGCCAGATATCCTGGAATGTGAAGTCAAGTGGGCCTTACAAAGCATCACTACAAACAAAGCTAGTGGAGGTGATGGAATTCCAGTTGAACTATTTCAAATCCTAAAAGATGACGCTGTGAAAGTGCTGCACTGAATATGTCAGCAAATTTGGAAAACTCAGCAGTGGCCACAGGACTGGAAAAGGTCAGTTTTCATTCCAATCCCAAAGAAAGGCAATGCCAAAGAATGCTCAAACTACCACACAATTGCACTCATCTCACCTCCTAAAAACATAATGCTCAAAATTCTCCAAGCCAGGCTTCAACAGTGCATAAACTATGAACTTCCAGATGTACAAGTTAGATTTAGAAAAGGCAGAAGAACCAGAGATCAAATTGCCGATATCCTCTGGACCATCAAAAAAGCAAGAAAGTTCCAGAAAAACATCTACTTCTGCTTTATTGATTATGCCAAAGCCTTTGACTGTGTGGATCACAATAAACTGTGAAAATTTCTAAAAGAGATGGGAATACCAGACCACCTGATCTGCCTCCTGGGAAATCTGTATGCAGGCCAGGAAGCAACACTTAGAACTGGACATGGAACAGCAGACTGGCCCCAAATAGGGAAAGGAGTACTTCAAAGCTGTATATTGTCACCCTTCTTATTTAATTCATATGCAGAGTAAATCATGAGAAATGCTGGATTGGATGAAGCACAAGCTGGAATCAAGATTGCTAGGAGAAATATCAATAACCTCAGATATGCAGATGACACACCCTTATGGCAGAAAGTGAAGAAGAACTAAAGAGCTTCTTAATGAAAGTAAAAGAGGAGAGTGAAAAAAGTTGATTTAAAGTTGGACATTCAGAAAATGAAGATCATGGCATCTGGTCCCATCACTTCATGGCAAATACATGGGGAAACAATGGAAACAGTGACAGACTTTATTTTTGAGGGCTCCAAAATCACTGCAGATGGTGATTGCAGCCATGAAATTAAAAGACACTTACTCTTTGGAAGAAAAGTTATGGCCAACCTAGACAGTATATTAAAAAGCAGAGACATTACTTTGCCAACAAAGGTCTGTCTAGTCAAAGCTATGATTTTTCCAGTAGTCATGTATGGATGTGAGAGTTGGACTATAAAGAAAGCTGAGCACCAAAAAATTTATGCTTTTGAACTGTGGTGTTGGAGAAGACTCTTGAGAGTCCCTTGGACTGCAAGGAGATCCAACTAGTCCATCCTAAAGGAAATCAGGCCTGAATATTCATGCGAAGAACTGATGCTGAAGCTGAAACTCCAATACTTTGGCCACCTGATGTGAAGAACTGACTCACTGGAAAAGACCCTGACACTGGGAAAGATTGACAGTTAGAGGAGAAGGGGATGACAGAGGATGAGATGGCTGGATGGCATCACCAACTCAATGGCATGAGTTTGAGTAAACTCCAGGAATTGGTGATGGACAGGGAGGCCTAATGTGCTGCAATCCATGGAGTCACAACGAATCAGACAAGACTGAGTGACTGAACTGAACTAGTCATCATACTGAAAAAGAGAATTGAGTTAGATAAAGACTCTACTTCAGTGGGCTTATAATATAGAAACTGATACGACCTAGAAAATGTCAGGGCCACTTATGTCTTAGTTTCCTTTTCTGCTGTGCTTACATTTCCTCTGTACCAATGAATGCTTAGCTTTCCAAAGTTGGTGAAGGGAATGGAATACTAGGGAAGAGTAAAAGCTCAAATATTACTCTTCTTCATCAAGGTCGACGTAACCACATGGCCTGAGTCCTCATGTGGTCCATTGGTGAACCACATTGCTCATCCATGGCCACACCCTCGCCCCCCAGACCCAGTCAGGTTCAAAATTCCAGCCCCAAAGAGGAGGTCATGACAAGCAAGAGACACTAGAGAATCAATAGTTGGCAGGAGTAGAATACAACCCACTAATAGCATGTAGGTAACCTTTTCTTCTACTCTAGAATCAACCATAAGATGAACATATCCTAAGCTTTATTATTCTTATTGGTTCTAGGCAGATAACACTCTCCATTTATAAAGATTGCAGATAGGTGATGCAAGTCCTTAGCAAGTGCATATGTATAGCTGTTTCCCCATAAAAGGGCTTCCCTTGTGGTTCAGCTGGTAAAGAATCTGCCTGCAATGTGGGAGACCTGGATTTGATCCCTGGGTTGGGAAGATCCCCTGGAGAAGAAAAAGGCTACTCACTCCAGTATTCTGGCCTGGAGAATTCCATGGACTGTATAGTCCATGGGGTTGCAAAGAGTCAAAACACGACTGAGCGACTTTCACTTTCACTTTCCCATAAATAACAGCTGTTATTTTTTTCAAAAAGAATAAAGAAAGCCACATTTTAAAACTTAAGCATCCAGAAAGATGAAACAAGATACTCTAGTGATCTTATGTATTTCCCAAGCAAGTTATTAAGAATTTGCCAAATCTTCTCCCAGTTATCCCACATCCCATATCTCCTGCCTGCTCTTTGTTTCACAAACAACCCACTCCTTATACTCGTCCCTGTGTCTGCCTCCCAAAGCAAATTAATAACTTACCTTGCTTCTTTGGGGGCTTTCTGGCTGGCTCAGTGGTAAAGAATCTGCCTGCCAGTGCAGGAGACACAGGAGAACAGGTTTGATCTCTGGATTGGGAAGATCCCTTGGAGTTGTTCGTTGTTCAGTCACTCAGTCGTGTCCGACTCTTTGTGACCCCATGGACTGCAGCACTCCAGGCTTCCCTGTCCTTCACAGTCTCCTGGAGCTTGCACAAACTCATGTCCATTGAATCAGTGATGCCATCCAACCATCTCATCCATTTCATCTCTGTCGTCCCCTTCTCCTCCTGCCTTCAGTCTTTCCCAGCATCAGGGTCTTTTCCAATGAGTCAGTTTTTGGAAAGGATTGGAAAGATCCCTTGGAGTAAGAAATGGCAACCCACTCCAGTATTCTTGCCTGGGAAATTCAATGCACAGAGGAGCGTGGCAGGATACAGTCCCTGGGGTCACAGAGTCAGACACGACTGAGCATGCATCATTTGTTCCTTTTATAATTCTCTCTCCATGTCACCCATTATACAGATTGTGTACATGCATGCTAAGTCACTTCAGTTGTGCCTAACTCTATATGACCTATGGACTGGTGCCCACCAGGCTCCTCTGTCCTTGGGATTCTCCAGGCAAGAAAAAAGGAGTGGATTGCCATGCCTTCCTCCAGGGGATCTTCCCAGCCCAGGGATGGAACCTGAGTCTCTTACATCTCCTGCATTAACAGGCGGATTCTTTACCACTAGTGCCACTTGGGAAGCCCATTATATAGATTATCTACAGTCAAATAACAATGGGCAGGAAAGAAGAGGGGCTCTGACTGAGGGGGCTTGGTATCCCCTCCCTCCTCCAGCACCTGCAGCTGTCTCCTCTCAAGCTTTGGATGTGACTCACAAGAGCCCAGCAAGCAGGCAGGCTAAGGGTCCCCCTCTCTATCGGGTGAGGATGAGGATACAGAAAGGTAACATTCTCATTAGGGTTGGAAAAAGGAGTATGGGGAAAGGCAGGGACCCCTCCCATCTTATTTGATCCTACTCTCATCACACTGATGGTGGAAGGGCAAACTCTCCATAGGGTGTCTTGGACTCTGTTAACACCCTTGCACCAGAGTTATTTACTTTTCAGAATGCCCCTATCACTTCCTCCTCCCTATCCTCCTGCTCCTAAGTGATTCAGCAAAGGGACCTCAACTTTTATTTAAATCTTTTGAGATTTTCTCCTACATCTTAGCATGACATGCCTTTCACTTTGCCCTGCATCTATTTGTGAGTTGTGATGGACTCTAATGAGATGGAAAATATACTGGAGATCTTATTCCACATGTTCAGGACTTTGTCATTTTTAATGGGCTTTCCCATAATCACCATCTGCTCCTATTCCCTCCCCCCTCCCCCTCCTCCTCTTTGCCCTCCTTTCTTCTATTGAAACCAGATACCTGTGTAATAAAAATAGAAGTTGGGTGTTTTTGCTTTTGGAAACGCAATCATTGAGACCATATTTTTGAGGACTATTTTTACAAAGTGACTTTTACAGGTAATCTTCTGGGCAACAGAGTGTTCTGTTTTTTTTTTTTTCCCCAAGTCACTGCTGTAGAATCCAGGATACTGGGTTTCAAAGGTGGGATTACTAGGGGAAAGTGTGTCTGCCTAGCTGCTGTTATCCTGACCTTGTAAGCCCTCATGCAGGTGCTGTCTCTTGGGCCATCTCAAATTGCCGCAGAAAGACGCGATGACAGTTTGATTTCACCCGGTCCCTTGAGTTATGAGTAATTTTGTTAGACTCTTGTCATTTTCTGGCAGTTTTCATGAAGTTGTGCTGAATTTGCAAACAAAGGCAAACGGCAAACAATGGTCTAAGCTGCTTTGAGATGGCCTCATTAAACTGCAGCCTGCCGGAAGCTTGCTGCTTATAGCAATGAACACATCTGAGCTTGACAATGAAGTCACCATCTAAAACGCTGTTCACATTGCTTGGGATGATAAAGTTGTCTCATGTGCAACTAAGCAAAAAAAAAAAAAAAGGTAATTAATTCATTAAATATATAAGGAAGGAAAAAAGAAAGAGCAGAAAACTGCTCCTTGGAGAAGGAAATGGCAACCCACTCCAGTATTCTTTGCCTGGAGAATCCCATGGACAGAGGAGCCTAGCAGGCTGAAGTCCATGGGGTTGCAAGAATCAAACATGACTTAGCAACTAAACCACCACCACCAGAAAATTGCTCCAGTTTCCAGGACAGCTAAAATTCCCCTTTCCTGCTGTTATTTCAGCCCTGGCACCAGTAAGCAGTGCCCCTTGAGGAGGAAAATGGCAACCCACTCCAGTATTCTTGCCTGAAAAAATTCCACAGACAGAGGAGCCTGGCGGGCTATAGTCTGTGGGGTCCCAAAGAGTTGGAAATGACTGAACAACTGATGCTTAAGCATACATGCAAGCTCTCTGGAACTTGGGTGTACAGACACCCTTTCTGTTTGGGGAATACAATGATCTCTGCACATGCCTCCTATCGAGAGATGGGGTTGTGTGGCATGCTCTCCAGTGTCTCTTTTTAATTTCAGAAGTATGCATTTGTGAGATTATAGGAAGCCCTTAAAAATAGCAAAGTCCTTACCATGAGAGTAAGGTCCCCAGCATATTTTTCACCTCAGTAGCCTCCATCACAACCCACAAACAAAAGTAGGGCAAAGTAAAATGAATGCCACTTTGAGATGTGGGAGAGGATCTCAAAGGAATACAGTTTCATTCAATGCAAGTTGAGATCCCTTATGTGAATCATTTAGTCTATGGGACTTAGTTTCCATAGATATTAATTATGATAAAATGGACCAACCTGTTATCCTCAGAAATTATTAGATTATAAGAGATTATTTCTATTTTAGATAATAAATATATTTTAAAATAGATCATAATGAAAATATGAACACTATGGAATTGGTTGTCCCAAGTGAACAGGTGTCTAGTTATCTGAAGCGTCTGTCACAAGCAAACACTTTCTGGATTCATGTGTGTGCACTTAGCTGTTCAGTCACGTCCAACTCTTTGCGACCCCATGGACTGTAGCCAACCAGGCTTCTCTGTCCATGGGGATTCTCCAGGCAAGAATACTGGAGGGAGTTGCCATGCCCTCCTCCAGGGGATCTTCCCAACCTAGGGATTGAACCTAGGTCTCCCACATTGCAGGCAGATTCTTTACCATCTGAGCCACCAGGGAAGCCTTGGATTCATAACCCTCTAAATTAAGAATTAAGCCTGTGCTCATTATCTTTGACTGTGGCTCAGATCATTAGTTCCTTATTGTAAGATTCAGGCTCAAATTGAAGAAAGTAGGGGAAACCATTAGGCCATTCAGGTATGACCTAAATCAAATTCCTTATGATTATACAGTAGAGATGACAAATAGTTTCAAGGGACTAGATCTGGTAGACAGAGTGCCTGAAGAACTAGGGACAGAAGTTCATAACATTGTACAGAAAATGGTGACAAAAACCATTCCCAAGAAAAAGAAATGCAAAACGGCAAAGTGATCATCTGAGGATGCCTTACAAATAGCTAAGAAAAGAAGAAAAGTGTATGGCAAAGAAGAAAGGGAAAGATATACCCAGCTGAATGCAAAGTTCCAGAGAATGGCAAAGAGAGATAAGAAAGTCTTCTTAAGTGAACAGTGCAAAAAAAGGGGAAAGCAATAGAATGGGACAGACTACAGGTCTTTTTTTAAAAATTGGAGATATCAAGGAAACATTTCATGCAAAGATGGGCACAATAAAGGACAGAAATGGTCTGGACCTAACAGAAGCAGAAGAGATTTAAAAAGAGCACCAAGAATACATGGAAGAACTGTACAAAAAATCTTAATGACCTGAATAACCATGATGGTGTGGTCACTCACCTAGAGCCAGACATCCTGGAATGTAAAGTCAAGTGGGCCTTACAAAGCATTACTACAAACAAAGCTAGTGAAGGTGATGGAATTCCAGTTGAGCTATTTCAAATTCTAAACAATGATGCTGTTAAAAGTGTTTCACTCAATATGTCAGCAAATTTGGAAAACTCAGTAGTGGCCACAGGACTGGAAAATGTCAGTTTTCATTTCAATCCCAAAGAAAGGCAATGCTAAAGAATGCTCAAATTATCTTCCAATTGCACTCATTTCACATGCTAGCAAGATTATGCTCAAAATCCTTCAAGCTAGGCTTTAGCAGTATGTGAACCGAGAACTTTCAGATGTACAAACTGGATTTAGCAAAGGCAGAGGAACCAGATATCAAATTGCCAACATCTATGGGATCATAGAAAAAGCAAGGAAATTCTAAAAAAAAAAAAAAAAAAAAAAGAATCTACTTCTGCTTCATTGACTAGGCTAAAGCCTTAACTGAGTTGATCACAAAAAAACTGTGGAAAATTCTTAAAGAGATGGGAATAGCAGACCACCTTACCTGCCTCCTGAGAAGCCTGTATTCAGGACAAGAAGCAACAGTTAGAATTAGACTTGAAGCAATGGACTGTTTCAAAACTGGGAAAGGAGTACTTCAAGGCTGTATGTTGTCACCCTGCTTATTTAACTTATATGCAAAGCACATCAGGTGAAATGCTCAGCTGGATGACTCACAGGCTGGAATCAAGATTGCCAGGAGAAATATCAACAGCCTCAGATGTGCAGATGATAACACTTTAATGTCAGAAAGCGACGAGGAACTAAAGAGCCTCTTGATGAAGGTGAGAGAAGCCAGTGTCACTTAATCCAGGCTGATCCACTTAGATATCCGATGACAAAGAGACAGGAAGTCATGAAGCTGAGTCAGGTGAATGGCAGGATTCCAGGTAGAAGATTCAAATGACTCAGCTATTTTCGGTCCTGGAATCTCCCTGGTTACTTTCTTGCCCAAGTTTTGACACCCTCTCCTATTCCACCAGATATTTGAATGCCCTGGCAAATATTTTTGCTTATAATAACCAGAGTCAGATTTTATCACTCAAAATGACGAAGAGATCTGTACTAACATACACATTTTGCTTGAGTTCTCCAAACTTCAGTTCAATTCAGTTCAGTCACTCAGTCATGTCTGACTCTGCGAATCTATGGGCTACAGCATGCCAGGCTTCCCTGTCTCTGAACTTAAGAACCCCTTATGCTTACCCACTATTATATCACCAGTGCTAATAAAGTCTAGTCAAAGAAAGGGAGTTTACCACACATTGAAAGAATAGAGGAATAAATGAATGAATGAGGAAATAGAAGATACTTAAATAAACTAAATGCAAAATTTTGTTCTCACTTTTATTTTTTTAATTTTCACCTGGAAGATGAAAGATGCATGGCTTTTAGTTGATTCTAAAGGGAAAGAGACACATGTACCCCAATGTTCATCGCAGCACTGTTTATAATAGCCAGGACATGGAAGCAACCTAGATGCCCATCAGCAGATGAATGGATAAGAAAGCTGTGGTACATATACACAATGGAGTATTACTCAGCCATTAAAAAGAATACATTTGAATCAGTTCTAATGAGGTGGATGAAACTGGAACCTATTATACAGAGTGAAGTAAGCCAGAAAGAAAAACACCAATACAGTATACTAACGCATATATATGGAATTTAGAAAGATGGTAACAATAACCCTGTGTACGAGACAGCAAAAGAGACACTGATGTATAGATCAGTCTTATGGACTCTGTGGGAGAGGGAGAGGGTGGGGAGATTTGGGAGAATGGCATTGAAACATGTATAATATCATGTATGAAACGAGTCACCAGTCCAGGTTCGATGCACGATACTGGATGCTTGGGGCTGGTGCACTGGGATGACTCAGAGGGATGGTATGGGGAGGGAGGAGGGAGGAGGGTTCAGGATGGGGAACACAGGTATACCTGTGGCGGATTCATTTCGATATTTGGCAAAACTAATACAATATTGTAAAGTTTAAAAATAAAATAAAATTAAAAAAAAATAAAATGAATTCCCATCCCAAGAAATTTGGCAAGCACTCACTAGAGAGTAATCAGAAGAGCCTGGAATTAAGTAACCTCAAATTATTTGCTAATAATCTCAGATCTTGGAGATATTTGTGATCCTAGCCTTACCCTTGAAAGCTGTAGCACAGAAAAATGGGAAAACAAAGGCTTTAGCATATCTGAACAAATTAGAACTCTGGCTTCCTCTAAAATACCTTTTCACAATTATTTGGCCTTCCAAATGGACAAAGAAACATGCCTGTCTTTTGGTGTCATTTTAAAAGGCCACTCTTGACAATGACTGATGAGAAAAGCCAATAAAATAAATGCTTTCCCATCTAAATTTAAAACCAACTGAAACAGAGTCAGAAAACAAGGTCAAAGGAAATGAAAATCTTTCTCAGCTACCATTAGAAACTCTTTAGGTGGATGTGGCCACAGGATCTTAGTAGTGATTGCTGTTCAGTCACTAAGTCGTAACCATCTCTTGGTGACCCCGTGAACTGTAGCACACCAGGCGTCCCTGCCCTTCACTATCTCCAAGAGTTGGCTCAAACTCATGTCCACTGAGTCTGTGATGCCATCCAACCATCTCATCCTCTGTCACCTCCTTCTCCTCTTGCCCTCAGTCTTTCCCAGCATCCAGGTCTTTTAGTAGTGATATGCACCTTCAATACAGAAATGAAACCTGAGGACTGAAAGGGTTACATAACTTAAGGTCAGTCAAGTGCGTAAGCAAGAACTTCAAACTCAGGTTGTCTAACTTCAAAGACTATATCCTTAACTATATTTTCTCCCCTTACTCAACGAGGGAATAAAAGATACATAAATGAATGGGAAAGAGGACCCTCTAGGAAGCAATAGGTCATCAATTTCAACTCAGGCACTAAGGACCTTAATCATTTCCATATTCTTGCCCAAGGCAGACTCTGGGTTTCCACATGAAAGTGTTTTTTCCACTTAGGCCCTGGCAAGACTACACCTGCAACGATGGATTAAACTTTGAACACTGAAGGAATGCAACAAACAGTTCCAAAAATAACAGTTCAGGTGAGTAGAAAGACTGATTCATAACAGGAATTTTAAAAAGGAATGAGTTTCAAAGGTATTTCAAATCTTGGCCGAGTGACAAGAAAAAGACCTGATTGTAATCTGTGCATATTTAAGAGTTTGAAAAAGAAGAATGAGTGGAATGTATAATATTAGTTTCTTTTTTATTTTCGCTTTTTTTTTTTTTTTTAGGTTACATTTAAGCAGCAAAGGTAAATAAATCCAGGGAAGAGACCACAGAGGGACTAGACTTTGAAAATGCCTTTAGATATTTAGGGCTGGACCCAGAGCTAAGATTTGGCAGAGTTTCTCACAGAGAAAAAAATAATGTTTCAAAGACTGGGAAAGTATCCTTCAGTTTCCTCTTAAGGATTTTGTCATGTTCAAACTGGATAAAGCAGGCTAAGTCCTAAGTCAATAGCAGGCTTATGTAAATAGTACACTGTTGGCATGGGTGAGAAAAGCAGAACAGCTAAGACATCCTGAAAGTTATTCTGTTTCCTCCAAGGGAACAGGTTTAAGTGATAGAAAGTGAGATTGAATATAATACCCAGTTCAAGTAAACTAGTGTGAATTCATTACTCTGGGAAATCAGGGAAATTTGAAGGTAAATGCGTCCCACGGGTATATCTGGGGAAAGGAGAATGGAAAACCTTTAGCAAATAGATCAACATAGATTCAAGGGTATATATAATGTTTGACATCATATTATTTGTTCAAGGATAATAATGATCATTTTGCTGAAATTCAATTTCTACCCAGTGAAGTGGGAAATATACATTAAAAAAAAAAAATCTCCATGCAGAAAAGGCAAAGCAACATGCTCAGCTCTGTGGAGTTGTTCTTGTTTTCTAATCCTGCTGTTATCGAGTTGGTTGCTTGTCAACCGCTTTGCAGGAAACTAAGCATTTTACTTGGGTTCTGAATTTGAAGGGCAGTTTTGATGCTGAAGTTCTGTGTACTATAACATATTATTTTGCTTAAATAGTCACTGATCTTCATCTCATTCACCTATACAAGTCTCCTCCTTGGTAACTTCTTTTAGGAGAAGCAAAAATTGGGAAAGAAATCATTGTTTCTTGGGAAATAAACTCAAATACATATTACATTGTTTTTAATGGGTAATTGTGTAAAAACTCAGAACTCTAGAAGTTAATTCAGAAGCACTTCTAACAACTACTTGTATTTTTTTCTAATGATAATATTAAGCAATGTTTTTGTTCAGTAGCTCAGTCATGTCCAACATGTTGCAACCCCACGGACTGCAGCATGTCAGGCTTCCCTGTTCTTCACCATATCGCGAGGCTTGCTCAAACTCTTGTCCATTGAGTCAGTGATGCCATCCAACCATCTCATCCTTTGTCATCCCCTTCTCCTCCTACCTTCGATCTTTCCCAAACTCAGGGTCTTTTCCAATGAGTCAGCTCTTTGCATAAGATGGCCAAAGATTGGAGCTTCAGCTTCAGCATCAGTCCTTCCAATGAATATTCAGGCTTGATTTCCTTTAGGATTGACTGGTTTGATCTCCTAGCAGTCTAAGGGAATCTCAAGGGGTCTTCTCCAACACCATAGTTCAAAAGCATCAATTCTTTGGCACTCACCCTTCATTATGGTCCAGCTCTCACATCCATACATGACTACTGGAAAAACAATGACTAGATGCACCTTTGTTGGCAAATAATGTCTCTGCGTTTTAATACTCTGTCTAGGTTTGTCACAGCTTTTCTTCCAGGGAATAAGCATCTTTAATCCATGGTTGCAGTCACCACCTGCAATGATTTTGGAGCTCAAGAAAATAAAGTCTGTCACTGTTTCCATTGTTTCCACATCTAATTGCCATGAAGTGATGGGACCAGATGTCATGATCTTCATTTTTTGAAAGTTGAGTTTTAGGTCAGCTTCTCACTCTTCTTTTTCACCTTCATCAAGAGGCTCTTTAGCTCCTCTTTGCTTTCTGCCATAAAGATGGTGCCATCCGCATATCTGAGGTTACTGATATTTCTCCCAACAGTCTTGATTCCAGCTGTGCTTCATCCAGCCCAGCTTTTAGCATGATGTACTCTGCATATAAGTTAAATAAACAAGGTGACAATATACAGCCTTGCTGTACTCCTTTCCCAATTTGGAACCAGTCCTTTGTTTCACGTCCAATTCTAACTGTTGCTTCTTGACCTGCATACAGGTTTTGTAGGAGGCTGATATTCCCATATCTTTAAGAATTTTCCAGTTTTTATGATCCACACAGTCAAAGGCTTTAGCATAGTCAAAGATGCAGAAGTGGATGTTTTTCTGGAATTCTCTTGCTTTTTCCATGATGTTGGAAATTTGATTTCTGGTTCCTCTGCCTTTTCTAAATCCAGCTTGTACATCTGGAAGTTCTGGACTCACATACTGTTGAAACCTGTCTTGGAGGATTTTGAGCATTACTGTGGTAGCATGTGAAATGAGTTATTATTATTAAACAATAGCAAAATATTAGCTATTAAACAATAATAAGATATTAGATTTTATGATTCCTCAGCCCCCAGTTGGTAATATTTTTCTTCTTGAAAATGTCAGTGACTTGAGCAGGATTTCTATTCCTCAAACTTTAGAAAGATTTTTTTTGAGGGGTGGGAGGAAGATGTTTATCATCCATAGGCAAACACAGGTACGTCACCTGCTCACTTATTCTAACTCTTGAGGTGACCCTTTCCTAACTCAATTTACTTTTGAGTTAAATATTGGTGATGAAATTCAGTTCCAGTTGCTTTTCTCTCATTTCAATCACTGATATTTGGACATTTGCTAGCCCCTTGAATGTGAAGTCAAGTTGGCCTTAGAAAGCATTACTACAAACAAAGCTAGTGGAGGTGATGGAATTCCAGTTGAGCTATTTCAAATCCTGAAAGATGATGCTGTGAAAGTGTTGCACTCAATATGCCAGCAAATTTGGAAAACTCAGCAGTGGCCACAGGACTGGAAAAGGTCAGTTTTCATTCCAATCCCAAAGAAAGGCAATGCCAAAGAATGCTCAAACTACTGCACAATTGCACTCATCTCACACGCTAGTAATGTAATGCTCAAAATTCTCCAAGCCAGGCTTCAGCAATACGTGAACTGTGAACTTCCAGATGTTCAAGCTGGTTTTAGAAAAGGCAGAGAAACCAGAGATCAAATTGCCAACATCTGCTGGATCATGGAAAAAGCAAGAGAGTTCCAGAAAAACATCTATTTCTGCTTTATTGACTATGCCAAAGCCTTTGACTGTGTGGATCACAATAAATGGTGGAAAATTCTGAAAGAGATGGGAATACCAGACCACCTGACCTGCCTCTTGAGAAACCTATCTGCAGGTCAGGAAGCAACAGTTAGAACTGGACATGGAACAACAGACTGGTTCCAATAGGAAAAGGAGTTCGTCAAGGCTGTATATTGTCACCCTGTTTATTTAACTTATATGCAGAGTACATCATGAGAAACGCTGGGCTGGAAGAACCACAAGCTGGAATCAAGATGCTGGGAGAAATATCAATAACCTCAGATATGCAGATGACACCACCCTTATGGCAGAAAGTGAAGAGGAACTAAAAAGCCTCTTGATGAAAGTGAAAGTGGAGAGTGAAGAAGTTGGCTTAAAACTCAACATTCAGAAAACAAAGATCATGGCATCTGGTCCCATCACTTCATGGTAAATAGATGGGGAAACAGTGGAAAAAGTGTCAGACTATTTTTCTGGGCTCCAAAATCACTGCAGATGGTGATTGCAGCCATGAAATTAAAAGACGCTTACTCCTTGGAAGGAAAGTTATGACCAAACTAGATAGCATATTCAAAACCAGAGACATTACCTTGCCAACAAAGGTCCATGTAGTCAAGGCTATGGTTTTTCCAGTAGTCATGTATGGATGTGAGTTGGACTATAAAGAAAGCTGAGTGCCGAAGAATAGATGCTTTTGAACTGTGGTGTTGGAGAAGACTCTTGAGAGTCCCTTGGACTGCAAGGAGATCCAACCAGTCCATTCTAAAGGAGATCAGTCCTGGGTGTTCTTTGGAAGGACTGATGCTAAAGCTGAAACTCCAGTACTTTGGCCACCTCATGTGAAGAATTGACTCATTGGAAAAGACTCTGATGCTGGGAGGGATTGGGGGCAGGAGGAAAAGGGGACAACAGAGGATGAGATGGCTGGATGGCATCACCGACTCGATGGACGTGAGTTTGAGTGAACTCCAGGAGTTGGTGATGGACAGGGTGGCCTGGCGTGCTGCAGTTCATGGGGTTGCAAAGAGTTGGACACAACTGAGCGACTGAACTGAACTGAACTGAATAGGATTAATACCAACCACAAGGCAAGTGAAGCTTCTCAAGTTACAGTATGGTAAGTTCCCTACATATGAATGAGCTCCATTCTGAGAGCATGTTCATAAGACCAATTTATTCCTAAGTCCAACAAAATTAGCCTAGGTACCCAACTAACACAATCAGTTTTCACACAAACAATACACAAAAGCAAACACAAAAAATAAAGAAAACATTTTAAATCTTGCAGTACAGTATGCTGAAAAGTGTAGTAGTGCAGTACAACAGCTAGAATCCTGGGGCTGGCACTGAGTGAACAGGCAGGAAGAGTTACTGACTGGAGGAGGGAAAGGCGACGGGAGATGGTAGAGCTGAAAGATCGTCAACAATAGGAGACAGGGTAAGCTGCAATTCCACTCATGCTTGAAGGTGACGGAACAGATTCTGGTTCCTTGATGGAACCAGATGCACATTGCATCTTTGCAAGTTCTCAATTTGAAGGCTCGAATGTTGGAGACTTACTGTATAAAATGTAGAGGTACCTCAACTCTTCCTATAAAAATTCTCAGGAGAATAATTTAGACATTTGCGTTGTTATGGTATGCACACCTGGAGACAGACTCCTACATGGTGTTCACAGATGAGGAAGGAAAATGTATCTTGATAAATACCGGAGAAGCAGAATTATCAAAATACCTTCTAGCACCCTCAATGAGTATGAATAATTATCTATGTAAGCCAAAAAGGTTACATTCAAATGCTAATTTTATGTCATTGTTCGGTCACTAAGTTGTGTCTGACTCTTTGTGACCCCATGGACTGCAACACGCCAGGCTTCCCTATCCTCCACTATCTCTCAGAGTTTGCTCAAGTTCATGTCAATTGAGCCAGTGATGGTATCTAACCATCTTATTTTATAAGTGCTATCTAACAACCTGATTTCATAAATAATTCTTAGTATCATTTAGAAAGAAGTAGGTTATGCTGCCATTAACAAATAACTCCAAAATTTCAGTTGCTATTGTTGTTTAGTCACTAAGTCACGTCTGACTCTTTTGTTACCCCATGAACTATAGCCCACTAGTCTCCTCTCTCCATGGAATTTTCCAGGCAAGAATACCAGAGAGAGTGGGTTGCCATTTTCTTCTCCAGGAGATCTTCCCAACCCAGGGATTGAACCTGTGTCTCCTGCATTGCAGGTGGATTCTTTACCACTCAGCCACCTGGGAAGGCCCCATATTTCAGCAGTTTATAGCAATAAAATTGCTGCTTGCTGTCCACTGTGGATTGGCAAGAATAGGATCCTCCTGCATTTTTGATGTAGTCAGAAAGCATGGTTGGATACAGTCCCACCGTTTAGAAGATCACCTAGCTCCATAGCACAGAAAAGGGAATATGGAGAATCACACCCCACATATTATATTAATCTCAGGTGGCCTCACCCTGCAATGGCTTGAGCAAGGCTTAAGTTCCCAGACCAGTGGTGGTGGTGAAAACACCAGATTCCAGTCACTAGAGCAGTGGTCAGTGACAGGGGCTCTGGCCCTTCAGCTGTGCAGAAAAGAATTCCCACAAAGACAGAAAGTAACGAAGCAAATAAAGTATGTATTAAAAGGAAAAATACAGCACATGTGGATAGACACACAGGCAGACTCAGAGGGAGCGGCCCTGAGTTGCTCCCTCGAGGCAATTTAAATCACTTACATGGGGCATTTCTTCTGGTTTTCCTTTGGCCATTTTGATGTGCCCCATTCACAGTTCATATCTGGTATATCTCAGGACCCTCCCATGTGTGCACATGCATCTCTTAGCCAAGATGGATTCTAAAGAAAAGTTGCATGGGTAAAGCATCCCTTGATGTAACTCCCCCTTTGACCTGCACAGAGTTTTAATGTGCACTTTCAGAATGAGACATCTATGGCCTGGGCAGGGTCCAGCCATCTCCCTTAATTGCCCTGCTGTTCTCATCTTGGAGTTTCTGGTCCATAGGGAACGAATCTCCAGTTGCTTTACTCGGGGTGGGAGGAGGGGGCGGGGGTGCCCATCTGCCTCCTGCCTCAATATAAATTCTTCTGCCCAGAGGAAGTATGCATATTTTATTGACTTTTATAAGTGGTCTGATCCTGTCTGAACTTGAATGTACAGAGGAACTAAAACCTGACCATGTGAGCAGAGGAACAGTACCAGAAATACTACTGAGCAGAATTTGCATCCTACTTATAAAAGGGTGCTACTCAATGATTTGAGAGTGGCTATAGAACTCTCTTCAGTGTAAACTCATGTGGTTTATGACAATCTTCCATTTAGTTGAAGACCAATTTATTGACTCTCCCTTTATATTTATTGCAGTTTTGGGGGAAAAAAAAGCATTTCCTTAATTCAGATTCTATATGAGGCTTCAGAGATTTAAATATAAGATTTCACTCTCGATTTGCTTAATTTTTTAGGTACGCTCAGGTTTCTCAGTAAAAACAAAATATATCCAACTCAGGCATGAGAAAAAAGTTAATCTTCCAAGGTTTTCTGAGGGATGTAGCATCAAAGTAAAGTTTTCCAGAATGAGGAGGTGTTGCAAAGGCACTTGGAAGGAGAAATGACAGAAGCATCTGTATTCCAGGCCAGAAAAAAAGTATGTTCCAGATACTTGTGGTAGGCAGATTCTTGGGAGGTATTAATTCAAAACTCATACTTTTTATCCCAAGTAAAACTTGCAAAAACTAGAAAAATGGCAACACTGTATTTACTAGTTTAGAGGTCAGAGATTCAGAGTTGCCTCAAATTTGCATAAGGAAGAGATGGTAAGCAGTCCTCACTAGCGTATCTAAAGGGATGGTGGGTTGATAGATGGCATCTTACAGGTTTTGATATGCATAGAGGTTTCACCAAGGAATGTGAACCAAATCCATCTAAAGAACTCAGAGCTTGCCCTGAGGCCTTGAAAGAACTTTCTCCTGTTTTCAATACCTCCTGCTTTCCCTGGGACCACTGTCAGAATGGTGAAAAGCCAGACTGCATTTGGAGAAGGAAAAAAAAATTACAGACAGTTGAGAGTATAAGGAAGTCATTGTGGTAAAGATTTATTTGAGTAATTATTGTTTTATGTTAAACTTTTTTGCACTGCTCAGTCTCCCTTTTACCTTTAAGACCACTCACTGCCCTATTTGAATAGCAGATGAGTCCTTCAGAGTGCCCCCAACACCAATGAATCTTTTCAGCACCAAGGACTTAAAACATTGTTAAGAATAAATGGAGAGTTCTCAAAAGAATCTGGCTTTTTAAAGACACTCCAATTTTGAACCCAGGCACCGTGAGAGAAGATGAGGCATCCCTGTTAAATTATTTCCTCAACTATACAATGGAACCAATAACTACATCAGAAATGTATGTGTGTGTGTGGAGGGGTGGTAAATTAGATTAATCAAAGCAGAATACTCCACATCGGTAACAATATCCTCAGTGATACTCGGACATTATCTTTTTCTGAACTCCTATGGAGAGAATACTTAGCTCCATGTAATTTAACTTGCCATTTATATGCTTAGTGGCATGCCATCCAACAAAGAATTTCATGGTGTTTAACAACTGACAGAATTTTGCATGCGTCATCTTATTTTCTTGACCTCGACCCTCACCACTCCCTGTGAACAAGTTGCTGTCATCATCGCATCCATTCACAATTGCACAAACATGCCAAGTCATAATGATTATAAGGACAGGGTAGGATTAATCCGAAAACCCGCAATTCAGCCTGTATTCTGATAAAAGCTGCTGCCTGATCTTAGAAAAATCACTGGTAATTGAGTCTCAATTTTTTCATCTTAGAAATGGGTATTATTATGATTTAGCTATCTCATACAGTTGGTGAAAGGAATAAGCAATATAAGATATAAACTAATTGCTCAAGGCATCTTGGTTATCTTTCCTAAAATCTTTATTTTATTTTATAGTCTAAATTACTGGAGGCTTCCCTGGTATCTCAGCTGGTAAAGAATCCACCTTCAATGCAGGAGATCCCAGTTCAATTCCTGGGTAGGAAAGTTCCCCTGAAGAAGGGATAGGCTACCTACTCCAGTGTTCTTGGGGTTCCCTGGTGGTTCAGTTGGTAAAGAATCCACTTGCAATGGGGGAGACCTGGGTTTGATCCCTGGGTTGGGAAGATCCCCTGGAGGAGGGCATAGCAGCCCACTCCAGTCTTCTTGCCTGGGGAATACCCATGGACACGGGGGCTTGGTGGGCTACAGCCCATGGGAGTCCGACACAACTGAGCAACGAAGCACAGCACAGTCTAAAGTATTGTTTTTTTATGCTATGAACTTGATAGACCAAAGAAAGGACTGTCCAAGAAGTAAAATGTGTATAGTTACAGGTTGTGTTGTGTGTGTGTGTGTATATATATATGTATGTATAACTATATATATAGCTACATGAAATATTTCACATACATTTGTATATAGATTACATATTAGTATTCACATTAGTATCAATATAAATATAATAATATTCATATTGTAAAGTAAGATTATTATAAAATTTGCTATGATACAGATTATATATATATATGAATTATGACTGTACAAGGCATATTTGATATAAACATTTTGATACACTGTGTTGTGTATTGTATGAGCAATATATTCTGCATACTTGTCAAGCTATTTTGGCAGAATTGGACAGAAACGGTTTTATAGAGGCAGAAAAATAAACACATCTACTGCACTAACACTGGAATTGAATATTGCTGAAGGGAAAGAATAGAAACATCACTCACCACCACTCTCAAGTACACACACACATGACCACCACCACCAAAAACTAGTATTTATGTGTAAGGAAAGGTCACTTGAATGTAGAAAAGCTTCCTAGTCTAAACAGAAGGTCCAGACCCTTCTCTGCCCAAATGACAGTTCATCTGGCCCTTTGCTTTGGTAGAGCCTCTGAGGTCCAGATTTCTGCAGTGATGACTACAGGCGCTTCTGGTAGATAGAATGATGGTCCCCAAAGACGTCTATGTCTTAATGCCCAATGCCTATGAATATGCTACCTTACATGGAAAAAGGGATTTTGTAGATGTGATTAAGACTCCTAGGATGGGATGACTATCCTGGATTCTTTAGATGGGCAAAATGTATGAGAAGGCTTCTTATAAGTGAAAGAGGAAAGGAAGAGAATCAGAGTCACGTGGACTCCAGTCAAGGAACATGCACAGTATCTAGAAGGTAGAAAAGGAAAGGCACAGGCTCTCCCTTAAATCCTTAAGAAAAGACACAGTTCTCCTTAATGCCTTGATTTTAACCCCGTGAGACCCACTACATCTGACCATGGAAATTTTAAGATAATAAATGTATGCTGTTTTAAGCCATTCTTTGTGTCGCCATGGTAGAGCAGCAATGGGTAACTAATACAGCGCTGTTTCCCAGGAGCACCGGTGTTGCTCTCGGAACGTGCTCCAGTTATGCTTTGGTCTAAACCAAAGTGCGTCAAAGCTTCCTTGGCCTCTTGTGGCCTAGAAAATGATTGCCTGTCGCTGCAAATATTTTCGGCTTCTCTGATAGTTCAGTTGGTAAAGAATCCACCTGCAATGTAGGACACCCTGGTTCGATTCCTGGGTCAGAAAGATCCTCTGGAGAAGGGATAGGCTACCCACTCCAGTATTCTTGGTCTTCCCTCATGGCTCAGCTGCTAAAGAATCCACTTGCAATTTCACTGGTTGTGAGTGTGTGCATCCCACCATTGTCTGTTTTGCACTGAGCTCAATGATTCTAGGTCTGCAACGTGAACCTATGGGGAAAATGGACTGGGGACAATCCGAATAACAGACTCCAAGTTACAAGAATAATCAGCCTTCCTTCTGTCCAGTAAGGTCCACAGACCACGTCTATTTGTCTACCACCATATCACCAATAGTATTGGACTAAAAGTGAAATTTCACACATATTTGTTGACTGACAGCCCAGTTTGGTGCCAGTCTTCTGCAGATACATAGCATCATCCCTAAACTCCTCCTAACACCACCAATGGCTCACTTCTTGCCTCAGCACTAACCTTCCATATTACTCCTACACAAGGCGTAAGAATGAGGTCCTCTCCTTCCAGCATTCTAAACTTAACATATTCTTTGCCTTGGATTGTGTCCCTAAGTAAGACATTGAAGTTCTAACCCCTGGTTACAGTGTTGGTTGCTCAGTCACTCAGTCTTCTCTGACTCCTTGCAACCCCATGGACTGTAGCCCACCAGACTCCTCTGTCTATGGAATCCTATGGGCAAGAGTACTAGAGTGGATTCGATTCCCTTCTCCAAAGGATCTTCCCAACCCAGGGATTGAGCCTGTGTCTCCTGCATTGTGACCTTATTGGAAATAGGTTTATATTTATAAATAGGTTTATATTATATCAAATCTTTATACAAGAAATGATTCAATATGAGGTCGTATTGGATTAGCGTGGATCTTAATCCAATGGCTGATGTCCTTATAAGAAGAGGGAAATTTAGACGCAGTTGCAAAGAGAAGTCAAATCAAAGTTGTAAAGGAAGGCAGAAGCAAAGATTGGAGTTATGTTGCTATGAGACAAGGAATGCCAAGGTCGGCCAGAAACCACCAGAAGAGAAGCTCTTGGAGAGAGGCATGGACAGTTTCTCCCTGAGTTTCCTGTAAGATGCAACCCTGCTGATGCCTCGATTTCAGACTCAGACCCCCTGTATTGTAAGGACATACATTTCTGTTACTTTAAAACACCCAGTTTGTGTTAATTTGTTGCAGCAGCGTTAAGTAATTGATAGGGTAAAGCTAGGAGCTGTGCTAACTCACATACAACTCTGCATCTACCCACATGCACACGCCACTGCCCTTGCTTGTTGATTTCGTTTGACAAAGATGGATCTATTTTTGCCATCCATCCCAGCAGGAGGGGACGGTGTGCACACTCCCCTGCCTGGCAGAGTCCCCACTGGGGTAACCTGCACGCATTGACATCGTCTGGTTATAAAATGAAAGTTAATGCGCCAGCACAGCGGTGTTCCCGTTAAGTACTGATTTGTTTTCTCATTTGCGTAAACACGAACTGAACTATCCGTGAAGCCAGGGGAAGGAAACCTCATCAGGGAGTTTTATAGGTTGTGTAAGTGTTTCCGACACCTGGGCCTTGCTGTACATACCGAATCCTGCATCTGAGCTGCTTATTTTCTTTCGTAAACAAAAAGTTCAAAATTCTTAGCACAGGATATTCGTCTGAATCCCTCAGGGAAATACACATTATGCACTAAAAATAAAACCAATTACCCTGCAATTCTAGGGCCCAATAAGAAAAGGAGAGTCTATGGTCACAAAACTTGGGCACTGAGAGTGTATTCTAGAGTTATCCTAAATCATCCTCAAAGGCTCAAAGCCATGTTCAACCCTGACTGTGTCTTACACCCCACGCAACCCAGTGAAGGGCATTATTAAACTTTTCCTCTATTATCACAACAACCTGTCAGCCCAGGGGCCATTTGTATTTCTTTCCTGGTGTTAATTGAATTCAGAGAATTAGTGAGACTGAGAAAGAGCAGGATTTCCACCAGATAAGGAATGATTGAACCATTTAAGGGTGTGTGTGTGTGTGTGTGTGTGTGTGTGTGTGTGTCTGTGTGTTAGTAACTCAGTCCTATCCAACACTTTGAGACCCCATGGACTGTAGCCTGCCAGGCTCCTCTGTCCATAGAGATTCTCCAGGCAAGAAGAGTGGAGTGGGTTGACACTTCCTTCTCTAGGGTTTCTTCCCGACCCAGGGATTGAACACAGGTCTCCTGTGTTGTAGGCAGATTTTTTACCATCTGAGCCACCAGAGAAGCATAGGTCTTGGGAAAGCAGAGAAGGCAATATTTTTTCCAGTTGAAATACATGTCTTAGAACATGGAGATTCTAAGAAAAAAATCTAGCATCCTCCCTTTGAAAGTCATCATCTCCAACTTCCAGGGAGAATTGAGGATATATTGTTTGAGAATACAAACTTGTAACCAGTAGATAAATGAGTCCAGAACATCTCTAACAATGCAATGCTTATAGACAATGATATGCTATATTATCAAAGCTATGGTTTTTCCAGTAGTCATGAACAGATGTGAGAGCTGGACCATAAAGAAAGTTGAGTGCCAAAGAATCAATGCTTTCAAACTGGTTCTGGAGAAGACTCTTGAGAGTCCCTTGGTCTTCAAGGGGATCAAAGCAGTCAATCTTAAATGAAATCAACCCTGAGTATTTATTGGAAAGACTGATGCTGAAACTGAAGGTCCAATACTTTGGCTATCTAATTTGAAGAGCCAACTCACTGGAAAAGACCTTGATGCTGGAAAAGACTGAGGACAGTGGGAGAAGGGTGTAGCAGGGGATGAAATGGTTAGATATCATCACTGACTCGTTGGACATGAATTTGAGAGGAGACTGGTGTGCTGCAGTCCACGGCATCGCAAAGAGTTGGACATGACTTAGCAACTGAACAACAGCAACAAATATGTATAATTATTTTAATTGTTGTAACTTTATGGTGGAATAATCTTTTATATCCCTATGAAATGTCATTTTTGTCTCTAGAAATGTTTTTTGCTAAAAGTATTTTTGTGTGATATATATGTATAACTACTTTTTTTCTATTGTTTTGTATAATGTATCATTTTCTATCTTTTTATTTTATGACTATCCTTTTTTTAATTTAAATTTTGTCTCTTGTGTTAGCCATACAGCCAGAATTTTTAGCAATGTTTGCATTTTTCCTAGATTAATTAATTCATATTTAATGTTACCACTTATATGGTTAGAAATACATCTGCCATTTTACTTTGTTCTATATGTTTTTAGTTTATTTCTCCTTTAGCTTTTTTTTTAATTGAGTCACTATTTTCTAGTGTAACATTTTAATTCCTTTAACTATTTTAAATATGTTTTGAGCTCTGGTGTTGAAACATATATATATTAGCTTATCAGTTTCTATTTCAGATTTGTATTGACTTGGGTCAAAGAAAAATAGAAAATTGACTGTTTAGCTCAATTCATCTCCTTTTTTTTTCTAGTATTGTTACACATGTTACATTTGTATATATCACACACCAATCAATGCATTGTAAGTGTTACCTGACAATGTATTGCAATATTATACCTTTAAAAAGTTGAAAGAGAAAGGCAAGCAAGTATAGTTTTATAGAGTTTGTTATATCAACTTTCTTTTTTTCACTCAGGCCTATTTCCAGTATGCCTCATTTTGCTTAATGTTGTTTCTATTAAAATCAAAATACCTCTCTTACTCTCCTATCTTTAGCATCAGCATGTGAAACTACAGCTCTTCTGGCTGATTACTCTTCCCTTAGGTCTCCAGCGTGATGCAGCATCAGAGCCCTCTGTCACTTCCATCTCCAAATGTACTAAATAGAAACGCAGTAGTAACCTGACTTCCATTTGTCTTATAAAGTTGTGTCTTCACTTTTCTCCTATGTGCTATTTAGGATGCAAGCATTTTGAGTATTTTTTCTGATCCTTGGATTTGGAAGTGAGAGAAAGGTCAAGTACTGTCTCTGGTGCCAAGTACTGAGAAGGGCCCAGAATTTCCCATGTTCAAAAGCAGGTGCGGAAGATCAAAAGCTTCCAAATACTTAAAAGAAAGATGCCTCTGAGAACAAACATGTCTAGACTAAGACTAATTTAGGAAATAACAGGCTGATTCCTTCCCCAAATATCTCACTAGTGACCATGAGATAACAGGCTACTCAAATTTGGAAAAGATTATGCAGCCTTGCAGAGGAAGAGGGGATGTTTTGTTTTGTTTTGTATGTGACTTACATGAATGCTGTTTAAATGAACACATTGGAACTAGATTGACTATGCCTACTCTCTTGCTTATATGAGGGTAGATGAAAGTGAAGTGTTAGTCACTCAGTTGTGTCCAACTCTTTGTGACTCCAGGGACTGTAGCCCACTAGGCTCCTCTGTCCATGGGATTCTCCAAGCAAGAATACTGGAGTGGGCTGCCATTTCCTCCTCCAGGAATCTTCCTGACCCAGGGATCAAACTGGGTCTCCTGAATTGCAGGCAGATTCTTTACCATCTGAGCCACCAGCAAAGTCCCTGGTAGAAATAAAAAGACATCATTATTTTCTTATTCCTCTACATAAATTATATTACCAAATTCTCATTAAAAATATGTAAAGTAATGACAATTATCTAGACAAAAGTATAGGAAAGAAAAAGTATTATAAGGAATATGTCAAGAAATTGATAAATCAAATAGTACATTATTTTTTTAGATTTTGTGATATGGTAATATTAAAATGTCAGCTTATTAAAATGTGACATTTATTGTGATTTTTGGTCCTTCTAGTTAAATATTTAACACCTAATTGCATATTCCTCATTTTTAATACTTTTTCAATTATTTCCTCAATAGTTATAATCTTTCAGCTCTTCAAACCCTTCATCTGTCCCTGTGTTTGAACATTATACATCATTCTTACACTCTGACAATGCTAATAGCCAGGTAAAATGAGGTTCATGAAAGGCTTGTGGAAAGCTGAGAACAGAACTTGGCAAAAACTTCCTGTGCATTGTAGTTACCCAGAGGGCTTGTTAAAACACAAAGCACTGGGCTCCATCCCCATACTTCTGACTCAGTGGGTCTTGAATGGGGCTGAGAATTTGCTTTTCTAAAGTTCTAAATAGGTGCTGATACTGTTGGGACCACAGCTTGAGTGTCGTTGGTCTACAAAGAATAAGTCATTAAAGATTACTCAGGGATTTAGGCAGAGCGTAAGGAGGCTCAACTCCTCCTTCCTGGCTGCTGGAGGTTCTTGTTGGCTTATTAATAATAAAGTAATGGCATAAAACAAAATACACGCCAAGAGTTATGTTGTGTGCATGCTCAGTTGCCAAGTTGTGTCCAACTCTTTGAGACTTCATGGACTCTAGCCCTCCAGGCTCCTCTGTCCATGGAATTTCCCAGGCAAGAATACTGGAGTGGGTTCTATTTCCTTCTCTGGGTGATCCTCCCAACAGAGGGATTGAACCCATATCTCCTGCTTTGGCAGGCATGTTCTTTACTACTGAGCCACCAGGAAAGCTGTATTAGTTTTAGGGCTATCATAATAAAGTGTTACATATCGGGTGGCTTAACTAACAGAAATATATTTCCTCTCAATTGTGGAGCCAGATTTCCAAGATCAAGGTGTCAGCAAGATGAATTCTTTCTGAGTTCTCCCTCCTTGGCTTGTCTTTCTGTGTCTTCATATGGTTTCACTTTCATGTGTCTCTAGGTCCAAATCTTTCCATAACGACAAGAGTCATATTTGATTAGAGCCCACCTTAATGACCTGATTTTTAACATAATTATCTTTCACATCTTGTATTCTTCACAGTCACATTCTGAAGCACTAGGTGATAGCGTTTCAATATATGAATTTGAGGAGGTGATTGTTCTCCAACAGAGTGATCTTTGAAAGGAGGAGACTACTTCTTGGATTAAGAAAAAAAAGTAAAAGCAAATTAATAGTAATAGTAGTAATTCAACCAGTATTTATTGAACAAACTGTAGTTCTAGAAACTGAACAATGAACAAAATAAATAAGATACTGTAGGGAGACAAGTAATAAGCAAATAAATAAGTGGCATGGTTCAGTTCAGTTCAGTCAGTCAGGTCTGACCCTTTAAGACCCCATGGACTGTAGCACACCAGGCTTCCCTGTCCATCACCAACTCCCGGAGCTTGCTCAAACTCATCTCCACCAACTTGGTGATGTCATTCAACCATCTATCCTCTGTAGACCCCTACACCTGCCTTCAATCTTTCCCAGCATCAGGGTCTTTTCCAATGAGTCAGTTCTTCACATCAGGTGGCCAAAGTATTGGAATTTCAGCTTCAGCATCAGTCCTTCCAATGGATATTCAGGACTGATTTCCTTTAGGACTGGCTGCTTTGATCATGACATGGTGGAAATAAATAAATTCCATGGATAAAATTCTAGTAGAAAAGGAGGTAGTGAATGCTGGATGAAAGCCTAGTCTGCCACATCGGATACCATATCCAGAGAGGTCTCACTGACCATGAACATTTAGACAAAGACCTGCTTAGGGTTTGAATATCCAATGATGATGATATTAGCCTTATATGTACTAAATACCTGCATTATTTTTCCAGCTTTTAGTGCCTATCATATACTAGATATAGTTCTAAGCACTTTACATTTAGTGTCCTGTTTAGTTGGGTTTCCCAGATGGTGCTAGTGGTAAAGAACCCACCTGTCAATGCAGGAGACATAAGAGATATGGGTTAGATCGCTGGGTCAGGAAGATCCCCTTGAGGAGGGCATGGCAACCCACTCCAGTATTCTCGCCTGGAGAATCCCTATGGACCAAGGAGCCTGGCAGGCTACAGTCCCTGGGGTCGCATAGAGTTGGACATGATTGAAGAGACTTCACATGCACACAGGCATGCCATCTTTAGTTATCTCAATAGCTTAATAATACAGGGATTTTCACACTCACCTTTTGATAAATAATGGAATTGAAGCTGAGAAAAGTTCAGTAATTTTCTCTATATCATACAGTATTTGCAAGGCAGATTTTGATTCCAATATTTTCTGGATCCAAAACTATTAGTCCACACATGGGTTTACATTGGGTGTTTAATATATGTGGGTCTCCAGATTTTTAAAATACTAGTTGGTAGAATATTTTGCCACTATATGTGAGATCTCTTTGAGTTCATTGCTGCCAGATAATTGTAACTTGAGGCTAATTATTTTAATAAAGGGTTAGTTTCTTCATCTGTGAAATTTGGCTAGCATATTTTCCTAAGAGGATCGTGGTAAGTATTAAGAATTAATCTTTGTTAACCACTGAACACACATTCTGGCACATATTCAGATTCTGTCTCCATCATCATCATCACTGTCACCATCATCACCATCTGCCCTTGTCATAAACACTCCACGTAACCTCCAATCCTAGCGGAACTATCCCATCTATGATATAACAGTGTTAGACTAAGTGGTCTCCAAAAGCCTTTCTACCTGAAATACTTTACGAGTCTATTTAAAATGCTCAAGTGAAGAAAGAGTGCTATTGAAATGCTGGCAGTGTATACTTGGTTCTAAACAGAACATAGACATGTCAAAGGGCATTTGACATATTTCCCAGACACAGGTGAAGGTGGAGAGAAATTATCTACAGTGAGACTTTACGGCAGTGAACACTGAAAAATTTGATGATTTGTGCTCTTCTGTCTCTCCTTCTTATAGTCAAAACTCAGATTTTTTACATTTATAACAGGAACATTCATTCACAAATCAAACTAGGTGTAACAGAGAGCTCATTCAAAATGAGACCTCCTTAGCCCATGACAACCACAGGCTAGTACAAACATCTCTATAGAATGTTCTCATCCATGAAGGAGAAAACAGGAAAGTTTCCAAAGTCTCTCCCTCTAAGTTCTGGCTTGAACTTAATATTTTTCAATTCAGCCTTATTTTTTTTCCCTGAACAGAGAATAATAGGAAATGAGTATTAGGCCAAAATTAAAACATTAAAAACAAACAAAAAAAAAACTTAGAGACTATTTGGCTTTAGCTTTTATACTGTGTAAGAATGCTCAAAACACAGTCTGATGGTTCTGCTTAAATGCTCTCAATGGCTGGTGACTCATTACCTTAAAGGAACCCATTCATGATGTTCAAATTATTAGATTCTTCTTGAACTCTTAGTTCATATTTGAGAATGTGAGGAACTTTCTCCCCATCCCCCAAAGAGGAACTAAGACTCAAAGTATCCCCACATGGCAAAATACCAGAGATAGAGTCATTGTATGAAACAAGGGCTTAACCAGTCAGGCACAAATAAGAATGACTGCTGACACCACTGTTGAGGAATAGGGAAAAGCATGAATTGCTTCTTGGGTCTTCAAAAAGATTTTAAAAGGCTCAAAGAGATTAACCAGGGGAGGGAACAAAGCACCTGTCCCACAAACTAATAGTCCCAGAAAACTATTCAAGGTGTACTGACTTAGTGGTTAAAGCCATAGCATTCCTGCACGTCGTCCATGCGTGTGTGCTGAGCTGCTTTAGTCACGTCTGACTCTGTGCAATGTATGGACTGTAGCCCACCAGGCTCTTCTGTCCAGGGATTTTCCAGTGGGTAGCCACTCCCTTCTCCAGGGCATCGTCCCAACCCAGGGATCAAACCCAGATCTCCCACATTGTAGGTGGATTCTTTACCATCTGAGCCACCAGGGAAGCCTGAGAATACTGGAGTGGGTAGCCATTCTCTTCTACAGGGAATCTTCCTGACCCAGGGATAGAGCCTGTGTCTCTCATCTCCAGCATTGGCAGCTGGGTTCCTTACCACTAGGGCCACCTGGGAAGTCCTCCTGAATGTGATAGATTCTCTTCAAAGAAGACTGTAAAAAATTCCTTCTTCCATGACGTAAGCAAACTTGTTTAAACTACTGGAGAAAAGCAGGCCACCTGAAGAAGAACCAATGTGCTCCATCTCCACACATCCCTTCCCCAAAATACAATGAGGCTTCCTTGGTTGTTCCACCAGGAAGGTCCTGCTCTGCTCCAAGCTGAATCCAAATTAATATCTCTGACCTACATGACCTGAGCAGAAACAAGCCATGATCAGGCTGAAATCACAGAGCTAAGAGCAAATAAATGATTGTTGTTTAAAATATTAAGTTTTAGGGAGCTTGTTAAGGATCACTACAATACTGTGAAATAAAGATAAGCCAGAAAGAAGTTTGATTCTCAACTAGAGAAACCAATCAACAAGACAGATAAATGAAAAATGAACAAAATCTTTACATAGAGAGGTAAGCATGAAATTAAACATTATTTTTCTAAGGAACCCCTCCCCTCAAGCTATAGTAAAATTTATAATTTTACTGGGGACACAGATGTCAATCAACCAAAGAAAATAATTATTTCTGAGGAAATGGAAATAATAGCATTATCTTCAACAGATTTAAAAACAGTTATATTTGAAAGCTTCAAAGAGATTAAAAATAAACAACAAATCAAAAAACAACAACAAAAAAATGGAAGCAAATAAAGTTGAATATAAATCCAAACAGATCAAGAATCCATTAGAAAAAAATTAAATCATAGCTTTAAAAAGTCATTATATACTTCAACACGCTTCTGTAATGTGAAAAAGTAGTAAATAACAAGATAGGCAAATTCTCCAAAAGAATAGTCTAGAGAAATGAATAGGTAAAAAATAAGGAAGAGTAGTTAAGTGATATAGATGAATATATTGAGGAATTCTAAAATATTTTACAATTTTAAAATATTTTACTGTAATATGCTGTCCAAATCTGCCTTCAGTGAAGAATGAGCTGACATAGCTTCTGAGAATACCATTCAGTTCAGTTCAGTTCAGTCGCTCAGTCACAGAATACCATTGGCAGTATACTATGTCAACTCTTTAAGAAATTTCATCACCTACAGAGAACTACATTTCCCAACCTCAAATCCCTTGCTGGAGTGACCTTCATCCAATAACTGATTCATGGAGGAAAATAAAGGCATGAGATCATCTTCTTTTATTTGAGGATAATTCGTGATGGTATCTTTGTCCATTTACTCATGCCTCTTTCAGTTCCCTTCTATAAGTATTGATCCTAAAGACACTGCTTAGAGGACATTAGAGGTGCTAAATTCCAACTCAGAGTTTGCTTCCTGAGAAACGCACTGGATCCATTTCATTCCAGTAGTGACTCATGAAACCAGATGCAAAGATGAGATTTTGGAGCTGGATCACACACCACTTGGATGCCGAGAAAGAAGACATGTCTAGTCTCTGACACAAATGGATAGTCTAATTGTTATAATGAAGAAGCTAAGCAATGAGATTAAATGGAATCATAAAAAAAGGTGGGGAAAAGAAACAAATAACAAATGAGATAAACAGAAAGCAAGTAAGGTTTAACTGCCTCAGTTATCACATTAAATGTAAATATTCTAAATATCTCAACTAAAAGGCAGAGATGACATTTTTAAGGCAAAACCAAACTATATTGGTTTTATACCATAGTTCCACATTTAATTTTGAGCTTTGTGTTGTAATGCAGATAAGTTCCTTGGACACTTTGGATATTTTGGGTTTGCTTTTATGACATACTAGGTACATCTGGGGAAGTGCTTAGTTGAGGGTTTATATTCCTGCTACTGAAGTAAGACTTTCCTGAGTACTCTACCCAATTCCTCATGAGTTACGGAATTTTCCAGTCTGACTGGTAAGAACAGGCAATATTTCTATTCTAGTGTGAGTGCCAAGAACTGTCCTCAGCTATCCTTTTGAATATTTCCTTCTGACACCCTGGATAATTTCCTCACACATATGCCCTGATCCTTCGTGAAATAGTCTAAGAAGATCTTCAGAATGGGTCAGCTGTCTCCTCTCTAGCTATCTTTGTTTTTCTGTGTTCTCAGCTCTGCCTCAATCCCCCCACATGTAAGCCATGATCTGGAGAGTCTCTGAAGGAAAGGGGTCTAAGGAAATCATAAAGTTCAACTTAAGTTTTCAATCTCTCAACAATCACTATCCTTTTCTATTTTGCCTGATTTCCAAAATCTTGAGAACCACTATTTCATATATGTTTGTCTTTATTTTGTAGATGTTTCAGGCTGGGGCAAAAATCTGATTTATGTTAACCCATGTTAGTTGACAATACAATAATTATATAATATGAAGGGAACAAAAGCATGGTTCAAGCATTCATAGACCATGTGATCTTAATCCCATTGAAAAAGTACGGTACAAGTATTGGAAGATTATACAGCAAAGAGTGAAGCAGGCACCTATTAAAATATATGCTCTTTAAAAAACTGTATCACTGAACCAGCTTCATTTTCAAACTCACACAATAAACTGTTTTCTTTAAAAGTTTTTTTTAATGTTACAGGAAATTTTTTATATACAATGTTAGTAAAAATGCAAATTTTAAGACTCCATATAGCCATTGTACCAAAGCCACCTGTAGAAGTTCCCTGGGGCACCAGAGCAAATTCTCTGTGGTGCTGCAGAATAGTTTACATTTTGAGAGAAATACAGTTATAGTCAACATCTGTTGGATGCTACAAAAACTACTAGCTCAAGGTGGTTTATATTTTCAACAATAGTCTATGTTCCATCCTTGATGTCATATCTTTGCAAAGCTGAGTCGCTATGGTTAAATTAGGATGGTACTATCCAACGCCAACAGAGGAGGCAATGGCACCCCACCCCAGTACTCTTGCCTGGAGAATCCCATGGGTGGAGGAGCCTGGTGGGCTGCAGTCCATGGGGTCGCTAGGAGTCGGACACGACTGAGCGACTTCACTTTCACTTTTCACTTTCACGCATTGGAGAAGGAAATGGCAACCCACTCCAGTGTTCTTGCCTGGAGAATCCCAGGGATGGGGGAGCCTGGTGGGCTGCCGTCTATGGGGTCGCACAGAGTCGGACACGACTGAAGCGACTTAGCAGCAGCAGTAGCATCCAACTCCAAATGCTGAGG
The DNA here is from genome assembly GCF_032452875.1 of Bos javanicus. NCBI lineage: Eukaryota > Metazoa > Chordata > Mammalia > Artiodactyla > Bovidae > Bos > Bos javanicus. The sequence continues at coordinate 108,254,052 of NC_083873.1, forward strand.
AATTGATGCTTTTGAACTGCAGTGTTGGAGAAGATTCTTGGGAGTCCCTTGGACTGCAAGGAGATCAAACCTGTCAATTCTATCAGTCATGAATACTCATGGGAAGGATTGATGCTGAAGCTGAAACTGCAATATTTTGGCACTTGATGCAAAGAACTGACTCACTGGAAAAGACTCTGATGCTGAGAAAGATTGAAGGCAGGAGGAGAAGGGGGTGACAGAGGATGAGATAGTTAGATGGCATCACAAACTCAATGGACATGTGCCGGGAGCCGGCATATTGCATATTGAGTGCATATTGCATATTGAGTGCAGCACTTTCCACAGCATCATCTTTCAGGATCTGGAATAGCTCAACTGGAATTCTATCAATGCCGGTAGCCAGCATGAGGAGCTCCGCCCATGACGAAGGTCATGAGGAAGGAGGCTCGGCACACGCAAAGGCGGGATCGAGCCTCAGGAGACCCCCTGGAAATTCTCGAGCATTTACACCCAAAACCAGAGTCTGCCTACTTTCTGCTTTGTGCTTTCACCTACACCTCTGACCTTACGGGGGGCTGTCCCCCACTACCTCTCTGAAAAAGAGTTAGCTTACAGCTCCAGTTAATAATTCCTGGGTGTGACAGTGTTTAACCTACAAACTCCTTTGGAAATCCTCTAGCCTGCCTGAATAGGTTTTTCCGGCCACACGTGATTGTTCAGAGCCTCCCAACTGTGAGAGGCAGGAGATGTTCTAAACTGTCTAAACACAGATTCTTTTGAGTACTTAAAAGATTGATTAGAAATTGTATTGGTGAAGGGATTTTCACTTGTTGGGCCAATGTTTGCTGCTAAGTTTCCATATCCCTTACCTGCTGTGTCCCTGGCAGTGTATTGATTAATATGATTGGTGTAAGTAGTAGCTTTAATGTTTGTAACCTGGGACCCTTGAGTTAATTCTTTTTCTTGTTATAGCCCACCACACCTTTGCTCTGTAGGAATGCAACTTTATCTAATGTTTTTGGAGGGTGGCGCTTGACTTATCACCTTTACAGAAAAATAAGTTTTCTGAAGAAAGGGTCTTAAAATGTTAACAGGCCTCCGGGCCAGGAGATGATGCAAATCACCTAAGCTTTTGCATATGATAAGTTTGCAGGAAGAAAGCCTGGCTTACTGCATGACTCTACCCCTTCCCCCATTATCTTCTATGCATAACTTAAGGTATAAAAACTACTTTGAAAAATAAAGTGCGGGCCTTGTTCACCGAAACTTGGTCTCACCATGTCATTCTTTCTCTTACCTTCTGGCTGAATTATTCAGCCTCTTTTCTCCACTGAATTTCCTCACTGAGCTATCCTTATTTCAGCCTCTTTTCTCCACTGAATTTCCTCACTGAGCTATCCTTATTCCATTACTCTTTATATCCTTAATTAACGTTTAATTGAGCAGTTGTTTCCTGATCTTCGCCTATGCCGTCTCTCCTTCGAATACCCTGGATCAGCCGGGGCTGGTCCCCGGCAGACATGAGTTTGAGCAAGCTCTGGGAGTTGATGGACAGGAAAGCCTGACGTGCTGCAGTCCATAGTATTGCAAAGAGCTGGACACAACTGAGCGACTGAACTGAAGTACTGAATCTAATTCCAAGGATTAAATAGCCACACAGTGCTGGACAAGTACACTTGTTTTATTCCATTAGTGAATGATTATAATTACTTAAGAATAAAATATTATTAAAATGTTATTTTTATTTCTATTTATGTTTCTTATTTTTTCAAATGGCTTTAAGTTTTGAGGACACAAATTTTTAAGTTGTTTAGAAATAAATACTTAATAAGCTATCTGTCCCAGGAGGTACATTGAAAAACATTCTAAGATATTCAGTGTGCCATGGGAGATGGAGACTGTCTATCGATAGCTTGATCATATGCACACATATACACAAGACCAGAGGAAATACAACATAACATTAAACACTAACAGTGACTTACTTACACAATCAGAAACATCATCTGTTCTTGTTGGTTTGCTTGTTTGATTCTGTACTGCATTAAGACTAGTGAGAATTAGATTCAATAAGATGATCAAGATCAGATTAATATACAATATTTGCTTTTCTCTTTCTGACTTACTTCACTCTGTGACTGTCTCTAGGGCTTCCCCAATGGCTCAGTGGTAAAGCATCTGCCTGCAACGCTGGAGACAGGGGTTTGTTCCCTGGGTCAGCAAGATCCCCCAGAAGATAGCACGACAACCTACTCCAGTATTCTTGCCTAGAGAATCTCATGGACAGGGGAGCCTGGCGGGCTATAGTCCATCAGTCAGTCAGTCAGTTCAATCGCTCAGTCATGTCCGACTCTTTGTGACCCCATGAATCGCAGCACGCCAGGCCTCCCTGTCCATCACCAACTCCAGGAGTTCACCCAAACTCATGTAGGGTGGCAAAAAGTCAGACACAACTGAAGTGACAGCACAGCACACATGACAATCTCTGCAGATGCCAATTTTGTTCCTTTTCATGGCTGAGTAATATTCCATTATATATATGTACCATATCTGAATCCATTCCTCTGCTGATGGATATTTAATTTGCTTCCATATCCTGGTAATTGTAAATGTTGCTGTTTAGTCTCTAAGTTGTATCTGACTCTTTTGTGACCCCATTGACTGTAGCTCGCCAGGCTCATCTGCCCATGAAATTGGACAGATACTGGAGTGAATTTCCTTCTCCAGGGGATCGTCCCAACCCAGAGATCCAGTCCACATTTCCTGCATTGACAGGTAGTTCTTTACCACTGAGCCACCAGGGAAGCCTGACTACAGTAAATAGTGCTGCAATAAACATTAGGGTGCATGTATCTATTTACAAAGCAGAAAAAGAGACACAGACACAGAGAACAAGTATGCGGACCAAATTGTGTGTGGGATGAAATGGGAAATTGGGATCGACATATATACACTGGTGATCATGGTGCTTTAGTCGCTAAGTTGTGTCCAATTCTTGCAACCTCTGGAATGGGAATGTACCAGGCTCCTCTGTCCATGGGATTCTCCAGGCAAGAATACTGAAGTGGGTTGCCATTTCCTTCTTCAGGGATATGTATGCTACTTTATATAAAATAGATAACTAATGAAAACCTACTGCATAGCACAGGGAAATCTACTCAATGCTCTGGGGTGACCTAAATGGGAAGGAAGTACATAAAAAGAGGGGGTGTATGAATACATAAAGCTAATTTACTTTCTTGTACAACCTAGATAGCATATTGAAAAGCAGAGATATTACTTTGCCAACAAAGGTCCGTCTAGTCAAGGCTATGGTTTTTCCAGTGGTCATGTATGGATGTGAGAGTTGCACTGTGAAGAAAGCTGAGCACCAAAGAATTGATGCTTTTGAACTGTGGTGTTGGAGAAGACTCTTGAGAGTCCCTTGGACTGCAAGGAGATCCAACCAGTCCATTCTAAAGGAGATCAGTTCTGGGTGTTCTTTGAAGGACTGATGCTAAAGCTGAAACTCCAGTACTTTGGCCACCTCATGTGAAGAGTTAACTCATTGGAAAAGACTCTGATGCTGGGAGGGATTGGGGGCAGGAGGAAAAGGGGATGACAGAGGATGAGATGGCTGGATGGCATCACCTACTCGATGGATGTGAGTCTGAGTGAACTCTGGGAGTTGATGATGGACAAGGAGGCTTGGTGTGCTGCGACTCATGGGGTCGCAAAGAGTCGGACACGACTGAGTGACTGAACTGACTGACAGCAGAAACTAACCCAATATTGTAAAGCAACTATACCCCAATAATAATAAAAAAGACTGAGAAGAGGCACTACTTTGGAAGGTATAGGAAATAAGGGTTAGATGAATTCTGTCAACAGACTTCAGGCAGAGATCCAGATGCAAGAAAATATTTGGCAATATGAGAAGCTCAAAACATAAGCGACGGATTCCCAAGCAGCACCCTAGGACCAGGGAAGTGCAGGGAAACTTACCGCATCTGCTGCTGAGGACTGGAGTCCTGGCAACTCATTTAAAACAGGTTCTTGGGGACAAGTGTTGGGAAGAACAATATGAGGAAACAGGACAAGGAAGTGATGACTGGAGCTAAAACACAAGTCATCTAATTTGGCTCAGAGATAAGCTTCACTTAGTAGCTGTAAGTCAAAGACAGGATTGATGTTGAGCCTTTAAGCCTAAGTCAAGCTTATTTAACAAGCCTCCTAATCAGAGGCAAAGTACTGAACTGCATGAGGTTATGAGATGTCATCTGTGAAAATAAACTCTTTGGCAGGTGATGAGGGAGGGGATAGCATGGTTGACTGCGTTTGTTTTTAGTCTCTATATTGACATTTTTGAGCTCCAGGACTTTGAGCCAATCAGACACTTGTGCCTCAGCTTCCCCCGCCATAAAAAGAGAATAACCACCACCAACGCCCAAAAAAGACTTATGACTTACAACGGATTTCTTCCTCATCCAGGACTTAACCTTGTTGAATCCAGAGAGCATCTTTGATTCATTGCCTTCACAAAACTGTCACTGTTTATTTCAGTAACATCTGTAAAATATTTTTGAAAAGTTTCTGTATTCCAAGCTTTAATGTACCAAAACTTCTTAATCTTTTTTTAAATTATTGTGATAAGAACACCTAACATGAGATATGCTTTCTTAAATGCCTAAGTGCAAAATATAGTGTTGTTAACTATAAGTACAATGTTGTACAACAGATGCCTAGAACTTTCTCTCATTTTAAGTAGATATTTATGTAGAGTTGAACGGAAACTCTCTGTTTTTTCCCTCCCCTCAGTCTCTAGCAACCACCACTCTACTCTCTGTTAAGCAGTTCAGTTGAGTTCAGTTCAGTCTCTCAGTCATGTCCAGCTCTTTGCGACCCCTTGAACCACAGCAAGCCAGGCCTCCCTGTCCATCACCAACTCCCGGAGTCCATCCAAACCCATGTCCATCGAGTCGATGATGCCATCCAACCGTCTCATCCTCTATGGTCCCCTTCTCCTCCTGCCCTCGATCTTTCCCAGCATCAGGATCTTTTCCAATAAGTCTGCTCTTCGCATCAGGTGGCCAAAGTAATGGAGTTTCAGCCTCAACATCAGTCCTTCCAATGAACACCCAGGACTGATCTCCTTTAGAATGGACTGGTTGGATCTCCTTGCAGTCCAAGGGACTCTCAAGAGTCTTCTCAACATGAATCTGCCACGGGCTTTTAAAAAATGGTCCACATCAAAAAAAAATCTTTAAACTTTAACTTAATTAACTTTTTTTTAAGTAAAGGAATTTTGACAGCCAAAAAAAAAAAAAAGAGTCTTCTCCAACACCACAGTTCAAAAAGCACAGACAGCTGTTTAATATGCTGTCAAGCAGAGTCATGCGATATTTGTCCTTCTGTGACAGGCAAATTTCACAGGGCATACTGCCTTTCAGGTTCACCGATGTCGTAATTTACAGCAGAATTATTTCCATTTTTTATGACAGCACTATTCTGTTGTATGTATATACTACACTTTCTTTATCCATTCACCTACTGTTGGACATTTAGGTTGTTTATTTATCTACAAATAAAACTGCAGATCTGTTTAGGAAAGGGGCAGAGGGATTTGCCTTCTAATACCCAATGTGCATGGACATACGTCCTTATTTCTGTGTCTGAGGAATTCTGGCAAAAGTAGTTTTGGAACTGGGGAATTCTTAATTAGAGTTAAAGGAGTCAGATTCTCCATCTGATTCCTATCTTTCTCCTCATTTCATCTCACAACGGTCTCATACCTTCTTTTATTGAATTTCTGTTTGTGTTTACACAAAACATGAACCTAAAATAGAGATATTTGCAATTATAACAGTAGACTCAAACCTTTAGAATTGACAGAGTGCTTAAATGTAGGTTCTTCTTTTATGTTCATTTTTTATGTAAGGATAACACCAAACATTACAGAAGTTAAATGAACTTTGCAATATCATACAGCTGATCACAGGCAGAGCCAAAAATGAAATTCTAGCTTTGGACAGTGAACCCACTGATTCTCTACATTTAATACCAGCACAAGTTTTGTGTGTTGAAGCAAATGTTATTCTGTCATTGTCTGAATGTCAACCAAACTTAGCAGGAACACAATCCTGCCACTTACAGGCGTATAGTGCTGGACAAGGCATTTTGTCAACCTAAAACTCAGTTTTCTCATCTGCAAAATATTGATTTTAAAAAGATAAAAATCACAAAATTCATATACATGGAACTAACTCAATTTAAGAGATAGATTACCTTTTTTTCTTCTTTTAAGAAATGCGAATAATCATATTTTATAAACCAAAAAAAATTGAGAATTTGATCTTTCTTTTATAAAAGTCTTGCTCTGTCCACTAGATGGCAGTGTCTCTATAAACCTTGGAGAATCTAAAACAAAGGGCTAGTTCTTTTACTGGCCTGGGTGTCTAGGGCTCATTTCCTAGAGTATTAATAGTACTGATATTGCCTCACTGTGACCTCTGGGCACATATACCTTGATCTCTCTTTTACCTGCCTTTCAGAACATCTTTACAAGAATGATGAAATATTTGAAGAATGTGTGGAGAAAATCACTTTGTAAATTTATCAAGATTTTGCTGTCCTTTCCTAGCACTTTTTGGGATGGTTGTGAATTAGCTAACGTCAAAAATATTTCTTTATATTTTAGATTACACTGGACCCTCAAATCTAGTGTGCTACTTTCTACTGTGGTAGAATATTTGAGAGGCAGTAGGTGGGTTTTGCAACCAGACACGACTTTTTCTGACATTAAGAAGGGTCAGGTCTTGGCATTAACACATCCTTTATCATTTCTAGTTGTTATAATGAATGCTAAATATCTCTTCTCTGAAAGGCTCATGATTTCTCCAAAATGCCTGCAGTCAATCAGGTTTACCAAGAAGCAGTCGACTCAAGCTCAAACAATCTGTATTTCCTACCTGTATCATTCCAGTGTTAGATATTCTCACATTATTTTTAATTTAATAAAACATCAGTGACATGACTTGTCAGTGGTCATGAATTCAGTAAGATGACTAGCTGGGGACCCTCACTCTGCAAAGGAAATTTCAGCAAAATACATTCTATACAGCATTTTCCTTCTCCAGGGGATCTTCCCAATCCAGGGATCAAGCCTGGGTCTCCCGCCTTGCAGGCAGATTTTTTAACATTTGAGATACCAGGGAAGCCTTCTATGAAAAACAAATATTTATAATATATTGAGTTATGATTTGCTTCCCTGGTGGCTCAGTTGGTAAAGAATCTGCCTGCAAAGTAGGAGACCAAGGTGCGATCACTAGGTTGGGAAGATTCCCTAGAGAAGGGAACAGCTACTCATTTTGGCAAATCCTCAGAACAATGTACAAAATTCTCATATGAACAGTACACTATTTGTGAGAGGAACAACTTCTCATATAATCCACAAATATGCTTCAATATCCACAATATGTCAAGCACAGTACTAGACTCTGATGATACAAAAATGATTCGTATTTGCACTAGAGTTTTTGATCAGAAGGGGAAAATACGGGTGTCCCAGGCACCCCCACACACAGCATCCCCCACCCAGAGGATAGGGCTGCTTTTTTTTTACAAAATTTTGGGGAAAAATAATAAGTCAAAACCTGGTTAAGGGACTAGAATATCAGGTGAGTAGAACGTGCCCTGAAGAAAATATCTCTTTCCTTCAAAGTCCATCCCCTTGTTTATCATAGATTATTCCAAAGACTCGGCCATGTAAACGGAAACCATTCCCTGGAACTGATTTCATATTAACTTAAATTTTTGTTCTGATTTCTTAATAAATATATAATCAAACTTTAGAACTTAAGTTCAGTTTAGTCGCTCAGTCTTGTCTGACTCTTTGTGAGCCCATGAATCGCAGCAAGCCAGGCTTTCCTGTCCATCACCAACTCCCGGAGTTCACTCAAACTCATGTCCATCGAGTTGGTGATGCCATCCAGCCATCTCATCCTCTGTTGTCCCCTTCTCCTCCTGCCCCCAATCCCTCCCAGCATCAGGGTCTTTTCCAATGAGTCAACTCTTCACATGAGGTAGCCAAAGTACTGGAGTTTCAGCTACAGCATCAGTCCTTCCAACGAACACCCAGGACTGATCTCCTTTAGGATGGACTGACTGGATCTCCTTGCAGTCCAAGGGACTCTCAAGAGTCTTCTCCAACACAGCAGTTCAAAAGCATCAATTCTTTGGCACTCAACTTTCTTCATAGTCCAACTCTCACATACACACATGACCACTGGTAAAACCATAGCCTTGACTAGATGGACCTTTGTTGGCAAAGTAATGTCTCTGCTTTTCAATATGCTATCTAGGTTGGTCATAACTTTCCTTCCAAGGAGTAAGCATCTTTTAATTTCATGGCCGCAATCACCATCTACAGTGATTTTGAAACCCAAAAAATTAGTCTGACAGTTTCCACTGTTTCCCCATCTATTTCCCATGAAGTGATGGGACCAGATGCCATGATCTTCGTTTTCTGAGTGTTGAACTTTAAGCCAACATTTTAACTCTCCTCTTTCACTTTCATCAAGAGGCTTTTGAGTTTCTCTTCACTTTCTGCCATAAGGGTGGTATCATCTGCATATCTGAGGTTACTGATATTTCTCCCAGCAATCTTGATTCTAGCTTGTGCTTCTTCCAGCCCAGCATTTCTCATGATGTACTCTGCATATAAGTTAAATAAGCAGGGTGACAATATACAGCCTTGACGTACTCCTTTTCCAATTTGGAACCAGTCTGTTGTTCCATGTCCAGTTCTAACTGTTGCTTCCTGACCTACATATAGATTTCACAAGAGATAGGTCAGGTGGTCTGGTATTCCCATCTCTTTCAGAATTTTCCACAGTTTATTGTGATCTACACAGTCAAAGATTTTGGCATAGTCAATAAAGCAGAAATAGATGTTTTTCTGGAACTCTCTTGCTTTTTCCATGATCCAGTGGATGTTGGCAATTTGATCAATGGCTCCTCTGCCTTTTCTAAAACCAGCTTGAACATCTGGAAGTTCACGGTTCACATACTGCTAAAGCCTGGCTTGGAGAATTTTGAGCATTACTTTACTAGCGTGTGAGATGAGTGCAATTGTGCGGTAGTTTGAGCATTCTTTGGCATTGCCTTTCTTTGGGATTGGAATGAAAACTGACCTTTTCCAGTCCTGTGGCCACTGCTGAGTTTTCCAAATTTGCTGACATATTGAGTGTAGCAATTTCACAGCATCATCTTTCAGGATTTGAAAGAGCTCAACTGGAATTCGATCACCTCCAGTAGCTTTGTTCGTAGTGATGCTTTCTAAGGCCCACTTGACTTCACACTCCAGGATGTCTGGCTCTAGATGAGTGATCACACCTTCATAATTATCTGGGTCATGAAGCTCTTTTTTGTACAGTTCTTCTGTGTATTCTTGCCACCTCTTAATATCTTCTGCTTCTGTTAGGTCCATACCATTTCTGTCCTTTATTGAGCCCATCGTTTCAAGAAATATTCCCTTGGTATCTCTAATTTTCCTGAAGAGATTTTAGTCTTTCCCATTCTGTTGTTTTCCTCTATTTCTTTGCATTGATCACTGAGGAAGGCTTTCTTATCTCTCCTTGCTATTCTTTGGAACTTTGCATTCAGATGTTTATATCTTTTCTTTTCTCCTTTGCTTTTCACATTTCTTCTTTTCACAGCTATTTGTAAGGCCTCCCCAGACAGCCATTTTGCTTTTTGCATTTCTTTTCCATGGGGATGGTTGTGATCCCTGTCTCCTGTACAATGTCACGAACCTCTGTCCATAGTTCATCAGGCACTTTATCAGATCTAGTTCCTTAAATCTATTTCTCACTTCCACTGTATAATCATAAGGTGTTTGATTTAGGTCATACCTGAATGGTCTAGTGGTTTTCCCTACTTTCTTCAATTTAAGTCTGAATTTGGCAATAAGGAGTTCATGATCTGAGCCACAGTCAGCTCCCGGTCTTGTTTCTGCTGACTGTATAGAGCTTCTCCATCTTTGGCTGCAAGGAATATAATCAATCTGATTTCGGTGTTGACCATCTGGTGATGTCCATGTGTAGAGTCTTCTCTTGTGTTGTTGGAAGAGAGTGTTTGTTATGACCAGTGCATTCTTTTGGCAAAACTCTATTAGCCTTTGCCCTGCTTCATTCCGTGTTCCAAGGCCAAATTTGCCTGTTACTCCAGGTGTTTCTTGACTTCCTACTTTTGCATTCCAGTCCCCTATAATGAAAAGGACATCTTTTTTGGGTGTTAGTTCTAAAAGGTCTTGTAGGTCTTCATAGAACCGTTCAACTTCAGCTTCTTCAGCGTTACTAGTTGGGGCATAGGCTTGGATTACCATGATATTGAATGGTTTGCCTTGGAAATAAACAGAGATCATTCTGTCATTTTTGAGATTGCATCCAAGTACTGTATTTCGAACTCTTTTGTTGACCATGATGGCTACTCCATTTCTCTGAGGGATTCCTGCCCGCAGTAGTAGATATAATGGTCATCTGAGTTAAATTCACCCATTCCAGTCCATTTTAGTTTGCTGATTCCTAGAATGTTGGCGTTCACTCTTGCCGTCTCCTGTTTGACCACTTCCAATTTGCCTTGATTCATGGACCTGACATTCCAGGTTCCTATGCAATATCACTGTTTACAGCATCGGACCTTGCTTCTATCACCAGTCACATCCACAACTGGGTATTGTTTTTGCTTTGGCTCCATCCCTTCATTCTTTCTGGAGTTATTTCTCCACTGATCTCCAGTAGCATATTGGGCACCTACCGACCTGGGGAGTTCCTCTTTCAGTATCCTATCATTTTGCCTTTCATACTGTTCATATGGTTCTCAAGGCAAGAACACTGAATTTCAGAACTTAGAAAACATAAATTTATAAACTATTTTTTTCTTACTTGCAAGAATTCTATATATCAGACTAAACATTCTTAATATCTCTTTGTGCTTCCTTCCAATTTTACGTCATTGAAACTTTCAGAATGCTGCCTTTTAGTCTGATGCATTAATACGTCAACTTAGCTATTCCTCTAAAAAATTTTGAAATTGCTCTTATGAATATCTTTACATTTTGGTGTGTTTTTTTGTTTTGTTTTGTTTTTGTTTGATTCTCACAAGTGTTTGTTAAAAATGTAAATAAATGCATTTTTTAAATCTTTTTCAGAGTGAGCAAAAGACTTTTTCTTTTACAAAAAAAAAAAAAAAATTGGTCCAATTACCTTGGGAGCATATTCTGATGTGAACAATTAAAAGGGGAAAGTGAATGACAGTGGCTTTATTCCAAAATCTCCAGAGCAAAGACATTTTGTCTTGTGAAAGGCGAATAAGTAATCCCCACCACCTTGTGAATAAAACCCTAATCCTTCAATCTCTCAAGGAAGACCTCACTTGTTGTCTGACTCTTTGTGACCCCATGGACTGTAGCCCACTAGGCTTCTCTGTCCATGGGATTCTCCAGGCAAGAACACTGGAATGGGTTGCCATGTCCTCCTTCAGGGGATCTTTCCAACTCAGGGATCAAACCCGCATCTCATGTGTCTCCTGAATTGGCAGATGTGTTCCTTACCACTAGTACTACGTGGGAAATCCTTAATACCTTTCTGAAAAAGTTGCACAGTCATGTCCCATTCTTTGTGACCCCATGGACTGTAGCCCACCAGGCTCCTCTGTCCTTGGGATTTCCCAGGCAAGAACACTGGGGTTGGTTGCCATTCCCTTCTGCAAGGGATCTTCCTGACCCAGGGATCAAACCTGGGTCTCCTGCATTGCAGGCAGATTCTTTACCATCTGAGCCTCCAGAGAAGCCCTAATATCCTTTTAGTTTCAGTCAAATCTCACTTTGTTGTAACTGGTTATTTTAAATAAAACTGACCCCTCGTGATTGAGAAGCAGAAAGCTATCAAAACATTCCTATAGAAAACAATTAAAAATTTTAAACAATCTAAACATTCATTATAACTTAATGCATGCTCACCTGGATTATAGGTATGTGCACATTTATCGCATCCTCCCTGATAGAGTTCTGTCTGATATTGTGACTTATGCCTTTATAATTGGACTTAGTGGAAGTCAGCAGAATCCCACACAAGTGAGACGTGCCCATAAATGTGGCCAAAAGGTCTTCTTTTGTGAGTTCTGTGATCAATGCTTCCGCCTTCTTTCCTGATATTCTTTGCAGATCTTCTCTGCCTGCCTTCCCTCAATTTTTATGGCTCATCATTGCTAGCTTTTCTTTAAGAATTTTTATTTTTAATTAATTTTTATCAGAATTTAGTTGCTTTACAATGTTGTGTTAGTTTCTACTGTAGAGCAAAGTGAATCAGTGATGCCTGTACATACTGCTCATTCAGTCTCTCAATCATGTCTGAGTCTTTGCAACCCCATGGACTGTAGCACGCTAGGCTCCTCTGTCCATGGAATATTCCAGGCAAGAATACTGAAAAGGCTTGCCATTTCCTACTCCAGGGGATCTTCCCAACCTAAGGACAAAACTCACATCTCTTGGGTCTGCTCACATTGGCAGACAGATTCTTTCCCACCACCTGGGAAGCCTTCAAATGTGTGTACTCGGTCATGTCCATATACTATATCCCTTCTTTTTTCATTTCCTTCAAATCTTAGTATGATCATCCTCTGATTTGTCTTATAACCATTTTCAAGCCAGGTCTGACCATGCATTGAGAAGCTTGTAAGGGGAAATAACGCAAACTGACATAGTCATATGGACACTAGAGTTTTCCATCTCAGAAGCTTATTGTCATGACATCAGTTAAGGCAGCCCATGTGAAAGTGTGATACTACATGTCTATGAAAGGCATTCCTAAAAAAAAAAAAAAAAGAAAGAAAGGCATTCCTTCTTCATGAGCTCTAAGGAGTGAGCAATTGTGTCTGTGCTCAGTGGCTCAGTCACATCTAACTCTTTGTGATCCCAAGGACTGCAGCCCACCAGGCTCCACTGTCCATGGAATTTCCCAGGCAAGAATACTGGAGTGGGTTGCCATTACCTACTCCAGGAGAACTTCTTGGCCCAGGGGTCGAACCCAAGTCTCTTGCATCTCCTGCATTGGCAGGCTGATTCTTTATCACTAGTGCCACCTGGGGAGCCCACCGATGTTGGGATGTGGGAGTTTGGACTTTGGATTGTATTCTGGGAGTTGGTATTGTGGCCAAGTTAATTGTGCTCAGTTGCATACAACTCTTTGCCACCCACTAGGCTCCTCTGTCCAGGGTATTTTTCAGACAAGAATACTGGAGGGGGTTGCCATTTCCTTCTCCAGGGGATCTTCCTGACCCAGAAATCAAATCCACATCTCCAGTGTCTCTTTCATTGTAGACTCTTTAACCATTGAGCCAATTAGGGAACCCAAAAGTTATACATTGAAACCATAATCCTGATGTGATAATGTTGGAAGGTGAGGCCTTTGGAGGTAATTAAGACATGAATGTGGAGTACTCTTGATGAAATTAGTGCCCATGTAAGAAGAGGCATGAGAGAGCTTGCTTCTCTCTCTTTAGGCCGTGTGAGGATACGATGAAAAGATGGCCGTCCGAAAACCAGGAGGAAAGCTCTCACCAGATACCAGATCTACTAGCAGCACCCTCATCATGGACTTTAGCCTCAAAAACTGTGAGAAACAAATATCTGTTGTTCATGCCACCCAGTCTGTGGATTTTTGTTAACTACCAGAAGTGACTAAGATGGTGAACCATTCCACGGCTTAATACCATTTCTGTTGGAAACTGCTGTCCCGCATAAAACTAGTTAGAATTTTGTGAAAATGAACAAAACACACTCCTAACCTCCACTTGCATCAAATTCTATCAAACTAGTTTAGACAATTGCTACATAGTGCCTCAAAGGAGATGTCCACTATTCAGGCAAAATTTAACATCACAAGCAAGACCTGATAGGTCTATAGCAAAAATTGCAATGAGTCAGCTAGTCTCCTTGCTCAGAAAGAGATGAATATTAATATATTGGAGATAGAACACCTGGAAGGAAGATATGACAGAGGATGGAAAAAGCAAAGAGCTTGGAAGTTTCCAAGACCTAGTTTTAAATCCTACTCCCATCATTAGTCAGCTCTTTGACCTTGGGAAGGATTCTTGATGTCTTTGCTCTCATTCTAAAATGTGAATAATTATTCAAAATTTTCAGTTTGTTATACAAAATAAGTCATGTAAATGACTATGTTCCCCCCCAAATTTATACATTGAATTACTTACCCCCATTACCTCTAAGCGTATGTATATTTGTAAGGTCTTTAAGGAAATGATTAAATTAAAATGAGGTCATTAGGGTAGGCCCTCATCCAATCTGATTTGTGTGCTTATAAGAAGAAGTTCGGAGAAGGCAATGGCACCCCACTCCAGTACTCTTGCCTGGAGAATCCCATGGGTGGAGGAGCCTGGTGGGCTGCAGTCCATGGGGTCGCTGAGAGTCAGACACGACTGAGCGACTTCACTTTCACTTTTCACTTTCATGCATTGGAGAAGGAAATGGCAACCCACTCCAGTGTTCTTGCCTGGAGAATCCCAGGGATGGGGGAGCCTCGTCGGCTGCCATCTGTGGGGTCGCACAGAGTCGGACACGACTGAAGCGACTTAGCAGCAGCGGCAGCAGCAGTAGCAACAATAAGAGCTTCGGAAATAGACACATTCAAATAGAGATAGCCATGGAGACACAGGCAGAAGATGGCCATCTACCAGCAGTAGAAAGAGACAGAAGAAATCTACTCTGCCAACCTTGATCCAGAGCTTTCCAGCCTCCAGAATTGTGGTAAAATACACTTCTGTTGTTTGAATCACTTTTGTTTGGATGGCCCTAGGAAACTTACATAATATTTTAAGCACAGTACCAGTGCACAGTAGTTTCCAAATACATGTCAGTTATTTTCATTTATATATTAATACCAGAAAAAATTAAATATTATTTATATGATAAATAGGCTTCCCTGGTGGCTCAGCCAATAAAGCATCTGCCTGCAATGCAGAACTGGGTTCGATCCCCGGATCAGGAAGATCCCCTGGAGAAGGGAATGGCTACCCACTCCAGTATTCTTGCCTGAAAAATTTCATTGACAGAGGAGACTGGTGGGCTACAAACCAAGGGGTCACAAAGAATCAGACACAACTGAGTGACTAACACCTACACACATGTGATAAACAGCTAGATAAGATTTCTTGCATAAAATATTTTGGATAAAATTCTGTTCAAATTAACCAGTTAAAGAAGCAACACATTTACATTGAATATTTGGTTCAAAATATTAGCATGGTGATGGAACATACTTTACTGAACCTTTATTTTTTAAAAAAATAAAATAAAAATTTGAGAAGTTATCCAAAGCTAAGAGTCCCAGCCAGGTATGAAGGCAAAAGCCGTGCCAAGCTCTTCCTGTCAGAAGAAGCCAGTGTTGCTCTGCCAACAAAAGTGATGGATAGAGTAGCCAGGTCATGACATGGAATAGAGAAGCTATAATGGATAGGTCCAAAGGCATGTCAAAGAAAAACATTGCCTCAGAAAAAACAATTCAGAAGAGACCGTCCTTGTTAAGACACAGCTTCTACTACACCCTTGGCTAAATGGTGGTTCTTCCAGCCTGGTTCCCCTCCCAGTCTCAAAACCTATACATGACAGTTCCCAGTACCATCACTGTGACCCACAGCCAGTTTGAGAAATGAAATAGTACAAAACAAAATAGTAGGAGACAGAACTGAGATTCACATCTAGATCTTTTTTGTTTATTTGTTTGCACTTCTTTATATATTGTGGCTCAGCTGGTAAAGAATCTGCCTGCAGTGCAGGAGACCTGGCTTCGATCCCTGGGTGGGGAAGATGCCCTGGAGTAGGGAATGGCAAACCATTCCAGTATTCTTGCCTGGAGAATCCCATAGACAGAAGAGCCTGGTGGGCTACAGTCCATGGGGATCACAAAGAGTTGGACACAACTGAGTGACAAATACTCTCATATACATTATTGAATTATATATGTTGTCAAATTGTAAACATTGTTGAATTATAGCTGATTTGCTATGTTGTGTTAGTTTCAGATGCACAACCATCCATGTCCAAATTCTACTCCTTTTTGAGGCAGGCTAGTACAATGGTGTGAAGATGATAAGATATGTACAGCATATATCTCCAATATGTAAGCTTGAAGGTAATAATAAATTCAGTACACACATTCAGTATAAATAGTTCCTTCTTAGAGAAAGTGCAAGGAAGAGAGAAAGACTTCTATTTGTTCTTTCTCTCAGTTACAGAAATATAAAAATTACCCTTCCCATTCCCACTAGATTGTTAGCTGGTTTAAATGAGAAAACAACACCTTTAAAAGTGAAACACTTGATTTTAGGAAATAATGGAATCAAATGTACTGACTGGACTTTGAAGTCCTGATCAAGACTGGCATCTGAGCCATAATCAGACAATCTAAATCTGAAGTTATGAGCAAGTTTCTTATGGTCTCTAAACCTCAGTTTGCTCAGCTGAAAAATGAGTCATAGCAACTTTTTTGCAAAGTTTATGAGGGTTAAATAAAAGAATGACATAGGTCTTCCCTGGTGGCTAAGTGGTAAAGATTCTGCCTGCCAGTGCAGGAGACACAGGTTCGATCTCTGATCCGGGAAAGATCTCACGTGCTACTCAGCAACTAAGCCCATGTGACAAGCTACTGAGCCTGAGCTCCAGAGCTTGGGAGTCCCAACTGCTGAGCCCATGTGCCTCAATTACTGAAGCCCGAGCTCTCTAGAACACACACTCCACAATAAGAGAAGCCTTCACAGTGAGACGTCCTCGCCCCGCAACTAGAGAAAAACCTGCACAGCAACGAAGACCCAGTGCAGCCAAAAATAAATAAAAATGAAATTATATAAAAGAAGAATTGATGTAAAATGCTACTATATAGATCAAGTTCCATCATTTTATTGTCCTCTCTCCTTTAAATAATTGTTGGAGGTTGCATTTCTGGACTTTAGCTACTTACGAGAAAATATGTCTCCACAAACATTTTTGTTTGTTTGTTTTTCACTTTTGTCCTTCTCCATCTACTCTCAAAGCAATTTAGAAATACTATAGTGATTACTAGCATTCTTTGGAGTGAATTTTGGAAAATATTAACTGCCACTTTATGGATTTGAAATTGACCCCGAGAGGTGTCCCAGTATTTAGTTGGGTTATTTGGCCTCATATTTTCCCATTGCATTTCACTGCCTACCGTGTTGGCAAATGATATGGAATAAGGAAAAAATATATCCAGGGCCAAAGCATATACTGGAATTCATCACTCATTTTAGGTAGCCTGAGGCTGCGCCTATAATGTGCCAAAACAACTTATTCAAAACAATCCATTCAGAAGGAAAACCTTGCAGTCTCTTCATTTGCCATCAGGTATCTAACAATTAACCTGATTCAATGAAGACATAGCCTTTACTTTCCTAATCAACTTCCTTTTATATGTGCCTGGATATTTTGTGGAGATGACAAACTCCATTGAGTCATAATAAGGAGAAATTTGACAGGAAATTTTATTTCCATTATCTATGTTTTTAACTGGTTGGTTGAAGAGGACCTAATAATTTCACTTGCATGTGTTTGTTAAAGATTTAGTATGTAGCCACAGTGTAATCATTTGTGACATGGATTTAGCTATGTTATAGTAAATCAGGAAAATGAAGTGTGCTTCATAAACTTCATTACTATTGAAATAAAGGTCATGTTCAAAGAAGGGGGGTGTGAGCTGGAAATTAATGCTTGGATTTAAATGTTTAGAGATTAAAATTTTAAGTTGCATGGCTCAATTCTGTTAATATTGAAATGCATAATTTGAAACACTGGCAGGTTCAATAAAGAGGATTCAAATGAAGGCGTCAAAGTTTTAAAGTTTCCTTCAACTGATTGTGAATATAAATCACTTGGGAAGTCCTTTAACAATGCAGATTCCTGGTTCCTATCCTGAAGATTTGGTCAGTAATCTGTCTGAGGGTCACAAGTAAAATTAAATCACTGCATACTCACCTGACTCGCCCCCTGGTCTCCGTTGTGGTTTCCAGTAATATCTTGGGACTTGAGACTCTCTCACAATCCTGCAATGCCCTTAGTTATGGGGATTAAAAGTCTCATATTTGTAGCTCCTATTACTGAACATCAAATAACTCATGTGCTTGATGTCAAATACAAATGAATTCAAGCCTGTATAAAAAAGACTATTTTTCAAAAGGATTTACCAGAGGGTGGGATCTGCTTTTCAGAATAGGTACCAAAATGAAATGATTAACCATGAGAGAAGAATGCCTGAATAAAAGCAAAACTGTGAGGGAAGACTCAAATTAAGAGATTGTATTTTTCAAGGAATCGGGGACAAGATATTTAGAGGAACTAAATATCAAGGCAATGGCTACAAGAAGGCACACTGCTCACTTGTTCAGTTGTAAAGTTGTGTCTGACTCTGTGCAACCCCATGAACTGCAGCACACCAGGCTTCCTTGTCCTCCACTATCTCCTGGAGTCTGCTCAAAGTCATGTCCATTGAGTCCATGATTCTATCTAACCATCCCATCCTGTATTGTCCCCTTCTCCTCGTGCCCTCAATCTTTCCCAACACTGGGGTCTTCCCCAATGAGTTGGCTCTTCACATCAGGTGGCCAAACTATTGGAGCTTCAACTTTAGCATCAGTCCTTCCAATGAATATTCAGGGTTGACTTCCTTTAGGACTGACTGGTTTGATCTCCTTGCAGTCCAAGGGACTCCCAAGAGTCTTCAGCAAAAACTTGAAAGCATCAATTCTTCAGTGCTCAGCCATATTTATGGTCCAACTCTCATATCCATAAATGACTACTAGAAAAACTATAGCTTTGACTATTTGACCTTTGTCAGGAAAAGTGAAGTCTGCTTTTTAATACACTTTCTAGGTTTGCCATAGTTTTTCTTCCTGGAAGCAAACATCTTTTAGTTTTCTGGTTGCAACCACAATCTGCGGTGTTTTGGAGCCTAAGAAAAGAAAATTTTTCACTGTTTCCACTTTTCCTCATCTATTTGCCATGAAGTGATGGGACTGGATGCCATGATCTTAGTTTTTTGAATGCTGAGTTGTAAGCCAGTTTTTTTCACTCTTCTCTTTCACTCTCATCAGAGGCGCTTTAGTCCATCTTCACTTTCTGCCATTAAAGTGGTGTCATCTGCATATCTGAGGTTATTGATATTTCTCCTGGCAATCTTGATTTCAGCTTGTGCTTCATGCAGCCTGGCATTTCTTATGATGCACTCTGAATATAACTTAAATAAACAGAGACAATATACAGCCTTGATGTACTCCTTTTCAAGTTTTGAACCAGTCCATTGTTCCATGTCTGCTTCTAACTGTTGCTTCTTGACGTGCATTCAGGTTTCTCAGGAGTCAGGTAAGGTGGTCTGGTGTTCTTATCACTTTAAGAATTTTCCACAGTTTGTTGTAATTCACCTAGTCAAAGATCTTAATGTAGTCAATGAACCAGAAATAGATTTTTTTTTTCTGGAATTCTCTTGCTTTTTCTATGATCCAGCAGATATTGGCAATTTGCCCTGTCTTTTCTAAATCCAGTTTGTACATTTTGAATTAGTGATGGAATTCAAGAAAAGAATTAGTAGAGAAAATAACTGGGTTTTGATAAATTGCTGGTTTTAGGAAATTAGAAGGAGAATCATCTCAATGTAATGCCTGGCTTAAACAACTGACCAGTTAACGGCAACTCTTCCCAAGGCAAGGAAAAGATAAACTTGGGGTAATGAAATGAGTTACATTTTGAAATGTAGGCATGATGGTATTGTGAACTCTAGGAGAAAAATGCCTGATAGGAAATTTAATACAAGAGGACTGAATATGTGGATTGAGAACTCAGAAATAAAATGTATGGTTATCAGTATTGGAAGAAGCTGTGAGCATTGAATTCCATGGCTTCTAATATCATAGCCACTAACTTCATGTGCCTGCAGAGCAGCTGAAACATACCTACCAGAGCTGAGAAGCAGAATTTTACATTTAATTTCATTAATTAATACTTCATTTGTCACACATGTTCAGTGGCTGCCAATTGAATAAAACCGAACTTTTCCATGATCATAGAATGTTTGGCTGGACAGCACTGGATTAGATTTCACCAGGAGAGCAACTAGGGGAAAGGATTAACAATTTACTTCTTGGGAATCCAACCATTGAAATTAAATTAGGACCTTCATTATTAGCAATAAAATCTTGTCTGTTTCTTACCCCTAATAATTCCATTAGTGCCTTATTTTCCCATATTCTGGTCTGAATCTTCACAGTCTAACCAAAATCCTATTTTCTTCAAGTTGGAAACCTTACATTGCTCTGGCCAGTCTTCCTTGTGAATAGTGTCCTCTTCTATCCAAAGCTCAGCATAGCATCCCAACAACTCCATCAAGCCTCTCTCTAGCACTGATCATTGGCCTACCTTGAACTTTGCCAGTTACTTACTCATTGGCTATACTTGCCTTCCTCAGATCCTTACACACAACCCAACACTGCTCTTTGCTTCCCATCACATCAGTCTCTGGATCCTGTTTTCTTGTTGCCTAACTCACTCCTTCACCTGACTTGCTGTTTACTGAGTAAATACCATAGTCTTCTGAATTCTCATTGGGCTGAAATGAAACCATCAGAGAACAGCATATTTCAAAAGAGAGAGGAAGAGCCTGGAGTCTGAAAACTGGAGCTCCATTGCAACTTTCTTATTTTCTGCATGGTTTTGTGCAGGAATGTGAGCATTCAGCATCTTTATTAAGGAGAGAAGAGCACTTGGCATGACTCAGTCATTTGGGGGACTTCACAAGTTTCTTTTACAGATAAATTCCTCCACCTCAACTACTGTAGCACTTTAGGACAATGAGCCTTCTTAGCCTGTGATCAATTGGTTGTATCATTATAGTGTTGAGAGACTGTGCTCAGTCGTGCCCAACTCTTTGCAACCCCATGGACTACAGCATGCCAGGCCTCCCTATCCATCATGAACTCCTGCAGTTTACTCAAACTCATGTCCATTGAGTCGGTGATGCCATCCATCTCATCCTCTGTCATCCCCTTCTCCTCCTGCCTTCAATCTTTCCCAGCATCAGGGTCTTTTCAAATGTGTCGGTTCTTCATAATCAGATGGCCAAAATATTTGAGTTTCAGCTTCAGCATCAGTCCTTCCACTGAATATTCAGGACTGATTCCCTTTAGGATGGACTGGTTGGATCTCCTTGCAGTCCAAGGGACTCTCGAGAGTCTTCTCCAACAGCACATTTCAAAAGCCCGAAAATATCTCCAAAAATCGTTGATATGGAGCTAAGGAAAGAATGCAGACTTTAGAATGAGAAAGATGATTTATCCTAACTTTTCACATCTATAATCCATATCTATTTATAGGGATGTCACAAACATAAGAACAAGTAGTTTAAAATATCAGGTATATTAACCAGCACAGGTGGTCACAGTTGACAGAAGCACAGTTCCAGCAAAGCTTTACACAAAAGGGGATTAGATTATTAGAAGGAAACATGATCTCCAAAATGAGCTGAACAATCAAGCTTCCAAAACTCAGGAGCCAGATTAATCCGGAGACCACCTAACTAGAATCAGGATTCTATGTTTCCCTATTTTCACAATGCTTTGGGGTATGTTGACTTCATATCTCCTACCACAAGCTGGCTTCTCCTTATAGCAAGACACGTATGGTCACAGGCAGCTCCCAGTCTCAAACCACTGTTATGTCATCACACCAATAGAAATGTCTCCTCTCTTATAGCCCCCATGTGAATAATTCTAGGAAATAGTTTTCATTGTCCAATTTTGAATCAGAAGCAATCATGCTGGACAAGGAAGAGAGATAGGACAGATCTTTTCTCTTGAAATATATTTTAAATAAGCAATTCACAGAAGAGGAAGACACCACTCAAGAAGTGGTCATCACATCTAGAACACACTGGCAGTGCTCAACAATTAGTGCCATAATATATGCAATATTTTGAGAAATTCATGATCTTATTCAATTATTCAGACCCTGCTTAGTGGTCCTTGTTCTTAGTGTCTGTGCATTTATCATACCTAATTAGATTAAGTATCAATAGATATCTTTATTAATAAAGGACTATCAGTTCTCTGGGGTTTCCCTAGTGGCTCAGCCATAAAGAATCTCCTGCCAATGCAGGAGATGTGGGTTTGATTCTTGGGTCATGAAGATCCCCTGGAAAAGGAAATGGCAACCTACTGCAGTATTCTTGTCTGGAAAATCCAACGGACAGAGGAGTCTGGCAGGCTACAGTTCATGGGATCTCAAAGAGGCAGACATAATTTAGTGGCTGACCATGCACATATTAATATTCTATTAAAATAAAATAAAAAGTGTTAGGAATTTGGTATGGCTACCTTCACAGTGCAGGCCAAAGCCAAGTTTTCCTAATGGCACGGTCCAGTGCGCCCCAAATATCATCCAATAAATTGCAAGCACCTTCTCTTCACTTCCACCTATTTTACTGATTACACTGTCAAAGAACCAGTATTTCTTGTTCCTCCTAAAAGCTTTTGAAAATTTGTATCCGTCGTCCAACACAGAGTGAAAGGACAGCACTGGGACTTTTCTTCTATGGAAAAAGTTTTTCACTGCATGTTGAGAACAGCAGTCAGGGCTCCTGTAACTATCACTTCCTTTCAGTTTTTAAGAAGGTAGAATTTGGCTCCCTGGTAACTACCAATTCAGTTTAGTCTGAAGTTGAAAGCAGGATTCTAAAGTGATGATTCTAAATGTATGTGTTAGTTCATTCAGACAGTTATAACAAAATACCATAGATTGGGTGGTTTATATAAAAACATAAATTTAGTTCTGACAGCTCTGGAGGCTGAGAAATCCAAGATTAAGGTGTGGGCAGACTTGGTGATGGCTCAGTAGTAAAGAATCTGTGTGCAATGCAGAAGATTCAGGAGATGCAAATTTGACCCCTGGGTAGGGAAAACCCCCTGAGAGAGGAAATGGAGCCCACTCCAGCATTCTTGCCTGAGAAATCCCAAGGACAGAGAAGCCTGGTGGGCTACAGTCCAATGGGTTGCAAAGAGTCAAACACAACTGAGCTTTCGAACAATGTAATGCAAGACTTGGCGTCCAGTGAGAACCTACTTCCTGGTTTATTGTCTCTTCTTGTGTCTTCACGTGGTAGGGGGAAGGAGGATTCCTCTGGGATCTCTTTTATGATGGTGTTAATATTCCATCCATGAGGCCTCTGCCCTCATCAACTAACTCTCTCCCAAGGTAGGATGTTAATATATGAATTCAGGGAGGGAGGAGTCATTAGAAATGCATTTCTTTGTATTCTGCGTATATATATGAGTATTTATATATTTTCCCCAAGTCGCTGCATTAGTTGTATATATTTGAAGAATTTGATTTTTAATGCTTAAATTTCCATTTTCAAATGAATTATGTTATGCTTTTGATATTCATTAGGTATGATGTTCATTTTGTGAAACAGCAACATAAGTAAGTATAAGAAATACCAAGAGATTTACAACAAATTCTCAAAGGGCAATTTTAAAGTATAGTGTACATTTTTCCACAGTATTAAGTGAAATATTTTCTATTAAAATATTTTTTAACTTGAAAAGTAAATCAAATTGTGCAGAATTGGTTCAAAACACGAATTACTACATTTTTTAAGTGCTTTTTCC
This sequence comes from Bos javanicus, assembly GCF_032452875.1. NCBI lineage: Eukaryota > Metazoa > Chordata > Mammalia > Artiodactyla > Bovidae > Bos > Bos javanicus. The sequence goes on from NC_083873.1 coordinate 108,277,755, forward strand.
AGGTGTTTTTAAATCAAATTTTTATTTTAATCACTAATGCAACACATGTTCAATGGCAAGAATTGGAAAATATAAAAAGATACAAGAAAGATACGAATCCTACATGATTGTTTTTCTCCGATGCCACCAGGAAATGATGACAGCAACATTAAAAAATTATGTTTTTCTGAGTTTTACACAATCTGTATTTGCTCCTGCCTTTGTTCATCTGTGCTTCTTGCAATGATTTTGAAAGTACACATAATTTCATTAGTTTTATTTTAAATTGTGATTTAACAAATTATTTTAGATCAGATCAGATCAGTTGCTCAGTCGTGTCCGACTCTTCGCGACCCTATGAATCGCAGCATGCCAGGCCTCCCTGTCCATCACCAACTCCCGGAGTTCAGTGAGACTCACGTCCATCGAGTCAGTGATGCCATCCAGCCATCTCATCCTCTGTCATACCCTTCTCCTCCTGCCCCTAATCCCTCCCAGCATCAGAGTCTTTTCCAATGAGTCAGCTCTTCGTATGAGGTGGCCAAAGTACTGGAGTTTCAGCTTTAGCATCATTCCTTCCAAAGAATTTGAAAGTACACATAATTTCATTAGTTTTATTTTAAATTGTGATTTAACAAATTATTTTAGATACTATTTAATAAATTTACATTTTAATATAGTTATTTTAATCTTATTTTATGTTACATTACTATAATTTGCATTTACATTTATGAGCTAACCAATAAATAATATAAACAACTTCAATATACAACATCATTTCCTTTGAAATATTTTTTAGTTTTGCAATTTTGACTATTTTTTCAACTATTTCATGATTTCCTTCCTGAAATAAATCCATGAATTTATAGTCATTGGGCTTTCCTTATAGCTCAGACAGTAAAGAATCAGCCTACAATGCAGGAGACCCAGGTTCAATCCCTGGGCCAGGAAGATCTCGTAAAGGGAATGGCAACCTACTCCAGCATTCTTGCCTGCAGAATTCCATGAACACAGGAGCCTTGCAGGTTATAGTCTATGGGGTCTCAGAGAGTCATGATTGAGTGACTAATACACACACATAGTTAATTGGTCTTTGACAAAAGGGCCAAAGACAAGCAATGGGAAAGGATGGTAGCTTCAATGACGTGTGCTGATAAAACTGGTTTTTCACATGCAGAAGAATGAAATTGGAAATTTATCTTATTCCACATACTGCTACTGCCAAGTCACTTCAGTCATGTCCGACTCTGTGTGACCCCATAGACGGCAGTCCACCAGGCTCCTCCATCCCTGGTATTCTCCAGGCAAGAACACTGGAGTGGGTTGCCATTTCCTTCTCCAATGCATGAAAGTGAAAAGTGAAAGTGAAGTCGCTCAGTCGTGTCCGATTCTTAGCGACCCCATGGACTGCAGCCTACCATGCTTCTCCATCCATGGGATTTTCCAGGCAAGAGTACTGGAGTGGGGTGCCATTGCCATCTCCATTCCACATACAAAAGTCAAATCAAAATGGCCTATGGGTTTAAATGTAAGAGACCTAGAACCATAAAACTATTAGAAGAAAACATAGAAAAAAATTTCTTGATATTTCTCTGTGCAATGATTGTTTATATGACTCCAAAAGTACATGCAAGAAAAACAAAAATAGAAAAATGGAATTTCATCAAAATAAAAAGTTTTTCTTTTCCTTGACAGGAAATATTCAACAGAGGGAATTTTTAAAAAAGCAGTCAATGGAATAAGAGAGAATATTTGCAAACCAAACATTTGATAAGGGGCTAAGATCAAAAATTCACAAGGCACTCAAACAACTCAATACCAAGTAAACAAATGACCGTATTTAAAATGGGAAAAAGGATGTGAACAGACATTTCTCAAAAGAAGACACACAAATAGCCAACAGGTACATGGAAAGATGTTCAAGGAAATGAAAGTCAAACCCATAATATGCTATCACCTTAATACTGTTCAAACAGTTGTATATTTTTAAAAAGTTCATGCTAGCAAAGATGTGGAGAAAAGAAACATTGCTGGGAATATAAATTGGCTCAGTCACTATGGAAAACAATACGGGAGCTTCTTAAAAAATTAAAACTAGAACTACCATTCAATTCAACATCTCACTTCTGTGTTTGCATTCAAAGGAAATAAAATCATCATCTCTAAGATATATCCACTACCTGTACTATCACATTCATTACAGTATTATTTACAATATCCAAGATATGGAGATAGCCAAATGTTTATTGACAGATGAATGAATGAAGAAGATATGATGTTATTCAGCCATAAGAAAGAAGGACATCCTGCCACTTGTGACAGCATGGCTGAAACCAGAGGGCATTTTGCTAAGCAAAATAAAGTGGACAGAGGAAGACAAATACTGTGTGATTTCACTTATATATGAAATCTATATAAAAATAAAAAGTTGAAATAATAAAAACTGAGAGTAGTGGTTACCAGGGGTTAGGGATGAGAGTGAGGGAATCAGGAGGAAGTTGGTCTGGTTAAAGATTACAAATTTGCACTTACACAGGATGAATAAGTCTACAAATTCAATGCACAACCATAATGCCATAGTAATAACATATTATATATTTTAAAGTTGCAAACAGATTGCATCTAAAAAGTTATTATAGCAAGAAAAAAACCATAACTATGTGTGGCAATGTATGTTAACAAGACTTATGATCATTTTGTAATATATAAAAATACTGAATTGTTATGTTGTACACTTGAAACCAGTATAATGTCACATGTCAATTCTATATCAATTAAAAAGTGTGATATGTATGTGTGTGTTCATTCGTGTCCAACTCTTTACTATCCCATGGAATGTAGCCTTCCAGCCTCCTCTGTCCATGGGATTTTCCATGCAAAAATACTGGAGTGGGTTGCCATTTCCTACTCCAAAAAGTGTGATATTGGTATATAAAATGACAAATGTATCAATGTTACATTATCAGTTCAGTCACCCAGTCGTGTCCAACTCTTTGTGACCCCATGGACTGCAGCACACCAGGCTTTCCTGTCCATCACCAACTCCTGGAGTTTACTCCAACTCATGTCCATCTAGTCAATGATGCCATCCAACCATCTCATCCTCTATTGCCCCCTTCTCCTGCCTTCAATCTTTCCCAGCATCAGGTTCTTTTCCAACGAGTCAGATATTCTCATCAGGTGGCCGAAGTATTGGAGTTTCAGCTTCATCAGTCCTTCCAATGAATATTCAGGATTGATTTCCTTTAGGATGGACTGGTTGGATCTCCTTGCAGTCCAAGAGATTCTCAAGAATCTTCTCCAACACCACAGTTCAAAAGTATCAATTCTTCTGCATTCAGCTTTCTTTATGGTCAAACTAGGAAACCCAGAAATAGATCCACATATATGAATCATTTTGGGGTTTTTAACAACAAAAGTATGATTTATCTACTGACTGTACTCTGGGTCTGCATGTAGAATAAGAAGTGTCAAAGAAGATAGTATGAGAGACAAAATAGCATTAGTTGCCTCAGATAGCACAGCATGAGTACATATGAATATATAAGTTTGGAAACTGAAGAGGTTAAGTCAACTATCACCAGCCATCTGCAGTCTCCATATTCTTATATGTTAAAAATTTTCCCATGTTTAATACCTGGTTTGTTTTTAGTACATCACTCTGGTAAAGAATCTGCCTGCAATGTAGGAGACCTAGGTTCGATGTCTGTGTTGGGAAGATCCCCTAGAGAAGAGAATGGCTACCCACACCAGTATTCTTGCCTGGAAAATCCCATGGACAGTGGAGACTGGTGGGCTACAGTCTATGGGTTGCAAAGAGTCAGACATAACTGAGTGACTAATACTTCTACTTTCAGCACTAATACAACAGAGATGATAACTCCAAGAAAACCACTGAAACAAATACAATAGAGTCAGTGTGTGTGTGTTGGGGAAAGAGGTACTCCCCCAAGAGGTGGTTAATACTAGTGAGGGAAAAAACATTGAGACTAGTTTATATGGAGGAACGAAGAAATATGTTTTAACTAATGTGAGCACTAAGAGCAGCTGAATGGTAATTCGTTTATATAGGTAAATGTAAAGGATAAATTAAATAATATTGCAAAATTCCAAATAGAAATGTTACCAAGTAAGGGTTTTTGCTGCCATACATGCAGTTCTTAAATATGTCTTGCTGATCCAGGGTTCAAGTGAAATTTTAGTGGAAGTCATTCAGTCGTGTATGACTCTTTGTGATCCCATAGACTGTAGCCTGTGAGGCCCCAGGCTCCTCTGTCCATGGAATTCTCCAGGCAAGAATATTGGAGTGGGTTGCCAGTCCTTTCTCCAGGGGTCTTCCCAACCTAAGGATTGAACCCAGGTCCCCTTTATTGAGAAAGAATTGATGCTTTTGAACTGTGGTGTTGGAGAAGTCTCTTGAGAATCCCTTGAACTACAAGGAGATCAAACCAGTCCATCCTAAAGGAAATCAACTCTGAATATTCATTGGAAGGACTGATGCTGAAGCTGAAGCTCCAATACTTTGGCCACATGATGTAAGGAGCTGACTCATTGGAAAAGATTCTGATTCTGGGAAAGAGAGAAGGCAGGAGGAGAAGGGGTCGACAGAGGAGAAGATGGTTGGATGACATCACCAACACAGTGGACATTAGTTTGGGCAAGCTCCGGGAGATGGTGAAGGACAGGGAAGCCTGGCATATTGCAACTCATGGGCTTACAAAGTCAGACATGACTGAGCAACTGAACAACACCAGGGAAGCCCAAATTTAAGGGGTTGGAGGAATAAGCTTATTGGCTAGTCTCATATCAATTTATATATGGTAGTCTTCTTCTGGAAGCTGGATTTTCCTTATTGAAGGACTTCCTCACTTTGTAAAGGGCTCCCATAGCACCATCTCGATTCTTTGAGTTCTATGGACTGAAGAATTTTGGTTCTGGGGTTCTCCTGGAGACACGGGTTCCTGTATTACATGTGCGCAGTGTTGTCTCTGTAAAATAACTCCAGGTTTGATTAATCAGCAACCTGTTTTAAGTAAGAAGCAAAGCCAATTTAAGCTGGTCAATGTTTTCTACATTGTTTCAATAATATCCCTGAGAAGCACGTGTGAAAATATTACATTCCACTCTCATGAAACACTAGACTAAAAGTGTATCAGTTCAGCCACAAAGTGGAAGATCCCCTGGAGAAGGGAATGGCAACCCACTCCAGTATTCTTGCCTGGAGAATCCCATAGACAGAGGAAACTGGCGGGCTACAGTCCATCCGATCTCATAGAGTCAGACTTGACTGAGTGACCAACACAACATGGTCAGGCCGGCAGGCCTGATTTCAAAATGCTGGTCTCTGAGCTGATTTAATCTCCCTGTGATCTCTGTCCAGAGAGAGCCCTGGACATCATCCTCAGATTGGAACCTAGAAAGGATTATGCATCTCAAATGAGTATCAAGTTACTCAATGATCCATGGATTCTGTGCTTTTCTCTAAATAATATTATCACCCTAGATGTTAGGGATCTCCTATTACAAAGAAGATAGTGCTATACTCTTGTTGTCAGAACCAGTCTTAGACATGGACCAGAGAGGAATCTGCCTTCAGAATTCAGATTTGAGGGGACACAAGAAGAAGTTCCTACCTGAATCTCTTCCACCTCTTCAATGCTATTTGAATTTCTACCATCATGTTACTGGCTGTGGTCAGCCACCTTCTGGGCATATTGCTCTTTGTCAAAAGCAATCACAACCAAAGGAACCAACTTCTTTTTTTTTTTGCTTGGCACCATGATTTACTGATCACATATTAGTTGAAGACATGGAATGTCACTAAAGAAGAGAAAGGAGAGTACAGAAAAAGAAGGCAAGAGTAGGAAAAAGGAAGTTTAGGAGACAGAGTTGATGTTAGAAGTGGCCCTATAATTATAAGCTATGATTCCAGCATCTTCACCAAAAGACTAACCTTGTACAAGGTCACCTTTTCAATTTTTTTTTTTTTTGGTACAGGAAATGAGACGTATAATAACCACTCTGCTTATCTCTGAAGACACTACCTAAACAGCCCAATAGGAATCTTTCAAATGTAACATTTTACGGTGACCAGAATAGCTCTGGTCAAAGTGCAGTTTTCACTCCCCTGAGATTTTTCCCATATGAAAATAGACGAGAGAAGGAAAAGCAAACAGAGAATAAAAAGCATAAACGTTTGAAATACTAAAGCAGCTTAGATTAATAAGAACATATTGACCAGCCACCGTGCCTCTTCCTATAAGGTGGGTTGTGGAAATCAAGACAAGGGGATGCAATTCCTGCCTGCAAAACTCACTAAACACTTTATTGTGTTTGTAGCTAACATTTATCAAGGACTCACCCAGACAGAAACTATGCTAAATACTTTATCTACTGCAATCCTCCCAACTGCCTTAGGATATTGATAATATCTCCAAACATAATCAACTGTATAAAGAAATTTTTTTTAGTGGTTCCCAAATTTTAGTGTGGATAAAATCAGTTGGGAGGATTGCAGGAGATATGACAGGATATACTGTCATAAAAGTATAAGAGTCCCAAGGATCCTCATTCCGTATATCTTCAATCAGTTCAGTTCACTTCAGTTGCTCAGTCATGTCCAACTCTTTCGACTCCATGGACTGCAACATGCCAGGCCTCCCTGTCCATCACCAACTCCCACCAACTCAAACTCATGCCCATTGAGTCAGTGATGCCATCCAACCATCTCATCCTCTGTCATCCCCTTCTCCTCCTGCCCAGCATCAGGGTCTTTTCAAATGAGTCATCTCTTCACATCAGGTGGCCAAAGTATTGGAGCTTCAGCTTCAACATCAGTCCCTCCAATGAATATTCAGCACTGATTTCCTTTAGGATGGACTGGTTGGATCTCCTTGCAGTCCAAGGGACTCTCAAGAGTCTTCTCCAATACCACAGTTCAAAAGCATCGATTCTTCAGTGCTCAGCTTTCTTTATAGTCCAACTCTCACATTCATACATGACCACTGGAAAAACCATAGCTTTGACTAGACAGATCTTTGTAGGCAAAGTAACATCTCTGCTTTTTATATGCTGTCTAGGTTGGTCATAACTTTTCTTCCAAGAAGTAAGTCTTTTAATTTCATGGCTGCAATCACCATCTGCAATGATTTTGGAGCCCCAAAAATAAAATCTGCCATTGTTTCCACTGTTTCTCCATCTATTTGCCATGAAGTGATGGGACCAGATGCCATGATCTTCGTTTTCTGAATGTTGAGCTTTAAGCCAACTTTTTCACTCTCTTCTTCCATTTTCATCAAGAGGCTCTTTAGTTCTTCTTCACTTTGTGCCATATGGGTGGCGTCATCTGCATATCTTCAATAGAGTTTGAAATTTACATTTTTAGCAAAGTCTCCAAGTGTTCTGAAGCAGGTGGATTATGGACCACTAATACAGAAGCACTTCCATATGTTATTAAATATGAGATACCATGGACAGAGGAACTTAGTGGGCTACAGCCCATGGGATCACAGACAATCAGACACAACTGAGCAACTGAGAACACATGCCCGTACCAGGGGATACAGAGATCTTGAAGGCTAGTATCCTCTACTGAAAAAAGAAAATCCTATTGCAAGTACCACTTGAAACACTTGTGAAAATGTGTATTAATAGGACCCTGGGCTTATCCCTTAGAGGTTCTGATGCAATAATCTGAGGACGAGCTTAAGAATCTGTGTTCTGTTTGTTTGTTTGTCTTAGCCAGAAATTTTTGTCCCAAGAGATTCTTAAGGTTAGGAAAATTTGTGGTAGATTAAATGAATTGTCTGTGGTAAGCTAGTAATATCCTCTCAGAAGGAGAACTGAAACCCAGTTTTCCAGCTGCCAGGCCAGAGTTCTTTCAATGTTATTTTCTCCTTGGAAAAAAGTATCGATGGGATCAACCTAGGTTATTATATTGCCCCAATTTTTAGAAAGAAAAAGAACATGTGGAGTTCCTTTCAGCATCTATTTCAGGTGTCCTCAGCTCATTCTCAGGGATTCCCAAGTGGCTCAGTGGTAAAGAATCTGCCTGCCAATGCAGGAGATGCAGGTTCAATCCCTGGGTCGGGAAGATCCGCTGCAGAAGGATGTAACAACCCACTCCAGGATTCTTTCCTGGATAATCCCACAGAGAGAGGAGCCTGGTAGGCTACAATCCTCGGGGTTGCAAAAGAGTGGGACATTACTCAGTGACTGAGCATGCATGCGCACAGCTCGTTCTTGGAGCTGTGATCAGTGCGCACTGTTTAAACCATATCACAAAGCACTTCCAGCGTGGAAATTGTAGAACAGAATGGCTGCGTGTCAAGCCTGATGAAGGGTAAAAACAAATCTGTGGAAACTGTTGTCACAGTCACCAAAACTGCTTAGCCAGCTGTGGGAAGCAAACAAATCCACTGAAACATTAACTCAGGCAGAAGGTTCCAGCTCATTTAAAGCGGGCTCATTTGTTTTCCCATTACGGCTCAGCAGCGTCTACCTGGGCTGTGTTTGCAGGGTTCCGGCAGCGTCATGACAGAGCTGGGGAAGGCTGAAGGATTTATGACACACTGCCTTGATGACATATTTACCAAACCTGGTTTGAAGGATTCTAGGGGCAGGAGGCTGGGAGCTCGAAAAGGAGAGAGCAGCTGGAATTTGAGCTGGGTGGGAAAAATGATCAGCAGAAAGCTACTGATGACAGAAGTCTCTGCTGACGTGTGTGTTGAAGCAGTATCACCTCTGAGGGACAGGGGTTTCAGAGATTCTAACCCTGTGGGGTCCTCGGGTGTTTTCTACCTGTATAGCTATGAGGAAGTCACTTGACTTCTTTGAGCCTCAATTTCCACAATAGAACAAATAGGATTAATTCCCTTCTAACCCACAGAATTGGTGCAATATGTCACATGTAGAAATATAAGGCTGGTTCCCAGGTGGCATTACTGGTAAAGAGCCTGCCTTCCAATGCAAGAGACACAATAGATGCGGGTTCGATCCCTGGGTTGGGCAGATCCTCTGGAGGAGGGCACAGCAACCCACTCCAGTATTCTTGCCTGGAGAATCCCATGGACAGAGGAGCCTGGCAGGCTGCAGTCCATGGGTTCACAAAGAATCGGACATAACTGAAGTGACTTAGAACATTGTTATTGTTGTTCAGTAACAACAATATTGCTATTGTTGTTATTGTTCACTCAGTCGTGTCCAACTCTTTGCAACCCCATGAACTGCAGTACACCAGGCTTCGCTGTCCTTCACCATCTTCCAGAACTTGCTCAAACTCATGTCCATTGAGTTAGTGGTGCCATCCAACTATCTCATCCTCTGTCATCCCATTCTCCTCCTGCCTTCGATCTTTCCCAGCATCAGAGTCTTTTCCAATGAGTTGGCTCTTCGAATCAGGTGGCCAAAGTATTGGAGCTTCAACTTCAGTCCTTCCAATGAATATTCAAGGTTGATTTCCTTTAGGATTGACTGGTTTGACCTCCTTGCAGTCCAAGGGACTCTCAAGAGTCTTCTCCAACACCACAGTTCAAAAAGCATCAGTTCTTTAGTACTCAGCCTTCTTTATGGTCCAACTCTCACTTCCATACCTGAGTACTGGAAAAACCATAGCTTTGATTATATGGATCTTTGTTGGCAAAGTATTGTCTCTGCTTTTTAATATGCTGTCTAGGTTTATATAGCACATAGTTCATATATATAGCTATAAAGCACATTGTTCATATAACACATTGTTATATGATCTGGTATTAGAAATATTCATACATTCCAGAAGTTAAGACTAAACTATTGCTAAGAAATAATTTCCTTATTTCTGATTTTTTTTTTTTTGTTTCATCTGAAGGATAGGAAATCACATAGTACTAACATGGAAAGAGATTTTGTTTCTTGACTAATTTATATTTCTTGTCATAGAGATGGGAAAATATAAATTATTAAGCAAATACTATGCTGGAAGCTTATATAATGTTTTACATTCAATGTTCACAAAATCCTTGCAATTTAATGACTATTATTTCTACTTTATGGATGAAGAAACTGAGACTCAAAAAGCTTAAGTGCTTTGTCTGTAAATTACACAGAGCCAGAATTTGAGTGTTCAACAAATATATATATATATATATATATATGGAACAAATATGCCTAAAACTAGAATTCTATTTCTTACTCTGGTGCACATTTATACAATAGCCCTTAATTGTATCTACAGTGCTGTGCTTAGTGGATCAGGTCGTGTTCAACTCTCTGTGACCCCATGAATGTAGCCCATCAGTCTCCTCTGTCCATGGGGATTCTCCAGGCAAGAATACTGGAGTGGGTTGCCATGCCCTCCTCCAGGGGATAATTATATCTATTAGTGCTCATTTATTCATTCAGAAGGCTCCCCTTTAATAAGTTCTTTATTAGAAATATAAAGGTTTTGTTGATTTTTAGTTGCTAAGTCATGTCTGAGTCTTCACGACCCCATGGACTGTAGCCCACCAGGCTCCCCTGTCCATGGGATCTCCCAGGCAAAAATACTGGACTGGGTTGCCATTTCCTTCTCCAGGGGATCTTCCCAAATCAGAGACTGAATCCATGTCTCCTGCATTGGCAGGTGGATTATTTACCACTGAGCCATCAGGGAAGTACAAATGTAAAGGTAAATAAGATATAACTCCTTTTCCTAAGGGTGTGATAGTTAATAGAAGAGAGTGGATAATTACAAAAGTTGCTATGACACAAGCCTGAATGAACTGAGCAAATGGAACATTCCAGAAGGGAGACAGGAAAGGAATCTTGGGCAGACACATTTCATCTGGGTCTACAGGGATATTTAGAACTTGGTGATACAGGGATGGGACTAGGACCCCATGGACAGCCAGAACAATCTGAACAAGTAGCATTTAATGGAAGTTAGGGAGATGGGGTAGTTTAAAGAATCAGTGGGTCTTTAACTTTAGTGAGGTGGACAGGATAAACTCACAGGTTTCTGCATCCATTTGGTGGTCACAGCCTCTGTACAACACCCCCACAAGCCCTCCCCACAGTATGCTTACTGCAGGTATCCTCTCTTGCTAAGTGTTAAGGGGGGAGGGTAAAATGAACTTTCAAAGTCTTCACTCTGTAAGTATACATAGGTGGGCAGAGTACCATTTTATGATCTCAAGACATTCAGCAAAACATCTGGTTTCCCCTTCCAATTAGCACTCTCAAGATACCTGAGCTGTATTCTTACATGCCAGTAATCAGTGAGAGCTGAATCATTAAGAAAGCTGCACTACAAAGACACAAGGATTAGGATGGTGCTATAAGGGCTTCCCTGGTGACTCAAGTGGTAAAGAATTTGCCTGCAATGCAGGAGACCTGGCTTTGATGCCCTGGTCGGGAAGATCCCCTGGAGAAGGGAATGGCAACCCACCCCAGTATTCTTGCCTGGAGAATCCCATGGACAGAGGAGCCAGTGGGATACAGTCAATGGGGTCCCAAAAAGTTGTACACAACTGAACAACTAACACACACACACTGATATGGTGCTACAAATTTCATTTGTCCCGTCACCCTCATTTTATTATAACTGGGGTGTAGGAAAGGTGAAAACACAGTGAAGGCACTGATACCCTTGCAGAAGCCAAAATGCAAATTCATGTCTGGAAAAAATATTCATTTCCTGCCTTAGATTTTTGCAAACGTTAATGACAAGACTATCACATTATGCATGAATATGATTAGCATAATTCTGCCTAACGAATTAATTCCTTCTATGAAACTAAAAGTAGAAATGTTTCTCTTTCCTCTAAGCTTCTCTAATAGATGCAGTTTTGCTAACAGAAATTATTATTTTCTACATTATGATACATTTATTAGGTGGATTCTCAGCTTATGTATAGATGGGTGAATAGCGAATATACTTAATTGCTGTCTGTGCAAGTACGCAACTTCCATTTTAAGAACCAGAAAGACAAAAAAAATTTTTTTTTCAGTTTATTCTCAGGAAATTTATGGTCATATTAGGATGATTGGTTTCACTTAGATGCTTGATCCAAAGAAACTATTTTTTTCCTATGCCTTCCTGGATCTAAGAAAATGGACAACCTTTACTTTGCTTTTAAAAGTGCAAAACAGTACAAATATTTTGGAAAGCTGTCTGTCAGCAGGCATCAAGAAATGCTAATATGTTTAATCTTTTGACCCAGGAATTTCATCTCTGGAATGTGTCTTATGGAAATGATCCTAAATATGGAAATCATATTGTGTATACTTACTAGCATGTTATTTATAATAATTAAAAAAATTAGAAAACCTTAAAGGAGCAGCTAAATAAATTATGGTAGAGTGGAGGAGTATGCAGATATTTTAAGATGATATATACATATATATATATAACTATAAAATGTGTAATAACATGGAAAATTATAAAATTAAACCCTATAGAGCTTCAGTTAACATACCATGGTCACACAGCTAATTAGTTTTGAAACCAGATTCTGTGTCATTCCAAGTACCCAAGACCACTCTTAAGTCACCAGTTTGCCAGAAGGACTCACAGAGATGCAATAAGCTTTCATGATAACAATTGTAGTTTATTACAGCAAAAAGAAAGTGAAAGTGAAAGTCGCTCAGTTGTGTCAGACTGTGACACCATGGACTAAGCAGTCCAAGGAATTCTCTAGGCTATGATAATAGAATGGGTAGCCTTTCACTTCTCCAGGGGATCTTCCTAACCCAGGGATCAAACCCAGGTCTCCCACATTGCAGGTGGGTTCTTTACCAGCTGAGCCACAAGGGAAGCCCATTACAGCAAACTGGTAAAGGTTAAAGTCAGCAAAGGAAAATAGAGCAGAGTTCAGGAGAGTTCAGGCATAGTCAAACTTTCATTTGTCCTCTCCCCATGCAGTAGTACGATATTTAATTCTCCCTGCAGCCATGTGTGCCAATGTATATAGAGTATTGGCAACCATGGAGGCACATCTGAGCCCTGGTATCCAGTACTTCTGTTGTGGCCAGTCATGTAGGCATGGACTGACCTTAGTTTCTCAGTCTCTGATTCCTCCAGCTATGAAACTGACACAGCTTGGCCCAAGGCCTTCATCGTAAATAACTTGTTAGCATAAACTATCTGGAGTAGCTCAAACCTCAAGGAGTAAGAAGACACTCTTATCAGGAGGGATTTCCAAAGATAAGCCTGTGAAGGGCTAGTCTTTGCTTTGGAATGTGCAGAGTTTGAACATGCCAGATGTGGAGTTAACCCTTCTCTGTGGAAATGCCAATTAGAATTCAGAGCCTGAATGCTTAGCCATTATAAATTTTGCCAAGCGATAAACTGCAGTCAGTTGCCCAGTTTTGTGGGCTACCTGAACCATAGCTAAGTGATATGAAGTTGAAAAATAATGATCCTTGCCTACGGTAAGTGGACTGGCCAGCAAGCAGACTTTGCAAATCGTATGCAAAGATGAAAATATGTCCAATAGTGAGGGGAAAAGAATAAGAATTCCCTTTGAAGTGGAGAGTTGAAACAAGAGGTAAATCGTTGCCAAGTGAGAAAAGTTTATTTGGAGGCTTGTGGGGGAGGTAGAGGCATCATAGATTTCAGGAGTGAAAACTGATTTGGACATTTATTTTGGCCAACTGTGGTTGAATATATAACTATCTGAAAAACATTAATATAACAAAGTGGTTGGGGTTTGGCTGGAACAAAGAGTGAAAAAAGAAAGGCTAAAGGTAAAACTAGATGCGCAGAGGAGGGTCATTAAGGAGGCTTTGTGTTTTTAAGAAAGCTAATGCTGATCCTAAAAGACACTGGGAGTGACTGAACAATTTAGAGCCCTGGAGAAAGATGGTCAAATTTTTTCTTCTTTAAAACAAGTCTCACGGTAGAGTGGAGCTCAGGCTGGCTAAACCTAATGGGAGGTAGGCAGACCAGGTAGGTGGTAACTGAAAAAATCCCCATGGGGAGAAAAATGAATGTCTGCACTAAGAGAGTGGTTGTCACAGTAGAAACAAAGGATAAGATGGAGAGAGAGAGCAATGGAGGGATAGCGGGATAGAGGACTGTGGATGAAGGATTGCGTATGAAGGAGTGAGGAAGCCTTTTACTTCTTGACCTTGGGGACTACTTGTCTTGAGGACTACTATGTTGATGTTATTATCCAACTAGAATATTCTATTAGTCAACTAGAAAGGGAGCCATCAGTTCAGTTCAGTCAATCAGTTGTGTACGACTCTTTGCAACCCCATGAACTGCAGCATGCCAGGCCTCCCTGTCCATCACCAACTCCTGGAGCCTACCCAAACTCATGTCCATTGAGTCAGTGATGCCATCCAACCATCTCATCCTCTGTTGTCCCCTTTTCCTCTTGCCCTCAATCTTTCCCAGCATCAGAGTCTTTTCAAATGAGTCAGCTCTTCATATCAGGTAGCCAAAGTATTGGAGTTTCAGCTTAAACATCAGTCCTTCTAATGAACACCCAGGACTGATCTCTTTTAGGATGGACTGGTTGGCTCTCCCTGAAATCCAAGGGACTCTTAAGAGTCTTCTCCAACACCACAGTTCAAAAGCACTAATTCTTCAGCGCTCAGTTTTCTTTTTAGTCCAACTCTCACATCCATACATGACTACTGGAAAAACCATAGCCTTGACTAGATGGACCATTGTTGGCAAAGTAATCTCTCTGCTTTTTAATATGCTGTCTAGGTTGGTCATAACTTTCCTACCCATCTGGGGCTTGCAATTGAGATAATGCTGTATATTCAGCAAATCTGTTTATTTTCCTCCTAGTCCCATAGGAAGATTGTACAGTAGACCTACATGATTGACTTCCAGCTGATGAAACATGGGCAGAAATGAGGTCTGTCACTCCCAGGTCCAGCTCCTAATTTTCTCCCACAGGAACTTTTGTGTTCCTTCCTCTGTCAAGTGTAGACTTCAGGGCAGTTGTGAGCTACAGAACAGAAGTATCCTGGGACTGAAAGATGCTGCTGAAAGAAAAAGCACCATGCACACATTAGACTATTGTGGGGGTGAAGAATGTCCTCCACAATGTTATCCCAATGAGATCTGCTGTTGTTTCCAATTGAAGTTAGCCTGCTCTCACTAAATCAGAAATTGGGACCTCGAAATAGGGAGTTGTAAAAACAAAACCAACCAAACAGCAGAAACTAAACAAAACAAAGTAAATTTGATTTGAGTGTCACTTCTTTAGTGGACTGACAGGTGATAAGGAAGCAGTTGACTGGCAGATGAACAGGTTGGTCACCAGATCCAGATGGCTAGAGATCCAGGCTACACAGTAGCAAATCACTCGATCAAATTGTGATAACTGGGCAGCAGCTCGTGTTCCTCATGAGCTGAGAAAGAGTCTGTGAATGGTGTATATTAGTTGTTA
The DNA here is from genome assembly GCF_032452875.1 of Bos javanicus. Taxonomy (NCBI): domain Eukaryota; kingdom Metazoa; phylum Chordata; class Mammalia; order Artiodactyla; family Bovidae; genus Bos; species Bos javanicus. Next base: position 108,293,099 of record NC_083873.1, read on the forward strand.
TTGGGTGCCTTTGGCAAGAAGTAAATTAAAGGGGAAAATAGCTCAGGAAAGAATTGGCTGGTTGGCAAGCAGAAAATAAACAGAATGCCAAAGTCCAGAAATTCAGAGCTGTTCAGTGTTGGAAAAGCTAACTGTTCCAAGGTCCCAAGTGTAAAAGATGTAAGTTTAAGAAGCTTTGTGTGAAAGACCAGTACAGAGTCTCATCTGAATAAAAGGACTCAGCCCTGTGGCAAAGACCAGAATAAGGATGTAGCTTTCCCAGATATTGTTTCAGAATACCTCAAGATAGGAGTTACCCTTAAATAGAGAAAGAACGAGACCTCACAAAGAAGAAGCAAAGATATAAATCAAAATCATGGCTCAGGAAAGAACTTTGGGTATGGTAATGGACACACGAGGCTGACTAACAAGAAATAAATCAGAAGCTTGTGCAATTTGAAAGCTTTTAACGAAAGTGTTTTTCCAAAGAAAATACGAAACTGGAATAAAAATAATTGAAGAGAAAAAAAGACTTTGTTCAAGACTTGCAATTACCATATAATCACCAAACTTTCAAGAGCAGGAATGAAGCTGAAGATGCAGTATAGGAAGGAAATACCCTCCTTACCCTTTCAGATGTGGCCAACAGAGATTACATATTTGAGGAACCCCCTAAAAGGTGGGACCAGTCATCTCAGAGCATAATGGACAGGAAAGCTCCTACTTGAGGGCAAAATGGAAGCCCAAGTCAGAATTTCTCCCTTTCCTTAAGGTAGAAAACTTCCAAAACATCTATTCAGCAAGATTTGGACATGAGTTACTATGATCCAGGAGTTCCTTTTCTCTGTCCAAATGGAAATTTTATTGTAGCTTTATTCCATCAGTAGTATCTAGTCTGATGAAGAGGACTCTGTATTACCCATAGACTTGGGCTTTGAAACTGATGTAATTTCTAAATGGGGCTTTGAGTTGTCTTTCTTAGGAAGAAGATAAAGTGGATCCTAAGTATGGGGAGAAAGGGTCAAGACCCTGAAAACTCCATAATGATCTTCATGCTCCTTTCCTTTCTGTAACCAACATGAATTAAGAGGCCACTGGAAGCCTTGAAGCCTAACTGTGAAAGATAGCAGAGCTATAGCAAAGAGCCTGGATCCCTGAACACCTGTGTGGAGACCTGGCCCAGCCATGACTACACTGCACAGGGTGAGCAATTAACTTTCCAGGGCATGTATGTTGTAGCATCATTCTGACCAGTGTAAGACAAGGGTTATAAACTAAATTTTTTACATGGTGAGTTAGAGATGCCTATAAAACATTGAGACTGAAATATTCATAAGACAGTTGTATTTATTTGTGTATGTGTGTGTGTCTACAATCTAGGAAAAGTGTCTAAGGTGACTACTAACTCATTTCTACTTCCTCCATTGAGAGATGAAGTCTAATCCTTTTGTATTTGGATGGAACATAGTAACTCGATTGACCGATTAATGTGGCATGTGAAGCGAAGTCATAAAAAACTTTTCAGTTTTGTCTGGATGCTTGAAACACTGACTCCAAGAGCTCTGAGCGGTCCTATAAAAGGCCTAAATACTCTGCAACTGTCATGCTGAAGTAGCCATAGGTAGAGGCTATGACTGACAGCCTCAGCTAAACTTCCTAGCCCTCTCTACTAGGGTGCCAGACATGCCAGCCTTCTTATATCCTCCAGACCAGCTCGTCACCAGCTGAATACTGACTGACCACTGTCAATGAAAGTCTAACAGAAGCAGTGGGATGTGGGTTAACTGGCCCTCTGGGAAAAAATAAGAACGATTCTAGTGCTTCCTGGTTCTGTAATTTAAATATCTCCACTGTGGCTGGTTCCAAGATACTAAAGTGTTAGCCGTGGAGTTTACAAAATTCCTGAATATTTAGCAAATGGCTCTAGTGAACCAATGCAAGCCATTCATGGCACATTATAGAAGAATCCCTAGCTGAACCTTGTTTGGATTCTTGAGCCATAATATCATAAGATATACTACAACGTTTGTTGCTATAAGGCACTAAGTTTTGAGTCATTTTTATATAGTGATTGTTGCTGTTATTGTTGAGCAGCTAAGGTGTGTCAAACTCTTAGCAACCCTATGGACTGCAGCCCATTGGTAGCTAGTCATTGTCATTCAGTTGCTCAGTCATATCCAACTCTTTGTGGCCCCATGGACTGTGGTACACCAAGTTTCCCTATCCTTCACCATTTCCTGGAGCTTTCTCAAACTCATATCCATTGAGTCAGTGATGCCATCCAACCATCTTGTCCTCTGTCATCCCTTCTCCTCCTGCCTTCAGTCTTTACCAGCATCAGGGTCTTTTCCAATGAGTCAGCTCTTCACATCAGGTGGCCAAAGTATTGGAGCTTCAGCCACAGCATCAGTCCCTCCAATGAATATTCAGGACTGATTTTCTTTAGGATTGACTGGTTTGTTCTCCTTGCAGTCCAAGGGACTCTCAAGCGTCTTCTCCAACATCACAGTTCAAAGGCACCAATAGGGAGGTAGTAAGTAACCTTAAATCATGTGATTTGGATTCAAGTTGTTCAGCTGGCAAAGAATCCACCTGCCAAACAGAAGACACAAGAAGCAGGTTCAATCCCTGTGTCAGGGAGATAGTATCATTCAATGTACCGTCATACCTTTTATTTCAACACAAAGTTATGCAACTCCAGGAGATGATGGAGAACAGAAGAACATGGTGAGCTGCAGTCCATGGGATTGCAAAGAGTCAGACCCAAGTAAGTGACTCAACAAGAGGCATGCACACTCCTGCATAGGCCAACAGTTTGAACAACTATCCCAAAAAGGTTTTGAAAATTTCCCATTAGCTCTTTCAAAACAAGTTTGAGGAGTTCTTATCTATCATTTTCCCATCAAAATAATAACTAACTGTATTTTGGTTCACTTGAATTGGTTCATTTCATTCTTCCAACTCCATGAGGAAGATACCATATTTCTCCTGTTTTGCAGGACAAAAAAAAAAAAAAAAGAGGATTAAAGACTTGAATGGAGGCAAGAATATACAATGGATTAAAGACAATCTCTTTAACAAGTGGTGCTGGGAAATCTGGTCAACCACTTGTAAAAGAATGAAACTAGAACACTTTCTAACACCATACACAAAAATAAACTCAAAATGGATTAAAGATCTAAACGTAAGACCAGAAACTATAAAACTCCTAGAGGAGAACATAGGCAAAACACTCTCCGACATACATCACAGCAGGATCCTCTATGACCCACCTCCCAGAATATTGGAAATAAAAGCAAAAATAAACAAATGGGACCTAATTAAACTTAAAAGCTTCTGCACAACAAAGGAAACTATAAGCAAGGTGAAAAGACAGCCTTCAGAATGGGAGAAAATAATAGCAAATGAAGCAACTGACAAACAACTAATCTCAAAAATATACAAGCAACTCCTACAGCTCAATTCCAGAAAAATAAATGACCCAATCAAAAAATGGGCCAAAGAACTAAATAGACATTTCTCCAAAGAAGACATACAGATGGCTAACAAACACATGAAAAGATGCTCAACATCACTCGTTATCAGAGAAATGCAAATCAAAACCACTATGAGGTACCATTTCACGCCAGTCAGAATGGCTGTGACCCAAAAGTCTACAAGCAATAAATGCTGGAGAGGGTGTGGAGAAAAGGGAACCCTCTTACACTGTTGGTGGGAATGCAAACTAGTACAGCCACTATGGAGAACTGTGTGGAGATTCCTTAAAAAACTGGAAATAGAACTGCCTATGATCCAGCAATCCCACTGCTGGGCATACACACTGAGGAAACCAGAAAGGAAAGAGACACGTGTACCCCAATGTTCATTGCAGCACTGTTTATAATAGCCAGGACATGGAAGCAACCTAGATGTCCATCAACAGATGAATGGATAAGAAAGCTGTGGTACATATACACAATGGAGTATTACTCAGCCATTAAAAAGAATACATTTGAATCAGTTCTAATGAGGTGGATGAAACTGGAGCCTATTATACAGAGTGAAGTAAGCCAGAAAGAAAAACACCAATACAGTATACTAACGCATATATATGGAATTTAGAGAGATGGTAACAATAACCCTGTATACGAGACAGCAAAAGAGACACTGATGTATAGAACAGTCTTTTGGACTCTGTGGGAGAGGGAGAGGGTGGGAAGATTTGGGAGAATGGCATTGAAATATGTATAATATCATATATGAAATGAGTCGCCAGTCCAGGTTCGATGCACGATACTGGATGCTTGGGGCTGGTGCGCTGGGATGACCCAGAGGGATGGTATGGGGAGGGAGGAGGGAGGAGGGTTCAGGATGGGGAATACATGTATACCTGTGGCGGATTCATTTCGATATTTGTCAAAACCAATACAATATTGTAAAGTTTAAAAATAAAATAAAATTAAAAAAAAATAAAGACTTGAATATCTTGCCTAAAGTGACACAGTCAGTTGTGGACAGAAAATCAACTGAAATTGAGGTGAACCTGATTCCAACTGTACACACTTTATTGTTGTTTAGTCACTAAGTCACGTCCAATTCTTTTGCAGCTCCTCTGTCCATGGGATTTTCCAGGCAAGAATACTGGAGTGGGTTGCCATTTCATACTCCAGGGGATCTTCCAAGGCCAGGGGTTGAACCTACAGCTCCTGCCGCATCTCCTGCCTTGTGAGCAGATTCTTTATGGCTGAGCCACTGAGGAAGACTATACCCTTAACCACTATCTTAGACTGCCAGGAACTCCATATTTCTGAAGCAAAATAGGAAAAATTAACAATTTCAACCATTGAACCTCATTTTCCTCACCTGTAAAATGAGGGGAATCTGTAAATTATTATAAATATCCCAAGTCAGTGTGATATTGTGATTTATAATAAGCAAAAAAAATTGATCTTTGATCCTGTTCCTCACACAAAGCTCCTAAAATAGTCAGGGTTTCTTATAAGGGAGATAACAATACCTTTTATCAATGAGGTGATTTTTGGAAAGGCTTCAGCAATATGTGAATCGTGAACTTCCAGTTTTTCAAGCTGGTTTTAGAAAAGGTGGAGGAACCAGATACCAAATTGCCAACATCTGCTGGATTATCGAAAAAGCAAGAGAGTTCCAGAAAAACATCTATTTCTGCTTTATTGACTATGCCAAAGCCTTTGACTGTGTGGATCACAATAAACTGTGGAAAATTCTGAAAGAGATGGGAATACCAGACCACCTGACCTGCCTCTTGAGAAACCTGTATGCAGGTCAGGAAGCACCAGTTAGAACTGGACATGGAACAACAGACTGGTTCCAAATAGGAAAAGAAGTACGTCAAGGCTGTATTTTGTCACCCTGCTTATTTAACTTATATGCAGAGTACATCATGAGAAATGCTGGGCTGGAAGAAGCACAAGCTGGAATCAAGATGCCAGGAGAAATATCAATAACCTCAGATATGCAGATGACACAACCCTTATGGCAGAAAGTGAAGAGGAACTAAAAAAACCTCTTGATGAAGGTGAAAGAGGAGAGTGAAAAAGTTGGCTTAAAACTCAACATTCAGAAAATGAAGATCATGGCATCCGGTCCCATCACTTCATGGGAAATAGATGGGGAAACAGTGGAAACAGTGTCAAACTTTATTTTTTTGAGCTCCAAAATCTCTGCCGATGGTGATTGCAGGCATGAAATTAAAAGACGGTTACTCCTTGGAAGGAAAGTTATGACCAACCTAGATAGCATATTCAAAAGCAGAGACATTACTTTGCCAACAAAGGTTCGTCTAGTCAAGGCTATGGTTTCTCCTGTGGTCATGTATGGATGTGAGAGTTGGACTGTGAAGAAGGCTGAGTGCTGAAGAATTGATGCTTTTGAACTGTGGTGTTGGAGAAGACTCTTGAGAGTCCCTTGGACTGCAAGGAGATCCAACCAGTCCATTCTGAAGGAGATCAGCCCTGGGATTTCTTTGGAAGGAATGATGCTAAAGCTGAAACTTCAGTACTTTGGCCACCTCATGCGAAGAGTTGACTCATTGGAAAACACTCTGATGCTGGGAAGGATTGGGGGCAGGAGGAGAAGGGAACAACAGAGGATGAGATGGCTGGATGGCATCACTGACTCGATGGATGTGAGTCTGGGTGAACTCCGGGAGTTGGTGATGGACAGGAAGGCCTGGCGTGCTGCAATTCATGGAGTCGCAAAGAGTCGGTCGGACACAACTAAGCGACTGAACTGAACTCAACTGAACCTTGGAATGGGGATTGGTTGCCATGGAAACCAATTATGTGATTAAAGGATTGGAGTTTTCAGTAGCTTCTTCCCCCAGCCTCCAGGGGAAGGAGAGAAGCTGGAGGCAGAATCAATTGCTAATGGCCAATGATTTAATCAATCAGGATTGCATAATTAAAGCTTAATTAAAATCCAAAAGGATGAGGTTTAGAGAGCTTCTGGGTTGATGAACATGTGGTGGTGCTGCGGGATGCCCCTGGAGAGGATTTGGCAGCTTCCAGCTCTTTCCCCATACTTTGCCCTATATATCTCCTTCACCTGACAGTTCCTGAGTTGTATCCTTTTATTATAAATTGGTGATCTAGTAAGTAAAATATTTCTTTGAGTCCTGTGAGTCTTTCTGGCAAATTAATCAAACCTGGGAGGGGAGTTTTGGGAACATCCAGTTTATAGCCAATGGGTCAGAAGCACAGATAAAAACCTGGGCTAGAAACTAGCATGTGAAGTGGGGGTGGGGGCTGTCTTGCAGGACAGTGTTCTTAACCTGTGTTATCTGATGCTATTCAGGTAGTCAGTCTCAGAATTGTGCTGTATTATAGGACGCAAACTGGTATCTGGAGCTTTGATTGTTGGTGTGGGAACCACCCCACACACACTTTGAAATTGGTCTCAGAACAACAAAATAATCAGGTACTGTAAATGTCCACTTTTTTCAAGAACAATAGCTTGCAGTCAGATACTGTGAAGTCTTCTTTAACTTTTTGCTCACTCCCTCATCCCAGCTCCCTTTGGCAGTAGCTGTCATCCCTTCTGGGAGTGACTTGCTGATATCCCTACTGGAGACATTTAGCTTTTGAATATACTTAAAGATGCTTCATTTCCCTTGTTGTCTTTGTCTGCACATTCTTAATTATCACCTGAGTCCCAGCTGGTCTCTGCGAATCAATGGAGGACTTGCAAAAGCATTTTCTAGACCCAAAGGACCAGTAGATCTACGATCTGTTTGTTTAGCTGTGTTGTTTCTTTTCCTCCAAGTTTCATCTCACCGGACAGATAGTGGTATTTCAATTGATCTTGGTCATTTAGACTGATTTTCCACTTCCATAGGATATAGTATTGCTGCAAAACATTTGTATTTTCTTGGCCATTCATTTAATCAATATATCTTCACTGCATCCTATAGCAGAGCCCTGAAAGTAAGGAAAACTACGATGACTCAGTTATAATCTCCACCTTTAGATACCTACAACCCTGTTGGAGAGGGAGAAAGGCCAGGAAAGAGAGAATTACAATGTGGTGTGATAAAGGCAATGAGAAATCTCTGGAAAGGCATTGTGGGCTCACAGAGAAGGAAGATCTCATCCAAAGATTGGGGGTTGATCTGAGAAGGCTGCTGTAACAATGTGTCTGAATCGAATAGCAGAGCATGGTTTAAGTTGACAGGTGAAGGAGGAGGGCAGTCAGATACTGTGGAGGGCACTGTAAAAAGAGCATGGACACTTTCAGTCACTCCTCATGCATTTAACAGATATTGATTGTGCCAGTACATATTATACTGCGCCATAGAGTATACCAGGTACCCAGAATATGGCTTTGAATAAGAAAAACCAGATCCTTCCACCCCACAAAGATCTTACTGTCAGGTGGTCCCAACACTTGACCACTTGTCAGTAAGAGCTTGGAAGGGTAGGATATGACAAGCACCAGTCATGGTCAGAAAAAAGAGCAGAGTGGGAATGTGGTCATGAGCTGAGGTGGGGCTCGAGGTGCTACCAAGTAAGAAGCAAGAAGAGATGAAAATGAAGCCTCACACGAGGCCAGAGCCCAGTCAGGTCATGGAGACAGCTCAGGTATTTGTTTTAGAAAGGTCTCCCTGCCAAAGCTGGGAAAATCTGGAGGCAAAGAAGACCAACCGCTTTGTTTTCATTTATCTCAACAAATACTTAAACAAAAACAGAAGATGCAAAGGTAAGAGGGATCCATGTCCTGTGTCCTCCTGAGCAAGCTTCTCAGCAGGAGAGAAATTTACACACCAAGCTCAATTCTGGCTCAATTTCAATTTCTTCTCATAGAAACAGACATGATGATGCCCTTCGCCCCTCCTCCCCCATTCAGGAGAAGAAACTAGTCCTGACTGAGGAAGTGAAGCTAAAGTGGAATTGACATTAGCTAAATTCCCAGTTCTGGGTAACACTTCCTGCAGCAGAAGAAACACTCATCTACTTGGGGGGACGGGGGAAGAAAATGGAACAGGGGATGACTTCATGGTTGAAATGATTGCAAAAATAACCTGATTCAAAATAAAGAACTCGTGACCCACACATGTCATCAGACAATGAATGACAGTCACCATGCAGAAATGGACAACGATGGTTTAGCACACACGTTTCCATCACAGGGACCTCTGAAATCCATTACAACAGTCATCTGATTCTGCAGTGGGGATTGAGGATTGTCTCTTGGGGCAAAGAGATTGTCCTTGTCTCTCTACAACAAAATGGTATTTTTGGAGGGAGGGAAGATCACCAAGGGGCTAATTAAAAAGAGTTATCAAGCACCGGGCAAGAGTCCAAAAGCTGAGCAGTCAGAATTTGGGAAGAGGCTTTCAGGCAATCTCTTCATCAACAGAAATAGAAGGCCCGATGACCTAAGGCTGGAGAGTCAGGTTCTTAAAGGAACAAACCACCGAGGACTGTAGAGCGCCCCCTGTCTACAGAAAAGGGCACCTCGCTACATAAAACCAGATGACCACGCTTAGTAATGTCTCCGAGAGTCAACTAAGGTGCTTCAAAAAAGAATCTAGTTTTAAATTAGATCAGAACAGCAAGAAACTGTCCTAAGCGCAATAGATGTTCCCATGCTTTATTTCCATAAATACTTATGTCTTACATGGGCAACTAATACAAATATGGAGCCGAGTATTTAGTCTCAGGAAAATGTTCATTAAATGGAGAGAATTGGTTCTTGTATTTAATTCTGATTCATTGAGTAGATAATATAGGTTGTCTGGACAGAGAGGTAAGAAAACAAACAAACACAGGTCTTCTCCGAAGAAGACTTCGCCTTTGGGAGGGAATTGCAAGCCCAGCAGGTGTTGTATTGTGACGTGGTGGGGTGAGATGCAGAGGCAGGCGGTGTTAGGAGAGCTGAGGAAGGAGCTCTCAGGAAGGCCCCTGAAAGGGGGTGAGACTGCATATAAATGTTAACAGAAGAGATAGGAAAGAAGGGATAAGAAAGGGTAGATAGGGATGGACACACATACACTATCGATGACAAAGGTCCATCTAGTCAGAACTATGTTTTTTCCAGTAGTCGTGTATGGATGAGAATAAAGAAGGCTGAGCACCAAAAAACTGATGCTTTTGAACTGTGATATTGGAGAAGACTTCTAAGAGTCCCTTAGACAGCAAGGAGATAAAACCAGTCCATCCTAAAGAAAATCAACCCTGAATATTCACTGGAAGGACCAGTGTTGAAGCTGAAACTCCAATACTCTGGCCACCTGATGCAAGGAGCCGACTCATTGGAAGGCAATGCTAGGAAAGATGGAAGGCAAAAGGAGAAGAATGTGGCAGAGGATGAGATGGTTGGATGGCATGACCAACTCAATAAACATGAGTTTGAGCAAACTCCAGGAGACAGTGAAGGACAGAGAAGCCTGGCATGCTGCAGTCCAACTGAACAACAGGAACAATTTTTGACTTAGAAGAGTTATTCCCAAATAACCTTTATTAGAAGGGGAATGAGGGGAGTTTGACCCCACACCTCCAAACCCCCATGCCCACTCACCTGTCCTGACCCAGCAGGGCCATGAGAGGGTGTGGCGACTTGCTTGCAGTTCTTCCATGCCTTGTGATCTTGGATGCCTTGTTTTCCTTTGAGTCTCGGCTTCCTTATCTGGAAAACAGGGACAAAATGGCATTTTCCTAATACCAGCCACAGCATAAGCACTGGATAAAGAAAGGAAAAAAATATACGAATGGATAGATGAGAATGGAAGTGAAATCAGATATGTTTGGTGCCTGATATTAGTAAGTGTCAAATATTAATATATGCTAACTTCACTCTTATCTTTTCCCCATATATTTGTGTAACACCACTCAGAACGTCACCTTAAAAAATTTAAAAAGCAAAACAATAAAAAAAAAGAAGCAAAACAAACAACAGCAAAGCTCCTTCTGATACCTACAGGCACAACTAACATTTTCCTCTCCTGGGCTCCCACAGCAATTAATAAACACCTCAATTATAATACTGATCACATTGGATAATAATCATTTTTAATACTCCTGTTTTCCACTCAAGAAGGGATTTTTTTCTAGAGATACTGTTTTATTTAGGTTTGCATTTCTAATGCTAAGCACTAGAGATACATAATTTTCAATTGCAAGAAAATATACTATCTGTACTCATAGATTACCTTAATGATCCCCATAAAAGAGTGCTATATTTCAGACACTTTATTTTGATAACTTGAGGCAGCCGAGTGAAATTGTGCAATTTGCCCAAAGTCTTCCAATGCGCTCATAGTAGAGCTGGGACTAAATCTATGCCCCTTGAGTATAAATAGCATGTACCTTTCTATGCAGCATCTTTAAAAATATACATGTATATTTACTTATTTTGGCCATGCTGGGTCTTCATTGCTGCACAGGCTTTCCTCTAGCTTTAAGGAGTAGCGGCTACTCTGTAGTTGTGGTGCACGGACTTACTGCAGGGGCCTCGCTTCTTATGCGGCACAGGCTCTAGGGCGTGCAGGCTTCAGCAAAAGCAGCAGGCTTCAGCAAAAACTTCAGCTTCAGTGGTTGTGACTCCCAGGCTCTAGAGCACAGGCTCAGTAGCTGTGGTCCACGGGCTTAGTTGTCACATAGCACGTGAGCTCTTCCTAGATCAGTTATTGAACCCATGTCTCCTGCATTGGCAGGTGGAAGCTTTGACCACTGAGCCACTAGGGAAGCCCCTCGATGCAGCATCTTGAGAAATAAGAACATGAAATAAAGATGGGATCAGATAGACACAGCATAGGTCTCTGGGTGCAGGGCGGGAGGAAGGATAGTGAAGACTCTGCCCGACTCATTATCCTTGCAAACAGAAAAAGTAGGTGCACAGCACAGAATTACCTTCATGACTCATATAAATAAATAGCCAAAGAATCAACATGTGCATTTTTTAGTTTTAGTTCATTTGCTCAGTCGTGTCCGACTCCTTTTGACCCCATGTATTACAAGATACTTATCAATTCCCTGGTAACAGTTCTCTCTGGAGAGAGAAAGAAGGAAATAAGACTGTTGGTGGGGATTTTAGCTATCTGTAATTTTTTTTAAAGAGCTGAAATAATATGATGGAATGATAGCATTTGTTAGATGAAGGTGGTGAGTACACAGGTGTTGTTGTGTGCCATACTTTTCTAAATGTTTAAAATATTTCAAATTTTTTTTTTTTTAATGAGGTGAGGCTCTCCTCCCTTTCCTCCTTAGCCCACAGGTATCCGAAGGCCTTCCCAGCTCACAAAACAGAAAGGTAGATGGAGCTGATTGTCAACCTGAATCTCAGGGCAAGGAAATGGAAGAGGCAGAACAGAGTCTGCCAGGCACAGAAGTTCAGGGGCCGGGGCTTTCAGGGAGGGAGTTTCCAAGAGATTAAGAGAAGGTCCCCTGTTGGGACCTCAACCCAAGGGTGAGGATAAAGACAGCTGTAACTTAGGACTAGATCCACTCATTTTATCTTCTGCAGTTTCCCGGAGGAGCAAGGTTCACTCTCCTTCCTGTCAGTCAGGGACCAATCTTAATATTGAAGTGTCCTCCAGAAAAAGAATTTGAAACTTTGTTTTGCTTTGTGAAAGCCTGATAATTCTCCGGTAAATATCCCTGGAGTAAGAAAATTAAAAATGTCTCCATTTCCGTTGCCTTATAATAATGATAATGATGGTAATATTAATAATATTAATAACAATAATTTTGCTGATGATGAATTATTTCCTAAGCATTAGAAAGCAACAAAAATGAAATCATACAGCACAGATCTCATAACATTTAGCAGCTATCTATGTTGTGATCACACTAGATAAATATACATTTTTATACATTCAGAATGGACATTTTCTCCCCTTTCAGAGAAATGTTTGCTATTGACTCAATTGTGCCATCTGGTGGTCTTAAGTCATAAATTGCCTGAACTGGATTTTTTTTTTTTTTTTTAATCTTAGGTGAGGCTGTGATTCTGCTAAAGAATATGTTTACACAAAATTACTAATTTTATTGAGAAATTCCTTTACTGTGTGTCTGTCTGATGATTTTTTAGGTACTTTCATTCTTTCATACATTTAATTTTCTCAACGACCCAATGAAATATCCCTTCACTTTCTCTTTTGGGGGAGTGGGAAACAGGTTGAGAGAGGACAGAAATCCTGCAAAAATTCTGACAGCTGGTCTTATGGAGGTGAGATTTAGACTCAGAACTTAGGACTCTGCAGCCTCTTCTCTTCCAGTTGTACATCATAGTCTCAATAATACCTGGTTATTATCTCACAATAAAATAAATCATTAAATTGCCCTTTCTGAAAATGAGATAGATACTAAAAGTTAGTGTATTCACTCACTCATTCATTTATAACCCATACATTTGGCATCAACCACACACTGCTGGAACACGTTAATAGATCATGTCACATTGGAGATAAAAAGCTAATCACATGGTGTCAGTTATTCAGCATCTAACAGCCTCGTAAGGATGACCATATACAGAAATAAAACATTCTAAGAAGAGGGAAAGAGATAGTTATGGCCACTGAGGAAAATTCACAATATAGAAACAATCCTTTGAAAATAATTGAACAGTGAATTTAAATTATCTATGCAGCAGGCTCAGTTCTCTAATGAGATGTGTGGAATACTGGCAAGCTATGCAGATGTGTCCCTTACCCAAACAATTAGGGCATCTGAATCTGCTTTGTTGCAAAGCTGTATTAGTCGGGTTAATTAATGTCAACTCATGCAACAGAGAAGCTCTGAATCTTCCTTAGTGGCACAAAGGGTAAAGAATCTGCCTGCAATGCAGGACACACAGCTTCGATCCCTGGGTTGGGAAGATCCCCTGGAGAAGAGAATGGCAATCCACTCCAGCATTCTTGCCTGGAGAATCTCATGGACAGAGGAGCCTGGCAGGCTACAGTCCATGGGGTCACAAAGAGTCAGACCCGACTGAGTGACTAACCTTATACATTAAAAGTTGATTTTTCACTTGTATCATAGTTGAATCTTGGTTCAACCATTGTCGCTTGTATTTCTTTCCATCTGAAATATCCATCAGAAAAGCATGATCCTCCAGTTTGCTTCAGCAGGAGGAGAAAGGAATGGAAGTGGCATAACAGACGGAATGGTCATTTCTATTCTCAGTCCATTGGCCAAAAATGGTCACGTGACCCAAAGTAACTGCAAGGCATGCTGGGAATCAGAGGAGCACGTGGAGATGCAGGGAGCTTAGTTATCTGTGCACCAGAGGCATGGTCACATGACCCAAAGTAACTGCAAGGCATGCTGGGAATCAGAGGAGCACGTGGAGATGCAGGGAGCTTAGTTATCTGGGCACCAGAGGCATGGTCACATGACCCAAAGTAACTGCAAGGCATGCCGGGAATCAGAGGAGCATGTGGAGATGCAGGGAGCTTAGTTATCTGTGCACCAGAGGCCCAAAGCCACACAAGTGATGGTTGGCCTATGAATTTGTATGAATAGGGGAAAATGGAAAAAGAAATGACTTACTGGAAGGCATTTGTGAGACAAGTAATTCTCTGAAAATATTAGCAAAATGATTTTAAAAGTCAACAAATTGGGAAAAAATGGAGTAATAACTCACTAGGGAAAACTAGTTGTAGGAGCAAGTTTTCCATTTGTATTAATTCTTCCTTTGATGCTCCATATTCTTCTGTGCCCATTGGCAGAAGAAAGATGTAACACAAGGCACTATTACACAGTAACTTCCTTTTGGTTATTTTAAAAGCCATGTATGTTACTTTATTCAGTGGTTTCTTCACTATGTTTTATCCGTTTGTGATTTTCGTTATAACAGTGTTCACTGGTATGTCACAATTGAGTCTAGTGGTTTGTGGTTATATGTCAGTGGTAAGATGGATTTTATTTATCACTCTCTCATGCTTGCTGAGATCAGAGAGATATTTTGCTCATCATAATGTCAAAATAATAATGTCAGAGTTTATCAGCAGTGTAATAATCTGATTCTTTAATTTTACAAGTGATTGCTTGTAAAGCCATGTAGCTGGTCTTGACTTCATTTTCTACTCAGCACTCGTGAATCTGAAATCCTCTGTAGTCTAAACCAGAAGGAAAATAGATGACATTAAATGACAGTCAAGCTTATGACAAAGAGAGAGAGAATCCCAGCTAGAAAAGGATCATGGAGTCCAAGGGACAACGTGACTGAGAGGGAGAGATGGACTCTGGGGGAGAGTGTTTCTGAGCATCCAGGAAAAGATGACCTGTCGTGCAACCCCAAAAGTTGCAATCAAAGCCCACCATGCCTCATGCTGGCATTCTTCTGGACCCCAGCTGGTCACGTTGTTTGTTTGCTTGCATTTAAATTTTATTGTTGATAATGGTACTTCCCAGCAGCTGCCTAAGCTTCCCTGCCTCTTCAAGATGCCATCACAAGAGCCTTACAGAAATAGCGTGGAGTGACAGCAACCCAATGACATTGTGGTATGTTGCGCCTGTGCTTTCAAGATCTAAACATGCTTCCCCGTGTGGAGGCCTCCCACAGCACTTTAAGGTAAGAGAAATAGGCCTCACTGATTTCACAGGCACTGAAGATTAACGTGAAGCAGGGTGTTGAAAGCAGCATGACTAGCTGAACCAGTCAAGGAATCTGAGTCAACTGACACCCTCTTTTCATGCTGGCTTACCTGCGGTTTTAAAATATGCACAAGAGAACACTAACTCTTAAATCTCCCAGTGGAAGAAGTTCAGGCGCTATTTCAGAGCATCTGTCTCCACCTTTGAAACCTTTTGATGATTAATGGGAGACACCAGAGTAGATTTGTTAGTCAACTTTTATTATATGCTTGGTAAAACATCACAAATCTATTATACTTAATCAGCATAAATATTGGATCATGGTGTACAAATATCCTATAACGTGAAATATAGGTATTTTACAGGTATGTGAAAATGTGAGTGAAACACATGAAAACACAAAATTACAAGGTTACCTTGGGCACACCTGTGAACTATAGTATGCATAAGGAAATGATAGGAAGAAAATAAACTTCAACACTCATTACGATCGTTTTAAAATTGTGGGAGTGAGAATAATTTTTCTTTTTTTCTTTTCTTCTCCAAAGGGCAGTGCTACTATGGCTTTATAGCCTTTAGAATAACTTGTAGGAGAACATCATTGCTATTATTAATAAGTAATATATAATTTGATATGATTTTATGTTAATACATACTATGATATAGATATTATTATTGTTGTTGTTAGTAAACTGGGAAGCACCCAGTTCTCCTTTGTGACTGATTATAAGTATGAAAGCACTGATAATTTTGCTGTTATTGTTGACTGTGACTTGAAGCACTCAATCAGAATGTTGGTTTTATTAAACTCATTTTATATATATATATATAATGGCACCGCACTCCAGTACTCTTGCCTGGAAAATCCCATGGACGGAGGAGCCTGGTAGGCTGCAGTCCATGAGGTCACTAAGAGTCGGACATGACTGAGCAACTTCACTTTCAGTTTTCACTTTCATGCATTGGAGAAGGATATGGCAACCCACTCCAGTGTTCTTGCCTAGAGAATCCCAGGGATGGAGGAGCCTGGTGGGCTGCTGTCTATAGGGTTGCACAGAGTCGGACAAGACTGAAGTGACTTAGCATATACCTATACATATATATATACACATACACACATACCAGGCTTCCCTGATAACTCTGTGGTAAAGAATCTGCCTGCCAATGCAGGAGATGCAGGTTCGATCCCAGGTCAGAAGAGCTCCTGGAGAAAGAAACGGCAACCCACTCCAGTATTCTTGCCTGGAGAATCCCATGGGCAGAAGAGCCTGGCAGGCTACAGTCCAGGGAGTCACAAAGAGTCATATATATATAATAGTTTATATATATATATATATATAAATAATTGGGCTTACT
Source organism: Bos javanicus (assembly GCF_032452875.1). Taxonomy (NCBI): domain Eukaryota; kingdom Metazoa; phylum Chordata; class Mammalia; order Artiodactyla; family Bovidae; genus Bos; species Bos javanicus. Next base: position 108,309,484 of record NC_083873.1, read on the forward strand.
TGATAGCTCAGTTGTTAAAGAATCTACCTGCAATGCAGGAGACTCCAGAGACCCTGGTTCTATTCCTGGGTCAGGAAGATCCCCTGAAGAAGGGATAGGCTACCCACTCCAGTATTTTTGGGCTTCCCTTGTGGCTCAGCTGTAAAGAATCCACCTGCAATGCAGGAGACCTGGGTTGGGAAGATCCCCTGGAGAAGGGAAAGGCTACCCACTCCAGTTTTCTGGCCTGGAGAATTCCACGGACTGTACAGTCCACGAGGTCACAAAGAGTCGGACACGACTGAGCGACTTTCACTATATATATAATTATATATATATAATTTGTTGTTGTTTAGTTGCTGAGTCATGTCTGAATTTTTTGCAACCCCATTTACTGTAGCCCAGCAGGCTCCTCTGTCCATGGGATTCTCCAGGCAAGAATACTGGAGTGGTTGCCCTTTCCTCTTCCAGGGGATCTTCCCAACCCAGGGATTGAACCAGTGTCTCTTACGTCTCCTGCACTGGCAGGCAGGCTCTTTATCACTAGCGCCATCTGGGAAGAATATATCTTCAAATTTTACAATTTGAATTTAGATAAAACTTCCTCAATATGGCACTGAGACATTTTCCTAGCTTCTCCAAACCTTTTACTTAGAATCCGAAAGATAGGGTACAAATATGAAAATTCAGAAAAGCAGGCATCATCCATCCTGCCAGGGCCCTCGTTCCCCTTCCTCCAGCAGTTCCCCCCTCCCCCCGACCAGAGAAGCTGGGGAGCAAAGACGTTTGGGATAATCTCATTAGTTCCAAGCAGCGTTCAGCAAAATGCTAACAGGGCAAGCCAGGAAGCAGAGCTCGGAAGGTAATGAAATGCTCATTAAGTCTCTGCACCCAGGACGCCTCCTGGTTTTGCTGATTTGGGTGATGTATTTGTATACCCAATCCAGAAATAGTGAGTCAGGCGACACCAGGTGGGGAAATTGCCAGAATCACTTCCAGAAGAATTCCTCTAGGTTTGGGGTTTGGGTGGGATGTGGTGGGGGGGCAAGGAGGTCTGCTGTATTCAGAAGAGCATCCTGCTCCCCGGAGTGCCACACATGGAGATCCGAAACCACAGAAATCGCAAAAACCCAGGTGCTTCACAGTCTTCACATTCATTTTTGTCAGAAAGAAAGTGAAGAGGAAGGGAGGAAAGGACAGAAATGAGTGAGGAAATTCCTAAAGCTGAAGTGTCAGAATTTTTCAGCAATATTTCAAGATACCTTACTTACGTGTGTTATCTCTAGACTATCCCAGCCTGGGAATTGGCACGGTGCTTCCTGACACCATGCTGATGACTTTTATTAACTAGAAAGCAGACGAACAGATCACAGTGTGACTATTCAGAGGGTAAAATAAGAGACAGCAGTCATTTGTTAACTAAGCAGATTTTAAGCTTGAAAGTGTTAACCCAGGTCTGGCTGCTCACTACTCAAAAAGCCAATAAAGAGGCCAGGTCGATGGAAAGGAAAATGTGCTTTATTTTAGATGCCCACAACCGGAGAGGGGGTGAGGAGGATGGACTCCTGTCCAAAGGCTGATTCCCCTCAATGACAACCAGGAGGCAAGAGCTTTTACAGACAGGAGGAGGGAGGGAGCCGCATGCAAAATCAGCACCGTCAGCTCTGATAGTCTTCTTGAAATTGGTCATCAGTGATCTGACCAGTGTCATCTTTATTATTTTAAATACAGTTAATCTGTGCAGTTCCAGGGTTGGCTTGTTCCCACTTCTTTGAGGCCAATTCTCAGAACTGTGGCACCTTATATCATGACTACAGTCTGGTTATGACGTAGTTAACTTCTCCACCTGGTGAGGATTTTAGTATCCATAAGACAGCTCACAGGACATGGCTCAGAATATTATCTATAGTCTTTGAAGAGGAACTAATGATGCTTGACTATGCTTGCTGACTAAATTATTATTATTTGATCTGTTGTATTGTTTTCCTTTGTTTCTGTATTTTTTTTCCCTTCTTTGATTGGATTTATTCTTTGACTAAAGTTTTCCACAGACGAAAGGTACGTTGAGGACATGAGAGGCGAAGAAAGACCATCCTCTGTTTCAAAAGGAGGGTCCTGCTCGGCTTCAAAAGAAGACACAGATCCTTGTCTCCTGATTTATTTGTAATTGCAGAATGTCTACATTGGCTGATTGGTCAATCGACTGATTAATTTGTTCATGCATTCAAGAGGGAAAGCGCCAAGTTTTTGCCAGATCTGAGAGTACTGCTACTGAAGTGTGGTCCGTGAACCAGCACCTGGGAGTTTGCTCAGTTCAGTTCAGTCCTCAGTCGTGTCCAGCTCTTTGCGACTCCATGGACTGAAGCATGCCAGTCTTCCCTGTCCATCACCAACTCCCGGAGTTTAGTCAAACTCATGTCCATCGTGTCAGTGATGTCATCCAGCCATCTCATCCTCTCTTGTCCCCTTCTCCTCCTGCCTTCAATCTTTCCCAGCATCAGGGTCTTTTTAAATGAGTCGGTTCTTCGCAACAGGTGGCAAAATATTAGAGTTTCAGCTTCAGCATAAGTCCTTTCAATGAATATTCAGGATTGATTCCCTCTAGGATGGACTGGTTGGATTTCCTCGCTGTCCAAAGGACTCTCAAGAGTCTTGTTCAACACCACAGTTCAAAAGCATCAATTCTTCGGCACTCAGCTTTCTTTATAGTCCAACTCTCACATCCATACATGACTACTGGAAAAACCATAGCTTTGACTAGACAGACTTTTGTTGGTAAAGTAATGTCTCTGCTTTTTAATATGCTGTCTAGGTTGGTCATAGCTTTCTTCCAAGGAGCAAGCATCTTTTAATTTCATGGCTGCAGTCACCATCTGCAGTGATTTTGGAGACCAAGAAAATAAGGTCTCTCACTGCTTCCATTGTTTGTTGGAACAGCACAATGCAAGCCCCATTCCAGACCTAATGTGCAGAAGCCTGCATTTTAGCAAAATGTCCAGGCTTTTGCACACACATCAAACTTTGAGAAATGCTGAATTAGTCCAAGTCGTCGAATCCAGCAAGCTCACCATCTCAATGTTGTAGTTCCTCCCTTTTTTCAGACACTTCTGGTTTTGGCTCCCAAATCTGGCACCTGGGGACCAACGCTTCTCAGTCTCTGAGGCAAAAGTGACCGTCAAGTTTCCACCTGTGAGCAATTTTCGAGCCTCAGTTTCTTCATCTGAAAATACTGTAGGGAACCACCCCTTCTGGTATTTGTGAGGCTTCCATGAAATCACGTTTATAAACCATAAACGAGAGCAACGTGGTAGCTTCCTGCAGTTCTCTTTCCTGTAGCCATTTATCCACATCTATGCGAGCACATGCTTACTCTTGAGGGAACACACACTTATTTCCTTTGCATATTTTCTGGACCATGAATGATCCCACAAACTTTAGACTTTGGGGTAAAGGTGTTTACCAGCCTACAGCCTGAGGGCAGGGTATATTGATCTGCCCTGGAAGCTAAGTTGAATTCAGATATCTGAGTTGGCATATCCGCTGCCCACTCATTTGGCCAAGATCTTGATCAAGGTTCTCAACCTCTCTATAGCTTTGTTGCCTTAATGGCACGATGGTGGTATTAATAGCAGCTATTTTTCACTGTTCCACATGGTTAAGCTTCCTTTGTAGGTATGCCACTATTTTGTTCTATCACCCTAATTCTATACTTAGTTCAACTCTTTAATTATTTTGTGTTTTGTGTTTTTCCTTCATTTGAGTTTTCCATCATTCCTTCATGTAGTATTTCCTTATCCTCTATTGTGGGACAGACATTGTGTTATCGTTATAGTTTTATGGGTGGACACACACAGAGATCCCTGCAAACAATGTGTATAAACTATTTACATATATTATGAAGTATTCTTATTTGAAATAATTTGATTACCACAAAGGGGACCTAAATTAAAAAATGATCACTTGGCATTTTAAAAGACCCAGGTGTATAAAAAGTATCCAAAGCAACCAGCAGAGGGCAGAGTATCCTAACAAAAGGGGAACAAACCTCAGTCCTAACCCTCCTCTGTGGATAATATTGCCTGGTTTCTTGCTATCAGGCTTACAGCACCCTCAAGCAGCTTCTATTAAAAAGTAGAGCATCATTTTGCCCGCAAAGGTCCATCTAGTCAAAGCTATGGCTTTTCTAGTAGTCATTTATGGATGTGAGAGTTGAACCAGAAAGAGCACCAAAGAATTGATGTGCTCAAACTATGGTTTTGGAGAAGAGTCTTGAGAGTCCCTTGGACAGGAAGGAGATCAAACCAGTCACTTGTAAAGGAAATCAACTCTGAATATTCATTGGAAGAACTGATGCTGAAGCTCAAGGTTCAATACTTTGCTACCTGATGTGAAGAAAAGATTGAAGGCAAGAGGAGAGGGAGCAACAGAAGATGAGATGGTTGGATGGCGTCACTGACTTAGCAGACGTAAATTTGAGCAAACTCCAGGAGATAGTGAAGGACAGGGAAGCCTGGTGTGCTGCAATTCATGGCATCGCAAAGAGTTGGACACAACGTAGTGACTGAACAGCAAGAAGTCACTTCTACCCATTTTCCTCCTGAACATTTTCATTAAAATGAAATTTAAGAAACCCTGATGGAGCCTCTGATTCTTATCTATGAAGGTGTCTGATTAGCCCATTGACTTGCATTGACCTGTTCTCCCCACTGCATTAGGATTTACTAGGACTTATGTATCTTTTAATTTCTTATGACAGAGGTATGGAAACCTCTGAAGACCCATCAAAATGACTCGGGAAATTTTTAACAATAAACTCCTCTGCAGAACCACCTCACAGGCATTTTAATCCACGCAGTTTTACAGAGCCCCAGGCTCAGAAGAGCCCTGCATTTGGTTTAATGTTCTGCTGTCACCATCTCAAGCTTCTTAATAATTTGAACCAGGGTCTCCATGTTCATTTTGCACTGGTCCCTACAGTGTATTTAGTTGATCTGGTTTCACAGCCTCAGAGTTAAGATTCTGATTCCGAAGCTCTGTGGGTCAGCCTGGAGAATCAGCACTTTTCTGACAATAACAACAGGATCTAACATACAAGTTCAGCCACTACATATGTAAATGAATTCAAAAGTTTCAAGTAAATTGATATGTTTACATTTGCTTGTGAGAAACACCATTGTTGTGAGTGCGGTTAGCCCTTGAAAAACCTCATTGGGTCAGAGATCCTAGGAGATTAAAGGGCCTTTAGGCTGCTTGCTCTAATTGTTTCTCCATGTAGCCTGCAAATCAGAGTCCCCCAGAGCAGGTCAAAATCCACCAGTGCCCATGACCAAATCTAGTTCCAAGTGCCCCATCTCAGGTCACTTGGATTCAAACACCTGGGGACTAGGCTTGATTATGGGCACTGGTGGATTTTGATTTGGGGACTCTGATTTGCAGGCTACATGGAGAAACAATTAGAGCAAGCAGCCTAAAGGCCCTTTTATCTCCTAGGATCTCTGACTCAGTGAGGAGGAGAAGGGGACAACAGAGGATGGGATGGTTGGATGGCATCACCAACTCAATGGATAGGAGTTTGAGCAAGCTCTGAGAGTTGGTGATGGACAGGGAAGCCTGGTGTGCTGCAGTCCATGGGGTAGCAAAGAGTCGGATACAACTGAACCACTGAACTGACTGACTGAGTTGGGGCTTGGTGATCATCATTCCACCCCTGAGGGCAGCAGTCCCCAACCTTATGGCACCAGGGACTGGTTTCATGCAGAACAATCTTTCCACAGACCAGGGGTGAGGGAGATGGTTTCAGGATAATTCAAATACATGAGATTTATTATGCACTTTATTTCTGATTGAATGCTCTTGCTGGCCTGACAAGAGGTACCCAGTCCTTGGCCTGGAAGGTGGAGACCCTTGCCTTAGGGGGCTCTAATGTGAACTAGGGTTGAAGACACTAAGGTAGGATAATATTCTCATTTTATAATCAAAGAAATAAGGATTTGCCCAAGGAAGTGGTGTATCAAAAGCAACCCTAAGTACCACGGACAGATCAATAGTAATTGCAAACTGACACACTGATGAGTCAATCCTGAATCAGAGAGTAGAATTCCTGGGGACTTCCCTGGAGATCCAGTGGGTAAGACTTTGCACTTTCACTACAGGGGGCATGGATCTGATGCCTGGTCAGGGAACTGGGATCCCACATGCCACACATTGCTGTCAAAAAAAAAAAGCACAAGTAGACTTCAAATTTTCTGCTCCTTTCCCTTCCAGAAATTTGCAATCAGAACTGGCAGCTAGCTTGTCTACTTTAATCCAGCCTGCTCCTGTCAAGGAGTAAGACTGGTAAATATTGGTGACTAATTATGGTCTGTTTCCCACTCTCATTTACTCTAAGCAAATTATTACAGTGGAGTCACTTTCTACCATTCAACACTAAGACATGCACTATTTTAAATGATGGATTAGAGTAAAAGCAATAGATGCACCAATGATTCCAAGCATCTTGAAAAATGAAGTGCATGGAAAGAAGGTGGCATTGCAGAAAGACACCCCTGTGATCCTCTCTTGATAAACACAGCTGAACAAGGGCTCTGTCCACACCAGTGTCTGTTCCTCCAGGCTTGGATTTGGCTTCAAGGTAGGTCATGAAAGGTCAGGGCAAGTCAGTTCAGCTTCCCCAGTGGCTGAAGTTAGTCATCTAGAGCTTTAAGGTCACAGGTGCAGCATTGAAGAGAAATCAAAACAAATAACTAACAGGTCAGCTTTTGTCTTTTAAGCCTTTATTGTGTGAATTTACAGAAAGTCAGGATCAGAAAGGTTAAAAGAGAATGCCTACTTCTCTCATAGTACTTAACAGGCTCTGTTATAACTATTAACTTACTTCTCTGCTATTGTCACTAAAATATTACTATCTCTCAGATTGAATCACCCTAGGGTGCATAATTGTGGATAAAACATAGAAGGGAATCAGCAAATGCTTGTTGAATGTATGTGGATTTATATATGCATTATTATCTTTGCATATTAATTTTAAATATCTCTTTTGAATACTGTTTATAACTTTAATAGATTATGTTTTACAGCAGGCTTCCCTGGTAACTTGGTGGTAAAGAATCTGCCTGTCTATGCAGGAGATGCAAGAGATATAGGTTTGACTTCTTGGTCGGGAAGATTCCCTCAAGAAGGAAATGGCGACCCACTCCTATATTCTTGCCTGGGAAATCTCATGGACAGAGGAGCCTGGCAGGCTACAGTCCTTGGAGTCACGAAAGAGCACAACATGACTGAACGACTAAACAACAACAATTATATATATAAGCATACAAATGTTTTTTAGAGTAGTTATACTTTCACAGCAAAATTAAGTAACTATGCTCCCTGTCCCCCACACACGTGTAGCTTCCCAACCATCAACATCTCCCACCAGAATGGTACATTTTTTACAACTGATGGACCTATATTGACACATCATTATCACGCAAAGTCCATAGTTTACATAATGCGAGCAATACTATAATAGCAAAGAGAAAGCTAATAGCTTCAAGCCAGGCACTGTTAAAATTCTTTACATTCATTTATCACCACAAAGCCTTGCTCCTGAATGTTTCCTAGCTGTTGAATACGCAAGACAGTGAGGTTTTTCTGATAATATGTGTGTTATCTCCCACGGAAGACTGGACCAAAATAGAGGAACAGGGAGAGAAAGAATCCATAGTATAACAGCTTGTGGTTCAGAGCCTGGCAAAGTCCCAGGGAGAATCCTTTGGCAAATTTCTTAATCCAGCTATGATTTCAATAAATTAAAGGAACGAAGCTTCCCAGGTGGTGTAGTGGTAAAGAATCTGCCTGCCAACGCATGAGTTTGACCAATGGGTGGAGAGGATCTCCTGGAGAAAGAAATGGGAACCCACTCTAATATTCTTGCCTGGAGAATCCTACGGACAGAGGAGCCTGGAGGGCTACAGCCCATGGGATTGCAGAGCTCGCACAACCGAGTAACTGAGCATGCACAGAGGCACAATTTAAGAATATGTACATAAAATTTGGGCATAACCTGTCCCCTATTCCCCTACTTTCCCTAGTAAAATCATAATGAAAGTCATCTTTCTTGACCAGAAATACAGCACACCAGCTCACCAGGCCCTTTCGGACATAACTCTTAAGTTTCAGTTCAAAAAAAGCCGGCTGACCACTGAGCTGACCACGGGCAACCCCACTTCACAGAAAAACCTGGCTGACAGAGAAAATAAACTGAGTGAGGGGTGTTCTCAAAGGCAGTTTTATAAATCAGATCCTTGCTAAACAGCCAGAGGAAAATATCAAATCTTTCTCCCTCATTCCCCAGCTCTGGGAAATAGGGTCTATTTTCGAAAGTCAAGTGCTCACAGTTCTCTATTGCCTTAAGAAGCAGGAGACTGGGAGGGAAGGGGCCTCGGGGGCCGTGGAGACGGGGGATCTGTGACAGCATTGTTCTGCTAAGAAGGTGGAAGAGGACAGAGGTGTGTGGTCCTGCAAAGCCCAGGCCAGGCCGATGCCGCCTTGCCCCAGAAACTCATTTATCACCTTGATGGTTTCAGCTCATTTGCAGCCAAGTTATTGTCACCCTTAAAATAATGTGGCTTGACAGGGAAAAAATGAAATCCTTGTGAAAAGTTACATAGTCATCACACTCTGGAGTCAAAATATAGACTGCAGTATCCAAACACTGGCCCCGGGTACAGCGGGGGTGGTATTTCCTCTCTCCCGCAGGCTTTGGTTTTCCAACAGGACATTAACATTTATGTCATGTTAACGCGCACCTAGGCATGGCGTGTGGCCTGCCGCCACGGCCACGGACAAACGCAAACTCCAGCGCCGCCTCGGCATGACCGCCAGGCTCGCAGTGTAAATGGAGACGCGCGTTTCCTTGCCGGGAGAGTTAATAGCGGGCGACGATTTAAATGTTTAGCCAACCCCCACCCCCCAGCCCCCACCCCCCACTCCCCAGCCCCCACCCCCCACTCCATGAGGAGACTCCAGTTCTGATGGCTGGAAAGCACTAAATCTTGCGGCGCTACCAGGAGCAACTGATGCTGGCTCCCAGAACTATGATGAATTTAACCAAAAGCAGCTTCCGCTTGGAACACCCCCACACATCCGGGCCACCTCATTTAATGAGCTGTGTGATCTTGAGCTACTTTTGTTAGTCTCAGTGTTCCCGTCTGGAAAATGGGGTGATGAGTATACCTGCGGGACTGTGCAAAGAGGAAAGGAGATGGTGTGCACACAGGGGGTTCTCCGGGTGTCCCGTGGGCAGCAGAGGATCAGTGCGGTGGGGGTGGGGGGTGCGATGGGAACGGGGGTGGCGGGGGTGTCTTCTTCCCTTCTGGTTTCTGTTTTACATTACTTACTTTCCACAGCCTGAAAACTATGTTCGAAGTATCTCGGTCTCAGAGAGCAAATCTAGTTTTCTACCATGGCATGCTAGTCAGAGCCTGCTAGTATTACTGAATGCCTCGTTTCCTATTCTGCACAATCTGGAACCAGACACAGACAGCAGGGAGAGGTCAGCCTCATTGCAGAGGCTAAGAAGGGAGCCTGGTGACAATCTCCTGGGGTGGTTCCTGCCTCTGACCTAGCTCCGGAAGGCGCTCCTCTGTCCACTCGGATCCCCAGACTGATAAAGCAACCACTACACTATCGCTGCATAGGCTTTCTCTACCGGAAATCCCTTCCTTTATTTTATTTTTTTTTCTCTAATTTTATTTTATTTTTAAACTTTACATAATTGTATTAGTTTTGCCAAATATCAAAATGAATCCGCCACAGGTATACATGTGCTCCCCATCCCGAACCCTCCTCCCTCCTCCCTCCCCATACCATCCCTCTGGGCCGTCCCAGTGCACCAGCCCCAAGCATCCAGCATCATGCATCGAACCTGAAATCCCTTCCTTTAATCTGCCCTAGCTGAATTACAGTTCTCCCCTCCGGTACCCATGGCCCGGGGCTGGGGTGGGAGTGAGGTTTCATCCAGAATCCCCTCGGATAACAAAATCCATGGAAGCTCGCTTGTTTCTCCCCCTGTACAGTCAGCGCTCTGTATCTCCGAATGCGGAACTCGCGGGTAATGTACCCATGTTTCCAAGGCCAGTGGGAGCACTGCTCACCCAGCCCATTAGGAAGTCCCACTTGGAGCTCTCAGCAGGCTCCCCGTAGTTCTGTCACTTCACTTCCTACAGCACTGCACTCACTGATTGCTTAACTGTCTGTTCCATGCCCCATGCTTTCTTGCTACATCACAAGGGCAGGGCTAATCTCTGGGAAACCCTTGAGTACCTCTTTCATGGGTAACATGCGAGGGTAGCTCAAGAAATGTTTAGGAAATTTATTTAAATATGCCCAGAGGAGATACAAAATGTGGTTGGTTCCACGCAGTGTCTGTGTGAGTGTGTATGTGTTATAGTGGCTCCCACAAAATATGATCATGTGTCTTTGTATGTCTTCAGGATTGAATACTTTAAAATAGAACTAAATCTGTTAATGGGCCATGATTACATGACCAGTACATATATTGTGATAATATATTTACAAATCTTTCCCTATATGTTTCAATTACAAACAACAAAGGGAAAAAAGAATGAAAGCAAAGCCTGGATTTCATTCAATGAACAAATACTTTTCAGAAGCAAATAAAACACTAAATAATGTCATTTTTAGCAACATGGATGGACCTAGAGATTGTCATATTGAATGAAGTAAGTCGGACAGAGAAAGGCAAATATACGATATCACTTACATGTGGAACCTAAAAATAAAATGTACAAATGAATTTGATTACAAAACAGAAATAGAATCATAGATATAGAAAACAAACTTTGTGGTTACTGGAGAGAAGAACAAACTGGGAGATTGGTATTGACGTATACACACTACTATAAGTAAAATAGGTAACTAATAACAACCTACTCTATAGCACAGGGAACTCTACAAATACACTATAATGACCAATATGGGAATACTCTAAATAAAGAGCTGATATTTGTATATGCATAACTGACATACTTTTCTGTACAGAAGAAATCAATGCAATATTATAAATCAAGTACTCTTGCCTGAAAAATCCCATGGATGGAGAAGCCTGGTAGGTTGCAGTCCATGGGGTCGCTGAGGGTCAGACACGACCGAGCAACTTCACTTTCCCTTTTCACTTTCATGCATTGGAGAAGGAAATGGCAGCCCACTCCAATGTTCTTGCCTGGAGAATCCCAGGGACAGGGGAGCCTGGTGGGCTGCTGTCTCTGGGGTCGCACAGAGTCAGACACGACTGAAGCGACTTAGCAGCAGCATACAGGCTTCTCAGGTGGCACTAGTGGTAAGGAACCTGTCTGCCAATGCAGGAGGGATAAGGAGGTGTGGGTTCAATCCCTGAGTTAAGAAAATCCCTTGGAGGAGATCATGGCAACCCATTCTAGTATTCTTGCCTGGACAATCCAATGGGCAGAGAAACCTGGTGGGCAGAGAAACCCAGTGGGCAGAGAAACCTGGTGGGCTTCAGTCCATAAGGTAGGAAAGAGTCAGACATGACTAAAGCAACTTAGTGCATGCATGTATACTCCAATAAAAATTTTTAAAATGCTTAATATGAAAGATGAGAATTAGCAATAAAGATTTTTTATTTAGAGGCATGTAAGTATGATACGGAGAAGGCAATGGCACCCCACTCCAGTACTTTTGCCTGGAAAATCCCATGGACGGAGGAGCCTGGTAGGCTGCAGTCCACGGGGTCGCTAAGAGTCGGACACGACTGAGCGACTTCCCTTTCATTTTTCACTTTCATGCATTGGAGAAGAAAATGGCAACCCACTCCAGTGTTCTTGCCTGGAGAATCCCAGGGACGGGGGAGCCTGGTGGGCTGCCGTCTATGGGGTCGCACAGAGTCGGATACGACTGAAGTGACTTAGCAGCAGCAGCAGACAATTTATGAGTCCATTCTCTTATGTTCCAGATTTTCCCTTTAGTTTTGTTGTTCTATGGTTTAATATGATGCATTCAAATATATATCTCTAGAAATTATGTTTCCAAACTTGACGGATTTTTTCAATGTGTGGTCTTAAAATTTGTCTCTCTTCAAACTGCCTAGTAAATATGTGATCAGTTCAGTTCAGTCGCTCAGTCATGTCTGACTCTTTGCCACCCCATGCACTGCAGCACGCCAGGCTTCCCTGTCCATCACCAAATCTCAGAGCTTCCTCAAACTCATGTCCATCGAGTCAGTGATGCCATCCAACCATCTCATCCTCTGTCATCACCTTCTCCTTAAGAACCCCATGAACAGTACAAAATATGTGCTAGACCTTCTCAAAATATATCACATGTTCTTGAATTCTCTATTTTTCATCTTCTTTTGAATCTGTGTTTCATTTACATGTTCAGATCCAATGTCAAATACATTCATTCTACCATCAGCTTAGTCTTTCTCAGTTTTTATCCAAGTTTTTAAAAAGTCGGAGAAGGCAATGGCACCCCACTCCAGTACTCTTGCCTGGAAAATCCTATGGACAGAGGAGCAGGTAGGCTGCAGTCCATGGGGTCACTAAGAGTGGGGCACCACTGAGCGACTTCACTTTCACTTTTCACTTTCATGCATTGGAGAAGGAAATGGCAACCCACTCCAGTGTTCTTGCCTGGAGAATCCCAGGAACAGGGGAGCCTGGTGGGCTGCCGTCCATGGGGTTGCACAGAGTCAGACACGACTAAAGTGACTTAGCAGCAGCACGTATGTTTCCCATTTTCAAAGCTGTCAGTTGCTTTATTCCCAAATGTACCAATACATATTTGACATCTTCTTTTAATTATTCTAAAGAAAACACTCCTATCCTTTAGCAATATTTTGTAAAATATAGTATTTCACACTTAAGCACACAGAAATATGAACAAAATATTAATATTAATTTGAGTAAAAATGATACATTCTCATTTACACACACTGTGTTGACTAGAGAGTAGATTACTGGTAACCTAGAAGTCCTTTTCTCATCCCTTTCCAGTTGGATTTTTCCCTTGTCAAGTTAACACAATCTAAATTTCATTCTGATGAATTTCTTGTTTTTCCTTGTGGAAAAGGAAGCTAGATATAGATATAAATATAGGTATAGATATAGATATACAGGTCTTCCCTAGTGGCTCAGTTACTAATGAATATGCCTGTAATGCAAGACCTTCCAGTATGATCCCTGGGTCTGGAAGATTCCCCTAGAGAAGGAAAGAGCAACCCACTCCAGTTTTCCTGCCTACGAAATCCCATGGACAAAGAAGCCTGGAAGACTACAGTCCATGGAATTGCGATGAGTCAGATATGGCTTAGGGACTAAACCATCACATTCTGTCTATGTAATATATTAATACAAAAATATCCTAGACTCATTAAAGTTTATACATTCTGATCTATTATCTATTATCTAATCTATTATCCTTTATGTCTAAATTTATTTTGTTTGATGTAATAGTTTCAATCAAAATTTTAATTTCATATTGATGTAGCAAATTATTTTTTCATATTTTGAATTTAAGCCTCTCTTTCTGTTTATCTCTCCTCAATAACACTAAGGTGGATTTTGTTTTTAATCTATTAGGACAAGTTGGCCCTTAATTAGATAGCTGAGACCTTGCACATTTTTGTGGTCACTCTTTTATCTGGGTTTATATTGATTATTTAATTATGTATTTGCTTTCTGCCTCATTTTTTTCTGATTCTCATTTCTTTCTTGCCATCTTTTGGATTGGCATTTTGTATTTTTTCCTTTTTTCTCCCTCCATTCTTCCTCTCTACTTGCTTGGAAAAAGCAAGAGAGTTCCAGAAAAACATCTATTTCTGCTTTCTTGACTATGCCAAAGCCTTTGACTGTGTGGATCACAATAAACTGTGGAAAATTCTGAAAGAGATGGGAATATCAGACCACCTGACCTGCCTCTTGAGAAACCTATATGCAGGTCAGGAAGCAACAGTTAGAACTGGACATGGAACAACAGACTGGTTCCAAATAGGCAAAGGAGTACATCAAGGCTGTATATTGTCACCCTGCTTATTTAAGTTATATGCAGAGTACATCATGAGAAAAGCTGGGCTGGAAGAAGCACAGGCTGGAATCAAGATTGCTGAGAGAAATATCAACAACCTCAGATATGCAGATGACACCACCCTTATGGCAGAAAGTGAAGAGGAACTAAAAGCCTCTTGATGAAAGTGAAAGAGGAGAGTGAAAAAGTTGGCTTAAAGCTCAATATTCAGAAAACAAAGATCATGGCATCTGGTCCCATCACTTCAGTGGGAAATAGATGGGGAAACAGTGGAAACAGTGTCAGACTTTATTTTGGGGGGCTCCAAAATCACTCCAGATGGTGATTGCAGTCATGAAATTGAAAGACCCTTACTCCTTGGAAGGAAAGTTATGACCAACCTAGATAGCATATTCAAAAGCAGAGACATTACTTTGCCAACAAAGTTCCGTCTAGTCAAGGCTATGGTTTTTCTACTGGTCATGTGTGGATGTGAGAGTTGGACTGTGAAGAAAGCTGAGCGCCGAAGAATTGATGCTTTCAAACTTGGTGTTGGAGAAGACTCTTGGGAGTCCCTTGGACTGCAAGGACATCCAAGCAGTCCATTCTAAAGGAGATCAGTCCTGGGTGTTCTTTGGAAGGAATGATGCTAAAGCTGAAACTCCAGTACTTTGGCCACCTCATGCAAAGATTTGACTCATTGGAAAAGACTCTGATGCTTGGAGGGATTGGGAGCAAGAGGAGAAGGGTACAACAGAGGATGAGATGGTTGGATGGCATCACCAACTCGATGGACATGAGTTTGGGTGAACTCCGGGAGTTGGTGATGGACAGAGAGGCCTGGCATGCTGCGGTTCATGGGGTCACAAAGAGTCGGACACCACTGAGTGACTGAACTTAACTTGCTTGGAAATAGTACACTCTACATATAGTATTTTAGTGGTTACTAGAATTATTTGATCAGGTATACAACTGTATCAGATCAGATCAATCAGTCCCTCAGTCGTGTCCGACTCTTTGCGACTCCATGATTCGCAGCACGCCAGGCCTCCCTGTCCATCACCAACTCCTGGAGTTCACTCAGACTCATGTCCATCGAGTCAGCGATGTCATCCAGCCATCTCATCCTCTGTTGTCCCTTTCTCCTCTTGCCACCAATCCCTCCCAGCATCAGAGTCTTTTCCAATGAGTCAACTCTTCGCATGAGGTGGCCAAAGTACTGGAGTTTCAGCTTTAGCATCATTCCTTCCAAAGAACACCCAGGGCTGATCTCCTTCAGAATGGACTGGTTGGATTTCTTTGCAGTCCAAGGGACTCTCAAGAGTCTTCTCCAACACCGCAGTTCAAAAGCATCAATTCTTCGGCGCTCAGCCTTCTTCATAGTCCAACTCTCACATCCATACATGACCACTGGAAACACCATAGCCTTGACTAGACAAACTTTTGTTGGCAAAGTCTCTGCTTTTGAATATGCTGTGTAGGTTGGTCATAACTGTCCTTCCAAGGAGTAAGCGTCTTTTAATTTCATGGCTGCAGTCACCATCTGCAGTGATTTTGGAGCCCCCCAAAATAAAGTCTGACACTGTTTCCACTGTTTCCCCATCTATTTCCCATGAAGTGATGGGACCAGATGCCATGATCTTTGTTTTCTGAATGTTGAGCTTTAAGCCAACTTGTTCACTCTCCTCTTTCACTTTCATCAAGAGGCTTTTTAGTTCTTCTTCACTTTCTGCCATAAGGGTGTGTCATCTGCATATCTGAGGTTATTGATATTTCTCCCGGCAATCTTGATTCCAGCTTGTGTTTCTTCCAGTCCAGCATTTCTCATGATGTACTCTGCATATAAGTTAAATAAACAGGGTGACAATATACAGCCTTGACGAACTCCTTTTCCTATTTGGAACCAGTCTGTTGTTCCATGTCCAGTTCTAACTGTTGCTTCCTGTATACATGTATATAATTCTGCATTGACAAGTAATTTTCTCAGCATTTTCAAACACTATTCTAGTTTTCTGTTTTTAATCTTTGCTGTTTACAAGTTCATTATCTGTCTCCCAGTCATCCCATTGGAGGTATTTGATCTCTTTTCCCCTGGCTACTTTTAAGATCTCTTTTTCATGGTAATTAACGGTTTCTAGTTGAGGATTCCCTTCAGTTTTTCCTGGTTGGTGTTAACTGAGATTGGTGGATCTGAAAATTGGTATTTGTAAATAACTTTGCAATGTTTTCAGCCTCTATCATTTTGAATGTTGCCTTTTTCCCTATTCTCTCTATCATGTCCTTCTGTAACCCTAGTAATAACAATTAAAATGTCTCATGTTATCTTGTCTCTTCTCTTCATAAATTTAATGTCTTCCCTTCTTTCTGTCTTTGTTCTCTGAGCTAATTGCAGGTAATTTCTTTACCTCCACATTCTACTTTAATATTTATCTCTTTAATTTTATGTAATCTGTTTCTTTTTTTTTAAACTTTGGTAAAAATAAATAGCATAAAACTTGGCATCTTAACCGTTTTAAGTGCACAGTTTACTAGTGTTAAGTGCATTCACTCTGGTCACAAGACCACTCTGCAGAACTGTTTTCCTTGCAAAACGGAAACCTTGTAGCCATTAAATAACTCCTCCTTCCTCCCTCCCCCTATACCTGGCAATCACTCTTCTACTTTTGTCTCTATAAATTTGACAAAACTCTAGGTACCTCTGGTAAGTGAGATTATACACTATTTGCCTTTTTGTAACTAGTTTATTTCACTTAGCATAATGTTCTCCAGAATCATCCATGTTGTATTATGTCAGAATGTCCTCCTTGTTAAGGTTGAATAATATTCCATTGTTGGGACTTCCCAGTTGGCTCAGCTGGTAAAGAATCCACCTGCTAATGCAGGAGATGCATGAGACGTGGGTTCAATCCCTAGGTTGGGAAGATCCCCTGGAGAAGGAAATGACAACCCACTCTAGTATTCTTACCTGGGAAATCCCATGGACTGAGAAACCTGGCAGGTGAGGCATGCATACACGCCCACTACTCCATTGTATGTTCATAACATGCTTGGTTTATTCATCCATTCATCAGTGTGGACACTTGAGCGGCTTCGATGTTTCAGCTGTTGTAAATAATGCTTCTATGAACATGGTATGCAAATTATGTCTGCTGTAATCTGTGTTTAGTGGTGGGGGGAGCAGGTATTTATTCCATTTTTTAAAAAATATTTGAATTATGGCATTTTAAAATCGAGGCATGATTGACATGTTACATTACATTAGCTTCAGAGGTACAATATGATGCCAATTAATCTATCCATTGAGCTTTTTATTTCAATTATTAAATTTTCATTTATACATTTTTATTTCACTCACTTTTAAAAATTCTTTATTATTTTTATAATAATGCCAACAACAATATCAACAATAAACCTCTCTTGCCCATGCTATCAAGCTTCTCTTATATTTCTTTATGCATATTGCTGCTGCTGCTGCTAAGTCGCTTCAGTCGTGTCTGACTCTGGGCAACCCCACAGATGGCAGCCCACCAGGATCCCCCATCCCTGGGATTCTCCACGCAAGGAAACTGGAGTGGGTTGCCTAAGCATTGTTAATTTACCTATTGTTTTAATAATTCAAATATCTGAAGTATTTGTAAGTGAAATTCTGTTTTCTCATGCTCTTCCCCTGCCCCTTGCTGTCCTTTAGCTTGGTGTGCTTATTTGCATATTTTGTGATTATTAAAAACATTTTGGAAGTTGCCAGTTTTCCTTCAATGTTTACCTAGGGTACAGTTGGAGCCCAGAATTGAAATAGTATGTCTCTAGAGAACAATTTCACTTATCCCTCCCAAGAACTTCTGAACATGATCAATTCAATTTATTACACTTTAACTTAAACTCTCTAGTTGGTGTTTAGACATGCAGATAACATGAATTCAAACCCTTAACCCAAGAGTTGTCTATCTTGTAGTCACTAACTTGCAATGTATTGAATAAGGCAAATTTTTCATTCCTACTTTCCATGTATGGTGATGAATGTGCTCATATATGCTTGTTAAGAATTCAAACTCTGTGGAATTTTTTATCTCCACATGCCTCTCTTAGCAGTTATCTCAACCTTTTCTCTTGTGTTCAGGCCAGATCAAGCTCTCTGTAAGGAGTCTAGGGTTCTTGAAGGCTCTGTACAGATGTGGTTTTTAGCTTATGCACACCACTGTGGATTTTCTCTTAGTCCACAATGATTATGCTCTCATTTGTACACATAGTGCTGGATATGTTTAATAGTAAAAAAAACACAAAAACATGAGCACTTTTGAAAATTAAGAATAGTGAAGTTATTCATGTATTTATGCAGTCATTGTTACCTGGAAAGCAATATTCTTTTTTTACCCTCAAATTGTGTTGATTTATTCCTATCTACCTGATTTTTAAAAATCTGTACTTATTTTTTATTACCACCCAAAGGTATGAATGCAGTGGCAACCCACTCCAGTACTCTTGCCTGGAAAATCCCATGGATGGAGGAGCCTGGTAGGCTGCAGTCCATGGGGTCGCTAAGAGTCGGACACGACTAAAGCGACTTAGCAGCAGCAGCAGCAGCAAAGGTATGAATATTATTGTTCTGAATCTCTTACTGACAAAAGTATTTTAAATTTTCATGATTTGGTATGGTCATTAAGCCCATAGCACTGATCACCTCTTGTATCTTGAAATTATTTTTCAAGAATTCTTTCTATCAAGGCTCTCTGTTATCTTCTATAAATGTCTCCATGGTATATTTCAGATCAGATCATAATTTTTAATATGCATCAAAAATTTATCAGGCAAATTAAAAATTAATGATCACATTTCATTACCATACATTTGAGCTATGTAAATTTTAAAGAAACTCCTTAGGTTTACCTTGGAATGTGAAATGCCAGACTGGATGAATTACAAGCTGGAATCAAGACTGTCAGGAAAATTTTAACAACCTCAGATAATGCAGACGATACCACTTTAATGGGAGAAAGGCAAGAGGAACTAAAGAGCCTCTTGATGTGGCTAAAAGAGGAGAATGAAAAAGCTGGCTTGAAACTCAATACTTGAAAAACTCAGATTATGGCATCCGTCCCCATCACTTCTAAGAGATCAAACCAGTCAATCTTAAGGGCGATCAATCCTGAATATTCACTGGAAGGACTGATGTTGAAGCTGAAGCTCCAGTATTTCGGTCATCTGATACAAATAGACGACTCATTGGAAAAGTCCCTGATGCTGGGGAAGATTGAGGACAGAAGGAGAAGAGGGCATCAGAGGATGAGATGGATGGATGACATCACTGATGCAACAAATATGAACTTGGGCAAACTCCGGGTGATGGTGAGGGACAGGGAGGCCTGGCGTGCGGTAGTCCACAGGGTCGCAAAGAGTCAGAAACAACTGGGTGACTGAACAACACCAACAACCCATCCCTTCAAGGCAAATAGATGAGGGAAAAGTGGAAGTAATGATAGATTTTATTTTCCTGGGCTCCAAAATCACTGTGGACATTGACTGCAGCCTTGAAATTAAAAAACACTTGCTCCTTGGAATGATGGCTATGACAAACCTAGACAGCACATTCAAAAGCAGAGCCATCATTTTGGAGACAAAGGTCTGTGCAGTCAAGGCTATGACTTTTCCAGTAGTCATGTATAGATGTGAGAGTTGGACCTTAAAGAAGGCTGAGTACACAAGAATTGATGCTTTCGAACTCTGGTGGTGGAGAAGACTCTTGACAGTCCCTTGGACTGCAAGAAGATCAAAGCAGTCAAACCCAAAGGAAATCAACACTGAATATTCATTGGAAGGACTAATGCTGAAGCTGAAGCTCCAATACTTTGGCCACCTGATGTAAAGAGCCAACTCATTGGAAAAGACTCTGATGCTTGGAAAGATTGAAGGCAAGAAGAGAAGTGAGCAGCAGATTACATGTTTGGATAGCATTACTGACACAATGGGCATACATTTGAGCAAACTCTGGGAGATAGGGAAGCAAAGGTGAGCCTGGGATGTTGCAGTCCATAGGGTTACATAGAGTTGGATATGACAGTGACTGAACAACAATTCTTAAAGATAGTCTGGAAATATATATCAAGATCTCTTAAAAATGTATATACTATGCAGATCTATAAATTTGCTTAGAGAATACCAATTATGCATTGAATTTTTGTTTACCAAAATATGAAAACCATCCATTATAACACTTTTATATACCTGAAAAAATGACAATATTATTGACTAAAGTACAGAATTTTGTATTTTATTTGTTGTGTTGTTGCTGTTCAGTTGCCCAGTCGTATCTGACTCTTTGTGACCCCATGTCTCTTTGTGATTCTTTGTGACTTCAGCACTCTTTGTGACTGCAACAAGCCAGGCCTCTTTGTCCCTCACCATCTCCCAAAGTTTGCCCAAGTTCATATCCTTTGCATTGATGATGCCATCCAGCCATCTCATCCTCTGACACCCTCATTTCCTTCTGCCCTCAGTCTTTCCCAGCATCAGGGAGTCTTCCAATGAATCAGCTGTTTGCATCAGATTACCAAAATACTGGAGTTTCAGCTTCAGCATCAGTCCTTCCAAAGAGTATTCAGGGAAGTCAACTCATTGATTTCCCTTAAAATTGACCGGTTTGATCCCCTTGCTATTCAAGGAACTCTCAGGAGTCTTCTCCAGCACCATAGTTCCAAGGCATCAATTCCTCAGTGCTACACCTTCTTTATGGTCTACCTTCTTTATGGTCGCCGTACGTGACCACTGGGAAGACCATAGCCTTGACTAGGTGGAACTTTGTTGGCAGAGTAATGTCTCTGATTTTCAACAAACTGTTGAAAAACTATTTCAACAAATAGTTTTTCTGCAAAGAAGCAATCATCTGATTTCATGGCTGCAGTCACCAGCCACAGTGATTTTAGAGTCCAAGAAGAGGAAATCTGTCACTACTTTCACCTTTTTTCCTTTTTGCCATGAAGTAATGGGGCCTGATGCCATGATCTTAGTTTTTTTAATATTTAGTTTTAGGCCAGTTCTTTCACTCTCCTCCTTCACCCTCATCAAGAGCCTTTTTAGTTCCTCTTCGCTTTCTGCCATTAGAGTGGTATCATCCACATGTCTGAGGTTGTGGATGTTTTTCCTATCTATCTTGATTCCCCCTTGTAACTCATCCAGCCCGGCATTTCTCATGATGTGTTCAGTGTGTATATAAGTTAAACAAACAGGATGACAGTAGACAGCTCTGTCACACTCCTTTCTCAATCTTGAATCAATCAGTTGTTCCATACAGTGTTCTAACTGTTGCTTCTTGACCTGCATAAAGATTTCTCAGGAGACAGTAAGTTGGTCTGGTATTCCCATCTCTTTAAGGGCTTTCCACAGTTTATCATGATCCACACAGTCAAAGGCTTTAGCATAGTCAATGAAGCAGAAGTTGATGTTTTTTTGGAGTTCCCTAGCTTTCTCTATGATCCTGTGAATGTTGGCAATTTGATCTCTGGTTTATGATGATAAAATTATTTTTAAAAATAAATTATAGTGTCTATATGATAAAATAGTCATCCATTAAAGATGATTTCCAAGAATATTTAAATTTGAAAAAAAGTTTATGTGAACTGATAATAGGAAACAAAAAAATAATATATAGATTATTATACCAATTCATTCTCTGTATCAATCAGGCTATCCATTTATCATCTATCTACCTACTTATCTATTCATCTGTCTATATAATTATTGATTTACCTATATATCTGAGACAAAACTGGGAAGGAAAAAAAAATAAACCAAAAAGTTAATTCTAATTTACATGGTATAATTCTGGTATTTTTCTTTGTATTCCATTTAATTTTCAAATTTTTTATAATGGATATAGCATTGAGGCCATGGAGAAAAAACAAATGTTTATTATCATCACAAAGCTATGTTCAGAACTGAGAAGTGATAAATTTAGAAGAATGAAAGGGAAGGAAAAATTGAAGGAAGGAAGGAAAGATAGGACGGGAAGAAGGAAGGGACTTGGAATACTGTCTCTCTTGGCATTTTTCATTTAATTTTTCAATATATAGTATAAGTGCAAAACTGAAAGTCACTGATAAAGAAGGATCTGGTGTTGATCACTGCAGGCACTTAAAACTCATCAGCTCAGAGTCTGCTAACATTTAGGAAAGCAAACAGCCAACCAGGGGTTCCAAATACAAGCACAGGGCAGAAGTCAGCAAAGATCATTATGGCAATCTTCAAAGGCCAGCTCAGACCACACATTTGGGTGGCAGCTCACATGGTCACCATTCAAGAATTCAGAGGAGCAAGAAGGAGCCAGAATTGGGGTGGGGGAAGGGTGGAAGAGCTGTTTCCTGTGCCAAAACCCTGTAAGCACATAAAGAAGCTGAGTGATGTCACATTTGAGACCGAAGTAAGTATTTCTGAGTTACAGTGAGCAGTACCACTCTATATCTGGTAATGTATTTGGAGTGAGTCATTTTTCCCCCTCTTGCCATGACAAGTCATCCATACCACCAACACACAGTTCTTGGCATGAAATTTTGATCACCAGGAAGAGAACTTGCTCAGGCTAGTATAAGTGAAGCATGTTTTGTTGTAAAGGCGCAACTGATTCATCTTACAAGTCAAGGCCAATCTTAGTTTTTCAAGGGCTAAGCTGTCACCTGTGTCTCTCCTTCTAGTTCACTGTTTTCCTGCTTTGGTCTGCAACAGGGTTTCTCTGTTTCACTCACAGCTTTTCTCCCAAAATTCTTTCTGAGGCTTTAACTTGTCATATTGCCAACACGTGACCCAACTCTCTACATAACTTCTCAGTACAAGAGTCCACTGACATTCTCTCAGTGTCACAGTTCTTAATTCTTTTGAGAAAGTCCCATTAGCCAGATTGGGACAATGTAGCCCATGGTACAATCAACAGCATTATAAGCTGCACGTGTGTTTAGGGTGGTCCCTCCTAAGAGCTGTGGATGAAGTTGTTTCTATACTAGAGTTAGCAGTTAACATCTGCTATACTTACTTCTTAGGGAAAAAGACATGCTTGCTTAACAAAACACTAGTGTTTGATCAGCAGATATCAAACAGTAAGAAAGGGTTAGAGAGGGACATATTTATTAAGCATCAGAACTTATACATGTGGAAGCCCATTTAATTATATGAAATGTTATTCTTCTAACAGCAGTAATTATTGAGCACCTACTACTAAGATGCTTTCCTATATGTTGTGTCATTTCATCAAATATTGCAGAATTAACATTATGGGCATGTTACAAATGGGAAAAGTTAAGGGTTCTGGTCACTGATTCTGATGAGGGCTGGGGGCAGAGGTGTTTTCTCCACAACCAGGCAAATCTCTGACACCAACTGAGTGCCTTGCAATCCAACACAATTCTGACACAATCTGCCCAGATAGAGCAGGTCAGATCACACAGGTTAAGGGCTCAGTCCCACAATGGCAAAGGTCCATCTAGTCAAAGCTACGGTTTTTCCAGTACTCATGTATGGATGTGGGAGTTGGACCATAAAGAAGGCTGAGCACAGAAGAATTGATGCTTTCAAATTGTGGTGCTGGATAAGACTCTTGAAAGTCCCTTAGACTACAAAGATATCAAGCCAGTCAAAAGGAAATCAACCCCGTACATTCATTGGAAGGACTGGTGCTAAAGTTGAAGCTCTAATACTTTGGCCACTGGTGTGAAGAGACAACTCGTTAGAAAAGACCCTGATGCTAGGAAAGATTGAAGGTGGGAGGAGAAGGGGATGACAGAGGATGAGATGATTGGATGACATCACCAACTCAATGGATATGAGTTTGAGTGAACTCTGGGAGATAGTGAAAGACAGGGAAGCCTGGCATGCTGCAGTCCATGGGGTCTGAATGAGTCAGACATGACTTAGTGATTGAACAACAACAATTCACAAGACTATCTCTTACAAGTAATTCAGATACTGTTACAAGTGTACCTTGTCATGTCTGTTTCAAGCAGAAGAGATATAGATTGAAGGTTATAATCACTCCATCCTTGGGTTCAATTAATTTGCCAGAGTGGCTCATAGAACTCAGAGAAGCATTTTAATTACTAGATTTTGGATTTATTATAAAAGATAAGACTCAGGAACAATCAGAGGGAGCAGATGCATAGGATAAGCTGTGAGAAAGGGCACAGCTCTCTCCAAGCTGGCCAGTCTCCCCAAATCTTAATGCACTTGCCAACCCCGAAGCTTTCTGAACTCTGTCTTTTGGAGTTTTTATGGAGGTATCATTACATTGGCAGACTCGATTAAGAAATTGACCATTGACAATCAATTCAACCTCTTTGCAACCCCGTGGACTATAGCCTGCCAGGCTCCTCTGTCTATTGAATTCTCCAGACCAGAATACTGGAGTGGTTATCAGTTCCCTTCTCCAGGGAATCTTCCCTACGCAGAGACTGAACCCTGGTCTCCACACTGCAGGTGGATTCTTCACCAGCTGAGCTACCACTAAGCCCAAGAATTCTGGATTGGGTACACTATCCCTTCTCCAGGGGATCTTCCTGATCCAGGAATTGAACCAAGGTCTCCTGCATTGTAAGTGGAATCTTTATCAGTTGAGCTACATGGAAGCCCCCTAGTCCCTCACACTTCCCTAAAAGTCAGTCATGTGGGACTAAAAGTTTTGATCTTCTCATGATGTGTGTGGTTTTTTGGTTTGTTTGTTTGTTTAAGTCACTCAGTCATGTCCGACTCTTTGCTACCCCATGGACTATACAGTCCTTGGAATTCTCCAGAATACTGGAATGGGTAGCCTTTCCCTTTTCCAGGGATCCTCCCAACCGAGGTAGAGAACCCAGATTTCCCACATTGCAGGCAGATTCTTAACCAGCTGAGCCACAAGGGAAGCCCAAGAATACTGGAATGGGTAGCCTATCCCTTCTCCAGGAGATCTTCCCAACCCAAGAGTTGAACCAGGGTCTCCTGCATTGGCAGGTAGATTCCTCACCTACTGAGCTATCAGGGAAGGTTTTCAAAAAGTTATCTCATTAACATAACCAAAGACACCTTTATTGCTCTCCTCACTTAAATTCTAAGGGTTTTAGGGCTCTGTACTAGGAAGGAGGACAAAAGGCCATATATGCATTTTTTATTATTAGCCACAATATCACAGTTCTGGCTTCCCTGGTGGCTCAGTGGTAAAAGAATCTGCCTGCAGTACAGGAAATGCAGGTTCCATCCCTGGGTTAGGAAGATCCCCTGGAGGAGGGAATGGCAGCTCACTTCAGTATTTTTGCCTCGGAAATTTCATGGACAGAGGAGCCTAGCAGGCTACAGTCCATGGAGTCACAAAAGAGTTGGATACAACTTAGGGAATAAACAACAATAACAACACAGTCAATCTTTGAGACTAAGTTGCCCAAGGATACACAATTGGAATAAAGTTTCAAGAAAACTCACACCTGTCTGACTGAATTAGGTAATGCTTCTCTTAAAAACTCAGTTTACTCTAGAGTCAACCAATGATTCACTGCAGGATCTGGTTATGCTCATCAGGCCTCGTGTTTCTCATGTATGAAGTAAAAATATTCACTTCTAGCGTCTCTCTCAGTTTTGGCTTCTATGAAGCACTGACATTTTACTTCTTACATGGTTTCATTCTATTATAATGTTTGTTGCCGTCCTTTGATTTTAGTAGTAATTCTAAGTGTAAGAATGGCAAATAAATATTAACAATAAAAGGAAAGGTAATAGCTCAGTTGGTAAAGAATCTGCCTGCAATGCAGGAGACCCTGGTTTGATTCCTGGGCAGGGAAGATCCACTGGAGAAGGGATAGGCTACCCACTCCAGTATTCTTGGGCTTCCCTTGTGGCTCAGCTGGTAAAGAATCCGCCTGCAATGTGGGAGACCTGTGTTCTACTCCTGGGTTAGGAAGATCCCCTGGAGAAGGGAAAGGCTACCCGCTCCAGTATTCTGGCCTGGAGAATTCCAAGGACTGTATAGTCCGTGGGGTTACAAAGAGTCAGACATGACTGAGTGACTTTCACTTTAAAAAGAAGTTCTGAAGTCAAGATGAATTATTCAAGGTTTTTAGATATATAGTATCATAGCTATGAACATATCACAGTTTACTTCAATAAATTTAGCAAATATAAATTGAGTACCTCCATTCTTCATGGTCAGCCACTGAAAGAGACATTACGAAGAATCAGGTGTAAAATGCTGTATTGAGAAAGTGTTTCATGGACTTCCAGATAAACACTGATGAAAAGATGGGACTCTAAAAAGTTTAAACAATGAAATCACTTAAGAGTTAGAGAATTTGGGACAGCTTCCAGAACAAAAGGACCCTTTGAGATGTGTATTGAGCACATTAGCCAAGAATAATTGTTAATCTGAATCAACAATATTCATGTTAATATTTAAACAGCACTAGTTGAACCTTTTAACTTGATTTGAAATCATTTGATTTTCCCTTTACAATTTTTCTGTCAGTCCAAGTTCTACAAGACAGCAGAGAAGTTAAAAATATCACCACCAGGAGACAAAATGTATAGAATTCTGACTCCAGGAGCTCCTTGAAGCCAGCTCCTTGAAGGGGGTTGCGAAGTGTTCAGAACTGGAGCACAGCTGTAAGGCTTTTTCCCTTGACTTGTGTGGCATGGAACTGAGTGTAAAGGATGGGAAGTGATGTGGAACCGGAATTCAGAATGATCCGGGTCCCACTGCAGTAAAAGTCTGCCTGAGAAGCAGCTGAGTACATAAAAGCTCATAAAGAAAACCAAAACAATGATATTCCCCATCGTGACTGTTTAGTCTTTCTGTAGAGACTCATGGGGTCCTGGCTATTATCTATTTTTAATATCATTTGACCTGAAAATTCATGCTACCATCTGGAAAAAGAGAAGTTTTTCCTTAATGTGAATATGAGTGGAGAAAAAAGATGAGGAAAGAGTTACAGAATGTTAAGCACCCCTTTTTTTTTTCTTTTTTAAATTAGCAGATGTCACTCATTTCTTGATATTTTACAGGTAACTAAACACGTTAGACATTCCAACAAATTGATCAGTCACTCTTTATCTGGTGCCACTGAATTCTCAAATGAGAAAGTGTGATATCTAAGATTTTATTTCACATGTATGATTTTTTTCCTTTAAAGTAGAAATCCATCTGTTCTTTGAAGGTGTGTCACTAATTTTTCATTCATTAATTTATAATTAATCACTATTCTCTCCTTTTAGTTTGAAAGAATTGGAGAATTGTGTGTTTCCTCTGAGGCTGAACTAAAGATCTCATTAAATTTAAAGAAATCTTTATAACTCAATCATTTGATCAAGAGTCCCAGTGTGAGAGCTTAATATATGCTGGGAACTCTGCTACATACCTGGCATATGGACACAAACAGGCTCTTATTTTTTATCGACATCATCAGGGATCTGAAGGCTGGGAAGTTCAAGAAATAATTTAGAATGCAGAGCTGTGTGTGCTCATGTAGGGAGCACAGCAACCGCAGGTTCAGAGGTAATCTAGAGCAATGAAAGATGAAGTATAATGGGTCCAGGGAAAGTGGACGGGCAGTGGGCAGACAGTGCACAGTGAATGATGAGAATTATCTTGGAGGAAATGCAGGACTAATGTAGAAGTTTTAAGTAGGAAGAGTAATTTGCCAAATAAACCAAGAAGAAAGGTCATGACAACTCTAATCACCGACATTGGCATTTCCTTCTTATGTTTCAATTAAGCAGACCATTTCAACTTCACAGAAGTCACACTATAATGTAGAACACTTAGTAATCCAGCAAAGCCAGATTTCACTGAGGACTGTTACACCCTTTCATCTCCCTGGGTCAAGTTAGGGAGGGTCTACCCCTTTCTGATGTTCCCTTTATGTGGAAGGAGCCTTAAAACAACCCCCCTGTCTTCTCTAAACCTCGAAGAAGAGAAAGTGACTACTTATTGGTGATTTTAGAATGAGAAACTGGGCATGTACAGCCCATCCTTTTCAATCAAGAGGACTTTTAACAATTTTTTAAATGTTCAGTCATTTCTTTATTTTTTTTTTCCACTAGCATAGTATGCTATTGAAAAGTGTGAATTTCAGAGCCAGACAGAGCTGACTTGAATCTTACCTCTGCCACTTACTTAAAGCTATGATTTGGATACATTGATTATTTTGATGTAGAGTTTGCAAAAGATTTCTTTACATGCACATCTTTGCATGCATTAGTATCTAGTTGTTATAGGGTATATTTCCAAAAACTGCCATCGATGGGTTAAAAGTTATACATATATTTATTTTTAATACCTGTTTGCTATATGTATTTCCTCCAAAGTATAATAATTCACATCCACCAGTTATGTGTAATTGTACTTTTTCTCTAATCCTTGAAAAATCATTTATATATATACATAATGTTTATATATACATATATATACACATATATATATATGTATATATAATTGGAGAAGGCAATGGTACCCCACTCCAGTACTCTTGCCTGGAAAATCCCATGGACCGAGGAGCCTGGTGGGCTGCAGTCCATGGGGTCGCTAAGAGTCGGACACGACTGAGTGACTTCACTTTCACTTTTCACTTTCATGCATTGGAAAAGGAAATGGCAACCCACTCCAGTGTTTTTGCCTGGAGAATCCCAGGGACGAGGGAGCCTGGTGGGCTGCCGTCTATGGGGTCGCACAGAGTCAGACAAGACTGAAGTGACTTAGCAGCAGCAGCAGCAGCATGTATATATAAAACTAGTGAATGGAAATTAATATCTTGTATTCTCTTGCTTGCTCTTTCCCAACAGTAAAGGAATTTAGCATCTTTATATATGTCTGTTGATCATTTAGATTTGGAGCTGATGTTTTATATTAATTGGTTTAACAAAGTATTTAAGAATGCAGGTCCTGAGCTACACTGCCTGTATCTGAATCTTATGAGATTGTTCTTTTTTTTCTCTCTCTCTTTTTTTCTGTTTTGAATTATGGTTATCAGATTTTTTATTAGGTTGTTGGTTTCATAAAATGGTATTGGGATTTGCCTATGATTCTCATTATCTTAGATGGTTAGGGAATATGGGAATTGAGTTGAAGTCTCCTACTAGTTATTACAGATGAGAAGTAGAGAGAATCTGAGATTAACTCACCCATGTCCTTCTTCATCTACTGCAATTTTGAGATCTTTGTTTTAACTCTATTATTTGGTTAGAATCCTTCCTTATTTCTTCAGTGGTATGAGTGGTTGATAGGCTCTAAATCTTTCAGTTCAGTTCAGTTCAGTTCAGTCACTCAGTTGTGTCCGACTCTTTGCAACCCCATGGACTGCAGCATGCCAGGCCTCCCTGTCCATCACTAACTGCCGGAGTTTACTCAAACTCATGTCCATCAAGTCAGTGATGCCACCCAACCATCTCATCCTCTGACGTCCCCTTCTCTTCCTGCCTTCAATCTTTCCCAGCATCAGGGTCTTTTCAAATGAGTCAGTTCTTCCCATCAGGTGGCCAAAGTATTGGAGTTTCAGCTTCAGTATCAATTCTTCCAGTGACTATTCAGGAAAGATTTCCTTTAGGATGGACTGGTTGGATCTCCTTGCAGGCCAAGGGACTTTCAAGAGTCTTCTCCAAGACCACAGTTCAAAACCGTCAATTCTTCAGCACTCAGCTTTCTTTATAGTCCAACTCTCACATCCATAAAAAAATACTGGAAAAACCATAGCTTTGACTAGATGGACCTTTGTTGGCAAAGTAATGTCTCTGCTTTTTAATATGCTGTCTAGATTGGTCATAACTTTTCTTCCAAGGAGCAAGTGTCTTAATTTCATGGCTGCAATCACCATCTGCAGTGATTTTGGAGCCCCAAAATATAAAGTCATCCACTGTTTCCATTGTTTCCCTATTTATTTGCCATGAAGTGATGAGACCAGGTGCCATGATCTTCATTTTCTGAATGTTGAGTTTTAAGCCAACTTTTTCACTCCTCTTTCACTTTCATCAAAAGGCTATTTAGTTCTTCGCTTTCTGCCATAAAGGTGGTGTCATCTGCATATCTGAGGTTATTGATATTTCTCCTAGGAATCTTGACTTCAGCTTGTGCTTCTTCCAACCCAGCATTTCTCATGATATACTCTGCATATTGGAGAAGGCAATGGCACCCCACTCCAGTACTTTTGCCTAGAAAATCCCATGGATGGAGAAGCCTGGTAGGCTGCACTCCATGGGGTCGCTAAGAGTTGGATACAACTGAGGGACTTCACTTTCACTTTTCACTTTCGTGCATTGGAGAAGGAAATGGCAACACACTCGAGTGTTCTTGCCTGGAGAATCCCAGGGACAGGGGAGCCTGGTGGGCTGCCGTCTATGGGGTCGCACAGAGTCGGACACGACTGAAGTGACTTAGTAGTAGTAGTAGTAGTAGTACTCTGCATATAAGTTAAATAAGCAGGGTGACAATGTACAGCCTTGAGTACTCCTTTCCCAATTTAAAACAGTCTATTGTTCCATGTCCAGTTCTAACTTTTGCTTCCTGACCTGCATAGAGTTTTCTCAGAAGGCAGGTCAGGTGGTCTGGTATTCCCATCTCTTTCAGAATTTTCCAGAGTTTGTTGTGATCCACACAGTCAAGGGCTTTGGCATAGTCAATAAAGCAGAAGTAGATGTTTTTCTGGAACTCTCTTGCTTTTTCGATGATCCAGTGGTGTTGGCAATTTGATCTCTGGTTCCTCTGCCTTTTCTAAATCCAGCTTGAACATCTGAATCTTTAGATAGCTACAAATACCTTTATTTTCCTGAGAGAATCAATTCCTAGGCAGGTTGATAAGAAGTCCAGGGTCGCCAAGGAGGAGAAAGGTGTTTGGGGCTCTCAAGGAGGACATGGGGTCTGGAATTCTCAAGGAGGAGGAAAGGACAAACTTGAGTGATCAAGCCTGGTCCCTGGTTCTGAAGCTAAATTTTCTTCTTTGTAGATCACGAGTCTGACATCATTCACCATAAGCTATCATTACCAGGAAGCTGTGGGTCCATGATTCACAGTGTCACTTCCTTTCTCCTCAGTATGTGTAGATGTTCCCCTCTATTTTATATTTTCCACTCTTTCACATAAGTTCTCTAATTATCAAACAGATGTGCCTTCCTTTGTAGCTAAACTGCTCTTTGTGTCTGGAGAATCTTCTCATCTTTATCCTTGAAATGCATACATTTCATCAGGCTGTCTAGTTATCTTTTCTTCCCCAAATTTCCCTTTCATTCTAAAAATTCAGTTGTTTTTTTCACCTCAAGAAAATTTCCTTTTATGTTGTATGTGTGATTATTCCCTATTCTCCATAGGTTTACAGATGCTTTGTGGAAGTCCTGTTATCTGCATCTGAGGGTCTTCATGTCTCTTATTTCCCTTATGATTTCCATCTCTTTGAGTTTTGTTATGTGCTTTCAGGTGGTTCTTTCATCTGATTATCTAGGTCACAAGTTAAAAAGTTTTGACAGTGCCTATTAATTTTTGTTGCCGCTGTTCAAAAACATGACTTCTGCCATATGAAAGTCCTGAAATGTTCCTATTGGTTCAAGTTGTTGGCTGTCTCCAGCAATTCTGTTTTGCTCTTTTCCTGATTTGATGAATCAGAGGTTCCTCTCCTCTGGTAGTTGGCACCTCCTTTAGAGTGTATTTGTGTGTGTGTGTGTGTGATGTTTATTGGAGTTTGCTACTAGTCCTAAGTAATATCAAGGAAAGGTAAATATTCCCCGTCTCTGTGGCTGGAGTGGTGAGAAGCAAGCCTGCAGCCAGTAGCCTGTTGGGACCCCAGAAGGAAGTCTTCCTGCTCTCTGGTCTTCTTGAATCATCCCGGCCACAGGATCAGAAGGCTCAGCCCACCTAATGAGCGCCTTCCCCAAGTCATGGTAAGAGCAAGACAAAGTACACTAACACAGGCAGATGTTTATTTTCTCCGCAGCCTTCACTGGATCCCTATGGTCCAGGCCCTCACTAGGATTTTTAGCATTTCAGTTCTTGCTCTAGGACTTCCCACTGATTCTCAGGCTTCATCTGATCTGTATTTAAAACATTTTGCTCCCGCAACCCCCACATGTTGTCAGCAAGTATAAGAATTTCCTTGTGCCCTGGTGCGCCTAGACTCTGACTCGGGGCAGGATCAGGTTGGGAGCAGAGAAGAAATGCACTCAGTTCATCATGTACCCAGAGTCCTCCCAAAGCTTGTGTTACAAAGGAGTTGCCAGAGAGGAACTGGTTCTTTCCCAGTCACTTTTTTCCTCATGTCAATCTGGGATCTAGAAACAAGTACATATTTATGTTTATTACCTGATTTCCCAGTCAAGAATGTAAGCCCCATTGAAGGCAAGAGGCTTGACTGATTGGATTTACTGCTGTACCTCATCTATCCATCCCCAAATCTGCTCTACCTACAGCCGTCCCCACCGCAGATGATGGCCACACTGCAGTTTCAGTTGTTGTGGTCCAGTCGCT
The DNA here is from genome assembly GCF_032452875.1 of Bos javanicus. Taxonomy (NCBI): domain Eukaryota; kingdom Metazoa; phylum Chordata; class Mammalia; order Artiodactyla; family Bovidae; genus Bos; species Bos javanicus. The sequence goes on from NC_083873.1 coordinate 108,341,933, forward strand.
AACTTGTGTCCCCATGGACTGCAGCACGCCAGGCTCCTCTGTCCTCCACTATCTCCCAGAGTTTGCTCAAATTCTTGTCCATTGAGTCAGTGATGCTATCTAACCAGCTCATCCTCTACCACTCCTTTCACCATTTGCCTTCAGTCTTTCCCAGGATCAAGGTCTTTTCCAATGACTCAGCTCTTCAGTCGCAACTTTCAGTTGCTCAGGTATAAAAATGCGGGGTCATTTTTAACCAGTCATCTTTCTCCCTCATTCATCAGCCACATCTAACAGAGAATCTATAAGCTCCATATTCAAAAGATGTCCACAATTTGGCCACTTCTTCCCACATTCATGACTCGCTTTGGTTCCAGCCACTGTCATCTCCTTCAGATCAGATCAGATCAGTTTCTCAGTCGTGTTCGACTCTTTGCGACCCCATGAATTGCAGCACGCCAGGCCTCCCTGGCCCTCACCAGCTCCCGGAGTTCACTCAGACTCATGTCCATCGAGTCAGTGATGCCATCCAGCCATCTCATCCTCTGTCATCCCCTTCTCCTCCTGCCCTCAATCCCTCCTAGCATCAGAGTCTTTTCCAATGAGTCAACTTTTCGCATGAGGTGGCCAAAGTACTGGAGTTTCAGCTTTAGCATCATTCCTTCCAAAGAAATCCCAGGGCTGATCTCCTTCAGAATGGACTGGTTGGATCTCTTTGCAGTCCAAGGGACTCTCAAGAGTCTTCTCCAACACCACAGCTCAAAAGCATCAATTCTTCGGCGCTCAGCCTTCTTCACAGTCCAACTCTCACATCCATACATGACCACAGGAAAAACCATAGCCTTGACTAGATGAACCTTTGTTGGCAAAGTAATGTCTCCTTACTATATTACTAATATAGTCTCCTTTCTGTTCCAAGCTTAAACCTTGACCCTCACATTCTATTTTCAGCACAGCAGCTAAAGCTATCCTTTTACAGTGTAAAAGCTGTCCTCTTCACAAACAAACAAGCATATCTACTAAAAATATGCAGTGGGTCCCATTTCATTCAGAATAAGAGCTGACGGCATTATGCTGACCCTCCAAGGTCTCCAATATCTTGAGCCCTGTGAATTTTCTCATCTCATGCCCTGTTTTTTCCTACTTGCTTACTCTGTTATAGTCACTTAGATTCTTTTTTAGTCTTCAAGCTTGCTAGGCATAGCCCTGATTTGGTATTTTCCACTTATTGGTCTCTTTGCCTAGCATGTTCTTCCCCCAAATATCCATATAACTAATAACCTTGCTGGTGGTGGTGCTGGTTCAGTCCATAAGTTGTGTCCGACTCTTGCGACCTCATGGACTATAACCCTCCAGGTTCCTCTGTCCATGGTATTCTCCAGGCAAAAATACTGGAGTAGGTTGCCATTTCCTTCTCCAGGGGATCTTCCCAACCCAGGAATCGAACCCGGGTCTCCTGCATTGCAGGCAGATACTTTACAGACTGAGCTAAAAGGGAAGCCACCAGTACGCTTGCTACACCAATATTTTGTTCAAATGTCAATTTCTCATTGCCTGGAGTGTTCTTTCTTTTTTTGACAGCTTCTTTGAAGTATAACTGTCACATAATAAGCTGCAAATATTGATATCTAAAGTGTATAATGCTGTAAGTTTTGACATATGGATAGACCTGGGAAATCATCATTCCAGATAAGATTGTGAATACACTCATCACCCCCGAAGCTTCCTCACACCCTTTTCTCATCTCTCCCTTCTAACTCCTTTCACCTCATCTTGATCTTTCTTTCCATCCTCAGGGAAATATTGCTTTGCTTTCTCTAACAATAGATTAGTTCGCTTTTTCTGGGATTTTGCATAAATAAATTATACAGTATGTACCCTTTATTGGCTGACTGCTTTCACTAAACTGATTTAATTTCAGATTCATCCATGTTATTGTGTGTATCGATGTCTTTATTTTTCTGTGAAATATCCCATTGTATTGACATACTATTGATCTATTGGTAAACATTTTAGTTCTTGTCAGTTTCTGGCTATTACAAAAAAAGAAAACCAAAATCTTCTACAAACATTTGTGTGAAAGTCTTGCATGCATATAGGTATTCTATTCTTTTGGGCAAATACCTAGGAGCAGAATGGCTGAGTCATATGGTGTGTTGTTTAGCCTCTCAGTCATGTCCGACTCTTTGCAACCCCATGGATTACAGCACATCAAGCTTCCCTATTCTTCATCATCTCCCGGAGCTTGCTTAAACTCACATCCATTGAGTTGGTGATGCCATCCAACCATCTCATCCTCTGTTGTCCCCTTCTTTTCCCACCTTCAATCTCTCCCAGCATCAGGGTCTTTTCTAATGAGTCAGCTCTTCACATGAGGTGGCCAAAGTATTGGAGTTTCAGCTTCAGCATCTGTCTTTGCACAAAATATTCAGGTTAGATTTCCATTAGGTTTGACTGGTTTGATCTCCTTATAGTCTAAGGAAGTCTTGAGTCCTTTCCAGAACCGCAGTTCAAAAGCATCAATTCTTTAGCTCTTAGCTTTCATTACAGTCCAACTCTCACATTCATACACGACTACTGGAGAAACCACAGCTTTGACTAGATGGACATTTGTCTGCAAAGTGATGTCTCTGCTTTTTAATACACTGCCTAGTTTTGTCACAACTTTTCTCCCAAGGAGCAAGTGTCATTTAATTTCATGGCTGCAGTCACCATCTGCAGTTATTTTGGAGCCCAAGAAAATAAAACCTGTCACTGTTTCCATTGTTTCACCATCTATTTGACATGAAACAATGGGACTGGATGCCGTGATCTTAGTTTTTTGAATGTTGAGTTTTAAGGCAGCTTTTTCACTCTCTTCTTTCACCTTCATCAAGAGGCTCTTTAGTTCCTTTTTGCTTTCTACCATAAAGGTGGTGTCATCTGCATATCTGAGGTTACTGATATTTCTCCTGGCAATCTTGATTTCAGCTTGTGCTTCATCCAGGCCTGCATTTTTCATCATGTACTCTGCATATTAGTTAAATAAGCAGGGTGACAATATACAGCATTGACATATATTGATGTATAAAAATCCTTTCCCAGTTTTTAACCGGTCCATTTTTCCATGTCCAGTTCTAACTGTTGCTTGCTGGCCTGCATATAGGTCTTGCAGGAGGCAGGTAAGGTGGTCAGGTATTCCCATCTCTTGAAGAATTTTCCAGTTTGTTGTGATTCACACAGTCAAAGGCTTTAGCATAGTCAGTAAAGCAGAAGTAGACTTTTTTTTCTGGAATTCTCTTGCTTTTTCTATGATCCAATGGATGTTGGCAATTTGATCTCTGATTCCTCTACCTAAATCCAGCTTGAATATCTGTGAATTCTCAGTTCACATACTGTTGAAGTTTCGCTTGGAGAATTTTGAGCATTATCTTGCTAGTGTGAAATAAGTGCAATTGTGCAGCAATTGAAAATTCTTTGGCACTACCCTTCTTTAGGATTGGAATGAAAACTGACCTTTTCCAGTCTTGTGGCCACTGCTGAGTTTCCCAAATTTGCCGGCATATTGAGTGCAGCGTTTTCACACCATCGTCTTTTAGGATTTGAAATAGCTCAGCTGGAATTCTATAACCTCCACTAGCTTTGTTCGTAGTTATGCTTCCTAAAGCCCACTTGACTTCACAATACAAGATATCTCGCTCTAGGTGAGTGATCACACCATTGTGGTCATCTGGGTCATTAAGATCTTTTTAATGTAGTTCTTCTGCGTATTATTTCCACCTCTTCTCAATATCTTCTGCTTCTGTTAGATTCATGCCATTTTTGTCTTTTATTGTACCCATCTTTGTGTATGTTCCCTTGGTATCACTAATTTTCTTGAAGAGATCTATCTTATGGTATATGGATATTTAATTTATAAGAGACAATTAAATTGTCCTCCAGTGATCATACCATTTCTGTTACAGTTTCACTATTTCCTGGCCAATATTTAGTATGTTTACTCTTTTTAATTTTAGTTATTCTAATAGATGTGTACTATTATCTTACTGTGGGTATAATTTGCATTTCCCTAGTAAATAGTGATGCTGAGTATTTTTTTCATGGGCTTACTTGCCGTGTGCATATATTCTTTGGGAAGAGATTTTTTTTTAAGTTGATTAAATTTTTTTAAATTGTGTTATTTAATTGTGTTATTTCTTCTTACTGAGTTTTGAGAGCTCTTTATATATTTTAGCTATAAGCATTTTACTAGATACATAATTTATAAAAATATATCCCAGTCCATATCTTTTCAATTCCTTTAAATTGTCTTTTGAAACATAAGTGGGTCCTTTTTTTGTCCATTTTTAAACTTTTTTCTAATCCAACATATCAATTGTCCTTTTTTTGGCATTATATCTATGAAATCTTTACTAACATCAAAGTCATAATAGTTTTATCTTGTTTTATAGTTTTAAGTTTTAGACTTAAGAATATGGTTCATTTTGAGCTTTTTTTTCCTGAATATGGTTAAACTTTATTTTTGTGGGCTCCAAAATCACTGTAGATGATGACTGCAGCCATGAAATTAAAGGAAACTTACTCCTTAGAAGAAAAACTATGACAAAACTAGACAGCAAAGCAGAGACATTACTTTACCAAAAAAGGGCTGTATAGTCAAAGCTATGGTCTTCCCAGTAGTCATGTATGGATGTGAGAGTTGGACCATAAAGAAGGCTGAGTGCCAAAAAATTGATGCTTTTGAACTGTGGTGCTAAAAAAGATTGTTGAGACTTCTTTGGACTGCAAAGAGATCCAACAAGTCAATCCTAAAGGAAATCAACTTTGAATATTCATTGGAAGGACTGATGCTGAAGCTGCACTACTTTGGTCAAGTAGTGCAGCAATGCTGACCACCTGATACAAAGAACTGACTCATTTGAAAAGATCCTGATGCTGGGAAAGATTGAAGGCAGGAAGAGAAGGGGACAACAGGGAATGAGTTGGTTGGGTGGGTGGCATCACTAATTCAATGGACATGAGATGGAGCAAGCTCTGGGAGATGGTGAAGGACAGGGAAGCCTGGCATGCTGCAGTCCGTGGAGTAGCAAAGAGTCAGACATGACTGAGAGGCTGAACAACAGTGACAAATGAATTAAATTTTACTTTTTTGTACGTGGATAACTGATTCAGCCAAATTTGCTGAAATGGAAATATTTTCTAAAGTTCTTCTGTATCTATGCCAAGAATCAGTTGTCCATTTATGTGTGGGTCTATTTCCAGACTCCATTCTATTACATAATTTTTGTCTTTGTGTCAATGCCACACATACCTGATTATGATAGCTTTGTAAGTCTTGAAATTAGGTTGTGTTCTTTCAACTTATTGTTCATGAGCATGCTTTTAAAATTAAACTCTATTCTACCCTCCCTCCTGCTCTGTTTTTTTTTTCTTTATATGCTGCACATAATACCTTTTAATGTATTATGTAGTTTATGTATTTAATATGTAAAGTTTGTACAAGAATGTCAGTTCAATGAGGGAAGAGACTTTTTACATTTTATTCCGGTTACTGATAGATCTAAAGTTCTTAGAATACTGCTTAGTACATAATAAGTTTTAACTATCTATTTGTTGATTGAAATGAGTATAGAATCAGACCTTTAAAAGGCTGAGAAGTATCTCAGCATTCATTTCATCCAATTTCCAAAGATAGAAAACTATATATTAATTTTTAATTATATTGGATATTTATAATATAAAATTATATATTTATAATATAAAATCATGTATTTATAATATAAAAATATATTAATATAAAAACAAAAAAATGAAGAAACAGAGGACAAGAGATATAAAGTCTGTGCTCACCCAGTAATCAGGGGGTACCTACTTAATCCCTGAGCCTCATTTCCAACCCTTACTTTCTCTAAGTTTTGCCAATATGTCCTCTAGTTCCTGCTTTGGCATTTCCCCACAGTCTGGTATTTTTATCTGAGATGCATTTCCCTTTCCCTTTTTCCATTGATTCATGTATTACTTCTACTGGAAGCTCTTCCAACACATCTAAATCTCATTTTAGATCCTTCATCTTTCAGCCACTGTACTCCCAAAGTTTGGAATATGACCCATGTGTTAATTTATTTTCTGTACCAGACAATGTTCTCTGTGAAGGCACAGGATCATGTCTTATATAACTGATTACTCACAATGCCTGACACAATTCTTGGCATGTAGCACATTCATATGAATGAATACATTTCTACAAGTCTGTCTTTTGACTTACAGAAAAGGATTGATATTTATCCTCATTTCTAGTCATATTTTTAAGCTAGTCTGTTTTGTGTCTGTGTGAATGCATGTGTGTATTTCTCATTGTTATTACGCTTCTTCAAGTTTTATTTTAACCATCAAAAAGATCTGACAAATGTAAGGCTGATTTCTCAAATATATGTTATGTTTGTTTTCTTTACCCAACAAATAGCCAACAGGTGTAAATAATGTCAAACATGCTCATAGAGCTCAGGCAACTGGTCATAAAGGTCACTTTTTTTTTTTTTAACTATTGAATCATATGAATTAAAACACAAAATAGCCAAATGCAACATCAAATTTTCTAGTTATATTGCACAGGCTGACACCTACTTGAAAATATGTTAAGTTGTTTTGCATTGAAACAGACATCTAAAATAAAATAAAACTGCTTCTGAGCACTACCTGTGTGCAAGGCTCTTGGCAAATCCATCTATCATTGAGACTTCCAGCTCCAGGCAGGTAGTTCATCATTCAACCAGAATAGCAACATGGAGATTCTTTGAATATATACTAAGAAATATACTAAGAAAGTCATATGATACTTGATATTATATCTGGTAAACCTGACTTTGAATATCAGAATTCTTAGTCCAGAAATAATTTGTAAAACGGTTTTCACTGAGAATCTTCTTTATTCTGCTATTAATTGGAAAGGGCAAGGGCTAATAATAAAGAGCAGTTAAATCTCAGAACTATCTGAGAGATTGTTAAGATTTCTTTTTTAACAACTTTATTTTTTTTTAAGTGTAGTTGATTTACAATACTATGTTTATTTCAGGTATAAACAAAGTGATTTAGTTATATAAATACATTTTTTTCAGATTTATTCCATTATAGATTATTACATGATATGGAATATAGTTCCCTGTGCTTTATAGAAAATCTTTGTTGCTTATCTATTTTATGTATGATATTTTGTATCTATTAATCTAATACTCCCTTTTCTATTTGGTAACCCTTAAGTTTGTTTTTCATATCCATGAGTCAGTTTTGGTTTTATATATAGGTTCATCTGTATTATTTTTTAAATTCCACATATATGTGACATCATATAATATTTGCCTTTCTCTGTATGACTTACTTCAGTTAGTATGATATTCTCTAAGCCCATCCATATTACTTCAAATGGTAATATTTAATTATTTTTTATGACTGAGTATTTATGACCAACCTAGATAGCATATTCAAAAGCAGAGACATTACTTTGCCAACAAAGGTTCATCTAGTCAAAGCTATGGTTTTTCCTGTGGTCACGTATGGATGTGAGAGTTGGACTGTGAAGAAGGCTGAGCACCAAAGAATTGATGCTTTTGAGCTGTGGTGTTGGAGAAGACTCTTGAGAGTCCCTTGGGCTGCAAGGAGATCCAACCAGTCCATTCTAAAGGAGATCAGCCCTGGGATTTCTTTGGAAGGAATGATGCTAAAGCTGAAACTCCAGTACATTGGCCACCTCATGTGAAGAGTTGACTCATTGGAAAAGACTGTGATGCTGGGAGGGATTGGGGGCAGGAGGAGAAGGGGATGACGGAGGATGGATGGCTGGATGGCATCATTGACTCTATGGGCGTGAGTCTGAGTGAACTCCATGAGTTGGTGATGGACAGGGAGGCCTGGCGTGCTGCGATGCATGGGGTTGCGAAGAGTCGGACACGACTGACTGACTGAACTGAACTGAACTGAACTGAATATTCCATTGCTACAAATAACCCATCTTCTTTATCCAATCATCTGTTGATAGGCCCTTGGATTGTTTCCATGGCTAGACTATAATAAATAGTGCTGATTCTCTGTCTGTGAGATTTTAACAAAAATGATATAACTTCTCTTGATCCTGTCCTGATTCAGAGGACTAGGAGAAGACAAGTGATTTTATAGGCAGCATAGATGTTGATTCATAAAAGACACTAAATAAGTACTAATTCCCTGCTATTTCTTTGTTTAAACCAATGCTGACAATACAAAACATTCATTTTGACTCCAACCTTTCGCATTGGTTTAGAATTCTATTTCATTGAAACCTAGTGATGTAAGCTCAACATTCAGAAAACTAAGATCATGGCATCTGTTCCCATAACTTCATGGGAAATAGATGGGGAAACAGTGGAAACAGTGGCTGACTTTATTTTGGGGGGCTGCAAAATCACTGCAGATGGTGATTACAGCCATGAAATTAAAAGATGCTTACACCTTGGAAGGAAAGTTATGACCAACCTAGACAGCATATTAAAAAGCAGAGACATTACTTTGTCAACAAAGGTCCGTCTAGTCAAGGCTATGGTTTTTCTAGTGGTCATGTATGGATGTAAGAGTTGGACTATAAGAAAGCTGAGCACTGAAGAATTGATTCTTTTGAACTGTGGTATTGGAGAAGACTCTTGAGAGTCCCTTGGACTGCAAGGAGATCCAACCAGTCCATTCTAAAGGAGATCAGTCCTGGGTGTTCATTGGAAGGACTGACGTTGAGGCTCAAACTCCAATACTTTGGCCACCTGATGTGAAAAGCTAACTCATTTGAAAAGCCCCTGATGCTGGGAAAGATTGAGGGTGGGAGGAGAAGGGGACGACAGAGGATGAGATGGTTGGATGGCATCACTGACTCAATGGACATGGTTTTGGTTGGACTCCGGGAGTTGGTGATGGACAGGGAGGCCTGGCGTGCTGCAGTTCATGGGGTCGCAAAGAGTCAGAGATGATGAGCAACTGAACTGAACTGAACTGAAATGTAGTGATGTAAGTCCTACAGTTCTTTTTTTTTTGGAATTTTATTTTATTTTATGTTTTTAAAATATAAATTTAATTAGTTTAATTGGAGGCTAATTACTTTACAATATTGTATTGGTTTTGCCATACATTGACATGAATCCATGACAGGTGTACATGTGTTCCCCATCCTGAACCCCCCTCCCACCTCCCCAGCATCCCATCCCTCTGGGTCATCCCAGTGCACCAACCCCGAGCACCCTGTATCATGAATCGAACTTGGACTGGCGATTCGTTTCACATATGATAATATACATGTTTCAGTGCCATTCTCCCAAATCATCCCACCCTTGCCCTCTCCCACAGAGTCCAAAAGACTGTTCTATGCATCTGTCTCTTTTGCTGTCTTGCATATGGGGTTATCATTACCATCTTTCAAAATTCCATATATATGCATTATTATATTGTATTGATGTTTTTGTTTCTGGCTTCCTTCACTCTGTATAATAGGCTCCAGTTTCATCCACCTCATTAGAACTGATTCAAATGTATTCTTTTTAATGGCTGAGTAATACTCCAATTGTGTATATGTACCACAGCTTTCTTATCCATTCATCTGCTGATAGACATCTAGGTTGTTTCCATGTCCTGGATATTATAAACAGTGCTGCAATGAACATTAGAGTACACATGTCTCTTTCAATTCTGGTTTCCTTGGTGTGTATGCCCAACAGCGAAATTGCTGGGATAGAGGATGAGATGGCTGGATGGCATCACCAACTCGATGGACGTGACTTTGAGTGAACTCCGGGAGTTGGTGATGGACAGGGAGGCCTGATGTGCTGTGATTAAAGAGTTGGACACAACTGAGTGACTGAATTGAACTGATGGCAGTTCTATTTCCAGTTTTTTAAGGAATCTCCACACTGTTCTTCATAGTGGCCGTACTAGTTTGCATTCCCACCAACAGTGTAAGAGGGTTCCCTTTTCCCCACACGCTCTCCAGCATTTTTTGCTTATAGACTTTTGGATAGCAGCCATCTGACTGGCATGAAATGGTATCTCATTGTGGTTTTGATTTGCATTTCTCTGATAGTGAGTGATGTTGAGCATCTTTTCATGCGTTTGTTAGCCATCTGTATGTCTTCTTTGGTGAAATATCTGTTTAGTTTTTTGGCCCACTTTTTGATTGGGTCATTTATTTTTCTGGAATTGAACTGCAGGAGTTGCTTGTATATTTTTGAGATTAGTTGTTTGTCGGTTGCTTCATTTGCTATTATTTTCTCCCATTCTGAAGGCTGCCTTTTCACCTTGCTTATAGTTTCCTTTGTTGTGCAGAAGTTTTTAATTTTAATTAGGTCCCATTTGTTTATTTTTGATTTTATTTCCAATATTCTGGGAGGTTGGTCATAGAGGATCCTGCTGTGATGTATGTCAGAGAGTGTTTTGCCTATGTTCTCCTCTAGGAGTTTTATAGTTTCTGGTCTTATAGTTTTATAGTTTAGATCTTTAATCCATTTTGAGTTTATTTTTGTGTATGGTGTTAGAAAGTGTTCTAGTTTCATTCTTTTACAAGTGGTTGACCAGTTTTCCCAGCACCACTTGTTAAAGATATTGTCTTTTCTCCATTGTATATTCTTGCCTCCTTTGTCAAAGATATGGTGTCCATGGGTGTGTGGGTTTATCTCTGGGCTTTCTATTTTGTTCCATTGATCTATATTACTGTCTTTGTGCCAGTACCATACTGTCTTGATGATTGTAGCTTTGTAGTAGAGCCTGAAGTCAGGCAGGTTGATTCCTCCAGTTCCATTCTTATTTCTCAAGACTGCTTTGGCTATTAGAGTTTTTTGTATTTCCATGCAAATTGTGAAATTATTTGTTCTAGCTCTGTGAAAAATACCATTGGTAGCTTGATAGGGATTGCATTGAATGCATATATTGCTTTGGGTAGTATACTCATTTTCACTATATTGATTCTTCTGGTCCATGAACATGGTATATTTCTCCATCGATTGGTGTCCTCTTTGATTTCTTTCACCAGTGTTTTATAGTTTTCTATATATAGGTCTTCTGTTTCCTTAGGTAGATATATTCCTAAGTATTTTATTCTTTCCGTTGCAATGGTGAATGGAATTGTTTCCTTAATTTCTCTTTCTATTTTCTCATTATTAGTGTATAGGAATGCAAGGAATTTCTGTGTGTTGATTTTATATCCTTCAACTTTACTATATTCATTAAGTAGCTCTAGTCATTTTCCAGTAGAGTCTTTAGGGTTTTCCATGTACAGGATCATGTCATCTGCAAACAGTGAGAGTTTTACTTCTTTTCCAATTTGGATTCCTTTTATTTCTTTTTCTGATCTGATTGCTCTGGCCAAAACTTCCAAAACTATGTTGGATAGTAGTGATGAGAGTGGGCACCCTTGTCTTGTTCCTGACTTTAGGGAAAATGCTTTCAATTTTTCATCATTGAGGATAATGTTTGCTGTGGGTTTGTCATGTATAGCTTTTATTATGTTGAGGTATGTTCCTTCTATTCCTGCTTTCTGGAGGTTTTTTTTTTTATCATAAGTGGATGTTGAATTTTGTCAAAGGCTTTCTCTGCATCTACTGAGATAATCATATGGTTTTTATTTTTCAATTTGTAATGTGGTGTATTACACTGATTGACTTATGGATATTGAAGAATCCTTGCATCCCTGGGATAAAGCCCACTTGGTCATGATGTATGATCTTTTTAATATGTTGTTGGGTTCTTCTTGAAACTTCTTTGTATAGCCATGACTAACAGATCAGCATTGGCATAAGGTGTCAAATATATCTAATACCTAGGTCCAAATTATGGAAGTGCAATCCATACAGCACTGTGTTAGGGCAACTAGAGACCTTAATAAAACTGAAATTCTTGAATCCCATTTCAATCCTAGTGCATCACAGTTTCTGGGGGTTAGACTCAGAAATGTGGATATTTGACAACTTTCCAAGATTATTCTTATGCACATCATAGTTTATGAATCATTGCTAAGTGAATATAAGAGATAAACCCTGCCATATAGAAGGACACAGTTTGTTGAGGGAGCAAAAAAGAACATTCATTATTATAATATGATAATAAAGCCTATAATTAAAGAATGAATCAAGATCTTCCAAAAACCCAGAGGAGTTCAAAGTCTCTGTGTGTTTTGGCTTCTCAGTATACCACAAATTTAAAATATGCTAAATCAACATTGCAAAAATATAGTGCCACATAATTTTACTATTCACAAAATAAATCTAGAATTTATTTAGGGTTTTTTAAGAATATAATTTTGAAAGCTAATGCTAAGCAGTATTGGAATTGAATACAGTAAAACTTTAAACATTTGTTTTTCTTTTCAATCTTAGCATATTCCTACGAATACATAAAGAGATCCACTTGGAGTTTATGTAAGAAGTTTAAACTTAAGACCTTAGACAAATGACTGTTTAGACAACTCTTCACCCCACCTTGTATTAGCTTTTAGGATGAATAAGTATTTTGGGTTTGGGGAAAGTTGAGGAAGAATTCAGAGAGAAAAGGCAAGGTGTCTGGGTATTGAAGTATGAATTTGGCATGATCTCCCCCAGTGACTTAGTGCAGCATGCTTTGGTCCAGAGCTAGCATGCATGTGGTTTACCTCTTTGGGTTGAGAAGTTTCCTGTAATTCTATGTAGGTGGATCAAGAAATCTTTCATATATATTATCCATTCACTACAGCTCTCAGAACTATTGGTCATTACCATCACTGAACGTGGGACAGAGCTTCCCAGTGTAGAGAGGAATGCTGGCTGGTATAAGAGTGTTTTACAGGGAAAACAGCTACAATAAAAAAAAGTTTCTGAGGCACTACTGCCCTCCTTACCCACCCTCCCACCACCCTAGGTATTACCATGAGACAAAGAGAAGAAGTGGGGGTTCCTGTTTAAATGTGTTGAGCTTTATTCAGAGATCTCTATCCCAAGGGTCCTGTGGCCTCACTTTCAATTCCCTTGACCCTGAATATACATTGGAAGGACTAAAGCTGAAGCTGAAGCTCCAATATGTCAGCCACCTGATTGATGCAAGAAGCTGACTTATTGGAAAAGACTGTGATTCTGGAAAACATTAAGAGCAAAAGAAGGGGGTGGCAGAGGATGAGATAACTTGATAGCATCCCACTGACTCAATGGACATGAATTTGAGCCAACCCTGGGAAATAGTGAAAGACAGAGGAGCCTGGTGTTCTGCAGTCCATAGGGTCACAAAGAGTCAGACACAACTTAGTGACTGAACAATTTCTACCTCAGGTATTTCAGACTGAGAGAATAGCGCTCTTCAAGGGCAGTGGTGTATTAACTATATTTTTCTCTTTTTGAAGTCTTAATCATATTCCATGAGTTACATATAGGAAATGCATTATGACTTTTGTCAATGGCCCAAATAACACTTTCAGTTCAGTTCAGTCACTCAGTCATGTCCGACTCTGCAACCCCATGAATCACAGCATGCCAGGCCTCCTTGTCCATCATCAACTCCCAGAGTTACTCAAAGTCATGTCCATCGAGTCGGTGATGCCATTCAACCATCTCATCCTCTGTCGTCCCCTTCTCCTCCTGCCCCCAATCCCTCCCAGCATCAGAGTCTTTTCCAATGAGTCAACTCTTCACATGAGGTGGCTAAAGTACTGGAGTTTCAGCTTCAGCATCATTCCTTCCAAAGAAATCCCAGGGCTGATGTCCTTTAGAATGGACTTGTTGGATCTCCTTGAAGTCCAAGGGACTCTCAAGAATCTTCTCCAAACCCACAGTTCAAAAGCATGAATTCTTCGGTGCTCAGCATTTTTCACAGTCCAAATCTTGCATCCATACATGACCACTGGAAAAAACATAGCCTTGACTAGATGGACCTTTGATGGCAAAGTAATGTCTCTGCTTTTTAAAATGCTCTCTAGGTTGGTCATAACTTTTCTTCCAAGGAGTAAGTGTCTTTTAATTTCATGGTTGCAATCACCATCTGCAGTGATTTTGGAGCCCAGAAAAATAAAGTCTGACACTGTTTCCATTGTTTCCCCATTTCCCATGAAGCGAGGGGACTAGATGCCATGATCTTAGTTTTCTGAATATTGAGCTTTAAGCCAACTTTTTCACTCTCCTCTTTCGCTTTCATCAAGAGGCTTTTCAGGTCCTCTTCACTATCTGCCATAAGGGTGGTATCATCTGCATATCTGAGGTTATTGATATTTCTCCCAGCAATCTTGATTCCAGCTTGTGTTTCTTCCAGTCCAGTGTTTCTCATGATGTACTCTGCATATAAGTTAAATAAGCAGGGTGACAATATACAGCCTTGACATACTCCTTTTCCTCTTTGGAACCAGTCTGTTGTTCCATGTCCAGTTCTAACTGTTGCTTCCTAACCTGCAGATAGGTTTCTCAAGAGGCAGGTCAGGTGGTCTGGTATTCCCATCTCTTTCAGAATCTTCCACCGTTTATTGGGATCCACACAGTCAAAGGTTTTGGCATAGTCAATAAAGCAGAAATAGATGTTTTTCTGGAACTCTCTTGCTTTTTTGATGATCCAGTGGATGTTGGCAATTTGATCTCTGGTTCCTCTGCCTTTTCTAAAACCAGCTTGAACACCTGGAATTTCACTATTCATGTACTGCTGAAGCCTGGCTTGGAGAATTTTGAACATTACTTTACTAGCGTGTGAGATGAGTGCAATTGTGCACTGGTTTGAGCATTCTTTGGCATTGCCTTTCTTTGGGATTGGAATGAAAACAGACCTATTCCAGTCCTGTGGCCACTGCTGTGTTTTCCAAATTTACAGCAAGTAATAAAATGCTAAAGCTGAAAGTTCAGTACTTTGGCCACCTCATGCGAAGAGTTGACTCATTGGAAAAGACTCTGATGCTGGGAGGGATTGGGGGCAGGAGGAAAAGGGGACGACAGAGGACGAGATGGCTGGATGGCATCACCAACTCAATGGATGTGAGTTTGAGAGAACTCCGGGAGATGGTGATGGACAGGGAAGCCTGGAGTGCTGTAATTCATGCAGTCGCAAAGAGTCAGACACGACTGAGCAACTGAACTGAACTGAATAAATACTGATATAAATATGCGCCTATAGTAAAATCTCATTAAAAGTTTCTACCCAGAATGAGTTGTTAGTCATCTGATTCCATTATTCAATGGTGACAGAATTTTTAAAAAATTGTTCTATGGGACAATTTGAATATCTTCCAAAAAATTTTCCAATAAAATTAGATTTTATGGTTTCTTTTTTTTTTCCTCTTAATTAAAAGCAACATAAATCCAAACATAGTCAAAAACATTGTTATTAAGTGAGAATGTTTTAAGGTAAATGAACATTTTCCAAGAGGTATTAGGTGAGTTGCATGAGTGTGTGCTTGGTAGCTTCAGTCATGTCTAACTATTTGCAATGCTATCGACTACAGATGGTCAGGTTTCTCTGTCCATGAGATTCTCCAGGCGAGAATACTGGAATGGATTGCTTTGCCTTTATCCAGAGGATCTTCCCAACCCAGGGATAGAACCCTTGCGTCTTCTGCATTGCAGGAAGATTCCTTACCTTTGAGACCAAGGAAGCCCAATTAGGTGGGTTACAAAAACATAAAGTATTTTGTAGGAGGAAAAATAGTTTAAAATAAATGTAAGTGAGAAAAAAAAATGAGTTGAATAGGAAAATGAAAAGTAAAGACCTGTGAGCAGAAATACATACCCGATAGTCTTA
The DNA here is from genome assembly GCF_032452875.1 of Bos javanicus. Lineage (NCBI taxonomy): Eukaryota > Metazoa > Chordata > Mammalia > Artiodactyla > Bovidae > Bos > Bos javanicus. The sequence goes on from NC_083873.1 coordinate 108,357,632, forward strand.
AATGACTTGATAAAAATATAACCTTGACTGAAATTATATCTCAGAACTTTCTAGCATGCACAGAAAAAGGACAATACATATGCTATAATAGACACATTCTCTGTAGTATAGAAATAAACCAGTTGCTTAGAAGTACAGCTTTTCTGGGCTTCCCCAGTGGTTCAGCCATAATGAATTGTCTGCAGTTCAAGAGCTACAGAAGATGTGGGTTCAATCCCTGGGTTGGGAAGATTTCCTGGAAGAGGAAATGGCAACTCACTTGAGTATTCTTTCCAAGATAATCCCATGGACAGAGGAGCCTGGGGGGCTAAAGGGGTTGCAAAGAGTCAGACACAACTGAGCAACTGAGCACACACAAACACACAGCTTTTCTAGTTACCAAGGCTGAGAATTTCTAATTTGGAAACTTGGAATAATGTGGTAAGTAAAACTGTTACATGAATGACTTTGCCCCAATAACTATAGACTTATGTAGAAATGTCTTGTCACAGGTACCCATACAAACAGAAGATATGATTATGGTTTTCTAACACTCTCCTGAGATATTCCTCCATAGCCTCTTAACAATTCTTCTTCCCTTGCCTGACCCTTAATAAATGGGAGGCCCCTGTGTTAGTCTCATTTCTTTTGTTGTTTATCCATCTGTTCTGAAAGATCACAGGCTTTCCAAAGGCTTCATTAATAATTCTAATTTCCATCTTCGGTCCAGACCTCTTGCCTGATTTCCAAGATCCTTTCACTAATAGTCTTCAGTGGCATATTTCTCATGGTTCCCTCAAAGTCACTTCAAAACTCAACTATTTCCCTTCTAAGAGATTTTGTCATACAGTGTTCCACTGAACAGAAAGTTCATCCAACCTAGAAAATCATCCCATCCATCCAAGTTACTCAACATAGTATTCAGGAGGTATCCTTGGCTTTTATTTTTCCTTCTTTCTTGTTCCTAGAGAAAGTCATTTGCCAAATTCTACCTCTTGTTATAAATTTATGTGCATCTCTCCGGTTTTTCCACCATCTTCTGAGCACTAGCCAGGAACACCCCTTACCCAGATTATGATGACTTTACATGCATGCATACTGAGTCATGTCTGGCTCTTCACAAACCCCTTGACTGTGACCTATCATATTCCTCTGTCTCTGGAATTTTCCAGGCAAGAATACTGGTGTGGGTTGCCATTCCCTTCTCCAGGAGATCTTCCCAACTCAGGGACTAAACCCCCGTCTCTTGCAACTCCTGCATTGGCAGGCAGATTCTTTACCAGTATACCTCCTGGGAAGTCGTATGAGGACTTACTCTAATCTAACCACAATCTATTTTCACCCAGTAAGGCTCCTCCTAGGATGCAAATCTGATCATGACCCTTTCTGGCTTAAAATCTACCAGTAGTGTCTTATTGCATGATGAACGCAAAATGCATAATTTTCTACTATTGTTTCTTATCAGGCTTTTGAGGACCTGGACTCCATCTCCTTTTCCAGCATCATCAGATGGCTCTAGACTGCCCTAGACTCCTACTACCTCTCTGACTTCCAGTCTTCTACTACACTACAGAGTCAAGTACTCTTTATAGATACGTATTCTGTGCATTGGACTTTCCCTGTGGCTCAGTGGTAAAATAACCACCTGCAAAGCAAGAGCTGCAGGAGAAGCAAGTTTGATCCCTGGGTCAGGAAGATCCTCTGGAGGAAGGCATGGCAACCTGATCCAGTAATTTTGTCTGGAGAATCCCATGGACAGAGGAGCCTGGCAGGCTACAGTCCACAGGGTTGCAAAGAGTCAAACACAACCAAAGCAACTTAGCATGCTCCCACACATTCTGTGCCTAGGGTCTTTTCTGCCCAACCAGTTCTCCCCATCCTGATATAATCTATTCATTATGCCACTTTTGACTAACTTAACATTGTGGAGGAGGTCCCCTAAGAGAAGGCTATTTCCCAAAGTTTGAGCTTCCATAACACTATGCTCTCACTTGCTGTGTATCATTCCCACTGGCTTTAAACTCCATTTTTTGCAATGACCATATAGTTTTCCCCAGCCCTGTAATCCCTTGCCTACTGCATTCATTGCCTGGCATTTCATAAGGGCTCAAATCCTTGCTTGTTAACTGCATGAATGAATAAATGACTGAGTGAACAAATGAATGCCTACATGTCTTATTTCAAGAGTCATTAACTATAAAATGATGAGTGTATAAACCCTTTGCTAAAGGAACACTTTGAGCAATTAGGAACTCAAGCTCCAAGAAGAAGAGACTAGGCCCTCTCTGGCTGGCATTCTCTTCATTTTTCTTTCCTGGTGGTCTACTTGGACCCCAGCCATTAGAAGTCCCGGTGCCAATTTGTCTCGCGTTGTGAACTGATGTGCTCCATAAACTACCCATAATGTGCTAGAATGTGGCTCCCGGGCTTTCGTGTTCACCGTGAGAACCGCCTGCTCTGCTTATATAGCATCTTTATTACATATGTGGAGTCATGGAGCCCCCATGTCAGGAAAAGCTGGAGGTTTGCTCTTCAGAGCCAGATATTTGACTCTATGGCTGCTCAAACATGTCTTTTATACTTGCGGTATCAGAGAGCTTTGCCACTATATTTCTTATCTGAAATCAGTGGGAAAGAATTTCCCATAAAACAATTCAGCAAATATTTATCAAGTGCCTCCTATAGCCTCAGACTTCAATGGTCCTGGAGAGACTGTTTAGTCAAACTTCCTTATTTTACCAAGAAAATCACAGAACCCTGACAGACTCCTGACCTCAAATCCATGAAATAATTTTCTGTGAATGAATATAGAAATGTGTAATATGCTCTTCCTGTTCTCAACAGGCTAACATCTTTAGGGGTAAGTGACAGCGAAAGTGTTAGTCGCTCAGTTGTGTCTGACTCTTTGCGACCCCATAGATTGTCACACACCAGGCTCCTCTGTCCATGGGATTATCCAGGCTAGAATACTGGAGTGGATTGCCATTTCCTCCTCCAGAGGATCATCTTGACCAGAAACTGAACCAGCATCTCCTGTGTCTCCTGCATTGCTGGTGGATTCCTTACCCAATGAGCCATCAGGGAAGCCCATTAGATGAATAAATTAACTGATCAATCAATTAAAGAATGCAATATACTACGGTACATATAAGATTTTTTTCTTTATGTGATTGTCCATTAATAACTGCTTCCCTCCTCTAGATATTAACTCGTTGAGAAATCATAGTCTATGTTATTTGCTTGTAGCTGGATAGCCAATATTTCACACAGCACAAAGAACATAGAACAGTTGATGCTCATTATTAATCGATTTGGTACTTGCAAATTTACATACTCAATACAATCTATTTGTAACCTGAAAACCAGTATTCATGGCACTTTGGTCAGTCATGGACATGCACAAAATGGTAAAAATTTGAGTTGCCTGACTCACAAGTTCTCCTCTGCGACCAAAGTCACCTCCTGCTTCCTTGTTTCAGCTCTCATCCTGTAAACAAGTATTCTTTTCACAGTCTGTTTAAAGCCCCATATTTCACAATTTTGTGTATTTTATTGGTGATTCCAGTGTTCAAATGGCCTTCTAGTGTAGTGCTAAGGTGCTGCTTGGTGCCCCTAAGTGCAAGAAGTCTGTGATGGGCTTTACAGACAAAATACATATATTACATGTTTCATTCAGGCATAAATTATGGTACTGTTGCCTGTGAGTTCAATGTTAATGAGTCAACAGTGTATATTAAATAAGACACCCTTAAATGGAGTGGCACATAAAACAATATTGTATATTAATAAATTGCTGAAAATGTTGTGACCAGAGGCTTGCAGGAACCTAATTCTGTGCTTCCTAATTCTGTGTTAAGAAATGGCTTAGTATTTAATTCGGTATTTGTGGTGCCCTTATACAACATAACTGCAGTGAATATTGAGAATCAACTGTATAGGAGCAGTAAGTATAGAAGAGAGAGAAGGAAGAAGGAAGGAAGGAAGGTAGGTAGGAAGGAACCGTACTCCAATAAAAATTAAAACAAAACCCAAATATTCCCTCCATGAAAGGCAGTGTAGTATATGGTTAACAGCTTGACCCCAAAGTGTAAGAAGTCTGTTCCAATCCTGACTCCACCATTTAAGCTTATTTAGCATTTTTAAATCTTCAATATCTTCATCTGTGGGATGGAAAAACAAACTGACAAAAATGTATTTCAATCGGTTCTAAGACTCACCTTTTAATCGATGCAAAGCAAGTGGGAGTGAATTATTCCAGGTCCCACAAGACCTCAGGTCTGCTGCTTCCCAACCCAATTGTATTTTTGCTCCAGCCTGGCAGACACCCAACAGAAGAGACGAAGAGTCTTCTATGAATATCTATTCAATCTGTGTCTTGGTGTTGCTGCTGTTTACTGGCTAAGTCGTGTCCAACTCTTTGCAATCCCATGGACTGTAGCCCAGCAGTCTCCTTTGTTCATAGAATTTCCCAGACAAGAATATTGGAGTGGATTGCCATACCCTTGTTAGGGAGTCCCCCGAGGATATTTTAAAGGGCAAAATTATTGGGTCACAATGGCAACATGAATAACTTCTCCCTTCTTATTAAGACTAGACATAAAGTCATTATTCCTAGAGCAGTCTATAATCCTTTAATGGCTTGCCAGGCACCTCTGTCCAAGGAATTTTTCAAGCAAGAATACTAGAGTGGGTTGCCATTTTCTTCTCCAGGGGATATCCCTGGGATCTTCCAGGGATAGAATCCATGTATCCTGCATTGGCAGGAAGATTCTTTACCATTGAGTCACCTGGAAAGACTGGTTTGGGAAGATCTCTGGAGTAGGAAATGGCAGCTCATTCCAGTATTCTTACCTAGAAAATTTCATAGACAGAGGAGTCTGGTGGGCTTCAGTTCGTGGGATCACAGAGTCAGACTCAATTGATCACGCAGCACAGCACAATCTGTTATGGCTTACAAGGCATTTTTTATAACCATCATCTCATTTCTTCAGCACATAAACCCTGAGAGGAACACTGGATGAGGGTTTCTATCTCCATTTAGCAGATTCATTCACTATGTGCTCATTAATCATCTAAAATTGTGATTGGCAAGGAGGATACATGCTGTATATGCAAGTTACAGTCCCTGCCCTTAAAGTATTCCCAGTCTAATGGGAAAAGTGGATATGCAAACAGGTAAAGTACAACATGCATGCCATGGTCAAAGCAGCTGGAGATGTCACCAGCATACAGAAAGTGAGGTAATTGTACATGAAGATAGGGTGAGCAAGAAAATCTTCATAGAATGATGCTTGCTCTATCCTGGGAGATGAGAGTTTTTCACTAGGTAGTAAATGATAAAGGACATTCTTGACCAAGAGAACAACAAGATCAAAGGCATAGAGAGATGAAAAATGTATCATTCAGGAACCCAAAGTCCTAGCATACATCTGACTCATAGGCTGAAGGGAAAAGAGGCAGTGAAAGAGGTGGTGGAGAAGAGACTGAAGAGATTAGTAAGAACGCTCAAGTGTTTATTCTATAATTGCTCAAAGAAAGACTATAATACATACAAAGCAGGAAAATGTCACAATCTAGTTATCATTTTACAAAGTTCACTCTGGCTATGGTAGGAAAGATGAACTTATGAGAAAACTGGAGGCAAGCATTACAGTTAGGCAAGAAAAAAATGATGAAGGCATGAATTCAGGCCATGCAAGTAATACAGGGAGGAATGGATGCTAAAGCCATGAAATCCTTGTCCTCAGTCACTGATGACAAGTGGAAGATGAGCCAAAAGAGAAGCAAGGATAGCTTCATGCCTATCATTGGTTTGGATGACTGAGTGCATGTTGTTGCCCTTGCTTTATATTGTGACTTTAAGATGAATCAGTTCAGTAGCTCAGTCATGTTCGACTCCATGGACTTCAGCAAGCCAGGCTTCCCGGTCCATTGCCAACTCCCAGAGCCTACTCAAGCTAATGTCCTTTGCACTGGTGATGCTATCCAACCAACTCATCCTCTGTCATCTCCTTCTCCTGCCTTCATCTTTCCCAGCTCAGGGTCTTTTCCAATGAACTGGTTCTTCACATCAGGTGGCCAAAGTACTGGAGTTTCAGCTTCAGCATCAGTCCTTCCAAAGAATATTCAGGACTGATTTTCTTTAGGATGGACTGGTTGGATCTCCTTGCAGTCCAAGGGACTCTCAAGAGTCTTCTCCAACACTGCAGTTCAAAAGCCTCAATTCTTCAGTGCTCAACTTTCTTTATGGCCCAACTCACATCCATACTTGACCACTGGAAAAACCATAGCCTTGACTAGACAGACCTTTGTTGGCAAACTAATGTCTCTTCTTTGTAATATGCTGTCTAGGTTGGTCATAGCTTTTCTTCCAAGGAACAAGCATCTTTTAATTTCATGGCTACAGTCACCATCTGCAGTGATTTTGGAGCCCCCCAAAATAAATCTCTCACTGTTTCCATTGTTTCCCCATCTATTTGCCATGAAATGATGAGACCAATGTTCAAATGACCTTTTGATGAATTTGTGGGGGAGAAAGTGGTCTCCCTGTCCTATTCCTCTGCCATCTTGAAGACCCAAGCTGAAACCTCTTAAGATGAGTAACAGGCAGCAAAAAAAAATTTTAAAGTAACCTAAAAGGTGGACATCCTGAGCTTAAATTGTCCATGAAACTATCCATTCACTATTTGATGAGGTGGTCCACATTGGAAGATAGTAAAGGGTTAAAAAGTCATCTTGATTTACCAACAAGACTGAATTGTAGACTTCAGAGTTGATGCCGGGATGAGTTAAGTGTTTTAGGGCTGTTGGGATAGAATGAATGTGTTGTACTTGTGAGAAAGACATTAATTTAGGGAAGCTGAGGAGGAAAGTTACAGATTGAATGTTTATGCCCCCCACCAAAAATCCATATGCTTAAACTCTAACCCCCAATATGATGGGTTTTAGGATGTGGGGACTTTGGGAGGGGATTAGTTCATAAGGACTTGCTTTATGAATGAGATTAATATCCTTATCAAAGAGACCCCAGAAATATCTCTTGCCCCTTCTGTCCTTCGAGGACACAGCAAAAAGTCAGCCATCTACGAACAAGGCAGACTGGGTGGCTTATAATTAACTGAAATGTATTTCTCACAGTTCTGTAGGCTGGGAAGTCTAATGCTCAATGAGTGATATTCACTCAGTCATGTCCAACTCTTTGCGACCCCAAGGATTATAGCCTGCCAGGCTCCTCTGTGTATGGGATTCTCCAGGCAAGAATACTGGAGTAGGTTGCCATTTCCTTCTCCATGCTCTACATTATGATAATTGTCCGCATGTTTTATATCTACTGCACAAAGGAAATAGAATTTACCTCCCACACCATTGTGGGAGTTAAGTAGGATGGCATGGTAAGTGTGTGTCACAATGAATGAATGAAGCCGCTCAGTCATATCCTGACTCTTTGCAACACCATGGACTGCAGCCTAACAGGCTTCTCCGTCCATGGGATTTTCCAGGCAAGAGTATTGAAGTGGATTGCCATTTCCTTCTCCAAGAGATCTTCCCAACTCAGGGATCGAACCCAGGTCTCCCGCATTACAGGCAGACGCTTTACCCTCTGAGCCACCAGGGAAGCTGTGTGTCACTACTGTTTGTCACAGTAGTAGATGCCTAACAGGAGTTCAGCATCTGATGGTTTGTTTCTCCTGCACTTCTTTTCCTTCAAGCTGCTTTTGCTCCATGGAGGGTTGACTTCCTAATCAATCGGTCAGTGCAAAGAATTTCTGAAAGTTTCTGCCTGTGGAGAAGATGTGTTTAAGTAAATGTTAAGAAGCTTAAGGGTAAGAGGTGGAGATTGGAAGAAAGATGAATGAAAGAAAAAAAGGAAGGAAGGAAGATAGAAAGAAGGAGGGAAGGAGAGAGGGAGGGCGTAAGGGAAGGAGGAAAGGAAAAGGAAAGAAAGAAGGGAAGAAAGAGGGAACGCTCGTATTAGGTGGGATGGAAAACCTCATTTACTCATTCTGGTTGCCTTTTTTGAGAAGCAGGTTCAACTTGCTTTAGACAATGGAGACTTCACCCTGCTGCCTTTAAACAAAGCTTACGAGGAATCCTAAAAGATCTACCACCAGGGAGATGTTTATCTCAGAGCTTAGGGGGTGTGGGGCTGAGAAAACAAACACTTTGAATGTGTTTGGTGTTCAAGTGGGAGGGGCCAGGTCCCCCTATTTGACTTGTGGAGTCTCTGCCACCGGCTCGCAGCCCCCAATATTTAAGAAGACCTGAACTTAGACCCTGAGTGGAAGGGGAAAGTGTGTGCTGTTTGTACAGCTGAAAACAAGATGAAAAACCCCAGGCCCCCTCTCACACCCCATTAGGCCCTGAAGTCCATGGAGTGTTGCACTCAACACATAAACACTCTGCTTGGGGAAGCGGTGGTCAGGGTGTGAGAGGGAGGGACGGCGTCTCGGGGAAGAACAATGGCATCTCTGTAAGGAGGCAGGCACCCCACTCCTTGCCCCGGGCTGCATTAATCATTACTCCCACCTTGTACATTTCAGCAAACCTCAAAGCCTTTTGGGATTGATGATGGGACAACAGGTAACAGGATAGCCAATCAGAAAATAAACACTCTTGGACCAAGGAGTGAACATCCCTCTTTCCTTTTCCAGGTTGACAGAGGGGAAGGAAAAAGGGATTTAGAACACAGGATACTGGCTCCCACACAGGATCCCAGCATAGCTGGCTGTGGACTCAGGGCCCTTGAGAAAGGTCTCTGGCCTTTCTTTGTGCAACCCTCTGCCTCTGCCCGTTGCCGGTTAGGATTTCAGCATGCAAATTTAGGCGACACCGACATTCAGACCATAGCACCTTCCCTTAGCTTCTGTGAGGCCACTTTTACTTCAGATGTCTCTGCTCATTTCTTCTTAATATCTTTGTGGGCTCTGTTTCTTCTACCCTACTCTTATCTGTCCATCAGAACTCTCTGTCCTCTTCACATTTTACTCTTCATACTTTTATTAACTGATTTTATCTATGGGATGTCTTCAATGTCTATGTGTATGTGTGCTCAGTCATGTCTCTTTGCGACTCCATGGATTGTAGCCCACTAGGCTCCTCTGTCCATGAGATTATTCTGGCAAGAATACTGGAGTGGGTTGATCCCCCTCCTCCAGGGGATCTTCCTGACCTAAGGATTGAAACTGCATCTCTTGTGTCTCTTGCATTGGCAGGCGAATTCTTTACCACTGCATTACCTGGGAAGCTCCCTTATTTTACATTATATCATACTATATTATAGCATATCATATTGTAATGCATCAGGAATATAAAACTATTCCTATGTAAGTAAAAATTATTACAAAATGGGAAATGATCAGCTTTATTTTTTTAAACGTGCATAAAAATTTGTATCAGGGATATAAGGAAACACTGGTGGTTAGTTTACATCATTCCACTGGTAACAGTAACTTGGATTTCAGACTTGACCATGCAGGAGTTCTTCACAGAGAATGGGAATAATTTAGCCTTGTTGAACACAACAACCACCTGAGCCCAAGGGAATGGCCTTCCCTTTGATCATCCTAGTGGAAGACCTTATTCCTTATCATCTACGAACCAATGCTGAAGCTGAAGCTCCAATACTTTGGCCACCTGATGCAAGAACTGACTCATTTGAAAAGACCCTGATGCTAAGAAAGATTGAAGGAAGGAGGAGAAGGGGACGACAGAGGATGAGATGGTTGGATGGCATCACCGACTCAATGGACATGAGTTTGAGTAAACTCCAGGAGTTGGAGATGGACAGGGAGGCCTGGTGTGCTGCAGTCCATGGGGTAGCAAAGAGTCAGACACGACTGAGCAACTGAACTGAACTGAACTGAACTGAATAAATAGCATCCTCAACAAACCAGCTCAGACATACAGACTCCCTGCTTATCCATTGGTACTTTCTGCAGTTCACACACAGACCATAGTACATCAACTGTGATCAGACTACTATGTCCAGTTTCTCTCAGCACAAAGAACAAAATACAAACCACTCTACACCCAAACAAACCAGCCTGTGATGCCACAACACCAGGACAGAACCTCTGTATGCTAAGTTCATTGACAGCCCCAAGTCCTTAAATCCTACTTGAGGATTCTTGGAGAACTCAGCAATATCTTCCTAAGTGTGACAGAAGGTGAGCATTGTTTCCTTTTTGATCTCTTACACAAAATAATGTAATTTTTATCAAGAACAGCCTCAGATATTCATTCAAAGCAATTTTCTCTTTAATTAACTGAAAATTAACTTATATTTTGGAGATTGCACTTCCCAGTGATTTACAAATTATTGCCAACCTCATTCTTTGCTTAACAAATGGTTCAAATTCAAAAAAGAAAAATTTAATGCAATTTGGTAAATTGTTTTTGAAATAGTGTATTTAAAATATACATACTCTTTTATTCCCTAAAGAACAATTTAGAACTGACCAAGTACATTGTGTACAATGTCTCTTAATTTTGAAGCCATGTGAAATTCCAAGAAAATCCAATCCCATTTATTCAGAATCATTTGCACTTTAGTCTTTCATGTATTTTGTGAGTATTGTTTTATGTCCAAAAAGTTTTCCCAGTTTAGAAAAAACATCTTTTTTTGGATCAAAAAATCCCACTTAAGCCCTGCTGAAATGGAACCCAATCCATTAAGTTCCCCAAGGGGGCTAATGTTCAAGTGTGTCCTAAACTTGAGAAAATACATCATCATGTCTGTTAACAAAAACATCAACTGGAAGAGTGTGTTCCAAAGTGATTTAAAGGGACATAACATCTTTTTCAAAATACTACATAGGTTGCAGAAAAATAAAATTCCCTCAGAAAACGCACAAGTTTATTTGATATAAACCAAAATAAGATCCTATATTACGTAGTCTAAGTGACAGTCTAATATCAGTTGCTTCAATATTTGAAACCAGATTTCCCTTTCAAGTAAAGACTCAAGAAAATCCACTTCTTTAAAACACCACATTTAACATACAATAGGGGTAGACGCAGATAACCAGCTACACAAACTGTTGGCACACCAGAGTTGAATATTGCTATGCTAAGGAGATAAGTCATGCATACCAGAATCCAGCAAACAGGTTTCAGGTTTTAGAAGGAATCTGCCTGCAGTGCAGGAGACCCGGGTTCATTCTGAGGGTCAGGAAGACCTCTTGGAGAAAGGAATGGTACCCTATTCCAGTATTCTTGCTTGGAGAATTTCAGGGACATAGGAGACTGGCATGCTACAGTCCATGGAGTTGAGAAGAGTCAGACACGAAACTGAGTGACTAACACTTTCACCTTCACTTTCTGCCATGGCAAAGTGCTACTTTCCAAGTATCTGTTCCACTCTAGCTGATTAGTCTTAAGTCCCTTGCTGCTGCTGCTGCTAAGTTGCTTCAGTCGTGTCCAACTCTATGCGACCCCATAGACGGCCTCCCACCAGGCTCCTCTGTCCCTAGGATTCTCCAGGCAAGAACCCTGGAGTGGGTTGCCATTTCCTTCTCCAATGCATGAAAGTGAAAAGTGAAAGTGAAGTCGCTCAGTCGTGTCTGACTCTTAGCGACCTCATGAACTGCAGCCTACCAGGCTCCTCCATCCATGGGATTTTCCAGGCAAAAGTACTAGAGTGGGGTGCCATTGCCTTCTCTGAAGTCCTTTACTCCTAACTAATTTTGTGATGAAGTCTAAACCATTTTGGGCAGATGAAGAGTCTTGCTTTAGGCTTCAGAGAGAGATGTTCTCTTTTATGAATGTAAGCCAAGTTTATTTTCTCCTCCAAGTCATGAATGAGAAAACTGCACCCGAGGCTACTGACAGTCATATTATAATCATGAGAGAGCTTATCTCAGGACAGCACTAATGACTGACCTTGATGACACCTTTAACTGCCGGACTGACCCAGTTTTGAAGCCCACCCACCTCTGAACTCATTCTCATTCTAATTTTTGTTTCCATAATGCTCAACTCTGTTCAACTTTAAGTTTCTATTACTTGCTGCCAAATGCATCCCAATAGATACACTTTCTTTTCCGCTCACTGTATTTTTACATCAAATAATAGAATGGGAAAAGCTGCTGAGATTTCAGCCTTCTGTGGAAAATATGGAAAAAAATTCTGTGCTATTGTTTTTTGCCCTTGACTCCTCTGCATAAGAGGAGCAGTGATTGTCTGGGTGGATAGCTAGCACAAGTGAATGTCCAGATCTGAAGAGTTCTCGGTCTCTTCTGCACCCGTGGGGGAAGGGAGGCCCCACCCTACTGCTGCTATCTGATACTGTATGGGCAGGGATCTTCTCCCCTTATAGGCAGCTCCCAGGTGTCTGACTGAAGGGTAGAAAGGAGAAATTAGACAAAGTCCCACGTTCTCTAATCAAGCTTCACCAGTAATAATGCTGATTTTGAACATTTTTATTGTGTTCTAAGTATATGAGTCTAGTCACAGTTGGTTTAGAATCAAGGGAGAGTAATTAACACCTTCAATAAATGGCAAGAGTGGTTATAACTGAGTAATGGAGGAGGAGGAAGAGTCATAACCCGATTTTCCAATAATGATAATAATAAGTCTTTTAGTTCAGTTCAGTTCAGTCATTCAGTTGTGTCCGACTCTTTGCGACCCCATGGACTCTAGCACGCCAGGCCCCCCTGTCCATCACCAACTTCCGGAGTTTACCAAAACCCACACCCATTGAGTCGGTGATGCCATCCAACCATCTCATCCTCTGTCATCCCCTTTTCCTCCTGCCTTCAATGTTTCCCAGCATCAGGGTCTTTTCAAATGAGTCAGTTCTTCACATCAGATGGCCAAAGTATTGGAGTTTCAGCTTCAGCATCAGTCCTTCCGATGAATATTCAGGATTGATTTCCTTTAGGATGGACTGGTTGGATCTCCTTGCAGAACAAGGGACTGTCAAGAGTCTTCTCCAACACCATATTTTAAAACCATCAATTGTTCAGCACTCAGCTTTCTTTATAGTCCAACTCTCACACCCATACATGACTACTGGAAAAACCATAGCTTTAACTAGACAGACCTTTGTTGGCAAAGTAACATCTCTGCTTTTTAACATGCTGTCAATAAGTCTTTATTGGATATCTCTTATACAGCAGGACTATTCTAAATATTTTATACACATTGTCTCTAATCTTCACAACATAATTATTTTTTTTATGTATGCTTGAATGAAGCTTCAAACAGTAAGTAGCCTGTTGATCATTACTAAAGCTTAGACTAAAACCAAGGACCATGCAATTCCAAGACCACATTTTTCTTACTCTAGTACAAAAGGTTTGTAAGTTTGCCATGCATTGAGTTTCTACCTCTGACTTGATATAGCACAAAAGCCTAACTTTTGGAGAAATACTGGTTGGATCTTTCTAATGACTTATTCAAAGCCCACATATTAGGATGGTGTAGTTTCTCTGAGACAAAGACTATGCAGATGTTCCATATATGTTAGTAATTTCCTTCTGATACTATTGTAGAAATGGTAGAAGATTGTCACAAGGAGTGCAATAAAGGCTGTGGATTACAGGCCCCAGAGAAAAGACCATCATTGCCCAGTAGCCAAGAGTATTCCTTGCAGGCAACAGCACAATTGCAATGTTCCTGAGGGTTTACACATTTTTCATGCAGCCCACAAAATTATCCCTGAAGGGGCTCAGGATATGCAGTCAAAAGACTGATGATTGAAGCTCTGTCCATTGCATTGCATGACTGGGAGTAACCACATATATTTTTAATGTGTCCCTCTGGGAAATAGCTTTTATGCAATCATGATCCTAATTTAAAGATTGTTGTGAAGATTCATTAAATTAATATATGTGTAAAATCAAAAGCAATATCTGACATATGGTAATTTGTATTGCTTTTTTCTCCTTTCTACAAAAAGCCTAGGTAGTGTATATTTATGGAATGGTATAATTAAAAGTTGGCGTTGATTGCCATCTTTTACATCTTGAAAATGAAAGTGGCTCAGTCGTGTCCAACTCTTTGGGACCCCATGGAATATAGCCTGCCAGGCTCTTCTGTCCATGAAATTCTCCAGGCAAGAACACTGGAGTGGGTTGCCATTCCCTTCTCTAGAGGATCTTCATGACCCAGGGATTGAACTGGGGTCTCCAGCATTGCAGGCATATTCTTTACCAGCTGAGCTACCAGGGAAGCCCTTTTATGAAAGATTAATTTAAAGACCTTCTGATCCAACTTGATTCAATTAAGGATGTATCCTATTTATTCAAGACAACAATAATCAAAGTAGACAATAAATAACAAGTAACTAATGCAATGTATTAGATATGAATAATAAATTCATAAGCAATGATAAAAATGACATATTTAGTATCTCTTTAGGTTGTGTATAACCCTGTAACATTTGAAAAAATAGAAAGGATTAAAATGGAAAAGAATGATATGTTCGTGTGTGTATATATGTATGCATACATATGGAGAGAGAGAACAGGTAGGTGAATTTAGATATATAAATTCATAGCTAGATAATAGATATATAGGTGCATAGATGGATCTACAGAGTTAAATAGATGGATAGGTAGACACTTGGATAACTGTAGGCTTAGCTGCTTTTCCTCTGCACTCTCTCACCCCTAAACAGTCTCACCAGGGCACTTTGACTCATAATGGTTTAGTATTCATCTCTCTAAACCCATCACACTTCAGGCATCCTACACAAAGGAATGATATGGTAAATAATTTGCAGTCAAAAATAATTTTTTAGTTGAACCAAGTTTTTTGAATTGAGGTTTAAGTATAGATTTTGTGCAAAGGGCAAAAACAAAACTTGTGACCTATCAATGCAGACTGACCTAGAGAAAGAGGTGAGAACTAAAGAAGCGTCATTAAGTGATAGAAAAACAGCATTCTTTTTTGATTTAGAACTAGAAAGAAACATTCTATGGAGCCTCCTGATTTGTATTTCACGAGCCACTAGTACTGTTGGCAAAATCCCATGATGTCATATTCATAATTTGATGCAGATGTCACCCTTGTTAGTTAAAGTATATATAATATTTTCCCCATATTATAGCTTCTTACCTTCTTAAAGGTATAGTTTCATCCCTTCTTAACACTTCCTGTAATAACTGCTAACATAAATCCCAAGTTAAAGAAAAGTACCAAAAAGGCATAAGGCATTTAAGACTGGCGAGTCCCTACCTGACAATTTCAGACAAGAACATGAAGGCAGGTGTCAAAAAAAAACCTCATATAGCCATCTTTTTATAGCCATCCTTGTGTGGTATTCAAGAAAGCTTTATTTTAATGCTACTTCAATATTGTTTTCATGCATTATAAAATTTTATAATGCAAAGAAAGCTTTGATAAGTTTAAAGTTGTTGCAGTTCGGGAATTCCTCCTTGTTATTGTTAGGTTCATATTCAGTTGCATACATTCCATTATGTCTGCACATTGCTGGAGATTATATCTGAGATTCTGCCTCCACTGCAATATTTACCACACTCTTAATTCTCATGCTTAAGTAAATCTACTAAATTGATTACAATATAATTAAATATAATTGTGTATTAAGAGATGCTGGGAAACCAATAGGTGTTACCTGTTAAATGACGATCTCATCCATCTATTAATTTAGAAAACAGACACCTGCAAATATCATTAGTCCAATGTTACATAAATGCTACTAAATGTCAGGCACTTGGGTGTATTTGTAGATAAATAATATGAAAGGTAAATAAAGGCTTAGCAGACAATATGGGCTGATACACTTCCATTGAAGGACAATCAGCATGATTTCATAGAAGTGTGCACACAAAAAAATAAAAAGTCACAGAAGGAATATTCTATTTTTATTGGAATATAGTTGCTTTACCGTGTTGTGTTAGTTTCTGCTGTACAACATGGTGAATCAGACAGATGTATATATATATATATATATATATTCTTTTTTTTCCCTTGGCCTTTTCTCTCCTGTTGCAGGAATAGAGGCATCAACTTAATTGAGGACTAGGAGTTTGTCTTACTCAACTTTGTATCTCTGCATAATCAAGTATCAAATTTTTTTGAAATGGGATTTTCCTGTATGTGCGCTTGAATGCACAGTGGAAGGGCGACAGAGGAAACAAAATATTACATGTTTTTATTTCCTTGCACTTGTGGGCATGTATAGAGGGGAATAGGAAGGGTGGTAGAGGATAAGAAAATAGGCCTTTGTTATGGATACAAAGAGGCAATGTAACATCGACTAAAAGGCCTGGATAAGAGTAAAAAAATCCAAGACTTGTTGTGCCCTAGTGTGAGAAAGCAACTTGCTTCTTTGAGTTTCAACTTTTTCATCTGAATCAACCACATCCCTGCACGTATCCCATATAATAACTGTTGAGAAGATTAAATAAATATATATCCTTATATTTTACACACATATATGTCTCTATATATTTGTAAATATATACATGCTTAAGAAACAGATACAAAAATGCTCATAAACGAAGACACCTGACCTTCAGTTGGCCTAATCCATATGAAAATAAATATTAGTCCATGAAACACTTAATCATAAAGTGTAATTGAAGGCTTTGAAAGACAGTGTCTAAGAAGACAGAACAGCCAACAGACTTTTGTATTTTTAGTGCACCTTAGAGCTCACCAAAGATTTCCATATTTTTACATTATTTCACTCTGGCATGAATCCCACAAGAAGTTAGCTGGGATGGCATTTGCTTAAATGGTTAATTGCTGACCTGAGGCGGAGCATCTCTAGTCTTTCAACAGTCTGGGAGTCTATTAATAACCCGTTTGTTTTCGTTTGCTTGGCCACTGTTGTTTTCCCTTCAAAGATATTATCAAGCAGTCCTTTGAGTGTTCACCCCAAACAAGAAAGGCTTATAAAACTCTCTCTTCTAAAGAATCAGTTTTGTTCTTGTTTCCCTAAAAGATTCCTATCATGTAAGACATAGCTGCTGCTCTATTTTTTTCATCCTGAAGCTTCTTGGAACACAAAGTGTGGATTCAAGAATATAATAAGTGTTAACAAAATCTCTAAGCCATCAGAGCCTGGCATAGTTTCCATTTCAAACTCCTACTACCAAGCCTTTAAATACTTACCAAACAAACAAACAAAAAATGCTCTTCAGCATGAAAGTTTACATCCTCAACTCATTTTGAAGTTATTTGTAATTAATTAATATATGTCAACAATACACACTCACCAAGCATCTACTTGGGTAAGGCCTGAGATGAAATCCTCTTAGAGATTGTAGATCAAAGTGCAAACTAAATTAGAACTAAGGATAATTTTATCGATTTCTTTCTATTTTAAAAATGAAAATTACAGGTACAAAACTTTTATGTTTCAATTTCCTGTCTTTTTTCTCTCTATTGTAACAGCTCTATTGAGATATAATGCACATTGAGACATTATACTGAGATACAATGCATATGGATATGTGCATTATATCCATAGAATTCATCCATGTGTACAATTCAGTGTTTTTTAGTATATTTGCAGAGCTATGCCATTATCAGTACAATCTAATTTGAGAACATTTTCATCACCCCCCAAAAGAAACCCTGTGCCTTTTAGAGTCATTCCCTACTCTTACTCATCTACTTCAGGGGAAACGTCATTCTATTTCCTATGCCATATATATGCCAGTTCTGGACATCTCATGGAACCATTCGACATGTGGTCTTTTTCCAGCTAGCATATTTTCAAGGTTCATTCATGTTGTAGCATTAGTACTTGCTTCCTCTTTAAAGCTGGATAGTACTTCACTATATCCATGTACCACATCGTGTTTATCCAGCACATTGTTTAATGGACATTTGGGTTGTTTCCATTATTATGTATGACGCTGCTATAAACAGCTATGTATAAGTTTTTGGTGACATATTTTCTATTATCTCGGTATGTACCTGCTGTTGCTGTTAAGTCACTTCAGTCGTGTCCGACTCTGTGCGACCCCATAGACGGCAGCCCACCAGGCTCCCACGTCCCTGGGATTCTCCAGGCAAGAACACTGGAGTGGGTTGCCATTTCCTTGTCCAATACATGAAAGTGGAAAGTGAAAGTGAAGTCGCTCAGTCGTGTCCGACTCTTAGCGACCCCATGGACTGCAGCCCACCAGGCTCCTCCATCCATGGGATTTTCCAGGCAAGAGTACTGGAGTGGAGTGCCATTTAAAGAACTGCCAAACAGTTTTGAAAAGACGTTACACCATTTTATATTCTCATCAACAATGTATGACCTGTCATTTAATCTAATAAATAATAAAATGTATTTATGCTTATTTCATAATAAATTTATTGTATTAACTGACTTCCAGTTACTCTGACAAAACTTCAATTACTCTGATACTGGTTTTAAAATATAAGGTCATACTTATTATTTTCTATTTTTTCTGTATTGTGTCTTTAGTTACCTGTGGTGATCGAGGTTTTATTTTTGAGACAGTTTTTCTTTTTAAAGTGTTCATTGTCTGGGACTTAAACATGTTAGTCGAAGTTTTAAAATTGACTAATAAAATTTCTATCCTTTGAATGTATGGATATTTTGTTGTGGTCAGTTTTTGCAAATACTACAATCTGCATATTTGAAAAATGAATGTATTTTTTCTTAATGAGTTATAGAGTTTCTTCTATCTACTCATAAGTTTATTGGGAAGATGTATGCAAACAACTTACATATGGCTTGAATAAAGAAAGACTGGCATGTAGAAACAATTCAGTATTATTAGCCATTTTTATCCAATCACATTAAAGAAAAAACCCCTTTTATAATTCAACGCCTGTCCGTTCCTTCTGAGGTCTCTAAAATGGTTTACTCATGTATTCAGATTATGTGCTATTTAATTTATATTTACTGTTGCCAAAACTTCATAATTGAATATCTCTCATCTTAAATTCGGAGAAGGCAATGGCACCCCACTCCAGTACTCTTGCCTGGAAAATCCCATGGATGGAGGAGCCTGGTGCGCTGCAGTGCATGAGGTCGCTAAGAGTCGGACATGACTGAGCGACTTCACTTTCACTTTCCACTTTCATGCATTGGAGAAGGTAATGGCAACCCACCCCAGTGTTCTTGCCTGGAGAATCCCAGGGACCGGGAGCCTGGTGGGCTGCTGTCTATGGAGTTGCACAGAGTCGGACACGACTGAAATGACTTAGCAGCAACAGCAGCAGCATCTTAAATTAATAATATTGTATTTTAATAGCATTAATGTAATTTTAACTTGTTGGGCTCTAATACTGACATCTTTACTCTTGTTTTAAACTTGACTGAAAATAGGACTATGCTTTTTCTTTAAATATTTTTCTGAGCCACATTTATCCCATCTATTTTTCTAAGCAAATATAGTTTCATTTTATTTTTAAATCCATTCTAGAAATTAATGCTCATTTATAGGAGAACTTTGATTAGTAATGTTTAATATTGTGATTTTTATTTGTGATTTGTAATGTCATTCTATGTTAGGCTAATTCTGCTTCCCTGATAATCCTGTATATCATACATTTTATGAATGGAAGTTAAAATTTTCACATAACTTGAAATTTTACTTTTACTCCATTGTCTAAGTTGAAACATTTAGGAAAGATAAATAAACAAAAAGGGTTATTTTTCTTTTTTAATTTATGGTCTCCTAAAATTTTACTGTCTATGGAAACAGCTATTGAGGATCTGCATCAAATACATTTATTGCAAGTTGCTAGCCAGTTGGAAATGAAGAGTAAATAGATTTTCCCATAAGGACAGACACTCTTAAAAGAGTCATTTTCATGGAAATTTTATATCATGCCCATCTCATAATAATACGTTGTCACTGAATATTTTAGATAACTTTCGCAGGTATCTGGGATGGTCAACTTACCGGCTCCTACTGACACTTCAATTCTTGGTTCACAGAAAGACTTATACATGAGTTTCGGCTTTCACAACTCAGTTTTCCCATTAACAAAATAGAAAATAGCATAAATCAATTGGATGATGCAATTTGAGTTGAGTAGGTGGTATTTTCTAGTTCTTAAAACAATGGTTGTCTCATTCAGCATACAAAAAAAAAGATTTTTTTAAACAGATTACCTAAAAAAATTTTAAAGTCATGAATACGTATGTACAATCTTTATTAAAATATTTCTGAATTAAAGACAATAAAAAGGGATTATCTCTCAATACCCATTTCTATTCCTTCCCCAGACATGAGACATTTGTAACTTGGTATTCAGGACCCAGAATGGAGCCTAGGTTTCCGAGCTACCCTGCAGCTGTGTGTGGCTGTGAGAAAGAGACATGTCAGTGGAAGTGTTGCTAGGGAAGTGTCAGTCACTTCATTAGTAAAACTACTTGCACAGGTAGTTCACAAATGTCTCATGTCTACGGAAGGAATAGAAATGGATATTGAATGATAATCCTTTTTTATTGTCTTTAATTCAGAAGTATTTTAATAAAGATTGTGCATTCGTCTTTACCTCTAGCTCTGAACTGCTTCTGGAATGTGGAGAACAGGATGCTTCAGGAAAATAAAGGCCATTCTAGAATCTGTGGAGTTCCATCTTCACTCAGGATGGTTGACCTCAGGCATTGAGAAGAAGTGGAAACATAGTTTCTAGAGTTGGATAGTTTAAGTCCTGCCTCTTCTACTTACTGGCTGCAAAATATTGGGAAAGTTAACCTGTGTCTCCTCCTCATTTACAACATGGAGAGAATAAGACTCCATAGAGTTCTGCAACAATTGTAAGAATCAGCAAACTGGAAGCACTCAGATGTTAAATATAGCTGATGCTAAGCACTATCAGCCATTTTTGTGCACTTGAGAGAACAAGCTTCTATCTTGCTAAAAATATTGCCATTAATTTTTTCTATTGGTGGTTTAGTCACTAAGTCATATCTAACTCTTGTGACCCCAGGGACAGAGAAGCCTGGCAGGCTACAGTCCATGGGATTCTCCAGGCAAGAATACTGAAGTGGGTTGCCATTTCCTTCTCCAGAGGATCTTCCCAACCCAGGAAATGAACTCCAGTATCCTGCATTGTAGGCAGATTCTTTATCAACTGAGCTACAGGGAAAGCCCAGTTTTTTCTGTTTGTCATAGCTAAACTTACTTTTAACTGAAACATCATGCAGACATCCCTTGCAGTTATAATAAAGTATTATAATACTTTATATATCACATCATTCATATAATCTCATCAATGCATTTCTAAACCAAGTCCGTAGACTTTCCAGCTTCTTCAAGGATACCACAAAGAAAATATTGAGAGAGAAAGGAAAGGAAAAAGAAAATAGTTCATGTTTATAGGCCTGTATTGATATTAGATAAATAATAACATTTTCTTGCCACTTTTGATTTCTCCATTCCTCCTAAGAGCCAAAGCTGGTGTTGACCTTTTCTAAGTCACATTCTCCCTGTTATGTGCATTGTGTATACACACGCATTTACGTATACACATATATATACGAGAATGTATTTGTATGGATGCATGTGTTCGTGTATGCTAGGTCACTTCAGTTGTGTCTGACTCTTTGCGACCCTATGGACTGTAACCTGCCAAGTTCCTCTGCCCATGGGATTCTCCAGGTAAGAATACTGGTGGGTTGCCATTCCCTTCTCCAGGGGATCTTCCTGACCCAGGGATCGAACCTGAGTCTCTTACATCTCCTGTATTGCAGGCAGATGCTTTACCACTAGCACCACCTGGGAAGCCCATATGCATGCATACATATATATATATATGATTGGGTTGTAGATATGGTCAAGGCATTACTTGGCTTTCAACATTTTAGAGTTTAAAAAAGAAGAAAAAAAAGCAGAAGTCATGGATTGTAATTAAAAACATGGTCAGAGATTCTTAGTGACTTTTTTTTAAATTCTATTCTCTTAATATACAAAGCTTGTATTTTCAAATAAATTATTTCAGTGAAACAATAACATTATCTTAAATATATGGCAAATATTTTGCTTTTATAAAAGAACAATGATCACTTATCATGTTTTTCTGTTACTATGTACTTAATGCCTCTTTTCCTGTTTCCCAGCCTGAAAACACTGGGAAGATTTTTCTTTCTCTGTACCCCTTGAGTGGTGTTGTACCTGACACAGAACTAGTGCACAATACTTAAGTTTTGAAAGAATGAATAAATAAATGAGGTTCATAGGCTTGCAGAGCTGCTTGGGACCCCATTACACTGGGAAGAAAATCAAGGCTCCAAGATGTAAAAAGGTTTGCCTGACAACCTGCAGTTATTTGGAGGTAGAAACAAGTCAAACGTTCAAGTCCCCTGCTTCCCCATAGACTCTATTTAATCCCCACCATATGTCTGAAATTTTAGGAGTGAGGGGTTTTTCTTTTTTTCTCTCACCTTTTGTAAGTGGTGTTGAATGATGAAATAAAGGGGGAGGAGAAGGGGGATACAATTCAAGCTGCCAGTGATGAAAATAAATTAGTAGGAGGCATCCTGACGGTCCAGGAACTAATATCCATGCATGGCAGCAAGCATATGTTTTTCCTGGCACACTTTGACTCTGAATGTAACCAAGCACAGAAGTTGGTGTTTCATTACTTTAAGCATTTGTATTACGATGTTTGTATATGTCAGCAGTGTGTAGGGAGAGACATTATTCTTGTTATTACATATTTTGAAATGTTCTATATTCCTGCAGCATGGTTTATTTTTAGTTCCCTTTCTCAGCATGCAATTCTGACAATTTGGAGATAGAAAAATCTCTAACAGACACAAATTCTTAGGTACATAGAATGTGTGATACAGGCTGCCTATATTTTAATCTTGGCTTCACCCCATAGCTGTGTGACTTTGAAAAGTAAAATAACATTTGGGTTCTTTGTTTCTTATCTTAAAAATGTACTGTTGACGTTTTTTAAAATTATAGGGTTTATCTCATCATCTGAGTATTAAACAAGATAACATGTAAAGCATCTAGTGCAGTGCTTGACATTTTAAAATATTCTATCAGTTAGCTATTTGTGTGGAACAAATTACCCAGAACTTAGTGGCTTAAAACATTAAGCATGTATTATTACAGTTTACAAGTCTATGGGTTGGCCAAGTGTTGGCTGCCCTGGACTCATCTGGGTGACTCGGTTAATCTTGGTGGGTCTAAGAGGTGCCCATCTGAAGTTTAGATGGGGCATTCTCCTCTGAGCTTAGATGTGGCTGGGGGAAACTTGATTGATGCAGCACTGCTCACATGTCCTTCATCCAGTTCCCAGTATTAACCCAGGTGAGCAAATGCAGGCATGTTTCTTTCAAAATGGTGGGATCATACAAGCAAGCAAGCTAATATGCAAATATTTTTCACAGCTTTGCTTGCTTCATTTCTACAGACTTCTGCTTGGCCAAATCAAGCCTCATGAAAAGATTGGGGGTAGAAATGCATCTCTCCAGCCCACTGCCTATGGTACAGATGTTGTTGTTGTTACTGTTCAGTCACTCAGTCATGTCTGACTCTTTGCGACCCCAAGGACTGCAGCACACCAGGCTTCCCTGTCCTTCATAAACTCCTGGAGTTTGCTGAAACTCATGTCCATTGAGTCGATAATGCCATCCAACAATCTCATCCTTTCTTGCCCCCTTCTCCTCCTGGTATGGATGCAATGCAAAGTTAAAGATGATGTCAATACTGCAGTCTTACAAACACTTGATTGTATGACACTGAATAATATTGCTCTATCATTTACTTCACAAATCTTTGCACATAAAATGCCTTATTTCTTCTGAAGCTACTGAATTATCCAGAGTACTTTTCCAAACTGTTTCTAACTTAAGTACTCTTAAATTTTGTGAGTGGCATGGACAGTATCCAACATCTTGGCAAAGTTCTTTCCAACCCATTGGAAAAGGGACACTCAATAACATGTCTCTCTTTATCTCACTTTCAGGTGTCTTCCATTCAGCTCATTCTCTTTTAAATGCTTGGCATTGTTTTCATGGCTATAATCTTAAGCACACTCAACAACCTTAGGCTTTTTTATCTCTGTTCTTTGAATTCTATTGATGTATCCTTAAGTTCACTGAATTTCTTTTCTTTAGCCTATCTAGTGAATTTTCCATTCTGCTTTTATACTTTTTCCAGTAGTCACATATGAATGTGAGAGCTGGACCATTAAGAAGGCTGAGTGTCAAAGGACTGATGCTTTAGAACTGTGGTGCTGGAGTAACTCTTGAGAGTCCCTTGGGAGTCCCAGTCAATCCTAAAGAAAATCAGTCTTCAATATTCATTGGAAGGACTGATCTTGAAGCTGAAACTCCAATACTTTGGCCACTTGATGTGAGGAGCTGACTCATTGGAAAAGACCCTGATGTTGGGAAAGAATGAGGGCAGGAGAAGAAAGGGGGGACAGAGGATGAGATGGTTGGATGGCATCACTAACTCAATGGACATACATGTGAGTGAACAAATAGACATAAAGAAACTTCAGGAGATATTGAAGGATGGGGAAGCCTGGTGTGCTGCTGTCCATGGGATCACAGTCAGACATGACTTTGTGACTGAACAACAGCAACTTTTCAGTTGCATATTTCTATTGATTTGTGTATATAGATTTGATTTATCTGCTCAAAATAACTCAAGTATTCATTGAGGCCATTCTCTCCTTTAATTATTTGTATGTTTTTCTCTTTATTTTGTAATATATATATATATATAGAGAGAGAAGTTTTTGTCTCCCAAATATAACATATGGGCATGCTCAGTGTCCATTCTGTAGACTTTTTTTCCTAATGGATCACACTTTATTGTCACTATGTGTGTCTCACAGCTTTTTTAATTTTATTTTTATTTAAAGCAGATAGTTTAGATACCATTTATAGCTGCTTAGCATTCTGTTGTATAGTTCTGACTATTGCTAATTTTGCTTTTTGCTTTAGTAAGTAAGTAGTTAAATTGCTTGGACCCAAAATGTAATGTGTTTTCCATGGTATGTGGCATCTCAAATCTCTGCAAACTTCTCACAGCTTCAAACTGTTGCTGTTTTAGCCCAATCTCCTTGTACCCCCCTCTTTCTATTTATAATTTAATAATTATCAAAGATTTGGGCAGTGCTTCAACTCATTGTTTTGGGTTTATCTTCTCTTGGTTTGCTTAATCCTGGAAATTATGGAAATTCTTCTTCTAATTGATCTGTTTGCTTCAGTCTCTGTCCTCTGATCCCTAAAGCCAACAAGGCTTCAGTTTCTTGCCATGTGACTTACAGATTTGGAAAACTGATTCATTAAGGAAAAAAATCAACAACAGCACATTCATGTATCTCACCCAGTACAGCTCTGTCGTTTAAGGATAGATTCTATTAGGTCTCTGCTTGCATTTTCATGGAATTCCCCTCAGCCTAACCACTAGCATGCATAATCAAACAAGGATTTGCACATAGTGTATAATCATATATTAGACCCAGTTCTGTTTCTGAATTCGATTCTGTTTCTTTACACCTTGAGGTTGTGAGTTTCTGCTGCAACTCATAACTGAGTGTCCTGCAACAACAAAATCACAAACTTGCAATCATTTCCATTTCCTGTTGAAGGTTTTCCCTTAAGAATAAGCTATCTTTTGGATTCTGTCTGATTTTGGAAACTTTCCAGTGTTTTTAAATAGTTGGCTTTTATACTGTGAAGAAAGCTGAGCGCTGAAGAATTTATGTTTTTGAACTGTGGTGTTGGAGAAGACTCTTGAGAGTCCCTTGGACTGCAAGGAGATCCAACCAGTCCATTCTGAAGGAGATCAGCCCTGGGATTTCTTTGGAGGGAATGATGCTAAAGCTGAAACTCCAGTACTTTGGCCACCTAATGGGAAGAGCTGACTCATTGGAAAAGACTCTGATGCTGGGAGGGATTGGGGGCAGGAGGAGAAGGGGACGACAGAGGATGAGATGGCTGGATGGCATCACCGACTCGATGGGCATGAGTTTGGGTAAACTTTGGGAGTTGGTGATGGACAGGGAGGCCTGGCGTGCTGCGATTCATGGGGTCGCAAAGAGTCGGACACGACTGAGCGACTGAACTGAACTTAACTGATACTGTATCCAGACTTCATACCAGTGATCTGCAGAAGGGTTCCTGTGAGCGCTTCACTTTACTGCCATACCATAAGCTCTCTGCCTTGTCCAATGGCAGCAATGCTGCTTCATCCCTCCAGGTGTTTTAAAGACGATAAAAGCAGGACTTGAATTATTTGCAATAACATGGATGAACCTGAAGACTATGTGAGTTAATGGCTAAAAGCATCAGCTAAGGAGCCAAACAATCTGGGTTTGAATCTCAAATCTGCCATTTAATAATTCCTTTAAGTTGTTTACATCATTTACTCTCTTTATGCCTCAATGTCTTCATCAATCAAATGTACATGAGGATAACAACTACATAAAGTTTTTTTTATGAGAACTAGATACATTGATATATATAAATGCATAGAACATTGCATGGTATGTCATGTTGACATATAATTATTATTTACTGCTTTTACTTAAAAACAAGAAAAAAGATATGATAAAAGCTTATTAATTCCACGTAGAAAGAGTATCAGAATCACCATCATAAAGCACTGGATTTGAGTATTAACCCTTCCACACACCTGCTGTATGGCCTAGAGCTTATCATATCCTCTCAACACATCTGTTTCTCTATCCACAGCATGGATAACATCCTGCTCCACCCAGCTCATGAGGGTGCTACAAATATCAAACCAGATACTGGGTTTAAAAGATCTTTGTAAACTGCAAAGTTCTGAGCAAAAGAGAGGTGCATTGATAGGAAATATCTTTAGCTTAAAAGATGAATCGGGAGTGCTCACACACTTTTCTGTGTGTGTGTGCAGCCAAGAGTGGAGCGGCCACTATGGAAAATAGAATGGAGTTCTCTCAAAAAATTACAACTACCTTATGGTTCAGCGCTTCCACATTTGGCTATTTTCCCAAAGGAAATGAAAACACAAACCCAAAAATATATGTAAATTTTCATGTTCACTGCAGCATTATTAATGATAACCAATTTATACACACACACACACATATATATACACACATACACAGGGATAGAATTGTTCAAACATACGATAGTTCTATTTTTAATGTTTTGGGAAACCTCCATACTGTTTTCCATAAAGGCTGTACCAATTTACATTCCCATCCCATCAACAGTGTTCATATCAACACTGTCTACATAAGACAAGATATGGAAGCAACCCAAGTGGCCATCAACAGACAAATTGATAAGAAATTGTGGTATATATACACAATGTATTACTCAACCATAAAAAAAGAATGAAACTATGCCATTTTTATCAATATGGATGGAACTAGAGAATACTATTCTTAGTGAAATGTCAAAAAAAAAAAAAACTACAAAATATCACTTATGTGGTGAAACTAAAAAATAAATAAATGTATATAGCAAACAAAATTAGGCAGATATGGAAAAGAAGACACAGATGTAGAGAAGAAACTTGTGGACACAATGGGGAAAGCAGAGGGTAGGGTGAATTGATAGAGTAGCATTGACATATATATACTACCACGTGGTCCGTATAGTCAAAGCTATGGTTTTCCCACTAGTCATGCATGGTTATGAGAGTTGGACCATGAAGAAGGCTCAGAGCTGAAGAATTGATGCTTTTGAACTGTGGTGTTGGAGGAGACTCTTGAGAGTCCCTTGGACCGCAAGGAGATCCAACCAGTCAATCCTAAAGGAAATCAACACTGAATATTCATTGGGAGGACTGATGCTGAAGCTGAAACTCTAATATTTTGGCCATGTGATACAAAGAACTGACTCATTGGAAAAGACCCTGATGCTGGGAAAGATTGAAGGAGGAGGGGAAGGGGACAACAGAGGATGAGATGGTTGGATGGCATTACTAACTTGATGGACATGAGTTTAAGTAGGCTCCGGGACTTGAAGATGGGCAGGGAAGCCTTGCATGCTGCAGTTCACAGGGTTAAAAAGATTCAGACATAACTGCATGACTGAACTGATGTGTAAAATAGTGTGAAGCTAGCATAAAGGTGTATGACACAGGAAGCTCAATCCAGTGCTCTGTAATGACCTAGAGGGGTGGGATTGGTGACTAGAAGGGAGTCTCAAGAGGGAGGGGATATATGTATTAGTTCAATTCTGTTGCTCAGTTATATCAGACTCTTTGCTACACCATGGACTGCAGCACACCAGGCTTCCCTGTCCATCACCAACTCCAAGAGCCTGCTGTAACTCATGTCCATAGAGTCAGTGATGCCATCCAACCATCTCATCCTCTATCATCTCCTTGTCCTCCTGCCTTCAATCTTTCCCAGCATCAGGGTCTTTTCTAATGAGCCAGTTCTTTGCAGCAGGCGGCCAAGGTGTTGGAGTTTCAGCTTCAGCATCAGCTTCAGTCCTTCCAATGAATACCCAGGACTGATTTCCTTTAGGATGGACTCGTTTGATCTCCTTGCAGTCCAAGGGACTCTCAAGAGTCTTCTCCAACACCATAATTCAAAGGCATCAATTCTTCAGCGCTGCTGCTAAGTCACTTCAGTCGTGTCCGACTCTGTGTGACCCCATAGATGGCAGCCGAACAGGATCCCCCGTCCCTGGGATTCTCCAGGCAAGAACACTGGAGTGGGTTGCCATTTCCTTCTCCAATGCATGAAAGTGAAGTCGCTTAGTCGTGTCCAACTCTTGGCGACCCCATGGACTGCAGCCCACCAGGCTCCTCTGTAGTCCAACTTTCATATGCATGCCTGACTACTGAAAAAACAATAGCTTTGACTAGATGAACCTTTGCTGACAAAGCAATGTCTCTGCCTTTTAATATGCTGTCTAGGTTAGTCATAGCATTTCTTCCAAGGAGCAAGCATCTTTTAATTTCATGGCTGCAGTTACCATCTGCCATGATTTTGGAGACCAAGAAAATAAAATCTGTCACTGTTTCCACTGTTCCCCCGTCTATTTGCCATGAAGTGATGGGACCAGATGCCATGATCTTAGTTTTCTGAATGTTGAGTTTTTCTTTTTTTTTAATTAATCTATTTATTGTAATTGGAGGCTAATTACTTTACAATATTGTAGTGGTTTTTGCCCTACATCGACATGAATTTTAAGCCAACTTTTTCACTCTCATCTTTCACTTTCATCAGGAGGCTCTTTAGTTATTCTTCACTTTCTGCCGTAAGGATGGTGTCAGCTGCATATCTGGAGTTACTGATATTTCTCCTGGCAATCTTGATTCCAGCTTGTGCTTTTTCCATCCCAGCATTTCACATAACATACTCTGCATAGAAGTTAAATAAGCAGGATGACAATATACAGCCTTGACAAACTCTTTTCCCAATTTGGAACCAGTCTGTTGTTCCATGTCCAGTTCTAACTGTTGCTTCAGATTTCTCAGGAAGAAGGTCAGGTGGTCTGGTATTCCCACCTCTTTAAGAACTTTCCACCGTTTGTTGTGATATACACAAAGGCTTTGGCGTTGTTAATAGTGCAGAAGTAGATGTTTTTCTGGAACTCTCTTGCTCTTTTGATGATCCAACGGATGTTGGCAATTTGATTTCTGGTTCCTTGGACTTTTTAAAATCCAGCTTAAACATCTGGAAGTTCATGGTTCACGTACTGTTGAAGCCTGGCTTGGAGAATTTTGAGCATTATTTTGCTAGCGTGTGAGATGAGTGCAATTGTGCAGTAGTTTGGTGTCTCAGATGGTAAAGCGTATGCCTACAATGCGGGAGACCAGGGTTCAGTCCTTGGGTTGGGAAGATCTCCTGGAGAAGGAAATGGCAACCCACTCCAGTATTCTTGCCTGGAAAATCCCATGGATGTAGGAGCCTCGTAGGCTACAGTCCATAGGGTCGCAAAGAGCCGGACACGACTGAGTGACTTCACTTTCTTTCTTTGAACATGCTTTGGCATTCCCTTTCTTTGGGATTGGAATGAAAACTGACCTTTTCCAGTCCTGTGGCCACTGCTGAGTTTTCCAAATTTGCTGGCATAAAGTGCAGCACTTTAACAGCATCGTCTTTTAGGATTTGAAGTAGCTCAACTAGAATTCCATCACCTCCAGTAGCTTTGTTCACAATGATGCTTCCTAAAGACCGCTTGACTTCACATTCCAGGATGTCTGGCTCTAGTTGAGTGATTACACCATCGTGGTTATCTGGGTCATGAAGATCTCTTTTGTATAGCTCTTCTGTGTATTCCTGCCACCTCTTTTTAATATCTTCTGCTTCTGTTAGGTCCATACCATTTCTGTCCTTTATTGAGCCCATCTTTGCAGGAAATTTCCCCTTGGTATTTCTAATTTTCTTGAAGAGATCTCTAGTCTTTCCTATTCTATTGTTCCTCTATTTCTTTGCACTGATCACTGAAGAAGGCTTTGTTATCTCTCCTTGCTATTCTTTGGAACTCTGCATTCAGCTGGGTATATCTTTCTTTTTCTCCTTTGCTGTTCACTTCTCTTCTTTTCACAGCTACTTGTTAGGCCTCCTAAGACAACCATTTTGCCTATTTGACTTTCTTTTTCTTGGGGATGGTCTTGATCACTGCCTCTGGTACAATATCACAAACCTCTATCTGTAATTCTTCAGACACTCTATCAGATCTAATCCCTTGAATCTGTTTTTCTTTCCACTGTATAATTGTAAGGGATTTGATTTAGGTCACACCTGAATGGGGCAGTGGTTTTCCCTACTTTTTTCAGTTTAAGTCTGAATTTTACCATAAGGAGTTCATAATATGAGCCACAATCAGCTCTCAGTCTTGTTTTTGCTGACTGTATAGAGCTTCTCCATCTTTGACTGCAAATAATATAATCAATCTGATTTCAGTGTTGCCCATCTGGTGATATATGCATACATATGGTTAATTTGCATTGTCATACAGCAGACATCAACACAACATTGTAGAACAATTATCCTTCAATTAAAATAAATTTAAGAAATAATCTCTCCCTTTTGCATAGGATATTAATGAACCTTAAGAAATATAATGTCTATAAGACATTTATCCTCAACTACCGAAGGATATAAAGTTCAAGAAATATTAACTGGTTGATATCATTATCCTTACTACTTTGGAATATTTGTTTCCCTCTTTTCTTTCAAAAATATACTTTATAATTCTTATAAAAAGAAAGCAAGCTAGTTAATCAGCCATAAAAAGGGATGAAATTGAGCCATTTATAGAGGCAGGGATGGACCTAGAGACTGTCATGTAGAATGAAGCAAGTCAGAAAAAGAAAAAAAAATAGAGTATATTAACACATATATGTGACATCTAGAGAAAATTGTATAGATGAACATGTTTGCAAGGCAGAAATAGAGGCACAGACATAGAGGACAAATGCATGGACACCAAGGGAGAAAGGAGGAGTGTGTTGAATTGGGAGATTGAGGTTGACATAAATGCACTACTGTGGATAAAATTGATAATCAATGAGAATCTGCTGGATAGCACAGGGAACTCTACTTAATGCTCCGTGGGGACTGAAATGGGAAAAAAAAATCCAAAAATGAGGGCAGATACATATACATAAGTCTGATTCACTTTGCTGTACAGCAGAAACTAAAAGAACACTGTAAAGCAACTCTACTTCAATAAAAATAGTAACTAAAAAAAGGCAGACTAATGGTTACCAGTGGGAAGAGGTAAGGGGGGATGGACCGGAGAGGGGTATGAGATTAGGATAAAATAGATAAATAACAAGGATATATTATACAGCACAGAGAATTGAAGCTATTGTTTGTAACAACTTTTAATGGATATGCTTGGAGAAGGAAATGGCAACCCACTCCAGTGTTCTTGCCTGGAGAATCCCATGGACGGAGAAGCCTGGTAGGCTGCAGTCCTTGGGGTGGCACAGAGTCAGACACGATTGAAGTGACTTAGCAGCAGCAGCAGCTTGTTAAAAATAGTGAATCACTATGAAACTGAGCCCTGTTTCAGGCTGTACATCCGAAACTAATATAATATCATAAATCAACTCTATGTCAATTAAAAATTAAAACAAATTGGACAGAATAATAAAACTTTTAAAAATGATAAATATTGTAGATTTAAAAGTTGTTAAGAGAATAAATCTTAAAGTTCTTATGATAAAAAAATTGTAACTATGTGTGGTGATGGATATGAACCAGACTGTGGTGATCACTTAGCAATGTATACATATATTGAATCATGCGGTACACCTGAATCTACTGATGTTATATGTCAATTATATCTCAGAAAAAAAATTAAGACAAAATCATGAAGGAATTTAGATAATATTTTGAACTCAATGATCATAAAATATATTAAGACCTGTGGGATGCAGGCAAAACAGTATTCAAAGGAAATGCATAGCTTTTTATGCACATATGAGTCAAAGAACAGCTAACTAAACAGAAATAAAATAGAAGGAAATTAAGAGTAGAACTGAGACAGAAAAAAGTACAGTAGGAACTATCACCAAATTAAAAATCTGTCCTCTGAAAAATCTAATAAAATTGATAAAACACTCTGGTGAGACTGATCTAAAGATGAGAGAAGGCACAACAAATTGACACCAAGAGTGAAAAGAGAGCTCTTTTCTCCACCATCCGATGTGCGGTTGAATTTGCTCTTCACCATGTCTTGTCACAAGACTTTAAGGATCAAGTGATTCCTGGACAAGAAACAAAGCAGAATCCATTCCAGTCCTCAATGAATTTGAATGAAAAGTGGTAAAAATCAGGTACAACCCCAACAGAAGTCACTGGAGAAGAACCAAGCTGTGTCTATCAGAAGCCTCGCATATAAAGTGGCACATGTTTATGCTATGTTAAGGTCACATATACTGACTCATTGGAAAAGATCCTGATGCTGGGAAAGATTGAGGGCAAGAGGAGAAGCGGGTGACAGAGAATCAGATGGTTGGATGGCATCTCTGACTCAATGGGCATGAGTTTGAGCATGCTCCAGGAGATGATGAAGGACAGGGAAGCCTGGTGTGTTGCAGTTTATGGAGTTGCAAAGGGTTGGACACTACTGAGCAACAACAAGATAACTTGCATATTTACCAACCAAATCACTAGAGAATATCTCTACTGTCCGAACAGCTTATGTGAGAGAGAATACTTGGCTCCTGATGTTTCCTATTTTCTCTCTAGAGGTCTATGCGTCTCAGTACTAAATATATGAAGCCTTTCATTAGAACTGTTCTCATGTTATTCTGGTTTGTGATGATGTACTGAAGAAATACTCCTCCTGTCAAATATTTTAAAAATCCATGAAAAGAGAATCATCAGTACAGATCTTGAATACATTAAAAACATAAAAAAATCTTATGAATAAGTAAATATTATAAAGATTTAGGTAAAACAGACAAAGCATCTGTATCAAACACAACACTTAGTGGTGAAATATAGAAAGCCTTTCTTCTGAGGATGGGAACAAGCCAAGGCTGCCTGCTGGTACCACTTTCTTTTTATTTCAATATTCAATATGGAGTACTAGCTACATAGGAGAGCCAAACAATGTATATGCATTAGAAATTAAGGGACAGAACTCAATCTTTGGTGGCTTCCCTGATGTCTCAGATGATAAAGGATGTGCCTGCAATGCAGGAGACCTGAGTTTGATCCTTGGGTTGGGAAGATTCCCTGGAGAAGGAAATGGCTACCCACTCCAGTATTCTTGCCTGGAGAATCCCATGGACAGAGGAGCCCAGTAGGCTGCAGATCATAGACTGTCAAAGAGTCGGATATGACTGAATGACTAAGTGCCTTAGCACTCAATATTTACCAATGGTATGATTAGGTGCATTGACAATACTGATGAGATAAATTATTGCAAATAGGAAATTTTATGAAAAGATCCTTGAATTTCAAAATTATTTTAGAAGAAAACTTAATTTTTAAAATAAATTTATTTTAATTGGAGGTTAATTGCTTTACAATACTGTATTGGTTTTGCCATACATCAACATGAATCCGCCAGAGGTAAAGACGTGTTCCCCATCCCCAACCCCACTCCCTCCACCCTCCAAACAAAATGTTAAAAAGATACTAACTTCAATAGCAACAGAAATATCAAGTATATATAAATAAATCTAATAAAGAGCTAGTGTTAATCACTCAGTTGTGTCCAACTCTTTGCAACCCCATGGAACCCGCCAGGTTCCTCTGTCCATGGAATTTTCCAGGCAAGAATACTGGAGTGGGTAGCCATTCCTTTCTCCAGGGGATCTTCTGGACTCAGGGATTGAACCCAGGTCTCCCGCATTGGAGGCAGATTTTGTACTGTCTGAGTGAATAAAAGGATGCAAGATTTCCTCAAAATGACAAATTCTACTGAGACATTATAGAATATCTGAATGAATTGAAATATGTGTCACGTTCAAAGCTCAATGTTATAAAGTTGTCTCTTCTCTTCCAGTCAGTTATAGATTCAATGCACTGTCAACCAAAAATCTCAAAAAAGTTCTGCTGCAGTTAAAAAAAAAAAAATGAGTTCTGCTTTCCCACAAGCACTTATTGTGTGGGATTACACCACATTTTGTTCTCAACTGAAGAGATCCTTATATATTCCTTTTATTATTCAAAGCACTTGCTCTGTTTTTTCATGCTAATACCAAGATGCCACACAGTAGTGCCAGCTTTTCACAACTGGAGTGTGTGAATCCTTAAAATAAATAATGTTGGGTCTGATGTTTTAACTGGGTGTGTAAGAACATGGAACAGTTTAAGGTTACACAAAATTCACCAAAAAATGAGGGAAGAGAAAATGAATTCACAAAAATTCAATAAAAACATTTTTGTCTTCACAGATGACCACATCCTGGTACAGAAATGCATTCCTAATATTCAGGCATCAGGGGTCCTTCCACAAAAACCTGTAGTGTTTCTTGAAAATCTCTGCACATGGTAGATGAAGTACAGACATAAAACTGAACTTGGTCTTGTGCAAATGTTCTTAGTGGGTTCTTACGATTCAGTATTTATAATAAAGTCCTCAGAATGCCCACAATATTTTAAAGCAAAGAGATGTAAGTAGACAAAACCCCTTTCTGTTTTCTTAAAAATTCTAACCAATCCTTGTGGTTAAGAGGCTGCATATAATAAGCAAATTGTTCCTTTTCTACAGGAAATCCAACACAAGGCTAATTTGATCCTACCCTAGGTTACACTTTTCCAGAATGATGGCTCACATCTTTCTACCAACTCTTTTGTGGAAGTTTCTTGTGTTTGTTGCTGTTATTGTCTGTATCAGTTAAGAATGCACGCAAATAACAATATCTGACTAGAAATAGCCCAAACTCAGTTATTTATTGTTTTTCATTAATAAGAAGTCTGGAAATAGGTAATTGTTGTTCAGTTCAGTTCAGTTCAGTTCAGTTGCTCAGTCATGTACAACTCTTTGTGACCCCATGAATCGCAGCACGCCAGGCCTCTCTGTCCATCACCAACTCCCGGAGTTCACTCAGACTCACGTCCATCGAGTCGGTGATGCCATCCAGCCATCTCATCCTCTGTCATCCCCTTTTCCTCCTGCCCCCAATCCCTCCCAGCATCAGAGTCTTCCAGTGAGTCAACTCTTTGCATGAGGTGGCCAAAGCACTAGAGTTTCAGCTTTAGCATCATTCCTTCCAAAGAACACCCAGGGCTGATCTCATTTAGAATGGACTGGTTGGATCTCCTTTTTAGTATTGCCTTAGTGGCAAATGATATTAGAACTCAGGTTTAGCATCTCTAAGATTAATTTGACCTCAGGTCTATCTAATGGCTGCAAGTAATCCAAATATCACATACTTATCCATAGACATTAAGAGACAGTATTGTAGATGGGTGGGCACGGGACATGGAGATCATGGAACAAGGGGCTTTTCCTTATAGGGCTTTCTGTTTTTCTGGAGGAAAATCCCTCCCCAAAGGCTTCCCAGTCCTTGCTCTTACATCTCATTGCATTTTACATCTCATTGTAGTTGAGTTACCTTTTCTGATATCAGAACAAAAACACAGTTGGGGTTAGTGTGAAGTGAGGTAATGAATGGAGTTGGCCATGTTGATTTTCTGTTTGTAATTTTTTTCCAAATTTTACTTTATTTAACAAATAATTAAAAACAGGATAATTTCAATTATAACAGGAGATACTTCATTCCCCAACACAGTAGGGAATATTTACTACATTTACATTTTTTTTTCCTCTCTGTTCCTTCTCATTTGCATACATATTGACTTTTTATGAAACAGTTTTCATAAATCAATGAAACAACTTTTAGACATGATTCCCTATTATCCTAAATATTCCAGTATATCTTTTCTAAAAGCCAAACTAAATCTTTTACATAATCACATTATTACCCTCAAGATCAGAAAGTTTGAATTAACCATGTATGATCAATCACTCAGTCATATCCGACTCTTTGTAACCCCATGGACTATAGCCCACCAGGTTTCTCTGTCCATGACATTCTCCAGGAAAGAATACTGGAGTGGGTTGCCATGCCTTCCTCCAGGGAACTTTCTCAACCCAGGAATCAAATCCAGGTCTCCTGCACAGCAGATGGATTCTTTACCATCTCAGCTACCAGGGAAGCTCCTTATAATTAGATTTGGAACAGCAATATCACAGAAACAACACTATGGTCTCAGTATCCTAATAGGTGGCAGTATTGATTTGTCCCAGTATTGGCAAGGTAAGCTATGACCATATGGTTAAATTGTTGTCTGCTAGGATTCTACACTACAAAGTAATTATCTTCCTTTAGAAGTAGTATGTATTTTGTTAGGAAATACTTTGAGACCATGAAAGTATCTTATTTCTCAATGATTTTTCATTTTAGTTTTTGTATCCATTGATGATTCTTACCTTAATCATTATAATTATAATGATTATTAAATGGTGATTTTATACATTTATTGTTTGGCATTCTACTATTAAGGAAGAGCTTTCTCTACTTTGCATTAATTCATTCTATCAGTAGAGACTTATGGATTCCTACTTTATTCAGTGGATTGAAATCCAATAGAATTATTTTGAGCTCAGTTTGTCCCAGATTTGGCCAATGGAAGCCCCTCCAAACTGACTTCTATATCCCTCTGATGTGCCATTACTATTTCTTTGGGTTTCCCTGGTGGCTCAGATGGTAAAGAATCTGCCTGCAACGAGGGTTCAATCCCTGGCATGGGAAGATCCCCTGGAGAAGGGAATGGCAACCCACTCCAGTATTCTTGCCTGAAAAATTGCATGGACAGAGGAGCCTGATGAGTTATAGTACATAGGGTCACAAAGAGTTGAACACGACTGAATAACTAACACTGTCTACTATGTACAAGTAATTTTTGTAGACCCAAACTCAGAGTCACCCATCTCTCCACGGAATCCTCATTTATTTTAGTGAGAATGACACTCATAAACCAACATCTGGTTTCTACATCACAACGTACTCATTGCTTCCTAGGTCTCACTGTTTTCAAGCCCTCATAGAAGACAGAGGAAAGACATACATATGCAAATGCCTATATGGGCTTCCTAGGTGGCGCTCGTGGTAAAGAACCCACCTGCCAATGCCGGAAACATAATGAGGCGTGGGTTCCCTCCAGGGTCTGAAAGATGCCCTGGAGGAGGACATGGCAACCCACCCCAGTATTCTTCCCTGCAGAATTCCATGAACAGAAAAGCCTGGTGGGCTGCAGTCCATCGGATCACAAAGAGTTGGATATGACTGAAGTGACTTAGCACGTATACCTATATATTTATTATTCACATTTACTTTTACTTGTTTATATATTGTTTACTGTTCTGTTGCTCAGTCATGTCCAACTCTTTGTGACCCCATGGATTGCAGCATGCCAGGAGTCCCTGTCCATCAACAACTCCTGGAGCTTGCTCAAATTCGTATCCATTGAGTTGGTGATGCTACACACACACACACACACACACACACATATATATATACTATCTATTGAAAGCTATGAGTTTCTAGTTTCTAGAGTACTAGCACCTCCAATTCTAATCTAAACTTTAGGGTGATCTAGCCTTCCCCCTTTTCCATATTTCTAATTCCCATCTCCAGCAGTAAGAATCATGGCTCCAATTATCTTTGATATATTAATTTATTTGCTCTAATCTCCTTTATGCAACAAGTCTCCCAGCAATACTGATTCTTGACCTTGACTATTGTATCACCTTCTGGCTTGTTCATGGCTTCACCATAGCCTTCTTGTTGACTTTCCCCTGTCCCAGTACATTGGCCACCATTTTTGCTTGGACTTTTGCTTGCTTCAATTCTGATTATACCAACTGCATTTGTACTCAGCCCCTGATTGAATTTTCTCTCATCACATGACTTTAAAATATTTTCATACTTTGCACCACAATTCATTTTTTAGAACTACTTTGTCACAAATACACAGAAATAAACTGATTGACCCGTAGAAAAGAGTCACAAACCCATGTAAACCATGAAGGACACATAGACTAATGGGTAGAGAAATAAAAGCAATCACAAATTATCAACATGCTTGTTCAAAATCTTACTATTTCTTTCACCAATGAAACACTGTTAAACAGTATACCATGGACATTTCCCCAAACCTTCCATATTTAAAACCTACATCATTTTAGATGTGACTATAACTGGTGCCTACTTTTATTCAGGCACTTGTCACCTACCTAAATGTCTGTTGGTTTTTCCAAATAGCTTTTGAGCTCTTTAAAGACAAGAATTGTCATTTATTTCCATACCCCAGATCTTAGCCTTGGGTCCAACAAACTGGTGTTTGATAAATATTTGCAGAATCACTGAGTTATCTAATGATTAAATAATGCTATTAGTCAAAATGAACAAATGCAACCACTGAATGAATGCTGTAAAATGTGTTTGCCTATTTTTTTTCTATTCAAGAACATTTTGATTATTTTCCTCTTTTTTATAGATCTTCAATACATTTCAACAAGCCTAAATAGAACATCTTCTCTGCATCTGGCTCTGTTTTTGTAACTGCTACTTGAACCTGTTTTCCTGTTAGCGATGACTCTTCAAACTCCCACAGTCTATACACTTGACTCAGAAATGGAGGTTTAATCTACTACTAAACCCTGGTTGGAATTGGACTCAGAAAGGCCAGTTTTTATAAGAAGCACAGAAAACCACCACGTTAATGACTTTTCCAGAGTTCTCCAAAATCTATTTAGCCTCATATCCTGATAATCCACAATTTTTTTTTTTTTTTAAACTTACAGGCACCAGAGAAAGCAGTTTTTGGTATTTATCTTTTTTCTTCCTCTTATAAACCAAGATCTCAGACATCACTTTTAACTGTTTTAAGTTGAGTTTAGCATTAAAATTTCACGTATTTCGTATCTATTTAAATTTGATTATCAGAGGCTTCTGTGTACCTATTTGAGGGAAAGAAAAATGTTATATAAAATAGAAATATTAAATAATAAAATAACTTTGAAGCTACTATATGTGACAGCATATTCCCACCTAGAAGAGAAAGATATTCCCAGCAAGAGATGATTCCGAGGGATTTCTGCTCTGCTTTTGGCCTGTGATCTGGAATAGGAACTCCAGGTCTCCCTATATCTGTCCTGCCCTATATGATGACCACTAGCCATACGTGAGCACTTGAAATGTGGATGGTCTGAATTGAGATGCCGCAAGATACACACTAGGTTTTGTAGACTTGGTAAATGTAAATTATCTCTCTTACTATTAATTTTTAAAATCTGTCTTTTAAAATGATATTTTGGATATATGGATTTTAATAAAGTATGTTATCAGTTGCCATTTTTTTCCTGATCACTTTTATAAGGAAAGTCTTGAAAGCATTGCCTACTGTTGTTGCTTGCACTTACCTTGCAGTCTCTCCTCTATAAGCTCCGATCAATTTTCATCTCAAAGATGCACCAAGACCTCAATTACCAAGGTTTTAAATGACCTCCATATTGCAAAATTCTATAATCATGATGCTTTTTAAATGAATTTGATCCCAGCACTATTCGGCACAATTGATGACTCCTTTCTTTCTGAAATCTTTTCTTGGCTTCAGTGACCTTATATGCTTCTGGTTTTTCCTCTCCCCTCAATGGGGTTTTTCTTTGATGATTCCTTTTCTTCCCTTTGACTTCTAAATATTGGAGGGACCCTAGGCTCAGT
This sequence comes from Bos javanicus, assembly GCF_032452875.1. NCBI lineage: Eukaryota > Metazoa > Chordata > Mammalia > Artiodactyla > Bovidae > Bos > Bos javanicus. Next base: position 108,397,684 of record NC_083873.1, read on the forward strand.
TCTGGGACTTCACCTCTTCTCAAAATTCACTCTCTCATTTACCCAATGCTTTAGTTTTAAACATCATTGGCATATAAAAAATCCAAAATATTTCCTCCAGCCCTGACTTACTTCCCAAATTCATAAAACAACTGCCAACACCATTTAGTATCTTTATCTGCTTGCCTAGTATACACTTCAAACTTAACTCTGTTCTCTCTCATTCTCTCTTGGCTTGTGCTTTTCGTACACCTACCAAGGTTCTCATTCTCAGTAGATGGCATCAGCATCTGCCACACTGCCAAAGCTTCATATCTAAGATCTGCCCTCTCTTTCTCTTAGATTCAATGTATCAGTGCGTCTGATGGACTCAACCTCTGAAGCCCATCCTATCTTCCCAGGGTGTTCCCTGCTCCAAGCTACCATCTTCTATCACCTGAACTGTTTTTATAATCTACTGACTAGTTTTCCTATTTCTGCCCTTACTCCACTATAATCTACTCTAGGTATCGTGTGCAGAGTCATCCTTTACATTAAAAATTAGATCTAAAGCAGCAACATATTTTAACTTCCTACTTATCCCTATTCATTACCACATAATAGTTTCTTGCTCATTTGCCTTTAGTCTTTTGACTCTCTTTGGTAAAAGGCAGAATCTTATCTGTCTTGTTCACCAGTATATTTCTAGTGTCTAGAGCAGTAAGCATACTAAACATTGAAATATTTATTGATTGGATAAATATTTAATTGCTCCAGTTTATTCACTAGGACAGGGCAAAAAAACGGAAAAATCAGTGATGTTGGGGAAAGACCACAGGTTCATAATAAACTGAATGTTGCATTTCCAACTCTGTCTACTCTAGTGTATAGTTACCTTCCTTGGTCTACTTACTTGTTTTCACTGTGGACCAAATTTCTCCTAAACAGCTTTCTGTGATATTCAATACAGTAAACTTTTGGTCATGTGTAGTTACTGGGTACTTGAAATGTGAATAATGCAATTGAGTAGCTAAATACTTAATTTTATCTAATTAAATTGAAAAGCCACATTGACTAATGGCTGTCGTACTGGATGGAGCTGCTCTAGAGTGAAAGTTCCTCAAAGGCAGTTTTTATGCTTTAGTTCATCTCCATATCCTGAACACCAAGCAAGTGTCTGATGCCACACAGGTGCTCATTAAGACTGGTTAATACTCCTGAGTCAAAGGCAGGATAGTGAGAACTTGGGGCCTTGCAAAGTGATGTCTCTGCGGCAGAGAAGACTCCAGTAGTGTCTCTTCTTCAGTGTAACCATGGGAATAGTTGCAGAGGTTTTAGAAATGTACAGGTTTTAAACCTATAAAAAATACAGGTTTTAGAAATGTAGAAATTCAAGATGCTCTCCTGATTTGTACAAGCTGTGTGACCTCAGGCAAGCCACAGAACCACCTCTGAGCTTCTTTTTTCCTCACCTATGAAATAATAATATAAAAGAATGTAGCTTCTAACTCACTGGATTTTTATAAGAATCAGTCGAGGCCAAGAATAGGAAAACCTAGCTATAAAGTGTGAAGTGGTCTGTAAGTATATGGTTCTATTATGAGTCCCACAGATTGGTCCTATTGGCAGATAAATACTAGGAGTCAGTTATCAAACCTCACATCATCTAGACACTACTGGCTCTAGAAATGTTGGCATCTGCTCATTTTACTCCATGATGGAAAAAAGAATAAATAAATCATAAATGATTAATTTAGACTTCCCTCCACGCCTCCCGTTAACAGCTCAAAGTCCCCACCACACAGCAGGCTCAGTGATGAACTGGTGTGGTAGAACCTTCAAGACGGCGGCTAACCCTTCTCCAAGTACAACCAGCTGTGAAAACAAATTTAGCTCCACCAACATTGCAAAGGAGCAAAGCTTTTTCATAGGTTAGAGATATAATGTTCACCCCATTCAGAGGAATCCAAACCAAATACCAATGGCTTTTGGGGGTAAGAGGATATTAAGCATAATAGACAGATTATCTGCTAGTTTACTGGAGGTGAAGGAAGAGGCATTTGTCATAGTTTTGCTAGAAAATGAGACTTTATCAAAGGGAGAGAGGGTGAAAGGCCACCAGTTCTATTGGTGCGATTATTATCTTTACATAGCTGGAGTGGCAAAAGAAATGATCCCAAACAGAGCAAAACAAAACAGACCTCACTGAAGCACTTCAAGATGAGCCCCAAGAAGCCATCACACCAGACCCACTGGCTTCATCTTAATTTATCATCCTGGGCCTTGTTGACAAGAGCTGATTGGGTTCTCTGTCTCTCCACACTGCAGCAGGTTTCATCATAGCGAACCACTTGGTGGACACTGGGGATGGTTAACTTTTAGGAAACAATCACTGTAATACCAAAGATATTTCATTTTTGAGCATCTACTACAGCTCTGAAACTGCTTTCTATTTATTATCTCAATTGGCAATCCACAAAATAAGTGTTACCTTTTCTGCTTTGCAAATGAAGCAACTAGGGCTTAAATAAATTGGCAGATCATAGATGTGTTGTTTTGACATGAATAAATATCAATACAGCAACAAATATCATATCAGAAGAAGCTATTTATATAAGCACCTTTCTTAGTGCCTGAAAAAATATACACTTAAGGGATTTGATTGTTGTTTTTTGTTGTTTAGTCGCTAAGTCATGTCCAACTCTTTGCAAAGCCATGAACTGTAGCCCACCAGGTTCCTCTGTCCATGAGATTTCCCAGGCAAGAATGCTGGAGAGAGTTGCTGTTTCCTTCTCCAGGGGATATTCCCAACCCAGGGGTTCAAACCCAGGTCTCCTGCATTGGCAGGTGGATTCTTCACCACTGAGCCACCAGGGAAGCCAAAGGATTTGATAGGATGCCTATTTGTTTTTTTCTAACAACATTTTGGCTCACATGTTTACATTCTGCTTGTGTGTGGAAAGCTTAGAACTCTCAAGAAATACATCTATTCCAGATAGGTTTCTTTAGCACTGCCTTCACTGCCCATGTCAGCAGCCATAGCTGCCTCAGACAAAGAAACTAAGGCTACCTGCCTTAATCAGAGCCATTTCTCCATCCTAATTTCATTTTTCTCTCCTCTGCTTCAGTGGATTCTTCACCACTGAGCCACCTGGGAAGCCCATCAACAAGAACAACAAAGCTTATTTCTATGTTTAATAGTTTGTACCTCTTACTTTTCTGTCCCCTTATTGTCCCTCCCCACTCTCTTGTCCCTCTGATAACCACAAATTTGCTCTCTGTATCCATGAGTCTTCTTCTGACTCAGTTTAAGTAAACTGATTCAAATTAAGTACAGCTGCTTAAATGAACCCTGCTACAGAAGAAAAGCTAAAGGATGAGGTGGCCAGAGGAGGAAGAGGTTTTATCCAAATTTTGAATTATGCCCAGACTCTTTTACTATTCTCTCCCACATCCACGTTTAAGACCACGGCAAGGCACCAAGAATCCCAAGCTCTTCAAAAATTTTAAACAAAGACGTGCAATGAAATATTCACGAGTGTAATTCATTCTAACAATATTTAATAAGCACTTACTATATTCCAGGCCCTGCCTTCGCTGTTCAGGACATAGGCATGGTCCCCCAAATTTCCTTGTGCTTAAAAAGTAAGAAAATATTCATCAGATATGGATCCTTCCCTCATGAAATTTGGTTGAGGGACTTCTCAGGCAGTCCAGCGGTTAAGACTCTGAGCTTCCAATGCAAGAGGGTTGCAAGTTCAGTCCCTGGTCAGGAAAATAAGATCTCACATGTCATGTGGCCAAAAAAAGAAATAAAAAGATATTTGATTGCATCCAATAGAGGAAGAGAAAGCTTGGGCACAAATAAAGCTACTGATAAAAGCCCCCGGAGTTTGTAGGAGAATGGAAGATTTGGGACAAAGATGGCTTGGGCAGTGGAAAGCACCATGCTTGAGGTAGAAAGAAGGACATGAGCAAAGGAAAAAAGAGCAGAAAATATTCAGCAAATAAACAACACGGGAGCAGAGCTTCTGAAACTGATTCCTGGGTTCAGGGAACAGAACCCAAGCCACTTATTCCAACTTTCACCTCAATTTTGCATTTGATCTTTCCAGGTTAAAAGTACTGCTTTGAAGAGGGCAAAGGTATCAACATCGCAAATGTCATAAAGAAGAATTGTACTGGCTTCAGCAACCCATGGATCCCAGGCTGGTGCTGGGTATCTGGACCACATCATCTCAACCATAGGTACCTCTGTCTCTTGATCCATAGCACAAACAGGTTGGATAATATTCCACATTCTGCCAGCCCTAATAGGGCTTGATTCTGTCAATTCTCTGATACAAACCAACCAGAGAGAAGATATCTTTCTTCCTGGCTTTCCCTGCCTTTAGATTCCTTCTCACCCTAGTCTCTTTAGATTCTTACACAGTCTGTTTCCCAATCCTTGAACATCCACACTGATATTTAGCCCTGACACTCTAAGTAGTGAGTTTCTGCTTCCAAATGCTATTTGATACCTAGGATTCCTGGTGTAGAGAAAAATGTGTATTTCAATGGAAAACCAAATGCATTATCTACTTATAGCAAACCTTCCCAGACTCTCTGATTCTAGCTTATCCTAGTCTTCAAGCTCTTCTACAACTCTATTTAAAAAAGTGTTAGCCACTCAGCCATGTTTAACTCTTTGTGACCTTATGGACTGTAGCCAGCCAGGCTCCTCTGTGTATGGAATTCTCCGGGGGAGAATACTGGATTGGATAGCCATTCCCTTTTCCAGAGGATCTTCCTGACCCAGGAACTGAACCCAGGTCTCCTGCACTGAAGGTGGATCTTTACCAAATGAGTCACCAGGGAAGTCCAAATCAGTTGGTAGCTCTTAAAGGGAGGTTAAAAGTTTATGGTGTCATCTGTAGACTTCTGTGATGTCTTGGGTAGATGGCACAAATACTTACATTGACAATCATTCAGAAAATGGAGAATAAGGCCATCTTTGTTCCTTGTGGGGTTCTAGGTCTATGATCATCCCAACCCAGGGATTGAACCCATGTCTCTTATATTACCAGCAGATTCTTTACCACTGAGCCACCAGGGACACTGGAAGTACACAGAGTATAATAAATAATTATGTGTTCATTAATTCTTGAATAAATGACAGGTCTAGTCATTTTGGGTCTTTCTGAACTAAACAGGCACCCACTTTCTCCTCTCGGAACAAATCTGTTTTAACCTGTCTCTTCTGGAACTTGTCTAACATATCACCCCATATTGCCAATGGCTGCTCATTAGACTGCTATTACCAGGGGTCCTGGAAGACAGGAATTATATGTCATCCATCCATGTGTCATGGGCTTCCCTCATAGTTCAGTTGGTAAAGAATCTGCCTGCAATGCAGGAGACCTGGGTTTGATCCCTGGAGATGGAAGATCCCCTGGAAAGAGAAATGGCAACCCACTCCAGTATCCTTGCCTGGAGAAGCCCATGGACAGAGGAGCCTGGCAGACTACAGTCCATGGGGTTGCAACAGTCAGACACGACATAGTGACTGTACCATCCATTGTCATGTCTCTAATATTAAGCAAGGACCTCCCACACTGAATTCTTACAATTCCTAATGGCACACACACAAAATGGCTATATTCAATACCTCACAATAACTTATAATGGAAAAGAATATGATATATAAGGAATGGCAAACCACTTCAGTATTCTTGCTTTGAGAACCCCTTGAACAGTATGAAAAGGCAAAATGATAGGATACTGAAAGAGGAACTCCCCAGGTCAGTAGGTGCCCAAAATGCTACTGGAGATGAGCGGAAAAATAACTCTGGAAAGAATGAAGGGATGGAGCCAAAGCAAAAACAATACCCAGTTGTGGATGTGACTGGTGATAGAAGCAAGGTCCAATGCCGTAAAGAGCAATATTTCATAGGAACCTGGAATGTTAGGTCCATGAATCAAGGCAAATTGGAAGTAGTCAAACAGGAGATGGCAAGAGTGAACATCAACATTCTAGGAATCAGTGAAATAAAATGGACTGGAATGGGTGAATTTAACTCAGATGACCATTATTATATCTACTACCATAGGCAGGAATCCCTTGGAAGAAATGGAGTAGCCATCATGGTCAACAGAAGAGTCCAAAATGCAGTACTTGGAAGCAATCTCAAAAACAACAGAATGATCTCTGTTCGTTTCCAAGGCAAACCATTCAATATCACAGTAATCCAAGCCTATGCCCCAACCAGTAACGCTAAAGAAGCTGAAGTTGAATGGTTCTATGAAGACCTACAAGACCTTTTAGAACTAACACCCAAAAACAGGTGTCCTTTTCATTATAGGGGACTGGAATGCAAAAGTAGGAAGTTAAGAAACACCTGGGGTAAAAGGCAAATTTGGCCTTGGAATACGGAATGAAGCAGGGCAAAGACTAATAGAGTTTTGCCAAGAGAACGCACTGGTCATCGCAAACACCCTCTTCCAACAACACAACAGAAGTCTCGACACATGAACATCACCAGGTGGTCAGCACCGAAATCAGACTGATTATATTCTTTGCAGGCAAAGATGGAGAAGCTCTATACAGTCAGTAAAAATAAGACCGGGAGCTGACTATGGCTCAGATTATGAACTCCTTATTGCCAAATTCAGACTTAAATTGAAGAAAGTAGGGAAAACCACTAGACCATTCAGGTATGACCTAAATCAAATTCCTTATGATCATACAGTGGAAGTGACAAATAGATTTAAGGGACTAGATCTGATAGATAGAGTGCCTGATGAACTATCCCCATGGAAAAGAAATGCAAAAAAGCAAAATGGCTGTCTGGGGAAGCCTTACAAATAGCTGTAAAAATAATAAAAGCAAAAAGCAAAGGAGAAAAGAAAAGATATAAGCATCTGAATGCAGAGTTCCAAAGAATAGCAAGGAAAGATAAGAAAGCCTTCCTGAGCAATCATTGGAAAGACATAGAGGAAAACAACAGAATGGGAAAGACTAGAGATCTCTTCAAGAAACTTAGAGATATCAAGGGAACATTTCATGCAAAGATGGGCTCGACAAAGGACAGAAATGGTATGGACCTAACAGAAGCAGAAAATATTAAGAGGTGGCAAGAATACACAGAAGAACTGTACAAAAATTATCTTCATGACCAAGATAATCACGATGGTGTGATCACTCACTTAGAGCCAGACATCCTGGAACGTGAAGTCAAGAGGGCCTTAGAAAGTATCACTACAAACAAAGCTAGTGGAGGTGATGGAATTCCAGTAAAGCTATATCAAATCCTGAAAGATGATGCTGTGAAAGTGCTGCACTCAATATGCCAGCAAATTTGGAAAACTCAGCAGTGGCCACAGGACTGGAAAAGGTCAGTTTTCACTCCAATCGAAAAGGCAATGCCAAAGAATGTTCAAATTATTGCACAATTACACTAATTTCACATGCTATCAAAGTAATGCTCAAAATTCTTCAAGCGAGGCTTCAACAGGATGTGAACTGAGAAGTTCCAGATGTTCAAGCTGGTTTTAGAAAAAGCAGAGGAACCAGAGACAAAATTGCCAACATCTGCTGGATCATCGAAAAAGCAAGAGAGTTCCAGGAAAACATCTATTTCTGCTTTATTGACTATGCCAAAGCCTTTGACTGTGTGGATCACAATAAACTGTGGAAAATTCTGAAAGAGATGGGAATACCAGACCATCTGACCTGCCTCTTGAAAAACCTATATGCAGGTCAGGAAGCAACAGTTAGAACTGGACATGGAACAACAGACTGGTTCCAAAGAGGAAAAGGAGGACGTCAAGGCTGTATATTGTCACCCTGCTTATTTAACTTCTATGCAGAGTACATCATGAGAAACACTGGGCTGGAAGAAGCACAAACTGGAATCAAGATTGCCAGGAGAAATATCAATAACCTCAGATATGCAGATGACACCACCCTTATGGCACAAAGTGAAGAGGAACTAAAAAGCCTCTTGATGAAAGTGAAAGAGGAGAGTAAAAAAGTTGGCTTAAAGCTCAACGTTCAGAAAATGAAGATCATGGCATCTGGTCTCATCATTTCATGGCAAATAGATGGGGAAACAGTGGAAACAGTGTCAGACTTTATTTTTTTGGAATCCAAAATCACCGCAGATGGTGACTGCAGCCATGAAATTAAAAGACACTTACTCCTTGGAAGGAAAGTTATGACCAACCTAGACAGCATATTCAAATGCAGAGATATTACTTTGCCAACAAAGGTCCGTCTAGTCAAGGCTATGGTTTTTCCAGTGGTCATGTATGGATGTGAGAGTTGGACTGTGAAGAAAGCTGAGCACCGAAGAAATGATGCTTTTCAACTGTGGTGTTGTAGAAGACTGAACTGATATATATATATATATATATATATATATATATCAGGAAGCATATCTGATTAATCTTTTGGCTCTAATGGTAAACAACCCGTCTGCCAATGTAGGAGACATACGAGACTTAGGTTCGATCCCTGGGTTGGGAAGTTCCCCTGTTAAAGGAAATGACAACCTACTCCAGTATCCATATCTGGGAAATTCCATGGACTGAGGAGCCTGGCAGTCTATAGTCCATGGTGTCGCAAAGAGTCAGACATGACTGGGCATGCAGTAATTATATATATATAATATATATATAATCCTGAAACTAACCCCTAAGACTACCATAACATTATAAATCAACTATACTTCAACTAAAAAATTGACATATAATAAAATGTGAAATTGGAAAAGACCCTGATGCTGGCAAAGATTGAGGGAAGAAGGAGAAGGGGATGACAGAGAATAGGATGGTTAGATGGCATCACCGACTCATTGGACATGAGTTTGGGTGGACTCCGGGAGTTGGTAATGGACAGGGAGGCCTGGCGTGCTGCAGTTCATAGGGTCGCAAAGAGTGGGACACGACTGAGCTACTGAACTGAATTGAACTGAACTGAAAATGTGAAATTATTCAAACTGCTCTGGACGTGGGAGTAGCCATGAAGTTAAAAGATGCTTACTCCTAGAAGGAAATTTATAAGAAACCCGTTGCTGTTCAGTAACCAAATAGTGTCCATCCAACTCTTTGTGACCCCATGGACAGCAGCATGCCTGGCTTCCCTGTCCCTCACCAGCTTCCAGGGTTTACCCAAATTCACTTCCCTTGAATCAGTGGCATCACTTTGCTGACAAAGGTCCATATAGTCAAAACAATTGTTTTTCCAGTAGTCCTGTATGGACATAAGAGTTGGACCATAAAGAAAGCTGAGCACTAGAGAATTGATGCTTTCAAATTGTGGTGCTTTAAAAAAATTCTTGAGTGTCCCTTGGACTGAAAATTCAAACCAGTCAGTCCTAAAGGGAGTCAATCTTGAATATTGATTGGAAGGACTGATGCTAAATCTGAAGCTCCAATACTTTGGCCACCTGATGCAAAGAGCCAACTCATTGGAAAAGACCCCGATACTAGGAAAAATTGAAGGCAGAAGGAGAAGGGCGCAACAGAAGATGAGATGGTTGGATAGCATCACCAGTTCAATAAACATGAGTCTGAGCAAACTCTGGGAGATAGTAGAGAACTGAGGGGCCTGGGGCACTGAATGCAGTCCATGGGGTTACAAGGAGTTGGACATGACTTAGTGACTAAACAACAAGGGAACTGAAATCAGTTTCCAAGCACATCCTTTCAAGTTTCCTGATGCAAATCTTCTCTAAGGCTTTGCCCAGTTTGGAGACAATCCACTGATCTGAGTACACATGTCCGGGCACTGCTGGGATGAGATCAAATGTTTCCTGTTGGAGCTGGGTCTCAACAGCCCTTGGAGGGCTCTCAGTGACCCCGAGAGCCGGTGTGAAAGTGGACCAGCAGCCAGATGGCTTCATGTTTCCACATTCCTTCAGCTTGTTTTCTTACTGTGGCAGATACCCGAGAGCATCCCAAATCCTCAAGAGAGATGGAATTTCATGAAAATCCTTGTTACTTTTGCAAAGCAGGAGATATGAACTCTTGAGTTCAATAAAGAAAAGTTTGAAACATATACCAAGGGTTTTCAAGTTATCTGCAATGATATTAAAAAAATATACAAATGCATGGTGTTTTTTTTTTTTTCAACATTCAGTTCCACCTGGGGACAAAAGTGCCACACATATCCACCCCTGAAGATTAAGACAGGTCAGAGTTCACAGAGTTGTGGCCACACAAACAGATTATTCTGTTTCCTGAGACATCGTTTATGTTGCAGCTGCCTCCTTGGAAGAAGATCATGAATCACCTTGTTCTTCTTTCTTCCATCTGATCCGACACCACATAAACAAGCAGTGTTGAATGGGAAAGAAAGCATTTCAGGCGAATGATTTCAATACAGTTGGAATTGCTTAGCTTGTAAAACCAATTGTATGACCCATCAGCTTAGTCTGTAACAAGGTCTAATACTAGAAAGAAGCAGTCTTGGTCTTGGGGATAATCAGATTTGGATGAAAGAAAGAGACATGATTATTTAACACCATCAATTACATGACAGATGTTGTGGTTTCTTCTTCCCCACTTAAGCTACCATTTCACCCAACCACCCGGAGAAGTGACAGTAGTGCAACTTTCCATAAATTATGAGAATAAAAATATTCCCGAGATTATTTAATCAGGGACAAAGTCAGCATCTGAATCCCCATCTCTTTGACACTAAGAAATTAATTTATTAACTCAGTGAACATTTAGCCGTAATTTTCTATGTTAGTGATAAATAACTGAAGAAGAATGAATGAATTACCTTATTTGATCTTATTTTTATCTATTTTTGAATCAATGAAACTGAAATACAAAGACTCTTGAGAGTCCTTTGGACTGCAAGGAGGACCAACCAGTCCATTCTAAAGGAGATCAGTCCTGGGTGTTCATTGGAAGGAATGATGCTAGAGCTGAAACTCCAGTACTTTGGCCACCTCACGCAGAGTTGACTCATTGGAAAAGACCCTGATGCTGGGAGGGATTGGGGGCAGGAGGAGAAGGGGACGGCAGAGGATGAGATGGCTAGATGGCATCACCAACTCGATGGACATCAGTTTGAGTGATCTCCGGGAGTTGTTGATGGACAGGGAGGCCTGGCATGCTGCAATTCATGGGGTCACAAAGAGTTGGACACAACTGAGTGACTGAACTGAACTGAACTGAACTGATATATATATATATATATATATATATATATATATATATATATCAGGAAGCATATCTGATTAATCTTTTGGCTGAATTCTCTTATCCTTCAATTTCTTTGTAAGAGAGAAAAGATCTAAACTCCATCATTTGAGAATTATATAAATGAGTCATGTATTCAACTTCTTTGTATTTCAGAGAATTCAGGTTTTAAGATGTAAACTAATACGATGAGGATGAGGTGTCAATAAAATATAACAAAGCACCAAAGTTTGAAATAAGTTGGTTTGGGGCTAAAATAATAATAATCAGTTCAGTTCAGTTCAGTCACTCAGTTGTGTCCAACTCTTTGTGACCCCATGAATTGCAGCACGCCAGGCCTCCCTGTCCATCAACAACTCCCAGAGTCCACCCAAACTCATGTCCAATGAGTCGGTGATGCCATCTAACCATCCTATTCTCTGTCATCCCCTTCTCCTCCTTCCCTCAATCTTTGCCAGCATCAGGGTCTTTTCCAATTTCACATTTTATTATATGTCAATTTTTTAATTGAAGTATAGTTGATTTATAATGTTATGGTAGTCTTAGGGGTTAGTTTCAGGATTATATATATATAATATATATATATATATATAATAATAATGTTCCCTAAAGACTCAGCTAAGAAATCACAGACCACTTTGGTGTCAACAGACCCCATATTGACACATAAGATGAAAAGTAGAGATCAGGATGCTGAAATAGCCACCAAAATAAATAGAATACTTGGTTTGAATTAAATAGAGGTGATAAAGTTGGCAAACTTAAATCATATGACACACCTTAAATGTGTGTGAAATCTTCTCTTAAGGGTGCTTCATGTAAAATTTAGCAGTTTAGCAGAATATTTTGGAACCATAGCTCACAAGTAAAGACCCTGACTTACAGAACAGATATGCCTGGGATTATATTTGAACTCTGTCAAACACCATGTGTAGATCTAGAGAAACTCAGCCACCTCCCTAAACTCCAGGGAATGAGAATAAGAGTTACACCTACTTTTTTTAATGTTATGACAATTTAATGAGATAATCCTTCCAAAACACATAGTAAATATCTGATATGTAATATTCCCAGAATAAACATAGAAAATAGAATTATTAAATGAAAACAAGCTTTTAAAAAAATATATTTATGCCATGACACAAAATGTTCTTATTTTACTAATATCATCACAACTGTGGTTAGATGTCTTCCGATGTTGAAATGAGGATTATAGCATCCTGCCTTCTTTGATCTATTTTTTCCGTTAGTCACCTAAATACTTTGCCTGCTGCTGCTGCTGCTGCTGCTAAGTCGCTTCAGTCATGTCTGACTCTGTGCGACCCCATAGACGGCAGCCCAACAGGCTCCCCCGTCCCTGGGATTCTCCAGGCAAGAACATTGGAGTGCGTTGCCATTTCCTAGAATACCATTATTAATCAAAGAAACTAGCAAAACTAAAAATATCCAATCATATAGACATCAATCACAGTTATAAATCAGCACTAGGGCATTTTTTAGAGGGAGATGGGTTAATACAACCAACAACAAAGCAGTGAAGCATTAGGTGAAAGCACTGCATTAAGAATTAACATATTCTGTACTTAGTTTCTCAGTCATGTCCGACTCTTTGTGACCCCATAGACTGTAGCCCACCAGACTGTTAAGTCCATGGAACTCTCCAGGCAAGAATACCTGAATGGGTTGCCATGCCCTCCTCCAGGGGATCTTTCCAACCCAGGGATCGAACCCAGGTCTTCCACACTGCAGGTGAATTCTTTATCATCTGAGCCACCAGGGAAGCCCAAGAATTAACATAATTTTGGTCAAATTTTTACTCAAGTTACATTGTCTCTCCGAATCTTTGATTCCTCATTTGGCACACAAGTGGCTCAGGAAAAATTATAGGCATGGTGGCTTCTATCTCTCAAATGGAAGTTATTAACATTTTAATGTTGCTTTAGTAATATCATACAAGCATTAGTAACAATTATTATTATAAATAATTTGAGGTCTACTTCCTGAATTGCTGCTTCAGTCATTATATCCAATTACCTCATTATCTAAATTCACATGGATTATAATCCTGAAAGGCATGTACAAGCATGGCTTTGAAGAAACCAACGTGTCACCTCATGCATTCATAAAATAATCAAAAGTGCTGAGGCCATATGGTAAAACATCCAAGTTTTGCTACCTCCCTTCTCCAGTCTCTCCTTTGACTTCCATTTCTATTCCACATTTTGGAGTATTTATTTACCTTGAGCTTAGACGAGACCCTGCAGTCCCCAAAGGGGAGAGAGATCCAGTTCTGAAGAGAGACTTGGGGGAAAACCATATTTCATGCCCATTGGCGTTTGGAAGGCGGTCGGACTATCAGTTGGGAAGTTTCTTGCAAAAAGTATAAACAGAGAGTTAGAGGGTGGCCGAGTATTTGACTTCCCCTCTGACTTGAAGCTCTCAGCACCTCCAGCTCACCATCTGCAAGAGAGATCATCAGAATGTAACAGCCCATTTATTCTGATGACCTTGTTTTACTCATGTAGAAATTGAGGCCCTGAATATGAAGTAATGTGCCCAAGGTCACAGAATGAGTTAGCGTGGTTCCCAATCAGAGACCACACTCTCAGCTATCCTTTTCCTTCTTTTATGTCAAGCATGAGTCTGTGACAAGGAAGAATTTCAATAATTGTAAATAGCAGGGCAGTATTCAGTCACCTTGCCATGCTTTAGCCACACAATGAATTTTAGTTTGCTGGAGAGGAAGAGATTATGAGTTTTGCTTTCAAGAAAAGCTTAGCTGAGTCTCTTATTTTTTATTCAATAGCTATGTGATTTTTGTTTGTTTTTAGCTTATAAGCTTCCCTCCGTTTCCTTCCTTATGAAGCAAGGGTAATCATGGAATTGTTGCTGAATTAATGGAAACTGTAAGAAATCATAAGCAATAGAGCACAGTTCCTGACAGATGGTGGGGACTCTAAGGAAATCTTTTTCTCCTCCTATGACTCCGTGGAGGCTGTGATGTTCACACTTGTTCGTTGTTCAGTCACTAAGTCGTGTCTGACACTTTGTGACCCAATGAAGTACAGCACACCAGGCTTGCCTGTCCATTACTATCTCCCAGAGTTTGCACAAACTCATGTCCATTGAGCCAGTGACGCCATCCAGCCATCTCATCCTCTGTCACCTCCTTACCCTCCTGCCCTCAATCCGCCAACATTTAGGTGTTTTTCATAGAACACCCAGAGATATTTCATGCAAATGCTGTTTTTCAAATATTTCATTTTTCTGTCACATTTTAGAAAAATTCCTGCTAAATATGCTTTGCCAGGGAATAAAAAAAAGGAATTCTAGAAAAAAATAATTATGAGACTTCCAGATGAAACACACAAGTACGCCCACAAACACACACTGTACATACACTTTTACTTTCATTTCCTTCTCCCAAATCACTTCTCCTCAAAAAAAAAAGGCACTAAAAGCCTAAGTATTTTTTTTTTTTACTCAAGAAAGGTGATTTATTATTATTATTTTTTTAACTGGTGTAATCTCCCTCACAAGCCCCTTCCTTCAATCCTCACTCCACTTAAACAATCTTCAAGACAGCTTGAATTTGTTTATTAATGATATTCAAATTATCCCTGGATTAAATGATTTGTTAAAATATTCAATGAATTCAGAATTCCTTTCTTTTTCATAGCTTGTTTATTGTTTAATATTGTTTCTTTTTGTTTGATCAATGCTCAACCTTTTGGATTCTTCTGCTTTCTCTATTTTTCTATTTTTAAAGGCATAAATTCATAAGACTGTGAGGAGAGAATACTGGAAGCTAGAAAGCAGATGCCTACGTTGTAATAACTAACTAAGCAGATCCACAAAAATAGGCTCTTAATAGTTGGCAGTGAAGGAAGCCAAGAAGCAACTTAATTTACATTACAGAACTCCCAAAAGCCTTAGAAACTGGCAGCATCATATACCTTTGAGAATGGGAGAGAAGGTTAGGCAAAATGCAAAAGGAACAATTAAAACCTTCTGAAAAGCCATCCAAGTACTAGATCTCTTTCCTGTGTTCAAACAGAATTCTGCACATCCTGACAGAAAAGGGAACTTACTCCCTAAAGAGTGTAAAACAAAGAGTCTCTGGGAAGACAAACGCCAAGCATCATTAGGCACAAAGATGGGGGTACCATAGTGAAAATAGGGAAATCAAGTAAAATGTTACATATCTAGTGTTGAGACATGGAGGCTTCCCTGCCTTCTCCCTGCTCTGAGTTTTGCATGATGGTAGTTGGGCTTATGTTCCAGAGAGTGAAGGATTGGGAACGCGTGTACACCCGTGGCGGATTCATGTTGATGTATGGCAAAACCAATACAATATTATAAAGTAATTAGCCTCCAATTAAAATAAATAAATTTAAATTAAAAAAAAAAGAGTCCTCTCTGGACAATTGGCCAAGTTCAAGAGAAATGACCTAGTACAAGAGTATTGGCTTCAGGGGTTGGACAACAAAAATAGCCAGCTACACCTTCCTAAGATGAAAGAATCCACTGACACACATGAAATTCTAATCAGATATTAGCGCCTATCCTTATAAACTGGAAATCAGCCAGATCTGACATTGAAAAAAATGTCTAATGTAAAAGTCAGAGACTAAAGAAAGATGAAAAAGAAATTAAAAGAAAGAGAAACCACACTTAGAGAAGTTAAAACTCTATCATTGGTATCTTCCAAGGCAGGAAAGAATATATGAAATCTACAAAACAAGAACAGGAAGCTACGAAACAGGAACTTCCAAAGAGCAAAATAAAAGTTCTTACAATTATGATAAATATGATCGAGGAGAAAATACAAGAGAAGAAATGAAGGGTAACAACAGAAAATAAAATTTAATAAGTCTCATAAAAAGCAGAACAGAATAAACAAAATAGAAAATGAATGAAACAAAAAAAAGTACCAAATCAAAGAGACTCAATATACAAATACTATGAATTCCAATCAAAGAGAGTAAAAAATTTGAAGCTAAAGGATGAATTAAAGAGATAATTCAGCAACTTTGCAAATCTGAAGCACATGAGTTTCTGTTCAAAGGGTTTAGTGTAGTGTATGAGAACAAACCTACACCAAGACACACCACGGAGAAGTTTCAGAATATTAGAGGGAAAGAACAAAATTCACAGGCTTCCAGACAAGGGACCAGGTATTACAGAAGTGGGGATATACTTTAGATACAGGATGAAGAATCCAGAAGGCCATACTTCTCAACACAACACTGAGAGGTAAAAGAAAATGGGGAAACACATTAACGATTCTAAGGGAAAATGATTTGTCCCCCGACTCTTAAACACAATCTGTATATATCTTATGGAGATACAAAAAAGCTATGTTCAGCAAGATCATAAAATTTGCAATCGTGTATTCTTTCCCAGAAATCACATGGCAGATTTGATTTGCTCTATCTGAAAAGGGATATAAACCATCAGAGAGGATACAACGAGACCAAAGACCCAAATAAGTGACCACAACACAAGAGAGAGTAGAAATCAGTCCCCAGAGTGAAAGGCAAGGAAGGGGTTGTCTGTGCAGCAAACCCCAGCAAGAGCTCAGGCCAGGGAAGGACAGTCAAGAAGTATTCCCAGGCAAGAAGATGACATTTTTAAGATTTCTAAGTTATTTGTGTGTGTTCAAAGGGGATTTACACAACTGGCAGGAGTCCAGAGTTGAGTTTATAGTCCATCTGCCAATGCAGGAGACAGAAAAGAGACATGGGTTTGATTCCTGAGTCAGGAAGATCCCCTGGAGGAGGGCATAGCAACCCACTCCAGTATTCTTGCCTGGAAAATTCCATGGACAGAGGAGTCTGGGAGGCTGACTGAGTGACTGAACACACACATATGCACACATATCCACAAAGAAAATTAGCAAAAAAAAAAAAAACCCTAAAAAGACAAAAAGTAAAAAATCAACTTCATGGGTAAATATTTTGCAGGAAAGTGAAGATGATCACATTGTATTGTATGGATCAACTAAGAAAAGTACATACATAAAAAAATAATAATCTAATCCTGGGTACTGAACTAAACAAAACTGCTTGATAAATATGTGGGGAAATAGCAATAGGAAATATGTGAAAGAGTAAGAGAAAAAAAAGAGAGAGACAGTGATGAGGTGGTGGATAAAAGAAGCAAATTTCCCTGTATTGGGAAGTCAGTGTATAATGTCTAAAACAGAAAAATCTAAAAGTATAATCGTGCCATTTGAAAATGGTTGTGGTTGTTTAGTCACTCATTTAGGTCTGACTCTTAGCGACCCCATGGACTACAGCCTGCCAGGCTGCTATGTCCATGGGGATATCTAGGTAAGGATACTGGAGTGAGTTGCCATTTCCTTCTCCAGGGGATCTTCCCAACACAGGGATCGAATCAGTTCTCCTGCAAGTCTCCCTCATTGCAGGTGGATTCTTTACCTCTGAGCCATCAGGGGAGCCCAGTTGGAAAATATGGACACAAATAATTCACTTAAAAAGTTGCAAGCCATCGCCTTTAAGAAGACAGTGTCTAGGGTGGGACAGGACCTCTATTAGTAAGTCGTATAACTATTTGATCCTTTTCAAATACATGCATATATACTTTTCAAAAAATTATATTAAAACTTATTTTCCAAGCTTCCTCTCCAAGACTTTTGAAGTCTCTATTAACTGTCATATATCAGTTGTGTGTGAGTGGGTGCTCAGTTGCTTAGTCGTGTCTGACTCCCTGCGACCCCATGGAGCCTGCCAAGCTCTTCTGTCCATGGAATTCTCCAGGGAAGAATAATGCCATTTCCTTCTCTAGGGGATGTTCCCGACCCGGGGACCGAACCCGCATCTCCTGCTTTAGCAGGCGGGCTCTTTACCACTGAGCCATCTAGGAAGCCCCAATATAGTCGTTACCTTTTGTCAATCGCCTTTCTTTGCAAGAACAAAGTATCCATCAAATCACTGAGTCTGATGGACTGTTTCATCTAGTTTCTTCCAATATTTATTAAATTGAAATCCTCAATACTAAAATTATGAAATGTTTCTTGACATACTACCTAAAATCATCTAATTTAGTTGTTCAACGGTGCATCCCACATCAAAAGCACTTTGAACAGAATCTCTCATGAAAGGCAAGTCACTGCTGTCCACTCACCACTAGAGGGAAATATTGGTCTTTTTACTAAACACTCACCGTCCAGTGAGGACCAGCTTCTTCAGGCAATGGATAGTCGTTATAAAGTCCTGGCTTGTGTCGTTTTTTCCCTTTCTAGAGTGTAAAATACCTGAGCGTGAAGCGACCTTGGTGTCCATTTAGTCTCTGACCTTTCCCTTTCTGCACTTAAAGATGAGACCCAGCGATGAATGGTGCTTTCTTAGGTCACGGAATAAGGATGTGAGAAAGCTAGTTTCCTTATTTACTTCAACTGGACAAATCAGGAATTAAACAGGAGAGTAACTCGAAAGAATTTGCTTTTTAGTGCAAGATTCTTGAGCTGGAGTATGCTAATTTAAACTTTAACATCCGTTGAATGTTTACCATGTGCTGGGATTTCAGATTCTTTAATCTTCGTTCTTCATTCTTATCTTGTGAGGTAGGAACAATCATTATCCCCATTCTTTAGATGATGAAACTAAGGCACAGAGAGGTTGACTTACCTGCCCCAAATCACACAGGTAGTAGATAGCCAATGCAAATTTATGATAACCATCATGTTTACTGATTATCCATGAAATACGTGGCATATATCAGTCAAGGTAGAACAAGCTACCTCTTCTCTCTAGGGAAAGTGGCCTCACTTCACTTTTTTGCTTCGATGAAATAATTTGTCCCATTGACCCCACAGATACGTGAAGATTCCAGCCTGGTAAGCAGAGCTGTTTCTGGGTCTGATTTCTTTTTGTTCCCAATGCCTGTCTCCGTTAGATGAGTGAATAAACACGATTCTAATTATGTCACAAACACATCAGTTGCAGAGAAAACATATTCATGACACATCTCATAATTCATTCCGTTTTAAGAAAACTCCACAAAAGCTATCATTGTCCTCTCGGTCTCTCTTAAGACCGTGGAGTTGATCCAACCAAATGCCTAATTCTTCCTCAGTCCTTCCCCCCATACCCCAGCCAGTCTGTAACACAGTTTTTCAGCCCATAAAACATAAGCATGTCACCGTGTACATGGGCAGGCTCCTAAGCCCACTGCATTGTATCATTTCATGAGCTGACGTGTCACCGCTTTACGAAACACCTGGAGTCTGTATCATTTATTGCTTGGGGCTGGCCAAGTCCTCATCCTCCATGTTCACAGAACTCTGGGCTGGTTTAGCTCACCATCCTTCAGAACACTGGGGCTGAGGGAGGGGGAGAGCCCCTGTGCAAAGATGGAAATCACATTCAAAGAGAAGGGTTTCCTAATGGAGTTTACAGCCAAGGCATTTCCTCCCAAGGACTGGACACCTCTCTGCACAGAAGGAAAGCATGTTCTGTGAAGAATCCCTATAGATTTTCAAACACCTTGCTGGAAGATTTGAAGTCAGTCACTGCATTTCTAGAAGTTTGGGAGGCTTGAAATATACCCTTATCTTGCCCCTCCACACTGTCCCCCGCTCCAATCCATCTTCTACATTCTTTTTTTTTTTTTTTACATGTTTTAAATTAATTTATTTTAGAAAAATGAAGTCTGACAATTGGTGCCTTAAGACAGGATATCATGAACTCAGCAAGTTATTAATACAGACTTTCAAAAACCTCTACAGATTAGTCCAAAGCAGAAAATTATTTTTCGCCCATTCTTGGATTCAGACACATCAGAAAATATATATATAAATATAAATAAAATGGCAAACCTAATATCACCAATTAATTGATAGTTTTTAACATCCTACACTTGTTTGTTTGAACAATCTCTGTATAATAGGAATAGCTGAGTGATTTTCCCCTGCCCTACCTTCATATCGTATGAGGCAATAATGAAAATATTTAAATTACTTTTGCAAAATCAAAACATGGTCTTTATTGGTATACAGCTTTGTGAATTGTAACACATGTATAGATTCTTGTAGCCACCACTGCATTCAGGATGGAACAATTCCATCACCCCCGTCCCCCGCCCCCAAAAAAGATATTTCTTTATAGACACACCATGAGTTTCCTCTTCCCTGAACTTCCCTGATAGCTCAGTCGGTGAAGAATCCGCCTGTAATTCAGGAGATTCCAGTTCAATTCCTGGGTTGGGAAGATCTGCTGGAGAAGGGATAAGCTACCTACTCCAATATTCTGGCCTGGAGAATTTCATGGACCGTATAGTCCACGGGGTAGCAAGGAGTTGGACACAACTGAGCAACTCTCATTTTTTCTCCTCTTCCCTAACCTCTGGAAAACATCAGTTTGATCTCCACAACTATAATTTGTTTCTTTTGTGACTGTCATATAAATGCAATCTTAGACCACATCAACTTTGAGACAGAATTCTTTCAGTGTAATGCTTTTGAGATTCATTCAAATTGTTTTGTTTCTTCTACTGTTCTTTTTTTTTTATTGCTGAAAACTATTCCATTTTATGGGTGTATCACAGTTTGCTTCTCCATTCACCCAGTGAAACATATTTGGCTTGTTTTCAGTTTGAGTCAATTATAAACAGAACTATAGACACTACTATGCAGGTTTTCTCTGTGTGTGAACATAAGGTTTTATGATACTAGCATAAATACCTAGAAATAGAATTGCTGTGTCATATGATAAGTGTGTGTTTAACTTTATAACAAATTTCCAAAATGTTTTCCAGAGTAGCTGAAACTTGTTGCATTCTCACTAACAAGACATGAGGATTCCAGTTGCTCTGTATCTTCACCATAGCTTGGTATTATCAGTACTTTTTAAAGCATCCTAATAGTTATGGACTGTTTTCTCATGATGGTCTCTTTATTTAAAATTTTGGCCACACCCTGTGGCATCTGAGATCTTGGTTCCCTGACCAAGGATCGAATCCACATCCCTTGCATTGGAAGGCAGAGTCTTAATCATGGGGCCACCAGGGGAGTCCCATCACATGATGGTGTGAATCTACCTTTCCCTCATGACTTATGATATTGAGCATCTCATAATATGCTTGTCTTCTGTATACTCCCTTTGGCTAAATGTCTATGCAAATATATCACCCATTTTTTAAAGTTTTTTTTTAAATTTTCTCATTGCTAAGTTTTGTAAACTTCTTATGTATATTTTATACAAGCCACTTGCCAGACATGTGATTTTTCAATACCTTCTCTAATCTGTGACATGTATTTTCATTCTCTTAATGATATCTTCCAAAGAGTAATTTTAAAACATTTTTGGCAAAATTTATCTTTATAAAAAATTTTATGGATTATGCCTTGGGAGTAATATCTAATAACTCCTTGTTAACCCCAGGACACATATTTTCAAACATTTTTACTGTTTGATGTTTTAGATCTGTGATCTATTTTGAGTTAATTTTTATATAAAATATGAGATTTAAGTGAAGTTTATTATTTCACATGTGGATGTTCAATTTTTTCCAAAACAATTTATTAAGAAGACTCTCCTTTCTAATTTGTCTTTGCATCTTTGTCAAACATAATTGACTATGTGTGTGTGCTCAGTTGCTTAGTCGTGTCTGACTCTTTGGGACTCCATGGACTATAGTCCACCTGGCTCCTCTGTCCATGGGATTTTCCAAGCAAGAATACTGGAGTGCATTGCCATTTCCCCCTCCAGGGGATCTTTCCAATCCAGAGACCAAACTCATGTCTCCTGTGTCTCCTGCACTGTAGCTGGGTTCTTTACCACTG
The DNA here is from genome assembly GCF_032452875.1 of Bos javanicus. Taxonomy (NCBI): domain Eukaryota; kingdom Metazoa; phylum Chordata; class Mammalia; order Artiodactyla; family Bovidae; genus Bos; species Bos javanicus. Next base: position 108,419,642 of record NC_083873.1, read on the forward strand.
AGCCACCACGAAAGCCCCAATGTGTGGTCTATTTGTAGACTCTCTGTCCCTTTGGTTTATGTATCAATCCCCTTCAATATCACAAGATTATGATCAGTGTAGCTTTACAGTGAGTCTTAAAATCAGGTAGTATGACTACTCCAAATTTATTCTACCTTTTTGGCAATTCTAGTTTATTTGCATTTCTATACCAATTTTAGAAAAATTAAATATGCGCTACCTCTCGATTTTATGTGTACGTTCTTTATAGGCTTAAGGAAACTCATTTCTATTCTTAGGTGGCTGAGAATTTCTATCATAAATGATGCTACACTTTGTCTTTTTTTATTGATATAAGGTTTTTTCTTCGTCTTCTTCTTCTTTAGATTTTAGCCTGGTAGATAACACTGATTGATTCCCAAATATTGAATCAGTCACCCAATCCCTGGAAAATTCAATTTGATCATCATGCATTATTTGTATATATTGCTAGATTTGACTTGTTAATATTTTGTAGATTTTCGTGTTCATGGACATGAAGGATTTTGTATTGTACTTTTCTGTATTGTCTTTGTCTGGTTTGGGTATCAGAGTAATTGTTGTTGTTCAGTCACTCAGTTGTGTCCGACTCTTTGTGACCCTCTGGACTGCATCATGCCAGGCTTCCCTGTTCTTCACTATCTCCTAGAGTTTGCTCAAACTGACATAAATTGAGTTGATGATGCCATACAACCATCTCATCCTCTGTTGTCCCCTTCTCCTCCTGCCCTCAGTCTTTCCCAGCATGAGTCTTTTCCAATGAGATGGTGTTGGAATCAGGTGGCCAAAGTATTGGACCTTCAGCTTCAGCATCTGTCCTTCCAATGGAAATTCAGAGTAATACCTGAAGCATAAAATAAGAAGGGTTTTCTCCTCTATTTTATAGAAGAGATTATCTAGAACTGGTGTTATTTTTTCCTTATGTGTTAGTTGGACTCGCTAGTTTGTCTGGACCTGTACATTTATTTTTGGCAACTTTTAAACTATGAATTTAATTTACAAAAGATAATGACACTATTTGAGCTATATATGTAATCTTTGGTGAGTTTTAGTGCGGGTGGTTTCAGAATTGATTTTCATAGAATGGTTAATACAACTATTTATTATTATTTTAATATTTGGGAGCTTTTCAATTATATTCATTCTTGATTAGTAAATTATGTTTTTCCTCTTTTGATCTTGAGACAAATATATCAACTTTATTGATCTTTAAAAAAACTCCAATTTTTGTCTGATTTTTTTCTAGTTTTTCTGTTTAAAATTTCATTGATTTCTTCCCTTATCTTTATTATATCCTTTCTTCTCCTTGTTTGGTTGGATTTTTTTTTTCTAGTTTCTTAAGGTGGGAACTTAAGATGACACCACCCTTATGGCAGAAAGTGAAGAGGAACTAAAGAGCCTATTGATGAAAGTGAAAGAGGGGAATGAAAAAGCTGGCTTAAAACTCAGCATTCAAAAAATGAAGATCATAGTATACAGTCCTTCACTTCATGGCAAATAGATGGGGAAACAATGGAAACAGTGACAGACTTTTTATTTTCTTGGGTTCCAAAATCACTGCAAATGGTAACTGCAGCAGTGAAATTAAAAGATACTTGCTCCTTGGAAGAAAAGCTATGGCAAACCTAATATGTCTCTGCATATTAAAAAACAGAGACATCACATTGCAGACAAAGATCCATCTAGTCAAGGCTATGGTTTTTCCAGTACTCATGTATGAATGTGAGAGTTGGACCATAAAAAAAGCTGAGCACTGAAGAATTGATGCTTTTGAACTGTGGTATTGGAGAAGACTCTTGAGAGTCCGTTGGATTGCCAGAAGATCAAACCAGTCAATTCTAAAGGAAATCAGTCCTGATTATTCATTGGAAGAATTGATGCTGAAGCTGCAGCTCCAATATTTTGGCCACGTGATGCAAAGAACTGACTCATTTTAAAAGATCTTGATGATGGAAAAGATTGAAGGCAGGAGGAGACAGGGACGATAGAGGATAAGATAGTTGGATGGCATCACCAACTCAATGGACATGAGTTTGAGTAAACTCCGGGAGTTGGTGATGGACAGGGAGGCCTGGCATGCTGCATTCCATGGGGTCACAAAGAGTCTGACATGACTGAGTTACTGAACTGAAAGTGGGAATGTAGATTATTGATTTGAGGTCTGCCTTCTTTCTTAATTTTTAAATAGTTAATGCTATGAATTTTTTTCTACGAGCTAGTTTAACGACATCCCATGATTTTTTATATATTTTATTTTCACTTTTACTCAGTTCAAAGTATTGCCTTAATTATTGTGAGATTTCTTTGACCATGAATTATGTAGATGTACAGTGTTTAATTTTCAAGTGTTCAAATTTTCTGCTATAATTTTGATACTACTTTCTAGTTTAATCTATTATGGAACAAATTTTGTATAATCGCAAACATTTTAAAGTTTCATTCTATTTTGTAATCCAAGACGTAATGATCTTGGTGAATGTTCTAGGTCCAGTTGAAAAGAATATGTGTTCTTCTCTTATTAATTGGAGAGTCTTATAAATGTAAAAAAAAAAAAAAAACAGCTTATTGATGTGGTTGTTCATTTTTTCTATATCTTTGTTGACTTTGTGTCCTCTGATTCTGTTGATTAATGAATGCAGAGGTTGAATTATGCAAAGAAGAGGTTATGTATGTAAATAAAATTTTGCACTTGTACACTTCTTTCAGTTCTGTCAAATTTTGTTTCCTAAAATTGGAAGCTCTACTGTGAAGACTTTTTTTTTTACACATTCAAAATCTATATGTCTTCCTGATGAATTGGCTTTGTTTCCATTACGTAATGTCTCACTTTATCCCTGGCAATGTTCTTTGCTCTGAAGTCTATTTTGTCTGATATTCAGTTCAGTTCAGTCGCTCAGTCATGTCCAACTCTTTGCGAATCCATGGAATGCAGCACACCAGGCCTCCCTGTCCATCACCAATTCCCGGAGTTTACTCAAACTCATGTCCATTGAGTCGGTGATGCCATCCAACCATCTCATCCTCTGTCGTCCCCTTCTCCTGCCTTCAATCCTTCCCAGCATCAGGGTCTTTTAAAATGAGTCAGTTCTTCGCATTAAGTGGCCAAAGGATTGGAGTTTCAGCTTCAGCATCAGTCCTTCCAATGAATATTCAGGTCTGATTTCCTTTAGAATGAACTTGTTGGATTTCCTTGCAGTGCAAGGGACTCTCAAGAGTCTTCTCCAACACCACAGTTCAAAAGCATCAATTCTTTGGTGCTCAGCTTTTTTTATGGTCCATCTCTCACATCCATACATGACTACTGGAAAAACCATAGCTTTGACTAGATGGACCTTTGTTGGCAAAGTAATATCTCTGCTTTTTAATATGCTGTCTAGGTTTGTCACAGCTTTTCTTCCAAGGAGGAAATGTCTTTTAATTTCACGGCTGCAGACACCATCTGCAGTGGTTCTGGAGACCAAGAAAATAAAGTCTGTCACTGTTTCCCCACCTATTTGCCATGAAGTGATGGGACCAGATGCCATGATCTTAGTTTTCTGAAATTTGAGTTTTAAGCCAACTTTTTCACTCTCCTCTTTCAGTTTCATCAAGAGAGTCTTTAGTTCCTCTTCACTTTCTGCCATAAGGTTGGTGTCATCTGCATAGCTGAAGTTATTGATATTTCTCTCGGAAATCTTGATTCCACCTTGTGCTTCCTCCAGCCCAGCTTTTCTCATGATGTACTCTGCATATAAGTTAAATAAACAGGGTGACAATATACAGCCGTGACATACTCCTTTTCCTATTTTGAACCAGTCTGTTGTTCCATATCCAGTTCTAACTGTTGCTTCCTAACCTGCATACAGATTTCTCAGGAGGCGGGTCAGGTGGTCTGGTATTCCCATCTCTTGAAGAATCCTCCACAGTTTGTTGTGATCCACACAGTCAAAGGGTTCGGTGTAGTCAATAGTGCAGAAGTAGGTGTTTTTCTGAAACTCTCTTGCTTTTTCGATGATCTAATGGATGTTGGCAATTTGATCTCTGGTTCCTCTGATATTAATACAGCCAGATATTAACTCTAACTTTTGATTAATGCTTGCATGGTATATCTTTTCTGCTTTTTCTACTTTTATCTTACAGTTATCTCTGTGTTTGAATTGAGTTTTATATAAACAGAACATAATTGTTGTGGTTTGTCAGAAAAACTTCCTCGAGTGATTATTTTAGAGTGGTTGTGATCATCTTACAACAAGTTCTCTTGGTTCTCTTTCACCTGAAGACGGCTTTATTTCACCTTCATTTCTGCAGGAATTTTTCACTTGACAGAGAATGCTGGGTTAATTGTTCTTTTCCTTCAGCCTTTTAAAAGTGTTGTTTCACTTCTTCCTGGTCTCCATGCTTTCTGATGACAAATGTATAGCTATTTAAATTACTTTCCTAAGTAATGCATCATTTTTCTTGGTCTTCAAGATTTTTCTTCTGTTTTTAGTTTCTAGAAGTTTGATTGCAATGTGTTTAAGTGTGGATTTCCTTTTGTGGTTGGTTGGTTGGTTTGTTTTTAGTTTATTTCTTGTTTGGCATTTGTTCAGCTTTTGAATCTCTACATTTCTGGCTTCTGCAAATTCAAGAGGTTTTTCTACCACTATTTCTTCAAATATTTCTTCTGCACACTCACATCTGCTTTTGAGACTTTTATTCCATAAATGTTAGATAATTTGATATTGTGCCACAGGTCCCTGAGAAACTTCATTTTAAAAAAATCTTTCTTCTCTGTGTTCTTAAGACTAAATAATTTCTACTGATCAACTTCTGACTCTTTCCTCTACCATCTCAATTGTTCTTTCGAGCCCATTCTATATTTTTTCTCTCTCTTTAGTCACTAAGTCATGTCCGATTCTTGTGACCCCATGGACTGTAGCCTGCCAGGGCTTCTGTCCATGGGATTCTCCAGGCAAGAATACTGGAGTGGGCTGCCATTTCCTTCTCAAGGGGATCTTCCTGAGCCAGGAATTGAATCTGGGTCTCCTGCATTGCAGGCAGATTCTTTACCAACTGAGATATGAAGGAAGCCCTAAAGTCACTCAGTCGTGTCTGACTCTGCAACTCCATGGACTCTACAGTCCATGGAATTCTCCAGGCCAGAATACTGGAGTGGGTAGCCTTTCCCTTCTCCAGTGGATCTTCCTGACCCAGGAATTGAACCGGGGTCTCCTGCATTGCAGGTGGATTCTTTACCAACTGAACTATTTCACTTTGGTTAATATGTTTTTCTGTTTTAAATTTCTGTTTAGTTCTTTATTTCTTTGTTGAGTCTTTCAGTATTCCCACTAGTTTCAATGGTGTTCACCTTAACTTGTTGAAACATTTTCAAAATAGCTGTTAGATACTTCGAACATCTACTTTAGCATTTTTGATTATCTGCTCCCCTGTGAGTTCATGACCTTGCTTCTTCCATATTGAGGAATGTTTTGATTTCATGCTGGATATTTTGAACATTATGAGATGCTAGATCTTATTTAAAACATATGTAAATTTTGAAATATTTTTGTTTGGGTATATCTAGACATAGCATCCAGTGTGCCCAGGAGTTCACTCTTTCTGTAAGTACTTCCTCTGAAATCTTCTTAGAAAGCCCCATTTCCTAGAACTTCCCTTTTCAGTCTTCCAACATGAAAGCTGAGGCTTTATTTACTCCATTCCCCTACAGTTCTTTATGGTAGCACAAACTTCTGAGACTGAGATGTGGAGGAAAGAAAGATAGAGAGAGAAAAGGTGGGGTCGGGGTGGAGGGCTATGGGTTGCTTCTTCTCCCTCTTGGAAGCACAGGTTCTCTGACCAAAAAGGAAGATTCCACTTCTTCAGAATTTTGGTTGTCCACTTCAGTATTACAGAACTGATATTTTTAACAGAGTATTTATTCCATTCTTTCTGCTCATTAAGAAGTTAGTTTTCATATACCTATGGTTTATTCATGTTGCTACATGGCAGAAACTAACACATTTTGTAAACTGATTATTCTCCAATTAAAAATAATTTAAATAAAAATAATTTTTTTTTAAAAAGCAGTTAGTTTTAACTACCTGAGCCAGAATTAGAGTGCTTCTTCTAGAGTTCTCTCTGTCCTCACCAGTCCAGTCCATACTTCCAAGATCTGGGCTGTATTTCATCCAGACTAGGAGACACTAGAGTGAAAAGAAATGGAAAACTCACCAATAGTTTGGTGATACTTTGAATCTGGTCTTCTTCCTCAACCATTCTGCAACTATTTATTTTCTAGAGTCTGCAAAATAAAGTTTCTTCATGCAGTCTGTCAGGTTTCATAACTGCATTCCATGAGATAGCATGCTTATTCCATCTTACCCATATCTGAAACTCCCAAATTGGTTCTAATTTAAAATTTTTTCCTTTAACATGTTTCAGAATGTCTATGTCTAGCCTTTGTTTATTTCCTCAGGCCTTATCTTTGCCAAACTTCAGTCAAATCAAACTGCTTGCTCTTTCCTACATTATTGCTACATTGCACAAACCCAGAAACTCTTAGAATAAAATGTTAATGGAATTTCCTGAAATTGTGAAATATAGAAGCCATGCAATTCAATCATCAGGTTTTGATACACACCCTCGCTCATCCATGTTTGTCTGGTTAACTCCTTAGACAAAATTTCAGGTCAAGTGTCAACTTGAGATGGACTTATGTCCTCATCTTCTGGGTACACACTAAATATTCTGGAATGGCTGCTTAAGAATATTTATCTAACTAGCTGTAACTTCTTTGAAGGACTGTGTCTTTTTTTAATCTGTGCATATCCAGCATCTAGAAGAAGTGGATGTTTCATAAATGTTCATTGAATAAACAAAAAAGAAAGGGATGTAAATTTATTGAGTGCTATAAATATTGCAGTTCAGGAAGCAACAGTTAGAACTGGACATGGAACAACAGACTGGTTCCAAATAGGAAAAGGAGTACATCAAGGCTGTATATTGTCGCCCTGCTTATTTAACTTCTATGCAGAGTACATCATGAGAAACACTGGGCTGGAAGAAGCACAAGCTGGAATCAAGATTGCCAGGAGAAATATCAATAACCTCAGATATGCAGATGACACCACTCTTATAGCAGAAAGTGAAGAGGAACTAAAAAGTCTCTTGATGAAAGTGAAAGAAGAGAGTGAAAAAGTTGGCTTAAAGCTCAATATTCAGAAAACGAAGATCATGGCATCTGGTCCCATCACTTCATGGGAAATAGATGGGGAAACAGTGGAAACAGTGTCAGACTTTATTTTTGGGGCTCCAAAATCACTGCAGATGGTGATTGCAGCCATGAAATTAAAAGACACTTACTCCTTGGAAGGAAAGTTATGACCAACCTAGAGAGCATATTCAAATGCAGAGACATTACTTTGCCAACAAAGGTCTGTCTAGTCAAGGCTATGGTTTTTCCAGTGGTCATGTATGGATGTGAGAGTTGGACTATGAAGAAAGCTGAGTGCCAAAGAATTGATGCTTTTGAATTGTGGTGTTGGAGAAGACTCTTGAGAGTCCCTTGGACTGCAAGGAGATCCAACCAGTCCATTCAGAAGGAGATCAGCCCTGGGTATTCTTTGGAAGGAATGATGCTAAAGCTGAAACTCCAGTACTTTGGCCACCTCATGCGAAGAGTTGACTCATTGGAAAAGACTCTGATGCTGGGAGGGATTGGGGACAGGAGGAGAAGGGGATGGCAGAGGATGAGATGGCTGGATGGCATCACCTACTCGATGGACGTGAGTTTGAGTGAACTCCAGGAGTTGGTGATAGACAGGGAGTCCTGGCGTGGTGCAGTTCATGGGGTCATAAAGAGTCGGACACGACTGAGCCACTGAACTGAACTGATAAATATTTTTATGTAATCTGCACAATCTTAAAAGAACATAATTGTATTAGACATGTTTTGCAAATGACTATCCTTCACATTTCCTGCTTATAAACCTTGTTAAAGGTGAATTGCCTTAACCCACAACCTCCGCTGTCACTGACAATTGGATCTGCGTGGGCATTTGGGGCATTTGATCAAGTTCTGCTTAATCAAAGGCGGACTAACATCCTATGGCAGGAAAGAAAAATATGAGCTAAGCCAATCATCATAAACTTTCAGGAATTTTGGAATTAGAAAATTGAGAAAGTGTAGCCGGCTGGAGCCAAAGGGGCACAGACAGTTGGGACCAGGGTGACAGGAAGGGTTTTGTCCAACTGATACAAATAAATGTGGTTATAAGGAAGAGATAGTATATAAAATACACATATACATTCATATAGGGGTTTCCCTGGTGGATCAGATGGTAAAGAATCTGCTTGCAATATAGGAGACCTAGGTTTGATCCCTGGGTCAGGAAGATCCCCTGGTGAAGGAAGTGGCAACCCACTTCAATATTCTTGCCTGGAGAATTCCATGGACAGAGGAGCCTGGCAGACTACAGTCCATGGGGTCACAAAGGGTCAAACATGACTGAGTGACTAACAAAAACATACACACACCTTTTTCAGATACTTTTCCAATATAGGCTATCACAATATACTGAATATACTGCAGTTTCCTGTGCTATGCTGTAACTCCTTACTGGTTATCTGTCTTACATATGTGCATGAGTGCATGCTAAGTAGCTTCAGTTGTGTCCTTTTAGTTCATAAACCTAGTAAACACCACATACATATTCTGATTAATTTACTCAACAAAATTCGCCATTAAAAGACTATAATCCCACCTCACCTTTATTGATATATCCTGTTTTTCCTCCTGTTATTATAGATCAATTGCTCCTCTTCAAGCCCACATCCTCCATCCTCTTGCCCATGTGAAGACCTTCCACTCAGGAAATTTTTAAATATTTGTCTGAGTATATGTCTGTTGCCCAGAACTTTCCCTGCGCCTCTGACAGCTTCCTATATTCTTAAGTATCTAACCCTTATGCTTTTGTTCGCACCCTCTCTCTCTCTGTTACACACACACACCCCTATTTCTCTCCTAATCTTCTCCTAACTAGCCAAAGTCACCCGCCTCCACCAATATGTTTAATGTGAAAACCTAGGCAGCATCTCTAATCCCTCTTTTCCACTCCCATCTGATATTTAATCTATCAGACTGTGCGTACTAAGTCACTTCAACCATGTTCAGCTCTTTGCGACCAAGTGGGCTGTAGCCCTCCATCCAAGGCATTCTCCAGGCAAGAATACTGCAGTCGGCTGCCATTTCTTACTCCAAGGGATCTTCCCGACCCAGGGATCAAACTCGTATTTCTTATGTCTCCTGTATTGACAGGCGGGTTCTTTACTACAAGTCCCACCTGGGAAGCCCAATCAATACCAACTGTATTTACAAAACATGTTCCATAGTAATCCCATCTCCCACAGCTACTAGCACCTCATAAAATCATGAGGTTTCAACAATAATTTTCCCTTATCAGAGTTACTGAAAAGGACTCCAAAATGGTCTCTCTTGTGTCGACACTTACTCTTTTGCCACCGTGTTTTCCATTGAGCAGCTGGACAATACAATCTACTTAAAACATTTCAAAGGTGTCCTAATTTTCATAGGGTAAAACACAAAATCCAAAGTCCAAGTGGTGTAGGAGAACAATGTCAGGGAGAGGGGTCTAGAGGCCTTTTCCTCCAGCATCCGTATCCACCCCACCTCAAGGACCACAGCCTTGCCACAGTTTCTCAGATTCCTAAGACTCCACAGAACATACTGTGAAAAGCCTGCTTTTCAAAATACAATTAAAATGTAAAAATTGCTAAAATTAAAAATTATGGTAAAGAACAATATTATAAAATTCACAACATCAAGATGTAAAAGTGCATTGGAATAAATCTAACAAAATGCACCTGAGATCTTTATAGAAAATGTTGGTTAAATTTATGCAAATAAAAATAATAGAACTTAAATGGGGAAAGATAACATGATTACAGGTTAAAAGATTAGATATAATGAAGGTGTCAGCTCCCCTTTTAAATGAAGCTGTTGTAAATGTAGTCACATGAAAATATCAACAGAAATTTCAACAAAACTTAAAAATCAACCCTAAAATTAATAGGAAAACATATAGTCAAGATAACCAAGATGATTTTTTGGGGGGGGGGTTTATTTTTTTATTTTTTATTTTTAAACTTTACATAATTGTATTAGTTTTGCCAAATATCAAAATGAATTCACCACAGGTATACATGAGGTAACTATCAAAATATAAGTGAAAGTGAAAGGTAGCTATCAAAATACAAGTGAAAGTCACTCAATCATGTCCAACTCTCTGTGACCCCATGGAATTCTCCTGGCCAGAATACTGGAGTGGGTAGCCGTTCCCTTCTCCTGGGGATCTTCCCAACCTAGGAATCGAACCCAGATCTCCCACATTGCAGGCGATTCTTTACAAGCTGAGTCACCAGGGAAGCCCAAACATACTGGAGTCGGTAGCCTATCCCTTCCCCAGTGAATCTTTCCAACCAAGGCCCGACCCAGGAATCGAACTGGTGTCTCCTGCATTGCAGGTAGATTCCTTACCAGCTGAGCTACCTGGGAAGCCCATCAAAATATAAAGAATGAATGGCGTAAAAGACCAATATTTCACAGTCCAGTAACAGACATGTACCTATGTTATATAAGTACATGTAAGTAACTGGATATATAACAGGCAACCAATCATTGGTATTTAACAGAGTGTTGAACAATGTTTGTTCACTTATCAACTGCTTGACTTATTGAATAAATGAACAGGGGGTGATCACAGTTCTGTTGATTGTGGCTCACCTGGACTGCTAACTGGAGCTCAGGATTAGCTGTGTCACTTTAGCATTCCTTTCTTAGAAGGAAGGGAACAAAATATCTAAATGAGAGTGGAGCAGCTGGAAATCACAGAGGGCAAAGCCTATCTAAAGAAACTGCATATATTTAAACATGAGGACAGGGAGAGCTGCTTCCAAACCCCTAAGGTAATTATTGAGTGGTTCCATGGAGACAATTGCATGGAAGTTGATTTTGTCTCGGGGGTAATGATAGCACTTTGTCGTAACTGGAGGACACATGGAGTTATGGAAATAGCAGATAGGGTTTAGAGTTAGTCAGGTTCAACTTACCATGGTGTGACCTATGACCAGTCACTAAAGCTCCCCGGGACTTGATTCTCTTGTTATTAAATTCAGGATAGTCAGAGGCAGCAAAACACATAAGTAAGAAGTGTGGGTTCTGAATCCCACTGCCTGTTTTCAAATGCACTTTGCAGCTGTATGAACTTAAAACATTGAAAGTGTTAGTAGGTCAGTCATGTCCAACACTTTGCGACCCCATGGACTGTAGCCCACCAGGCTCCTCTGTCCATGGAATCTTCCAGGCAAGAATACTGGAGAGGGTTGCCAGTCCTTTCTCCAAGGGATCTTCCCATCCAAGGATTGAACCCAGCTCTCCCGCACTGTCAGGTGGATCTTTACCATCTAAGCCACCAGGGAATCCCCTATAAACTTCTCTTTAACCTCTCTGAGTCTCAGTTTCACTATCTATGAAATGGAGAAATAAAAGTTCCTACCTCTTGGAGTGTCTGAAAAAATTAAATGACAATATATTTAAAGCGCTTGAAAGTGGTCTGCGGTAAGCCTTGAGCATGATACCAATGGCAGCAGTCACAATGAGGGATCCGTAAAATGACACATATAAAGTTTGGGCACAGTGCCTAGAACATCTCAAGGGTCCTGTAAAGATCATTCCCCCTCTTTTCCTTAAGCTGTCTACAAAAGGAACAAATGCCGCTCCAGGGGTGGTGAGTTTCCCATCAACAGAAGTGTTCAAGCAGAAGCTGGTTAACCACATCTCCAGAATGTTCCAGCGAAACATTTGAAACTAGGCAGGGACTAGAACTGGGTGTCCCCGAGGTCCCCTTCGAATTAAAGATTCCATGATTAAATTGGAACCTTTAGGAAAGTCTGTCAAAGGGGAATTGTGGGTAACCAAAACTTTCCTGAAATTTCCAGCTCATTTTCCAGGATAAATGCAGCCCCCCATCTCCCAACACAGCACATCAAATATTAACACACATACACACACGCACACACATAAACACACGCATGTACACAGAGGCATCATTCAGATGTCGTAACATAAATCTTTTCACCACAATGACCGCGGTTGTCAGTGAAAGAAATACTCTTGTTCAGTCCAATGCACTTGGGTAGCCCAAATAAACAATAGTATAATACCCGGCATTTATGCAGCACCCTTTGGGGCAAGGGCTCACACTTTATACATATTTCTCGTTTATCATGGCCACATTCCTGGGAGACAGGCTGCCCCTTCGAGAGGCAAGGCGGCTGTGCTTTTGATTTCAAGCCCGGGCTGATGTAGACTCGTCGCTTTCTGCCTGTAAGAACATGCCGTACTTAAACGTCCTTCAGCCTTCTTGGGCCTGGCTAAGTGGCCCCTCATGACAGACTTCTGAAGCCCCTCTGGGAGTTCACCGTGCCTCTGCTCTCAGCTGTTTCTCGTCACCACTGGGGCTTCAACCCTTGAGGGCGCAGAACAGCCAAGACTCAGAGAGGCAGCTTTGTGATGTCTTCCAACAAGAGCGCCCCCTCGAGTGGGCCACGGTATATGCATCCAGCTTGGAGCAGCCTCCAGGAGTTTAGGAGGTCAACAGGAATCCCAGCCTGTGCCGCTTATTAACTAGGTGAACTTAGGGAAATTACTTAACCTCTCTTAGCTACTTGACCTAGAAAACAAGCCCCTTAAAGACATAATTTGCTAGGCTGCTATGACACTAACACAGCATATGGCATGTAAACTCCCTGGCATGTGGTGAGAACTAAATTAAAAGTATTTATTAACATTTTATAGGCATCATTTTGCTTACTTGGGTTACCAAGCTTACTGCCTTCTGCACATCCAGTGTTAGAGTCCCCACTCCTGTCAAATCCATGAAATCCTAATCCCCAGCACCTCAAAATGTGACTATATTTGGAGCTGGGGATCTTTAAGGAAGTAATGCAGTTCAAATGAGGTTATTGATGGAGGCCCCAATACAGTATTGCTGGTGTCCTTACAAGAAGAGATTAGAACAGATACACACAGAGAAAAGACCATGTGAAGAAACAAGAATAAGATGGCCGTCTACAAGCCAAGGAGAGAGCCCCTAGGAGAAACCAAGCCTGTCAACACCTTCTCAGACTTGTAGCCTCCAGAACTGTGAGACAATAAATTTATGTTGTTTACACCACCCAGTCCATGGCAGCCCTAGAAGATTAATACTCCCAAGTTTGGGTTGACACCATAAATAACCCCCAAATCTCAGGTCATGAGATCCATCCTTTGAAAGATGGGGTCAATAATGTCCCGGGCTTCAGGAGAACATATAAACAAACAGAAGCTATGATTGCTCACCAGAAGTTAGTTGGATAAGCCCCTTGGTAGAAAGAAAAATCAAACCATTTCCTCTATCAGTGGGATGAATCAGAAAGATCACCAAATTTAAATCAGAGGTCAGAGTATGAAATCCCATTTTTACCAGGGTTTAGCTGCGGAAACTTTGATAATCATTTATTTCTATGTGCTTCTCTATAACTTGGTGAATTCAGTTGTCCACTACAGCAGACCACCTTTAACAACCTGAACCAAAGTAATAAACCTTGAACCTTCAGTTCAAATGACTGATTTCATTCAGTTCGGTTTCATTCAGTCAGTTTCATTCAGACTGGTAAATTCATTACTGATTTATACAAATTGTGAATGGTCCTCAGATGTGTAGAACTCTGAGATTTTATTTGGAGTTATCCTTAAGCCTTCAATTCAGGGTTAGGTGAAAAGACAAATTTGTCTTTTAATGAGTTTCACTACTTCTTTACAGAAGAAATGTCAGGAAATATAGTGAAGGGACCATTTGTCTTGGTATTTTCTACTCAGATCTCTTATTTGGGAATAGACAATAAATAATGTTTTAATGAATAGCCAAATTGTATCCTACATGTTTTGCATAGTTGGTGTAAAATAAATATTGATTGAATGTACATAATTCTTGAGCTGTATTTTCAGAAAAAAAAATTCGAAACAGGACAACGTGTTTGTTGAGAATGAATAGTCAACCTCAATAATCAGCACAAAAATTATTGCTACCCTCAAGTCATCCATCTATGGCAATTGATCCTAAAACTTCTCAAATTTTGTTCCTGTTCCACTTTGCTTTAATAAATGTCCTTTCAGGACTTTCTTGGAAGTTCATCTTCAAGTGCAAGAGGTGTCGATTCAGTCCTTGGTCTAGGAACCAAGATCCCACATGCCTCATGTCCAGAAAACCAGAACATAAAGCAGAAGCGATGGTGTAACAAATTCTAACTTAAGGAATATATGAAAGTCCTCACCCTTTTTTTTAAAGACAAATTTCTAACCTTTTATGTGTTGCTATTTTCTCAGTATAGTTAATTTCCTATCAAAATAATTTGCAACCTACCTTGTGAGTTTTGAGTGTTAATTAATGTGTTTTAAGTGCTATGGGTTTCTGAGGTCCCATAAAAATTTCATGCTGTTATTAATATTATGTCCTGATTCAATTAAAAAAGAATACCTTTGGACGACACTTTTGTGCCTTTGAGATTTGATCACAAATGCGAAGCAAGTCCTATCCCATTTTTTTCCCAGTATGTTTAAGAATCCTACGGACCAGCATCGAGCTCTGGGTCTACATCCCAGCTCAGTTACTTGCCAATTAATATGACTCTGAGGTGTTACTTTAAATTTCTCAGGCTCAGTTTCCATTTTCTTAATTAGTAAGATGGAAACGTTAATAAAATTCACCCCAAGGACCACCGTGAAAATAAAATAATAGCTGGCAAGTACTCAAAGTGGGGTTTACATGACAGACTGAAATGTGTTACCCTCCTCTTCATTTAAAGCAGATCTTTTAAGCAAAATCCTAAGATTATTACTTATTAATAATTCTCTCCTTTAGATTCAAAAGTAATGACTAAGTGTGTGTGTATGTGTGTGTGCTCAGTCAAGTCAGACTCTTTGCAACCCTATTGGCTGTACTCCTCTAGGCTCTTCTGTCCATGTGATTTCCAAGGCAAAAATACCTGAACAGCTTGCCATTTCCTTCTCCAGGGAATCTTCCCCACCTAGGATTCGAATCCTCATCTTTCATTTTCTGCACTGGCAGGAGGATTCTTTACCACTATGTCACCCGAGAAGCCCTTAATGACTATATGAAGTGATAGTGAAAGTCACTCAGTTGTGTCCGACTCTTTGCGACCCCATGGATCATACAGTCCATGGAATTCTCCAGGCCAGAATACTGGAGTGGGTAGCCTTTCCCTTCTCCAGGGGATCTTCCCAACCCAGGGATTGAACCCAGGTCTCCCACATTGCAGGCAGATTCTTTACCAGATAAGCCACAGGGGAAATCCAATGACTATGTGATTAATCCACATATATTAATTAATCACTATATATTAATTACTCACTACAATGACTATGTAATTAATCCACATATATTAATTACTCACTACATACTGTAGGTAGTGGCTGCCCTCAGAAACTCCTAAATTAGCCAAGAAGGAAGCTTAACTATAGGGCAGTGACTTCAAAGGTGTGTCCACTGTTTTAGGCAATGGGGTCCAAGCAGCAAATACAAATAGAAACACATACACTAACCTTGCAAAGCTTACAGTTCAGTGGGAAAAACAAACATACACAGAATAG
Organism: Bos javanicus; assembly: GCF_032452875.1. Lineage (NCBI taxonomy): Eukaryota > Metazoa > Chordata > Mammalia > Artiodactyla > Bovidae > Bos > Bos javanicus. The sequence goes on from NC_083873.1 coordinate 108,435,345, forward strand.
ATAAGTGAATATGCTATCCGGGAAGCCCAAAGTGAATATACAGCATATTAATAGCGATCAGCACTAAGGTGGCAAAGAAAAAGAAAATAGAGTGCCAGGTGTGGGCTATGGATCGCAATTTTAGCTGAAGCAGCCAGAGGTGCGTGAGCAGCAAGATGGCATTTGTGAAATATGTTTGAAGGAATGAGATCTTTCGTCCTGTGTCACCTTCACAGTGACAGGTTATGACAAGTGGCAAGTGCCATAAGTCACTTCCAAGAGCATGGAGCCTGACGTAGGGCAGGAGTGGGGTGTTCCCTTCACAGTGTCCAGGTTACACCTACTCATTTGCAGTCAGAAAGCATCACGCCCTTTCCGAACGTGTTCTTTGTGCTCATCCAGTGACCAGTATCATTGAGAGCTACTAGTGATAAAGATCTCTGAAGTCTGTGCCCATTTCATGGCTGCAGGATCTGTACCTGAAATATTTGAAAACACACAATAGACGGCTCAGACAGTAAAGAATCCGCCTGCAATGTGGGAGACGTGGGTTCAATCCCTGGGTCAGGAAGATCCCTTGGAGGAGGGCATGTCAACCCACTCCAGTACTCTTGCCTGGAGAATCTCCATGGACAGAGGAGCCTGGCGGGCTACAGTTGATGGGGTTGCAAGGAGACAGACACAACTGAGGGACTAAGCACAGCACAGAGTGATAATGTTGGAAACATCAGGTTAATCCTTTACACCATTGTAATCTTAATGTTTTCAAACCCATCTTCATAAAACTTGCTGAGGTTGGGAGCCTCGAGAGTTTCTGATGACCTTTCTAACATAGTCAATCTGTTGTGATGAAATGAGCCCAGAGTGCACTGCCAAAGAGCCTCAGAAAATAACCACTAGTTTTCTCCAGTTTTTCTCTGGAAAAATTTGTGTGGCTCAGACATCCCATCCCATATTAGACTCAACCCCGGATGATAAAACACAAGACGCGATAGGTCTCACTGTCCTCATTCCTTCGGCAGAACCCAGCTCTGCAGTCTGGTCTGCTGTCTCACCTGGGCTTGGAGGAGTTGTGAGAAAAAAACCAGTTATAAGAAATTTCCCCTTAGGGTTGGGTGGCCTGTACAAGCTGGGGTTTCTGTACAGCACGACTGTGGTTTCTGCTAGCTCTGAAGATTGCCAGAATGCTTGCAGGGATTAAAAACAGGAAATCCAATGATCCACATAAATGATATTTTCCTAATGGTAATATTCCGCACATTTCAAGGACACAAGTCCTAGAATTGTGCAGGGAAATGGACCCCTCCTGGTCTTCCTTTCATGTCAATAACTCCACTATGTGAGTCCTATGTCATTTTTTACACCCACTCAACTTGGGACATGTCAACTTATGCAATCTGGGTGCTGAGAGTGTTGCCTTTACTGCTTGTCCCAAACTTGTGGGGTCATTCCATGTGTGTGTGTCTGTTGTGTAGATCCAGCCACTCAGTCATGTCCAAATCATTGCGACGCTGTGGTCTATAGCCTACCAGGCTCCTCCATCCATGAGTTTTTCTCAAAGAGTATACTGGAGTGGGTTGCCATTTCCTGTTCAAGGAGATCTTCCAGACCAGGGATTGAACCCTTGTCTCCTGCATCTCCTGCATTGCAGGTGGACTCTTTACCACTAAGCTACTGGAGAAGCCCCATTCCATATATGTATATGCTCCATATATGCTAAGGTATTTCAGTTGTGTCCAACTTTGTGTTACTCCGTGGACTGTAGCCCATCAGGCTCCTCTGTCCATGGGATTCTCCAGGCAAGAATACTGGACTGGGTTGCCATGCCTTCCTTTCAGATCACATCAGATCAGATCAGTCGCTCAGTCATGTCCGACTCTTTGCGACCCCATGAATCACAGCACGCCAGGCCTCCCTGTCCATCACCAACTCCCAGAGTTCACTCAGACTCATGTCCATTGAGTCAGTGATGCCATCCAGCCATCTCATCCTCTGTTGTCCCCTTCTCCTCTTGCCCCCAATCCCTCCCAGCATCAGAGTCTTTTCCAATGAGTCGACTCTTCTCATGAGGTGGCCAAAGTACTGGAGTTTCAGCTTTAGCATCATTCCTTCCAAAGAAATCCCAGGGCTGATCTCCTTTCAAACGGACTGGTTAGAACTCTTCACATGAGGTGGCCAAAGTACTGGAGTTTCAGCTTCAGCATCAGCCCTTCCAATGAACACCCAGGACTGATCTCCTTTAGGATGGACTGGTTGGATCTCCTTTCAGTCCAAGGGACTCTAAAGAGTCTTCTCAAACACCACAGTTCAAAAGCATCAACTCTTCGGTGCTCAGCTTTCTTCACAGTCCAACTCTCACATCCAAGACTACACAACCACTAAAATTGTGTTTTTCAAGAATATACAACACCCCAAAATTACTTATAAATAACATTATATGAAAAAAATCAATATATAAAATTATAAAAATTGTAAGATTTCGAATTTTTGTCCTTGACCAGTGGTGTGTATGGGCATCCTTGGTGGCTCAGTGGTAAGGAATCTGCCTGCAATGCAGAAGACATAGGTTCCATCCATAGATCAGTGAGATCCCTTGGAAAAGGGAATGGCTACCCACTCCAGTATTCTTGCCTGGGAAATCCCACGGACAGAGGAACCTGGTGGGCCACAGGCCATGGGGTCACAAACAGGCAGACATGACTGAGTGACTAACATTTTCACTTGCAATGTGTGTCTATTCCAGTACTGAGAATATAACAGCAGATGTCTCTGGGTGGTGCTATTAATGATATTTCCAATATTCTTGAGTGGAAATGTTCTTTTTCACACAATAATAGCATCTGATTGTATCATAAGATGCTGTGTTATTTCACAGTGATATAAATCTGAGGTAGGTATACCACAGCCCATGGTACAAAAACAGCCAGTGGTCTGTTTCGTAAATAAAGTTTTATTTGGACATAGCCATGCACAACTACACTCATTTAATTTTTTTTTAATTTATTTTTTCTTTTCTTTTTTTTTAATTTTATTTTTAAACTTTACAATATTGTATTGGTTTTGCCAAATATTGAAATGATGATCAGAATCCTTTAAACTAAGCTGCAGCAGTGCATGAACCGAGAACTTACAGATGTATAAGCTGGATTTAGAAAAGGTGAAGGAACCAGAGATCAATTGCCAACATCTGCTGGATCATAGCAAAAGCAAGAGAATTCCAGAAAAGCATCTACTTCTGCTTCATTGACTACATAAAACCTTTGACTATGTGGATAACAACAAACTGTGGAAGATTCTTCAAGAAATGAGAATATCGATCACCTTACATGTCTCCTGAGAAGCCTGTATGCAGGTCAAGAAGCAACAGTTAGAACCGAATACGAAACAACACACTAAGTCAAATTTGGGAAAGGAGTACATCAAGGCTGTATATTGTTACCTTGCTTATTTAACTTATATGCAGAGGGCATCATAAGGAATGCTAGGGTGGATTAAGCTCAAGCTGGAATCAAGACTGCCAGGAGAAATATCAATAACCTCAGATATGCAGATGACACCACTCTAATGGTAAAAAGCAAAGAGGAACTAAAGAGCCTCTTGATGAAGGTGAAAAAGGAGAGTGAAAACGTTGGCTTAAAATTCAGCATTCAAAAAATGAAGATCATAGCATCTGGTCCCATCACTTCATGGCAAATTGACAGGGAAACAGTGACAGACTTTATTTTCTTGGGCTCCAAAATCACTGCATACAGTAACTGCAGCCATGACATTAAAAGATGTTTGCTCCTTAGAAGGAAAGCTATGACAAACCTAGACAGAATATCAAAAAAACTGGGAATGTTGGTGGTGCTAACATCTTCTAATAGATGGAGATCAACCATGCTGCTAAAGATCCTACAATGTTCAGGATGACTCTCCACAACAAAGAATTGTCCACCCAAGAATGTTAATAGTGCTGAGTCTGAGCTCTGATGTTGATAAATAGTAAAACCATTCTAATATTCCCATCAGATTATGAGATTTTATCAATCTATGCCTTTGAGATCCCTTCATGAGATGAACTTCTCATCTTTTTGATGACAACTGAACTTAGTCCTTTGCTCTCCTGTGCCTTTTAAAAGAATATTTTATTCATGCTTATTACCACTATTTGAACAGTGTTCTTCTTTCTGATTTTAGGAAATGAGATTATTTTAGGAATAGGAAATTTCTAGAAATAAAATGTTGCTACAACATTATACGTATTGTGCTTTTCCATACATTTTGAAAAGGTAGAGAAAAGAACTATTTAAAAATTTGAAGATTCATGTTGATGTATGGCAAAACCAATACAATATTGTAAAGTAATTAGCCTCCAATTAAAATAAATAAATTTATATTAGAAAATATTTACTTCTGAAAAAAAAAATTTGAAGAGCCCTTCAAATATGTCTTGAGCCCCCATCTTGTTCTGAGGAAGTTAAAATATATATTTTGAAAGAACAAACAGAGTAACCACTGATGTATCATTTCAAGTTACCTTTGAAAAGGCAATGTTGTTGTTCAGTCTCTAAATTGTGTCTGATTCTATGCAACCCCATGGACACAGCAAGCTTTCCTGTCATTTACTGTCTCCCAGAGTTTGCTCAGACTCATGCCTATTGTGTCAGTAAAGCTATCTAACCATCTCATACTCTGCCGCCTCCTCTTTTTGCCTTCAATCTTTCCCAGCATCAGGGTCTTTTCCAATGAGTCAGCTCTTTGCATCAGGTGGCCAAAGTATTGGAGCTTTAGCATCAGTCCTTCCAATGAATATTCAGGGTTGGTTTCCTTTAGGGTTTTGACTGGTTTTATCTCCTTGCAGTCCAAGGGACTCAAGAATCATCTGTCAGAACCACAATTTGGAAGCATTATTCAGTCTGTAAAACTCAATGATCTTAATTTAAGGTGGAAAGAGGTGAATGTGATTCTAGGACTATGTGTGTTAATTCTGGAAGAAAATGATTGTCAGCTCTATTGGAGTCCAGTTATTTCTATTTATGATTCTTAAGGACTCTTCCACATTTCATATAATATGTGTTTAACCATTTCAAGTCTCAGTATCAATGAGTTGTCCAGTCTTCTAAGAGACTGAATGAATATATATTCCTGAAACAACTAAAACTTAATTAAGTAAGCAACACTTTATTCGCCAACACCCACTACCCTGTGGTTTAATTAATCTTGAGAAACAAAGATGTCTCAAGGGAAGACTTACCAAACTCTAAGCCTTCAAGCTCCACCAATCTCTATGCCCAAGTTAAGCCCAAGTACAAAATTAACAATTTCTTCCTCTGTACGATAAAGGTTATAAAAACTATGCTGGTAAATTTGTACAGGAGTAATGAGTCATACAGATATAGATTGTTATGCTATGCTATGCTAAGTCATTTCAGTCGTGTCTGACTCTGTGTGATCCCATAGACGGCAGCCCACCAGGCTCCCCCATCCCTGGGATTCTCCAGGCAAGAACACTGGAGTGGGTTGCCATTTCCTTCTCCAATGCATGAAAGTGAAAAGTGAAAGTGAAGTCGCTCAGTCGTATCCGATTCTTAGCAACCCCATGGACTGCAGCCTACCAGGCTCCTCCGTCCACAGGATTTTCTAGGCAAGAATTCTGGAGTGGGGTGCCATTGCCTTCTTCACAGATATAGATTAGATATAGATATAATTCTGTTCAGTATATCTGATCTGATCTGATCAGTCGCTCAGTCATGTCCGACTCTTTGCGACCCCATGAATCGCAGCACGCCAGGCCTCCCTGTCCATCACCAACTCCCAGAGTTCACTCAGACTCACGTCCATCGAGTCAGTGATGCCATCCAGCCATCTCATCCTCTGTCGTCCCCTTCTCCTCCTGCCCCCAATCCCTCCCAGCATCAGAGTCTTTTCCAATGAGTCAACTCTTCGCATGAGGTGGCCAAAGTACTAGAGCTTCAGCTTTAGCATCATTCCTTCCAAAGAAATCCCAGGGCTGATCTCCTTCAGAATGGACTGGTTGGATCTCCTTGTTCAGTATATAGTAACCTATAAATGATATATTAGCATTAGCTATCTTTTATTACTTTTCAACTTAATGTTTCAAATGATTCTGTGAGGGTACCTATTATTAGGTCTATATTTAAATAGAAACATTGAAACTCTAAGAGATTAAACAAATTATTCAGAGTTTACACAACGGATAAGTGATGTTGCCAACACAATACTATTTTACTCCAAAAGACTGAAAAAGCAAAGGTACTGATGGTGTCAGAATAGTTCCAGCGGATCGATTAGATGGCAGTCCTTGACAAATTGCCAAAAGAGCCTTCAGGTACTTTCTTAACTCTTGTGTTTGACAGTTCGATCCTTTCCACACACACCTACCTCAGAGCCCCTGTCAAAGACAAAATGGCAGCCTGGGCCCACAGTGATCCCGATCCAGCATGGCAGTTCTTATGTTCTTAAAATCTGCCCTGAGTGGAAAATATTTCACTCTACGTGCCTTGCCCTCATTTCAAAGGCTTCTAAGGCCCTCATTTTCAGGTTACAAAAACAATCCTAAAAATCAACTTCTGCCAAATCGCAAGTAATTGAGCAAATTATGCTTCCTAATCACCCATCTTTCTTTGCATCTCAGCCGTCAAACCCTTCTCCTGACATGTTCCTGGGGCCCCCAGCTTTCCAGCCTCTTCTCTGGTGTCATTCTAATTGGCACTAATAGCTTCACTAAAATTCAGGCATCAAAAAGGTCCCACCAATCAGTTTATCCTTTGACCCTGAGCGCTGACTTCTCTGTCAGGTTCAGGCATTACTAATCCACCTACTGGTTAGTCTGGACAGCTTATTTTGTTTGCCCCTTTTCTTCTTCCACTAAGAACTAAAATGACGACCAGCTGTATCCATTAAAGGGTCCCTTCCCCTGGCTGACCCACAAACCTGGCGTGTGGGGGAATGTCTGTGACTCCTCATGGACCTTTGCACGTTGTCTTCCGTAGAGTGACCTGCACAGTTTTGGGCATTCTCTGTAGTGCCCTTCCCCCACACAAGCCCTTTCTTCCTCACACCTGGAAGGTGAAAAGCCAGACTCCTTTGCTGAGCCCTCAATTTCATCACGTTTGTTTCTGTCCCACAGTGAAAGATCAGACAGGGGACAAGAGCGAGGTCACAGTCGGTACCGTCAGAAGTGGAAAATAAGGGCCTTCAAAGAAGATGAGGCTTAACAGGGTTTTCTGCACTCTGCTTGCTCAAAGCAATTCACCTAAAGCCATACCATAAACAAAACATACTCTTTGCTGGAAGAAGAGATGAATCAGATACCTGAAAGATGTTATGACTATCCCACTATCTCCTTTAGAGTAGTCAGCCCCCTCACATGTTGAGAAATGTCCTCATCTTATCCCTTCAAACTCAAAGCAGAGTTTCAGTTCCTTGCCAGAGGCACTGAAGTCTTCTCATTCATCTGTAGTATCACCATAAGCCCTAATATCCTCATAATGAAAAACATTATATAGCGTACAGTGTGCAGATTATTTTGTTCTAGGAATTCAATCCTGTCTAACTCTTTGCAACCCCAGGGACGATACAGTCCATGGAATTCTCCAGGCCAGAATACTGGAATGGGTAGCCTTTCACTTCTCCAGGGGATCTTCCCAACCCAGGGATCGAACCCAGGTCTCCCATTTAGCAAATGGATTCTTTACCAGCCGAGCCACAAGGGAAGCCCAAGAATACTGGAATGGGTAGTCTATCCCTTCTCCAGTGGATCTTCCTGACCCAGGAATCAAACCAGGGTCTTCTGCTTTGCAGGTGAATTCTTTACCAACTGAGCTATCAAGGAAACAAACCCCTATCAACCCTTTAATAACCCTTTGGGATAAATGGTGTTTTGACTTAAGACATAATAAAAAGAGCCACTATTGTAAAGACCATTGGAATCTCATGGACTAGAAAGACAATGAACTCCAGGTCTGAGCTGGAGCTCCTATGGCAGTGTTACTAATTTAACCAACATAATCATGGAAGCAATATTTCTACTGGCCCTTCAAAAAGGAAAAGCATTTTTGTCAGAAGAAATAGGAAAAGGTGTGAGAAATGATATTCAGAGGAAAGGAAGTTCCCAGACAACAACAGGGCAATGCCTACAGACTCTCCCTACCTAGCCTATTCCATCCTTAGAAAGAAAGAATTTCAGGAGGGTAGATGGTACTGGATTTTAGACTCAGAAGACTGGATTCTTAACCTAATTTCTCCACTATCTTTTACCAATTGCCAAACTGTTCTGGGTGGATTCTCTTCTCTGTCAAATGAGTATCAATATGGATGATTTTATTTTATTTATTTCTCACAACAGCCCTAAAAGCAAATACAAAAATGATCCTTGTATTACCTGCAGTATAATTGAATTATAAACATGCTGGGAAATATAGCTAGCATGCGGCAGGATAGCCTGTGAACCTTTGCAGATAAACCCCAACACTACAATTCCTGCTGGCCCCTCTCCCTACCTAGCAGTCTCTGAAGATGCATCAAATAGAGGGCATAAGATAAGCAGAGCTGCACCTGGAAATCAGCATTTGCTCTGCAACATTTGCTTCTCCTCCTCCTTCACCATAATTTATTCAGTCCCTTTCAGCCTTGCTACTGCCTGCAAGAGTCTTCCCTACATAATCTTTTATAACAGGCTTTACTGTGGGGTCTTCCCTCATGATCCAGTGGTTAAGAAAGACACTGTGCTTCCATTGTAAGGGGCCCAGGTTTGATCCTTGGTTAGGCTTCCCTGATAGCTCTGTTGGTAAAGAATCCACCTGCAATGCAGGAGACCCTGGTTTGATTCCTGGGCAGGAAAGATCCCCTGGAGAAGGGAAAGGCTACCTACTCCAATATTTTGGCCTGGAGAATTCCAAGGACTGTATAGTCTATGGGGTCACAAAGAGTCGGACAGGACTGAGCAACTTTCACTTTTAGGGAACTATGATCCCATTAACCATGTGGCAAAAAAAAAAAAAAAAAAACAACTAAAAAAAGAAAAAGAGGGAAAATAAAAAAGATCTACTCCAAACTGAGGTTCAGATAATTCCTGGTAGGCTGACATTTTTTTGTGGGCTCAGCTGTTGCCTTTCACCCTGAAATATTTCTGCTCAATAGGTAGAAAGGAGATGTAGAGACATTTAACTAGAGAGCTTGGTTAAAATTCAATCACACAGGAAGTAATGAATTAATCTGACTAGATCCCTCAAAATTCCAGGTATGACCCCTAAAGGCAAAGAACTTACAGGCCAGTAAGAGACATGAGGCACGCACAGGAGACACACACGTACACACACATGCACAGATGGAAGAACTCACCTTAGAGGACAAAAATGACAGAGACGGGGTTGAGGCAAGAAGACCTATGAAGAGACTTTTGCTATAAACTTGAAAAGAGATGAAGTAATAGGAGTGATGAGGGAGTTGGGGAGAGTGATTTGAGAAATAATGAGAACTTAGAAGTCTGGGGGAAAAGAGCAATAAAAGGGAGAGCGAGGGAGGAATAATGGATGCCCCAAGTTCTGGTTTGGAAAATCAAGTGAATTCACAGAAATAAGGAGAGTCCCTTGGACTGCAAGAAGATCCAACCCATCCATCCTAAAGGAAATCAGTCCTGAATATTCAATGGAAGGACTGATGTTGAAGCTGAAACTCCAATACTTTGGACACCTGAAGTGAAAAACTGACTCACTGGAAAAGACCCTGATGCTGGGAAAGATTTAAGGCAGGAGGAGAAGGGGATGACAGAGCATTGGATGGCATCACTGACTCAATGGATATGAGTTTGAGTAAACTCTGGGAGTTGGTGATGGACAGGAAGGCCTGGCATGCTGCAGTCCATGGGGTGGCAAAAAGTTGGACACGACTGAGTGACTGAACTGACTGAACTGAAGGCATAGTTGGAACCACATATTTGGCAGGGGTGGGGGAAACAGTGGTGCAAACAAAGATGATGAGGTCCACTTTGACATCTTAAGTGTAACACAGGTCTGAGCCCTCGTGATGGGGAAGTCAGATGCCTTAGCCTTGAGATCAAAAAAGGAATTGGGCTGATGATGGACATATGGAACACATCAACCAACACAGAGGAGTCTGTTGGCTTGAGCTCCACAAACCCAGTTCGTTGGCACTTTCTAGGAATTAGCTATCTGTTTTTGTGTACAGACTGGCTCCAAGGAATGGCTAACATGAGGGATTGTCAAACAAAGTGCTTTGCAAAATGAAAATATTTTAGGAAAACCAGCAGATCACCCCACTGATGACAGGGACAGTTGCATAAGCCTCCATGCTGGGGAGCCACTGTGCCAAGTCTGTGACTTTTTTCTACTTAAGTGTGAATCCTCTCAGACCTTCCTAGCCAAAGAACATCATCCTGCTTCACATTTACCAAAGGCTTTTAGCAAATATGAAAGAAACTGCCAAATTGGGCTGTGACAGCCTCAATGAATATGATAAATAGAGCCTTGCTTTCCCTTTCTCCCAACTGTTCTTTTCCACAAAAGGCTTAGCTTTATATAATAACAGAAATGGGACATTAAAAATTAGGGTGCTAATGCCTGTGCTTACCACGTTCCAGGGACTTAGCTAAGCACTTGACATGAATTACCTGATTTAATCCTCACAAAAACCAAATGAGGTTGACGTATCAGTTAGCTATTGCCACTGTAATGCGATGTAACAAGTCATCTCCAAACTCAGTGGCTTAAAACTGCAGTCACATATCATCCCAGATCAGAGGGTTGGCTCAGACACCTCTGTTGTTCCAGCCTGAGCTTCTCTGGGTATTTGCCCTTCTTACTGAGGATCTGGGGTCAGCTGGGTCATTTCTGCTGCCTATGTTCCACACTGCAGGTCAACAGAAAGGGGTACCTAGGAGGAATGCTATGCTTGAAACTGGCACCCCCTCCTTTCTACCCACACGCTATTGGCCAAAGTGGCATGCCCAAGATTCTGTCCACAGTGGCACAGAAAGAAAAGTGGAAGAATTGGGTCCTGTTGTTTAATCAACAACTTGCTACTTTTTATCCTTGTCATTTTACAGAAATATACTTCTCTATAGAGAGATGTTAAGCTTAGTGCTTCATCCTTTCATACTTACTTATTTTTTCCTTTTATTTAAAACTATAGAACTCCAGGTAAATGTTGCCAAACCAGAAATTCATGACCTTGTTCCTGTCTTAAAGGATCCCACAGTGTACGCCGTGACAGAGACAAACTTGTAGGAGCATCATCACAGCAAAGAACAATGGTTTTGATAATAGAAAGCTTTGCAAGATGCTAGCAAAGGAGAGCGACGACTCATTCTGCTTAGAAGAGCTGGGAAGGCTCCTGAGTGTTCACCCGAGGAGATGATGGTGATGACATCAGAGCAGGATCTTTGAGGAAGAAGAAGCATTTTTACAAAAGAAGGGAGATGAGTAAGTTGTAAACAGACTACATGTTCTGTAACAAGGTGTTTAAGCAAATATAAGTCCATGAAAGAATTATAAGCAGAAGAATGACATTCTTGCTGGAATACAGAGTTTGAGTTGCAGAAAGAAAAGTGTAAGAAGGGGGACATCCAGAAAAATCATGATGAAGTGAGATCAGAATGAGGCCACCAATTGAGCACACGGGCATGCACAACTGTGGACATGCACACACACATGAATATATGCTGAGAGAGATACACAGATGCACGTGCAGACACAGAGACATGAATATATGCACATACACACATGCATACCCACAGATGCACGTGCATAGACACACAGGCCCACACTCTCAGCATAGATATATTTAGAAGGAAAAGGGGGAAACGAAACAGCACACAAGCAATTTCAGCTACTTTCTCTTAATTGCTCACTTGATGGCCCTGTGTGATAAGATTTCAGCCAGGATGTCACACTCAGTGAAATCCATGCTGTAACTTTAGCTACTTTTCCCCTTCTTTCAGAATCCTCCCTTACCCTCACCTCTGAATCCCCATTGGCACCTCAGTGGGTTATTGCCTCAAAGTGGCTGTGTCATAGGTCAAATAGACCTAGGATACTGTTAGGAAAATTAAAAAATAGTCTTGTTTAGGCTTTTGAGACAAAGCAGAGCAGGCCTCTGACCTTGCTTCCAACCTGCCTGGACACTGCCCTGGCTGGGAGTGACCGTGAGTGACTGCCTGCTGTGAGTGTAAGACTTGCAGCACCATAGATAAGATGGGGGAGAAATCTTGAGATTGCTGAGCTCCTAGAGGGGGCCTGGCCAATCGAGCCCCAGGTTTAGCATCATTCCAAGTTTAACAAGACAAAACCAACAGTGTTAACAGGAAACCAGGCTTATAATTTGGTCACAGATGGATGATGATATCAGTTTGCATCCATCCTGGGATCATAAACAGGGAACCCTGAACTGCAATCTTTGAAGTCTCATCCATGGAGCGGACGCACTGCCTGAGACCCTTTCCCAACTGGGACCCAGATGTGCTGTGACATGGGACTTCTCAGCACTGTTTAAGTCTGAATGTTGGTCAAAACCCAATTTGGTGATGTGTTCTCTGCTCTATTTCTCTTTTCTTTTAATGTTAGCATGTTGAAAGTAAGCTAGATAATTCTCTAATAGATACCTGTATATAATAAGTAGCTTACTTTGTTAACAAATCCTTTGAGCCTGAGACAAAAGTGAAAACTTTTGGCAAAACAGAGGCTGAAAGGTCCCTATGAGGTGTCCCAGCAGGATGCTGGGGCTCAGCCCTGGTGGATCTCAGGTCTCAGCTTCCTGAACTATACCACTGGACAGGGGTGAAATCCACAGTATCTAACTTCTCTGAGTATATCTGATGCCCCAGATGTAGCACTAAGCACTTTATATACATCATCTGAAGTGCATCACACAGTCTTAGAAAATGGTCAGGAAAAAAAAAATCCCCAAAATAACAGAAAGTCTAAAATGCCTATTTTTTCCTTAAAAAATAGCTACCATTTATCAGTTATCTAATTGGGCTTCCCTTGTGGCTCAACTGGTAAAGAATCCACCTGCGATGTGGGAGACCTGGGTTTGATCCCTGGGTTGGGAAGATCCCCTGGAGAAGGGAACGGCTGCCCACTCTAGTATTCTGGCCTGAAGAATTCCATGGACTGGAGAGTCCATGGGGTCGCAAAGAGTCAGAAATGACTTTCACTTTCAATAGCATCTGGTTCCAAAGCCCCTAAACTTCAACTAGGTCAGACCCATTCCTGAGACACATTTATCATGAGCCTCAGTGAGCTGATAAGCAGGCAGGCACGTTTAATAGAAAGTAGAAGGTTGCAGAGAGCATGGCTTTGCATTCCCACTCTATCATATCAATTCTGAGCAGCAATGAGCATATCCCATGGCTTTTCTGATCTTCAATTTCCTGATATCCAAAGTAGAGAAGATTAGAGCTATCCTTGAGGTTATCGTGATAACTAAATAAAGTGATATATGGAAAATGTCATCTGATTTCGCAAGCACAACTTGATTTGAGATTTGCATATACTGTTCTCTTTGAAAGAGTTCTCTTTGAAAGAACTTGGACAGGAGCAGAACAGGGAAGATGGAACTTCCACACAAAAATGTGGGACACGTGATGTCTAGCTCCAGCCTGAGCCCCACGGGAACTTTGGCATATAAATTGCACCAGAGAGTTTGTCCTGCCTTAAGATAAGACAGTGAGGCTTTTGAACTTCTGAACCCCAGGCAGTCAGAATCCCTTGGATGGTAAACAAGATGGCTTCAATCACTGAAAGGTGATCCCACAGAGAAGGTTACAGATATGAACCATTAGCTGGAGCACCTACAGTAATTGGAAGATATGCATACTTACCAAACTGGCTAAAGGGACCCTGGGTATCTGGCAGGGCTACAAATACATATGTTACAGCCCCCCACCCCACCCCCCGCATCCTCCAAATTTGTTTAATTGCCACATATCTGTATACAGCAGATACATCATGTTCTATGTATCTGCAGAATTTGGTTGGCCACAATATCTGGTGACCTGTTTCCTATGGTGAAATGGAAAGAAAGACAGTATAATATCATGGACGTGATACTGCAGTCCTGAAGATCAGTGTCTCTAGTTTCTGAAACTTGACCGCAAGGCTTGGTTTTTCTCTCTTACCTCCCCTGTAACCTCTGTGATCTGCTTCTTTTGCTGTTGTTCAGCTGCTAAATAATGTCCAACTGTTTTCCACCCCATGAACTGTAGCATGCCAGGTTTTCCTTTCCTTCACCATCTCCCAGAATTTGCTCAAATTCATGTCCATTGAGTCGGTGATGTCATCCAACCATCTCATCCTCTGTCGCCCCCTTCTCCTTTTGTCCTCAATCTTTCTCAGCATCAGGGTCTTTTCCAATGAGTCAGCTCTTCACATCAGGTGGCCAAAGTATTGGAACTTCAGCTTTAGCACCAGCCTTTCCAATGAATATTTAGAGTTGATTTTCTTTTGGATTGGCTGGTTTGATCTCCTTGCAGTCCAAGAGACTCTCAAGAGTTTTCTCCAGCACCACAATTAGAAAGTATCAATTCTTTGGTGTTTAGCCTTCTTGATGGTCCAACTCTCACACCCATATGTGACTCCTAGAAAAACCATAGCTTTGACTGTATGGATCCTTGTCATCAAAGTAATGTCTCTGGTTTTTAATTATGCTGTCTAGGTCATTGAGTGCTGGCAATTTAATCTCTGGTTCGTCTGCCTTTTTAAATCCAGCTTGTACATCTGGAAGTTTTCAGTTCACGTGCTGTTGAAGCCTAGTTTCAAGGATTTTGAGCACTACCTTGCTAGCATGTGAAATGAGCACAGTTGTACAGTAGTTTGAATATTCTTTGGCATTGCCCTTCTTAGGGATTGGAATGAAAACTGATCTTTTCCAGTCCTGTGACCACTGCTGAGTTTTCCAAATTTGCTGGCATATTGAGTGCAGCACATTAACAGAATCATCTTTTAGGATTTTAAATAGCTCAGCTGGAATTCAATCATCTCCACTAGCTTGTTCATAGTAATGCTTCCTAAGGCCCATTTGACTTTGCACTTAATGATTGTTTGGCTCTAGGTGAGTGACCATCTAGGTGAGTCAAACCATCAGGGTTATTCCTCCTTCAGCGGACCATGTTTTGTCAGAACTCTCCTCCATGAGCCCTCCATCTTGAGTGGCCCTGCATGACATGGCTTATAGCTTCATTGAGTTACACAAGCCCCTTCAACATGGCAAGGTTGTGGTCCCATGAAGTGGTGATCTACTTAAACAGATTTTTATTTTCTCATCTAAAGAATGAGGGCATTAACTGTAGTGAATTGGATAATGGGCCCCAGAAATAAATATCCATCTGGAATTTGAAAATGTAACCTTATTTGGAATTAACACCCTTCAGATATAATTAAGAATCTCTGGACGAGATCATTCTGGATTATTGTGGCCCTAAATTCAGTGTTGACTATCCTTTAAGAGCTGGAAAAAAGAGAAGAGACAGAGACACAGAGGCTGTGTGAAGGCAGAGACAGGAATTGGAGTGCAAACACAAGCCAAGAATGCCAAGGATTGCTGACAGCAGTCCAAGCTAGGAGAGAGGCATGGGCTGGATTCACACTTTGAGATTGTGGCAGGAACCAACACTGATGATACCTTGATTTTGGACTTCTAGCCTCCACAACAGTGAAAGAACACATTTCCCCTGTTTTAAGCCACCCAGTTTGTGATAATTATATTACAAAACTGAACAATAACCATGTGAGAGTGTTCTGAGGATTGAGTGAATTAACACAAATAAATTATAAGAGGCAGAGGCTGGAACAGAGTGCAAACATTTAAGGTGTTTGCTTTCAGTGTAACCATTAGATTGTATAAACACAAATGCACCCAGAGGTGGTATTGCTGACCATGTAAATCTACTGTACAACCAGAATAAAAGAATCACTTTGACAGCCCACACATCATCCCAGTTAGAAAAATGACACATGTAGACTAGAATTTTTGCAGGAATACTTTCAGTTTTATCGTCTCACAGTAGAACAAATGCTTTGCTCTTAGCAGCTGCTTGGTCCATTTAAGTCATTCAAATGGAATTCTAAGAAGTGTCCTCTGCTTAAATTCGACTCTCTGAATATAGATGCAAGGTTCTTGAGAGTCTGGGATGTCTCAATGGATTTTACTTGACATAGAGTCGGTTTAAGTACTGTGCCTTATCCTTTCCAAGAATGAAAGTCTGCATTTAAAATGCATAGGCAATGAAAGCAAAAATACATGTTAATAAGCCAGCACTTCCCTGATTCCATATTTTATACTTTTCATGATGGATTCTTCTAGATAAGAAGACACAGAAAAATTGGGATTTTTTTTTTAAGTTCAAGAGAAGAAAAGGTTTCTCTAGGACACCATTCCTGCTTTTTTTTTTTTTTTTTTTATGGACTAAACAGTGGTGGCCTTACCCAATTTCCAAAGTGCTGGAGATTATTTAGGTAAACTCAGTTATTGGCAGTAATGAAGGTCTCAATTCAAAACCCTCTTTTGGGTAAAGTGATTCAGAGTGAGAAGTGTTATGTTTGATTTCTTCTCACTGTGAAATCCAGATTTTGCACAGCTATAATATTCCCTTTTCAGGAAGGCTGGCAGGGCCAACATTTAAGTCTAGTTCAGCCATGCCTAATGCTATATCCTGTCATTTTAATGACCTCTCCCTTTTCTTCCTTTACCCACCTTTCTTCCCTTACACTTTGCCTTTTAAGATGAATTGAAGGATCATTCTTACCCTATGATTTAGAGTCTCTTAATTCTGTTTTTAGATGTGTTCAGAGGCAGTAGGACATTTTTATTTTATTTTAATTTGTGTTTACCAAACCTGTATCATGCACTCCATCAGGCAGTGGGCTCCTCTGGGCTCTTTCCAGAAAATTAAAAACATAAATTAAGTATAAATGGCCAAAGCCACAGAACAAGCAAGCCTTCTTAGTGTCCACAGAGAGGGGTTCTATTACCACTACTCGCTTTAGAGAAGAGGGAAGTTACCTGTAATTCTTGTTCTCTTGAAGGTGTGCATTTTATAATAGGTCCCCATTCACCACCCTGCCCTCCCCAAGGAGTTCTTAGCTGCTTGATTTTTTTGGCTGCAAAGAACTGGCAGTGAGGGGTTAGTACATTCTTACAACCCCTGGGGTAGATACATTGCAGTTCTAGTGAGAGCTTATACTCTTTTTAACTGTTTTTGGATTTGGATTTTGCCTTGAGCTGTATGTTAAAAGAAGTCCTTTCTAATGAGAATAATTTTGCACTTAGGGAAAAAATGCTTCCCAAAAGATGTCAGGCCTTTATTAACAGAAATCCTTCCCTTTAAAATTTTTTTTAAATAATTACAATAAGACATGTAGAGGACATGTGAACATTTTTTAAGACCCCAGGCTTCCTCAAGTTTCTTCTCTATTACTTTGAACTTGAACCATAGAGTCTAATATACATAGGGAAGCATCTCAGCTTCTCTCCCTTCCCAAGACTAAAAACTTATTGAAGCAAGAGTGCTAATTCATCTCAACCCACATGGCATCTCCTGTTGATGGATAGTGGCTGATGGTTGAGGAGGAGTCGAGTCCAGGTGCAGACTCAGCAGGAAGGAGTGCGGTGATTGATTAATGATGTCTGCCTGGGTGAAGGAGGAGGAAGTGGCAATACATGTGCCCTGTGCTTGCCATTTCTGGTAAGGACTACATCTTATTCATCTTTGTATCCCTGTGCCTAGCATGGTGCCTGGCACAGAGGAGTGCTCCGTAAATATTTGGTGTACTGAACTGAGCTAAACTTTCCACCCAACTCCCTCTTTCTCTGAGTCAGAAGGAATGGTGGTGGTAAGGACATTATCTGTGCTGAAAAGCAGTGATGGTGAGACATACCTCTAAGGGTAAAGTTCTTCTGGAACCAATAGGTCCAGGTACCTCAGAGTCTGTTCAAGTACTCTGCCATGAACCCAATGTCCATCTACTATATGAGACTTTCATGGCCATCAGATCTTTATTGTTGCCTTATTGCCTCCCCAAGGAATTAAATTATGGTCTCGATGTGCCTAGCTGCCAGGTGCTGTCCTGCTGGAACACATCTCTCAGGATACCAACATGGCTTGGCCATGTGACATTAACCACTGCCAGCCAGGAGTTTTTCGCGTTTACGATTCCAACCGTTGGATTAGACCTTTGCACCCACTATCCCACATCAGAACTTGGAACAGCCTTTGGACCCCGTGCTTAAAACTAACTGCATGGTTGCACTGCAGAAGCACCCAATTTCTGAGCCCAGTCAACGGCGTTTTGTTCTTCCTTTGAACCCATCCCCCATCATCCTCAAGCTTCCTTGACTTATTATTTCTTGGACCTGATAGTGACACATGCTCCATCATATTTGGCATAGCAATGAAGTGAATTGCGTACTTGAAGTTGAGAAATCCTGACTTGTCCATTTTTACCATTGTATTGAAAAAATAATTGATATTTTGAACTGTGGTGTTGGAGATGACTCTTGAGAGTCCCTTGGACTGCAAGGAGATCCAACCAGTCCATTCTGAAGGAGATCAGCCCTGGCATTTCTTTGGAAGGAATGATGCTAAAGCTGAAACTCCAGTACTTTGGCCACCTCATGCTAAGAGTTGACTCATTGGAAAACACTCTGATGCTGGGAGGGATTGGGGGCAGGAGGAGAAGGGACGACAGAGGATGAGATGGCTGGATGGCATCACTGACTCGATGGACATGAGTCTGAGTGAACTCCGGGAGTTGGTGATGGACAGGGAGGCCTGGTGTGCTGCGATTTATGGGGTCGCAAAGAGTCGGACACGACTGAGCGACTGATCTGATCTGATTGTATATGTTTAAGGTGTGCATCATGATGTTTGATTTTATATATATATATAGTGAAAAGATTACCACAATAGTTTGTTAACATCGATGAGGTCATATAGATACAAGGAAAAAGAAAGAAAAGAAAACAAAATATCCTTGTGATGAGAAATGTTAAGATCTACTCTCACAACGACTTTCTTGTATATCATACAACAGTATTAACTAGTCATCATGTGGTACATTCCACCCCTAATGCTGTTGTTGTTCAGTCACCCAGTAGTGTCCAGCTCTGCAACCCCATGGGCAGCAGCATGCCAGGCTTCCCTGTCCCTCCTCAACTCCTGGAGTTTGTTCAAGTTCAGGTCCATTGCATCGGTGATGCCATCCAGCCATCTCATCCTCTGATGCCCTCCTCTGTCCTAGATATTCCCAGCATCAGTGACTTTTCCAGTGAGACATGTATTCACATCAGATGATCAAAATACTGGAGTTTCAGCTTCAGCATCAGTCCTTGAAGTGAATATTCAGGGTTGATCCATCCCTAATACCTTATCTTATAACTAGAAGTTTGTACATTACCACCTTCTTCCAAATCCCCCTTCCCCTACTTCCTACTGATTTAAGTCTTATCTCTGTTATTTGGTATCTGTGTGACTCAAAGCCAGTTACTCACCTGATCTGTAACTTGTTTTTCTTTTCTAATTAAAAATAAATATGGATAACAAAAACACCTACTTCAAAGGGCTGCTGGGATGATTAGTAATAATGTACGCATTTTATCCAATACCTAATAAAAATCCAACAAATAATAGCATTTATTATTATCTCATCCTAGCATCTACATTGGATTAGAATTAAGGGAGGAGATGCACCCTCAAAAGGTGTGTAATAAAGTCAGATCCATAAGTTATCACAACAAAAAAGACAGAAACGTTATGAAACAGGTTTTTCACTCTCCTTTGGCTCCAAAATCACTGCAGATGGTGACTGTAGCCATGAAATTAAAAGATGCTTGCTCCTAAGAAGAACTATGACCAACCTAGACAGTATAATAAAAAGCAGAGACATTACTTTGCTGACAAAGGTCCATCTAGTCAAAGCTATGGTTTTTCCAGTAGTCATGCATGAATGTGAGAATTGGACTATAAATAAAGCTGAAAGCCAAAGAGTTGATGCTTTTGAACTGTGGTGCTGGAGAAGACTCTTGAGAGTCCCTTGGACAACAAGGAGATCCAACCAGTCCTTCCTAAAGGAAATCAGTCCTGAATATTCACTGGAAGGACTGATGCTGAAGCTGAAACTCCAATGCTTTGGCCACTTGATGTGAAGAACTGACTCACTGGAAAAGAGTCAGTTGGGAAAGATTGAAGGTGGAAGGAGAAGGGGACGACAAGGGTGAGATGGCTGGATGGCATCATTGACTCAATGGACATGAGTTTGAGCAAGCTCCAGGAGTTGGCGATGGACAGGGAAGCCTGGCCTCCTGCAGTCCATGGGGTCCAAAGAGTCAGACACATCTGAGTGACTGAACCAAACTGAACTTATGAAGCAACAATGATTCAGCAAAGCAACTTCTTATTCTCCAGCAGAAAATCAGTTCTGGATAATTTACTAATAGAGGAAATTAGAGTAATTAAAAGAACATCTGAAGAATATTACACAGTCTTATTTTATAGCACTTTTTCTTCTTCCCATTATCTTACTTGATCCTCTCCAAAACACTGGTATTTTATAGATGAGGCTTTTGAAACTGACAGGTACTAATTAGCTTGCTCATGGTTAGATCCCCCTTAAAACTGTGGTCCTCAATCTTGCTCCCAGGTCTTCTCTCCAGTCCTTGCTCCATCTAACCACGTTGTCCCTGTACAGATATGTCTGAAGGGAAGATCTGAAACAAGGTCTCCACCAGGTTGGTCGGGGAAAGCTTGGAAAGACAGAGTTTGCTACTCTCACGAAGAACTTTCTCTCCTGCAGCCCAAGATAGGAGAATGCTGGGCATAGGGCTCCACAGAACCTCCTGCCACAAATTCATCCCTTTCCACACAAAGCCCCGGGCCTCAGGCTGTCCTGAGATGGCCCTGACAATTGAGGGAGCTTGGTGTCATCACTTCATCAAGCCACAGCTAGGCCCAGAGTGTCTGCCTCTGCAAAAACACACCTGAACAAGCATCAAGAGAAGGAGAGCCCATTTCCCCACCCCAGTGTGAAGTGTTTGCTGGAAAAAAAACAATAAATGTGTCTGCCGTGAGGAGGAAGCTTTAGCTGTAGCTGTTAGAGCAACACTGGCCTTTTTCAAAGGCACCAAGTGCCCAACACTTGGGTTTTTCAGCAACTCCTCAGAAATGCGTTTGAAGAGAGATGACTTCTGGGGAGCAGTCTGAAAGCAAGTCTCCTGTCTTCCCAGGAAGGAGAAATGAGTTACCAGCTCTTTTCCACAAGCTAATGACCTGTCCTCCCTCTAGGAGCTGCTAGAGAGAATATGATCTTTGCTTTGCCCCTTGCAATTGAAGGACAAAATATGTTGTTTGTCGTGTAACAAAAACCCACTCAAAATAACTATATTTCATCAGGGTTGGGAGATGGTTGGGATTATTGGAAAAAATAGCAACCATGTCTTATGGAAAATAAGGGAAGAGAACTGGGCCTCATGAGTTTCTGAGGTCAATAAAAGGGAAGTTTTTAGGGTCAAGACCACTAATCTCTCCGTCTCCCTCATTCTGACACCATATAATTTGTTGGTGGTGGTGGCTTACTTTTTAAAAATCTCTTTGTCTTGATCTACTCATTTCTCTTTTCCTATGGCTTATGTTGTACTCACTCAGTCATGTCCAGCTCTTTGTGACCCCATAGACTATAGCCTGCCAGACTCCTCCATCCATGGAATTTTCCAGGAAAGATTTCTGGAGTGGCTTGCTATTTCCTATTTCAGGGAATCTTGCTGACCCAGGGATCAAACCCACATCTCTTGTGTTGCACTGGTAGGAAGATTCTTCATCACTGTGCCACCTGGGAATCCTTTGCATATGTCTTCATTCATTCAGTCGTGTCTGACTTTTGCAGCTCCATGGATTGCAGCACACCAGGCTCCTCTGTCCTCCACTATCTCCCCAAATCTGCTCAAATTCATATCTGTTGAGTCAGTGATGCTATCTAACCACCTCATCTTCTGTCACCCTCTTCTTTTGCCTTTAATCTTTCCCAGCATCAGAGTCTTTTCCAATGAGTCATTTCTTGCATATGGCCCTTGAATAAGCCTTATATATAATTATGAAGCAGGCACCCCTAACTACACATCCCACCAGGTAATATATTCCATAGAGTTTGATCAGAGCCATTGTGGTCCATGCAACAGTTCTGGATGAGTTAGGTGTCCCCACCTATAGACAGAGGAAGTCAAAAAAGTGAATATGGCTATAGGAATCACCTGTGTGAATGAGAGGTGGACTGTTGTCAGAGCAGGGTCTGCTGCTGCTGCTGCTGCTAAGTCGCTTCAGTCGTGTCTGACTCTGTGACCCCATAGACAGCAGCCCACCAGGCTCCCCCGTCCCTGGGATTCTCCAGGCAAGAACACTGGAGTGGGTTGCCATTTCCTTCTCCAATGCATGAGAGTGAAAAGTGAAAGTGAAGTCGTTCAGTCGTGTCGGACTCTTAGCAATCCCATGGACTGTAGCCCACCAGGCTCCTCCATCCATGGGACTCTCCAGACAAGAGTACTGGAGTGGGGTGCCATTGCTGGTAAACATCCTAAAGATATTCGTGTAAAGCATTATACAAATTCAGAGCAGAAAGGGGCTTTAGGAATACATCAGATCTCAAAAACCCACAGAAAACTTGAAAAATGAGCTCCTCTTTCTCATAGTATGAGAAATATGAATCTCAAAGAGGTTAAATTGCTCAAGGTTACACTTTGTGGAGCAAAACATCATGAAAATCCACCCCCACCTCCTTTGCAGAGAAGAATGTGACCCCCCATTCTCTTTGCAGAGAATCAGTGACCTGGATGGGCTTACCAGCACCCAAACTCTAGCCATCAACCTTCAGGCCTAGAATTCTGATTTGCCAACACATAGAGAATCTATCTCTCTGGGTATGCACACACTGCTGAGCTCAGGGACATGAGATGCCTCTCTGCTCACCTCTAGGAAGATGTTCCACCATAATTCATTTCAGAATCCCAAAGTAACCTAGATGCATGTTGCCTCCTGGCAAGAAGATATTCATAGGAGAACCTTGTCAAGTGCATGGAATCAGAATGGGGTATTTCTCATATAATTCAAATATCTTAGCTTATATGGCAGTAGTACCCTGATGTGACTATATAATTAGGATGGATCTGCTCCTAGGTCCTGGTAGGTTATCTTGGGATCTGAGTATCCTCTATTGAGTGTACCTCTTGTAAAGTTATCCTTAAGGCTTATCTCTGTGACTCTCCTTTTCCTTAGCTTCTGCACACATGCCTCTTTCTCATTGGAATATCTTTTTTTTTTTTTTTTTTTTGATAGATTAACCTGCTTAATCACTGCTTGAACCCAGTTGGAATCTATCTTCACAAAACAATGTTTTGTATCTCTCCTTTAACCCGTTTGTCATTCCACTTTACAACTTAGCTCTCTATCAGAGGGAAGTCCAATCTTGGGTGTGCTTCATTCTTGCTGCTTGTACCTAGCACTGAGGCCCAGATCTACATATTTAAAATGCAACTGAAAATTAAAACCATTACAGAGGCTTTCCAAATGGGCAAATATTTGCCTCAATTATTCTATTTACAATTCCAAAAATATTTCTTCTGTTGAAGTCTGTGTACAAGAAGTGGCTCCAAAACCATTTTTAAGGGAGTTTTGACATCAATGAAACGTTATGCTGGCAGGGCAAGTGAAGTGCTTGATTAATAAAGAGTCTCACTGTTTTCAAACACATATTCCAAGCAGCCTCATTTGAAGAAAACCACAAACGGAGAATGCTTTGCTGCTCACAGTCACAAGGGGGTTGTGTATTTCATTCCCGCTTACACAGTCCGCTTACTTTGGAGCTTGGGTAGGAAAGAAACATGGCCAGCAGAAATAAGGCTACATTCAGTGACCCTACCCTTCCACCCATTGGCCTGATGGGAGAGCTTTTTTACCCCTCTTTGCTACTGTTTTCTTAGTTTTTAACCTTTTAATACTTAATAATTTTCTAAAAGACCATCTTGAGAGAAGAGAGGGGGCTACCTTAGGACCTCATTGTGCTAGCTGTTGGGAATTCTGAGATTCGTAATTTCAGAATTTCCAGGCAGCAGTGTTGGCATGCTATACAGAAACGTAATTGAGCATGTTCATGTTAATTACTTTGAAGTGCTTTCCTCTTTTCCAGTGCTTTGCAAAAATACAGCAACTTAAATTGGGTCATTATTTCACATGTCTAAGATTCTACTCAGCTACTTAAGGCAGCCATGGAAATAGAGCCTGAAGAATTAATTAAAAATGGGTTTCTTTACTTCCTCATATAAGGAAGGAAAGCTAAGTAAAAAATAAATAGCTTAAATGAAAGAATATATCAGCAATGTAATTACTAAAAGAGGGACACCAAATATCAGTTTTAAATCCTCATTTCATTCTACTAATGAATATTGTGTGTGTGTGTGTGTGTGTGTATGTGTGCACTCACTCAGTCGTGTCTGACTCTTTGTGACCCCATGGACTATAGCACACCAGGGTCCTCTGTTCATGGGATTTTTCAGGGAAGACTACTGGAGTGGGTTGCCATTTCCTTCTCCTTGGTTCCCAACCCAGGGATCAAACCCACGTCTCCTGATCTGGTAGGCAGATGCTTTACCACTGGGCCACCAACTAATATATTTTGGGTGCCACCAATTGGTGCTATTTATTCACCTGTGTATTTCATTTAATTCTATCAGAAATCCTACCAAAGAGAATCATGCCTATGAGGCACAGAGAGAGGTTAAGTTACTTCTCTGAAGTCACATATCTAGTTAATGGTGACCAGATCTACGGACACAGATCGAAATTCTTCCACCAATGCCCCTACAGTTCAGTGATAAATAGTCCACTTATCTGGCTACTAATACTTATGTTTGCCTACACTTTAATTCCTACTAAAACATTTGCAGGAATAATCAGTGCCCTTAAAGAGAATGGAAGTGTATGTGTACATGCGTTTGTATTTAGCTTTTGCTTTTGTGTTCTCCGCAATCAGAGGTTGATGCAAGGTGAAACAGAGAAAAGTAAAACAAATTTTATTAATTAGTCTGTTCAACTATCTGTATAATTTACCTACTGTCTCCCAGACAACATGCTGCGGTGTTAGCAATCCAGAAATGGATAAGAGGAGCCTAGTTACAGATTCACAAGCAAGAGAGAAAAATGAACTAAGGTCGTTCAGTTCACTTTTTCATGATATTACCCCAGTTCATGGACTTCAGGAGACAAAAACAGTCAATCCTAAGGGAAATACACCCTGAATATTCATTGGAAGGACTGATGCTGAAGCACCAATACTTTGGTTACCTAATACAAAGAGCCAACTCATTGGAAAAGGCCTTGATGCCTGGAAAGAGAGAAGGCGAAAGGAAAATGGAGGGATAGAGAATGAAATGGTTAGATAGCATTACCGACTCAATGCACTTTAATTTGAGCAAACTCCAGGAAAGGGTTAAAGACAGGGAAACCCAGCATGCTGCAGTCCATGGGGTCACAAAGAATCATACACGACTGAGCAACTGAACAGAACAGAACCCCTGTTCAAGATTTTATCACCTTATATTTGGTAATGACAGTAAAATCCACTGTTGCCCTACCTTCATTCTCTCCCATTCTAATCAGTTAAGCTGTGCAGATTGTTTTTATTCCTGTGATACCACATTTATCTATTGCTCTATAACAAAACTACTTCTAAACTTAATGGCTTGAAACCACAGCCATGTTATTTGTATATAGTATCTTTCTGAGCCAGGAATTCAAGCAGAACTCAGCAAGAAGGCTCATCTCTGCTCTGTGTTGCCTGGGGCTTTAGCTAGGATGGTTCAAATGGCTTGGGACTGGCTGGGAAATCTGGGTTCTCCCTTTTCAAGATGTTACCTCAAGTGAGTTTACTGTGACTGGAAGATTCAAGACAGCTGCCCTTATATCTATAGTTAGGGAGCTGGATATTGGGAGAAATGCCTTGCTTCTTGTTCTCCTAGTCTTTTTTTCTCCAGCAGGATAGTCTGGATCACTTTTCGTAGCATGTGGTTCTCCCTTCATGCAAAGCTGAAAAATACAAGTACTCCCAAGACCTATGCTTATTTTCCACCACACTATATTGATTAGCACAAATCCCAAAGGCAGGTGGATTCAAGTGGTGGGGATGTGGACTCTACCTTTTCATGGGAGGAATAGCATGCATACTTATGAAGGGGACAAATTACTGATGACCATCTTTTTAGCTAACCTATGGCACGTCATCTCTGCCTATTCATTGGTTCTTAAACACCTTTGCCAGTCATTCAAGAAATTTGGAGATAGGGCTTAACTTTCTTGTCATACATTACTCATGAATTACTTTAGCACAGTCAAATTCTCAACTAATCACTTTATAAGGATTTCCCTACTGCTTTATCTATTCCCTTCATTCTCTCATCCCATTTGTATATGAATCTCTTTACCTCTTACCTGTCTATCATCTATCTACCTATCTCTCTACTCTTCTGTCTGGGCAGACTCCTCTCTCCTACTCTTTGTTCTTGAAATTAATCATTCCCCACTTCACTGATGGATCTCTGAACCAGATCTGGCCACCCAGAGTATACCTGTTTCTCTGGCCACAGCACTGATTCAAGAATGGTAACATGACTAAGGCAGATCCAATTTTGTGCAACAATTTGGAAAAGGTCTGATTGCAACCTCCAAGATTACACAGAGAAAGAACCAAGAAAGTCTGGAGCTTACAGAGTCATCTTTAATGCCCCAAGGCGACAGACTACCTGAGAAGAGAATAAAGTAGAGACAAGAGGGAAAGAAAGAGGAGAGCATTTTCCTCAGATCGTCTTAACCCTTGAATAACTTCCAGCCACATGAGCCAATCCACCTTCTTTGACTAATTTAGTAAGCTTGTGTTGTTTTTAATCAAAAGAATCATCACTGGCATCCTTTCTGTGTGTTCATCTCTCTACCTCACAGAACCACAGGACACTGAAATATTCCTATAGAAACCCCTCAGCATCCAGGACCTTGGTTCTTGATCACCTCCCATTAAATTCATCACACACAGTCAGTTCTGTTTCCTCGGCTTCTGATCTCTTTATCTCATCTAACACTGATATTCACCTCCCTATTTCTCGACTCGACTCTTTGTGTTTCTCCTTTACTATCACGTTGTCTCTTTGCCAACTTTTCTGATTCCAAACAGTCTATCAGGTCTAGTGCACCTGTTCTATACACTAGAACCTTCTAGCTTTAACCCAATCACCCTCCTCTACCTGCCTTTTCATCCTTGATTTTCCCGCCCTCACCCAAATTCTGGAGTTTTCTCATTTCTGTCCTTTCTCAGGACTCACTTTACTGTGTCATTTCAATCTAGGAGTCTTATTGAAATCTGACAAATGCTTTAAATAAATATCTTTTTAAAATACATTTTTCTAAAGTGAGCCAGTTCATCCCTTGTCACTTGTGAAGAATCTTACCTGGCTCAGCTATGTTTCCAATGAATTAAACTAGAATCCTGGACTCCTGTCCCTTTTTTAACTCTTACAATTAATCAGTTATCATATTCTCTGGGGTTTACTTACACTGTATTCTTAGTCTTCACTTCCTTGTCTCTCTCCTTTTTGCTACTGCCTTATTTCAAGTCATCATTATCTCCTTCAGAAACCATTACCAAGACTTCTTAAACTGTGTCCTTACCTGTAGTCTCTTCCCGTATAACCCAATCCATCAACAGCTGTTAGATTATTATTGCGCTACAAATACCTTCTCAATGATGTGACCATTCTGTCCTTTATTCTTAAATGGTTCCACTTTTCAAGCACAATGAAGTGCAAAACCCAAAAGTCAACCTGATAATGCCAGACCTACACATTTAATCTCAAGTCTCCCTTCTTTGTTTTCTGATATTTTACTTCAGTTCAGTTCAGTCACTTAGTCGTGTCTGACTCTTTGTGAACCCATGAACCACAGCAGGCCAGGCCTCCCTGTTCATCACCAACTCCCGGGGTTTACCCAAACTCATGTCCATTGAGTTGGTGATGCCATCCAACCATCTAATCCTCTGTCATTCCCTTCTCCTCCCATCTTCGATCTTTCCCAGCATCAGGGTTTTTTCAAATGAGTCAGTTCTTCACACAAGGTGGCCCAAGTATTTGCATTTCAGCTTCAACATCAGTCCTTCCAATGAACACTCAGAACTGATTTCCTTCCTGATTTCCTGATATTTTTACTTAACTCAAACGAAATCATGTGCTGTTCTGTTCAAGATAATATGCATTGTCGCCCTTCAACTTACCCAAAATGCCTTTTTCTCTTCTCATCTATTACAATCATCAGGCAGCCAGATCTAACTTTTATTTGGGAGCCAACCATAATCACCACTTCCTTCTGAAAGCTGAGCTTCCCTGGTGGCTCAGCTGGTAAAGAATCCGCCTGCAATGAGGGTGACCTGGGTTATCTCCCTGGGTTGGGAAGATGCCTGGAGGAGAGAAAGGCTACCCACTCCAGTATTCTTGCCTGGAGAGGTCCATGGACTGTATAGTCCATGGGGTCACAAAGAGTTGGACATGACTGAGCGACTTTCACTTCTGAAAGCTACCCAGAGAATCTGCTACTTCTGGAAACCCTGCACTTCACCTCTGTCTATCTCAGTACACTTGACACATTCTATCTGTAATTTTGTTGCATATGAGCATGTTTTACCTTTCATTCTAGATGTAAGCAAGCCATGTGTCCTGTTTTTCAGGACATCTAGGATAGGAAAAGTGGATGGTTA
This sequence comes from Bos javanicus, assembly GCF_032452875.1. Taxonomy (NCBI): domain Eukaryota; kingdom Metazoa; phylum Chordata; class Mammalia; order Artiodactyla; family Bovidae; genus Bos; species Bos javanicus. The sequence continues at coordinate 108,464,117 of NC_083873.1, forward strand.
AGCAAAAATGGAAGGCTAGAGCCAGACCAAGATATTTCCAAATTCAGCCCATTAAACTTGGGAAGATAGATAGGGTGTGGTCACTGAGAATATTTCTGAGAAGCCCCTGTATGTATGAAGACGTCTTTGAGCTTCTAACTCCTTCTGTGAATTGTGTGGTCACAGCCCAGTGACCGATGTGGTCAGCTGAAAGCCCACCCACGGCCACACATGTATAACGAACTGCCAAGGATGAATGATAGCAATGCCCCTGTTGAAAGACGCTAAATGCAAAATGCTCATCATTCTTTAGACTTACACATCTAAGCCTTCTGTATTTACTCAGGGGAGGACATATCTCAAACCTCTAAAAGGCCCTAATACCAATGATCATAGAGAGTAGATTAGCTAGAGGAGAGCTCAGGCTTTAGAATTGGACAAATACCAATGTCATTCCTGGTCCAGTACGTATGAGTGATATGACTTATCAGTCTTTTTCTTTAACCGTGAAATGGATTATGATGATGTGCCATTCTGAGGATCAAATGAGATCATGCTTGTCTGATGTCTACCACGGAGCTTAGCAATTTTATTGTTATTGTCAATGGTTGTCTTACTACTATGTATGCATTTATCTCAACTTAGTTTAAAAAAAAATACTGCAAACACTGAAAAAGTTGTATCCCCTACAGGTGGGTACTGATGTTAAAGTAGGCTAAATAATTGTCCCAAAGGCATCAAGTTCTAATTCCTGGAACTTCTAAATGTTACCTTAACTGTAAAAAGCATCTTTGCAGATGTGATTAACTAAAGATCTTTGATAGAGTATCCTGAATTATTTGGGTGGACTCTAAATGTGATCACAAATGTTTTTACAAGGGAGAGACAGAGACATGTGACATACAGAAGAGGAAAAGGCCATGTGATCATAAAAGCAGAAATTGAAGAGATGCAGCCACAGGGCAAGGAATGATGGATCCACCAGGAAATGAAAGAGACAAGAAACAAATTACCCAAGGAGGGAATGCTCTTCCAGTGACACCTTGATGTGGGTTCAGTGCTGTGGATTTTGTACTTCTGACACCCAGAACTGCGAGGGAATACATTTCTGTTGTTGTAAGCTATCAAGTCTGTTGCAATTTGTTATAGCAGCCACACACACAAAGACTAATACAGATTTTGACCAAAAAAAGTGGGGCACTACTGTAACAAATATCTATTAATGTGGAAATAGGTACATTGATGATGGACAGGAAGGCCTGGTGTGCTGCAGTCCATGGGGTTGCAGAGAGTCAGACAGGACTGAGCGACTGAACTGAACTGAATGGGGCTTTCCCTGGTGGCCCACTGGTAAAGACCTGGCCTGCAATGCAGAAGACACAAGAGATGTGGGTTCCATCCTTGGGTCAGGAAGAGCCCCTGGAGGAGGGCATGGCAAACCACTACAGTAGTCTTGCTGGGAAATTGCATGGACAGAGGAGGCTGGTGGGCTCCAGTCCATGGGGTCACATGGAGTCAGGCACAACTGAAGTGACTGAGCATGCACGCATGCGGGCAGATGCTGTAACAAGCTTGAGATGTCTGACAGAAGTGGCCTAGTTTTCCTAAAACATATGATTGGTTGAAATATGAAAATTAAAACCATTATAAAAATACAATGAGGATTGTGTTATTGGAAACTGAACAAAGGCAGTCCTTGTTACATGGGGCAAAAAAAAAAAAAAAAACCTCAATGATATTATGTTCTACTGCTGTGTGGAAAGCAGGACTTATAATTGATGAAATGAAGAGTCTGGGTGTTCAGCTAAGGAGATTTCCAGCAATATGTTGAAGGTCTTGTCTAATTTCTTCCTGGTGTTTACAATGGAATAGAAGAGAAAAAAGACTAGTTGGGGGAGAAACTTATAAGCCAAAAAAAGAGAGAGAGAGAGAGAGACCAGGATGTGAAAATTTGTGACATCGTCAGCCTATTCACACTACAAAATATGTCAGAAAAACATGTTCTGAAGAGAAAGATAGCTCACAGTAGGATGATACACTGAAGAGAGAAACTATAATGATGCAGAGGAACGCCATAAAAGAAGGACTGAGACTGAAGAATTAAATCACATGGTTTAACCTTGGATGGAACTTTTTAAGTTAAAAGATGTACATGAATTAGTAAATTTGTCAGTGGTAAGGACAGCACAGTGAATCATTTCACATCTGATGATCTGTTTTCTTTTTGTGAAATGAGGGGGAAGGGGTGGGGGAAACATGTTCGGCTAAAACAAAAAGATAGGTGGCCATGTAGAAAACTCCAGAAATGAGATCAAAGTTATTAGCGATATTGAAATAATGGTGATAGTGAAGATGACAAATATAAAAAGACCAATACATGCCAATAACTGCAACTAATAATTTGTTGTGCGTTTACCCATCCACCAGACACAAAATTGAGAATTTTAGGAGTTACTATTACACAACTACCTAGGAAGTGGATTCCATTATTTACTTTAATTTGCATTATATTTTATATCATAAATACAGATTACATATGTCATATGTACTATCATATATTATATGCAACATATTAAAAGTAAACATATAGTTTTACTCTGTTATATATACTTAATATAACATTATTTTTATTTTGATATTATTTTTTTATGGATGAGCAAACAGGCTCTGAGAATTTAGGTGCATCCCTGTAGACGGCAGTCCATGGAATCAAATCATGAGCTGTCTATTTCAAAGTCTGGTTTCTTAACCATTATATAATATTGCATCATCAGCTTAAAACACTTTCTCAAAAAGTCCTCTCAGAAGTCTGTGTAACTTTCTGCTAAAACTCCTTATCTTCTCAAATCAACACCAAAAATTGCTCTTCATGCCACCAATGAGATCCTCCATTGCCAACTCCAGTAGTCATGTCCAAGTCCTTATCCTTCTTGACATTCAGCATTCTCTTTTCCATGCACCTCTGAACTCCACTGCCTGCAATGACACTATACTTCCTTTTGGTAGAGCCAGGCATTCCACTTCTTGACAAGTCTTTGGGTTGCACTGAAAGGAGTACTGGCTCAGAAGCCTCCAGAGCTGATCCTCATCCTCACCCCATCACTGAGTCACTGAGTGGCCTTGAGTACTCTTCTCCTGTCCTCCATGTCATCATTTTCTCCCTTCCAAATCAGGAAGATAACCCACAGAGTCTAAATCAGCTCCCACCATCTATAATTCCAAGTTCATAGAAAGGACATTGAGAAGGAAAAATCTTGGCTGTCTGCCTTAGGGAATAAAATTATGAAGATATCATTTTACAAAAGGAAAAAGTGAATTTCAATAGCATCATGCCTGTCTCCGCCTAGAATTGGCTGCCTCTCCAGCTTTGGGTTCCCTTTTGGACACTATAACTGATCCGAGGACATAGGCTAATTGACACTGTTGAGAGAAGAGAAACATGAATAGTCCCAGACTTGGAGAGCAAGACCTTCGTAGGGAGGTTAATAGAACTGGAACAGCTCAGGCTTGAAGAAGGGCCTCTGAAGGCAGCCATCATTCTGCCGACACATCCATAAAAAGATACTGTGAGAAGGGCAGGGATCAATCTTCTTCTTAGTCAACAAGGCCAGAAGGAGAATTAACAAGCTGCAAGCTGCAATGAGGAATATTGAAGATAAATATCAGGGAAAATGTTAGACCCCTGGGAGCTGTCAAGCAATGGAACAGACTGCAAGAGAAGCCATGAAGTCACTCTAATTGGGATGTTCAAGACAGAGTACAGATAGACATCTGTCATGTGGGAAGGAATTCCAGGGGGGAATGTGAGGGACTGGACTCAAAAATAAATCTCAATGACATCAGAGTAACCAGACCTAAACTTTAATAGCACCATCTAAGATTTGCTGTGAAGGTGGAGTAGGCCAAGAGTAGTGATGGTAGAGTGGAGATAAACACAGAGCCAGGGTAGTGTAACTGTTGTGTTTTTCAGTAGTCATGTATGAATGTTGGTGTTCGACCATAAAGTAGGCTGAACACTGAAGAATTGATGCTTTCAAATTGTGGTGCTGAAGAAGACTCCTGAGAGTCCCTTGGACTACAGGGAGATCAAACCAGTCAATCTTAAAGGAAATCAACCCTGAATATTCATCAGAAGGACTTATGCTGAAGCTGAAGCTCCAATACTCTGGCTACCTGATGGGAAGAGCTGACTCTTTGGAAAAGACCCTGATGCTGGGAAAGATTGAGGGCATAAGGAGAAGAAGGCAACAGAGGATGAGATGATTGGATGGCATCCCCCATTCAATGGACATGGGTTTGAGTGAAAAAGTGAGTTTGAGGAGATAGTGAAAGACAGAGGAACCTGGTGTGCTGAAGTCCTTGGAGTCACAAAAGTTGGACATGACTTAGTAACTGAGCAACCAGTTGTGTCCATCCCTTTTGTGAACCCATGGATTGTAGCCCACCAGGCTTCTCCATCCATGGGATTTTCCAGGCAAGAATACTGGAGTGCTTGCCATTTCCTTCAGAGGATCTTCCTGACCCAGGGATTGAACCAGCATCTCCTATATTGGCATGTGGGTTCTTTACCATGAGGGCCACCTGGAAAGTCCTTAATGAGGCTACATGTGGGAAGGCAGAATAATTTTCAGAACTGCTCATGAGTTAGGGAGTATCAGGAACCAGAACCTAGAAGAGGAGCTTGGTAATATCCCAAAAGTAAGGACTGCTGCCTGGAGCAGATGTTGCTTGTCCTTTATAGCATATCCCTCAGCCCACTGCTGAGTTCACCCACAGCAATAAACAGTTCTGTGCAAGCCTACGTGCATAGTGCACCAAAGCTCCACCTCTAATACCAATCTTGCCACTTTCTGCATTAGAAAAAGGGCCTTTGCTGAAGCTCTGGTATCAGTAAACTTGTAAAAAAAAGTGCTGCCCAGAAAAGCAGATTTGTTGATGCCCTGAGGTAACCCTCAAACAACACAGGATAAAGACCAAAGGATAAATTGCCCCAGCTGTCTGTCCTTTGGGTAGAAATTCTGGGATGTACTGATTGTTCAGAGGTTCCTGTAGAATTAAGCACCCCCTGCCTACAGCAGAAACACCCATTTTATTAGACATTCTTCCTGCTCTCAGTCTCCCCACAGCCTCTTTCCAGCTCCCTGAGATCACCTCCCAAATAAACTATCTGTCCTCAAATCCCTGGACCAAATTCTGCTTTTAGGGGACCCAAACAAAGACAGTGTCTGCAAGGGACAAAAATTCAAAAGATCAGAAACTAGAGGGAGACTTCAACAGAGAAGTTTTCTCTAGTAGGTCATTCCATAATAAATAGAAGTATGTGTCCTCAATCTTTCAGTTCTGTTCAGTTCAGTTTATTTTTTTTTAATTTTATTTTATTTTTAAACTTTACAAATTGTATTAGTTTTGCCAAATATCAAGATGAATCCACCACAGGTATACATGTGTTCCCCATCCTGAACCCTCCTCCCTCCTCCCTCCCCATACCATCCCTCTGGGTCGTCCCAGTTCAGTTCAGTTTAGTCACTCAATTATGTCTGACTCTTTGTGACCCCATGAACAGCAGCAGGTCAGGCCTCCCTGTCCATCACCAACTGCCAGAGTTTACTCAAACTCATGCCCATTGAATTAGTGATGCCATCCAACCATCTCATCCTCTGTCGTCCCCTTCCCCTCCCACCTTCAATCTTTCCCAGCATCAGGGTGTTTTCAAATGAGTCAGTGCTTCACATCCGGTGGCCAAAGTATTGGAGTTTCAGCTTCAGCATCAGTCCTTCCAGTGAATATTCAGGACTGATTTCCTTTCGGATAGGCTGGTTGGATCTCCTTCCAGACAAAGGGACTCTCAAGAGTCTCCACCAACAGCACAGTTCAAAACCATCAATAGTTTCAAATGTATGTTGCCATCTGTTTTGTTTTTTTTTTTAATTAAGCATTGTTCCTTCTGATAAGCCTCTATCCTCTAACAGAGGTAAAAGCAAAGATTTAACACTTCTAAGTTCCTTCCATCCTTTTCTCATCCCACATCTCTCAAGGATCACATTCAATCCTGGCCCTTAAATAAACATTTTTCTAGTCCAATCTACTTAACCATCACCCTTCAAAGATATACAGATTATTTTGAACTCAGAAGTAGTTCTCATTCCTTTCTGCTGTATATGTATATTTGTATTATTTTCGTAAGAAATAGGAATGGTGGGCAGAGACACCCCTAGCAGACTATAGCTTTCATTTTAAAGGCTAGACTTATGTGTTATGGTTGCTCCTTGCTGTGAAGGAGGTAGGAAATTTAATATTCTCTTCTTCTAGAATGGAGATAATAGTGGAGGTCATTTTCTCACCCTCCTTTCACCTAGGTAGCGCTGGTACTGATAGACACCATTTTTGCATTCCCCCTACCCTGTGGGGGGATGCACTTGCCTGGCCCCCTTGCTTCTCCACGATCTCATAGCCAGTATGCTTGTCCCAGTCCCAGGCTCCACTGAGATCCTGCTGAAGTGGGTGAGTTTGCCAGACCCACACACCCTCCCATGGCTCCACGGTAGTCAGTGAGTTTGCCCAGCCCACACATTCTCAGATGGGGCTCCCCTTGTGGCTAGAGAACTTGACCTCCTCATGTATTTCTCCCTGGTCCTGCCTGCCCTGGGCTCCTGCACAACCCTACTAAATCCAGCAGTTACATGCAGTCCACACCAGGGGATATCCCTCGCAATCCTGGCTCTGGAGGCCATAGAAGCTTGTGTTTCTGGGTCACAAAGGACTGAAACAATCAGAGAGACAGTTTTTAGGCTACCACCCCCAGAACATAGCACAGAGAGCAGACTGACACACACTCCATTCTTCTCCTGTAAAAGAGCCTATTTACTTGTCCTGGAGCTTCAGCCTGAGGGACAGGTTTTAGGTTTACCACACATCTAGAGGCCACAAAGACATTCTCAGGGAACGTAGGCTGACTTTGCACTCTACTTCAGCCTCACTAAGTCCACCAGTACTTCCCAAAAAAGAAGCTTATACACTTGTCTGGAGCCCAGATTTTTGCAACTGTTGCCAAGAGGACACCTCCAAACTGCCTGGTCTGGAGACCAGACAGGGCCTCCCTGGTGGCTCAGATGGCAAAGAATCTGCCTGCAATGCAGGAGAACTAGGCTTGATCCCTGGGTCGGGAAGATCTCCTGGAGAAGGGAATGGCTACCCACTCCAGTATTCATGCCTGGAGAATTTAATGGACAGAGGAGTCTGGTGGGCTACAGTCCATGGGGCTGCAGAAAGTCAAATATGACTGAGAAATTAACACCTAACACACTTTGAGACCAGAAGGGGTTACAACAATAATCTCACAGAATGCATGCATTTGCATATTTTAAAAGCTGCTACCTGAAGATCTGGCTTCCAATCAGCCTGAAACTTGGTGCTCACTGAGATCTCTCCCTTTGGAAAATCATCAGGGCTTGGCACAAAAACTGGGACCTGTCAAGAATAAAACAAGCTGCTTATATGATCACAAAGATGGGAGAGACAACCAAGAGTTTGGGCAAGACTGAATAATAAGTTTCATCACCACTCTTTCAAGACTGGAAAAGGTAGCTGTTTCACTTAATATTCAGAAACAAACAAACAAACAAAAACAAGCTAATAGTGGAAATGGAAGAATATGTTCCAAATGAAAGAACAAGATAAAACCCCAAGGGTTAGCCTTAATGAAATGGAGATAAGAATTTACCTGATAAAGAGCTCAAAACAATGATCATAAAGATGTTCACTCAACTTGGAAGAAGAATGGACGGACAGAGTGAGAATTTCAACAAATAAGCAAATTAAAAATAAAAAATCAAAGAAAAGTCACAGAGCTTAAGAATATAATAACTGAACTTAAAACTATCTATCAGGGTTCAGCATCAGACTAGATGAAGCAGAAAAACAGATCAGTAACCTGGAAGACAGAGCAATGAAATTCACCCAAATAGACCAGCAAATAAATAATTCAGTTCAGTTCAGTTCAGTCACTCAGTCGTGTCCGACTCTTTGCAACCCCATGAATCGCAGTACGCCAGGCCTCCCTGTCCACCACCAACTCCAGGAGTTCACCCAGACTCAAGTCCATCGAGTCAGTGATGCCATCCAGCCATCTCATCCTCTGTCGTCCCCTTCTCCTCTTGCCCCCAATCCCTCCCAGCATCAGAGTCTTTTCCAATGAGTCAACTCTTCACATGAGGTGGCCAAAGTACTGGAGTTTCAATTTTAGCATCATTCCTTCCAAAGAAATGCCAGGGCTGATCTCCTTCAGAATGGACTGGTTGGATCTCCTTGCAGTCCAAGGGACTCTCAAGAGTCTTCTCCAACACCACAGTTCAAAAGCATCAATTCTTCGGTGTTCAGCCTTCTTCACAGTCCAACTCTCACATCCATACATGACCACAGGAAAAACCATAGCCTTAACTAGACGAACCTTTGTTGGCAAAGTAATGTCTCTGCTTTTCAATATGCTATCTAGGTTGGTAAAAGCTATTTTTAAAATTAATTTTAAAAGTAGAGATAACTTAAGGGATATATGGGACAATATTAGCATGTTAAAATTTGCATTATAGGGGTCTCAGAAGAAGAAGAGAGAGAAAGGGCAGAAAACTTATTTGAAGGTATGCCGGCTTAAAACTACCCTAAGTAAGTAAGGGAAGAGACAGACATCCAGGTTCAGAAATCAAAGAGAGTTCCAATTAAGATAAATCCAAAGAGATCCACACCAAGATACATTACAATTAAAATGTCAGAAGTTAAAGATAAAGAGAGACTCTTAAAAGCAGCAAGAAAATATCAACTAGTTTCATATAGAGGAACCTCCATAAGATTGCAGCAATTAAGCCAAAAAAAAAAAAAAAAAAGACATCCAAATTGGAAATAAAGAATTAAAACCATCACCATTTTCAGATGACATAGAACTATATAAAGAAAACCCTAAATATTCTGCCATAAATTCAATAAAGCTGTAGGATACAAAATTAGTATACAGAAATCCATTGCATTTCTACACACAGATAACAAAATCTCAGAAACAGAAATTAAGAAAACAGTATCATTTAAAATTGCACCAAAGAGAATATAACAGGTAGGAATCAATTTAATCAAGGAGATGAAAGACCGGTACACTGAAAACTATAAGATATTCATGGAAGAAATTGAAGAAGGCACAAAATAATAGAAAGACCTTACATACACATGGATTGGAAGAAAAAAAATCATTAAAATTTCCATATACCCAAAGCAATCTACAGATTTAATGCAATCTTCATCAAAATTCTAATTGCATTTTTCACAAAACTAGAACAAATAATTCTAAACTAAATGAAACCATTACCTTCTCCAAAATGAAACCACAAAAAGACTCAATTATCCAAACCAATCTTGAGAAACATGAACAAAGCTACCAGGAGGTATCTCTCTGATTTTAAGCTTTTTGCAAAACTCTAGTAATAAAAACAGTATGATAGTGGCATAAAAATAGACACAAAGATCAATGAAACAGATTAGAGATCCCAGAAATAAACCCACACATATATGGTCAATTCATTTACTATTAAGAAAATGAAAATACAATAAGGAAATGATAATTTCTTCAATTAATTATATTGGAAATCTTGACAGATACATGCGGCAGATGCATCCATTATCTTATACCATATACAAAAATCAACTCCAAATGTATTAAATACTTGATTATAGGTTCTGAGATCATAAAACTAGAAGAAAGGATTGAAGATAAGCTTCTTGGCTTCCATCTAAACATGGAATTTTGGGATCTAACCTCAAAGCAATGGCAACAAAAGAAAAACTAAACAAGTGGAATTAAATCTAACCAAAAAAATTCCTCACAGAGAAAAAGATCTTCAACAAAATAAAAAGCTACCTAGTAAATGGGACAAAATATTGTAAATCATAAATTTGATAAGGGATTAATATCTATATATATATGTATAAAGAACCCAACTCAATATCAAAAAAAATCTGTATTCAAAAATGGGCAAAGGATTTAGATACTTTCTCAAGGAAGACATACAGATGTGCAACAGGCACATGACAAGATATTCAACACCACTAGTTAGCAAGTAAATGCATATCAAAACCACAATTAGATATTACCTCATACCTATGAGAATGACTATTATCAAAAAGACAAAATCTAACAAGTGCTGGGAAAGATGTGGAGAAAAGAGAAACACACTGTTAGTGGGAATGTAAATTTGTGCTGCCACTACAGAAAACAAAACACAGTTTCCTCAAGAAGTTAAAAGTAGAACTTCCATATGATCTAGCTATTCCACTTTGGGGTATTTATTTGGAGAAAATTAAAACACTGATTTGAAAATATATGTGCAACCCTGTATTTACTGCAGCATTATTTACACTAGCCACAATATGTAAACAACCTAAATATCCATTAATAGATGAATGGATATGAAGACATGAAAGTGAAAAGTGAAAGTCACTCAGTTGTGTCCGACTCTTTGCGACCTCATGGACTATACATCCCATGGAATTCTTCTGGCCAAAATACTGGAGTGGGTACCCTTTCTCTTCTCCAGGGGATCTGTAGTATATATAAATTGTCAATGAAATACTGCTGCTGCTAAGTCGCTTCAGTCGTGTCGAACTCTGTGCGACCCCATAGACGGCAGCCCACCAGGCTCCCCGGTCCCTGAGATTCTCCAAGCAAGAACACTGGAGTGGGTTGCCATTTCCTCCTCCAGTGCATGAAAGTGAAAAGTGAAAGTGAAGTTGCTCAGTCGTGCCTGACTCTTAGCGACCCCATGGACTGCAACCTACCAGTCTCCTCCACCCATGGGATTTTCCAGGCAAGAGTACTGGAGTGGGTTGCCATTGCCTTCTCCGACAATGGAATACTACTCAGCCATAAAAATAATAATATTTTGCCATTTGTGACACATGGATGGACCTCAATGGCATTATACTAAGTGAAATAAGTCAGACAGAGGAAGACAAATACCATGTGATTTCACTTATATGTCAAATATTAAAAACAGTAAATAAACCAGAAAAACCCATAGAACAGACTGGTGGTTACCAGAGGGGACAGTGGTTGGTGTGAGCAAATGGATTAAGGGGGTCATTTGTATAGTGATGAATGGTAGCTAGACTTGTTATGATGATCACTTAATAGTGTGTATAAAGATCAGACTGTTATGTTGTACAGCTAAATTAGTATAGTGTTATGTCTCCAATAATTTGACCACCTCATGCAAAGAGTTGACTCACAGGAAAAGCCCCTGATGCTGGGAGGGATTGGGAGCAGGAGGAGAAGGGGATGACAGAGGATGAGATGGCTGGATGGCATCACCAACTCGATGGACATGAGTTTGGGTAAACTCTGGGAGTTGGTGATAGACAGGGAGGCCTGGCGTGCTGTGATTCATGGGGTCTCAAAGAGTTGGACACGACTGAGCAACTGAAATGAACTGAACTGAACTGATGTTGTACATGAAAATTAATATAATGTTATATACCAGTTATACATCAAATTTTAAAAAGAGCATTCTGTTGGTTATATAGTGGAAGGACTGTTGGAGATGGATACTAGTTACCAGGATCCTGCAGTTGGTTGGGACAGAGAAAGAAGTGGCTTTCTTTGAACCTGGAGATCCAGGCATGATAAGTGAAAGTGAAAGTTGCTCAGTTGTGTTCAACTCTTTGTGACCCCATGGACTACACAATCCATGGAATTCTCCAGGCCAGAATACTGAAATGGATAGCCTTTCCCTTCTCCAGGGGATCTTCTCAACCCAGGAATCAAACCCAGGTCTCTCACATTACAGGCGGATTCTTTACCAGCTGAGCCACAAGGGAAGCCCAAGAATACTGGAGTGGGTAGCCTATCTCTTCTCCAGCGGATCTTCCCAACCCAGGAATTGAACTGAGGTCTCCTGCATTGCAGGCAGATTCTTCACCAGGTGAGCTACCAGGGATGCTAACAAGTGATCAACTCCAAACCATTTTTTGGAGCTACTGTGCCTTCCCTCATAGCTCAGTTGGTAAAGAATCCACCAGCAATGCAGGAGACCTGGGTTCAATCCCTGGTTTGGGAAGATCCCCTGGAAGAGGAAATGACAACCCACTCCCGTATTCTTGCCTGGGAAATCCTATGGACAGAGGAGCCTGGAGGGCTACAGTGCATGGAGTCCCAAGAGTCGGACACGACTGAACTGAACTAGCTTCTAAACCACCACCATATGGTACTGTAGCTCTACTGGATAAGATCTATTGCTGGAAAAGATTGAAGGCAGAGGAGAAGGGGATGACAGAGGATGAGATGGTTGAATGGCATTACTGAGTCAATGGACACAAGTTTGAGAAAACTCTGGGGGATGGTGAAAGACAGGGAAGCCTGGTGTGACGCAGTCCATGGGGTTACAAGGAGTCAGACACAACTGAGCAACTAAACATAACAACAAAATGCTACTGAATTGAATATAAAATAGAAGGAAAATAGAAAAATAATGGTAGTTAATCTTTTCAGCTGAATTAATTGGAAGCGTGTTTTTTAAGATGGAGAAGACTGTAGTATGGATTAGTTGGGAAGAGGAGTCTCTTTTGCTCTTTGAGTTACCCACTAGTTAATGGAGTATAGATATCAAGTAGGCAGTCTGGTATTTAAAGAAAAGTCTCAAGCCCATGGAGCAACATGGGCTTCCTTTATAAGATCTTCCACAATGCCTTCACCTCCAAAGTCTGATTTTTAAGTGCACCGCTTTGGGTTTTGGACTCTTTTAGAATTTTCAGCATAGCTCTTATCCAGCTCTGCTATGATTCTCTTTATCTGCCTTCCTCACCTGTCTATAAACGTGTTGAGCTCAGTGACTACAATTTTTTTTATATTTGCAGCCCCATCACAAGATCCAGTATAGGACAAGGGTTTCACGTGTATTTTTTGATGGTAAAAATATATATTCTTTTTAATAAGTGAGGATCCATGTCAAGTAGAAAAAGCATAAATTACTATAATATAATCATTGTCTCATCATGTGTATTTTATAGATGTTAAATGTGAAGTGTCAGGGACTCATAGCCCACCTTTTAATTTTAAATATATTATTCTTGCCTCTATATCTTGCAGAATCAGATACATAATAATACAAAATTGACTTGTTCCCATGCTATTTAAAAAGAAATATCTCATTTATTAGATTTTAGAGATGTGTGAGATATAGCAATGAGATGCTCATCCCTGATTATCAAAGCCACCTGGTTACAGACATTATTATGTAACTTTTATTAATATTTAATTAGATTGGACTATTGAAGAAAAACAAGCTTCTCTGGTGGCTCAAACAGTCAAGAATCTGCCTGCAATTTGGGAGACCCTGGTTCGATCCCTGGGTTGGGAAGATCCTCTGGAGAAGAAAATGGCAACCCACTTCAGTATATTTGCCTGGAGAATCCCATGGACAGAGAAACCTGGTGGTCTCTGGTCCACGGGATCGCAAAGAGTCGGACATGACTGAGCGAGTAACCGCAAATACACACATTGAAGAAAAATATGTCTACCCTGAGGAATATTACCAATGACAGTTCATATATATTTCCATTTCAATTACCATTTTTATTCTTTTAATGTTTCAGAACAAAAAGACCAACATCTTGCACTAAGAATTTGTGCATCATTTAAAATTGAAGTTGGACTTTGGGTCATAAATTTGATATACATTTCCCCATAGCTTTTCTGAAATAGAAAATAAAAATCTCCTATTGAAAATCTTATGAGATATATTATTTAATTCAGGGAACTGTGTCCAACATGGAGTCATATGTTCAGATAATAAATATTTTAAACTTGCAAGTTAGGTGTTTAGTTTGCTTTCCTTTTTAATTAATATGTTCTCTTAAAATTTTACTAATTATGAATGTGCTATGATTATGACCAATAAATTAGGTTATTTGCTTGGGATTTTCAAAGTTGAAACTTTACAATCATCAACATCAATCTGAAGCCTGTTCCAGTTACACTCATTTACAATGATTAATTAACCTTGTAGAAAAGTTGACACCACCACTGGGAATAAATTTTTGTTACTTTTTAACCATGCTTTCTTTTGTATTTAACTACTTAATGTGTATATCTCCTGAGGCCATAATTTAATACTTGGTGATTTCAGATAGATTTAATTGGTGGAAAATCTTATATATTATTGCTAATGTAAGAAGGGGGCTTAGGGAAAGCTAAATTGAATTTATAAATTATCATGCCATGGTCTAGAGTTTGCATTTTTTTCAAGTTATTTTCCCTCAAAATAAACTAGGTTAATTCCATGAAAGAAAAGTGTTCTTGTTCTCCGTACCTAGAACAATGCCTGCCACATAACATATGCATAATAAATTCACATAAATTCATTTTCAAATGATTGATCCAATCATTTAGTTATAAGTTATCATTACAATTGTGATAATCTTGTTTCTCTTGAAGTTAGCATCAGTTGATAATTGTTGTAGCATCAGTTGTTCAGTGGCTAAGTCATGTCTCACTCTTTGCGACCCTGTGTATTGAGCATGCCAGACTTCCCTGTCCTTCACTATCTCCTGGAGTTTGCTCAAACTCACATCCATTGAGTGGGTGATGCCATCCAACCATGTTATCTTCTGCTGCCCCCATCTTCTCCTGCCCTCAATCTTTCCCAGCATCAGGGTCTTTTCCAATGAGTCAGTTCTTCACACCAGGTGGCCAGAGTATCAGAGCTTCAGCTTCAGCATCAGTCCTTCCAATGAATATTCAGGGATAATTTCCTTTAGGATTGACTGACTTGATCTCCTTTCAGTCCAAAGGACTCTCAAGAGTCTTCTCTAACACCACAGTTCAAAACCATCAATTCTTCAGCACTCAGCTTTCTTTGTGATCCAGCTCTCACATCCATGCATTGCAGTGAGATAATCATGGTCAGTTAAATGTATATAACACTTTAAAATCATCAATGTAACTTTCAATTCTCAAAGTGCTTTCATTCATGTGAGACTCACAGCAACCTCACAGCAAAAAAAGCATCCATGCCTTAACTGCACAGTGACGCAAACCAAGACTCCAACAAAATGGAGGATTTGGATTCAGCACATATCAGAATTCAAATCCATGTTCTTTTGATTGTGGAATACTTAGGGGCCAGAGGACATCATGACATTGGCTTCCAGAAGGAGTTCATGATCTGCTCACAGGATTAACGAAACCTCATTGTGTCTTGTGGATGTCTTTTGAAGGAGAGAGTATTCATATTCTGAAAGAAGTAAAGCTTTAGCAGAATCTTGAAGAATTAACAAAACAGGGTAGTGGGAATGGGGAGGAAGAGAGTTCCAGGCTCAGTCAATAACCTGTATCCCTTTTCCCACAGTTCTCTATCTTTTCATCCTTTTTTTTTTTTTTCAAGTAGCTCTTATCACTCACCTGATATTACAATATATACTCATGTGCTTCTTGACAACCTCACCAACTAGGATGCAAAAAGTCAAGTCAAGTTTAGCATACTTCCCTGGCGACTCAGTTGGTAGAAACTCTGCCCACAATGCAGGAGACTGTCTGCAATACAGGCGATTCAGGTTAGATCCCTGGGCCAGAAAGACCCCTTGCAGAAGGAAACGGCAATCCACTCCAGTGTTCTGGGAAATCCCATGGACAGAGGAGCCTGGTGGGCTACAGTCCGTGGGGTCACAGAAGACTTGAACACGACTTAATGACTAAATCACCATTTAACATTTATGTAACATATTCACCACTGCCTCCCCAATTCTGAGAGAGATTCTGACACATTCTGGGCACTTCATACATATCTGTAGGTTGAATGAACGCTGAAGGAACCACATGTACGGTTAACAGGGTACATGACATAGCAGTGGTCCTTTTGGAAAACTGCAAGTCATTTTGTTTCCTTAATAGGTTGAACTGTGTGAAATGCTGATACTGGTCTCCTTTTGATGGATTTACATGAAGACTCCGTACAGTTCAACTTGATATAATGCGGAGGAGATCAGGAAGACAAGAGCCCTGGAGGTTGTGAACAATAGAATTGACCAAGTTTGGGATGGACTTAGCATGTTAAGGTAGTTGAATAGGTCTAATTGGTAGTCAATGATAAGCTCTAAGTAGAGAATTAACATGATCAGTAAATCCCTCTGATGAAATGTAGCAAATGGATTCAAAGGGAGAATAATGAAAGTCAAAAGACAGCATAGAAGCCACTTTGCCTTCAGCATAGAAGGCAAAAAATAGTGAAGTCTAGAACCTGCTGGTTGGTAGAGGCCCTGACTCAGCCCCACGCAGCAGTGGTTTTCTCTGCAGCCTCTCCTGAATTCCTTCTGTATCACTGAACCTCTATAGTCTCCTGAGTAGATACCAGTGTTCCTTTTTTCACCTTCTTCCCAAGCATGGAAGAACTCAATATATATTCCTTTTCTCATAGCTCACACAGGTTGGATTTACATAAAACTTGAAAGATACATGAAATGGAAAGGAATAAACGAAATACAGACAGTTGTATTTCTATCCCTAGGAGTGTATTTTGCAACTAGTTGGTTCAGTATACTTCACCAGGACAATGCAGTGTGTGAAGTCTAGGTATTCTTTAGTTAAGGTTCAGTTCAGTTCAGTTCAGTCACTCACTCGTGTCCGACTCTTTGTGACCCCATGAATTGCAACATGCCAGGCCTCCCTGTCCATCACCAACTCCCAGGGTTCAGTCAAACTCACGTCCATCGAGTCAGTGATGCCATCCAGCCATCTCATCCTCTGTTGTCCCCTTCTCCTCTTGCCCCCAATCCCTCCCAGTATCAGAGTCTTTTCCAGAGTCAACTCTTCACATGAGGTGGCCAAAGTACTGAAGTTTTAGCTTTAGCATCATTCCTTCCAAAGAACACCCAGGGCTGATCTCCTTTAGAATGGACTGGTTGGATCTCCTTGCAGTCCAAGGGACTCTCAAGAGTCTTCTACAACACCACAGTTCAAAAGCATCAATTCTTTGGTGCTTAAGGTTAGTCATGCTTATTTTAAACTTTCCATGCTACAATTATTAGTGCTTTGTTCCTTATAGCTTTCACATTTCTACTTTGTGTCTTCTGAATGTTGTAAGAATAATATGATGTAGACAAAGGAAAGGTCAATATGTGCATTTAGCAGATAAAGAAATTGGGACTCAGACATTAGATCAAAAGAGCAATGATGTAAAGTAGGACCACTGACCCTAGAGTCACAAAACACATTTTGAGCACTTGTTCACTGTCACTGTGTTTATGGAAGTGCTACCCAAAGTAGGACCTGCAAATATTTAACTTATATGCAATGGAAGTAGACTTGTGGAAACTTTTATAGCAATCAGTGGAATTATTGTCTATTGAAGTTAATTTAAGAAATCAAGTTTGTATTTTGTAAGCTTTTCTTATTTAATTTGCTTTACTAGTAATTCATATTTATTTGAGTATGCAAAACATTGGTCCATGACAAATTAAAACCTTTAAATGTAAATCCTTTACTATAGCTCATTTGAGAAATACTGGGCTCCAGATGATTAGGCAATTACTTCAGCACTCTGGATTTTCGTTTCTTCACATTTAAAAATTGAAAACATCTCACTCCATGCACCCATTATTTTCCTGATTTCTTGGATCATCTTTATGATCATTACTAAACTCTGCCTCCAGGAGCCAAGACATGGAAACAACCTACATGTTCACTGGCTGATGAGTCAATAAAGAAGATGTGGTGCATATATACAGTGGAATATTATTTAGCCAGATAAAGAATGGAAGATTCCCATTTGCAGCAACATGGGTGGGTCTGGAAATTACCATCCTAAGTGAAAAAAGCCAGATAAAGAAAGACAAATATATGATATTGCTTCTATGTGCAATCTAAAAAAATGATCCAAATGAACTTAATATATGAAACAGAAATAGATCCACAGACATAGAAAACAAACTTATGGTTCAAATAGGTAAGGGAGAGGGTAAGAGGGATAAATTATGAGTTTGTGATTAACATATACACACTGCTGTTGCTGCTGCTGCTAAGTCGCTTCAGTTGTGTCCGATTCTGTGTGATCCCAGAAATGGCAGCCCACCAGGCTCCCCTATCCCTGGGGTTCTCCAGGCAAGAATGCTGGAGTGGGTTGCCATTTCCTTCTCCAATGCATGAAAGTGAAAAGTGAAAGTGAAGCCGCTCAGTTGTGTCGGACTCTTACCAACCCCATGGACTGCAGCCTACCAGGCACCTCCATCCATGGGATTTTCCAGGCAAGAGTACTGGAGTGGGTTGCCATTGCCTTCTCCAATATACACAGTACTATATATAAAATAGATAACCAACAAGAACCTACTGTATAGCACAGGGAACTCTACTTGATACTCTGTAATGATCTATATGGGAAAAAAGTCTAAAAAAGAGTAGATATATGTTTATGTATGGGTTTCCCTGGTAGCTCAAATGGTAAAGAATTTGCCTGCAATGTGGGCGAACCAGGTTCGATCCCTGGTTTGGGAAGATCTCTTGGAGAAGGGAATGCCTACCCACTCCATTATTATTGCCTAGAGAATTCCATGGACAGAGGAGCCTGGTGGGCTACAGTTTATGGGGTCACGGATACAACTGAGCCACTAACACTTTTAATTTTCACATGTATATGTATAGCTGTATATATAACTGAACCTCTTTTCTGTACACCTGAAACTAACATAACATTTTAAATCAACAATACTCCAATAAAATAACTGAAAACAATACATCTTCCACCATGCAGTGCTGCTGAAATAATTTAAAAAATAACTAACATTTGCATTTGTCCTAAGAGTAGTGATTTTAAAATATGCTCAGTAGTAAACTTCAGAAGTTGGCAGAAGAAGGGACTTGGCAAGTGATTTCAGCACCACAGTCTCCTTAACTTTTCACAGCCTCTTCAAGTCAAGCCAGTTTGCTTTCACTTTTTTAAAGTATTGATTTGGGCTTTAAGATTGCAATTAGGGGAAAGTGTCCATTAAAAAAAAAAAATCACCTTTTCTCCAGAGCATACAGAATTGTTTTGTATCCATTATTTCAATCTTCACGAAAACCAAAACCAGATAATGTTGGGTTTTATTATTTTGTGAAAGTGAAAGTCGCTCAGTCGTGTTGGACTCTTTGCAGTCTCTGTCTGGAATTCTCCAGGCAAGAATAGTGGAGTGGGCTGCCATTCATTTCTCTAGGGGATCCTCCCAACCCAGGGACCGAACCCAGGTCTCTTGCATTGCAGGCAGACTCTTTACTGTCTGAGCTATTCAAGGGAGCCTTTATCATTTTATAGATCAAAGAAAGGACTTGCACAGTAGTCTGGATCTCAGCTGGTAAGTGATAGAGCCCGACATCAGCCCAAACCTTAAACTCCATGCCCAGGCCTCTTCCTGGCCGTCTGGCAAATATAAAAAGGGCCTACAGTTGCTGGTGTACTTTCTCTTCCTTTCTACTTCTACCTTTCCTTGGAAAGTCTTGGTTCATGAAAAGAACTTTCAAAAAATAAGTTCAGATTACCAAAAGTACATATTGTGCTCCCAGGTATCACGTTCAGTCCCTCAGTCATGTCCGACTCTTTGTGACCTCATGAACTGGAGCCCACTGGGCTCCTCTGTCCATGGAATTTTCCAGGTAAGAACACTGGAGTGGGTTGCCATTTCCTACTCCAGGGGATCTTCCCAATCCAGGAATGGAACCAGGAAGTCTCTTGTGTCTCCTGCACTGGCAGGAGGATTCTTTGCCACTAGCACCACCTGGGAAGCCCTGTACTGAGGAAAATCAGATTTGTATTTCCTAAGCAACAAGTACAGACACACCTCCCTATTGAATTTCTACTCTGTGTGTGTGTGTGTGTGTGGTGTGATGGGGTGAATTATGTCCTCCAAAAATTTGTATGTTCACGCCCTAATTTATAGGACCCCCTAAAGTACCGTAGTTGAAGAGAAGGTCTTTAGTGAGATAATTGAATTAAATGGGATCATTAAGCTAGGCCTTAATCCAACATGACTGATTATCTTTATCAGAAGAGGAAATTAGGACATAGACACAAAAAGAGGGAAAATTATGTAAGGACACAGAGAAAAAACACCCTTCTAAAAACAAGGATGTGTGTTAGTCACTCAGTCCTGTCTGACTCTTCATGACCCCATGGGGTCTAGTCCTCCAGGCTTCTCTGTCCATGAGATTTTCTAGGCAAGAATACTGGAGTGGGTTGCCATTTCCTTCTCCAGAGGATCTTACCAACTTAGGGACTGAATCTGGGTCTCCTGCACTGCAACCAGTTCCATTACTATCTGAGCCACCAGGGAAGCCCTACAACCAAGGACAGGTGCCTAGCAAATTTTTCTTCCCACAGAAGGAACTAACCCTGCCAACACTTTGATCTTAGACTTCTAGCCTCCAGAACTGTGAGAATATAAAATTTTGTTGCTAAGCCCCCTAGTCTGTGATACTTTATGTTAGCCATCTTGAAACAATGTAGTGAGTGTATGATATTTGTAATAGCAGTGTATGGAATCACTTAAGTTATTTTTTATGTGTCAGGTAATAGAAACACATCATATTATTCTCAGTCCCATATTTTCAAGAAATAGTTTGTTTACATTCCACAGCAAATGAGTCACAATTTTGAGCTGCTTCTTCATTTTTTTTTCTTTCCAAATACTGCTTTTTCAGAGGAGTGCTGAAGCTCATAAACAAGTATTTTGTTAACAGAAACTAATTTTTTTTTTGAGGCTAGTGAGCCAAATGTCTCTAGAGGCAGTGTGCCTGCCACCCTGTGAGACCATTAGACATTTTCTCCCCTGGATCTTAGTATTTCATCTATACAATAGAGGGCAATAGGGGTGCTCTCTAAAGCAATGTGTTATGGCTGTAAGAACATTGAACTTAGAGGAAAAGATTTTGAATCCAAGTCCTGACTCTGTCACTGGCTATGTGATGTCATGCCACTGCTTTACTGTCCCTGAGCTTTTATTTACTCCTGAAATCACAATAGAAAGAAAGTGAAGTCTCTCAGTCATGTCTGACTCTTTGCGACCCCATGGACTATAGCCTACCAGGCTCCTCCCTCCATGGGATTCTCCAGGCAAGAGTACTGGAGTGGGTTGCCATAATAAATCACAATAAAACATGGTAAGATAATTCATGTGAAAATACCAGGTATATTGAAGAGTCCAAAGAAAAGTTTGCTTTATAATCATTTTAGCTCTGAAATGATAGTCATGTAGTCATTTTGATTTGATCAGAAAACATCTCAAAAGACACTTTGAAGTAACTACTGAAGGACAATTAAGAGCCCATTTATGTAGGAAAAAAATCACTTCAGTAACCCTGCATTTTTATTCTTACCAAGAAATTTTAAAAGGCAAGAACAATGTCTTCTGGACATCATCATGGCATGCCAGAACCTGATGTCGATTGGTGTTAAAATCATTCATCATCTCCTCTAATATCCCTCTTGCTGGCTGGGATATCTTGGATAGATCAGAAGTGATTTTACTAGAAAAAAGTAGTTCCTAATTCTTGGCCAATAACAATCCACTCTTAAGAAGGAGTTTAAAGTGCTGCTTTGGTTGATTGTAATGTAAACTCAAAAATTCTCCCCAAATGTTCTGCTACTAGAGATAAAGGCAGATGCCTTTGATTTCAGATGAGTCATATTGAAGGTACTACAGATTCTCAAAGAAATGGTAAGATCCAAATGGATTCTTAATACTCACAGCCAAACCTTTGGGACTGTCTGATAGAGACTAAAGGGTGTACCTGTGGAAACCAGGGTTCTCCAAAATAGACTGGTCCCTGGAGCAGAGATGGATATAGAGTTAGCAACTCAGAAGAAGTAAGAAGTAATAGAATAATCCACTTATTCACTCAACAAATACATTTAAAGCATCTGTTAGATACCCAACACTGTGCTCCTAAGAAGGAGAAAAGTTATTTAGCTCTACTGCCCTTCCTCAAATTCAAAATCTATTGATGACCCAGTGTGCAATCTGCTAGAAATAAAGACGAACATAATAAGGGTTCTTTCCTTCAGGAAGAGGCAAGTCACTTTTTACAAACATAAGGGTCAATAGAAAAGTAAATGTCAAGCTACTATTTTATTAATAGAGATCGATAACTCATGACAGAGTCTGTTAGGAGCCTACAGCTGAAGTGCAAAGCTAAGGTCAGATCTCCTGAGCTCCCAGTATCCATGAGATCTAAATCTTGGGTTTTTACCACCTTTGGCCTACAGAAAGGGGAAAAGTATCTTTGAAAGTTCCAGAGTTCATTTACTCAGTTCCAGAAAAGCAGAGAAAGAGAGGGTGAAAGTTAGACAGACACAGAAACACAGTGAAAGAGAATGGCAGAGAAATCTGAGAGGTCACTGAGGAAGCTAAAAGAGTTTTCGCTAATTTGACCAATCAGATTAATGACTTCTCCTTTATCTGAAAACTGAAGGAGAGAAACAGTGATCAAAAGGCAAATCAAGGCTTTTCCCTTTCTTAGGTGTTAGAGGAAAGAGAATGAGGGGCAGAGAAATGAATTAGAAAGCTATTGCAATTAGCCAGGTATGAAGGTCTCCAAAAAATATTCACACTGTAAATAATGAGGGTATATCTGTGAGAAATAACATGAGAAAAAGAAAAAAAAAAACACTATAAATATGAAGCTTCTGAACAGCAGCAGTAAAGCCTCAAAAAGACGTCATGATTTTAACTCCCCGTCAACTGAGCCAATGACTAATCATCTATTCAACATTTTTAAGCATTACTATGTACATTCATTACAGCAGACATTGATTGACAGGTACAGACAGAATCCCTACATGCAGAAAACAAACAAAAAAAACTGTACACTTTCTACATCCATAAAAGCACAACTGAAATACAACATGGCAATTTCCATAAGGAATGCACATGCCAGGAACCAGCAAATGAAGAAGGAACAACTTGTTTTAATCTAGGATGTGAAGGAAGTCTCCACAAAGAGGGAGCATGTGAGCTGAGTCTTTGAAGCAAGAGAAGGAGCTACCTGAGCAAGTGATTAAGCTAAGGTAGAGACACTGACTTAGCCAAAGGAGAGAAAGCGTGGCAGATCCTACTGTATCCTGAGAACCATTTATTTATGTCTACTGAGTTCCTACTGTAGTTTAAGATGCAAGAGTGTGTAACAGAGAAAACTCTCCAATGTTAGGAAGATTTCATTGTGGTTATGGAAGAGGACACTTACTCCGTGGAAGGAAAATTATGACCAACCTAGATAGCATATTGAAAAGCAGAGACATTACTTTGCCAACAAAGGTCCTTCTAGTCAAGGCTATGGTTTTTCCAGTGGTCATGTATGGATGTGAAAGCTGGACTGTGAAGAAAGCTGAGCGCTGAAGAATTGATGCTTTTGAACTGTGGTGTTGGAGAAGACTCTTGAGAGTCCCTTGGACTGCAAGGAGATCCAACCAGTCCATTCTAAAGGAGATCAGCCCTGGGATTTCTTTGGGAGGAATGATGCTAAAGCTGAAACTCCAGTACTTTGGCCACCTCATGTGAAGAGTTGACTCATTGGAAAAGACTCTGATGCTGGGAGGGATTGGGGGGAGGAGGAGAAGGGGATGACAGAGGATGAGATGGCTGGATGGCATCACTGACTCGATGGACGTGAGTCTGAGTGAACTCCAGGAGTTGGTGATGGACAGGGAGGCCTGGCGTGCTGCAATTCATGGGGTCGCAAAGAGTCAGACTCGACTGAGTAACTGAACTGAACTGAACTGATAGTGTTAGCTGATGAAGACTTTCAGTGGGTTGAAGTCACAACATGAGACTCTTACAGAAGCTGTCTAGTTTCATCAGTCTGGAGGGCTGTGTGGCAGAGGCTCAGTCCTGGGTCTCTAGCTAGCTGCCTCTGTTCACACTGTAGCTCTGTCACCTACCTAGCCATGGAAACTTGGGAGATAGTGGCCATCACTGCACTCTGTACTTCATCTTCTCATTTATCTTATCTCATTTATTTGAGGAGAAGGCAATGGCACCCCACTCCAGTGTTCTTGCCTGGAAAATCCCATGAACAGAGAAGCCTGGTGGGCTGCCGTCTATGGGGTCACACAGAGTCGGACACAACTGAAGCAACTTAGCAGCAGCAGCATGGAAGAGGAGGAGCACAGACAACAAAGTAAAGTAAATGGTCATACAAGTAAATGATCAAGATATTTTTATTTTCTTCATCAATAAAATGAGCAGGTGGCATAGTTCCAGGAGGCAAGGGTCAGGGAAAGTACCCTTAGAGTATGACAGCTCAGAAAGATTCAGGCATGGAGTGGTGAGAGAAAGAACATTCCAGACAAACAGTAACAGGAGCAAATGCCCAGAGCTGAAATTAACCTGGAAGATTCAAGAAACAGTTGGCAGCCTCACAGGGCTGAAGCTTGTGAGTAGAGGGAAGCATAGAAGGAGAGATGATGAAAGAAATAGAAGTGGCCAGACCATGTAAGTCCTAGGGCAGTTTGATGTGGTGGGAGCCTAGAGAAGGTGGGAGAAGCTGGAGCAGGAACCAGCAGGGCAGCACAGCAAGGACCAGTGGTGACCGCTGTGGAGTTAGGACTTTCACCCCTTGCCCTAGTCTACTTGGGCTGTTGTAACCTAACAGAATAGACTGGGTGACTTAAGAGCAATGCAAGTGTTTTTTCACAGTTCTGGAGGCTGGAAAGTCTAAGATCAAGATGTCAGAGGATTCAGTGTTGGGCTAAGACCAGCTTCCTCACAGACGGCCGTCTTCTCACTGTGTCCTCACTGAGATCCTCAGGGATCTTCCTGGGGTCTCTTTTAGAAGGGCACTAATCTCGTTCGTGAGGGTTCTGTTGTCATGACACCATCACCTGCCAAAACTCCCCACCTCTAAACACGATCACCTTGGGGGTTAGAATTCCATATATGAATTTAAGGGGGACATAAGCATTCAGCCCATGGTACTCACTTTAATTGGAAACTAGTAAAGAGGGAGTTGGTGATGGACCGAGAAGCCTGGTGTGCTGCAGTATATAGGGTCGCAAAGAGTGGGACACGACTGAGCTACTGAACTGAACTGAACTGGAAGACGAATTAGATGGGGAGAAAGTTCTAACTTCAGTTTTGTTGATCAGTACTCTCACCCAAGTGCTTCCCAGATGGCACTAGTGGTAAAGAATTCGCCTGCCAGAGCAGGAGACATAAGAGACATCAGTTCAATCCCTGGGCTGGGAAGATCCCCTGGAGGAGGGCATGGTAACCCAGTCCAGTATTCTTGTCTGGAGAATCCCATGGACCGAGGAGCCTGACAGGCTAAATCCATGGGGGTGCAAAGAGTCAGACACAAGCGACTGAGCACACATGCCTGAATGCACTCTCACCAAAATACTATCCAGCCTTTCATCAAATTAAAAATCATCTATGAGAGATGTTCATAACAGACAAGATTTGGGATTAAGTATCAATAAACTGTCTATGTGAGCCTGGAATCCAAGCCCAACAATCATCCAGAAAGAGGCAAATTCACAGGTTTTCTTTTCCTCCTTTCACAAGCCCCTTGGACACAGAATGTCCTCTGTGAACCAGCCAGGAGAAAGAAATCTGGCTTTACAGTGCATGTAATCTGGAAAGCAAGGAAAGAAACATTTAAGCTGTTATTCAAACAAGTTTCATTCCAATTACTACTTTCCTCTATGTCAAAATCAATTATTCTCACTTTTGACACAGCCAATGTTTGCCAAGGTGATTCGGGGATCTGCCTCCATATTTTTTTCCTGATTTTTTTTAAGGGGGGTTGTTTTTGGTTGTGGCTTGTTCTATAATGTTGTTGTTGATTTTCCCACTGCAGTCAGCACCACAGAGTTGCTTTTACATGGCCATAAAATAAAATGAATGTACACAGGAAAGGGAGCCTTGCTCCAAGTCAAGTACTGGACAGCTCAGCTTAATATGCACTCAGTTTCACAAGCAGAGACCTGTTTATTCTCATGGCTTAAAGACGAAGTGACCATTCACTTTGTGGCCCTCCCCACTCCCCGATGCCAGCACTGGGTCCCTGCTAGGCAAGGATGACAATTCAGGTCATTTTTGCTTTGTGATTCTTGGAGAAATGCTAGTCCCCAGGCAACTTTGATGGTCTAAATGCAGCAGTACACTGAGTTAATCACACCACAGTGGGGTGTCTGTCGCCGCCTTCATGAAGCTATCAGCTGAGGCTGTTGAGTCTTCTTGACATAGAAAAAAGGGAAGTGAAAAGAGAAGGCTGAAGTATTTCCTAATCTGTGGGTTATTAGGTTCAGTTTGACCAATGTTCCTGCAGTCTAGTCGGATCCCTTTTTGTTCCATGGTTTTCAATTGCTTTGCATTGGTTTTTGCCTTGTCTTCTAAAAGTCAGGTATGAATTTCAAAATAATGGTCAACCTGCATGTTTTCAATGATCAAATTTTTGAAAAATTAATTTAACTGTAGTTTCAGGTGAAAGTGAATAAAAGTGAAAGTCGCTCAGTTGTGTCCAGCTCTTTGTGACCCCACAGACTGTGGCCTGCCAGGCCCCTCTGTCCATGGGATTCTCTAGGTAAGATTACTGGAGTGGGTTGCCATTTCCTTCTCCAGAGGATCTTCCTGACCCAGGAATGGAACCCAAGTCTCCCACATCTCCCACATCCCACCCAATCTTCCCACAGGAAGATTCTCTACCATCTGAGCCACCAGGGAAACCCTATTAAATCATATATTCTTTCGTATCCACACCCTGATGGACCTGAAGAAATCAAATTTAAAATTCAGTGAGGTGGCAGTGGGGAAGATGTGGGACGGGTCAAGGAAACCTCTAGTTGTTTTTATGTTACAGTCAAATCGAATGAATTTCTGTCCTCTGTTTATTTCCTGCTTTTGATCATATTCAAGTCTTTGTTCATCGTATTCTCACACACTTGTCTTAGTTCTAGCTGCTATAACAAATTATCATAAACTGTCTTAAGCAACAAACATTTCTTTCTCACAGTTTTGTAGCTTGGGAAGTTTAAGATCAAGGTATCAGCAAATTCAATGTCTGATGAGAGCCTACTTCCTGGCTTGCAGCTCTGTGCACATGTGCTCAGTCGCCCAGTCATGTCTGACTCTTTGTGGCACTATGGACTGTAGCCTTCCAGGCTTCTCTGCCCATGGAAATTTCCAGGCAAGAATACTGGAGTGGGGCATCATTTCCTACTTTAGGGGATCTTCCTGACTCAGAGATTGAACCCTCATCTCTTGTGTCTCCTGCATTGACATGTGTATTCTTCACCTGGGCTTGAGGTTGGCTGTCTTCAATTAGGTCCGTGAGTCTTGACTTAATTATCTCCCTAGGCCCCATCTCCATTTGTCACATTGACAATTAGAGCTTTAATATGTGAATTTTGGAGGGTCATAAACATTCAGTTGAGAGCATTCTGTTCTTGGCCTCTCAAAATCTTTGTTCTTCTCAAGTGCAAAACAGACTCACTTCATCCTTCATTTCATGAGTTAAGTCTCCCAAAGTCTCAACTCATTCTAGCATCAACTCTAAAGTCTGAAATTCAAAGTCTCATCTAGATTCTAAGGATGTAAATCAGACATGGGTGAAACTCAAGGTATGATTAATCCTGAGGCAAAATTCTTCTCTAGCTGTAGACCCGTGCAAACAAACAAGTCATGTGCTTTCAAAATTCAATGATGGGCAAGCATAGGATAGACATTCTCATTTCAAAAAGGGAGAAATTGGATAAAAGGAAGCATGATGGGTCTCAAGGAAGTCCAAAACCTAGCAAGGCAAACTCCATGAGATATTAAGTCTTGAGAATCTTCTTTGGTTCAATGCTCTTCCTTTCAGACCCACTGGGGTGGAGGTTCTACATCTGCGGCTCTGCCAAGTATAGACCTCTCCTTCATGGTTCCACGTGACCCTGCCCAAAAGCTTTGGGTAGAGGTGGTCTAGCCTGTTGGAACCAAGATAATGCCCAACCTTTTGAAAATGAGAGGTAGTCCTGATGGTCATTGAATTGCCTTTGGGGGTCATTATCCTTTGTCCTGAAGAATAGCTCTGTTGTCTTTCCTGTCAGATTGGGAAAGTTCAGCAGCTTTCTTCCATTCCCTCCTGCCTCCATCCCCTTCTGTTTAACTTGACAGTATCCCTCTTGTGATAACTGATTAGGTGCCCAGTTCATACCCGCACTAGTGTCTTTATCAAATGGCTAGTGCACCCTATCCTTAGTGTTCTCATCCTAATATGCTTTCTCATTTTTTATGATATAGACAAGCTGGTAATTTTAAACTCTTTAAGTTCTGCTTCCTTTTTTGCTGAACAATTCCATCTTCAATACATTTCTTTTTTCAAATTTTTCTATTAGAAGTCATGTGCCCACACTAAGGAGCTTCAGTCATGTCTGATTCTTTGCAACCCTATGGGCTGTAGCCCACCATCCTCCTCTGTCCATGGAGTTCTCCAGGCAAGACCACTGGAGTCATTTGCTATGCCCTCCTCCAGGGGATCTTCCTGACTCAGGGATCAAACCCGGGTCTCCTGCAGCTCCTGCATTGCAGGCGAATTCTTTACCACTGAGCCACTGAGGAAACCCTATTAGAAGCCAATAGAAACCAAATCACTTCGTTGACATTTTGTTTAGAAAGCTCTTTAGTTAAATATCCAATTTTACCACTTGCTAGATTTATCTTTTACAATGCATTAGAAAACCAACCAGTTTAGCCAAGGTATTTTCCATTTTATAGCAAAGATCACTTTTTGTCCTCGTCCAATGATTGTTTATCAATTCCATCTGAGACTTCATCAGAATAGCCTTTACCCACCGTGTGTCTACCAATATTCTGTTCATAATAATTTATGCATTTTCTGAGTAAATAGAAACTTTCTCTACAGTTCTCTTTTCTTTCTGAATCCTCACCAGAATCACCTTTGTAGCAATCTTGGCTTTCTCTAGCATGCATCCCAAAACTCTTCCAGCCTTTACCTATTACCCAGATCCAAAGCTACTTCCACATTTTAATGCTTTTGTTGCAGCAGCAGCCCATTCTCCATATGAAATTACTATCTTAGGTTAAGCTACTATAACAAATACCATAGACTAGATGACTTAAAGAATGGGCATTTATTTCTCACAGTTCTGAAGGCTGGAAAGTCCAAGATCACGGTGCCAGCAGATTCAGTGTCTGATGAGAGATCTCTCCTTGCTTTTCAGATGGTCACTTCCTTTCTGAGTTCTCACATAGCTGAGAGAGATCATCTCTATGGTGTCTCCTTATAAGGGAACTGATTCCATTCATGAGGGCTCCACCCTCATGATCTAATTACTTCTTAAAGTTTTCACTTCTAAATATCATCACACTGGGGTTTAAGGCTTGATCATGTGAATTTGGAGGGAATACATACAGCCTGTAGCAGAAGAATTTAAAAGGGTTGCCTAATGTACACAGTTAAGATTTACTGTTCTCCAAAGAACTTTCTAGACACACACACACATATGCACCCCCCCAACACACACACACACACACACACATATATATATGTTGAGGTCAGGAGGAGAAGGGGGATGACAGAGGATGAAAACATTGGATGGCATCATCGACTCAATGTGAGTTTGAGTAAACTCCAGGAGACAGTGAAGGACTGGGAAGCCTAGATTGCTTCAGTCCATGGGGTCACAAAGAGTTGGGCATAACTGAACAACAAATAAATACATATACAGATGTATTTTTCTTTGTATTGATTTTAATTAAATGTCATCATTGATATTATACATTATTGTGGTTTTGGCAAACTTGGAGATTTATGGAAAGTTGAGTATTTATCCCACGTTGACATCAAGATTTTCACTCCATTTAATGTTATTTTCTAAAATTCTTTGCTCTCAGATTTGTTTGTACATCCATGAGTTGATTGTATTTGAAACATACACCAGAAATATCATTGCTATGCTCCACGTTTAATATTTTTTAATTCTTTTGGAAGAATATCTGAGACTCACAGTTAGTCAAGGAGGGAAGAAATGGAGATCTTTTTTTTTAACTGTTTTATACACAAAGAAAGTAAGTCATTTAGAGACAGAGTGATCTAGGATCTTTTTTTTTCAAAATCTTTTTGATATGGATCATTTTTAAACTTTATTAGATTTGTTACAATATTGTTTCTGCTCTGTATTTTGTTTTTTTGGTCATCAGTCATGTGGGATCTTAGTTCCCTAACCAGGAATCACACACACACACACACACACATCCTGCATTGAAAGGCGAAGTTTTAACCACTGGACCACTAGGGAAGTCCCTGATTTGGGGCCTTTGAAGCAGTGATGGTGAATGTCTTGCTTATTTCTCATCCCTCAATCTCATACACAGTATATAATAACTGCCTACCCACTGCTTAATGGATGATTAAATTTCAATCAACCAGTTAATTAATTGTAGAAGATATACTATTCCTTACTGTTAGCTGCCGGGGTCCATCCCGGGCTGATCCAGGGTATTCAAAGTAGAGACGGCGTAGGCGAGGATCAGGAAACAACTGCTTAATTAAACGTTAATTAAGGATATAAAGAGTAATAGAATGAGGATAGCTCAGTGAGGAAATTTAGTGGAGAAAAGAGGCTGAAATAATTCAGCCAGAAGGTGAGAGCAAGAACGACATGGGGAGACCAAGTTTCAGTGAACAAGGCCCACACTTTATTTTCCAAAGTAGTTTTTATACCTTAATTTGTGCATAGAGGATAATGGGGGAAGGGGTAGCATCATGCAAGGACAGCAGTTCCTGATCCTAATCGAAGCCAGGCTTTCAAACTTATCATATGCAAAAGTTTAGGTGATTTACATCATCTTCTGGCCAGGAGGCCTGTTAACATTTTAAGAAACTTATTTTTCTCTAAAGGTGATTGGTCAGGATCCACCCTCCAAAAGCATTAGATAAAATTGCATTCCTATAGGGCAAAGGTGTGGTGGGCTCAATCAAGAAAAGAATTAACTCAAGGGTCCAAGGTTACAAACATTGAGGCTACTACTTACATTTCTATACACCGGTTATATCAATCAATACACTGCCAAGGACACAGTAGGTAAGGGATATGGAGACTTAGCAGCAAACATTGGCCCAACAAGTGAAAAACCCTTCACCAATACAATTTCTAATCAATCTTTTAACTACTCAAAGGAATCTGTGTTTAGACAGTTTAGAACATCTCCTGCCTTTCACAGTTGGGAGGCTCTGAACAATCACATGTGGCCTGAAAAACCTATTCAGGCAGGCTAGAGGATTTCCAAAGGAGTTTGTAGGTTGAAACACTGTCACACCCAGGAATTATTAACTGGAGTTGTAAGCTAACTCTTTTTTCAGAGAGAGGTAGTGGGGGACAGCCCCCATAAAGTCGGAGGTGTAGGTGAAAGCACAAAGCAGAAAGTAGGCAGACTCTGGTTTGGGGGTAGATGCTTGAGAATTTCCAGGGGGACTCCTGAGGCTCGATCCTGCCTTTTCATATGCCAAGCCTCCTTCCTCATGACCTTTGCCACAGGCGGAGTTCCTCAGGCTGGCTCCTGGAAGTGATAGACTTCCAGTTGAGCTATTCCAGATACTGAAAGATTATGCTGTGAAGGTGCTGCACTCAATATGCAATATGCCGGCTCCCGGCAGTTAGCACTGCTCCTACATTTTTGGTCTCCAAAATCTCCAAATGTACAACCCTATGCTAAGTGCACATAGGCGCACAGGAACATCCAATAATGCGTTGTTTTTGTCACAAACAAACACTTCATGTGGCTTACCTGGTGGCTCAGTGGTAAAGAATCTGCCTGCCAATACAGGACATGCAGGAGACATGAGTTCAATTTCTGGGTTGAGAAGATCCTCTGGAGAAGGAGATGGCAACCCACTCCAGTATTCTTGCCTGGGAAATCCCATGGAAAGAGGAGCCTGGTGGGCTACAGTTCATAGGGTAACAAAGAGTCGAACATGACTTAGCAACTGAACAACAACAAACAAAAACAAAACATTCCATAAATATCTTCATTTAAAGATTTTGACAATTTTTTTTAAAGGATCAGAATCATTATCATTAGGAAAAGAAGACTTTTCCTTAAGGTTCTTAAAATTGTTGTATGGCTTTAAAGTGTTCATAAGATATCTATGGGAGGCAGGTGAAGGGTACACACGTTTTGGTGATGGCAGCCCTAGAAGTTCTTATTCTGATCTCTGCTTCCTTATCTGGGTTCTTATTGCTGTCAAGGCACCCAATCTGGACTAGTATGATGCCTACTAAGAGCAAGCTTCATGGTCTGGAAAATTTCTCTGCAAGCACCACCACTGGCTACATATGAGATACCCAGGGAGAAACCCAGAAGCTAAATGCAGTCTGGTCCCAAGTAAGAGACCAACCTCTACCCCCAGAGGTGTTTATTTTTCTTTTAATCAATTAGTGAGGCAACACAGACATACAGAAATGCCGAGAGCCCTCTCCCAAAGCGCCAGCGGAGTGAGCTTAGAGAAGCCAGGAGGATCCCCTGGTGAGTCCCGGCAAAGCTTGAGACAGCCCTGGGCTTTCTCAGCTCTGAGCTCAAAACAACAACTCACCCAAAGGCCTTCCCAGTGAACTCTGTCCCATTGATATTGGACATTACAAGAAAAGATAATAATCAGTCTTTCTGGCCCCTATGGTCTGTAAAGGATGGATATGCCTGTGAGCTGCTGTCTATTCAAGGGTGCAAGGTTGCAATAAATGGATTTAATGTTAGACTCACGGAATCAAAGGTAGAATAGAGTGAGCCATTTCTCTGTTCCCTTCCACTGATGGTTTTCTGCTGCTGCTAAGTCGCTTTAGTCATGTCTGACTCTGTGCGACCCCATAGACGGCAGCCCACCAGGCTCCCCTGTCCCTGGGATTCTCCAGGCAAGAACACTGGAGTGGGTTGCCGTTTCCTTCTCCAATGCATGAAAGTAAAAAGTGAAAGGGAAGTCGCTCAGTCATGTCCGACTCTTAGTGACCCCATGGACTCCAGCCTACCAGGCTCCTCCATCCATGGGATTTTCCAGGCAAGAGTACTGGAGTGGGGTGCCATTGCCTTCTCCAATGGATGGTTTTCTATCCACCATTAAAAGATTCCTGGGGATCTCACTCCTTTATAAGGCGTGACATTTCACTTCTTCAAAAATCTTAATTGCTATTCGTATCTGCTAAAATATAACACAAAGTCACCTCACATAGTCCATTGTTTTGCCCTGTGGAGGTAAAACAGATGGGAACTCAATCCTTAATTTCATATGATCTCTTCAAATATTTCAAGATAGGAGTTCTATATCCATAACCCAACTTCTTTCTTCAGTCCTCTCCAGCATGGTTCTCACCCTCACCAAAACTGCTCAGTGTTGCCAGTAATGAACTTTCAAATGATGAACAGATTTTAGTTCTTGTGCTGTTGAACCCCCTGGATGTATTTGAGAGGCATAATTACTCCCTCCTTGAAATATCTCTCTTGACACAATTTTCCATCCCCAGTTTTCCACCCACCATGGCACAGTCACCCCCCTTGCATTGGTCTTCCCTGTTTCAAATATCTGTTAAGTGTTCACATTCCTCTGGGTTCTAGCCTTAACTCTGCTTCCTTCTCAGTTTCTGAATTTGTCCTCCAGAAATGCATCCATGCCTCCACTCTAATCTAAACATTGATGATACCCAAACTTCATTCGGTCTTTGAGCATCACATGACCATATTCAGCATCATATAAAAACACTTCACAGGGGTCTCAAACTTGGTGCAAAACTGAAATAGCTGCTTTCCTGGCAAAAATGACTTCCTCCTGTTCTGTGTTCTTGCTCTCCTCCTCCTGGGTTTCCCAACATAATAATTGCTCTACCATCTAACTCCTCAATGACATGGTTAAAAAAAAGAAAACAAGAAGTTATACTGGCCTAAGTCATTTGTCCACAATTTTTCATCAAATAAGGAAGGAAAAGAGTTTAGATCCAAGGCTCCCATTTTAAATCAAATGGCTTTTCTTCTTACATTTAGTTTTGTACATTTCCTCAGGTAAATGTATGCAAATATAACTTTTCAGTGACTTTTGGAGAATACTTACTATTACGTGTTGAGACTAATTGCAGTAACAGATATGATATTTTCATTCCATTTAATATCATCTTCATATAAATATAGAGCTTTGATCCATACTATAATTTGTTGTGAAGTCTATTTCTGTCAAGGAAAGGTGAGGCAACAAGGCAAAGTTCACAGCTGAGGCCAGGCACACTTTGACAACAGTTAGCTTAAACAAGGAGAACTTTGACACTTGCAATAAGGGGAAACCTTTTCATGAATCGCTGCTTTATTGAACCTTGCCCAGCAGATGCAGTTTAAGTGGAAAGGGAATTTCTGCTGCTGTTTATAGGACTGTAGGGGTCAGATGTCAACCAGGGCCTTCTTAAAATGGACTGGAAGAACTTGCCTCTTCGATGTCAGTCTCCATATTTTCACTTATGACAACTATTTAGGAATTCAATAACTCTGCTAAGGAAGGCATGATGCCTTTTACAGCCTGAAAGCCTGAGGGGTTGCCATGGATTTGAACTTCAGAGTTTCCACAGCATTTCTAAATATTTGCAGAGAACCATTTCCTGCCTTGAGAATGACAAAAGTCTAACTTGGAGACCGAACATTTTAGTACCGGTCAATTATTTCAGAAGAGTTGTACTTTGTTGAAATCCACACTCAAATATGCTACAACAACATTTTGGGCTTGGCAAGCTTGCCCAATCTAGGAAGTTCAAAATAAAGGCTGAATACTTCGACTTTAGAGCTCTCAGCAATGTCGGATAGCACAGTGGGGCTGTTACATAGGAGGCCATTCTCTAGAAGCAAGTGGTGAAAATTGGGCATGAAATCCTCTATTCAGGAGAATACAACCTGGTATTATCCTAAAATGGACATGATTAGGTGAATGCATTCAGATAGAATAACATTTCCTCCCCAATCCAGCTCTTAACCTTCAACCGCCTCTCAAATGATTTCATTATTCAGATTTATGAAATTTAACTTATTTGCCATCTTTTGCTGCCAAAAGCATGCAAACTGTTGCTAAGATCTGCTAAACATTCCAAGAACGAATTGTCCAGTGTCTCGCTTTTGCTTGAAATATCAGACATTCACTCTGCAGAAAGGAAATAGTAGGTATCACTTGTAATTTTCCTGGGTCATATTCCAAATGAAGTTCTTTGTACATCTTATCTCTTAATTTTCATGAGTACTCTGAGAGGCAAAACATTTCTACAATAAGTATTATACTCTGTGAGAGTCTAAAAAAGGCTCAAGATAAAGATGTCATTAAATTTATTCTCTGCAGGAGAAATTTAAAGCTCAGAGTATTTAGATAACTCTCTCAAGGGCAAGCAGCTAAGGAGTAGCAGAAGGGTTGGGCATTTTATTTCAAGAGACCCAACTCCAAAGCTCATGCAGCATCTACTACACCATCAATAGGATTGTAATCATTAGCCAAATGACAAGGAATTTGAGAGCAGAGGGGCAGAGGCTGATCAAGGGAGAAGCAAGAAGCAGCTACCAGATGGAGAATGCCAAATCAGGAGAGAGAAAAGCCTCTTTTTCATACATACCCCAAAGCAAGTACTGTTGGCATTTTGGATGGGATAGTTCTTCATCGGGCAGAACTGCCCTCATATTGCTGGATGTTTCCTATCACACTCCTCATACACTTAATGCCAGTAATATCCCCTGTCAGTCACAAAGAAAACTACCCTCTGTATTTCCAAAGGTACCCTAAGTGAGAAGCGCTGCTGGCAGTTGAGAATATAGCTTAGAGGAAGGGGAAAGATAATCCTAATGATTACAGATGCCATTATTCTCATTTTACAGATGAGAAAACTCTAAGTTCAAGTTTATACTTTTGGAATGGAACCTGTCAGTGAACAACACGAAATCTTTCTCTGTTAACCCAATGATACCATTGTCTGAATCAGTTTGATGTTTCTCTTCTTGCCCAGACTATCATTTCTTTTACTTAAAGAGTTGCTTTGTAGACACACATGTAAATCATTCACTTTCTAGAATAGGATGTGAGTCTTCTACATTATTCAGATCATTATTCCCATGATAGGTGCTCAAATAATCAGCCAAAGTTGATTTTCTATTTAATTGACTAAAGACAAGATTCTAACAAAAGCAAAACAACCCTTGGTGCATTTCTGTTTGGGAGTTTGAACAGGAAAGACTTCATGAAGTAGGTGGTGATCTGATGAATATTAATTTTATATTCAACATTAAATTAAGATTACATTTAACGTTTTATTTGAGAGGGGATTGATAGATAGGAAAGGGCATTGTGATGGAGAACAAAGCAAAGTCTTTGACATTGGAAAGCACTCAAGACCTGATTGCACTTAGATGGACCAAAGGGTTATTTCCTAGTAGGAGAGTGCTTAAGGTTTCTGCAGAGTCCACGGGTCATGTGGAGCAATTGTGGACATACATTATCACCAGCTTGGCCTTGCCTTTTTCCATTTTTGCCCTCATACATGAGTGGCACAAAATGACCATGCCTCAGCAGCAAAGCTATGGTTTTTCCAGTAGTCATGTATAGATGTGAGACTTGGACCATAAAGAAGGCTGGGTGCCAGAGAATGAATGCGTTCATATCGTGGTGCTAGAGAAGACTCTTGAGGGGCCCTTGGACTGCAAAGAAATCAAATCAGTCAATCCTAAAAGAAATCAGCCCTGAATATTCATTGGAAGGACTGATGCTGAAGCTGAAGCTCTAATGCTTTGGCCACCTGATGTGAAGAGCTGACTCATTGGAAAAGACCCTGATGCTGGGAAAAATTGAAGCCAAGAGGAAAAGAAATGGCAGAGGATGAGATGGTTAGATAACATCACTGACTCATGGATATGAGTTTGAGCAAACTCCAGGAGATGGTGAAGGACAAGGAAGCTTGGCATGCTGCAGTCCATAGGGTCACAAAGAGATGACTGAATAACAACAGCTTCAAAGCCTCCATTATAGCACATGTTTTTAGTGAGCACTCAAGAAAGCATCAGTTCCCAGTAAATATATCACAAAGACACTAACTCAAAATGTAAAGCCTAAAATGTGAGCCAGATTAAATTAAGCTGTGTCCTCACAGCTTCTCTAGGGCATTTAGTGAGTGCTCAGTCACTAAGTCATAGTTGACCTTTGCAACTCCATGCAGTCCACTAGGCTTCTGTCCATGGGATTCTGCCAGCAAGAATACTGGAATGGGTTGTCATTCCCTTCTCCACGGGATCATTCCATCCCAGGGATCAAACCCATGTCTCCCACACTGCAAGCAGATTCTTTACCACTGAGCTAGCTGGGAAGCCCATAGGACATTTAGTATAAACTGCAAACCATATTAGCTGTCTTCCAAGTTTAACCTGGTCCTGAATTATCACCTAAGCTCTGAGCCAAGACCCCTCCCTGCATCCCTTCTCCAACAAAGTCCTTTTTTTTCATTCCCTTCTTGACTGACTGGCCTATATTCACCATCAGTCTTCTCTGCCCTGCTTTTGCCCAGCTATGTATGGCAACTCCCAGTTTCCTCTGCCTTCTGACTTTCTATTTGGTACAGCCATTGTGGGTGACCAAGAAGAAAATCCGAGGATATGTGGAGAGAGTGGTGGGAGCATTTATTCCTTCCTGCCCCTTCCCTGACTTGCTCATGTGTCTAGCAGTGGTTGCATCCCTCCTGGATCATGGGTCCCATGAGCATTTCTTCCTCTAGAACTTGCTCACACTGGCTCTTTAACACTGCTTCCTCCCCTGGCTCCTTCGGCTAGAAGGGTAATAATGGCTATCCACCATTCCCAGTCTCTGTATGCCTTAAGTTCCTTGCCGGTTCCCTTAATTCACCTAACACCTGGGTAAATGGCTCCCCCTTTGTTAAAGTGTCCAAAGTTGAACCATCTGAGGAAAATTCACTTTTCTGTAAGAACTCTAACCAGTGTGTCCTCCCTCCTTTGCTATTGATCAGGCCCATCTGAAATCAGCAAGTTCCTCTTAATTCCTGGCATCTTCACAAAATATTCATACCATCTTGCCTAGAAACCTAGCTGACTCTTTCCAAGTTCACTTTAACTACAAACTTTTCAAATGGCTTTCCAAGTGGCTCAGAAGGTAAAGAATCTGTCTGCAATGCTGGACCCAGGTTCAACCCCTGGGTCGGGAAGGTCCCCTGGAGGAGGAAATGGCATCCTCTCCAGTATTCTTGCCTGGAGAACTCCATGGACAGAGGAGCCTGATATGTTACAGTCCATGGGGACCCAATGCATCAGACATGACTTAGTGACTTTCACTTTTCAAGTGGAGGATATTTTATCTCACATTTCACATGGCTTAGAATCAGGAATAACTCGTTACAACTGCCAAGCCATTATCTATCTACATACACACCAGAACAAAGGAACCTCTAAGCTCTAAAGAGTCATGCACCTTATTTTATCACCATCCTTACCAATTTGTTGTTGTCATCTACTGGTCTCCAAGTTACTTCTTGTCATTTATTTAAGCCTTTAGCTGCTAGGGCTTCCTTGCTGGTAAAGACTCTGCCTGCAATGCAGGAGACCCAGGTTTGATCTCTAGGTCGTGAAGATCCCCTGGAGAAGGGACTGCCTATCCACTCAAGTATTCTTGCTTAGAAAATCCCATGGACAGAGGAGCCTGGCAGGCTACAGTCGATGAGGTTGCAAAGAGTCGGACATGACTGAGCAACTAACACACTTAGCTGCTAATTAAATCTTCTTCCTGTGAAATGAAGATATCTCCTGACATATTAATACACAAGAAATGTCACATCCATCAGAGATTTCTGGCCTCCAAATGTAAATGAGAGCTCTCCAAACTGGGATCCAGGGATGCTGCCACCCCCCATGGTGATTGCTGAGGAGCTGGGGAAATGCAAGAAGCAAGGCGAACAAGGAAACAGGATTGATCCCAGATAGCTGAGGAGCCTATGCAAGGAATGCACTCAGTGAGCCTGGAGGCTTGCATCTTCCCACACACAGAATGCTGAATTCCTTAACTTGATACCAGACCTTTGATGCTCAGACTGCCTGCTCCCTTTGTTGCAAACTTGTATTTAGCCTGACTTAGCCTCCTGCCTCTTTGGAGCAGTTATCTCAGAGCCACTGGAATGCTGTCTCCTGGACTCAGAGTCCTTAGCATTCCCACCAAATAAAATAACTCTCTACTTTCAGGTTGTGACTACAGTTTTTAGTCGGCATTTCCCAGCTTTACTCTTGTCATCCTTTTAAATAACCTTAGCATCATTCTCTCATCCAACAAACATTCACCGAGCACCTACTGACACCTGCGTTCTGGCTGTCAGGGATACAGTGGTGAGTAAGACAGGAAAAAAGCTTCTTTCGGATGTGTTAGTGTGAGTATGGAAGAGGGAGTCTACATGGATTAATTATTCAAATATGAATCTAGCCAGTATCACAGATGACTATGTGAACAGGATCCCTAAAATTGCGTAATACAATGGTCCTATAAACCTCTCCTTCCCTCACTTTTCTAATCTCCAGTGGCATTTTTTTTTTGGTCCCACTTGACTTTACTTCCTACATTTTCATCACTAGAATCTGCACTGCTTTTAAGATCGCAAATTTAAATATAGAATTCTTTGATTCCCATCTTCTATTTTGAGCATCACTTGATCCAGTGACCCTCTGATAAGTTGCTCAACTTCACTAGACCTTGAATCTATTGATCTCAGAATTTTCTCACTATCCCTTAACTTTTTCCTTTCTTCAGGGTTAGGATAGACATCCATAGGAGAATGCAATGGCATTGCTAATGCACCAGATCTTGAGTTGGATGGTGAACTAATGGATATTCACTTAATTATTACATTTCATAATTATGCACATGTATGCATTTATATGTATTTCATATACTTTTCATATATATCCTATCATTTTCCTTATTTTTATACTGCCAGTGTTCTCAGACTGAAAATCAGGAAATACTAACTCTTTAAAGTAGGTCTTTTCTATCCCAGACAGCTCACCATCCTCTAAAACTTGAATATTATAAAGATGAATTTTTTTATCATCTATTATCATTAGTTTTTTTCAAATTCCATGCCACTGAATGTTAAGCCTGGCATGCTGCCATCCATGGGGTCACAAAAAGTCAGACACGACTGAGCAACTGAACTGATCTCTCAGTAGTTAGTACATGACTATTCTACGCCTCTGTGTCCTCATCTAAAAACCAAAGAGCTGATATCATATACCTTGGGGCTTTTGTGAAGATTGTTGCTATTGTTGTTTTATTTAGTCGCTCAGTTGTGTCTGACTCTTTGTGACTCCACAGACTGTAGTGTGCCAGGCCCCTCTGTCTATGGGGATTTCCAGCCAAAACTACTGGAGTGGATTGCCATTTCCTTCTTCAAGGAATCTTCCCAACTCAGGGATTGAACCCTTGCCTCCTCCAAGTCTTCTCCATTGCAGGCAGATCCTTTACCACTGAGCCACTGGGAGATTAAATCAAGTAATCTAAGGGAAGCATTTAGCAGTGTCTGGCATAGATACACATTCAAAATATTATCTTATCAAATATAAATAATGATATTCTTATACCAAAATTAATTCAGAGAAAGCATAGCATGGGATTGTCATGTACAGTGTGGACAAGGCAGAGCTTTTTCTTAGTGTGTCCCTTGTGTGAGAAGGAGTACCAGCGTACATAGTCGAGGGATTGATATTTCAGGTAAATTACCCAAAAGGCATTAACAGGATTTTGTTGCATGACCTTGAACTTTGACAAAGAATGTCCAAAATACAAGGAGAGAAAGCACCAGAAGGAAATAATTTTGTGATCATAATTAAAATTTAAACAGAAATAAATTATATGTCATTAATGAAGTTCTTTCTCTGCCTCCAAAAACCTGGGCATTAGCTTCATCTCACTGTGTCTTTACTTCCAAGTCTATACAACAGCTTAAAAAAATAGGCTCTGCAATCAAAGTTCCAAAGATTCTGTCTGGGATCCACTGCTAACCAACTGTATGACTTGATTTAGTAAGTCTCTGTTTTGTTTTTTTAATAAAACAAGCATAGCAACACATAGAGTGGCAGAGAAGATTACATGACATGATGTTTATAAAAGGCTTTGCCCAATAACAGACATTCAAGTACTCAATAAATGTTTTGGCTGTCACCATTTTTTTTTTTACATCCATCATGGCAGCGATTTGAAACCTGGGGGCCACTTCTAAACTGTCTTTATAACTCTAGGTTACAACTTATCCAATGCAGAGTGCATTTGTTGACTTGCATTCTTGTTGATCACAGAGGACTCTATTAAGTCTCTAGTGTTCATGTGAACCTTATTAAGAAAACCCTTTGGAGTTCACTGGTGCTGTGCTCTTAGTAAAACATGGCTTCCTTGGTAGTAAGAGGGGAAAAGTCTATATTTTTAAAGGTTTCATGGACTGCCAAGAACTGTTATAAAACAATATTTTGATGAGTTATACAGTAAATGAATCAGAAACATATGAGCTTAATTTCCCTGAAAATACATGTGGCTTTAAAAATGAAAGGAAAAGGATCTTGGCACACTTTGGCATGCCAAACCCAAAATGTTAGAAAAATATTTTAAGATATTAAGATGCACAAATCCTAAATGCAGCTCAATTGGCTCATCCTTCAACGGCCTTGTCCCAGTGTACCTGTTGAGTCTGATCTGCCATAGTTATAGCCAGAAGAGGAAAAAAAAAAGAAGGAAAAATAAAAAAGCATACTGGTATAAGACAGAGAGCCAGAAGTTCCAAATCTAGGCCTGGCTCTACCACTGGCTAGCTGTGGGACTCTAGATTAATCACTTAGCCTTCCTAGACTTTGGCTCAGGAGAACAGTCCATGGTCCGCAGACCTCACAGAATTGTTGGGAGCTGTTTAAATGGGATTTCAGGAAACAGTGTTAAATCCAGGATAATAGGGACCAGACCAAAACGTTAAATAGTGTCCTCAGGATGGGACAAGTGTCCAGAGAGGCCCAGGTCTATGCATCAGAGTAAAACAGGCTTGCATAAGATGAGCACATGGCCAGTTGCAGAGAAATCTTCAGCAAATGTAAGCCAGGATTCTGTGGGGCCTTATCTGAACTATCCTGGCTCACCTGTATCATCGTTCCATCAAATCTCCTGCCATCTACCACACCTGCAGAGTAAAACCCACCATCCAGGTGACTAGACATCTCAGATGGACAGTCTCCAAAAGCAACTGGACCCTCTTTTCAACTCTCCTATTTCCCTGCTCTTTTCTGTCATGCTAACTCCAAACTCATCAATGAATTCATACCCTTCTACTAAAATCACTATCTTTTTATTTGCAGTTAATTGGAGGCCAAAAAACATTAGCTAACAAACATATTCTCATCCTTTACTTATGCCTATTTTTGCCTATGAAAAAAAAAAGAAAAAAGTGAAAGGGCTCCCCAGGTGGCTCAGATGGTAAAGAATCTGCCTGCAATGCAAGAGACCTGGGTTTGATCCCTGGGTCATGAAGATCCCCTGGAGAAGGGAATGGTTACCCCCTCTAGTATTCTTTCCTGGAGAATTCCATGGATAGAGGAGCCTGGGAGGCTGCAGTCCATGGGGTCACAGAGAGTCAGACATGACTGAGCAAACCTATATTTAGTTACCTATTGCGGTGTAACAAATTACTCCAAAATTAAGTAACATAAAAAAAAAACGTGTGTTATATCATGGCGTTTCAGAGTGTCAGGAATCCATGAATCTGTCTTAGCTGGGTGGTACTAGCTCAGTGTCTGTCCGGATGTTTCAGCCAAGCTGTCAGCTGGGACTGCAGTCAGGTGCCTTGTGTGGCGAGTCGGGGATCCACTTGCATCTCCTCACAGCATGGTTGTAAGTCTCAGCACTTGGGTCAGTGTTCATGTTCCTCACTCAGTTGTGTCTGACTCTTTGCAACCCTATGGACTGTAGCTCACCAGGCTCCTCTGTCCATGGGATTCTCCATGCAGTAATACTGGAGTGGCTTGCCATTTCATTCTCCAACTTGGGCAGAAGCCTCTGTTTTTTGCTGCACTGGTTTCTCAAGTGCTCTCAGCACATGGCATCTGGCTTTCCTCAAAACAAGTAATCAGAGAGAGAGGGCAACCTAAGACAGAAAAGACAGAAGCCATTGTCTTGTAAAAACTCATCACAGAAGTGGCATACTATCACTGCCTCCATATGCCGCCCCGCTCAACCTTGGTGTAACACGGAGGGGGACAGTGCTGGGGTGACATATAGGAGGTGTGGATCACTGCGTGTGGCGTCCACACCATCAGGCAAGTTTTCTAGAGAGCATTTTGTGCTATGTTAACAGTTAAAAGTGGAGAAGGCAATGGCACCCCACTCCAGTACTCTTGCCTCGGAAATCCCATGGATGGAGGAGCCTGGTAGGCTGCAGTCGATGGGATCGCTACCAGTCGGACACAACTGAGCGACTTCACTTTCACTTTTCACTTCCATGCATTGGAGGAGGAAATAGCAACCCACTCCAGTGTTCTTGCCTGGAGAATCCCAGGGACAGGGGTGCCTGGTGGGCTGCCGTCTATGGGGTCGCACAGAGTCGGGTACGACTGAAGTGACTTAGCAGCAGCAGCAGCAGCAACAGTTAAAAGAGGAAGACATTTTGGTTCAGCAAACTCATTTCTAGAATTAATTCCTATGATGCTTGTCACAGAAGTGATAAAGTGTACAAAGATGCTTCTTGTGGCTAAATGCTTATCAATGTGGGATTAATTAAATAAATAGTATTGTACACATATATCCAATATTATGCAGCCACTAAAATTATGCTTTTGGAAACATTATTTCCATAACTCAGTTTTTATATAAAATTTTTAGTGTTGTCCCATTGGATAATGTAGTATAAACCCATGTGTGTAGACACATACATACATCTATATACAGATATAGATATTAAATAAAATATTAGCAGTAGTAAGTGGAGAATGATGAGATAGTGTTATTATTATTGTCTATAATTTGTTTTTAATTATTATAATATATAATACATCTATTTGATATTGTAAAGCCATATAGGTTTGGGGGTTTTGTATCTCACCTTGGTAAATGATTCAGTATCCATGAGCCTCTTTTGGCCCCAAGTTCAATGCCCAGAGAAAGAAGCTCCCAATGCCCTCTTTCTGAGTGTAGCTCTTTGGATCATAACCAGTTGGTGGGGGAGAAAATGTTTGTAGTGTAAACAGAAGGAAACTTAAGTCTTAAATTGATTGAACAATTTGACCAAAGTCAAGCTATTAGTAAGAAATTTCATCAAGATTCATATCCTGATTTATTTTATTCTAGAACTCACTTTAAAATGACCCAGTATTTATTTTTGTGTATGGTGTTAGAAAGTGGTCCAGTTTCATTCTTTTACAAGTGGTTGACCAGATTTCCCAGCACCACTTGTTAAAGAGATTGTCTTTAATCCATTGTATATTCTTGCCTCCTTTGTCAAAGATAAGGTGTCCATATGTGCGTGGATTTATCTCTGGGCTTTCTATTTTATTCCATTGATCAATATTTCTGTCTTTGTGCCAGTACCATACTGTCTTGATAACTGTGGCTTTGTAGTAGAGCCTGAAGTCAGGTAG
The DNA here is from genome assembly GCF_032452875.1 of Bos javanicus. Classification (NCBI taxonomy): domain Eukaryota; kingdom Metazoa; phylum Chordata; class Mammalia; order Artiodactyla; family Bovidae; genus Bos; species Bos javanicus. The sequence goes on from NC_083873.1 coordinate 108,508,742, forward strand.
GTTGATTCCTCCAGTTCCATTCTTCTTTCTCAAGATCGCTTTGGCTATTCGAGGTTTTTTGTATTTCCATACAAATTGTGAAATTATTTGTTCTAGCTCTGTGAAGAATACTGTTGGTAGCTTGATAGGGATTGCGTTGAATCTATAAATTGCTTTGGGTAGTATACTCATTTTCACTATTGATTCTTCCAATCCATGAACATGGTATATTTCTCCATCTATTAGTGTCCTCTTTGATTTCTTTCACCAGTGTTTTATAGTTTTCTACATATAGGTCTTTAGTTTCTTTAGGTAGATAAATTCCTAAGTATTTTATTCTTTCCGTTGCAATGGTGAATGGAATTGTTTCCTTAATTTCTCTTTCTGTTTTCTCATTATTAGTGTATAGGAATGCAAGGGATTTCTGTGTGTTGATTTTATATCCTGCAACTTTACTATAGTCATTGATTATTTCTAGTAATTTTCTGGTGGAGTCTTTAGGGTTTTCTATGTAGAGGATCATGTCATCTGCAAATAGTGAGAGTTTTACTTCTTCTTTTCCAATTTGGATTCCTTTTATTTCTTTTTCTGCTCTGATTGCTGTGGCCAAAACTTCCAAAACTATGTTGAATAGTAATGGTGAAAGTGGGCACCCTTGTCTTGTTCCTGACTTTAGAGGAAATGCTTTCAATTTTTCACCATTGAGGATAATGTTTGCTGTGGGTTTGTCATATATAGCTTTTATTATGTTGAGGTATGTTCCTTCTATTCCTGCTTTCTGGAGAGTTTTTTATCATAAATGGATGTTGAATTTTGTCAAAGGCTTTCTCTGCATCTATTGAGATAATCGTATGTTTTTATTTTTCAATTTGTTAATGTGGTGTATTACATTGATTGATTTGTGGATATTCAAGAATCCTTGCATCCCTGGGATAAAGCCCACTTGGTCATGGTGTATGATCTTTTTAATGTGTTGTTGGATTCTGGTTGCTAGAATTTTGTTAAGGATTTTTGCATCTATGTTCATCAGTGATATTGGCCTGTAGTTTTCTTTTTTTGTGGGATCTTTGTCAGGTTTTGGTATTAGGGTGATGGTGGCCTCATAGAATGAGTTTGGAAGTTTACCTTCCTCTGCAATTTTCTGGAAGAGTTTGAGCAGGATAGGTGTTAGCTCTTCTCTAAATTTTTGGTAGAATTCAGCTGTGAAGCCGTCTGGACCGGGGCTTTTGTTTGCTGGAAGATTTTTGATTACAGTTTCAATTTCCATGCTTGTGATGGGTCTGTTAAGATTTTCTATTTCTTCCTGGTCCAGTTTTGGAAAGTTGTACTTTTCTAAGAATTTGTCCATTTCTTCCACGTTGTCCATTTTATTGGCATATAATTGTTGATAGTAGTCTCTTATGATCCTTTGTATTTCTGTGTTGTCTGTTGTGATCTCTCCATTTTCGTTTCTAATTTTGTTGATTTGATTTTTCTCCCTTTGTTTCTTGATGAGTCTGGCTAATGGTTTGTCAATTTTATTTATCCTTTCAAAGAACCAGCTTTTGGTTTTGTTGATTTTTGCTATGGTCTCTTTTGTTTCTTTTGCATTTATTTCTGCTCTAATTTTTAAGATTTGTTTCCTTCTACTAACCCTGGGGTTCTTCATTTCTTCCTTTTCTAGTTGCTTTAGGTGTAGAGTTAGGTTATTTATTTGACTTTTTTCTTGTTTCTTGCGGTGTGCCTGTATTGCTATGAACTTTCCCCTTAGGACTGCTTTTACCGTGTCCCACAGGTTTTGGGTTGTTGTGTTTTCATTTTCATTCGTTTCTATGCAAATTTTGATTTCTTTTTTGATTTCTTCTGTGATTTGTTGGTTATTCAGCAGTGTGTTGTTCAGCCTCCATATGTTGGAATTTTTAATAGTTTTTCTCCTGTAATTGAGATCTAATCTTACTGCATTGTGGTCAGAAAAAATGCTTGGAATGATTTCTATTTTTTTGAATTTACCAAGGCTAGCTTTATGGCCCAGGATGTGATCTATCCTGGAGAAGGTTCCATGTGCGCTTGAGAAAAAGGTGAAATTCATTGTTTTGGGATGAAATGTCCTATAGATATCAATTAGGTCTAACTGGTCTATTGTATCGTTTAAAGTTTGTGTTTCCTTGTTAATTTTCTGTTTAGTTGATCTATCCATAGGTGTAAGTGGGGTATTAAAGTCTCCCACTATTATTGTGTTATTGTTAATTTCTCCTTTCATACTTGTTAGCATTTGTCTTACGTACTGTGGTGCTCCCGTGTTGGGTGCATATATATTTATAATTGTTATATCTTCTTCTTGGATTGATCCTTTGATCATTATGTAGTCACCTTCTTTGTCTCTTTTCACAGCCTTTGTTTTAAAGTCTATTTTATCTGATATGAGTATTGCTACTCCTGCTTTCTTTTGGTCCCTATTTGCATGGAAAATCTTTTTCCAGCCCTTCACTTTTAGTCTGTATGTGTCCCCTGTTTTGAGGTGGGTCTCTTGTAGACAACATATGTAGGGGTCTTGTTTTTGTATCCATTCAGCCAGTCTTTGTCTTTTGGTTGGGGCATTCAACCCATTTACGTTTAAGGTAATTACTGATAAGTATGATCCCGTTGCCATTTACTTTATTGTTTTGGGTTCGAGTTTATACACCGTTTTGTGTTTCCTGTCTAGAGAATATCCTTTAGTATTTGTTGGAGAGCTGGTTTGGTGGTGCAGAATTCTCTCAGCTTTTGCTTGTCTGAAAAGCTTTTGATTTCTCCTTCATACTTGAATGAGATCCTTGCTGGGTACAATAATCTGGGCTGTAGGTTATTTTCTTTCATCATTTTAAGTATGTCTTGCCATTCCCTCCTGGCTTGGGGCTGGTGCACTAGGACGGCCCAGGGGGATGGTATGGGGAGGGAGGAGGGAGGAGGGTTCGGGATGGGGAACACATGTATACCTGTGGCGGGTTCATTTTGATATTTGGCAAAACTAATACAAATATGTAAAGTTTAAAAATAAAAAATAAAAAAAGAAAAAAAATGATAAACACATATTATATTAAAATGTATATTAATGCAACATATGTAATAAAAATGACATTTATATACAAAAAAAAAATAAAATAAAATGACCCAGTATTGTTCTGAAAACAATTGCTCAAGTCTTGACTCTGCTACATCTCCTGTGGACATAGAGAGCAACATAAGTAATCTCTCAGAACTCCACTTTTATTCTCTGTGGAACTGAGCTGACAATGCCTAGTTTGCAAAATCATAGTGTTAGTTAGTCATGTCTGACTCTTTGCCATACCATAGATGCTAGCCCTCCAGGCTCCTCTGTCTTTGGAATTCTCCAGGCAAGAATACTGGAATGGGTAGTCATTCCCTTCTCAAGGGGATCTTCCCAGCCCAGGAACTGAACCTGAGTCTCCTGTATTGCAGGTAAATTCTTTACCATCTGAGCCACCAGGGAAGAAAAGACAATACTACCCAATAGCATGGCCCAGAATAGATGCTTAATAAATATTTTTTAGATGAATAGATGAATGAATGTAAGGATAACAAATGTTAGTTAAATGGAGTGTGTTTTGCCAAAATGCTAGTGCAATGAGTTTTCCAGTTATGAAACATCATTTAAGGAAATTATTCAGCATAAGATATGGACTGTGTACACTTTACTCACCACTAAGTGGCCCTTTTCCCTGCTCAGTTTGATCTTCCTTGACAATGTTCATTCCTTCTCAAACACATATCATAAACTCTTTAAAAAACTTCCTCTGCTTGACATAATAATGACATAATAATAACTATGTAAGGAGCTAAAACTAACTTCTAAAATTCTATTAGAAGTATTATAATGATTTAATAATTGAAATATAATACTAAACAATAAGGATGATTTAACATTGAGTCTAAGTATTATATTGACAAAATACCTAGAAAGATACCTAAACCTAAGCTAAAATACCTGGAAAAAACAGAAAAAAATGAAAGCAAAACTACAACCCAAACGCTGATATTTTTCATCAGCTGATTGAAATTGACACATATTAAGCAGATAACTAAGAATCAGAATTATCCTTGTTTTTATGCCAGTATCTGTCAATTACATGAAGGCAGCATAAATAAATGTAAGGTGGATCTTCACCAGCTCAAAAAATGACAAAATGTAATTTTTAATTCAATAATTGCCTCTAAAGTTTTATTTTTTAAAATAATGAAAATCTCTTTGAACAGGAACACGAAGCAAGAAACAAGAAAATGAATTAAAATTCCTTAGCATTTAAACTTCCCTCCATGAAAAATTTCCACAGTCCTGATAGGGATGAGCTAGAACTTTGCGGTGGAAACCGCTGCTGTGGGTTTATCTGCACCAACGATGGTTAAAATTCAGGACCTTTATGACCTGTTCAGTGGTAGGTTTACATTGAAACTGTTATAAATTATTACAGAGGTGAAGCCAAGCCAAACAGTCCAACATAAATATATCTGCAGACACACTGGCTACTATATATTCTAAACACTGTCGGTAAATGAATAAACAGAACTTTCTAAATCATTTAAGAAAATATATTTTTTCATAAATCAAAAATTTTTATTTTTTAGTTTGAGCCTCTCCGTTTAAAAAAAAAAAATTATTGTATCTAATTTTTGGAATCTGTAAATCCCCGACAGTTCCTTTCCTGTGATAATGGCCAGAACTTCACACTTTTCTGAGTGGTGTGTGAGCGTTTCTCAGTTTGGATACTTGACTAATCTCTACCTGTTGAAACTGTTCCACTGCATAACACAAATTAAATATTTAAGCCTCACGGTTTCTACGGACTGGCTCTGCATCTGTATAAAAGGACAAAAAAATAGTATGACAGTCTGATTTTCCTAGGGTTTTGGGGGAAGGAGCAAGACTTCTGGCTTGCCCATGGGGTGAATCAGAGCCAACCAGAGTAGACCAAATTTTGTGGTCTGGTTTTGTTTGCCCAGCCATATAACTCTGGGCTTTACGTCTGCACATTGTTGACCAAAACATTAATTGTGGCAAAATAGTTTGTGTCTGTCCCGAAGAGTAAAACCAGACTAACCCACAGGTAGTGACCATGAATTAGTTAAACAAGGGGAAAAAAGCCCCAAACCTCTGAAGCTGAAGTCATTGGGAGGTCTGGTGTGGAAGACAGTTTCAGTAGAAATGAGGCTTTGGGGGAGTGGGGGCTGCCTGTGAAAACAGTAGACATGGGAAGTCAAAGATTTTCTGGCTAATATTTCTCTTTGTGCTCCAGTGTATTAATCAGTATAATTGTCTTTCTCTGTCATGTGAATTTTCTTATCTGTTAAACAGAGCCAACTTGTGACAATCTGCAGTCCACTTTTCCTAAGAGGGATTTGCCTTTACTTTTCCCTTTAGTAACAGGGAGTATCTATAACATTTTGATATAATCAATGAATACCAGGTCTAGGGGAGAAAACTAAACCCCACATGCCAAACAAGATATCATAGGACATGAAAGATTCTTAAGGAGAATAAGGAAGGAGATCTTTTAAGACAAACACATCTGAGTTCAAGATGAAGGACTCCAGTGTAAGGAGGAAGATGAACGGTAATTTTCCCCCTTTCTATTTTAAGCATTACTCAGCATGTCCACTTTGTTGTTGTTGCTGTTTTATTGGCATATAGCTGATTTACAATGTTATGTTAGTTTCAGCTACACAGCAAAGTGAATCAGTTATATCCACTCTTTTTTAGATCCTTTCTCCATATGGGTCACTACAGAGTGTTGAGTAGAGTCCCCTGTGCTATACAGTAGGTCCTTATTGTTGTTGTTCAGGCTTTAAGCCATCTCCAACTCTTTGTCACCCAATGGACTGCAGCATACCAGGCTTCCCTGTCCTTCCCTATCTTTTGGAGTTTGCTGAAACTCATGGTCCTTATTAGCTACCTGTTTTATTTATGGCAGTGTGTATATGTCAGTCCCAATCTCCAAATGTATCCCTAGATCCTCTTAGCCCCTGGAAATCTTACATTTGTTTTCTACATCTGTAACTCTATTTTGTAGATAAATTCATTGTAGCCTTGTTTTAGATTCCACACATAAGTGATATCATGTGATATTTATATTTCTCTATTTGACTTATTCCATTCAATATAACCATCTCTAGGCCCATTCAAGTTGCTGCAAATGGCATCATGTTGTCCTTTTTTAGGGCTGAGTGATATTCCATTATATATATCAGATCGTCTTTATCCACCCTCTGTTGGACATTTAGGTTGCTTCTATGTCCTGGCAATTGTAAATAGTGCTACAGTGAACATCGGGTTGTATATATCTTTTTGAATTATGTTTTTTTTCCCCCAGATGTGGGATTGCTGGATCATATGCTAACTCTGTCTTTAGTTTTTTTAAGGACTCTCCATACTGTTCTCCACAGTGGTTGTACCAATCTACGTTCCTACCAACAGTGTAGGAGGGCTCCCTTACCTCCATACCCTGTCCAGCCTTTATTGTTTGTACACTTTCTAATCATAACCATTCTGACTGGTGTGAGATGAGAATGTCCACTTTGAAACTAGCCTGGGAACAGAAGATGCCCTAGGCGCACTGTCTTAATCCCATGTTATCTAGGTACAAATCAGGACATCACTGCACTTGTTTAAGTTTCTGTGAGCAAGAGAAGGTTTTGCTATAAAAAAGGAAACAAACAAACAAACAAACAAACAGTTCTATGCTTCTCTCTCAATTTGGCCCACCCTCTGCTTCCTCCACTGCGTCCCCAGGTCTGTTTTCTATGTCTGTTTCCATTGCTGCCTTGCTAATAGGTTCATCGGTACCATCTTTCTAGATTCAACGTGCATGTGTGTTAATATACAATATTTGTCTTTCTCTTTCCAACTTACTTTGTGTTCTTTTTTATAGCTCAGTAATATCCCATTGGGAATTTGCTATGTGACACAGGGAGCTCAACCCAGTGCTCTGTGACAACCTAGAGAGGTAGGATTGGGTGGGAGATGAGAGGAGGTTCAGGAGGGAGGGGACATATGTATACCTGTGGCTGATGCATGTTGATGTATGGCAGAAACCAACACAATACTGTAAAGCAATTATCCTCCAATTAAAAAAAAAAAGAATAAAGAATAAAAGCAGTTCTATCACCCCAACAGGTGAAAATATTTACTGGAACCCTTAGCAGTGGTGACATCTGCTAATGGTGGGTTATGAAGGGCTCTTGACTGATGGGAATAAATTCTCATATCTCTAAATGCCATCCACTGTAATGTGCCAAAGAGGCCTCGGGTTTGGGGTATTTTGTCTTTGTTTAGCAGAGAGTTTGTAAGTTATAGGGAAACAATTTTTCCCTGTGTTTACATTAGAAATTAATGTTTATCTCTTTACAAGCTAGTTTCATTAATTACCAGGGTCACTGTAATGAAGTACCGCAACCTGAGCCACTTACAACAACAAAATCTGTTCCACACCTCTCTTCTAGCTTCTGGTGATGACCAGCAATCCTTGGCATTAATACAGCCAAAGCACTCCAGTCTCTGCCTGTATCCTCACATGGCTGTCTTCTCTCTGTGTGGCTCTCTCCTCTTTTTATAAGAACACCAATCATCCTGAAGGCAGTTTACCCCCCTCCAAAGTGATCGCCTCTTAACTAATTATAGCTGTAATGACTACTTCCTTGTAAAATTACATTCTGTGGAACTAGGGCTGAGTACTTCAATGTACTTTTATTTTTATTTTTTTTGAAGGATAAAGATGCAATTCAACTTACTGCACTAACCTATTCGTATGTCATGCTTCCTTCAATCTATATAAAATACTTTAGCCTTCAATGCTGTAACCAGCAATTCTCATAGTGTGGCCTCACATTCTATAGGACTCTTTCAAAGGACCCATAAATAAAAACCATTTTCATAATAGTATTAAGAGTTACTTGTTTACCTTACTCTTATTTTTTCATGACTATACAGTGGAAAGTTCCAGATTCTTTCTGATATGTGATGTTGTCATCCATTATTCTGATAGCTAGTAGAATGTGCATTTGTATATTATCATGTCTTTCTAGAATCTTCTAATGTTGTAGTTTTAGAGAATGAATATATGTGCATTTTCAGAGATTAACTCCATATTTCTACTGCACTTTTATAAGTTTTCTTTTGGTATACTTGTTACAACCTCCAAAATTCAGTTTTGACCAAAAATCATTTGCTTGAAATTCTTAAGTTTCCCTAGAATTTACATAAAAACAGCAAGAAATAAATATACTTTACTGTTCTTACTCACACTTCTTTTTGGCTTATACAGAGAAATTAGAAGACTTTCTTTCTCAATCCACATCTGCACCATCCACGTCTACACATGCAAAAAAAAAAAAAAACGAAAAAACTGACATTTCAGAGAATTTTCTGACTCTTGCAAGAGAAGAATCTACAACAAAAATTCTGGAGAAAATGTAATATGAGGAGAATATGTAGAAAACTATAAATAAAAATATAAGATAGTGACAAAAAGCATTTTACTTGATTATGTCTTTTGCAACACAGCATTTGTTCTTTAGTAGTATTATCATGCCATTTAAATTGAGATGCTATTCTGACATTAAACCCAGAGTTTGACAAAAATAAATTGAATAGTTTAAATCAAGGGACAGTGAGCCTTTAGACCAATAAATGTTTGCTACAGCTTTTCAACCTAAAATGAAAAAGTCACTGAAACATCTTATAGGTCATGCATTACATTGGCTAAAGAGAGTCGCTCAGTAACGAAGAGCTTGTGGGTTGACATTACTGAGTTCCTGCTAATAAATAGTTTGCAAAAGAAATCATAGACTGCCACTCTCTAGTAATGCAGTAACTTGACAAGTCAAAGATGTAGCTGCAAACCTGAAGACTGAATTAATATTCCAGTTGAAGAATTGAACTTGTTATTTTTCACCATTGTACATTTGCAGGAAACTTTTCACAGTGCAGGGAGGAAAAAAAAGCCAGTTTTACTTAAGAATGACCTTTACAAAACACTAAAAGTTATTAGTTTTAATAAATCTCAGCTCTAGATTACAAACCATGTTTTAATATTTTGTGTGGTGAAATGAAAAGTATCCATAAATTGTTTCTGATACTTGTCTCTAAGACAAACATAGGTGCAATTTTTTGAATTGCAAGCTGAACTATTTTTTTCTTCTTCTTCATGAAACGTTATGTTTATTCAAACTTGGCTGTTTGACAAACATTGTCTTGAAGTTAATGAAATGAGGCCACCAGACTCCCCTGGACTGCAAGGAGATCAAACCAGCCAGTCCTAAAGGAAATCAACTCTGAATATTCACTGGAAGGACTGATGCTAAAGCTAAAGCTCCAATATTTTGGACTCCTAATGTGAAGAGCCTAACGTAAAGACCTTGATGCTGGGAAAGACAGAAGGCAGGAGGAGGAGGGGGAAACAGACAATGAGATGGTTAGATAGTATCACCGACTAAATAAACATGAATTTAAGAAAACTCCAGGAGATAGAGAAGGATAGAGGAGCTTGGTGTGCTGCAGTTTGTGGGGCCGCAAAGAGTTGGACCCAATGAGACATGACTGAGTGACTGAACAGCAAAAGTCAAGTAAAACATACAGCACTGTTTGTTTCTAATGATAAAATTCATGCTTGAGTGAAAATTAGACTTTTGGGAACCTTGTATCCTTCATCATGATACTGGCATCTTCTCAATCCTTAGACTTTTCTGATAAGACTAGTGGTGATATTAACAATTGCAAATCTTAGTGTTAATTTAGGGCTGAATAATTCAAAGACCTAATCTTTTTTTCAAAGGACCATTATGCAATGTTTCAAAATCATGCATGGGTATAATATATATTCAAAGATCAAGACAAATCAATGGATTTTAGTGTAATAGAAAACCAAACTTTATCCTTATGATTTCAGATTACACATTGCAACTGACCTTTTAGAAACTACCACTTGGCAATTTTATTGTGTGTCCAAGAAGAATATCCACAATGATTTGAAACGCTGACTACAATGTTCTCATTTTTCAACTATATACCAGTGTGAGGTTGAATTTTCTACATATATTTCAACCAAAATAATGTGTTACAGTGGATGAAAGAAGAATCAAATAGAAGAGAAGCTACCTTTTATCAAGTCACACATTAAAATGGTCTGCAAAAATGCAAAACAATGACAGCCTTCTCTGTCATAAATAGTCTTTGTTTTCAAATATAGAGACTTTCATAAAAAGCATACATGTTAGTATTTCACAATTTATCATTATTTTTAAATGAATTAATAAGTATTTTATTTTAATGTATATATAGTAAATACAGGCAATTAACGTAAGTAATATCTCTTTGCCCTCAGTATTTGCAATTCTTAAAGAAATCCTGAGATCAAAAAATTTGATCACTATTGATTTAGGCAACCATTGATAATCTTTCTTTGCTCTTGGAATCCAGCCTGCTTTAATTGCTTCCTATTTTTATTTCTAAAGCATAACTCTAAGCTCCTGCCAGTCTATTCCATTTGTGGGAGAATCACTCTCTTCCTTTCCAAAATGCTTGATTAGTGGGAAAGCGGAGATGAGGAAAGGAAAGAGATGTGAAAAGAGGAGAGGGGAGGAGAAGGAAGAGAGATGATTGTCCTCCCCTTCCTTGCTGTTGTTCTTCAGCCTTACTTTTTGTGACTCCATGGGCTGCTGCACACCAGGCCTCCCTGTCCTTCACTATCTCCCAGAGTCTGCTCAAATTTATATCCATTGAGTTTGTGATGCTATCCAACCGTCTTATCCTCCATCCATCGCTCCCTTCTCCTTTTATCTTCAATCTTTCCCAGAATCAGGGTCTTTTCCAATGAGTTGTCTCTTCATATCAAGTGCCCAAAGTATTGGAGCTTCAGCTTCAGCATCAGTCCTTCCAATGACTATTCAGGGTTGATTTCCTTTAGGATTGACTGGTTTGATCTCCTTGCAATCCACAGAACTCTCAAGAGTCTTCTCCAACACTACAATTCAAAGGAATTAGTTCTTTGGTGCTCAGCTTTCTTTATGGTCCAACTCTCACATCCATATATGACTAATGTGAAAACCATAGTTTTGACTATACAGACCTTTGTCACCAATGTGATGTCTCTGTTTTTTTTTTTTTAACATCAAAATTTTATTTTTTAATATAAATTTATTTATTTTAATTGGAGGTTAATTACTTTACAATATTGGTTTTGCCATACAGGAGGGGGACCACGTGTATACCTGTGGCGGATGTCTCTGCTTTTTAATACTATCATAGCTTTCCATCTTTTTTCCTTTCCTCCCCTTGCTTCTCCTCTGCAATTTGGAAAAAAAAAATGATTAATACCTAGGGAAGCAAGGAGCTTCCAGAACTCAGACCCAGCACTGAAGCAACATCTGTTCTCACCTATTGATACTGTGCTCTACTTTCTGTTAAGTAATTTTAATCATTCTGGTACATATGATTGTTGGGTGGATAAGTAATACAGCATATTTAAGGGTCTAGCACACTGCCTTGTGCATAAATATGATCAGATATTATTATGACTATGATTTCCTAACCCTAGTCCTCACCTGTATTTCTTGACCTGTCTCAAGTGATGGCTATATTTTGTCGTATCTTTTCAAAGTAAAGTATCATCAGTCTTGAATTATGCAATGAGGGCAGAAAACAACCCCAGAATATTCCAAAACAATGTTTTCTTTGGGATGCAACACAACACTTTTCAAAGGAGCCTGAACAAAGTGTTCAGAGCACATGCATACCTTCCAAGCATTGGCTTTGCGTGCCCTTTGCCAGTTGCAAAAGGAAAAAGAGCGAATTTGCAAAAATACCCCCGAGAGACTTCTTGGTATTTGAGCCCGGCTCAAGGTAGAAAATATGAAAAGCCCTGTGTGAAAACCTGTCTTTGGTTAAAGACCTCTGGCCAGCAAAGACTGACCCCAGTACTCTTCATAAAGCAAACAAGCCTCTGAAAACCTGGCCACTCACTCCCGAAGCAACTCAAATTCCAACACTGGGAATTTGCTTATTACTAATACAATTTCCTTCATGAGGAGATGTTGGACACAGAGAATATCCCAACTAGGGCATTTCAGATCCCCAATCCTTCCTATTTTACTTAAGCTGTAGGTGTATTTACACAGAAGTCTGGGCAGCATTAAACCACAGCTCGTCAGAGAGGTCCTGGAAGCTCAGGACTAACTCATCCTTCCCCACTTGAAAGGCATCTCTTGGTCCAAGAATTAGCCAAAGGAGTTTCCGGTTCATTTGGAATCCAGGTCTCTAGTACAACATGGCTTTTTGTTTTTTTTTTTTTTCCCTACCTGTTCAACCAACAAGCAGGCTAAGACATTAAGTATTTTTCCATGGCTCTCCACAAATGTAAAATGCTGCCTCTGCTCACATATAAATGAGGCCTTACAGTTTACAAAGTACTCTCTTCCCTGTTTCCTCATTCATCTTCACAGAAGCCCTGAAAGTGAGGTAGACGGAGATGCCAGTTGTTGTGGGGAAAATAAAAACAATCATATTCAGAGTCAGAAGAACTGAGTGCTATAAACTAGCTGTGAGATTGTATACAAGTTACAATTTTTATCATCTGAGAGACAAGGATTCTAAAATGATAGAGACTCCGACAAGACAGAGTTCTAGTTATCTCTTATATAGCACAATCCAGAAGCAAGCCTTTTCATACTGTTTTTGCTTGAGGGTAGGGAGAGATGGCGGGTGACAGAGGCTGAGATGGTTGGATGGCATTACAACTCAGGGAGATAGTGAAGGACAGGGAAGCCTAGCATGCTGCAGTCCATGGGGATGCAAAGAGTCAGACACGACTGAGTGACTGAACAACAAGAAACCAGCACCCCAAGGAGGATACGGTTATGCCTTACTTTTTATTGATCCACCATTCTCATCCTGTGTCTTCTACTTCGTGACTTCAGATAGCTGCTGGGGTCTCATCCATCCCGTCCACTTTGCAGCCATCAGAGAGGGAGAGATAATAAAGAAGAAAGCAAGCAGGCTACTTAGGAAAGCTGTACTCAGCCATAACAAGGAATGAATTTGAGTCAGTTAACTGAGGTGGATGAACCTAGAGCCTGTTATACAGAGTGAGGTAAGTCAGAAAAATATATATATTGCATATTAACACATATATGGAATCTAGAAAAATGATACTTATGAACCTATTTGCAGAGAAGGAATAGAGACACAGATGTAGAGAACAAACTTGTGGACACGCTGGGGGAAGGAGAAGGCTGGATGAGTCGAGGCAGTAACATTGAATCTTATATATTGCAGTGTGTATACTGAATGCTAGTGGGAAGTTGCTATATAACATGGGAAGCTCAGCATGGCACTCTGTGATGACCTAGAAGAGTGAGACAGGGTTATGGGGGTAAGAATGAAGCTCAAGAGGGAGGGGACATACAGATACTTACAGCTGACTCACGGTGTTGTATGGCAGAAGCCAATACAGCCATTGTAAAGAAATTATGCTCCAATTAAAAAAAAAAAAAACTTAAAAAAAAAAAGAGAGAGAACATGTACACACACACACACACACACACACACACACACACACAAGGAAGATAAGCTTTCCTTCATGCTGCTAGTGATCCACTTACATTCCATTGGCTAGAACTTGATCATGTGGCCACAACTGACTTCAAGGGAGGCTGGGAAATGTAGTCTTATTTCAGGTACTGTGACCAGTGAAAAGTCACAAGTTGTACTGCTAAAGAACAGTAGCAAAATGGATTTTAAGGGAAAGCCAGCAGACTTTGCTACAACCTCAACCAAGACCCATGGAATCTCGGCAACCTGTTTCTTCAGAGAAATACATAAACCTTATTTCACAGTCTGGTCCTTGAGCAGGGCTGAAACACTTAACTGGGCACAGATCACCAGCTTTGGGGCAGATGATGCCTGGGTCAGGGACTATTTTTTTAATGTGTGAGCTTCCAAAACACAAAATATGGATTAAACAAGGACTCAGGCAGGAAAGTGAGTGTCTCAATGCCAAGTACTGAGTTAGAAGAAGACGCAGTTTTGGATGGGTTGGAGATGGAAATTAAAGTGAGAATTAAAGAGGTGAAATTAAACTGAAAATGATGTGATGAAGTGGGAAGGATATGGGTAGACCTACATGACTGCCTGGAACTATAGCTACTTAGCAGCACTGGGTATTTGTTTATCTTGAGCATTTGTTTAAAGGGATATGTTTCTGGAAGAATCAATCCAATTTAAAAGTCTGGGGTCAGTGCGGCTGATGTACTCTGCCATGCAGCAGAAACTAACACAACATTGCAAAGCAATAGTACTTCAATAAAAATTATTTCGATTATTAATGGCCTATCCAAAAGCACATTTTATTCCTTGGGGAAAAAAATAAAAGTATAGGATCCATGCAAGTAAAAAGAACCATATGAGAATGTTGGCAAAAAACTTTGTGAACTACATATTGCCACTCAAATGTAAGTAACAGTAGTAGCATGAGTAATACCATCTTACTATTTTTGTGTGCTTTTAAGAGAAGACAGTACTTAAAAATCTCAAGTGTCTAAAATAAATGTTCCTGATGATGAAAATTAGAAGGCACTACAGTCCGGTGACCAAACTAGCTTAGCCCTTTCATGGAGAACACAGTACTCAGCTGCCCTTACAACTCAAGACTGGAGCTAAGGAGACTTGGTCTCCTGATCTAATTCTACTGTTTACAACTTTTATGTCTTTTGGAAGTCAGCTAGCCAACCTGGTCTCAGTGTGCCTGACTGTAAAATGAAGTGATATGTGTTTATCCAAGAGATAAACTTCCAGTTTAGATTCTGGATACACAGAAATAAATAATAACAGAAAAATTTCTACATGTCACATGCTTTGCTAGAAGCTGATAAGCCATAATGTATCTGTGCATGTGTGCTCAGCTGTGTCTGACTGTTTGTGATCACATAGACTATAGCCCATCAGATTCCTCTGTCCATGGAATTTCACAGGAAAGACTACTGGAGTGGTTTCCATTTCCTACTCCAAGGGATTGTCCCAACCCAGGGATCGAACCTGTGTTTCTCACATCTCCTGTGTTGGCAGATGGATTCTTTACCACTAACACCACCTGGGAAACCCCATAATGTGTGACCCAAATATAAAGCAGTGTAAGGCTGTGATTGGACACCCAAGGTGGCACCAGATTCAGGAGACATAAGAGATGTGGGTTCGATCCCTGGGTCAGGAAGATTCCCTGGAGAAGGGCATGGCAACCCACTCCAGCGTTCTTGCCTGGAGAACCCCAGGGACAGTGGAGCCTGGTGGGCTACCGACTATGGGGTCGCACAGTCAGACACGACTGAAGCGACTTAGCAGCAGCAGCAGCATGATTAAGAATGTAAGTATGTCTTTTGCTGTCTCGCATACAGGGTTGTCGTTACCATCTTTCTAAATTCCATATATATGCGTTAGTATACTGTATTGGTGTTTTTCTTTCTGGCTTACTTCACTCTGTATAATAGGCTCCAGTTTCATCCACCTCATTAGAACTGATTCAAATGTATTCTTTTTAATGGCTGAGCAATACTCCATTGTGTATATGTACCACAGCTTTCTTATCCATTCATCTGCTCACAGATGTATAGAACAGTCTTTTGGACTCTGTGGGACAGGGAGGAGGGGGGTGATTTGGGAGAATGGCATTAAAACATGTATAATATCATATAAAAAATGAAAAAGAAAAGAATGTAAGTATGGATACAGACTACCTAGATTCTTGGCTTTGATATTTGCTGTGTTCATGATTCTGGTCAAGTAACTTACCCTCTCTGTGCTGTAGTTTTTTCATCTGCAAAAGGAAGATGATAAGACTGTTGATGCATTTAAAGTGCTTCTGGAATAGTTCCTGCATGTACCAAGTGTTCAACATTCTTGAGAGTGTTGTGGTTGTCCCAACAAAACAATTGTCTAGTTCTTACCCTTCGCTTCACATTCCAGATCCTTTGATAGATACCTTTTGGGGCAACTAGTATACAGTAAACAGTAGACAGGATTTGTGTAACTACTGCCTATATCTCACAAATAGCCTTGGAATTGCTCTTCTTATTGTTACTGGAAGAAACTGATGACTTATCCAAAGTGACAATATTGTCAAGTAGTAGTTTGGGGATCTGAGTGGGGGAATTTTTATTTTTTGGGGCTCCAAAATCACTGTGGACAGTGACTGAAGCCATGAAATTAAATGACATTTGCTCCTTGGAAGAAAAGCAATGACAAACTTAGCACGTTAAAAAGCAGAGATGTTACTTTGTCTGTAAAGGTCCGTATTGTCAAAGCTGTAATTTTTCCAGTAGTCATGTACAAATATGAGAGCTGGATGATAAAAGAGGCTGAACTTCTAAGAACTGATGCCTTTGAACTGTGGTTCTGGAAAAGATGCATGAGAGTCCCTGGGACTGCAAGATCAAACCAGCCAATCCTAAAGGATATCAACCCTAAATAGTCATTGGAAGGACTGATGCTAAAGCTGAAGCTCCAATACTTTGACCACCTGATGCAAAGAGCTGACTCAATGGGAAAAACCTTGATGCTGTGCAAGATTGAAGGCAGGGGGATATCATGGGATGAGATGGTTGGATGGCATCACAGACTCAGTGTACATGAGTTTGAGCAAGCTCCTGGAGATGGCGAAGAAAAGAGGAGCCTGGGATGCTTCAGTCTATAGGGTCACAAAGACTGAGACACAGCTAAATAACTGGACAAACAGTCCTGGGATCTGAATGAGGCCACTTTGGCTCCAACACTGTGTTTTTTCAACCCCAATCTATTTGATTTTTGTATCCTGACCTGATCTTTGAGGATTAGTTGCTTATTCCACCTCTCTTGTTAGAAGGAGAATTCCATGGAAAGGAAGGCTGCCTGGTTCATCCGTAGGTGGTACCTACAGGGTAAAGGCCAGGTTCTTAAGCATAACATTCAAGGCCCCTAGGTTCTGAACCTTGCCTACCTCTCCAATCTTACTTCTCACTCTCGTCTACTGCTCGGACATTGCTACACTCCTTTCCCCTTATTGAATTCTTCACTGCTCTTCAAAGGAGTCTCCTTTGAAGTCTCCTACAACCGTGTCTCTGACTTTCCCGCCTATTCTGCTTTCTGAGCCCCCCTCTCCTCTTCTCCTGCTATGTGATAACTCAGGGTTTTACTTTGACTCACCTCAGAAAAAGAATAGCATCACTTACAGAGGGCAAGTCCAGTAAATAAAGAAGGCTTCCCTGAAACCTTTTCCAATCAGATCTTTATTTGTAGCACCTCTCTAGCTTTTTAGAATGGGGATGTGTGTGTGTGCTCTGTAGCTAGTTATGTCTGACTCTTTGCGACCCCATGATCTGTAGCCTACCAGGCTTCTCTACCCATGAAATTTTCCCCACAAGAATACTGGAGTGAGTTGCTGTTTCCTCCTCCAGAGGATCTTCCAGACCCAGGCATCAAACCCACATCTCTTGCATCTGCTACATTAGCAGACAAATTCTTTACCACTAGTGCCACCCGGGAAGCCCATAGAAGTAGGAAAGGATATGCATTTAGTTCCTTTCCTACAAGATAAAAGCCTTCCCTCAACTTTCCAGCTGGAGTCTCATTCTTCTAATGTTTATTGACTTCACATTCTGTGCCAAACTCACTTAGAACTGACCCTCTGATGGCACAGTGTACCCTGACCACATTCCTAAATATGTACAATTATTCCTGCTCCCCTTAAGCAGTCTCGGTATTTGTCAAGTTTTGAATTTGGAATCAGAGCTATAGATATGATTGAATATCACAATTTGAAGCATACGGAATAAATGCAGCCAAAGACTGTTTGTACACCCTCACTCCTAGTTTGAGTTCAGCTTTTTCCAATTGCTCTTGGAAGCATAAATTCAGCTGCATTGAATCTCTTGGGGTTGAGCTGTATACGTGTGCACATAACTATTATGTTCTAGTTTATGACGCGTTCACTCCAAATAACCACACGTACCTGACCTCATGCCTGCTCTGGGAAACTGGGGCAACCAGGCTCAGAATACTTGCGTTACATGTCCCGGAAATGAAACAGATGAGAGCAGGCAGTTTCATCAGTCTTTTTACAAAAGATGACTCTTTAAACTCCTAAATAGCAACAGTTTTAAAGATCCCACATTAGAGTAATACCTTATCAGAATTGTGGAAAGGATTTTGCAAAGGAGAGCTAGTATTTAATTTAAGAAATATTTGCACCAGCTAGACATATATATAGGCTCTCAGTAAAATATAAACTTTGCTGGTGTTGCAGAAAGAGCACAAGGATGACTTTAGACCTGAGATAAATTCCAGTTCTGTTATATTCTCTGTAGTTTTGAACAAATATCTTAAACTGCACCAAACCTGTTATTTCTGCTATAAAATGAGAATAGTAATAATTTTGAATGCCTGGAGGAGATGGAGTCATTAAAAGACATTGTCTATGCTACTTTTCTTGGAAACCAAAGCCTTACTGATGACTGAAGAGGTATATGGGCTTCCCTGGTGGCTCGGAGGGTAAAGCGTCTGCCTACAATGCAGGAGAAGAGGGTTCAATCCCTGGGTCAGCAAGATCCCCTGGAGAAGGGAATGGCAGCCCACTCCAGTACTCTTGCCTGGAAAATCCCATGGACTGAGAAGTCTGGTAGGCTACAGTCCATGGGGTTGCAAAGAGTCGGACACAATTGAGCAACTTCACAATTGAGCAACTTCACAATCCAGCAGAAGTTGGGTAGGATCTCAACTCCAAGGTCTAGGACCCTATTCTGAAATATGATCGATTTCAGAGAAACTAATCCAAATGCACAGAAAATAGAGGTAGACAACAGAAAGCCACTGTAACTAAAAAACTGAACTGTATCTTGAAAGTCAGTTGGAAAATTGCATAGTAAATTTATCTGAAAAGGTAAGGAAGTCCTTTTTGGTAGTTACTTCAAAACTTCAACTGAATTATGGGTAGGTACTAGAGAAATCAGCTGTGCTTTTGTTCAGTCTCGTCTGACTCTGCAATCCCATGGACTGTAGACTGCCAGGCTCCTCTGTCTCTGGGATTCTCCAGGCAAGAATACTGGAGTGGGTTGCTATGCCCTCCTCCAGGGGATCTTCCCAACCCAGGGATTGAAACTGGGTCTCCTGCACTGCATGCAGATTCAGAGAAAGTAGAGGTCTCTTCAAAAGAAATAGAAAGTGTGAGTGTGTGTATATGTGTGTTCAGGGAGGTGGACAGGTAGTTCTGAAAGGGAAAGGGTAGACAATGGGGAGAGGGATGGCAGAGAGAGAAATGACTAGAATGGTGTTTAAGAAGATAAGGATTTCTACAGTTCAACTTGAAGTTACTTGCACTGAGCTAAACTGCCATAATCTCAACTATGTGTATTGTTTCAACTTGAAGTTACTTGCACTGAGCTGAACTGCCGTAATCTCAACTATGTGTATTGCACCTTTCTTGTGGTTATAGAGTATACAGGTTGAGTTTTTATTTTCCTGGGTCAATGGAAGATAAAGATAAAAGAACAGCCACAAGACACAAATTGAAGAAAGATAGCAAAAAGGTGGCCCCAGGA
Organism: Bos javanicus; assembly: GCF_032452875.1. NCBI lineage: Eukaryota > Metazoa > Chordata > Mammalia > Artiodactyla > Bovidae > Bos > Bos javanicus. The sequence continues at coordinate 108,528,308 of NC_083873.1, forward strand.
ATGTACTTGCACTGCCTTTCTCCACCATGAAGAATTCTCAGATGTAATATGAAGAGTATTAAACTCTCCATAAAGCACAGTGTAGGGGATTGAGACGATCTCATGTACAACTTAAGGGGTGGGTAAAGATGCAATATTTTCAATAATTAGAAAAATGTACCCAGTAATGAGGTCACTTGAAATCTTCATGATGAGTGGATGCTTTCTCTGTCATCACTCTCCTAAGAAATCTAAGTCTTAATCAGAAATTTGCTTAGATGAGTGGGAAGTCAAACTATAGGAATATAATGACCTTGAGGAAAGTTCTCTAAGATAACTTCTGGATGTTCATAGAATAGATATATTGTTGTTTAGTCACTAGGTCATGTCCGATTCTTTTGTGACCCCATGGACTGTAGCCTGACAGGCTACATGGAATTTCCCAGGCTAGAATATTGGAATGGGTTGTCATTTCCTTCTCCAGGGGATCTTCTCAACCCAGGGATGGAAATTATGTCTCCTCCATTGCAGACAGATTATTTTACTGCTGAGCCACCAGGGAGGCCCAAAAATAGGCATGAATCTGGCAAATGAAGAGTGGCCTAGCCAACTTCTATTGACCAAGATGCCCTGTCCTCCAGGCAGCCAGTGCTGGAATATATTGGCTGCATCTTTATGAGCTTCCTTCTCTTGCATGTACTATTCTGATTAACCTCAGTTGGCATTTTCCCCTCTATTCCTTTTATTAATATCATTGTCTATGACTCAATCTTATCAGGCCAGTGTAGCCCAGACTGTGCTAAAGCAGTCAGCCTAAAGGACCCCTTTCAATCCCTACTGCAGATTAGAATAACTTCTTGAGTCATTTCAGCTCTGTTATTTTAGGCTGCTTCTTTTAAGACTAATTTCCTTCACTATGTGCTGAGTTTGTAGTTTAGCCTGAGAAGGGTGACCGTATTTTTTCTTGTTCCCAAATCTTCCTATAGCTCCGAATATGGAAAACTAGTGTAATGAACTTGGCACCTTGTGGATGTTCAATAAATATTAATCCTCTCTTTTTGCTTTGTGGGGGGAAAAAAAAAACATGGCATCTATTAATGAATAAGGATTTAATAAGTGCTGGAAGAGAGTAGTGAGTTAATAACAGAAGCTGCCATATAAAATATATTGGAAAAGTAAGTTAAGAACTGTTAGGTGTTTTAAGTAGAAGACTAATAATATGTATTGCAAGTTGGTTCCAATGGTATTGTGGAGACTGAATGACAACTGTAATATATCTGAGGAAAAAAAATATTTGTTTTCTAAAGTTGTTTGGAAATTAACATGAGTTAGTATGAGCCCAAGGAAACAAAGAATTGTTAAAACTGCTCATGTTACTAATACAATTCATTCCTATCATATGTTCTTTTCTGTACTTCTGTCTCCTCTACTTGGAATGTGTGAAATCCTTGAAGACAGGTTCTCTTTCTAACTAATCTTCTATCCCTAATAGGTACCAGTGCTGACTACACAATTGTATTTAGTAGATGCTTTTGGAATACATGTTTAATACACAACTGAAATTTCCACTTAAGAAAGTACCTTGTCAATGGAATAACTGTATCCACTTTATTCTATTACTATGTAAGCATTCAACGCTCTTGCTGCATTGCTCTCCAGGGGCTAATATTTCTCCTCTGAATTTGGTTGAGCCTTTTGTAAAGGAATGAGGAATTAAGGTTTGGAAGTTGAGATGGGGCAGGGAATTTTTTTCTTTTTTTAAGTTTGATAGTTTTAGTTTATGTTATTTTTGAGGACTCTTCAGGACTTAAATACTGAAATATTTGATCCTTATCGAAAGAAACCTTCCAAAATGAGAGGAAGCAACAAAATATGCAAAGATGTTTGGCTGATATAGAATTCTAACAGATTCACAGAATCTCTACTTAATTATCATATTTGCTGATGCTACCCAAACCTCCATGTCCCAAAGAGGGGCGTAAGTTATGGGATGGTTCTAAGCCTTTAGCAAAGGAAGGAAAATAGAAAACAAATACTGGATTCCTGGATGGGGAAGGATGGTAGGAAAATGACTGTGTACTGTGTCTACTTTGAGCCCGGTGTTATGGTCAGATGGTTTTCTACTGCTTGCTTCAATCCTATAAGTGAAAGTGAAAGTGAAAGTGAAGTTGCTCAGTCCTGTCTGACTCTTTGCGACCTACTGTAGGGTCTGGACTGTAACCTACCAAGCTCCTCTCTGTCCATGGGATTTTCCAGGCAATAGTACTGGAGTGGATTGCCATTTCCTTCTGGGGATCTTCCCAACCCAGGGATCAGACCTGGGTCTCCCGCATTGTAGACAGACGCTTTACCGTCTGAGCCACCAGGGAAGTCCTTCAATCCTATAAGGAAGACATTATTCTGATTCCCATTCTGGAGATATGGGGACTGATGCATTCACAGTCACACAGCTAGTTAGTGGCTGGGGAGCCTATGCAATTTCTATGGAGCACTTGATCCAAGTATACATTTCTAGGCCTCCAACCTGGAGCTCTTGACTAGGTTTAGGGTACAGGTTAAACATTTAAACAACTACACTAGATAGGTTTTATGACCAATTAAGGTTTGAATCTGCTACACCAATCAACCTTCTCAGATATAGTCAATGCATCAAAATATCCTAGTATCAAAATATCCTAAGACAGACAAGGAGCAAAAAGACTAAATATCTCCACCACAGTCTTCCTACTCTCTCTTCCATCCAGTTCATTTTATGAACAATAGAAATATACTCATGCTATGTCAACTTAGCTGAAAGTCCTTCTTTAAGTAGATTAACTCCAGCAAGACTTCCTTATCCAAAAATTCTGAAGTCCACTCTGGAGAGCATTTATGTTGATCAATCCCATTCTAGAAACTTTAGACAAAAAAAATAATTTTTTAAGTGAATCAAATGACTGTCCACATTAATGTGGTTTGAAGGGACCTGAAAGTTTTCTTTCCTAATTCTTCCTTTCTGTCTATGGTTTTTTGTGTCTCTGTATCAGTTTTCACATTTCTGTTTCTCTGAAGTTTGTGTGGGTAATCTATAGATCTACCTCTTACCACTAAGCTTTGAAGTGCTTATTAGTTTCATTTATTAAGGTGAGGTTCCTAGGAACCTCTCTATAAATAGATTACTCAACTCTTCAGCCAGTGTTTGCGAAACATTTCTCTTGAAGTTCTCCCAATGACAGAGGAAATTTCCTGTACCCCTGCTTACTGTAGAAACAAAACCATAGGATCCTATAAAAAGAATGAAATTCATTTAAAGTTTTCTAGTTTACATTAAAATTTTATGTGGACTTGGTTTTCTAATGAAAAATATATCCATATTTGCTTTAATACAAAATTCTATTTTCTGAATACCTTTAAATAAAATTGAATCTCCATTTTTATTATATATATACGCATTTTTTTCTTATTTAAAGGTTTTGCCATCCCAAGATATGGATGAAGATACACAGCATTCACCCACCACCATGCATGAACACCAAAGCCTAATAAACTTACTAGATCAGTTAACTTTCCAAGGCAATATGACCCAAGATAGGATTTCTTTAAATAGGAAATGGGAAAGTCTCGAGTGAAAAAAGTTCCAGAGTTTGTGTGCACCCTGATGCTGAACATTAAATAAAAGAGATATCTAATCTCTTGATCTGTCTATTGGAGCAGAGGTATCACTTAAGTTCAGATTCTCCTTTCCAATCTCTCTCTCTCAATTTCAGACTGAGTTGTTGTTCATTCTCTAAATTGTGTCTGACTCTTTGTGACCCCATGGACTGCAGCATCCCAGGCTTCCCTGTCCTTCACTATTTCCCAGAGATTGCTCAAATCATGTCCATTGAGTTGGTGATGCCATCCAACCATCTCACCCTCTGTCACACCCCTCCTCCTCCTGCCCTCAATTTTCCTACAGACTGAGTAGTCAAGCCTTAAGTATTTTCCAGGTTACAAGCTACTTCCACAAATACTATCACAATTGATCTTCATAATAGAAGTAACAAAACAAATTGCTACCTACACTGAACAGAGAAAAAAATTAGAAACAGAGAGATTGCAAGATTTTCCCAGAAACATAGATATTTCTTGTCTCTCTACATCCTCCCATATTTCTTCTGTATCCAGCAATACCTTGGATATTTTCATAAGTATATCTTGTATTCAGTAAGCTATGGATAAACTGTTTTTGCTTCCAGGAGGCGCTAGTGGTAAACAACCTGTCTGTCAATGCAGACTTAAGAGACATGGGTTCCATCCTTGAGTGGGGAAGATACCCTGAAGGAGGCCATGGCAACCCACTCCAGTATACTTGCCTGGAGAATCCCATGGACAGAAGAGCCTCTCGGGCTACAGTCCATAGAGTCACAAAGAGTCAGCCATGACTGAAGAAACTTAGCACACGTGCACCCACATTGATTTTATTATTCCAATTTAATACAATTGTGAGTGCAGTGCTTAGAATCACTGCTCAATTTTTCTATCTTTATCAGTCTGGTATGGTATTATTTGGGCTTCCCTGGTGGCTCAGCTGGTAAAGAATCCACCTGCAATGTGGGAGACTTGGGTTCGATCCCTAGGTTGAGAAGATCCCCTGGAGAAGAAGGGAAAGGCTACCCACTCCAGTATTCTGGCCTACAGAATTCCATGGACTGTACAGTCCTTGGGGTTGCAAAGAGTCAGACATGACTGAGCAACTTTCACTTCACTATGGTGTTATATACAAAAACTCACGCTGTACTGTGAAAATGTTCTTGATAATTTGACTAAAATTATACCTCCCCACAAACCAGCTTTCAGAGTATAAGTATGGAACTGTGCACTGCCCAACTGAAAAACTCCTGCTAAGTTATCACTGAAAAATCGAGACTATATTTTTATGTTCCTAAGGACTAGACTGAAGTCAATATTTGTAAATATTAGCTACCACATTTTTTCTTCTGAGTAGTCCAATCTGATAACAAGGAAACCAAACTGGATTGGGATCTGTGTAAAATAAAACTCTCCATTTACGTGAAATGTGCTTTTTAGCCAGAATGGATGAGGGTATAAAAAAAGACACAATTCAGCTCAAAGACGCCTAGACTCTTTATCGTCCATCAGTCAAGGCGAAAAGCACAGTGAAACTCCAGTGAGACTGGATTTAACATAAACTTCCTGAGCTGAATTCCATTATTGCTAAAGTAACTAGAAGGAAACCATTTAAATATTTTCCAGAATGCCTATATTGGAGTTTATTCAGCTTTTAACTAATAGAATTTTGAGAAGTGTTCATCCTCTAAGTGTCAAGCATTGCTTAAGTTTTACATCTAGAAAGAACATTAAAGAGTGTTATTTCAAACTTCCTCCTGATGAAAGACATACTAATAAATTGAACCACAGTCTTCTTCAAATGTCTGGTAATGGACATCATTGCTTCCCGAGAAACTTCATGCCATTGTTGATCATAAAGTTATATTGGTAGATAAAAGCCAAAGTGAAGTGAAGTAACTATGAGGGCATACTGCAGCCCCCAACCAGAGAAAAGAGACAGTTGATACATTTCTCATCTACCTCTTATAGTACAGGTGTGATAGATCTGTCACATAAACTATTACTGAGAGCAGGTAATAGTTCAAGCGTCTGCTAGAAATCTCATTCAGTTAAAAGAAAAACATGCAATAAGTTCTTAACCCACCCACTGATAATTTTCACCATCAGAATATAGAAGAAAAAATACTGTGTGGATATTATTCTTAAGAAGTAATTGCTGGTTATGTGGAAAAGACTTAAACTTGAAAAAAGGATTATTATATTATATTGAATTTCATATAGTTGATAAAATCAACGTGGTACAGAACTGGGCATGAGGCAAATATCAAAAAGCCCCAAAAAAGTGTAATTTAAAGATATTAATTCACCTGTTCTATAACTTTTTCCCTATTTGATATTTATTGAGTACTTACTGTATGCCAGGCTCTGTGAAGTGCCAGAGAATAAAGATGATAATATAGTCTCTGACCAAGGGAGTTTGCAATAGAGTTGACAAGTCAAGGGTTCAGGTCTCTGATAAGTTTAGTAGAGAAAACTCTTCTCTATTGATATTACTCTTCTGCTGTATGCATTGCAGTGTTAGGGCAAGGAGTGCTTTTCTTACATATATACGACAACATGAATATAATTACTGTAATCAAACTTCTAAATAGAAGATGATTGAAAAGCACAAACATCAGTTACTTAGTTCAGTTCAGTTCAGTCACCCAGTCCTGTCCAACTCTTTGCGAGCCCATGAACTGCAGCATGCCAGGCCTCCCTGTCCATCACCAACTCCCAGAGTCCACCCAAACCCATGTCCATCGAGTCAGTGATGCCATCCAACCATCTCATCCTCTGTCATCCCCTTCTCCTCCTGCTCTCAATATTTCCCAGCATCAGGGTCTTTTCAAATGAGTCAGCTTTTCTCATCAGATAGCCAAAGAATTGGAGTTTCAGCTTCAACATCAGTCCTTCCAATGAACACCCAGGACTGATCTCCATTAGGATGGACAGGTTGAATCTCCTTGCAGTCCAAAGACTCTCAAGAGTCTTCTTCAACACCACAGTTCAAAAGTATCAATTCTTTGACACTCAGCTTTCTTTATAGTCCAACTCTCACATCTGTACATGACTACTGGAAAAACCATAGCCTTGACTAGAGGGACCTTTGTTGGCAAAGTAATGTCTCTGCTTTATAATATGCTGTTTAGGTTGGTCATAACTTTCCTTCCAAGGAGTAAGTGTCTTTTAATTTCATGGCTGCAATCACCATCTGCAGTGACTTTGGAGCCCAAAAAATAAAGTCTGACACTGTTTCTACTGTTTCCACATCTATTTGCCATGAAGTGATGGGACCGGATGCCATGATCTTCGTTTTCTGAATGTTCAGCTTTAAGCCAACTTTTTCACGCTCCTCTTTCACTTTCAAAAAGAGGCTCTTTAGTTCTTCACTTTCTGCCATAAGGGTGGTGTCATCTGCATATCTGAGGTTATTGATATTTCTCCGGGCAATCTTGATTCCAGCTTGTGCTTCCTCAAGCCAAGCATTTCTCATTTCTCTTATATGCATACTCTGCATATAAGTTAAATAAGCAGGGTGACAATATACAGCCTTGATGTACTCCTTATCCTATTTGGAACCAGTCTGTTGTTCCATGTCCAGTTCTAACTGTTGCTTCCTGACCTGCATACAGGTTTCTCAAGAGGCAAGTCAGGTGGTCTGGTATGCCCATCTCTTTCAGAATTGTCCACAGTTTATTGTGATTCACAGAGTCAAAGGCTTTGGCATAGTCAATAAAGCAGAAATAGATGTTTTTCTGGAACTCTCTTGCTTTTTCGATGATCCAGCGGATGTTGGCAATTTGATCTCTGGTTCCTCTGCCTTTTCTAAAACCAGCTTGAACATCTGGAAGTTCACGGTTCATGTATTGCTGAAGCCTGGCTTTGAGAGTTTTAAGCATTACTTTACTAGCATGTGAGATGAGTGCAATTGTGTGGTAGTTTAACCCGGGTTCGATCCCTGGGTCAGGAAGATCCACTGGAGAAGTAAATGGCAATCCATTCCAGTACTATTGCCTGGAAAATCCCGTGGACAGAGGAGCCTGGTAGGCTACAGTCCATGGGGTAGCAAAGAGTCAGACATGACTGAGTAACTTCACTTCACTTCACTTCTTGAGCATTCTTTGGCATTGCCTTTCTTTGGGATTGGAATGAAAACTGACCTTTTCCAATCCTGTGGCCACTGCTGAGTTTTCCAAATTTGTTGGCATATTGAGTGCAGCACTTTCACAGAGTCATCTTCCAGGATTTGGAATAGCTCAACTGGAATTCCATCACCTCCACTAGCTTTGTTAGTAGTGATGCTTCCTAAGGCCCACTTGACTTCACATTCCAGGATGTCTGGCTCTAGGTGAGTGATCACACCTTCGTGATTATCTTGGTCGTGAAGATTTTTTTTTTGTACAGTTCTTCTGTGTATTCTTGCCACCTCCTCTTAATATCTTCTGCTTCTGTTAGGTCCATACCATTTCTGTCCTTTATTGAGCTCATCTTTGCATGAAATGTTCCCTTGGTATCACTAATTTTCTTGAAGAGATCTCTAGTCTTTCCCATTCTATTGTTTTCCTCTACTTCTTTGCACTGATTGCTGAGGAAAGCTTTCTTATCTCTCCTTGCTATTCTTTGGAATGCTGCATTCAAATGGGTGTATCTTTCCTTTTCTCCTTTGCTTTTCTCTCCCCTTCTATTCACAGCTATTTATAAGGCCTCCTCAGACAGCCATTTTGCTTTTTTGCATTTCTTTTTCTTGGGGATGGTCTTGATCCCTGTCTCCTCTACAATATCATGAACCTCTGTCCATAGTTCATCAGGCACTCTGTCTATCAGACCTAGTCCCTTAAAACTATTTCTCACTTCCACTGTATAGTCATAAGGGATTTGATTTAGGTCATACCTGAATGGTCTAGTGGTTTTCTACACTTTCTTCAATTTCAGTCTGTATTTGGCAATAAGGAGTTCATGATCCCAGCCACAGTGAGCTCCTGGTCTTGCTTTTGCTGACTGTATAGAGCTTCTCCATCTTTGGCTGCAAAGAATATAATCAATCTAATTTTGGTGTTGACCATTTGGTGATGTCCATGTGTAGAGTCTTCTCTTGTGTTGTTGGAAGAGGGTGTTTGCTATGATCAGTGCATTCTCTTGGCAGAACTCTATTAGCTTTTGCCCTGCTTCATTCCGTACTCCAAGGCCAAATTTGCCTGTTACTCCAGGTTTTTCTTGACTTCCTAATTTTGCATTCCAGTCCCCTATAATGAAAAGGATATCTTTTTTTTTTTTTTTTTGGTGTTAGTTCTAGAAGGTCTTGTAGGTCTTCATAGAACCATTCAACTTCAGCTTCTTCAGTGTTACTGGTCTGGGCATAGACTTGGATTACCATGATATTGAATGGTTTGCCTTGGAAATGAATGCAGATCATTCTGTCATTTTTGAGATTACAGGTGGTGAGAACAGTAACTAAGTTTTAGTTTTAGAACCTTCAAGCCCAGCTTTCTACATAATGGACTTTTCATCAGAGTTAACTTACTTTTCTATGCTTTCCTGCCATAATGTGCTGGGGCTCTTTCCTTTCCAGTTGATCTATTTATTTTCAGACATCTGCTCTTCCCTTGAGTAATATGCCTCCCTCCCTAGAATGCCCGAAAAAGCCTATTCATCCTTCATGTCCAATTCAAATCTCTCTGCTAGTGGGGAAATTTACTCTAATCCTCTTTGTGAGAATGACACACTCCTTTCATTTTACTTTCATAGATTTCTTTTACTCATGATTGGAGCCCAGGTGAAGTGAAATGAAAGTCACTCAGTTGTGTCCAACTCTTTGCAACCCCATGGACTGTAGCCTGCCAGGTTCCTCTGTTATTGGAATTCTCTGGGCAAGAATACTAAAGTCAGTTGCCATTTCCTTCTCCAGGGGCTCTTCCTGACCCAGGGATCAAACCTGGATCTCCTGCACTGCAGGCAGATTCTTCACCATCTGAGCTACCAAGGAAGCCTTATTTTATATGACTCTCACCAGCTCATATCATTCACTCTAAGCTTGGTCATCACCCTTAGATGTAAGCCCTGATTCTGGGCAATAAGTTCTTTGAACCTCCTTACAGTTCTAAGTCAGTAGTTGCTAAATAGCTATGGGAGACTGCCGGGGTCCAGCTCCGGCTGATCCAGGGTATTCGAAGGGGAGACGGTGTCGGCGACTATTTAAATATTCATCAAAGATATAAAGAGTAATAGAATGAGGATAGCTCAGTAGGAAAATTCAGTGGAGAAAAGAGGCTGAGTAGCTTGGTTTACACGGGAGACCAATAAAACTTCAAGACAAGAAGCTTGCACCACTTACGTAGGCTGCAGGCATCCTTCCGTTCTCCCGTAGGAGAGGAGACACTGAGGCCTCCCCGGTCAGATCTTAGAAGCCCAGGCATAATTAGTAAGCATGGTGGGTTCCGCACTCCAGATGGAGACTCAGCCAGAGTGAAAGAGAGAGCGACATGGGGAGACCAGTCTTTCGAGGAACTGATCCCAATTCTTTATTTTCCAGAGTCTGTTTTTATACACTGAGATGTTATACAAAAGTCACGTGGGGACAGCAGTCCTGACTTTTATTACAGTCAGGTGCTTCATACAAATGTATACAGAGGTCTTAGGGGTGTTACATCATCTTCTGGCCAGGGGGCCTGCTGACAATTTACGACCCTCTCCTTGTGACAGTGGTCAGTCAACCAGAACACTTTTTTCTCCAAGGGTGATTATTCTTAAAACAGACGCCACCCAAATAAAGTTACATTCCCATAGGGTGAGGGTGTAGTGGGTTTTAGTTAAGGAAAGAATTTACTTAGCCTAAGGTCTAATGTGATTTATATCAAAGGTTAATACTTATTTCTTCTATATATTCATTAATGTGTGTAAGGGCAGGGGATGTGGAGTCTTAGCAACAAACATTGGCTCAACAAATGAAAAACCCTTCACCAATACAATTTCTAATCAGCCCACTATACTCATACTAATGGTTTTCTAACTTTTCTAAGGAACCTGTTTTTAGAAGGTTTAAAGCATCTCGTGCCTCTCACGGTTGGGAGGCTGTGAGCAATCACATGTGGCCGGACAAGCCTGTCAGGTAGGCTAGAGAACCTTCAGAGGAGTTTGTAGGTTGAAACACTCCTATCACGCCCAGGAATTATTATTAACTGGAGCTCTAAGTTAACTCCTTCTCCGAAAGAGGTGGTGGGGGACAGCCCCCCGTAAAGTCAGAGGTGTAGGGTAGAGCACAAAGTAGTAAAGTAGGCAGGCTCTGGTTATGGGGGTAGATGCTCAAGAATTTCCAGGGGGACTCCTGAGGCTCGATCCAGCCTTTGCGTATGTCGAGTCTCCTTCCTCATGACCTTTGCCATGGGCGGAGTGCCTCACGCCAGCCCCCAACAGGTGATGACAGAGGATGAGATGGCTGGATGGCATCACTGACTCGATGGACGTGAGTCTCAGTGAACTCTGGGAGTTGGTGATGGACAGGGAGGCCTGGCGTGCTGCAATTCATGGGGTCGCAAAGAGTCGGACACAACTAAGTGACTGATCTGATCTGATCTGATCTGAACTCTATCATTCGTTTGAGGGTGTATTCCAACCTTCATTTGAAATCAGCACAGTTTTAAAGCACCTCCAATCAGCATTCACGACTGAAGCGACTTAGCAGCAGCAGCAGCAATCAGCATTCAAAGGATGAGCAGGAGTGGGAAGGAGAAAGATGAGGGAATTAATTCATACTTTTTTAAATGCCTAACATTATTAGTCATAATTGCACGTGGTATTTTACATTCGGTATCCAATTTCACCAAAAGAAAAATCCCACTGAGCTATGTATTATGTCAATTTTATGGCTAGGGAAACTAAAGCCGAGTGGATTATACCACATGCCTGCAATCACATACTAGTAAGGACCTGAGTATGGGTTATACCCTTCTAAATTCTTAGTAAAACATCATTTTGTAAGACTAAGGACAGTTCATGTTCCACAGCTTAAAAACTGCATTCTGAGTTCTGCTTCTTACTGCATCCTTTATATGATTTCATCAATGGGGACACTGTCGCTCTGTGTGATTGAAGTTAATACAACAAAGCCTTCAACTCACATTCTAAAAGCATATATGTCTTTTTTTGAGATATTCAACACTTTATTATAAAATAAACCTTGTGATATTTTACCCAACTGTAAGCTAATGTAAGTGTTCGGAACATGTTTAAGATAGGCTAGGCTCAGATAATATGTTCTGTAGGTTAGGCTATTAAATGCATTTTCTGTTTCTATTGGGATATAGTTGCTTTACAATGTTGTGTTAGTTTCTGCCATACAATGAGTTGAATCAGCTGATAAAAAAGGATGCCCCCTTCCATAAAAAGCATAAATGTCCAATTTTGGAGACACAAAGGTAAATGAGACATGGTTCCTTCCTTCAAGGAGTTTAAGTCTAGTGAAGGAAATAAAATGTTAACACAGAGAACAGAAAACAGCAAAATGGATTTGAGAGACATTTCAACCAGATGCTGTTGTTCATGGAGCCATCACTAAGCACCTCATGCTTGGACTCTTGCATTCTATTCCATCAACTCCATACCTGGTCACAATGGCAATTTCTCAGCCCTTAAACACCTCCTACAGCTTTTCTTCCAGGTCATAACATACCTTGTTTTCCCTACAAGCTCTAATTCTTCTGTCCACATCACTCTTTCCTGTGCCATGAAAGTGAAAGTGAAGTCGCTCAGTTGTGTCCGACTCTTTGTGACCCTGGGGACTGTAGCCTGCCAGGCTCCTCTATCCATGGGATATTCCAGGCAAGAATACTGGAATGGGTTGCCGTTTCCTTCTCCAGGGAATCCTCCCGACCCAGGGAACAAACCCTGTTCTCCCACACTGCAGGCAGTCTCTTTACCGTCTGAGCCACCAGGAAAGCCCAAAACCCCTTGCTTGTCTAACTCTGATTCGTCTTTCAGTTAAGTTCTCAACCTGGGACTGTTCCGGTCTACAATAGGTAATATGGTGGTTGAACTATATTACTTTGGGTGAGGGATGGTGAAGCCAGATGCAGATCAAGAGACAGAAACCAGAAAGGTTTTCACAATTTTGTTGTTCGTAACTCCCTGGAGAAAGGACAGTACACCATGTAGGGCCACACAGGGAAGCACCAAGGTCAGTCGTGAGGCAGAGGGTGAAGGGGAAGCTGTGGGAAGAGCTTCCACAATAGAGGTATCCATGGGAAGGAATGGGCAAGGCAGGGTAGGCAGACTTAGAATTGGCTAGTTTGAACAATTTCAGCAAGTTCTGGGCATAAGGGTTGCCCCTGGTTGTTTGGTACTCAGTCTTGGAGAGATTATGGCAGGTTTACCGTGACTCAGTGTGTGATAGCCATGCAAGGGAGGTGGTTGAAGGTGTGGACCTCATCAGCTGCTCAGGAAGAGGAATTAGCTGGCCACTTATCCAAGTCTCAAACTAAGTCAAAATAGTATTTATTAAAACTTCATTTCAGTGCTTCATCTCAGACACCTTAGACAACTATCTTAAAGTGTTATAATCGCTTTTGAGATTTTTGTCTCTCCTACTTTAAACTAGCTCTAGAAGGGCAGGAACAACCTTAGTACCTAGCGTTTAAGAGATGCATGACAAATGTTTTGAATGGAAAGTAATGGCACTTAACTTTTGTTTTGAAGAATGAAAAGGAGTTCTTTAGGAGAAGGTGAGTTGGGTGTAAAACCTAGACAAAGGGAAAGTGAAATGAAAGTCGCTCAGTCATGTCCAGCTCTTTGCGACCCCATGGACTGTAGCCTGCCAGGTTCCTCTGTCCATGGAATTCTCTGGGCAAGAATACTGGAGTAGGTAGCCTTTCCCTTCTCCAGGGGATCTTCCCAACCCAGGGATCAAACCCAGGTCTCTCACATTGCAGGCGGATTCTTTACCAGATGAGCCACAAGGGAAGCCCAAGAATACAGGAGTGGGTAACCTATTCTTTCTCCTGTGAATCTTCCCAACCCAGAAATTAAACTGGACAAAGAGAAGAGTAGGCCAAAAACTTTGCAATGTGCTGGAAATTGTTAGTTTGGGAATGACAGATTGTTTTAGGCTTTTTAAGCTAGCATTCTGGAAGAAATAGCAAGCCACAGTGAGACTAGAAAAGATAACTTGAGGTTTGAATAAGAAAACCTTTGTGTGTTAGGCAAAGAAATTTGGATTTTATCCTACATACAACAGGGAGTCCTTAAGTCCCAGACCAAGAAGATGGCCAGATTTGTAAGCACAATAGGTGGCTATTCAATATGAGGAGAGAAATAGGAATGACCAAATGTGTCCTACCATAAAAATGCCCAGTGCTCAGCTGGCACAGTTTTAAGTATAAATGCTGTTACTTATAGCCAGCTTCCACATGAATTTCAGGGCAGGGTCCATGATGAGACAAATGTCTTGTGTTGATGAATCCCAAAACAAACTACAGAGAAATCCTCAGCTCTCATACCAATAGACTCCATATTTCCCCAATCTAGCATGAGTAGATGAAAGAGAAGCCTATGGAAATACAGATAGTGCATATTTCTAAGTAAATGTAATGCCTAATGTATAGCTGCTAAAGTCATAAAAGATCTGGTCTCTAGGAAATTTATATTTACCTAATGACTATCCAACTATCTTTAAGTAACTGTTTAATAACTATCCTGCTCTCTTATTAAGGGAAAACCATACATGGTGAGATATTATACTGTGGTTTATTATTTTTCTTCAGACACAGACATGACACCATAACATTAAGAAGTCATGTCTCTGGCCATATTCAAATAAATAAAATACACTAAAAGCTGTAATCTGTGAAGGATCGAGGGTTTCCGGAAGAAAATGAAAATGTAGATGCAGACAGCTGATTTGCTGAGTTCCTTCAGGAACCCTTTGCAGCCTGCTTCTGGTGAGACACAAAAGGCTTTTGTGACGCATATGCTGTGCATCACAAACGGAGAGCCCAGGCCAAAGAAAATATACAGTTACCAGAAGAATAAACCCAGGATGAAAAGCACAGAGGTAGCATCAATAGACGTCTAATACGCCATTGGCCCCATCTGGTTAGAATCACATCATCAAAATTGGAGCTGGAGTAGACCTTCCAGGTCATCCCATCCATCCCCTTGCCAACACAACAATCATCTTTTTGAGGACCAGGTCCAGTTCAATTTCACATGTCTCTAGAGACAAGAATTCCACAGATTCTGTGGGCAAGATATTTACCATATTTAAAGAGGTAAATGTAGTCATGGTCAAGATTTCAGCCAGTAAAATAATTGCATTCAGTCTTTGAAACAAAAGGGATTGACTTTTTAAAGTAGAAATTCTTCCAGTGGAAGACAAAGGGCTTGGTGCCTGGAAAATCACAATTGAGATGGAAATAAGAATTGCTGTCAGCTGTGCAAAGATTTAGGGGGCTTCGCAGGTGATCCAGTGGTAAAAAAAAAAAAAAAAAAAAAAAAATCTGCCTACCAATGCAGGAGATGCACAAGATGTAGATTTGATCCCTGGATCAGGAAGATCCCCTGGAGGAGGGCATGGCAACCCACTCCAGTATTCTTGCCTGAAGAATCCCACGGACAGAGGATCCCATCAGGTTACATTCCACAGGGCTACCAAGAGTTGGATGTGACTTAGCAAGTGAGCAACTGAGAAATGTGTCAAGGGACTTTCTCATATTAGCCCAAGGAAATTCTAGACAATGTTCAAACTCTTCTGTGTACAAATGGGCTTGGAACAGTTGTGATCAGGAACCAGCTAAGATGTTGGAAAAAGAGGTGATCTGGAAATCAGAGTTCTAGGTTCTCATCACAGATGACAGAGCATACCTTCTCTTTATGGGAGACAGTGGGAGAAGTGAGGACAATTTCATATTAAGAGCTCTCCTATGCTGAAGAGCCAAGACCTGGAGTCAGAATGCATGCCAAATTTGTAAGGGTCTGAAGATAGGATCAGAAATAAAGCCAATGGAGTCAAGAGTTTCGAAGTAGGGAGAGAAGATTTAATATAAAATATGACTTTGAGATTATAATACTAAGTGAAGTAAATCAGATAGAGAGTGACAAATATCATATGGCATCACTTATGTGCAGAATCTTAAAAAAAAAAGATACAAATGAACTTATTTACAAAACAGAAGTGGACTCATAGACTTAAAGAATGAACTTATGGTTATTGAGGGAAAGGATTAGGGAAAGGATAGATTGAGAGTTTGGGACTGACTAACATGTACACACTGCTATATTTTAAAGTAGATAACCAGCAAGGACCTACTGTAAAATAATTTTTTTAGAAATAAAAACAAATATTTTTTTTTGTTTTAATTTGAGGTCAAAAGGAATGATGGGCTACTAAATGATTACCTTGAAGAGTCACTTTTAGGTTATTTTTAAATAGAACTTTTGCTCAAGAAAGTTTTATATATTATGTATGGTGCATATATAATGTATAGAAACACCAGCTTTTCTGAGTGAAACATGAGATGGGATTAGTTGAACAGGGAATTCTGAAACCCTCATTCCCAAACTCATCCATTGCTATGGAGGACCTTGCCTCCCTCTGTGGAACCCATGACATTGATTTAAAATACTGATTTTTCAACTCCAGAATTAATAGTTTTATGTTGAGTGTTCTATGGTAGGGCATGTCAAAATGGAGGAGATACAGTTCTTGATTCCTACCCACAGAACTCAGGACTTATTCAATATTCTGTTAACATACTTCACACACAAAAAAATGTAGCTGAGGAGTCTTCACAAGCCCCACAATCACATCTATCTCAGAAGAGCATGAGATACGTTAACCTGTTGAACACTGTCTGTGACTTGCCTTTACGTATCCACAAAGAAGGAGAGCCCAGTCTAAAGGGTTAAGGACAGGGAATGTAGCCCATCTTGACAGATAGAACAGAAGACCGAATGGTGTACAGAGTTGAGAAAAGAGTTGAGAAAATCACAAAATTAGAAAACCAGAGAGGAGTTAGAAAAATAAAAGCAGTCAATCGCAGGATCACCTGGGATAAAACCTGGGTACTAATGCTATATCTAATGTTACTGTTTTCTTAAAGGAAACACACAAACTGCTCTTCTTTCTTGCTCACAGAAGTATGACTTTGGATAATACAGCCTCCTCGACCCAATCTTGTACTCACCTATACTGGTCATTGTTATTCCATTTACCTTACCAATAATTGATTTAGGAAAGGCATATGATGCTGTTGTGGGCTTTGAGGAGGTCTGATGGGAGCTTGTTTGTGTCCCTACAGTGATGTAACTGGAATAAAATAGTTCCTCTTCTTTTCCTAGGTATGTCTTTTCCTAGATGGCTGAACAGTTGGAACTGTAACAGTGATCTTATGATTGTGAGGGGTCATACTGGTTATAATGTTGACCCAGACAGCTTGAGTCCTTGATGTCATGACTGAATCACTAAAATATCCTTCTTGCAAGTGTCCTACCTTAGGATTTCTCTTGAGAGCAAATTTTTGTTTTTTTCTTACTGCTTAGCTTCTCTGAGTCAGGGGATTCTGTTAGTGGCAAACTAAGCATCTCAACTGATAGCAGAGAACACAGCTTTATAACTGGCAATTGTTATCCCCTTAGGTAATCTTCGTGTACACATTATTTGGTATCTATCACTGAACTGAAACTTTTCTTAAAGCAGCAAATATTCTTTCCATAGAGAAAGACCAAGAAATATGATATGATGAGAGAGAAACGGGCTAATTTTGTGAGATGAAGGCAAACTTTGGTCACAGAGTTTAAGAGACAGTTCAAATACTTATGCATATTGAACTGCCATAGACCAAGTAGAAGAAAGAAAAATCTTTGGAGAAACCAAGGAAAATAAATCATAAATCAGTACTTCCTGTGAGCTCCTTGAAGGCAGCACCATGTTTTGTCTATTGTTTGGGTAGCTAATATTCAGCAACATTCCTGGCACATGGTGGGTGTTCTATACATGCAGAATTAAGTAACAGAAGGAGATAAGAGGTCTAATAATTGATATTTACTCTGAGTTTCATCCAAGCGTCTCCCAGGCTTGAGAGGCTGGGCTGGCACCAGGATCTAAGTCCAAACACTAGAACTAGTTATGCGTTAGCTGTAAATGTGCCATAATCATGAGAATTTTGTGGCAGAGATTTTTGACTCTTCATTAAAATTAAAATTCATGTTTAATTTCCCAGAACAACAGTGAGAATCACAACTGAATACATAGTGCATAAGGGCATAAGCATCTCAGCTCACAAAGGTTTGACATAGCGTACCTCCAATGATCTTCCCAATAGTCCTAGACCCATGCTAGGTTATAATTTCCAGAATCTCTGGCATGATTAGGTCATGTGAGTAAGTTCTAGTCAGTAGAATGTGGCAGGTGCCATTTCTGGGCATAGCTTTTAAGAAGCAAAAGTGTTGTCTCCATATTCTCCTTTCAGTGTCCTACAAGATGGTAAGGATAGCAATGAAACTTCTGGCCACAGCCAGAAGCTGGAAAATGCCTGAGTCTATGAATTTCTGTTGTCAATGAATAATCACCAATCAGGAACAATCTCTTATTAACACTGACCTCTTACATAGTCTGCCAAATTCTTTATTACCATAGTTTAGCCCACTTTAAATAATGCAACTTGGTCACATCTATTTGGCTTGTGAGCACAACACCAGCCTTGTCAAAATCTTGGAATGATAGAGAGAATCATGTTTTTAAAAACCTGCCATGAAAATGGATGTGTTTCAAAATTCATAATGCTTTGACATACACTAGCTGGTATGATTCTCCCCACAAGCCCACAAAATAAGCAGGGTAGATATTGTCATTTCAGAGGCAAGAAATCAATGATCAAGGAGATTAACAAATTATCTAAATCTATTGAACACACCAACTTAATTCTAAAGCATCAATCTTTTGATTTCAATTCTTTGCTTTCCCCATCAGAACTATGCTAACTGTCTGCCTCTGTCTGAAATATCTTCTTAATGGATGGCTTTATTGTAGAAATTGTCCCAAAGTATTAGAGATTCAACTCATTGAATTCTAAATATAGATTCTAAATATGGAAGGATTTATCATTCTGGAGGATTTAGCAACGAAATTGACTCTACCATAGATAATTTTTCTTTGGAAAGTCTCTCAGTGCCTCAGACTTCCATGGAGGTTATTGAGCTCATTCTTATTCCCCAAAACAAAAGTTTATCTAACACATCCCTGAGAACTTGTTAGTAAGCCTCTACTTTATCACCTCTAATGATGGAGCACTCACTACTTCCAAAACTTTCTCAGGCTGTTGGTAGGACAACCAACTCATTCTGATTTCCATAGAACTTTTTTTCAATTTTATAACTGAAAGTTCCAAGTCCTGGAAAGCCCTCAGATCAGATCAGATCAGATCAGTCGCTCAGTCGTGTCCGACTCTTTGCGACCCCGTGAATCGCAGCACGCCAGGCCTCCCTGTCCATTACCAACTCCCAGAGTTCACTGAGACTCACGTCCATCGAGTCAGTGATGCCATCCAGCCATCTCATCCTCTGTCGTCCCCTTCTCCTCCTACCCCCAATCACTCCCAGCATCACGGTCTTTTCCAATGAGTCAACTCTTCGCATGAGGTGGCCAAAGTACTAGAGTTTCAGCTTTAGCATCATTCCTTCCAAAGAAATCCCAGGGCTAATCTCTTTCAGAATGGACTGGTTGGATTTCCTTGAAGTCCAAGGGACTCTCAAGAGTCTTCTCCAACTCCACAGTTCAAAAGCATCAATTCTTCGGCACTCAGCCTTCTTCACAGTACAACTCTCACATCCATACATGACCACTGGAAAAACCGTAGCCTTGACTAGACAAACCTTTGTTGGCAAAGTAACATCTCTGCTTTTGAATATGCTATCTAGGTTGGTCATAACTTTCCTTCCAAGGAGTAAGTGTCTTTTAATTTCATGGCTGCAGTCACCATCTGTAGTGATTTTGGAGCCCAGAAAAATAAAGTCTGACACTGTTTCCACTGTTTCTCCATCTATTTCCCATGAAGTGGTGGGACCGGATGCCATGATCTTCGTTTTCTGAATGTTGAGCTTTAAGCCAGCTTTTTCACTCTCCACTTTCACTTTCATCAAGAGGCTTTTGAGTTCCTCTTCACTTTCTGCCATAAGGGTGGTGTCATCTGCATATCTGAGGTTATTGATATTTCTCCTGGCAATCATGATTCCAGTTTGTGTTTCTTCCAGTCCAGCGTTTCTCATGATGTACTCTGCATAGAAGTTAAATAAACAGGGTGACAATATACAGCCTTGACGAACTCCTTTTCCTATTTGGAACCAGTCTGTTGTTCCATGTCCAGTTCTAACTGTTGCTTCCTGACCTGCATACAAATTTCTCAAGAGGCAGATCAGGTGGTCTGGTATTCCCATCTCTTTCAGAATTTTTCACAGTTTATTGTGATCCACACAGTCAAAGGCTTTGGCATAGTCAATAAAGCAGAAATAGATGTTTTTCTGGAGCTCTCTTGCTTTTTCCATGATCCAGCAGATGTTGGCAATTTGATCTCTGGTTCCTCTGCCTTTTCTAAAACCAGCTTGAACCTCAGCAAGTTCACGGTTCACATATTGCTGAATAGAGTGGCCATCATGGCCAACAATAGAGTCCAAAATGCAGTACTTGGATGCAATCTCAAAAATGACAGAATGTTATCTGTTCATTTCCAAGGCAAACCATTCAATATCACAGTAATCCAAGTCTATGCCCCAACCAGTAATGCTGAAGAAGCTGAAGTTGAATGGTTCTATGAAGACCTACAAGACCTTTTAGAACTAACACCCAAAAAAGATGTCCTTTTCATTATAGGGGACTGGAATGAAAAAGTAGGAAGTCAAGAAACACCTGGAGTAACAGGCAAATTTGGCCTTGGAATACGGAATGAAGCAGGGCAAAGACTAATAGCGTTTTGCCAAGAAAATGCACTGGTCATAGCAAACACCCTCTTACAACAACACAAGAGAAGACTCTATATATGGACATCACCAGATGGTCAACACTGAAATCAGATTGATTATATTCTTTGCAGCCAAAGATGGAGCTCTATATAGTCAGCAAAAACAAGACCAGGAGCTGACTGTGGCTCAGACCATGAACTCCTTATTGCCAAATTCAGACTTAAATTGAAGAAAGTAGGGAAAACCACTAGACCATTCAGGTATGACCTAAATCAAATCCCTTATGATTAAACAGTGGAAGTGAGAAATAGATTTAAGGGCCTAGATCTGATAGATAGAGTGCCTGATGAACTATGGAATGAGGTTCATGACATTGTATAGGAGACAGGGATCAAGACCATTCCCATAGAAAAGAAATGCAAAAAAGCAAAATGGCTGTCTGGGGAGGCCTTGCAAATAGCTGTGAAAAGAAGAGAAGTGAAAAGCAAAGGAGAAAAGGAAAGATATAAACATCTGAATGCAGAGTTCCAAAAAATAGCAAGAAGAGATAAGAAAGCCTTCTTCAGCGATCAATGCAAAGAAATAGAGGAAAACAGCAGAATGGGAAAGACTAGAGATCTCTTCAAGAAAATCAGAGATACCAAAGGAACACTTCATGCAAAGATGAGCTCGATAAAGGACAGAAATGATATGGACCTAACAGAAGCAGAAGATATTAAGAAGAGATGGCAAGAATACACAGAAGAACTGTACAAAAAAGATCTTCATGACCCAGATAATCACGATGGTGTGATCACTGACCTAGAGCCAGACATGCTGGAATGTGAAATCAAATGGGCCTTAGAAAGCATCACTACGAACAAAGCTAGTGGAGGTGATGGAATTTCAGTTGAGCTATTCCAAATCCTGAAAGATGATGCTGTGAAAGTGCTGCGCTCAATATGCCAGCAAATTTGGAAAACTTAGCAGTGGCCACAGGACTGGAAAAGGTCAGTTTTCATTCCAAGCCCAAAGAAAGGCAATGCCAAAGAATGCTCAAACTACCACACAATTGCACTCATCTCACACGCTAGTAAAGTAATGCTCAAAATTCTCCAAGCCCTCAGTCCTGACCAAATTGGAGACCTGTGACCCTAATATTGTTGAACAATGGAAATTATTAAAAACCTTCTTTTAATTGAAACAAACCTTGCTTTGCTCTAACTTCTACCAAGTTTTCTTGTTTGGCCCACTTCAGCAACAATTATTCAACTGCAATTTGTTTTGTACTGATCCATGAGAGCCCTGGTTCTCTATAGCTGCCAAAGATTTCATAAAAATGCATTTTCAGCATTGTTCTACCATAAACCACGAGATCAACAGATCTAAACCTCTGTCTTTGGATTTGATAGACAGGTTATGAAGACACACTAGCAATAATCCATACCCCCTAAGTCAATTATTCTCCTTATTAGCCTATAGTGTAAGCCTTTTGGAGAATCTTGTTCTCCAGGTTCCCCAAGTTGAGTTTTGATAAAATTATTGATCATAAAAATAAATGTACTCCTATTATCATCTATCATGGGTAAACATAATTAATTTAATAAAAAATAACTGATTCTGCACCAGAAAATAGTTAATTTCTCACTGCATGCTCTTGAGAAAAAAAAATAATTATCTTCTAAGTTTTCGCCATTGAGATTAATGTGCCTCTGAGAGTTGAACTCTTTTTTCTTTATTTTTTTTTTATTTAATATGAGTGCACCACTTGCTCTATGGGGAAAGAAATAGTCTGTATATTATTGGGTGCTGAGGGACCACCAAAACCAGGAAGTCCGTGTTTTATGAGATTTCCCCAAATCGAAGCAACAGGGTTATGGTCAACATCATCCCTTCACACCCACTCGGTTCTTTCAGAAGGTGCTTCGGGGGCAAAAGAAACGTTTTGCAGAGAAAAGCACATCTAATTCATTGCTTTCTGTTCTGCTGAAAGTCAAGACAAGGCTCTGAACAGCTCCTCAGACCTCTGCTCCAAACCAGACAGGTCTCTCTACGCTGTTTTGACTTTCTTGCCACTTATGATATCTGTTAGTTGGTAGTATTCTACTACCTACAACCTACTTTTTAGATGTATATTTTCTGTATGTAGCCAAAAATTTTAACGGTGAGTGAAATCATGATTACCATCAGGAATTTGAGTATTTTGAGAGGTGAATGTTTTAGATTGATAGTACTTTGGAAAGGTTAATAACATAGTCTTATAAATGGAATAAAATTTTCAAGATTAAACTTTTTTTTCAATTATAGGGGCTTAGAATAAAATGGGGCTTTAAGGATCAGGTAGCTCAATCATGCCCATTTTACAGATGAGAAAGAATATTGAAGTTCAGGACCACAGATCATCGCTGTAATGATCAACTGCAGATTTTTGAAGACAACTAGACTGACTGCACATGGTGACTGCAGCCATGAAATTAAGACACTTACTCCTTGGAAGGAAAGTTATGACCAATCTAGATAGCATATTCAAAAGCAGAGACGTTACTTTGCCAACAAAGGTTCATCTAGTCAAGGCTTTGGTTTTTCCTGTGGTCATGTATGGATGTGAGAGTTGGACTGTGAAGAAGGCTGAGCACCGAAGAATTGATGCTTTTGAACTGTGGTGTTGGAGAAGACTCTTGAGAGTCTCTTGGACTGCAAGGAGATCCAACCAGTCCATTCTGAAGGAGATTAGCCCTGGGATTTCTTTGGAAGGAATGATGCTAAAGCTGAAACTCCAGTACTTTGGCCACCTCATGCGAAGAGTTGACTCATTGGAAAAGTCTCTGATGCTGGGAGGGATTGGGGTCAGGAGGAGAAGGGGATGACTGAGGATGAGATGGCTGGATGGCATCACTGACTCGATGGACGTGAGTCTGGGTGAACTCCGGGAGTTGGTGATGGACAGGGAGGCCTGGCGTGCTGCGATTCATGGGGTCACAAAGAGTCGAACACGACTGAGCGACTGAACTGAACTGAACTGAGACTGACTTCTCACTTCAACTCAGTAATTTAAACAGTTATTCTTTACCTTTAGGGACTATGAAACCTTTGAGAACTGGATTATTATGGAACCTAGTTAAAAAAAAAAAAGTACATACACTCAACATTTCTTGTGTAATTTCAGATTTATATTCCTTATGAAGTCCATCTTTGGGTCCAATTGGGCCATTCTCTTTGCCCACGGGGTAGCTTTCAAAGGAATAATTTGGATAATTCCTGTATGGACTCTGTATTTTATGGAAAATCAAATTTGAATTATTTGAAATTTAATACTTTTTAAAGATAAATCGGTTTGTTGCTATTTTACATTCATATTACAGTTTTAAGCCAGTTCTGTATGAAGAAATTACTTCTTATGAATAAATCATTTGGATATTAGAATCAAAATCAGAAATTTATCACAAGGATTAGTGGATCGGACCTGGGCAATGTCACTCGAATACCCTAGAATATCTAGTGTTAGTCACTGAGTCGTGTCCAACTCTTTGTGACCCCATGGACAGTAGCCCACCAGGCTCCTCTGTCCATGGAATTCTCCAGGCAAAAATACTGGAGCAGATTGCTCTTTCCTTCTCCAGGGGATTTTCCTGACCCAGGGATCTAACCTGGGTCTCCTGCACTGCAGCCAGTTTCTTTACTGTCTGAGCCACCAGGGAAGCCCCAGAATATCTGGATCTGATTCTAAATCTAACCCTGATTCAAAAGCCTACATGGATTTAGGAAATATTGGAAAACTTTTCCTTTCACTATACTCAATTATTGCATGAGCTATATAATCTAACAATATTGTATTTTTAACAATGATAAATAACTGATAGTGTCTGTGTGTGTGCACGCGCTCAGTTGTACCCGACTCTGCAACTCCACGGACTGTAGCCTACCAGGCTCCTCTGTCCATGAAATTTTCCAGGCAAGAATACTGGATTCCTACTCCAGCGAATCTTCCCAACCCAGGGATCAAACCCATGTCTCTTTGTCTCCTGCATTGGCAGATAGCTTCTTTACCACTGAACAACCTGAGAAGCCCAACCGATATCAGTAACCAATATTTATTGTATTCTAACTGTATACCATGTGTGTGCTGATGAATTTAGGTGTTTTATCTCTTCATAACAGTATAATGTGTGTGTTTAACTATATACATTTTTATAGTTAGAGGGAATTGAATCCCACAGAGGCCTAAACATTTCTCAAGGTCATCCGCTATGGCAGTGATTCTCTTCGTAGAATAATTACTCCCTTTCCCACTCTATCTCAAGCAATGTTGCACACTTGAAACTAACATTGTAAATAACATTTACATTACATAACATTGTAAATCAACTCTATTTCAATGAAAAAGGAAGCTTTTTTTAAAGTGCTATAATAGAAATAAGATTGTGGGCACTCATTTGCTCTCAAGTTCAGAGATGCCCAGAAGAAGCTGATTCTGGGCAAGCTCCTCCTGTTCTCCCCACCAGGGATGCTCCAACTCAGAAGAAACAAAGGAATTCAGACTCTAAAAATAAGGGACTAAAAGAATTGAATTTGACCCAGCCACCAGGTAATTAAAAGGTACATACGGACAGATACAAAATACAAGGATATTAGCTCTCTCACAATGCTCCAGTGTGTTTCTTAGGTGACAGTCTTTGAAAGCAAGGCCTGGCTTGATAGAACATTGACAGTGAACTCTGTCTTCCTGTTTTTTTAATTTTTGGTCCTGACTGTACATCATTATAACCCCTGGAGCTTGTCTGTAATGCACATGCCAAGTCCCGCATGCTGCTAAGTCACTTCAGTCGTGTCTGACTCTGTGTGACCCCATAGACGGCAGCCCACCAGGCTCCCCCGTCCCTGGGATCCTTCAGGCAAGAATACTGGAGTGGGTTGCCATTTCCTTCCTCCATACCAGGCCAATAAATTGGAATCTCTGGAGATTGAGTCCATGGGGATGGATATTGAAGAAGCCCTTCAGGTGATTCTGCAGTAAAGCCTCATATGGAAACCACCATCCTATAGTCTTATAGGATTGGGATAAGAGCAGAGAATAAGACCTTTCATTTCTGATTTAGACCTCTCAATAAGCAGAGGTAACTCTGATTTGCACTCATACATGGAATGGCAGATCCTTTCTTTGACTATAGGAATATAAATCTGTCAGTCTACCTGGATAGTGTAATACATCTTCCCACCCTTCAGTGTGTCCCATCTCCAGGAAGAGCGCTGCCTTTTCTTCTCTCTTCACTTCTACATCCATTCACACATGAAATTCTGTCAATCCCGCTTTTCTTCATAGTTTTCGATCTTTCTCATTCTCCTCCTCATTCTATTAACCCTGCCTTAGTCCAAACCTTCTTCCCCCCTTGTTTTCTAATTTTGGAAATCTGTTTTACTTACTTACTTGAATAAAAAAGAAAAGATTAAATATTAGGGTGGAAAAAGAAAAGAGAAAGTTGAGAGCTAACCTACACAGCAACAACTACATATAAACTTTGTGCTGGGGTCCTCAAACATTACCCAGTTTTTATCCTTCCAACAACCTCATGAGTTCACCTCATGAGGGCTACTCTATAAAGGAAAAGGTGAGATGACCACTGATGATTTCCAGTGCCACACAGCTGATAAATGGCAAGGCACTTTCTTATTTCCCTTACAGCCAAAAGCATTTCAACTAGCTTCACAATTATTGCCAGTTTGTCCTCCTAATGGCCGTTCTACATTCCAACAGCTTTACACAAATCTCTTTTCATTGTTTTCTTTGCCTGAATGGACACAGGGACCAACTGTTCCCTGTCACTCATCTATTACATTTTCATACACTTGAAGCCTGAGAACTTCTTCTAACTTTCTAATTAGTCAATCACTCTTTCATGCAGTGAACTCAATTTCCATTGATGGAGCAGCCACAGCATGCTGGCACTATCTTTGGCATTGGTGGAGAAAGGTCAAGAGAGAGGGAGATGACAAGTTCACTGCCACTGGAGCTCTTGAGTCTAGTAGAAGCTTGACAAATGACAGCCAGGCAAACCAGTTAAGTGCATTCTCTAAAGCCAAGTCTTAGAATAAATAGGAAAGCTGTGTGTGAAATAAGGCAATAGTTCAACAGCCCTCTTACTCAGCTGGGCAACCTCTTAGAGAAATAAACAGCATCCTTTTAGCCATCCAGACAGGCTCATGGCTGAACCAATTTATCTGTATCATCTACAAACAATATTTAACTTAATCTAAGGCAGAACAGGAGCACAAATATTGAGGTCTTGGGTCTGTGACCATTTCTCCAGCACTGCAACATTTATGAGAACATTCAAGACCAAAAAGGAATGTGTGAGTCTACAGCAGACATCCCCATGCTTGCTGGATGCCAGGTTCTCACTTATCCATACAATATGCACTTCAGAAGACCAGTGTTATCCAGCTGTCCTTCAGGAGGGTGTCAAGAGCCTGTGGTTCTGGGCTTAGCTGTGCTTCTCATTAGTTATGTGATGTTAGAAAAGCCACATTGCCATTCACTCTCGGTTTGGTCCAAAGTTCAAAAAGAGAGTTGGATGAGATTTATCTAAAGAGCTCTTCCAGCTTCCCAACCTGAGAGTTTCATTTGAACGAGGAGTTCTAGGAGAAAAAATGCAGTCAAGGTTTCTTACCTGGAAAGTTACAGAAGTGGTCTGAGTGAAAAAAGGGTTTTCACTCTCCCTTAATGGCTGTCACCTGTGACTGTGACTGGGTTACCCACTAATTCCAAGTAGGACTTTATAGTTGCTTTGTTTTGTTGCTCTGTTGCTCAGTCATGTCCGACTCTTTGCAACCCCATGGGCTGCAGCAGGTCAGACTTCCCGGTTCTTCACTATCTCCCGGAGTCGGCTCAAAGTCATGTCCCTTGAGTCAATGATGCCTGTTGCTTTGTGTTCCTCTTAATGCAATGTGCCTGTTGTGTGTACCTTACCATTAACCTGTCTGGTGGGTATTCCTCTTATGCTTGCACACCGACATTCCCAGGCATCATACTTTGTATCAGAACATGGGAATCAGGTGACACTATGCCAAAACAGGAGCCATAGAGGCTACCTCGATGGCCAGGGGAAATTTCATGATAGAGGCCAAATTAGGAAGCGACTGGGTTTCCCTGGTAGCTCAGCTGTTACAGAATCTGCCTGCAATGCAGAAGACCCTGGCTCAATTCCTGGGTCCTCTGGTGAAGGGATAGGTTACCCACTCCAGTGTTCTTGGGCTTCCCTGGTGGTAAAGAATCAGCCTGCAATGCAGGAGACCTGGATGAATCCATGGGTTGGGAGATGCCCTGAAGGAGGGCATGGCAACCCACTCCAGTATTCTTGCCTGGAGAATCCTCATGGACAGAGGAGCCTGTTGGGCCCCAGTCCATGGGGTCACAAAGAGTCAGACATGACTGAGTGACTCAGCACAGCACAAGGAAGCAAATAGAATGACTTCACCAAATAAGATTGGGTCTTTATGAGCATAGAGGCTATCTGTTGTTTCTGCCTGCCTTCATAGCCCCATCCTCCAGTGACCCCAACTTGATTTCTTTTTCAGCAACAATCTCCCCTTCATGCCCCATACATACAGTTTTGAGGGGACATGGGAGACAGATGTCAATCAACCATATGGTCTACTCCCTAAATATAGTAACCATCTCAGCAATTGGTGTATGACCTACCTGAGGCTGATACAAATAAGATCAAGGTTAGAGATAGAATTTTTCTCTTAAGACAACCCACAGCAAGGTTGATGGAAGCCTGGGGCTGTCATGAGCTATCACATGAAATGTAGGGGGAAAAAGCCAAAACAAAGGAATGTAGAGCTCTGAGAGGAAGAAAATGAATGCTGATAACACTGGATGAGTCCTTTGATACAGCTATGCCTGAAAATACTTTTTCATTTATGCAAGCCAGTGAATCCCTTTACTGCTTAAGCCAGCTTCCATTGGTGTTTTACTGCATGGCCAGAAGATCAGTTCAATTCAGTTCAGTTCAATTGCTCAGTTGTGTCTGACTTTTTGTGACCCCATGGACTGCAGCAGGCCAGGCCTCCCTGTTCATCACCAACTCCCAGAGTTTACTCAAACTCATGTCCATTGAGTCAGTGATACCATCCAACCATCTCATCCTCTGGCATCCCCTTCTCCTCCTGCCCTCAATTTTTCCCAGCATCAGGGTTTTTTCACATGAGTTAGTTCTTCAATCAGGTGGCCAAAGTATTGGAGTTTCAGCTTCAACATCAGTCCTTCCAATAAATATTCAGGACTGATTTCCTTTAGGATGTACTGGTTGGATCTCCTTGCAGTCCAAGGTACTCTCAAGAGTCTTCTCCAGCACCACAGTATAAAAGCATCAATTCTTTGGTGCTCAGCTTACTATATATATATATTTTTTTTTCTTTTTTACCTCTTAGCTCATACCTCCCTGTCTTCAATATTCAAACATTATATAAATAACCCCACTTTAGAAAAAAAGAAATTTAAGATCTTTCGCCCTTTATGGATCACAGCCTTATTGTGGTGAAGGGGCTTATGTAACTCAATGAAGCTATGAGCCATGCCCCATAGCAGGGTCACCCAAGATGTACAGGTCATAGAGGGTGGCAGAGGATGAGATGATTAGATAGCATCACTAACACAATGGACATGAATTTGAGCAAACTCCAGGAAAACAGTTTCCCTCATAGCTCAGTTAGTAAAGAATCCACCTTCATTACAGACCCTGGTTCAATTCCTGGGTCAGGAAGATCCACTGGAGAAGGGATAGGCTACCCACTCTAGTATTCTTGGTCTTTCCTTGTGCCTCAGCTGGTGAAGAATCCATCTGCAATGCAGGAGACTTGGGTTTGATTCCTGGGTTGGGAAGATCCCCTGAAGAAGGGAAAGGCTCCAGTATTCTGACCTGGAATATTCCATGGACTGTATAGTCCATGGGGTAGCAAAGAGTAGGACACAACTGAACAACTTTCACTTCACTTTCAGGAGACAGTGAAGCACAGAGGAGTCTGGCATGCTCCCTGGCGTGTGTCCATGGGATTACAAAGAGTCAGAGATGACTGAATAATAACAACAAAGGTCATATAGCCAGTAAGAAGCAGGATCAAGACCGAAGTCATAGTCCTTTGACCCTGAGCTCAGAGCTCTAACTTCTCAGCCGTGTAGCCCACAGGCCTCATGCCCAGAATACGTGTCATCTCTCAGAGTCCCCACTGATATTCCCTGAGTCATGTGTGTTACAGACTCTTGGAGTGATAAAGCTTGAAAAATCACTGGAAATCCCAACCTCCAACTTCCCAAAGCTTCCACTAATATTGTAGCTTAAAATGTAAGATGAAAAGTAAGAGCCATCATGGTTAGAATGCACCGATCTGGGGATGTGTGACGACAAGCCAGTAAAGTCTTACTGAGCTGCAGTTTAATTACCTGTAATATGAGTCTTAGGGCTGCCTACCTCTTCTGCTTGTAAAGAGAATTAAATGGGCATATGTTGTAAAGCAGTTAGTGTAATGCCTATCACATAGAAACCTCTCTGTGAATGGCATAAATATCAAATTACTTATTGTTGTAATTACTGTTATAAATCCAGATTCTGACTCACCAGTGCTTTCTCCACTCCTTGCTAGCTTTGTATGCTATAAACTTTATAATACACATATGCCACTGAGGCTAGAGAGTGTCTCTCTTATCTTTGTACCCCCACAAATCAATGTATATTTCACTTTTCTAATTATTATTTTTTATTTTACAATATCATATTGGCCTCTGCCATACATCATTGTGAATAAGCTACAGGTATACACATGTCCCCTCCCTCCCGAATCCCCCTCCCATCCCCCTCCCCATCCCACCACTCTAGGTTGTCACAGAGCACTGGACTGAGCTCCCTGTGTCACACAGCAAATTCCCACTCGCTATCTATTTTACATATGATAATGTACATGTTTCTATACTATTCTCTCAATTTTGTCCCACCCTCTCCATCCCCCACTGTGTCCACAAGTCTGCTGCCCAGCAAATAGGGTCATCAGTACCATGTTTCTAGATTTCATATGTATGCATTAATGTACCATATTTCTAACTTACTTCATTTGGTATAAAAGGCTCATTTCATCCACCTCATTAGGACTGACTTGAATGTGTTATTATTTATAGCTAAGTAATATTCCACTGTATATATGTATCACAATTTCCGTATCCATTCATCTGTCGATGGATATCTGGATTATTCCCACATCCTGCTATTGTAAACAGTGCTGCAGGGAACAGTGGGGTGCATGTGTCTCTTGCAATTATGGTTTTCTCAGGGTATATGCCCAATAGTTGGAGAAGGAAATAGCAACCCACTCCAGTATTCTTGCCTGGAAAATCCCACAGATGGAGAAGCCAGGTGGGCTACAGTCCATGGGGTCGCAAAGAGTCGGACACGACTGAGTGAGTAACACACACATGCCCAATAGTGGGATATGCTGGAGAGGATGTGGAGAAAAGAGAACCCTTTTGCACTGTTGGTGGGAATGTAAATTGATAACAGCCACTATGGAGAACAGTATGGATATTCCTCAATGCATATTTCTTGAATGCCATGATTAATAAATGCTTGTTATGCAAAGGCATTCATTTGATGTATTATCAGGGATAATACATCAAAGAACCTTTGAGTTCTTATCTGGGTTCCTTTACTCTCCCACCAGAAGGGACTCCAAAAGTTGTTGAAGGTGAGAAAGACTGAATCATACATTCCTATTCCTTCAAGGGATGTTTCTTTTTATATATTTTTTTTTCTCCTTCTGCTTATCCTTTATTCTTTCACACACCTGTTTCAGACCCAGCTGAGAATTAGTGGTGGAGGCTCAGGGTGTAAGTCCCATTAGGGAAGATTTAGGCTTTATCCTTTGCTTGTATTCTCCACTTGTGATTTGAATTCAATTTGCTTTGGGACGCATGCTACAAGGCAAAGAGGTTTTTTTTTTTTTTTCCTTGAACAGTGAAAGAAGCCTATTAGAAATGTGAAATCATAATTTCTGGAGGTTTGGGGACTTTAAAAAAAAATGTGGACAGCTGTTGGCTAAAGAACTGAGAAATATTTAAGTCCGGAAAATATCCTAGGTAATGGAGCCAGAGAGCCTAAATCAGTGGTAAATACTGCTAAGCCATCATTACACACTAATAGTTATTAGTCATCTCTCTGTCTTTAATGGAAAGCTTAAGGGTCTGAAGTCCAAAGCTTAGACTCCATTCTCTCTAACAAATCAAAAACCCCATCCCCTCCAATAACAGAAATCTGCCAAGAGAACATTAAAGGTCAAGCTAAACCCACAAAAGCAAAGCAATGCTGATTTCAAAGACGCTGAATGGAAAATACAATTAAAAGTCACCAGTTCATTCTGAGTAGGAGCAGAGATTGAGAGCTGGATTTAAGGTCAGGAGCCCAAGGGGCAATGGCAAAGAGAAGCAGGAACCCCAAGCCAAACCATAAGCAAAGTGGCCTGGAAACTCTCAAACTTGGCGGAGCCTCTCCCTTCCCGACCCCCTCTTGGGTGTGTGGGTCACAGTGCTGTTGGAACATTGAGTTGCCCCCACGGGACTCATATTGGGAACTGAATGTAAAGACCTGGCCTTCTTCTGACAGACCCGTGCTACGGACCTGGCTGTCTCCCAGCTCCACGGTGATTTTCCTGTGTTGCCTTACACGAGTCACTCATTTTGCCCTACCCTGCCCTCTCTTTACCTAATTACAAAATAATCTCTAATAATGAGGCCAAGATCACAAATAAACCTGAACTTTGTGGTTTCAGGGATGCCAAGAAGGCACCCCTGGGAATTTAGGTCCAGTTTTATACACTCACATCTTCCCATTATACTTTTTCACTAGTGCCTGAACTATTAATATCACCACTGACAACTCTGTTTAATCTAAACATATTTTTGAGTGCCTACTTCGTGGCACACATTGTACTAGGCACAAAATAAGCATGGGTCCTAAGCACAGTCTAGTTGGAAGAAATAAACTGAATTAGACAGATAAACCGGAGAAGGCAATGGCACCCCACTCCAGTACTCTTGCTTGGAAAATCCCATGGAGGGAGGAGCCTGTTAGGCTGCAATCCATGGGGTCGCTAAGAGTCGGATACGACTGAGTGACTTCACTTTCACTTTCCACTTTCATGCATTGGAGAAGGAAATGGCAACCCACTCCAGTGTTCTTGCCTGGAGAATCCCAGGGATGAGGGAGCCTGGTGGGCTGCTGTCTATGGGGTCGCACAGAGCTGGACACCACTGAAGTGACTTAGCATAGCATAGACAGATAAACACACACATACACACATACATACAAACAGCAAGTCCCCTGCAAATTTATTGAACAAATTACTCTGGAAAAGCTGAGCGTGTCTGAGTCATTTTATTTTATTATTGTGTTTTTTTTTTTTTTTGGCTATACTGGGTCTTCCTTGGTGCCTGTGGGCTTTCTCTAGTTGCACCAAGTAGGGGCTACTCTTCCCTGAGGCACACAGGCTTCTCACTGTGAGCTTCAGTAGTTACAACATGCAGGCTCAGTAGTCTCGGTGCACAGGCATAGTTGCCTCGAGGCATGTGGGATCTTCACAGACCAGGGATGGAATCTGTGTCTCCGACACTGGCAAGGGCATTTTTATCCGCTGTACTGCAAAAGAAGTCCAGAAGTCCGAATCTTCATTAAAGTCATTGGTCAAGCCACTGAGAAGGTGATTTTTAAGCTGAGACTTAATATGTATTGTGAAGCTCTAGGAATGTGCTGTTCTAGTTAGTTAGTTCAGTTGCTCGGTCATGTCCGACTCTTTGCAACCCCATGGACTGTAGCACGCCAGGCCTCCCTGTCCATCACCAACTCCCAGAGTTTATTCAAACTCATGTCTAGGTAGGAGACAACTGGCACATGTTAACCTCTAAGGAGGAAAGTAGCTTATTCTGTTTTGGAATTGAAAAGGAAAGGTCTTTGTGGATAGAACACAGTGTGTGAAATAGAAAGGAGCTATAACAGGGTAAGCAGTAGCCAAGAAGAGGTAAAATGAGGCTTGGTGGGCCACTGTGGGGCACCTGCATATCGGTGTGTCCATAATATAAAGCCATAAGCTGCCTAAACAAGAGATGGCATCATTAATCTCAGTATTAAAACTACTCTGGTGAGGAATCCACCTTACTATGCAGGGACATGGGTCTGATCCTTGGTCAGGGAACAAGATCCTACATGCAGCAGAGGAACTAAGCCCACTTGCCACAGCTAGAGATTCCATGCACCACAATGAAAAGTCCCTCGTGACACAGCAGAGACCCTGCATGCTGCAACTAAGACCCAAAGCAGCCAAACAACAACAACAACCACAACAAACCTACACTGACTTCATTGAGGTGGATAGAATGGTAGAACGCACAAGAAGATACAGGGAAACCAGATAACAAGTTTGGCTTCCCTCCCTAGATTGTAAGCTCTGAAGAGTTGTGTCTGTTTCATACAGTAATATTGCTCTGTTTCTTAGAAAGAGAGTTGGGCCATGAAGTTGGTGAATTAGCTTATTGGAATAAAAGCAGAGCCTTACTTAGGGTAGATAAGAAAAGCCCTGTATGGCACTTAAGAGGAATTCCATCAATAAATATATATGGAATCCATGAAGAAATGAATAAAGATTTCTGTACTCCAGAAAAGAATATTATAGTAGGTCGGATAGAGCAGTGGACGTGGAGAGTGAGAAGTTGGCAAATTTGAGATATACTTGGAAGCCAAAAATAAATAAATAAGACATGAATAGAATAGATGTGAAGGTGGAGAGAGAAGCACAAACAAAGATCAACATCCTGATCTATGGCTTAAGCAACAAATTATGTGACAAAGGCATTTTTTTGGGACAGGAAGAAGATAAAACCTCCATGAAGACAGACAGGTTAGATCATCGGCCCATGCCATCGGCCCAGTTCCTCTGCTGCATGTAGGACTGAATAAGCCCAGTCACCCAGATCGGTGTACATGATAGTAAAAGTATATTGTTACTAAGTTTTGGTGAGGTTTTTTGCATGGCATTACTGAGGCCATTGCTGAGTGAGGCAGAAAGCATGAGATTCAAGGGCAAATTATGAATTCGATTTTGAAATGCCAAACTTGAGAGAGCTGTGAAATAGCCAAATAGGGATAATCAGGTAAGAAAATGAATACACAGTTCCATAAAGGTACAGATGAAGTCAAAGATAAACCTTTTGGCATCACCAACATACCTGCACCCCAGTGTTCACTGCAGCATTATTTACAATAGCCAGAATATGGAAGCAACCTAAATGTCCATCAACAGAGGAATGTATGAAGAAGGTGTGGTACATAGATACAATGGAATAGTATTCAGTCCTAAAAAGGTACCAAATAATGCCATTTGTAGAGACACGATGAACCTATAGTGTGTCATACAGAAAGGGGTGAGAAAGGAAAGCAAGAATCATATATTAATGCATATATGTGCAATCTAGAAAAAAGGTAGAGATGATCCTATTTGCAATGCAGAAATAGAGACACAGATATAGAGAACAAATGTATGGATACCCCATGAGAATTGACTGTAGCACAGGGAACTCTACTTCATGCTCTGTAATGACCTAAATGGGAAGGAAGCCCAAAAGGGTGGAGATATATATATGCATGGCTGATTCATTTTGCTGTACTAACACAACATTGTAGAAACTAACACAACATGTAAAGCAGCTATCAGTTCAGTTCAGTCGCTCAGTCATGTCCGACTCTTTGCGACCCCATAAATCGCAGCACACCGGGACTCCCTGTCCATCACCAACTCCCGGAGTTCACTCAAACTCACGTCCATCGAATCGGTGATGCTATCCAGCCATCTCATCTGTCCTCCCCTTCTCCTCCTGTCCCCAATCCCTCCCAGCATCAGAGTCTTTTCCAATGAGTCAACTCTTCACATGAGGTGGCCAAAGTACTGGAGTTTCAGCTTTAGCATCATTCCTTCCAAAGAAATCCCAGGGCTGATCTCCTTCAGAATGGACTGGTTGGATCTCCTTGCAGTCCAAGGGACTCTCAAGAGTCTTCTCCAACACCACAGGTCAAAAGCATCAATTCTTCGGCGCTCAGTTTTCTTCACAGTCCAACTCTCACATCCATACATGACCACTGGAAAAACCATAGCCTTGACTAGACGGACCTTTGTTGGCAAAGTAATGTCTCTGCTTTTCAATATGCTATCTAGGTTGGTCATAACTTTTCTTCCAAGGAGTAAGTGTCTTTTAATTTCATGGCTGCAGTCACCATCTGCAGTGATTTTTGGAACCCCAAAAAATAAAGTCTGACACTGTTTCCACTGTTTCCCCATCTATTTCCCATGAAGTGATGGGACCAGATGCCATGATCTTTGTTTTCTGAATGTTGAGTTTTAAGCCAACTTTTTCACTCTCCTCTTTCACCTTCATCAAGAGGTTTTTTAGTTCCTCTTCACTAAAGCAGCTATACCCCAATACAAATTAATTTTTTAAAAAACAATATTGAATTTGTAACAAAGGGTATGGGTGAGACCATCCAGAGGGACAGCACAGAAAGACAGGTAATAACATCCATTTCCCAACCACAGAGTCCTTCAACATTTTGAGGTCAGGAGGAGCCTTCAAAGAAGAAAGAAATGGAACCAAATGATGATAAGAAAACAGGAGGGCACGGGAGCACAGCATCCAAGGGAGCAAATGTTTTTTCAAAGAAGTCAAGAATGGTCAACACTGCCCAACATTAATATGAGGCTTCATTTGTTTCCTATTTCTGCTCGAACTTACTCCACTTAGTGGCTTAAGATAATTAAAAAATTATCTTACAGTTTGAGAGATCAAAAATCTGCAATGATTCTGACTGAGTCACAGTTAAAGTGTCAGCAAAAATACATTTTTTCTGGAAGTACAGGGTAGAATCAGTTTCCTTGCCTTTCTCAGCTTGCATCCTCAAATCTCTGACCTTTCTTCCCCTCTCTTTTACTTAGGGGAGTCCTTATGATTACATTAGGCCCAAGTTGATAAAAATCAAGATCATTTCTCCATCTGATTAGCAACCTCAGACCCATCTGCGACCTTAATGTTCTCTTTGCCCCTTACAACATAACATATTTCCAGGGACCAGGAATTAGGAAACAGGCATCTTTGGGAGACCATTATTCTGTATAACACAGACACCAAATAGTGCTTTGCTTCTCAAGAAGATGGATAGATATTTCTGGGAAAGTGTAGTGTTTTTAGTGTGTTAGTTAGTTCCCCCCAATATTAAGAGACCATCTCCCTTGCATACAGAATCATATGAGACATTTGAGGAATCAGAAAAAAAGAACTAACCATAAAAGAAATCCTCTTCAGTTACTTTTTTTTTAGCCACTCAGCATGTAGGACCTTAGTTTCCCCACTAGGGATCGAATTCATGCCTTCTGCACTGGATGTGTTAAGTCTTAACCACTGGACCACTGGAGAAGTCTGGTTACTTGTTTTAAATAACTGAGGATTTCCAGCCATGTGAGGAATAAGACAGCATAGAAGAGGAGGATCGATATGGACAAAAAGGACATCAGAATAAACAAAGGTTATCCACAGAACATTAGAACTTTTAAAATGATTCTAATCCATATTTCCAGAGATATTTGAAAAGGATCACATCAATAAGATAACCAGAGCTTGATAAAAGGGATTCCCTGATGGCTCGGTGGTAAAGAATCTGCCTGCAATGCAGGAGATGCAAAAGACATGGATTCGATGCCTTGGTCAGGGAGATCCCCTGGAGAAGGACATGGCAACCCACTCCAGTATTCTTGCCTGGGAAATCTCATGGACAGAAGAGTCTGCTGGGCTAGAGTTCATGGGGCTGCAAAGAGTCAGACATGATTAGCAAGTAAACAACAAACTTGATATAAGAGGATTGGTCAGGAGATAAGAGAGTATCATGCAAATTTTTAATGTGATGGCTCAAATTAAAAAAAAAATTGAATAGTATGGAATTTTCTGAGGAAAATATGCAAGAACAAAAACAGAAGCAAAGAAAAAATAGAAGATAAAAGTAAAATAATATAAAATAAAAGTTGATCTTAGAGATTAACTCAGAAGTGTCATCTTCCTTCTGAAAGAGTTCTAGAAGAGAAGCGATAATATAAAGGAGAATTTTTTTAAAAGTACTACGAGGCAGCAGAGCAATGGCTTTCAAGTTTTAAGAAAAAATGGTATTTTGGACTCAGAACTCAATACCTAGTCAAAATACTAAGTATGAGAGCAAAATAAAAATAATTTCTGGACGTAAAGGGAATCAGAACATTTGTCTTCTTGTGGAAGAAAATCTTTACTATGCATGCCAACAAAACAGAAGAGCATGCTATCAGAGGTGCCTGTTAGACGAACACACAAGTGATGGAAGAGGTTGTGCTCTCCACCTCTTCCTAGGCAAACAGTGGAGCCATTTCCTAGTGTTTCTTCATCTAGATAAGCCATGTAACTGTTCTTGTCAATGATCAGAAGTCACATGTGCCACTTCTGGCCCACGATTAGAAGCACATGTGCCTCCTAAGAAATCTGTATGCAGTTCAAGAAGTAACAGTTAGAACCGGACATGGGACAACAGACTAGTTCCAAATTGGGAAGGGAGTACGTCACGACTGTATATTGTCACTCTGCTTATTTAACTTCTATGCAGAGTACACCATCCGAAATGCCAGGGCTGGATGAAGCACAAGCTGGAATCAAGATTGCCAGGAGAAATATCAGTAACCTCAGATATGCAGATGACACCACCCTTATGGCAGAAAGCAAGGGGAACTCTTAATGAAAGCAAAAGAGGAGATTAAAAAACCTGGCTTAAAACTCAACATTCAAAAAACAAAGATCATGGCATCCAGTCCCATTGCTTCATGGCAAATAGATGGGGAAACAGTGGAAACAGTGAGGGACTTTATTTTCTTGGCTCCAAAATAGCTGCAGATGGTGACTGCAGCCATGAAGTTAAAAGATGCTTGCTCCTTGGAAGAAGAGCTATGACAAACCTGGACAGTGTGTTAGAAAGCAGAGACATCACTTTGCCAACAAGGTCCATATAGTCCATAAAGCTATGGTCTTTCCATTAGTCATATATGGATGTGAGAGTCAGACCATAAGAAAGGCTGAGTGCCAAAGAATTGATGCTTTCAAACTGTGGTGTTGGAGAAGACTCTTGAGAGTCCCTTGGACTGCAAGGAAATCAAACCAATCAACCCTAAAGGAAATCAACCCTGAATATTCGTTGGAAGGACTGATGCTGAAGCTGAAGCTTCAATACTTTGGCCACCTGATGTGAAGAACTGACTCACTGGAAAATGCTTTGACTCTGGGAAAGATTGAGGGCAGGAGGAGAAACGGATGACAGAGGATGAGATGGCTGAATGGCATCATGGACTCAATGGACCTGAGTTTGAACAAACTCCAAGAGACAATGAAAGATGGAAACTTAGCATGCTGCAGTCCATGGGGTCACAAAGAGTCAGACACAACTTGGTGATTAAGCAACAACAGCAGTGATACAAGAAATAAAACCATAAACAGTTCTACTAAGGAGTTGGACTCTGAAAGGAATGGGAAATGGCGTTAATTTTTACTTACTACTGACTTTCCATTGTTCAAAGACTGTGCATATACTACTTTTATGATGCCATCAACCAAAACTGAGAGAAGAGGAGACAAAACAGGTGTGTGTGAGGAGAGGGTGGATAAAGATTTCAGCTTAAACTTGTTGAGTCATTTATTTGAAATCTGTGGATCAAACACAAGCATTTACTGTAAGCTCTCTGATAGTGGGATTATAGAAATACACTTAATACACAATGGAGGGCTTCAGTGTACTCACTTTGAAATTTGCATTTTCTTTTGGAAGGAATTTTGTTTTCAAAGTTTTTTTTTGTTCTCGAATGTATCCAGTTCTTTGACTTAGAGTCATTATGCTTAAAAAAACCAAGAAACCAGCAATTTTTCCATTACTTATCATAAAAATCTTATTTTAATTCATGTTTTCCTGTGTCTTCTCAAGTACTTATGTTGTTTAAATAGGTTATAAAAACAATGGAATTCTTGGATTGGTAAATTTCCTACTGTTTCTTAAAGTCACATTTCACAAACTTGGTTTGTCTTTCAATTAATAGGCTCCTTCCTAAGCCTTTACTTCATAAACAGCACAGCATGTAATAATTCGTTGATCTTATCCAAGGAAAATTGCACAACAGAAAGATGGAAATACAGGCCCCACCTTGGCAGAGACAGAGTGCTTGGATTACAGGAGTATATTTCGTGGTGATTAAAGGGCTGATAATACAAGCCACAAAAGTGGAATAAAATTACCTAGGCAGAGAGCAGAGGGAAATGAGATGAGAATTAAGAACAAAAAACCAGAAGATGCTCACACATGAAGACACAGAATTAAGGAGAATAAAGCATAAACATTAAGGTGTTGTTTGATGGAATAAGTGCAAAGTCACTGTTTTCAATTACTCAAAGGCAGGGACTCTCACTGAATTTTTTTTATAAAAAATTATTTTATATCAGAGTATAGTTTAACACTTCCCTTGTAACTCACCTGGTAAAGAATCTGCCTGAAATATATGAGATGCTGGTTTAATTCCTGGGTTGGGAAGACCCCTGGAAAATGGATGGTGGTTCAGATGGTAAAGAATCCACCTGCAATGCAGAAGACCTGGGTTCAACTGTTGGGTTGGGAAGATCCCCTGGAGGAGGACATGTCAACCCACTCCAGTATTCTTGCCTGGAGAATCCCCACAGGCAGAGGAGCCTAGTGGACTGCAGTCCATGGGGTTGCAAAGGGCCGGACATGACTGGGACATGACTGAGTGACTAAGCACAGCACATAGTTTAACAATGTTGGGTTTGTTTCAAATATACAGCCCAGTGACTCAGTTATACGTATACATATATCCCTTTTCTAAGTCTTTTTCCACATAGGTTATTACAGAGTATTAAGCAGAGTTTCCTGTGCTATTCAGTAGACCCTTGTTGGCTATCTATTTTAAATATAGCAGTGCGTACATGACTGACTTTTTAAAAATAATTTTATTTATTTGTGGCCATGCTGGGTCTTCACTGTTGCATGTGGGCTTCCTCTAGCTGTGGCCAGTAGGGGCTACTCTGTAGTTGTAGTGTGCAGGATTCTCATTGCAGTGGCTTCACTTTTTGTAGAACAGGGGTTCCAGGGTACACAAGCTTCAGTAACTGGGGCTCCCAGGCTCTAGAGAACAGGGTCAGTAGGTTGAGGTGCAAGGGCTTAGTTACCCCGAAGCATGTGGGATCTTCCAAGGGCAGGGATCAAATCTGAGTCCCCTGTTTTGGCAGATGGATTCTTAACCACTGGACCACCAGTGAAGTCCCATGACTGACTCTCTGTGATCCCAATAGTCACTAGACTAACAGCTATTAAATGAGATAAGAGGTGAAGAATGCAGAACGGATGAAGATGTAGAGAAAACTAGATGCAAGATAAGCTAGTAGATCCAAGATAAAAATAACTCTACTGAATGAAACTTTATTAGGTAGGACTTTCCCTGGTGCCTCTGACAGTAAAGAACCTGTCTGCAATGCAGGAGATCCAGATTTGATCCTTGGGTTGGGAAGATCCCCTGGAGAAGGGAATGGCCACCCACTCCAGTATTCTTGCCTGGAGAATTACGTGGACAGAAGAGAGCCTGGCTGGCTATAATCCTTGGGATCACAAAGAGTCAGACATTACTGAGCAACAAACACACTTTGTCCCCTCAGCACCAGGCAATTTAGAGTTCTTTCTTTATAGTAAATGCTTAACAGAGGTAAGAGGGACTGAAAAAATGAAATTCAGTCTGGGATGAGCACGAAGGGGAAGAGATAAAAGGGTTGATGGAATGGGGGGTTATGAACTAAGAATAATTTAGGAACATAACATTTGTATTTCTGTTGCTGGCCTCAAACCCCAAAATCACAATTATTTGCAATATATAAAATAGTACAAGCAACCAAGTTGGCTCCAACGTGAGGACCCAATATGGATATTCCCCAAGCATTCTTAGTTTCTAGGGTCACACCGTCTTTTAAGGTATTCCATGGCATGTTAAAGTCTGTCTCAGACAGTACAATCTGTAGGCAGAAATTGCCTGAGGTTCACTAATGTCTTAAGAAAATGATCTTGCAATATGATGTTAAGCAGAAATAACAAACAGATCTGTTCTTTAGTTTAAGTGAAGGGACTTAGCAGAAACATGAAGTCATTGTTTTCCTTAGGTCATTCAACTGGACAGGATGAATAATTAGTATGAATACAACCATTTCACCTCTTAGGTGCTAAAGCCAATTTAAGAGTATGCAGGCAAGGGACTTCCCTGGTGCTCCAATGGCTAAGACTCCATGCTCCCAACACAGGGAGCCTGGATTTGATTCCTGGCCAGGGAACTAGAGCCCACATGTGTCAACTAAAGATCATGGCATGCTGCAAGCCAGCACAGCCAAAGTGTAGCTAAGACCCAGCACAGCCAAATAAATAAATAAGCATATTTTTTAAAAGAGTATGCAGGCAAAAGCTGCTTTCGTTTCCCTTAACTCTCTAAATGCATGAGTGTGGGTGAGACTACACTAATATCAGAAAAGCAGCAGGACAATAGGGTCTGCATTAACTACAAAACTTCTTGGTGTGTTTCCTTTCAGGAGAAACAGGCTGATTTCTGACCAGAGGTGGGGGCCAGGAGAAACCACTACAGTTCAGAATTGATCAATCTCATGAAGATAAAGGTACTTTCCTTCAGGTATAGGCCATTCCCATCCAGATAAAATTTTCATAATATTCATCCTTCTGTGAGCTCCCTTGAGTTCTTGAGACCTGCATTTATCTATATTTTGAGACACACACACAGAGGGATCACTCTTACATCTTCCTCACTCTTGCAAACCTCAATTATTCAATTCTTTTCATGGGAGAATGGATATTCAAGTAGACAGTGTTTCAGCACTCATCTTTGGGGTCCACGTATGTAGCTAAAACAGGATTAAGAAAAAGCATAAAAATAGGGAAAGATCAGCACTGAATAGACCATGAGAAGGACACCTGTCTACAGTACAAGCTAGAACAAGAAAGAAGAGCTTTGCTTCATTTGACCTCAGTTGGAACCAAGCATGACAGGTAACTCAAATTTGTCACTGTGGTTATGTCTGACTCTTTGTGACCCTATGGACTATAGCCCACCAGGCTCCTCTGTCCATGGAATCCTCCTGGCAAGAATACTGGAGTGGGTTACCAAGCCCTCCTCCAGGAGATCTTCCTGACCCAGGGATCAAACCTGCATCTCTTCCGTCTCCTGCATTGACAGGCAGGTATTTTACCACTAGTACTACCTGGGAAGACTGTTACCATTCTACACACCTTCACAAATGACTATGTAAGCATCATGAGTGTTGATTTGGGTGTTTCAGTACATTTTAGCAAGTAGATCAGTTTGCAAATGTGCAATCCATGATGAATGAAGATCAGTTGTCATTGCAAAAATTAAAACCTCTCTAAAAGCAGAGACATTACTTTGCCAACAAAGGTTCATCTAGTCAAGGCTATGGTTTTTCCTGTGGTCATGTATGGATGTGAGAGTTGGACTGTGAAGAACGCTGAGCACCGAAGAATTGATGCTTTTGAATTGTGGTGTTGGAGGACTCTTGAGAGTCCCTTGGACTGCAAGGAGATCCAACCAGTCCATTCTGAAGGAGATCGGCCCTGGCATTTCTTTGGAAGGAATGATGCTAAAGCTGAAACTCCAGTACTTTGGCCACCTCATGTGAAGAGTTGACTCATTGGAAAAGACTCTGATGCTGGGAGGGATTGGGGGCAAGAGGAAAAGGAGACGACAGAGGATGAGATGGCTGGATGGCATCACTGACTCAATGGACGTGAGTCTGGGTGAACTCCGGGAGTTGGTGATGGACAGGGAGGCCTGGTGTGCTGCAGTTCATGGGGTCGCAAAGAGTCGGACACGACTGAGCGACTGATCTGATCTGATCTGATCTGAATAGCTATTATTGAATCACTGCAGGCAAGTCACCATTCTAAACTCTAGGTATTTGTTGTTGTTATTCAGTCACTAAGTTGTATCCAACTCTTTGCAACCCTATGGGCTGAAGCACGCCAGGCCTCCCTGTCCATCACCAACTCCCAGAGCTTACTCAAACTCATATCCATTGAGTCGGTGATGCCATCCAAACATCTCATCCTCTGTCGTCCCCTTCTCCTGCCTTCACTCTTTCCCAGCATCAGGGTCTTTTCCAATGAGTCAGTTCTTTGCATCAGGTGGCCAAAGTTTTGGAGACTTAGCTTCAGCATCAGTCCTCAGGTACTCCTCGTAGGAATCCACTGAGACTGGAATGATTCCTGTCCCATATCCTAGACAAGAAAACCATAGACCCAGAGCCTGAGCCCCTTCCCGCTGAGAAGTGGAACCAGCATTCAAGCACCAGCCGTATGACTCAGAACCCAGGCTCTCAACCACCTCCCTTGATGCAGAACAAGTCCACAGGTCTTTTGCTCAGCCTGGCCCACCCATCGGTTTGCTTTCCTAAGTAAAATAATCATATTCCTGAGGTTGAATTAATTTGAACACTCCCTGAGGGGACAGAGTGAGGCTAGAATCAGTTTTTTGTTTTAAATGGCAATTATTTCTTTCTTCTTGCCAAATACAGACGACAGCTACTACGTGCAAGGCCCTGCCACCCAGGGTGGGGGTGGGGGGTTTACCAAGCCTGTGAGTAACCAGCAGCTGCGAAAGTGATGAAAGCTG
Source organism: Bos javanicus (assembly GCF_032452875.1). Classification (NCBI taxonomy): domain Eukaryota; kingdom Metazoa; phylum Chordata; class Mammalia; order Artiodactyla; family Bovidae; genus Bos; species Bos javanicus. The sequence continues at coordinate 108,572,627 of NC_083873.1, forward strand.
CTGACTCTGGGACCCCCCAGCCCACATGTACACTATTGAAGAAATTCAATTCACATTTAACGAAGTGCGTTTTCCAGCTAACGTGTGAGGATCTCTGGACCTTGGTCGTCATGTCAGTCCAGTGATAGAAGGGGTGGCATGAAGCCTGATGGCGAGGTGGTGGTACACCTGCCCAGGCTGACTGTGTTCTCTGCACCGTCTTCCCTCTGTCCCATCTTCCTTCCCCAACCCCCACAGCTCTGGATGTAGGACAGACACATTCATTCTGTATCTCAAGAGAAGAACCAAATTGTCAGGGAAATTGTGACACCACTGATAAAGAACAAAAATTGAGACCAAAAAAAAAGTCTGACCGTGTATTTGTGAACATGGAATGAACCATTTGAAATGTGTTTTCAAGGCTATTTAAAGACGCGAAGGGATTTTTGCATTTTGTCTTCACAGCCCTGCAGGAAAGGCTTCCCTATCTCCAATTTGCGGAGGCTTGGAGAGGGTCAGTTATTTCCCTCCCATCACGTGACTGATAAGCAAGAGAGACAGAACTGAAATCACATTTTCTGGATCCTCATCCAACGCTCTTCCTTCTGCCTTAGGACCAGTCCAAGAAAGAAGCAGTGCATCCCAGACACATGGCTCAGCACAAGCAAAGGCATACAGGCTGATCCATCGCCACTTCTCAGCAGCTGATTGTTCTTCCTTTCCTTGGCAGATATTTGTTGACTCCTGCCAAGCGTCAGGGGTATAATACCATGGCAGCATATACATGGCTTCTGATGGCACAAGAAACACCCAGAGTAAGCTGCTCACAGTGAAATGAGAGGGCACAGGGCATATGCAAGGTTTAGGTGAGCAAGTAACAGGCAGCCCTCACCCTGCCAGGGATCCCAGGGAATGTTCCCTGGGAAAGGGATATTGTGACTGATATGAGGAAAGCGTGGCAAGAGACAGCTGATGGAGGAGAAGATACAGGTACAAGAGCCCAAAGGGAGGACAGATTTTGGAAAATATGAGAAGCTAAGAATCCAGGTAAGTGAAAGAGACAGAAAAAAGAGAGGATGGGGGAACACGAGATGAGACTGGAATGACAGGGTGTTCCATCACAAGGACCCAAAGGTCTCAACTCAGTGGACCAGCCACCCGGCCTCTCAGCTTTCAGGGGTGCCGGGTAGGGGAGGAAGGCAGGCCCATTAAGCTGTTTAATCTCTCCCCACCCGGGTCATTTCCTCCAGCTACAAATGAATCACACAGTTTCCTTCTCCCCATCCACATGGCCTGGGTACCAAGGCTTGGAGCAGGGGCCTGGTTTCCAGGTGCGGTCTCACTAGTGCCGTATAAAGGGGGATTATTCCCCTTCCTGCAGCTCCACTCCTAGAGCAGGCTGGCCCCAGCAGGGTCAGCTTTCCTCACGGCCAGATCACATTACGAGCTAATATCTAATTTGTAAGTTCTGTGTCACACCTCGGTTTCACAGACCATGGCTTTCAAAGGAACATTCACTTCTTCCTCCTTCAAAATTAGCTGAGTGCCCTACGTCCAGAGAAGGAGCTGGGATCGTACAACTGGTCAAATAAACTGGAGAGGCTGGAACAGCTATCCGACCCCTGGGGTGTAACTTCATCTCTTAGTTAACAATCTGTAAAATGGGGTCTTAATTCTTTCTGCCATTACACTGCTGCCTTGAGTCCAAAACAAAGTGGAACATTTAATGGACTGGAATTCATATTCTAATACCAGCACTCCCACTAATCATCTCTCCTGTCTTCAGTTTCCCCATCTGTAACATAAACCGAGGGAAATCATTAGGTTCTAAGGTCTCCTTTACGTATAACATTCTCTGCTTTGCTGTGTGATTAGTGACTAGAAGATTATTCTGAGCATTCTCAGAACCCAAGAATCAATATTACTGTATTACATTGCTACACTTTTTTTAAGTGTCAGAACTACTAAGACGTTTTAGAGATGGAGCAGAGGTTAGGTAAGAGGAGACGACGTTTTGGGAGAGTAGCATGGTCGCTACATCCTTCCATCCATCATTCGATCCCTAGCAAGGGTTAATGCATCTTGACATCCTGAAGGGTGACTTTTCTTAGAGACGTAGATTTAAGAGAAGACCTAATTGTCTGAAAATAATTGGTTTCATTAACCCATTTTCTTTTGAGAATTTCAACAAAAAAGTGCTCATCTTCTGGTAGTCCCCAAAGGATTAAAAAATAAATAAAAGAGGGATAATCATCCTAGAACTGATCTTAACCAACACTGCTGGAGGCAACTCACACCCTGGGAAGTGACCCAACTGGAGGAGCAAGTACAAAGAGCTGCCTCTAGGGCAGGTGGAGACGAATGGGGAATCATTTCTCCTCTAGGGCATCATTTCTCCTCTAGGGCAGGTGCAGGATCAAGTTTCCTTAGACAGCATGCAGCTTATGCAGGAGTATGCCCACACTCATCACCTTGACTGACTGTCACAGAAGAGAAAACCTCAATTATGACAGCAAAGCTGTCCAGACTTGAGCCTCCAACGTGTCCATGCCTAGTCGCTCAGTCATGTCTGACTCTGCAACCCCGTGGACTGTAGCCTGCCAGGTTCCTCTGCCCATGAAATTTTCCCAGCAAGAATACTGGAGAGGGTTGCCATTGCCTCCTCCAGGGGATCTTCCTGACCCAGGGATCGAACCCACGTCTCCTGTGTCTCCTGCACTGCAGGCAGATTCCTTACCACTGAGCTTCCAGGGAAGCTGGACTCCTCGAAAAGGCAGATGGGCACATGGGACCTCTGCTGGTACCAAGGCTCTAGATCCTGGTCGAGTTCAGGCAGAGGAGAGGAATCTGCTCTATCACCATAACTTTTCAACTTTAAAGTTAGTCACAACATGAAAGTTGAAAGTTATGCTTTATTCGATGAGAATTTTGAGGACTTCAGCCCAGGAGACAGCATCTTAAGTAACCCTGAGAGAACTGCTCCTGGCGATTACCAACTAGAGATGCAACTCAGTGGAAGGGGTTTAACTCTTGGTAGCTCTTTTATGATAATTATTGACTCCTAGTCTGCAACAATCTCAAAATAAAATTAAATTTATTCAGTTATATTTTTTCTATTAAAATCTAATTTACTCTTCTAAAATGTTAAATATGCTTCTGGAATCTTGTCTAAATAACTTTTAACTTGGCTTTTCTTTGGTTTGGGTCTGCAACTAGAGGCTAGACTATCAATATTCTGTATTCCTTCCTCCTGTTTGTGAACTCCTACAGCAGAGGTATTGGAATTAAAAATAATAACTTATGAGAGAAACGTAAACATCCTTTGGGAGTTGAGTCACAGAAACACTAAGTGATATTTATAGTATAAATTTTGCTGGTGCTGCTGCTAAGTCGCTTCAGTCATGTCCAACTCTGTACGACCCCATGGACAGCAGCCCACCAGGCTCCTCTGTCCCTGGGATTCTCCAGGCAAGAATACTGCAGTGGGTTGCCATTCCCTTCTCCAAATATATATTTTACATACATTATAGTTGTTAGCATTCAGTAGGGGTACATTAAAATGTAAATGCATTTAAATAAAAGGATTTTTAAAAATCTAGCATTAATAAATTCTATCAGACAAGAAGCTCTGTCACTTTTATTTGTAACTATATACTGAGTATTTTTCAGGGCACACTCAGATATTTGTGGAAAATACGGATGGATGGATGATGATGGATGAAATAGGATGTGTAAATGCTGGTATGTGCCAGATACACTCATAGAATGAAGGAATATTAAAATATAATAATAAGAAGAAGACAAAACCAAATTCTAGAATTATGCTGCTCTGATTTATGGTAGATTATGACATATATCTTTAAGACAAATGTGCCTTCAACTAGAACAGAAGCATCACTTTGACCAAACCATTTTTGATAGACTGTTCTTCATGTAACTATCTCAGAGCTTATAACCTTGGTATTATCATCACTTTGGGGTACTGTATCTCCTTGCATAGTACGTGTCTGACTTTCTTGTGACCCCATGGACTGTAGCCCTGCAGGCACCTCTGTCCATGGAATTTTCCAGGCAAGGATACTGGAGTGGGTTGGCATTTCCTACTCCATAGACATGCCTTATTGTTTTAAATGACAGAATATTCTCCCTTGTTTTTTGTATCAGTTCAGTTCAATGGCACAGTCCTGTCTGACTCTGTGATCCGGTGGACTGCAGCACGCCAGGCTTCCTCTTCCATCCCAGAGCTTGCTCAAACTCATGTCCATCGAGTTGGTGATGCCATCCAACCATCTTGTCCTCTGTCATCCTCTTCTCCTCCTGCCTGCAATCTTTCTCAACATCGTGGTCTTTTCTAATGAGTCAGTTCTTCTCATCAAGTGGCCAAAGTATTGGAGCTTCACCTTCAGTCCTTCCAATGAATATTCAGGACTGATTTCCTTTAGGATGACTGATTTGATCTCTTAGCAGTCCAAGGGACCCTCAAGAGTCTTCTCCAACACCACAGTTCAAAAGCATTAAATCTTTGTTTTTTGAATACGCATGTATTAAGTGCAGTTCTATATTTTGAAGAATCCCTTCATTGTTTAATTTTCTGTGGAGCACACAGTGAAGACAGGAGGAGTATATAGCCTCTTACATAGTTAAATGCTACCAGAGAAGCTGAAAGAAAAAAGATACTGGGCATTTCCAAAGCATCTATTCTGAAAGTGCATCAGGTTGACATTGATTAAAATACCACAAATTGCAAAATGTATGAAAGAAGGTGAACTGGGACCAGCAAAAATATTTTGGTCCCTCAAGTGAGGACAGTTTTGGATGCCATGATTTTCATGTATTCTAGACCTAGCTGAAGGTTATCCTAATTTGAACAAAGCATCATATTTTCACACTAAAAACTGGACTTTACATAGACCATTCAGAACTACCAGGAGTGGTATTTCTGTAATATAGGTGGTCTTTTCTTAATTACAATGCTGGGCTCTCCAGGGCCATGTGTTTTAGAAACTACCTTTCTTAAATTGCTTTTTTCTGTATCAATGAAAGAAACAAACTTTGTTAAATATTTGTTGTTGCTGTTTTTGTTGATGTTCAGTCACTAAGTTGTGTCCAACTCTTTGCAACCCCATGAACTAAAGCACACCAGACTCCTCTGTTTTTCACTATCTCCTAAAGTTTGCTCAAATTCTTATCTATTGAGTTGGGCTAAATATTTAGATTCTATATATGTGTGTATATTATAGATATATAGGTATCCTTCAAACAAAGCAAAACATGGGATTACCTGCTTCTTAGAGTATAAATATACCTGCCCCCTTCATCTTTTTTCATTTCTTTATTGAGATATTAGGCACATATTGTAAAACTTATTCTTTTAAAGTACACAGTTCAGGGATAGTATATTCACAGAGTTGTACAACTAGCAAATCTTTAAAACACTGTCATCACTCCTCAAAGAAACTTCATACCTATTGGCAGTCATTCCCCACCTCCCACTTGATATTGCAAGCCCCTGGAAACCATAAATACACTTTTTGTCTCTATCAGTTCAATTCAGTTCAGTTGCTCAGCTGTGTCTGACTGTTTGTGACCCCATTGACTGCAGCACGCCAGGTCTCCCTGTCCATCACCAACTCCTGAAATTTACTCAAACTCATGTCCATTGAGTCAGTGACGCCATTCAACCATCTCATCCTCTATCAACCCCTTCTCCTCCCACCTTCAATTTTTCCCAGCATCAGGGTCTTTTCCAGTGTGTTGGCTCTTCTAGTCAATTCTAGAAATTGACTAGAAAAGAAAACCAGTCAATTCTAAAACTCAGTCCTGAATATTCATTGGAAAGACTGATGCTGAAGCTGAAACTCCAATACTTTGGTCATCTAATGTGAGAAACTGACTCACTGAAAAAGATCCTGATGCTGGGGAAGATTGAAGGCAGGAGGAGAAGGGGACTACAGAGGATGAGATGGTTGGATGGCATCACCGACTCAATGGACATGAGTATGAGCAAGCTCCAGGGGTTGGTGATGGACAGGGAAGCCTGACATGCTGCAGTACGTGAGGTCACAAAGAGTTGACATGAGTGAGCAACTGAAATGAACTGAAGAGACTCTAAACTTTACAATACAGAGAATGAGCATAGAGGTCACTAATATCCCATTGTGACTTTAATCCCCCAAATGGCACAATAGTCACATTTAACATATGATGGTTAACATTAATTGAAAACCTTTGTTGTAGTTTTTCAGTCTCTAAGTCATGTCTGACTCCTTGTGAATCCATGGACTGCAACACTCAAGGCTCCTTCATCCTCCACTATCTCTCGGAGTTTGCTCAAATTCATGTCCGTTGAGTCAGTGATGCTATCTAACCATCTCACCCTCTGCCGCCCCCTTCTCCTCTTGGCCTCAATCTTTCCCAGCATCAGGGTCTTTTCCAGTGGGTTGACTCTTCGCATCAGGTGGTCAAAGTACTAAAGCTTCAGCTTCAACATCAGTCCTTCCAATGAATATTCATGGTTGATTTCCTGTAGGATTGACTGGTTTGATCTCCTTGCTGTCCAAAGGACTCTCAGGAATCTTCTCCAACACCACAGTTCAAAAGCATCAATTCTTCGGCTCTCAGCTTCTTTTATGGTCCAACTCTCACATCCATACCTGACTACTGAAAAGACCATAGCTTTGACTAGATGGACAGTTATTGTACTGAGAACCTACTATGTGCCAAAAACTGTTCTAAGCATTTAATTCCCATTAACTAAATAAGCATTCCCCCCAAAGGGACGGAGTTCTCATTTCATCCCTATGAAGTAAATAGTAATCTCCATTTTAGAGAAGAGAAACTCAGGCACAGAGAGTTTAAGCATCTTTTTCAACCCTGCACAAATTGCTAAGAGACAAACCCAAGAGTCTAAATTTGATCATGTGTTCTCAGGTATGTGGATCTTTTCACTAGGAGGACCTTGAACGTGGAAGGTGAGAGCCATCTATGCAGCCAGCCTACCTGGACTCAAAGTCTGCTTCTGTAAGAGGTACAAGCTGGGCAACAAGAGGTAAATTGCTTAACTTCTCTGTGTCTCATCTATAACTGGTGGTGGATATCGCACCTACCTTAAGGAGTCACTGTGAGGAGTAAACACAACCCTATTTACAGCATTTAGCACCCTGTGTCTCCCACAGCAAATGGTCAACAAGTGCTCCCAAGCTGGAAGTGGTTTCTTTTGAAATAGGTTCTGCATTTGAAATATATTCAAAAGTAAAAGAAAATTAATTTTAATACCTATGCTCAGTCACATTGCCTGATACATGCTTATGAACCCATGCTTAGTCCTCAACAGATTTCCATGCATTTTTTTTTACTCCTTCATTCACTCATTTGCTCACTGTCTTATGGCTCCAGCAAAATGATTTGAACCTCCAGCATGAGCTGAATCCTGTATCACAAGTTCTCATATCTAATCCTTATTTTTAAAAAATGCAAAGTGTATTGTCTCCCTTTTTCTGGTGAAGAAGTGGAGACTCAGAGACACTGATGACAATGTCAGAAGGTGGAATCCCAGAGAACAAGGATTCCTTCTCCCACCCAGGAAACATTCACTTTTCTCCATCAGATTTTAGAATGAGCATGAACAGAGCAAACACAACGGACCACAAGGTCTTCTTCCACCAGTTAAGAGGCACTGACCTTCAATAAGTCAGTTCAGTTGCTCAGTCATGTCTGACTTTTGCGACCCCATGGACTGCAGCACGCCAGGCCTCTCTGTCCATCACCAACTCCCGGAGTTTACTCAAACTCGTGTCCATAGGGTCGGTGATGCCATCCAACCATCTCATCCTCTGTCGTCTCCTCTCCTCCTGCCTTCAATAGACTCAGTCTCGGTGTCTTCATTTATAGAATAGTAATGGCAATATCTACCTTTCATAGTTGCTGCGCAACTAACTTGCTGTAATGGCATGCCGAGGGGTCCAACAAATGGTTAGCTTTGTCGTTATCATTTGTATTTGTTCATGATTTCTTTGTAAAACAGCCTGCTCTTTCTAATGGAACACTAATATGCACCTTGTGTAGAATGCATTAGGGAAAACTTTTCATCTAAGTTTTTTTTAATATAAATGATGAAAAGGTAGCCTGAAATATTTTACACATCTGTTACAAAACCTCTGGGAGTTGTCTGGAAGAAAAGACTTGAATCCAAAGCAGGTGGCTGGGCAGGACATATTGGTCTGTGTGAAAGGTTGGACTTTCCTCAAAAGCTCACACTCTAAGGGAAAACTCCCAGGGAACTGTGAGAAAACAGTAATTAATGACTACAAACGCTGCTTCCAGTCCTCGTGATAAAGTTTCTGCACAGAGCCATAAAGAGATCAGTTCCACATTTCATATTCTCTTGCTAACCCCAAAGCATCATTAACCAACAAGAGTGAAGTCCTACTAAATCAAGGAACCAGCCGTGAGTTAAATGCACTAGGCATTTTGTGTGCTTTATCTCACTTTTATCCATACAACAAATGCCATGGGTTGAATTATCTGCTCCAGATCTAAATTCATATGTTGAAGACTTAACACTCAATGATCTTGTTTGGGTATAAGGTCTTTGCAGATATAATTAGTTAAGATGATGTCATCAGAGTCTGCCCTAACCCAATCTGACTATGTCTTTCAAAAAAAAGTGAAATTTGGACACAGACCTGCACACAGGGAAAATATCATGTAAAGATGAAGGCAGAGATTGGGGTGATGACTCTACAAGCCAAAGAACACCAAAGGTTGCCAGTAAACCACCAGAAGCGAGAAGAAAGGAATGGAACAGACTTTTCCTCAGAGCTGTCAGAAGAAAGCAACCCAGCCAACAGTTTGATCTTGGACTTCCAGCTTCTAGAAGTATGAGACAATAAATTTCTTTTGTCTAACCCAACCAGTTTATTGTACTTTGTTATGGCAGCCCTGGCAGTGCAGCAACAATCCACAGAGGGAAGTACTAATTTTCCCACTTTTTGAAAGCTTATGCTTAGGATATTTGTTTGTCAAATATCCCAAGGAACCAGAGTGAGTGATTGACAAAGCTGGTTGGAGAGCCTTATTCAAAGTCCATTCTGCTGGGCATTATGGGTTCCATTTTATATCTTCCTTCTAATCTTTATGAAGAGAAAGGGCACCCCTTGGTATAATGTTGTGGCAGAGCAACACTTTCTCAGAATCCAGGTATGTTTTGTAAAATACTCATTCACACCCATAAAGACTATTTGACCTACCCTAGTGAGAAACATCACACGCATGCATGCTGAGTCGCTTCAGTTGTGTCTGACTCCTTGCAACCCTATGGACTGTAGCGTGCCAGACTTTTCTGTCCAGGGGATTCTCCAGGCAAGAATACTGGAGTGGGTTGCCATGCCCTCCTTCAGGAAATCTTTCTGACCCAGGGATCGAACTTGGGTCTCTTAAGTCTCTTGCATGGCAGGTAGGTTCTTTTACTACTAGTGGCACCTGACAACACTTCAATAATAATAATAAACATTTAAAAGTACTTCATAGCACTCACTGGGGTTGGCTTAAGTTTTTGTAGAACTCCTGCAAGGACATGTTTTAATCCCAAAAAAAGGAACACAAAGAGGCTGTGGGATTTGCCAAAGCTAGGCAATGAGCATGTGGACAAGCCAGCACGAGAACCAAAGATTCCACATCCACCATGTTGTCCTCCTACCATAAACACAAGCTTTACTTGCTTCTTTTGCACCCGATATGTTTACTTCTTACCTGGTAAGCAAGAAGAGTACTGGGTAGCCAGGGTACCCTATTGGCAAAGAGCATGGCCATGGGTGTTGGACAGATGAGTTCAATTTTCAGTTATGTTCAGAAAGATCCTTAATCAGATGAAATGTAAAATGGACTGCTGTGAAGATTAATAAAATCAGCTGTAAAAGGTGTTCCACAGAGAATCCCACAGAAGAAGTCACATTGCACTTTTCAAAAGAATGCCTAGTGTAATCCCAGCCTCATCATTTATTCAGGGTTCTCTCTTGAGCTCTCTTCAACCTCCTTTACTTATGTGTTAACTCATATGTACTAAGCTTGCTGTGTTGCATGGATGCAATAACACTTTTGTGTTTTAACTTCTATGTGTACACAAACAATTAGTTATAAAGGGTCTGAAGAGCTGTTTTAAATGTGCAGAATAGAGAAGATATTAAATATTTGCTTAATGACTGAAAACTGCTATACCCCACCCCATCCCGAGACTTAACCTGTCATGATAAACATAAAATGATAGGTTTCAACTAAACAGTATCTACCTTGGTGAGAAAAAGGAAGAGAGAGTTCATTTACTCTGAAAAACTAGAAACCATAACCACTACTTTGACTAATGAGAGAGCATCTCATGTCTTAGTTTTAATTTTAGCTAAGATCCAAAAGTTTCTTTGCAAAAACCCTCTGGGCACTTTCTTTTAAGTTAACTGTGAAATTAATTTTAAATCCTCTCATCCCCTATTTCAATATTACTACAAATAAAACATGTTTTAAACCACATTCCTATGCAAATACTTTTTAGAAACACATATATGGATTTGTCTCTGAGGAATTCTAATAAATGTGCTGAAATTATGTCTAATCTGGACTTGATATCTGATAACTGGAGATGCTAGGAAGACATATCTCATAGTTTTACTTTGGAAACTAACCTCAAATGATACACTGAGTGTTCAAAGTCAATACCTATTAATGCTTGTACATATGGTATTAATTCCACATTAATTCTGTCAAAAGTGATATCATAGTTAGAAGTTCCAAATGATGACATCACTAAAACAACTTGGTTTTCATGAGTGTGGGACCAGTCAGTGCCAAAATCCAGTTCAATCTATTCATCTGTCTATTCTGACAAGTTCAGTTTAATTAGTTCATGGCCTCATAATGAACAAGAGACTGGCGTTCTGTCCAATTGCCAGAGCCGTTTCTATTCTCTTCAACTTAAGTGCCAAACGCTTACACGGCTTTGCCCAATTTATACCTTTGCCTATAATTACTGGTCCCCAAGGTGTGATTGTCCTTTTTCATAAGAGTTTGTGCAGCTGCCAACATGAAGTTGTAAATAAATTGTAATACCGTTGCTATGAGGTGTAAAAATCCCACAGCTCATATCCAGAGCCTTGTATAATAAACTCAAGTAAACATTCCATTTCCTGCAAGTGATTGTGGTCTGTGACTAGATTTAGAAAACAGGGCACTAAGTCATCTTTCTTTAATGAGTCGTTGAAAACAAAGTCGTATCCCATGAAACCAAAACCTGTCCTTGACAAAAACAAATAGCTTATTTGTAAAAGACCCTCCAAAAGGGGCAAATTTTTCTGTAGCTCATGATCCGAGTTCCATTTTTCCAGTTGCAAAGTGCTTAAACAATAGTAACTCCACTCACCCAACTACCAGTGAAATGCAGGAGACTGTTTTTTTAAAAGAGATACAATATGTTACAGGACAAAAGAAAACAGAATACAGAGGGACCCAGGTTTATGGTTTATCCTTCTACTTATTAGCTGGTGACCTGGGTCTTCTAAAACCTGAGCCTCAGTGTTTCTGACTGTGACTTAGGGGGAAAGATGGCTACAACACGATGTTAATGTTGATGTTGGTGTCACGAAATGCAATAAACACAAAGCACCTAGCAACAGTTCAGTAAGTGACACAGGAATGGTCATCTCCTCCTCCATTTTCTTTGGAGTAGATGAAATACTCTGCATTTCCTGGTTTCCACTGGACCATCTCTTAGCTCTGGGAGTTGGTGATGGACAAAGAAGCCTGGCGTGCTACAGTCCATGGGGTCTCAAAGAGTCGGACACAACTGAGTGACTGAACAGGAACTGAATAGCACTGATCTTTTAGCTTACCGAGAGGAATGTGCCAGAGCTTAGGGCCAGGCCATATTTTTTCCAGCATCACTGTTATTAAAATCCCTAATAATGCTTTCCTTTAAAATTGCTTCATCTGTGAAAGGTGATCAAGACTGCCAAAATGAAACCCTATGAATTCTAGTAATTTCCAAAATTTGTTAAAACTATTGGAATTTTCTCATTTTGTCTTTTGAATCAAAAAATGTTTGTTGCTTACTTTTCTTGGTTAATTATAGTAGAATTTAAGAAAGTTAACCACTTCACATCAGAATTTTATCCTATGGAAATCAGAGAGACTATGTGTTCGACTTAAACATTAAAACCATTTTATTTACGTTTGGACTAATTAGGAAAATTAATAATTGCTAGTTAAGATCATTGTGCACCCAGTAACAGCCCAGGTCTTATAGTGGAAATTGAATTAAGATTAGCAGTTCATTCCTGTACATGGCAAAGACTGTTAATGCTTCCTAATATACATGGCTGGAAGGACCATGTGTATTTCCCAGCCTCCCTTGTAGTTAGTTTTCATTTGGGGTCATTTGACTAGTTTTGGCCAACAGACCATAGTTGGAAGCAATGTGTATTCCTTTTGTTTAAAGCAAGTTGAGACTAAATGAGCCTCCTCCATCTGTCTCTTCTGCAGCTACAGAGACCCAGGAAAATATGTACCAGAAGACACTGTCCAAGATGAAGTAGAACAAGATCACAGAATCTTGCACCAGTGAGAAATTAAACATTGTAATACTAATATCAAGTGTGTGATGGTGATTGTCTTTTGCATTAATTATCCTGTAAGCTTTTTACTAGATCACAGTTTATCTTGCTTTGTGTTCTAGAGAGGTTATGATTGATTTGTCAGCTTTAACCCATCCCTGGGTATCCTTGGGATCACATTCAGTCTTCCCTTAAAGAATATATGTTTCCAAGTTACTATATGATCCTTCAACACCACTCCTGGGAATATGTCCAGGGAAAACTAATTCAAAAAGAGACATGCACTGAAATGTTCATAGCCACACTATTTACATAGTTGAGACATGGAAGAAACTTAAATGTCCACCAATAGATGAAAGGATGTGGTACATGTATGCTATGCTATGCTAAGTCGCTTCAGTCGTGTCCGACTCTGTGTGACCCCATAGACGGCAGCCCACCAGGCTCCCCCATCCCTGGGATTTTCCAGGCAAGCGTACTTGAGTGGATTGCCATTTCCTTCTCCAAGGTACATATATACTCAGCCATAAAATAAAATGAGATAATACTATCTGCAGCAACATGAATGGACCTAGAGATTGTCATACTAAGTAAAGTCAGACAGAGAAAGACAAATATCATGTTATTATATCGTATCACTTATATGTGGAATCTTAAATAAATGATACAAATGAACTTGTTTCCAAAACAGAAAGGGATTCACAGACACAGAAAACAAATTTATGGTTACCAAAGGGGATAATGGTGATGGAGAGCTAAATTAGGAGTTTGGAGTTAACATATAGAAACTCGTTTGCTCACTCATGTGTGCTCAGTCACTTGGTCATATTCAACTCTTTTCGACTCCATGGACTGTAGCCCCCGAGGTGTTTCTGTCCAAGGGATTTTCCTCCTCCAGGGGATTTTCCTGACCCAGGGATCAAACCAATGTCTCTTGTGTCTCCTGTATTGGCAGGCGGACTTTTTTACCACTAGTGCTACCTGGGAATAGAAACTACTATATATAAAATAAGTAAGCAGCAAGGACTTACTGTGTAACACAGGGAATTCTACTCAATAGCTTGCAATAACCTATAATGGAAATGATCTGAAAAAGAATATATACATATATATCTGAAAAAGAGTATCCATCTATCTATCTATATATAGATAGATAGATTATATAGATATATAAATATGAATCATTTTTTCAGATATCTGAATTACTTTGGTCTACACCTGAAACTAACACAATATTGTAAGTTAACCATACATCAATTTTTTTAAATGTAATGGTGCAACATGAAAAAAAAAAAGGTACTTTAAAACTGTACTTTAAAAAAAGTATACCTTTGCATTAAGCTGTGCTTGGTTTTCAAGGCATGTTTCCTATTTACAGTTGCCACAGGAAATTCACCAGACAAGGCATCATTGTGGTGAACACAGCCTTCTCAAGTGGGTACCACTTTCACTTCTTCTTGATCCTACCATGTCTGCTGGGCACCATGTCCCATGGTGCCAGTGTTCATATTAGTTTCCTGTAGCTGCCCTAACAAATCACCATGACCTTGTTGGTTTTAAAGAACAGAAATGTATTCTATCACAATTTCAGACAGCAGAAGTGAGAATGAAGCGGCAGCATGCTCTGGTGCCTCTAGAGGTGGATTCATTCTTGCCTCTTCTAGGTTCCCATAGGGCTAACATTCCTTGGCTTTCTTGCCTCGCACTCTACTTCATCTTCACTCATCTTTCTCCTCCATATGTGTTTTCTCTTTTGTGTATTTCTTATAAGGAAACTTGCCATTGGACAGAGGGCCCATCCAAATCAGCCAGGATGATCTCTTTATCTCAAGATCCTTAATTTAGCTACATCTATATCTTTTTTTTCCAAATAAGATAACTGTCACAGATTCCAGGAATTGAGATTTGAACATCTCTTTTTGGAAACCATTTTTAGGTCTACTAAAATGTCTTTTGTGCTAAGGTAAGCAACACTGACCATCCCTCCTCATCTACACTGCCTTCTAATTGCTGTTGTTGTTCAGTTGCTCAGTCATGTCCAAATCTTTGTGACCCCATGGACTGCAGCATGCCAGGCTTCCCTGTCCTTCTGCCTTCCTCCTGCCTTCACTCTTTCCCAACATCAGGGTCTTTCCCAATGAGTTGGCTCTTCACATCAGGTGGCCAAACTATTGGAGCTTCAGCTTGGCATCAGCCCTTCCAATGAATATTCAGGGTTGATTTCTTTTAGGCTTTGACTGGCTTGATCTCCTTGCAGTCCAAGGGACTCTCAAAAGTCTTCTCCGCACCACAATTTTAAAGTATTAATTTTTTGGTACTCAGCCTTTGTTAAGGTCCAACTCTCACATCCATACATATACTGGAAAAACCATAGCTTTGACTATGCAGACCTTTAATCCGTTCATCTTAGGTGACCCTGCATGGCATGGCTCACAGCTTCATTGAGTTATACAAGCCCCTTTGTCATGAAAAGGCTATGATCCATGAAGGGATGCCTTCTAAGAGCAGGTTCTAAATCAGAGTTGCCTTGCTCCTCCTTGTCTTAGAGTTTTCATTACAGAAGGATAAAATATTGTTTTAGCTTTTCACTAGCACCTCCCACTTCCCTAAGACTCAGGCATAGACCATAGGCACACTGACCAACAGGACTTCCTTAGACATTGATTGTCGAGGCCCTGTCAAATCAACATTTTCTTTGGAAAGGACATTTCCTACCCTGAAAGATACTTAGGTCTGACCTGGGCAGCCATACTTAGAAGTTCACTAGTTCTTCATCAGGGTTTGATTTCCAGGACTACTCAAAATACAGACTCAAACCTGGACCCCAGGGATAGTTAGTTATTTTGTTTCTCTCAGTCCATGACACTCTGAAATCCTTGTAAACTTAATTACACATCACTCTTCTCTTAGCTCAGTGTAGATGTTTTGTTGTCATTGTTCAGTCTCCAAGACATGTCCGACTCTTTGTAACCCCACAGACTGCAGCACACCCAGCCTTCCAGTCCCTCACCATCTCCCAGAGTTCGTCCAAGTTCACGTCCATTGAACTGGTGATGCATAGATGCTTTGCTTAGTCACTCAGTAGTGTCTGACTGCTCTTGCAATCTCATGAACTGTAGCCCGCCAGGGTCCTCTGTCCATGAGGATTTCTCCAGGTAAGAATACTGGAGTGGTTGTCATGCCCTCTTCCAGGGGATCTTCCCAGACCAGAGATTGAACCCATGTCTCCTGCATTGCAGGTGAATTCTTTACCAGCTGAGCTACCAGGGAAGCCAGTAGATGCTTTACTGGCTTTAATTAAAGTGAACTGAACTGACAAGCTAAGAATGCAACATTTCAAAATCACATATTGAATTACCAATATCCCCATCTTGAATAATTAGTACTTGAATAGCTAGTACTGAAATTAAATATATCAGAACAGAAATGGACCTTCAGTCATGTCACAAGCCTCTCATGTTTATAGATGAGAAAATTGAGATCCCAATACAATGAGTCACTAAGATCACTCAGCTATTTAATGGTGAGTAACAATTACCAGTTATATATGGGAGGTTTCCAAGACCTCTTATAACCACCGAGGTTAAAAAACTTCAGTAGTAAGAAACCTTGAGTTTGAACCCAAATCCTGACACTTACTAACTGTTGGAAGTGGCTCCAAGGAAGTCATATGGCTTTTCTCAGCTTGAACTTCTTCCTCTGCAACATGGAAATGGGTACCATCCTTCTGATAATCTGTGCAGCTCAAGTAACACAGCAAGGGTAAAAGAATGTCTTGCCAACTGTCCACAACTAGAATGAAGTCCTCAACAATAGAGAGCATGTAGTATCCTTAGTTGCCACTCTGGCACATGGCTCCATGACTGAAACTGGAGCAATGTTTAGGGAAAGCTGAGCCAGTGGTCAAGGGAAGCAACCAGTTAATGAAAGTGCTTGAAAGTAGAAAGTGGTGTCACCTGCAAACACAATGAGATTGCATGGGAACAGAGACTACAAGCGTTGGCTCTGGAAGCTGACTGCCAAGATTCAAATCCAAACACCAGCACTTACCAGCTGTGCCACTTAGAGAAAAATCACTTAACGTCTCTGTGGTTCAGTTTCTCATTTGTAAAGGGAGAAGAGTCCTGGCACTCACCACATGGAGTTTAGGTGAGAACCAAATGATACAAGGCCTGGCATGGAGTGACTGCCCAGACGTATTTCATTGTAAGTTCATGTTTATATCCTTTCTTGGAAGGTATTCTAATCCAGCTTCTCTTTGTTTGTGTTTTCAACCCAATTTTGGCATTGTGCCAAAATTATCATGAGTTTCCACATGCCTTATCTCATTTTGACTTCTTTTAAAAAGTGAAGATCATAGAAATCTTTGTATTAACATACAAATATTCAAGGCAACAAAAGGCACACAGATAGCGGAGGACAATACATCAAGATTACATCATACTGCATCAAAGCAGTTCTCTGATACCTTAGGGAAGCACAGCTTTGAAAGAAGATGACAGAGCATTAGGCATATTACAAATGAGATTTCCATAAGCTCACCCAGAAGTGATGCGATTTAACCTGTGGTTCTCACTTGGTCTCCTGGCATTCCTTTAGAAATCCCATTGTCTGTCTAATCTGTTCTGAGCATCAGTAATCCTATAATTTTACTGGCAACAAATGACTACATGCTTATAACCCAAAGCTACTGCTGGGACTAAAGACAGTGATCCGCCCTCCCTACCTGCTCTTGCTTGGCACTTTCCCTGGGGTGCCCTGCACCCAACTCTGCATCCTTCTAACAGATTTTACCTTCAAAACTCAATGCAAGTGCCCTTGTCACTTCAAAATATGTTCTCCTTGCTATTCCTCTACACGTTTAGCTACAAGATCCAGCGAGGAAGGACCTGAGTCAGATGCTTATTTATACCTGAGTGACGTAGCACAGTGTGCTGTAAGTACTCAGAAGTGTTTTTTTTTTTGAATGAGACAAAAATCCATGAAAAAGAATTTTAGTTAGCGTCAATGGTTTAAATTAACAAGCAGAAGTCCCAAATACTTTTATAAAAATGTATAAAATAAAAGCTTGAAATATAAAAAACATCTCATTTCCCTGATGACTGAGGAAAGATCAATTGTTATTTGACATTATCAATCTAGCTGTGGAATACTGATGATCTGTGGAAACATTGGTTGAGACTAACTGAAGTATACTGTTCAAAACCACATTGAGACTGTTCTATACATCAGTGTCTCTTTTGCTGTTTCGTACACAGGGTTATTGTTACCATCTTTCTAAATTCCATATATATGCGTTAGTATACTGTATTGGTGTTTTTCCTTCTGGCTTACTTCACTCTGTATAATAGGCTCCAGTTTCATCCACCTCATTAGAACTTATTCAAATGTATTCTTTTTAATGGCTGAGTAATACTCCATTGTGTATATGTACCACAGCTTTCTTATCCATTCATCTGCTGATGGACATCTAGGTTGCTTCCATGTCCTGGCTATTATAAACAGTGCTGCGATGAACATTGGGGTACACGTGTCTCTTTCCCTTCTGGTTTCCTCAGTGTGTATGCCCAGCAGTGGGATTGCTGGATCATAAGGCAGAGGGAGAGGGTGGGAAGATTTGGGAGAATGGCATTGAAACATGTAAAATATCATGTATGAAACGAGATGCCAGTCCAGGTTCGATGCACGATACTGGATGCTTGGGGCTAAGGCACTGGGACGACCCAGAGGGGTGGTATGGGGAGGGAGGAGGGAGGAGGGTTCAGGATGGGGAACACATGTATACCTGTGGTGGATTCATTTTGATATTTGGCAAAACTAATACAATTATGTAAAGTTTAAAAATAAAATAAAATTAAAAAAAAAAAAACACATTGAACAGTCATGTGATGTAGCAGCCTGGATGGGAGGGGAGTTTGGGGGAGAATGGATACATGTGTGTGTGTGGCTGAGTCCTTCGGCTATTCACCGGAAACTATCACAACATTGTTAATCGGCTATACCCAAATACAAAATAAAAATAACAAATTAAAAGGTATAAAGTGGAAAAAAAAATAGCACATAGATCAGATAAAAGGTGAAGTGTGATCACCTTGACAAAAACTAACATTTCCTGGCGACTCAGATGGTAAAGAAGCTGCCCTCAATGCAGGAGACACAGGTTCGATCCCTGGGTTGGGAAGATCCTCTGGAGAAGGGAAAGACTACCCACTCCAGTTTTCTGGATTGGAGAATCCCATGGACAGAGAAGCCTGGCAGGCTACAGTCCATGGGGTTAAAAGAGTTGGACAGGACTGAGCTAATAACACTTTATTCTTATTACCACAACTTGCACTCAACCCCCACTGTAACAAGGCATAAAACTGAGAAAATAATTAACTCCTACGTACTGAGGCTTCCTATGTTTTAATAGCTATAAATCCACTCTTTCTAAACATCACAGAAGACTTGCAACTTAGACATTATCATTATTATTTAAAAATTTTAAAAACTGATGTTAATAAATGTTTTATGAACTACCCAGAGACAAAGAGCTAACCAGTCAAGAAGCTATAATTTAAATCCATGCATGGGATGCAAAGCCCATGAGCTTTCTCCACTACCTAGTTTGCAATAAGTAAGAGAGTAGAAAACTAACATAGAATTTGAAATTAGCAAATACTTGAAAATATCTTTACAGATAACCAGAGTTAAATATTCTATAAAATATGTTTTACAGTAAGTCCATTATACAGATGTAAAACCCAGGTCTAGAAAGGATAAGAAGCTAGTTCAAAGTCATATTACCCTCAGTTGTTCACATGTGTACAGTTGATTTACAATATTGTGTTTATTCCAGGTGTACGGAAAACTGATTCATTTATATGTTTTCCATTATAGATTATTACAGAGTATACAGTTCTTCTGTTATACAGTAACTTATTTTTTTTCTATTTTATGTATAATGATTTATAACTGTTAACCCCAGACTCCTAATTTTCCCTCTCCACTATGCCTTTACCCCTTTGGTAACCAGAATAGAGTAAGCTTAACACTTTCATTCAATAACTAACTCACCAAGAATTTCTGAGCAGGTTTTTTTTTTCTGTCACTGGAAACACAGGTATAAACAAGAATATTCAATAACTAACTCGCCAAGAATTTTTGAGCAGGTATTTCTTTTTCTGTCACTAGAAGCACAGGTCTAAACAAGAAATGACTCCAGCCTCAAGGAATTTTGCAATCTATTAAAGTAGACAGGCAAAGAAATATATAATGATAATACCATGTAATTCATACTCATAACAGGGCATTCCTTTGTATATTTCCCTAGGTTGTCATTATCAACTTTTAGTTTTCTGTTCTACCATTCCCCACATCAAAAAGCTCCTGAGAATACCTAAAATATTGGAAATATAGATCCACTGCAAGGTTAGTTTCATACATTTAATTAACCTCACACTATTAGAATAAAGCTTTCTGTTTTTATCTGTCCTCTTTCCCCGCTTCTTGGTAGCTGCCACTTTCCAAAAGCCATATCACTCTCATAAAAGCTAATAGCTAAAGACCTTAGTAGACATGTCTACAAAAAAAGACATATGGATGGCTAGTAGACACATGAAAAGATGCTCAACATCACTGATTATTAAAGAAAAGAAAAGCAAAACCACAATGAGGCACCACCTCACACCAGTCAGGATCAGATCAGATCAGATTAGTCGCTCAGTCGTGTCCGACTCTTTGCGACCCCATGAATCGCAGCACACCAGGCCTCCCTGTCCATCACCAACTCCCAGAGTTCACTCAGACTCACGTCCATCGAGTCAGTGATGCCATCCAGTCATCTCATCCTCTATCATCCCCTTCTCCTCTTGCCTTTAATCCCTCCCAGCATCAGAGTCTTTTCCAATGAGTCAACTCTTCGCATGAGGTGGCCAAAGTACTGGAGTTTCAGCTTTAGCATCATTCCCTCCAAAGAAATGCCAGGGCTGATCTCCTTCAGAATGGACTGGTTGGATCTCCTTGCAGTCCAAGGGACTCTCAAGAGTCTTCTCCAACACCACAGTTCAAAAGCATCAATTTTTCAGCGCTCAGCCTTCTTCACAGTCCAACTCTCACATCCATACATGACCACAGGAAAAACCATAGCTTTGACTAAACGGACCTTTGTTGGCAAAGTAACGTCTCTGCTTTTGAATATGCTATCTAGGTTGGTCATAACTTTCCTTCCAAGGAGTAAGTGTCTTTTAATTTCATGGCTGCAGACACCATCTGCAGTGATTTGGGAGCCCCCAAAAATAAAGTCTGATACTGTTTCCACTGTTTCCCCATCTATTTCCCATGAAGTGATGGGACTGGATTCCATGATCTTTGTTTTCTGAATGTTGAGCTTTAAGCCAACTTTTTCACTCTCCACTTTCACTTTCATCAAGAGGCTTTTGAGTTCCTCTTCACTTTCTACCATAAGGGTGGTATCATCTGCATATCTGAGGTTATTGATATTTCTCCTGGCAATCTTGATTCCAGCTTGTGTTTCTTCCAGTCCAGCGTTTCTCATGATGTACTCTGCGTATAAGTTAAATAAACAGGGTGACAATATACAGCCTTGACAAACTCCTTTTCCTATTTGGAACCAGTCTGTTGTTCCATGTCCAGTTCCATGTTGCTTCCTGACCTGCATACAAATTTCTCAAGAGGCAGATCAGGTGGTCTGGTATTCCCATCTCTTTCAGAATTTTCCACAGTTTACTGTGATCCACACAGTCAAAGGCTTTGGCATAGTCAATAAAGCAGAAATAGATGTTTTTCTGGAACTTTCTTGCTTTTTCCATGATCCAGCAGATGTTGGCAATTTGATCTCTGGTTCCTCTGCCTTTTCTAAAACCAGCTTGAACATCAGGAAGTTCACAGTTCACATATTGCTGAAGCCTGGCTTGGAGAATTTTAAGCATTACTTTACTAGCGTGTGAGATGAGTGCAATTGTGTGGTAGTTTGAGCATTCTTTGGCATTGCTTTTCTTTGGGATTGGAATGAAAACTGACCTTTTCCAGTCCTGTGGCCACTGCTGAGTTTTCCAAATTTGCTGGCATATTGAGTGCAACACTTTCACAGCATCATCTTTCAGGATTTGGAATAGCTCAACTGGAATTCCATCATCTCCACTAGCTTTGTTCATAGTGATGCTTTCTAAGGCCCATTTGACTTCACATTCCAGGATGTCTGGCTCTAGGTCAGTGATCACACCATCGTGATTATCTGGGTCATGAAGATCTTTTTTGTACAGTTCTTCTGTGTATTCTTGCCATCTCTTCTTAATATCTTCTGCTTCTGTTAGGTCCATACCATTTCTGTCCTTTATCGAGCCCATCTTTGCATGAAATGTTCCTTTGGCATCTCTGATTTTCTTGAAGAGATCCCTAGTCTTTCCCATTCCGTTGTTTTCCTCTATTTCTTTGCATTGATCACTGAAGAAGGCTTTCTTATCTCTTCTTGCTATTTTTTGGAACTCTGCATTCAGATGTTTATATCTTTCCTTTTCTCCTTTGCTTTTCACTTCTCTTCTTTTCACAGCTATTTGTAAGACCTCCCAGACAACCATTTTGCTTTTTTGCATTTCTTTTCCATGGGGATGGTCTTGATCCCTGAAAGTCTACAAATAATAAATGCTGGAGACAGTATGGAGAAAAGGAAACACCTCCTGCACTGTTGGTGGGAATATAAGTTGGTACAGACACTATGGAAAACAATGTGGAGGTTCCTCAGAAAACTGAAAATAGAATCACCACATGATTCAGCAATCCCACTCCTGGGAATATACCCAAACAAAACTATAATTGAAGAAAGATATATGCACCTCTATGTTCATAGAAGCACTGTTCACAAGAGTCAAAACATGCTAACAACCTAAATATCCATCAACAGATGAATGGATATGGAAGACGTAATACACATATATGATGGAATACGACTTGGACATAAAACAGAATAAAATAATGCTGTTTGCAGCAATGTGGATGCAACTAGAGATTATCAAAGTGAACTAAGTCAGAAAGGGAAAGGCAAATGCCATATTATATCACTTAGGTAAGAGAGACTTTTCCCAATATAGATGACTGAACTGAGAAGTAGGAGTTCATATTTTTTGCAAAATCCTATTGTGACTAAGGGCTTCCCTTGTGGCTCAGCTGGTAAAGAATCTGCCTACAATGTAGGAGACCTGGGTTCGATCCCTGGGTTGGGAAGATCCCCTGGAGAAGGGAAAGGCTACCCACTCCAGTATTCTGGCCTAGAGAATTCCATGGACTATACAGTCCTTGGGTCCTGAGCATGAAAAAGAGGCTGACATGAGATGAAGCCCACAGCCCTGTAGGCATCTTCTTTATTCGAAGGATGAGGGGAAAAGATTGGAGGATTTCAGCCCTGAGAGTGGACTGCAGGTGAGCAACAGTGAATGCAGGTGCATCACTTGGGAGCTTCCTGTCAGCTAGGCCTGAAGGTGCTAAGGAATGGCACAGGTGAACGTATCTACAAAATACAAGCTGATTCACAGGCAGAGAGAACAGCTTTATGGTTGCCAAAGGTGGGGCGAAGCAAGGACTGGGGGACTGGGGGGGTAGATGCAAACTATTGCATTTAGAATGGATAAACAACAAGATCCTAATGTATAGCACAGGAATGTCAATATCCTGTGATTATATCATAATGAAAAAATATTTTTAAATGTATTATTTTATTAAAAAAAAAAAAAATCTTCTGGCTATTCCTGACTGACAGAAACCAAGAAAGAGAAACTTTTCCAGGACTTTTGATCTTGGGACCAGAAACATCAAGATATGTTCTCTGCTGGGCAAATGATATAAGATGCAAATCCCAGGGCCCAGTTTTGGGAGAGAGCCAGGCCACATCTAGAGTCGCATATGTCTAACTGCCTAATGACCATCACCTCTTAGATGTCTCAAAGCTACCACAGCTCAATATGTCCAAAGCCAGATTCGTACCCTTCGCCCAAAATCTGGTTGTTTGTCAGAGTTCACTGTTGCAATGAGTATCATACCAAGCCACTTAATCATGCAAGCTGGAAATAAGATTTATCGGAGTTTCCTTCCTTCCCACCCCACTTCAAGTCCCACTATCACTCGCCCTTATTATAATCACTCCTAAACAGTTCTTCATTCTGTCCACTTTCTCCTTACTTAACACCCTCGAGTCTAGGTGACAAAAAGTTCCCAAGTGATGCACCTGCATTCACTGTTGCTCACCTACAGTCCACTCTCAGAGGTAAAATTCTCCAGTCTTTCCCCTCATCCTTCAAATAAAGGAAACATCCTGCAGGGCTGTGGGCTTCATCCCATGTCAGCCCACGTCATGCTCATGAGCATCTGCCTTAGTCACACTAGGACTTTGCAAAAAATATGAGCTCCTATTTCTCAGTTCAGTCATCCACATCAGGAAAAATATCTCTTTCCTAAATGACCAGGTCATATCCTTCACTGTCAGCTCTTCTGTACCACTCAGAAAGCCAGAACAATCTGAATTCTCCTTGAGGAATCCTCTACAGTTGCAAAAGTCCATTTACTTGTGTGAGTATCAGAATAAAGTTAATCTGCTCCCCCTGAATCCTTGACCTAAGGACCAGGTGGTAGGGATCGTGTTTGGTTTCTTTCTTCATTGTGTCCCTAAAACCCTACCACAGTGACCCATACAATGCATTCAAAATATCTGCTCTGTCAATGAATGCAAGTGTATTATATTTAACCCTTATTCTGTGTAATTGGTTCTGATGATGGTAGAAAATTGCAATTATTTCAAAAAGATTGAAAACAAAAACAAATATTATATAGGCAATTCCCTTAACTTTCTTTAAAAATATCAGGCATTTTTAAATCACAGGTGAGCTAAGTGCTAAATCCAAATGACCCACCTTGAGATTCATAGACAAAATAAGCGGTTCAAATGATTCCTTGTAACAAACTGATTGGCAAGGGAAAACATGTCCCTACACTCATTTTAAAGGGCTTCTGTTTATATTTCTGGGATTGAGCTGTAGGAGTTGCTTGTATATTTCTGAGATTAATTCTTTGTCAGTTGCTTCAATTGCTATTATTTTCTCCCATTCTGGAGGCTGTCTTTTCACCTTGCTTATCGTTTCCTTTGTTGTGCAAAAGCTTTTAAGTTTAATTAGGTCCCATTTGTTTATTTTTTATTTTATTTCCAATATCCTGGGAGGTGGGTCATAGAGGATCCTGCTGTGATTTATGTCAGAGAGAGTTTTGCCTATGTTTTTCTCTAAGAGTTTTATAGTTTCTGGTCTTAGGTTTAGATCTTTAATCCATTTTTAGTTTATTTTTGTGTATGGTGTTAGAAAGTTTTCTAGTTTCATTCTTTTACAAGTGGTTGACCAGTTTTCCCAGCATCACTTGTTAAAGAGATTATTTTTTCTCCATTGTATATTCTTGCCTCCTTTGTCGAAGATAAGGTGTCCATACGTGTGGTGGGTTTATCTCTGGGCTTTCTATTTTGTTTCATTGATCTATATTTCTGTCTTTGTGCTAGTACCATACTGTCTTGATGACTGTGGCTTTGTAGTAGAGCCTGAAGTCAGGCAGGTTGATTCCTCCAGTTCCATTCTTCTTTCTCAAGATTCGACCCAATCAAAAAATGGGTAAAAGAGCTAAATAGACATTTCTCCAAAGAAGACATACAGATGGCTAACAAACACGTGAAAAGATGCCCAACATCACTCATTATCAGAGAAATGCAAATCAAAACCACAATGAGGTACCTTTTCATGCCAGTCAGAATGGCTGCTATCCAAAAGTCTACAAGCAATAAATGATGGAGAAGGTGTGCAGAAAAGGGAACCCTCTTACACTGTTGGTGGGAATGCAAATTGGTACAGCCACTACAAAGAACAGTGTGGAGATTCCTTTAAAAACTGGAAATAGAACTGCCTTATGATCCAGCAATCCCACTACTGGGCATACACACTGAGGAAACCAGAATTGAAAGAGACACGTGTACCCCAATGTTCATTGCAGCACTGTTTATAATAGCCAGGACATGGAAGCAACCTAGATGTCCATCAGCAGATGAATGGATAAGAAAGCTGTGGTACATATACACAATGGAGTATACAGTTCAGTTTAGTTCAGTCACTCAGTCGTGTCCAACTCTTTGTGACACCGTGAACCACAGCACTCCAGGCCTCCCTGTCCATCACCAACTCCCGGAGTTCACTTAGACTCACGTCCATCAAGTCAGTGATGCCATCCAGCCATCTCATCCTCTGTCGTCCCCTTCTCCTCCTGCCCCCAATCCCTCCCAGCATCAGAGTCTTTTCCAATGAGTCAACTCTTCGCATGAGGTGGCCAAAGTACTGGAGTTTCAGCTTCAGCATCATTCCCTCCAAAGAAATGCCAGGGCTGATCTCCTTCAGAATGGACTGGTTGGATCTCCTTGCAGTCCAAGGGACTCTCAAGAGTCTTCTCCAACACCACAGTTCAAAAGCATCAATTCTTCGGCACTCAGCCTTCTTCACAGTCCAACTCTCACATCCATACATGATCACAGGAAAAACCATAGCCTTGACTAGACGGACCTTTGTTGGCAAAGTAACGTCTCTGCTTTTGAATATGCTATCTAGGTTGGTCATGACTTTCCTTCCAAGGAGTAAGCATTTTTTAATTTCATGGCTGCAGTCACCATCTGCAGTGATTTTAGAGCCCCCAAAAACAAAATATGACACTGTTTCCACTGTTTCCCCATCTATTTCCAATCAAGTGATTGGATCAGATGCCATGATCTTAGTTTTCTGAATATTGAGCTTTAAGCCAACTTTTTCACTCTCCACTTTCACTTTCATCAAGAGGCTTTTTAGTTCCTCTTCACTTTCTGCCATCAGGGTGGTGTCATCTGCATATCTGAGGTTATTGATATTTCTCCTGGCAATCTTGATTCCAGCTTGTGTTTCTTCCAGTCCAGCATTTCTCATGATGTACTCTGCATGTAAGTTCAATAAGCAGGGTGATAATATACGGCCTTATTCAGCCATTAAAAAGAATACATTTGAATCAGTTCTAATAAGGTGGATGAAACTTGAGCCTATTATACAGAGTGAAGTAATCCAGAAAGAAAAACACCAATACAGTATACTAACACATATATATGGAATTTAGAAAGATGGTAACAATAACCCTATATGCGAGACAGCAAAAGAGACACAGATATATAGAACTTTTGCACTCTGTGGGAGAGGCCGAGGGTGGGATGATTTGGGAGAATGGCATTGAAACATATATATTATCATATGTGAAATGAATTGCCAGTCCAGGTTCAATGCATGAGACAGGGTGCTCGGGGCTGGTGCACTGGGATGACCCAGAGGGATGGAATGGGGAGGGAGGTGGGAGGAGGGTTCAGGACGGGGAACACATGTAAACCCATGGTTAATTCATATCAATGTATGGCAAAACCGCTACAATATTGTAAAGTAATTAGCCTCCAATTAAAATACATAAATTTATATTTTAAAAAGGGGGCGGGGGGTGTTCCGTGGTGGCTCAGTGGTAAAGAATCTGCCTGCAATGTAGGAGCTCCGGAGATTCAGGTTTGATGCCTGGATTGGGAAGATCCCCTGGAGGAGGGCATGACAACCCACTCCAGTATTCCTGCCTAGAGAAACCCGTGGACAGAGGAGCCTGGCAGCTACAGCCCTTAGGGCTGCAAAGAGTTGGACATGACTGAAGTGACTTCAATCTGTGAACTAAAAAATTATAGTCACAACCTGAAAGTAGTTATTTTATTTGGCGAGAATGTTTAGGACTCCAAGCTGGGGAGACAGCATCTCAGTAGCTCTGAGAAAACTGCTCCAAGAAAGCAGAAGGGAAAATCAGGCTACATACAAGCTTGCAACAAAGGGAGCAGGCAGTCTGAACATCAAAGATCAGGTATCAAGTTAAGGAATTTAGCATTCTATGTATGGGGAGATTCAAGCCTCTGGGCTCACTGAATTCATTCCTTTCGTACACATGTCAGCTATCTGGGGCCAGCCCTGTTTCCTTGTCCACCTTGTTTCTCAAATTCCTCCAGCTCCTCAGCAATTGCCAGGGAGGGTAGCAGCATCTGCTGGATCATAGTTTGGGAGCCTTCATTCGCATTTGGAGGTCAGGAATCGCTGATGGCTGTGACATTTCTTATTTATTAATATGGCAGGAGATAGTTCATTTCACAGTATGAACTATCATTTTAAAGTGTCTATGAATGCTTCCTAACACTACATCTGATTCAGGTTGTTGTTGAGTCGCTAAGTCATTTATTCTTGCCACCATTTCCTTGGGCTCCAAAATTACTGTGGACAGTGACTGCAGCCATGAAATTAAAAGACGTTTGCTCTTTGGAAGAATAGCTATGACAAACCCAGGCAGTGTGTTTGAAAGCAGAGACATCACTTTGCTGACAAAGGTCTGTATAGTCAAAGCTATGGTTTTTCCAGTTGTTATGTATGGGAGAGTTGGGCCATAAGGAAGGCTAAGTGCCAAAGAAATGATGCTTTCGAACTGTGGTGTTGGAGAAGATTCTTGAGAGTCCCTTGGACAGCAAGGAGATCAAACCAGTCAATCTTAAATCAACCCTGAATATTCACTGGAAGAACTTATGCTGAAGCTGAAGCTCCAATACTTTGGTCACCTGATGTGAAGAGCTGACTCTGGAAAAGACCTTGATGCTGGGAAAGATTGAGGGCAAGAGAAGGGGGCGACAGAGGATGAGTTGGTTGGATGACATCACTGACTCAAAGGACATGAGTTTGAGCAAACTCAGGGAGATAGTGATGGACAGAGAAGCCTGACATACTTCAGTCCATGGGGTCTAAACTATTTTTTAAATAGTAGGTC
Source organism: Bos javanicus (assembly GCF_032452875.1). Taxonomy (NCBI): domain Eukaryota; kingdom Metazoa; phylum Chordata; class Mammalia; order Artiodactyla; family Bovidae; genus Bos; species Bos javanicus. The sequence goes on from NC_083873.1 coordinate 108,601,072, forward strand.
TTATAATAACACAAAAAGGTATGAAAAATAATCATGTCTCCGCCAGAAAATGGTCATAAATACTACACTCTCACCTCAATATTGAAAATGAAAGTGGCTGGGGCAAAGTGTGCCAGAGATGTGGGTACTTTGCCAGATCTTCCCTTCAGTTTCATGGGGAAGTTGGCTTGTGAACCATGGCAAAGATCATTGCTGATACTCCCCCAAATAATAAGCACCATTATCTGATAGTAGTGAATAGCTTCTTCCAGTTGGCTACAAGTGTTTCCTTTTCTAAACAGCTCAAAACCTTATACACAGTCTGTAGATTTTTGGAGCAGTTCTTGAAGCCTAAGAGGACGTTGTGTGGGACAGCTGAGACGCACGACAGTGAAAAGTTCCAGTCTCCTTTCCGCTGGAAGAGGGCATACCTAATGCTGTTTTGAATGGCCTTGGTTTTTAGGAAATGGTCCTGTCATTCAGGTTGAAGGACGCGGTTGCGTGACTAATTATGTTTTCATTGCAAACTGCTCCACCATCCATTATGCAAAAGCCTTAATGAGCTATTTCTAGAGAGGGCATACCACATTACAGTCTTTTCTAAGAAAACATTCAATGAATAATTTTAGTGCAAGAATGCCAGCTCTGATACCATCTTCTGTAGTGGGCCCTCTCTTTGATAAAAATGATCTCTCCTGCTTTTTAAGTGTTATCAGGATTCATCCATTGCTCTTCTATTCATACATTTAGGTTAAAAGAAAAAAAAAAGATTATCTTATTCATTAGTTCAGTTCAGTAGCTCAGTTGTGTCCAATTCTTTGTGATCCCATGGATTGCAGCATGCCAGGCTTCCCTGTCCATTACCAACTCCCGGAGCTTGCTCAAACTCATGTCCATTGAGTTGGTGATACCATCCAACAATCTCATCCTCTGTCATCCCCTTCTCCTTTTGCCTTCAGTCTTTCCCAACATCAGGGTCTTTTCCAATGAGTCAGTTCTTCACATCAGATAGCCAAAATATTGGAGTTTCAGCTTCAGCATCAGTCCTTCCGATGAATATTCAGGACTGATCTCCTTTTGGATGGACTAGTTGGATCTCCCTGCAGTCCAAGGGACTCGCAAAGGTCTTCTCCAACACCACAGTTCAAAAGCATCAATTCTTCTGTGCTCAGCTTTCTTTATAGTCCAATTCTCACATCCATACATGATTACTGGAAAACCATAGCTTTGACTAGATGGACCTTTGTTGGCAAAGCAATGTCTCTGCTTTTTAATATGCTGTCTAAGCTGGTCATAACTTTCCTTCCAAGGAGCAAGCTTTTTTTAATTTCATGACTGAAGTCACCATCTGCAGTGATTTTGGAGCCCAAGAAAATAAATTTTTTCACTGTTTCCACTGTCTCCCCATCTATTTGCCATGAAGTGATGGGACCGGATGCCATAATCTTCGTTTTTTGAATGTTGAATTTTAAGCCAGCTTTTTCCCTCTGCTCTTTCACTTTCATCAAGAGGTTCTTTAGTTCCTCTTCACTTTCTGCCATAAGGGTGGTGTCATCTGCATTTCTGAGGTTATTGATATTTCTCCCAGCAATCTTGATTCCAGCTTGTGTTTCATCCAGCCTGGCATTTTGCATGGTATGCTCTGCAGATTAGTTAAATAAGCAGGGTGACAATATACAACCTTGACATACTTCTTCCCCAACTTGGAACCAGTCTGTTTCTCCATGTCTGGTTCTAACTGTTACTTCTTGACCTGCATATAAGTTTCTCAAGAGGCAGGTAAAGTGGTCTGGTATTCCCATGTCTTGAAGAATTTCCCACTATTTGTTGTGATCTACACAGTCAAAGGCTTTGCCATAATCAATAAAGCAAAAGTAGATGTTTTTCTGGAATTCTCTTGTCTTATTCATACATTTTCATAAAAACACCCGAGGAGTGAACATAAGTCACTTGATGTGGTGTGACAAGGCTTTATTCATTATATATTAAGTGGAAATGTGAATATTATCCCACCACAGACAAAATAGATACAGGATTATTGATTCACAATTTCTAAAGCTGGTTCCAGGTACTATTGATAGTGACATGAATCAGCAGACTCTTCTGTAACTTTTTACACTCTAAATAGCTACTGTAGACTTGGATACCATTTTTGCTTTTTAAACAGCTTCTTGAGGTATATTTTACATATCATAAAATCTCCTCTCTGCAGGTATAAAAGTAAATAATCTCTAGTTAATTTACTGAGTGATACAACCATCACCATAAATCAATTTTAGAAAATCACCAGTCTCCTGATAAGATGCTTTGTGCCATTTACAGTCATCTCCTTTCCTACCCCTTGCACCAGACAACTGCTGACCTACTTTATTTCTCTATAAATTTTCCTTTTCTGGCTACTTCATGTACATGGAATCATAATATGTGACCTCTTGTGCCTGGCTTCTTTCACTTAGTATAATATTCTTGAGGTTCATACATAACATAGCATGCATCAGTGGCTTATTCCTTCTCATTCCATTGTATGGATACCTGTATTTTGTCTATGTATTTTCCAGTTGATGGGCTTTGGGTTGTGTGTACTCACTCATGTTCAGTTCTTTGCAGTCCCATAGACTATAGCCTGCGAGGCTCCTCTGTCCATGGAATTTCCCAGGCAAGAATACTGGAGTGTGTTGCCATTTCATACTCTAAGGGATCGTCCCAACGCAGGGATGGGAAGTCTCCTAAGTCTCCTTCATTGGCAAGCAAGGATTTTTCTTTTTTTAACACTGAGCCACATGGGAGTCCTAGTGGGCTTTAAGTTGCTTCTTTTTTTGGAGTCATCTTGAATGAAGATGTTGTGGATATTTGCATACAAATCTGTGAGCACACAATTCTTTGGGGTAGATACCTAGCAGTGAAATTTCTGGTCTGTTCAGTCTTATTTCACACAAATTTATTGGCGATATACATTTATATAAGTAACTTGTGCCCTATGGAAGGATATAAAATGAATGAAACTTATTCTCTTCTGGGGGAAATAAGACATGCACATAAGAAACATATAAAGTAGTGATCTAGAGAGGGGGATTTTGGAGGTAGGAGAGATTGGGTTCAGTAGAGAAACCCATGGACAGAGGAGTTTGATGGGCTACAGTCCATGGGGTTGCAAAGGTTTGGACACAACTTAGTGACTAACACTTTCATTTACAGTTATTACAAAATATTGTCCACATTCCTGTGTTATACAATATGTCCCTGAGCCCGTCTTACACCCAACAATTTGTACTTCCACTTCCCCACCCCTATGTTGCCCCTTCTCCCAACTGCTTACCACTGATTTGTTCTGTATTCTCCCATGGCTCCAGTGGTAAAGAATCTGCCTGCAGTGCAGGTGACTCAGGAGATGCAGGTTCAATCCCTGGATTGGGAATATTCCCTGGAGGAAGAAATGGCCACCCACTCCAGTATTCTTGCCTGGAAAACCCCATGGACAGAGAAGCCTGGTGGGCTACAGTATATAGGGTCACAAAGAGTAGGATGTGGTTGAACAAGGATGCATGATCCGTGAGTTAAGACAATAACTTGTTAGTCTTAGCTCAGGTTTAGTGACATTCCCAGTGCCCATCCCTATATAGCTCTCTTGTCTGTCATGTGCCAGCAATTGCTTTACTTTGTTGATATCACCATCATCATGTTGGACCCCTCTCTTCGTGTAAGCCCCAGAGGGCAGAAATTGCATTTTATTCATCCATGCATCTCAATATCCAAGAGCAAAGCCTAGCCCAAAATAGTTGTTTAGTTGCTGAGTAAAGTGATCTTCACTGAACATTTATTGAAAAACAAAAATATTTAGCTGAAATGATAGAGAATCACATTAGATTCTATTGAATAACCTGGGGTAATTAAAAAACACTTATACAAAGTACCTTGGTTCTAAAAAGTCCAGAAAATGTCACAGCTGTGACTGTTCCCAACAGACCCATCCTCCCACTATTCTACCCAAAGAATGTTAAAGGTAGGTGGTAATCTCTCTGGGAAAATTAATTTAGAAATAGAGTGCAAACCATTTTGTTTATTTTTTCATTTATATTTTATATTGGAGTATAGTTGATTAACAATGTTGTGTTAGTTTCAGATGTACAACAAGGTGATTTGGTTAAACATATACATGTGTCTATTCTTTTTCAGATTCTTTTCCCACTTAGGTTACTACAGAACATTGAGCAGAGGTCCCTGTGCTATACAAAGCATGCCTGCTCAGTCACTTCAGTCTTGTCCGACTCTGTGCAACCCTGTAGACTGCAGCCTTCCAGGCTCCTCTGTCCATGGGATTCTCCAGGTAAGAATACTGGAGTGGGTTGCCATTTCCTCTTCCAGAGGATTTTCCCAACCCAGAGATCGAATCCGGGTCTCTTGTATCTCCTGCATTGGCAAAGGGTTGTTTATCACTAGAGCCACCTGGCAGCCCATGCAATACAGTGGGTCCATGTGTATATGTCAATCCCAAACTCCCAATTTATTCCTCCCTCAACATTTCCCCTTTGGGAATTATAAGTTTGTTTTCTTTTTTTCCCCCCATAAATTTGTTTTCTAAGTCTGTGAGTCTGTTTCAGTTTTGTAAATAAGTTCATCTGTATCATTTTTTTTCAGATTTTGCAAATAAGTGATATCGTATGATATTTGTCTTTGTCTGACTTCCCTCACTTCCTATGATAATCTCCATATCCATCCATGTTGCTGCAAGTGACGTTATTTCATGAGCTCTCCCAGTTCAAGTCTGCAGACTGCAGGATTCCCCAAGGACGTGTGGGCCTGGATGCCACTTTGTTAGGGAATCAGCCCTTCAGGTCGTGTGTTCTCCTGCAGGGCCACATGCCTGGTGGGATGAGCAAGTTACACGGCAAGGGTCCAGCAAGCACGGAACACTGACACTGAGCACAGAACCCCTGCCCCACAAGGCATAACAGACTACCATCCAGTGGTGACACCAGCAGTCCTCTCTGACCCAGAACGCGTGCTCATTCATTCGGTCGTGTTTGATTCTTTGTGACCCCATGGACTGTAGCTCACCAGGCTCTTCTGTCCATGGGATTTCCTCCTCCAGGGGATCTTCCCGACCCAGGGTTCAAACCCAGGTCTCCTGCGTCTCCTGCATTGTCAGGTGGATTCTATCACTGAGTCACCTGGGAAGTCCAGAGAGAAAGGATGCTTATTCATTTAAGAGGAACACAAAGAGGGCCTGTTGAAGGGAAAAAAAGATGAAGGAACTAACATTTCTTGGCAGTTCTTTGATAGTAAGAAACAAATAAATGATGCATCATTAAAGAAAAGAAAACATGCAGATACAGGGAGTAGCTCATCGAATTGAAAGGAAAGCCAAGGAAAAGAGCTTCACAGCGAGCAGGATTCAGGGTGGTTTCTGGAGATCCAGAAAGGGCATACAAGTGACTCGAAGGCACATTCATCTGCAGGAAGAACTCCAAGTGTTCTCCATTTTATTGTTCCCCCTTAACACCTAATTCCAGAGAGAGAACCTCTGATTGGTCTCAGTTTGGTCATATGGGCACCTTTTGGTGAGGAGAGGCAGGTCACTCTGATGGACAGTCTCATCACGGGGATATCCAGAGTATAGTGGGAGTGCCATTCCCAGAAAAAGGTTGTAGGTGTTGAACAGCAGGAGTAAGAGCTGACCCTTACACTTGTTCTCCTTGGGGCCTTCCCAGGTGGTGCTAGTGGAAAGAACCCGCTGCCAATACAGGAGATGAAGGACAGGTGGGCTTGATCCCTGGAGGAGGGCATGGCAATGCACTCCAGTGTTCTTGCCTGGAGAATCCAGTGGACAGAGGAACCTGGTAGGTGCCGAAGAGTTGGACATAACTGAAGAGACATAGCTTGCATGCAGCAGCTTTAGGCAGTACCAGGGAAAGAAAGACTGAGTCTCGGCAAGTTTCAGCAAGCAGCCCAAGGGGTTTGAACAGAGAACTTGCCTGTGTTTAAAACCTGAGAGCGTCACTATTACAATTTTCCCTATATTGGTAAAATCTAGGCTCTTTCCACTATAAGCAAATTGAGCTGGGCCTTCAGAGGTGGCTGGGGTTCCAAATGGCAGAGATATAAAGGAGAAGAAAGTGGGAAATGACCGAGCCATTTGCTATGGCATGCATTTGATATTTGCAGCATTCACTTCAACTAGAGAAGCGGAGATCCTTTGTAAATGTTACAGCAATAAAAAAAAAAAAAAAGCACGCTTGGAGTTTCCTCTGAGACTCACAAACATTCTACTAAAGGGAAAGCAATCCAAGGCAACATTTGTTTAAATTAAAAATAACAATAAAAGGGAAAACTTGACATCTATTCCCGGCCAAAAGGTTGAGCATTAAATAACATTTAAATTTGGCTTTGATTTAAAAAAAAAATGTATGTTGTTTTGGATAGCTATATTTAAGCAATTTTTGCAAGCCTCAGAGGGAACTAAAAATGCCTTAATTGCTTCCTCGTTTTTACATACTCTATTATATGGAATTTCAGCAGCATCTGTCACCAAATTACCAGTATTACAAAAACATTGTATATTTTATACGTGGAATAACCTCAAATACCTGAAAATACCTCCAAGTGTTTGAGGAGCCAATTGAGCTTTTTTTATTATTATTAAAAAAATATATTTAATTTCTGGTTATGCCTGGGTGTCTGGGACACACTTAAGGAATTAGTTGTTTTTGTTTTTGTTTTTTCATTTTTTTTTATTCAAAATACTGACTTTCCCAATGAATTCCTCCCTAACTGAATACTCATGAGGCATATAGCTATCATCTTCTAAAAAACAAGAAAAGTTTACTTTCTTGATGTTTTAAAATATGAAACCTTGTATGAAGGATTCAAAGACAATGCAAATAGTGGATGAAAATTAACATTTCGGAAACACCCCCCAGGTACCAGGCAGGTAAGGAGGCACTTTCCATTTCAATACCTCAGTGATCCAAACCTCAGCTTTTAGAAAGAGCATTGTTATTACTCATCTCATCAAGGAATAGCATCCTTTGGAGGTGAGGGGACAGAAGATGAAAGCAAATTGCTCAAAGCCATGTAACAGTCAAGTGATGGAACTGTGTTTTAATCCCACAAGGTAAGACATAAAGTCCTCCCCTTTTAAAACAGAACACACACTTTGGCAGGAGTCTCCACTCCTTTGGCCTCGAGTTTCCACTCTTTTCCCATCTTCCAATAGTCTGTAAAATGAAAACAGAACTACTGGCCCCTGGTGCTTTGCCTCTTGGTGTGAATCCTAGCTTTTCCTCAGTCACTCAGTGACTCCACACCTGTCAGCCCCAGGGTTCACTCAGCTCCCTCACCCAATCTGTTATAGGATTGCCACCTTCCCAGCAATGTGGCAATCCGGGAGCTCTGAGGCAAAGAGGGTGGCAGAGGATGAGGTGGTTAGATAGCATCACGGACTCAATAAATAAAAATTTGACAAACTGGGAGATAAGTGCAGGACAGGGGAGCCTGGCATGCCGCAGTCCATGAGGTCTCAAAGAGGCAGACACCACTTAGCAATAAAACAACTCCTCTATAAACCCTAAACTTGTTGTCAAGTTTTGGCAGTGTCATCTACATACCTTGGGTGACACAGAGAGCTCAAATCTGATGCTCTGTGACAACCGAGAAGGGTAGGATGGGCCAGGAGGCGGGAGGGAGGTTCAAGACAGAAGGGACATATGCAAACCTATGCTCCAAGCTGATCCATGTTGATATGTATGGCAGAAACCAACACAATACTGTAAAGCAATTATCCTCCAATACATAAATCAAAATATAAACAAATAAATAAATCCAAATAAATAAATGCTTTTGAAAATATAAAAAAAATTAACATATTAAATCAATGAACTGTATGGTATGTGAACTATATATCTCAATAGAGCTGCTATTTACAGAAAAATGTATACCAGAGAAATAAAAACATGTTAATATAAAATAAATAAATAAATAAAAAATAGATAAAAAAAAAACAAACCTGCCCAGTCCTCTTTCCTCAATACATGAGACTCACGTTTCATTCTCTGTCATCTGTCAACTTCCGGCCTCCAGCAGGAGGCTCTGAGCATTGTGAGGCCTGGGCTGAGTCTTCTTGGTCACTGTGTCCCCACACCGAGCACAGAGGATCTGATGTGGGATCTGAGCTCAGTAGATGCTGGCTCAATGAGAGAACAAATAAAGGAATAAACACATCACATACACTAGCAGATGGGTAAATGCTCTGAAGTGAGAACAAAGCATCACAAACAGCATTATTGACTCTGGCCTTTGAAAGTCTTTTTTACGTATGCTGCTTCTCTGTTTCTGGCTGTTCTCTTTCCTCCAATCAGCAACATCTATTCACTGTCCCCTGAGTTCACCCTTCCCTGATATGTTGGTTCTCTCATTGTCCCTCGGGTATATCCTGACTACAATTAGATAGATACCATATGCACCACAGACCCTCACAGCCTGGCCCCAGCTCTCCTTTGTCAACAATTTTACCCAGTGAACCCCAAAGTCAAGGTAAAATGCAGTTACTGTTAGTTTTTTTTTTTTTTTTAATCCTTTGTGTGGTCAATGCCTATCAATTTCTCAAAGGCCAGTTCATGGTCAACTTCACTGCAAAGAACTTTCTGATCTGCCTCTTCTTGCTGATTTCTTCTATTAGAATTCCTAGTTCATTCAGTTGATGTACGGATCCGGGTCTCATCAGAGAAAAGTAAGCCATGCCTGAGAGCACAACAGACAATTTAACGTAAAGAATTACTAAGCATGTGGTTGGAAGGTCTAGGAGAGTGAATAGAACACAGTGAGACTGTGCAGAGGTTAACAACGCCAGAACACTACCCATGCTGGCCCAGAGGGGTGAGTGGTGAACGTTGTATCACCAGGACTCAGAATCGACAATCCACCCTGAGACGGGTGGCTTCCCACAGGGGCTGGAACAAGTGGGAAGCCTTGAATCCTGCCAGCAGAGAGGAGAGCAGACGGACAGACTGCCTTTCTCACTTTCCCTGCTGTCCACTTTCCTGAAAGGATCGGCATTGGCCTGTTGATTAGGGAGGCTGACCACGGAGTTTGCAGAGGTCACTCCCTGTGATACAGAGCAGATGACGAGGAGGGTGTAGAATGACTCCAAACGCAACTAGCAGAAAATACCGCATATCGTACAGTTGTGTATTTGTCGTTATGTTTACGTATGGACAGTGAGCCTCCTCCAGGCAGACACCATGCCCTACACATCTGTGTGTCTTCAACACGAAGGGCAGTGTCTTCACCTGGATCCTTGGGAATAAGGGAAAAGGAGGAGGAAAAGGAAGTGATGGGGAGAAGAAGACTACAGCAGTTATGAATGAATAAAGAATTATTCATTCTTTCTAATAATGCAAAGAATTTTTCAGTCTGTCAGAGGAAGTGCAATCTACTGCTGTTAAAACTTTAAAACTTCACTAATGGCTTACTAACTGCTTTCTCTCCTCTCACTTACCCTTTACTGTTATGTTTCTATGTCCCTCTTTTCTTTTTTTTTTTTTTAATTATTCCTTCCATTCAAGCAAAACTGGCATTGCATTTATTTTTAAATCAGATGATAGATACATACATAGATAGATGCACAGATGTAGAGATATGTTTTTTGATTACACGGTATTCATTTTGATTCCATTGTACTATTTTGTTATTTATGTAATGGAAATCCTGAGTGGACTAGCTCAAATCCCTAAAGGTATTCCATGGAAGGATGTAAAGTATCTGATGGAATGCCAGCACTGGGAACTATTTCAATGGGAAGAGAGGATGGTTAGGTCTGGTGCTTAGCAGAGGGCTGGACACTGTTCCTGCCTCATCGCCACTTCTCCACGTGCATCTTCTTCATCTTTCTCTCTTACTCCCCAGACAGTGGGACCCACAGTGAGTTGTTTCTTTTCCTGAGTTGCTTCTTTTCCTGCTCTCGTTTTCAGGCACCCAGAAAGATACTAAACCCAGTTTCATTTCTACAATTCCTGAAGAAGCATCCTGAATGGCCTTCTGTTTTCATACCCATAGTCACTCAGATGCTCAAAGCATGCTTGATTGCCAATCCATCCCAGTGATTGGCTAATTGCTAAGATTTTTGGACCTTTTCTGTACAAGGTTTCCATCTATTTCCTCCTGCTCCTCCTTCTTCTGATACTTCCTTTTTTTTTTTTTTTCATTTTAAGAGGAATTAACCTCAGAAATGCTCATTGTATCTTAGTTCCTTCTGCAAAAATGTACTTCAAAACACACCACTAGATTCATTACTAAAGTTGTTACTTCTCTCCTTTTCCTTTTTAAAATTACGTGCAAATTAGTTTATAGAAATCAATGAAGAACTTACTATGTACAAGGCATCATGATTAGTACTTTGTGGTGATTTTTCTCTGGGTATCTCAGAGTATTTACATACTAACTTGAGACAATGAAAATATATGTGAAGAAGCTTCTGCCTCTTCAGGGCTTGCGTTTCTAGTCAAAGGAGAAATACAAGAATAGTCACAGAAGAAACATTTCCTAGCACAGAGAATTAACACTATGGGTCTTGGTTTTTAAAATCACCTGTCAACATCGTCTTTAATCCCTGCAACCACAGTATGCTTACTTTTATGCCATTTCCTAATCATAAACATTACCCTGTGCTCTATCCAACACCCATTTCTGAAGAGCCCACGTTATACCTGAGACAATGTGAGGATCTTAGGAAACAAAATGAGTAGAAAAATGAGAGACTGTGATGAATTTCTCAAGAGACCTGGACCCTAGCATCCCAAGGATGGAGGGGCCGATCCTGCCTCCTCAAATGACTGCATGTGTCTTAAAGGTAAATGGGCGTCCACTGAGTACCAAAGGAGCTGAAGCTATTACGGGCAGAGAAGGCGCAAAAGGACCCAACAATTACACCACTCCGGCTCACAGACATTCTGCTCCTCCTGGGGTGGATTTTATATTTTCTCTGCGTTCTTGTATGTGGATTGCACACAGCACCCACCCCATGGATGCTGAGTTTGGTCATGTCATTTTCAAGCTGATCTGATGCACACCCTGTAGGTACAGAAGATTTACACTCCATTGCATGCATTTCTGCAGGCTCTCTGACACTCACTTCTCTCTGCCATGAAGACACCAGGTCCCCAGGAAGAACTGCTCCTTCATCCTTCTTCCTGGATGGCAGTCCACCCACAGTCACCAGCATATTTGAGATTGCCTTCAAGATTGGGGGCCAGGGGTGTTTGCTATTGTTGTTAATGCAACAAAACTGAATCACACAAATCTTTCTTCCTCTATTACCTCTATCTCATAGAAAAATACTTTGTAGTTCTAAAACTTATGTACAGTAACATGCACTAAGCATAATACTAAGAGCTGTTGCTTCTATAATTCTTTTTTTTTATTTAAGCTAAGCCAATGTTTGTGTATTAATCAATTTGATTCTGCTGGTTTCTAAAAGAAGAAATTTAGCAGAGGGCTGGATACTGTTCCTACCTCGTCTCCACTTCTCCAGGTGCTGCTTTCTTTCCTCCCACTTACACTTTACTGTTATGTTTCTATGTCCCTTTCCTTTTTTAAACATTTCTTCCAGAAGAAATATTCCAAGGCCCAACAACTCTTTCTTAAAGAGGTCTGCTGATTCTTCTGTTCCATGACAGTCCCATTGTTTTTATAAGTGTTGCTGAAAAATTAAAAGATAGTAAGTAGAGACCATGTGGTTTGGGGAGAATACAAAGAAAAAGAACTGAGTCATGAATCTAGTCAGTTCTGACACTAAAAATAAGCCACACTCCCATTCTGGTTGAAGTTTCCTTGTTATAAAATGAAGAGGACAAAGGGCAAATCTTCGAGGTCCTTCCTTTTATAAAATTACTTTGTTTTAATGTACCTAAACATAAAAAAACATATGAATTCTCAGATTCAGAGGATCCTTTTGCACCAGGTTCATCATATAACTCTCCAGTGTCCAGCCCAGTACCAAGCATGGAATAGATCATTTTTTTAATGAATCAATGAATGAGTAATGACAATTATGAAACATACATACTGAACATTACTCTGTTCCAGGTAGAGCGCTAGCCATGAAGATCACAGAGTGGAAGGAGATACAGTCCCAAACATGCAGAAGGCAGAGATACACTAAAAACTGTTGCTGCTGCTAAGTCGCTTCGGTGGTGTGACCCTGTGCGACCCCATAGATGGCAGCCCACCAGGCTCCCCCGTCCCTGGGATTCTCCAGGCAAGAACACTGGAGTGGGCTGCCATTTCCTTCTCCAATGCATGAAAGTGAAAAGTGAAAGTGAAGTCACTCAGTCGTGTCTAACTCTTCGCGACCCCATGGACTGCAGCCCACCAGGCTCCTCCATCCATGGGATTTTCTAGGCAAGAGTACTGGAGTGGGGTGCGATCGCCTTCTCCGACACTAAAAACTATCTGCAGTAAATTACAGTGAACACAGCGACAGGCACAAGGCGATACACACATCCACAGAGTAGACAGCCGGCGTCCAGAAAGGCTTTCTACTTCTCAAAATGCTTGCCCCTCTATTAAGAGTGTTTTCAGAGTCATATTTGAGAAGGCGCTATTTAGGGATTACAAAATATCAGTCAGGTGAAACGTGTCTTCTTAAGCACCATATAAAACTGCTTCAGGAAACTTAAGAGGAGCAGGAGGATAATAAAACCCATGCTTCCATAAATTGGGAATAATGGAGAAAACAGAGCTCTTCAAACAACTGCTCAGGAGACATCCCAAGAGATAGAAATTTAAGCCAAGAGAAGATTTTTTTTTTCCTAGTCTGGGTGTGAGTCTTGATCACCGTGTACTAAATAAGAAGTAGGTAACACTATATTTATAAACTATGTATGCAGTTCTTTTCAAGAGGGCTATGGAAGGGTCTCCTTCCAGCTGAGAAATTTCAAATCAAGAGATGAACTCCTGTTTGCCAGTGGTTTCAACTACCGTTATTTGACCACTTCTCTATTTAGAACTCCTCCAAACTTATATAGCATATTACATCTAATTAATTGAGTGTTTATGCCTTAAAGAGTTATTTGCTTGTGACTATAGTGAAATTTCCAGGATTTATGACAGGAACATTTGAGAACAGCAACATGTGTTTCCCTCCGATTTGTATAGCTTCATTCATTATAATTTTTCCTGATGTTTTGCCTACCATATTATTAACTTCCCCAAAGCAATGAAATACCAGCTTGTCTTCTCACAGCAGAGAAATGAGAGGAATAATTATGAACGTGGAAATCCCAGTGAAAACATGCTTCTATTCAAAGAAGCTAGTAGTCCAAGAAGGAGTTCCCTGGATTTATGAAGACCATTTAAAAAAAAAAAAAAAAGCAAACATGCAGGAAAACAGATGCATTTTTTCATCCACCATTTGGACACTCTATATGCAGGGAAAAGAAATCTTTTATATAATAAACAGATAAACACACACACACAAAAATATCAGTGGACAATAATTTATATTTTGCCATAAGTTGCAGAGTCGGAATAAATCATCCAAGTTTCAAGTGTATGCCATGCATAAATATTTAATCACCGTGAAGTGTTCTTTTCAGAATGTAAGAGTCTGTAACCATAGTGTTTGATCTGTAACTGACTCTGGGGGCAGTGCTAAGATGCATTTCTCACGACCCGGGGCTACTTGAGAGGTTACGGAGATGGAGGGGTGGGGAGGACAGTGCGAGATAGACTCTGATGCCTGTCCCTGCAAAGATGTGGGGCAGTCTGGGAAAACAATTCCAGCCTGGGCTGTAGATCAGTGGTTCTTTTACAAAGAGCTGGGGGGTGACAGGACCACCACAGTCATTTGTGTTTATTGTTCAACCAGGTGTCAGGGGCCATCCAGGACCAAGGACGACCACATGAAGAAACCAGAGGATGGGCGTGGGCTGGGGCAAGGACAGAGAGGACCTGGGACAAGAGAGAAGCAGCTCCCTCTCCCTCCTGTTTGAGATGATGTTTGTGTTATGACATTCTTCCGCCTCCATTGTTGTTTCTCACAACATCATGGGCCGCTTGGCACCCTGACCATCCGGGTGGCCGCTCATAAAAGGAAAAAAAGAAACCCTGGATTTACTCTCTTCCTTCAGAAACGTTCCCTTGCCTTTCTATTCCGTGTGGCCATGTTTTCCTTGCCAACCCTGATATTTCTCTTTCATTTACATGACCCTTCCACTGGTCACTAGTTCCAAATGTGTATTCGTGAAGAGGAGGTTAGCTTGGAAAATAACTCCCAAACTTAATGCCTCCTCCCAGAATCTGTGCCTCAAAGCTGCTCCACAACTTGAAGTTATTTCTATCTGTGTAAATGTGGGAGAAGGGGATAGTTCCCAAAGAAAACGTCACCCAAGTGATGAGGTTGGGATAATGTATATTGTTTAGTAAATGTATTGATGGTATGACATTCATTGTGAAACTTTGTTAAGTCTCAAAAGAAAGTTTTGGGGTTTCAGGGATGCCTGGTTTTCAGTGTTTTATCTTTCAATCCCTAACATTTATAATCATTTTCATTATAAATAAGACCTCTGTAGAAATGACCCAAATTCACCTTTTAAAACCACCTCATTCTTAGAACCAATGCCATCTCTGATGAGTGAGCCCACACGAATAATAAAAACTAACAATTCAGAGGAGACAGAATGGACCACCAGTTGACCACAGTACAATACTCATGAGATCTATAGGAAGAATGGCAATTGTCATCAAGACACAAAACCATTTCTATTCTAAACTTGATTATTCTCTGATTTTGTAGCAGCTGTAAGGCCCACACTGCAGGTTATTCCCAAAAGAACTTAAGATTTTTTATATTAACTAATCAACTTTGCATACTCTAAAAGCCTAGCTGCATTGATAATCATTACATTTTAGACAATGAAGTAGGTTTTCTGAAGTCAAGCTTTATTATAAGATTGAGAGTTGAATTGGGATAACTTGTCTTGAAACTTCTATGCAAGAATTAATCCAGTAATTATGCTGGAGATCACTTAATATCATGGTCACATTTCTTAAAACACAAGGATCTAGTAAATTTGCTAATATTTAGAATATAATAAAAACATAATTGTGGTACATAGTTTCTATGACAAATCTAGACAGTGTGTTAAAAAGCAGAGACATCACCTTGCTAACAAAGCTATGGTTTTTCCAGAAGTCATGTGTGGATGTGAAGGTTGGACCATAAAGAAGGCTGAGCTGAAAAATAGATGCTTTTGAATTGTGATGCTGGAGAAGACTTGAGAGTCCCTTGGACTGCAAGGAGATCAAACAGTCAATCCTAAAGGAAATCAACCCTGAGTATTCATTCAAAAGACTGATGCTAGAGCTGAAGTTCCAGTTGGCCACCTGATATGAAGAGCTGAATCATTGGAAAAGACTCTGATGCTGGGAAAGAATGAAGGCAAAAGAAGAGGGGATGGATTAGATAGCTTCACCAACTCAGTGGACATGAATTTGAGCAAACTCTGAGAGACAGTAGAGGACAGAGAAGTCTGGTGTGCTGCAATTCATGGGGTCGCAAAGAATCAGACACAACTGAACGACAAGTAAGAAGCCTATAAAGTGATCCTAGTGAACCCTGCCTCCTGATATTTATCCCCTTGTGTTATCCTTTGTTTACAGGCTTGCTTCTATATAGCAGCATACAGCAACTCTCTCCCTCTCTCTCTCTCTTCTAACATTTCTCCTCTCTCTCCCAGGGTACTTTAGGGGCTGTAACCTTCTGTGTAGTGAGTGGCCCTCTGGATAAAGCTGTGTAACAAGGAACTGCTGTCTACATCAAGGAGGCGGGTGAGTGAGCTTAGAAACAAATCCTCCAATCTTCTCTCAGCCCAGCCTTGAGATGTCTGCAGCCCTGGCCAATCTCTAGATTGCAGCCTATGAGAAACTCTGAGTCAGAGAAGCTTTACCCAGATTCATTCACCCACATAATCCCTGCAGTAATAAATGTTCTTTTAAGCTGCTAAATTTTGGGATTGTTTGTTTAATTATAAATAATAATTATTTATTTATTCTTCCCAACTTCAAGGCAGTGTCTCTAACTCACTGCTGAGGTCTACTCTAAAACTTTGGCTGTTGAAATAAGATCATTGATTTAAAAAAAAAAAAAACAAATAAAACACAGATGAATAGATAAAGAAGATGCAATGGAATACTGTTATCATTGTTCAGTCACTCACTTGTCTCCGATTCTTTGTAATCCCAAGGACTGCAACATGCCAGGCTTCCCTGTCTCCTGGAGTTTGCTCAAACTCGTGTCCATTGAGTTGGTGATGCCATGCAACCATCTTGTCCTCTGTCGCCCCCTTCTCCTCCTGCCTTCGACCTTTCCCAGCATCAGGATCTTTTC
This sequence comes from Bos javanicus, assembly GCF_032452875.1. Taxonomy (NCBI): domain Eukaryota; kingdom Metazoa; phylum Chordata; class Mammalia; order Artiodactyla; family Bovidae; genus Bos; species Bos javanicus. Next base: position 108,617,432 of record NC_083873.1, read on the forward strand.
CAATGAGTCAGCTCTTCACATCAGATAACTAAAGTATTGGAGGTTCAGCATTAGTCCTTCCAAAGAATAATCAGGATTGATTTCCTTTAGAATTGACTGGTTTGATCTCCTTACAGTCCAAGGGACTCTCAAGAGTCTTCTCCAGCACCTTCTCCAGTTCGAAAGCATCAGCTGTTTGGCACTCAGCTTTCTTTATGGTTCAACACTTACATCCATACATGAATACTGGAAAAACCATAGCTTTAACTATAAGGACCTCTGTCGGCAAAGTAATGTCTCTGCTTTTTAATATGCTGTCTAGGTTTGTCATACATTTTCTTCCAAGGAGCAAAGTCTTTTAATTTCTTGGCTGCCATCACCATCTGCAGCTATTTTGGAGCCCAAGAATATAAAGCCTGTCACTGTTTCCATTATTTCCCCAACTATTCAGCATGAAGTAATGGGACCAGATGCCATGATCTTTGTTTTTTGAATGGTGGGTTTTATGTTAGCTTTTTCACTCTCCTGTTTCATCTTTATCAAGAGGCTCTAAAATAATGCCATTTGCAGTCATATGAATGGACCTAGAGATTGTATCATAAGTGAATTAAGTCAGACAGACCAAGACGAATATCACATGATATCACTTATGTAAAATATGATACAAATCAACTTGTTTACAAAATAAAAATAGACTCACAGACATAGAAAACAAACCTTGTTACCAAAGAGGAAAGAAGTAGAGGGAGGGGTAAATCAGGAGTTTGGGATTAAAATATACACATTACTATACATGGAGGAGATAACCAACAAGGATCTACTGTATAACACAGGAAACTGTATTCAGTATCTTCTAATAACCTGTAATGGAAAATAATCTAAAAAATTCATATATATATATATATATAAAATCATATACATATAAACATATATTTATACATGTAATTGATCACTTTGCTATGCACCTGGAACTAACACAATATTGTAAAGCAACTATATTTGAATAATTTTTTTAAATGAGACCCCAAGATCACAGCTTGTCTTACTATGAACCTAAAAATATATATGTAAAAAATCATACGTATATATGTATAAAATTGAATCACTTTGCTGTACAGCTTTGCTGTACAGTAACACAGCATTGTAAATCAACTACATTTAAATAAAAATTTAAAAAATTTGAAAACCCAAGATCACAAATTATCTTACCATGGCTTATTAGCAAAATCTTCTCCAAAATTAATGTGAAACATGAAATCTCCGTATTCCTTATGCAGCTCTTATCCTGTAGCACACTGCATATTAAATTGACTTATTTATCATGTGTATTATTTATTTTCTTTCTCTCCCATTATATATGCTCTACCAAGTCACAGATCTCATCTTTTTTTCTTTTAACCCATATATTCCAAGGACTAAAACCAGTGCTAAGTTCATATCAATCGCCCAATAAATGCTTCATATTTGGAGGATTTTGACCTGGTTTGATGTCAAATTCACAGTCTCCAGCCACAAGCCATAAACTATGTTGTTCCCCATTCATACCTTCCACCTTTCTAAAACTGCAGTCTCCCCATGGCCATGCATTCCACCGGGAATGCCCTGTACCTTAGGTTGCATTCCGCAGAAACACACTGTGAGACAAGTATTTGTGTGTGAGCGATTTATGAAGGATGTGTGCCCAGGAGAAACCAGCAAGAGTGCGCAAGGGTGTGATTTCAGGCAGAGTCCCAGAGAAGGTAGATTCAGCTCTTCCCACTGGGGAACCCTTAAGTGTAAATTATGCCTCCAACTCTGACCCAGTCCTAGGCAAAAGAGTTGAGCTTTCATACTCCCATGCTAATTAGTCATCAACTAGGGTGGCCCCAGGGACATAAACTCCCAGGTACTTGTAGCTGTCTGCAAGTTTGGGGAAAGCCAAGGGCAGGCCTCCAACCAAGAGACTCAGGTACAGGCTTTAGAGGCAGAGGAGCTCAGACACTTGGAGAAGAGAGCAAAGAGACAGTTATGGGACACAGGGATATCTGAGCAGAGCCCCCAGAGTGCCTCCTACACCCATATTTTCCCCAGTTTACTTTACTAAAATCTTACTCATCCACCAAATATTTCTTTCTTTATGTATCTTAGTGGCTTCTCTGGTAGCTCAGCTGGTAAAGAATCCACTTGCAATTCAGGAGACCCCAGTTCACTTCCTGGGTTGGGAAGATGCCCTGGAGAAGGGATAGGCTACCCACTCCAGTATTCCTGGGCTTCCCTGGTGACTCAGATGGTAAAGAATCCACCTGCAATGTGGGAGACCTGGATTTGGTCTCTGGGTTGCGAAGCTTCTCTGGAGGAGGGCATGGAAACCCAGTCCAGTATTCTTGCCTGAAGAATACCCATGGACAGAGGAGCCTGGAGGCCTACAGTCCATGGGGTCACAAAGAGTTGGGCATGATTGAGCAACTAAGCACAGCACACAGCACATGTATCTTAGGGCTATACTAGAGCCACCCATAGTGCTCTATTATTTTTCATTAACTTTCCCTCCCCTTTCCTAGACCATAAAATCCATAATGACAGAGATGATCTGCTCTAGATACGTGTGTTTCTACACTGTGTTGTGAGTAGTAGGCATGCCATTGACTTCCCTGGTGGCTCAGAGAGTAAAGCATCTGCCTGCAATGTGGGAGACCTGGGTTCAATCCCTGGGTCAGATCCAAGATCCCCTGGAGAAGGAAATGGCAACCCACTCCAGTAGTCTTGCCTGGAAAATACCATGGATGGAGAAGCCTAGTAGGCTACAGTCCATGGAGTGGCAGAGTCGGACACGACTGAGCAACTTCACTTTCTTTCTTTCTTACACTGTGTTGTGAATAGTAGCAGTGTCATTGAATATCTCAAAGCTGTGAATTTCAGAAAGTGAGGAGCAGTTTTTTGTTGCTTTTTTTTAATGACCTTGTATCCAGCAACTATTACAGTATCTGGTACGTAGCAGGCAACGAGATCATGTTTGCAGTGTGTGTGTGTGTGTGTGTGTGTGTGTTAGTCGCTCAGTCATGTCTGACTCTTTGCAACCCCATGGACTGTAGCCAGTGTGGCTTCTCTGCCCATAGAATTCCCCAGGCAACAGGAGCCTGGACAATTAAGAATAAATACAAATATTCGTTACAGGTTACAAAGTGCTCTCCTAGCTCTTAGGCCACCAATCTCTCACAGAAACAGTTGTGTACACTAGGTATGACTATCTCATTTTTCATAAAGAAAGCCTTGGTGAATGGATTTCCCAGTGACTTGCTGACATTTTAAATAGTCACTGTGTGATGCCTCAGAACTAAATCTCACTTCAAGTTCAATTTGTTTCCTCTTAGCATCTCCAGCTCAATGGACACAAATATAAACAAACTCCAGGAGACAGCGAAAGACAGGGGAGCCTGGCATGCTGCAGTCCGTGGGGTTGCGAAGAGTCGAACATGACTGAGCAACTGAACAACAGCAAAGCCATACTGATTGATTAATTGATTGATTGATAGGCTGACTGATTGATTGATCAATTAGGATAGGGACACATTTGGAGACTGAGGTCAGTAAACAGACACAAGATGGCCCATTCATTTAACAAAGCTATAGCAAGGTGATTTACTCAAATAAAAGTCATAAAAGGAATATTTATTAAGCATACAAAAGGCAATCAATAAATGCTTGACCTTATTGAATTGAATTACATAAAATGGAATGGTAATGCTTGGCTTGAACTAAAATAGATGGAGACAATTTAAATCAAAGTGAGTTTTATGGGGTCTTTCACCCCCTAGTTCCCCATGTTTTGTCTAAAATGGGAGCTGAAAGAAGTCAGAAAGAAAGTTGTCAGCAGGTCGGTGACTATAAATTACAGGCTTTCATTCAGTAAAATGTGTCAAGTAACCCATAAACAGGTCAGACCCCCAGAACCCTGCATTGTAAACTCATCTTAAACCGTATGAGTCTGCAATTTTCTGGGCACTGTTCTTTTTACCCAAACTCTTTGTCACAGTTCTTCCCATCTCCAAGAAATCTACCATTTTCCTCACCATTCTGTCTTTAGCTATTATGGGGGCAAGCATTCAGCCTAGTTTATGCTCAGCTGAGGACAGATGGGTAGCAACTCAGCACAGCTGTTGTCAGCACCTTCCTTGAATCCCTTCTCCAGGACGTGCCCTCAGGGACACGCTGCAGTCTCTGGTGACACTGTGAGTCACTTAGAGCCTGGCCCGTGCATGACAGATGAGACAGGAAATGAGTCTGTGATCTGGGAGCAGCTATCAGCCAATGACAAGAGTTGTTGCAGCACTTTTTGCAATAGCCACGGCATGGAAGCAACACAGATGTCCATCAACATCAACAAATGAATGGATACAAGAAGCTGTGGTACACATGTACAATGAAATATTACTCAGGTATAAAAAAGAATGCATTTGAGTCAATCCTAATGAGGTGGATGAACCTAAAGCCTATTATACAGAGTGAAGCAAGTCAGAAAGAGAAAGACAAATGTTGCATATTAATGCATGCATATGGAATCTAGAAAGATAGTACTGATGAACCTACCTGCAAGAACAGACTTGTGGACACAGTGAGGGAAGGAGAGGGTGGGATGAACTGGAGAGTAGCATGGAAAAATAAAAATTACCATATGTAAAATGGATAGCAGGTGGGAATTTGCTGTATGACACAGGGAGCTCAGTCCAGAGCTCCATGACCACCTAGGGATGGTGGTGGGGAGATGTGAGGGGGTTTCAGGAGAGAGGGGACAGATAGCTATAGCTGATTCATGTTGCTGTATGGCAGAAACCAACACAATACCATAAAGCAACTATTCTCGAAGTTTAAAAAAATAAAAGAATGGAAGATAACAACTCTAACTTCCTTATCCTTCTGGTAGAACAACTCTGGAGGAAATGTTGACTATACCTCAGCACGATATTGGATGCTTGGGGCTAGTGCACTGGGAAGACCCAGAGGGATGGTATGGGGAGGGAGGAGGGAGGAGGGTTCAGGATGGGGAGCACATGTATACCTGTGATGGATTCATTTTGATATTTGGCAAAACTAATACAATTATGTAAAGTTTAAAAAAAAAAGAATTCCCCAAAGGGCTTGAGCTTTGGTTGCCATTAGCAGTCACATTTTCAATAACAAATCTCTCTTGGTTTCCTTTTCCCTGAATCCTCTCCATTCCCACCCTAGTGCTCCCCAGAATCATCTTCAAAATAAACTGCTTCCAGGAGAAACCAAAGGGAATTGAGACTGCTTCTAGGAGGCTCCAAACCTGGGTTCTATTACTCCATTTGGGACATTTATGGTTTTAAAGCAAAAAAGCACAACTGACAGCCGGAAGGGATACCAGTAATAGGGGAATTTTAATAAGTAAGATAGCCCTGCTGCTGCTGCTGCTGCTGCTGCTGCTGCTGCTGCTGCTAAATCGCTTCAGTCGTGTCCGACTCTGTGTGACCCCAGAGAGGGCAGCCCACCAGGCTACCCCGTCCTTGGGATTCTCCAGGCAAGAACACTGGAGTGGGTTGCCACTTCCTTCTCCAGTTCATGAAAGTGAAAAGTGAAAGTGAAGTCACTCAGTCGTATCCAACTCCTAGCGACCCCATGGACTGCAGCCTACCAGGCTCCTCCACCCATGGGATTTGCCAGGCAAGAGTACTGGGGTGGGTTGCTATTGCCTTCTCTGAAGATAGCGCTAAAAGGGAATAAATTGCAACGCGGAGCCTTTCCCGGCAGCATCCTCGGTGGTGGTCACGCGGTGTGTCGACATGACAGGCAGGCTGGCCTGGTAGAAAGAACGCTGGACCAGGTGTCGGAAACCTGAATTCTCATGTTGTCATTGCCACCCCTCCCTGTCCAGCCTTGTTATTCTCTCTGATCTTTAGCTTTTCTCTTTTGGAAATTTATAAGATTGGATTACTTGGTCCCTAGGGCCCTGCAATTCCCATGAATCCATGGAAGGGGATGAAGTGCATGGCACCTCTTGAAAGGTAAGTTCCACGAGTCATTAATAAACAAGCACACTGTTCACCCAGCACGGGCTCTAAGAGGGACTGTTTAATTAGGCACGCGAGACATTCCAATCTGTCTAGACAGGCTTCTCTTTTTCCCCAAGATGCCTTCGGCCAGGCTCGCTCTGACTGTGACAAGGTGTCCTTTGGCTGCTGACAGTGATTTTGTTGGGTGATAATTCTAATGCCATAGAGTCAGCGGTGGAACTTTCTTTAGTTTTAATGCTGTTTGCCTTTCCAAGGCGAGCTAACTGGGGGCGGTTACCCCAAAAAGAGTCACAAGAGGCTGTCTGTGGACAGGAGTCAACAAGAAGTAGCTGCTGGTAAAGCCCTCATGCCTACCTGTCCTTCATCACAAGTGAGGGTTTTTTTTTGTTGTTGTTAGTTTCTGCCCCCTTTCCCTCCATCCCTGCCCTTGGGGAATAAAATGTCTTAACATTAAAAGGGAAATTCCAAGTCATTTAATCAACAGTCCCTTTCTCCCACCAAACACAGCAATCCTCCCCAGGATCTCTGGCAAAAGTCTTTGAGAAGAGAAAGGGACTGCTGGAAGTCTAGATTCTTTTACACCCAAATTTGAGTTGTGTGACAACACAGGCAAACAGATGACAAATTCCTTTATCTTCCACCTGAAATGGGCTTTAAATCTGTGTGGACAATATTATCAGAACTCATCTGATCTGATGAGGAAGTAGAGGAAATCACTGTCAGTAGTTGAAAAGAATTCTCAAAGTGCAACCAGCTGATCAGACAAGCACAACTCACTGAGTGTGATCAAAACAATTTGATTTTTTTTTATCTTGTCTCTTAGGGCTTTTTTCAAATTTATTCAAAGGAGGAAAATGAAACATTGTCTGGAACCATAACTTTCTTTAGGTATTAAGAATTTGATATGTATATTTTAAAATAAGGTTTTTAAATATATTTTTAAAGGAATATATACTTATTCTAGAAAAATTGATAAACATAGATATAAATAAAGCAAAATCTTACCAGCTGGAGACAGCCACTGTCCAGTGTCAGTGGATTTATTACCATTTTCCCCCATCAATTTAGACCCGTGCTGTCCAATATGGTAGGCACTTATTGTTATTGTTTATTCGCTGAGTCTTGTCTGACTCTTTTACGGAGAAGGCAATGGCACCCCACTCCAGTACTCTTGCCTGGAAAATCCCATGGATGGAGGAGCCTGGTGGGCTGCAATCCATGGGGTCGCTAAGAGTCAGACACAACTTCACTTTCACTTTTCACTTTCATGCATTGGAGAAGGAAATGGCAACCCACTCCAGTGTTCTTGCCTGGAGAATCCCAGGAAAAGGGGAGCCTGGTGGGCTGCCATCTTTGGGGTCGCACAGAGTCAGACATGACTGAAGCGACTTAGCAGCAGCAGCAGTCTGACTCTTTGCCACTCCATGGGATGCAACATGCCAGGCTCCCCTATCCTTCACTATCTCTGGGAATTTGCTCAAATTCAAGTCCACTGAGTTGGTGATGCAATCTAACCATCTCATCCTCTGCCGCCCCCTTCTCTTTTTGCCTTCAATCTTTCCCAGATCAGGGGAGTCACTAGACACATGTAACCTAGCCTCCCTGAGTTCTATCACCTGTTTCTACTCTAGAAAGACATCCAGGTGTTGTTTGGATTCCCCCTTCCTGGTGCTGGGCTTCCCTGGTGACTCAGATAGTAAAAAACCTGAAGGCAATGCAGGAGACCTGGGTTCATTCTCTGGGTTTCAAAGATCCCCTGGAGAAGGCAACCCACTCCAGTATTCTTGCCTGGAAAATTCCATGGACATAGGAGCCTGGCAGACTACAGTCCATGGGGTTGCAAAGTTGGAAATGACTGAGCGACTAATCTCATTTTTCTGGTCCTGCAGTCTGGAAATCATTTTTAGGTAGAAAACTGTAGCAATTTTAGGGCTCACCTCATTTGCTCCCCTTTTCTCAGGAACCACGGTCTTGTTACTGCCTGTTATCCGATGTCTGAAAGCAGTCGTGGAATCTTAACTTTTTACTTCCCCCTTGTAGTTCTTCTGCCTTATTGTGTCACAAAACACAAAGAAAGAAAAAAAGTATTCCCTGGTGGCTCAGATGGTAAAGCCTCTACCTGCAATGCGGGAGGCCCAGGTTCCATCCTTTGGTTGGGAAGATTCCCTGGAGGAGGAAATGGCAACCCACTCCAGGACTCTTGTCTAGAAAATTCCGTGGATGTAGAAGCCTGGTGGGCTACAGTCCATGGGGTCTCAAAGAGTCGCACAATCTCAATACAATTACTGAAGGTGTCTGCCCAAGGCACTATTTCCATATCATTCTTCATTCAAGGTTTGACACTCTCTTACCCCATCTCCACCTAAGGCGAGATACAGCAGCTGCCCGTAGTGAAGGATATATTTGGCTTCTATTCTCTTTATCATCTATGTCTTCCCCCACTCACTGGCTGATGCTCTACACCTCATAAAAGTCAAAGAGAATGGGCTGCCAAGGAGAAGAGGAGGAGGAAGGACAGTTTTGCGGTGTGAATGTTGTGTTCTCTGGACCTGGCAGTTGCCCAGCAGTAATTTTTTCCGTGAATGGCTTGAAAGCTGTTGGGAAGCTTCTCTGCTAGACCCTCCAACAACAACTTCTCTGACATTATAATGCCTCTCCTTCAGTTGGCTGCTCCCCCTCCACCCTAGATTTCTTGGGCTGAAGGTCACATCCATGGTGGCATTTGAGCCTAAATGCACACCCAGGCAGTCCTCTTGACAAGACATGAAATAGCTCCAGGCTGGCCTGGCTCTATCACCATCTGGTCCACAGAACAGGCTCTTGTAATTCTTCCTCCATTGATTACTTCACACATCCTATACTTCATTCTGGCTTGTCACAGGTTGTTATAGTTTTTTTCTTTATTTTTTTTTTTGAAGGGATCTCTTGGTACTTTATTAGTATTTTATTTTATTTTTTGCCATGTCATATGACTTGCAGGATCTTAGTTCCCAGACCAGTGATCAAACACACACCCCCTGCCATAGAAATGCTGCGTCTTAACGTCTGGACCTCCAGGGAAGTCCTGCTACAGCTTTTTTGACAGTATGTAGAAAAACAACTATCTCTATTTCATTGGCTACCTCAAAGCCTTTGACTGCATGGATTATAATAAACTATGGAAAGCTCTTAAAGAGATGGGAATACTAGATCATCTTACCTGTCTCCTGAGAAACCTGTATTCGGGTCAAGAAGCAACAGACAGAACCCTGTATGGAATAACTGACTGATTCGAGATTTTCAGTGAAAGGAGTACAGGGATATCTTCTGTCACACTGTTTGTTTAAACTATATGCTGACCACATCATGAGAAATGCCAGGCTGGATGAGTTACAAGCTAGAGTCAAGATAGGCAGGAGAAGCATCAACAACCTCAAAAATGTGGATGATACCTCTCTAATGGTAGAAAGTAAAGAGGAGTTAAAGAGTCTCTTGATGAAGTTGAAAAAGGAGAGTGAAAGAGCCAGCTTAAAACTAAAAATTTAATTAAAAAAAAAAAAAACTAAGATCATGGCATCCGGCCCCATTACTTCACGGCAAATAAGAGGGGAAAATGTGGAAGTAGTGACAGATTTCCTCTTTTTGGGCTCTAAAATCACTGCGGATGGTGACTGCAGCCATGAAATCAGATGTTTGCTTCTTGGCAGGAAAGCTGTGACAAATCTAGACACTGCGTTGAAAAGCAAGAGCCATTATTCTGCCAACAAAGGTCCATATAGTCAAGGCTATGGTCTTCCCAGTGGCGATAAAAGGTTGTGAGAGCTGGACCATAAAGAAGGCAGAATGCCAAATAATTGATGCCTTCAAACTGTGGTGCTAAAAAGAGTCCTAAGAGTTCCTTGGTCAGCAAGGAGATAAAACTAGTCAATCTTGAGGGAAATCAACCCTGAATACTCATTGGAAGGACTGATGCTGAAGCTGAAGCTCCAGTATTTTGGTCATTTGATGTGAAGGGCTGACTCATTGGAAAAGTCCTTGATGCTGGGAAATATTGAAGGCAGAAGGAGAAGAGGCATCAGAGGATGAGATGGCTGGATGGCATCATCGATGCAATGGACATGAATTTGGGCAAACTTTGGGAGATGGTGAGGGACAGGGAAGCCTGATGCGCTGCAGTCCATGGCATTGTGAAGAGTCAGACATGACTGAATGACTGAACAATAACAAGTATGTCTCTGTTCTTTGTGTCTACCAACTGCAGAGAACATGACTGAAGCTTTACGACTGGTCCCACTGAAGCCCTTCAAGCATGAGAAAGATGTACACCCTCAATTCCTCCCTCTCAGCAGGGGAAAGGATTGGAATTCACATTCAGGAGAAATTCTCCACAAAGAACACACACACACACACATCATTTTTTATTTTCCTTTTTCTTAAATCATATTCTCAAAGTAGATGAAAGACTTAAAAAAAAATAAAAGTTTAAAATCAGTGATCTAAGTTTCTATGACTTAAGCTAGGAAAAAGGAAGAAACTAAATCTGAATTCAGTAGAAAAATGAAAGAAAATAAATATCAATATAATAGAAACCATTAAGATAGAAAATAAACAAGTACAGGGAAATCAATAAAACCAAATGATAACTCTTCTGAAAAGATCAGTAATAGTGATAAATTTCTTCTTAAACTAATCAAAAAATAAAAAGAGAGAAAACACAAATTATGAGTATCTGGAATGAAAGAGGGAATAACACCATTGATGCTATAGATTCAGGGAAAAATAGAAAGTCTAAGTAATCTAATACTTATCAGTGAAATGGAATTAGTAAAAAAAAAAAAAAAAATCATTATGGAGGCTCCAGAGCCAGGTGTCACTAGTGGGTTCTATCAAATAAGTATGTAAAAAATAAAACCAATCTTGCACACTTATTTTGTGAGCCCATAATAACCATGATCCCAAATCCACTCAAAGACATTAAAAGAAAACTGATTTGTTTACAGAGCAGAGTTGAGCTCCCTGTGTTATACAGCAACTTCCCACTAGCTATGGATTTTACACATGGTGGTGTATATCTTTCAATGCATCTTTCTCAATTCATTCCATCCTCTCCTTCCCCTACTGTGTCCAGAAGTCTGTTCTCTTTGGCTGCATCTCTATTCTTCTCTGTAACAACCTAGAGGGGAGGGATGGAGTGAGGGGTGGGAGGGAGATTCAAGAGGGAGGGACATAAGTATACTTAAGGCTGATTCATGTTGTGGTATGGCAGAAATCAACACAGCATTGTAAAGCAATTATTCTCCAATTAAAAAAATTTTAAAAGAGAAAACTAATGACCAATATTACACAATATAGATAGAAAACATATTTTTAAAATATTAGCCACTCAAATCATAAAATATATTAAAAAGACAATGCATCATGTTTAAGAGAAGTTCATGTGAGAAGCAGAGAAGGCAATGGCACCCCACTCCAGTACTCTTGCCTGGAAAATCCCATGGATGGAGGAGCCTGGTAGGCTGCAGTCCATGGGGTCTCGAAGAGTCGGACACGACTGAGGGACTTCACTTTCACTTTTCACTTTCATGCATTGGAGAAGGAAATGGCAACCCACTCCAGTGTTCTTGCCTGGAGAATCCAAGGGACAGGAAAGCCTGGTGGGCTGCCATCTATGGGGTCACACAGAGTCGGACACAACTGAAGCAACTTAGCAGCAGCATTTGAGAAGTACAAAATTGGTTTAAAAATCTGATTTACATAAATCTTTTCCCCGAGAGTGGGAATAAGGCAATCATATAATATCACTTATATAAAAATTTCAAAATTAAGCTTTGAAAAAATATACAGAGCAATGAGGTAAGGATGTTTTTCAATACTGTGCTGAAATAATTAGATATGGGGAAGAATATGTAAACCTTTCCTCATGCCATATACAAAAAAATAATTAAAAATAAACAATAGACCCAAAGGTAAAAGGAAAACTACAAAGTATAGAAGACTATCTTCATAGCATTGGTGTAGGCTAGATTTGGGGGCAGAACTCTAAAAGTAGTAGTCATAAGAGGGGGTTAAAAAAAGATAAAAAGATAAATTCAACTTCATCAAAAGATCCAATTAAAAATTAATTACACAAGTCATGTAATGGGAGAATATACTTGCAGTATTAACTGATCAAAGGATTATATCTATAATATATAAAGAACATCTCAGCTCAGTTCAGTTCTGTCTCTCAGTCGGACCTCTCTCTTTGCAACCCCATGGACTGCAGCACGCCAAGCTTCCCTGTCCATCTTCAATTCCCAGAGCTTGCTCAAACTCATGTCCATCAAGTCAGTGATGCCATCCAACCATCTCATCCTCTGTCATCCCCTTTTCCTACTGCCTTCAATCTTTCCCAGTGTCAGGGTCTTTTCCAATAAGCCAGTTCTTTGCATCAGGTGGCCAAAGTATTGGAGTTTTAGCTTCAGGATCATTCCTTCCAATGAATATTCAGGACTGATTTCCTTTAAGATTAACTAATTTGACCTCCATGCTGTCCAGAGACTCTCAAGAGTCTTCTCCAACACCACAGTTCAAAAGCATCAGTTCTTCAGCGCTCAGCTTTCTTAATGGTCCAACTGTCTAAAGAACATCTAAAACTCAAAAATAAAAAGTCAAGAAACCTATATAGAAATGACAGGGTGAGTGGGAAGTATAACATAGAGGGAGGTAAATAAATGGCCTAGAAGAACATGACAAAGTGCTCAGCATCATTAGTCATCAGAGAAATGGAAATTAAAACCACAGGGAGACACCACTACACACCTACTAAAATGGCTAAAATTGTGAAGACTGAGCACACCAAGTGTTGGTAAGGAGCAACTGGACCTCTCATACAGTGTGCTGAGTGTGTAAAATGGTAAATTTTGGAAAATGGCTTGTCATTATCTTAAACAATTAAATGAGTTCAATCCATGAGTTCACTTCCTTGTATTTATCTAAAGGAAATGAAAACTTACATTCTATATCACAAAAATATTTGCCCAAGAATATTCAGAGCTTTTGTTTTTAAATGAATGTCAAAATTTTTTAAAAAGTCCCATAAGAAAAATTAAAAATTTTCATAACATTCATTGAATAAACACATTTCAAAAAATTTTATATTAGAATACTACTCAGTAATAAAAGAAACAAATTATTAATACATGCAATAACATAAAACAAATCTCAATACATTGTGCTGAGTGAAATAAAAGCAAGTACAAAAAGCTATATGAAGTTTTTGACAAAGCGAAACCAACAGTGAAAGAAATCAAAGCAACGGCTGGTTTCAGGGAGAAGGATGAGCAGCAACTGGCTAGAATTCGGCATGAAGAAACTTTCTAGAGGATGCAAGTGTTATATGTCTTTTAAGAGTGAGAGTTATACATATTCTATGTATTTGTCAAAACTGACTAAACTGTACACTTGAAATCTTTGTATTTCTTTGAGTATAAGCTATACCTCAAGAGCTTTCCTGGAGGCTCAGACAGTAAAGAATCTGCCTGCAAAGAAGGAGGCCCGAGTTTGATCCCTGGGTCAAGAAGATACCCTGGAGAAGGGAATGGCAACTGACTCCAGTATTCTTTCCAAGAGAACCTTGAGAGAGTAGCAGGCAGGAAGGCTAGGGGTCTCCAAGCAGAGGAAATAGGCTGCAAGTGTCAGACGTTTTTTTTCTCTCTCTCTTAAGTGGAGGGGGAAACAAACTACAAGTGCCAGATTTTTTTTCCCTTCTCTGTACAAATTTAAAAGGTCTCTCTTAAAATTCTGTGTTGCCATGAGGACACCTGGTTCCACCTGAACTTAACTTTTCTCAAACTTTGAGATAACCAATGCGTTTTTCTTATGGAAATGTTTTTCTTAAGCTATGTTAATGTACTATGCATTTACCATTCAGGTATGACCTAAATCAGATTCTTTATGATTATACAGTGAGAGTGAGAAATAGATTTAAGGGCCTAGATCTGATAGATAGAGTGTCTGATGAACTATGGATGGAGGTTCGGGACATAGTACAGGAGACAGGGATCAAGACCATCGTCGTGGAAAAGAAATGCAAAAAGCAAAATGGCTGTCTGGAGAGGCCTTACAAACAGCTGTGAAAAGAAGAGAAGTGAAAAGCAAAGGAGAAAAGGAAAGATATAAGCATCTGAATGCAGAGTTCCAAAGAATAGCAAGGAGAGATAAGCAAGACTTTCTCATCAATCAATGCAAAGAAATAGAGGAAAACAACAGAATGGGAAAGACTAGAGATCTCTTCAAGAAAATTAGAGATACCAAGGGAACATTTCATGCAAAGATGGGCTCGATAAAGGACAGAAATGGTATGGACCTAACAGAAGCAGAAGATATTAAGAAGAGGTGGCAAGAATACACAGAAGAACTGTACAAAAAAGATCTTCACGACCCAGATAATCATGATGGTGTGATCACTCACCTAGAGCCAGACATCCTGGAATGTGAAGTCAGGTGGGCCTTGGAAAGCATCACTACAAACAAAGCTAGTGGAGGTGATGGCATTCCAGTTGAGCTATTCCAAATCCTGGAAGATGATGCTGTGAAAGTGCTGCACTCAATCTGCCAGCAAATTTGGAAAACACAGCAGTGGCTACAGGACTGGAAAAGGTGAGTTTTCATTCCAATCCCTAAGAAAGGCAATGCCAAAGAATGCTCAAACTATTGCACAATTGCGCTCATCTCACACGCTAGTAAGGTAATGCTCAGAATTCTCCAAGCCAGGCTTCAGCAATATGTGAACCCTGAACTTCCTGATGTTCAAGCTGGTTTTAGAAAAGGCAGAGGAACCAGAGATCAAATTGCCAACATCTGCTGGATCATGGAAAAAGCAAGAGAGTTCCAGAAAAAACATCTATTTCTGCTTTATTGACTATGCCAAAGCCTTTGACTGTGTGGATCACAATAAACTGTGGAAAATTCTGAAAGAGATGGGAATACCAGACCACCTGACATACCTTTTGAGAAATCTGTATGCAGGTTAGGAAGCAACAGTTAGAACTGGACATGGAACAACAGACTGGTTCCAAATAGGAAAAGGAGTACGTCAAGGCTGTATATTGTCACCCTGCTTATTTAACTTATATGCAGAGTACATCATGAGAAACTCTGGACTGGATGAAGCACAAGCTGGAATCAAGACTGCTGGGAGAAATATCAATAACCTCAGATATGCAGATGACACCACCCTTATGGCAGAAAGTGAAGAGGAACTCAAAAGCCTCTTGATGAAAGTGAAAGAGGAGAGTGAAAAAGTTGGCTTAAAGCTCAACATTCAGAAAACAAAGATCATGGCATCTGGTCCCATCACTTCATGGGAAATAGATGGGGACACAGTGGAAACAATGTCAGACTTTATTTTTATGGGCTCCCAAATCACTGCAGATGGTGATTGCAGCCATGAAAGTAAAAGATGCTTACTCCTTGGAAGGAAAGTTATGACCAACCCAGATAGCATATTCAAAAGCAGAGACATTACTTTGCCAACAAAGGTTCGTCTAGTCAAGGCTCTGGTTTTTCCAGTAGTCATGTATGGATGTGAGAGTTGGACTGTGAAGAAAGCTGAGCACTGAAGAATTGATGCTTTTGAACTGAGGTGTTGGAGAAGACTCTTGAGAGTCCCTTGGACTGCAAGGAGATCCAACCAATCCATTCTTTTTTTTTTTCTTTAATAGAAAATTATTTAATTAGTATACATGTGTTCCCCATCCTGAACCCTCCTCCCTCCTCCCTCCCCACACCATCCCTCTGGGTCGTCCCAGTGCACCAGCCCCAAGCATCCAGCATTGTGCATTGAACCTGGACTGGCATCTCGTTTCATACATGATGTTTCACATGTTTCAATGCCATTCCCCCAAATCTTCCCACCCTCTCCCTCTCCCACAGAGTCCATAAGACTGTTCTATACATCAGTGTCTCTTTTGCTGTCTCATATACAGGGTTATCATTACCATCTTTCTAAATTCCATATATATGCGTTAGTATACTGTATTGGTGTTTTTCCTTCTGGCTTACTTCACTCTGTATAATAGGCTCCAGTTTCATCCACCTCATTAGAACTGATTCAAATGTATTCTTTTTAATGGCCGAGTAATACTCCATTGTGTATATGTACCACAGCTTTCTTTATCCATTCATCTGCTGATGGACATCTAGGTTGCTTCCATGTCCTGGCTATTATAAACAGTGCTGCAATGAACATTGGGGTACACGTGTCTCTTTCCCTTCTGGTTTCCTCAGTGTGTATGCCCAGCAGTGGGATTGCTGGATCATAAGGCAGTTCTATTTCCAGTTTTTTAAGGAATCTCCACACTGTTCTCCATAGTGGCTGTACTAGTTTGCATTCCCACCAACAGTGTAAGAGGGTTCCCTTTTCTCCACACCCTCTCCAGCATTTATTATTTGTAGACTTTTGGATCGCAGCCATTCTGACTGGTGTGAAATGGTACCTCATAGCGGTTTTGATTTGCATTTCTCTGATAATGAGTGATGTTGAGCATCTTTTCATATGTTTGTTAGCCATCTGTATGTCTTCTTTGGAGAAATGTCTATTTAGATCTTTGGCCCATTTTTTGATTGGGTCATTTATTTTTCTGGAGTTGAGCTGTAGGAGTTGCTTGTATATTTTTGAGATTAGTTGTTTGTCGGTTGCTTCATTTGCTATTATTTTCTCCCATTCTGAAGGCTGTCTTTTCACCTTGCTAATAGTTTCCTTTGATGTGCAGAACCTTTTAAGTTTAATTAGGTCCCATTTGTTTATTTTTACTTTTATTTCCAATATTCTGGGAGGTGGATCATAGAGGATCCTGCTGTGATGTATGTCAGAGAGTGTTTTGCCTATGTTCTCCTCTAGGAGTTTTATAGTTTCTGATCTTACGTTGAGATCTTGAATCCATTTTGAGTTTATTTTTGTATATGGTGTTAGAAAGTGTTCTAGTTTCATTCTTTTACAAGTGGTTGACCAGATTTCCCAGCACCACTTGTTAAAGAGATTGTCTTTAATCCATTGTATATTCTTGCCTCCTTTGTCAAAGATAAGGTGTCCATATGTGCGTGGATTTATCTCTGGGCTTTCTATTTTGTTCCATTGATCTATATTTCTGTCTTTGTGCCAGTACCATACTGTCTTGATAACTGTGGCTTTGTAGTAGAGCCTGAAGTCAGGTAGGTTGATTCCTCCAGTTCCATTCTTCTTTCTCAAGATCGCTTTGGCTATTTGAGGTTTTTTGTATTTCCATACAAATTGTGAAATTATTTGTTCTAGCTCTGTGAAGAATACTGTTGGTAGCTTGATAGGGATTGCATTGAATCTATAAATTGCTTTGGGTAGTATACTCATTTTCACTATTGATTCTTCCAATCCATGAACATGGTATATTTCTCCATCTATTAGTGTCCTCTTTGATTTCTTTCACCAGTGTTTTATAGTTTTCTATATATAGGTCTTTAGTTTCTTTAGGTAGATATATTCCTAAGTATTTTATTCTTTTCGTTGCAATGGTGAATGGAATTGTTTCCTTAATTTCTCTTTCTGTTTTCTCATTATTAGTGTATAGGAATGCAAGGGATTTCTGTGTGTTGATTTTATATCCTGCAACTTTACTATAATCATTGATTAGTTCTAGTAATTTTCTGGTGGAGTCTTTAATATTGAAGGATTCTTCAATATCCACAAATCAATCAATGTAATACACCACATTAACAAATTGAAAAACAAAAACCATATGATTATCTCAATAGATGCAGAGAAAGCCTTTGACAAAATTCAACACCCATTTATGATAAAAAACTCTCCAGAAAGCAGGAATAGAAGGAACATACCTCAACATAATAAAAGCTATATATGACAAACCCACAGCAAACATTATCCTCAATGGTGAAAAATTGAAAGCATTTCCTCTAAAGTCAGGAACAAGACAAGGGTGCCCACTTTCACCATTACTATTCAACATAGTTTTGGAAGTTTTGGCCACAGCAATCAGAGCAGAAAAAGAAATAAAAGGAATACCAAATTGGAAAAGAAGAAGTAAAACTCTCACTATTTGCAGATGACATGATCCTCTACAACCAATCCATTCTGAATGAGAGCAGCCCTGGGTGTTCTTTGGAAGGAATGATGCTAAAGCTGAAACTCCAGTACTTTGGCCACCTCATGTGAAGAGTTGACTCATTGGAAAAGACTCTGATGCTGGGAGGGATTGGGGACAGGAGGAGAAGGGGACGACAGAGAATGAGATGGCTGAATGGCATCACCAACTCGATGGACATGAGTGTGAGTGAACTCCAGGAGTTGGTGATGGACAGGGAGGCCTGGGGTGCTACAATTCATGTGGTTGCTAAGAGTCAGACATGACTGAGCAACTGATCTGAACTGAACTGAACTGATACATGGTAGGGCTTCCCAGGTGTTGCAGTGGTAAAGGAATCCACCTGCCAATGCAGGAGACTCACGTGACTCAGGAGACATGGGATCAATCCCAGAGTCAGGAAGATCCCCTGGAATAGGAAATGGCAACCCATTCCAGTGTTCTTGCTGGGATAATCCCATGCACAGAGGAGCCTGGTGGGCTACAGTCCACGGAGTTGTAAAGAGACAGACACGATTGAGGTGCACACACATACATGGTGCGTCTGTATCCTCGGTTCTATATCTGCAGATTCAACCAACAGGGGAAGGAAATTACATACTCAGAGTCACAGAGTTGAACTCCAGAGCCCATGTTCTTATCTATTCTGCCACACAGCCACTCACAGAGAAGTAGCAGAATTGAATGGAACATTAATTCAGCTGGGGAGAGCAGGGGGACAGGATTGGCAGTGGGCAGAGACAGGTTCCTAGAGGCCAAATTAAATGGACCTTGTTCCAAGAAGAGGATCACAAAAGTGATTCAAGCCCAGAAAATGTGTAGCCTCAGGAATGAGCAAATAGCACAGCACCTGGTATATATAAAGTGTTTAATAGTGAATCAATAAATATTAATAGATAAATGGATTCCTTAAATTGAATACTATCTGGGGTGACAAATAATGTGCAACCTCTAAACTAAGAGAAATGACTTTCTTGCATCAAAGGGCTCTGTGCCCCTGTAAACTTAAGAAGAAAGAGAAGATGATGTTTAGAAGACAATGGCTAGTGTTTATTGAGCCACTGGAGCATCATGTAAGTGAATAATGGGAATTATCTCATTTATTCCACAACAACTTAACGACATGGGGGCTGTTATTATATCCATTTTACAGATGAGAAAGCTAAGGCTCCCAGAGTTATGAAACATGGCCAGTAATCAGGTTATCCAAGAATTGGGAGAGCCAACATTCAAACCCAAGACCTTTTAATTTAGCTTAAGTCCTTCCTACATCAGTTTGGATTGGTCAAGAAGCTAAAGTGGACAAAGACTGCAAAAGGGGAAGAGAAGTTGCCTAGCTAACACATTTACATAGAACTGAGAAAAGGAAAGGCAGAGGAATGGAGTTTGCAGGCTAGCAGGAACCTAATAACAAAAAATGAAATTACTGAGATGCCAACAAAAATCCTTTTCAAATTCTCCCTTCCCAAAGGCAATTCCACTTGTACTTTGATCTTTGACCTGGACCCATACAATTAATTCCACATCATATTTCTACATATGGCTCTCCAAGGAGAATCGAGTTTACACTTCCCCCGGATTCAAACCATAACAGTACTTAATTAGGTGATAATTTATGTAGTACTTAGCATGAACTTTTGGCACTTGCTGGAGAAGGCTGTACAAGTGCACACATGTTATCACCTGACTACATCAAGTAATGGGGCCCGGGCATTGGTGAGGTGTCTTGGGCTTCACAAGGTATCAAATGACTTTTATAACCCTGTAGTACCTGGTTTTCTAGTAGGCAGAACTGTCTCTAGTGTGTATTAATATACTGAATATTATGCCCACATGCACTTAAAACACTGATTCCAAGCCCTTCAAAACAATGAGGAGCCTAGAAAATTGGAGAAACAGATGTTAGATGAATAGTGGGCCTTCCCAGGATCTATCATTCAGCCTGAAGAAAATGGTGCAACAGCAGAAGGGAATTGTTCAGACCTACTCCAGGGAAAATAAACCCATCATTCCCTGCTGGCAGACATGGTCTGTGCTGATAACGAGTTTCTGAACACTTGGCTCCAACCCTCATACTCCAGCCTTGTCAATGAGCCTGACCCAGAAATGGTTCTTTTCTAGGCATCCCATGAGGGCTGAGAAGATCACAATTATATGACCTTCCCCCCCACCACCAAATGTTGGAGATGCTCATCTAAATAACACATGCTTGTAGAGAGTAGGGAAATCCTGAAAGGTGTTGAGTACCTGGATACTTTAGTGAGTGTGTTTGCTTGAGTTCAAGCCCCTGGCAGGATAGAGTCAAGAAGACCATCTTCCAGTAGTCCCCATGTACACGTGTGCTAAGTCACTTCAGTCGTGTCCAACTCTTTACGACCCCATGGATGGTAGCCCACCAGGCTCCTGTGTCCCTGGGATTCTCCAAGCAGGGATACTGGAGTAGTCATTATACTCACAAGCAAAAGAAGAAAGAAACATGAAGGAACATTATTTTGGCTCCTAGATACTGCATTGTGTCTGTCATCTGTCTAAAGTAGAATCAGGTCACAGAAAGTAGTCACAGACTTGGCCCTCTTTTGTTAATTCTGAGAAGAAACAAGATGGAAAGAACACAGAACAAGACCTGTATTCCATTATGAGTGCCACTAGGTCACTCCAGGCCCATGGTCCTTTGGGGACTAGACAAAGTAGTTGGTATCTGAGAACCTAAGATGGAAGGAAATCCACAGAGATGACTCATACCATAAGTCACGATTCCCACACACTACCGACAGCTGTTCCCAGCAACTTCAGATCGCTGCTTAAGTCTGTTCCCTTTCTGAGCCAGATCATCTGGCACATCACCCTTAGGCCCATCTAGCTCAGGCCTTGCTCCAGCTTTATGGGTTGAAACTTTGACTTGCTTCCTGCAGCTCTGACTCTCCATGGGCCCTAAGGAATGCAACCTGAGTACTGTTCCAGGCTCCCCCCACTCCTGCCAGGCTCTCTGAGACCACCATGTCCTTGCACTGGCTCCTCAACTCATCTGGCTCTCTGCTTGGGGAACACCCTCCAGAAGCAGAGCTGTGGTTGAAAGGAAAGCAAATAGAAGCTGAGAAAAATTCCACTACAAGATTAAAGTTAAAAATGAACCTCCTTCCCCCCTCCTGGTGTATTTCCATCAAAAATAGAGGCAACATGTTTCTAGATATTACCCCTACACAAATACTAGTGAGTCTGAAATCATGTTGAAATCAAGTCTACCATAGTTTCACAAACTGTGTGTTTCTTCTCTTTCCAATAATTGTTTTAACATTGAAAGTAACTAAGACATTTTTCTGGGTGCTGTGAGGAAAACAAAGATGAGTAATGTGGCCTGTCTTTAGGGAATTTACAGCCCAGCTCAAGAATAAAGATACTAGTACTTTGGCTCCAGCAAATCTAGATGACTGGGATTTCTGGGCTGGAAGATTCTCAGAGATTATCCAGGCAAAGATCCTAAACTGCCTCTGCTTGAGCATCTCCAGTGACAGGACTCAGGACATTTAAAAAAATTTTTTTGAAATACACTTGATTTACAATGTTGTGTTAGTTTCTGCAGTATGGCAAAGTGTCAGTTATATGTGTACATATATCCACTCTTTTTTAGATTCTTTTCTCATATAGGTCATTTCAGAGTACTCTGTGCTCTACAGTAAGTCATTAGTGACCTATTTTATAGTGTGTATATGTCAATCCCAGTCTCCCAGTTTATCCCTTTCCCCTTTACCCTGACAACCATAAGATTATTTTCTACATCTGTGACTCTATTTCATAAATAAGTTCATTTTTGCTAGCTTTTTAGATTCTACATATCAGTGAATAATATGGAGAAAAGTATGGAAGTTCCTTAAAAAACTAAAAATAGAGCTACTATATCATCCAACAAACCCATTCTTGAGCATATACCCAGAGGAAATCATAATTTGAAAAGATACATGCACCTCAGTGTTCATTACAGCACCACTTACAATAGCCAAGATATAGAAGCAACGTAAATGTTCATCAACAGAGAGGTAGATAAAGAAGATGTGGTACATATGTGCAATGGAATATTACACAGCCATCAAAAGAACAAAATAATGTCATTTGCAGCAACATAGATGGATCAAGAGATTGTCATACAGAGTGAAGTAAATCATGACATGTTAGTTCAAACTGTTTATTCTTTGAACAGTTATAAATGTATTTTTAAATAAAATTGAAACATATACTTTGGGGCTTCTGTCAACAGGTTTACCCTGAATCTGTAAATAAAACCTAAGTATTCTCTATGAGTCACATTGAGCATCCATATTTAAAGCCATTTGTCACCTGTATCCCTGAAACATTCTTCTCTTTTTCAGACATGATTTAATTCTTTGAATCATTTTTATACCATATAGTTTTATGTCTCTTCATAATTATTCTGCTAACTTTTCTCTTAATTCTTTTGAAATGGACTATCCTTTTAGGAATATGAAAAAAAAATGTCAATATATGAGATGTGGTTTAACTAAAGAAGAGAGGAACTGATTCACGTCTCTTTTTTCCTAAGTACTATATTTTGGTGAAACGTTTTGAGAGCCACATCATACATATGGAGCTTACAGTAATTTAAATCCCTAAGTGTGCCCAAGTGATGACATGATTCATTTATCACTATGATTGGTTTGGAGAAGCCAACCGCTCACCACAGAATGATTTGTCAGGAGTCCACTGCTCGAGCCTGTCTAACTAATCCTGAATCCCCATTCTGCCATCTAACCTTCCAGCCTAGCCATTTCCTCCATCCAGGCCTCAGGAATCTACATGTTTAGCAGATTTGCTACAGCTTATTTAAATGTTAATGAAGACAGGGCTCAGGACAAAGCTCTACAACACAGTGCAAGAACATTCCTTCTGTTCTGGAAAAATCTTTCCAGGATCCACCTTCTTATACCACCCGCAGCTCTATCACCCTCCTCCACGCTCTCATCACATTTCAAAAGGATTAGCACAAAATCAAAATTTAACCCTCCTGCCTGCCTCTGCACTTGCTTCTCTCATCGTCTACACACAACGCTCCAGCCAGAGGGATTCTTAGCACTGAACCAGAGCAGCTCTCTTCTTCTCTCAGTCCTCTAAGAGCCTCCCTTCTCAATCTCGAGAAGAGTCGAAGCCCTCTCAACAGCTGGCAAAGTGCACCGTTCAAGCCTCTTCCACTTCACCTACTGCCGTGCTCACCTTCAAGCAGGCAGCTCAACCCTGCTGGACGCTGTGCTGATCCCCAAGACACACCAGACATGCTCTGTCCTCAGGGACTTCACGCTTGCTCGTCCTTCTGGTCTTTCTATCGGCTTCCCTGTGGCTCACTCCTTCACTACGTTATCATTTCAGTGCCATGTGTGTGTGCTAAGTCACTTCAGTCATCTCGGATGCTTTGTGACCTTATGGACTGTAGACCAGCAGCCTCCTTTGTCCATGGGATTCTCCAGGCAAGAATACCGGAGTGGGTTGCCATGCCATCCTCCAGGGGATCTTCCCGATGTAGTGATCGAATGTGTGTCTCTTAGGTCCTCTGCACTGGCAAACTGGTTCCTTACACTACTGCCACCTTGGAAACCTGCTCATTATGGACCACCTTGGCCAATCTATATAAAGGTACACTCTTCACGCACACTTCACCCCGTGCCCTGCTTCACTTCTTTCCACAGCCCGTGTCAATATCACCTGCTGACGTAAAATCAAGTACACATTAATTTGTCATTTTAGCCAAGTTATTGACTGTCTTGACTAGAATGTGGAACACTGACATATGCTGCTTACATCATGATACCTCTCCCATGCCCCATGGTACCTGACCCAAGGTAAGAATTCAACACACATTTGTTCAGTGAATGAATGACTCACTACTACTGAGAGGACCTAGTAGCTTCTTTGTATTGATAGGTTTCCTTAAGCATTTGTTGGGTTGTGTGGAGCATCCCTGGGTTATGTGGATTTGATCAGAAGTGAGTATTAAATAAATTTTTAATTCTTGGAACAGTGGCTGACTCTTACACAAACTTTCATTTTTGCTTTCAATTTTTCCTTTTCTTATTTTGATGAAGCTATCACTGGTTTTGTGTACCCATGGAAAATAGAACTATGACTTGTGTCATAAGAGGCTGATGTTATGTGATTTTTCCAATGGCCTAATATGTTTCTGGGCTTCCCTGGTGGTTCAGATGGTAAAGAATTGGCCTGCAATGCAGGACACCCAGGTTCCATCTCTGGGTTGGGAAGATCCCCTGGAGAAGGGAATGGCAAACCAGTATTCTTGCCTGCAGAATTCCATGGACAGAGAAGCCTGGTGCACTATTATAGTTCATGGGGTTACAAAGAGCCAGACACAATTGAGCCACCTTCACTTTCAATATGTTTCTAATAACTCAGTTTTTTATTCTCCAGGAAAATGATAGAAGAGCCTCTCTCCCTCCTCCCCCCATCCCTCCCTTCCTTTCTCTCCTTCCCTCTCTCTCTCTCTCTCTCTCACACAGCACTCTAGACATGCCAAGTGGCTCTTCTGAATGTGGAATCATACACTCCCTAACAATTTCCCTGCATAGCTTCATTGGCATCTGATTCTAGACTGTAGCTCCATCTTGGATGAGAGGATAACAGGAAACATCCGAAGCTGATGTTCCATTTCAGAACACCCAGTTTCAACACAGTCCAGTGATCCCATTAAACAGGAAGGCGAGATGAATGTAGTGTGATCTCTTTTGTAAAACAATTTTGCTTCTCAGAAAGATGATGTGGGTTCTCGATAGCAGATACATCTGGTTCCCATCCTATTTTACCATCTGTTAATTTTTTAAAGGCTGGACAAGACCCTGCATCTCTCGGAGTCTCAGGTATCCCATCTTTAAAGTGAGGTTAATGTTAATTATTTGTACTGAGTTCTGTGATAGATGGTAGTGATGAATAAAAAAAAAAAAATCCTCATCCTTTCTCCCATAGGGTCCAAGTCTGAAGCAGGGATGGCAAGACAGGGTTTAGATAATACAGAATGCTAACTGTTCCAGTTGCAGGGTTTAGAAGGAGTTACAGAGATCAGAAGGAGGGGAACACCTGGGTCTGGGTGAGGACAGAATCAGCAGTGGAAGAGACTGAGAGAGGCTTTTCAGAAAAGGATGTGAACAGAGTTATGATTTGGAGAGTTCATTCTGGCCCTCAAGTGAAGGATACACCTAAAGTCGTCATGGAGAAGGAGAGTCTCAGAGCATTTTCTCAGACTCCCAGTTGCATCTCTATCCCTAAGCCACACAGGTGGCCCTCTTCTCATTAGCTCTCCCAGCCTGGCTGAGACGACCACCTCCCACCCTCAGCCTCAACCCACGAAAGCTGCAGACATAGCCAGCCATTATGGGCTATCGCCTACGCCCCCAAATCCCACCCACAGATTTAGAGGCTTTCTTTCTCTCAATGGCCTTATTAGCCAGGCAAGACCTTGGAGAAGGTAAAGGAAAGGCCTCAGGCTAAACGTGTCCTGTGCTTTCACTGAAATTTCATTTATGCATCAATTAAATCATAGACCTAGAACCCCACAAGGAACAAAGATGGCCTTATATTCCCTGTTTTCTTAATGATTATCAATGTAAGTCTTTGTGCCATCTACCCACTAGATCTCAGAAGCCTGACAATGTCGCCATAACCTTTTAACCTGCCTTTAAGAGCTAGCAACTGATTTAGGAGTCCCTGGTGGTTCAATCAGTATAAAGAATATGCCTTCAATTCAGGAGATGTGGATTTGATCCCTGGTTTGGGAAGATCCCCTGGAGAAGGGAATGGCTATCCATCCCAGTATTCTGCCTGGGAAATCCCATGGAAGAGCTTGGCAGGTCTCGTGTATCACAAAGTCAGCCAGAACTTAGTGGCTAAACCACCACTAACTGATTTAGGACGGTGCTTCCCAGGAGGTGCTAGTCATAAAGAACTGCCTGCCAATGCAGGAGACATAGAAGACAAGGGTTTGATCCCTTGGTTGGGAAAGTCTCTTGGAGAAGGGCACAGCAATCCACTCCAGTATTCTTGGCTGGAGAATCCATGGACAGGGGAGCGTGGCGGGCTACAGGGCATAGAGTCACAAAGAGTCAGACACGACTGAGCAACTTAGCAGGCGCAGATTTAAGACAGGAGTTATAAGTTGGAGATGCATGATCAGGTATCTCAGGTTCAAGTCTCAGGTCCACCACTTTCTAGCTAGACAAGACAGGTACTTCAGACTTCCTGAACCTCATTATCATCAAATGAAATCAGAGGGCAGTGGTGGTACCCACCCGGTTCCAATTGTATGTCATGCTGCACAGCACCTGCAACACAGAAAGCACTTAGTGCATATTAGCTGATGTTATTCTTTATTTTACTATTTACTAATTTTTCATTTATGTTGTTATTTATTAATATCATGTTTAATAGCTTCTTTCTAAAGATGGAATATACCCCCTATCATGGACACTGTGCTGGGTTTGAGAAATATAATGAGACACAAGTCACTGCCCTTCCCTACAAGAAACTCAGAGTCCAGATGGGTTAAGTATGAGCAAGGATGAGGAACAGGAACAGATAATATTCCCAGTAGGATTTGTCAGTAGATTTGTCAAAAAGACTATTTACAGAGGTATGATCAGGTCCAAAGAAACCACCTGGGGTGCTGAAGTACCCAGAGACTAGCGACAGCAAGAAGAGTAACCACACATGGGCTTGAAAGGGCAAGAGAGGGAAGTGTGATGCTGCAGGGAGCCTAGCTGAACCTGGAGTCCTTGAAAAGGGGTTATCTGGCGCTGCCAGAAGCATCCTGAATCAGACGGTGAGGGAAGGAGGTAAACGCATCACCTCCAGCTTTTCCATCTCTCCTGTCTCCTCTCTGTTATGTCCACTGGCTGGACTCAACCAGAGACAGAAAGCAAAAAGCCAGGGTGGAGCAGTTCTCAGAGCTGCTTTTCTGGGGCAGGGAAGTGGGAGAGAAAGAGAGCATACACAGGTAAAGGGGGTGGAGGATGACTGGCACAAGAAACATGCTGCAGTCATTTTGCTGCCCATTCCTGCTTGTACTGATTGCTTCGCATAAATCATCTCCTACAATCAAAACAAAACCGACAGTAAGGGGTGTATTTTCCCCTACACTTCTCAGAAGAAGAAGCTGATACTTAGGAGATCGAGTGGCTTTTACAAAATCTGTACGGTCTAGTCTTGTCTTGCTATTTGACACATGGTAGGTACCCTTCCCATTGGGCTACAAGGCCCCTTTCATATATTAAGCAAATATTTATTGAGTTCTGTAGCAGAGACAGTCATATTCAGCAAATAACAAATCTTCCCCCTATTTTTTCATCCTCCTTGCACAGTTAGATGTAGTCATGAGGTTGATCATGTCCACTAAATCATGAGTGGAAGTTCCATGTATCAGTTCCGGGTCAGGACCATGAAAAGACGATGCATAAATCTCGAGTCTCTTTCTTCCACTGATATAGCACTGAGGGGATTAGGAATTCTAGATCATACAGCTAGGAAATGCACAAGCCACCTTCAGCCTGGGTCCCTAAGTAACTGTGTGGAGAAGGGCCTCCTGCTGTTACTCATGGTACATTAGCAAAAGTAAGAAGTAAACTATTATATTAAGTGGCTGAAATTTGGTTTGTTACTTAGAATACCCTAGTCTCTCCTGATTAATACATGTGCTAATTTTATGACAACATTTTTCTTCATGCAGAAAGTGCAGTGGTAAAACATGGTTCCATTATCCTTGGAGTTTCAGTCAATGCCATGCGAAAATTTCCTACAACAATTGGTGGATAAGGGAGGAATTATTCTGCAAGGAGTGAAAAGAATAATTATAAGATCGTTTGGCTGTCTTGAGAAACAAGTGGAATTTTGTTAGTAGACAAAAGGGGCAGAGGTGACTTGCCTGGAAGAGAAGGGGTATTGCAAATGCATGGAGATTTAGAATGTCCTGCCATGGGATAGAATCTGAAAGTATTATATTTCTTACACGACTGAGTCTAGATTATACAGTGGAGTCCAAGGGGGAAATGGATAAAATAGAAGGAAAACCCACAATAGAATAAAATGAAGCTATTAAAGAGCTGACTCCATTTTAACAGAAGAGGAGAACTAAAGACCTATATGTTATCACATAGAAACCCAGAAAATGAAAGTGGGATTTGAGTGTGTTGAACTACACAACTTGGGTCAAGGGTTTGCATTAGCAGTAGCAGTAATGGTGGCAGTGGTAGCAACTTTTCTTCTCGAAGAAGCAACAGAAACTGAGCCCTGATTGTATGTCTGCATGTCACAAACGACTTATGTGCATTATTATTATTTTTCACTTAACAAGTTATGTTTCAA
Source organism: Bos javanicus (assembly GCF_032452875.1). NCBI lineage: Eukaryota > Metazoa > Chordata > Mammalia > Artiodactyla > Bovidae > Bos > Bos javanicus. Next base: position 108,645,885 of record NC_083873.1, read on the forward strand.
GCACTATTCTATTACTTTAAAAAACACTGTGATTCCATTTTCACAAAAACCTTAAAAGATAAGACTGCCTGGGACCAGTTCTGCCACTTTCTAACTATGTGGCCTTATAATATTATGTGCGACCACATAATAATAATGTATGTGTGTGTTAGTTGCTAAGCCATGTCCTTAGGACTGCGACTCTATAGACTGAGAGGAGCCTGGCAGGCTACAATCCTCGGGGTCACAAAGAGTCAGACATTATGTGAAACTAACACACACACACATTATTATTATTATTCATCTTTTGCAGATAAAAGAAACCAAGAAAGAGGGCAGTAACGTACCCTAGGTCACACAGCTAGAAAGCAGCAGAACTGGTCCCAGGCAGTTTAACTTCAGACTTCATGCTGTCTTGAGGATGTTTCACTAAATCCTCACCACCAGTGTGCTATAGTCATGTTATAATAGTTGTTATTATTCTCCCATTTTACATATGAGCAAGTGGGTTCAAAGAGCCATGCCTTTGCTAGCATTCTATAGCTAGCATCCTATAGCTAGTTTATGTCAGAACCCAGCCACAAGACAGGCCTACAGATTCCAAGGCCTATGCCCTTATATACCCCTCCAAGTGGGTTTTTGAGCTTGTGGAGTTTTGACCAAGTCATATGAGTCCATGTGTGCCTAAACCTACTTCCAAAACCCCTTCCTTACTGAGGAGAGAATTTCAGTTCATGAAAATTCATGAATCAACAAATAGCCATTGAATATCTACTATGCATAAAATATAAATGAGAAGAATATCAGACCAAGGAATAAACAGTCCCTGACTTGATCTCACGCTCAGCTGGAAGCAAGGCACACGCTCTAACAATGTAAAGCAAACCCAATAGTAATGGAGCAGAGGGAAAGAGATGACGAAGACTCACAGAAACTTCAGAAAGGGTTCCAGGATGACAGCAAGGAGAATGCATAGGGTGGTGGTTTGCTGTTGTTGTAGTTCAGTCGCTAAGTCATGTCCAACTCTTTGCAACCCCATGGACTGCAACATTCCAGGGTCCTCTGTCCTCCACCATCTCCTAGAGTTTGCTCAGATTCATGTCCGTTGAGTCGGTGATGCTATCTAACCATCTCATACTCTACCATCTCCTTCTCCTTTTGCCTGCAATCTTTCCCAGCATCAGGGTCTTTTGCAATGAGCCAGGTAGTGGTCAATGGGATGTATTTCAATGGATGGAAAAGAGACCATGGGGTCACTCAGGCTCTGAACCTAGGGCAGAAGGGGAAAAGGCCAGGCTTGGTTGAAGCTCTTAGTGGACACCACAGAATTCCAAGTAATGGTCCTCTGCTCTGTGATAAGTGAGCCTATTCAGGAGATAGAGCCCTGGTCCAAAGGGATTAAACATCAATGTGATGTCACCAGCCCCTTAGAAACACAACCTCCATGAAGAATCTCTACAGCTTCTCTTCAGTTATTCTGCCATTAGAGTGAGTCAGTAACACAGAGACCTTAAGGAGCAAGAGAGAAGCAAACATAGGAGGAAAGGCATTAGTGGAAGATAGTGAGCAAAGAGAGAGAGCTTAGCAGCAAGACAAAACCTAGATTATATCTGCTCATGATCAACCCAACTAAAATTTAACCTCCTTAAAAGAAAATTGTGCTTGAAATGCAAGTTAGTGTGATTGAATCGCTCCATTACCATCAGGACTGTTTTCATTTTTAAGCACGTGTGTGGTCGCCTCCACATTGAAGAACTATTCACAGCCAGAGAAAACACCCCAAAATCGTTTTCCAGGGCATTTGTGCCCTTGTGTAGGCTGCCACGATGTTTTAATTGAGTTGGATTGAATTGCTACGGAGGGAGCAGAAGCAGTGCATTTTCAAGGACTAATAATTCTGTAATTTTGGAGGCGGGGCATACATTTCTTGGCACAAATAGGCAAAAGGCATCTGCATTACTCTACAGCAGGCATTCTCATTTGGAACAAGACCAGGACTGTCAAAAGTGCGTGCTATTTCTTCCTGACTCCCTCAGAGGACCCTGGTGGAAATGTGTCTAGAGGGGTTCTGTTGGTGGAAGGCATCCAGGGAGGTTGTCCAGATTGGGGAGCCTGTGCGAGAAGCCACGTCCAGCCTCATCGAGTTCTTGGTTACACACTCAGCTTCTCGTTGGTATCTGCACACTTCACTCCTGGGTCACTGGCTTCTGCTGAATCCACCCAGTTCTCCAGGAGCTGACCACGTGAAAGGGTCGATACAGGAAGGACTGAAGAACAATGGGCTTTAGTCAGGCACACAAAGGCTCATAGAGACCTTTGTCAGGAGATCCCAACACAGCGTCTAATGGCAGAAAGTGAGCTGGGCTGTCAGGAGAAAAGAATTCTCTCTTGGCTTCTACCTTCCTGGATCACAGTCCTGGAGTAAGTCATTTCACCTTTCTTGCACCTCGGTTTCCTCCTCTGTGTAATGTCAAAGGACATTCACATTTTGGAAATCCTGTCCAATGAGTCCTCTATGGGCATTCAGGTGTCCCCACAATAAGACCACAATTTAGACCACTTACGCCATCTAGCACTGTATGGATGGTCCTCTCTCCCCAATCCCATATCTTTATTTGTTTCTCTGACTCTTTCTGCTGCAAACTCCCACTGGATTTTCTAACTTTCCTTCTGTCTCCCTAAAGCTAACTTTCTCCTCACGTCTCCTGCTGACCCGGCACCAGTAACAGAGGACCATAAAGGAGGGGGAAATCCCACCAAGCCCACAGGTGCTTATATATTGTCACATCCGCAGCACCCAGGAACAAACTTGACACACAGCACTTAGGAATTCATGTGGAAATCTACTCTAGGGAGTGTTTTTCACATATGTCAGGGCCTGGACATGCTTGAAGATCTAATGAAAGCCATGAAGAGGCTTCTTTCCATAAAAATACCCAAGCAAAATTGGTGAGGCCAGCCAGGCGTGCCCAAATCATGATGTCCAGAAAGAACAGCTATTATAGGATCCAAACCATTCTCATCACCAGAAATCCAAAGACTTATAACTCCAAGTCAGTACAAAAGCGAGATAAGGTGGGGTCTACATCATGAACACCTGCTATTTTTCTGTCCAACTTCCCTTGTGACTCAGTTGATAAAGAATCCGCCTGCAATGCTGAAGACCTGGGTTCTATCCCTGGGTTGGGAAGATCCCCTGGAGAAGGGAAAGGCTACCCACTCCGGTATTCTGGCCTGGAGAATTCCTTGGACTGTATAGTCCACGGGGTCGCAAAGAGTCAGGCACGACTGAGTGACTTTGACTCACTCCCTTTCTTTGGGGCATTGTCCTTCCCCTGCTCCATACGATCCTCATGGGGCTATCAATCACGTGATTTCACCTTCCCAGCTGTGAAGAAGTATAGCCATGACTGGCCAAGACTGGGAATAATGATGAGTCTGGGGGGACCCAAGTTGGGCCAATTAGAGTAATTTTAGGGGATTGATACAGATGATGGGAAAGAGAGAGATGCATTCTATTCTCTGGAATTGCTATTAGTTGCAATGTTATAAGCTTAGACCTCTCAGAAATGATCTCTGCTACCTTGGGGGAAAGAGTGAATCTAAACATGAGGTTAAAATAGGAGAAAAGCAAAGCCAAAATGTGGAGGGACAGAATCTCCCTCATCTAATTCGCATCCCTCACTGATGCGATGATTTCTCAGGTTTGTATCTTGTTTCCTACCATTATTACCATCACATCATCATCACCACTATTACTATGACTATTATTTTCTCAAGCTAATTTAAGTGTTTTCTGTCACTTTTCAGCTGAAAGAGCCCTGCCTGATTTGAATGCTGACACACATTTGGCAGAGAACTCTGGTCTAGATGAGCTGGGATCCTAATAAGATAAGTGCAAAGAAACTAAAGCAAGGAAAAAACAAGCAGAAGTTTGGTTTGACAAAATGACCCAACCAGAAGGGGAAGGGGGCTCTGATTCAGAGGGACCAGCTCTCAGACTCCTCCTCTGCCCAGCAGGTGGGCTGGAGAGAGACTGTGCAGAGGGGAGCCCAGAAGCCATGGTGGAGGCTGCAGGTCTAACCCCAGAGTAAAATCAATTGCCACCCACTGGTAGATACTGGATTTGGGACTTTGCAAGCACTCAGTCCATCCCTCCCCCATCCCTTCCCCTTGGCAACCACAAGTCTGTTCTCTGTATCTGTCAATCTGTTTCTGTTTCATGTGTGTATGTGACTCTTTGCGACACTATGGACTATAGACTGCCAGGCTCCTCTGTCCATGGGATTCCCCAGGCAAGAATACTGGAGTGGATTGCCATGCCCTCCTCCAGGGGATCCTCCTGACCCAGGGATTGAACCCACGTTTCTTATGTTTCCTGCATTGGCAAGTGGGTTCTTTATCACTGGCGCCACCTGGGAAGCCCTTCTGTTTCATTTATAAGTTCGTTCATATCATAATTTAAATTCCAGATATATGTGATTTAATCATGAAACTTGCCATGAAAATTTATATATATAAATCATATATGTACATAGTGAAAGTGAAAGTGAAGTCGCTCAGTCGTGTCTGACTCTTAGCGACCCCATGGACTGCAGCCTACCAGGCTCCTCCGTCCATGGGATTTTCCAGGCATATATGTATAAATATATGCATTTATATATTTATATAAATATATGCATATATACAGAGAAGGCAATGGCACTCCACTCCAGTACTCTTGCCTGGAAAATCCCATGGATGGAGGAGCCTGGTGGGCTGCAGTCCATGTGGTCGCTAAGAGTCGGACACGACTGAGGGACTTCACTTTCACTTTTCACTTTCATGCATTGGAGGAGGAAAAGGCAACCCACTCCAGAATTCTTGCCTGGAGAATCCCAGGGATGGGGGAGCCTGGTGGGCTGCTGTCTATGGGGTCCCACAGAGTCGGACATGACTGAAGCGACTTAGCAGCAGCAGCATGCATATATATCATATATAGTGATGTATATATATATATATTATATGTATCAGTTCAGTTCAGTTGCTCAGTCGTGTCTGACTCTTTGCGACCTCATGAATTGCAGCACACCAGGCCTCCCTGTCCATCACCAACTCCTGGAGTTCACCCGAACTCATATCCATTGAGTCGGTGATGCCATCCAGCCATCTCATGCTCTATCGTCCCCTTCTCCTCCTGCCCCCAATTCCTCCCAGCATCAGAGTCTTTTCCAATGAATCAACTCTTCACATGAGGTGGCCAAAGTATTGGAGTTCCAGCTTTAGCATCAGTCCTTCCAAAGAAATCCCAGGGCTGATCTCCTTTAGAATGGACTGGTTGGTCTCCCTGCAGTCCAAGGGACTCTCAAGAGTCTTCTCCAACACCACAGTTCAAAAGCATCAATTTTTCAGTGCTCAGCTTTCTTCACAGTCCAACTCTTACATCCATACATGACCACAGGAAAAACCATAGCCTTGACTAGATGGACCTTTGTTGGCAAAGTAATGTCTCTGCTTTTCCATATGCTATCTAGGTTGGTCATAACTTTTCTTTCAAGGAGTAAGCGTCTTTTAATTTCATGGCTGCAGTCACCATCTGCTATGATTTTGGAGCCCAAAAAAATAAAGTCTGACACTGTTTCCACTGTGTCCCCATCTATTTCCCATGAAGTGATGGGACGAGATGTCATGATCTTCGTTTTCTGAATGTTGAGCTTTAAGCCAACTTTTCACTCTCCACTTTCACTTTCATCAAGAGGCTTTTGAGTTCCTCTTCACTTTCTACCCTGAGAAGGCAATAGCACCCCACTCCAGTACTCTTGCCTGGAAAATCCCATGAATGGAGGAGACTGGAAGGCTGCAGTCCATGGGGTCCATGAGGGTAGGACACAACTGAGGGACTTCACTTTCACTTTCACTTTCTACCATAAGGGTGGTGTCATCTGCATATCTGAGTTTATTGATATTTCTCCTGGCAATCTTGATTCCAGCTTGTGCTTCTTCCAGCCCAGCGTTTCTCATGATGTACTCTGCATATGAGTTAAATAAGCAGGGTGACAGTATACAGCCTTAACATACTCCTTTTCCTATTTGGAACCAGTCTGTTGTTCCATGTCCAGTTCTAACTGTTGCTTCCTGACCTGCATGCAGGTTTCTCAAGAGGCAGGTCAGGTGGTCTGGTATTCCCATCTCTTTCAGAATTTTCCACAGTTTACTGTGATCCACACAGTCAAAGGCTTTGGCATAGTCAATAAAGCAGAAATAGATGTTTTTCTGGAACTCTTTTGCTTTTTCCATGATCCAGTGGATGTTGGCAATTTGATCTCTGATTCCTCTGCCTTTTCTAAAACCAGCTAGAACATCTGGAAGTTCAGGGTTTACGTATTGCTGAAGCCTGGCTTGGAGAATTTTAAGCATTACTTTACTAGCGTGTGAGATGAGAGCAATTGTGCAGTAGTTTGAGCATTCTTTGGCATTGCCTTTCTTTGGGATTGGAATGAAAACTGACCTTTTCCAGTCCTGTGGCTACTGCTGAGCTTTCCAAATTTGCTGGCATATTGAGTACAGCACTTTCACAGCATCATCTTCCAGGATTTGAAATAGTTCAACTGGAATGTTGTCACCTCCACTAGCTTTGTTTGTAGTGATGCTTTCTAAGGCCCACTTGACTTCACATTCCAGGATGTCTGGCTCTAGGTCAGTGATCACACCATCGTGATTATCTGGGTCATGAAGATCTTTTTTGTGCAGTTCTTCTGTGTATTCTTGCCATCTCTTCTTAATATCTTCTGCTTCTGTTAGGTCCATACCATTTCTGTCCTTTATCGAGCCCATCTTTGCATGAAATGTTCCCTTGGTATCTCTAATTTTCTTGAAGAGATCTCTAGTCTTTCCCATTCTGTTGTTTTCCTCTATTTCTTTGCATTATAAATATACATATATATATATATCATGTGCATATATAATGCAATATATGTGTGTTGTGCTTAGTCTCTCAGTTGTGTCCAACTCTTGGCAAGCCCACAGACTGTAGCCCACCAGATTTCTCTTCAGTCCATGGAATTCTCCAGGCAAGAACACTGGAGTGGGTTGCCATTTCCTTTTCCAATGCAATATAGAAATCATAATAAATATATATTTATATGCAATATCATATATATCATATGTGACAGGTAGGTAGGTAGGTAGATTGATAGATGATAGATCAAACACAATGGAATTAGAGAGGTTTGAAAAAGCTGAAGTGGCAGAACTGTGGTTCCAGGATGAGAACTTGATGGAGAGCCAACACTCTTCATTTCCCTTAAGCCTTGAGGAGGAGTTAGCCAGTTGAAGATGACTGGCAGGAGCTGAGGCGAGATGCGTTTTCAAATCAACCCCTGAACAGACTCAGTTGGAAAGTTTCTTGGACCAAAGAGTGGGTAGAGACACAGCTGGGCTGGTAGTGACCTGCAGAACTGCCTCCCTACAACCCACTCTGTCACCCCAGGCCAAGCACAGTCAGAGACAGGAGAAACATTGTGCTGTCCTCAGAAAGCTTGTAACCTACTCTGTTTGGTCATCAAGCCCAAATAATCTTTTCTTTTACAAATGTGGTCTTGAATAATTTTCTAATAGAGGGGGCAGTTTGCCACTAACTCTATAACTCTACATACTGTTCAACACTCTCACAAATTATAAATATCTGGAGGGCTAGAGTCCTGGGTCAGCCCACCTTGGTGTTTCCACAGGGCGCTGCAGTGCTTGGGAGGCATTCAATAAATACTCTTTCGAGAGTAAATACCACACAACAAGGGGCTAGTTTTTTTTTTTTTCCCTTCTATTGTAAAACATAAGGCAGGAGAAAAGCATTTATTATACTAAATTATTTGTAGCAGTGAATTTCTCTTTAAAGAAATCAGCAAACTCCTATTACTCTAGGCCTATGGCCAGGTCTTTAAAACCTTTGGGTTATAGTAATTTTTTAACCATATTTTCTATAATAAGATTTGACCTTAATGTGTTCTTTTGCCACAATTCAAGTCAACCTATTATAGGGTTAGAAGGAACCAGTGGAAAGGAACTTTAAAAATTGAGACCATATACTCTAATACTGAATTCCTAGGACATGTTAATACATGCTACACGCAGACAAGGGTGGAGATGGGATAACCCTAGAGACAAATCTACTACTTACTCTCTTGGTGATTCACAGAGTTCCTTAATATGTGAGAGACTTTGAGAAGTCCTAAAGAAACTTATTTAACTTTTCTCATTCGGCATTTGAGCAAAAAATCAACGAACCCAGAGATGAATCAACTTCTGCAGGCAGAGCACCAGTTCATGAAACTGATCTGATACAGTCCCCTCTTTGGAGTGACAGAGAAACTGGAGACAATGTGGGAGAGCCAGAGCAACATGCAGCCTTTGGAACTAAATGACCTGATGCTGGATTCCAGCTCTGTCACCAAGGAGCTACCTCCCATAGAATATAGGCAAATTAAAAAGAGTCCTCTTTCAGCAAGAATATTTTGAGCACCTACTAAGTGCCAGGAACTGTTCTGATTACTTGGGATACATCAGTAGGCATAAAAGGACCAAAATCTCTATTTAAAAAAATAGGGAAACAAATGTCTACATGTTAGAGTTAAAACAAGTATTATCTGGGAAGATAGTTGTGTTGTTTTTTTTGTTTGTTTGTTTGTTTTCAATTTGGAAAAGCAAATGAAACTTTAAGAAAGATCTAGAAGATACTGACTCTCTCCACATTGGGCTATTCTCCTGACCTTCAATACTGAATTTTCAGCTAACTTCTAAACATCTCCACCTGAAGTTCCTCAAGGCTGCATTATGACTCCCAAGTGTGAAGCCAGTTCTGTTGTCCACCACGTGAATGAAACAACACCACGATGAAACCATTTGCTCCAGCATACTCAGTCACTCTGCATTATTCCTCTTTCACCCTTGGCTTGCACCAATGGTAAGGAAAAAGAGAATTAAAATCTGTGGCATGTGCGCCACTTTGGAAAACAGCTTGGCAGTTCCTCAAAATAATAGACACAGAGCTAATGCATATGGAAATATATGAAGATCAACTAAATGTGAAAATCAAAGGCTGTTCATTCAGAACTTGGTATACCAACAGAGTCAGCTTCCATCACTCATGTTCTGGCGGACTCAGAGGAAGGCAAAGAAGTGTGAAAGCTTCGTAGGAGAAAAGACTGCACTGACTGCAAGTTGTTGGCCTGGAGAAGCTGCAGGCAGAATAACTAAAAGCCTAGCATCCTCTAAGAGTGGTTTGGGGGGGCACATAATATGGCTTTCTCTGGTTGGTCCTGCATTGTAAGCCAGGACAAAAGTTAGGAAAGTTGTTAGCTGTTCATCAAGTCCTGATTAATAACTGGGTTGATTATTACAGAAGCTATTATTTAAGCTCCCAGATTATTGCCGAAGAGAACCATCTTAGAGCAGGCTGGCTTGCTGAGCTGTTTTTAATAGTTGAGAAGATTGATTTCCTGGACATATTTCTTCAGCTTATGGGTCCAGGTTCTGTTTTTATGGATGCTCTAGTCACTTTCTATTTGTATACTGTCTCTCACATATGGCTCTGCAATTCCATCCCTAGGTATTTACCCCAAGAGAAATTAAACCGCAAGTCCACAGGAAAAAAGAAAATTGTATGTAAATGTTTATAGTAGCATCATTCACAAGAGCCAAAGAGAAAAAAAGAAAAACAATTTGAATGCCATCAACTGATGAATGGGTATAATAATAATAATAATAATAAATTGTGGTATATCCATTAAATTGAATATTATACCTTAAAGAAAAGGATTGAGTTATTGATACATCTGCAACTTGGCTGAACTTTAGACTTGACAACATGCCAAGTGAAAGAAGCTACATATTATATGATTTCACCTATATTAAATGTTTAGAGGAGTCCAGAGAAATGGAAAATAAATTATTGGATGCCAGGAGCTTGGAGAGAGAGGACTGGGGAGTGAACGTTAAAGACATGGGATTTCTGTAGAGTGTGATGAAGTTGCTCTGAAATTAGATAATAATGATGCATAGCTCTGTGGATAGAGTGAAAACCACTAAACTGTACACCTTAAAAAGGTGAATTTTATGGTATATGATTATATCTCAACAAAACTGTTATTTCCAAAAAATCTGTAATGTATATACACTCTACAGTTCCCAAAGGTCTTTCATCAATTTTGTCAAGTATGTATTAGGTAAAGTATTTCAAATTCATTAATCCTAGTGACCAATGTGGGAAAAGAAACTAAAAAAGAGTGAATATATGTGTGTGTATAACTGATTCACTTTGCTGTACAGCAGAAATTAACATAACATTGTAAATCAACTATACTGTAATAAAATATTTTAAAAATTCAAGCCCATGGCCTTCCTTACACTTTCCTTAAAAGCAGACTCATTTGAGGAATGATTAGCTGGATTCTAAAAGCTGTTGCCAGAAGAAATATCAATAACCTCAGATATGCAGATGACACCACCCTTATGGCAGAAAGTGAAGAGGAACTCAAAAGCCTCTTGATGAGAGTGAAAGAGAAGAGTGAAAAAGTTGGCTTAAAGCTCAACATTCAGAAAACGAAGATCATGACATCCAGTCCCATCACTTCATGGGAAATAGATGGGGAAACAGTGTCAGACTTTATTTTTGGGGGCTCCAAAATCACTGCAGATGGTGACTGCAGCCATGAAATTAAAAGACGCTTACTCCTTGGAAGGAAAGTTATGACCAACCTAGATAGAATATTCAAAAGCAGAGACATTATTTTGCCAACAAAGGTCCGTCTAGTCAAGGCTATGGTTTTTCCAGTGGTCATGTATGGATGTAAGAGTTGGACTGTGAAGAAAGCTGAGCACTGAAAAATTGATGCTTTTGAACTGTGGTGTTGGAGAAGACTCTTGAGAGTCCCTTGGACTGCAAGGAGATCCAACCAGTCCATTCTAAAGGAGATCAGTCCTGGGTGTTCTTTGGAAGGACTGATGCTAAAGCTGAAACTCCAATACTTTGGCCACCTCATGTGAAGAGTTGACTCATTGGAAAAGACTCTGATGCTGGGAGGGATTGGGGGCAGGAGGAGAAGGGGACAACAGAGGATGAGATGGCTGGATGGCATCACCGACTCGATGGACATGAGTTCGGGTGAACTCCAGGAGTTGGTGATGGACAGGGAGGCCTGGCGTGCTGCAATTCATGGGATCATAAAGAGTAGGACACGACTGAGTGACTGAACTGAACTGAAAAGCGGTTTAATTTTTTGCTCACAGTCCTAAAACTCACTCATATGTTCAGGATAAAGAAATAAAGGGCAGAAAGTCTTCTTAAACAGTAACACAGAAATTTGAGGAAAGAGTTTAGTTACAAACTGTAATTATTTACCAAAAATGAGGGTAAATCCTGAAATTTTCTAAATAATGGGTCTATTAGTGATGCAGAGGTAAAAGGATGCGTTCAAAGGCAATGCCAACAATATCCAAATCTGAGATCAGTGTTAAAAGCACTCATGTGCAAAATTGCCATAAACTTCATATTAATTCCACACCATTAATTTCCGAGTACTCGGAGCCACAGTGGCTTTAAGAGACAGACTTTCATTGGCAGCTGAGCCAGCTGGACTCAATTACCTGTTTCATTTTTAATTTTTTTAAGCCACCAATATTTTCCTTCAGAAAAAGGGAGGGAAATTTTTGATCAGTTATCTTAGGAAGCTTTTTTCCTCTAGGAAGATGACCTTCTGGCTTTTCTCTCCATGGCAGTACCGGTCCAGTGGGTGGAAGAGGCAGGGGAATGCAGCCATCTTTCCAGAAGCTATGCCAATCAGAGTCACGGGCATGGACTGTGAAGAGCACCAGTAAAATTAAAGTACACATCTCTCTCTTTCCAGGAGCATATGGACAAAGCTATATATGGGACAAGAATGAAAATATATGACAGCAAAACTGGACAGAATATCTTCAGTGTTCTAAACAATCATAAAGTCACTTTGTTGTAAGGCATTTAACATATTATACCTATTATAATTATTACTTACAGAATTATAAATAATTAGAATGATTATTCTAATAACATTACCCTACACTAGTTGGGCACTTACTACATGCCAAGCACCATTCTAAGCACTTGCTACATGTTAATTCATTTAGCTTGTGTTAGTAGATATGTTATTACTCTCACTGTGCAGATAAGGAAATGAAGGCACAGTGGGTTTATACAACCGGCCAGAGTCACAGGATTAGGAAGTATTTTCCCAGTATCTTTAGAAGTTGCCAAAACTTATTTCCATTTGCTTTGCTTGAAACATTAATTTATGAACACGTTAATTACATTGGGGTTTTGGGTTCAAAAGGCAAGCCTTTTGCAACTTATAAGTGGTTTCTCTAATTAATGGTGTTTAATCAGAAATATATGAAAAAATAAGGAATGTCTGAAGCTCTAGAACAAAATCTAGTCATATTGTTTAGGAAATCATATATCTACTATGGTGCCTACATTCATTTATCCTTTCTCTTATCTTTTCAGTACACAATTATTGAGCCCCCATAACATACTGGCAGGAAATGCCATGATGAAAATGACAGTCTCCTGGGGGTGATGAATTGAACTTTTGATTAGATAGTCTCAAAACTTAAAAAAAAAAAAAAAAACCTAACTACATATACATTGACAAAGGATTTTAATATATTATGTGTTTATTGTGCATTAAGTAATTTTAAATGAAGGGGACTCCAAATATTTCTTAGCTATTTGCTTCCTATAAGCAGAACACATTGCAAATTTTAGAATGAAGGATACATGTTAAGGGTTGGACTAACTCTTTGTGTTGACCTGGTCTAAGCACATTTCAATTCATTTCATTCTCGCAACAACCCAGTGAACAAGGTCTTATAATCATCTTCATTTCACAAGAGAAGAAACTGAGGCACAGAGAAGTTAAGTAACTTGCCCAAAGTCACACAGCCAGCAAAAATAGAGTTAGCACTATGTCCAGTTTAGTGAGATGAAATATGTTGCCGTATACTGTCACACAAATTGGTCCAAGACGAAGAAAAGATGTCCTAACCTCTCCTGAAAGCAGTCAGGAAGGGCTTCCCAGAGGAAGCAATATCCTTTAGATGCTTGTAAAAGCGACCCTCGGAGGAAAAACAGATGAAGGTGAAATCAATCCATGATACTCACAAGTTCAGGACTTGTGGCCAGCCAATCAAGTGACTCTTCATAGTCTCACCTTAATTAGAGAAAATTGGGGGTGAAACTGTAATCTGTCGTCTCACATGGCATTTTTATCGCCTGCTTAACATTTCAAATGAAACATTTTATTGCATTTGATGTTAGTTAAACACTTAACGTGTACTCTTCACGGTTACAATTCTCAATGTGTTCTGACTATATTAAGCAAATATTTAAGAAACATTTGGGCTGTTTTTCCATTTTTAAGTATTTAATCTGTAATAAACATATAGCATGTTAAAAATACATTTCATGTATGGTATGTGTTAAGTGTTAAGAATATATTTTTGAACTGCCTTATTTAAGCCTGTCAGACTTTCCATTACAACCCCTTAATTTAAGGACTTTTTCAACCAGCCATAAAAATCTCTTCATGCTGATATTTTGAGTAAAATATCTCTCCTTCCAGAGGCCTTTTTTAGTTTTTGGTGGTTTGTTTTTTAATATTAATGCATCAAAAATTTTTCAATTTTAAAATTAGGCATCTTTTTTTCATAGGATTTTAGTGCAATCTTTTCTGTGCTTTTTAAATGATCCACATATTAGAGGCATCTCTTTAAAAAGTCATAGACTTTACCCCAAAATTTAGGAGAGAAGTGGAAAGTGGCTGAGATGAATATTATCTATGTATTAGCAGTCTGTTTCAAAATTCAGAGTTAAGGATATGAAATAAGGTTGTAAATGCTTTCCACACCCCAGTCCCAGAAATCTTCATAAGCATTTAATGATGTATCTACTTTAGTTTAGCATATCAGAGTTAAATGAGTAAATTTCACATCCTTTCTTTTAAACCTGCCCTGCAAGATACTAGAAGTTATGAAGACTTTGTCATAATTACCCCTATCGTACAGAAAGGCAAGTTAAGTTGGGGTGAGGTTGAGTGATTTGCCCAAATCACATAGCCAGTTATTCTTGAAGCTGGAATTTGAACTCAGATTCCTTTGTTTATTCTGCATTACTTTGGCCCACATGTTACAAGAGATGGAGTCCACTGTGACTTCATGTTTTCATCTGATTATTTTTTTTTTAGTGCATTAAAAATTTCTTCACTAAGTAAAATTCAGCTCACCGGTACAACTAAATAAGTAAATATTTTCCAACATTACTTTCCATTTTTGGAGTCAAGATCATACAAAGAAACAAACTCAAGAGAATTTTCTCCCCTTTATTCAAGTCATTTAGCCCATGACCTAAAGTTGGAGGTATTCTTCACAGCACAGAGTAACATCTTTTCTAACTGTACCTACAGGTGGTCTTAAAAGTTTATGTGTCCATCTTACCCACTTACATCAGAGATTCTTTGAAAGCTAGGGCTTGTCATGAGATGCTGGGCTGGATGAAGCACAAGCTGAAATCAAGATTGTTGGGAGAAATATCAATAGCCTCAGATATGCATATGACACCACCCTTATGTCAGAAAGCGAAGAAGAACTAAAGAGCCCCTTGATGAAAGTGAAAGAGGAGAGTGAAAAAGTTGGTACAAAACTCAACATTCAGAAGACGAAGATCATGGCATCTGGTTCCCTCGCTCCATGGCAAATAGATGGGGAAACAATGGAAAGAGTAATAGACTTTATTTTCTTGGCTCCAAAATCACTGCAGATGGTGACTGCAGCCATGAAATTAGAAGATGCTTGCTCCTTGGAAGAAAAGCTATGACCAACCTAGACAGCATATTAAAAAGCAGAGATATTACTTTGCCAACAAAGGTCCGTCTAGTCAAAGCTATGGTTTTTCCAGTAGTCATGTATGGATGTGAGAAGTGGACCATAAAGAAAGCTGAGCGCTGAAGAATTGATGGTTTTGAACTGTGATGTTGGAGAAGACTCTCGAGAGTCCATTGGACTGCAAGGAGATCAAACCAGTCAATTATAAAGGAAATCAGTCTTAAATATTCATTGGAAGGACTGATTTCTGAAGCTGAAGCTCCGATATTTTGGCCATCTGATGGGAAGAACTGATTCATTGGAAAAGACCCTGGTGCAGGGAAAGATTGAAGGCAGGAGGAAAAGAGGACAACAGAGGATGAGATGGTCAGATGGCATCATCAACTCAATGGACATGTGTTTAAGCAAGCTCTGGGAGATAGTGATGGACAGGGAAGCCTGGCGTGCTGCAGTCCATGGGTTCACAAAGAGGAGGACCCTCTTTGTGAGGGTCCTTTGTGAGGGACTGATTTGAACTGAACTGAGGGCTTGTCATATGTCTTTGTGACTTTCTCTCTCTTATCTGTACCTGTCCATTACCTAGCTCACTGCCTGGCATGTTACAGGGGTTCATTAAATGTTCACCAATGGAAATATTAAAATAGAACTTCACAGAAAGAACTGAACGTTCCTGCTATTTCATGAGATGTTTATTTTCTTGAGATGGAGCCAGCACAATTATCTATACTAGCATTTCTCAAAGTGCATTCCTTGCTTCAGCAGCTTCACAAGACTCTATGTGATAAAGAAGATCCTATGAACAGAAAAATTTGGGAAATCCTCCCTCCACAGATAAGAAATGTCCTGGGAGCTCCCTGAATATGATCGCCCTGGTGTCCTGATATACCTCTGGGGCAGGTTGACCTTGAGGAGTCAATAGTCTCAGATGTCACCAGGGTCCCCCACGTGCTGCAGGAGGAACCCAGCTCTACCCACCTCCGTGATTGTGTGCAAAAGTCTACCTCATTTTGGAAGCATGCCTCCTTGACCCTCACACTAGTTGGAGCCCCTCAACTTTCAGCAGTCATTAAGGTGATATTTTGACCCTCATATGACATATTCCTTACTTTTCAGTTCTCCATGTATTTGGAACCTAAATGGAGATGAAAGTGCTATTTATTTTTGGTACCCAACAGAGAAAAAAATACCTAACATCCTCTGCTGTCAATTACTTTTCCTTCAAACCCATCTTCCTTCCAAGTGTACCAAAAATATCCTCAGGCCTTCAGAGTAATTATATTTATGATCATTCATTTTTTCATTAGTCTAGAGCAAATATTGTGGGAAGTCAAAAAAGACGATGTTCCAAAGTCAACCTCAAGTTTGGAATCGCAAGAAAGAACCACAGATGAAAATGGAATTGGAATCAACTGAACCCTGGATACTCTCTCTAATGAGTGCTCTGTACAGGAACCACTTATTATACTGTCTCAATATACAGTCTTAAGAAGTTAGGTGGGCTGGACCTAAAATCATACCTAGGAGACTTTAGCCGCAGAGGAAAGGAATGCTTCAGGACCCAAGAAGAGAAACCAAAATTCAACAGAGACATCAACAACAGTGTGGAATGTTTGAATGTCAATTTCTAATTCAGACATAATGTCAAATAGTAAAAATGTCCTGACTTCATTCATTGGTTCAACAAATATTTACTGAGTGCCTGTTATATGCCAAGCACTGCTGGAAGCATGAAAAATGTAACAGCGAGTCAAAGACCAAAACCCTTGCCTTCATGAAGCTTACCACCCAATGGAAAGAAATGGATGATTAAAATGAAAATAGTAAGATATGTAGAATGTTAGGAAGCTTACAACTATAAGAAAAATAAAGAAGGTATGAGAGATAGCAAAAATAGGAGTATTCTATAAGGAATGAAATTATGATTTTAAATAGATGAGTAGGGAAATCCCAATTGAACATATGATATTAGAGAACAAATATATGGACAACCAAGAGGGAAGGAAAGAGGAGGTAGGATGAATCGGGCAATTGGGATTGACATGCACACTATTAATATGATGTATAAGATAGATAACTAATGAGAACCTACTGTAAAGCAAAGGGACCTCTACTCAGTGCTCTGTGGTGACCTAAATGGGAAGGAAATCCAAAAAGGGAGGGGGGAGATATATGTATACGTATAGCTGATTCACTGCTATACAGTAGAAATTAACACAAATTGTAAAGCAATTCTTCTCCAGTAAAAATTGATAAAACAGCAATATCTTGAAAGATATGAAGGTAAGAATTAAAAAGCATTCTCGGCAAAGGAGCCAGAAAGTACAGTGAAGAGTATACTTGGCATGTTTGGCATATAGAGGGTGTCTGCCATAACAAAATACCACAGACTGAGTGCCTTAAACAGTAGGAATTTATTTCCTCATAGTTCTGGAGGCTAGAAGTTCAAGATCAAGGTGCCAGCAGATTTAATTTCTGGAGAGTTTTCTTCTGGCTTGCAGACAGTGGCTTCTCACTATGTCCACACATGGCAGGCTCTCTGGTGTCTCTTCTGGAAATGGCACTAATTCCATCACAAGGGACCTCATCTAAAGCTAGTTACTGTACAAAGACTCCCCTTCCAAATACCATTACATTGAGGGGTTGAGGCTTCAACACATAACTCTTGGGGAGCACAATTCGGCCCATAGCAGGAAACTAGTACAGTTGGAGTTGGTGAGACCAGTCATTAAAATCACCCCCTTGAAGTCACCCTCAATCCTTACCCCTCTCACTATATTTTGTACTCATCTGGCGAAACCTCAACTCAGGTTCTGTCCAGCTCTTCTCTTTCTCAGTGGCTGGATAAAACCACAGAATCATGTCCTCTGAACTCACTTTAGCTCCTAGCTCCAGTCCCCTAGGGATCACGGTACATTTTCCCATCATGCACTTTCTGCCCTCCAATGTTTCCTATCTTCTCCTTTCTCCCCCAAACCCCAATACCTTCCCCCTTCCTCACTCTCTGGCATCCTACTTCATGGAAAACATAAGAGCAGTCAAAAGAGAATTTGTGCACATTCCTGCCTCCCACCACATCTACCCAATCCCAACATTCTCCATTAAGGATAAACAGCCTCCAGCCAGCCTCTGATCCTTCTGAGTCTATCTCATCCTTCTAGGATCCTCTAGCAAGCTGGCTTAAAACTCAACATTCAGCCATGTATGGATGTGAGAGTTGGACCATAAAGAAAGCTGAACGCAGAAGAATTGATGCTTTTGAGCTGTGGTGTTGGAGAAGATTCTTGACAGTTCCTTGGACTGCAAGGAGATCCAACCAGTCGATCATAAAGGAAATCCAATGAATGTTCATTGGAAAGACTGATGCTGAAGCCGAAGCTCCAATACTTTGGCCACCTGATGTGAAGAACTGACTCCTTAGAAAAGACCCTGATGCTGGGAAAGATTCAAGGAAGGAGGAAAAGGGGACGACAGAGGATAAGATGGTTGGATGGCATCACCAACTCAATGGACATGAGTTTGAGCAAGCTCTGGGAGTTGGTGATGAACAGGGAGGCCTGGCGTGCTGCAGTCCACAGGGTGGCCAAGAGTTAGACATGACTGAGCGACTAAACTGAACTGAACTGAGCAAGGACATCACGCTAGCAAGTCCCCTCCTCTCTCCCACATCATCAAAGTCTTGTCTTTATTGGTTCATTCCCATCGACTTCAAATTCCTCCACAGGCTTCCTTTTTCTAACTGAAAGAAAACCAGCCTTGAATTTACCTTCTTTCTTTTCATGCTTTGACCTCAGTTCTCTGCTCATCTTTAGAGCAAAACCCTTTAAAGAGGTGTCTGTGCTCGCTGTTTCTAGGTTCTCTACTTCTGCTATCTTTTTTTAAATTTTATTTTTAATTGGAGGATAATTACTTTACAATATTGTGATGGTTTATGGAGAGCAATATGGAGATTCTCTTAAAAACTAGGAATAAAACTGTCATATGACCTAGCAACCCCACTACTGCCTATATACCCTCAGGAAATAATAATTGAAAAAGACGTGCATACCTCAGTACTTATTCTGTTATCTTTTTTATGACCATTCATGTTATCTCCTATTTATAATTTATAATAATTTATAAATCACACACAGAAAAATTCACTTTTGGGGGGAGTGCCTTTCTGTGAGTTCGACATATGGGGATAACTGTGTAACTATTACCATGCTGCTGCTAAGTTGCTTCAGTCGTGTCCGACTCTGTGCGACCCCATAGATGGCAGCCCACCAGGCTCCGCCATCCCTGGGATTCTCCAGGCAAGAACACTGGAGTGGGTTGCCATTTCCTGCTCCAATGCATGAAAGTGAAAAGTGAAAGTGGAGTCGCTCAGTCGTGTCCGATTCCTAGCGACCCCATGGACTGCAGCCCAGCAGGCTTCTCCGTCCATGGGATTTTCCAGGCAAGAGTACTGGAGTGGGGTGCCATTGCCTTATAATAGCTCCATCACCCCCAAAAAATTCCCTCATTCCCCTTTTCAGTCATCTCTCCCCCCTGCCCCTAGGCTAGCAACCAATGATCTGTCTCTATAGACATACCTTTTCTAGAATGTCATATAAATAGAATTGGAGCATTTGTACTCTTTTGAGTATGTCTTCATAGTCTTTCCTGGAGGAGGAAATGGCAACCCACTCCAGCATTCTAGCCTAGAGAATCCCATGGACAGAGGAGCCTGGTGGGCTACAGTCCCTGGGGTTTCAAAAAGTCAAACATGACTGAGTGACATACTTTCATAATCTTTACTTCAGTCCACCTTCACCCCCAACCCTCTCTCCAAATAAATATACCCTGTTGAAGTGTCATCGAGCTTCGCTGGTGGCTCAGACGGTAAAGCGTCTGCCTGCAATGCCAGAGACCTGGGTTTGATCACTGGGTTGGGAAATAAATGTCAACCTACTCCAGTATTCTTGCCTGGAAAATCCCATGGATGGAGGAGCTTGGTAGGCTACAGTCCACGTGGTTGCAAAGAGTCGGACATGACTGAACAACTTCTTAGCAAAGTGTCAGCTGTTCTCCTGATTGTTAGATCTTATGCTGAAATCTCAGTCCTTGGCTTTCTTGACCCATCTACACCATTGGGAACTTCCATCTTCTGAAGCCATCTTCCTTCCCTGTCTCCCATATTCCTGTGATTTCCTCCTCCCTCACCAACTGCAGCTCCCTGGTCTCATTTGCTGTCTCTTTTTACTTATTTATATTGGAGTATATGTGCTTGACAGTATCATGTTAGTTTCTGCTGTACAGAAAAGTGAATCGGCCATACATATACACATATCTCCTTCTTTTTTAGATTCCCTTCCCATTTAGATCACCACAAGCACTGAGTCGAGTTCCCTGTGCTACACAGTAGGTCATCATCAGTTATCTGTTTTATACATAGTAGTATACAGATGTCAATCCCAACCTCCCAGTTCATCCCATCTCCCTTCCCCGCTTGGTAACCATGTTTGTTTTCTACCTCTATGACTCTATTTCTGCTTTGCAAATAGGTACATTTGTACCATTTTTTTAGATTCCACATATAATCAATATTATACAATATTTGTCTTTCTCTTTCTAAATCACTTCACTCTATATGAAAATTTCTAGGTCCATTCATTTTTATGCAAGCATATATTTTTTTTCTGTATATACATACACACACACACACACACACACACAAACACACATACCCCATCTTCTTCATTTATTCCTCTGCTGATGGACATTTAGGTTTTTTCTGTGTCCTGGCTATTGTAAACAGTGCTGCAATGAACAGTGGGATGCATGCATCCTTTCAAATTATAGTTCTCTCCTGATACACACCCAGGAGTGAGATTGCTGGATAATACAATAGCTCTATTTTTCCTGTATCCTCTGTATCTCCCCAACTTCTTCACCAAGGCTCATTCAAAGTTGCTTTTCTCTACTCTACTTCCATACAGATTCATAGCTTTATCTAAACTTGATGAAATCAAAATTTATGTCTCTAGTTTAGGCTAATTCCCTTAACTCTAGACTACTTATCCAACCATCCTCTCAACACATATCCTAATCTATCTAGCTGACCATCTTCCCACCCATCTAACTATGTTTGAGACCCAGCACTGCATAATTGAGGCCCTATGGTACCTCCATGTCCATGCTCCCCTCTTCCTTTTACAGCCCTTTCCATCTCACTTGATGTCAACTCCATTCTTTCAGTGTACAAGCCTTGGATCCATCCTTAACTCCTCGCTTTTGTTCACACACATGAAGGTGTGTGATTAGAGACTGCTGGCTGAGTAAATACTGAGCTGCCTTTGCCTGAAATGTAATGTGTCAATATCACTACTCACTACTCATTTTAAAAATGAGATTTTTTATCAAGAGCTTTTACAGTGTTATTTGTACACTGAATATTCACACTGTAAAGTGAGACTTACTGTAAGGTGTTTGAGAAGACTCAGACAGCAAGGAGATCCAACCAGTCCATCCTAAAGGAAATCAGTCCTGAATATTCATTGGAAGGACTGATGCTGAAGCTGAAACTCCAATACTTTGGCCACTTGATGTGAAAACTGACTCATTGGAAAAGACTCTGATGCTGGGAAAGATTAAAGAGAAGGGGATGACAGAGGATGAGATGGTTGGATGGCATCACCAGCTCAACGGACATGAGTTTGAGTAAACTCCAGGAGTTGGTGATGGATAGGGAAGCCTGGTGTGCTGCAGTCCATGGGGTCATAAAGAGTCAGACATGACTGAGCAGCTGAACTGAACTGAACTGAAGGTGAGACTGAATATCTGGAATCTGATCCCTTCTCATCACCTTCTCCACTGATGCCATTGTCTCTCACCTGGATTGTTGCAGTGGTCTCTGAATCAGTCTCTACCTTCTCTTCTCAACATTGTAACTACATCATGTCCATCTCTGCTCAAAACCATCTAGAGACCCCGGGTCACTCAATACCTGTCAAAGCCCTTGGTGAGCTGCCGTGCCTACAGGACCTACTCCCTTCATTCCTGTGACTCACTCTGACTCTGTCCTCCTTGCTCAGACCACCTGGCCCCACTCGTAGCCTCCTGGCCTCCTTGTCGCCTCTGCACAGGAGGCATATGCACAGGCACCACAGACCATTTGCACATGCTGTTCATTCCTGCTGATAGCCTCATTTCCCAGATGTTTCCCACCTTCTTCTAGTCTTTTTAAAAATAATATCCTGTTAAGTGAAGACATCTGCTATGGTCTGAATCTTTGTGTCCCTCTAAAATGTATATGCTGCAATCTTAACCATGTGATAGTATTGAAGGCAGGAGGGACCTTTGGGAGGAGCTTAGATCATGAGAGTGGGGCCTCATGAATAGAATCAGGGCTTCTGAAAAAGCCCTGGGGGATATAAGAAGTCTTTGACCCAGAAGAAGACCCTCACCCTTTCCTGCCAGCACCTTGATCTTGAACATCCAGTCTCCAGCAGTATGAGAAACAAGTTGCCCTTATTTAAAAGTGACCCAGTTTCTAGTATTTTGTTATAGCAGCCCAAACAGACTAAGATAATGTTACTAATTATCCCATGTACAATTTTGGCTATGCTTCACCATTAATTGGAGTAGGAAATGAAAACCCCCTCCAGTATTCTTGCCTGGAAAATTACATAGACAGAGGAGCCTGGTGTGCTACAGATCATGGAGTCACAAAGAGTCGGACATGACTGAACATGTACACACATGTACCCTTAATACTCCCTATCTTCCTTCTCTGGTTTATTTTTCTCCATCTTATTTCTTATTTTCTAAGCTTCCCTGGTGGCTCATATGGTAAAGAATCTGCCTGCAATGAAGGAGACCTGGTTTCAGTCCCCAGGTCTGGAAGATCCTCTGGAGAAGGAAATGGCAACTCACTCCAATATTCTTGGAGAATACTTGGAGAATTCCATGGAGAGAGAAAGAGCCTGGCAGACTACAATCCATGGGGTCACAAAGAGTTGGACACAAATAAGCAACTAACATACACACAATATCATGTATTGTTGTTGTTCAGTCACCCAGTCGTCTCCAACTCTTCGCAACCCCATGGACTGCAGTACGTCAGGCCTCCCTGTTCCTCTTCATCTCCAGAAGTTTGCCCAAGTTCATGTTCATTGCATTGGTGATGCTATCCAGCCATTTCATCCTCTGATGCCCTCTTCTCTTTCTGCCTTCGATCTTTCCCAACATCAAGGACTTTCCCAATGAGTCAGCTGTTCAAGTCAGATGATCAAAATACTAGAGCTTCAGCTTCATCATCAGTCCTTCCAACAAGTATTCAGGGTTGATTTCCCTTAAGATTGACTGGTTTGATTTCTTTCCTGTCCAGGGGACTTTCAGGAGTCTTCTCTAGCATCACAGTTTGAAGGCATAATTTTTTTGGCATCTGCCTTCTCTAGGGTCCAGCTCTCACAACCATATGTGACCACTGGGAAGACTGTAGCCTTGACTATATGGGCCTTTGTCAGTAGAGTCTGTTTATTAGTTTATCTTCCTGCCTCTCTCTTCCAACTAGGTCATGAGTGCCTTGGCTTTTGTCTGTTTTATTCCCTGCTGTTTCATCAGAATCAAACAGGGACCTCCTCCATGTACAGCCCTGCAGTGCACTGCACCAGTGAGAAATTCATTGGCTGGACTTTCCAAGACCTTGACACTGACCTCTGGGGGAATCTTTCTCTTGCTCACATTGTGAGAATGGATGTGTCTCCCTTAGCTCAGGACCCTTCTTTGACCCCATCCACATTTCCCAGCAGTTAGTCTATATGTTTCCACTTAAGCTTGCATTTTTTCCCCCTCTGTTTTACCTTCTTTTATGGTTTTCAGTAGGTTTTGAGGAAAAGACTAGACATAGAAATGCTCTCTTTATCTACCTAATTTTACAGAGAGTCATATCTCTGTTTTAAAGGCACGTAAATGAATCTTCTGTATGACCCTTAAGAAGAAAATAGATAAATTCCCGTATACACTGCTGATTACAATATAATATAGTGAATTTTCAAAACTTTGTTGTCTAAGATCACCTGGAAGACTTGCTAAAGCACAGATATCAAATCATGCCTATAGCTTTTCCTGCCTGTAGAATGATGCCCTTGGACTATATGGCCTCATTGCAATTATAAGTACAGATGTATATTTCCATGTGCTCTTTCAGACTCTTTTGTCTTTCACTAAATACAAGATTTTTTAAAGAAGTATTTATGCTACAAGTATAGTCAATTAATGAACATAATACAGGTATCATGTAGGTAAACTTGAACCCTTTGGGGTAAATGCTGAGTTTTAGTGCCACTCTCTCAGAGCTTTTCTGCTTCTCCCACCTCTCCATATAGATGGATGACTAGGAACCTTTGTAAAACTATGAAAGCAAGAGAGAGGTGTCTGGGCTCTGTGTTGCCACCCTTCGTTGACTAACCTCTGGTTTAAGGGGAGTTCAGACTTTCTGGTTTAAGGTTATTTGAAATTCTGACCCCTGGCTTCTGCCTTCAGAGCTTCTGCAGGGGGAAATTCCTGCTGCAACCCACTCCAGTATTCTTGCCTGGAAAATCCCATGGACGGAGGAGCCTGGTAGGCTGCAGTCTATGGGGTCACAAAGAGTTGGACACTGAGCGACTTCACTTTCACTTTTCTCTGGAGTGACTGCCCTGGGAAGCTCTGCCACCCTCCCCTAGTGGCATGCTCCCCATCTCTGTCCTTGTTGCCAAGCTGGAGCCTCTGGCCCCACTGCCTTATCTACTCTGCTGGGTTATCTGGGCTCTTCCATCCTACAGCTCCTACAGAGCCCCATGCCCATGCCTACAAGAACCTCTAGTCTCTCTCACTTCCTCCCACCTTCCCCATCTTGCAGAGGGTCACCGTGGAACTTCCAGAATTCCTCCATGTCACCTGAAGTCAAATGTGCCACCTCACATCCCCCTCGGCCCTCAGCCAAGCCCCACTGTTGCTTGACTGCAGTCACTTTTTGTGCATGTTGGACACTTAAACAGTCTCCTTCCAGAAGTTGAAATGGAAATTGAAACAAGCCCTCTGCCTATTGAGCTTCTCCCTCAGCCTATCAGTGATTCATCCAGCGTGTTCACCTTCACCAATATGAGTGGAGATTCAGAGACTGCACACTCTGGTCTGCTTTCAACAAGCCCCAGGGAGTATCTTCATCCTCACCTCTTGCTTCTCCTCCCCACACCAGCATTATTTTTTCTCTTCCTTTTAAACAAACTTGGGGCTTCCCTGCGCAATGCAAGAAATACAAGGGACACAGATTCAATCCCTGGGTTGAAAGGATTCCCTTGAGGAGGACATGGCAACCTACTCTGGTGTTCTTGTCTGGAGAATCCCATGGACAGAGAAGACTGGTGGGCTACAGTCCACAGGGTCGCAAAGAGTCGGAGACCGCTGAGTGCACACGTTGAAACAAGCTTACATATTCTGCCCTGTCTTCTCTACATGATGGCTAAGAGCAAATATAGCTCAGACACTCAGCCTTGTTTTTTTATATGTCAATGGAAGTTTGGGGAATTTATAGTAAAGGAAAGAAAAAATCTCTCTCCATGAAAGGTAGGCTGTCAAGACTATTATCTCTCTGTGCACTTTAAAAAAATCTAGTATGAAACTCAAAATTGAGCAATGAATTCTTTGTTCTAGTTGGTAGCCACAATCTCCCCAAAGCAATGAATGGCATTGATTCATTGAGCGGAGGGAATTGCTAGGCAACATAGTTTATGGGGAAGGAAAAATACCTTGTTGTAATATTTTTTGAAAATATTATCCCTGCTAGAGGCATAGGAAAGTATACCTGAAAAGAAGAAACAGCGAAATCCCAGTGAGGGAGCAATAGAAAGTTTTAACTGTGGCTAATGCCAGTGGGGAGGCCACAGAAGATAAAGAAAACATAAACCCAGGAGGAGGTGAATGCAATGGATGAAAACTCTGAAAAGTGGAATTCAGAATGGAATTTGTTCTCCTCTTGCCAAAAAAAAACTCAGAAACCAGAAATCCCAGAAAATCTCCTCCAATACAGTGCTGAAAGAACATATGATACTTTGTGGAAGCAATAGGCAGGAGGTACTATCAATATGAAAAGCATCTCCCTAAGGAAACTGGAATGCCTGTGCAATGAGTACAACTATAGAGACTCAGTCATTAAGAACCCCAAAAATCAGAAAGAAACTTGGCAAAATGGAAACCTCTGAGGCCAAATGACACCCTGTAACTCTTATTTGACTATGCAGCTTATGAATGTTTGCATACATGCAATGGAAAAAGGAAGTTGAGGGTATTTCATCATCATATCTAGTCTATATATTCAAGGCTAATTCTGTATTTTCTCAGCTGATGTTTAATCCTTTAACATGTGTGCTTTCCAGTGCCTTTGGGGCATAGCAGGTCTTCTCAGGGGAGCCAGCAGGCCTGTTTCTTGGAACTCTATAGGTGTGAAGGTAGCATGATGCATTCAAAAGCAGGATTTTAACCTTATCCATCTTTGGACCCAACTTGGTGCCAGTGAAATGGCAGATACTCAGTAAATGCTCCCATGAAGAAATCACATCATTGGCAAGTCTGTGTAATAAATAGCCTACCACATGTTAAAAGAATAAATTCACAGGATCTGGGCATTTAAAAGAAACTTTAGGATTCACCCAGAGAATCCAGGGACTTCATTTTAGAGATGAGAAAACTGAGGCCCAGAGAAATTAGAAGACTTATTCAAGACCTCCCTGGAAAGTAGTTATAGAATCAAGGCTGGAACCCAACTTCTTGAGTCCTGTTTTTATGCTCTTTCACCTCATTGTTTTGCAATGTAGATTTTACTATGATTTAGGTATGGTGAGACCAACAAATATGGAAACAACTGCCATTGTAAAGATAGTCTGAGGCCATCAAGGATCTGAAGAAGAGGGGGCATGCCATAGCATAGGAGGCCTCCGGGGGAGCACCAGGTTTGGTCAGGAGACAGAGACAGAGAAACACATGAAACAGCCTGTGCTGTGATTTCCATAGAAATGAACAGATGAGGCAGAGTAAGCAGGTTTAGGATTGGCCTGGTCACAGGTGCTGTCCTTAGTTGTCTGGACCTGGCTCTGGAGTGAGTAGGCAGGTAGATAACGGACCAGAGTATGAGATCCTATAGAGGAGGTGACTGGGGATACATGCTCTAGATGGGTCAATTTGCATATGAAAAATGCCCTCCCAAGTGAGTTGCTTCCTATATCTGGGAATGTTAACCCTGGAAGGCACAGTCCCTTCAGGGTCCAAGCCCCAGTGTCAAAGCATCAAACTACAGAAAGAAAAAGACCCATTTCATATAGTCTCCAAACTGAGATCATATGCCTTCACTGCATTAAAAAGTTTAACTTGGACTTGGGGGATTTATCTACCATCTCTTCAATACTGTACAATGAGTTAATTAGAAAAGGGGGTGTCCACACGAAGTTCTTAAGGATTCTCGGTCCTCAGAGTTATGAAAAATGGCTTTTGGATCATAATCTAGACAATCTTTTCTGATTATTTATCTAAAACTAAAAGCAGGAAATGATTCATTTGATTTCTGCCAATCCTGGAGTGTTGCCACTTTGGACTCAGGAAGAGCCGGCTTCCCTTGGCAGTCCTCACTTGTAGGATGATGAATGAAGTTCTATGTTTGGTGCGAGCTAAAATTTTATAGGGTCTAAAAAAGCAATTTATACATGCTTCAGGAGGTGGCTATATTTTTTCTTTTTTAGATAGCTCTTAGTCACAGCAGGGCACTCAATATACATATATCACGTCTAGAGATCGTTTTACAGGCAGAATGCAGCCTTGCCTTGTGTGTTGACAAACATGTTCCCAGCTTCCACAACCCTTATGTATGTACAGAATCTAGCGAATACATATTAGTTGAATTCTGAATGTTCCCAGGTATTTGCACATGTCAAGAACCCATGACCCTAAATGGGATATTGTGAGAAAGAGAAATAGTCAGCCTAACAAAACATTTTCTTGGTTCCAAGAGTCAGTGCTGTCATTCACAAACAAGCAAAGCCAATTCTCTTTCCTTGGAAATCTCAGGCATGGGTCTTGCATGTTGCCAATAAGTCATCTAAGTTGTCAAGGGTCAACGCTAACTCAAAGAACAGTGGCCATGGGCCAAACCAACCACTTATTATAAGTGATGAACACTCTGAGCACTTGCAGCCCACAAGCCTCCTCCATACTGCATTTTTGCTGGGAGTTTTTTGGTTTATTTTCTCTCTTTTATGTATATAAAATGTCTTGAGATATCTGATCACTGGTCTCCTTACTCAGTCAAGCTTTAAGATAGTCTCTAAATTATCTTCTTGGTTTCTATCATGGCAGTGGTTTTCTCATCCCTTGTGGTTCTGAAGGCATGTCATCACAAAGCACGGCAAGAGAAGTCTGAAGATGAAGAGTTGAGGGCAGGTTCTGCCACACACTGGGTGAGGGGCCTCAAGCAAGTTGCTTTGCCTCACATTCTTCATCTGTAACTTAAGGAACATAATCTTTATCCCCGTTTAGAAGGAATATGTAATAAAATGAGACAAGGCTTATGATTACTTTTACTAAAAATACCGCCTATAAAATATGTATTTAGAGAAGTATTTGAATTTGCTGCTAAAAGTTCATCAAATGCATGTCCTTTTCCTTCTGGGCTCTCAACCATACTGCATTGCATAGACTTTCTTGGACTTAGCAGTGATCATTAATACTAACTCATTACTTAAGATAACTAACTTATAACTAAGTTCTAGACAATGAGAAAGTGTCATGGCTACTTCCATGTCCTCTGGTAAGAAGTTCCCTTGAAGATCTTCCAGTACTTTTTCTTCAAGTCAACACTCCTGGAAGCCCTGGATCAAAGATGGCAGAGCCACAAGATGGCAGGAGCCTCTGAATCATCACTGGGAGGAGAGACACCCTCCAGTCAGAAACACCTTCCAGTCAGAAGCACTCATTTGAACTTTACATTAAAGAAAAAAAAAAACAAATTATTGTGCCAACCTATTGAAGATTTCTCTATTACATCATATAACCTACATTAATTAATATGTAATAGTTTTTTTTTAATCCATGTACAAAAAATATTTTAAAGTATAGTCAGAAAGAAATGTTTTCAGTGTGTTTAGGGACTACAAGTCTATTTTCTTTTTCTTAATCATCTCCTTACTTTGGATTTTTCTTTTTTTAATTTAAATTTATTTATTTTAATTGTAGGCGAATTACTTTACAATACTGTATTGGTTTTGCCATACTTTGGATTTCTCAAATCTTCTCTAAGGAATGTACATGCATAATCCGTTGCTCAGTTGTGTCTGACTCTTTGCAACCCCACGGACAGCAGCCTTCCAGGTTCCTCTGCCCGTGGAATTCTCCAGGTAAAAATATTGGACTGTGTTGCCATTTACTCCTCCAAGGGATCTTCCCTACCCAGGGATCAAACCCGTGTGTCCTTCATCTCCTGCATTGACAGGCAGATTCTTTACCACTGAGCCACCCGGGAAGCCCCTCTAAGGAATGTATGTTGATTTTATAATTTAAGAAATTACTTAAAGGAACAGAAACTTTTTAAAATGTGGGATGCCCTAAGGATAAAAGAAAATAACCCTTCTAATCTGGTCATCATCTGGGCAGATGTGTCCTCATTTCACTTTTAATTAACAAATACAGTTGTATATCCACCCTATGACAAGCATTGTTGCTAGCTGCTGAGACACTAAGATTAATAAAATATCATCCCAATGGACCACACAAAATCTACAGTATATCAAGAATCATAAACCACAGTGATAAAACCAGGTCCTCTGGGCACACGCGGAAAAGGGACTGAACCCAAACCAATGCAATCTAGGTATCACTTTCTAGGGAGAGGGACGCCTGCACTAAGCTATAAACAGAATAAGGCAGAAAAACACATTTAAGCAGCACAGGAGTGACAGGCACAGGAGTGAGAAACAGCATGGTGCGTGCAGAGCCGCTAGCCATGTGCTGTATGTGCTTCGCTGGTGGCTCAGTCGTGTCCGACTCTTTGTGACCCTATGGACGGTAGCCCGCCAAGCTCCACTGTCCATGGGGATTCTCCAGGCAAGAATACTGGTGTGGGTCGCAGTTAGCTACAGCCCCAGTCTAAAATTCCAGCCAAACATTTAAACCCACGAGTTTTATTTGTTTTTGTTTCTGCAGTGCTTAGTACAATGCCTGGTATATAGTGAGTGTACAGTAAATATTTGTCAAATAAATAACTAAAAGTGGGCATTTCTGCCAAGTGGTTATCCAGGCTCTTGCTAACACATCCCTTATAATAATGGCCATTTTGTGAGGCATTCCACTCCATCACTAAGCAGCTCTGGCCACCGAAGAGTCCTCCTTGTATTAAGCCAACTAAAAACCCAGTTGTACTAGAGAGCG
Source organism: Bos javanicus (assembly GCF_032452875.1). Classification (NCBI taxonomy): domain Eukaryota; kingdom Metazoa; phylum Chordata; class Mammalia; order Artiodactyla; family Bovidae; genus Bos; species Bos javanicus. Next base: position 108,676,167 of record NC_083873.1, read on the forward strand.
TATTTATATATGAGAACAGGTCAGCAGCTGAAAGATGGTCTTAAACGATGAGGAATAAAGGGGTTAGACATGGGGAGAAGAGTGCTGGACAAGCAGCTTTACTTCCACTTGGCTCTTTTAAAAGTGATGACTATATTGCTTTATACGTGCAGGTCCACAGATGGTTGAACTCGTGTGTGTGCACATACACCCATGCATACTTTGTTGTTTAGTCGCTAAGTCGTATCCAACTCTTTCACAACCCCGTGAACAGTAGCCTGCTAGGTTCCTTCTGTCCATGGGATTCTCCAGGCAAGGATATTAGAGTGGGTTGCCATCTCCTTCTCCAGGAGATCTTCCCAACTCAGAAATCGAACCTCCATCTCCTGTGTTGGTGGGCAGATTCTTTGCCTTTGAACCACCACCCTTATGCATGCCAAAGACTTTACAAATATCTAGTGTCCTTGATCACATTTGTTCTTATCATGGTTCACTAAGCTCTGCTACAGTTAGAAAATCTCTGTTTTACAGAAAAGGAAACCAAGATTAAGACCTTGATTGACTCAGTTGAGTGATACAAGGCAGGAAAGCTGTGCTTTCCCACAGAATTGCTTGTGGAGAGAGCTTTGTCCTGTGAGAATACCTTTGTTCATTGCTCCATGGGTAACTCTGGATGGATGCTGCTGCACTACACAGACTGCCTGCTCAGGAGCCAAAGTGAGCAAGCTGTGGCCTCTGTGGCTGTAAAACTAGTCTGGATTTCCCAGGCAAGAGTGGGAGTGGGTTGCCATTTCCTACTCCAGGGGATTTTCCTGACCCAGGGATTGAACCCACGTCTCTTGCGTCTTCTGCGTTGGCAAGTGGATTCTTTACCACTTAGCCACCTGGAAAGCCCAATGTAGGCTCTTAAAGCAGCTCAAATTTGATTGCCCAAGGGTCTGACACTTCCAAGGACCAGAATCAGGACTGGATGATCAAGTGACTTGAGTTGTGAGAGCAGGCGGCGGTGGGGGCAGGGAGCCATGGGCTCCAGCTCCTGTATTCCCTGTCTTCCTGGAGCCGTGGTCCCTCTGATCACCTTTCCTGCTGCTCCTCTAATGTGTCTGTCCATGTGGCATAAAATCTCACCCCGTTTCACAGTCCTGCAGTACCTGCTGGCTGAGAAAACGTAATCAGAATTAGGATACATGGTGTTGCCAAGACATTCTGAAGAAGCAATTGCGCTACAATCCCTAAGCCATGCCTTCCAAACTGAGAGTAGAGGCACAGCGTGTCTGAGAATGCACAGCCCAGCAATCACAAAACTATAAAAGTGGATCAGATCATAATCAAAATAAACCCTCATACTTGCAAAGTGTGCTTGAGTTCCTTGCTGTTGTTCAGTCACTCAGTCATGTCCGACTCTTTGTGACCACATGGATTGCAGCACACCAGGCTTCCCTTCACTATTTTCTGGAGTTTGCTCAAACCCATGTCCATTGAGTCGGTGATGCCATCCAACCATCTCATACTCTGTTGCTTCCTTCTCCTCCTGCCTTCAATCTTTCCCAGCATCAGGGTCTTCTTCAATGCTTTGGCTCTTCTCATCAGATGGCCAAAGTACTGGGGCTTCAGCTTCAGCAACAGTACTTTCAGTGAAGGATTTGAGTTCCTAATGGTTTCTACATCCACTGTTAATACGTTCTTTAGACACGGGGTAAGAAGAGCGAGTATCATTCTAGCCATTATATAAATGAATAAACTGAGGCTGGAGAAATTAAATGATGTGCATTTTTTAAATCAATATCACTTTACTTTTACATGTTATGGCTTGAATGGTAATCTCTAAAAAGAGATAGATTGAAGACCGAACTCCCAGTTTTTCAGAATGTGAAAAACTTTATTGGGAAATAAGGTTGTTACAGATGTAATTTAAAGTAAGCTGAAGTCATACTGGGTTTACCAGGTGATGCTAATGGTAAAGAATCCATCTGCCAATGCAGGAGATGTAAGAGACATGGGTTCGATCCCTGGGTCAGGAGGACCCCCTGGAGTAGGGCATGGAAGCCCACTCCAATATTCTTGCCTAGAAAATCCCATGGACAGAGGAGCCTGGTGGGCTACGGTCCACAGGGTTGCAAAGTGTATAAATGAGATCATACTAAGGTAGAGTGGGTGTCTGATCTAACAGACTGGAATCCACATAAAATAACACCATGTAAAGACAGAGGGATATGCAGAGAGAAGATGGCCATGTGAGGACAGAGATTGGAGTGATGCTCTCACATCCAGTGAATGCCTGGGGCCACAGAAGCTGGAAAAGCAAGGTATGATCTCACTCTAGAGGCTTCAGGGGGTGCACGGCCCTGCCATCATCTTGCTATCAGACCTCTGGTCTCCAGAACACAGGAGAAGGAGCCAGAAGAGAGATGTCCATGGACACCAAGAGGAGACATTCTCAACATTGTCAAATAGCTTATCTTTGGTCAAAGAAACTGAAAACCTGATCTTTGCTCTCAATGAGAGCAAAGGAGTTTTTTGTTAGTTTGCTTGTTTGGATTTATTTTTAACTTTAATACTTCTAATCCTTTTTTTTTTAATTGGAGGATCCGTGTTTTCCAATGCTGTGTTGGTTTCTGCCATACAACAACGTGAATCAGGAATAATTATACATATGTCCCCTCTCTCTTGAGCTTCCCTCCCACCACCCCCATCCCACCCCTCCAGGCCGTCACAAGCACCAGGTCTTAAGCTTCCTTGTTATACAGCAACAGCGCTGAGGTTTCTGTCTTTAAATTCTAAATAGCTTTATCTTTGGTTTTCTGTTTTGCAAGTAGAGCATATACTGGGGGGAAACAAGCTGTCCCGCATCCCTGGGATGGATTCTCAGCTGCCCACAGGGGTCCCAAGTGACTCCTGGATTCTGCCTGTCCATCCCACAAGGCAGGGATGGGGCTGGGTTGGCAGGGAAAGCCCTGTTCACCACCATCACCCTCTTGTCCCAGCAGAGGCCTGCCCCACAGAATCTTGGGCAGGGCAAGGTGGTGGCCAACTCTGACCCAGGCTGGCAGCACCAGAACTTTCTCAGTGGATGATGCCATGAAGGACTCTCAACCACTGCCAGCCCAGGTGCTGAGTGTGCTCCATCGTGGAGGCTTCAGCTACTCGGGAGTCACCTCTCCATTGGGGACCAAAGCAGTGGGCCAGAGGACAGACGGACTTCCCTACCTGGGATTTTCATTTTTCCTGGAGCCCAGCACAGTCTGTCACCAGTGAAGGAATTAGCTTTGGTCAGGAGAAAGAATAACAGGTACAAAGCCAGGACAAAGCCTGTAGTTGTGGGGGTGGGGTTGAGTGGAAGCAGGACCCTGAAATTGGGTAGGGAAATTTTTTTTTTATTGAAGTATAGTTGAGATACAATATTATATGTTACATGTATGCAATGTAGTAATTACAATTTTTAATTATTTTAAAATAATTATAAATGGTTACACCCCATTCATAATTATTTTAAAATATTTGCTATAGTCCGCATGTTGCTCAGTATATCCCTTGAGTTTATTTTATACCTAACAGCTTGCACATCTTTGTCTTCTACTCCTATGTCTACCTTTCCTCTTCCCACTGGTAACCACCAGTTTGCTTCCTACGTCTGCGACTCTGCTTTGTTTTGTTACATTCAGGAGTTCGTCTCATTTTTTATATTCCACATATAAGTGATATCCTACAGTGTCTTTCTCTGACTTATTTCACTTAGCCTAATACCATCCATATTTCTGCAAATGGCAAATTTCATTCCTTTTTAATACTGAGTGGGCTTCCCGGGTGGCTCAGACAGTATGGAATCTTCCTGCCATGCAGGAGACCTGGGTTCGATCCCTGGGTTGGGAAGATCCCCTGGAGGAAAGCATGGCAACCCCCTCCAGTATTCTTGCCTGGAGAATCCCCACGGACAGAAGAGCCTGGCAGGCTACAGTCCATGGGGTTGCAAAGAGTCAGACACAACTGAGCAACCAAGCACGACACAGTATTCCACTGTATATCTACATCACATCTTCTTTATATATTTATCAACCAATGGACACTTTAGTTGCTTCCATACCTTGGCAAAGGTAAGTAATGCTGCTATGCACATTGGGATGCATGTATCTTTTCTAATTAGTGTTTTGGGGAGTTTTCTGAATATATGCCTAGGGGTAGAATTCCTGGGTTTTATGATAGTTCTATTTTTAGTATTTTAAGAAAGCTCTGTACTGTTGTCCATAGTACCTTCCCCGATTTACATGCCCAGCAACAGCGTATAAGCATTCCCTTTTCTCCACATCCTAGCCAGAATGTGTTTTTGGTGTTCTTTTTGATGATAAGCCATTCTGACAGGTGTGAGGTGACATCTCAGTGTGGTTTTGATTTACAGGTTGGGGTGGGGTCTTGAGGTGAGAGGTCAGAGGGATGCGGATGAAGCTACTACATCTAACCCAGTTGTGACTCCTAGGATAAATACAGGAAGGAATGCATGAACAGACTACTTCCGGAAAACATCTCTTATGCTGTCTCTTTTATTGCACTACCCAGGGGCTTTCCAGCCAGCATCACATTCTTAACAATGTCAGAAACTTACTTTCTGCATTTAAAGGGATCGTGGTTTTTTCCCCCCTCTCTGAATGTTTCAAAGAATATTTGAAAACGAATCCTAGTGCACCTAGGGTTTCCCTCCCTCATATATCAGATGCTCCATAAATACCCCATGGTTTTGCTGACAGATTGATTGATCCTGGATTTCCATGGGCTGAGCTCCCTTTCATATCTCCCATGGCAAGTGCCTGACCCACAGTCCCAGGAGGTGGGGGATAGAGGCTCGGCTCCTGCCTGCTCAGAGAGAGGAGGAGAAAGATGACGTAGCTCTGAATCCGAGTTCTGCAGCCAAGTCCTCCTAATCCCCTGCCCCCTCCTCCTTGCCCAGCGGACCCCTCTATGAGATCACTAAACTGCCTTATGTCAGCACTGCCTGACTTATGATTCCCTCTGCGGTAATTTGCAGGAGTGGAGGACATTCATGGACACAGGGGGATTCTCACTTCAAATAAAGCATATCTTCTCTCAATTAGACATGGAAAGAAAGGGGAGCATACGTGTGAAGGGACTTGATGGCAGGGACTCAAGTCTGAAGGGACCAGCCCCCAGCTTGGGGTAGGGGGTGCGGGGCAGTGAGTCATGCATGCTGAGCTCAGGAGCTGAACAGACTCCAGACTCTCCCCGCCTCCCGGAGCTGCCCCTTCATCTTAATTAAAGTTGCCTATATCCCCACATGGATGGAGTGAAGGGGCCACTCACTGGAGATGGCCAGGGGGGTGTGCGGAGGCAAACGACAATCCAATTACAGAAACTTTGGGCTTGAAATGGGAGCTGGACTCGGGCTCAGAAGCTATACCTCCTGCCGCTGGCACCTGCCTTTTCTCTTCTCCGTCTTTCCCTTGCTCCCTCGTGCCAAAGAATTAAGTCTTTGCTAAGGCAGGCTTGGCAGTGGGGAGGCCCTGACATGAAGTCACGTTCGACAACCTTCCCAGGGCGCTCCTGGTGTGAGGGTTGCCTCATGAAGGAACCTTCGATGATAAGTTAATCCTATTGACAGACGGCCAGGAAATTGGTCAGACCTACAACAGATCTTGGCTTTCTGGTGGCTCAGCGGTGAAGAATCTGCCTGCCAATGCAGGAGACGCAGCTTCCATCCCTGGGTCTGGAAGATGCCCTAGAGAAGGAAATGGCAACCCACTCCAGTATTCCTGCCTGGGAAATCTCATGGGCATAGGAATCTGGTGGGCCACAGTCTCTGGAGTCACAAAAGAGTTGGACACAACTTAGCACCTGAACAACAGTTCTTAGGCTCACTGCCCTGGAAGGGCTGTCCTGGCTGTATTCTGTCATAAAGGGGGAACTCACAGAGACCAAAGAGACCTTAGAAGAAGTGCTTTGCTTTGTTTCAGAAAATTGAAGCACAGAGAGGTTGTGTGACTTGCCAAAGTCACACAGCAAGTAACTAACTGTGTTCAATTTTAGATACATCTGATTCCAAAAGCAGGCTTTTCTCTCTTTTTTTGGACTTTATTTATTTATTTTTTATTTTATTTTTTAACTTTACAACACACTCAGGCTTTTTTCAATAGACCTGAGTCTCAGCTGCCTGCTTAAAGATGCTTCAGGGATTCCAAAAACAATCAAGTGTTTGCCACCAAAAAGTAGAAGATTTTATATTAAATTTTTTTAATATATTTTTTAACTTTAGTCACACATAGTGCACCTTTTATATCTATTTCTTAAACTGAGATCCCTTACCAGATTACTTTGCAAAGTTTGATATTACACTGAACCCTGGACATCCAGTATGATTGATGAAAATGAAGCAAATTATTATTTTAGAATCACTAGACTGACTTAGCATTGGCCAAGAAAACAGTAAAATGTGAGTGTATGATTGGTCAAAGAACAAGAACTGGGAATGTGCCCCACCCAGAAGTGGAGGGGATGGTGTGACCCCCAGGCATTCCTAACCGCCCGCCCCCCAACCCAGCTCCGAGGTCTCATAACCTTAGGAAGAGGAGAGTCCCTTTGCCCAAGATCATACTCCTTTCTCAGAAGCAGCTCCCATCCAGTCACTAGTCTATGCAAGGGGCAACTCTGGAGACATCCCAACTCCAGGGCAGTTGGAGGACTAGCTGAGACCTTTGCTGCAACTGCATCTCAGCCCAATTCCTCCTTCTGTTCAACTCCCTCTCCCCCATTTTTTGAGAAACTACCTGCATGCAAACCTTGGTGTCTCAGAGTATTTCCAGAGAACTTGACTTATGACAGGTGGGTATAGCTGCATCACTCAGAATTACAAGATCTGCCATTAAAGAATTTTCTTAAGTAGAAAGAAGATTTTAAATATGATATGCAGTGATTTATAACAGTAAAAAATGTAGTCAAGTAGATTGCTTAATATACATCTCCCTGTATATGTAAATATATTTATTATCAGTCTCCATTTTTGTTTAAATTACATATGCTATGTCCTTCAAATATGTGTGCAAATAGTATTTTAGTGCTTTTTAAGCTTACAAGGATATTTTTAATAGACACAACCGTCGTTTACTGGATTGTGTCTTATTAAGATCAAAATTACACTGGAGAAAATACTGCTTTTTGTACTCCTATTAGCACCACGTGGCACCAACATGATGCCATGAGTGAAATAAGTTCTATTTCAATGCAAATAACCCACATCCCCAGTAAGGATTCAACACTAAGAAAGGTGGAGATGGCAGCTGTTTTATAATTAAAATACGTAATTTTAAGATGGAGGAGATGCAGTTCTTATAAAGTAAAAAAGAGGTGGAGAGCAGCCTTCTGACTTATAGGAAAGGAGATGGATATGGAGATGGCAGCCCTTCTGTTTTATATGGACAAAGATGGGTGTTAGATAACTTTTACGTGACAACTTATATAAATGAATGGTGTATAATGAGTGCCCTACTTCTCTGCGTGTTTGAGCTGTTTTATAATTAAAATACGTAATTTTTAAGAATATTTATATAGTTCAAGCTGGATCCCAGCATAGGGTCCATACCCACAAAACAGATATCTGATGCTTGATCCTGCCACTGACACAATGCCCACCATCTGGGCCACTTGTCACCACCTCTTGCTGTCCTAAAGTTGTCCAGTTTATGAAATGTGTGGAATCACAGACTGGATATACGTAAGTGTCCCTGTGAAAGAGATTGCGCTTCCCCTCCTGTCTCTGGCCTGCCATTTTTCCCCTTTCTTCATCAGAACAGAAACCCTGGTAGTTACTGGAGACAAGGCTGTCTGGATTAGACATGTTTTCCACCACTCCTCGTGGCCAAGTGTGGCCAGGTGACCAGCCTTTGGCCACTGGGACATGTGTAGCTGCCCACAAGTGTTTCCAACATGAAGAGACAGCCCCTTCTGTATCCTTCCTCTTTCCCATTGGTTGGAATTAGGAAATGGTGGCTGTTGCTGATGTCCATCTTGGACAATAAGGAAGCCTCCTGAGGATTGTGAAGCCGCAAAACAGACACCAGCACCAGTCCTGGTTCCAAGTGATGGTGGTGCAGGAGCCTGGACCCAATCATCGTTTACTTAAATAAGAAAAGCTTGGCTAACAGCAATATGTTCTCATCAACAGTTAAATCAATCCACTTCTGAATTTGTCTGAATTCATAGTACAGGGAAGATGATAATGGTTAAGTATAAAGTATTATAAAAGGTTAGTCCAAAATGATTGACATTTTTCAAAGTAAATTTTATTTCAGTTTTTCTTGTTCTTATAAAAATGTCTAGCTTCAAAAATAAAGTTGTGAAACTAAGAGGCATTCAAAAGAATTACAAAATACATGGTCTATCTTCATAAAATCATCATCCTTAGGAAATATGAGGTCATCTATGTCGAAGAACCTAGTTACATAAAAACAATCACTAAAAACCTACCATCATTTCCAGATTGGGCCACACTTAACTTGTTTCTGCGAGGTGACACAGTTTTAATTTTAAAACCTCCAAAGAGGCAGGAATACAAATACACACTAAGTAAGGCACTTAATCATCATAAAGTATACTTCCTTCATGGATTGCAATGGAACAGAATTGGAAGAGGTTATCACACTGTCACATGAATGATGATTTGTTTGCATCTGGGTATATGGAATGTGGAAATGTAGAAATTAATACAACTGCTTGTATCATTATCTTGATTCATGACTTCTTTTTACTTCACAGACTAATTTTTCATTCCAAATCATAAAATTCTTGAGAATATAGCCAGATAAGGTTTTGTATATCATGAATGTTTAGGAAATACTTTTAGATTACTTATAAAGTCTCTAGTTATATTGTAGAGTTCCATATTTGATAAGTAAACCTGGGATTTTTTTTTTTTTGTAAATGTCTATCTCAAAGAATAGAGCAATTTAACCAGGTGATTCAAATAAAAAATTATTTATTTGAGTCAGGAGAAAGATGGTGACTCTTGAATTTTAGCAACACCACACTACTTTGTAATTTCTCCTCACCTCCCCGTCGCATTTGGCCAGAGGGTAAGAAAAGAAGCAAGAGCTAGCTTTCAAGTGGGGTTTGCAGAGTGAACAAACATTTAGGATTACTTCATCTGAAAACTTCACTAAAAGAACATGAAAGAAATGTTTTAAGGCATAAGACACAAGGACAAAGAGACCTGGAAAGGAAATAATAGCCAGAAAATTTAAAGAGCTAGGAAACAGAAGGATGAGTAATAATTGACCTAGAAGATGGCGTAGAGATGAAAGCTAGTCAGCTTCCACCAGGGTACATCTGTAAGAATCAATAGCATCCTCAGGACCCCGTGGAAGTGAGCATAAGTGTGGAGGTGACATGGGCACATAGACTGAAAATCTTTAAAGCTATTGGATCTCCATAGCCTCTCCACTATCCCAACTCTGGAAATAAATACAGGTTTATTCTCTAGGAAATATAAGACAGAAGTTATGTGGACCAGGGGACAAGATTCAAATAGCTGAGGAAAGAAGAGAAGTAAAAAGCAAGGGAGAAAGGGAAAGGTACACCCAACTAAATGGAGAGTTCCAGAGAATAGCAAAGACAGAGAAGGCCTTCTTCAAGAAACAATGCAAAGAAATAGAGGAAAATAACACAAGGGGAAAGACTAGAGATCTCTTCAAGAAAACTGGAAATATCAAAGGAACATTTCAATCCAAAGATGGGCACAATAAAGGCAGAAATGGTAAAGACCTAACAGAAGCAGCAGAGATCTAGAAGAGATGGCAAGAATACACAAAAGAACACGAAGAACTGTACAAAAAAGATCTTAATGACCTGGATAACTTCAATGGTGTGGTCACTCACCCAGAGCCAGACATTCTGGAGTGTGAAGTCAAGTGGGCCTTTGGAAACACTGCTGCCAATAAAGCTAGTGGAGGTGATGGAATTTCAGCGGAGCTATTTAAAATCCTAAAAGATGACGCTATTAAAGTGCTACACTCAATATGTCAGGAAATTTGAAAAAGGCAACAGTGGCCAAAGGACTGGAAAACGTCAGTCCTCATCCCAATTCCCAAGAAGGGCAGGGCTAAAGGATACTCAACCCACCAGACAAATTCAGTCATCTCTCATGCTAGTAAGGTTATGTTTAAAATCCTTCAATCTAGGTTTCAGCCTTATATAAACCGAGAACTTCTGGATGTTCAAGCTAGGTTTAGAAAAGGCAGAGGAACCAGAGATCAAATTGCCAACTTTCGCTGAATCATAGAGAAAACAAAGGAATTCCAGAGAAACATCTACCTCTGTTTCATTGACTACGCTAAAGCCTTTGACTGTGTGGATCATAACAAACTGTAGAAAACTCTTAAAGAGATGGGAATACCAGATTCTCTTACCTGTCTCCTGAGAAACTTGTAATGCTGGTCAAGAAGCAACAGTTAGAACTTTAATTGGAACAACTGACTGGTTCAAAACTGAGAAAGGAGGACAACAAGGCTATTTATTGTCACCCTGTTCATTTAACTTATACACAGAGGACGTCATGCAAAATGCTGGGTTGGATGAGTTACAAGCAGTAATCAAGATTTTTGGGAGAAATATAAACAATCTCAGATATGCAGATGATACCAATTTAATGGCAGAAAGTGAAGAGGAACTAAAACGCCTCTTGATGAAAGTGAAAGAGGACAGTGAAAAAGCTGCTTAAAACTCAAGATTAAAGAAAAAAAATACTAAGATTATTGCATCCTGTCCCATCACTTCATGGCAAATAGAAGGGGAAAATGTGGAAGCAGTAACAGATCTCTTCTTGAACTCTAAAATCACTGCAGATGGTGACTGCAACCATGAAATTAGAAGATGATTACTTCTTGGCATTGTATTAAAAAGCAAAGACCTCTCTTTGCTGACATATGTCCATCTAGTCAAAGCTATGGCTTTTCCAGTAGTCATGTATGGATGTGAGAGTTAGACCATAAAGAAGGCAGAGCACCAAAGACTTGATGCTTTTGAACTGTGATGCTGGAGAAGACTCTTGAGAGTCCTTTGGATTGCAAGGAGACCAAACCAGTCAATCCTAAAGAAAATCAACTCTGAATACTCATTGGAAGAATTGATGCTGAAGCTCCAATCCTTTGGCCACCCGAAGGAAAGAGCCGACTCATTGGAAAAGCCCCTGATGCTGGGAAAGATTGAGGGCAGGAAGAGAAGAGGGTGATAGAGGATGAAATGGTTGAATGGCATCACTCATCCAATAGACATGAACTTGGGCAAATGCCAGGAGATGATGAGGGACAGGGATGACTGGCATGCTGCAGTCCATGGGCTCACAAAGTGTCGGACACAATTTGGGACTGAACAACAACAAAAAGATGCAAATTTTAAGTGTAGTGACCTTATAATCTTATAAGATTATAAGAAAATATACATTGTAATCATTCTCTTGGGCCCTCAGGTCTGTAGATGTCAGGCCTTTATCTTTCAGGCAACACACTAAAAGATTATTCTCCAGGAAATCAGGCCAGCCCAGGAAAAATTACCTCAAGATATTCACGTCAGAGATTCTCCCTATAGAAAGCCTAGTTATGGCATTTGATAATAATGACCAGTGTGAAAAACCCATCCTCATACCTTATACCAATCCAAAAATTAATCAGGTATCAGACTTCTCAAGCAGCATTCTTGAAGCTAGAAGATAATGAAAAAAATATCTTTAAATTACTCAGGGAAAATGATTTCCAACTGTCATGGCGAATTTATGTGTCAATTGGACTGGACTATGGAGTGTCCAGATAATTGAGTCAAACAGCTTCCTGAGTGCTTCTGTGATGAAGTTTTAAAATGAAATTAACATATACATTGGTAAACTGAGTAGATTGCTCTTCTTGATTGGGTGGGCCTTATCCAATTAGTTGAAGGTCTGGATAGACCAAAATGGCTGCCTTCCCCTGAGTAAGAGAGAATTCTTCCTGCTTGATAGCCTTTGAATTGGGACATTGATTATTTTGTTGCCTTTAGACTCATATTAAAACATAGGCTCTTCCTGAGTTTTGAACTTGTTGACCTTCAGATAAGAACTACATCAATGGCTTCTCAGGCCTTTGAACTTAGAGTGGAACTAAACCATTGGTTTTTCTGGGTCTTCAACTTGCCAACTCATTTGGCAGATCAAGGAACTTGCCAACCTGCATAATTGCATGAGCCTGTTTCTTATAATAAGTAAGTGTTAGTCGCTCAGTCATGCCCAACTCTTTGTGACCCCATGGACTGCAGCCCACCAGGCTCCTCTGTCCATGAGATTTTCCGGGCAAGGATACTGGAGTGGGTTGCCATTTCCTTCCCCAGGGCATCTTCCAAACCCAGGGATCAAACCCAGGTCTCCTGCACTGCAGGCAGATTCTTTACCAACTGAGCTACAAGGGAAGTCTAGCTACAAGGAAATTTCTTACAATAAACCTATGTATTTTTCTATCTCTCTATCTATGTACACATTCTATAGATTTTCTCTCTCTAGAAAACTATAACACAAAAACTTAGGCAGTGAAATGTTAATTCAATGTTAACAGAGAATAATGACCTGCTAGATCTCCCCAAAAGTTACCTCCTTTTCTCCATTTTTCAAAAACATAGAAAAGCAGGACTTCCACCAAGGAGAGCAGGCCAAAAATGTGGAAGTCATGAATACAGGAAACAGAGACCCCAAAGCAAGAGAGAAGGGTATTCCAGGGCTGATGGTTACTAGAAAGCAACTAGTCTACTAGAGTAAAACAAAAGGTCCTAACAAAGATGTCTTTGAGGGGATAAAAATCTAATGCTACCTTTGTTTTATTGTTGAAAGGAGATTCAATAAATTGGGAGTGAGATTGAGGAACATTTAGTAATAAGCATATTTTTAAAACCAATCAACCAATCAAACAGATAAAATTCTTCAATAGAAGGAAAGTATAATACACCAAATGGCCCAACTATCATAGATATTGAATTTTTAATTAAAATTGTGGTGTCATTATAGATTGTAAAATTGCCAACTTTCAAACACTTCTGACCGAGAACAGTGGCAACTTCATTGAGTTCAGCCTAATGCAATGGAAAGTTGTGGGTGGAAAATGGTGAGAGTGTACATACTGACCTAGAGGCGGCATGGAAGAGCGCTATGTCCTGTCTTCCCCTGTAGGAAATCAATCAGTAAGACCTGAAGCTGACAATTCCAGAAACAGTGGAGTAAGTACGTTATCTATATATGGTGGTGGTTTAGTTACTAAATTGTGTCCAACTCTTATGAACCCATGGACTATAGCCCAGCACTCTCCTCTGTCCATGGCATTCCCAAGCAAGAATACCGGAGTGAGTTGCCATCTCCAGGGGATCTTCCCAATCCAGGGATCGAACCTGTGTCTCCTGCATTGCAAGCAAATTCTTACTGCTGAGGCACTAGGGAAATCCTGTGCTGTCTAGATAAATAGAGGCAAATATTGACAGGAACACAAAAAGGGGGAGATGTCCTTCAGGAGTGAGGTCTAGCGGACATGCAGTGGGTGAACTACACTATTCTTATCCTAGTGAGCTATGTGCATTTTCAAACTGCATTGCTGTGTGCATGTGTGTGCTCAGTCATGTCTGACTCTTCGCAACCCCATGGACTGTAGCCTGCCAGGCTCCTCTTCCATGGGATTTCCCAGGCAAGAATATGGAGTAAGTTGCCATTTCCTAATCCAGGGGATCTTCCTGAGCAAGGGATCAAACCCACATCTCTTGAGTCTCCTGCGCTGGCAGGTGGATTCTTTTCTACTGCACCACATGGAATTGCAATCAAAATAAAAATTTAATTTAATGCCAACAAAATAACTAAAACCTGGAATCAGGGGAGAATAAGACCCTTGCTTCTAATGCCATAACAAAGTACCTAGAGTTCTTACTCTTGGTAGATCCAAGCAGAGTTAAAGTCAACAGATCTTAGCTTAGCTAGAGAATCAGCTAGATGAATTCACATCCATTTCTTCTCGTGACCGTTTGTTGAACACTCAAAAAAAATCTTACTTATAGTGGGCACATGTTTATATATCCAAGCAGAACTTTCACCAAGAAGTGTAAATAGTTTGTGATGGTTGAAGGAAACATTCATAGTTAACAATTAATTAAGTCAAAATGAAAACCTGCACTAGACTAAACAATGGTGGAGAATGCTAAAGGAGCAGAGAAAACAAATTGTAATGCTACAAAAGCGTATTTTCCTTTACATTTTTTTAAATTGGGTGTCCTACTTAAATATATCATTTGCACTAATGCTTTAATGCTTGTGCTTATTTCCCTCAATGAGTTTTTTTGTTTTCTTTAAGTAAAAAGCATAGTTGAGTGTGGAAGTAAGTCTTATTTATTTCCCCATTGACTAAGATTCTGATACTCCCCTGGGTTCATGTTCAGTTCAGTTAGTCAGCTCAGTTGCTCAGTCGTGTCTGACTCTTTGCGACCCCATGAATTGCAGCACGCCAGGCCTCCCTGTCCATCACCAACTCCCGGAGTTCACCCAGACTCACGTCCATCAAGTCAGTGATGCCATCCAGCCATCTCATCCTCTGTCATCTCCTTCTCCTCCTGCCAGCAATCCCTCCCAGCATCAGAGTCTTTTCCAATGAGTCAACTCTTCGCACAAGGTGGCCAAAGTACTGGAGTTTCAGCTTTAGCATCATTCCTTCCAAAGAAATCCCAGGGCTGATTTCCTTCAGAATGGACTGGTTGGATCTCCTTGCAGTCAGAACAATAACTAGTGTTAACAATATTGTTCTGTTACAAAACAATTAACTAGTGTTAATAACAATAACAATGACTGTCTGAGATAGAGTTTACCCTATTACATGCAAAATATTTGGTAAAAAATGTTTCATCCTGAATGGTCTAAATGTACTAGCAAACACAAACCTATGAAGCATGGAAAATGCTAGCAACACAAACGTGCCTTGGTAAATGCAATGTGATGGTTAACTGATTTAAAAGAAACAGTCTCATTTTGAGGAGAACATTTTCAGTGAAACGGAGAAAGCTGGAGAGAGGCTGTATAAAGGATACATAGGTTATGAGGAGTTATCAAACCCAAGTGCAGACAACTCTTTAAGAAATTTTATCATAATGAGATAAGTAAAAGAAGATAGTAGCAGCATGATATGGGTCAGGAAAGTGTGTTTTGTTTCTGTTTTTATTTTAAGGTGACTTTTCATTTGGATGCATTTGAAAGCTCACAAAAAATCTGTTTTCATTTTATGATGAATTTTTTTAATGCTTTTGAAAGCTCATAAAGATAATCCAAAAGGAAAAGAGTGATTCAACATATATTGGAAATAAAAAAAAGAGGGGGGGATAGAAAAGAGGGAAAGAGAGCAAGAGGGGTATGATGGTGGAATTAGGAGCATTTGCTCCAGAGGCTGGTAGTTTCAGATGAGGAAACTGAGGCTGAGAAAAAAACAGAGAGCATCAGAACCATGACTCAGAATCTAGTCTGTCTGAGTTCAAGTGGACCATGCTCATGAATCTCATGCCTTTGGAGCTCATGTGTAACAGTTACCCAGAACTGGGATTCAGCTCTCTGGGGAATAAGGAAAACTTTGAAAAAGATACTTGCACCATTTGTCAATTACCCATCTAAACAACTCCTAAAAATCAGTGTGGATAAGAGAGGAGTTGGGCCAGAACTGGGGCTTCCCTGGTAGCTCAGCTGGTAAAGAATCTTTCTGAAATGCAGGAGACCCTGGTTCCATTCCTGGGTCGGAAAGATCCCGTGGAGATTGTGGGTGGGGAGGATCCCCCAGAAAAGGGATAGGCTACCTACTCCAAATTTCTTGGGCTTCTCTAATGGCTCAGATAGTAAAGAATCTGCCTCCAGCATGGGACACCTGGATTCAATCCCTGGGTTGAGAAGATCCCCTAGAGGAGGGTGTGGCAACCCACTCCAGTATTCTTGCCTGGAGAATCCCCATGGACAGAGGAAACTGGCAGGCTACAGTCCATTGGATCTCACAGATTCAGACACAACTGAGTGACTAAGCACAGCACAGCAGGTCAGAACCGACCATCAATGCACACAAAATAATTTAAAAATAAGACAAGTGTGTAGGGAAATGCTCCTGCCAGCCCTTCCAGCATCTCACATCTTCACAGTGAGAATGCACACATCTACTTAATGTAGGGGAGCCCCTGGTATTGGTTACATTGTTACAACAAAGGGGAAGTCAGCGCAGACAAAAACTATTAATGCATCCGGCAGACCCATTTACTTCTGCATTTCTGAGCTGTTCCTTGGCCCCTGCTAAGGTGCCCCTGAGACATCTCAAACAACACAATGAAAGGTGAAACTACACACAGCAGATTTGTTAAATCAGGCTAGTACATTCAGAAGGAAATATCACTCCCAACTAGCACTGCCATTAGCAAACAATATAATATTTATTAAGCACTCTACTGCCTGGAATACCCTCTTGTAACCAGTAAAGACTAGGAGTTAAAGGCCATAGGAAATGTGAATTTTCCTTTTATAAATGCAGACAGGGAGTTCTTTATAGTCTTGGATAAGCTGAAGCTGAGCATGCTCTCTTAGAGAGCGATCATTTTCCACATCACCTCAACACCCAGTCATCCAAATTCCAAGGGCTCTTGGGTGATGTCATTCTGCTCCTCATACACCTCAGGTCTTCCTCCAAATCTAAGTACCATCCTCTTTCAGGAAGTGAAAACAGAAGGAAGAAAGTGAAGGTGAGGTTCTTCGAAGATCTGAATGTAAAAGGTTCTATTCCCAGTACCTTGAGAGAGAGCGGTTAGCCCTGCCTGGAGTTTGGGAGGTGCCCAATAAATGCTTGTTGAGGTCATGAACAAATGACTGGATGAAACAATGGATGGAGAGAGTACCATCGAGAATGGAGCGGTGATGAATAGAAAGGCAAGATAACTGAAATAAAAATCAGGAGACCCAGTTCTAGCCACATCAATTCGATAAAATCAAGATATTTGCATTTAATTTCTTATTGAAGTCTAACTATAAAGCAAGCCCGATGTATGTAGCACAGACATGTAACAGATACGTGCAGCCACATACGGAGCACATTTCACTCCCCAGTAGCCTTAAACCAATGACTGGTAACAGATGATATAAAAATGCTCCAGCTCCTTTATCCTTCACATCCCTCAAGTGGAGTAAATCTGAAGTGACACATCTACTTATATATTAATATTTCTAGCCAACATCCACCTAGATGTCCAGAGTCTTCTCTTGAGCTTCCAATTATATGTCCACAATGCTATGGACACTTTCACTTGGATGTCTCCCAAGCAATTTAAGCTCAAACTCCAAAGTTAAACCTATTATCTTCTCCTCTCAATATTTTCTAATTACTGGATGCACCATTCACTCATGGCAAATAGATGGGGAAAAATGGAAACGGCGACAGACTTTATTTTCTTGGGCTCCAAAATTACTGCAGATGGTGACTGCAGCCATGAAATTAAAAGATGCCTGCTCCTTGGAAGAAAAGCTATGACCAACCTAGACAGCATATTAAAAAGTAGAGATGTTACTTTACCAACAAAGGTCCATCTAGTCAAAGGTAGGATTTTTCCAATAGTCGTGTATGGATGTGAGAGTTGGGCCATAAAGAAAGCTCAGCATAAGAATTGATGCTTTTGAACTGTGGTGTTGTTGGAGAAGACTTTTGAGAGTCCCTTGGACTGCAAGGAGATCAAACCAGTCAATCCCAAGGAAAATCAGTTCTGAATATTCATTGGAAGGATTGATACTGAAGCTTCAATATTTTGGCCACTTAATGTAAAGAGCTGACTCATTGGAAAAGACCCTGATGCTGGGAAAGATTGAGGGCAGAAGGAGAAGGGGACGACAGAGGATGAGATGGATGGCATCACCAACTCGATGGACATGAGTTTGAGCAAGCTCCAGGAGTTGTTGATGGACAGGGAAGCCTGATGTGCTGCAGTCCATGGGGTCACAAAGAGTCAGACACATCTGAGTGACTGAACTGAACTGAACCATTCACTCACTCATCCAAGTCAAAAATCAGGATTCATTGTTAATGTTTCCTTTTCACTCACCTGTGCTCATTCATTTCATACTTTAAATGCTCCAGATTTTACCTCTAACACCTTCTCTAAATCAGTCCCTTCTTCTCTATATTCACTACCAGAGACCTGAGTTTGTCTTCCTTGGATTACTGCTGCTGCTGCTAAGTCATGTCCGACTCTGTGCAACCCCATTGATGGCAGCCCACCAGGCTCCCCTGTCCCTGGGATTCTCCAGGCAAGAGTACTGGAGTGGGTTGCCATTGCCTTCTCCAATGCATGAAAGTGAAAAATGAAAGTGAAGTCACTCAGTCCTGTCCAACTCTTCACGACCCCATGAACTGAAGCCTACCAGGCTCCTCCGTCCATGGGATTTTCCAGGCAAGAGTACTGGAGTGGGGTGCCATTGCCTTCTGGATTACTTCAGCACATTCCAAAGTTCTTTACCTGCTTGCTGTGTTTCCCATTTCTACCACCCTCTGCCCTTCCTTTGCACTGTATCTCTAACTGCCTCAGTGGTTCCTCCCTCCACACAAGGTAAATTCCCTGCCCACTCTGCCATTTTTCAGGCTCTCTGTGCATTTGCTTACTAACCTCATCACTATCTTCTTGACAAGTTACACTCTAGTAAATACTAAATGGCTTGTTTCTCTATGCACTGGATTTTTTACTTAAATATTTTGTTTTCTTTGCTGGAACTTCCCCATCCTTCTTCACCTGAATATGTCTTTAGGATTCAGAGCATCCATTTTTCCCCTGGAGTTCCCAGATGGCTTGAAAGTGAAAGGCACTCAGTTGTGTCCGACTCTTTGCGACCCCATGGACTATACAGTCCATGGAATTCTCCAGGCCAGGATACTGGAGTGGGCAGCCTTTCCCTCCTCCAGGGGATCTTTCCAACTCAGGGATCAAACCCAGGTCTCCTTCATTGCAGGCAGATTCTTTACCAGCTGAGCCACCAGAGAAACCCAAGAATACTGGAGTGGGTAGCCTATCCCTTTTGCAGTGGATCTTCGCAACCCAGGAGTTGAACCGGGGTCTCCTGCATTGCAGGCAGATTCTTTACCAGTTGAGCTACCAGAGAAGCCCAGGTGGTTTAATCCTAGAGAATCTGCCTGCCAAGGCAGGAGACATAGGTTCAATCCTTGGGTTGGGAAGATGCCCTAGAGAGGGAAATGGCAACTCGCTCCAGTATTTTTGACTGAGAAATCCCATGCACAGAGAAGCCTGGAGGGCTATAGTCTATAGGGTTTCAAAAACGTTGGACACTGCTGCTGCTGCTGCTAAGTCGCTTCAGTCATATCCGACTCTGTGCGACCCCATAGACGGCAGCCCACCAGGCTCCCCCATCTCTGTGATTCTCCAGGCAAGAATACACTACTTAGCAGCTAAAACAAAACAAAGACCCTCTTAACCTGGTACCCAAGGCTTACTAGGTTGCCTCTGCTCTCAGCACTCATAACATTGTATTGAAATTATCTGTTTCCTCAATCTCATCATAAACCTTTCAAGGCTAGAGACCATGATGTGTTTATTTTAATATTCACAGCAATGATCCCTGCACCCAGCACATCATAAAGTGGAGTTTCAAGAAGCCATTTTGGTAGCAAGGTGGTGTGTTTAAGGGCAGGAAACTGTCTTGGAGATGGCATTTTATCTTACTTGCTTTCCATTTTATGACTGTGATCACAATGTGTAATTTTGTATTTCTCCTTTTAACTTCTGCCTCCCTGTGGCAAGTAAATTCCATGTCTACACAGACTATCCAGTGCCCAGCACAATGCCTGCAATGATCACCAGGGTGGGCATTGGGAGTAAAGAAAAAGGTATCTAAAATAACTGACATTTCTATCTTGGATGGCAGTGGGCCATAAGAGCATTCATGACCGCCTGCCATGTATTTTAAGATGCTCAAAAATAATAAAATGGATGGATTGATATCAAGAAAGTAAGAAGTGTATGAACAGAGACGTGAAATGGATGCTTGGGGCTGGTACACTGGGACGACCCAGAGGGATGGTACGGGGAGGGAGGAGGGTTCAGGATGGGGAACACGTGTATACCTGTGGCGGATTCATGTTGATGTATGGCAAAACCAATACAATATTGTAAAGTTAAAAAATAAAATAAATAAATAAAATGAAAAAGCAAGCGGAGCAAATTGTTCATGATAGAATTTATCTACCACACATATTTTGGTAATCTCTATACAATTCTTTGAACTCTTCAATATGTCCACAAATTTTCATAATAGATGCTGGAGATAAAAGAGCATTCATGACAAATATTTGACTGTGCCCAAATGGAAATGAATAACGATAAGGAAAGACACCAGGAATGATTTATTTTCTGCTTTAGTACTAGAATCATTGTCCACTCCTGCTTCACTCACTCTCAACCCCAGCTGCCACTTCACTAGGGATGGCCAATGAACCATGTGTTTCTACTCGCCAGTGGTGACACCACCTTTCCCTGCTTCAGATCCAAACGCTCAGTGAACCAAGTCAGTCTATTTCTAATCACGTCGGTAATCCAGAGTTTACTGTATGTGCAAAGCAGGGCAAAACGCTTGTGCCTGTTGAATCTTCTTGTTGTTCTTGAGACAGGAAGTTGAACTTCCCCACGTGCAAATGAAACTAGAAACCTCTTTCCCCATCCCTAAAATGACTGGTTTAAAAAAAAAAAAAAAAAAAAAAGGCTTTCAAATGGAAGACCTCTTTTTCAAATACACAAAATTCTTTTCTTCTTTCTTATACTTAGCAAGAGCATCCAACTTTTTCCCAAAAAAAACACTGAAAAGCTACCTGGGAAAACTTCACGATGGCTCATTAGGAGAAAAATCACATCAATTGTCAAAAGAAGTTGTTATGTTTTGTTTTCCAATCTTCTCGATAGTTTGGATTTTTAAGAGTTTTCTTCCAAAAGCACAGCCTAAGTCAATGTACCTATTCTCCAGGCTCCGAAACATGGGGGCTTCTCTTAACTTTGCAAAGAGAAGGCAGTTGTTTGCCTGGCCCAAGGTGTACACTGACTCTTTCATGCAAATACATCTTTCTACTCCTGTGGCCAAGTACCTTTCTGTTATTGCCGCATGTTTGTTCAAGTGGTGAGGAAATATTAAATATCACACGTTCACAGCAGAGACCGGACAGTAATTGTCAACAGATGGCAGCAGTAGGGGAATGAGAGAGCAAGAGTCCTCTCAGCAGGAGGACTTGTGCTGATCCCCAGGCAACTCATTGGTCACAGACCTGGGTGGAAACAATAAAGGCAACTACCAACCCCTCTCTCCACTTTCTACATTATCTTAACCTTTCCTAGGCATCCATCCTAAGTGACTATCCAAGGCCCCCTCAGAAGAGGCAGAAGATTTAACTGTGTGCTGGGATCACTTAAAAATCCTCCGGAGAAGGGAAGCACCATCAGGAGGATTTTTAGCGTTTCAGAAAATGCACAGAACACGACTTGCGAACAGATACAAGTCAGTTCCACAAGGCCCTGTTGAAAGGCTGCTGTTTTCCACATGCGCCTAGACAAGCAATTAGGAACTTAGAGATAAAAAGATATAAACCTGGTCCTTGAGAAATTAATATGTGATGAGTACATATTACTTATAGTACAATATGCTACTTATATTACAATATGCTAATTGCATCTATTTCAATATATGAACGAGATGTAGTGTCACTATGCATGTTAATCACTCAGTCATGTCCAACTCTTTGCGACTCCATGGACTATATAGCTCGCCAAGCTCCTCTGTCCATGGGATTTTCCAGGCAAGAATACTGGAGTGGGTTGCCATTTCCTTCTCCAGGGAACCCTTCCAAACCAGGGATTGAACCCAGGTCTACCGCATTGCAGGTAGATTCTTTACTTTCTGAGCCACCTGTAGTTTCATTAAGTAAAAATAGTTTTTACCTTATTTAGCTGTATGAAATTCCATCAGTTAATTTGAACATTTATTTGTATGAAGTTTGTATTTTTAGGTCTTTAATACAGTATTTCTGCCGTTCATTTGTAACTCCTTGCATTACTGATGAAACTGTAAAACTCACTAAATTGCTGTGTAATAACCATTCTATTATTGCCTTTATAGATGTATATTAAGGTAAATAAAACTGACTAGGTGTTTCTAGGGTAAGGCTGGGTCCTTATGAGGGGAAAAAAAATGCAATTAACTCTGTCTAGAATAGAGACTGTAAGGGGTATTGGATCTATGTCAAGAAAGGTTTCAAGGAGAGGTGACATCCAGGCTTATAAATAAGGATACATTTATTCTACAAATGTGACAGGTGATGGGCATTCAGCACTGAAAAAGACAGACAGCATCTCTGACCTAATGCAACTTCTATCTACAGGAAATGAGGAGACTACAATAGGAATTTTCACAGCCAACTAGAAGGAAGGTCATTCCTAAAGAGGGCAGAGGGATTACTAATGCAAAGACCCTGTCATGAAAGAGTCAGGCACAAGGAAGATGGGAGAGGTGCTTGTTAAGTAAACCTAGCTGCCCTTCCTTTACTTGTGCATTGATTAACCCAATCTTTATACCAAGGCACTGGCTCTGGAAGTAGTGTTGAACAACCCTGGTGAAATCTCAGCCTTTAAGGAGTTTACTGACCATAAGAACAGTGGATGTTGAGGACCAGGACACATTCCATAGGAACCAAGGCCCCTTCAAGAAGTTAGTTGATTCAATCATGAAAAGACCAATTCTGATATTTCTCTTTTAGGGAACCGCCACCTAGACAAATAGATGAAGGAGAGTGACAGAGATGACGAATTGTACAGAAATCCCCCATGGCTTAAAATCACTGCCAGGGAAGAGTGAAACAAGGAGACACTTCCCACATGATCGTCCCATCCAGATCTGCATGTAAAATATTTAAACCAACAGAAAATATAGAAAATAATGATACCTTTGTACACATAACCCAGATTGAACACAGCTTAAACTATGCCTCATTTGCTATCATAAAGAAAGAAAATATTACAGAGTTGAAAGCCATGTTTGTACTCCTTTTTTTAATCCTATTATACCCTATCTGATTCCAGATACAATCACCATCCTGATGTTGATCTTGGTTCGGCCTGTCCAAGTTTAACAAATTTTACACATATAGGAAATAAATTTATTTGTTTTAAGATAGCCTTGTGTCACATAATTTGTAAAATTTAAAATATTATTATAATATATATTTCATTCTATAATACAAGTGGACTTTTAAATTTAAAATTCAACTTTCAGGATTTTTCCGTGCTATTCAAGACAATGTCACCTATATTTTTTATGTTTTCTTTTGTCATTTGTACTAGGGTCCTCAAGAGAAACTGAATGAATAAAATAGGTATCAGTTCAGTTCAGTTCAATTCAGTTGCTCAGTCATGTCTGATTCTTTCTGACCCCATGAATCGCAGCATGCCAGGCCTCCCTGTCCATCACCAACTCCCGGAGTTCACTCAGACGCACATCCATCAAGTTGGTGATGCCATCCAGCCATCTCATCCTCTGTCATCCCCTTCTCCTCCTGCCCCCAATCCCTCCCAGCATCAGAGTCTTTTCCAATGAGTCAATTCTTCACATGAGGTGGCCAAAGTACTGGAGTTTCAGCTTCAGCATCATTCCCTCCAAAGAAATCCCAGGGCTGATCTTCAGAAAGGACTGGTTGGATCTCCTTGCAGTCCAAGGGACTCTCAAGAGTCTTCCAACACCACAGTTCAAAAGCATCAATTCTTCGGCTCTCAGCCTTCTTCACAGTCCAACTCTCACATCCATACGTGACCACTGGAAAAACCATAGCCTTGACTAGATGGACCTTTGTTGGCAAAGTAATGTCTCTGCTTTTGAATATGTTATCTAGGTTGGTCATAAAATAGTTATATGAAGAGATTTATTCTTATAGAGATATAAGAATAAAGAAATAGAATCATGTGGTGTTTTATTTTATGCATCAGTTTGTCTGGGCTAAGGGATGCCCAGTTCACTGATAAGGCATTATTTCTCAGTGTCTGTGAGGATGTTTCCTGAAGCAAATTAGCATTTGAGTTGGCAAACTGAATAAAGCAGATGGTCCTCCCCAACGTGGGTGGGCATCATCCAATCCATTGAGAGTCTGAATACAACAAAACAGTGAAGGAAGTACAAACACAATCTTCCTTCTTGAACTGAGACATCCATCACCTCCTGTTCTCAGGTAATCATGTTCCTGGCTCTTGGGTGCTCGGACTCAGATTGAGACTTTCACCATCAGTCCCTCAATTTTCAGGCCTCAGACTGGGTCTGAATTACACCACCACCCTTCCTGGGTCTCCAGCTGATGTCAGATCATGGGACTTCTTGGTTTCCATAATCATGTGAGCTGATCTCTATAAGAATAAATCTCTTCACATACCTATTTTATGACCAACCTAGATAGCATATTCAAAAGCAAAGATAGTACTTTGCCAACAAAGGTCCGTCTAGTCAAGGCTATGGTTTTTCCAGTGGTCATGTATGGATGTGAGAGTTGGACTGTGAAGAAAGCTAAGAGCTGAAGAATTGATGTTTTTGAACTGTGGTGTTGGAGAAGACTCTTGAGAGTTCCTTGGACTGCAAGGAGATCCAACCAGTCCATCCTAAAGGAGATCAGTCCTGGGTGTTCTTTGGAAGGAATGATGCTAAAGCTGAAATTCCAGTACTTTGGCCACCTCATGCGAAGAGTTGACTCATTGGAAAAGACTCTGATGCTGGGAGGGATTGGGGGCAGGAGAAGAAGGGGACGACAGAGGATGAGATGGCTGGATGGCATCACCGACACAATGGATGTGAGTTTGAGTGAACTCAGGGGGTTGGTGATGGACAGGGAGGCCTGGAGTGCTGCACTTCATTGGGGTCACTGGATTTCCATCCAATCATCTCATCCTCTTTCACCCCTTTCTCCTCTTGCCCTCAATCTTTTTCAGCATCAGAGTCTTTTCCAATGAGTCAGTTCTTCACATCAAGTGGCCAAAATATTGGAGCTTCAGCATCAGTCCTTCCAATGAATATTCAGGGTTGATTTCCTTTAGGATTGACTGATTTGATCTTGCTGTCCAGGGGACTCTCAAGAGTCTTCTCCAGCACCACAGTTCAAAAGCATCAATTCTTTGGTGCTCGTCCTTCTTTATGGTCCAGCTCATATATCGATAGGGACTTTCGTCAGCAAACCAATGTCTCTGCCTTTTAATATGCTGTCTAGGTTTGTCAAAGCTTTTCTTCCAAGGAGGAAGTGTCTCTTAATTTGATGGCTGCAGTCCCCATCTGCAATGATTTTGGAGCCCAGAAATAAAATCTGTCACTGTTTCCATTTATTTCCTCATCTATTTGCTATGAAGTGATGGAACCAGATGCCATAATCTTAGTAATGTGAATGTTGAGTTTTAAGCCAGCTTTTTCATTCTCCTCTTTGACCTTCATCAAGAGGCTCTTTGGGGTTTCCCTTGTAGCTCAGATTGTAAAGCACCTTTCTGCAATGCAGGAGACCCAGGTTCAATCCCTGGGTTGGGAAGATCCCCTGGAGAAGGAATGGCACCCCACTCCAGTATTCTTGCCTGGAGAATTTCATGGACAGAGGAGCCTGGCGGGCTACAGTCCATGGGGTCACAGAGAGTTGAACACAACTGAGCAAACAACACAGAAGAGGCTCTTTAGTTCCTGCTCACTTTCTACCATTAAAGTGGTATCATCTACCTATCTGAGGTTGTTGACATCCTTTATTGGTTCTCCTAGTAAAAACTGTGGATAGTAAAATTCGTGGAAGGTAAACTCTCTTAACCTTTATTTGCAATGTTTTTTAAGCCTCCCTCTTAAATGACAGTTTGTGTGGATGCATGCTAAGTCACTTCCGTTGTGTCTGACTCTGTGTGACCCTATGAACTGTAGTCCACTAACCTCCTCTGTCCATGGGATTCTCTAGGTAAGAATACTGCAGTGGGTTCCCATGCCCTTTTCCAGGTGATCTTCCCTACGCAGGGATGGAACCAGCACCTTTTACAACTGCTGCATAGACAGGTGGGTTATTTTTTTTTTTTTTCACTAGCTTCACCTAGGAAGCCACAAATGACAGCTTACTTGAGTCTAAAATTATAAAATGACAGTTGTTTTCTCTCCTCCACCTAAAGATATTGTTCCATAGCCTCTAGCCTCTATTCTGATGAGGAGAAATCACTGCTAAAGTATTTGTTGTTAATTTACCTGTTCTCTGTTAGATTTAAGATTGGTCACTTCATAATATTTTTATTAACAAATGGTTGGTTTACCATACTATGGTAGCTCAGGTATATAACATAGTGATTCAATATTTTCACAGATTCTTTTCCATTTAGATTCATTTTTATTTATCCTGCTCCGTTCAGTCTGCCCTCTGATCCTCTCTCTCAGTGCCTACCATCTTAGTTGGGTTTCTCTTACATTGGACATGAGGTCTCTCTTCACGGCTGCTCCAGCAAAGCGCAGCCTCTGCTCCTTACCCCAGATGCAGGGTAGCTCCTCTCGGCCACTGCCCCTGCCCTCGGATGTGAGGTAGCTCTTCTCATCCGCTGCCCCTGCCTTCAGGCGCAGGGTAGCTCCTCTTGGCCACGCTCTTGCGCCATCGTAGCCACCGTGCTCCTGTGCCATCACACACAGACCACAGCCTTGTCTAACTCAATGAAATTAAGCCATGCCCGTGGGGCCACCCAAGATGGCTGGGTCATGGTGGAGAGGTCTGACAAAATGTGGTCCACTGGAGAAGGGAATGGCAAACCACTTCAATATTCTTGCCTTGAGAATCCCATGAACAGTATGAAAAGGCAAAAAAATAAGACACTGAAAGATCAACTCCCCAGGTCAGTAGGTGCCCAATATGCTACTGGAAATCAGTGGAGAAATAACTCCAGAAAGAATGAAGGGATGGAGCCAAAGGAAAAACAACACCCAGTTGTGAATGGGACTGGTGTTGAAAGCAGGGTTAAATGATGTAAAGAGCAATATTGCATAGGAATCAGGAATGTTAGGTCCGTGAATCAAGGAAAATTGGAAGTGGTCAAACAGCAGATGACAAGAGTGAACATTGACATTCTAGGAATCAGTGAACTAAGATGGACTGGAATGGGTGAATTTAACTCAGATAACCATCATATCTACTACTGTGGGCAGGAATCCTTTACAAGAAACGGTGTAGCCATCATAGTCAAAAAACAGAGTCCAAAATGCAGTACTTGGATGCAATCTCAAAAATGACAGAATGATCTCTGTTCATTTCCCAGGCAAACCATTCAATATCATGGTAATCCAAGTTTATGCCCAGACCAGTAACTCTGAAGACGCTGAAGTTGAACAGTTCTATGAAGACCTACAAGACCTTCTTAGAACTAATACCCAAAAAAGATGTCCTTTTCATTATAGGGGACTGGAATGCAAAAGTCGGAGAAGGCAATGGCACCCCACTCCAGTACTCTTGCCTGGAAAATCCCATGGATAGGGGAGCCTGGTGGGCTACAGTCCATGGGGTCGCTAAGAGTCGGACACGACTGAGTGACTTCACTTTCACTTTTCACTTTCGTGCATTGGAGAAGGAAATGGCAACCCACTCCACTGTTCTTGCTTGGAGAATCCCAGGGACAGGGGAGCCTGGTGGGCTGCCATCTCTGGGGTCACACAGAGTCGGACATGACTGAAGTGACTTAGCAGCAGCAGGAATGCAAAAGTAGGAAGTCAAGAAACACCTGGAGTAACAGGCAAATTTGGCCTTCATTCAGCAGGGCAAAGGCTAATAGAGTTCTGCCAAGAGAACGCACTGGTCATACCAAACACCCTCTTCCAACAACACAAGAGAAGACTCTACACATGGACATCACCAGATGGTTGACACCAAAATCAGATTGATTATATTCTTTGCAGCCAAAGATTGAGAAGCTCTATACAGTCAGCAAAAACAAGACCGGGAGCTGACTGTGGCTCGGATCATGAACTCCTTACTGCCAAAATCAGACTGAAATTGAAGAAAGTGGAGAAAACTACTAGATCATTCAGGTAGGACCTAAATCAAATCCCTTATGACTACTCAGTGGAAGTGAGAAATAGATTTAAGGGACTACATCTGATAGACAGAGTGCCTGATGAACTATGGATGGAGGTTCGTGACATTGTACAGGAGACAGGGGTCAAGACCATCCCCATGGAAAAGAAATGCAAAAAAGCAAAATGGCTTTCTGGGGAGGCCTTACAAATAGCTGTGAAAAGAAGGGAAATGAAAAGCAAAGGATAAAAGGAAAGATATACCCATTTGAATACAGAGTTCCAAAGAATAGGAAGGAGAGATAAGAAAGCCTTCCTCAGCAATAAATGCAAAGAAATAGAGGAAAACGATAGAATGGGAAAGACTGGAGATCTCTTCAAGAAAATTAGAGATACCAAGGAAATATTTCATGCAAAGATGGGCTCAATAAAGGACAGAAATTGTAGGGACCTAACAGAAGCAGAAGATATTAAGAAGAGGTGGCAAGAATACACAGAAGAACTGTACAGAAAAGAGCGTCACGACCAAGATAATCACAGTGGTATACCAAGATAATCACGATGGTATGATCACTCACCTAGAGCCAGACATCTTGGAATGTGAAGTCAAGTGGGCCTTAGAAAGCATCACTACAAACAAAGCTGGTGGAGGTGATGGAATTCCAGTTAAGCTATTTCAAATCCTGAAAGATGATACTGTGAAAGTGCTGCACTCAATATGCCAGCAAATTTGGAAAACTCAGCAGTGGCCACAGGACTGGAAAAGGTCAGTTTTCATTCCAATCCCTAAGAAAGGCAATGCCAAAGAATGCTCAAACTACCACACAATTGCACTCATCACACATGCTAGTAAAGTAATGCTCAAAATTCTCCAAGCCAGGCTTCAGCAATACGTGAACCCTGAACTTCCAGATGTTCAAGCTGGTTTTAGAAAAGGCAGAGGAACCAGAGATCAAATTGCCAACATCCGCTGGATCATCGAAAAAGCAAGAAAGTTCCAGAAAAACATCTATTTCTGCTTTATTGACTATGCCAAAGCCTTTGACTGTGTGGATCACAATAGACTGTGGAAAATTCTGAAAGAGATGGGAATACCAGACCACCTGACCTGCCTCTTGAGAAACCTATATGCAGGTCAGGAAGAAACAGTTAGAACTGGACATGGAACAACAGACTGGTTCCAAATAGGAAAAGAAGTATGTCAAGGCTGTATATTGTCACCCTGCACATTTAACTTAGATGTAGAATACATCATGAGAAATGCTGGGCTGGAAGTAGCACAAGCTGGAATCAAGATTGCCAGGAGAAATATCAATAACCTCAGATATGCAGATGACACCACCCTTATGGCAGAAAGTGAAGAGGAACTAAAAAGCCTCTTGATGAAGGTGAAAGTGGAGAGTGAAAAAGTTGGCTTAAAGCTTAATATTCAGAAAATGAAGATCATGGCATCTGGTCCCATCGCTTCAGGAAATAGATGGGGCAACACTGGAAACAGTGTCAGACTTTATTTTTCTGGGCTCCAAAATCACTGCAGATGGTGATTGCAGCCATAAAATTAAAAGACACTTACTTCTTGGAAGGAAAGTTATGACCAACCTAGACAGAATATTAAAAAGCAGAGACATTGCCAAAAAAGGTACATCTAGTCAAGGCTATGGTTTTTCCTGTGGTCATGTATGGATGTGAGAGTTGGACTATAAAGAAAGCTGAGCGCCAAAGAATTGATGCTTTTGAACTGTGGTGTTGGAGAAGACTCTTGAGAGTTCCTTGGACTGCAAGGAGATCCAACCAGTCCATCCTAAAGGAGATCATTCCTGGGTGTTCATTGGAAGGACTGATGTTGAAGCTAAAACTCCAGTACTTTGGCCACCTGATATGAAGAGCTGACTCATTGGAAAAGACTCTGATGCTGGGAAAGATTGAGGGCAGGAAGAGAAGGGGAAGACAGAGGATGAGATGATTGGGTGGCATCACTGACTTGATGGACATGGGTTTGGGTGGACTCCGGGAGTTGGTGATTGACAGGGAGGCCTGGCATGCTGCAGTTCATGGGGTCGCAGAGTCGGACACAACTGAGCAACTGAACTGAACTGAACTGTTCAGTTCTCCCATCTTTTCCTCATCTCTTAGAAATTCACAGCCGTTAGATCTTCAAAAATCTCTTCTCTACCATTTCTATAATTTTTATTTCTTTATATCTTCTTCTATATTTAGAAATGTACTTAGTACTAATAATACTAATCTTCCAATTTATTCATTGTTTTTCAGCCTTGTCCAGTCTGGAGTTTATTCCTCCTACTGAGTGTTTTATTTCAATGATAGTATTCTTAATTTTCAGTTTATTTTTTGAAATGTTTAAACATACACATGGTCATGGTCCTGTAATAGACTGGTTTTGTTATATATATATCTATATATATATAGATATATATATATTCCTTTATGTATTCCTGATCATCCCTCACATATTTTTTGTAGGTCTTTTTCAGACTGTTTTATTAATTCTATTTTATGTGCCATGACACATCAAATCATGAATTTTATTGACCACCTTTTAATGTTTTCATGTGGTTTATACTTTTGGTTTGTGGACACATTTTGAATGGAAGTTTTTTTTTTCTCTCTCTCTCTCTGAGGTGGAGGTGAATATGCTTGTCTTTATGTACTCTTCCATGTCTGTCCTTTTCTGCCCTCACCTAGCCCCTGGAACTCCTGGCCAGAACTAGCTTGTATTAAGATCAAGGAGTTCTCACCCTCAGAGGTGCTCATAGATGTGAACACTGAACCAAGAGATTCTCCTGTCCTGTAACTGAAAGGTACACAGCTTCACATAAACTAAAAAGCAGCAACTTTTCACACCAGCGGGGAGATCCACATTCCAGGACTTCTTAGAAACAGTGATCCTAGCACTATTAGGGCAGTTTAGTCCTAATTAAACCATAGAGTCCAAACTTCATGCCCCCCCACCTCCTTGGGAATCTAGAGTCTATGAGGTTTCCACCACAAAGGTCAATCCCATATGTCGTTTCATTTTCTGACTCACAGAGAAGTGTATCCTGTTTTTGAACTACTGTGGAGGGTTTTTTTACCCTTTAATTATGTTTTACCTATCATTTCTGTATCTGGGAAGCAGTAGAATTGAGTGGCCTCAAAGCATAAACTTCGAGTCTCTTTCTGACTTGTTACCCATCATTCAAAAATCAGATGTTGGCTCAGTTTCACCTCCCTGTCGTGGTCCGCAGCTATTCCTCTGCTTGAAATACACAGATATGCTTCTGTCATACTAGTTCTCGAAGGTTCCACTTATGCCTCTTCTTTTTCAACATTTTTTCCATGATAAAATCTACCATTTCTCCCAACCCCATTTTTTGCTCCTCACCTCATAGACTGTGTACTTCTTGAGAGTAGAAGTTGAGTTGACTTCATCTTACATCTTTTTTTGAAATTTCATTATGAGTGCTTGGTCAATATTTATTGAATGAACAATTAATGAATGCATAATTTGTTTGAGGTTTAGAAGACCCAAATACACAAGGTCTTATTTTGACTTCCCTAAAATCTACCAGCCAGCCTAAAAATAAAAAGTGAAACTAAAACAATCTTTCTCTTCAAGACACTCCAAACTCCTAAACCTATACTCAGATGTCCCAAAAATATGTAGAAATTTTGCAGTCTTCCAGTTCTATGAAACCCGAAGCAGTTTGTTCTCTTTGCCATTCTGAAAGATAAATAGGATTTGTGGAGAAATTATGCAAACTTTCCCTGGAAAATAAAAAGATTTCTAAAAAACCCACAGGCAAACTTCTGAAAAGCCAAAATCAACTAGCTTCATTTTACATGCTGAAGTTTCTACACCTCACTATAAAATAATGTGCATGATTAAAATCTCCCTAAAATTTAAGAAAATCAAAGTAGCACACTTCACCAAAGAATCTTAATATATCCATATATGTGTGTATAGACATTTACTTATATATGTGTATATGTCTACATGCATGTGAACAAGACTAGCGTCTTTGCAACTGAATTAATAAATGGATAAATGAGAGAATTCAGGCAGTAGTTATTTTTTAGATAACTGACACTTATACTCGAAAACAATTTATAGTTCTCCCCAACACAACTTGTTCCCAAAACTCCATGAATTTGTAATACTCTCCATGGAATGGCCTTCCCTATCTTCATTAACTGGATGCGTCTCAGCTTAAATCCCACCTCCTCTGGGCAGCCTCTGACTCCTGATCTAGCCTTCTTGCCCTTTTCACACCTCTATCAGGACAGTATGAGGATTATATCTTCCTATGTCTTTCCTCCATCAAACTGTGGCTCATCTAAACATGAAGTCAAGTGTTTTCATCTCTGAATCTCAGTGTAGCCCTGTGTTTGACGCATGATAGGTATGCATTACATTTCAGATGAGTGAATGCAAGAATAAAACCCATGAGTAGAATTACTCTGAAATCTACTTCCATCAAAGAATGAAACAAATAACAGCTTCTGCTTTATCAAAAGAGATCTCTGCTACACATAGTCTAAAAGGGCTTCTGCAAAAGGATTGCTAACTTTCAGTATGAACAGTGATCCTTCTAAAATTTAAAAAAAGTCACCCCTCCCCTTAAAAAAATCTCAGCCATTTTACACCAGCAAATAAACACTCAAATGATATGTTTTTCTATTAAAAACTCATGGGCCTTAAATTTCTTTTTAATCACAGGCTTTAGTATTATTACACGTGTTCCATTAACAGGCATATCCAATGAATTCCCTTTCATAAACACTAGCAAGTTCAGTGCAAACCAGCCAGGTGATTAATTTATAATTCCTGACACATTAGGGAGGTGGGTTGGAGGTAAGAAGTAGCCAGAAGCCCTAGGATGGATGGCCTTTTATGCCAACACCATGGACACACACAGAGACGGGCCGTGCAAACAACTGAGCACACGCACACACACGCACATGCATGTACACGCCACCCATGAACACTCACTGTGCTGAGCTGGCCCTGGATCCAAATGGGACAAACCAGTGCCTGAAGGCAAATAGCTGAGCCTAAACTGTTGCAGGTTCCTTTTCACATAAAAATAATAATATGAATAAAAATCATTGGAGTTTGGCCAGAGGCTAATGCAGCACAATTTCTAAATTCAGCATCCTCCTTCCCACCACCCCCCCAACCCTCCCCACTTGCTCCAACACCTCCTTCTTGCCTTTCTAGGCAGATTAAGAAGTCTAGCTTGAATAAGAAGTCGTTCAGTATCTGCTTCAGTCCCTGATGCCCAATGCATTATGCTCTCTCCCTAAACCTCAAGGACAGAGATTCACTGTGTAAGAAGGAAAAGAGACTTCAGATTTGAAATCAGTAGCCACTAACTTGCTGTGTGGTTTTAGGAGAGTCAGTTCCCCTCTCTGAACTACTATGACTACTACTAAGTCGCTTCAGTCGTGTTCGACTCTGTGCGACCCCAAAAATGGCAGCCCACCAGGCTCCGCCGTCCCTGCGATTCTCCAGGCAAGAACACTGGAGTGGGTTGCCGTTTCCTTCTCCAATGCATGAAAGGGAAAAGGGAAAGTAAAGTCGCTCAGTCATGTCCAACTCCTAGCGACCCCATGGACTGCAGCCCACCAGGCTCCTCTGTCCATGGGATTTGCCAGGCAAGAGTACTGGAGTGGGTTGCCATTGCCTTCTCCAGCCCCTCTATGAAGGACATACATAAATTTCCACATGAGTAAATGAGAAGGTTGGCTATGGAGATTCCTTTCCTTTCTAAGTTTTTTATTTTATGTAGAAATTTAGAGTATGGATGCTGGAGCCAGCCTGATGGGGTTCAAATCCCAGTCTTTTATTTGATTTTAAATAATGATGATGAAGATGATAAAGATAGACATGGATAAATAGATACTGCCTCATAGAGCTAGAGTGAGTTGAACGACATATTTATATTAAGTATTTAAAAGAAAGGCCTGGCCCACTGTAAGCCCCATATAAAGGTTAGTTGCTATTACACTATAAACATTAAAAAATGATTTCTGAAAGTCATACTGTTAAGTCTGTCTTGTATTTATGTTTCAGAAGAAGGGCATGATAAACCAAAGCAAAAAGATTAACATATACTTCTGGAGCAACGACAGGACAGTTGTTCCACCTAATCCTTAAAACCCATGAGTCTTAGACCTCGCAAATCAATTAGGCATGCTGAGCATTCTGCTGGTGTTTCTGGGAGGGTAAGGACGAGAACAGGAGAGCAGCCTTCAGGAATTAAGGGCACTGGTAAAGCGGAGGACTCACACGGAGCCCTGGCCACGTGGCTTCTGGCAGCGTCTGCGCCTCTTCATCTCTCAATTTCATGGTCCCTCCCAAAAATCACCCATAAAAAGCCCAGAAAATAAATGAATATGGAAACTGAATGGCTTGGTGGTCAGTCTGGATCAAGTCGCACCATGGCATCCTGGGATGATGGAAGCATGAAGCTCCAAGACCTTCCCTGGAGCACGGAAAGGGGATGGAAATGATATTTCAACCTCCTGAGTTATCGATACAGAAACCTTCACAGAATCTAAGTCCAGGACAGAAAAACAAACAGTTCAAAATATTCAATCTTCCAGTATCCTGGTTCCTAAGGAGATTTCCTCCTAAATGAGTCACTGGAAACTGCTCTTTTAAAAGCAGGTATTTATTTTTCTTTTATAAAAGTCTGAATATATTGCTTAGTAATAATAACAAGGGAAAAAATAACAGTGATGTAAACCAAGGCTAGAGGATTGGACAGCAGGATAATTATCCTTGATCTCTGTTCTCAGCTGGAGCCCAATGACAGACCTCTCTCTTTCCTTATCCCCTTCTCTAAAAGAGCACTCCTCTGGGAGTCCCCAGAGTGAGACTGTCATCTCCAGAACATCCAGTGAAGAGTTGCATGTCCCTGAGAAATGTCTTAGCCTCTCTGGGCCTAGTATGCAACCAACAAGAACATTAGGTCCGTCTCAGCCCTTGTGGTCAATGGTTTTAGGCTGCTATTCACTAGTTGGCACCCTCCATTGGTCAAAGATGCCTTCTGTGAGATGCTTAACACCCTGCACATGCAGGCTTGCATGTGCCTTCATCAGAAGTGGAATGGTCCATCAGGTGTCTCATGAAGAAGAGCTGCAGCTCAGTCACAGTGGAAGAAGAAGGATGCTACCCGGGCACAAGAGGTGTGTGTTACACAAGCTCTTATGAGACTACAGCTCCCCCAGGGTACTGCACCACACAGCACACCCTAACATAAATGATGGGTTCTAGTGAATAATAGCATATCAGTATTGGCTCATCAATTGTAACACATGTGTCACACCAATATAAGACATTAAAAATAGAGGAAACTGGGGGACTTCGCTGGAGGTACAGTGGTTAAGAGTCTGCCTTCCAATGTTGGGGACATGGGTTTGATCCCTGGTTGGTGAACTAAACCCGCAGGCTACAACTAGAGAGAAGCCTGTGCACTACAATGAGAGATCTTGTATGCCATAACTAAGACCCAATGCAGCCAAATAAATAAATAAACGTTTTTTTTTAAATATAGAGAGAAGAAAGTGTATACAAGGGAAGAAGGGACGGATTGGAACTCTCTGTACTTTATGGCCCAGGTTTCCACCCCCCCTCCACTGGGGATATTGTTCATTTTTAGCCACTGCAAGAAGGTGAGCATGAGGGGCACTGCTACAGGCCCCCAACCAGGGGGGTGAAGAGGTGTAAGGGGAACTTCCCAAGGATTGTTCTTAGTCACTCAGTTGTGTGCGACTCTTTGAGACGCCATGGACTGTGGCCCACCAGGCTCCTCTGTCCATGGGCACTCTCCAAGCAAGAATACTGGAGCGGGTTGCCATGCCCTCCTCCAGGGAATCTTCCCAACCCAGGGATCAAACCCAGGTCTCCCGCATTGCAGACGGATTCTTTATCGTCTAAGTCACCAGGGAAGCCCTCCAGGGATTTGGCAAGTGGAAATAGTGGAGGGAAGGTGGCAAGAGGTTACGAGGGGTATGCTCAGGGCTCTGTCTCTGGCAGCTGCTGTGTTGGCTGGGGAGTTGTGGGTAGGGGTCGGTGTGGTGGTTGACATGGATAAAAGGTCTGCTGGTGGTAAAGGCTTTGAAAATAAGAGAAACGGGGGAAATGCTACTGAACACATGGAGACTGAAACCTCCGAGTCCAAGGTTGGTGGGAATCCACATCCAGGGAGAGAACCCCAAAAGGCCAAGGGAGGGGCATGGGGCCTTGGGGAAGGGGAGAGGAGCCGAGGGACGGCCTCCCAGCAGTCGTATACCAGCACTCCTGCCCAGCAAGCTCGTGGCTGCCCAGTCTCTTAGACTGCAGCTCAGCAGGCCTGGGGGGTCGGGGTGGGTATTGGTTGCAAGCAAGGTACTGGTGATGTGTCCTCTTCCTGGTTGCAGACTGCTCACTTCTTCCTCTCTGTATCACACAGCAGAGAAAGGGCAAACTAGACCTCTGGCTCCTTTCTATTAAGGACAGTAATCCCATTCATGACAGTCCCACCCTGAGAACCTTATTACCTCCCAAAGGCTCCACTTCCTATAATAGCATCAAATTGGGAGTAAGATTTCAACATATGAATGTTTTGGGGCACACAAACATTGAGCCCATTCTTGCCCACAGAGCTTATTTTTTTTATGACACTCATAGTTATCTGATACAGTATTATTATACTTAGGTTTATGTTTATTAATGATCAGTGAGATCTTCACCTCATTCCTGACACAGGCACCCACTTTGAGGATAGAGGTGTTTGTAACTTTTGTTCATGGGTATAATCCCCAGTCATGCCTCTTATGGGACAGACACATGATAAGTACTTTTGGAATCAATGATAAGTGAATAAGTAGTGTGAGTAGCCTCTTCAGCAAGCTAATTGGATAGCAGGGAACCCAGTGAATATGGGAAATGACCCTTATGAAGGAAATGGATGGGGAAGGTTTAAATTGGTGACTGCTTTTCTGCAAAAGCTAATCAAGTTCCTCACCCCACTCTCCATACACATGAAATCAGAAAGAAATTGATCTAAATTAACTAAAGCCAACTGAGCAGCCCAAGTCAAGGGCAAGAGGTACAAATTATCAAAAGATACCAACCTGAGCAAATTTTAGCCACAGCCCCAGTTGAAGATCTGACAGCAACCTTGAGATTGTGGTTCCAAGAGGAGTGACTGCTACCCGCCCTGGATTCCCTGGAAGCAGTGGGCCTTGGGAAAGGACCTCGAGACAATCTCACAGTCATGCTGATGAAGAGAGGAAGCTAGGGTAAGATGTGACGAGTGTAGGGCTACTATGCTAATCGCAGTGCTCGCAGTGCTGAATGTGGATTCACACATGTAATCGTCACAGCATCCCTGGGAGACAGAAGGACTGTCATCCTCATTGTAGCAGAGACAGTGTCAGATGTTCATTTCACATCTGCATGTCCCCACCACCCAGCAAAGCCACTTGTCTCAACACCATTCTCCTTGATTTAAAAAAAAAGTGACCCTCAGCCTGGATTCTGGCTAATGGAATGTAGGCCAAAGGGATGCCCCACTTGGGTGGGCCTCCCCTTCAATTTTCCACACTCTCCTTCCTCAGATAGTAACATGAGAAAGATAGACAGTGTGAGTGTGTCAAGCCACTAAGAGTTCCTGTTACAGCATGTGTGTGCAAGCTCAGTTGCTAGGTCATGCTTGACTCTTTGGAAACCCATTTACTGTAGCCTGCCAGTCTTCTCCATCCATGGGATTTCCCAGGCAAGAATACTAGAGTGAGTTGCCATTTCCTCCTCCAGGGCATTTTCCTGATCCAGGGATCAAACCCAAGTCCCCTGCATTGGCAGGCAGATTCTTTACCACAGCCCCACCTGGGGAATTCTCCTGTGACAGGAACTGGCATTAATTATCCTGGCTAATGTGACCATGTTACAGATAAGAAAATTGGAGCAGAGTTACAGGGACTTGATCTAATAGGTATCGGAGCTGGCGTTGGAACTCAGGCAGTCAGCCTGAGCCCATGAGCTTAATCCCCTATGAGTCTGGGTTCTGGGGAGACCAAGGTCCCTTCATTCAGCCATGTCCACTGATACAAGGGAAGCCACCAAGCCTACATCAGGAAATGTCTCACACTTTCAAGAACTGTGAGTTGGCAGAGCAAACAGGTTTTACAGAAGGAGGTCGCTCAGGAATTCTGTGTCTACACATAAGTTACATACTTAGTTTTGATGCAGATTAGTATATAGCATTTTCTGTTCATTAAATTCCTCAATATAACTATATGGTAAGAATGCACGTCTTGTATTTCATACAGTCCCAGGAGTGCTAGGAAAGGGGATTATGCCACCCAGCAACATTGCATGAAACTAATTAACTGGAAGAATTTACAAATGCTTACAACGTTATGGTACTACGTGACTACATGTGCAGGAAAAGAAGTCGGTAGGAATGGACAAGAAGGGCCTATGAAAGATGGAAGGCTGCATGAGTTCATACCCTGTGCAAGCCCTTAGGGAGAAATATCTGTATAATTGTTTCATTCCATCATTCACAGAACTAGAACAGACAATCTTAAAATTTGTATAGAGACACAAAAGACACAACACTGTGAAAGTGGCATTATTTTTCCTACTGTATAGGTGAGGAAACTGTGGATCAGGGTGGCAAATAAATTTCTGTGTGCCTACATGCTTAGCTGCTTCAGTCGTGTCCAACTCTGAAACCCTATGAACTGTAGCCTGCCGGGCTCCTCTGTTCATGGGATTTCAAAGGCAAGAATACTGGAGTGGGTTGCCATGCCCTCCTCTGGGAGATCTTCCTGACCCAGGGATCAAACCTATATCTCTTACATCTCCTGCATTGGCAGGCAGGTTCTTTACCACTGGTGCCACCCGGGAAACCCTAATAACTAAGACTCCTCAATTCACATCGGGGAGGGGAGAAGATGAAAACCAAAACCAGCTCAAAAGGGAAAGGTAGGGAAGGGATAAGGAGAAGGCGATGGCACCCCACTCCAGTACTCTTGCCTGGAGAATCCCATGGACGGAGGAGCCTGGTAGGCTGCAGTCCATGGGGTCGCTAAGAGTCGGACACAACTGAGCGACTTCTCTGTCACTTTTCACTTTCATGCATTGGAGAAGGAAATGGCAACCCACTCCAGTGTTCTTGCCTGGAGAATCCCAGGGACGGGGGAACCTGGTGGGCTGCCGTCTATGGGGTCGCACAGAGTCGGACACGACTGAAGCAACTTAGCAGTAGCAGCAGCAAGGAAGGGATAAATTAGAAGTGTGGGACTAGCAGATACACACCATTGTATAGAAAAGAGATAAAATACCAGGATTTATGGTATAGCATGGGGAACTATGTTCAATATTCTGTAGTAACCTATAAGGACAAAGAATCTGCCGTCTTTTCACTGGATGAGTTTGCTGTACACCTGAAACTAACACAGTATTGTGAATCAACTATAGTTCAATTTTAAAAAAGGCAGATCTGCATAGCCCAAGCTTTTTCACTAAAATCCTTAACCCTCAAATAAGAAGACTGTTTTTAGCTGAAACATGCAGTGATAGAAAAAAAAAAAAAAAATAACGTGAAATATACTGGGGCACCTACCTCTCTCATAGAGAAGTTATATTCTGATAAAACCAATTCTAGTAAATCTTTATAAAGCAAATTCCATTTTCCTATTGACTCTCAGAGTTAGAAAATGAGGTAAATTCTTGTTTGGAACAAGGAGAAAGTACAGTAACAGATGACTTTCACTGAGTATTCAGTAGGTGCTAAATGCATTATATGCAGCTTTTTCACATTTACAACAAAATCTGTGGGATACTATTATTATTAAGAATAAATTATATTTATCCCATGTTTAGAGGTTAAGAAACTGGGAATATCAAAGGATAACTTACTTGCCAACAGACACAAAGCTGACCTTAGCCAGAATTTAAACACAGGTAGTGTGAGGATAAGAATAATAGCATCGGTGATGCTTATTTAAAGATTACTACTAGCCAAGAACCATGCTAAGCATGTTTCATATATTAAAGTGTTCAATCCTCAGAATAACTCTACTATTATCCCATTTTATGGATGAGCAAAGTGAGGCATAGAGAAATTATTAAAAAGTAAGATTAAGGAATCTGTACAAGTCTACACAGTTTGGTAGAGCCAGAATTCAGATGCAAGCGATGTGGCTCCAATGCATGCACTTACAACTGCCACACTCAAGTGTCCTCTCTTAGCTAGAGGTCAGAACTGCACAATGTGTCTCTGCTGTATTTAAAGGCAGCATGATTCCTCACCTTCCACCCGTAGTCACCTGCCTTCAGTCTCTGACTCTGAACTGCTAAAGACTGAAAGTATGTGTATCTCCCCACAAATTCCTGTGTTGAAGCCCTAACCCCCAATGTAATGACACTAAGGCCTTTATTAGAAAAGACACCAAAGAGCTTGGGCTGTTTCTGTCTCTCTCTCTCTCTGCCTCTCCCTCTCTCTCTCTCCACTATGGTCATGTGAGGACACAGCGTGAAGACAGATGTCTATAAGCCAGGAATAAGGCTCTCATCAAAAGCTGACTCAACCAGCATTAGGATCTTGGACTTCCCAGCCTCCAGAACTGTGAGAAAGAAATGGTTGTTCTTTAAGCTGTTTAGTCTATGGCATCCTGTTCTGGAAGCCCGGCTGGTACTTCTCCTGCACCTGACACTTTCAGTTTCATCAGAATTGCATTTCTCAGCATCCTAGGACTTGGTTCCCTCTCCCTTTTACTTGACTATTCCAGGGCCATGAGAATGACACAGGTTTGATGCGCTATTGAGACTGAAGCTACTGGTTCCCCAGAGGCTGTCTCTGTCCTGCAGAGACACCTGAGCAGGAACGTGATCCACATCCAAGGATTTACCATGGATAAAACTAAAGGCATTCCTTGCTTCTTCCTTGTATCGGTTATCTACTGCTGCATAATGCATATACAACAGCTTAAAACAATAAAATTTATCATCTCATAGGTTCTACTGATCTAGAATCTGAGCACAGCTTAGCTGGTCTTTTAGCTCAGGGTCTCACAGATATTGGCCAGGGCAGCCAGAGTCATTTTGGCTCAAGATAAGGGTAGGGGTGGTGAGGGGCTACAGAGAGAATCTGCTTCCAAAGTCACTGACAGACATCAGTTCCTTGACACGTGGGTTTATTCTCAACGCACAGCTCACTTCTCCCAGGCTAAGAGCTTTAAAAAGAGAGACATGGAACAGGTACCCAAGATGAAAGCTATAGTCTGGTTGTAACTGGAGATGACATCCCATCACGTCTATTATATTCCACTCATCAGTAAGTAGTGAGTCACCAGGTCTGGCCCAACCTGAAGGAGAGAGAATTACACAAGTGTGAATACCTGGAAGCTGGGTTCACTGGGGGCCACTCTAGAAGCTGCCTACTGCCTTCCTTCCATTGAAATTTCCTTGAAATTAAAGTTCTGTACAGTCATATGACAGTTTATTATAGCAGATGATGATAAGTTGTCTATTAGATGAAAATCTTAACTCAAGTAACAGGCACCCAAATGGAAACAGGCCTAAACAATGTGGAAATGTGATCTCTCCAATAATTGCCAACTGCAGGGTTTCACAGATGGTGCTAGTGGTAAGGAACCCACTTGCCAATGCAGGAGACACATGTCTGATCCCTGGGTTGGGAAGATCTCCTAGAGAAGGAAATGGTAACCTATTCTAGTATTTTTGCCTGGGAAATCCCATGAGCAGAAGAGCCTAGTGGGCTACAGGCCATGGGACTACAGAGAGTCAGACATGACTGAGCAGCTAAGCATGCTGAACTGCCAAACTCTTCTTTGCAAAACATGGGCAAGCTTTGGCATTGGGTGATTTTGTCACCCAGCCTATGAGCAGGACACTCAGAAACCTCCTCTCTCTCCTCTCTGCTATCCCCTACATCCACTACACACCAGGGCTAGTTTCCCTCTTAGTCGTTAAGGCCACTGCCAGCGGCACCTGGCACAGCACGTTCCCTTGGAATACAAGCATGGAATATGCACAAGGTGGCCATTTAAAACACTTTCAGGGGAGGGGGGTAATAAACAAATAAATACGTAAAACACTTTCAGCATGAACAGGGCCACTAGTTAATAAACAGTACACTAGGCATAAGGCAGGACTTCCCTGAGGAATATCAGGCCACCCTAAATGTAAGTTTTCCTCTTCAAAATGATAGGGTCAACAGATCACTGAGGCATCTGTGGACCGGTAACATTCTTCAGGAGGATGCAAATGTTATTCATGCATCCATTTACCCAATGCCTACTTATTGAATGTTTTCTCTATCCTAGAACTGTGACCACTGAGGATACACCAGTGCACAAAACCCTGACAAAAGTTCCTGACACATGGAGCTTATATTCCAGTTATGATCACAGAAAATCCACCAGATAAGCCTGCTGGTTGAAATCAAAATTTAAATTAAAAGATGTTTGATTCTTGGAAGAAAAGCTATGACAAACCTAGACAGTGTATTAAAATACAGAGACATTACTTTGCTGACAAAGTTCCATCTAGTCAAAGCTTTTGCAGTAGTCATGTAGGGATGTCAGAGTTGAACCATAAAGAAGACTGAGCACCAAAGAAATGATGCTTTCAAACTGTGGTGTTGGAGAAGACTCTTGAGAGTCTCTTAGACAGCAAGGAGATCAAACCAGTCAATCCTAAAGGAAATCAACCTTGAATATTCATTGGAAGGGGCTGTTGCTGAAGCTGAAACTTCAATACTTTGGCCACCTGATGAGAACTGACTCCTTAGAAAAGACCCTGATGCTGGGAAAGATTGAAGGCAGGAGTAGAAGGAGGTGACAGAAGATGAGATGGTTGGATGGCATCACCTACTCAAGGGACATGAGTTTGAGCAAGCTCCAGGAGATAGTGAACAACAGGGAAGCCTGGAGTGCTGCAGTCCATGGGGTTGCAAAGAGTCAGAAACGACTGGGAGACTGAACAACAACAAACCTGCTGGAGGGACTTCCCTAGTGGTCCAGTGGCTAAGAATCCTCCTTCCAATACAGGGGGTATGGGTTCAATCCTTGGTCAGGGAACCAAGATCCCACATGCCACGGGGTAACTAAGCCCACATCCCTTAACTAGAGAGCCTGCATATTGCAACTACTGAGCCCATGTGCTCCGGAGCCCACAAGTCACCTCTAGAGAAGCCCGAATGCCACAACTAAGAGCCGACACAGTCAAAAATTAATTAATTTCTTAGAAAGCTGCTAGAGGATCATGAGTGTCTCTAAAGAAAGCAAAGAATGGGATTGGAGAGTGCAGGGGTAAAGAGGCCATGTAAAGAGACTTATTTTACTTTGAAAGAAACAGGAGTCCTTGGAGGGTTTAAAGCAGAGACGTTCCATGCTCTGACTTGTGTTTTAATGTGATTCCATGTGGCTGCCATATTGAGACTAGAATAGGAACAAATGGGTGGAGGAAAGATGAGAAGTTAGGTAAGAGGTTGTGTGATGATCCAAGAATGAGTTGACGGTGGATACAGGAAGAAATGGTCAGATCTTGATATGGCTTGGAAGTAGAGCCTACAGAACTGGTTAATGAATTATTTGAGAGGAGAGAGAGAGCTGTAAACTGTGGTTTCAAAGTATACTTGGTTTCTTAAACTGAAGTTATGGAGTTTCTACCAATTACAGTGGAAAAACCAATGAAGGAGCAGGTTTGGAAGAGGATGAGAGTAGAGGAAGGAGACTAGGGGGCTTATTTTAGATGTGTTGTGTTGAGATGCCTGCTAGACAACCACATGAAGATGTATTAATAACTAGCCATTGGAGGCACGAATCTGTGGTTCAAGGGGGAGGTCTGGGCTATAGATATAAACCTGTAAATCATCAGCCAGCTGATAACCAGGGGAATGGTGCCATCCTGGGGACTCAATGTTGGTGTCTGCTGTAGACAGCTGGGTTATCATAGCCAGGTCAGGTCAGCCTTGGTGAGAAGTCTTATGTGGCTGAGCCTGTGTATACCTCCACTCATGCCATCATGGACACTTTTTTTTTTTACGAACCCATTGAGAGTTGTAGAAATTTCACTGTGGTAGAAGGCCCCTGAATTTTGATTGGATTTATCTCTCACCCTGTGATAAGTGAACATCTTACCAATAAGTCTAGGCTATTTGCCGCTTCCTGCTCACTAGATCAGATCAGCACAACGGCATCAATGTAATGCGCTACTGTGATATCTTTTGGAAGGGCAAGGTGATCCAGATCCCCGAAAACTGAATTATGACACAGGACTGGAGAGTCAATATGCCCCCAAAACAGCGATGGTGTGCTGCTGGACTTGCAAGCAGAAAGCAAACTGCTGTTGGTGGTCTGTACTAACAGGTATCAAAAAGTAAAAATGCATTCACCAGATCAATAACTACATACCAGACACCAGGGAATGTGTTAATTTGCTCAAGCAAAGAAACCACATCTGGTACAGCAGCTGCAATTGGACTCCCCACCTGGGTCAGCTTACCATAATCCACTCATTCTCCAAGATCCATCTGTCCTCTGTGCCGGCCAAAGAGATGAGTGGAATGGGGATTTGGTAGAAATTATGATGCCTACATCTTTCTAACCTTTGATGGTAGCACTAATCTCCATAATACCTCCAGGAATTTGGTCTTGTTTTTGGTTTAGTATTTTCCTAGA
The DNA here is from genome assembly GCF_032452875.1 of Bos javanicus. Taxonomy (NCBI): domain Eukaryota; kingdom Metazoa; phylum Chordata; class Mammalia; order Artiodactyla; family Bovidae; genus Bos; species Bos javanicus. The sequence goes on from NC_083873.1 coordinate 108,720,925, forward strand.
AAGTAAGTGAAGTCGCTCAGTCGTGTCCGACTCTTTGCGACCCCGTGGACTGTAGCCTACCAGGCTCCTCAGTCCATGGGATTTTCCAGGCAAGAATACTGGAATGGGTTGCCATTTCCTTCTCCAGGGGATCTTCCCTGACCCAGGGATCGAACCCAGGTCTCCCGCATTGTAGGCAGACGCTTTACCATCTGAGCTACCAGGGAAGCCTGTATTTCCTATGTACAGACAATTCTAATGGCTTCCACACCCCACTGTAATAGCCCTTATTCTACAGATCAGGAAATCAGTGTGAAGATTCTTCCAGCTGCTGAGTGTATCTATTCTAATTATGCATTCAGAACAGGGGAAATAACAAAGGATAGGTTCATGACTCACTATGAGATGGACCTGAGCTGAAATTCCATGCATCCCCTGATCCCCGTAACCCCTTACTTTGGCAGGTGGACCACACTGGCAGTCCAAAGTCACTGTCCAGTAGTACTTAAAAGTCCCAGGTATTTGTTTGTTTTCCCAAGGCAGTTACCCTGGCAAAAGATCATGGGTCCATTTCAGGAAGGGAGGAAGAAAGATGATAAGTATATGTTTTTATCAGTGTACTGGGTTTCTTTCACAGCCTCTCTTTCATTCAATGGGTTCTAGGTCTGCAAACTGGCTCAAGTATGGAAACTGACAAACTTTGTTTTAGGATTCAAGTTAAACTTTTGTTCATCCCACTTAGAACTGTTTTGCTAATACAGATCAAGTAAGGAATTGGTAAGCTTCCTACCTATTTCACTTCTAGTGACACTATGATCAACTAGCCAACGCCATAAATCTCTATGTGTCAGTATACTCTGAGTGCTGTTTTGACTCTGTTGTCCATTATAGTAACCACACCCACCTTGCCTTTGGTGGTTTAACACTGACCCTTGGCCCTTTCACCCCAAGATCCAATTACAGTTGACCATTGAACAACACAGGTTTGAATTAGATGGATTCACTTACATGAGGGTTTTTTTCAATAAATAGAGTACTATGCAATTTGTGGTTGGTTGACTCCATGGATGAGGAACTGTAGGTACAGAGGGCCAACTATGGGTCTTAAGCATCTATGGCTTTTGGTATCCTCAGTGGTCCTGCAATGAATCCCCAGGATACCGAGGACAACTGTATTCCCTCTGCATTTAGTTTTCCAATTCAGTGACTGCAGGTCCCACAGTGAGGTCTGGTCCACAGAGAAGAGCAATCAAAGTTCTTCAAGGATACCATGCCCTTTCCCATTCATTTTCAAAGTACTTGGTCAAAGGTATGTATTCTGGACCCTCAAAGTGTGGGTGCTGTTGTTCAGCCACTAAGGCATGTCCAGCTCTTTGCAACACCATGGACTTCAGCATACCAGGCTTCCCTGTCCTTCACTATCTCCCGAAGTTTTCTCAAACTCCTGTCCATTGAATCCATTATGCCGTCCTACCATCTCATTCTATGTAATCCCCTTCTCCTCCTGCCTTCAATCTTTCCCAGCATCAGGGTCTTTTCCAGTAGGTTCACTCTTCACATCAGGTGGCCAAAGTATTGGAATTTCAGCTTCAGTATCAGTTCTTCCAATGAATATTCAAGGTTGATTTCCTTTAGGATGGACTAGTTTGATCTCCTTTTAGTCCAAGGGGCTCATAAGAGTCTTCTCCAGCACCACAATTTGAAAGCATCAATTCTTCGGTGCTCAGCCTTCTTTATGGCCCAGCTCTCATATCTGTACATGATTACTGGAAAAAACATAGCTTTGACTAGACAGCACTTTGTTGCCAATGTGATGTCTCTGCTTTATAATATCCTCTCTAGGTTTGTCATAGCTTTTCTTCCAAGGAGCAAGTGTCTTTTCATTTCATGGAGGCAATCACCATCCTCAGTGATTTTGGAGTCCAAGAAAATAAAGTCTGTCACTCTTTCCATTGTTTTCCCATCTATTTGCCATGAAGTGATGGGACTGGATGCCACAGTCTTTTTCTGAATGTTGAATTTTAAGCCAGCTTTTTCACTGTCCTTTTTCATCCTTCAAGACGCTCTTTAGTTCCTCTTCACTTTCCACCATTAGGATGCTGTCATCTGCGTATCTGAGGTTATTGATATTTCTGCTGGCAATCTTGATTCCAGCTTGAGATTTATCCAGCCCGGAATGTCACATGATGTACTCTGCATGTAAGTTAAATAAGTAGGGTGACAATATGTACCCTTGATGTACTCCTTGTCCAATTTGGAACCAGTCCATTGTTCCATGTCTGGTTCTAAACGTTCTTCTTGACCTGCATACAGGTTTCACAGGAGGCAGATAAGGTGGTCTAGTATTCCCATCTCTTGAAGATTTTCCACAGTTTGTTGTGATCCACACAGGCAGTGTGGGTGAGAAGGTCTTAAATGACAAATCCTCTTTAACATGCCAGTCTCCCTAAGCCTTTGAATTCCTTCAGTTCAGTTCAGTTCAGTCGCTCAGTCATGTCTGACTCTTTGCGACCCCATGAATTGCAGCACGCCAGGCCTCCCTGTCCGCCACCAACTCCCAGAGTTCACTCAAACTCATGTCCATCGAGTCGGTGATGCCATCCAGCCATCTCATCCTCTGTTGTCCCCTTCTCCTCCTGCCCCCAATCCTTTCAAGCATCAGAGTCTTTTCCAATGAGTCAACTCTTCGCATGAGGTGGCCAAAGTACTGGAGTTTCAGCTTTAGCACCACTCCTTCCAAAGAACACCCAGGGCTGATCTCCTTCAGAATGGACTGGTTGGATCTCCTTGCAGTCCAAGGGACTCTCAAGAGTCTTCTCCGACACCACAGTTCAAAAGCATCAATTCTTTGGCACTCAGCTTTCTTCATAGTCCAACTCTCACATCCATACATGACCACTGGAAAAACCATAGCCTTGACTAGATGGACCTTTGTTGGCAAAGTAATGTCTCTGCTTTTGAATATGCTATCTAGGTTGGTCATAACTTTCCTTCCAAGGAATAAGCATCTTTTATTTATTTTATTTTTTTTTGCTTTTCTATCCATTTTATTTTATTTTTTAATATAAATTTATTTATTTTAATTGGAGGTTAATTACTTTACAATATTGTAATGGTTTTGCCATACATCAACATGAATCCACCAGGTATACACATTTTTAATTTCATGGCTGCAGTCACCATCTGCAGTGATTTTGGAGCCCCAAAAATAAAGTCTGACACTGTTTCCACTGTTTCCCCATCTATTTCCCATGAAGTGATGGGACCAGATGCCATGATCTTCATTTTCTGAATGTTGAGCTTTAAGCTCAACATTTTTTGCTCTCCTCTTTCACTTTCATCAAGAGGCTTTTGAGTTCCTCTTCACTTTTTGCCATAAGGGTGGTGTCATCTGCCTATCTAAGGTTATTTATATTTCTCTGGGCAATCTTGATTCCAGCTTGTGCTTCTTCCAGCCCAGCGTTTTTCATGATGTACTCTGCATATAAGTTAAATAAGCAGAGTGACAGTATACAGCCTTGACATACTCCTTTTCCTATTTGGAACTAGTCTGTTGTTCCATGTCCAGTTCTAACTGTTGCTTCCTGACCTGCATATAGGTTTCTCAAGAGGCAGGTCAGGTGGTCTGGTATTCCCATCTCTTTCAGAATTTTTAACAGTTTATTGTGATCCACACAGTCAAAGGTTTTGGCATAGTCAAGAAAGCAGAAATAGATGTTTTTCTGGAACTCTCTAGCTTTTTCCATGATCTAGCAGATGTTGGCAATTTGATCTCTGGTTCCTCTGCCTTTTCTAAAACCAGCTAGAACATCTGGAAGTTCAGGGTTCACGTATTGCTGAAGCCTGGCTTGGAGAATTTTGAGCATTACTTTACTAGCGTGTGAGATGAGTGCAATTGTGTAGTAGTTTGAGCATTCTTTGGCATTACCTTTCTTTGGGATTGGGATGAAAACTTAACATACATTAAATCAAGGCAGGTACAGCCATTTCTATTTTCCCCACCATGGGCCATCTTTTTAAGTCCATGTTTCAGTCAACCAATCAAACTAACTACTCAAGCATGTCCTAACTTCCTGAGCTACAATAATAAGTATGGAATCTCTGCTTTGGAAGCCCATATCAATAAGTTCAGCCTGATCCATCTTTGTGAACCTCACACCATTATTCCACACCTTTAATATCCATTCCTACACTGTTATCTATATTTGTTGTTGATGATGTTTAGTTGCTAAGTCATGTCCAACACTTTTGCAACCTCATCATTCAGAAAACATAGATCATGGCATCCGGTCCCATCACTTTATGGCAAATAGTTGGGGAAGCAATGGAAACAATGACAGACTTTATTTTGGGGAGCTACAAAATCACTGCAGATGGTGGCTGCAGCCATGAAATTAAAAGACACTTGCTCCTTGGAAAAAGAGCTATGACCAACATAGGTAGCATATTGAAAACAGAGACATTATTTTGCCAAAAAGGGTCCATCTAGTCAAAGCTATGGTTTTTCCAGTAGTCATGTATGGATGTGAGAGTAGGACTCTAGAGAAAGTTGAGTGCTGAAGAATTGATGCTTTTGAACTGGTGGACGTGAGTTTGAGCAAGCTCCAGGAGTTGGTGATGCACAGGGAAGCCTGGCATGCAGGAGTCCATAGGGTCTCAAAGAGTCAGACATGACTGAGCAACTGAACCAAATGGAAATTGACTTTAACCCACCAGGCTCCTCTGTCAATTGGATTTTCCAGGCAAAAATACTGGAGTGGGTTGCCATGACCTCCTTCAGGGGATCTTCCCAACCCAGGGACTGAACCTCAGTCTCTTATGTCTCCTGCAGCAACAGGAGGGTTCTTTACCACTAATGCCATCTGGAGAGCCCTTGAATTCCCGAGTTCATCCTATTTCTTTCACCACTTTGTCCAGTAATATTAGAAACAATCAGCCAACTTTATCATAATTGTTAGTCTTCCCAAAATGCTTGAAAATATAATATGCACAGTTACCCATCTTTTCTTCTTGTAAGTAGTTGATTAAGAGCATCCACTGGTGACATTTTTTGTATCTCTACTGCCAGATCTTGACATGAACGATTAGTGCTCTCTTTACTACTGGAGACAGAGTCATTAGGATCTTTCAGTCTAATCAGATTAGAGTGCAATTCCAAAAATCCCAAAGCCAATTCATAAAATTCATGCTTAATATTCTGTTCTTTGAATCACTCTTGACAACAAATCTGTATTAACCAGAGATCTTCAGAGATTTATTATAAAGGAATTGGCTCACATGATTATAGAGTCTGGAAGTCTAGATTCAAGAGAGATAAGGTATAGCTTCAGTCCAACTCCAAAAGTTTGGAAGGCAGGGTAGCCAGTGGTGTTAGTTCTAGTCCAAGTCCAAGTTCAAGGACTGGAGAAAAATGATATCCCAACTCAAAGACAGTCAGATACAGAGAGAAAATTCTTTCTAATTCAAAATTTTTATTCAATTTAGTCCTTCAGTGGATTGAATAAGACCCATCCACACTGAGGAGGGCAGTCTATTTTACTAAACCTACCAATTCAAATGCTAATCTCATTCATAAACACCCTCACAGACACATCTAGTTTGTTAACCAATTATCTGGATACCTAGTGGCCCAATGGAGAGGAGGAGACTTAAAATCAACCATCACAATACCTGATACATTATAGAATGTCAGAAAATGAACAAATTTAGTGACAGTGTCTCATTGCATTTATATTCAATACCCACTCACTAGACTCTCTGGTTTCCAATGTCACCACTCCAGGGTTTCAAATTTCCTTCCTTTCAAGTTTTTCTTCAAATTTTCTTGAGTACCCACTAGGCACTATTGTGACTGATTGGAAACAATGTAACTATTGTATAACAATACCTACCAATTCAGTGAGTGTTTTATATGTCACATACTGTATTTAAAAGTTCACTAATGTATTGTCTTACTTATTGTCATAATTACAGCAATAAAATAATTAGCCTTCATTTAACATCTACTTCTGTTTCATTGACTACACTGAAGCCTTTAACTGTGTGGCTCACAACAAACTTTGGAAAATTCTTCAAGAGATGGGAATACCAGACCACCTTACCTGCCTCCTGAGAAACTGTACGCAGGTGAAGAAGCAACAGTTAGAACCAGACATGGGAAAATGGACTGGTTCCAAATTGGAAAAAGAGTACATCAAGGCTGTATATTGTCACCCTGCTTATTTAACTTATATGCAGAGTATATCATGTGAAATGCCAGGCTGGATGAAGCTCAAGCTGGAATCAAGATTGCTGGGAGAAGTATCAATAACCTCAGATACGCAGATGTCAGCACCCTAATGGCAGAAAATGAAGAGGAACTAAAAAAACCTCTTGATGAAAGCAAAAGAAGAAAGTGAAAACGCTGGCTTAAAACTCAACATTCAAAAAATGAGGATCATGGCATCTGGTCCCATCACTTTGTCAGGGGAGTGTGGAATTTCCTCACTCACTCACGAGTTCTGTCTCGTCACAACAAAAATTTGAAGTGACAGATGTTAAAGCCCTCAACGTGTCTCAGCTCTCAGACAGACCGTGTCTCAGCTCTCGGACAAACCGTGTTACAGCTTTGTGTTACAGCTCAGTTTTATTTAGAAAATAAAGGAAAATACATCCTCAAGGCATGAGGGCATGCCGACCCAAGAAACGCAAAGAGAAGAGAGAAAGAGAAAGAGCATGTGCAAGTGAGAGACCAACCCCTGGCCCTTTGGCTCCTCTTTTTACATGTTTTTCCTCCCCCGGGCCTGCCCTATGTAAATTGGGCTAGCCAGGAGTGCTGTTTGTTCTATCTGAGGTCCTCACTCTGGTCCTCGGACCTTCCTTTGTTCTATTTTCACACGCTTTTCCCTTCCTTGTCTTTTAACCACTGCCCTCCTGGACTCATTTTTCCTGTTCTAACTACCTAACAACTTCATGGCAAATAGATGGGGAAACAATGGAAAGAGTGACAGACTTTATTTTCTTGGACTCCAAAATCACTGTGGATGGTGACTGCAGCCATGAAATTAAAAGATGCTTGCTCCTTGGAAGAAAAACTATGACAAACCTAGACAGCATATTAAAAAGCAGAGACATCATTTTGCTGACAAAGGTCCATCTAGTCAAGCTTTGGGTTTTCCAGTAGTCATGTATGGATATGAGAGTTGAGCTATAACGAAGACTGAGCACCAAAGAATTGATGTTGTTGAATTGTGGTGTTGGAAAAGATTCTTGAGAGACCCTTGTACTTGAAGATCACACTGGTCAATCCTAAAGGAAATCAGTCCCGAATATTCATTGGAAGGACTGATACTGAAGCTGAAGCACCAATCCTTTGGCCAGCTTCTGGGACGAGCTGACTCATTAGAAAAGACCCTGATCCTGGGAGAGATTGAAGGCAGGAGAAGGGGATGACAGAAGATAAGATGGTTGGATGGCATCACCAACTCAATGGACATGAGTTTGAGCAAGCTCAGGGAGATGGTGAAGAACAGGGAAGCCTGGTGTGCTGCAGTCGCTGGGGTCTCAAAGAGTCAGACACAACTGAGAGACTGAATAACAACAACAGCAACATGTAGGGAAATTGAATCTCAAGCCTGTGAATAGGACAGGTAATACTTTGAACCACAAGAGTTAAGCTCAGAGCTGGAATGGTAACCTCTCTATCACAGTGTCTTCTCACAGGTCTAGGTTCTGTTTGCTGAGATTCACCAGGTTATGGAAAAGTAAAAGTGAGTGCAGGGAGAGAGGCACAGCTTATGACCTTGGGGTTGTATTATCAAACCAAGAGTTTTAATGTAGAAGTGAAGGTCTAGATTGAAGAGTATTAAAAATAGAGCTTATTCTCTGCATAGAGAGAGAAGGTAGGAGGTGACTGCTCTCATAAGAGGAGATGTTCAGGCCCAGATGATAGGGGGAGGAAAGGTAGAATCCAAGAAGATCCTGAAGAACAAACAATGGCATTTTCTTGAAAGATAAAATGAGCAGAAGCAGCTAAGCCTCCATGGACAGCTTCCTATCACCAGCATTGCTTTCTAAGCTTTTGATACCTACTCGTCTCCTTCATATAACAGGTTTTCATGCCCATCTGTGGTCTTTGCATTTAACATTACCTCCATTTTGTAGGTGAAATAACATGGATTCTTAGAGTAATTACAAAATTGTCTGAGATTGAATGAATGATGAATTAACTACAAGAAAAAAGAATATCAAATCTCGTAAGTTGCTATTCTGAATAGTGTGGTGTGAAATTTGCCTTTCAACAACCAAACATGATGCTTCTTATTGTGAAATGAAAATATCTCCTACCATATTAATAAACAAATGTCCCAGCAATCAGTGATTTCCATCCTCCAAATGCGAATGAGGGTTCCCCAAACTATAATCCAGCAGATGCTGCCACCTCCCTTGGTGATTGCTGAGGAGCTGGGGGAATGCAAGAAGCAAGGTGAAGAAGGAAACAGCATTGGCCCCAGATAGATAGCTGAGGAGCATATGAAAGGCATGTTCATCTTCCCATACACAGAATGCTAGATTCCTTAGCTTGATACCTGTTCTTTGATGTTCAGACTCCTTGCTCCCTTTGTTGTATATATAAACTTGTACATAGCCTGACTCCCCCTCCTGCCTCCACGGAGCAGTTTGCTCAGAGCTACTCAGATGCTGTCTCCTGGGCTCAGAGTTGTAAACATTCCCACCAAATAAAATAATGCTCTACTTTCAGCTTGTGGCTACGTTATATAGTTGACATTATTACCTGGCAATTTGGAGAAGCAGAGTCCATCAGTACTGACTTGCAGTCTTTGATTACTGAGCCCTGCACAGCAGCAAGCCGAATGATGGTGGCCAAGGGTGGAGACCAGCAGTAGAATATTGGAGGGGCCTGCAGGACCTGCAGGTGCTTGATGGCTTGGGCATCAGAACAGGAATTAGAAGGGTTAGGACAGTGTTGATTACAAACCAGGAAAGAATTGTAATGTGATGCCCTAAGAAGATCAGCTTAGGAGTCAGTCAGAACTGGGTCCAAATCCAGACTCCTTCTTTAGCCATGTCCTAGACTTTCCATGAGTCTCAGCATCCTCACCTGTAACAAGTATCCCCTTCATAGGATTACTGTGAGGACTATCCATCCCCTGTGTAACATGTCAAGCACACAGTATTGCTCCTAAGTAAATCTAATTGCTGTCTACTTCACCACAGCCACTTTTATAGGTGTCTTAGCCCGTGGAGCTGCTGTAACAGAGTACCCTAGATCGGCATGCTTATGAACAACAGAAGATTATTTCTCACAGTTCTGGAAGTAAACATCCAAGATCCTGCAGCCAGCGGATTCAGTGTTTGGTGCGAGCAACCTTCCTCCTTGTTGCAGATTGTCAGCTTCTCTTTTACTGAGTCTGCATACAGTGGAGAGCAGAGCAAGAAAGCAAGCTCTCTGATGACTCTGCATGCATGCGTGCTAAGTTGCTTCAGTCGTGTCCTACTCTGTGCAACCCCATGGACTGTAGCCCGCCAGACTCTTCTGTCCATGGGATTCTCCAGGCAAAAATAGTGGAGTGGCTTGCCATGCCCTTGTCCAGGGGATCTTCCTGACCCAGGGATAAAACCCAAGTCACCTGTGTCTCTGACATTGCAGGCTGATTCTTTACCACAAAGCACTGGGGAAGCCCCCAGTGACTCTTACAAGGGTACTGATCCCATCCTGGGGACTCCACTCTCATGATGTCTTCTAACCCTAATCACCTCCCAAAGGCCACACCTCACAATACCATTGCATTGAGGAGGTAGCTCTTCAACATGAATTTGAAGGGATAAAACATTCAGTCCATTACAAAGGGAAAACTGGAGAGGTCAGAATTTCAGCAATAGTCAGACCTTCATGGGCACCTGTGTGTGCGTATGTGCAAATGTGCGGTACTGCCCAATAGGGAATATCCGCCTCCAGTATCTGATTGGGCCTTAAGCCCAGCAGCCTGAGAAGGGACAGGACAGGGATTATTGTGACAATTTCAAGAAAGAGTAGATAGAGGCTGGCGTAGGTAGAGGAAGCTGCCCAAAATCTCCCAGACACAGGGTGATAGTTCTGATATATGACTCCTCCCGTTTTCTCAGCGCAGACTAATCGACAAGGCAAGGCAGCCTCAGTGACATAACCTGGAAAGTGGAGAGAAGAAGTAGAAATAAATAAATTAGTTCAACATGCTTTATCACATATTTACTGTAGCACAGGAAACAACCCCAGGTTCCCCATCAGAACCCCATCAGAACACAGTGATGAACAGGATAGACAGTGGCCATGCCCACCTGGAGCTTACCCTCAAGTGGGAATGCGTGTAAACTGCTTGGACCTTGAGCATATAATTAACTTCCAGTATATGGTACCTATTAAAGGAAGGCCAAGGAGTCAACAAAAGCACAATTAATTGTCTCCTCTCATATTCCCTCTACCATCTTGATTTCTTCCTCCTATTAAGGACCTAGAATCACTTTAGATTTGTGCTTAGGGCAATGAGAAGACTATAAAGTAATGGTAGAGGCTAATACAGCCAGAGTATGTTGTTGTTGTTTGGTCATTCAGTCATGTAAACTCTTTACGACCCCATGGCCTGCAGCATGCCAGGCTTCCTTGTCTTTCATTATTTTCCAGAGTTTCCCAAACTCAGGTCCACTAAGTTGGTGATGTTATCTAATCATCTTATCCTCTGCCACCCGCTTCTCCTTTTGCATATGAATATCTTTTTCAACTTTGCATTTGAGTATATTGTGGAGCCATGCAAGAAGGCAGGTGGATTTTGTCCCAAAACACCCCAAACTCCCTGAAGGGTTTCAGCAAAGCATTTTTGAAGGCAAGATGAGGCAGGAGCAAGGTTGATTTTTGCAGACTTCTTGGTACAGGAGTCCTTTGTCCACATAAGTCAGATCAAGACGTTTCTATAAACCTCCAACAAAGCAAATGCCATTCTCTGTGCTGTGACTTCTTATTTCTCTGTGAATGGAAACATGCTATAGTCACAAAGGTCTGAGCCTTGTGAAAAAGTCTGTCCTGTATATTTCAGGCTCTAGCAGATAGCTTAACTCTAAACAAGAGCAACAGAATACAAAGGAAGCTGAAGGTTCAATACTATAGCCACCTGATGCGAAAAGCCAACTCACTAGAAAAGATCCTGATGCTGAGAAAGATTGAAGGCAGAAGGAGAAGAGGAAGACAGAGGATGAGATGGTTGGATGGCATCACCGACTCAATGGACATGAGTTTGAGTGAGCTTCAGGAGATGCAGAAGGGCAGGGAGACCTGGCATGCTGTAGTCCATGGGGTCCCAAAAAGTCGGACACACCTTAGTGACTGAATAACAACAAAGTCAAAGAAACAGATCTAATAAGGAGTCAGATTTGTTTTTTACTGTTGCAAGAGAAGTTAAGTGGCTGGCCTCAAGTCACAGAGCAAATAAGTAGCTACCTACCCAGGCAAGTTTAACTCAGAAGCTCTGGGTCCTTTCCACCTTGGCCTCCTTCTTCAGAACTAGTCAAAACTACAGCCCCAAATGTAACTCCGTGTTTGTTTGTTTTGGAGATTTGCATAGATAATCCCATTTCTGTAGAGGCCACCCCTGGTCTCATCCAAAATTTCCTGGAAAACTAAGAGAAAAAAGCATTTTCAAGCTCAAGCAGCGTGCTGGCACTGGGAAGTGTTTGAAAAGAAAGGCCTCTTTGTCCCTGGTGTTGCACCATGCACGTAATCTCATTTTCAGCTAATCAATTCATATACAGTAAAAAGCCTAATGTGATTCCTCATTAGCAGAGGGCCATAAAGAAGCCAGTTCCGAGGCTGCACTAAATCCCAAAATGGCTGGCACCTCCCAACCGGCGATTATCAAATTGGCTGGCATTAATCATTTTTAATGACCAATTTGTGTTTTTTACTTAAAAAAAAAAAATGAGTGTGGGGCAGGGGGTGCTTTGTCTGATTATTGGTGCAAAAGAAAACAAGCAGGTTTGGTAAAATCTCATTAAAAAAAAAAAAAAAAAGTGGGAGAGAATTAACCAGGGGAAAGAGATGGAAAAAAAAAAGAAAAAAACATCGAAGCTTGAATCACCTTTGTCAGGTATGTAGCTGTGACCAGCAAAACAGACCATCAAGAGGAGGCCTTTCAGCAGAGGCCTGCAGGGGGGGGCCGTCAATGGCCCCTTTATTTGTGAAAGATGGATTATTTTAAATAAATTACAGAGCACTTTCACTGAATAAACAGCGTCTCGGTGGCTGTGGTGTGCTGTACATGCTTAATTGCGCCACAGAAAAATCCTAAAAGACTCTCGAGCCCGGGGCTGGGCTTTGAGTTTGCTGATAGGATCCGAGTCCTCAGGTGGGGCCCAGATGATCTGGAACTGAAAGCCAGTGCCCTAGAGAAGAAAACAGTGAGCCTAATCGGGAATATATACTTATAATATTTCGGAAAACCACAGGGATGGAGGGTTCCCAAAACTGCACAAGGCGTCCTCAGAAGTGAGCCATCTGCATGTCATTTTTATTTGCGTTTGATATGTTAAATGCCCCCGATGTTTATGGCATGGAAGCCCACTCGAACATTGCAAAGATTCCTTGGCCAAAGCAAGAGGGCTCACTCCTTGAGTTGCACCCCTCCCCCAGCATTCCCTCCCCTCCATAGACCCCGGTACTGTCCTTTCTTTGACCAAAAGGTCTACCGTGAGAATTCACCTAAAGAGGGGTTTTTAGATCCTTTTTTTTTTTTTTTTTTTTTAAGAATTACAGCACAATCTGACCTTGTTTTAGAAACAGGTTAAAGTGATTTATTATGTGAGGACCCAGAGTGACTACAGGCGGGAGTCAGGCTAAAGCTGGAAGCAGGAAAGGGCATTTGAGCCCTTCCCAAGGAACCCAGCCTCGGGCAGGGAGCCTGAACACAAGAGATGATGAAGAGCTCAGGGCACAAGCAAATCACGTCAGGAGAATACGCACCGCTATGTTTTATGGGAGGCATGGGGTATTCATTTTGACAGCCGGTATTACAGAAAGTAAAATGACCCTCATTTGCTAATATCCCCCAAATTGAATTGCAACAAGTGAGCAGCTACCAGTCACCTTGAAGAACTGCAATCAAGGAGCGGGGAGAAAAAAAGAAGAAGGATATAGTCAAGGCTCACAAAAATCATAGAACCAGGGCTTTCTCTTGAGAATTTCAACACATACGACTTTAATAAGGGACTTACCACCCTCCCCCAAATGTAGCTGTGAAATTCTTCCCCAAAGGTGACACAATTAATTGCATTTGCAGTTAACACAATTAAAGTGTAGCTGAAAGACTGGCCTGCACCTAATAAATCTCAAATGTTAAGAGGGATAATCAGGTTGATAAATCATTGGGTTGTACCACCTGAGAAAGTGTATAAAGGCCCAAGATCGTGGGAAAGGATGAGGCATTAATGAGGAACAACTAGGCAGCCCAGCAATCTTAATTTAGATGTCACAGTTATTTGAGACTTCTCCTCATTGTTTAATTTTGAATAGAACTGCACAGATTGCTTAAAGATGTTCATTTTGAAACTGTTAACTCACTCAGCCAGAAGACGGTGTGCCTCAAACTTAGTAAATCAGTTGTGAGCTCCTAATCTTTTTTCCATAAAAGGATTAGGTAGGATTGAGTTAGTTAATAATTATGCCTATACTCAAAGAGGACGAGATGGTTAGATAGCATCACCAACTCAATGGACCTGAATTTGAGCAACTCTGAGGGATAGTGGAGGACAGAGGAACCTGGCGTGCTACAGTCCATAGGGTCGCAATGAGTCAGACACAACTTAGCACCTGAACAACAAAAGCAAATACTCAACTTATAATAAGGTGGAGAAGTAGGACATACATGAAAAAAACAAATCAATTCTTCCCAAAAGGTGCCAGACAGAAACTGTAAAATCTACGACATGTGGACAAAACAATGGACAAGTTACTTACCTGAATTCTCTGAGAATTAGATTCCTCCTATAGAGATGAGGAGTGTACTACACATTTCAACATTTAAAATATTGTTTTGAGAATAAAGATCAAAGCAGAGCAAAACAGTGTGGTTGGTAACTGAGATACAAGTCTTTACTCGGAGTTGAGTGGACTAACAGATGATGTGGCTACAGCAGCTTGCTTCCACATCACAGAAGATCTTAAAGGCTGAACTGTGGGCTCTGATCTGAGAGTGAAGAGGAGCCATGAACAGATATTTGGATTTGGCAGTGAGTGGTATCACCAAAGCTGATATTATTATACGAACTGGCCCTTCTCCTAAAAGAAAAGAAGAATGTGAAGCAGGAACAGAGATACAGGTTTTATTACAATTGTGTAGACATGAATGCAGAACAGAACAGGGCATTGTCAATACAATTAAAAATCAGAGAACAAGAAGCAACAGAAGATAGCACACAGGGGAAAGTCAAACCTGAATTTGAAATACAAGTTCTGAGGGGTTGACAAAACACATTCACTTGCTCATTTAGTTATTTTTTTAAATGAAATTTAGTGAGCTGCTATTATTGCCTGATACTGTGCTAGAGAATATAAACAAAAGAATACCCTGACAGTCATGCCAATAAATAAATACAGAATTTGTCTTATATTCTGTATAAGACACAAAGAGAATACAACATGGCCGTATTGAGCTCTGGGAAGTCAGGATAAGCTCCCCCCACACCAATCCCAGAGGTAAGCTGATATTGGCTGCTACTGCTGCTAAGAGTCACTTTAGTTGTGTCTAACTCTGTGCAACCCCATAGATGGCAGCCCACCAGGCCACCCCATCCCTGGGATTCTCCAGGCAAGAACACTGGAGTGGGTTGCCATTTCCTTCTCCAATGCATGAAAGTGAAAAGTGAAAGGGAAGTTGCTCAGTCATGTTTGACTCTTAGCAACCCCGTGGACTGCAGCCTACCAGGCTCCTCCATCCATGGGATTTGCCAGGCAAGAATACTGAAGTGGGGTGCCATTGCCTTCTCTGAAGCTGATATTGGAGCAGAATCTAAATAATACCCAAGATTTAAAAAAAAGAAAGGAACAGCATCCAGGCAGCAGGAACAGCATATACAAGAACATGGAGACATGAACTTGAATATTGTATTTGAGAAACATGGAGAGGTTGAATACAGTTGGAGTTTAACTTGTATGAACAGGAAAATGAAGATGGAGCAGTCAGTGGAGGTCAGATCTTAAAGGTTTGTAAGCATCATGACAAAGTTTAAATTGTATCCCATAGACACAAGAAAGCCAACAAAAGCTTTCAGTGTTCTAAGGCCAGTGTCATTAATAGAAATAGGGCTGTCGGGTGGAGAACCAATATCAAAAGAAAGATGTTCATTTTGAGCTGAACTGGACCATGAGACATCCAGGTCATCCACGTGGATATGCTAGGTATGTAGTTGTGGAAATCATTCCAGTCTGTGGGGAAGTGGCCAGATTGAAAGATGAATTTTGAAGTTGCTGCATAAAGCTGACTGGTGAAGATTCTAGAATGGTTTAGACATCTAGGGGAAGGTACCAAGAGAAAAAAGAAAAGGATTCTGAACTGAATTGTGTAAACCAAATACTCACGAAGGAGGAAAGCAAGCCAGACAACAAAAGGTAGAAGCAGAACCAGTGCACAAGCATGGGAAGGAAGCCCAGGAGGAGAGGAAATTAGCAGGTTTAAGATAATCAGAGGAGAAAGACAAGGACTCATAAAAGAGCTGAAACAACCTACAGTTGGACAGAGTCTGCAGGATGCTGAGTTTGGCAAGGGGCCCAAGGCAGCAAGAAACACAGTCCATCAAGTAGAGAAAACACTCCTTCCTTTAAGAAACTCAATATTTCATCTGGAAAAGCAAGGTTAATCCTTTTCTTAAAACAGCAAATAATAAAAGACAAGATATGACCCACTCTGTCTATGCGGTGCCTTTCTAAGAGCTGCAGAAAACCTGAGAAGGGCAGGTTTTAATATCAGGAAAGGTTCAGGGATGAGTTTGTCTTTGCTTGGCCTTGAAGGACAGGAAAGAACTGGCTGGGGAAACCAGATAACAATAGGCCATTCTAGTAAGAGGAAATTCCTGAGCCAAGGCCAAGAGTCAGGAATGAGTGTGGTGTTTTGACAGGACAGCTAGGAGCCCAAACTGGCGGGTAGAGAATCTGAATTTGGAAAGGATAGGAAATGAGATAGGATAGGTGGGAATGGATAGAATGTGAAGGGCCTTGAAAGTCAGGTAGAGACATTTGTGTTTGTTAACCCAACCTTCAGCGGCAGCAGACAGATGAACACCATCTTTCGTTCCTAGCAGCTCTGGGCCAGCTCATAGGCATCCATCCATTCATTTATTAACTCATCCTTTCAGTAAATGAGGGACTAGATGCCACAGCTAGGAAAATCAGGACTCAAGAGGCCAGATAATTTAAGTGCCAGCCCAGGACACTTTCTGTACAATCTCTCTTCTTTCTGTTCTAAGTTCTCAACAGAATCTCCTTTAACAACCCCTTCATGGCAATCTGGGCTGTTTGTAACACACATCTCCAAACTCTCAGAGCTTCTATGCATTACCCAGTTCCAAAGTCACTTCTACGTTTTTAGGTATTTGTTACAGCAGCATCCACTTCTTGGTACCAGTTACTGTCCTAATCATCTCAGGGGTAACAAATACCATAGACTGTGTGGTTTAAATAAATAAACAAACAAAACACAGCAAAAAAAAAAAAAAAATCCTCAAACACTAAAACAGTATAAATGTTTTGTGGATAACATATGGCATATTTTCAAAAATGTTTATTTGGAACTTGTAGCTTGGCCTTGCCCTCATTTGTCACTTGAAAATAAAAATCACATGAAAAATAAAAATAATTAAGAGCTTATACATTTGCTTTTTTCCCCACTGTTACATGCTATAAGAACAGCTAATAAGTGTGGCCTTGTATGTGCATGCATGCTAAGTCGGAAAAAAAAAAAAAAAAAAAACTCTCAAACATTAATTTCTTACAGTTACTGGAAGCTGAGAGGTCCAAGATCAAGATGCTAATAGATTCACTTCTAGGTGAGGGCTCTCTTTCTGACTTGTACCCAGCCACCTTCCTGCTATGTGTTCACATGGCTTTTTATCGGTGTATGTACATAGAGAATCCCTCTGCTTTCTCTTCTTTTGAGGGCAATAATCCCATCAAGAGGGTCTTATTCTCACAACCTCCTCTAACCCCAGTCACCTCCTAAAGACCCCACCTCCAAATACTATCACATTGACAGTTAGGGCTTCAGCATAGAAATTTGAAAGGAACACAGACCTTCAGTCTATAACATCTTATTTCTTGTTTCATTGAGAAAATAGAAATAAAAAAGAGCTTCCACACACTCTGACCTGATCCATCGATCTGTCGGCATACATACCCAAATATTTTGCCTCCTCCACTGTTTGTATGAAAGGCTTGACCATGCACCTGGCTAGGGTTAAACTAAGCTTAGGACAACCACACAGGACTCTGGTGGTCCCGGAACATTTCCTCCAGGAGGTAAGCTGGGAAAGATGAGAGGACTTGTCAGTAGAGGGAAGAGAGTACACAGGCACTTAGACATGTTGAGCTTGTCTGGGGAGTTGTAGTGCTTCCTTTGATGGGAGCGTGCCTGGGTAGACAAGCACATCTGTGTTGTGGAGGGTGGTAGTATTTCCTGGCAAAATGACCAGTGCACCAGCATCAAACTGCCCTCCTTTTAAACCTCAGCTCTGCTACTTACCAGATGGTTACTTCAGCAGAGTTATAGTCACATTGGAGAATGGGAGCCTTGTTTACTCTGATTCCTTTATTCCCAGTGCTCAGCACAAATAGCATCTGGAAATATAACTAATAGTGTTAAAAACATAGAATCTAAAGTCACATTCCAGGTTGGGCTCCTAATGCCACCCTTTAACTAGCAGTGTGACCTAAGGCCAACTGTTCACTTGTCTAAGCTTTAGTATCCTCATCTACAATATAGGGTTAGTAACAGTGCTTCCCATATAGGGTTGAAAGACAAAATTAGATAATACATGGAAAACATTGTCACATCACTTATTGCACACATGCCTGCTCACTCAATCCTGTCCAGCTCTTTGCAACTCCATGGACTGTAGCCCACCAGGCTCCTCTGTCCATGGGATTCTTCAGGCAAGGATACTGGAGTAGGTTGCCATGCCCTCCTCCAGGGGATCTTCCGGACCCAAGAATCGAACCTGCGTCTCTTGCATCTTCTTCCTTAGTAGGCAGATTCTTTACCACTGAGCCACCTAGAAAGCCATACCTAATGCATAGGTACTTAATAAATGCTAGTTATTGATAGGATCTTTTGTTTCAGGGCTATATAATGATATAGTTTTTCACCGAGTGATTATCAGTTTCCTTCTTGTAACACAGCTTCCATAAAACCCTGCCTCTATGAGTTTTTTTTTTTTTTTTTTGCTTTTCATATGCATTTTTTTTTTAATTAATTTTTGAGGACAAACAATTGGCATGTAGATAAGCTGAGCTTGTCATGTAAAAGGTTTTTTTGTGACCTGTTTCTCCTACCATAGTCTGCAACTTAATCAAAGAGCTAAAATCAGCCAGGTGTGGGTGCTAGGCTTTCACTTTTGGCCGCTCCATGAAAAACAAATTTCTCCATCCGTCCTTGAGGAGGGTCCCTGCTGTTCTCACCCTTGTTTTCTTCCTTTCCTTTGCTGCCTTGTCTGAGCACTAGGCCCCGGGTGGGGGGACTTGCCTTCAGCTCCACTCCAAGCTCTAAGATTACTGTTTTCATTTCTCCGACTGCTTGGTGACCGCGATGTGGCCCTCGGGGTAAGGGAGCCCGGGAGAGGGTGTGACCAGCGGGGATCCCATTAAAATACAGAGCAGTCATGCAACCGGGGCTCTTTGGCTCCTTCCCGCCTGCTCTCGCCACCCCGCCCCCAAATATGATCATAACAGCACAGAGCTATAAAGTTGCTTTTCATAGCACGTATTGCCCAGCTCCCTAACAAAGTTCTGACTGTCAAGAAGAAAAGGAGGACATTGTAAGGAAGGGATTAAAGGCGGGAGTGGTGAAGAGAGGCTGTGTGGTATGGTGGAAAGATCCCTAGATCTGAAGCAAGACCCAGTGATTCTTGCTGAATTCTGCAGCCAGCTAATAGAAGAGGTCTCTCCTTCTTGGATCTCAGTTGCTCCCTTTGTACAATGAGGGTCTAGGTTGAGATGGTTTCAATATCTTCTTCAGCCTCTGGAGAGCAGAAAAAATGTTACGTGACACCAAGCAGAACCGAAGGATGTAATGCCCAATTGTGTCATGATCTGCCACTCAGAAGTGCTTTAGTTTTGAACCAGCCCTGGGGTGCAGGGTCTAGAATGGGAACACCAGGCCATGGAGTTTGAAGTGGAGACATCTGGGTCCTTTTGATCTGCCTTGGTTGTCACTGAAACGTTCGGATCGTTGGGAGCCTTATTCATAGCACAGCACTAGCCTTCTGAAGATGTTTGTAAGCATCTTCTAACACGTCTGGGTGTGTGCGCACTTCAGTCGTGTCTGACTCTGTGTGACCCCAGTAGACTATAGCCCCCCAGGCTCCTCTGTTCATGGGATTCTCCAGGCAAGAACACTGGAATGGGTTGCCATGCCCTCCTCCAGGAGATCTTCCCAACCCAGGGATCGAACCCCCATCTTCTATGTCTCCTGCATTGGCAGGTGAGTTCTTTACCACTACTGCCACCTGGGAAGCCCCTTCTAACACATACTAGATGCTTAGGGAGTGTTCGTTGAATGAATGAATGAGTATGTGGAGGTTGGGAATGGGTTCTTTTGCATCAGTCATGATTCATTCACTCACTTTTTATTGAATGTTTATTATGTGCCAGAACCTGGATATACACACTAGAGAACAAATAAGACCAAGACCCTGCCCTCATAGAGTCCACATTCTAATACGAAGACACTGAAAATACCTGAGTGAATGAGTGTGAGAGGAAAATAAAGGCAATAAGGGGAGAAGGATTTAAGAGAGCCAGGGTACCATCTCATATACAGTGTAATTACAGGAGGACTCCTTAGTAAGATAACACTTGAGAGAGACTGAAAAGAAAATGAGCAGCCAAAGCGATATTTGAGAAAATTGCCTGCCAGGAAGAAATGGTACTAAGCACAAAGTCCCTGAGGCAGGAGTTGGTGCATTTAAGAAGAAGCATGGAGATCCACATGGTTGGAACCCAGGGAGCAAGGAAGAGATGCCTGGGAGGTGATGTCAGAAGACTGCTATCAGGTACAGATCATAGTAAGGATCTGACCTGAACTTTAACTAAGGCTGGCATCCAGGAGGTGAGTTTGGAGCCAAGAGACAGGAAGTGGTATATTTTAAAAGACAAATGTTGGCAATAAGAATTGGCCAAAGTGAGGGAGGGGTATCAATGGGGAAGTAAACTAGGAGGCTACTGAAATAATCTAGCAAAGAAATGATACTAAGTTAGACCATCATAGTGAGGCAGGAGTAAGAAGGGGTCAGGTTTCAGACACATGTTGAAGACTGAAAGGCTTCCCTGGTGGCTCAGATGGTAAAGAATCTGCCTGTAAGGCAGGAGACCTGGATTCGATCCCTGGGTCAGAAAGATCCACTGGGGAAGGGACTGGCAATCCACTCCAGTATTCTTGCCTGAGAATTCCATGGACAGAGGAGCCTGGCAGGTTACAGTCCATGGGGTAACAAAGAGTCAGACAGAACTGAACCACTAACACTTTCACTTTCACTTGTGATGACTGAACCAGTTCAATTGCCATTACTGCTGTACCACCATTTCTTCAAAGACTGGCAACTTCTCTTTCCATCTGGATCATAAGTTTCTTGAAGGCAGGGGTTCTGTGTAGCTATCAAGTTCTTGGTATATTTGTTAAACGACATGTAGTACTGGTTTAGTGGTTTAGTCGCTAAGTTGTGTCCAACTCTTGCAACCCCATGGACTGCAGCCAACCAGGCTCTTCTGTCCATAGAATTCTCCAGGCAAGAATACTATAGTGGGTTTCCATTTCCTTCTCCAGGGGATCCTCCCAATCCAGGAATCAAACCTGGGTCTTGTGCATTGCAGGTGGATTCTTTACCAATTGAGCTACTAGGGATAGACATCCAATACACCTCTGTTCACTCAATTCAGTTTAATCAATATTTATTAATCATCAAGCTCCAACCTCATCTCCCAGAGAACTTCCAGGTACTCAAGGCAAGTGGTTTTCATCCACATCTTTAGAAGAAGGGGTTGTTGGTAGAGTAAAACAGAGGGTTAAAGAAACATTTGTTCTCTTTTTTAATGATGGGAAAGGAACACGTTTAAACATTGATAGGAAGTAGTGTCAAAAAGAGGAGATTTTGAAGAAACCATCAGAGAAGGAAAATGTGAAAGAGAAAAGTCCTGGGAGAGCCAGAAGAGCTGGATGAGAAAACTTTTAGGAGGAGGAAGGGCAAGGATGCATGTCGATGTAGAGGGTTCATGATAGAAAAGGAAGAAGTGTTTCTGATTATTGTTTTTTCAAGTGCTGGGCATTGTTGTACAGGTCGAGGTTGAGGTTTGAGAAGAGAGGAGAAAATTTAACCTATGTTGTAGAGGAAAGACAAGAAATTTGAAAGTGAATCAGCGTATAGTAACTGGATGGCACTAAGGCATCTGTTTAGGTCAATATGTATTCATTTATAGTGGCCTTGATCTATAGGATAAAATTTATGTGACCTTGACAAAGTGTCAGCAGCCAGGCTAGGAGCACAGACGGAGCAAATGATTGGAATCACTAGGATTAGTTTGTGACATGTGTGTGATAAAACAAAGGTCAAGTCATGAAAGGCAAGAGCAGCCAGTGGCCCAGAGAAAAGATGATCAATAAATTGGAGACCCCAACTGAGGAACCAGAAAGCTGAAGGTAAGCTAGTGAGCAAATTGGAAGCAGGGGAGGGCTGGTTAGAGAGTGGGAGGTATGAATTTTATGACTTCCAAGGTAGAGCCACTCCAGAAAATGACCAAGTCCAGGGTATAGCCACAAAAAAATGGGTGAGTGAAGTGACTTGGAGGAGAGAAGGACAAGGAACCAAGAAACAAGGTTTTGAACGGCTTTCACATTCTACAAAAGACCTCTCAACAGTGCTTGAGAAGAAGAAGGATGTGGAGACAGATGCCAACACGTGTGATAAGTGTGTCCTGGAAGTGAAACCATGGCCCGTAGGTGAGGTGAGACAGCCAAAGAGGGTACAAGTGAATCAGAAGGGGCACCAAGGGAGCAGGCATCATGTATACAAATGCCTGACACAGACTGCCTAGTAGAAAGTGGATCATGTAGCCCTGGACCCTGGGAGGAGCCACAGTCTAGGGAAGGAGTTGGTGAAGACATTTGGAGGACCTGATCCACCCATGTACACACAGGCATCCCCTAATCAGTATCAGACTGAAGGAAATAAAACTTTTCTAAGTCACCTATATCATTAATCAACATATTTTACTGGTCTTCAGACCACAAGGGTCTACGGGGGGAACGTTTAAATCTCAAATGTAGGAATAAAGAACCCAGTTTATAATCGGAACACAACTTTGACAGTTGGACTAAATTGGAGTTCAGTTCAGTTCAGTCGCTCAGACATGTCTGACTCTTTGTGACCCCATGGACTGCAGCACGCCAGACTTCCCTGTCCATCACCAACTCCCAGAGTTTGCTCAAACCATGTTCATCAAGTTGGTATTGTCATACAACCATCTCATCCTCTGTCATCCCCTTATCCTCCTGCTCTCCATTTTCCCAGCATCAGGGTCTTTTCCAATGAGTCAGTTCTTCATATCATGTGGTCAAAGTATTGGAGCTTCAGCATCAATCCTTCCAATGAATATTCAGCACTGATTTCCTTTAGGATTGACTGGTTGGATATCCTTGCAGTCCAAGGGACTCTCAAGAGTCTTCTCCAAAACCACAGTTCAAAATTATCAATACTTCGGCACTCAGGTTTCTTTATGGTCCAACTCTCACATCCATACATGACTACTGGAAAAACCATCGTTTTGACTAGATGGACATTTTTGGCAAAGTAATGTCTCTGCTTTTTAATATGTTGTCTAGGTTTGTCATAGCCTTTCTTTCAAGGAGCAAACATTTTTTAAATTCATGGCTGCAGTCACCATCTGGAGTGATTTTGGAGTCCAAGATATTAAAGTCTGTCACTGTATCCATTGTTTCTCCATCTATTTGTCATGAAGTGATGGGACCAGACGCCATGATCTTAGTTTTTTTAATGTTGAATCCTGGCTTGGAGAATTTCGATCATTATTTTGCTAGTGTGTGGGATGAGTGCAATTGTGTGGTAGTTTGAGCATTCTTTGGCATTGCCTTTATTTGGGATTGGAATGAAAATTGACCTTTCCCAGTCCTGTGACCACTGCTGAGTTTTCCAAATTTGCTGGCATATTGAGTACAGCATTTTCACAGCATCATCTTTTAGGCTTTGAAATAACTCAACTGAAATTCCATCACCTCCACTAGATTTGTTCCTAGTGATGCTTCCTAAGGCTCACTTGACTTCACATTCCAGGATGTCTGGCTCTAGGTGAGTGATCACACCATCATGGTTATCTGGGTCATGAAGATCTTTTTTGTATAGTTCTTCTGTGTATTCTTGCCACCTCTTCTTAATATCTCCTGCCTCTGTTAAGCCCATACCATTTCCTTTAATGTGCCCATCTTTGCATGAAAAGTTTCCTTGGTATCTCTAATTTTCTTGAAGAGATCTCTTATCTTTCTCATTCTATTGTTTTCCTCTATTTCTTTGCATTGATCACTGAGGATGGCTTTCTTACCTGTCCTTGCTATTCTTGGAACTCTGCATTCAGATGGTATATCTTTCCTTTTCTCTTTGCCTTTAGCTTCTCTTCTTTTCTCAGCTATTTGTAAGGCCTCCCCGGACAACCATTTTGCCTTTTCGCATTTCTTTTTCTTGGGGGTGGTCTTGATCCCTGCCTCCTGTACAATGTCACGAATTTCCATCCATAGTTCTTCAGGCCTTCTATCTATCAGACCTAATCCCCTGAATCTATTTGTCACTTCTACTGTATAATCATAAGGATTTGATTTAGGTCATACCTGAATGGCCTAGTGGTTTTCCATACTTTCTTCAATTTAAGTTTGAATTTTGCAATAAAGAGTTCATGATCTGAGCCACAGTCAGCTCCTGGTCTTGTTTTTGCTGACTGTATAGAGCTTCTCCATCTTTGGCTGCAAAGAATATAATCAATCTGATTTCAGTATTGACCATCTGATGATGTCCATGTGTAGGGTCATATCTTGTGTTGTTGGAAGACGGTGTTTGCTATGACCAGTACACTCTCTTGGCAAAACTCTGATAGTTTTGCCTGATTCATTTTGCACTCCAAGGCCAAACTTGCCTGTTATTCCAGGTATCTCTTGACTTCCCACTTGTGCATTCCAGTCTCATTCATGCAATGATCTGGGGCTGATGAGCTGGTAAACATCACTATAGTCACCACACTGTACCAGAAATTCGAACAAGAAAGACCTCAAGAGACATGAGAGTGGGGAGGATGCTCATGGGGATGGGGTAGATCAGAGTCTGGAAGGATATCCAGGCCATTTAGAGATGAAGGGAAAGGAGAGATTCTGAGCAGAGCAAAAGCTGCAAACATACATGGCCAGGCAGGAGCTACCCATTGGGAACAGTACTTCTTAGAGGACGTGATGGAGTTCCCAGACATTCTGCTTGGCTTGAAGTCTCATATAGTCTCATAGAAATCTCAAGGCTGAGCTGATAGATTTGAGGACTAATCTGTATAATGAATTTGGACATAACTTATAAGGAACGGTCAGTCATGGGTGGTTTTTGAGCAGATGTGTGATGGGATCTAGTTGTGCTTCTGGAAGATGTTGCCTGGAAGAAGTGGGTGAGAAGGACACAGGGAAAGGATTGCAGTAAGGAGACCATTTACAAGGCTACTGTGGTTGTCCCAGAGAGAAGCACAGAAGCCTGAGTTGGACAGGAACTGATGGGAACAGGGAGAAGAGAGCAGACACCAGAGATTTTGACAGAGGTAGACACAACAGGTTTTGAAAGCCAAAATAAACATGAGGGATGGCTTCAAAGCCTGCTTACTGCACTATTGGTCACATATCATTGAGCATTGTTCAAAGGCTCTAAGAGATTTGGGTCAACACAAAGATTTCTGACTCCAGCTCAAACCAAGTCAGCTGTTTACGTCTTAAAAGAAGAAAATCAGACACCAAAAAGGGAAAGTAACATTTCCCTCACAGAAGTCATAAATAGCATCCAAACGTGGTAGAGACCAAAACTGCCGGCCATGTGTTAAAAAGAAACACGATATCATCGGCTAACAGAGACAAGACCCAACCAGGAAACAGACTCCAGTATTAAAATTCTAGTGCACGGGGCTTTTGGAAAATAAAAAATGGACACAGAGGGACAGAAAGACTCCATCTAAACAGATGAGGCCTGGAACGAGACCATCTATTGAGCCACAGCCGAAAAGGCAGCTGGGTTGGAGACGACCAAACTTGGGAAACAACCACCAGAAGAAAAGGTTATTGGCCACTGATGAGCAATGATATCGAAGAGATTCAAAATCGCTGCTTCAGATAGAAGCAGGAAAAACAAGAATATGATCGGGCAGGGAGTATCATTTTCTTAAGGTGAGGCCAGGCTCCCAGAAAGCCCCTGAAGGCTGCTGCCTGTACCCCTGCCTCAACTCTGCTCTGCCCAGGGAGCTCTGAGCCACCCTGGGCACACACAGGGCGAGGGACAGAAATTCCCTGTGACCTTCGGCCGACTCATCTGTATAATGAGGACTCTCGCTTCCATTTCATGGAACTGGAAATGTAGGCAGACAGGTGGGGACTAAAGCCTCCCTCCAAATCAACTTTGTATTTTAATTGAAAAAAAATCAGAAAGAAAGTGTTCCCATTTGATACTTCTGATGTTACAGCTGGCAAGTGACCCTTGGAACAGCCTTTTTATCTGGGAAGGACCACTTTACGGGTCACGTAAATACAGAGCCAACATGAAGGAGGAAGATACACGGTGGGCTGCTGGTAGGGTTGTGACTGTTGCCTCTACAAATTGCTGCTCTTCTTGGCAGGGTTAGGGTTTCCTAAGGGCAAAGACCGTGTCTTCCTTTTCTTTATGTCTCAAACAACACCTAGAATAATGCTGGACGCAAAATAGATGCCAAGTATTTGTTAAATAGATTGGTGTCTATCCTGTTTTTCCTCTAAACTCCACTGAGTTAGGAACCCGGGCCCATCCTCAGCACCTAGGTGGATGCCTAACCTGGGGTGGAGCAAAATTTGACATTAGTCGGGACTGCATGTGCTCATATCTGAAAAGCTCTTCTGATCTCTTTGGCAAGGTAAGAATAGATGCAACACCTTATGGCTTAAATTTAGGGTATAAATTTATGCATCTATCCAATGTCTAAGCATCCTGTACGTGCACCAATGCATGTGCACCCGTGGATAGACATTGTCCCCCAAACATGAAGATCAGTGGCATCTTTATTTATTAACTTCATTTTACCATCATTTAAGCTGTAGAAAGAGTGATGTTCCAGAGAACCAAATAGCAAATGAATTTGAATAACTCTTTTTCTACATGACAGTCTCCATGCTTAGTGTCATACATGGTAATGGGAAATTTACAACTATCTTGGAAAATATATACAATCATCCCCATTTTACAGATGAAGAACCTGAGGTTCAGAGGAGTTAAGTAATTTGCCTAGAGTCACACAGGCCAACCACTGACCTGTATTCTGCAACACTTCTTCACATGACATTAGAAAACAATTTTAGTGCTTTCTCCCCTTCTATCAGAGGAGGAAGCCACAACAGACATCTTTCTTTGGCCTCATCCTTCTCACTTTCTTTCCCTGAGGCTCTGCCCCCATCCCCATGCCCACCCCTGATTTGCAGTTGTCCCAGAAATTCTGTGCACAGAGACCTAGAAGCTTTTGAGACACAACAGACTATGGCTGGCCTGACTTGTAGCCACTGGAGAGGAAGCTACAGGTAGGATCCTGTTTCAACCATCAGTCATGCAACTAAGCTGATGCTGGCTGCAGATCACGAACGGCTCACCAGTCATTTCCTTAATGACTTGCTAAATTTCCTTCCATCCTCCCAGAAAATCACACTCTTTCAAGGTCCTGTGGCTCTATCCCACCGCCCACACTGATAGCTCCAGGATTCCTGAGCTGAAGCCACATCCTGGTTCTCAGCCCTTTGTGAGCAGACTTACAAGGCTCCAAAGTAACTGAGGCACCTGGGGTCACACAGAGGCCTTAGCCAGACCGAGAGTTGGCAGCCAGGATCTCTCTGGAAGGGGCCTTGGAGGGGCTACAGTGACCCAGCGCATCTCTTTTAAAGCAGATGTTGACCGAAAAAAAAAAAAAAAATGCACAGCCTAAAAGTTGAGAATTATATTTTGTTCAGCGGACAAAATCCAGGGCTTAAGCCCGTATGACAGCCTCTCAGATAGCTCCAAGGGACTGCTTTGAAGAGGTGAGGAAGAAGGTAGGATACATAGGAGTTTTACAATAAAAACCAGGTAGTGGAACATTAAGATGTGACGATTAATTGAAGAAAGCTGAACATCTCGGGTTAATGAATTTAGTGTTTTTCTGTGTGTGTATGAGGAGATGCAAGAGGCTGGGCTCATTGAAATCATTCATTCCTTTGATATACACCTTAACTATCTAGGGCCAGTGTCTTGTTTTCTCCATCCTGAATCCCTTCAGGGTGCACAGTCGTGCAGCTGCAGTGGCTGAAGGCTTGATAGCCACAATGTCTTTTGTTTACTGACATTGCAGGCAACATTTTTCATCCACATAGACAAGCCTGATTTAAAATGAAATCTCCAATGTAGAAGGTAAATAAGAGCAAAAATGATGAGATCAAAGCTGGAGTGGAGGGGGATAGATCTTCTCTTCAGCCATGCCGCTATGGCCCCATTTTGCTCCCCAAAGCATTTGCCCAAATTCTCTGTAGCACCTTAGAGTATTGCTGAAATCCTCTGATCTGATTCACACATCACATTTCCTTTAAGGATAAGGAACAAAGGTATAGTGAGGTCCAGGAATATGGCTGGAGAAGGCAGTGGCACCCCACTCCAGTACTTTTACCTGGAAAATCCCATGGACGGAGAAGCCTGGTAGGCTGCAGCCCATGGGGTTGCTAGAGTCAGACACAACTAAGCGACTTCACTTTCACTTTTCACTTTCATGCACTGAAGAAGGAAATGGCAACCCACTCCAGTGTTCTTGCCTGGAGAATCCTTGGGACGGGTAAGCCTGGTGGGCTGCTGTTTATGGGATCGCACAGAGTTGGACACGACTGAAGCGACTTAGCAGCAGCAGCAGCAGCAGGAATATGGCCAAGGTCCCACCACCAGCTAGTGTAAGGACCAAAACTTAGAACCCCTTGCACTCAACCCAGGCTCAGGCTATCACACAACATTCTTTCAGCTTCAGAGGTGAAAATATTCTCATTGCTGGCTAATTTTGTTTGTCCTCTTTCCCATCACCATAGGAAACAGTTGTCTAAATACATTTTACTTGCTTCTAAAGAGATCTTCATTTGCAGCCTGGGGGAATATCATCATTCAATCTTACACCAAAGGGGGAAATGAGGAAGGATAAATGGACTTTCACTAAAGCATCCCCTAAAAGCAGCAAACACACTACCCCTTCTCTTCGACATTAAAAAAAGAATTTATGCATGAGATTGTTCTGAAGAATTGAATATTTCTTGCCATCCAGTAAATAAAGGATATCACAGTCATCAGTGATGGCAGCTATTGCCAATGGTGGGCTGGTGAGCCCTGAGGGAACTCAGGAAGGAAGTAATATGTGCCATCTAGCAGCCATGGGACTGGAGCTACTCCTGATGGTGAGCCCAAGGGAATACAGGATGTGAAAACACAGGATACTAGCCCTAGAAAGCTGAGGTGTGTATCAAAGGAATGACTTCAGTGAGCTCAGACTCTTCCATCTTACCATACATAGAAAAGCACTAAATTTCTTAACTTGAGATATCTAGTTTTGTCTTATTAACAATAGTCTTTTGATATTCCATCTACCTGCTCTTTGGTGCAAAACTCCTATATACCCTTGCTCTTCCCTTGCTCCTTGGAGCAGCTTTCTCAGGCTTACTTGAGACGCTGCCTCCTGGGCTTGAAGTCCTCACTATGTCCATGGAGTAAAACATAACTCGGTTTTTATGTTGTGCATTTATTTTTTAGTCAACAGTTCTTTGCCTAGAATAATCTCCCTTCCGAATCCCCATGCAGCTGTAGGACTTGGGTTTCCTTTCAGGCTTTCTCCACATAGACGCCCCCATGACACTATCCAGGGATACATCTCAGTGACAGCTGTCTTTTTAACCCCCTACCAATGGCATCCCACTCCAGTACTCTTGCCTGGAAAATCCCATGGACAGAGGAGCCTGGTAGGTTCCAGTCCATGGGGTTACTAAAAGTGGGGAACGACTAAGCGACTTCACTTTGACTTTTCACTTTCATGCATTGGAGAAGGAAATGGCAACCCGCTCCAGTGTTCTTGCCTGGAGAATCCCAGGGGCGGGGGAACTTGATGGGCTGCCGTCTATGGGGTCGCACGGAGTTGGACACGACCGAAGCAACTTAGCAACAGCAGCAGCAACTATATAGTTACCTGCGTGGGTTCCTTTCTACATGACAACCTCCTCAGATGGAGAGTGAGGATTCTATGCACCAGTACAGAGCATTAAAGAACAAATTTTCCACAAATGACTGCACTTCTTTAATAACACTCAAAGTTTCACAAGTGTACTGCACACTCTGCAGTCACAGATTATTTTATCTCATAGAATAGAAACCTGTTTCCTCCTTCACAACATAATTATAATAACCTGCAGAGTTATAGTGAAGGCTAGAGATACTGCATATACACTATCTGATTTATAGGAGGTACTCAGAACATGGTAGACATCACCCTTCTCTACTAGATAATAAGCTCTCGTTCATAATTTTGCCACCAGCAAGTAGCAGTGTAAATGTCTGTGGCACCAAAGATGGCTTCGTGACTGAATGAATGAATGAACAAACTAATAACAAATGTTCACGCTGTAAGGGATGTTAAGAGTTATCAGAGGTAATTCAGAGTGGGTCTTGCAGAGCATTAATGAAGGATGGTCATTTGGTGTTCAACAAAGAAGAGCAAGCTCTCATGCTCCAGCATGCTACAGTTAAAGACCTCACATATCATAACTAAGACCTGGCACAGCTAAATAAATAAGTATTTTTTAAAAGGGCCCAGAATTAGACAGAAATATTACCATAGTTCTCCACCTACTCATCTTTCCTCATTCTGGCCTCCCCCACTGCAGCATAAGTAGTAGGTGCTTATTCTTTCATCCTTTTAACAAACACTTCTTATTGATGCCCTTTACTGCGTTGGATGAACTCTGGATTCACATTGAATATTCAGAGGCAGGCTTGTCATTGCAGGGTTTACATTTTAGCCAGAGACAGACATTAAACAACTAAATGAATAATGAGTTATTGAACAGCAATTATAATAAGTCGAAAGAGAAGTACAGGGTACCACAAAGGGAGGATAATTAAGGAACATTAGTGCTCTAGCTTTATAAGGTAGGTGAGAGATTTGACTAAAGAAGTCTTGGGAGGTAGGGAAGGAAGGAATACTAGAAGGTGGGATGAATGTACTTTTTAAATACTGGGAAAGTCACCTCTTAATCTTTCCTGAAAAAAAAAAAAAAGATTCCATTCATATTAACACTGTTCATTACAAATCAATAATTATCCATATATTTGTGAAATATAAACAAGCACAGGCTCAGGTCCTGAGCCTGTTGTTTATACCTTGGCAAGTGATTCCACTGCCAAGAGCTCGGACTCCTCACCCGTAACAAACAAGGTAAAAGTGGCTACGGTGTAGGGTTGCTATGGAAATTAAATGAAAGGATGCTCCTACAGCACTTAGCACAGCATTATCACATGGTGAACCATCAGTCAAAAGTGGTACCCTTGTTGTCATCATAATTGATGTCCCACTGCTTAATGTTCAGGTAAGGAAGTAGACCTTCAAAGCAGCTAAAGGCATGACGTCAGAGCTCCCTGAGCCAGTTGTCTTGACAGAAAACAATATTCTTGTACATATTTTTTTTTTGAAATCTCATAATCATAAACAAAATGCTGACACAAACTAACATCAATGCATTACTTAGGGTCCAATGATGATCATGTGAAAATTCAGAGTGGGTGAACTCTAGGTTTGGGAAAAAAGTTCTCACTTTCTTAATATTAACTGATAGGTCTTTAATGGGCAATGCTGTGGGCCCAGCACTGCTCTGAAAGCTGAACAGGATACAAAGAAAAAGCAAGGGTCTTTCCTCAGAGGTCTTGCCATCTAGTTGAATATCCCCACAAAAAACCAGCAACCTGGATTCTTTTAGGATGATAGAAGTAAGACTTAAAGAGAACCTTTCCAAACATTCTCAGAAACTTCTGGTCACCGCTTTACAGAAAAACCTCTACTTTTGAACAGTTACTCATCTTACAATTCATTCTTATACTAAAACCAACAAAATAATTTCTGCTTGGGTGCTAGAAGCACTGGTAGCATTTAACCTTTAGGATTTCAGGACATTGACCATCACAGGGAAGTAATTCCTGAGAACTTCATAATAACCTAGTAATAGAAACTAATTATAGGTAGGTCAAGAAACAGGCATTTCGAACCAAATAAACACCTTCATGTTAGCCAGACTTCCCGAGATGATCACACACTGTCTATTCACTAGCTTTTCAAAAGTCAGTTCTTGAGCACCAACTAATAATAGCCAACCTTAATGAGGGCTTACTGTGGCCAGACTCTTAGGTAAACCTCATAACATCTCCATGAGACTAGAACTATTATTACCCCTATTTGACAGATGATAAAACCAAGTCACAGAGACCTCAAGTAATTCCCCCAAGTCCACATAGCAGAAAGTGGTAGCATCAGGCTTCACCTGGGGACTTTGGTGCCAGAATCCCTGCTTTTAGTCACCTTGCTGTCTTGCTTCTGGGAAGCAGGCTCTCTCTGCATGTTGCGGGAGATGCATACACAAGTAATCAGTGGTCCCTGACCTTGAGGTATTCACAGTGTCTGAACACAGTCTGACTCACCAAGCACGACAATAAGGGGACACAAGTGAGCAAATATGGAACTCTCACCATGCACAAGTCATGGGACCAGCTCCTCTCCTCACAAAGCTTTAAAAATCTCCTCAACAAATCAGTGAGGGGTTATTTTTCCAATGATGTAAGCAATGTCAGTATGAGAGGAAGTCAGGAACTTAGACACACTAGATAACCAGCCCAAGGTCAGGTGATTTGTGAAGCTTGTGAGGGGTGGAGCCAAAATTCATGGTCAACTGTCCCTCCTGGAATCACACGTGCTTTGTTTCCACTTCACCTACATACCTACTGTTTTACAAGCCTTACAAAGATCATGCTGCTGCTGCTAAGTGCTAAGTCACTTCAGTTGTATCCGACTCTGTGCAACCCCATAGATGGCAGCCCACCAGGCTCCACCGTCCTTGGGATTCTCCAGGCAAGAACACTGCAGTGGGTTTCCATTTCCTTCTTCAATGCATGAAAGTGAAAAAATAAAGTGAAGTCGCTCAGTCGTGTCCAACTCCTAGGGACCCCACGGACTGCAGCCCACCAGGCCCCTTCGTCCATGGGATTTTCCAGGCAAGAGTACTGGAGTGGGGTGCCATCACCTTCTCCGTACAATAATCATGGGCACCTCTAAAGTGCTCTTGGACATGAAGGAGACAGTGACTCTACTTAGGGAGGACCAGGAAGGCTTCAGAGAGAAAATGGTATAAGAATGAGATTGAGAGGGAATATTAGGATGGAGAGAGACTGAAGAGAAATATTCCAGACTGAATATATAGCCTATTCATAAAAGCACAGAGATTACAAAGTTTGGCATGCTCAAGGGCAAGAGCTGATGCAGGAGAGCTGAGTGTGGGCTACAGTGGTGGGAAGGGTCAGGAGGTAAGGAGGTAGTGGTTGGGGGGCCAGATGTTGAGAGGCTTTTCAGAACACTCCACATGGAGTTTGTAGTGGAGGTCTATGAGAGCTGATTCACAGCTGCCCACTGTGTTCAGAGCGTCTGGACAAGAGATATCCACAAATACTTGTATTATTTTGCTGTCTTTCATATGATTAATTCTATACAGAAAAATATTTTGCAGAATATTTGAAGAGGTCTTTTGTTCAAGCATAAACTTCCAAGGTCCTCAAGAACTTGAACTGTGTCGTATTAACGTTTATAATCCCAATGCCTGCCATTCTGCCTGCATACAATACATGCTTGATGAAAGATTGCTAAAAAAGTGTTTGGATGGATGGATGGATGATAGATGGAAGGTGGATGGATAGATGGATGGATGGATGGATGGATGGGTGGATGGATGGACTGACCAATGATTGAATTAATTAATGAGCAAACAAGCAATGTGATAAATTTATGGTAGGAGTGGCACTACATGTAGACAAAGCTACTGCCAATTTACACATTCAATGTCAGCTCTAAATATGTGCCTCTTTCCAGAGTCCCCAGTGGCTGGAATTTCTGTCACAGTGAGAATGTATTTCACTCCATAGTAAAGAATAAGATTGAAAGTGCAAATACTTTGAAGAATTCTCCAATGAATTTTGATTGATTGTTGAAAACAGGAACAAGTAGACATGAATTCATGCAAACTTGTAAATGATTGATCCTGGGTCATTTCCTGACAGGGTATTGGGGTAGGACAGAAAGCCTGAGTTTGTAACTCTTTCCATTCCATAAAAAGCTTCAGTTTTCCAGGAAGCCTTACCTTACCATTGGAACGTTCACTTTCTTTCAAAAATCGACACTGGCAAAGACCACAAAGAACCTTGTCCTCATGATCTATCCCATAAACACCCTTCTTTAGTAGTCAGGCCAGCCTCTGCCTCTCCACATAATCCATGCACTTTCCTCCTCACAGCCCCGTGTTTGTCTTCCCACCCTCCTACCAGGTTCTTTCCTCTCCTCCTCCCCATCCTTCAAAATCCTGGTTCATCTTCTCAGCAATCTGAGACTGCTAAAATTCCCATTGCCGTAGGAGCAACATCAAAGCCCACTTGTTTTCTATTCATTCTTAACTATTTGTCATAGTCCTAGCTCCCCGGTCTAGATCATGGTACAGTATTTATTATAATAATAATATTTACATTCATTGAACATGGCCTTTATTCTCAGACCCTGGACTTGCCCACATGACACCTCATTGTAAGAGGTAAATATTTTCATGCCCATTTCATATGCAAAGAATCCAAGAATCAGGAAAGGGTAAAATATAAACCAAATAAATGTGCTCTCCCTTGAATCCCAGCTCTTCTAATTCCTGCCGACGCCTCCTGCCCCTACTCAGTATATGAACTGTGTAGAGAATAGCTATACACAGTGGTGAGTGGTGGCACTGTTGTGCTTTATCATTAGACGTTATATTTAAAATGGTAGCTCAATTTGTATAAAACCTCTGTAGTGCTTTTCCTCTGTAGAATAGTCCACAGAATACATATGTATCAGGTTTTATTTAACCCCTATTATTGGATATGGAGTTTGCCACTTGGTTTTAAAAATTCTAAGGAACAGAGCCATGGAAACATTGTAAGATTTTTTTTCTAATATTAGATTGTTTTCTTATAACAAATTATAAACATGGGATTATTGTGTTTCAAAGCATGTGAATATCTCATGACTCGAAATATACATTATCAATGTGCAATGGAGTACACCAAGGTACATTCCTGCCAGCAATGCAGACACAGTCCCCGTCATAGCTTCCAGCAGCAAAGGGCATGATCACTTGGCCTTCTTATAACTAGTGAAGCCAAACACTATCTTCTAATTGATCTGCTATGAATTATTTCATCTAGTCTTTTATGCATGTACCTCTCGGTATTCTGATTGCGTTTTTATTCATTTGCAATAATGTGCATCCCATGCTAGACATACCGTCTGTGCTGACCTAAATTCACTCAGCTAACTCTACTAACTTTGGCAACAAATACTTGGTGGTCAGCTGTGATGTGTCACCATGCTGGCGCTTGGGACATCCATATGAAAAAGACATGACTTCAAGAAACTTGGAGACTACAAAAATGGTCTAGTGGTTGGCCCTGTGGGATAAACTCTGAATTCCAATATAAGATACTTCTACCCAAACTGGGGAGATGGAACATGAAAAGAGTCATGATTTGGAGGTGGTGGGGGCAGCTAGGGAGTGCCCTAAGCACAAGGGTCCGCAACCTCTGGAATCTAATGCCTGATGATTTGAGGTGGAGCTGATGTATTAGTAGGACTTCCCTGGCTCAGATGGTAAAGCATCTGCTTACAATGTGGGAGACCCAGGTTCGATCCCTGGGGGTCCAGAAGATCCTCTGGAGAAGGAAATGGCAACCCACTTCAGTACTCTTGCCTTGAAAATCCCATAGTAATAATAGAAATAAAATGCACAATATATGCAATGTGCTTGAAGTATCCCCAGACCACTCCCTGCACCTTGAAAGAGTTATCTTCCATGAATCTGGTCCCTGGGGCCAAGGAGGTTGGGACTGATGCAGGGCTTCAGAAGAGGCAGAGAATGAGGAGATTCTAGGCGTCTTTGTGGGTCTCAGGAAGAATGGGATTTGGGGAAAAGTAGAGAAGTGGAGTTTCTGGCTAAGAAGCCTTGTGAAACTGACGTCACAGGGGCAAAAGCAAACTCAGCAGAGGAGTGGTGGGTGCATTTTGGGAAACATTTTCTGCATGAGGACCCAAGAGACATTTGTCTACCAAGTAGTCTGGCCATTAACCAGCCTGTGAAGGGTCTATTAAATTCTGATCCTTGATGTTCTTAGTGTGACAAATGTACTTCTGCCCCAGGACCTGGATGCTTGGGCCTAGAAGCTCAAAGGGATACATTTGCTGAGTCAGAGAAGGCTTTTACAAAGATATGAGGATAAACTGCCACAACCTTAAAGTCCTCTGTGAAATAGGGTAAGTCATGGAGCTCTTCAACTTGGTTCAGTTCAGTTCAGTCTCTCAGTCATGTCCGATTCTTTGTGACCCCATGGACTTCAGCACGCCAGGCTTCCCTGTCCATCCCCAACTCCCGGAGCTTGCTTAAACTCATGTCCATTAAGTCAGTGATGCCATGCAACTATCTCATCCTCTGCTGTCCTTTTCTCCTCCTGCCTTCAATCTTTCCCAGCATCAGGGTCTTTTCCAATGAGTCAGTTCTTCACATCAGATGGCCAAAGTATTGGAGCTTCAACTTAAGCATCAGTCCTTCCAATGGAATATTCAGGACTGATTTCCTTTAGGATGGACTGGTTGGATCTCCTTGCTGTCTAAGGGACTCTTGGGAGTCTTCTCCAAACACCACAGTTCAAAAGCATTAATTCTTCTGCGCTCAGCTTTCTTTATAGTCCAACTCTCACGTCCACACATGACTACTGGAAAAACCATAGCTTTGACTAGATGGGCCTTTGTTGGCAAAGTAATGTCTCTACTTTTTAATATGCTGTCTAGGTTGGCCATAGCTTTTCTTCCAATAAGCAGGCGTCTTTTAATTTCATGGCTGCAGTCACCATCTGCAGTGATTTTGGAGCCCAAGAAAATAAAGTCTGTCACTGTTTCCATTGTTTCCCCATCTATTTGCTATGAAGTGATGGGACCAGATGCCATGGTAAACTTAATATCCCTATTTAATAAGCGCCAGTGGATTATCCATGATCAGAAGCCAGCAGAGTCTCCTTACCAGATTGGATCAATTAAGTTAAATGATCTTGACTCGCATTTCTCAGTAGGTTTGAGTGTCAAGATCGTCACTTGGACATTTCTTATGTGCAGGCTGAGTATCTTCTCTGAGAGCCAAGAAAGAATATGCCTTTCCTTTTCTTTTTTCTTTTTGCATTTTTAAAAATTGAAGTATAGTTAATTTACAGTGTTGTGTTAGTTTCAAAGTGTATGGCAAAAGATTCTGTCACACACACACACACACATATGTGTGAGCTCAGTTGCTCAATCATGTCTGACTCTTTTCGAGACCCCATTGACTGTAGACTACCAGGCTCCTGTGTGGAATTTTCCAGGCAAGAATACTGGAGTGGGTTGCCATTTCCTCCTTCATGGATCTTACCGACCCAGATATTGAATCCAGGCCTCTTGCATCTCCTATGATGCAGGTGATCCTTTACCACTGAGCCAGCAGGGAAGCCTATATACACACATATATGGGGTTCCCCAGGTGGTGCTGGTGGTAAAGAACCCACCTGCCAATGCGAGAGATGCCAAGAGACTCAGGTTCAATCCCTGGGTAAGGAAGATCCCCTGGAGAAGAACACAGCAACCCATTCTAGTACTCTTTCCTGGAGAATCCTATAGACAGTAGGGCCTGGAGGACTACAGTCCATGGGGTTGCAAAGAGTCAGACACGACTGAAGTGACTCAGCATGCATGAAAGCAATACATATATATGTAGGCATATATATATATATATATATATATATATATTCTTTTTTCAGATTATTTTCCATTGCAGGTTATTATAAGATATTAAGTATAGTTCCCTGTGCTATTCCCAGTGCTACAGATTAGTCCTTGCTGTTTACTATTTTATATATAGTAGTATATATCTGTTAAGCCAAGACTCCTAATTTATTTCCCTCCCATACCCTTTGGTAATCACAAGACTATTGTCTATGTCTGTGAGTCTATGTCCCTTTTGTTAATAAGCTCATTGATATAATTTTTTAGATTCCACATGTAAGCTCTATCATATTTTCCATCTCTGCTTGGCTTCGCTTAGTACGATAATCTGAGGGGCCATCCATGTTGCTACAGATGGCATTATTTCATTTTTTATGAGGAGGGACCCTGTCCCCATTCTCCTGCATCCCTATTGTTGACCAGAAGATATCTTACCCCCAAGAAATAGCCCAGGGTCCACAGAAGGATTATGCAAGAGAGATGATGATGAATTCTCTGGAAACAAGGGAGAGATTGTTGCTAAGCTATGAAACCAAGGCTCCACGGAGTCTACTGCAGACTATTAAGATCATAGATGATGACTTCCTATACCCTACTCATTGACTAGATGAGAGGGCTCACCAGAACTGGAAGACCCTCACCCACTTTCTGGTCACCAGGACAGCCTTGGAGCATCTGCTTGGCATCAGCCTCTAGCCCATCTCCAGGCCTTTGGATACACTGATGGACCTGCTGGCAGAGCACAGGATCCCTGCCTCCTCTCAGCAGCCACACTCACCTTCTTTGCTGTTCCTCAGACACACCTCCCACCTGCAGACCTCCCCAAGCCCCACCTGGAATAATTTTTCCCTAGACAGCCACAAGTTTCTCTCCTTTGCTTCATTCCTTGTTCTACCTCAGTGCTGCCTCCTCCAACCAGGCTTCCCTGACCATCTGGCATAAAACAGAAGACTTTCACCCTCCTCTTAGCATGGGAGATTTTCTTCCTAGCCCTGATAGCTCCCTGAGATGCTAACCAGGGTGAAACTCCATGACACCAGGGATCTGTCTGGTTTGTCTGCTGCTGTGTGCCCTGTAACTATTAATAGAACAGAAACTGGCCAACATTAGCCTTCCAAACCCAGACACCATATTAAAAAGCAGAGACATCACTTTGCTGACAAAAGTCCATACCGTCAAAGCCGTGGTTTTTCCAGTAGTCATGTATGGATGTGAGAGTGGGACCGTGAAGAAAGCTGAGCACTGAAGAATTGATGCTTTTGAACTGTGTTGCTGGAGAAGATCCTTTAGAGTCCCTTGGACAGCAAGGATATCAAATCAGTCAATCCTAAAGGAAATCAACCCTGAATATTCACTGGAAGGATTGATGCTGAAGCTGAAACTCCAATACTTTGGCCAACTGATGCAGAGAGTCATCTCACTGGAAATGACCCAATGGGAAAGATTGAGGGCAGGAGGAGAAGGGGGCAACAGAGGACAAGATGGTTGGATGGCATCACCGACTCAGTGGACATGAATCTGAGCTAACTCTGGGAGATAGTGAAGGACAAGGAAGCGTGGTGCGCTACAGTC
Source organism: Bos javanicus (assembly GCF_032452875.1). Taxonomy (NCBI): domain Eukaryota; kingdom Metazoa; phylum Chordata; class Mammalia; order Artiodactyla; family Bovidae; genus Bos; species Bos javanicus. The sequence continues at coordinate 108,760,097 of NC_083873.1, forward strand.
CATGGGGTTGCAAAGAGTTGGACATGACTTACCGACTGAACAATAACAACAACACTATTTTATTAGTTAATCAATTTTCACAAAGCTCTAAGGAGTCCCAGTAGGCTAGTCCTTGAACCACACTTCATAAGCTGCTAGTCTTAGCTCCTCAAGACAAATTTTCCCCTTCAAGTCTCTCAGATCTATTTTATCAAAACAGTGTGTTCAGTTTGGCTCCTTTCAGCTGCTTTCTCTATCATTCCTGGAGCCCCAGAAGAGAACTTAGCTACATTACAGATCCCAGGAGAAGATGACACGTGATCTTATCCAAATTTCCTGGAAAACTGAACATCAGAGAGTTTAGTGGCTGCCCGGTGTCTCCCTGACACTATGTGAATGGTGCCTGGGACAAAAAGCCCAGGTTTCCTGGCTCCAACTGCATTGCTGTTGTTGTTCAGTTGCTACTGCTACTGCTAAGTCGCTTCAGTCGTGTCCGACTCTGTGCGACCCCATAGACGGCAGGCCACCAAGGCTCCCCGGTCCTTGGGATTCTCCAGGCAAGAACACTGGAGTGGGTTGCCATTTCCTTCTCCAGTGCATGAAAGTGAAAAGTGAAAGTGAAGTCACTCAGCCGTGTCCAACCCTCAGCAACCCAATGGACTGCAGCCTTCCAGGCTCCTCCATCCATGGGATTTTCCAGGCAAGAGTACTGGAGTGGGGTGCCATTGCCTTCTCCGTTCAGTTGCTAAGTCATATCCAATTCTTTTAGACTCCATGGACTGCAGCATACCAGGCTCCTTTGTCCTCCACTATCTCCCAGAATTTGCTCAAATTCATGTCCACTGAGTTGGTGACACTATCTAACCATCTCATCTTCTGCTGCCACCTTCTCTTTTGCCTTCAATCTTTCCCAGCATCAAGGTCTTTTCCAAGGAGTTGGCTCTTTGCATCAGGCAGCCAAAGTATTGGAGCTTTAACTTCAGCATTGCACCACCCAAAACAGCTTCTTTTCTCCCCTAGCTGCAAGCCTACCCAATCTAAAAAAGGAAGAAGTATGAACTGCTAATAGGAAAGAAAACTTTGTTAAAGGAGGCAGACAACATTAAGAGGAGGGGAAGAAATGCAAGGCCTTGCTATCACAATCAATTGTAGAATGTATCCCCTGGTAATGGAGAGACCCAGGTGGCCCCAATCTTCACAATTCCTGGACAGTCTGTCTAAGACCTTGCCAAGCCCAGGGCGCCACAGGCAAACCGCAGTGACTGTGGCCAGCAGAACCAACCACATCCGACCCTGACATGGGCCCGAACACGTGCACCAGGACTGAAAGAAAGAATGCCAAGGGAGCAGGCGAAAGAAAAGAAAGGCCCCGTGCAGAAGTGGGGGAGCCCAGTTAGGAAATTAGCCAAGAGCATGACGGACACACGAAAACAGAATAGACATGAAAATCTGGCAGGAAAAAAAAAAAAAAAACGGCAAAGCAAAGAAAACTGGCGAAAATAAACGCCATCCAAAAACACAACAAAACATTTTTTAGAAGTTTATTTTACCTAGAATTAATGACAGGAAAACCCCATAAACGTGGTGCAAAATGTTTAATGCCCCATTGAATGCCAACATTATGCCATTCATCTGTCCTTGCAGGTGTATTATTTCTAGTCCTCAGGATGAAAAGCAAAGTTGCTTTCCACATCTTTTATAGTACTTAAAAATACATATTTCCAGGGCTTTATTGCCAAAGGTCCCGCTTTCTTCCAGAACCCACAATAACTAATCATGTTACTGCCACCAAGTCTAGGAATTGGAATTAATAGTTGGTGGGAGGGTTCACTTCCATCCTGTGAGTGATCTCTGCTTTAACGACCCTTAGAGTTAGTGATTTCTCCTAAATATTTATTTCTCCCCAAGGGAAAGATTTCTCTAAGAACTTTCTCTCTGCCCTAAATATTCACAATTCTTGATCTGTTTTTCTTCTATTTGTCCACTTAGAGTTTTTGCTGGAATCAATTTTATTAATTTCCTTCTGAAAATTAGCAAGTCAGAGTAAATCACAGGGAGCATTTTCCTCTCTACTATGTGAATCAACCTCCCTCTCCTTTCTCTGTATTTCTCTCAACTCTAGGTCATCAAGGCCTAGATGGACTCTACTTTTCCCCCACAACTTCTCTTCAATTAAAAAAAAAAAATGTAAAGATGAGAAAGACAAAGAAAGAGCAAGAAGGAAGAAAGAAAGGGAGGAGGAGAGAAAGGACAGTTTAACTCAATTTTTAAAATATTACCATTTAAACATTGTAGTCAACAACTACACCTCCACCATTTTTCTAAGAATTTCCACCTTTACATTCAGAAAGCTTTTATTATATTGAATGATGTTATCCAACATTGCTTTGAATCTCTCCAGTCCACCATCAAATTGACTGGGAAAAACTTCTGGTATTGCCAGCCTTCTTCCAGGACTCCTGTTCAAATTTTTGGATTAACTAAACCATGGTCAAACTTAGATGTTAAAGCCTACAGCAACTACCGGATCTATGGGTCCATGAGCTTCGGTAGGCCATTTAAACTTTCTGCATCAAAATGTCCTCCTCTGCAAAATGGGAGTGCTAAACTAAATTATCCATAAGATTCTTTTAAACTGTTACATCTCACTTGTATGCTGTTTCTCAACTTCCATTTTATGTTATGAAAACACAATATTCATCAGTTATTCAAGGACTCTATCTCACAATTTTAAAAGGAATAAAAAATAAAACAAAATAAAATAATAAAGACTTTATTAAGCCCTAGAATTTTCTTCCAGAACTCCAAGCCTGGAGATGCCCTTCGAGGCATTCAGCAGTCTTTGTCGTTTTTGTTGTTCAGTTGCTAAGTTGCATCTGACTCTTTGGAACCCCACTGACTGCAGCACACCAGGCTTCCTTGTCCTTCATTATCTCCTGGCGTGTGCTCAAACTCATGTCCATCTAGTCATGATGTTAGCCAGCCATCTCATTCTCTGCTACCCACTTCTCCTCCTGCCCTCAATCTTTCCCAGAATCAGGGTCTTTTCCAATGAGTCGACTCTTCCCATCAGATGACCAAAGTATTAGAGCTTCAGCTTCAGCATCAGCTCTTCCAATGGTGTTCTCATTGGCTGTTCTGGTGGCAATTGGCTTGTTAACTGACTTTTATCGCATGTTTTCACGACAATCTTGAGACTCCTTAGAGCAAATTGCAATGGCAAATCATGTTATCCAATTGGCAGTTAAGAAACACAGATCTCAGGCTCCAGAGGAAAGGCCACCTCCTTAATTCCTGCCTGATGAAGAGAAAAGAGTCCTCAGAAGGTTAAGTGACTTATGCAATTGGACAGAGCCAGACAGTCTCTGCGACAGGGTCCTAGACACAGAGCACTTGCCTCTTCGGACAGCGTTCAATTCTCCCAGCCACACTTCTTCCCCGAGTGCTTTTTAATCTGGCAGGATCCACAAATAAAGGAAATTGTGGTTTTCACATCATGATCAAGATTATTTTTCCACTGTGAATAATAAAAGCAGAATAACCCATTCGTAGCTTCAAAATGTTCCCCTTCCAGCCCGCATTGTTTATTCCTTGGGTTTTCAACAACTTTTACTTCAAAATGTCAGTTTTGAATGTGTTTGCATAATTCTGCATTTTATTTCAGGATTCTCTGTCATAACCATTCATTTCCCCCCACTGGCTAAGTTGTTGAAAAAGAAAACCGTGTTTCGAGGCCAGTCCAATCCTACAATTTAAAAGCTGGCAGGATCCGTCTCCCTTTTCTCCCCTGGGAGGATTAATTTGCTTCTTTTTTATTCTCAAAGTTTTATGATTCCAAATAAAGGACATAATGGTGCCATTGAGAGTTGGGGAACTGTGGAAGATAAATAGCCTATGTGGGAACCGCTTGAAATGAAAATCGAAGTTTTGGGGAAGAAGGTGGGAAGAGTGGAGACGGGTTTTTTTTTTTTATCATGTGAGTGTGGCCTGTTAATGATAAAGGAAATTTCCTCCTTCTAATGAGTCTTGCCTTTATAGACTGAAGTGAGGGCAAATGGTTCCATTTGTATCATAAATGTAAAGAAGCTGAAATCGTACTCCCAAGAATGTAATATGTTTAATTTTGAAGTTGGGGGAGCAACCGTTAAAAATAGATTTTTTTTTAATTCCCTGAGACCTGCAACACCAGAGTCTGGGCTTTGACTCTTGATTTGTTTGCCTGAACGCTGAAACATTTAAGAAACATGTTAAAATCATCCGCAGGAAACTAAGTGACCAAGGGAAGTAATTTGAATACATTCTTTTGGTCGAGTTCACCTTAATTAGCTCCCAACTTGGTGAGAGCCATCTGTGTGATGATCCATTAATCCCATTATGTTAAGAGCCCAATTCATCATCAAAGAGTTTTTCCAAAGGACGCTTTGGAATTTTACAAAATAAATTGGACAAATATTATTAACATCCAGGAGTTTATAGTTAAGGTCAGCGCAGTAGACATTTATTGACCAGGCACTGTGTGCAAAGCACAGAGGAGCAGTGGGACCGGTCAGGACATGTTTCCACCCTCACGGAGCACAAAGCAGCACGTCCCTTCATTATTCAGTAGTTTCACTGTGAGTTCAGGACCCCAGGAGGGGTTCATTCCACTGCAGACATTTCACAGTACAGGCCACAGCTCAACTGGCCCTAAAACAATGAGACTCATACAACAGTGATTTAATGCACATCTGATTACATGGTACCATTGTTTATACTCTTCAGCTCCCCTGCACTCCCCACCCCCCCACCCCCCCCCACCCCCCCCCGCCACACACACTGAATTAAATCTCTTATAGAGTCCAAGTTTGTTTGTCGCCTTACAACAGGCTAATTAATTGAGAGACAAATTGTTGGGGCCAGGAACAGTAATTTTATTCAGAAAGCCAGCAGACCAAGAAGATGGTGGACTAGTGTCCCAGAGTTCTAACTCTTATCCGAGTTAGAATTCAGGCTTCTTTTATACTAAAAAAGGAGGGATGTGGCAGGTTGTTGCAAACTTCTTGGTGTTGGAATCCTTTGTTCTCGCAGCTGTCTATCAGGTCAGGACATTCCTGTAAACCTCCAACAAGACAAATGAGAATTTTTTTTTGCAGGGGAGGGGTCTCCAAAATCACCACAGATGGTGACTGCAGCCAAGAAATTAAAAGACACTTGCTCCCTGGAAGGAAAGTTATGACCAACCTAGACAGCATATTAAAAAGCAGGGACATTACTGTGCCAACAAAGGGCTCTCTAGTCAAGGCTATGGTTTTTCCAGTAGTCATGTATGGATGTGAGAGTTGGACTATAAAGAAAGCTGAGTGCCGAAGAATTGATGCTGTTGAACTGTGGTATTGAAGAAGACTCTTGAGAGTCCCTTGACAGCAAGGAGATCCAACCAGTCCATCCTAGAAGAAATTGGTCCTGAATATTCATTGGAAGGACTGATGCTGAAGCTGAAACTCCAATACTTTGGCCACCTGATGCAAAGAACTGACTCATTGGAAAAGACCCTGATGCTGGGAAAGATTGAAGGCAGGAGGAGAAGGGGACAAGAGAGAATGAGATGGTTGGATGGCATCACTGACTCAATGGACATGAGTTTGAGCAAGCTCCAGGAGTTGGTAATGGACAGGGAAGCCTGGCATGCTGCAGTCTATGCTATGCTATGCTAAGTCGCTTCAGTCATGTCTGACTCTGTGCGACCCCATAGACGGAAGCCCACCAGGCTCCCCCATCCCTGGGATTCTCCAGGCAAGAACACTGGAGTGGGTTGCCATTTCCTTCTCCAATGCATGAAAGTGAAGACTGAAAGTGAAGTCGCTCAGTCGTGTCCAACTCTTAGGGACCACCCCATGGACTACAGCCTACCAGGCTCCTCCTATGGGGTCACAAAGAGTCAGACATGACTGAGCAACTAAACTGAACTGAACTGAATTCTGCAACTTTTTATCTTTATATGAATGAAAAACTGTTACCTTTAAAGGTCAGAGCCTTGAGAATGGGCTATCCTGTATATTTCAGGCTGTGGGCAACATTCCAAGCCAGGCTTCAGCAATATGTGAATCTTGAACTTGCTGATGTTCAAGCTGGTTTTAGAAAAGGCAGAGGAACCAGAGATCAAATTGCCAACATACGCTGGATCATGGAAAAAGCAAGAGAGTTCCAGAAAAACATCTATTTCTGCTTTATTGAGTATGCCAAAGCCTTTGACTGTGTGGATCACAATAAACTGTTAAAAATTCTGAAAGAGATGGGAATGCCAGACCACCTGACTTGCCTCTTGAGAAATCTATATGCAGGTCAGGAAGCAGCAGTTAGAACTGAACATGGAACAACAGACTGGTTCCAAATAGGAAAAGGAGTTCATCAAGGCTGTATATCATCACCCTGCTTATTTAACTTATATGCAGAGTACATCATGAGAAACACTGGACTGGAAGAAACACAAGCTGGAATCAAGATTGCTGGGAGAAATATCAATAACCTCAGATATGCAGATGACACCACCCTTATGGCAGAAAGTGAAGAGGAACTCAAAAGCCTCTTGATGAAAGTGAAAGAGGAGAGTGAAAAAGTTGGCTTAAAGCTCAACGTTCAGAAAACGAAGATCATGGCATCTGGTCCCATCACTTCATGGGAAATAGATGGGGAAACAGTGGAAACAGTGTCAGATTTTATTTTTCTGGGCTCCAAAATCACTGCAGATGGTGATTGCAGCCATGAAATTAAAAGACACTTACTCCTTGGGAGGAAAGTTATGACCAACCTAGATAGCATATTCAAAAGCAGAGACATTACTTTGCCAACAAAGATTCGTCTAGTTGAGGCTATGGTTTTTCCTGTGGTCATGTATGGATGTGAGAGTTGGACTGTGAAGAAGGCTGAGCACCAAAGAATTGATGCTTTTGAACTGTGGTGTTGGAGAAGACTCTTGAGAGTCCCTTGGACTGCAAGGAGATCCAACCAGTCCATTCTGAAGGAGATCAGCCCTGGGATTTCTTTGGAAGGAATGATGCTAAAGCTGAAACTCCAGTACTTTGGCCACCTCATGGGAAGAGTTGACTCATTGGAAAAGACTCTGATGCTGGGAGGGATTGGGGGCAGGAGGAGAAGGGGATGACAGAGGATGAGATGGCTGGATGGCATCGGCATCACTGACTCAATGGACGTGAGTCTGGGTGAACTCCGGAAGTTGGTGATGGACAGGGAGGCCTGGCGTGCTGCGATTCATGGGATCGCAAAGAGTCGGACACGACTGAGCGACTGAACTGAACTGAACTGAGGCAACATTCTTAACTTGTAGCAAGAATAGAACACAGAGGTTAAAGTAAAAGGTGTCAGATTTCTTCTCCATATTACAAATCTAATTCCTTACCCTTGACTTTAGGACCCCTACATACCCTGGGCCTTCCCTAGTTCTTTGACCAGATGTACCTCCTTGGCTCATACCTTTTCGGCCTCCCAGGCCTTTTGGCATTTCTCAACCAGTCCAACCCGATCCTGCCCTTGGCTGCATCTCCAGATGGAGCACCTTCCTCTAAACTACATGACTGCCCCTTCCCTGGTCCCATCTCAGCTCAGGGAGATCGTCTCTGCCCATCCACCTTCATTCAGGTCTTCTCTTCACCACCACCATCTTTCCCATCACCAAGCTTCACTTTCTTCATAACATTTATCATACTCAAAACTTATCATCATTATTAGTTGTTATACTTATTTACTATCTATCTCTCCCCTTGTCCTACTCCACAAAGTCAGCTCCACACAAATGGAGCTGACTTACTGCAATATCCCTTGCACTGGGGCAGAGCTTAGGCACTTGCTTAATGTTAGTGAATGAATGAGTAAATCGATCAATGGATGAAAATTAAAAGATCAAAGCTAGGTCATCATTAGGGGGGTGGGAGATGGGGTGAAATGAACAGACACAGAGGTGAAGTTTGGGTGGGAGAACTAACAGCAATGTGCCTTAGTAGAAAGGCGGTGGCTTTGAAAGCCACAATTCACTCTCCAAACGTTCAACAGCTTGGCTTCTAAGAATCAAAGTTCAAGATGGTAAATCATTCAGGGTCTCTGCTCCCCCTCCATATCCACCAAAATGCACACTGCACACAAGATCAAGTGCTTGTATCTTGTCATTATCTCCCTTACACATCCAATAAATATTTGCTGAGACATGGCTCCCTCCAGCAAATGGTCCACAGTCTCTAGCGCCAGGTTTTACAATCTTCTCACAGGAAAAAGAGACCATCCACAGAAACGGAAAGCCCTGAAAAGAACCACTTGTTCCTTCCTAAGCATGGGCGAGAGAGGCTATAACTTTAAAATGTGTGGTTTCTGTCCTGTGCACTGTGGTGGACAAGCCCATCTTTAAATGTATCCAAAAATGTCAGCTGTCACATTTAAGGGCAGACATCCAGCCCCGGCCGCCCTGCAAAGGTGGGCGTGTTATCAGAAGGCCATCACGGAGCACTTAATGGACCTCTGCTCCTAAATAAACACGGCGGGGGATACAGGGTGCGGCCTTACCTCCCCGTTGTTTGTGTGTTCCTGTCAGACTAGTCAATTTCATTGGCCTGGGACGTTACATTTACTTCTTGGAATATGAGATTGCACAGATCTGCCTTCATGGGCACTGGTGGCTAAAATGGGAACAGCTTAATGAATCACAAGTCAGATTCTGTATATAAAGTCCACATCACGAGGGGATAGCAGGGCCTCTGCTCAGCATGGGAAGATTTATCTTCCCTGGGTGAGACCATGACCCCATGGCCCCCTCACCCTCCTTTCACACCAGTTAACAGTTATCTCACTCCCTAAAGGGTCCACGGCATCTTATTTGGAGGCCCTTTAAAATCTGGAGCCAGATTATGCTTCAAGTGTCTAAGTGATGTTTGAATTGCCCTGGTCACATTGAAGCGCCACTTTAACTCTTTCAGGTGAGAGGAGACAATTTCACAGAGATGGGCTGAATTAGGAAGAGTGTGTGGTCACTGTCTTCGCCACTGAAGTCCACATACCTGACTGGCTTGAGAGCACTGTATTCATGTCACTATTATCCCTCAGCCAGGTGAGCTTAGAGGTACAAAATTGCGTGCATTTAGGGCAGCCCACCCACCCCGTCACCTCCCAGCCACCCTCTGATGTCTACCACTCCCTCCTTACGGACCTTCTCTTTGGTGCTAGTCATTCAACAGAAGTACACTCAGCCGCTAAAAGGAACAAAATTGGGCCATTTGTCGAGATGTGGATGGACTTAGAGTCCATTATATACAATGAACTAAGAAAGAGAAAAACAAATATCATATATTAACACATACACGTGGAATCTAGAAAAATAATGGTACAGATGAACCTATTTCCAGGGCAGGAATAGAGACATAGAGTTAGAGAACAGATACGCGGATGCAGGTAGGGAAAGGGAGGGTGGGATGAATTGGGAGATTAGTATTGACATATACACACTATTATGTGTAAAATTGGGCTTCCCAAGTGGCATTAGTGGTAAAGAATCCATCTGCCAATGTAGGAGACATAAGAACCACAAGTTCACTCCCTGGGATGGGAAGGTCCCCTGAAAGAGGGCATGGCAACCCACTCCAGTATTCTTGTCTGGAGAATCCTATGGACAGAGGAGCCTGGAGGGCTACAGTTCATAGCATTGCAAAGACACAGCTGAAGCAACTTAGCACACATATGTGTAAAATAGATAGCTAATGGGAACTTGATATTAAGCAGAGGAAGCTCAGCTCAGTGCTCTGTGAAGATTCAGTTCATTGTACAGAAGAAACTGACATAACATTGTAAAGTGATTACATTTCAATTTTTTTTAAAGTACAGCTGATTGGGATCATCTGTTATTACACCTTAATGTGAATATATCCTTCCAAGTTTTAGGTGTCAGAAGACGTGAATCAGAGTCTGCCAATGTCCTTCCAACCCAGTGAGCCCGAGTCCACAAGAACATTTCAAGGTCCCTTGCTTCTCATCCCTCTGTCTGTGGCCAAATCCCCACTCCTTTCCCCTAGAACTGTGGTAACAAACTTAATAGACTTTGCTACAAAGCATATCAGACACACACCTCATTTTCCAATCTCTCTACTTGTGTCCAGGCCACTCTGCCTGGCAGGAAAGGAGGTCTCCCCACCCCATATCCAGCTATTTAAATTTACCCCAAAGATGCCTCACTCCTAAAGACTCCCTATTTAGGGGAGATTCTCTTTAAGGTTCTCTCCTAAAGGCAGTGGAAGAGGAGCCCACTTCCAGTGGGAATTCTGAATGTCGAGATCTACAAGAAAGAGTCTTTTATTTCCCTTGATGAGCTTTGCCTAGAATTTTCTTTCCCTCGCCCCTTTTTTCCATGAAAGGCATGAGAATCCTAAGGTAAGGGGATGCCCCTAGGTCTAAAAGAACCAAGATGACTGCTTCCATTTTTTTCTTGAAACACAAACTTCAAGCCTAATTTCTCTTTGGCATCATTTCTAAGAGCAATATTTCTTTACTTACCAAAAAAAAAAAGAAAGCATAAGAATATAATAAAAGGCATCTGACAGTCAGCTTCCATCAGGGAGATAAAAAGGAATGGTGGAGCTTCCCTGGGGACTCAGTGGTAAAGAATCCACCTGCCAGTGCAGGAGACACGGGTTCAATCCCAGATCTGGGAAGACCCCTAATGCCATGGAGCAACGAAGCCCACGTGCAGTAACTCTTGAGCCTGTGCTTTAGAGCCTGGGAGCCTCAACTACTGAAGCCCACACGCCCTAGAGCCTGTGCTGTGCAACAAGAGGAGCCACTGCAGAGAGAGGCCCGTGTACCATTACGAGAATAGCCCCTTCCCGCCACAACTAGAGAAAAGCATGGTCACGAAGAGCCAGGGCAGCCAAAAATAAATAAATAAAACTACAAAATATTTTTTTTAAAAAGGAAATGGTGGGATTTAGGGCTTCCTGGAGAGCACTTTTCCCTTTAAATGGAGCAGACACCATTCAGTTCCAGTCAATTCATACCAAAGAGGAAAAGAAAAATTAAAGAAGCCCCCAAAACCCATTTTATGGAGAAATATCCTGATTCATAAATGTCAATTTAAATAGTTTTTTTAAATGTAGGTCAGTGTGCAACTGTGCCTCAGAGAGATATTAGGAAATGAATTTAAGTTATTTCCTAAAATGTATTTTATGACGCTACGAATCTCTTAGGTGTTTTACATCCTGTGGTTCTTTAGGTGTAGAGAACAGTGATATTAATACTGAAACAAACTCAATCTATGATCTATATTAAGATGCTCTGTGAATTTCTAAGAGAAACTAGGGGGCAAGTTTCCTTAGTATACATGACGATGAGATCTTTTCTTCCAAGATCATCTCAAGGGGCTGCTGAGCCACGGAACAAGCTTGTGAGGTGCTGGCCCAGGGAAAGGGGATCTCAGAAGCTGCCCAGGCCACTCAACTTGCTGGGCTCGAGGCACAAAAGAAGGCTTTGTGATCCACACAGTCCCAGCCCAGCACCCCAGGAGACTGCTCTGAGGTGTGGGGATAAAGCCCTTTCTGGTAATAAAGCATTTGCTAGGCCTTGCACATCTGTCTCCTGTGGGAGCCTCACGCTGGGACTCCAATAGGGCTTTCCTTCTTATCACAATAAGCATTCAGTGCAGGAGAAAACAGATACATGGACACACACATCGTCTTGCAACACTTCTATTTTTGGAGGAAGGCAGAGGTACAGACAGAAAAATGCAGAAAGGTAAGACAATTGTTTTAACCAACGTTTGGGCTTCCATGGTAGCTCAGTTGGTATAATCCACCGGCAATGCCAGAGATCCCGGTTCGATTCCTGGGTCAGGAAGATCTGCTGGAGGAGGGATAGGCTACCCACTCCAGTATTCTTGCGCTTCCCTTGTGGCTCAGCTGGTAAAGAATCCACCTGCAATGTGGGAGACCTGGGTTCAATCCCTGGGTTGGGAAGATCTCCCAGAGAAGGGAAAGGCTACCCACTCCAGTATTCTGGTCTGGAGAATTCCATGGACTGTATAGTCCATGGGGTCTCAAAAAGTCGGACACGACGGAGCAACTTTCACTTTCACTTTTCACTTGTGCAAAATATCACGGGAAGGAGGGAGCTCCCCAGACATGGAAATCAAGAAAGTCTTCAAGAGCTAGCCAGACAGATGGTCAAGGGCACCAGTGTTCCAGAAAGGGAAATGCCATACACCAGTGGTGCTCAACCAGGGGCAAGTTTGCTCCCCCAAGGGGCGTTTATTTGACTATGTCTTGATACATCTTTGCTTGTCACAGTGGGGGCAGATGCACTTGATATCGGCATCTAGTGGATAGAAGTCACACAGAGCAGCCACAACAGCATAGATTTATCTGTCCCAAATGTGTTACAAGAATACATGTGTGTCTTTGCATCTCTAATTTCCCCTACACCTAATGTCCCAAATTTCAGTAATACTGAGGTTTGAAAAGCAATGGCAACCCACTCCAGTACTCTTGCCTAGAAAAATCCCATGGACGGAGGAGCCTGGTAGGCTGCAGTCCATGGGGTCGCTAAGAGTCAGACACGACTGAGCGACTTCACTTTCACTTTTCACTTTCATGCATTGGAGAAGGAAATGGCAACCCACTCCAGTGTTCTTGCCTGGAGAATCCCAGGGATAGGGGAGCCTGGTGGGCTGCTGTCTATGGGGTCGCACAGAGTCGGACACTACTGAAGCGACTTGGCAGCAGCAGCAGCCATAGGCAAAGCACAGACATATGAGGACAGGTTAACCTGGGGATCTGCAAGCATCTGGGGCTTCCCTGGTGGCTCAGCGGTAAAGCACCTGCTTTCCAATGCAGGAGACGTGGGTTTGATCATTGGGCCAGGAAGATCCCCTGGAGAAGGGAATAGCAACTCACTCAGACTGCAGTCCCTGGGGTCATAAAGAGCTAGACTGCTGTTGCTGCTGCTAAGTGGCTTCAGTCATGTCAGACTCTGTGTGACTCCACAGACGGCAGTCCACCAGGCTCCCTCGTCCCTGGGATTCTCCAGGCGAGAATACTGGAGTGGGTTGCCATTTCCTTCTCCAATGCATGAAAGTGAAAAGTGAAAGTGAAGTCGCTCAGTCGTGTCTGACTCTTAGCGACCCCATGGACTGCAGCCTACCAGGCTCCTCCGTCCATGGGATTTTTCTAGGCAAGAGTACTGGAGTGGGGTGTCATTGCCGTCTCCGAAAGAGACTTAGCTATTAAACAACAACTGAAAGCATCTGGAATTGCTAATTAGGGCTAGTAGACACCTGTCTCCCTCTCCTTCCACTCCCAAACTGAAAACTCCTTAAAGACATTGGCTTGTCTTACTGGTCTTTATATTTCTAGGGCCTAGGCTATGGTAAGTACAAAAGGAATAAATGAAATAGGTTTCCCAAGGAGCTTTGGTGATGAAAATAATGGGGGAAGACAGGTGTATTAAATCCCTATTATAGCCATAGCAAATTATCACAATGTGGTGGCTGAAAACAACAGAAATTTATTTTCTCACAGTTCTGGGGCTTAGAATATGAAATCAAGATGTTGGAAGGATTTTTCTTTCCTTCCAGAAGTTTTCAGGATGAATCTTTTCCCTCTCCTCACTTCTCCTTGGCTTGAAGAAGCATAATTCCAAACTGTACCTTCATCTTCCCATGGATCTTCTCTCTATCTGTGTCTCTTCTTCTTCTGTCTCCTGTAAGGACATGTGTTGCTGGATTTAGGGTCCACTGGGTTAATCCAGGATGGTATCATATTGAGATCCTTAAATTAACTACACCTACAAAGACCCTTTTTCCAAATCAGGTCACAGTCATGGGTACTGAGAATTAGGACCTGAATGTAGTTTTGGGTTGAGGATGAGATGGTTGGATAACATCACTAATTCAAAAGACATGAAACTTGGGCAGACTCCAGAAGATGGTGAGGGACAGGGAGGCATGGAGTGCTGTGGTCCATAGGGTCACAAAGAGTCACCAACATGACTTAGGAACTGAACAACAACAACAAATAGTTTTGGGCTTCCCAGGCGGCACAGTGGTAAGGAATCCACCTGCAATGCAGGAGACACAGGTTCAATCCCTGGTTTGGGAAGATTTCCTGGAGAAGGAAATGGCAACTCATCCCAGTATTCTTGCTTGGGAAATCCCCTGGACAGAGGCGTCTGGTGGACTACAGACCATGGGGTCACAAAAGAGTTGGACGCAACTGAGCACCTACACAACAGCATTAATCCAGGATGGTATCATATTGAGATTCTTAAATTAACTACATCTGCAAAGACCCTTTTTCCAAACCAGGTCACAATCATGGGTGCTGGGAATTAGGACTTGAATGTAGTTTGGGGGGATCTACTATCCAAGGCACTACAATAGTGGGGTATATGCCTGGAAGGTAGAATGGGAAACAGGCATAGGAGGCGGGGAGTCAATCCTCCACCTGGGTCATCATTTCTCCAAGAGTTTGGGCCACTTAAGTTTCTCAGTGAGTAAGACAGCAATGTAAAATAGTAGGGGCATTTCATTTTCAAGTATAAAATATTTTTGACAGAAAACATGGGTACAAAATATTTTCAATGTTAAAAGAGTCCGTTAAGGAGAAACTTTGGAGTCAATAAAAACTCCACCAAATTCACATGATATCCCTAGATTTCAAGGCTCTGAAATCTGCTCTGGGCAAAGGTTCCATCTGTGCTCTTGATGGAAAGCTTCATTTTCCTGGGAGCAGAGAGGAAAACTTGAGAAGCTCTCTGCAAAGCTCTAGAGCCGCAAAGTAGCTCAGTCTGAGCCGAGTCCCCAAAATAAGGAACACTGGGTCTCTGTTTTAAAATTGGCCCTGTCACCCTAAATTATCCCCACTTCTTGTCTTGACACAACTTCGAAAAGCTGCTGCTCAGGCGTGGACCCATCAAAGCTGCATCGGGGCGAGAGGGGCATATATTAAAATGACAGATCTAAGAAGCAAGCCCTCGGCACTCTAAATGACTATATTATTTTAAAGATGGAAACGACTCCTGGAATACCCTGTAATCCAACATTTCTCAATAAGGCTCGTGTAATAAATTCTCCGCAGGTCTGAAGACCTGGTCCTGGGGTATGCAAGTGCATCCTGGAGCCTTATTGGAGGGAGAATTAAGTACCGCAGAGGGCAGGGGACCAAGGGAGCCTTTGAAGGTGACTCCAAGATCACGTCACCAAAGCAAGCATGGTTTTAGAAGAGGGGAGATGAATGGCGGATTTAATCGAGCTCCCCTTAGACCTCTAGTTGGTAAAGATGGATTCTCCCATTTTACACACATACTCTGGTTCCTTGTTCCTCTGCAAGACTGGAGGCTGGTTGGGAAGGTTTTCCACTGAATGACTTTCAATGTAATAATACTTAATACTTCTTTTGAAACAGTTTCCTCTTTTTCTGAATATTTTCATGGGACTGTAACCCATTTGTACATAAAATTGGTTGAAAGTGACATGTTGAAAAGTCCAGCAAACACTGCAGCACACTCTATTTTCAAGGAATATAAAATTGGGCTCTGTCTGACACCTTGAGTGCGCTTGTGAAAACAGAATGTCACATCTCAAAGGGTTTTTCTTGATAGCTTAAAAAAAAATAAAATAAAATAAACAGACCTCTCTAGGCAAACAGCCCCTTTGTACTCTAGTTTCCATGGAAACGCTGGCAATTGTATTTTTCATGGCATGGTCTTTTTCACTTGATTTTTAAAAGTCTGGCTTAGGCAGCTGACTTAGTGACCCTCGGAATTCAGGAAATAATCTTTATCAAGGAAGTCTATGATATTTTGATAGATATTCCAGATAGTACTCTTGCTGTCGACCTGGTTGAAGTAAAGATGTGTAATTGTTGTACACATTGGAGGAAGTAGATATCATTTTATCCTGAGCACTGCTATTATGGTAATCCATTTTAATCCAATGTCCCTTAAATTCCTAAATTTAAGGGACCAAATATGCTTGGAAACTTCCTTAGAGAAGAATTCCCCAAAATATGTGTTGATAGTCCCCTCTCCAGGAGGTGGAGCTTAACTGCCTCTTGCCCTGTGCTCTGTTGAGAGTTACTGGATTCAGTGACTCACTTCCAAAGAATAGAGTGTAGAGAGGATTAAATCTTGACTTTATAATGAGAAAACTTGGTGGACACCATCTTAATCAAAAGGAAAGTTTAATATTCATCCTCAAGAAGTCACATGGACCCCACATTCTCCCTGACATGACAAAAGGGGCATTTCACCTTTGAAGAATTCTTCTCTCAATCTAACGATAGAATAAAAGAAAAAACATCAGACAAACTCCAACTGAGGGACATTCTGCATAATGCTTGACTAGTAATCTTCAAACTTATCAAGACCATAAAAAAAGAGAAGTGACAGATGGTCATAGACCAGAAAAGACTAAAATATGATGATTAAACAAAATTAAATAAATAAACTTTTTAAAAGGCCAAAAAACAAAACAAAACAAAATTGATTTCCTGGATTCAATCCTGCAGTGGAAAAAAACACTATGGAAAAGTTAGCAAACTCCAAATAAAATCTGTAGGTCAGGAGAATAGTATTATACCAATGTGAATTACTCAATTTTGACAAAAGTACCATGCTTAACTGTTAGAGAAAGAGAAAATGGGTGAGGAGTGTATATGAACTTTCTGTACTATCTAAGGAATTTCCTTATAAATGTAAAATTATTTTAAAATTAAAAGTGTATTTTAAAAATAAAATAAATTAGCAGTTTCAAAGTGTGAAAGAAAATGACCAAATAAAAAATAAGAGTAAGTGCTATCCTTTTGAGTAAAGAGGTAGACAACATTCTAGATAACAATACTGAGACAGGATTAGAGAAGTGAACAACTAAGATGAAGACAGAAGCCACACAACTGGATACAAGGGTCTAAACCCTAAAGAAAAAAAGTCAGATTTGGGAAAAAAAATACAAAATTAATGGGTCCTTAACTATGATTTACCGTCTGGTGGCTCAGGTAAAGTGTCTATCTACAGTGTGAGAGACCTGGGTTGGGAAGATTCCCTGGAGAAACCCACTCCAGTACTCTTGCCTTGAAAATCCCATGGACGGAGGAGCTTGGTGCAGGCTACTATCCATGGGGTTGCAAAGAGTCGGGCACAACTGAGCGACTTCACTTCACTAACTATGATTGGAATCATAATCTTTGAAGAAGCTTTGTAAAAAATCAGATTCCTGAGTCCCACCTTCTTGATTCAAAAAATCGATAGATATAACAGTCATGTACATTTCACACAGATATCGTTGCCTCCTGTGGTAAAGTACAGACTCTGAATGAAGTGACATATGTTTCCATTCCCTTTGAATCTTGCTGATAATGAGCTTTAACCAATAGAATGCAGCAAAGGTGACTCTACATAACTGTGATGATTAATTTTATCATCTGACTAAATATGTCAGTTTAATTGGGCTACTGGATGCCCAGACCCTTAGTTAAACATTATCCATAAAGATGTTTCTGGATGAGATTAACATTTGAATTGGCAAACCCAGTAAAGCAGATTGCCCTCCCTAATGTGGGTGGGCCTCATCCAATCAGGTGAAGACCTGAATAAAACAAAAATACTGACCCTTCCATGACCTTTCCCCCACCTCTGTTTATCCCCCTTTTGAATTTAATGGTGATAGGATATTTTAAAATTATTTTTGTATTCTCTGTTAGTATGGAGGGGAGCATATTAGAGAGCAGCATTCTTTACTTCAATTGTGATATAATTGACATATAACATTGAGTAGGTTTAGGGTGTGTGTTGATATTTGACACATTTAAATATCACATTATGATTCCCACAGTAGTATTAGCTAACACCTCTATAGTCACATAATTATTTCTTTTCTGTGCTAGAAACAATTAAGATTTATTTATTAAAGATATCAAAACTTTGCAATAATTTTTCCAAATCTTTCCCCACCCCATTATTTGCATTTAATTTTATGTACTCAGTTTCTCAAGTAGGAAATTTAAATGTTACATATGTTATGAAATTGGTATTCTTTGATGCTTGCAATTCTTCTCATTGTTTTATGATCAGAGAACTATTACACATCTGAAGATTAGAGAGTTGCCTACATTTCCTTCTATTTTTCTATTTTATTTTTTGAGGTTTCATCAGTTGATGAATACATAGTCCATCTGGAACTTACTGTGATGTATGACTTCCATGGAAGTCCCCTATTTCATCCCAGATAGCCTGTTTCCTTGGTATTAAAGATCTATTTCTTTTCATTTATCATGTTGAAAAAGATCATTTAAATTGAATTTTTAAATATTATGGAAAGATAAAAATTAAATGATTCATACCAACAGAAAACCTGCTCTATAAAGAACAGTTAAAACTAGAAGAGCCTCAAAAAAGTTAGTAGGCATCCAATAAATAAAAGATTTAAAAGCCTAAATACTCACAAAAGAAATATGTAAGAGGAACCTCAGATCTTTCACTTGCTAGCTGTGTGATCTTGGACAAGTTTCTTAACTTTCCTGTGCCTCAGTTTCCATCTCTACAAAATGATAATAATACTTATCTGAAAAGGTTTGAGATCAGTAGACACAAAACATATAAAGAACTCATTGTAGGACCTCAAATATCAGCTACTATAAATTTAAATTATAACTTTTTCCTTCTCTATCCTACTGTGAGATGTGTACATGCTTACACTTTTACACATATGCCAGGCTCTACATATTTATCTCCCTTCTGGACCAACAGTCTATAACGGCTGGCCTATCACTTTATTTTTGTATTCCTAGTTCCCATTTTGGCATCTAAAGTACATCAGGCCCTCAAATAATGTGTGTTGAATGAATAAATGGCTTTAAAATATCAAAGACAAATATCAATAAGCTCAAGAGAATATCATCTGAGCTTAATACAAAAAGTTATTAAGTATAAGTGGCACCCCACTCCAGTACTTTTGCCTGGAAAATCCCATGGACAGAGGAGCCTGGTAGGCTGCAGTCCATGGGGTCGCCAGAGTCGGACACGACAGAACGATTTCACTTTCACTTTTCACTTTCACGCATTGGAGAAGGAAATGGCAACCCACTCCAGTGTTCTTGCCTGGAGAATCCCAGGGACAGCAGAGCCTGGTGGGCTGCCGTCTACGGGGTCGCACAGAGTCGGACACGACTGAAGCAACTTAGCAGCAGCAGCAGTAGCAACAGGAAATAACCTGCTAAGCTTTAAAGTAATCAACAAACACCCAAACTAAGACCCATAAATGTGATTAGGTGATGCTAAAATATTTGGTTGACAGGTAAAAATGTACAAATGTGAGTGTGTGCACACACTGCCCTTTGCCTGCCAAATGAATTCTGGGCAATTGTGTTCTGATGTCACACTCTCCTCCCCATCTCCTCCTGAGAAGGAAGGGGCTCAGCCTGCAAGGCTGGGGGTGCAGAAAGGGAGACTGAAAAGGAAAAACAAGACCAGAAGGTGAGAAGGAATGAGGGGGAGGTTAGGACAATCCTCAGGCTTCCCAGTGGAGAAGGCAATGGCAACCTACTCCAGTACTCTTGCCTGGAAAATCCCATGGATGGAGGGGCCTGGTAGGCTGCAGTCCATGGGGTCACTAAGAGTCGGACACAACTGAGCAACTTCACTTTCACTTATCACTTTCATGCATTGGAGAAGGAAATGGCAACCCACTCCAGTGTTCTTGCCTGGAGAATCCCAGGGACGGGGAGCCTGGTGGGCTGCCGTCTATGGGGTCGCACAGAGTCGGATACAACTGAAGCGACTTAGCAGCAGCAGCAGCAGGCTTCCCAGACGGTGCGGTGGCAAAGAATTTGCCTGCCAATGCAGGCGACACGAGAGACTCGGGTTCAATCTCTGCATCAGAAAGATACCCTGGAGTGGGAAATGGCAACCACTGGAAAATCCCCTGTGGACAGAAGACTCTGATGGGCTACAGTCCCTGGAGTCACAAACAGTTGGATACAACTGAGGGATTGAGCCCCACACAGCACAAAGAGAGCATGGGCAAGAGAGAGGAAGAAGGAAAAGACAGAGCACAGAGGTATTCTTTAAAGAAATTGAAGAAGCTCCACGGTGGCTGGAAAGTTGAATTCCAGGTAGGAATTGAGGGGAAAGGGAAGAGTCTAGATGGGTGAAGAGAATAATGGCATGAATAGACTTCAAGGCCACAACTGGTAAGTTGAAACTTTTATTCCCACTTCCCTGATCTCTGGGCGTTAGATTGAACACCAATGGCCAATGATTTAATCAGCCATGCCTTTATAATCAAGCCTCCATAAAACCCAAAGTGACAGGGTTTGGAGAGTTTCCAGGTTGGTAAACCAGAATGCCTTCAATCTTTTCCAGCCTCAGGGTTTGATGCTGGGAAAGACTGAAGGCAAAAGGAGAAGGGGGCAGCAGAGGATGAGAAGGTTAGATAGCATCACCAACTCGATGGACATGAGTTTGAGCAAACTCCACGAGGTGGTGAAGGACAGGGCAGTCTGATGTGCTGCAGTCCCTGATATCACAAAGAGTCAGACACAACTTAACAGCTGGACAACAAACCAGAATGCCTCTGCATGCCAATATTCTGGTTCCTAACTCCACAATGATAGAATCTCCTTGTTCATGGTGGCTCAGATGGTAAAGAATCCACCTGCAATGGAGGAGATCCAGGATAGATCTCTGGGTTGGGAAGGTCCCCTGGAGAATGGAATGAAAACCCACTCCAATATTCTTGCCTGGAGAATCCCATGGACAGAGAAGCCTGATGGTCTATAGTCCATGGGGTCACAAGAGTTAGACACAACGGAGTGACTAAGAATACATGCATGCTAGTAAGTAAACAGGTTTCCTGAGTTCTATGAGATGCTCTAGCAAATTAATTGAATCCAAGAAAGGGGTCATGGCAAACCTCCAATTTAAAGCTATTTAGTCAGAAGTGCAAGGGACAACCTGGATTTAAGAAAGTAGTCTTTCCCTGGTGGCTAAGACAGTAAAAAGTCTGCCTGCAATGTAGGAAATCCGGGTTCAATCTCTGGGTTGGGAAGATCCCCTGGAGAAGAAAAACCCACTCTGGTATTCTTGCCTGGAGAATCCCATGGACAGAGGAGCCTGGAGGGTTATAGTCCATGGTGTCGCAAAGAGTTGAATACGACTGAGCAGCTAACACGTTTGTGGAACTGAGTTATTACCCTGTGGAATCTGACTCTCTCTTTCCACATAGATAGTGTCAAAATTGAGTTGAACTGCAGGACACCCATCTGGGATCAGAAAGTTGTTTGGTGCTGTGGAAAAACCCACACAGATTGGAGTCAGGTGCAGAACCTTTAAAAGGGATTATGGAAGAATCACTGTGTATCTAAAAATGAACACTTTGAAAACCAGGTTTCTATTTTTTAAATCACACTCCTGTGTACTTCTAGTTAGCCCCATTGGGATATCACTGTTATTAAACAGTACTATATTTTTCTATAAATTGGGAAATTTGAGGTTTAAATTCACAGAGAAATTTTATTTGCCAACCCTCAACTAGTAAGTGCCAGGCCTGCCACAATAACAATATTGTAAATTTGGTCTCCATTCAATGAATTTGACCCTGAAGACAAGTGAAATGAAAGTCTTCTGTACTGAAATAATCTGGCCCCTTCATTCTTAAGATTTGAGGTTCCAGGTAATTTTCTGTGTAGATTTGGCCTGAAAATACAAAGGAAAAGTTCAACCAGGGACACAGCATCTCTTTGGCCGAACCCTGCAGGGACGTTTGCCTCGACCATACATTTTTTTATTGTCCAGTTAAGTTTTGAGTAATTCAGCTGATGGGATTTTCAGCTCTGCCCATGGGCTGTGACTCATTTCACCATCAAATTAACAACTCTTTTGGAAAATATTTTTTCATGACTTGGCCAAAACTTTCCATGGCTTAATTTCATCCCTTTCTTCCCAGAGAAACTCTTTGAACACGTCCAATGATTGCACACTTCAGAAGAGCCTTTATTTCTCATCAAAGCAGATGCCTGACCAACCTACTGATGTCAGCTTCCTCAGCCCCTCTCCCTGATCCCTTAACCTTCCCTCTATAGCGTCTAATCAACTCTTTCTCTTCTACTAAAGTGGCTTTACAGTATCTTGAACCAACCAGCTCATGGACTTAAAAGTCTTTAGGCAGAAAAGAAAAGATGCACCAGAATGGAACATCCAGAGACCTGGGCTCTTTCTCTGTTCCTCTAATAAAAGTGAGATTTCAGCCAAATTGCTTTTTCTTTCAACTTTTTCATCCATAAAACAGTGAGACAAATGACTCTATGGTTGTTGTTCTTCAATTGCTAAGTGGTGTCCACAACACTGCGACCCTATGGACTGCAGCACACCAGGCTTCCCTGTCCTCTCTATCTCCCAGAGTGTGCTCAAACTCATGTCCACTGAGTTGGTGATGCCATCCAACCATCTCACCCACTGCTGCCACCTTTTCCTTTTGACTTCAATCTTTCCCAGCATCAGGGTTTTTTCCCAGTGAGATGACTCTTCACATCAGGTGGCCAAAGTTTTGGAGCTTCAGCTTCAGCATCACTTCTTCCAATGAATATTCAGGGTTGATTTCCTTTCGGATTGACTAATTTAATCTCCTTGCTGTCCGTGGGATGCTCAAGAGTCTTCTCCAACACCACAGTTTGAAAGCATCAATTCTTCAGCACTCAGCCTTCTTTATGGTCCAACTCTCACATCCGTACATGACTACTGGAAAACCATAGCTTTAACTATATGGACCTTTGTCGGCAAAGTAATATCTCTACTTTTTAACACTCTATCTACGTTTGTCATAGCCTTCCTTCCAAGGAGGGTGTATTTTAGTTTCATGGTTTCAGTCACCACCCACAGTGATTTTGGAGCCCAAGAAAATAAAATCTGTCACTGTTTTCACTTTTTCCCCTTCTATTTCCCATGAAGAGATGGGACCGGATGCCATGATCTTAGTTTTTTAAATGTTGAGTTTTAAGCCAGCACTTTCACTCTCCTCTTTCACGTTCATCAAGAGGCTCTTCAGTTACTTTTTGCTTTCTGTCATTAGATAAAACTAAAGAGCTCAATCTATTCAGATGAATATGAAACAGGAGACAAGCTTATCTACATGAGTCTGAGTAAACTCCGGAAGTTGGTGATGGACAGGGAGGCCTGGCATGTTTCAGAACATGGGATCGCAAAGAGTCAGACACAACTGAGTGACTGAACTGAGCAGAAGTCAAGCAGCAGTCATGGCATGATATAGATATAGATATGAGAACCCTGTGAGGTAGAGTTACAGGGTTCTGTCCATGAGATATCAGTGGACAGTGTTTCAATCAAAAATTTCCTCAATTAACACTGCATAATAAGCCAACCCAGAAGGAAGTGGCTACTATCAGTAAGCTTGTATTCTCATGCTCCTGGATCCATAAGTCAGCTGAGTCAACTCTACTTTATACCATGGGTGATATGGACTTGACTGCAGGCCACAGGTAAGACTTGGGCCTCCTCTACATGTCTCTCATCTTAACTGAGCCCTCTCTCTCATGATAAATGCAGCCAAGAGCCAAGCCAAAGTACACAAGCACATTTAAGGTCTGCTTATGTTCCATCCTCTGGTATCCCATTGGCCAAATTATGTTGCATGGCCAAGATCAAGATCAAAAGTCTAAGAAGGATACCCTGCCCACATCAGGAAAGGGGGGAAGAGAGGAGAGTGAATATTGCTGCAGTTATCAAATCATCACATTAAACTCTCCTTCCCTTGTTATCTTTTTTTTGACATTGTATACATATTTAAAATACATGTATATATATATATGTATATATATAATATATGTATATACATATGTAAAATGTATATATATAATTACATATATTTAAATGGCATATTCAAAAGCAGAGACATTATTTTGCCAACAAAGGTCCGTCTAGTCAAGGCTATGGTTTTTCCAGTAGTCATGTATGGATGTGAGAGTTGGACTGTGAAGAAAGCTGAGTGCCAAAGAATTGATGCTTTTGAACTGTGGTGTTGGAGAAGACTCTTGAGAGTCCCTTGGACTGCAAGGAGATCCAACCAGTCCATTCTAAAGGAGACCAGTCCTGGATGTTCTTTGGAAGCAATGATGCTAAAGCTGAAACTCCAGTACTTTGGCCACCTCATGCGAAGAGTTGACTCATTGGAAAAGACTCTGATGCTGGGAGGGATTGGGGGCAGGAGGAGAAGGGGACAACAGAGGATGAGATGGCTGGATGGCATCATTGACTCGATGGACGTGAGTTTGAGTGAACTCTGGGAGTTGGTGATGGACAGGGAGGCCTGGCGTGCTGTGATTCATGGGGTCGCAAAGAGTTGGACATGACTGAGCGACTGAACTTAACTGACTGAAAATATATGTATATACATATATTTTATATATGTGTAAATATATATATATCCTTCAATACATATTTTTTCTCTGTGTGTGTGTGTGTGTGTGTGTGTGTGTTTAGTTGACTTGAAAATCGAATATGACCAGTTTTTAGAACACACAGTTTAGAAGGAAAAAATTCCTTAGGAAGTGATTGACGTGTCTTACAATTTTCAGGAGACCAAAAGAAAGCTATTCTGCAACTATGGTCAATTATGTAATAAATGTTAGAACTACACAAGGGCTTACTCTGTGCCAGGCAACCAATCCTAATCCTTTTCATTCATTGTCTCATTTAATCAAATTATCATTTAAACATCCCAGCTTGATGTTTTACCATATACAGGATACCATGAAAAGAATTACTCCTAAAAAAAATATCTTTCCAACTCACAGCATTTTAAGATATTGGCCTACAAACACTTCTTCCTTATGCAACCAATTTAATCAGTGTTCACTAAATAGCTCTAAGTCTCAATTTTCACAGCAAAGGCTAAAATAAAGTATTATTACTCACATGTTTTAGATCAGGAAAGTGAAGAACAGAAATGATTCAATGTTAGCTCAAAAGTGAAGGAGCAGGGAGTAGAACCTAGATATGTCTGATGCCAAAGCCCATGACCTTCAAACTATATCATGTGTCCTTAGGTAACATTGAAACTGTGTATAATGTGTGCTTAATTAAAGTTTGTAGAATAAATAAAGGAAAGAGGGGAAATGGAAGGAAGGAAGAGAGGGAGGCAGGAAAGGATAAAAGAATTAAAAACCTTCCAAATTGGAGAACTGAGCACACTTGAAACAAATCCACAGTAACACAAGGCGATTCTAAGCTCTAAACTAAAGGAAAACAGGTATTTTTCTTCCCACAATGAAGTGTCCAATTAGTAGATCCACTCATTCAGTAAATAAACAGTACTACATCTTAGCACAAATCCCCAGTGGTAGGAGGGTAGGTCTGCCTGTGCCCTACCCTAGGAACTCAGCAGGGAGAGGTACCAGGGATGCCCAGCACACACAGCTGGCGTAGAGGCTTATCACCCTCACCATGCTGTGCAAATGACCCCAAAGTCCCATTGCCTAAACATGGCACTCAAGTTCCTACACAGTTTGATCACAGCCTACTTTCTGTCTATATCCTCTTTCTGGCCCATAGTCTATCAGCACTCAACATCTCACCAGTCTTAGAATACACACCCCTTTCAAGCTCTGTGCCTTTGCACTGGTTCTTTTCTCTGCTTGGAATTCATCCCTTCCTCCCATCTCTGGCCTAGAGAATTCCATGGACTGTATACTCCATGGGGTCACAAAGAGTCAAACACGACTGAGCAATTGCCACTTCCACTTTCTCATCTCTACTTTTTCTTCAGACTTTTTCTGACCCTTCTAATATCCAACCCAAGTTTCTCTGTGATACCATCCTCAGATTTACCTGAGAGAATTAGTTCTTCCCTTAGTTTTGATCCTAGGCAACATTTAAATGCCTCTAAGTTGCTTCAGTCGTGTCCGACTCTGTGTGACCCCATAGATGGCAGCCCACCAGGCTCCCTCATCCCTGGGATTCTCCAGGCAAGAACACTGGAGTGGGTTGCCATTTCCTTCTCCAATGCACAAAAGTGAAAAGTGAAAGTGAAGTCCCTCAGTCGTGTCCGACTCTTCGCGACCCCATGGACTGAAGCCTACCCGGCTCCTCTGTCCCTGGGATTTGCCAGGCAAGAGTACTGGAGTGGGGTGCCATCACCTCAAATGCCTCTACCACAGTACTATCTTGGGTCACAGGATTACCAATCTATTAAAAGAAAATGAAAGTGAACTCGCTCAGTCATGTCCGACTCTTTGCAACTCCATGGACTGTAGTCTACCAGGCTTCTCCATCCATGGGATTTTCCAGGCAAGAGTACTGGAGTGGGTTGCCATTTCCACCTCCAGGTGATCTTCCTGACCCAGGGATCAAACCTGGGTCTCCGGCACTGCAGGCGGATGCTTTATCCTCTGAGCCACCAGTTGGTGCAAAAGGAATTGCAATTTTGCACTGTTGAAATTTGCCATTTGATGTTGGAATATATTCTTAAATAAATGTGGGTATGTTATATATCATTTTGATGCACATTTCTCGCTTTATATTTTGTTGCTAATGACATAATTTGCTGGGTTTATTTTATATTAATATGTATTTTAGACTGTGGAAATGATGTTAGACAAAAAGCAAATTCAAGCAATTTTCTTATTCGAGTTCAAAATGGGTTGTAAAGAAATGGAGACAACTCATAACATCAAGAAAGCCTTTGGCCCAGGAACTGCTAAGGAACATACAGTGAAGTGGTGGTTCAAGAAGTTTTGCCAAGGATATGAGAGCCTTGAAGATGAGGAGCACAGTGGTCAGTGATTAGAAGTTGACAATGACCAATTGAGAGCACTCATCAAAGCCAATCCTCTCATAACTACACGAGAAGTTGCTGAAGAACTCAATGCCAACTGTTCTATAGTCATTCAGCATTTGAAGCAAATTGGAAAGATGAAAAAGCTCAATAAATGGGTGCCTTGTGCGTTGACTGAAAATTTTAAAAAAAAATCTTCTTTTTGAAGTGCCATCTTCTCTTATTCTATGCAACAACAATGAACTATTTCTCAATCAGATTGTGATGTGCAACCAAAAGTGGATTTTATACAACAACCAACAATGTCCAGCTCAGTGGCTGGACCGAGAAGAAGCTCCAAAGCACTTCCCAAAACCACACTTGCATCAAAAATACAGTCACGGTCATTGTTGGGTGGTCCGCTGCTAATCTGATTTTCTACAGCTTTCTGAATTCCAGTAAAACCATTACATCTGAGGAATACACTCAGCAAATTGATGAGATGCACCAAAAATTGCAATGCTTGCAGCCAGCATTGGTCAACAGAAAGCCCAAATCTCCACAACAACATCTGACCACACCTCGTACAACCAACACTTCAAAAGTTAAACGAACTGTGCTTCAAAGTTTTGCCTCATTTGTCATAGTCATGTGATCTCTCACCAACTGACTGCCACTTCTTCAAATCTCCACATTTTTTTGCAGGGAAATTGCTTCCATAACCAGCAGGAGGCAGAAAATGCTTTCAAAGAGTTTGTTGAATCCTGAAACATGGATTTTTATGCAACAGAATAAACAAACTTATTTCTAGTTGGCAAAAATGTGTTGATTGTAATGATTCCTATCTAGGTTAATAAAGATGTGTCTGAGCCTACTTAGAATGATTTAAAATTCACAGTCCAAAACCACAGTTATATTTGCACCTATCTAGTACATCATGAGAAACGCGGGGCTGGAGGAAGCACAAGCTGGAATCAAGATTGCCAGGAGAAATATCAACAACCTCAGATATGCAGATGACACCACTCTTATGGCAGAAAGTGAAGAAGAACTAAAAAGCCTCTTGATGAAAGTGAAAGAGGAGAGTGAAAAAGTTGGCTTAAAGCCCAACATTCAGAAAACGAAGATCAGGGCATTCAGTCCCACCACTTCATGGCAAATAGATGGGGAAACAGTGGCTGACTTTATTTTTCTGGGCTCCAAAATCACTGCAGATGGTGATTGCAGCCATGAAATTAAAAGACACTTACTCCTTGGAAGGAAAGTTATGACCAACCTAGTCAGCATATTAAAAAGCAGAGACATTACTTTGCCAAAAAAGGTCCATCTAGTCAAGGCTATGGTTTTTCCAGTGGTCATGTATGGATGTCAGAGTTGGACTATAAAGAAAGCTGAGCACCAAAGAATTGATGCTTTTGGATTGTGGTGTTTGGAGAAGACTCTTGAGTCCCTTGGACTGCAAGGAGATCCAACTAGTCCATCCTAAAGGAGATCAGTCCTGGGTGTTCATTGGAAGGACAGATTTTGAAGCTGAAACTCCAGTACTTTGGCCAGTTGATGTGAAGAGCTGACTCATTGGAAAAGACCCTGATTCTGGGAAAGATTGAGGGCAGGAGAAGAGGACGACAGAGGATGAGATGGTTGGATGGCATCACCGACTCAATGGACATGGGTTTGGGTGGACTCCGGGAGTTGGTGATGGACAGGGAGGCCTGGTGTGCTACAGTTCATGGGGTTGCAAAGAGTCAGACACGACTGAGCGACTGAACTGAACTGAACTGAATATATGCTTAGTCAGTCAGTCATGTCTGACTCTCTGTGGCTCCATGGACCGTAGCCCGTCAGGCTCCTCTGTCCATGGAATTTTGCAGGCAAGAATACTGGAGTGAAGTTGCCATTTCCTGCTTCAGGGGGCCTTCCTGATCCAGGGATTGAACTCACATCTCTTGTGTCTCCTGCATCAGCAGGTGGATTCTTTATCACTTTGCCACCTGAGAAGCCCTAACTGATCTATAGAGATAGAGAAATTGCTCAGTCTTGTCTGACTCTTCGTGACCCCATTGACTGTAGCCTACCAGGCTCCTCCATCCATGGGATTTTTCAGCAAGAGTGGGTTGCCATTTCCCACTGGAGTGGGTTGCCATTTCCTTCTCCAGGGGATCTTCCCGACCCAGGGAACAAACCCAGGTCTCCTGCATTGCAGACAGATGCTTTACCATCTGAGCCACCGAGGAAGACTTTTGACTCATCTATAGACTGTGATTTACAAAACTCTCTCCACTGAATGCTGAGGTCTTTACAAACAGGAAATAGCTTATATACCTTTGTTATCACCCTGTTGTACTTAGCCTAAATCTTAGCAAATTAGACCATCTCACCTTCTTACACTGCAATCAGTTTTTCCCTGACAACTTGTTGTGACAAGATTTGCTGGAAGAGAAATGAAATGTGATTTTGTTACATCCCAAGATGGAGCCAGGCAACAGTGAGGATTTTGCCCTACTTTCTTGGCTTACTCCTGCCTTTCCTTCAACACGCACCTCCTCCAGAAAGCCTTCCCCAAACCCAGGTTGAATGTGTACAAGCCCTGCCCATTAGGTTAGGACTATTGAGGGGCCACCCACAGAACCACACACTTGGACCAGAGGTCAGTTCAGCCTGACACTACTCTGAGGCTAATCCATCATCACATCAAGTCAAGTGGCTGAAATAATAACCAAGAAAGGTACCAGGTTCTCAGCCAAGGAAACCTAAGAGAGTGCATATAACCAAAGAATCAGTGGCCTTCTGCAAGGTTAAAAGCTCAAAATCAAGAGAACAGAATAAGTTGAAAAGATAAATATACCTTGATGTTTATGGTGGCACTGTTCATCTTCCCTGTAGCTCAGATGGTAAAGAATCTGCCTGCAATGCAGGAGACCTGGGTTCGATCCCTGGATCAGGAAGATTCCCTGGAGAAGGAAGTAGCAGCCCACTCAAGTATTCTTGCCTGGAGAATTCCATGGACAGAGGAGCCTGGTGGGCTACAGTCCATGGTGTCGCAAAGAGTCGGACACAACTGAACGACTAATACATGCACACGTTCACGATAACCAAGACATGGAAGCAAGCTAAGTCTCCATCAATGGATAAAGATGTGGAATATATATGGTCCTTATATATGTCCATTATATATATTATAAATATATATATATCCCTATATATAGGGAGAGGGTGACAGAGGATGAGATGGCTGGATGGCATCACCAATGCAATGGACATTAACTTGGGCAAACTCTGGGAGATAGTGACAGACAGGGAAGCATGCCATGCTGCAGTCCATGGGGCCACAAAGAATTGTACATGACTGGGCAGCTGAATAAAAACAACTATATATGTAAAATATTTTATGGAATTATAGTTGATTTACAATATTGTGTTAGTTTTAAGTGTACAGGAAACTGAAGCAGTTATACACACACATATATCTGCTCTTTTTTAGATTCTTTAAATGTCCATATAATGTGATATAGATATATATGAGATGTATATATAGTGGGATATTATTCAGCCATAAAAAAGAGTGAAATAATGCCATTTGCAGCAACATGGGTAGACCTAGAAAATATTATACTAAGTGAAGTAAGTCAGATAAAGACAAATATTATCTGATATCATTTATATGTGGAATCTAAAAAATGATACAAATGAACTTATTTATAAAACAGAAACAGACATAGAAAGCATGAGTTCCAATGAGGTGGATGAAACTGGAGCCTATTGTACAGAGTGAAGTAAGCCAGAAAGAAAAACACCAATCCAGTATACTAATGCATATGTGTGGAATTTAGAAAGATGGTAATGATAACCCTGTATGCGAGACAGCAAAAGAGACACAGGTGTACAGAACAGTCTTTTGGACTCTCTGGAAGAGAGCGAGGGTGGGATGATATGGGAGAATGGCATTGAAACATGTAAATTATCACGTGAAACGAATCACCAGTCCAGGTTCAATGCATGATACAGGCTCCTCGGAGCTGGTGCACTGGGATGACCCAGAGGGATGGGATGGGGAGGGAGGTGGGAGGGGGTGCAGGATGGGGGACACATGTACACCCGTGACGGAATCATGTCAATGTATGGCAAAACCAATACAATATTGTAAAGTAAAAGTAAATACATAAAACTGAGACTAAAAAATGTTTTTTTTTTATTTTATTTAACTTTATAATATTGTATTGGTGTTGCCATATATCAAAATGAATCTGCCAGGGGTATACATGTGTTCCCCATCCTGAACCCTCCTCCCTCCTCCATACCATCCCTCTGGGTCATCCCAGTGCACCAGCCCCAAGCATCCAGTATCGTGCATCGAACCTGGAGTGGCGACTCGTTTCATATATGATATTATACATATTTCAAAAAAAGTTTTAAAAAATAAAAAGCATGATCTAGAAGGAAAAAAAAGGAAAGCAGACTTCAGGTTACCAAAGGTGAAGGGGGCAGGAATAAACTGGGAGTATGAGATTAATAGGTGCACGACTATTATATGTAAAGCTGACAAACAAGGACCTACTGTATAGCACAGAACTGTTCTCATTATCTTATAATAAAGTATAATGGAAATGAATTTTAAAGATATATTTATATGCATATTTCATATAAATGTGAAAGACAGTCCTTTAAGTTTAACCCATTTTGCTTCATTAGAAACACTTAAATTATAAGAATCTATTAAAAAGCAGATATATGTATATGTATAACTGCTTCACTTTGCTGTACACCCAAAACCAACACAATATTGTAAGTCAACTATACTTCAATTTTTAAAAAGTATAGAGTAAGGATTTGGGTACAAGACAAGAGAGCTCAGGCAAATCAAGAAATTTTATTCCTTTTAGGTGATTGCTTGAAGATGCCAGAGCTAGTTACTCCCTTCCCTCTGTTTCTGCGGCAATTGGACAAACCTTGACTAGAACACTTGTCTCAACACCTTGTAACTGTTTATGGATCAGCCGCTCCTGTTCACATGTGAATTACTTGAGAGCAGCAGTTCTGTCACCTTCTCCTCTGCATCACCAGTACTTCATGTGGAACTTAATCCTTCAGAGACGGGAAACAAGGGGAAAAAGACGGAAAGAAACAGGAGAAGGAGTGAGGAGGCAAGGGCGAGAAGGGAAGGTTGGTGCTTCTCAAAGTTGGCAAGGGTACCATCAACCGGCTTGCAGCGCTCACTCTCCTCTCATCTCTCCCTCATACTCACCCCATTAGCATGGCCATCAGCCTCCCACTGACATCACCACTCCGTCACACTCCAAGCCCTCAGTAGTTTCCAGTCTGATCTTCCTGCTTCCTCTCTAGCCTTCTACAAAAGCAATACTTTGAAAATATAAATCGGAATATTTATTTGCTGATCAAATATCAGCTGGCTGATCAAACTCTTCAAACGGTGCCTCATAAGCTATAATCCAAAATCAAAGTCCCTGCTGGGGTCCCCAGTGCCCTCTGTGACCTGAACCTTCCTGCCCCCGATCTCATTTCCCTCCATGCCACCTGGAACATCAGGTTCTTGCCACCGCTTGGTTCTACTCCTTGTACACATTACACTTTTCAACACAAGGACTTTGAGTCTGGTTGTCTCTTCCTTGCACAGCTATCTCCCTCATTCCAAGTGTCACCTTCGCAGAGAGGGTTGCCCTGATGTCCCTGGTGAAGTAAACACACAAACAAACTCACACTACTCATACACATACACACACATAGACCCACTCACATACATGTGCTGTGCTGTCCTTAGTCACTCAGTCGTGTCCAGCTCTTTGCAATCCCATGGACTGTAGCCCACCAGGCTCCTCTGTCCATGGAATTCTGCGGGGAGCGAGCTCCGCCCCTGGCAAAGGTCATGAGGAAGGAGGCTTGGCATACGCAAAGGCGGGATCAAGCCTCAGGAGTCTCCCTGGAAATTCTCGAGCAATCTACCCCCAAAACCAGAGTCTGCCTACTTTCTGCTTTGTGCTTTCACCTACACCTCTGACTTTACGGGGGGCTGTCCCCCACTACCTCTCTCTGAAAAAGAGTTAGCTTACAGCTCCAGTTAATAATTCTTGGGTGTGACAGTGTTTCAACCTACAAACTCCTTTGGAAATCCTCTAGCCTGCCTGAATAGGTTTTTCCGGCCACGTGTGACTGTTCAGAGCCTCCCAACTGTGAGAGGCAGGAGATGTTCTAAACTGTCTAAATACAGATTCCTTTGAGCAGTTAAAAGATTGATTAGAAATTGTATTGGTGAGGGGATTTTCACTCACATTTCACATGTTGGGCCAATGTTTGCTGCTAAGTTTCCATATCCCTTATCTGCTGTGTCCCTGGCAGTGTATTGATTAATATAATTGGTGTAAGTAGTAGCTTTAATGTTTGTAACCTGGGACCCTTGAGTTAATTCTTTTTCTTGTTATAGCCCACCACACCTTTGCTCTGTAGGAATGCAACTTTATCTAATGCTTTTTGGAGGCTGGCGCCTGACTTTAGAATAATCACCTTTAGAGAAAAAGGCCTCCGGGCCAGAAGATGATGCAAATCACCTAAATTTTTGCATATGATAACTTTGCAGGAAGAAAGCCTGGCTTACTGCATGACTCTACCCCTTCCCCCATTATCCTCTATGCATAACTTAAGGTATAAAAACTACTTTGGAAAATAAAGTGCGGGCCTTGTTCACCGAAACTTGGTCTCACCATGTCGTTCTTTCTCTCACCTTCTGGCTGAATTATTCAGCCTCTTTTCTCCACTGAATTTCCTCACTGAGCTATCCTTATTTCAGCCTCTTTTCTCCACTGAATTTCCTCACTGAGCTATCCTCATTCTATTACTCTTTATATCCTGAATTAACATTTAATTAAGCAATTGTTTCCTGATCCTCACCGACGCCGTCTCTCCTTCGAATACCCTGGATCCAACGGGGCTGGACCCCGGCAGAATTCTCTAGGCAAGAATACTGGATTGGGTTACCACGCCCACCTCCAGGGGATCTTCCCAACCCAGGAATTATACCCAGGTCTCCCGCATTGCAGGCAGATTCTTTACCATCTGAGCCACCAGGGAAGCCTAAGAATATTGGAGTGAGATGCAATTCCCTTCTCCAAGGGAACTTTCCAACCCAGGGATCGAACCAGGGTCTTCTGTGTTTTAGGTGGATTCCTTACCAACTGAGCTACTAGGGAAGCCCCCTCGTATACACACATACATAAGTACAAAATCACATGCAAACACACACACATATACACACATTCACACATAAACTCTCTCTCACACACACAAATATACACAAGCATAAGCCATTATAAAAATAAAATTGAGAGTCATCTACGCAATCCAGGCTGGTTCTTACTAAAAATTTGATGTGTAATTTGTCCCATTTTTTAGAAATGCATTTTACTATAATTTGTCCAGTTCTACATCTCAGTGGAAAAATTTATTTTAATTCAAAGCTAGGATAACTTTAGGAACAAGACCTGTTTCATGTTTTCATAGTCTGGGGAGTTGTGGTTTAAGCTTCACGTTGAGGTTTTCTTTCGTTCTGTGGTCTCCCTCAGGACTGAGAGATGATATTCACTTTGACAGCCTGAATCTTACGACTGAGAAACAAAGCCTTGAATTTTAGACACCTGAGAGTTACGCGAAAACTGTGCCATTCTTATAAACATTACAGGTCTTCTGGAGCCTATGAATTGCCTCCATTTAAACTCAAAAGCCCTAGGACACGGTTCCTGGGGCCTATAAACCCTGTGATACCAAGCATAATAACTCCCCTGGCAAGAAATAAGCTTGACTTCCCGCAGCCTATAAAGGACCTTGCCTGACCTTTAATATCAATCAGGGGTAATGTGTACCTGGGAAAACCCAGGCCTGGGGCCTGGGCCTTGAGACAGAAAAAGGGTCTGGAGACCCCAGAACCACAGTCCCACCTGGCAGCACACTGGACCTTGGGGGTGCACATAGCCTGGACCTTGGGTGCAGAGACCAGGGAAGAAGCAAAGTCAAAGGACATCACTTTATTAATATGTAATCTTTATGATAAATAAGAGGCCTGGCCTACAGAAGACATTCAGTAAATGTTCATCTTTCCTTGAGATTCACAGACTCATGGAGCTTCCTCAGTGTGAGTGTGATCTTTTGACCTGAGTAACCTGAGAAAATGCAGTTTAGAGCTGTTGCCTTGGAAAAATGATTCCTTTCACCACCAAAAGTACAGCAGGCAGAACAGCAATGGTCACCTCAGACAGTATTCTCATTTTTGGAAAAGAGGGAACCACAATCCATGGATTAGAAATGACCTGCCACAGTTGATACCCACACCATGATACCACACAGTCGTCATTTTGAAAACCCTGGAGAAATTCTGGAATCCATAGCCTCCTCTGCTCTTTGAGCACTTCACACCCAGCCTCAGTCTATCCCTGGATCCACTGTCTGTTTGGGATTCTGAGATTCAGAAAAACACTCCCTTATGTTTTCTAAAATAACTTGATTTGCTGTTAATGAGATCTATATACAAGTGGCAATCTATATCCATAAACTGACCAGACTGTGGTGACATTTATTATTTACTTGAAGATTTATAGCAATCTCTGGACTGAATAAATAGGAATTATTTGGAGGCTAGTAAATAGCAAAATGTAACTTTTCAGCATAAATGTGAATTGCATTCCTTTGTTTTATGTAAAGTCCAGCATCAGCTATTTACCAGAAACTCCACTAAAAAACAAGAATTCAGTAGATATGAGCAGGTATGCACTGAGATTTTATGTTGTTTATTATGTAGGTGAAGAAGACTCTTGAGAGTCCCTTGGACTGAAGGGGGTCAAATCAGTCCATCCTAAAGGAAGTCAACTCTGAATATTCATTGGAAGGTCTGATGCTGAAGCTACAATACTTTGGCCACTTGATGCAAAGAGCTGACTCACTGGAAAAGATCCTGAAGCTGGGAAAGATTGAAAGCAAAATGAGAAAGGGGTGGCAGAGGATGAGATGGTTAGATAGCATCACTGATTCTGTAGACATTAATCTGAGAAAACTCCAGAAGATAGTGGAGGACAGAGGAGACAGTCATGCTGCAGTCCATGGGGTTGCAGAGAGTCAAACAAGACTTAGTGACTGAATAACAATAACAACAACACTGTAATAGCAAAAGGAGAATGATTTCTGTCCATCAGAGCTATCTGATGAGTTTAAGAATCTTTATGCAAAAGATGAATTGAGGAACTAATGATAAAGTTGGATAGAAGAATCACAAACAAAGTCCAGAGGTGGGGAGCCATGGCTCCAAATCTCCTCTCCAGGCACCCGTGTTCTGGAACATATTGGTTCTGAACCATATTGGTTCTCCTTAGGGTCACAGGAGTAAGGCAGAGATGGAGATATTCAAGGTCACATGAATTGAGACTTATTTGCCACTGGACTCTACATACGGAAGAGAAAAGGTTGTGTTGTACCTTGCAAATCTCAACACCTGCAGATTATACAAGACCTTAGGAGGTTTTGTACTACCCCTTGCTTATGTACTATTTTTATTTTTTAATATTTATTTATTATTTATTTATTTGGCTGTGTCAGGTCTTAGCTGCAGCATACAGAATCTTTGTTGCATCACATGGGATCTTTTTTTTCTTTTTTTCTTTTTAATTTATTTATTTTAGTTGGAAGCTAATTACTTTACAATATTATAGTGGTTTTTGCCATACATTGACATGCATCAGCCATGGGTGTACATGTGTTCCCCATCCTGAACCCCCTTCCCTCTTCCCTCCCCATCCCATCCCTCTGGGTCATCCCAGTGCACCAGCCCTGAGCCGCCTGTCTCACGCATCATGTGGGATCTTTCGCTGTGGTTCACAGACACTAGTTGCTGCACTCGGGCTCTCTAGTTGTGACATACATGGTCTTTGGAGCTCATGGGCTCAGTGGTTGCAGGGTACGGGCCCATCTCCACAGCATATGAGATCTCAGCTTCCCAACCAGGGATCAAACCACTGTTCCCTGCATTGCAAGGTGGATTTTTAATCACTGGACCACCAGGGAAGTCCCTGTACTATTTTAAAAACATGTATTTATATCTAGGAGTCACAGGAGACACAGGTTTAATCCCTGGGTTGGGAACATGCCCTGGAGAAGGGAATGACAATTCATTCCAGTATTCCTGCCTGGAGAATCATGTGGCCAGAGTAGCGTGGTAGGCTACAGTTCATGGGGTTACAAAG
Organism: Bos javanicus; assembly: GCF_032452875.1. NCBI lineage: Eukaryota > Metazoa > Chordata > Mammalia > Artiodactyla > Bovidae > Bos > Bos javanicus. The sequence continues at coordinate 108,797,093 of NC_083873.1, forward strand.
AGTTAGACACAACTGAGCACACACACACACACACACACACACATTTATCCCATATTGGTAAGAAAAGGAGTGGCTAAATCCCCAAATAAATATATTCAAACTTTAAATCAATATGGTCCCCAAGGAATTTCTGCAGAGAAAGGGGGACCTCAATAGACTTCACTCCCATGCATCCCATCCTAGATTGAACCAGAGTGACTCTATTTTTCATTGTTTTCTACCTTGGGATTCTGCACAAAATGCAATCAGAACAAGAGAGAACCCCAGGCTAACCAAATCAACCCTGCAGCAAAGATGAGAGCAAACATCTGTAAAATATACTCTGTGCTATACTTAGTGGCTCAGTCGTGTCCAACTCTTTGAGACCCTATGGACCATAGCCCACTAGACTCCTCTGTCCATGGGAATTCTACAGGCAAGATTACTGGAGTGGGTCGCCATGCCCTCCTCCAGGGGATCTTCCCAACATAGAGATAGAACCCAGGTATCCTGCACTGCAAGCAGATTCTTTGCCATCTGAGCCACAGGGAAGCCCAAGAATACTGGAGTGAGTGTTGTTGTTGTTGTTGTTGTTGTTCAGTCACTCAGTTGTGTCTGACTCTGCAACCCCGTGGACTGCAGCACACCAAGCTTCCCTGTCCTTCACCAGCTCCTAGACTGGAGTGGGTAGCCTATCCCTTCTCCAGGGGATCTTCCTGACTCAGGAATCCAACTGGGGTCTCCTGCATTGCAGGCCGATTCTTTACCAGCTGAGCTACCAGGGAAGCCCCCTAAAACATATGACTGAGAGTAAACTTATTGTTTCTCACCATCCACCCCCGCCATAAAACCTCCAAGTCTAAAAGAATTGAGGATGGTTTTCAGCTGAAAGCCAGCATGGAACTGAGGTCCTAAGTCCAACCTCCTGCAAAGAATTGAATCCTGCTAACAATCACATATTCTTGGAAGTGCATCTTTCCCCAGCTGAGCTTTCAGATGAGATCCAAGCCCCAACTTTTACTGCAGCCTCAAAAGAGACCCTGAGGATCCAGATAAGTTGTGCTTGGATTTCTGATACACAGAAACTGTGAGCTGATAAATGTATATTGTTTTAACCCACTAACTGATCATTTGTTACATAGGATTAGATAACTAATATACCCCTCCAAAGCACACACAACAGGGTGGCCATAAAAAACCTATGATGCCCTTCCTCTGATTCAAACATTTACTTCAATTCATAGAAAGCAAAATAATGGTATCATCAAGTGTCTACCATGTTTTGATGCTTTCATGTGCTATTAATATCTCATTTAATCCCTACAGTGAACCAGTAAAGCCAGAATTATTAGCTCCCTTTTGCAAAACAGAAATCTGAAGGATTAAATAACATATTCAAAACTAAAAAGCTAGGAAGTAACTATTCAGAATGGAGACCCAAATTGTCTGACCTCAAAACTCTTCCCTCAATACCATGCTTCAGCATCTTGGTGTAGTATTACCACAGAATCAAGAAGACACTAAAGCCAGGCTAAGCAGAGCAGATGAGCCTTTAGGCCTAGGAGAAGGGGAAATTCAGTGAAACCAAACTGCTGTTGTTTAGTTGCTAAGTCATGTCCAACTCTTTGAGATCCAATGGACTATAGCCAACAGACTCCTCTATCCATGGGATTTTCCAGGCAAGAATACTGGAGTGGGTAGCCATTTCCTTCTCCAGAAAGAAGAGGGAGGAGAAAGCTGGAGTGTTCCTGCTCACTGTCTGACCTAGGAGAGCTTTACTGATATGCTTCAGAAAAATGCAAGTTCAGAAAAAAAAAAAACTTGTTTATTATTAATTGCAGTACTCTGAACATCAGTGGACTTTGCAAGAAATGTTTAAACTCAAAGGTAAAATTCCAAAGTCAAGAGTATAGGAATTCCTTAGGCAACTATCTGAAAGCCATCTTCCTGGTCCAGAAAACAAAGGCAGTTACCCCAACCTTTCTTACCCTAAGTGTCTCCAGTGGCCGAAGTACAGCCTACTCTTACCTCACAATTCCACTCTCGGGCAAAAGCTTAAATCTCCTACAAGTATCCCATTAACTTCACAAATCTCCCACATACCAGAAGCCATGACAGCCTTTAAAAACCAAAAGGGCAGAGGGGAAAATCTCACAGAAATCTTATAAGGATGCTGAGGTGTTACAGGCGTGTTCTCACAGATGAGACCTTTGATAAATCGAGCATGAGTCTCCAAGAGAGAAGAGAGCCAAGAAGTCAACCTCTTCCTCCTCTCAGATTTATGAATCTTCCAGCCAGAGGCAAAAGCATCACTCCATCAAGATCAAAGCTCCGAGAAGTGAGAAGAAAAGCAAGAAGAACAGAGATTCCCCCAGGATAGAAGTATGTCTGTTTTATGTAACATACATAGCCTGTGTTCTAGAAAGCACTTGCGTAGGAAACCCATTTAATAGTCCCCATAAAATAAATACTTCCTTTGCATTAAGAATACAAAAGGACGGATGTACTCCTTGCTTGGAATGTATAAAGCAAAGGTTAAAAGTTCCATCATGTTTTCTGTTCATGGAAAATAACTTTTGAGTCTTCAGCCCAGAGTCCAGATATTTTCTTGGAAGAATCAAACACGGAGGCTGAGAGTGTTCACAAAATTCAGCTGCCACAAACTGTTTTGTCAAGACACTTATTCTGTAAGGGTGGTTTTAGTCATTGAAGACAAAGCAGGTTCCAAAGACTGACTTAAAAGATAATAACTACACCAGGGAGCCTTAATGGTTTGCAGGACTCTGAGATATGAGTTCTTAGCAGACTCTCTGCCGAAAGCCCACATGATTCACAGACCTACTGATATTCCCTCTTTACTGTTTTCTATTTGGTATGATGGTCATTGACCAAAAGCTATTAGGCAATGATGTGATTGTGGACAAAGAACAAAGGCTGGGAGAAACCAACTTCTCAGTTCTGAGAAAAGAAACACCAAAATGGAAATGAAAATATCAAAGGGCTGTGTGTCCCATGATGCATGTTTCAGGCAAATGCAGACATGGGCGAAAGTTCTTCAGCCCTGTCTGAATAGCACCTCATTCCTACACGTCTGCAGAATTGGCAAAGGCTGAACAAGGACAAAAAAGGAGCATCAGGATCCAGAAGATCAAGCACTGAATTGAAAGAGGAGCTAAAGGGCATTACTTCTGATCTGCATCCACTCCTTCTCTTGCTCATCTGTAAAATGGGAACAACTCTATTTGCGTTGCCAAAAATCTCTTCTTTATTCAGCTAAATGAGACATATACATACAAAATAACATTAACAGAGGTAAGAATCATATTAAATAACCAACCAGGGGAAACTGTAGCCTCCACTGCCAAAAATCTAGTCCCCAACTTGTAGCTTTTTGCCTCACATAAACATAGGCTATTATGCCATTTCTTTTCCATACTAACCCCATTCACGGTGCCTTCTTCTTTTCTTCTTTTTGCTTCTTGCACAATTGCCCCACTTCATTCCAAGCTTATTCTCTCTAGAAATATTGTCTAATCTTTATAAATCCTGTCTTGAAAAAATAAGATTGCACTGCTGCTGCTGCTGCTAAGTCACTTCAGTCGTGTCCGACCCTGTGTGACCCATAGACGGCAGCCCACCAGGCTCCCCCGTCCCTGGGATTCTCCAGGGAAGAACACTGGAGTGGGTTGCCATTTCCTTCTCCAATGCAGGAAAGTGAAAAGTGAAAGTGAAGTCACTCAGTCGTGTCCCACTCTTAGCGACCCCATGGACTGCAGCCCACCAGGCTTCCCCGTCCATGGGATTTTCCAGGCAAGAGTACTGGAGTGGGTGCCATTGCACTACTCAGCCACAAAAAAGAATGAAATATGACATTTTCAGCAACATGGGTAGACCTAGAGAGTGTTATATTAAGTGAAGTAAATCACACAGAGAAAGACAAATACATGATATAACTTATATGTGGAGTCTAAAACATGACACAAATGACATATCAATGAAACAAAAAGGCTCATGGACATAGAGAGCAGACTCGTGGTTGCCGAGGGGCAAGAGGTGGAAGAGAGAGGGACTGGGAGCTGGGGATCGCCCAGTGCAAACTATTATATATAGAATGGATAAATGACAGGGTCCTATGGTATAGCACAGGGAACTAGGTCTTGTAATAAACAATAATGGAAAATAATATGAAAAAGAATATATACACGTACATAGTGGTGGTGGTTTAGTCGCTAAGTCATGTCTGACTCTTGCAACCGCATGGACTGTAGCCCACCAGACTCCTCTGTCCATAGGGCTCTCCAGGCAAGAATACTGGAGTGGGTTGCCATTTTATATATATATAAAACTCAATCACTTTGCTGTACACCAGAAACTAACACAACATTATAAATCAACTATTCATATATTTCAATAAGAAATCAATTTTTAAAAAGAAGATTGTAAATAAAGGGATATGTGGGGGCCTCAGAGAAGCCTTCCTGAATATATGGTTGGCTTCAGATGACTGATGTTCAGATGGGATTTACAAACTGTTAACTGTTATACAACATAAAGTACAAACGTTCTTGGTGATGAGGATGACAGTTGGTTTTGTTGTTGTTGTTTTGGGCTTTCAAGTTCCTTCACTTTTTAGGGCTTCCCAGGGGGTGCTAGTGGTAAAGAACTAAACCGCCAATACAGGAGATGTAAGAGACTCAGGTTTGATCCCTGGGTGGAGAAGATCCCCTGGAAGAGAGTATGGCAACCCATAACCCACTCCAGTATTCTTGACTGGAGAATCCCATGGACAGAGGAACCTGACAGGCTATGGTCCATAGGGTTGCAAAGAGTCAGACACGACTGAAGCAACTTAATACACACACCCTTCAGCTTACAGGATGAGAGTTATCTTAATGCTATCTGTATCAATATGGAATGGAGATTTATATAAATCTTTCCTCACAGAAGATCTAGCAGTGGATCTAAGTGACAGTAGAGCCATCTGCGCATGGTCAGGGCTCAGTAAACAGATACCATTCCCTGGGTCTCTGGCTCAGCCCTAGCCCAGAGCCCAGGCTCTCCTTGCAGTTGCCCTAAAGGTTCAGCAGGTGAACCTGATTCACCAGAAACCTGTGTCCACTCAGAACAGAATCCCAACCATGACCCAGGTTCCAGTTGCCTTCTGTTCTAAGACAAGGGCCTGCCAGAAAATTCTCCTTGAGCAAGAGACTGGAACACATGCCTCCTGACCTCTCAGGGGCAAGGCAACCTCATGGTGGTCCCTGAGTCTAGAATCTTGTCCAGCTTGATCTGACTATTTGAAGAAAGAGAAAGTGAAAATCACTCGGTTGTGTCCAACTCTTGGCAACCCCACAGTCTATACTGTCCATGGAATTCTCCAGGCTGGAATACTGGAGTGGGTACCCTATCCCTTCTCCAGTAGATCTTCCCAACCCAGGAATCGAACTGGGGTCTCCTGCATTTGAGGCAGATTCTTTACCAACTGAGCTATCAGGGAAGCCAGCTTCAAAGCCCAGTCTGAATGCCATGTCCTTCATAGGCATCCTTCCCCAACCGTGGCAGCACCATCTGCCACCTGCTTCTCGCGCCCAGCCTGCGTCATGGAACCACTGGGCTGTGTGTGGAGTCAGCACTCTCTCTGACCAGCTCCTGGAGCAGAGATTGTTCAAAACCATTTGACTCACCCCTGGGAATCCTTCCTTCCTTGGCAACCAGCATGGTGCTCAGAACTTGCTTGGCCAATTCTTATTAAATCATCTGTTTTTTGGGTTTTTTTTCCCCCAGATCTCCACTTCCTTCTTTTAACTACTTGGATACCACATAACAGCATGAGGGACCTCCTTGGTGTCCCAGTGGCTAAGAACCCACACTCGCATGGCAGGGGCCCAGGCTCAATCCCTGGTAAGAGAACTAGATTCTACATGCCACAACTAAGACCAGCACAGTCAAGTAAATAAATAGACTTAAAATAAGAGAAAGGAAAACAAAATAAAAGAGTCCTATAGGACTTTAAAACATAACAGCATGAAAACTCTTCAAGGGAGAAATCCTCAGATACTCTCCGTCAGGCCAAACAGCAGGAACATGTGTTGTCATCAAACTGACTGTGAGAGCACAACGGATACGCTTCATTTTTCACTGTGATGAGGAGGGAATAGCACAGTGCGGCACCAAACAGTGGGCTCGAATCCTGACTCTGTGACTTAGAACTTGTGTGACGCTTCGTAAGTCTCTGAGGCTCGTTGATTCTGTGTTATCATCTGTGAAATCGAGGCTGTGAATACTACTCAGCCATAAAAGGGAAAGTATTTGAGTCGGTTCTAATGAGGTGGATGAACCTAGAGCCTAGTATACAAGTAAGTCAGAAAGAGAAAAACAAATATGGCACGTGAACGCATATATGTGGACTCTAGACAGATGGTTCTGCTGAACCTATTTGCAGGGCAGCAACGGTGACGCAGGCATAAAGAATAGACTTGTGGGCACAGTGGGGGAAGGAGAGGTGAGACAAATGGAGAAGGTAGCATTAAGACCCATACATCACCATAAGTAAAACAGATAGCCAGTGCGAATTTGCTGTATGTTACAGGGAACTCAAACATGGTGCTCTGTGACCACCTAGAGGGGTGGGATGGAGTGGGAGGTGGGAGGGAGGTCCAAGAGGGAGGGGACATACGTATGCCTAGGGTAGATTCATGTTGATGTATGGCAGAAACCAACACAATATTGTCAAGCAGTTACCCTTCAATTAAAAATAAATTAATTTTCAGAAAAAACCCAAGACTGTGAAGGACCATAGAGGAGACCCAGTGAGGGCTATTAGAGCATGCCAGGGCCAGAGCACAGGAGTCACTCAACAGATGTGCTTCCTTCCTTTCCCCAGATAAGGAAACCAAACTAATCCCATCGTCCTAGGAGAGATGGGGGGGGGAACATATGAAAAGAGAATTGAGCAATGTCAGAAAGAGCAAGCGCATTTGTGTAAAGACCCACTCCTGCTCATGTGGGTTTAACTGAATAATTCATGTTTGCACCCAAGGCAATTAAACAGCCAAGCCCCACAGACATCCATCTATGCTTTAGACATGGGAATTTATATTAAATTTTTAGTATGCTTGGGATACATAATTCTCGACCTAAATAAGATTGAACTAATGATGAAAGGCATACCATTTTTTTCAAGTCAAATTGTGAATACTTCTTAACAGAGTATTAGTGTACTGTATATATATATATGACTTGAACCATCTGCTCTATTTTTAAAAAAAGACATAATGAAAAGAACTCCAATCATAATTGGCAGTAAGAAAAATTGCATTCCTCCTGCCCTTTGCTCAGGCATGGAGCCATCAAAGTGTTATGCCATAAAATTTAATTTTTGAGTTTTGAATGATTTACAGTGGAGCAGGACTTATAAATCAGAACAGTAACCATTGCTATGAATAGAGATGTATGTTTTTCCAAAATGTCTAAATGAAATAACTTTGAATCACACTAAAAGACCTGCACAGTTCTCCAAAGGCAGCCATAATTGAAGTTAATCATTCTTGTTTGCACAGGAGGAAACTTACTGACACCTAGGCACCTCCCCCTCCTTAAAATGAAGTGATCAAACAGTCATCAGCTCTTCTTATGAAAGCAGTTAATCACAGCAATATATCATATGTCAGTTTCTAGCCTTGTCTGTTAGGTTTGTAAAGCCACTCTAATGTCTCTGAATGTATCCTGAATCAGACGCAAATCTTAAATAGGATACCCAGAGCATCATTATGTGAAAGCCTTGTACCTCTGTGCTCACTGACAAAGAATCCCTCCCTTTCTTTCACATCCCAGTTTCTGATATCTAACAGCACCTTTCTACTCCTGTCCATCTTGCTATTCTGCACCCAAGTGGATCACTAACAGCCTCCTGATTTCCCGCCTGCCTCTAGCGTGGGGAGAGTGAAGGAATAGGCTGACTAATGTGTGAGCCGCAACACGGTACTCCTTTTCTTAAAATTCTCCAATGCCTTCCCATCACATTGAGCATAAAAGTCAATCTTCTCGTGATGCCGTATAGTGCTTCCAGGAGCCAGTCCTGCCCATCCACAGCCCTCACTCAGTCTCCTCATTGGTCTTCCTATTCCCCAAACATGCCACTTTGTACATATTCCATGATCTCAAACTTGTGAAGAAGTCTAGACCGTCAGATGGAAATGGATGGATTTCTATGCACTGGTGCTCACTCACTCAGTCGTGCCTGACTCTTTTGCAACCCCATGGACTGTAGCCCAACAGGCTCCTCTGCCCATGGGATTGCCATTTCCTTCTCTGGGGATCTTCCCGACCCAGGGATTGAACCTGCGTGGTCTCATGCACCTCCTGCATTGGCAGGCTGGCTCCTTATACTGCATAACAAAAATATAAGCAGGAAAAAATACCAATGTATTAATAGCCTTTATCTCTGATGGATGGGATTTAGGTAATTTTATCTTCTTCTGTGTACTTGGCTGTGAATTACAAACTATTAGAAATGAACATATTTTAGTTAGAAAGTAGAAAAGACATCAAGTATATTCTGCAAGACTCCAGAGGGCCAATCAAGGACTCTGAGGTGCAAACTCACAAAAGATGCCAAGCTTCAGGTCTTTAATTTCCTGCAGAACAGGCAGAAGTCTTCATTCTAAATTTTGTCACCCCCAGAAGTCTCTTCCAGTGACTGACCAATCAAAACATTTGTTGAACAGCTGTGCTCAGGTCTCTCTCCCCAGCCCCACCCCCAAAATGTGGATAAAGGATGCTTGGAGCCAGCATGGACCACAGAGATAAAGGGCAGTTGCTAAAAACAGCAAGCAGAATCAGGGATTCTGAAATCACATGGGTCCTTAAGTATCTGATAGTATTAATAAATTCTTAACATTTTTTCATCTCTCCAGCTAGATTATAAGCTCTGTAGAGGCAGGGGTTGTATCTGCCTATCTTGTTTGTTCAACAAACATTTGCCAAGTGCCTGCCTCACACAAGCACTGTTTGAAGTGTTGAGAACACAGCAGTGAAGGACAGAGTCTTGGTTCCTGGCCTCATGGGGTTGAATTCTAATAGGCAGAGAAAGAAAATAAACAAGTTACAAAGGATACTTGAGAGTGATGAGTGATACCAGAATAGAGAAATGAGGTGGAGGAAGATGGGCTGGCTTCTTTAGCTAGGACGCCAGAAAGCACTTCTAGGGATCTACACTAGAGCTGAGACAGGAAGACAGAAAGGAGCCAGCCCCAGGCCAAAGCCAGGTAGGCAGGGTGGTACCTGGGCCAAGGCTCTGAGGCAGAAATGAGGTGTGTGAGGAACAGAAGCAGAACTAGCTTGGCTGGAGCTCCAGGAGGGAGAGAATGAGCACTGGTAGGAGATGAGGCCAGATTATAAAAGGTCTTACCCATGATGACAAGGAGTCTCTTTTTTTCTAAGTACAGTGAAAAGTCATCAGGAGATTGGATTCACGGGAGTGAGGTGATCTGTTCTAGCTTTTTAAAAACCTGCTCTTGCTGCTCTGTAGAGAATGGACTGGTGGACACAGGGGCGGGGGGTGGAGAAAGAAGGCGATCACTTAGATGATAAGATTTTGGGACAGGACAGAGCCATGGAGAGGAGAGAAGGTAATGGTTTCCTGACTGAAGGTGAGGTTTACAGGACCAGCAGTGGACTCGGATGTAGAGATACTGATTTTATGTATTTATTTGGCTGTGCTGGGTCTTCGTCGCTGGGCAAGCTGTCTCTAGATGCAGCCAGCAGGGGCTACGCTCTGGTTGCAGTGTGCAGGCCTCGCATTGCGGTGGCTTATCTTGTTGGGAAGCAGAGGCTCTAGGCATGGGATTCAGTAGTTGCAGCATGTGGGCTCTGTAATTGTGGCTCGAGGGCTTTGTAATTGTGGCTCGAGGGCTTAGTAGTTGTGGTGCATGGGCTAATCTTCCTGAACCAGGGGTCGAACTAGTGTCCTCTGCCCTGCAGGTGGATTCTTAACCACTGACCACCAGGGAAGCCCAAGATGTGGAGATATGTAAGAAACAATAGGAATCAAGGATGATTCCTGGGTTTACGGCTCATTCACCGGTGTGGCCCCCCGGCACCCAGATCTCATCCTGACACAGTGAGCGCTTGGTGATTGTTTGAATGGCTGGATGGACTGAAGGAAGGATGGATGAATACATGGATAGCCTGACTGTGAGGAGAGTCCAGAACAATCTCTGTGGGAGGGGGAGGCAGGCAGCAGTTGCTATCCTCAATTCTTGAGGCCCATCAGGCATTTTCTCAGGGTCTCAACAGGGACAACAGTGGGAGAAGACCTCAGAGCAGATAAGAGTTCAGTGATACTGTGAAGTCAGACAGGCTTGTACTTATGACAGCTCCAACTCCTGCTCACTGTTTGTCCTTGTACTTTGTGAGCCTCCCTGAGCCTCAGTTTCTTTATCTATCAAATGGGGATAACCATCAACCTCATGGCTTCCCTGATAACTCAGCTGGTAAAGAATCTGCCTGCAATGCAGGAGACCCCAGTTCAATTCCCGGGTCGGGAAGATCCCCTGAAGAAGAGATAGGCTACCCACTCCAGTATTCTTGGGCTTCCCTTGTGGCTCAGTTGGTAAAGAATCTGCCTGCAATGCAGGAGACCTGGGTTTGCTCCGTGGGTTGGGAAGATCCCCTGGAGAAGGGAAAGGCTACCCACTCCAGTATTCTGGCCTGGAGGATTCCATGGACTGTATAGTCCACGGGGTTGCAAAGAGTCAGACACAACTGAGCAACTTTCACCTCAATCTCATGGCTTCTCAGGTGGTTCTAGCAGTGAAGAACCCACCTGCCACTGCAGGAGACATAAGAGATGCAGGTTCGATCCCAGGGCCAGGAAGATCCCCTGGAGGAGGGCATGGCACCTGCTCCCGTATTCTGGCCTGGAGAATCCCATGGACAGAGGAGCCTGGCAGGCTACAGTCCATGGGGTCGCAAAGAGTCAGACACGACTGAAGCATCTTAACAGGCACACACATCAATCTCATGGTCCTGCCTTTGCTGGGAAGGCTCATGTGGCCACAGGCAAGCCACTTAAACACTCGGAGCCCCAATTTCCTCATCTGTAAGTTGGAACAAATACTCGCTACTACCTCTCTACCTCTCTCTGGTTGGAAGGCTAAGCAAAAATAATAAAAAGCAGATGAGTACACGAACACTTGGTTACCTTTGGGACAACACAAGCAGTAGCACAGCTTCACCACCACCATCAGAGTCAGGAAAGGCGAGAAGGGCTCCAAACCAACCTCCAGCCTGGTCTGGAAGCTCACCCCCCTTCTGACCAATCCCACGTGGCCATTACTTCTGACCTGCCCATCATGGTTCCAACAGCAGCAGGGTCGTGCCCCACAGACAACTGTCAGGATGTGAAGAGAGAAGGCTTTTAAAGAGCAGAAAGGGGAGTTCGGGGCGCCTTGTGTGGTCTTCACTGCAGCTCGTAGGAAGAGCCCTGCATTGTGGGCGCCCCGGCACTAATTGAGGATGACGGGCTGGATAAATGTATTTATTGCTGGAAAACCCAGAGCTTTCTGGCTTGCGCCCCATCCGGCTCAAAATGCCCCACACCTGAGGCCCATTGGGCAGGCAGACGGCAGGGAAGGGAGGTACCAGAGAGCCCCAAGGGCCAGAGGACCAGATATAAATCCCATCCAGACTTCCTTTCCTAAACCCAGGAAATGCCAGTCAATTTATATCTCATCATCTTAACCCTGCAGGTCTGGTTAATGGTTTGACCCATGTATTCTCTCCTTTTCCAAAATCTTGTCCCGTTCCCTCTTAACTTGATTTACTCTACTTACTCCAGCTGCTGACTTTGGCAAGTTTTCTAGCTCTCAACCGACCACTGCATGCGGGCATCCTCCTGAAGGGTTTCCACGGCAGCGAGGGTGCAATTGCTCTGGCTACAAGCTCGAGAAAGTGCCCACTCTCATAACCTGGACTGGAAAAACACCCTCCCCCTCCCAGCCTCACCCCTTTTCACTTTCAACACCCAGGCACACTTTGGGGCACAGCATGAAAAGGCAGGCTAAAAGGGGCTTATATTTTTATACCATATTTGAGTTAGCTGTTTTATCTGGACGTGAACCTGAGCAGGGAGACGAGGGGGAGAGAGAGGGGCTTTATGAACTCAAAACCAAAATACACCATTTAAGCAGAGCTGAGTGAAGTCACAGAATATGCCATGGAAAAGACTTTCAAGGCATTTTATAAATTTTGCACCCAAAAAACTGTCTCAGCCAGGTTGGACCCACAGCTTTCAGATATTCAAATCCTCTATTTTTCCATGATTTTCCTTATGGTTTAGGAGCTTAAGAAAACAATGAGAACGTGTCCCAAAAAGTTACATGAGCACGGCATGTAAGCTCACTTTCCTACAAATGAGCCACAAAAAGTACAGGCTCTGTGAAGAAAGTGACTTTCTCAGAAGGCTCCCTCCTTCTTCCTAATCTTCTTTCTTTCTTCTCTTCTTCCTCTTCTCACTATTACCATTAACACTACTTGACCATATCAACAGTGGGGACTTCCCTGATGGTTCAGTGGGTAAAAAATTTGCCTGCAATACAGGAGACACAGGTTCAATTCCTGGGTCAGGAAGATCCCCTGGAGAAGGAAATGGCAACCCACTCCAGTACTCTTGCCTGGGAAATCCCATGGACACAGGAGCCTGTTGGGCTACAGTCCACGTGGTCACAAAGAGTCAGACTCAACCAAGCATAGCACAGCATCATTAGTGAATTCTGACTCCTGATTCCTAATTTCACTTGGGCTTCTAGAGAAGAGGAGAGGGGCAATATTGTTAATCTAGAAACCAAACTCAGCATCTTAAGTGGGTTTCCTGAGGGACTACTCAACCCCAAAATGTCATGCATCTGACTGCTTTGCTGTGTCTACGCATTCTGTCTCCTCTCTCACATTCCTTTGATGGAGGACGCTGCCAACAGAGGACCCCGTGCCCCACTCTCCAGGTCTTTGCTCCCTCCTGTAGATCACCCTGCTGTTTCTCAGCCTTTCAATCTCGATTTCTAAAGTCCTCCCCAGACCACAGGCCTGGCTGAGTGCCACCTCCCCCATGAGTCTCCCATCTCCAGCTCCTCTGAACACTTCCTCTGCTTCCCTTCTGTCAGTTGCATTCTCGCTACCTTGGCTAAGATTATTGGCTAGTCCAAGACGAGCACCCTCATTCCCAGACTTGCTAGTTGTGTGATCTTAGATTAATAACCTAAACTTCCTGAAACTCAGTTTCCTCTACTGCAAAATACAAATAACAATATTTATCTCATAGAGTTGCAAGAAAATGAAATTAAAAACATATGTAATTACTTGGGCATAAAAAAAAAAGGAAATAATGCATATTTGTAGCAACATGAATGGACCTAAAGATTAAGACAAATGTCACATGATATCACTTATATGTAGAATCTAAAAAAATGATACGAATGAATTTATTTACAAAACAGACTCACAGACATAGAAAACAAACTTATGTTATCAAAGGGGAAGGGATGGGGTGGGATAAATTTGGTGTTTGGGATTAGCAGATACATACTACCATATATATAAAATAAACAAGGACCTACTATACAGTATGAGGAACTATATTCAATATTTTGTCATAACCTAAAATGGAAAAGAATCTGAAAAAGAATATATATATATATATATAATAGAATCACTTTTATGTACACCTGAAACTAACACATTATAAATCAGTTATATTTCAATTTTTTTAAATAACCTTTTATACAGTGACTAATATGTTCTAATTAGTAAATGCAGGTTACTGGTTTGTTTATTACCTCATCAAATACTTGAGTCTATATCCTGTCTACTAAGTCATAAGATTATAAATATCAGGATTAATAAATAGTCTTCCTTTGTATCTCTTACCTTCCTAGCTAGAAATGACTGAAGATGAATCTATGCCAAGTCCTATGCTTATTGATTTATGTTTGTAGTGGTAGTTTTATGTGTCAACTTGACTAGGCTAGAGTAACCCAAGTGTCAATCAAACACTAAGCCAAGGGTTGCTGTAGAGATAGAAGGTATTTTGTAGATGTGATTAACACCTATAATCAGTTGCCTTTAAGTGAAAGAGATTATCTAGTTCAGTCAGTTGAAACATCTTAAGACCAAACTGAGATTTTCCAGAAGAAGAAAGAAACCCCACCAGTGGGATGTAGCATCAGCTTCTGCCTGAGTGTTCTAGCACATTCTCCCCGATGGCCTACCCTCCAGATTTTAGACTTGACCACCCAGCCCCCACTTTTCTGCAATCAATTAATCAACCAATCAATCAATGGATTTGTTTCTCATGGTGTTACCATGACTAATGTGATGTTAGTACATTTTGAATCCATAAAAGTATGTGACACTCGATCTTATGTATCAACATGGCTGGGCTATGGTGCTCAGATAGTTGGTCAAACATTACCCTGAAGGTTTCTGCGAGAGTGTTTTTAGAAGAGATAAGTATTTAAATCAGCTAACTTGGAGTAAAGTAAATTGCCCCTCACAATGTGGGTGGGCCCCCACCAATCAGTTGAAGGCCTGACTGGACCAAAGACTAACCTCCCCTGAGCAAGAGGGAGAGGACGGCCTTCAGACTTGAAAGGCAGCATCAGTCTCTGCGTGGGCTCAGCCTACCGGCCCAACCAACAGACTCAAACTTGCCAGTATTCGTGATTGTGTGAGCCGATTGCTTAAAATCATTTTCTCTGTATATATACATCCTCTTGGTTCTGCTTCTCTGGAGCACCCTGAATACTACCGAAATAGAATGGGGGTTGCTTTTGCAATTACTGTCACAATCAGTATCTGCAATAAGATTGGTGCAAGTGTTAGAACTGTTGGTTTCGTATTTGTATTAGGATTCAGATTCAGATGGGCATCCTATTTGGTACTGGTAGACATCACATAAGATAGTGGCAAAAGGAAGTTGTTGCTGTTGTTCAGTAGCTAAGTCATTTCTGACTCTGTGATTCCATGGACTGCAGCATGCCAGGCTCCTCTGTCCTCCACTATCTCCCAGAGTTTGTTTAGATTTGTGTCCATTGAGTCAGTCGTGGTATCTAACCACCTCATCCTCTGCCACTCCCCTCTTTTGCCTTCAATCTGTCCAAGCATCAGGGTCTTTTCCAATGAGTCAGCTCTTCACATTGAGTGGCCAAACTATTGCAGCTTCAGCTTCAGCCTCAGTCCTTCCAATGAATAGCTAAGGTTGATTTCCTTTAGAATTGAGACTTGAATTCTAATCCTTCAAAATACAAATGCTACACTCTTCCCACAAACCCCTCCCATCTCCCAAGTCCAGGGGCTCACACCTCAAAGGTAGTCAATAAATGTTTATACTGAGCAAACTAAAAGACATGCAAAAATCCACTTTTCTTCTAGTATCCAAAATTTAAGGAGACAGACACACCAGAGACTTTCCTTCAGACTCTGAGGATCTTCACGAATCCAAAGAAAGTCTGTTGGAATAGTTTCCACTGGAGCAAAGGAAAGTCCATGAAGTTGGAACACATAATAGATGAGAGTCACTACACATATGTGCTAAGGGTCAAGTACTAAAAGGATAAATGTTCTGTGCAGATAAATGTTCTATGAAATATGTCCATTATAAATGGACTTCCCAGTAGGTGGACGATCATGACCAGTCAGAAGAATGGCTTTTCTCACCCATTTGCAATAAATAGCCCTGGGAAACTCTGCCGGTGACAACAAGGAGGGAGACTTCCCATTCATCTCAAGTCTTATCTTCTTGGTTCGGGGTCTTTTGAATGAGAAACTTCCCTTTTGTGTCGACAAGGCTGTGTCAATGTTTCCTTTATGATGCCACATCTGAGGTTCCAGGAGAAAAAAAAATCATTGGAATGGGTGTTTTTTGTTTTTTTTTTTTTCATGAAATAACTATATCCCAACTCTGAGATTAAATTGAAAATACAAGGTAAGTGAGTAAGTGAAGTTACTCAGTCATGTCCAACTCTTTGTGACCCCATGGACTGTAGCCTACCAGGCTCCTCCATCCATGGGATTTTCCAGGCAAGAGTACTGGAGAGGGTTGCCATTTCCTTCTCCAGAGGATCTTCCCAACCCAGGGATCGAACCTGGGTCTCCTGCATTGTAGTCAGATGCTTTACCATGTGAGCCATCTGGGAAGCCGAAAATACAAGGTACTAGTGAACTTATTTGCAGGGCAGTAATAGAGACACATGGAGAAGGCAAATTTAACTGCCCATCCTGCATATTTATCTGCTAAATCTTGCAACTCTAGTCTTAGATGATGTTTGAATGTAGCTGTGGTTGAAAATGACAGCCTGATTCTTCAAAGATTGTCTTTATATCATGCTTTCTTTTTTTTTTAATTTTTAATTGGAGGATAATTGCTTTACAGTATTGTATTGACTTCTGCGATACAACAGTGTGAATCAGCTATAAGTATACATGTGTCCCCTCCCTCTATTAGCTATCTATTTAAAATATGGTAATGTATGTATTCCAGTGCTGCTCTCTCAACTCATCCCACCCTCTCTTTCCCCTGCTGTGTCCAAAGTCTGTTCTCTAAGTCTGTGTCTCTATTGCTGCCAAGTCGCTTCAGTCGTGTCCGACTCTGTGCGACCCCAGAGATGGCAGCCCACCAGGCTCCCCCGTCCCTGGGACTCTCCAGGCAAGAACACTGGAGTGGGTTGCCATTTCCTTCTCCAATGCATGAAAGTGAGAAGTGAAAGTGAAGTCGCTCAGTCGTGTTCAAGAAAAAACAGAATCATATTTTCAGTGTACCTATGCCCCATGAAATATTTACAACATATATTTAAAATTTATCCATTATTTACCTGAAGTGCTAATGTAACTAGACGTTCTGTACTTTGTCTGCAACGATATCTGCAATGTTTTACCTTTGCCCAGCCCCAGAAATTCTACATTAATTGCTTGAATATGTCCCTTTCCCGCCTGCACACAGGTGTTCGCCTCCATGCTTTCCTCTTCCTTCCCTTTCAGGTCTGTTGTTGTTGTTTAGCGGCTCAGTTGTATCCAACTGTTTATAACCCCATGGACTGTGACCCACTGGGTTCCTCTGTCCATGGGATTTCCTAGGCAAGAGCACTGGAGTGGGTTGCCATTCCCTTCCCCAGGGGATCTTCTCGATCCAGAGGTCGAAGCTGGCTCTCCCACTGTCTCCTGCATTGCAGGAATATTCTTCACGGTAGGTGCCTTGTACCTACTTTATTGCATGAGCGTGTATGCTCAGTCATGTCTGACTCTTTGAGACCCCATGGACGGTAGCCCACCAGGTTCCTCTGTCTATGGAATTTTCCAGGTGAGAATACTGGAGCGGGTTGCCATTTCCTTCTCCAAAGGATCTTTCTGACCCAGGGATCGAACCCACATCTCTTGAGTCTCCTGCACTGGCTGGCAGATTCTTCTACCACTGAGCCACCTGGGAAGCCCCGTTAACACAGTATCTGTAGCACAGGAAGTCTACTGAGATCATTAGTGTTTCTTGCTGCTGCGATGATATATTCAGAAAGCATGAGCACTATTTATGTTTTGGTCTTTGAACTTTTCTGTCTCCCACCAAGATCATCAGTTGAATTCCTGTGTCCCCTAACTTCAGAGGCCAGCCCAATTCAAAGGTGCTTGCAGGGGTTGAGGTCCTTCTGTCTTCTGGAAAAGTCTTCACTCCAAACCCATGTAACAAGCTTTCCCTGAGTGAGGAAGGGGAGGGAGGGAGGAAGCACTTTTGAAAGAGGTGGGGTGATGCCTAAACATGGAACAGAGGAAGGAAGTCCCCCAGTACTGGGAAGCAATTGTTGAAATACTGTCTCAAGTTGTCTCCATGCCTCAGCTCTTGCCCTCTACATTCCCCCTCCCTTTTTATATGGAAATCAGATCACTCTACTCCTCAGCCCAGATTTGTCTCATGGCTTCCATTTTATTCCCAATAAAAAACTGTGTGTTCAGTCACTCAGTCATGTCTGACTCTTTTGCAACCCCATGGACTGTAGCCCATCAGGCTCCTCTGTCCATGAAATTTTTCAGGCAAGAACACTGGAGTGGGTTGCCATTTCCTCCTCCAGGGGATCTTCTAGACCCAGGGATTGAATCTGCATCTCTTGTGTCTCCTACATTGGCAGGCAGACACATTACTACTGTGCCACCCAGGAAGCCCCATTTCATCTTATTCCCAATAAATGATGGGTATTGATCTCTCCCAATGCCTTCATCTCATGCCCACTGCAGGCTGCTGTCTTACCCTCTAGCATCTGCATGTCCCCATCTGCATGCCTACTTGGCCAAGGAGTCTCTTCTTCCAGATACCCACCAGTTCATCTTATCTTTTATTTTATATTTTACCTTTATGCAAAATGTGAGGCTCACCCTGACCTCCGCCAGCACCCCCTATTTTGCTTTCTCTGTGGCACCAAACTCTTCTAAGCTTTGATACAGCTTGCTTATTCATTCTATGTGCTGTTGGTCTCTCTCTGACTCTCTGCTATTGAATATCCTGAGGGCAGGAATTTCTGTGTGTTTCATTTCTCTATCCCCAACACAAAAGGCTGGCTTACAATTAACAATGAGTAAATACTGGGGAAGGAAAGAAAGAAACAGGGAGGGAGGGAAGGGTAATCTGAAGATGCCCAGTACAGTGAGAGGGTCAGGAGATGTACCCCTCTAGACACAGGTGTAGCCAGGATCGAGCTGAGTCCTACGTCTTAATGTGCCTCCTAATTAGTAAACCCCGCAGGTGTACAGACACCATGCAGAGCATTAGGGAGTAACCACGAGGTCGACCAGGTCTCCCAAAGCTGTGTACTCCAGAGATGACACTTGGGGTATTCTTTAAAGTCTAGGGAAGGAAAAGCAGAGACACAAAAATGATCAATGAAATTGAATTTCCCACTAGTATGTGAATTTGGGGCTTAGAATCAGATTAAGATTGATTTAGAGAAATATATTTCTTTGGAAGTCAACTAATAAAATTTGTGCTAGCTAAATTATGTATCTGTTTAAAATAGCGTGATGATTGACTATGAAAAATAGTGTAGTCCTTGTGCCTCCCTTGCCAGCTGAGTGAGTCACCTTTCTGAGCATGAAGAGTCACAGCTATAGGTGGGATCATTGTACCTCATCTATCTGTCAGTATGGGTTGGGTTGTATGGCAGTAATATGTAATCCTCGTAATATGTAATCCTCAACTCTGAAACAGCAAAGGGGCTTGTTTTTAATTTTTGATTCGAGGATATTTACTTTACAATATTGTGATGGTTTCTGCTATGAATCAGCCACAGGTAGACATACATCCCCTCCCTTTTAAAACTCCCTCCCACCTCCCACTCCATCCCACCCCTCTAGGTTGTCACAGAGCTCCAGGTTTGGGTTCCCTGCATCATACAGGAAATTTCCACGGGCTATCTGTTTTACATATGGTAATGTATATGTTTCAATGCTACTCTCTCAATTCATCCCACCCTCTCCTTCCTCCACGTGTTCAAAAGCCTTCTTTATGTCTGTGAAAGGGCCATGTCTTGATCACACAACATGTCCATCAGGGGTCAGTGGGAGAGCTTTGCTCCTCATGCCATTCAGGAACCCAGGGCCGTCCCCCTCTCATACATCTGAGGGCTGTGCCAGAGGGAACATGAGGTCCTGAGGCCCTCTCAAAATGAGTCAGTCTAGTCCTTTGCAGAGATGTGGATGGACCTAGAGACTGTGTCACACGGAGTGAGGAAAGTCAGAGAGAAAAACAAATATCATGTATTAACACATATATGTGAAATCTGAAAAAAAAATGGTATAGATGTAAAAGATCTGTTTACAAAGTAAATACAGAGACACAGACTCAGAGAACAAACATGGATGTCGAGGGGGAAGGGGTGGTGGGATGAATTGGGAAACTGGGACTGACATATATATGCTATTGATACTAAGTATAAGATAGATAACTAATAAACACCTACTGTACCGCACAGGGAGAAGGCAATGGCACCCCACTTCAGTACTCTTGCCTGGAAAATCCCATGGACGGAGGGGCCTGGTAGGTTGCAGTCCATGGGGTCACTAGGAGTCGGACATGACTGAGCGACTTCACTTTCACTTTTCACTCTCATGCATTGGAGAAGGAAATGGCAACCCACTTCAGTGTTCTTGCCTGGAGAATCCCAGGGACGGGGAGCCTGGTGGGCTGCTGTTTATGGGGTCGCACAGAGTCGGACACGACTGAAGTGACTTAGCATAGCATAGCAGAGCATAGTACAGCGCAGGGAGCTCTGCTCAGTGCTCTGTGTGGACCTAGACGGGAAGGAAATCCAAAAAAGAGGCGATACAGGTAAACACACAGCTGCAACACTTTGCTGTGCAGTAGAAACTACCATAACATTGTAAAGCAACTACACCACAATTAAAAAAATTTAATTAAAAATTTAAAAAGAGAAAAAGAAAGGATCAGCTTTGCTTTGCTCATCAAAGTCACTGTGGGGACCAGTCTAACAGAGAAGCCCCACCTCAAAGAAGCCAGTTCCAGGTAAGAGAGCTTGAGAAGGTCTCACATAGCAATTGAATACATGAAAGGATCTTTGTCTTTTCTATTCACAACCCAAGGTCACCCCCAGTCACAAGGGGACCAGGAGGCACAATCCTACTAATGTGCTCATTTTCCAACATTTGACTCTTGGACCCCCTTACTGCCATTTTTTACTGTATATTACTCTCAGAATTTTCAGGATAGGGCAACCGGGAGAAATAACTCATACTCAAATGATCCATGACATCTTTTAGTTCTCCCAGAACCCTTGTTGTTGTGTTTAGTCACTCAGTTGTGTCTAACTTTTACGACCTTGTGGACTGTAGCCCAATGGGCTCCTCTGTCCATGGGATTATCCAGGCAAGAATACTGGAGTGGGTTGCCATTTTCTACTCCAGGGGATCTTCCCAATCCAGGGATTGAACTAGAGCCTCCTGCATAGGCAAATGGATTCTTAACCACTGCACCACCAGGGAAGCCCCCACAGAAACCTATCAATTAGTTATTATTCTTCCCATTTTACAGATGTGGAAATAGAGGCACAGAGGTACTTGGCAGCATGCAAAAGGTCCCATAATACACAGACAGAGGATCCAAGATTTACAGGCCAGGCACAAATGCAAAGTCATTCTTATTCTTTCCAGAATATCGCACTACCCTTGACTGTCCTATTTTCCCTTTTAAATGACTTGGCATTTTCATATTAGATCCATCCTGTCCAAACCAAAAAAGGAGACAGAATACTTAGCAAAATATATTTGTTTTTCAGTTGCTAAATCGTGTCCAACTCTTTGTGACCCCATGGACTGCAGCAAACCCGGCTTTCCTGTCCTCCACTATCTTCCAGTTTGCTCAAACTCATGTCCACTGAGTCAGTGAAGCCATCCAACCATCTCTTCTTCTGTCATCCCCTTCTCCTGCCTTCAATCTTTCCTAGCATCCGGCTCTTTTCTAATGAGTCAGCTCTTCACATTAGGTGGCCAAGGTATTGGAGTTTCAGCTTCAGCATCAGTCTTCCAGTGAATTTTCAAAGTTGATTTCCCTTAGGATTGACTGGTTTGATCTCCTTGCTGTCCAAGAGACTCTCAAGAGTCTTCACCAGAGAAAAAGCATAAACGTAGCAAATGTTGGATTGACTCAGTTTTCTTTGGTCATCTTTGTCTTCTGTAAATAGAGAAAGGAAGGGGAATAGAACACAGGGCAGATAAGAGGCCCCCTGATATTGCTGAGGAAGCGTCTGCTTATTTTGAGAGATTCTCCAGGGATGCAGACATATGTAAGCCAGCTCAGTCCAAAACTCATGTTTCATGGAGTTGATTCCTTATGAACCGTAAAGTGGTTTTCACTTGTCCCTAGTGTTATTTGTAGAAATTTGTATCAGAGAGATCAGAAAATGATTATATATTCTCTTTTCAAAAGGCCCCCATATGCAGTTTGTTATATTTTTTGGTTAGGGTGGCATATTCAGTTATGTTTGAAGTTCCAGCCTGTCAGGACTACCTTCATGAAAAGCTTTGCACAAGTTTAACTTAGCCAGAACACACTATCTGTGTTGTTTGAGGGATCTGACTTAAACTTTATATAAATTCAGTGTTTAGTATGCCATATTTATTTTTGAAATCTTTTCTGACACTTTGTTACAATTAATCTACATCTGCCATTACAACCTGCGTCCTAAGAGAAAAGTCTGAATCATTTGCCCTGAGTCACCAGTGATACATCCTGCTCTTTCATACAAAGGAGCTTCCCTGGTGGCTCAGATAGTAAAGACCCTGCCTGGAATACAGGAGACCCAGGTTTGATTCCTGGGTCTGGAAGATCCCCTAGAGAAGGGAATAGCTACCCATTCCAGGATTCTTGCCTGGAGAATTCCATGAACGGGAGCCTGGTGGGCTACAGTCCAGGGGATTGCAAAGAGTCGGACATGACTGAGCAAGTAACACTTCATACAAAAGACCCATTTCTCGAGGCTCAGTGATGCCAAGTTCTAAAAGAAAAGCTCTCAATTAGGGTAAAAGCCTCAGCTGCAAAAAAGATAGAAGGTAGAAAAAATGAAACATTCAGGTATAAAACTTTAGCTCATAGTTTACACATCTCTTTTATTTGCTGGCCTGATGTGCATGTCTCTTTTATTTCCAATTTCAGCTCAGTTCAGTTAAAGTCGATCAGTGGTATCCAACTCTGCGACCCCATGAATTGCAGCACACCAGGCCTCCCTGTCTATCACCAACTCCCGGAGTTCACTCAAGCTCACGTCCATCGAGTCAGTGATGCCATCCAGCCATCTCATCCTCTGTTGTCCTCTTCTCCTCCTGCCCCCAATCCCTCCCAGCATCAGAGTTTTTTCCAATGAGTCAACTCTTCTCATAAGGTGGCCAAAGTACTGGAGTTTCAGCTTCAGCATCATTCCCTCCAAAGAAATCCCAGGGCTGATCTCCTTCAGAATGGACTGGTTGGATCTCCTTGCAGTCCAAGGGACTCGAAAGAGTCTTCTCCAATACCACAGTTCCAATGCATCAATTATTCGGCGCTCAGCTTTCTTCACAGTCCAACTCTCACATCCATACATGACCACAGGAAAAACCATAGCCTTGACTAGATGAACTTTTGTTGGCAAAGTAGTGTCTCTGCTTTTGAATATGCTATCTAGGTTGGTCATAACTTTCCTTCCAAGGAGTAAGCGTCTTTTAATTTCATGGCTGCAGTCACCATCTGCAGTGATTTTGGAGCCCAGAAAAATAAAGCCTGACACTGTTTCCACTGTTTCCCCATCTATTTCCCATGAAGTGATGGGGCCAGATGCCATGATCTTCATTTCCTGAATGTTGAGCTTTAAGCCAACTTTTTCAATTTACACACCAGTAAAGCAAGGCAAGAAAATGAATGAGCCTGGACTTGGACCCCTCACCAAAAACAACTGTCTCTCCATATTCCACAAGGCAACTTGAGAGATATCCCACAAGTTTGAGCAGAGAGAAACTGTCTGCGTAATGTGATGGTCAACCCGCAATACCTCCCCAATAGCAATGCTAAGCTGAGATTAAATCTGAAGAGTACAGGCAAGACAGCTCCATGTAGAAACAGAAGGAACCCTGAACACTGCACATCTCAGCTCCTTTGTTTACACAGCAGGAGACTGAAGGCCACCAAGGTGAAATGACATGCTCCCTAGCAAAAGGGCCAGGGCTGAATCCAAGCCCTTCTTGATATACAGCTGGGAAATTCCATCTGTACAACTGGCCAGGAACTCTTTTAATAGTGTGAGAATAAATTTATATTTAGCCTAGAATTAAACAAGCTTTTGATATAGACAAATCTAGCATATTCTTTTAATTTATTGCCATTCAAACTAGATCAATCTAATTTATATATGTTTTAAAATTACTTAATATTTATTTTCCATCTTAACAGTAATAAATAAGCATTGCCCTCCTCCCACTCATCCCCACCAAGGGCTCTTTCCTGCCGTGGCTTTCCCTCTCTCCTTTGCCCCTGCTTCAATCCAACTCCAATGCCACCTTAAAGATTCCAATTAGGCTGACCACCTAAATCCACTAGATCAGAGGAATTTTCACTGAATTTCTAAAGTAGTTTTGGTTTATGCCCTACAATCTCCCAAAGAGTGTATACATTCTTTATGTATTTTAAACATTCATTATGTCTTCATACATTCATTATGCTTTTCTTTAGATACTAATTCAAATCAATTCATGTCAGTATCATCTATCAAGTCTGTTTCTGAGTTTCTCCAGGTCAAAGAAGTTTCTTCCTTTCTTTCTTTTAATCCCCTTGGCTTGAAATAGCAAATATGTTCCATCCTACAAAACAGTACTGATCAACTGATAAGAACCATCCTGATTTCCAAGATGAAAAAATTCAGGCTTATCAGGAAAAAGCAGTGAAATATATGCTCTGACTCTCCTTAAGTGGTGTCTGGTTTAGGAATGAATACAGAGTTTGTGAATCAAGCATTAAGTTTAAGCTTACTACAGCCTCCAAGTCTAGAAGACAGTCTTTACACAAACACACCCTCCCACCTACTGGACCCCAACACGTGCACAGGGGCCTCAGAATTGGCTCATCCTACAAAAAGATGTCCAAAAATTAAATCTCCTGTTTTGCAGATTAAGAAACTGAGATAGAGAACCCTTAAATAGATGACAGACAACCAGAGGCAACCGGAAGTCAATAATACAACTCTATATGGTATTACTTATATGTGAAATTCTAAAAATAGTACAAATGAGCTTATTTACAAAAGCAGAAACAGACTCATAGACATAGAAAATAAATTTATTCCAGGTTTGATGCACAATACTGGATGCTTGGGGCTAGTGCACTGAGACGACCCAGAGGGATGGTATGGGGAGGGAGGAGAGAGGAGGGTTCAGGATGGGGAACACATGTATACCTGTGGTGGATTCATTTTGATATTTGGCAAAACTAATACAATTATGTAAAGTTTAAAAATAAAATAAAATTTTTTTTAAAATGACAAAAAAAATAAAATAAAATAAATTTATGCTTACCAAAGAGGAAGTGGTGAGTGCATGCTAAATCACTTTAGTCGTGTCCAACTCTTTGCAATTCTATGAGCTGTAGCCCACCAGGCTCCTCCGTGCAAGGGATTCTCCAGGCAAGAATACTTAGGTGGGTTGCCATGCCCTCCTCCAATTGATCTTTCCAATTCAAGGATCAAACCCATGTCTTTTTATGTCTCCTGCATTGGCAGGCGAGTTCTTTACCACTAGTGCCACCTGGGGAAGTGGTGGATAGGGATAAATTGGGAGTATGGAATTAACAGATGTACACTACTATACATAAACTAGATAAACAACACAGATTTGCTGTATAACATATCTCTGCCCATTTAGCATGCACAGGAACTATGATCAGTATCTTGTAATAAACTATAATGGAAAAGATTTGAAAAAAGAATACACACACACACACACACACACACACACACATGTATAACCAAACTGCTTTCCTGTACACCTGAAATGAACACAATAACATATCCCACAATAATGTGTGATGGGTGGGAGAGGAAGGAGTTTCAAGAGGGAGGGGATATATGCATAAGTGTGATTGATTCACTTGGTTGTACAGCACAAACTAACACAACATTGTAATTACACTCCAACAATAAAATAAAATAATAAATAGTATAATAAAATAACAGAAATAAAAAAATAATTAAAAGGCCCCTAAATAAGTTATACTTCAAAAATAAATGATTTTTTAAAAGAATATAACTGAATCACTGTTATTATCCCTCAGCAACCCAGTTAGGAGCGATATTCCCAAGAGGGTTTGGGAGAGTCTAATAAAATCAGTAGTGTCTGGTCTTTATCTAGTTAAATGTGCAAAACTTGGAAGCCTAAAAAAAAAAATCTCACTTTTTTTTCTTTAGAGCAACATGGCAAGAATACCAATTGGGAGAATCCAGCCCCTCAGAGCTTCTCATCTTACCATGCCAGAGTTCTAACAGATCCCCCTCTTCATCCTGACCATGCATGCCTCGGTCAGCCTCCAGAGAGACCAGAGGGGAAAACAAAAAAAAGCAAGGAGAAAAAATATCAGGAAAAGCCCACACTCCTGCAAGTAGAAATCTAAGCTGCTCTGAGTGCGTGCTAGGTGAGTGAGCACAGTGACAGAGGAGGGGATGCGGTGCCCCATGGCTCCATCCCAGACCTCGAGACAAGCAGAGCTTCAGGCATCCTCAAATCCCTGGGTCCTCACCTCCATGGGTGAGACATTCCATCTTTCCACAATGAAGTGCTTGCTCTCCAGGGAGGCCCCTGATCTGCCCTGCACATACTAGACACTTCGATTAGACAGTTCTCAGTTTCATTGGTGCAACAGTGTATACTTTAACCATGAGAAATCGAAATAAAAATTATTGTAAAAAAGAATGTGGCAAAGACAACCAGATGCAGCCAGATTTAGGGTATTCAAATTAGATTTAAAATAAATCATTTCATAAATAACTCAAAAGAAACAATGTCCTAAATGAAGACACTTCTAAATATTCCTCTATTCCTTTTTTCCCTCCAAAGGACGAAAGGGATAAACTCTAGCTACCCTAAAAGGGAGTTACTCAAGATACCCAATTAATAGGGTGAATTAAAGCTAAGCACAGCTATTATTTATTGCTCTCAGTCCCAGGCACTATGTCAAGAAGTTTACAAGCATCCTTTTATTTAATCTTCACGTCAGTTTCATAAGATCCTTATTGCCCCCATTTTACAGATGAAGGACTAGACTGAGGGACATAAGTGACTTGCCCCTGGTCACACATCAAGACTAGACTAAGGTAAGGGAAGTTTAGTTCAGTTCAGTCGGTCAGTTGTGTCCAACTCTTTGTGACCCCATGAACCGCAGCAGGCCAGGCCTTCCTGTCCATCCCCAACTCCCAGAGTTCACACAAACTCATGTTCATTGGGTTGGTGATGCCATCCAACCATCTCATCCTCTGTTGTCCCCTTCTCCTCCTGCTCTCAATCTTTCCCAGCATCAGAGTCTTTTCCAATGAGTCAGTTCTTCTCATCAGGTGGCCAAAGTATTGGAGTTTAAGCTTCAACATTAGTCCTTCCAATGAACACCCAGAACTGATCTCCTTGAGGATGGTCTGGTTGGATCTCCTTACAGTCCAAGGGACTCGCAAGAGTTTTCTCCAACACCACAGTTCAAAAGCATCAATTCTTCGGTGCTCAGCTTTCTTTATAATCCAACTCTCACATCAATACATAACTACTGGAAAAACCATAGCCTTGACTAGATGGACCTTTGTTGACAAAGTAATGTCTCTGCTTTTTAATATGCTGTCTAGGTTGGTCATAACTTTCCTTTCAAGGAGTAAGGGTAAGGGAAGAGAGAGACCTAAGTGCAGAATTTAAGGAGGCACTCAATTTCAAGGTTTTACAAGTGCAAGGCAATCTCCTGCGTGTGAGTGCCACCTTAAATTTAGATTCTGGAAGCTTCCCTTGCCCTACTCTAACCCTGTCATACATGAGCAATGCAACAGTGGTACACTTGAGATTCAAAATCATAGCTATCTGGTTGCAGAGCCCTTTGCTTATATCACCCATCCCCTTGTAGAGATGAGCAACTCTATCCAAGATACTTTGTTCCAAAACACAAGTCTGCCATATGACCCAGCAATCCCACTGCTGGGCATACACACCGAGGAAACCAGAATTGAAAGAGACACGTGTACCCCAATGTTCACTGCAGCACTGTTTATAATAGCCAGAACATGGAAGCAACCTAGATGTCCATCAACAGATGAATGGATAAGAAAGCTGTGGTACATATACACAATGGAGTATTACTCAGCCATTAAAAAGAATACTTTTGAATCAGTTCTAATGAGGTAGATGAAACTGGAGCCTATTATACAGAGTGAAGTAAGCCAGAATAAAAAACACCAATCAGTATACTAATGCATATATATGGAATTTAGAAAGATGGTAACGACAACCCTGTATGAGAGACAGCAAAAGAGACACAGATGTATAGAACAGTCTTTTGGACTCTGTGGGAGACGGAGGTGGGGAATGATTTGGGAGAATGGCATTAAAACATGTATAATATCATATAAGAAACGAATCACCAGTCCAGGTTCGATGCAGGATACAGGAGGCTTGGGGCTGGTGACTGGGATGACCTGGAAGGATGGTATGGGGAGGGAGGTGAGAGGGGGGCGAACATGTGTACACCCATGGCAGATGCAAGTTGATGTATGGCAAAACCAATACAATATTGTAAAGTTAAAAAATAATAATAAAAATAAAAAACACAAGTCTCTGCACACGCAGCCCTGAGAGCTGAGGTCACACAAAAAGCAGCGGGAGCCACAGGAGCCCCATAGGGTAGCACAGTGGTGTGGCAGGGTCACACCTGCCCCAACCTTCAGTCGTGTCATAATCACACAGTACCCCAATATCCTGAAAGGAAAGTCTACTTTGTAAGTATCCTTAATATGAAACCCGAGAGTACACGCAGTCTGCTCTATTTTAAACCTACATTAAGTGACCGATTTGTTCTGGGACAGAGAACACAGTGCATATTTTTCATCAATGCTCAAACCAAAACCAAAGCTCTGATTAAATCCCTTGACCATTTCCCAGCCCAGGCTCTACCCTGCTCATGGCTTAAGCCGTAAAACTTCTAATTGCTCACTAGGGGTGGAATAAACTCGTTTCTTGAGAGCAATAAGCTTGATGGCCATGAAGAGGACCATCATTTCTACGGGCTGGGAAGGGGAGAGTAGCTCAGGCTTTCGCCTCGTAGAAGCTCTCTTTACTGACCTGCTGGTGGTGGGGAGGATGCAAGGGAATTCTACAATGCCTGCATTTGACAAAATTACCCCCAATTATGAGAGATATTACCCCAAATGACTCTTTTCCCTTGTCAGCCACGATTTCCCATTGTAATTTTCGTTTTCATCTGAAAAGCATTTTTACCAGAAATAAAATGGTATATTTTAGTTTGAAAATGGGTAGCTGCCAAGTGTTGGCCATGTGACCTGCCCATCCTAACTGAGTTGCTCTAACATGGTCCTTTTTTAAATACATTATTTTTTCAGAACAGTTTTTTTAAATTTACAACAAAATTGAGAGGAAGGTACAGAGAATTCGCATAAATCTCTCTACCTGCTGCCCCTTCACACACACAGCCTCACGCAATATCAACATCCCCCAACCAGAGTGGTACATTTGTCACCATTGATAAACTTATGCCAGTACATCATAAGCACCCCAAATCCACAGTTGTATTAGGGTCCACTCCTGGTGTTGTACACTCTAAGGGTTCAGACAAATGTATAATGACTTGTATCCACCACCACTGTCAGGTAGAATAGTTTCCCTGGCATAAAAATCCCTGCTCCCCTGTGTTCTGTCCATTCATCCCACCAACTCTCCCACAGGATCCATTAGACAATGTTGAGCTACCATAGGATCCAGCAGTCCCACTCCTGGGCATATACCCAGAGAAAACCATAATTCAAAAAGATACATGCACTCCAATGTTCATTTCAGCTCTATTTACAATAGCCAAGACATGGAAGCAACCTGCATGTCTATGGACCCAAGAATGGATAAAAAAGATTGCAAGAGTGGAATGGGACATTCCATTGGAACATGACTCAGCCACAAAAAGGAAGGAAATAGTATCATTTGCACTAACACAATGGATCTAGGGATGATCATACTAAGTGAAATAAGCCAAACAGAGAAGGACAAATATGGTATCACTTATATGTGGAATCTAAAAATAATGATACACGTGAACTTATATACAAAACAGAAATAGACCCACAGACATAAAAAAAAACTTAGGTTACCTCCTTAGATAAATTAGGAGTCTAGGATTAACATATACATACTGGTATATATAAAACAGATAAACAACAAGGACCCACTGCATAGCACAGGGAACTATGCTCACTATTCTGTAATCATCTATTAGGGCAAAGAATCTAAAAAAGAACACACACACGGAATCACTTTACCCATGCATCTGAAACTAACAACTTTGTTAATCAACTATACTTAACATTTTTTAAGAAAAAAGTGGCCAGTGCCCCCTCACCCCAAAAAAATTAGGCCTTTTGTTCTACACATAGAGAAGGCTCAGAGTGCCTTTGGCCTCGGTGGAGGAAGAAAGGACTAATCCCTCCCTTCTCCACCCAGCCCTTGAAGCCTGCATTCAGGCACAGATGGACGGATGGCAACCAGACCCATGAGACCCAGTGAGGACCACACGGGGCGAGCAGCCCCCTCCTTTGAGAAGCTGTCTGTCTCAAGTGAAAAATCTCACCTTTCCTCCCATGGAGCACAGGAGAAATGGGAGCATGCTGGAGTGTCAGCCAGAGAGGACAGCAGGACTGAAGGCTGATGGAATAATGCCTTGTGGATTTCCTGCCTTGGAAGCCAAAAGGCCACTGCAGGTTTAAAGTCCTCCTCTCTGTAGCCATTGGTGGCTTAACATAAATGGGAAAGGGCAGGTCTTTATTGACCTCACGTGAAAAGCTGAACTCAGCTCTTGTCTTAGCCTTTCCTGCCTCTCACGGGGGCACTTTTTTTCCTCCTTCTTTGATGGCCCTGCTGTACCCGCGAGTCTTCAGTGGCGGCAAGTCTGTCGCATCATTGTCCTCATTCTTGTTGCAAGTATAGATATCATGAGAGTTATAGATGCCTGTGTGCAGGAATCATGCCTTTCTTTTCCGGAATTCTATCTAATTTCTATTCTGAGCCCCTGTTCCCACCATGAGGTTCAGGTCAGTCAATATAAGGTTTCCCCACCCTCTCTGCCTGGCATAGAACTTGAAGCTGACACAGCACCGAGGCTTTGAGAGCTATGTAGGGCTGGGAGAACGGCAGGGTGGTTGGTCTTCAACTGCCACCTAAATACCCGTTCCCAGATGGCGCACGAGGAGCATCCAGGACAACCCCAGCAACCGGTTCTTGCAGGACACTCCTGGGTTCATCACATGCTCCACCCTGAAAGTGATTTCCTCTTTGCTCTGTGCACACCAAAGCATCTTGTAACTGGTCAGTCTTGCCTCTGTAGGATCCTTCAGTGCCCTCCCAGATCCATCTGTCCAGGTATCTCACATGGCCATTCATTGCTGCTGTTGTTTAGCTGCTAAGTCCTGTTGGACTCTTCTGCGATTCCACAGACAGTAGCCCATCAGGCTCCTCTGTCCATGGGATTTCCCAGGCAAGAACACTGGAGTGGGTATAGATTTCCTCCTCCAGAGGATCTTCCCAACCCAGGGATCGAACTCGGATCTCCTGCACTGGCAGGAGGATTCTTCACCCCTGAGCCACTTGGGAAGCCCATAGCCATTTATACTCAATTCATAAAGCTTTTCCTGGAAATAATCTCCCAGCACAGGTACACACATGCACGCAGCCCTCCATACCTCTTACTTCTTCTCCAGTCAGGGTGCAGCCAGCCAAGCCTGCCCCCCCACCAGCCCAGAAAAGTGAGTGCATCCAGACAGGTCACATGGATAATCATTTAAAACTAATTACTTACTTGTGTCACAGAGATGGCCCCCTAACATCTGGTTCAGATAATTTTCTCCTCCTTCCCCCACCCTCGCCTGAAACATTCTACCAAATGTTGCAGGAAAAAATACAACCTGTGCAGCATCGCAGCTGGTCGATGACCCAGCTCTGCAGGCTGACACCCGGGAACAAATTTGCACCCGGCAGAGAAGATCTGATTTCAGTGTGGTCATGTTCCATGATTCAGGGCTGAGTTCTCTGACTTCCTCCCTCTCTATCACCCCAAAGGAAAAATTTCACCCTTAAATCAGACCATAAACCCTAAGGAACTGCCCCAAGGGAGGCTGACTCAGAGCCTTGTGATACAGAAAGGTTTACACTTTTCATGTGATCCTTCCAAGGCACCCTGCGCCATCCATTCATTTGTTTATCCAGTAAACTTTTATTAGCATTCCTAATGCATGCCAGGCTTCCCTGATGGCTCAGTGGTAAAGAATCTGCCTGCCAATGCAGAAGACATGGGTTCAATCCCTGGGTCGGGAGGATCCCCTGGAGGAGGATCTGGCAACCCACTCCAGTACTCTTGCCTGGGAAATCCCATGGACAGAAAAGCCTGGCGGGCTATAGTCCATGGAGTCACAAAAAAGTCCAACACGACTTGGCAACTAAACAACAGCAACAATGCATGCCAAGCTAATCCCAGAGTGACAGTAAAAATTTCAGAAAAGGTCTAAAGATCACCTATTACAGCCCTCTCTTGCCAAAGAGTAGTCCTGGAGAGGTCAGGTAGCACCCACAGCAACACAACTACTTGGCAATGTAGCCAGGTCTAATCCCTGTTGTAGCCGACCACTCTTGTTCACGCTCACAGAAAACTGAGGCTCGCAAGCACAGCTGCCTGAGGAGGTCAGCTCAGCTATACAGGCCTTCTCTCTGTCCCCTTTGAAGTTAGCATTAGCCCATAAGACTAAGGAGAAAGCATCAACTTTATTTTGTGCTGTCTGTTGCTGTTGCCATAGCAACTCCATTCATGCCAGCAAAGAGATCCTGGTTATTAATCTGGTTGCTCTTCAAAGGAATTTAAAATTTTCTAGAACTTTCAGGACATCTACCACACTGAGATTTGT
This sequence comes from Bos javanicus, assembly GCF_032452875.1. Taxonomy (NCBI): domain Eukaryota; kingdom Metazoa; phylum Chordata; class Mammalia; order Artiodactyla; family Bovidae; genus Bos; species Bos javanicus. Next base: position 108,829,777 of record NC_083873.1, read on the forward strand.
CTATGACTTCTCAGCCATTGTTACTTTGCTTCTTCCAATAAGATGGTATCTGCCCACTAGGAGGGGCTTGAAGAGTATCCCAATATTAGGAAGGCCTGTGCCTCTTGCCTTTGTTGTAATTCCATGTGGCTTCTCCTAACTCTCTTATGGTTCATCATGTCTACATTTATTTTCCCTCTGGACCTAGAGTGATGTCTCTTTTCACCGTCTTGTTTCACACTCACAACCTCTCTACTCACACACTGTTGTTCTTCAGTTGCTAAGTCATGTCCCACTTTTTGGGACCCCATGGACTGCAGCATGCCAGATTTCCTGTCCTTCACCATCACCCGGAGCTTGCTCAAACTCATGTCCATTGAGTCAGTGATGTCATCCAACCGTCTCATCCTCTGTTGTCCCTTCTCCTCCTGCTTTCAATCTTTCCCAGCATCAGGGTCTTTTCCAATGAGTCAGCTCTTCACATCAGGTGGTCATAGTATTGAAGCTCCAGCTTCAGCCTTAGTCCTTCCAATGAAAATTCAGGGTTGATTTCCTTTAGGATTGACTGGTTTGATCTCCTTGCAATCCAAGGGACTCTCAAGAGTCATCTTCAGCACCACTGTATCACAACAATTTTCTAATTGGTATTTTAGCTTCCATCTACCGCTGGAATAATCTTTACAAAATGCAAGTCTAATCAGGACCTTTGACCACACACCCCACTTAAGTCATCCTCTTTATGGCTTCCTACAGCTGGGAATATCTCTTTTTATAGTTTTACTATTGATTTATTTGCTATTCGCTGGTGGCTGTGTTAGTGCTTTGCTGCTGCTGGCTTTTCTCCAGCTGTGGCTAGTGGCGGCTACTCTCCACTGCAGTACACAGCTTCTCTTGCTGTGGAGCACAGGCTCCAGGGTGTGTGGGCCCAGCAGTTGTGGTTCCTGAGCTCTAGAGCATGGCCTCAATAGCTGGGGGGCAGGGGCCTAGTTGTTCCAAGGCATGTGGGATAAACCCCGGATCAGGGACCGAACCTGTGTCTCTGTCATTGGCAGGCTGATCCTGTACCACTGAGTCACCAGGGAAGTTCCTAGAAATAATTCTGAAGAACCTCATTGGCAAGACCTTCCATGTGAAGTGATAAAGTGAAAGTGTTAGTTGCTCAATTGTGTCTGACTCTTTGTGGTTTGTGACCTCATGGACTGTAGCCCACTAGACTCCTCTGTCCATGGAATTCTCCAGGCAAGTATACTGGAGTGGGTTGCCATTCCCTTCTCCAGGGGATTTTTCCAACCCAGGGACCTGGGTCTCAAACCTGGGTCTCCAGGACTGCAGGCAGATTCTTTACCCCCTGAGCCATTAGGGCTTTCCTTATGATGGCGCAAGACCTTCCATGATCTTGTACCAACTGGCCTTACCAATGTCATGTTTCCATCTGTCCTTCTTCTCAACCCTATGATCCAGTAAACTAAATGCCATAGTGTTCCCCCAAAACCTCTGTCCTGTTTTCTGTGTTTACACCCTTCCACATACCAGAAAAGTTTCCTCCCACACTTTCACTTGGGAATCTCCAAGTCATCCTCACTCAGTTGATTAACTCTTCACCGCTGTCCTAAGAAAATGAATTATGACTTTCTCTAGTCCTGTGATACCATACCCCTTTATCTATCAGGCTTCGCCTTTATGGAACTAGGTGTTAGGTGTTGCTCATCATTCATTATTTAGGTTCTTAATATAGCAGTTGTAGCAAATCAATGACAAGACTTACATTTTTAATATCCCCATTTCTAACATAGAGTCATGGCATATAGTAAACACTCAAATTATGTCTGAGAGAGTGAGAGAAAGAAGAAGAAGAAAGAAAGAAGGCAAAAGAGGAGGGGAAGAGAGGAGGAAGGGGAGGGAGAAGAACAGAAGGAGAAGGGGAGAATGGGGAGGAAAAAAGAAGAAGAGGAAAAGGGAAAAAAGAAAGAAATGCTAGGAGCCAAGCTCAGCTATACCACCTCCATTTCCTATCCTTACCTGCATCTGACAGCAACCATACGTATTCATTGGGCCATTTCTTTACTTTGAGGTCGTCCAGATGAAGGGGCTGGAGTGATATTTGCAGTGCTAGGCAAAAAAAAAAAAAAAATTCCTATACACTCCCATTAAAGCCATCAATAAATTAGATTAGTGGTTTTGACATTTTCTGCCTACTTGCTGACCTAAGCCTCTAAATAGAGCCGCTATAGTCTTTTCTTATAACCCATCTCAGTGTTTATAAGGTGGCAGAAGTTGTGGGACTTACCTGTCGCTGAGCCAAGGTCAGAGGGAGCAAAGCACAGCTTTATTACACTTTGGAAAAGTTCCCAATAGGAGGCTCTTTCTCACACGTATATGTCGTGGCTGGTAAAATACCTTCCAGCAGCGTCCAACCCCGCTGAAAGCGTGGGCGGTGGCCAGTAACCCTCACCTAATATATCAATGTAAATCTTATTCTGATCACATTTTGTTCCTTACTCTTTCTCTCCACAGCAGAGCTGTATGAGGTCACTAGGAAATTGTTAGAGTTCCCTTCCCATGGGACGTAAGAATACATTTTATATTTCAGTTCTTGCTACTCAGATTCACTGTGGGAGGGGGTTGGGGGTTTATGTCAATCTTATAGCAGAATCAGAGGCTCCTAGAACCAGGGGTATCTTTAAAAAAATCATCTATCTGGGTTTCTCACTTTGCAATGGAGGAAGGAAAGCGATCTAGAGGGGAATGACCTCTGCGCTGTCATTAAGCAGAAGTAAACTGGTTTAAAAAGCATCAGAAAAATTCTACCCACCTGGTTTTTCTCCCCCTGAACACTAGAGTCTTGACTGAAATATACAACTCCACTGGCAGAGCTCAGGTATATCTAGGGAATAATACCTGTGAAGATATTTAACTCAGGACCTTGTGACATTAATTCATGGACTCGGTGCTCTAAAGCAAAAATAAGCTGCATTTGTCTCGAGTGACAATTTGAGCTTGTATTCCTACAATACAAAAATAATCAGCTTCTAGTTCTTGCTAAGAGATGGAGGTAAGTCCTGAGCTACAAAGAGAAATGAAAGACTCCCTGCTCTTGTCTGCCCAGCATTCTTTGCCTTCTTTAGGACGATGTCCACCCTCTTGGGGCCCACACTGTTCTCCTCTCCTATTATTTCTACTTCCTTTCCTAAGTCAAGGTCATATTTTTCAGCTTCACTTTGGGCTTTTCTCTAAGCTTCTTTGCTATAGTAATACAAGTCTAGTTTTATATTTGACAACTTTTTACATTGATGAGGTGGGGGCGGGGGGCTGGGGGCAGTCCAACATACAAATAGATTTGCTCCATGGGCTGGAAGCAGGGTGACTTGATATTTCCTGTGTAATATTAATAAACATTCTCCTTAAGTAGAGCAGACCAGGGTTTTCCTGATTAACCATTTCATGACTCTGTTCCACAGACATTGGCAAGGAGTAGTGAGTCCTTGGAGAGCTGTTGGGATTTCTTTCTTTAATATAGCTTGATTTGGTGCAATAATTTTCCAGAAAATCACTTACCTCAATTAAAAGACTGACTGTTCCCTGAACAGTGCTCTAACCCCAAGCCTAATGAGATTTGGTCCCTTTGAAAAATATTCAGTCTACCAAGTATTAGATTCACAAAGCACTGAGCTAAAGATTTAGCATTATTTCATTTAATTCTCACAGCAGCCCTATGAGATGAATGCTGTTATCATTACTATCTTACAGTAAAGATGCTAAGACTTAAAGAGGTTAAGTTGTGTAACGTTAGGCAAATATTAAGTAGCAGAATTAGTTCCAACTGGTGCTACAGCCAAAGCAGAGTGTTTAATCATTGTACCAAAATGCTCAGGCACCCATAGTAATGGACAGTGCCCTGGGCTCTCTTGTTAGGTTTGCTTTACAGGCACCCAGTGTTCATAGCAACATTATTTACAAGTTCTGGAAATAACCAAAAACTTTTTGTTTTTGCAACTGTGAGAGGACCTATGCTTTAAATACAAGCTAGGTTTCTTAGGAGGCACTCTTTCTTGACTACGATTCAAGTACTGTCCTCTTCAGAACTGACCTGTCTTGTCATGCATCCTTTCATCTCTATTATCTCTCAGACTTTTGTCTTCAGTCTTCCAAAGTCTCAGCACCTTGGCAAATCCATTTCTTGGCAAAGCTGGAGATGACAGTAGAGTGTACTAAGCCCTGTATTAAGCCCTGATTTACCTATGACATGGAAGGAGAGATATGACTTGAATGACTGAGTGAGGATCAGATTTTGAATAGAGAGATTGATGTTGGAAAACTCAACAGAGTGTCTTTAAAGTCTGACACAGGCATGCGAATCCACTTGCCTTTTCCAGATACCTTTGAGTTTAAGTGCACCTTGGTTTTGTGGTTCACACTCTCTATTCCCGATACCAGCTCTTTCTACCTTTCCTAATTCCATACTTCAGAGTTATTGTATTCTGCTGTTGTAGAGTGGAGTGTTCTTTAGGTGTCTGTTAGATCTTGTTGATTTGTAGTGTCTCTCAAGCCTCCTGTCTCCTTGGTAACCATCATCCTCAACTATTATTGTTGACTAGCTTGTATCTTCCTTCTATTCTGCCGGTTTTTGCTTCTTGTGCTTTGGGCTCTCTTGTTAGGTTTACCTTACAGGCACCCAATGTTCACAGCAACATTATTTATAGCAGCCAAGATATGGAAGTAGCCTAATCACCCATCACCAGATGAATGGATAAAGAAGATGTGACGTATATAGATAATATTCCAGTGTATGTAATGGAAAGTTTTACAGTTATAATAAAGAGTAAAAGTCTGCCATTCATGACAGTAATGACAAATCTAGAGACTATGATGCTTAGTGAGATGTCACACAGAGAAAGACTCTATAGAATCTAAAAAAAAGGGAATATATATAATTAAAAAAAAACAGAAACAGACTCACAGATATAGAAAACAAATTAGTAGTTACCAGTGAGGAGAGGAAAGAAGGGAGGAGCAAGCTAGAGTAATAACATTGAGACAGAAACTACTATGTGTAAAACAAATAAGCAAAAATGGTAATGTACAGCACAGGAAAATATAACCAGTGTTTTGTAATAATTTTAAATGGAATATACTCTATAAAAATATTGAATCACTATGTTGCACACCTGAACCTAATATAATATTATAAGTCAACCATGTGTCAATAAATAAATAAATAATCATCAGTACCAGTTCAGTCGCTCATTCATGTCTGACTCTTTTCGACCCCATGAATCGCAGCACGCCAGGCCTCCCTGTCCATCACCAACTCCCGGAGTTCACTCAGACTCACGTCCATCGAGTCAGTGATGCCATCCAGCCATCTCATCCTCTGTCGTCCCCTTCTCTTCCTGCCCCCAATCCCTCCCAGCATCAGAGTCTTACTCAAACTCATGTCCATTGAGTCGGTAATGCCATCCAACCATCTCATCCTCTGTTGTCCATAGGCTTAATTTAATTATATGTTTATAATTATTATATCTTCTTGAGAAATTGGCCCTTTATCTACATATAATACTGCTATTTGTCTCTTGTAGCATTTGTTTTAATTAAAGTCTATTTTGTCTAATACAGTGTAGCCACTGAGCTCTCTTTTTGGTTACTATTTGCCTGATGTCATATTTTCAATCCTTTTACTTTCAACCTATTTTCTCTTTAAAGTGTGTCTCCTGTAGACAGCATATAGTTGAATTTTTTAATCTATCCTGCCCATCTCTAGCTTTTAATTGGGTGTTTAATACACTTAATATAATTATTGATGAGATAGTCTGTTATGTTGCTACTTGTTTTCTGCATGTCTTATGTCTTTTTTATTTCTCTATCCTTAAATCATTGCATTCTTTTGTGGTAAGTAGTATTTTTTAGTCATATTTATTTCCTTTGTTTCTTTAATTATTGTTTTTCAATCATTTTCTTAGTGGTTTCCCTGGGAATTATGTTTTTAAATTTACAACATTTTAGCTCAGATTATTACCAACTTATTTCCATAGTGTACAAAACTCTGCTTCTATATAACACCATTCCCTCACCCCTCCCCTGTGCTATTGCTGTCATACCAATTATATCTTCATATAATGTATGCCTATCAACACAGATTTATAATTATTGCTACATGCAGTTGTCTTTTAAATGAGGCAAGAGGAAAAAATAGTTACAAGCAAAATATACACTTATACTCCTTTTATATTTACCTATATGGTTACCTTTACTGATGTTCTGTCTTTCTCATACAGACTTGAGTTACTTTCAGGTGCTTTTATTTCATCTCAAATGATTCTCTTAATATTTCATAAGGCAGATCTGCTAATGAAATTTTTTCTCAGTTTTGTTTATCCTGGGATGTCTTAACTCTACTTTCATTTGAAAATCAGTTGTGTGGGATGAAGTAGGCTTGTTTGATATCATTTTCTTTCCTTACCTTTAGTATGCCATCCCACTGCCTTCTGGACTTCAGAGTGTCTGATGAGAGACCAGCTGTTACTGAGAGTTCCTTATACACGATTTATCACTTCTCTCCTGCTGCTTTCAAGAGCCTCTCTTGGTCTTTGATTATACTGTACAAAAAGTGTGTATCTCTTCAAGTTTAGCCTATTTGGAGTTAATTAAGCTTCTTAGACGTGTACATTAAATTTTCTTATTACATTGGGAAAGCTTTCAGTAATTACTTCTTTAAATATTATTTCTATACTCCCTTCGCCCCAACCCTACACACTCTTTTGAGACTCCTATTATGTGTATGTTGGGATGCTTGATGCTGTCCCATGGGTCTCTCAGGTTGTCCGCATTTTTCTTCTTTATTTTCTTTCTGTTCATCTATATGGATAATTTCCGTTACCTAATCTTCAAGTTTGCTGATCTTTTCTCCTTGCCTGTCCAACTGATATTGATACCCTGTAGTGAAGTCTTCATTTCTTCATTTCAGTTATTATACTTTTCAGCCCCAGAATTTTTGTTTGGTTCTTTTTTATAATTTTTGTCTCTTTCTTGTTATTAATTTGGGGAGACATCATCCTTGTGTTTTCTTTTAGTTCTTTGGGTGTGTTTTCCTTTAGCTCTTTGAATATATTTAAAACAGCTGATTTAAGTTCTTTGTCTTTTAAGTCTAAAACCAAGTCTAGTCTTCTTTGGTTTCTAATGACAGCTTTTTTTCCTGTATAAGGGCCATGTTTTCCTATTTCTTTGCATATCTCATAAATTTTTGTCAAAATTGAGCATTTTAAACAGTGTAGAAATTCTGAAAATCAGATTCTTTCTCTGCCCTCCAACCAGGATTTGTTGTTTTGTTGTTTATTGTTATTGCTATTGTTTAGTGATTTTACTGAACTAATTCCATAAAATCTGTGTTATTTGAATACATCAACACTGGGCATCCGGTCCGATCACTTCATGATAAATAGATTGGGAAACAGAGGAAACAGTGTCAGACTTTATTTTTCTGGGCTCCAAAATCACTGCAGATGGTGACCGCAGCCATGAAATTAAAAGACGCTTACTCCTTGGAAAGAAAGTTATGACCAACCTAGATAGCATATTCAAAAGCAGAGACATTATTTTGCCAACAAAGGTCCGTCTAGTCAAGGTTATGGTTTTTCCAGTGGTCATGTATGGATGTGATGTGAGAGTTGGACTGTGAAGAAAGCTGAGCGCCGAAGAATTGATGCTTTTGAACTGTGGTGCTGGAGAAGACTCTTGAGAGTCCCTTGGACTGCAAGGAGATCCAACCAGTCCATTCTGAAGGAGATCAGCCTTGGGATTTCTTTGGAAGGAATGATGCTAAAGCTGGAACTCCAATACTTTGGCCACCTCATGCGAAGAGTTGACTCATTGGAAAAGACTCTGGCGCTGGGAGGGATTGGGGGCAGGAGGAGAAGGGGATGACAGAGGATGAGATGGCTGGACGGCATCACTAACTTGATGGACGTGAGTCTGAGTGAACTCCGAGAATTGGTGATGGACAGGGAGGCCTGGCGTGCTGCGATTCATGGGGTTGCAAAGAGTCGGACATGACTGAGCGACTGAACTGAACTGGTCTCTGCTTTGTAAGCCTAGTGATCAGCTAATAATTAAACAGAGATTTTCCTAAATTTCTGGAACCAGTAAGTCTCCCAAACTTTGCTGAAAGATCCTGTGTATGCTGACCATGCCGTCAACACTCAGCTAGGCAGTTAACAACTTCACATTTTCTTTCAGTTTCCCCTGAGAAGAGCCTCAAAGTCAATCCCTGATGAGAGCTTAGAGCCTTCTCGGGTCTTTCCGAAGTATTCACACAGGTCAAAGCTGCACATGGGTTTCTAGATTTTCAGGAATCTGTCAATGCTCTTCAAAGTTCTGTATGGAAATGTGTGTTCTTCTCAAACTTTTCCTTTAAGTTCTTTGGTTAGCCAATTATTTGCCCTGTTTGCTATCTATTATCTCAGGCAACCATCATATTAAGCAATTGTCCTTCATTGTTTTCAACAAGTTCCCTTAAGGAAAAGACTTTACACTTTTCACACTAAGTGAGCTCTGCCTCTAGTGGATGGCAGCCTGCTAGTTTTCACTGATATTACAGATTGTTGGTTTTCAATGTTGTCACGGAGCTAGAAGCTTCCAGATAGCTCAGTTGGTAAAAAACCTGCCTGCAATGCAGGAGACCCCAGTTCAATTCCTGGGTCTGGAAGATCCGCTGAAGAGGATATAGGCTACCCACTGGAGTATTCTTGGGCTTCCCTTGTGGCTCAACTGGTAAAGAATCCACCTGCAATGCGGAAGACCTGGATTCAATCCATGGGTCAGGAAGATCCCCTGGAGAAGAAAAAGGCTACCCCCTCCAGTATTCTGGTCTGGTGAATACTATGGACTGTAGTCCATGGGGTCGCAGAATTGGACATGACTAAGCAACTTTCACCTTCACTACGGAGCTAGAAATGAGGGAAGGAAATAGGGAAAATCAAAGTTGCACTGTTCATATCAACTTCTCATACATAGATTCAGCTGTTTTCCTTAAATAAATGCTCCCCAGATTGCTTAAAGCCTTTAGTTAATTTCCAAATGGCACCCCACTCCAGTATTCTTGCTTGGAAAATCCCATGGACGGAGGAGCTTGGTAGGCTGCAGTCCATGGGGTCGCTAAGAGTTGGACACGACTGAGCAACTTCACTTTCACTTTTCACTTTCATCCATTGGAGAAGGAAATGGCAACCCACTCCAGTGTTCTTGCCTGGAGAATCCCAGGGACGGGGGAGCCTGGTGGGCTGCCATCTATGGGGTCACACAGAGTCGGACACAACTGAAATGACTTAGCATAGCATAGCATATAGTTTTGAAAGTGTTGATTCTGACAATTTTTGCCAGTGTTCTCATGGCTCTTATGGGGGAAAGGATCTTCAGAGGGTCTTCTTTCAAAATTTTTACTGAAGTCCAACAGAACACTTTATATCAGTGTTTCTTTGCTCTATGTGACCCATTTAAGTTTCTTGCTTCTCTGTTTTTGTTCTTTCCCATTTCAGTTTCCTCTTTCCCCACTTTTAATCAAAACATTTTTTTTCTACCTTGAATCTTTCAAATATTCCTTCATTTTCTCCTTCATTGGCCTTGCCTAGAGATTTTATGATTTACCAACCAGATTACTCCAGCTGTGTCCAAATTGGTCCTTTGCAGTGTGTCTTTTTGTCTTCTGATTCTTTACTACCACACAGCTAGATTGATCATTTTAAAACATAAATTTAGCGACTTTCCTGGTGGTGCAGTGGATAAGGATCTGCTTGCCAGTGCAGGAGAAATGGGTTCAACCCCTGGTCCAGGAAGATTCCACATGCTGTGGAGCAACTAAGCCCATGCACCAAAACTACTGAGCTCATTCTTTTGAGTTCACAAACCGTAACTACTGAGCCCACGTGCCACAACTGCTGAAGTCCCTGTGCCTAGGGCCTGCGCTCTGCAACAAGAGTCACAGCATGAGAAACCCATGCACTGCAATGAAGAATAGCCTCTGCTCACTGCAACTACAGAAAGCTTGCACAAGCAGTGAAGACCCAGTGCAGTCAAAAATAAATAATATTAGAAAATATAAATTTGACTGTGTCTTCCTCTGCTTAAGCCCATCCATAGATCCATATCACCTACAGGACAGAGTCCAATCATTACCACTGCAGGGCAGAGAATGCCCTCTTGATTTGATACTGAATCTCCGTTCAGACCTTGCAGCTTTTGCCCTAGACATACATGAGCATGCAATTCCATATAAATGCTGCACTGTCTCACTAACATTCTTGTTTTTTGTCCTCCTAGTGGCTTAATTAATTCATTCAATAAAATATTTTCTAAGTACCTACCATGTGCCAGGGCTTCCCGGGAGGTGCTAGTGGTAAAGAACCCACCTGCCAATATAGGAGACATAAGAAACAGGGCTTCCCTGGCAGCTCAGATGGTAAAGTGTCTGCCTGCAGTGCGGGAGATCCGGATTCAATCCCTGGGTCAGGAAGATTCCCTGGAGAAGGAAATGGCAACCCACTCCAGTCCTCTTGCCTGGAAAATCCCATGGACAGAGGAGCCTGGTAGGTTACAGTCCATGGGGTCGCAAAGAGTTGGACACGACTGAGCAACTTCACTTTCACTTTCAAGAAACAGGAGTTCTATCCCTGGACCTGGAAGATCCCCTGGCAGAGGGCATAGCAACCCACTCCAGTCCTCTTGCCTGGAGAATCCCAGGGACAGAGGAACCAGGCAAGCTACAGTCCACTGGGTCACAAAGAGTCAAAAGTGACGGGAATGATTTAACACACACACCACGTGCCAGGCCCTATGCAAGGCACAAGGGGAAAGGAAATCAGCAGAACAGGCCGGGGTCCTCTTCCTGTGGATGCCACATCGCTGAAAGAAGCTGACAATAATCAAATTAACAAATGAACTGGATAATCGCACAATGCTGAAACTGCAGTGAGGAGTGATAGTAACAGGCAAAACCTTCCATCACTGGTTTGGGAAAGAAAGTTCTCTCTGAAAAGACATGTGTGAACTGAGACCTAAAGGATGACAAAGAGTCGATAAGTCATGAGAGTCAAGAGATCCTCGGTGCAAACGCCTGGAGGAAATGAAACCCAGAAAGAAATTAAAACACAGGAAAATTGTCCCAGAAGCCTCCACACATCCAACGAACACACACACACACACACATGCTCACACATGCGTAGACCTAAGTTCCTCAAGTGAGTAACTGCTGAACAGACCAGCTGACAGATGGGAAATCCTTGCACGGAGCTATGACAAGGGGAAGTCTGTGGGAAAAGGTGCTGTTATTTAGCTGGCCCACCCCTGCTGAGTGAGTCCAAAGTTTCCCTTGGATTCATTCCCACCTGAACTTCCACCTTATGAGCTAAAAAGGCCTTTAACATTCACGTTTTTTACAAAGAAAGAGATGAGGATTAAGTAGCAGCTGCTTAGGGTTAGGTGGGGAGAAGAAACATATATATGCTGGGTTGTAAAATGATTATATTTTGAAAAGAAACTTAAAACCTCCCATCCATGCTTCTCAGCGTTGTGATCCAGCTAAGGAGTGTTGGGTAAGCAAAGCCCTTCGGGGGAGATGGAGAGAGGAGCAAGAACGTGTTCTACAAAGCACGGTGTTGACCCAAGAGGTGACAGACTTGCCACTAACTGAGAAACCAGCCCACAAACACAGACCCTGCTGAGGCTGAGGACTTCTTGAAGTAGAATCGTGGCCGGATGGTCCTAGAAAATTCTTCCTGATGCTTGTACTCTGCATATATTTATTTTGTAAATAACTATTGTTGTTGTTCAGTCACTTGATCATGTCCGACTCTTTGCGACCCCATAGACTGCAGCATGCCAGGCTTCCCTGTCCTTCACTATCTCCCAGAGTTTGCTCAAACTCATGTCCACTGAGTCAGTGATGACATCCAACCATCTCATCCTGTTGTCCCCTTCTCTTCCTGCCCTCAGTCTTTCTCAGCATCAGGGTCTTTTACAGTAAGTCGGCTCTTTGCATCAGGTGGCCAAATATTAAAACTTCAGCTTCAGCATCAGTCCTTCCAATGAATATTCAGGGTTGATTTCCTTTAGGATTAACTGGTTTGCTCTCCTTGCTGTCCAAGTGACTCTCAAGAGTCTTCTCCATCACCACAGCTCAAAACCATCAGTTCTTTGGTGCTCAGTCTTCTTTTATGGTCCAACTCTCACATCTGTACATGGCTACTGGAAAAACCATAGCTTTGACGGTATGGACCTTTGTTGGCAAAGTGATGTTTCTGCTTTTTAACACACTGTCTAAATTTCTCAAGTTTTTCTTCCAAGGAGCAAGTGTCTTTTAATTACTTACAATGTGTAAAACCCTTCTCTAGGTTGAAAGATCCATCAGGGAACAAGTAAAGATTGCTTGTAGAATTATAATGGGGAGAAAGATAGACAACAAGTAAATAAACAGGTAATATACAGGTTGTGTCAGTGGTAATAAGTGCTACGGAGGAAAACTAAAAGAGGAAAGGGAATTAAGAAGTGCTGAGAGGTTCTGCTTCCAGCCAAGATGGAGTAACAGGAGCCAGAATTACCAGTACCCTTAAAACAGTGAGAAAATCTGGGCAAAATACATAAAACAATGATTTTCAAGACAGATGAGAGACAAGAAACAAAATGAGTTTACTGCCTGGAGAGAGGCTATTATTAGTATAATTCATCATATCAAGAATTAGTAGAGGGGCTTCCCTGGTGGTTCCAAAAATCCTTAACCACTTGTCCTTGCCAAGACAAGGGACAATGGTTTGATCCCTGGTTTGGGAAGATCCCACATGCTTGGGAGAAACTAAGCCCAGACACCACAACTACTGAGCTTCACTCTAGAGCCTACAAAGCCACAGATACTGAAGCCCAAGTACCTAGAGCCTGTGCTCTGCAACAAGAGAAGCCACTGCAATGAGAAACCCGCACACAGCAACTAGAGTATAGCCCTGCTCTCTGGAACTAGGCAAGGCTCACATGCAATAATGAAGACCCACCACGGCCAAAATACTTAAATAAAAAATAAATAAGTAAATCTTTATTTTAAAAAAAGAATAGAATAAAATTACATGCTCATTTTAACAAATTCTTAAATAATGTATAATAAAATTCAAAATCCATTATCATTTATTTTAAATCTTAATGAAAGTAAATAGACTATTTTCTCACCATGACAAAATATATTAAAAGTTAAAAATACCTAGAAGTTAACTGACAGAATTATTCCTAAATGTAGCATATTAGATGAATTCCTATGAAAATCAAGGACAAGAACAATGGGGACCAAAATTTTATCACTCTTACATAACTTCTGGATAATATATAAGATAAAATAAAAAATATTTTTAAATATCTCGTGTCTTATCAATAAAAGTTTTATTTATTTGGACAGCTCTGTGTGTGTGTTTGCATGAGTGCTCAGTCATGTCTGGCTCTTTGAGACCCTATGGACTGTAGCCCACCAGGCTCCTCTGTCCAGTCCATGGGATTTGATCCAGTCCAAGCAAGAATACTGGGGTGGGTTGCCGTTTCCTCCCCCAAGGCCTCTTCCCGATCCAGAGACTGAATCCGAGTCTCTTGTGTCTCCTGCAATGGCAGGTAGATTCTTTACCACTGAGCCACTGGGGAAGCCCATAGTTGTATACCTAGAAAAAAGCGAAAAACTTAAATGAAAATCTTTTGAACTAATAAGATAGCTCAGTAATGTGACAACCAACAAATATTTATCTTAACATAGTTTTTCCTATATGTCTAAAATAATAGATTATAAGGTGTAATAGAAAAAGATCCCTTTTACAGTAACAAAAATATTTTAAATTCCTATGAGTAGACCTAAATAAAATTTGCTGAATTCATATTGAGTACCTACATGCTGTTTATAGAATTTATGCTATTTTGACATAATAAAATGTGCAAATTAACACCTTGACCATGGGAGAATAGAAGGAAAAGGAACAGTATCGCAGGCTGGCAGATCAACTGAGAGGCCGTTGGTATATTTTAGGCAAGAGATGATAAGGCTCTGAACTAGGACAGTAGTAATAGATACAATTAGGAGGGGACTATTTGCCTGATACTTAAGATCTAGAATCTGACAGAGTTAGAATCACTACATGAATGGAGTTTTTCAAATAAACTTGTATTAACTTGTACCATTGACAAAGGTCTTGAAAGCCAAGACTTGGGAGTGCAGGATCAAAACTTGAAACAGGAAGTTTTGTTTTTGTTCCAAAAGTTTAGCTTGGAATATCAAGAGCCAGGCCCCAAAGGGTTCCATAAATAAAATTAATACCATAAACTGGTGTTTTTCAAACTACAAGCTGCACTCGATTAATGGATCATAAAATCCATTGTAGATTGCAATATGATGTGTAGATGTATTAAATAAAAGAACAGAACAGAATAGTAGGCCACAGTCTATTACATATACAAGGACAATTCTCTATTTATTTATTTATTTTTATTTATTTACACTTTTTACTTTGTGTTAGAGTATAGCTGATTAACAATATTATAATAGTTTCAAGTGGACAACAAAGGGACTCAATCACATATAAATACGTGTATCTGTTCTTCCCTAAATTCCCCAATTCCCCTCCCAAAAGATAATTTCTGTTTCATCATGTTTTTTGCTTTGTACATGGGTGTGTGTGTGTGTGTTGTAAAATACATTTCTTACTGTGAGTTGCATCAAAGACTTGAAAAATACTGCTGTAAGTTATAAATTTGGGGAAACGTTGAGAAAGAGTCTGATTGCCCAGCTTCTCAACAGACTAGATAAATGAGCCCCAACTAGGAAAGTGCATCAGCTCAGAGGTGACAAGTCATGAAAGAATTTAAAAGAAGATAAGAACTGCTGTGAAAATGCAGCCCCAGGCTGAGTGTTTCGGCCTGAGTTGGACATTCAAGAAGAGGAGATTATTCCCAGGAAGAGAAGCAGCAAATGCAAAGATGAGAAGGTGGGAAAATGTCATAGACATTCAGAGGATAAAAAAGAGGTCCATTTAGCGGCAGCCAAGTTAGACCGAGTAATGGAGAGCCGAGAGGATCACACTGGATGTTTATCTATTAGTAGTAGGAAGGTTGTTTTTGATGGTCCGTGGGTATCATGAAGCATTTTTGCTCTGGTGAATGATGTGAAGATAACAGGATGGCCTGGAAGAAAGAGGAACTGAGGGCGAGAAGAATTTTTAGAAGTCTCGTAAATAGTTTGTTCCAAAGGAGTAGACGAGATTTGTGGCAGAGGCCATAAAAATATCAAATTGTATGTATTCTAGGCTGGACGCCTTCAAAGCTTTTGGGAATGGGCTATGAGGAAGAAACAAGAGCTCTAAGATAAAAGCTTCCAATTCTTAGGCATTGCAAATAAGTCTACTTACTAATGTTGCTGGAATAATTAGTACTATTACATATCATTAATAAGGACTTTACACTTGCATTACACTTCATCACCTCAAAATATTTTCACATCCAATAGTTATCAGATTTTGTACTTTAAGAGGCAATGAGGGGCTATACCACTATCTTTGTTTTATAGATGGGGATAGTGTTTCCTTGTGGCTCAGTGGGAAAGAATTTGCCTGCCAATGCAGGAGACACAGGTTTGAACCCTGATCCGGGAAGATTCCACATGCAGTGAATCAACCAACCCATGTACCACAACTATCGAGCCTGGGCTCTAGAGCCCAGGAGTCACGACTATTGAGCTCACTCAGTTGAACTGCTGACACTGGAATGCTTATAACCTGTGCTCTGCAACAAAAGAAGCCACTGCAATGAGAAACCCATGAACAGCAATAGGAGAGTAGCCCATGCTCACTGCAACTAGAGACCCAGCACAGCCAAAAATAAGTAAATAAATAAAATTACAAAAATAAAATAGACTTGGGGAAATTGGTACTCTCCCGGTGGTCCCGTGGCTAAGACTCCATACTCCCAATGCAGGGAGCCCGGGTTTAATCACACATACCACAACAAAGATCAAAGATCCAGAGCGCCATAACTAAGACCCGACACAGCCAAATAAATAAATAAATACTAACAGTACATATGGGAAAATTCTATTCCAAAGAGCTTATCTGGATTTCTAAAGATCACATAGTTAGCGATGAGACTGAACCCACCAAATCTTCTCATTGTTCTCCAGGAATCTCATACTAAACCACAGGCCACATCTCTAGTACTGTCAGTCTCTAATAATAACCCATCAATCTGATGATAAAAATTACTCCAAGAATTGAATGGGCCCAATATTTCAGGGAGAAAGCCCATTAGAAAGGTCACTGTGGCTTGGTGTAAGTTTATTTAATAAATATTTTTCTTATTTGGAGGTTTTAATTTTAAGTATGTGGTCTACTCTTTTTGTATGATTATTTGCTCAAAAAAATTTTTAGTCAGCAACACACCTCATAAAAATTTAATATGTTTCAGAGCTCTCTTTACCGTTTAAAAAAACACAAATCAGGCATTCTTGCATTTTGAACGTGGCACCCCCATAACCGGGCTCTCTCTGAAGAAGGCGCTTCCCAACCTGGTAATGAAATTACTCTTTTTAAAAGAAAATTGCACTCGAATGGAGGGTTGTCTCAGACGGTTTCTTCACTGACTAAAGGTCTGAACATCAACCTCTCAGATGGGTCCTGACTTCCTTGGTCACCTGCACACTTCTCTCTTTAAATTTGGAGAGGGCCTGCTCTCTGATGTGCCTTTGGCTTTTGGAGCATTAGAGCAGAGTGATGATGACTCAGCTGTTCGAGAGCCCTGGGTTGAAGTCACAGCTTTGGCTCTCCTGGGACATATAACCTTGGACAAGTTAACTTACCTCTCTGAGCATCATTTTCTCATCTGCCCCATAAAGTGGTTAAGCTTTGCATCTCAGGGATATCACTTGGATGTAAAAGAGCAAACTTGAGAACACTGAGCCTGAAGTGAGTCTTCACTGAATATGTATTACCCAAGGGCTTCCCTGATGGCTCAGTGGTAAAGAATGTGTAGGAGACGCAAAGGATGTGGGTTCAATCCCTGAGTCATGAAGATCCCCTGGAGAGGGAAATGGCCACCCACTCCAGTATTCTTGCCTGGAATATCCCATGGACAGAGGAGTCTGATGGGCTAGAGTCCAAGGGGTTGCAAAGGGTCAGATGTGACTTAGCAACTAAACAACAAGGGCCTCCAAATGACAAGGTTTGCCAAGAGAGTGGTTACTGGGTTCACAGCTTCACTTACTTAGAAAATTAGTACTTAGACTTCCAGCTCTTCCCTTTTACCAAGCCCAGAGATTTGTACCCATGGGCAACCTTACCTGGTCATATTCCATAACCAACTACTTTGAGCAACAGGTTAGTCAAATTTATTCATAACTGGAGGAAAATAGCCCTAACTTCTTCAGTTCCTTTGTCAACTGAAATTTAAAAAAAAAGTACAACGTAAAAGTTGAGTATTCCGTTTTTCTTGGCAGAAAAGAACTGAGGACTTAAGCTAAGAAGATAACTTCTCAGATAGCTCTGATACACTGCTCTGAAGAGGTAAGGGAGGGGCCAAGTTGTGCAGGAATTTTGCAAACGAAACCAGATACTCAGAACTTCAAAAAGGTTTTAATTTTGAAGTGTTGGTATTCCAGTTGAACTATTCCAAATCCTGAAAGATGATGCTGTGAAAGTGCTGCACTCAATATGCCAGCAAATTTGGAAAACTCAGCAGTGGCCACGGGACTGGAAAAGGTCAGTTTTCATTCCAATCCCAAAGACAGGCAATTCCAAAGAATGCTCAAACTACCACACAATTGCACTCATCTCACACGCTAGTAAAGTAATGCTCAAAATTCTCCAAGCCAGGCTTCAGCAATATGTGAACCATGAACTTCCTGATGTTCAAGCTGGTTTTAGAAAAGGCAGTGGAACCAGAGATCAAATTGCCAACATCCGCTGGATCATAGAAAAAGCAAGAGAGTCCCATAAAAACATCTATTTCTGCTTTATTGACTATGCCAAAGCCTTTGACTGTGTGGATCACAATAAACTGTGGAAAATTCTGAAAGAGATGGGAATACCAGACCACCTGATCTGCCTCTTGAGTAGTTTGTATGCAGGTCAGGAAGCAACAGTTAGAACTGGACATAGAACAACAGACTGGTTCCAAATAGGAAAAGGAATTCGTCAAGGCTGTATATTGTCACCCTGTTTATTTAACTTATATGCAGAGTACATCATAAGAAATGCTGGACTGGAAGAAACACAAGCTGGAATCAAGATTGCTGGAAGAAATATCAATAACCTCAGATATGCAGATGACACCACCCTTATGGCAGAAAGTGAAGAGGAACTCAAAAGCCTCTTGATGAAAGTGAAAGAGGAGAGTGAAAAAGTTGGCTTAAAGCTCAACATTCAGAAAATGAAGATCATGGCATCCGATCCCATCACTTCACGGGAAATAGATGGGGAAACAGTGGAAACAGTGTCAGACTTTATTTTTCTGGGCTCCAAAATCACTACAGATGGTGACTGCAGTTATGAAATTAAAAGACGCTTACTCCTTGGAAGGAAAGTTATGACCAACCTAGATAGCATATTCAAAAGCAGAGACATTACTTTGCCAACAAAGGTCCATCTAGTCAAGGCTATGGTTTTTCCTGTGGTCATGTATGGATGTGAGAGTTGGACTGTGAAGAAGGCTGAGCGCCGAAGAATTGATGCTTTTGAACTGTGGTGCTAGAGAAGACTCTTGAGAGTCCCTTGGACTGCAAGAAGACCCAACCAGTCCATTCTGAAGGAGATCAGCCTTGGGATTTCTTTGGAAGGAATGATGCTAAAGCCGAAACTCCAGTACTTTGGCCACTTCATGCGAAGAGTTGACTCATTGGAAAAGACTCTGATGCTGGGAGGGATTGGGGGCAGGAGGAGAAGGGGACGACAGAGGATGAGATGGCTGGATGGCATCACTGACTCGATGGACGTGAGTCTGAGTGAACTCCGGGAGTTGGTGATGGACAGGGAGGCCTGGCATGCTGTGATTCATGGGGTTGCAAAGAGTCGGACACGACTGAGCGACTGATCTGATCTGAACTTCAAATTTCTTGTTAATTAAAGAAAATCAGACAGCTCAAGTTAATGAAATTAGCCCTTTTCTATTGGGCTTCCCTGGTGACTCAAATGATAAAGAATCTACCTACAATGCAAGAGACCCAGAGTTCAATCTCTGGATCTGGAAGATGCCCTAGAGAAGGGAATGGCAACCTACATCAGTATTCTTACCTGTGAAATTCCATGGACTACCGTCAGACATGACTGAGCGACTAACGCATATGTACGAGTAGATGGAAGAGTCTGGGCTCACTGAGATCACTCCTGTGATCTGAATTCTAACTGTCTAGGGCCAGCACCCTGTTCTTTCCCATCCTGAATCCCCTCAGGGCCCACAGTCAAGGCAACTGCAGTGTCTGATGGTCTGATTGTCATAACCTCCTTTGCTTACTGGTTTGGCAGGCAACATTCTTCTGGATGCCTTCAATCGGAAAATATTTATTGAGCATTTTTATGCTCAATTATACTGGAAAATGCCTTCAATCATAGAGGTGCATACTGGAACATTTAAGGGGAAATGTCATGTCTATGCATCCATGCGTGCTAAATCTCTCAGTCATGTCCAACTCCTTTGTGACCCCATGGACTGTAGCCTGCCAGGCTCCCCTGTCCATGGGATTCTCCAGACAAGAATACTGGAGGGGGTTGCCATGTCCTCCTCCAGAGGATCTTCCTGACCCACGGTTTTAACCCGCATCTCTTATGTCTCCTGCATTGGAAGGCAGGTTCTTTACCACTAGAGTCACCTGGGAAGCCCCCATGATGTCTGTACCGTAAAATAATTAAGCAGGAAAAAAAGAAAGGAAAAGTGCAAAACTGCTAACCTAGATGAGGAAAATATGCATGTATATTATTTCTGGCTTTCTATATATTTGAAAGTTTTCATGATAAAAGTGGAAATAAAACTAAGTATCACAAGAGAGGAATACCTATCTGGGAAGATTGCTGGAGAGGAGTAAGTGAGCTATTTGACACAGACCCATAATAGATGCTCAGGAACCATTAATTCCACTAACTCTTGAGTTTACATGAGTTACACGCTCTTAGCCACATATACTTAGTTTCTTCACCTTTGAAAACACACCAAAATCTTCACCTTGGAGCAACATGATAAATCCTATAGCTTAATTCTGTCACATAGCCTTGTGTAGGAGTTTTGTAACCAAGATCTCTTGGGCACAAAGACTGACTTTTGCGATGATGGGCCACCCAAGAGTTTTCCACTGACCATTTCTTTTTTAACTTTCTATTGGAGTAGAGTTAATTTACAATGCTGTGTTGATTTCAGGTACACAGTAAAGTGAATTAGTTATACATGGACACATAGCCCCTCTTTTTTAGATTCTTTGACCATTTCTTTCTAAAAAGAAGGATAAGGCATAGATAAAAACTGCTCCTTTGAAATTAGAGAGATGTGGACATGTCTTCACTCCCACACGAAATAAAAGCTTGAACTGGGCAGCTGATTGACTTGGTGGAACTTCAGTATTTGTAGTCGCACAAAATGATCATTGTGTCACCCATGGAGATGCTTGTACACCCAGGGGCTATGACGTCCAGCACAAGATAGGTGGACTAGGCCAGAATACTGGAGTGGGTAGCCTTTCCCTTCTCCAGGGGATCTTCCCAACTCAGGGATCCAACCCAGGTCTTTTTTGCAGACAGATTCTTTACCCGATGAGCCACCAGGGAAGTCTATAAGATAAGTGAAGTGATAGTAACTGCCTCCCACTCTTCCGGCCCCCGCCCTGTCCCCAAAAGACCAAGCAGAGAGCCTAATTGGGGTTTGGATTTAAGCAGTGGGTGATTGTTGTACACAATAATCTTTCGTTGGCATCAGTTACTTTGCTTTCTTGAGAATCCCTTGGACTGCAAGGAGATCAAACCAGTCAGTCCTAAAGGAAATCAAGCCTGAATATTCATTGGAGGGACTGATGCTGAGGCTCCAATATCCTGACCCCTGATGCCAAGAGCTGACTCATTGGGAAAGACCCTGATGCTGGGGAAAATTGAAGGCAGGAGGAGAGGGGGACGACAGAGGATGAGATGGCTGGATGGCATCACTGACTCAATGGACATGAGTTTAAGCAAGCTCTGGGAGATGGAGAAGGACAGGGAAGCCTGGCGTGCTGCAATCCATGGGGTCACAAAGAGTCGGACACAACTCAGTGACTGAACAACAACTTTGCTTTCTGTTTTTATTTGTTTTCTTTTCATTGACACACTTCAAGGAGAAAATAAGAAATGACAGGAAAAGCTGATTTCAACAAACATGTACTTTTAGAACATGTGCTGGAAGCAGAACTCATCCAATCCAAAAGCGACATCCAGCCCGAGTGGCCAGACAGGCCTTGGAGGGCCCTCCTTTTACAGTTAAGGAAACTGAGTCATCAACTGGCCAGAAATGGGAGAGTCCGGCCCAGCCCTGGGCACCGTGTATCCATACACGGTGGCTGTTCTTGTGTGAACAAAAGGGTCTTGTGGCAGAGCTGGGAAGTGCAGACAGGACAGAAGGAGAGCGATTCTCCTTTTCGTTCCTCCAGCCTGGAAGTGGCAAAAACCATGGAGAACATTCAACCGTACACATGCCAGCAGAATGATGTGTCAAATGCACAGAGCAGCTGATTCACCGGGACAGGAGTTCAAGTACCAACTGTCCTCCAAAACCCCAAGCAGAGTGGTGAGGCCTTGCTCAGATTTGTGAAGGTTCTGAAACAGGTCAACAATAAAAAAAGATCCAGGACGCACAGACTGGAGTGCTGAGAAGCTGCTGCTCAAAAAGGCGGGGCAGAGGGGACTTTTAATTGTTGGCCTGGGGGGAGAAACACCCAAACATGGTCTAAGGATGTGGAAGTGGGTATGATGTGGTCCTGGGACACTCAGCTCACATCCCGGGTCTGCTTTCTGTAGAGAAAGGATGCGCCTGGCCCGTGTGTGTTCCTTCCGCCCTGCTGCGGGTGCAGAGACCAGGGAGGGGCTGGGACCCTGAGTGAGGCTCTTTCAAGAACCATCAGGAAATATCTACAAAACCCAAACAAACGTTCTTATTCCAGAACCTGGAGATGAGCCCAGATAAGTGAGCACGTAACCTCCAGCACCCACCTCTGACCCTCCCAGAGACACCGGCTCATTCATCCTTCACTCATACTCACCACAAACATCCACAAAGCACAACACCACTCCAGGCAATCTGCCAGGCTCCAGGCGACTTGCACATTGCAGCTGATCTCCACATCATCATTCATTCCTTCACTCATTCATTCATTCAGCAGACATTCCTGAGCACTGTTCTGCATAGTAAGTTCTGGAGTTGCATCAGGGAGCAAGACCGACCTGCTCCTTGACCTCGCTGGTAGTTGAATGGTTACAGGGCATTCAGGGAGTCAGGTGACCTCAGTTGAAAGTCTCTGAACACGTAGCTTGAGCCTCAGTTTCTTCCCCTGCAAAATGGGCATTATCCTGCTTTTCCCACAGGGTTGCTGTGAGATTCAGAAGTAAAAGAGGTGAAAACCCCACTCAAGTCCTCATAGGTTGGAAAGTATTCTTAGGAAGAGGGGAGGTTTTGTTCATTCCCCCTGAGCTATTTACAGACAGACAAAGAAGGTACCAAAATCTGTATCGAGTTACTGACTCATAAATGGGGAATTTCATAAAGAGACCACTGTGAGTGCAGTGACTTACTGAGTGCAGAAGGCTGTCAGGGCAGGGCCGAAATCACTTCCATTACATTCGAAGAGCACCGGGTGGTTTACAAAGGCGTTTTTGTAAAGTGCAGAGCACCTCAGCAAGAGTTAGCCTTGCTCAGGTGGGATTCAGGCGGTGTGGGGGCCGGGGACATTGCTCACCTGGTTTGCCCACCCTGGAGGCAAGAAACTGAACTCCAGATTCAGTTAACATCTTTATACCCAAGAATATGTTGAGAATAACTGAATCCAAACTATGAGATAAAGAACAATATGCAGATCTCTGCCTACATGATTCATTGTGAAGAGTCATTGGAAAAGACCCTGATGCTGGGAAAGATTGAGGACTGGAGGAAAAAGGGGCTACAGAGGATGAGATGGTTGGATGGTATCACTGACTCAATGGGCATGAGTTTGAGCAAGCTGTAGGAGATGCTGATGGACAGGGAAGCCTGGTATGCTGCAGTCCATGGGGTCACAAAGAGTTGGACACAACTGAGGGGCTGAACAACAATTTAACAATCTACGAGACATACATCAATGGCACACTCCGAACCCTGTCTGTGAGTTTTCCAACTTGCTCAGACAAACAAAAAGCATGCCCATCAGCAATTTTTCTTTTGCTTGTAGTATTTCTCAGTTGGTTGAGATAAGGGGAGAAAAGGGAGTGGAGGGGGACTGTCACAAGGGGAAAGTTCACTGAAGGCATTTCCCAAAATCTTTTCGACGCTTATCCCTACTTCCCAGGTGAGCAACACCACAGGATCCCAGCTTCCCCAAGGTGAGCATCACTGCAGGACAGAGGAGGATTGACAGCAGCCCTGCCCTCTGATTGGACCCCATTCAAGGTCTGTACCATCTGTGCTGCCCTGATAAGGAATCAGTTTCTGGTCCTCCCATTGCTCCATGAGAATCTGAGTTTAACCCAACCTGCATTGGAACACACATTTTCTCACTCTGGGACTGAATTGTCTAATTGATAAGAAATCTCCATCCCATTGTCTACAATTGCTTTGTGGGGGGAGGAACTGACTGAATTTTTATGATCCTCACTGTTGCTTTCCTGACAGCCATGTCGAAACTTGGGGACACGTGTTAGTCTTCCTCTAGACAGCTTACAGAGGTGTCCACTGAAGGTGTCTGTCACTGAGGATGACTCTGTCTGCTCATCTCTGCAGGTTAGCAGTGGGAAGCGCAGTATGGGTCACCTGATTATCAGCACCAGCAGGAAATTCTGCCTCACTCGTGGTATATCAAGAACTCTGTGTTATTTCCTTTATCCCAGAAACAAAACAAAACTAAAATCATGTCCTTCTCTATCTGAAGGAGCCTGTGGCTTTCTTGACCATTTTCCATTCACTCATGAGTGGACCAGCCCTCTGTAACAATATCAATCACATTTGCGCGTCGAGACAATTGTGGGTGGTGGCCAGAGCACATAGAGATATGTCAGTTGAATTTTTTTCCCAAAGGAACAGAGTAGAGTGGTCTTGTCCTTTATCCCATCTAGCTCCAAACTGATGGACAGCTTCCAATCAATCTCTTGACCTCTCTGACCCTCAGTCTCTCTGTCTGTAACCCCTCTTCATCTGCACAGGCTGTTTCTGCTTTGATTTTGGCTACAACTCCATGCAGGAATCAACCCCATACCAACTTTCACAAGAAATCCAGTCACTGCAAGAAGTGCATGCTTTTAGAGATGGTAACTGAAGGGGTGGGGGCGGGGGTCCTAGAAGAAGGTCAGCTCATGCCAAGCACTAAGAAGCAGTGCAGCAGCCACTAAGGAGCCCATGTTCTCCAAGTTCTCCCCCAAGCAATCCCACCAGCCTCTCCCCACACACAAGACATCTTCAACATCTTCCCTGCATAGGAGATGGGAATCTGGTCCTTTCTTCCGGAGATCATCTCTGGTCCCAGCATCCTTCCCAGTCTCATGTAAAGGTTTTTCCTGTAAACAAAGACAGTCCCTTGTAGAAGGAAGAGTTGAGGATCTAAGTCTCTCCTCTATAAGAAGATTGTAATATAATAAAATGTCCTGTCCCCAGCCCAGGTTCTCATGAGGACCAAATGAAGGAGAATGGGTGCAAGCAATCTTTGTAAGTTGCAAAGAACTAACCAAATGTCAGGACTGATGTCAGGACTGATGGTGGCAGTCACATGGCATTAGAGGTGGGAGAAGTGATACCCAGACCCAGTATATACACCTCCCACACACATGCTCACATACACACAACTGAAATAAAGGGTTCACAAAGCAATACCTACCCTACTGTGTGTTGTCTACTCCAAGTACTTACTCTCTTCCCTTCCATTTCAATTAAAAATCTGATTATGGCCCACAAACCTTCCTCCAAACCCACCAATGAGTCACCAGCCTGACTTAGAAGAATCCTGATATAGTCCCAGCTTCACTGTGCAAAGATGAAGCACACAAGGCCCACTGATTTTCTGAAACAAACGCCTACTGCCCTCCCACCAGCTCACTCAAGGTGCTGAACTTGGGGAATGACAAGGCCAAGTTCTCCTTGAGGACATCACAGACCAGCAAAGGCCTGCTGAAGAGTCAGGTCTGGACAATGATGAGCACAAGTTCACATGATCCCAGGACAAGGGCTGGAGTTAATACTACACATAGAGTTCTTTTCTTTAAAAAATTGCTTGCCTAGTATAGTTTTGAAAAATAGCAAAGCTTTTATTCTAACTCTATTTTTGAAAACTTTCATTTGCAAACCCAGTTGATGAAAAACAAAACATAAATGTTCATGACTTCTGCTCTGTGTGTATAAATCTGCCAGAATCTGAGGTCAAAGCAGAGAAGCCTAAGAGGGAAGAGCAGGACTTCAGGAGGCAAATAATACAAGTCCTAGGTTTTTACTTCATTTTACAGCTTAAAATACACTTCCATATAACGTTGCCTCTTTTATTTCAATATTCACAATAATCCCTTCATTTTATTATTCCCATTTTGTAGGTAGAAAGCTGAGGCCTGGGTGGTGACTCACCCAGGATCACCCAGTCAGTAAGTAGCAGGAATAATAAATCTTTGATAAGTTGTAAGGGAAACAAGAAGGAGGGTCAGGTTAGGCACAGATTTGGGGAGGTCTCGGTTTCTCTTAAAATTACAAAATGCCACAATCCCTCATAAATTCAATAAACATCGAGTCATTATAAAAATCAACTATATATTTCAATATATCATAAATGCTCTGCATAAACGTTGCTTTATCATCCCTTTCCTGGCATGGACTTCTGTTCCAAGGGTAGATGCCAGAAAGCAGAGCCCTAAGGCCACTCCCAGCTTCAATTCTCAATAAATTAAAAAAAAAAAAAAAAAGCCTCAGGACATAAGCCAAAAGTTCTTTGTCTCGGCCCCTGCTCCCCGTGTGGCACTGACTCACATTCTCCACTCCCAGAGTGAGTTTCCTTCTCCAAACTGTTTATTTATTTCTAGAAATTCTCACAAGGCTAATGACGAAAAACTGACATTTGTCTAAAAGAGCTCAGACTGCGAGAAAATGCAAAGGCCCTGAAGGGAGAGTTGTGTGAACTTGAGTAGGGAGATTTTAAACCCCACTTGCAAATCAGAGCCAGAGGTCACTGTGAGAACCAGACAGGAGACAGGTTCGAATGAAGTTGATCTTTGCAAGGCCTAGATACTTGCAAAAAAAAATATATAATAATAATAAATAAATAGAACATGTACTCCCATTTGCTGGGCTTACAGAAGAATTCTCTTTTTAAATTTCCTTGGTCTGTCATTAACACACACACACACACACACACACACATTCACACACAAGCAGTACAAACAGAATTTGAAATGAACTTCATCAAGAATAGTTAACAAGCTTATAACATATTTATAGAATTTGTCTCAAGCCCATGAACCTGCAAATTGTTTCTCATGAAGAAGTAGGCCCAAAAGTTGTTATTAAATGCAAGATTTTATTTATTTTTCGAATGTCAAATTTTCAGCATAGAATGCCTGAAAAGCTGGGCAAAATTCGAATCAAAAAATATTTCATATGGCACGCTAAAGAAATGTCCAAAATCTTTCAAGCTAGTCTTCAGCAGTATGTAAACCAAGAACTTCCAGATGTACAAGCTGGGTTTTGAAGAGGTAGAAGAACCAGAGATCAAATGCCAGCATTCATTGGAACAAGGAAAAAGGAAGGGAATTCTAGAAAAACATCTACTTCTGCTTCATTAACTACACTAAAGTCTATAACTGTGGGGATAACAACAAACTGTGAAAAATCCTTAAAGAGATGGAAGTACCAGACCACTTTACCTGTCTCTTAAGAAGCCTGTACGCAGTCAAGAAGCAACAGTTAGAACCGGACATGGTACAACAGACTTGTTCAAATTGAGAAAGGAGTATGACAAGGCTGTATATTGTCATCCTGCCTATTTAACTTATATGCAGAGTGAAAAGCACCACTGGATGAGGCCCAAACTGGAATCAAAATTGCCAGGAGAAATATCAGCAACCTCAGATATACAGATGATACCACTCAAATGGCAGAAAGTGATGAGGAAGTAAAGCGCCTCTTGATGAAAGTGAAAGAGGAGAGTGAAAAGCTGGCTTAAAACTCAACATTCAAAAAACTAATATTGTGGCAACTGGGCCCATCACTTCATGACAAATAGATGGGGAAAAAATGGAAACAGTGACAGACTTTATTTTGGGAGGCTCCAAAATCACTTCAGACAGTGATGGTAGCCATGAAATTAAAAGATGCTTGCTCCTTGGACAAACCTAGACAGTGTATTAAAAAGATCCATATACTTTGCTGACAAAGGTCCATATTCAAAGTTATGGCTTTTTTGGCAGTCATGTATGGATGTGAGATCTGGACCATAAAGAAGTCTGAGCACTGAAGAATCGATGCTTTTGAATTGTGGTGCTGGAGAAGACTCTTGAGAGTCCCTTGGACTGTGAAGAGATCCAACCAATCAATTCTAAAGGAAATTAACCCTGAATAGTCACTGGGTGAACTAAAAAGCCTCTTGATGAAAGTGAAAGAGGAGAGTGAAAAAGTTGGCTTAAAACTCAACAGTCAGAAAACTAAGATCATGGCATCTGGTCCCATCACTCCATGGTAAATAGATGGGGAAACAATGAAAACAATAAGAGACTTTATTTGGGGGGCTCCAAAATTGCTGCAGATGGTGACTACAGCCATGAAATTAAAAAATGCTTACTCCTTGGAAGAACAGCTATGACCAACCTAGACAGCATATTGAAAAGCAGAGACATTACTTTGCCATCAGAAGTCCGTCTATGGTTTTCCCAGTAGTCGTGTATAGATGTGAGAGTTGGACTATAAAGAAAGCTGAGTGCCAAAGAATTGCTGCTTTTGAACTGTGGTGTTGGAGAAGACTCTTGAGAGTCCCTTGGACTGCAAGGAGATCCAACCAGTCCATCCTAAAGGAGATCAGTACTGAATATTCATTGGAAGGACTGATGCTGAAGCTGAAACTCCAATACTTTGGCCACCTGATGCGAAGAACTGACACACTGGAAAAGATCCTGATGCTGGGAAAGATTGAAGGCAGGAGGAGAAGGGGATGAGAGGATGAGATGGTTGGATGGCATCACCAATGTGATGGACATGAGTTTGAGTAGGCTCTGGGAGTGATGGACAGGGAGGCCTGGCGTGCTGCAGTCCATGGGGTCGCAAAGAGTTGGACACCACTGAGCGACTGAACTGAACTGAACTGAGTCACTGGAAGGACTGATGCTGAAGCTGAGCTCAAATACTTTGGCCACCTGATGGGAGGAGCTTACTCATTTGAAAAGACCCTGATGCTGGGAAAGATTGAAGGCAAAAGGAGAAAAGGGTGGCAGAGGATGAGATGGTTAGATAGCATCACTGACAACGGGCATTAATTTGAGCAAACTCTGGGAGATAGTGGAGGACAGAGTAGCCTGGAAGCCTACAGTCCACAGCGTACCAAAGAGTCAGACAGGACTGAGTGACTGAACAACAACAACAAAAAGGAAATTATCCTGGAGGAAATAAGTAGCCATTGAAGAGTTGTAAGCAATGGTAGTTGTATGATCCTATTTGCATTTCAAAAGGTTGCTCTTACAGCAGAGGAAGAATGGGTTGGAAGAGAACAAGGCCAGGTACAGCCTGGCCAGCTGGGCAGACATTGCCATATTCCAACCATCAATGATGAGAGGAGGTTAGAGGAGACAATTTTCCAGGATTCTAATGTTTTCACATGTCTTGGGAGTGAGACACCAACTTCTCTCTGTTCTGGACTATATCTTCAAAGTGAAAGTTGCTCACTTGTGTCCGACTCTTTGCGACCCCATGGTCTATACAGTCCATGGAATTCTCCAGGCCAGAATAACTGGAGTGGGTAGCCTTTCCTTTCTCCAGAGGATATTCCCAACCCAAGGATGGAACCCAGGTCTCCTGCATTGCAGGCGGATTCTTTACCAGCTGAGCCACAAAGGATCTTTGCATAGCCAACAGCCTTGGAAGAGACAGTGTCTCCCTCAGGAACAGAGGCTTGCTTGCGGCAAACAGGAAGGAAGAACCGATCATCTGTCCCCTCCTCCCAGAGCATTAGGCATGATTACTGCCCATTATAGAGGATATGGGTTCCCAAGCTCAGGGTTCCTCTCCTGTCTTGTACTCACCATGTATGCAAGTGTCTTCTGGGTCTCACTGCATTATTCTGAGGGAACTGGGGTTCAGGGAAATGACAAGTATTCCTCACACTCTGGCTACTGCTAATTCTGTGAGAAATACAATAAGTACCCTCCATACAAATGAGTTTCATTCCAAGAAAATGGTCATAAGTCTAATTTGTTCATAAGTACCACAAAGTTAGCATAGGTACCCAACTAACACAATCAGCTATATAGTACTATAATAGGTTTATATTTTTCACACACAAAAAACAAACAAACCAAAAATAAAGGGAGCATTCTAAATCTTACAGTGCAGTACCACGAAAAGTACGATAGTACAGGACAACAGCAGGCATACAGGGACTGGCATCGAGTGAACAGGCAAGAAGAGTTACTGACCGGAGGTGGGAGATGGTGGAGCTAAAGGATCGTCAGCAGCAGGAGACGGAGGGCAAGCTGTGATTTCCCTCACACTAGATGCTGATAGAGTGCACATTCACATCCTTTAAAATTTGCAACTTGAAGATTTGCATGTAGGGGACTTACTGTATATTGTCCTTTGTCTTAGTCCCATAAGATTTATGTCTTCTACTGGCATCAGTGAAACCACGGTAGGCTTAACTGTTCACTTACAATTAAGGGAAAATATCAGGCCCTTCGGGGCTTCCCTCATAGCTCAGTTGGTAAAGAATCTGCCTGCAGTGCAGGAGACCCCGGTTCGATTCCTGGATCGGGAAGATCCCCTGGAGACCAGATAAACTACCCACTCCAGTATTCTTGGGCTTCCCTTGTGGCTCAGCTGGTAAAGAATCTGCCTGAAATGCAGGAGATCTGGGTATGATCCCTGGGTTGGAAAGATCCCCTCAAGAAGGAAAAGGCTACCCACTACAGTATTCTGGCCTGGAGAATTCCATGGACTATATAGTCCATGGGGTAACAAAGAGTTGGACACGACTGAGTGACTTTCACACACATATACATCAGGCCCTTCAGTTTTTGACACTGAGATATGCTTGTTACAATAGAAATGGAGAGAATGGAACGTATATGAAAGAAATTTATTTGGTTTTTGGCAATGAGAGAAGAAAAATATTAAATTAGAAATAAATTTCTTCTTCCTCTTTTATACCCTCTCTTCGTTGCATGGATATACCCATGAATCTACCCAACTCTTGATCTTTTGTGAATGAACGAGGTATGGATTAGGAGAGAAATCTAAGAGGTACGACAATTATGGGATTGATTTACATCAGAAAGTGTTCAGAATAGATCATGAAATTAAAAAAAAGAGAGAGAGAAGGGGAAATAACAGATCCTTAGGTATGTAAAAAATAGCAGTGTTTGAAGAGTTTTTAGGAAAAGCAGAAAGGAGTTGCTCAGGGATAGTTGATACATAGATAGATAGACAAGATAGACAGATAGCGTGAATGAGCAATAGCTAGAGATAGAGAGAGAGAAAGAAAGAGACAAAATGCAGAAAGCACATTTCAGGTTTTGCCATTTAATATGAATGGAACCTCTCTTTAAATTTATATAGAATTCAGTAGAGGTTAGAATTATTTTAATTTTTCATTTTTGGTTGCAAACTGCTGGATTTTTTTCCCTATGAATTCAAGCCAAGTTTAACTTCAGGGCAAGAGCCAACAGACTAAGATATATGTAGGTTACAGGTGTAAGACTTATGAAACAGCAATTTATTAGATGTACCAGTTAAAAAAAAAAAAAAAAAAAAAAAACAGAAATCTGTGATAGCACTCAAGCTTAAATATCTGGTTTTATGAGGTGCCATTTAGCACACTAGGTAATACAGGTAGAAGAGTAGGTTTGGGTGGAAGTTATAGGGTTTGATCTTGAATGTGTTGAGTTGGGAGCACCGTAGGTGTGCAAGTAGGGTGGCCTTGGCTGGAGTTTGTGGCAGTGACAAGGCACCCGTGACAACGCAATTGAAGGAGAGGCTACTGCCGAGGATGGGCCCCTGGACAGAGATTGGGATGGTCCCGGAGGTGGAGAAAGCTGGGAGAAGGGGTATTGCAAGAGCTCCAGGAAGATCACACATCAACAACAGGGATCAAATGCTAGTATCCAGGAAAAACACCTTGAGATCATTCCATTACTTCTCAAAGTAAAAAAACAAATAAAAACAGCAGTGAGATAAAAAAGACTTTTACAAAACATAATCCTATTTCAAAACAAGGTCTAGAACCCTGCAAGCCATGCAAGGAAGAGAAACACACAACCATAAGTGGGAAAGGAAGCGAGACCCACAGAAAGTTGAAAAGGTGAAGTCGTTCGGTCGTGTCCCACTCCTTGCAACCCCATAGACAGTAGCCCACCAGGCTCCTCCATCCATGGGGTTTTCCAGGCAAGAATACTGGAGTGGGCTGCTATTTCCTTCTCCAGAGGATCTTCCTGACCCAGGGATCAAACGAGGGTCTCCCACATTGCAGGCAGACTCTTTACCATCTGAGCCAACAGGGAATCCCGAGACCCACAGGCTGTGAGTCAAAAGCCAGCAAGGAGCAGCCAGAGGTTCACAAATGAGAAGGCAAGAGGCCCTTCGGGCTCACTTCGAGGAACCTGGAACTGAGAGAGAATCTTCCAGCCATGAAAGGAGGCTGAGAAGGCTCTGGTGACTGCCCAGAGCCGAGCAGCCTGTCGGGAGGCCAGCTGGCTCTCCTGCACGTCAGTAGCACCCTTTGTGCAGCTCTCCTCTCTGCAACTCAATTCTGTCCACCTTGGCCTCCCAGGACTCCCAGCTCTGTCATCTCGACTCAGGGAAACCCCCAGACCCTTCCTGGCCCCGCCATCCCTGTGCCACACTCTGGAAACTCTCCAGACAGGAACCCGGGGAAACCACAGCTCACATCACGTGTTTGCCACTCTCTCGAGGACCACTGCCCCGCACCACAACTGTTCCATGTGTGAAGACTCTAATATTCAGATAGTCTGTCCAGTTTTTTGTTCTCTCGAATGTGAGGGTAAATTTGGTTCCTGTTACTCCATTTTGGCCAGAAGTGGAAATTGTTCCTAAGATGTTAAGTGCCATCTGCCTGGGAGCTGTAGAGTCCAAGTTCACACTTCCAGCCCTGCCTTCTCCCCACACTCCAGCTGCCTATCATCTCCATCTCTCTCTCTTTTTTTTAATTGGATAATTGCTTTACAATATTTTGTTGGTTTCTGCTGTGCAACAATGAAAATCAGTTGTAACTATGAAAGTAAAAGTGTTAGTCGCTCAGTGGTGTCTGACTCTTTGCGACTCCATGGACTGTAGCCCACCAGGCTCCTCTATTCACGGGATTCTCCAGGCAAGAATACTGGAGTGGATTGCTGTTCCCATCTCCAGGGGATTTTCCCAACCCAGGGATCGAAACTAGGTCTCCTGCATTGCAGGTGGATTCTTTACTGTCTGAGTCACCAGGGAAGCCCCCAAACCGAGTGGAGTAAATATATATATATATATCTCCCCACCCTCTTGAGCCTCCCTTCCGCTCCTGCCATCTTGCCCCCTGGGTCATCACAGAGCACCAGGCTGGTCCCCCTGTGTTATATAGTAGCTTCCCACTAGCTATCTGTTTCACACATGGTAGTGCATACATGTCAAAGCTACTTTCTCAGTTGTTTCCATCCTCTCCTTGCCCTGCTATGTCCACAAGTCCATTCTCTATATCTGTGTCTCCATTTCCATTCAGATGGCTAAGTTACTTAAACATGTAATACCTACAAGAACCTGACAGATTTATCGCCCCAGTCTTGCACCTGTCCCTCCCCTCCCTAGCCCTATGCTCCTTCCTTCAGTCTGCAGCATTCACGTCTTCTCACCTATGCAAGCAGTCCTTGATGCTTCTTGGTCTCTCAACAATCACTCTCCTCTCACACACAGACACACTCACATCCGAATAATCACAACGGCTTCCATCCAGCGTTCACCAAGACACTGCCTACATCTGTTCTCTTCTGGCTCCAGCACCTACACCCAGATCCAGACAACCAGCATCTCTTGCCTCTTAATGTTGCAGTGGCCTCCATGCTGGCCTTCTCTGCCCAATCTATACCCAGCAGGCAAAATAACACTGTAAAATATCAACCATGTCACACCTCTGCATAATGTCAATGTCTTTTCATTACACTTTGAGCAAAATTTGACGTCCTTCCATTCTGCAATCCAGGCCACCTTTCCCAGGACACACACCGCACTGGTTTCCATTCTGCTCCAGGGACATTCCAAGCCGGCTCATGCCCCAGGCTCTTATTTTTTTTTTTTTGACTAAGCCAGGTCCTCACCGATATGTGCAAGCTTTCTCTAGTTGTAGCGAGCAGAGCTACTCTTCACCACGGTGCACAGGCTTCCTATTGTAGTCACATCTCTTGTTGCAGAGCACAGGCTCCAAGTGCACAGGCTCAGTCCTTGCGGTGTAGCGGTTTAGTTGCTTCACTGCATGTGGAATATTCCTGGAGCAGGGGTCAAATCTGTGTCTCCTACATTGGCAGGCGCATTATTATCCGCACTGTACCACCAGGGAAGTCCCTGTTCCAGGATCTTCACACGTGCTCTTCCCTCCCCTGAGTTCATTTCCCATCCTCACTGCTCCGCCTTCCAGTCTGTCGAATGTCACCTCTTCAGGGACCTCTTCCTCATCCAATCAAACATCTAACATGGGTGCCCATTTGACATCTCAACCCATGTTAGTTCCTCTTACAGCACTCAGAGTTTGCTGTTTCTTACTGTTTCCACTTATTCACGTGTCCTGTCTTTCTCACTCACATGGCCGCAGCAGGACAGGAAACACTGACCACCTTGCTCTTCATTCTATAATCCCAGCACCCAGCATGGTGCTGGGATCTCTCTGTACTGAATTAATCAATTAATCATTCAAAACCTCAGTGAATTGATGAATGAACAAGAAGGTGCAACTTCATCCAGAAGGTAGTGTGCAACCATTTAAAAACCTTATGCAAAGAAAGGAACGATCAGTTTCATGTTTGGGAATCATTATTGTGGCTATGATGTGGACAGTGATGGGAGGGGTAGGCAGCAGTGAGGCCAGATGAGGAGGGGGTAAAGGAGGCACCTCGTGCAAAACATTTAAGGAGGTGCTCGCTCTCATGGCCCTGCAAGCTTGGAGTCAATGCCCAAGAATGAGTGCCTCCTTAAATGTATGTCCTAGGTGCCTCCCCAGCCTCCCCTTGGTTCCAGGTCTGGGCAGCAGGGAGACTCTTTGAGAGATTATTGCAACAGTTAACAGCAACCCTGGTAATAGAGTGGGTCAATCTGAAAGATACCAAGGAGACCTAGACAGATCAGTGCCTACTCTCCAGCCCATTCTGTACAGATCTCCTCATTAAATCTGTCCAAAGGTACATTGAGGTTCCTTCTCATTTTCTTAACCTGTTTATAACATTTTTCAAGCCCCCAGAGGTAGTATCTTAGCTGCCTGTCACTTACGATCCACAAGTGACATTTTGTGGTGAAAAGGGAGCTCCCAAAGGACACACTTTGGCCACCTGATGCGAAGAGCTGACTGATTGGAAAAAACCCTGATGCTGGGAAAGATTGAGGGCAGGAGGTGGAGACAACAGAGGATGAGATGGTTGGATGGCATCACCGGCTCAATGGACATGAGTTTTAGTAAGCTCTGGGAGTTGGTGATGGAGAGGGAAGCCTGGCGTGCTGCAGTCCATGGGGTCGCAAAGAGTCAGACACGACTGAGCGATGGAACTGAACTGAAAAGACATAAGGAAAGGTTTGTGGTTCACAGATTCAGAATTTGAGGGCATTTTAAATAGAAGATAAAGGAAGCCATTAGTTTAGTCTAGCTCTTCTTTGTTTTTAATTAAAATTTGTCTGTGCTGCATCTTAGTGGTGGCACGTGGGATTTTTTTATCTTCACGGCAACATGCAGGACCTTTAGTTGTTGTATTTGAACTCTTAGGACATGAAAGATCCTGTGCTCCACAACAGGAGAGGTCCCTGCAGTGGAGGCCTGGGTGCCACGGCTAGGGCATTGCCGCTGCTCACCGAAACTAGAGGGAGCCCCATGCCACAGCAAAGGCCCAGCAGAGCCAAAACTAAATAAATAAAATTATTGTTTAATAGCTGCTTGTGTTAAGGAATTAGAAGGCTTCAATTTTCTTAACAAGATATGTGATCTTGGGTAAGTTACTTAATCTTATGAAGTCTGTTTCCTCGCCTGTAAAATAAGACTAATCGTATCTGCCCCACTTAGTGATGGTGGAGATTCAACTAAATAATCTCTGCAAACGCTTCCCCCATGTCTGGCACATGCTCTGTAAACATCTATTTTCTGTCTCTTGTGTTAAAGTTTTCAAAGCACTCTCAGGTCCGTCAGCAGGTCTGATCCTCATGCTGTTGCTGTTCAGTCGCTAAGTCGTGTACAACTCTTTGTGACCTCATGGACTGTAGCACGCCAGGCTTCCCTGCCCTCCACTATCTCCTGGAGTTTGCTCAAATTCATGTCCGTTGAGTAGGTGATGCCATCCAACCATCTCATCCTCTGCCTCTCCCTTCTACTTTTGCCCTCAATTTTCCCCAGCATTCGAGTCTTTTCCAGTAGTCTTCAGGTGGCCGTTGGAGCTTCAACAGCATCCTTCCAATGAATATTCAGGGTTGGTTTCCTTCAGGATTGACTGGTTTGATCTCCTTACAGTCCAAGGGACTCTCGAGAGTCTTCATCAACACTACAGTTCAAAAGCATTGATTCTTCGGCCCTCAGTCTTTTTTATGGTCCAGCTCTCACATCCGTACGTGACTACTAGAAAAGCCATGACAAGCCTATAAGGCCAATAAGGGGGATGATTATTACTTACGCTTTACAGATACGGAAAAGGAGGTTGGAGATTCTTTGAAATAGAGCTGTCAGCTGCTGTGTGGCTGGGGCCAGGTGGAGAGGGGACAGAAGTGGGTGGAATCCAGGCCGTGGGGCTTCAGACTCTACCCCCGGGCTCTCTTGCCTTCTTGTCCTCTTCTCCTTCTCCCTCTCTTTTTGCCTGTGGTGGGTGAACACCTAGGCATCTATCAAAGTGAATGAACTGAAAAATAAGAACGTAAACTTGTGAAACGTGGGCCAGGCCAGAGGACATAACACCTGTGATAGCAGAAGTGGTGGAAAGCCTCTGGTCGTATTTCTGGAACGATTTTCACACACATGAATGGAAAACTCACTCAGGCTGCACAAGGAAGACAGGCATGCCCAAGGACTTCAGGGGTTCCCCGGGTGAGATCAGAGCCTCCAAGAAAGGAGGCCCAGGAGACAGGGAAGTGTACTATTGTGGTTTCTGTTCAGGCCTGCGTGCATTGCTGCGTTTGATAAACATTCAACTATCGGTCGTGTAAAAAGATGAGCTGTGTTCAAAGGCAGCTGGAAACAGATGCAACACACGTGCTTTTGCTCCTCCATCTGAGTCTGAGGGGAGGCCAGTTTGGGGTCCTGAAAGTGAAAGTTAGGGTAAGAGTTGTTGTCTAACAAAAAGAAGAGTTCAAGAGCAAACCCAGACTCTCTAGGAAGACCAGTGCATATTTGGTTGCCACGTCCCGCCAGCCCTAGCCAACTGCTTAGAGAGGAGGGTCCCTGGGTCAGAGCCGAGAAGGAATTAGGGCTCTTACCCACCAGCCAGGGTCTAGTGGATGCACAGAGAGAAGTAGGTGGGTGGTTGCTGTACTGGCCACCTGCATGTCCTGAGGAACAAATTCCATCTCCCTTCCCAGAACTCTGGAACCTTCCAGAAGCCCATCTCTAGAACCTTGGCTTCCAGTGCACCTGCCCTGAGAGCTCCTGCCCACCCTCATCATTTCCTTCTGCCTCATAAGGACTTCGTGACCAGTCACTGGTGTCTCTCTGATTGTTTTAGGTGTGACGGAGTATAGGGAAAGGTTTGCCCCTCGATTTCAGGAGGTCTGGGAAAGGCTAGGCTGTGAGCGAGGCTGAGCCTCAAAGGAAGGGAACTTGAGCTTTGTGTGGGGGGGGGAGCGGAACAGGCACAGTGGGAAGCAGACACACCCAGGGTGGGGGATTTGGAAGACAGCTGGGTGCTGGGAAATAGAACTCTTGTCCTTCACTCCCTAATATTTATTGGTGTTACTAAACTCACCACACTTACTCATAGTCATAGATTTGGGGGGATAAATAAAATGGCCAAGGGGACGTAGTCCGCTTCCCAAGTGTCCCAGAGCCAGTTCAAGATAGGACACCAATTCGAAGAAGCAGAAAGAGAGGAGGCCAGGAGGAAGGAAAGTGAGAATCTGTGCAAATTCCGAGGACTTTGGATTCTTACCACCAAAATCCTGGGGGTTCAAAGTAAGTCTACCTGAAACCTGACGGGAAAGTTGAGTGACTCACATTTCCGTCTGTTCAGTCTTCCCACCCGAGTGTAAGTGCACGGTGTCACCACCACCCTGATGCCTTTGCACACAGTCGGAGCTTAACCATTGCGTTAAGTAGTTTTCACAATCCCCTCTACACCCAGCCCAGCCAGGGCCAGGGCTCAGTCGCTCAGTCGTGGCCGACTCTTTGCGACCCCCATGGACTGTAGTCCATCAGTCTCGTCTATCCATGGAATTTTCCCAGGCAAAAACACTGGAGTGTGTTGCCATTTCCTCCTCCAGGGGATTTTACACCCAGCACAGCACACTAAAGGCTAGATCACGGACTGAAGGAGCTCGTGACAGCAACCAGATCCTGAACTAGGAGTCTGGAGGGCTTGAGTCTTCATCACTCCTTGGCGGTTTGCCAGATTCACCACCAGGACAAGGTGAATGCGTAGCCCCTCTGGGCTTCAGACTCCATGAAAGTAAAATGGGCATGAAAGTCTAACCGAAGGGCCCTGACATTAGCCTCTCAGTGAGTGAGGTGGTGACGCAAACAATGTACATAGAAGAGACTCATAAATGATCATTGTTACAGAAAAGCTTTTTAAAACCTTCTTATAGTATTACTGACACTGAGAATGTAACTAGGAGAGAAATGAGTTTGGGGACGGACCATGCATGTCTGAGCAAGCACCACCACTTGGACACAATAAAAACCATCCTCTGAGGGACCTGCGGGGAACACTCCCTGCTCACCACCCTTCCAACTTCTGCCTGTCCTGCCAGCCACCATGTCTGTCCTGGTCTCTGGGAGTCTCGGTATCATCTCTGTGTCTCTACGCCTCTGTCTTTCTCTCTGACTCTTCCATCCATACTCCTGGCTACAGTATCTCTCTCTGTCTGTATCCCTCTGTTTCTATTCTTGCTTGTTGCCCATCATCTCCGGTCCCTCCTTTTGGTCTTTCTCTCTTTTCCCTTCCTCGCTCTCTCACCTGGTATTTCCCTTCCTGTTCCCCTCTTGTCTCTTGGCGTCTGTCTCTCCTGGTCTTTCTTGTCTCCCCATCTTTTTCTGTCTCATCCTCTCCTCCTGTGTTTCTCTGTACCTTTGCCTTGTCTCTGGAGTCTCCTCTTCCCCTGACTCTGCTTCTGTCTGTCTGACCATCTCTCTGTCAGGGTCCATCTCTCCCCTGTCCTGGTTTTTCTTCCGTGAAGCTCATGGAGACTGAGGTTCTGCCCCTGTCGTGACCTCTCCCAGCAGTCTCTCCCTCAGTATCCCACACTCATCATGACCATTTCTCATCAGTCCCCAGGTCAGTATAAACCCCCCTTGTTTCCTATAGGCAGCAGACGGTGCTTGTGTGCAGCCATGCAGCAGAGGCTCCCGTCCCGACAAAGGGGGAGGGGAGGCGTGAACCTGGTCTCAGTCTGTCCTGGGGGAGACGCCCTGGGCTCCCCTGCCCCGTGGGAAATCTGTCCAGGGTACATCCCCAAAACAAGGCCCCCCTGAGACCCCACAAAACATGGAGACAACATTCCTCTTTCCTCAGCCTCAAGACTGTTATTCTTTTGTGTTTTGCTAATTGCCCAAATTATAGGTGCTCTTAGCAGAAAGCTTAGACAGTATGAGAAACAGTAAAGGTGCAGAAAGAAAAGTCACTCATTATCTGACCACCCAGAGGCAGCCATGGTTGTCATTTTGGCATATTTTTTGTCCAGAATGTTTTCCACACATTTTTTCTCTCTCTCTCTTTCTGTGTCTCTCTCTCCCCTGCCCCTCTCTCCCCTGTCTTCTACATGAGGATACAACGGAAGGCACCTATCTGAAAGAGGGCTCTCAGCAGGACCCAAACTTGCCAGCTCTCTGATCTTAGACTTCCAACCTCCACGACTGTGAGAAGGAAGTATTTGCCATTTAAGCCTCCAGCCCATGGTACTCAGTTACAGCAGCTGAAACTAAGATGCCAAGTACCTAATTTCCAGATAATATTGTCTTGTGATTGTGAAGCCAACCCTCATGAGATAGGCTTTAAAAGCTGTAGGGGAAGTGCACACCAAGTAATATTACAAGTGCAGGCAAACAGTAGGAAAATGAGAGTCTGGTCTCATTTCTTTCTCTCAGTACAAACTCTTGCTGAGCCATGTCATAGAGGTGAAAATCAATCACAGTTGAAGGAGATCAGACAGGGAGTGAACCAAACATTTTTGAAGATGTCAAGAGGGCTGTTATGTGTTAAACTGTATCCCTCCAAAATCAGACGCTGAGGTCTTAATCCCAGCACCTCAGGCTGTGACCGGATTTGGAGACAGGGTCATTTCAGAGGTGATCGAGTTAAAACGAGGTCATCAGGGTGGGCCCTAAACTAGGGACCGATGTCTTTATAGAAAGGGGAACTCTGGACACAGAAGCACACACTATGGGAAGACCACGTGTGCCCACCCCGCCGACACCTGCATCTTGGACTTACACCTCCAGAACTGTGAGAAAACAAATTTGTGTTGTTTAAGAATCCTAGTCTGTGGTATTTTTTTTTTAATCTTCACCTAGCATACACCTCTTTTTCTTTCTTTTTTTTTTTTTAATAAAGCTATTCTTAATTTCATTTTATTTAGCTTTTTTTTTTTTTAGCTGTGCTGCACAGCATATGGGATCTTAGTTCCCAGATCAGGGATCAAACAGGAGTCCCCTGCACTGAAAGCATAGAGTCTTAGCCACTGGACTGCCAGGGAAGCCTCGAATCTGTGGTATTTTGAATAGCAATCCTAGCAAACTAATACATATAGTTTATCAGTTTAAATATATATTATCATGTGTTAAATTTTATATATATATATATACTTATATATATACACACTTATATATGTGTGTATATATATAAGTGTAAGCTCAAATAATTTTCCTAATAGAGCTATCCAATCAGAACATCTTTCTTGGCTATATTTCACTTCCCATGAGAGTCTGTTCTCTGTAGGTTTCTCAAAATAAACTCTTATCATTGGAGTAGCCTAGATGGATCTCTGTCCCCCAAAACTATTAATACCTGGTTAAGACCCTGATGCTGGAAAAAATTGAGGGCAGGAGGAGAAGGGGGAGACAGGATGACATGGTTGGATAGCATCACTGACTCAATGGGCCTGAGTTTGAGCAAGCTCCGGGAGTTGGTGAAAGACAGGGAAGCCTGACATGCTGCAGTCCATGGGGTTACAAAGAGTCAGACATGAGTGAAAAACTGAACAACAAGACTCTCATCCATCCCAGGTCCTTTATTCCAGAGAGACAGTGTTCAAGTCCCGGACTTAAGGTGGACTTCACCATTCACCAAAGGGTGGCTCAGACTAGTGTTTTTTTTTTTAAGAACAAGCATATCTCACCCAATTCATAGACAAAAGTTCCCACTTCAGCTGGTCTATTTGACAGGAACTGATCAATGTGTGGGAATGATCAATCTGACTCTCAATTTCAAATTAAATAGAGGATATATTTAACAAGTTGTCCAGTTTTCATTTCCCTTTTGTCCTCTGTAATGTATGGTTCTTATCACATTTTATAAAACTTGTTAAAAGCCCTGTAATATCAACCTAGGATGAAACTATTGATAAATTTCAGATAATGATCCTTCCAAATGAATTAGTGAAAATGAGGGAAAGAATTTTGTCATTAAGTCACTTCAGTCGTGTCCGACTCTGTGCGACCTCATAGACGGCAGCCCACCAGGCTTCCCCGTCCCTGGGATTCTCCAGGCAAGAACATTGGAGTGGGTTGCCATTTCCTTCTCCAATGCATGAAAGTGAAAAGGGAAAGTGCAGTTGCTCAGTCGTGTTTGACTCTTCTCGACCCCATGGACTGCAGCCTACCAGGCTCCTCCGTCCATGGGATTTTCCAGGCAAGAGTACTGGAGTGGGTTGCCATTGCCTTCTCCAGTGATGTCATCAGGTGATGCCATTCAGGTGAGGAAACTGAAGCCCAAAGTCACATGACTGCTACATGGAAGAGGCATAGTTCTAACAGGGCCTTGCACTCTTGGGAAATCCCTTGTGGTCCAGTGGTTAGGACTCAGTATTTTCACTGCCGAGGAGGCAGGTTCAATCCCTGGTTGGAAAACTAACATCCCACAGGCTGCACAGCGCAGCCAAAGTAAAAATAAAATAAAGTAAATAAGTAAATAAAGCTGTGCTCCTTTGACTGCTTTTATAATATAACCAAAACATGCATGTAGACAAGTAAGTTTCACACTCTTCATACAGACATCAGGGTCAAGTTCAGTAGTTCTCAAACTTGTTCAGGCGTTATTGGAATACCTAAAAGCCAGGCAAGATACCAGGAAGCAGTTAGACAGTTGATTGGATTTTTAGAATAAGCAGTTTTAGGAGCAGAAAAATATATGTGT
This sequence comes from Bos javanicus, assembly GCF_032452875.1. Classification (NCBI taxonomy): domain Eukaryota; kingdom Metazoa; phylum Chordata; class Mammalia; order Artiodactyla; family Bovidae; genus Bos; species Bos javanicus. The sequence goes on from NC_083873.1 coordinate 108,871,905, forward strand.
TTATGACATTAAGTCTCACTCAGAACAGGGACCCATGGAGGGAACAGCTGTCACTGAGCCTGAGAGACAGGAATTTCATCCTTAATTAATTCATCCTTTCCGCGTTCTCACTGGTTTTGCTAGTTGTAAGGACTTGCAAACAGATATCTAAGGAAGCAAGAGAGTTTTAGGAACAACTGTTATAGGAGACAGGGGCTTCCCAGGTGATGCTAGTGTTAAAGAACTCACCTGCCAATGCAGGAGACATAAGAGGCGCAGGTTCAAACCCTGGGTAGGGAAGATCCCCTGGAGGAGGGCATGGCAACCCACTCCATTATCATGATGGGGATAATAGTTCTTGCCTGGAGAATTCTATGGACAGAAAGGCCTGGCGGGCTACAGTCCATAGGGTTGCAAAGAGTCGGACACAACTGAAGCAACTTAGCACGTGCACACTCAGGAGAAAGACTGAGAAAGGCCCATCTAGCAGAGCCCCAGGACTAGAATGAGACCTTCTGGACCCCAATCCTTGCTTTACTGTTTCCAGTCCTTACCTTACAGCTCAGTTTCCTCATCTGGGATATGGGGATAATATCTGCAAATACCTCCAATGGTTGTTGTTACATGTAACGCACTATGACAGAGCAGTACCTTTTTTAACTAAAAGAGTCAATAAATAGTAACTATTATCCCCATCATCATGAAATTGCTTTCCCAACAGAATTGGAAAGGCTGCCTTTATTCGGTTTCCATCAAACATCCGTTTCCTACAGGAACATACCTGGTACCATTGACCCAGCTTAATGTGGCTAAGCTAGTACCAAGACTTGCACTGGTTTGACACTGATGATCTCAAGGCTGTGAGACTAAGCAAGGGGATGGGGGCGGAGCGGATCTGAAATGTTTCCTCCAATAAGCCTATATTTTGGGTGTGTTGAAACAGCATAATCACAGTTATAAATTGTTTTATCTAAAAAAGTTTTAAAAAATCAAGCTACCATGACTTCAAACATCAAAAAAATAAAACCATAACTTCCTTTTCCACCACATCCCAAATTCAATAAAGTCAGGATTTGGGTCTATGGAGATGGGAGAGAGAATAATCATAAGAATGATGATGAAAGCCCAGGGCAGTGTGCAAAAATGCATAATCGCAACGAGTTCATTTAGAATTCAGAGTGTACATTTCAAGATATAGAAACTGTATTGCTGTTTTTGCAAAAATAAATGTTATTGCAAGGACAGGACGTTCCAGCCTGTTCAACCCAGGGCTCTCGTTCCTGCGTTTTCCTTCTGATCCAGCATCCCTTACCCCACACGCCTCCCTGTTTGACACCCTCCCCCACCCCATCCCTGCAAACAAGCGGGTGAGGGAGGGAAGGAGCCCACAGCACACGGGAAGTGGAGGACAGAGTTCACCCTGAGAAAAACCATTAATCATCTGGAGGTCACCAGCCCTGCACACATTTCCTCCTCATGCCTGTCCTGTGGGCGATCTGTCTCCTAACAGGTTTTGTAATGCTGAGTTGTAAAGCGTTCCTGATGAATTATTGTTGGCACTCAGTCCAAAGGCTTGAAGGCTCGAGTCCACGAGAAGAAAAAGCAGACTTTCTCTCTTGTGCCTCATGTCCGCAGGGCAGACACAGGACTCACACTGCATGTGCTGGTGGAGAGTCTGGGATCCCCACGTCCCTTCAGCTTCTCCTCCAAGAAGGGCCTGAGACAGACTGGGGTTTATCACTGCTCTGGGAAGCGGGGGTGTGAGGGGGCAGGTGGCAACCCACTCCAGTATTCTTGCCTGGGAAATCCCATGGACAGGGGAGCCTGGCGGGCTACAGTCCATAGCATCAAAAAAGACTAATCAGACATGACTTAGCAGCTACAGCGAAAAAACAAACCCTAGACCTCATCCCTGGTGTAGTCCCGCTCTGGGCAAGGGCAGGATTTATGGTCCCCCTTGACAGATAAGGAAACTGAGGCCATGGCTATGATGTGAACGTGTCCAAGGTAACCCAGCTACCTTGCAGCAGAGCCAGGATTAGAACTCAGGTATCCAAAGTGCAGGATGGGGGTTGCAAAAGAGTCAGACACGATTTAACAACCAAACAAATCCAAAGTGTCACCTCTTTCCTTTCCTCCGCTCTGCTTGCACTGGCCGTGTCCCTGTGGGGCATCATCCCACAATACCTCTGCCTCATCCAAAGCCTCTGGTCCAGCCCTCCATCAGCCTGATGTTCTTTGCTCCCAGGGCACCCTGCCCACCTCCTTCTGGTCATCCAGGGCTAATGTAAGGTCACCTGCTCAGAGACGCTGCCACAATCACCCTGTCTAAAACAGCCCCTATCACTCTTGATTGTAACACCCTACAGTATCTCTTCATAGCATTCATCACTTTGAACATCATCTTGTTTATTCATTTTTTTTGTTCTCTGTGCATCTCTGTTTTGCTTCCAGCTCCAGCTCATCCAGAGTGTAAGCAGTCCCCATGGTGGTCTACTTCTCCACCGTGTGCCCAGCACTGAGAACAGTACCTGGCCCCTGGTGGGTGCCCCATAAACATTTAGCTACATGATCAATCAATAAATGCAAACAGTTATCAATGCCTTACCTTCATATAAAGTCTTTGCAAATATAAATGTGTGTATGGATGTATATGGGCTTCCCTGGTGGCTCAGCGGTGTAAAGAACCCACCTGCCAATGCAAGAGATGCAGGTTCGATCCCTGGGTCAGGAAGATACCCTGGAGAAGGAAATGGCAACCAACCCCAGTATATTTGCCTGAGAAATCCCATGGACAGAGGAGCCTGGTGGGCTACAGTCCATGGGGTTACAGAAGAGTCGGATGTGACTTAGTGACTGAACAGCAACATGGATGTGTATAGATAGATAGATAGATAGATAGATATTTAAATAGACATTCCTAAGATTTCAAAAGCATTTTCACAAGTAATATTTTACTGTCACTTGTCCCATGTGAGGTGGGAAGAACAGGCTTTCTACAAACATTTTATAAACAGGGAAATTGAGAGATTTAGTAACTTTTCATCCTGACCCTAATATTAGGAGCCCAGGGCTCCCCTGCAGGTCACTTGCTATATAACATTAGGGAAGTCATTTTTTTCCCTCTGCAGGCCTCAGTCTCCTTTCAATGGAGGCTTGTAAACTCAAAGATCTCTAAGGTTTCTTCCAGGAATGATATTCTAGGCTGGTGGTTCCCAAAATGCAGGCTTGGAACCCTAGTATCTGAGGAGGTATCCCAGGGAACGACTTGGGAAACACTGTGTTAGTGTTGGCTCTAAGGTTACTTCACAGCAGGTACTGAATCCCAGCGTGGGTGAGAAGCAGCAAGTCCTGGTGCAGAGAAGGAAGTGGAAGGAATGAAATCTGCCAGCTTCTACATGTGCTAGGTTTGCCCTGAGCACTTCCTGCACGTCACCTCGTTTGATCTCCAAATCTCTAGGAAGTAGGCAGTCTTCTTACTTCCACTTTGTAGCTTGGAAACTAAATCAAACCAAAGAAACTCAGGAGGGTTCAGGATGGGGAACACATGTATACCGGTGGCAGATTCATTTTGATATTTGGCAAAACTAATACAATTATGCAAAGTTTAAAAATAAAATAAAATTAAAAAAAAAAAGAAAGATGATGTATATGGCAGAGGATGGTTGCTCAATCAAATGACCTCAGATTTCATTCACAAAGCTTACAAGGCTGTAAAAGCTTAGTTGTTATTTATTTTATTTGCCATCAGCTATGGAGAATTGTTGCTTCACTTTCACCTTCCAAATGTTCAGTAAGGGCACCTATCAGCTGAACCTAAATGGCATCTAGAACTCTAGCTGCAAGGGAGTCTGGGAAATGTAGTTTCCTTAGCTTTAGGTGCTAGGCAGGACAGTACACAGGAGAGTGGCAATTATGCAGAGGGCCAAGGACCACATTCATCATTCATCCTATGGTGAACTTGGTTATCAGGGTCTCTTCCTGGACTCTGGGGGTCTGAGATGTGATCTGGGAACTAGGGAGGGGAGACGGAATTACTGCAGCAATAGACTGGGGGTAGAAGTGGGGGGACCATCAGGGTCCAAGATAAAGACACAAAGCTCCTAGGGAGTTTCCTGGTGGCCTAGTGGTTAGGATTCCAGATTTTCATTGCTGTGTTCTAGGTTCAATCCCTGGATGGGGAACTGAGATCCTGCAAGTTGTGTTGTTGTTGTTCAGTCACTAAGTCATGTCCAACTCTTTGAGATCATATGGACTGCAGCACACGAGGCTTCCCTGTCCTTCCCCATCTTCCAGAGTTTGCTCAAACTCATGTCCATTGAGTCGGAGATGCCATCCAACCATCTCATCCTCTGTTGTCCCCTTCTCCTCCTGCCTTCAATCTTTCCCAGCATCAGGGTCTTTTCCAATGAGTCAACTCTTCACATCAGGTTGCCAACGAATGTATTGAAGCCTCAACTTCAGCATCAGTTCTTCCAATGAATATTCAGGGTTAGTTTCCTTTAGGATTGATTAGTTTGATCTCCTTGCAGTCCAAGGGAGTCTCAAGAGTCTTCTCCAGCACCACAGTTTGAAGGCATCAATTCTTCGGTACTCAGCCTTCTTTCGGAGAAGGCGATGGCACTCCACTCCAGTACTCTTGCCTGGAAAATCCCATGGACAGAGGGGCCTGGTGGGCTGCAGTCCATGGGGTCGCTAGGAATCGGACACGACTGAGTGACTTCACTTTATTTTTTCACTTTCATGCATTGGAGAAGGAAATGGCAACCCACTCCAGTGTTCTCGCCTGGAGAATCCCAGGGATGGGGGAGCCTGGTGGGCTGCCATCTATGGGGTTGCACAGAGTCGGACACGACTGAAGCGACTTAGTAGCACCAGCAGCAGCCTTCTTTACAGTCCAACACTCACATCCATACATGACTACTGGAAAAACTATAGCTTGGACTATATGGGCCCTTGTTTGCAAAGTGATGTCTTTGCTTTTTAATACACAATCTAGGTTTGTCATAGCTTTTCTTCCAAGGAGCAAGCATCTTTTAATTCCATGGTTGCAGTCACTATCCACAGTGATTTTGGAGTCCAAGTATATGAAATCTCACACTATTTCCACATTTTCCCCACCTATTTGCCATGAAGTGATTGGACCGGATATCATGACCTCCGTTTTTTGAATGTTGAGTTTTAAGCCAGCAGCTTTTTCACTGTCCTCTTTCACCCTCATCAAGAGGCAAGCTGTGAAACACAGCCAAAAAAAAAAAAAAAGTTCCTGCCTAAAATTACAGCAAAAGCAAGAGAAATGAAAAGAAAGAAAAAGGAATGCAGCTGCAATGAGTGAAGTGTTATTTTCTCATATTGAAGCCACCTCGTGGGGTTCTACTCCTGGCTTCTCCCATCCTCACTATGCAGTTTTAGACACATCCCCTCCCTCTGGAAAAAAAAACACTTCTCATCACTTTTCTTTTGCCTCTAGTGGAGCAAACTAGAGGCAAACCCTCAGACCCACATGTGATGAACGTGGGATACAGATTTGAGAGAGATCGTGATGGTTTCCCGGCCAGAAAAGTCAAGTGGCTTCACCCATTTCCCTTTGAAGTTGTACTCATTCAACCTGGAAAGTTCTGTAAGTGGCAGGGCCACCTTTCAATAGAATTTTAATTCAAAGGAGCAGGGCTTCAGGTGCTGTTTATTTTATAGGAGTTTATTTCTAAGAATGAGTATATATTACACCTACAATCAAGAAAAAGTAACTTAAAAATACGAAGTCTTTTGGTAGGTGCAGGTGGGAGGAATGAAGAGGTAGAGCACAGAGGATTTGGGGGGTAGTGAAAACATTCCATAATGATGGATATATGGCATTATTCATTTGTGCAAACTCATACAGTGTATCTCACCAAGGGTGAACTGTAATGTAATCTATGGATTTTTGGTGGACTTTTCAAACCATGAGTCAATGTAGATTCATAAGTTTCATGTACATTCTGGTGGGGGATGTTGATAATGGGAAGGGCTCTGCATGGGTGGGGGCAGGGGGTATATTGGGAAATCTCTTCCCTTCAATTTTTCGGTGAACCTTAAATTGCCTTCATTTTCTAAAAAAATACAATGTCTTGATCAAAATAAAATAAAAGGCTAAATTAATGTAGGGATGGGAACATCTGATTAAACATAAGGAAAAAGGAAAGAACTCCCATTAGCAGAAGGCTAAACCCAGCATGGTCACACCTGAATGTTGTTTCATTTTGTTTTGGCTAGAGAATGCATAGGTATTAAAATTTATTTTAAAAAATAAAATGCAAAACGGTACAATCTCTCATACATACACACACAGACATGTTTTTCTAGTCACAACTGTGACTTAGAATTTAGTTCCAACTGTGGGATTATAGAATGTTTGAGTCCTAAAGGACCTAGAAATCACATAACCAAGTGGTATCAAACCATGTTCTGAGATGATCCACAGATATATCTGAAGGATTCCAAGAGCAGAGGAGATAGTGGTGACCAAGGACTCCCTCCAGCTTGAAGGACTTCCCTTTCATCTATTTTATACTTTGGACTTGCCTACAAGATTCCATTTTTAATACTCTGCAATGATCTATCTGGGAAAAGAATCTAAAAAAGAGTGAATATATGCATATGTGTGAATCAGTTGATTCACTTTGCTGAACAGCAGAAACTGACACATTATACATCAATTATTCTGTTGAGTTCAGTTGCTCAGTCACATCTGACTCTTTGTGACCCCATGGACTGCAGCACGCCAGGCTTCCCTCCATCACCAACTCCAGGAGCCTACTCAAACTCATGTCCATCGAGTCGGTGATGCCATCCAACCATCTCATCCTCTGTCATCCCCTTCTCCTCCTGCCTTCAATCTTTCCCAGCATCAGGGTCTTTTCCAATGAGTCAGTTCTTCTCACCAGGTGGCCAAAGTATTGCAGTTTCAGCTTCAGCCTTAGTCCTTCCAATGAATATTCAGGACTGACTTCCTTTAGGATGGACTGGTTGGATCTCCTTGCAGTCCAAGGGACTCTCAAGAGTCTTCTCCAACACCACAGTTCAAAAGCATCAATTCTTCAGTGCTCAACTTTCTTTATAGTCCAACTCTCATATCCATACATGACTACTGGAAAAACCATAGCTTTGACTAGACTAACTTTTGTTGGCAAAGTAATGTCTCTGCTTTTAAATATGCTGTCTAGGTTGGTCATAGCTTTTCTTTCAAGGAGCAAGTGATTCTTAATTTCATGTCTGCAGTCACCATCTGCAGTGATTTTGGAATCCAGAAAAATAAAGTCAGCCACTGTTTCCACTGTTTCCCCATCTATTTGCCATGAAGTGATGGGACCGGATGCCATGATCTTTGTTTTCTGAATGTTGAGTTTTAAGCCAACTTTTTCACTCTCCTCTTTCACTTTCTTCAAGAGGCTCTTTAGTTCTTCTTCAGTTTCTGCCATAAGAGTGGTATCACCTGTATATCTGAGGTTACTGATATTTCTCCTGGCAATCTTGATTCCAGCATGTGCTTCATCCAGCCTGCCTGGCATTTCCCATGATGTACTCTGCATATAAGTTAAATAAGCAGGGTTATAGTTGATTAAAATTGAAAAAAATTTTTAAGAAATTTTACTGCAACACACAGGAAATCAAGGGAATAAGCTCAAAGCTCTGTTTTTGTTGTTCTGTCCTGTTGACCTTTTACTACCCCAGGGACTGTAGCATGCCAGGCTTCCCTGTCCTTCACTATCTCCCAGGGTTTGCTCAAACTCACGTCCATTGAATCATTGATGCCACCCAACCATATCATCCTCCGCCACTGCCTGCTCCCCTGCCTTCAATCTGTCCCAGCATCAGGGCCTTTTCCAATGAGGTGGCTGTTCTCATCAGATGACCAAAATACTGGAGCTTCAGCTTCAGTTCAGATGGGAAGCTAAGCCAAAAGAGCTGAAGAACCCACGTACCGTCCTGCAAGAAGCAGAAACACAGGGTCTGGAACTGGAAATCTGATGCCTCGCCTGTTTTCCCTCCACACCCACTGCAAGACTCCCAGGCTGAGTGGCCCAGACAGACGTGGCTCGGATCCAAGGGTCAGATCATTGCTGGTGCTGTTTGTTTGCACAATGTAGAACACTGTTTAAGACCTGAACCTGGGAGATGTCCCCTGGCGAGCCTCTCTGAGTTGGAGCCCAGAGGAGAGCGTTTCGAGAGCTCGTGGTCTGGGACCCAGCGAGCCCCGGACAAGACCGGCTGGCTCTTCCAGGGGGCACCATGCTCTGCTGTTCCGCGTCACCTCCCTTCGTGGTATTGTAAACACCAGTCCACTGTATGTTTTTAAAACGTGAGAAGAAGCAGGATCCTGCCTGCATGTTTTGACATAAACTGTAAGGAGGGAAAATGGGACCAGCGGATCTCGCCTGTGCAGAATGTCATTGTCTCCCGCACCTGATGGTTAATCTCAGGCGTCTGGGCTGGGCTGTCTGGATGGTCCCTCTACCCCGCTGTCCACACCCACCCTAGCATGCAGAGCAGAAACCTGTGACGCACACTCCACTTTGCCCCTCATGGGCTCTGGGCTTCTGTCCTTGGTTTCCTCACCTGAAAAATGAGATGCGTGGCCTAGATCATGGTTTTCAAGCTATCAAAGACTCTCGCTTTGGATGCATTTTACAAAGTGGGTGTCCTGGTAAGATCTAGGTTGAGGTTTCTGCTACTAAAAGGAAATTGGAAGTCCACTGGATTAGATGCTTCTAATACCCCTTTCAGCTCTGAGATATGGCAGATCTCGATTTTGCTTCTCTTTAAAGTGCTGGAGGAAGTTTCACTTCCACCAAAGAGAGATCAAGAAAGGCCCCCTCTGTCCTGTCCCTGGACAGTTAGCTGAGGATCTCAGGGTCTGGGGAGCTCAAGCGTGTGGTCACCTCCTAACTCATCCTGTCTCATCCCCCCAGAGTGAGTGGTTCCCTGCTCTGTCTTGAGCCAACCACACTGCCACACAACTGCTGCCTTGCTCTGTCCGCCCCTCCGACCACTTCTGCCTCCTCCCTTCCATCCCCTCTCAGCCACCTGAGGCCCATGAAGTGAAAGTTGCTCAGTCATGTCCAACTCTTTGCAACCCCATGGACTATACAGTCCATGGAATTCTCCAGGCCAGAATAACTGGAGTGGGTAGCCTTTCCCTTCTCCAGGCTGTCTTCCCAACCCAGGGATCAAACCCAGGTCTCCCGCATTGTGGGTGGATTCTTTACCAGCTGAGCCACAAGGAAAGACACCTGCGGCCCACAGATGTGTCTTATTCTGGCCTGAAATCCCAGCACCTGGCTCAATACCTGGTATATTGTAGATACTCAATAAATGGATGCTGATAAAACTAGAGTTGCCCTATGAACCTGCAATCTCACTCCTGGCCATGTAACCAGACAAAGCTAGTGAGGGAGGAATGGACTGGGAGTTTGGCATTAGCAGATACAAACTCTTATATATAGTTCAGTCACTCAGTCGTGTCCGACTCTTTGCGACCCCATGGACTGCAGCACGCCAGGCTTCCCTGTCCATCACCAACTCCAGAGCTTGCTCAAACTCATGTCCATTGAGTCAGTGATGCCATCCAACCATCTCATCTTCTGTTGTCCCCTTATAGAATAGATAAAGAACAAGGTCTTAATGTATAGCACAGAGGACTACATTCAATATCCCATGATTATGAGAAAGAATATATAGGGACCTCCCTGGTGGTCCAGTGGCTAAGACGCCACACTCCCCACGTAGGGGTCTCAACTAAACATCTTGCCACAACTAAGACCTAGTGCAGCAAAATAAACACTTTTAAAAAGAATACGCATATATAATACGTATGCTGCTGCTGCTAAGTCGCTTCAGTTGTGTCCGACTCTGTGGGACCTCATAGACGGCAGCCCACCAGGCTCCCCCGTCCCTGGGATTCTCCAGGCAAGAACACTGGAGTGGGTTGCCATTTCCTTCTCCAATGCATGAAAGTGAAAAGGGAAAGTGGAGTCGCTCAGCCATGTCTGACTCCTAGCGACCCCATGGACTGTAGCCCACCAGGCTCCTCCATCCATGGGATTTTCCAGGCAAGAGTACTGGAATGGGGTGCCATTGCCTTCTCCGTGAGCATATAAAACTGAATCACTTTCCTGTACAGCAGAAATTGACCCAACATTGTAAATCAGCTATGCTACAATAAAATACATTTTTTTTTTAAATGTATGTTGAATTGACGTCTGAACAACTGGACTTCCTTTCAAATTTGGCAGTCTACAGCCAACCTTTCAATGCACACAGTTTGAAGAAACACATTCCCGCCTGGTGTAGAAAACAGTACCTATTCACTCAGCACGTGCTGAGCATCAACTCTAAGCCAAGCACGACTCTAGGGCCTGGAGACACAACAGAGACTAAAACCTGCTCCATCTCTGGTGGAAAGGTATCAGAATCACGTGATAGAATGGAGTCCAGCTCGAGGGCTGGGATGGGTCTCCGTCCCCAGAGAATGAGTCTTTCTGCTGTCACGGTCACGTGTGAAAGCTGAGGCTTAACGTGTGAAGTGGGAAAGGGAAGTCCTCAGCGCTGCTTTCCTTCCTGAGAAAGGAAACCAGGAGACTTGCTGAACAGAGCACAAAATACCAAACAGAGCACAGTGGAAGAGAGCTTCGCAGAGAGACACAAAGCAAGAGGGACAGGCTGCTGCCTCCCTCCCCACGTTTCCTGACCCAAAGACTGTAGTGTCTGAAAAAAGTCTAGGATTTGCAGTGCTGGGTTTGAATCTGGTCACTGGTTTTTGCTCTTGCTAAGTGATGAGAGGCAGGTTGTCCTAATTTTCGTGACACTGTCTTGGGAGAAAGACCATGGCTTTGAATGGTGATGTGCTGAGTTGCAAGTGACTTTGGAATTGCCAGTGGAGGGTCCAGAAGGCACCCAGACACTAGGTCTGGAGTTTTGGGGAGTGGTCTGTGCTAGGGAGAGGTCTTGGGGGTTAAAGTGTATGTGTGTGTTCTTTGAAGCCCCTGATCTATTTGACAACACCCAAGGGGAAGGCACAGGAGAATGGAGGGGTGGTGAGGAAGGAACCCCAGAGAACACTCTGATTAGAGTGACCCAGAAGCTGAGACCTCTGGGAAGGAGGTTTTCTCTTCCGAGCTCTTCTAGAACTTACTCAGGCAGTTGTTTTCAGTTCAGTTCAGTTCAGTCGCTCAGTCGTGTCCGACTTTCCACGACCCCATGAATCACAGCATGCCAGGCCTCCTTGTCCATCACCAACTCCCGGATTAGAGTGACCCAGAAGCTGAGACCTCAGGCAAGTAGGTTTTCTCCTCCGAGCTCTTCTAGAACTTACTCAGGCAGTTGTCTTAGCTCCCAACACACTGCCTACGCAATCTCTGCTGTTTCCCACCCAATATTGTGATCTCTGAGGACAGGATGCGAGTATGATGCACCATTCAGTCGTGTCTGACTCTGTGAGCCCCGGGACTCTAGCCCACCAGGCTCTTCTGTCCATGGAATTTTTCAGGCAAGAATACTGAAGTGGGTTGTCATTTCCTCCTCCAGGGGATCTTCCCAATCCAGGGTTTGAATCCTCATCTCCTGTGTCTCCTGCATTGGCAGGTGGATTCTTTACCACTGAGTCACCTGGGAAGCCCTATCTTATTTTTTTTAATTAATATATTTATTAATTTTACTTTACAATATTGTATTGGTTTTGCCATATATTGACTTGAATCCGCCATGGGTGTACATGTGTTCCCCATCCTGAACCCCTCCCACATCCCTCCTCATCCCATCTCTCTGGGTCAGCCCTATCTTATTTTATCAAGTTTTAAATCATGAGGCCCTTCAGTGAATGCTTTAGAAGAGAAAGGGAAGATCATGTAGGCTTCCTCAATGGGAAAGATATTTTTATTTTAATTTTTATTGGCATATAGTTGGTTTACAATGTTGTGTTAGTTTCAGGTGTACAGCAAAGGATTCAGTTATACATATACCTGTATCCATTCTTTTTAAGATTCTTTTCTCTTATAGATAACCAATAGGAAAGATTTTTTACTTTTTTGAAAAGTGCCCTTAATTTTCTTAGCATTCTACGGGTTATTTTGTAATATTCAAACAAGGAGAGATAGGGAGGTGGGGAAGGGGAAATAAGCCCTGGTGATGTGAAGCCCATTGACCTTCTTCTCTTGATCAGTGTTAGTTCATTTAATCCTAGCGTTAATACTATTAGGTCGGTGTGGGTTTTCCCTGGACCAATCCTAGAGTTGTTCTTCTCTCTCCTCTCCAGTAAAAGCATCCCCAAAGATGCCTCCCCAGCACAGGAATGAACTCTCAGGGGTCCTGGCCTCTGACCTCCAAGAGCCCAGGAGCAAGGTGGACTTTGGGCAGTCACACAGAATAGCCAAGGGATTATGCACCAATTCACCATTAATGTCCTCCCAGAAGAAAACATAAGCACCATTGATTACCTTCTAATAACCGTTTTATTACACATTTTATATTTATGAAAGGGCACTGCGAGACGACTGTTATTATTGCTCTAATGCAAAGCAGATGGGCCTGACAGAGGTAAATGGGACTTTCTGGGTGTGGCCCTCAAAGTTTGTGTTTTCCCGGAAGGTTTTGAGCCGGGGCCAAACCAGACCCAGAAGTTCCCCATCATCCACCCCTGTCTCGACACATGACTTTCATTAACAAAATTGCATTGCTCTTTTCTGCAGAAAGTGGTACCATTACTCTAATAAAAACATGTCCATTATGGATCAATTGCCACCTACGTGGTGGTGAGGAGGACTCAGAAGTAAGAGGGTAGGAACGGGTGAGAACAAAGGAAGGCTGGTCTCACAGAAGGAGGCCCAAGTCACCAGGCCTCCTTCCCAGGCCTTGGGCTGGACGGGAATCAAACTTGTATCTCCAGCACCATCACCCTGGGCTCATATCCTGCAGACAGGATTTGGCTCTCTGTTCCAGCCATTCAAACAGCCCAGGCTGTACATATCTGGTCAGTGGAGGTCAACACAAGCCCACCAGACACCCTCCCTCCATGAGCCCTCTTGGGGCTCATCTTAGGCCATCTGACTTTACCCTTGACTTTGCTTCCTTCCCCCATCCCAGCAACTGCCCCTCCAATTTCCTGCCCCCATGCTTACTTTTTAAATGAAATTTGGATTTCTTGACTTGGCCACGGTCATGTACCTTCCACCCACAGGCTCCACCCACTACTGGTACATTCGTGGTGACCCCTGTCTCACCAGTGTCCACCAGTACCCACTCAGACTCTGAGACAGCTTAAATTTCTGGTACCCTAGGCCGTGCCCATCTTGGTGTTTGTGCTTTTCCCTATACCTCTGATGCTCAAGCTTTTAGGTGCATGAAAACTGATGGGGGAGAGGCAGGAAAATGAGTTCCTGAGTCTTATCTTCAGAAATGTAGATTCTGTAAGTCTGCAGTGGGCCACGAACCTACATTTCTTATGGTGGATGAATGAAAAGGAGGAAGACCCTGGGGTGCAGTTTGAAAAGCACAGCCTGAAACTGCCCTCACGTGCCTTACCTGCTAGGTGAGTGACCACTGGAAAAAGTAAGGACATTTTGCATCCACATGATACACAAACTGTTCATGGGGTTCTCACGGCAAGAATACTGATGTGATTTGCCATTCCCTTCTCCAGTGGACCACATTTTGTCAGAGTTGGTGATGGACAGGGAAGCCTGGTGTGCTGCCATCCATGGGGTCACAAAGAGTCAGATGCGACTGAGCGACTGAACTGAACTGATGCACAAACTCTTTCAAACACTTTCATAGCCACTTGTTTTCTCTCCCCTCTGGCTCTCTCTCCATGAGTAAACCAAGAACAACGCAGCCTTGAACAGCACTGTCTCCCCCACCTGCTGTCTCTCTGCCACTTTAACAAGGGCAGTAGTCTTCCCACTGCCCTCTACTCAAAACAGATGCTCAGAAAGGAATCTGTGCTGAGCCCTTGACTATGGGCCCATTGGAGAAAGACACCATGGGTCAGTGACCTCTGTATCCTTCCCGGCATCTGGCATGAAATCCAGTCTCCATGACATGCCTGATAGTTCCATGGCAAAGTGCCTAAGAGGATTTGGGGAGAGTTGTTTGCACTAAAATCTGGTTTCTTGCTCTAAATGAAAACCTACTCTCTATTGGAAGATTTTTCTAGTGGCAGAGAGCAGGTGGGAGGTAGCCTTACAGTTATGTGAGAGATAGCTCTTGTTGGACCCCACAATGAGCTCAGAAAAGGTAAGGAATGATGTGGCCCCAAGAAAACAAGCTTTGGAGCCAGTCAGGGTGTGTATCCTGGGTCTACCTACTTTCTTTCTTGTCATATTTACAGGCAACTTTTATCCCCCTCAGTTTTCTTGTCTGTAAAAAAGAGGCAAACACCCTTCCTCACAGGGTAGTTGTGAGCATTAGGAAGTGAATTTTCATTTAGACCTTGCACCCAGTAGGCACGTTATCGATGATGTGCAAGGCATGCTAGGTCACTTCAGTCCTGTCTGACTCTTTGTGACCCTATGGACCCTAGCCCACCAGGCTCCTCTGTCCATGGGATTCTCCAGGCAAGAATACTGGAATGGGTTGCCATGCCCTCCTCCAGGGGATATTCCAGAGCCAGGGATCGAACCCATGTCTCCTGTGTCCCCTGCATTGGCAGGTGGATTCTTGACCATTCGTGCCACCTGGCAAGCCCCTTACCAGTGGTAGTTTCAGCAAATGCTGGTCCCTGAATTTTAAAATATAATCTCATTAGAAAGAGAAGACTAACACACAGGAAAAATGTGAGTCTGGGCTTGAGACTAAGCAGTGTGGAACTCACCAAAGAGCTGGAGAAACCTGGAGAAGGGTGAAAACCTGGAAGAGCTCTTGGAGGACATGGAATCTCCCTGCCCCTCAAAGGATGGAGATATGGAGTGCCAGAAAATGGGATAGACACTGGCCTGGGCTGCAACAAGGTAGCATAGTGATTCAGAGGACCACGGAGAGAAGAGAGTCCTTTTTTTAAAATTTATGGCTGCTTCAATACGGGTTCCCAGGCGGCACTAGTGGTAAAGAACCTGCCTGCCAATGCAGGAGACATAAGAGACGTGGGTTCAGTCCCTGGGTCAGGAAGATCCCCTGGAGGAGGGAATGGCAACCCACTCCAGTATTCTTGTCTGGAGAATCCCATGGATAGAGGAGCCTGGTGGGCTGCAGGCCACAGTGTCACAAAGAGTCGGTCATGACTGAAGCCACTTGGTACCCACACAGCTTCAATACAGAAAGGATGTAGGAAAAAAGCAGTACCAAGAAGATTCTATTTCTTTTACCTGGACATTAAGACCATAATGGGAAGTGGAATCACAATATTTAGGTCATGAAGGCTACATCCCAGGTCTTTGGGGGCCATGGATATTTTACTCCAAGTGTCCTAGCAACCAAAGGGGAAAAGCAACAAGAGGCAGGTCTGTAATTCCTTCTGTCACAGAGGAGGAAGAGACACATTTTGCTCTTCAGAAGATGGAAGACTTTTTCCTAGTGCTGGACTGTGAAGGAAATGTCTCATTGGACTTATTGCAAACAATGCTTTATGTCTTGAACCAGCTTCATTGTATATAATGAGGTCTCTTAGGCTGTTACTTGAAGTGTCCCACTGTCAACAGTGGAAGTACCACTCACCATCCAGGAGGACAGAGAGGACAGGCTAACACGCCTCCGTACATCTTTCTGATGCTTGGGCTTGAGTCCACTGGGAGCCAGGCGACCTCCATCTTCCCTTCATCCGTGAGCACTGGCTGGCCCCCAGTGATGAGCTTTTCAGCGGCTTCCCACTGCTCTTCCAAGAAAGTGCAACCTCCTCACTAGAGTCTGCAGAGACCACCACCATTCAGCTTCCCCCTACACCCCAGGGCCCGCTTCCTACTCCATACCATGACTTTCAGACACACAGGCCTTCGAGAAGGTGCCACTCTCTCCTATGCCACGTCTTTGCCCGTGTGCCCTCCGCGCAGATGGCTCCACACACTGCTTCTCACATGCGGTGGTTGACTTCTTACATTTTGGGTCTCGACCTACAGACCCTTCTTCCCATGGCTCTGCCCTGCCTGCCCCTCCAAACCAGGCCTCTGCTATCATTCTCCAGCTTCTCCTCGGTGTCTCTCCTCCATAGCACCAGTTACAATCTATATGCGATTTCCTCTTGCCTTTACTGGGGTATTGGTGTCTTCCCTCTAGAATGAAAGAGGGTGAGGATGCTGCCTGCTTTTCTATCATACCCCAGTGCCCAAGAGAGCATGTGAGGCATGGTTGGTGCTCAACATATATCAGTTGAACAAATCGGAAAAAAAAAAAAAAAAAAAAGTGTTCTTTAAGGAGAGCCTGGTGGGTAGGCTTTTCTGCATGAAATCCTGGCTTAAAAGATCCATCTGTTCAAGCAACTTCCCAGGTGGTCCAGTGGCTAAGACTCCATGCTCCCAAAGCAGGGTTCTCAATCCCTGGTCAGGGAACATGCCCACATGCCACAAGTAAGACTTTGCAGGTTTCAAATGAAGATCCTGCGTGGCTACAACTAGGCCCGGCACAGCCAAATAAATAAATACTTTAAAAAAAATATATCAACCGTTCAAGAAGATATCCTTCCACAGAAATCAAGAAAGCCCAAACAACCTTGACTCCCAGAAGAGCCAGTCAACTGGCTCAGACAGCTCACGCCTCTGCAGACAAGGTCAGGTTTCTCTCAAGAACTGGTTCTGGGGGGCGGGCCGGGTTTGTTCTCTGCTGCAGTCTTCCCCAAGAATGAGGTGGGAGCAGAAGGCTATCCCTTCTGCTATCCTTTTCAATCCAATCCCCAAAGAAAAGCTCCCCCCCACCCCCTGACCCCAACGCCGGGGAGATGAGAACAGACCTCCACCTCCAAGGCACCAAAGAGTGCTGCACGCTGGAACAACATGAAAAAGAGAGACACTGTCTGGATATAAGCGAAAAAAAAATCTCTTCCTTGGCCCTTTGCTGGTAGCAGGGTCCACTGGCATTAGTCCGTAGCTAAGGGCAGCTGTCTGTCTTGAGTGATGCTAACCCCCAGCCCCCCACGGAGAGTAACCAGGGCGCGGCCACCCACCGCCGCCCAGCCGTCTGCAGCCCAGACCGAACTGAAGGCTTATTATCAGGCCCCGGGCCTCTCTGTTCCCTTTGGTTTCCTCCTTCTCTCCCACACTCTTCTCCGGCTCCAAACAGGCCACCTGGTGGCCACACCCAAATTCCTGCCCTCCAGCCTGTCCTTTGCTACAACCGCACAGAGCTGGAGATGCGACCCAGAAATTTCCCCAGCTGGAGTCCAAGGTGGTCAGAAACTTCATTCCTGTTCAGCCACTCTCAAGCGGTGCGAACTTGAGCAAAGCTCCTCCTTGCCTTGGTTCAGTCATCTGTAAAATAAGCAAACTGTCCTCATTCATGTCCTAACTTCATAATCTTTACTGTGGCTTCATCTTAGCTCTTCTATTCCTTTTTTTTTTTTTTTATTTTTTTCATTTGGAACATAACTTTATTTTTTTAGCCATGCTCTGTGACATGCAGGATCTTAATTCCCCAAACAGGGGTCAAATCCATGCCCCCTGCGATGGAAGCTCGGAGTCTTCACAACTGGACAGCCAGGAAAAAGAGCCCCTGTTCTATTATTTAAAACATTATTGTCTCATGTTTGCCTTTATACTCACTCACTTGTCAAGCAAGGATATCTTGGGTGTTCTATGTATATTTTCCTAATGTACAGTCAAAATAAATAACTATTTAAAAAATTCATCTGTCTACCACTAAAAGTCATCTTACATTTCATCAGTCTAACATAAGCACACTTCTAGAAATACTGGATTAATTAACGGGTTTCTGACATATTGTTCCTACAATGTATGATTCTGAGGACAATTCTAGAACATAGAACTACTCTGACTCCTGAGAGTGCAAACACTGTGGCTTGCATTTCATCACATCCAGGATGGTGCGTCCTCGGCTTGGTATTCATGGAATCTCAAACCAACTGTTGATGGTAATAAACTCCAAGAGTGAAGGTCCTATTCTTAGCATAATTCGATTTTTTTCATGCATTTAAGTCCCTATTATGTGTCATGTCTGATACTAGATACTTGCAGAACAGAAACAGTAGAAGACATAGATCTGTCTTCATTAGGTCTGGCAGGAGACAGCCATGGAAACTAAAAACTCCGCTGAAGTGTGGCAAGAAAACCAGGCTGCAAATCCCTAGAGAAAGAAGACTGAATCTTATTCACCTGTGAGTCCTGGCACCTAGCACTGCACCCAGCACATGGTGGAGGTTCTAGAATGGAAATATTTATTTACAAAGTATTCCAGGGGATCAGTGAAGACAGAGATTTACTCTACATTGGGAGCATCCTTGAGGGCTCTGCTGAGCAAGCTTTTGAAAGAGGAGGTAGTCTCTGGTGAGGAAATCCAGACAAAATTGCCTAAACAAAGACCCAGAGGAGAAACACAGAAAGAAGTCTAGAGATCTACCAGTTATTAAAAAAGGCAGGACAGTGTCTCTTTAAAAGGACTTGGTAAGAGCTGAAGATATCCAGCTAAACTGGCCCCATGGGAGGCAAGTAGGTGCGCTAAGGGCAATAAAGTTCAACTGTGAGCAGGTCGTTAGGAGTATCAGGATGCAGGGAAGAAGGTGGGCTGACTAGAGATCTCAGGTCCTCAAGGACAACATGGCACTGACATCCCTGGGTTTTCGGTCATTCTAGACTGGGTGCAGCAGAGAAGGCAACGGCACCCCACTCCAGTACTCTTGCCTGGAAAATCCCATGGATGGAGGAGCCTGGTAGGCCGCAGTCCATGTGGTCACTAAGAGTCGGACACGACTGAGTGACTTCACTTTCACTTTTCACTTTCATGCACTGGAGAAGGAAATGGCAACCCACTCCAGGGTTCTTGCCTGGAGAATCCCAGGGACAGGGGAGCCTGGTGGGCTGCCGTCTATGGGGTCACACAGAGTCGGACACGACTGAAGTGACGCAGCAGCAGCAGCAGCAGACTGGGTGCAGAGAAGCCAGGAACTCCATATCCCAAGAGGAGCAGGAAAAAAAAAAAAAACTAACCAAAGGACCAAATAAAGTGCAACCTAACAAGACAGGAAACTTTCAGATGCTAACTGTACTATTCTAGACAGACAAACCTGTTCTCCACTCCTACCAGCACCACGAAGTCCAGGAGGGGAGCCTTGATTTCCACCCTCACCACTCAGTCATAGGACACCCACCTCCTCCACCAGGATGGTATCAGAGAAGGCAGCTTAGAGAAGAGGGATATTCATGTCGGCTGGGTGGGAATGAGCTAGAGGAGCCTGAAGTCCCACCCCTACCTGGCAGTAAAGAGGTGCCCCTCTCCAGCCCTGCTTCTGGGAATCAGACAAGACCTCACAGAGAGCCAAGCCTTCACCACCATGCAGGGATAACACAGCTACTCCACAGTGTCCGCAGAGGCTCCCTGATGAGCAGGAAATGTTAAGCACCCTGCCTGTCTCAGCCAGGATGGTATCAGCAGAGGCCAAGTGGAAGATATGGACTTCCACACCCACCTGGGACCCACCTCTCCCACCAGAGTGGCTTCAGTGGAGGCGGATGACAACAGAAAATTGAAAGAAGATCCAGGCGCTCCTAACGTAACTCCCAAGTTGTCCGGGTTTCCATCAGAACAATCACCCTTTCCCTCAAGAACCAGGAAAATCTCAACTTGAGTGAGAAAGACAGTCGACAGATTCCACACCAGATGATACAGATGATAGAATTCTTTGCCCAGGATTTTAATGCAGCCATTGCAAGAATGGGCTTCCCAGGTGGTGGGAGTGGCTGAAATCTGACTGCAACGCAGGAGATGCTTAAATGATGCAGGTTCGATCCTTGGGTAGGGAACATCCCCCACAGTAGGAAATGGCAACCTGCTCCAGTATTCTTGCCTGGAAAATTCCGTGGACAGAGGACCCTGATGGGCCACAGTCCATGGAGTCACAAAAAGTCAGATACTACTGAAAGACTAAGCAGCAGCATTGCAAGAATGCTTCAATGTGCCATCACAAATAGCCTTACAACAAATGGGCTTCCTTGACAGCTCAGTTGGTAAAGAATTCACCTGCAATGCAGGAGACCCCGGTTCAATTCCTGGGTCAGGAAGGTCCCCTGGAGAAGGGATAGGCTACCCACTTGAGTTTTCTTGGACTTCTCTTGTGGCTCAGCTGGTAAAGAATCCACCTGCAATGCAGGAGACCTGGGTTTGATCCCTGGGTTGGGAAGATCCTCTGAAGAAGGGAAAGGCTACCTACTCCAGTATTCTGGCCTGGAGTATTCCATGGACTCCATAGTCCATGGGGTTGCAAAGAGTTGGACACGACTGAGCGACTTTCACTTTCACTTTTAAAACAAACGAAAAACTATTCTCAGCAAAGAAATAAGAATCAAATGGAAATTTTAGTACTGAAAAAATACAATAGCAGGAAGAAAAAGGAAGAGTTCAAAATCAATGATCTAATCCAGGGCTCAGCAAACTGCAGCCTCCAAGCCAAATCTGGTTTGCTGTCTATTTTTGTTAATGGTTTTATTGGAAGGCAGCCATGCTTATTTGGTTACAAATGGCCTATGGCTGCTTTGTGTTACAATGGCAGTGGTGAGTAATTGCAACAAAGAATATATGTTCTCCAAAACCTAAAGTATTTACCATCTAGCACTTGACACAAAATGTTTGCCAACTCCAGATCTAAACTACCACCTCTAGAAACTCAAAAAAGAAGAATGAAACCCGTATAAAATAGGGAAGAAGAAATAATAAACATAATAAATAATAATAGTGATGATGGAAATTTCAAGAGTGAGAAAAATATTCCTTATCTTGACTTGGGTGATAGTTTCATGGATTTCACAGTTTTCCAAACTTATCAGATGATACTCTTCAGACCTATGCATTTTATTGTAGGTAAATTTGCCTCCAAAAATAGCATGGGTCAAACCATGTCACTCTTTAACTCACAATCTTCTGATGGCTCTTCTTTCCATTCAAAATAAAAGCCAAAAACCTTTCAGTGGCCTCAGAATTTCTGCAGGAACCACACCCCCTCCCACAGTCTGCACTGCATTCTGTTATTTCTCTGACTTAATCTTTGGCTCTTCCCATTTTCACTTCTCTCCAACTACATCACCCTCTTTGATGTTGCTTAAAGATTCTAGACACTCACCTGTGTCAGGGTGTTTGCACTGGCTGTTCCCTCCGCCTAGAATGCTGTTCCCTCCAATACTCCAGTCATCACCTGCTTCACCTTTTTTAAGTCTTTTCTCATCTGTCATCTTCTCAATAAGTCCTACCCTGATGAATATATTTAAAATAATAATTCACTCACCCCCACGTCCCCTGGAGGAGGTCTGATTCCCTTTAAGCTGCTCCACTTTTTTCGTTTCCCACAGTATTGTCTTAAACACAACTTTACAGTTATTTATTTACTGTGCATATTGTGTCTTCTCCCTCTGTGCCGACACATGCTGGCATAAGAGCACGAAAGAGGATACGTTCATTTTGTTCTCCTCATGGATATGACACAGCTACTTGTAAAAGTTGTGTCGTATGGTGGATATTCAAGAAATATTTGTTGAATAAGTAAGTGAGCAATAGACAAAGCTTGTGAAGACAATTAAGTGAAGAAAAGTATAGGTAATGCTTATGTGAACCTGGCAAAGCAAAAACTGCTACTCCTTTGCTTTTGGTATTTCTTCCTTGTCCCTCATCCCTTGCCATCTTGGCCTCACACTGATAGGGCTCACATCCTGAAAAACTACATTCTTTGATTAAAAAAAATCCTAACTGTATGGGTGGCCAACGTAGCACTTTCACCACCTAGCGCAGTGTATATAGGGTTTAAAGAAAGCATCTTTGAAGTGAGAGTGACTTGACTCCACCCCCCTACACACACAAAGGACTGATGCGGAAGCTGAAGCTCCAGTACTGTGGCCACCTGATACAAAGAGCTGACTCATTGTAAAAGACCCTAATGCTGGGAAAGATCGAAGGCAAAAGGAAAAGTGGCAGCAGAGGATGAGATAATTAGATAGCATCACTAACTCAGTGGACATGACTTGAGCAAACTTCGGGAGATAGTGAAGGACAGAGGAGCCTGGCGTGCTGCAGTCCATGGGGTGTCAAAGAACCCAACACAGCTTAGCAACTGAACAACAACAAGTAGCCATTAAGAATCAGTTAGAAAAAAATGCATTATAGGTATTTCAAACTGGAAGGGAAATAGGTTCTAACAAAACCATTGGAAGAGCTGTAGAAGAGAAAGTTAGAGCTCCCACCAGCTCTTAGATTCACCGCTAGTTTTTAGAGGATTAGAAAGCTGGAGTCACAGAACAACCACTACTGATAATCATGGGCAGCAAAGAGACAGGTTATCCAAGGATAACGTCTGGGGTCATCCCAAAGCATCCCATTTGCCAAAACCTACGCATATGCCCACCACCACCAGAGAAGCAATAACATTAATTTGGCCTCTGTGTGCCTGGTGAATCATACCTTAATGCCTGTGGTCGTTGACGCAGTCCAATCTGAAACTTTGCTGCAAGAAATTTGGGAAATGTCATTCTCAGGCTCCAGCCTCTGTGATTTGCAGAGGAGCAGGCTGTCTTTACTGTAGATGGATGAGAGCGGTGCCTGCATTGACTCTCCTGTCCTATCGACTCACTGTGATTTTCAACCGATAAATGCAATTTGTGCAATAGAGGTATTCCTCTCTCCTCCCCCGACCACCCAGTTAAGCACTTCCAGAGGCTCAGTTTAGCATCTCAAGTAGCACTTTGGTCTCCTAAGTCTCCTGAGCCTTTCAGTTGCCCTGAGGGAAGACAGCAGGTAGAATTCTCCCAGTGACAGAGCTTAGCTCCCTGTGGGAGTGGTCAGCTGGCGGTCCATTGACCCAACACTGTTCCTGCTTAGACAGGAGAGTGGACCAGCACCATAACCAAGACGCAGGGCATTCTGGTTCTCTCTTTCCTTTTTCCCTCCTCTTTGTAGCTCCATCACCCCATGCCATCCCACTGGACATCTCACGCAGAAAGCTGTGGCGCTTAGCATCCCTCTCATGGATTCTGATGGGCTGTCAGAAAGCAATTCAATGGAGCATTAAAACAGATCCCCTAATTAAGACCAATGAAAACTCATTCCCTTCTCTTTGAGGGCAACATCTACACAGAACATTGTCTAATTTCCATTCTCCTGGGGAGGTGTTTTCTATCAAGCCAGGGAGAGGTTAACATCCCTCTTTAGAATGGCCTAAAACAGCACTTCTTTTATGGGCTTCCCTGGTGGCTCAGCTGGTAAAGAATCCACCTGCAATGCAGGAGACTAGGGTTTGATCCCTGAGTTGGGAAGATCCCCTGGGGAAAGGAATGGCCATCCACTCCAGTATTCTGGCCTGGAGTATTCCATGCACTGTATATTCCATGGGGTCGCTCACAACTGAGCAACTTTCACTCATTCATTCACTGTTTATAGCTAGGTTTTCAGTTTGGGGCTTCCCTGATGGCTCAGATGGTAAAGCGTCTGCCTGCAATGCAGGAGACCCGGGTTCGATCCCTGGGTTGGGAAGATCCCCTGGAGAAGGAAATCACAATTCACTCCAGTACTCTCGCCTGGAAAATCCCATGGATGAAGGAACCTGGTAGACTACAGTCCATGTGGTCTCAAAGAGTCGGACCCGACTGAGCGACTTCACTTTTATTCCAGCAGAGAAGGCAAACAACCTGAGTGTCCATGTGACTTTGTAAAGGTGCTGAGCCCCTTGTATGAGCACCACAGCAGGGTTCCGGGCACTGAGAGTGAGGGAAGCAAATATCCTGCATTTGAGATCTCCCTGAGTTCTGGTTGATGGAAATTATATGGAGAGTTTTCAGGGATGCAGTCACAGACGGTCAGACCATGATAAAGTTCATCATGCTTAAAACTACATTTTACAGAGCACAGGATCTTTTATTTGTTTTTATCTGTTCCAAGTCATTTGGAAAGACTCGATCGGCAGACTTGTGCAGATGAAGGAAATCCAAACACGATAATGTCTCCTAAAAGGAAACTGAAATCACTAGCACATTTTGCAGAGTGAGTACCCAGAGCACACTTGTGTGGCTGAAGCAAAATGTGTTCCATCCAAATTCCATTCCAAATGTTCCATCTTCTTCAGTTAGGCCAGCAGAGTGTTGAACATGACCTATAGGAAATCCATGGTATGGCCTTTGACTCTAAGAAGACCTAAGGTTCTTGACCTTTTTGATCACAGATCCTTTGAAAGTCTGGTGAGTGATGGCTTATTTTTGGTATCTGCTCTGTGGGCTTTCCCATCTCCCTTCTTCTTGCACCCGGTCGGGGGTGGGGGACCCCTCCCCGACTCCACATGGGTCCCTATCATTGTGAAGGCGCAGGGTGCAAAAGTGACCCAGGTGGCTCAACCAGAGGGGCTTAATGCCCTAAAACCCAGTGAATGGTGAAGGCATGTCCGTATGACCCAGATAGGGGCCTGAGAGTCACTCTCTGCCTAGTAGTCAGTGCTAAGCTGGGAGGTGTAAGTATAGCATTGTTGGTGGCCTTTCAATAAAAATGGACTTCCCTGGTGGCTCAGATGGTAAACTGTCTGCCTACAATGTGGGAGACCTGGGTTCAATCCCTGGGTCAGGAAGATCTCCTAGAGAAGGAAATGGCAACCCACTCCAGTATTCTTGCCTGGGAAAAACCCATGGACAGAGGAGCCTGGTAGGCTACAGTCCACGGGGTCGAAAAGAGTCAGACAGGACTGAGCCACTTGACTTTCTTTTCAATAAAAAATAATAAAGAGAGCTTCTTTTTTATTTTTTTTTAATTTTTGGCCACACCACATGCCTTGCAGGACGCAGGTTCCCCAACCAGGGATTGAGCCCATGCCGCCAGCAGTGGAAGCGTGGAGTCTTAACCACAGACTGCCAAGGAAATCCCATTGGTGGCCTTTCTGTTTACCAAGCACAAAGAACCTTGAGTCGGAATAAAGTGAGAGGCAAGCTGAGTGGAGAAGTGGAGAAAGTCAAGAAACAGAACAACCATAGTCAGCCATTCTGGAAGCTATTAGTATCCTGGGTATGAGCCCATGGAAAATAAGCCAATAAATTACCTTTATGCTCAATGCTTCTCTCTTATCCAACTAAGAGAGTCCAGGATAAATAGATCCTCTGCCTAAAGAAAACGCACAAACCTATAGCCCGTGCATAAAATAATTCATATGATATCAGAGGCTGAAGTCCTTCCAAGGACCCTAGGTAAAGGGGCTCTGCCCATTCAGTTTTCTAGATGGTCTTAGAGAAGAGCTGACTTTACAGTCAAACCGTCTTCTTCCTGCACATCAGTGTTCTGTTACACGTTAAAATGTTAGACTCTGGAAAGGTAAATACCACAAGCCATTACCCGTCAGCGACAGCCACTAGCAAACCGTCTGAGGGCAATGACTGTGATTCAGAACTACCTGCGTGGACTTATTTGGCCACAGATGATGAACAAGGGACATTTTTTCTTAGGATGTGAGTTCCAGCTACTCATTTTCCCCATTCGTGCAGCTTCCCTGTTTGTATAATGGAGAGTTTGGACATTTGTCCAGAGGTCCTTTCATGACCGGATCTGTTAAATTAACCGCAAGTGCTTCTTCCAGTTTCGATTATAATGCCATTTAAAGCCAAGTCAAAAAAGGAACTATTTCTTCGGTGAGCACACACTTTGCCTTCCCCCGTCTGTAAGTCCCAATATTACACCAACTAGCGTTGATTTCCTCTCCACCAGGGTTGTTTCTTAGAATAGAACGCAGAGGAGGCTAAATGTTAATAACTGCATCCCATTATCCTTTAATGACTGTTTTTTTAGTTATCCCAGAAAGACTCCAAATACCATTAAATATTCTAGGTTCATCAATCTCCTTGGGAGGACTGGGAAATGAATATTTTAATAGTGATTTGTTGCTGTTGTTTAGTCACTCAGTCGTGTCTCTTTTGTGATACCATGAACTGTAGTCCACCAGGCTCTGCTGTCCATGGAGTTCTCCAGGCAAGAATACTGAACTGGGTTGCCATTTCCTTCTTCAGGGGATCTTCTTGATCCAGGTATCAAACCTGCGGCGCCTACAATGGCAAGCTGATTCTTTACCAGTAAGCCACTAGGGCAACCCCATTGAAAGTTATATTTATTCATATATATTTCAAAGCAGCTATCATGTATAATGTATATATCATAATTATATATTATTTATTTAATTAAATAAATAACAAATATATAATTTATATTGTTTATATATAATATAGTATATATTTAATTATGATACATAAATTATACATTATAGCTGCTTTAAAATATAGGGCTTCCCTGATAGCTCAGTTGGTAAAGAATCCACCTGCTTCCCTGATAGCTCAGTTGGTAAAGGATCTACCTGCAATGCAGGAAACCCTGGTTCAATTCCTGGGTTGGGAAGATCTGCTGGAGAAGGGATAGGCTACCCACTGCAGTATTCTTGGGCTTCCCTTGTGGCTCAACTGGTAAAGAACCCACCTGCAATGCAGGAGACCTGGGTTCAATCCCTGGCTTGGGAAGATCCCCTGGAGAAAGGAAAGGCTACCTGCTCCAGTATTCTGACCTAGAGTTGTACATGACTGAGTGACTTCTAAGTCATGATCTTCCCAATATAAATATATATATATATATTAAAATAAATATGAACAGAGTAAAATATTTTAAGATTAAAATTCCCAAATACATGGGAATATTCTGATTGGAGGGATGAAGTGTAGATCTTGCAATTTGAAACACAGAGATACCGTTGTGTTAGAATCATCTCCAGAGGAAAATGAGTGAATGAATAACTGTGTTTTTCTCTTCAAAATAAGGTAATGGGGTCCCAGTCTGAGCCTCACCTGTGCCTACCCTGAGGTTTATTCACAGCTGGCAAGGGGAACCCCAATGAGACTTATTTTCATAAGGGAGAGTGAGAAGAGTACCCTGGCGGGGTAAATATCATGAGTTATTTACATGAGCTTGACCAGAGGCAATGTGCCTGCATCCGTGGTGGGTCTGGGTACAGCTCACACTGTCGATCAGACAGCCCTGAGGTCCTGTACATAGCGTCTGAGTCTGACTTGTGATCAGGGGCTGTCATACGAAAGCAAATATAAGTTAGAAGAATGGGACATGTTAAGTGTAAGTTACCCGCAACCTTGAAGCCAGCAGCTGAGGCATCATTTGGTCAAGGTGTGCCTGAGACCAGTTTCATCAGCCTCAGGCAGGCACTGGCAGGTACCACCATCCCTGGTGAAAAGCTTTGACAAGCAAAGCCCAGAAACCATATTGCTGTCGAGACCAAGACTGGGAGAGGAATGAAGCTAAAGCCACACAACTCCAAAAGGGCAAGTTCTTAGAGGACAGAAGATGGACTGCCTTCTTGGGATTCTTAGAACCCTGTGGAAGGCTTTGAGGGTACCTGGAGGCTGGAGTTTCTCCCCACTCCACTCCCACCCTGCCTTTGACCCCTGCAATGAGACTGAGTTTCTCTGTTTTTTCATGTTCCATAGCATTCTGTACAGAGAGCCACCCTGTTTCTCCAAGATGATATGGCTTGGGCAGCAAAACTGCCAACGAGGTAGGCTAGATGACTCTTTTCCCTACAGTGGTCAGAAGATAATTAGAACATGGACATCCTGGGTTCTACCATTTCGGGCCCTCTGCCCAAGTCGACATATAGATTCAAATTGGACCAGCAGCCGGATTTCCGATTCTTCCTTCTGTAGATTCTCTCTTTCTAAAACAATGCAACACCACTAGCATGGATGCCCTTGAATGGAAATATCCAGTGATTGTCAAGGTGATGAAATGAGATTGCAATATCCCAGAAACAAATCTATGAATGACACTTGAAAAATCTTGCATCTGAAATGAGGGAAGTATACGCAGACCTGTTTACCAGGGACTGACTCTAAATATCACAGTTTACTGGTCCTTGGTCTGTTATCCAAAAATCTGTACAACTCAACAACGGAATCCAAACAACCTCATTTAAAAGGGGGCAAAGGATATAAATTGATATTTCCCCCAAAAAAGACACACAAATGGCCAATGAGCCCATGAAAAGATGCTTAACCTCACTGATCATTAGGAAAATGCACATCAAAACCATATGGGATACCATTTCATGGCAGATGGATGGATAAACAAAATAGGGTATATCAATGGAATATCATTTGACCAGAAAAAGGAGTGAAACTCTGACACATATTATAACAGAGATGAACCTTGAAGACACTGCATGTGTGCTAAGACACTTCAGTCACGTCCAACTCTGTGCGACTCTATGGACCATAGCCCACCAGGCTTCTCCATCCTTGAAATTCTCCAGGCAAGAGTACTAGAGTGGATTGCCAAACTGTCCTCCAGGGGATCTTCCTGATCCCCTTCCAGTGGGATCAAACCCACGTCTTTCACATCTGCTGCATTGGCAGACAGGTTCTTTACCACTAGCACAACCTAGGAAGCCCACTTGAAGACATTGTGTTGTATGAAATGTCAGATACTGAAGGACAAATAGTGCATGACTCCACTTCTACAAGATCCTGAGAGTGGTCAGATTCGTCGAAACAGAAGGAGAACGGTGGTTGCCAGAGGTTGAGATGGGGCAGGGAAACAGAACTATTGTTATCTTTTGTTGCTTGCTTACTTCACTGTCACTTTCACTTCACTACCTACTTTTTTAAATTTTATTTTTAATTGAAGGATAATTGTTTTACAATATTGTGTTGGTTTCTGCCATTCAACAATGTGAATCAGCCATAAGTATACATATGTCCCCTCACTCTTGAACCTCCCTCCCACCCCCTACCCTTCTAAGTTATCATAGAGCACAGGCTCAAGCTCCCTGTGTTAAACAGCAATCTCCCACTATCTATTTTTACCCCTGGAGAAGGAAATGGCAAAGAGTAACATAAGGAAGGACTGATGTTGAAGCTGAAACTCCAATACTGTGGCCACCTGATGCGAAGAGCTGACTCATTGGAAAAGACCCTGATGTTGGGAAAGATTGAAGGGCAGGAGGAGAAGGGGATGACAGAGGATGAGATGGTTGGATGGCATCGCCGACTCAATGGACATGAGTTTGGGTGGACCCCGGGAGCTGGTGATGGACAGGGAGGCCTGGTGTGCTGTAGTCCATGGTTGCAAAGAGTCAGACACAACTGAGTGACTGAACTGAACTGAACTGAGTGTATATGCTTCAGTGCTACTCTCAGGCATCCCACCCTCTCCTTCCCCTCTGTGTTCATAAGGCCGTTTTCTGTCTGTGTCTCTATTCCTGCCCTGCAAACAGGTTCATCAGTACCGTCTTTCTAGATTCTGTATACATGCGATAATATAAATTTGTTTTTCTCTTTCTGACTTCACTCTGTATAGCAGGCTCTACCTCTCCCTCACTTCTAGAAAGGAGAACTTCTGAAAGTTTCCTTTCAGTAAACTAGGAAAGTTCTGAAGATGGATGGTCATGATAGCTGAACAACAATATCAATAGACTCTCTACCACTGAGCTGTGCACTTCAAAATGATTAGCATGGTCAATTTTACATTGTGAATGTTTCACCACAACTTTTAAAAAAGCAAATCTGTCCGCGCCACACTCTCCAATGTCTTTGAGCAAAGATCACACGTTCAGATTAAGCATCTCTGGCTCTCACTGGCCCCACACCATTTGCTAAGATGGATGCCCTGTCACCAGGAAGTGGCTTCAATCACTGTGCTGAACAAATCGGACACATACTGAAGGCTCCTACTGCTGACGGATCTAAGTGGATTCACGAGATCCTGGGGACATGCGTTTGAGTGGACTCTGGGAGTTGGTGATGGACGGGGAGGCCTGGTGTGCTGCAGTCCATGGGGTCGCAAAGGGTCGGACACGATTGAGCAACTGAACTGAACTGAGTGACCCAGGCTACCCCCGAGTGGCAGAGAACAGGAAGGGACAAGGACAAATTGGACATCGGGGTCTGAACGGTAAACCCCTGGTGTTTCAAATGGCTGGGGGAGCCCTAAGAGGCACAGAGCCTGAGGCAGTGGCCCGCGTGTCCTCAGCCCGCTCCCGGGGAGGCTGGCTTCATTTCTGTAGCACATGCGGTTTACAGGAGGAGAAACAGCAGCACCCAAACCACACCACTCCATATGCATACGAAGCCCTTGTTTAGGGAGGCTCAAAAGGGAAGTTCTCAGTCTATAATATCTCTTCCCTGCAAATTCCTTCCGGGCCTCCTGCGGCCTCAGCACTATATAGAGATGTCAAGTGTTTATCCAAGTGGCCTCCTGCTTTCTGTGGCTCAGCCTATCTTTCTGAATGTGGCTTCTCCCCTCCCTGCCCCCTCTGAATGTGCTGGCCTCCCCTGGATGCCCATAGCTGATTTTCTAGCTTTTCTCTCTCTCTCACTCGTTCTTCTGGTTTTCAAATCGACCCTTACTTCACCTGCTTGACCAAAGGAAACATCTGTTGCTCCTACTTAAGTCACATCTGACTCTGCGACTCCATGGGCTGTAGCCCGCCAGGCTCCTCTGTCCATGGGATTCTCCAGGCAAGGATATCCTGGAGTAGGTTGCCATGCCCTCCTCCAGGGGATCTTTCTGACCCAGGGATTAAACCCGAGTCTCTTGCACTAGCAGGCGGGTTCTTTACCACTGAGCCACAAGGGAATCCTATACATATGCATTCAGTTCAGTTCAGTTCAGTCGCTCAGTCGTGTTCGACTCTTTGCGACCCCATGAATCGCAGCACACCAGGCCTCCCTGTCCATCACCAACTCCCGGAGTTCACCCAGACTCACATCCATCAAGTCAGTGATGCCATCCAGCTATCTCATTCTCTGTCGTCCCCTTCTCCTCCTACCCCCAATCCCTCCCAGCATCAGAGTCTTTTCCAGTGAGTCAACTCTTTACATGAGGTGGCCAAAGTACTGGAGTTTCAGCTTTAGCATCATTCCTTCCAAAGAAATCCCAGGGCTGATCTCATGCATAAAGGTTAGCAAAATAACACAATCAGGACTGAGGAAGAAAGGGAGAAAGAAAATACTTACGCTGCGCGAGTTAACACAGCCACTGTAGCTGAGCTTCAAAGACAGAGAGGCATTGTTACACCAGTTCTTGGTGCGAAGATGAAGACGCCCAGAAGTTTCTAAGGGAAACAGTGCTTTTGAGGATAGTCAATTCTGAAGTGTCTTACTTTAAGAAAGGGGCACAGGGGGAATTCTCTGGCAGTCTAGTGGTTAGGACTCCGCACTCTCACTGCCAAGGGCCCAGATTCGATCCTTGGTCAGGGAACTAAAATCACACAAGCCACCTGGCCAAGGAAAAGGAACATCGAGTTGGTGAGAAATGGTCAGCACTTTCCTGGGATGTGAATATTTTCATTTGGCTTTGTTGGGTTTCCACGTTTACTACTTCTCTATTGGGAAGGAGAATAGAAGCCATTTTCTCTTGGCTTCTATTCTGTTTGCAGGAACCAAGTTGGAGATCAAGAGTTCTTCCAAGGGACTTCCCTGATGGTTGGGTGGCTAAGGCTCTGGGCTCCCAGTGCAGGGGCTGGGGTTCAATCCCTGGTCAGGGAACTAGATCCCACATGCCACAATTAGGACTTGGCACAGCCAAACTAATTAATTTAAAAAAGAATCCTTCCACACATTTGAGTCCGTGCTAATGAAGTGGATGGACCTAGCGTTTATTACACAGAGCGAAGTAAGTCAGAAAGAGGAAACTAAATAATATATATTAACATATATATATAATCTATAATTCTACCATCTAAAATCTAGATAGTACTGCTGAAATTATTTGCAGGGCAGCAATGGAGAGGCAACCCACTCCAGTACCCTTGTCTGGAAAATTCCATGGATGGAGGAGCCTGGCAGGCAACAGTTCATGGAGTCGCCAAGAGTCAGACAGGACTTCACTGGTAATGGAGAGGCAGACACAGAGAAGAGACTTATGGACACAGGGGAAGGGGGAAGGAGAGGGTAGGATGAATGGCAAGGAAAGAATAGCTTGGAAACATATACATTACCATATATAAAATAGATATCCAGTGGGAATTTGCTGTATGATACAGGGAACTCAAACCGAGGTTTTGTGACAACCTAGAGGGGTGGGATGGGGTGGGGGGTGGGAGGGAGGTTCAAGAGGACTTATGGCTGATTCATGTGGATGTATGGCAGAAACCAACACAATATTGTAAAGCAATCCTCCTTCAATTAAAGGCAAATAAATATTTTAAAATAAAGTACTTCACAAAAGCCCCCCCAAAAAGGAGTCCTTCCAGTTACAAATTTTTGCATGCCATATTTCATATTATGTGGGAAAACTCAGGTCCCATGGCAAAGCCAATGAGGAGCTATGGTGTCAGCTGCACCATGAAGTCTCTCCTCCCCTAAAGGTAACTCTACTCTCTAAGCCACTGTATTTGACCTTCAGATGCCTTTGGCAATGGCACCCCAATCCAGTACTCTTGCCTGTAAAATCCCATGGACGGAGGAGCCTGGTAGGCTGCAGTCCATGGGGTCGCTAAGAGTCGGACACGACTGAGTGACTTCACTTTCACTCACCTGACTCCCTACCCACTGGGCCCTCCCATTATGGTGTCTAACAAATGGAGAGAGGACAGAAGAGGTCTGTAACTTTTCCAGCGTGATTCTTGGTGGATCCATGGAAGTAGCTGGTCACAAGGCTGCATCCTATTGCTTCCTGCCTGATGTGAAGAGCATGGGGGTCAGCTTCACGTCCACCCTGTGTGAGACACAAAAGCAAGCACCCTAACCAATCTCCTCTGCCAGAAAACAGGCCAGGACGCTTGAGACAGAGGAGTGCAGCAGGCAAGCAAGAAGCATGCTTGGACAATGACCTTTAATATAGTAAGCCCACCAATGACCAATTTAGGATAGTACTCTATTTAAAGAAAAAAAAAATTCCATTGATTCAAAGGAGACTGTGAGGTGTCCTTCCCCCTGAACAGAACTGTTTAGGTATTTGCTAATCATTTCCCAGTGTGGCAGACAACATTGGTTGGCTGTCACATTCCAATGGTCATTTCCAGCCCCTTACTGCCTTACCCTGGTGAAGGAAATTGCAACCCACTCCAGTAATTCTTGCCTGGAGAATCCTATGGATCAAGGAGACTCAAGGGCTGCAGTCTGTGGGGTCTCAAAGAGTCGGACACAACTGAGTGACTAGGCAACTGCCTTATCCACATTTTCTGTGTTTCTCTAAAAGCTAAAGCTTGATCTCCTGGCTTGCCTTGAACTAGGGATGGCCTTGGGACAGTCCAGCTGTGGCCAGTGGGTGATAGGAAATTGTCCTTGGGGAAGGTGTTTAGGGTAGGCATAAAAATGGTCCCCAAAGTTGTTCCTGTCCTAAACACTGGGACTTGTGAAAGTTTCCTCCTCTGGCAAAAAAAAAAAAAAAAAGACTTCAGATGAGATTAAGGCAAGGATTTTGAAATGGGAAGATTATTCTGAATTATCCAGTGGGCCCTTTGCTACCGCAAAGGTCCTTACAAGTGAGACAGGGAGGCAGTAGAATCAGAGAAGGAGATGTGACAACATCAGAGACAGAGTGACGTGATGAGGGACACACCAGGCCCTGCTGGAGGGATTCACAAGTCAGGGAATGTGGGTCTCCTCTAGAAGCTGGAAGAATCCAGGAAACAGATTCTCCCCCAGAGTCTCCAGAAAAAAAGAATGCAGCCCTGCCCGGTCTTTGACCTTGGCCCACTGGGAATCCTTTTGGAATTCTGATCTCTAAACTTGTGCTGTTTTAACCATTGCTATTTTGGTGTTAAGTTTGTGGCAGTTTGTTACAGCAGCAATTTGGAACTATACAGTGTCTCTTCCCAAACAAACATGCTTCACTCTCTCCTTCCCCCTTCTTGCTGCATGGGATGTGGATACAGCTTCCGGTGGGATGGCAGCCTTCCTGTAGTCTTGCAGTAATATCCACGAGGATGAAGGACTCATGCTCGGGCCAGCACAGTCTGGGTCTCCGATGCTTCACCCTGGGCTGGCCATCCTTGAACTTCAGGTCACGTAAGACAAACAATATATGACATGTTTAAGTCACTATGGTAGGACTTTGTGTGCTGGGGCTGACTCAACCAGCTTCTGAGAGGGAATTATTAAAAATTTTTACAATATTTGCAATATTTTAAATATTGAACAAGTTTTAGGGACTTGCCTGATAGCGCAGTTGGTAAAGAATCCGTCTGCATTATGGGAGACCTGGGTTTGATCCCTGGGTTGGGAAGATCCCCTAGAGAAGGGAAAGGGTACCCACTCTAGTATTCTGGCCTGGAGAATTCCATGGACTGTATAGTCCATGGGGTCGCAAAGAGTCAGACACAGCTGAGTGACTTTCACTCACTTAAAGTTTTACTACTCTCTATGCTCCTGAGACTATATCCCTCTGTTTATCTCCCCATTCCATATTATGTACATAGTATATACTGTACTAGATACTATATACTGTACTAGATACTCCATATCAAGTTCCATCACACTGGTAGCTTAAAACCAGCCATGGTGGGTGTATTTCCACTGTGAAAAACAGCAAACACTACAAATTGGGGTTTCACTTTTCCCCAGAGTCAATTGTTAATCATTTACCGATCCGCCACTGGTTTTGCGTCTCTGCAGCCAAATACATTTCCAGTCGATGCATCTCTAAGGGTTTTTAATGCTACTTGTCCTAAAAGAAGAGCTACCACTTGTCAGCTAAATTATATTTGTAGGAAACTGGCTTCTCCTTGTTTATCTTAAATAAAGAATTAGGTACCAGGCACTGTGCTAGGCAGGCTCTTTCTCACTCTACCTTATACAATCTTTCTCGTATCCCTGAAAGGTCGATCTCATAAGCCCATTTCACACATGAGGAGACCAACGCTCAAGGGAAGAAGGGATTTGACAATGATCCTTGGCCACTGAGGGGCCAAGAGAGGATTTGAACACCCTTTCAACTGACTCAGAATCTGTGTTCATCCTTCCGCAGTACAGTGTGCTTCAAACATAGCAGAAGCTGAATAAATATTTGTTGCGTTACTGAAACAAGTGTTAATTCTTCCTTCCAGATAGCCGGGGACCCAAGATGCAGGACTCACGTACGAGGAGGCTTTCACACCATATGTGCAAAAGACATTGGCACCAGGAAACTTTTCCTGAACATCAAAGAGAGCCCTGAAACACTTATGGTTAGAAGATTGAGTTTCATGAAAGTATTAAATTTATGTTTTTTCGAACACCATCACTGGGGGAGGCACCAGTGGTTACAGCTCCCTCATCTTGAAATAGACACAGAGTAATTTCCTCCTTTGCTGGTTGTCAGCCTGGCTCCCAATCATTGCCCCCAGAGCTGGCAGAATTTCAATGACTCTAAAATTAATCTGTGGGGCAGAGAGATTGTCCCATGCCTTGAAATTCTGGGAGCTTTGCTGTGGTCTTAAAGTCAAGGCCTGGGATGGAAAGTCAGGAGGTCAGAGGTGAAATTTCAGTTCTTGGCCCAGCTGGGCGCTTTAGACAATCCTGTGGACACATGTTTCCCCTGCCCCACAATTCTTCTGAGCCAGGGTGGTTGAGTAAGTAACATAAAATAGCTAAGCACATACATGGGATTTTTAACTTAATTTTTTCAACATTTATTTCAATTCCAATGGTAGACATATGTGGACAGATAAAACAATGGGATGTGTAATGGGAAAGACATGAACAGACTGGTATGATTGCACAGAACCCAGAGTGTCTAAGTACAATGAGGTGGGGAGAGAGAGATCAGGAAAGGTTTTTTGAGATACTGATGCCTGAGGTTAGGTTTAAAGAAAAAATGGAACTAGGTAAGTGAGACATCAGCACAGCAGACTACAAGCAAGGGGAGTCATGCACCTAAAAAACAATTAAGGTGGCTAAACTACAAGCAGCTCAGTGCTCGAAAGCAAGACACAGAATGGCAGAGAAACAGCAAGAGGAGTGAGCAAGGTTGCCAAGACACACAGGATATCACACGGATATCACAGTAGAGTATCTGCAGTTTACTCCAGACACCACGAGAAGCCCTCAGAAGTTTTAACCAGGGGGTGACACCAAGGATGGAGCTGTGCTGAGAAACCAGAGGGTCAGCATAAAGATTCAGAAACATTCATCGAAAAAGACCACAGGACATAGAGATTGAGGTTAGAGTTGGTCTAGGATAACCCCTGAGTTTCTACCTAGAGCAACCAGCTGGATGATAACACCACGAACTAAACACAGGCACCAGAGCAGGTGTGGGTGAGACGGTGAGTTCAGTAAGAGTCGTGCATGTGTTACCCCAGTTGAGATGTCCAAAAGCCAATGTCTTCAAAAAACAGTGGGCTTTACTCATCTCTGAATCCAATCTAGGGCAAACCCTGGCATGCATAAAACTCTTGGAAAATTGAATGAAGCTTAGGAGAGGAGTTTAACATAGGAATAGAGGTTTGATTCCCAAGTGGTGCTAGTGATAAAGAATCCCCCTGCAAATGCAGGAGACGCAAGAGCCACAGGTTCAATCCTTGGATCTGGAAGATCCCCTGGAGAAGGAAATAGCAATCTACACCAGTTTTCTTACCTAGAAAATTCCATGGGCAGAGGAGTCTGGTAGATTGCAGTCCATTGGATCACAAAGAGTAGCACACGGCTGAGAAGGCACACACACACACCCAGAGAGGTTTGATGCGGTTAGTAACTTATTGGGAGTGGTTTAAACTGAGAAATAATGAAATTTCAGAGAATGAAAGAGTGTCTAAAGCAATAGGAGAAGGCCAAGAATGAGATCTTTAGGAGCACCAAGAAGCAAGACAGATGGAGACTGGGGGATGCAGAGAGTTTGGAGGGGGAAAAAGACAGACATCCCAGAGACCAAGGAAGTCAGGAGGACACGCAAGGTCATAAAGATACACCCTTAGAAAGGTCCGTGGGATTCACATGAGGGCCTCTGCAAGAGCAACTACCAAAGACTGAGGACAAGACAGCATAACGGGGGATGAAGAGGGTAATTAAAGGTCAATGAATCAGCCTCTAAAAAACTTCCAGAAGTTGCCCATGACCCTGGTGAAAGATAGGACAGACTACTCAAGTGTAAATGGGGCTTGAGACAAAAATCAAGTTCACTGTAGAAAAACACAAAGGTATAAATACGTCTTGCATTCCTGAGTTTGTGCAGTGAACATTACCTGCTAATTTGGGTGAGAAGGTAGTAGTTGAGTCAGCTGGCAAGTGTGGAAGGAGAAGGCAAGACAAACCTTCTGTCCCATTTCTGGTCTAATGGAGGCCCAGAGAGATGAAACAAATCATTCACAGAAAACCAGAACTCAGGTCTTCTAAGTCTCAGGTCCACACTGCCTCCTGAAAGTTTTGTTACGGTTTCACCATAAACAACAGAATAGGAAGGCCATGTTCTGGGTTAGAACTGTTGACGAAAAAGTATAGTCACAACCTGAAAGTAGAAAGTTATTTTATTTAGTGGGAATGTTTAGCCCAGGAGGCAGCATCCCAGGAGCTCTGAGAAAACTTCAAGGAGGCAGGAGGGAGAGTCAGGCTATATACAAGTTTGCAACAAAGGGAGCAGGCAGTCTGTACATCAGAGATCAGGGATCCAGTTAAGGAACTTGGCATTCTGTGTGTGGGATGATGTAAGCCTCTGGGCTCACTGAGTTCATTCCTTCATATACACCTCAGCTATCTGGGGCCAATCCTGTTTCCTTCTTCACCTTGCTTCTTGTGTTCCCCCAGCTCCTCAGCAATCCCCGTGGGGGGTGGCAGCATCCCTGGATCACAGTTTGGGGAGCCCTCATTTACATTTGGAGACCAGAAATCGCTGATGGCTGTGACATTTCTTGTTTATTTATATGGCAGGAGATATTTTCATTTCACAGACTGAACCAAAGTATTGAAGCTGAGCCATTTTCCCAACATGCAGTTGCTTGAGGGAAGAGTTATCATGGAAAAGGCAAAACCAAGTCTCCACATTTCATCTGAGTCCTTAGTTATGTCTGATGACACATAACCAGCATCTCCTAACTGGTTGGCCTGAGAGATCTCCATCTATAGAGTACCCTCATATTAGCTCTGGCTCAAGCCTCAACATGCCAGGCTGAGACAATCAGCTAATAGCTTCAGCCCTGCAGCCATTCCAAAATCTTCAACAAGGCTCATTCTTTTTTTGGTTATTATTTTTGATGATCTGAATGACCAAATATATATTTCTTTAAAAAAAATTCTATTGGAATATAGCTGATTTACAATGTTGCATTAGTTTCAGATTTAACAGAGTTCGTTTTTAAGGTGGAATAGCCTGTGAGAATCTCTGCCAATAAGCCTACCTGGAACCTTTGATCCAAGTGACATGGGGTCATTGTCTAATCTACACAATTGATTGTGTTGCTTTAAAACTCCTTTGGCTTCAGGTAACTGAAACAGACCTTGAACTAGGCAAGCATGCAAGTTTCTTTTTTTTTTTTTTAATATAAATTTATTTATTTTAATTGGAGGTTAATTACTTTACAGTATTGTATTGGTTTTGCCATACATCAACATGAATCCGCCACAGGTATACACATATTCCCCATCCTGAACCCCCCCTCCCTCCCCCTCCCTGTACCATCCCTCTGGGTCATCCCAGTACATAAGGATACTGGGTCTCACGCAAGCAGTATTTGGACTCCAGGACACACTGAAACCAGGGGTTTGAATGCTGTTAAAAATTCTGCCTCCATCTTTTATTCCTGAGCCACTGTGCCATTCCTAAATTCAGGAATCCTAAAGAAGGAACTCACTGGTCTGTCTGGGCTAGAAACTCACCCCTGAGACCAACTTGAGTCACAATAGTATCTCTGCCTCAGCTTCCATTTAAGAAGGAAGTGGAAATAGATGGGCACCAAGTATGGCTCTAGTGGTAAAGAACCCACCTGCCAATGCAGGAGACTTAAGAGACATGGGCTCAATCCGTAGATCAGGAAGATTCCCTGGGGGAAGGCTTGGCAACTAGTATTCTTGCCTGGAGAATCCCACAGACAGAGGATTCTGGTGGGCTACAATCCATGGCGTCACAATGAGGTGGACACAACTGAAGTGACTTAGCACACAAGCATGCAAGCATTAGTGTCAGTATTTACTAAGTGCAGGGCTCTACACTAGGTTCTCAGAGAGAGGAAGCAAGGTCAACTAAAAGCTGGAGAAGAACTAGATTTCTCCCTAAGGAGCCTCCCACTCTGGAAGGAAAAATGAGGTAACACAGCCTAGGCACTGCCACCACTGTTGCCTGAGAGAATGGAATTCCATCCTGCACAGGACTTGGGTTCTGAAGCTAGCAAGCCTGGCAAAAGAGGTCTATAGTCAAACACATTTGCCCGAGACCCTTGAATCACAGGGAGAAGGCAACAGCAACCCACTCCAGTGTTCTTGCCTGGAGAATCCCAGGGACAGAGAAGCCTAGTGGGCTGCCGTCTATGGGGTCGCACAGAGTCAGACACGACTGAAGCGACCGAGCAGCAGCAGCAGCAGCAGCTTGAATCACACCCAACACAGTAAGATGCACGTGGCACGGGGGATAAGCAAACACTGACTTAGACAACTCTGATCCATATCGCCTACTTCTCACTCCAGGGTACGTGCTCACTGTGCAGACGGGCAGGCAAAACCACCCACATTGTAGATAACCATCTTCCTTCTTCACCGGCTCTTTTACCAAGTTTGTGGCGTTATATCTAAGGAGGTTAAGCGCCCATAGGATGTGATTCAGCAGCTTACTGGAGCCACACGGCATCAAGCTGAGAACCAGGAGCCAAGCCCAGTGTCCTCTGAGTATTCAGCCCACAATCACATCCTTACACCAGGAAGACTCCTAGAATTACTCCATCCCCCATTCTCTGAGCCTTTAAAAAATGGAGGTCTGCACCTTCTCCTTGGAGATCCTTTGTCCCCAGTGGAAAAGCACAGAGCTCTGCCCAGTGGGTCCCTGTGTGTAGGATTGGGTTGGGGTCGGCTCGGCTGGGTCAAGCTGAACTGGGAGGTCATCTGGACAAGCACAGGGGGACACTGATCCCAGGGCTGCTGGTGGGAAGCCATTCATTTTCCCAGCTGTATATGCTCTAACGGGCTTATCAAGTAGACGTTTACAAATGGGGAGACTTGCTGTTTCTAACAGATTAACCATAATATATTGATTCAATGACCTGACAACCCATTTCCATGAACTGCCAGTTTACACTTGACTCTTTTGCTGGCCGGTAGGCAGATAAAGAGGCCACCAGGTTGACAGGGAGGAGGCTGGACAGGCCCAGAGCGGATTCCATTAAGTAGTTAGGCCCGGGCTCTGCAGCCTCTGATATGCCTCAAATCCAGCCAGAACTCACACCTCACTCTTTCCTACATGGTCTCCGAAACCTTCCACCCAACCCTGCCTAGGGCACCGTTCTGACCCACTCTGTGCCAAGCCTCTGATCCAAACAAGACAGAGGAACATTGCTCTTGTTGCTTTGGTCAAGTATTCAGGTCACAACCACGGTGGACAGGGCAAAAGGGCCCCGGGGTGGAGCCAATTATATTTTCTGGTCTAGAAAAGGAAAATCTGACCTCCGGGGACATTAACCAGCATGTGCTGAGCCCTCATCTGTTTCAGCAGTTCTCACTTCCTGGCCATCAGTAACCTCAAAACTTCTCCAAGAGGATGGTAGTATTCTCTTCATTGTTTGGGTAAAAAAACTGAGACTCAGAGAGATGAAGTTAATCAAACTGATGCAATCTGCAAGTGGTAGAACTGGAGTTCTCAGGTCTGTCAGATTGTAGTGTATTTTTTTCATAATACCATGTGGCTTCATCCAGATATTCTGCCCGGGCCTGTGTTGGCAGATGCATTTGGACATCGACCACAGTCCCGTTTCTAGAACTTCTGTTGGCTCATATGTCCTATGGCCATGTGCTTCACTGAAGACCAGGATGCTCTGTCCCACAGGGAGAGACCTGGAGAGTCTAAGCCAATGATTCTCAACCCTAGGTGCTTATCAGAGCTCTTTGGAATGCACACACACACACACAAGTGTGTATGCACAACAGGGCCCCAGCTGAGCTCAGTTAAATCAGTCTCCAAGTACAGAACCTGGACATTTGTTTATCTTGATATTTTAAAGGCTCCCCAATTGATGATACCACCCTTATGGCAGAAAGTGAAGAGGAACTAAAAAGCCTCTTGATGAAAGTGAAAGTGGAGAGTGAAAAAGTTGGCTTAAAGCTCAACATTCAGAAAATGAAGATCATGGCATCTGGTCCCATCACTTAATGGGAAATAGATGGGGAATCAGTGGAAACAGTGTCAGATTTTATTTTTTGGGGCTCCAAAATCACTGAAGGTGGTGATTGCAGCCATGAAATTAAAAGACGCTTACTCCTTGGAAGAAAAGTTATGACCAACCTAGATAGCATATTGAAAAGCAGAGACATTACTTTGCCAACAAAGGTCCGTCTAGTCCAGGCTATGGTTTTTCCAGTGGTCATGTATGGATGTGAGAGTTGGACTGTGAAGAAGGCTGAGCCCAAAGAATTGATGCTTTTGAACTGTGGTGTTGGAGAAGACTCTTGAGAGTCCCTTGGACTGCAAGGAGATCCAACCAGTCCATTCTGAAGATCAGCCCTGGGTGTTCTTTGGAGGGAATGATGCTGAAGCTGAAACTCCAGTACTTTGGCCACCTCATGCGAAGAGTTGACTCATTGGAAAAGACTCTGATGCTGGGAGGGATTGGGGGGCAGGAGGAGAGGGGACGACAGAGGATGAGATGGCTGGATGGCATCACCTACTCAATGGACATGAGTTTGGGTAAACTCCAGCAGTTGGTGATGGACAGGGAGGCCTGGCATGCTGCGATTCATGGGATTGCAAAGAGTTGGACATGACTGAGCGACTGAACTGAACTGAACTGAATTCAATCTCAGCCAGAGTTGAGAATCACTGGCCTGAACTATGCCCCTTAGCACTGGTCTGGGATGAGTGTCTGGTAATAACTCTAACCAACAAAGGTGGTGAGAAATATTCTGGAAGGCTGGGCTTTGAGAAAACTTTTCTTCTTTATTTAAAAGGGGCATGAGGATGGAATGGTTCCCCTTTGCTCTTTCTGACCTTTGGATTTAATGCTGTAAAAATGTGATGCCTGGTGTTATTGCAGCCATCTTGTGACCATAAGGGAGCCAGCCTAACAGACAATAGGCTGAGAATGGCTAAGAAGAATGGGAAGACTTCGAGAACTTGGTGGCATCTTTCAGCAACTTCACCTCAGAATCACCTCACCCTGAGAATTCTTGTTGTGAGAGGTGACCACTATTCTTAATTTTTAAGACACTTTAAGTTGTACATTCCGTTGCATGTGTGTATGAGTGCTAAGTCGCTTCAGTTGTGTCCAACTCTGTGCAAACCTATGGACTGCAACCCGCCAAAGCTCCTCTGTCCATGAGATTCTCCAGGCAAGAATAATGGAGTGGGTTGACATGCCCTTCTCCAGGGGATCTTCCAGACCCAGGGATGCAACCTGTGTCTCTTATGTCTACCTGCATTGGCAGGAGGGTTCTTTACCACTCGTGCCACCTGGGAAGCCAGGATATTCTGTTGCTTGCAGCCAAAAGGATCTCAACAGATAAGACCCACTAATGAGCTTCACTTGCCTACTGCCTGACCTATTTCTAACAGGGGCAGAAGTACATCAGCAGCTGGGGTCCATCAAACAATAAGGCCTAAACTCAGTCTTGCTGCCCAAAGGACTAATAACTGGAGTGAGTGCTGGGCGTGTCATTAAACAGTTAGTTAGCAAGAGAGCCATTCCAGTAATAACCATGACATTTATTACGCACTTACTTCATGCCAGGAACTGTGCAAAGTGCTGTAAGTATGTCATCTCATTCCATCCTTAAAATTACCCAGCGAGATAAGTTTTGTTATCTGTGTTTTACACATTAAGAGGCAGAGACCCAGAGAAGCTGAGGAATTTGACCAAGTTTGCATAGCCAGAGAGTGGCAGAGACAGGCTGCTAACCCCAATCTGTCAGGCTCTCAAGGTTTCCCTCCGTTCCGGGAGACCATGTTGTTTCATTTCCCTGTGACTTATGATGTTCTGTGTGCTCACACATTCACTGAAGTGCTTAACGATGCGAATAAAAGGCATTCATCATTGTAATCCCTAATGGAGATAACAGAAATATTAGCAAAGGCTGAAGTGAAAACAGTTCAAGTGAGGCCTAATTTTTTACAAGGCCAAGGAATAATTTACTTTATCACGGCAAAGAATTTTATTTGACAAATGCACACTTTATCATCTCTGGTCTGCTGAAAATGTAAGTTTACATTTTTCCTAGCCATAAAATTAAAATAATTTTGGCTCCAAAAACTTAAGACGAAATCCCATTCTAGGTTCAAGCATTTCCCTGGAAATTTAAACGCTAAACATGGAGCATGAATAAGCACCCAATCCCGTCAGGCAGGGCAGACCCTGGAGTCAGTCCCCTGCACAAGGTTCAAACCCCGGTTCTGCCTCCTGCTGATGGGTGAGGTTGGACTAGACTTGTCACTTTTCCAACTCAGCTTTCTCACCAGGAAGGTGAAGATCACAAATCCCACTGCAGGCATGAGACGAGGGCTAAATTAGACACCCTAAAGCCCCTGATGCTGGAAAAGATTGAAGGCAGGAGAAGGGGACGACAGAGGATGAGATGGTTGGATGGCATCACCAACTCAATGGACCTGAGTTTGAGTTAAATCCAGGAGTTGGTGATGGACAGGGAGACCTGGCGTGCCGCGGTCCATGGGGTCGCAAAGAGTCAGACTCGACTGAGCGACTGTGCTGAGCTGAAGGAGACTGCATAAAGGAGATGAGCTGTAAAGCTCGGCTGTCATGAAAACCATGCACAGAGTGGCCGAGGATGGGACCCGGGACAGAGTAGCTCCTGAGTGAATCTTTGATGCCTTCGCTCTATCTTCCTTCTCTCGCTTCTCATCAACAACAGTCTTCAAGG
Source organism: Bos javanicus (assembly GCF_032452875.1). Classification (NCBI taxonomy): domain Eukaryota; kingdom Metazoa; phylum Chordata; class Mammalia; order Artiodactyla; family Bovidae; genus Bos; species Bos javanicus. The sequence continues at coordinate 108,915,995 of NC_083873.1, forward strand.
GGCAGGCCTTCAGAGAGAGCATGAGAAAAACTATACCGGGTCCCCTCCGTGCCTGGTCATGGGAGAGGTAATGAGATGGTACCCACGTCTTGGTTTACTCAGCTTCTTGTCTGCATTTACAGCATCATCCCTATACCCTGACCCCAACCCAGGGCAGCCAGCCAATTTGGGAGTGGGCCACCTGCCAACTTGGAAGACAAATCTGAGAAAGTGTCAGAGGATTGGGATAAGGGACAGAACAGGGGATAGAGGCGGGATGAGAGGGAATGGGTTAGTTAGCTCAGAGCCAAGGCTTTGGGGGAAGCTGGAAACAGACTATCCCCTGCTCTAAAGTGAGAAACAAATGGAGTAGGGGGGAGGAGATTTCAAGAGAATCTGGACTCCCAGTGGGACAAGCAACACAGGGGCCTCAGCAAGGCATTACCTAACATGGGGGTTTTTATTGTTGTTTAGTTGGTAAGTCGTGTCCAACTCTTTGCAACCTCATGGACTGTAGCCCAGCAGGCTTCTCTGTCCATGGGATTTCCCAGGCAAGAATACTGGAATGGGTTTCCATTTCCTTCTCCAGGGCATCTTCCCAACCCAGGGATCAAACCTGGGTCTCCTGCGTAGCACGCAAATTCTTTTACCATCTGAGCCACTACAGAAGCCCCAGGTTTGGCTATCCAAAATCGGACCCCAAGTCACACTGAGAAAAACAGACAGAAGAGGCCAATAGTTCATGCACATGTTTGGCATTCTTATAAGTTTCTGAGGTCCGTCCCCCTCCTCCATAATTAGAGTCTCTTTTCAGCCCCATGGAGTTAGTTGTCAGGGCACTTTCCATGGTTATCATCCCCACTTTACAGATCTGTAAACAGAAGCCTCAAAGCTGGCAACATGTTCTTGGTCACATAAGGGAGAAGCAGATACACAGAGAGAAGTGTGTGTCCATGCTCAGTTGCTTGTTGCGACCCCATGGACTGTAGCCCACCAGGCTCCTCTGTCCATGGGATTTTCCAAGCAAGATTACTGGAATGGGTTGCCATTTTCTCTTCCAGGACTCTGCATTGGGGGGGGGGGTGGAGCCCCCAAATCAGTATTTTTTTTTTAAAAGCTTTCCAGGTGACTCTGATGACAACAGGTTTGGAAACCACTGATTGCATCTAACAAATTAACTTCAGATAAAGAAATGGAGCCTGACAGAGGAGAGGAATTAGCCCATGGTCACACAGCCGGTCGGTTGCAGAGACAAAGTCAGTCTCTGGGCCGGCAGTCTCCAGGACAGAGCTCCTCCCAGCTCATCCCCTGGCTTGTTTCGTTGCTCATGACAACCTACAACACAGAGAGGTTTCATTCATTCAATAAACCTTTATTGAGTGCTTCTTCAGCGCCAGGCGCCAGGGAGATACAAACAACAGGGATCTTGGCCTTAGAATCCTGGGTGGCCTGGGGGTGCCATGAGCTCAGAGCTGGTGCTTCTATCTCAGGGCCTCCGGTGTCGCTGCGGTCAGACAGAGAGCTGGAGGGTTCATGTCCACGTCTGAGCAAAAGGCACAAGACGGCTTGGTAACTGCTGCTTGGCTGGGGGCTAGGAGGGCGGAGGGAGTTGCATGGGGAAGGCATGAGGCTTCAGACAGAGGAAGGGAGAGAAAAATAAGGAAAACAAAGGCTCCTTTTATGGAAGGTGGGTTACTTTTGTTTTAATAAGCTACTTGTGTGCTGTGACTTTATTCAAGTTAGAATAAACGATGGTGAACTCAAGATTTCTAAGGCTATTTACTGGGCTTATAAGAAACCATGTGACGTGACTGAAATATGTTAAGACCAAAATAGAGGCACCAGGAAAACAGCCCTGTAGGACAAGTCTTCACGACCACAGAGAGACCACATCTGCCTTGGCTCACGGTTGTTGGTGAAAATCGGTCCACACCAGGGCCAGGCAGAGGGCTGAACAGATCAGCGAGGTCCCTACATCTGCATGAGGGTCATGAGGGTCATCGCCAAGGTCATAGGGAAGTGAACACTTTCAGTCGCCATCAGCAGGATAAGTTGTACAATATTTCTGAAGTGCGGCTTGGCAAATTTTTAAAAAATATACATAAAATACTTTCAAACTACCCTTTGAACCAGCTATTCTACTTCTAGGAATTTATCTCAAGGATAAATGTATAAAGGAAAACATAGAAAAGGATGTTCAACAAAGCATACATTATAAAAATAGTGAAAATTTTTGGGGAAAATGCCCATAGATTGCAGAAGGACTAGATAATTTAGTCTAATATCCACAATCTATGGCTATTTCCCCTACCCCATGTTTTCACTATTATTAAGGCTTCCCTGGTGGCTCAGATGGTTAAGAATCTGCCTGCAACGTGAGAGACCCGGGTTTAAGGCTCAAATGGTAAAGAATCTGCCTGCAACGTGGGAGACCTGGGTTTAACCCCTAGGTTGGGAAGATCCCCTGGAGAAGAGAATGGCTACCCACTTCAGTATTCTTGCCTGGGAAATCCCATGGACAGAGAAGCCTGGTGGGCTACAGTACATAGGGTTGCAAAGAATCAGACACGACTGAACAAGTTCCATTTTCTTCTTTTCTACACTTGAAAACTCTGAAGCCATTAAAAATGACGATGTGCATTTGTTTATGAATTTGGAAAATGTCTGTTATCACTTTCATTGAGAAAAGCAAATTTCAAAGTGAGTTATTTAATATAATGCATTTTAAATATAGCTCCTGGACATGTGTATTCACGCATATTTGGAAGACTATTTTTCATCAAAATGTCAACAATAATGAGCAGGGTGGGGGTGATTTTAGTTTATTTATTTTTCCCTACAGTAAGTATTTTATAGTGCTTCTACAGTAAGAACAACCGATAGAGCTATTTTCATTTGGAGATTAAAACGTTTGAAGAAACGAGGCTAATTCCAACTTGATTTAATAGAGATTGCAAATATTCATTCATTCTTTATTTTTACAGGCTCCTCTCCGTTAATATACATTCATGTAATTCATTTATATATTCAGTCATGAAAACAGTTTGTTCATTCACTTGAAACTGTTTAATAAGCACTACTATGAATGGGGGCACAGGGATGGTGTAATACTAAGTGAGGGGGACAACATGATGGCTAAGAAGTCAGGCTGCTGAGCCAGGCAGACCTGGGTTTGCAACGCTGTTCCATAACTCCCCAGGTACACCACCTTAGGATATTAAACTGCCCTGAGTCTCAGTTTCCCTATCAAAGGTAACACCAGTACCCATGGTATTAGTCACCTATTACTATAAAGCAAACTACTCCAAGACTTAATGGCTTAAAACAACAATAATGATTTATTATCTCACAGTTTCTGCAGACCAGGAATTTGGGGGGACCTCGGCTGGGTGCTTCTAGCTGGAGGTATCTGCCAAAGTTGCAGTCAGATAAAGCCAGAGGGTTCGACTGCATCCAAGGGCTGGCAAATTGATGGCAAAGATCATGGGGGCCGTCTTGAAGGCTGAGTAACCCATTCATCAAAGGAGGAGATGTTTATAAAGGGCTCGGTGTATCTGCACTGCATTCTTTATAAGCCAGAGCGACGATAACACAGACATATAACTACTCACAAAGGAGCCCCATGAACCAGCTCAGAGATGTTAAGCGGTTTGACCAGTCATACAGCCAGTGGGTTTCTGAGCCGAGAGAAGCAGCACGTTTTCTAACTTGTCTCTGCTAGGGTTTATAACTCTTTCCCTACAGGAAATCCCAGTGGAGCCACAGCAGTGAGCAACCACTTGCTATAACAGAACAAAGTCGGTTACCAGGGTTGAAGATGAACAGACGTCTCAGAAGGAAGGATAGGGAAGCTGTGAGAGGATTCTGAGTATCTAGCTGAGGAAGTCATTTTCCTTTGATGGAAAAGGTCATGAGGAGCCATGGGGAGTTTGGAACAAGAGTGACTTGATTCAAACCCATGAGTCAAAGTTCAGCAGGCTTTTGGAACATTCCCGGATCGGGGAATGAAGGCAGTGGTGGAAAAGGATGCCCACGAGACACCGTGTCCAAGTGTCCTATCCACATGCCACCTGTGGATGCAGGTTAAGGAAGGATGAAGGAGGCCGGCTGGCAAGGCTGAGGTGAGAGTGGCTTGCCAAGCCAGTGCGTGCACAGCGGCAACAATAAACGCCTCTCTCCCTCATCACCAGCCCTGTGTCTGCTTCAATCTACAGTGTCAGAGGCCTAAAAACATTCAGTGCTTCCAACCCACTTGGAAGCAGGGTTTTAAAGCAGAGTTTTTCCTCTCATTTCCGGCTCTCCAATGTGGCAAACTGATGAAATGAAGGGTCAGGCAGGATGGGATGAATGTGGTTCCGAGTTCAGCCCCAAGGCCCTGCTCCACTGAAAGGCTGGCTTCCCAGGGATGGAGGTGCTGATAGAGTTGTCTCCCTCAAGGCCATGAGGCTGAGCATCACCTCCCTGTGCAATCTGTCTGACCACCCCATCACCCCAGCCTGCCTGGAGGAATGGAGCTGCTCTCAGCACCCTGTCCACCATTTACCACGATGGACCCTCTCCTGAGACCAGGGAGGGTGCCCTGCTAAGCTGAGGGCAGAGACCATGTCCCTAGGCATCTCAGTCCCTAGGGCCTGAACACCGCTTCTGCTCTCTGAAAGACCTTAACAAGTAATTTTCTCTCCCAGTTTCATCGGCTTCACATCCAGACACTGAGGGTGTGATCCCAAGGGCAGAATCCCCGCATCAATAGGGCTGCCATTCACATCACAGGTCTTGTAGATTCAATCACCCATTTTCCAGGATAATAAAGTGATCTGTTCTAACAAAACAGTGTGGCAGTCTTCTAAAAGAGGGAAATAAAGTGGTGTGAGAAAGGAAGATTTTTTTCTAGTTGATCCAATGATTCTATACCCACTGGCAGTGGCCTTATCCATACAGAGGTTTCATTTCGCCAGTGGAACTTTAAAAATGGGATTGGGGTGGTTGAACTCCAGGAGTTGGTGACGGACAGGGAGGCCTGGCATGATGCAATTCATGGGGTCACAAAGAGTTGAACATGACTGAGCAACTGAACTGAATTGAACTGAGACGGGCACATGCTCTCCAAATTGCAGCCCACTCCCTGCTGTCTTCTATTCTTACCTGCTTTGTATTACTTACCTCCTAGCCCCTGATGCCATATGCGTTTGCAGCCCTGCAATATGACACAACATTTCATAACGCGTAAAATGGATGTTTGCAAGGTTCTTTCTTGGGCTGGATCAAAATCCTTTCTATAGCTTCTATCTATCTATCCTATATCTAGAGTTCTATAGGTTCCATATTGGAAGTTGAACCTTTTTCTAAAGCAGTTCTTTCATCAATTTGGAAACCATCATCAGAGTCTGAGGCCTTCTCTTTTCCATGTTAAGCTCACTGTCTGTCTTCATCTGTTTCTTAGGACACTGTTTCTTAGGACACCATAATCAGAAAGCACCTTCTTAAAAAGGGGCTTCCCAGTGGCACAGTGGTAAAGAATCCACCTGCCAATCAATGCAAGATGATGCAGGAGACATGGGTTCTATCCCTGGGTTGGAGAGAGCCCCTGGAGAAGGAAATGGCAACCCACTCTAGTATTCTTGCCTGGAAAATTCTGTGGACAGAGGAGCCTGGTGGGCTACAGTCCATGGGGTTGCAAAGTCAGACACAACTGAGCATGCACGCATCTGAAAAGAGGAGCACTCATAAGAGGAAAACAAATAATGCAGGCAGGCTCTAATCTCTTGCAATTCAAAGTGCAATCCAAAAGCCAGCATCAGCACTAGGATCACTTGGCAGCTTGTTACAGATGCAGAGCCTCAAATTCCACCCTAGACTTACTGAATCAATATTCTTCAGCTGATTCGCACAAACCAACTCAGAGAACAGAGCCTCTTTCTGTATTGACATAGCCTAAGATTACATGAGTCAACGTATGGACACCAAGAGGGGAAGGAAGGGTGGGATGAAGTTGGAGATTGGGACTGACATATACTCACTGCTGTGTATAAAACAGGAAACTAATGAGAACCTACTGTACAGCACAAGGAACTCTATCTGCTCAATGCTCTGTGGAGGCCTGAATGGGAACGAAATCCAAAAACAAGGGGATATATGTATACAGACAGCTGATTCACTTTGCTGTACAGAGGAGAGCAACACAACATCGTAAAGCAACTCTACTGCAATAAAAATTAGTAAAAAGATCAGTCCTGAGTGTTCATTGGAAGGACTGATGTTGAAGCTGAAACTCCAATACTTTGGCCACTTGATGTGAAGAGCTAACTCATTTGAAAAGGCTACCTGATGCTGGGAATGATTGAGGAGAAGGGGACAACAGAGGATGAGATGATTGGATGGCATCACTGACTCAATAGATATGAGTTTGGGTAGGCTCCGGGAGTTGGTGATGGACAGGGAGGCCTGGCATGCTGCGGTTTATGGGGTCGCAAAGAGTCGGACACGACTGAGCAACTGAACTGAACTGAAAAAGATTACATGATTCAATCTTTTAAGAGGCAGTTATATTGTTGACCCTGAGTCCTATTATCTGAAATCCATTTTTTCACTCACTAAACCATGCCTTGGAGAAGGCAATGGCAACCCACTCCAGTACTCTTGCCTGGAAAATCCCATGGATGGAGAAGCCTGGTAGGCTGCAGTCCCTGGGGTTGCTAAGAGTCAGATACGACTGAGAGTCTTCACTTTCACTTTTCACTTTCATTCATTGGAGAAGGAAATGGCAACCCACTCCAGTGTTCTTGCCTGGAGAATCCCAGGGACGGGGGAGCGAGGTGGGCTGCCGTCTGTGGGGTCGCACAGAGTCAGACACGACTGAAGCAACTTAGCAGCAGCAGCAGCAAGCCATACCTTCCTATGTATTGAGTTTTATGGAAGCATTTAACAGTCCAATTACATTTTGATGAGTTATACATGTGCCTAGAGGAGGATCTTAAGGACCAAACACAGATCATGTTCATCTTTGTTGTTTTTGTCAGGAAAGTGTATTCTCCTCGGTTGTGTCTCATCTCAACAAAAATTTGAAGCGACAGATAATAAAGCTCTCGGCGCATCAAAGCTCTGGGACAGTGTTATAGCTCCCTCAGTTTTATTTAGAAAATAAAGGAAAATACATCCTTGAGGCATGAGGGCATGCCAACCCAAAAGATGCAAAGAGGAGAGAGAGAGCACGCACGCGGGGGAGAGAGAGACCCCTGGCCCTTTGCCTCTTCTATGTTTTTTCCTCCCCCTGGGCCTGCCCTGTGTAAATCGGGCTAGCCAGGAGTGCTGTTTGTTCTACCTGAGGTCCTCACTCCGGTCCTCGGACCTTCCTTTGACCTTCCTTTGTTCTATTTTCACGGACTTTTCCCTTCCTTGTCTTTTAGCCACCGCCATTTTGGACTCCAGTTTCCTATTCTAACCACCTAACACTTTTATGTAAGAAGTAACAGAAAAAATGAACTAACATTGCCCCAGGAAGGATAAAGGAAACGATTCGTGGCATGCATGACCTGGAGCCGTGTCGGGGACAGGGGCTCTCCCCACTTCTCACCTCGCTCCCTCAGCGTCAACCCTGTACTTGGGCAGGGTTACCCTCAGGGGCTACAGCTTTCTCACTCAAGCCCAGCGGGCAGAGCGTCATCTGCAAACTTCAGGCAATGAGAGCCTTCTTGTTTCTCTTTTTCAGAAACTTCAGCAAAGTCCTCTCCAGTTTCATTAGCTCTGATGGAATTAACCACTCACTTCTTAGCCAATCCCTGAGGCCAAGAGAAATGAATATCCTAATAGGGTTTTAAGCCAATGAGAATGCACTCCCGAGAGCCCTCGGAGCTGAAAATGGAGGAGGGCTCCACCAGGGAGACGACTGTTGCTGGAAGAAGTGGCGACGCGACGCTGGGGAGGAGGCCAACAGATGTCGGCCTCGATGCTCCGTGGGTCTGCATTTCCATTTCCTCTGAATCCTGCGAGCGTTTTCTCAGGATGTCCAGCACTGCGGCAATCACCAGCATGGGCTATGGCCAGAAAACTTCTCTATTTTTAAACGACACACACACATTATTATGCCCCATCACATTGTTTCAGTGATCAACTTTAAAGGGCCCTGGCTTACCTCCTCCTGGAATAATAAAGCAGTCACAGGAGGGGTTCTCTGGGCCACTCCAAAAACCACTCCAGAGTGGTTTGCCACACATAATAGAGGGTGCACTTGAAAGGCAGCACCCAATGACCGGTTCTGGCTGAAAACTTGTGTTCTCAGAAAGTTCAATAAGCACCACAAGTGGCCACAATGTGTTTGAAACTTTATAGCATGCGTCTTCAGGAGACAAAGTCCTAAAACCAGATGCAAAGACTTGGAATTTTTTAAATTAAAAAGTGTGGACAGGAGAGGTAACAGTCAAAGTAAAATAAGCATCAATCAAATGTTTCTGTTTCAAAAATAACACCCGAGGTATGGGGAAAATTGTAATATGGAATTCAGAAATCTGCTTTGGCCCTGTCCGCTATGGCATGTTCACTGTGCCTGCTCTCCTTGAGCCAAACGGCTCTCACTGACTGGTCAGGCTTAGAGGGGAGAGACAGAAGACCAAGGAGATCAAATGCAGGGAAGGCATTTTTCCATCCTCACCTCAGTGATCAGAGGGCAAATATACCCATTAGCCTCAAACCAGTCAATCCTAAAGGAAATCAACCTTGACTATTCATTGGAAGGGTTGATGCTAAAGCTGAAGTGCCAATACTCTGGCCACGGATACAAAGAGCCAACTCATTGGAAAAGACCGTGATGCTGGGAAAGATTGAAGGCAAAAGAAGAGGGAGGCAGAGGATAATACGGTTAGATGACATCACCGACTCGATGGACGTGAACTTGAGAGCAAACTTCAGGAGCTGGTGGAGTACGAGGAAGCCTGGCATGCTGCTGTCCATGGGGTGGCAGAGTTGGACACGACTCAGCAACTGATTATCAGCCTCTCTCGACACACACTGCTTGCAGGTCTAGATGGTCAGTGTGAGAAAGTGGGTGGACCCGCGTTAGCCATCACCACTTTTCAAACGAGCAACGTAACACCCAGGCCTAGTCAAGCCCCAGGAAGGCCAGCTGAGTGATCTTTTCTAATGGAAGGTAACCTAGTTCGGTACTCGGCCTGGTCCAACCTACCTCAGAAATGGTTTATGTGGGTCCTGACCCTACCACTTACTGGAGGAGGGGCTTGGTATAATCACTTACTCCCTGCTTCCACATCCCCACGTGCATGAAAGGAACTGTGATATGCCTTCTCGTGACTGGTGTGCACATAAAATAGCTCCTGTGACAAGTTCCTGGATGTGTACCAGACAGAGCAAGCCCATGAAGGCCATTCAGTCCCATTCAGTGCTCTGACTTTAAAACACACAACTCAAGTATTTTGGTCTGATCACAGATCTTTTTGTCTTTTCTGTTTCCTCCAGATGCCTGTACCATCACATATGAGTGGTAAGTCATACATTTTAGTACTACAATAATGAGACTGAAAAAACAAAAACTCACTTTTGTAAATCCTCAAAATTTTCACATAGGTATATAAATAACATGAAATGATCAAAAGGGTATGTCCTAACCCCTTATTGAATGTAAAGCCTTGGGCAAGTTTAGTTCAATAGTAGACTTCAATCAGTCGTAGCTTTAAAATAGTAGTAACGACAACAAACATCTCTCGTACTAGATTGTAAGGTCCCTGAGGGTTGAAATCTTTTATCCCACTTTATATTCTCCTAAAGGTCCTAGCAGACTGACTGGGATATATTAGATGTTGAAAGGAAGGATAAATTGAACTATCTTGAAGGGCATGCCACCTTGGAAAAGAGCTTAAAAGATTGCTTAGTTGCTATAAAATGAATACAGAAATTAGGGAAAAAGTGAACTCACTGCCTAATAAATACAGCAGTCACAATTTTTACATTTCATAAATTTCCAACCACTCTTGAAAAAGTGTCTCCCCAGCTGAGAGACAGAAGATCTCCTATGGGATCTACCTCTGTGATTCCATGACTTCTGGCAAATTCCTTTTCTTCTTCTTAAATATGATTATACTGGAGCAGCCCCTACACAGAGGGCTGGGACGGCAAGAAGAATCAGAAGCAGTCCTGCTCGCCCAGAGCCAGAACCCCTAGGGGCTTCCCCATCTCTGTCAAGTGCCTTTTTCTTTTCAGACTTCAGTTTCTTTAGCCACACAAGATTGAAGTAACAAGCTTTCTAAAATCTTTTAGTTGTAAAATCAGATGCCAAAATTTCTCCACACACCTCTGGCAGGTCTCCTATGAGTAAGGTGCCCTGACAGGCACTCCTGAAGGATGTGAGACCAAAAGAGAGATATGTTCTCCAATAAACTTATGGTCTATGAACAATAAAACAAAGGACACAAATAACCGTGATCCCAGGCAGGAAGGGGGTAATGGCCAGCCAGGAGGTGCTCATGTGGAATCCGCAGCTGTGGGCACAGCAGAGGTTTTGCAGAGGGGCAGCATTCATCCTGTTTCGATGTGGCCAACACAGAGCACCCACATGCCAGGCACTGTGCCCGAGCACAAAAAAACAAAACTGTTACCAAGCCACCTGCCTTCACAGTGCCTGAAGGCTGATGGCAGGAGGGAGACAGAGAGGGGGCAGGAATTCCAGGCAGAGGGACTTGTGCAGCGCAGACAGGAAGGCAGCGTGTCACAAAGCACCCAGGCACGGCCGTGACTCCGCCAGCACAGCGGGAGGCTGTGTCCAGAAGAGCAGCCTGAGGAAAGGCAGGGGGCAGGATGCGACTGACATGGAGCCCCTGAATGTCAGGCTTTGGGGTCTGGATTTTCATCACTTCAACTAAGCTCCCTAACAGCTCTACCTACCTACCAACTGAACGTGGGTCGTATGCTCAGTCATATCCGACGCTCTGCGACTCGTCTGTCCGTGGGACTCTCCAGGCAAGAGCACTGGAGCGGGTTGCCATGGGGATCCTCCCTGGCCCAGAGACTGAACCCCTGTCTCCTGTGTCTCCTGTGTTGCAGCCAGATTCTTTACCCGCTGAGCCACTGGGAAGTCCTAACAACTCTAAGTGACTGAATGTTTATTAAACTTCACACAACCATTGATTTGTATCCAAATATACCTTTTCTGTAATGAAAAGGGATGTGGCTGAAAGAAAATTCTCCCCCAAAGGTAATTTAAATAAATTTATTTGCAGGAGAAAAATATCTGCCTGTCAGGTACAGTCTGATCCACAATGATCCAATAACAGTCACAGCTCATTCTGGGAGGACTCTCACACAGGCTGTAGGAGCAAGTCCGCACGGAGCATCAGAATCACAAAACCATCTAACCAGAGTATTACACAAGACATAATGACCATGATACAATAATAAAAATACACTATCAAATACTCACTACTTTGTGAGCTACAGCTAAAATATAAACAAGTTAGGCTCTTTCTTAAAAAAAATGAAGAAAATATTTCTATTACAGCTTTATTTCAAGCATTTTCAGTTAGATACCACTTTATATATTTTTACTCACAAGAGATAGCAAAAGAATCCTTTCTTAAGTATCAGTAGATAAAATATATTACTCGTTCGGATGTTTGCACTCTGAAGCGTACTTTGCCAGGTATGAGTTCAGATAAGAGAATGAAACTGTGCTGCAGCAAAATCCTGGCTGATAATCAAGACCTGGATAGTTTTCATATTTGTTTAAACAAAAATTTACATCACGGAAAAAAGAAGTGAGGCCTTAAGAGAGGCAACATTATTCTTTCTCAATGGAGCAGTCTGATTCCAGAGAATGGGCTTTCCAAGCCGAATTCAAAGTGTGTGGTCCCGAAGTTGAATTCTTTCCAGTCGGAGGAGCTGCCTGCGGCTGAGGCAACGGGCAATGATGAAGCGAGTTGAGCGGAAAGTGTTAACTGAACTACAGAGATGGTCACTGATAAAACAAGTTCCTAGAGGTCCTCGGGGCCCACACAGAGGCGAAGGGCAGTCAGAACTATCAGTACAAAAGAAAAATGTGCTCACTGAACTGCACACATAGAGCTTCTAGGAGGGTTAACAGTTCTTGACATGGGTTCCTGGTTGTAGTTTACAATATCTGCCTTCACCACTCTCTGTCATAAAAGAAAACAGAGTTATTATCAGGACATCAGAACATTTAGAAAGAGCTCCTTAAAGTATATTTTTATTTTCTGAACTTCGTGAACTCCTGATGACAGACATCATAAATGAAGCAGAAGCTGATATTAAAAGAATCAGCCAGAACCAACTCATGTCAAGCTGGGATTTTCTTTTTTTGGGGGGGTGGGGGGCTAAGGGGGGGGTGGGGAAGGGGTTGGTTTTGTTAAGGATGTAATAGCAATTTTTTAATTCAGTCGTCTCTGGTTTTATGACATCTATGAGGTTATCACAAGTCTAATAAAAAACTGGCAAATCAATATGAAAAACTAAACCCCGGTTATAATTTAAAGCAAAGGATTTAAAATTAATCATTATAAGTTTTGATTCATAGATAAGGCCTCATCATTTCAAAGTAAAAAATATTATTTATTAATATTTCCATATACTATTATACTCAGGCATAACTCTCTTAAAAATGTTTATCAATTTGTGAGTTAGTGAGAGGAAATAAAAATGTTAAAGAGAAGTCACATATAAAGAAGAAATGTTTTGAGCAGAACTTTTCCAATTTTTAAAACTTTTCTCCTAAATCCCTGACTTACTTCCAAATGGCTCCACTACTGGGTCATGAATAATGACTCTAACAAAATATAGAATAATGAGAAATTTATATTACCTCACATTCATGTGTTTAAAACAATTTAAATCAAAAGACACTTTTAACTCTTCCTTCTTTTCCTCTAACACAACTTCAAGGAATATTTTAAACAATGAATTTAGCGACATGCCCTAACATTCTTCTTTAAGTAATAATTTAAGGAAAAACAAATCCTGAACTGTTTTCAACTCCTACTAAGTCTGCACACATAAGCAGACAAAGAAGGGTAATTCAAGGCAAACTTTAAAAATACTCTTTCAATTCCTACGCTATTTCAGGAAAAACAGTAAGGAGAGAATAATGAAATAACTGCTTCAATTCTCCATTTCACTGCACATGTAATAAACATGACCATAAAGACAAATACATTTGAAAGTAAATGAAATGTTAATTTGTTCCCAATTCCTTAAGTCGAAAGTCTGGCAAAGGATCAATTTTTCAAAGTTCCAGAACAGGACTTATGCAATATTAATTCCCAAGAATGTACAATAAATCTTTGAATTTTTTATTCATAAAGAACAAGATAACATTCACCAGTTCTCCCCACCCTCCTCCCACAAATTGCAATAGTTTATCGATTAATACCTGCACTACTGTACTGAACAGATTCTGCTCTGAGCAGAGCTGGTATGTTGGTTATCTTCTTCCGAGTACTTCACTATTTCTGCCCTGACAATACGCTGTCAATTCCGTATAACAGAAACAAGATGCAGAAGAAAGGGGGAAAAAAAGAAAGAAAGAAAAAAATGGAAAGTGTGTTCAATGACTGAAAATAGATGGGAACACCAAAGTAGAAAAAGAAATACGCACATAAATTTAAACAAGCCACAAAAGAAATAGCAGAATATATGCATATAAAAGGAAAGAAAATGAACAAAGATACAAGAAACATTACAATTCTATTTAATTATTGAAATGGACATGTCTACTGAGCCTCCCAGAAAAGCTGTGGGCTCTATTTTTGATATCACAATTACATGTAACGCATATAATGCCCAGTATTTCAGAAGACAACAAAGAATTTGGGGGCTTTTCTCTACTAAAGTGCAGCTGAGGTACTCATTCAATTTCTTTTTACAAACATTACTGAGGATCTACCGTGGGCCACTCCCTCTACACTGGGAACAAATGGTGAACTGCACAGGATTTGTTCATAAGCTGCTGTGGGAAGGGAACATGCACACAGCTAACTGTCATACCAGATAAGAAATTTACTAGTGGATTTATAACATGTGTGGAGGGAACAAAGAGTGGGTTCATTTTCTTTGAAGGTAGAGGATGCATACATCAGAGGAAACTGCATGTCATTTACGGTTTTTACATTTAATCATATTCGTTATTGTCAAAGACCTCCTTTTGATGGTCACTTCCCCGGCTCTCACAGCCCTAACCTCCAAGTTTTGAAATTTCATACAGAAATAAGTAAGATCAAAATACATTTTTTATAGTTAAAAAACATACCATATTTTAAGCATGACAGCTGATGTTTTCAAATGAATTTTGCTAAGTAACAAATCAAAACTAGTCAGATTTTTTGATTACTATAACCCTTAAGATGAGAAGACCACATAAGACAAATATGACAGAGATAACACACTCCCCAAATTTTTTAGACTTGGAACTATACCCACTTTTAATGAGTTCCAATATTTTATTTTGGAAAGATCTTCCTTCATCATAGCATCTATTAATTAGCACATAGAGAAAAACATATTAATCAGGCTGCTGCTTGTGCTAATGTTTATAAAGCCTGGATAAACAACTGAGAGTAAATGAACAGGACACTAAGGTGTATTAGCCTTGCACAGGCTCTGCTCCAGTTCTCCAGCAAGCAGTATTAACTTCTGGACAAGACTCATGATTTACTAGGCACTCAGCCTGATGCTATCACAGGAGCATTGCCAACTGCCACATGACGTATGAGGGGGGCGCATCAGTGACCCGTTGAACATCATCATCTGGCCTCCCCAAACCTAACTGCTTCATGCCAAACTATGGGTTACAATAAAGAGAAGGGATTTTCATAATCAGCAAGCAACTCATTAATCCTCCAAAATGATGGTTTAAATCCTATCTTATAAACACAACCAGGTCACTGACCTATGGTCAAGACATTCTGGTCAAAGTACTGACTAACATAAACGACTTGGATTTTCACCACCAATTCTCATCAAATTAATTAAGAACTAACAAGGCAACATCTTTCTTGAGGGCCTTGGTTGTTTGACATAAAGCTCTATACAAAATTTCTGAACTGGAAGCCAGAATCAAAGTTCTACATCTTCAGGACTTTGCTTTCTCTGAGTAAATAAAGCATAATTTCTATGATGTAAACTTTATGGTAGGGGACTTCACAGTAGTTTCTTGTTTACAAATCATTCAATCATTGATGTTTTCAGAGAAAAGTGTTACCTACAAAACACCAGTCTTTATGTTTGGAGCTACAGAGTAAACTCAATTCTGCTATAAACTCTGTTCTCTGCTATTAGTCAAGTGAAGGAAAACAATGCAGTGGCCCTAAGAGAAAGGGAGCTGTGTGGCTGAACACCAGCTTAACCCCTGTTTTGTCAGGGTTGTCAGAGTCAGGTCCTAGAACTGGAAGTGGGAGCTCTCCATTAGGGTAAGCAAGAAAGCAACTTAGGAGTTGAAGTGGTAAGGTATAAGCAGTAGAGATGGACTCGGGAAAGATAAATCTGGTCAATTCTGGAACTGTGCTCTAACCCAGAGAGTAGAAACATATTTACCTTACAAAAGTCATAGTTGGTCACCCTCAGGATAGAGAGGAAACATACTCTAACAGCTAAAACACCTGTCACTATCACTCATTCAAAGCAAACCACGGTTCCAGGTACTGGAAACATTCCTGCAAGCAATCATGATCATTCTTTTTTTTTTGAGATGCATTAAGAGTCTAGCAAGGAAAACAAATGCATAAATTATTAAAGAATACCATGATTGATACAAATTCAACGGGCAAAAAGTTATAGGTTACCACTCAAAGCACAGATATAGCATTTTTTAAAAGCAGGGTACTGTGCACATAGTAGGAGCTTAAAGAAAGCGACTCTCCTTTTCCTTCCATGTAATGGCATACACATACACTGCATAATATGTCATCACAGGCTGTCAATAACAGTCACAACTCTGGGCAAGCTACCTTACCTCTTTGGTCTTCACACTCTCCTAATCTATAAAACACAAGGTTTATCTATATGGCCGCTAAGATCCCATTTGGTTTTGAAACTATATGGAAAAAAAATTTTTTTTAAGTGAATAGAAAAAGAAAAAAAATGGAATATGATCTGACATCAGATCAGATCAGATCAGTCGCTCAGTCGTGTCCGACTCTTTGCGGCTCCATGAATCGCAGCACACCAGGCCTCCCTGTCCATCACCAACTCCCGGAGTTCACTCAGACTCACGTCCATCGAGTCAGTGATGCCATCCAGCCATCTCATCCTCTGTCGTCCCCTTCTCCTCCTGCCCCCAATCCCTCCCAGCATCAGAGTCTTTTCCAATGAGTCAACTCTTCGCATGAGGTGGCCAAAGTACTGGAGTTTCAGCTTTAGCATCATTCTTTCCAAAGAAATCCCAGGGCTGATCTCCTTCAGAATGGACTGGTTGGATCTCCTTGCAGTCCAAGGGACTCTCAAGAGTCTTCTCCAACACCACAGTTCAAAAGCATCAATTCTTCGGCGCTCAGCCTTCTTCACAGTCCAACTCTCACAATCATACATGGAAAAACCATACAAAAAACATGTATGACCACAGGAAAAACCATAGCCTTGATCTGACATAGGGCTTAACAATATTTTTTTGGAACTTTCTCCTCAGGCAAGGGAACCAACCATCAACAAAATGGGTGATGATTATGAAACCATCAATGAAAGGCCACATTAAATAATCATTAAATAATGAAAAGGCCACTTACTAAATGAGAGAAGACATTTGCAAATGATATCATGAAGAGTTAATATACAAAATATATAAAGAATTCATACAACTCATTATCAAAAAACAAAACAACAGAAAAACAGAATTAAAAATGTTCAGAGGACTGAAATAGGCATTTTTCCCCACACAAGACATACAGATAGCCAAAAAACACATGAAAAAGATGCTCAACACTTCTAACAGTGAGGAAAATACAAATCACAACCGCAGTGAGGTATCACTTCACACTTGTTAGAATAAGTACTGTCAAAAAGACAAGAAATAACATGTGTTGGCAAGAATGTATAGAGAAGGGAGCCCTTCCATACTGCTGTGGGAATGCAAACTGGCACAGCCACTATGGAGAACACTATGGAGGCTCCCCAAAACACTGAAAATAGAAATACTATATAACCCAGTAATCCCATTCCTGAGTATATATCTGAGGAAAACAAAAAACACTAATCTGAAAAGATATATGCACCCCAATGTCCACAGCAGCATTAATTGTAATAAACAAGATATGGAAGTCACGTGTGTTCATCAGCCCAAAATGGGTAAGAAATATGTGATACACACACACACACACACACAATGGAATATACTCAGCCATAAAAAGAATGAAATGTTGCCATTTGCAACTACAGGGATGGACTTAGCGGTTATTATGTGTAGGGAAATAAGTCAGACAGAGGAAAAATAAACACTGTGTGTCTTCAGTTACATGCAGAATCTAAAAAATAAAACAAACAAACTAATTATATATAACAAAACAGAAATAGCTTCACAGATATGGAGAACAAACTAGTGGTTTCCAGTAGGTAGAGAGAAGAGGAAAGGGGAAAGATAGGGGACAGGGATTAAGAGGCACAACCTACTAGGGATAAAAATAAATAAAATACATGGAAATAATGTACAGTTACTATTTTCAATAACTTTATATTTAGTATTATCTATAAAAATATAGGATCACTAAAACGAACGCATACCTAGTTCAAAGCAAACAAAGTCATAATTTATTAACTGGCCAGTGAAAATGTCACTAATAGAGAAATAAAAAACGGATCTAGAGCATACTTGACATATCTGTCTGCCCTCATGTAATCTGGGAGCTCCCTGAGGATAAGGACTGTGACTTATTCATCTCTGTATCCCCAGATTTCAGTGTTCTTGCATAAAGACCCTCAAAAAACATCTGCTGTCTTAGTAAACTTCATTCCTTCTTTTCTCCATCTTCTCTTCCTTGAACAGCTTGTAAAGTGTGTTTATAACTCATATATAACTCATTTTATATAACTGTCAAATGGGAATAATCTAGGTTAAAACTAAAATAGCAGAATCTCTTTAAATAATCAGTGAATGGAATTAAGACTGAGGCCTTATTATAAATATTTGTCACAAACAAAATTACTATAGCATCGATTTCCATGTGACTGGTGAGTCTACAATCTAAATTCTTCTGTATAAAATAATACAAAACACTTTATCATTCTGTGACACTGAGTTCCTTCAGGACTCTTTCGAATGACATAAAACCACAGAACGCAGGTGCACAAGCTCTTGCTCTCTCCCTTCCTTTCTGCCCTACTCCTCCACTTTCTGTATATAAATTATATATAGAAATGAAGTTCAGATTATCTGAACTTCTTTGCTTTTAAGTGAACTTTCAGAGACATCAAATGGCCAATAGGTACATAAAAAGAGGCTCAATATCACTAATCAACAAATTAAAACTACAGTGAGATATCACCTCCCACCTGTTAAAATGGCTGTCCTCAAAATATAAGAGATAAGTGCTAGAGAGGATGTGGAAAAAAAGGAAACCCTGAATGAAGACTGTAAACTGGTACAGCCCCTGGAAAACAGTATGGAGTCTCCTCAAAAAGTTAAAAACAGAACTACCATACCATCCAGCAATTCCATGTCTGAGTATTTACCTGAAGATATATCGACTCCCATGTTCATTACAGTGTTATTTACAATAAGCAAAATATGGAAACAGCAAAGTGCCTGTTGATAGGTGAATAAAGAAAATGTGGAATATAAATATATGTACATATACACACAATGTAATATTATTTAGCCATGAGAAATAACAGTCTGCCATTTGTAAAAACTTGGATGGACTTCGAGTACATTGTGCAAAATGAGATAAATCAGACAGAAAATGGCAAGAATTGTATGATACTACTTACACATGAAATTTTAAAAAGCAAAATTGCAAAAAAAAGAAAAGAATAAAATGGTTGTTCCCGGAGGATGAGGGGATAGGAAAGCTGTCCTCTAAAGGGTACAAACTTACCATTATTAGTAATTAAGTCCTAGAAATAATGCACAGTACAGTCAATACAGAAAGCAATATTGTTTTATAATCATCAAACTTGCTAAGGGATTAGAATTTAATTATTCCAACTACCAACAAAGATATTCATGTAACATGATAGAGGTACTAATTACTACTATAATGGCAAAATCATATTATAATAGATAAAGATATCAAGTTAACATGTTATATACTTTAAATTTACATAATATTTTGTGCCAAGTATATATCAATAAAAAATAATACTGTGCTCAAGATAGCTCGCAAGTATGTTCTTAGAAACATCTTTTAAAAATAATGAACTTTCAAAAATGTTTCCTTCCACTGAGAAAACTTAACTGTGAAATACATAATTTAACTGGCAAAGGCACCAAATTCACTGGTCTAAGGAATGGAGAATGAGGTTTCCCTACACAAAGGCTCTGACAGACCCAGTGAAGGAGGGCTTAGTAGCTTGAATTCATCTTCAAATGAATGCATTCAAAGTAAACACCAACAAGTCGAAAACAGAACTAAACTTCATGGCCTAAGAAGCCGGGGTGCACTTACAAACAAGGTGGAGTGTACAGGGAGGGTGAGGAGCTCTGTAGTGAACACATCTGACACGGGTTTAGCTAAAACGTGCCTAGCTGTTAAGTCGATCTCTAAAAGTTCAAAGAGTAACTTTCTGTCTCTTGTGACCAAGAGTGAGCTAAAAATACGAATCAAGCGTCCCTAGAATTCTGCCTTTTAGCAGTACCCCAGTCACTCCACATCTTTGGAGATACCCTAGAACCTGAGCATTGCTGGGGGCTCGGGCGAGTACAGACCCCTTGTCCGGGGGGCCGTCAGCGCTGCACCAGCACACCTTCTCCTCTAGAGGGGCTCATCACTGGCTCTCCCGTTTTCCATTCCTCCAGTGATCTGGGATGACTTCTCCCTTTTATCCAGTCATTCCACAAGTCCTACTGATTCTTCTGTGAAATGTCTCTTACATCCATCCCTCCCCTTCCACCCAATTCCGGTCCTTATCACACGAAGGCAGTAACCCAGTCTCCTTGCTTCAACCTCTCTGGCACCCATCCACACACACACACAAATTCCATTAGATTAATCCCATCTAAAAACTGCTTTCGTTTATTTCCCTGCTTAAAATTATTTTCCACTGTCAATATGTGAGATTAAGATTATCAACTTGGCATTCATAAATCTCCATAATCTTTCTTCAAATTTCCTTCACACTCCAACACAAATGGTCATTTATTTTAACCAAACAGCTCTTCTCTTTCCAAAATACCATCTAAACTTTTCAACTTGCTTGTTCCAGCTTCTTTTCAACTCCCCACTCCAAACCACCCAGTGAATCTTCCCCCAGTACGGTAGCGTGGAAACATTAGGGGCACTGCCATCAGAAAGACATGAGTTCAAGTCCTGGGTCCATCACTGCCCAGCTGTGGATAAGCACATCAAGTTACTTAACTTTTCTGCAGTCTCAGTTTTCCAACCATAAAATGATGAAGTGCCACCTGCCCCAGAGTTATTGTAAGGATTAAATGATGTAACAGTAGCTGGCACACTTATTAATTTTCTTCACTGCATCTTAAACTCTTAAATCTCCTCTGGATCCAGCAGTAAACCACACTTATATGATCAATTAATCATTTATGATCGCCTGAAAATCACTGATGGACTACCTAGTTAACCAGGCACAAACATCATTTAGAAAGTGAAGCTACAAAGCAGAGGCATCACGTGACTTCTTGGATCTGCCAAGGTCTGTATAGTCAAGCAAATCACTGATTTCTCTTCTTGTATCCATCCTCCTAGGCCAAAATCAAGTAACTACTTTGGTCTGGGAACAATTTATAAGGCACAAATAGCTAAACACTGTGTCTGGCCACAGTAAGTGTTGAAATGTCTTTTGAATAGTGAGAAGTAAAGGTAGATTTCCAGAGTTCCAAATATTTAAATGAAGCTCTAGAAACAGCCATATCAGCATAACAATTTTCAATTGATATTTGCTTAAATTGTCTAAAAACATGCACACACAAAGACTAACCATGAAAAGAAGACACAGAATTAACTCAAAAAGAATTAAAGAAAAATTTAAGGATGGAGAAAGATCATTATACCTTTGTAGCTTCACAAAGCAGGGAAAAAGTAGAGAGGGTTGAGGGAAAATGTTATTTATCAATATATGTTGCTTCTAAGCAAACCACTTCTGAAGTCTAATTTTAAACTACAGGCTCTGATTTTTTTATTCAATCAAACATGTAAAGTAGTGTGCTACTGTATCTTTAAGCAGCTGACTATTGGTATTCATGTTTATTTCTTAGTCTAAGAGAACTGTCTAGGAAGAGTGGGAGAATTCAGAAATCCTCAATAATTAATACCATTATTAAATTAACAATAAAATAACATCAAGAATTAATATTACAATGCAGGATATTTTACAGAAGAACAGAGAGCAACACTATTTTTTATAGTGTTTCACCAAACCAAACATAGAAGATGCCAAATAGGGTAAACTCTTACTACTTAAGGCTAAACTTTAATAAATAGTTGGGATTTTATATAAAACATAAAAAGGATATTATACAGTAATCATGGAAGAAGAACTTAAATAAAGAAGTACAAAATAATATGGTCAGTTCCTTAGCCATTATTTAACTGCTGATGAAATTTTTATTACATTAATCTCATTTTTCCAACAAAAAAAAGACAAAATGAGGTTTCAAGGTATCATCATTTGGCAAAAACTTAACATCCTCCATCTTCTGCAATAAACAATGACTCATACACACAATCTATTTTTAAGGCTGTTAGGGATATGTACATAGAATGCACAAATGTAAAAGGATTCAGAGAGAAAATTAATGTCTTTTAAGAAATAAATTATTTTTTTTAAGTATACAGTTCAATATAATCACCTGTGACTGTTCTATTTCTGCTTTGTTTAACTTGATTCCAAGGATTTCAGCAGCAACTTTCTGAAAACACAGGAAGACCTGCATAACAAAAACAGGTTTAAATGATTTAAAACAGGCATGTCTAAGTTACCTTCAAACAAATTGAACTTTCTAAAAAATGATAAACAGCAAGAGCTGCAAAAATATGATGTACCGGGTTGTTCCAAAAATACCTTTATTTGTCAAATACAGCAACATTTAAAGCATAATAATTTTTTAAATGATTAAACCATAATTTGAAAATTCATACACTTCACTGAACTGGTCTAAATTTACACACTTATCCTGAAAAACTTACACTTTTAAAGAGTTAACATAATTAATTACAGCTATGACATTAAAAAAAAAAAAAAGACTACTAGCCAAATAATAAACTGCTGTAAGTCCTGAAGAAAATGAAAGTAGGGTAAAGTTTTTCACTGCCAATTTTACACTGATCTTTGATATGGCATTAGCCTGCCTTGAAAGGTCTTACTTTCCACTCTTTCATAATCTCTAAGATTCTAATCAATTTTAATAAATTCTCTCTGGAGCAAAAAACTTAGTAAACTTTACTGTATTTTGTCAAACACAAAAGTAGCAGTATATGACTTCCCTGATAGCCTGCAATGCAGAAGACCCCGGTTTGATTCCTGGGTCAGGAAGATCCACTGGAGAAGGGATAGGCTACCCACTCCAGTATTCCTGGGCTTCCCTTGTGGCTCAGCTGGTAAAGAATCTGCCTGCAATACGGGAGACCTGAGTGCGATCCCTCAGTTGGGAAGATCCCCTGGAGAAGGGAGAGGCTACCCACTCCAGTATTCTGGCCTGGAGAATTCCATGGACTGTATAGTCCACGGGGTCGCAGAGTCGGACACCACTGAGTGACTTTCACTTTCACAATCCAGTATCATGAAACAAAAATCTGCAAAGACTTCTATAAACATCCTTTCGTACATAGATAACTTATATGGGGTCCACTATGATTCCTGGAGCTCCAATGGTCTTTGCTTGTCTGCATATCTTGTCTTTACCCCCTAAATATCCGAGTTTATTCTGACCCCTACTTACTCACGACTCAGTTCAGCTCAGTTGTCGCTCAGTCGTGTCCGACTCTTTGCAACCCCATGAACTGCAGAACAGCAGGCCTCCCAGTAATCACCAACTGCCAGAGTCTACCCAAACTCATGTCCATTGAGTCGGTGATGCCATCCCACCATCTCCTCCTCTGTCGTCCCCTTCTCCTCCTGCCCTCAATCTTTCCCATCATCAGGTTCTTTTCTAAAGAGTCAGCTCTTCGCATTAGGTGGCCAAAGTATTCGAGTTTCAGCTTCAACGTCAGTCCTTCCAATGAACACCCAGGACTGATCTCCTTGAGGATGGACTGGTTGGATCTCCTTGCAGTCCAAGGGACTCTTCAAGAGTCTTCTCCAACACCACAGTTCAAAAGCATCAATTCTTCACTACTCAGCTTTCTTTATATTCCAATTCTCACATCCATACATGACTACTGGAAAAACCATAGCCTTGACTAGACGGATCTTTGTTGACAAAGTAATGTCTCTGCTCTTCAATATGCTGTCCAGGTTGGTCATAACTTTCCTTCCAAGGAGTAAGCGTCTTTTAATTTCATGGCTGCAATCACCATTAGCAGTGAACTTGGAGCCCCCCAAAATTAAAGTCTGACACTGTTTCCATTGTTTCCCCATCTATTTGCTATGAAGTGATGGGACCAGATGAAATGATCTTAGTTTCCTGAATGTTGGGCTTTAAGCCAACTTTTTCACTCTCCACTTTCACTTTCATCAAGAGGCTTTTGAGTTCCTCTTCACTTTCTGCCATAAGAGTGGTGTCATCTGCATATCTGAGGTTACTGATATGTCTCCCTGCAATCTTGATTCCAGCTTGTGTTTCTTCCAGCCCAGCATTTCTCATGATGTACTCTGCATATAAATTAAATAAGCAGGGTGACAATATACAGCCTTGACCTACTCCTTTTCCTATTTGGGACCAGTCTGTTATTCCATGTCCAGTCCTAACTGTTGCTTCCTGACATGCATATAGGTTTCTCAAGAGGCAGGTCAGGCGGTCTGGTATTCTCATCTCTTTCAGAATTTTCCACAGTTTATTGTGATCCACACAGTCAAAGGCTTTGGCATAGTCAGTAAAGCAGAAATAGATGTTTTTCTAGAACTCTCTTGCTTTTTCCAAGATCCAGCGGATGTTGGCAATTTGATCTCTGGTTCCTCCACCTTTTCTAAAACCAGCTTGAACATCTGGAAGTTCACGGTTCACATATTGCTGAATGAAGCCTGGCTTGGAGAATTTTGAGCATTACTAACGTGTGAGATGAGTGCAATTGCGCAGTAGTTTGAGCATTCTTTGGCACTGCCTTTCTTTGGAACTGGAATGAAAACTGACCTTTTCCATGCCAGTGGCCACTGCTGAATTTCCCAAATTTGCTGACATACTGAGTGTAGCACATTCACAGCATCACCTTTTAGGATTTGAAAAAGCTCAACTGGAATTCCATCACCTCCACTAGCTTTGTTCGTAGTGATGCTTCCTAAGGCCCACTTGACTTCACATTCCAAGATGTCTGGCTCTAGGTGAGTGTGTCACACCATCATGATTATCTGGGTCATGAAGAACTTTTTTATACTCATGACTACTTACTGAATATTTATCACAACTTCAATAAGGCTATCCACTCCAGTATTCTGGCCTGGAGAATTCCACAGACTGTACAGTCCATGGCGTTGCAAAGAGTCAGACAGGACTGAACGACTTTCACTTTCAACAACTTAATTTTAACTTCTAATCAAAAAGAGATGATGTCCCCAAAAGGCTTATGTCATTTGTACCCCAAAGAGCATTACATATTATAGTTCACTGATGGTCAAAGTTCAAGGAGAAACAGGAAAGCTAGTGTGGTGAAATGGAGAGAAAAGGAGGACTGTAAAAGAAAAACAGCAGAGTGACTAAGAGCATCAGGTACGCCTAACAAATCAGGTAAGATCTGTTGGGCTATTATGGGGAGGACTTTGGCTTTCATTCACTCTGAATGAAATGGAGGGTGGCTTGATGTGACTTCTGTTTTAACAAGGTCAATCTGGTTGTTGTACTGAATATTCACTATAGAAGATGAAGGGTCAAAAAGAGAACCTGGCAAGAACACTAATGTAAGAGATGATGGAGGCCTGAAACAAAGTGGCAGCAGTGGCAATGGCAAGAAAAGTCACCAGATTATGGGCACATTTTGAAAGCAGAAAAACAGGACTTGGTGAGAGTTGTGGTATGTCAAAGACAGGAGTCAAGGATGACTCCAAAATCTTCGTGGTCTTAGCAACACATAGGAGATCTACCATTTACTGAAGTGGGGAAGACTGGAAAAGATCTGACGAAGAAATATCAAGAGCTCAGTTCTGGACCTGAATCCTGCATTAAACTGGACTGACTCTTAAGACACTTAAGCAGGAGTGCTGGGGTATATGAGTCTGGAGTTCAAAGAGGTTTGGCCAAAGCCATGAGACTAGATGAGGTCACAAAGGGAATAAGTTTAAAAAAGAGAGATATCCAAGGACTGTGCCTAGGGCAATTCAATGAAGGAATCTGCAAAGGTGATAAGAGAGTAGTTGTCAAGGTAGGAGGGAAACCAGAAGATGTAGTATTCTGGAAACTAAGTGAACGAAGTATTCCCAAGAGGAGCGAGTGATCAACTATTTTATATGCTACAACTAAATCAAGTAAGATGAGGACTAAGAACTGGCCATTGAATTGAGCAAAAAGGAGGTCACTGATGACCTTAATAAGAGCATTTTGGGGTAAATATTAGGGGCAAAAGTCTGACTGGAACTGTTGAAGACAAACCGGGAGGAGAGAACTGGAGATAACTCTTTTGAAAACATTCTACTGGTAAGTAGCAAAGAGTAAGAAACAGCTAACAATGTGGGTGATCAAGCATTTTCTTATATTTAAGGTAAGAGAAGTCATAACATTTCGTGTGCTGATAGAATAATCCAGTAGACGGGAAAAAAAACGATGCAGGAGTGAGAATTTTAAGCCATGTTTGTTACGAGGCAAAGACACATGGGACTAATGCACAAGGGAGGAGTTGAGACTAGCTACGAGCAGAGACAGCCCAACCCACAGGAATCTCAGAGGAGACAGAGAGGTGGGAATGGACAGTGGGTGGGAAGGAGAGTTGGGGGAGACGAGGTGGCAAGAGTATGTCAAAGTTGTCTTCCCTTTGTTTCAATATTTTTTTTATAAAATAAGAAACAAGGGAATCGGCTAAGAGAATGGATGATGAAGGTTTGAAGATTTGAGAAGAGAAGCTATGAAACACTCATCTAGGTGAAGGAGAGAGACAATGGCCTAAGGACATAAGTACTAAGCAGCATTAAGGTCCACTTGAGGTGAGCTGACTGTGGACTGTAAGTGAAACCTCCAACATGCCTCTAAGCTTTTTTCTCTCATCATGTTCAAATACATGAGTGCAATCATATAAAGGGGCGTAGTCAAGGTTTAGTCAAATAAGTCAGATAAAGTGACTGACGGGAAAGGAAACTGACAGAGTATTGCATGGTAATGATTTTGACTGACTATGAGTAAGGAAGAAAGGAAAATGAGGACATGAAAGGTCAGGGGCAAGTGTTAGGATCAATGTCATGTAGGCCCTGCTGCGGCTGCAGACTGACTGGACTAGGGCATTCAAGCTGGTCAGTGATTAGCATGCCTGATACTGAGATATGAGATAACAGAAGGGCTACAGTAATCTGTAATGACAGAGCATGGGGGTGCATGGATGAGGTGGGGTGGTGAACAAAGATACTGACACCACTAAGAATTATGACAAAGGTAGTATCAGAGAAAGTACAGTAAGACCGGAGATCAACTTCTCAAGCAATGAAGGGAAGTAACCCATGATTGGAGATGACGTAAAGTGACTTCACAGGAACAAACCATTTCAAAGTTGCCTTTAAAAAGAAAACAATGAGGATTTTTAAAAGTACACAAAAAATACTAAGTCGTTAGACACAAGCTAAAATACTGGAAGTTAAAATAATTCTAAAATGACAAGAGACCCCCAGGAAGATAAGTGAGGGTAAAAGCCCAATTCATGGATGGGTTTATCAAGGAATACTGATACTGTATACATTTTTAAAGTAGGTAGGTGTCTCACGTTAGCATTATCCTGGGTAAAGGGTTCTAACACATCACATTTTTAAATGAGTTTGATCCCTCAAAAGATTAAATAACTTTTATATTATTTAATATTTACCCTGAGCATATAAACCATCAGTGAAATCATACAGGGAAAACATGAAGAAGATTAAACCACAGAAAAATTCAAACGTCCTTTGGTTGAAAATGTCAAGAAAATGAACGATCAAACAAAAATCTGGGCAGCGGAAAGAGAATATTTGCAAAAATTATGACAAATGGCTGTTATGTTATCCCTAACACAAAAAGGTCATAGAAAATTTTAAAAAGCAACAAAAATATAATAAACAGGTAATAAGCAGAAAATCAACAATAAATAAATTTATAATAAGTACATAATATTATAAACAGATAATAAGCAGAAAGTAGGCAATAAAATTTTTAAAATTTCAAGCTCAATAGCAGTCAAAGAAATTTAAATAGTAAAATACCTTTTAATCCCTTGTCTGCCAAACTGACAAAGTTTTAAAAATAAATAAATTCTGAATGTTAAAAAAGATTACAGAGATATGGCACTCATACAATGCTGATGGTAGGATAAATTAACTTAGGCTTTCTGGTGGTAATTTGGCAAAAGGTTTCAATTCTCTTCCAAGGAAATAATCAAAACTTACAGACAAAATTTTACAATGTCCTGAACTTGGAAACAATCTATATATCTAACAATAGGGACCTGGTTGAATAAATCTGAACATTTATTTAATGGATTATTAAATCTAGTGAGATTTTAATCTATTTAGTAATATTAAGTGACACAAGAAAATTTTCTACAGATAAACATATTAAATTAAAAAATACAAAATTATTTCTATATTATGATCTCAATTTTTTAAAAAATAAACATTTAGCATGGTTAATATGGTGAACCCTGGAATGTCAATCCCTTAGGTTTACAAATCCTATCTCCACCACTTATTCTGTGTACCCTGAACCCCCACAACATAAGACTATTCTATAAAACAAAGATAATTACTTATGATTTCTAGAAAATAAATCTGACTTACATGTGAAGATATTTTAGACTAATTCAAAAATATTTTAACATCATTCTAAACTTCTTATTTAAATGGTTATGGTGATTTACAGAATAAGCATCCATTCAAATACAATTAATTAATTAACAACTAAATAGAGATAATCAAAGCAGTACATGTCCATCACAAAGTAGGCACTCAGTAAACGCAGTCCACTAGCCGTGGTAGCAGCAGCATCAGAAAATGAGACTATCATATGAGGTTATGAATGATCATCTCTGGAGGGTGAGATTATGAGTGATTTATATTCTTTTTAACTTTTGTATTTTTAATTCCCTAAAAGAACCATGAAATTATGTTAAATAAATTATAAGAGGAGTATCAATAGAATAAGCATGTTGTATATAACCTAATGGTATTTTATGTCTTCAATAGGAATTAATCTAAAAGTTAAGTAATGGAAGTATACTTCCTATGAGTATTAGTAAATAAAAGTAAAACATCATTTATAATATTTAGCATTCATTATCTTACTTACAGAGTCTCCTGTCTTTGCTGAGACAAAGTGGCTACTAAAACCATTTTCCTGGCAAAATCTTAAGTGTTTTTCAGGTTTTACTGTTCGCATATGCTCCAAATCAACTAGAAAGGTAAACAAAAACAGAGAACAAAATTCAGTAATAAAGTCAATCAATAAATATTTAATAAGTTTAAATGTGACTTCTTTTCCAAGATTATACCCCAGCTTAGACACTAGCGGTATAATTTGGGGCAATTCTTTTAAACTCTTTATGCTTCAGTCTCTAAATCTAAAACCTGGGAAAAACAAATGGATCTATTATATACAAAGTTCTTTGAGAATTAATCCATGTTTAGTGTACAATGGGGCTTCCCTGGTGGTTCAGCTGGTAAAGAATCCGCTTGCAATGCAGGAGACCTGGGTTCGATCCGATCCCTGGCTTGGGAAGATCCCCTGGAGAAGGGAAAGGCTACCCACTCCAGTATTCTGGCCTGGAGAATTCCACGGACTGTATAGTCAACGGGGTCGCAAAGAGTCAGACACAACTGAGTGACTTTCACTTTTATGCACAATGACCAGCACATGTTAAGTGCCCAGAAAACTAAAAGCTATCATTCCTATTATCTATATAGTTTGAGGCACATTTGATGATACTCAAAAAATATGCATTAGTATAACGCATTTAAACATAGTGATTAATTGTAACATATACTTGCCACAGCATATTTGGTTTGAAAGTTTAATTACCTTAATATATTAATTACAATAGTTCTGTAATCTCTATAAACTTTAATGTTAACACAAGCACATTATTAATTTTCTGCCAAAAGATATCAATATTTCATTGTCTACTTACTTTATTTACAGTTATGGTTTAATTTCACAAAGACATAGCTCATTTGCTTTCCAATTCTAAAAGTGTCCATTCTCAAAGCAGTAATGGGCCAGAATATATTTTCTTGAATAGTGGTAGGTGCTTTAAAGCAAAGCATAGTACTCATATCCAATACTGGTTTTATCCAACACAGTCTAATTTTTTCAAATGTGATCTTTTATTGAACAGTTTCTCTTTTTACAACACTACAAACCCTATAAGGGTGTTGATTCAATGCTGTCAAATTATAAGGCAAATATATTCACAGGATTTAAGGACAACTAGGCTCTTTGAGTCAATATAGGAAAAAAAAACTTAAACTGATTTCCTGAGGAAGGGACCCAACTGACTTGTAAAAACTTGTAAATTTGCAAATCTAGTAAGCTTACATAATAGTGGCAATTGATTATCAACTAAAAAGTGCTCTCATAATACGTAAAAGTCTTTATTTGAAATTACATTGAAGGTCTTTAGTTTGTAAGCTCAAGAGATCTTTCTCTAGGAGATTTTTGATCTACTGGGGGATTCCTGAGCCCCATCTATACTGCTTAACTAGGATAATATGCACCTTTTTTCTTTTCTGGCCACAACTTGCTGTTCCTTAAACATCACTGAGACTTTATTTACAAGAAGAGGCCAAAAAATGTCCAGATACCACAGGCATCAATTTGTTGACGACTAAAATACTAAGCTATTAGCACTGACATTTGTACATCTAGTTTACCATAATATTGAAGTTAGAATACTTTCCTAATTCAACAAGAGTAAGAACAAATCATGTCACTAGGAAAATTCCCCAGTGAAATCACTGTCAAATTAAAAAAATAAAGTCTGTCATTCAACATGTATGTACGTTTGTCTTTTCTAATGGAACACAGTCTGCCACGGTTGTGTCTTTCTTCCTTTCTTTCTTCTCTCCCTTCTCCACTTGCCTACCAGATAACTCCTCAACTACTTACACAGATAAACTACTATAAATTTATCTATATAGCACTGGGGGATTTACTAGGCAAAAGTTTTTTCCCTAACAAAGATAATCATTAGAGACTAATAACTATCACTAATCAATTGATACAAAATTATTCAGTAAGTATTTATTATATACCAAGCTCTATGGTAGGCAGTGAGAACCCAAAGAGATACAATCCAGGTCCTAAAAAAATTACCACCAGTATTAGGAATATAAAAGACCATTAAGAAACATAAAAGTTATCTTAAATAACCGAGATTTTGAGAATGACACAGCAGATATAGAAAAGGCCCTCGCAGAATTTGACCATTGTTTTCCTCTGTTGTGTTAGAATTTAGTGAGCAAAATTTAAAAGGCCTTAATTACTAGAGTCTGTTGTTGTTCAGTCACTAAGCTGTGACTCTTGCAACCCCAAGGACTACAGCCACCAGGCTCCTCTGTCCATGGGATTACCCAGGCAACTATACTGGAGTGGGTTGCCATTTCCTTCTCCAGGGGATCTTCCTGACCCAGGGATCAAACCCACGTCTCCTGCATTGGCAGATGGATTCTTTATTGCTAAGCCACCAGGAAAGCCCTAGTTACTAGAATACTTCATTCTAAATAATCCAGAAATAAATTCTGACAATGAAACTACAGTGAGATACTGGTAAATTCTTTCATTTCTTCGATTTCTGAAAGCATCCTTAAAATTATTATCCAGTATTCATCTAGCATACATGTGGTAACCATCTTACTGATATGATTTAATTTCCCTTATATCCTTCAGTGCAGGGGTCCCCAACCATTTTGGCACTAGGGACCAGTTTCTTGAAGACAATTTTTCCATGACCAATTCAAGCGCAGCAGGGTTCTCACTCCTATGAGAATGCCTGTCGCACATCTGACAGGAGGCAATGTGAGCAAAGGGGAATGGCTGTAAAGACAGATGAAGCTTCGCTCGCTCACCGGCTTGCTACTCATCTCCTGCTGTACGGCCCAGTAGCTAACAGGCCAAACACTGGTACCAGTCCATGGCCCAGGGGCTGGGGACCCTACTTCAGTGAACCAGTATTTTATTTTTTTTAATAAAATACTTACTCTTATTATTTTCTTATTTTAATACAGCTAGTTCCTGTATTTTATTTTTGAAAACGGAATTAAAATCTCCCAACAGCATTAATACATAAACATTTCCCAAATATTCAGAAAAACAATTATCAAAAGGATATAAAAAATGTCACTAACTAGAAACAACTACTGTTAAAATTTTGGTGTATATCCTTCCAATATCAAAACAGCTGAAAGACATGGGCATTAACATTGTAATATGCAACTTTCTTTCAGCTCTACTATACTATACCCTGCTTAAAGTATGCTTAACAATTTCAATGGATAACCAGTTTACTGATCACTCACTCTACTCACTCAGCGAATATTTGAGTGCCTACTATGGCTAGGCAAAGAGAAGGAAATGGCCACTCCAGTATTCTTGCTTGGAGAATTCCATGGACAGAAGAGCCTGGTGGGCTACAGTCTATGGGGTCGCAAAGAGTCGGACACAACTAAGCAACTAACACAAACACAGACATGGCTAGGCACTGTCCTAAGAGCTGCATATGTAACAATGAACCTACATTTTAATTCAGAGAAACAGAGCAACAAGTAAATTACAAAGTATTGCAAATGTTGATATATCTTACTGAAAAAAAATAAAATATACATGAGAGGAATTACTCTTTCAAACACGTAGGTCAAAGACCCTTAAGGTGAAGACCACACTCACCACACTCAAAGAAAAGCCAGGAGGCCAGAGTGACTGATGAGTTAGCAAGAGAGGGAAACAGCAGGAAATGAAGTTTTAAAAGCCAGGAACTATATAGGTCACTAAAAGAGAGATGCAAAGCTACTGGGAGGTTTGTAAGGAAAAAAAAAAATTTTAAGATGTCATCTTACAGTTTAAAAGGCTGGGGCTGCTAAATAAACCACTGTTTGTTGTTTTAGTCACCAAGTCCTGTCTGACTCTTTCACGACCCCATGGACTGCCCATCAGGCTCCTCTGTCCATGGGATTTCTCAGGCTAAAATCTGGAGTGGGTTGCCATTTCCTTCTCCAGGGGATCTTCTCAACCTGCATCTCCTGCATTGCAGGTGGATTCTTTACTGCTGAGCTACTGGGAAATAAACTGTAATTAAATGTAAAGCAGAGAAGACACTGCGTTAGATTACAGTAAAACTCTAGGAAAGAGAAGACCGTAGTTTGGACAAAGGTGGGAGCAAGAGAGATGATAAAAAGTAGGGTAGATTCTCAATATATTTTGGGAATAAAAAGTGAGTAAGAAATACTAGTAGATTTGCCATGCATGTAGAAGATAAAGAGAATCACTTGAAGATAGTTTAACCTGGACTTTAAGCGAAACAGTGTATCGTAGGTGTTGTTCCAGGTACACACAGCTGCATGGATGCAGCTGCTGAGCAAATAAAGATTTACAGTTAAGTAGTGATGGAGTTTTCCCAATCATGTACAATTACTGAAAAGAAGGGCAGGTAATTGAAGATAAAAAATGTTAAGGAGTAGATTATATTGAAAAAAGCTTGGAATTTAAGTTAGAAAATGAAAAATTGGTAAGATTAAGCAATGTCAAAGTCTTAAGTGGGTTTAAAAATTACTGAAATTGGGTTACCAAAGATGAGAGATAACAGACAAACTGGGACACAAGAAAGTGATAATTGATATTATGGAGAGAGTAAGTCTTCAGAATAACCATGTATACCTATGGCTGATTCATGTTGAGGTGTGACAGAAAACAACAAAATTCGGTAAAGCAATTATCCTTCAACAACAACAACAACAAACACTATGTTAGTGTTGATGGGTGGCAACATTATAGCAGACGATGAATTCAAGGAACTGAGAGACCAAAGTATTAAAAGGAGAATCGGTATGCAACTAAAATTGCTAATCAAGAAAGCAATAGTAATGCAGTGACTGACCCAGGAACCAAAATCTTTAAGAAATTCAAGGCAGTGAGTGATTCAGGGGTTGGCTCATGTATAATCATACAGCTTGATAGTCAAATCTAAGGGTTTTTAGGCAAGATAAAGAAGAAAGATCTGGAAAGAGCAATAACAAGAAGGTCACTACCCACCCTCCAGTACTAGTGATAAGGCAGATACAGGAGGGGATGTCAATATTTGAAAGAGCTTCAGGAGACAGCAGTACTGTCCTTACAGGAGAGCTAAGTGACAGAAGTAGTTTAAAAACTTTGGTTCAAGGAAGATGTTGCGAGTATAGGAATTTTACTGATATCTTATTTGTAAGTTCCTGAAGACCCAATAGAAGAATCTCAGAAGCTAAGAAAGGGCAGAAACAGGGGTCTGAAAAGTGAAGGTCAGAACTGTATAGGATAAGAATGCAGGAAGTAAATCAATAATAACAATGTCAAAGGCTTTCTTGTGTAGCTGACATAAACGGAGATTAAAAAAACACGAGATGAAAAAATTCTAAGATGGTGTTGGACAGACAAGAAAACCCAAATTTTTCACTGTCAAAACCAACTGCGCTCAGCCCCCCAAAAAATCCCTTAGCTCACTCACCTTAACCTGGAAATTAAAATGGAACAAAAGAAAATAAGTTATCAAGATACTAAATCTATCTGCCATATTCTTAAAACTCACATGGTACATGAGATGGAAGTCTTAGAAGCCAATTAACTTTGGCTAACAAGAATAATTTGGATAAGAAGTTGGAAAGCTGTTTGAAAAATTAATATGTACAATTTTTACTATAATTCATGGCAAATAGATGGGGAAACAGTGGAAACAGTGTCAGACTTTATTTTTTTGGGCTCCAACATCACTGCAGATGATGACTGCAGCCATGAAATTAAAAGACGCTTACTCCTTGGAAGGAAAGTTATGACCAACCTAGATAGCATATTCAAAAGCAGAGACATTACTTTGCCAACAAAGGTCCATCTAGTCAAGGCTACGATTTTTCCAGTAGTCATGTATGGATGTGAGAGTTGGACTATGAAGAAAGCTGAGCGCTGAAGAATTGATGCTTTTGAACTGTGGTGTTAGAGAAAACTCTTGGAGAGTCCCTTGGACTGCAAGGAGATCCAACCAGTCCATCCTCAAGGAGATCAGTCCTGGGTGTTCATTGGAAGGACTGATATTGAAGCTGAAACTCCAATACTTTGGCCACCTGATGCGAAGAGCTGACTCCTTAGAAAAGACCCCGATGCTAGGAAAGATTGAGGGCAGGAGGAGAAGGGGACGACGGAGGATGAGATGGTTGGATGGCATTACGGACTCAATGGACATGAGTTTGCGTGGACTCCGGGAGTTGGGGATGGACGGGGGCCTGGCGTGCTGCAGTCCATGGGGTCGCAAAGAGTTGGACATGGACTGAGTGACTCAACTGAACTGAACTGATCACTACTAGGCTTGAACTCTGGTGTGACAGTCCTTACTTTCCTTTTTCACAGTAACCTATGAAGCCATCTATTGAAAATGGCAGTTCCAGAA
Organism: Bos javanicus; assembly: GCF_032452875.1. Taxonomy (NCBI): domain Eukaryota; kingdom Metazoa; phylum Chordata; class Mammalia; order Artiodactyla; family Bovidae; genus Bos; species Bos javanicus. The sequence goes on from NC_083873.1 coordinate 108,951,028, forward strand.
AAATGGAAGGAGTCTGGGTTTCTGAAAGGGAGATGAGACACTGATAAGCAGTAACAGGGTTTGGTCTTTATATAAGTAAGAAATACATTGTTATTGTGTTAAGATAGTGAAACTTCAGGGGCTGTCTGTTTATAGCATTTAGCATTGCCTTAACTAATACAGACTGTTGGTGGTGGTGTTTAGTTGCTGAGTCATATCCAACTCTTTTGTGACCCCATGGACTGTAGCCCTCCAGGCTCTTCTGTCCATGGAATTTCCCAGGCAAGAATACTGGAGTGGGTTGCCATTTCCTTCTCCAGGGGATCTTCCCGACTCAGGGATTGAACAGATTCTTTACCACTAATTACCTTAACTAACATAAAATATAGATTTTCATCACTCTTGTTAACAATAAACCTCTTCCTGAGCCTATATAGGGTCTTGAGTTATTAACTAATGAAAACTTGAAGTTATAATTAGTCAGATCATAAAATCCAGCATCACAACCATCTCTTAGATTCTGGTTATGTCATATTCAACAGAACAGTTTAAAAATTACATCAAACTTAATTATAAATTGAAAGGCAATTACATTTTTAGTTACCAGGGAAACAAATACAAACCAAATGTAAACTACTGGAGAAATGTTCTTTATTCTGCCATTAAACAGTTCAAGTAATATGTACATGGAAAACAGTATGAAAACAAAAGTGCATTCTCCTTTTGTTAATTCATTTTGCTAGAAGATACAAAATATGTGAAAAATTATAAAGTCATGACAAATCTTGTTTCATCCATATCCACATTCTTATTTTAAAGCAAATCAAAGCCATGTCATTTCAACCATAAATATTTTATGATATATTCTTAAGATGCTTTTTTTTGGTTTTAATGAAGAACAAAGCTTTGATTTAGAAGCAACACATGAGAATTCTGAATCTAAAGCTGTCACTTTCATCCTTCATTTGGTCCTGCTGATTCCAATGGGACACTAATCCCCTAAACTGATGTGATGGTTCAAACTTTACTTATCTTGATAACTTTCAGGATAAAGTGGCCTTTATATCAGGATATAGAAACAGATTTTGATGAGTAACAGAAAGTGAATGGTGTTTAATAAACAATACACAATCTTGATAAAAATGACATTATGTCAAATATCATCATAAAGTAAGTATCATTACAACAATATTTTTCATATCCCAATAGATGATCTTTGTTACTATTTTACTATCTGGAGTGGTAGATTATATATAAACACTAGTCTCAATAAAAGAAATAACTTTTCTGAACTTCTCAAATGTTTGCATTATGGCAAAAATAGAAGAAACTATGGTTCTTCAATCATTCACTATTTATTTGGAAAGGATGTAGGAGATGTAGTAAAGAATACAGTCTGCAGAGCCAAACTGCCTGGGCTTGATGCCTTGTGGTTTCTGTTTGTGGAACCTTGAACAACCAACCTCTCTCAGTTTGCTCATGCAATGGGAACAACAATAGTACCTACCACATAATATTAATATGTAATAGATAAAATGACTAAATACATATAAAGCACACAGGACAATGACTGGTACATAGCAAGGTACATAGTATGTGACTGGCATATAATAAGTATTACTGTCATTAATCTATTTATTCATGAACTATTTATCCAGGGTCTTCTAAGTGCTAACTGCTAAGAAGGCTGAGAGGAACACATGTGGAAAGATATTATACAATGAAATTCTAAGACCAAGAGAACAACAGTGGTCTGTATAAGATAAGGTACAACAGGAGCAATACAGAAAACTTCTAAGACTCCACAGGGGGACAAGAAAGATCTCACAAGAGAAGATGATGCTTCAGCTAACTCCTGAAGGATGAGGAAAAATTATCCAGACAACCTTAGAAACAGAAGAGACACACATTCTTTACCAAGGAACGTGTGCAAAAGCATCTGAAGAACCTGGCTTCCAAGAGATGGTAAAATCAGCAGGGCTGGTGCATAAGGGTCTTCTATAGGATACTAAGAGGTTCATATACATGTAGATAACAAATACACCACTACACTTTCATTTATCTTACCTCATATATTCCAGTCGACCTGAGCCAAAATATAAGCACTGAAAGGAAATCCTACAGGTGATGATCTACACTGGAAAACCTTCAACTTTCCCTTGCTGGACTCAAAATATTTCTATTAACTACACAGTGACAACTTTTGTTTATAATTTCAGAGACTATTCAAAAGAAAACTGTAAATGATAAATGTTACACTCCTACAGATTTCAGGAATATGACACATTTCTTTCTGTTCAGGCATCTTGTATACATAAATAGTTGCCACTGTCATGTTATAATTTTAAAAATACAATATGGCAAGGTTTATACTTATACACAAAGTCATTAGTCATTACACTGCATATTAGTCAACCTAAGATGATTCAGATTAACTATGCAGTTGCAAAAATCACAGGCTACCAAGAAAATAGTTCATGTACTTCTTTAAAAGAAAACACCACCTTAAAATTAGTTTATCAAATAAACACCTATTATGTCAAGTATTATGCTAAGTGTAAGCAATAAATTAGAGAACAAAATAGATACTATCCTTATTCTCACATTAAAGACTGAAACAAGTAAACAAATACATGAACAAGTCAATGTAACAATTATAATCAGAAATTGTGTGTGGGTGAGTTGTTGAGCAGATAGAGAGTAACAGAGTGACCAGAAGCAAGATAGCAACTATGACAATATTTTTTTTAATTTGTTTATTTATTTTACTTTACAATAGTGTATTGGTTTTGCCATACATTGACTTGAATCTGCCATGGCAACTATGGCAATTTTATAAGGTAGCCATGAAAGACCTCTTTGGTCTGAGATCTGAGAGATGAGAATAAGCCAACCAGGATAGGAGGAAGTTGGAAGAGAAAAATGTTTCTGTCACTAGGACACAATGTAAAAGGGAAAATGACTGAGTACAACTGAGGAAAACAAAGAAGCATACTGAGCATGTGTGGTAAAACACAAAGATATCACTCAAACATGGCAAAGCAAAGTCCCTGGAGGGCTGTACGCAAGGACACAATGTGATCTTTGCCTTTTGGGAAAATTTACTCTGGCTACTAAGAGGAGAAGGGAGCTGGAAGGGCAGAACAGATGCAGAGAAACCACTTCAAGAGACTTCTGAAGAACCTCAAATCCATTTCAAAATTTACAGAACGCCTAGGGGCCCCATAACAATCTTGACAGACAGGTAAAGCATTAGCTAACTTCACACACAAGACACTGAGGTTCAGAGTGACTGAACCAAAGTTCCATTGCTAGTCACCTGCAGCACGAGAGAGAACCAAACCATCCTGCTCCAAATCCAGCCAGTGTCTCACAAAGAAGAAGGAACCTTAGTTTTGGGGATGATCACGTAACAGTCTTTTATTCAGAGTTTTAATTAAAAGAATAAAGATATCAAACTTTAAATGCTCATTACTGTAAAAACGTGAACTATTATATACCTGGTTATTGCTTACTAGTACTTTAAAAACATTCATTAATAACAGTAAATCATAAAACTGATCCCATCAGCATTACAAAATAAGACACTCTGCCTTAGCACTTGATTATATAAAGTCCTTTACAAAGTACTTGCAGCTGTACATACAAATTGTGAAATTACATAATGTTTAAAAATGATCCATCATGATTAGCCCACACATGACAAGTAAAATACCCTTAATAATTTATTAAATTTGATTTACATGTGCTTAAAATTATGTATATATTTTGACTTCTAATATACACACACTAATGCTAATAAGCCAAGAATATGACAACTTCTCTTTTTTAGTCCTATTTGTTTACTGGCATCCGGGCATCCATGTTCAGAATCTCCACTGCAGCTACTTACAGGATCGTTGATGCAATGAACAGAACAGCCTCCCAAGATACAGTCCCAAATGTAATAAATAGCCTAAAAACTATGTATCAAATATATAATAATCAGAGCTACTAATCAAACTAAATATAAAACTTTAAGCAAAATTTTTAAATCACAACAGTTTCTATATTGCTTTATATTGGCCTAAGATATTTCTATTTTCCTAAATATTCACTTTTCGACATCCATTAAGAACATATTCTATAATGAATATGACTTTTTCATTCAAACCAGAATGTATTACTTCATGTTTTTTAAAAAAGCGAAAGTACCGTACGATGCTAACTTATTACATTATTGTCTGTTCCCTGTTAATAGAAAGAAAGCATTAAAAGTATAAACTATTTATGCTTCTTAGTCCATATATAATGGCAAAAACAATAGTCTCTGTGAAGTTATTGCAAAATATGTCGCTGTCTAACTTAAAGAAGCAAAATACAGATATAGCACTTGTATGGATTTTCACAGTAATTTTTAGGTTATCAAGGAAACATCTAGAGTGTTGATCTGGTTATACTCAATTCAAACAAACTACTTGTCACATTAACTACCTCCAGGAAGTTACTCCAAACACAAAATAAACTGTTTATGCCCCTACTCAGATAGATAACATGACAGATTGTTATTAGTTGAAGACAGATGAAATACATTAATTTGATTGTGAGCATATGTTTAATTTTACCCTGCCATGCACACTCTCTAATGCTGTCTTTCTGTGATGACATAGTAAATCATACTGTATTAGAAGAATTGCTAACACAAGAAAATAAAAAATTACCAGAATTTGACTTTGGAGATTCTTAAACCAAACTTCTTAAAAAATGCAACTGCCTGAAACTGGATTCCACAAATACATAAAGAAAAAAGGTGTCATCAAAGAAACTAATTTCTACTATAAATCTTAAAAAAAGACCTCAATGCAGTTTAACATTTTTCTTATATGTTACTTTTTATAATTTCTTTGTGAAATGCTTTTTCCCTCCTTTCCCCATTTCTACTGTTTTTAATGTTTATCCTATTAATGTGTGTTTTCTATAAGAAGGACACCTGCCATATTTCTTCCAGTGTTCGTTTCCCTCAGGTTAGGATTCTCCTTTTCACGATGTATTAGATTCACAGAAATTAAGATTTTATGAAATCAAATACGCCAAGAAAATAAGCTCATTATTACTTAAGCTACGTTTCTTGGTTCTTTTATAAGCAGCTAAAAACAAAAAACAAATTTTTTTAAAAAGCACAAAACTCAATAGCCACTCAAAAATATTTGTTGAATAAAGATAAATATTTGGGGGGCTCCCCTGGTGGTTCAGTGGTAAAGAATCTGCCTGCCAAGGCAGGAGACACAAATCCCATCCCTGATCCAGGAAGATCCTGCATGCAACTAAGCCCATGCACCACAACTGCTGAGCCTGTGCTCCGGAGTCCAGGAGCTGCGACTACTGAGTCCACACGCCACCACCACGGAGCCTGTGTGCCCTCGAGCGCATGCTCCACAACAAGAGAAGCCACCACAGCAAGAAGCTCGTGCGCTGAACCAGGGAGAAGTCCCCGCTCGCCATACCTGGAGACAAGTCTGCACAGCAACAAAGACCCAGCACAACAGAAAATAAACAAATGTTTTTTAAAAAAGAAAGAAAAACATTTTTAGGGTCTTAAAACAAATACAAAATATCAAAGGTGTCTAAACTAATATGTATTCTTTCATTTTACAGGAATACTATACAGGACTGAAAAACTGAGCTAGAGTCTCACACCACAATTAAGAATGAGTATCACAAACCTGTTGAGCAAAACAGAAAGACATTCATTTCTTAATGAAATATGTGAAATTTTAAAACGACAAAATTAACTATCAGTGAAGAATACAAAGATGATGAAACTAAGAAGAACAGCAAGGAAAATGTTAGGACAAAAGATAGCAGTTAACTCTGAAGGAAGAGAAAGGACTGATAAAGGCACCTGGTTGGCCTCTGGGGTGCTTGGCAATGCTCTACTTCATGACACAGGAACAGCTATTCTTTAAACTACACATATATTTTATGTACTTTTCTGTATGTATATATCATTATATTAAAAAGTCTAATAAAATTACACTAATATGACAATCTTCTCTTCAAACTGAATTTTTCATATTATCATAAAGAAGGTCACTGCTGCAAAAATATTCATAGTTTTCACAATTTTACCAAGGACTTCTTTAGTCCCTTAATTATCAAATCACACTCTTTCAACTTCTCCATATACATTATGAATCTTGTGGATTTTCTCTTCAATTATTTATTACCTGACTCCTCCAGATCCTTCAGTTCTTAATTACTTTTGATTCTAGTAATTCTCTAATATTTTTATAGATTCTCTATACTGCTGTAAGATTTGCATAATTACTTTGCACTGTATTTCTATTGCATCAGTTCAGTTCAGTTCAGTCGCTCAGTCGTGTCTGACTCTTTGCGACCCCATGAATCGCAGCACGCCAGGCCTCCTTGTCCATCACCAACTCCCGGAGTTCACTCAAACTCACGTCCATCGAGTTGGTGATGTCATCCAGCCATCTCATCTTCTGTTGTCCCCTTCTCCTCCTGCCCCCAATCCCTCCCAGCATCAGGGTCTTTTCCAATGAGTCAACTCTTCACATGAGGTGGCCAAAGTATTAGAGTTTCAGCTTTAGCATCAGTCCTTCCAGTGAACACCCAGGACTGATCTCCTTTAGAAAGGATGGACTGGTTGGATCTCCTTGCAGTCCAAGGGACTCTCAAGAGTCTTCTCCAACACCACAGTTCAAAAGCATCAATTCTTCAGCGCTCAGCGTTTACAGTCCAACTCTCACATCCATACATGACCACTGGAAAAACCACAGCCTTGAGTAGACAGACCTTTGTTGGCAAGGTAATATCTCTGCTTTTCAATATACTATCTAGGTTGGTCATAACTTTCCTTCCAAGGAGTAAGCATCTTTTAATTTCATGGCTGCAATCACCACCATCTGCAGTGATTTTGGAGCCAAAAAAAAAAAAAAATAAAGTCTAACACTGTTTCCACTGTTTCCCCATCTATTTCCCATGAAGTGATGGGACCAGATACCATGATCTTAGTTTTCTGAATGTTGAGCTTTAAGCCAACTTTTTCACTCTCCTCTTTCTATTGTATAATCACATACGTATCTAAAACCAGACCTACAAGGATTCTTAGGGGATAATGATAAATACCATTTACTCTGTAGAGTCACCAGAATAACATTAACAGCAGGCAGAATCAAGAGGGCAGGAAGGAGAGTATGTAAAAATTCATATTATTTCAACTTATTTAGTACCATTAACTCAATTATCTAAATTCTCTCTGGTGGTAGGTAATGGATAACCACCTCTCCTGTAACTTCACGTTAAAATGTAATAATAGGTCTAAATTGCAACGTAATACCATGGAGTAAGCAACTCATGTTTCAGGCAGTCTCCATAGGAATTCTTACTGGAGAATCTCATACTGGCCAGTATTACATAGGTTTATTTGCAAAGATCAGCATGATAGCTACATAGTATAACAAGGTCCCAGTTCACTTATGTCTTTCATTAAAAAAAAAAAAAAAGCACCTCTTTTTTTTGCATGAAAAAAAAAAGAAGTGTATTTGTCTTTCCTAGATACCAGTATAGACTGGGATCTGGCAAGGACCAGAGGCAATAGTTAAGAACTGCTTCAACTGGCAATTATACTATGGTTATTTAATTATTTCTTATATTTTCCTCTCTTTTCTAATTGCCCTCAATGACCATATATTAGATCCACTGGGAGAGGGGGAATGATAAAATATGATTTAAAATCACAACAAAAAGTAAACAGTAAATACAAAACTGCCCAATAGCAACAGAATCCAGAGTAATAAGAATAGTTAACATTTACTGTGAAGAATGCTGAGCGCCGAAGAATTGATGCTTTTGAACTGTGGTGTTGGAGAAGACTCTTGAAAGTCCCTTGGACTGCAAGGAGATCCAACCAGCCCATTCTGAAGGAGATCAGCCCTGGGATTTCTTTGGAAGGAAATGAGGCTAAAGCTGAAACTCCAGTACTTTGGCCACCTCATGTGAAGACTTGACTCATTGGAAAAGACTCTGATGCTGGGAGGGATTGGGGTGGGAGGAGAAGGGGATGACAGAGGATGAGATGGCTGGATGGCATCACTGACTCGATGGACGTGAGTCTAGGTGAACTCTGGGAGTTGGTGTTGGACAGGGAGGCCTGGTGTGCTGCGATTCATGGGGTCGCAAAGAGTCAGACACGACTGAGCAACTGAACTGAACTGAAAGTGTTTTACAGGCACATTATACATATTAAATTATTTAATCCTCACAATAACCACTAGCTGACAGATGAGAAAATAAAGCATAGAGAGGATAAATAACATATAAGGACACATTTCTAGTAAGGAGAGGAGCCAGAACTCAAGGCCCTCATAGTCCATCTCCAGAGTCTGCGTTCTTAACTCACTCAGCTTTCTCCTCAGGCAGTACAATCTTCTACAACTGTCATCTTCCCCATGATGCTGTTTCATTCATGTTATCCCAAGTGGAATACTTCATTCACTTTCATTTCCATATAACACATCTTTGTATGAATATACCACAATTTATATATCTTTCCTCCAAGTGGACACTTAAATTGCTTCCAATTGTTAGCTATTATCAACAATGAAGCAGCATGACTACTCTTAGTACAGGTCACCTGATACATACGTACAGCAGTCTGTTTAAGATATAAAACTGCTGAATCCTAGGGTCTATGAATGTTAAACCTTACAGAATAATGGCAAATTATTTTCAAAGTCATTATATCAATTTACAATTCACCCAGCAATGAACATGAATTCCTGTAGATTCATACTATATCTCTGTTACTTCTTAGGCTTTTTGATGTGTACATTATTACTTACGGGGGTTCCCTGGTGGCACAAAAGGTAAAAAAAAATTTCTTTTTAAAAAAAAATCTTTTGGCTGCAATGTGGGAAACCCAGGTTCAATCCCTGGTTCAGGAAGATCCCCTGGAGAAGGGAATGACAACCCACTCCAGTATTCTTGTCTAGAGAATCCCATGGACAGAGGAGCCTGGCAGGCTACAGTCCACGGGGTTGCAAAGAGTTGGACATGACTTATCGACTGAACTATAACAATCCTTTCAGAAGATCTTCAATATCACTTCCATTATAACATCAAAGTTCCCTTTATATGAGGGTTTGTTTCTAGCATTTCCACTCTATTTTCTTTAGTGAATTCCTCAATGTATTTACTACAAGCTCTTTATAAAAATTTTTATCACTAGCATAGCAAATGGTCCTCACCATTTGCTATGTAATTCAGGAACATATTAACTATCCTTGGCCCTTTTTTCCATCCATACACATATTAGAGTCAGTTAGTTTAAATACCACACGTAAATAGCATTGGGTTTTAAAATTATGCTGAATCAGTAAACCAATTTGAGATGAAATGTTAGTTTTATAATATTGAGTCTTTGTATCCTTGAAAATGGGAGTTATCTTTTATTTGGGTCTTATATTTACACCTTAAACTGTACACTTTTCTCAACACAGGGATTTCTGAAGTAGTTATTCACATCATCTGAGAATTTTGCAGTTTTGTTTCTTCCTTTTTAATCTGTATGTCATGTATCTTTCTTCTTACTGTTTTACAATAGCTAGGACTTCAAGAATGATGTTGAATATGGTGAACAGTGAAAGTGAACATCCTTGCCTTGTACCTGGTCTTGGTAGGAAAGCATTCTCACTCATTTGCTATCAAGTATGATGTTAACTGTAGGTTTTTCATAGATGCCATTTATCAGGTTGAAGAAGTCAATCCTCATGCCTAGTTTGTTCAGTTTTTTTTTTTAATACCATGAATGGATATTAAATTTTATCAAATGCTTTTTATGTATTTATTGAGATCATCATATGCCTTTTCTTCTTAAGCCTATTGATATAGTAAATTATATTAATTGATTCTGAATGCTAAAACAGCCTTGCATTTCTATGATAAACACCACTCAGTCATGATGTAGTATCCTTTTTATATACTGCTAAATTCAATTCATTAGTATTTTATTAAGAATTTTTTATGTCTATATTCATGAGGGATATTAGTCTGTAGTCACTTTGTCTTTTCCTGGGCTTAGTATCAGATTAACACTGCTGTCACAACAAAATGAGTTCAGAAGCGTTCCATCCTCTTTGGGATTCTAGAAGGATTTACATACAATTGATATTATTTCTTGCATGTTTGGCAGAATTCACCAGTAAAACCATCTGGGCCTGTAGTTTTCTTTGTAGGAACATTTTAAATTATGGATTCAGTTTTGTTTTGTTTTCCATAAATATCACAGTATTCAGGTTATCTATTTCTTCTTGAGTAAACTCAGGTAGTTTATATCTTTAAAGGGATTTGCTCATTTAATTTAAATTGTCGTTTATGGAAATAAAACTTCTCAGTATATTCCCCATTCTCCTTTTAATATCCACAGGATTTACGACAAATTCTCCTCTTTCATTCCTGATACTATAATTTGTATCTCCTCTCTTTTTTTATGGTCAGTTTGGCTAGAGGTTTATCCAGTTTTATCAATCTTTTCAGAGGATCAGCTTTTGATTTCATTAATTTCTCTACTGTCTTTTATTTCTGGTTTTAGCTTTACATTTTCTTCTTCTGTTTGCTTTAGATTTAATTTGCCCTTCATTTTCTATTTTCTTGAGATGAACGCTTGGGTTACGGACTATAGAGATTTTTCTTTTTTTCAAATGTAAGCATTCAGTAACACTAAACATTTCTCTCTAAATAACTACTTTAGCTGCATCCCACAAATTTTTATATGCAGTGCTTTCATTTTTATTCAGTTCAAAATGTTTAATTTTCTATTGATTCTTAGGTTATTTAGAAGTGAGTTGTTTAATTTCCAAATAACTAAAGATATTACAAATATCTTTATGTGATTGGTTCCTAATTTAATTCCATTACTGTCAGAGAATATATTCAATTCTTTTCAATTTGTTTTTATTGGTCAGAATACGGCCTTGTTTCATATACACCTGAAAGCAACATGTATTCTGCTGTTGTCAGAGTAAATGTACTGTAAATGTCAGTTAGATCTAGCTGGTTGATGTTGCTCACGTCTCTACATCCTTAACTAATTATTTTCTACTTACCCTATCAGTAATGAGAGGAGCGTTGAAGTCTCAACTGCAATGGTAGATGTGTCTATCACTCTTCTCTGTTCTATCAGTTTCTTTCTGTTGGTGGCTTTATGTATGTTTAGGACTGTGATGGCTTTTTATTGAATTGACCCTTTGATCATTACTGTAATAGCCTTCTTTATCCCTGCTAAGTTCCTTGTTTCTGGTATTAACAAAACTACTTCAACTTTCTTTTGATTAGGGTTTATAGAACTTATCTTTTCTCATCCTTTTACTTTTATCCTATCTGAATCTTCATATTTAAAGTGGGTTTCTTATAGACAGGATATGGGTGGGTCTTGCTTTTCTACCCATTCTGACTATCTCTATAATTTAATTGGTGTATTTAGACCAGGTGCTGGCAAACATTCTCTGTAAAGGGCCAGACAGTAAATATTTCAGGCTTTGCAGGTCATATGTTCTTTACAGCAGCTACTCAACTCTGCCGTTGTAGTGAAAAAGCAGGCACAGACAAGATGTAAACAGATGAGTGTGGCTCTGTTCCAATAAAACTATTTATGGACACTAAAATTTGATTTTCATATAATTTTCAGGTGTCAGAAAATATTATCCTTCTTTTGATTTTCTTCCAACCATTTAAAGATGTAAAAACCATTCTCAGGTAGTTGGCCATACAAAAAAGCGGCATAAGCTGCAGTTTCCTGACCCTTGCTCTACACCACTGCTCAAATCATTCTTCTGCTTAAAATCCCTGAGGGGCTTTCTACAGCTCTTAGGAGAAAATCCAAACTCCTTAAAATATAGTCTCCGTTTCTCAACTCTTCCTGCCTTACACCCTATGCTACAGCTACAACAAAATGTGAAAGAAAGGAAAGTGAAGTCGCTCAGTCATGTCTGACTCTTTGTGACCCCACAGACTGTAGCCTATCAGGTTCCTCCGTCCATGGGATTTTCCAGGCAAGAGTGCTGGAGTGGGTTGCCATTTCCTTCTCCAGGGGATCTTCCCGACCCAGGAATCGAACCAGGTCTCCCACATTGCAGGCAGACGCTTTTACCGTCTGAGCCACCAGGGAAGCTAAATTTCCCTTAATATCTCAGGCTATATCCTAGCTTCTGAGGCTTTATTCATTCTTTTACTTGTTCCTGAACTGTCTGGTGTTTCTTGTCCTTCTCCGTATGGCACACTCCTGCATATCCCTTAAGAGTCTGCTTCTGCACCTGTACATCAAGTCCTCCTGTACACCAAGTACACTATGCTAGGACAGCACTATCACACCAACTGCACTACCACTGTACTTAGAATGTTAAAGGCACTCATTAATGAATGAATGACCGAATGAATACTTTAAAATATTGTAAGAGGAAACTGAATTGCTCACAATAGTAAGAACAAAGTCCAATTCAAACAGGTAGTTATGTTTTCATGATCATCAAAACATATTTTAACCAAACTGATTATAGAAGAAAATTCTTAAATTCTCACAAAAACTTAAAGCATTTTCTTAATTATAAAATATCTCTTAGACTTCAGTATTAAACTGTAATGTAACAAACTCTCAGAAGATGGTGCTAGCCTGATACATCAATAAGCCAATAAATAATAAGACAATGGATTTTAAAAAATGCTTCCTCTTAAAAAAAAAAAGGAACTATTTAAGAAAAATCACAAATACAGATAATTCCTAACAAAAAACGTTTCAAAACAGGAAAACATCATTTCTGAACCTAAGACTAAACATAAAAAAACTTCATCAATTTTCACCACTTCTTATTAAAATATAGAATAGCTGTCAGTAATCTTCAGAGGTTAAAAAAAAAGATCTGAAGGAAAGAGTGAGCTTGGGTGCAAGCCCAGAAAACATTCATCTCCACTGATTAAGAATTCAGTTCACAGTTTCTATATATTAGCATATCCAATTATAACTCTGTATATAAATGGCAGGGGTAGGGAAGAAGTAGGAATAAAGAAGAAACTAAAACTATACAACCATTTTTGGTATTCAGTTTTAAGCCAATGTCTTATATTATACAAGTGATAAATTTTAAATAATTCAGTATGCTAATACTTGAATATGAGATATAAATACATGGAAATAAGTGTTTTTTAAAAACCATATCAAGGATAATCTTATACTTTACAAAATTATTTCACCAATATTTAATAATATATTTCTAAAAATAATAATAATATTTTTTAATGTCTCCATTTGGCATAATTTTTTCAACAATTATTTATTTCATAGTCCTTTATATATGTCTCAGAAAAAAATAAAGCATTATAATAAAATCTCATTTGGGGCCGAAGTGGCATCAATTAACCTGAATGGTTAAATAATTCTGTCTCCCTGGTGGCTCAGACGGTAAAGTGTCTGTCTGCAATGCAGGAGACCGGGGTTTGATCCCTGGGTTGGGAAGATCCCCGGAGAAGGAAAGCAGTCCACTCCAGTACTCTTGGCTGGAAAATCCCATGGACAGAGGAGCCTGGTGGGCTACAGTCCATGGGGTCGCAAAGAGTCGGACACAACTGAGCGACTTCACTTCACTTCACTTCACTGCCAACAAAAAACGTCAACCTCAGAAATAAAAAATATACTGATAATAAACAAACATGTTGAAAACAAATGATACACAAATCGACTCCAATGGAGAATCATGTCACTGAAACAGGTGATCAAACTTTAAAGTTGCCAAAAAGAAAAGTGTAAGACCTTACTTCATAATTGATCACATAATATTACATGTCTAGAGCATAATGTGAAAATAGGTCTCAAGGTTGGGTGTCAAACACCTCTCACTGTGCCTCTGCCATAGTGCTGATTTAAACTGACACTGCTGTCTCACTCTAGGCCATTTATATCCAAAAACTTCTTTGGGTTTTTGGTATACTCCCAGCTCACTGTTTTAAGTGGGTCTTTACGGTAAAAAGATTTCAGCTGTTTTTAAAAGACTGTTAACAACAGTTTGCTGCTGCTGCAGCTAAGTCACTTCAGTCGTGTCTGACTCTGTGTGACCCCATAGACGGCAACCCACCAGGCTCCCCCATCCCTGGGGTTCTCCAGGCAAGAACACTGGACTGGGTTGCCCTTTCCTTCTCCAATGCATGAAAGTGAAAAGTGAAAGTGAAGTCACTTAGTCGTGCCCGACGCTTAGCGACCCCATGGACTGCAGCCCAACAGGCTCCTCCATCCATGGGATTTTCCAGGCAAGAGTACTGGAGTGGGGTGCCACTGCCTTCTCCAGTTCAGTTTAGTCGCTCAGTCATGTCCAACTCTGCGACCCCATGAATCGCAGCACGCCAGGCCTCCGTGTCCATCACTAACTCCCAGAGTTCACTCAAACTCATGTCCATCGAGTTGGTGATGCAATCCAGCCATCTCATCTTCTGTCGCCCCCTTCTCCTCCTGCCCCCAATCCCTCCCAGCATCAGGGTCTTTTCCAATGAGTCAACTCTTCACATGAGGTGGCCAAAGTACTGGAGTTTCAGCTTCAGCATCAGTCCTTCCAATGAACACCCAGGACTGATCTCCTTTAGAAAGGATGGACTGGTTGGATCTCCTTGCAGTCCAAGGGACTCTCAATAGTCTTCTCCAACACCACAGTTCAAAAGCATCAATTCTTTGGCACTCAGCTTTCTTCACAGTCCAACCCTCACATCCATACATGACCACAGGAAAAACATAGCCTTGACTAGATGGACCTTTGTTGGCAAAGTAATATCTCTGCTTTTCAATATACTATCTAGGTTGGTCATAACTTTCCTTCCAAGGAGTAAGCGTCTTTTAATTTCATGGCTTCTCCGATTACAACTGTTTAAATGTTTTTAAAACTAATACTTAAGCACAATAAGGATTTTTAAATCCAAACTATTAAAGGTTTGAAATGCCACTGATAAGAAGTATTATAAATGAGAATACACAGTAGCATTGGAAACAAAAAATAAAGAAAAGGTGCCAAGAATAGAAGAGAAACAGAAAAATTTCCGGGATAAAATAAACTGGTAGAAATAACTCTCCAAATATGGGATCTAATGTTATAAATTTGTGAACCCTAGAATATCCAAGGTGTATCAATTAGGGTTCAATCAATGAGGCAGAACAGTATAGATGATAAGAAGAAAGATTTATTACAGTGGTCAGACTGCAACACTGTGGGAGCTGCTGAGCAACAGGTACAGGCTGTTGCCCCTGCATCTGGTCTTGAGCCTGAAATCATGCTGTAGTTCAGCCAGACCAGCGGTCAGGAAGGGAACTGGATAAAGAGCAAGGACAAACTGGAACCTGTCAGGATAAGCTGGAACTGATAAGGAGAAATGAAGTCTGCAAGAACTAACTGGAACCTGTGAGGATGACAGTAATGACAAACTGAACTCGCATCTCTCTCACCAACCCAAGCCTGACGCCAAGGGTGACCAAAAGGAGAAACACACAGCTTCTCTAGGGAGCTGCACATGCAGGGCAAATACTCAGAGATGCTGAAGGGGGAAATCTGACAGGTGCTGAAGGACTGCAGGTCCACCTGCCATCCCACACCTACAAGGTGAGCTAGCAAATGAGCGCTACAGTGTGAGAGCTGCCACAGCACCTGGAACACAGCACTGACCCTCAGAGAGCCAGAAAGATGCCTGCCACTTCACTTCTCTCTTTCAGCTTTTCCACAAAATGTCTTTTGTAACCAGTGCTAAATGACCAGTACAGGAAAGGAAATTCTGGAAATATATTTCCAGTTTAGCCAAGCTGACCTAGTACAATGCCACCAGAGAAACAGCAGTAAACCCACTTCTCCTTAAACTGCCATAAGGTATAAAGAGAGAAAGGAAAAACAGTTGTAAAGAGTGGTAAACTCCCCTAAGTCAGTCCAAAATAATTCCTTTCTAACATCTACAATGGACAGGGGTCTCCAATATTACCTGTCTATACACACATGTTAGAAGCCTGATTGTCAATATACTACCAATACTCTAAAGTCAGGGTACAAACCCTGAACGCTGTCCTCACCTTCAAGGTAAGAACTACTAAGAAAATCCAAAAATGACCTTCATCATAAATTTTAAAACCTAGATCAGCTACTGTGTGTGTGCTTAGTTGCTCAGTCATGTCCGATTCTTTGCAACCCCAAGGACTGTAGCCCGCCAGGCTCCTCTGTCCATGGGATTCTCCAGGCAAGAATACTGGAGTGGGCTGCCATTTCCTCCTCCAGGGGAACTTCTCAACTCTAAGATTGAACCGAGGTCTCCCGCACTGCAGGCAGATTCTTTACCGTCTGAGCCACCAGGGAAGCCCAGATCAGGTACTGCTGCTGCTAAGTCGCTTCAGTCGTATCCGACTCTGTGCGACCCCACAGACGGCAGCCCACCAGGCTCCGCCATCCCTGGGATTCTCCAGGCAAGAACACTGGAATGGGTTGCCATTTCCTTCTCCAATGCATGAAAGTGAGAAGTGAAAGTGAAGTTGCTCAGTCATGTCTGACTCTTAGCGACCCCATGGACTGCAGCCTACCAAGCTCCTCCATCCATGGATTTTCCAGGCAAGAGGACTGGAGTGGGGTGCCATTGCCTTCTCCAAGATCAGGTACTAATACTACTCAATTTTACATTCATATTTAAATAGGAACAAGCAAGAGTCTACAGATCTTAAGAAATCAAGAACATGAATGGGAGGACATAGAGCTGTTAACCCTCAAGAAAACAGCCAATATTGAAAACGAAGGACAATGAAAACAAATGTGAGCATCCCATTCTTGTCATCACCAATCTCTTCCCACTCTGGCAGTGGAGGGCACAGCAGCAGCAACAGCTGCTGCTGATTCCAATACTTCAGCTTTGTGCTCGTAGCAATGGCTACAGCAGGATGTGGAGGGCGGGGAGGAAAGCTGGGGCTCGTCTGAGATGATAATGTTCAGTATTTTTATAAGGATAAAGGTTATGCAGGGGTGTGACCTGACACAGTCAACACATGCTACACTTAAGACTTTTTTCATTTCACTGTAAGAAAATTTTACCACACTCCCCGCAAGCTTGACCTCTAAGTAATGATATGTATAATGAAAGTGTTTAGATATAAAAGGTACTATCTACAACTAATTTTGAATGCTTCAAAATACAGATGAACTGCTAGACTGATAGAGGGATGGACAGATGCACAGATATGTGATCAAGCAAACAAAACAGAATATTCATTGCAAACCCCAGATCGGGGTCAATAAACCACATATGGCCTGTGGGTTAAAACTGGTCTGCCACCTGTTCTTAGGACCCATGAGCTAAGAACAGTTTTCATATTTTGAAAAAAGTTGAAAATAAACAAAAAGAATAATTTCTGACTTAAGAAATACAAAATTCAAATTTTAGTGTCTATAAATAAAGCACAATCACATCCACTCATTTGTAAATTCTTCATGGCTAGACAAGCACCACAATGGGACAGTTCAATAGTTTGTGACAGATGCTGTATGTCTTGCCAAGCTTAAAATATTTACTATCTGGCTCTTTTCAGAAAAAGTCTGCCAAACTTTTCCTCTAGACAGTGAGTATATAGGTGTTTACTGCAAAGTTCAACTTCCCTCTATGTTAAAAATTTTTATAAGAATGTTAAAAAGCAAAGACATAATCATAAACTGATTCAACAGAGGCCCATTGGGAGGAGAAGGGTCAATCAGTTCTGAGTGTGGCAATCAGCTTTTCTAAATCCTACCTGCAAGAAGTCACGTGCTTGGAATTGCAAAAAGGTAAGAAAACTACCACCAAGACTGTAGCCTTGAAGACATGCTCTGTCCATTAAAAACTGGCCTAGTAACATTCTAGGCACCAGCCAGTGAAAATGTCAAGGAAGCTTGATATCATTTAAAGTCTTAGGTCAAAGAAAGAAAAGTTTTTTTTTTTAAAATCCATGAGAAATCAAAACATCAAGCCTTCCCCTATTCTCACTCAAAGCTGAAGACTGGTACCAGTTTCCAAGGACTGCTGGAACCAAACCACCACAAAATAGGTGGCTTAAGATAATAGAAATGTATTCTCCTGGAGTTCGGAGGCAAGAAGTCATAAATCAAAGTATTGGCAGGACCAAGCTCCCTCTGAAGGCTCTTGGGAAGAATCCTTTCTTGCCCCTCCTTAGCCTCTTATGGTTACTAGCATACCTTGGCAAAGCTTGTAGCTCCCTGACTCCAATCTCTGACTCTATCTTTACATGACTTTCCTCCCTAAGTGTCTCTGTCTCTGTCCGAATTTCTCTGTCCTTGTAAGGATACCAGTCATTGGATTTACAAATAATCCTAATCAAGTACAACTCATCTTAACTTGCTTACATCTGTAAAGACCATATTTTCAAATAAGGTCATACTCACAGATTCTGGAGGTCAAGATTTCAATGTATTTTGTTAGGGGAAAAGAATTTAAACCACCAGGACTGTGCTTCCCATTTCATTGAGAAACTAGTCAAGAGACATTCTACATGTCGCCAGATCTACACATCAAATACAGTATAGGCAGATGTCTATATTCCTGTTGTTGGGTTGCTCAGTCATGCCCACCTCTTTCTGACCCCATGAACTGCAGCACGCCAGACTTTCTTGTCCTTCACTACTTCTTGGAGTTTGCTCAAACTCATGACCATTGAGTCAGTGATGCCATCCAAGCATCTCATCCTCCTTCACCTTCTTCTGCCCTCAATCTTTCTCAGCATCAGGGTCTTTTCTACTGAGTAAGCTCTTTGCATCACACGGCCAAAGTATTGGAGCTTTAGCATCAGTCCTTCCAAAGAATATTCAAGACTGATTCCCTTTAGGATTGACTGGTTTGATCTCCTTGCTGACCAAGGGACTCTCAAGCGTCTAGTACAGCAACACAATTCAAAAGCATCAGCTCTTCAGTGCTCAGCCTTCTTTATGGTTCAACTCTCACAACCATACATGACTACTGGAAAAAAACAGCTTTGACTATAAGGACTTTTGTCAGCAGAGTGATGTCTCTGCTTTTTAAAATGCTCTCTAGGTTTGTCATAGCTTTTTTTGCAAAGAGCAAGTGTCTTTCATTTCATAGCTGCAATCACCATACACAGTGATTTTGGAGGCCAAGAAAATAAAATCTGTCACAGATTCCACTTTTCCCCTCTATTTGCCATGAAGTGATGGGACCAGATGTCATGATCTCAGTTCCTTTCAATGTTGAGTTTTAGGCTAGCTTTTTCACTCTCCTTATTTACCCTCATCAAGAGGCTCTTTAGTTCCTCTTCCCTTTCTGCCATTAGAGTGATATCATCCACACATCTGAGATTGTTGCTATTTCTCCTGGCAATCTTGATTCCAGCTTGTGAGTCATCCATCTTGGCATTTCACATGATGTATTCTACATAAAAGTGAAATAAGCAGGGTAACAATATATATCCTTGATGTACTCCTTTCCCAATCTAGAACCAGTCTGTTGTTCCCAAGTCCAGTTCTAATTGCTCCTTCTTATCCTACCTACAGGTTTCTCAGGAGACAGGTAAGGTTGTCTTAGTATGCCCATCTCTGTAAGAATTTTCCACAGTTTGTTATGATCCACACAGTCAAAGGCACTGACCCCAAAGTAGTTAATGAAACAGATGTTTTTTGGGAATTTGCTTTTTCTATGATCCACTGGATGTTGGCAATTTGATCTCTGGTTCCTCTGCCTTTACTAAATCCAGTTCATTTTCCACTGTCATATCTTTTTGTCTTTTCATACTGTGTATGTGGTTCTCCAAGTAAGTGCTGCACTCAATATGCCAGCAAATTTTGAAAACTCAGCAGTGGCCACAGGAGTGGAAAAGGTCAGTTTTCACTCCAATCCCAAAGAAAGGCAATGCCAAAGAACGTTTAAACTACTGCACAACTGTACTCATCTCACACAGTAGCAAAATAACACTCAAAATTCTATATTGAGGCTTCAACAGAATGTGAACCAAGAACCTCCAGATGTTCAAGCTGGATTTAGAAAAGGCAGAGGAACCAGAGATCAAATTGCCAACATCCGCAGGAGCATAGAAAAGCAAGAGAATTCCAGAAAAACATCTACTTCTGTTTCATTGACTACACTAAAGCCTTTGACTGTGTGGATCACAATAAACTGTGGAAAATTCTTAAAGAGATGGGAATCCCAGACCACCTTACCTGCCTCCTGAGAAATCTGTATGCCAATCGAGAAGCAACAGTTAGAATCAGACATGGAACAGAGGACTGGTCCCAAATTGGGAAAGGAGTACAAGGATATATATTGTCACCCTGCTTGTTTAACTTATATGCAGAGTAGATCATGCAAAATGCCAGACTGGATGACTCAAAGCTGGAATCAAGATTGCAGGGAGAAATATCAACAATCTCATATATACAGAGGACACCACCCTTATGGCAGAAAGTGAAGAGGAACTAAAAAGCCTCTTGATGAAAGTGAAAGAGGAGAGTGAAAAAGCTGGCTTAAAACTCAACATTAAGATCACGGCATCCAGTCCCATCACTTCATGGCAAATAGATGGGGAGACAGTGGAAACAATGACAAACTTTATTTTCTTGGGCTCCAAAATCACTGCAGATGGTGACTGCAGCCATAAAATTAAAAGAAGCTTGCTCCTTGGAAGAAAAACAATGATCAACCTAGACAGCATATTAAAAAGGAGAGACCTTAAATTGTCAACAGAGGTCCATGTAGTCCAAGCAATGGTTTTGCCAGTGGTCATGTATGGATGTGAGAGTTGGACCATAAAGAAAGCTGAGCACCAAAGAACTGATACTTTTGAATTGTGGTGCTGGAGAAGACTTTAGAGACCCTTGGACTGCAAGGAGATTCAATCAGTCCTAAAGGAAATCAGTCCTGAATATTCACAGGAAGGACTGATGCTGAAGCTGAAGCGCCAATACTTTGGCCACCTGACTCGAAGAGCTGACTCCTTAGAAAAGACCCTGATGCTGGGAAAGATTGAAAGCAGGAGGAAAATGGGACAACAGAAGATGAGATGGTTGGAGGGCATCACTGACTCGATGGACATGAGTTTGAGGAAGCTCTGGGAGTTGTTGATGGACAGGGAGGCCTGGCGTGCTGCAGTCCATGGGGTCACAAAGAGTCGGACACAGCCGAGCAACTGAACTGAACTGAATGAACTTGCCATTCCGTTCTCCAGTGGACCATGTTTTGTCAGAACTCTCCAACATGACTGGTCCATCTTGGGTGGCACTGCATGGCAAGGCTCATAGCTTCAATGAGTTACATAAGGCTATGACCCATATGATCATTTTGGTTAGCTTTCTGTGATTGTGGTTTTCGTTCTGCCATTTACATTAATACCCCCCAAATAAAACACCCTGGTATAAATCTAACAAATCATGTATATGATCTATATCTTATAGAGGAATTGTACATGTAGAGAAAAACTACAAAACTCTGATAAAAGCAAAGAAAAACTAAATAAATGATGGTATACTCCATGTTCCGGGATAAGAAGAGTCGCTATTTTTAAGCTGTGAGTTCTATCCAACTTGATCTACAGATTCAATGCAATCCCAATCAAAATTCTAACAAGTTATTTTTGGATACTGACAAACTCATTCTAAAGTTTACATGGAGTGGCATGAGGCCCAGAGGAGCCAAAACTATACTGAAAGAGAAAAACAGAGTACTGACACTACCCAACCGCTATCCTATGAAGCTTCAATAATCAAGACCATGTGGTACTGCAAAAGAAAGACAAATATATCAATGGAACAGAGTTGAGAGACCAAAAATAGACCACATAAATACAGTCAACTGATTTCTGACAAAGAAGTAAAGGTAATACAGTGGAGGTGATAAGTAGTAAGGTAATAAGTCTTTTCAACTACTGGTGCTAGAAAAACTGGATAGCCATATGCAAAGAAAAAAAGAAAAATCAAGACACAGACCTCACACCCTCCACAGAAATTAACCCCAAAAGGATCATAGAACTATGTGTAAAATTCAAAACTATAAAACTCTAGAAGATAACAGAAAAAAACCTAGATGACCTTGGGTATGGTGATACCTTTTTATATACAACACTAAATACATAATTCATGAGAGAAAAAGCTAATAAAGCTTTGTTAAAATTAAGAACTACCCTGGGAAAGATGATGTGTAAAAAATGAGAAGACAAGCCAGATCTCACCAAAGAAGACACACAAATGGCAAATGGAATATGAAAAGATGTTCTACATCATACTATCAATCAGGGAAATGGAAAAGAAAACAACAATGAAATGACATAACCTACTGTAATGGAATACTGACAATATCAAATTTAAGTGAGGATGCAGAGTGCAAGGAACTCTCAGACAGTGCTGGTAAAAATGCAAACTGGTGCAGCACTTTTGGAAGACAGCATGACAGTATCTCACACAAGTAAATACATTCTTATTATATGATCCAGCAATTGCACTTCTTGGTCATAAATGACTTGAAAATATGTCCACACAAAACTCTGCACACCGATGTTTCAGTCAGTTCAGTCGCTCAATCGTGTCCGACTCTTTGCAACCCCATGAATTCCAGCATAATAGGCCTCCCTGTCCATCACCAACAACGGAGTTCACTGAGACTCATGTCCATTGAGTCAGTGATGCCATCCAGCCATCTCATCCTCTGTCGTCCCCTTCTCCTCCTGCCCCCAATCCCTCCCAGCATCAGAGTCTTTTCCAATGAGTCAACTCTTCGCATGAGGTGGCCAAAGTACTGGAGTTTCAGCTTCAGCATCATTCCTTCCAAAGAACACCCAGGACTGATCTCCTTTAGAATGGACTGGTTGGATCTCCTTGCAGTCCAAGGGACTCTCAAGAGTCTTCTCCAATACCACAGTTCAAAAGCATCAATTCTTCGGCGCTCAGCCTTCTTCACAGTCCAACTCTCACATCCATACATGACCACTGGAAAAACCATAGCCTTGACTAGATGGACCTTTGTTGGCAAAGTAATGTCTCTGCTTTTGAATATGCTATCTAGGTTGGTCATAACTTTCCTTCCAAGGAGTAAGCGTCTTTTAATTTCATGGCTGCAGTCACAGTCTGCATTTATTTTGGAGCCCCCAAAAATAAAGTCTGACATTGTTTCCACTGTTTCCCCATCTATTTCCCATGAAGTGATGGGACCAGATGCCATGATCTTAGTTTTCTGAATGTTGAGCTTTAAGCCAACTTTTTCATTCTCCACTTTCACTTTCATCAAGAGGCTTTTGAGTTCCTCTTCATTTTCTGCCAGAAGGGTGGTGTCATCTGCATATCTGAGGCTACTGATATTTCTCCCGGCAATCTTGATTCCAGCTTGTATTTCTTCCAGTCCAGCGTTTCTGGGCGATAATATACAGCCTTGACATACTCCTTTTCCTATTTGGAACCAGTCTGTTGTTCCATGTCCAGTTCTAACTGTTGCTTCCTGCATACAGGTTTCTCAAGAGGCAGGTCAGGTGGTCTGGTATTCCCGTCTCTTTCAGAATTTTCCACAGTTTATTGTGATCCACACAGTCAAAGGCTTTGGCATAGTCAATAAAGCAGAAATAGATATTTTTCTGGAACTCTCTTGCTTTTTCCATGATCCAGCAGATGTTGGAAATTTGATCTCTGGTTCCTCTGCCTTCTCTAAAACCAGCTTGAACATCTGGAAGTTCACGGTCCACGTATTGCTGAAGCCTGGCTTGGAGAATTTTGAGCATTACTTTACTAGCGTGTGAAATGAGTGCAATTGTGCGGTAGTTTGAGCATTCTTTGGCATTACCTTTCTTTCGGATTGGAATGAAAACTCACCTTTTCCAGTCCTGTGGCCACTGCTGAGTTTTCCAAATTTGCTGGCATATTGAGTGCAGCACTTTCACAGCATCATCTTTCAGGATTTGAAATAGCTCAACTGGAATTCCATCACCTCCACTAGCTTTGTTCGTAGTGATGCTTTCTAAGGCCCACTTGACTTCACATTCCAGGATGTCTGGCTCTAGGTCAGTGATCACACCCTCGTGATTATCTGGGTCGTCAAGATCTTTTTTGTACAGTTCTTCTGTGTATTCTTGCCACCTCTTCTTAATATCTTCTGCTTCTGTTAGGCCCATTACCATTTCTGTCCTTAATCGAGCCCATCTTTGCATGAAATGTCCCCTTGGTATCTCTAATTTTCTTGAAGAGATCTCTAGTCTTTCCCATTCTGTTGTTTTCCTCTATTTCTTTGCATTGATCGCTGAGGAATGTTTGTAAATGTTTGTAAACATTGGTGTAGTTTTATTTATAACTGCCAAAACTTAGAAGAAACCAAGATGTCCTTTAGTAGGTGAATGAATAAATAAACTGCACTAAAAAGAAATGAGCTATTAAGCCACGAAAAAGCCATGAAGGAGCTATAAATACATATACTAAGTGAAAGAAGACAATCTGAAAAAGCTACACACTGATGGTAAAGTCGCTTCAGTCATGTCTGACTCTGTGCGACCCCATAGATGGCAGCCCATCAGGCTCCACGGTCCCTGGGATTCTCCAAGCAAGAACACTGGAGCAGGTTGCCATTTCCTTCTCTGATGCATGAAAGTGAAAAGTGAAAGTGAAGTCGCTCAGTCGTGTCTGACTCTTAGCGACCCCATGGACTGCAGCCTACCAGGCTCCTCCATCCATGGGATTTTCCAGGCAAGAGTACTGGAGTGGGGTGCCATTGCCTTCAGAAGACAATCTGAAAAAGCTACACACTACATGATTCAAACTATTAATATATAATATTATGGGAAAGGACCACATGATTCAAACTACTAATATATAATATTACAGAAAAGGCAAACTATGGAGACAGTAAAAAGACCAGTGCCTGCCAGGAGTCGCAGGGAGGAGACAGACACGTGGGGAGCACAGAGGATTTCTAGGACAGTAAAAATACTCGTTATGCTACCATAATGATGGATATATATGCCATCATATACTTGTTCAAACCTTCAGAATGTGTAACAAGAGTGAATCACAATGTAAACTGTGAACTCTGGATGATTATGATGTACCATTACATGTTCATCAACGGTAACAAAAGAACCACTTCCAGGGGCTTATTAATGAGGCAGGACTATGCACGTGTGGGGGTAAGGAGAATATGAGAAATCTCTGTACCTTCCCCTCAATTTTGTTGTGAAACTTAAGCTACTTCAAAAAAATAAAAGTCCCAATACTTTTTTTTTTTAATTTTTAAATATCAGCAAGCAGGCAGTCGGTTTTGGAATTAAGCTCCCTTGGCTACTACTAAAATTAAGGACTGAACCTCATATAAAACAATGTCAACAAATCTGTTTTCCTCAATACTTTAATCCTTCATGGTAATTTAATGCAGATTTTTCTATCTCAGAAACCTCAACACTAGCAAAGTCAATCTCCAGCATCATGAAAAGCACTCAAGATTCTACTTTATAGTGTTCTGCGTGTATGTGTGTGCACCCATGCCTGTGTGTGTGTATGGAAAAGACCAGGAGGAATTCTGAGAAAAAGCCAAATTTGGTCCATATATATTGTTTTAAGATCTTGATAAATTCAGCATTAGTGGAGAATTAATAGAAACTTTTAACCTCTGACAAAGTTCTTGGCTTTTATAGGTTCTAGCAATTTCAGGAATTCTGTTCAACTGTTCTTTTTTTTTTAAAAAAAAAAAAAAAAAAAAAAACACATGCACACGGAGTTCTGTGGCAAGAAAGACAGTAGAGTAGTTATACTATGGAGCAGCATCAGTTCTAAACAACACACAAGTGATTATCCTCGTAGGATTATCACTTTGAGGTACTATTCCCATTCCATTCCCTTTCAACACTTGCTTGTATTAATACTATAGCAGTGAAATAACGAAGAAAAATAAAAGCTTAAGTTAAACTTAAGATTTGATTTAAAATCTCACATTGACAATTTTAAATTTTATGACTATCATATTACCAATTTATTATCTCTGGGGATTATCTTGAGATAATGTTCAACCTAAACAGTTCAAACAGTGCAGCTGATTGCTTAGTTTCAGTCTAGAGAACCCCTCTTAACATTCCTATATTCATTAAACTTGAAAAAAAGTCAACAGAAAACATTAGCTCAAAAAGAGGTGAAACAGCCAATCTTTTGGAATTAAGCCAAATATATTGTTTTTGTTTTTGTTTTAAAGTCAATTCACTTGAATGTTAGATACAGGCAAACCTCATTTCACTGCATTTCACTTTACTGTGCTTTGAGGTACTGCATTTTCTAAAAAATGAAAGTTGTGGGAAAACTGCTGTTGGGAAGCGTAGTACAAAATAGCCGTATTAGGAGAAAGTCCTTGGGAAAATGGCGAAGGGCCAGAGGTACCCCGGCTTTGTGTACTGCGGACAGAAAAACATCTCCTGCCTTTGGTTATGCTCGGCGCCAAGATTTAATAATAAGTAGGGATGTTACTTGAGAAAACAGGTGGTGAGATAAGCACATGAGTCACTTAGAGTGCACTGTCCTTGAAATGTTTTTACTGATTATGTGTTAACCCCGTATGCGCTCTGCTGGCCATATACTCTAAGCTTTTTGTTCCTGCTTCTATAAAAAGGCTTGACTGCAGAAATAAACTTATCAGTCCTTGCAAAAGACGGTCCGAGTGTTATTCTTTCAGGTTTGTTGCTTCCAAATCCTGAAGAAAAAATCCCCAACAAGTGCATTGAGCAAGTCTATTGGTACCATTTATCCAACAGTATTTGTTCACTTTGGATTTTGTGTCACATTTTGGCAATTCTCACAATATTTCAAACTTTTTCATTTTTCTTATGTTAGTGAAAAGTGAAAGTCAAAGTTGCTCAGTTGTGTCTGACTCTTTGCGACCCTATGGGCTATACAGTCCATGGAATTCTCCAGGCCAGAATACTGGAGTGGGTAGCCTTTCCCTTCTTCAGGGGATCTTCCCAACCCAGTTATTGAACTGGGGTCTCCTGCATCGCAAGCAGATTTTTTTACCAACTGAGCTATCAGGGAAGCTCGTTATGATGACCCATAATCAGCAATCTTCAATGTCACTATTGTAATTGTTTTGGAGTATCACTGCTGGTTCAGATGATAAATAATCTGCCTCAGTGCAGGAGACCCGGGTTCAATCCCTGGGTTTGGAAGATCTCCTGGAGAAGAGAACGGCAACCCATCCAGTACTCTTGCCTGTAGAATGCCATGGACAGAAGAGCCTGGCAGGCTACCATCCATGGGGTCGCAAAGAGACAGACACGACTGAACAACAGTATCAGTATCACAAATTGAGCCCATATAAGATTGCAAATTACTCTGGTGAATATACAAATGATAAAAAACCAAAACAGCCTCACTGCTAACATGAACAAAGTTTTTTTTTTTTAATTTCATTAAAGTATAATTGATTTACAATACTGTGTTTAATTTCTACTGCACAACAAAGTGACTCAGTTATATACATATATTCTTTTTCATATTGTTTCCCATTATGGTCTATCACAGGATATTAAATATAGTTCTCTGTGCTATACAGTAGAACTTTGTTGTTTATCCATCCTATAAATAATAGTTTGCAAAAGATCCGTCTAGTCAAGGCTATGGTTTTTCCAGTGGTCATGTATGGATGTGAGAGTTGGACTGTGAAGAAAGCTGAGCACCGAAGAATTGATGCTTTTGAACTGTGGTGTTGCAGAAGACTCTCGAGAGTCCCTTGGACTGCAAGGAGATCCAACCAGTCCATTCTAAAGGAGATCAACCCTGGGTGTTCTTTGGAAGGAATGATGCTAAAGCTGAAACTCCAGTACTTTGGCCACCTCATGCGAAGAGTTGACTCATTGGAAAAGACTCTGATGCTGGGAGGGATTGGGGGCAGGAGGAGAAGGGGACAACAGACGATGAGATGGCTGGATGGCATCACTGACTCGATGGATGTGAGTTTGAGTGAACTCCGGGAGATGGTGATGGACAGGGAGGCCTGGTGTGCTGCGATTCATGGGGTCACAAAGAGTCGGACACAATTGAGCGACTGAACTGAAATGAACTGAACCCCAAATTCCCAATTCTTTCCTCCCATGGCAACCATAAGTCTGTTCTCCATATATGTAAGTCTGTTTTTATTTTGTAGATATGCTCACTTGTGCCACATTTTAGATTCCATATATAAGAGATATCATATATGGTATGTCTTTCTGATTTATTTCAGTTAGCATGATAATCTCTAGGTCCATCCATGTTGTTTCAAATGGCATTATTCCATTCTTTTTAATGGCTGAGTAATATTCTATTGTGTGTGTAGAATATACACATATATACTCACATGCATAGCACATCTTCTTTATCCATTCATCTGTCAATGGACATTTAGCTTGTGTCCATGTCACAGTTCAGTTCAGTCACTCAGTCATGTCTGACTCTTTGTAGCCCCATGGATGCAGCACACCAGGCTTTCCTGTCCATCAACAACTCCTGGAACTTGCTCAAACTCATGTCCATTGAGTTGGTGATGCCATCCAACCATTGCATTCTGTCATCCCCTTCTCCTCCTGCCTTCAATCTTTCCCAGTATCAGGGTCTTTTCCAATGACTCAGTTCTCCACATCAGGTAACCAAAGTATTGGAGCTTCAGCTTCAACATCAGTCCTTCCAATGAATATTCAAGGCTGATTTCCTTTAGGATTGACTGGTTTGATCTCCTTGAAGTCCAAGGGTCTTCTTGAAGTCTCAAGAGTCTTCTCCAACACCACAGTTCAAAAGTATCAATTCTTCAGTGCTCAACTTTCTTTATGGTCCAACTCTCACATCCATACATGACTACTGGAAAAACCACAGTTTGGACTATATGGACCTCTGTCGGCAAAGTAAGGTCTCTGCGTTTTAATATGCTGTCTAGGTTGATCATTGTTTTTCTTCCAATGAGCAAGCTTCTTTTAGTTTTATGGCTGCAGTCACCATCTGCAGTGATTTTGGAGCCCAAGAAAATAAAGTCTGTCACTGTTTCCCCATCTGTTTGCCATGAAGTGATGGGACTAAATGCCATGATCTTAGTTTTTGAATATTGAGTTTTAAGCCAGCTTTTTCACTCTCCTCTTTCACTTTCATCAAGAGGCTCTTTAGTTCCTCTTCACTTTCTGCCATAAGGGTGGTGTCATCTGCATATCTGAGGTTATTGATATTTCTCCAGGCAATCTTGATTCTAGTTTGTGCTTTATCTAGTCTGGCATTTTGCATGATCTACTCTGCATATAAGTTAAAACAAGCAGGGTGACAATATACAGTTTTGTCATACTCCTTTCCCAATTTGGAACCAGTCCTTTGTTCCATGTCTGGTTCTAATTGTTGCTTAGATTAGATTAAATTATATAACAACAATGTATCCTGCTTGAGGATAGTTTCTCCTTCCTGAAAACCTTCTGGCTAATCCTGTTATCTTAAAATGTAAATTCTTGGAGTGGGTCTAGTAAGATCTTTACAACCTTGAGACAGTCATTTGATTTACTGTAATAACTAATTTAAAAAGTATATAACTCCCTTACTTAGACTAGACAGTGGGGCATTCTCCATCCCCCTCTCTGATGTCTATGTCAGAAGCTTTCTCTGGCCCTTTTCATACTTTAGTAAAACTCTGCTACACAAAAGCTCTTGAGTGATCTAGCCTCGTCCCTGATCCCAAAGCTAAATCTTCTTCTTCAAAGATCATGAATCTGACACCATTCACTGTAAGCTATCAGTATGCCCATTTCTGGAAGAATCTTCCAGTGTGTTGTGATCCACACAGTCAAAGGCTTTGGTGTAGTCAATAAAACAGATGCTTTTCTGGAATTCTCTTGCTTTTTCTATGATCCAGTGGATGTTGGCAATTTGATCTCTGGTTCCTCTGCCTTTTCTAAAACCAGCTTGAACATCTGGAAGTTCTCGGTTCATGTACTCTAGAAGCCTAGCTTGGGGATTTTTGAACATTACTTTGCTAGTGTGTGAGACGAGTACAGTTATGTGATAGTCTGAACATTATTTGGCATTGCCTCTCATTGGAATGAAAACTGGTCTTTCCAGTTCTGTGGCCACTGCTGAGTTTTCCATATTTGCTAGCATATTGAGTGCAGCACTTTCACAGCATCATTTTTTAGGATTTGATATAGCTCAGTTGGAATTCCATCAACTCACCTCACTTTGTTCATAGTGATGCTTCCTAAGGCCCACTTGACTTCACACTCCAGGATGTCTAGCTCTAGGTGAGTGATCACACCATCGTGGTAATCTGGGTCATGAAGATCTTTTTTGTATAGGTCTTCTGTGTATTCTTGCCACCTCTTCTTACTATCTTTTGCTTCTGTTAGGTCCATGCCGTTTCTGCCCTTTATTGTGTCCATCTTTGCATGAAATGTTCCCTTGGTATCTCTAATTTTCTTGAAGAGATCTCTGGTCTTTCCCATTGTATTATTTTCCTCTATTTCTTTGCATTGATCATGTCTGGGCTACTGTAAACAGTGCTGCTATGAGCACACGTGTACATGTATCCTTTCAAACTATAATTCTGAATATATGCTTAGGAGTGAGACTGATGGATCATATAGTAACACTATTATTAGTTTTCTGAGGAACCTCCATACTGTATTCTATGATGGCTGCACCAATTTACATTCCCACCAACAGTGTAAGAGGGTTCCCTTTTCTCTACACCCTGTTCAGCATTTATTATTTGTAGACCTTTTAGTAACGACCATTCTAACTGACAGACATAGTACCTCAAGGTAGCTTTTTAAAATATTTTACTACCTTTTAAAATTCTTATTTTATATACTTGATTTACAATGTTATGTTAGTTTCAGGTGTACAACAAACTGATTCTGTCATACATAAACATATAAATTTTTTTTAGATTCTCTTCCCATTTAGGTTATTACAGAATACAGAATAGAACTTCCTGTGCTATACAGTATGTCTTTATCTATTTTGTGTATACATATATATGCTGCAAAGTCACTTCAGTTGTGTCCGACTCTGTGCGACCCCATAGATGGCAGCCCACCAGGCTCCCCCATCCCTGGGATTCTCCAGGCAAGAACACTGGAGTGGGTTGCCATTTCCTTCTCCAATGCATGAAAGTGAAAGTGAAGTCGCTCAGTCATGTCCGATCCTCAGCGACACCATGGACTGCAGCCTATCAGGCTCCTCCATCCATGGGATTTTCCAGGCAAGAGTACTGGAGTGGGTTGCTATATATACACACACACACACACGTATATACACACACACACACACACACACACACACACACACAAACACACACATATATGCTAAATCTAAACTCCTAATTTATCTGCCCCCCACCCCGTTTTTCCCGTTTCATAACCATAAGTTTGTTTTCTAAGTCTTTGAGTCTGTTTCTGTTTTCTAAGTAAGTTCATTTGTGTCATATTTTCAGAGTCCACATATAAGTGACATTATATGATATTTGTCTCTCTCTGTGTGACTTACTTCACTCAGTATAATCATCTCTAGGCCCACCAGTGTTGCTGCATTATGTCACTCCTTTTTATGAATAGCATTATTTCATTCTTTTTTATGGCTGAAGTATTCCACTGTACATCTGTACCTCACTGTAGTTTAGATTTGCATTACTTTAGTAATTAGCAATAATGGGCATCTTTTCACATGCCTACTGGCCATCTCTAAGTCTTCTTTGGAAAAATGTCTATTTAGGTCTTCTGCCTATTTCTCAATTGGGTTTTTTTGTTGTTGTTGTTACTGAATTGTAGGAGTTGCTTGTATATTTTGGAAATTAAGCCCTTGTCAGTCACATCATTTGCAAACATTTTCCTGATGCAGAGAAAGTTTTAGAGGTCAATATAGAAAGTGATCCAGCCATAACATTCCTGTAAGTCAAAGCAAAATCCAAAGCAAGGCACTCTCTTCAACTAACAAAGGCTGAGAGAGGTGAGGAACCTGCAGAAGAAATGTTTGGAGCTAACAAAAGTTGATGAATAAGGTCCAGGGAAAGAAGCCGTCTCCATGGAGATGGAGCCATGCTCCATCAACATGAAAGCACAAGGTGAACCAGCAAGTGCTCATAGAGAAGCTGTGGGAAGTTCCGAGAAGAAGATGGAGCTACGTTAACTGGTGAAGGTGGCTACACTAAACAATCCAATTTGACCAGTGACCTCATAAGAGGAGACTCAAATACAGACATGCACAAAGTAAAGACCATGTGAAGACAAAGCCATTTACAAACCAACCCTGCAGACACCTTGATCTCAGACTTAGAGCCTCTAGAATTGAGAAAATTAATTTATGTTGTTTAAACCACCCAGATTGAAGTACTTTGTTATGGCAGCCCTGGCAAGCTAATACAGGCTCTAATATTGTTCAGTAATTTAGATCCTCCTAGCATGGGAACCCGGAGAAGGCAATGGCACGTCACTCAGTACTCTTGCCTGGAAAATCCCATGGACAGAGGAGCCTGGTGGGCTGCAGTCCATGGGGGTCGCTGAGGGTCAGACACGACTGAGCGACTTCACTTTCACTTTTCACTTTCATGCATTGGAGAAGGAAATGGCAACCCACTCCAGTGTTCTTGCCTGGAGAATCCCAGGGACGGTGGAGCCTGTTGGGCTGCCGTCTATGGGGTCGCACAGAGTAGGACACGACTGAAGTGACTTAGCAGCAGCAGCAGCATGGGAACCAGAGAAGGCAATGGCAACCCACTCCAGTACTCTTGCCTGGAAAATCCCATGGACAGAGGAGCCTGGTAGGCTGCAGTCCATGGGGTTGCTAGGAGTCGGACGCGACTGAGCGACTTCACTTTCACTTTTCATTTCCATGCATTGCAGAAGGAAATGGCAACCCACTCCAGTGTTCTTGCCTGGAGTATCCCAGGGACGGGTGAGCCTGGTGGGCTGGTGTCTACGGGGTCGCACAGAGTCGGACACGACTGAAGTGACTTAGCAGCAGCAGCAGCATGGGAACAAACACCAAATATGGACATGGAACTCATACTGCAAGACACTCGAAAATGAGTTCATAGATTTTTTTTTTATTTTATTTTAAAGCCAACATTTAGATCTTATGTCCATTTTCTGAATGGGTTGTTTTTTCCTTTTACATTGAGCTGCATGAGCTCTCTGTATTTTTAGAGATTAATCCTTCGTCAGTAGCTTCATTTGCAGATATTTTCTCCCATTCTGTGGGTTGTCATTTTGTTTTGTTCATGGTTTTGTTTGCCATGCAAAAACTTTTAAGTTTAATTAGGCCCTATTTGTTTCTTTTTGTTTTTATTTCCATTAGTCCAGGAGGTCTCCAAAAAAGACATGCAGAGGGCCAAAAAGCACAAGATGCTCAACATCACTAATTATTAGAAAAATGCATATCAAAACTACAATGAGGTATCACCTCACACTGGTCAGAATGGCCATCATCAAAAAATCTACATACAATAAATGCTGGAGAGGGTGTGGAGAAAGGGAACTCTCCTAAACTGTAAATGGGAATGTAAATTGGTACAGCCACTATGGAGAACAGCATGGAGGTTTCTTAAAAACTAAAAATAGAACTATCATATGATCCAGCAATCCCACTACTGGGCATATATCCAGAGAAAATATTAATTCAAAAAGATACATACACCACAACGTTCACTGCACCATTATTTACAATAGCCAAGACATGAAGCAACCTAAATGTCCATCAACAGAGGAGTGGATAAAGATATAGTACATACAGTAGTATAAAAAATGGAGTATTGCTCAGCAATAAAAAAGAGGGAAATAATGCCATTTGCAGCAACACAAATGGACCTGGAGTTGACATACTGAGTGAATTAAGTCAAACAAAGACAAATATCTTATGATACTGCTTATATATGGAATCTTAAAAAAACGGAAAATAGAATCACAGATGTAGAAAACAAACCTATGTTCACCAGGGGAGAAAGGGGGGCTAGGGATAAACTGGGAAACTAGGTCTGACATATACACACTACTACATATAAAACAGATAACTAACAAGGACCTACTGTATAGCTCAGGGAACTCTACTCAACACTCTGCCATGACCTATATGAGAAAAGAATCTTTAAAAATAGTGTGTACACTATTTTATTTTATATATGTGTGGGTACATATATATACATATATATAACTGATTCACTTTGCTATATACCTGAAAATAACACATTGTAAATCAACTATATTCCATTAAAAATAAATTAAAAAAAATTTTTAAGCCAACATTAAATTCCAAATGGAGAGACATCCTTGAATTGGCTCAAGACTTAACCATAACAAGATGTATCCAAACCTAACAGTTTTGCAAAGATTCAATTCCAGTTCCAGATTCCTCTTAATCCTTTCCTGCCCACTGATAAAGTAGAGCTAAGTAATACATTGTTTTTCTTTTGTACTTTTTGCCCATTATGTTAATCTTACTTCCACAACAAGACAAGTTTCCTGAAGGCTGGATTCATGATATATGTGCCCAGGAAGCAGCCCTGTGCTCACAAAAAGAACTTGTTACTTTATAAACTGACTGTACAAAATAGTTTCATTAAGTTTGCTATTATCTTTCAATGCTGCTTAATTTCCAGGTATTTCAAATTAGAAAGAACTCAGAACATGTCTTCAACACATATATAGAATCACACAGATTTTAAAGCATCCTACAAGAATTACTTTGTTGTTGTTGTTGTTTAGTTGCTAAATCATGTCCAATTCTTTTCTGACCTCGTGGACTGCAGTCCTCTGTTCCTCTATCCATGGGATTTCCCAGACAAGAATACTGGAGCGGGCTGCCATTTCCTTCTCCAGGGGATCTTCCTGACCCAGGGATCAAACTCATTTTCTGCATTGGCAGGTAGATTCTTCACCACTGAGCCACCAAGGAAGCCCCACAAGAATTACTTAATTTAGCCTAATTAACCATCTAATTAATCATTTAAAGTAACTATTAGAGCCATACAGACCACAATATTTATTCTTATTTTTTCCACTGTTAGCAAAATACATCTTTTACAGTATACAGTGGCTAATCTTAACCATTCCCTAAATGATAATGAGAATGTATTTTCACAGTAGCAATTGGTGACATTTCAATAAATCAATGTGCTGCAGTGATACCTAAATAAAAGCTTATTTCACTATAATGATGCTTCCAGGCTTCCCTCAAGTCAGGTGGTTACTTGCAGTTAATGATCTGTGACATGCCACACAAGTAGTCCTAAAAAGACTTATTATCCACCTCATGTGCAACAATATTTGCTTTATGGATGGCTAAATGAATGAAGACATTCAATGCAACTGTAAAAGTAAAATCAAAAGAAAACTTACAAGTAACATGTTTTCTTTAAGTAAAAGGGCTGTGACCATTTTCCATTAATACTTAACCTTTTGCTGGAGCAGTGCAACCCCATATAATACTCAGATCCATGAAGTCCAAGAGCTGTTCTGGGTTAATGCTAATTAACTGCCCCCAACCAAAAGAGCAGTAACTTTCCAAAATTGTGAGATCATCAGCCTTTATTGCTGACGTCAAAGTCACAAAGCTAAAAGGAGACAAATATGCTTTATACATAAATTAACAGTATGTCTTTCAACTGAATTTACATACACCTACAAAACACAAACACACCAGGAAAAGAATTGTTATGCTGCACGCAAAATTTGCTAATCTCAAACAATACACTATCTTTTATAGCTGCCAGACTTTGTAAGCATTCAAATGTTTACCATTTATAATTTTATTTCATTTACTAGACTCGGCTTTTGTCCACCATATGTCCACTGTGGATTAACTATTCCCTTAGGCACAATTAGAGCCTTTCCATTTGTTGTAAGAAGAGCTAAGTATGAAGGACACAGCCAGAAATAACATTTATACCTCAACCAAAAACAGAAGAACATTCAAACTCAAACGATGGTTTATGTAGCATCTTTTTTTTATTAGACACATGTCTACAAAGCAAAATAAACTTGAGATAAAAAATCATGGCAACTGTACACCAGCTTTCACCATTCAGATTGAACACCAAAATTATAACATCTCCATCAACTGAATTTAAATATTTTTGCAGAAAAAAATGTACTTCTAAACTACAAGTGAAGGGTGGCTTTCAAACAATAATTATAACCAAAACTTTAATAATCATTTGAAATACATTCAAAGACATTTCACAAAAATTTTGGTATTTTTGATTTTTAAATCCTTAAGTTAAAAATCTACATGGACTGAGCAGTATCTCTTCCCATTACCCATAACTAGAAGACAGGATTCTGAGAGACAGTGGGAATAAAACAACAACTAATACATATAGCACCTATTAAATACCAGGCATGATTCCAGGAGTTTTGTATGTATTTAATTCTTTTAACAACCCCTTTATAAGGTAGGTGGTATTGTCATTTCTGTTTTACAGATGACAAAACTGAGGTACAAGAGGGTGAATAGCTCCCCATGGTCACAGGTTTAAATAAGTGAGCCCATATCTGACCTAAGTGATCTTACTTAGAAGTCTTTGTCCTTGACCACTACTCATACTGCCTTTATAATAAAGACATTAAAGTGCTAGAACACACTACAAAACAAATATCAATAAGGGGAAATAAATACAACTTCTCATCTTTTAAAATTAAAATTTTGAATGTAAATTAAGCGATTAGGGCTCAAGAGTTTAGTTTTCAAAAGAACTATGTGTGTAATATAAAAGAATTTTTACATGATCTTGTGTTACAGTAAGTCATAAGCACCAAGTGAAGCTGTTACTAAATGCCTCTTCCAAATGAAAAACCTAGCCTAGAGTTTTACAAAAGCTAGGGGGAATAAAAAAGTATTATTTTTTCTCTTTATCATCTCAAAAAGTTCCATAATTCCATCCTTTACTGAGATTGAGAATTAATAATTTTGTAGTCATTCATAACAAGTGTTAGTATTTATTGAGCACTTCCTGTGGCCAGGGATTGAACTGGATCCTAGAGAGACAGCAGTGAATAGGACAGTCTCTGCCTTCATGGAGCTTTAGTCACAGAACACTTGCATGATTCCAAAGGGAAAAACTAAACAAACTTTGCTCTAAAAAAAGGTGATACTTTTTCAGAAAAATGGCACAGCTTAAAAAGCATAAAACAGCTAATAAGTATTAAAATCAAGGGAGAAACTATCTAGTATTCTGTCCTACCTAGTCCTTTTCTATTTATTCCCCTCAACCCTCTATAAAAAGAATTGGGAAAGTTCTCACACACACCCTTCACGTTCTACCTTTTCACTTAATGAGAATCAATACAACAAACTGAAGAGTAAAGATGACATTTAAAACTATATCTAAAATCAGAACAAGTTTTTAAAAAAATTGAAACATTCATTTTACATCATCAGGTGTTTGCACAACTCCTTCCCCTCCATGTCTGTCTCTCTCTTTTCCAAGGAACATAAAGCATACAGTACTACCTTCCCTCCGTTAATGTGAGCCCTCACTCACGTCCCCTCCCGCTGCTTCCCCACTCATCACTCAGTGGCATTACATATACATGTTGCCTCCATTCTCTGTCTACAATTCATTTCCTTCCCTTCTCTCTGGAACTCACTCTGCTCAGCTTTCAGTCCCACAACTCCAGTGAACCTGCTTACCAAGGTCACCACCAACTGCCTCTGTACTGCTTAATCTAACCATCCTCAGACCTGCTCTGTTGATCACTCCTTTCTCCTTAAAAATCCTGTACATCTGGCTCCCAGGACACTTCACTCTCCTGATTTTCCTCCTACCTTTACTGGCCACACTTTAATTCCCTTGCTAATCTCTCTTCACTTTCCCAACTTTAAAATATGACTTAAGGACTAATCTTTTGACCTCTTTTCTTTTTATACTCATTCTATGTAAAGTTCATCCAGTCTCAAGGATTTATGAACAAAGCTAATGGAGGTGATGGAATTCCAGAGCTATTTCAAATCCTGAAAGATGATGCTGTGAAAGTGCTGCACTCAATATGCCAGCAGTTTAGAAAACTCAGCAGTGGCCACAGGACTGGAAAAGGTGAGTTTTCATTCCAATCCGAAAGAAAGGCAATACCAAAGAATGCTCAAACTACCACACAATTGCACTCATCTCACATGCTAGTAAAGTAATGCTCAAAATTCTCCAAGCCAGGCTTCAGCAATACGTGAACCGTGAACTTCCACATGTTCAAGCTGGTTTTAGAGAAGGCAGAGGAACCAGAGATCAAATTGCCAACATCCGCTGGATCGTTGAAAAAGCAAGAGAGTTCCAGAAAAACATCTATTTCTGCTTTATTGACTATGCCAAAGCCTTTGACTGTGTGGATCACAATAAACTGTGGAAAATTCTGAAAGAGATGGGAATACCAGACCATCTGATCTGTCTCTTGAGAAACCTGAAGCAACAGTTAGAACTGGACATGGAACAACAGACTGGTTCCAAATAGGAAAAGGAGTACGTCAAGGCTGTATATTGTCACCCTGCTTATTTAACTTATATGCAGAGTATATGATGAGAAACACTGGGCTGGAGGAAGCACAAGCTGGCATCAAGATTGCCGGGAGAAACATCAATAAGCTCAGATATGCAGATACCACCACCTTTATGGAAGAAAGTGAAGAGGAACTAAAAAGCCTCTTGATTAAAGTGAAGGAGGAGAGTGGAAAAGTTGGCTTAAAGCTCAACATTCAGAAAACTAAGATCATGGCATCTGGTCCCATTATTTCATGGCAAATAGATGGGGAAACAGTGGAAACAGTGTCAGACTTTATTTTGGGGGGCTCCAAAATCACTACAGATGGTGATTGCAGCCAGGAAATTAAAAGACGCTTACTCCTTGGAAGGAAAGTTATGACCAACCTAGATAGCATATTCAAAAGCAGAGACATTACTTTGCCAACAAAGGTCCGTCTAGTCAAGGCTATGGTTTTTCCTGTGGTCATGTATGGATGTGAGAGTTGGACTGTGAAGAAGGCTGAGTGCCAAAGAATTGATGCTTTTGAACTGTGGTGTTGGAGAAGACTCTTGAGAGCCCCTTGGACTGCAAGAAGATCCAACCAGTCCATCCTAAAGGAGATCAGTCCTGGGTGTTCACTGGAAGGACTGATGTTGAAGCTGAAACTCCCAATACTTTGGCCACCTCATGCGAAGAATTGACTCATTGGAAAAGACCCTAATGCTGGCAAGGATTGGGGGCAGGAGGAGAAGAGGACAACAGAGGATAAGATGGCTGGATGGCATCACCAACTCAATGGACATGGGTCTGGGTAGACTCCGGGAGCTGGTGATGGACAGGGAGGCCTGGCGTACTGCGATTCATGGGGTTGCAAAGAGTCGGACATGACCGTGTGACTGAACTGAACTTACAGAATATGGTGTTGACTCCCAGACTTTCATCTCTAGTCTTCATCTTGTCACTGAATGATAGACTCATACATCCAACTACTAAACATCTCTACGTAGAGGCTTACTAAGTACACCTAGGGTCACAGAGTCGGACACGACTGAGCGACTGAACTGAACTGAACATGTCCAAGACCAATCTTATCCAAATCTGCTCCACCAACACTCTTCCTCATCTCAGTAAACTGAAGTTTAACCTTCCAGATGCGAAGACCAAAAATCTTGACATTATACGGCCTCTTCTCCCCTCTATCCATAACCAATCTACGAAAATATCCATCAATACCTTCCAAATATATCCAGAAGCCAACCACTTCTCATGGATGTTAAAGTCACTTTCAGTTCAGTTCAGTCGCTCAGTTGTGTCTGACTCTTTGAGACCCCATGAATTCCAACACGCCAGGCCTCCCTGTCCATCACCAACTCCCTGAGTTCACTCAGACTCACGTCCATTGAGTCGGTGATGCCATCCAGCCATCTCATCCTCTGTCGTCCCCTTCTCCTCCTGCCCCCAATCCCTCCCAGCATCAGAGTCTTTTCCAATGAGTCAACTCTTCGCATGAGGTGGCCAAAGTACTGGAGTTTCAGCTTTAGCATCACTGCTTCCAAAGAACACCCAGGACTGATCTCCTTTAGAATGGACTGGTTGGATCTCCTTGCAGTCCAAGGGACTTTAATCGTGTCCAACTCTTTGTGACCCTATGGACTATAGCCTGTCAGGCTCTTCTGTCCATAGGATTCTCCAGGCAAGAATAATGAAGTAGGTTGCCATGCCCTCCCCTAGGGGATCTTCCTGACCCAGAGATTGAACCTGTGCCCTTGAGGTCTCCTGCATTGGCAAGTGGGTTCTTTACCGCAAGGGCCACCTGTAGTTCTCACCTGGATTGTGAAAAAGTTTCTATTTACCTTGCTTCCACTTTTACCCACTATGGTATATTCTCAAATAGGAACTGTAGTAATCCTTTCAAGTTAAATCATTTCACTCTCCTCAAACCCCTCAGTGGCTCTTCATCTCGTGCAAATAAAAGTCAGAGTCCTTACAATAGCCAACCGTCCTTCCTAACCTGTCCTCCCCTTTTCTATCATCGTGCTTCAATCCTATGCTAGTCTTTCAGTTACTGTTCCCCATACACAGCTATACACACAGCTACCAACTCTCCCCACTCTCCTGTCTCCTTCTCTTTCTCTCCCTCATGTACACACAGACACATATGTGCCTCCTCACAATTTCTAAGAGAAAAAACAACATCCAAATACTTCAGGGAGGCCTTTTCACCTACTCCTTCCCTTTACCTGGATAACTCTTCTGCCAGGTATCTATGTGGCACTCTCTCTCATCTCCTTTATGCCTCTGCTCAAATGTCATCTTCTCAGACTTTCCCTGACGACCATATTTAAAATCTTAACACTCTCTTCTAAGAATTCCTTTTTCTCCTTTCCTGCTCTATCTATCTACACAACACAATGTCATTTAATACATTATGTATTATACTTATTTATTTATTGCCTATCTTCCTCTACGGAGAAGGCAATGGCACCCCACTCCAGTACTCTTGCCTGGAAAATCCCATGGACGGAGAAGCCTGGTAGGCTGCAGTCCATGGGGTCGCTGAGGGTCGGACACGACTGAGCGACTTCACTTTCACTTTTCACTTTCATGCATTGGAGAAGGAAATGGCAACCCACTCCAGTGTTCTTGCCTGGAGAATCCCAGGGACGGGGAGCCTGGTGGGCTGCCGTCTCTGGGGTCGCACAGAGTCGGACACGACTGAAGTGACTTAGCAGCATCTGCCTCTACTGGAACACCTAGACAGGTATGGGCTCAATGAAAATTTGCTGAATGAATGAAATAAATGAATAAGAAAAGATGTAAGAAAGCACACAAAAAAAATAACTGCTGAATTGCTTTACTTACTGCAGAAACTAGACATTCATATGAAATTTTAAAAAACATGACAGAAAATGAAAACTAAATTCTAAACTCAAGACCAAATTTCAATTAAAAAGAAATGCTTTTTAAAATCAAGCTCCCTGGCTTCAGATTATACTACAAAGCTACAGTAATCAAAACAGCATGGTACAGGCATAAAAAGAGACACACAGATCAATGGAACAAAAGAGACAGAATTCAATACTAAGATTTATCGTTACTGTTATTTTAGGTAAATGCATCTATTCATGTATATGGAAAATGAATATTTAATAACTGAATGATAAAATGAGCCTAAAAAATCATCTCTGCAAGGATATTTCAATTACATATAAAGTTAAACTCTCTTAAAATTGTACAGCAACAAATACGGTTAGGGTCATCATATTTTAGGAATAGAAGGTGCTTATGACTATCTGGTAAAATCCCCTTAAGTGAATAAATTGCCAAGGTAATGAAGTTAGGAAAAAATGACAATAGCAGTACAAAGTTTTCTGATCCCCACTCTAGTATTCTTTTAATGCATTTTGGATTTATTACATAATCACTGCAAATATAAAGCACACTATTAAAGGGACTTAAATTACATTGATGAAAATCTCAAATCTCCTTTTCACACACAAAAAATGTTTTTATAGCTGCATTCTTTAATACTTAATTTAATTTTTAGTAATTAAATTTTCTTCTAAAAATTAAATTCAAAGAAATTCATCATAAAACAAACAAAAGATGGATTATGCTTTCTTTAGCATTTAATAAACTTTCTATATCATGACAATGAAAGATAGAAATTATATAAACAGATTGCTATGCCCAAAATCCTTACACAGCTCCTCCCAAACAAAACAAAACCACATAAGGCAGAAGCCAACCCAATACTGTAAAGCAATTAGCCTCCAATTAAAAAAAAAAAGAAAAAACAAAACCACAAAGTCCTTAAACTTCCCAAGCTAAGTAAACCATAATACTGCCAAAATGGTTTAAAGCAGGCCATCTTAAAAAAAAAAAAAAGTAACTATGAAATGACATAATAACTGTAACAACTGTCAAGTGAAAAATGTTTCTCGATGAGTATTATGAAAAAGCACTCATATGACATTTTCTCCCCCCCAATATATCAATCACAATACCAGTCTGAATTTAAGCTTATGCGTTTATTTGAGGAAACTACTCAATCAATTAAACTTGAAATATTATCATAATGTTCTTAAAAGTACAGTAGTAGGGTGAAATAGCACATAAAGGAACAGGTATAAGTGTTTATATTAAAATACTCTCACTCAATATACAGAATACTGATGCTACCAGTGTCAGAATAAGATGCTATCATCATCCTCCAGTAAGTACATAATCATAGCTCTATTTTAAACATTTACATGTAAACAGAGGAGAAAGCAATATACATATAAAGCCACAGAAACAGAAATGTTAGATCCATCTGAAAAAGACACTTGGATTTGATACCTTGGGATTACTATTACTGGAACAAAAAGAACCAAAGTATTAAAATAAATGGATAAGGAGCAGACTTTTAATTTAGACTGTATAAACAGAATGAACTTTTCAAATCCTCAAAAGAGCTTTTGTTTATGCTTTATAAATTGTAAACTCTTACACAAACTTGTAATGACTCATTTGTTCACTGTCATAATATTATAGATGACAATTTTTATAGAAGTTGATATTAATTCTTCAAAACAGGAATCAAAGTTAAATGTTACTTACTTCATAGTTTCACATTTCCACTCTCCAGATAAAATAAGAATTTCTGAAGACTCAAAAAAGTCACAGTATAGGCAAGTATTTTCATATAAATTCCCATGAAGTTCTTAAAGCTGAACTTATAACCTTCTCTTACACTCCTCTATTACTAAGAATAAGGAATAGTCTCTAAAAGCCTTGTGATAATTTTATTGAGAAGATCAGTAAAATTTTCAACTTAAAATTTACTTGTTTTACTAATACATTTCCATGGAGTTCAGGGAACACAACTTACAGGGTACATTAAAATGTAACCTTTGAACCTCACAGTGTAAAACATCACTTCCTGGGCAGAGATAGTACTCCAAGAACAATCAATCACTGTTAAGAAGAATATACACTCAACATTGTTAATTAGTGTAGATGCACTCTTCTCTATGCCCTCATCTGTCATGAAGATTGTTTAAAAATCTGAGTTATTAGTCTTTATTTGGGAAAGGATCTGTTTAATATCTTTAAGAGTAGAAATCATTCATCCATTCACTCTATACTGGAGCGTGATAATTCCTACTACCAATACAAGTTACTGATAGCCACCACCCCTCCACTAACTAAGAAGCTATAAATCAGGAAGGGGGCAGCTCCTATGCAACCCTGTTAATTTCTGTTTACAATCTATCCAACCGAGAATGTTAGCTAGTCAGGGGAGAAACTAGGTGATGGATCAGATAGTAGGAAAACATAACAGCTTAAAGATAGAAAATAACAAAATGACAAATTAAACTGTCATTTGGTTATAACATGGATTGAATATAAAATTAATCTTAAAAAAATTAATATTCCTGATGTTCATTTCAATTTGAACTTTCCCTGAAACACTAAAACTAAAATTGTATTTGAGTGCAGATTATGATTTTTAAATTAAACACACAAATTTTTAATCTGTAAATTAAAAGTTGAAAGTGTACAGTTCTACCAATATGTAAAAGTTTAAAATATGAAGAAAAATCTGAATTTTTTTAACATTTATTTACTCTAAAAT
The DNA here is from genome assembly GCF_032452875.1 of Bos javanicus. NCBI lineage: Eukaryota > Metazoa > Chordata > Mammalia > Artiodactyla > Bovidae > Bos > Bos javanicus. Next base: position 108,995,079 of record NC_083873.1, read on the forward strand.
CATGACAGAAAATCTATGACATTTTATCTCAAACATGATCCAGCATAATATAACCCCGATGTGTTTCCTAAGAAACTCTGACATTATTAACCAGAGTGGAATTCACTAGGGCAGTTGGGTCTGAAGGCCATCTAACAGATTCCCTGTATCTACATATGTATTTTTCCTCATTAAGAAACCATTTTCCCTGAATAACATATCCCGGGCCATAAACACTTCTAATTTCAACAGAGTCTTCATGAAAAGGCTTTTATTCATTCATTCAGTATTCATTCATTCAGGCACTGTTGTAAGTGATGAGATCCTCAGCTTTCACAGAGTTTAGGCAGACAAGAAACAAACAAGAAATGATACCAGATGACAATGAGACTAGGCAGATAACTGAAACAGAACATCCTGACAGACTTTAGATTTCTTTAGATTTCATTGGTCGAGGAAGGCAACTCTGAAGTGATGACATTTAAGATGAGTTACAAATGACAAAATGGAGCCAGCGAAGCGGAGGCCAGAAGGAAAAGTCTATCAAGCAGAAGAAACCCTAAAGTACAAATTAACTTGGAAGGTTATAGGAACAGAAAAAAAGACAAATGTGCCTTACACACACAGTGGACAAGGGAGCATTTAGTAGAAAATGAGTCTGAGAGGTAAGTAGGAGCCAGATTACCTTGTGCTTGAGAAACTGGATAAGGAGTTTGGATTTCAGTCTAAGTGTGATGAGAAGGCACTAGAGGATTCTAAGCAGAAAAGTCATATAACATGATTTGCCGTTTGGGAGCTGAATTGTAGGAGAACAAAGCGAGGAGCAGGAAGAACAGTTAGGAAGCTAGTGCCATAGTTCACATGAAAGATGGTCAGGTCCACTTGTAACAAGCCTGTAGTAAGTGGAGATAAACTAAAAATCCCTAGGCTCTGCAGTACAGGCTCTGGTCAACTGAGAATGCCCCGATGTTGGGACAGCAAGACCTTCAAGGCCAGGAAACCAGGGTCTAGGCCTGGTGCATTTGGCTCCCCAAATTGTAGAAGCTATCCTAGATGGTAATATAATTGCTTCCAGGTGCTTATGTGGCTATAGTCATTGTAGCCTATGAGGCATCTCACTGCACTTGCAGCTGCAAACATCATCAAACTTCAACCGAACATAAAACACACAGAATAAGTAGATGGCTTACCCTCTTTCCCATTCTGAAAGTTACTACTTCCAAACGAAGTTTTTTTAATCTCATTAGGGAAAAGTAAGGCCTCCCATGGAAATTTGAACATAACTACTTATTAATCCCAACAACCAAACAAAGCAAAAGGTCAAATTTCTAGAAAACTTGAGGATGGTATAGAAAAAGAGTAAAATTAAGACCCAGGTTAGCAGGTCCCAAACACTGCTTAAGCATTCTCTTGGGTTCTACTTTTGTGTAAAATAATAATGGCTACCTGAATACACATAGGTGGCACTCGAGAATGTCTGCTGAATGAACTGCCCTACCCAATACACAGTATGAGAACTATCACGGTAAAAAACAAGAAAAAATGGTGACAAAAGAATTCTTTAAGAACCATTTCCTTCAGGCTACTTTTGTAAAATTTCTATTTCAGCTTGTGGCTCAGATGGTAAAGCGTCTGCCTGCAATACAGGAGAACCAGATTCGATCCCCGGGTTGGGAAGATCTCCTGGAGAAGGAAATGGCAACCCACTCCAGTATTCCTGCCTGGAGAATCCCAGGGACAGAGGACCCTGGTAGGCTACAGTCCATGGGATCGCAAAGAGTCAGACACGACTGAGCAACTTCACTTCACTTCACTTCAATCTGTAATTATGGTCTTTCAAGTTGAAGTTATAGTCCATGTTTTAAAAGGCTACATGATTAATAATAATAATTAATAGTTATCAACACTTACATATATAGGAAAAGTATTTTTATGTAATAGCCCATTTAATCATTAAATCGACTTTATCACACAGAAACTATGATCCTTATTTCCAGATGAAGAAATTAAAGACATAAAGTAACTTGTATGATATTACACTGCTAGTAGGGGAAAAAACTGGGCTTGTAAGGAAAGTCTGTCTCAATTTAAAACCGTCTGATCTTAACCATGACTCAATACTTCATTTTCTGTCTTAAACAGTACAAAGAAAGAACATTAACTAGTATTTCATAGCCTTTTAGAATTGAATATAAAATAAAAAATTTTATTTTATGTACAGTTGACCATTGATCAACACTGGTTTGAACTGTGCAGATCCACTAACACACAGATTTTTTTCTCGGTAGTAAATACTACAGTACCTCATGATCTGAGATTGGTTCAATCCATGGATGCAGAACCACAGATACAGAGGAACCATTTTTACAGAGGGCTGGCTAAAAGTGAAACGTGAATTTTTGACTGCAGGAAGGAACTATGTCTATAAACCCTGTGATGTTGTTCAAGGGTCAAATGTATTATATACTTTTTAGTATGTACTGAAATAATTAACTTACTAATTAACACTCTATTTCATTAAAGCAAGTCCCTTCCTCTGCTGGCTATATCATCAACCTACTCTAGTTACTCTCTATATTTAACCATAATAAAACACAATTTTTACAAAAATAAACCTGTAATTCACCTTTAGCTAAGACTATCCTCAATCCTCAGCCCAAATTTCTGAGAATTTACCATATTTTAATAAAAAGCAAATGACTTTATAACTTAGTAATATAAGTTCTTACTATGGAGCAAATTCACACACACACTCTGTGCACGGAAATTTTCTCTGTATCTCATCTTTTTGCTCAACTTTGGCTAAAAGTTGGCTCTGCTGTCAGTATTTTCCTAGTCTACACATGCTTCTTTTCAACATATGTTTTCCATTCAAACTGCACAGAATAGGACACAATGATGAATTTTTAAAAGCACAGTTAGGCAGACAATGACTCTAGATAATCATCATCATAATTCAGCTTCAAATGTCTTCCTAAATTCATTGTCAACAGATCTACTTTAAAAGAAATGTTAAAGGAAGTTCTTCAAAGAGAAAGAATCTACTATCAGACTCTTGGATGTATACAGATGAATAAAAGTGTCGGCAACGTAATAAGTAAAGGTAAAATGAGTGTGTGCTATGTGTGCTAGGCTGTGTCAGTTGTGTCTGACTCTGTGCTACCAGGCTCCTCTGTCCATGGGATTCTCCAAGCAAGGATACTGTGGCGGGTTGCACTGCCCTTCTCCAGGGGATCTCCCTACCCAAGGATGGAACCTGTATCTCTTTTCATCTTTTGCATTGCCAGGCGGGTTCCTTACCACTAGCACTGCCTGAGACGCCAAAATAAAGTGCACCTTTTTCTTATCTGTAATTGTTTTGAAAGCTAAATGACTATTTAAAGCAAAAGTTGTTTACAGAATATTTAAAAATATGTCTGACAATAATAACACAAAGAATTGAGGGGGTGTTAAAAAATACTACACATGAAAAGTGATACTATTATTTGAAGGTAGAGTAATTAAGGATATATACTGAAAATTCTGGGCTTCCCTGATAGCTCAGTTGGTAAAGAATTTGCCTGCAGTGCAGGAGACCCCAGTTTGATTCCTGGGTCAGGAAGATCCGCTGGAGAAGGGATAGGCCACCCACTCCAAAATTCTAAAGAAACAACTAAAAACATAATACATGAATATATAATATGTATAATAAGTTAATAAGTGAGATAAAATGGAATAATAATCAAGCAAGGAAGAAAAAGAGGAGAAAAAAGAAGCAACAGACTGAACAAATATGACACTCGTGATGAATGAAAAAGGTGGGACAGAACAATTCTGAGCATCTTTTCATCTGGAACATTCTCTGAATCTGAGAGCTGCTTCCTTGACTTGGAAGACTTTCCAATGTCATGAGGCCCTTGATACAGAAACTCTTAATAAAATCTCTTTAACTAGCTTGCTGCTGCTATTGCTACTAAGTCACTTCAGTCGTGTCCGACTCTGTGCGACCCCATAGACGGCAGCCCACAAGGCTCTGCCGTCCCTGGGATTCTCCAGGCAAGAACACTGGAATGGGCTGCCATTTCCTTCTCCAATGCATTAAAGTGAACAGTGAAAGTGAAGTCGCTCAGTCGTTTGAGCAAAAAAAAAAAGAAAAAAAAAAATCTTTGCTTTTTAATATAATTATACCTCCCCAAAAAGAAAATACTACTATAATGTAATGCCTTATCTCTTAGAAGGGCTTCCTTTATAGCTCAGTTGGTAAAGAATCTGCCTGCAGTGCAGGAGACCCGGGTTCGATTCCTGAGTTGGGAAGATCCCCTGGAGAAGGAAATGGCAATCCACTCCAGCATTCTTGCCTGGAAAATCCCACGGACAGAGGAGCCTGACAGGCTACAGTCCATGGGGTCGCAAGAGTCGGACACGACTTAGCAACTGAACCACTCTCTCTTAGAAACAAATTGTAAGATCATTCACTACATGAACATATTGATCATATGAAACTGGGCCAGTGACAGATAATAGTAAACAATATCCAGATACATGTTCATCTCTAATCACTTAATTTTACATAGATATAATATTCTGTGTGATCACATACTCTATTACATGATCTCATTCTGAAACAGAGTATTAGTAATATAAATACAAGAAAAGGATTACTCCAAAAGTAAAAAAATTCTTTCAATTTTCATGCTATTAAATCTGAAACATAACACTGTAACAATTTTTGGCATAAGTTCATATAACTTATGTAAATGTTTGTTTTTAAAACTCAGAATGGCATCACCAGCACAGTCCAATAGCCCATCTAGTCTGACATCCTGACAGTGACCAATGATGGAGGCCTCACAGGATAGCATAAACACATAACATAATGTATATAATTGTGCACCACCACACCATTACTCCAGATGTAGTTAGATTATATCCTGAAAGAAATGAAAACAAATCCCAACTCCCATCACTTCCGTACTCTGTAATTTCCCAAAAGGTGATGGGAAACCTCCAATAAAGCACAAATTTAACTATAATATATGCCAATGCTTTGGTGACATGACAAATGACTAACGATCTTCTAAAATGAAAAACTATACTCAGAAATAGAACCTAAGCTCATCAAAACTTATGATTTGTAAAATGAGTTTTCAATGAGTTGAAAAGCATCGGATTCACTTAGTTACATCTATAAAACAGATAAGCAAAATTTAATTAAAGCTTAATAGAAATTGTTTTCATCCATTTTGTGATACGTTATACTGTTTTCTAGAAAGTAGTAAAAAAATTTATATTTTTAATTCTTCAGAGAAATTATATTCACACCTGTTTTGTAATGGTTTTAAAGCAAGGCTTGGATTTATTAAATGTTCATCTAAGTGTGTAAAACCACATAATGAAGAAACCATGGTTTGGTCCTTCAGGAAGTACTATTTCCTAAACAATTATAAACCCCCCCAAAAATTCACTATATTTTTAAAGACTTCTGGAAGAGATAATTCTCTTGGTAGTAAACTTGGGTATTGATTTAACAACGCTTATAGTTAGGAAACAGTTTCTGACCTGAATCCTCCATGGTATAATTTAAATTCATTTCTCTTTCTCTGACCTCAAATAAGTTGTAGAAGATTGGGTCATATCATATCTATTTGAAAACTCTTATTAAGGTCCCTTTTTCCGGGTAAATGCATTGCAGGACTACAAACCAAGTAACAATCCTGTATTGAAATCAATCTTATAATTTTTACATGCTGTATATCATAGCCCAAGAGACAGATTTGAAAAATTATCCATCATTTCTACAAAGCACCACTCCTTCCCCACAATAATATACTTTCTCAAGAAAAAAAAATTATAATGTAAAAGCAAACCTCAAAAATTTAGAAAAAGAAAGTCAATGAGCGATGAGGGCAAGGAATAATACACACAGAATTCCATGCAGACACTGCTTCCTTCCCCGGAACAGGGTACCATTTAATGAAATGTATCTCTCAAAATCTCTGGGGCAGAGCTAAGGCTGCAGTGCAATATCATAAAAATGTGCAGCTGTGCTGCCATTCTTAATAGTCCACGCTGCATCCTTAGACCACAGGAAGCCAAAACACACACAGTCAGAACACAACTTACCTTAACAAGGAACCAGCCAAAGCAGCAGAGCAGTTACGACAGGTCAAGCATCAAAATTGTTACTGAAAAGACTGTACACATCTTTATGAATTTTCTCAACTTGCTCACTCCAGAAAAGCTGTTTTTCCAAAAAAGCTACTTACGTTTCCAAACATCATTTCTTTTAAGGATAAAAACTATAAGATAGGCAAATAAATTTACTACATATAAATAAACATTTATAACTTACTTTTATTGCCCACCAAGGCAACCAGGGGCTGAGTTTCTGACTCCTCACTCACTTTCTTCACCACGGAATACCAATCTTCTAAATTCTCAAAGCTTTGATAATTTGTAACATCATATACCAAGAGGACTCCCTGTCACAAAAGAGTTACACAACATTTGTAATATACTGCTTTAAAAAATATTAATACTAAATACTCATAAGTAATAGATACGTTGAGTATAAAAAATAACAAGCAAGGCCTGTTTGTATCTGCCTTTAATTCTGTTATTAGCAGACAGATAATACTGAATGTTTTCATTCAAGATGTGAAGATACAAAGCAAGATAAAGAATGATTATATCAAATTGTGAGTGAGTTCCCAATAAGATATCTGGGATATGCTTGATAAGTTTCAATAAATGTAAGAAAAATCTTATTATAGAGGTGGAAAAAAGCTGCAAGGTCTACAATTCTGCCTGTCACTTTCATGAGGTCAAAAATTTAAACCTTTTAATAAATAACCATCTGCTGCTGCTCTTTTAAAATATTTTCAAAAATGGAGATACTGTGACATCCCTTGATAGTCAATTTCAGCGTTTAACACAATTTTCTTTAAATGAAATAAGTCGATTTCCTCTTTCGGTCCTCTGTGCATTAGGAGAACAACATGAGAGTATCCTCCTTATAATAACCCTTCATGTACTTGCAGATAGTTAAGTCACTCTTTCACTTGAAGATAGTTAAGTATCCTTTCCAGTATAAACAAACTCAATTCCTTAAACTTGCCTCAAAGGACCTATTTTCTATCCTTCTAATCACAGTTGTTGGTTCTTCCCAAGGCATGATACATATAGTTTTTTGACATCCTCTTTAAAATGAGCAATGTAAAACTGGACATGATACTGTAATAAGAGTCTGAACAAAGCCAAATATAACAGAGGGATTGCTTCCTGTCTCTTATATATCATATTCCTTTTAATACATCCCATTATTTTGTGTGGGAAGGAAAAGTATGTACACACACAAAAATAACACTGCTACATTCTTGATTCTCATCCAATTTGTGGTCAAACACTTAATACAAAGCTCTACATATATAAGTCTGGACCCTAATGGCATTTATGTCTCCTTCTTCTTAAGTTATAATCACAAATGTTGACAACTTCTTACACCTATTATGTACCAGAGAGATATCTGGATCTTTTCATTCCTCCTCACAAAATATCATGCAAGACTGGTATTATCCTCATTTTCACTAATAAACACAAGGTCACAGGGACCCAGAATTTGAATCAAGGACTGAATATAAAGTCCACTCATTTACTCTATAAACATTTGTCAGTCAGCTATATGCCAGGCACTGTGCTGGGTACTAGGGACATAAATTCCAGCTTCAAGGAACTCAGAGCCCTGCAACAAAGACAGGCACACAAACAGACAAGTATATAACACAAAACTCATCAGCAACGGTATGCTGGTAAATATTAATTAACCAGCTTAAGGCATGGTAAGGAGAGGAAAGGATGAGACAGGGTTATTTGTAGCATTTGCCAATTTCTGTAATGTAAATACTCTCCTGTGGTCATTTAAAATCTATCAGTGTCACTTCACGAAACAGAGCTGGGTAGGACATCACCACACAGCATTTCCACTATACAGACACACTTGATACACTAAATATACAGTAAAATAATCAGTAAGTGATACATTTTGATCATATAAATCTTTGTTTTTAATATAATTTATGAGTTTATACATACATATATATTTGTAATCCCAAATATATTCAACAATTGGCTGAAAAAAAATTCCTAAAAATTTAACAATTGACTCTCCCTATCCAGATCTAGCTCACTACTGTTATGACCTTTCGGTCCTATACTCTTTTTCCCCACAGTTTTATCACAAAATGGTTGACATATATCACTGTACAAGTTGAAGGCGTACAGCATGAAGGCTGAACTTACATATATTGCACAGTCATTCGTTAAACTACATTGGCTCCCCCAAGTCATTTAGCTTCTCTGGGTCTCAGGTTATTTGCCTAAACACTCTCTATGATCCTTTTCAGTTTAATGACTCTATAATCTTTATGCAAAATCATGTGTCTGATTTATTTTAGCAACTTACAAACCTATTTCTATATTCCTAAATGCTTTGAAATAATGCTCAGCACAGAATTATTTGAAATAATAAGCATAATCCCACTTTTCTTACTAAAAATAACGTCCTACAAACAGCCTCTGAACAAAGTTACTACTCAATCCATTGACTCCACCTTCAGCTGACAGGAGTGATACAATGTATTATGCTTAAAGAGCTCTGCCCTGGAAGTCAAATCAATTTTGGATTATAGTCCTGGCCCTACCATCTACTGATCTTGGGGAATGCTTCTGTCGTCCACCTTTATAATACCTGTCATGATTAAGTGAAGTAATAAAAACAGACATTTTAAAAATAAGATACTATACAATCACTGGGAACTTTTTTATTATTATTCTGAATGAATATGAATCATTTTCAAGGTAACTCTGAGCTAGCTTTCACTCTCATAAATTGAGCTTTGACCTATTTGTTGTACAGTCACTAAGTCCAACTCTTTGTGACCCCATGAACTGAAGTACACCAGGCTTCCCTGCCCTTCACTATCTCCCAGAGTTTTCTCAAATTCATGTGTATTGAGTAGGTGATGCTATCTAACCATCTCATACTCTGTGGCCCCCTTCTCCTCTTGTCCTCAACCTTTCCCAGTGTCAGGGTCTTTTCCAAAGAAATGCTCTTCACCTTAGGTGGGGAGCTTCAGCTTCAGCATCAGTCCTTCCAATGAATATTCAGGGTTGATTTCCTTTACAATTGACTGGTTTGATATACATGCAGTCCAAGGGACTCTCAAGAGTCTTCTCCAACACCACATTTCGAAAGCATCAATTCTTTGGCGCTCAGCCTTCTTTATGGTCCAACTCTCACATCTGTACATGACTACTGGAAAAACCACAGCTTTGACTGTATGGACCTTTGTCAGCAAAGTGATGCCTCTGCTTTTTAACACACTGTCTACGTTTGTCAGCTTTCCTTCCGAGGAGCAAGCATCTTTTAATTTCATGGCTGCAGTCACCATCTGCAGTAATTTTGACCTATGGTGCCTCTTCAACCTGAAAATTTTTAGAACTCTTCGAAGTAACATATTAAAATAGTCATCACAACATGGGTCAACATCTGAACATAATAGAATATATGCAAATAAAACATGGCCAGCATCTTTTGATAATCAGTACTAGACCAGAGTCAAAGAATAAAAACTATAACTGATCTAGACTAGGAATTGCTAAACTATGGCCCCAAGGTCAAATTCAGCTCATAGCCTATATTTGCAAATAAGTTTTATTGAAGCATAGTCACACTCACTTGTTTAAGTTTTATCAATGGCTGCTTTCGCACTATGATGGCAGAGTTGTGTAGCCACAACAAAGAGAGTCTGATCTGTAAAACCTAAAATATTTTCTATCTAGTTCCTTAAGGAAGTTTGCCAATTTCTCATCTAAACTGATGTATCCTAATATTTTCCAATCAGCAATACCTATGAATTGGTCCAGGACTCATAAGAAAGATAGAAGCATGGGGAGCACATGTATACCTGTGATGGATTCATTTTGATATTTGGCAAAACTAATACAATTATGCAAAGTTTAAAAATAAAATAAAAATTGAAAAAAAAAAAGAAAGATAGAAGCGTAAACACTTTTCCATTAATCTAGCAACCCAAATACCTATCGGTTCATATATTCCTTTTTCAATATCATTCAATGAAAAATTATGATTTTTATCTTTGCTCCTAACATGACAACTTTGCACCAGTTTTGAATTACATCAATGTGGTGAAAAACTGAGAAAGAAAAATGAGAAAGCCAAAGACATTAAAGCAAAAGAAGTTCTAGGACTTTTGGTTTCAGCTCAGACGTAAAGAGTTTGAAAGTCATCACATTTGTCCTTACATTAAGAAAAAAGCTGGACAAACGGAAAATCAAAGACTTTTTTTTAGACAAAACAGAGACCTGAGTTTGTAGGGCAAAATGACATCCTGAAATCCGGAGAAAGAGGAGTGAATCCAGAAAGTCACCATCAAAAACCTGCTTACCTGGAACAAAAGTCACTAGAACCAGTAAATAGTAGAAATACTTATATGGTAATGTTGGCAAACTGCTGAAGGCTGAGCATGGTCTAGCCTGAGGATCAGAAACTCCTGGGGATACCCTCATACTTTTGGGATACCCTCATACTTTCATGGGTTTTACCTATGGTGAAGAATCAAGAAAAACACCCTCATAGCTCTGGTAGGAGGAAAGAGAAAGTAACCACTGTAAAATATGCCCAGAGCATTGTCCAAAAAAAGGCATACTCTCCAGGAAAAAACCTTAATCAGAGTCTTCTATCACATGCATTTTCCAACTTCAGCCCCTTCTAGCCCACCTATCTCACATAAATGAGAAAAGCTAAAAGATACCTATTAAAGTCATAGCCCAAGGACACAAATCCTGAAGTCATACAAGGCGGTGACTTAATCATAAGAGTACAGAATGTTTCCCTCCCTCTATACTTTGCTGCTGCTGCTGCTAAGTCGCTTCAGCCATGTCCGACTTTGTGCGACCACACAGACAGCAGCCCACCAGGCCCCGCTGTCCCTGGGATTCTCCAGGCAAGAACACTGGAGTGGGTTGCCATTTCCTCCTCCAATGCATGAAAGTGAAAAGTGAAAGTGAAGTCGTTTAGTCATGTCTGACTCTTAGCGACTCCATGGACTGCAGCCTACCAGGCTCCTCCGTCCATGGGATTTTCCAGGCAAGAGTACTGGAGTGGGGCGCCATTACCACACATCAATAGGGCTCCAGGATAAGAGTGGAAGATTACATTTGAAAGAGCTGCAAGACACACACTCCAACTAAGGAAGAGTTCAAGATGCACAAAAAGACAGGGGAGGGAAAAAAACAAGGACACTAAAAGAATTGCATGTCTCTGGCATTTAAAGCTTCAGTAAGCATTAAACACAGACCAACTCCTGGCCAAATTAAGATAAAACCTCAAGTTAATTAAAAGGCTATTTATTTCTGCTCTTATCCTAAAGAAAGGCAATGCCAAAGAATTTTCAAACTACCACACAATTATAGTCATCTCACATGCTAGCAAAGAAATGATCAAAATTCTCCAAGATCGGCTTCAACAGTACGAGAATTGACAACTTCCAGATGTTCAAGCTGGATTTAGAAAAGGCAGAGGAACCAGAAATCAAATTGCCAACATCTGTCGGATCACAAAAAAAGCAAGAGAAGTCCAGAAAAACATCTACTTCTGCTTTATTGACTATGCCAAAGCCTTTGACTGTGTGGATCACAATAAACTGTGGAAAATTATTAAAGAGATGGGAATACCAGACCACCTTACCTGCCTCCTCAGAAATCTGTATGCAGGTCAAGAAGCAACAATTAGAACTGAACATGGAACAACAGACTGGTTCCAAATGGGGAAAGGAATACATCAAGGCTATATATTATCACCTTGCTTATTTAACTTGTATGCAGAGTACATCATGTGAAATCTTGGGCTGGAGGAAGCACAAGCTAGAATCAAGGTTGCCAGCTCAAGTGTCAATAACCTCAGATATGCAGATGATACCACCCTTATGGCAGAAAATGAAGAGGAACTAAAGAGCCTCTTGATGAAAGTAAAAGAGGAGAGTGAAAAAGCTGGCTTAAAACTCAACATTCAAAAAAACTAAGATCATGGCATCTGGTCCCATCACTTCATGGCAAATAGATGGGGAGACAATGGAAACAGTGACAGACTTTATTTTGGGGGGCTCCAAAATCACTGCAGATGGTGACTGCAGCCATGAAATTAAAAGACGCTTATTCCTTGGAAGAAAAGGTATAACAAAGCTAGACAGCATATTAAAAAGCAGAGACATTACTATATCAACAGAGGTCTGTCTAGTCAAAGCTATGGTTTTTCCAGTAGTCATGTATGAATGTGAGTGCTGGAACATAAAGAAAGCTGAGTGCCAAAGAACTGATGCTTTTGAACTGTGGTGTTGGAGAAGACTCTTTAGAGTCCATTGGACTGCAAGGAGATCCAACCAGTCCATCCTAGAAGAAATTGGTCCTGAATATTCATTGAAAGGACTGATGCTGAAGCTGAAACTACAATACTTTGGCCACCAGATACAAAGAACTGACTCACTGGAAAAGACCCTGATGCTGGGAAAGATTGAAGGCAGGAGGAGAAGGGGATGACAGAGGATGAGATGGTTAGATGGCATCACTGACTTGATGGACATGAGTTTGAGCAAGCTCCAGGAGTTGGTGATGCACAGGGAAGCTTGGCGTGCTGCGGTCCATGGGTTCGCAAAGAGTAGGACACAAGTGATTGACTGAACTGAACTGAATAGTCCATACATCTTGTCTAGTTTTCAACAAAAAATTAGGAGGAAAACTAAAGGGCAGTTTGAAGAGAAAAGCAAGCATGAGAACCAGAGTCAAACATTAGACAGATTTTGGAATGATCAGACCAGGAATTTAAAATAATTGTGAATAATATTTTAAAGACTCTAATGGAAAAGATAGAAAACTGAAAGAACAGGTGAGTAAAGTACACAAAGAGATGGAAACTCTAAAGAATAATTAAAAGGAAATGCAGATATCAAAAATACTGTAACAGAAATAAGACAACTGATGGGCTCATCAGTAGACGAGACACAACCCAGGAAAGAATCAGCAAATTTGAACATAACAGAAACTTACAAAACTGAAATGAAAAGAGAAAAAAGAATGAATAAAATAGAATATCAAAGAACTGTGGGACAACTCTGAATGTGTATCATATGTGTGACTAGAATATCAGAAAGAGAAGATGGAACTTAAGAAATATGTGAAGTAATAATAGCCAAGAAACTGCCAAAATTAATTAGACACGAAACCACAGATTGAAGAATCTCAGAAAACACCAAGTTGGATAAATACAAAAACATCTACACCTAGGCACATCATATACTTAAGACTCCACAAAACAAAAAACAGAGGGAAAATCTTGAGAAAAGGTAGAAGGCGGAAGCTGAGGGGAGCAAGGGAATACCCTATCTGTAGAAGAACAAGGATAAGAATTATACAGAACTTCTCATTTGAAACCACACAAGTAAGGGAAGAATGAAGTGAAATATTTAAAGCACAGAAAGGAAGAAAAGGACCAATCTAAAATTTCAAATGTAAGATTATCTTTCATAAGTAAGGAAGAAAAAAGACTTACTCAGACAAAAATTGAGAGAATTCACAGCCAAAAGACTTGCCTAGGAAGAAATGTTAAAAGAGGTTCTTCAAGAAGAAGGAAATGATACACATCAGAAACTCAGTTCCATATAAAGAAAGGAAGCATATCAGAGAAGCAACAAGAAAAGGTAAAATAAAATCACTTGTCTTATTCTTAATTAATCTAAAATATAACTATTTAGTAACAGTAATAATGTATTGAGTGATTATATTATAGCATATGAAATGAAAGACACTGATGTCAGGGACAGCAGAGATGAACTGAGAATATTCTTTTCTGAAATATTTTATGAACTGTGCAAGAAGCAATGTAATATTGTATGAAAGTGGACTTAGATTAGTTTAAAATGTATATTGTGAATGCCAGAGCAATTACTTAAAAAAGAATGCTTAAATATAATTGACAGGCTAAGAGAAGAGATAAAATGTTCAACTAAAATGAGAAAAGACAGAAAGGAGGGGAGGGAAATAAGCACAAGGTCAGAAAACAAACATGAAAGCTATGAACCCAGCTATGTCAATCAACACTTTAACTGTGAACAGTCTAAATCTACTAATTAAAAGACATTTTCAAGGACACAAACGCTTAAGTCACACAAGGCTGTGACTTAATCATAGGAGTACAGAATGTTTCCCCTCCTCCATACTTCACCACACACCAAAAGGCCTCCAGTATGAGTAGAAGGCTACATTTGAAAGAGCTGCAAGACACAAACTCCAAAAAACCAAGACTCAACTGTATGTTTCCTATAGGAAGCACACTTTAAATACAAAGATACAGGTTAAAAATTAAGGGAGAAAGAAATACTGTGTAACACAAGCAAAAAGAAAGCTGCAGCAGCTATATAAACTTCAGACAAAGCAGACTTCAGAATAAGGGAAATCATGAGGTTTTATAAAGATCAGCATAATGATAAAGGGGTTAATTCTCCAAGAAAACATAATAATCCTTTGTGTATATACACTTAACAACAGAATATCAAAATATGGAGGCCAAAACTGACAGAACTGTATGGAATTCAAAACCCACAGATCCATTAGTACAGTTGGAGATAGCAATACCTCTTTTTCATTAATTGATACACCAAGCAAGCAGAAAGGCAGAAAGTTGACCTGAACAACACTAACAATCAGCTTTATCTAATCGCGTCATTTATAAAACAGTCCATCCAACAGCATTAAAATGTACACTCTTCTCAAGTTTATATGAAACATTCATCAAACATTCACATTCTGGGCCATAAAACATACTTAACAAAATTTATAAGAATAGAAATCATACCAAGCATGTTCTTAGATTACAATGGAATTAAACTAGAAATCAATAATAGAAAGATAGCTGGGAAAACTCAAAATATTTGGAAATTAAACATACTTCTAAATAACACATGGGTCAAAAAAAAGAAGTCCCAGGAGACACTTAAAACATCTTACATAAAATACAATCTATCAAAACTTGAAGATACAGCAAAAACAGTGCTTAGAAGAAAGTATAGAGCACTGAATGTGATACATATATCTTGTGACATATATATCTCTTGTGATGTATAATCACAAGAAGAAACATCAAAAATCTAAGCTTCCACTTTAGGAAACTAAGGGAAAAGAGGAATTTAAACTTAGCTCAAACAGAAGAAAAAATAATAAAAATTAGAGCAAAGATCAATGAAACTGAAAAGATGAAAACAATAGAGAAAATTAACAAAAGCAAAAGCTGATAACCTCTAGCCAGGCTAACCAAAAAGAGAGAGACTGAGAAAGAGACACAAATTAATGAGGGATCATTACTGATTCCCATAGACATTAAAAGAATAATGAAGGAATAATATGAACAACTTCACAGCCAAAAATTTGAAAACACAGATGAAACGAACCAATCCTTTGAAACACACAAACTGCCAAAACTCATACAAGCTGCCACTGACTCCCAGAGCTTCTACCCACCAGCTTCAGCACACCAAAGCCAGACCTCTAAGTACTCACCTCTTTGGGAGCCTATAATACAAGCACCTCAAAGCCCTGAGTCTCTCACCACATCAATCAATCCAGCCCTCTTCCAGAAAACTATCAGAAAGCACAACTCCCTCAGAAATGTAACACATTTTGGCAACAACTGAAGTCTGAGAAGAATCTCCAGGGAACTGCTGGAAGTAACTGTCTCTTGGCAACCTTGCAGCCATCAAAACCCACCACCATGTCTCATGTCCCTGATACCCTCTTCTATCAAACATCTATCCACCATTTATCCTTCTGCTATTTACGTCTTCATCTCTATCCTGCCCTGTGCTTCCTCTTCCTAACTGACCCTCCAAATGCTCCTCTTCTTTCCAAATCTTTCTGCCATGACTTTTGGAAATCACACTCTTAAGTGATTCTACATCTTAACAAACTCTTGATAAAATCCTTCTACAAACAAACAATCCTTCTACATCTTAACAAACTCTTGATAAAAATTTCCTCTATTTTCCATCTTAACTTCACCATTGTCAAAAAAAAAAAAAACTCTTCTCTTTATAAACCTTAAGATTTCTGGTAGATAACTACAATAATATTAGATAGCACTTTGTTTTCATGGGCTTCACTTATCACTATACCAAATAAGTATGATGAGTTGGTAAATCAAATGGACACCATTTTCAAAAGAATAATGAATAGCAATCTTGAAATAACAAACACTGTGGCAGCACTTAACAATATTATAAGGTATTTCCAAACTTAGTTCTAAAATTTAACAGATACAATACAAACAACTTAATGAAAGGTTGCTCACTTCCAAAATGCAGGCATTTTTTTCTTGCTTATTTGTACAACAAATAATCTACTTTAGATTTTAAATATAGAAATGAATTAAATCATATAGATTATACAATAGTCATAACGTACAACCTCTAAGAAGGAACACTAACAGCAAAGAGGGCTGTAAATATAATCAGTTACAAGTTGGCAAATATCCAACTGAAAAAAAATTCAAAGTAAAAGACAGCAGAGTCTCAGGGAGTCCAAGTTCGAGATCTGCTGTCTCCCCAGCTGTCATACGAGCACCATATCCTTTTGTTGGTGGTTAACAAGGTGGCTCATCTGCATGGGGCAGTGGCACACAATAGTAGTTATGTTCTCCTACCTCACAAATGACTACACTTCATTGAGTTTATACTCAGTAGAGCAGTGTTTGCAAACCACTTAGATTCCAGGGCGGAAAGAGCTACAAAAACGAAACATCCAGTCCTTCTGTGAGGTTTGTTATTAGCCTCTGTTAGCCACAGGTTACACGGCACTAAACACTATGTGCTGTGTGTTTGCTTGCAACCACTATGAAAAATAGCCTATAACATCTTTCTGAAGACTCCTAGAAAATTTTAAGTTAATTTAAAATCAGGGAATTTAACTGGGACATACAATTCTTAGAACTAGTTTTTGACAAAACACCTCACGAGTTCTTTCTTGGATGTCAATTCGATTTTGTTTTAACCAACACTATTCAATACACTATCACTAAAATTCAATGCTACTGGTTGAGAAAAAGTGAAGACGGTAAAAAGTGAAGAAGGTAAAACAATCGGTTTGATTTGAATCTAAGTTAGTTCCTAGCCTACAAATAAACTTCTTCCTGGATGATAAAAAATGCTTTAAAAAAAACAGATTCATAGCTTAATAACCCAATTATGTTTAATTCTTTCCATACACATTACATAAGTTAGAGAACCTAGAACATAAACCTAAATAATACATTATACTGATGCCCTCAAAATAGCTTGTCAAAACATTTCTCAAAGATTTCTACCCTTTAGCATGTGCACAAAAATCTGAAGTATTCATTAGATGCACAATATACAGGATCCACAATGATTCTAAACACAAATCTACTTTGAAGACTAGTTATATAATTATATAACATTATTAAACACTATTAAAATGTTTATGAAAGCATTGTTTTTAAAAGTAACATTTCCCCCAATTTATAGTAAAGAACTATAGTCAGAGCTTCTCTGGTCTGGGTAAAAAAGTTTACATATATTTTAACAAAAGAAACTACTGTACTTTATTGTATTTTTATATAGCATTTAACTTAGAATCTCTGGAAAGCAGAAAAAATTTATGACAATTCATTTTATCATCTCAGAATTCCTACTTTCCTGGAATGATTTCATGAAAATGTTCATGTACTTCCTAGAAATACTTTACTGCATTGTTTTAATAAACCAAGGTATATGCTTTACAGAGATTATAATATATAAACAATGTAAGGCACTGTCAAAAAAGAAAATCAACAAGTACCTTCAAAATAGAAATCTCATGTAACATTCTCTTTCTCCCAAAATATGAATTACATTAGAAATGAATACAGACTATTAAACTCAACTATTCTCGAAGATGATGGAGTTTTTAAAATTTCTACAAATTTGCCCATTAATGTCTGCTGACTTTAAACAGCTACCTGATAGCATAAAATACACACTATAAAGAACTATAAAGATTTGAGGGGATGGTCACACAGCATCGTACATGTACTAAATATCACTGGTTATACACTTTGAAAATGTTTGTTTTTATACTACGTGAATTTCATACCAATATTGATTTTATATAATAATTTTATAATATTAATAAACTTTAAATTCCTATAAATCAAATTACAAATTTGATAAATTTTGTTTTGACCAACACTAAATATATCAAATTTTTTAATGATTTGGAGTAAGGTAAAATTAAGAGAGTCTAATCCACACACATTATATTCCCCTAATTTTTAAATGAAAAAAAATTTATTAATTGAATGTTATATTATTTACTCTGAGATGCATAAAAACTTCCCATTCTCCACTAACTCTGGATATATCTATGAACCATAAAAAGTTATTCTATTTTACATTCAAATATCATTAGAAGCTTAACTAATCTAGTTCTCATTTTTTTAAATCAAATATGTATCTATGTAGATAGATTTTAATGGATCAAAGAGAAAAGAAACTGTCATTTTTCAAATCCTAGTTTACCAACTAGGTGAATGAAACAAGGACTGTGGCTTTCCACAAACCTCTTCCCAATAATTTTTCTTTACCTTACTATCTACTTTAAATATAACCAGTTTAAAATAGAAAGAAACAACAATAAAAAAAGCCAGACACAAAAACTTGAGACATATTTTTTAAGAGGAAAATGAACAGGCATAAAATATTAAGTCACATGGTCACAGGCGAAATTTTTTCCAGGAGACAAAGAACATGTAGAAGAGAAGGTGAAGAGGAGTCCTAAAAGCCTAATCTATATGTCAACAACGCAAACACACAGCTCGAGGGCCTTCAGACATCGTCAAGAACCATGCGAGCCTCAGCCTTCTCTGCATATTTCAGAAAATAACTCAGAATCTATTTTCCACCCAAAATTAAGGCAATGGTATTTGTTAAGGACCAACTTCATACAGAAGAGTGCTTAAAACTCTGCCTTCATTTTCTAGATTCATTTTTTTATGAGCAACACAGTTCCTCAAAACCAAGTTATGATTCTCCACATAAAGCATCAAACTCCAACAAGGAACTAAATGAGGATCATGAATATTACCCCCAACACCTCACAATGAAATGAAAGATACACACCAACTCAAAGTGGAGAAAGAGCGAAAAACAGAATGCCAATAATTAAGTACATTAATTACTATGCATATTTCTATTAGCATAATTTAATTTTAAAATCTATATATCTATATAAGCTCACGTTGCCAAAGATTTTTTGTTATATAATTATTCAAGTAGTTTTCCTTACTCTACATAGACTTTCTTCTGAAAACACACTACACATGACTATCATGTTAAAAAACTGTATGTGCTTCATATATAGTCATACTTAGTTTCCTGATATATCTATTAAATCTGAGCACTTATAAATATTTAATAAATTAATTCATAGCATAAAAAATATATACATATATATGTTTTTGTCCTTACAATTTAAAATGAAATTAAATTTTCCTAATAATTTTCATTCAATTTATATATTCTGTAAGTGGTGAATGTGACCAAAATCAGTTACTACGTATCAAAATATCATTTATTACTACATGTATTAAACTTCTGACAGTAATATTAGTAATACAAGTAGCATATGAAAGCTATTAAGATATACCCAGTTCCCTGACCCAAATCATTCCAAACACGACTTTGAGGGAGGATGAAATAAAAGGATTAGCACAAATGTAAAATCCGGCTCCCTACATATGATATAAAAATCAAGATAGAAAGAGCCTATGTGTGTGTGGTCTGTGTATGTACCTGTCTATGCTCTTGTAAGCTGAGTATATTCAGTATTGGAATAATCATAAAATTCATTTCATACCTGTGCTCCATAGATATATTTATCCAACATCTTGCCTCCTATTGTCTGCCCTCCTATGTCCCAAACTTGAAGAGTAACATTCAAGCTTCCTAGAATATAAAATGGAATATACAAATAAGAAAAACAGGAACAATATAACAACTCAATACAGTTTCACAGAACATTAAGTCACAGTGATAAACTCTGAACCTAATGTGCATGTTTATTCCGCATGTTCACATAAGTGGGATTGTGAAATAATGCTGTCAAAAGAGATTAACAGTGGGGAATTTAGGTTTACACTTTACCCTAGTTCCATGCAACCACATTTATAATCACCTTCAAAACAAAAGAAAATAAATAAAGTTTTAATTCACAAACATCTTTTTTTTTCTTTTTTCACAAACATCTTAAACCTTAAATTTTTTTTTCTTATACAGAGACTAAAACAATAAAGCACTTGAGTGTGGAGTAAGATATATAATTTAAAAATTAAAATTGAACTTTACCTTATTGCATATAATGAATTTTGCTGTAACTTCTAAACTCTACAGGTTCTAAATAAAACTCACAAATTACCAACACACTACAAAAATGGTCTCAAGGTTTCAATTCGAATGAAGTTTTAAATTTGAATGTCAGTTACTATATATGATAGTGAACATAATTTTAAAATTACATGTTTTCAAATTTAACTTATAAAATATAAATATTTTGACAGCCATATTCAGTACTGATGTAGGATACATACCCAAGATATCACAAATTATTATGATGCATTTATATCTGTTCAAAGCATTACACTGAAACTAATTATAATATTGTGCTTCAAAGCCCTCATAAAATAGAGTAAATCTATTTGATGATTTCACAAATCTCTTCCCCATACAAACATTATAAAAGCATTCTAAATTACTAAAAGGCAATCTTTAAAATTCTTTCATCCATTTTGCAAAATATTTACTGGATAAAAAATTTATAAGACGTTATTCTCTATTATCAATGCAATTAGTGACTAGACAAAATTTAAAGACCAAGTTCAATATGCTTTGTATTTTAACATTTCAGACTGTTTCTCCTAATAAAATTACGCTGTTTTCTCCAAAGGTGGACAGAATTTTAATCAGCATCTCCCACACCAAAAACGTATCTTTCTGAATGATTTGCCAATCAGGAAAACTCAAAATCTTAGATACTAAAAGACTAGTCTCACTTCAAAAACAAACCAAAAAATGTTATATAGATATGAATTTTTATACCAATGCAAAACACTAAAATTGGAGAATGTTAGTCACACCATTCAACTTAGCAACTGGAAAGAAAGTACAACACTAGATTAACCAGTCAACTTTTACCCTTAACTCTAAGTTTTGTAGGGTCTGTATTACAATCTTTCCATTATCTGGATGTAGTTCTGTTCCATCTGCCAACCTGCAGGATTTACATGAGGAACTTCCACTAGCATTAATGAGAGCTACTGAAGTTTATCACCCGTCATCTTCCCACATATACACACTTCCAACACTCACAGCGTACTGACTGAAGTGTTCTTAGAGCTCTACAAATACAAAAACCAAACGTTACAGACGAAGACTCACCCAACAACTTGTATAAAGCCAGTATCTTAAAAATCTAAATTTTTAAGGAATTTTAAGAAAATTTAATTGAGAAAATTAAATTCTAGAAAATTAAGAAATCTAAATTCAAAATTCACTGTCCTACAATGCTGTCTCAAATTAAGCAGGGGAGAAAGGGCTAGCTGACACCAGAAGAATGTCATATAGTTTCAGGAGTCTCTAAATAAACAGGCAGTACTCTATTCATTTTACTAACAAGACTCTTTAGTTAAATGTTTACTTCAAAAACCAGTCCTCAAACAGTGTTAACTTTTTAAAGATTTTAGGCAAACTTAATAAAGGGCATTTAATACCATTTTATTCAAGGTCAATAAACCTAACTTCATATCAAGAAATATGAAGCCTTTTTCTTTACATTTTGATATTTAGACCCTATCCTATCTATAACTTTAGAAGTATCATCTTCACTACATACTCAAAATTCTGACAACATAATTTCAAGACTTAAAATCATTTATTCAACTCTCTCCCACCTGAGAGGTTTATATTCCTGTATTGAAGGAATATTTGTTAAATCCATACCTTTCCAAATAAACACTATTTGTTGTTCTTGGCTTGTTTTTCTTTAATATACATATTCTAGTGCCTCAGATAAAAATAGCTGTGTATTACTAATAACCCACTAATATACAATGTTAACCAAAAAACAAACAACTTTTCTTGTTATAGCTTCAACAAATGATATTAACTTCATGGTTATTTCATGTATCAAGAAATGTATTTTCAACTTCCACATTTGAATTTTAGGCTTATTAACACATAAAAATAAATCAGAGTTCCTCCTATTTGGGAAACAAAATAATACAGAATTCAAATTAATATTCCCTTTAGTTCTAACAAGCAAAAACATATTAAGTCTTCTAGTATACTTTCAAAGTGACAAGCCTATAAAACTACTTAAGAATTTGCAAATAATCAGCATTGCAAAATTTTTAAAAACCAAGAATCCATTAAAATAAATTTCTAACTAATAAAGAATGTTAAGGAGGAAACTGTCAGCAATCTAATCCTAAATGCAAAATGCTACTCCTGCTCCTCTGTAAGAAATGACATTTAACTAGGGAAAAAAATAAATAAATGAGGTGACAAAATACAGGTAAGTTGCTTTTGGTATGAATCAAAGCCACCAAGAGGATTCAACAGTGACCTTGTAGAAGTACACTTGGTGCCTTGGTTAACCTTACTTAAAGTGCTGCACAGTCAAGATGGAACTAAAAACACAAGTCTGCCCACTTCTTGTACTAAAGACTTAGAAATCCTTTTCACAGTAGAACGCTGTTTACTGGACTGTACCCACAAGCTTCCTGAAAGTATTTTGACTAAGGCTCTTAAGAAGCTCTATCAGCAGAATCTCTGACTAACAGATACACTATTTTAAGCAGTAAAATCTGCACAGTGGTTGCATCCAGACTATACAGCATACCAGATCATGAAATATACTAACACGGATGAGTATTTGCAAAGTAATGACCTTGAAAACTTGCATGAAGAGAATGTCAATAGATGGACAGGAGGTATTATACCTCTAACGAACCGAATGGATAGAAGACTCACTAGAATACTAACAAATACTAGATTTGCCTCCTGTGCTGCTATACCATAAATTTAATAATGCTGCCTATAATGTTTCAGTAAATGATACAAATATTAATCACTGGGCACAATGAATTAAAATTAAACTATACAAAGGGTATACTATAAACCTTTATTCATCTTATTTCTTAATATACCTATAATATCAAATCAAGCCAAACTTTTTCCTACTAATATTTATACAATAATTTTAAATCCACTAAACAGAATAAAACCAACTGCTTTTATATAAAAAAAAATTTTTTTCTGGAACTCTGCCCATCAAAATAAAAGCTAAAATCAGGAAAATTAAAACATATATTCAATAAGAGTAAGTACTTTCTACTCTAAAATATATTATAAATTTGGATTTCAAAAATAACAAATACTTTTTACAAAGTCATCAAAATTCAAAAATGGCTGGTATTGTGCAAAGAACTAGAAATCATCAACATGTATTACACATATAAAATGTTTAGAATCAGCATTAAAATGTTTTTAATGTCTGAATAGGTGCTTGCTCCTTTACTTAAGTCTTTGAACTCAAAAATCAGAAAAATTAAACAATATTCATAATACAGAAAGTTACTGCTTCTGCTAGTTAGCACTGAAACAAAACAGTAATTAAATACATACTGAGGTTCTCTGTGTACAGCTGGCATCTCTGAAGAAACTGTTGTAAAGTAAGTTTTCAGTAAATATATTACCTGATTTCTACATGTATTCTGCTAGTGACTGGGGTAAATATTCTATTTATATCAGCATTAACCTATCCATAAGCTAATAATAAAAAGGAGATTTTCAGTTTTTAATACATACAAAAATGCAAATGAAACAAAATACACACGTTTCTCATTAAACCTCTTTCTGAACAATAACTTAGTAATGGATAATTGGAATTTGCTTCTGAAGCTATATCTTCTTCTTATTTATTTTTCATTGGTAGTCGAGTAACAACCATCAAAATATAAGAGTATATTACTAGTGAGATATGCAGAATATGTTCAATTACCAAGAGTTTTCATTAGCTGTTCTAAAACATTCATAGAGAGTTGTCTGATGGATGGAGTATTTGAGAGACTAATATATTTCAATAATATTAGAATTTATTAAACCCCTTCCCACTATATCACTCACGTTCCAGTATATGAATCTGACACTACACTTGCAACTGTTTTTATTCACATGTGTTTCCTCAGAGAGGAGAGAGATGGACTGGTTTATGAAGTCAATCAAGACAAACTGCTTTTAATAAAATACTTTAAACACATAATTTAAGCACAAGTGAATGGACAGAGCATTTTAAAGCCCCAATTGTTCAGAAACTAACTTAAAACAGAAACCACTCTTTTTTGTTATTATTTCCCTGTATTTCCCACAAAATGTGCTGCAACTGGCATCTAAATAGTTTCTTTGCATGGTGAACTGAAACATCTTGAATGCTCAAACTGTATTTTTATGAGTGCCTAGGGACCCTAAATTTTAGTGGTCTATTAAATGCCAGCAATTTCATGCTGCCTTGCATAAAACAGCATTCACATATTAGAGCACAGAAGTTCCATAGCTACATTATACTTCTGTTCCAACTTTCTCTCAAACAAAAAACTGAAGCAGAGGCTAATCAAAATAACATTTAAAAAAATAATCCTTTCCAGTCTTCTCACATTTAGTTTGTACAATATCTGTTGATAATTATATGGCATTTGATTTTGTTTTTAAGGTTAGAATTTTATAAGCAACTATTGTTTATCCTCAAAAAACGTGCAACAGTCAAAAACAGTGTAGAGTGGGGAGTATATAAACTTTTCCCTTACACACATGAACAGTATGTCTTCACGATAGATGCTGATGAAAGAACCTCCCTAAGACACATTTACTGATTACATATATTTTCACACAGAAACAGTACCCAAATGTTACACATTTCTGCTTATGTCTCTTATCGTCAGATGTGAACGAACAACTTTCTATGTTAAGACATTTTAGTCTCTTACCTGGCAATGTTATTCTTCTCAAAAAGAAATCCAATCCTATAGTTTGTTTGTACTGTTTCCCAAAAGTTTCTTGAGCAAAACAGGTAGCTAAGGAGGTCTAAAAAATTGATGCACAGAATATCAAAATTAATGTCTTTGGCTTTAGAAATGTAAACAAAATCACCACTATATCTTATTAAGTAATCTTAATATTTATACTCCAATTATACCAACAAGCAACTTTAAGCAGTTCTAGTCAATTACAAGGGGAAGAGGGACTTTTCATTCCACCAGGTACATTTCACTTGCCAACCAGCTATCAGTGGCAACAACACACTAATCAGCTAAATCTCTTTAAATCTCCTTATATCTCCTGACTGTCAACCTCCTATTCCTTGCTAGAAATTAGAATTTCTATTTATCAACAGAAAAAACTAAAACAACATGAGTACAGATCTGAATTTTATATGCCCCTATATATCAGCTCAACACAGCTTTCACAGATGTTTCATTTCTGAGGTCAAACATCTGAGTAGTTTGTATCCTCAGCTAATAAGAAGTAAAGCTAATTAAGGAAAGGAGAACCTGTTTATACAATTTCTTCTTTCCCCCTAAGAAATGTGTCTAATTTTTCTCTGCATTAAAAATGGTAAATGAAAATGATTCTATAGAACTCATAGTATTTATCTTTTAAATTAAGAAATTGAAATTTTTAAGATTAATATTAAGCAGGCAAAAATATATTCCATTCAAGAAGCAGAAAGCTTAACAGTCACAAGAATATTATAACTAGAACAAATATATATCTACATTTTAAAAATAATAATCAAAGTTACACTCAAAACTCTAGTTTCTTTACAGAACCATTTCTTACCAATGCAAACAAATAATTAATCATTCTAGTGAAATAACTCAAAAGCTCCTTAAACATTTGTAATGCACTATTTATTTATAAACATCCCCTAAAAGAAGAGAAAGGGAGCGTCATTAAGCTTTTCTGCTCTTCAAGACAGATTCTCAAAGAATAACTCTTTTTTATTTTAAAAGTAAAATTAGATGTCAACTCCTAAAATAATGAAATCTAAAATTTGCAAGATAGCTTATTATAATTATGACATAAGTGCAAAAGAAAACTGGGCCAAACTTTCTTTCAAAAAAACCCTAAAATTCCTTTGACATAAGAATCATATTTTTCAGATAAATGACAATTTGCACACACTAATTCCAATTCATCTAATATTTAAATAATCAGCATTTGTAAGAAACTGCTAAAATATTTGGTCAAATATATATTGAGCACCATAAGAAAGATGTTCTGCTACACTCTGAGAAATAAACTCACTACACCAAAATGAAAATTCATTTGGCTTCCTTGATAACATAAAAACTGAGAGATAAGAAGAAAAAAAAAGTAAGCATTCCTTTTTAAAGCCTTTTTTTATTTAGCCTTGTTTATGCCAGAGAACTCACTTAACTTAGAGCACAAAACTATCTATGAAGAGGCTAAGGGTTCTAAAGAAAAATAATTAACACTACTTATACTATTACAGATATTTCAAAATGTTTAATATATGGATGGTTGAAACACTTTCATAAGTCTAAGAGAAATCCAAAGCACATGTAACTTCAGCAGAGTGTTTCTTTTCCTAAAAATAGGACTTCTGGATTTTGAAAGCCCTACCCTCACACTTTTGAGACATATAAAATTAGAATTTTCAATTGGAATAAAGTATGACTTGTCAAAAGTATAGCTCATTAGGAACAACGAATATTAAAATGGGTTCTTACATCATCTCCAGACATCTTACTACAAAAATTAAAGAGGAGCATCTGAATCAGCAGGAAAAAGGCAATTTCTCTCCAATTATCTAGATATTATGCTGTCTCATTTGATAATTTCTCAGAAGTCATTGTAGAAATACCTTTCTTAAACAATTATGAAGTGAGCAACCATCTATCAAATCTGATTCTTTATAGTTTTTTTTTTGTTTGTTTGGTGAACTTTTGCTAACAATTTTTAACCATACTACCTTTACTAATACTGAAAAGACACCATAAAAGGATATTTTGCCTCAAAAAAAAATCTTAATATATAATAAAATTCAAAGTATGAATCAAAGGAATCAAAACAGGAAAGAAATAGAAAAATGTGTTAATGGAAGGAGGTGCTAAACTTCTCTTGCATAAACTGTTAGTGGTCACCGCAATACTCTATTGCTTTTGTAAGGATATATAAATATGTCCTGATTAGAACTAGGCAAAAAAAAAAAAAAAACTGATGCCTAAAAACGGACTGGAGTTAAATCAGGATACAAGTAAGAATGAAAGAGAGGCTGAATTCATAAAAGAAAATGATGGTAAAAGAAACAGAATGGGAATCAGTAGCTGCCAATAATCTGAAAACTGAATATGGCATGGAAAAAAATAGCAGCTTGACATAAGAACAATGAAAAAAAGATAAGATGTCTGATGCTGGCATCCAGAAATTTCTGGGAGAAAAAACATCTTTACAATTTTAAAACAGATGAGTCAACATGACAAAGACTTAAAGAACACCAGTATCCCTTGGAGCAGAATAGTATCCCTAATTCCATAATATAGAATGAAAAAAATACACTTTGTCACATATTAGACAGAATTTTAGATATGAAAAGTCATAATTATTCACACTAAATTAGCAAAAAGAGGACAATACATGACAGGCTAGAGGAAAAACCTAGGTAGAAAGTTATGAACAGATTTCAACTGAGAAATACATGCATGATAACAAATGAGTACTGGGAGAAAAAATAAATAAAAATTTAAAGAATTATGACAGAATATAGGATAATGGACAACTTTCGTCTTTTTTTTGAGGTGTATTAGTATTATAGTCATTATCATTTTAAACAGGAAATAAATTTTTATGTGTGGAGGATAAAAAGATTTAGAAAGTGAAAAATCAGAAGGCATTCAAAAGAAAATACGAATGATGAGAAAAACTATAAAAATAGAACTTAAAGTTTTTATTGTGTTAGAAACAATGTTGACTTATTTAAAATAATTC
Organism: Bos javanicus; assembly: GCF_032452875.1. Classification (NCBI taxonomy): domain Eukaryota; kingdom Metazoa; phylum Chordata; class Mammalia; order Artiodactyla; family Bovidae; genus Bos; species Bos javanicus. The sequence continues at coordinate 109,023,218 of NC_083873.1, forward strand.
ATCCACTCAAAAAGTTGTTATAAACGTACAAAAAGTCATATAATTAATACTTGACTAAGAAAAGTGATCCCAAGTTCTTTTCTTCCTCAAAATGTTTAAAAGTAATCAGAGAATATAGAATTGTTTCTCCTCAACAGTAAAAATCAGTAACAAAATATCACGGATGGCAAGAAAGAAATGAACAGAATTCTCCAAACTCTGCCTATGAATGACACCTTTCCCTAGGAACTGAAATCTCAGCACGAAAGAAGCGAACAGCTGTGCAGTGCCAACTGCCAAGGGAAGAGGTATCGAGCAATGGTTACCACAGAAACCAGCATCCAAACTACACCAGGCACACGGAAACATCGAGTGGAAAACAGAACACTGGTAACAATAATAAACCCGCGTTTCTGGAGCTTCTGGTTGGGAAAAGGGACGGGAGAAGCAAGGAGACAAACTTTAGCAGTATGACCAGACAGCGTTGGCGCCACTGACAGAAGCGACAGGTGTGAAGGCTCCCTGGGCAGAGGCTCTGCTCCTTGTTTGGGGGGCGGGGCGGATCCAGAATCCTTCAAGATCTTACCAATGGTCTTCAAAGAGCCAGGACCGGGCAATGTTTGCTCCATTTCAGGAGCTCCACAACCCTGGGTTAAAGACCCTTGCCTCGGAGGTACAGGGGACTGGCGGCCAGATATTCTCACGCACTCGCTTCATTCAATCAACTGTCGTCACAGGACAGATTTTAAGGCAAGGATGCCATCTGTCATGCCGGCAGCCCTGCCCTCAGCAACCAGGCTATAAGAGGAGCTCGAGAGATATTTATTGAATGAATGTTTGCGTTGACAGGTGCTGTGCTGGGGAACAGAGATGAACAGGTATGATGCTCTAACACAGAAACGAACGTTTAGTCCGTCCACTCGGTGTCCTGCAAGCTGCATGTAGATGTTTACATTTACTGTGGATTCGCACACTTTACCCCTCCGAAACGACCCCTATCAACATACCCACCCTGCAGATGAAGCACAAATAGGGACAGCAATTTGCCCTCCAGTGACTCGACCAGTAAAGTGATGGGAGCCCCAACTGTCTCACCCAGGGAGCCTGATTCCAGAATCAAGCTCTTGGGAGCTCCCAGTGCAGCGGAGGCATCAGAAACGGTAAACGGGGTTGGGGGAAGGCGCAAAGTGTGACCTGGACTAAAGGAAAAACAGGTAAGATGTTTTGGCAAATCATTGCTAGTCCTCAGAGGCGAGAAGCTGGAAAGCTTCCCAGGGAGGCGATGCTGGCTCAGGTCTTGAAGAGAAGCAGGAGTTCGCGATCCAGGCAGGGATTAGGAAATGACTTTTTTTTTTTTTTTTTAAGGGAGCTGGACAGCTCTCGTCGGACTTCAAGCGTCTAATTTGTGCCGGGCCCCAAGCCACCTCCTGGCGGGCCTGAGCCCAGACTCCCAGGCACTCGCGGAAATACGGCGACGCCCGGGGGGACGGGGAGGAGGAGGAGGTTCGAAGGGCGCCGGGGCCGCGCCGGGATTCCTTGCAGGCCTGGCACGGCGGGCGCACCAGAGGACTGACCTTCCCGGAGGTGCCGTCCCCCAGCACGACGATTTTCAGTTGCCGGTCCAGGCTCTCCTCCTCAGAGTCCGACATGGTGTCCCAGGAACGAGGGCCGCCTACCCTCCCTCCCACCGACCCCACCCCCGCGAAATAGAAGAAGGAAGGGAAGGAGGGGGATCTCCGGGGGCGGGGGAGAGGAGGAACGCCGGCAGCGGGGACAGGACTCCCCCCACCCCCGGCCCCGGTGTCTCAGAGGCCACTGGAGGTATCCGGGAAGAATCACTCGCCGGCCGCCATCTTGCCCGCCGCCCCGCCCCTTGAGCCCGGCCCCGCCCCCACAGCACCGCGCGCTAAGTCGGGCGCACAGCCCCGCCTCCACCGCGCGCTACGTCGGGCGCGCGGCCCCGCCTCTGCGCCAACCCGCGCAGACCGCGAGCCTCCCTGGCGGGCCGGCCCAAGTCCCGGCCTGGGCCGAGGGGGCTCTTTGAACCGAGCGGGCGAGACGCGACACTACCCCTCGCACGGACCGTTAGCGAGATGAAGAGGGGGAAAAAAGAGTATAATTTAAACTAGGTAGAAAAAACAGGAGCAAAGTAGCGCGTAGACGTTCTGTGAAATCCCCCTGTTTCCATCATCTCCCCCTGTGGAGATCCCTGAAGCGAATGGTTTAGCCTGACTAGGCGGGTGGGCGGGGTGACACCGAGGCTGCACTCCGCGGTTGCCAAGGGAGTTCGGACCCGGAGATGAGGCAGCGGGGCGGGGCCTGTCTCTGGGCGCCCGGGACGCCAGTTGCCAGGAGGAGCGCGCGCAGGGGAGGAGGGGCCTCGCGGCTGCATGGGTCCTGAGGGTCGCGCGCCCGGAAGAACTGCAGTACCGCCGAGGAGCAAGAGATGGCTAAGAAAGTGTAACTGCCGCGGCGCGATGCCGCGAGAGTGAAATGTTGGCTTGGCGCAGCCTTCTCGTTTTTTACTCCTCTCAGATCCTGCGTTTTCTTAGCCAAACGGCGGAATCCCATGGTTCCTTCACGAAGTGCTTAAGCTGGAGCCACAGTTCTCAAAGTGTGGTCCGGGTTACCCTGCAGGGTCCCAATAAAGACGAAACTACTTTCCTAATAATTCATTTTTCTTTCCTTTTTCACGTTCATGCGCTCACAAATATACCTAGAAGTTTTCCAGAGGATGCATAATCTGTATGGCATCACCAGTGAGAGCTAAAGGGGCAAACGTTTCTTGGTACCCATTTCAATGGAATAATGAGAATTATAACAACATAAAAACTTTGGGGGTCCACAATAATTCTTAAGAGTGTAAAGGGAGGCCTTGAACCCTAAAATTTTGAGAACTGCTATTCTGGATGATCTCAGTCCAGTAGGGTAGGTAAAAAACATAATTGAACTTTTCAACATAGTCAGATAAATTACACAATATTAATGCCGGCCTACTATGTCTCCTTGTTAATTACTTTTAATGGATTATCAGGTTCACTCCTCATGGGAGCCCTATAAATTGGGTAGAATTATCTCATTTTACAAATTAGGAAGCTTAAGTCACAAAAAGCTTAGCTCAGAGGCAGTAGTTCTCAAAGAATATGGGAATTCAAATGGGAAAGCAGTAAAGAGTAAGCAAGTACTCATGCTGGCAGCCGAACTGAAGTTCTAATTACAGACCCTCACTCACTAGAGGTGTGACCTTGAGCCTCAATTTCCTTATCTATAAAAGAGAGGCACCGCTTTTTTCATAGGGTTGAGAATTAAAGTAACCACTGCAAAGTAAAACAGTACAATGGCTTGCATATAATAAGCACTCAGTACTAGTGGGTATCACCTCCTGGACATCATTAGATATGGTCTGTATTGATGTGTCACTGCTTTCTACTCACGTTACCTGAAACCCAGGGCTCCAGTGTAGAGTCTCAGTCCCTTCACCTGTAGATAGAGCCGTCCACAATAGTCACTACCCAGTTGCTATTAGTCCCCAAGCCTTTCCCTTCTCTGCTCCACCACCATCACTACAAACTGTCTACATCACTAGATGTGTTCATAAAAATTAGGAGAAAAAGTTAAGTGCCATGCCATATAGGCATGGCATGAAGTTCAGTCAAAAAATTAAATACTTAGGTGTACATAAAATTTTAAATACTCATGTGGCAAAAAATACCATTAGGATCATATAAGCTTCCACAAAAAAAAAATAGATGAGGAAAATTAGAAAAGTTATACATATTTTAAATCTATTTGATAATATCAGAGAATTACCAAGTTATGACATGGGTAATTATGGCGCTCAGAGGAAGGAAGCTCAAAAATTAAAAACAAGCATTGAGGCCCACTCTCCCCAGGAGGTACCTGCTGATTCAAGACTAGAGTCAAGAGAGAGAATAAATAGCCCTTTAACAGTCTCATAGAGTTGGGAGAAGGGGCAGACAATGAAGGTCAGGACTTCCCTGGTGGTCCAGGAGTTAAAATCCACCTTCCAATACAGAGGACCTGGGTTCAATCCCTGGTCAGGGAACTACGATCCCACATGCCACAGTGCAACTAAGTGTACCACAACTACTGAGTCTGCATGCTCTAGAGCCTGTGCTCCACAAGAGAAGCCAGCATGCCACAACTAGAGAAAAGCCCGTAACGAAGAGACAGCACACTGCAATGAAGACTCAGCACAGCCAAATTTTAAAAAAATAAACAATGAGGACTTCCCTCGTGGCAAAACTGATTAAGAATCTACCTGCCAATGCAGGGGACATGAGTTCAGTCCCTGGGGCAAGAAGACTCCACATGCCTCAGAGCAGCTAAGCCTGTGCACCACAGCTACTGAAGCCCACCACGTATAGTCAGTGAGCCGCAACTATCGAGCCCGAGTGCTACATCTACTAAAGTGCAAGCACCCAGAGCCTGTGCTCCACAAGAGAAGCCACCTCAGTGAGAAGCCCTTGCACGACAAGAAGAGTAGACCCCACTCACCAACAAATAGAGAAAGCCCTCACAAAGCAATGAAGACCCCGTGCAACCAAAACTAAATAAATTAATTAAAATTATAAAATAGAAACAGTGAAGCTCAAGGCATATCAAAAGGAGGAACATTTGTAAACCAGTCCCAATTTTTCAAGTTAAGAAGTTCCTGAAAAGCTATATCTTAAGAGTTAGGGTGGATGAAGTGGAAATAGATCACCTCCACAGAAACTGAAGCCAATTTTTGTGTCACCTCAATTCCTCATTTGGAGAAGGCAATGGCAACCTGTTAGACACGACTGAGCCACTTCACTTTCATTTTTCAGTTTCATGCACTGGAGAAGGAAATAGCAACCCACTCCAGTGTTCTTGCCTGGAGAATCCTGGGGACGGGGGAGCCTGGTGGGCTTCTGTCTATGGGGTTGCATAGAATCAGATACTACTGAAGTGACTTAGCAGCAGCAGCAATTCCTCATTGAACTGAGATGCTGAGTATTAGAAACAAAGCTCTATTCTCTCTGTGTGTGTTAGTTGCTTAGTCGTGTCTGACTCTGCAACCCCATAGACTGCAGCCCCACCAGGCCCCTCTGTCCATGGGATTCACCAGGAAAGAACACTGGAGTGAGTTGCCATTTCCTTCTCCAAAAGGAACTATAGAAAGAAAGAAAGTGAAGTCCCTCAGTCTTGTCTGACTCTTTGCGATCCCATGGACTGTAGTCTACCAGGCTCCTCCATCCATGGAATTTTCCAGGCAAGAGTACTGGAGTGGGTTGCCATTTCCTTCTCCATTCGCTCTGTAGGAGGGTCAAATTATCTCTACAATGTCTCACTATCAATATCTAGCAATCAGTCCAAAATTTTGTAACCAAAAATCAAGAGAAACTGTGAACAACAGAAGTAACCCACAGACATCTAGATAATGGACATAATGGTTGTTAAATAACTGAAATGTAAAAGGATTTATATAACAAGATAGGGAATTTGGCCAGGGAAGTTGAAAATGTAAAGGAGAACCAAGTGGAAAGTAGCAATAAAAAATATAATAACAGAAATAATCCCAGTGAGTAAATTTAATAGAAGATTAGTGATAGTGATAGTGAAGTCGCTCAGTCGTGTCGGACTCTTTTCGACCCCCTGGACAGTAGCCAACCAAGCTCCTCCGTCCATGGGGTTTTCCAGGCAAGAATACTGGAGTGGGTTGCCATTTCCTTCTCCAGGGGATCTTCCCGACCCAGGGATCGAAGCTGGGTCTCCCGCATTGTAGGCAGATGCTTTACCATCTGAGCCACCAGGGAAGGCTAGACACAGTTGAAGAGAGAAATAATAAGGCAAAAGATAACTCAGAAGAAAATAAATGAAGGACACAAACACAGTGGGGAAGAAATTACAGAAAAGACCATAGAAGATATACAGAATATTTTTAAAATATATAACTGGAGTTCCAAGAGATCATTTTTTTCCTTGCTGCATCACAAAGGTGGCACCCCAGAGCAATGAAAAATGGACTCTCTTTTCAGTGAATTATCTTGGGTCAGCTGGATATTTATATAGAACAAAAATGAACCCTAGCTTGTATTCTACACCATATTCACATAGCAATTCCAGGCATTTTATAAAGCTAAGTTTAAAAATAAGAAAGGTTTTAAAAGATAACTTAGAAAAACTATTTTCATAATCTTGAGGTAGGCAAAGACTTCTTAAAGAAAATCCAAAAGAAACCAATCAACTGTTAAGGGAAAGGCTGATTAAATGAGTTATACTAAAATTTTAAAACTCTGCTCATCAAAAAACATCTTTAAGGAAATGAAAAATTAAAACCCTACAGTGGAAGAAGATATTTTCATTTCATATAACTCATAAGGGAATTGTATCTAGAATTGAAAATGTTTACACAAAAGAGTCAGACATCATCACTTAGGAACTAAGCAACAATAAATGAGTTAAAAAAGAGACACAAGTAAATCAACAGAATATTAGACACGAGGCTTGAATAGACATTTCAAAAAATAGCCAATAACATTTAAAAAGTCTTAACTTCATTAATAATCAGATAAATGTAAAGGAAAACCACAATGAGCTACCACTATACCCTCACCAGAATAAAATTGCAAAGACTGACATTGCCAAGTGTTGAAAATGTGGAGCATTCTATGCACTGCTGGTTTAAGCATAAATTTCTGTAACTCCTTCAGCAACTTGTTAGGCATCAGGTACTAAAGTTGGACATATATGACCTTCTGGTTGTTGCTGTTCAGTCATTCAGTCATGTCCAACTCTTTGTGACCCCATGGACTGCAACATGCCAGGCTTCATATCCTTCAGTATCTCCCAGAGTTTGCTTAAACTTCTGTCCATTTAGTCGACGATGCCATCCAACCATCTCATCCTCTGTTGCCCCATTCTCCTCCTGCCTTAAATCTTTCCCAGCATCAGGGTCTTTTCCAATGAGTCAGCTCTTTGCATCAGGTGTCCAAAGTATTGGAGCTTCAGATTGAGCATCAGTCCTTCCGATGAATATTTGGGATTGATTTCCTTTAGGATTGATTGGTTTGATCTCCTTGCAGCCCAAGAGACTCTCAAGAGTCTTCTCCAGCACCATGATTCAACACATCACTTCTTCGGCACTCAACCTTCTTTATTGTCCAACTCTCACATTCATATAGGACTACTGGAAAAACCATAGCTTTGACTATACGGACCTTTGTTGGCAAAGTGATGTCTCTGCTTTTTAATACACTGACTAGGTTTGGGGTGACAGAGGATAAGATGGTTGGATAGCATCACTGACTCAATGGATACGAGTTTGAGCAAACTCCAGGAGATAGTGAAGGACAAGGAAGCCTGGTGTGCTACAGTCCATGGGCTCTCAAAGAATGAGACACAACTTAGCAACCAAACAACAATTAGGTTTGTCATAGCTTTCCTTCCAAAGAGTAAGAGTCTTTTGATTTCATGGTTACAGTCACCATCTGCAGTGATTTTGAAGCCCAAGAAAATGAAATCTGTCACTTTTTCAACTTTCTCCCCTTCTTTTTGCCGTGAAGTGGTCAGACTGGATGCCACGATCTTAGTTTTTCAAATGTTGAGTTTTAAGCCAGTTTTTCCACTCTCCTCATTCATCGTCACTAAGAGACTTCACTTATAGTCCAATAACTTCATTTCTTAGTATCTGTCCAATCAGTTCAGTTCAGTCAGTCAGTTGTGTCCAATTCTTTGTGACTCCATGGACTGCAGCACACCAGGCTTCCCTGTCCATCACCAACTCCTGGAGCTTGCTCAGACTCATGTCCAGTGAGTCAGTGATGCCATCCAACCATCTCATCTTCTGTCATCCCCTTCTCTATGCAGTCAAAATGCATCTAAAGACATGCACAAGAATGTTCAGTATTCACAGTACTCCAAAACTGGAAGATATCCAGATGTCCATCAGCCATTGAATTGTGACATATCCACATAATGAGATATCATGCAGCAATGAAAATGAATAAATTGCTACATTACAATATGGAAGAATTTCATCAATACAATGTGGAATGAAAGAATCCAGACACAAATGAGTACATCCTCCATGGTTCCATTTACATAAAGTTGAAGAAAACCCCTGTGGTATTAAAAGTCAAAATAATGGTTACCTCTGGGGAGAAAGAAGTGGGTAATGATGAAGACCAAGGCACGAAAGAAGCATTTAGAGTACTGGTATCACTCTCTTCTTTTTTACTTGGCTGGTGGGTTGCTTACTGGTTTGTCCACTTTCTCATACTTCACTTAGGTATATTCTTAAAAATTACTACAATTTTTTGTATGTCATTCTGAAACTAAAATGATAAAGACACTGGGGAATTCCCCAGTGGTCCAGAGGTTAGGGCTTCAAACTCTCACTGCCTAGGGCCCAGGTTCCATCCTTGGTCAGGACACTAAACTCTCATAAGCTGCATGGCCCAGGCAAAAAAAATTATAAAGATACACATATATGGTTGATAGCAAATGCACAGTAAAACTAAATCTGGAAGACTCTAAGCCAAGTTATTTATAGCCATTAATAGTAGCAAGATTATAGAAAACTATCATTTTCCATGTTATATATTTCTGTATTTTATGAATTTTTTATAGTAAACATGAATGTATGTTGCAGTCAGAAAAACAACATGCAAAAATACATCAATAACAACAAAAGACTAGTTACCTACAACCCTTTTCACAGTGCGCAGATGAGAACTTTATTGTGTGGCAAGAAGATTCCACTAATATAGAAAAGCTGTTGGTTTCATAATCATCTAAGAGCCTTTGTTTGAAAAGAAAAAAAAAAATCTTGTTTGTAAGAGAACCCCAGGCTGGTGTGTGAGCTGCAGATTCCCAGCTGTCCACAGTTCTGCCTCATTGCTTGGGGATGTGCTTCACTGATTGCTAAAGCAAAGCTCCAGACAAAACCCAAAATTTGTAAAGCAGGAGAGTTCTCAAATCACCTCCACAGCTGTGAAAACCAGACCTATCACAACCTACCAGTGAGTCTGACACAGTTAAATAAGGTAATACGTGTCAAAACATCCTCCAAAAATTAAAAGTTGCAGTAGAAATGCAAAATACTACCTGGAACATGTCCGTGGGAGCTTTGGGGATGGGCATGTCCCCGGCCATCAAGAACTAGCATAGAGAACTCCGTGAGTATTAATGAAAATCTGAATTTCCAGATTCCATGCACTGGCAGCACTACAGATATTCTCCAAGACATAATATCCTTTGCTTTGATCCCTTCAGAAACCTTGTTTTCTGCAGCTCTCCTCTATACAGCATAACTGCTTTACCTGTAATCATCCCTTAGCTGAATCATCTGGATTTCCAGTTTACCTATGTTTTTAAGATTAGGTTTCAGACATTCAGACAAGTAAGATGGTGTTATGAAACACCATCTTGCCTTCAGGATAGCATTTTCCAAAGGCAAGTTCTTTGGGACAGTAGTCCCACGAATTGCTTTTCAAATAAAGTTTGCAAACAGCTATAGCTACCCCACTGTTGGAACATGATGATGCACTTGAGCCTAACAGACTCTGAGAATATTGCAAAGAGCACTCTTTTGGACTTTTTTAACCCAAATTTCCCAAACTTATTTGACCAAAGTTCTATTGTACTGAGATGGCATAGAATTAATGTTGTATACAACATTATTTCAGAAACTCTACAACTGTGGACTTCCCTGATGGTCCAGTGGTTAAGACTTCGCCTTCTAATGCAGGTGGTGCAGGTTCAATACCTGGCTGCTGCTGCTGCTGCTAAGTCGCTTCAGTCGTGTTCAACTCTGTGTAACCCCATAGACGGCAGCCCACCAGGCTCCCCCGTCCCTGGGATTCTCCAGGCAAGAACACTGGAGTGGGTTGCCATTGCCTTCTCCAGTGCCTGAAAATGAAAAGTGAAAGTGAAGTTGCTCAGTCGTGTCTGACTCTTAGCGACCCCATGGACTGCAGCCTGCCAGGCTCCTCCGTCCATGGGATTTTCCAGGCAAGAGCACTGGAGTGGGGTGCCATTGCCTTCTCCGCAATACCTGGTTGAAGAGCTAAGATCCCACATGCCTCATGGCCAAAATCCAAAACATAAAACAGAAGCAATATTGTAATGAATTCAATAAAGATTTTTAAAACTGTACACATCAAACAAAATCCAAAACTAAAAAATTCCAATAGAGAAATAAATATTAAAAGCAGTTAAGCAAGTGATTTTCAATACTTAAATCTCCATTATACAAAATTCATATGAAAAAGATTTCAATTTCTCCTTACATATGTGAAGACTTCAATTTACTGATAAATGTCTTGATTCAGAATGTATTTAAAGTTTTCTCAGTGCCTTTGCAATTATAACTCAGATAAATTCGTATCGTAAGAACATGAAGATTTACTCAAGCAGAGTAGTTAAAGGACTTGCCTAGAGTCAAAGAAATTTAAGTTTCATTTGTGGTCAAGTTTACGGGCTTAAACAAGTAATTTAAATTCTATGAGTTTCGGTTTCCTCATCTATAAAACAGAGATTATAGTAATATTCTTTCTTTATAGGGTTTGTCAATATTATATATACATACATTATAGGTAGGTATACAATGCAATATATGTATATATACAATGGACCTAAAATTGGGCGAACTCTGGGAGATGGTGAGGGACAGGGAGGCCCGGGGTACTGCAGTCCATGGGGTCACAAAGAGTTGGACACGACTTAGCGACTGAACAACAATGCTTAGTACAACTGTGTTAGTAAATCTGTGTTAGACCCTATTATTAAAGTTTTTTATTTTGATATTTTTTATTTACTGGGCTTCCCTGGTGGCTCAGGCAGTAAAGAACCTGACTGCAATGCAGGAGACCTGGGTTCAGTCCCTGGGTCCGGAAGATTCCCTGGAGAAGGGAATGGTTACCCACTCCAGTCTTCTTGCCTGGAGAATTCCATGGACACAGGAGCCTGGCAGGCTACCATCCTTGGGGTCGCAAAGAGCTGGACACGACTGAGCGACTAACAGTTTCACTTTAAGCACATTAGAATATAAATATTCAAATGTTTTGCTGATAAATCAAAGTTAAGTTATACGGTTAAACCAGTGATGGTAATATTTTTAAAATATCCTTTTAGGAAACTGAGTAAACAGAGGATAAACTTTCTGACTAAATATGGATAAATTAAAGTTTGGGGTGATACATGAGAAACATGTTTCTAAAAATACAAATGAATTCAATAAAATGTGATAGAGTCCCTAATATGTGAAAAGCAATGGGTTAATACTACATGCTGTGTGACTGTCAAATTTTGAAAAACTAGTTTCCTGGAGAAGAGATTCTACCTCAAGCTTGAAATGTAGAAATCCTGCCTGAGTGTCCAGTCTGCTTTGTTGTTGCTGTTGTTCAGTCACTAAATCATGTCCGACTCTTTGTGACCCCATGGACTGCAGCATGCCTGGCTCCTCTGTCCTCCACCATCTCCCGGAGTTTGCTCAGACTCCTATCTATTGAGTCGGTGATGCCATCCAACCATCTTGTCCTCTGTCACTGCTTTCTCCTCCTACCCTCAATCTTTCCCAGCATCAGAGTCTTTTCCAATGAGTCGGCTCTTCGCATCAGGTGGCCAAAGTATTGGAGCTTCAGCTTCAGCATCTGTCCTTCCAATGAATATTCAGGGTGATTTCCTTTCAGATTGACTGGTTTGATCTCCTTGCAGTCCAAGGGACTCTCAAGAATCTTCTCTACCACCACAATTCGAAAGCATCAATTCTTCAATGCACAGCCTTCTTTATGATCCAACTCTCAAATCCATACATGACTACTGTAAAACCCCAGCTTTGACTTTACAGACCTTTGTTGGCAAAGTGATATCTCTGCTTTTTAATACACTGTCTAGGTTTGTCACAACTTTTCTTTCAAGGAACCCATCTGAAAAATTTCAGACATGCCAGTCTCACACAATCAGGTGGACCAGTTCCATAAAGTTCATCTCTCTCTGTCTCTTTACACATACACATATACACACTCTCTAATGGTTCTGTTTTTCTGCAGAAACCCTGACACGTGATGGAATTATGACTTCATTGGATTACTCATTTTTTAATTTATTTTTTAATTGAAGGATAATTGCTTTACAGAATTTTGTTGCTTTCTGCCAAATATCAACATGAATCAGCCATAGGTATACATACGTCCCCTCCCTCTTAAACCTCCCTCCCATCTCCCTCCCCATCCCACACCAGAGGTTGTTACAGAGACCTTGTTTGAGTTCCCTGAGTCATACAGCAAATTCCCATTGGCTATCTATTTTACACATGGTATTGTAAGTTTCCATGTTACTCTCTCCATGCATCTCACCCTCTCCTTCGTCCCCCCGCCCAACATGTCCATAGGTGTGTTCTCTATGTCTGTTTCTCCATTGCTGCCCTGCAAATAAATTAATCAGAACCATCTTTCTAGAGTCCATATATATGCATTAGTATATAATATTTTTTAAAAAGTATATAATATTTATCTTTCTCTTTTTGACTTACATCACTCTGTATAATAGGCTCTATGGTTTACTCTTTATGCTACCTTTGCATATAAAAGAATTTCTCTTTTTTTGAGTGCCTGTTATGAACCAGATACCTTATGAGGAACGTGAATATACATGATCTAATTTCATCCTCATAATGATCTAGCAAGCTAAAACATAGTAGATCTTAAATTATTATGGGCTTCCCCTTGTGGCTCAGGTGGTAAACAGTCTGTTTGAAATCAGGGAGACCCAGTTCTATCCCTGGGTCAGGAAGATCCCCTGGAGAAGGGGATGGCTACCAACTCCAGTATTCTTGCCTGGAGAATCCCGTGGACAGAGAAGCCTGGCAGGCTACAGTCTCTGGGGTTGCAAAGAGTCAGACATAGCTGAGTGACTTTCACTTTCTTTCACTTTAAATTTTTATAAATTGCAAATTATAAATTGCTTTATAGAATATAAGACCCTTAAGAGAGGGGGTAGAAACATTGAAAAGCAAAGTAGGAAGTAAGGAAATTTTAAAAAAAAAAGGGAAAAAAATTATTCTGAAACTCATTGTCATTTACTCAGGAAACATTTTGAGTTACCTTGGGCTGAGCTTAAGTAGGTTTTTTCAGAGAAAGTTTAATTGTGTCATAGTGAAATATAATGCACCTTTACCTACTTACTCAACACTCTAATAACCCGTGGCATAAATGTAAAAATAGTTTAAGGATAAATACTGGAAGAAATATAGAATAAAATGAGAGTCATAAAACATGAGTTTAATTTCAGCTCTACTTATTACTAGCTTGGAGGCCTTGGGTAAGTCTCAGTTTTGTTACCCATAAAATGGAAATAAGAATAAGTACCTCACAAGAGTACTTTGACTAAATTAAATGCTGATATTCTGAAGAACTCTTCATACTATACAGGAGGTACTCATTTTTGTTCGTTTGAGCTTCCTAGCTATTATATCTTCATTTTTCCTACAGTTTACTTAATATGGCAGAAATAGACTTGAAAAAAGGCATAAATATTTGCTCCTAACAGCTTTGCAAAGTGCATAAAGTCCTCACAACATAAAACTAAAACTTTCAAAAAATTACATTGCTTTTCTTTAAAATGGAACTTTAAGAAATTAAAATTACAATCACTGAAATGGCAAAACCAATACAATATTGTGAAGTAATTAGCCTCTAATTAAAATAAACAAATTTAAACTAAAAAAAAAAAAAAAGAAAATCTTAGTGAATGGATTATGTTAGTAGTAGCGGTCCAAACTCAAGTCCAGTTGAAACAGCTCAGTAACTGGAAGATAGATATAATGAAATTACCCAGAATGTAACTCAAATATATCAGGAGATTTTTTTTTAATGAAAGAAGGATTAAGAAACATAGAAGATAAAAAAAAAAAAAGGTGTAATACAGAGTTAGAGAAAGAAGAGAAGATGTGGAAGAATTCTACAAAGTTAAGCCTGAGCATTTTCCAAATTAATAAAAAAACATTTAAAATGCAGATAGGAAAACACAATATACTAAGTGGAATAATAGAAAGTGACACCTAGACGTATTGTGATAACACTTCATAATCTGACAAAAACCAAAAGAATTTTTTTCATATTTTACATACTAATCACAGACTCAAATTAGTTTATTTTCCTGTAATCAGGAAAGTACAAAATAATGCTGTGTTACAATGACGCATTTAATTGTTACTTTGAAAGCTTTTGGAGTTTTTCTTGTGTTTTGTTACCTCTCTCCATCTCTGTATCAGGCCAATTCACGACTTGCTGGAACTCATACCACAAAGCGTTTTTGCCAACTATTTATATTCTTTCCTTACTTAGGTAAAGTAAATCCCACACTTTCTCAGTGGGGTTAAGGTCAAGACTCAGAGGGGAGCCACTCCTTCCTAATTAGTTCCCCAGACTCCTCTTTTTTTCCCTTTTTAAATGGCCACAACAGTTTAGAAAAATGTTTGGAGTCATAATCCTCCTGATAAATGAATCCCTGATCAAGCAGCTGGTTTCCAGAAGGGACTCCTTGCTGTGCTGCAATTAAGTTGAAGCTGAACTCCAGTAGTTCAGGTCAAGCTGAAGTACTTGAGGGGACCATACCTGTCTCTGAGCTCTACTGTATAATATGCAAAGCTACAAGACTCCAGCTTCTTCTCTCCAAAGCCCTCACCCAAAATATCAATTTTCTTAGTCAATGAGAAGAATACTTATTGTTGGGAATGCATGGGAAGGTCCTCTACTGGTGATCTAAGGTAGCAGAAGATCCATGCTTTCAGAGAGTAATGACAATTTAATACCATCCTAGGAATCTTGAAAGTAATTTTCTACTTACACATAGTGTACTTAATTTCTGAGTTGATGAATAGTCACGTGTTAATAGTGGTACCATATTATCTGTCCGAGATTTTGCAGATTTAAGTCATTTTAAAGGGAAATATTCATTAAAAAAAAAAAACAAAGATATATCTCAGACTTAAAAAGGTAATGTACAGGAAATTACAAAAGGCTACATCCTGAATAAACAATCACACTTTAAAACACACACACACATGAACGCACACAGAACTGTTCACCTGAGCCCATGCTCAATGTAGAAACTTCAGCTACTTTTATAGATTTATTTTCCCTCTCTGATTCTTCTAGGTTAATAAAAATTTTGCCCACATATGCCATGTGAAAGTACAGTCCTTTGTCTTGGTTTCTGGGACAAATATTAATAACCTCAGAAATGCAGATAACACCATCCTAATGGTAGACAGCAAAAAATAACTAAGGAGCCTCTGGATGTAGGTGAAAGAGAAGAGTGAAAAAGCTGGCTTAAAACTCAACATTCAAAAAACTAAGATCATGACAAAAAACGGGGAGAAAATGGAAAGAGTAACAGAGTTTATTTTCTAGGGCTCCAAAATCACTGAGGATGGTGATTGCAGCCATGAAATTGAAAGACAATTGCTCCTTGGAATTAAAGCTAGGACAAACCTAGATGACATACTAAAAAGCAGAGACATCACTTTGCCAACAAAGGCCCATGTAGTCAAAACTATGGTTTTTTTCAGTAGTCATGTGCAGACGTGAGAGTCGGACCATAAAGAAAGCTGAGCACTGAAGAATTGATGCTTTTGATCTGTGGTGTTGGAGAAGACTCTTAAGAGTCCCTTGGACAACGAGGAGATCAAGCCAATCAATCCTAAAGAAAATCAATGCTGAATATTCATTGGAAGGACTGATGCTGAAGCTGAAGCTCCAATACTCTGGCCACCTAATGTGAAGAGCCAACTCATTGGAAAAGACCCTGATGCTGGGAACGATTGAAGGCATGAACGGGTGGCAGAGGATGAAGTGGTTGGATGGTTTCATCAGCTCAATGGACGTGAGTTTGAGCAAACTCCAGGAGAAAGTGAAGGGAAGTGCGAAGGGTGTGCTGCATGCAATCCATCGGGTTGCAAGAAGTTGGAAATGACCGAACGACTGAACGACAACTGTCGATAATGTTCTGTCAACTACGAAACTGATTTGTATTTTTGTTAGGACACAACTTAACTTCCTTGCTGTCAGTGCCTATAAGAAAAAACAGACCTTTCCATGTGACCACTGTGATGCCTTTACCTTAATTTCAGAACAAAATTTTTCAAATCTTTCCAGAAAAAAAAAAAAAAAACCCAACTCAGAGACATTTTGGAAGACAATGAGATTCACTGTGTGGAAAAAGATGATGATCACCCATATTCCACTAAAGGACAAGAGACAGGCTCATAGAAGAGGTTTGCAAAAAAGAAAATAGAAAAAGAATTAATAACCAGAATATTATGAGTTTTCTAGAAGTGTTATAACAAATTGCCCCATAGAAATGTATTAGTTCACAGTTCTGGAGGTCAGAAGTCCAAAATCAAAGTGTCCATAGAGCCATACTCCTTCTGAAGACTAGCGAAGAAACCTTCTTTACCTCCTCTAGCTTCTGGTGGCTCTAAGTACTCCTTGACTTGTGACTATCTGATACAGACAAGGAGGAGAAGACCTCTGTATGTCTCTTAGAAGGACTATTGTCATTGCATTGAGAGTTTTCTAGTTAATCTAGGATGATCTTGTCTTGAGATGCCTAATGTAATTACATCTGTAAGGACAGCTTTTCCTGTGTGGTTTCACTGGCACGTTTCAGAGCTTAGGACATAGACCCACAACATCTATCAATCAAGCTCCTAGTTAAAATAGTTCTATAAGCTTTTTATCGGAGGCAAGTTCCTCTACTATGTACATATAAGACTGAATAGATAGCATATAAAATAGAATTCAAGACATAAATCATGGTGAATCAGAAGGTTAAAGCAGTAGGTAGAAGTCAAAATATGGGCATAAATGACTTCAGGTCTTGAAAAGACAAAAGAGGTTAACTTTTTTATGATTACAGAGAACAAAAGCACAATCCAAGAGTTCATATTTATTTATGATTTAGAAAAAAAAATAAACCCTCTTATAAAATGAGGAATAGAAGGGAACTTTCTTACTTTGAGGCAAAATTACTCTGAAACATTACAATAACATTAAAAATTTACAGTCAATTTATAATATATTAATTTCAGGTATATAGCCTTGTGATTCAGTATTTTCACAGATTATACTCCATTAAAAGTTATTACAAGATAAAGGCTGTAATTCCCTGTGCTGCTAATTTATTTTATACATAGTATAGTAGTTTTCATCTCTTAATCCCAAGCCCCTATTTGTTCCTGCCCCTTTCTGTCTTCCTCTTTGGTAGCCACTAGTTTACTTCCTATTTCTGTGAGTTTGTTCCTGTTTTGCACATACTTCATTTGTATTATCTGTTTGAGTCCATGTATAAGTGATATCATATAGTATTTGTCTTTTCCTGACTTATTTCACAAAACATATTATTCTCTAGGTCCATCTATAATGCTGCAAATGGCAGGATTTTATTCTTTTAATGGCTGAATAATATTCCACTGTGTATATCTTCTTTATTCATTCATCAGTTGATGGGCACTTGGGTTGTTTCCATATCTTGCCTGTTATAAATAATGCTGCCATGAACACTAGGGTGTATGTATCTTTTCAAATTAGTGGGTTTTTTTTTTTTTCCTGGATATGTACTCAGGAGTGGCATCGCTGGATCACATGGTAGTTCTATTTTCAACTTTATGAGGAAGCTCCATACCATTTCCCATGATGACTTTACCAATTTACATTCCTCAGTCAGTCAATTCAGTCACTCAGTCGTGTCCAACTGTTTGTGACCCCATGAACTGCAGTATGCCAGGCTTCCCTGTCCATCACCAACTCCTGGAGCTTGCTCAAACCCATGTCCTACCAACATTCCTATCAACAGTATATTTGGGTTCCCTTTTCTCCATACCTTCTCCAGTATTTTTTACCCGTAGATGTTTGATGATAGCCATTCTGACAGGCGGAGAAGGCAATGGCACCCCACTCCAGTCCTCTTGCCTGGAAAGTCTCATGGATGGAGGAGCCTGGTAGGCTGCATGGGGTCACGGAGAGTCGGACATGACTGAGTGACTTCACTTTCACTTTTCACTTTCATGCATTGGAAAAGGCAATGGCAACCCACTCCAGTGTTCTTGCCTGGAGAATCCCAGGGACGGGGGAGCCTGGTGGGCTGCTGTCTATGGGGTCGCATAGAGTCAAACATGACTGACGTGACTTAGCCGCAGCAGCAGCATTCTGACAGGTGTGAGGTGACATCTCACTGTTGTTTTGATTTCTCTGATAATTGCATTATTGAGCAGCTTTTAATGTGCTCATTAGTCATCCATATGCCTTCTTTGAAAAAATGTCTATTCAGGTCTTCCACCCATTTTTGATTGATTCTTTGTTTTTTGATGTTGGGTTGTATGAGCTGTTTATATATTTTGGACATTAACCCCTAATAGATCATATCCTTTGCTAATATTTTCTGCCACTCCGTGTGTTGTCTTTTCATTTTGTCATTGATTTCCTTTGCTGTGCCAGAGCTTTTAATTAGGTTACATTTGTTATTTTTGTTATTTCTTTTGCCTCAAGGGACAGATCCAGAAAAATATTGCTATGATATGTCAAAGCATATGTCAAAGAATGTTTTGCCTATGTTTTCTTAAAGGAGTTTACAGTTTCAAGTCTTAAATTTAGGTCTTTAATCCACCTTAAGTCTATTTTATGTATATTTTAAGTTTATTTTGAGTATATGGTGTGAGAAAATGTTCTAACCTCATTGTTTTGCAGGAAGCAGTCTAATTTTTCCCAGTATCACTTGTTAAAGAGACTGTCTTTTCTGCACTGTATGTTCTTGCCTCCTTTGTCTTAATTGACTATAGATGTGTGGGTTTATTTCTGGGCTCTCTGTTCTGTCCCACTGGTCTTGTTGTTGTTCATTCACTAATTTGTGTCTGACTCTTTGTGACCCCACGAGTCCATGTGTCTCTATTTTGTGCCAGTACCATGCTGTATTGATTCCTGTAACTTTGTAGTATAGTCTGAGGTCTGGGAGCACAATACCTCCAGCTTTGTTCTTTTTTCTCAAGATTGCTTTGGCAATTAGTGGTCTTTTGTGTTTTATGGTGTTCAGAGTATAGGTCTTTCACATCTTTGATTAAGTTTATTCCTAGGTATTTTATTCTTTTAAATGTGATTTTAAATGGAATTTTTTTTTTTTACTTTCTATTTCTGATAGTGTGTAGAATAGCAACAGATTTCTGTATCTTTCTGTATAATTCTGCATCCTGCAACTTTGCTGAATTCACTTCTAGTAGTTTTGGGGTGGAGACTTTGAGAGTTCCAGTACAAAGTATTATGGCAGCTTTTGTAGCATAATTAGTGACAGTTTTACTTCTCTTCAAATTTGGATGACCTTTTTCTTTTCTGATTACTGTGGTTAAGGCTTCCGATACTGTGTTAACATAGAAGTGGTATAAGTGGGCATCCTTGTCCTTTTTCCTGAATTTAGAGGAAAGACTTTCAGCTTTTCATCATTGAATATGATGTTACTTTGAGTTTGTCACAAATGGCCATTATTATGTTGATATATGTTCCCTTGATACCCACTTTGATTAACATTTTTATCACTTTGTATCTTTATAAATTTTAAAAAGGAAATACAAAATTGTCTTTGCAGATGACATGATCAACTACATAGAAAAGCAAAGTTAATCTTCTAGTAAACTCATAATACTAAAAAGTTCATTAAGGTTGCTGGAATATTAACACACACACACACAAAATAATGGTATTTCTAAGCCAACTAAATCAACTAGAAATTATAAAGAAAAAAACCATTCACAAAGAAACACAAAAACTATGAGGTAATGAGACACGGAAAATATTCATAAATTTTGTTGAGAAAATTGTAACACATCATTGAAGAAATAAATGAAGATATATATATACACACACACTATATTCAGAGGTGAAAGGCAATATTTTTAAAGTTATTACTGTAAAATAGCCCCAAGTCTACATAAATACTGTGCCGTGCTGTGCCTAGTCACTCAGTCATATCCAACTCTTTTGCAACCCCATGGACTATAAGCCCCCAAATACTTTTCAATTAAATTTGAAACAAGTATTAATGTGGTACTTGACAAGATAATCCTGAATTTCCAAGTGCTTTTGAAAAAGATGAACAAGGCATGCAGACATTGTAGAGGTAAAGACTCTACTAGAATAGTGTGTCTTTAGGCACACCAGAATAGAATGGAGAATCCAGAAACAGACTTACACATAAATGGAAAAGTAGTATTTTAAATCAGAGAAGAAAGGATGAACTATTAGGTAAATCATGCTTGGACTACTGGATATTCATTTGAAAAAAAAATTTACACCCTACACTATAAATTAAAATAATCTAGGGACTTCCCTGGTAGTCCAGTAGCCTTCCAATGCAGAGGACATGGGTTCAATCCCTGGTTAGGGAGCTAAGATTCCACATGCCACAGAGCAACTAAGCTCCGATGTCACGACTACTGAACCTGCATGCTCCGGAGTCCAGGTGCCACAGTGAAAGATCCCCCATGACACAACCAAGATTCAACACAGCCAAATAAGTAAATTTAAATAAATATTTTAAAAATAATATATAGTTGGGAAAATCAAAACTTTGTATTGTTTTAGATAAAAATATACAACATACAACTTGGGGTAGGAAAGGAGCTGTTAAGGAATAAAAACAAAACTATAAGAAATGTGTATAATGATCCCCTTAAGATAAAAAAAAAAACAAACTTTAGTTTAAAAAGGAAAAACACTGTAAACAAAGTTAAAAGGCAAGCTATCAGAAAAAACATATACCATTTATATAACTGATAAAATTCAAACCATGAATTTAGCTTAAAATGAGTCTCAAGCCCTAGTGCTCCTAGGCACAGGGAAAAAAACAAAAATGAATCATCCCTGGAAGAAAGCACCCTTATCCTATGCTACAAAGCATCACCACAACTGATTTTGCATGAAATGAGCAGTTCACAAAGATAATTAGGACAGAAGGAAATAAGGCACTGTGAATGACAATCACCAGAAATAACAGACAGCATAGACAGACCTAAGATAACTAATAGAATGGAGTTATTAATACAAATTAGGAAAAAACAGGCTCGGTATGTTTAAAGACATAAAAGGTAAGTCTGAAAACTGGAATATTTTTGCAGGTAAAAGGAATTTATTAAAAAAATAACAAGGCATACATTCAGAAATCCAGTAATATTTCTTAAATGAAATTTAAAATAATTGAGATTAAAAACACAACAAACACATTTGACACAAATGAAAAAAGAATGTGAATAATAGTCCTGATGATAGTATCCAGAATGCAGAACAGAAAGAAAAAAAGGTGAAAAGTATAAACTAAACATTGAGAAACATAGGATAAAGTGATGGTTTATCAACCATCCAGCTTGAACTCCAGAACACAATGAAATAGAGCACAGGGCAGATGTAATGTTTTTATTGATAAGGGATGAGGTTTTCCAAAAATTTATGAAAGACATTCATCCACAGCTTCAAGAATTGCAATGAATCACAAACAAGTTAAATAAAAACAAATCCATATCCAGATACACCCTGTGGATGTGCAGTTCAAAGACAAAGAAAGTGTCCTTTTTTTTTTTTTTAGGTTATTACAGAATACTGAGCAGAATTGTCTATGCTGTACAATAGGTTCTTGTTGGTAGTCTATTTTAAACACGGCAGTGCGTATATGCCAATCCCAAATTCTCAATCACGAAAACAGTGTGACCAAAAGTGTGTTAAAATGAGGTTATCATTAAAAGAGTGGCATATGGACTCTTGACTTCTCAACAGCCATAGAAGTCAAAAGACTAACAAATGGGTCCTTGAATGTTCTACAAGAAAATAACTGTTATGCTAGATTTCTATACACAGAAATAGTACAAAGAGATAAATTAGGCAAACAAAAATGATTTACCACCATTAGACTCACTCTAAAGAAAATTTTAAAGGATGCACATGAGGCAGGAAAAACTATTTCATAAGGACTAACATGTAAGAAGAAAGAAAGTGATCAACATGTGGGTAAACAAAGGAATACTGAGTTTATAAGTTATTAATAATAATAATATTCTATATTGTTTAAAAGGGTAGAACTAAAATACACTACAATAATAGCAAATAAATCTGGGAGACAAAGGAATAAATGGAGCAAAATGGTCTAAAGTCAAGATGAAGTAGGGCTTATCCAAGAATGTAAGGATAGTTTGACACTATAAAATTAAACAATATAATATACTACAGTTAAAGATTAAAGAATAAAAATTATGACCACTCGGGAAATAAAGGAAGAGATTATAATTCAGTAGAATGCAGCATTCTTTCATGATTTAAAAAAAATTATTTTAACAAATAGGAAATAGAAAGACTCCCTTATTTTGATAAAGAAATATGGCTCCGATGGTAAAGAATCCACCTGTAACATGGAAGACCTAGGTTTGATCCCTGGGTTGGGAAAATCCCCTGGGGAAGGGAAAGGTTACCCACTCCAGTATTCTTCCCTGGAGAATTCCATAGACAGAGGAGCCTGGCGGGCTACAGTCCATGGGGTTGCAAAGGGTCAGACATGACTGAGCAACTTTCACCACCAGCAGCTGTAGGAAACACTACACTTTGTGTTAAATAATTCAAAGCTCCATGTGAGCCTAGAAAGAGGAGTCCCACTGTCACGGATATTACTTACTGATGTACTGGCCATCCTAGTTGGCACCATAACTTAGGAAGTAATTATAGTGATCAGACATGAAGAAACAACAGTCATTATCTGACATTGATATGACTGGGTACAGTCAAAAATCTGAAAGAATCACAGATAAATTGTTAGTTCCCAGAGCCCATCTATATTCCCTCTTGTTTGGTTTCCTCCACTCCAAAGCCCGCAACTAGGAACCTCCCTTGCATCAAATCTCTTGCTTCATATTTCTTGCTATAGGAAGAGCCCTTGTGAGTGTTCACCTGATTAGGTCAGACCAACTCAGGACAATATATTCTTTAAGTCACCTGTCTATTCTTTAATAGAAAAGATAATCTGCTCTTTAAGTCACCTGGAGAAGACTCTTGAGAGTCCCTTGGACTGCAAGGAGATCCAACCAGTCCATCCTAAAGGAAATCAGTTCTGAATATTCATTGGAAAGACTGATGCTGAAGCTGAAACTCCAATACTTTGGCCACCTGATGCGAAGAACTGACTAACTTGAAAAGACCCTGATGTTGGGAAAGATTGAAGGCAGGAGGAGAAGGGGACAGCAGAGGATGAGACGGTTGGATGGCATCACTGACTCAATGGACATGCGTTTGAGTAAACTCTGGGAGCTGGCGATGGACAGGAAGGCCTGGCGTGCTGCAGTTCATGGGGTCGCAGAGTCGGACACAATTGAGTGACTGAACTGAACTGAAGTCACCTGTGCCACATAATCTAATCAGGCATGGGATCAACTATCCCATCATAGACACATACAAGCTGCATCCATCCGGAGGTAGATATCTTGAGGACCATCCTAGAATTCTGTCTACCATACCAACTAACTCCTCAATTACTCAGAGCTAAGCCAGAGTATTGAATTTTCTGGTTCTTATTTATCTATTTGAGCTCATTTTATGGACTAGACTCTTTGTTAGGTGATGCACATTAACTTATGTAATTTCTTAACAACTCTGTGAAGTAGGTATTATATAATCTCCATTTTACAGATGAGAAGATTGAATTCCAGATGCATGATATAATTTTCCTAGGATTGTTCAGTCACTAGGTTTTGTCAGACTCTTCGTGACTCCATGGACTGAGCATGCCCATCTCCTCTGTCCTCTACTATCTCCCAGAGTTTTCTCCAATTCAGGTTCACTGGGTCAGTGATGCTATCTAATTGCCTCATCCTCTATGCCCTATTCCCCTTTTGCTTTCAATCTTTCCCAGCATCAGGGTCTTTTCCAACGAGTCATCTAGAGTGGTGAAGGCATGCTAAGTTGCTTCAGTTGTGTCTGACTCTTTGCAACCCTATGGACCAAAGCCCACCAGGGTCCTCTGTCCATGGGATTCTCCAGGCAAGAACACTAGAATGAGTTGCCATTTCTTCCTCCAGGGGATCTTCCAGACTCAGGGATGGAACCCCTGTCTCATCTCCTGCATTGGGAGGTAGATGCTTTTAGCAGAGGGAATGAATTATACTCAATATTATGTAATAACTTATAAGGGGAAAAAATCTGGAAAAGTGTTTATACATAGTTTCACAGTTTCAGATGTTACTGTGCTGTACACCTGAAACTAAAATTTTAAAATTTTTGAAAAGTTAAAAAGAAAAAGAAATCATTCCTCTTATCCTCTAGCTGCCCATGCAAACTGGAGTTATGGGTTTGCTTGTATAACTAACATTTATTTTTCTTTCTATTTTTTCCATTGTCAAAAGTTCTCTTTCACACATTTATCCCTGAGTTCGTAGATTTTTCAGCACATCTTTCCTGCTGGCTATTACATTTGAACAACTGTGGCTCAGTGGTAAAGAGTCTGCCTGCAATGCAGGACATGCAGGTTCAGTCCCTGGGTCAGGAAGATCCCCCAGGAAGGAAGTGGCAACCCACTCCTGTATTCCTGCTTCAGTTCAGTTCAGTTCAGTTCAATCACTCAGTTGTGTCCAATTCTTTGCAACTCCATGGACTGCAGCATGCCAGGCTTCCCTGTCCACCACCAACTCCCTGAGCTTGTTCAAACTCATATCCATCAAGTTGGTAATGCCATCCAACCATCTCATCCTCTGTTATCCCCTTCTCCTCCTACCATCAGGGTCTTTTCCAAAGAGTCAGTTCTTCACATCAGGTGACCAAAGTATTGGAGTTTCAGCTCACCATCAGTCTTTCCAATGAATATTCAGGACCGATTTCCTTTAGGATTGACAGTTTTGATCTCCTTGCAGTCCAAGGGACTCTCAAGAGTCTTCTCCAACATGACACTTCAAAAGTCTGGAACATCCCACAGAGAGAGGAGCCTGGCAGGCTAGAGTACATGGGGTCACAAAGAGTCAGACACAACGTGGTGACTAAACAACAATAATCTTTCTAACACAGCCTTCCAAACCACAGAGACAAAATGCAGTCACTTTTAACAGAAATTTTATATTTTCATTTTAAAATAAAAATCTCAAGGTATAGAATATAAAATTTTTAACTTTTAGTTTAATTTTGGTACCCCACTAAATTCATTTTACAACACACTAATGAGTTGTGACCCACTATTCCAATTACTATTGCAGCAGAACAAGTTACCACATACTAGGGATATAAAACAATCACCATTTTATTATGCTCGGGGATTCTGTTTATCAGGAATTTGGACAGGGCATAGCAGGAGTGTCTTGTCTGTGTTTTACAATAGCTGGAGCTACGGCTGGGAAGACTCAAATGACTGGGAGTGACATAAACTCCTTGGGTCTGGAGTGATCTGAAGCATTCTTCGCTCAATGTCTGGATCTTGTGCTAGGACAGCTTGAAGACTTGGCTTGGGTGAGACTGTCAACAGGAACATCTATATGTGGCCTCTCAATGTCTTGGGCTTCCCACAGGACGTGGCTGTGTTCCGAGTGGGATTACCCTAAAAAGGTGTGACTAGAAACATGCATTCCCAAGTCCGAGGCAGAAGCTGCAAAAAATATTTCCTGATGGAGCCTCAGTAGTCATGTGATGACACTTCTGCTTCGTTATCTTGGTTATTGCAACTCACCAAGGCTAGCTGGATTCCATGGGAGGGGAATTACACTCCATCTACCAGTGGGAGAGTGGTAAAGAATACTGCAGAAGGGTACCTAGGATGGGAAACATTGTTGTAGCCCTCTTTTTGAAGATATGATTTACAATAGCCCCAGACTGAAAAAAACCTGTCTACTGAATAATAAAAGATACATTTATACACTATCTGTTTTGTGTTGAATTCAGTTCAGTTCAGTTCAGTCACTCAGTCATGTTCGACTCTTTTCGACCCCATGCACTGCAGCACGCCAGGCCTCCCTGTCCATCACCAACTCCCGGAGCTTACCCAAACTCACGTCCATTGAGTCAGTGATGCCATCCAACCATCTCATCCTCTGTCATCCCCTTCTCTTCCCGCCTTCAATCTTTCCCAGAATGAGGGTCTTTTTTTTTTTTTTTAACTTTACAATATTGTATTAGTTTTGCCAAATATCGAAATGAATCCGCCACAGGTATATATGTGTTCCCCATCCTGAACCCTCCTCCCTCCTCCCTCCCCATACCATCCCTCTGGGTCGTCCCAGAGCACCAGCCCCAAGCATCCAGTATCGTGCATCGAACCTGGACTGGCGACTCGTTTCATACATGATATTATACATGTTTCAATGCCATTCTCCCAAATCTTCCCACCCTCTCCCTCTCCAACAGAGTCCATAAGACTGTTCTATACATCAGTGTCTCTTTTGCTGTCTCATACACAGGGTTATTGTAACCATCTTTCTAAATTCCATATATACGCATTAGTATACTGTATTGGTGTTTTTCTTTCTGGCTTACTTCACTCTGTATAATAGGCTCCAGTTTCATCCACCTCATTAGAACTGATTCAAATGTATTCTTTTTAATGGCTGAGTAATACTCCATTGTGTATATGTACCGAAGCTGAATCAGTTCTTCGCATCAGGTGGCCAAATAATAAAAAAAAGATATATTTGTATACAATCTGTTTGGTGTTGAATTGTCCCCCTCCAAAAAGATATGAGGAAATCCTATCCCCCAGCATTTATTAATGTGATATGACTTGGAAATAGCCTTTACAGTTTTAACTGAGTTAAGACAAGGTCTTTTTCATGAGCTTTGAATTCAGTAAAACCACCATCCTTATTAGAAGAGGAAGCAAACACAGAGAGGAATACCTTATGAAAACACAGAGAGAAGAAAGCCATGTGAAGAAGAAGGCAGAGATTACAGTGATGCTGCCACAAGCCAAGGAGTGCCTAGAGCCACCAAAAGATGAAAAAGACAAAGAAAGATTCTCCTTTGGAGCCTTTACTAGAAGCATGGCCCTGGAGACACCTTGATTTTGGACTTCCAATTTCAGAACCATGAAAGAATAAATTTCTGTTGTCTTAAGCCACTCAGTCTGTGGTACTTTGTCATTGCACCCCTGGGAAAAAAACACACAATGCTTCCATTTTTTATATTATACACACCATGCTACATTTTATGTTTTTCAATTATAAGTGCTCATACTTAATCATATTTGAATGTAAAATTTGCTTTACTTCTACCTAGGATTTTCTTCATCTGAAGACAAAAATTGTTGTCAGTTCACTCCTGAATACTTTTTCCTGACAAACACTGGATCTTCCTGTCCATATCTAGTTCTTTTCTCCAGTGATCTCTATGGGATTTTGTTGAATGGTTTTCTCTTGACATTTTTAATCTTCCCACTCTAACTGTGATTAGGTTGCAAGTAACAAAATCAAGCTATATTCCTGTCCCACTCTGAAGAAAACTTGATATTCATCCCATTTTATAGCACTTCAACTGAGCCAATTCTACAGTTCTCTTCCCCAAAGGGCTAGTATTTGCAATCCAACTTCTGACACCAATGTTCTTAGTTAAAACTCTTTTAATTGAGATATAACTGGCATATAACATCAAATTAATTTCAAGTGTACCACATAGTGATTCAATATTGTACATATTAAGAAATGATCACCCAGGTAAGTCTAGCTTACATCCATCATCACAGTTAAATTTTTTTTTCTTGCGATGAGAAACTTTAGATCTACTCTCTTCAGTTCAGTTCAGTTGCTCAGCTGTGTCCGATTCTTTGCAATCCCATGGACTGCAGCAAGCCAGGCTTCCCTGTCCATCATCAACTCCCAGAGCTTGCTCAGACTCACGTCCATCAAGTTGGTGATGCCACCCAACCATCTCATCCTCTGTCGTCCCCTCCTCCTCCTGCCTTCAATCTTTCCCAGCATCAGGGTCTTTTCCATCGAGTCAGTTTTTTGCATCAGGTGGCCAAAGTATTGGATCTCCAGCTTCAGCGACAGTTCTTCCAATTAATATTCAGGACTGATTTCCTTTAAGATTGACTGATTTGATCTCCTTGCAGTTCAAGGGACTCTCATGAGTGTTATCCAACACCATAGTTCAGAAGCATTGATTCTTTAGCACTCAATTTTCACATCCATACATGACTACTGGGAAAACCATAGCTATGACTAGACGGACCTTTGTCAGCAAAGTAATGTCTCTGCTTTTTAATATCCTGTCTAGGTTGGTCATAGCTTTCCTTCTAAGGAGCAAGCATCTTTTAAGTTCATGGCTGCCATCACCACCTGCAGTGATCTTAGCAATTTTCAAGTAAACAACATAATATTATTAACTGTAGTCACCATACTGTGTATTAAATCTCTAGGATTTATTGAGTTTATAACTGGAAATATGTTCCTTTGGACCCCCTTCACTCATTTCATCCACCCACTTGTCAACTTTGGCAACCGCCAATCTGTATCTCTTCTTCATGGATCATCAACCTTGGTGTGGCAAACGAGCTTCCATAATATAACGAAACTGTGAGCATTGTTGCCCAGGGCCACCCAAGATGGACGGGTCACAGTGGAGAGTTCTGACAAAACGTGGTCCAGTGGAGGAGGGAATGGCAAACTACTCCAGTATTATTGCTGTGAGAACATCATGAACAGTATGAAAAGGCAAAAATATACGACACCAAAAAATGAGTCCCCCAGCTCCCTCCAGTATGTTACTGGAGAAGAGCAGAGGGCAATTACTAATAGCTCCAGAAAAAGTGAAGTGGCTGGGCCAAAGCAGACATGAATTTGAGCAAACTCCAGGAGATAGTGAAGGACAGGGAAGCTTGGCATGCTGTAGTCCATGGGGTCACAAAAAATCAGACACGACTTAGCGACCGAACAACAAAAACAACAATCTGTACCTTTGAGCTCTGTTCTTTTTTATTTATTCATTTTTTTAAGATTCCACATATAAGTGATATCTTCAGTCTTTACTCACTCTTTCAGACTTGTTTCACTTATCATAAAGCTTTCAATTTCCATTCATGTTGTCAGAAGTGGCAAAATTTCCTTTTTTGTATGGTTGAATAATATTCCATTATGTATGCATATACATATATATATATATATATACACACACACATGGATATATACACACACACACATATCCACCTCACATCTTTTTTACCTATTCATCCCTTGGACTAGACACAGGTGGTTTCCATGTCTTGTTATGTTAAACAATGCTGCAGTGAACACAGGGATGTACATTTCTTCTCAAGTTAGTGCTTTTGCTGTCTTTGAATAAATTCTCAGAAGTGGAAAACTCTTTTGGTTAAACTAGTAGACAGTAACTTGAACTAGGCTTAGTCATTTTTGTTATTGGGATACAGGAGTATCCTATAGAACCAAAGGACAAGAATGGAATTAAGTTCCACAGGAGGACTCTTAAGCAAGACCAAAAATCCATAAGGAGGAGAGAGAGAGACTCTATCTCTTGTATTTATTTCTCTCTTGGCATATAATTTATTCCACTCCATTTAGCCTGGTATTCTCTGCATTCTTGCCCCATCCTGGAAGACAGCCATGCCTCAGCCTTCAGGCTTGCGTGACTGTAATTCTAATTACACACAGAGATGAATTCTCTGTCTCTGAATCCCAATTCGAAATTACTGAGAGCATCTGACTGCTTTGGTTCGGTTCAGGGGTCCATTCCAGGTCTAACCAACAGGAGCTGGAGGGCAGGGTCGCAGCAGGGTCTTTGGGAGGGAAGGACATTCATCTAAGAAAGGGTGAGGGGAAGATGGTAAAATTGTGTACCTTATGGGAAACAACAGATCTCCCTTTAGACCTTCTTGTTCTTCAAATGTTATGTTTCAGCCTTCTTTCTACCCAGGCCACTCCTCTAACCTCTTTCTTCTAGGCAGCCCCCAGCTACCCAGGCTTCTTTTTCCTTCTTCCAAATTTCCCTTAGGACTTCAGATGTCTCCTCCTTTCTCTTCATGCTCTTTGTGCCAGCCTACATCTGCATATTGGGATTGAGCGTGGGGCAAGAGGGGGGTTTGGAAATGAGTGCTTCATACTAATCATTGTATTGTCCTCTCATATACCTGAAACTAATTCTGATGAACAAAATTCCTGCATCCTTATTCATCTATTTATTTATCAACATTTTTCTTCCCCCAAACGACCTGAAACAGCTCTCCTCTTCTCTACACCTTCCCCTTCATCCTTTCTGTGCCTTTTCTTCTTGTATTAACTGCATGCAGGGCTTAGCCCTGAATGTTTAGACTGAGTCCTTGAGCCTATAGGAATTATGGATTTCACTGACATAATCCCCAGTTCTAAACAACTGAATCATCTCAGAATTGAATCCTCAGTTCTGAATCATTTCCTGTTCTGCCTCTGAACTTCCACTATGTACGCACATAAAGGAATATTGCTCAGCCATTAAAAAGAAGGAGATCTTGCCAGTTGTGACAACATGGAAGGACCTTGAGGGCATTATGCTAAATGAAATAAGTCAGACAGAGTGAGCAAAGACTGTATGATATCACCTATGGTGGAAGTGGAAGTCAAAGTCGCTCAGTCATGTCTGACTCTTTGTGACCCCATGGGCCCTATGGTTCATGGAATTCTCCAGGCCAGAATACTGGAGTGGGTAGCCTTTCTCTTCTCCAGAGGATCTTCCTAACCCAGGGATCGAACCCAGGTCTCCCACATTGCAGGTGGATTCTTTACCAGCTGAGCCACAAGGGAAGCCCAACATCACTTATAGGTGGAATCTAAAAAAAAAAAGAAAGAAACAAACCAGATCTCATTGATACATATTAGTAGTTGCCAAAGTTGGTTGCCATATTATTCACATTTAGGGAAGATACACATGATTTGCATGTTCCCTGGAAATAGATTTTGAACCAGAGAACTGCATGCAAGTTTCTTGGCAAGTGTTCTGGTGGAACACTTCTGTAAGAAACTCTGGATTGGGTGGAGTGAGAAGCTGACCCTGAATGCAGCTCCTCCTGAGGCTTCAGCCCAACCTACAAAGTGCTCTTCAGAGTTTTCTCAACTTGAAACAAGGGAGTCAAGTCTTAGCATCAAATATTTCTGAATCAGTCAATCAGGTACTTACTCTAGAGCAATAATTCCCCCATTTATATAAAAAGGGTCAAGGGACCTGGTTATAAAAATGAAATAATCAACAGTTGGGAGGTGCTTCATAGTATGGATTTACAAGCCCCAATTTAAAAGAATTAGGTATATCTATATGTACAAATGTGGAAAGCTCCTTAGATAATATTACAAGGTGAAAAAAAGCATATGGTATAGTGATGTGGTGTGATTCCAATTATGTTTGAAATACATCACACAAAACAAAATTATGTGTGAAAATGCATTTGTGTTTGGAAGGAACAATACCAAAGTAATATAAGTAATTATCACTGGGAGGGTTCTAGGATTGGGGGAAGCAAAATAGAGGTGGGGCTTCCCTGGTAGCTCAGCTGGTAAAGAATCCACCTGCAATGAAGGAGACCGGGTTAGATCCCTGAGTTGGGAAGATCCCCTTGAGGACAGCATGCCAATCCACTCCAGTATTCTTGCCTGGAGAATCCCCATGGACAGAGTAGCCTGACAGGCTACAGTCCATGGGGTCACAAAGAGTCGGAAACCACTCAGCGACCAAGCACAGCACACAAGATAGAGGAGAAAAGATAGTAAATTCTTTTACTTTATCCTGTCTATATATTTTAAATAGACACATATCCCATATGTAAAATAAAAAGAAAAAAACCATGAAGTGGACTAAGATGTGAGCAGGCTACATGTGAGCTCCTACATTCCAAACTCTGAAATTCCATGATTTTAAGGCCACACCTCTATTTTTATTTCCTCTCCCTCCCTCGGACAGCCACCTATACACCAAAATGTATAGGTGTATAGAGAGGGAGTTGACCTTAACAGCAGAAGGGGAAGATAAGAAAATAGAAATAGAAATATTCTTGAGAGTGATTACCTCTCAAATTTAAACATATTAGCTAAGGAAGCCATAAGAACCATTCAACTACTATGTACTCTATACTCAGCTCTCGTGATTCAGTGAATACAGCAGCGGAAAGAGGCATTAAAACTGAAACAGCTTCAAAGACATGTTAGCTGATCCACACAGGTCTTTGAGAAAGGACTTTGCCTTTTAACATAGAAAGAAAAATTAACCCCACAAAATGTGATTACTATCCTGGTAATTATAATTTTTTTAATTAATTAATTTTTTACTTTACAATATTGTATTGGTTTTGCCATACATCAACATGCAGCCGCCACAGGTGTACACGTGTTCCCCATCCTGAACCCCCTCCCACCTCCCTCCCCATACTATCTTTACATACATTATGAACTATGATAAAGCATTCTTGATTTCCACCATTTCAAAGATAAGCTGTTGAAACTCAAGTTAACAAAACCGCTTTACATCATCTGTCAAAGTACTCTAAAAGTAATAAAATCTTTTGAAGAAAGATTCTATGAATGCAGCAAATAATATTTATATTCCATAAATGCTAAAGCCCACTAACGGGGGCTTCCCCTGTGGTTAAGCAGTGAAGAACCCGCCTGCCAATGCAGAAGACGCAGACTGGATCCCTGGGTTGGGAAGATCCCCAGGAGGAGGAAATGGCAACCCACTCTAGTATTCTTGCCTGGAGAATCCCATGGACAGAGGAGCCAGGTGGGCTACAGTCCTGTGAAGTTGCAGAGTCAGACACGATTGAGAGAGTAATCAACAACAAACCCCTCTAATACGTACACAGGCACTGCTGAAATTCATCTTTAACTACTTTGATAATGCAGAGAACATTGTGATACTCTCCAGAAATTTAGACAAAGAAGGATGACCGTCTCCTCTCTTTCTGCCAGAAGGAGAATGTTTACGGGCGAAGGCTCCTTAGAGTGAAGAAAAGAGTCAGACCCAATTAAACTGCAAAGGCAACTTCGAAAGGACGAATGCCATTAGCTCAAACTGGAATGTGGCCAAAACACAAGGTAATACTTCAACTCTTACAAAAAGTGCCAGGGGGATATTTAACAACCACAGGTGGCCAAATGCTTTCTCCTAAGTCTCATCAGAAAAGTCATTTATAGCAATAATATTCACTAAGGTAAAGTAATATTACTTGACAAACTGCATATTCAATTACTGTGTTTAAATTCTGATATTGGTCAGGTATCAATTGAGACTACTTCTCCATAGGACAATAACAGAGAAATGAAATGCTCCTGTCATTACGTTTAGAACATAGCAAACAATTGTTATTTAAATCTAGCTTCAGGCTTTCCTTAAGTGAAACACCGGTTATCACTTTGTCCAATAAAGTGAGCCTTAAAAATATGTGTGTTTTTTCACTTTCTTTCTAGGTTTTAGAAATCTTTAGGAAATCTTAACCAAGATTTTATTCCCCATTATATTGTCTCACTATATGCTTATTTTACATGAGCGTTTATATTTTCCATTATCTCTGTGAGAATGAGCTTGACCAGTTCATTCATATTATTTGATACACTTTCTTATTTTTCTTATTTTTGTTTTTAATTTCTTTTTAATTGGAGGATAATTGCTTTAATGTTTTCTTTTAAATCTCTGTGACTTATTTCTTTCAAATCTGTCACTCTCTCTCCTCTTGGGTTGTAAGAGAAACATTTTGTGAACTGTGATATAAAGGAGATGGAAAATGTGGGCCTGTTAGTGACATAACACATCCATTCTTGAATCCTGCAAAGGATATTATGTGAGCAAATGCACACAGTGAAACCTAAAAAAGGTTCAAAATGCTGAATGCTTGAGAACTCTGCTTTTACCTGCTGTGATTTAAAAGGCTAGAGGCCTCATTTTGAGCCACTAAAATTCAAAGTGACAGAAACCTACAAATTTTTACTGCTGTGCATTTAATAAAATTTACATTTACAAGCTGTCAGTTTGAAATGTTGAATAACTGGTACTTTAGCATTGAGACGAGCAGATTTGGTTGTATTGGGGGTTCATTACTACCTACTTACACGTTCCTTAAATACTCAGAATAATCCTTCAATCTATGACTTTTGATATCTCTTAATACAACACTGCACAAAAACACCATTGAGTGTGCAGTAAGGTCAACAAAAGGAATTTATTGTGCTCCCATAAAGCAAGGCGTAATTAAGAGCCCCCTTTCTGCTTGTTTTAATGTGCTAATACGAGAACATTAGAACCAAGGAACAGGCAGTTGCTAGGTGTCTGCAGCAGCTGCCTAGGTTTTTGGTAATTTACTTACTCAATTATGTCGACTCTCTTAAATCCACAAGGCTGGTGGGTGGTAAGGGAGAGGGATAATAAAAAAACATAGAGTAGGAAACGCCTTTAATGCATGTTTTATGTGCATCTTGGGTAACATTTTTTTGTTTGTTTGCTTTTGAGAACAAGAATTAAAGATTGTAACTTTAGGAAATTCAGCATTGGAATAAAGGTGCATGGGTTTAAGACAACCTCTAAAAATTATGAGATGCCTAATAATCCCATGATTATGTGGTCTGTTCTGAAAAAAAGAATAATAAACCAAATGTTTGACTCAGTATTACAAAAACAGATTATCTAATGGCTTCCAGGGGGGAAATATGAGAAAGGCCATTCATAAAGTTCCTTAATAGTAATAAATTATATATGCTTCCTTATTCTCCACGTAAATGGAAAGACAAAGGGTAACTCAGAGAGAGAGGACATTTTAATAAAATCTCTTTAAAGTGTTTGTATCAATATGAATCCAATACTCTTTTCAAATGAACACCAGAAAAGTGCTCACTACACTCATAAAATATCTCATTTTTCTTAATATTCAAAGAAGCTTTGAATGCCAACCACAAAGTCTTAATTTTTGGAATGCATTTGTTTTGTAGGCAAGTCAAAATACAAACTAGAAGAAAAAAGGCCCAATGTGGAAAGTTCATCATTAGTCAAATATGAAATATTACATTATTGAACAAAATGCAAATTACTGACTTAACCCTGAAAATTAAATTACCTCATTTTAAATTTCATTTACATTATCTCTATAATTGCAGCATTCATATAAAAGGGTAATTGTAACCTATAGATATAAACAGAGACTTGGAGAAAGAGGTTAAGTAATTTTCTTCAAATACCAAAATTTATGTAGCATTCGCCATCCATTTTCTTTTTAAGTCCCACAAAATGTCACTGATAAATCAAATGATTTCCATTTTACAACTCAAAACTTACAAAAGAATTTACAAATATCAACCTACTAGTTTTGATTGCAAATTAGGTATCCTTAAACTTTCCTCCTTGGAAATTTTCATCCTGTCTTAGACAAGGTGACATAATTAAAAAATAAGAGAGAATATAAGTACCTTATTTATATAATTACCTTTTAGTTGCATTTAAAATCATTTTTATTTTTTGTCCTTTAGAGAAGATGTTTCTTTTTTGGTCTCAAGGGAATTTAAGGTATAAAATATTAATATTATATCCAATTAAGTCCCATGCAATATTATGTTCAATCCTAGAGGTACCCTTCTAAGTTTTCAAAAGCAACTTATTTCTTTTTAGTTGCCAGAAGTAAATTAAATACTTTGGATGGGAGCCTATAAAATTTGTTTTTAAAATGAAAAGTGAAACCTGAAAACGACTGAGAGGCTACGGAATGACAGAAGACTGTGTCAAAGTCATTTTTTCTCTTTTATTTTCCTTATAATGAAGTCACCCTACTGAATTTACACTGTGCAAAGGTCACTGAACTAGCCTCAGTCTGAATGATGTACGTTCACAACATTCAACTCAAGCCGATCTCAAGTTAATAAATCCATCCGGAAAGAGCACATCCTGCTCAGAAAAGACAGACAGAAACAATATCTACAGCAGAGTGAAATAATTTTACCTCTCAAATGCCCTGACAATAGAATAATTTGTGGCAAGCATAGCAGTGACATAGCTGAGATAACACAGCCAGTGACTCATCTAATGCAGTTTAGAGTTTTAAAAGAGAAGCTTTGGCTTCTCAGCTTGCTCAGAGCAAGCTCAGGCCGAATGTAAATACTTACACACCCTTTCTCACACACTGAATTTCAACGTCCGTTTCAATGTGAGACTTATTAATATAATGAATGCACTGAATATATCAGGTCTGTATTCATTGACTGGTTGCCTTCAAGGTAACCGAGCTCTAAGTAACTAAAATAAGACCAGTATTAATATAATTGTATTTACTAACCCCTCTCTACACCCTCCTGCCTGGCATAAGTTTTGGAATTAGAAGTCAGACGGGGCTGAGCAGCAATCTTCAAGAAAATTGCTTTAAATTGGCCTTCATTAGCACTCACAGCACTGAAAAACAACTCCAAGTACATGCCTCATGGAGGAGAAGCCAGTAGCAATAGCTCCTTATTAAAAAGGCAGCATATTAACCTGCTCAACCAGTGTTCACCACATTCTATAAATATTATTAAATAAAGAATCTTCAACCACAAAATAATTCTGCTGTTTCTAAGTATTGAGACTATTAAAACCAAATTTAAAATTCCAACCTTCAATGGCATGTATGTTCATTCCAGTTTACTTTATTTTCAATTTAGAGAGTTGGAGATTGTAATGGAACTTTTCATTTTTCCTTATATAATATTGCTCCTAGGCTATTAAAAAAAAAAAAAGGAGTACCACACAGAAACAAAGAATAAAGAAACTAAAAGTTGCATAGGAAACTCAAACTTACATAGATACCGAGAGCAAGAAGAAAGTGTGTTTCAAAGAGAAGAAAAAAAAATTCTTCTGTTTCATAATTTTGCTCTGAAAAGTATGCTCTTTCTTGACATCTGCATAGTCAAAGGGAGTTTAATTTACTTGGTCAACTATCCTTTCTGAAAATCCTGTATTGGCAGACTTGGAAATGGAAGGAATTTTTCCCGGGGATTAATTTGTAGCTCTTCTTAACACTCAAAACGCTGAATATCTTCAGTACACAAGCCAGGGAATTTTGCCTTTGGAGTTGCACTTTTCAGCAAACAAATGTTAAGTAAAAATGTTTTCAGCAGAAAGAGGCTATATGAAATCTATCAGACATATGAAACTATCTGATATGAAAACTGATATACATATTAACTCCCCCAATTCAGCTCCCTCCAGTTTACAGCTGAAAAAGCTCCAGCATTTCATCCTTTATATTGGCATCTCCATTTCTGAACTTTACCACTGGTTTTGCTCCAAAACATAACATTTCAAAACAGAACAGTAAAGTAAAACATTTTAGGCCTAGCAAATAAGACCACCTTCTTGAAAGCCAGGTAATTTTTCTCAAAGTCTAAGTTCATAGCCAATTCTACCATTTCAACTTGAACCATTTAATTTAGTAAACACTTTTTTTTAAAAATAGAAGGTTCTGTGAATTCAAGACTGTTCAGTGAAACATGGTTATTCATGTCAACGGAGGGATGCAGCTTAGAGTAGTGAGTAAAATTTGAATCTTACAGTTAGTTGATCCCAGTTCCACCGTTATCTATTTAACCATAAAGAAGTTCCGTACACTCGCAAAGGCTCAATCTTCTTATCTCTTAAGTGGGGGTAGTATCATAGATTTTCATAAGGAGGAAATGAAATAATATTTATAAGATATGGAGCATGGTGTCTAGCACATGAGAAGCTTTCAAATAATAACTGTTGCCTCCACGTTTGATTTGACCCTTTAAAAAATTATATGGAATAGTTTTAGACAAAAATGACAAGTCCTGTGTTTTAAAACTATCTATATTCAGTTCAGACCCCAATCATCCATTATAAACTGCCAATACCCAGCAGATAAAATATGAAAATGTGGACTGTTCATAAAACATTTTCTCACACACCAAAAAAACACCATATTTTCCCTGTCAAAATATCTGACTATCTGTTCCTGTAAATAGGATATAAAAATGATAAATGACATTTTTCACTTTTCTTCAAAGCCATTTGCCATTGTTAAAACAATTGTGGTATTTTCCTTCATGTGACATTTACATGTAAGCCAAATCATATTTTAAATATTTATTTCAAGACTTATCTTGAAGCTGACTTTAAATTTTATTTACGTAAGACACTGTCAAGTAGAATCTAAAGTCTTGTTCTTTATCCTAATTTCAGATTCAAACAAGCTACATTTTTGCTAGATTCTTATTTCTTAAAAAAACTAAGAAAAAAAATATATGGAGGGAAGGGACTCTAAAAACAAGAGTGAAATTACGTATATGTATAACATTCATTTTGCTGTACAGCAGAAACTAATGCAACATTGTAAAGCAACTATTCTCCAATAAAAATTAAATATATACATATGCAATATAGAGATACGCAGTCTTTTCCACAGTTCTGAATACGTAAGCAGTGCTTTTCAACAGAGATAATGTAAATTAATTCCATTTATTGCAACACCCAAGACTATTTATTTCTATGCCAATCTACTTGTTCTTTACTAAATAATCCATCTCTAGGAATCTAACGGGCTTCCCTGGTGACTCAGATGGTAAAGAATCTGCCTGCAATGCAGGAGACCTGGCTTTGATCCCTGGGTTGGGAAGATCCCCTGGAAGAGGGCATGGCAACCCACTCCAGTATTCTTGCTGGGAGAACCTCAATGGACGGAAGAGCCTGGTGAGCTATGGTCCATGGGGCCGTAAAGAGTCGGACACAACTGAGAGAGTAAGTACGCAGCACAATTATCCTATTAACATTATTTTCAATTTTATGATTGAGAATAAAGGCATATAGAAGCTCAGGTGAGAGTGACAGGTGGCTCACTGTGCAGAGAGAAGGGGTGAGAATTATTTCAAACTCATTTGTACAAAGAAAGAGGACAGGTACTCTGCTGAAGGAGCAGGACAGCTTCATTTCAGGTTTCATATTTGACAGGTAAACTTGGGAGAACAGCCTAGGCGAACCAATGGCAAAAACATAAAAACCTCCAAGATAATGATGGACTTATCATGTGGTCTCGGAAAAGACAATGAGTGGAACAAAGGCCCCAGGCCCAGTTTCATAAGAAGTCCAGGGCTTCCTTCTGTCCTGGGCCAGACACATTATGAAATGTGTCATACAGGCATAGAAAACAGCACATATGACAAGAAAGCTTACACTTAACCATGCCACGTATGCCATTTCTTCTTGTCTCCCTCTATCCATGAAGGTGGGACTCTAGAAGTCAATGTGAGTTCAGGGCATGTGAGCATGTGCAAAGCAAGCCCATACAGCCCAACCAGGCCCATAAAAGCCAGGAAATGAACAAGTTCAAGTTCTCATAGTGTGTTAATGTGCCCACAAATGTACCTACTTTATGCATTTAACAGCTCATGTAGCAATGAAAAACTCCATGTAGAACATATAGCTGGCTGTGCTGAGGTGGGGTAATTAATATGCCTCTATGTGCTCCTTAATTGTTTCGTTCCCTGTATTTTTGGTTACTGTAGCACTCTGCAAACTTTCATATAAATAGTTTCTATTTTATACGGAATTCCATGTAAAAGAACCAAGGGGGCAATGGCAAATAAGGGAAAATTCTAATGGTATTCTTGCTAAATGTCATTAGCTCGATAGCCTACACTTTTAAAATTTTCTATAAACTGCCAATATATTGACAAAACTTTCAGTTCTAGCATGGCCACTCAGCCCGCTGATAGTGGAATTAACCAGACAAAAAGAAGGGTTCCAAATCTGTTGAAATTACCATTTTATATTTTCAGTCATGTATCAGCCAAGCCATCTTTGCAAAAGAGCCAGATATCAAGCTTGACATTTTTAAGTCCAAACATGTTTGAGTTGTCAGTTTGGAAACTGGGGAAGCCTGGGATAAAGAGCTGAATTTTACAGTTTTCACTATTACTAGTGAGGTCTGGGTTTGGGTTGTTTTTCTAGGAGAACCCAAAGGCCACTGAA
The DNA here is from genome assembly GCF_032452875.1 of Bos javanicus. Lineage (NCBI taxonomy): Eukaryota > Metazoa > Chordata > Mammalia > Artiodactyla > Bovidae > Bos > Bos javanicus. The sequence goes on from NC_083873.1 coordinate 109,063,150, forward strand.
GATGTTTTTCCATCAATTTTTCATAAGCATTTAAGCTTAAAGGGGGAAAAAAAAAAAGGTGGCAAGGTGGAAGACATGGTTTTCTTTGGAGGAAGGAAATTAGAAGTCACCGCAAATAATTCACCTGGATAGGTAAAGGGGAGGAAACACTGTTTGCTTGCGAATCTGTGACAACTTCATTGCCTTCAACCCCAGGGAGGGGCAGAGCCTCTCGCTTCATTTCAGACGGGCACGGAAAGGGCTTTGAGGAGGGAACTGCGGAGGGGGACGTTCCAGGTGTGGGCTCAGATCAAGTCTTCGCCCGCGGCCTCCGCAGGTGGCTCGCCTTGGCTGCAAGGCCGGGCGCAAACCCGACTGCCTGGAAAGCCTGACGTGACCCTCGCCGAGGCGGGCAGGAAGCGACGCTCCTGTTCTCATCGACTTGACTACAGCGGGGCCCAGTTTGCTCCTGTTCCTCAGGTTAGAAAGAAAGAAAGTGAAGTCGTTCAGTCCTGTCCGCCCCTTTGTGACCCCGTGGACTGGAGCCCATCAGGCTCCTCCCTCCATGGGATTCTCCAGGCAAGAATACTGGAGTGGGTTGCTATTTCCTTCTCCAGGGGATCTTCCTGACCCAGGGATCGAACCCGGGTCTCCCTCATGGCAGGCAGATGCCTTACCCTCTGAGCCTAAACCGGCGCCAAGACCCAAAGTAGGGAAAATTTGACCCCCTCCAAGCTCCCCAGCCGCTTGATCACCCTCCCAGTTGGCAAAGGCCACGTCGCTCGCTGGACTGGGTCTGCAAAGATGCTCGTCTAAGTGCTCTGAGGTACCCCCACCCCGCAAAGCCTCAGTGGGGTCCCCAGCCCCGTAGCCTCAACCGCACCAAGGCGGCCTGGAGGTACCGAGGATTCGGGGCAGAGGCGCGCGTGGCGCATCGGAGCTACAGGCGCACCGCAGCGCGGCGGCCTTGCTGGGGGAATAGGCTTAAACGCAGAGTTCTGATCCCAGGCCTGACTTCACTGCTGCGCTCGCTGTCCCTTCCTCGAGCGCAGGTCTTTGACCGCCCCCGTGTCCCCAGTGCCCTCGGAGTCGAGGGTCCGAGGACAGGCCGATCCAGCCGAGGCCAGACTTCACCCCCCTCGCTTCTCCGCCCCGCAGGGCTGGCGTCTCCCTGTGAGGTCCCTGAACCGTGTATACTGGGACCACCCGAGGGGTAAAAACAGATCCTGTCTCGCCCCCTCCCTCAGCCAGTTCCGGCCCTCAGGAAAACCAAGCACACTCCCCACTAAATGTTTACGCCTGCTGAAGTTGGAGGCAGGTTGGGCCTCGGACACCGATTGCAGCTTTTTTGTTACAGCTGTGTCCTTCTCCAGCTTCTCGACGAGGGGACATTCTCAGGTTTGTCTTAAGAGAAGGACCCGCTGCACCAAGAGGCCTGTTGGTACCCAAGGCCCCAGGAAGAAGCCGCACGGAGGGGCGGGGGGCTCTCTCCGCATCCGGGCGGCGTCGGGTCGGCTCTGCGCTGCTGAGATTTGGGAGACTGACCGACCCCTCGAGCTCCGAGTCCTAAACCGATTTCCCCCTCCACCCGCACCCCCAGCCGGGGCCTGGACCGCCCGCGGTCCTGCGAACGCGGCTGCTGTTGCCGGGGTGGGGGAGGAGGGGTGGGGAAGGAGGGGCCCCACAGAGAGGGCAGAGGCAGATTACAGCCAGCTTCGCCCTGCTGAGACCCCCGCCAAGGGGGAGGTAGCCCGGGGGAGAGGGGGCCACTGGCTGGCCCGTACCTGCGCCTCTGGGCCAGGTGACCTCGCGAAGGGTCGGCGGCACTCTCGACCCAACTCCTCCCAAACCACAGCTGCGCCTGCGGCCCCGGCCCCCATTGCATGCCACCCGCGTCCAGCCTCCGCCCCTAGCCCGGTTCCACTCCTTTCACGCCCGGCCTCAGCCACTCCCCACGCCTGCCACCCAGGCCAGCCGCTCCAGCCAGTCGCCCAGGATCCGATTCTCGGCCTGATTCTTTCTGTCCGCGGAGCCCGGGAAAATGATGGGATTATCTCATCCCCGCTCCAATCTCCCGATTTGAGCGCGCCGCTGGCCTCCAGCACCCCGGACCGGCCCAGGGTTGGGGGTCGCGGATTGAAGAAACTGTGAGTCCGCGGTGAGTCCCGGGGTAGCCTTTGGATGGGAGTTCTCAAAACATACTACTGACTCAGCGTCCTCTTCCCTCCAGGCCGAGAGACCTGCCTCACAGACCCACATGCTTCTCTGGGGAAGGAAGGACTCGGGTAATTGAAGGATGCATTAGGCTAACGGCCCTCTGACCATCGCCGAGGCCACCTGGACAGCAGGGGAGAAGACCACAACAAAGTGGCCTGGGCTCTGTTCCCGGCCGGGTTTTTCTCTGCAGTTCTATTTGCATCATCGGTTAGGCGAGAATAACAATGCCTCCTTTCCCACCAATATTCAGAGAAGCCTACCGACGTCGGCCACCATTCTGGCCCCCGGCGACACAGGAAAAAGTAGAGAGGCGGCGTGGTTAGGGACATGAGTTGTCAAGGTTCAAAATCCGAGTTCCATTACTTGGTTACCTGTAGCACCTCAAAGAAATGCATTGCTTTGTATCTCAGTCCTCTTCACTGTAAATTCGGGATGATGAGGTTCCATCCATACCTCACAGAACAGATGTGACAAATGTTTTAACGGCCAGAAGTAGATAGCTTGTCATGATGACAAGGAAAGCTCAACAAATCATGAGCCGTCCCTCTCCTTGACCTTTCAAAATGCAACGTGATGTCCACCGGTCTTGCCAACAACCTTTCGGTAAGTTTCAGGGCAAATGGATGCAGACGTAGACGCGCCGAGGAACCCGCAGCAAGCTGGGCGCTGAGCGGATGCCAACCCTCAGCCCCTGCCTACAGGACCAGAAAGCCCAAAGCACAGAGGCCTTGCTCACTCTCCCAGGCCTCGCAGTTCTGCCTATGAGTCAAGGCGATCCCCTAGGGCTCCGACCACAGGGCGTGGACAAGATGCCCCAGAACTAACCGCCGGTGCAGACGCAGAGCGCACGAGTGGAGCTGCGCTCTGTTCCCCCAAGCCTTCCCCCGGCGCGGGGCACTGGGGAGCCGCCGAGCAAGCGCCAAGAGACCCGCGTTGCGTCTCTTCTGAAATCTAGCCCTAGAACAGGTTTCCACCTGAGACTCCAATAGGAAAGGTCTCCAAACCTCAGGATGTCCTTAGGGAAATGCACAGAAGTCGCACGCACCATGGGCCTTGCAAAACTTCCGGGAGGGCTTTAAAATGCATAGAATAGATCCCAGAAGGTCCTACTTAGGCCGTTTTATTTCAGGCATTTATGATCTGACTTAATAATAGGGGTTCCCATTTTTCCAGTACTGCTTGCTAGGCACATCGCCAAGCATTTTACATGCTTTAATTCTAAATCTGCAAAATAGGCGCTGAAGCCTCTGAGCCTTTTAGCATCTTGCAGACACGCTGTAAGTGGTCTGTGTGTGTGTGTGTGTGTGTGTGTGTGTGTCCGATTTTGGCGATCCCGTGGACTGTAGCCTGCCAGGCTCCTCTGTCTATGGGATTTCCCAGGCAAGAATACTGGAGTGGGTTGCTATTCCCTTCTCCAGAAGTGGTCTATAAGATCTAGTAAGTAATCAGGATTTCTGATCAAGATTGTCTTCTAGAAGAAGAGTTTGTGAACCCCAAATGAATTCTGCCCTTCTCCTGGCATTTTAGGAAGGACTAAGCAGCAAGTCCCTCTACTTAATCAGACTTTAATCTGCCCTATCTGCCCCACCCACAGACCTGAGATGAGAACACTAGCTTAGCATTCTGTTCTCTTTGAATGGTCTGAGCAGCAAAGGGCACTCAGTCTCTCTTCCAGCGCATCACAAGCACACATCCAGTCTAGGTCAGGAGCCTGCCTGTTCTGCCAGAACAGCTTTAAGGCAATCTTCCAAAGCCCCTGGACCCTGTTAGAAAATTCTAGAGTCTCTGCTAAGTGAAAATCATCGTTATCCTCCTTGCAGAGGTGAGAGCTGGCTCAATGAGGCTGTGACTGGAGCAAGACCACCCACCTGTGAGTGGTCTTGTCAGCCTGGAGTTCAGATTTACCCCTAAAGTCCTTGGCCTTGAGCTGAGGGGTCACAGCCAGGTACCAGAGTATTCACCAGTTACGTTGTCTCCCTCTATGCTGGCAGTGTCTGTAAGGCAGCTTATATACCAACAAGGAATAAGAGCTAACAATGTTGATTCTTATTGTCAGGCAGTGAGATAAATATTTTATACCTATCTTTTAAAACACATTTTACAAAGAAGAAACTGATGCACAAATAGATTAAAGCCACCTGCCTAAGTGGCAGAGCTGAAATTGATATCCAGCGGTTTGGAAAGACCACCATCCAACTGCCATTCTAGGCAATACTTGAAGCATCTCTTTGCAGATGTCTTTAGGCCCCATTGGTCTGTGATAGCTTATTTGTTAGTTTGCATGCATGCTAAGTTACTTCCGTCATGTCTGACTTCTTGCGATCTTATGGGCTGCAGCCCTCTAGGCTCCTCTGTCATGGGATTCTCCAGGCAAGAATACTGGAGTAGGTTGCCATGGTCTCTTCCAGGGGATCTTCCCAACCCAGGGATACAACCCACGTCTCTTATATCTCCTGCATTGGCAGGCAGGTTCTTTACCACTAGCGCCACCTGGGAAGTCCATTTGTTTGTTTAAATCCAGGCAAAGACCTGAGAATCCTTCCCATGAGAGCCCTGGTGTCTTTGAAAACAGCTAACATATACTGGTAGCTTATTATACACCAGACACCAGAGACTAAGTACTTATGATTGAGTACCAGGCACTATTCTAAGCCATTTACAAGTTTCTTTACCATCTGAGCCACCAGGGCAGCCCAAAACACTTTCACAAATATCCTTTCGTTTGCACCCTCTGTTGAGAAGCGGGGTTGAGGAGCAATCTGTTGCTCTTTCATGTTTAGCAAGGAAGGGAAACCCAGAATTTCTGTCGAGGTGACCACTCGGGCTTCCAGCTGACCAAGGGCGTGAGCAAGGCTTCCTAGTTTATCCTGATAGCTAACTGTCTTCGACTTCCTTCTGTGGAAGCCTCCAACTTACCTGTATCTTAGAAAAACCTATTCTCAAGACATTTCTTTTTAATCACCAAAGGCGGACATCGAAGTAGGGTGGGTTAGGTATGGTGGAGAAGACAGTTGCTTTAGCATTTACACCCTACGGCTTCCCTGGGTGTCTCCAAAGACGCTGAGATGGAGACATCAATCGACGCTTTGGTAAGGACAGAGCGTGGTCCCAACAGACCTTGGATGCGGGAAAAGGGGCCCTGAGGGGTTGGATCCAAGGGGCGGGGGTGGGGGCCACGGGGCAGATGCCATCGAGATGTGCCGTGCTGAGCCATATGCGCCAGGGCCGGCTGTCTGTCTCCTGTCCTGGATGGCAGACCCAGAGTTCAGACCTCGGCGAGTGATTGCTCTTCTCCGGTTCTCAGTTCCCGGGGTGGGTGCCTGGCCTGGTTGACCCTGCTGGGTCGTCGCTGCTTCTGCACAAGGAACTGCGTGCTTGGATGTGCAAACCCACATGGTCGCTCGCAGAGCGGACTTCACGGGGAGGGCGCCCGGGAGACTGCGCCCCTACCACCCTCGCCTCAGGGCCCCATACAGACGACAGAAAACCCTCAGGGGTTCACCGACAGAAAGCCTTTAGGAGTTCACCGCTCCCTCGAGGGAAGCTCGAGGCTTCCTTGACTGATCGGGGTGCGCCCCTTGGCACTGGCTGCGTTCCCCCACCCGCCACCGTGGGAGTTGGCACCGGGGCTTCTCAGGCAGAGTGGGACAGGGTCCCTGCGAGGGTCCCCCGTGCCTAGACAGAGGGCCTCCCTAACCCCTCAGCCATTTCCGGAGGTGGGCATTTTCACCCTCTTCTTACAGAGGATGGTGAATCTGAGGTTCTGTGATGAATTCCCAAGGCAGGATTAGTAAATTCTGAGCAGACACTCCCTGCGCCCCGTGGACAATCGTACTTCTCTAGAACAAAGCGCTCGGGCAGCTGTGAGGCCCCGTAGGTGTGCATGACCAACAGTTGTCACTGTGAAGCCCTGAGGGGGTTCTACCTGTTCCCTTCTCTAGCCTCAGACCTGCTCTTGGAGTGGGGATTGTGGAAGGCGAAGAGGAAGTGACTCCTGAAGCAGGCTGGAGAGTGTTGGCTCATACGGAGGTTCCCTGCCAGGGCTCCCAGCCTCAAAAGTATGCAAGACCTGCGAGAGGACGTGGGAGTCTTGGCTTCAGCTCTTTGCCTGCTGGCCTCAACCTCCTCACACCTATGGTGGGTGACTGGTCAAGGCACCTTGGTAAGAAGTTCAGAGCAGGGGTACTGGGCCCAATTCCACCTCCACCAGCGCTGTGATCTTGAGCAACTTACTTAACCTCTCTGTGCCTCAACTATTTCCTCTGCCCCAGCTCTCATCAGTTTCACCTCACAAGTTTTGCCTCACCCATGGTTTTGAGGCTTACAAGTAAAGGGACCAACCAGGTCTCCCTTTCCACGGCTGGTAAACTCCAGGAATGATTCTGAGAAAAGTTGAGCCTACCATAATCAGTCGTGAGATCTTAAGACAACCCTGCCCTCCCCTCTTTGCCCCCTCTGCGTTCCCATCTGTAAAACGGGTCCCTGAAAACACATCAGTCTCCCAGGTCCCTTCCAAGTTCCGGCTTTTGTCGTTGGCGACTGAGCATCTCATGTTAGCGGGAGTGACCGGAAGGCCAAGCCGCCAGCAGAGACCCATCCATCCATCCCTAGGACCACTCCTGCTCCCCTACCCTCACTTTGGGTGCGGCTGAGGGGGCGGGGTGGAAGCACCAACCGCAGATCTCGGCTGGAGCGGGGAAGGGAGGACTGAGGGGCCCAGAGTTCCTGCTGCCACATATGGTCTGTGGATTTAGGTGTCAAAAACCGGAGAATTAGAAATGGTAATTTTCCGTCATTATGGCTGAAATGCGATCTGTCACAACAACTGGAACATGTCTCCCGGCTAGCGAAAATAATGTTCATGATTAGGAATCATTACGCATGTCAAGCCGAGTCCATTAAGTTGTAGGGAGAAATTAGCCTTGACGGGCGGAATCGAACTACAAATATACAGGCCTCGCCTTCGGGAGGCCGAGCTGCGGCCCCTGGGAAGAAGCCGGCCAGAGAGAGGTGTTTTCTTAATAGGAAACTGCCCAGAGAATTAATACCCCTTTCTTCATTCCCTGTGGGACTCCGCCTCCTCTGCCCACCACCAAGACCCCACCCTAGGAGTGGGACTGGGGCATGTGGATGTCCCAGGCAGTAGCTGGAAGCTTTGAAGTCCTATAGGTCCCCTGGGTGAGCTCCCTACAAGCTGTGTGACCCTGCCCTAGTCACTTGACCCTCCTGAACTTTGCTCCCTCATCTGTTAAGGAGAGATAATCCCACCCACTTCATGGGATTCTCCTGAGGATGAAATGAGATCAAATATGGCCAGAGCTGAGCAGCAGAGCCCCTTTGGACCCATGTGGCCCCTTTTCTCTTTCTGGAGTGCCCTGTCTCTGTTGCCGGGGACCCTGCTCACGGGGGCTGCAGTTGTGTGTTCAGAGGGGTTGGGGATCAGGGTTGAGTGACTGGTACTGAGAAGCTCTTGCCAATCAGGCCCTGAGAAAGGAAGAGAGGGAGGGCTGAATTCACAGCAACTGCTGTGCTTTCTGTACATTTTATCCACCTCTCCCCCTTCACAATATGGGAACGCAGAGGAAAAGGGGTGTGGAGTCTTCCACCCTGCTTATGGGGCCTGGGCCAGCCATCAGCCCACAAGGATCTATGATGTGTCAGGAACCACACTGTCACCAAGGAGAACAACAAAGTAAATGGAGCCTGGATTAAGAAGGCTTCCTCCTCTACTGGCTGTGTCTCAGACCCCTCTGGAGTCAAAAAGGCAATTTACTATCCCCCTGATGCTTCCTTTAGGGACTTCCCAGGTGGCTTCGTGGTAAAGAATCCTCCTGTCAATGCAGAAGATTCAGGTTCAATCCCTCGGACGATCCCCTGGAGGGGGAAATAGCAACCCACTCCAGTATTCTTGCCTGGAAAGAGCTCATGGACAGAGGAGCCTGGTGGGCTACAGTTCATGCGGTCACAAAGAGGTCAGACAGGACTGAGTGCAAGCACCTATGTGCAATGCTTCCTTAATAAGGAGTTTGGGGAAAATTATTCCCTTTCTGTGAGTGGAAAGGAAAGGGGGAAAGACCAGGGAGAGGCTAGGAAGGCTGATTTCTGTTCAGCCTCCACCCTCATCACCACTGAGAACTTGTTTTGTGCCAGCACCAACTCCAAGGGCTTTGACTACGTCATCTTCTTTTTCTCCCAGCAAACCCATGTCCCATTGTTCCGATGGGGAAAATGAGAGCCAGAGGTTAGGGGACTCGTCCAAAGGTCAAGCATGAAGTGGGGAAAAAGCAAACGCTACAGCCAAGGCTGGCCGGGCCGCCAAAGCCTTAACACCAGGCTGCTATTTTGACCCGCACAGCCAAGGCCAGCTAACCACCCCGTATCTAGTTCTTTTCTCCTCCGCTGCTGGGTGCACGAATCCCGCCTCTTAGAAAGTGAAATGAGCTAAGCAGCATCAACCATCCAGCCCGGCGCTGGACATCGCTTACCCTCCCCTCATTTTCCTCCTCTGTAGGTGGGATCCTCATCACCGCGACTCTGCGGTGGGGAAGGGAACGGAAATGTGGCCGTCGCTGAGTGGTTTTGGAGCCAGACAATCTAGTTCGAACCCCAGCTCCGCCAGCGAGAGCCGCAGCATAGAGGTCGATCTCCAACGTCGGCGGAGCAGCCATCGAGCTCCGAGGAGGGATGAATGAAATAATTCACGGAAAGCACTTAAGGACAACGATTAAGCGCAAACTGATCAAACGCTAAATAAAGAGCGGGTACCGGGGTGGTGAATGCCCACGCAGGCTTGGAGGGCTCCTGTCGAGGAAGGCGAAGTGGCACGCCACCCCCCACCCCCGCCCGTGCTCCTCCAGAAACTTCTTGGCGTCTCCAGCCTCTCCGAGTGCGGGTGATTGGGACCCGGAGGCGCCCTCGGCGGCGCCTCCCAGACCCTCCCGCCGGCCTCCCGAGAAGGAGCGTGTGTTTAAAAGAGCGCTTAGAGCTCTCGGCCTGGTCGCCGCACCCGCAAAAAGGCTCAGAGAAGGACTGAAAAGAAGAGCCAGAGACTTGGCCCAGAATAGAGACCCTCTGATGGAGTCACGGAGGCAGCAACCCGGCCCTACGTCGGGCCTCGCCGAGAGCGCGCTTCCACACACTTGACACGCCAGTGACCTCCCTGGACTGGCCTCCCAAATAACACCCGGCACTCGCCCGCATGAACCCACAGCCCGCTGTATGGTCCTCTTGGCACTTTTATCTCTGTCTCCCACTAGATGGTCAACTCCACCAGGGCGGGGCCGTTTTGCCCTGTTACGCCAGCGCAGAGCAGGCACCTAACAAATAAACCTGAGTATCTGAAAAAATGAATAAAGGAGGACAAAACAGAGGGGAACAAGAAGGTCAGACAGCCTTTCCACAACAAAGATTTTCCTCGTCACCACCACTACCTCAAAACTCTGTTTAGAGCTCCCCTGGAGCTTTCTTTTGAGGTCCTTCCCTGGCTGAGCACCTGGGAAGGTAGGACTCCAGCTGGCCTTCTTGTGTATCTTGCCGCCATCTCCCCTACCTGTTCTGGGGGCTTATTCTCAGGACTGACCCACCGGAAGGCACAACACTGGCCTCCCACAAACACGGGGTACCAGCATGGTGTGGAAAACAGTTGCCACTAATCAATAAACAGTGCACATCTTAGGAAAGAATTATATCTAAAGAAACGCTTCTGCAGGTAAGTTCTTGTGCAGAAGGAATCCTCTGGAAAGCAGATTTCTTTTCTGAACCCTAAAAGTCTCCGAATTGAATTTATTTAAAAACTATACTTGCAGTGTTAAAGGATGCAGAGAACCTCTTGTCTCAGAGATTCCCAGTTGGGGTTGACCGTTCTCACTCCTTTGGTGATTTTTACAATCTTTCAACATTCCCTGCCTGCCCCTTACCATCACCATAATTATTTTTAATGCTAAATGTCCTTTTATTAACTTTGCAAAACTTACTGAACTTTTCCTAGCACCTACTACCTAGGAAGTACAGGGTTTTTAAATTATTCTACGGCTGCCAAGGGTGGGATGGGGGGGTGATGATTCATATTTTCAGCACTGAAGCTTAAGCTGGATCTTCATGAAGGGCCGGGTTCCAAATCCACATTCTGTTCCTACAGGATTTTTCAGGCGGAAGCTCTCTGTCTTCTCTTCTTGTTCAGTCGCTAAGTCATGTCCGACTTTTTGCAACCCTGTGGACTGCAGCAGGCCAGGCTTCCCTGTCCTTCACTATCTCCCAAAGTTTGCTCCCCAGCTTAGCTGAGCCCTTCTGAACTCACCACCTTCTCCCACTCCCGCGCCTTCTCATGCAACCAGAACAGTTTTGAGACTCAACAGAAGTGGCCCAGAGAATCCATACTGGAAACATGAGTTGCAAGACAGCAGGAATCTAAAAACGTTGGTGTGCTTACCGTGTGCCAGGCCCTGAGTTGGGAATCCAAAGACCTAGGGCAGTCGCTGGAAGGGGCAATCCCAGCTAGGAGACTGCCAGCTGTGCGGGAGGCCTGTCACCCCTCTGAGTCTGGAGAAGCCTCTCTGCCCAGAGTCGCTGAGGGTTCAGTCCTGCCATCTGACACACTGCCGCCCCAGGGTCTTGGCACAAGCCCCGCCTGGGTCTCAGCGCCCTGCCGGCTAGCAGCGGGCCCTCTCCATTCACAGCGTCTGTCCAATTCCAAAATTGGACCACCAGCAGCCCTCCCATATAAATCAGAGACGGGGAACGTTTATTCAGGGCCATGGTTCGCTCAGCCCTTAACTGGTCAGATTATATGTGCACTTGATGGGCTTTTAAAGAGGATCAAAACTGAGGTTGATGCGCTTCGTGGAGTTTGCTGTCGGCCACGCGGGCTGCCCAAGCGCCGGGAAGAACCTTGAGCCTGAGGCGAAATAACCTGACCCCCGAGGCACGCCCGGATCTCACACTCAGCCCTTCCTCAGGGCCTGCGCCGGACCAGCCGGGAGAAAAGAATTTGCCGAAGCTCGGGAAAGCTCCGCTGACCCTATTGATCTGTGCGCGCGTGCTCCTGTGACCACGCACTCAAAGTCCGAGGTGCGAGTAGGGTGTGGGCGGGACAGGCAGGGACAAACCCAGGATCCCGGTCCTCACTCATCGGTCCTGCCAGTTCGTACGTCCTGAACGACGAAGAGCGAGACTCCGCCCTGGGCGTTTAGTGCCACTGCGGGCCCTTCCTCCTTGGGGTCACGACACCAAGGGCCCAGTATCACTTATCCTCTCGTCCAGGGATACGGACCGGGACAGGGGGGCAGATTTGGGATTTTTTTTTAATCGAAACGTGATGGGGAGCGTTGCTAGGGAAAGGCCTGAGACCTGGAAGGAGAGCGCTTCACCGCCGGGGGAGGTCTTCCGTGAGCCCACCTTATCGCTCACCTGCCCTGTGTCCGCGTATCTCTTCTCCACTCTTTCTCACCACCTGTCTCTGCGTCTATAGTTTCGTTTCCCACGGTCCGCAGGGGCCAAAGACACGTCGCTCAGCTTCTCCCGGAGAGAGGAGGGACAGTGTCCCGGGCCTCCTTAAGGAGGAGGGATTCCCGGAAGTCAGTCACCCTGGTGACACCCGCACACCGAGTCCAGGATGCGCCGGCCCCCGCCAGCGGGAATACCAGCGACACCCGAGCAGGGAGGAACGCCAATCCCATCAGCACCCTTTGCAAAAACACAGCAGAAACGTGAGAAAGCAGGACCAACCCTCAGATCTGCCGGTCCTTCGAAGCTGTGGGCACAATTCAGGGTCAGAGCTAGGGTCACTCGAGCTCCCTTGCGCCCTCTGACCCTAGGCAACCCCTGTACCCTCCGATAGGCGCGGTCTTGCTAAGGGCGCGCAGCAAGGCGTGGACCAGTCGGGGACGCCCAAGTCCGGAGTTGGCACTGTGGGCCCCATCCGGCCAGCACTCCCCCCGCCCCCACCCAATCAGACCCCAGGTACCCAGAGCGGCAGCACCGGTGCGTGCTGCTATGCTTGTCCGTGCGTAAAAATCCCGACCGCCCAGCTCCGCCACGCCGCCGAGGGAGGCCTCGGAACACACAAGGGAAACCATTCAAAAATGTTAATAAGCTTATTAAAATAAGCGGCTTTACTGGCTCTTGTTTTACAGCGTGCCGCCCACCCTTGCTTTCTGGTGGACCACGGCAGAGAAAACACTTGCGCCATTAATTTTTTTTTTTTTTTTTCCTTAACACGTTGCGTTTTCCACCCAAGGATATGGGACTCGCTGGAGCTCAGCGCGGCCACAGAAGCGGAATGGCCGCAGATCTCCTCTCTCCCAAGCTTGGTGGGTGGGGAGAAATCTTCGCAGCAGAAAAGGCTGGACTTTTCAAAAGAGCTGACCACCCAGGCCGGGACAGCAGATAAAGGAGGCCCAAAGATAATGACCTTGGGGAGGCCCAGATTCTTCAAACTCCCTCCCCGAGGGGAAGAAACCCTGCTCCCAAAGGGGATGGCAGTTATTTACGGTAAAATATAAAAAGGCTTTGTCCTTCCTTCTACTTCTAGCTGTGGGTGAGTGTAGACCCTAAAGGCTATCCAGAAGCCTGAAGGAGCATCTCACAACTTTCTTTTCTCTATTTAATTTTTGAAATAGAGATTCAGAGAAAAGAAATGAATTTCATATGACTCAAGGGAGTGGCAGAGCTGCTTCTCACCTGTGGACTCCAGGTCGGAAGGAGAATCACTTTAAGCATCTATGAGGCGCAGGGTGGAGAGAGAAGCCCTCACCTTGTGCATCCCACACCTCCAGGACCCTGGTTGCCCTAGGTGCTAGGGCGCGGGTCCAAGTCCTAGGGAGGGTGGTTCAGCCCGAGGCCTGAAAATGTGGCTGCGGGAGGCACCCGGCCTGGATTCACCAACGAGCCCCGAGGCCTGGAGCAGCCCTTAAGCTGGATCCTCACGCCAGAATCTAAAGCTGCAATTGCAGAAACAGCAGGGAAGGCTGCAGGCGCTCGCTGGAGACGTGAGGCCTGTGCAGAGACCACGAGCTCTTGGCTCCGAGGGCGCATTAACGGCTGGGCTGCGGGCCGCACCCGGGACTGCGGGCGGGGCGCGGAACGAGAGAACCCCAGCGCCTGTAGTGGGGCGCGTGGGGCAGATCGCGGGCCTCGCCCGGGGGGAGTGTGTCACGCTCACTCACTCAGACTTGGAGGGAACGTGGAACCCAGCACCGAGCTTACCTCTCCAGAGGCTCCGGGGCGACGCCCCTATTCCCGCAGCTACCGAATGTTCCCTTTGAACTTAACATTCCAGCAGGAACAGAGAGGTGCTGTTCGCCAGTACCGAGGTGCCGGGTCAGCTCCGGGCCGGTCCGAAGCCACGCTCCGGCCTTTCCCTGCCCGACTCCAAGCCAGAAAACTGCAACGGGAGCTGCCGCTTCGGGAGGGGTGCGGGGCCACGGAATCAGCTGCCCAGTTCTTACGAATTGCCCTAAAAATGGGCTTTTTGATGCTTCCTTCCTTCCTAGGAAGTACAACTTCAGATACATCTAACAGGTTTGAAATAAGTTCATCGTTCTCCTTAACCTGGACTCCACACCAGACCACCTGGATTGTAATTTTAAAAACACAAATAAATACTCTAATAATTTGAACAACCCAATTTGTGTTGAATAACTTATATGTGTGACTACAGGGGGAAAAAACCCTAATTTATTACATGATGTAACCATTTACAATATAACACTTCTTTTTTGCAATCCTGTTTTGGCGTTTCTTCATTGCAAAAACATATTTATCAGGAGACTCCAAAACTGGAGGAGGTCCAGGGTCTCTACCCGTCTGTGGGCCCCTTCCCTGAGCACCACAGAGCACTTGGAACCCTGCGGAGGGTGCAGGAGTTCAAGTAAGATTGTTGCAGATCAGCCAACTCAGCATTGCCCAGAAGTTCATAAAAATATAATAATGGCAACAATAATAGCAGGTCCACACCAGCTGCACGGTGCTTAATGGATTTCAAAGCACACCCACCCTCTTGTGAACCAACCACACCCGAGGCCAAACCTGGGGGATGCTGGCTCTGACTGCTGAAGGACAATTCACCCTGCTACCTTGAATCCTAAAATACACTTCTGAGCTTTGAATGACGCTGACTTGGCCTCTTGACGATCTGTGACTTTGGGAGGGTCAGTTTCCCCCTCTTTGAGCCTCAGTTTCCCCATCTGCAAAATGGGCAGGTGATGTCCACCCAGCTAAAAGGCGGCCTCGCGGAACTACTAGTGGAGGACAGGATGCAGGAAGCACTTATTCAATAATGATGCCCTGGACAAAAGGACTAGAATTAGAGGAATTGTTATGATTGTTGCTTCTGGTGTTGTGACTGTTTGGCTGCTCCTCCCGGCCGATACTCTTGCTTCCTTAGTGGCTCTGGGTGTGGCCTGACTTCTTCAGCAGCCTTGCAACACCCACAAGCGCCTGAATTTGCCCTGCCCACCCTCAGCGCTTTAAAGCTTTTGCTGTGCCCAGGCAGCTCAGTGTGGTTCCTAATGAAGCCTGTTAGCAGCGGGGAGCTGGTGGCCCGAAAGCCTGAAGCCCTGCAGTGCCTGCAGAGGCCTGAGCCCCACCTCAGGTCTGTCTCCCTCCCTTCCTCATCCTCTGAGCCCAAGTGCTTCTCAGCCACTGCCCTGGTTGCCAGGAATGTGTGATTCTTCCAGCTTTCCCCAAAGGCAGGAGACTTTCTATAAGGCAAGGTGAACTCCATGGAAAGCCAGATTCCAGCTTTCTTCTGGTGATGAAAGGCAAGTGGAGGCCATTGGAGTCCTCGCCGCGTGGACATCTGCAGGCCTGGGACGAGGTCCTGCCCCTGTGGGATGCTGGTGTGACTCTACCACGCTTGGCCAGTTTCCTGCTCCCCCAAACGCCACTCCTCCTCCGGCCCAGCCTCTTGGGGTTCAGGCATGACTACCATGACTCTCATTGATATAGACATTCGGTCGTAGCGTTTGAACTCTCCTCATCCTCTCCAGTGAAGTCAGATTCCCCGTCCTTTGCTAAAGTGGAGAAGTGGGGATTCGCCAAGGCCTGGGAACCCTTTATTTTCTGAAAAGCAATCCATCCCCAAACTCTCTCTACTGTTTGAAGATACTCTTGGGGGTCTGGGAACCCCGCGAATCAATCATTCGTCTGAGTGAGATGTTGCTTGGGACTGCCATAGTCAACAGGTCCTGGAGTTCAGGTTAAACACACATGTACACACTCACCAGTGACATCTAGTAGCCTACCATCCCAAATTTGCAGCCCTGAGCAAGATTTGTAGACCCAGCCTGATCCCTTGGGACTGATTTCAGCACAGGTCACAGAATGTTCTGCCTGCTTACCCAGCCACAGCTCCCATCTAAGTGTGTGGGTCAAACCCAGTGGTCTTTTTGCCAGCTCTGAAATTCACTAAAGGCTGAAAAGGACTGAGAAAGGTGAAGTCAAAAGGCTCCCGAACTCCAGCGACAGCTCTTGACGACCAGGCCCTGGCGAGGCCCAGAGGGTTCGGCAGGGCCCAGGGTCACAGGGAGTGGATGAGGGAAGATGCACTTGGACAGGAAGTAGGGCAGGCAGAAAGCAAGACTGACTTTCTCGCCTTTAAAGAAAGGGCCAGGGTGGGAGTCGAGAAGGAAAGGAAATAAAGTAATTCCGAAAATCTCCAACAGAAAAGCCGCGTCTGCGGCCTGGGGCCCAGGTAAAGACATCCATCTTGGGTCGTGAAATGTGGTGGGAAATTGTCGGAGGGCGGGCTGGACCCGGAGGCCGCCTCCGGCTCCTGGAATCAGATCTTACGGCCTCGCGCCAACACCAGCGGCGGGGCAGCTCAGAGTGAAACTGCAACAATTCGGGTCAAACTGAATTCGTTTGAGTCAGGTTTCCCAGGCGACTCGAGCCAGCCCAGTAGAACCGGCCCAGGCCAGGAGCCCCAAGGGGCTCAAGGAAGGGAAGGGGGCGACCCCGCCTGCCTAAGAAATCCCCAGTCCGCTGGACTCCAAATTCGCCAGGATGGAGAACAAAGTACAATCTCAGGACGTGGCCACAAACTACTGAGGTTTTCAGAAGGAGGGGGAAAAAAAACCTCCCCTCCTCTCCCAAGATCTCTGGAGAGCAGAGAGGAGATTCTAGCATTATCGGAAATGTTCTAATTTTATGTAAGGAAAAGGCATTCGGGATTAATGACGCGATTAAAATGGAATTTTAAAAGGTATCAAAAAGAAACCAAATGACCGAAGGAACCCTTTGGAAGGGAGCCGGACTTGGGGGCCAGGGCGTGCATATGCTGAGGCCGTTTGCTTTTTCCTTGGCGTCTCCCCATTTCCAGAAGCAGGAATTGTTTTTGTAAAACCTTCCTTGGGAATCGCTGGCACCGCCGGGAGAGGGGTGGCAGAAGCCGAGGCTTGTGGGTGCCTAGGTCAGAGGGTCAGAGGCTGGGAAAGACCGCGGGCAGGGGAGGACAGCGCGCTGGCCTACCCGCTCCGGGTGAAATTGAAAGCTAGCCTGGCCTCGGTTTCAGCGTTTTCCCAGCTGGGCCGCGGACTGAAGGCCTCGGCGCCTGCAATGTGGCATTAACTCTTCCTGACTCGCCCCGAACCCGACGTGAGGGGCGCGTAGTGGTGAGCGGTTGGCACCGGTGAGTCCTTGGCATCTGGAGAGTTATTCTGGGGAACGCTGGCTGGGCGCAGTTCATCTCTAAAATGGGGCAATTAAATAAGCAAAGTCGCCCTGCCCATCCTCTGCTCCCACGGTGGGCTTCTTTGCACAGCAAATGAAGACGTGTCCTTGGGGGAGTGAGTGGGAACGCTTTGGGATAAGGTGCAGAGTCATTTGCACCCGGCAGGGGTCAAAGTGCAGGAGACACCTTTTTAGCTCTTCCTTCACCCCTAATCGGTTCAGAATTCCAGCGAGAGTTTTTGCTAGCCTAGTCTGGAAACGAAATAATAATAGGATCACTTGGAGCAAACTCTCAGAAAATTGAAAGCAGAGAGGATACTGGCAGGTGGACAAGTGAACAGGTGGGATTGGGGGTGGGGGCATGGAAATTGGCACTGGGTTCAGCTCTGGAGAAGGGAATGGCAATGGCAGCCCACTCCAGTATTCTTTCCTGGAGACTTCCATGGACAGAGGAGCCTGGCGGGCTACAGTCCCTGGGGTCGCCAAGAGTTGGACAGAACTGAGCGGCTTTCATTCAACTCGGGAGGCTTCCTAGACTCTGACACACTAGTGCCCACGGAGGAGGGGGGGGGGGGGCGGGGGAAGGGGAATCTTAGGCATTTGCTCCGGATTCACTGGGATTCCTCTGTGACTCCTGCTAAGTCCCAGAAATAGCGATTCCCTGAGCCGTGCGGGTTTAAACCCTTCCTGGAGGTGAGGAGCCAGGCGGCTTCTGTGGTGGGGGAGAGGACTCCTGGAGAGGACTGAATGGGAGACTGAGCCCACGATACCGGTTCCCCCAAAGCCAGACAGAGAGAGGCTCAGAGAACACACGGCGTCCAGGAGGGCATGTTAAACTAAAAGTTTATAAATTAAAAGGGGAAAAAAATACAACGAATAGAGCTTCCAAATTTCACAAATCTTTTTAAAGTTAATACTCTAGTTGAGTGCACAATGCCCTTAAGGAGGCGACAAGCGGCGAGGCTGACAGGGTCACCTGTCTTAGGGACAGGGATGGGAGAACCCGGGTCCGGAGGCAGGAGTCGCAGAGGGTGGAGAGGATATTCACATTGAATACAAAAATAACGGTCATTTGAATACAAACAACTGCAAAGTGCTACAAGTTTTAACCTCCTTAAAAAGAGAGAGAGAGAAAGAAAAAGAAAGGAAAGTTCTGTGAAGGACTCCTGGTTTGCTCTCTCTCCTGGTTCAGGGGCTTCCAGGAGCTGCCTGGGTTGGTCGCAGCCCCGGGACTCCGAGACGGAAGACACCGGGCCATGCCCTGCTCAGTGCCCAGAGGCTCCCTTCCATACATTCAGCACCCAATCAGGCGCCCCCACCCAAGCTGCGACAGCGGGGAGGGATGGGGCAGAGGGCCGGCAAACCAAGCACTTCACGGTTCAATGAACCCCTAGCCTGGGGCTCCTTGGGGACTGCCCGTGTTCCGTACCCCTTTGTAACAAATGCGATTTCCAAAAATAATAGATATGTAGATATACATAGATCGGTAGCATGGATACCATGAACTAGTGTGGCCTAGCGCACGAAGCTCCCGCAGGCCTGACATGCTGGGATTCAGGCTTCCGTGGTCTCCAGGAGCTCTCTCCGCTCTGGGAAACGCCATCCCCAGGCAGACACAACCCAAATCCAACAGTGCGGTGGTAATAAATAGTGTCCGAGGGCTTCCCAGCAGGTGGGGACGAGGGGACGCCGGGTCCCTAGGATGCCTCTGTTCCAACTAGAAAAAAAGGCGCCCCCCTCTGGGTAGACCCCATCCCTGCGGCCAGGGCGCACGTCCTAGCGAGAGCAGCCGAGCTGGATTTCATCCTCCACCTGCCGCCCCCTCGGCGGGGCGCCCCTGTACCGGGCACAACCCTGCAGGGCCATCGGCGCCCGTCCGGAGCTGGGGCACTGGGATCCTTCGCGGCCTCACCGCAGGCCGGCTCACTGGGTGCCCGCGGCGGCCGCGCACGTGGAGAGCGCCCAGCCAGGGAGGCAGTAATAAGGGTAATAGTAGGAGGGCTGCAGGGGCAACAGCGAGGGTGGTCGCAGCACCTCTCCGGGCAGGTACTGTCTCTGATCGTCGCGGACCAGCACCTTCACCGCCACCTTCTTGGCGGCGGGCGCCGAGGCCAGCAGGTCGGCAGCCATCTGCCGGCGCTTGGTCTTGTAGCGACGGTTCTGGAACCAGATCTTCACCTGCGTCTCAGTGAGCTTCAGCGACGCGGCCAGGTCTGCGCGCTCCGGCCCGGACAGGTAGCGCTGGTGGTTGAAGCGGCGCTCCAGCTCGAAGACCTGCGCGTGCGAGAAGGCGGCGCGCGAACGCTTCTTGCGGGGCTTGGGCGCGGCGGGCCCCTCCTCCTCCTCCGCGCCGCCCGCCGGCCTGCCGCCGCCACCGCCGCTGCACAGCGTGGGCACGCGTGCGCCTCCCGGGCCAACCCCGTCGTCCTCGGCCCTCGGGCTGCGGTCGCCTGCGGACCCGGTGGGAACAGAAACAAGACAGTGTCAGCGCCGCCGAGGAGTGAGGTCCGGCCTCAACCGCTGGCGTGGGGGTTGGGGGTTGGGTTGGGAGGCGGATATACACTTTGATCCCGCCGGAGTGGTGGGGTGGAACTGGAAGCCGCGGTCCGGGAAGCGAGTCTTAAAACTCTGCCCCATTCGCTTCCTGCTTCTCTCTAGGCTTGTGAGCCGGCAAGGAACTCAGCCGCTGTATCAACGCTGTGCGGCCAAGATCCAGCTCCCTGCCTTCTCTGAGCTCCTCCGGGCTCTTCTCAGCAAATGGGGACATCGGGCCTGAGCGTCCCCCAAAACCTTCTCCGCTCTCAGTCCTAGAACCCCGGGACACTCTCCCTGGGTTCACCCGCCACCTCGCGCGCGCACACGCATCACACGCGGGCTGCGGCAACAGGCTACTGTCAAGGACGTGGGTAGGTTTCTCCCTCGCCCTTCGAAAGGATATAAAAGGAAGGCTGGGGATTGAGGGGTGTCCCCGCTTCGAATCCTTAGACCCTAATCCGATGCCTGCTCCTGGGTTCCTTCCTTGCTCCCCCCGGCTGCACCCTAGCAGAGGTCCAGCACTCTGGCCTGCAGCAGATACTGTTCGATTGGAGCCAACGCTGAGGCCTACACCGTCCAACCGAAAGGCAACGCACGGGGGTCTTTCTGACCAAAGCGCGTGCCGGCTCGTGGCTGAGGAGGGCCCTCTCCCTTTTGGGTCTGGGATGACCTAAATCGAGCCCGGCTGCCTTCTGCTGGCTGCGGGGTTACTCCAGCTCTTGGGTCTTCAGCCCAGCGCAGCTCTCTCTAGCCTGGGGTCTAAGAAAGCTACATAAACCCTCTTCCCAAAACTCTGGCTTGGTTGGCTTCCGGCGCACTTGAATGTTATCCCTTGCTACCTATCTTTGAGCTGCCCGGTCCAGGCTCTGGGACCTCAGGCTGGGAGCATCTCTGATCTCTGGGCCTTGGAGAAGGAAATGGCAACCCACTCCAGTATTCTTGCCTGGAGGATCCCATGGACAGAGGAGCCTGGCGGGCTACAGTCCGTGGGGTCATAAAGAGTCCAACAGGACTTCAAAGAATAAACAATAACTGCTCTGTGGGCCAGGCCCAGGGTACTGGCTCCCCAAGATCTCTGGTTCGCTGCCTCTTCCCTTTCCTTGATTTTGGGGATTTGGAGACAGACTCAAGCCAAGGCACTGGCGATGGACTCAAGGCTAGGATGCAGTGGTTCCCTCCCACCCGGTTCTAAAGCACACTGCCCGAGATCGTCGTCTGAAACTTCACCCCATCCGCCCTCTCTGGGGCTCAGTGGCTGGAGGGTTAGAGCAGCCCTCGCCAGCGCGCAGAGCTAAGGGTCTTGGCCAACGCGGGGGGCCCAAGGCGCGGGGTGCTCACAGAGCGCCCACCTCACTCTGCGCGGTTGCCCTCCTTGCCCAGCCCCTCAGCCCGGCCCCCTTTCCCAGCGAAGCCTTGGCCGAACCTGAGACGCTGGCCGACATCTCACTGTCGCTCCGGCCTGCGGCTTCCTCCTCCAGGTCCTTGGCGGCGGGCAGCTCGCAGACCGGCTGGCCGAGGCCCAGGGTCGCCCCTGCACGGCAGGCGCCACTGGCCCCCGGCGGGTCCGCGCAGCGCCGGCCGCCCTCGTTCTCCTCGCTCAGCGCCGAGTCCGAGTCCCAGCCGCCCGGGCTCTCCGCGGTCCGCCCCGCAGCCGTTCTGGTCCCCGCAGGCGACGCCAGCAGAGAGTCCTCGGCGCCCCCCAGCGCGCCCGCGTCTGTCTCCCTAAAAAGCCGCCAGCAACAGACAGCGGGCGCCGAAGCCACTGCCACCGCTGTGCCCCCGGGTACCGAGCGCCCCTCGGTCGCGGGCAGCCCGCCGCGCTCCTCTTTCTTGTTGAGGATCGCCTGGATGGAGAAGGGCGTCAAGGTGTTGGCGCCGCGCACAGCCATCAGCGCCGCGGGCCGGAGCGGCCGGGCGGGCGGGCGGCTGGGGCGCGCGGGCAGCTCCGAGCTGGATGGAGCGCGCGGGGGCCTCTGCAGCGCGAGTGAGCCCGGCGCGCGCGCGCGAGGCCCCTGCAGCCCACTCCTGCGCTGCCTAGCAGCCTCCGCCCCCCACCGGCCCCGGATCAGCGCCGACCCTCACCCCCACTTCCGAGGCCCACCCCACCCGGAGACCCCCCCTCCCCCCCAATCCAGCGCCAGAAGTTCTCCTTTTCGCAGCTCGGCTGGATTAATCTCCCTTAGGGGTGGGCCGGGGTCTGGCCCTCGGAGGACTTGAAGTGGGGAGGGGAGGATCGGCGAGGCCCCCCTCCGCGGCTGCAGTCCCCTCTCCAGCGCCTCCGGGGCGCACGGCCCGAGTCACTTTTTCTTTGCGCCTCTGGTCTCTTCCTTCCCCGCCTGCAGGATTTCGCTCCTCGGATCGTCGTCTCCGAGCCCTGCTGGGCCGGCTCTTCCGGAGCCCACCCCCGGCGGCGAAGGCGGCGGCGGCGACGGCCTCAGGATTCCGAGAGGCGCGGGGCACCTTGTTACCCCCGTCCCGGTTTTATCTGTTTCTTCTCTCTTTCCTTCCCCAGCGTTCCACCGTCCACCCCCCCTCCCGCCCGGGTGTCATTCCTCACTGCTGAGTGACAGCATCAGGCCACGCCCCTTCGGGGGGCGGTCCCGGGCCTTCCCGACCGCCCATTGGTTGGCTCCTCCTGGGCGACGTTGACTTGAACCGACAAAACTGGGCACGTTGCTCAGAGAAAGTCAGGGTCTGACTTAACCCCTTTTCTCCCAAGTCTGGTCCTCGAAGCATCATACTCTAGCCGCAGGGACGCTCAGCCACCTAGACCACGGCTTCTTACCTATTCTGGCACTTTTATGGAACGCGCGATATTTAGTTGAGTCCGATCTGGGAGGGAAACCCAAGTTAACGCAGTTCCTTAAGTCGTGCGCTTATTTTCTGTTCTCTAGGGAGGTTTATAGATTCGAAGAATAAATTGCTGCTTCTTTTCCCCTTCCAGTTGCGCGGCTTCCTCACGGCTCATTCTTTTCTCTGAAATAATGAATGAACCAAAAGTCACTCTAGAAATAGTTTTCTTTCCTCACCGGATTGTATTTGATTCAGTTTCTGGAGAGGCATGAAAAAAGAAAAGATGGGACAGATAGAGCTAAAGTCAGACAAGAAATTGGAGGGCATCTTTGGGAGTTTCTGGAAATTCAGCGATCATTTCCCTGGGCGGTCAATACTGAATGTACTTGGAGTTTGTACAATTTTACACGAGGAATAAAATTGAAGCTTTCTGTTTGTTCTTGAAATATTCTGCTACTTGTGAGTTGAAAAACATTTTTGTTTAAAAGAATATCTGGGAATTACCAAAGTAGAGATCCTGAACAGATGACTTTAATGATGTTTTTAAAAATGAGTAGTGAATTGTTTTATGTAGTAGAAGCCAGGCTAAGAAACACAAATATTGTGGGTATGTCAAAACATTTGTTACTCTATTTTCATTATTAATTTTTAAATAAATACTTTACTCAAGGAACACACTTCATTGTTTTCTATAAATTTTTGCGGGAGGTTTAAAACCAAATACACAATTTGAACCATTAAATAAGCTTAAAGAGCTGTGATTTTAATTCAGTGATTTTAATTTAATTGAAATTGCTGGGATTGGTATTTTTGGTACTACTAAAACAAATAACATCCGCCCTTGTTAGCTTTCTTTTTTTGTGGTTCTTGTTCTGCACCGCAGGATGAAATCCACACACTGGTAGTTTGCAGGGCCAGTGGAGGGCTTCGAAGCATCTATACTTTCCAGCATTTCAGCCACGTGACGCTCTCTCGCATCCCAAACACATTCCAGTGCAGATCCTGTGGTGTTTGGGGAGGGAAGGGAGAAGAAAACTTACCCTTGGAGAGGTCACTGCCCTTTAGTAGTACTATACGACTACTTCAGTTTTCTGGGAAAGGTGTTTCAATTTGGTGTCCGTTGGCGGCAAGTGTAAGGAACAGGACTCTCTTCAGGCCCCGAGGAAAACAGAACAGAAGGCACACGATGTTTCAAAAGAAAACCATTCTTTCCTTCCTCTCGCTGACCTTGATTTACCCTTTAAGTTACGCCCCCCCTCCCACCACCTTAGACAATTTGTTGTTCCTCTCTGGGGGCGAGTTGAGGAGGAGATGGACAAGAGTGGCCCAGAAGGAGAGAAGCGAGCAGGTGTGAACTCTGTGTCGCAGACAACCATCCCTTTATGGGGTTAGGACTTGATGGAGACAAACACGCAGAGATGCTGGGGGGTTGAATGACCGAGTGTTAGAGTGAGTTTGGGAGCTATACAAAGACTTACTTGAATATATAACCACCTCTTGGTTCCCCCGCTCCCAATGTTTTTTTAAAGAGCCCCAAATCAAAGTAGCATATACCCCGTGCCACAGGCTTGGGTAGAGATTTTTCAAAGCTTAGAAAGTTGTAGTTCGGTGACTTTGAGCTGCCTGTTTTGTTTGTTTGTTTTTTGGTGTGTGCCCGGGGTATAAGAGTCTTCAGGAAGCGCGCAGCGAGGGACCGAGTCATCTCGGGCCACTGCGGCGGCCAGTTAACCTTTAGGTCTAGGGAATGCCTGCAGGCAGGGCCGGGAGTGTTGGCGGAGAGGAAGCTCGCGGGTCTGGAACTACAAATAGAAGCTGATGGTGGGGTTTGGTGGGAACCAGGAGGCTTTGGGGGCCTGTGAGCTGAGCTGGACGGATGCATAGAGGTTTCCCGGGTACATGCCCTGCAGAATCAAGGCCGGCGAGTGATGAGGGGTGTATGGCGAGGGCGCAGCAAGTCAGCGCTTGTCGCTGCGCTGGAGACTGGGGGACCAGGGCGCGTCGGCGCGGGCTCACAGGGGCCCCGCTCGCAGCCCAGAGAGGGCAACTTTCTGAGCACTTGACCGTGAGCTCCGGGGAATCCACGGCTGCCCGACAGCGCCCGAGGTTCGATCAGTTCCGAGCTCCGGCCCGGGCCGACCCTGGGAATATGTGTAGCCCAGGAGCCCCCGGCGGTCGGCCGGGCTTCGGGGAGGCGCTTGGCTCGCTCTGCGCCCTCCCGGGCCCCTCGCCCAGCTCTGTCTTCGTCTTCTCTCTCTCCTTTCCATCCTCATCCACCACCCTTCCTCCTTTGCAGTTTGGTTCCTGCACGCCGCTTGCGTGCCGTACCCTCCAACCCCGAGCCGCCGAAGCG
The DNA here is from genome assembly GCF_032452875.1 of Bos javanicus. Classification (NCBI taxonomy): domain Eukaryota; kingdom Metazoa; phylum Chordata; class Mammalia; order Artiodactyla; family Bovidae; genus Bos; species Bos javanicus. The sequence goes on from NC_083873.1 coordinate 109,087,691, forward strand.
CCGTCGGAGGGTGAGGCTTCCGCGGGACCGGGCGCCGCGCGCAATGAGGGTGGGAGAGCCGCGGGGTCGGCGATGGGGGAGAAACCCCAGCTCCCGGACGGGCGCGCGTCGCAAGCTGCCGCTCACGCCCCCGCGCTGCCCGGGGCCCGCGTCCGCCGGGATGCTCCCGCTGTGCCCCCGCGCGCCGCGCCCCTGCCGCTTTCCACCTGCGCCCCGGGCAGGATGCGGGGAGACGCGGCAGGCGCGATGGCCGGCGCGGGAGGCTGCTTCGCAGTGGGAGGCCACGCGGGTCTCTCAGACGCCAGTGGCCGTGGCTGGATTCACCTGCTGTCTCTGGTCCAGGGTTTCCAGTCCTTTAACCCGAGGGTTTGTACCCGGTTCTCTTCGAGGCCGATGCTAAGTTGCGCGGGCTGACGCGCAGGGAAAGGGCGCCGCGCAGGACTGCCTCGTTGGAGCCAGATCCAGGCAGCCTGAACCTGGGAATTACCCCCCTGTCCCCGTCCGCAGGCTCTGGAGGTCACTCCACGCGACGGAGGCACCCTGGGCATCAAGCGACGGGCCACTTGCCAGCCAGCAGCCCCTGGCTCCTGGGTTCCTAAGTCATCCTCATTCAGGCCCCACAAGGATTTTTCACCCACGTGGTCCAGGTGTATCATCAGACCATTACTATAGGCCGAGGAAGTTTCATATTTAAGCAATTGCTGCCCTCCAACAATGTGCCAGGATCGCAGCTTATTGTTTAATCTACATTTCCCTGAGGGTGGAAAACATTATTATCCCTGTTTTACAGATAAGGAAACTGAGACTCATGGAGTGAGTTTAAATGACTTCACCATCACTAAGCAGTTAAGTCAAGATTTAGATCTGACTTTGTAATGCCAACCCAGTTGGGTTTTCTATTCTAACAGCTCTCCCCTCCCCGTAAACCTTCACGTTTATTCTCATTAAAGATTTTCCATCATCTTCCTTATTTATTTCTGTGCTACATTCATCAGGAAAGGAACTTCAAACTTAAGGAAATCAAAGAATTTAGGCAGTCAAATCTAACCTTTTTTTTTCTGTTTGGTACTTTTGAAAATAAAGAATGCTAAGGTCTGTGGTGAAGTGTTAGTCGCTGGCCCAGGTGCTCAGTCATGTGCTCAGTTCTGTCCGATGCTTTGCGACTCCATGGACTGTAGCCCGCCAGGCTCCTCTGTCCATGGGATTTCCCAGGTGAAAAGGAGGGAGTGGGTTGCCATTTCCTTCTCCAGGGGATCTTCCCGACTCAGGGATTGAACCTGGGTCTCTTTCATTGCAGGCAGATCTTTACCATCTGAGCCACCAGGGAAGCCCAAGGCCTGTGGATCTGAACCTAAACCTTGTTATGAAGAAAGAAAGAAACACGCCATTATTATTCTAATCAACAAACTAAATCATGTGTTGAGGGGAGACAGCCAGGTGATGAAAGTTCACTAAGTTCAAAAATATGGGGACCTGAGTTTTGCTCGAGGCTTTGAGATGATGCGATACGGCCTCATGATAGGCGTGTTTCCTTTGGAGCTAGTTTTCTTAACTGTAAAAAGCTAGAGTTAGAAATCACCTCTCAATTTTACAAAGAAATGTACGCACTCCCGACCCGGCCTGGGTACAGTGGAGGACGAGCGCCATCTAGCGGATACCTCTGATGGATGTGCGGGTACCAATGTAGAGAAACGTGGTTGGTGCTGCTGCTGCTGCTAAGTCGCTTCAGTCGTGTCCGACTATGTGCGACCCCATAAACTGCAGCCTACCAGGCTTCTCCGTCCCTGGAATTCTCTAGGCAAGAACACTGGAGTGGGTTGCCATTGCTTTCTCCTAGAGAACTGTGGTTAAGTAGAGCCAAGAGAATGTTGGTTTCATTAACACGGAAAGTTTTTATGTTTACGCAGTCTCATGTTATCAGAGCTATAATAGCCGAGGTGCTGCACTTTAAAACTCACCCAGACACCATCTGGCACCCCACTGAAGACTCACACCTTCACGGGCAGGGGGAAAAGATGGGGGTGGGTCGGTTGCAGTAGGAACCGGAGACCTCTTGGCATAACATCTGGATTCTTCTCTGCTGCCTCTCTTGCGAACTGGACCCGAGCACCCGCTGTATGGCGATTTAAGGTACACACAATCTATGTGATATACCGGAGTCATAGGCAGGTTTTTCTTTTTTTCCAGAACTTAACTTCTTCATGAGACTAATGGGGGTGTTTCACCCCAAACACCAGCAAGTTCAGGCATTGCAAATAAGCCCATCTTGTCTCTCAGATTATTTTTTGCATTTGGGTTATCAGACAGTGGATGGGTGATGGTGCTGTTTGGGCGAGGGTTAAGAAGGAGAAGCAGGTGATTGAATAAGCGGGATACTGCTTTGTGCTGATAATTGTGAAATACCAGGAAAGCCTTCTGAATCTGTAGTATTTCTGTCTCTAAGTAACTATTCTGGGGGTCTTCATGGTATTGTGTCGGGTTCCCCTTACAAAATTTTCCAACCCATTTCCCTTCCTGAAGTTTCTATCATTTAGTTAAGGTTAAACGAGTGTTTCCTCATTGCTTACTGTGTCTCAGCACTGTTCCAGGTGCTGGGGCTCACCACCCTGTAAGGTGCTACTCTTAATAGGCTAACATTTGAGTGGAGAAATACCATCAAGAAAACAGTGCCTGCATAAAGCAGTGCCTGCATAAAGATATGACAGAGGGTGATTTGGGCTATTCATTAAAATCTTTCTTTTCTCCTTTTTTTCTTTCTTTTTTAAACTCATGCCTTTTCATAAGTAGAGTCGTCGGTTTCAGGTGCATAACACAGTGATTTGGTATTTGTATATACTTTATTTAAAGTGATTATGAAATATTCATTCTATTTCCTGTGCTGTACATTACATTCTTCAGTTCAGTTCAGTCGCTCAGTTGTGTCCAACTCTTTGCAACCCCATGAACCGCAGCACACCAGGCCTCCCTGTCCATCACCAACTCCTGGAGTCCACCCAAACCCATGTCCATTGAGTCGGTGATGCCATCCAACCGTCTCATCCTCTGTTGTCCCCTTCTCCTCCTGCCCTCAATCTTTCCCAGCATCAGGGTCTTTTCAAATGAATCAGCTCTTCGCATCAAGTGGCCAAAGTATTGGAATTTCAGCTTCAACATCAGTCCTACCAATGAACACCCAGGACTGATCTCCTTTAGGATGGACTGGTTGGATCTCCTTGCAGTCCAAGGGACTCTCAAGAGTCTTCTCCAACACCACAGTTCAAAAGCATCAATTCTTTGGAGCTCAGCTTTCTTCACAGTCCAACTCTCACATCCATACATGACCACTGGAAAAACCATAGCCTTGACTAGATGGACCTTTGTTGACAAAGTAATGTCTCTGCTTTTTAATATGCTGTCTAGGTTGGTCATAACTTTCCTTCCAAGGAGTAAGCGTCTTTTAATTTCATGGCTGCAATCACCATCTGCAGTGATTTTGGAGCCCAGAAAAATAAAGTCAGCCACTGTTTCCACTGTTTCCTCATCTATTTCCCATGAAGTGATGGGACCAGATGCCATGATCTTACTTTTCTGAATGTTGAGCTTGAAGCCAACTTTTCACTCTCCTCTTTCACTTTCATCAAGAGGCTCTTTAGTTTTTCTTCACTTTCTGCCATAAGGGTGGTGTCATCTGCATATCTGAGGTTATTGATATTTCTCCCAGCAATCTTGATTCCAGCTTGTGCTTCCTCCAGCCCAGCGTTTCTCATGATGTACTCTTCATAGAAGTTAAATAAGCAGGGTGACAATATACAGCCTTTTCCTATCTGGAACCAGTCTGTTGTTCCATGTCCAGTTCTAACTGTTGCTTCCTGACCTGCATACAGGTTTCTCAAGAGGCAGGTCAGGTGGTCTGGTATTCCCATCTCTTTCAGAATTTTCCACAGTTTATTGTGATCCACAGAGTCAAAGGCTTTGACATAGTCAGTAAAGCAGAAATAGATGTTTTTCTGGAACTCTCTGGCTTTTTTGATGATCCGGCGATGTTGGCAATTCGATCTCTTATTCCTCTGCCTTCTCTAAATCCAGCTTGAACATCACATTCTTCTGTCTTATTCATTCTCCACCTCGTAGTTTGTACCTCTTGATGCCCTTCCCCGTCTTGTCCTCCCCCGTCCCTCCCCCACTGGTAACCACTTCATTGTTCTCCGTATCTGTGAGTCTGTTCCTGTTCTGCTATGCTCATGCGTTTATTTTCTAGATTCCACATATAAGTGAAAACTTATAGTATTTGTCTTTCTCTATCTGATTTACTTCACTGACCATAATACTCTCCAGGTTCATCTGTGTTGTTGCAAATGGCAAAACTTCATTCTTTTTTATGACGGAGTGATATTCGTGTGTTTGTGTGCAAGTGTGTATCATGTCTTCCTTATCCATTCATCTGTTGATGGACACAGGTTGGTTACTTAGCTATTGTAAAAATGCTGCTGTGAAGATGTATCTTTTCAAATTAGGCTTTTTATGTTCGTCATTTGTATAGCCAGGAGTGGAATTACTGGATCATATGGTAACTATTTTTATTGTACTGGCCAAAAAGTTCAAGTTTTTCTATAAGATCTTATGGAAAATATAGTTATTTGGGGACGTTTCCTGGTGGCCTAGCGGTTAAGATTCTGGGCTTTCACTTGCCATGGCCCAGGTTCAATTCCTGGTTGGATATCTGAGATCCTGCAAGCCAAAAAAAAAAAAAAATCAATATATTTGAAGTTATTCGAGGAACCTCAACATAACTAATTATTTGTGCTTAGTTGCTCAGTCATGTCCAACTCTTTGTGACCCTCATGGACTGTAGCAGGTGGAGACCAGTATCTTGTTACAATAGCACTGTCAGAATCAGTCAGTTCAGTCACTCAGTCATGTCCGACTCTTTGCGACCCCATGCACTGCAGCACGCCAGGCCTCCCTGTCCATCACCAATTCCTGGAGCTTACTCAAACTCATGTCCATCGAGTCTGTGATGCCATCCAACCGTCTCATCCTCTGTCATCCCCCTCTCATCCCACCTTCAATCTTTCCCAGCATCAGGGTCTTTTCAAATGAGTCAGTTCTTCACATCAGGTGGCCAAAGTATTGGGAGTTTCAGAATGTCAAAATGGCCAGCACCAAAAAGACAGCAAATGACAAGTGTTGGCAGGTATGTGCAGAAAAGGAAACCCTCATACACTATTGGTGGGAATGTAAACTGGTGTAGCCACTGTGGAAAACAGTATGGAGGGTTCTCAAAAAAGCGAAAAATAGAGCTGCCATATGATCCAGCAGTCCCACTTTGGGATGTACACTCAGGCAAAACTATAATTTGAAAAGATACATGCACCCCGGTGTTCATTGCAACACTATTTATAATAGCCAGGATGTGAAAGCAACTTTGGTGTCCGATGACAGATGAATGGATAAAGAAGATGTAGTACATATACAATAGAATATTACTCAGCCATTAAAAAGAATGAAATAATGCCATTTGCCACAACATGGATGTAGCTAGAGATGATCATACTAACTGAAGTAAGTTAGAAAAAGACAAGTGCCATATGATATCACTTATATATGGACTCTAAAATATAGCACAGGTGAACAAATCTACAAAACCAAACAGACTTACAGACATGGTTGCCAAGGGGAAGGTAGGTGGGTGAGGGAAGGATTGGGAGTTTGGGATTAGTGGATGCAAACTATTATATATAAGATGGTATAGCACAGAGAACTATATTTCATGTCTTGTGATAAACCATAATGGAAAAGAATATAAAAAAGAAGAATGTATACATGTGTATAACTGAATCACTTTTTTGTAAGCAGAAATTAACACAACATTGGAAATCGGCTAGACTTCAATAAAAAAAATTTTTTTTAATGCTTCTTTGTTTAATTCATTCAACAAAGATGAGGCAAGCTGATCACAGAGTGGGGCCAGGACGATTCAGGAGACAGAGGGAAGGTGTGAAAAGCCATTGCGACAATGGGCGGGGAAGAAATCAGGGTAGCGATGTGGAGCAGCTGAGCAGGAGCGAGGGTGTATTTGAGGTTCACGTCTGTGATCTTAAAGTGATACTGGTCAGCGCAGGTGTGTGCATTTCTCCAGTGATGTCCCCCTGCTCAGGGAAACACAGACACACACACACAGCCCCAGCATAGGGTGGGCAGACACTTGAGCTACTCGGTGTCCAGCATTATGGGACCATTAACAAGAACAGCCAGGGAGTTAAGGCTGTTGGCAGGAGAGGGTTTAGCATCATGGAATCTAAGCTGGATCAGAGCAAAAATAATGACTCAAGGAAAGTGACTGATCAATTCAGGATCAATGGGGTTAGAAGTTAGAAAGAGTACAGCACTTGCTGAATCTGTTGGGGACGTGAGTTGGAAGGAGGAGTGGTCAGCGATTTGGGCCAAGTTCCAAGAGGCCCACAGGTGAGTCTGAGGTCAAGGATGATGGCAGAGGCAGTGACTTCTGGAGGTGTCGAGTGACTCCCTGATGTTCCTCTGAAACTTCTCAAAACCTTTGCTCCTGTTCCTCTTGCCTGCATGCTGTCCTATTCCTCATTGTCAAGACCCTACTGACCCACCAGGTCTGGCAAGGAAAATTGAAACAAGAAAATGTGCTATTTTTAACACAATACTGTTCTCCACCTGCCTGGCTCAGCTCGGACATTCCTTTTGTCCTAAGTCCTTCTGGGAGTTTCCCATTCCCTACCTGTTTTGACCTGTTCCTTCTCAAAATGAGGAAATCCACTATTTTTTTGTTGTTGTTTTAATTTTATATGGCCAAGAATCTGCCTGCAATGCAGGAGACCCAGGTTCGACCCCTGGGTTGGGAAGACCCCTGGAGAAGGGAATGGCAACCCACTCCAGTATTCTTGTCTGGGGAATCCCACGGACAGAGGAGCCTGGAGGGCTACAGTCCAAGGGGTCTCAAAGAGTCAGACATGACTGAGCGACTCACACACACAGATAGTTGATTAACAATGTGTTAGTTTCAGGTGTACAGAAGTGATTCAGTTATACATATATCTAATCTTTTTCAAATTCTTTTCCCATTTAGATTGTTACATAATATTGAGCAGAGAAAGAGTGGAAACCCATTATTTTAGAATGATATGTCTGTGTCCCCAACTCGAGCACCTGTCTTTAATTAAACTGACTCATCTGGGCAAGTTGCCACTCGGTGATGATAAAAAAAAAAAGGGTGTAATTCAAAAGAGTGACTTTTTTAGAGTAGCATTTCTTAAATTACAACCCTTTGCAACCTCTTTTCACGTTTTTGCCCTCTGCATGTATCCATCTATAAGCTGTATTTCTTTAGTGTGTGTGCAAAGAAAGTTTTCTTCAGTCGTGTCCAACTCTTTGCAACCCTATGGACTGCAGCCCACCAGGCTCCTCTGTCCATGGGATTCTCCAGGCAAGAATACTGGAGTGGGTTGCCATGCCCTCCTCCAGGGGATCTTTCCAATCCAGGGACTGAACCCAAGTCTCTTACTTCTTCTGCATTGGGAGGTGGGTTCTTTACCACTAGCGCCACTTGGGAAGCCTTTATTTATTTAATATCTTTATTTAAATGACTACTTAAAAAAATGACTACTTTCTTTTTTAAATCAACTACAGTTGATTTACAATGTGTTAATTTCTGCTGTACAGAAAAATGATTAGTTATACATACATATGCATTTTTATATTATTTCCATTACAGCTGCTGCTGCTAAGTCACTTCAGTCATGTCTGACTCTGTGTGACCCCATAGACGGCAGCCCACCAGGCTCCCCTGTGCCTGGGATTCTCCAGGCAAGAACACTGGAGTGGGTTGCCATTTCCTTCTCCAATGCATGAAAGTGAAAAGTGAAAGTGAAGTCGTTCAGTCATGTCTGACTCTCAGCAACCCCATGGACTGCAGCCTACCAGGCTCCTCTGTCCATGGGATTTTCCAGGCAAGAGTACTGGAGTGGGGTGCCATTGCCTTCTCTGTCCATTACAGCTAATCATAGGATATTGAGTATAGATTTCAGTGCTGTATAGTAGGATCTCATTGTTTATCCATTCCATATATACTAGTTTGCACCTGCTAACACCAAACTTCCACTCCATCCTTCCCCTATCTCCCCTCCCCCTTGGCAACCACAGGTCTGTTCTGCAAGTCTGATTTTGTAGATAGGTTCATTTGGGTCCAAATGATGACTTTTTAAACTTTAAAACAACTCACCAAAAAAAAGTTTGTATAAGTAACAAATAAATAGGTTTTTATATAAATAATATATACATACATGGGGAGAAGGCAATGGCACCCCACTCCAGTACTCTTGCCTGGAAAGTCCCATGGACGGAGGAGCCTGGTAGGCTGCAGTCCATGGGGTCACTAAGAGTCGGACACGACTGAGCGACTTCACTTTCACTTTTCACTTTCATGCATTGGAGAAGGAAATGGCAACCCACTCCAGTGTTCTTACCTGGAGAATCCCAGGGATGGCGGGGCCTGGTGGGCTGCCATCTATGGGGTTGCACAGAGTCGGACACAACTGAAGCGACTTAGCAGCAGCAGCAGCATACATACATGGTGCATTGACAATCTCTTACCAAATATCATCTTTCAAAAATATACGTATGTAATGCCAATAAAATGATGTTGGTAAACTGGCTTGAGATAATAGGATGCTGAAGGCTCTGGGCCTGGGCTCGGCAATCTGTCATAATGACGGATGAATGAGAGCTAGAGAGACATTACAGCACGCCAGCACCAGCCTGAGACTTTCTCTCTGGCACAGTTAGGAAGACGCAAAGGAAACTGACCCAACAGAAATGTGTAGGAAATTTCCCCAAAAGATGTGTGCTAAAATGCTTGTAGCCTCATTTTCTGGTTTCCAAAAACCCAGCAACTCTCCAGTGTTCATCAAGAGGCAGATAAGGCAGGTGTGGTACATTCACAGCATAGGATACGACTCAATCACGAGGATGAGCCACTCTGAGGCAGCTGTCGGGATGAACCTCTTGAACACTCACCCAAGCATTCCCAGTGCCTGGAATGGGCCTGGGATTGTGGGCTCTTCGTTGTTCAGTTGCTAAGTAGTGTCCGACTCTTTGCAACCCCATGGAATGCAGCATGCCAGGCTCCTCTGTCCTTCACTGTCTCCCAGAGTTTGTTCATTTTCACGTCCATTGTGTTTGTGATGATATCTCACCATCTTATCCCCTGCCACCCTCTTCTCCTCTTGACTTCAGTCTTTCCCAGCATCAGGGTCTTTTCCAAGGAGTCGGCTCTTCCCATTAGGTGGCCGAAGTATTGGCGCTTCAGCTTCAGCATCAGTTGTTCCAATGAATATTCAGGGTTACTTTCCTTTAGGATGGACTGCTTTGATCTTGCAGTCCAAGGAACTCTCAAGAGTCTTCTTCAGCACCACAATTTGAAAGCATTTCTTCGGCACTCAGCCTTCTTTATGGTCCAACTCTTAGCAGATATTTATTGAATGAGCAGTCTCCTTTTATCCTCACACAACCTGAGATCAGAGAGATAGGTATGAGAATTCCCATTTACAGATGAAGGCTCTGAGACACAGAGAGGCCGAGTGATTTACTCAAGGAAGTGGGCCCTGTGCTGGGATCCCTGCTAAGTCAGCCTGCTTGCCATCCTCCTCTCTTCCATAGCTGGTCCCTTAGCCTTTTAACACAAATAACATATTTCAGTTGCTTTTGTTGTTGTTAAATCATCTTCTGAGGCCTAACTTGGAGATGTTTATTTCCATCGTGGGATGTTTTGGACTGGGTTTTGAAGGGGAAAGGCCCAGAAGACTGTGCTTTCAGAGAAAGGGGGTTAGACTGGGGTGGGGGGAGATTTATGTCGAGGCATTACAGCAAGTTCTGTCATTCTGCCTAAGGGAGTGTGGCAAGAGACAGGAAGAGACGAACAGGATCCGGGGGCAGCCTTTGCGCTTAATGGAATGTCGAGTGAACAGATGGGCCCGAGCTGTCCTGGCGACTGTCAAAGGAAGAAGCAGTCCCTGAGCACATGCAGGAGAACCGGGGCTGGGGACACATGGGGACATTCAGAAAAGGGCTCCGAGTCCAGTTTCAAAAGCCCTCTCTCTAGAATCCATCCATGTTCAGCTTGGGAGGAAGTAGGAGTCCCGGAGGTGGAGGGTAGACAGATTTATTGGACTTGAATTTCACTTAAAGGCTAGATTTTCTTTTTAATTTTATATGAATGTATTTACAGAACTCACAGGAAGAGACTCACAGATTTATGAAAACAAATTGATGGTTACCAAAGGGGAAAGGTGGGGAGGGGAGAAAGGATAAATTAGGAGGTTGGATTAACATATACACACTACTATTATATATATACATGTATATAATTTATATTATATATACATATATAAAATTTATATTAATATATATAATTTTTTGGCCATGCTGCATGGCATGTGGAATCTTCTTTCCCTGACCAGGGATCAAATCTGTACCACCTAGAGTGGAAGAGTGGAGTTCCAACCATCAGATTACCAGGGAAGTCCCTACACTCTACTATATATAAAAGAGGTCATCAAGGACCTACTTGTAGCACAGGAACCTCTACTTAATATTCTGTAATAACATATATGGGAAAAGAATCTGAGAAAGAACAGATACATGCATGCTGCTGCTGCTGCTGATTAGTTACTAAGTCATGTCCAACTCTTTTCGACCCCATGGACTGTAGCCCTTCAGGCTCCTCTGTCCATGGGGTTTTTGTAGGCAAGACTATTGGAGTGGGTTGCCATTCCTTTATCCAAGGGATCTTCCTGACCCAGGAATGTGTATATGTCTAACTAAATCACTTTGCTATCCACTTGAAACTAACACAACATTATAAATCAACTATACTCCAATATAAAATAAAAGTTAAAAAAAAAAAAGAATCTGAAATGACCACTTATATGTCCTTTTAAATTCCAAGAATGTTTACTGGGGAAAGAATCTCTTTGAAGGACCAGAGGACCCCAAAATAACAGGGATGAAATGAATAACAGTGTTTGAGGGGAAACAGGGACACATGAGCCCAAAATAGGGAAAGGCAAATTCCTGATGAATACTTACTTTGGGATGAAACAAAAATGTTATTTGACTCTTTCAAGTAAGACTTGTTGAAGACTGACAAATTGGTTTCAGCAAATAAACACAACTTTGAGCCTTGATGATACACTTATTTTGAAAAGATGACATTTGAAAAAAAAAAAAAAAAAGCAAGGCACAAATTCTGCCAATGGTCACAGAGAGCACATTTATTAAAAGCTAATGGAGAGGCTGATCCTTCAGGAGATAAAAACTGAGTGGATGAGAACACAGATGGTTTCTGCAGAGAATCTGAAAAGTTAATATAGAGTTTCCACTTTAGAAAGTATGGCATATGAGGTATTTGTCAAGGCTCCACTGCAGCAAAGCATACCGATGTTAGATTAATTACGAACTTGAACTGCATCCTTAAACTGCAGTGCTGAGCTTGCTAGTGAATAAAGAAAATCCACAAGCCAGTTGTTCTTATATTGAAGCTGAAGTATGTGTAGAAGAGTGCTGGTTATTAAGCTATTGTCTCTTAATTCCAAATCTACCTTCTGTATTTCCCACTGTGGTGGTTGAACTGGGACTCTTGCAAACCCCACTTCTCCTTAGCCAGCTGGCCCTCTGGCTTCTTCTGGCCAACTGTGGGTACTAAGCACAGACTAGGAGGCTGAAGTAGGTGAAGGAACTTGCTTCCCCTTGTCTGGTCACTCTTGTTAGCCTCCCCCCAGCAGTGTTTCTGCACTCCAGCAGTAGCAGTCGATGGCAGCCACAGTGACTTCAGTTTCCCATTTTGTCTCCTGCTCTAGAAAGAGCCGTGATGTCCCATCTCAGGGGGCCCGGCCCCACCCTGACCACACTCCTCAGGGGTCTGCTCATCACCACTGCTTGGCTTCTCCTTCAGTTTCCTACCACCCTAACCCTAACCCTAACTCTACCTTTCTGTTCCCCAAGCCGAGCGGGGATAATGGTTGCTTTCTGAAGTTACTCTGCATCATATCAGTATTACCCTTTTGTTTTAGAGTTCTCTAACTAATTAAAATCAGCTGCCAGTATTAATACTAATAAATAAGTGATATGGTTTCCAATAGCTGGACCATGACTTTAACAGGTCTGAAATTCTCTCTTGTCACATCGTAGGAAGAATATGGTTTACATCAGGCCTTCAAATCCAGCACTGAGGGGCTGCTTCAGAGAAAGACAGGTGATCTGAGGTTAAAAATTCTTATAAATTTGCTAGTGATTGGACTCCAGGCAAACAGTGAATGGTGTTTCCTAGTGGGAGAGCTGGTACTTAGGAAATGCTTTCAGCAGGATGTATCTGGTCTTTGCAGGGTTGCTTATAGCCACAGCACAACCCACACACACACAACCCTCTGAAATCCATTGATTTATGGGGCTTGGCTCCTGGGAAAACATCACACAGGCTGTGTAACCATCTAGGTAGAGATGCTCCATAACCACCATGGCTTTTTGCTGTGTAAGTACTGTAGGTGCAGGTATATTTTTAGAGGCTCCATGTGTTGATCTGTGCACATCAGTGTCCCAACGAGAAAGGGAAGTACACTGGGCTGTCCTCAATCCCTATGCTTCACTGGTGCTGAACAACTACTTATGTCCTTGAAACTGCTAGTAAAGATTGGTGCTGGCTAAGATCTCTGATGGGTCTGACTTGACAGTTGGTCCTTTATGTTAATAGAGAGGCCATTGCTCAGAAGATACTGTGGCTTCATCAAAATACAGCAGCAAACAAGCAAGAGGAAGATGTGGATACAGATCTAGGAGGATCCCAAAGATGAGAGTGCAGAAGGGCATCCCCGGGTCAGTGGTGAGGAGAGCCAGGGCGAGACAGCAGCCAGCCCAGGACGGAGGAGCGACTCAGACAACTGATAGGCTGAGAGCTGTTTTCAGCCAGATCCTTCCGGCCTCGGAGTATCTTTTACAATCTAGCAGTGACTGCGAGAGTTTGGCCTGAATTCTTTTGTAGACTTGGCTTGCCTGGGTCATGGGCTGATATAGCTCTTGCTTTCTTCTCTGTAATCTAAACGTGGGAGGCAAAAACATCAAAACTTTTAGGAGGATAGCTAATTGCTGTTGAATCTTAAGACATCTGTTCAGTTCAGTTCAGTTCAGTCGCTCAGTTGTGTCCGACTCTGCAACCCCATGAACCGCAGCACGCCAGGCCTCCTGTCCATCACCAACTCCCAGAGTCCACCCAAACCCATCCATTGAGTTGGTGATGCCACCCAACCGTATCATCCTCTGTCGTCCCCTTCTCCTCCTGCCCTCAATCTTCCCAGCATCAGGGTCTTTTCAAACGAGTCAGCTCTTCATATCAGGTGGCCAAAGTATTGGAGTTTCAGCTTCAATATCAGTCCTACCAATGAACACCCAGGACTGATCTCCTTTAGGATGGACTGGTTGGATCTCCTTGCAGTCCAAGGGACTCTCAAGAGTCTTCTCCAATGGCATTGAAATACGTATAATATCATATATGAAATGAGTCGCCAGTCCAGGTTCGATGCACAATACTGGATGCTTGGGGCCGGTGCACTGGGATGACCCAGAGGGATGGTGTGGGGAGGGAGGAGGGAGGAGGGTTCAGGATGGGGAACACATGTATACCTGTGGCAGATTCATTTCGATATTTGGCAAAACCAATACAATATTGTAAAGTTTAAAAATAAAATAAAATTAAAAAAAAAGAGTCTTCTCCAACACCACAGTTCAAAAGCATCAATTCTTCGGCACTGAGCTTTCTTTATAGTCCAACTCTCACATCCACACATGACCACTGGAAAAACCATAGCCTTGACTAGACGGATCTTTGTTGACAAAGTAATGTCTCTGCTTTTTAATTGCTATCTAGGTTGGTCATAACTTTCCTCCAAGGAGTAAGCATCTTTTAATTTCATGGCTGCAGTCACCATCTACAGTGATTTTGGAGCCCCAAAAATAAAGTCAGCCACTGTTTCCACTGTTTCCTCATCTATTTGCCATGAGGTGATGGGACCGGATGCCATGATCTTAGTAGACATAACAAGATCTAATTACAAAATGAAATTTATATTCAATTACATTAAAATTAACCAAAAAGTATCATAAAGAAAGTGGCAAGATAAACCCTTGGGGGGTGTGTGTGTGTGTGTGTGTATGTGTATTTGGCAGAGTGGTATTTGCAACAGGTTTACATGAAGGTTTATTGTGCAATACATAAAGACATGGGCTTCCTTGGTGACTCAGTGGTAAAGAATCCACCTGCCAAGGCAGGAGACGTGGGTTCAATCCCTGGGTCAGGAAGATCCCCTGGAGAGCCTGGTGGGCTACAGTCCACGGGGTTGCAGAGTCAGACACAACTTAGCGACTAAACAGTAGCAACAACAATATAAAGATATATTCAATATATTTATTATTTTTTTTTCTAATTTTATTTTATTTTTAAACTTTACATAATTGTATTAGTTTTGCCAAACATCAAAATGAATCCGCCACAGGTATACATGTGTTCCCCATTATAACTTTATATAAAATAGTGCATAAATATATATCTTTATATTAAATATATAAAGGGCTCCTACAAATCGGTAAGAAAAACACAAAGAACCAATTGGGAAAATGACATGAACAGGCCTATCACAAAAGAGGAAATAAGGATAGAAAAGAAACACATGAAAAGATGTTCATCCAGTGCAACTGGTTGTAAGCAATGCAAATAAAGACCACAAAGAGATATTTTATATCCACTCCATAGGCGAAAATCAGGAAGTCCGATCTCACCAAACATCAAGGGAAGGAAACACACTGCTGGTAGGAGTCCAACATAGTAAAAGCATTTGGGAAACAAACTAGCATTATCTTCTAGGAATCGGCTGTCAGACACTGAAGCAGAAAGCTGGGTGTGTCTCAGTGTGGAAAATGGGGACATATATTAACCCTTTAGCCTTTGAAGTGGCTGAGTGACCTCTGGTTCACAGGCTAATGGTCGCCTCATGCAGCCGCCAGCCTGCTTTCTGCTTTCCTTGATGTGACAGTAAGTCATTTTCTATGTGTACAATGATTAGTTTGGGAGGTTCTGCCCACAAAATATCATAGAATATTCACAGAAGCAACCCAAAGGCCAGTAACAGGCAAATGAACAGCTTAGTATATTGTGATGTAGTCTTTCAAGGAATACTATACAGCCTTGAAGATATACTAACTGGAGCTATGCACATTACTATGGATGAATTTCAAAGCACAGCATAGAAGAAAAAAGCAACTCAAATGACCCTTAAAATAGGATTCTATTTACATAGTTTAAAAATGTATTCAAAACTTAAAATATTGCTTACAGATATGTGTGTGTGTATAGATAGATAGATAGATAGTAATGTGACAAGCTTGTATTTAGAATGGTGGTAACCTTGGAGGCATGTAGGAAACTGCCAAGGTGGTAGTTAATAGTAGTATTGGCCTATGTTTTCAATGTGTTAGGGGCTGTAGCTGCTGTATTGAACTGCAGATATACAGATTACAACCTGCTGAAAGAGGTGGCGTAAATTATCCCCATGGGGTTAGCAGTAGCTCCCCCGCATTGGAGCTCCCACCCTGGGGAAGTGAAAACCCTTGGGTCCCCTTGATCGAACATGTCCTGCAGGGCCGGACAGCAGCCCAGTGCCCCACAGTTGTGTGCTGCATGTCTGGCCACCCTTGGAGTTCTGGCTCACACTTGTGGCCCCAGTGCTGGGCGAGGAGCAGCACAAAAGCGCATCTTCCCGCCCAGGGGGCCCAGTGGGAAGACGCTGCCTACACAACCATCTCCTTCCCCTGAGAAAAATGCCTCTGTTAGGGTACGGTCAAAAGTTCTTGATTTGGCTGCACACAAATAGCTCGGCAGCAGTTTTAGGAAATATAAGATGCTCTTGCATGTGGGATGAACAGGGCATAAAAAACAAATGAAAATCAAACGATTGAGGGGAACTCCCTGGTGATCCAGTGGTTGATTTTGTGCTTCCAATGCAGGGGGCATGGGTTGGTTCAATCCCTGGTTGGGGAACTAAAAACCCACATGGTGTGTGGTGCATGAAAAGAAAAAGAAAGTAAAACACACACACACACAAAACATTACTGGGCTGGAATCAGCTCCCACCCCATCTCAGATCAGGTAGGTTTTATCAGTGTGTTGTCTGGGAAACCTCCACTGTCTCATGGTCTGACCGTCTGTCAGTGAGCTGCTGTGGAGGTAGGAAGACCTGTCTTCCCTCCCGTGGGGCTTGGCAGAAAAGAACCCAGACCTGGGGTTAGAAGACAGGAGGGCTGTCCCAGCTTGGCTGTCACCGCAAGATCACCAGATGGCGGTTTCTAATGGGTGGCCTTGGCACGCCAGAGCTGGTAGTGTGTAGGCTCGAAGGGGTCCACGTGATGGCGGTCTAGCAGGATCACCCCAAGGAAGGAGGCCTGAAGCAGGGTGGCAAGGCCCAGCTTCTGCTGCGGGGGAATTGGCCACGTCACTTTCACTCTGGGACACACTGCCCCTTCGGGACGCCTCGCCGGATGGGCCCAGCCTCATGTCAGCTCCTCAGATGGGCCACTGTTCACGTTCTTTATGGAGGAGCAGGGAGGCCTGGTGGTCGTCACTAAGCTGAGACCAGGGAAACGTGAGTTTGCAGTGGTGTGCTGTGCTTCTCAGGGGGCGCTCAGGGGGCAGCCCCTGGCATCTCGGGCTGTGGGGTCAGGGGCTGTCCTGTGTCTTGCAGGACACTCGGCACTTCAGACCTCCTCCTTTCTACAAATGTGGATCAGTGTTGCCAAACATCATGATGCCAAGAACCACTTGCATGTATCTCGAGTGCCTTTCGGGGTGACCGCTCCCCCTACATGGGTTGCAGAACTGCTGGAGCTGAAGTGGCCCAGCTGAGTTCTCCAGCAGACAAGTCCTTATGCAGCGCTGATGTTTGCTTTCAGCTTTGGTAAAACAGCTGCACCCCCTTACACCCCAGCTATGCCGTCTGGTAAGGCTGTGCCCAGGGCGGGCGGTCCTAAACTGAGTAACATGTGGAGAACACCTTGGATAAGCAATTCTGGTGAACCAACCTAGAACCATCGAGTGCAAAGATGGTTCACCTAGGAGTATGGAGTCTTGCAACCTGGTCTGGCTTCATACCCTTAACTAACTTTAAGACAGATCACTTTAGAATTTTGAGCTTTGGTTAAATTCAAACATATCATGTTCCTTGTCTCTGAAGCCCCTTCCAGATATAACATTAACTCTACTGAGAGAGGCCATCGCCAACTCAAGTCTGAATGTGAAAATGGAATAAATAAGACCAATTATTTAAAGAGATGAAACAGCTTTCACAGGGAGACATTTTAAAATAGGGAAAAAAAAAATCTTAACACTCAAGTTTTGGGAAACATTTTATAATTTATATATAAAATCTCAGTAAGAAACAATGTAAAATGACAGAAATATCCACCTTACATTAAGAGTCAAAAAAAAATTCACACACATTGAATGTAAATTTTAATTATAAAACAAGAATATGAACAAAACACTTTAAAATAATCTCAATTATTTGGCAACTCATCACATCATTGCTAGAGACAAATTTGATCTTAAGAAAAGTTTAATTTTATGAAAAACTTAAGTTGGACAGTTTGCTCATATGGGAGTTAAAACATGTTTA
Source organism: Bos javanicus (assembly GCF_032452875.1). Lineage (NCBI taxonomy): Eukaryota > Metazoa > Chordata > Mammalia > Artiodactyla > Bovidae > Bos > Bos javanicus. The sequence goes on from NC_083873.1 coordinate 109,105,408, forward strand.
AAAAACAATCTGGCAATAAAGCCAGGTTCTATCTTGAAATAACTGTGTATAAAACAACATATAATCCTGAAGCTCAACAGACAGGGGTGACCTAATCTTCAATGCGTTTCTCTTCGCTGAAAAAGACACTGTGGGAAGAATGTGCAGTAACACAGAGAGACATGGGTACCGACAGGGGGGTTTCTGCTGCGGTGACGGACCCAGAACCCCCGACGCCGGAGGGGCTGGTAGTAAAGTCACAGATGCGAGCATCACCTACAAACGAGTTACATTCTTAAAAAACAGTCACAACTGTGAAAGGAAAAGCAATGGAGACCCTTTCTTGAGCTAACCTACTTTACTTGGATACATGCGAGAAGCGTCTGTATTTCCTGCCAGATGAGATTCAGATATTTACGGGGGAGGCAGAGTCCTAAAACATCTCTACTGATGACTGCATAGCATTTAAAACCCCCTTTTTTTATTAAAAAAACAATAATAATAAAATAAAATAAACAGATATATAGTAAAGTTCACAGATAAGTTTTCTCTGTAAAATAAATAAAGTGTTCATTGATTAGCATCATACATAGAGTAAAATACAACCTATTTTTACATGTTTATATACTGTACACAGATTACCAGTGGGCAGCCTGGTGTCTGATGGGCTGGAAGGGTTTACATGAGTGACGTGTCACATCCGGAAATCCCAATTTCGAATGTTAAAATATACAACTACTTTGTTTTGAGTTCAGATACAAAGTAAACTTATTTTCCTTTATCTGAAATTAATGTACATAATACCTCTATGAACAACAGTTTATAAAGCTGCTTAGAACGTAACACCTAGGTACTTGGCACACATGCACGGCCTTCCCCCGGTTAAATGCTGAGGCCTGTGGCCCCGAGGCGCGCCCCTCTCCTCGGCCCCGTGGCCCCTGGGGACCGGCTGGGGTGGCCGCGGCCCCGTTACCGCTTTGCCTTCTTCACCAGGATCTCCTCCACCCTCTGCTGGCCTCTGGTGCGTGCCCCGGGGGGGCTGGCTTCTCTTTTGCGCTTGGCAGAAGGGGAGAGCTGTGCCTTTGATCTGCAGGAAACAGAGGTCAAGGCTGTGATTAAGACTCGACGAAAAGGACCTGCTTCAAATTATTTGGGAGATCTTCAAACACTGGAAGGTTTTTGAACTTGAGAGCCAAGAAGAGGAAAGCTGGATAAGGGCTACACGGGAAAAGGGGACCCTGGAAGAGCCTGCGCTGACTGCTGTCTACCGACAGCCTCACTCCTAACAGGCCATGAGGAGGAGTCAGGAAGCCCCAGCTGAGGTTCTGGGTGGGTGTTGACCCAGGTCAAGTCCACTTTCTTCTCGAGCACCTAGTTCTGGTATCTATACAGAAGAGACATCAACAGCCAGTCCCACGTGAAACAATTATGAACACAGCAGGATGGCATGATCTGAGCACACGAACACCGGTGCTCGCAGGATGCTCCCAGAGGAGAGCTGGCAGTCTTAGAGAGGGTGTGGGAACTCAAGAAGAGCTCTCCATCCCGTCTCCCGGCTAGCAGCCCAGCCCAGGCTGTTCTCTGTCCTGCCTGCAGAATGACTTGTCGGAAATGTCAAGTTAATCACGTCCACGTCACCATCTCGTTTATCTCCATCCTCAGGCTCTCTGATGCCTTCAGCACAGAACCATCCGGAGCCCAACAGAGTCCCTTACCACCTGCCCGGGATGCCCTCCTGGACTGCAGCCCTGACAAAGCAGCCTTGTTTCCTAACACACAGTGTTCTTTCACATTGTCTGCTTGGGCAGGTAATTTTTTTTGGCTTCCCCATGACTCAGTAGTAAAGAATCCACCTGCAGGGCAGGAGACACAGTAGACACAGGTTCGATCCCTGGGTAGGGAAGATCCCCTGAAGAAGGGCATGGCAACCCACTCCAGTATTCCTGCCTGGAGAATCCCCACAGACAGAGGAGCCTGGCGGGCTACAGTCCATGGGGTCACAAAGAGTCGGACACGACTGAAGCAACTGAGCACACACGCAATTTTTAAAAATACCCCACACCTCCTATCTAGCAAACTTCATTCTGGAGCCTCAGTTCAAAAACAATTCCTTCTGGGAACTCTTTCTCATCACAGAGCAACCTGCCCTTTGGGAACCCGCAGACAGCACTTTCTGTCTCCACCAGTACACTTCTGGTTGTTCGTTTGTCCACTAGGGTTTTTCAAATTGCAGGTTACAGCCTTTATTTTAAAACAAAGTATTAATAGAACACAATAGAAAATACCATTGATGTCATGTCTATTCAGTTTGGGCATGAAAATTTTGTTTCAGTGACGGAGGCAGTATTGCAAAAGACAATCTTCCTGTGAGCCGCCTGCTGTCAAGAGAGTTTGAAAACCAGCTACACACACGTCCTCCCAGTTAAGACAGGATGTTTCTCCAGGGCAGCTGCGGAGGTTATTCATTTTCCTCTCTCCAAGGCCTAGTACAAAGCCCGATCTGTGTACACGAGCAATAAATGTTATACCAAAGAATGAAGATGCTTGGATAACTAAAATGACAGGAGATGGAGAAATGGGACTTCACTGATGTGAAGACCTGTCTGCTCACTGTTCCTTTGACAGCAGAGGTAAATACGCTCAAACTGACTCAGATAAAGTTGAGTCAGGTACTGTTGTATACCATGCAGTTCAAGCAGTTGCTTGTCAATATCCCATTTCAAGCCGTGTCTGGGGAGAGCCACCAGCCAGAGTGACCAGCTGTTTACCCAGGAGTGGGTGTGTTGCCAGCACAGTGCTGACGCCATGCAGTGGAGAACAGAAGCTTGGCGCAGCGGCTTCTGCCCAGGGGCGTGAGGTCAGCCAGGCAGGCCCTCTCTTCCCGCCCAGAGGGTGGCCTGTGCCCAGAAGCCCTGGCAGCACCTGGGAGCTCATCAGCAATGCAGACTCTCAGGCCTTGCCCCAACACTACAGAAGTGGAGCCTGCGTCTCAGCAAGAGCCTCTGTGACTGGCCTGCACACTTGAGTTTGAGAAATAATGAACCAGACCTTTGTGAGATTCTTCTCCTCAAATACACAATAAAGATAAATACTATGTTTTATTTACTGAGGAATAATGGGAGAGAATCCACGTGAAAGGTGCCTGGCACTCCAGTTTGCTTCCCTTTCTATCATGGGGGAATAATAGTGTGCGTGCACACACACACACACGCGTATGCTGTGAAGACCTAATGTGATTCGACGTACCTAAACAGCCATTGTATATTGGGAAGTCTTATTTTTTGATGCTATCATGTACGGAAGGTAAGTCAAGTCCCTGACCTCAAGGAAGAAGCTTACAGACCAGGGAGGAAGACAAAATGAACACCCCCAAAGCAATGGCCCATGCCACTGCACACCACACACACTGGGCTGGAAGGGCAGAGGACGGGGATGTGGCCAGGCGGAAGCAGGCAGGGCGTGTGTGTGCAGGACGGAAGGATCTGGTGATGGGGGGGCTGGTGGCGAGGGTGCTCCTCAAGGAAAAACTGGCACAACCTGCAGGATGCGGGAAGGTGACTCGGGCAGCATGAAGGTGCCCGCTGGCCCACGGCTGTGCCTCAGGCGGGTGCCCTTCTGCTACCTCATCGCCTCTCCAGTGGTCTGTGCAAAAGAGAGCTGGCTCTGGGCTGTAACCCACTCAACCACGCTGCACTGCTTTAATCCAGCACCCAGCGCTGTGCCCAGCTGGGGAGAAACAAGGCGTGCCTTTGGTCCTGGGGGGCAGGAGCTGATGGCAAGGAGCACAGGATAAAGCCAGTGCAGGAGTGCTGTGAGGCAGGGAGGACTGAGGCTCCCTCTGGGAGTCCTTCCCGCTCTGTCTAGAGTAGGTTTCCACTTGGCAAGCCGAGGACCCCCAAAGATAGCTGTGCGACAAGACTCTTAAACTTAGGGAGAAAGTATCAGTGCACCACAAAAAGCTTCAGGGGGCTAGAGATGACTTCAAGTGTCAGCAGGGACTTTCCTTCCTAATGGGGGGAAATTTACTAACTTCTTCACTGGCAGATAATTTTTCTTTTGCTAAGTTTTGGTGATATCTAGTAGAAACTACTCCTGGGCTCCCAAGTTTGGATGCTGCGTGTATAGACAGCTCTCCATGCTTCTTTCTGAAACAGCTGACAGAAACCCTGGGCGATGGCAGCACTGAACGCCCCAGCCCCTGAGACTAGAAAGGGCGAGGCTCCTCGTGGGCAGGGCAGAGGTGGGGACAAAAAGTAGGAAAATGCCTGGTTCTCTGGGTCTTGGCTGATGAGCAGAACTTCATGTCACCAAGACTAACTCTGCTTCCCTGACTCCGGCTCTGCTTTTACCATGTGGATACTTGACCATGACTGAGAGAAAGATGAACCTGTGATCAACAGAAAACATACTGGCTGATGAAGTGAGATCCCAAAGTGCTCACCAGGGCAGAAGGTGGACCAGATGGATGAAAGCACAGTGTGAAGGCCTGGTGACCGGGTCTAAGCAGTGGGGCCCGCACAGGCAGCAGGTGAAAGAAGGGGTGCCTCACAGGACAAGGGATGCGCTGAGCTGCTGTGCAGCCCAGGCTGGGGGAGCCCAGCAAGCTGGATGCAGGCTGAGCTTGGTCTCTAGGAAACAATGCGGACAGTCCTCTTCTGGATCCGTCAGCGCACACCTGGAGTCTACATTTGCTTCTTAAAGAGAATAATCAATAGATAAACTGATGAGAACAAACAGGACGACGAGGGGGCCCAGTGCAAGAGGAGACCTGGAAGCTGCCCTCCGGTGTTTAAGCGAAAGTTGTACAGGAGGCTCTGAGAGCAGAAGCTATGGGGAGGCCAGTGCCCACTGCACACGGAAGAAAATCTTTCCCACCCAAGGTAATACGCAGAAGCAGAAAGACTCTTCCAGAGCGGCTGGGGCACCGTGATCGAGACCCTGATGGGCCCATAGAGACCCCAGGCGACCCTGAGAACCTGGGAGATGACACAGGCGCCATAGCCCTAGAGCCAAAGCACTGGCGCCGAGGCATCTGAGGTGAGAAGAGCCCACGTGGAGACCACAGGCTGCTGCAGTGCACGGAGGAGAAGCATCGATAATCCGGGTGATCACAGAACCATAACATAATTTACTTTTGAAGAATGGATTTGAAAAGGCACACGTCTCAGCTACTGCAGATGCTCACTGGAAGGTGCCTTGGCGGCCCGCGTCGAGCCCTACTCCACTGGGTGATCTCCCCGTGATGCACAGGAGGGCGCGGTGGTGCTGGGGGTCGGCATCTAGACGCGCCCCCACCCTCTCGGTGCATGGTGAGCTGTACTTCTCAGTCAGCAGGTATCTTGGTTTTGTGATTTCTAGTCATCCGAGCTGCCCTGCCTGGAAAACCTTACCTTTAGCCCTGTGAGCTCCTAACGTCTTTTGGCTCTAAAAATCTGACCAGGGCACAGATAGCTAATGATGTCCAATTTTAGAGAAATTAGAAATTGGCTGATTTTAAATCTTTACATAAACACATAAGTGTCAATGTATGGCAAAAACCACTACAATAAAGTAATTAGCCTCCAATTAAATTAAAAAAAAGGCAGGCAAATAAATAAACACATCAGAACTACTATACTGCAGTGACAGATGTTAATAAGTGATACTCTTGAAATTAATATTCCTCAACTTTCTAATCTTGGATAATGAAATTATAGAAGATGGTACTAAGATTAACAGCTTGTGAATCACATTAAAAATGGAAAATATTCATGCTTCAGAAGTTACAAAACTGTAAAGTGATAACACATTTCTCAAACTGTGCTGTAGGAAAGGTACCCTGATTGATGCTACCAGGTATAATGACACACGGAGGGGGGTGCAAGGTAAAACGGACAAAGTTGGACAGGCTTCCTTCCTCAGGACCACGACTAGTGCGTTACAGTGGACACTGGCTCAGAAGGAGACGGAACTCACGGGCACTCCCCAGACTCACGTGAGCCCGGCCTTCTTTTCTCCAGAGGCTTCCGGCTACGTGAGGGCTTGGGAGCATGCCCCGTGGGAAGCGTAGGACGTCCCCAGCCATGTGCGTGGAGAATGGGGCACTCGGGTGGTCTCCTGTGATGGACCCATGACATGGTGCTGGGAGGGGCACCGACGATGGGGACGGGTCCGAGCCTTCTCCCTCATCGCAGCTAAGCACGCTGCACACGCGGATCATGCTGTACGCATCCGTTTCCACCGACCGTGCTCAGCAGGCCTCTGAGATCTAACTGTACTTGATAAGTATTCATAAAGGAACCGAATAGGTTCCACAAAACAGGCATCGAAGCCTGGCAACAATTCTAAAGGGCTCCTGGAAAATGGTTTAAGATGGAGAACGGGTTTCCCCGGGGGGGAACTGAGATGTCAGAGGGCTGGGAACACGTGCTCTCTCTCTGCTGGGGCTTGCGTTTTGTGCAAGGAGAGGGCTCACTCTGTGGCACGAGTGAGGCAAAGAGATGGAGCCCTCGCTGTGGTCTGATGGAGAGCTGGGGGAAGGTTCTGGAAGCTCCTCGTGGCCCCATTACCTCTGAGCCTCTGATCTGGTGCTGGACCTTGTGGTGGCTCCGGATGGCTCCTCGTCCTCGTCCTCGTCCTCCTCCTCCTCAGACTCCTGGTCTTTCTTGTCCTCAGTCGCTTCAGAAACTGATTTCTGACGTTTGCGCTCTGGCTCTGAGGATTCTGTTCAGACAGAAGGGAAACATCTGGACTGTACAATTCCCAAAGACACTTCCAGAGGACAGAGTCGCAGAGTTCAGAACAAAGGATATTAGGGACTTGGAGGCAGAAGAAGTGGTTTTCTACTTCCTTTTTGTTTCAGCACTTGCAATTCACAACTGTTTAACTTAATCTCAAACACATTTGGGATAGTTTACTTAGGCGGTTCACAGCCAGCATTTGCGAAAAATTCACATGTGCTCAGAAAAGCATCTGGAATGTGCCATTTCTGACACAGGATTACAGCCATTTCACACGTATTTATGTAGCATTAATACTAGCTGGACCCCACTGGATTTTTCCTCATCCAAAGAAAAAGTCTTAAAAAGGTGACTCTGACATGTAAGACCTTGCCAGTAACATACCAGCATCATCTGACAGAGTGAGCGAACGCTTGGGCTTTCTTCCTCTCCGACGCACACTTGCCACAGATTTTTCTTCACTATCATCCTAGAAGAAATAAAGTTAAAGTGGAAAGGGTGGTCACTTGAGCATTTACTAAGTTTTATTTCTATAGGACATGTCTTGATCAGAAAATTAACACTTACGTTGCTTCCACTTCGTTCTTGAAGGTTAGGTGTTTCTTTATTGGTTTCATCTTTAAGAAAAGAAAGATTTCTACATTAATAGTTTATTAGTGTCAAGTTAAATTTCAACAGTTTGTTGTCTGTGAATGTACCTAATTAGTGCTAATTAAGGTATCGTTACACAATTCATCATTGCTTTTTTGTATCAGCCAAACAAAGATTGAGATGGAAAACCTAAGCAGAGAACACATCAGAATCGAAGTCAGGACACCCAAGTTTGCATCTCAGACCTGGCGTGAATAAGCTATGTGATCTGGGCCAATTACTTAAATTCCTAGAGCCTTGGTTTTTTATCAGTGAGAAGGAGTTGGGTTAGAACGCCTTCATGGTCTCTCTCTTTCAGCTCAAATATCTGAATCTGGAAAGGGAGGAGGAAGAGGGTATCCAGGGAGCCCCCGACATAGCAGGAACTGCAGTTCAGGATTATAGACTTCACTCAAATCGTAACATAGCTCTCTAAATAGTTTTTCCAGAGTCATGTACAGATGTAAGTTGGACCATTAAGAAGGCTGAGGGCCGAAGAATTGATGCTTTTGAATTGTGGTGTTGGAGAAGACTCTTGAGAGTCCCTTGGACTGCAAGGAGATCCAACCAGTTAATCCTAAAAGAAATCAACCCTGAATATTCATTAGAAGGACTGATACTGAGGCTGAAACTCCAATCCTTTGGCCACCTGATGTGAAGAGCTGACTCATTTGAAAAGACCCTGATGCTGGGAAAGATTGAGGGCAGGAGGAGAAGGGGACCACAGAGGATGAGACGGTTGGATGTTATCACTAACACAATGGACATGAACTTGAGACGGGAAGCTTGGAGTGCTGCAGTACGTGGGGCTGCAGAGTCAGACGTGAGGTAGGGACTGAACAACAACAAAGAGCACAGGCGCCGTTTGACAGGGAGGAAAACGAGGCCTGAGCAGGTTGGCAGGTGCTTTGTTCAGAGTTCCGCAAGTAGCACATGGGCTGGGGACTGGATTCTTAGGACCATACACTTCCATGATGGGATCTAGAAAAGTATATTGGATAAGTCTATCTTAGGTTCTGTATACCTATTCTTTATGTATTTGTTTCCTGTAGACGTTACCATTTTCTGAGAATGTATCTGGTAAGAAAAGTGAAATTTATTTCAATGCACTTAGACGCCAAAATTATGAACATGTAGATTAGACAACTCAACAACTCAGAGGCGAACTTATCAGTAACGAAGACTGTATAGCTGCCATTTCTGAAAGTTCACTATACAAACGATGCCAGAGTTAAAAACCCAGAAAAAGGCCCACAAAGAAGAATCTAGTCTTAAACTGGTCATTGTACCCAGATTCAGAAAACTACTGCTGAGCAACAGCATTAAAACAATCACGCAGCTTAAAATAGAGTCTTTAAAAGGCATTTAACTTATGGAGATTTCTCCTTGTGCGGATTTAAAAATACAATTATGGATAAAAAGATGGTTAAAAACAAAACATTCTTTTTTTTGTTGTTAAAAAGAAAACCTTAACTTTCAAAGAGATAAGAAAAAGTAAAGTATGATCATAAGATCCCACACATAGCTAAATGTGGAAAAATTCTCAAATTACACATTTGCTCTTATCTTGCTGATCAGAATATATATTTCATGATATCACCATGCTATTTATTTGATCCAAAATAGCTGTCATATTCTTTCTTTTTCCCTAATCAACACTTAAAGTCCACCAATGTCTCTTTCTGCTTGTATGTAAAAAGAAAAATTTAAACCATGAAATTAAAATATACACATGGTAAAAATTCTGGAAAATGTAGGCACTAGTGAAAACATGAAATCTTCCTATTATCTCACCAAGGTGGCTCAGACGGTAAAGAATCTGCCTGCAACGTGGGAGACCTGGGTTCAATCCCTGGGTTGGGAAGATCCCCTGGAGGAAGGCCTGGCAGCCCACTCCAGTATTCTTGCCTGGAGAATCCCCATGGAGAGAGGAGCCTGGCAGGCTACAGTTCATGGGGTCACAAACAGTCAGACATGACTGAGCGACTAAGCACAGCACAGAGCTAATCGTTATCAACATTTTGGAATATTTTTTTCTCTCTGGACTGAGGACAAAAATACCTCATCGAAGCAACTTTATTATCTCTTGCATCCTAGCTCTGTAAGCAGTACCAGCTGCTTTCAAAATTCTTCTGCTGAAAACAACAGGCTCTTGGGCTGAAATCTTATCTTCCTGATAAGAGCTCTCAGTCCCCAGGTTCATCTGTTTTTCCCTTAAACAAGTCCAGGAAAGTAGGGTCTGGACGTGGCCGTGCCGCCCCCCTCCTCTTTGAGGCTTCCTGGACTGACAAAGACAAGAATGACTCAGATCACAGGAAAAACCAGCTACTAGAATCTCTCATGGCTACAAGGGCAGCTGCTTTTACCAAGGAAGCCACTCACTTCATTGAGAAACAAGGACATCCTATACCCTCCCCAGCCTGCGGTTCCCCCCGGGCCGCCCCCTTCCTTAGGTCACACACAGAGCAATGCTTTCAGGCACACACCCGTTTGCATGACTTTCAGCTTGCCGCCAGGTGGAGACTGTTCTACCTAAGTTTAAACAAGGAAAAAAGAGAAGTCACTGGTTTGTCATCATCACACAGGAAGTCAATCAACAATGTGAAGAAGGTTCAGGACCTCTGTTTATTATGTAGATAGAATATCTGTAATCTACTTCCTGAAGTGGATTAAATACACGCAGAAAATATGCATACGGCTTCCCTGGTGGCTCAGAGGTTAAAGCCTCTCTGCCTACAATGCGGGAGACCTGGGTTCGATCCCTTGGTCGGGAAGATCCCTGGAGAAGGAAATGGCAACCCACTCCAGTATTTTTGCCTGGAGAATCCCATGGAGGAGCCTGGAGGGCTACAGTCCACAGGGTCGCAAAAAGTCAAACACGACTGAGCGACTTCACTTTCACTTTTCACTTTCAAACATGGATGGCTACGAATCTGAACTCACGGGTCTTTCCACAAGGATTAGGGCTGCCACACGTCTTCCCGTCATGCTACTGCTGCTGTGAGCACTGGAGGTGACAGAGGGCTGCTGTTAACATCCCCCAAACCGGCAAACCATCTTCTGTGTGCTGGTAAAGGCACTCACACCTTTATACGTGGCTCTTTGGTTTAGCTGTCTTGTAAGAATTCTAGTGAGGTAATGATTTCTTCATATCCAGGGAAATGGGAATCTGGAGAGGGTCATGTGACTGGCCCCGTGTCACAGCATCTGGGAGCAAGTCGTCAGTGAAGACATGTCGGTTCTCTTAATAATGCTATCACTGAAACTCATGCATTGAAGTCTTGGTGCAATAATTTTGTTGGGTACATACTTCAGGGTCAAAGATAAAGAACGGTAAAAAAGATCAAGTATTACTACAAACTTTCCTGCACTGAAATTAGTGTCCATTCTAATAAAAAAGGAACTCCATTCAAAGTAGTAAGACAGACACTTTGGAGGGTTCCATAAAGAAGCTGTTATCTAAAAATCACATAAAACAGGTATTTTCTATGTTTTAATCAAGGATGACAAGAAAATAAGTCCCTAGATAATTTTTATACAGCTGATGTGACAGGTGAGGATAGAGTCAAACTAAATTACAATGAATATAATTATGTTTATATGACGTTATTACTAATTAAAATACTATCTGAATGGTTATTTGAGGTTTTATTTTAAAAAGTTTCTTTAAAGCTTTTCAAATATTTAAAAAAAAAAGCTAGTTGAAAATGCTAATATTGCAGTGTACTCTTTCAGGTCAAGAACAGCCAGTTGAAGAGTTCTCATCTTTCGCAGTTACTTACAGTGACAAGGCCAGCATCTGTTTTGCAGTCATCTTCTGAAAAACAGGAAATAGAAATCCCACTTAGAAAATCAGTTTGAAAATATCTTGTGTGTGAACTGAAAGCACACCAATACCTACTTGTTTTTAATGATGTTTCTACAGGGTGTTTACGAGGTCTTCCTCTTTTCCTTTTAATAATTACTGGCTGATCTTCCTAAGGGGGAAAGGGGGAAAAAAAAAGGGAATAAAAAAGTTCTATCATCTATTACACAAATAGGTTGCTTTCTCAAAATGGAATTTAGAGTTCCCTCCCAAGAGGGTTCAAATCCCAGCTCTGTCTCTTAAGAAAACACGTGACCTGGGGCTCATTGGTTTATTTTTCTCAGTGCAGTCGCCTCACCTGAGAAACACCTGTAACTGCGGTTTGAATTCACAGAGCCCTGAGGACTATGAGATAATGAGGTACTGGGAGTGCTCAATGACGGCTTTTACTCTTGTAATAAACATGCGCGTCCACTTCGTGTGCATTTATTCCTAGTCACTTGTGATCAAATGCCATCCCTTACAAAACATAAAGGAGGCCAGTGAGGACAAACATAACTATTAAAAAGCTGTATCAAGACAGGCAAACTTGGCGACGGCTATCTAGAGGATCTGGCTGGGGCACAGCTTGTCTCCCCTGATTTATGGGCCTGCACCTCAGGTCACTGCGTCCTCTGCAAATCCCGAGGGGCCTGGAGCGGCAGAACTGGAGGTCTGCCTCTCCTGCAGCCTCTCAGGAGTCCCTGACCTCGCCCCGTCAGGCTGGGTCCTGGCTGGCACCCGCGGCCGGCGCTCCGCACAGCCTGCCGCTGCTCCGTTTCATCCCGTGGGACCCCAGGGCTCGGCAGCCCTGTTCTCTGCGCTGAGCTGGAGCCTGGCTTGGCTGTGCGAAGCTCCCCGGTCAGGAGGGGACATGGACACTGAGGTACAGATCTGGGCTGAACCCATGGGGCTGACAGAAGGAGGTCTCATACAAATGTTGGGAGAAGATGAAGACACTGAGGACAAAATACATCAAAATGACACTGATAAAGTGCTCTGCGTGAAATGCTGTCCGCGGTACTAAAAAAAGAGCTACTTCACAAGCATTTAAGAACAACTCTGGGTAAGAGCACACTGATGCACTCTGTTTTCAGTACTTGAAAAAACCTGAACAAATAAATATGAAAAACATCTCTACCTGAGATTTTACGGTGTCATCGTCATTCTGCTCTGTCTTTTCACCGGCAGCTTCACTGCTGCTGGATTCGTCTGCAGAAAGAGCAGAGCTCGTTCACTGCCGGGGCCACACTCAGCCTCAGCGCCAGGACGCCCACCAAGGTGACCTAAGTCACCCGCATGCACACAGACTCCGTTCTCAGGTGGACACACTGAAGTTCATAAGCCAGAGTCTGGTTAACCAATAAGCAGTACACTTAGTGTAGAACAGGACCTTGACTAAAAACAATCTCCAAGCCCTGTTATACTCAGCAAGACCACTGTGCTATATGGAGGGAAGAAAGACCAGCAAACCGCAGTTTCAGCTGGCGAAGCCTGGTGAGAGAGGTGCTGACTGCTTTGAAGGATTAGTCTCTTTCAAAACAGTTTAACTGAGGAGATGTCTTACTCACCTTTTTCTTCCATGGCCCTTGAAGCAGTGCTGTCTATCTTAGAACTTGCTTTAGATAACTCTTCCAAATCTCCCGAGTTCTCTTCCTATGGAGAAGTTGAACAGGACAAGAAGCTCCCTTCTCATACCCATTTCAATATAATTACTTCAAAAGTAATTTCCTAGCCTGTTTGTTGGACTTTTTTTTTTAAAGTAACTATTTTGCTGCTTGGCAGACTATACAAAAGGATTCAAATTCTGAAGGCAGAAAAACACAAGATAAGGTTATAAAGCAACAAGGCCATTATTTTTCCTGCAAAACAGAAACTGCTCTTTTTGCTGACCCTGGACTTTTCAAGAGAAGCTCCAAAGAAAGAACTTAAAGGAATTTCCAAGAGATATTTTTCTCTTTGTTGGTCGAGGGGAGGGACCAGAAGAAAGGGATAAAGGAGAAGGAGCCAAAGAGAACTTGTGGTGTCCAACTGGGCTGGTTTAGATAAATGGTCTATCAATGGTTATATTATCTGTCCTTAGTTGCAAAAAAGTTTTGAGCATGAAATAACCAGTTGTTTATACTACAGTATTAATATAATGTATACACAAAATTATACAAAGTAAATTTAAAATCAGAGGACCGTTTTATACATGGAATTTTTAAATAAAAATAATTAAGTCAGAATATATTTAAACTTAACATTAAAAACCTTACATGAAGTTAAAAGTGAAGTGAAAGTCGCTCAGTCGTGTCCGACTCTTTGCGACCCCATGGACTGTAGCCCACCAGGCTCCTCCGTCCATGGAATTCTCCAGGCAAGAATACTGAGTGGGTTGCCATTCCCTTCTCCAAGGGATCTTCCCAACCCAGGGATGGAACCCAGGTCTCCCGCATTGCAGGCAGGTCTTTTACTGTCTGAGCCACCAGGGAAGCCCTACGTGAAGTTTAAGAAAAACTTAAAAGCTACCCTTTAATCTGCCTTGCTCCAAATTAAGGAGTATTGTCTCAAGATTTTTGTTCTCAATAGGTCAGGGGAAGGAGTGGGCTTTTGAAAACCTGTTTCTCTCCTTGGCCATGACCAGCTGAAATTCCTGACAACGTATGACTTCACCTCTTCGGTTGTTAAACTTCCTTTACTGCTTTTTATTTAGTACATCAGTTACGGGGGAAAGGAGACTATAAACTGGCTTCAGTGGGCTGGCAGTCAGCTGAAGATATTTTTGGAAGCTGACTTAATACTTTTGGAACAAGCTGGAAAGAAACAGATTAGGAAAAGAGGGAGAAAGAGAAGATAGAGCAGACTGGAACAGTCAGTAAGCACTGAGTCTCAGCAATGTAAGAATGTCTAGAAGAGGAGAAACCTGGCCTAGAACAAAAGACAGGATAAGAACAGAAATAAATATTTGTGAGTTACTTCCCCAAGACACAAGACGAAAATAAGACCACAGGAAAAAGGACGATGAGTGAGCCGCACCCTCGGACAGTCTGTGTATTAGGGGCTGGAGGTGAGGCAGAGAGAAGCCCGTGTATTACAAATTTACATCACATGTATCACTGTATTTCACTGCTCTGATACAAGTATATCTGTAATAAAGCTTATTATACTTGGGAACAAAGGACCTCAAAGTCTAAAGAAGTCAATAATACCACTGAAAAAGAACCTAAGCAATGATTATATCTAAACTGTGACAGTAATAGAATCTTGCAGTTTATGATTATAAAGTGTAACATTTTTCTTTGAGAGAGTCTAAAAACTATACACCTTTTGCAATAAATACACAGAATACATACACACAGTGATGTAAACAGGCTACCCCTAAAACTTAAATTTAATATGTGGAAAAAATACCTTTGTATCTTGTGGCTCAGTTCCAGAACACTGCCTCTGTGCTGTTTCTATTTTGGAATCCAGGACATCTGGGGTATCGTCTGAAAATCAGTTTAAACAGAATCACAAAGGAATAAAAGCTAAATGAAAAATGAAATGCACAGTTCTATTTCAAGACAGTTTGAGACTTCTTTCTTAGGCTTATGATACAGTGAAGCCAAAGCGATCCTAAATGTATTTATAATGTCATGTGACACAAGCACTGGGCACTGGCCTGGGCCCTAGCAAAGCCGAAAAATAAAAAATCTACAAATGCTTAAATGACTCCAACAAAACAGCAGGTTCTGTGGAGAGGGCTTAGGGCATAGAGTTTCTAGACATACTTTTTAACTTCCTGAACAACTTACTCTCTAAGTGGTATGGCTTAGTGATGAAGACCATGATCTTGGGAATCAGATTTACTTGGTAGAGAATTTCTCAAAATCTTTATTTCTATATTTACAAAATGGCAATAATATCTGACTCACATAGTGATTGGGAATGTGTATGAAGTACTAGAGATAGTACCTAGGTTTGGTATGAACTCAATAATTACAAAACATGTTCCCAACCAAAAAAGTAAAGTATGTAACTATCCATTTTTTCCTCACATATTATTTGTTATTTAATGAGTTTGCATTTTATGTCAGGTATTAAACTATAAAAGTCTCTGCACTGTCCAAAATGGGAGCCACTAGCCACAATGGCTCCTGAAATTTAATTAAAAATTCAAATACAATGAAAAACTCAGCCTTTCATTCACAGTGACTACATTCAAGTGCTCAACAGTCGTGCGCCTTGTAGCTGCCAGTAGACAAAACAAATACGGAACATTTCCACCTCAGTGCAAATTCTATGGGCTGGCATTGTTACAGACTGAGAGAAAATCAACAGCATGAAGCACAGAAGGGTTATTATTACAGGCATGTTACTAGAGTGCTTCACTAGCTCTGTGTGAGGCCTCTGTTTATGACATAAAATAAGGAACTCAGTGGCACCTGGAGCCCAGGTGACAGAGGGAGCCTGGGTTTCTGTGATTTCCAAGGGCTGGGTCTTCGCCGGGAACAATCTAGCTTCTAGATCAAGTCCAGAAAAGACCCTGGAGGGGTCAGGCTGGTCGGGAAACACACGAGACTCAACAGTTATAAACGATTCCTACCCTCAAGAATTTCCTATGCTACTGGCCCACTATTTGGATGTGGAAATTATATGATTTTCAGAGACATTTAAAACAGGAACATGTATATTCTAGATACCTAGTTCATCTTCTGAAGAGAGGTACTGCTTCTTTGTTTTTCTTTTAGGTATGTGCCTTTCTTCCTCTTCAACCTGGAATTAAGAGTGACTATATTAAAGGCAGCAGAACCTGGAACCAATTCTACTTAAATGGGAGCACACTGTATTAGTTTCTAGTCCTTGAGACAAATTTTTTAAAAATCTAGAATGATACTTCTGTCATCTAGATTCAGACTAGACTCATTTCGTAAGCTTGAGTCTTCTTAAAGATTTGAATATAAACCCATAAAAAATATCCAAATCTATTTTTCATTTCATAATGTACTTCAACAATTCTAAAATATGTTAAAAATATCCTCATTTTACCACCTTTGAAGTCAATCTATGTTTTGCAATTGATGGCACGTCATAAATTAATTGGCAGCATTTTTCTGCTCTCTTGGTGGCTCATTAAAAGGCTGATGAAAGGAAGTATATAAGAAAACAGTATCACTTCAGCTCAGTTCAGTTCAGTCGCTCAGTCGGGTCCGACTCTTTGCGACCCCATGAATTGCAGCACGCCAGGCCTCCCTGTCCATCACCAACTCCCAGAGTTCACTCAGATTCACGTCCATCGAGTCAGTGATGCCATCCAGCCATCTTATCCTCTGTCATCCCCTTCTCCTCCTGCCCCCAATCCCTTGCAGCATCACAGTCTTTTCCAATGAGTCAACTCTTCGAATGAGGTGGCCAAAGTACTGGAGTTTCAGCTTTAGCATCAGTCCTTCCAAAGAACACCTAGGACTGATCTCCTTTAGAATGGACTGCTTGAATCTCCTTGCAGTCCAAGGGACTCTCAAGAGTCTTCTCCAACACCACAGTTCAAAACCATCAATTCTTCGGTGCTCAGCTATCTTCACAGTCCAACTATCACATCCATACATGACCACTGGAAAAATCATAGCCTTGACTAGATGGACCTTTGTTGGCAAAGTAATGTCTCTGCTTTTTAATATGCTATTTAGGTTGGTCATAACTTTCCTTCCAAGGAGTAAGCGTCTTTTAATTTCATGGCTGCAATCACCATCTGCAGTGATTTTGGAGCCCAAAAAAATAAAGTCTGACACTGTTTCCACTGTTTCCCCATCTATTTCCCATGAAGTGATGGGACCAGATGCCATGATCTTGTTTTCTGCATGTTGAGCTTTAAGCCAACTTTTTCACTCTTCTCTTTCACTTTCATCAAGAGGCTTTTGAGTTCCTCTTCACTTTCTTCCATAAGGGTGGTGGTGTCTGCATATCTGAGCTTATTGATATTTCTCCCAGCAATCTTTATTCCAGCTTGTGCTTCCTCCAGCCCAGCGTTTCTCATGATGTACTCTGCATATAAGTTAAATAAGCAGGGTGAAAATATACAGCCTTAACGTACTCCCTTTCCTATTTGGAACCAATCTGTTGTTCCATGTCCAGTTCTAACTGTTGCTTCCTGACCTGCATATAGGTTTCTCGAGGCAGATCAGGTGGCCTGGTATGCCCATCTCTTTCAGAATTTTCCACAGTTTACTGTGATCTACCCAGTCAAAGGCTTTGGCAAAGTCAAAAAGGCAGAAATAGATGTTTTCCTGGAACTCTTGCTTTTTCCATGATCCAGCGGATATTGGCAATTTGCTCTCTAGTTCCTCTGCCTTTTCTAAATCAGCTTGAACATCTGGAAGTTCACAGTTCGTGTATTGCTGAAGCCTGGCTTGGAGAATTTTAAGCATTACTTTACTAGCCTGTGAGATGAGTGCAATTGTATGGTAGTTTGAGCATTCTTTGGCATTGCCTTTCTTTGGGATTGGAATGAAAACTGACCTTTTCCAGTCCTGTGGCCACTGCTGAGTTTTCCAAATTTGCTGGCATATTGAGTGCAGCACTTTCACAGCATCACCTTCCAGGATTTGGAATAGCTCAACTGGAATGCCATCACCTCCACTAGCTTTGTTCGTAGTGATGCTTTCTGAGGCCCACTTGACTTCACATTCTAGGATGTCTGGCTCTAGGTCAGTGATCACGCCATCAGGATTATCTGGGTCGTGAAGATCTTTTTGTACAGTTCTTCTGTGTATTCTTGCCATCTCTTCTTAGTATCTTCTGCTTCTGTTAGGTCCATATCATTTCTGTCCTTTATTGAGCCCATCTTTGCATGAAATGTTCCTTTGGTATCTCTGATTTTCTTGAAGAGATCTCTAGTCTTTCCCATTCTGTTGTTTTCCTCTATTTCTTTGCATTGATTGCTGAGGAAGGCTTTCTTATCTCTCCTTGCTATTCTTTGGAACTCTGCATTCAGATGTTTATATCTTTCTTTTTCTCCTTTGCTTTTCGCTTCTCTTCTTTTCACAGCTATTTGTAAGGCCTCCTTAGACAGTCTTTTTGCTTTTTTGCATTTCTTTTCCATGGGGATGGTCTTGATCCCTGTCTCCTGTACAATGTCACAACCTCCATCCATAGTTCATCAGGCACTCTATGATATCTAGTCCCTTAAATCTATTTCTCACTTCCACCGTATAATCATAAGGGATTTGATTTAGGTCATACCTGAACTGGACATGGAACAACAGACTGGTTTCAAATAGGAAAAGAAGTACATCAAGGCTGTATATTGTCACCCTGGTTATTTAACTTACATGCAGAGTACATCATGAGAAATGCTGGGCTGGAAGAAGCAAAAGCTGGAATCAAGATTGCCGGGAGAAATATCAAAAACCTCAGATATGCAGATGACACCACCCTTATGGCAGAAAGTGAAGAGGAACAAAAGAGCCTCTTGATGAAAGTGAAAGTGGAGAGTGAAAAAGTTAGCTTAAAGCTCAAGATTCAGAAAACGAAGATCATGGCATATGCTCCCATCACTTCATGGGAAATAGATGGGGAAACAGTGGAAACAGTGTCAGACTTCATTTTTTTGGGCTCCAAAATCACTGCAGATGGTGATTGCAGCCATGATATTAAAAGACGCTTACTCCTTGGAAGAAAAGTTATGGCCAACCTAGATAGCATATTGAAAAACAGAGACATTACTTTGCCAACAAAGGTCCATCTAGTCAAGGCTATGGTTTTTCCAGTGGTCATATATGGATGTGAGAGTTGGACTGTGAAGAAAGCTGAGGGCCAAAGAATTGATGCTTTTGAACTGTGGTGTTGGAGAAGACTCCTGAGAGTCCCTTGGACTGCAAGGAGATCCAACCAGTCCATTCTAAAGGAGATCAGTCCTGGGTGTTCCTTGGAAGGAATGATGCTAAAGCTGAAACTCCAGCACTTTGGCCACCTCTTGCGAAGAGCTGACTCACTGGAAAAACTCTGATGCTGGGAGGGATTGGCGACAGGAGGAAAAGGGGACGACAGAGGATGAGATGGCTGGATGGCATCACCGACTCGATGGACGCTGAGTGTGAGTGAACTCCAGGAGTTGGTGATGGACAAGGAGGCCTGGCGTGCTGCGATTCATGGGGTCGCAAAGAGTCAGACACGACTCAGTGACTGAACTGAACTGAATGGTCTAGTGGTTTTCCCTACTTACTTCAATTTAAGTCTGAATTTGGCAATAAGGAGTTCATGATCTGAGCCACAGAGAGTTCCCGGTCTTATTTCTGCTGACTGTATAGAGCTTCTCCATCTTTGGCTGCAAAGAATATAATCAATCTGATTTTGGTGTGGACCATCTGGTGATGTCCATGGGTAGAGTCTTCTCTTGTGTTGCTGGAAGAGGGTGTTTGCTATGACCAGTGTGTTCTCTTGGCAAAACTCGATTAGCCTTTGCCCTGCTTCATTCTGTACTCCAAGGCCAAATATGCCTGTTACTCCAGGTGTTTCTTGACTTCCTACTTTTGCATTCCAGTCCCCTATAATGAAAAGGACATCTTTTTTGGGTGTTAGTTCTAAAAGGTCTTGTAGGTCTTTATAGAACCGTTCCACTTCAGCTTCTTCAGTATTACTGGTTGGGGCATAGACTTGGATTACTGTGATATTGAATGGTTTGCCTTGGAAATGAACAGAGATCATTCTGTCATTTTTGAGACTGTATCCAAGTACTGCATTTCAGACTCTTCTGTTGACCATGATGGCTATTCCATTTCTTCTAAGGGATTCCTGCCCACAGTAGTAGATATAATGGTCATCTGAGTTAAATTCACCCATTCCAGTCCATTTTAGTTTGCTGATTCCTAGAATGTCAACATTCACTCTTGCCATCTCCTGTTTGACCACTTCCAATTTGCCTTGATTCATGGACCTGACATTCCAGGTTCCTATCCAATATTGCTCCTTACAGCATCGGACCTTACTTCTATCACCAGTCACATCCACAACTGGGCATTATTTTTGCTTTGGCTCCATCCCTTCATTCTTTCTGGAGTTATTTCTCCACTGATCTCCAGTAGCATATTGGGCACCTACCGACCTCGGGAGTTCCTCTTTCAGTACCCTATCATTTTGCCTTTTCATACTGTTCATGGGGTTCTCAAGGCAAGAATACTGAAGTGGTTTGCCATTCCCTTCTCCAGTGGACCACATTCTGTCAGACCTCTCCACCATGACCCGCCCGTCTTGGGTGGCCCCACGGGCATGGCTTAGTTTCATTGAGTTAGACAAGGCTGTGGCCCGTGTGATAGATTGGCTAGTTTCCTGTGAGTATGGTTTCAGTGTGTCTGCCCCCTGATGCCCTCTTGCAACACCTACCGCCTTACTTGGGTTAGAAAACAGTATGGATATGTCCAAATAATCCTGCAACCTGCTAAATTACCTAATCTTGCAAAAGCATAAACAAGTAACACAGACACAGAGAACTCTTAATACCTATTAATACATTTAATTTCTCATCTATACAGAGAGCTAAAAGCCCTTTGCACAGGAGAAAGCACTATTCGTAAAACATGAAGTGCTTGAGTTTCCTACAAAAACCCACCTCTTTAGGATTTGCTTCAACACTATGACATCTTATGGCTTCTGTGTTGTCTTTTCCACCATTGGATATCTCTGAGTAAGAAATACAAAAGAAAAAAGAAAAAACAAACCCCCTTAAGTATTCACTCCAATACTTACTTTAGGCACATGTGTAGAATGGGAAAGGAAAAGAGGAAGGCACTTGACAAGTGATTGTGGTGTGATCCTTACACAACTACGTCAGGTTAAGTTCCATGATTTCTATTTCTAGAATGAGTGAGCGGGGTTCAAGGAGGGGACAGACTCACTGGCATTTACACGGCAGACCTCAAGGCCAATTTCCCCCAGCTCCTGAGCAGCAGAGCATGAGCAAGTGTCCAAGGAACACAGCACACCATGCATGCAGCTCTCTCTGGAAGTCGTGGACAAGTCACACTTGCACACTAAATGTCCACTAACAGAAGAAGCAATACAAATAAAAAATAACTGTACAGGGGATTAAGACCGCTTTCCCCATTCTTGGAACAGCGAACGAACAAAATCAGTAGGAATAAATACAACTCTGTACTTTGTTCTCAGAACAGAATTATCCCTCTGGAGCTGGCAGTCTCTCCAGCTTGCGTGGAGTAAGGCCTGACTCCCGGGCAATGAGCACATAAGTGTGAGGGCCCTGGTCTGCTATCACACTGAGGCTGCTTGTCGGAAGGCAGCACAGTTTACGCAGCACAGAACCTCCCCTATAAGCAAACCACAGAGGACTATACATTTTGTAGTCACACTGGACAAACCCATTGTGAGGTTCCTGGCAAACTGTAATTGTTATTTAAGGCCAGGGACCATTTATAAGGTTCATGACCTTGAACGAGCCACTGGCCCACTCTCTATGTCTGTTACCTCAACTACAGGTGTGATGCTGTGAACACTCACTTTACTGGATTATATGAGTTACATGATTAAAAATTTGCCAAGTAATTATAATTAGCACAGGGCCTGCCACATAAAAGGCACTTGACAAATGACAATTACAATTAATATTAAAATTATACTACGAAATTTATTAACTTACCTTCTTTGCTATAAAATTTCCCATGAATTTCAGTTGTTTCTGAGCCTGCATTTTCGACCTAAACACACAACAGAAAAGGCTATTTATAGATATTCTTAAAAATCTTGAATATCTAGAAAATACTCTGGCTGTTTGAAGAACACTTAAAGGGACTGGCGAACGTGTTCTTTTAAATCTCACCCAGTTCAAGAGCAGAGGACACCTTCTTTTTGAAGAAGTTTCAGTTTAACAAATTAGCATCCTATTGTAGTTTATTCTCCTTGTCGTTAAAGCAGTTATGGTAAGAGTAAGAAATAAAGAGAGAAAAAACTTTAGAAATTCTCTTCCCATCCAATGATCCTTCATGATTTTCTTTTTAAAAAATGTTGAGGGATTTTGTCAATCTGTTATAAGGTTTCCCTCAGGCAAGCCTTGTCAATTTTACTTTTTTTTGAGGGAAAGCCTCTGAATATCTCTCATGCACGCTCAGTCACTTTAGTCGTATCCCACTCTCTGCGACCACATAGACTGTGCCCGCCGGGCTCCTCTGTCCATGGGGTTCTCCAGGCAAGGACACTAGAGTGGGTTGCCATTCCCTTCTCCAGGGATCTTCCCCATCCAGGGACTGAACCTGAGTTTCTCATGTCTCCTGCACTGGCAGTTGAGTTCTTTACCACACTAGTGCCACCTGGGAAGCCCCCAGAATATCCTACAACATTCTAAGCCCCAGCTGCAGAATTTCCTGTTTGGAAAGGACAGACACTCTCAGAAAGGAAAAAGGCAGCTGCTGGGGGCGTCAGGGAAACAAGGCAGAACGCAGCACACGGTGGGGCAGGCCTGGAGATACAGCCACATTTCGAATCCTTTGAGCTCTTGGAGGGTAAACCCGAACAGAACCAAGTGGGGCTCTTCTCCTTCACTCAGCAGACTGGGTGTGAGGGTCTAGATACAGCCTGGGATGTCTCAACAGAGGGAGGTAAGCCCCCTGACACCATGGGTGTTTGGTGGGAAGCAGGGCTCTTCTGAGTCTTCTAGTGACACTGGAAAGAATGTGACTATCTGTGATTCACAAGCATTTTACAAAATGTACACTTCTCTATGCATTAAGACAGACCAAAAAAAAAAAAAAAAAATCCTTCAAAGACAAAAGGGATTATGAGAGCCACAGCTAGGAAAAAATATGCATTTATGGCAATTGCAGTTTAGTACACTCACAAACACTTTCTAAAGATACACAGTGAAGTTCTTAAAGTCAGTTTGGTCTACGGCACCAGATTAATTTAAAACACCACAGTCCAATTTGCAGTCCCATTACAGTAATAAAAAATAAAAAGCTCCCAATTCTTCAAAGAATTTCATTAAGATTACCAGGGGAGCTCCCGAGTCTGAGGGATCTGGACCTTCTTCTATTTCCTTGGTTCTGTCTCATGATATTGGCCTAAAAAGCCACTAGAACACAGGGCTGCTGAATTCAGAGTGACTCCTTTTTTCTGAGAAAAGCAACTAAGTTTCCTGACATGAGTGGATAAAATTGAACATGAAATTAAAGATGTGAGTAGGTTGAACTTCAATGGAGCGCACACTACAAATGGCCTCATCTCCTAAAGAAACGTGTGGCCAGCCCCTCCCCTAAACGTAATCACTTTCAAAACCTCAAACCAAAATAATCCCAAGTGATAACAACAAAATCCAAACAATTACGGTGACTTACATTTGGTGAGTCAATCGCCAGCGAAGGCTCCCTCTGCAGTTCAACTGTTCAAAGACAAAAATGAGAAATAAGGAAACTGAAAACTGGTTATGAACAACAGAGAAACCAATTGAGAGCTTTTTAGTTAAGTGAGGCTATGTCACTAAGGGGCCTAAGTGCCTTTGTGAATTATACATTTTAGACCAATTATTTTCTATCAATACCATCTATGTTCTGTCACACAACCAGAAAAACAACAAAATACCGTTCCCTGCATTTTTAGAGTAAAGGCAGCGATCCATTGGATCACTACAGTGATTTAACCATGTCAGCAATCTGAGGCTTGGAAGGAAGGTGGGGAAGGCCTGTGCTATAACTGTTAGGTGACAGGGTAACACTGGTTCATTTAAAAATAATCCCATCAAACGAAGAGTTAGAGCCTATCCCCTCAAACAGCAAAGGGCTATTTATATTCTTTGGAAGCCTCAAGTACAAGCCTACTGTTTCTACTCAACAATGACAGAACACACATTTTTCTTTTAAACAACTTCCTTTTACGTAAGTAGATCTCTTATTGAACTGTACCTAAACACAGTCTGAAATACAACTCTGGGAACAAAGAACTTCAGAATCCAAAAATGTTACCTTCTTGACAATTAACAAATGGGATATTAATTATGTGTACTGTAACATATACACAGGAATTTTAACTACCATCTATCCAAGTTTTGGGAAGATTATTCATCGTTAGGGTTTTAACATGTCAGGACGAGTGGCTTACCAGGTCTTGGGGTGGTCTTCCAGGAAGCCCTGGTATTTCTGCTTATAAGGTTCCTGTGGTCACGTACTTTGAAGGCTGCCCTTTCAGAAGGTTTGCTTTGGAAGGTCCCCACCCTGACAGCCCAGATAGCCCTGGTTGAGGATTTATACACACTACTCCTCACACACTGCCTTTCTCTTTGCCTGGTCCACCAAATACACACCTACTTGTTCTTCAATATTTATCTCCAAATTAGGGGGAATAGCAAGCGCTTGAAGTGAAAATTTAAACGTGTGTGTTCTTTGACCTCTTGGTTCACTTTTTCAAAAAAAACTGGAAAAGTAGATGATTATACACATATGGAAGCTCCCTGCAGCGTTACTTGTAACAGTAAAAGCTACACACACAGGAGGGCACTAAGAGACCCAACAACAGGGGGACCGTGTGCTGCAGACCACTACTGAAACAAATGCAGCTGATCTGCATATGCTGACAAAGAATGACGCCCACAACATATGGCCGAGTTTAAAAAAGAATTCTAGAGAATGTAACTCAGGCACCGAAACTGAATCACAAGTCTCAGCACTTCGCCCACGAATGACAGCACAAGGTACCTTCCTAGAGGCCAAGGGGGGGAAAGCGATTACTTCTGCTGGGGATTAAGAGAGAAGGTAAGAAATTGGGCCTTTGAAAGATGTCTCTGCTCCTGGATCATGCTTTGCCTGAACTTTTTAGTGTTTTGAATGCTATAGACTGGATGTTTGTGTCCCCTTCACACTGAATATACTGCCACCCACCCCATATATTAAAAATGTAATCCCCAATGTGATGGTGTTGTAGTGAGGGTCTCTGGCGGGTGGTCAGATTTAGACGAGGTCATGTGTAAAGTGGTCCTGAGACCGAAGTGTTTGAGAGCTGCTGTCCTAACTCTGTCTGAGGCTGAGACCTTCCCTTCACACCTTTAGTGGACACTGAAGACTGGTGCAGAGAGAGACTGAGAAGAGGCTCTGCAAGTGGGGAGGAGCTTCAGTGACGCAGCAACGGCCAGAGCCCAGGGGTCAAGAGCATGAGGTTAAAAGAAGTGGGCAGACGGGCGCAGACTAGCCTTCTGGAAATGCGCTTGTGATGGCATCTGGAAGGACAGGGAGGGCCACAGAGACACGCTTGTGGGCAAGAGCAAGGGTCTGCTCCAAGGCAGCTGGTTTGGACACAGTTATTCAGAGGCATCAGATTTAAACACAACCTTACGTGATTCTGACTGATGTTAACGCTTCATGAAGAAAAAGTATAAGTTAAAAATGAAATAGCAAAGAGTTTTTTCTCTAATCTATGTTAAAAAATGATAGGTAAATCCATATAGCCTGTCAATGTTTTATTACACATTAGCTATAAATTTTAAGTGGTGATAAAAGATAAACCCACATGTAAGGAAAAAAGAATGTGAACAACCGCTAAAAGGAGTTTACCTGTTCCACTCAGCTTTCTCCCACTTGGACTTGCTGGTGGTGCTGGCATTTCATGATTTTTCTCTTCTTCTGATGGCACAAATACCTAAAAAGTCCAAGGCACCATAACAAGGTTATGAGGTTTTTGAAATAAGAAGGTAAGTTTAATTTACCTGAAGGGAATTAAACAAAACACTCAGCATCCTGTCAACCTTTAGGAACAAAAAGGTGAAACTAATCTCGTATTTCATCCATCAATGGCTCTCCTATTGCACTAAAGTAAAATGCTGAGTACAACACACAAGCCCTTCCTGATCTGGTCCCATTTCTTCAAGAGGCTTGAGGTTTCAGCGCAGCTCACCCCCGAAACACTGCAATGCCCAGGACTCACGATTGGCTCTTCCCTTTCTGTGTCCTCGGGTACACTTCCACTGTTTGCACAAGTCCACTCCAAAGTCCTCCTGCAAGCCGCCCCCCTCCACCCACTGGCCCTGCTGTGAGTCGAGGCTCCTCTGCACTGCATTCACAGCCCCCATGTTTGCCACTATCTTGTCATGTGGACTCAGAGGCGCCAGGAGATCAGGCTGGAAGGGGGCACAGAGACTAAACTGTGTAGAGCACACAGGCTGTGACAGAGGAACAAGAAAACCTCCTCCCAAACTAGATTTTATTCTAAATCCAATGAGAAGTCATTGGAAATTTCAAGCAGAGCAATGCAATGACCTAATTTATGTTTTTCAAGCTAACTCTCAGGGCTGAGTGAAGACTGGAGGAGGGGCTGGAGAGGAAGCAGAATGGGGACACTACCTACCGGGGTAGAGGCTTAGACTAGGTGGTAGCCGTAGAAACAGAAATAGGTGGACTCAAGGTACATTTTGGGAATGGAAACTATGAGAACCAGCAATAGATGAAACGTGGGGTGACTGAGGGTGACCCTTGGCTTTCTGGTTTGAGTGGATGGAATTGATGATGGTGCTATCAGCTGAGACTATTCAGGTTCTGAACTCTTCCCTCACACGACGTGTCAGTAACAGAACTGAAATAGCTTTGGTACAGTGAGAGCTGGGGCTGCATTCTGCTCGTGTACATGTATCTGTACATGGTGAAAAGGTACATACACCACTGACAGTTCAGCGTAACTGAATGATCAGCCATACCTCAGGTTTCAAGTTGGTTTTCAGTCCCAATCTTCCCACAGCATTTGATGGAGACTCTTTTCTGCCTAAAGAAATGCAAATCATTCAATCAGTTTAAGAATTTGCTTGCAAAATACACCTTGAGTCAAAAGGTAACAGGATGTTGTCTAGCTGTCATCTAGACACGCTATGCCCTCCTCCGTCATGTTTAGTTTCCTGTCAGTAGAAAACAATAAAGGGGAATACGCCCGAAAATTCTCAGATAAAAGGCAAGGGGTCATTCACTCATTTCGGGGGGATGGGATGTGTATAACAATGTTTCTGGCTGTTATGCTGGCTGGCCACGAAGAATGATACTCTATCATTTGTGAGGACGTCTTATTTCCAAGTATTTTTCTATAGATATCTGTATCAAGCTTGTCCCTAAAAGAAAACATTCAAGGCCACTGAGATATATTCCTAATAAAGATGGTGATTTGTGAACAGACTCATTTTACTTGCTTGTGCTAACACAGCAAAGTTGAACATAAAGTTAAAAACTGTGAAACAGATAAAAAGGGAACAGAATTTTCCCTGGTAGACTCAAACCTATCCCTTTCTTTCCTTCTCTCCTCTGTCCTGAGACTTGTTCCTCTCACTTGCCCACATGGACGCCTCCCAAGAAAACCCTTCCTTTCTCCAGGAGGCTGTGGGCTTATTCCTTGCTAAAAGTCCTTCTATTTCTGCTCCTTCAGAGGGAAGGAGAGGCAGGAGGCAGGAGGAATAAGAGACTGTAGCAATGGCTGAGTCATAGAAACTTCCAGAACATTCAACTCACCCTAAGTTAAAGTCAACAGAAAAATTTTAAGTCATTTATTTCAATCCTTGGAACATCTCTTAGTGTCTCCTAAGTCCCTATAAGAAACAGGACTAAATCTACTGGCCTCAGCCTCCAGAGTAGCACTTAGGTGATATTTCAGCTTAAAAGTGCAGCTTGCTCCCATTTACACAGAGTGGCGAGGAAGACAGCATCCCTGCTCGCTTCCTGTCCAGCCCACGTACCCCCTTCGAGTTCTCATAGCATCCTGTTAAGCCTGTCCTAAGCACCTGTCACAGTGCCGTGTCACAGCCTAAACACAATATGTGGCTGGATTCACAACCATCTTCCCATCATCTCTGAATCCACAGTGGTACCTGGTATAACATGTCTGAAGTGGGTGGGTGAGTGGTAATCAATGACCGAGCTCCAAGCTTACAGCTTTGAAAAGTACCAACAAGTTTCCAATAAGACCAGCACTCTCTGGAATCTAGCAGGAGGGAACACGATTCTTCAAATACTAAGCCAGAAACTAGCCCACATGAACAATAAACGCTGCTAAATAAAACATAATGTGCTTCCTCAATGAGAAGCAGCCAGCTAGACTAAACTGACACGTACCTGGAACCTGTAATAAGTCACATGAGGGCTGGGACGGGGCTTGTTTTGTGCTATCATCCCCTTCTGACACAACAGAAAGCTGAGGCTCAGATGTGATTTTTTTTTCCTAAGAGGCATCCAAGTACCGTGCAAGTTATTTAAACTCTTCGAACGTTCATTTGTAAAATGAGGTGATTAAAAAAAATGCTCATCTCATACACTGCTGTAAGGTGACTTCATTTTGACTACTAAGAAGCCTGAAGGCCAAAGATGTTTAGTAACTTGCAACAGTCCTGTGGACTACACTTGTCCAGCCGATGAGACAGCTGGAAGCCTCCTAACTGCCCACGTCGCACATGAGAAGTGGGTCTAAGACTAACCATTTAAACGTGATTTTAGAGAAGCCTGGCTCTCAACTTGGATGACAGTGATTTTGCTATATTCTAAAACCAAAACCTCCCTGGTGGCTCAGACGGTAAAGTGTCCGCCTACAATGTGGGAGACCCAGGTTCAATCCCTGGGACAAGAAGATCTCCTGGAGATGGAAATGGCAATCCACTCCAGTGTTCTTGCCTGGAAAATCCCATGGATGGAGAAGCCTGGTGGGCTACGGTCCATGGGGTTGCAAAGAGTAGGACACGACTGAGCGACTTCACTTTCACTTTCAGAACCAAAACCATCTTAAATATCCTCTACATACAATTATCTTTATAAAACACAAAAATTTGCACTTAAGAGTCTCACCTCGATCACGCAAATTTTCTTCAGAAGAAACAGTGACTTGAAGACCTTCTTGCTGGCAGGATTTGGTCACACTGTTATCTTCTCCTGTTTTCTTAGTGGATGCTGGGACAGTGCACTGGCCACGGTGGTCACTCCTGCTCGTCAAGTTCTGCTCCTGTTTAGCAGCTGAGAGAGCTACATTGTAGGCGGTGGGAAGGGCTGCTGTGTGGGAAGGAGCCATTTCTGACTCCTGGCCATTAATACATTCAGCGGTGGTGGTTTTCAAGTGCCCCTCAGGACCCCACTGGTCATCAGCTT
This sequence comes from Bos javanicus, assembly GCF_032452875.1. NCBI lineage: Eukaryota > Metazoa > Chordata > Mammalia > Artiodactyla > Bovidae > Bos > Bos javanicus. The sequence goes on from NC_083873.1 coordinate 109,134,639, forward strand.
TTTTAGCACCAGGATTGACTGCTGTCAAACAGCGCACACTGATGGTGCCCTCGGGAGCCTGCTCTAGTCCTTGCGGGTTGACAGGCGAGTCCCCACTCCCCCCTGCTGGGCATCTCGCTGGCGTGCTGCCCCCTGATGTCCCTGCCTCAGGCCTTTCATCTTCTCTCTGAACTCTGTCTGCACAGTCCTTGTCAAGCCTCTCGCTCTCTGCCACAATCCCGACACCTGCAGAAAGCATACTGACCGACACCCGGTCATGCTCTTCCCCAGTGCCCCCTGCCACCACAGGGCCCACTTCTTTTCCCCCTGTGGAGGGCCCAGGACACTGACACTTGTCCTCGGCCATTAGGCTGGACAGAGGGGCCTCAGGCTTGCTCATCTTCGTGCCTGATGGGGCATCCTTTCCTTTGGGGCTGTCTGCACTCAAATGAACCTCTTCATGCCTGTCGAGACCAGCAGGGGCCAGCAGGCATTCGGCCGTGCTGGTGGAGATGATAGCGGCATCGCTCACGTCCTCTGTGCCAGTGCCCGCGGGCAGCTCCTCCTCCTGCGGGACGGCGCCCGCCATGACCGCCTCACAGCCTTCCGAGGTGCTGGTGGAAATCATGGCCATGTCGCTCGCCTCTTCCGCCGGCCTGACCGAGGCCTGGGCATCCTCTCGAGCGACAGCACTGGACACGGGGCCCTCGCAGTCCTCTCCTGAGCTTGTGGAGATGATAGCGCTGCCGTCCTTCTCTTCCAGGACGGGTTGCTCATGTTCCCTTTCCCTAGACACACCGCACACAGAGGCTTCGCAATCTTCTGCGATGCTGGTGGAAATGAGCGCACATTCGTCCTTCTCCTCCTTGCTGGTTGAAGCAAGGGGGCTCTCGGCTTGCGCAGGCGCACTGGGCGTGGGCCCCTCAAAGTCATCGGCGTTCACCAGGGCCAGCGCTTTGGCTCTGTCTTCCACGGCTGCCACGGGCTGCGGACTCTGGGCACCATGGAGGGCTGTCGCGCTGGAAATGGGCACTTCGAATTCCTCCCCGATGCTTGTGGAAATCATGGCACACTCGTCTTTCTCCTCGATTCTCGCAGCCGTGAGTTGGCTCCCGTCACCTGATGCTGCGCTGGGCATGGGGGCCTCGAACTCCTCCATGTTCACTCTGGGGCCCTCCGCGCTCTCTTCAGGTCTCAAGGCGCTTGAATGGCCAGCCCTCATGTCTACCACAGTGCTGAGCTGTGGGGTGAGATCGTCTGTTGTGCTGGTGGAGATCACCAAGCCCTTCCCTTCACCTGAACCCCCAGCCACACCAGCCTGGTTGGCGACACTGTTAATGGCCGTGGCGGCCGCAAGGCCATCACAGTCTTCGTTCTCCACGGAGGTGATGACACCCTCATCTTTTTCGCCCGGTGACGTGTGAGGAGGCTCATGTTCTGGCACAGCAGCGGACACGAGGGCCTCGTAACTGTCCCCCACCAGGCCAGTGGAGGGCGTGGTATCGTCGGCTTTTTCGTTTCTGCTGAGCTCACCGTCCCTGCGGTCTAAAGCTGCGCTGGTCATGGGCCCCTGGCGACCTTCAGAAGCGGGAGCCGCCATGCCCTCCCCTGCAGCCCCGCTGCTCACGCTGCTCTCCACGACCCCTTTGGCGCTGGAGCAGATCTCTGCGTCTTTAGTGTCCTTCTCAGCGCCGCTCACGCTGTCCACGGTACTCTCGTACGCGTGCGGGACGGTGCCGCCGGCCTCGGCGTCCACACGCCCTGCCACAGGGCCAAGCTGAGCGTCTCCGCCTGCGCTCTCACAGACCGACATCCCTTCGCTCTCCTCTTCCATCCCTGTGCACGTGGACGCGTGCCCGACCTCATTCCCCCGGCCCGTGCTGGTCACCACGCCCTCCCCTTCATCCTCGTCCTCCTTGGCGCCCGTGCTGGTCACCACGCCCTCATCGTCGCAGGGGCCGGGGGCCACCACCGGCGCATCAGTGGGGTCTTTGGCTACCGTGCTATCCATGGCACTCTCTTCGTTTTCTTCAGATTCGGAACTCAGGGCGAAGCCTTCCCTGCTCTCCTCTGAACCTGTGCAGCTCGCCAGGCCCTCCCCATCCTCCTCGGTTATCCCGGTGCTGGTGACGGCACTTTCACCCTCCGGGCCGTCCATCACAGAACCGCTTTCCTCCTGGGTGGCGCTGGCTGCCGTGGGGGTGGGGGTGTCTATGGGGCCCCCAGGGGCCCCCGTCACCCTGCGCTCCTCCTGAGGCTCCACCCCAGCTGCAGAGCACAGGACACTGCCGTCTCTTCTACCCCCTGCCCCTGTGCACGTCACCGTCCCCTCGCTTTCCTTCTTGGGCCCTGCTCTCGGTGGGCTTCTCTGGAATCCATCCAACTCTTCGTTGCTTAGGGACCCCTCCCTGATGTCCATCCCCGCACTTGTTACTGCTCCGTCGCTCTCAACCTCACTGATGAACCTGACCGTTCCTTCCACGAGTTCCGAGTCTCCACCTGAAGACCCATCGCACTTGCCCTCAGAACCCGCGCTGGTCACAGCGTCATCCTTCTCCTCGGTTGCTGCGCTCCTGGCGTCAGCCTCGGTGGTCCTCGTGGGGGCTGTCGCGGGGTCAGCTGCTCTTTCTTCAGGCTCGGCCAGGGCGCATTCCCCACTTTCTCCCTCTTTGGTGCTTGTGAGGAACGTTTCGCTTTCTGCAAATCCTTCTGTGACGACACCCCCACCTTCCTCGGCTGCAGCAAAGATGGTGCCTTCTCTGGCTTCCTCCCCGACGTGAAGAGGGTGGTTTTCGGAGCACGTGCCCGTTGTGAGGCCTTCGTCTGCCTCGATGCTTGTGCAAGGCATGGCCACCCCACCCTCCATCGTCTCTGCAGATGTGGTTGTGGCAGTCCCCGCCTTCACCAGGTTTAGGGGAACACCACTGTCCTTCCCCTCAGTGCTGCTGGCGATGGAAGCCTTTTCTCCTCTACTAGGCCTGGCTGTCAGAATCTCAGCTTTCCCGCTCCTTTGATGTAGAACAGAGGACACGGCATTGCTCTCAGCACTGGTGTCCACCTCACTGTGTCCGTGCCTTCTGTCAGCATCGGCTGGTATGTTTTCAACTTCAGCTGGGCCTCTGCTCTGCTTAAGTCCAATAGTATCTGTTTCTGTACTCATGCCTACCACCTGATCAACAGCAACACCAACCTTGTGGCCATTTTCTACAGAAGCCCTAACTGTCTGCTTCGAACTTGAGTTACTTCCTTTCCCATCCACATCCATTGAGCCACCTTCTTTGTCAATGTTCTCCTTTTCCACTGTCCTGTCCCCTGACTCACTGCCAACAGGCGTGTCTACTTTCCCTTGTCTGCTGTGCAGTATGAAGGCCTGTGCACCTTCTGGAATGTGTCTTCTGCTCTCCACGCTGGCTTCTGCTGGTGTATCTACTGTGGAAACGGCATTGCCTTTTCTGCTGTCACTTGTCCTAGGGACTTCTGATTCCTCATCAGTCCAGCTTTGCTTAGGGATTTCAGAGTGGTGGACGAGCGAGGTGCTGGCTGTGGTACCTTCTGACCCACTTCTTCTGTCAACTAAAGGAAGCACCCCTGAATCGTGGGACTGTTTCTGAGGCCCAGCAGTCATGGAGCCTAAGGACGGGGCGGGATCTACCTTTGTGGAATGTTTAAGAGTGGGGTCTCCTGGAGCAAGGCGTTCTTCGGTGGGCCTGGTGGTGTTTTTCAAATTCTTCTGTGCCCTGTCACTTTCTGATGGGGCACGGGGTAACAAACAGTGACTCATTTCGGAGTCTACATTCATTTCCTGAGTTTCTTGTTGAGCAGACTCCTTTTCCCCGGAGTTAGGTTTGGACACAGAGCTTTGGAGATGCATTTTCTTGGTCAGGGTGCTTCTGTGGTCAGCGTGCTTTTCGGAATTACCAACAGCTCCTGTTCCACGCCCCGATTTACAGGCCGGAGATGCTGTTTTTGACTCTCCCATGGGAGTCTGTAACTCCTCCTTTAGGACTGCAGCAGTAGTTTTTTGTTTTGTAACATTTTCTGAGTCAAGTTCTTGCTGAGAGCTACTGCTGCCGTCTTGGGTTTTGCGGACTTCTGCTGCATTTTCCATGGCTGGCTCGGGATCAATTTCCATTGGCTCTTGTTCGGGCATCAGGGCAGGATCACCACTTTTTTTGGGTCTCTGAAGGGAGGAACTACTGGGAGCACCTGAAGGGTTTGCTGCTGGTTTTTCTTCTCCTTTAGCCATTTCTTGGGATACGCTGCCTCTTCGATTTTCACACAACCTTCTACTTAACTTCTTCTCTACGACTGAACTACTTCCTCTGGGCTTCTCATGACTGCCGTCAACTTCTTTTCCATCCTTGTCCTCTGTTTTGTTGTCTTCCTTCTTTTTCACGTCCTTACTACTGTGCTTTAAGCTCCTGCTTTTGTGCCCGTCTGACAACTTTCTCTCGAGTCTGGTGGAGCTTGACTCTTTCTCACCCTTGCACCTCTCCTTTGCTAGTGGCAACTTTGCTCTGTGACTAGACTCTCTCTGCACACTATGCGCTGAAGGGGCCACACTCTCTGACGTGGGCTCCGCACCGCTTTCCTCAGAAGGTCTGTCTTCAACTCTGGACTTCCGCTGTCTCTCTGGCTCACCTTCTTCAGTGTTCTTCTCCTTCTCTGGTTTTGGAGTGGTCGCCAGTTTTGTGGTATTTTCTTGTGATTCTGTTTCAGATGCTTTCAACTGTTTGCCTTGGCTTCTGGACTTAGACTTCAACACAAGTTTATCTTCCAACAAGCTCTTGGTTCTTCGCCTCTCCTTGTGAATCGCCTCCTCTGGTTTTGAATTACTATCTGCGTTAGTCAAGTCATTATCACATTTATCCTCGGAGTAACTTTCGCTTCTTCTCTGTACTGTGCTTCCATGTTGCCTGGAGCTCAGAGAGTCCTTCTGAATTTTAGAATCACTTGATCTTCTTGATTTGTGCTCTGCCTTGGTTTTGTCCGCTGACCCGTGTCTCTCTTTCTTATTTTCTTTACGAACATTCTCGTCACTTTTTATAATATACTCAGAAACTGGTTTACCATCTTTGCCCAAAACTGACAACTTCCTTTCATTCCGGTGTTTACCTCTTCGTTCAGCTTTATCATCTGACGACAGTTTTGCCTGTTGACTCGTCTTCTGGACGTTCTCATCTCTCGAGCCTCTCTCGGAAGAGTGAGGCTCGGGCTCATCTCCTGCTTTATGAGCACTGTCACCTCTGTACTTGTGTTTTGTAGACGGTTTGTCTTCTGACAGAGTTTTCTCCTTTTCAGGCTTCTCCTTGGAGGATTTCGCCTCTTTCTTAGGCAGGCTTTTTAAATGTGGTGTTTCTGAATCATCTTTCTTTAGATGCTTTTCGTTTTTAAGCGTGCTCTTCTGTTTCTGGGGTTCTTCTGTGCCACTTTCTGAGCGTTCCAGTGGCCTTTTTCCGTCCCTCGTGTCAGTCTCTTCCTGCACCCCTTCCACCACAACAGGGGTAGAAGTCCGTCTTTTGTGTTCCCTTTCTATTTTGGATTCGTTTTTGTTTTCATCAGCTGGATGCAAAGACTCTGAAAGTCTTCGAGCAGGTTTACTTGGTTCACTCTTTGCATGGACATGCTTTAGATCCTTTGAAGAAGATGCTTTTTCCTTTTCACAATGCTGTAAGAAAATAAAAGTTAAAATATAAGACCTAGTTTTTATATTCAAATCTAAAATTTGGGTGCATTTAGTATGTTGAACGTTGTAACATGCTTGTTGTTGTTGTTTAAGTTCCTAAGCCATGCGACTCTTTGTGACCCCATTTACTGTAGCCTGCCAGGCTCCCCTGTCCATGGGATTTCCCAGGCAAGAATACTGGAGTGGTGTGCCATTTCCTTCTCCAGGCAATCTTCCTGACCCAGGGATCGAACCCGCGTCTCCTGCATTGCCAGGTGAATTCTTTACCACATGCTACACCTTACTTATTTCACCTCTGCCAATAGCTGGTAGGTATTATTAACTTATTTCTATGCATCAGGAACCTGAAACTCAGGATGGTTCAATAATGTGACATCTTGCAACGAGTTCAGATAATTTCATTCTGGGTCTAATACTCTTCCCACTATATAGCAGCATCTTTATAGAGAGTAGTTCTTTCTCCTGAGATGTGTCCAGGCATTTGGAGGCATTCTCAGACTTTAAATTGCTAAAGCCCACTAATGCCCAGTGGTCACTAATAAATAGAAGCTGCAAGAATGACATTAGTTCTTTTTAGTCCAAAGACTTAATACCTAATGAAGGCAATTAAAAATTTTATAATGAAATAAAGTTTTCTTACATTTTAATTTAGAAATACAAATTATCAATGGGAACTTCATGAATTTAGGTTACCTGTAAGACAGTTTATTTAGGAAGCTTCAAATGCACATAGAAACTCATGGTAACTAATAGTAATCATATCATATACATCTGATGCACATGTTCATACCCAAGGGAAGATACCAATACACCAAAGCAGCCAAACCTTCCTCCTGACCCACAGTCTGGCGCTGACTGGACTAATGTTAATGACCAATGACACTTTATAATAAGGACTCATGAACTAGTTATAATTATTCTTATTCAAACAATGGGCTGAAGTCCTCAGAAAGCCCTTTGTGTCTCTGGGTCAGTTTATCACTGCACCTTTTTTACACTTTAACATGAAGATTAATACACTATTACTATAGGGACTGGGACATAGCAAGATCTTACTTTGAAATTAAATTCCACAAATAAAGAACTAACAGGGATGCCATCAACCTAATTTTACAATAAGTTCTAACCAATTAATGTGAATACAATCTTATAAGATCATTTTCCAAAGGGATTTCTCATAAAAAAAGTTAAATATTAATAATATGACATTAGAATATCAGAATATACTAAATGACTCTAATTTCTACATAAAGACATCAAGAATATTTACCGGCTATGAATAAATAATTACTAAACTATTACTGCTTCCTTTAGAAGTGTTAAGATATTCAATAGTTCAGCTATAGAATTATAAATATAAAAGTATACAGAAAGATTAAAACCTAGTGAAAACAAGTTTATCACAAGTAAAAAGGAGAAAAAATGTACTTACTGAACATTTTGAGGGTATTTTTATCTACATATTTTTACTATTTAAAATGATCACATCTTAGAAAACAGTCCAAGTGCTCAACTATAAGAAAATGCTTAAATTACAGTATATTCATTCAATGTAAGCTATATAATTATCAGAATGTATTAATTAGGAAGTTACAGTGAAATGAGTATGGGGGGGATGTTAAAAACACTATGCAAGGTTACATTTGCTCTACAAAATTATGGACATATGTGGGTGAGAAATGGAAGACAATGATAATTTGTTAGTGGAAGGATTTTAGCTTTTTCCTCCTTTTCTTTTTCATTATTATTCCTGGCTATTTTATTATCGTCAATTTAAGAAACAAGAGGTGGGGGAGTTGGGGGAAGAGAGAGGAGAAGAAAAGTAACTATTATCCAGATAAAAGATCTTAAGAATCAACTTGCCAAAATGAAGAATTTAGGCCATAATAGGATGGGGGTGTTGGAATGTTGAATGTGACAGACTTTCTATTCAAGGTAGAAAAAAAAAAAAAAAACCAGACTGTATTCTAAGTTTTACTACAAATAACTGAATGGCTTAACAGAAGAGCATTTAAAGTGGGGTTTTACTAATTAAGACATACCTCACTTGTTTTGAGTGTTTCTCTGGAATCTTCTTCAGATTGCTGTTTCTTTTTAGAATTCTCATCAATGTTCCTAGGTGGGGCAAAATGTGAAATAAGAACTTTGGACCAAAAAATGTGATTTAAATTTCTCAGGAAGATTTTTAAAAAAGCTTAGCTTTTCTTCACTATAAAACACTTAATTTGTACCTAGAGACTTGTGCACTTCAAATTAAATCCTATTCTTGGTTGACAGTGAAGAGCTAAATCCCGAATGTGAAGTGGACCACTCTTGGTCCTAGAGGAAAGTATTCTTGAAACAAAAATTTGTGATTTGTCGCTTGAAGAAGAATATGACATGGGCTACAATTTCATTTTGAAAGTCTTATCTTCTGAATAAACAGAGTAGTTCTATTTATTCAGATCGAGAAGGCTGAAGTCTGTAAGAAAAATGAGAGCCTCCTTCTCTCACTTAGTTCTGCAGATTGACTCAGCTAAAATCACTGACGTAGTTACCTTCAAGTCTAAGATAAACTTACAGAACTGCATGTTGCCGGTACAGCAATGCTACAGCCCACGCCTACACAGCCACCTTCAGTCTCTTCAGCTTTGTAATTCTTACAGAATTAACCATGATCATGAGGTGCTAAAAACAATGTTTGGCTTGGAATGCTGGTTTACGGGGAGAAGCATGAGATACTAGTGAAGTATGTGGAAAGACTAGAGAATGGAGGCAGCGCCGTCAGTAAGAGGTAACTGAATGTCCAGAAGGGGAACGGCTCCTGAGTGCTTCAGAGGGTCTACACACTCTCTGAGACTATGGACAACTGTGTGCTTATGCACTTGCATTTCTCTGGGCAGAGTCCAACGGTTCCATGAGATTATCAAATAAAGTCTGCTCCCACCCCCACAAAAGAAAAAGATTAGTACACACTGTTTTGAAATATCATAGATATTAACATAATGAATTATGATACTGAAAAGAAAACCCTATTCCATGTTATTTCATAAACATGGAATAATATACACACTCAAGGTCTGACTCTTTCCTGTCATTTTCAATGCCTCTCTTCTGAAAGCTTGTCGAGAGAATATTATAATGTGAATGTGGCCAAATAAATACGTACCTGGAGTCCTTTTTCCTCTTTTTGCTTAAGGCTACCTTTTTCTCTAAAACTTTCCGTTCTTTAAGGACTTCTTTAATTCTGGGGGCTTTGGGTTCCAAACCTTTTGTTGATGATTCTTCTAAGTCCACACTACTTTTGCCTGGGGAAGAAGCAATCAACAAACTATGTTTCAGAACACAGTTTTATAAACAGTGTAATCTTTATTCTTAAGATTTTCTAATCACTGTAAAAATAAAAAATGGCTTCAATATCTCTAAGTTGTATTGGAATAAAAATATTTTATGTAGATGGAGAAGTCTTATATTTTTTATCTTAAGTGCTCATATATGTACATGTGTGTATTTTACATCAAACAAGATCAGTGTCCAGAGGAAGTTCAATTCTGTCCAATGAAATATTCCAGATAAATGTTCGACATTTTAGTTAACATAAAGTATAGATGAATTCCATTAATATCACTGCAAGGCTTGAGGACTCACAGGTTAACAATAAATTTTTCAGTGATAATTCATTCCATAATCACTGGAAAATAAACTGCTATTATGTGAGTTGTATAATCTGGTATGTGATAGAATGTTTAACTTAGATATAGAAATATAATAAACATGTGACTAAATACATCAGATTAAAAAGGAAATCTTAAACATCTTAAAATACATAGTTTTAAAAATCTAAGATACAATTTTTATCACTTTATTTTATAATCATACCTCATAAGCTATCTTAATATCTAGAAGTCAATGGGGTAAGTATGTAGTTTAAAATATTAAATGTTAAGATCTCTTATACCTTGACTCTTAGCTTTTGAAAACTTTGTCTTTTCTGCTTTCTGTTTTCGTTTTTCTTCAAGTTTTTCTCTATTAATTTGCCTTCTTAAAAGTCTCTCTTCTTTTTCTTTAGCCTAAAACCACAAAATATTCATAATTATGCTGACAGATTCTCAAGTAAGAGCAAAAACACCCTGAAAAAAAATATGCTTGCCCTTCAGATGTTCTTACAAATTAATGGGCTCTGTAAAAGTGCATACATACCACTATAAACACATCTATGTGTGCGCATGGGTTTCAAAAGAGACAGAAGGTGACATTTTTCCCTTACTAACTTTCAGAATGCCATCAATTTAAAGGTATCATTTGGGGAAACGGTGGTTTAATAAACTGTTATTCCAATTAAAAGGCTACCTATAAAAATGTCTATGAGCATCACGTGTAGAGGTAAGTCTTTATAATTATCTGATTTTCTCAAAGAAAGATGAAATGCAGATTCCAGTGACAGGGTGGTCCTACAACAAATGTTACTTGCTGGCTATACTCTCAGGACCCAGAGTTTGGATGTGGGACTTCCTGTAGTTGTATTTTAAACCAGGGAGGATCCAGTCATTGTGTTACTCTACCATCTCTTTCCTGCCCAGAATTCAAAGCCTCAAAGTGTCAAATACTCTAAGCATGAGCATAACTCCTGATCAACTAATCTCTTAAGAGAGAGGCTACTATTAACATTTTGGTGCGCGTCCTTCAAATCATTTTTTATGGAGTAGTATTTCCTTATTCTTTGATGCACAACTTTTCATATTTTAATGTTTCTGAAATTGTAAGCCAACTTATTAAAACTGATGTATACATACAATGAGGTAGCAGTTTCTCTAAAAAGCTGTTAATAATTCAGTGGTACATCTTAGAAGTACTATCAAATGAAGGAAATATGTGGACGACTATGCTTCCCTCTTAATAATATGTTAATGGCTGATGCCATCTCTCTTTATGGCTGGATCCATACTCGGGTCAAACATTTCCATACTATGAAACACTGAGGGTGTTAGCAGTTTTTCACCAATCATGATGATATGAACAGCTCCATCACGTTTTTATCTATTCTGCCTAAATGACAAGGTTCCTGAAGGTGGAACCTATAAGTCACCGTTTCAAATGCTCACCAGTAGCCTGTGAACAGACTAGTCAAGTATGCCAACCTGATTTAATAGGTTAACATAACAAGAGCTCAAATCTGACTTACAATAGACTGCCGCCGTTGTTCCACAGTAAGTTCGTCATCAGAATCACTATAATACTTTGAGTAAAGATATGGTTTGTGAACATAAGCATGCCGCACATTTTTTGCTTTTCCTTCACTGGGATCACTGGTTTGAGTTTTTGTTTTGTTTTGCTTGTTCTTCTCTTCATCTGGAAGAAAGTCAGTAGAAAGAACAGCATTTCTGTCAATCAGCAATTAACATCAACATCAAGTGGCAAAAGCTGTATCAAAGTAGTTTAAGGGTATTTGTAGGTCCAACAGGAGAAATATCAGTATGTGAAAATTCAGAAAATTTTAAAGGCTATCATTCATATCTTTATTTATTTAAATTTTTTTTTTGTTTGCTTCTTTGGCTGTGCCGCATGGCATGCAGAATTTCTCAGGGCAGGGATCAAACTCATGCCCCCTGAACAGGAAGGGCAGAGTCTTAACCAATGGACCACCAGGGACATCCTCCTGATTCACATGCTGTTTCTTTCTTTCAGCTTCTCACATATCAAAAAGAAAAATTAGACCTTAAGAGTTACTTATGTTTCCTGGACAAATGGTTAATCCTCATTTGTATATCAACAGACTTGGCATGCATACTTTACCAGTATCAAGTTGAACAAATTCCCTTCAAGCCACACTTTAAATTTGAGATTTTAGTGACCATTTATGGTCTTTCGTTTATGGAAGGGGCAAGAACCAATAACTGGCCCTACAGCAAGTATACAGTAAAACCCCTCTGCCCTAGGAAGGGAGAAAAGTTCCCCATGCACAGCAAGAAGCAGTGAGTGCTACTAAGTATTGCTTTGTACTCTCAAAAGAGCAGTTTTCTTACTTTGGATCCCATACACAGAAAATCTAGCCCTGTCCAGGAAAAACCTTGAAAAGATCCAATACAGCATCTAGAAATAAGATTTCCGTTTGGTCAGAGAAAGTGGAATGTTCACAGGATAAGAGCATTCTTCTCCCATCGGTACTCAGAAATGACCTCATGAGGATAATTATGAAGAGTGAGAAGTGCTACCCTTGCATTTTGGAGGCTGCTAATTCCGTTTTTCAAATGGATACTAAGAAAATAATGAAAAATGGGAGCAACTGAAAAATATTAATACATCTACAGCATTAAAACTTTCTACTTTTTTCTTGCCTGTGATTTTCTCTACAGATATTCTAATTCAAGTATGTGTTAAGTCGCTTCAGTTGTGTCCGACTCTGTGCAACCCCATGGACTGTAGCCCACCAGGCTCCTCTGTCCATGGGATTCTCCAGGCAAGAATACTGGAGTGGGTTACTATGCCCTCCTCCAGGGGATCTTCCTGATCCAAGGATTGAACCCATGTCTCTTACGTCTCCTGCATTGGCAGGTGGGTTCAATCCAAGAGTCAGTGGCAAATTTACCAGATGCTATCTGCAGGCAATTGCAAATAATGTTCAACATTTTTGACTTTTCAAAAAATCATAAAAAATATTTAATCACATGTTAAAGAGCAATGTAAGGTATTAGTTAGAAGCCCGGACTGGGTTTGAAATGGTGCTGTGCTCACTAGCTACGTGACTCCTGGTGACAGACTATATAGCCTACTGCCTCTTCCCTTGGCTGATTTTAATGTGTCCCTTAGCTGAAAGAAACCATAACCATGAGTTTAATAGCTTTCAATGAGTCCTTCTAGTGAATTACCAAACCTGAGAGTGGTCTTGGGATCTTGAATTTGCAATTGGTCCCAGAAATGAGGGCAGTCTTGTGGACTGTCCCTCCAAACACTACCAAAACATGGCATGTTCAAACACGATCTCATCCAAGTCTTCTAAGAATCCTAGGGAGTGGAGGTAAGAGAAGGAGAACCTAGGCTTGTTGAGGTTTAGTAACTTACCAAGCTCACTCAGATAGACAGTCTTGGAGCTGGGACTCAGAAACAAATCTTCCAACTAAGAGTCCCAAGCTCCTGCCACGGCGCCACACTGCCTTTCACGACACAGCCATCTGAACTTACAAACACTGCTCAACAGGAAGCTTCCCAGAGGCTTTACTAAGTAAAATGCTTTACCATCTGATGTAATCTCTCCTTCTTCCATGCTCTCAGACATCACAGCCTCCTCCTCAGTGTCTTCTTCAAAAGATGAAAGGTCACTGGTGTGGACGGAGCTAACTGTGATGTCTGTAAGTCCATCCACATCAGAATCTATCATAGAGATATCTACAAGAAAATGAAACATAGAAAACAAATCATCTTGTGGTAAGAACAAAAACAGCACCCGATTCCTAAATTACATTAACATTTTTCTGCTTTAACTGCTCAAAGAACTTCAACTTCAGAAATAATCTCTCACCATTAGTAACCAATATCAAATAAGGTAGAGCTATTTTCAGCAAACAGAAAGCACGGTTAGCCTATAAAATGAATAAAACTGATAATCCATGATGTGAATGATATATAAAAAGCAAATCTTATGTAAATGAATTATTCACTAGTATTTTAAAGATTAGGATATACAACAATTAACTGGCTTGGAATAATGTACGTGAATAAATTATGAGTTAAATTTATAAGGCTTAGAGTGTCTCTGTTCATTTGCATTATCAACTGGCACATGAGAATGAAAGGAAATATACAAATGCTTAATGCTCATCTTTTAGCAAAAAAAATATGAGTTTTCAGGATTTTAAAACACAAGTAGCAAATATAGTTATAAAACTTTGAAGGCAAGTGTGATGTGCCCTCAAGGACACTGTGTTCTTTAAACTGTTGTAGACTTTTCCAAGTTTTTACCTTCTTTTGTTCCTTCACTGGTTTTAGCTTTACTATTGGTTTTTTCCGAAGGAAGTTTTGAACATTCTACTTCTTTATCCTTTGCTTGTTTTTCATCTTTTACTCTTTGTACATCTTCGCTCCTTTTTGAGTGATCAGTTTTCTTTTCAGTCTTTTCCTTCTTCTCTTTCTTTCTTTCTGCCTTTTCACTGCTGTCTGGCTTCTTTTCACCTTTATCTGCTGATTTGCTTTTTTGGTCACTGCTTTCTTGTTGAGCATCCTTATTTAGCAGAACTGAACTAGTACTTTCTCTTGCGTGATTCTTCATTTCTTCAGCTGGACAAGGGGGATCACTAAGTTCTTCAGAGCGAGGGGCAGCTTCCTGCCCTTCCCCTGCAGAGTCGGCTGTAGGTTTTTCTTTATCAGCTGTGTCCTCTGAAGTCCTCTCTTTCTCAGCACTAGTGTCAGTGCTTGCCTGAGACGGGGTTTTTTTGGACATTCTCTCACTGGTCTTGGCATTCGACGTCTCTGTTGAAGCCCTGGCAGCACTAGCTTCTTGGTTGAGAGAAGTGATGGTTTCCAAGATGGACATGGCATCACTGGCCACGTTTGCACTGGGCCCGGGGGCAGGGACACCTTGGAGGGAAAGACATGTTTTAGAATAAATTTGTGCAGAAGGTAAAGCCCTCTGCAGACTCAAAGCCGCCTGCCACTGTCAGTGTTACGTGACACACGCACATACACTTTCAGTCTTTCAGGCACTGGTGCTGAGACTCAACACACTCTAAATTCTCTACCTCTGTAACACAGACCCAGGCATTATGCAAACGTGAGAACAGTCTAGTTCCCAGAAAAAGAATATGTTCTCTAATTACTGTAATTATTGCCTCTACTGAAACACACACACACCCATCCACTACATTATTAAAGTAACTATTATTTAAAAAAAAAAACAAAAAACTGTTATGCCAGTTCAAGAATCTGGGTGATAATTAAAATAACTACAATTTCATGAGAGTGGCCAAAAAGAGAAATATTTTAATGAACTAAATACCCCTAACTTGGTAATCAGCGTAAGAAGAAAAGCAACGGGACTGACCAAGAATGAAAGCAAAGCACCTTGTGTGATGGTGGAGGAGTCTGGTTTCTCATCCTCAGGGGCTGTACTGCCGCTCGTGTCCTCCTTATGACTGAGCGTGGCCAGAAACTCGTGCACAGCTTTCTCCACCTGAGGTCTGAATGTGTGGTTGATCTTCGGATCCACAACCTGAGAAATAATTCGGTCAATACCAGACTCCAACATTCCTGATCTGAAACACAGGATAATTTACAGAAAGGTGAAAAACAAAAACAAAATGTAATGTAGTATTAAACAAACTCCTTTTAAGTAAAGCTGTATCAATTACATATATGTTCTTCAACTGCCCCCTCTCCACTCTCCTTGGGTTACAAGAAAAATACACAATAGAAAATAAGTTTCACACTACAGTGGCATTTAACAAAGGATACTGCAAAAAAAAAAACTACATAAAATATGTCACATCTCCACTGTGTCACCAGTGGAGATACTAAAGCAGACAGAACAACAGCAAAACAAAATACCTTTAGAACTAGACAGAGCACGTTATCTAAAGGCCAGGCTTGTAGGTGACGCTTATCTTACCTCAATCCTGCCCATGGCAGACAGGGATAAATGACCATTAAAGCAGAATTCTGGGTACGAAATAAACCTATAGATTCTACAACTTTTTTTTTAAACAGAAAGATATAAGTCTGTTGTAAGTATTAGTGTGCCCACGAACACTGAAGAATGCACACAAAGTGCAATTTCCCCAAACTTACAAAAAAGAAAAAAAAAGGAAAACTTTAGAAGAACAAAAACAAAGCTTAAAACTTTTGGCCATCTTATTATCTTCTTGCTTTAAAGACTAAATGATTTATTCATTCTACAATCACGTTCTAAGTGCCTTATACACAACAGGCACCACACTAGCTACTGAGCCACTGCAAATCACACCTGGTCTCTGTTCTGCTGGGGGTGAGAGACACAAAATACAACGTGACAGCTGCTAGGACATACAATGCACTATGAGAAAAGAATATTATCATTATTAGCCATCCCTGAGATGATTTGCGAATGCTTTACAAAGGAGAAGACATTTAACCTGAGTCCTGATTTCCAGAGAAGAGAAGGGAACAAAGTGTTCAAAGAAATATCACACATAAGAGACAGAGGAGCAAAGGGCCAACAAAGCCTGAAACACGAAGAAAACCACAGAGGCCTCTGAACAAAATAGGAGGACATGCATTTATTTGAAGAATCGCACTTCAACCTTGTTTCTTTCTAACAGAGAACCTGAGCAGTCACAGTTCCCTGGACAGTGTTGGGACAGCAGTTTGAGGCCTCTGGCTGTCCCTGCACAGGGCTGAGGTGTCTCTCTCTACGCCCTGCAGGGCTATGTCTGAGTGCCGTGCTGTCTGGAGTGGAGGATGGATGCGATTTGCCTTTCCCGAGGCACCTCGAAGCCCTGAGATACTACAATTCCATTTATGTGGGCCATAGAGAAAAATGAGACACCACTGCACAAAGTAGGTAACCTGCTTTCTAAAGTTCTAAGACTATTAAAAAAAAAAAAAAGCTAATCCTCTGAACACTGTTACATCTTGGAGGTGTCTTTAAAATGTGGCAGGTGGAAAAGAGGCGAGGACAAGTCATCTGAAAAACGTTCTAAGGTGCAAGCACAAAGGCACGAAATGAAACACACCCTTCAGGTGGCTGCCTCAGTCTCTTTCCCTGAGGCCCACACGCCGGCCTCCGTGTACTTAGGTCCTCGCTCTCTCAGAGGCCCGCTCTGATCTCAGAAACGGAGGCCCACGCTAACAAGCACACTGTTCCTCGTGGGTTCATTCCAGTGACGTGTGGGTGCAGCCGGGGCTGCCTCACCAGAGGAGGGGAGAGGTCATAGCTCCAGGTTCAAGGGCAAAGCCAAAATGCCAGCAGCTGGCACTGTCTTGGTTAAAGCTACCTTCTTGTCTTCCTTTAAACACTGTACAGTTCAGGTCATCACTTCTGAGCTCCCTTGCATTTTAAGGTTCTGTTGTACAAATGAATGCATAAACAGAGTAAAACTTTTTTTAAACTACTGAGCTGGCAGATTGGTTACTGAACCATGCAAAATTGCAGATATTGAACTATCTTGTCTTATGAAAATGGCAATTGTAAACAGTTCAATCTGAGTCAAGTGAGTATTTCTCAAAGTATATGCAAAAAAACAATCTGAAATTGTATTTACAGGCGCAAATACGTTCCTATACCATTGGTAGTTGTCGTCATTTAGTTGTTAAATCGCGTCTGACTCTGTTGCAATCCCATGAACTGTAGACGCCATGCTCCTCTGTCCATGGGATTTCCTGGGAGGAATACTGAAGTGGGTTGCCATTTCCTTCTCAAGGGGATCTTCCTGACCCAGGGATCAAACCCACATCTCCTGCACTGGCAGGCGGATTCTTACACACTGAGCCACCAGGGAGGCCCTATACCATTAGTTAGACACAACTAAAAGTTACTCTTTCTTTAGAGTAACTTAGAAATGTTATTTAAGAGACATAAGTTTACTAATGTAATTTAAATGAAAGAACAGTTCAATTAAAAATAAGTAAAGTAGCTAGAAGAAAATGTCCAGATGTCCCAGTAAGAGCAATGCCTAAACTACCCAAGAGATGACAATTGGCCCGCTCTAGTCCACAGAGGAGGGTCCTCGTCACCCACAGGCAGACTGCTCTAGTGTTAACTGCCGACAGTCACAAGCACCCCCTACTGCAGCGTCCAGCAATCCCTCACCAAACAAGGTTCTGTGAAAACGTCATATGTTGGTACAACAATTTTAAGTGCTTGATTTTACATGGGCAAGACTGAGTTTAGCTCTCTTTAAAGAACAGAACAAATGACCGCTTCCCGGCTGTAAAGGTTTTGCCTGCCAAGAAGTCAATTTCAAGAAATGTGCCTTCCATTTAGTCTCTTAACATATGAAGAAAAAGACAAAAAGAATCTAAGACCCTCCCCTTTCCAAACACGCTTTTAAAACAATGTTATTCTTTGTGAAAAAGGAGGCAGCTATGCACACTGTTGCGGGCTGGTGCTCTGTAACTGTGGGTAATGTCTGTAAGCCTCCTGCCCCCACCCCCCAACCCGGCCTACCCTTGGCCCCCGACCGACCCCTAGCCTCCAACTTGACCCCTAGCGCTCTACCCCCTATTTTGGTTACTGTTCTCCTGAAGGTCTGGAAATGAGGAAGCCCCTAGGCCTGCTGCCCAACAGGAAAGGCCTTGACTTCTCCCCAGAAGCTATCAGATGCAGCCCTCTAATGGCATCTTGTGATCTCACCTGGACTCTTTCACAGGTTCCTGAATATCTTTTAAAATGTAGACAACAAACCTACTGTCAAATTTCCCTCTTCCCTTCTCTTATTTTCTAGGACACGCAGTCTGAGCCCCAGGTTCCTGGTTTCTAGGATTACCTGCGGCTAAATGGGTCTTTGAATCAGAGTGTAAAGTTTTATTTGTGGGGCTTCCTGTGGGTGAACTATCAAGGGAGCAATACACTAGGTAGGTTTGCAAGGTTCCTGAGGGACAAGAGGGAATTGAGGGGCAACAGCTATAAATTATGCTTCCTGGTGGCTCAGGCGGTAAAGATCCGCCTGGAATGCAGAAGATCTGGGTTTGATCCCTGGGTTGGGAAGATCCCCTGGAGGAGGGCATGGCAACCCACTCCAGCATTCTTGCCTAGAGAATCCCCATGGACAGAGGAGCCTGGCAGGCTACAGTCCATGAAGTCGCGAAGAGTCAGACACGACTGAGGGACTAAGCACCCAGCACACAGCTATAAATCAGATTTGTTTACCTGTTTAAAAAGCCACATTTCGTCCCAGTAGATGAACTTGGACATAAATATTTGTCAAGGCAGGAAGAATAAAGCATTTTTAAAATAAAGTGGTCAGCTTTTCTAGGGTGTGAGGCAGGGAGAGAGGGTTCAAGTCTTCTAATCTTGGTGAATACTTATATTCATGAACAATATTGTAAATCTGCTCTTTGGGGGAACAAATATGATCTTTTTAGGGCCATCTAAACATTCCGGCTTTTCTCACTCTCTTCGTGTTTGCCAAGAAAAGGACCCTGACAGGCCCAAATGCACCACCACTCCCTTTCTGGTTATATTGTCACTAAAACCCACAAGCAAAATCACAGTTAAATTAAAAACAAAAACAAAACAAACACAAACCAGGAGAGCCCCTGGTGGCCCAGGGGTTAGGACGCAGCACTTTCACTGCTAGGGCCAGGCTTAACTGCTGACCAGGGAGCTAAGATCCGACAGACTGCTAGGGCCAGGCCTAACTGCTGACCGGGGAGCTAAGACCTGACAGACTGCTAGGGCCAGGCTTAACTGCTGACTGGGGAGCTAAGACCTGACAGCCACACTCAGCCGGGAAAAAGAAAAGGAAAAAAGCAAGCAGTTGTATCAGAACATAGAAGACATGGTCTCAAATCAGGAGAAAATGCTTCAATTTCAGTCATCTTTAATGTCTTTATTTGTAAACCAGGAATAATAAAGCCTACTCTCTCAGGGTCAAAAAGTAACTGTAAACGTAACCGTATGTGACACACTAACCAATCTGGCATTTGCCATCTATTCATGGCAGATCTAGAGGGCTTTTTTTTTGAAGTCACATAGTCATTCCTTTCACTCCAGTGTTCTTGCCTGGAGAATCCCAGGAACAGAGGAGCCTAGTGGGCTACTGTCTACGGGGTCACACAGAGTCGGACACGACTGAATCGACTTAGCAGCAGCAGCAGTCATTCCTTCAATATTTCCAAAGGTCTATGGGAACAATCAGACTGTCAAATTTATGAGGGAAATGTGAAGCAATTTAGAGTCTACTCTAAAATTACACTGTATCATTGTATGAAGTAGCCACACCAGACCTGACAAAATCATCACAAGGTGAACAAACTTCTGCAAATGTCTCTGCTTTCAGGCAAGGCACACTGGGACAGTCTCAAACCTTCCTAGGAATGCTGCAATTCTGACTTACTTGAGCACTTGCTGTCGAATATTGTTTCTAAGCTGGTTCTTGTTGAGGTGGGGACTCCATGTATGAGTTGCTAAGTGGTTTGCAACAAAGTTGTCAACACGCTGTCTCAGATTCTGATAGGCAGGCTAGAGAGGAAGAAAGAGATATCAATGTTAAAAACCTCACTGCTACACAATATCAACCCTAATATCCATAGTCTCAGGAATCCTTGTATCTTTAGCAGTGTTAACATTTCTTAGGGCATCAATATGGCAACAAAGTTTCATAGTTTGACAACCCTGTATTATCCTCCTGCTTCAGGATAATACAAGACTCATTCAAATACCATTTATCTAAAACAAAATGTTTATACATGAATACAAAGACAGATATACCTAATTATACACAAGGGACTAGAACATAAGAAGTGTTACTTTTAGATGATTTGAAGGGAAGAAATGGAGAAGAGCAGACAGGAAATGAGCCTTCATTGAGAATGCTGCTGCTAAGTCATGTCAGTCATGTCCGACTGTGCGACCCCATAGACGGCAGCCCACCAGGCTCCCCTGTGCCTGGGATTCTCCAGGCAAGAACACTGGAGTGGGTTGCCATTTCCTTGTCCAATGCATGAAAGTGAAAAGTGAAAGTGAAGTCGCTCAGTCGTGTCCGACTCTTAGTGACCCCATGGACTTCAGCCTACCAGGCTCCTCCGTCCATGGGATTTTCCAGGCAAGAGTACTGGAGTGGGTTGCCATTGACTACGGCATCCCAGTTAGACCTTCAAAGTTTCACAACACAGCTGGGACGAGGAAAGGTGGGCCGCACAGATACAGCCAGCAATGTAAGAGTAGGTGGATGAGAAAACGCGGAGTCAGGAGCACTGGGGAGCCCCCATGCCATTAAATCCAATTTTGTTGGAGGAGAGAAAACAAAAACAGAGAGATGAGATTGGAAACATAATGTGGAACCAGGATTTGGAAGAATTTGGGGACCCATATACGACGCCTGGAATTATGGGAGAGAGAATGTGAACCCACAGCACATATGAGCATCGTGATACGTGAAGCTGACCCGATATTCCTATGGTGAGAGAGTAAGAAAGAAAAGAAAGTGAAGTCGCTCAGTTGTTATCCGATTCTTTGTGACCCCATGGATGTAGCCTATCAGGCTCCTCAGTCTATAGAATTTTCCAGGCAAGAGTACTGGGGTGGGTTGCCATCTCCTTCTCCACAGGATGTCCCCAACCCAGGGATCGAATCCGGGTCTCCCGCATGCGGGCAGACGCTTTACTGTCTGAACCACCAGGGAAGTCTGAGACAGTAAACAGACTCAAAATATTCGCAGGAAAGCATGCAATAACTAGAAGAATGAAAATCTGTAGTGGAGTGGCAAAAATGGGCTGAAAGGCATGGATCCAAGAGAAACTAGGAAGGGACAACTGCTGGAACCAGGTGTTACATTAAATATAAGGCACTGGTTCCTAACTGGAAGCAATTCTGCCTCCCCCTACTCTGCGCCCACCCAGGTAACCTCTGGCAATGCCCGGAGACATCTCTGATTGTCACTGCTGAGGGGAGTTGCTAGTGGCATCCTACCAGGTACAGGACAGTCCCCCCAACAAAGGACTATCCAGCCCAAAATGTCAGCTGTGCTCAAGCTGAGCACTACTGATACACAGGAAGCAGGAGAGAGGACCCACGTTAACAGGCCACTTCTATGCTGCCTGGAAGGACTGTCTGACTGCATGCTTCCTTTCTTCAAGCTGTCCCCACCATGCATGTTCTTTACATCTTTTATGTGACTTTTAATGTAGATGAGTCTGAGTATTCCCGAATGATTTTAAGCAAAACCGTACAACCTCCGTTTCTGCTGTTTGCTCCCTTACCCCTCAAAGTTTATTCTCCAGTCACAAGTTCTCATGATTTTATTCGTGCACACCTACGACTCCTTCTCCCTGTCCATCTGGCAAACTTCTCACCTTCAGAGCTCACCTAACCCCTAAAGTCATCCTGACACCCAAAGGTAGGCTTGCACAGCCCTTCTCCCGTGTACCAACTGTCTCTGATACACACTATCATTCGAGTAATTCTTGTGTTGTATTTTGGGGGGGTGCATATTTATTTCTTTACTGAAGTGTAAGTGTTCTCTCACTCTTTTAGTCTTTGTTTTCACACACCTTTTCACACTGCTAGGCAGATAACCAATTAAAAAGTAGTTATCAGATGAGATGACTGGTTAACTATCTAGGTAATGGAGATGAGAAAGATTTTATCCCTCTGTGACACCCCTTCACCCCTTCCGATTACCAGAATTTTGCTAATACCTATGTTCTATCCTCTATTCTATACCTATATTTAGTTGGGAACGATTGAAGGCAAAAGGAGAAGGGGGTGGCAGAGGATAAGATAGTTAGATAGCATCACCAACTCAATGGACATGAATTTGAGCAAACTCCAGGAGATAGCGGAGGACAGGGAAGCCTGGTGAGCTGCAATCCATGGGGTTGCAAAGAGTTGGACACAACTTAAGTGACTGAACAACAAATATTCCATCCAACCAAAACGTCTCATGATCATTTCTGATGTTCCTCTCCATTTATCCAAAATTCATATGAACAAAACTAATTTTCTCCCCAATGATTGTAAAACATAATTATTTTTCCCAATATTCCCAAACCTCAGAAACATTAGGCTCAAATGTCACAATGTATCTAGCACTCTGCTGCTGCTGCTGCTGCTGCTGCTTCGTCGCTTCAGTCGTGTCTGACTCTGTGCGACCCCAGAGACAACAGCCCACCAAGGCTTCCCCGTCCCTGGGATTCTCCAGGCAAGAACACTGGAGTGGGTTGCCATTTCCTTGTCCAATGCATGAAAGTGAAAAGTGAAAGTGAAGTTGCTCAGTCATGTCTGACTCTTAGCGACCCCATGGACTTCAGCCCACCAGGCTCCCCCGTCCCTGGGATTCTCCAGGCAAGAACACTGGAGTGGGTTGCCATTTCCTTCTCGAAGGCATGAAAGTGAAAAGTGAAAGTGAAGTTGCTCAGTCATGTCTGACTCTTAGCGACCCCATGGACTGCAGCCTACCAGGCTCCTCCGTCCATGGGATTTTCCAGGCAAGAGTACTGGAGTGGGGTGCCATTGTCTTCTCCATTAGCACTCTACTTGCCCATAAAACAACCTTCAATTTGAACTATAAAAGTTAAATCCCTTGGTTTCTAAGTTCTCGTTTAGGTAAAAAAGCCTAGTGACTGCGATAATATTTTGGGCTCCATTACTCTTCTGGGAAGAGCTATGTCCTTTTCCCAGTGCTCCTGGCCAAAAGCCTTCACATCATGACTCCTTCTCTTCCACCCCTCACCCGAACCCGCAGGAAATCCCGCCGGCATTAGCCTCAGAATGCAGCCAGAAGCTGAGCACCTCCCATCCCCTCCACTGCTACCACTCGTGTCCGGAGCCTTCTCCTCCCCTGCCTAGGTCACAGTTGCGGACTGGCCTGCATCTAGTCCCCCCTTGCTGCCTGAAGTCTGTTTTCCACAGTGCAGAGAGCGCCCATCTTCTCAGGTTAAGGGGACCATGTCGTTCACTGTCCAAACCACATCACGATGAAGTAAGGGGGGACTGTGAATGACTCCACGAGGTCAAGCCGTCTGAGGTGGAAGCAGATCGCATCCCTCTTCTGCTCTAACACCTGCCAGGGGCTTCTCAGCTCCAGTGAGCGCCAAACTCACCAGGGCTCCAGCAGCTCTGTAAAGGGAGGGTGGTAGGGGGCTCCTACCTCAGCTCCTAGCCCTTTCTCCCTCAGCAGGTTCTGCCTTAGGCCTCCTGCACTTGCTGTGCTCCCCAGTTGGCATGCTCAGCCCCCCACAGCTGGCGAGCTCCTTCAGCGATGGCTCAAATGTCATCTCATTCAATCTTCCCTGAATAACTTACGCAAAACACACCACCAACCCTTTCCACCTTCATCCTGCTTTCTCTCTCCCACAGAACCTCTCACGAGTGAGATTTACTTTCTCTGATGGGCTTCGAGCTTCACATCAGCAGGGACTTTCTGTTCACTGCTGTGTCCCTGGTACCTAAAACAATGCCTGGTGTGTAAGTATTTGTTGGGTGAATAAACTTACATTATTTCTGTCTCTGATTTTTCTTTTAAATCTGAAAAGAGACAATAATTATGGCAACGAGGAGCCATTTCCAGCCGAGGAAGTATCCAAAAATTGGCCTTTACGGTCTGGAGTGAAAGGGGCCACAGTCACTTGGTCAGGGAGCACCCTGCCGAGTCCCTAGAGGTGAGCCTGCCTTGATTTTTCCTCCTCACGTGCTACTTGGTGCACAGGGGTCGGAATGGCTTTGAAGCCTGGCTCCCGGATCTGGAGACCACAGCAGAGGAGCCCCAGCATTAGCCGGATCTTGGGCTGCATGTTCATGTGAACCTGTGTACCTGTCCTAGTTATCATCAGATTGTCAAACCAACGGTGCTTCCTTCTTTCGCCCCAAGAAATCTTTTAGGAGTCTACTTTGAGAGGCTCTGGCAGGAACATTACAGGCACAACAACAATATTCGGAGGGAATGTGGATGCAGAAAAAGTTGAGCCTTAAATAGTATAGCTCCCCACCCCCAACTGCTGGTGTATTTGAATTTTCATCTGCATACACAAATGATGACACATGGATTTGTAGGTTTCTAAGGACAGCAAAGTGAAATCCCTACTTGCCAAAAAAAAAAAAAACAGCTTTACTTTTTGATAGTTGGGTAACATTTACTTCCCCATGTCCTGTGGAAAAAAAAAAAGTATGGAAGGAAGGGAGAGAGGGAGGAAGAAAGTCAACTGGCATCACTGTCAAACAGGCTTGTGCATATTCCCTAAAATGAAGTGAGCAAACTACATACTACCTACATAAATAAATATCCCCAAGAAAACTGAATTTCATGTGGTTCAGAAACTCCAACACCCCCAAAAGGCACATTCTATTTCTGGTCTACAAGGTGGGCCAGAGTTCTTAAAAGGGAAGATGTCCCCAGACTGTCAGAAAGGTTTCCCCAGAGGAGACAAGGGAATGGTGTGTGCTTCACCTCAAAGCCCTTTCCTCAAAGAAACAAGCTTCTTTAGAAGAGCTGAACATGCTATGGAAAAACCCTGACCCCACTGAAACTCTGAACCAATGAACCAAACCAGATCTCAGTTAAAAAAAAAGTTTTCCCCCAACTGTTTCCAACCAAAGCTTCCTGCTTCACTTGCTTCTAGACCTACTAGGTTTCCATCCATCTACTAAATGCACCTTCCCGTTTTCTCTACTCAGCCTTTGCAGAACCACCCAAGTTGACCCGCTCCTGCCAACCCCTCTTCACTTTGACACTTGGTATATACTCCCTTTCCCTTCCCAGCCCCGCTCTTTTTGTACAGGGAACCTTTCCCCATATACCCCGAACTCTCCGAACTCATTCTTCTGTCCTGTCCTTCTTCCATTTCAGTACCTGCCGTCACCTCGCCTCCGTCTTTTCCTCAGTTTCCTCTACCTCTCCCCTCTCACCCCTCCTCCCTTCTCACTTTAGAGACAGGACTTGGCCTGAGCGATTAAATCAGAGTCCCTGGGGGAAACAAAGCCCCATCTCCGTACCTCACCTTTCCATCGACCAGCTCTGCGCCCCTCACCAAGTCCAGCATTGCAACACTGCAAACAATTCGATTCATCACCACTTAGTCCTTTCTCCGAAGGACAAAGACCTGACCCTTACCAGCAATCTTCAAGAGAGACGGCAAAAATAACTTGGGACACGAAGTAAACCGGGGGGCGGAGGTGGGGGGCGGTGAGTGGAAATCACAGGTGAAAGCGCCGTTAGCCTTAGTACAGACGAGTCTCCAAAAGAACAGTAACTTGGTGTGGCTCACCCCTATATTCCCAGCACCTAAGCAGTGCCTGGAACGTAGGAGATGCTTGGCTAGTCTGTTAAGCCAACGAAAGGCTGAGCGAATGAATGAACACAGCGAGCCACGAACAGCGCCGGGCACGAAGCGGCCCCTCAGAGAGGAAGCGGCTGCGCAGGGAACTCCGCGGTGGGGAGGTGGAGCGCTCCAGAGCGGCCCCGGGGCTGGGGACGCCGAGGCAGCCGCCGGCCCACCGACTGATGGCGGGCCACCGATGGCCTGCCCGGCAAGGCGGCGGCCCGCGGGGTCGTCCCCGGTCCCCGCCCGCCCGCAGCTCCCCCGCGCGCCCCGCACCTTGGTGTCCACGTCGGCCAAGCAGTCCCTGCGGAACTGGTCGAAGAGCCCCTGGCTCTTGAGATGGTTCACGATCATGGCCACGAGCTGCGGGTCCCCGGCGCCGGCGCCCGCTCCCCCGGCCCCGCCCGCGCCTGGGCCAGTCCCTGGGCCAGGCGGCGGCGGCGGCGGCTGCGGCTGCGGCGGGGGAGGCGGCGGCGCGGGAGGAGGTGGCTGTGGCTGCGGGTTGGTGGCCATGGCGGCCTGGGCCCGGAGAGGAGCGCGGTGAGCCCCGGGCGGGCGGCGCTCCTAGGAGGCGGCGCTGCACGGGTCCGGCCGCCTGAGGGAAGCCAACGGGATGTTGTTACGGAACCAACGGATCCAGAGCGACCCCGGAAGTGAAAGGGAACTCCGGTGGGGGAGGAAGGAGGAAGGAGGGTCGGGGGAAGCGGTGACAATGGCAACAGAGGTGCGTCTACGGCGGCCGCGAGGGGCCAGTTCCGGTCTTCGCGGGGCGCGGGCACCCTCGCCAGGCTGGGCTGCGTGGGAGGCGGCGGCCTGAAGCCCGGCTTCTCCGGCAGCGAGCAGCGGGCGGCCGCCTGGGGCCTAGGTCTGGAGTCCTGGGCGGTCGGGCGTTCGACTGGCGCAACGCCCCGGGGCCCGAGGGCCGATTGGGCGCCGGCACGCGGGGCCGGGCCGGCCAGGGGCGGGGAGCGAAACCTAGGACGGGTTCCAATCGCGGTGGCTTTCAGGCCTGACGCTCTTGTTCCTGTTTTCCAGAGCGGTTGAGATCCGTAGACATTCCCGTGCAAACGCGTGGGTAGAACTGCTTACTCTTAACTCTCCCAGACCTCCTCGTTCTCAGCCTGTGACCTCCCAGCTGCCCGCCCCATCCCCTTTTTCCCTGGAGCATCCTCCGTTGGGTCTGTGGCCAAGAAACCGATCCCTCCAGCGCCTCCCTGCTACGCGGGAAGACAGACCCCTTCCCCCCCGGGTGTTACTTTTGATTAGTTTGATCATTTGGTAATGCTTATAAAGCACGCTCGCTAGGTGCCAGGCGTGGCATTTACTTTAGATGCATGAATTCACCCAGTCTTCGGAACAGCGGTAAACTAGCTCTCAGTTCTGTTCAGTCGCTCAGTCGTGTCCGACTCTTTGTGACCCCATGGACCGCAGCACGCCAGGCCTCCCTGTCCATCATCAACTCCCGGAGTTTACTGAAACTCATGTCCATCAAGTCGGTGATGCCATCTAACCATCTCATCCACTGTCGTCCGCTTCTCCCGCCTTCAATCTTTCCCAGCACCAGGGTCTTTTCAAATGAGTCACTTTTTCTCATCAAAGTGAAAGTGAAGTTGCTCCGTCGTGCCGACTCTTTGCGACCCCATGGACTGTAGCCTACCACGCTCCTCCGTCCACGGGATTTTCCAGGCAAGAGTACTGGAGTGGGTTGCCATTTCCTCCTCATCAAGTGGCCAAAGTATTGGAGTTGCAGCTTCACCATCAGTCCTTCCAATGAACACCCAGGACTGATCTTTAGGATGGACTGGTTGTATCTCCTTGCAGTCCAAGGGACTCTCAAGAGTCTTCTCCAACACCACGGTTCAAAAGCATCAATTCTTCAGCACTCAGCTTTCTTTATAGTCCAATTCTCATATCTATACATGACTACTGGAAAAACCATAGCCTTGACGGACCTTTGTTGACAAAGTAATGTCTCTGCTTTTTAGTATGCTGTCTATGTTGGTCATTACTTTCCTTCCAAGGAGTAAGTGTCTTATACTTTCATGGCTGTAGGCACCATCTGCAGTGATTTTGGAGCCCCCCAAAATAAACTAGCTCTAAACTAGCACGAAACTACTATCACTCATTTGCACATCAGGAAACTGAGATCCGAGAAAGATTAATAGTCCAAGGTTACATAGCAAACCAACTGATTCTGGACTGAGTCTTTTAATCTTTAAAATAATTATTAGTATGTGATGGAGTGCAGAAGGAGAAAAGGACGACAGAGGATGTGATGGTTGGATGGCATCACCGACTCAGTGGATGAGACACATGGGTTTGGATGAACTCCGGGAGTTGGTGATGGACAGGGAGGCCTGGTGTGCTGCGGTTCATGGGGTCGCAAAGAGTCGGACATGACTGAGCGACTGAACTGAAAGCAAAGTGAATATTGCACATGTTTATAATTAGTTGATAAAATGTTAAAGTTATGGGAAAGTACATGTTTTGGTGAAATGGATATTGTTGCTTTTTAAAACCCATAAGTCTATGGATGAATATGTCTTACTGCTAGAATGGGAAGGACTGAGCAACAGTTTTCTTCATATTTCTAGTTTCTGTAGCTGTGTGACCTGAGAAATTGAGTTCATATAAACATGTACTGTACCTGGAAACAAAGTTTTATTATAGCGGTATCACTCAGTTCTTGATCTCAACAAATTAAATTTGATGATCTTTGCGAGCTTTTTCAGTTAGGCCCTATTTCAATTTTGCTGAAAGTCAAGACTTGAAAACCACCCAACTTGCCAAAGGGTTACCTAGTCCTTATTTTGTCCATTTTTTCAGTTTCTGGAAAATATACCAGATAGGCTTTATCAAGACATCAAATGACAAGCAGTTTAAAAAGCAGCAAGCAGTTAAAAAAAACAAACAACAAAAAGTGACATGAAGTGACTGTGAATTAGACACTTTTAAGAAATGAGATGTGTGTGCCTTGTTTAACCTGATAATAGTCAAACTGGGAAATATCTAAACATGGCTCATTTGCATAAGTAGTTCTGGATAAAGTGCTTTTTTTTGGTTACAGGTGGTTCAGTTTTGTTTTTGTCAGAACTTTGCAGCTAATAAAACAGTTCATTAAAATTGAAACTGTCAAATATAGGAAATATTTGTTATTATAACCTAGTAACTGTTTTCATCATCAGACTAGCCAAATCAGCCCCATTGGATTTACTTTCTGTCAGAAACAGTTTGACTTCATTGTTTCAATTCAAATAAAATGTTCATTTTGAGGAGTATAATGAAGACTTGTTGTTTAATGGCTAAGTCTGTCTGACTCTTGTAACCCCATGGACTGTAGCCAGCCAGTCTCCTGTGTCCATGGGATTCTCCAGGCAAGAATACTGGAGTGGGTTGCCATTCTCTTTTCCAGGAGATCTTCCTGACCCAGGGATCAAATCCATATCTCCTGCTTAGCAGGCAGATTCTTTACCCCTGAGCTACCAGGGAAGCCCATACAGAGTATGCTGCTGCTGCTGCTAAGTTGCTTCAGTCGTGTCCGACTCTGTGCGACCCCAGAGACGGCAGCCCACCAGGCTCCCCCGTCCCTGGGATTCTCCAGGCAAGAACACTGGAGTGGGTTGCCATTTCCTTGTCCAGTGCATGAAAGTAAAAAGTGAAAGTGAAGTCGCTCAGTCATGTCCGACTCTTAGCGACCCCATGGACTGCAGCCCACCAGGCTCCTCTGTCTATGGGATTTTCCAGGCAAGAGTACTGGAGTGGGTTGCCATTGCCTTCTCCACATACAGAGTATAGAAAATGCTAAACATTCTATAATATAATAAAGTGAGAATTAACTATAGTTTAAATAGATAATTCACATTTGGTCTTATAAAATGTATGTTAGCTATCTTATTGAGTAACTCACACTTAATCTAAAAGAAATAAGAATATTTGTATTGCACTGGGTACACACATACTGGATACAGTGTAACTTTGAACAATTTTTTAGCCTTGGAAAACATTCTAGTTACATTGGAAAGAATCAGGGTCACTGACTGTACTGTCTTAGCTGTTCCAGCCTGCTTTTCTTTCCACTTGAAGATAGGTCCTAGGGATGAGTACTGTGAATACATGAGGTGGAAGTGGAGTGACATGTAAATCTTAAAAAATAAAGATAAAAAAAAAAAGATTTTAAAAATCTTAAAAAGATCTTAAAATCTTAAAAAAAAAAAGATCATTTCTTACCAATGGCCTTGTTGTTTTGTTCTCTACTCTTACAATTTCTTTAGAAACAGTAATATAATTTTTGATAATAGTGAGGGTGTATGACCTCTTGGTGAGGTCTTCAGAATAATTTGCCATTGCTCTCCTATCCCACTGTATGTATGTCTGAATTCAGAGCATCTCAACTAGAATCAAATCCCTGAGTATGACTGAGCTTTCGTTTGGTTTCCCATGTCTGATGCTCAGGTGACAGTTAAACAGATTTTGCAAACACTTTGGGAAAGAGAGGAACCATGGTGGGTTATTGGGCAGTCCTTTGTATCCTTGGGCACCAGATGGCTGCCTACTATCCAACACCTGTGGTTTCTTCTCTTTTTTACAGTTTAGCCAGCCCCACTACATACCCCTACCCAATCCCCCAAACCCTGTTTCTAGGGGCTAATCCTGGAAAGTCAGACATTGCTTACAGTGGTGATCTCCTAACCCCATGGAGTCTACCTACTTATTCGGCAGACTGGCTTGTTCCCTTGCCCTCACATCCCCAGGCCCCACTCCCAGCTAGGCCCCAGGTCTTGCCTTCTTCCATGATCAAAAGGCCAGTAAATATCATTTCCTAAATGACTTTCCATCAGCTCAAAGTTCAGTTGAAATCTTGAAAGCTTGAGAACTTTCACCTGATCTGGGATGAGCTTCCCAGTGCCGTGGGACAAACAAACTCTCAAATATTGGTCAAATTTTGGGCCATGGAGAGGGGCTGTGAAACGGACTATTTCCTGCCATATCAGTAAACAAGGGTGTCACAGTTGTCAGTGAGTACAGCCCTAAGGGAATTCAGGAAAGAGAAAAAGACCTGCTATGTAACAGTCACCACACTGTAGCCACTCCCTATGGTGAGCCCTGAGGTAAGGAAACTCAGGATGTGAAGACAGGATACTGGTCCCAGACAGGTGAGGTACACATGAAAGGAATGATTTCAGCGAGCCCAGACTCTTGCCTCTACACATACACAGAAAAGCACTAAATTCCTTAACTTGAAATACCTGGTTTTCCTTAATTAGAATATTTTGATGTTCAGACTACCTACCCCTGATTGCAAACTTTCACATAAGCTATCTGCTCCCCCTACCTCCTCAGAACAGTTCCCTCAGGGTCACTTAAGATGCTATCTCCCGGGCGTGAAGCCCTAAAAATTCCCACCAAATAAGACGTAACCCTCAACTTCTAGGTCATGACTAGTTTTTAAGGCAACACCTTTTTCAATGATAACAAAACACATTTTAAGGTGGGATTCAAAACACTCCCATTGATGGTTTTTGTAAGAGGAAGCAGAGAGGATGATATGTATCATTAATATTTGTCTTTCCAGAGTGAACCCTGTGGTCACAGCTAATCTTTTATTTCTGTTGCAGTATATAATACTCAGTGAAGGTGGAGTAACATTAATAGTTGGGAAGAGCATTATCAAGTGTTAATTTGATGGAGAATTCTTTTTTTTTTTTTCTTCTGAAAGAACTTGAATTGTCACGACTTGTGAAACAGGAGGGAAGGAGGCAGGGCACACTCTTTAATAGAATGATATAGCCATAGGACTTGAAAAATCTTGGTTAGAGGGAATTCTCTTGTCCAGCAGTTAAGAATCCCTACTGCAATGAAGGGGGCACATTGATCCCTGGTCAGGCAACTAAGATCCCACATACTGGGGAACAACTGGGTGCCTATGCCACAGCTGGAGAGTCCATGTACCTGCAGTGAAAGATTGGGCATGATGCAATGAGGATCCTGTGTGCTGCAAGTAAGACTTGATCAAGCAAAAAAAAAAAAAAATTGGTTAGAACCAATCAGATCCAGGATGGTGGACTATTCACCTTCCAGTGGGCCATGAGCCAAATCAAATGCCCCTTGTAATACACTGACATAAGCTAAGTGACACATCCACCAGGGCCAGGACAGTTCTGAGACTAACAGCAAAATGCCCCAAAGTGGGTGGTGGCCCAATCTTTGCCTATTCCTCCAAATAATTAGAATAACCC
This sequence comes from Bos javanicus, assembly GCF_032452875.1. Classification (NCBI taxonomy): domain Eukaryota; kingdom Metazoa; phylum Chordata; class Mammalia; order Artiodactyla; family Bovidae; genus Bos; species Bos javanicus. The sequence continues at coordinate 109,166,463 of NC_083873.1, forward strand.
ACTCATTAGCCTATGAAATCACCTAGCCTGTAAAAACTAACCACACCATGTTTTGAGGCTGCTCTTACCTTTTGAGATGGCCCAAACTTTGTTTGTGGATTTGTGTGTGTGTGTGTGTTTGGGTGTGTATCTGTGTTCAGTCATTTCTGACTCTTTGCGACCCCGTGGACAGTAGCCCTCCAGGCTCCTTTGTCCATGAAATTTTCCAGGCAAGAATACTGGAGTGGGTTGCCATTTTCTCCTCCAGGGGATCTTCCTGACCTAGGGATTGAACTCGAGTCTCTTGTGTCCCCTGCATCTGACAGGTGGACTCTTTACCACTCACACCACCTGGGAAGTCTGTGGAGTGTGTGTCTCTCTAAATAAATCCACGTCTTACCTGTCACTTTGTCTCTGACTGAATCCTCTGCAACAAGACACCAGGAACCTCAAATTCACCAGAAACACTTGGAAGTGAGAGTGGCACAGGTGGATGGCGAGGTGGGGAGGAGGAAGGACAGTTTGGGGGCATCATTCAGCAGAGGTTGGAAAGCCCCTCATTCCCTGCCAGGCTAGGAGTGGCCAGGAGTACCTGGATGAGCTGCAGGATTAAGAGGGCAACTGAGTTCTAGCAGGTGGGAGGACAGGAGATGGGTTTGGGACAGCAAGATAGCAATAATGACAACAAAGAATGAGGATTGGATTACAGAAGCCTCTGGGACTTTGGAGCAGGAAACCCAGAGGAGCAGAAAATTCACGATTTGGGGGTAGAGTGTGAGTGATTTGAGGGAAGAGGGGGAGAGAAGTTTTCTGGTGAAATGGGACATACTGATCACCTTAGTTATTCATACTCGGTGTGGGAGAGTCCTGTATGAATCATCAGGACGGTTAGCAGTGGCTCTCAAACTTTCAGTTCAGTTGCTCAGTCATGTCCAACTCTTTGCGACCCCATGGACTGCAGCATGCCAGGCTTCCCTGTCCATCACCAGCTCCCGGAGCTTACTCAAACTCATGTCCATCAAGTCAAGATGCCATCCAACCATCTCATCCTCTGTCGTCCCCTTCTTCTCCTGCCTTCAATCTTTCCCATCATGAGGCTCTTTTCAAACGAGTCAGTTCTTCACATCAGGTGGCCAAAGTATTGAAGTTTCAGCCTTAGCATCAGTCCTTCCAATGAACATTCAAGACTGATTTCCTTTAGGATTGACTGGTTTGATCTCCTTGCAGTCCAACGGACTCTCAAGAATTTTCTCCAACACCACAGTTCAAACTTTAGTGAGCATTAATGTCTCTCTGGGAGGACTTTTAAAACTGCTGCCCCGACCCTCAGAACCTCACTTTTGATAGGTGTAGGCCAGGGCCTGTTGTTCAGTTGCTAAGTCATGTCCCCATGGACTGCAGCACACCAGGCTTCCCTGTACTTCACTCTCTTGGAGTTTGCTCAAATACATGTCCGATGAGTTGGTGATGCCATCCAACCATCTTACCCTCTGCTGCCCCTTCTTTTTTGCCATCAATCTTTGCCAGCATCAGGGTCTTTTCCAATGAGTCGGCTCCTCACATCAGGCGGTCAAAGTATTGGAGCTTCAGCTTCAGCAACAGTGCTTGCAGTGAATATTCAGTGTTGATTTCCTTAAAGATTGACTGGTTTGATCTCTTCAATAGTTAACAAATGCCCATGGATCACCATTTGAAAAACAAGGAACTAGACTATGTCCCACAGGCCTTTATCTGTTTTACCTGTTTTTAGAAATAAAGTTTTATTTAAACCCCATTCAGTTTGCTCCCCCCCACCCCCCACCCCCCTGACTCCCCCACCCCCACCCCCCACTCCTCCCCCCACCCCCCGCCCCGGCCCATGGTCTGTGTCTGCTTTTGCTGCAAGGCCAGGGCTGAGACAACAACTGCATGGCTTGCAGCACTGAGAAGATTTACCATCTGGCTTTTTATAGAAAAGGTTTGCCAACTCCTGGAATAAAAGGAGGCAGCAAAGGTGTGATTGTGACCCTTCAGAGTTGGGAAGCCTGTATTCAAGAACTTCTGCCTGTCACTAGATAACAAGTTGCTTCTCTGAACAATGGAGATAATGCCTAGTTCACAGGGCTGTTGTATGGCCAAGCCAACTCACACAAATACAAGGACATATATCATTTTGTCACAGGACAGTTCGTCATATGCTGCCCAGATGAAACAGATTATTGAGAATGAGTGGAGAGACTTCCCTGGTGGGCCAGTGGCTAAAACTCTGTGCTCCCAATGCAGGGGGCCTGGGTTCAGTCTTTGGCCAGGGGACTAGACCCCATGTGCTGCAACTAAGATCCAGCACAGCCAATCAGATACTAAATAAATAAATAAAAAGAGCAGGTGGAATTTGGACAAAGAGAGGGGAAATTCTGCATACTGAGGAAGGAGCACGTTAAAGAAAAGTGTCCAAGTTTGCCTTTATTATATGGTACTGGGTGCACATGGAGAAGGCAATGGCACCCCACTCCAGTACTCGTGCCTGGAAAATCCCATGGACAGAGGAGCCTGGTGGGCTGCAGACCATGGGGTCGCTGAGGGTCGGACAGGACTGAGCGACTTCACTTTCACTTTTCCCTTTCATGCATTGGAGAAGGAAATGGCAACCCACTCCAGTGTTCTTGCCTGGAGAATCCCAGGGTAGCCTGGTGGGCCGCCGTCTATGGGGTCGCACAGAGTCGGACACGACTGAAGCGACTTAGCAGCAGCAGCAGGGTGCACAAGATGTGCTCACTAAATGCTCATTGAGTTAGTATCATATATTTATTTCATTTTTGTCAGAAATGTTCTGTGACGTAGCCCAGTCAGTCAGTGCTCAGTTGCTCAGTTGTGTCTGACTCTTTGAGACCCTGTGGACTGTAGCCTGCCAGACTCCTCTGTCCATGAGGGTTTTCCAGGCAAGAATACTGCAGTGGGATCTTTTCGACCCAGGGATCGAATCTGTGTCTCCTATATTGAAAGGCGGATTCTTTACTGCTGAGCGACCAGGGATGGAGCCCATCAATTATCTGAACTGTCTGTGAATGTACAGGCAGATTTGCTACAGCGTGAAGAAACTGCTTATCTCTTTGGGGGAGGAGGTATGGCAGGAATGTGTACGCGCAGGCTCAGTTGCTCGGTCGTGTCTGACTCTTTTCGACCTCAAGGACTGTAGCCCACCAGGCTCCTCTGTCCATGGGATTCTCCAGGCAAGAGTACTGTAGTGGGTTGCCATTTTCTTCTCCATGACAGGTATACTTAGACAAAATTCTAAAATACAAATTTTCTCATCAAGGTTTGGGAAACTCTGAAGGCCATTTGTAGCCCCCTTATGTGATTGTTGACCTTTTTGTCCCATTTTTATTCCATGTTTTCTAGTTTTAATGTGTTTTTGTTTTCAGAAGGTAACATTACTTTTTATGCAGGTAACATTACTTTTTTCGTATTTCTTTGCTTTCAAGATTTAAACTTCTAGCAGCTATAGCAACAAAATATATAAAAGTAAGATTTATTATGAAGTTAAGCAGCCGTTGTCTATTAAAGTTACTGAATTGCTAGCTGTTTTGACAACTGGAATGGCAGTTTATCAAATGGCTTGAAATAAAAGGTACTCCTTTACATGCTTATAAAAATGGAAAGGAATTTTGAATTTAGAAGAGTTAGTCTTCAATATTGTTGTTTTAATTTAAAAAATAGCCTTAAGGGGTTTGTGTGTGCATTTCATGAATATTCTAAATAATAGTTGGCTCCCTGAACACTGAAAGTCACACCTCCTGGAATGAAATTAGAAAAAAGTAGAAATGAAATAAGATCTGTAGAAACGATGTAATATTATCTGAATCACCTAATTCCAATCTAGGTCTTCTGGGTAGAAATTCTGAGAGGAATGAGAAAACAGTGATTATAACCAAGAAATTGTATACCTGAGTGATGAAAGCACTCTACCTCTGAATAAAGAATCTTCTCAGAGGGGAAATGGCTGGAATATCATCTATGAAAGTGACGGATCTAAAGTGTCTAGAACTGACCTTGTTTCTACAGAAAGCACGCATTTGCTAAAGGGTACTCGCCATTGAGATCATCTAATTCATTCCTCTTCTGACTCTGTGATCATTAGACAACCTTTGAGTCAAATTTGGCTTTATATTTAACTTTGCCTCTAGGAAGAAAAATTGCTGATCAGCAAATATAGTAAGCTCTTCACTTGGTGCTTATAACACTTCCCAGGAATATTTTTTTTTTAATTTATTTTTAATTGGAAGATAGTTGCTTTACTATGTTGTGTTGGTTTCTGCCATACAACAAGATGATTCAGCCATAAGTATACACATATTCCCTCCCTCTTGAACCTCTCTCTTAGCTGCCCCATCCCACCTCTCTTGGTTGTCACAGAGCGTGAGGTTGAGCTCCCTGTGTTATATAGCACAGTAGCTGTCTATTTCACACACAGTGATGTTTCAATTCTACTCTCTCGATTCATCCCACCCTCTCCTTCCTCTGCTGTGTCCACAAGTCTGTTCTGTGTGTCTCTGTCTCTCTTCCTGCTCTGTAAACAAGGTTCATCAGTACCGTCTTTCTGGATTCCATATATATGTGTTAATAGATGCATTTGTTTTTCTCTTTCTGACTTACTTCACTCTGAAAAGGCTCTAGGTTCATCCAACTCAGTTCAGCTGACTCATATCTGTCCCTTTCTTTGGCTGAGTAATATTCCGTTGTATATGTGTACCACAACTTCTTTATCCATTCATCTGTTGATTCATGAATGACTTTTATGCATAAAACTCTAAGAGCTTGGTTAATGGTGAAACTATGTGGGATTCAGGTCCATTCTTCGTGTACTGAGAGCCAACTTCTGACCCTGCAGAACAGAAGACAGGACCCCACACTGTGGTGAACAAATTGAGGTGTTGCTGAGGAACTGTTCTGGATGTGCCTGTCTCAGAGGTTACTCAAATTTTCTTGGCTACATTTTAAGTTTAAACTCCACAGGTTCCTTGTAGAAAATGAGGGCAACACAGTTTACTGACAACAGGTAATCATCTAGAAATAAACCCTTGATATTAGCTGCGTCAATTAGAATGTTGACTAAAAGAAGATGCACAACACTGAGAGTGTGAGTTAAGTTTTATTTGGGGCAAAATGAGGACTGTAGCCCGGAAGACAGCACCTCAGAGAGCTCGGAGAGACTGCTCCAAAGAGGTAGAGGGGGAAGGTCGATATATGTGATTTTGGTGAAGGGGGAGTTCACGCAATCAAACACTCATCTTAACCAAAGGTTTTCTGCTAGCCACAAGGAACTGGTGTCACCAAGAAGGGATTTAGTGCTTTTCTGGACAGGGGATAATGCAAGGATTGGGGTCAAGAAATCAGTTTCTGAAAATATCTAACTATTTAAAGACCTGTTCCACCAGTTTTCTTGGAGCAGAGTGTCTCACTCTCCACGCTGAACTCCCTTCGGGGTGTGTCGAAGGTCAACAGCTGCAGCAGAACAGGGCTCAATCTCTGGAAGAGGCAGATGGCAAATGCCCTTGGCAAGTGCCCATTTGTAGTTGACTAGACCTATGCCTGAAGTTTTTGAGGTCTCCTTCTCTGGTGGCCACATCGTAAGCAGATGTCTGGAGCCGTCAACCACCAGGCACTCTGCCGTATGGATAGAGCCAGTCTGCAGAAGAAAAAAAAAAAAATCTGATGACCTGCAGAGCAAAGCATGGGTAAGAGATGCTCTGTCCTCCTGAAGGGGAAAGGTTAAAATTTTACATAACCTCCTGCTCCTTCTGCCTCCGTAACTCAGCTTGCTCTTCGTAAGGTCTGGATCATGTAGATCACGTAGTCTCAGAAAGTGGAAATTCATAATACTCTGAACTGGAGTTTATCTCACTCACCCTTGTCCTGCTCTTTGCAATCGCCCAGCCCCTGCAAACTCACAAACCCGCTTAATCATGGCTGTCCGTGTATATAAACTCTGTAACCCCTTTGTTCAGGGCTCAGAGCTTGGAGAGTTAACTCCTCTGGACCCACTAGTGTAATAAACCTGAGTTCTCCAACTCTCCAGGTGTGGTGCTTGGTTTCTCGAGGACTGGTTTCTGCAATACTCCACTTGTTCCTGAGGCCCAGCTGTACTTATTCTTATCCATTGTTCGATTATGTGAAACAAATACCACAAATTCAAAGTCCTATAGCTTAATATGGAATATACCTTGTTGCGATGATGAGGAGGGACCCAAATGGAAAGGGATTGTGAAAAATGATGGCATGTGCTTGGAAGCCTGGTGAATACCAGCATTTGTCATCACGTGCCCCCTTGGTGCACTTCCTACGTGGCTCAGTGGTAAAGAATATGCCTGCCAATGAAGGAGGTGCAAGAGACGTGGGTTTGATTCCTGGGTCAGGAAGATCCCCTAGAGAAGGAAATGGCAACCCACTGCAGTGCTCTTGCATGGAAAATCCCATGGACAGAGGAGCCTGGCAGGTGCAGTCTATGCGGTTGCAAAGAGTTGGACCCAACTGAGCACGCACACCCTCTTCGTAAACTGATTGGCTTGACCCTTACTACTAATCCACGCTGGCCTACATCAAAACATCAATACAAATCTGATATTCTTCAAGCCAAATGGCTTGCTTTTTTTCATATTCATGTCTCGTTACATCAGGGAGACCATGGATCCGGTGGGGACAATTCTTTAAAAGTGTTGCCAAATGCCAAGTTCATGTGCCCAATGCAAGGTGAGGCCAGACAAATGGAAACATCAGACTGTGGAGCAAAGAAAGGTTTATTGCGAGGGCCAAGCAAGAAGGATGAGTGGCTTGAGTTCAAAAAACCTAAACTCCCTGATGGTTTTCAGGGAAGAGGTTTATAGGCAAAATTTGGGGTGAGGGGGCTTCCCTGGTTGTCCTGCCAGTGCAGGGGACGTGGGTTTGATCCCTGGTCCAGGACGATCCCGCATGCCATGAAGCAACTGAGCCTGTGCACCACAAGTACTGAGCCCCCGGCTACAACCACTGAAGCCCCCGTGCCTAGAGCCCATGCTCTACAACAAGAGAAGCCACTGCAATGAGAGGCCCACACACCACAACTAGAGAAAGCTCTGGCATATCAGTGAAGACCCAGCACAGCCCGTAAATAAATAAATGGAAATGTTGTTTAAAAGACTTTCTACTGATTGGCTGGTGCTGAGGTTAACAGGGTGTTGTTCCAGGAATCTTGGGCTTAGCCTATAGCTATCATCCTCCATTTGGGGTCGGGGTGGGGGGCTTAGTTCCTGCGAGAGAACTCAAGGGTATATTTTATGTATACTCCTTGGAGAGGAGCCAGGACCCAGCTTTATCGCTACACCATTGTTTCTTGACTGCTCCTCCGTTGTTTCGGCATTCTGTCCAGTCCCTAGTTGGTTACCATTTGAATCTGCCCTTTGGAACTCAAGGAAGGTCTAGGAGGCCTAGACCTTTTCTCTACAAAAAAGAAACAAGACATGGAAAGAGAGCCCCTGCAGAGTCCTCCTTGATTTCAAAAGTGGGAGCTTTTTTATTAGAAAGATCTGACTCAAGAACGATGCCCACGACTTCCCTGGTGGTCCGGTGATTAAAAATCTGCCTTGCAAGGCAAGGGACGCAGGTTAGACTCCTGGTGAGGGAATCCTATGTGCTACGGGGTGAATCCAGAAAAAGAAAAACAGGAAGGGTGAGGGAAGAAGCTTGTGTTTGCAGGCATGATGATCAAGAGATAGAATGTGGGGCATTTGGAGCCACAGCTGGGTTTGTATTCCAGCTTTGCTGTTCTCTCGCTTCAGGATTCTGGACAAATCCATCAGCTTCTCTGTGCCTTGTTGTTTTATTTGTAAAATACAAAGAGTAATAGACCTGCCTAGGGTTTTAGGGAAGATTGATAGAGAACATTCATTCATTCGCTGCAAGGAGATCCAACCAGTTCATCTTAAAGGAAATCAGTCCTGAATATTCATTGGAAGGACTGAGACTGAAGCTGAAACTCCAATACTTTGGCCACCTGCTGCGAAGACTGACTCACTGGAAAAGACACTGATGCCGGGAAAGATTGAAGGCGGGAGGAGAAGGGGATGACAGAGGAGAGATGGTTGGATGACATCACTGACTCCATGGACATGAATTTGAGTAAACTCTGGGAGTTGGTGATGGACAGGGAAGCCTGGTGTGCTGCAGTTCATGGGGTTGCAAAGAGTTCGACACGACTGAGTGACTGAACTAAACTCATTCCTTAACCAGATATTCAAAGGGACAGTGCTCTTTAAGCCACGTGATTTCCCAATGACTTTTAAACCAGGCATTCCTCTTCTAAAACTTTAGTTGAGTGGTGTTTAAGTCACTTTTGGTTTCTCCTCCAAAGAAAGTCTTTGAATTAGCTTCTCTTTCTAAAAATCTTTCCTACTGGCAACAAGCTTGGGCTCCTACTCGGTTCAGTTCAGTTCAGTGTCTCAGTCGTGTCCGACTCTTTGCGACCCCATGAACTGCAGCATGCCAGGCATCCCTGTCCATCACCAACTCCTGGAGTTCACCCAAACCATGCCCATTGAGTCAGTGATGCCATCCAACCATCTCATCCTCTGTCATCCCCTTCTCCTCCTGCCCTCAATCTTTCCCAGCATCAGGGTCTTTTCAAATGAGTCAACTGTTTGTATCAGGTGGCTGAAGTATTGGAGTTGCAGCTTCAGCATTAGTCCTTCCAATGAACACCCAGGGCTGATCTCCTTCAGAATGGACTGGTTGGATCTCCTTACAGTCCAAGGGACTCTCAAGACTCTTCTCCAACACCACGGCTCAAAAGCATCAATTCTTCAGCACTCAGCTTTCCTTATAGTCCACTCACATCCATACATGACCACTGGAAAAACCATAGCCTTAACTAGATGGACCTTTGTTGACAAAATAATGTCTCTGCTTTTCAATGTACTGTCTAGGTTGGTCATAACTTTCCTTCCAAGAAGTAAGCGTCTTTTAATTTCATGGCTGCAGTCACCATCTGCAGTGATTTTGGAGCCCAGAAAAATAAAGTCTGACACTGTTTCTACTGTTTCCCCATCTATTTGCTATGAAGTGATGGGAGTGGATGCCGTGATCTTAGATTTCTGAATGTTAAGTTTTAAGCCAACTTTTTCACTCTTTTCTTGCACCTTCATCAAGAAGCTCTTTAGTTCTTCTTCCCTTTCTTCCATAAGGGTGGTGTCATCTGCATATCTGAGGTTTTTGATATTTCTCTCAGCAATCTTGATTCCAGCCTGTGCTTCCTCCAGCCCAGCGTTTTTCACGATGTACTCTGCATAGAAGTTAAATAAGCAGGGTGACAATATACAGCCTCGACGAACTCCTTTTCCTATTTGGATCCAGTCTGTTGTTCCATGTCCAGTTCTAACTCTTGCTTCCTGACCTGCATACAGCTTTCTCAAGAGGCAGGTCAGGTGGTCTGGTGTTCCCATCTCTTTCAGAATTGTCCACAATTATTGTGATCCACACAGTCAAAGGCTTTGGCATAGTCAATAAAGCAGAAATAGATGTTTTTTTCTGGAACTCTCTTGCTTTTTCCATGATCCAGCGGATGTTGGCAATTTGATCTCTGGTTCCTCTGCCTTTTCTAAAACCAGCTTGAACATCAGCTAGTTCACAGTTCATGTATTGCTGAAGCTTGGCTTGGAGAATTTTGAGCATTACTTTACTAGTGTATGAGATAGAAGTGCAATTGTGTGGTAGTTTGAGCATTCTTTGGCATTGCCTTTCTTTGGGATTGGAATGAAAACTGACCTTTTCCAGTCCTGTGGCCACTGCTGAGTTTTCCAATGTGCCAGGAAATGTTCTGGGTGTGGGAGAGGATGCAGGTGAGCTGGATAGACGAAACCTTATCATCAGCTCTTCCATTCTAGTGGAACTAGGTGATCAACAAACAAATGCATGACTAACATATCAAGCAAAGATAAGTATTCTGCCTAAGATGAAGTAGAGGGATAGAGTGAGGTTGACTGGACAGTAGCTCACAGGTTAGGGAAGGTCATTCTCAGATCTGAATGTCACAGTGAAGCCAGCCATGAGGAAATAAGGAGTAGCTGGTGCAGGGAGAACAGCTAATGCTGGAGTCCTCAGGCAGGAATCAGTGTGATGCATTTGAGGAACAGAAATATGGTCATTGGAGCTGGAGGATATTGGGAGAGAGTAGTCAAGAAACACCTGGAGTAGCAGGCAAATTTGGCATTGAAGTATGGAATGAAGCAGGGCAAAGACTAATAGAGTTTTGCCAAGAAAATGCACCGGTCATAACAAACACCCTCTTCCAACAACACAAGAGAAGACTCTATACATGGACATCACCAGATGGTCAACACCAAAATCAGATTGATTATATTCTTTGCAGCCAAAGATGGAGAAGCTCTATACAGTTAGCAAAAACAAGACCAGGAGCTGACTGTGGCTCAGACCATGAACTCCTTATTGCCAAATTCAGACTTAAATTGAAGAAAATAGGGAAAACCACTAGACCATTCAGGTATGACCTAAATCAAATCCCTTATGATTATACAGTGGAAGTGAGAAATAGATTTAAGGGCCTCGATCTGATAGATAGAGTGCCTGATGAACTATGGAATGAGGTTCGTGACATTGTACAGGAGACAGGGATCAAGACCATCCCCATGGAAAAGAAATGCAAAAAAGCAAAAAGACTGTCTAAGGAGGCCTTACAAATAGCTGTGAAAAGAAGAGAAGCAAAAAGCAAAGGAGAAAAGGAAAGATATAAACATCTGAATGCAGAGTGCCAAAGAATAGCAAGAAGAGATAAGAAAGCCTTCGTCAGCGATCAGTGCAAAGAAATAGAGGAAAACAACAGAATGGGAAAGACTAGAGATCTCTTCAAGAAAATCAGAGATACCAAAGGAACATTTCTTGCAAAGATGAGCTTGATAAAGGACAGAAATGGTATGGACCTAACAGAAGCAGAAGATTGTTGGGGGCCAGAGTGAGGTACTCCGCCCGTGACAAAGGTCATGAGGAAGGAGGCTCGACATACGCAAAGGCGGGATCGAGCCTCAGGAGTCCCCCTGGAACTCCTCCAGCATCTACCCCCATAACCAGAGCCTGCCTACTTTACTACTTTGTGCTCACCTACACCTCTGACTTTACGGGGGGCTGTCCCCCACCACCTCTTTTGGAGAAGGAGTTAACTTAGAGCTCCAGTTTATAATAATTCCTGGGCGTGATAAGAGTGTTTTAACCTACAAACTCCTCTGAAGGTTCTCTGGCCTGCCTGACAGGCTTGTCCGGCCACATGTGATCTCTCACAGCCTCCCAACCGTGAAAGGCACAAGATGCTTTAAACCTTCTAAAAATAGGTTCCTTAGAAAAGTTAGAAAACTATTAGTATAAGTATAATGGGCTAATTAGAAATTGTGTTGGTGAAGGGTTTTTCATTTGTTGAGCCAATGTTTGTTGCTAAGTCTCCATATCCCCTGCCCTTACACACATTAATGAATATATAGAATTAACCTTTGATATTAATCACGTTACACCTTAGGCTAAGTAAATTCTTTCCTTAACTAAAACCCACTACACCCTCACCCTGTAGGAATGTAACTTTATTTGGGTGGCCTCTGTTTTGAGAATAATCAGCCCTGGAGAAATAAGTGTCCTGATTGACTGACCGCTGTCACAAGGAGAGGGTCGTAAATTGTCAGCAGGCCCCCCTGGCCAGAAGATGATGTAACACCCCTAAGACCTCTGTATACATTTGTATGAAGCACCTGACTTTGATAAAAGTCAGGACTGCTGACCCCGCATGACTTTTGCATAACATCTCAGTGTATAAAAGTAGACCATGGAAAATAAAGAATTGGGATCAGTTTCTCGAAATACTGGTCTCCCCATGTCGCTCTCTCTCTCACTCTGGTTGAGTCTCCATCTGGAGCGCGGAACCCACCATGCTTACTAATTATGCCTGGGCTTCTAAGATCCGACCGGGGAGGCCTCAGTGTCTCCTCTCCTTCGGGAGAACGGAAGAACGCCTGCGGCCTACATAAGTGGTGCAAACTTCTTGTCTTGAAGTTTTATTGGTCTCCCGCGTAAACCAAGCTACTCAGCCTCTTTTCTCCACTGAATTTTCCTACTGAGCTATCCTCATCCTATTACTCTTTATATCTTTGATAAAATATTTAAATAAATAGGTCGCCGACGCCGTCCCCGCTTCGAATACCCTGGATCAGCCGGGGCAGGACCCCGGCAGAAGATATTAAGAAGAGATGGCAAGAATACACAGAAGAACTGTACAAAAAGATCTTCACGACCCAGATAATCACGATGGTGTGATCACTGACCTAGAGCCAGACATCTTGGAATGTGAAGTCAAGTGGGCCTTAGAAAGCATCACTACGAACAAAGCTAGTGGAGGTGATGGAATTCCAGTTGAACTATTCCAAATCCTGAAAGATGATGTGAAAGTGCTGCACTCAATATGCCAGCAAGTGTGGAAAACTCAGCAGTGGCCACAGGACTGGAAAAGGTCAGTTTTCATTCCAATCCCAAAGAAAGGCAATTCCAAAGAATGCTCAAACTACTGCACAATTGCACTCATCTCACATGCTAGTAAAGTAATGCTCAAAATTCTCCAAGCCAGGCTTCAGCAATATGTGAACCATGAACTTCCAGATGTTCAAGCTGGTTTTAGAAAAGATGGAGGAACCAGAGATCAAATTTCCAACATCTGCTGGATCATGGAAAAAGCAAGAGAGCTCCAGAAAAACATCTATTTCTGCTTTACTGACTATGCCAAAGCCTTTGACTGTGTGGATCACAATAAACTGTGGACAATTCTGAAAGAGATGGGAATACCAGACCACCTGATCTGCCTCTTGAGAAATTTGTATGCAGGTCAGGAAGCAACAGTTAGAACTGGACATGGAACAACAGACTGGTTCCAAATAGGAAAAGGAGTTCGTCAAGGCTGTATATTGTCACCCTGTTTATTTAACTTACATGCAGAGCACATCATGAGAAACGCTGGGCTGGAAGAAACACAAACTGGAATCAAGATTGCTGGGAGAAATATCAATAACCTCAGATATGCAGATGACACCACCCTTATGGCAGAAAGTGAAGAGGAACTCAAAAGCCTCTTGATGAAAGTGAAAGTGGAGAGTGAAAAAGTTGGCTTAAAGCTCAACATTCAGAAAACGAAGATCATGGCATCCGGTCCCATCACTTCATGGGTTGTAGATGGGGAAACAGTGGAAACAGTGTCAGACTTTATTTTTCTGGGCTCCAAAATCACTGCAGATGGTGACTACAGCCATGAAATTAAAAGACGCTTACTCCTTGGAAGGAAAGTTATGACCAACCTAGATAGCATATTCAAAAGCAGAGACATTACTTTGCCAACAGAGGTTCGTCTAGTCAAGGCTATGGTTTTTCCTGTGGTCATGTATGGATGTGGGAGTTGGACTGTGAAGAAGGCTGAGCACCGAAGAATTGATGCTTTTGAACACGTGTTTGAGAAGACTCTTGAGAGTGCCTTGGACTGCAAGGAGATCCAACCAGTCCATTCTGAAGGAGATCAGCCCTGGGATTTCTTTGGAAGGAATGATGCTAAAGCTGAAACTCCAGTACTCTGGCCACCTCATGCGAAGAGTTGACTCCTTGGAAAAGACTCTGATGCTGGGAGGGATTGGGGGCAGGAGGGGAAGGGGACGACAGAGGATGAGATGGCTGGATGGCATCTCTAACTCAATGGACGTGAGTCTCAGTGAACTCCGGGAGTTGGTGATGGACAGGAAGGCCTGGCGTGCTGCGATTCATGGGGTCGCAAAGAGTCAGACACGACTGAATGACTGATATGATCTGAGTCACAGATGGAATCAGATCATGTGGGGCTTTGACCAGGAAGAGAGGAAATGTGTTTTGTCCTAAGTGCAACCAAAAGCTTGTGGAAAATTTTGAATTGGCAGATAATATGATTTCATAAGGGATGTAATATGTTTACCACTGGTTCTGGCACGGGAAAAACACTGAGTGTGTTAGCTGCTGTTACTGTTTTATTTAATCCTCACGCCACCCTAGGTGATGGTCACTGTGAAAGGAAATCATTCCAAACCTCAACCGGGGCAGAATTTTGTGGGCTGGTGTGATTTTCAGCCTCTTTGGGAAGGATCTAGGATTCCTAATAGAGCTCCGGACTATTTTTCTGATGGACTTAAAAGAAATTAAGCTTCCTTCTGGGAAGTTAGATCGACTCCACTCTGCTCTTGCTGTTTAGGTGGGCCCGGTAACCCTTGATCAGATACTCAAAGGTGCATGGTTCTTTAAGTTGCATGACTTCCTAATAACCTTCAAATGACATTCCTCTTCTAAAACTTTAGTTGAGTGGTGTTTAAGTCACTTTAGTTTTTCCCCCAAAGAAAAATCTTTGAATTAGCTTTTTTTTTTTTTTTTTTAAAGCCTTTCCTGTTGGCAACAAGCTTGAAATGAAATGTGGATAAATGTTTATACTCAGTTCATCCCCAAAACTGCTTTGACAGTGTCATTAGTATCATCACTCCATAGATAAGGAAACTGAGCCTGAGAAATGTTAAGTAACTTGGCCAATGCCACAGATTTCCACCCAAATGTTAGGCGTTTAAGCACTCTACCGTGCTCCTCGCAAGGAAGACCAAACTCCACTTAAGCAATTCTGAACCTGAAGGGCGATCTGGTCCCCAGTCATCATATTTTCTTTTACTGCAATTCCATTGCTGTTTTATTTTATATTAATTTTTAAAGGTATTCTGTGATTCATTGTGACCTCTCTTTACTCCCCCAAGATATATATGTGTAGTTCATCTCCATTCCCACTCTGCTTTGCTTTTTAATTTTTAAGTTTTAATTTGCTATTTTTTTTGTCTGTTCCATGTGGCATGTGAGATCTTGGTTCCCTAACCAGGGATCAAACCCATGACCCTTGCAGTGGAAGCATGGAGTCTTAACCACTGGACCACTCGGGAAGTCCTAATTTGTTCTTTCCCTAACTGAACCCAATCCTAACCAGAATGGAAACTTTTCTCCTGTTTGTCAAGATTCACAAAATCTGTTTTTCTGGTTTAGGATGTCTCTTATTAGAGTCTTCTGTGCATCCAAGCCCAGAGGTGCAAATCATTAGTGTCTATGATTCACGCCAAACATACAACCTGATTGTATGTCTGCCAAGCTGAAGTAAACAATGCAGTAGCTCTGGAGAGAAAAATCCTGAATGAGATCACTGAAGGATGCTGAAACCCTCCAGATCATTTTGGGCTGGAGGATGGGGGAAGTCCTGATGTCTAGCCAATGAGCCTCATTCTCTTAGAATGAAATTGATTCCATGGAGGTACTGGAACCAGTCTAAATAAGCTCATGTTAAATTTTCAGGAAATTTGTGGAGTAGTTGGTGCCAAGTTGGTAGCTTGAAATTGGCCACAGAGGGAGTATTTATACCAGAGAAATTGGCAAAAGCCACAAATCAGGGCTTTCATACCCCATATAGCCAGTTTTTAAACACTCAGCTGTACACCACTGCAAGCGCCCTTCTGGCTCCTGTTTTGTCCTGCCTAGTTATAGAACAAGAGGATGTGCAGAAACAGTGGGACAGTTTCCAGGACAGGTTTGTGCTGGCATCTGTGTTCCTGCCTGCATTTTTCCTTCTCATACCACTGGCAAGAGATCTGTAGTCAAACAGACCCCTAGCAGAAACGCAGTTCACTGTTATTTCCCCTCAGTTTGATCCCAGATCCCTTACTACTTGCTATGTGACTTGGGCTGGTCAGTTATCCACAACTCTGGACCCCTTTTCTCATGGCTATAACAAGGATAATATCTCAACCTCATACTGTGCAAGTTATACCTGATGGACAAGAGTACTGAGGAAAGGCTCTGCTTAGAACTTGGTGCATTCTAAGCCTTCAATAAACAATGCTGCTGCTGCTGCTAAGTCGTGTCCAACTCTGTGTGACCCCATAGACAGCAGCCCACCAGGCTCCTCCGTCCCTGGGATTCTCCAGGCAAGAACTCTGGGGTGGGTTGCCATTTCCTTCTCCAATGCTTGCATACATGCTAAGTCTCTTTGGTCATGTCCAACTCTGTGCGACCCTATGGACAGCAGCCCACCAGGCTCCTCTGTCCACGGGATTCTCTAAGCAAGAATGCTGGAGTGGGTTGCCATTTCCTTCTCCCCAATAAACAATAGCTCTAATTAAGAGTGTTATTACTTACTAGGTATTCACAGACACTCAAAGGACTCCTGCCCCCTTTGCTGTTATTGCTGTTGTTCAGTCGCTCAGTTGTGTCTGACTCTTTGTGACCCCACGGACAGCAGCATCCCAGGCTCCTATATCTTCCACCATCTCCTGAAGCTTGCTCAAATTCATGTCCATTGAATTGGTGATGCTATCCAACCATCTGATCCTCTGTCTCCCCCTTCTCCTCCTGCCCTCAATCTTTTCCAGCATCAGGGGCTTTTCCTGAGTTGGCCAACGTACTGGAGCTTCAACTTCTAGAGTCTAGACCTTACATCTCTGGTCCAGAGCCCTTAACCAGCCTGGCTTGCACCAACTCCCGCCACAAGGTGGCGCTCTCCTCCTGCCTGTGCTAGATAAGGCTGGGAGCCCCTCAGAGCTGAGATTCCCTTGTCATCCAAGCCACACCAGCTACACACATTTTCTCCTTTTCATTCAGTGCCTGCCTCCCAGTGATGCCTCAAGTGCATCGAACTTGACAAGCTTCTTGGCCAGAAAGAAGTGGGAGAGAGAAACCTCTCTTGAAACATGTTGATTTGGCCTGGATGGCTTTTCATTGACATAAAGAAGAAATTTTGTGACTCTGTGCAAAATCTTTTGATTCACTGCAAGGGTGTTTTTAACTGGTAAGA
Organism: Bos javanicus; assembly: GCF_032452875.1. NCBI lineage: Eukaryota > Metazoa > Chordata > Mammalia > Artiodactyla > Bovidae > Bos > Bos javanicus. Next base: position 109,183,324 of record NC_083873.1, read on the forward strand.
AGCTGAAGTCTTTGGGGGATTCTGTGTTATTTTTTTGGCTGTGCTGGGTCTTTACTGCGGCACACGGCTTTTCTCTTCACCGCTGCGCACTGCTAACGTGCAGCGATGCATTAGTCTGGTTGAGGTGAGCAGGGGCTCCTCCCCAGTTGTGGTGTGTGGTTTCTTGTTGTGGAGCAGGATCGAGGGCCCCAGCGTGCGGCCTCAGGAGTTGGGGCGCACGGGCTTAGTTGCTCCAGGGCATGTGGGATCTTCCCATACCAGGGATTGAACCGGTGTCCCCTGCATTGCAAGGCGGATTCTTAACCCCTGGTGGAAACCCAGGGATTCTTTCTGCCCTCTTTTGTCTGTCTTGGTTCCCTTATCCTCATTCTCCAGAATCCTTAAGGCCACAAGATACAGTGGCGTCAATATGGCTTCAGCAATATTGCGTCAGCAATCAGACAGACTTAGATTTGACATATGTTTCTGATATATGTTTGGAGAAGGAAATGGCAACCCACTCCAGTATTCTTGCCTGGAGAATCCCATGGATGGAGGAGCCTGGTGGGCTACAGTCCACAGGGTCGCAAAGAGTCGGACACGACTGAGCGACTTCACTCACTTCTGAGGCTTATCCATTGAATGACCTTGGGGTACTTACTTGAATTTCTAACCTTCAGCTTCCTCATCCACAAAATGGGGATATCTATCTATCTTATCTACTATCTATCTTATCTCTCTCTCTCTCTCTCTGTCTTTCTATCATCCATCTGTCTTGGGCTAGTCCTGTACTTTACAACTGCTAACACATTAGATTCACCTACAGAACTTCTCAAAAATAGTTGCTTCCTTGGCTCTAATCCAAAAGACCAATTCAACCGGGCTGTTTTGGAACTTCCTGGGGGATTCTATGTGCAGTGAGGAGGGTTCAGAAGGGCCTAGATCCTGTTATGAAAACTCTCTAAGCCTCAGCGGGCTCACATGCTCAGAACCTGCAAGTCCCAGACCTCAACAGCTCACACAAACACAAAATGAGTCTCTTGGCCAACAGCCACTTTGTGCATGCTGTCCTTCACCTGTTCAGATTAGCAGGCAGTGCAGTCTCTTTGACACCCACCCTTTGTCTTCAGCAGCTTTTCCTGGGAAGCCTAAGAACCTTTGTCGCTGCTCTTCAGGTGAGAAGAACAATACTTGGGGTCCTTGGCCCCCACTGAAGCTGGGCAGAACCTGTAGTCAGGATAAATGTCAGCTCTTGCTGTGGTTCGACAGAGAACAGTGGGCGATGCCTCTTCTCCTGGGCTACCCTTGGTCACGAATACTCTTCTCTCCAATTGGCCCGGGTAGCTGGGGATGTGGCCAATCAGAGGTCTGCTCTTTCATTTCATATCAAAAGCAACCATAAGGCACAGCCCATCACCCAAGAGCAGTATCATGAATTGAACAGCATCCACTCACTGCCCAGAACAAGCTGCTCTGTCAAAGTTTGCCCAGTTGCCTGGTCATACTCCTCCTTCTTGATGAATTTCTTCTTAGAGGTCCTTCTTTTTCTTCCCACCATCTGGCCGCAGGTAGGTCCACAGACATGTTCTAATAAATACAAGTAGTAGATAAATACCGACTCCTTTCTCCCAGAAGGCTCCTTGGCCCACCGTGTAGGTTCACATATGTAAACAGTCCATGAGAAAGGATTCGCTATCGATTTGCTTATCAGCCTCTTTTAAACTCAGGCCCTTTCAAAGCCCATCTCTACTAAAAAAAAAAAGTCCCTTTCCCCAAACCAGTGGGTGGGAATGCACTTACTTTGCACATGTGTAACTCAAGGGGACTATTGAAACGATTGTTTCCAAGATAAAGGACAACTTGCCTCAAAAGTAAATTCAGATTTTCACCCTGGAACCCACAAAATAATCAAGATGGTAGTTTTCTTTTCTTTTCTTTTCTTTTTTTTAAATAAATATTTATTTGTTTACTTTTGGCTGTGCTGGGTCTTCATTGCTGCGCAGGCTTTTTCTCTAGTTGTGGCGAGTGGGGATCACTCCATAGTGGTGGTGAACGGGCTTCTCATTGCGGTGTCTTCTCTCGTTATGGAGCACAGGCTCTAGGGCCCCATGGGCTCAGTAGCTGTGACTCCCAGGCTCTAGAGTGCAGGCTCAGTAGCTGTGGCTCCCAGGCTCTAGAGTGCAGGCTTAGTAGCTGTGGCTCATGGGCTTAGTTACTCTGTGGCACGTGGGATCTTCCCTGATCAGGGATCAAACCCATGTCTCCTGAGTTGGCAGATGGATTCTTTACCACTGAGCCACCAGGGAAGCCCCAAGATAGTAGTCTTCTTAGTTTCAGCTAATTCTAGAATTTAAACTCCTCTGGGAAGCCCATGGCATGGACAGATAGTAGATATGAATGGCAACCTTGCAGGGTGGCTGAGAATGACAAGTGAGATGAAATGTAGAAAAAGCTATTAATAATGGGTTATTATTACCCCTGTTTCTGTTACGCTCATCAGCATCTATGCAGAGTTGCCCCTTAATGGTGGGTACCCCAGGACCAAGTTATCCCTGCTCTTCTTCCTATCTTCTTACAGTAGTCAGTGTAGGGTTCCAGAGTCCTGACCAATACAACTCAGGGGTCCCAGGTTCTCACCCCTATCGCCAGTTTGCCAGTAAGATAATTTCAGTAATACAGCCTGTCCTCTTTTTTTTTTTTTTTAAGCCTGTCCTCTTAAATGCAGAGCTGTGGGCCCAAGTGTTACTTGCTGTCTTTCCCTTCTATTGCAAGAATTCAAGAAAGCAACTTTTGGTCAGAAGTTGGTTTGAGTTGGTTTTTGAGCTTTCCTTCTCAATGGCAACCCACTTCAGTATTCTTGCCTGGAGAATCCCATGGACAGAGGAGCTTTGTGGGCTACAGTCCACGGGTCGCAAAGAGTCGGACACGACTGAGCGACTTCACTTTCACTACTGCTCCAAATAGACCCAAATGTCTGCAAGGGGTTAGGAGGAAATTGAGGAAGGCCTGGTTTGAGCCATGTTATCCAACGTGGCAAATCCAATGCCCTAAATATGGAAGTTTCCCTGATAGCTCAGTTGATAAAGAATCCACCTGCAATGCAAGAGAGACCAGTTTGATTCCTGGGTTGGGAAGATCCCCTGGAGAAGGGATAGGCTACCCTCTCCAGTATTCTTGGGCTTCCCTTGTGGCTTAGCTGGTAACGAATCCACTTGCAATGTGGGAGACCTGGGTTCAATCCCTGGGTTGGGAAGATCCCCTGGAAAAGGGAAAGGCTACCCACTCCAGTATTCTGGCCTGGAGAAATCCATGGACTTGGGGTCGCAAAGAGTTGGACACGACTGAGCAACTTTCACTTGCAAATATGGAAGCTATCTGGTACTTACCTGACCTTTTAGGAGAGTACAGTCCTGGATCTTGAGTCTCATGTGGTTCCTTGGGTCTGCTGCCCATTTCTCAGGAATCTGCAAGTGAGGAGGCTTGCAATGAGCTCCCGTAAACCTACAAGAATTCTCTTGTTTGGAAGGCTAAACACTTCTACCCCAGGGTTTTAGTGCCTGCTGACGTTTTAAGAAATGTATGCTTGTCTGTCAAAGGAAGGTCGATTTGGGGTCTTGTTGCAGTTGCTTGCTATGGCTGATGTGGGTTTGGTTACCTAAGAGGCTGGCCTTGCCTCTCTTGTGGATGGTCATGAGACATATTCTGGAAATGGTGCTGACTTGGCTCAGTGGTTGACTGGATGAAGCAGGAAGGGAGAGGAGGTTCAGGTGGATAAGTTTCCTCTAGAATAAGTATTAGCCAACTATAGCCCAAGTGGCACTACTGGTAAAGAATCTGCTTGTCAATTCAGGAGATGTGGGTTTGATTCCAGGGTCAGGAAGATACCCTGGAGTAGGAAATAACCCACTCCAGTATTCTTGCCTAGAAAATCCCGTGGACAGAGGAGCCTGGTGGGCTACAGTCCATGGGGTCCCAAAGAGTTGGACACGATTGAGTATGAACATGCAGCTATAGGCTATAGGTCAAATCTAGCCTGCTGCCAATTTCTGTTTTTACCTTTTTATTTTGAAATAAGCTAAGACTTAATGGCCACCTATTTTGTAAATGAAGTCTTGTTGGAATGTTACCACACTAATTTGTTTACAGACCATCTATGGATGCTTTCCTGATATTGCAGAATTGAGTCATCTCAATAAACAACATAGGACTTGGAAAGCCTAAAGCCTGTGCCAGCCAGCTCTTTGCACAGAGAGCTTGATGATCTCTGTGCTGGAGTCAAAGATACTTCTCACAGAACTGCCTCGAATTTCCTCCTTGCCACCAAAAGCCTCAAGAACTGCCTCGAATTTCCTCCTTGCCACCAAAGGCCTCAAGATCCCTGTCGAATCAGAGAACTCTAGAGTAGGCAGTGGGCATTAGTGGGCAGCCAGGGCAATTTCTCCTCTGAGACTGGAATCTCCCAAGGATATCTTCTCAAGAGATCCCTTGGGGATCAGACACACCATTGCCTGAAGGGGTTAACTCACCCTCTTTGGGAAGTTGTGGTGGTGGGAAAATGATTCCTTATATTGAGCTAAAATCTGGAGGAAAGAAAAGTTGTTGAAGCTGTATTATTTATGATGCCATCTGCTGCTTTGGAGGAAGAAGGAAGACTATTTTCAGCAAGATGGGCTGCAATGCCTGTCTTGTGTGGAGTGGTCTGATGGGTGTGGAGGAGATGTGTGGAAGTTGGGGTGCTCTGACCGGGAAAAGATGCTGGCAGCTTCTATTAATAGAGAGAAGGATCGGAGAACAGATGCTGGAGGGGCATGGCTGGACAGTGGCGATTCCTCCTGGTTCTCCAGGAAGACTTCTGTTTTGTCAGAGGACAGCTCTGTTTTCCCACTTCTGGTCTCTGATGAGATACACGAAACCAGCAGGAAAGCAGACCAAACTGAAAGCAAGAGAACAAGCAGGACTGCAGAGAGTGGGCTGCTGCTCTTCATGGGATTAGCAAAGGCTATCTGTTCCATTAGTGGAGTACCTAACGGGCCCATGCTTGAAAAAAGCAAATCTGCAGAATTAGCAGCCAGTAAATTGTTAGTCTTGCACACTGTAGGTTCTGTCTTGCTGCTTTTAAACCATCTGACTTCACTTATTTTTATTTACTTTTTGACATGAGATCACTTTTTTATATTCTGTTTTTAACTCACTCCTAACAGTATAACACGTGTCTTCTTTCGCGTTCTGGATTCTGGATAATTCATCCACAGTTATCTGTTTTCTGATGTTAGATGTGCATTGCATGTCCAAGTTGATGAAGTATGGCATGCTATGGTAGACAGACCTTGGGCATTAGATGGGCAGACCTGGGTTTGAACCTAGTTTAGCCACCTCTGATCTGTGGGTTGGTATTCCTTGCCTAAATTAGTTTGGTTCTTAATCTCTTTGATTACTCAAGAATTGTGGTTCTTTCATGTAGGAGTTTAAGAGGTACTATTAAAAAACCAGACCAGAGACTTCCCTGGTGGTCCAGTGGTTAAGATTCTGCATTTACAATGCAGGAGGCATGGGTTCGATCCCTGGTGGGGGAACTAAAATCCCACATGCTGCTGCTGCTGCTAAGTCGCTTCAGTCATGCCCGACTCTGTGTGACCCCATAGACAGCAGCCCACCAGGCTCCCCCGTCCCTGGGATTCTCCAGGCAAGAGCACTGGAGCGGGTTGCCATTTCCTTCTCCAATGCATGAAAGTAAAAAGTGAAAGTGAAGTCACTCAGTCATGCCCGACTCTTAGCAACCCCATAGACTGCAGCCCACCAGGCTCCTCCATCCATAGGATTTGCCAGGCAAGAGTACTGGAGTGGAACATACCTGTGGTCAAAAAACAGAAAACAAACAACACATAATAATAAAGTGTTGCTTAAAAAAAATCAAACAAAACACCTGGTTGAGTGCGTTCAGTTTTAGAAGCTATAATAACTAAATATCGATTCTTTTCCCATTTTTTACAAGCTTGACCAGTCTTTGTACAAGATGCTCCAGACAAGGCAAAGATGAATGTGATGAGGGTCAGGTTAGCAACTAGGTTTTATTTCATACGCTAGCTCTCACGGAGAGCACTGCTTCAGGCAGAGCTGTGTGGAGATGGATTTTAAGGGTCAGTAGGAAGAGTGTCATAGTTGATTAGCCATGTCCTTGGGCTCGGGAGGGGGCAGAGGGGGACATGAACGTCGCTGACACAAGCCCTGCTTTGGGGAAGTCAGAGCTAATGGAGTGTGAAATTCCTGGAGAAGCCTGAGAGCAATGCTAGCACTTCTACATATGTTATGTCTGGAGCCCTCTCGTGAATTATTATTCTCATTTTACACGTGAGAACATGGAGGCTCAGATAGGCTGAGTAATTTTCTTACTATGTAGAAAATGCTGGCAATGAGATCTAAACTCAAATCTGTCTGACCTCAGTGGCTTTTGTTTGCAGCTACTAACTTTTTAAACTGGGGTGTTAAAATTGAACTTCTTTTTGAAAAATGAGGTCAACTTTGGATACTGTAAGATTTGTCAAAGTGTGGTCATCTTGTGCCCAGCTTGATGAATTTTGATTACACCTGGATCATCTAAATACCCGAGTGAAACCATCAATTAGTGTATTTGGCTCTGTCTGGTCTCAGTTGCGACATGTGGGATCTTTTGTGGTGGTGCACTGAAAAATTTAGTGTATATTAAAAGTGAGTAAGAATGACTTATTTTTGTATAGGAAATGGTGTTGGGGTCTAGGTTGAGATAACCTTTTCAACAAGAAGAATCTTTTGTGGGATAGACAGGACATGAAGCCTATTCTTCATTGGATAGGATTCTCTCAAGCATCATTTAGGATGTCTGCTCTTCTTGGTGCTCAACCCTGAAATCCCTTTGTGCATCCTCTCACCATAGTGCCAACTAGTCCTGTAAATTTCCACGATATCCTTGAGGATGGTATCACTCCCATGAGAATCACGGGTCTAACTCGACTCCCTCATTTTACAGATGAGCGAATCCCTTTCTTGAAAAAGGAGGAACTTCTTCCCAATTCTCACAGGGACTTAGAGATTAATCATGAAGTGCAACCTCCTGACTCTTTAGTCTAAATCAGGAACCCATCCATCCACAGCAGGTACAGCTTGAGCTTCGAGTCAAACAGATTTGGGTTCAAATTCTGGCTCTGCTTTTAGGCAAATGGCTTCATCTTTCTGAGCCTCTGTTTCATCTTTTGCAAAAATTGGGATTAAAAATAGCATTTCCCTTAGAGACTTGGTGTGAGGATTCAGCAGGGTTATTTCTATACATTCCTGGCACATAGTGAGATCTCAATATATGTAGCTATTATTTGTTGTTATTCAGCTGCTAAGTCATGTCCAACTCTTTGCAACTGTAGCCCCAGGCTCCTCTGTCCGTGGGGTTCTCCAGGTGACAATGCTGGAGGGGGTTGCAATTTCCTTCTCCAGGGGATTGTCCTGGATGAAGCATCAAACCTGTGTCTTCTGCATTGACAGGCAGATTCTTAACTACTGAGCCATCAGGGAAGCCCAGTAGAGAGTATATTACTCCTTTAAAGCTCATTTATCTAAGTGCCCGCAGAAAATGGTGTATTGTATTCTGGGAGAATTTCTCCATTTGAACTTTCCTCTGCAGAGAAACATTTGTCTTTATCCTTTGTTTCCAAAGCTTCAAATCATCCTTTTCCAGAGCAAAGCATCCTTCTAATCACCTCCTACCACAGCTTAAGACACAGTTAAGGACAAAGTATCTTGGCATAAGTAGCTCAGAGCATTCTGACAACTTAGCCCCATACTTCAAGAGTGAAAGAAGGAACTTTGGAGCTGCAGCTGATGTGAAAAGAATGAAGAAAGAGGATGAAATTTGTGCCAGGTGCACAGTGAAAGGTTGAGTTTTCTCATTTTACCAACACCCCATGAGGCGGGAATTGTTTATTATCACCTCCACTTTCAGTTCAATTCAGTTGCTCAGTCGTGTCCGACTCTTTGCGACCCCATGGACTGCAGCACACCAGGCTTCCCTGTCCATCACTAGCTCCTGGAGCTTTCTCAAACTCATGTCCATCAAGTCGGTGATGCCATCCAACCATCTCATCCTCTGTCGTCCCCTTCTCCACTTTACACCTGAGAAAATGAGGACTTGAGCTGTTAGGGCCCTTTGTTGAAGTCACACAGAGACAAGACAGAATCAGGTTTGCTCTTCGTTCTCTTGATGCCGATGCTTTCAAAAGCAGATCCTGAAATAAAGATTTGGTTGCAAACATTCTCTTTGGGAGAGGTTTTTTGTGATCGACTTATTGCCTCTCAGTCCTGATGCACCCTTCAATATGTGGGGGAAGATCCCCTGGAGAAGGAAATGGCAACCCACTCCGGTACTCTTGCCTGGAAAATTCCATGGATGGAGGAGGAGCCTGGTAGGCTACAGTCCATGGGATCGCAAAGAGTCGGACACGACTGAACAACTTCACTGCTGATAAAGGAATTTTCTTTTAACTATTTCTTCTTTAACAGGAACTTGTTGCCGAGCTTTCTCAGACAAGGAGGCTGGAGGGTTGTTGCTGGAGGCGGAGGGTCTCCTGCCATTTTTGTGCTGTGTGGGGCTCAGTTATGGGTGCGGGGGCATTCAGTGGAATCTGCCCATGGGTCAAAATGTGGTCCTTCTGCAACTTTGCAGCCTCGGTGTGTGGATAACCTTTGTGCAACCCTCTCGGTCTGGAAACTAGAGTCAGAAGCACAGCTCACGTGCTCTGAAGGACTCATGTCCCCACTGATCCGCACGCTCCACATCCCCACAAATCAGGTGGTGCTTGACTCCTCCCCCAAAAGGACTCTGGAGGGTGGTTTCTTGCTTGCAGCCCCTCCAGACCAGCTCCAGCCTAGCCAGAGCCACAGCCTTCTCTACTATCCTGTGGGCTTTCCCAAAGACGCCTAAATGTCCCCCATCTTTGCCTGTGGGTGCTCAGCCTAAGCCATAGGGTGCCTTATACAGTTACCCTTTATCACAGATAATGGTTCTTTGTGTTACACTTCCTCTGGTTAAGTCACGGTGTATTCTGTCTCCTGGTCAGTGTCATAGCAAGTGATCACTGGAAGAAGGCGAAAAGAGTAGGGAAGGGAAAAAAGCCAACAAGGAAAGTGTTAATGAGTGGATCACTGTTATCGGTACTTGGGATACAATCACACTTGTGTCCTTTGAGACTCTAAGTGCCCCCGCAAGAGGCAAGAGGACTGCATATTTATCTACCAACTCCTGTCTCTCATTGATCGAGGGTTGCTTTTGGGAACTTTAATTCCCTGGCACTTTGGTCCTGCCCTGCATGCCTGAACTTCTGAAGGCCTATTTTACTTGTGTAGTTAGAAAAACCCCTCAGGCAGAGAGAAACAGAAACAGGTCCTTGATGGTAATATCCCTGTGAGTGTGGGAACTTCCTGTGATGCTACAGGTGACCTGTAGGGTGGACCAAGGTGATGGGGCAGCCATGATGTAGCTACTACAGACTTGTTGGGGGAGGCTGGGTGGCAGATGAATGGCTCAGACTGATTCAGGGTGAAGTTTCTGGAAAAGTCCAGTGGTAGAAGATCAAATGGTTTCCTGACTGGTATAATTTAATTGTATGGTCAGTGTTTGCTCCGGATAATTGGGTTTTCCTTTGACAATCTCACTGGCTTGCTAGCTGCCGTGGAAGACACTGTTTTCTAACCATTTCGCATACAAAAAGCCGGACCTGGCTTCCATCAAGAGCTGGCAGCCCTGCCATTTTCAGGAGGTGCTGATGGTTGTGGCATCCAGGAGGAAAAAGGCAGTGGTGTTTGTATTTTCCATTTTGCCCTTTACAAGAACATTTCAGCTGAAGCGGAAGGCTTTTTTTTTTCCCCTTCACCCTGGGTGTTTTAATAGAATTCTTGGTGACATTAAGCCCTTTTAATTCTGAGTACCAGCTTCTAAAGTTCAGTGATGACGGAGGTCTGTTCAGCTGTGGAATGCAGTGGATACCAAGGTGAGAGATTTTAATCACCAGGAGGACCAGAGTAAAAAAATACGGCCAGGAGGCAAGGTTATTACAAAAGGCCACGGACAGTGTTTGTCTGTGGCAAAGTGTGGGCTGAAGGAGGCTACTTTTATATTGAGAATTTTAAATTATTCACATTTTGCAAGAAGGTAATCAATGTAGAGGGTTTCAAAACTGGCAATGTGTTCTTTCTACATGTAAAATAGTCAGTGAAGAAAAAAAAAGGAAACTTACTCTATCCTGAAATGAAAAGATCTCTGAGACATGTGACAAAAGCAGGAAAATACTGAATAGTTAATTACTGCATGAGAAAGAAAGGGGAAAAATTATACAGTCACGTTTGCTTGTATTTATACGAAAATCTAATAAAAGTATCTAGGTATGGTTTAGGAGGGCAAAACAAAGTGAATTTTTTTCGGTTTATAACTTTTTTTTATCATTTTCTTTTAAAAATCACATCAAAGTATTTTCTGTCCAGATAAATGAAACCAAAGCCCAGTGAAGAACACGATCATTGGAGAACATGTCTCTGTTCTTTGATCATTTGTAAAAACTTTTAAGGCAGCTTTGCATGGGAAAATGCATTCCACAAAGTCAAATATCTGTGCATCAGTTCAGTTCAGTTGCTTAGTCATGGCCGACTCTTTGAGACCCTATGGACTGCAGCACCCCAGGCTTCCCTGTCCATCACCAACTCCTGGAGCCTACTCAAACTCATGTCCATCGCATCACTGATGCCATCCAACCATCTCATCCTCTGTCGCCCCCTTTTCCTCCTGCCTTCAATCTTTCCCAGCATCAGGGTATTTTCAAATGAGTCAGCTCTTCGCCACTGGTGGGCGAAGTATTGGAGTTTCAGTTTCAGTATCAGTCCTTCCAATGAATATTCAGGACTGATTTCCTTTAGGATGGACTGGTTGGATCTTCTTGCAGTCCAAGGGACTCTCAAGAGTCTTCTCCAACACCACAGTTCAAAAGCATCAGTTCTTCGGCGCTCAGCTTTCTTTATAGTCCAAGTCTCACATCCATACATGACTACTGGAAAAACCGTAGCTTTGACTAGACGGACCATTGTTGGTAAAGTAATGTCTCAGCTTTTTAATATGCTGTCTAGGTTGGTCATAGTGATTCCTTTGCAAACATTGTGGGCGTGTGTGTTTTTACTTGATCTTGGAAATTTTTTTGCGTCTATGCTGCGATTTACCACAAAGGCAGCAGAGGGCAGTGTTTCCCTGTTTTCCTTTGTGCTTTTCCCCATTTCCACAGCCTGAGGCAAAACCAACCAAGATTTATCTAATGCAAATCTACGATAAAATGTACCACATTTTCTAGGTTTGTGTTGTTACTCTCTCAGCCCCCACATCTTTCGGGGACTTGAAGCTTCCAATAGGCTGCTTAATGATTATTCAAAAGGGGCTGGTGATTGGGTTTGCTGGGGTGGTTTTTCTTCTCTCTTGTCTTTCTCCCCTTCTGTCATTGCACTCAGCTCCCATCCATCACTTTCCATAATCAAGTCATAGAAAAAGACCCTTAGATTGTGAAAATTCGCAGCCATCTCTCTCTCCCTCTCTCTTTTACTTTGCAGATAAGACTCGGAATTTGGAAGGCAAAACAAACAAATAAAAAGAGAGAATTTTGGACTTCCATAAATAGTGCTGACGTTGTGGGGAAACAAGAAAGCTAAAAGGGGACGAGCCTAAGCCCTGGCTGAGTGGTTACCTGTGTGCCTGGCTGGGAGTGTTCCTGGGGTGAGTTCTCACATTCACTACAACGAGGATGTGCATGAGCCATTTTGAAAAGGAAATGAAAGCTCATAGGTGATGGACAACTTGCCCAAATTCATGTTGCTGTAAAAAGATAGAATTGGGAGGCAGATTGCATCCAAAGCTGGGCAACTGACATGTTTTTTCCCTGCACCATCCTAAGCAGACCGAAGGTGTTGTAGCCACGCGTTCTGGCAAACAAACTCACTCAGAAGGACAGTGCAGATAGTGGAGTACTGTTTATTACAACGGCAGGCCCAGGGCAGAGTCTCCTCTTAGCCAAGGACTCCTACCAGTTTTTGTGAAAACCTTATATACCCTAAGTGTATGTGCTCAAACCCATCTCCCCAAATTCTCTGAAGCTAGTCTGAACATAGGAAAAGAAAGATACAATCAAAGTTAACCCGTGATTCATCTGCCTTGAGCCTAGGTAGTTAACAGTGGACAATTATCAGAAGGCCTGTGGTCATACCATGATTTATGACCATAATGCATGATTGATTCTATACGGTTACACAGATAATTAGGGTATTCTTTTAGGCGATGGGAGAGTCTAGGTACGAGCCCTGGGGCTCTCCCTTCTGGGGGCCTGGTTTTCCTGTTGGTATGTCGTTTCCATAGATACTGAGTATAGAGCTCAAAGTCCACAGTCCAGCCCAAGATGGAGTCCTGATTTCAAGACGGAGTTTGTTCTGTTTCCTTCTTCAAAGGCAGTGCTGGCCCTTCGGCTCTCTCTCTGCTCCCCCCACCCCCCACTGTCTTCCCTAGGGCTCTGTACTTGACTCTGACATGAGCGTGCACCATCCCTTCCACACAGTGTCTGGAAGGAGACAAAAGGGAGAAGGGGAAACCTCAGGAGCTCCCCTGTGTTCAGCGGACAATGGTCTTTGTTGTACCCGGGCAGAGGTTCCTTCGGCAAAGGCAGCAACATTAGACGGCCCAAGCCCGGAGATTCCTTGAGCTGTGTGATGCTGTGAACTTGGGGAGGTCTTGTGTTGAGTAACACCAGCTCCCCTGGAGACTGGTGGCCCTTGCCCATGCCGAGTGGGACAAGGAGAAGGTCTCCCTGGGGGTAAGCATGGCTTTTGCAGGTTTTTTATTTATTTTTTATTGTTTTGGCATGCTGCTGTGGCATGCGGGGGGTCTTAGTTCCCTGACCAGGGACTGTACCTGCGCCCCTTACAGTGGGGGTGAGGGTAACTGCAGTGTTTCCAAATTGTTCTGGAATAGTTTGTGTGTGTGTGTGTGTGTGTGTGTGTTTGTAATGAAAACCATGGTAGCAGGACCCTTTGGGGCCTTCCTCCATATCCTTCGATTTAACTTCTCTCCTAAGCACTAGATAATAGTATTCGATGCAAATTTCCTAAGTTGTTTTGCAGGTGTGACAACTGGAAGAGGTTAACTACTTGATGACTTGGAGCACAGGTCAAGCCCTGGGGCTCGTGGAGCCTAAGGACTGATAAAGTTAACCCCTGTGACACCACCTGTTCCCTTACCATCTGTCAATCAGAGAACTGTGCACGGTCTGATCTCTTACTCTGCAACCCTCTTCCCTCACCCAGCTTTTAGAAATGCTTTGCTAAACACCTGCAGGGAGCTCGAGGCTCTCTAGGGCCTGAGTCACCCGCTGTACTTGCTCGCCCTGCAGTGAAGCATTCTGGACTCTGAACTCTAATGTTGCAGTTTGGCCTCACTGTGAGAGGGGTACACGATCCCGGTTAACACGGTTTCTAAGTGCTCCTGCTTTGTCATCCCAACTTCCTGGAAAATGCCCGCAGTTGAAGGTGATGGTGAAGATGCAGAAATGGACGGTTTGGAGCAGTTGTTGTTGTTGCTGTTCAGTCGCTCAGTCGTGCACCTCTGCGGCCCCATGGACTGCAGCAAGCCAGGCCTCCCTGTACTTCACTATCTCCCAGAGTTTGCTCAAACTCGCATCTGTTGATTGAGTCAGCTTTGGATGGACTAATTACAATAGCAAACAAAGGACAGTGGTGAAGCGCTTTTTACCCGTAGTGAAGGTCTTTGGAATAGTCTTGGGTGGCGTCCATCCCCTGTTTTAGTAACACCAGCTCTCCTGGAGACTTGTGACCAGTGCTAAGTAGGATAAGGAGAAGGCCTCCTTGGGGGTAAGCATGGCTTCTTCATGGTTTATTTTTTTTTGGCCTCACTGCTGTTGCATGTGGGGTCTTAGTTCCCTGAGCAGGGATTGAACCTGCACTCCCTACAGTGGACGTGTGGAGTCTTAACCACTGGACAGCCAGGGAAGTCCCCTCTTTCCCATGTTTTAACACTTGCTATGTTGCGTTTCAACAGAGAGGAGCAAACAGCAGACTGAGGTTCCCTGTGGCGACAACAGCAGGCAGCTAGAATATTTTTAGGTTGACTTCTTAGTTATAATTCTGTTTATGGCAAATGATTATGATTTTCTGTTTACAGAAGTAAAACGTATCCTTTGAAATACATTTTGATTAAAAAGTTAACCTAAAAATAGTTGAGCCCATATAGGGTACCTGGCATGTACATGTAGCAAAAGTGATGAAAGGGTTTGAAAGTAAAATATGGAGATGTTGGACAGATTATTTCTAAAGTGTCTTCGATCTTAGGCTACCGATGACTTTGCATCATTAGAGAATCATGGGAAAATCGGAATTGGGCAATTTCAGAACAGAAAGGGATCATCTAACCCAGTTTTCTTGTTTTATAGTTGATGAGAAGGAAGCCCAGAGGGACGGGACTGGCTCAAGGTCATCCGGCGCTCTGTTGGCTGATAATCTGTGTGCAGGGTGTGTGTGTAGGGTTGGGGGCGGCTGGATGATAGTATAGACAAAGGGCTGCTGTAAGTAACTCAGGTTGTCTTGGCATCAGGGCGGGAAAAAGGGTAGAGGAAGGGGAGGCAAAACCGCTAGATAACAAGCGGGAAGATCCTTAACATCTCTGTTTTTTTCAACTTGCTGCAGGAGCAGCAACAAAAGCTGGCTGGTTTCCCCTCAGTAGACGCAGCAGTAGTTTTTTTTTTTTTTTTTTTTTGCTGCGGAATGTGGCGTTAAACGCAATAGGTCAGCACTAAGCTTGAACAAAATGTGATGACCGATTAGGAAATGAACGGTAAGTCATGGCCGGCGAGTCCTGATTACGATATTGCTTATCAACACGCTCCCCCACCTCACCCCCCCTGCCCCGGAACCAAAAAAACTGCGGCTTGCAGGAGAAACTGAACCCAGAGGTCCTTGTCCTGAGGACACGTTAATTCTCACTACGACAGTCATGTGTGAGGAAATCCGGTGTTGCAGGAGAACAGCTTCAAGCGAGCTGTGGGCGCTCTGTCGGGTGGGCGTCACGGTCCCCTGCGCCCTCCTTGCTGTGCATTTTGCTTTCCTGCAGATGCATTGAGATGATCAAAGAGGGATGTAGTCAAGGATTAAAGACAGCTCTCCCTCATGGATGGGCCTGGGAAGCGCAGGACATGGTCCAGAGCAGGCATTGAGCATATATTCGCTCTGAATGTTCCAGAAGGCTGGATCAACAGGCCTTGCATGGTGCCTGGCTTGGAGCCAGCTTGCTCCTCACCCACATTCCTGGGTGGACAAATCACTCTACTTTTTCCCTCTGTCACTATTTCTTCATGCATCATGTTTAGATAAGGCACTGTGTCCTACAAATATGTGCTTGAGATATGAAGTGATGAGTCGAATGAACGTGGTGGTTGCCTTTTGACCGATTCACTCACTAAATCGTTTATTCATTAAGCACTTAGAGGGAGGATAACTCAGGCCTCACCTTGTAGATTAAGATCTAACTGGGGACTTCTCTGGTAGTCCAGTGGTTAAGAATCCGCTTGCCAATAAGGGGACACAGAGTCCATTCCTGGTCAGGGAAGATTCCACATACCACAACTAAGGGGCAGCTAAGCCTGTGCCCCACAACTACTGAAGCCTGTGGGCCCTACAGCCCACGCTCTGCAGCAAAAGAAGCCACCGCAATGAGAGACCTGAACACTGCAGCTAGAATTAGCCCCTGCTTGATGCAACTAGAGAAAGTCTGTGTGCAGCAAAGAAGACCCAGTACAGGCACAAATATAAATTAAATTAAAAAAAAAAAGATCTATTGGGGAGGCCAGACAACAATTTTGTAAATAAGTAGGTTACCAAAAGAATGCTTTCTAGAATATCACACATGCTAGCAGGCACTGGCAGAGAAGGCAATGGCACCCCACTCCAGTACTCTTGCCTGGAAAATCCCATGGACAGAGGAGCCTGGTAGGCTGCAGTCCATGGGGTCGCTAAGCGTCGGGCACGACTGAGCAACTTCACTTTCACTTTTTACTTTCATGCATTGGAGAAGGAAATGGCAACCCATTCCAGTGTTCTTGTCTGGAGAATCCCAGGAATGGGGAGCCTGGTGGGCTGCTGTCTATAGGGTCGCACAGAGTTGGACACGACTGAAGCGACTTAGCAGCAGCAACAGTAGGCACTAGTGGTAAAGAGCCTGCCTGCAATGCAGAAGACCCCTGGGTTTGATCCCTGGGTCAGGAAGATCCCCTGGAGAAGGGAATGGCCATCCACTCTTGTCTAGGAAATCCCATGGACAGAGGAGCCTGGTGGGCTACAGTCCATGTGGTCGCAGAGACTCAGACATGACTGAGCGAGTAACACTTAACACTATATGATTGTGTTTCTGAGTAAAGGTAAACTGAAGTCCAGATAGGTTAAATAACTTGTCCCAATCACCTGTCAGCAAACACTGGGGCTGCGATTTGAAGGCAGACCCCGTGGTCGTGGGGTTTCTCTCGTCATCCATAATGCAGGCGCGTAACTGCCTCATGGATGGGTCCCCAGTGCCCTGGTGTGTGTTGTGGGCAGTGCATAGACTCCTGCAACTTGTCTCTGACAACACGTACAGTTTGTGCCATTTTTCATTGCATTACCATCCAAAGTCATTTCGGCCTTAGGACCTCAGCACTGTGAGCCTGTGGGCTCCCCGCACCCCCAGCTGACTCCCGGTCCCTCCCCCACAGCCCCCTCCTCCCGCTCCTCCCTCCAGCCACTCCCCCACCCCTCCAGGGTTCTCCTCTAGAACCCATTAACCCCTCTTTTCCCTCGAGAGGTACTGGGGGATGAGGTTTTTTATTTTCCTTTTTGTGCCTTAGGGGTATGTGTTTCTTAGAGGGTAGGCTCTCATTTCTATGAATACAGTTGGATTTGAAATTCAAGTTGTAAAGGTTTCCTGTTTTGTATTTTGCCAAATGTTCATACATAAAGCTCTTTCCTAAGGAGACAAAGTCTTGGCCCTCCCCCATCTCTGTGCCAAGCTGTAGCTTTTCGTTCACTTTGCTTCAGTGCACAAAGAATTTGTATGTGTGTGGCCTTGTGCTTAGCGACAGGGAAAAGGCAGGTTGAGAGGGATTCAGGTTCTGTTTCCAGGTCACTGGGATGTGACAGAGGAGGGACAAATGATGCTTAGTGGAAGTTTTCATCAAGGAGGTAGAATTTTGGCCAACCTTTGAAAGATGTTTGGATTTTGATAGATGAAGAAGAAAGGCAAGTGCATGAATCTGGTAAGTGGTTAAGCCACAAAATATACAAGGAACTCAAATAACCTCCCTGATGGCTCAGCGGATAAAGAATCCACCTGCATTGCAGGAGACACAGGAGACTCAGCTTTGATCCCTCGGTTGGGAAGATCCCCTGGAGTAGGAAATGGCAACCCACTCCAGTATTCTTGCCAAGAAAATCCCATGGACAGAGGAGCCTGGCAGGCTACTGTCTAAAGGGATGCAAAGAGTCAGACATGACTGAATGACTAAGCATGCGCACAAACAACTCAGCAGCAGAAAAGCACATAACCTGGTTAAAAAATGGATGAAGGATATGGATAAACATTTCTCCAAAGAAGACATACAAATGGCCAACAAGTATACGGAAAGGTGCTCAGCATGACTAGTCATTAAGGAAGTACATATCAAGACCACAATGAACTATCACCTCACACCTGTTACAATGGCCATTATCAAAAAGACAAGAGATAACAAGAACTGGCAAGGATGTAGAGAAAAGGGAGCCCGCTGCACTGTTGGTGGGAATGTAAATTGGTAGAGTCCCTCTGGAAAACAGTGGGAAGATGTCTCAAAAAATTAAAAATAGAGAGAAAAAGAATCTGAGTTTAATTAAGAGTTAGAAGAAACTTTGTTATATGGATGACAAATACAGTCTTAGCCCTGAGCTTTAGGCACCAACTCCAGTTTGTTTCACATTATTTAATATAAATACACATAATATACAATCTCATGAAGTAAAACAAAAGAGAAATATTAAAAGAATACCTATAGGTTAATAGAAGCATTGGGGCTTCCCTGGTGGCTCAAAGGGTAAAGAATCTGCCTGCAAGAGGGGAGACATGGGTTCAATTCCTAGGTCGGGAAGATCCCCTGGAGAAGGAAATGACAACCCATTCCAGTATTCTTGCCTGGAGAATTCCATGAACAGAGGTGCCTGGTGGGCGAAAGTCCATGGAGTTTCCAAGAGTCGGACATGATTGAGCGACTAACATTTTCACTTTCAAACAATATATAAAATTTCCTTTTTGTGAACATAATGGTTGTCTGAATTGAATATTGTATTGTGATTACAAAAAAAAAGTAGAACTACCATGTATAATCCAGCAATTTCATTTCTAGGTTAATATATTAAAAGAAAATGAAATTAGTATCTTGAGTAAAGACCTGTCCCTCCATGTTCATTGTGGCAGTGCAATAGTCAAGATAGGAAAATAATCTAAGTGTCTGTTGATGGATGAATGGATAAAGAAAATGTGACACACACACACACACACGTATATATATGTCACATATCATTGTGTGTGTGTATATATATATATGTATATATATGTATATGTGTATATATATATATTTCAAGTATAAAAGCAAGAGAGTTGCAGAAAAACATCTACTTCTATTTTATTGACTACTCCAAAGCCTTTGTGTGGATCACAGCAAACTGGAAAATTCTTCAAGAGAAAGGAATACCAGACCACCTGATATGCCTCCTGAGAAATCTGTATGCAGGTCAGGAAGCAACAGTTAGAACTGGACATGGAACAACAGGGTGGTTCCAAATCAGAAAAGGAGTATGTCAAGACTGTATATTGTCACCCTGCTTATTTAACTTATATGCAGAGTACATCATGAGAAATGCTGGGCTGGATGAAGCACAAGCTGGAATCAAGATCACCAGGAAAAATATCAATAGCCTCGGATATGCAGATGACACCATCCTTATGGCAGAAAGTGAAGAACTAAAGAGCCTCTTGATGAAAGTGAAAGAGGAGAGTGAAAAAGTTGACTTAAAACTCAACATTCAGAAAATTGAGATCATGGCATCTGGTCTCATTACTTCATGGCAAACAGATGGGGAAACAATGGAAGCAGTGAGAGACTTTATTTTCTTGGGCTCCAAAATCACTTCAGATTGTGACTACAGGCATGAGATTAAAAGACATTTGCTCCTTGGAAGAAAAGGTATTATCAACCTAGACAGCATATTAAAAAGCAGAGACATTACTTTGCCTACAGAGGTCCATCTAGTCAAAGCTATGGTTTTTCCAGTAGTTATATATGAATGTGAGAGTTGGACTATAAAGAAAGCTGAGCACCAAAGAATTGATGCTTTTGAACTGTGGTGTTGGAGAAGACTCTTGAAAGTCCATTGGACTGCAAGGAGATCCAAACAGTCCATCCTAAAGGAAATCAGTCCTGAATATTCACTGGAAGGACTGCTACTGAATCTGAAACTCCAATACTTTGGCCACCTAATGCAAAGAACTGAGCCATTGGAAAAGACCCTGATGCTGGGAAAGATTGAAGACAGGAGGAGAAGGGGCTGACAGAGGTTGAGATGGTTAGATAGCATCACTGACTCGATGATCATGAGTTTGAGCAAGCTCTGGGAGTTGGTAATGGACAGGGAAGCCTGGCCTGCTGCAGTCCATGGGGACACAAAAGAGTTGGACACAACTAAGCAACTGAATTGATACATTCTCATGTTACATATATACACACACACATTGGAATATTATTCAACCTTAAACAAGAAAGAAATCTTGACATTAGTGATAATATGGATGAATCTGGAGAACATTATGCTAAGTGAAATAAGCCAGTAACAGAAAGACAAATAGTACATGATCTCACTAATATGTGGAAACTAAAACTGTTAAATTTATAGAGGCAGAGAATAAAATGGGTTGTTGCCAGGGTCTAGGATATGGGAGAAAAAGGGAGATACTCCTCAATGGATACAAAGTGTCAGTTATGCAGGATAAATTCTGGAGATCTAATGTATAGTGAACTCTGGGAGTTGGTGATAGACAGGGAAGCCTGGCGTGCTGCGATTCATGGGGTTGCACAGAGTCGGACACGACTGAGTGACTGAACTGAACTGAACTGAAAATATATAGTATAAATCCCTAATGGTTCAGTTGGTAAAGAATCCACCTGCAATGCAGGAGACACAGGTTCAGTCTCTGGGTGGGGAAGATCCCCTGGAGGAAGAAAGGGTAACTCACCCCAGTATTCTTGTCTGGAAAAATCCCATGGACAGAGGAGCCTGGCAGCCTACATTCCATGGGCCACAAAGAGTCTAGACATGACTGAGCAACTAAACTGCACCATCACATCGTGCGGTGTGGTGTCCACAGTTAATGACATGGTTCTGTATACATGAAATTTTCTAAGAGAATAAATCTTGAGTATTCTCATCACACATACACAAGAATAACTCTGAGCATAATTGGCTTGATTGCGAAAATCATTTCACAGTGTATACATATATAAACACATCACATTATACACTTTATATACAATTGAAAAAATTTAACTTCAATAAAGGTAGATGGGAAAAAAAAAACCCAAAATACCTTAGACTGAGTGGCTTAAACAATAGAAATTTATTTTCTCACCATTCTGGAGGCTGGATATTCAAGATGAAAGTGTGGTCCGTTTGGGTCCTGGTTTGTGGATGCCCGTCTTCTCTCTGTGTTCTCATGTAGCCTTTTCTCTGTGTGCCTGCAACCTTTGTGTCTCTTTGTGCCTCCAAATTTCCTCTTCTTATAAGAACTGTAGTCAAATTTGTTGGGGGTCCATTCAAGAGCCTTGTTTTAACTTAATCACTTCTTTAAAGGCCCTTTAAAGGCATATTAAAAAGCAGAGACATTACTTTGCCAACGAAGGTCCGTCTAGTCAAGGCTATGGTTTTTCCAGTAGTCATGTATGGATGTGAGAGTTGGACTATAAAGAAAGCTGAGTGCTGAAGAATTGATGTTTTTGAACTGTGGTGTTGGAAAAGACTCTTGAGAGTCCCTTGGACTGCAAGAATATCCAACCAGTCCATTCTAAAGGAGATCAGTCCTGGGTGCTCATTGGTAGGACTGATTTTGAAGCTGAAACTCCAATTCTTTGGCCACCCAATGTGAAGAACTGACTCATTTGAAAAGACCCTGATTCTGGGAAAGATTGAGGGCAGGAGGAGAAGGGGATGACAGAGGATGAGATGGTTGGATGGCATCACCGACTCAATGGATATGGGTTTGGGTGGACTCTGGGAGTTGGTGATGGACAGGGAGGCCTGGCATGCTGCGGTTCATGGATCACAAACAGTCAGACACGACTGAGTGACTGAACTGAACTGAAAGGCCCTTTCTCCAAATACAGTCTCATACTGAAGTCCTGGGGGGCAAGTTAGTGCTTCAGTGTATGACTTTGCAAAAGACACCATGCAGTTCATCACACAGATATCAAGCTAGATTTTTTCCCCCATCTTGAACACTGCTAAAGCTTTTATTTTAAACTTAAAAAAATTTTTTTTTAAATTTTATATTGGGGCATAGTTGACAAACATTTTAAACACTTTGATATCCATGATAATTCGATGACTAGTCTTACCACCCTGGCCACACAGAACAGGACTGCCTTCATGATGGGTATATTTGGTGCGTGGCCAAGGACCCTTGCTGTCAATTCCTCCTGGTTATGTGTGGAAGAATAACATCATCAGGGCATCAGGGAAAGGTCTCCATAAAGATGGAGAGCCTGAGAGCATGAGCAAGGTTTCATTGTTTCCAGAGAGACATTTCTTAAAATTTCATTTTTAATTGGACGATAATTGCTTTACAGTATTGTGTTGACTTCTGCCACACAACAGCCTGAGTCAGCCATTAAGTACACATATGTCCCCTTGCTCTTGAATCTGCCCCCCTCACCCTTCACCCCAGAGCAACCCTCTAGATTGTCACAGAGTACTGCTGCTGCTGCTAAGTCGCTTCATTCGTGTCCGACTCTGTGCAACCCCATAGACTGCAGCCCACCAGGCTCCCCGTCCCTGGGATTCTCCAGGCAAGAACAGTGGAGTGGGTTGTCATTTCCTTCTCCAATGCATGAAAGTGAAAAGTGAAAGTGAAGTTGCTCAGTTGTGTCTGACTCCTAGCAACCCCATGGACTGCAGCCTACCAGCCTCTTCCATCCATGAGATTTTCCAGGCAAGAGTACTGGAGTGGGTTGCCATTGCCTTCTCTGGTCACAGAGTACTACTCAGCCACAAAAAGGAATGCATTTGAGTCGGTTCTGGTGAGGTGGATGAACTTACAGCCTGTTATACAGAGTGGAGTCAGTCTAGATACACATTTTGCTCTTGGGAGGGAGTAGCAGATTAGGGAGAGGTCAGGTCAGCTGTATAGATTGGGTTGAATAATGAGAAAGGCATCCTGAGCTAAAGAGGCGACAAGGATGGTTATTTTTTTTTAGAGTTGCCAAGCCTTTTATTTACTTCCTGATGGCTACAGATAACATATGTGCTCTATCGTGTCCAACTCTTTTGCGACCCCATGGGCCGTAGCCCACCAGGTTCCTCTTTCCATGGGATTTCCTAGGCAAGAATACTGGAGTGGGTTGCCTTTCCTTCTCCAGGGGATCTTCCCGACCCAGGGAGTGAACCCAAGTCTCCTGCATTGGTAGGCAGATTCTTTACCATAGAGCCACCTGGGAAGCCTACATTTTGTTATTATTCTGTCACTAAGTCTAGTCTGACTCTTTGCAGCCCCATGGACTGCAGTGTGACAGTCTCCTCTGTCTTTCACTATCTCTCAGAGTTTGCTCAAATTCATGTCCATTGAGTGAAAATGAAAGTGAAAGTCACTCCGCGTGTCTGACTCTTTGTGACCCTATGGACTTTACAGTTCTTGGAATTCTCTGGGCCAGAATACTGGAGTGGGTAGCCTTTTCCTTCTCCAGGGCATCTTCCCAACCCAGGGATCAAACCCAGGCCTCCCGCATTGCAGGCAGATTCTTTATCAGCTGAGCCACAAGGGAAGCCCAAGAATACTGGAGTGGGTAACCTATCTTTTTTCCAGGGGATCTTCCTGACTCAGGAATTGAACCCAAGTCTCCTGCATTGTAGGTGGATTCTTTACCAACTGAGCTGTGAGGGAAGCCAATTGAGTGGGTGATGCTGTTTAACCATCTCATCCTCTGTCATCCCCTTCTCCTTCTGCCCTCAGTCTTTCCCAGCATCAGGATCTTTGTCAATGAGTCAGCTCTTCACATTGGGAGGCCAAAGATTTGGAGCCTCAGCTTCAGTCCTTGCAGTGAACAGTCAGAGTTGATTTCCTTGAGAATTGACTGGTTTGATCTTCTTGTAGTCCAAGGGAATCAAGAGTCTTCTCCAGCACCACAATTTGAAAGCATCAATTTCTTGGTGCTCAGCCTTCTTTATGGTTCAACTCTTGCATCTGTACATGACTACTGGAAAAACCATAGCTTTGAATACGTGGAATGAAGCCTACAATGCCTACCCTAAATGCTGCCCACCATATGCAGCTCACTGAGCAAACTCAGCTACTCTTTTTCCCCAGGTGTAGTTTTTGTTTTCATCCTTAATTGTCCTTCTTGCTATCCTGGTTGGCCTGAGAGAAAGGGAGTCCACGGTATTTTAAAAAATTATCCATTTGAGAACATTTATATTTTATACTTACATTATTTGTTTTCATCAACAGGAAATAATTTCTTGTGGAGTCTACTTGTTGACAATTTAGTCACTCAGTTTTAGTCTGAGGAAGTTTTTATTTCTCTTTCATTTTTGTCTGTGCAACTCCAGGTCATCAGTCCATTGTCTTGGCTTATTGTTGTTATTTTTGTTATAACAACAAAATTGTTGTTGTTATTTTTGTTATAAGCCACTCATTTTCCCTAATGATAGATTATGTCTTATTCCAAATTACATGTGTGTGTGTGCATGAGAGAGAGAGAAATGGCTGAAAAGTTTCTAAAGTATTGACAAATGTCAAAACATATGATGAAAAAGCTCAGACAGAGAAAACAAGCATGGGGAAAAATTATTTATTTATTTTGGCCATGGCTTGTGGCTTGTGGGGTCTTAGTTCTCCAACCAAGGAGCACCAAGTCCTAGCCACTGGACTGCCAAAGACTGCCAAGGGATTCTTTGGGTTGGCTTTATTCTTGAGCATGAAGAACAGGTTATTTGTTCCCAAGTGCAATTCCATGGAAGGAACCTAGCAGAACCTGGCAGGCTACAGTCCATGTGATCACACAGAGTCAAGCTTGACTGAGTGACTCTTTCCTTTTGGTCTCCCCAGATGTCGCAGTGGTGAAGAATCTGCCTGCCAATGCAGGAGACACAAGAGACCCAGGTTCAATCCCTGGGTTGGGGAGATCTCCTGGAGGAGGAAAAGCAACCCACTTCAGTATTCTTGACTGGAAAATTCCACGGACAGAGGAGCCTGGTGGGTTACAGTCATTGGGGTCACAAAGAGTTAGACTGCGTGCTTTGCAATACCCTAGCAGCTGACTAAAGCTCAGGATGCAAAGTGAATATCAATTGTGTTGTGGGGTTGAATTGTATCTCCTCAAAAAGGCATGTGGAAGTCTTAACCCTGGTACCTGTGAGTGTTACTTTACTTGGAAATAGTATGGTTGCAGATGTATTTAGTTAAGGTGAGGCCATACTGAGAAGCTTCCCTGGTGGCTCAGATGGTAAAGAAACTGCCTGCAACGCTGGAGACCTGGGTTTGATCCCTGAGTCAGGAAGATCCCCTGCAGCAGGAAATGGCAACCCACTCCAGTATTCTTGCCTGGAGGATTCCAAGGGAGAGGAGCCTGGCTGGCTACAGTCCGTGGGATCAAAAGAGTTGGACATGAGTAAGTGAATAACACATTCTGAGTTATTCACACATCTAACGAACCATAACCTTAGAGGAAGGCCATTTGTAGACACAGAGAGACACAGAGGGAAAAGGTGGCTATGTGAAGATGGAGACAGAGACTGGAGTGATGCTTCTGCAAGCCAAGGAATGCCGGTAGTACCAGAAGCCAGGAGAGAGGCACGGGACAGACTCTGCTCCATAGCCTGCCAAGGAACCAGCCTTACAGACCTCCTGACTGTGTACTTCTCACCTCCAGAACCATGAGACAATACACTTCTGTTATATAAAGCTGCTGGGTTTGTGAAACTCTATTAAGGCAGCCCTAGAACACTATCATAGAAGCGGAGGGAGAACCATTCATGAAAATAACTGCTTTGGAGGATAATAAGTGTGACTCAGAGAGAATGGGAGGTGCAGGATGTGTCTGGGGACTTGGAGGAAAGAATAAGTTTCAAGGAGGCTGAGGATTATGGTTTCAGGATCTCCATACAAATGGGAAGATTATGAGAAATAAAAGAAACTAATGACAAAAGGTGGTAGGTGTGATGTTTTAGAGTCACCAAGACTTGGGATGGGGTTTAATACTGACACATGCTGAAATGAAAGGTATAAAGTATTGTGCGTCTGTGCTCAGTTGATTCGGTCATGTCCAACTCTTTGTGACCCCATGAACTGTAGCCTGCCAGGCTCTTCTGTCCTTGGGATTTTTCCAGCAAGAATGCTGGAATGGCTTGCCATTTCCTTCTCCAATAACCTATTGAGTCAGGACATAATTTGTATTAAAAAAAAAAAAAGACAGGGGACTTCCCTGGTGGTCCAATGGTTAAGACTCTGTGCTTGCCATGTGGGAGACTCGGATTCGATCCTTGGTTAGGGAACTAAGATCCCAATGTTTCACAAGCACACCCCCCAAAAAAATTCTTAAAAAAAAAAAAAAGACAGACATGCTTATGGAAATCTGAGGGCCTGAGAGGGAAAACAGGCCAGCAGAACATAGGGTAAGGAGATAAGTAAAGATGCACGGAAGTTCTGTCCTTAAAGGTGTCATAAGATGTCAGGAAGCACTTAACAGGAGGCTTCCTGTGTGCTGTTTTGGATCTGTCAGGAATTCTCTGTTCCTTATTAATTCCTGAATACTCAGGAATTAAGAGGAGAGACAAGCCTCTCCCGGGGGCTGAGGAATCCAGGCATTTCCTTCATTAGTTTTTCTATACGGTGATAAGTACCCTCTTCCTTCTTGTGAACCATATGGTAAAAGTGATTGTTTACAACTCTCTCTGTAATATGGATTGGCTAAGTCTTGTAAGCATGGAATTTTAATCTTTATCTTTGCTGAGAATAACTACCTTGTAAGACAGTATATATGCCCACACCATGTTAATTAAAACACCTTTGCTCCATCAGAGCTCTGGTCCCCGTGTCTTTCTCTCTCTCTCTCTCTCCCTCTCTCTCTTTTTCAGGCTGATCCCCTGGAGCGCAGAGGCTCTCAGAGTTCACTTTCCTGCCCGGGCTTCTAAGACTCTCTCAAGAAGGCATTCTTTGTCTTCACCCCATCAAGAGGGTGCCTGAGGCCTTTGTGAACAAAGCAAGACCCGTGCAGGGGCTTTATTGGCTTTCTGCATAAACCAAGGGATATCAGCCTCTTTCTCTCTCCTTTACTTTCTTATCGGTTGACTCCAGACCACCAGGTTCCGGTCCATTAAAGGACCTCAACAATAAGAGCCATGTGAATTTTCAAGTACAGTGGCTGGATGTCTTTCTTGCCCAGGTTATGAAGTTACTCAGAGCTAGGATATCCCCAGATATCTGCCACAAGCTTTATTTGGCTGAAAGTGGGAAAGCTTGATCCATTTTTGTCTTGCTTTACTGATCATTTAAAGGGCTCGATAAAGGACAGAAATGGTATGGACCTAACAGAAGCAGAAGATATTAAGAAGAGGTGGCAAGGATACACAGAAGAACTGTACAAAAAAGCTCTTCATGACCCAGGTAATCACGATGGTGTGATCACTCACCTAGAGCCAGACATCCTAGAATGTGAAGTCAAGTGGGCCTTAGAAAGCATTACTACGAACAAAGCTAGTGGAGGTGATGGGATTTGAGTTGAGCTATTTCAAATTCTGAAAGATGATGTTGTGAAAGTGTTTCACTCAATATGTCAGTAAATTTGGAAAACTCAGCAGTGGCCACAGGACTGGAAAAGATCAGTTTTCATTCCAATCCCAAAGAAAGGCAATGCCAAAGAATGCTCAAACTACCGCACAGTTGCACTCATCTCACATGCTAGTAAAGTAATGCTCAAAATTCTCCAAAACAGGCTTCAGCAATATGTGAACCGTGAACTTCCAGATGTTCAAGCTAGTTTTAGAAAAGGCAGAGGAACCAGAGATCAAATTGCCAACATCCACTGGATCATGGAAAAAGCAAGAGAGTTCCAAAAAAACATCTATTTCTGCTTTATTGACTATGCCAAAGCCTTTGACTGTGTGGATCACAATAAACTGGAAAATTCTGAAAGAGATGGGAATACCAGACCACCTGACCTGCCTCTTGAAAAACCTATATGCAGGTAGAAAGCAACTAGACAGGTAGAAAGAACTGGACATGGAACAACAGACTGGTTCTAAATAGGAAAAGGAGTATGTCAAGGCTGTATATTGTCACCCTGCTTATTTAACTTCTATGCAGAGTACATAATGAGAAACGCTGGACTGGAAGAAGCACAAGCTGGAATCAAGATTGCCAGGAGAAATATCAATAACCTCAGATATGCAGATGACACCATCCTTATGGCAGAAAGTGAAGAGGATCTATAGAGCTTCTTGATGAAAGTGAAAGAGGAGAGTGAAAAAGTTGGCTTAAAGCTCAACATTCAAAAAACGAAGATCATGGCATCTGGTCCCACTACTTCATGGGAAATAGATGGGGAAACAGTGAAACAATGCCAGATTTAATTTTTTTGGGCTCCAAAATCACTGCAGATGATGACTGCAGCCATGAAATTAAAAGACGCTTACTCCTTGTAAGGAAAGTTATGACCAACCGAGATAGGATATTAAAAAGCAGAGACATTACTTTGCCAACAAATGTCCATCTAATCAAGGCTATGGTTTTTCCAGTGGTCATGTATGGATGTGAGAGTTGCACTGTGAAGAAAGTTGAGCACCGAAGAATTGATGCTTTTGAACTGTGGTGTTGGAGAAGACTCTTGAGAGTCCCTTGGACTGCAAGGAGATCCAACCAGTCCATCCTAAAGGAGATCAGTCCTGGGTGCTCATTGGAAGGACTGATGCTGAATCTGAAGCTCCAATACTTTGGCCACCTGATGTGAAGAGCTGACTCATTGGAAAAGACCCTGATGCTGGGAGGGATTGGGGGCAGGTGGAGAAGGGGATGACAGAGGATGAGATGATTGGATGGCATCACTGACTCTATGGACATGAGTTTGGGTAAACTCTGGGTGTTGGTGATGGACAGGGAGGCCTGGCGTGCTGCCATTCACGAGGTCACAAAGAGTCGGACACGACTGAGCAACTGAAATGAACTGAACTGAACTGAGCTGATCATATTGTCTCACATTGCCGGCGACTAAATAATTTCCACTTTGGTTTTAATAATGAATTGCTACTTGGTTAGGGAAGTTGAAGTAACAGGATCTTAAGACAAAGTCAGATGGAATTTCTCTTTTAGGGGTGACCATGGCCTCATAGAGTTTATGAGCTCCAACGAGAAGGAAAAAAACAAACTTGATCAGAATTGTACCCTATATTTCAGGCACAATTATTTATTTACTTATTTTAATTGAAGAAACAGTTGATTTGCAATGTGGTATTAGTTTCAGGTGTACAGAAAGGTGATTTTGTTATACATAAGAGAATATGCATGCATATTCTTTGTTAGATTCTTTTCTCATATAGGTTATTACAAAAAACTGAGTATAGTTTCCTGTGTTATATGCTGCTGCTGCTGCTGCTGCTAAGTCGGTTCAGTCATGTCTGACTCTGTGTGACCCCATAGACAGCAGCCCACCAGGCTCCCCCGTCCCTGGGATTCTCCAGGCAAGAACACTGGAGTGGGTTGCCATTTCCTTCTCCAATGCAGGAAAGTGAGAAGTGAAAGTGAAGTCGCTCAGTCATGTCTGACTCTTAGCGACCCCATGGACTGCAGCCTACCAAGCTCCTCCTAGTAGGTCCTTATTGTTTATCTATTTTATATGGTACTGCGTATATGTTACTCCCAACATATATTTCTTAATTTATCCTTCCTTCCCAAGATTTTATTCAATGGTTTTTTTTTGGCTGTGCTGCACAGGTGATTCCAGTTCCCCAATCAGGGATTGAACCTGTGCTATGGCAGTGAGAGAACTGAATCCTAACCACTAGACCATCAGTGAACTCCCCCTAACCTAATTCCCACTGCACCAGATTTTTTAAAAGTTTGGAGAAATCCTTCAGTTCTTGTTGGGGGAATAGTGCAAAATTCCTTATTATTATTTTTTTTTCATTCTTCCCCTTCCTTTCCTTTGCACAATTAGCACCATGTACTTCTGTCTTTTAAGTGAGTCTTTAAGGGGTGTTGAGAATCCCATGGACAAAGGAGCCTGGCAGGCTACAGTCCATGGGGTCCCAAAGAGTTAGACATGACTGAGCGACCAACACTTTAGGGGATGTTACATTTTAACCTTTAGAAGTTGAAACTAGCCAGTCCTGGAGTTTGGGGGAGGCTGGAATTGGTATTCAGCAGGAAGTCAGACAGCCTCATCACAAAGCTCCCATGCATGGCTGCGTCCAGGCAGCTGGCACACCCCTGATATTCTGGAAGGACGACTAGTCATTATGTATCAGCAGGGCAGTCTGTTGGTTGTGCTTTTCACCTGCTGCTATTCATACACGTTAAATAGAAATGGCAGCTTGTTTTGTTTCATTGTTATTAATTTAGATCACTGTACACTACTAGACAAACCTTACACTGTTTTGTTGGCGTCTTGTGGGGAATGAAAATGTTTGCATCCCTTGTGGTTTAAAGCTATAATTCTCTATTAACTGTATATTACGATGTATATGACTATGAATTTTAATGTGAACTAGGCTGTTACGGTTAAAGCAGGGGTATACATCACCTCTATCACCCGCAAATGTTGTACAGAATACAGTTTAGTGCTAACAATAGAGTCGGGCTGCTTAGTTTGAATCATGGTCTCATGCAAACTGTTTAAGCTTCGTGCTGTGTTCTAAGTCACTTTAGTTGTGTCCAACTCTTTGTGACCCTATGGACTGCAACTCACCTGGCTCCTTTGTCCGTGGGATTCTCCAGGCAAGAATACTGGAGTGGGCAGCCATTTCCTTACTCCAGGGGATCTTCCTGACCCAGGGATCAAACCTGGGTCTCCCACACTGAGGGCAGATTCTTTACCATTTGAGTCACCAGGGGCCACAATAACAAGAATACACCCATTTATTTTCCAAATGGGTGGTAAAATGAGATCAAGGACAAATGAATGGTCTCTATTCATTTGCAAACAATTTTTCTTCTCACTTTTTGTGGGCATCTGGAGGGGCTATGTTTGGAAAGTGTGAAAGTGTTAGTTGCTCAGCTGTGTCAGCTTCTTTGGGACCCCATAGATTGTAGCCTACCAGGCTCCTCTGTCCATGGGATTCTCCAAGCAAGAATACTGGAGTGGATGGCCATCCCCTTACCCCAGGGGATCTTCCTGACTCAGGGATCCAACCCAGGTCTCCCACATTGCAAGGGGATTCTTTACTGTCTGAGCCACCAGGGCCTGTGTCTTACTCATCCCCAGATCCCCATAATCTAAGTTAGCCTTTGATGTATGAATGGTGGAGTCAAGACCTTCTCACTGGTATTTTCAGTTACCCTGGTCTCTGCTGATAATGCTAACAATGTATTGTTCTGCTTGGGATTACCACCTGGATAGAATCTTTCTAGATTCCACTTTGAATCCAGTGCTACTTGAGTGAAAGTTACTGAAACTTCACAAGCTGCAGCCTCTTCCAGCATGGAAGCCACCCAGTTGAACATCTGGGAAGTGTCATTTTCCACTAATACTTCTTAAAATTCTTGGAGCTCACCGATGATAGCTTTCTAGTCTTGAAATGAACCTTAGTAATAGCCTACAGGTCAGGAACTGATCCAAAGATGTGATGTTATTTTCCGGAGCTTACTCAGACAGTCAGGGGTAGATTCCAGACTGCACACCACGTCCCCCACACTGTCCAGTGTACCTTTCAATTGCATATAGAAGGAGAATTTGGAACATCACAGATTTTACAATATGGGCTTTGCTTATATGTCCCATAACATTCGGGTTAAAGCTGAAAAATTCAAATAAATATTCATATATTGCTTTTAACATTTTTTTTAAAATTTAGTTTTAACTGGAGGATAATTGCTTTACAATATTGTGTTGGTTTCTGCCATACAGCAACATGAATCAGACATAGGTATACATAAGTCCCCTCCCTCCTCAAGCTCCCTCCCCACTCCCACCCCATCCCACCCCTCTAGATTGCCACTGAGCTTGAGCTCCCTGCGTAAAACAGCGCATCCCCACTGGCTGGCTATTCTACGGATGGCAGTGACTATGTTTCAGTGCCACCCTCTCCATTGTGCCACCCTCTCCTCCCCCCACTCTGTCCCCATTGCTGCCTTACAAATAGCTTTATCAGGACCATTTTTCCAGATTCCATATTGTATACTGCCTTTTTAACAAATGAAAACTTTAAAAGGCTTTTTTAAACAATGAACATTTTCAGACTTACAAAGACATTTGTAGAATGCTCATAGACAAGAAAACTGTGATAGTATTGGTTGGCCAAAAAGTTGGTTTGTGTTTTTCTATAAAATGATACTTTTTGGCCACCCCAGTATCACTTAAGGCACTCAATGAAATCTCAGTGAAAGTTCTGTACAATTAATATTTTTTTTTGCATACCACAAATCAAGTAAGTATTCTACAGAAAACACTGAAGGGTATCATTTGTGGACATTTCTAAGCATGCATGAAACAAACTAGACAAACTCAAATGATTCTACTAATGGAAACCTTAGATAAAAACGGTTTGAATCAAGGTTTGAATCAAGATCCATTAAAATATTACTTTAGCAGATAAGCCATTTGTGAAATTGGATTTTCAAACAAATGACTGATCTGTATTTTGAAGTGAGTGGCTTACAGTTCTGCTTGAAAAGGGAGAAATTTGTGAATTTAGGGGAAGGATAATTTCCTAATGACTATATTAATAGTGTTCAAATATAACAGTGATTATCAATTAATCAATGTCAGACAATTACTCAATAAATGACCCAGATACAGTCTGTCACTCCTTAGAACTACCGAAGTCTTTTCCACCTATTTCTATTAATAGTGTAGCAATAATCACCCTGAAAGAGTAGGTAGCCTGTGGTCTACTTTGGGCAGGGACTGCGCCGCTTTCTTTCTTTCTCCCTTCCTTCTTTCATTTTACTGTCTTTCTTTTTCTCTCCCTTTCTCTTTCTTTTTCTTCCTTTCTTATTTTTTCCTCTATTTCTTTCTTATAGGTGAGTTGAGTTATTCAATATTGTTTTTTAGTTGCAAAGTAGTGTCTGACTCTTTTACAACCCCGTGGACTGTAGCCCACCAGGCTCCTCTGTCCATGGGATTTCCCAGGCAAGAATTCTCCAGTGGGTTGCCCTTTCCTGCTCCAGGGGATCTTCCCAACCCAGGGATTGAACCCAAGTGCCCTGCATTGGCAGGCGGATTCTTTACCACGCAGCCACCATCCAATATCATGTATGAAATGAGTGGCGGATCCAGAATCAGCACTCATGCTCTCCAAATTCTGTGGAAACAAATGGAGATCAAACAAAAATGAGAAAAACAAAGGCTATTTTTTCTGAACTTACTCTAGCAAAGGGATCTATGTCTTGCATTTAGGCAGAGACTGAAAGCAGGCAGGGGAGTATACGAAGTTTATTTTGGAGAAAGGGAAGGCTTCATACACACCTAATTGGAGGCTGAAGCATGAGTAAGTTGTTGTCAGGGTAACTGGAAGTGGTACATCCTGTGTGATTAGTTAGAGGTGAAGATTTAACTGTCTCTGATTCATCCTAAGTTGGAAACAGGAACAAAATTTAGGCAAGCTGTCAATTATTATTTGTTGAGTCCTGTCCCAAGGCCACAGGTGTGAGACCTTGTACCAATGCCACAGAAGCGGAGCCCAGAGCCAAGGTCTCCTCTGAAACTGACTGAGTCCCTCTGTGATGGTTGCCAAAAGCTCCTGTGATCATCACCGGAAAGTTTCATGACTTCAAATTAGGCAAAAATGCCCCACCCCTGTACTCACCCAATAGCACCCTAACCAATCACCTAATGCCAATCTTCCAGCAGGAATTTATAGTTTTGAGGCTATAAACATTGGCTACTAATGCATGAAAATGGTCCACTCTGCCTGGCCTGTCAGGAGGTGTCAGCCCACAATGCTTGCAGTGCCCACATTATCTCTGCTCTTTGTTCTTAATAAACTTGCTCCCTTCTCAACTGCTCTGTGTCTGGAAGTTCTTTTCCAACTCATGCTCAGACTGTCTCAATATTAATCAAGTCCTAGCTGTTTGGGACTGAGAATCACAGAACTTCTTGTTTGATTTCTTGCACAAGTTGCTTGAAGTTGTGGATTGACATCCAGTAAGTCTGACTTACAATTAACAGGTGGCTTCCTGAGCTGGTTACTGTTGGTAACAGGTTGGCTTCCTAGGCTGATTGCTATAGATGGTGTGTCAGAATTCACATGAGTTCGTGTGGTCATTTTTATATGTGGTCAGGCCAGTGTTTCTTTGTATACTCAGCCCATCAGGTCAGTTCTCTTTCTTCTAGATCAGGCGTAGCAAACTTTCTGTAAAGAACCAGATAGAAAGTTATTTTCAGTTCTGTGAGCCCTGCAGCCTCTGTCGCAATTACTCAGCTCTGACATTTTAGCACAAAATCAGCCACAGACAGTATGTAAACAAATGGATTTGGCTGGGTTCCAACAAAACTTTATTTACAAAATCAGGCAGCATGCTTGATTTGGCCCTAGGGTTGTTGTTTGCCAATCCTTGTTCTAGGGGGAAGAGTTTGCACAAAATCAACAAATGTTCGAATAATAGCTGCCTCCTGGGTCATGACTCATTTCCTTTAGGCTGGCTTTTGTATTAATTGAAATTATGATCATTGTGGTCTAGTTTCTGAGTGCTGTTATAATCAAGAAGCGTAGTTCAACAACCAAAAGATATTTAAAAATTCCGTTATATTTTCCTTCTTGTCAAAGGACATTATATGGTACCCATTTAAAAGCTAAAGTGATCCTTCTTTTCTTTCTGTCCCATTCCTCCATGGCCCAAATGCCATTTTTAGAACCTCTTATTTGTCAAAACCCCCAAGAAACCCAAATACTCTGTCATGCACACAGTGAATCAGCACTGTGAACTATCATTTTATTTTGTAAAATGTATTTATTTTTAATTGGAGGATAATTGCTTTACAATACAGTATTGCTCTCTGCCATGCATCAACATGAATCAGCGGTAGGAATAGGTATGTCTCTTCACTCTTGAATCTCCTTCCCACCTCTCACCCCATCCCACCGCTCTAGGTTGTCACCGAGCACCTGATTTGAGTTCCCTGAGTCGTACAGCCAATGCCCACTGGCTATCTAATTTTACATATGGTAATGCGTATGCTTCAATGCTCCTCTCAGTCCATCCCACCCTCTCTTTCCCACTGTGTCCACAAGTCTGTTCTCCATGTCTGCGTCTCCACTGCTGCCCTGAGACAGGCCCATCAGTCCCATCTTTCTAGATTCCATATGTATGAGTTAATATAGGAGATTCGTCTTTCTCTTTCTGAGTTAATTCACCCTGTATAATAGACTCTCTGTTCATTCATTTTATTTTTTAAAAAATATTTATTTGTATTTTTCTGTGCCAGGTCTTAGCTGTGGCACACATGATCTTTAGTCATGGTATGTGAACTCTTAGTTGCAGGATGTAGGATCCACTTCCCTGACCCAGATCCCTTGCATTGGGAGAGTGAGGTCTTAGCCCTTAGACAACCAGGGAAGTGACTCTTCTTCTGTATATACATGTCACCTGACAAACAAAAGCAGGTGAGAGGAATACTGTTAAATTGGTGAAGATGGCCTGTCCTGAGTCTGGCCCCCTCGTGTTTGCAATGTGGCTGCCACAGTTCCAGGCATCACAGACAGAAAAGTATCTGGAGGAAGTAAAGCCCATTTCTTTCTGCATCCACTTATGAGTAAAAGCCTCCCGACTAAGCTTGTTAGTAAACTCATCCTCATGTCTCAGTCACCCTATCACATTACATGCTCATGCCCAAGTCCACACTGGTAAGGAAAATTGGACCACGAGGACCAGCTTTGACTCAGCAGTAGTCACCTGCTGAGGTTGGGGGTACATCCTGCCTGCTCTGCTGCACATGGCCTTCAGTGGCGGGTGAGTGTGAATGAGTGCTGTTGAGGTTCTGTGGGAAAGATAAGGGAGAGGGGGGTCCATATTGAGAAGCCAATGAGTTGTATCTTCAGCAAGAGGCAAAAGGGCAGGCACAGAACAATGGCTGTAGAGAAAATGCCGCTGAGAAGAGAGGACTGTGGCCAATTCGAGGTTTTCAACATCTCCCAACATAGCTTCTCTGGTGTCTTAGATGGTAAAGAATTTGTGTGCAATGTGGAAGACCCTGGTTCAATCTCTGGGTTGGGAAGATCACCTGGAGAAGGGCATGGCAACCCACGCCAGTATTCTTGCCTGGAGAATCCCATGGACAGAGGAGCCTGGTGGGCTACAAGCAGTCCATGGTGTTGTAAAGAGCTGGACAAGACTGAGCGACTACACTTTCACTTTCAAAGTAGAAACAGTCCAGGCTTTCTTTTCGTGGCAGACAAAAGGCTTGAATTCCTTGACAAAGGGTTGTCTTTCATCGTCCCCTGGATACATCATGTATGAGGCAAGAGCAGGTAACAGCAAGAGTGGCAGGTTCTTAAAGGCAGTTTTTCTTCTCTGCAGCCCAATCTTGATGTCTGTTTTCATGCTTTCTAAAAATCTTACCCTCCTGTGTGTTGACTCTCTGGCACACTTGAGCAGAAGGGACTCTGGATATGGAGATGAAAAGACCTGGGCGTGAACCTGGCTCTGCTACTTCCTTGTCTGTGACCTTGGGTGAATTGCCCAACATGATGAGTATCAGTTACCCTGTCCGTACCATGGGAAGATGCTGTCCCAATGCCATCCTTCCTTATTCAGTCAGATGTCGTGAGGGTTAAATGAAATTTTTCAGTGCCTGTGGCACATAGGTGCTAAATAGATATTTTCCTTTTTCTTTGGATTAACCAAACCCATTTACTCATTGCTCCCTAAAGCCATGTTTGTTTTATGATTTTCTACCTTCACACGCCATTTCTTCTTACTCTTTCCCCCACCTCCCTCCAGTGCAATGCTGTTCCCTTTCTTCTCCACCTTGGATCTGACCTGCTGTCTGAAGTCTGGCTCACCTCCATGCTGCTTGTGAAGTCCTAATTCTCCATTCCAGACCCAGGGCTCCATCCTCTGAAGGACCCATCAGAGGCATCCTGAGGAATCCCTCATAGGGTCAGATGGGATCCCAGAAGGTCAGCACCGTCCAGAGGACACGTGGGCCTCAGGAGCATCACAGAAGTGGATCCAGGAAGATGCCTGGTTCTGAGATCAAGGGGCTATGTAAAATAATGGAGCAGGATTCCAGGGCTCAACGGAGAGAAAAGTTTACTGGGAACTTTCAGTTGCAGTCCTGGTCCTTCCGCATTTTTTTTTTTCTTTTCCCAGGATAAGTTTTATATTGTTATTTGAGCATCAACTACTCTGGTAGCTCAGATGATCAAGAATCTACCTGCAATGTAGGAGACTGGGGTTTAATCCCTGGATTGAGAAAATCCCCTGAAGGGAATAGTAACCCACTCCAGTATTCTTGCCTGGAGAATCCCAGGGACAGAGGAGCCTGATGGACTCTAAGTCCATCAGGTCACAAAGAGCTGGACATGACTGAGTGACTAACACATGCTTTCTCATCTTCAAAATGGAGTCCATACCTACCTTTTCATCTGTCTTATCCTCCATGAGACTATAAACCCCAAGAGGCAGGGAATGTGTGTTATTATTTATTTATTTTGGAAGCACCACACAGCTTGTGGGATCTTAGATCCCTGACCAGGAACTGAACTTGGAGTCACTGCAGTTAGAGGGTCCTAATCATTGGACTGCCAGAGACTGTATTTTATTTTCAACTTACCAATTCCATCCAGCTCATAGTACGTTAACTGGCACCCAGTAGGTGCAATACATGCTTATTGAAAACTGAGTGTAAAATAAGAAAGTATAGATGTGAAGGTTTGTAAACTGAAGGTGTGATGCACATGGAATACATTTTGTTCTCACCACCTTAAGGTTAGCATCCATCTCTATTCCCAGTATGAATGCAGTTTGTGTTGGCTGATACATCTCTATGCAGTATAGAGCATACTATAGCTGTGAAAAGAAGAGAAGCAAAAAGCAAAGGAGAAAAGGAAAGATATAAACATCTGAATGCAGAGTTCCAAAGAATAGCAAGAAGAGATAAGAAAGCCTTCTTCAGCGATCAATGCAAAGAAATAGAGGAAAACAACAGAATGGAAAAGACTACAGATCTCTTCAAGAAAATCAGAGATACCAAAGGAACATTTCATGCAAAGATGGGCTCGATAAAGGACAGAAATGGTATGGACCTAACAGCAGCAGAAGATATTAAGAAGAGGTGGCAAGAATACACAGAAGAACTGTACAAAAAAGATCTTCACGACCCAGATAATCATGATGGTGTGATCACTGACCTACAGCCAGACATCCTGGAATGTGAAGTCGGGTGGGCCTTAGAAAGCATCACTATGAACAAAGCTAGTGGAGGTGATGGAATTTCAGTTGAGCTATTCCAAATCCTGAAAGATGATGCTGTGAAAGTGCTGCACTCAATATGCCAGCAAATTTGGAAAACTCAGCAGTGGCCACAGGACTGGAAAAGGTCAGTTTTCATTCCAATCCCAAAGAAAGGCAATGCCAAAGAATGCTCAAACTACCGCACAATTGCACTCATCTCACACGCTAGTAAAGTAATGCTCAAAATTCTCCAAGCCAGGCTTCAGCAATATGTGAACCGTGAACTTCCTGATGTTCAAGCTAGTTTTAGAAAAGGCAGAGGAACCAGAGATCAAATTGCCAACATCTGCTGGATCATGGAAGAAGCAAGAGAGTTCCAGAAAAACATCTATTTCTGCTTTATTGACTATGCCAAAGCCTTTGACTGTGTGGATCACAATAAACTGTGGACAATTCTGAAAGAGATGGGAATACCAGACCACCTGACCTGCCTCTTGAGAAATTTGTATGCAGGTCAGGAAGCAACAGTTAGAACTGGACATGGAACAACAGACTGGTTCCAAATAGGAAAAGGAGTTCGTCAAGGCTGTATATTGTCACCCTGTTTATTTAACTTATATGCAGAGTACATCAGGAGAAACGCTGGACTGGAAGAAGCACAAGCTGGAATCAAGATTGCCGGGAGAAATATCAATAACCTCAGATATGCAGATGACACCACCCTTATGGCAGAAAGTGAAGAGGAACTCAAAAGCCTCTTGATGAAAGTGAAAGTGGAGAGTGAAAAAGTTGGCTTAAAGCTCAACATTCAGAAAATGAAGATCATGGCATCCGGTCCCACCACTTCATGAGAAATAGATGGGGAAGCAGTGGAAACAGTGTCAGACTTTATTTTTCTGGGCTCCAAAATCGCTACAGATGGTGACTGCAGCCATGAAATTAAAAGATGCTTACTCCTTGGAAGGAAAGTTATGACCAACCTAGATAGCATATTCAAAAGCAGAGACATTACTTTGCCAACAAAGGTCTGTCTAGTCAAGCCTATGGTGTTTCCTGTGGTTATGTACGGATGTGAGAGTTGGACTGTGAAGAAGGCTGAGCACCAAAGAATTGATGCTTTTGAACTGTGGTGTTGGAGAAGACTCTTGAGAGTCCCTTGGACTGCAAGGAGATCCAACCAGTCCATTCTAAAGGAGATCAGCCCTGGGTGTTCTTTAGAAGGAATGATGCTAAAGCTGAAACTCTAGTACTTTGGCCACCTCATGCAAAGAGTTGACTCATTGGGAAAGACTCTGAAGCTGGGAGGGATTGGGGGCAGGAGGAGAAGGGGACGACAGAGGATGAGATGGCTGGATGGCATCACTGACTCGATGGACGTGAGTCTCAGTGAACTCCGGGAGTTGGTGATGGACAGGGAGGCCTGGCGTGCTGCGATTCATGGGGTCGCAAAGAGTCGGACACGACTGAGCGACTGATCTGATCTGATCTGATCTGACGAGGCTGTTTTAATAAAAATGCAGGATCTTTTAAAGTGGAAGGACACCTGTCCTGTGCCAGATCATACCTCTAAATGTTGCCTTCAGGTTCTCTAACGTCTAGTGGCAGGTAGGTAACACACGTCTCTCGCCTGTCTCCTCTGTACTCAAGAGGATTACAGTGATCCTGATCACAATGCTTTTCCTCTGAGCCTGGACGTGGCTTCCACATTCTTTTAAAACTGTTTTTACAGGCAGCGGCTACCAACTGACTGGAGCTGATCAGAAGTCAACTTAGGGGCTTCCCTGGTGGCTCAGTGGTGGAGAATCCCCCTGCCAATGCAGGAGATGTGGGTTTGATCCCTGATCTGGGAGGATCCCACAACTAAAGCCCATGTGCCATAACTATTGAGCCTGTACTCTAGAGCCTGGGAGCCACAATTCCTGAAGCCTATGTGCCCTAGAGTCTGTTCTATAAAACAAAAGAAGCTACTGCAATAAGAAACCCACACAGCACAACTAAAGAGTAGCTCCTACCAGCTGAAACTAGAGGAAAGTTCTCGAAGCAGCGAAGATCCAGCACAGCCAATCAATCCATCAATAAAATTATTTAAAAAACATAAAAGAAAGAAGTCAACTTAACCTGAAGTCTATTTGCTACCCCTGGTCTTAACTGAAGAGTTCTATTTGCTTGTTTGTTTTCTGGAAGATCTCCATCGACAGAATCTCCACCGTGTCCTTTTGACCATTTCTTTGTTTTCTTTTTTCACTATCAGAAAGTTCTCATACGCAAATGCAGTCTCTCTTGCTATAAAGATAAAGCTGACCTTATCCTTCAACTCAAACAAATATCTCGAAGAAATACGGTGTGTTTTTTGCCTCTAGGAAATAAGTGAAATATTAAAGGGGGAATGAATCAGTCCACCTCGGGAAGATTACAGCGAAATTTAGTAGAAACACGTGCCTCCCCTTACACAGGCCACGCCTCGAACAACAGATTCAACTGCCCGGTTTCGGTAACTGGCTGCACTCGGCCACATTTTTTTGTCTTCTAAAGCACTTTACAAACACTTCCTAATTGATTTATTGCCCTGGAACCAGTTCAGAACACAGCAACAAGAGTGATTAAAAGGCCAGAAGAATTGATTTATGATGAAAGATTAAGAATGGAATATGATCTGAAACTTGACCAAACTAAGATCCACGGGCAGACATCTGAGCAGCCTGTAATTACTTGGCAGAGCGTGAACTCCAAAGCAAGAGTCGAATTATTTCATTCTGCCATTAGGGGTTTCAAAAGAGAAAAAAGAGAAAAAAATTTTTTTTTTAATGAAGAAAAATTTAGTCAGGCAGATTGATTCTGTAAGGGCTGTGGCCTCTCCCAGTAAGGGGCAGACTCAAGATTGCTGTAAGACCAAGGTCCAGAGGGGAGAATGGCTCTCTTCTACCGTCAGACATAAAACAACAGCCTCCCAATTCATACCAGATACACCATTGATGCTATATATAAAATACTTAACTAATGAGAACCTACTTAGGGACCTCTACTCAGTGCTCTGTGGTGACCTAAATGGGAAGGAAATTAAAAAAAAATAGGGGATCTATGAATATGTATAGCTGATTCACTTTGCTGTGAAGCAGAAACTAATGTAACACTGTAAAGCAACTATTGGGGAAGCAACTTGTATCTCAGCTGGTAAAGAATCCGCCTGCAATGTGGGAGACCTAGTTTGATCACTGGGTTGGGAAGATCCCCTGGAGAAGGGAAAGACTACCCGCTCCAGTATTCTGGCCTGGAGAATTCCATGGACCAGCCCACAGGGTCTCGAAGAGTCGGACATAACTGAGCGACTTTCACTTTCACTTTTAAAGCAACTCTATTCCAATGAAAATTGATTAAAAATGAAAGAAAAAAAAAAAAGCCTCCTTCTGCCCCACTGTTCCCATCCTCTCCTTTCCCATGGTCCGTCGTCTTTAGCATATACTTTTGGCAGGCTTTGCTATCTTTGTGTCTCTGTGGAGGATGCTCCCTGCCAGAAAAGACTGTCTCTAGGTTGAGTGTGGGTACCAAAATGGATATGTGTGAGATGACTTCATCCAGGGTTTTAGCAAGCAACTCATCTCAGGTTTGTAGAAAATGTACAATAATAAAATCAATGGAACATCTCAGGGAGTCTTTGTTTCAAAATAGACTTCTGGTTTAACTTTTATTGTTTTAGAGCATGCCTGTCTCTCAACTAGAGATAACTATTTTTCTTAGCTTCAAATTATTCATTAACTTATAAGTGCATTCACCTATAAAGTGTTGAATGAGTGTGTACTATGCACGACTTATGATTCAGCAAACTTGGGGACAGAATGTTTTAAAGAAATTAAAGGCACAACCCCTGTCTGCAAGGAGCAGATTTAGAGGCTACAGAGGCCAGGATTCCCACACTCTTCCTGTGTACATTCTGTGGGGCTGGATTCTTCTCCTTGGTGACTGAGGACTGGGACTCTGGCCAGAGTCAAGTTTTGGAAATTGGGGCAGGTTGGGGAGCGGTCCTTCCTGTTTTTGTCAGATACGGCCCAGTGGAAATCAATGATGCTGATTCAAGCAAAATTGAACTTAAAAACTACTGGAAAAAATGAACACTTTCAGATCCCAAAGCATAGTGGCTGCAAAATGGGTTCGTTTCATGGAGTAAACAGTTTCAAAAGAATGGGTAGGCACCTTATCTTTGACAAAGGAGGTAAGAATATACAATGGGGAAAAGATACTCTCTTGAATAAATAGTGCTGGGAAAACTGGATAGCTCCATGTAAAAGAATGAAATAGAACACTTCCTAACACCATACAGAAAGATAAGCTCAAAATGGATTAAAGACCTAAATATAAGACCAGAAACTGTAAAACTCTTAGAGGAAAACAGGCAAAACACTCTTTTACATAAATCACAGCAAGATCCTCTATGACCCATCTCCTAGAGTAATGAAAATAAAAACAAAATAAGCAAAAGGGACATAATTAAGCATAAAAGCCTTTGCACAGCAATGGAAACCATAAACAAGATGAAAAGACAACTGTCAGAATGGGAGAAAATAATTGCAAGTGAAGCAACCAAGTATTAATCGCCAAAATATACAAGCAGTTCACGCAGCTCAGTATCAGAAAAACAAACAACCTAATAAAAAAATGGGCAGAAGACCTAAATACCAGACATTTGTTCCAAGAAGACATAGAGATGGTTAATAAACATATGAAAAAAATGTTCAACATTGCTTATTATTAAAGAAATGCAAATCTAAACTACAAAGAGCTATCACCTCGTACCAGTGAGAATGGCCACCATCAAAAAATCTACAAGCAATAAATTCTGGAGAGGATGCTGAGGAAAGGGAACCTTCTTGCTCTGTGGGAATGGAAATTAATACAGCCACTATGGAGAACAGTATGGAGATTTCTTTAAAAACTAGGAATGTAACTACCATATCATCCAACAATCCCACTACTGGGCATATAT
Organism: Bos javanicus; assembly: GCF_032452875.1. NCBI lineage: Eukaryota > Metazoa > Chordata > Mammalia > Artiodactyla > Bovidae > Bos > Bos javanicus. The sequence continues at coordinate 109,226,202 of NC_083873.1, forward strand.
CCTGAGAAAACTGTAATTGAAAAAGACAGGTGAATGGATAAAGAACTGGTGGTACAAGTATTTGATGAACTATTACTCAGCTATAAAAAGGGAGGAATTTGAGTCAGTTGTAGTGAGGAGGATAAACCTAGAGCCTCTTATCATATATTAACACATATATATGAAATCTAGAAAAATGGTATTGATAAACCTATTTGTAAGGCAGGAATAGAGATTCAGACATAGAGAACAGATTCTTGGACACAGTAGGGCAGGAGAGGGTGGAGTGATTGAGAGAGTAACACTGAAATATAGACATCACCATATGTAGAATAGATATCTAATGGGAAGTTGCTGTACAACATGAGGAGCTCAACTTGGAGCTCTGGGACAACCTAGAGGGGTGGGGTTGGGGTGGGAAGTGGGAGGAAGGATGAAGGGGGAGGGAACACATGTACACTGATGGCTGATTCATGTTTGGTTTCAGGCAAAAACCAATACAACATTGTAAAGCAATTATCATCCAATTAAAAATAAGGCTTCCTTGGTGGCTCAGATGTAAAGAATCTGCCTGCCAATGCAGGAGACCCGGGTGAGGAAGATCTCCTGGAGAAGGGAATGGCAACCCACTCCAGTATTCTTGCCTGGAGAATCCCATGGACAGAAGAACCTGGCAGGCTACAATCCATGGGGCCACAAAGAATCAGACATGACTGTTAGTCACTCACTCAGTGACTAACACACACACACACACACACAAACATATTAAAAAAAAAAAAAGAATGGGTGGATCCAGAGAGAACCTGAGGACTTCACAGGCAGAGGAGGGCTTCTCTGAAAGAGAGTTGTGGTCATAGTGATAAGTGGAAGCTCGCTATGCTGGATGTGAGGATGGTGGGAGACAGACATGTAAACAGCTGATTTAGAAGCGAAGGATCAGTGCCCCCATCTTCCACAAGGCAGGGGGAGTCTTGTTCTTATGGTGTTTGATGGGGATGGTGTCTCTGGAGTTAGGGGAGGCAGAAACACTGAAGATGTTATGATGGAGGGTTACAGGGGTGCAGAGGAGGAGATGCGATCTATTCAGAAGTGCTTGGAAAGAGTTTTGGAGGGTATAATACTAAGCTAATTCATGATGCTGTAGAATAACTATGAGTTGGGCTGGACATGGTCTGTAGAAGGGCAGGAGGGAACACTTGGGTGTGCACAGAAGAGTGGTGCGGAGATGATATGGAGCAGGACCTTGTGGGGCTCCTGGGGACAAAAGCCTTTCTGTGTCCCTGTTTCTTGAAGACAGGATATAACCTTCATTTAGCCTCCACGCCCTTCCCTGAATTCCGAAGAGCAGGTTCAAATGGAAGCTAATTAGGGAAGGAAGGTGGTGCAGAGACCAGGGAGGAACAGTCAAGGGAAACATCAGTGCAGCCCAGGGCAGGGTCCTGGTTCCCTATCAAGGGAGACACACAGGAATGCCTTTGAGCTGTTTTGCAGATACTGCAACCCCCACCAGGTAGGAGAAAGTAGTTAGAAGCTACCCACAAGTATGCGGACCCCAGACCAGTTGGAACCAGAGGTTGATGGTGCTGACTTGCACTTACCTCACCACCAACCCACCAGAAGAATGTCCACAAGCTGATCATGTCCTCTTTGAACTGCTACTATAAAACTCCTCACTAACCCCCCAGGTCGAGACAGTTTGGAGGGCATTAGCTGGCTGTGGCCCCCTTTATTTGGCAGTTCTTTTCTATTTTATCCAAAACCCTGTCTCTGAGATTTAATTCGGTGTCACGGTACAGGGGCCAGATTCAGCTTCAGAGGCAGGAACAGAGTGAGTTACTCCATGGAGATCCTTGAGGAGCATATTGGAGTGTGGACATCATTCCCCAGGCATAGGGAATTCATTGCAGAATTACCCAGAAAGCTGTTTAATCAGAGAATGACTGAGAAAGCTGATGCTCTCACTGGGATTGAGGCTGAAGGTCGGGTGAGACTGGTGGCAGGGGACCAGTTAGGAGGCTGATGAAATAATCCAGGCAAGAAGCAGTGAGGGTCTGAACAATATCGCCGTAGTGGGAGGAAGTGGCAGGGACAAGACCTCATGGCTCTCCACTGCACACGTTTGGCTACATCTGCTTCCTTTCTGATGAATCAAGTGGATGACTTTCACAATTACGCTGTTGAGGTCACTGCTGGCTAGTACATGGAAATACCTGGAAATGTTTTATTTGTACCTTGCTTGGGTGCAGAGACTGACAAATATCTAGAACAACAGAACCTGACACATCCTTCATTACCTGGCAGAATGACTCTGCCTTATTAATAGCGGGAGCCAGTTCATAAGTCTTTGCCGCATTTCTAACAAACACGTTTCCTTTCTCCGGGGTTGAAAAATTTGATAAAAATTTGGAGTAGTGTGGAAAGGTTATGGAACACATTGCCTATCCCACAGGTTGAGAACCAGATGGATGTCAAGGCTTAGACTCTAATAATGTGTGATATTACAGGGAGAGAGACAGAAAAAAATATTACAGCAAGTCCGAGCACCATACCTACCACCATCTCCTGAGTTTACAGCCCTCCCACCAGACATCTAATATATAAGATTGTGGTCCGCTGCTATAAAAGGACTTGCACAGTCTATTCTGAAAAACTGGTACTTCAATAAATAAGATAAGTGGAGGAACCAGGACATAAGAAAACATATAAAAAACCTTTGGAAGGTCAACGAAGCCTGGGGAGATAAAACTCAATAGTTCAGGGACAGAAACGAAATGGAGTTTTCTTTGTTTTAGAGAGAAAATTATAAGGCGCTGTTTGAAGTTATAGCTGGAGCTGGAGTAGTCCTTTGCTAGAGTGCAATTTAACAAGCCAGCTAGGAATCTGACCCCATCCGCGTAGAGGAAACAGATAACTTTTTGCTGGCTCTTCTCTGCGATGAGAACTGTCCCACTAGCAAGGGAACTTCAGATGAAAAATGTTCTGTGCGTTTTGGGTGGTGAATGCATTGGAGGTGTAGAACTGGCAAAATTCATCAAGTTGAACACCTAAGGTGGGTGCATTTTATTGATATCAGCACATCAATAAAAATAATATAAATAATTTCAAAAAAGTAAAAAGGGAGAAGAAGAAATATTCTGCCCCTGTCTTATTGGCAAATTAACATGAACTGGGTAGTGGAGCAGATCAGACTTGCAGTGATAAGACCGCAGGATCACAAACCTACCCCAGACAGACCTATTGCTCAGAGGGGTGGCCAAACTGTTTGAAAGTATTTGGGAGGCCCAGGCCACCTCTGAGGAGCAGATAGACTGACTAGAATACAGGTACCATCTATGCTTTTGGCTTCTCTGATCAAGTACAGAACTAATTAAGTCCCTCTGTGAACTCAGAACCCCGTGTGGGGATAGCAGATAGGTTTCCTTTTCTCTTATCCATGAATCACACATGAAGAACTTGACTAATGAGGAGTCCAAGACCTCATCCAAAGAGGAAAATCAGCATTGATTAGTGATGTCTGCTGAGGGTAGGGAAGGGTGGATAGGAGGTGTGTATGCCAAGTAGTGGCTTCACCGTGCATGCGTGGTCAGTCACTTCAGTTGGGTCTGACTTTTTGTGACCCTGTGGACTGTTGTCTCTGTCCATAGAATTCTCCAGGCAAGAATACTGGAGCGGGTTGCTGTGCCCTCCAGGGAATCTTCCCGACCCAGGGATTGAAGCCATGTTTCCTGCATCTCCTGCGCTGCAGGTGGACCCGTTACTGCTGAGAGAACGGGGAAGCCCAGTTTCTCACCACTGCTGCCCTAATTCTCTGAAGGAAGAAGAAGGCTGCAGACTGGATTCTCAAGGCCACAGGAAATTTCTCTTGTGGTAGAAGCAATGGCTGTGATAGTGCAGGAAAGGGTTAGACACATTGGGTCTGGAGATCAAGTTCAGCTTCTTCCAAATGTTTCCAGAGGTGATGCTGGCTTGAGAGAGCCAAACATATTGTGTGGCTGGGCAGAGGTGGGAACCAGGTCTACGAGAAGCTGACCAAAGCCGGAGAGAAAGGGGACAGAGCAAGTGAGTGTTGCCTAGATCAGGCGGCTCAGGATTCCCTGATTGGATGGGGTGCAGCCTCTGAGGCTGGGTGGGGGTGTGCTGCCGCCAGGTTGCATTGCTTAATTCTGGCTCCTTCGACCACCCTCTCGCTTCCTTAAGGACAGATGTAGTCCCAGAGCCTGGGGTCCAGTGGTCAGATGTGAGGGGAAGACAAAGAAGAGAGTGGATGAAGGAACCTATAGGGAGCCTGGGAGGGAAATACCCCGTTTGGGTGCTGTCTCCTGCACTGGTGACCGCTTCACTTTTCCAACTGCTCTCCTTTCTAGTCCAGATCATTTTTGGGGGGAGCGGGGAGGGGGTGGTAGAAAGGAAAGTTACCTTTAATAAGAATGCCAGCAATTTGGGGTGATGGACTCAGCGTCCTCCCAGACCACCTCCAAACTGCTTGACCGTGAAGCATTGAAAGAGAAACTGAGAAGTTGGGTCCAAGTCATCACCACCCCCCACTGTGTGCAGGCTTGTCGAGGATGCTTCATGATCTTCTTCTAGATATCTTTTAAATATTGTCAGCTACAAATTGGCACTTGCCAAGAGCATTGCCAGTGACTGAACAACAAAGGTGTTTGCCATTTGTCTCTATGGAGACTGAACCCCATGCTCCTATAGCTGTTGGCCTGAAACACCCCCTGAGGGAGTTCAGAATGGAGTGAGGCCCTCTGTGCTCCAGGGAATCTGGTGGGACAGGTCTCTAGATCAGTTCAGTTCTGTCACTCAGTCGTGTTTGACTCTGCGACCCCATGGACTGCAGCACTTCAGGCTTCCCTGTCCATCACCAACTCCCGGAGTTTACTCAAACCCATGTCCATTGGGTCAGTGATGCCACCCAACAATTTCATCCTCTGTCGTCCCCTTCTCCTCCTACCTTCAATCTTTCCCAGCAGCAGGGTCTTTTCAGATGTGTCAGTTCTTCACATCAGGTGGCCAAAGTATTGGAGTTTCAGTTTCAGCATGAGTGCTTCCAATGAATATTCAAGACTGATTTAGATAGTTGGATGTTTTTAGGAACAGATTCTATGATCTCCATCCTTGCATTTCCTCATATCTAGAGAAGCACTAAATCGCTTCGTGGTGATATCAGATCCTCATGACTAACGAAAACCTTTTGTAAAATGAGTGCTTCAAGGCACTGAACTCCCCCTTCACCAAAACCTTATATATTGACTTTTCCTCACTTCTGCTTTGGAGCAGCCTCTCAGAGCTATCTGAGATGCTGCCTCCTAGGCTGCAGTCCTCATCTTGCCCCAAATAAAATTTAACTCGCAACTCTCAAGTTGTACATCTTTTTTAGTCGACAATATACATATTTATATAATTGTTTTATTTTTATCTTAATACTTAAATATGTATATCATCAGAATTTTTTTTTAAATGAAGCACAAAGTATTAATACCGTAAATTGCATCAAATGCTCCAATCTTTGGTGCTGAGCATAATGATTTCCACACTTGTAACAGCTGTGTGAGCTTCCCTGCTGGCTCAGAAGTAAGTAAAGAATCTGCTTGCAATGCAGGAGACTTGGGTTCCATCCCTGGGTCAGGAAGATCCCCTGGAGGAGGAAATGGCAACCCACTCCAGTACTCTTGCCTGGAAAATCCCATGGACTGAGGAGCCTGGTGGGCTACAGTCCAGAGGGTCGCAAAGAATTGGAGATGACTTAGTGACTAAACAGCGAAACAACACAGCCAACCTCCTCCCTAGTCAAATTCTCCACTCCTAGTGCTCTAGGAGTTTCCCTTGTGTCTCTTCCTAGTCTGTAGCCTCCTCTTCTGGGGTCATCTTCAAGGTGACAAATTGTCACACTTTGCCTGGAACTGTCACTGTTAGAACTGGGCAAACCAGGATGGTTGGTCACAATTCTGCCTTTGGTCATTATTGATTAATTTTGCCTCTAAGTTTATTCTGGGGAGTCAGACATATGTATAGGTTTTCATCTGGCTTCCTTTATGAGACACCATATCTGCGTGAAAGAAAGTGAATGCTGCTCAGTCGTGTCTGACTCTTGGCGACCCCATAGACTATGCAGTCCATGGAATTCTCCAGGCCAAAATACTGAAGTGGGTAGCCTTTCCCTTCTCCAGGGGATCTTCCCAGCCCAGGGATTGAACCCAGATCTCCCACATTGCAGGCGGATTCTTTACTGGCTGAGCCATCAGGGAAGCCCGGTGTGTAGTTGTAAGAAATGGAAAAAATATCTTCCAGCAGTACAAAGTGAAAGTGAAGTCACTCAGTCGTGTCCAACTCTTTGCGACCCCGTGGACTGTAGTCTACCACACTCTTCCGTCCGTGGGATTTTCCAGGCAAGGGTACTGGAGTGGGTTGCCATTTCCTTCTCCAGAGGATCTTCCTGACCCAGGGATTGAACCCAGGTCTCCCGTATTGTAGGCAGACGCTTTACCCTCTGAGCCACCAGGGAAGTACAAATGTCCAGCCATTCTGTGGCTTCAACAAAGATCTGCCACAACTTGTCCCCACACTTTTTCTTTTATGGCTGTCTGATATTTCATGAAGTTCTCTGCACTTGACTGATATGACCATCCTAGAGTTAAGGCATTTGTTGACTATGTTCTGTGCTTCAAACAGCAGAATTCTCTGAAGCCCAGGACAGTTAAAGAAAATGGAGATACCGATTTTCTCAGCAGAGTGAAAGCAACTGGTTCCCTCTTCGTGCTCAGAACACTGGGGCCCTGGATGCCCATGGGAGGAAGTTTTGTCCCCAGATCACTAGCGCCTGGGATTCTGGAGAGAAAGGGCATGTGAGTGTTTTGATGGGATGGAGTTAAACAGTACCATTTTTAACTGAATTGTTTTCCACCTAGACCAGAGGCTAAAGGTGAAGTGGGCAGATAACAGGAATAATTGCTTTATTTCAAGGGTGAGTCATTTCAAGCCTGTGGCGCTAAAGCCAGATTCCAGTTTGATTGCATCACATTCTGCTTTAACATAGAGATTAACTTCTATCCTGGTGTGATGAAATCCTCCTGTGAGATGTTTAGAGGTTTGCTAATTAAAGCAGATGAAGATCTGTGAATAATCAAAGCTTCAAAGGACTATGACTTTTAAACAGCGGCCTCATGAACAGAAGGTTGTGACTTAAAATCAACTCAAAAATCATCTGCGTCACATTTGCTTTGTCTGTTTCCCTCTCTTCTCAGCTTTCTGTTTCGTCTCTGTTTCACTCCTCTCTATCTCTGATTGCCTTCAATGGCTTGCATACTTCTCTGGCTCTCTCCTACCTTCACAAGTTGGCTACAATGTATAACAGAAGCATTGAACCCAATATATTAAGGGCAACCTCTGTCTTTGCAGGGTGAGGACACTGGGGCATAGGGTTAGGGGAGGGATTAGAAGTAGAGTCAAATGGAAACTTGACTTTTGCTCTTCACTCATCATTATTCTTACTCAAGTTTTGTCAAAAGCATTTAAAATATTATTTTGTCTCATTATAAAATAGTATATGGCCCTTGTAAAATATATTTTAAATTGCAGAAAGCTGTAAAGAAGAAAAATAAAAATCAACTACTATCTCTTCACGCAGAGATGACCACCAGTGACAATTTGGGTATATTTCTTTCCAGTCTTTTTTCCATTTAAATCCATGGAAATTACATATTTTTTAAAGAAATAGGATCTATTGTAGAGGCACATATATAACAGCACACATATAAAGTCAGGATTCCTGATATTTATGCTTTACCCTCTCTTGGGAGCTTTGTATCATGGCATTAGATAATCTTGAAAATATAACTTCTAAAAAATTGAAGTGCAGTTAATTTACAGTGTTGTATGTCTGTTGTATAGCAAAGTGATTTGTTATACATACATATATACACACATACATATATGTACACATATATTCACACATACATATATGTATACATATATTATTTTGCATTGTATTTTATTACAATATGAATATAGTTCCTTGTGCTATACAGTAGGAATTTGCTTGTCTATTTTTATATACAGTAGTTCATATCTGCTAATTTGAAACTACAAATTTATCCCTCCCCCTTCCCCTTTGGTAATTGTAAGTTTGTTTTCTTTCTCTCGCTCTCTTTTTTTTTTCCTTTCTTTTTTTGCTGCACTGGCAGCTTGTGGGATCTCAGTTCCCTGACCAGGGATTGAACCCACATCCTCAGCAGTGAAAGCGCAGAATCTTAACCACTGGATCACCTGGGAATCCCTTTAAGTTTGTTTCCTAAGTCTGTGAGTCTCCTTCTGTTTTGTAAATAAATTCATTTGTATCATAATTTAGTTTCCACATGTAAGTAATATCATACGATATTTGTCTTTGTCTGATTTACTTCACTTAGTATGATAATCTCATGTTGCTAAAGATGGTGTTATTTCATTCTTTTTTATGGCTGAGTAATCTTCAGTTGTATATTGTATCACATATTCTTTATTCGTTCATCTGTCAATCAACACTTAGATTGCTTCCACGTCTTGGCTATTGTAAATAGTGCTATGAATATTGGGGTGTATGTATGTTTTGAATTACAGTTTTCTGCAGATATATGCCCAGGAGTGATATTGCTGTGTCACACGGTAATTCTATTTTTAGTTTTTTTTAAAGATCCTCCATACTGTTCTCCATCATGGCTGTACCAATTTACACTCTCACCAACAGCGTAGGAGAGTTCCCTTTTCTCCATACCGTCTCTAGCACTTAAATTATTTTTGGGTATTTTAATAATGACCATTCTGACCAGCGTAAGGTAATACCTCTTTGTAGTTTTGATGTGTGTTGAAAATTTGACTTCTTTTTTTTTTTTTCAGATTCAATAAAGACTTTATTTTTTTTAATTTTATTTTTAAACTTTACAAATTGTATTAGTTTTGCCAAATATCAAAATGAATCCGCCACAGGTATACATGTGTTCCATGCTACCCCAGTCTGTGCTGTACCACAGTCCCTAACCATGCGTGCATGCTTACTAGCTTCAGTAGTGTCCACCTCTCTGTGACCCTTTGGATGTAACCCACCAGGTTCCTCTGTCCATGGAATTCTTCAGGCAAAAATATTGGAGTGGGTTGCCATGCCCTCCTCCAGGCTATCTTCTCCACCCAGGGATCGAACCCGTGTCTCTTGCATCTCCTGCATTGCAGGTGGATTCTTTAGTGCTGAACCACTGGGGAAGCCCTTGTTTAACCACATGTGGAAATTCCTTATTTTTAAATTTAAAAGCAGACAAACGAGACATTTTATATGTCCCAAAAGGGAGCAGGGGAGATCACCAATCCTAAATGAGTTACTTTTTATTCAGTTTATTTGTCCCTCTGTGGGTCAGAGGCTCTCACAAGGGAGAAAAAGATAGTTCTGTACCCTGCTCGTGTTGATTTAATCACCATCTTTGTCTAGAGACTTCCTTCCCTCTTCTCCTGTTCTCACACCAGTGGAGAATCTGCTTCATTCTGTGCCTTTCCCCCTTGCTGTCAATGGCACCATAACTTCCAACTGCTTGCTCCTGTTGCCTGACTTTTGTGGCTCACTCCCTGATTGTCCCTCCCCACACCTGCTTTGCTCAAAATTCTCCTGCAGCAGAAAAAGTACCTGCTGGCCACTTGCCAAGTATTGCCAGATAAGGCAAAGATAAGCTTGTTCATTGTTTGAGGATGACACTTGACAGTTTACAATCCTACTGCCCTGGGAAAGGTAGAGAGAGAACGTCTCTGGGGTCCAGGGAGAGACAGAGTGTTGGAATCATAACTCAGGCTTTGGAATTGTTTTCCATTGCAAAGATGAGACAGGATATGTTGCACAGGCTTTGAGGGCAAACAGACCTCTGCTTGAATCACACCTTTGCCCTGACTTGTGGGATGCTGGGTAGATAATCCACGGAAACAATGGACCTCATTGGGTACTCAGGAATATTCATAGGTCCTGACTCAGAGGCTTGGGCAAGGATGAAAGAAGATATCACAAAGCTGAAGAGTTAGGCACAGTGCCTGGAATGTGAAGGGGGTAACAAACAGTGGCAAAGACTGTTACTTACCTTGCCCACCTGGATCGATTGTTTCCAGGTTCAAAGTCAATGTTTATCTTCTCAATGAATAATAGAAAATGAAAAGTGAGAGCTCTAAGATGATCTCTTGCATATATACATACAATAAAGCTTCACACGTGCTCAGTTGCTCAGTCGTGTCTGACTCTTTGATTCTGTGGACTGTAGCCCACCAGGCTTCTCTGTCCATGGGACTTTCCAGGCAAGAATACTGGAGTGGTTTGCCATTTCCTGCTCCAGGGGATCTTCCTGACCCAGGGATTGAACCCTCATCTCCCATGGCTCCTGCACTGACAGGCAGATTCTTTACCATGGAGAAACCCCAAAATAGAGCATACTTTGGTTTAAATTGTGGAATAAGGGCCTTGAGCCTTCATTATTAGAACCTGATGAGGAGCTGGAGACCAAGTTTGAGAATGTCTTACTAAATGTATTTAGAGCAAAGCGCTGAAGTTTTCCTTTCCTAGATGCTCACCTGCCCACAAAGCTCTACAGTTTCTGACTTTGAGGTCTGCGCCCTGTGTACACTGAACTTCCTGGACAAAAGCCTGTTTCTGGGAAGCTGCATGACAGGGCTTCCTGGTCCCCTGTGGGCTGACCGGCAGCTTTGGAACCTGGTCGGAACTGCCACGTCCACTTCAGAGGACCGACATGACCTTCTTCCCACACCTGAGAGTGTTCTCTGCCAGCCAAGTACGGATGTCCCCGGTGCAGAAACGATGTTCTGTGCTGTGGAGAACAATTTAGAGTAATATCTGCTAATAAACACAGCCGTTTCCTCCAAAAGTGATGCATTGGCAGGCTGGCCGGTCGCTCGTTCTCTTTCAGGCTGAACAGAGGTGACGTCTGAATCACCTTCCGGAAGCACCTTGTGGCAATTTGCTAATTATTTTTATGACGCCAGGTCAGCAGTAAAGGTGGCCTTCCTGCTCTGTTTTTCCTCCACAGCTGCATAACAGGACAGACCGTTTTTTCATTTTTTCAAATGAGTTGAGGAAGGCTCAGCTCTCCAGGCCAGGGAGGCCCTGAACATTTGCCCAGTTTTTCTTGTTCCTTTCTCTTTGCATTTTCTTGTCCCAGGGATCGAACCCAAGCCTCCCGTATTGCAGGAAGATTCTTTACCAGCTGAGCCACCAGGGAAGCACTTTCTTGTCCCAGACTCAGGTTTTTGTCCTCCTTGAACTTGGAAGGTGTTTCTTGCTTTCTAGGGCTGTCAGATCAAAGTATCACAAACTAGATGATTTAAAACAACCAAAAGGGACTTCCCTGGTCCAGTGGCTAAGACTCCGAGCTCCCAATGCAGGCGGTTGGGGTTCAATCCCTGGTTGGGGAACTATTAATAGATCCCACATGCTGCAACTAAGACCTGAGAAAGATAAAGTGTTAATCACTCACTGTAACTTATAAGTTATAATCACGGACTATAGCCTTCCAGGCTCCTCTGTCCATGGAATCTTCCAGGCAAGAATACTGGAATGGGCAGCCATTCCCTTTTCCAGGGGATGAGAATCACAATCTAGGAATCAGACCCGGGTCTCCCACATTGCAGGCAGACTCTTTACCCTCTGAGCCACCAGGGAAAGTTTAAATTAACTAAGACCTGGGGCAGGCCTTCCCGGGTGGTGCTGGTGGTAAAGAACCTGCCTGCCGACGCAAGAGATGTAAGAGACGTGGGTTTGATCTCTGTGTCAGGAACCCACTCCAGTACTCTTGCCAGGAGAATCCCAAGGACAGAGGAGCTGGTGTTGCAGCGCATGGGGTTGCAATGAAGCGACTTAGCACAGCACAGCACAAGACCTGGGGCATCCAAGAAACAGAAAACAACAGAAATTTACCCCCTCACAGTTCCAGAGGCTGGAAGTTCAAGATCAAGGTGTCAGTGGGGCCGGGCTTTCTCTGAAGACTCCAGGGGACTGTCAGCTCCATGCCCCGCTCTTGGCTTCTGGGGTTGTGGGTGAACCTTGACATTCATTGGCTGTGGATAATTACTGCCATCTCTGCCTCCGTTGTCACGAGGTGTTTTCCTTGTGTATGTGTCTGTCACCTCTTCTTATTAGGACACTGTTTCAAAATAAGGTCACATTATACGGTTCTGGGGGTCAGCATTCCAATATATTTTTGGGGAGAGGGAGCACAATTCAAATTATAAGAGAATGTATCAAAGGGTACCCATTTATGAAAGCTTGGCCCTTATTTCTAACGATTAGCCAGGCCTGAGACTGGTTACATGCGTGCATGCTCAGCTGCTGTCATGTCTGACTCTTGGCAGCCCCACGGACTGTAGCCCGCTAGGCTCCTCTGTCCATGGGATTTCACAGGCGAGAATACTGGAGTGGGTTGCCATGCCCTTCTTCACGGTATATTCCCAAACTAGGGATAGAACCTGTATCTCCTGCATTGGGCAGATGAGTTCTTTACTGCTGAGCTACCAGGGAAGCCCAGAGACATGTTCAGTTCAGTTCAGTCACTCAATCATGTCCAACTCTTTGCGACCCCATGGACTGCAGCACGCCAGGCCTCCCTATTCATCACCAGCTCCTGGAATTTACTCAAACTCATGTCCATTGAGTCAGTGATGCCATCCAACCATCTCATCCTCTGTCGTCCCCTTCTCCTCCTGCCTTCAATCTTTCCCAGCATCAGGGTCTTTTTCAATAAGTCAGTTCTTAGCATCCGGTAGCCAAAGTATTGGAGCTTCAGCTTCAGCATCAGTCCTTCCAATGAATATTCAGGGCTGATTTTCTTTAGGATCGACTGGTTTGGTCTCCTTGCAGTCCAAGGGACTCTCAAGAGCTTTCTCCAACACCACAGCTCAAAAGCATCAATTCTTCAGTGCTCAGCTTTAACTATAACATAGCTTTAACTATACAGACCTTTGTTGGGAAAGTAATATCTCTACTTTTTAATCTGCTGTCTAAATTTGCCATAGCTTTTCTTCCAAGGAACAAGCATCTTTTAATTTCATGGCTGCAGTTACTGTCTGCAGTGATTTTGAGCCCATGAAAATAAAGTCCGGTTAGGAGCTGCTGTAAGTGTCTCCTTTGCAGATGGGAAGAGGGGCCCCAGCTTCAATTTCATACTAGTTGTGTGAGGACATGTGTTTACAAGCACGCTGTCTGTGAGCTACCTTCGTTTGTTTGACTGAGCACAACTCTCCTAGTGTTCTGACAGGATTATAGTGTTCCAAGGAATAAAGGAATAGAAACTTCCTGCCTCCTAATGGAATCACAAGACTCCTAGGCTAGGGCCTTCCTGGTTCTGGTGATACCTCTTCTGTGATGAAACCCTGCTTCCAGCCTGAAGGGAAACATTTACAGGGTCCTATTAAAATTACCACAAAAAAGCTGAAGCTCTGGAATTAGTCTTTTCAGAAAAGCCCAAACTCTTAACACGGCAGCTTTGAAATTTAATGGAAACCTCACAAGCTGTAATATAATGTGAAATACTTTTTTCCTTTTAGTAATTTCATGAAAAGTTGGGCATTTCTGTGGTGACTTTAATCTGAAGTGCCTCAAATGCTGCACTAATTTTATAATTATGCTGTCTCTGGGGCTTCCATATCCTGTCCATGTTTCTTCCTGATTTCTGAATCTTACGGAGGTTCAACCCTCTCTGGAGTCCAGGCTGAAGGGCTCTGTGTAGTAAAGAATCTAGTTAAATGAGATGTTTGGAGATTTGGACAGTTTTTTATTTCTGTGCTCAGTCATGACCCCATGAACTATAGCCCCCCAGGCTCCTCTGTCCATGGGTTTTCTAGGCAAGAATACTGGAGTGAGTTGCCATTCCCTTCTCCAGGATTCTCATTCCTAATTTATATCACAAAGAAATTTTTGGTATAGGAGAAAGAAATGTGGATTTAAAGTAGCTGGGTGAATCTGGGCCCAAATTTCCCCACCTGGAAAATGAAGCATTTGGACTCATGGCTTCTCTGAGGTTGTCTTCTGAGTCTGAATTTCTGGGAGTCTAGGGTTTGTGATGACTTTCCTAAAGTGCTTCAAAAGGTTGATCAGGAAGTTAACCATGCTTTTAGGGAACCGTCTGTGACTTGGCATTCTGCTCAGCTCTGCTGACAAAAATCTTCTGTTGCATGAAGGATTTTTCTAGTATTCGACCTCTATTTTCTCCAGGCTTGTCAATGTCTGTAGCACAGCGGTGACCTTGCAAAAGGAAACAGCCACTTTGTATTCTTTCTGCCAGCATTCTTGCTCCCTAAAGGCTGTCCCAGAGATTATTGATGAGGGCTACGGCCCAAAGTGGTCCCTAATATTTGGATAGCTCTTTAGACTTTTCACAATGATTTCACGAACATTCATTTATTTAATCCCCACAATAGTCTGGAGGCAAGTGAGACTGGCATTATTATTCTCATTTGAGGAATGAGCAATCCAAGAAACATTGAGCCTACCTCACCTTAACAAGGTCACGGAGGAAATGAGTAGCAGAGGGAGAAGAGGGCTGGAATACAAATGTTCTGGCTTCTTGCTCAAGTTTGCTTCCATTTCGTTCATTACATTTGAACTGAACTGTCCAGGTGGGAAAGAGAAAGAGCTTAACAGTGACACCAACTGTGTGCTGGAAATTATCGATACATTAGACAGGATTCAAGTCATCATGTGGTTGCTGTTGTTTAGTCACTAAGGCATGTCTGACTCTTGCTACTCTACTGATTACAGCTTGCCGAGCTCCTCTGTCCATGGGATTTCCAGGCAAGGATATTGGAGTGGGTTGCCAGGCCCTCCTCCATCGGACCTTCCTGACCCGGGGATCGAATCCCCATCACTTGCGTCTCCTGAGTTGGCAGGCAGGTTCTTTACCCCTAGTGCCACCTGGGAAGCCCGCTATTAATGCAGTAGATCAAAGTAGTTTGGTTTTATAGGCAGTTTGAACTTGTCCAGCTGTGATCGACTATTGTGCTTAGGAATGCAAATAGCCCTGGGCTGGGTTCAGTCCCCTTGGTTTCCTACAGAAAGATTCTATGGGAGGTGAGTAGGGAGTGAGGGAAACTCTAGGTTCCTGTTGTTTTAGGAGGTGTGAGAAGCTGGAAATGGCACTACCCTGTCTCCTGAATGGCTGGTGTGATGTTCAGAGGTACAAGATATCTGTCCCTTGGTATCTGTGGTAGTAGGTTCTGGGACGCCCAGGGGATATAAAAATTGGCTGACTCTCAAGTCCCTTATAAAAAATTGCATAGTACTTGCATATAACCCGTGTAATCTTCCTGTGTACTTTAAACTGTCTCTAGATTACTTGTAATACCTAATAAAATGCAACTGCTTTGTAAACAGTCATGTACAATGTAAACAACTTCTGCACGCAGGCATGCTCAGTTGCTAAATAATGTTTGAATCAACTCTTTCCAACCCCATATACTGTAGTCCGCCAAGCTCCTCTGTTCATGGGATTTCCCAGGCAAGAATACTGGAGTGGGTACCATTTCCTGTCACTGGGGATCTTTCTGGCCCAGGGATGGAAAATACATCTCCTGAGTCTCCTGCATTGGCAGGCAGATTCTTTACCACTGAGCCACCTGGGAAGCCCACATAGCTTCTGGCATGTGACCAATTCAACTTTTGCTTTTTGGATCTTTCTGGAATTTTATTTTTTTCCTTCATATTTTGCATCACAGTGCATGAAACATGCAGGTGTGGAGGGCCAACTGTACCAGGAATTCCTTGTGGATGCTCTTAAATCCTCTTCCCCTGATGGCTAGAGCTACAATTATTTCTCTAGGGCTTGACCTCAAGGAGACATTGCCAAACACTTATGCCTGCCTTATGTTTTTTTAATTGGCTTTTGTGAAGGTCAAATGAAATGACACATGTAATTGTGTGGTGGAAATACAGCCAGCTGGTTACACTACCAAAACGACACAGGAAAACAACACAGCGTTTCATGAGAGGGTGGACTTGGGGTGCAAAAGCTGCTCTGACACTTACTAGCTCTGGATTCTGGGGCAGGTACCTCATGTAATTTTATGCTAGTTTTCTCATGCTGCAGAATTGGGCTTCTGAGGCTTTGATGAAGTGGTCTCTTTGAAATGCCAGACCCAGTGCCTAGGTCTTTCCTACAGTCAGTCCCCAGTGAGAAGCTTCCCTTTTTTCTCACCATTCTTTTGGGTCAATGACTTGAGTCCTGTTAAAACTTTCTGGGAAAAGAAACATTTTTCTTTGAAAACTTTATTTTTTTTTCTGAAGTGGTTTATGCTCCTCAAGAACACAGGATCAGCAAACATAGCAGTTTTTTAAAAACACATTTTCAAAGTTATCTCCTCACATCAAGCTTCAATAGCATGCAGTTTAGTTGGTCTTCTTTTATATACTCTGCCAGGAGCATATCGCTTCCTTCCAGGAACTCTCTTTCCTCTTTCTGTGTGTTTCTGGTGGGGCTGAAAATCATGTCACTCTGACTTCTTTGTCATATTGATTGGTCCAGGGATGGCTATGTGACCCTGTGCTGTGCTGTGTGCTTAGTCGCTCAGTCGTGTCTGACTCTTTGTGGCCCCATCTACTGTATAGCCTCCCAGGCTCCTCTGTCCATGGAATTCTCCAGGCAAGAATACTGGAGTGGGTCATCATGCCCTTCTCTAGGGGATCTCCCCAACCCAGGGAACAAACCCAGGTCTCCCACGTTGCAGGCAGATTCATTACCCTCTGAGCCACCAGGGACCTCTAAGAATACTGGAGTGGGTAGCCATGATCTTCTTCAAGGGAACTTCCCAACCCAGGAATCGAACTGGGGTCTCCTGTATTGTGGATGTGACCCTAGAAGAGCCAATCGTGGTCTTTGCCTGAATCTGCTGTGCTCACTGGTGGGTTAGGAGCAGCATTCTCACGGAGCACTGGGTATGAGCAAGGCAAAGCCTGGAATGGTTGGTGGCTATCTTCAATACTTTGTGCATTAAAGACCTTCCTGAGGATGATGGCCCATGATGGAAAGCAGAATGAAAGAGCATTTGAAGGAATGATTCCTGAATCATCGTATCTCCATATTTGAATTTCCATATCTCACCATGCTTAAGGTCAGCCCTTTCTTTGGTCTGACCACTTAGCAGCTTGTAACAAGTGATTTATTTATGGTTTCAGCCAGTTTACATTGGTTTCCTGTCATTTTCAACTGACACAAATCCCTAATGAGTAGTTGGACTGGCTGAAGGAGCTGAAACCTGAGGGTCTGAGGCATGATGTAGTAGAGTGGAATGCAATGATGGTACATGGCTAACTTTGCCTAACATACAGTGGCCAGGAGCTGGCTTGCTTTTCAGAACAGATCTACATAGAGAATTCAGGTCATATAGATTGACTCATGATGTTCAACACAGCTCTAAGCATAATAGATGCTTTTGAAGGGTCTGGTTCCTTGCCAGAATCCTACTAGTGAACTTATGGGCTCGACCAGAGGCAATTGCAAGGCTTTACCTGGCAGACCTCATGGAAGTAGGGAAAGCTGCCCTCCTCACCCCAGACCTGCAATGCTGTTTTCTGGAGGGAGAAGCAGTCAAGGATCAGGACTCTCCCTCTGACCCAGACTTCCATTCTCATAAATGCATATTTGCATTCCTAGGCAGGCACTTCCATTCAGAGGCCTTCTTATGGGGGCCTTGGCAGGGCCTCCTTTCTCCACATTGACTCAATACCTTTATATCTCCAGCCACACACCAACCCCCTACATCCCTCTGGCCCACATGTCAGGAGCCTTTTAATCAGTGCTCCGTCTGTGCTGTATCTGCCTGGCCCTCGTCTGGTGCCATTCTGGGGGAAAACAGAGCACTGGGGAGCCAGAATCCCTTTTCCGCCTCTTGCTCGCATTGTTGCAGAGTGAATAAAGGCTGTTACTTCCAGTTTGGCTCATTGTCCTAACTGACCACCTGGACACCTGGACACACAAAACTTTAAATTCATTTCTCTGGATTTTTCTCAACATTATTATGCATAATTATCCAGACTGGCCAGGAACACAGAAGCGTGATGAGAGTAGATCTCAAACTTCAATGCAGAATTTTCTACCTCAGCTGTCCATTTAAAATAATTGCTGCTCAGGTCCTATCCCAACCTGGTTATATCAGAGCGTTTGTGGATGGAGCCCAAATATGGCGCTTTTAAAGCTCAAAGTGACTCTAATATTAGCCAAGGTTGTGAACACTGCTTTAGTGGGCATCCAAATCACAGATCTGGGAAACAAATAGCGTAGGTTCATGAACATTTCATAGCCTACTAGAAGAGAATCATGTGGGGTGGATTTGGGGAATCTGAGTCCATGTAATTTTGATTCAGGTAGTAACTAATTTGAGAACGGTTGAAAAGTATTGGTCCAGAATATGAGTGTATGTGTATGTGTGTATACATAGGTATGCTTGTGTGTGTGTGTCTGTGTATATGTATGTACATGTACTTGCTTGTTGGGAGGGAGTGACTAGGAAAAAAGCAAATACAAAACCAAGAATCCAAAGAATGACCTCAGAGGAACTGTACATTCATCCACCCATCCATGTATCCAGGTTGGGTGGCAATGTAGTATACAAATTAAGAGCATAGGATCCTATCAAAAATATCTGATTTCTGGCTGTGCCAATCATTAGCTCCTTTTCCTTAGGTAATTTATGTAACTTTTGAAGCCTCAGTTTCTTCATCTGAAAAATGGGAACACAGGCTATCTTCTTTCAGGTCATCATGACATTTAAATAAATAATACTTGCAAAGGATTTAGCATAGCGCTTAGAACTACAAACCCTGACTGATGCGGTGGCTACCCACATGTGGCTACTGAACTCCTAAGTGTGGCTAGTCTGATTTGAGAGGTTCTATGAACAGAAAACACATACTGGATTTTGAGGACTTAGAATGAAAGAAAAAGAGAGACAGAATGTAAAATGTTTTATTAAGAATTTTAAAATACTATCTTTCCAATATTGTATAGTCTCACCTCCTTTGTCATAGATTAATTGACCAGTCTCTTCAACACATGGTGCTGGGAAAACTGGACAGCCACATGGAAAAAAATCAAATTGGATTATTCTTTAATTCCATGCACAAAAATAAGCTCAAAATGGATTAAAGACCTAAATGTGAGACCAGACACTGCAAAACTCCTAGAGGAAAACACAAGCAGAACCCTCTCTGACATAAATCACAGCAACATCTTTTTAGATCCATCTCCTACAATAATGGAAATAAGAGCAAAAATAAACAAATGGAACCTACTTCAACTCAAACGCTTTTGAACAACAAAGCAAACAATAAACAAAGCAAAAAGGCAACCCATAGATTGGGAGAAAATATTTGCAAATGATGTGGCCCATAAGGGATTAGTCTCCAAAATTTACAGCTTGTGATGCTTAATAGCATCAAAACAAACAACCCACTCAAAAATTGTACAAAAGAACTGAATAGACATTTCTCCAAAGAGGATATACAGATGGCCAATAGGCACATGAAAAGATGTTCAACATCTTTAGTTATTAGAGAAATGCAAATCAAACCTACAATGAGATATTACCTCACACTGGTCATAATGGCTATCATAAAAAAAAAAATCCACAAACAAAAAATGCTGGGGAGGGTAAGGAGAGAATGGAACTCTCTTGCACTCTCGGTGGGAATGTAAATTGGTACAGCCACTATGGAGAACAGCAAGCAGGTTCCTAAAAAAAAAATAAAAAATTGAGTTACCACATGACCCTGCAATCCCACTCCTGGGCATATATCCAGAGAGAAACATGGCCCCAAGAATTACAAGCACCCCAATGTTCATTGCAGCACTGTTTACAATAGCCAAGACATGGAAGCAACCTGAATGTCCATTGACAGAGGAATGGATAAAGAAGATGTGGTACATATATACAATGGAATATCACTCAGCCATTAAAAAGAATGAAATTATACCATTTGCAGTGACGTGGATGGACTTAGAGAGTGTCATACTGAGTGTCATACTGAGTGAAGTAAGTCAAACAGAGGAGAAATATTATATGACACCCTTTATATGTAGAATCTAAAAAGAAATGATACAAGTGAACTTGTTTACAAATAGAAAGAGACTCACAGACTTAGAAAATGAACTTATGGTTGCCAAGGGGAAGGATTGTGAGAAGGGATAGTTGGGGACTTTGGGAAAATCATGTGCACACTACTATATTTAAAATGGATAACCAACAAAGACCTATTGTGTAGCACATGGAACTCTGCTCAATGTTATGTACCAGCCTGGATAGGAGGGGCATGTGGAGGAGAATGATACTAACCAGGGAGGGGCACACAGTTCTTGAGGTGCTAGCCTACTGTGTTCCCCCTTTTCCTGGCAAAGCAATAAAGCTGCTCTGTTTCCTCCATAACGCTGTCTCCATATTTCTGTTTGTCATTGGAGCATAGAGAGCCAAGGTTTTGGCAACATTAGTTGGCAGCAAAGAGAACACTGGAGATTTTTTTCCCAAAGCAAAATTGGGGAAAATTTTTCCCAAAGCGAAACTGGGGAAATTTTAAGCTAAGTATACATGCATATTCATGAAAGGGCTTGAGCAGAGGAGAAGTCAGCTAGAATCTGAGTAAAGGTGGACAGAATCCCAGCTTTAGCTGATTAAAGTCTGGAGGGTCAATATCATCATGTCTGCCACCTGCATGGGGGCCTTTGTTACTGAAGAACTCAAAAATATATTACTATGTATATCCCTTGAAGAGGAAACAGGACTCTGCTTTATCACCGCAC
The DNA here is from genome assembly GCF_032452875.1 of Bos javanicus. Taxonomy (NCBI): domain Eukaryota; kingdom Metazoa; phylum Chordata; class Mammalia; order Artiodactyla; family Bovidae; genus Bos; species Bos javanicus. The sequence continues at coordinate 109,246,982 of NC_083873.1, forward strand.
TACTGTTTGACTGCCTTTTCTCTGTCCCTGCATTCTTTTGTTTTCCTTAAGATCATTGATTACTGAGACCTGCTCAAGGGCAAGCGCTGTGGCCAAGTTTAGATCAGAAAATGACAGAGGCAAAAATGGGTTCTCCTATGTCAAGAAAGTTATTTCTGGTTCTTTTTCTTTGGGGACTCCCTAACCTCTCTGCTTATATCAGGGCTTCACATTATAGGCACCTGTTAAACTTTCGTTAACTCTTTTGTAATAGCCAAAGTTGAAAAGAAAAAACTGACACTTTTTTGGGTTTTTTTTGCGTGAATTTTAAACTGTGCGTTGGTGTCTGCTTTTATAAACAAAAGAAAAAACCTATATAGGGAGGTTACTTTTAGGACGGATAAAGAGGTATATGTATTGAACCTCCTGGTTCAGCAGGTAAAGAATCTGCCTGCAGTGCAAGTGATACAGGAGACTTGGGTTTGATCCCTGAGTTGGGAAGATACCCTGGAGAAGGAAACAGCAACCCACTCCAGTATTCTTGCCTGGAGAATCCCATGGACACAGGAGCCTGGAAGGCTACAGTCCATGGGGTCATAAAGTGCTGGACAAGACTGAGTACACTCGTGCAGAACGAGAAGGTGTATATAGTAAGAAATACTTGAGAATTCTCAAAGTTGCAAACACACTGAGTACATCAAAGCAAAAAGAAGTTAAACCAAGTGCTTATCCACAACTTTTACCTTTATCTGCACAAGTCTTTTCTAACTAAGAAATACCTGGGATTGGAATGACCTGGAAGTCCAGTGGGCTATCTTTTGTTGAGTCTTCCTGCTGTAAGTCAGGACTCTATCCATATATTTTTCTGCTGCAAACTCATGTTCATATTGTTCTTCCTTTAGTTGACTGTGTGAAGGTATGTGTATTTTTAGCTTCTGGACCAACAAGGGGAAATGGCTTTTTTTTTTTTTTTGAGGGCAATTTCCTGTGTAGAACTGGAGCTATTGCTTCTTCTTGATACACTAATGAGAAGAGGAGGAACTCTGTAGAGAGTCCTGGGAGTCATCATAGAGTCTATCCTCTTCCTCCTAACATCTCATCCTCTACCAAGTCCTGGAATCTACTTCTGCAGAACTCTCAAATCCATCCACTTCTCTTGAAGACATGAGTGGAGTTTCATCTTCATGGGAATTGGGGTAGGAATGGGGGGGGGGTAGTTAAAAATTCTAGAATTAACATACAAGATGAAAATCTGTTACAGTTAAAGGTAACTTGAGAGAAAAGCATAGGGAAGGAACCCCTTCAATTTTGCTGAAATCATCTGACCTGGACTCACTATAGCTCAAAACCATTGAACAAACTGTTACTTCTCTTATGCTTCCAACTGGGCCATCCTTTATTTGGACCAAAGTCTGTTTTTGACAGCAGGGAAGGATGATAAGGCATATAAGAAAATCTCTCTTTTTAAAGCTTCATTTTCTTTCTGCGGAACATGATTGTAAATGAAAGGATGAGATGGCACTCCCTTACATTGGCAGACCTTTCATCAGTCTTTTCAGCAGGCCGCGTTCACCCAGTCCATGCAGATAAGGGCATTAACCAAACAGGATTATCCTGGCTGACTTCAATTCTGCCACAAAGTATTATTTGAGCCTGTGATGTTATTAAAAAAAAAAAAAGCCAATGTTAGTCTCAACCTGCCAGAATCATAACAAACTATAATGTGGGTTTTTTGGGTTAAGTTGAAGGAGATTATTGATAAAAGACACCTTGGCTTCCTTTGCTTGCTCCCAAGGGCTACGTCTGGATTTTCCCACTTCTTTCCTGCACAGAGGGGCCAACTGTGTGCAGTTCTCCTGCTGGCCTTATTTCTGCTGCCTGGAACAGGTTTAAGTGAAGGTCAGTGGGCCCAGCATTCTGGCCAGGCCTCCTGGACAGAACTTATTAAAGTATGGCTCTATCCATGGGAAGAGTTCAAGGTGCAGAGGCTGGAGAATCCTTTTGGATGAGCAGACCTGAGTTCACATCCTGGTCTTGTCAAAGAGCTGGGCTTCTGTGCAAAAGTTACCAAAATAATCCGTCCTTTGTTCTTCTCATCTATTCAATGGAGATGTTCATGCCAACTTCACAAATATGCCAGAAGGACTACATAGGCAGCTCCTGAAGGGTTACAACGGGAGCTTCTTTCTCTTCTCCAGCCAATTATAGTTCCTGGAGGTTTCTAGAGGAGGCAGTTGCCAGGGGAAGTCCATTACCATCACATCTGGGCTTCCCTAGTGGCTCAGCAGTAAAGAATCGGCCTGTAATACAGGGGATGCGGGTGGCAGGAGTTGGATCCCTGTGTCTGGAAGATACCCTGAGGAGGAAATGGCAACCCACTCCAATTTTCTTGCCTCGGAAATCCTGTGGACAGAGGAGCCTGGTGGGCTATAGTCCATAGGGTCGCTAAGAGTTGGACAAACCTGAGGAACTGAACACACTGTGTATTATACCCATAGAAGTTACATGAGGGCAGAAAGGATTTGAAAGTGGCTTTATATCAGCACTCTTTAATCAAAATATCATCCCCCATCTTTTCCCATACACAGTCAGCCTCAGACGATTGTGCAGTTTTTAAGCTGTTAGGCCTTGGGCACGGTCACTGCCCATGACCAGTAAGTGGCACTGTGGACATCTGCTTGGCTGTCCTGCTTGGGACAGAGAAAGGGCAATTATTTTTCTCACCCATGATCGAAACAGCATTTTTCAAGTACTTTCCAATGAAAAAGAAGTTACAACTGACACCACAGAAATACAAAGAATTGTAAGAGACTACTACCAGTAAGTATATGTCAGTAAAATGGACAACGTAGAAGAAAGGACAAATTCTTAGAGAAGTACAACCTTCCAAGCATGAATCAGGAAAGAACAGAAAACATGAACAGACCAGTCACAAATACTGAAATGAAAATATGATCAAGTACATTATAGTTTGTGCTTACCTGGAACAGCACCAGGATAAATTGAAGATGGAAACCTGTTTTCTTTCTCATTCTAATGTAGCCTACCCTTGTAACCGTTCACCTCACATCAGAAGTCTGAGCCCTCTAGGGGCAAGGGAAGAATAGCTTTAATTTGGAAACCAACCTGGTTTGAGAAGGTGTAGATACTTGATGATGTCCTCTGTGGGCCTGGATAGAGGAGTTCATTGATTATACCTGTGGGCCTGAATGGAGGAGTGCCTTGATGATTCTTGTGGGCCTGGATGTAGGAACTCATTGATGATACCTGTAGACCTGGATGGAAGAGTTCATTGATGACATGTGTTTGCCTGGATGGAGGAGTTCATTGATGATGTCCTCTGTGAACCTGGATGGAGGAACTTATTGATGATTCTGGTGACCCTGGATGGAAGAGTTCATTGATGATATGTGTGAGCCTGGATGGAGGAGTTCATTGATGATGTCTCCTGTGGGCCTGGATGGAGGATCTCATTGACAATACCTGTGGGCCTGGATAGAGGAGTTCATTGATAATGTCCTCTGTGGGCCTGGATGGAGGAGTTCATTGATGATGTCCTCTGTGAACCTGGATGGAGGAACTCATTGATGATTCCTGTGACCTTGGATGGAGGAGTTCATTGATGACATGTGTGAGCCTGGATGGAGGAGTTCATTGATGATGTCTCCTGTGAGCCTGGATGGGGGATCTCATTGACGATATCTGTGGGCCTAGATAGAGGAATTCACTGATATTGTCTTCTGTGGGCATGGATGGAGGAGTTCATTGATGACACCCATGGGCCTGGATGGAGGAGCTCATTGATGACACCTGTGGCCCGGATGGAGAAGCTCATTGATCATTCCTGTGCACCTAGAGGGGGAGTTCATTAATGATACCTTTTGGCCTGCATGAGGGAGCTCATTGATGATGTCTCTGTGGGTCCAGAAGGAGGAGTTCATTAATGATGTCTTCTGTGGACCTACATGGAAGGGTGGTGATCCCTGGGTCTGATGTTTCCCACTTCTCATCCTCCCTTCAGCTTTTTGCACAGAGCCTATTTCCTCTCTCCACCTCTTGCCTTCTTATAGGATACTGGCAGAACACAGGAAGAAAATGCAGAAATGTGACACATATTAACCATTTTCATCTTTGCATTCTTCCAGCATTTTGTTCCTACTTTAACTCGTGCCCTCACTTAGTGTATAGTCCTGATTTGTCTTTTGTCGTTGTGTATGTCTCCCTCCATAGCCACTCTGCAGTGGTCTTGAGGTTAGGGGCTGCTATTCTTCGTTCTTACAGTTCCCTCTACCTTGTGCCTCCAAGTCTAGAACCTGGTACAATGCCTGACATGTAATATTCATTGCTTTATTGCCCAGTGCAACTTTTAAATTCTATTCTATTAAGGCATCCACACTGCCAACAAAATTATCTTTCTAGGCTTCCTTGACGGCTCAATGGTAAAGAATCTGCCTGCCAATACAGGAGACATGGGCTCAGTCCCTGGTCTGGGAAGATCTCACATGCTGTGGAGCAACTGAACATGTGCACCACAGCTATCGAGCCTGTGCTCTAGAGCCTGAGAACTGCCACTGATGAAGCCCATTCACCCTAGAGCCTGTGCTCCATCACAGAAGAAGCCACCGCGATGAGAAATCCCGGAAACTGCAATGAAGAGTAGCCCCTGCTCACCGCAGCTACAGAAAAGCTCACACAGCAATGAAGACCCTGCACAGCCAAAAATAAATAAATAAAATTGTAAAAAGTATCTTTCTAAAATATAAGTATGATCTTGTCCCATTTCTAATTAAAACCCTCAATGATCCCAGGCTGGTTAAAAGATGAAGTCCAAGTTCTAAATCCTTTATTTCGGAAAACTAAAATTTTCAAGTTTTTTTTCCCCCTCACCAAGTTCTATGAATCACCAGCCACTACTCTCTCATAAACACCATCTTACTTTGTGCATTTGAACCTTTACGTCTGTAGGTTATTGAGTTCAGAATGCCTGCTCCCCGATGCCTACCCAGTGGACTGTTCATCTTTCAGAATTCTGTGTCTTAAAGAAAGGTGATGTAGTATAGTGATTAAAATTGTAGATATTGGGCTGCTTGGGTTCTAATCCTGACTCTAGTTGTATGATCTTGTGCAAGTTACTTAAATTTCCAAGTATGAATGTTCTTCTCTGTAAAATGTGAGGAAGTTATGTGTTTGGTGGGAGAAATCAATGATCTAATCTATCTGAAGTATTTTGCGTCATGCCTGGCACATAGTGACTATTCAGTTAAATTGATCTATTTTCTTAACTGGATTTTGTTTGTTTGTTTGTTTGTTTGTTTTGGCCATACAGTGAGGCATGTGGGGTCTTAGTTCTTCAACCAGAGATCAAACCCATGACCCCTGAACTGGGAATACAGAGTCTTAACCACTGGACTGCCTGGGAAGTACCTTAACTGGGATTCAGAACAAAGCTCACTGTCTATTGAGGGAAACAGACCAGATTGCAACACAGTGTGATGAGGACCGCACTCATGGTGTGAAGAGAATACAAACACAACATAAAGGGAAAGCCCAGGAAATGGACCCAGACACAGCTGGGGGATGGGGTGTCTGAAGAAAAGCTTCTTAGAGGAAAGGATGCTTGAGCTGAGTTCTTAAGGATGGCTCAGAGGTATGGCGCAGTGACGGGGATACAGTGATGTGTGACTCTGGAGCATCATGGACCTTAGCTGGTCACATGCAGCTATGTCGGGGGGAGTCAGTTACCCAAAAGTGAATGTCCTGGACATGAATGCTTTTGGTTGCTTTTGGGTGCAGTGGGCCATCCAGATACCTTGCCCCTTTCTTATATGCAGAAGAAACCTGAGAGGAAGATGGATCAGGCAACAAAAGCTTTCCTCCTGATGGAACAGTGGATGAACCAGACTGCGGAAGCATCTCAGGGAAGCCTCTCAGTCTCTCTCCTACTCTTGATAAATAGAATAAGCAGAGATGGGCTGTGATGAGCAGCCTTTATTTCCTTCTTCTTGGAGAGAGAGGTTGATGGCCCTCCAGGACAGAAGAGCAGACTATTTCAAAGCTTAACATCGCAAGGTAGACCAGTAACCTGAGTGAGGGTCCTCATGGGATTTTTTTCCCCACTGAGACTCATTTTAATTGCATAGAGTTTGATAGGTAGCAGAGTTTACGTGGGGTGAAGTGGAGAGAGAGCAGTGGAAAAAGAGGGCATGGCATGAAGAAAAGTATGGCACTGTGATATGTTAAAAATTAGAAGAGACTTCATAAATTATATATATTTTTTGAAATTGAAATTGGACATAAACATCACTTAGTAAAGTTCAGGGAAAAAGATCAAGTCTGACATGTGAAAAAGGCAATGTGATAGAAGATGTTAGTCTGTGAGGCTTAATTTCAACTGAAGGAAATGTGAGAGGAAATAATAAGAAATGTATGTATTAGTAATTGCCCTGTGGCTGATAGGAATACTGAGTAAAAGATGGATAGAGGAATAAATATCCCATAATATGGATATTTAAATGAATTTATTGAAAAGCACATCCATTCCTTTTACATTCCTTGGGCAGGCTTCTTTAAGATCTTTCTTTAAAATTGGATTCAAAAGAGAGGCAATATATTAAAATGTTATTAACTATGTGGTTAGGATTCTTGGGGCCTGTGTGCAAACATCTGATAGGTGTTGGGTAGTTCTTCAAAAACAGAAGCTGCCATCATCCCTAGCTGTTATGTGAGTGTCTAAAATGAGGTGATTGTTAAGCTTTGGGGGAAGGAAATAAGAGTTGATATAATGTCTTTGGTATATGAAGGGAGTGGTGTTAGTATGCTGTTTGGATTAAACATTGACCTTGAATCTTTCATGAGAATGAATACATGGTATAATGTTAGTAGAGACTCTTAACCAGAGTCTATGAATAGGTTTTATAGCATTTAAGAACATTCCAAAGTTTTGTTGAAATCGTATGTGTGTGCACACATGCCCTTGTCTGTGATGTCTCATTGGAAGCAGACCTGAATACTGGACTCCTTTGATTTCTGTTTAATACTTAAGTTACCTGTGCAATTCTATAGTTCTCTTTCATTACGAAACTGAGGTCTAAAATTTAAGTGAAAACATTATTATTACACCTGAGGCTTGAACCGAGATTTTCTGACCTCGAATTTGTTGGTGTTTCTGCCAAATTATGCTAATCCTGTTTGGGAACTTGCACATTACATGTGGAACAGGTAAATTCAGTTGATTCTGGAGAATATTAACTCTTTCTGAATTCCACTTTTGTTATAATCAAGAGCTTGAAAGAAGAAGACATTCTCTCCTAAGTGTCACCTACTGGCATTCTTAACAATGTCTCTCATTTTCCCCCATTCTAAGTGCCCACATGGAAATTTAAGTCAGTCAATAGTCCACGTTATGTCTCCAGATTGAGACAGCATGTCATACAGGCAGGGTAACTAGGTCTTTGCCTGTATGCTTTTGTTTTCATCAGATATTTCAGTGTCATGGGAATATAGCCAAAATTTTCTCTTGTTACATCCTGTAATCAGGCTGAGGGTCAATGCTTCTTGTTGTTTATATGTCAAGGCCAGTGACTGCTGGTTGCTTGATTCTTTGTTATGAGTTTGAATTTCAGGACCAATTCTCTCAGCCTTGCTCACCTTGATCAGCCATGAGAATTACTTTTCAATGCTATTCAACATTCTATGTCACCATTTAAAATTAGTTGGGACTTCTTGGTTCTCCCCCTTTTCTCCCTAAGACACTATCTTTCTATTATGAATTTCCCAGTAGTCATGTAAGGATATGAGAGCTGGATCATAAAGAAGGCTGAGTACTAAAAAATAGATGTTTTCAAGCTGTGGTGCTGGAGAAGACTCTTGAGAGTCCCTTGGGCAGAAAGGAGATCAAACCAATCAATCCTAAAGGAAATCAACTCTGAATATTCATTGGAAGGACTGATGCTGAAGTTGAAGCTCCAATACTTTGGCCACCTGATGCAAAGAACTGACTCACTGGAAAAGACCCTGATGTTGGGAAAGATTGAGGGCAGGAAGGGAAGGGTGTGACAGAGGATGAGATGGATGGCATCATTGACTCAATGGACATGAGTTTGAGCAAACTCCGGGAGATAGTGAGGGACAGGGAAGCCTGGTGTGCTGCAGTTCATGGGGTTGCAAAGAGTCAAATGTGACTTAGTGACTGAAAAACAAATCACTTAACAATAACCTAGTAAGTGAACAGGATGAAACATTCAAATAATGCAAATAGTATAGAATTCAAAAAGTTGCAATGAGAATTTTTCACATTTGAAGAGTGCAGTTCCCCCCACCTCCTATCCTCCACTGAAAAGTCTAGCACTAATGCTGGTTTTGTATTTGTCTAGAAACTTTTTGTGTAAACACATACAAAAACATGTACATATATCTTGAGGTAGAATGATTCTGCACTTTTTTTTCATTTAAAATTTTGTCTTGGGGACTTCCCTGGTGATCCTGTGGTCAAGAATCCATACTTGCACTGCAGGGGACACATGTTAAATCCTTGGTCAGGGAACTAAGATCCTGCATGCTGAGAGGTGATGCCAAAAAACAAAACAAAACAAAAAACTCCACAAAACTGTGTCTTGGAGATATAAGCACAATGATTTTTACATTTTAAAAGAGATGCATAGCCAGGACATGGAAGCAGCCTAGATGTTCATCAGCAGATAAATGGATAAGAAAGCTGTGGTACATATACACAATGGAGTATTACTCAGCCATTAAAAAGAATACATTTGAATCAGTTTTAATGAGGTGGATGAAACTGGAGCCTATTATACAGAGTGAAGTAAGCCAGAAAGAAAAACACCAATACAGTATACTAATGCATATATATGGAATTTAGAAAGATGGTAATGATAACCCTGTATGCGAGACAGCAAAAGAGACACAGATGTATAGAACAGTCTTTTGGACTCTGTGGGACAGGGAGGCGGGGATGATTTGGGAGAATGGCATTGAAACATATATAATATCATATAAGAAATGAATCACCAGTCCAGGTTTGATGCAGGATACAGGAAGCTTGGGGCTGGTGCACTGGGATGACCCAGAGCGATGATATGGGGAGGGAGGTGGGAGGAGGGTTCAGGATGGAGAACAGGTGTACACCCGTGGCGGATGCATGTTGATGTATGGCAACACCAATACAATATTGTAAAGTAATTAGCCTCTAATTAAAATAAATAAATTTAATTAAAAAATAGATAAAATAAAGAAAAGTAAAAAAAATAATAAAAGAGCTGGCTGGCTGGTATTCTATCAATTGATGTGGCACACTTTAATTAGCCTGACAGATTTAGTTATTTCACTCCTTTTCTTCCTTGGCCAGTGCAAACAATGCTACAGTGAAATACATCCTTCGAAATGTACCTTTATATCCCATCATAGATATTAGTAAGGTATCTGTAGGTTGTTTCCAGAGGTGGAGTTGCTATGCTCCTTGCTTTATTTCACAACACTTATTTTTATATTTATCCAATAGCATGATTAGCTAATTATTTAATTTGAAAAAAAGCATATATAATAGAGTTCTGGCAAGAGAACGCACTGGTCATAGCAAACCCCATCTTCCAACAATACAAGAGAAGACTCTACATATGGACATCACCAGATGGTTGACACCAAAATCAGATTTATTATAGTCTTTGCAGCCAAAGATGGAGAAGCTCTTTACAGTTAGCAAAAACAAGACTGGGAGCTGACTGTGGCTCAGATCATGAATGCCTTATTGCCAAATTCAGACTGAAATTGAAGAAAGTGGAGAAAACCACTAGACCATTAAGGTATGACCTAAATCAAATCCCTTGTGATTATACAGTGGAAGTGAGAAATAGATTTAAGGGCCTAGATCTGACAGACAGAGTGCCTAATGAACTATGGACTGAGGTTCGTGACATTGTACAGGAGACAGGAATCAAGACCATCCCCAAGAAAAAGAAATGCAAAAAAGCAAAATGGCTTTCTGAGGAGGCCTTACAAATAGCTGTGAAAAGAAGACAAATGAAAAGCAAAGGAAAAAAGGAAAGATATAAGCATCTGAATGCAGAGTTACAAACAATAGCAAGGAGAGATAAGAAAGCCTTCCTCAACAATCAATGCAAAGAAATAGAGGAAACCAGTAGAATGGGAAAGACTAGAGATCTCTTTAAGAAAATTAGAGATACCAAGGGAACATTTCATGCAAAGATGGGCTAAATAAAGGACAGAAATGGTAGGGACCTAACAGAAGCAGAAGACATTAAGAAGAGGTGGCAAGAATACACAGAAGAGCTGTACAAAAGAGATTGTCACGACCCAGATAATCACGATGGTGTGATCACTCACCTAAGGCAGACATCCTGGAGTGTGAAGCCAAGTGGGCCTTAGGAAGCATCACTATGAACAAAGCTAGTGGAGGTGATGGAATTCCAGTTGAGCTATTTCAAATCCTAAAAGATGATGCTGTGAAAGTGCTTCACTTAATATGCCAGCAAATTTGGAAAACTCAGCAGTGGCCACAGGACTGGAAAAGGTCAGTTTTCATTCCAATCCCAAAGAAAGGCACTGCCAAAGAATGCTCAGACTACAGCACAATTGCACTCATCTCACACAGTAGTAAAGTAATGCTCAAAATTCTCCAAGCCAGGCTTCAGCAATACATGATCTGTGAACTTCCAGCTGTTCAAGCTGGTTTTAGAAGAGGCAGAGGAACCAGAGATCAAATTGCCAACATCTGCTGGATCATGGAAAAAGCAAGAGAGTTCCAGAAAAACATCTATTTCTGCTTTATTGACTATGCCAAAGCCTTTGACTGTGTGGATCACAATGAACTGTGGAAAATTCTGAAAGAGATGGGAATACCAGACCACCTGACCTGCCTCTTGAGAAACCTGTATGCAGGTCAGGAAGCAACAGTTAGAACTGGACATGAAACAACAGACTGGTTCTAAATAGGAAAAGGAGTACATCAAGGCTGTATATTGTCACCCTGCTTATTTAACTTCTATGCAGAGTACATCATGAGAAACGCTGGGCTGGAGGAAGAACAAGCTGGAATCAAGATTGCTGGGAGAAATATCAGCTTCAGATATGCAGATGACACCACCCTTATGGCAGAAAGTGAAGAGGAACCAAAAAGCCTCTTGATGAAATTGAAAGAGGAGAGTGAAAAAATTGGCTTAAAGCTCAACATTCAGAAAACGAAGATCATGGCATCTGGTCCAATCACTTCATGGGAAATAGATGGGGAAACAGTGGCTAGCTTTATTTTTCTGGGCTCCAAAATCACTGCAGATGGTGATTGCAGCCATGAAATTAAAAGACGCTTACTCCTTGGATGGAAACTTATGACCACCCTAGACAGCATATTAAAAAGCAGAGACTTTACTTTGCCAACAAAGGTCCATCTAGTCAAGGCTATGGTTTTTCCAGTGGTCATGTATGGAAGTGAGACTTGGACTATAAAGAAAGCTGCTGCTGCTGCTAAGTTGCTTCAGTCGTGTCTGACTTTGTGCGACCCCATAGACGGCAGCCCACTAGGCTCCTCTGTCCCTGGGATTCTCCAGGCAAGAATACTGGAGTGGGTTGCCATTTCCTTCTCCAATGCATGAAAGTAAAAAGTGAAAGTGAAATCGCTCATTTGTGCCCAACTCTTAGCGACTCCATGGACTGCAGCCTACCAGGCTCTTCCGTCCATGGGATTTCCCAGGCAAAAGTACTGGAGTGGGGTGCTGTTAAGAATTGCTGCTTTTGAACTGTGGTGTTGGAGAAGACTCTTGAGAGTCCCTTGGACTGCAAGGAGATCCAACCAGTCCATTCTAAAGGAGATCAGTCCTGGGTGTTCATTGGAAGGACTCATGCTGAAGCTGAAACTCTAATACTTTGGCCATCTGATGCAAAGAGCTCACTCGTTTGAAAAGACCCTGATGCTGGGAAAGATTGAGGGCAAGAGGAGAAGGGGACAACAGAGAATGAGATGGTTGGATGGCATCACCAACTCGTTGGACATGGATTTGGGTGGACTCTGGGATTTGGTGATGGATAGGGAGGCCTGACATGCTGCAGTTCATGGGGTCGCAAAGAGTCAGACACGACTGAGTGACTGAACTGAACTGATATATATATACTTATTTAATTACGGGTTAAAATAAAAAATGAAATAACTCACTCCCACTGAAACAATTAAAATGCCCTGGTCATTAAATTGACTTCTTTTAAATAGCACGTGAAGAAAATTTTCTTTCACCTATTAACCTCCTCTAGGAATTTTCACTGGGTCTGGATTGTTACTGTCTGTTCTAATCTGAATTTGACTGTTATGAGTGTAAACATCAGACTGCTTCTTAAAAATTTCTGTCCCCTTTGAGTACTTCACGGCCATGGGCTGCCTTAAATTTTCTCTTGGCTGATTTCTTGGTCCACAAATGGGCTTCCTATCTTGCAGCCACTTGGACTTCCTTTCAATAAATAGACATGTATCATCTTGTTTTATAGCACAAAATTCATTATTTAATCAATACTTTGAAAAGCTACAATGCCTTTCATCTCTTCCTCAGTGACATGTTACATCCCATATTCTTATATATGAAGTTGAGGATCTACCCGGGTCCTGAGATTTGTCATTGTTGTTGTTCAGTCGCCAAAACCTGTGTAACCACTGCGGCACACCAGACTTCCCTGTCCTTCACTATCTTCTGAAGTTCACTCAAGCTCAGGTCCATTGAGTTGGTGATGCCATCCAACCATCTCATCCTCTGCTGTCCCCTTCTCCTCCTGCCCTCAATCTTTCCCAGCATCAGTTCCCGCCCCCCCCCCCCACCAATGAGTCAGTTCTTCCCATCAGGTGGCCAAAGTATTGGAGCTTCAACTTCAGCATCAGTCCTTCCAAGGAATATTCAGGACTGATTTCCTTTAGGATTGACTGGTTGGATCTCCTTGCAGTCCAAGGAATTCTCAAGAGTCTTCTCCAGCACCGCAATTTAAAAGCATCAATTCTTTGTTGCCCAGAATTCTTTATGGTCCAACTCTCACATTCATGCATTACTACTGGAAAAACCATAGCTTTGACTATACACACCGTTGTTGGCAAAGTGATGTCTCTGCTGTTTAATATGCTGTCCAGGTTTGTTGTGGCTTTCCTTCTAAGGAGATGCATCTTTTAATTTCATGGCTGCAGTCACCATCTGCAGTGATTTTGGAGCCCAAGAAAATAAAATCTGTCACTGCTTCTACTTTTTCCCCTTCTATTTGTCATGAAGGAATGGGATTGAATACAATGACTTTTGCTTTATGAATGTTGAGCTTTAAGCCAGCTTTTTCACTTTCCTTTTTCATCCTCATCAAAAGGCTCTTTAGTTCCTCTTCACTTTCTGCCATTAGAGTAGTTTCATCAGAATATCTGAGGTTGTTGATATTTCTCTCAGCAGTCTAGATTCCAGCTTGTGATTCATCCAGCCCAGCGTTTCTCATGATATACTCTGCATATAAGTTAAATAAACAAGGTGAGAATATACAGCCGTGATGTACTCCTTTCCTAATTTTGAGCCTGTCTGTATTTTCACATAAGGTTCTAACTGTTGGTTCTTGACCCATATACAGGTTTCTCAGGGGACAGGTAAGATGGTCTGGTATTCCCATCTCTTTAAGAATTTCCCACAATTTGTTGTGATCAAAACAGTCAAAGGCTTCAGTGTAGTCAATGAAACAGAAGTAGATTTTTTCCTGGCATTCCCTTACTTTCTCTATGATCCATTGGATGTTGGCAATTTGATCTCTTGTTTCTCTGCCTGTTCTAAATGCAGCTTGTACATCTGGAAATTCTTGGTTCATGTACTGCTGAAGACTAGCTTGAAGCACTGTGAATATAACCTTACTAGCATGAGAAATGAATGCAATTGTCTGGTAGATTGAACATTGTTCTTTGGTGTCCTACCTGCTGCTGCTAAGTCGCTTTAATCGTGTCCGACTCTGTGCGAACCCACAGACGGCAGTCCACAAGGCTCCCCCGTCCCCGGGATTCTCCAGGCAAGAACACTGGAGTGGGTTGCCATTTCCTTCTCCAATGCATGAAAGTAAAGAGTGAAAGTGAAGTCGCTCAGTCGTGTCCGACTCTTTGCGACCCCATGGACTGCAGCCTACCAGGCTCCTCCATCCATGGGATTTTCCAGGCAAGAGTACTGGAGTGGGGTACCATTGCCTTCTCCTATCTACAAGTATGATAATAACAACAGTGAGTTTGAAAAGGGTACAGATTTGATTTGATTTAAAAGTTTAAACAATCTAATATGTCTATGCTTTTTGGAAGTAATGTGGAAGAGCCCATCCAACAGGTGATGAGGGTTAGCCCTGATGGGGTAAATTTTCAGCTCACTGGGCTGGTCGCCTTTGAATACTGAGTCTTGACTTTGCCCAAAGCATCCCATGGTCAGTCGCTGTCTCTCCTAGTGAATGTCAATGACAGACTTCTGCAAGGGGAAGATCCAATTGCATCTCTAGAATGAAGATCGATACAATCTCTGCAAGTAAACCATGTCTCACCTTATCCTTTGTAAGAAGGGAAAAAAATCAACAGGGCATGAAACGTCTCAGCATTTTTGGTTTGGAGAGGTGAGAAAGGGGAAAGTTCATGCTGTGCTCAGTCATCACTGGACTTTAGAAAGATCGGTAAGCTTCAAACTAGAGATAAATAGATAGGAATATTTTCCGTTCTGCTGTTGGAAATCCTAGCATCGATTCGGTTCAATTGAATTCAGTTTAACAAGTATTCATTAAGTACCAACACTGTTGTATGACTTTATGCTGAAAAAAAAAATGCCCTTATGTTATTTTATGCCAGAATCTTCTAGGTGCTGAGGATAAGCATGTAGTGAGAGAAAACTGTGCAGATACAGAAGATATATTGTGATAAATGCTGTGCGTGCATGCTAAGTCACTTCAATTGTTTCTGACTCCTTGTGACCCTATGGACTGTAGCCCTGCCAGGCTCCTCTGTTCATGGGATTCTCCTGCCTGGATAAATGCTAGAGGATATGAATAAAATACTGTGGAGGAAAACACAAGCTATGTATTCAAAGAAAAAGCAGGTGATTTTTGAGTTGGGACTTGCAGGCGGAGGAGGAAGAATTTAGTTTACTTCATTTTGCCATTTATTTATTGAGGTATAAACTGCGTGCTGGATGGGCACGGTCACTGGAGAGGCAAGCAGAGTGTCATAGCTGCTCTCATCAACGTGATACAGCAAGTGGAGGCGACGGTCTGGAAAAGCCTGTAACCCGGGAGAAGAGACACATATGTTTATAAGAAAAGGTCTCAATTGTAAACTTGTTCAACATATCTGCTTTCCAAGGCAATCTTTGCTCTGGTTACAGTTGCTATGCTTTGCCTTCACAATGGCAGTAACATTCTCAGGAAAATGCCAGGGGACTGGAAGGAAGTAAGAATAAGTGCAAAGACATGGTGACCAAGAAGTTTCCGGAACATTTATGGATTAGCGTGCATATATACAATGGAATACAGCACAACTGTCTAAAATGCTGCAAGGAAATAGAACATGGGAAGTTATTTATGATATACAGTTGAATTAAAAACACAGGTAGTAGTATCATATTGCAATGTGATTCCATGCTTGTAAATTTTTACTGTACTTTCACAGAAAAAAAATAAAAGAAGATGCCCTAAAATGCTAAAGATGGCTCTCTTTGAATGGGGGGATTTTGAAGAGGGGCTATGAATTGTTCCTTTCTCTTCTCCTCTCCTTCCCTCTTCTCTTCTCTTCTCGCTCTCTTGCTCTCTCCCTCTTCATCCTTCCTTCCCTTTCTCCTCCTGTCCCCTATATTCTCCTTCTCATCATCATTCTCCTTCCTCTTTGCCTTTTTCTTCTCTTTTCCTCCTCCTCGCCCCTTCTTCTTGTATTTTCTTCATGTGCATGCTCATTGTTTTGTGCAACTAAACTAAATTACTTCAGTACAATTAAAAAAAAAAAGCCCAGAAAGAGTTTAAAAAAAAAAAAAACTCTTTAAGCTAAATAAGCACTTCAACAATCCTCCTTTTATGGCATTTGCTTACCAAGAGAAGCCAATATCATTGAAAGGAAAGGTGTCATTACTATAATTGCTGCTATTGTTATTCTATTACTTTGGACTGGTAATATTTTGAGGTTTTAACTGGTCTCTTCATCCCCAAATCTTTAGACACAAATAATCTGCGGAACTAGAAACAAAGGCTACAGACACTTGCTGCAGACAAATTTAGAAGACATTTTATAGGATAAATTTTCCTATTGGCAGAGGTCATGGGAGAAAAAATGGTCACAGACTGGGGAAGAGACAGGAATGCGTGATAGAGAGGACTGGAGAGCCTCAGTCCGAGACCCCCGGGGCTGCAAGGAGGGCCCACTAAGTGGTAGCCCTCCACTCACCATCCATGGACCTTCTGGTCAGAGTGATGGTCGTCCATGCCTGCGATTCTGCTCATCTCCCCTGCGTCTGTGTGGACACTGTCTGCCTCTTAGCCTGAGCAAACTGCTGTCCAATTCCCATTTTACTGACAGAGGAGTGGAGATTTTAGGAGGCTGAGCACTACTTAGAAGTTATCAGCAGGGTTGAGGCTAGAACTTGAGCTCATGAATCCTTGTCGAGAACTCTTTCCAGTAGCCCCTAATATTGTCTAAAATCTGATTTGTGGATCACAGTTATTCAGAGTCAATGGTTCTGTCCCTCATTACTCTTTGAGCAATTATTCCTTCTTGTGATGAGAAATAAACAAGATGGTGACAGGCTCCTGAAGTTGTTTTGCCATTTTCTAACCTGGCCCTCCATTTCTGCAGCTAGAGACAGGGTTATTTTTGGTGAAATCCTTGCTGTAAAGTACACCAATCAATTTTCCTTACAAATGATTTCTAACATGTAATTATGTAATCATGTACTCTCATAAACAAGCCAGGCCTTGACATAGAGTGATGGGGTGCAGTAATATTTTAAATAAAAGATGATCACACAGCCATTTATTTCATAGTTCAATTTTCAGGGTTGGAAACTGTACATTAATGGCAATTTCAAGATTAGCAGCAAGCTAAATGGGAAACTCTTTGAGCCAATGACTTGGACATAAACAAATGTTCAAAAATAACATCCCACAACTGTTTGCAAAGTCTGACAGAGTTTTAGGGCTTTCTGCAAAGCAGAGGGTGCAAAGAGTACCAGATTCATCAAATTCTGGCAGCAATCTGCTCAAAAATAATGGTTTTGTCTACAAATGGAAACTGCTAACAGCTTTATTCGCCACTGCAATAGTCTTTCCATCTGTTTGGGTTTTATAATCATGTCGCCTTTGGAAAATTACAACACAGAGCATATTCTTTTGGAGGTCTGTTGTTGAGCTGAATATGCTGGGCCATGAAAGGGTGACAACACCGAAGAGTTTCCCTGCAAAAGCATTACAAGCATTGCGACCCCAAAAGGCTCAGGGGTGGAGCATCAGATTGTGTTTAGCAAAGCACAATTGAAAAAACTTTCCATACACTTGGATAACCACCATCTAACATTTGCAGTGCTTTGGTATAGTGGCTGCTCTTTCTCTTCTCTTCCTTCATCTTCCTCCCTTACTCCCCACCCCCAACCTTCATGTCCCTATCAAAATACATTATTACCTAATATATTCTAAGTCATGAGGGATCTGAACATCTCCTCCATCCTGTGATCTCAAGAAAGAAAAAATCCCTTTGTATTTTCAGATCCTTTGCCAAGAGCCCGACTCAGGCTGGGTGTTTAGTACCTAGTGAAAGTGTCAGTTGCTCAGTCACGTCTGACTCTTTGAGACCCCATGGACGGTAGCCCACAAGGCTCTTCTATCCATGGAATTCTCCAGGCAAGAATATTGCAGTGGGTTGCCATTCCCTTCTCCAGGGGATCTTCCTGACCCAGTGATGGAATCTGATCTCCCACATTGCAGGCAGATTCTTTACCCTCTGAGTCACCAGGGAAGTCAGTTTAGTACCTAAGTGGTGAATAAATGAATGAATGATGTAGGATTTTTTGGTGTATCTTAAAATGTATCTTACACTGTATCTTATGATGCTTTATACCTTATAAAACCTTGTGTACTTTGTAAAACATTTTCACTGATACTGTCCTCACAATCTTATACACGGACATCATTGTTTCAATGTGTTACTTTGAGTCCTTCAAGAGGCAGATGCTAAGAAGTCATAAACTTTGCAAGAGATTGATTATGGACATTGGCCTTGAGGGGAAATGGTGAAGGAGCAGTGGTGAATGGGAGAATCGTTGGGCCATGAGGCAGGTGTTACTCCCATGGAGGAGAGAGGAAGGAATTTGGGTTAGCAAAAGAGTCTTTGATTGATTTTCAGTTCAAAGAAAGTTTTGACAAAGCAGAAAGGTCAAAGTCAATGGTCAGAGTAGTCCCAAGTCTCCCAGAAATGCACCTGTTTCTCCCAAAAGCAACCCTGGCATACTCAGACTTTGGCTGGTGGTGCTAGTATGGTGATGGATTTCAGACAGCATGGGGCCCTTGGTCAATTACATTCCATGAAGTGGAAGATTTGAGAGGTACATTTTTTATGGTCACCACATTCTATTTTATAGATAGGGAAACTGAGACCCAGAGAGATGAAGAGACATTCTCATGGTCTCATGAATGGCAAAGTGAGGATTAATGCCAGGTTCCTGAAATCTAACCCATGTCTTTTTTCACAGACATAACAGTGGCTTCATTTTTTTCTGCTGATCCCGCAACCCATCTGATGAGCACTGTTAGGTCAGAAGAGAAGAGAACAGGCAAGTCAAACACTGGGTTGGCCAAACCAGTTGGACAAGAGAATAGATGGGGAAGGAGTTTCTTTTACTCATGTAGAAAGCAAAGCATAAGGCTGGACGATGAAGACTAGATGTCTCATCCTAGGGTGGAAGTATGTGAGATCACTCACTCTGTCATAATTAATATATGCCATATGAAAAATCGAATGTCTTGATGATTCAACAGCAGAGTTTGCTCTAGAGAATCACATTAGTTTCCTGAAGGTAGAGATGTTCTTGGGGGCTTTTTTCAAGGCTGTTTTCAGTGACAGTGCTTGGTACAGAGGCATAATATAATTACCTTTCTTGAATGAATAAATTTAACTCTTGCCTTGGAAGGGACCTCAGCAGACATCCAATGTACTTTAGAAGATGATGAGCTGCTGAGTAATTGCTAAGACACTTCCCAGAGGGAATGAAACCCTGAGACTCTCGACTCCTTGTACAGGGGTCGGTCCCCCTTCCATCTGGGGCCATTCTGAGATGAGGGATTTACTCTTTACCCAAGAGAAAGTAGATACATTAATATTGGAATCTTTAGCATCTTTAATCAAATGGAAGACTAAGCTCGTCCATTTTTGAGCTTAAACATCAGTGTGGCGAGTATATGAAAAACATTCTCAAACAAGAACAAGTGGATTAGAACAGTCATTTGGACAAAGCAATGCATGTAACCTAATATGATGAGACCAATATTTTAGGACTATCATGGGAAATCCCAGCTTATGGATTGCACATAGCAGAGAATTGGAAGGGAACTGGCATACACGTTAATTGCCATTTTCTAGCTTTTCGAAAACACTGGCCTTGAGGGATTACAATGCAGAATAGAAAGTTGGTTTGCTTATCCACTTAGTAAATATTTACTGAGCACTAACTCTGCACCAGGCACCAGGCTAGGCTCTTAAGATTAATGGCAATAAAACCCTATTCCTTCTTTATAGTGTTGAACATCTACTAGAAGTGAAAGTGGCTCAGTCTTGTCTGACTCTTTGCAACCTCATGGGCTATACAGTCCGTGGAATTCTCCAGGCCAGTTCAGTACAGTTCAGTTGCTCAGTCGTGTCCGAATCTCTGTGACCCCATGAAATGCAGCATGCCAGGCCTCCCTGTCCATCACCAACTCCGGGAGTTCACTCAAACTCACGTCCATCGAGTCGGTAATGCCATCCAGTCATCTCATCCTCTGTCGTCCCCTTCTCCTCCTGCCCCCAAATCCCTCCCAGCATCAGAGTCTTTTCCAATGAGTCAACTCTTTGCATGAGGTGGCCAAAGTACTGGAGTTTCAGCTTTAGCATCATTCCTTCCAAAGAACACCCAGGGCTGATCTCCTTTAGAATGGACTGGTTGGATCTCTTTGCAGTCCATGGGCCTCTCAAGAGTCTTCTCCAACACCACAGTTCAAAAACATCAATTCCTCGGTGCTCAGCTGTCTTCACAGTCCAAGTCTCACATCCATACATGACCACTGGAAAAACCATAGCCTTGACTAGATGAACCTTTGTTGGCAAAGTAATGTCTCTGCTTTTGAATATGCTATCTAGGTTGGTCATAACTTTTCTTCCAAGGAGTAAGCGTCTTTTAATTCCATGGCTGCAGTCACTATCTGCAGTGGTTTTGGAGCCCAGAAAAAGAAAGTCTGACACTGCTTCCCCATCTATTTCCCATGAAGTGATGGGACCAGAGGCCATGATCTTCGTTTTCTGAATGTTGAGCTTTAAGCCAACTTTTTCACTCTCCTCTTTCACTTTCATCAAGAGGCTTTTTAGTTCCTCTTCACTTTCTGCCTTAAGGGTGGTGTCATCTGCATATCTGAGGTTATTGATATTTCTCCCGGCAATCTTGATTCCAGCTTGTGCTTCTTCCAGCCCAGCGTTTCTCATGATGTACTCTGACAGGCAGTAAATGCACAAACACAATAATGCCAGATAGTTGGAAATGTTATCAGAGAAATACCCAGGGTATGGGAGGCAGAATAATTCTGTGGTCATGGGGGGGCTCAGACAGTGAAGCTGATTTGTGATCTGGATGATAATAAGGAGTTGGCTCTGTGAAGATGTGAAGGCAAGAGTTCCAGGGAAGAGGAGGAGCCAGTGCCTCCAGCAAGACCTGGGGTGTTTGAGGAGCAGAAGGAAGGCCAGTGTGGATGGAGTGCAGTCTGGGGAGTGAGCAGGAAGTGAGATGAGAAGTAGGGAGGGCCAGGTTCTACAAGACTTCGTAGGCAGAGCTGGGAGTTTGGGTTTTATCTTAAGGATGCTGAAAGTCATTAGAGGCTTTTAAGTAGATGTATCACAACCTGATTTATATTAAAAAAAAAAAAAAGTGTTCCTTGGAGAGGCAAGTGTGAATGGAAGGAGACCAGCTGAAACTATTGCCAGAGTCCAGGTGAGAGCTAGTGGGAGTTTGAGCTGAGCTGGATGGACAGATGGAAATAACCAGGTGGACAATACGGAGAGAGAGGTTTCTGGCTGAAGGATGGCAGTGTCTATAAGGGTAGAGGCGATGGAGTACAGGGGCTCACACGCAATTTGCAGTGGCTACAGTATTGAGTGTGCACTGGGTAGCAAGAAAAGATGTGAAACAGGATGGGTGACCTCTACTTCACAGAGCTGTTGAGGAGACAGCTTGAGACAAGCCACTGCCCCTCTCTGTGCCTCGGTTTTCTCTTCAGTAAAACAGGGAGTGGTGTCACAGCACAATTAATAAAATCCCTTCCTCTCTGCCATTCCCCTGCAACTCAGGATGGGAAACCTCATTGAAAGGTCTTGTGGCCGTGGCATTGGCAAGGCTGGGGTTTCACCGTGTGGATGTTCATGACCCTGGGTGCCTGGAACATGCTTTTCAAAGTCAGAATGATAAATGAGTAATGGAAAAAGCATTGGATGACACTACTGTTGAAAACCCCTTTCCTGGGCAACACAAAGCAGGAGAGTCCTGGCACAGGCTCTTTATCTGGTTCCCCATGCTTGTCAGAGCTGAGTCTCCAAACTGTCCTGAACACAGGAAGCCCTTCTGCAGCAAACAGCAGAAGCCAAGACAAAATGATTACCAATTTATGTTTTTGCTTTAAGAAACTGCTTGACAATAACACTTCCTATATGCCAGACACGGGTCCAAGCAATTCATTTGTAACAACTTACGTGATGTGCTCAGGTTCCATGACATCGATGATGTTATCCTTCCCATTTTAGAGAGGGGAAAAGGGAGGACTAAAAAGGTAATTAATTGCTTGAGGCTTCGTAGCCTTTTTACAGCTGCTATGAGTTTGCAAAGTAGCAGAAAACACCCTGGATTCAGCCTTTAGGGACTGGGCTTTGCTGTCGGGCAGGGTATGACCTTGGCTTTCAAATCACCTGATGATGGTTCACGCTTGATTTCCTCATCTGCGAAGTGGGGCTCATGACAACTACCTCAGGGCACCATTGGGAGCATTGAAGTACATTGTGTAAAGAACCTGATGCACTAAATGTTAGTCTTCTCCACACATAAAGGTGCTTTGTAAACCACAGTTACCAAAAACATTAATACAAGACCCCCTGAGTATTTCTAGGCAATTGACTTGGTTTTGTACAAAAATAGCATTTAATGTGAAGATATCTGTAGCATGAAAGAATTCTTAGGGTTCTCAGGTTTCTGCACGTGCATGGAGAAAGGTGTTGAGGTAAATGATTCCTCTGGGATTTAGAAAACAGTGAGTCAGAAATTTGAACAAGTTGATATTAATTTCAAGCAATATTTCCTTTTGCTTTACAAAGTCAACACTGAAGAAGTAAACCAAATACTTACTAAGTGCTCGGCCATATTCTGGGCTTCCCTGGTGACTCTGCCGGGGAAGAATCTGCCTGCCATTGTAGGAGACTTGGGTTTGATCCTCTGGGTCAGGAAGATCCCCTGGAGAAGGAAATGGCAACCCACTCCAATAATCTTGCCTGGAGAATCCCATGGACAGAGGAACCTGGTGGGCTACAATCCATCGGGTCGTGAAAGAGTCAAACATGACTTAGCGACTAAACAACAACAACCCAGAGAAAACCACAATTCTAAAAGATACATGCACTCCAATGTTTATTGCAGCACGATTTACAATAGCTGGGACGTGGAAGAAACCTAACTATCCATTGATAGAAGATTGGATAAAGAAGATATGGTATATGCATACAATGCAGTATTACTCAGCCATGAACAAGAACAAAATTGTGTCATTAGTTGAGACGTGGATGGACCTAGAGACTGTCATACAGAGTGAGGTAAGTCAGAAAGAGAAAAACAAGCATTGTATATTCATGTATATATGTAGAAGGTGAGTCTTTTGTATGGTTCCACATCTTAGATTCCTCTAGAAGTATATGGAATCTCTGGGGGAATGTTGGTGAAGAATATAGGTAAGTTATTCCAGAAGCCCATGTTGGACTTTTATCAAAGATGGAATGCTTCCATGCATGATGGAATGCATCAATGATGCTTCCATGTTGGACAAGCATCATTCTGCAATTCAGCTTTACCAGTAATAAAGCAGACACTGTGTTTTAATTCCTGTCTATCTCTTGGGTCTACTTACCTAGCAGACCAAAATCCTTAAGTGAGGAGAGAGTGACATGTTGGCATTCTCAAACCTCAACAATGTTATATGTCGCACTCCATCAAGATGCAGCAGGGTGATGCATTTCACGGTTGTAAGGGAAGGCAGATTCCCCACCAACTTCATCTGCTGGCTCCGTGTCCCCGTCACGATTTCTCCCTGTCGTTTACATTGTGACCCCTCTGCTTCTCACCCACATCCTTCTGCCATGACTGTCATGTCCTTGAAGGGGAGATATAGTGTGATTTAATGAGCTCTGGGAAACAAACAAATAAACCAACACATAAATTAACTTCCCCTCTTGTCACCATTCAGCCTGTGGGCTGTGCATCCATCTATTCTTTGTGGGGAAAGATGATAGTTCTGGGAAAGAAAGTTTAATTAAGCGTGGGTTGAGTGCCTACTGGTTTTGGAACTTCGGGAAACTTAATTAGCTACCTGAGACTTGGTTTCCTCATATGAAAAAATGATAGATGCTAACTTGAACAACTC
Organism: Bos javanicus; assembly: GCF_032452875.1. Lineage (NCBI taxonomy): Eukaryota > Metazoa > Chordata > Mammalia > Artiodactyla > Bovidae > Bos > Bos javanicus. The sequence continues at coordinate 109,270,853 of NC_083873.1, forward strand.
CTGTATGCAGTAAATGAGCTTATTGTGAGTGTCTAATGCTCTGTATGCCACCGTTAGGTTTATTAGCATGGATAATACCTTTTCGGGAGAAATATCAATAACCTCAGATATGCAGATGACACCACCCTTATTGCAGAAAGAGAAGAAGAACTAAACAGCCTCTTAATGAAAGTGAAAGAGGAGAGTGAAAAAGTTGGCTTAAAGCTCAACATTCAGAAAACGAAGATCATGGCATCCAGTCCCATCACTTCATGGGAAATAGATGGGGAAACAGTGGAAACAGTGACTGACTTTATTGTTCTGGGCTCCAAAATCACTGCAGATGGTGACTGCAGCCATGAAATTAAAAGACACTTACTCCTTAGAAGGAAAGCTATGACCAACCTAGATAGCATATTCAAAAGCAAAGACATTACTTTGCCAACAAAAGTCTGTCTAGTCAAGTCTATGTTTTTTCCAGTGGTCATGTATGGATGTGAGAGTTGGACTATAAAGGAAGCTGAGCGCAGAAGAATTGATGCTTTTGAACTGTGGTGTTGGAGAAGAGTCTTGAGAGTCCCATGGACTGCAAGCAGATCCAACCAGTCCATCCTAAAGGAAATCAGCCCTGAATATTCATTGGAAGGACTGATGTTGAAGCTGAAACTCCAATACTTTGGCCACCTGATGCGAAGAGCTGACTCATTTGAAAAGACCCTGATGCTGGGAGAGATTGGGGGCAGGAGGAGAAGGCGACGACAGAGGATGAGATGGTTGGATGGCATCACCGACTGGATGGACATAGGTTTGGGTGTACTCTGGAGTTGGTGATGGACAGGGAGACCTGGCGTGCTGCGGTTCATAGGGTTGCAAAGAGTCAGATACGACTGAGTGACTGAACTGAATATCTTTCTTGGATTGGAATAATCTGGGTGTGAGTGCTAAGTCACTTCAATCATGTCCTACTTTATTCGACTCTATGTACTGAAGCCTGCCAGATTCCTCTGTCCATGGGATTCTCCAGGCAAGAATACTGGAGTGTGTTGCCACGACCTCCTCCAGGGGATCTTTCTGACCCAGAGACTGTGCCATGCTCTTAAGTATACCTGTATTCACAGGAAGGTTTTTTTGTTTTTTTTTTTTTTTTTTACCACTAGCGCCAACTGGGAAGCCCTAGGAAGGATGTACATTTTGTAAAATGAGGTAGCCAAAGTTCTGACATGTTAAGTAAATTGCAGAGCTAGGATTCACAGCCAGCAGCCTGGTCTTTTTCCCATTACATTACTCTCTCTGTCCCCCCATGTAGAATCCTTCATATCATCTGCAATGCCGGGCAGAGGTTGCTACCGGTCCCTTACACAGGGCCCTCCCACAATGCCTCAGTCAGACAGAAAGAAGATTTCTGTTAAAGGAATGCCTAACCTATTCCATGGTTTTCTTAAGAATAATTTTTATTATATTTTCTTTTCTTTTCTTTTCCTGGCCACATTGTGTAGCATGCAGAATCTTAGTTTCTTGACCAGGGATTGAACCCTTGTCCCCCACAGTGGAAGCACAGACTTAACAACTAGACCACCAGGGAAATCCTAATAATTTTGACTTCTATTGGGAAAGTTTCCCACGAGAAACTATGCCTTTTTCTTCCTTCCTGAGATATGAGTGAATTCCCTTTAAAATGGCTGTCTTTCAGGCCACAGTTAGAAAAAGCCATACTGGGTGGAATGCCAAATGCAAGAATATCAACCTGATTAGAAATGAATGCCAAAACTAAAAAAATCAGTATAAATAGTAAGCAAATGAAGAGAGACCCATGAGACATGTCATTTTTGTTTTTTTAATAGTTAGAAATGAGATGGGACTTAGCGGCCGATGGTGGTTTCTTGTGCAGAAGAAAAACACAGTTACCCTCCTGAGGCCCATTGATCCGAACAAGAGTAACTTTCTCATCGCACACTCAGCACACAAGCTTCAATCACCGGGAAAGCAAATAGGAAGAATTACTAGGGCTTTAGGAGGTTTGGGGTTACAGGTAACTTCTTGATGAGAAAGTCAGCATTGGGTATATTTTTCTGTGTAAAGTTCAAAAGTTGACCCAATCTCTCTCTCAAAGGATTAAGCTGTCTTTCAAGAATTTATTTTACTTAGAGAAAGAGAGACGGGGGAGACAAAAGAATATAAAGAGAGAATGAAACCTGCCGAAGGAGATTGTGAGACAGAGATAGAAAGATGCACAAAAGAAGACAGATTGGTAGCAGTAGGAAGAGTAGGTGCCATCTATGATGAGGAAAAAGAAAACATTATAGCCTGGGGAGGTTTCCAGCCCATTCGACAAGCTTTATTTGCTTTTTCTATCAGAAACTCTGGGGAAAGACGTCATCATTTCTCGATTGGAATTTGATTCCTTCTTCGCTGTGTAGGTGGGAAATAACTTTGGATTGCTGTGTTGGTCTTAAGTGTACCATGCTTACTTGAGTCTTGCTCCTGTTCTGCAGCCATCTGTTGGTAATCTCTGTGTGATTGCCATCTGTGGGTGGAGACGGAGAACGGCACACTTTATTCAGGGAACTGTGCATATATTTTTTTCATTCCAAGAAGGATCCTGGCACAAAAGACAGGAATTAACTCTAGGAACCATACGTCTCATAGAAATAGATATTTTTAGACAAGACTGCAATGGAGATAGAAGCTTCAGCACCACAATTCAAGCTTGTGTTGAGCTTGGACAAGAACTTAACTCTGTGTTTCAATTTTTTCATCCTAAAAAAGAGGACGATGCCTCCATAGGGTTTTGGTAAAGGGGTCCCCTGGTGGATCATATGGTATAGAATCTTCCTGCAATGCACGAGACCTAAGTTTGATTCCTGGGTTGGGAAGATTCCCTGGAGAAGGGAAAGGTTACCCACTCCAGTATTTTTGCCTGGAGAATTCCATGGACAGAGGAGTCTGGAAGGCTATAGTCCAAGGGGTTGCAAAGAGTCAGGCATGGCTGAGTGACTTTCCCTTTCACTTTCAAATGCAATTACATTTGTAAAAGGCTTAGCAAGTATCTGGGAGCACATGGTAAGTTGAATCAATCAGGATTCATTCAGGGAAGCAGGAATTTCAACTGATAATTTTAACAGAAATCATTTAATATACAAAATTGATTAAATGAGGATTGGGAAATTAAACAGGAGGGAAAAGAACAAACCCACTGAAGCAGCAAGAGATAGTTAGAAATGAGGGAAAGAGGTACGGTTGTCAGAACTTAAAGGAGAAGATTGGGACCAAGACCTCTGGGGTGGGGACACTGTTCAGCCTGCACCGGTATTTCTGAGGGAGTGCAAGGAGGCTATTCCTGGGTGTCATCCATCTGTACACCCATTCATCCATTCACCCACCCATCCGTTCATCCATCCATTCATTCACCCATCTATCTATTCACCCATCCATCCATCATCCATCCATTTATCCATCCATCTAGTCATCTATTTATCCATCCATCCGTCCATCCATTCACTCATTTATCTATCCATCCATCCATCTTATTCATCTTCCTTTTATTCCTTCCATTTTTCCATCTATTGAGCCCACAAATTCTATATCATGATATGCTTACTTACCATATGTCAAACTGAGTAGTCAGTGCTGGAACCATTACATCTGTTTGCCATATGGTTCCTGCTCTCAAGGAGCTCACATTCTAATAGGGCAGACAGGCATATAAAAACCAAATTAAAACAAAATGGTAAATGCTTTTATATAAATATAAACAAAGTACCATTTTTTAAGTCTGATGGGGATCGTTAACATAAATCTAAAGCAATAGGTTCCTGGAATGTTCAGTGTAGCGTCTTAACCAAGTAGCGAAAAGCCTGGTTTCAGAGCCTAGATCTTGCCATTACTGACTGTCATCTTAGCAAGTTCACTAAACTTTTTTGTGCTTTTGTTTCTTCATATTTAAAAATGTGACTAATGATGTAATACTTAGTTCATGAGACTGCCGGTTGGATTAAATAAAGCACTTAGAATCATGTCTAGCTCATGGAAAGCATTAAGCATGTTGGCTAACATTAACTTTTCCATAGTATCTTGGCTATGGTGGCTCAGACGGTAAAGAGTCTGCCTACAATGCAGGAGACCTGGGTTCGATCCCTGGGTCAGGAAGATCCCCTGGAGAAGGAAATGGCAACCCACTCCAGTATTCTTGCCTGGAAAATCCCGTGGATGGAGGATCCTGTTAGGCTACAGTCCATGGGGTCGCAAAGAGTCGGACACAACTGAGTGACTTCACTGCACTTCACTTCACTTCGACTTTAAATTCATTATTGCATTTCATCCTTAAGGATTTTCCCTGCCCTGGAGCAATAGACAGGGTATTTATTGCTTTCTAAATGGTACAGTGACACCCAGAGAGATTGTATTTTGGGGGAATGTCACAGAACTGCAGAGCAGTGGAGCTAGAAACCTTTCTCATTTCTTCTACAATGGTCTTTCTCTTATGCCATGAAGCATCCTGTATTGACTTGGAAAAGAAACTGCCATGTCCAAGTGTCATAGCTGCTGACTGGCTGCAGCTGGGCTGACTGTAAACAGAGCCAGATGACACAGGCTGAAGCATAACCAAGTCACTGCTGCATTGCCTGCATCTGTCACTCAATACACAGTCCCTGGTGGTCAAGGGACAGAAGGCATGGGTCAAAGAGCTGCCAAACACCAAATACCCATCTTAATGGTGGCAGGCCATCACCTCCATCCAAGTCCTCCGTGGGAAAATGGCTCCCATGTGAGTCCATAAAATTAAGAATTCAAGGTCCTTTAAAATCACAACTAGCTTTGGAGTTTGAAATCACTCAAGAGTGAGATATTTTTGATCGATATTCCATTCAAAACGAGGTTATATTTCCTTGATTGTTTCATTTGGCTTTGGGGTCTGGACCTGTGACAGTGCATCAGGACTCTGAACACTGAAGTTTGTGAAGCGGAGAGAGAGAGGAGCAGAGAGAGAGAGGAGCAGAGAATGGTATAAAAGTGCAGGGCTTCCCAGGAAGGGAGGTGCAGACCACACCTGCAGCTGTCATAGAGTTAGGGGAGGTGTGATTATGAAAATGGACGTGGGAGACATGGCGTCCCACTCACTGAAGTTAACATCTTAAATGCCATGTGCTGAGCCCTGAAGCCCTTGCTTTCCAAGAGATCCCAGGCTAGTTGGGGAGAAATAGAAATGCATAATTATATTACATGGATATGAAATGATACACCTTTGCACAGGTAGCCCAGAAGGGGAAACAGTTCATGCTGCTTCTGGGAATCTGAGTTTTATAAGTGAATGCCAACTACATGGGGTTTAAAAGTGTGAATAAGTTTTCTAGACATGATTTGAGGAGGTGCATTCTAAGTACAGGCCATTGCATGTGTAAGGAGCTAGAATCCATGCAGATGTCTTTTATTTGGTCGCACCGCACAGCTTGTGGGATCTTAGTTGCGCAGTCAGGGGTTGAACTCAGCCCTGCCAGTGAAAGCACCCAGTCCTAACCACTGACCCACAGGGACTTTCCCTTGTGCCTATTTTGCTTAACCCATGGTAGTTTCTTAAACAGTGGTACTAATTACCAACACTTAGTGCTCTCTTTTTAATTTTCCCAAGCTAGTGGGTGTCAAATAGTATCTCATTGTGGTTTGGTGGTGATTTAGTTGCTAAGCCGTGTCTGACTCTTGCAACCCTGTGGACAATATAGCCTGCTTGGCTCCTCTGTCCATGTGATTCTTCAGGCAAGAATACTGGAGCAGGTTGCCATTTCCTTCTCCAGCATTGTGGCTCAATTTGCATTTATTAATTACTAACGAGGTACAGTGTCTTTTCATATGTTTATTGACAGTTTATGTTTTCTACACAATACCTGTTCATGACTTCTACCCATTTTTCTATCTGGGTTGTTTGTATTTTTCTTATTAATTTGTAGAAGTTTTCATATATTCTGAATACTAACCTTTGTTAATTTTGTTTTGTAAATACATTCTATGTGTTTATTCTCATATGTATATTTTATATCAATACATTTCCTACATGTTTTATATATATAAATTATATATTATTACACATAAAATTTGTATGTAATTAATTTAATTACATATAAATTATTATTAAATTAGTTCCATTTTAAATAAATCAATCAAATCTCCCATATATTCTCATAAATACAATATATGTCTACATGTCTACCTATTTATATAGATTGATATATCTCCTATGGTTCATCTTATTATTTTAAATTATTTACTGATGTATCTAAGAAATAGGCAAGTTCTTAGAAATAGGCAAGTTCTATTTGCTTGAACTAAAGAACTAAAATAGTCCTTTGCCATGAATCATAAGAATTAGCTCTTTTATACATATTTTAAAAGTTTACAAGTTTTGCCTTTGATATTTAAATATGCAAACTGTTTAGAATCAGTTTTAGTGTATCATGTGATATAGACATCCATGATATTCTCTTTTTCAAAACAGCTAACTGATTCTCCCAGAACCATTTTTTGAATGGTCCACAGTGTCTCATGCGGTCTGAAATACTAACTTTGAAATATATCACATTTCTAGAAGTACATTATTATTTCAATTAACAAAAGATTAATTAAAAAACCCTTTGTGAAACATCATGAAGTACATATTATCCTTACATATAACTTGAGCAGTGTTACATGAAAAATTACACAGATTCTTTTGACCACACTGTCCATGTTTCTCTCACTTGGAGAGGTGAAAAATGAATCAAATTACACAGCGGTTTGAGGGACCTAGGATTTTATTTCATAAACTATTAGAAGTCATCAAGCCTTGGTTTCACCAAAGTAGTTCCACAAAGACCTTGGTTTTCCAATAGAGTATGTTTTGATACTTCATTTAATATTTTGGAATCAGCATCATTCCATTCATCAAATATCATGGCCTTTGAAGATTATTTTTTGCTCACATTTTTGTATCTAGTGTCCAGCATAATTTCTGGCACATACAAGATGTACAATAATATCTGAAGGAAACAATCCCTGGTGATTTGAGAAGGGTGGTCACACCCTTTTTCATAGGTCACAATTACAACAAGGTAATTTCTATTTTAGTGCTTGATGGAGAAAAGAGCGTAAATGTTAGGAAATTAACATTTGCTTAGCATTTACCATGCAACATTGTGTGGGTACTTTAAATACATATGTTAATATGATTCTTTTTAATTGCCTGTTCTTTAAGATTAGAAAACAGAGATCCAGAAAGGAAATGTAACCAGCCTTGTTACTAGGGTATTATGGAGCAGAGACATGTTTTAAATCATGGGGTCTGACTCCAAAGATTATGCTTGTTCTATTCCTATATGTTTTCCTCCATTGCAGGACTAACTGCTGTCATCAGATGCAAAACCCCTGACCAGTGCTATTTGTTGTCGTTCATTGTTCAGTCACTCAGTCGTGTCTGACTCTTTGCAACCCTGTGGACTGCAGCACGCCAGGCTTCCCTGTCCTTCACCATCTCCCGGAGTTTGCTCAAACTCACGTCCATTGAGTCAGTGATGCCACCCAACCATCTCATTCTCTGTCACCCCCTCCTCCTCCTGCCCTCAATCTTTTCCAGCATCAGGGTCTTTTCTAATGAGTCGGCTTGTTGCAGCAGGTGGCCAAAGTATTGGAGCTTCAACTTCAGCATCAGTCCTTTCAATGACTATTCAGGATTGATTCCCTTTAGGATTGACTGGCTTAGTCTCAATGCTATTGCATAAGTAAAACCTCCATGATCATTCGGAGCCCTCCATGTCCTGTCTGCCTGTGTCAGACTTTCTCCAGCTTCTCTGTCACTGATTACAGAGGCCTCAGAGGCTGCAGACCACAACAGGCCTCAGCTGCATGATGGCACAAAATTACAAATTGGAGATAAAATAAATGCTGTTGTTATTTTAACAGTGGTGATATTAATGGCTTACATTGATATGATGCTTTATGGATAGTAAAACTCTTGTCCATGTTTCAACACTCCCGGGAAGCAGGCAAAGCAGGGATCAGCAAGCTTATATTCCCTCACCCGAGCTCGCCCTGCTGGTTCATGGCTTGGCTGAGTCTGGTCTTTTTGCTCCTTGTCCAGTGAGACACAGAATAATGAAAGATGTCCTCTGTTTAGATTGACTATGTGTATGACAGCTATAAGCTCATCCAGCAGATACACAGATTTATAGCTAGGCTTAAAATAGTAACAACATAATTTCATAACAGTTCACAATTTATTTTCTCTTTTGAAAAGAAAATATGCCCTTTCTTCTTTTCTCCTTTGTGCTTTGTAAGAAAACCCAGTTGTGGGTTGCAGTCGGAAGTGGAGAATGGGATCCTCTCCTTTTGTACAAATTTCATACCATCGCAAAAGAAGGAAAAGTTTTTTAGTCATTTGGAAATGGTAATAAACAAGACTCTAGGTCAGGCAATTTACAAGAGACCTGAGAAGGTGTGATGCTTTTGTGTGTGTTAGTTGCTCAGTTGTGTCCAACTCTTTGCGACCCCATTAACTGCAGCCTACTGGGTTCCTCTGTTCATGGACTTCTCCAGGCAAGAATACTGGAGTGGGTTGCCATTCCCTTCTCGGGGATATTCCCAACCCAGCAATCGAACTCGGCTCTCCCACACTGCAGGCAAATTCTTTACCATCTGAGCCACCTGTTCTTAAAGGAGCTACCTACCCAAGATCTACTTTGTTGACCTTCTAATGTATTCTGGGTAAAGCTTCAGTCAGCAAGGGCATTGGTAAGCACATTTTGCTTTTCTTATCCAGAGGACCTAAGGCACAGCTTACTTTTGAGCTGGTCATTCAACAATTACATGCTGGCATTTCTGTGAGTTTCGGTGGCAGTACTTGTTTTACAGTCTCCTTTCCTTCTCTGAGTTTTGCTCTGTACTCAGAGCATTTTGGTTCCTCTGGAGACACAGTTTGGTATCTAAGAAGTACAAAGTAAATTTAGGAAATCCACAGCATTTGGGGCTTCCTTGGTGGCTTGGGGCTTCCCTGGTGGCTCAGACGATAAAGAATCTGCAATGTAAGAGATCCAGGTTCGATCCCTGGATCAGGAAGATCCCCTGGAGAAGGGAATGGCAACCCACTCCACTATTCTTTCCTGGAGAATCCCATGGATAGAGGAGCCTGGCGGGCTACAGTCCATAGCATCACACAGAGTCAAACAAGACTGAAGCAACCTAGCCATGCACAGCATCTGGCTTTTGCAGCCAGTTTCACCATTTAGATGTTTTGTGTTACTTCTTAAGACTCACTTTCTTCATCTGTGAAATGGAAATAGGGCCTGCCTCATAAGGTTGTTGAGTGAATGACACATAAATTGTATGTGAAAAATGCTTTGCATAGAAAATTGGCCTTTACTGTCTTAATTATTATGTCATTTTACATTTGTGGCTCACTCACTCTTCTTTTGAAACTTATTCTCCATTTTCAACAAGATGTTCCTCCCCAAAACTCATTTCAACTTCCTTTTTGTCATAATTTCTTGAAAGTTCTGGCACTATTTGATGGTTAATTTTATATGTCAACTTGTCTGGGCCATGACACCCAGATATTTGGTCAAACATTATACTGGATGTTTAACATTTAAATCTATGCACTTTGAATAAAGGAGATTGCCCTTCATCACATGGGTGAGCCTCATCTAATTAGTTGAAGTCCTGACTACAACAAAAGACTGCCCTCCCCTGGGCATGAAGGAATTCTCCAGCAGAGACATTCAGACTTGAAATTATAGCATTAGTTTTTTTTCCCCTGGGTCTCTAGCTTGCTGCCTCACTCTTCAAATTTTGGACTTACCAGCTCCCTTAATCATGTGAGCCAATTCCTTAGAATATGTCTACACATACACAAGCTATAGGTTCTGTTTCTTTGGAGAACCCTGACTAACATTAGCTGGCTTGTGCTGTTACCCTTCTGAGGTTGCCACTGAGCTGAGAAGTGATGGCTCTTAATCAGAGCCTTGTAGCTGAATTGTGCATCAGGATGTTGGGCTGGGAGACTGGCCCTCGATGACCCCCAGGTTGGTGTCTTGCAGTCAACAGAGTTCCAGCATGATGGGAATGGACCTACCAGTACTGATGTCTCGTGCGGGAAGCTCTGGGATCACATTCTTTTTCCATGAACTTTCTTCCCCTTAAATCCTAGACAATGTTCGAATCATTTCAAGGGATGGTCTTCCTCTGGATATGAGGAAGTTTTTGGACTTTGTGTTCATTGGCCTTGCTCACATATCAGTAACACCATGTCTCAGCCCTCCTTGGACATTCCCAGGAGTTCTCTGTTACCGCAACATCAACTGCAAATGCCCTTGCCCGCCTCTGGGCATGTCATATCCATCTTCTTCTTATTCCTTGAATGTGATATGCTCACTTCTGCCTCCATACTTTTGCTCATTTTCATCGTTTCTAAAGTGGTTTCCTTTATTCCATTCATGGCTGCCCAATCCACTCAAGTTCTACCTCCTTCATCAAATTCACCCTGGTGGCCCCTGTCTCATGCTGGTTCCTCTTCCCTGAATTTCAACACCTCAGTGAGCCTGCACCACAGGGTTCAGCAACACAGTATGCACTTACTTGCACTCATTTTTTTTTAAAAGCTTCAAAGTTGAGAAGTTTCAAGCTCAATCACGGGGGAAATGATTAAATGAGCAACTACTATCCATTCTATTGATTACCCAAGATAAATGTATAAGACACAGCTTGCATTCTTTAAATGGGCTCATATCTAACAGGAGAGATAGACCAGTGACCAGAAAGCTAAAATGCAATGATGTGAATGTTATAATAGAAATGTGTACAAAGTCCTAAGGGGAGAGGGCAGCTGAATATGGGAGGGAGACCACAGAGGAGGGATCTATTTTTGAACACCTGTTATGTTCCAAGCCTTGTGCTGGGGATCTATATGCATCATCTTATTCAGTATTTTAAAAATCCTACAAGGAGGATGTGGAGCAGTGTCCCGATCTTTCCAATAAGACCAAAAACGAGTGATGTGCTGACATCAGAGAATTTAGGGAGTTCATGGGTCTGTTAGTACTAAAACCCATGCACTTTTCCAATTTAGCTTACCTACTAGGAGGATTGATTGGAAACTGCCAGGAAGTCATATTCTGCATTGACCATTCAGACCCCTGCCTCCTTTCAGTCATATTTGGGGTATTTGCACCTTTTCTCTTAAAAGAATTTCTGTTTTGCTAGAGAGTACCAAAGCAAGCCAACAAACAAATAATAAGAGTAAACACAAATAAAACCCCAAGTCCCTCTCTTTTTGTGATAAGAAGAAGCCTCTATCTATTAATTTGCTGTTAAAACCTGAATTTGAAGGAATGGACTTTAATGTTTAAATTAACTTATTGGTTTGGTAGCCAGACACAATCATTAAAAATCCAACACGTGTTAAGATAGTTCATTGAATCTGGTTCTGAAGCAACGTGCTTTTTGGATGAGTTTGTTTTACAGTCTCTTTATGATTCAGCTGGATCTGTTCTTCACAAGAAGCAATGGATTTAAATATGCTTTTGAAGGGGGGAAGGGAAGAAGGCACAAAGGAAGGAAAGTAAGAAGAGAAGGAAGGGTGGGCTGAGATGATGGACCGCTGCAAGGCATTCTGGGAGGGACTGTCTACCAGGAGCTCTGGGTCTGCCAGCAGTAAAGAAGAACATGCTCTCTTTGCTTGGACATGTTTAGAATTCTGCATGCACCCCTCTCAGGTCAGAGGAGCGCCTCTCATTACAGGGCTGTCTGAGCTTGGGCTGCTGTAAAAAATGACCATAGAACAGGGGTGGCTTAAAGAACAGAAATCTGTTTCTGTGGTTCTGAAGGTTAAGCAGAGAAGGATGCCTTCTTGCTCCATCTTCACATGGCAGAAAGACAGAGAGCGAGCAAGAGAATGCTCCGGTTCCTTCAGCCCCTCATAAAGGCACCAATCCCATCATGGGAGCTCCACATCCCATGGCCTCATTTAAATTCAATGATTTCCCTAAAGCCACACCTCCAAACACCATGACATTGAAGGTTAGGACTTGGACATAAGGATGCACGTATTAGGCCATAGCAAAGGCGCCTTTGCCGCCATACTGCAGGCGCTGAGATTTTGTCTTCTCCTTTGCCTGGTACTTAAAATGTCCAGTGCCCCATGGATTTAACCTGCCAGTGGGAATGGGGTAGCTCACCCTTTGTGTTTACCTCCTTTTATTTCTGCCCTGCTCTTCAAAACCCACTTTATCAAAGCTCTCTCTGTTCTCTTCAGTTGGATTCTCTCTTCTTCTGTTATCAGCTTTTACAGGTAGAAGATTCAGATCCAAATTCCACGTTTGTCCCTCACCATCTGTGTGTTTTTATGCACATTCCATACCCTCCCCCAGCTTCACCTCAGCTTCCTCTGTATTATATAAGGAATGTAAACCTCTGTCTTGCTTTTGGGACTTCACACATGTTATTTTCTCTGCCAAGAACAATCTTTTCCTCTAACTTGCTTGGCTGACTTATTCTCCAGAACTTAGCTTAGGTGTCACCTCTTCCTGGAAGCCTTCTATGATTCGCTAAGTTGGTATTAGATGGCCTCTATTTTCTATCACACTTCATGTTACATTGTAGTTAAGTGCTTGCTCACTTATATCTCTCTACCATATCAGCAGTTCTACAGCATAGAGCAATGATCAGAAAATATTGCCAAATACTTTAGTAATTATGTGAGTAAAGCACAAGGCACATGGTAAGTAGCTGCTCAATAAATTATAGTTCTCTACTTCCTCTCTACCTTAGTGTGCTTTGCACTGAAGTTAGTATTATTTATTTCTGTCCCTCCACTTAATTTTGTACATCTTAAGATCTGGATTCACGTGGTTCTCTACATCTAAAGACCTGGATTCATGACTTAATTACCTTTGTATCCCTCATAAGGTCTAACACTCAGCACCCCCCGTAGAACAGGTACTGGGCAAGTGTCAGCCATGCCACACATCAGTATGAAATTCCTCCACTTCAAGTCTTCATGCTGGGAAAGCACGTTGCCTACTTCCACAGGAGTCATAATTGAAAGTTCAACTCACTTAAAAAGCACTTATCTTTTTAACAAGAGGTGTTCAGTAAGTGTTCATGCAATAAATGGATGAGGAACACGTTGAATTCTTGTTTGTATTTGTGCTGGATTTAAGTTGTTCGCATGAGGACAAGGAGCTCCTTGTTCTTCATCAGGTATCTTATTGTGCCTTGGGTGCTTGAAAAGGCTCCCTGAATTGAATTGGGGGAATAAGCCTGGTGGTTCTGCTTTTACTTGGCTATTTACAATCTTCTTCGAGAACTGTCCAAAAGGAACTCTCACAGTGGTGGGCAGTGTGTGGGTAAATGAAGGGAGAGAAGCAAAGAGAGGATGCATGGATGAATTTTTTAAAAATTAATTTTCATTGGAGCGTAGTTGATTAACAATGTTGCGTTAGTTTCTGCTGTACAGCAAAGTGGATCTGTTACACATAAACACACATCTATTCTTTTTAAGATTCTTTTCCCATACAGGTTATTACAGAGTACTGAGCAGAGTTTCCTGTGCTGCACTGTAGGTTCTTATTCGTTATCTGTTTTATATATAGTAGTATCTTTATTTCAATCCCAATCTCCCAATTTATTCCTCCCCGCTTCCCCCTTTAGTAACCATAAGTTTGTTTTCTACGTAAAAGTCACGTTGGAAGTCAGGCATGGAAACCTATTGTTCTTGCTGTTCAGTCGCTAAGTCATGTCTGAGTCTTTTGTCCCCATGAATGGCAGCATGCCAGGCTCCTCTGTCCTCCACCATCTCCCAGAGTTTGCTCAAATTTACATCCATTGAGTTGGTGATACTACCTAACTGTCTCACCCTCTGCTACCCCTTCTCCTTTTTCCTTCCATCTTTCCCAGCATCAGGGTCTTTTTCAATGAGTCAGCTCTTCACATCAGATGGCCAAAGTATTGGCTTAGGCTTCATCAGTCCTTCCAATGAATAGTCAGCATTGATTTCCTTTACAATTGACTGGTTTGATCTCCTTGCAGTCCAAGGGACTCTCAAGAGTCTTCTCCAGCACCACAGTTTGAAAAACATCAATTTGTCTTCATAGAAACCCACTCTCATTCTTTCTTCCATGTTGCCCATTTCTGCATCCTCCAGTTAATAGCAGGTAAGAGGCTGCAGTTTCTGCAATAAGAGATAAGGGGCCCAAACATCAGCTGGACAGACCAGTTTAGAAGACCACACACAGAGGGGTGGGCTTTTCCCACTCTGTCCTCCACCCTCCCAGATGGGCCTTGGATTGGTCTGGAGTTCCCTGACCCAGGGCTTCCTCCTTCTCCCAACTCAGTGCGATTGCCAAAACTGCTGAGACAGAAAGTGTGAGCAGGGCAGGCAGGTGAGGCGGCTGCTGAGGGCAGGCGCTGTGCCGCACTGCTGGAAGTGCTCATTTATTTCCTGCTCCGATTTACAAGTATAATGAGGCTTCATCTGTTGACTGCCAGCCTCCCATCCATCAACCCCACTCCACTGGAGGCAGAGCCCGGGTCCTATTGGGCCTCTAAAACATTGGTTTGTTCTCTTTTCCTGCCTTGTAGGCCTGATAAACAGAGGGAAAGGAGCTACAGATGGAGGTTGTTTGCTGCATGTGTGTGTCTGGGGGCAGGCAAAGCTGTGGCTGCTGTCCCTGCCAGGAAACACACCAGCTGGTGATGTTTTTACGTCTGCTGTCCCCAGCTCCAACTCCAACTTGGAGCAAGCCGGAGAACTGATGAGCTAAGCCTGGCTTCCTTCTCCTTGCAGCTGCCATTTTGGGCTTATGCGCTCTTGGCATGAGGGTGGCCCAGCTGTAGGTCCTGCTTCTCAGTGCCCTTGGCAGTGAGGCTGTGATGACTGGTCCTGCGGGATGGAGGGAGGAAGTGGATGACTTCCTGCACCTGCTCTGGCCTGCATTAGGGATTTCCCCTCTCACCCATTAGGCTGAGACAACTTGGTACAAATGGGCTAGTTTGAGCTCATTGCGAGGAAGAGTTGGATTGAATTCCTCTTTCAGAAGGGAAGCCTTATGGATGCTGTTAATGCTGTATCTTGAGAGAAGGCAGCCTAGATCCTGTATTTGAGACCATTCACCCATCACCTCTGTCACACTGGGTTTCTCAAAGTGAAAGGCATTAGAAGTCTTTGGGGTATATGCTTCTGAATTCATAGAGTTCCTAGAAGAGGGACTTCCAGAAGTTACTTATCTTTAAATTTTTTTTTAAATTAAATTTCAGCTGCACTGGCCTTTATTACTGTGCGAAGGCTCTGTCTAGCTGCGGTGAGTGGGGGACACTCTCCAGTTGGGTGCACGGGCTTCTCACTGTGGTGGCTTCTCCCATTGTAGAGCACAGACTCCAAGGCCCGAGGGGCTTAAGCACGGTGGCATGTGGATTCAGTAGTTGTGGCTCGCAAACCCCAGAGCACGGGTGCAGTAGCCATGCAGCACATGGGATTGTCCAGGACCAGGGATCAAACTCGTGCTCCCGGTACTGGCAGGTGGGACTCTCAAGCACTGGACCGCTAGGGAAGCCCAGGTATTTATTTATTCAATCTCCCTGGGTCTTAGGGTCCTCATTTAGTGAATGAAGAATGAATGAACAAATGCATGAATTAATCTGTTTATTGTCTACTGAGAAGTTTTTTGGTTTATTACAGGAAAAATTTTAAAAATTATTTTTTAATTGGAGGATAACTACTTTACAATACGGTGGTGGTTTCTGCCATACATCAGCATGAATTGGCCACAGGTATACATGTGTTCCCCCATCCTGAACCCCACTCCCACCTCTCTCCCTATCCCATCCCTCTGGGTTGTCTCAGACACCGGCTTTGGGGGCCCTGCATCATACATCAAAGTCCCACTGGTTATCCAGTTTACATAAGTAATGTGTATGTTTCAATGCTATTCTCTCAAATCATCCCACCCTCTCCTTTCCCCCATTGTGTCCAAAAATCTGTTCTTTGTGTCTCCTTTGCTGCCCTGCATGTAAGATTCTCAATACTATCTTTTGAGATTACACATATATGTGTTAATACACAATATTGTCTTTCTCTTTCTGACTTACTTCACCCTGTATAATAGGCTCCAGGTTCATCCACCTCATTAGAACTGACTCAAATGTATTCCTTTTCTATAGCTGAGTAATATTCCATTGTATAAACGTACCACAACTTCCTTATCCATTCATCTGTTGATGGAAGTCTAGGTTGCTTCCATTTATCTACTGAGAATTTTAATTTCAATGCCCCTGTGGTCTCTTATCCCTTTGAGTGATGCTAAATTGTGCAGAAATCTCATAGGCTTCCAAATTCCATTTTACAATGAGATGTTTATAACTTGGCTTTGCTAGTGCTCCTTTTCCCAAAGTCGTGTATAAATGTATGTGTGTGTTGTGTGTGAATATTTGCATGTGTTTGTGTGTTGGTTCTTAATACCCTTTCTTGAGACATATATGGCATCATATGGTACTTTAAAGTCAAAATGCCCAGGTCTGATCTTCTACTCACTAGTCATTTCACCTTGGACAAGTGGTTTAACCTCTCTGTACTTCAATTTTCTCTTTTATAAGATGGTGGTAACAATATTAACAATATTAACACCTATCTCTTGGTGTTGGTATGGGATTCAAAGAGTTTATATAGTGGTTATTTAGAATGATGCTTAGCATAGAGTATGCTAAAGTGAAAATGTTAGTCACTCAGTTGTGTCCAACTCTTTGTGACCCCACAGATTGTAATGGACTGTAACCTGCCAGACTTCTCTGTCCGTGGAATTCTCCAGGCAAGAATACTGGAGTAGGTTGCCATTCCCTTCTCCAGGGATCTTCCCAACCCAGGAATTGAACCTGGGTCTCTTGCATTGCGGGCAGATTCTTTACTGTCTAAGCCACCAGGGAAGCCCCAGAGTATGTTAACTTTTGGTATTATTGTTTGCTGTTGTTAGTTGCTTAGTTGTGTCCAACTTTTTGAACTGTAGCCCACCAAGCTCCTCTGTCCATGGGATTTCTCAGACAAGAATAATGGAGTGGGTTGCCATTTCCTTCTCTAGGGGATCTTCCTGACCCAGGAATCTAACCCATGTCTCCTGCTTGGCAGGTGGATTCTTCACCATCTAAGCTACCAGGGAAGCCCAGTTGGGGGTGGTCAAAGAATGTGATTTCACAGTGTCTCAACCTTAGGGAGTTGTTGCTGATGTATAAACATCTTTACGTTATGCACAAGACCTTGCAATTTTGTGTTCAGAGGATATTCTGTGTGAAGCCTCCCCCACTGCTTAATTCGCTTTCCTTCTCCCATCTCTCCTCATCCTCTTGAGCAGCTCCTCCTGCTGGTGTCTCACTGCCCTCCATCTGTCATGAGAATGGAGACCCTGCTCAGGTCCTTTGTTTGCCATGAAAAGATACGGACACACACACACTTACATATGTACTGGAAGTAACCATTCCCGAGTCATTAGGAACTGGAGCTTTCCTTGTTAGAAAGAAGAGATATAAGTAAACTGCATCCCTTTGTAATAGAAAATATATTTTCTATTACAAAGTTGTTAGATCGGTCCACTGAAAAATCCTACAAAGAATGATCAGCCCGGTAGCAATGAGAACCCTTCACATCCAAATTGAGATCTTCAAATAACGTTTCTCACTAAAGAACTGGGGATCCTAGGAATGGATGATTACAGGTGTGAGACAGGAAATGCACTGGGTGAGTCTGGAACATCTTATCGTGCCAGAAAGCAGGGGGCTACCAACTATCCTTGGGTCCATGTTAAAATAACTTAGGAGAAATGAGGATTTGCTCCTAAGTATTTCCAATGGCCAAAAATGGAAACTTTGAACATCAAAAGAATAATAACTACAATATATTGAAATACATCAAATATGTTAGAAAAATGTGAGCTCATAATGATATTTTAAAACAAACAGAAGAAGTCACTGGTTACTTTTAGAGGATTCTAGGGACCCAAATAATTATTGAGAAAATTGGTAAATAAAGGGAAACAAAGGAAAATATGGGGCATTTATTTTGTATTTCCTTTACCTGAATGTAACTAAAGAGTTGGTGTGGGAAAGATTATTCTTTATAAAACTATTCCTGTTAATAAATTCAGGAGGAAAATTAAAATTGGAGCATCACTGTTTTTCAACCCCTAATGGAATAATAGGGCTTCCCAGGCGGTACAGTGGTAAAGAATCAGCCTGTCAATGCAGGAGATGCAGGTTCCATCCCTGGGTCGGGGAGACCCCCTGGAGAAGGGAATGACAACCGGCTCCAGTATTCTTGTCTGGGAAATTCCACGGATGGAGGAGTTTGGTGAGCTACAGTTCATGGGGTCGTAAAGGAGCCGGACACAAGAAAATGTGGTATATACCTACAATATAACATTACTCAGCCTTTAAAAAGACGGGAATACCACTATTTGTGACAACATGGATAGACTTGAGGGCATAATGAGAAGTGAAATGTCCAGAGCATAAATATAGCATAATTCCACTTATATGAGGTATTTAAAGTAGTCAAATGAATAAAAGCAAAGAATAGAATAGTGTTTACTAGGGACTAAGCTAGGCTTCAATAGTACATGAACCAAGAACTTCCAGATGTTCAAGCTGGATTTAGAAAAGGCAGAGGAACCAGAGATCAACTTGTCAACATTTGTTGCATCATAGAAAAAACAAGGGAATTCCAGAAAAACATCTACTTCTACTTTATGGACCACGCTAAAGCCTTTGACTGTGTGGATCACAACAAATTGTGAAACATTCTTAAAGAGATGGGAATACCAGACCACCTTACCTGCCTCCTGAGAAACATGTATGCTGGTCAAGAAGCAACAGTTAGAACTAGACATGGAAAAATGGAGTGATTCCAAATCAGGAAAGGAGTACATCAAAGCTGTATATTGTCACCCTGATTATTTAACTTATACACAAAATACATCATGCAAAATGCCTGGCTGGATGAAGCTCAAGCTGAAATCAAGACTGCCAAGAGAAATATCAATAATCTCATATATGCAAATGACACCACCCTTATGGCAGAAGGCAAAGAGGAACTTAGCCTCTTGATGAAGGTGAAAGAGCAGAGTGAAAAAACTGGCTTAAAACTCAACATTCTGTATGGCTGATTCATGTTGATGTTTGGCAGAAACCAACATAATTTTATAAAGCAATTATCCTTTAATTAAAAAAATTCATTAAAAAAAACTTCAACATTCAAAAAACTAAGCTCATGGCATCTGGTCCCATCACTTCATGACAAATAGATGGAAAAACAATGGAAATAGTGGCAGACTTTATTTTCTTGGGGTCCAAAATCACTGTGGACAGTGACTGCAGTCATGAAATTAAAATATTCTTGCTCCTGGAAGAAAAGCTATGACCAACCTAGACAGCATATTAAAAAGCAGAGACATCACTTTGCCAACAAACGTCTGTACAGTCAAAGCTACGTTTTTTCTAGTAGTCATGTACGGATATGAAAGCTGGATCATAAAAAGAAGGTTGGGTGCCAAAGAATCAATGCTTTTGAATTGTGGGAGTGTTGGAGAAGACTCTTGAGAGTCCCTTGGACAGAAAGGAGATCAAAGCAGTCAATCCTAAAGGATATCAATCTTGAATATTCATTACAGGGACTGATTCTGAAGCTGAAGCTCCAATACTTTGGCCATCTGATGGGAAGAGCTGACTCATTAGAAAAGACCCTGGTGCTGGGAAAGATTGAAGGTGGGAGGAGAAGGGGATGACAGAGGATGAGATGGTTGGATGGCATCGCCTACGCAATGGACATGGGTTTGAGCAAACTCTGGGAGATAGTGAAGGACAGGGAAGCCTGGCGTGCTGCAGTCCATGGGGTTGCAAACAGCTGGACATGGTTTAGCAACTGAACAACAACAACAACAGCAGCAAAGAATGGATAGCAGATTTCCTCCTTTCCATAGGCCCAGAGTAAATGGGGAAGGAGTATTTGAGTTCCAGAAACGGCAATTGTTACTAATCCATGAAAGTGAAAAGTGAAAGTGTTTGTTGCTCACTTATGTCTAACTCTCTGTGACCCCGGACTGTATCCTACCAGGCTCCTCTGTCTATGGAATTCTCCAATGAAGAACACTGGAGTGGGTAGCTATTCCCTTCTCCAGAGGATCTTCCTGACTCAGGAATCATACCCAGGTCTCCTGCATTGCAGGCAGATTCTTTACCGTCTGAGCCACCAGGGAAGCCCTGATAATCCATAATACAAAGTAAAGTGTACGGTTTTCATGAGTGACTGCAGGGGGTCATCATCTTGTGTCTCAAACTGTGCCAGTGTATATCCATATTCTTCTAGCTAGTGTTTCTTTAACTTTAACCAAATTTCAGAGGAGACTTTAATCCAAACAACACCAGTGTCTTAGGAAGAAGAGCATAGAAGGATGAAGGGAGGAACCGATAGAATTGTCTTCCATCAAAATTCAGAAAACCAAACATTCTCTGGATATATAAATGCTACATTTCATTGATCCTGAGGGCCAGAATTTTTAACATTTCAAATTTGGATGCATCTTGTAACTCAAGGCATCACCTCAAATGAGAAACACTAGTCCTTTGTGATTTTGGTGGCGGGGGTGGATTATTTGGTTTTCTGCATTTCTCAGTAAGAACGTCTAGTCATCATAAGTAAGGCATCAAAATATTCAAACAAAAATCAAAAGAGCTTTGAATTCAGAGTCAGGAGACCTAGAGTTCCTGGTTCTGCCATGTTTGAGCTGAGTGGATTTAGCAAATCATTGCCTGTTTCTGAGTCTCTATTCCACAGATTCAAAACCTAAGGTGGGGTCAGCTGGTTCCTCAGACTTCCTTTGAGAGCTTTTGGAGCAGGGAGGGGGAGACAGGTGCATGTGGCTCCGGAGGTCTCCCCACCTCCTAGCTCTGTTCTGTGTTTTATCTTCTACAAAACAGACTTGTGTATTGTTTGTTTCTTTTTAAATTGAAATTTAATTGATTTATTACATTGAGTTAGTTTCAGGTGTTCAACAGTGATTCAGTATTTTTGCAGCATATATTCTATTATAGGTTATTACAAGATAATTGTTATAATTCCCTGTGTTATACAGTATATCCTTGCTGCTTACCTATTTTATGTAGAGTTGTTTATATCTGTTAATCCCATAACTCTAATTTGTCCCTCCCCACTGGTAACCATAAATTTGCTTTCCGTATCTGTGAGACAAAACAGACTTGCTTTTAAGTTTTCTTTTGAAGAACGGTTTCTGCTGTTAGGTAAGCAAAATTCTTTAAAAACCATCCAGTTGTCTATTTTTTCTTTCTTTTCTGTTTTTTTTTTTTTTTTTTCTCCTCAGCTGTCATTTTTTAACTGCTATTGTGGGTCTAAAGAGTTTGTGAATTTGTCACCAGATCTTTGTACTCTCCTTTGAATGATGTCAGTTGAGTTATCTTTGAGAAACAAGAGTAAATCATAGTGATTAGAAGTACAGATATTGGGTCAGTCAGACCTATCTGGAAGTCATCTTTGCTGTGTGACACTGGTCAAGTAATTATAACAATTGAGGTAATTTTGTTATCTTCTTCATGAAGACAAGAAGATAGTTTATAGAAGATGTTCACACAATGTCTGAGCAATGAGATCCTTTGCCATGAGCAATGACTACTATTTCTGCCCCTTGGATAAGAAGTGGGCAGAGAGTCTTCTTTCCTCCTCATTCCTCCTCATCATTGTCGACATTGCAGCTCTACCCTCTCTGCTCCCATTTACAGCTCATAGAAAGTCTCGCAAATTCTCGGACCCACAGTCAGCTCCCACAGGACAGTCTCCATTGGAGAGGACCTTGGCATATCGTCGGGGTTATTATTCACACGGTGTGTGTATGTGTGCAACGTCTCTTCAGTCCTGTTCGACTCTTTGCAACTGTAGCCGGCCAGGCTCCTCTGTCCATGGGATTCTCCTGGCAAGAATACTGGAGTGGGGTGCCATGCCCCTACTCCAGGGGACCTTTCTGACCCAGGGATTGAGCCCACATCTCTTATGTCCCCTGCCTTGGCAGGTGGGTTCTTTACCACTAGTGCCACCTGGGAAGGCCCATTATTCACATTGTATAGGAGACCAATCCAGTCAATCCTAAAGGAAATCAACCTTGAATATTCATTGGAAGGACTGATGCTGAAGTGAAGCTCCAATACTTGGCCACCTGATACAAGGAGCTGACTTATTGGAAAAGACCCTGATGTTGGGAAAGGTTGAGGACAGGAGGAGAAGCGGGTGGCAGAGGATGATATGGTTAGATAGGATCAGTGACTCAATGGACATGAATTTGGGCAAACTCTGGGAGATAGTGAAGGGCACGGCAGACTGGCGTGCTGCAGTCCATGGGGTCGCAAAGAGTTGGACATGACTTAGCGACTGAACAACAGCAACAACAAAATGAGTGAATAAGGAATTCCTTTCAGGCTGCTGCTGCTGCTAAGTTGCTTCAGTCGTGTCCAGCTCTGTGTGACCCCATGGACTGCAGCCTACCAGGCTCCTCCATCATGGGATTTTCCAGGCAACAGTACTGGAGTGGGGTGCCATTGCCTTCTCCCCCTTTCAGGCTGGTAAGGGACAAAAAAATGCATACAACTGTGATAAAAGCAGATTGAGATTCAGTTTAATGGATATTTACTGTAGCTTGAGCCAGGGCACACGGGGTGGTGGAATGTATTCCCTGCCATTTAGGAGCTGACAAACCGGTAGTAATCAAGGTGGATACGGGAGTAAATGACATGCCAGAGAACTCAGAGCAGGGACTGATGGACCCCTGATGTATGTCTGAGAAGGTTTCCAAGAGGAAACGTTTGAACTTATCTTTGAGGAACGACAAGAATGATTGCCGGTGGGATGATGAAAGGGCAAAGGGCTTAGCTGGTAGCATGGCAACAACATAGAGTCCTCAAGAATAAAACAGCAGTAAAGAAAATCATACTCAGCACTGCTTCTTAACTGCTAGGTACTTTTTTTTTTTTTTACTCTTTAAAAAATTATTTATTTTTAACTGGAGGATAATTGCTTAACAATATTGTGTGGTTTCTGCCATACATCAGCATGGATCAGCCATAGGTATACATATGTCACCTCCCTCATGAACTTCCCTCCTCCTACCCCATTCTCCCCTCAAGGCTGTCACAGAACTTGTCATATAGGAATTGAGTCATACGGCGAATACAGCAAATTCGCACTGGCTGTCTAATTTTACACATGATAATGTATATATTTCAATGCTACTGTCTCTATTTGTCCCACCCACTTCTTCTCCCTGGGCTTCCCAGGTGGCACTAGTGGTAAAGAAAGGAAAGGAAAGTGAAGTCACTCAGTCATGTCCAACTCTTTGTGACCCCATTAACTCTAGCCTACCAGGCTCCTCCATCCACGGGATTTTCCAGGCAAGAGTACTGGAGTGGGTTGCCATTTCCTTCTCCAAGTGGTAAAGAACCCTCCGGCCAATACAGGTTTGATACCTGGGTCAGAAGATTCCCCTGGAGGAGGGCATGGCACCCTGTTCCAGATTCTCACCTGGGAAATCCCACACCCAGAGGAGCCTGGCTGGCTACAGTCCATAGGGTCGCAAGAGCTGGACACGACTAAAGCAACTTAGCATGCACACTCCTTCCCCCACTGTGTCCACAAGTCTGCTGTCTATGTATGCATCTCTATTGCTGCCCTGCAGATAGTTTCATCAATACCATCTCTGTAGAAGTTTTATCAATACCATCTCTGTAGATTCCACATGTATATATTCATTAATATGCAATATCTGTTTTTCTTTTTTTAACTTACTGCACTCTGTCTAATAGACTCTAGGTTTATCCACCTCATTAGAATCGACTCAAATGCAGTGCTAGGTACTTAACAAACAAAGCACTCTACATGGATTATTTCATGTAGCTTATTTAATCCTTAAACAAGACAATTTTTGTGAGGTAATTTAAAAAATATAATTCATTTAATTTTGACTGTGCTGGGTCTTCATTGCTGCCTTCGAGCTTTCTCTAGTTGGGGCAAGCGGGGCCATTCTTCATTGCGGCGTGCAGGGCTTCTTAGCGTGGTAGCTT
Source organism: Bos javanicus (assembly GCF_032452875.1). Classification (NCBI taxonomy): domain Eukaryota; kingdom Metazoa; phylum Chordata; class Mammalia; order Artiodactyla; family Bovidae; genus Bos; species Bos javanicus. The sequence goes on from NC_083873.1 coordinate 109,294,949, forward strand.
CTCTTGTTGCAGAGCACACGCTGTTGGGGCACAGGCTCTCAGTATCTGCAGCTTTAGGACTCTAGGGAGTGATCAGTAGTGACACATGGGCTAGGTTGCTCTGTGGCATGTGGGATCTTCACAGACCAGGGATAGAACTGGTGTCCCCTGCACTGGCAGGAGGATTCCTATCCACTCTACCACCAGGGAAGTCCTGTGAGGTGAATTTTACTTAAATCCTCATTTTATAGATGAGGAAACAGAAGCACTTAGAATGAAATATTTTGCTTAAGCTGGTAAGTGGGGCAGCTTGAATTTGGATTCAGATGTTTATGCTCTTAACAAATGAGCATCATCAATAGTGAGGCCGGTCAACCAGATCGGGGTCTGGTTATGGCACACTGCTCTGTGAACGCCATGGAAATGATCCTGGTCCTTTCTTGTAGGACAGGGCTTCTCAATCGAGGTACTATTGGTATTTTCTCCTGGCTAATTCTGCACCACGTAGGGCTATTCTCTGTACTCTGGGACGCTTAGAAGCATCTCTAGCTTCTAAGCACTAGAAGCTCCCTCCTTCAGTTATGACAACCAAAAACGCCTCCTGACATTTCTAAATGTCCTCTGAGAGGCAGAGTCTCCTCCAGCTTGGAATCACCCCTGCAGGCAAGCTCTCACTGGTTTGCTACTCAAGACCAGCAGAGCAGAAGCCAGCAGCGGTTCTTCTGCTGTGCACAAAATTGTCTCCGGCAAACTCTCAGCTTGGAAATTGCTCATCTCAGCAGCTGAGGTCTTGATTTCCCCAAGGTGTCCCTCACAGCCACTGTCTGTGGGAGTCAGTTGGTTATATGTCCTGACGAGGCCTTTCCTGTGTTTGAAGGAGGTGTGTCCTTGGACTCACCCAGGCATGCTGGTGGCACAATTACATCTCTGCATGGTGCTTGCCAAAGCATGACAACTGGAACACTTTGATCCAAGGCTTGTTTCACTCTGACCAGAATCAGAAGTTTTGAACCTTGGGCTGCATGGGCTGTATACCACGGGCTGCAAGCCTGTATATCTATTCATCTTTTCATTTCTTGGGCCAGCCTCCACAGACAACACTTCTGTAACCTTCTTAAAGGCCTTTTCTATGTGACTAGGGCTTTTCAGAGTCTGTTTGGGAGGTTTATCTACATTATCAGTATCTCTTCCTTTGAAGCGGGATCCTGGGTAGACCCAGCAGAGGAGTTCTGAGGTTGGGTCTAGATGATAGGGGCTTCCTTTGGTGGCTCAGGGGTAAAGATTCTGCCTGCTGATGCAGGAGATGCAAGAGACATGAGTTTGATCCCTGTGTTGCGAAGATTTCCTGGAGGAGGAAATGGCAACCCACTCCAGTATTCTTGCCTGGGCAATCCCATGGACAGAGAAGCCTGGTGCACTGCAGTTCATGGGGTCTCAAAAGAGTCAGACACGACTTAGCATCTAAACAGTGACAACCGGACTACAGGAGAAGCCAAAACCTTAGAAGAAGCAGACAGGGTGGAGTTGGGTAGAAGGCCCAAACTCAAAATCAGAAGAGCAGACCAAAGATTTTCCAAAATGGAGATGTTGAGCCATACTCTTGGATAGTGGGAGGAATCTGGGGTGATTGTGCATATCAGTAGCTGTCCTTTGAGGCATTATTTGTAAAACTAACATTTAATGGGCACTAGGTATGGACCAGGGAGAAGGCGATGGCACCCCACTCCAGTACTCTTGCCTGGAAAATCCCATGGATGGAGGAGCCTGGTGGGCTGCAGTCCATGGGGTCGCTAAGAGTCAGACACGACTTCACTTTCACTCAATGTAGAAGGAAATGGCAACCCACTCCAGTGTTCTTGCCTGAAGAATCCCAGGGATGGGGGAGCCTGGTGGGCTGCCGTCTATGGGGTCACACAGAGCTGGACACGACTGAGGCGACTCAGCAGCAGCAGCATGGTATGGACCAGACACGGTGCTTCTCAGAACAACCCCAAGTGGCAGGCTCTACCATTTCAGAATGGAGGTAGAGATGCTTGGGGAACTTGTTCAGAGTCACACGGCTTGGATATGGAAGGGCAAGGATGAGAACTCTGTCTGACTCCAGAGCTCAGATATGAATGACTAAGGTCCGTGTTGGAACAGAACATGCTTCGAGGGCATGTTCTTTGGCCCATTGGTAATTTGCAATGTGTTGTTTAATTTCCGCATATTTGTAAATTTATCAGGTTATTTTTTGTGATTGATTTCCAGTTTCATTCTGCTGTGTCAGGGATCATATTCTGTATAATTTCAATCCTTTTACATTTGTTGGGGCTTCTTTTACAGATTGGCTTATGGTCTACTCTGGAGAATCTTTCATTGTATGCTTAAGAAGAATGTGTATTCTGACACTATTGGGTGAAGCATTCTACAGATGTCAGTTAACTAGAGTTAGAGTGTTCAAGTTTTCTATTTTCAAAATCTTATTTGCTCTATGCATTATTGAAAGTGGGGATATTATTTTTGAACTGCCTATTTCTCTCTTTAATTCTGTTTTTTAAAATTTACTTTGGAATTATCTTGGATGTGTATATGATGACAAATTGTGATGCTTTATGAGCTGACCATTTTTATTATTATAAAATAGTTTTCTTTACATCTAATAACAATATTTTTCTTTTGGTCTATTTTGTCTGATCTCAGTGTAGCCACCACAATGTTCTGCTTGCCGCATGCATGATACATCTTTTTTCTCCCACTTTTTAAACATTCCACTTGTGTGTGTGCTTTCTGTTGCAGCTATTGAGTTGATCATTTTATGGCTTCACTCTGTTTGTATGGCAGATTACACATATCTTTTTTCTTGATCGGTATAGCTAGAGATTCATCATTTATATGGATCTTTTTAAACAAGCAGCTTATGGTGATTTTTCTCTATTTTTGGTTTCTTATTTCATTGATTTAAACTTTTCATTACTTCCTGTCTATTACTTTGGATTTCAGTTCTTATTTTTTATTAGCTAAGCTAACTGATCTTGGACATGTTAAAAAAGTTGACAATGTAAGCATTGATTATAAATTTTTCTCTAAGCATGGCTTTATTTCTATCTCTCAAATTCTGATACAGTACTTTTCATTCACTTTGAAATATCTTCTAATTTTCCTTGTTTCAAGTTTTCTTTGAAAAAACTGTATTATTTTGATGTGATCATTTTCCTAGATATTTGGATTTTCCTGATATTTTTCAATTTTTGGATTTTAGTTTAATTCTGTAGTAGTCAGAGAAAAGACATTGTATGATTTCCATCCTTTAAAATGTATTGAGGCTTTTTAATGACACAGCATGTGGTATATCTCAGAGAAGGCAATGGCACCCCACTCCAGTACTCTTGTCTGGAAAATCCCATGGGTGGAGGAGCCTGGTAGGCTACAGTCCATGGGGTCGCTACAGTCCATGGGGTCGCTAGAGTCGGACAGGACTGAGCAACTTCATTTTCACTTTTCACTTTCACGCATTGGAGAAGGAAATGGCAACCACTCCAGTGTTCTTGCCTGGAGAATCCCAGGGCCGGGGGAGCCTGGTGGGCTGCTGTCTATGGGGTCGCACAGAGTCCGACACGACTGAAGCGACTTAGCAGTAGCAGTGGTATATCTCAGTGAATTTCTAAGCACACTTGAAAACTATCTATCTTCTGTTGTTTGGTTACTTGTGCTATAAATGTCAGTTAGATCAAATTGGGGGTAAATGCTGTTTAAGCTTCTATTAGACTTTATTCCATTTGATTTATCATCAACTACTAGAAGAAGCGTGCTGAAATCTCAAAATATGCTTAAGATCTGCTCAGCTCTCCTTTAGTTATATCAGTTTTTACTTCATGTGTTTTGAGACTTTGTTACTCAGGATTTAGGATTGTGAGGTCCCCATACATTCAGAATTGTGAGGTCTTCTTTAAATTAAATAAATTAAATCTTTTCATTCCATTGAACTGTCCCTCTTTATCACTGGTAATATTCTTTGTCCTGAAGCCCATTTTGTGTGATGCTTATATAGTCACCCAGTTTTCTTATTGCCAATGTTTGCATCGTATAGCATGTTATATCCTTTTAATTTCCGAATGTAAGACATAACAGTCTATGTCTCTTCTCCCCAGGTACAGTACTATTATAATCAGACAATCAATCAATAATGCATTCTTTTCGGTTTTTTCTTTGAACAATTTCCTTTTAAAATTAAAAAAATTAATTGGAGGGTAATTACTTTACAGCATTGTGTTGGTTTCTGCCATACAGCAATGCAATGGAAATCAGTCATAATTATATGTATATCTCCTCCCTCGTGAGCTCCCTCCCCTCTCCCATCCCATCCCTCTAGGTCATCACAGAGTGCCAGACTGGGCTCCCACTATTACATATCTATTACATGTCTGTTACATAGAAGCTTCCCACTAGCTATTTCACACATGATGGTGTATACATGTCAGTCCACTTTCTCAATTTGTCCTTTCTGCTCCTTCTCCTGCTGCATCCACAAGCCTGTTCTCTATGTCTGCATCTCTAATTCTGCATCTCTAACAGGTTCATCAGTATTATTTTTCTAGATTCCATGTATATGTGTTAATGCATGATAACTGTTTTTCTCTTTCTGACTTGCTTCACTCTGTATAACAGGCTCTAGGTTCATCCACCTCACTAACTGACTCAAAACCATTCCTTTTAATGGCTGAGTAATATTCCATTGCATAAAAGTACAACAGTTTCTTTATCCATTCATCCATCAATGGACATCTAGGTTGCTTCCATGTCCTGGCTTTTGTAAATAGTGCTGCAATGAACACTGGGGTCCAATTGTCTTTTAGAATTGTGGTTTTCTCAGGGTTTATGCCCAATAGTGGGATTGCTCAGTCCTATGGTAGTTTTATTCCTAGCTTGTGAGGAATCTCCATACTATTCTCCATAGTGGCAGTAACAATTTACATTCCCACCAACAGTGCAAGAGGATTCCCATTTCTCTACATCCTCTTCAGCATTTATTGTTTGTAGGTTTTTTTTTTTTTTTTGATGATGGCCATTTTGATTGGTATGCAATGATAGCTCATCGTAGTTTTGATTTGCATTTCTGTAATAATAAGTGATGTTGAGCATCTTTTCATGTGTTTATTGGCCATCTGTACGTCTTCTTTGGAAAAATGTTTAAGTCTTCTGCCCATTTTTTGATCAGATTGTTTGTTTTTCTGATAATGAGCTATATGAGCTGCTTATATACTTTGGAGATTAATTCTTTGCTAGTTGCTTCATTTGCAGTTATTTTCTCCCATTCTGAGGGTTGTCTTTTCATCTTGTTTATGGTTTCTTTTTCTGTGCAAAAGCTTTTTAGTTTAATTAGGTCTCATTTGTTTATTTTTGCTTTTATTTCCATTAATCTAGCAGGTGGGTCAAAGAGGATCTTGCTGTGATTTATGTCAAAGTGTAAACAATTTCCTTTTAAATGATCAAACCTTGAGGAAAAATTTTTTTCCTTTACACAGATAGTTATTATTTAAACTACTCATACTCCTTTGAATAGACCCAAGTTTCTATATGGTATCATTTTATTTTTGTCCCCAAAACTTCCTGTAACCTTACTTGTAGGCGAGATATCCTCACTAAATTCTAGTTTTTGCTTATCTGAAAATATTTAAAATTACCATTCACCTTTGAAAGACGATTCACTGGATTTAGATGACACTTTTTCCCCTTTCGACACTTTTTCCCCTTTCAACACTTTACAGATATTTTATTGCCTTGTATCCTGTATTGTTTGTGATATGAACTCTGTAATCATTCTTATCTTTGCTTCTCTGAATATAATGTGTCATTTTTACTAATGGCTTCTTTGAAGATTTTTCTCTTATCACTGGTGTATAGCAGTTTGATTATGGGGGTGGATTTTTTTTTTATTTTGCTTGAAACTTATTGAATTTTTTGATTGTGTATGTTTATAGTTTTCATTAAATATGAATAAATTCCAGCCATTATCACTGTAAATATTCTTTTCTGCCTTCCTTCTTTTTTCAGAGTACAGTTGCATTAGACTTCTTTATATTGTCCCTTACTGTTATTGGAGCTCTGTTAATTTTTTCTATCCTTTTTTTTTTCATTTTGTGCTTAAGTTTAAATACTTCCTATTGCTATGTTTTCAGAGCATACTGACCTTTTCTCTCTCCATTGATGTCTAATCAGTTATTAATACCATGCAGTATTTCATTTCAAATGTTCTCTTTTTCAGGTCTAGAAGATTCCATTGGTTCTTTTTTATTCCTTCTATTTCTCATCTCATCATTTTCACGTTTTCTCATACATTCTTATATACAAATATAGCTTTAAAGTCCTTTCATTATCTACATCATTTCTGGATCTAATTTTATTGGTGAAGAGATTTTTGCCTAGAAATATCTCTGCAATTTTCCCTTTGCATGAGTTGGAAATGCAGTTAGTTTCAAGTAACCGAATACTAGACTAAGGGCAACTTAAATAAATAAATAGAGGTTTATTTGTCTCTTAAGATATCTGGTGCTAACTCAATAGCTCAATAATGTAAGGATTGCTGTTATTCTTTTGGTTGTTTTACTTGTGTTGGTAACTTCATTGTTCCAAGAAAACCTCCAGGCATCACAGTTTGCGTTAAGTAGGAAAAGCATCATGTCTCAAATCTATATATATTTTCCCTCAACTGTGTTGGTTTTCTAAAAATTCAGCCAAGTGATTTTCCACCTTACTGGCCAGAACTGAGTCACATGACTTCTTCCAGACTAACTACTTGTCAAGTCAAACAAAGTTACCACAACTGGTTTAGACCAATGAGAAATCTTCTCCTTGGGCTTGTAAACTGAGGCTCTGATTAGCCAGGAGATGAGTGGTGGGGAAGAGACACCACAGTGTGCCTATGCTCTGTGGCGGCACAATGTCAAGTTCAATATCAGAATGGCTTTTGATATCATCTGGTAGGAAATTAGGTGGGAGAGAAGAGAGATAAGAGTAATGTGTGTAACCTCCGATTCAAATAAATAAAATTTCAGAAGTAAATTATAAGACTTTTTGAAAATGTTTAGGTTTTGTGGTCTTTTCTGCATGCTTGCATGCTAAGTTTTCTCAGCTATGTCTGACTCTTTGTGACCCTACGGTCTATAGCCCGCCAGGCTCCTCTGTCCATGGGATTCTCCAGGCAAGAATACTGGAGTGGGTTGCCATGCCCTCCTCCAGGGGATCTTCCTGACCCAAGTTTCAAACTCGCATCTCTGATGCCTCCTGCACTGGGAGGTGAGTTCTTTACCATCAGTGCCACCTGGGAAGCCCAACATAGAGGCAGTCGATTGGTGAGATTTATACCAGCTGAAGCGTCTCGTGACGCACAGGGTAGGGAGCATCACAGTAAACTGAAGAAAACTGATACTGGTGAACTCCTGTTTCTTGAAAGTTTTTGTTGTGATTTGTGTGACCTTCAACAAAGTGACCTCTCTAAGCTTCAATTTCTTCATCAAAAACTAGAAATAAAAGCATGGCTTTTGTGGGAGATTAGGGGAAATACTATATCTAGCTAAAAGCCTCAGTTCTCAAAGACTTAAGTGTCAGAGCCACTTTATACCCTTAGAAACTATTGAGGACTCCAAAGAGCTTTGCTTATATTTCTAGTAGCTATTGACCTTTACTGTATCAAAAATTAAAACAGAATTTTTTAAAAAATATGTGCTTCTTAACTTATAAACACAACAATAAAATGCATTGAACAATAAAATAACAATATTTTCCAAAACTAAAAAAAAATTTGAAAAGACTGGCATTGTACTGTTTTCTTAAATCTCTCCTGATTTGGTAGAAGACAGCATGATTTTCCTGTTCATTTCTTCATGCAATCTGTTGTGATATCACGTGACATGTAGGGTCTGGAAAACTCCACTATACACTTGTGAGAGAATGAGAATGAAAAAGTCATTTCAGTATTACTGTGAAAATAGTTTTGATCTCACAGACTTGCTTGAAAGTATCTCTGGGGATCCCTGGATAAATACTGAAGCCTGTTGGTTAAGAAAATTACCAAAGGGAACTGTGAGAGGAAGTGATGAATTAGGAGATTGGGACTAATAAATACACACTGCTGTATATAAACTAGATAACTATTGATAACAAGGATCTACTAAATAGCACAGGGAACTCTACTCAATATTCTGTAATATCCTATATGGGAAAATAGTTTGAAAAAGACTATATATATATTTATTACATATATATAAAACATATAAATGCGTGTGTGCTAAGTCATTTCAGCAGTGTCCGAATCTTTGCGACCCCATGGACTGTAGCCTGTCAGGCTCCTCTGACTATGGGGATTCTCCAGGTAAGAATACTGGAGTTGATTTCCATGTCCTCCTCCAGGGGATCTTCCCAACCCAGGGATTGATATATATATAAAACTGATTTATATATGTTATATAATAATATATTTATATTACATATGGAATAATATTACATATAATATGTATATTTACATATAATAGAGTAATATATTATATTACATATAATACAATAATATATTACATATATAATATTAAATATAATATATAATGTGATAATATATTTATATATTGCATGTAATAGAATATCATATATTATATATATTTATAATACACATAATATATTTATATATTATATATATTTATAATACATATAATATATATTTATACATATATAACTGATTCACTTTGCTGTATACCTAAAATTAACACAATATTGTAAATCAACTCAGTTCAGTTCAGTTCAGTCGCTCAGTGTCCGACTCTGTGACCCCATTGACTGCAGCATGCCAGGCCTCCCTGTCCATCACCAACTCCCAGAGTTTACTCAAACTAATGTCCATTGAGTCAGTGATGCCATCCAACCCTCTCATCCTCTGATATTAGAGCCCCTTCTGCTCCCACCTTCAATCTTTCCCAATTAGGGTCCTTCCCAGCATCAGGGTCTTTTCAAATGAGTCAGTTCTTCGCATCAGGTGGCAAAAATATTGAAGTTTCAGCTTCAGCATCAGTCCTTCCAATGACTATTCAGGCCTGATTTCCTTTAGGATGGACTTGTTGGATCTCCTTGCAGTCCAAGGGACTCTCAAGAGTCTTCTCCAACACCACAGTTCAACAGCATCAATTCTTTGGCTCTCAGCTTTCTTTATAGTCCAACTCTCACATTCATACATGACCACTGGAAAAACCATAGCTTTGACTAGAGGGACCTTTGTCTCTTGAAGAATTTTCCACAATTTGTTGTGATCCACACAGTCAAATGCTTTGGCATAGTCAATAAAGCAGAAGAAAATCGACTATATTCCACTAAAAATTTAAGATAGGCTCTTCCTTTCCTGAGTAAACATGGGCAAGTTATTAATCATATTTGTATCTCAGTTGTGCCATCGCTAAAAAAGAGCTAATGATGTTGCCTCTTTATAGGACTGCTCTGAGGTTATCTGAGCTCTCTCAGGCTTGCACGTGGGCCTTAGTAAGTGTTCAGTGCTAGGTCACACTGCTCCCTAGTGAATATACAACAAATAGGTTTTTCCCCCTGTTTCTTTAGAGCAGACTGGACCTTTGACAGAGTTTGTTTAAGAAGTGAAAGAGGCAAACCTCCAGTTTTAAGCAGAAGGGCTGAAATATGAATAAAATGATCTCTTTGAGAAGTAATGCTGAATCATACCATCCACCCATCATTCTCTCAACCATTATTTGACTTATTTCTGGCCACAAACTGTGACATGGGTGAGGCATATGTATTATCCCCATTTTTACGTACCAGGCCACTGAGACTGAGGTTAAATGCCTTGCCCACAGTCAGCAGTCTCTAAAGAGCCTGCTTATCTTCCTGCTCCACACAGCATGCCTTTGAAGTCCGCCCTGCCTGCGCGTCCTGATTTTTGCACATTAACATGCGTGCAGTGCACCTGCCCCCTGGGAGGCAAGTCCGCCTGCATCAGCGTTTGAAGCTGGTGTCTGAAACTTGTTTTTATTAAAGATGGAAATTCACTGAATAGGCAGATGGACTTGAAGGCCTTTACACTGCTTTTGAGATCAAGATGCTGGGTGAGTGTTATTATCCATGTGCTCATAGTTTGATCAAAAAAGCAAAACTGACCCGAAGAAAATGAGATCTGGAAAGGGGGCAGTGGTCATCAACTTTGAGCCAGGAGACCTCAGGCTTATTCAAATTTAGATTCGGGAAGTTACTACGGTTTGAGGAGAAAATGTCTGCCTGAGACATTAATGCATTCTGTAGCTGACCTCGGTGTTGTAGGAGAACGGGAATGGTGTGGTGGTTCAGTATCATTAGCAGAGGTGATGATGCACACGCAGTGATTCCTGGGAGAATCTTGCAGGCAAGAAGCTGAGGGAGAAAGGTGAAGCTGCTAATTAAACATTCGAGTCTTCAGAGAAGGACTGCTGCTTGATACTCTTAATAGTTCTTGTAGTGATACTGCTAATAATGATACTGCCTGACATGGTCTGAGTTTTCTCAGACTCAGTACCAAGGACTTTGCATCCTCCATGTCATTAAATTCTCTCAAAAACCTATGAGGGAGATGTTTTTATTATACCTACTTCACAGGTAAGAAAAGTTAGTCTCAGGGATGTCATAGTAGTGAGTAGTGAGGAAAAACTGAAACCAGCTCTGATATTAGAGCCCAAACCACTTAATGTACTGCTTCCCTAAGATTTTTTAATCTCAATGGAAAATAAAACAATGACTCTTAGGACAGTTATTGATTGCTGGAGATACGACCATTTGGTGACTAAATCAACTCTGAGTTTCCTTGGGCTAAGTTTAACCTTCTTGCTATTTACTCATTAGGACTTCAAACATGGATGGATGCCTCTCATTTTTGACACCTGCCATTGCTCCTTATGGCTCCTGGAATAATGTTCAAACCCTCTGAATAAAGTTGGAAGTTTACAGTATTCCCTCAGAGTAGGTTTTTGGAAGTCAACAGGAGGAAGGCAGTGCTTGGAACCTCACCATTGTCCAAGTTCATTAACCAGAACCCGCTCTGTGCAAAACACGTAAGTGATGCAGGGCAGATCCACTTAGTGCTTCCTCTGAGAGCTCACAGTCTTGGATAGGAGATCAGATGTGTTCATAAATAATAAGCTAGAAAGTGGTTGCTGTCTTAAAAAAGGGACTAACTTGTGACAAGTTCAGATGTAGAAGAGAGGCAAAAAACACTGAGAGATGATGTTCTGTGAAGGTCAATGGTGAGGCTGGGAGGGTTAGCTGGAGGGGAGAGAGACTGGAAGCAGGACGAAATCCAGCCCACCATCTGACTTGTAAATAAAATGTTATTGGAACCCAGTTATGCGCTTGGCTCATGTCTTGTCCATGGCCACCTTCTCGCTGTGACAGAAGAATTAAGTAGTTGCCTCCAAGACCGTATATGGTCCATGAAGTCTAAAATATCTACTGCTAAGTCTAAGTGGCTTCAGTTGTGTCTGACTCTGTGTGATCCCATAGACGGCAGCCCACCAGGCTCCCCCATCCCCGGGATTCTCCAGGCAAGAACACTGGAATGGGTTGCCATTTCCTTCTCCAATGCATGAAAGTGAAAAGTGAAAGTGAAGTTCTCAGTTGTGTCCGACTCCTAGCGACCCCATGGACTGCAGCCTTCCAGGCTCCTCTGTCCATGGGGTTTGCCAGGCAAGAGTACTGGAGTGACCTCACCTTTTACAGAAAAAGTTGTCTAAGTCCTGGACTAAGACCCTGGACTCCAAGGCTGTTGAAGCTTCAGCATTTCCCTTTACCCAGTGGAGACATGGAGAAATGAGAGGTGACTAACCAAGGTGAGAAAGTGAGTTATTGATAGATGTCAGCCTAAAGCTATCTATCAATAGGTCATGTTGATTGGGTGTTTCCTTTATACTGGACATCACAGGAAACAGTTTCTTATGTGTATCGTCTCATTTATTACAGCATCTGGTAAGGTAGGTGTCTAGAGGTTTTTTCCATTTTACAGATGAGGGGAGCATAGTGGGCTGAACAGTGCCCCCCAAATTTATGTCCATCCAGAACCTTCAATGTTACTTTACTTGAAAACAGGGGAGTTTGTATATATATTTAGTTAAGAATCTGGAGATGAAATCACACTGGATTTTAGTGTAAATCCCCCATCCCGAACCCCCCCTCCCTCCTCCCGCCCCATCCCATCCCTCTGGGTTGTCCCAGTGCACCGGCTTTGAGCACCCTGTTTCATGCATAGAACTTGAACTGGTAATTATTAGTCTTTTAAGTCACCCAGTTGTGGGAGCCATAGGAAATTAATACACGGGCAGAGGCACAGGGAACTTAAAACGCACGGCCTAGACTCAAGTCTCGATCGGGGTTGATTCTGGTTCCAGAGCCCATCCCCCCCCTTCTGTCCACAACCAGGTGGCTGCAGCCATCCAAACAGTCAGCTGGGGTGTCTGAGCAGACAGCACCACTGAGCACAAGCCACCTGGAATTGAGCAGAAGGTTCTGGATCAGTCTCATGTGTAGGTGTGGGAATCGCAACATTGCATTATTTTACCCTGGAGCCAAGAGTCTCTAGCACAAGGAGGTGAATTTACTGCCTGACATACACGCCTGCTGTATTCATTGGCTTAGACAATTCGTGGGACATGGGGATTGCTGAAATAGATATAGTACCGCTTGAAGAGCAGTTTTCTGGTTCGATATCTCATCTGAAAGCTGGAGAAGGACCTTTAGAACTTGGAGAAAAATAAAGCTCCCGGGCTTTACATCTTACCTGTCTGCCCTCAGACCTAGGAAAGATTAGGGGACTGGCTAGTCTTGCATTGAATCTGCTTGAGCATGCCTTAAATCACTAAGTAAGGTCACATGCATCATTAAAACCTGAGTATAACTCTGTGGTTTTTATAGATTAGGAAACTGAGGCTTTGAGAACTGGCTAAGGATGCGTTTCCAAGATCACAAGGCTACTAAGGTGTGGGTCCAGAATTTAGAGTTAAATATTCTGAGGAATTCTCTTCCCCCTACAACACGGATGCTTTTCAAAGTAATTCTCTTCTGCCTTGGGTCTTTGCTTTTCTCCTTTTCCTCCCTCAGCAGAGATCCAGCCAAGACAAGGCCTCCAGCTTGGAGACAGGCCTGGAGGTCTGTCTGGTCATCTTTTGTCACATTGTCACTTTGACCCTGAAATGTGAATCATCCTTCAAATGGAAGTAGTTCTGGAGTCTTGCCCTGTTCCTCTTTTCTTTTAGTCCACAAGCCCCACCCCATCTCCTGATCTCCTCGCTCACTGTGTCGTGGGTTGTGTGGGGTATGACGGGGTTGGAAATGCCCAGATCCTGGTGCCTCTTCGTGACTGTTCAGAACTTGTTGCCGCTGTTCAGCTGGTAAGTCGTGTCCGAGTCTTTGAGATCCAATGAACTGCAGCACACCAGGCTTCCCTGTCCTCCAGTAACTCCTGGAGTTTGCTCAAACTCATGTCCATTGAGTCAGTGATGCCATCCAACCATCTCATCCTCTGTTGCCCCCTTCTCTTCTCGCCCTCAATCTTTCCCAAATCTTTGAGTACTTGCCTTGCTTTTCTCACAGAAGCATGCTCTACTTGGATTGAAGAGAGAGTGTCATGTGGGAATTTTTAGCACTGAAAAGTGAAAGTGAAAGTTGCTCAGTCGTGTCCGCCTCTTTGCAACCCCATGGACTATATAATCCATGGAATTCTCCAGGCCAGAATACTGGAGGGGGTAACCGTTCCCTTCTCCAGGGGATCTTCCCAATCCAGGGGTAGAACTCAGGTCTCCCACATTGCTGGCAGATTCTTTATCAGCTGAGACACCAGGGAAGCCCAAGAATACTGAAGTGGGTAGCCTATCCCTTCTCCAGGGGAACTTCCCAGCCCAGGAATCAAACAGGGGTCTCCTACATTGGAGGCAGATTCTTTAGCAACTGAGGTACTAGGGAAGCCCAAAGTCAATAAAGGGCTTCCCAGGAGTCTCAGTGGTAAAGAATCCACCTGCCAATGCAGGAGATAAGGGTTCAGTCCCTGGGCAGGGAAGATTCCCTGGAAGAAGGAATGGCTACCCACTCCAGTATTATTGCCTGGAGAGTTCCATGAACAGAAGAGGCTGGTGAGCATATCTTATTAGTTTCAACGTAGTGGTTCAATATTTTTATATATTATATTTCATTTAAAGTTATTGTAGAAAATTGGCTACGTTACCAGTGCTGCACCAAATATGTAGCTTATTTATCTCATACATAATAGCTTGTACCTCCGAATCACCTACCTTTATTTTTACCCTCTCTGGTTCCCTCTCTCCACTGCTGCTGCTGCTGCTGCTAAGTTGCTTCAGTCGTGTCTCTCTACTGGTAACCACTAATTTCTTCTCTATATCTGTGTCTGCATCTGTTTTATTATATTAATTTGCTTGTTTTATTTTTTTAGAATTCCACATATAAGTCATAACATAGAGCATTTGAAATCAACAACTTGAAACCTGAATGTATCTTTTAACTTCCTACTAAACCCTAGCACTTAGATCAATTCCAAATCATGTTGTTAAATTTCTGTAGTCATTAAAATTAACGCAAAACATTGGAATTAGAAGTTTCCACAGGGGACCTTCCCTGGTGGCTCAGACAGTAAAGCATCTGCCTGCAATGCAGGAAACCTGGGTTCCATCCCTGGGCTGGGAAGATCCCCTGGAGGAGGGCATGGCAGCCAACTCCAGTATTCTTGCCTGGAGAATCCCTTTGGATAGAGGAACCTGGCGAGTTACAATCCATGGTGTCACAGAGTTGAACACGACTGAGTGACTAAGCACAGCACCTCACAGGGAGTCTGTGTTCTCCTGTAGGAATTGCTTCATTTCCTAGTTTGAGAAGCAGAAACTCAGAGTGTGCATGCTAAGCCTCTTCAGTCGTGTCTGATTCTTTGCAACTTCCTGGACTGTAGCCCACCAGGCTCCTCTGTCCATGGGGTTCTCCAGGCAAGAATACTGGAGTGGGTTGCCATGCCCTCCACCAGGGCATCTGGAGGATCTAACTCAGGGATCGAACCCTTGTCTCTTATTTCTAACCTGCATTGGTAAGTGGGTTCTTTACAATTGGCACCACCTAGGAAGCCCACAAACTCAGAGCAGGGGCTCTCAACTTTCATCAGGCATAGGAATTACTGAGGGAAATTATGAAATGATATTCCTGCTCCCTGACCACAGAAGGTCTGATTCAGTAGCTTTAGATGGGCCCATAAACCTGCCTTTTTTTTTTTTTTTTTAACAGCTATTCCAGATGATTCTGAATAAAATGTGAAGAATGCTGACCTGGAGGGAAAAGAAGGATCATCCGTAAAACTCTCCTCTTTTTAGCCAGGTTTTCAACAGGAGCTGTTAATGAATAGTAGACAATTAACAAAAAATCATAGTTAATATATCTTGAACAATAACTCTGTGTCACTCAGACATGGAGTACAGACTTGTGGACACAGTAGGGGAAGGGGAGGGTGGGGCGAATTGAGAGAGAGCCCTGAAACATATGTATCACCATATGTAAAATAGACAGCCAGTGGGAACGTGCTGTTTGATGAAGGGAGCGCAGCCCGATGCTCTGCGACAACCTAGAGGAGTTGGAAGGGGTGGGAGGGAGGTTCAAGAGGGAGTGGACATGTGTATACCTACGGCTGATTCATGTTGATACAGGACAGAAACCAACCCAACATGGCAAAGCAATTATCCTCCAGCTAAAAATAGCTAAATTAAAAGAAACCATATTGAATCTCCAATAAATTATGTTCTAAAATAACAACAACAAAATTCACCGTGTGTCACACTGTCACAATGAGGTTTTATAATCTCGTGCATATGTATATGTGTTTAGTTGCTAAGTTGTATCTGACTCTTTGTGACTCCGTGGACTGCAGCCTGCCAGGCTCCTCTGTCCATCGGATTTCCCAGGCAAGAACACTAGAGTGGGTTTCCATTTACTTCTCCAAAGGATCTTCCCAACCCAGGGATTGAACCTGCAGCTACTGCATTAGCAGTCAGGTTCTTTTACCACTGAGCCACCTGGGAAGCCCTTACATAATCTCAGACGTTACTTCATTTCATCCTCAAAACAACCTATATGGTAAGTATTATTATTTTACATGTGTACAGATGAGAAGACTGAGGTCCAGAGAGATGCCCAGTATCACATAGCTAATACTAAGTGATGTGAAACTCTAGCCCGAATCTGCCCACCTGTGTGCTTAGGTCCCCAAGCTCCTAGTCTCCCAATGCTGGGTTTCCACTTGATGGTTGAGAGATTACATGATTTAGTGACCTGGTAACAAAGTAGACGTGTGATAATCAAAACTGTGGGTCTAAAGCAGGAGTTTGCCAACTTTTTCTAGAGGGTAGCTAGAATATGGCAGATTCAGGATTGGAACCCGCATCTAACTGTAAATCTGTGCAGACTCCTTCTCGTCTGCCAGGCGATTGCGAGCACTGGTGCTAGCCCTCTGCCTTTATTTAAACAACAGTGTGATTTTAGTGCACGCCATTAGAGGCAGCTGGAAGTATCATTAACACTTTGGGCCACAAGGGTACCATTTAGTGCAATGAAGCAGATATCTTTTCACACAAATAATTTCTTTATCCCAAAGTTTTCCACTTGATCACCCAAAGTGACTTGGGCTAATGTATTATTTTATACAAATGAGGTGGTTGGAACTCAGTGTGTTTAAGGTTTATGAAATTTCAGATTAGCTACCAAGTCTTTTATTTATTATCTGGTGGGTTTCAAGTCAAATGTAACCTGTATGGTTCTTACTCATTTACACCCTTGCTCTCCTGAAAGGTATCTGGATGAATTATTTAATGGCCACTACTTATGCTCTTTTAGAAAGGGAATTTGAAGTGTCTTTCTAAAGAAACAGAATGTGTTGATTTTGTTGCCAAGCATAAATGAATTTGAACCATGAACAAGTTTGGGATTTAAGGTGAAGCATTGAACTCGGGAGGCTTCAGTTGGCTTCCAACCTTGGCAAATACATTCTTTAACCTCTAAAGCAGTTACATTGGAGCAATCCAGAGGGATAACAGGGCTCTAATGGACGTTGTCAACAAAACTGAAAAGTTAAAAAAAAAAAGCGTATTTTATTTTATTTTTTTTATTTTTAACTTTACAATATCGTACTGGTTTTGCCATATATCAACATGAATCCGCCACAGGTATACACGTGTTCCCCATCCTGAACCCTCCTCCCTCCTCCCTCCTCCCTCCCCATACCATCCCTCTAGGTCGTCCCAGTGCACCAGCCCCAAGCATCCAGTATTGTGCATCGAACCTGGACTGGCGACTCGTTTCATATATGATATTATACATGTTTCAATGCCATTCACCCAAAAAGTGTATTTTAAAATCCAGAACTTGAGCGGTCCCAAGCTCTGAATAACTGAGGCATAAAACTCAAGAAGCTTCAGACAGCTTTAATCTGCTGGCGAATCTGTCTCTGGATAGCATGTAAAATCCAGGCTGAGAAGAGGGTGCCTAAGGGTTTCAGTACACTAATTCCAAGGTTGATTCTGCAAAAGGAACTGACTAGCATTCCAAGAAGAAAAGGAAGGCAGGAAGGAGCATGAGAGAGACAGAGTCAGAAGGATAGAGGCAGAGAGAGAATTACAGAGATGAAAGAAGGGACAGGGCGAGAGAGAGAGAGAGAGAGAGAGAGAGAGAGAGAGAGAGAGAGGAGGAGGGGGGCTGTGTTTAAAGACGTAAGCCCTAGGTTTGAATTCTTGCTCTGCTATTAACATCTTATAAGCTTTCGAGCAGATCACTTGAATCTGTCTGAACCTGTTTCCTCATATGTATAATGAGGATAAGGATTCCAGACCTCACATTGTAGGATTAAGGTGGTGAGTGTGAGCAATTCTGAAGCTATAAAGGGTGATGACCCCTACCCCTCAAGGGGCAACACACAGTCTTTAGCTCCATGCTACCTGTCCTCCCCCTCAACTCCCTGTGTTGCTCCTCTGATCACAGGCAAATCTTTCTAAGTTACTCCAGATCTCATGCCTAGATTCCATCTCCTTTTGTTGGTTTTCACTCTATTGTTTATTTCTGCTCTTTGTGCATGCTCCGTGACTCAGTTGTGTCCGACTCTTTGCGACCCCAGGGACTATAGCCCACCAGGCTCCTCTGCCCATGGGATTTCCCAGGAAAGAATACTGGCCTGGGCTGCTATTTCCTCCTCCAGGGACTCTTCCCAACCCAAGGATCAAACCCTTGTCACCTGTGTTTCCTGCATTGGCAAGTGGGTTCTCTACCATTGAACCACTGGGAAAACACTTGCCTTCAGTCAGTTGTTCGTTTTTAGATCCTTTCTGGGAGGCTTTAAGTATCCCTTGACCTTCTATTTGCCTCTGGGCACCACTCCATATGTACGATTCTTGGAAAATACATATACACAAGCTACCTTCATGTGTTGTTGCTGTTCAGTTGCCCAGTCGTGTCCGACTCTTTGAGACCCCATGGACTGCAGCACACCATCCTTCCTCGTCCCTCACCATCTCCTGATGTTTGCCTGAGTTCATGTCCATTGCATCAGTGATGCCATCCAGCCACCTCATCCTCTGATGCCCTCTTCTCCTTCTGCCCTCAATCTTTCCCAGCATCAGGGACTTTTCCAATGAGTTGGCTCTTCAAATCAGGTGACCAAAATACTGGAGCTTCGACTTCAGCATCAGTCCCATTGAATGAATGGGTTGATTCCAATGAATATTCAGGGTTGATTTCCCTTAAGATTGGCTGGTTTGATCTTCCTTGGATCTCTGTCCAAGGGACTCTTAGGAGTCTTCTCCAGCACCACAGTTCAAAGGCATCAGTTCTTTGGCACTCTGTCTTGTTTATGGTCCAACTCAGGAAGAGCATAACCTATACGGACTTTTGTTGGCTGGCAGAGTAATGTCTATGATTTTCAACACACTGTCTAGGTTTATCATAGCTTTCCTGCCAAGAAGCAATGGTTTTCTGATTTCATGGCTGCAGTTACCATCTGCAGTGATTTTAGAGTCCAAGAAGAGGAAATCTGTCACTACTTCCACCTTTTCCTCTTCTATTTGCCATGAAATAATGGGATTGGATGCCAAGATCTTAGTTTTTCAAACATTTCGTTTTAAGCCAGTTCTTTCACTCTCCTCCTTCACCCTCATCAAGAGGCTCTTTAGTTTCTCTTCGCTTTCTGCCATTAGAGTGGTATCATCCGAATATCTGAGGTTGTTGATATTTGTCCTGCCTATCTTGATTCCAGCTTGTAACTCATCCAACCTGGCATTTCTCATGATGTGCTCAGCGTACAGGTTAAATAAATAAATAAGGTGACAGCAGAGAGCCCTGTTGTATTCCTTTCTCAATTCTGAACCAATCATTGGTCCATACAGGGTTCTAACTGCTGTTCTTGACCCACATACAGGTTTCTCAGAAGACAGGTAAAATGGTCTGGTATTCCCATCTCTTTAAGTGCTTTCCACAGTTTGTTATGATTAATACAGTCAAAGGCTTTAGCATAGTTGATGGGCCAGAGGTAGATGCTTTTCTGGTATTCCCTTGCTTTCTCTATGATCCATCAGATGTTCACAATTTGATCTCTGGTTCCTCTACCTTTTCTAAACCCATCTTAAACATCTGTAAGTTCTTGGTCCACATAATGCTGAAGCCTAGCATACGAGATTTTAAGCATGACCTTACTAGCATGGGAGATGAGTGCAACTGTCTGATGGTTTGAACATTCTTTAGTAATATCCTTCTTGGGAATTGGGGTGAGGATTGACCTTTCCCATCCTGTGGCCACTGCTACTCTTCCAGATTTGCTGACATATTGAGTGCAACACTTTGACAGCATCATCCTTGAGGGTTTTGAATAGCTCTACTGGAATTCCATTGCATCCACTAGCTTTATTGACAGCAGTGTTTCCTAAGGCTCACTTAACTTCACAGACCAGAATGTCTGGCTCTGGGTACAGACCACACCATTGTAGTTATAGAGTTCATGAAGATCTTTTTTTGTACAATCTTCCATGTATGCTTTCTATCTCTTCTTGATCTCTTCTGAGTCTACTAGGTCTGTACCATTTCTGTCCTTTATTGTGTCCATCTTTGGGTGAAAGGTTCCCTTGATATCTCCAGTTTTCCTGAAGAGATCTCTAGTCTTTCCCCTTCTGTTGTTTTCCTCTATTTTTATGCACAGTTCATTGAAGAAGGGCTTCTCGTCCCTCCTTGCTTTTCTTGGAACTCTGTATTTAGCTGGATGTGCCTTTCTCTTTCTCCATTGCTTCTCCCTTTTCTTTCTTCAGCTATTCATAAAGCCTCCTCAGATAACTACTTCATCTTCTTGCTTTTCTTTTTCTTTGGGGTGTTTTTATTTTCTGCCTCCTGTACAATATTATGGAACTCTGTCCATAGTTCTTTAGGCACATTGTTTATCAGATCTAATCTCTTGAATCTATTCATCACCTGCACTGTATATTCATTTAGGGAATTTAGGGGATTCCCTGGTAGCTCAGCAGGTAAGGAATCCACCTGCATTGCAGGGGACCCCAGTTCAATTCCTGGGTCTGGAAGATCTGCTGGAGAAGGGATAGGCTACCCACTCCATTTTTCTTGGGCTTCCCTAGTGGCTCAGCTGGTAAAGAATCTGCCCACAGTGTGGGAGACCTGGGTCCGATCCCTGGGTTGGGAAGATCCCCTGCAGAAGGGAACTTCTACCCACTCCAGTATTCTGGCCTGGAGAATTCCATGCACTGTATAGTCCACAGAGTCGCAGAGTTGGACATGACTGAACGACTTTCACTTTCTTTCACTTTGATTTGTGTCTTCATATATTCACCTCTGAAATGAAAGTGAAAATGACTCAGTTGTGCCTGACTCTGTGACTTAATCGACTATACAGCCCATGGAAGTCTCCAGGCCAGACTACTGGAGTGGGTAGCCTTTCCCTTCTCCAGGGGATCTTCCCAACCCAGGACCTCTAAATCTCTTCTCAACCCATTTCAGCATGGTGTCTACCATTTCCTGTTCGTCTACCATGCCCCGCACCCCAAATTATCATTCCCGAGTTCACCAAATGATCTCCATAAGTTAGAGTTCAGTGGACTGGTTTTGATCTCATGTGACGCTTTTTTGAATTCCCACTATTGGTCACCCCTTCCTTCTTGACATACTCTTTTGTTGGGGTTTCTGTGACTTTGAACTCTCCAAGTATTCATGCCAGCCCTCTAGAAGCTCCTGTTTTTTACTGGAGTATAATTGCTTTACAATGTTGTGTTGTATACTGCCGTACAACAACACAAATCAGCCATAATTATACATATATCCCCTCCCTTGTGAGGCTCCCTCCTTTCCCCTCACCCTGCCCCGCTAGGTCATCACAGAACACCAGGCTGGGCTCCCTGTGTTATACAGCAGCTCCCGTTAGTTATCTGTTTTACATTTGCTAGTTTATCTGTGTCAATGCCGCTTTCTCTACGTGTCCCACCCTCTCCGTCCTCCGCTGGATCCACAAGTCCATTCTCCATGTCTGCATCTCCATTTCTAGAAGCTCCTTTTTTGATGGCTGCTTATTCTCTTCCTTTCAATCTCTGTATGTTGGAATATCTTCAGTAATAGTCCTGGGGCTTTTCTCTGTCCACACGCCCCTTCAGGCACCAGAAACCTTTTATATACCAAACACTTCTCAGTTCATCCCTCTTCCAGCCTCTTTCTTGTCGGGCTCACATGTCAATGCCATCTCAACAGTTTTCTGTTTGAATAGCCTAAACTTAACATCTACCTGAATATCTTAAACAAGCATCTTAAACTGAACAAGTTCAAAATGAAAGCTGTGGTTTTCCCCCAGATATACTTCCTCTCAAGGTTCTCCAGCTCAATAAATGAGCAGTTGCTCAAGTCTGAAACCTTAGAAATATTCCTGATACCTGCTTTCCTTCACTGCTCACATTAAATTTAATACCTAGTCCTGTTAATTCATCTTCCAAAATGCTTTTGAGTTGGCCCACTTCTCTTTAGATCCATTGATGTCATTCTAGTTCAAGTCACCATCATTTCTCACCACGGTAGGGTGCTGATTTCCACACTGGTTTTCCTACTTTTTCTATTGTCTTTGATTCTATCCTTCACACAGCAATGAGTGGAGATTTTTCAAAAAGCAAAGTTCTTATGCTATTCCCCAATTAAAATCTTTTAATTGGGTTTCTAATGGTGCTTATTAGAATATCCAACAGTCTGCAAGGTCCTACATGATCTGACCTTTGCCTGTCTTTCTCTGATCTCATCTCACTCATCACTGTCTGTCTTATTCACTGCCAATTGTTTTTGCTTTGGAAGGCTGGAGTTTGACATTTTCCTGTGTTGCAAAGGGCAAAGCAATATAAAGAACTCAGAACTGTGATGTCAGAAAGTCAGAAGTCCTTTTGTTTTTAACTTTCGTAGAAAGTATTATCATATATGGATCCCAAGGGAATTTGGGGAGAAAGGAGGCTCTTTAGCAAATATTGATAAATGAGATTTTTTTCAAGGGCTTCTTTTCATTTGTGATAAAATAGTGCTGGGCGGAAGCCTAGAGATCATCTAATTCAACTTTAGGTTTGGAAGTAAATTGGCTTCATGAGATCACAGAGCTTGTTAATTTTCACATCATGTAAATACCTTTCATATTAGGTATAACCATGAGTGGGCCAGATTCACCTTTTTTATGCTAAAGTCAGCTTTTGCTCTTCAAAAACTTTACTGCTCTCACCTTGGAAAAAACCCTGTCATTTGTGTGCTCTTATGAATAAGTTTAAGGAAGGTTTTATAAAAATGCCACTTGTAATTTAAACCTCATTCTTCAGTGAAAACAAGAGAACTTTTCTTTCTCTAAGAAACCTTAGGCATAGTGAAGGTGTACCTTTTCCAGTTAGATTACCCAGAAGCCTTTTCCTCTTATACCTAAAATCTCATCATTCACAGGAGATCCAAGTGTCAAAGTGTGATGATTGCAAAGAATCAGGATGGTTTTCCCTAAGTCTCAGCTGTTCCATATGTGGAATAGTGATGATGTCCAATTTGTGTGTTTATGTCACAGAATATGGGGAAAAATATCAAGAGTCTCCCCAGTTCTTGATGATCACCGTAAGTCCAACTCCATAACGTCACTATGAGGAGCAAGTGGAATAATGCCCTTATACTTGCTCTGGCTTTGTCTGGAATACTCCTTCCTCTAACCTGGATTGTCCCTTTATATTTGCTCACTTACTCACTCACCATCTTTAGGGTTTTTCCTTAGGTAATATCTTCTTCTTCTTCTTCTTTTTAATGGCTGTAGCATGTGGGATCTTAGTTCCCTGACTGGGGCTTGAATCTGTGCCTCCCTGCAGTGGAAACATGGAGTCTTAACCACTGGGCCACCAGGGAAACCCTCAGATATTATCTTCTCAGTGAGGTCTGGACTCCCTAACATAAAATGACCACTTCCCCCGTATTGATCAGGGCTCAACCAGAGAAACAGAAGCAGTAGGAGACATATATTAAAGATGTATTTCAACGAATGCGTGCATGCTGGTGTGCTCAGTGGCTAAGTTGTGTCTAATTCTTTGCGACCCCATGGACTGTAGCCCACCAGGTTCCTCTGTCCATGGGATTTTCCAGGCAAGAACACTGGAGTGGGTTGCCATTTCCTCTTCCAGGGGATCTTCTCAACCCAAGGATGAAACCCGTGTCTCCTGAAGCTCTTGCATTGGTGGGCAGACCCTTTACCACTGAGCCACCTGGGAAGCCCAATCCAAGGAATAGGCTTATGCAATTGTGGGGGCAGCCAGGCAAGTCTGAAACCCACAAGCCTGGGAGGATTGGCTGGGGCTCTCAGGAAAAGCTGATGCTGTAGTTCCCAGGGAGAACTTCTTCCTTACAAAGGCTTCAGCTTTGCTCCTAGGGCCTTTCAACTATTTGAATCAGGCCGACTCAGACTATCTAGGACAATCTCCCTTATTTAAAAGCAACTGATCACAGACTCTAATCATATCTACAAATTACTTTCCCAGTAACGCTTAGAAACTTATGGCTGAGTAAGAGGCATTTCAATGGTTAAGACCTCATGCTTCCCTTGCAGGGGCATGGGTTCAATCCCTGGTCTGGGAACTAAGATCCTGCATGCTATGCAGTGTGGCCAAAAAGAGGAGAGACTTTGGCTCTTCACTTTTGTATTCTCCACACCCTCAATGGTCCTTGGCCTATAGCATGCTATATTCAGTCATTCACTCTTGTCCGACTCCTTGTGACTCCATTAACGGTAGCCTCCAGGCTCCTCTCTGGGGTTTTCCAGGCCAGAATCCTGGAGTGGGTTGCCATTTCCTTCTCTATGACCCATAGCAGGAGATAGCCAAAAAGATTTGCTGAATATTGAATGAATGAAGGTGAAGGCTTAGAGCTGACTGTGACACATGGTAAGTGAGTGGTAAATGATAGTTATTAGTACAATAAACATGCACACATTACCAAGATAAATATTACATTTATGTGTATCAACCTTTTTTTCCCACCTTTCATTCTTTGATCCCTGACACCTTCTTAAAGGTGCTTCCTGCCCTCCAGCAAAATTTTGGCACTTTTTGCTTGGCTCCTACCAGCTCCCATGGAGTCTACTAGCCTTCTCAAATGGTCTCTAGCCCACTTCCTCTGATCTGAATTTCTTTAAGTCCCACTATGCTCATGCTCTTCTTTCTACCTGTGTTCTTTTGCAGAAGCCGTGAATGCTTTCTCCAACCTTTTACACACCTGGCTTACTCTCATTCCTCTTGTAACATTCAGTTTGGGTGTTGACTCCCGTTCAAAGTCCTTGCTGATCCCTGAGACTGAGTCCTATTCTGTTCCTCCACTGTGTTCCGTGCCCAGCTCTGTTCTGACACTTAGCCAAGCTCGCCATTGACTCAGTTCATGGGAAAATCCTTGCAGACAAGATCATCTCATTCATCTCTGCATCTCCAGCACACAGTAGCGCTTCTGGTATCAAGGGATGTCAGACAAATACAGTTGGGGCAAATGACTGCCCTTGAACGAGGGTCCCAAATGGGTACAGGAGCAGCTGCTTTGCTCAGCATCACCTCAGGGTGGCGCCCTTCCCCCTCAACCCTCAGGTCTGAGACCCACCTGGGATTGTTTCAAGAGCACAGTGCCCAGAGGGATAGTATGGGGAGGGAGGTGGGAGGGGGTTCAGGATGGGGAACACGTGTACACCCGTGGTAGATTCATGTTGATGTATGGCAAAACCAATACAATATTGTAAAGTAATTAGCCTCCAATTAAAATAAATAAATTTAAATTAAAAAAAAAAAAAAGAGCAGAGTGCCTGGGCCTCGACCCTGGCAATTCTGCTAAAGCTACTCTTCCATGAGTCTATCTAGTGTGTCAGGATTTTTCTTAGAGTCTCCCCAGTAGTTCTGCTGTGCTTACAGCGCTGAGAAACACCACCTTAAAAAGGCTGGCGTCACAACGTTTCTAGTTTATTTGCTCCATACCTGGCCAGGGGCACAGGGCTGCCCCTTTCCCTCTAATGTGAAAGCAGCTCATTTCTTTGGGTAGCTTCATGCCTGGAATCCTTGCTCCTGTCCAGGCCCTACTCGGAGTTAATGGTGCACCTGGGTTTATAGCCTTGAGCAGCCTGGCCAGGAAACAATTTACTTTTTTACTGCATTTTTACTTTTCACTGAAAAGGATGTATTATGTGATCATAGGTGGATGCTTCAAATATAATAAAAATGATCCAGAGTTTGTCATTCAACCTCACATTGTTATTTGGGAGTGGGAAGGAAGATGGAGGGGGGTGGTGGGCTGGGAAGGGTTTAAGTCAGATCAGCCTATCTGGGTACTTGAGTTTCTTTGCAAACTACCTTTATCTTCCCGTGGTGGTTGAGAGAGAAGGCTCTGGAGTCATATACCCGATTTTAACCCCCAGCTCAGGCATTTACTAACCTCTGCTTGTCCCGAATTCAGACCCCCTGATTCATAAGCATGTATGATGGCTGTTGTTTCACCACTAAGTTTGGTGGGTTTCCTTAGGTGGCAGCAGGTACCTAAGTTGCACGGGGCCAGTGAACAAGGTGGAAGCTGCAAGTCCTTTTATGGACTGACTCTGGGAGTTACTGGTGCTGATTTTGCTGTGTGCTTTTGGTGGAAGCAGCAGTTTGTAGAGACTCACCAGGAGGGACGTTGGCCCTCTACCTGATGATGGATGAGTGTCAGGGTGTCAACTTAGAACTCCTGTGTGACTCAGTTTCCTCCATTTTTACATAGCCAAAGCCCTGCTATATATGATTTTGAGGACTCAATGATATGATACCTCAGCCATAAAAAAAGAACGAAATAGTGCTATTTGCAGCAACATGATGGACCTAGAGATTATCATATTCGGTGGAGTAAGTCAGACAGAGAGACAAGTATCATATGGTATCACTTACATGTGAAATCTAAAAAATAACACAAATGAATCTGTATACAAGACAGAAACACTCAAAGACATAGAAAACAAAGTTATGGTTACCAAAGACAAAAGTGGGGTGGGGAAGGATAAATTAGGAGGATGGGATTAACAGATACATACGACTGTGCACAAAATAGTTGAAGAATACATTTCGGGGAGTGTTGTGAGTTAAATTATACAAACCCCCCCACCCCTGCCCCAATTCCCAAGAAGACTCTTGAGAATCCCTTGGACTACAAGGAGATCAAGCCAGTCAATCCTAAAGGAAATCAACCTTGAATAGTCATTGGAAGGACTGATGCTAAAGCTGAAGCTCCAATACTTTGGCCACCTGCTGTGAAGAGCTGACTCATTGGAAAAGACCCTGATGCTGGGAAAGATTGAAGGAAAAGAGAGTGGCAGAGGATGAGATGGTTAGATAGCATCACTGACTCAACGGATATGGATTTGAGCAAACTCCAGGAGATCGTGGAGGACAGAAGAGCCTGGCATGCTGCAGTCCATGGGTTGCAAAGAGTTGGACACGACTTAGTGACTAAATAACAACCATCCCTAATACTTGTGAATGTGACCTTATTTGGAAATAGGATCTTTGGAGACTTAATTAAGATGAGGACTTATTGGAGTAGGATGGGCTGTACATAACCCAGTGAATGGTGTCTTTATAAGAAGACGGAAATTTGGATACAGGCATTCAGACAGGAGAAGACAATGTGAAGACAGAGACACAGAGGGAAGATAACCCTGTGAAGATGGGGGGAGAGATGGGAGCGATGTAGCCATAAGCCCAGGAATACCAAGGCTTGCCAGGAACACCAAGCTTTCTGCCCCAGAGACTTGAAAGGAAGCATGGCTCTGCCACCACTTTGCTTTCAGGTGTCTACCCTCCAGAAGAGAGAGAATAAATTCTGTTGTTTCAAGTTCCCCAGTTTTTAATGGCAGTCCCAGGAAACTAACTCAGAACGGTTATGTCCATTTCACCACGTTTATCCCCCCAAGCCTTGCACGGCACCTGGCTCATGGCCCTCTACAGATGTGGATTAAACCATGATGGGGTGTTTATCATCGTAAACAGTGATTTATCTTTATGTCTCCCAGATCCCACTTGCAAAGCAGAGAGAGCACTTAGATTAGCAAGCTGGTTCAGCTGTGAATTTCCCTTGACTGCTGATTGAGGTGAGTTGGGAATCTGGAGTGATGGACTCCCCAGGACACAGCGTTACCAAACGATTAGCCTCCTCCCTCAGGGTGCCCACAGGACTGAAACCAGCCCTCCTAGGATGCCTGGGAGAGTGTGGTGGTGTATCAATCATGTCTTTTCATTCTGTAGCTTTCCCAACTTTATTGAGAAGTAATTGACAAATGTGATTGTCTATATTTATTCTGTTATTTTTGATGTTGTGACATCCCAGGGCTTGGCTGACCCTGGCTAGACTGCTCCTCCCAGAGGTAGCTAATTCTTGAGATAACTGGCCTGTGATTTTCCTATGCAAACCAGCCATTCCACAGCCCAGGTGCGCAACCACCCCCTTCAGGGGACTCTTACACCCCAGGCCACTCTCCCTGCCCTCATCAGCCCAGGTCAGGTACCAGATTCCTAGGGACAGCTCCATGCCCTAGAACCTGCTGGAATTATTCAAACTAGCCAATCCTCAGCCTGCCGACCCTGCCTCACTGGTTCATGGCTTCCCTCATGGCTCAGACGGTAAAGAATCTGCCTGCAATACAGGAAACTCAGGTTTGATCCCGGGGGCAGGAAGATTCCCTGGAGAAGGGAATGGCAACCCGCTCCAGTATTCTTGCCTGGAGAATTCCGTGGACAGAGAAGTCTGGCGGGCTACAGCCCATGGGGTCGCAAAGAGTCAGACACAACTGAGCAACTAACACTTTCAACCAATCCTAAGGCTGCCCACTCGGCCTTACTATTTCCTTTCCATGGAAACTTCAATAGAGGCATTTGCCAGCAGTCTCCCCTCCCTCTGCTTCCTCACTGGCCATGGCCCTCCCCACTGTGGACCTGTGTGGCTGCATGAGGTTGGTGAGTAAAATTCCTCCCCCATGACAGTCATTCCTATGTCGGTGTGATTTACCATATCCGGTCAAAGCAAATCCTGGGTACCCATTAAAAAAGGGGTTTGGGGGATGCCTGAAATTCAGAAAGGATGGGTTCTGAGGGGACAGGGGATTTGGTGAGAGGGAAGACTGCAGGAATGGTCAGGGATCAGGTCTCAGAGGATATGGCAAGGATGAAAGAAGACAGCCAGAAACCACCAGGCCACCAGGCAGCTCTACAGACAGAGCCTGCGGGGATGGCCTGGCCGCCTAAGCTGTGAGTCAGCCCGGAGTGGAGCCATGACTGCCGTGGACATCTGCGTTCTCCCAAGAGGCGCTTAGGGCCCTTGTGCATATCTTTTGTGACAGCAATAAGGGGTGGGTGGGCGGGTGGGAGCTGAGGAGCCAAAGTTCCTCTCTACAAGCATGTTTTCAGGGCAATAACTCAGAGACAATGTGGATGCTGCCAGTACGATTTTGGAGAGGAAACCAGGCCAAGTCCCTGGAGGATAACAGGAAACCAGTTCAGGTCTCCTAAGCAGATCTGGCAGCCTTAGCTGTCAAAAGAAAGCATCCCAGGGGACCCTGTGCTGCTAGAGTGGCAACCTGCCTTCCCAAGGGCTCCCATCACCACTCGCCCCCAGGCTCCCATGAAAGGACTCACCTGACACCTTCCATCAATTCCCCTTTACCTCTTCTCTTCCTGAGGGAGCGTCGTCCTCTGTTTGGCAGTCTCTCCCCATCTAGCTGCTGCATCCATGGATTTTTGTAGTTGTTGATGCCAGCAGAGATGGCCACAGAAGGAGAATGACCTGGAAGTCGAAAGTCCTGAACTTGGCAGAGGAGTTCAGACTCCTGCGAATGACAACTTTTGTCGCTGGTTTTTAAAGGGCCAGGTCCTATAGGATACTGTATACAGGTGCCGTTTGTTTGATGGCTGCATACTTACTTTGATTAAATTCTTATTTGCCTTTTGTATCATCCCCCAAAGTCCTCTTCCTGATCATTTACCCATAAGTCCACCTGGTGGCACAGTGTTCTGATGAGACAGGGTAACTTACTGAAAGGCTGTTAAGAGAAGAAATACAGACATAGCAGCAACTAAAGGTTAAATCATAGCATCTCAGGTTGGGAATAACTGCTATATAGGTCTTTGTGTCTTATAAAATTGTCCTTTATTATCTACTTCAGTCTTTATATGGAACCAGAGTCTCAGGCATTAGGAATTTGAGCCTCACAGAGGACATTGTTCTTTCAGCAAATATCCACTGAGCATCTGCAGTTCTGGTCTAGGTGCTAGGAGTCCAGTAGCACTGAAAGAGGTGAGCCTCTGGCCTCCCTGGACACTTATTCACAGCTGAAAATGGACTTGAACCCAAGTCTGTGGCAGGATGGGTTTCCAAGGCTGTGTGGGGTAGTTTTGCCATTTGCTAACTGTGGGATTCTGGGCAAATTCCTGAACTTTCTTGATGCTTCATGCATTCATTTATGAAATAAAGGTAATTGTACCTGCCTCGGGTGTTGCTGCAAAGTTTAGAAATTATGGCGGCTAGATAGGGCCCACAGTCAAGGCCCCATAACAGGAAAGTTGTCACGATTATGCATCAGTGGCTAGGAAGGTCTGTAACAGGCAGTACTCACTTCTCACTTGGTGATGGGAGCAGAGAAATCTTCTTAGAAGAGGTTGCCTTGGTCTGAGCATTGACAGGTCCCTATTTTTGAAAAACTATCTTTCTCATCAGGCTTCCCAAGCAGCTGTAGTGGTAAAGAGTCTGCCTGCAATGCAGGAGACTTGAGTTTGATCCCTGGGTTAGGAAGATCCCCTGGAGAAAGGAATGGCAACCCACTCCAGTATTCTTGCATGGAGAATTCCATGGACAGAGGAAGCTGGTGGGCTACAGCCCATGGGGCCTCAGACTTGGACACGACTGAGTGACTAACACTTTCGCTTTCATCTTTCCCATCACCTGGAAGGTACTTGACTGAATTAGGTGTGCCAAATCTTATACAATGAGCTACCTTCATCAATAGAATTTATTCTAAAACTTGTGATTTTAAGCCTCAGCTCAGGGGCTGGCCATTTAGACTCCATTGCCCACTCTGGTGTTCCATTTTCTCCTCTGTAACACAAATGTTGGCATCAAACCTGGGTTCTTAGACTTTTCCTGAAGCCCAGAGGTGATCCTGGAACCTGCCTCAGGTATTTTTAAAACTCCAAGAAGCCTGCTGGATATCTTATAGCTAGATTAAACAGAAGTGCACAGGCTAGGAAAAACGATACCTTTCTTATTCCTTGGTTGAAAATCCTCCAAGGTTCTTCAATTCTTGGAGTGAAGGCACTGTCTTGTCTAATGTCCACGACAGCTCTCCACGAAGTCTTCCTCTGCCAGCTCTCTGCATCGTCTACAACTCTCTCCTTGGCTTCTGTCCAGCTATATGTACCTGGTCTGGGGCTGTGCCCTGGACACTAAGCATGTTTAGATGCCCTTGGCTTTGCTTAGAATGCTCACCCTGTGATATATTGATATATACATGGCTCACTCTCACATCCTTTAATGGGCGCTTTCTCTTTGAATTCCATGCTGGCCACTCTATTGTAAATGATAGCCTAACCACGCCTACCCACATTCACTCCTGTATATCTCCATGGATATCTCTCTTACTTTGCTTTCCTTTTTTGGGGTGTTTAATTTAATTGGCTGCTTCAGATCTCAGTTGCACTGTGTGGGATCTTCGTTGCATCACACAGGTTCTTTCATTGCAGTGCCCGGGCTTAGTAGCCCCACGGCATGTGGGATTTTAGGTCCCCAATCAGGGATTGAACCCATGCCCCCAACGTTGCAAGGAGAAATCTTAACCACTGGATCCCCAGGGAAGCATATATATTATATGCAATATAATTTACTCATTACTTTTTTGTTAATTTGTTTTGACTTTACTTTCCCACTAGAATTTATGCTACTCAAGGACCTAGAATTTTTTTTTAAACATTTTGGTCACCCTGTCTTATTCCAAGTATCCCAAATAATACCTGGCACATAGCAGCACTCACTCTATACATGAAATTGAATGAATGGGTACATTTTGGCTAGGATTCTATCAATCAGTTTAAAGTCGATATCTTAAAAGGAACTCTTATTGGAAAATTCAAATACTAAACAGGGAAACTAATTATTACTTAATAAATATGGTTTGCTTAATAGACACGGTATTTCAAAAGAGCACAGGTGAATATCAGTGCAACCCCTGGTGAATTTTGTAAATGAAGGCTGAAATGATGAAAAACCACCATTTGAGATCTAAAATGTCAAAGAAGTGTGTGGCAGTGCGTTTTGAGTGTCCAGGGGGGTCAGAAATGGTGCTTTTGAGGGGAGCTTATTATACTGAGATACCATCATACTGAAGTCCCAACGCTGAACTCAATGTCATTGGAGTTTGCTAAGTAAATCTGTAGTTTTATTTTGAATCAAGCATAAGATTAAAATACTGTCTTAAAATTTTTTAAAAATAGAAACTCAGTACTTATGGGGAAGTATTTTTATTATTTAATTAGGTAAGAGAAGCCAAGGAGACAGAGTATTATGGCTTTGATTATCTCTCCCCACCAACTTGCTATTTATCTCCATGGGAAAACTAGAGGCGATGATTAGAGAATTAAACCTCCCTTACTCACTCAAGCAGTGCATACGATCACTTGCCACTTGGTATTTATTTTCCAGATGAAAGAATTTAATTTATTTTTCTTTCTTCCGCTGGGACCCCAACTGCCTGGCCTAGAGCAGCCTCCGGGTTGGACTGAAAGAAACCTCCATTTTCATTTTCCTATGGGCTTCGCTCACTTTTGGGCAGGTAAAGAAATGCACCAGAGTCTTTAATAAAATTTAATCTTCATCCACCTTGGACAATGATAGTTGGGGAAGCACCCCATTGTACAGGAAGGAGGGTTCTTTCTCATCCCAGAGACACAGCGATCCCTTTGGCCTCTTATTATTGCTGCCATCAACCAAGCCTTTTTTAGAGACACTTTCGCATGTATCCAAGGTAGACCTAAATCCATTCCTTCATTTTCCGTGGTACAACAGTCAGGCAAGAATGTCTAGCAGGGCTCTGAGATCACAGAAGAGAGTTGTCCCCAGAGAGCCGTGGACCACTTGATACTTGGGTTTATACGATACTTGCTGCCTAACAACAGCCTTGGGCTGCTTACAGGCTATTTCTCAGCTTCCCTCCACTCACATCCTTTTTTTTCTTTTTTGGCCAGCACCAATTTTTCCCACCTTCCTGCAAGTATGTTTGTGTGCTGTGCTTAGTTGCTCAGTCATGTCTGACTCTTTGTGACCCCATGGACTGTAGCCCACCAGGCTCCTCTGTCCATGGGGATTCTCCAGGCAAGAGTACTGGAGTGGATAGCCATGCCCTCCTCCAGGGGATCTTCCCAACCCGGGGATCGAATCCAGGTCTCCTGTATTGCAGGCGGATTTTTTACCGACCAAGCTTGTGAACATTTGCTTCTTTCATACACATTTTCACATGTTCTTTTGATATTACTGTTACCCTTAAAGTAGCAGTACACCATGGAATGCTGGGAAAATATCTTGTGAGTCATGGTGTTTGTCTTGCTTGTTTCATTCATTTTCTCTACAAACACTTATCTATATACTATCTATATATCTACTGTGTTGTGACTACAGATTTCAGCAGATTCCCTGTCACCAAGAATCCAGCAATCCATTGTGGGAGACCAACAGTTACAAGTGTACTTCTTTATGAGATGGGGAACTTGATCTGCCTGAATGGGTAAAGGAAGGCATCTTGGAGGAAGTGATCCTTGAGATGATCCATGAAAAAGGAGCAGGAATTTTTCAAGTGAGTAAGGGCAAGAGAAGAAATAATTCCAGGCACAGAAGTTGAAATTCATTTTATTTTTCCCCCCAGACCCACACTGTTATATCTCATCATCTCAAAATGCTTGCACGTGTGTGCACACTAAGTTACTTCAGTCATGTCTGACTCTGTGCAACCCTATAGACTGTAGCCCACCAGACTTCTCTGTCCATGGGATTCTCCATGGGATTCTCCACTCCAATACTGAAGTGGGTTGCCATGCCCTCCTCCAGGGAATCTTCCTGACCCAGGGATTGAAAGTGCATCTCTTATATCTCCTACATTGGCAGGCAGGTTCTTTACCACTGGTACCTCCTGGGAATCCCTCAAAGTGCCTGGGTGCCTAAGTAAGCTTTTTTTTGCCAGAGGCAATGATGATTTGTGAAGGACAGGAGAGATTGCCTGGGTCTCAGGTGCTCAGCCGTCAGGAAGAGTGTGGCATCCATGATATTTTTCCAGACTTCCAAAACATGTTAGTAATGTCCTCCCCCTTCCCAGCTCCAGCTCCCACACAGAGGTGGCCTGACTGCGGCATGTTTCCCTGCTCTGCTTTTGCCTTGGGAATCCAGGGCTCAGTAGCTGCCTTTACGTCCCAAACACCATCTTCCGTGGAGCTGCTGTTCCTCCTCATTCCAGCTGACACCCTTCTCAACCTTGGCAGGTGTCCAGGCCTCACTCTCCCTGCATGGAGAGGTGGGCCATTGCTCTGTAAATTATGCACCAGCCCCATGATGTTTGGGGAGCCTGTGGACTGTTTTATCTATGTGGAGATTAACTATTCAGTGAAGGCAGTGCAAATGATTCACAGGTGATGGTGTGAAGCCCAGCTTTGGGACAGCCTGTCTTGGGAAGGTGTGATTGACTCTAGTATATGGTGAACCCAGCTCCCAGGTGGAGCTGGGCACATTTTTTTAAATTTATTTTTTATTCAAATAATTAAAAAAATTTTTTTACAATGTTGCATTGGTTTCCGCTATGCAAATCAGCCATAATTACACATACATCCTTTCCCTCCATAACCTCCATTCCCTTCCTCCATCCCATCCTTCTAGATCATCATGGAACAACAGATTGGCCTCCCTATGCTGCACAGCAACTACTTAAGAGCTGGACACATTTTACCTGTTCCTTCGATCCTGTAGATTTCATGCGCTATGTGCTTAATTGCTCACTCATATCCAACTCTTTGCAACCCCATGAACTGTAGCCCACCAGGCTCCTCTGTCCATGGGATTCTCCAGGCCAGAATATTGGAGTGGGTTGTCATGCCCTTTTCCAGGGAATCTTCCCAACCCAGGGATCGAACCCAGATCTCCTGCATTGCAGGTGGATTCTTTACCGGCTGAGCTACCAGGGAAGCCCAAATGTTTATAATCACTATATTTGAAAATCTATCACCTCACTTGGTGCTGACCTTTCCTTTGTGGGGGAGGGGCATAGAGGTTGAAATAATGTGGTCTAGTGAAATAAGTTGGATCCAGACAGATTTAGGTGTGAGTTCTGGTTTTTTAAACTTTTCTGGACCTCAGCTTTCTTTCATAAATTAACGGTAATAAAGAACGACTTTGAACTGTCAGTATCTCTATTTGAATATTTCATGGAAGGTACCTGGCCAAGACGGACTCCTTACTGTCCCACCCTACCCCACCCACTGGAGTGGTGCTCCACATCCTGGGAAATGAGAGCCTCTTTTCTCAGCTACTCAGCACTAAGTTCTAGAAGTCACATACGAGTCTCTCCTCTCCTGCAGCCACCAGAGTTACTCTGCTTGCTCGTCCTTTCTGTTCTGTGCTCCCATCGGATCACCCTCACCAGTAACTCTGCTATTTCCCAGCCAACGCCTTGTTCAGCTGTGTTACTGAAAAGCTTGCTAATTCTGTGCCACCCTGCCATCTTCATCCCTACCCAGCAGTCAGGTAGGTCTTTTAAAACTAAAAGAAGAAGATGCTGCTATTTGTGATAACATGGATGAACCTGTAGGGTGTTATGTGAATTAAGCCAGACACAGATGGACAAACGCTGCATGGTTACACTTACATGAGGTATTTAAAACAACAAACTTGTACAAGGGAAGCATAGAAAGGTGGCTGCGGGGGGCTGGGGAAGGGGAGAAGAGGGGAGTTGCTAATGAATAAGCCTAAATTTTTAGTTGTAAAAGATGAACAAGTGCTAGAGACCTTTAGGTAGCCATACTGTGTGTGCACTTAAAAACCTATCAAGAGGGCACCTCTTATGTTAGATATTCTTACCACATTAAAATCTTACTACTTTCCTGTTAGTAATTCTCTAATGACTCCCCCCCTACTCTTTTCTTTTAAAGAACTTTTTATTTTGTGTTGGGGTATAGCCGATTGACAATGTTGTGATGGTTTTAGGCGAACAGTGAAGGAACTCAGCCATACATATTATATATAACAGATACATACATATATCCATTCTCCTGCAAGCTCCATTCCCATTCAGACTGCACATAACCCTGAGCCGAGTTCCCTATGCGGTACAGTAGGTCCTTGTTGGGTACCCATGGTAAATACAACGGTGTGTACATGCCCATCCCAAACTCCCTAACTATCCCTTCCTCCGTCAACCAGAAGTTCGCTCTCTGTCTGTGAGTCTCTTCCTGTTTTGTAAGTAAGTTCGTTGGTATCATTGCCTTTTAGATTCCACATATAAGGATGTCATACAAGATTTCTCTTTCTCTGTCTGACTTACCTCCCTCAGTATGATGCTCTCTGTTCCACCCATGTTGCTGCAAATGGCTGCACCTTACTCTTAGAAGAAGACCTGTTGCTTTTCTATCACCTACAGGCTCTACATGAGTTGACCCAAGTCCACCTTTTCGTCCTTGATCCTGCCCAGCCTGGCCTTGGGATCTGGGGACACTCCACACGTGCTCTCACCTGAGGGCTTGGCTTTTGTCCTTGCTGCCCCGTTCACCTGAAATTGACCTCCTCTGGCTTGTTTGGCTCCGTGTCAACATCCAGATACCTGGTGTTTCCCGAACACCCAGAAGACCAGCCTCTCCTGTCACCGAAGCTGCTGCTTGATTTTCTTCCTGTTGCTCATCCTTCCCTTCAGTGATGATGCTGACCACGTGCTGGTTTACTAAGTGTCCCCTCACTGGGCAGGGAGCTCTCTGAGACCAAATCTTTCAGTCCTCACCATGGTGGCCCAAAGGAGGGCTCTCAGTAAAATATAAGACAGTTTGAATTTAAGTTTGAATTTCAGATAGACAGCAAATACCTTTTTAACATAAAAATAATTGCAGAAGGCATACTTAATGCTGAAGAAATTTTTGCATTTGCAAATTTTTTGCTAAATATGGTAGCCCCAGTCCCAGGGCTTGTCCCAGGGCTGGCACCTTTATTAATTCTTAGTATGTCTTTGTTGAAAGGAAGAAAGAGAAAGAAAGAAATGAAAAGCGACTATAAAACAAAATGTGCAGACTGAATGCCTTGTGTCTTTGCTGCTGTATTCTTAGCATCTTTTTTTCCTGTGCAAGCTCTTCCTTGCGGCTTCTCTAGTGGTGACACCCAGGCTCTCAAGTTTTGCCACGTGGGCTTAGCTGCCCCATAGCATG
Organism: Bos javanicus; assembly: GCF_032452875.1. Classification (NCBI taxonomy): domain Eukaryota; kingdom Metazoa; phylum Chordata; class Mammalia; order Artiodactyla; family Bovidae; genus Bos; species Bos javanicus. The sequence continues at coordinate 109,331,920 of NC_083873.1, forward strand.
TGAGATCTTAGTTCTCCGGCCAGAGATAGAAACCATATTCCCTGCATTGGAAGGTGGATTCTTAACCACTGGACCAGGGAAATCCCTCTTAGCATCTCATAATGCTTGACCTATGACAGGTGCTGGTTTAAAGTGTGCTAACGGAATAAAGAACCATGGGTTATCCAGGGTGTTTTTTCCCTCCCTCCATATCACATTGTTAGTCTCATTCTGTAGCTGGATAAACAAGGTTGGAGAACAAAAGCCTTTCCAAAGTCAAGTAGCTGGCGACAGCTTTAGCTGAATACAGCAGAAAGCGGATGGTGGAAGGTGGCTTAAGTAAATGGAGGCTTACTTGCTTCTTCTATACAAGAAGCTGATGTAGAGGCAGTCTAGATCTAGTCTGACGGTCTTGAGGCCCTGCTTCAATCTGTCTCCTCTACAATTCTCTAGAGCCCACTTCTCTAACTTCAAGTTCAGTGCATAGCTCCAAGATGACTGCTGGAAAAGCCAGTGGATGGACAACCAGTCACCATGTCCACATTCCAAGAAAACAGCAAGTATCAGCTGCTGCTGCTGCTGCTGCGTCGCTTCAGTTGTGTCTGACTCTATGCAACCCCAGAGATGGCAGCCCACCAGGCACCCCCGTCCCTGGGATTCTCCAGGCAAGAACACTGGAGTGGGTTGCCATTTCCTTCTCCAATGCATGAAAGTGAAAAGTGAAAGTGAAGTCGCTCAGTCGTATCTGACTCCTAGCGACCCCATGTACTGCAGCCTACCAGGCTCCTCCGTCCATGGGATTTTCCAGGCAAGAGTACTGGAGTGGGGTGCCATTGCCTTCTCCAAGTATCAGCAGGTGAGGACAAAATATTGCTCACCCCACCTCCAACCCCCCAAGCCTTTAAGAAACCTTCCTGTAAGTCCCTTATGACACAACCTCTTGCATCTCATTGGCCAGAACTTTGTCTCACGACCACTCCCAAGTATAACGGAGCTGGAAATGTTTTCTGGATCCCACTGGATTCCAATCAGTTACACGTGCTTTGTTAAAAGTGGAAGTTTGTTCTTTATAGAGGGGGGAGAATGATGTTGGAGAGCAAAGAACAACATCTGCCATAGCCAGAGAGAGGCAGAAAGATTTCCAGCGTATCCTTGGTCTGCTGTACCATGTGCGGCTCACACCATGTCCTTTTGCTGCTGGGTCTTCTGTTGCATGGACCAGTGAGTGGGTCAGAGTCTGGGGTGTGGACCTCTGTTAATCTGAGACTTTTTCTGTGTTGAAGAGACTTCCGTGTATTCAAAGACTAGAGAACACTGGGGACACTCAGAAGCAGTTTATGCCTCTGAAACTAAAATTCAGAGACAAAAGTAGCATAAAATGGTGCTAGGGAGTTAGACCAAGTGGAGAAACAAGAGATGCTATGTGTCTGATCCATTGTCCCAGGATCCCAGTAGATCTCAACAGGTTAAAGCAGCAGTCTGAGTGTAATGAGACAGAAATGAATAAGAATCAAATACGTGCGTGGGTGCCTGTGTGCTTCAGTCAAGTCTGACTCTTTGCAACCCTATGAACTGTAGCCCACCGGGTTCTTCTGTCCATGGGCTTCTCCAAGAAATAATACTGGAGTGGGTTGCCCTCCTCCAGAGGATTTTCCCGAGTGAGGGATCGAACCTGCCTCTCTCATGTCTCCTGCATTGGCAGGCGGCTTCTTTACCACTGGTGTCACCTGGGAAGCCCCATACTCTTGAGTCCAAAAGAAAACCAACAACAAGACAGACTGACGTGACTTAATATCAGCAGAATAAGAAAATCACTGAGGTGCTTTCACTGGCAGCAACTTGAGCCATGATGGAGTTGGAAGAGATTTTATGATTCGCTGTGGTCAGTAGTAGCACAGAATTGGTGAGCGAGGTGAGGGTCATGCTGTTATGTACAGATTAGACTATACTTGTAACCCTGCTTTCAGTTCTGGGCTCTCTAAGGGAGAAAGATAGGTTTGTCTTAAAAGAGGTGTAACCAGGATGTTTTTGGAGAGCTCCTCTGTCTGTCTCTTTAACATTTTTATCAATCACTTGGGTCATGCCTGCTTATCAAATTTGTGGATTGCTCTAGTCTGACAGAGGCAGTAGATACTGTGACTGATAGGATCAGTCACGAAGAACAATGGACCAAAGTCAGCCCATGAAATTGAAAATAGAAAGCCCTGAATTTTGGTCAAGCAATCAACTGGGCAAGACGGGGAGGAGGGAGACAGGGCCCACTAAGATACCATTGTGTCTGTGTTACAGGGGCCACTGAACGTTCAGCTCTGCCAAAGAGCCGGTGGCCAGTAATGACATTCATGACTTTGCCCTGGGCCAGAGTTTTGACCTTGGCTTTGAGGATTCCCATACTCTATGTGTTCCAGAGCCTATTGGGCTTGGAGAGGTGAACCTATGCTGATGCTTACAGGAGGCCAAGGAATAATAATAATTCATGCCAAGTGTATTGATTTTTAGTATAAAACATTCTTGTTAAGTAATACATATATATAACTTAAATATTATATAAATATAAATAAATAAATAAATATATATATATATATATATATATATATATATATATATATGGGCTTCCCTGATGTCTCAGACAGTAAAGAATTCATCTGCAACGTGGGAGACCTGGGTTTGATCACTGGGTTGGGAAGATCCCCCGGAGAAGGGCATGGCAACCCACTCCAGTATTCTTGCCTGGAGCCCCATGGAGAGAGGAGCCTGGTGAGCTATAATGCAGAGGGTCGCAAAGAGTTGGACATGACTGAGCGACTAAGCACCTGGCACAGCTCAGCAGAGCACTTATATATACACGTACATTGTTGTCTAGTCACTCGGTTGTGTCTGACTCTGTGATCCTATGGACTGTAGCCTGCTAGGCTACTCAGTCCCTGAGATTTTCCAGGCAAGAATATTGGAGCAGGTTGCCATTTCCTTCTCCAGGAGATCTTCCCAGCCCAGGGATCAGACCTGAGTCTTCTGCATTGGCAGGAGGATTCTTTACCACTGAGCCACCTGGGAAGGCCACATATGTACATGTAATTTTTCTCCCTTTTTAGAAAAATGATATGCAAGACAAATAATGCTGCTAAGAGTTTTCAAGGGACATGGAATCGAAAGGGATATGAGTAGTATGCCTTGAATGCTTGATGACATGGCATTAAAAGAGGCTAATGAACCCCTCTTTCTAATATGAATGTTCCCATGCTGGAAACAGAGAGAGACTCTAGGTAGATCAGGTTACAGGCCACTTCTATAGGCCGTGGAAATAATTTTATCTCTTTAGGATGACTTGGCAGAATTCTGTTCTGTCCTTTTATTGTTGATATAAACTATGGGTCTTAGGAAACAACCTTCCCCCCCCTTTCCTCTAGACTTTGAGGTGCATCAGTTTGCCTTTGCTCTGAGGCCCCAGGGGGATGTGGGTCGAAGGACTGATCCTGAAGAGCTGAGCTCAGTGAGCCTTCACTGCTGTCTGGTGGCGGTGGTGAAAGCCGCTCAGCTGCGTCCAACTCTTTATGACCCCACGGGCTGTAGCCCTCCAGGCTCCTCTGTCCATGGGATTCTCCAGGCAAGAACTCTGGAGTGGGTTGCCACGGCCTCCTCCACATGATATTCCCAACCCAGGGATTGACTCAGGTCTCCTGCTTTGCAGGCGGATTCTTCACCCTCTGAGCCACCAGGGAAGCCCCTCATTGCTATCTACACCTGGTCATTTCTCTAGAGGGAAAATAAATTCCTCTTTTCCAAATCTACTGCCCTTTAGGGACAGACTCCCAAACACCCCAATCAGTGCCCTGCACTCTTCCAGCCTCTTGGGCACAGATGCAAACAGTGCTAAGGCATCAGCTTTGACTCCTCTGTGTTCTCAGTTCCCAGCAGATGGCCTGATGTATTCATTCACTTTTCCCAAGGGATTCCTCCTTTCCTCTTCTGTTTATGGTTGTTCTTGTCACATCTCCCTTAGCACCTCCCAGTGAGAAACAGAAGGCACACTCACATTAGTGTCATCTGAGAAGAATTTAATAATGAACTGCTTACAAACCTGGGAGCAGGGTTTAGGGAAACCACAAAGAACAGTCCAGTACTACAGGGCTATGCAGTCTAGATGCCATCATAAGTCTGAAGGAGTGGAGAGAGGAGGAGAATCAGGAGACAGAGGAGGCTGTGTGAAATGGACCTTCCCACAGGATCCCTGGCCCTGGGCAAAACCAGCCCATGGCAACCCCACAGCAATGGTAATAAACACCACACCCTTCGTGGCTTCTCTCTTCCTTCTTCTGCAGGTGTGCAACAGTGGCCAAACCCAGTTGCAAGTCAGTGGGCAAGGGAGCTCAGTGGTATATGCTGAGGAATTTGACCTCCCAGGGTATAGCAGAGTGGATAAAAGTGGAGAGTGGACTTAGAGGGGCAAATGGAATAATCCAGCAAAGCGCTGAAGGCCAGACTTTGTTATTAATATCCTTATTTTCTCTGTATCTCATCCTGCACATACCAGGTTTGCTATATGACTTTCTTTAAAATGATCTTTGGCTCCTATATTCCGGGGCTCAACCAGTGCCCAAAAGATGCTCCATAAGTATTTGTGGGGTGACTAGTGAGTGAATGAATGAATCAATGAGTGAATGAATGAATGAAGCGAGTTCAGTGGGGATTTGCCCTTTTTTGTAGCTTGCTGTTATAGATTCTGCTTTCAGCCTCTCTCCTGTCTCACTTATAGGCTCCTAGGACCAGTTCCTGTTGTTGAATTTCTGTAATACCCTCCTGTACCTGAGACTGGCCATGTAATACAGTTCTTGGAGGCTTTGCTTCATCACTGCAGTACTGTGCCTGCCTCGGGCACAGCCTCTGCTTTCTCTGTTCAGCAGTCTTTCTGTGACAGATGCTGAGCTCCTGTCCTCCTGCCAGGAAGGTTCTTCGAGGAAATCTTCTCTTCTGGCTCTAGGCAGGTGAAATTGCTTTCTCCCTGACACACTTCCATTTATATGAACTGTTAAGCAGACATCGATTTCCTCCTCTGTATTGTATTCTAGGCTCTTTCCAAGTGGACAAGACATCATTGGGCATAAGGACGAAGAGCTGCAGTCCAGAGGGAGAGAAGACAAGCGATAGATCATTATTAATCAGTGATGGTGAGGTTGCAGGAAAACAGAGCTCTGCAGGAGCACAGATGAGAGGCGTCTCCTCCAACCTGGAGGTTCCAGGAAGTCTTTTTGGAGGGGTTGGCATCTGATTTTGTTGGATGGGAATGAGCTAAGCAATGGAAGTGAGAAATGTGTTCCAAGTCAAAAGAAGAGTATGATCAAAATGACAGATGCCTGGCACTGCATAGTGTGTGCAGGAAACATGAACAAATCTGTACGATTAGTGATAAAGTGGAGGCATGGTGGGCTGAGCTGCAGGTGGTTGGAAGGGCAGGTGGGAGCTAGGATGTGGAAGACTTGGATGCTAGGATTAGGTGTTGTCAGGACTGCAACTGCAGTGGGGTGGATGGGGCACGTGTATCAAATGCCACATTTAAAAAGGCTCCAAAAATTTAGCAGTCAAGAGAAAAATATCAAAATTTGAAATAAATATGAAGCAGTATCACTGACTTTTTCCTTTTGCCTCAGAATCCAGTAAGGCTTGGAATGACAGTTACTGATCTTGTCTTTATAACATTGACATGTATTTATCTCTTCAACAAATGTTGCCCAAACTGTATCAGATCAGATCAGATCAGTCGCTCAGTCGTGTCCAACTCTTTGCGACCCCATGAATCGCAGCACACCAGGCCTCCCTGTCCATCACCAACTCCCGGAGTTCACTGAGACTCACGTCCATCGAGTCAGTGATGCCATTCAGCCATCTCATCCTCTGTCGTCCCCTTCTCCTCCTGCCCCCAATCCCTCCCAGCATCAAAGTCTTTTCCAATGAGTCAACTCTTCACATGAGGTGGCCAAAGTACTGGAGTTTCAGCTTCAGCATCATTCCTTCCAAAGAACACCCAGGACTGATCTCCTTTAGAATGGACTGGTTGGATCTCCTTGCAGTCCAAGGGACTCTCAAGAGTCTTCTCCAACACCACAGTTCAAAAGCATCAATTCTTCTGTGCTCAGCCTTCTTCACAGTCCAACTCTCACATCCATACATGACCACAGGAAAAACCATAGCCTAGACTAGACGGACCTTTGTTGGCAAAGTAATGTCTCTGCTTTTGAATATGTTATCTAGGTTGGTCATAACTTTCCTTCCAAGGAGTAAGCATCTTTTAATTTCATGGCTGCAGTCACCATCTGTAGTGACTTTGGAGCCCAGAAAAATAAAGTCTGACACTGTTTCCACTGTTTCCCCATCTATTTCCCATGAAGTGGTGGGACTGGATGCCATGATCTTCATTTTCTGAATGTTGAGCTTTAAGCCAACTTTTTCACTCTCCACTTTCACTTTCATCAAGAAGCTTTTGAGTTCCTCTTCACTTTCTGCCATAAGGGTGGTGTCATCTGCATATCTGAGGTTATTGATATTTCTCCCGGCAATCTTGATTCCAGTTTGTGTTTCTTCCAGTCCAGCGTTTCTCATGATGTACTCTGCATATAAGTTAAATAAACAGGGAGACAATATACAGCCTTGACGAACTCCTTTTCCTATTTGGAACCAGTGTGTTGTTCTATGTCCAGTTCTAACTGTTGCTTCCTGACCTGCATACAAATTTCTCAAGAGGCAGATCAGGTGGTCTGGTGTTCCCATCTCTTTCAGAATTTTCCACAGTTTATTGTGATCCACACAGTCAAAGGCTTTGGCATAGTCAATAAAGCAGAAATAGATGTTTTTCTGGAACTCTCTTGCTTTTTCCATGATCCAGTGGATGTTGGCAATTTGATCTCTGGTTCCTCTGCCTTTTCTAAAACCAGCTTGAACATCAGGAAGTTCACGGTTCACATATTGCTGAAGCCTGGCTTGGAGAATTTTGAGCATTACTTTACTAGCGTGTGAGATGAGTGCAATTGTGTGGTAGTTTGAGCATTCTTTGGCATTGCCTTTCTTTGGGATTGGAATGAAAACTGACCTTTTCCAGTCCTGTGGCCACTGCTGACTTTTCCAAATTTGCTGGCATATTGAGTGCAGCACTTTCACAGCATCATCTTTCAGGATTTGGAATAGCTCAACTGGAATTCCATCACCTCCACTAGCTTTGTTCGTAGTGATGCTTTCTAAGGCCACTTGACTTCACATTCCAGGATGTCTGGCTCTAGGTCAGTGATCACACCATCATGATTATCTGGGTCATGAAGATCTTTTTTGTACAGTTCTTCTGTGTATTCTTGCCATCTGTTCTTTATATCTTCTGCTTCTGTTAGGTCCATACCATTTCTGTCCTTTATTGAGCGCATCTTTGCATGAAATGTTCCTTTGGTATCTCTGATTTTCTTGAAGAGATCTCTAGTCTTTCCCATTCTGTTGTTTTCCTCTATTTCTTTGCATTGATTGCTGAAGAAAGCTTTCTTATCTCTTCTTGCTATTCTTTGGCACTCTGCATTCAGATGTTTATATCTTTCCTTTTCTCCTTTGCTTTTCACTTCTCTTCTTTTCACAGCTATTTGTAAGGCCTCCCTAGACAGCCATTTTGCTTTTTTGCATTTCTTTTCCATGGGGATGGTCTTGATCCCTGTCTCCTGTACAATGTCACAAACCTCATTCCATAGTTCATCAGGCACTCTATCTATCAGACCTAGGCCCTAAAATCTATTTCTTACTTCCACTGTATAATCATAAGGGATTTGATTTAGGTCATACCTGAATGGTCTAGTGGTTTTCCCTACTTTCTTCAATTTAAGTCTGAATTTGGCAAGAAGGAGTTCATGGTCTGAGCCACAGTCAGCTTCTGGTCTTGTTTCTGCTGACTGTATAGAGCTTCTCCATCTTTGGCTGCAAAGAATGTAATCAATCTGATTTCAGTGTTGACCATCTGATGATGTCCATGTGTAGAGTCTTCTCTTTCATTGTTGGAAGAGGGTGTTTGTTATGACTAGTGCATTTTCTTGGCAAAACTCTATTAGTCTTTGCCCTGCTTCATTCCGTATTCCAAGGCCAAATTTGCCTGTTACTCCAGGTGTTTCTTGACTTCCTACTTTTGCATTCCAGTCCCCATTCCAAGGCCAAATTTGCCTGTTACTCCAAGTGTTTCTTGACTTCCTACTTTTGCATTCCAGTCCCCTATAATGAAAAGGACATCTTTTTTGGGTGTTAGTTCTAAAAGGTCTTGTAGGTCTTCATAGAACCGTTCCACTTCAGCTTCTTCAGCGTTACTGGTTGGGGTATAGACTTGGATTACTGTGATATTGAATGGTTTGCCTTGGAAACGAACAGAGATCATTCTGTCGTTTTTGAGATTGCATCCAAGTACTGCATTTCGGACTCTTTTGTTGACCATGATGGCCACTCCATTTCTTCTGAGGGATTCCTGCCCGCAGTAGTAGATATAATGGTCATCTGAGTTAAATTCACCCATTCCAGTCCATTTCAGTTCACTGATTCCTAGAATGTCGACATTCACTCTTGCCATCTCTAGTTTGACCACTTCCAATTTGCCTTGATTCATGGACCTGACATTCCAGGTTCCTATGCAATATTGCTCTTTACAGCATCGGACCTTGCTTCTATCACCAGTCACATCCACAGCTGGGTATTGTTTTTGCTTTGGCTCCATCCCTTCATTCTTTCTGGAGTTATTTCTCCATTGATCTACAGTAGCATATTGGAGTAACAACTGTATATCTACGTGCAAAAAATGAAGCTGGACCCACACGTCATATCATACACAAAAATTAGCTGAAAGCACCTGATAGTCCTAAATGTAAGGGCTAAAACTATAAAGTCTCCAACAGGAAATACCAGGAATCAATTTTCATGATCTTGAGACAAGCAGTAATTTCTTACATGTGACACCAAAACCACAAGTGATAAAAGACTGACACCCTGGACTTCATCACGTTTGAAAACCTTTGTTTTCCTAAGGATACCATTACAAAAATGAAAGGCCGGCTCAAAGACACAGACAAAATATATGCAAACCATGTATTTGTTAAGGCACTTGTATGAGGAATATATAAAGAACACGTCAGTTCATTTCAGTTGTTCAGTCTTGTCCGACTCTTTGCAACATGGACTGCAGCATGCTGGGCTTCCGTGTCCATCACCAACTCCCAGAGCTTTCTGAAACTCATATCCTTCGAGTTGGTGATACCATCCAACCATCTCATCCTCTGTTATCCTCTTCTCCTTCTGCCTTCAATCTTTCCCAGCATCAGAGTCTTTTCCAGTGAGTCAGTTTTTTGCATCAGGTAGCCAAAGTATTGGAGTTTTAGCTTCAGCATCAGTCCTTCCAATGAATATTCAGGACTAATTTCCTTTAGGATGGATGGCTTGGATCTCCTTGCAGTCCAAGGGACTCTCAAAACCAACACCACAGTTCAAAAGCATCAATTCTTCAGTGCTCAGCTTTCTTTATAGTCCAACTCTCACTTCCATACATGACTACTGGAAAAACCATAGCTCTGACTAGACGGACCTTTGTTGGCAATGTCATGTCTGTGCTTTTTAATATGCTGTCTAGGTTGGTCATAACTTTTCTTCCACGGAGCAAGTGTCTTAATTTCATGGCTACAGTCACCGTCTGCAGTGATTTTGGAGCCCAAGAAAACAGTCTCTCACTGTTTCCATTGTTTCCCCATCTACTTGCCATGAAGTGATGGGACCGGATACCATGAATCTTAGTTTTTTGAATGTTGAGTTTTAAGTCAGCTTTTTCACTCTCCTCTTTCACTTTCATCAAGAGGCTCTTTAGTTCTTCTTCACTTTCTGCCATAAGGGTGGTGTTGTCTGCAAATCTGAGGTTATTGATATTTCTCCCAGCAATCTTGATTCCAGCTTGTGCTTCTTCGAGCCTGGCATTTCTCATGATATACTCTGCATATAAGTTATATAAGCAGGGTGACAGTATGCAGCCTTGATATACTCTTTTCCCTATTTGGAACCAGTGTGTTGTTCCATGTCCAGTTCTAATTGTTGCTTTTTGAGCTGCATACAGATTTCTCAGGAGGTAGGTCAGATGGTCTGGTCTTCCCATCTCTTTAAGAATTTGCCACAGTTTGTTGTTATCCATACAGTCAAAGTCTTTGGAATAGTACAAAAACAGAAGTAGATGTTTTTCTGGAACTCTTGCTTTTTTGATGATCCAATAAATGTTGGCAATTTGATCTCTGGTTCCTCTGCCTTTTCTGAATCCAGCTTGAACATCTGAAAGCTCATGGTTCATGTACTGTTGAAGCCTGGCTTGGAGAATTTTGAGCATTACTTTGCTAGACTGCGAGATGAGTGCAGTTGTGTGGTAGTTTGAGCATTCTTTGGCATTGCCTTTCTTTGGGATTGGAATGAAAACTGACCTTTTCCAGTCCTGTAGTCACTGCTGAGTTTTCCCGTTTTGTTAAGAACACTTAACAACTCAAAAATAAAAGGACAAATACCCAATTAAAAACTGGGCAAAGGATTTGAGAAGACATTTCTTCAAAGAAGATATATGAATGGCTAATAAACATGTGAAAAGATGCTCAATGTCTTCAGTCATTAGGGAAATGGAAATCAAAGCCACAATCGATAATATTTCACATTCAATAGAAAGATTGTGACAAAAAAGACTGAGCATGACAAATATTGATAGGGATAAGGAAAAACTGAAACTCTCCTACATGGCTCATGGTAATGTGAAATATTGTGCATCCATTTTGGAAAACAGCTAGGTAGTTCCTCAAAAAGTCAAACAGAGAGGTGTCATATGACTTTGCAATTCCATTCCTAGGTATCTGGTCAAGAGAAATGAAAACATGTTCAAACAAAACTTGTATATGAATGTTGATAGCAGTGTTACTCATAGTAACCAAAACATAGAAACAGCCCAAATATCCACTCATTTTGTTGAATGGATCAACAATTGTGGCATATTCATGCAATGGAATAATATTTCATCATTAAAAAGGAACAAAATAGTGATGTATGTGCACGTGTGTTTGTGTGTGTTAGTCACTCAGTTGTATCCATCTCTTTTTCCACCCCATGGACTGTAGCCCACCAGTCTCCTCTGTCTATGGTATTTCCCAGACGAGAATAATGGAGTGAGTTGCCATTCCTTCCTTTCTCCAGGAGATCTTCCTGATCCAGGGATTGAACCTGGGTCTCATGCATTGCAGGCAGATTCTTTGCCATCTGAGCCACCAGAGAAGCCCCACGGATACATATTGAAACACAGATAACCATTGAAAGCGTAAGCTAAGTGAAAGAAGCCAGCCACAAAAGACTGCATATTACATGATTCCACTTATATGAAATGTCTGGGATAGGGAACTATGTGCTGTGCTTAGTCGCTCATTTGTGCCCGATTCTTTTCAACCCCATGGATTGTAGCCTGCCAGACTCCTGTGTCCATGGGGATTCTCCAAGGGAACTACAGGGAGATAAAATGTAGCTTAGCAATTGCTTAGGGCTAGAGGGAGTAGCACGGGGAAGGCAGTGGCACCCCACTCCAGTACTCTAGCCTGGAAAATCCCACGGACAGAGGAGCCTGGTAGGCTGCAGTCCATGGGGTCGCAAAGAGTTGGACACGACTGAGAGACTTCACTTTCACTTTTCACTTTCATGCATTGGAGAAGGAAATGGCAACCCACTCCAGTGTTCTTGCCTGGAGAATCCCAGGGACGGGGGAGCCTGGTGGGCTGCAGTCCATGGGGTCGCTAAGAGTCAGACATGACTGAGCAACTTCACTTTCACTTTTCACTTTCATGCATTGGACAAGGAAATGGCAACCCACTCCAGTGTTCTTGCCTGGAGAATCCCAGGGATGGGGGAGCCTGGTAGGCTGCTGTATTTGGGGTAGCACAGAGTCAAACACGACTGAAGTAACTTAGCAGCAGCAGCAGAAGCAGCAGAGGGAGTAGCAAGAGTGGAGAGTGACTGTTAACAAGGTTATTTTGGGGTGATCAAACTGTTATAAAATTAGTTATAAATCAACTCTACTGCAATAAAAATTAAAATAAAACCTGTTAAAAATTAGAATATGGTAATGGTTGCACAATTTTGTAAACATATCAAACCACTGAACCTTACACTTCAAAGAGATGAACTTTTGGTATGTAAATTACATCCAAATAAAGTTAAAGCATTATTCACCTTGATTCCTGAGTGTTTTGGCACCTCCTTAAATCTTGTCCCTGGGGAAAGTGCCTTACTTGTCGCACTCCAGTGCAGGCCCATGGAGTTAGATTTCATCGTGTTTTATAGGAAAGCTTTGAAAGGTTTAAAGCAGTGAATGGTCTGGTTTGTCTGCTGGTCATGTGGCTTTGCAGTGTGGGAGTGGGGGTGGCTAGAAATGGGCAATGCCAGAGGCAGGAACCTACCTGGGAGGTGGCTATGAGAGCTTCTCTCCTGATGCATGAATATGGCACCAAGAATGAGTGTGGAGAGCTGGTTAGGAGGGAAAATTGATGAGCTTGACTTGCGAGGGAGAGATCTAAAATGCTTCCCAGGCTTTAGAGTCAATCTTTGCACTTGGTGGAGTCTGGACTGCTTTTGAAGTAATCAGGGGATTATAAACCACCAGATCATTGGTCTATTGCATTATCTCCTCCCTGAAATCTTGATGGCAGTCTACTGTTCTTAGAGTAAACCCCAGTTCCCCTGCCATGCCCCCCCCCAGACCCTAAATGGGACCTCTGCCCACCTGTCCAGCTCCATCCCACTCATTCTCCCTCTCCCTCACCCAGCTCAGCCACTCTGGTCTCTGTTTGCTCCGAATATGCCAAGGTAGGTAGGATTACTTCTGGGGACTTAGTATTCAGTTCTTCTGCCTGGAATCTTCCCCCAGCTCTTTTTATGACTGACACAATTTTTAGTGTTTCCCTGAATTATCATGTTTTCATGAAGCCTCTCAAAGGGCCTTCTCTGCTTACTTTTTAAGTCATCATACAGTGTATTAATTTCCTACAGTCACTGTAACAAATCTCTACAAACTTGCTGAAAACAATAGGAATTTATCCCACAGTTCTGTAGGTTAGAAGTCCAACATGAGTCTTGTTGGGCTACAGTCAAGGTGTTGGCAGGGCTGTGTTTCTTTTTTCTGAGGAAAAATCCATTTCCTTGCTGTTTCCAGCTGCTACAGCTCACTCATGACTCCTTTCTTCCATCTTCAAAGCCAGCAGCACTGCATTTCTGGTCATTCTTCAGTTCAGTTCAGTCGCTCAGTTGTGTCTGACTCTTTTTGACCCCCCCCATGGACTATAGCATGCCAGGCCTCCCTGTCCATCACCAACTCCTGGAGTTTACCCAAACTCATGTCCATCGATGTGGTGATGCCATCCAACCATCTCATCCTTTGTTGTCCCCTTCTCCTCCTGCCCTCAATCTTTCCCAGCATCAGGGTGTTTTCAAATGAGTCAGTTCTTTGCATCAGGTGGCCAAAGTATTGGAGTTTCAGCTTCAGAATTAGTCCTTCCAAAGTCCATTCTTAGATACTCACATTTTCCCAGACTCTACTCTTCTGCCTCCCTCCTCTACTTTTGAGGATCCCTGTGATTATCCTGGGCCCACCCAGACATCCCAGGTTAATTTATCTTAAGGTCAGCTGATTAGCAACCTTAATTCCACCTTTAGCCTTATTTCTCTTTTGCCATGTAACCTAGCATATTTGCAAGTTTTGAGATTAAGATGTGGATAGAAGGTCATAGGAACCTGTAACCTGTTGATATAGGTAAAATCTCAAGAGTGGATCAGAGTGTGGAAAAGAATTGTTCTCAAACACATCAGTCCATCAAAAGCCATTTATCTGTTCACATATTCAACAATGTGTTTTAAGCACTTCATTTTAAGTACCAGCGTGTGAGATGGGTGCAACTGTGTGGTGGTTTGAACATTCTTTGGTATTGCTTTTCTTTGAGATTGGAATGAAAACTAACCTTTTCAAGTCCTGTGGCCTAAGCAAATGCTCAAAATTCTCCAAGCCTGGCTTCAACAGTACATGAACCATGAGCTTCCAGATGTTTAAAGTGGCTTTAGAAAAAGCAGAGGAACCAGAGATCAAATTACCAACATCCGTTGGATCATAGAAAAAGCAAGAGAATTCCAGAAAAACATCTATTTCTGCTTTATTGATTATGACAAAGCCTTTGACTGTGTAGATCACAACAAACTGTGGAAAATTCTTCAAAAGATGTGAATACCAGACCACATGACCTGCCTCCTGAGAAATCTGTATGTAGGTCAAGAAGCAAAAATTAGAACCGGACATGGAACAACAGACTGGTTCCAAACTGGGAAAGGAGTGCGACAAGGTTGTATATTTTCCCCATGTTTGTTTAACTTATATGCAGAGTACATCAAGTGAAATGCTGGGCTGGATGAAGCACAAGCTGGAATCAAGATTGCCAGGAGAAATATCAATAACCTCAGATATGCAGATGCTGCTGCTGCTGCGTCACTTCAATCGTGTCTGACTCTGTGCGACCCCATAGATGGCAGCCCACCAGGCTCCCCCGTCCCTGGGATTCTGCAATCAAGAACACTGGAGTGGATTGCCATTTCCTTCTCCATTGCGTGAAAGTGAAGTTGCTCAGTCGCGTCCAACTCGTAGTGAACCCATAGACTGCAGCCTACCAGGCTCCTCCATCCATGGGATTTTCTAGGTAAGAGTACTGGAGTGGCTTGACATTGCCTTCTCCGGATATCCAAATGACACCACCCTTATGGCAGAAAGTGAAGAGGAACTTAAGAACCTCTTGATGAAAGTGGAAGAAGAGAGTGAAAAAGTTGGCTTAAAACTCAACATTCAGAAAACTAAGATCATGGCATCCAGTCCTATCACTCATGGCAAATAGATGGAGAAACAATGGAAACAGTGGGAGATTTTATTTTCTTGGGCTCCAAAATCACTGCAGATGGTGGCTGCAGCCATGAAATTAAAAGACATTTGCTTCTTTGAAGAAAAGTTATGACCAACCTAGACAGCATATTAAGAAACAGAGACATTACTTTGCCAACAAAGATCCGTCTAGTCAAAGCTATGGTTTTTCCAGTAGTCATGTATGGATGTGAGAGGTGGACTATAAAAAAAGCTGAGAGCTGAAGAATTGATGCTCTTGAACTAAAGTGTTGGAGAAGACTCTTGAGAGTCCCTTGGACTGCAAGGAGATCCAAACAGTCCATCCTAAAGGAGATCAGTCCTGAATATTCATTGGAAGGACTGATGCTGAAGCTGAAACTCCAATACTTTGGCCACCTGATGCGAAGAACTGACTCATTGGAAAAGACTCTGATGCTGGAAAAGATTGCAGGCAGGAGAAGGGGACAACAGAGGATGAGATGGTTGGATAGCATCACCGGCTTGATGGACATGAGTTTGAGCAAGCCCCAGGAATTGGTGATGGACAGGGAAGCCTGGCATGCTGCAGTCCATGGGGCCTCAAAGAGTTGGACAACACTGAGCAACTGAACTGAACTTTAAGTACCAGATGCTGTTCCTTTGGGATATATTAGACAGAGTAAAAATGTTAGCCTCCCAGACCTCACACATTTAAAAAAAATTATTTATTTTTGGCTGTGCTGGATCTTCATTGCTGTGAGGGCTTTTCTCTAGTTGTGGCAAGCAGGGGCTACTCTCTCGTTTCAATGTGTGGGCTTCTCATTGAGGTGGCTTCTCTTATTGTGGAGTGTGGGCTCTAGGATGCTTGAGTAGTTGTGGCTCCTGGGCTTTAGAGCACAGGCTCAGTAGTTGTAGCACACGGGCTTAGTTGCTTGGCAGCATGTGGGATCTTCCAAATCAGGGATCAAACCCATGTCTCCCACGTTGGCAGGCAGATTCTTTACCACTGAGCTACCAGGGAAACTCTCAGACCTTATATCTTTTGTAGAGGTTTAAATAATATAGATGCCTGGGTCCCCATCAGCCACTCTGGAAGCCTAGCCACTTTGATGAAGATGACACATCCTGAAATGGCAAGTTAGAATCATTTAAATCTATTTTTTCCTACATTTTGACCATCATTCCAGAGGAAGAGTTTTTTCTTCCTCTATGTTTCTAAAACCATCTGTGGTGAAGGACAAATTGTTTTTTTTTTATTTCCAGTCCATTTGTGATATTTTTGGAAAATACAGAAAGTATAAAAATAATTTCTAGAAAAATAAAAGTTTGCTTCATTGTCATGATGGTGTCAAATGCCTGTAAATGCTCGATTTCTATACGAATGTTATCATAAGCAGATGACAAGCATTTCTCAGAGCAGCCCCCAACCTGTGTGTCTGACTTAGTCTCCATTTCTCATCTATAAAATGATATATATATATGGTGAGTCACTATGAGGATTCAACTACATAATGTAAATCACCAAAGTCCTTGTCTGGCTTAACAAGTAATAGTTGCTAATTCTCATAGCTATTATGCCTTTTGGGCTTCCCAACTGGCTCAGTTGTGAAGAATCCACCTGCCAGTGAAGGAGAAGCATGAGTTGTGGGTTCAATCCCTGGATTGGGAAGATCCCCTGGAGGATGAAATGGCAACCCACTCCATCTTCTTGCCTGGGAAATCCCACAGACAGAGGAGCCTGGCAGTCTACGGGCCATAGGGTCTGTCTGACATGACCCAGCAATTAAACAACACCAGTGTTATGCCTTAACATTTCTTAACAATACTATAATATTCAATTTTTGGTGTCATAAAAATCAAATTAGGGTCCTTTGCTTCTCCAGCAGAAAGCCACATCTTGCTGGCTCATCATAAAAACAATGTAGAATTCCAATATCTATGGGTGGGATTTGTTTTTGCCTACAAATAACAGTGCAAACAAAACATGCCTTTGAATACTGTAGATGAATACTAATCATTGAGAACCCCCATTTGCTTTTCAAACACCAGCCAGATGTGACCCCTCCTCGCGGGAAACTGTGCCCACCCTCGGGCCCATTAGACAAAATGCTGGCTGTCACCAGCTGACAAGGTCTGGGGATTGACTCTTTTTAAATAGCCATAAGGTCATGGGGATTAGACGTTCTCCAGGGAGTCACAGGAGAAGCAGAATGTCAGCTTTGCCTTTTTCCCTCAAAGATGGCTCAGTGACATTTTCAGAAAGGAGGGACTGTTGGCTACCTGTCAGCCCTGAATGGGAAACACAAGGTTAGATGCAAAGTGAGAAGGTCACTTGCCACCTGGAGACACAGCTGTAATTTCATTCAGAGGAGCAGCATTAAAGGGAGCACGTGGAGAACTCTTCTGAGAGCTGGAAATCAGAGACAAAGCCTGAAAGTGAGAGAGGTAATTTGGCAGAAGAGAGACAGCAAGAGCTTTGGCAATAGAGGGTCCTGGGGTTGAATCTCAGCCGCAGTGTGAACTGATTGTGTGACCTAATGCACATGACACAGCCTCTTGGACAATGGAGCCTCTCTTATGGGATGGTTGTGGGTGTTAGCGATATTGTACATGAGTGTCTGGCACACAGCGAGTGATCCATGAAGTCTAGCTATTGCTGATCTTGTGTTGCTCACCCAAAGAGCAAGGTCCTGCAAAAATCCCCGTGGCCTCCTTTTTTCTGTTTGTCACATCTTTTAAAACCTTTGCACGTGAACAGCAGTTGAACATGGGTCAGACGGTCCTGAGAGCTAGGCAAGCGCCCTCACTGAAAGGGAGTCGGGTTCCGATCCCCAAATCCAGAGTGGCGGAGACGGGTGCCGCGAGGCATCCAGTGCGGTAACGCAACCAATCTGGAGAAGCCGGCGGGAGCCCGGGGGAGAGTTCGCTTTTCTTTGTGAAGGGCGCCCTGGAATGGGTTCACCCCAGAGAGGGGCCTGTGCCTTGGAGAGCTTCGCGGTAAAGAAAACAAAAAGCAAAACCTTTGCACGTGGGTGACTCAATTAGTTCTCACGCATAGCAGACGCTGGGTGTTAACTCAGTCACACACACTGACCGTTCTGTCTCTCTGTCCTTCACAAGAAACTCAAGTAGGCCAAGCAGCACGTGTGTGTGTTCTGTGACTGGTTGCTTTTACTAAAGATATGCAACTTCTTTGAGGAAGAGCCTCTTGGCATTGTTCTCATCCTTCTCTTAAAGACACTCTGTTGGGCTTTTGGTCTACAGAGTCTTGACTGGGCTAAGACAGATTTAGAAATCTCAAGTCACTTCTTTGAGAAGAAAAATGTGGAATAAGAAACATGGAAGTTTCCTTCACTCAGTGGGAATAATGGCCAATGAGAGAGAGGGCATAGTTTAATTGGACTTAAAAGATAATTGTTTATGGAGATGCAGTGCTCTGAACTGCCCCTCTCTGTCTTGATAAGAAAGTGGAAAGAGTCAAAATATTTTTGACACAGTGAGTTAATCAAAGCATGTTGTTAGCTGGCTAATCAGCTCAGGGCAAAGGTGTCAGGTACAATTAAATTTGCCTCTGCTGTGTGCTCTCTCTCATGTTAGAGCTTGGATAAGAATTGTCTGAACTTCAGAGAGATGTCAGTTGAAGTAAGGAAAATGAAAAGAACTTGCTTTTGTGGGCCTGGAATCTAACTCTGTCACCCTAAGGACTGTGATAATGCCAGTATTTGTGAAATGGTTTGGAGAGTTGAAGTTATTGGCACATTTATTGAAGTCACTGCCATATTTAAAAAAAAAAATCTGAGATGCCACTGATTGTAAGATCCACCATTATTCTCCTTACCTCTAAGAAAGAAAAAGCAAAACATTGCCAATTAATATTAGCACATCATCAGTTGTAAGATGAATCCTGACTGCAGAGAGATTAAAATATGAAGATATAGACATATCACAATGAGTAAACCACTATAGTTTATGGGAGCCTTTCTGTAAATTGCTGTTGATTACTTAAGCTGTGAAAAGACCTCATTAAACTTATTTTCATTTGGCCCTGCTATGCATTTTGTAGATTTCACCTTAGTCCCATAAGTCTACTTTTTTCATCCTGCTTCATGTGTGGGTGGATGGAAGCTGTGAGTCCCCTTCTTGATACCTAAGTACTAGAAGAAGTCTCACCCACTGACATCCCACCCTTTCTGTGATTCTGTTGTCTCTCTTCTCATCCAGGGTGAAGGCTCCATCCCTCAAAGGAACTTCCTTCCAGATTTTCTTTGGGGGAACTCCAAATTTTTTATCTCTCTCTACTAAGCAGAGCCAGTTCTTCCTTCCCAGGCCGTGTCCCTAGATTTATAGAGCAAAGACAACTAGGAGTTTAACAAAACAAAGTTCCCTCAGCCAGAAAAAAGAAAAGAAAAAAGGACCTGTCTTTAGCAAGCCTCAGAATGAGCATCTATTTTTGGTTGTGCGTGTTCCTTGGGGCCTCTCCCCTTAGCTGAAATGCCTTGTGTCCTATTTATCCTCAAACAAAACTTCAGGGTCTTTCACAAGGGAGATTCTTGTAATGGCCGCTGAGGCAATCTTTCTCCAATGTCACTGTCTCTGTGTGAAACGTATGTATATGTGCATATAAGACTATGTATGATTCATGAGAGGCAGTCTCTCATCCACTCAGGGCTAGGGGCATGGGGCTACTTTCCTGTGTGTGGCGGGGATGGTTCCGGGGAGTAACGTGGTTGCTTGTTTCTATCTCTTCTCCTAAACGAAATAAGTGAGACTTGTTTGAAAGACAGAAACCACGCTACAGTGGGAGGTCCTTTGGTCAGGCAGTAGATTTGAATCCGAGTAATTTTGCACTTCACATACTGCTGTGATTAATACCACTAGCAGCCCATAGACTTGAGGACCTTGCGTGGAGCCCTATGTATGGAGGAAGAAGCTATTCTAACTCACATGTTACATGCCAGAAATAGAGGCTCAAGGTGATAAGGAATTTGCTCAAGGTCACACAGCATTTTGGAGAAAAATAATGGTGATGATGATGATGGTGATAATTTTGGTCCCTGAAGACAGTTCTCTCATCACAGAGTTTGAATAACTAAGAAGACCTGGGATTTCTGGAAAGTAATTATGAAACACATTTTGAGCCCATCCTAGAATCACACACTGCTTTAGGAAACCTAGACCACAAACAGAAGCCTGGTCACCATGGCTACAAGATGAAATGGTGGTCCAGGCTGTGTCTTTTGTCAAAGATCTCTTCTCTGACTCACTGACTTAGAAAACAGACTTATGGTTGCTGGGGAGGGGGTAGTTAGAGGGTTTGGGATGGGCATGTACACACTGCTGTATTTAAAATGGATAACCATCAATATCCTACTGTATAGCACATGAAACTCCACCCAGTGTTATGTGGGAGCCTGGTTGGGGTGGGGGTTTGGGGAAGAATGGATACATGTGTATGTATGGCTTACTCCCTTCACTGTTCATCTGAAACTATCACAACATTGTTAATTGGCTGTACTTCAATATAAAACAAAAAGTTCAAAGATGAAAAAATTTAAAAAAAGATCTCTTTTCTGGAGAGCCAGGGACTCTGAGTGAGGGAGATTGACTCTAGCTTTCTCATGAACTCTTTCAACACTTTCAGTTTCACTTTCAGCTACACAGCCTAGCATAGAACATGCATAAATCCTTCCTTTTCTTTCACAGCGCTATAGCATATCTCATAATTCAGCAACTGTAAAAATGAATAAGTACAATTAACAATGTCTAGCGAAAGACAACTGAACTTATAACTGGTTATAAGTCAATTGAATCTCATTATTAAGCAATATAATGACCCTAATGAATATCCTGGTTTTCTGGTTTCTCCATAAATCAGGAGGCATCACCAGCTCCTTTGCATTCTCCATTCTAGTGTCGGGGCTGGTTCAGGACTAGTAGAAGCCTGCTTTGTTCATTCTTGATCCTTGTCTTCATGCTTCATTCTAAGGTTAATCTAAGGATTCAAGGTATGTGTAGATAAAGAGCAGTGCGGTGTGAGTTAGTCTGCCTTCAGCCTGGCTGAGTCCCTGCCCTGGACATCCAGGCGGACTTGAGGCCAGCCTGTGAATTGACAGGACCTGAAGGTGAGGTGGCCTTTGGGAGTAAGAACAGGAGGAATGGACATGGATGCTGACCTGGGAAAGTGGGTTTCAACGGGCTTTGTGGAGAGGTCACCAAGGAGGAGGAGGAGGTTTGGGGACCAAAAATCATGGTTTGGAGCATTTGGAACCTGAGATATATTATTTTTTTTATAATATTTCTATGCAGTGAATAATCTGCATTGCACCCTAGGGGAGAGGTTTGGTAGGGACCTTGGGCCAGATGAGGGAGAAAAAGATGAATGGAAGGCGAGTGGAAAACTCCACGGAGACTTCTGCTTAAGGCTCCTCAGGGTCTCACGCTGAAGCCAAACACATCATTTAAAAGGCCGAACAGTGTCACCTCCTACATACACCCTTGTCTGCCAGATATAATAAAATACACGTTCAGCGTAACAGCCTAAGTCTTATCCCCAAGGACCTACATTTTGTATTACCTCCTTTTCTGCTGTCAGGAAAGACAGCCCATTTGCTTAATAAGGAAATCTGTATCATTCTCTCATTTGCCTACAGACATTAAGCTTCCAATAAGATGTAGGTTTTTCTAAATAAGCCCAGCTCTTGGAATGTATGTACCCACTGGGAAAACATGTGAGCTAAGAGGCATGAGTGTTATAAAAGGCTAAAGTCTAAAATGAGTAAGACAGAGCCAGGATGGTTGGTTTAGGATTTGTCTGGGTTGTGTGTTAGAGGACTTAATAAGAGCTCCAGACGGTTTAAAGGTGACAGTGGTTTAGTAAAGGGCAAAATCAGCCCTGCTCTAGTGCTGCTGATCCCGTAGTTGTCCCCGACTGCCTGCCCTTCAGTAGGTACTTTATCATCATCGTTAATGGTAATAACTCTTTATCCTTGTAAAGCACTTTATGTGATTTCTGTGATTACATGCTGCAGCTGCTAAGTCACTTCAGTCGTGTTCGACTCTGTGTGACCCCATAGGTGGCAGCCCACCAGGCTCCCCCATCCCTGGGATTCTCCAGGCAAGAACACTGGAGTGGGTTGCCATTTCCTTCTCCAATGCATGAAAGTAAAAAGTGAAAGTGAAGTCACTCAGTCGTGTCCTACTCTTAGCGACCCCATGGACTGCAGCCTACCAGGCTCCTCTGTCCATGGGATTTTCCAGGCAAGAGTACTGGAGTGGGGTGCCATCGCCTTCTCTGCTGTGGTTACATATCCCATCATAATTCTGGGATGGAGACCTAGCAGGTAATTATTAATCTCCTTTCAAAGGGAGGGAAACTGAGACCCAGAGAGGATAGCTGCTTTGCCCACAGACGTATATGGAGTAAGTGGCAAATCTTGGTTATGGTTGTTGTAAACCCTGCTTTCTGCATCCAGGCCTACTGTCCTGTTTTGAGAACTTGTTCTTTCTCCTGTGGACCATTATAGCAGCCAGTACATTGATGTCTTCACTTCCAGTCTCTTGCTTCTTTGGTTTATGCTGCAGTAGAGTCATCTTCCCGTAACGGGGCCCAAATCATGTTTGGTTTCATCCTTACAAACCTTTAATATCTCCCCACAGCCTACCAACAAAGGTCCAACATCTCTGCAAGGCCACTCCTAATCTGGTCCCACATGATGTCCTTAGATATTCTAGCAATATTAAACTACTCATGATTAGCCAAATACGCCTTCTACCTTCTTACATTGTGCTGTTGCTTATACTGTTCCTTTAGCATGGAACACTTCTTTATTTTGTCTGTAATTTAAATCCTACTCATTCTTTGAGGGTCAGTTCAAATGCCACCTCTTATATGGAGTGGTCTCTGATCACCCCAGTCAAAATTAATGTCCCCTTTCTTCTCTATTGTATCAATACTTCCCTACAGGGCTTGTTCTACTCTACTCTGTGTTACAGTTCATAGCACCCAGGCCTGAATTCCTCTGCACTTTGAATTCTTTGAAGGAAGGTCAGGAATTGACTCATTGTGCACTCATACCATGGCAGATACTCAGTAGACACTTTTTAAGAAAATGATCACCAATTTGACATATTTAACTTATTATTTTAAATTAATTTCTTGACTTTGGGTGCCCTGGGGCTTTGTTGTCACGCGTGGGCTTTCTCTAGCTGAAGCAAGCAGGGACTACGCTCTAGTTGCAGCTTGCAAGCTTCTTACTGCTGTGGCTTCTCTCCTGGTGGCTCAGATGGTAAAGAATCTGCCAGCAACGCAGAAGACCTGGGTTCAGTCCCTGGGTCCGGAAGGTCTCCTGCAGAAGGGAATGGCTACTCACTCCAGTATCCTTGCCTGGAGAAGTCCATGGACAGAGGAGCATGGTAGTCTACAGGCCATGGGGTCACAAAGAGTTGAACATGACTGAGTGACTAATACTTCTTCCTGTTGAGGAGGACAGGCTCTAGAGCTCAGGCTCTGTAATTGCAGTGCACAGGCTTAGTTGCTCCAAAGCATGTGGAATCTTCTTGGAACAGGGATTGAACCCGTGTCCCCTGTGTTAGCAAGCACATTCTTAACCACTGGACTACAAGGGAATTTCAGTAAATACTTATTTAATGAATAAATTTGTTAATCGGACAAGCAAATATCCCAGAGAGTCAGTAAGCAAGGAGATATGTTTAGTTTTGGACTTGTAGTGAAATGGACTATTTGGGGCTCTACCAAACAGTGGTTCCACAAATTGCTTGTATTCTATGCTTGTCTTTTTGTCTGGCTACATAAAAATGATCTGGATTGCTTGTTGAAAATACTGATTCCTGGGCTCTTATTCCAGAGTTTTCTGTCTGGGAATATGTGCTTTCCCAGATTGTCCAGGTGATTGTATGCTAAACTATGCTTGGGAAACACTGATGTAAAGTGTCATGAATCTTTAGGAATGTTTGGATTCATAAAATGAGTCAAGTTGACTGATGATATGTTAAATTCATTCATGAGACTGGGATTAGTATTTTTGAATAGTTTCCTTACTCATGAATCCCTGAGGCTTACAAATGAATTCAGGACTATTGTGTCCCAGCAGGAAAAATGTTTCCTGATGGGGGCCGGAGGATGCTCCGACTTGTCTTATTGAAAATTTGACTTTTATTTTCTGTAAACTCATCCTTTCTTTTTTCCTGTGTTTTCTTGATTTTTCACTGCCTGTCATGTTTGCATATCTCTTTTTCATCCTCAAAATGCCAGCAAACTGCTTGCTTGATGAACACACCTCCTTCATCCTCAACCAAGACAGTGCTGCTTCATAACATTAGATATTTCCCCTCAAAGGTAGATTAAGCAATTCACCAGGGTAGTTATCTATGAGTGCTTGCACACTCATCAAAGATACCAAAGTTACAAATTGGATTTTTTTTACTATTGAAGAAAGAATATATCCCTTGCTTTTATGTACATAGTATGATTGACTATGAATCATCATTTACAGCATAAAAAGCTCAATGGAAAGTTTAAGAATCACAATTTTTTATTATTAGTATTGGCATCAATGTATTACCACTCCTGCTATTCTAGTGCTTGAACCACCACCAAAATTTGATTAATTATTATGTTAGAAATACTCATGAAGAAATAGAAAGAAGGTATTGCTACATAATGTTTGTATTTGTGGGAATTGTAGCTCACAGTCTTTGAGCATTTTGCCTAGGGTGAGGGGAGTTTAGGTTTATTGCATTCCTGTAGTGTGGGAGGTGTAGGATCTGACCACAGTGAGGGTGATGATGATGGTAATAGTGCTTCCCTTCCTCTTACCTGGCATGAAACATGGCATAGTCTTGTTTTTAATTAATTTTTATTAAAGTATAGTTGAATTACAATGTTGTATTAATTACTGCTATACAGCAAAGTGACTCAGCTATTAATGAGTCATAATTATATATATGTGTGTGTATATATACATATAAATACATTCTTTAGAGATGGGAATACCAGACCACCTGACGTGCCTCTTGAGAAATCTGTATGCAGGTCAGGAAGCAACAGTTAGAACTGGACATGGAACAACAGACTGGTTCCAAATCGGGAAAGGAGTTCGTCAAGGCTGTATACTGCCACCCTGCTTATTTAACTTATATGCAGAGTACATCATACACAATCCTGGGCTGGATGAAGCACAAGCTGGAATCAAGACTGCTGAGAGAAATATCAATAACCTCAGATATGCAGATGACATCACACTTATGGCAGAAAGTGAAGAAGAACTAAAGAGCCTCTTGATGAAAGTGAAAGAAGAGAGTTAAAAAGTTGGCTTGAAATTCAACATTCAGAAAACTAAGATCATGGTATATGGTCCCATCACTGGCAAATAGCTGGGGAAACAGTAGAAACAGTGAGAGATTTTATTTTGGGGGCTCCAAAATCACTGCAGATGGTGACTGTAGCCATGAAATTAAAAGACGCTTGCTCCTTGGAAGAAAAGCAATGACCAACCTAGATAGCATTTTAAAAAGCAGAGACATTACCAAGAAAGGCCCTCCTAGTCAAAGCTATGGTTTTTCCAATAGTCATGTATGGATGTGAGAGTTGGACTATAAAGAAAGCTGAGTACCAAAGAATTGATGCTTTTGAACTGTGGTGTTGGTGAAGACTCTTGAGAGTCCTTTGGACTGCAGGGAGATCCAACCAGTCCATCCTAAAGGAAATCAGTCTTGAATATTCACTGGAAGGACTTATATTGAAGGTGAAACTCCAATACTTTGGCCACCTGATGTGAAGAACTGACTCATTGGAAAAGACCCTGGTGCTGGGAAAGATTGAAGGTGGAAGGGGATGACAGAAAATGAGATGGTTGGATGGCATCACAGACGCAAATGACATGAGTTTGAGTAGGCTCTGGGAGTTGGTGATGGACAGGGAAGCCTGGTGTGCTGCAGTCCATGGGGTCACAGAGTTGGACACGACTGAGTGACTGAACTGAACTGATACATCCTTTTTCATATTCTTTTCCATTATGGTCTATCACAGGATTTTGAATATAGTTCCTTGTTCTATGCAGTAGAACCTTACTGTCTATCCATTCTATATATACCAGTTTGCATCTGTGAACCCCAAATTTCCTGGGGGCTTCCCTAGTAGCTCAGCTGGTAAAGAATCTGCCTACAATGCAAGAGACCCTGGATCTATTCCTGGGTCAGGAAGATCCCCTGGAGAAGGGATAGACTACCTTCTCCAGTATTCTTGGGCTTCCCTCATGGCTCAGACAGTAAAGAATCTGCCTGCAATGTGGGAGACCTGGGTTTGATCCCTGGATTGGGAAGATCCCCTGGAGAAGGGCATGGCAACCCACTCCAGTATCCTTGCCTGAGAATCCCCATGCACAGAGGAACCAGGTGGGCTACAGTTCATGGGGTCACAAAGACTCCGACACGACTGAGTGACTAAGCACAGCACCCAAATGCCCACTCCTACCCGCTCCCACTTTCAACCTCCACCTCTTGGCAACCACCGGTCTATTCTCTATGTCCTTGATTTTGTGAAACAGGTATATTATTTTTTAATGGTTTTTTTTCCCACAAATATTTTGTTTATTTTAATGAGGTTGGTGCAGACAAGGTCCATTTAAAACCTACATCCCAGGCCAGAAAGTACAAATAAATTAAAAAGGAGCAGTGTTCTGTTGTATACATGTTTGCATGGATAACTTTTTTGTTTTTTGGCCATGCCACAGGGCATGTGGCATCCTACTTCCCTGACCAGAGGTAGAACCTGAGCCCCTGCAGCAGAAGTGCAGAGTCTTAACCACTGGACATGCGGGGAAGTCCCTCCTGCATGAGTACCTTTAACTGCCAATGCAAAGTAGAACTTTTCTGGGATCTTCTGACAAGATTTTTTTTCATCTTAATATGCTTTCTCTTCAGAGAAGCCACCTTTGGAGTTAGTCATTGTTCCCATCACCTCTGTCACCTTGATTTCAATCTGATATTCCCCTTTTTTTCGGTCCAGACCCTCAGATTTTAAAAGTAGCTTCAAGTTAAGGAAAGGTCATTTCCCCACAGTTCAGTTTTCTGAAAACCTTCTCTCTCCCACTGAAAGTCATAGTCCAGGAATGAAGCAATCACATGCTAGAACTTCAGGGCCAATTGGAAAGTCATTTATGAATCCTCGCATTAGTTGATCTCATTTATCACAAGCCTACAAATTCACAGGCCTGGAGAAGGCAGCCAGTCTCTCTGTGGACATATGTAATTTTAATTTTTTTAAAATTAATTTTTATTGGAGTATAGTTGCTATAGTTTTTCCAGTAGTCATGTACACTTGTGAAGATTGGACCATAAAGAGGGTTGAACACTGAAGAATTGATGCTTTCCATCTGGGTGTTGCTGGAGAAGACTGTTGAGAGTCCCTTGGACAGTATGGAGGTCAAACCAGTCAATCCTAAAGGAAATCAATCCTTAATATTCATTAGAAAGACTGATGCTGAAACTGAAGCTCCAATACTTTACCCACCTGATGCAAAGGGCTGACTCATTGAAAAAGACCTGATGCTCAGAAAGATTGAGGGCAGGAGGAGAAGGGGGCAACAGAGGATGAGATGGTTGGATGGCATCGCTGACTCAATAGACATGAGTTTGAGCCAATTCTGGAAGATAGTGTAGGACAGGAAAGCCTGATATGCTGCAGTCCTTGGGGTCTCAAATAGTCAGACATGACTTAGAAACTGAATAACAACAAATAATTGCTTTTCAATGTTGTGTAGTTTAGGCTGCACAGTAAGGTGAATCAGCCATACATATACATGTATTTCATTCTTTGTGGACTTTCTTCCCATTCAGGTCACCAAAATGCATTAAGTAGGGTTCCTTGTGCTATATTGTATTTTCTCATTAGTTATCTATTTTATACTCATATAATTTTTAAAAAGGAGAGCGTGATATGAAGCAGGCTGAGGTATGATCATCAAAAAACAGCACAATGTAAATAAACAATAATGAATCATAGGCACTAGAATTCAAATGACCAGATGTTTTAGAGATGGGGTGCCAGTTTTCAATTCTGTTTTGAACACCACATTACAAAAGAACTATTTTAAAAAATAAAAGAGAATTAAGGGAAAAGAAAGAAAACAAAAAGAATATCTAAACGGTTGAATGACCCCCTGTGTGCTCCTGATAAACTTCAATCATACCTTCCTTGATTCCCAGTCCTTTCGGAGCGTGATTATCAGCAATTCTCTGACCCTCAAAGAGAAGCCTGAGTGAATTCATGGGAATGTCCTGTCTTTGGTAGAATGATTCTTTGAGTTTCTTGAGATGTGTCGTCATTTTCCCTTTGAAGTCAATGTCACTGCTATCCTGACATGACTTTGAGTTTCCTTCCTTCTGTCAGAAGAATTTGTAATTTCCTTGGTTCTGTCTCATCGCAACAAAAATCTGAAGCAACGGATGGACCAGTGTTACAGCCCCATGTAATTTCCTTGGATGGACCAGTGTTACGGCTCTGTGTTACAGCTCAGTTTTATTTAGAAAATAAAATACATCCTCGAGGTGTGAGGGCAGACTGACCCAAAAGATGCAGAGAAGAGAAGTCCATGGCCCAATTTTGGCTCCTCTTTTTATATGCTTTTTCTCCTCCCCCTGAGCCTGCCCTATGTAATTTGGGTTAGCCCGGAGGGCTGTTTGTTTTCCTGAGGTTCTCACTCTGGTCCTCGGACCTTCCTTTGTTCTATTTTTGGGAGCTTTTCCCTTCTTTGTCTTTCAGTCTCCACCATTCTGGACTCCTTTTTTCTATTCTAACTACTTAACACTTCTTACCCCCCCTAAGTCTTCCGTTGAAGTTTTTGCCTCCTGGCCAGTCATGGTGATGGGGGTTCCCTCCCCACCCTCGGATCTCCACACAGCAGCGGCCTCAGGTAGGGAGAACCTTGCTCCTGAGGTTTCTCTCTTCCCCATAGCATAATGCCTTGGGTCCAGGGTATATTCTTGATCCCAAATCCTCATAGCATTTCCCTCAAGAAAGGTAACATGATCTTTTTCTCCCAAGAGGATGCTGAAACCCTGAGAGTTTAGATAATTGGGTCAAGGGCATTGTCAACTACTAATGGGCACTTGCCAAAAGCATTTCCCATCTACCTCTACAAGGATTAAATTATGAGCTGCTGCAGTTGCTGACCTTCAACACCCCCTGAAAGGAGCTCAGAATGGAGATCAGAAATGAGGTACTCTGTGCTCTGGAAAATCCGGCAGAACAGGTCTTAGATATTTTCAAGAGCTGATTTTACGAGCCCAATTCTTACATCTCCTCACATCTAGAAAAGCAATAAAGTCCTTCATGGTGACCCCTGCTCCCTGTAACTAGCAGAAACCTTCTGCAAAAATATGTGCTTGATTGAGTGAACTCCCTGTTCACTGAAGTCACATATATACTGACCTTCCCCCTACCTCTTTGGAGCTGTTTCTCAGAGCTATCTGAAATGTGCTCTCCTGGGCTATAGTCCTCGTTTGAGCCCAAATAAAACCCAACTCGAAACTCTCATGTTGTACATTTTTTAAAGTCGGCAACACAGAGCAGAAAAGAGGCAGCAGCTACAGGTGATTCTGTGCTGTAAAAACCAGGTCATGCTCTTCTCCCCATCTCTGCTTGGAGCCCTTTGGGTATGACACGCCATGCCCAAAGCACAGAGTGAGCTGGTGACAGCCCTCACCTGTCACCATGACTCATGACCCTCTGAGCTCTCCAACACACGCTCCACTTCAGTCCCTGTCCTCTTTCTTTTCTACATCCAAAGATGTTAACTAGCCCTTGGAATACTGTCTGCCAGCTACTGAGTGGAAAGACACCATCAGAGAAGCAGGGAAGCAAAAACGAAAAGTGAAGAGGAGGCAAACACCTTATTTATCACTCTTGACTTCATTACAAAAGATCTGCAAAGCTCACACACACACACACATACAAAAATCAATCTGCAAATCATGTTATGGTTAATAAAACAGTAATTTAACACCCCCCCTCAACCTTCCCTGGCAGTGTCCTGAGGTACTCACAATGCCCTTTCTATGTTTTATTTTAAGGCCCAGTACAAAAGGTTTTCACCTTAGTGTAATTAACTTTTTATCATTAAGATTCTGAAAAATTGAATTGTGTTGGACACAGGTCACCATAATGAGAATTTAATGGCAACGTATTACAATGTGCACTAAGCTATGAATCTGTGCTAGAGGCATCACATTGCTACTGACCTATGCAAATTTCCATCTCAGTGGCCCTTATTCTTCCTCTGTGGCATCCGGCCCCTCTCTGCTTCCCTCTCATCTCCTTAAACAATGATTCCCTCATTTTCATATTAATTGCATCACTTAACTGAGATAATGCTCCCTCTGAAATGAGCAAAGGGATGAATCACCGAAACGGGCCATTATTCTTTTTGCTTAACCAATTTCACAGGCCCCGCACAAAGCACTGCCTTCATTTGGCTTCCTATAATTGCTTATCATTAGGCCCAGCCGCCCCACGAAGTACCTTTTTATTTATTTAAGTCTCATCTCTGATGGATGGAAAATGAGTCACTTGCATATCTGAGAGGCCCAGACAGTTTGAGGCAAAGGAGGTGGTGGGATACCCTGGAGGCCATAAATGGAGGAGAAGCAGCCTGGGTGAACAGCCCTGCCCCTTCCCCCTTTCCCACAAGATTCCAGGGGCAGCCACAGCTATCAGGTGACCTGTGGCTTCCAGCAGCAGCCCCTCTGGCTCCTGCTTCTGGATAATCAGATGATCAAGAGGAGGGAGGGCTTGACCACGTGATGATGGCAGCTTGGTACCCACAAGGGATGCGGATGAGGCTATTGAAAGGTTGTTGTTGAATCACGCAAAGACACCGGGATTTTTGGCCCCCGGAGGAGAAGAATTCAATCCGGGGCCAGGGACAAGGCTTGATCGCTCAGAGCTTTTGTGTAATAAAGTTTTATTAAAGTATAAAGGAGATAGGGAAAGCTTCTGACATAGGCATCAGAAGGGGGCAGAAGAGTACCCCCCAGCTAGTCTTCAGCTGGATGTTATATAGTCACTGCTGCTGCTACTGGAGAAGGCAACGGCACCCCACTCCAGTACTCTTGCCTGGAAAATCCCATGGATGGAGGAGCCCGGTGGGCTACAGTCCATGGGGTCGCGAAGAGTCAGACACGACTGAGTGACTTCACTTTCACTTTTCATTTTCATGTATTGGAGAAGGAAATGGCAACCCATTCCAGTGTTCTTGCCTGGAGAATCCCAGGGATTGGGGAGCCTGGTGGGCTGCCATCTATGGGGTCGCACAGAGTCAGACATGACTGACGCGACTTAGCAGCAGCAGGTTGCCATTTCCTTCTCACTAGCAGTCACTAGCAGTCTGTTAATGAAAGAAAGGAATGTCTTAAAATTCAGAATGGCGCCAGGCTCCTCACCCATAAGATGCATTTTGGGATAATCTTGGCACCAAATGGTTTATCCTGGGCCATAAAATGATTAACTTGAATCTTGAAGAAGGGCAGACCACCATACAAATAGTTTCATTTGCATAGATTAGGGGAACAATATCTGAGTATAACATACTGGTTTGTCAAGTAGGTTCTGAGCCAAGAGGCAGAACCAACTTGAAGACAGAGTCTGGGGTAAATGCATAGCACATTAGCATAGCTTAAGACAGACATTTCCATAAGGAAAAGGCATTGGTTATCTCTAGGTTTGAGAATAGTTAACTTCAGGTGAAACCAGGTGTCATTATGGCAATACAGTATTTTAAGAGAAACTTTTAAAATTTGTATAGAGAAGGAAAAAATATCACTAGTTTGTTTCCTCCTGCCGCTTAAGAGAGATAAAAATGTCTGACACTTGCAGGCTATTTCCTCCGTTTGGAGACCCCTGGCCTTCCTGCCTGTTACCCTCTCACTGTACAGGTGCCTACTTCACCAGGGAAGTGAATAAGGCAGGTGAGAGGCTGTCCCCTAGCCTTGAAGTTCATAGTCTGGACCCATCAGCATGAGATGGATAAAGGAACATCATGAAAAATTGCTGTTTATTCCTTCATTCTCTCTCTGCCCCTTTCATTCCTTTAAGGAAATCCAGAATTGTGAAAGAGAGAGGGAGAGAAGGAAAGGACATTTTCCGAGGGAAATGAGTCTGTTATCAGCCACAGACATACTCAGAAAGACATCAGGAGAGAACGGCTCCCTTGCCATGAAAGGAAAATCTCCTATTAGCCTGTCAGGGATCTGGGCTAAAGCGTTCCCTGGAGGTTTACCTAGAGCACAGCGTGTACTTTGTTCCTGTGGATAAGAGGGCCTGTCTCAGAGCTAGCTGTCAGTGGCCTTGGGATCCGTTCTGTCGTAATATTGCTTCCCAGATACCGCTGCCGTGACTCATGCCGCCTGTCTGTTTGGTAGCTGCTGTAATTTCACCTGCAATGCTCGTCCACCTTTGTGCTCAGCACTCACCAGGGCTTCTCAGCTTGGCTCCCACACCCTCACAGGAACCCATCAGTAGCTTGACAGGGGACAAACAGGAGTCTCCTGACTCAAGGCTTTTGTTTCTTTGTCTGTGATGTTCCTGCGATGGCTGAGCCGGATGGAAATCCAGCCCACACCATTGTCCTTCTTGACAAGTAAGGGAGATTACCTTGTCAGTATGCTTGGGACACTTGGTGTAGGGTTGGGGGATGCAGAGGGCAGTGGTTCTCAAATGTGGTCCTCCCACTATCAGCCTCACCTTCTGGGAACTTGTTAGAAATATTAATTCTCAGGCTCCACCCAGACCAGTGAGTTGGAAAATCTGAGGGTAGACTCGGTTAATAAATGATTACATTATTATTATCAGGAATTTATATAAGAGGAGTACAAAGAGAGATACACAGGCTTCCCAGGCGGCAAAAATGGTAAAGAACTCTCCTGCTGATGCAGGAGACATAAGAGATGCGAGTTCTATCCCTGGGTCAGGAAGATCCCCTGGGGGAGGGCATGGCAGCGCACTCCAGTATTCTTGCCTGGAGAATCCCATGGACAGAGGAGCCTGGTGGGCTACAGTCCATAGGATCTCAGAGTCAGACACGACTGAAGTGACTTACCACACATCTCAACTCAACAGACATTTGCTGAGCTCCTGCTACATGTTCTGGTTTGAATTGTGGGGTCCTCTCACAGATATGGGACAGGGTGATGGGCAAAATTTGTAAAAGCCGAGAGGACTGGCATTGGGAGAGGAGCATTTTCTGGGGTGACTGCGGTGGCAAAGCTGGAGGGGGGATTCAACTGCATTCAGAAAGAGATTGGAGTTAGGAACATAGAACTCAGTAGGGTGAGACCACATCGAGAACGACAGCAGAATCAGGCAGGAGGGGATGTAGTTTGTACAGGAGCCAGATCAGAGAGTCATGGGTGGTAAAGGAGCTCCGTTATCTGTGGGGCATGGAGATGGTTTGATGGTTTAGAGCTCAGGAGGACTCTGCTAGAGGCCACAGAAGATTAAATCTTATATTGTATTTTTGAAATGATACTGAGAATTACTGTAAGGGAACTCTCTTTCTGTCTCCTGCAATCACAGGGCAGTAGGAACTCAAGGACACTTGCAGTCATCACTTGCCCTTTCCTAGGAGAGAAAGTGTGGTCACTTGACCTACTGTTGGTCAAGCCTGGGGAGTCCACTCCGTGGAAAGGTCTCTGTCTGGTGGGAAATGAGGTTGAAGGCCAAGTAGGAGCAGATTCCAGAGTCTTGAAAGCCAGGGTAAAGAGCTAGAGTCGTTATGAATTCTTGAGTTTGGGAACTAAAGAATAAAGCAGTGCCTCCATGGCTGGCTGAGCAGGTAAAGAATCTGCCTGCAAGGCAGGAGCCACAGGAGATCCTGGTTCCATTTCCAGGGTTGGGAAGATTTCTTGGAGCAGGAAATGGCAACCCACTCCAGTATTCTTGCCTGGAAAATTCCATGAACACAGGAGCCTGGTGGGCTACAGTCCAAAGGGTTGCAAAGAGTAGGACACGACTGAGCGCACACAGCATACAAAGCATAATTGAAAGAGATATTCGGATGAATCAAGTAGGAGAGGCTAGAAACCCTTATCATACATAGCATTGGCAACCCAAATTACCATTAATTTTTTTTTTAAGTTGTGTTCCTTTCTCCACAAGGCTAAAAGAGAAGGGCCTCCTTGGAACTTATAAATCACACCCTATTGCTTGGTTCTCTGGGTTTGTTTCATGGGTTGTAAATGAGAACTATCTAGTCCATAAATTGCTTCTCTCATAGGGTGTGACTAGTTTGTTTCTTTCATCAGATCATCCAAGCTTGGATAATTGGTGTTAGGAACCACTGAATTTTCTTGATTTAGAATTGTCATGATAACAGTTTTGTTTTAAGAGAAATTGTAGAGTGGCAATGCAGATATTTTTATTATGGAGAACATATTATTAAAATGAACAGGTTGGCATATGTCATAAAAATTAAGCTGGTAGAGAGCTGAGCTTAGAGTAATAATACTGAAAAAAATACTTTGCAGTTGCACAGTGCATTATGACTTGGAAATGGTTTATGTGGGCAAAATTGCTGCAAGAAAGAAGCTAAAAATGTAGCAGCTCAAGGACTTCCCTGGTGGTCCACTGGTTAAGACTCCATGCTTCCAATGCAGGGGGCATAGGTTTGATCCTTGGTCAGGGAACTTAAGATCCTGCATGATATGAGGCATGGCCAATAAATAAGTAAGTAGATACAAATGTAGCAACTCAACACAATGAAAGCTTGATTACTTCTCACCTAACTGAACAGGGATATCCCAGGTCAGTAGAGGTGGTTGGTGGTAGAGAGACAATTCCTGCTCCATGCAGTCTTTCAGGGACTCAGGTTGGCGGACATTCTACCATCTTCAGCATACAGCTTCCAATGCCATCTCAATGACCTTCTTGGTCTCTGACCACGTAAAGGAGAAGAATAGAGAAGAGTCTGGAAGTTTCTTTGGCCTAGATCACTTACACTCACATCATATTGGCTCAGACTCAGTCACATGACTAAATTGTAAGAGAGCCTGGAAAATGCAGTTAAGTCCTGCATGAGGAAAGAGAAAAATAGATTTCAGTTGACAGCTGGAATTCTTTTTGTAGGAAATCTTACAGGTAATCTAATCTCTACTGAAAAAATCAGTGAAACACTGGTTAAGCAAATTTCTTGGGAAATTTTTAGCTGCCAATGCACTAATCTGGGAATTATTCAAAATCATTTTATTACCTCTCTATTTATAAAAGCTAATTTTTCTGCTTGTACATGTGCTAAATTGATTCAGTTGTGTCCGACTCTTTGTGACCCTATGGACTGCAGCCCTCTAGGTTCCTCTGTCCTTGGAGATTCTCCAGACAAGAATACTGGAGTGGGTTGCCATGCCCTCTTCCAGGGGATCTTCCTGACCCAGGGATTGAACTTTTGTCTCCTGTGATTCCTGCATTGCAGGAGGATTCTTTACCCTGAGCCACTGGGGGAGCCCTAATTATTCACAGAACTAAGGATTTAGAGAACATCCACCATGTGACTAGTTCACCATCTCTATATACTTGAAATCCAGTGGAGGTCATAGTTCTACTGGCTTTCCAACTGAAGACTGGATTCTTCACATGTTCAATGAACAATGAAACTCCCTTTACCTTTGATCTCTGAACACTATTTGAAACCAGAGCCACATATCTTATTTCCAAGATGAGCTACACTTTCTAGATAACATAAATATCACATTTGAATAGTGCTACATGTTCATCATGCCATAAGTTTCTCAAGAGGACAGAAAGTAAAAATTCTAGATATTTTATAAAATCATTTTAGCATCTAGCATAGAGTTTTAGCATCACACAGGAAGAGGTTTTAGTCTCAATTCTGCAATTCATTTACCCTCTTAAGCCATGGTTTCCTTTCCTAAAAGAAAAAGAAAATATCTATGCTGTTCATGGGCTTCCCTGGTGGCTCAGACAGTAAGGAATCTGCCTGCAATGTAAGAGACCTGAGTTTAATACCTGGGTCAGGAAGATCCCTGGGAGAAGGGAAAGAGGATCCACTCCAATATTCTTGCCTGGAGAATTCCATGGACAGAGGAGCATGGCAGGCTACAGTCCACTGGGTCACAAAGGGTTGGACGTGACTGACCAACTAACGCTTTCATTTTCGGCTTCCCAGGTGGCACAGTGGTAAAGAACCTGCTTGCCAATGCATGAGATGCTGAAGCTCCAATGCTTTGGTCACCTGATGTGAAGAGTCGGCTCATTGGAAAAGACCCTGATGATGGGAGAAATTGAAGACCAAAGGAAAAGAGGGCAGCAGAGGATGAGATGGTTAGATAACATCACCACCTCAATGAACATGAATTTGAGCAAACTGCGGGAGGCAGTAGAGGACAGGGGAGCCTGGGGCGCTGCAGCCTGTGAGGTTGCAAAGAGTTGGACACAACTGAACAGCAACAGCTCTGTTCATCTTGCAGGATGGTTAGTATAAATGAGTGAAAATGGAAGTGAAAGGAATATGATATTACAAAATTTGGTGGAGACATTGAATCATTATCACGGTCTTCATAGGTACTCTGAATATTATCAGATTACTGAACACATAGTTGCTATCATAAAACATTCACAATCTGGTATGTGAGGGAGAGCTTGTTATCACCACTGTTTCGTGGAAGAGAGAATTGAGACTCAGAGAGGTTAGGGACTACTACTCTGCCTGAAGTTAGGAAGAATGAAATAGGCATTCCATGTAAGGAAAACACATTGGCTCTGGAGGACAAAGACTTGCATTTTAGGGCCACCTCTCGTAAGTATTAGCTGGGTAAGTTTGGAAAGATCACTTTTCCTCTCTCTGTCTTAATTAGAGAGACTAGTATCTTTTCTTCTTATAATTTCACAAGGTGCTTATGAAGATCATAGAACCAATATGTCAAAATTCTCTCAAGAATTTTTAATGACTTTGATAAGACTAATTCTTGGCTCTGTCTCTCAAGTCCCTCTGTAGCAGTAGAAGGCATATAAGTTGAATTTTATGCTGTTGCAGTTTGCTTGCTATTTAACTGGGAGGAGACTGAGAGCAGGAGACTCAAGTTTTCAAAGATGGATCATTCTACTATAGAATGTTAAAATCGGAGGCCTTTAAAGTGCAATCTCATACAAGCTGTCATCAAGCTAGAACCCCACTGGATGGATTCTTTGAAAGATTCTTTCAACTTCATTTGTGATAATTGTAGCAATGAGAACTAACTTATAATAAGGGGTATCTGGTTTAACCAATATTTGTTAAGGCAGTTCACTATACTAGTGTGCTTACATAGAGCTTAACACTGGATTGTCCAATCTGACTTACATGACTCAAAGATCTTACCCACTACCAAGATTTACTAATAATTCCAGTGATAAAAGCAATTAAGTGACACAGGCTGAATAGGGAGAGGTCTGGGACATTCCGAATGACTCCCCAGGTCTTTCCTGCCTGCATCCAGGTGGCCAGTCATGATAGGTAAAGTCTTTCAGTGAGATTTGCAGGTTACTATTCACAGAGGGCTTCCCTGGTGGCTCAGACAGTAAAGCATCTGCCTATAATGCAGGAGCGGAGAAGGCAATGGCGCCCTACTCCAGTACTCTTGCCTGGAAAATCCCATGGACAGAGGAACCTGGTAGGCTGCTGTCTATGGGGTCGCATGGAGTGAACACAACTGAGCGGCTTCACTTTCACTTTTCACTTTGCATGCATTGGAGAAGGAAATGGCAACCCATTCCAGTGTTCTTGCCTGGAGAATCCCAGGGAGGATGGAGCCTGGTGGGCTGCCACCTATGGGGTTGCACAGAGTCGGACACGACTGAAGCGCCTTAGCAGCAGCATAATGCGGGAGACCCAGATGTGATCCCTGGGTCTGGAAGATCCCCTGGAGAAGGAATGGCAACCCACTCCAGTATTCTTGTCTGGAAAACCCCATGGATGGAGGAGGCTGGTAGGCTATAGTCCATGGAGTTGCAAAGAGGTGGACACAACTGAGCGACTTCACTTCATTTTATTCACAGAGGAGAGTGTTTGGGTTAAGAAACATTTTATACTCCAGACAACTGTACAACTTAGGTAGGTGCCCTGTGAAATCATTGAAAGTGAAAATGTTAGTCACTCAGTTGTGTCCAATTTTTTGTGACCCCATGGTCTATAGCCTGCCAGACTCCTCTGACAGTGGAATTCTCCAGGCAAGAACACTGGAGTGGGTTGCCATTTCCTTCCCTGGTGATCTTTCCAACCCAGGGATTGAATCCAGGTCGCCTGATTTGCAGGGAAATTCTTCACCTACTGAGCCACCAAAATCATTAAATCCATAGATTCTAGGTTTGTTTGCCACACACGATTCTAAACCAGAAACATCCTGATAAGGACTTCTCAAAAATAATTACCCTCTTCTGGGAAATACAATTTTATTTGTCAGGAAGTTCAGTTATCAGCATGTTTGTCAGAGGTTAGATTGGGGTACCTTCCTTTTTTTTTTTCCCCTAGAATGTTCTCTGATAACTGAGAGAGAAATGAATCACATGCCAGTTACTTTCATTGCTTCCTCTCCAGCTAAGTAGTGAAATATAATGATGAACATGACATACAAGGACTCTGACTTGACCAATTCACTTAGGAAAGAAAAGGGAGTAGTCAGACAAAATGAATAGGAATAGTTAGTCTACTGGGTGCTGATCAAGAACATTTATAACTATGGTTAAAAGTTATAGCTGTGTGGGACTTCTCTGGTGATCCAGGGGCTAAGACTCTGAGCTCCCAATTCAGGGGGCCAGGGTTCAATCTCTGGTTGGGGAACTATATCCCAGATACTGTGACTAAGAGTTCGCACTCTGTAACTAAAGATACACATGCTGCAATTTAAAGAGGTCCCACATGCTGCAACTAAAAAGCTCCTGCAGATCCCGTATGCCACAGCCGAGTGCTGGTGCAGCCAAATATGTAGATTTTTTTAAAAAAGTTATACCTGTAAAAAGAAGCCCAATTTCAAATGTCAATTGCAGTTTGGAATGTCTATCCTTGTGAGTTTTCGTGTGGGATTCGTATTGGAAGCTACCATCATTTTATTCCAGCCCTGACTAGACAGACATGCCATTCACATGGCCTGCCTTCCTCAGTCAGCAGTTTGTCTTTCCTGTATCTTAGCTTCAGTTACTCTGAAAGATGACTGTCTTGAGACTGCAGCCAAGGCCCGCCTGAGTGAATTTTGTGTTTGCAGAATAGTCTGTACTTTTATAGACCATTTCATAAAGATCTCAAGTTAGATAAAAATTTGTTTAGCGATTTTAAGCAGTGCAGGAACAGATACACTCACAGAAATGCATTTTATTTATGTACATGCAGAAGGCAAACAATGAAGGAATGCATAGAAAGTTGTAGGAGCAGATACCATGGGCATGCACAGGCTGAGACTTAGAACTGTGATTTGAAAGTCTGAGTCTTTCAAATCACAGTTGGAACTTGGAGCATCATGAGAAGATTATGTCGTTTTTGTTTAGTCCCTCAGTCATGTCCAGCTCTTTTGTGACTCCATGGAATGTTGCCTACCAGGCTCCTCTGTCCCTGGGATTCTCCTGGCAAGAATATTGGAGTAGGTTGCCATTTCCTCCTCCAGGGGATCTTCCAGACCCAAGAATCAAACTTGCATCTCTTATGTCTCCTGCACTGGCAGGAGGATTCTTTGCTACTCGTGCCACTTGGGAAGGTCTAAGCAGATTATAGTCAAATCAAGAAGAACCAGGACCTGAGAGCATAAACAACTCTACACATGTCAAAACTACAAGCAATCTGGCCTTTGCTAAACATTAAGGGCAAGACAGGAGTGGTAGATGTCAGAGCTGGTGTGGCAGGCTAGAACCAGACAAGTCACGAGAATGCCATAGCTGCCATAAAATATCCTATTGATATGAAATAGGGTTGAGATACAGCCACTCCAATGCCAGTCAGCTGTGATAGGTGGAAGGCTTTTTGGTCTTTGGTGATGACAGAGGATGAGATGGTTGGATTGCATCACCAATTCAATGGACATGAATTTGAGCAAGCTCTAAGAGCTGGTGATGGACAGGGAAGCCTGGTGTGCTGCAGTTCATGGGGTCGCAAAAGTCGGACATGACTGAGCGACTGAACTGAACTGACAGTTAATTTGCAATGCTCTGTTAGTTTCATATGTACTGTAAAGTGATTGAGTTATATATATATATATATATATATATACACACACACACATATATAGTTGTTCAGTCACTAAGCCATGTCCGACTCTTTACAACACCATGGATTGCAGCAGACTAGGCTTCTCTGCTCTTCACTATCTCTGGAGTGTGTTCAAATTCATTTTCATTGAATCAATGATGCCATCCAACCATCTCATTCTCTGTCACCCCCTTCTCCTTCAATCTTTCCCAGCATCAGGATATTTTCCAGTGAGCTGGCTCTTCACATCAGGTGGCCAAAGTATTAGAGCTTCAGCGTTAGCATCAGTCCTTCCAGTAAATATTCAGCGCTGATTTCCTTTAGGACTGACTGGTTTGATCTCCCTGTGGTCCAAGGGACTCTCAAGAGTTTTCTCTAGCACAATTTGAAAGCATCAATTTTCTGGAGCTTTTTCAGATTCTTTTCCCTTATAGTTCATTAGAAGATATTGAGTATAGTTCCCTGTGCTATACAATAGGTTCTTGTTCTTTACCTATTATATATATATAATAGTGGGAATATATATATATATTTTTCTCTTTTAAAGATTAAATTTTACCTTCTGTGCTGTCAAATTAATTTTACTCCTGTCCTTAGAACTAATGAGGAAATATCAGCTAAGAGCAATGATGTACTGGTAAGTGTTTAACAACTGATTTTCCAAAAATTTCCACTGGCTGATTTCAAAGTTCCAAGGTGAGGCCATTAAAGGAAGAGTTAGGAAGAGATGCACATGGTCAGCTCTTGAAGTATAAACTGGTCCTTCTGGTCACTGTTGCTGCTGCTACTGCTGCTAAGTCGCTTCAGTCATGTCCGACTCTGTGCGACCCCATAGACAGCAGCCCACTAGGCTCCTCTGTCCCTGGGATTCTCCAGGCAAGAACTCTGGAGTGGGTTGCCATTTCCTTCTCCAATGCGTGAAAGTGTAAAGTGAAAGTGAAGTCGCTCAGTCTTGCCTGACTCTTAGCGACCCAGGCTCCTTCATCCATGGGATTTTCCAGGCAAGAGTACTGGAGTGGGTTGCCATTGCTTTCTCCTCCGGTCACTGTAGGGACTCAAAAAAACAAAACAAAGGATCCGCCCTTCTAAAAGGATGGTTGAGATCATAGTTACTTTTTTCCTCTTACTACATTTAAAAGAACTGTTTAGATAAATTATACTTTCAGGACAAGGCATTCTAGACTTTATAACTAGTGCTTGACATTTTAAACCAGTGGTACCAAAACATGGGGCTTCCCAGGCGGTGCCAGTGGTAAAGAATTATTCTTGTCTGGGAAATTCCGTGACAGAGGAGCCTGGTGGGCTACAGTCCATGGGGTTGCAAAAGAGCCCCACACGACTGAGGGACTGAACGACGAAAACCAAATTGTGAGCAGTGCTGCCCCCTAGAGGGCATCTGGAAATTTGTTGTTCAGTTGCTAGGCCCTCTCTGGCTCTTTGTGACCCCACAGACTGTAGCACTCCAAGCTTCCCTGTCCTTCACCATCTCCCTGAGTTTGCTCAAACTCCTGTCCATTGAGTCTGTGATGCCATCCAGTCATTTCATCCTCTGTATCCTCCTTCTCCTCCTGCCTTCAGTCTTTCCCAGCATCAGGGTCTTTTTCAATGAGTGAAAAACTGGGACGTTTTAAGTGCTTAATGGGCAAGGGTCAGGAATGCTGAATATCCTGCCCTGGGAGAGACAGTCCTGCACAATAAAGAGTTGTTCTGCCCTCAAACTCTATGGCACAGTCCTTGGAAAAAGCAGCTTTACACTGTTCCTCCCACAAGTTGGCTTTCTGCCAGATGGTAGTGCTTTATTAATATATTCTGCTAAACTTTCGTGAGCAATCCATACCCTGCTGCTTATAAGACAAGGAAGTCCTATGCTTAGTGACAGACGCTTATTTTATTCCAAAATGATTGAAATAAAATGCACTGGAATGAAACTTTTTTTTCCCTATTAACCTTTAGCAGCATTTATAATGACCATGTTAAATCAAACCTCATTACAATGTAATGGGGCCTGACTGAAATACTGCAGGTATGATGCTGAGTAATTTCATAAATTATTAAATGGTAATTGAAGGTAATATGGCAGAATACATTCTACTCCTGAGGGGGAAAATACAGAAGACTTTGGAGGGAAATAAAGTTGGTGAAAATATAGCATTTAGAAAAGGGTTGGAAGA
The DNA here is from genome assembly GCF_032452875.1 of Bos javanicus. NCBI lineage: Eukaryota > Metazoa > Chordata > Mammalia > Artiodactyla > Bovidae > Bos > Bos javanicus. The sequence continues at coordinate 109,374,225 of NC_083873.1, forward strand.
AAAGTGGAGAGAGGCCATAGAAGACCTGAATAAGCCCTTTAATTTTTGGCATTGGATTAAAATAAGCAATTTGGACACTGACTTGAAACATTGCAGACACTCAGAGTCTTTTCTAACTTCCGATGTTCAGGCATTCTTCAAGGCAAAAGAATCAAAGTCAAATTATTTTTTAATACTGAATGTCTCTTCATGCCATGCCTTTATTTCAATTACAGTTCACTTCCAGACCTCACTTACCTAAATAGCTTTTCAGAAGCTTAAAAAAATCCCAATCAGTAAACTAATTGTGCTTGTTGTGAAAGAAAACGAAAATTCTAAAAAATGTAGATTTTGCAAGTCTCATCGTCACACATAGCCTTCACTGTAAATAGGACATTGTTTTAGATTTGCAAACATTATTGTTTGTAAGTTTAATTTTTCAACATAGGTTATATTATAGGGACTGTCCTAAAATGGACTCTTCATTTACTATTTTCTTTCTATGTCTATACAAGCAGATGTAAACTTACACATTTGCTAATTTAATTTAACTTTATAATACTTTAAAATTGAAGTTGATTTACAGTATTTTATTATTTTATTAGTTTCAGGTGTACAGCTATTCTGATTGAATATTCCTGTAGACTATACACCACTTAAAGTTGCTATAAATAATGGCTATGTTTCCCTCTGCTGTCCAATGTATCCTTGTGAACTCTTTGGCTTATACATAGAAGTGTGTACCTTCTAACCCCTATACCCGTTTTTTCCTCCCTCCCTTCTGTCTCCCCACTGGTAACCACCAGTTTGTTCTCTCTGTAAGTTGGATTCTGTTTTGTTGTATTCATTCATGTGCTTTATTTTTTAGATTCCACATATAAGTGATAAAATACAGCATTTTGTCTTTCTCTGATAGTTCACTAAGCATAATGCCCTCTAGGTCCATCCATGTTGTTGCAAAAGGCAGAATTTCATCCCATTTTATGTCTAAGTATTCCATTGTAGATTATGCTCAAAATCCTCCAAACTAGGCTTCAGCAGTATGTAAACCGAGAACTTCCAGATGTACAAACCGGATTTAGAAAAGGCAGAGGGACCAGAGATCAAATTGATAACATTCGTTGGATCATGTAGAAAGCAAAGGAATTCCAGAAAAAACATCTACTTGTGCTATGCTAAAACATTTGACAGTGTGGGTCACAACAAACTGTGGAAAATTCTGAAAGAGACAGGAGTGCCAGAGCACCCTGCTTGTTTCTGACAAATATGTATGCAGGTCAAGAAGCAACAATCAGAACTGGACATAGAACAATAGATTAGTTTCAAATTGGGAAAGGAGTATGACAAGGAGTATGACTGTTGCCCTGCTTGTTTAACTTATATGCAGAATGAGTTCAGTTCAGTTCAGTTGCTCAGTCGTGTCTGACTCTTTGCGACTCTGTGGACTGCAGTACGCCAGGTCTCCCTGTCCATCACCAACTCCCGGAGTTTACTCAAACTCATGTCCATTGAGTCGGTGATGCCACCCAGCCATCCCCTTCTGTCATCCCCTTCTGTCATCCCCTTCTCCTCCCACCTTCAGTATTTCCCAGCATCAGGGTCTTTTCAAATGAGTCAGTTCTTTGCATCAGGTGGCCAAAGTATTGGAGTTTCAGCTTCAACATCAGTCCTTTCAATGAATATTCAGGACTGGTTTCCTTTAGGATGGACTGCTTGGATTTCCTTGCAGAATACATCTTGTGAAATGCTGGACTGGATGAATCACAAACTGGAATCAAGATTGCCAGGAAAAATATCAACCACCTCAGATATCTGAATGAAAACACTCTAATGGAAGGAAATGAAGAGGAATTAAAGAGCCTTTTGGTGAATGTGAAAGAAGAGAATGAAAAAACTGGCTTGAAACTCAACATTAAAAAAACTAAGATCATGACATTGGGTTCCATTACCACATGACAAATAGAAGGGGAAAAAGTGGAAGCGGTGACCAGATTTATTTTCTTGGGCTCCAACATCACCACAGATGGTGACTGCAGCCATGAAATTAAAAGATGCTTCCTCCTTGGAAGGAAAGCTATGACAAACCTAGATAGCATGTTAAAAAGCAGAGACATCTCTTTGCTGACAATGGTCTGTATAGTCAAAGCTGTGGCTTTTCCAGTAGTCATGTTTGGATGTGAGAGTTGTACCATAAAGGAGGCTGCACACCAAATAATTGATGCTTTCAAATTGTGCTGTAGAAGACTCTTGAGAGTTTCTTGGACTGCAAGGAGATCAAACCAATGAATCCTAAAGGAAATCAACCCTGAATATTCATTGAAAGGACTGATGCTGAAGCTGAGGCTCCAATGCTTTGGCTACCTGATGTGAAGAGCCAACTCATTGGAAAAGACCCTGATGCTGGGAAAGAGCTAAGGCAAAAGGAGAAGAGGTTGACAGAGGATGAAATGGTGAGATAGCATGACTGCTTAATGGGCATGAATTTAACAAACTCTGGGAGATAGTTAAGGACAGAGAAGGCTGGTGTGTTGCAATCCATGGGGTCTCAAAGAGTTGAACACAACTTAGCGACTGAACAACAATGTTCCATTGTATATATGTTCCACATCTTTATCCATTCATCTGTTGATGGGCACTTAGGTTGCTTCCATATCTTGGCTGTTGTAAATAGTGCTGCTATGAATATTTTCTTGTTGTTCTGTCGCTAAGTCGTGTCTGACCCTTTTGCAATCCCATAGACTGTAGCCTGTCAGGCTCCTCTATCCATGGAATTTCCCAGACTAGAATACTGGAGTGGGTTGCCCTTTCCTTCTCTAGGGGATCTCCTGAACCAGGGATCCAACCCTAGTCTCCTGCTTGGCAGGTGGATTCTTTACCACTGAGCCGCCAGGGAAACCTACTATGAATGTTGGGAGTTAATGTATCTTTTCAAATTAGTGTTTCTTTTTCTTGGATATATACCCCTGAGTGGCTTTGCTGGATCATATTGAAAGGTTGTTGTTGAATTAAAAAGACGCCGGGATTCTTGGCCCCCAGAGGAGAAGAATTCAATCCGGGGCCAGAGACGAGGCTTGATTGCTCAGAGCTTTTGTGTAATAAAGTTTTATTAAAGAATAAAGGAGAGAGAGAAAGCTTCTGACATAGGCATCAGAAGGGGGCAGAAAGAGTACCCCCTGCTAGTCTTCAGCTGGATGTTATATAGTCACTAGCAGTCTGTTAATGAAAGAAAGGAATGTCTTAAAACTCAGAATGGCACCAGGCCCCTCACCCATAAGGTGTATTTGGGGATAATCTTGGCACCAAATGATTTATCCTGGGCCATAAAATGATTAACTTGAATCTTGAAGAAGGGCAGACCACCATACAAATAGTTTCATTTACATAGATTAGGGGAACAATATCTGAGTATAACATACTGGTTTGTCAAGTAGGTTCTGAGCCAAGAGGCGGAACCGACTTGAAGACAGAGTCTGGGGTAAATGCATAGCACATTAGCATAGCTTAAGACAGACATTCCCATAAGGAAAAGGCATTGGTTATCTCTAGGTTTGAGAATAGCTAACTTCAGGGGAAACCAGGTGTCATTATGGCAATGCAGTATTTTAAGAGAAACCTTTTAAATGTGTATTGTTTGTTTCTTCCTTCCACTAAAGAGAGATAAAAATGTCTGACACTTGCGGGCTATTTCCTCCGTTTGGAGACCCCTGGCCTTCCTGCCTGTTACCCTATCAATATGATAGATCTATTTTTTAGTTTTTTGAAGACTTTCCATACTGTTTTCCATAATGGTTACACCAATTTACATTTTCTCTACCTCCTCCCCAATGCTTGTTATTTATAGACTTTTTCATAACAGCCATTTGACAGGAGTGGGGTTGATATCTTGTTGTTTTGTAAACTTTTTAAAAATTAAAGTATATTGTAAAGTGCACAGAATTTTAGTGTAGATTTTTATGATTGGTCCTAAGTGAATGTTATCCATATACTCACCACTTAAATTAAGACATAGAATATCATCATTGTCCTTTGTCTTTGAGTTCTCTTTCCTATCCCTCCCATTTGACTCATCCTTATTGAATGTGATCAGGCTTCTGAGTTCTATCACCATATACTAATTTTCCTTTTTCTTTAGATTAAAATAAACTGGATCATTTAGCATTAACTTTTTTGAGTCTGGATCTCCTTGCCTGTTTGGTTATGAAATACTTCCACTATTGCATGAAGTATTAGCTCATTTTTATTGCTGCAGTGTATTTTATTGTATGACTTGTAATATAATTGTAAATATAAATTATAATATAATTTATTTGTTCTGCTTTGATGAACTTTTAGGTTGCTTGTTGTTTGGGGGCTACTGTGAATAATACTTTTATACTTGTCTTTATACCTATACATGTATTTTGATGAATATATGTGTGTATATATATATATATATATTCCCCCACCCTCCTCACTGGCACATACCTAGAAGTGAAATTGCTGTGACATAAGTCGTGTGCATATTCGGCATTAGTTTTTACTGCCAACAGTTTTTCCAAAGTGACTTTAAGTGTTTTTATTTCCATAGGCATTGTGTAAGGATTCCATTTGCTCTACGTTTTTGCCAACAGTTTGTAGGGTCATTTTTTTTATTATTAAGGTTCAGCCAAGTTTGTGGCTTTCTAGTGGTGATTTATTTCATCTATTTTGCATTTCTCTTATGACTAAGGATTTTGAACATCTTATGAGTTAATTGGTCAATTTCTTTTGATTAATGGCTGGACAAGTCTTTTACTTATATTTTATTGTTTTTTTCCTCTTTCTCAGTCTTATAGGAGTTCTTTATAAATTCTGAAATTCTTTATAAATTCTGGCTGGCTGCTTGTATTGCATATATCTTTTCCAACTCTGTGGTTCGCCTTTTCAATCTCTAAGGAATCTTTAATGAAGTCATTTTGTTTGTATTTTCTTGTATTATTATTAGTGTTTCCTGTGTTCTCTTTGGGCTTCCTTCATGACTCAGACAGCAAAATCCTCCTGCAACATTGGAGACCTGGGTTGGAGACCAAGGTTGATCCTTGGTTTGGGAAGATCCCCTGGAAGAGGGCATGGTAACCCACTCCGGTATTCTTGCCTGGAGAATCCCCATGGACAGAGGAGCCTGGAGTGCTACCTACAGTCCATGGGGTCACAAAGAGTCAGACATGACTGAGTGACTAAGCACAGCACAGTGTCCTATTCAGGAAATTTTTGGCTACTCCAAACGAAGCTATTGTTTTATATTATCTCCTGTGTTACTGTTTCACCTATCACAATTAGATCTCTAATGCGTCTAAAACTGATTTTTGTATATGGTGTGAGGAAAGGGGTATTGTTATTTTATTTAACATCATTTATTGAAAAGACCATGCTTCCTCCACTGAATTTCATTGGCCAACTCTTTGATAAATCAGAAGTCTGTATATGGGTGGGTCTGTTTCTTAAGTCTCTTCCATTTTTTTTTTATTGTCTATCCTATCACCACTACCATACTTAGAACTGTAGTTTTATAAAGTTGGTATGTGGTTATGTAAGTTATTCAACTTTGGTCTTCTTTAGAATTGTATTCATTATACTTAACTCTTTTAATTTTCATATTCGTTTTGTAATCATCTCATCCATTTCCATGAAATTTTGTTTGGAAGCAAATAAATACATTAACCTTTAGACTATTGAGTCTTCTAATCAGTGAACTTGGTATAACCTCTCTTTCTTTAGTTCTTTAATTTTCTTTTAGTAATGTTTGTGCTTTGCTATGTAGTGATCTAGCCCATTTAAAAATTAGATTTATTTCTAAGTATTGATATATTTTAAGGGTATGTATACTAAAATCTATGTATGCTAAAATTTATGTATACTAAAAGCAGACTTCCCTGGTGGCTCAGACAGTAAAGCGTCTGCCTACAATGTGGAAGACCTGGGTTCAATCCCTGGATCGGGATGATCTCCTGGAGAAGGAAATGGCAACCCACTCCAGTATTCTTGCCTGGAAAATCCCACGGAACGAGAAGCCTGGTAGGCTTCAGTCCATGGGGTCGCAAAGAGTCGGACACGACTGAGTGACTTCACTTCATACTAAAATCTGTGAATTTTGATTCTGTTACTAGAATGTAGAAATGCAATTATGTTTTACATATCAACTTTGTAATCAGAAATCTTGTAAAATTCATTTATTTATTTTCAACTTTATTTATAGTTTTTTTGTATTTTATATTTATATTGTCATGTTTTTATGAATAATAATATTTCTTTCTTTCTTTTATATAATCTTTAATTTTATTTATTTTCTTTTTGTATCTTATTGGACTCATTAAACCCTCTATAGCAATAAGGTAATTCTTTGTTAAACTGCCCTAATAGGATTCTTGTTGAAGGCAGGCCAAAGTGATCAGATATTACCTGGAATATGATGGGACATGAGGACTTTGATCAAATATCAGGGTAGTCAGATTTTGAGGGTGGGGATTCTGGCTAACCTGGCAGCAGGGTTCTTGCTAAACTTGAACTCTACAGAGATGGAGATGGAAGCCCACACTTTGGGCTAGTTGAGCAGAAGGCTCAGAAGAACTTGACTAAAAGTTTGACCCAGGACAAAATCTCGGTCAGCAGACATTCTTGTTTCATTCCCAATCTTAGGGGAAAAGTCTCTAATATTCCATAAAAATACTGTGTTTGCTATAGTTTTCTTTTCTTTTTTTTTTACCAGATACTTTTTAGTAGATTCAGTTCAGTTCAGTGGCTCAGTCATGCCCGACTCTTTGCAACCCCATGGACTGCAGAACGTGAGGCTTCCCTGTCCATTGTCGACTCCTGGAGCATGCTCAAACTCATGTCCATTGAGTCGGTGATGCCATCCAACCATCTCATCCTCTGTCATCCGCTTCCCCTCCTGCTTTTGATCTTTTCCAGCATCAGGGTCTTTTCTAATGAGTCAGTTCTGCACATCAGGTGGCCAAAGTATCAGAGCTTCAGCTTCAGCATCAGTCCTTTCAATGAATATTCAGAACTGATTTCCTTTAGGATTGATCTCCTTGCTGTCTGTCCAAGGACTCTCAAGAGTCTTCTCCAACATCACAGTTCAAAAGCATCAATTCTTCAGCACTCAGCTTTCTTTATGGTCCAACTCTCACATCCATACGTGACTACTGGAAAAACATAGCTTTGACTATACAGACCTTTTTTGGTAAAGTAATATCTCTGTTTTTTAGACTAGTTTCCTTCTAAATTTTTCTTTTCTAGAGTACTTTCCCCCCCCCTTAAATCATGAATGAGTGAATTTTATCAAATGCTTTCTCTCTACTAATTTAAATGTTCATGTTCTTATATAAATATAAGAATAATGTTCTTGTTCATTCTGTTAATGTGGTAAACTACATTGATTAATATTTAAAAAAGTGAAACCCCAACTTGACATTGCTGGAATAAACCCTACATTGTCATAATGCATTGCCCTTTTATGTATCACTGCATTTGGTTTGCTATTACTCTGTTTCAGAGCCCTCCCTGTGTGTTCATTTGAAGGATTTGTTGTTTTTCAGTCTCTAAGTGGTGTCCAACTGTCTGTGACTGCATGGGCTGCAGCACTCCAGGCTTCCCTGTCCTTCACTATCTCCTAGAGTTTGCTCAAACTCATGCCCATTCGGATTCAATCATCTCATCCTGTCACCCCATTCTCCTGCCCTCAATCTTTCCCAGCATCAGGGTCGTTTCCAATGAGTCAACTCTTTGTATCAGGTGACCAAAGTATTGGAGCTTCAGCGTCAGCATCAGTCTTTCCAATGAATATTCAATGTTGATTTCCTTTAGGATTGACTGCTTTGATCTTGCAGTCCAAGGGACTCTCAAGAGTCTTCTCCAACACCACAGTTCAAAAGCATCAATTCTTCGGCGCTCAGCCTTCTTCACAGTCCAACTCTCACATCCATACATGACCACAGGAAAAAACCATAGCCTTGACTAGACGAACCTTTTTTGGCAAAGTAATGTCTCTGCTTTTGAATATGCTATCTAGGTTGGTCATAACTTTCCTTCCAAGGAGTAAGCGTCTTTTAATTTCATGGCTGCAGTCACCATCTGCAGTGATTTTGGAGCCCCTACAAATAAAGTCTGACACTGTTTCCACTGTTTCCCCATCTATTTCCCATGAAGTGGTGGGACCAGATGCTATGGTCTTCATTTTCTGAATGTTGAGCTTTAAGCCAACTTTTTCACTCTCCACTTTCACTTTCCTCAAGAGGCTTTTGAGTTCCTCTTCACTTTCTGCCATAAGGGTGGTGTCATCTGCATATCTGAGGTTATTGATATTTCTCCCGGCAATCTTGATTCCAACTTGTGTTTCTCCCAGTCCAGCGTTTCTCATGATGTACTCTGCATATAAGTTAAATAAACAGGGTGACAATATACAGCCTTGACGTACTCCTTTTCCTATTTGGAACCAGTCTGTTGTTCCATGTCCAGTTCTAACTGTTGCTTCCTGACCTGCATACAAATTTCTCAAGAGGCAGATCAGGTGGTCTGGTATTCCCATCTTTTGAAGAATTGTCCACAGTTTATTGTGATCCACACAGTCAAAGGCTTTGGCATAGTCAATAAAGCAGAAATAGATATTTTTCTGGAACTCTCTTGCTTTTTCCATGATCCAGCAGATGTTGGCAATTTGATCTCTGGTTCCTCTGCCTTTTCTAAAACCAGCTTGAACATCAGGAAGTTCACGGTTCACGTATTGCTGAAGCCTGGCTTGGAGAATTTTGAGCATTACTTTACTAGCGTGTGAGATGAGTGCAATTGTGTGGTAGTTTGAGCATTCTTTGGCATTGCCTTTCTTTGGTATTGGAATGAAAACTGACCTTTTCCAGTCCTGTGGCCACTGCTGAGTTTTCCAAATTTGCTGGCATATTGAGTGCAGCACTTTCACAGCATCATCTTTCAGGATTTGGAATAGCTCAACTGGAATTCCATCACCTCCACTAGCTTTGTTCGTAGTGATGCTTTCTAAGGCCCACCTGACTTCACATTCCAGAATGTCTGGCTCTAGGTCAATGATCACACCATCGTGATTATCTGGGTCATGAAGATCTTTTTTGTACAGTTCTTCTGTGTATTCTTGCCATCTCTTCTTAATATCTTCTACTTCTGTTAGGTCCATACCATTTCTGTCCTTTATCGAGCTCATCTTTGCATGAAATGTTCCTTTGGTATCTCTGATTTTCTTGAAGAGATCCCTAGTCTTTCCCATTCTGTTGTTTTCCTCTATTTCTTTGCATTGATAGCTGAAGAAGGCTTTCTTATCTCTTCTTGCTATTCTTTGGAACTCTGAATTCAGATGCTTATATCTTTCCTTTTCTCCTTTGCTTTTTGCTTTTCTTCTTTTCACAGCTATTTGTAAGGCCTCCCCAGACAGCCATTTTGCTTTTTTGCATTTCTTTTCTATGGGAATGGTCTTGATGGTCTTGATCCCTGTCTCCTGTACAATGTCACGAACCTCATTCCATAGTTCATCAGGCACTCTATCTATCAGATCTAGGCCCTTAAATCTATTTCTCACTTCCACTGTATAATCATAAGGGATTTGATTTAGGTCATACCTGAATGGTCTAGTGGTTTTCCCTACTTTCTTCAATTTAAGTCTGAATTTGGCAAGAAGGAGTTCATGATCTGAGCCACAGTCAGCTCCTGGTCTTGTTTTTGCTGACTGTATAGAGCTTCTCCATCTTTGGCTGCAAAGAATATAATCAATCTGATTTCGGTGTTGACCATCTGGTGATGTCCATGTATAGAGTTTTCTCTTGTGTTGTTGGAAGAGGGTGTTTGTTATGACCAGTGTATTTTCTTGGCAAAACTCTATTAGTCTTTGCCCTGCTTCATTCCGTATTCCAAGGCCAAATTTGCCTGTTACTCCAGGTGTTTCTTGACTTCCTACTTTTGCATTGCAGTCCCCTATCATGAAAAGGACATCTTTTTTGGGTGTTAGTTCTAAAAGGTCTTGTAGGTCTTCATAGAACCGTTCAACTTCAGCTTCTTCAGCGTTACTGGTTGGGGTATAGACTTGGATTACTGTGATATTGAATGGTTTGCCTTGGAAACGAACAGAGTTCATTCTGTCGTTTTTGAGATTGCATCCAAGTACTGCATTTCGGATTCTTTTGTTGACCATGATGGCCACTCCATTTTCTGAGGGATTCCTGCCCGCAGTAGTAGATATAAGGGTCATCTGAGTTAAATTCACCCATTCCAGTCCATTTCAGTTTGCTGATTCCTAGAATGTCAACATTCACTCTTGCCATCTCTTGTTTGATCACTTCCAATTTGCCTTGATTCATGGACCTGACATTCCAGGTTCCTATGCAATATTGCTCTTTACAGCATCAGTCATGTCCAGTTCTTTGTGACTCCATGGGCTGTAACCTACAAGGCTCTTTTGTCCATGGGGTTCCCAGCCAAGAATACTGGAGTGGGTTGCTATCTCCTCCTCCAGGGGATCTTCCAGATCAAGGATCAGACCTGCATCTCTAATGTCTCCTGCATTAGCAGGTGGGTTCTTTACCACTAGCGCCACTTGTCTGTGAGGTTAGAGAAGATTACTGAATTTGCATAAAGTTTAATATTTAGAAGTATGCAGTGGTGATGAATTGGGTGTGAAAGGAGTTTGCTTCTCATTCTACCAGACATATTTCAGCAGACTAATATCACCTGTTTCATGTGCCCAAATATGTCCCATGCTTGTCTTTACAAATAATATTCCCTCTACCTAGAGTACCCTTCCTCTCCCTATCTACCTGAATACCCAATGGTTCCCCTGCACATGAATTCAGAAGTCATTTCATTCAGGAAGTTTTCCTTAAATCCCTGACTGGGTTAATACCTCTGCTATGCTCTTAAGACAACCTAAACTTCTCTCCTCATGGCAATTAACACACTCGATTGCTTACTGTTTAAAATTTACTCTAGTAAATGTTGAGGCTAATGAGAACAGGGGGAAATTTTTATGCATTTAAAGCTATATATCCTTCTCTAAATTGGAGAAGGAAATGGCAACCCACTCCAATGTTCTTGCCTGGAGAATCCCAGGGACGGGGAGCCTGGTGTGCTGCTGTCTATGGGGTTGCACAGAGTCAGATACGACTGAAGTGACTTAGCAGCAGCAGCAGCATCCTTCTCTAAACATTGATTTATCTGCCCACAAAATTTGATATAATGTAGTTTTATTATAATTCAGTTTGAAATATTAAAAATATTTTTCATTATGCTTTTTCTTTTTACCCTTATATTGCTTACAAGTGCATTGCTTTATTGTTTAATTCCCAAACACTTGTGGATCTTTCTAACTTTTTTTTGTTATTGATTTCCAGCTTGATGCCATTGATGTCACAGTACATATTTTGTCATGACTATTCTTGTAATTTGCTGATATGCTTTATAGATCAGCATAAGGTCAGTTGGTAAAGATTCCATGTACATTTGAAAAAAGATTATTCTTAAGCTCTTGGGTGCTGTACTCTATACAGGATAATTCAGTTAAATTGGTTAATCATGATATTCAAATATTTGAGATCCTTACTGGTTTTTTGCTGCTGTTTATTCTACCAGTCACTGAAAAAGCTATGTTGAAATCTTTAAATATATTTATAGAGTTTTCACTTCGTCAATTTTAAGCATGAATATTTTGATACTGTATTTTTTAATGTTTGGAAATTTAGGATTTTTATATCTTTTTTCATTTATTCCTTTATCACAATAAAACTATTTTTAGCAATACTTCTTACCTTAAAACTATATATAAGGTCAGTATAGATGTATTAGTTTTATTTCAATTATTTTATTTATGTCTCTATTTTTTATTTTTCAAGCATTTTTGTACCTATATTTAAGATATGTTTCTTGACTGTCCCAGTGTAAAAATCCTTTTTTTTTAATGGAAAGATTTTGTCTATTGACATTTCATATAAGTTGCTGGTATATTTATATTAAATTTGCCTTCTTATTAGTTGCTTAGTCTATTGTTCTTATTCATTTGTTTTATATATTTTTTCCTGTCTTACTTCTTTTAATATTACATATCTTTCATAAATTTTATTTTATTCTATTATTTTGCATATATATACTATATATACAAACAATATATATATATAATTTATAGAATTATATATTAGTTGCTCAGTTGTGTCTGACTGTTTTGTGACCCCATGGACTGTAGCCTGCCAGGCTCCTCTCTCCATGGTATTCTCCAGACAAGAATACTGGAGTGGGTTGCCATTCCCTTCTCCAGGGGATCTTCCTGACCCAGGGATTGAACCAGGTCTCCTGCATTGCAGGCAGATTCTTGACCATCTTCCCTCTTTACCACTAGTGAAGCCCAAGAGCTGACTCATTGGAAAAGACCCTGATGTTGGGAAATAATGAGGGCAGAAGGAGAAGGGAGTGACAGGGAATGAGATTGTTGGATGGCATCACCAACTCAATAGACATGAATTTGAGAAAACTCTGGGATATAGTGAAGGACAGGGAAGCCTGGCTTGTTGCAGTTCCTAGGGATGCAAAAAGTCAGACACAACTCAGCAACTGAACAGCAACTACATATATATATACACATATACACAAACATATAACACACAATAAAATTTTATTATTCTCTCTGTGATTACTCTAGAGATTGCATCATGCATCCTTGACTTGTTGAAGTATAATTTAAATCAGCATTTACCTGAGAATATTTTAATTCTTTTTAACCTCTTTACCAACTAATGTACGATTGGTATTGTGCATTTTGATTTTGTTTTATGTAGTCAATATTCATGTATATTTCACATATTTTCCTTTACTGGTGTATTTTATTTATTTTTATGTTACTATGCTTCTATCTGGGATTACTTTTCTGTCTAGAAAATTCCCTTTAGCATTTCATTTCTAACAGGTGGGCTGATCACAAAATCCGTTTTTGTTTTTCTGAGGATGTACTTGGACTTCATTTTGAAAGATATTTTTATTTTACTGAGGAAAGCATTCTAGATTGGTAATTTCATTTTTTCTTTTTCTTTTTTTCTTTTTTGCAGCACTTGAAAATTCATTATATTGTCTTTGGCTTCCGTAATTCCTTCTGAGAATGCTAAGACGTTTTGGTTGTTTTGTCTGTTTTTTTTTGTTGTTTGTTTTCCCCCTCTCTCTCTTTGCTTTCAAGATTTTGACTAGTTTTCAACAGTTTTTCTATGATGTTTCTTTTGTAATTTATTTTTTTGTATTTATGTTGTTTGGGTTCCAAGATATTCTTAAATCTTGAGTATGTTTCACCAGTTTTGGAAAACTCTCAGCCATTCTTTCTTTAAACATTTTTCTGATCAATTTCCTTTTTTCCTCTCTATTCTTTTCTCTTCTTACACATATATTTGGCATTTCCTCCATTTTTCATACATCTTCCCACTCTTTTCTTTATACTAATCTTTCTACTCTGTGCCTCAATATGGACATTTGTTAAAAACTGATCTATTTCAGTTCACTAATTATCTCTTTTGTTTTCTTTAATATGACATAGTTTTCTAATTTGAGTTATTATAGTTTTCAATTTTAGAATTTCTATTTGTCTATTTTTATAGATATCAGTTGCAGGTGGTAAAACCTTCTGCTGCTAAGTCACTTCAGTCGTGTCCGACTCTGTGTGACCCCATAGACGGCAGTCCACAGGGCTCCCCCGTCCCTGGGATTCTCCAGGCAAGAACACTGGAGTGGGTTGCCATTTCCTTCTCCAATGCATGAAAGTGAAAAGTGAAAGTGAAGTCACTCAGTCATGTTCGACCCTCAGCGACCCCATGGACTGCAGCCTTCCAGGCTCCTCCGTCCATGGGATTTTCCAGGCAAGAGTACTGGAGTGGGGTGCCATTGCCTTCTCCGGGTAAAACCTTCTACCTTATCCTATATTTCATTGAACTTATTCATTATAATCTTTTAGAAGTCTGTCTGAAAATGTGATTGTGTGATCACTTTGGGGTGAGTTTCTATTGTCTATTTCTTTTCTTTTGGTTCTGATCATTTGTTATTCTTTCCTAGTGTGACTTTCAATTTTTAAATAAATATCCAACATTGTGTATGGAAAATTTTAGACTCTCTGGATGACACTGATTTCCTGGAGAGAGGGTTTTCTTTAGGTAGCTATGTAATGTATGGGAAGTGATCCAATTAAATCTGAATTTCTGTCTTTATTAAGACTTATCTTTTTATGTATTCCCTTACTTTTGGAGATAGCTTGTGATGTTCTCAACCGAAAGCCTGGGTTTCTACAGGAAAGCCTGGGTTTCTACAGGATCGTCTTCCATGATGGACTCTGGACTCTAATTTATTGCTTTTCATCACCATAAGACTGACTGAATCTCTGCTTAGACTTTTATTTTCTTAGCACCTGATTTCTGCTGCCAGTTTCATTATCTAGCTTCTTGAATGCACAGTTTAGGAATCAGGGAGTAATTTGGAGGACATTGCATGAGTAACTTAGGGCTCGGTTTTCTGTACTGCTCTTCACTCTGTGATCTGGGGCCCTCCAGTTCTGGCTGCCTTAATCACCCTTATTTCTAATTTTTGTCTTTTTCTTTCAATGATACGGCTGCAAACCCTCTGCTGCTGCTTTCTATTTATCCTTTATACCCCTTGCTGCAGACTGACAAAGCTCCAAAGGAAAAAAGCAGCAGTGGAGTAGATCTCATCTTAGTACTTTCTCTTTGCGATTCTAACTCCTTGATTCTCATCTGCAGTGGTTGCTCTTAGATGCCTTCAAAAAGTGTCTTTTAAAAATGTATTTAATCCAGCTCTTAGGTTATTCTCAGTAGAAGGCTTACTATGACACAAGCTACTCATAATAACTGAGACTATTTTGTTCATTTTGGAGGCTGTATACAATTCTAAGTTCTGGGTTTGCCAATTACTTATTTAGTGCCCTATTGAACTTCTGGTTTCTGAGTTTTCACTATTATTAATAATGTTGCATAAACATGTTTGTAATATAATTTCATGCAATTGTACAAGCATTTCTTTAGGATAGTTGCTGATAGTAAATGGCTGGACATGGCTTATATCATTTTTCTCATCCTTTTTTGGACAGAACTCAGTTTCCTGGCTTCAGCCAAATTGCAGGGTAGACTGGGAAATTCAGATATTTTGTATGTACAGGAAGAGGAAATGTTGTGGCAAACACAGAATTGTCTTTACTACTAATTACTTCCTAACTTGTCTCTCTGGGTCTAGACCCCTTCTATAATCCATATACTACATTATCACTTGACCTATTATCCTTAAATACCACTGAGTGTTGAAGAATTTATGCTTTTGAAGGGTGCTGGAGAAGACTTTTGAGCATACCTGGGACAGCAAGGAGATCAAACCAGTCAATCCTAAAGGAAATCAACCCTGAACACTCACTGAAAAGACTGATGCTGAAGTTGAAGCTCCAGCACTTTGGCCATCTGATGCAAACAGTCAACTCATTGGAAAAGTCCTTGATGCTAGGAAAGATTGAGGGCAGGAGGAAAAGGGGGCGATAGAGGATGAGATGACTGGAAAGTGAAAGTGAAGGTCACTCAGTCATGTCCGACTCTTTGCAACCCCATGGATTATACAATCCATGGAATTCTCCAGGCCAGAATACTGGAGTGGGTAGCCTATCCCTTCTCCAGGGGGATCTTCCTGACCCAGGAATCAAAGCGGGGTCCCCTGCATTGCAGGCGGATGATTGGATGGCATTACCAATTCAATGGACATGAACTCGGGCAAACTTTGGGAGATAGTGAGGAATAGGGAGACCTGGTGTGCTTCAGTCCATGGGGTCACAAGGAGTCGGATATGACTTAGTGACTTAATAACCACCACCAGAACCACTGGTCAAGATTCACCAATAAATTAAAATCTTTTAGGATCTTTCTTTTGCTTAGAGATTGAATTTGTGACTTCTTACAAATGTGCAAGTGCTAGAACTCAATGGAAGACTCTTTTGCTTTATATTTCTGAATCTAATCTTTTATCATTTTACTCTGATACTTTTTTTTTTTTTATTTTTATAGATGATGGAAAGTGTTTAGTGGGGCTCTGCTTCACAGTTGTATAGAGGTGATCATACTTAACTGGGGCAAACTTGAAATTGAGGGCGGTCACCAGTTAGATTCCTTAAATTACAACTTGCTTAATAAGTAATACCCTCTAACTAGACTTGCCAATCAAGCTCACTTTAACTGCTTCTGCAAATTCCGTACCCTCCATGCTTCGTGTAGCTTAGGCAATCTATCACAAGACTCCCATAACTGTCATCTATAGATAAGAACTCTGATGCATGGATCATTATAATAAAGTTTGCTTAAGTTGTTTAGCAGGAACATGGAGTAAAATCTTGCCTAGTTCGAACTGGTAGAGGTTGCTGACCATTCAACTGGGCCTGCATGAGCGTCTGATGGGTGACCTTTGACATCAGAGGGTACAAAACTCGACCCTCCGGTTACGTTAATGATGTTATTTTCTGCGCATGGTTCTCATGAAGAGCATGTAACTCAAATATACCTGTTCATAACATGATTACTTCACCTTTTCCTTATCTCCAATCACCTTTCACCATGCCTCAGATCACCCTGCTTCTTTATCTCATAAATATCATGAGACCCACATCTCATGGGAGGTGAATTTGAGTTTTGTTTTTCCATCTCCTTGCTTGGCTGCCTTGGGAATAAACCTTTTCTCTGCTGCAAACCTCAGCATCTCAGCTTTTGGCTTGCTGTGTGTTGGGCAAATGATCCTGGTTCGGTAACAAGCTCTCCTCAGACACTATTGTAGTTCCAGGGGCAGAGACAAAGGAGACAGGAAAATATGGGGCGGACATTGCTTCTTCTATACCCAGCAGTATGACCTGGGGCGAGCTAGCATATCTTTTCTGTGCTTCTGTGTTCCCAGCTCTGTAATCTGGTTCTGATAATGGAATAAAATGGCAGCCTTATTATTTTGATCCGCCAGTCTCCACCTAAAAAGTACACTAGAAAGGACAAGATTTGCCTTTAAGGAAAACAGGAAGATTCTGAGTCATAAGGTAGTCATAGGTGATTTTGTGTGTGTGTGCGCTGCTCACATTCAATGTCCCAAGCTGCAAGCTGAGTACACCTTCACCTCCACTCATTGTTATTTATTTGGAGCCATGTAGATCAATCTTCCTAGGAGCAGCAAACACTCCAGGGACCTGACTTTAAGTGTTAAGTGGCTCCTCAGCTTCCTTTCCAGAAGATCTAGTGTAAGGCTTTGCAAGTGGGTCTCTTGAGAGTTATTTGTGTTTAATCTGCAGTGAGAGGACCAGCCTGGGTCAGAGCCCTGCAGCCCTGGTATTTCAGCTTTCCTCTTTGGGAAATGATCCTCTAGGTCCATTATCTGGTTCTGTTCTAGCCATTAGGCTGTCCTTCCACAGGCAGGGGGTTAATGAGCCCAGGGCTAGAACCCTAGTGTGGGCATAATCCCTGAGTACATTCTCTTAAATAACACATCAACCACCACCACAACAAAAATCACTGCTCTTGTTGGCAATCAGACTCTTCTTGATTGGAAAGTAGACACCAAGAAGCCTATGGGCCCAGCTAGGATCCCACTTCTGCTATTTATTATCTCTGTGATCTGAGAAACATTGCTTAAACTCTACATGTCCCAGTCTTCTTGTATATAAACTGAGAAGAATGACATTACTATGCCTAAAGTCCCTGCAAGGATTAAATGAGACAATTTATGAAAAGTAGTTTGAATAGTGCCTGGCACATAGTAAATCCTGTATAAATGTTAAGTAGAGTTCTTATAAATAATTAATTATCTCATTACTTAATTATTTAGTTTAATACAGCACCCACTGAGGTAGATGTTTTCACTTATTCTCCTTTTTCAGATGAGGAAAGTGAGACAAAATTGTCAGGTAATTCACCTAACCTACAAATATTTACTACGTCATAGGATTGGAATTCAAAACCAGGCAGTCTGGGTAAGTAGAATCATATAATGAGGGAGATGTGATATTCTGCCCCAAGGAGAGTTATATTATGACATAGCAGTTAGACACTCCAATTTCATTGATTATGGTTTCTACCTATGTTTCTAGCTTCTTCAAAGTATCAGGGATTTAAATGGACTACATAATTTTGGAGTAAACCTTAGGACCTTGAGTCAGACTGTTTTGAATTAAAACTCAAATTTTGCCCCTCAATAGCTGTGGGACTTTCATCAAGTTAAATTGTATAAACCCACCAAAGCCTAATAACACTGTTATATATTAAGGTATGTAAACTCCTTAGCAAATATCCTAGTGTATTATAGATCCTCAGGAAGCGTGGGTTATTGTGGTAGATTCCAGAATGGCCCCAGTTCCTCTTCCTTCCTATATTGACACCCTCATGCAACTTTTCAGCGCCTTCATGTTTCATCTGAATTCAGCCACATGACTTGCTTTGACCCATAGAACGGGGTCTGTGTCAGTTCCAAATCTCTTGAACCCCCACCATTACAATGAGAACATGTGCATGCTGGGGACGCAAGGGACACGCAGAGCTGAGGCAAGTCATAGACTTGGACATAAAACTAGGATTTTAATCTAGCTGTGCCTGACCTGGTAACTAGAGCTGTTGTTCCCTCTTCCAGGCTTCATTGTATTAGCATTGCTACAGGGGAAACTAGGGGGCAGATAAAAAGCAATCTTTTTTTTTTTTTCATTAGACAGACTGCCAGGAAAGGTTGCAGAATCAATTTATGTTTACTCAAAATGCAATTACAACAATGAGTAACAGCAAGAGAGAAAGAAAAAAGAAATTCGTACATGTAAGGGCAAAATTTGTTTTCTAATGTGTACACAGGCAATGCAGAACAGCTCCTCTGTAGTTGTGTCTAATGTGTAATTTCCTTTTGTAACATATGAACCCAAATTCAGTGGGGTGAGCCTCCTTGATAAGGCAGGCACTTCATAGATTCACCAAGAGGAAGCCCAGAGCAATCCTGACTTTATTTTTATTGTGCTTAATTTCTTACCATCAGGTCATTGTTTCTGCAAGAAGTTTTCCAACCTTGTACATATGGAAAAAATGATCAGGTTAAGTCTGGGAGAATGCTGTGCATGGTTAGTTATATTTCTTTCATGGGGGAAAGGAGTTGGGGTCTAAGGTGCCATATATTGGCTTCTTTGCAAGTTATCTCCTTCATCCTATTGACCCTCTGGCCACATATTCTTCCTTCTATTGATACACTCATCACAATTCTGTCTCTCCTTTCTTTCTTCTTAAACCATTTTCATAGTATCACCACTGACGAGTCATGTAATACCGACGACAATCATTTACGTTGATAACATGTACCAGGTGATTTCTTAGTTATAGGACCTGCACATTTACATTTAATTCTCACACTAAGAGACTGGCCCTAAAATTACCCCTGTTCTATAGAGAAAACTGAGGCTCAGAAAGGTGGTATAAGTTTCCCAATGTCGCACAGTTGGGACCCCACAATGCCAGGATTTGTACCCAACGGGAAGATCCCCTGGAGAAGGAAGTGGCAATCCACTCCAGCACTCTTGCCTAGAAAATCCCATGGATGGAGGAGCCTGATAGGCTACAGTCCATTGGTCACAAAGAGTCAGACACGACTGAGCGACTTCACTTTCACTTTTCACTTTCTATTCTTTTAATTACTACCTTGTTCTGTATAAACTGGGAATTTCACTCGACATCCAGTATTATTTAATTCTAATAGCAATACTTTAAAGTTTGGATGATAAAGACAATTTTTCAGATGAAATCACCAGCCTCAGCAAAGTTAGTTTGCCCAAGATCTTCAACAAGAAGAAGAAGCAGCAACAAGTAGAAGAAGCAACCTTTACTCTCCATCAATTTATCTTCGCTGTATTGTTGTTCAATCCCTAAGTCATGTCTGACTCTTTGAGACCCCATGGACTGCAGCACACCAGGCTTCCCTGTCCTTCACTGTCTCCTGGAGTTTGCTTAAACTCTTGTCCATTGAGTCAATGATGCCATCCAACCGTCTCATCCTTTGTCACCCTTTATTCCTCCTGCCCTCAATCTTTCCCAGCATCAATGTCTTTTCCAATGAGTCGGCTCTTCACATCAGGTGGTCATAGTATTGGAATGTCAGCTTCAGCATCAGTCCTTCCAATGAATATTCAGGGTTGATTTCTTTTAGGATAGACTGGTTTGATCTCCTTTCTGTCTGAGGGACTCTCAAGAGTCTTATCCAGCACTAAAGTTTGAAAGCATCAATTCTTCAGTGCTCAGACTTCTTTATGGTCCAACTTTTACATCCATTGCATTCAATTGAATCAAAGTCTTAAGGTTTTCTGTTCCAAGCCAGCAAATGAACTGCAAAATTCAGAATATGTCTTTTTCATTGACTTTCTCTTGCTCTTTTCTTATTTTTGTGACCTTGCAGGTCCTGTTACCATCTCCCCTTCATAGAATGTTGTTCACATTTCTCCCTGGTCTCCCCATCCCCTGCTTCTTCCATAAAGCTATAGCCAGACCAATCTACATTTTAAAGTTGTCTCAAGTTATGTTCAAATCTCCAGAGTATTTGCAGCTTTAAGGAGTCCTGAATCTAATTTTAAAATGATTTATCGTTGCAATTTGTGCTAATATCATTATAAATCATCAATTTACATAGACTGAAGATCTGATTAATTCAAATGTATTCATTTATTTTAGATTAATATGCACCCACTGACTAACCTCTGTATTCATTTACACACAAGATTAAAAACAGATTATTACACCCAAACAAGAACCTACACCAAGCAGCTTGAGTAGGACTGCCCATTTCCAGTACTGCCAGGGCAGCTCAACAACTGCCTTTGCCTCATATCTGGTATGTCAGCATGGCAGCCAACCTTTGACTTCTGACTCTTACACTGTTTCTGTTGCCTGCACTGCCTCTGGGGACATTGACACTTTGTCAGGTTGAATTTCCTGTCTATAGAGACATAATGAATATTCAAAGAAATGCTTATTACATGCTCAAGCATGACATAGGGCTTTATGATGCTAACTTAGTTAATCTTTACAACAGCCCTATGAGATATGTACTAATATTATCCCATTTGGTATAATGGGATATAAAGGGATATACCCAGATGGTTCAGTGGTAAAGAATCCGCCTGCCAATGCAAGGAGATGTGGGTTTGATCCCTGGGTTGGTAAGATCCCCTGGAGGAGGAAATGGCAACCCTCTCCAGTATTCTTGCCTGGAGAATCCCCTGGACAGAGGAGCCTGTCGGGCTACAGTCCATGGGGTTGCAAAGAGTCAGACATGACTGAAGCGACTAATCCACCACTACCACAATTTGATTAATGCTCTAGAATTTTGGAGTTGTAAAGATGTGAGTTTGGTTTCCACTTCCACCAATTCTTGGTTCAGTCGCTAAGCCCACAGCCTCTGAGGCGCCTTGGTCTCCTGCTCTGTAAAGCGGGTGTCTTGTTTTCCTGGCCAGCTTCTTTGGTCAGATTCACGAACTCCCATGACACATCAGCTTATTCCACACTTCAGTTTCATCGGCAGTCTGGCCCTATTAGGCTGGACCTGAGTTGCCAACCCTCCATAGTTTTTTCCAAGTGCTTCACTCCTGAAGGAGAGTCCAGGAAACTGGATTCCAATCTATTGGGAGTTTACAGCCAAAGGCATTAGGTTAACTTGAAGCACAAAACGTAGTTAATGATTTAGAGTACTAATGGAATGTTGGCCCTGCAAAAATACCTTCCACATATATTTCTAAAAAGGTCTTTCTTAGCGAAGACCCTGAATTTTAAATTATGTTCCTAGGTCCACTCTTCAGAGTCTAAAACGTGTCTGTCGGCCACGTATTATATGAAAAACATTTTGCCTGGTGGGAGAGAAATGATGCTAACAGTAATAAATATATCTTAAATTTGTAGAGCAGATATTTTTTCATGCACTGCACTGTATCGTTGAGTGAGCAGTGAGACGAGAGACCTGAATCTCTCTGGTTCAAGCGAGGCTTGAATCCAGGCTTTGTCATGATGAAGTCACTTTAGAGAAATCACAAGCCCTTCTTGGGTATTGATTTCCTACTGATTTGAGGTCTGGATTACTTGACTTGAACTCTGTTTTTTTTTTTTTTTTTCATGAGGCTTGATTCTTTGTTTATTTGAATGGAAATTGTAGCCCATTGTACATTGAAAGGCACATGCTTGGTGCTCAATAAAGACTTGATGCAGGACTTCTCTGGTGGTCCAGTGGTTGGGAATCTGTCTTCCAATGCAGGGGACATGGGTTTGATCCCTGGTCAGGGAAATAAGATCCCACTTCAGGGAACTAAGATCCCACATGCTGTGGGGAAACTAAGCCCGGGCACTGCAGTTAGAGAAAGCCCCTGCACTGCAATGAAGACTCAGTGTAGCCAAAACAAAACAAAACTTGATGGACTGAACTGAAAATGTACTCACTGTTTTAAATCACAGGATCCAGTGTCAGGCAGCTGGTGTTCAAATTAAGACTTAACTACTTATTACTTGGAAAGTTGCTTGCTCTGTTTCCCCATTTATAAAATGGAGTTGATGATAGTACCCATCTCACAGGGTCAGCCAAGGTGTAAGTTTAAGCCAATAAATATAAAGTGCTGGAGCAGTGCCTGGCTTATAGTAGGAGCTCAATATATGTCAGTTGCTCCTGGCTGGTTAAGAAGCTTGGAATATACTTACACACAGAATGAAGAACTCATATGTACAGTTTCAATAAATTCTAATTAAACACTGAGATCTGAAGTAGAGCTGAGCTGAGGACAGGGCCAGGTTCAGGGGTCAAAAGAGGAGTTTCTGGAACACTACAAGAGGTTGTAGCTTTACCTGGGAGATGAGCATGTTTAAAGGACAGAGGGAAAGGGAACAGGTGAAAAAAGGCTCAAGATGCTGGAGCTTGTGATCCAGGTTCAGGGAAGAATGGTGTCCACACCACTCATTCTGATGACTCTATGGTCAAATTTATTTTCCTGAAACTGTCCTTTTTAACAAAGTTAGAGAGGACTTTCTAGCTAATTCTAACTAGTTTTAGTTCTATAATAGAACTTTATTGATTTCTATATATGAAATTTATACACAGCCATCTACTAAATTTTTGTCATATTTTTTCAGTGGACTCTTTTAGGTTTCCTAGATACATATTCACTTAGTCTGTTAGCAATGATCCTTTTATAATCTACTTTTATACCTTCTACTTTGATCTCTAGTCTAATTGCATTGGCTACTACCTCTGTAGGGCTTCCCAGGTGGCGCTAGTGGTAAAGAACCTGACTGCCAATGTAGGAGACCTAAGAGAGGCGGATTTGATCCCTGGGTTGGAAAGATCCCCTGGAGTAGGGTGTGGCAACCCACTCCAGTATTCTTGCCTGGAGAATCCTATGGACAGAGGAGCCTGGTGGGCTACGGTCCAAGGGGTCGCAAAGAGTCAGACGTGACTGATGTGAGTTAGCATGCACTACCTCTATCAGTTCAGTTCAGTTGCTCAGTTGTGTCTGACTCTTTGCAACCCCATGAACTGCAGCACGCCAGGCCTCCCTGTCCATCACCAACTCCCGGAGTTCACTCAGACTCACGTCCATCGAGTCCGTGATGCCATCTAGCCATCTCATCCTCTGTCGTCCCCTTCTCCTCCTGACCCCATCCCTCCCAGCATCAGAGTCTTTTCCAATAAGTCAACTCTTCGCATGAGGTGGCCAAAGTACTGGAGTTTCAGCTTTAGCATCATTCCTTCCAAAGAACACCCAGGGCTGATCTCCTTTAGAATGGACTGGTTGGATCTCCTTGCAGTCCAGGGGACTCTCAAGAGTCTCCTCCAACACCACAGTTCAAAAGCATCAATTCATTGGTGCTCAGCTTTCTTCACAGTCCAACTCTCACATCCCCTCACTACCTCTATAACAATGTTAAGTAATAAAGATAATATATGCTATCTTAAAAAAAGTTGGAGAAATTTTTTTACAAGTACTTTTAGGATTACAACAAAATTGAGAGAAATATACAGAGATTTCTCATATACCCTCTGCCCTCACACAGGCATAGTCTCTCCTGTGGTCAACATCACTCACCAGAGTGGTACCTTTTTTTGTTTCTTTTCTTTTCTGTTTTATTTTATTTTTTACCAAGAATGAACCTACATTGACACATCATAATTGCCCAAAGTCCATAGTCTACCTGAAGGTTCACTCTTGCTGCCATACATTCTATGAGTTTGGATATATTTATGACATATATTTATCATTATGTCATGCAGAATGTTGTTAATTCCCTAAAAATTCTCTATGCTTTATTTATTTTTCCTTTCCCTCCTTTCCTAACCTCTCTTGCCTTCATCCACTGATCTTTTCATTTTCTCTATGATTTTGCCTTTTCCAGAATATCATAGAGTTGGAATCATACATATGTAGCTTTTAGTAATATGCGTTCAAGATTCACTTAGTAATATGTGCTTAAGTTTCGTCTGTTTTTTCATGGCCTGATAGCTTATTTCTTTTTAGCACAGAATAACATTCCATTGTATGAGTGTATCACAGTTAATTTATCCATTCACCTAGTAAAGGACATCCTGGCTGCTTCCACGTTTTGGCAATTATGAATTAAGCTGCTAAAAAGCTCTGTGTAGATTTTTGTGCAAATGAAAGTTTTTAACTTCTTGGATAAATGCCAAAGAGTGTGATTGTTGGATTCTATGGTAAGAATATGTTTAGTTTTATATCCTTTGTTTTTAAAATTATTTGAGTTTTCTTGTCCAGTGACTTGATTTTTTTCAGCATTTTTAAAGTTTGTAGGAACATTATTGTTGACCCCAATGGACTCTGGCCTTGCTCTCCATCTACAATTCCCACCCAAAGAGCAAGGTTTCATCATCTCCATTCAATCAAACCCCAAGTTCTGTGAATCTTATGTTCCCAAAGTATCTCCATCCATCTGATTCTATCTTTCTCTACCTTCAGGTTAAGATCACCTTGTCTTTGAAACACTGGGTAATAATCTCTCTCTTTTTTGTAATTCAGAAGATTGCATACTTTTATTTTTCTACTGGAGGATAATTGCTTTACAATGTTGTGTTAGTTTCTGCTGTATAAGGAAGCTAATCTGTTATATGTATACATCTATCCCCTTCCCTTGGACCTCTCTCCCCTGCAGGCTTCTCCTCTAGGTCATCACAGAGCACTGAGCTGGGCTTCCTGTGCTTTATAGCAGGTTCCCACTAGCTAAAGTGGTACATATACACAATGGAATTTTATTCAGCCACTAAAAGAAACACACTTGGATCATTTACGGAGACATAGATGAACCTAGAGACTTTCATACAAAGTGAAGTAACTCTGAAAGAGAAAAGCAAATATTCTTTATCAACACATGTATGTGGAATCTAGAGAAATGTAATAATCTCTTGACAATCCCTTTACTTCTGAGAAGGGAGCCCCTCCTGGCTAGCTTCAGAGCTTGGACTCTGGCATCTCTACTATACAGTGAGACAGAGCACAGTCTTTAATTAATCTGGATTCAGTTCAGTTCAGTTGTTCATTCATGTCCAACTCTTTGTGACCCCATGAACCGCAGCACGCCAGGCCTCCCTGTCCATCACCAATTCCCAGAGTTTACCCAAACTCATGCCCATTGAGTCGGTGATGCCATCCAACCATCTCATCCAGATTAATTTCCAGTATCAACTACATATTGTTGGGGGAATTTAACTTGTCTTGCTTTCTTTTCTTTTCTGTAGATCATTGTGAAGTTTAAATGCAATTATCTCTGCTGAGTCCTTCACATAGTACCTGATTCATCCTCATCCCCCAAAATCAATATTATCAGCATGACCTGTGATATGATCACCACCACCATCACCACTGTCATCATCACCATCACAGAAGTGAGGCTGGAGTGATGGACCAGTTCTAGATGCCACTCACATCGCCCTTCCTTGTGCCAGCCTGTCACTGACATACACAGCCCTGTCTGTTGAATTACTAAGAGCATGAAGCACTTGAAACTCTAGCAAATGCATGGCATCAAACGAAAAAGGTAGCTGGGCTTAATGAAGGGGAATGGCACATATCCATGTATTTTCAAGTCTGTAGGAGAGAAATTAGGGATATTAGTAAAAATGTTATAACAAGAGCAATGCAACCATTTCTACTACAGCTGCTATTACACCTGTGAAGATAGGCACTGTGAAAATTCAACAATGTTCAGCTTACTTCTACAGCCAAAGAAGAGAGCCAGTGCAAGGAGGTCGAATGGAATACACACCTTGCTCATCGATTTAACTTATTCTTCCCAACTCTTCACTAGTGCTTTCTTATCTCCCTTTTATATCTGAAGATTCTGAGGCTTACAGAGTTGAAAATGGCAGAGCTCAAAACTCTTCTAAGGCACCCTATTCCTTCTCTGGGTTTTTGTTCACCACGAGAAGCTCTTTCTAAAAATATCATATGTCCAAAAGGGCAGTGATTGCATTAGGACCCAGGGAGATCCCCATCACAGGAGTAGTTCAAGCTGAAGCTAATGGGTTGAGGTGGGGGGATTTAAGCATTTGAGAGGGCTGGGATGATACGATTGTTAAAATTCTTCTGAGGCTGAAAGTTTAAGCCTTTGTGAAATGCTTCCCATGGCTGACAACCTTGGAACATTATAGTTTTGGCTTCATTCAGGACTATGTTATTCAGGATTGTATAAAAAGCTCTCCTTTGCCCATTGGAAGCCCAGGGCCACACGTTGAATAGAATCTCCAGTTTGTGAGGGTATGTTTAAGATGCAGTAGTTAGTTAGTAATCTTTACCTATAAATCCCCTCAATGAAATTCCAGAGCATTACTTGGTGATGAAACTCCACAGAGGGGCATTTTCTTTAGTTAAAGTCAGCACTTTCTAACTTCCTGCAAGGATTTGCTCACATGAAGCAGTTAGCAGATTTTCTCATGCAGAACATTTTTGGCCATCAATGGAAACATTCCCTAAAAGATGGATTGCCTTTCTGTGCCCTTAGGACAACTTCGGGTCGGAATCTTTATACTGCCTGACACCTCCAGTTAACATCAAGGCTGGAAGTACTGATTCCAGGGTCAGATGAAGACAGATCCACAAGGGCTCCCACTTTTATTGTCTTACCAAGCCTTGCCTCCATGCTGGGCACAGGGCTTGGGGCTTTCTATGCATTGTAACATTCGATCCTCAAAGCGACCTTGCTTAGAATGTACTTTATAGAGGCCATTTTTTCAGATTCAGGAGCTGGGTCTCAAACAGGCTAGATCTGGGCTGTGGCTATTTAGATTTACATTGAAAATGAATAAACTTAAGAATTCAGCTCCTTAGTCATGCCAGCCTTGTTTCAAGTACTCATTAGCCACATATGGATGGTGGCCACCATATTGGACAGTGTGCATTTGAATATTTCCATCATTTCAGGCATTCCTGTTGGATTGTGCTGGCCTAGAAGGTTGTTTGAATGGCAGCGATGGGATTGGAAAACCTGTGCTGTGCGTACTTCAGAGAAAGTAATGTGTGATCTAGAGCAGATGCTCTCAGACTCCTTAAGTCAGATGAATAAAATGAGCAGCAGCTCCACCATGGAAGTGTGAGGGTTCTGGGAGACTGGGAGGTGAGCACTTAGAGTAGTCGTCTGGATGTCCCCAGGTATTAACCAAGTCCACACTATTGAACAGCGTCAGTGCTCAGACCTGGGCTCAACTCCACAGCTTTTGCCTTTAAACTTTTCTCTGTGTGACTTAAAAACCCAGCGTGTTTCAAAATCGTTCCGCCTAATCATTGCAGATAACTTGCCCATTGGCTGTTGGATGATAAGTTACATCCTTGATGTTGTAAACTGATCCAGGATCCTGTGAAGGCCCAGCAGGGACATGCCCTGGGGTTGGTTCTCAGAGCAGCTTTTCTGCTTGACTCCTCCTGTGGCAACAGCAACATGGTTCTGCTAGAATCTTCCTCACGACACTTCCGAAGTTCAGAGCCACCTCCAAAGTGCATAAGAAAAGCAGACGGAATATTTAGTGCAGTTGCTGGAACCATAAAAGAAAAAAATTAACCAAGCTTATTAGGCTCCCTGTTTCTTCTATCCCATAAAGGGAGCAATTGGCAATAAATGCCATTCTGCTTTTTAACAGATGAATGGCCCAGTTGCGATAAATCCACTAGCATTTTCAAGGGGAAATATATTTTACTCCCGACAGTTTTAGGAGCGGGATCATATTTTTAAAAGGAGTGCTGAGGGCACTTTAGTGAGGGTTCAACTTTTCAAACCCACGTGAAGGCTGGGCCATGAGTGATCCAGCACTCTTGGGGTTGGATTCCAGAGTCAGAGAGAGGTTCATTTGTTCCTGGTTCTTCCCCTTTCTTGGCAGCTTGCTGGCAGAATTTTCTGTTTCTCAACACCTCTCTGTTTTTATTTGATTTACATTTCCTGCTGGAATTAGGGAGTATACATATATTTCCTTGGGTTTTTAGGTAAGAGAAGTAAGGCTCACGGAGAATAAAGTCATATACTTAGTGAGTCAGGAATCTAGATTTGGACTCTACGACTTCAGTTTCCTGTTCATTTAAATCAATTTAGTTCTTGTCTAGCAGAGGAAGAAGAAAATACATGAGACTCAGGAAGTCTAGGTTCTAGCCATTATTTGCAACCAACTGGGCAAATCATCTCCCTTTTCTCTTAGTTCTTTTTCCCAACATAGTGGATTTTAACCTGCCTGGAACTGAGGAGTTTTCCGTGATCTGAGACTTTTAGTTCTAAAGCCCAGAAAGTCCCAAGCAAACGGGGGTGAGTTGGCTACCCCAGTTCTGGTGTTGATCCATTTTTATTCTCCACAGTCTCTCTTTGGAAAGGGTCATGTATTCATTCCACTGACTTCTAACACTGGCAAGTTCTTACTCATCCTTGCTGTGTTCCTTCCGGCGTCTCCCCTTAGCTTCAGTCCATCTGCTGACAGACATGCTCACTGAGATGGACAGGGTTATCCCTAGCTCAGTGTGTCCCAGCTTGCACTCATCCACTCACCAGCTCACCATCCAGACCCAATCCCATCTCTCCAGCTGCATCCCCTATGTTGTCAGTGGCACTGCCATCAACCTCATTACCCAAATAGCAACTCGCGAGTGGTCCTAGGATTCTCTACTTGCTCCCCCGCCATCTTCGTACTCTTCAGGTATCATCAATGTCCTTTCCAATGATTTCTGTCCATTTAATCTACTTCAATAACACCTGCCCTAGTTCAGACCCTCATCATCTCTCCTTGAACTGTCACATCAGCCCCTCAGGCATCTTGTATTGTTTTCTTCCCATTAGTTCTGCTCCGCACCCTATTTGATCAAATAATTCCAGTATCCTTAGGAGTTTATTTTGGGGGTATAGATTTTGGAAGTGTAGCTCCGAGCCTGGTTCTCCAGTGCTCCCTAAAGTTCCGTGAGTTGTCAGCCTCGTTCCTACATCAATTTTCTGTCTAAAGTCGCTAGTTGTCTGTTTCTGTTACTTGCATCTAAGAACTGATGAATATATTACGCAGTGATGAGAGATAAGGTCAGATCAAAGACAGTTCTGAGAAGGATGAAGCTTGCTCTGGGAGACTTAAGGGGGAAGTTTGTCATCTGAATGAACATATCAAAACCAGGATGAGACATTTACCTGGCACAGCAGTTTCTCCAAACTGCTGAGAGCACTCTGCTGAGTTGAAAAGGGTTCTTTGGACATATTTAGGCATACACAGCTGGAGTGGTGCTCAGTCATTAGGCCTAGGTTCTCGTCCAGGTGAGCCACCTATCTGAGCTTTGCTCTAGGTTGATACTGCATGTTTGTTCAACTGAATGGCTCTGTGGCAAATCTGCAGGGGCTTCCCTGGTAGCTCAGATGGTAAAGAACCTGCCTGCAATGTGAGAGACCCTGGTTCGAGCCCTGGGTCAGGAACATCCACTGAAGGAGGAAATGGCTACCCACTCCAGTATGCTTGCCTGGAGAATCCCATGGACAGAGGAGCCTGGAGGGCTGCAGTCCATGGGGTCACAAATGTCAGATAGGACTGAGTGACTAACACTTTCACTTTCACAAATCAACCAACCTTTCCAGTTTTTGTGTCCCCATCTATACAAAAGAAACTGATATGTATTGAGAACTTACTGTTTGTAGTGGGAAAGAATTTCTATGTAAAATTAGGCTGCAGTCATTTCTATATTCTGAAGGTATATTGGCAATGACGGAATTCATGTTTTTTATTATTGTTCAAAGAATCTTTTGCTATAAAAGATAAGGCCCCTGAGCCTTCTTTGAATTGCGAGATAGATCAAAAGAATCTAATGTCTTCAGTTCAGTTCAGTAGCTCAGTTGTGTCCAACTCTTTGCGACCCCATAAATCGCAGCACACCAGACCTCCCTGTCCATCACCAACTCCCGGAGTTTACCCAAACTAATGTCCACCAAGTCGGTGATGCCATCCAGCCATCTCATCCTCTGTCGTCCCCTTCTCCTCCTGCCCCCAATCCCTCCCAGCACCCGAGTCTTTTCCAATGAGTCAACTCTTCGCATGAGGTGGCCAAAGTACTGGAGTTTCAGCTTTAGCATCAGTCCTTCCAATGAACACCCAGGACTAATCTCCTTTAGAATGGACTGGTTGGATCTCCTTGCAGTCCAAGGGACTCTCAAGAGTCTTCTCCAACACCACAGTTCAAAAGCATCAATTCTTTGGCACTCAGCTTTCTTCACAGTCCAACTCTCACATCCATACATGACCACTGGAAAAACCATAGCCTTGACTAGACAGACCTTTGTTGGCAAAAACATGTCTCTGCTTTTAATATGCTGTCTAGGTTTGTCATAAGTTTCCTTCCAAGTAATAAGCGTCTTTTAATTTCATGACTGCAATCATCATCTGCAGTGATTTTGGAGCCCCCCAAAATAAAGTCTAACACTGTTTCCACTGTTTCCCCATCTATTTCCCATGAAGTGATGGGACCAGATGCCATGATCTTAGTTTTTTGAATGTTGAGCTTTAAGCCAACTTTTTCACTCTCCACTTTCACTTTCATCAAGAGGTTTTTTAGTTCCTCTTCACTTTCTGCCATAAGGGTGGTGTCATCTGCGTATCTGAGGTTATTGATATTTCTCCCGGCAATCTTGATTCCAGCTTGTGTTTCTTCCAGCCCAGCATTTCTCATGATGTACTCTGCATGTAAGTTAAATAAGCAGGGTGACAATATACAGCCTTGACGAACTCCTTTTCCTATTTAGAACCAGTCTGTTGTTCCATGTCCAATTCTAACTGTTGCTTCCTCACCTGCATATAGGTTTCTCAAGAGGCAGGTCAGGTGGTCTGGTATTCCCATCTCTTTCAGAATTTTCCACAGTTTATTGTGATCCACACAGTCAAAGGCTTTGGCATAGTCAATAAAGCAGAAATAGATGTTTTTCTGGAACTCTCTTGCTTTTTCCATGATCCAGCAGATGTTGGCAATTTGATCTCTGGTTCCTCTGCCTTTTCTAAAACCAGCTTGAACGTATGAAACTTCACAGTTCATAGCCTGGCTATGGAGAATTTTGAGCATTACTTTACTAGCATGTGAGATGAGTGCAATTGTGCGGTAGTTTGAGCATTCTTTGGCATTTCCTTTCTTTGGGATTGGAATGAAAACTGTCCTTTTCCAGTCCTGTGGCCACTGCTGAGTTTTCCAAATTTGCTGGCATGTTGAGTGCAGCACTTTCACAGCATCGTCTTTCAGGATTTGGAATAGCTCAACTGGAATTCCATCACCTTCACTAGTTTTGTTCGTAGTGATGCTTCCTAAGGCCCACTTGACTTCACATTCCAGGATGTCTGACTCTAGGTGAGTGATCACACCGTCA
Source organism: Bos javanicus (assembly GCF_032452875.1). Taxonomy (NCBI): domain Eukaryota; kingdom Metazoa; phylum Chordata; class Mammalia; order Artiodactyla; family Bovidae; genus Bos; species Bos javanicus. Next base: position 109,406,084 of record NC_083873.1, read on the forward strand.
TGATTATCTGGGTCGTGAAGATCTTTTTTGTACAGTTTTTCTGTGTATTCTTGCCACCTCTTCTTAATATCTTCTGCTTCTATTAGGTCCATACCATTTCTGTCCTTTATTGAGCCCATCTTTGCATGAAATGTTCCCTTGGTATCTCTAATTTTCTTGACGAGGTCTCTAGTCTTTCCCATTCTGTTTTTTTTTCTCTATTTCTTTGCATTGATCAGTGAGGAAGGCTTTCTTATCTCTCCTTGCTATTCTTTGGAACTCTGCATTCAGATGTTTATATCTTTCCTTTTCTCCTTTGCTTTTCACTTCTCTTCTTTTCACAGCTATTTGTAAGGCCTCCCCAGACAGCCATTTTGCTTTATTGCATTTCTTTTCCATGGGGATGGTCTTGATCCCCTGTCTCCTGTACAATGTCATGAACCTCATTCCATAGTTCATCAGGCACTCTATCAGATCTAGTCCTTTAAATCTATTTCTCACTTCCAACTGTATAATCATAAGGGATTTAGTTTAGATCATACCTGAATGGTCTAGTGGTTTTCCCTACTTTCTTCAATTTAAGTCTGAATTTAGCAATAAGGAGTTCATGGTCTGAGCCACAGTCAGCTCCCAGTCTTGTTTTTGCTGACTGTATAGAGCTTCTCCATCTTTGGCTGCAAAGAATATAATCAATCTAATTTCAGTGTTGACCATCTGGTGATGTCCATATATAGAGTCTTCTCTTGTGTTGTTGGAAGAGGGTATTTGCTATGACCAGTGCTTTCTCTTGGCAAAACTCTGTTAGCCTTTACCCTGCTTCATTCCATACTCCAAGGCCAAATTTGCCTGTTACTCCAGGTGTTACTTGACTTCCTACTTTTTCATTCCAGTCCCCTATAATGAAAAGGACATCTTTTTTGGGGTGTTAGTTCTAAAAGATCTAAAAGGTCTTTACAGAACCATTCAACTTCAGCTTCTTCAGTATTTACTGGTTGGGGCACAGGCTTGGATCACCGTGATATTGAATAGTTTGCCTTGGAAATGAACAGAGATCATTCTGTTGTTTTTGAGATTGCATCCAAGTACTGCATTTCGGACTCTTTTGTTGACCATGATGGCTACTCCATTCCTTCTAAGGGATTCCTGCCCACTGTAGTAGATATAATGGTCATCTGAGTTAAATTCACCCATTCTATAATGTTGCCTTATGTAATACAATAAGAAGGTTTTTCAGGTCCTTCCTGGAGATTTTTGAGCCTTGGAGATTGGGAGTCAGTGAACTAGGTGAAGATGGTGGTTGTCACCTGGCTGTTGAGTGGGTGCAGATGATGGGAAAGATGATCTGTTGAGAAAATACAGAGACTGGACAGGAGGTGTACACACATGAGAGAGACAGCCTGGGCAGGCTTGACTGATAAACTTTGCAAGCAATGATGACTATAGCGACTTTCTTTCCTATCTTGTACTTCAAATCCTGAAGCTTTCGGGAAAAAATGTCTGACAGAGCAGCACTGTGCTTGGGTGCTTTGAGGAATCAAGGGGGTGACAGTTCCATCTGTGACTGGGTTGAGGAAATAGAGAAAACAGCAGTCAGCCAGCAGGAGCAAACAGGAGATGATCACAAGCCTGGAGGCGTTGGAATGGGAGGTGAGAGGCCACACCCAGGAGGTGAGAAGCCAAGCTCAGGAAGCCACATACATCAGAACTTCCTTCTCTCCCAGTCCAGTGGGCAGACTTGTTCATGAGGGTCCTGCCTTTCCTGAAGAAACCATGCAGCATTGGGATGTAAGTCACTCGATTTAAATGTTGGAGGAAACTGTGAGTCCAGAAGGAGAAATGCAAGTTTCATTTGTGCCAGGTGACTTACCAAAGATTTATTGAATGTCCATTATTTCCGGTTTTTGTATGTGTTATTTCATGGGATCCTAGCCTAGCAGGTGGGAATCAGTATTCCAGTTACCACCTGACAGATTAGGAAACTGATCTTTGTGAGATGGGGTGACCATCCTAGTCCCACCTTCTCATGGATTAATAAGCAGCTTGGATTTGATGATGTATGAAGAGGTGCTAGGTCACTACAAGGCCCTGGGAAAATGCAAAGGCTTATTGCCATTTTTAAGTTGGATGAGGATGATGGTTTAGTCACTAAGTCATGTCCAACTCTTGAGACCCCATGGACTGTAACCAGCCAGGCTCCTCTGTCCACGTGATTTCCCAGGCAAGGATACTGGAGTGCATAGCCATTTTCTTTTCCAGGGGATCTTCCCAACTCAGGTATCAACATGGGTCTCCTGCATTGCGGGCGGATTTTTAACCATCTGAGCCACCAAGGAAGCCCCTGGATGAGCAACCAGAGCAGAAAAATAGAATGATGAGGGAATTGTGGCCTTTTTTCTGGGCTGGATGGTTGCAGTGTCAAGACCAGAGAACCCATGAGTTGGTGTTTCTTACCTCACTGCAGCTGGCTCTGATTATATTAAGTGGTTTACAGCCTCTTTTATTAAGTGGACCTTGACTGGTATGGCTCTCATTTGCAGCTGAATTTCTTCAGGCTTAGAAAAGTTAGGTTTCCTCCATCTCATCCCTTCTACCTATTGTAGGCTGAACAGTTTCTCTCCTCTCCTACCAAAATGTTGAAGTTCTAACCCTCAACATCTGTGAAGGTGACCTTATTTGAAAACAGATGTAATCAGGTTAAGATAGGGTCATAGGATGCGTCCTAAATCAGTATGACTGGGGTGATTATAAGACAAAGAGACAGAGACCCAGGAGAAGGCACGTGGCGACAGAGGCAGAGACTGAAATGAGGCAGCTGGAGGCCAAAGATGGCCAGCCCCCACCAGAAGCTAGAAAAGATTCTACCCAGAGTCTCCGAGGAGGCAAGGCCTTGGCAACACCATCATTTTGGACTTCTGCCCTCCAGAACTGTGAGATGGCACATTTCTGTTGCTTTAAGACACTCACATTTTGGTGCTTTGTTACAGCAGCAGCAGGAAACTGATATATCACCCCAAGTCACCTTCAGGCTGGCAGAGGGCAGCTCCTGAGTTTCTCATCCGTGTTCTGCACCCACCATCGATTCCCATTCATTCATTCATGTGCATGGCTGCAGTAGACATGTCACAAGAAATACAAGCCCGAGTCACATTCTCAAGTTAACTTCAACATGAGGAAACAAGAAATTCACATCAAGAAATGGATGAAATGAGATGAGATGGTGAGTAGACTGTGTCTCTGGGCTAGTCCTTAGCATTTGGTACTAGAGTCCTTAGTATAGGTACTAGAGTAAGAAGGTGTTATTGTAAATAGTTAATACCAAGAGAAGTGGTGAGAAATTCCAAGGACTCCAAGCAGACTGGCAGAGTTGGAATCATGGCTTCTCCAGTCTCCACTCACTGTCTGTTTAGAGAGCCTCCTTCCTGTCTTACCCCAATGCTAAATCACATTTGCCTGCTTATTTTTTTTCAGGGCCCTCAGCAGTTCCTGAAATGATCTTACACATTTATTTGTTTGTTGAGAGTTGGCCTTCTTGACCTTGGCATTGACATTTTGGGTCCAATCATTCTTCGCTATGGGACTGTCCTGTGAGGTCTGGTGTTTGGCAGAAGCCCTGGACTCTACCCACTAGATGCCAGTCACATCCTCCCAGGCATAACAAAAAAGTATGTTGCCGGATGTTTCCTGGCAGGGGAAAATCACCCCTAGTTGAGAAGTGCTGTTTCATCATCCTTCTTGCTTTCTGTCATTTCTCCAGCCCCAAGCACAGTATGCTTAGCTTAGACAGTGTATTAAAAAGCAGAGATGTCACTTTGCCAACAAAGGTCCATATAGTCAAAGCTATGGTTTTTCCAGTAGCCATGTATGGACTTTGCTGGTGGCTCACTGTGGGAGACCCCGGTTCAATCCCTGGGTTGGGAAGATCTCCTGGAGACGGAAATAGCAACCCACTCCAGTAGTCTTTCCTGGAAAATCCCATGGATGGTGGAGCCTGGTAGGCTATAGTCCATGGGGTTGCAAAGAGTTGGACATGACTGAGCGACTTCACTTTCACTACGTATGAATGTGAGAGTTGGACCATAAAGAAGGCTGAGCACTGAAGAATCAGTGCTTTTGAACTGTGGTGCTGGAGAAGACTCTTGAGAGTCTCTTGGGCTGCAAGGACATCAAACTAGTCAATACTAAAGGAAATCAACCCTGAATATTCATTGGAAGGACTGGTGCTGAAGCTGCAGCTCCAATATTTTGGCCACCTGATGTGAAGAGCCAGTTCTTTGGAAAAGACCCTGATGCTGGGTAAGATTGAAGGCAGAGAGAAGGGGATGACAGAAGATGAGATGGTTGGATGGTATCACCAACTCAGTGGACATGAGTTTGAGCAAACTTTGGGTGATACTGAAGGACAGGGAAGCCTGGCGTGCTACAGTCTTGGGGTTGGCAGTGTTGGACATGACTTAGCAACTGAACAATGACAACATTTAGTGAGCACTTTGTAAATGTGGGTTGACAAGCTGGCTGGAGAAGGGTTGCAGAGTGAGGTTTGCTGTTTTGTGGGAACTCAGAGCAAAGGTGCCCCATCTCTGAGTTCAGTTGGTGCTCTCTGATGACCTAGAGAGGTGGGGTGGGGGTGGGGGTGGTGGGAGGGATGCTCAAGAGGGAGAGGTTATATGTAAATGTATAGCTGATTCACTTTGTTGTACAGCAGAAATTAACACAACACTGTAAAGCTGCTATACTCCAATAAAATTTGAAAAAGTGCCCTGTCTCTGATTGGAAAACCCCAGGGAAGGTGAATCCTAGAGGTGGCATGTGGGTGGAAACTTGTAGTATCAGCAAGTTTTCTTTTGATTGGGTGCAGAAGGTGGGCATTCCCAGAAGAGCAAGTGGTCCTCGAAAAGAGGAGGAGGTCAGATAGGGCAAGTGTGGAGGCAGTCTGAGCACAAGTTGGAAAAGAATTTTCAGACACAGAGCATTTCAGAAGGGAGTGAGTTTATTAAGAGCAAAGAGCAGAGTTAATGAGGTCACTGTGAGCACAGCAGACCAACCTCCTGACAGACCAGGGAAAGCTGATGCTTTTGTGAGTTAGTAGAAAATTTTTCTAGCCTTGAGACAAAGAAAATTTCTGCTGGAAGGTTGGTGTTAGGTGATTGGTTGGGGCAGTATAGGTTGACTATTGAGGTGGGCATCTCTGCCTAATTTGGAGTCAGAAAGCTTGATAGTGATGATCAGAGAGCTTTTAGTATTGGTTACAGAAGGGCTCTGTCAGCTTCGAAGGTGACCTTGGTTCTGGCTCCACTTCTGTGGCCTTGGTACAAGGACTCGCACCTATGGCCTGGGGCAGGACTCAGTAGAATGAGATGCTGGTGCAATCCTGGTGGTGGTGGGGCTGGGGTGGTGATGTGGAAGGTGGGGTGGGTAGTAAAGAGAGGCTGTAGGGGCATAAGCGTGAAGTCATAAGGGCCTGAACTAAGGCAGTGGCCAAGGGATCAAGTTCCACTTTAAGATGTCTGAATCGTAAGAAACGGTTACTCTGAACTCGTTAATATACCCAATTATTCCCTGGATTTGCATTCTTTGCTGATAGATTAGTGCTTCGTGAAATGCTGTTGCCCTTGTAGCTCATATTTCTCCATTTATTATTTTTACTCAGCAACCATCACTTCTGATCATTTTTTCATTAATTGTATATAACACTGCTTTGCTTTAAACATATTATTTTAAAGCATTTTGCTTTACAGTTCACTTCACAGCTTGAAATTCTGGAGACAGTGGTCATAAATCTCTCTTGAAAGAAAATGGAAGTTGTCTGTTTTAATTTCATATCAATTCCTGACTGCCTAAGAAGGAAGATGAGAGAAACACATACAAAAAACTTTTTTTCAACCCTTGCAATTGTCCATGTTCTATTGTTGGGTTACTTGAAAATTATATGTGCTTGAGGTTAGAATTTTAAGACAGGCTTTGGAGATAAGGTACAAGATTTTAAATAGAAATTGCCATTTAATTTTGGGATGCTACTAAAAAAGTGGAAGCAATGAGATTGAAGAAACAGCGTAGGTTCTGGGCCAGAGAGATTTCACTTGAATTCTGGCTCCCAAACTTCCTAGCTCTGTGAGCCTCTTCAGGTTATGTTAATCTCTGTCAGTCTTCATTTGTTCCCTATACAGTGGTGGGAGAGTGCAGCAAATCACCCCCTCCCAAATTTAGTGCCATAAAAGATCAACAACAATCAGATATTTTTTCTTTTGAGCAGGGCTCAGTGGTGATGGCTTGTCTTGCTTCTCATGGTTGCAGCTGCAGTGATCAGACTAGAATTGGAGTGTACATTTTCAAGGTGGTCCACTCACCTGGCTGGTCAGTTGGCATCAGTTGTTTATTGGTGAGGAGCTGTGACAACTAAGCCTGACAACCAGAGCGCCTACATGCGGTCTTTCCCAGTGCGGCCCAGAAGAGCCGGACCACCCAAGAGAACTAGTCAGAGGTCTCCCATGCTGTGAGCTCCACCAGGCAAAAGCGGCAACTTTTGCTTCCCCTTGACGCTCTCTTTTAGAACCCAGGGTGATGTCCAGTGGTGAAGAGGCACTCAAGTAATTGTTGACCAAGCGAATGGGCAAATTTCATTAGGAATATCTTGAAAGCTATCTTACTTCTCTAAGGTCACATTTCATTTTCTTTAAAACCTCATAATTATGTGAAAATATATATGAATGTGTAAGTGGGAACATACCTGGAGAGAGAGGAAAAAAGCATCTTTTCTAAGTCAGAATACTCTACCAAGGGGCTCTTTACCTGTTTGTGATCATTTGGGAGCAATCATACATTCATGTTTGTGGGAAAGTGGGATCATGGGGTTTAAGTATTTGTAGTACAATCTGAAGAGATGTTTTTAACTCAGAACTTTGTGATGATGATACAAGAAAATGATACAAAGAAACTTCTGGTGTATAAATTATCCATTATGTTCCACTGTTGCTTTCCATATAAGGGTTCTTAGGTTCTGAAATCAACTTCAGGCTCTCAGTAGGGCACAGGGGAGAACTCTTTGCCAGTTTTATGTGGGAAATTATTGATTTAGAATGACTTCTTCACTTTAGGTGAAGTCCAATGGTATTTTTATCTAATACCCTTCATTTTGAGGTCAGTTAGTATTTTAAAAGTTATGGAAAATTCCAAGGACACAAAATAGTAGAGAGCACAGTATAATAAATTATTCCCATGTACCCATAATACAGCTTCCCTGGTGGCTCAGTTGGGAAAGAATCCACCTGCAATGAAGGAGACCCAGGTTCAATCGCTGGGTGGGGAAGATCCCCTGGAGAAGGAAATGGCAACCCACTCCAGTATTCTTGCCTGAAAATCCAATGGACAGAGGAGTCTGGCTGGATACAGTCCATGGAGTTGCAGAGAGTTGGACACAATTGAGCGTCTGAGCATATCCTGTCTACCCAAAATACAATTTCAGCAATTACCCACTCATGGCCAATATTATAATTTCTGTGCCTTCATCCACTTCCCCCTTCCCCTGAATTATGTTGGAGCAAATCCTAGATACTACCTAAATTAATCTATACAGATTTAAGCATGTATTCAACAGTTATGTACTCTTTAAGGGTACATAATGACAATACTATTTTTACTCTAAGAAACTAAAAATAATTATTTAGAGTAATGGAATATCGAGTCAGTGTTCAATGTTTCTGATTATTTTATATTCTTCTTATAGTTTTTCTATCAGTAGTCAAATCAGTTTCATACATTGCAATTGCTGGATATGCCTCGAGTCTTTTTAAATCTCTTTTCTCTCCTTGTAGGCTTTTTTCCCCCCTTGCAATTTATTTGTTAGAAAACTACCTGTGTGATCTGTAATCTTTCTTGTATTTTGGATTTTGCTGATTGAATTCCTGTAGCGTCATTTCTCATGTTCCTCTGCCCCTCTATTTCCTCTAAATTGGTAGTTAGATTTTGAAGCTTGATAGATTCAGGTTGGGTTTTTTTTTGCAAAGAGCACTGTTGTCTTTAGATGATGGTGTATTTTTCCATCGTGTCTAATGGACTCTCTTTTTGTGATGTTAGCAGCCATTCATGGTCACTGTCTAGATCCATTATTTCTTTAGGGTTCAAGAGATATGGTTTTCTAATTTTACAATTCTCCATTTTTATTTTAAGCTGGAATATTCCTTTAAAGAGAATCCTTTCATTAAGACTTGTAATATCTTCAGATATGCTTTATACAGAAAAGTCTAGATTGCTTTTACCAAATTTTCAAAACAGCAAATGATCAGTGAGCTTGCCCCCTTACCTTTTCCCTTTCAATCCTTCATTCATCTTCACTCTCCTTTTCCTTCTTCCTGTCTCACCCATTATTAACTCATTTAAATGTATTTTAAACTAGGCTTATAATTAAAACACAGTCACTAACTTTAATACATTTGGTGAGTTTCCATAGGAATTGTTACTTTTAGAGTCTTTATTTCTATTTGAAGAAAATATTTATATACTTTCTTTAAGTATCAGTTCTTCATCATTTGGTTATTATCTATACTCTGCAGTATGCCAGTGAATATCAGTTCAGTTCAGTTGCTCAGTCGTGTCTGACTCTTTGCGACCCCATGAATCACAGCACGCCAGGCCTCCCTGTCCATCACCAACTCCTGGAGTTCACTCAAACTCATGTCCATCGAGTCAGTGATGCCATCCAGCCATCTCATCCTCTGTCATCCCCTTCTCCTCCTGCCCCCAATCCCTCCCAGCATCCGAGTCTTTTCCGATGAGTCAACTCTTCGAATGAGGTGGCCAAAGTACTGGAGTTTCAGCTTTAGCATCATTCCTTCCAAAGAAATCCCAGGGCTGATCTCCTTCAGAATGGACTGGTTGGATCTCCTTGCAGTCCAAGGGACTCTCAAGAGTCTTCTCCAACACCACAGTTCAAAAGCATCAATTCTTTGGCACTCAGCCTTCTTCACAGTCCAACTCTCACATCCATACATGACCACAGGAAAAACCATGGCCTTGACTAGATGAACCTTTGTTGGCAAAGTAATGTTCCTGCTTTTGAACATGCTATCTAGGTTGGTCATAACTTTCCTTCCAAGGAGTAAGCGTCTTTTAATTTCATGGCTGCAGTCACCATCTGCAGTGATTTTGGAGCCCAGAAAAATAAAGTCTGACACTGTTTCCACTGTTTCCCCATCTATTTCCCATGAAGTGATGGGACTGGATGCCATGATCTTTGTTTTCTGAATGTTGAGCTTTAAGCCAACTTTTTCACTCTCCACTTTTACTTTCATCAAGAGGTTTTTTAGTTCCTCTTCACTTTCTGCCATAAGGGTGGTGTCATCTGCGTATCTGAGGTTATTAATATTTCTCCCGGCAATCTTGATTCCAGCTTGTGTTTCTTCCAGCCCAGGCTTTCTCATGATGTACTCTGCATATAAGTTAAATAAGCAGGGTGACAATATACAGTCTTGACGTACTCCTTTTCCTATTTGGAACCAGTCTGTTGTTCCATGTTGAGATCTAACTGTTACTTCCTGACCTGCATACAGATTTCTCAAGAGGCAGGTCAGGTGGTCTGGTATGCCCATCTCTTTCAGAATTTTCCACAGTTTATTGTTTTCTTAGCCATTACTTATTGGCATTTTTGATATTTGCAGCTGCATGTCTTCCATGAAGAGTTTGTACAAAGTCATGTACATAATTAAGTGGGAGAGCTGGCTTTCAAATCCACATTTGTTAATATCTAGATGCTTGTGTTCTCTTATGAAATGGTGTGTATAACCATGGACAAGGAATATAGCTGAATACATCCATGAAGAGGACAGCTTTGTTAACTCTTTGATTGCCCTCATATATGCTTTGTATAGCAAAGGCAAGATATATGCTCAATCTGTAAGCCAGCCTCCTCCTGTCCAAAGCCAGAGCTTGGGATTAGCACACATTTTCAGTATCTCCTCAAGCAGGAAATGAGATGCTTTTGGCTCCATGTAATGAGCTGATGAAATATACAAGCTTTTTCTTGCTTCTTGTCAAATGATTTCCAACTTTTCTATACCAAAGAGGTCTCTTTTATTAACTCCCTGCAAAATATAATGTGTTTTGAAAGATTTTGTCAAGCAAACTGCACTTAAAAATAAATATTTAATTCACTTATCTATTTAAATTTAATCAAATGCATATGTAACCTCTAATCATAGTTTCTGATCTACATGCCTAGTGTTAGCACACTGAATTGGTGCTAATTCCAGTGAAAAACAAGAATGCTATTGTTAGGCTGTACTGCCTTAAATTCTGTTAGGATTTTACGGGTAATAGAAATGCCCTGTGAATTCCTTGGTCACCCTTGAAGATTCCTGTGGGTCAGAGGACTCTGCTGGGGATCCAGGTTGGGAGTCTCTGCTCTAGAGTCTGGTGGTCCATATTGCAGTAAGCTGATTGGTTTCCATTACAATAAAAGGTGTAGAAGAGGCTTCAATCAGAAGATGGCTTTGCTCCTGTTTCATGTTCTTCTTGGTGCCAAACACTGCTTCTGAGCTAGGCTGACTCTGATTTAGCCCTGATGGATCTGAGCCCATTCAGCTTCAAATGCTAATTACTGCTCATTTATAGTCTCAAACAGGATAAAAAACAAATTCTGCAGTATTTTAGGAGTTCCATCCACAATGGTAAGGAGGATCTAGAACTGGTCTTGCTCAGGTACCAGATTCTCTGCTTGGTACCCTGCAGATTTTTCTGTAGCTTTTCTCCTGATACTGTATCACTGTAACTCATCATCACTGATGAGTTCTGTCTGAAAAAGCACTTACTGAGCACCTGTCATGAGCTATCATAGAATTACATGCCAGCTTATAGATGAATAAGATCCTGTGCTTATGGTTGGGCTTCTGCCTTGATTTCTGGTTGATAATCAGTTTTTATCCTCATTTTGAAAACTTAACCCAAACAGGGCTTATGAGATACTCTACAGCTAATGCTAATCTCCTCCGATCTTTTACTGAAGTCGGACTCCTTTCACGGGGTCCAGCGGTGGATGGATTATTTACCATCTCGACACTGTAGGTCCTGCCCTTTGGCTGAGAGGGGCCTGTTGGCCCTATAGTTCCTACCAGATCAGGTTCCTACTTGACCTTCTCTGTTATTCCCTCTCCATAAGCTCCTTGAAGGCTGGGACTGTATTCACTTTAGTATCCTCAGCACCATGACCAGTGTATGGTGAGTGATAGATGCTGACTATTGTTTGTGGAATGATGAATGGAAGCAAGTGCCATGTGGAGAGGGGAAGAGAGACTTTGAGATGAGGGAGCCATGGACCTGAGAAGTCTAGTGACCTTACAGGCTGGCCATTGTGAATGTGGAAGTAACCCAGGATCATGTGGGCTGAAGGGGAGTCTATGGGTTGGATACCGCCATCACCATCAGACCATCATTTAGAGCTTTGGCTGAATGGGTGAAGTCCATGTGTTGCTTAAGGATAGCACCAGAGGCAGAGGCAGAGACTGGGGTGGTTGGAGGAACCGAGCTTCAGGAGGAGGGGGACTTTGGTGTAAGAGCATACGCAGCTGGTGGCGGCCCTGGGGAGCCAGCATACTGAGCATAACCCTGAGGAATGTGGAGGGACATGTTAGAATGGGTAGATTCCATCTGAGATGACTCTCAAGGGAATTGTGTTGCCAGGGGAAAAGCCAGTTCTCAATTATGGCAAGGAAGTGATGGGGATGCTCAGGGAAAAGGTTGTGGATGTGTGTGTGTGTGTGTGTGTGCATGCTCAGTTGTGTCTGACTTTTAGACCCTATAAACTGTAGCCCACCAGGCTCCTTTGTCCATGTGATTTCCCAGCCAAGAATACTGGAGTGGGTTGCCATTTCCTCCTCCAGGTGTGGATGTGTGGTGGTTGGTTCATCGCATTGCAAAGACTACATGGGGCAGCACCTTAGCGAATCAGTCCCCAAGATGGCTGCCTGTTCCCTCTCATCGAGTCTCCCCCCTCCACCACCAAGGTGCCTCTTAGGAGTGCTGACGGCTTAGGCTTTGCCCCCACTTCCTGCCTCTCCCCAGGTTGTCTTCTGGCCAGCTTCAGCCCTGAGTTTTGTCCTAGGCAGCTGCCTCTCTCTCCGGTCTCAACCTCCTTCCTGTCCTCTCTCTCCCCCGAGGGGAAACCAGATCTGAAAAAGTAGCTCCTTCAACTCGTCACCTCGCGTTATCTTCCCAGCCAGAACTTTTGCTTAATTTGCTTACTGACATTTCACACTGATAAGTGGGGAATAGTCAGTCGAGTTCCAAGTCGAGTTCCAAGTGTACGTATGACTCACATGTTTTTGAAGAATATGTGGAGGAGGGAAGGAAACAAAAAAAATGAAGGCAGGGAAAATGAGAGGGAGAGGATTTAGTCCTGAAACTCGTGCAAGGGACTAGGAGGCTTGCTTTGGTTTTGTTTGTTTTAGAAAATGACTGGAGGCCATAATGTTTGAACTTTTCCATTGTCAAGTCTGCTGAAAATTCAAGCAGGGCCAACCCCCAGAGACTTCTCTTTCTTCAGTTCCTGAGATGGGAAAAATGAAAATCTGAATCTTATTAAGCAGATCCATGGGACTTGGATCGAAAGAAATCTGAAGGCACAATTTTGCATTCAAGCTTATGAAGGGGAAAAAAAAAAACTTCAGAGTGAGATAGACGTACTCTCTGACTCTTTCAGTGACTCCTCAGTGTGTGTGTGTGTGTGTGTGTGTGTGTGTGTGTGTGTGGTGGGTCAGCTTTTGGCTGACAGATTGGTTCCAAACTTTTCACAAAGAGACAATATCTTTGCTATTGATGTGGTAAAAAAATGTATCAAAGGATGTTCCCAGATGGAATTTACTTATTATGAAATGGGTCACTGTGACACTTTGGTTCACCTGGAGCCTTTGCCAGCAAAGTCCTCTCTGCTCCCAGCTTCCCAATTGTACATATTCCAGGGAGCAATCAGGCCATCTTCCCCGGTCCCTCCATCATACAGCATTCTCTCCCTTTTCAGGACCTGCACAGCCCTTATCGTCTGCACCATTTCATCAAATACACTCTGCCCTGCCTTCCTGGGTTTCTGAGCCCTTTCAGGTTGCCTCAGGTTTATTCAAGGCTGCCTTTTCTTGGAGCTGCGGCTCCTTCAATATTGCTTTCCTGTAAACACAAGCTAGGTCTTTTCATTCTCTACAACGTTAACTGAAAGCTTGTGAAATGAGAAAGGAATTGCAATGCAGGTGCATATTATGAGGTGCGGCCTGAGCCCAAGTTCCTCCACGGAGGAGCCCTGCCCTTCTGTGTTCCCCTGAGCCCCAAGAGAAAGAGCCCTGAATGGGTGGGTTTCTCCTAACCCGATCCAGCCCTCAACCCTCTGGAGGCTTGGAGGAGAGAATCACCAAGGCTCCCTCTAAACTTTTGACCCTGAAACAGGTCTCACAGATGTAACTGTTTTTCTTATTTTCATTTTGGAAGAGGATCTTACTTTACCTTTGTCTAATTAAAGTGCCCTATGTGTATTCTTCCCTAAACAAAAGCATTATGTTAGCCTCATGGAGGAACTTGAGCCTCCACTGCAGAAGAAGCAGAATTACTGGCAGCTTTCAAGCATGCTTCTAACTGTCAAGATTTCACAGCATGTACGCATGTAGTTTCAGCCGGAGCATCCAGGGCACATTATGTACCTTCTTCCTCTCCAGCCTCAGTGCAGTTTGTGTAGATAAAGAAAGCTGAACACCGAAGAATTGATACTTTTAAACTGTGGTGTTGGAGAAGACTCTTGAGAGTCCCTTGGACTGTAAGGAGATCCAACCAGTCCATCCTAAAGGAAAACAATCCTGAATATTCATTGCAAGGACTGATGTTGAAGCTGAAACTCCAATACTTTGGCCACCGATGTGAAGAACTGCCTCATTTTAAAAGACCCTGATGCTGGGAAAGATTGAAGGCGGGAGGAGAAGGGGATGACAGAGGATGAGATGGTTGGATGGCATCACCAACTCAATAGGCATGACTTTGAGTAAACTCCGGGAGTTGGTGATGGACAGGGAGGCCTGGCGTGCTGCAGTCCATGGCGGTCACAAAGAGTCAGACACGGCTGAGTGACTGAACTGAACTGAACTGATGGTGCATTCGTTAAGATTAAGGATCTAATATTGATAACTTATTAATAATTCAAGTCCACAGTTTACATTAGTATTTACTCTTGATATTGTACATTTTATGGGTTTTGACAATATATATCGCCATTTATCTGCTAATGCAATATTATATATAGAACAGTTTTTCTGCTCTAAAAAGAACAAAGTTGGCTGGGGACTTCCCTGGTGGTGCAGTGGTTAAGACTTTGCCTTCCAATGCAGGGGATGTGGGTTCAAGATCCCACATGTCTCATGGCCAAAACAAAACAGAAAAGGCCCCATAAAACAAAGCAGTATTGTAACAAATTCAATACATACGTGCTAGTTGCTCAGTTGTGTCAATTCTTTGAAACCCCATGGACTGTGTTCCGCCAGGCTCCTCTGTCCATGGGAATTCTCCAGGCAAGAATACTGCAGTGGGTAGCTATCCCCATCTCCAGGGGATCTTCCTGACCCAGGGATTGAGTCCAGGTCTCCTACATTGCAGGCAGATTCTTTACCCTCTGAGCCAGGAGGGAAGCCCAAATTCAATAAAGACTTAAAAAAAAAAAAAAAAAGAACAAAGTTGTCTATTTTGGATCTTCTTTTTTTCCTTCTAACGTTCAGAATCAGCTTGTCAAAATCTATAAAATAATTTGCAGGGAATTTGATTGGATAATGTTGAATCTGTAGATCAAACTGGAAAGAACTGACATCTTGACAATATTGAGTCCACCTATCCATGAGTATGGAATATCTCTCCATCTATTTGAATCTTCTTTGATTTCTTTCACCAGAGTTTTGTGGTTTTCCTCATTTAGACCTTATACATACATTGTTAGATATGTACTTAAGAATTCAACATATTTTTAAAGTTAATGTAAATGATGTTGGGCTTTTAGTTTCAAATTCTAATTTTTCACAGCTGGTATATAGACTTATTTTTATCAGAAAAAAATCTCCAAACAAGCTCAAAACAAATCATCTCAGTGCAAATGACATCTCACAGAAGATTGAATGTAATTTATTATGGAAAAAAAAGTTCTTATGGAAAGTCTGATTCCTTTGTCTCCATCAGGAGTTCATTTATCCTATGCTTGAATATTGTCTGTGATGGGCAGCTCACTACCACTCAAAACAACTCATCTTTTAGACAACTTTACTTTTAGACAGGTTTTCCTTATACTGGATTCCTTGTGGATGAGTTACAGCTTACTTCTGAAATAACAATGGTATTTGTGATCCAAGTTAATGACTTTATCTGCATTCTTTTATCTTCTTAGATAAATGTTGGGTTGTCCCAGCATTGGCAAAGCTGGGGTGTCCTATGTGCTGCGAGAGGCTGTGTGCTAAGGATCCATACTCTAGGGTGCTAACTGGGAGCTAAACACATGACTACGGGTGTGGATTTGTCGCTTATTAGCTGAGTAAATGTTGGCAAGCCCCAGTGTTTTCCAATTTCTTGATTTTTAAAAATGGGAAAATTAGTACCTTCACGGGGCTGTCATAAGAAAGAATAAGGCAGTGAACATGAAAGCAATTTTAAATCAAGCTGTTCAGTGGAAGAATAATTTCAGCTTAATATCTTTCATGTCACTGTCACCACCCAAATCCATGAATCAACAAATGGACCTAGGAAAAAAGGCAGAGGGAGAAACAGAGTTGAAATCCTCACAGTAATCTCAGGGAGACATGATTTCCTAGTTTTCAATGTCACGACTAAAGAGTTTAAACATAATCTAATTTAACCCCTTCATTTCATAGAATGAGGAAACTGATTCCTGAAGAAGGAAGTGGCTTGCCCAAGTTTATGAGTCAGGCTCTTTAGCTTCTGAACCAGGAAATGGTCCAGTCTGTCTAATAAGTAGTGCTCATTCTTCTAACCTCCTTGACAGAAGAAGCATCTGCAGCATCTCGTCCAGGTTTTGCCCTCTCCATGCTCTCCTCCTTCCTCCCTGATCATGAAACTCATGGCTTTCCAGCTACAGCACTCGTTGTAAAAAATGTGGGGGATGAGTTACACAGTGGCCATTCCTTCCCCAAGAGAAACAACTGACTGCCCATCTCTGAGGCAGGGGGCATGTTTAAAGGCTCAAAGTAGTCAGGAGGAGCAAAGGACCTCAGCTGAAACGTTAATTCACACTGATCAAAAGAACAAAGTTCCATTTAGGTGTGCAAGAAGAGTTTCTTAGTTGTGGTGGAATTAATGAAAGAGAAATGAATGCTTTGCAGAAATTAAAATTCAAATACACTCTTGAAAATTAATAAAAGGTTTTCTGGGATGGAAAGGTAAGATCTTCATGTAGCAAGCATTTTTTTTTTTTTTTTTAATACCACGCATGGTACTGGGTGATTTGGTTTACAAAAATGAGTTGCATATGGTTTTTTACTTTGAATTTCCCACAGACTGCTGCATTTCATAGACATCTACTGCCAAAGACTGTGCATCCTTGGGCGTATGACTCAGTTTATCATCTCTAAAATAGGGATAATAATGGTATATACCTCACTGGGCCAGCTTACCAGGTGGTGCTAGTGGTAAAGAACTTGCCTGCCAATGCAGGAGACGTAAGAGACTCTGGTTCAATCCCTGGGTTGGGAAGATCCCCTGGAGGAGAAAATGGCAATCCACGCTAGTATTCTTGTCTGGAGAATCCCATGGACAGGGGAGCCTGGTGGGCTATAGTCTATGGAATCACAAAGAGTCGGATATGATTGAATTGACTTAGCACACCCACACAAACGCCTCATTAGACAGAGATATGGGTTAATGGAGAAGATATCTATAAATCCCAAATTACAGAGTCTTTCAGAATGTAAGGAACATTAGCAGGTCCTATAGCAGGTATTAAAATGGAGGTTTGAAAACTCATAGATCTTAGGTTCTGGAATCAGATATTTATCTGGGGCCATGGACAGGTATAGCAGACACTGTGGGTTGTTTTTCCTAGAGACACTGATTTCATCAATTTTCACTTGTTTCTTCCTTAAAGATGTTCAGGTATCTACTATCCTCTTCTAGCCACATAGGGCTTTGGGGGGATTGGTCCCTTTTCCATGCCCTAAGGTAGGTCCTGATTGGTCTAAGGTGATCATTGTAGTACCCAGTCTGCCTGGCAGTAATTGACTTAGACTCGGGCACATGATACAATTATGAGCAATGAGATATAAGAAGTTGACAAATAGACTTCCAAGAAAAGTTTTCTAGCTCTTAAAATAAGACCCTACTGTGTGTGGATTTTGTTCTCCAACCACCCACCCCCCATATATGTGACTGTCATCTATTTAGAAATAAGGTCTTTGCAGATGTAATTGAGTTAACATGAGGTCACGCTGAATGGGATGGACCCTAAATCCAACACGACTGGTGTCCTTATAAGAAGAGAAAAAGAAACAGAGACATATACATGGGGAAAATAATCTCTCCAAGGCAGAGACTACAGTGATAAGCCTACAAGCTAAGGAGCAGCAAGGGTTGCTGGCAACCACCAGAACTCAGGAAGAGGCAAACAAGCAAACCAAAAAATCCTTTTCTAGAGCCTTTAGCGAGAGCATGGCTGCTTAGACCTTGATTTCAGACTTTTGGCTTCTAGAATAGTTAGAGAATACATTTTTGTTGTTTTAAGGCATCTGCTTTGTGGTGCTTAGGTAGCAGTCCTAGGAAATAAGCAGAGGCTAAGGAAAGATATTCTGCCAGTCTCATCACTGGATAATTGTGTCTGGATGAATCCCTGAAACTGCTGAAACCTTTCTGCAGCTCTGAGACACTACCTGAGGACCAAAGGGCTGGCAGAATGAAAAGCTGCAGGTAGGCTGAAGTTACAGAATTCACAAGTCTTGGAGCTGTGGCATTCTGTGTTTCCTATTGTGTTAAATATGTTTCCCTCACTGTTTAAACCACACTGCATTGATTTTTGTTACTTGCAGACAAAATTATCCTAAACTGATTCAGCACATCATTCACTCTGTTTCTTGTTTCCTCATTTATAAAATGGCAAGGCTAAGAGTCCCTTCTCCACTGGATTTTTGTGAAGAATAAAGGAGATAGAGAATGATATGGATTGTGTTTTCTTCTTATCTAATTTTCGTTTCAGGGCATAATGCAATACAATTGCATTCATGTACATGTACAATTGACATGTCCAATTCAATACGTGTCAGCTGTTATTATTATTCTTTTTCTGTGTCTCTTCAGCCCTAGCACACAGTAAGCATTCAGTACATATCTACTTTCAAATGAATGAAGGGATGAGGTCAGTCGAATGCAAAAAGGAACGAGGGAATGATAATAAGGGACAAAGCAAATTGTTGCAGGAGCTGGAGAGATTCGCTCTGCACCTTGGCTCCAAATGAAGACCTGGGAGCCACATGGACTGGGCAGGTTGGCAAGGATCTGTTTTTGGGAAGTCTGGTGTTTTTGTGCAGAGAGCTACGAGTCAAGGAATACCTGTAGGAGTCTGCGGATAAGCTGGGTGCAGAAGGAGCAGGAGGAAGAGAAGCTCAGAGCCTGCCTTTGAAATTTCCTGAGGGCACAGCCTTACCCCGAGTGTACAAGGATTAAGGCAGAAGTGGGGAGCTTTGTTAGGTCTCAGAGTTAAGGAAAAGCGCTTTCATTTTGCCTGAGGGAGAACAACTGACTGCTTTTCCCAAAGACCTTGTTTGAAATTAAGGTCTTGGAACACTGGATTCAATTAACTACCGGTTTAAGAACCTCAGGGAATCTGACTTGCCGAGCGTTTCTTTTTTCTTTACAAATCACCTCCTGTTTTCTTGCCTTCGTTATTTTTCAATCTACAGAGAATTCTGTTCTTGGAGCTGGGTCAAGACAACTTTCTTTTTCCTGGGTTAAAAGTGGGAGATACTGGGCAGGCTTTGCTATCAAGGTCAGTTTCCTGTCAACTTGGCCTAGAATCAAGATTGTGTGTGTGTATACACACACATATAATATGTACATATAAAGGCATATATTTATGCATGTATGTATGTATACATCTATCTTAATAGAAGTTGGCAGAGAGTTAAATGTTCAATTTAATATAAAAAACTTTTTTACAAAAAGATATTGTTTCAGTCTCTATTCTGGGAGTATGCAGAATAAGAGATGAATTAGACAAAATCTTTGTCCTAGGATTTCACAGTCTAGCTGAGACAGACAGACCGATAAATGCCTTGATTTATTGACAAATGCCTCAGTACTGGTAGATGCTATGAATAACCATGGCTCTCAAGTCTACGTGAAATAGGCAGAACATAGAAGGGAGACTGGAGGGTGGTTAAGGATGGGGTGAGTCTGGCCAGGCTTCACAGAGAGGCAATGCTTCATTCAGGTAAGTCTTTTGGGGTGTAGGGGTTTACCAGTCACGGATATCAGTAAAGGTACATGGCAGCAAAGCAGGGCCCACCTCTGTGATGGGCACACAATATCTCTAGAATAAATTGGGATAAGGTGCGGATTGATTTAATTTCTACATGTGGTTCCTGCCATGTTTGGAGGAAAGTAACTTGGGGTCCCTCTTATTTGAAGCATATAATAAAACCCTTATTCTGAATATAATGCATTATAAAAAATTAGAGTTCCTTTTTGCTTGTTATAAACATAATTTTCATCATTATTATAGTAGCTGCTGCTGCTAAGTCGCTTCAGTTGTGTCCAACTCTTCGCGACCCCACGGACTGCAGCCTACCAGGCTCCTCTGTCCATGGGATTTTCCAGGCAAGAGTACTGGAGTGGGGTGCCATTGCCTTCTCCGTTATTATAGTAGAGGGTTTATAAATTTGGGAATCTCTTGTAGTGGGAATGGGGACAGACTGAGAGCCAGGAGTAGACCTAGCCCTGCTATGTTTGAAAAAAGATGCCTTTGGGACTTCCCTGGTGGTTCAGTAATTAAGACGCTGTGCTCCCAATGCCTGGAGAAGGAAATGGCAACCCGCTCCAGTGTTCTTGCCTGTAGAATCCCAGGGACGGGGAGCCTTGTGGGCTGCCGTCTCTGGGGTCGCACAGAGTCAGACACGACTGAAGTGACTGAGCAGCAGCAGCAGCTCCCAGTGCAGGGGGCACAGGTTCAATCCCTGCTTAGGGAACTAAGATTCTGCATGCTGTAGGACATGGCTTGAAGAAAAAAAAAAAAAAGTTTTTTTTTTTTTTAATGAAAAAAAAGATGCCTCTAAGCCAAGACTTGTAGAGTGGTGCTGTTCCCCACAACATTCTATGTTCTATGTAATTTAAATGCCCTCCTCTATCTTTATGAAATGTTAGGTGGATTCTCTTCAGTCACTGATATGTTTACAGGAGTGGCATTTTGTTTTAAAGGAGTTTAAAGAAGCAGGTGAACTGGTAAGTGATACATTATTAACTGACCTAAGGAAGAACGTACTTAACATCTTAATTAATGGAAATGTGTCTTTTCTCCACTGATGCCAGTAAATATGGAGAAATGTTTAAGAGTATCAGCTTGTACAAAGGCCAGGTCCAAGTGAAGGGAGTAAGATGTCTGAAGCCTGCGAGGTGGGGCCCTGCACTTAGAGACTCGTGGGTGGTTTGGAGGAGCTGGCAGAGAAGATGAGTGTTCAGAAGAGTGGAAAGTCAGCAAGCAGATGGGAAGGTGCTGGATTATGAAGGTGTTTGAATGTCTTGGAGAAGATTCTGTTTATCCCACTAGACTTTTGCAGATATGGCAAGCTCCTCAAGTCATCTCTCTCTGTCCAGTAGGGTATGTTTTGGATTGGCCAGAAGCTTCTATACCATCTTATGGAAAAACCCAAATTATATTTTTGAGCAACCCCAAAATTATAGCTTATAGATCATGGAGAACGATTAGGAAGGTAGGTTTCTATTCAACAGCACCTTATAGATTATGAAGAACTACTGCAGGACACAATGTAGTGGGCTCATATGTACTATTCTGATTTTGGGGAATGGAATCTGAGACTGAGAGAGTGGACATGTCCCTGCCCAAAGGCGTTCAGTTAAGTGTGACAGAGATACTTGCTGCTGCTGCTGCTGCTGCTAAGTTGCTTCAGTCGAGTCTGACTCTGTGCGATCCCATAGACGGCAGCCCACCAGGCTCCCCGGTCTCTGGGATTCTCCAGGCAAGAACACTGGAGTGGGTTGCCATTTCCTTCTCCAGTGCATGAAAGTGAAAAGTGAAAGTGAAGTCGCTCAGTCGTGTCCGACTCTTAGTGACCCCATGGACTGCAGCCTACCAGGCTCCTCCGTCCATGGGATTTTCCAGGCAAGAGTACTGGAGTGGGGTGCCATTGCCTTCTCCAGATAGAGATACTTATGTTGAGCTAAATTTTGCTTCTCTGTAGTTCCTCACTGTTTATTCCCTCTTGTGATTAATAAAAAAGAGCCTCAAAGCATGTTTTAGTGAGGACACAACCTGGGGAGCTGGAAGGTTGGTTAGGCTAACATGGGTTCCAACTCTATCACCTGCTATCTCTGTGACCTTAAGAGTTTCCCATTATTTCTGGGAGTCCTGAATAATGTGAATTTTTACCTGAAAAATAAGAATATTAGTATACAAATTTCTTGTCTAGATTTTCAGAGCTCTTATCATATCAACATGTTCCCAGGTTGAGCAGAAGGATTTAGAAACTCTAGAATGACTGTCTTGCTTGAGTCTATAGTTCATCTTTAAAATGGAGAACTTTCTCATGAAATTTTTAGAATTTCTCATGCAATACCTTATCACTCACCCTAATGAAACATATGCCCTCATTAGGTATCAGTAACTGCTTGTGGAATATATTTTAGCAGATGAATGCTATCTGGAAAGGTACCCAGAAAAATCAAATGTCACATACAACTTGTCTTAACTCCTGCTCTTTTCGAAAAGACCCCATCACACAGGCATTGATGCTCCAACCAAACTGAGCTACCAGCTGTCTTCCACATCTCCTGCTTTCCTTCTTTTGTAATTTTCTGCTGCTATTGCCTTAGTTTAGAATACCTTTCCCCAGTATTACTCATTCAAATTCTCCTTGTGCATCAGGACTAACCTCAAATTCCACTATTTCTAATACTTCTCTCTTTCTGCAGTAAAGAAGGAATAATTTCTTCTTCACAAGTACCCAATAGTTCTTAAAGCATTTACATGTCTCAGCTCTCCAAAAATCTAAGCTTCTTGAGGTCAGGACTTGCATCTTAACATCTGTGTATCTTACATCTTTGAGAGGCATAGGGTCAAGGGCAGGCATGGACTGCAGATCAGGATCCTGGATACAAACTGAGTGCTGCTGCTGACCAGCTGTGTGATCTAAGGGACTCCTGGAATACTGTGATCACTCAACAAGTGTCCCCATTTACTATTTATATTCTTAATAACATACAGGGCCATACACATTATTCATTCCGTGCTCAGTGAGTGTTTATTAAATGAATAAATGAAAAAGCAAACAAAAAGTAGTTTGTTGTTGAGTGTCTGTTATATGAATGAATAATTTAACAGATTTGGAAGAAAATTTGTCAAGCATGCTGCTTTTCACTGAACCAAAAGATATTCTACAAATGTAATGCTCAGCCTTCTCCTGGGACTCTCCTCAAAGCTTTATTCCCTTAAGTACCCTTCTCTTAGAACCATCCACCGCTAAGATGATACAGCTTGTAAGAATATTTTATTTTTGTTTAAGAGTGACTGCTTTATGCTCAAGAGATGCATCAAGACTTGCAGACTAAAGGAAGAGGATTTCTCTGCTGGCCTGTGGAGCAGGTTGGTTTCTCGGTAAGAGCTGAGCCAAAGGATCTTCACCACCATTGTAATCATGGATCTTCTGAGTAAACAAGATGCAGATGGCATGCATGAAGGTTCCTGGACATCCTGACTCTCCTTTCAAAATGAACATCGAGGCTGCTCATCCTGCATGTTGTAGGATATGGGACCCTCCACTCTCCCCTGTTCTCACCAAATAGGAGAAGCTGCCCGAGCCAGAGGGGCAGCTGGATTACTAATTATGCTGCCCCCGGGGTGCCTCTTTCATCTTAACTGTCTCGTTCAGCTGTGGGGATGCACCAGTATCTAGCTGATTTTTGAAAAAGCCTCTTTAATAACACAGTCAAATAGCCTTGATTTGAGATAGGAGAGGGAGAATGTGAGGAAAATGTCCATCTTGTTTTCTGGTATTCTTTTCTTTGTATAGAAAGATTCAGTGATGGCTGCAGTTGGTTTTCCAAAACTTCTTTCTGATCAAAATTGATAAAGCTCTTCTATATAGGAAGAATGTGAATGCTCTCTCTCTCTTTTTTTGACTAGCTTAATTTTTGTGTCTTATGGAGAAACAAAAATTGCTGTCTAATATCATACAACCATAGATCCTTATGGCCAGAGTCTGATGTCATCACAAATAGTAATTCTTAATCCAATGGCCATGAATTAAATGATTTCTATGTGCCAGGCACTGAGCTACTTGTAGGTACCTACAACTGTATTTCCTTTCAAAGATTTAGCAGAAAACAAAAAAAATAATAGCTAGCATTTATATATATATTTTGTGTGTGCTTATTGTGTTCCAAGCACTTGACAAAAATACTTTTGTGTGATATTTATGAAAAAAAGCAAGGTGAGATGATTATTTCCACTTTATGGAAATGTGGCGACTGAAACTCTGAGAAGTGGAATAATTTGCTTTAGATGACTCATTGAGATCTGATGTTTGGGTAGAGGTTTTTGACATTGGCTTCCAGAGAGAGGTGAGCCACACCGGGAAGAGGAATTGGTACAAGAAAAGCAGGGAGACAGAAGGCTGGGTCAAGTTCTGCAAAGAGTTGTGTGTCATTGTCCTTCAGACCATAACAAGAGAGAAGTTTGAATGGGAAGGTAGGCTTGATAAGATGAAGCAAGGCTTGGAAAACCAAGCTGTGTCAATGGGATTCATTCTCAAACACTTGGATCATTGCTGTCACCAACTGTAATATGGATTAATTATAGGTAGAACTGAGTTAATAGGAATAATCAATCAGATAATACATCGGTGATTTTTATTGTTTTTCTGCATTATCAGAGCACTATGTGCTCATTATAAACATTTTTGGAAAATGCCAAAAAATAGAAACAAAAATAATTGACCTTTGAGTCACTTCCCAAAGCAACTACTGTGCACAGTCGGGCCTATTTCTTATCAGTCTTTTTTTTCCCCCCCTTAATAAGATGGTAACTTTTATTTTACATGTTATAGCTAGCGGTAAAGAATCCATCTGCAATGAAGGAAATGTGGGCTTTGATCCCTGGGTTGAGAAGATCCCTGGGTTGAGAAGATCCCCTGGAATCTTCTACTAGAAGTGAAATGTAGATTCTTCTACTAGAATCTTCATCTAGTAGTGAAATGGCTACTCACTTCAGTATTCTTGCCTGAGAAAGTCCATGGACAGAGGAGCCTGGCAGGCAACAGTCCATGGGGTCTCAAAGAGTCAGACATGACTGAGGGACTAAACAACACCAGGCCCTTGAAAACACACACTTCAGTGGCTATTATCCACCGATTGGATGTAACACGTTTTACATAAACAAGGCTTTGGAGTTCAATACACAGATGTTTTGTGATCGGGATACTTATAAGTAACACTTTTTTGATAAGTAATATTTTGATGACAATACTTGTGTTTGAAGTTTTCTGACAGTTTAAATGATTCTATAGAATGAATTTCTCGGAGTGGTACTGCCAAGTTAGAGGTTACATGTGCTACCTTTTACTGTGTTTTAAGTCTTCCATCATAATGACAGTGTCAGCGCTTTTTTAGGCTGCCTTACCCATTTGTATGCTGCTGAATTTTCTTCTGTCTCATTCACATATATAACATCTCTTATAAATGTCAAGTAAACAGCTGAGATTGAAATTCCTGTTCCCTAAGAGAGACTTTCTTGGACTCCAAAATCACTGCAGATGGTGACTACAGCCATGAAATTGAAAGACTCTTGCTCCTTGGAAGAAAATCTATGACAAACCAAGACAGTTTATTAAAAAGCAGAGACGTCACTTTACTGACAAAGGTCCATATAGTCAGAGCTATGGTTTTCCAGTCGTCACGTACATATGTGAGCGTTGGACCATAAAGAAGGCTGAGCACCATAAAGAAAGCTGATGCTTTCGAACTGTGGTGCTGGAGAAGACTCCTGAGAGTCCCTTGGACAGCAAGGAGATCAAACCAGTGAATCCTAAAGGAAATCAATCCTGAATATTCATTGGAAGGACTGATACTGAAGCTGAAGCTGAAGCTCCAGTACTTTGGCCACCTGATGTGAAGAGCTGACTCACTGGAAAAGACTCTAATGCTGGGAAAGAGTGAGCACAAGAGAAGAAGAGGGTGACAGAGGATGAGATGGTTGGATGGTATCATCAATTCAATGGACATTAACTTGGGCAAACTAGGGAGATAGAGGACTGAGAAGCCTGACGTGCTGCATGGGATTGCAAAAAGTCAGACATGACTGAGCAACTGAACAACAACAACGAAAGGAGATTTAAAACTGCTAGAGTATCTGTCTTGCTGGAGGAAAGATTTTTGTTGGAAGCAGGGAAGAAAATCCTATGCATTCTGCTGAATGACTTCCCGCAATGCTATTGACCAAAAAAGTTTCCATCTCTTAGTAAAACCCCACAGTTTCTGCAGAGCATGTCTGCAACCACCCCCTACCCCGGGGGAATCTGAGAAGTCGGTGCTTATTTAAGGATTCTTTAAGTGGCTTGAAGCTCTACCGAGAGGCTTAGGAATGCGTGATCTATTAATATAATACTTATTGAGTGACTAAGCCACCAGCATCACAAAGCTTACAGATGACTAATCATTTTTCTCATTCTGCAGAGGGTGGTTTATGAAACAAAGCAAACAAGGCCTCTGCCCTTTTGTTCTGTGATTCACTCCTCTGAAGTGCCCAGTGGGAAGGCTGGGGGAGCACTGGGACACCTGCCAGTTCTCCTGGCTCTTCCCCACTGCTTGCTTTATCCATTCCCCCTCCCACAGTGTCCCAGCTCGCTGGGGCTACACCTCTGTGTTCAAGGCTCGAGGAGACCGGTGGTGTGCACCAGGGAAGAATCAGCCTTTGAACTTCAATACAGCTTCACATTCAGGCTCCAACATGCCGCAGCTGTGTGGCAACCTTGGGCAAACAACTTGGCTTCCCTAAGCTCCAGTGATTCTCCTCTCTTAGGCTGAGATAAAGAAAGAAGTTCCGGAGTTGTTACAGGAACCGGTGAACGCTAAGTGCTTTGTGCCATGCCTTGGTACAGAATGAGAGTTCAAGAAATGGTGATTGTTATTAAGGCAAGCTACACATTTTCCCAGGCCATCTCCCAAGAGTCAAGTAACTGTATGACTTGGGAACTTTTCTCTGATCTTTTGTTTGTTCATTCTAAAAACCAATTATAATAATTTCCACCTGGTAGTTTTGTAAGGGAAATAGAACAAGATGTGACAACGTGTCTGGCACAGAGTAGCTTCTCAACACATATGTTTTTTTCCCCCTTTCTCTCTCTGTGGTTGACTCAAGAGTCCCTTGGGATGTCCAGCCTCCTGAAACTGCTCTTAGAGATTCTTAAGGTGGAAGACTATTGTTCTGAAGCAGTAACCCCAGAAGAATGATTCCAAACACTGGCACTGGGGATTTCTCTGACTTGGAGAAGAAAAGGAGTTTGGGGCTTCTGGAAATGGCAGCAGCTTGGGTACTGGTTGATGAATTACCCTGGGCGGGGTGTGGCCAGTTACAAACCTAGGGAGGTTAGATTCTGGCTGGCACAGTTTAGGGGTGACATAGAGTAAAGACTGAGGGACCATCCCCAATGTTCTAGACCAACCAGTATGATGGGTCTAGAGAAGAGGAGGGCTCCCCAATAATAACTGCTGTTGAGCTTCCTGCCACTCTGTCCACTGGGGGCTCCCAGGTAGACTTCACTTGATTGAGACAAACAGCATGGTGTGGTGTTTCTTGTATGCTAGTGTGATACAAATTAACATTGTGGTGCTAGTGGTAAAGAACCTGCCTGCCAATGCAGGACACATAAGAGACGTGGGTTCAGTTCCGGGGTTGGGAAGATCCCCTGGAGGAGGGCATGGCAACCTCTTCCAGTATTCTTGTCTGGAGAATCCCATGGATGGAGGAGTCCATGATATTGCAAACAGTTGGACATGACCAAAGCTACTTAGCACGCACACATGCACATCTATAGACACCAAGGACAATAGGGTTTAATCGACAGGGCTTAATAAATGGCAGTTAACACTGTTTCTGTTCTTGTCTGACAGGGAGATGGGGTTTGAGGCATAAAATGTAGCTAAGAGTGTGGATTCTGCAATCAAGGCAAGAGCAGTGTTCATCATTTACCATCTGGGGGCTCTCGGGCAACTCATTAAACTGTCTTGATCCTGTTTTTTCATCTTGCAGGTTTCAGATACTAAAAGTACCTCTTACAAAATGCTGTTGGTCCTAAGAACCATGTTTGGCTTGAATAACTGATCAATCATTGGTAGCTGTCATTAACAGTAACCATGATTGTGCGGTAGTTGCTGAAGGATGCTTCATGCTTCCTCACCATCATTTTTAAAGATCAGTATAGAAAGGTAAACATTCAAAGGCACAAATTCTACTTACATTATGCTCATTAACATTTATTCCAGAGGGTATTGGGATGCTTTATGGCACATTTTATGTAGGCTTAGAAAAATTCCTTTGAGAACAACCATGCATTTTCATGTAGGTGCTCTCGAACCTGAAGAACTCTGCCTGTTTGGAGAAAACCAAGGACAAAGACAGGAAGATAGAAAGTTTGCAGAAAATTAGCCCTGGAGCTGTGAATGCTTCTTACTCAGGACTTAGAAAAGCTGAAGGAAGAAATCCAGGGAACCAAGGGGCTGCAGAACATGGCTCAGCTCCACACCAACAAGGTGAGCAGCAAGTGAGAGCTTATGGTGTTTGGTGCGGAGTTTGCGGTCTCCAAAGGAGAAGATTGAACTCTGGGACCAAAGACAGTCTCAGTCACTCAGAGCTTTGTGTAGCAAAATTTTATTTAAAGTGACAGGACAGAGAGAGCTTCTGACATAAACATCAGAAGGGAGTAGAAAGAGTACCCACCCTCACTGGTTTAAGGGGACCTTATATACTTCTCAAATGGCTGCTGAGAATCGATAAAAAGAAAACCTCAAGGGCGTAAGAGTTCCACCAGACCCTTTCCCAAGACATACACCCTGAGATAACTTTGGCACAACCTTAGCCAGGGAGAACCGGTTCAGGACAACATCTCTAGGCAAGACACACTGTTTCTGGGTAATCAGGGGTACCAGTCTTGAGAAACAGGTTCCCAGGCAAGATTTGTTACAATTATGATCATTAACTTAGAGCCTAAGAAAAGCATTTTCATGAGTAAAACCTTGTGCTCTGTGACCATTAGTTCTGGACATAAAGAAAGGCAGTTCTTGGACAAGATACATTGTTGCACGAGGCTTAAGGAAAGCATGAGGGAGAATGTTCTCCTCCTCCTTAGAGGGCCTGGGGCTGCCTGCCTAAGCTTTATCTCTCTCACAGGGCCAGTGACAACCTGCACAAGCTGCCACAGTCCCCCATGCGCACACTTGAAGGTGAAAAAATTGGTCAATGCTTCACTGCAGCCTTTTGTATTTCCGGGGCATTTCTCCTATAGCCTCTCCAGCCTCACAGACATGGGATTCTGGAAATTGGCTCCCCACTTAGCTAAGGTGATACATAACAAAGCCACCGACCCTCTAATCTCTTTATAGGGTCATAGGCTTCAGCAGTACCTGAACTGGGAACTTCCAGATGTACAAGCTGGATTTAGACAAGGCAGAAGAACGAGAGGTCGAATTGCCAACATTCATTGGCTCATAGAGAAAGCAAGGGAACTCCAGAAAAACATCTACTTCTGCTTCACTGACCATGCTAAAGCCTTTGACTGTGTGGATCACAACAAATCGCAAAATTTGTAAAGAGATGGGAATTCCAGACCACATTACCTGGCTCCTGAGAGACCTGTATGAAGGTCAAGAAGCAACAGAACCAGAGATGGAATAACAGACTAGCTCAAAATTGGTACCTCAAGGCTGTGGGTTGTCACCCTACTTATTTAACATCTATGCAGAGTACATCATGCGAAATGCTAGGCTGGATTAAGCACAAGCTGGAATCAAGATTGCTGGGAGAAATATCAACAAACTCAGATATGCAGATGATACCACTCTAATGGCAGAAATCAAAGAGGAACTTCTTGATGAGGGTAAAAGAGGAGAGTGAAAAGTCTGGCTTAAAACCCAACATTCAAAAACCAAGATTATGGCATCTGGTCCCATCACTTCCTGGCAAACAGAAGGTGAAAAAATGGAAACAGTGACAGACTATTTTCTTAGGCTCTAAAATCATTGTGCATGGTGACTGTAGCCATGAAACTAAAAGATGCTTGCTCCTTGGAAGAAAAGCTATGACAAAACTAGACAGTGTATCAGAAAGCAGAGATATCACTTTGCTGACAGAAGTCCATACAGTTAAGCCATGGTTTTTCCAGTAGTCATATATGGATTTTAGAGTTGGACCATAAAGAAGGCTGAGCACCAGAGAATTGATGCTTTTAAACTGTGATGTTGGAGATGATTCTTTAGAGTTCCTTGGACAGCAAGGAGATTAAACCAGTCAATCCTAAAGGAAATCAACCCTGAATATTCATTGGAAGGACTGATGCTGAAGCTGAAGCTCCAATATTTTGGCCACCTGATGCAAAAAACTGACTTGTTGGAAAAGACCCTGATGCTGGGAAAGACTGAAGGCAGGAGGAGAAGGGGAAAGACAGAAGGTGAGATGGTTGGATGGCATCACCAACTCAATGGGTATGAATTTGAGTCATGCCCAAACTTTGAGTCTCTCAGACTCCTGGAGATGGTGAAGAACAGGGAAGCCTGGTGCACTGCAGTCCACGGGGTCGCAAAGAGTCAGGCATTTATTGTCCTGTTGTTCACACTTTTATTTGCTAATTCTGGAGTAATAGGTAAAGTCCCACTTACTTATTGAATATTTACATTTGTACAAACGTACTCAGACACTTGTACCCTTAGGTGAGGGATCCAGAGAGAGTGAGCAAGAGAGCTGTAGGTTCTCTACCAAAATGTTAACAGCAGTGCCTACTGGGTGGTGGTGAGGATGAAGGATTATTATTTTTTTCCTTTGTGCTTTACTGCCATGCTCCCCATTTTTTCCCAATGACATTCTATCGCTCTTGAAATAAGAAGATGAAGTCCAATAAACATGATTTTTAAAATATTTCGGGAGAGCCGCAGTGCCGTTCAGCTGGTGAACCAGATGTGAGGGGCATGGGCCAGGGCTTTCTGACCTCCTGGCCCCCCAGGTGGCTCCTGATTTGATGAAACCTCAGCTGCTCTGAATTCCTACAGCACCTGCCACAACAAAAGGAGGCCCTGTCCTGGGCAGGCTCATGCGCCTGTGCACGCCTTTGCAGAGCAAAGAACCGAAAGAGGAGCTCAGTGAGCCTCTCTTGGACACTGTCCATCCACCCAAGCCCTCTGGGGGAGGTAACAGTCCACCTGCCAGGAAGGTGGCCACAGCCACAGTGAATCCCCCCCACCTCCCTTTTCTCCTCTCTGGTGGTCCTCTCCCTCCTTTGGCCCCCTGCCTCCCGCTTGGCTCACATCTCAGCTCCTGCCTCGTTCTAAGGACCATTTAGCATCTGCTCCTCTGATGATGCCTCTGTGTTTCTCTCACAGATCCAGCTTTGCCCCGCACAGCACAGCTGTGTCTGAGAGATGAGTGGGCTTCCCAGGAGGCAAAGGCCACAATGAACCGGCTGCCCCTCAGTCTTTCCAGCTTCTCTCTGCCCACGTGCTCACACTCTCGGCCCAGATGGAGGAAAACAGCCAGACCAGATTTGCTGGCGTGCTCGAGTTGGTCTGGTGGAGGATGGACTCTGTATGGGGACAGGAGGGGAACGGGGTGGGACTCTCATCCCACTGCATGCTCTGGCAGGTTCAAAGTGGTTTGGGTGATTTGGGGATTTTTGGAGGCAGGACTGTGTGGGACTTGCCTGGTGGCTCAGACAATAAAGAATCACCTGCAGTGTGGGAAACCTGGGTTCAGTCCCTGGGTTGGGAAAATGCCCTGGAGAAGGGAAGGGCTACCCACTCCAATATTCCTGCCTGGAGAATTCCATGGCACAGAGGTGCCTGGCAGGCTACTGTCCATGGGGTTGCCAAGAGTCAGACACGACCGAGCGACTGACACTTTGGCTTTGTGGCAGATCGCAAGGGTGATTTCAATTCTTCACCCTGTTAGCCTGGTTGTTTGCTGTGTCATTTTGCAAGTCCTCTCAATACAGATGGAATCTTTTACACCTTGAATTTGGGCTGGCCTTGCGACTTGCTTTTGCCAGTAGAACCCGATGGAAGTAATGGTTTCCTAGTTCCAAGCCTAGACTTCAAGAGGCCTATTACTGACTTTTGGTTCTTCCCGCCATGACCATAAGGGCACACGGATCTTTGGCACATAGAACTGAGCTGGATCATCCCATTCGTCCCAGAATAGGCTGACCTGGCTAGTGGACACCCAGCTGTCTCTACACTCTTCGAGTGAGCCAAGCTAAGATGAACAGAGCCATCCGGCTCAATATCCTAGAGATATGAGCAGTTAACACTGATGATTGTATGAGGTTTTAAGTAATTTTTCTTATGTAGCATTACTGTGAAGAGAGGTAACTGAAAAGTGACCTTGCAACATAAATTCATTTTATTCCTCACCTTGGACTCATTCAGTCATTCAACAGATATGGAGTATGTACCATCTGTCACCCCTGTGCTAAGCGTCCTTGGGGAGACAAAGGTGGTGGTGGCATTACTTCACCAGGAGCGTGTTGGCAGGAGCAAGAATGTGTTATATAAGAGCAAGGATTCTCTAGTTAATTCACTGATGTGTCCCCATCACCAAGAAGAGTAAGCTGGCAATTAGAAGATGTTCTGTAGACATTTTTTGTCTTACACAGGTGTGTGTGTGTGTGTGTCAGTGTATGTGTGTGTGTATCACATAACTGATTGAATATTTTATACAAATACATTTCTCTTGCCCTCCTTAGACTGGCAGACTGTTCCCAGTTCTTTTCTGCACTATCTTTTTCTCCACTATCTACACCCCGCTCCCCCCGCCAACCTGACTCTCTTCGTAAGCTGTCAACAGCAAAAAGCGCAGTGTGCCATAAACTCACCTCCATAATAGAATGTAGATGCATAAATCAAAACAGCTTCTAACGGGTTGTCTGCAGTCATAAATGCTGCAGAGGCAGCCCGACTGGCAAGTGTAAGAGAGATTATACAAACCACTGCCTGGAGAAAACCCAGCGTCATGAATAAACTCAGCCTTGAATTATTTATGTATTTCCAGCATTATTTTCCCTCTCCTATTCTGCAAGGCTTGCAAATGGTGTTTGTGGAGGGCTGAGAGGGCCTGATTTTGGCTCTAAAGGAAAACAGTTGGAGTTTTGTCTTAGGGCAAGTTTCAGGGCGATGATTCCATTGTCTTCCATGGGGCAGCCACACGACTAGCAGGGCTGTGTGGTGGGGAGAGGCTGTTTAGAATTCAGGGCAGCCTGCTTCTAAGCCCAGCAAGTTGCGTCCCTTGGGGTTTGCTGGCTTTGTGAGCCACTTGGGAGCCACGTGGCTAGAGGGTGAGCCTCGGGGCCAGCCTTCCCCACCTGGCCCAGGCTGCTTCATTCTCTTTTGTGCAGTAGGTTTCAACCTAAGATGCTGTGGTAAAAAAAAAATGATTCTGACTGTAAAATAAAATTTAAAATTTGGAAATCCCTGGTCCTGGCTGATTTCTGAGAGTCCAAAGTGGCTTCAACTCAAGCTGCCTAGGAGAGTCTCTGGGAGCCTTTGAAACCTATTTATGCCAGGGCATCAATCTTGATCAATAAAATCGGAATTTTTCTAGAGATGGGTGGAAGTTAAGATTTTTTAAAGCTCCCAGGTGACTCTGATGGGCCGTGGGTTTGAGAACCATGGCTTCAAACCCTTCACTCATTCAGTAGGATGTGTACCAAGCACCTGTTGTAAACCAGGAGCACAGCAAAGAACTAGGGATGGAGTGATGAAGGAGACATGACCAGTCCTTGCCTTCATCAGTCCAGTTCAGCTCAGTTCAGTTGCTCAGTCGTGTCCGACTATTTGCAACCCCATGGATCGCAGCACACCAGGCCTCCCTGTCCATCATCAACTCCCGGAGTTTACCCAAACTCATGTCCATTGAGTTGCTGATGCCATGCAGCCATCTCATCCTCCGTCCTCCCCTTCTCCTCCTGCCCCCAATCCCTCCCAGCATCAGGGTCTTTTCAAATGAGTCAACTCTTCGCATCAGGTGGCCAAAGTATTAGAGCTTCAGCTTCCACATCAGTCCTTCCAATGAACACCCAGGACTGATCTCCTTTAGAATGGACTGGTTGGATCTTCTTGCAGTCCAAGGGACTTACAAGAATCTTCTCCAACACCACAGTTCAAAAGTATCAATTCTTTGACTCTCAGCTTTCTTTACAGTCCAACTCTCACATCCATACATGACTGCTGGAAAAACCATAGCCTTGACTAGATGGACCTTTGTTGGCAAAGTAATGTCTCTGCTTTTTAATATGCTATCTAGATTAGTCATAACTTTCCTTCCAAGGAGTAAGCGTCTTTTAATTTCATGGCTGCAGTCACCATCTGCAGTGATTTTGGAGCCCAGAAAAATAAAGTCAGCCACTTGCGTTCATGGAGTTCTCCATTTAGTGGGAGATTCTGACACATGAATAAACAGAAAAGGCATGAACGAATACAAGCTGTAACTAGTTGGTGGGATGTGTAGTGATGTGGGGAGAATAGAGCACTGTAAGGGTTTTTTAGTAGGCTTTTAAATTATTTATTAACTTATTTTTGACTGCGCTGTGTCTTCGTTGCTGTGTGCAGGCTTTCTCTATCTGTGACGAGTGAGAGCTCCTCTCTAATTGCAGTGCACGGGCTTCTCACTGCGGTGCCGTCTCTTGGTGCAGAGCATAGGCACCAGGTGCATAGGCTTCAGTGGGTACAGCTCTTGGGCTTAGCTGACCCAAGGCAGGTTGGATTTTCCCGGACCGGGGATTGAACCCCTGTCCCCTGCGTTGGCAGGCAGATTCTTAACTACTAGAGGAGTAAGGAAGTCAGTATACTAGTCTTAACAGCAATAATAGTAATAGTGATACTTTTTATTTTATTTTTTTGCTGAGATAACATTGCTTACACCCTCTCTAAAATTCAAGTACTGTACTAAAGTATTTACATGAAATAGCTTATTGAATTCTCATGCCATTCTTATAAATAGGTGCAATTACCATCTTTGCTTTACAAATGAAGAAACTGAGCCCCAGAGAGGTTAAGTAACTTAGCCAAGGTTGCACAGCCCACACGAGTAAAGTATGGGGAAAGGGAAGTGCTTCCCAGCCTAAGGGAATCAAGCTGGTGTCTCCATGATTCACACCTCTTTGCACAAACTTCAAGCTGCAGAGATTGTGGAGCTGAATGAAGGTCAGAGTATACGTTATGGAAGGAAAATTAATCTTTTCCAAGTCGATGCACTGATATAAGTTGTGACCTTGTACATGTACACACACACACACACACACGCACACACACACACACACACACAGGCCCTCTATGGTTTATTTTGTTTCTGGTTGCAACTGCTGTGGAACCTGACTACAAAAATTGTCTGGAGAAAATTTTCTATAGAAAAATAAGCAAGTTTGGGGTCCAAAAGTGTTTCAATTGATCCCATCACTTCTACTTGAATTCATATGTCTCTAATCCACTATGGGCTTATTTTTGAACTAGGAAGGACTCTAAACCTAAGTGTTTTCTTAAGAACTTCTGTACCTTCCTGCTTCCATCCAGGTGACTCCCCGATCCCAACACACATCTTCCAGGTAAAGAACAGGCCCATGCCAAGAGCCCCCAGCACTGGTCTCTCCTTAGCCATGCACAGCTTGCTGGAAACCAATGAAAGCCCACACTTTCCCCTAATGCAAGACCTTGAACTTCAGGTGTACATTTTCTTCTAGTTGGTCAGGGAATGTAGAGCTGAGATGCCAGTGAGCCTAGTAAGGTCAGAGGAATAATCAATCCAGGTGTGTACAGAGAACTCGAATGAAGGCTTGTGGAGTTGCTTTTGTAAACCCCCCAAAAGAAGACACACACTAAGAATTTCATGAGACTACGTTGCTGTTGGGAAGGAGGAAAGCAAGATCCATGGCGTGGAATGAGTTAGGCCCTGCTTCTCTGTAAGTGTCACAACACATGCCCACATGCTCGCATGCATGAAATGCTACAAGTGGAAGAGACTAAGAGATGACACTTTTATCTCACAAGGAAGCAAAGAGGCACAAGCACAGCTCACACAAGCCCACACTTTGGCACACTTGGTATGATAATCCAGTCCGCCTGACTCCCCACTGATGGCTCTTCACCTGACCTCTCTTTAATTGTGTGCTTTTTGTGCCTACAATCCCATGATTCAAGGTGTCAGCTACAAATCGGCACTTGCCATCTACCTCTGGGCTTCCCTGGCAGCTCAGATGGTAAAGAATCTGCCTGCAATGCAGGAGCCCTGGTTCCATCCCTGGGTCAGGAAGATCCCCTGAAGAAGGGAATGGCATCCGCTCCAGTATTCTTGCCTGGATAATTCCATGGACAGAGGAGCCTGGTGGGTTACAGTCCAGGGGGTCGCAAAGAGCCAGTCATGACTGAGTAACTAAACATGCTTGCATGAATCTACCTCTACAAGAATCAAATCATATGCTGCTGCACCTGCTGACTTTCAATACCCCCTGAGAGAGTTCAGAGTGTAGAGCAGAAATGAGGTTCTCTGTGCTCTGAAAAACCGGCAGAACAAGTCTTCAGATATATATTTTCAAGAGCTGATTTTATGAGCCTACTTTCTGTATCACCTCATATCTAGAAAAGTATTAAAGTCCTTCATAGTGATCCCTGCTCCTCTTGACTAGCAGAAACCTTCTTCGAAAATAAGTGCTTGATTGCATGAACTCCCCCTCAGCAAAATCACATGTATACTGACCTTCCCCCATGGCCTCTGTGGAGCAGTTTCTCAGAACTTTCTGAAATGCTGCCTTAGGAACTATAGCCCTCATTTTGTCCCACATAAGACTTCACTTGCAACTCTCACATTGCTTTAAGTCAGTAGAAGGAAATTCTACCTGATGTCACCGAATACAATTTCACCTGAAACTGAATAATGAGATCACTTGATGAGGTGGTTCACCCTGCAGGCACCTTGGTTCACCAGGCCACGCCTCACATTTGCAATGCCACATCATGTCAGACTCTTCTGTGACCCGTGGACTGGGGTCCAACAGGCTCCTCTGTCCATGGGATTCTCCAGGCCAGAATACTGGAGTGGGTAGACATTCCCTTATCCAGAAGATCTTCCCAACCCAGTGATTGAACCCAGATCTCCCGCATTGCAGGCAGATTCTTCACTGTCTGAGCTACCAGAGAAACCTGCCCCATTTCTTCTTATAAGCAAGCTTTGTGCCTTTAGTAGATGAGGGGGGATTTTTTCCCCTGAGAATTATATAACCGTTTCTACTTGTTTGGAATTGGTACTCTTCAAAGCTTGCTAACAACCACTGTCTTATATAATCCTGCCAAGGGCCTCTCAATGGATAGGCAAGCTGTCATTATCAACTTATTCTGCAAGTGAATTGCATTAGGTACAGAAATGGCCTCCTCCTGGGTCCTCCTGGGACCTTGGTGTCATCATCATGGTAACAGGATGATGTAGCTGTTGGTAAGTTCTGGTGACCTTCTCACTTGCCCTTACAAACTGCCTTTACCAGTTCCGTCTGCATTTGCTCTGCTGTGTTCCTATCACTAACTTCAGGTCTGCCTCCTTTTCAAGTCATTAGATTGACTCCCATCTTTTAGAACCAAGAGATCCAAACAGCCTGGATACTTAAGCTAGGGAGTGTGTGTGTGCACGCACATTATTGTGGGTCTGTGTTGTTCAGTCACTCAGTCATGTCCGACTCTTTCCGACCCCATAGACTGTAGCATGTTAGGCTTCCCTGTCCTTCAACATCTCCCAGAATTTGCTCAAACTCATATCCATTGAGTCAATGATGACATCCAACCATCTCATCCTCTGTCATCCCCTTCTCCTCCTGCCCTCAGTCTTTCCCAGCATCAGGGTCTTTTCTAATGAGTCAACTCTTCACATCAAGGGGCCAAAGTACCGGAGCTTCAGCTTCAGCATCAGTTTTTCCAATGAATATTCAGGGTTGATTTCCTTTAGGACTGACTGATGTGCATGTAGATTTTTATTATCTTTCCATCAAGAGCACTTCAGAACCTGCTTCCACCCGCCCCTCTCCCCAGTAAAATAGGAACTTCCTTCTCTCCAACAGATTGAAAAAAAATACAGTTAGCTCTTTCTCCAGGCTGATTTGCAAAAGCAAATTTCCTACATTCCCACCCATTTTCCCTCTGCTTTCTTTTCTTTGTTTTTCCATTATGATTATCTTCCTCTAGCCATCACCAAGTTTAACCAAGATAATATAAAACATTTCTCTAGAGTCTGGCCCAGTCAGAGCTCCTAAAGGCTCATATTCCCTTGAGAAACTAAATGATACAATAAAGGAGATCATTTCTGGACAGTGCCTTTTTCTTTTTTTCCTGAGAATTTCACCTATTTTTAATTTTATCTGAGCTCCAAAAGCATAGTTAATATCTTTGAACAAATAAAGTATGGAAGTTTGCTTTCTTTTTTATCCGGGTCTTCTATTTTTGGACAGTTCCTTGAACATGCCACTGCTTGCTTGGCTGCTCAAAGATTCCATCCAAGGATGACCTTTAGAGAAGCCACAGGTTAGGGGGAGCTGCTCTCTTGGGACTCTCTGCCTCCTGAGTCAAAGGAGACTTCAGTCTCCAGAATTAGGGTGTGGGGGTGGGCGGGGCACTCAGCCAATGACCTGCTACTCAGCAGGATGAGTGCTGAGAGAGCTGATCAGAGGGAATTTGGAGCTTGGGCCACATGGGGGTTTTCCAGGAGCCCTGTTGGGAAGAAAACATACCAGGCAGACCAGAGAGTCAGCAAACAGGGACCCAAGGTCAATGTGGACAGAAGAGATTGTGGAGTCAGGATGATTAGCAGCAGCTTTCCTGGGTATATTTGAACAATGCTGTGTTCACCTTACCTTGGCCCCTGAAACAGAAAGACTTTTCAAACACATGGTCTTGGGGTGCAAAGTCGGCTTGATTGAAGGCCAGTCATTGTTCTCTTTGCAGGCTTCTTTTTTTTTTTTTTTTAATGTGGACCATGCTTTAAGTCTTTCTTGAATTT
Source organism: Bos javanicus (assembly GCF_032452875.1). Lineage (NCBI taxonomy): Eukaryota > Metazoa > Chordata > Mammalia > Artiodactyla > Bovidae > Bos > Bos javanicus. Next base: position 109,444,521 of record NC_083873.1, read on the forward strand.
TTACAATATCACTTCTGTTTTATGTTTTAGTTTTTTGGCCATGAGTCATGCGGGATCTTAGCTTCCCAACCAGAGTTCAAACTCACACCTCTTGCCCTGGGAGGTGAAGTCTTAACGATTGGACCACCGGGGAAGTCTCTCTTGTTACAGACTTTTGTAGGAAAAGCATAAAATAGGAGGTCTTAGAGGTTGCAGATCCTGCCAGCTAGGAGCACCTTCTCCACCTCCATCCCTCTGATCCCCAGACTTTCTCAGAGAACCTACAAGATCTGGTGTAAACATCAGGGACTCAAAGTCAAAAATGGACTGTTCCTCTCTTGAAGCTCCGGGGTCCTTTGTACAGAAGCCCCTAAGAAAAATCCCTTTTGGGGAGGCTGTTGAGACCCTCTGTCCCTTCCATGTGATGATTTTCCCTTCCCCTGAGAAGCAGATGAGATGAACAGACCATAATGATTGTTTATAGTCCTCAAGCACAGGATAAGCTATTTCTGCAACTAGGCAAGAGAGCGTGTAATGTCTAAAGTGACCTGCATTGTTCGGAAATATAGCTGCTTTTCAAAATATATTTTTGCAGAAAAGTTAGAGAGAAAACTGCTCTTTTGTCTCTCACATGAGGGAGCTGAAGTGTATCATAATGTCTGCTTTCTCCTTTCTCACCTACTACTTAGAACAGAAGCCCCGTGGGGCCTGCAGAGCTTAGGGGAAGCTACCTGAAACTCCTCCATAGTGTACCCTTGAATCCTAAGACCCAGAACCATTGCATGATAGAAAAGTCCTATCTTCAGGCAGAGAACTGGAATCAGTGCAAATAACAACTGGGTGTTGTTTGGCTCTTTGAGGAAAAAAATTAGAGAGTATAGTAATAATATACTTTCTGTGAGTGCTCTGAAATTTTAATTCCACTGTGCTGAAAAAAGAGAAGTGTTGTATTAGTTTGCTGGGGGTGCCATGTCCAATTACCATAAGCTGGACAGCTTAAGGGCTTCCCAGGTGGCATTAGCGGTAAAGAACCCAGCTGCTAAGGCAGGAGAGGCAAGGGTCATGGGTCTGATCCCTGGGTTGGGAAGGTGCCCCAGAGGAGAGCATGGCAACCCACTCCAGTAGTCTTGCCTGGAGAATCCTATGGATAGAGGAGCCTGGTGTGTTATATGGTCCACGGGGTTGTAAAGAGTCAGACTGAGGCAACTTAGCACACACGCACGCACGAACAGTTAAAAGAACAGGTGTTTATTCTCTCACAATGATGGAGGCTCAAGCCCGCAACCCAGATGTGAGCAGGGCCATGGCTTTCCAAAGAATCTGGAGAAGGATCCTCCCTTGCCTTTCTCCCTGCTCCTCATGGTCGCCAAAAGTTCTTGGTGTCCCTAGGCTTTCAAATACTTCACTCCAGTCTTTGCCTCTTTTGTCACAAATGGGTGTTCTCCTGTTTGTCTGTTTGTGTCTAAATTTTCCTTTTCTTATAAGAATACCTGTTATTGGATTAAGGACCCCTTAATCTATTATGTATGTATGTGTGTTCAGTCGCTCAGTCATGTCTGACTCTTTGTGATCCCCATAGACTATAGCCTGCCAGGCTTCTCTGTCCATGGAATTCTCCAGGCAAGAGTACTGGAGTGGGTTGTCATTTCCTTCTCCAAGGGGATCTTTCTGACTGAGGGATCAAACCTGTTTCTCTCACGATGACCTCCTCTTAACTTGACCATAAAGACCCTACTTCCAAATGAGGACACATTCATAGGTACTAGGAGTTAAGAGTGGGATATATGTCTCTTGGGGGATATGATTCCACCCATGACAAATGCACTCTGTACTATACACAGAAAGCAGCCCTTATTTAGGCAGACCCTGGAGAGCTGTTAGGGGTGTGGTCATTTGGCATTCTTCCAAAATGAATTTACCGAGTACCAAATATTTCCCACACATGGGCTGAGCACAGAGGCAGAAAGCACAGCCGGTGATTCTCTAGGTACCAGCTTGCTTTATGCTGTTGCTGTTTTTAATTTTTAAAATTTATCTGAGGGACACTGTTTCTGTCTTCCTCCAGGGCCTGACACTCTGGGCAGGCTGCTATATTGGGTGTGTCTTACTGGTCAATGTTCGGTGCCAGGAGTGAAGACCTCTCTTCCCCTTTCCTGTCTCCAGAAGCCAGGTAGGGCCTTAGTGCCTAGACCTGGAGGCTGCCTGGCCCATCTGTTGCTTCCTGGTTTTTTTCCCCTGCTGTGGGGTAGAAGGCTCCAAGGGATGAAGTCACCTGTCCTCTCATTGGAGAGGGCAGTTGTATCTGCCCACCTGGAGGGGGTTGTTGGGATGTCCACACTGGCCCTTGTTCACTTTTCCAGAGGAGGGTATGCCAGTTTGAATCCACTCCGTTAGGACTCTTGGTACACACAAATGAATGTGACATTACCCCTGGCCATTTCCCTCGCAGAGTCCTGTGTATTGGTTGCATTGGAACCTCTAGAGGGAGCTCAAGGCCTGTTTCCATCTCCCACAGCTACAGCCTTAGAAGAAAGAAGCTCTGATGGATCAAGGATTGAACGATAACCACAAAAAGCCACAGAGTTCAAAGCTTATTGCCATCTCCCACAGCTCCTGCCCAAAGGAGCGGATGTTTTGATGGATAAAAGACTGAGTGATAAACACAAAAAGCCACAGAGATAACAGGATGGGAATATTTAGTGGGAAGGAACAAGGAAGGCTGAGGTTTTGTTGAGAAGTGAAGGGCTAGTGGTTCACTCTTTATCTGTGAGTCCAGTGGGGGCAAGACACAGCCTAGGCATCTCTCCTGCTTGATTGACAGACTGGTCCATGGAAACCTACGGGCAGGATGCTGTCCGAGGGAAAGGGGGGGAGGAAGGAGCAACTGAGTTCCCTTCTAGGTCAGTGGTGATGGTGTAGGGGATTCTGCTCTGTTCTGTTCTTCTTTCACTGGAGTAGGAAGATCTAGGACAAGTGATTAAAGAGATACAGTGACTGAGTTACACTCTTGAGCTATAGTAATTAAAGGGACTGTTGACGCTCGAAAGTGGGTGCGGTGCAGGAGAGTTAAAGCCTGTGTGTGTTAGTTGCCCAGTTACGTCTGACTCTTTGTGACCCCATGGACTGTAGCCCGCCAGGCTCCCCTGTCCATGGAATTATCCAGGCAACAATACTCAAGTGGGTAGTCATTCCCCTCTCCAGGGGATCTTCCTGATCCAGGGATCAAACCCATGTCTCCTGCATTGCAGGCAGATTCTTTACTGTGTGAGCCAACAGGAAAGCCTAAGTTAGTCACATTAATGAGAATTCTTTGGGCCAGCCTGCCCCCGTGTCACACATCCCTCTGGAAGTCATGGGAAATGGATGGGATTCAAGGTCCTGACCACATCGCATCCCTTTTAGGAGAGAAAACAGAGGCATGATATTTGCAGCAGGATGGACTTAGAGATGATCACACAAGAGAAGGAGGTCATGACGAGAAAGACATATACCATATGCTATCACTTTTATGTGGGTTCTATCATATAACAGAAGTGACCCTACCTATGAAAGAGAAACAGACTCACAGATGTAGAAAACAGACTTAGAGTTGCCAAAGGACGGGAGGTGGGGAAGAGATGGATTGGGAGTTTGGGGTTAGCAGATGCAAACTGTCACATATAGGATGGATACACAACAAGGGAGAACCATATTTACCATATTTATTATATTTACTTATGATAATAGAAAAGAATATAAAAAGGAATCCATGTGTATGTGTACCCGAATCACTTTGCTGTACAGCAGAAATTAACACACCATCATAAGTCAAGCATGCGTGTGTGTGTGCTCAGTCATGTCCAGTTCTTTGGGATCCCTTGAACTGCAGCCAGTGAGGCTTCTCTGTCCGTGGAATTTTTTAGGCAAGAATACTGGAGTGGGTTGCCATTTTCTCCTCCAGGGATCTTCCTGACCCAGGGGTCCAACCCGCATCTCTTGTGTCTCCTACCTTGGCGGGCGGATTCTTTTGCCATTTTGCACCTGGGAATCCCCATATAAATCAGCGATACTTCAATAAAATGAAGAAGAAAGAGACACGGAACAACGGAAAAGGGGGAAACTTATTTTGCTAAAAAGGCAACCTCATTAGTTGGGTGATATTGGCTTAATTTCCAAGAAATTTAGTCTCTCTAACTATAAAATGAGGATTGTGCATGTGCTAAGTTGCTTCAGTTGAGTCTGACTCTTTGCAACCCTATGGACTGTAGCCTGCCAGGCTCCTGTGTCCATGGGATTCTCCAGGCAAGAATGCTGGAGTGGGTTGCCGTGCTTGTTATGAGATTTATAAGTAAAAGATGAATATAAAAACAACTAGTATGGGGTTTGGCACACAGTAAGTGTTCAACAATAGGCAGCTATTATGACAGCTAGACTTCTGGCTAGTTAATGCTAGTGGTTACCATTAATAATCATTGAAGAACAGGATAAATACTTGATCTCATTCAACCACATCAGGAACTCCACTGGGAAGTTCCACCCCCATTCTCCATCTGATAAAACCAAAGCTTAACAAGGCTGCTAGTAACTGTCGGAGCCAGATTTGAACACGGGTTGGTCTCACTAAGCCATACCACTTCTTTGTCTTTCAAAAAGTGCTCTCGAGTCAATCAATGGTGAATTCTAAGCCCTTGTGATTCTTCTCTATGTGTCGGGGCATCTGTGGTACTGTGTGATCAAATCTGGATGGGGTTGATATGAAATGAAATGCTGGCTGAGCCCAGCCTCAGCTGCTCTCAGGGATTCATGCCTCTGAACGAGGCACTCACTGGCTGTGCAATAACCCTCTCCTCCTTGAATCTCAGGAAGTGGATGCTTCTGAGGGCCACTTTTTAATCAAGGAGATGATCCGTCTCCCGTTGTCATCTGATCTTTCTTAAAACAACAGCCACACATCTCCAGGCAACGCAGACGTGATGCAGACAAAAGGAAAATGGAGGAAGTCACATCTTTCTCTCATTAATGGGAGAGGAGAAAGCAGCTTCTGCCTTGAGTGTTTGGGGACATGTTATTTTTAGAAGAGAACATTTTGTGATTTTTCGTTGTTGATTTCTGAGAGGGCTTTCTTTTAAAATTCTTTTCAGTAAGTTCCTGAATCAAAAAAGAATAGCAGATAGAGCAATAATAATCAATTAACAAAAGTATATTGAGTTTCTACCTGCAAAGCGAGGAAGTAGAGACAGAGAGACTAAAGCTTTGTCCCTGCTCTTTAGATACCTGGAATCTACTAAAAAAAATTATACGGCTATGCACGTACAAAGCTCAGAAAATAGGGCAATCTGATCTATTGTGGTTCACTGGAGACAGAATAACTGGTGAGGTGGTAATTGTAGGACTCTGAAGAAGGCATGAAGTCTTCCATTGTTGATTTTATAAATATGTATTGAGCACCTTCATATGTAGGAGGCACTGGGGAAAGAAAGCTGAATAAGACCTTGTCACTACCCTTGAAAAGCTTGGAGTTCACTGCAGACGCAGAATTAGAATTATAATCCAAGAAAAGCTATGAAATAAGTAATAGATATTTGTATGAATAATGTGAGGCCATGGTTGAGGTGCTCAGTTCTACCTGGAAGAGAAAGTGATCCAAAAGATGTCATGAAAGAGAGAATACTCAAGAGGAGAATTGGAGGATGGAGACTAACTGACCAGAAGGAATGAGGAAAGGCAGTCCAGGCAAAAGAAGAAACATATGCAAGGATTTGTGAGCTAGTGCCCTGTGGATGAGGCTCTGTTTATAACTGGGAATTATGAGAGTTTTCTGGAGAAGGCAATGGCACCCCACTCCAGTACTCTTGCCTGGAAAATCCCATGGGTGGAGGAGCCTGGTGGGCTGCAGTCCGTGGGGTTGCGAAGAGTCGGACACGACTGAGTGACTTCACTTTCACTTTTCACTTTCATGCATTGGAGAAGGAAATGGCAACCCACTCCAGTGTTCTTGCCTGAAGAATCCCAGGGACGGGGAGCCTGGTGGGCTGCCATCTATGGGGTCGCACAGAGTTGGACACGACTGAAGTGACTTAGCAGCAGCAGCATGAGAGTTTTCGGGGGTATAAAAATGTGAGGCCAGAGATGTAGGTAGTCATGCTTACATCTGGAAGCAATGAGGGAATCTTTCAAGGGTTTAATAAAACAGAATGACTTGGTCAAATGTTTATTTTAGAAGCAAGGTTCATATTGAGGGCACAGATACTAATAATTAAATAAACCCATGTAATAAATACTACTATGAACTGAATCTTTGGGTCTGCACACTCAGTCACTCAGTAGTGTCTGACTCTTGTGACCCCATGGACTGTAGCCCACCAGGCTTCCCTTTCCATGGGATTTCCCAGGCGAGAATACTGGAGAGGGTTGCCATTTCCACCTTCAGGGGATCTTCCCAATCCAGGGATTGAACCCACATCTCCTGTGTCTCCTATATTGCAGGTGGATTCTTTACCACTGAGCCACCGGGGAAACCCCACTGAATCTTTGCACCCTCTCCCATATCAATATGTTGAAATCGTAACCCCAGTGGGATCGTATAAGGAAGTGGACCCTTTGGGAGGTGATTAGGTTATGAGGGTGGAGCCCTCATGAATGGGATTAGTGTCCTTACAAATGAGACCCCAGAGACCCTTCTTTCTCTCTTCCACATAAGGACACAGCAAGAAGATGTTGTCTATAACCAGGAAGGGGATTCTCAACAGACACTGGATCTACCTGCTCCTTACTCTTGGAACTTTCTGTCTCCAGATCTATGAGAAATAAATATTTGTTGTCACAGTCACCCAGTTTATGGCATTTTTGTAATAGCAGCCAAATTTGACCAAGACAAGTACTGTGATGGAGTAGTAGTTGTTTTCCTACAGAAATTTAAAGGAAAATCATCTTATCCAGATTGAACTTTTCTACTGAAGATCTCTTGGAAGAAGTGACATTAGCAAAATTAGTATAATGAAGGCAGGGGTAAATTTGAGGAAGACAATTCTCCAAGAAAGAGGGAGATAGGTTTTGTTGTTCAGTCATTAAGTTGTGTCTGACTCTTTGTGACCTCATGGACTGCAGCAAACCAGGCTTTCTTGTCCTTTACTGTCTCTTGGAGTTTGCTCAAACTTGTATTCATTGAGTCAGTGATGCCGTGTTCAAAGTACTGTATAATTGTGCTCATCATACGGGCTAGCAAGGTAGTGCTAAAAAATCCTTCAAGCTAGGCTTCAACAGTATGTGAACTTAGAACTTCCAGATGTACAAGCTGGATTTAGAAAAGATAGAAGAACCAGAGATAGGTTCGGGGCATAGCAAACTTGCTCTCTGTGGCTGGGAGGCTGGATCAAACGCGTATAGAATGAGGACAAAGATGAGTCAGGGATAAGTGAACCTGGACATCAGGCTCCAAGAGGTCTCTTCAACAGACTATTGTGACTTGAAGGGCTCTAAGCAGGGTGTGGCCTGGTCAGATTTGCCTTTTAGGAATAACATTCTTGCTGTAGGGTAGAGATTGTATGGTAGGTATGCAAACGTGGAGGAAGAGGAGCTTATTAAGGCAGTGTTTGCATTGGTCAAGGGAAGAGAAAATGGTGGCCTAGACCAAGATGGTCACAGGAGAAATGGAGGGAAGCTCATTAAACAAGAAATTACTTAGGAGGTAAAAGAGTGGGATTCTTTGGCTATCCTGAGATGCTGGAGGGAGGTAGAGGGTCAGTGATACAGAGGAAAATTCATGGAAACCTAGGAGAATGGTGAGGACATTCAGAGCAATAAAGGGCAGAGTAGAAGGATCTTTGGAGTTAAGGCAGATGCTTTATGGAAGACAGAGATTCAGTGTGTCCTGCCCAGCACGTGTGGGGGCTGTTGGGAAGGAGGGAGGGAGCAAGGAAGTAGGAGATATTAGATCAATTCAACAAATATTGAGCTGCTGCTGTGTCTTAGGCTCTGGGCTATTTGCTGGGAACAAACCCAAATCAGAGACGATTCTCAAAAAATTCTACAACTGAGTGAGTAATGAAGGTGGGCATATAGATAGTTTCAATGTCAAGAGTCAATGTGTTGCTGGATCTATGTGCAAAATTGGACAAATTCTGAACAGCACCTGTCCTATGCCGGGATGGTGCTTATACTGTAGTCATGGTGGTAAGTGAGTCCAGTGACAGCCTTTCCTTAGAGGAAATGGTATTTTATTAGAGAAAGTCGATAAAGAAAGAAAGGAAGATGGGAAAGAAAAAAGGAAGGCAGGGAGGGAGGAAGAAAGAAAAAGGGAAGAAAGGTTGGTTGTATAAGAAAAGTCTCAGGCTGCCACTGAGTATAAGAAACTTTCAGCAAACTGATGGGAGTCCCCTAGCCAAAGTCACTGGTCAGAGGAGCCCCACGTTTCCCAGAAACAGACTGCCTTCAAGTCCCTGCCACTGGCTGGGAGCGGCCCACACAGCCCATGGGAAGTGTGGCTTCAGAGCATGCCGATGGGGAGATTTCAGAAAGCAGCAGCAGAGGCCCTTAGACAACTGTACTCTGCAAGGCGATTGTTACAGCTGCCACAGCTAGGAAGGAAGTAATTCAGGTGAGGAGAGAGAACGACCTTGGTCAATGAGCATTTGGATGCTCTGGGATGGATGGTCTCTCTGTTGAAATGACATTTAACTTAAAATGAGGAAGATCCAGCCATGTGAAAAGCTTTGGGGAAAGCATTTAAGTAGAGGAATCAGCAGCAGTGCAAAGACCCCGTGGTGCTACCCAAGGGTCCCTTGAAGGCCAGTGTGGCTGGAATGTAATCAGGAAAAGAGCAGAGCAGCAGAAGCTGTACACAGGATAATAATCCAGGGTTTGGCAAATCGCTTTAAGTAGTTTAGATTTTATTGCAACTTCAAAGGAAAGCCAGTGGAGAATTAAGCTGGGCAGGGATACGATCTGACTTATATTTGAAGAAGATTCTCTGGCCACTGTGTGGAGCATGGCGTATAGGTTTTCAAGAGTGGAAGTGAATTAGATGGTGACAGGTGATGATGACTGATGCAGTCGAGGTGTACTGACCCCATCTGGAGGTTGCAGGGTGCTACTGGTGTGGTGAGAAAAGGCTTTGTGAGGGAGAAGGCCTCTGGGCTGAGAATGAAAGGGGTGGGATTTCAGGGCAAGTTGCAAAAAAGGTGGCATTTAGGGTGAACTTCACTGGCTTTCTGAAGGGAGGAGCAATCTCACAGCACTTTTCAAAAAATTACTTCACTGAAACACAGAGCCAAAGCAGTCTTTAATTTAGTGCCTTTTATAGGACTGAATATAGTTCAGAAGTAACCAAGGACATTCACAGGTGAAAAGTACTTAAATCAGAGAGACAGAGTAGTTAGGGAAAGGAGACCAACCATTTCTTTTTTTATGGCCCAGAACATTAACTGAATACCTCAGGGGCCAAAGCAAAGAAACTGAGAGAATACTTGTCTTCCTTCTCGACTTGGCTCTGAATCCAGACTGGAACTGCCATGCGCCATTTTGAACTTGGAGGGCTGAGGTGAAGTTGAGGTGACCTTCAGTTGGGCTGATATTGGAGGTCTGGTTTTCAGAACCCATTCTTTGCTACTCCTATGTTAACAATAACAACAAAAAGGTAAAACCTGTATCCACAGTCACAATGACACCAAGGGAAAACAACAGAAAGTGCAAGTCGCTCAGTCATGTCAGGCTCTTTGCAACCCCACGGACTGTAGCCCGCCAGGCTCCGCTGTCCATGGAATTCTCCAGGCCGGAATACTGGAGTGGGTAGCCATTCCCTTTTCCAGGGGATCTTCTGGACCTAGGGATCGAACCCAGACCTCCTGCACTGCAGGTGGATTCTTTACCAGTTGAGCTACCAGGGAAGCCCCTCAAAAAATCAGAGTTCAAACAACTCGTCACATTGCTTCATCTACCATTTGGTGGCTTTCTTCTGGATTCCATATTCTGACAGCCATCTATTCCCTTTCTTTTCATTCCTCACCGGCCCTGCCTTAGGTTTATACTTTAGAAATAGATTTCAAACCATTCTTCCACACTGAACACAGGTCAAGTGAAAATGATGACTTGCTGGGTAAAAAGCAGCTCACTGGCACATTTCATTTTTCTCTTTTGTTCAAAACACTTTGGGGAGAAGATGTCAAAATTGAAAAATCAGATGATTTTGCATAAACATCCACATTTGCGGTGTCTCTTGAAAATTCACACAATCTTACCTCACTGGTCCACGTGGAAGCAGCAGCTGGATGAGGTGAAACCATGGCACTTCCTTTTAGCTCAAGCATCAGATTTCTCCATTTGTTATAATCTTTCTGCCTCACTATTGTTTTATACTTTTCTTTTTTGTTATCTGCACGAACCTGGGCTGAGAGGGAGCCAGTGTGGAGTACTTGAATTTGAAGGCATCATTTTACAGACGTTTTTCTAAGACACAGTTCTGATCATGTCACATTCTTGTATTAAAAACCTTCACCAGCCTGCTTATTGGCATAGTAAGTTCAAACTCTTCACCCTAACATTGAAAGGCCTTCATAACCTGATGTGAAGCTTTCTGTGCATCAGTTCAGTTCAGCTCAGTCACTCGGTCATGTCCGATTCTTTGTGACCCCATGGACTGCAGCACACCAGGCCTCCCTGTTCATCAACAGCTCCTGGAGTTTGCTCAAACTCATGTCCATTGAGTCAGTGATGCCATCCAACCATCTCACCCTCTGTCGTCTCCTTCTCCTCCTGCCTTCAATCTTTTCTAGCACCAGGGTCTTTTCCAATGAGTCAGTTCTTCTCATCAGGTGGCCAATGGAACTTCAGCTTTGGCATCAATCCTTCCAATGAATATTCAGGACTGATTTCCTTTAGGACTGACTAGTTTGATATCTGTGGATATCTTTCAGAAATCATGCCCTTCCTGGAAGACATCTAAAGTTTGTACCACGTTGTACATCCATGTCTCTCACTCATGGTCATTTTCTCCTTCCAGTTGGAATACTATTTCTATTCTTATTTACTTGGTGAACATCTACACTTGATAAAAGATGAAATATAAATCCTCTTACCTATAGATTCGGAGAAGGCAATGGCACCCCACTCCAGCACTCTTGCCTGGAAAATCCCATGGACGGGGGAGCCTGGTGGGCCGCAGTCCATGGGGTTGCTAAGAGTCAGACACAACTAAGCGACTTCACTTTCACTTTTCACTTTCCTGCACTGGAGAAGGAAATGGCAACCCACTCCAGTGTTCTTGCCTGGAGAATCCCAGGGACGGGGGAGCCTGGTGGGCTGCCTTCTATGGGGTCGCAGATTACAATGGTAGTAATTACTATTCTTACATTGATATCAGAGGATTTGAATGGGAAGCAAATGATACAGTGTCCTTTGCAAAAGCACGTGGAAACTTTGAAGTAATATATGAATGAATGGAATTAGTTCAGAAAATGATATATTCATTTTATTTTTTTAAAGTCACTGAGTTGTGTCCGACTCTTTGTGACCCCATGGACTATACAGTTCATGGAATTCTCCAGGCCAGAATACTGGAGTGGGTGGACTTTCCCTTCTCCAGGGGATCTTCCCAACCCAGGGATCAAACCCAGGTCTCCCGCATTGCAGGTGGATTCTTTACCAGCTGAGCCACAAGGGACACCCAAGAATACTGGAGTGGGTGGCCTATTCCTTCCCCAGGGGATCTTTCTGACCCAGGAATTGAACCATGGTCTCCTGCATTGCAGGCAGATTCTTTACCAACTGAGCTATATGGGAAGCCCGAAACTCACTTTAAATGATTTAAATGCACTATTTCTGCAGAGAGCAGTAACCTGGATGGTAGGAGGCCGGGGCTATGGTTCCAACTTCATTGCCAACTAGTTGGGTGACATAGGGCAAGTCCTTTTGCTATTGTAGGCCTCAGTTTACAGAGCAGAGCTATAGAAAGTATAAGATATTTGTTCTTTCTTTTACAAATTTTTTCCTTTAGTCTGCCCAAGAGTAAGATGTTTTTCTTGTTCTTAAAGGCTTTCATTCTCCCATGTTTGCTATGGTATATTAACCATAATAAAATAATGAATATAGAGTAATTACTTTTTTCATTAAATATACAAACAGTGACAATAGCTATTGTGCAGAGCTGATTACTAAGATTTTCCTAACCTGGAATTGTTTTCATTATTTAATCAACATGAACAAATGAGAGCTTCAGAGCTCAGGATTTAAAGATCTTAGCAGCTGTAGCACAATGTGTCACCCAGTCTTATCTTGTCTTTCGCTTTATACTCACATGTCAATTTTGTATCCCTCTTCCCATGTGACCTGAGAGTCACCCACGTGATCAATGCATTTCGGGTGGCAATTTGAAGGGGCAAGAATAGGGAGGAAATGAGGACTGTACTTGGAAGGGAAAAAAAAAGCTTCCTCCTTTCCTTCTTTTCTAAATTGCAGCTTATAAAGTTGATTCACTGACTGCTGGTTTAAAATGGTATCTGCCAACAGCTCCTGGCACGACTTCTCTGTAATGTGCAATAAAACACCTACGAAGGTTTAGAAGAAGACATAAACTCAAAACACAGCCATAAACCTGGACTGACAATTAACTAAAGGTTGGATCCGGGAGAATTTTATTTTTGCTGCCTTTAATGTTAGTGGAACTGGAGAGAAGAGAACACTCCATGCCTTAGGTGTGCTGTTGGGTTGTTATTCTATAGAAAAAGGGTAGATAGGACCATTGTTGTTCAGTTGCCAAGTTGCGTCTGACTCTTCGGGACCCCATAGACTTCAGCATGCCAGGTCTCCCTATCCCTTACCATCTCCCAGAGTTGGCCCAAGTTCATGTCCATTGAATCAGTGATGCCATTCAACCATCTCATCCTCTTCTCCTTCTGCCCTCAGTCTTTCCCAGCATCAGGGCCTTTTCCAGTGAGTCAGCAACTAGCCTTCCTCTGCTGTGTTCCTCATTTTGTGAATTTCTGGATGAATCCCCAGGTGGAAATTCATGTCACCTGGAACCTCAGGATGTGACCTTTTGGGAAATAAGATCTCTGCAGATGTAATTAAGATAAGGATCCAGATGAGACTGTCTGGTTTCAGGTAGGTTCTAAATCCAATTACAGTACTCTTATAAGAGACATAAAAAGACACACTGAGAGAAGTTGGCTTTGTGAAGACTACAGCTGAGATTGTGGTGATGTAGCCCTAAGACTAGAATGCCAGAAGCCACCATTAACTGGAAGAAGCAATGAAGCTGTCTCCTTGGGAGCCCCCAGAGGTGGCATGGCCCTGCTGACATCTTGATGTGGACTCCTGACATCCATAATAGTGAGAGATTAAATTTCTCTTGTTTGAAGCCTCCACATTTGTGTTACTCTGTAAAGGCAGTCCTGGGAAACTAATATATACTGGAAAATTCACTTTATATCAGGAGTTAAAAATTCAAATACCTAAGGTAACAAAGGGCTTCCCAGGTGGTGCTAGAGGTAAAGAAAGTGTCTGCCAGTGCAGCAGACATAAGAGATGGGAGTTCGATCCTTGGGTTGGGAAGATCCCCTGCAGGAGGAAATGACAACCCACTCCAGTATTCTTGCCTGGGAAATCTCATGGACAGAGGAGCCTGGTGGGCTGCAGTCCCTGGGGTCACAGAGTTGGACGTGACTGACGCAACTTAGCATGCATGCATGCACAGTAATAAAAAGGAGTGAGCTGACCGGGGTGAAGACTGAAGCAAACCAGAGAAGATGTGCTTTACACAAAGACAATTGTTTTGTAAGAATACAGAAACAATTTTGGCACATCTTTCTACAGTTCAAGAGAAGCTGGAAATCTAGGTTTTATCTGTATGCTCTTATTTATTTATTTTTGGTATTGGACTGGCATTTATTTTAAAAATGGTGATACCCATTTTAAACATGTTGGAGGTTCAGATTCCTCCCATGGAATGCTTTGCTACCTCTGGTCTGTTCTTTGTAAACTTCCTTATCCTATGTGGCTCTTCTATTTTATGGGGCAAATTCTGGTATCTCTTTTCTCCATTATTTGTTTCACTGCTTAAAATGGAAGACTTGAATGGTGGTGATGCACAGCCAACTGAGGTGGAAAATGTAATTCTTATACTTTTGATGGGGAGGAGAATTAAGAAAATCCTAGTAATAGCATGTGTGTGGCGGGGTACTGACGATTATTTTCATATTCAGTAACTGTGTCACCGGGAATCCAGAAGGAATGTGGAAAGAATTCCTCTGCAGTCTCGTAGAGACACCGTTAATGAAGTCTGTCAAAATGTGGACCTTATCTTGGAGCTGTGACCATTCAACCAGTGGGTAGTTATACTTTGAAAAAGAGGAATTGGCTAGAAGGAAGTGAAGGCAAGAAGCTTTCATCCTTGAGGTCCTCTGGTAAACACTGGGCTTGGCTATATCTTCTTTTATTTAAAGATGAAACAAATCACAAGACACAAAGAATATGAGCCCCAATAATGACAGCTATCATAGTGCCGGAACTCTGAGCAATGATTATCAAAGATTACCATGAAAACTCAAAGGAAAAACAAACCTTTGACAAAGATCTGCTGCAGGAAATGGATTTTCTTCTTTCAGGAGATTATTTGGTATCCTTAGATGAGATGCAAGAAATGATAGCCTCTTAAAAATAGGAGACATGTCATAAAGAAAGAACAGTAAAATGACATCGAAAAGGAGCTGGATGATGTGAGGAAGCTTTTCTAGGAAACTAAAAGTCAACTGCAGAGTAACAGTGAGCATTAAGAACCAGGTAAGAACACAGCTGAGGTTACAGAAAATTATATTATCATGAGAGACAAAATTTAGAACTTCTGGAATATTGAATAGCAGAATGCCTTTTAATAGAATTACATCTGTGTATTTTTATGTGGAAAATATACTGAGCACTGTAATAGGATTCTCCATAGAAATAGAACCAATAGGATATATATGTTGTGGCTGTTCCGTTTCTCACTCATGTCCGACTCTTTGCAACCCCATGGATTGCAGCATGCCACACTTCCCTGTCCTTCACTATCTCCTGGAGTTTGTTCAAAATCATGTCCACTAAGTCAATAATGCCATGCAACCATTTCATCCTCTGTTGCCCTCTTCTTCTCCTGCCCTCAATCTTTTCCAACATCAGAGTCTTTTCCAACAAGTCAGCCATTTGCATCAGGTGGCCACAATATTGGAACTTCAATTCCAATGAAGAATCCTTTAGGATTGACTGATTTGATCTCTTTGCAGTCCAAGGAACTCTCAAGAGTCTTCATCAGTTATTATAAGGATTATCTCACATAATTATGGAGGCTGAGAAATCCCATGATCTGCTGTCTACAAGCTAGAGATCCAGGAAAGCCCATGGTGTCCAATATGTGGTACTGAGAACTGGAGGTAGACAGCACAAGACCTATGTCACAGCTCAAAAAATTAAACAGAGAGAGCCAATTTCCCCTTCCTCAGTCTTTTTTTCTTTTTCCTATTCAGGCCATCACAGATTGGATGATGCCCACCCATACTGGGAAGGATAAAGTGCATTATTCAGTTTACTCATTTGAATACAATCTCACATAGAACTATCATCATAGATAAGCCCAGAGATGATGTTTAATCTGAGCACTCCATGATCCAGTCCAGCTGACACATGGCATTCATCATCACAAATCCATCTGTTATCAACTTGGCACCCACATGCGTCTCCTTAAGCCAGGCTTGTATTTTTTTCTCCATTGACTTAGTGAGGTAGGTAAAGATAGTAGTGATGACAGAGGCCCAGATGGTTGGATGGCATCACTGACTCAACGGACATGAATTTGAGCAAGTTCTGGGAGATGGTGAAGGACAGGGAAGCCTGGTGTGCTAAAGTCCATGGGGCTTCAAAGAGTCGGACATGACTGAGCAACTGAATAACCAGAACAATTTCATAATAAAGACAATAACAAAGTCATAATTCTGCCTAGCATGAGATAACTATCCTGAGTACAACCACAGATGCACTAACCGCTCCTGAAAATGAAGTAAAGTCCTTAAGTGACATTTACTCTTTTCCTTGATATCCCATTTTTAAATACTATGATGTAAATTTAATACTTACCTACTGTAGTATAATGTTAATAACTCTTATTGTTACATGATAAAGGAATAAGGTAGAAAAGAAACAGAGAAAACAACTTTATATATTTTGTTTAAATATAAAATCAAATATATCTATATATATTAAGCAAGTATGTGTGTGTGCTCAATAGCTTTAGTCATGTCTGACTCTTTGTGACTCTATGGACTGTAGCCTACCAGGCTCCTCTGTCCATGGAATTGTCCAGGCAAGAATGTTGGAGTGAGTTGCCATTTCCTCCTCCAAGGGATTTTTCAGACCCAGGGATTGAACCTGCATCTCCTGTATTGCAGGCAGATTCTTTACCACTGAACCACTGAGGAAACTCATATTAAGCAAGTACACACACACACACACACACAGCTTGTATATCTATATATAAAAGCCTAACAAAATAAGGAGGAAATACTTCTGACAATACAGTCCGAGTTTCTGTAACTGGTCATAGAGTCATAATATTTATAATTATCTTATCCCACTGTCCGTTCTTTATTCCCTTTGCCTTCATCAAGCACCTCAGCCAGTCAGGGGTCTTTACCTGGTATAGTGATCCAAACCTTCATTCCAAAAGAGTCTATGCCATTATTGTTGTTGTTGTGTTAGTCTGTAAGAATGCTAAGAATACTGGAGTGGGTTGCCATTTCCTTCTCCCAGGAATCTTTCCGACCCAGGGACCAACCCCTGTCTCCTGCATTGCCAGGTGGGTTTTTTTTTTTTTTTTTTTTTTTTACCAATGAGCCACCAAGGAAGCCAGTGTTATTATTAGTCCTGCCTACTTTGAGCTTTTATAGCTTTCCATTGACTTTGTTCATAGCACATGGTAATACTAAGAGACCCTCTACGAGAGTTCCTGTTTCCCAGACACACTCTACCTGACCTCCACTGTGGAGTAGTCATTCAACTTCCTCTTGGTATCGTGATCAATCATTCCAGCTAGCACAGTAGCTCTTTCATTGTTAGCCTGTTGATTCAGTATCATGAGGAGCTCAGAGTAACTGGGTAATTTTAACTTCCATTTCAGTGGATTCACTTCTGTGTCTCCTGATGGAAGCATTCTTCTTCTGGGACCAAGATGTCTATGTCAGCAGAGCTAAGGTTGAAGAAACAGGAAGCAAAAATTCTGCTAGTGGGTTACTAGGAGTAATAGTGAGTGATGCCACTCCCATTGCCAGCCCTTGATTCCTGGACCCTTTTTAATCTTGGATGTGGGAGAAACAGCCACATGCTGCTGCTGCTGCTGCTGCTAAGTCACTTCAGTCGTATCCGACTCTGTGCGACGCCATAGACGACAGCCCACCAAGCTCCTCTGTCCCTGGGATTCTCCAGGCAAGAACACTGGAGTGGGTTGCCATTTCCTTCTCCAGTGCATGAAAGTGAAAAGTGAAAGTGAAGTTGCTCAGTCGTGTCCTACACTTAGCGACCCCATGGACTGCAGCCTACCAGGCTCCTCTGTCCATGGGAGTTTCCAGGCAAGAGTACTGGAGTGGGTTGCCATTGCCTTCTCCGAAACAGCCACATATTGGATACTAAATCAGAGCATGTACAGACTCCGATTGAACCGTGCCCAAGCCCTGAGAATAGTGCCTCCTAGCGGCACTACTTCAGAATGGTCTGGAAAATGGTAATACCAGTGAATTCAATGAGTATGATTCTGTATCTGTGATTGATGCCCATTTAAAACAATAATTTTTATTTCTGTTCAATCACTTGGTAATTATTGCTAAATACCGGAATGCTTAATGCACCTGAGGGGATTAATAAACCACCACCACCACCACCAACAAATCCATTTCATCTTTACAAAAATGCAGCTGCAGAGAGTGACATATGGCCAATTCCAATACTACAGAAACTGAATAGTGATTTTCTGCATCTTTAAAATTTATATGAAGCACCTAAGTTTTTGGAAAGAAATATACCACCCACTGGCAGATATTATCCGTCATTAAGCCACTCTTTATTTTACTTTTCATCTAGAAACTATGAACATGTCTGAGTTCTTTATACTTAAAAGCAATATGTGCACCATTATTTCAAACAGATTAAAATACACAGTAAAAGTGGAGGGCATAAACAAAGGCAGCAATCTCTGGTTATTATTAGTTATATACTTGATTATCATTATTTGTAAAAAGTCACAGTGTATATTTTATCCTTTCTTTGTCCTTTTTAAAATTTAAAATTTTCTCTAAGAATGAAATTTTCTCTTTTAAAATAAAACAGTATGTTTAATTTTAACAAACATTAGCATCATGATTAAAAACATACACATCATTCAAACTAGAAGAAATTACTAAAATAAATATTGATGTGCTAAAATATTAATGTATTATATGCTATTAGTATAGTATATGCTAAAATATTAAGAGTGGCTGTATCTGGATAGTAAAAAGAGCAGTTTTGTTTTTTCTTTCTTCATATGTTATAAAGAACCTTACTATTTTTAATTATGAAAAGCAATTTAAAATTTTAGGTTTTAAAACTACATTCAACAAGAATTTTAAGATAACCTCTCAGCAACAAGATTGCTGTGATTACATAAACGAGTGATTCACAGACCCTTTATTCCAGGGGTTCCCATCCCATGAGCTATTGTTTTCTTGACTGTCCACTTAAAAAGGGAAGAGAAGAATCACTTTTCACTGACAGAGAACACCAGTAGGATGGGCCCTTGGATCAATCTGAACTGGTTTGGTATAATATTCGGTCTGTTAAACATATCCTGGTAGAAAGTATGGTGAAGTTCAAAAGGCATCATCTGTATAAAGTCAGACTTGTTTGGATTTGAAATTCTCCTTCACCTCAGGTTTGCCATGTAAACCCAGGATTAAACTATCTATGTCTCACTTTCCCTATTTTTAAAATGTGGAGATTAGTACTGAACAGGCTAAGTCATTGAGAATCAAGGATAATGTAAGAAAGTGCATATTGCAATAACTTTGTGGAGGTCCCTGATGCTTGAAAAATTTTCCTCTTTTTATCCGCAGGATTAAAAGTTTAAATTAAGAATGACTGTTGCTCATATTTGCTGCAGTACTTCAGAGTTTGCAGCCTGATCTCTCATACTTTATAATTCTCACAAAATGTCTCAGGTAGTGAGGGCATGTCAGGAGGTCTCAGGAGTATCAGATGACAGCTCAGTAGGATGCAAATCATGCTCCCAAGAGAGGCAGCCAGCAGGCTCAATCTGAGGGCTCAATGAGGCATGTTGCACTTTGAACAGAGCAAGGAGACTGGGATTGATGATGACCAAAGATCAAACAGGAGGTGGTGGAGGACAAGGGTCAGAGAAGAGGAGCTTGCCTTTCCTAAAAGTAGGAGTTGTTCAATTGCTAAGTCATGTCCGACACTTTGTGACCCCATGGACTGTAGCACACCAGGCTTCCCTGTCTTTCACTATCTCCTGGAGCCTGCTTAAATTCATGTCCTTTGAGTCAGTGATACTATCCAGCCATCTCATCCTCTGCCGCCTCCTTCTCCTCCTGCCCTCAATCTTTCCCAGCATCAGAGTCTTTTCCAGTAAGTTGGCTCTTTGCATCAGCTGGCCAAAGTATTGGAGCTTCAGCTTCAGCATGAGTCCTTCCAGTAAATATTCAGGGTTGATTTCCCTTAGGATTGACTGGTTTCATCTCCTTGCTGTCCAAGGGACTCTCAAGAGTCTTCTCTAGCACCACAGTTCAAAAGCATCAATTCTTCGGCGCTCAGCCTTCTTTATGGTCCCACTCTCGCATTCATGCATGACTACTGGAAAAACCATAGCTTTGACTAGCTGTCTAGGTTTGTCATAATTTTCCTTCCAAGGAGCAAGCGTCTTCTAATTTCATGGCTGTAGTCACCATCTGCAGTGATTTTGGGGCCCAAAAAATAAAGTCTGTAATTGTTTCCCCATCTATTTGCCATGAAGTGATGGGGCCAGATGCTATGATCTTAGATTTCTGAATACTGAGTTTTGAGTCAACTTTTCACTCTCCTCTTTCACTTTCATCAAGAGGCCCTTTAGTTCTTCTTCACAAACCATCAGCAACCTTCAACTTTGAGGGGCTGGGACAAGCAACACTGCAATGAAGGTAGGTAGAGCAGAAAGTGTTTCCATTTCACTGAGGAGGGAATTGGGCTTCCAGGTGGCACAGTGGTAAAGAATCTGCCTGCCAATATAGGAGACACAGTTTCAATCTTGGGTCAGGAAGATCCCTTGGAAGGGGAAATGGCAACACACTCCAGTATTCTTGCCTGGAAAATCCCATGGACAGAGGAGCCTGGAAGGCTACAGTCCATGGGGTCCCAAAGAGTTGGACATGACTGAGCAGGAGTACAACAATGAAACTGAGACTCACAAAGCTTCCCGAAATCTAACTCGAGAGGCAAATCCAAGTAGACCTGATTTTTTCCTGAATTTTGATACCTATCATCTTTTCCCCCCATGTTTCCATTCTTTTGCTACTGAAGATTAAAACTAGTAGACAAAATATATCAGGTACTCTTTCCTGCAACAAATATTAAGTGAGCTTATTTCTTGGTGTTTTTCTAAGCTTTGGGAATGTAAATATAGCTGACAAAAATCTCACTCTCATGGAGCTTACATTCTAAAAGAGGAAGACTACATAAACAGGTATATTTTAATATAATATAGTGGGATAAGAAGCAGTAATGGCTATGAAGAAATATAAAGAGGAAGGGGTGAACAGAGGGGCTTCACTGAGAAGATGACCTTGAGGAAAGATCTGACAGGGGTAAGGGAGCCAACCATGTGTATTTCTTGGGGAGGAATGTCCCAGGGCCTGAGAACAGCCAGCTCAAGAGCCCTGAGATGGGGGTGCTCAGGAGGTGCTGTGGGGTTTCAGGAACAGCAGGAAGCCACTGTGGTTGGAGCACTGTAGGAGCAGGATGTGGGGTCAAGTGTGTCCTTCTAGGACTTTGGTTTTATTCTAGGTAGTGAAAAGGAGCAGCACCATATGGGTTTCCTTCCAGGACAGATCCCTGTCCCTCCCCACACCCCATCACTCCCTGCACCCCATATCCTCTGTTCCCTTTTGTCTGTAGAAAAACTTTAGCCAAAAATAAATTTAATCAGCTAGGTGAGAAAGTGCAGAAGCAAATGAAAGCAGTCAAACAAGACCAAATGATAATAGTTGAGTCATTAAACAAAGTCAAGCACTTGCTGTTCCTCTTCAAGAGCTATAGATAATATTCTGATCCACATCTTTTGAGCCGTCTTGTAGATACTGAAACCCCCATCAAGTGGAAGAAGTTAACCACATAATGACCAGACTGTAATTATGGCATAAGCTACCATAATTTCTAGAACTGGCCTCAAGGAAGTAAGAACAAATCAACCCTGAAACTAAATAGTAACTGTACTTGAAACAATCAAGATGACGCTGTTCAGGCAACTGCATAACTAATTTCAAGATTACTGTCAGAGCTAATTGTGCTGTTCTGCATATAGTCCTCCTCCCTCCACCTACACACACTTGAGACTCCCCTTTCAAAGCTCTTGTTCACTGATCAACAGCAGGGAGTTGGCCTTTGGACATGAGTCCACCTTCTCCCCTAGTTTAGACCTCATGAATAAGGCAACCTTTTCATTCTACCAACACTTGCCTCTCAAGCATTTGCTTTTGAGCACTGAGCAGCCAGACCTGAGTTCAGTAAGAGTAGAACAGAGATCCATAAGAGGGTGTTGAGTAAGAGAGTAATAACATCAGACCGTGTTAATAGGATCAGTCTGACAACTGCTCATTTAGGACTGGGTGGTGTGATCTAAATTTCCATAGGAGTTTAGAAATACAAGGTTTTTACTTTAAGTAGAATACAAGTCTGTTATATTTAAAGGTGTTTTTCTTATTTCCCCTCTCCTCTCTCCTTTATCTCTTTCTTTCCTTCTTTCCTTCTCTGTCTTCCTTCCTTTAATAGACATTTACTGAATGTCTATATCAATAATATGCCAAATATTTGGGCTTGAGTGCATGATCTTGCTCTCCATAGATAGAAGTGCACATTAAAAAGTGCAAAGGTGTTTCAGTTTGCCTAATTTTGGCACCTATGTAAATGAGGTTGCCAGATAAAATGCAGAATACCTAGTTCAATTTGAATTTCAGATAAAGAATAATTTTCTAGTGTAAGTGCATCCAAATATTGCATGGTACACACACACACACACACACACACACACACACACGTGCCTACAACTGTTCTATCTTTTTCCCTTTTTGCTATGTCTGGAAACCCTATACCTAAGAAATATTAGGAAGTGGGGTTGTAAATATAGGCCGTGATTGCAAAGTTTAGAAATCATCTTAAGGAATTTTAAGGTCTTGTTGCTATAATAGAGTGCCACTGGAGTACATTATGCAAGCAAATAAGATTGGTTTGGAAATGTGTAGTTGACTCTGGCCACAGTGAAAAGACTGTCTAAGAGAAGAACAGTACCAGGCAGCAGGACCAGCACCCGGCTTAGGCAGCGTTAGCAGCTGGAGGGATGGCACTAACATCACTTGACAACGATTGAGAAGAATTTGAATGAGGGAGGTGGGAGAAAAAGGGGATTTCACAAAGCCCCCTCTACTCACATTTCTGGTTTTAGAGACTAGGTCAATGATTCTGCCATCATTCAAACTGATGTTTCCAGTAGGAGGAAATATTTCAAGACATACATTTTATTTATTTATTTGCATCCATTTTGCCACATTTAAACAATCTGAGGAGAAGAGGGCTACAGAAGATAAGATGGTTGGATCAATGGACATGAGTTTGAGCAAACTGCGGGAGAGAGTGAAACAGGGAAGCCCGGCACACTGCAGTCTGCGGACTCACAAAGAGTCGGACATGACTCAGCAACTGAACAACAACAACAAAACAGTCGGAGACTCGAAATCTCCCCAGTCTGTCCACCTTGGGCCTCAGTCTTAAACAAGAACTCTCTCGTCTTAGATCGCCCCTAATCTCACTCAATTGTAAATCTCCCGTCTGTCCACCTTGGGCCTCAGTCTTAAACAAGAACTCTCTCGTCTTAGATCGCCCCTAATCTCACTCAATTGTAATGTAAAAAGAAGAAGCTAAACTAAAATTGTTTCATTTTGCAGAAATAAACATTGTGTTGAGGTCTGCTCCTCTCCAATCTCTTTTAGTCATGCTTGGGATAATTACTGCTTCTAAGAATTCAATAGACTCTTGACACAGTCAGGTATTTCTGTCCACCTGTGTGAGTTCCCTGGAGAGGAAAATGGCAACCCACTCTAGTATTCTTGCCTGGAAAAATCCCATGAACAGAGGAGCCTGCTGGGCTACAGTCCATAGGGTCACAAAGAGTCAGGCACGACTGAGCGACTAACACTTTCCACACTTTATGTGAGCACTTAAATACTCAAAATTGAATTTTCACTCAACTAATCTCATATCTCAGTTGAGGAATTCTCTTTGGCATATCAGACCTTTAGCCCAGTGGGTTCAAATTTATGCTTGTATGTGATATCAACCTTGAAAGTGAAGTCCTTAGATGCTAATCTTTTATTGTACACTATAAATGAAGTAGGAAAGTTAGAATTTGCTAAGATCAAGTCTTATTTCATCTACTTTAATGATAGATAAGAAGCAATTGGAATTTAAAGCATCAAGAGAATGCAGATGGGATGACTTCCTTGGTTGTCCAGTGGTAAAGAATCTGCTTTCCAAAGTAGGGGACGTGGATTTGATCCCTGGTTGGGGAGCTAAGATCCTACATGCCACAGGACAGTCAAGCCCACACCACAACTATCGAGCCTGCAAGCCTCAGCAAGAAAGCCTGTGGGCCGAAACTACAGAGCCTACATGCTATGGAGCCCACACACCACAACTAAGACTCAATGTGGCCAAAAATAAATAAATAAATAAATATTTTTAAAAGGAAAATGCAGATGATACAACGCACCCTTTTCACCATGCCTTAAAAGTTAGCGATTTCTTAAATATATTAATGCATTTCTCTCAAATCTCACTTGCTAACAATTTATTTGCCAAAAGACTCAAAAGAGTAGAAAAAAAGATATATAAATGTATATGTGTGTTAGTTGCTCAGTCATGTCCAAGTCTTTGCAATTCCATGAACTGTAACCTTCCAAGTACCCACTGTCCACGGATTCTCCAGGCAGGAATACTGGAGTGGGTTGTCATGTTGCCATGCCCTCCTCCAGGGGATCTTCCCCACCCAGGGACTGAACCCATGTCTCCTGCACTGTAGGCAGATTCTTTACCATCTGAGCCACCAGGGAAGCCCAAATGTGTATACGTATATATGTGTGTATGTGTATATATACATATATATATATATGTATATATATGTATATGTATAAAGAAGATATATATATAAATGGTATATCAGTTGATTCAGTTTAGTTGATCAGTTATGTCCGACTCTTTTCGAACCTGGGAAGTGCAGCACGCCAGGCCTCCCTGTCCATCACCAACCCCCAGAGTTTACTCAAACTCACGTCCATCGAGTCGGTGATGCCATCCAGCCGTCTTATCCTGTCTTCCCCTTTTCCTCCTGCCCCCAATCCCTCCCAGCATCAGAGTCTTTTCCAATGAGTCAACTCTTTGCATGAGGTGGCCAAAGTACTGGAGTTTCAGCTTTAGCATCATTCCTTCCAAAGAAATCCCAGGGCTGATCTCCTTCAGAATGGACTGGTTGGATCTCCTTGCAGTGCAAGGGACTCTCAAGAGTCTTCTCCAACACCACAGTTCAAAAGCATCAATTCTTTGGCACTCAGCTTTCTTCACAATCCAACTCTTACATCCATACATGGCCACTGGAAAAACCATAGCCTTGATTAGACAGACCTTTGTTGGCAAAGTAATGTCTCTGTTTTTTAATATGCTGTCTAGGTTGGTCATAACTTTCCTTCCAAGGAGTAAGCGTCTTTTAATTTCATGGCTGCAGTCACCATCTGCAGTGATTTTGGAGCCCCAAAAAATAAAGTCTGACAGGAATCCCTTAGAAGAAATGGAGTAGCCATCATGGTCAACAAAAGAGTGCAAAATGCAGTACTTGGATGCAATCTCAAAAACGACAGAATGAGTCTCTGTTCATTTCCAAGGCAAACCATTCAATATCACAGTAATCCAAGCCTATGCCCCAACCAGTAACGCTGAAGAAGCTGAAGTTGAATGGTTCTATGAAGACCTACATAGAACTAACACCCAAAAAAGATGTCCTTTTCATTATAGGGGACTGGAATGCAAAAGTAGAAAGTTAAGAAACACCTGGGGTAACAGGCAAATTTGGCCTTGGAATACGGAATGAAGCAGGGCAAAGGCTAATAATGTATATGGTATATATATATATGTAGATGGTATATATATGTGTGTATATATATATAAATATATGTTTATTTATGTTTAGTCACTAAGTCATATCTGTCTCTTTGGGACTCCATGAACTCTTTGTGACTCCATGAATCCTGCCAGGCCCTTCTGTCCATGGCATTTCTCAAACAAGAATACCAGAGTGGATTACCATTTCCTCCTTGAGGGGAATCTTCCCCCACTCAGGGATCAAGCCTGCATTTCCTGCTTGGTAGGTATATTCTTTACTGTTGAGCCATAGGGGAAGCCCATATGTGTGTGTGTGTACATTTCATCACATGATTAACATATGTGTATACACACATCACATAGAGCCTTTTGCATAGATTGCTGCAACTATGTAAGGAAAATGAAAAAAATTATAGACAGATAACTAAATGATTAAAGAACTCTATGATATGATGAGGTGAGGATTACTGAGATGTTTTGTGAGAATGCCATAATTACAGCAATAATATTTGACATAGATCTTGGCAATATTTTTTTTGGATATGACCCCTAAAGCACAAGCAACGAAGAAAAACATTAATCTGTGGGACGATATCAAACTAAAAAGTTTTTGTATAGCAAAAAAGCAGTCAACAAAATGAAAAGTCAACCTGCAGAATGGGAAAAAATATTTGCAAATCATGTATCTAAAAGGGGTTAATATGTAAAATATATAAAGAACTCATACAACTCAATAGGGAAAATGGGGAGAGGAAATGAATGAATGTGTTTCCAAAGAAGATGTACAAATGGTCAACGGGTTTGTGAAAAGATGCTCAACATTGCTAATCATCAGAGAAATACAAATCAAAACCACAATAAGATATCACCTTTCCCCTGTTAGAATGGCTATCATCGAAAAGACGAGAAATAACAAATGTTGGCGAGGATCCAGAAAAAGGAATATCTGTGCATTGTTGGTGGGGATGTAAATTGATGCAGCCACTATGGAAAACAGCAGGGAGATTCTTCAAAAAATTAAAAGCAGAAATGCCATACGCTCCAGCAATCCCATATTTTCAAAGAAATGAAATCAAGATCTCTGCACTCCCATGTTCACTGAGACTTTATTCAGAATAGCCAAGACACAGACAGAGGCTAAGAGTGTGTCAACAGATGAATGGATAAAGAAGGTGCATATATCATGGCTTTCATGGTGGTTCAGTGACAAAGAATCTGCCTGCAAATTAGGAGAGGCAGGAGATGTGGGTTTAATCCCTGAGTCAAGAAGATCCCCTGGAGGAGGGCATGGCAACCCACTCTAATATTCTTGCC
Source organism: Bos javanicus (assembly GCF_032452875.1). Lineage (NCBI taxonomy): Eukaryota > Metazoa > Chordata > Mammalia > Artiodactyla > Bovidae > Bos > Bos javanicus. The sequence continues at coordinate 109,471,197 of NC_083873.1, forward strand.
TGGATAATCCCATGGACAGAGGAATCTGGTGGGCTAAGGTCCATAAGGTCACAAAGAATCGGACATAACTGAGCGACTTAGCACCACACATGCATATATAATGGACTGTTATTTGGCCATGAGAATGAAGGACATCCTGCCATTTGTGACAACATGGATAAAATTTGAGGGCCTTCTAAATAAGTCAGACAGAGAAGGTAAATATTAATACTGTATGATCTCATTTATATGTGGAATCCGAAAAAGCTGAACTCATACAAGTATGTAAGAATGATATTTATCAGGAATTGAGAGGTGGGGGAAATGAAGAGATATTGACCAAAGGGTATAAACTTCTAGTTATAAGATGAATAAAATCTGATAATCAAATGTGTAGCCTGGTGATTATAGTTAACAATATTGTATAATACACTTGAAAATGCCTAAGAGATTAGATCTTAAATTGACCTGATGCAGATTCAGGTGGTGCAGTGGTGAGTAGTCCACCTGCCAGTGCAAGAGGCGCAGGAGATACAAGTTCAATGCCTGGGTTGGGAAGATCCCTTAGAGGAGGGCCTGGCAACCCACTCCAGTATTCTTGCCTGGAGAATCCCATGGACACAGGAGCCTGGAGGGCTACAGTCCATGGGGTCTCAAAGAGTTGGGCATGGCTGAGTGATCAGCATGAACACAAACGTTAGCTAAAGACGTGGTGGTAATCATTTTGCAATATTTAAGTGGGTCAGTTCAACACATTGTACATCTTGTAACCACACGATCTTAAAATATGCATGCATGCCCAGTTGCTCAGTTGTGTCCAACTCTTTGTGACCTTGTGGACTGCAGCCTGCCTGGCTCCTCGGTCCATGGGATTTTCCAGGCAGGAATACGGGAGTGAGTTGCCATTTGCTACTCCAATATAATGTTATATGTCAATTTTATTTCATTAAAGCTGAGGAAGGAAATAAAAAAGAATTCCTGGCCTGGGAGAGGTCAGTCTGGATTAAATCACATTTCTGAAGTCATACACTTAATAAATAGCAGTACCGGTTTTATACTCAGGTCTGAATGGTTCCAAAACTCACTTTATGTAAAACTTGTGCTTTCTACCTCTTCACTCCCCACGTAGCATTAGCGTGAGGCAAGAATATACAAAAATACAGAACTACGTGACTTCAGCTCAATAGGTAAAGAATCCACCTGCAATGTAGGAGACTTGGGTTCAATCCCTGTGCCAAGAAGGTCCCCTGGAGAAGCAAATGGCAACCCACTCCAGTATTCTTGCCTGGGAAATTCCTCCTCCAGAGGAGACTGGAGGGCTATAGTCCTTGGGGCTCAACACGAATTACTGATTTAACCACCATCACATGTGATTTTAAGCAAATTTTTATATTAAAATATGCCTGAGTATTTTAAGAAAGAGAATGCAAATTTCATACGAATACATAAGATAAAACAAAGGCTTCAAATAAATGAAGGCTTGCAATGCCCAAGCCCCTGGGAGTGGAATATTCTCTCTGGCACATTTTTACTCACAGTAAGAAGAAATGAGAAAAATAATCAAGTCTTTGGGGAAAAAATGCACAAAGGGAAGCCTCATAATAGCTAAGATTTAAACAGAGAGAAGAAAAAGAGGAAAAGTTTGAAGGAGAAGCGAGCCCTCGGATGCAAACTTGAAAATGACTTTCACAGAGTGTCATCGGTCAACCTGCCACTGAGAAGCCTAATTAAGACATCTGCAAAGAGTTGCCAATTGATGGTGGTCTCACTGTCACACCGTTTTAATTGACATGCTGTGATTTTGTTCCAGATTAACTTCATAAGTGGTCCTCCTAATAGAAAGATCACTTAAATTAAAAGTGGGCTGTAAATGGGGATTTGTGATGTTAATAGGCCAGTATAACCTCTGTGTCATTTACATACATTTCCATTTTTTCCCAATGCATATTTGCATATATCCAAGGATGTCACTGAAGGCTTTGCAGGGGCGACATTAGTATGATAATGAGCATGCAACTGGCACAGTGTCCAAAGAGTCTTTTCTTTGATGTCCCCTCAGCATTAAATTTGGAGCTGCCTTTGAGCCTCCGATATTAATAACATAAAATTCGTGTTCCAGAAGAACCTAAGTTTGGCTGATTTACACCGATGCAACAAATGTTTGGAATATTGAATCAAATGGAAGTATAGAGGCTGTAATAATATTAGAAGATGTGCTTAATACTTCAACAACTCAGTGCATCAGCATTGCTACAAACCTCCAGAAATATTGGCAGTGTGGTGGTGGTGGTGGTGTTTAATTGCTCAGTCATGCCTGACAACCCCATAGACTGCAGCATACCAGGCTTCTCTGTCCTTCACCATCTCCTGGAGCTTGCTCAAACTCATATTCATTCAGTCGGTGATGCCATCCAACCATCTCGTCCTCTGTTGTCCCCTTCTCCTCCCGCCTTCAATCTTTCCCAGCATCAGGGTCTTTTCCAGTGAGTCAGCTCTTTGCATCAGGTGGCCAAAGAATCGGAGCTTCAGCTTCAGCATCAGTCCTTCCAATGAATATTCAGGGAAGGACTGAATGTTCATAATATGATTTCCTTGACCCATTGGTATTCCTCCATGTGTTACCTACTGTACCTGGGGGAGCCCAGGGTAGAGGCCAACTCAAGTTGGGTTCATAATAGAGGTTTCATGGAAAGGGCACTGAAACTGGAGTTTACCAGACTAGAGTCTACTTGTGGATCTGCCACTAAAAGGTCTTTATCCCTCTGAGTCTCAGTTGTATATCTATACATTCTGGATAAGAACACATACCTATGTCTATGGTGAAGACTAACATGATGACTGTAAAAGCACTTGTATGTAAAGTATAAATAACTGATGCCCCCTGATAACCAAAATGAAGAAAGAGATAATGAACAATTCAGTTTTCCTTGCCTGGTTCTGGGGCTCTCTTTAGTGTTCAGACCATCTATGGAGGGATGGAATTTTCAGTGGGACTTGCCAAGTGTGCTGAGTGCTCAGTCATGTCTGATTCTTTGTGACCTGTGGGCTGTAAGCCCACCAGGCTCCTCTGTCCATGGGATTATCTAGACAAGAGTACTGGAGTGGGTTGCCAATTCCTCCTCCAGGGATCAAAGCTGAGTCTCCTGCGGCTCCTGCATTGGCAGGCAGATTCTTTACCACTGAGCCATCTGGGACTTTCCATATGTATTTTGCAAAACTCAGTGGAGCACATCAAGTACGCAGTGTAACTGAACCTGCATTTCATGTTATCTTCTATGTTACCTGAGCATCCTATTTTATGATAGCAGATTTGAAGTCCCTGAGAAGCTTAAGTTGAAATGCAGTTCTCTCTATTACACTGACAATGGGCTGGCTGCTGCTTCTGTACAGTTTCATTAATCATCACTGCTTTCTTGGAAAAATAGAACTCACCCCCCCGCCCCCGCCTCACCCCCTGCCCCCAGTATTCTGCACAACAATTGGACTTTCTTCTTCATCATCATCCTTCTTCAGTTCTCTTACCCTGCTCATGATGACTCCTATTAGAATAATTCTCACTAGCGGGTCTCCACCAGAACCAACTCTAAAGGAGTGAGTTATATACAGTGATGCTCCTCTGATTTTTGCACTTTCTCATTCAACATCGACTCAACTTATTTTGGGCAAAAATTGCACATCTACCTTTTGTGATTATTTTAAACTGGAAAATGAAATAAGGGCATAGTGAAAAATGTTTTGTTATGTCTCATATCCACAAAATCCTCAATAGAAATTTCATAAGAAGCAGCATTGTTTAAAACCCTGGGGAAAGCTAAGGGCTGAAAGGTCACCTTTCCTTCCTTATCCTGCAGATAAGGAAATCAGTTTGAAAGGAGGGGGCTGATCTTAGGGAGTCATCTGACTGCCAAGGGTGGGTAGGGAATCGTGGTTTGCAGCCCTGGAAGGAGATTACTGGGGTTTTCATTTCCAAACTCCACTGGAGCTTGGCCACCAGCTTTACCAGGCCTGGGGGATGTGTTGATGGGCCATTTATACGACCCCTTGCAAAGTGAAGCCCATTATTTGGCCCTCCATGCTGGCTTTTTGAAAAGGCTTTGACAGATGCAGTTGGAATAAAATAATGAATGCCCACATGCTGGGTGACTTAAAAATGAAAAGTTGAAGTCTGAGAAACTTCAGTCAAAAAGTAGTGGGTTTGACATCACGGAATCCTAAATATGAAAGGGAATGGGCTGTGTTCAGGGCCTCACTGTTACAGAGCTCCTCTGAGAATGGGGTGGAGCTCCACTCTGGGTCCTCAATTGGAGACCCCAGTTCTAGTGTGGGGCTGGCCAGGGGAAGGATATGGTGTCTTCCACAGTAGCTGAGAACTGCTGATTTCTGAGACCGAGGCATAAGGTCACCCCAGATGCAGAAGCACGTGTGGGCTTAGTCTTCTCCCTGGACAGGGCGTTTCTGGTCAGTTCTGGATCCAGATGTGACTTCAGTCTGATGACTCAACACCCCCATCTCAGCACGCCCTGCCTTTCGTGTGATTGTCCACCTCAGCATCTCCTCAGGAGGCTGGTCTCCAGGCAGGAGGTAATGGGATGTGGAGGGGGTGAACACTCCCTCCCTCCCTCAGATTTGTGGCAGATTTGTGATGTTCAATAGTAAGAAATGGGCTTCTGTGGTGGCTCAGACAGTAAAGAATCCCGCCTGCAGTGGGGGAGACTCAGGTTCGATCCCTGGGTTGGGAAGATCCCCTGGAGAAGGGCATGGCAACCCACTCCAGTATCCTTGCCTGGAAAATCCCGTGGATGGAGGAGCCTGGCGGGCTACAGTCCATGGGGTCGCAAACAATCTGACACAACTGAGCGACTTCACTGTCACTTTCATAGAAAAAACAAAGATCATCAAACAGTGATCCAAAGCGAAGTTGAATTTATTTACTTGGCTGGTGAGGGAGACAGATATCACTTAGATGGAGGTTATGCAGGTCTCCCAGAGTAGAAATGAAAAGGGCTAGATAGATCACACACAAAAAAATGGAGAAAGTACACTAAACAAAGCCCTCTACTGAGTTCAGGTCTCTGGTTGGCTCAGGACTGTGAGCTCTTTGCTGTGGTCTCTTTCATGTTTCACAGCATCCCTGAAGCCAGGAAGCCCGGGCTCAGTTGTGTACAGAAAGAACTATGCAAAATTCCAGCTTCAAATTCAGTTGACAACTTAATGTGGAAATACTTCCGAAGGTTATATTCATAAACAAGGCCAACAGTAGATTATTGCATTACCTTTATATTGCCACTTGAGGAAGTTTAGTTTCCCTGGGGAGCAGATTCTGAAATGGAGTCCTGTGTGTAGGATATTTATACAAGTGCATCTCTGGACCCCAGATTTGTAGAAGAGGCAGAATAAAGCAGGAGTAGGCCGAGGGAGATGAGATGCTGACGTAGGAACAACCTTGGCCAGACCCAAAGGATACCCTGGTGATAGCTAGAGTGGCATTTTAGGATTGCCCCCTGTTGGGCCAACATGACCAGAATCTTATACTCCATCATTGATCAGAGGATGTGGACAGCCTGAGGCCACACCCCAAAGGGCTGAAGGCTGAAGGCTCTCCATTCCCAGGGCCAAGGTGTACACAGAAGGACTGGAAGGCACGGCAGAATTTCACCAACACCAGTCTCTGTCCCAAGCTTGGCTTCACTTCAGCTTTAAAATAATCCTGTGATGTTGGTGTGGACAGAACTGGCTCGTGGAAGGTAAGAAGCCTACTGAAGTCTGCATACCTGCTTGCTGATCCTCTGGGCATTTAAACTCAGACCCCAGTTCTCCTAACTCAATCTCTCTCTCTCTAAAGAGGAGGGCTTATCATATGTGAGGGTGGCATGGTCACGATAGAGAACACAGGACCCCAAACCAGGCTTTAGTTAGTTCTGCGTATAGATCAAGATGTCTCAATTCACTTATTTAAAAAAAAATGCATTTTCATTGGGGACAATTTGCAATGTTGCAAATTGATTCTTGGGGGTAGTGGTGAAGAAATTATTGTTTTTGTTCAGTCGCTAAGTCGTGTCCGACTCTTTGCAACCCCATGAACTGCTTCCCTGTCCTTCACTATCTTACAGAGTTTTTTCAAACTCATGTCCATTGAGTCAGGGATGCCATCCAACCATCTCATCCTTTGTCATCCCCAAATCATGCTCTTTATGTATAAGGCACATGGAGCACATAAGCAGATACACAGCATATCTGGGGTCCTGAAATTTAATGAAAAGTGTGATCGGGAGAAAAAGTGTCTAATATTGCTTCTGGAGATAGAAAAAAAAGAAAAAAAATGTGTGAGAGAATATAAAAAAAAAAGAGGAGAAGGAATTTCTAAGCCCCAGATTTTCATCATGGCCTCTGTGTTCCAAGACTCTGGTCTGTTCAGTCTTAGAGAATAAATGTCAGCAACTGGTGGTCTTCATACTACCAGCATACACAAACCTTTTTGTTTTTGATTATTTGTTTTTTGTTCTTGCTTAAACAGCATTAAGAAGGAAGAGAGAACAGTCACAGCAGAGTCACTGTTTAAAGTTTTGGAGATTTTGCACATGTGTGTACATGTTTTCACACACACACATGATAACCAGCTCCTCTCGCATAATGGGATACTTGGCGGCCCTGGATCTCTAGCCCAGTGCCCACCTCTAGCTCCTCACGTGGAAACGGTGGTCAGGCAGCGGTCGCTTCCTGCCCTTCCCACAGGCCATCTACCTGTCAGCACAACCGCACCCATCTCCCTTGTGGCAGGTGCTCCCGCCTGGCCTCATGCAGTTACAGCACCCTCTCGGTCTCTGTCGGCATTTGAGTTGGCAAGCTCTGTCTTGGATGTCAGAGCTGAAGGAGGAGCCCAGGAGTTCTCAGACTTGGCTGCTCAAAAGGGAAGTTAAAGAAAGAATCTTTCTAGGGATTCTGGTGTCATTGTTTGGGCAGCAGAATGCTGTGGAAGCTCCACAGGGGATTCTGAAGTGTAGCCTGGATGGAGAACACTGATCCAGTGCTGCTCCTCTTCTTGGAGCTCAGAGAGGGAAAGCGAGTTGTCCAAAGGCACACAGCTGCAATTAGAGAAGCTTGACCTAAAACCATGTCTTCTTACCTGGCCTGGAGTGCTTCCCTCTACCTCATCCTGCCTTCTGTAAGTTTGTTCAGGGAAGGCTAGAGTAGCAGGTTATCTGATCAAAATACCAGACTTTGATTGTATTTCTGATTTTGCTCAGTGATGAGCACTTAGGGCTTCTTAGTAATCTACTACCCAATAGTTCCTTCTCATCCCTTGGTTTTATCACTGAAATTGCATGGGGTCCTGGGAGCAAAAGGCAGAAAAGGGAGGGGACCTAACGTGTATTCAGTAGCTTCAGTGAGCCGAAATTGCTCTAGGTACTTTGCCGTGGTTTTCTATTTTCACAATAACACCAGAAGGTTGGTATGACTCGTTCCATTTCAAAATGATGAAACAGACTCAAGTGGGTTTGGTCAGGGCTCCAGGGTCGCTCAGCAGATAAGTAATTTGTGCTCAGTTCATAACTTCCCAAAGCAGATATTCTGTCAGAGTAAACAAGGATGTAAGCTTCACAGAGGCAGAGATTTAAACAAACAAACAAACAAACAAACTCTGTTCTCACTGATTTCTTTCTATGTGCCTACGACACTGATGACACAGAGTAGGTGCTCGATAAAAATTGGTTAGCTCTGTGAGTTAATACCATGGAACTCTACAGGCCTTAAATCTTAAGGACGAGAGAATTTTGAGTTCAATAGAATATAAAGCATCAAAGGAAAAAAAAATCTGCTTCTTTTAAATTTTGGAATCCAGCAGCTTTCAAAACATCTGCAAGGGAGCACGGGGCATTTAAAACATCTTCTCGGAACTGTCTGATGCCAAGTGTTGCAGTGTATTGATAGCTGTGTCCTATGTCCTGTGGACCATAGGTCCATAGGACCTGTGTCCTATGCTTATATCAGAAGAGAGGGTGTGTATGTGCAAGTTACAGTCTCTAGGGTATTTTTTTTTTAAAGCTGTAGTTAAGAAGAAAAAAGTATTAATATCTCATAGATTGTTCCAGAACACTGGAGTCAACAATGTGAGCAGAGCTGGCTGTGGGCCTTTGAGAAGTTCAGGGAGGCATGTTGTTCCTTATCATCTTAGTCCTGAGTTAATCTCTGTGCTCAGTAACACCCTTCCATTCATTAGTTTGCAAATCACATCAACTTGCTTATAAATGGAGCCTCCTCAACCTTTGCATCTCCAGGACTTGGCCCATAGGTACCCAGAAATGCCTGCTGACTCACATGATGATTGTGTTCCTGTAAAACTGGAATTTTTAGGTGAGACTCATGTCCCGGGTATTGCCATTTCTAGGACCTTCCCCCAAGAATAACCTCTGGTTCCTTTTGATTGAGGCAGGATATAATTAAATTTCACCACTTTAAAAAAATTTTCAGCCACCAGGATATTAGTTTCCCAACCAGGGATAGAACCTGTGCTCCTTGCAGTGTAAGCTCAGAGTCTTAACCACTGGACTGCCAGGGAAGTCCTGATTTTCATCACTTTCATAGTTTCTAGTGTCCTGGGAGGTGTTAGAGAAACTAACAAGAAACTAAAATATGAGAAACTAACCTCATATTAGTTTCCAGCAGTCATCTGAGACATTATCATCTTGTTACAAGTCAATCAAAAAAGCCTCAGAGAGTTTGAGGACTCTTCCTGGGCCACTTAGCCAGGAAGTGGTAGCAATTGGATGTAAATCCTCTTTGTGGAAAAGCAAGATGGGACTGGTTCTATGCAGTGAAGGATTAACCTTGCCCATAGAAAAGTTTGACGCTTGACTGCTCCTGGAATGTAACCTCTAAGCCCTTGGAATACTCTTGTTTACCTGAGTTCTAGGGCCACACCAAGTAGTCTTGGCTAACAGTGTGATTTATCAGGGGGGGCTTGGGACAAGCAATATTGGCTTGACTTCTTGGAGAGGTTGAAGGCTCAGGTCAGCCACGTGGGCAGCCAGCCATGCCTATGCGACCAACTTCCAGCAAAAATCTTGGACACCAAGGCTTGGGTGAGCTTTCCTGGTTGGCGGTACTCCAGTGCATGCATGCTCAGTTGCTAAGTCATGTCTGACTCTTTGTGACCCCATGGACTGCAGCCTGTCAGGCTCCTCTTTCCATGGGGTTCTCCAGACAAGAATACTGGAGTGGGTTGCCATTTCCTTCTCCAGGTGATATTTCCAACTCAGGGATCAAACTTGCATCTCTTGGGTCTCCTGCATTGCAGTTGGAATTTTCCTGCTGAGCCATCAGGGAAGCCCAATACTCCAATGTCTTGTTGCATATTGTTGCTGGGAGTCGTAGCTCTGTCCACATCTCCGCTGGGAGAAGAAAATTTATGCCTGGACCTCTCCTGGACTCCAGTCCTGTGTGCTTCTTCCTGTTCCTGATTTTATTTTCTAAATGTATTTATTTATTATTTTTAATACTTATTTACACAGGGAGCTCAACCTAGTGTTCTGTGACAACCTAGAGGGGTGGGATGAAGGGGGTCAGAGGGAGGCTCAAGAGAGAAGGGACATATGTATACTTATGGCTGATTCATGCGGTTGTATGGCAGAAAGCAATACAATATTGTAAAGCAGTTATCCTTTAATTAAAAAAAATTAAAAGTATTTATTTATTTGGCTGAGCCAGGTCTTAGCTGTGGTATGTGGGATCTTTGATCTTCATGGCAGCATGTGGGATCTTTAGCTGCAGCATGAAAATTCTTCTCTGGGGATGTGAGATCCAATTCCCTGACCAGGGATTGAACCTGGGCCCCTGCACTGCGGGCGTGGAGTCTTAGCCACTGGGCGATCAGGGAAGTCCCCCTGTTTCTAACTTTAATCTGTGTCCATTTGCTGAAATAAACCATAACCTTAGCATAATAGCGCTGTTGGGTTCTGTAAACCCTTCAAGCAAATTATTGAACCTGAGGGTGGTCTTGAACTCCCAAATGCTCACAGTTCCTCTCTGCAATATTGATGTGAAGATCCACAAGAAAGGTAATTGCGAGTCGTGATGAGTGGAAGTTCTGAATTTGATTCCCTGGCCTTGACTCTTACCCCTTCTTCCTCAAGAGCTCTTGGTCCTTCCCCAGGTGGGGCTGGAACTAGGGTGGGGCAAGCGAGGCACTCTAGTCCCAGACTTGTCTTATTTCAAATGTCTTATCCCGAATATGGAATTAACTCTATTATCTACCTTCTGTGGTTATGAGAATTAGAGTTACTTTTCCCCTCATGCTCAGCCCCTACTAACACAGAGTAAACTCAATCAAAGAGTGAGCTATTTGTCTGAATGGTTTGTAACCACAAAGAATTCTCCATCTTAAGAGAAGGTAAGTAATTGACTAAGATACAGGAAAGATATGTATGCTTTAGGTCAATTAAGGGGTGTAGACTCTACTCTGATAGAAGTAGGGCAGTTTCACAGGATTCAGATAGAGCACTCCCTCCCTCCTAGGGGAAACTGACTCTGTCTATAACTGAGATATCTGGGTTTCCTCCAGAAAATAAATTCCTTCTCACCCATCAGCTGCCCCTCTCTGAGTGATATGATAGTACACAACTATATGTTGATCGTCTATGTACAACATATATGTACTATATGTTGATCATCTAAAGTCTGCAGATGCTGAAGGCCAGACGGCTTAGGATGTCCATAGCATGGTGGGTGTTATTTGTTCAGTTGTGTCTGACTTTTTGTGACCCCACGGACTATAGCCTGGCTCCTCTGTCCATGGGATTGTCCAGGCAATAATACTGGAGTGGGTTGCCATTCTCTTCTGCAGGGGATGTTTCTGATCCAAGGATTGAACCCCAGGTTCCCTACATTGCAGGCAGATTCTTTACTGTCTGAGCCACCACTGCCTAGGATCCTCACAGCCTGGAGGGCACCCTATTTCTATAGGATGACATTTGGAACACTTCTTGGTCAGAACTAGGGCAATTGTTTTTAGCCTTGGATGCATTTGCTAGTATCCCCTGGAGAGACTTGCAAAGTCCTGATGCCTAGGAGTAAACATTCTGATTTAATACTCTTGATTGGCGCCGGCAGAGTAGTTCCTATAAGTTTCCCAGGACTCTAACTGCACCAGTATTTTAAAACTGCATCTTGCGTCTTCGTCACCTGCTCGGCTGTTACCCTCCCGGGGACGCTGTGTCTTCTCCTGTCTACCCAGCCTTTGCCTCTGTTGTTCCCACCACCAGATGCCTTCTTCCTTCTTTGTCTGTGTGTTGGGTATCAAGTCACTCTTTACAACCTGACTCAATGTGACCTTTCTGAACATCTCTAGACAGCCTGGTGCCAAGCAGAGATGGTTGCTGCCTTTTCTGTGTTCCCATAACATTTTCTAGACATTATCTGTTATGATACCTACAGAGAATTGCAGGCTTTCTGTTTATCAATTTGTTCACTTGAGAGCTGGGACCTTGTCTTCATCACCTTTGTTTCCCCAACACCTGGTAGAGTCAGTCCCTGGCGTGGGAGAAACATTCAGTGAATATTTAGTTGGACTGAATCGAGGTACTCAAAAGAGCTATCGTGTCACTGAGGCTGAAATACCCATTCCTTATGATGCCGGTCTCTTGTTTTGCGGTGGCAGTTGCTGTTTGGCATATCAATGTGCCTCCTTTGTGCAAACTCCGTTCTCCCTCTTGAATGTTGAAGCATTTTGCTAATTGCAGAATTGCCTGTGGTCACAGTGTGCTGTTTCTTGATGTGCCAGTCACAATTTAAAATGAAGTGCAAGGGTTATAGTTAGCAGGCTGGAGCAAGTCTCAGTTTATGCAAATGTTAAAATGCATCTGGGGACTGTATAGGTATAAATGAAAACCCAGAAGGGATATTTTGTCCTGTAGTCCATTCTAAGGTCGCACAACTTAATTTTTCATTAAGGATGACATCCATATTCTAATCGTAATGTTTAAGTCCTCCCCCTCCCCCCCGCCCCGTTTGTAGCAAATCTTTATGGTGCTAGTGGTTAAAGAGCCTGCCTGACAATACAGGAGATGTAAGAGGTGTGGTTTTGATCCCCAGGTCAGAAAGATCCCCTGGCGAAGGAAATGGCAACCCACTGCAGTATTCTTGCCTGGAGAATTCCATAGACAGAAGAGGCTGGCAGGCTGCAGCCCATGGGGTCTCAAAAAGTCTGACATGACTCCAGAGACTTAGCACACACAGCACAAGGCAGTGTTATACTCTGCAGATGGATGGATGCTTCAGAAATGAGCAGGCCTGGAGGCAGGAGTATCATTCATAGGGATCAGCAGGCATGCACTTGATGGCCATGCTGTTGCTCAGGACCGTGTCCTAAGCGACTGCTTGTGAATGTGTCCATACTGATTGCTCATTGCCTTGAACTTGATAGTTGTATTTCCACTCATTTCTGTCAACAATACTTTGGAGGGTCTGTTAGATGCATGAAAAGACTAGGAGCAAGATGTTAATCAATGGAGTTTTTAAGCTCCTTCCCTCTGGGTACCCTGAGAGAGGTTAGTGGCAAATGTGAGTCAGGCGGAGTGTGGATCAGGCAGACAGCAGTCACTGGGTGGTTCATGACTTCCTAGAGGGTGAAAGATAAGCGATCATAATGCAAAGAATGGAGGAAAGGCCAATGCTGGTCATCTCTGGAAGATGATCATAGTCTGAGCGGGTCTAGCAGTTAACTTTTTTTTCCTACTATGACGCAGTCAAGCCAAATGAAAACTCTTTCTCTCTTAGGTACCTGTCTGAGTATAAGCAGTCGGCCATACCAAGTTTGGACTTCCCCAGTGGCTCAGATAGTAAAGAATCTGCCTGCAATGCAGGATATCTGGGTTTGATCCCTGGGTCAGGAAAAACCCATGGAGAAGGGAGTGGTTACTCACTGCAGTATTCTTGCCTGGAGAATTCCACAGAGGAACCTGGTGGGCTACAGTCCATGGGGTTGCAAAGAGCTGGACACGACTGAGCAACTAGCATTTTCACTTTCTTTCACCCACATCAAGGTCAGCTGGTGTGGACTTTCTTGTTACTCTGCCGTCCTCAACCTGTAGCTTCCACCTTGTGGTCTAAGATGGCTGCTGTAGCTCCGCTATTACATCTATATTCCAGCCAACAGGAAGTAGAGATGAGGAAGGAAGACTGTGATCCACCTATGTTAAGGGTTTGACTCAGAAGTTACGATTCGGTACTTGAACCCACATATTGTTGACCAGAATAGAGTCACATGGCTACATCTAGCTTCAAGGGAAATTGGGAAATGAACCATATGGCCATTTAGCTGGATGGCCATGTGCCCAGCTAAAACCTTTATTATTCAGGAGAAGAGCAGAATAGATACTAGAGAAATAACCAGCCATCACTGACTCATAGGAGACATTTTTCTGGCTACTGCCCAAACTCAGTGAAATTCCGGAAGTACTGGGAGGGATGAATTCAGAAGGAGACATATCTCAATGCCTTAAGTGCCATTTCAGAACAAGGAATCGATGGTTGAGGTTAAACATATTAGCATTTGGAGGTTGCCCAGAAAATCTCAGCCTCTAAAAACATATCTTGCTTGATGTATGTCATACAATGTTTAATGGTAATTTGACTTATTATAATATCTTAGTGAGAATGTTTGCCCAATATTCCCAAGAGTCCTAGGGATTCTGTGTGTGTGTGTGTTGGGGGAGGGTGTAACCAGGAGGACAAGAGTTGTAAATTTTCATAAAATTAATTACCTGAAAGAAGACATAAAAATTGCATGAATGGGGGTGCTTTCTGTATAATTAAGTTTCTATTTTGAAAAAGGCATCATGATTTTATGTGTGAGTATAAATGGTGTGTGTTTGTGTGTGTGTTTATACATATCTTTAACATGATCCTCAGTACTGTCATATGATGTGAATAAAGCATGCATAATTTCCATTTTATAGAAATTTGGTGGTTGGATCCCAAGTCTGGAGCTTAAACCTGATGCTATGATAAATGAAACTGTTTGGAGTAGAGCAACATCTCAGGAGAGGATGGAGGTAATTTCACGTGGGAGGAATGTAGACATATGCAGTTAAAGGTTGGGCCGTGGTGGTTATTACAACAGTCTGAAAGTTCTTTGACATTTTTCTTGTTGAAGGGTGGATTCTGATCCCCCTCTCCTTTGATATGGGCTGGTCTTAGTGAGTCCATTCCAGTGACGATAATGTGAGGTTCGTGACCCTCCATGTCTCCCAATACTAGATTCTAAAAGGGCTTGTAGTCTCCACCTGGCTGGCTCTTGGGACTCTTGCTTGCTGACTGGGCCGCCATGTTGCAAGGAAGCCCAGGCCACGTGGAGTGACTTGGGTATGTGTTTTGTCCACATTCATCCTTTGCATTCTCTCTTCTCTTTCTTGTGTAGAAGAAAACTCACTCCTAAGTTCTTGGAAAGTGGTGGAGATATTAGGCAAGATCTTCTCATTCCAAAGACACTGGGGCTCTTTTGTGAAATACACAGCAAGCACAGTTGATATTCTAGCTGATGGCAACACTAACTGTGCCTGTTACTCTCTTGCCCTGGTCTCAAAGACTTCTCTTCCAAAAGCTACAAGATATTTGCTGAAAATTTTCTCTCCTTTCCAGAAAGAGGGCTCCGCCTCAACCAGAGTTGCACTCAATTAGATTTGCATAAGCCTGTGAATTCAAGTTGGAATTACCCCATTAAAAAAAAAAACAAAAAAACATTTCATGTGTATCATAGTTTTCATTCCCACTCATAATATTATTTCTTAAGAAACAATAAGAAGTATTATTAATAAGAGTGTGATCACTGACCTAGAGCCAGACATCCAGGAATGTGAAGACAAGTGGGCCTTAGAAAGCATCACTACGAACAAAGCTAGTGGAGGTGATGGAATTCCAGTTGAGCTATTCCAAATCCTGAAAGATGATGCTGTGAAAGTGCTGCACTCAATATGCCAGCAAATTTGGAAAACTCAGCAGTGGCCACAGGACTGGAAAAGGTGAGTTGTCATTCCAATCCCAAAGAAAGGAAATGCCAAAGAATGCTCAAACTACCACACAGTTGCACTCATCTCACACACTAGTAAAGTAATGCTCAAAATTCTCCAAGCCAGGCTTCAGCAATATGTGAACCATGAACTTCCAGATGTTCAAGCTGGTTTTAGAAAAGGCAGAGGAACCAGAGATCAAATTGCCAACATCTGCTGGATCATAGAAAAAGCAAGAGACTTCCAGAAAAACATCTATTTCTGCTTTACTGACTATGCCAAAGCCTTTGACTGTGTGGATCACAATAAACTGTGTGGATCACAACAAAAATTCTTAAAGAGATAGGAATACCAGACCATCTGACCTGCCTCTTGAGAAATTTGTATGCAGGTCAGGAATCAACAGTTAGAACTGGACATGGAACAACAGACTGGTTCCAAATAGGAAAAGGAGTTTGCCAAGGCTGTATATTGTCACCCTGTTTATTTAACTTATATGCAGAGTGCATCATGAGAAATGCTGGACTGGAAGAAACACAAGCTGGAATCAAGATTGCTGGGAGAAATATCAGTAACCTCAGATATGCAGATGACACCACCCTTATGGCAGAAAGTGAAGAGGAACTCAAAAGCCTCTTGATGAAAGTGAAAGTGGAGAGTGAAAAAGTTGGCTTAAAGCTCAACATTCAGAAAACGAAGATCATGGCATCCGGTCCCACCACTTCACGGGAAATAGATGGGGAAACAGTGGAAACAGTGTCAGACTTTATTTTTCTGGGCTCCAAAATCACTGCATATGGTGACTGCAGCCATGAAATTAAAAGACGCTTACTCCTTGGAAGGAAAGTTATGACCAACCTAGATAGCATGTTCAAAAGCAGGAACATTACTTTGCCAACAAAGGTTCATCTAGTCAAGGCCATGGTTTTTCCTGTGGTCATGTATGGATGTGAGAGTTGGACTGTGAAGAAGGCTGAGCGCCGAAGAATTGATGCTTTTGAACTGTGGTGTTGGAGAAGACTCTTGAGAGTCCCTTGCACTGCAAGGAGATCCAACCAGTCCATTCTGAAGGAGATCAGCCCTGGGATTTCTTTGGAAGGAATGATGCTAAAGCTGAAACTCCAGTACTTTGGCCACTTCATGTGAAGAGCTGACTCATTGGAAAAGTCTCTGATGCTGGGAGGGATTGGGGGCAGGAGGAGAAGGGGACGACAGAGGATGAGATGGTTGGATGGCATCACTGACTCGATGGACATGAGTCTCAGTGAACTCCCGGAGTTGGTGATGGACAGGGAGGCCTGGCATGCTGTGATTCATGGGGTCGCAAAGAGTCGAACACGACTGAGTGACTGATTTGATCTGATCTGATTAATAAGAGTAATAACAATAAGAAATCTTAAGAAGTCATCTGTCTATTTGGTGTTTAGAAGGTTTTACCTTAATCTATGTTAGACATTTTGGTAATGATCAGCTCACTGTCAAACATGTCTCTAGCCAGGCTAGAGTCCTCATTATCTCCAAAGATATATACATATATAGAGATTTATATAAATAATGCTTTCTTCACACTCCCTCACTTGATCTTTTAGGGTCCAGCAAAATGTAGATTTCAGTGCTCCCCTATTCCCTGATTTCTGAGATGATCTGGAACACAATACGGGGCAATAGACAAAGCTTTTGGGTTCAGACACACGTTGTGAGCCCATGACCAGATGCTTTACCAGCAGTGGACGTGTAACCTTCATGAGCTTCAGTTGTTGCTGTTGCTCAGTCATTAGGTCATGACCAACTCTTTGCGACCCCATGGACTGCAGCACTCAAGGCTCTCCAATCCTTCACTATCTCCCAGAGTTTGCTCAGATTCATGTCCATTGAGTCAGTGATGCTATCTAAACATCTCATCCTCTGCTGCCCTCTTCTCTGCCTTCAGTGTTTCTCAGCATCAGGATCTTTTCCAATGAGTTGGGTCTTTGCAACAGGTGGTCAAAGTATCAGAGCTTCAATTTCAGCATCAGTCTTTTCAATGAATATTCAGGACTGATATCCTTTAGGATTGCCTGGTTTGATCTTCTTGCAGTGCAAGGGACTCTCAAGAGTCTTCTTCAACACCGCAGGTTCGAAAATGTCAATTCTTCAGTGCTCAGCTTTCCTTATGGTCCAACTCTCCCATCTGTACATGACTACTGGAAAAACCATAGCTTTGACTTATCCCTTCCCTATAATGGAGGTAAAGTTGGTGATAATAATAATAATACCTTGTAGAAATGTGCTCATGATTAGAGAGGCAGTATGACTAGTAGCTGCCACATCATAGAACATTGACAGTTGGTAGCTCTTTTATGCCAGTACCACAGTACAATATAATCTCCTTCCTTGGGATTCCTTTAATGCCACCATATCAGTTGCAGTCACTGACATCTAGCCTTTGCTAGACTGACCTCACATCTCCATTTCTGTTCTCCACCCAAAGTCATAGCAGTAGACACATCTGTATATATCTTAATTTTTCAAGTTCCTGGGAGGCAGAGATCGAGCTTTACAACTATTGTGGAAATGTACCCAATGCATGAATGCCAATAAAAGAAAAAATAGAAAGAACCACTTAAAAACTCTTTTAATTCTATTGTGTATGTGTGTGTGTGTGTTTTAATTCTATTGTGTTTTTAAGGCTGTAGAAGGTAAGTTGGGACCTATTCTTGTGATTATTAGTTTTGTTTCTAAGAAGCACATTTAATAGGTTCTCTTCTATGATATAATTAAAAAGCATATGCTGTGAACAAATATCACCTCATTTGATCCCCTTGATTTCCCCACAAGGCAAATATTGCTGGCATTTCCTAATTATCATAAGTGAACTAAGGCTCTGAGAGATGATACTCAAGGTAACACAGCTTGGACAGTGAAAAACAGGTACTTGAGCCTGTGTCTAACCCTCTCCTGTGCTGGGCTGACTCTGCCTGAGAATGTCCTAGTCGGTAATGGATGTGAAAATCCTTCACAAACTCCACAGTGGAATATGAATGTAGGGGATTATCGCTATTATTTCTAGGGCAGGCAGGCTATAACCTCTTGTGAAATCATATATCAACCAGGAAATCCTGTTGCTGTTCACTGAATTGTACCCCAGTGACCCAAGAGATAATGCATTTCCCAGTGTACTTAGCTTAATAGTACGGACTGACCTGTACCTTGAACTGAGCTGAGTGAGTAATATTTAAATACAGAGTCTGACAGCTTATAACCCAAGGCAGCTCACGTCCCCCTTTGGCGAGCTGCCAAGCCAGGGAGGGAAGAACAGTGGGATGTGGGGATGAATAAGATTAGGGTTGGATGGTGTTTCTCCAAAAACAACCCATGGTTTAGATTTATTTTGGATACCTTGATGAAAGGAACAGCTTTGTGCATTTTGATTATCAAGAGTGCTTCTCGGGACACCGCCCACGGTCACCCTTGGATTGTCAATTTCAGCCGCCCTCACACTGGGCCAGAACCATTTCGTGTTGATTTAAAAACCCAGTGGGGGATCACTGGACTGGAGTTTGATATCCTGGTTCAACAGCCTGCTGGATCCTCCAGTGCCCGCAGGGAAGCAAAAATGCTTGCTGGACGCTTCTGCAGGCCAGAGTCAGTGGGAAGGCGAAGGGTGGAACATTTCTGCCTTAATCTGTTAATACTGGTCTAAAACTACAATTGAACCATAAAAGTTAAGAGCGTGTTTGAAATAGAAGAGAGCTTGGACATCAAGGCAAAGACCCTAATTTTATAGACAAGAGAATGGAGACTCAAAAGAGTAAGCCTAAATTCATCCAATTCAGACATATGTTTTATCTAAATCAGTAAGATGAGGCATTCCTTATCCTCAGACACCCATTCTTTTTTGCCCTCTCATGCTGCCAACTGCTGAGAATAATATCTGTCCAAGTCAAGAATGACCCAAAAGGGTGATATTTAGGGAGTCATTTCCCTTTTTGGACTATAACAGCACTCAGCCAATCAACAAACAGGCAAGAACTCCACACAGCTCCTGATTAGAGTTCAGAGCTGTGAAGGGGACATGAGATGTTCTCAGTGAGGTACCAATTTCAAATGATGCTACGACAGTGGGGAACTACCGGCAGAACTGTTTGATAAGGGCCTTATGTAGGAGGATATTTCATTTGGGGATCAAGTTTGGGCCACTGCTTTTCGTGTTGTGCAAGTTTGACACAAAACATAAAATTTCTCTAGGAGTCTCTGGACCTTTGAATTGGATTGAGGGCACTAATTAATCATACCCTTTTCTCCGTGGGCTTGAACCAATGGAAAAATAGCCCCAAGAGCCAGATATTGATTAAAAAGAAGTCAGATTTATTTCAGGTGAAACTTGAGTTGGACAATGGAGATTAATTCCAGTGGCTGAGATATACTACCCAATGTGGGGCTTGGAAAAATTATATCCCATGAGATAGGATGTAAGAAATAGAGCAAGTATGACCCGGTGAAGATGAAGATAGAAAGGGAGTTAGGGATTGGAAAAGAGAAGGGGAAGAGGAGAAGAGACCCATTACCTTAATTCTCTAGTAAGTAAGTCTTTCCTCCTGGTGAAAACTGAATAGAAGGGGATGGAGAGGATGAATCCTTTTAAAGGCCAAGGAAGGATTATGCAGAGAGGGAGAAAAGACATAAACACTTGAAATCACTGAGATTCAGAACGAAGATAGGTACCCTGACTCTTAAGACTGTTTCTCTTGGTTCACAGTTTATCTTAAGGGTCAGATAATAAGCAATGACTTGTGCGGGGTGGTTGAAGTTACCAATAAAGAGGCTGAAAGAAGGAGATGAGCATTTACCCCATGTCCGCTGTGCCTGGGGAGCTCCGTGCTGGGGGCGGGAGGTGGTTAGCTACATCATAATCCTTATCACGTGCCAGCCCTTTTCTGCAGCTTGGTACACTGCCATTCAGCACAAAAAATAGCTTATAAAAGGGCACATTCAAGCACAGGTCTCTGTTAAACTTGGCTCCTGTTCTTGTAACTCTGCTTCATCTGTCTGCAATGCAGGAAACCCTGGTTTGATTCCTGAGTCAGGAAGATCTGCTGGAGAAGGGATAGGTTACCCACTCCAGTATTCTTGGACTTCTCTGGTGGCTCAGCTGGCAATGAATCTACCTGCAATGAGGGAGACCTGGGTCTGATCCCTGGATTGGGAAGATCCCCTGGAGAAGGGAAAGGCTACCCACTCCAGTATTCTGGCCTGGAGAATTCCATGAACTGTATAGTCCATGGAGTCCCAAAGAGTTGGACATGACTGAGAGAACTTCGCTTTCTTTCTTTATTAGAATATGTGTGATTAAAAAGAATAAGTTCAAAAGCTTCAGTAATAAGTCAGTAATATCTAGATGCTCCATGTTCCATTCATTCATTGATAAGTTTTTGAGTGACTAATATGTACCATGCACTGTGCTAGGATTGGAGAGATGGTGGCTTCCTAGACACACTATCAGATTAGCGGACAGAGGGGGACAGAAGCTAAAATGATGTTGCTTTATGCTCCAAACATCCCACTGGTGTGTGTGTGAAGACAATTTCATCACATTTTGATGATGAAGCACCATTTGTTTCTTTTGATCTTTTAATCTGCAGCCTCTTTATCCCAGGCATTTGGACCTGAGTCCACGAGGAGGGATAAGGGACAGCTCTGAATGTTGTGCCAATTAGATGTTGGAGGTGCTATTGCTAGACAAAACTTGTATGATTGCATCTGTTCTAGCACTTACTACCCATGTGGGTTTCCATTTTACCACTTACTAACCATGTGGGTTTGAACAAATGGCTCAATCTTGCTGTGTCTTGGCTTCTTCACCTGCAGTAGAGAGATGCTCAGAGTAGAATCACAGCAGGTCACAGCTGGAAGACCTAAATGAAGTGATGAAAGGAAGAGCAGAATTCGCTTCACCCCAGGGTAACTTGCACTGATGCTGTAGGATCTGAGTTGGGCATGGAGGGAAGGTTCTGATAAATGGTACCCACAGAGTGGGAAGTGCCCTCATCCCCCAGGTGGCTGCATTCTCTGGACTAGCAGGGGAGGGGTCAGATGGATCTGGCTTTTGGGTGTGGGAAATAAGAATAAAATTCATGGGGGCTTCAAATTAGCCAGAAAAACAGTGGTGTCTACCTTCATGGCAGCAAAATCACAGGAAGCATGGACAATGTAAGTTATGTGTTAGTCGCTCAGTTGAGTCTGATTCTTTGCAACCCCAAGAACTGTAGCCCACCTGGCTCCTCTGTCTATGGAATTCTCCAGGCAAGAATACTGGAGTGGGTAGCCATTTCCTTCTCCAGGGGATCTTCCTGACCCAGGGATTGAATCCACGTCTCCTGCCCTGCAGGCATATTCTTTACTGTCTGCGCCAACAGAGAAGCTACGGCTGAAAGCAAGCCAGCAGTAGCAAATTGGACATGTGCACAAGGTTCAGGTCCCTGTTCAGGCACTCTGATTTGGGCTTCTCAGGTGGCACAGTTGGTAAAGAATCTGCCTGCCAATGCAGGAGATGCAAGAGACAGGGGTTTGAGAGAAGATCCCCTGGAGTAAGAAATAACAAATTCTTGCCCGGAAAATTCCATGGTCAGAGGCACCTGGCAGGCTACATCCGAGGTGTTACAAAGAAACAGACACGACTGAGCACGAACGCACTAAGACACGACTGAGCACGAATGCACTATGAGCTAATGTCATAAACTGACCCGAGACTATTTCTGAAGCCCTGGAATAACAGTGGTAGAAAATGTACCCAAAGACTGCTGGGTGACAGCTTTAAATCTCAGCGTCATTACTTACAAGTGGCATATTTTTAGATTCCTGTGGTTTCTCTGAGCCTCGGTTTCCTCATCTGTAAATTAGAAAAGCAAACAAACACTGTTTCACATGCTGGCTGTAGATTTTAAATATATTCAAGTCCATAAAGGTACTTTGCAAACCATCAAGCCCTGTCCTAGTTTGAGAGTTCGTTCTGTTATTTCCAACCTGGTTAGAGTGTCTGTGGATTTTAGTTAGTGGAGAGAAATTCTTCTAGTGCGTGTTCTATGCGGTAGCATCTTTGAACCTCATGTTCTCACTCATCAAACACCTTAAGATACAGAGGCACCTAGGGTGGCTGGAACAGAAAATCTATCACTTAATTCAGAGCCTCCTCCTTCCTGTAGCTCATTGGAAAGGGTGTGGAGAGCACTTCTTTTGTTGGGCTTGCTTCAAGAGGGAGAAAGAGAGCTGCAAATGAGAAATGCAAATTGAAGAAGATATCCAGCAACGTGCCTGGCTTTAATAATTGCTCAAATAAGAAAATCTAGTCTCCAAGCCCTCCTCTCCATGCATCCACTCACATTCACATTCACAATATTTTAGGGTCCAGGCTTCCATTAAATGTCACTAACAAAGATCCATCCCAAATCTCCTCTGTTCCTGTCACATCTCACTGCTTATTTTCTGTATCACGGTCATCACTGTTGGAAATTATTTTATTGTTTGATTTATGTGTTTGATTTGTTTTTATGTTTTTGCCCCAGTGATAAACTCCAAGAGGCCAGGTATGATTAATATTTACCTGAGTATCGCCAACACCTAGCTCAGTGTGTGGATCATAGTGGGAATTCAATAATTATTTCTTGAATGAATGAATGAATTCCCAAATCCTGGGGCGGGGGTGTGGGGCATTGGGAGACAGAATCAATGGTAGCAAGACAGAATCAATCAAAGGTAGCTACTTCTTGTTTGCAAGAAGTAACAATTGGGGCAGAGATGAAGCAGATGAACCGGAACTGGCAGGGTAGCCTGGGTGGGAGTGGTGGACAGTACAGCTCTCTAGGACAGGAGTCTGTGATGATGGAGGTTTTGGCAGCCAGGCCCCAGAGGAGGGTTGCAGACACTCTGGTCTGGACCCCCCAGTGACACAGTCATGGGCCTTTAGGACCAGCAGGCACAGAGGCCAAGCATTCTGAGAGTGCTTGCAAGGAGAACAAGTGTTGATGCCTGAGGTGGGCTGGAGGGTTGCCAAGGGAAAGGAAAGAGAAGCAGAGATGCTGGAGGCTGTTCAATGCTTGATGGAGAAAAAAAATATGACAAAGATCTCCCAGTGGTCTTTTCCTAGACTGCCTGCCTGGAAAACAACTCTCATTCAGAGACTATGAAAAAAATCTAAAAACAAATACATGAATTTTTTTTTCCTCTAAAGTCCCTTAAAACATCTAGCATTTTAAATATATGTGGGCTTCCCTGTGGCTCAGCTTGCAAAGAATCCAGAATTTTAAATCTATGTATGTATTTATGAGTTGTTTTTGTTTAGTCTCTAAGTTGTGTCCAACTCTTTGTGACCCCATGGACTGTAGCCTTCCAGGCTTCCCCGTCCATGGGATTTCCCAGGCAAGAATACTGGAATGGTTTGTCATTTCCAAGTCCAGGGGATCTTCTCAGGAACTGAACCCACTTCTCCTGCATTGGCAGGAGGATTCTTTACTGCTGAGCCACCGGGAAAGCCCATTTATAAATGAGGCATTAGAATGAACACTTTAACCATATGATCTTATTCAGTCCTCCAAACAGGTGATTCCTCTGGTATTCCCATTTCACTTAGTGGGTAAACTGAGGTTCAGAGAGTTGAACTGACTTACCCAGGTGAGTAAGTGATGGAGCTCAGATTGGAAGCCAGCTAGTCTGACTCCAGATTCGCTGTTTTTAAATCATCATTGAGCATATGAATCATCTAACCTTGGCAACAACTTCTTAAACCTTATATAAGTAGAGTCCTGGTTTACTGTCTTGAATCTAGCTTTGTTTTTCTCAGCTACCATGGGATGATCTCAGTCATCTTTGCATCAGTCCCACATCTGTGAGTCTAAGCTTAAGCTCTCTACATCCAGCTACTGCTGATGTCTCAGGCTGGCTGTCTTCCAGCAACTTCAGTGCAACACATCTATAACTGAATTCACCATTTCATGCCCAAACCTTCTTTCTCTCTAACTAATCTGTCCTAGTTAAATGGCACACTCATTCAGCCAGCTACCCCAGTGAGAAATCTGGAAATTATTTCTAACACATTCCTTGCTGCATCTTGAAATGTCTTCCTCCTTAGGCTGACTTCAGTATACTGAGATCACCCCAATCGACACTGCCTCCGTTTGTCATCATTGACTATTGCAGCTGTTTGTCAATTGGTATCCTTACCTCTGGCCTTGTCCCTCACAAATATACCTTATTCAATGTTACTAGAATAATTTTGGGTTTCCCTAGTAGCTCAGCTGGTAAAGAATCCACGTGCCATGCAGGAGACCCTGGTTCGATTCTTGGGTTGGGAAGATCCCCTGGAGAAGAGATAGGCTACCCATCCCAGTATTCTTGCCTGGAGAATCCTAATAGACAGAGGAGCCTGGCAGGCTACAGTTCATGGGGTCACAAAGAGTTGAACACAACTGGGTGACTGAACTGGTTCTTCTGTCATCTCTTCCTGCTCTAAATTCCAATAGCCTATCAGCCATTGGCAGGTATGTCTCTATTTTAGGTTTTTTTTTTTTTTTTTAATGCCATCTGTGTATCTTATTTCTTTTCTCCTTCCATCTTTGCTTCATCCCTTCCATGAATTTTCTTTAGCTTCTTCTTTATGGAAGGTTCTGAAACTAACACTTAAGAAGGTTGACAATCTAAAAAACATTTCCACATGTACCACCTCATATCTCACAGCACCATGGACAGGCAGGTAGACTTCTCTGTATCTTACAAGTGAGAATGTGGGCTCGAATGGGTCACGTTCAATGCCCAAAGTCACAGAATCAGGAAGAGCTGCAAGTGGTCCTGTGTCCTTGGCTTCAAGTCCTGTCATTGCCCTGCTCTGCAACCCTTTGAAGGCAGGTGTTGGACACTTATTCATTCCAGATCATCATGCTACATTGTCAGTACATAGAGATAGTTGATCCCATGCGACTGGGACAAGTGGGGTTCAATCAGAAGCACACAGCATAATAGAGAGGATTCTATTGGTTATATACATTCAACATGTTCTGGGAACAAGTCAGTATACTTTGTCCAGTGAAGGAACACCTTCCTCTGTCCTGGCTACTTGGCTAATGGAGGGCAGTGGCCAGTTTCTCCTATAGCTCTTTGTGGCTTTGTCTGACTCAACTATGAACCACCAAAGCAAACACGGCACCTCACGTTGCTTTGTGTCTCGACTACCAAACACAGACGAGGTCCCTCAATACGCAGCTATCTATTATATGGGTCTAGCTATCCAGGTGGCACAGTGATAAAGAATCAGCCTTACAATACTGCAGATGCAAGAGACATGGATTCAATTCTTGGGTTGGGAAGATCCCCTGGAGTAGGAAATGGCAACCCATTCCTGTATTCTTGCCTGGAAAACCCCGTGGACAGAGGAGCCTGATGGACTACAGTACATGCGGTTGCAAAAGGGGGAGATAGCCAGGTGCCTGCAGGGACATGACTGAGCAACTGAACACACACAAGCATTGTATGGGTCGACCCCGAGGAATTTAGAGAGGGAAGGTGACTTAGGGAGCATCTTTGCAGACCATGGTTTTCTAGACTCCAGTCACCTATGCCCTATATGCCAGCAATGGATCTGTGTAGTAGCTTGCACAAATTTCATGACATTTGGTTCTCGCCCGTATTCTCACTTACTATTTATTTACTCTTCATTATTCATTTCCGTTGTTGCCACCTTCAATTTTACAGGGAAAGAAATGAAAGCATCACCTGATCAGCGTACGTGCCCCAGGTAAGGAATGAGTGTCAGAGCTGAATCTGAACAGAAACCCTCATATCCTGGATCCTCGGGTATGTGGCCAGCCCTTCCTGCCTCTGTAGCTAAGGTTTTGCTTTTTTTTTTCTTCTGCTTTTTGAGCAAGAGAGCCATGCTCTAAGGAGACTGCTGATAAGGAGATAACCAGGTGCCTGCAGCCACCCGTGAGGTGAATGCAAAAAGCCTCAAGAATCCTCACGGGGGAAACTTTGGCCCTGCTTCCTGGAGAGGAGGAGAGAGCCCAGGAAAGGGAGGAATCTCCTGGGAGCCGAGCTCGGGAAGATGGCAGTTTCCAGGACAAGCAGGGGAAGCCAGACTGAGTTCTCTCTGAACTGACAATGCTCCCCATCTATTTCAAGTTTGTGTGGAAGGAAAAGGTCTAATGCCTTCTGAAAACCGTTCTGTCTTCCTTTCCAAAATGAAGGTCAGCAGGGGAGAGAGGCAGCGTCTGCGACGGTAATGAAAGAAAACCCAGATGACTGCAGAAGCAATTTAAAGATTTGCCTGGATTTGCTTAGGCCCCCGTGGCTGCGCCTTCTTCTTGCAACTCCTCCTCAACAGTCTGGATGAGGAGATAAACACATTTTTAAAAAGTCCAGCATCCAGGCACTTTTGAAACTAGGGAACGTGGGACCTGGGAGGCTGAAAATAGGAATCATGTATCCAAGCTTGTCAGAAAAAAGAGGATAGCGTTCAGCAGGTGTAACACAGGGAGAAAATCCCCTCCAGGAACGAGGGATACGGAGGTGGATTTCATCAGAAACAGACAGAAAGCTTGATTCATGCTTGATGCAGACCTGGATTCAAAGGCCCTTCCTTAAAGGGAAAGCTGCAGGCCAAAAGCGTTCCTTTAGGACGCTCAGAGACCTCATTAGCCCATCATTAAACAGCCAACGAGGCTCTGCTACGGCAACAGGCCAAGTCCAGAAGTATGGATGAAAGGTTTTCAAAACCTTGGAGTGGAAAACAAAGCAAGAGCCTTCAGGGATTATGGCAAGATTCCAAACTCCCTGGTCCGGAAGCTAGCAGAGAGCATCCTCAGAACACAGGGGTAGTGACTTCACTCCAAATATTTCTTTGGCATTCTCTGAGTGACTTCCCTTTCACTTTTCACTTTCATGCATTGGAGAAGTAAATGGCAACCCACTCCAGTGTTCTTGCCTGGAGAATCCCAGGGACGGGGAGCCTGGTGGGCTGCCATCTATGGGGTCACACAGAGTCGGACATGACTAAAAGTGACTTAGCAGCAGCAGCAGCCCTAGGAGGTGGACTTAGTAGGATTTATCCAGGAGCCCCTGGGCTTATACATTGCTCATCCCCAGGGCTCCCTCTCAAGCCAAAGCTGTTTCCTGTCCTCATGTTGGTTTCTTATCATAGGTCCAAGAGACTTCTTTCTTTCCAATGTTCTTCTTAATGGCCTCTGCCAAGCACCAGTTGTTCTCTGAATCATGTTTTCTTTTTTTTTTTTTTAAGTCTATCAATTTCTTATTTTTGTGTTGTCAAGGATGAGTACCAGGATCTCTTTTGAATGTAGGATTTTATTTTCACTTCCTACAAGGAAAGTGATGGAAATAATAAGACTCTGAACTTTAGTGAAGGAACTGATGTGTGACAACTTTAGACTTCTTAGAACTTGATTGTTTTCTTTAGATCCTGTCGTCGTTCTGGGACATTCCTAAAAGTCCCAAGGACTTGACCTTCTGGGCTTTTGTTGTTTGTTTGTTTTGGTTTTTGTTTTCTTGGCTTTTTTGGCCACACTGCGGGGCACGTGGGGTCTCAGTTTCCTGATCAGGGATTGAGCCCGTGTCCTCTGCAGTGGAATCGCAGAGTCTTAACCACTGGGCCACCAGGGAAGTCTCTCGACATTCTGTTTTTATTCCTAAAGTTGTACATCATCTCCTCTGACCTCTTTCTCCTGAAACTTGCCACCTATACTTATGTTCACCTTTATAAAACTCTTCCACATAGAATTAAGCATGGATTGCCTTCTTACCATCATCCAATCATGATGCAATCCTCCTACTTACATGAATTCACTTTACAGCAGGAATCTCATATATTTATTTCTAGAAAATTCCTGAAATATCCTTGCATGTATTACATGCTCAATAAATAGGAACTGGAAGAGAGGAGGGCAGGGGTCCTAATATTGAAGAAACAAAAATGATTCCACCAATATCATTTTCCCAGGTCACTGTGCTTTGTGGCATCGGAAAGCAGTGTCAAGTGACATGCAACATGCAAAGTCAGAATCTGGATGTGTCTGCATGCTTAGTGAGGGAAGAGAAGGATAAGCGAGATGCCAATTCATCTGTAACATGTGTCAAGATCTTCAGATTCTCAGACACTTGCACCACTATTCATTTTTGACCTTTGAATTATTATTGACTCAAGCTTTGCCTACTGGATTGTTTGATTGTCCAGTTTCTTGTTCGACTCTTAGTGTCCTTTGAGGAGGATGGCTGTATTCCCCCTGCACCAAGGCTGACCATGGGTACCCTGGACCTTGGGTCCTAGGAGTCTGTTTCTCAGGTCCATTCTCCAAACCCCAGCTCCTCAGAGGGACTGAACTGGAAAATGGACTGTTCTTCCTCTCTAGGTCTGGTGGTATCCTTCAGAATTCCAACCACATTTCCTCCCACTTCTGGTTACCCAAAGAAAATTCTGGAATAGTGAAACAAACACACACACACTTTCCACATTCTTTATGTTTCCCCAGATGATCCACATAGAACCAGATGGTAATTAGGAGGCAACCAGAAGCTGGTAACCAAGAAAGTCCATCCCCTCCCCACTCCTTCCATTCTTCCCTGATGTAAATGTCCATAGGCTTATCCTTCCTATCTCCATCAAGATGCTCAAGTGAGCTTCTTGCTATAGTATGACAGACTCAAACATACAAAACCATAAAAAAACCACAAGTTAACTATTCAGTAGGGCTTTGGGTATCACTCACACACACTGAAAAATATATTGACATAGGAAGACAGAAAGTCCAGGTCCACATTTCCAGATCTTTCTTTCACTAGAGAACTGTGGGAACAGCCAAGTTATAATCAGAACCCTTCTTAGTGAGAGTGCAGTCAGAGAAAAGGGCATTTACTGGATCTGAGAGTCATAGGATCATCTGATATCTCCAACTTCCATCTGGGATGCTTCTGCCAAATTGGAATGAAGCTGAGTTATCATTTTCCCTTTCTTAAAGACCCAACGACGTCACAAACCTCCATTGCTAGGATTAAAGTCTCAGAAAATGAGAGGCTGGGGGAAAACAATTTAAAAAATTTACTAAGTAGATTTAAATGGCACAGTGAATAAGTATTCTAGGAGATATTCACTTGCTTTAGCCAGCCAGATTCATGACTAGGAAACCCTGCTCCAATAAATAAGCTTCTTCTGGATGACTTTCTTCCTTGCTTAGGAAATATTGCTGCAGTTTCACAATCTGCGAGATTGAATATTTCACCCATTTATGTTGTGCAGACTGAACCTCTCCTTCAACTTTTTAAACCAGCCCTTCCTAGCATGTTTGTTAGCTTTTGCACCTGACTTTTTTGCTTGTTTCTTTCTGCCTTGTTTTCCTAGGTCCCAGGACAATGTCTGGCCATTTCACAAGCTATAAGCATGTTTTGGGTCCCTGACTCTTTGTTGGCTATGTTTTATTTTTTGGCTGAACAGCATGTGGGATTTTAGTTCCCCAATCAGGGAGCAAATTCATGCCCCCTGCATTGGAAGCACAGAGTCTTAACCACTGACCCACTAGGGAAGTCCCTGTAGGATTTTAAACAAGATGTTCAAGAAGGATAAGGTACAGTTAACTTTAAGCAGTGAAGTGAAGGGGCAGGAAAGCCATGCCAAGTTTAGGTAAAAACAAGCCCTGGGTGAGAGAACAGACACTGCATAAGCAACAAGAAGGCCAGGGAGAGAGTGGACTGAAGAGGGGAAGTAAGATGAGGAGAAACGTGCTGGGGTGAATGATGTAGAGTCTCATGAGCCATGTGAGGAATTTGGGGCTTTGTCCTCAAGGTGATTCCAATACACTGGATAAGCAACAAGATCTTGGAGAGGGCTTGGATCACACTGGACCCATTGCCTCTCTGGTTCTCTGTTTCCAAGCTGATCAGTTTCCTTCTGATCAAAATAATTTTTCCATAGACACCTTAATATTTTCATTGAGCTTAGCCTGCATCCTGCTGCCTTGTCTTTGGGATCTTATTTTAAGGGTACTGACCTTTTAGTTTAACTCTTAGGAGGACAATCTCTGTGCCACATTTCCTAGTTCTGGAGGAGCATATGGTTATTACCTTCCTACCCACACTCCAGGAACATAATTATGCACACAGGTGTTTTAGGGATTCAGGCCAACAACAACAGCAACAGAAGATTTAAAAAGGGATGCAGTTTGAAATCAAGGTGTGTTGGGAGCTCTAAATGCAGAAGCCAGACTGAAAACACTCAGCATTCTGAGAGAGAGTTAGAAATAAACACTTACGTCATTCCCTCCCTCCCCTGCATTGATGCAGTCCAGACAGATGATGGCCCAGCATTTTGGATTTGTCTGGTTTCCTCATTAATTCTCCTCTCTGTTCTGCTTTTATTATCTACAGTGACAACGGCACACTATCCCTCAGCAGCTCCTAAAGTCATCTAACTGTCATTAGAGCAATAAAGACTCTCCTCTTTCCGAGCAGTAAACAAATTAAAGAGCTCCTTGGTGTCTAAACTTCTTGATGGAAGCATCCTTGTCTTATGATAGCCACTGTCCTTTGAAAACCTACTGCGTGCCGAGGATAGTTAGTTGTGTTGCATACACTGTTTTATTTCATCTTTGCAATGGCACTTTCAGGCTAAGAATCAGTGGCCCGATATACAAAAGAGGCAGTGACACCCAGAGAGGTGAAATACTTGCCAGTAAGTAGTCAGTCCATGGCCAGATCTGCATACCCATGCACCCTATCCTCTGTCCACGTAATTCCATGCTTCTTGCTTTTGCACACTGTTCTTGACATCTTCCCTCTCAATGGCTCTCCCTCCTCACTGAAGTACATACATACTCACTTGTGCTTTCTTTTATTAGAACATGTCCTTGAAATCTTGAGGGGATCAGACTTCTCACTCCTCTCTCTCACTCAAATCCCTAGTCATAGACCCTCATTGCTGGAGGGAACCTTAGAGATTATATTCTCTGGAGGTTTCCAATCTTAAGTCCCCAGATGGTTAGACTAGTTTCAATGTTCAGAAGTCTCTAGTTATATCACAATACTGCTGTTGAGTTTGTACTACTGAAATATAAAGTTACATAACTGTTAGATGGAAAAGGCAATGGCAACCCACTCCAGTACTCTTGCCTGGAAAATCCCATGGTTGGAGGAGCTGGGTAGGCTGTAGTTCATGGGGTCGCTAAAAGTCGGACACGACTGAGCGACTTCACTTTCACTTTTCACTTTCATGCATTGGAGAAGGAAATGGCAACCCACTCCAGTGTTCTTGCCTGGAGAATCCCAGGGACAGGGGAGCCTGGTGGGCTGCCGTCTATGGGGTTGCACAGAGTCAGACACGACTGAAGTGACTTAGCAGCAGCAGCAATTGTTAGATAAATACAACTTGTCTAATGGATAGAAAGCTTCTGAAGATGAATCCCATATTGAGTAAGTGGGGAAGAAAGACTTTATAAAAAAAAAGAAGTTGGTGAAAACTCTTAGAAGTGGCATCAGTTTAGTCTGTGTTCTCTTTTATAAATGATTCAGTGACTGTCCACTGGGAAGGAAAATGGACACAGATTAAGCTTCACTGGTTTGGAAGAGATTTTATAGCGTATGCTGTCCAACCATGATGCATTTCTAGCATGTGATAGACCAGTCATTGATGGAGAATTTATTTCTCCTTTAGACATCCTCTTTCAATGTAATAACATTGATTGTTTAAGATTCTTACTTTTCTGTAGCCGCTATCAGTTGGTTCTAATCCTTTGGAACATCATGCAGTAGTTCTTATCACTCTTCTCAATGATGTCCTTCATGCTCAAGGATAGGACAATTCTGGACTCACGGTTGGAAATGGCAGCATCACCAAAGTGATTACGTGGACCATGACTGGTAAGTCACTTGTTTTCCTAAACAAGAAAGACCCATAAGGCATTTTGCCATTTGACTCTTTTCCTCTGCTTTGGACCATAAAGAAAGCTGAGTGCCAAAGAATTGATGCTTTTGAACTGTGATCCTGGAGAAGACTCTTGAGAGTCCCTTGGACTACAAGGAGATCCAACCAGTCCAACCCTACAGGATATCAGTCCTGAATATTCATTGGAAGGACTGATGCTGAAGCTCCAATACTTTTTGGCCATCTGATGTGAAGACTCAACTCATTGGAAAAGACCCGGATGCTGGGAAAGACTGAAGGCTTAAAAGGAGAAGAGGGTGGCAGAGGATGCGATAGTTAGATAGCATTACTGACTCAATGGACATGAATTTGAGCAAACTCCAAACAATGGAGGACAAAGGAGCCTGGCATGCTGCAGTCCACGGGGTTTCAGAGTTGAACAAGACTTAGAGCTGAGCAACAACAACTTCTGCCTTTGCCACATGCCCTAAAATTTTATAAATACTGAACTCTTGAACTTTTTCTTATTCTCAGTGCTCCTTATTCCTAGAATATGTCTCTCTCCCTCTTTTCCCCATATTTCCCTCCTCTGGAGAACGTTTCATGCCCCAAATGGGCTGGCTAAAGCCCTGTAATAACCGCTTCCATTATATTTGTTTCCTTGCATATAATACTAACTTATAATTAACCATTTATTTCTCTCTCTCCTCACCAGGACTGTAGGATCCTACTGGCTTAAAGTGATGCTCTATTCTTGTAGTTCCAAACCTAGCACTTGATTGAGACATATAGTGCTCAATAAAATGAATGAATGAATGAATTTGGGTCCTTCCTATATCTGGTCACCAAATTCTCAATTTCCATTGTCTCCATCATGACAATGGAAACATGGGGAGTTGAGCATGAAATAAGATGGGATAAAGGAGGGAGTGACAGGGAAGTATAACCAGAAGACAGATAAATTAATCAAAATAAAAAAAGTAATTTTCTAGATAAGGAAACTGAGACTCAGAGAGGAACATGATGTAGTAAATCACACAGTGGGGACTGGCATCATATTTCCTGGCCTCAGACCCTGGGCCTTGCCTCTATGCTATGAATATTATGGCAAGAAAATCTTTAACACACAGAGAAAAACATACTGGCTCATCTCTAAAGATGACAGTCTCATTGTCAGGGTGAAAGGGTCATTGGTTGAAATTTTAAAAAATTAAATCCTGATTTAAATGCAGCCTCTCACTTGGAGCAATGACTCAGGCTGATTCTGCAGGTGGCATGTTTTCCTCTGAGATTTCTCACTGGGTCTATTCCTCGTTCTTCTGGATTATATAAGGGTAATGATGCATTCTGTGACTGGATCCCAACTTCCTGAGGCCCGAAATAATCATTGTTCTGTTTTCCATGGGAGATGAAGATACATATTAGGATTTTAACATTCTTCGAACATCAACTTTAAAAACAGAAGACATCCAAGGCAGGTGGGGCTTGCAAATGATATTTATAATCAGATGTTCATCTAGAAAGTAATTAAGAAATCTCTTCCTTATAAGGCCTGGAAGCTTCTGAAAAGACTTCTCAGCTCTCTCTTAACACTCTTTGTCCCTGCCTCCCACTGTGTTCCAGAGCCCAAAGGAGGATGAGAGGCGAGTCCTGCTGATAAAGATGCCATCGTGTTAAACGGTCACAGAGCCATAGGGCAAGAAGTCCTTCTGTCTGCCCCTCCATTCCAACTCCAGTACCCTCAAAACTGTGTTTTCTCATGTTTTGTAAATTACTTAGCACTCTGCCAGGTTCTCTAGTGCCAGCTGGCTCACTGCCTTGGCTTCCTGTCACTCCTTTTAGGAAATTCAAGGGAGAAATTTGAAGTCAGATACAGTGGAGAAGGAAATGGCAACCCACTCCTGTGTTCTTGCCTGGAGAATCCCAGGGACGGGGAGCTTGGTGGGCTGCTGTCTATGGGGTCACACAGAGTTGGACATGACTGAAGTGACTTAGCAGCAGCAGCAACATGTGAGTTCAAACACAGGGTCTGCTACTTCCTGGCTGTGTAGTAATGAATGAGCTACCACTTCCTTCTGGGTCTCAATTTCCCACCTAAAAATCCCCCTGGATTGTTAGGGGGGACTGTTGTCCTGATTCACTGAAAAAGTCCCAAGACAGCATTCAGCTTCGTACCTGCTTTCTAGAAGATTCTTAGCAGATTTTTTGACATTCTGCCCTATCTCCATTCTACATCTTACTGGTAAAACAGTCTGTACATATTTGGGCTACTGGATTACTTTCCTGGGGATTCCCTGGTGGCTCAGATGGTAAAAAAAATCCACCTGCAATGCAGAAGATCCAGGCTTGATCCCTGGGTCAGGAAGAACCCCTGGGGAAGGGAATGGCTACCCATTCGAGTATTCTTGCTGGGAAAATTCCATGGACAGAGGAGCCTGGTGGGGTATATAGTCCATAGGATTGCCAAGAGCCAATCACGACTGAGTTTCCTAGGGATGTTGTACTGAAGTACCACAAAATGGGTGTCTTAAAAGGAAAGAAATTGTCTCACAGTTCTAGAGGCCAGAAGGTCTGTCTAAGTCAAGGTGGCAGCAGAGCCAGGTTCCCTTTGGAACATGTAGGGGAATCTTTTCTTGCTTCTTCTTAGATTTGGGGGGTTTGTGGACCATCTTCGACTTGCAGCTGTGTAATTCCAATGTCTACTTTGTCATCACATCCTCCCTGTATCTTGTCTTCTTATGAGGACCTAGTCATATTGGATTAGAGGTCCATTCTTTGCTTATATGACCCTATCTTAACTAATTATTTGTACAGTGAGTCAGCCCTATTTCCAAATAATGTCACAATCTCAGGTACCAGGGGTTAGGACTTCAATTTTTAAAGGGAGGTATGGATGTGAGAGTTGGACTGTGAAGAAAGCTGAACACTGAAGAACTGATGCTTCTGAACTATGGTGCTGGAGAAGACTCTTGTGAGTCCCTTGGACTGCAGGGAGATCCAATCAGTCCATCCTAAAGGAGATCAGTCCTGGGTGTTCATTGGAAGGACTGTTGCTGAGGCTGAAACTCCAATACTCTGGCCACCTCATGAGAAGAGTTGACTCATTGGAAAAGACCCTGATGCTGGGAGTGATTAGGGGCAGGAGGAGAAGGGGACGACAGAGGATGAGATGGCTGGATGGTATCACTGACTCGAAGCACATGAGTTTGGGTGAACTGCGGGAATTGGTGGTGGACAGGGAGGCCTGGTGTGCTGCGATTCATGGGGTTGCAAGGAGTCAGACACGACTGAGGGACTGAACTGAACTGAACTGAACTGAGGATGGTGGAGAACATACTTCAACCTGTAACAAGTAAGTATGGAATTATAGGCTAAAATGTTCTAGTCTATTTAATCAGTATATCATGTAGACTTCTGTTTTGATGAGATTAGATTTCATTGTTTGAAAGTCTAATCTTAGAATTGAAGTGTTCCAGCTAAAAGGAAATATGTCATTTTTTTGCTTCCCACCTCTTCATGCCCTTCTCCTAGTCTTCCTTCTTTTTCAAGCCCACAACTCTCATCATCTCTAATCATTATACATCCAGCAGCCAGAATTATCTCTCTGTCTCCCTCCCCTTTCAAAACAGACACGTGTCTGTCAGTCACCTTGTTCTTTACAGGACAAAGGTCAAACTTCTCACCTGGGTACAAGCTGTCCTTTAGTACCTGATCCTCTACATCTGGGGTGGTTAATTATCTTGGTTTATCCCAGATGGCTTCAGCTTTAGCACTGAAATTTTTGCATCCTGAGAGACTCATCAGTCTTGGACAAACCAGAGCAGTTGTTCACTCTATCCCCTCCCTACAGCTTTAGATACTCTCTAGCTGTTGCAGATTTAATTCTGTCTTGCTAATTGTATATTGTTTGGGCACTAGCAGTCAGGCTCTCCTGCTAAATTATGTTTCTTAAGGATGTCTAGATTCAGACAAATCTCGGTTTAAATTTCAACTCTGCTGATCCTAGTCATTGCATGTCTTATTATCAAACATCAGTTTCCTCAAAAGCAAAAGGGTCAGAAACCCCATATCCTTTGGTTGTTGTGAGGATAGATTAGACATTATGAGTGAACCACCTAGCAGAATCTGATATGCACTTGGCGTTACGTAAGTGGTAGGTGGTTTTCACTGCTGGGCATGTCTGTATGCTCCAGAGTACCTATGCTCACTAAATGCTTTGGAAAGAAAGCTCAAGGCTACAGAGCTCAAATTTCTTGAGCCACGATCTTTCTTTCCTGCCATTTTTTCTCTCTGACTTAAAAAAAACAAATGCATTCTTTCAAAGGTTAGCCTTACTGAGAACTTGGCTGAAAGCCCTGTTGATTAACATGGAATATGACCTACAGACATTTACCACTGGAATTTTCCATGTGTCAAGCATTTTCTATTCTCTGGCAATTTTGATCTGGTTGGATCCAGCAACTGGTCCTTGAAGGGAAAACAGACAACTGAAAAGACCTTGAGTCCCTTCTTATGCTCCAGTTCTCTTGAACTCAAAACAGAAATATTTAAAGTTGGTGTGGCATCATCAACTGAAAACAGGGTTAGATCAGCCCCCCAAGGGAATCAGCTGTATTTTACAGCACTTGATGGCTCTCGAGGATGCAGTGGAGAATAAGGGAGGTTGTCCTCTTCCCCAGGGGGGAGCAGAAAAAATCTTGATTGTGGTCAAAAGGATATCACAGACTCTTGGCTTTCTCTGAGAATCTCATTGTGGAGGCCACTGGTTCCTTTTATCTATTGGGTATTTGATGTCATGATGAGATTAATAATTCATAGAGTCTGGGCAGTACTTTTCCATGGAGGGCTGTGTGCAGAGATGAGCAGAAGTGCTGGCAAAAGCCCGAGGGTTCCTGACAAGGTCAGATGCCTTATGCTTCAGCAAGTCTTCAGTCCCTGGTAACCCTTTACTTGCTGTGACAGATACAGAAGAAGGGCAAGGATTCTTGAAGGCTTTTTAGCTTTCTTGGTTGTGGTAAAAATCAATCCTGTTAAACAGAACTCTAAGAGATGGTAAGTCAATGACAACAACAGCAACAAAATATAAATAAAAAAATAGGTATTAGTTACAAACAATAATTCAAGAGATGTTCTAGAATCAAATGTAATCAATTTCCATAGGTGATGAGAGGATTAGTAGTAACTAGGGGAAGATGAAGCTTGATCTAGTCTTATTACTATTACTAATGCATATTTTTTTTAATTAAAGAATTTTTTTTTATTTTTTAACTTTACAATATTGTATTGGTTTTGCCATATATCAACAT
Organism: Bos javanicus; assembly: GCF_032452875.1. Classification (NCBI taxonomy): domain Eukaryota; kingdom Metazoa; phylum Chordata; class Mammalia; order Artiodactyla; family Bovidae; genus Bos; species Bos javanicus. Next base: position 109,508,369 of record NC_083873.1, read on the forward strand.
GAATCCACCACAGGTATACATGTGTTCCCCATTCTGAACCCTCCTCCCTCCTTCCTCCCGGTACCATCCCTCTGAGTCATCCCAGTGCACCAGCCCCAAGCATCCAGTATCATGCATCGAACCTGGACTGGCGACTCATTTCATATATGATATTATACATGTTTCAATGCCATTCTCCCAAATCATCCCCCCCTCCCTCTCCCACAGAGTTCACAAGACTGTTCTATACATCAGTGTCTCTTTTGCTGTCTCGTATACAGGGTTATTGTTACCATCTTTCTAAATTCCATATATATGCGTTAGTACACTGTATTGGTGTTTCTCTTTCTGGCTTACTTCACTCTGTGTAATAGGCTCCAGTTTCATCCACCTCATTAGAACTGATTCAAATGTATTCTTTTTAATGGCTGAGTAATACTCCATTGTGTATATGTACCACAGCTTTCTTATTCATTCGTCTGCTGACAGACATCTAGGTTGCTTCCATGTCCTGGCTATTATAAACAGTGCTGCGATGAACATTGGGGTACATGTGTCTCTTTCCCTTCTGGTTTCCTCAGTGTGTATGCCCAGCAGTAGGATTGCTGGGTCATAAGGCAGTTCTGTTTCCAGTTTTTTAAGGAATCTCCACACTGTTCTCCACAGTGGCTGTACTAGTCTAGTTTGCATTCCCACCAACAGTGTAAGAGGGTTTCCTTTTCTCCACACCCTCTCCAGCATTTATTGCTTGTAGACTTTTGGATCGCAGCCATTCTGACCGGCGTGAAATGGTACCTCATAGTGGTGTTGATTTGCATTTCTCTGATAATGAGTGATGTTGAGCATCTTTTCATGTGTTTGTTAGCCATCTGTATGTCTTCTTTGGAGAAATGTCTATTTAGTTCTTTGGCCAATTTTTTGATTGGGTAGTTTATTTTTCTGTATTTGAGCTGTAGGGGTTGCTTGTATATTTTTGGGATTAGTTGTTTGTTAGTTGCTTCATTTGCTATTATCTTCTCCCATTCTGAAGGCTGTCTTTTCACCTTGCTTATAGTTTCCTTTGTTGTGCAGAAGCTTTTAAGTTTAATTAGGCCCAATTTGTTTATTTTTGCTTTTATTTCCAATATTCTGAGAGGTGGGTCATAGAGGATCCTGCTGTGATGTATGTCGGAGAGTGTTTTGCCTATGTTCTCCTCTAGGAGTTTTATAGTTTCTGGTCTTACACTTAGATCTTTAATCCATTTTGAGTTTATTTTTGTGTATGGTGTTAGAAAGTGTTCTAGTTTTATTCTTTTACAAGTGGTTGACCAGTTTTCCCAGCACCACTTGTTAAAGAGATTGTCTTTAATTCATTGTATATTCTTGCCTCCTTTGTCAAAGATAAGGTGTCCATAGGTTCATGGGTTTATCTCTGGGCTTTCTACTTTGTTCCATTGATCTATATTTCTGTCTTTGTGCCAGTACCATACTGTCTTGATGACTATTTTGATTAATAATCTCTACTACTTTTTTTTTTTTTTTGAGTCCCAGGCACTGCATCACATGTAATATCTCTTTTGACCTTCATGCTAATTTTGTGAAAAAGTCCGTCTTCTCCCCACCTATTAAATGAAGAAACTAAGGCTAAAAAAGTCAACTAGGCTTTTCCAAGGCCACCAAGTTGGTAAGAGATGGAGCCATAGTTTGACCCTGGGGTGACTGTCCTTGAGACTGCTTTTGACATGTGCTATGTCACCTTCTCCCCTTCATGGGTCACAGCCTTGTTGTGGCAAAGGGGCTTGCAGCAATCAGTGAAACTATGAGCCATGCCATTCAGGGCCACTCAAGATGGACAAGTCATGGTGGAGAGTTCTGACAAAACGTGGTCTGCCAGAGGAGGGAATGGCAAACTACTCCAATATTTTTGCTGTGAGACCCTCATGAGTAGCATGAAAAAGCAAAAAGATATGATGCTGGATGATGGGCCCTCTAAGTTGGAAAGTGTCCAATATGATACTAGGGAAGAGTGTGGGGCAATTCCTAGTAGCTCCAGAAAGAATGAAGTGGCTGGGCCAAAGCAGAAATGATGCTCAGTTGTGGATGTGTCTGGTGGTAAAGAAGGACGGATGCTGTAGCTGAAGCTCCAATACTTTGACCACCTGATGCAAAGAGCTGACTTATTGGAAAAGACCCTGATGCTGGGAAAGATTGAAGGCAAAGAAAGAAGGGGGTGACTGAGGATGAAATGGTTGGATAACATCACTGACTCAATGAACATGAATTTGAGCAAATTCTGGGAGACAGTGGAGGACAGAGGAGCCTGGCGTGCTATCGTCCTTTGGAGTGGCAAAGAGTTGGACAGTACTTAGTGACTGAACAACAGCGACAACAATATCACTTTCTAGCAATAATTAAAAAACTAATGATCATGAGGAAGATTCTTAGCATTGTGCAGAGACTTACGAGTTTTCAAGACCATTCATATCTTTATTCCCATTTACTTCTCACAGCAGCCCTGTGCAAGAATAGGTTGGGGGTTACTATCATGACCTGGAAAATGCAGAACTTGGACAGGACCGAGTTTACATGATTCTCAGGGTCACCAGCCAAATGGTTAGTGGCCACAATGCACTTGCAATTGAAGGCTTCTGATTTCCCAGCTGGAGCTTTGTGACCTTTCCTTTAGAACATAAAAGAGGTCACACTAGTGGGAGCTGGCATTTTCAGTTCCAATCTGTGCCAAAGGAGAAGAGAACTGTCTGAACTTGATAATCTACTTTCACTGATCTTTAAATGTCTCTTGCCAAGCCTATGTGGCTTCCTCATTAACCAGAAGATTCTCACTCACCAGAATTCTGGTGGCAGTGATGAAAACCGCCATCTTTTGTTCTTGTTCATTTTCAAACTTTGGTTGTCCAGACTCCTGGCAAGTCTATGGTCTTCCCAATAGCTTTTTAATAAGTTTATTTTCTACTTTAATCAACCAGAGTCAGGTTCTACTCTTTGTAACTGAGAACTCTGATGAATACGACCTTTCACAGTGCTGTTACATAGTCTGGCTTCAAGTAACCCTAGTTCTGGCCCATTCTTCTTTTTTACAAACCATAAATTTTCAAAGTATATCCCATACTTTCCAAACCTTTGCTCAACCATTATCTCAGCAAGGCTTTATTTAACTATTTCAAGCAATGAGTAAAGATGGCTCCTGGAATTCCCTAGAGAGCAGGTTTTAAATTTATCCCAGAGAGGAGAAGAGAGTGTAACAATGTGGAGAAGGAGGATGAGAGGTCTTGGGAGAGCTTCAGCTGGTTGGGTGCTCCTTGGTCAATGCATTTACTTTTTCTCCTTCCTACTTTCCTTGCTATTTTTTCGTAATTTTGATCTTCTTCTTCCTCCTTACCTTCCTAATCTTACTGTTATTCTTTTTCCAAGATGTATACTAATGAGGGATATATGGCTCTATCAGAATCCAAATATCAATTTGAGTTTTTTTGTGTCCTGAGCTTGTCCTGTGCTCTTCATCATGCTAATACATCTATCACTTAATTTAAGCTCCTCAAACCCATTAGAAGGAGGGATTATGTCCCTATTATGAGAGGGAAGAGGTGAGACAAAATGAGGTTTGAGGCACGCTAGGACTTACTCATAACAGAATGGCTTCTGAGCCTCCCCTCAGCTTTCCTGTAAGGTTGCAAGCATCAGATGAAAGGCAGGACAATTCTGATATTAGAGAAACAGACAAGGAAATAGAAGGCTTTTGGGAGCACTTGTTCTGTTACATATTAACTGTGTGTTTCTTGGGCAAGTTATTCAAGCTCTTTAAGTCCTTAGCACCACAGGTGTGCAAGAGAGTAAAGTAAAAGACAGATAGAATTGAAGCATTTCACTTGAAATGTTTCCTTTGCCCCACATTCAGTTTGCTTCCCCACAGTGTTCCTCCTGTGATAGCCCTGGGGGACATGAGATCTCGCTTTCTTTGCCAGCATGCAGCGATGCCTGGGTCCCAGCGGGTTTGTGCCACTAGCCAGATGGCCTCTTTGTATTGGGAAGATGTCCCCTTAGAGCACCTCATTCTCTTCTTTTTTTAATGAAAGCTCCAAATGTCCACGGCTGCTCCTGACAGATCACATGTTTCTTTAAAAGGAAGTTAAGAGTACTCATATTAAAATTTGTTTGGGGGTTAGAGTATGGTTTATTGATGACAGTCATCCTCAATTTCACCTAGAACTAGGGCAGTCTGCAGAGTCCAGGGTCATGCCTCAGACCTAGGATAATCATTCAAGGATTTCAGACAGATATACATGCTGCTGCATGTTGTCAGATATAGTTCAGGTCAATTCTCGGTTCTACTGCTTGCTTATTGATGTTCTTGGACAGCTTACTTAATCTTTTTTTTTTTTTTGGCCTCACTTTCTTCTTCTAAACTGAAAACAGTAAACCTAGAGCTTTCCTCTTGGAGTGGTTGTGAAGATTACATAAGATGATTCCTCTGAAACTGGTGCAGAGTGGGCATCCAATAAATATTCACTGAATATGGTCAATGCTTAAGACACATAGCTAATGATAAACAGCAGGTCCATTTCCCACTGCTCTGTATTTGTTCTGTCATTGCTGAAGGTGACGTAACACAGGAGTGAGATGGCGGGGTAGAGTTTTCAGAGTAAAAATGACAAATCCTTTCACTTGAATCAGGCTTCTATATCAAGGAAGTTGATTGGCAAGAATAACAGCTTTAGGACTTCCCTGGGGGAGACCTGGGTTCTATCCCTGGGTTGGGAAGATCCCCTGGAGAAGGAAAAGGCTACCCACCCCATTATTCTGGTCTGGAGAATTCCATGGACTGTATAATCCATGGGGGGTTGCAAAGAGTCCGGCACGACTGAGCGACTTTCACTGTCACTTTCACTTGGTCATACAGAGGATAAGAATCCGGTTGCCAGTGCAGGAGACACGGGTTCGATCCCTGGTCTGGGAAGATTCCACATGCCATGGGGCAACAAAGTCCATGTGCCACAATTACTGAAGCCCACTGACTTGGAGCCCACACGCGGCAGCTACTGAAGTCCATGTGCCTAGAGCCTGTGCTCTGCAACGAGGGACACCCCTACAGCCAGAAGACCACCCTCCACCAGAAGAGCAGCTCCCACCTGGCCGCAGCTAGAGAAAGCCTGCTCACAGCAATGAAGACCCAACACAGCTAAAAAAAGAATAACAGATATATACGCTATCTTCACTAAAAAATAAAAGATATACCATTAGGTTTTTGACCGAATAAACATTGAGAAGTAGACAGCCTTTGGTGCTCTTATTTTTCAAATTAGGCAGTAATGTGCTAGAGATATCCCTGGGGCAGGGAATGGCTCCCCACTCCAGTATTCTTGCCTGGAGAATCCCATGGACAGAAGAGCCTGAAAGGCTGTGGTCCATACAGTTGCAGAGAGTCAGATTGACTGAAGCAACTTAACACACAGGCATATGCTAGAGATGTAGAAAAAAGTAAGGAGAGGGTCAGATGCTTGAGGGGTGTTTTACAGGGTAGCGGGAGATGAGTTTTTGCTATTCTTTTTAAAACTCACCGGCTTCCTGTTTAGAGGTTGGGTCTCTCTAGTGAGATTGCGAGTTCTATCCAGGTATCAGTAGTGACTGAACTCTGTGTTTCTTGCTGTATATGTGCAGTTCTTCCCAGTTACGCCTTTGTATCTTTCTGCGTGTTGTTTTCTCAGCTTGGAATGTGGTTCCCACACTTGTCTGGCTGTAGAACTCTTTTCTCAAGACTCAGCGTAAATGGCAACTCCTCTGGAAGGTGCCCAAGGAGGGCTTGTTAAGTCTGCCTTCCTGATGTCCTTAGGATTTTTTGAACAGGAAGCAGAACTGTTCCTTGTGATATCAGCTGGATAAAAGCAAGTGCTCAGATAATTCTGACACCGCCAGCACAAACAACATTATCAATACTCTCAGACAAAAAGTCTGTGTGTATTTTTCAGGCATTCACCTGGCTAAGGCATCATGACTCTCTAGCTAAAGATAATAGACTTTTGATGTCTTGGACTTCCTGTTATGAGGAAGAGACTTGTGTGGTGTGGAGGCAGAGGAGTCAGTATCTGACTATTGGTTCCCACTACCTATTAGACTGAATAGCAGTTTTCTCATTTTTAAAAATGAGTATAATGATAGCTATCTCAAAGTTCCGACATGAAATTAATTATAATGATACAGGTCAAGTATCAAGCATCCAGAAGACACTCAATGAATAATAGTTATCAAGAGTTTGTCTGTCCTTGTAGGATAATCTTTGGCCTTTTTCTAAGAAATGGAAATACAGTTCCCAGTATGCACACCTCTTTTTACAACATGATCCTAAATGTAGTTTACTGTAGAAATGACCCAGCTGCATGTGTTACTCCATCTTTCTGGAAATATAACTCTTGCCAAACATAAGGATTACATTCCTGGAAAATGTTATTATTGGTAAAGATTGTTGCTATGGAAATCAAGATACAACAAAAACTATGAGCTTAAGGGATAAACAACAAATGTATTTCAAAGGCAAATAAATGTTATAAGGGACATCTAACTCCAAAATGCAACTGATTTGTGAGGACTGAATTCTTTCTCTTCCCTCTATAAGCATTTCTTTCATCACAATCATAGGAAACTGAGGCTTTGAGAGGCATGTATTAAGTATAAATCCCATTATTTGTTTGATCTTACTTCATGGCATCTATACATAGTAGTTTGGGTTAAATAATTAGAATCAAACCTTCCTGTCCAGTTTGCTATGAACTGTCCAAGAAATCAGTGTTGCGACTGGTTGCTATTTTCTTAGTATGTTGACCAAGGACAGGAATACTTCTAGAAGACACATGCAAGGTACAAGGACAGGATGAAAATCAAAGTAGAATACTCTTTTAAAAAATATTTAATTTTGAATTTTAAGACTTAGAAAAAAGTTTCAAAAATAGTACAAAGAGTTTCCTTGTATGCCTTACCAGGTATTAACAATGTTAATGTCTTGTATAACTATATAACTACAGTTCAATTATCAAAACCAGGGAGTTAACATTGGTACAATATTATTAACTAAATTACAGAGTTTCTTCAAAATTCACCAAATTTTTCAATATCATTCTTCTAAGATCCAATTCAAGATGCTACATTGCATTTAGTTGTTAATATCTGTTGCTGCTGCTGCTGCTAAGTTGCCTCAGTCATGTCCGACTCTGTGTGACCCCATAGATGGCAGCCCACCAGGCTCCACCGTCCCTGGGATTCTCCAGGCAAGAACACTGGAGTGGGTTGCCAATTCCTTCTCCAATGCATGAAAGTGAAAAGTGAAAGTGAAGTCATTCAGTTGTGTCTGACTCTTAGTGACCCCATGAACTGCAGCCTACCAGGCTCTTCTGTCCATGGGATTTTCCAGGCAAGAATACTGTGAGTACCAGGCAAGAGTAGGATGCCACTGCCTTCTCCATTAGATCTCTCCAATTTTAAACAGTTTCTCATTCTTTCAGTGTCTTTCACGGCCTTGGCATTTCTAAAGAGTACTGATGAATTATTTTGCAGACTGTCTCTCAGTGTGAATTTGAGCAATGGTTTCATGACATTGGAGTGGTTATGTGTTTTTGCCAAGAATGCCCTGAAAATGATGTAGTGTTTTCCAGGGACCATATCAAGGGGTCCATGATGTCAATATAACTCATCACGAGGGTTGATTACCTTGATCACTTGGTTGACTTGGCATTTCTCAAGCTTTCCTACTGCAAAATTGTTATCTTTTCTTTTGATGTTGAAAAAACATATTGGGTGAGATATTTTGAGATTACGCAAGTCCTCTTTCTCCTCAGATTCTCTTCCTCTAACTCATGCATCTTATCTCTGATGTTTTTTACTGTGGTGTTTGGCTTCTGGTGATTCTAGATTTCTCCTTTCCCTTATTCACTTATTAATTGGAATTCTACTGTGAAAAAGAGCTATCCATTTATTATGCATGTAGGTATGCATTTATTTAAAATTTAATGCTATTATATCAGTAGATTTCATGGATACTTGTACAATTCTATGGTTAAAATCAAAAAATGCTATTATTTATCTCTGTAAGCAGCACTCTTCACAGTTGCCCCGACTTCATTAGAAAGAAAATTGGAAACGATGATTAGAGGTGCAATTTAAGCTCAAGGTCTAAGTTGAGCCTTGCCCTCCACTATATACTGAAATATTTATTTCAGCATATTCAGATCAAACCAGTCAACCCTAAAGGAAATCAACCCTGAATATACACTGGGAGGACTGATGTTGAAGTTGAAGCTGTAACACTTTGGCCACCTGATGTGAAGAGCGGACTTACTGGAAAAGACCCTGATGCTGAGAAAGATTTAGGGTAGGAGGAGAAAGGGGGCAGAGAATGAGATGGTTGGATGGCATCACCAACTCAATGGACATGAATTTAAAATAGTGAAGGGCAAGGAAGCCTGGCATGCTGCAGTCCATGAGGTCACAAAGAGTCAGACATGACATAGTGACTAAACAATGACATTCAGGCCTACTTGTGGATACAGAGATAAAGCACAGAGGATAAGAACATGAGGGAGGAAGGGAGAGAGAGAGAGAGAGAAAAGAGAGAGAGAGAGAGAAGAGAGAGTGGGAATGTTAAGAGGAACCAACAAGGAGAGAGAACAGTCAGCTCTGTCTAGAACTGTGTACTGAGTAGAGGCAGGCATCAGAGATCATTCTATCCTGGAATCAACAGCATGAGGAATTACCTATTCATCCTGAGAAAGCATACTTAGACCTTCAGCAAAACTTGCAACATACAAAGATCAGCAAGAACCGAGGGTTCCTCTGTGATGAAATTTGTCTCTGGCCAAATAAACATCTTGTAAATTTTGTTCTATTTCAAAATAGACGGAACATAGGGCTGGCCAGCAACATGGACTGAATCTCATCTGTGAGCCTGTATATTAGGAATATATCAGGATATACAGGAGATATACATTATACACACATACACACATATACAGGATATATATAGGATATGTAGGCTATGTGCCTTATAGTCTGTATAAGGCAAGGGTTAAAGAAAACATAGAATGCTCTGGAGAGACTTACATATCATGTGGAATAATGACAGAGCAAAAAAACTCAACCCAAAATGATGGAATAGTGATCAGAAATTCAAGTTTCTGCCCTAGTGACTTTTTATCCTTGAGGCTTAATTTCCTCATCTGAAAAATGAAAGTTACATTTTATGGTCTCTGAAATCCCTTCAACTCTCATATCCTGCTCTATTCTGTGTTTGTTTACTGTTGGTAAAGCTGCTGGGCTGTATTAATTTATGAGAAATTCCTAGAGGGTTTAAAGCATTTATAGCCCTAGGGTCTATGAATTGAGTACAGCAGTGCCCAAAGAGGACCAAGGCAAGATGGTGGGATTTATGATGCCCGCAGAGGCTTTGGGAATTCCTGAAGACAAATGCATAAAGCTGTTCTGTGCTGGATGTCTCAGTGTCATCATTCACAGTCAGTTGCTCGTGGGCACATATGCTAGAGAGTTTGGTTTCAGGCCTAGCATATGGCAGCTTTGGAATAAAGTGTGGATTCTTGTTAAGACCCTTGGCTCATGTGTCTTCCCAGTTCTAGCAAAAGACAGAAGAGAGAGTAGAATTAGGGGACTATTCTAGGTAAGGGTATCACATGAATAAAGTCTGCTTTTCGCCACCCTCTGAGAGGGCTGACGTTTAGCACTCAGAATCATGCATCACTTCCTATTCTTTTTATCTGTCATTGTATCTTTCTTGTTCCTTATTGCTTTGTGACCTTTCTTCTTCCCTTCTTTCCTCCCTCCCTCCCCTCCTTCCCTTTTTGTTAACCTGTGACCCCAAAATGAAGAGAGATTTTTCTATGAGGCAAGTTCTCTTTCCTGGAGAACTTGGGGGAAAAAGTGAGGCCATAGGCAATGCATTTTCTCTGTAGGCAGCTCAGAGACTTCTCTCTGCTGAGGAATGGCCCCTCCTGGGGGACATGGTCCAGCTAAAGAAGGAGACAAGGTCATTTTGCTTTACAGAGCCCAAGTCTTCTGAGTTTTGCATTTATGTGAATTTCTTCATGTAGAAATTCAATTCAGAAGAGCCATTACAGTCTTTTTTAGTTCAGGTTTGTCCAAATTGTTCTCTGAGGTGAACTGGATTATTGGAGATATCTCAAGGTTGCTGAGGCAGATGGGTGGGTCTCTCAGTCTCCCAACTCCACTGTAGCTAATGTGGCATGTTACTTAAGACAGTGGATAGCATGGGCTTGCCGGGTATGATCCCGATTATTAGCTATGAGACCTAAAGCAAGTTAATTCAACTCTGTGTGCCTCAGTTACTCATCTGAAAAACAGAAATAATAATAATGATGCTTACCTCATAGGGATGTGTGAGAATTCAAAGAGTGAGTACATTTCAAGTGCTTAGAGTGACATGACTTAGAATGGGAGGAGAGGATGGAATGAATTGCAAGAGTAGCATTGAAATATATACACCACCATGTGTAAAAGAGATAGCGAGTGGGGAGCTGCTGTACAGCAGACGGAGCTCATCTTGATGCTCTGTGATGACCTAGAGGGGTGGGACAGAGGGTGGGAGGGCGGCTCAAGAGGGAGGGGAGATGTATATATATAAATATATAATCACTTACAGATTACTTATATATACTTATATATACACTTATATATACTTATTCAGGACTCGATGGACATGAGTTTGAGCAAGCTCTGGGAGTTGGTGATGGGCAGGGAAGCCTGGAGTGCTGTGATCCATGGGGTTGCAAAGAGTCAGACACGACTGAGCGACTGAACTGAACTTACAACTTATTTTATATATATATATATATATATATATATATATATATATATATATATATGTTTACAGCTGATCCATGTTGTTGTATAAGAGAAACTAACATGACCTTGTAAAGCAATTCTATTCTAATTTAAAAAAATAAAGTGCTTAGAATGGTGGGAGACCGGAGGTGCTGCGAAGTCTTTTCTGTTATCATTAGTAGTGTCCACATCATAATCATGACTGAAATTCTAAGCACTGCTTCATCTGATAAGAGGGTTTAGCTGTTAAGAAAATACTTTGCACACAGTACTCTGGTATTTTTCTAATTTTATCCAAAGCAAAACCACCTTGTTATGCAGTTGGCTAAACTCTGCTTGAACATGCCTGGTGATAAAGAGCTATTTCCCTTACTTGTAAGACCTCCTGCTTTGTTGGTAATAAGCCCTTGTTAATGAGCTAAAGTCTATTTCCTTGTAGCTTCAACTGACTAGCCCTTTTCCTCTCTTGAGTCATGCTGAATGAGTCTCCTTTACTCCTATATAAGCCCTCTTCCATGGGCTCAGAAGTTAACTGTACGTGGTTGATGAGATTTGTCTCCTTGCTTATATACTTCCAATGGGAGCAAGATCACTGCTTCCTGAGGCAGTTTTCCTGATTGTTGGTCTATGCTGATGATGAGAACTGGCTTTTCCTTGTATTTGCACCAGTGGTTGCAAGTCTCCTTGTGCAAATGAGCTTGAAGATAATAAAAGATGATAATATAAAGCTTAAATAATAAGCTTTCTCTTCTCTCCCCAAGGACAGTTGTTCTTTCAACTATTGTTATGTGAAGAATCTCTCCAGGATTCATCATTTGGCCTGTCCAAATTAAGTTGTGTAATGGCCATTTCTCTGGTTTATTCCCAAGCCTGCATTCTTAGAGCCCTTAAGAATTTTGGATAAAATTTAGATGAAAACTCTAATTAGAAAACATTACTGCACCTCAGTGTTTATAGCAGCACTATTTACAATAGCCAAACATGGAAGCATCCTAAAAGTCCATCTACAGATGAATGGATAAAGATATATATATATATATTATACACAAGGGGCTTCCCAGCTGACTTAGTGGTAAAGAATCCACCTGCCAATGAAGGAGACGCAGGAGACACAGGTTCCATCCCCGGGTTGGGACGATCCCCTGGAGGAGGAAATGGCAACCCACTCCAGTATCCTTGCCTGCATAATCCCATGGACAGAGGAGCCTGGCGGGCTGTGGTCCATGAGGTCACAAGAGTCGAACACGACTGAGCAACTGAGCACACATGCATGCACATTTATACACAATGGAATACTGAAGTGAAATAAAGTGAGAGGCACTCAGTTGTGCCCAGCTCTTTGTGACCCCATGAGCTATAGACTATCAGATTCCTCTGTTCATGGGATTTCCCAGGCTAGCATACTGGAATGGGCTATCATTTCCTCCTCCTGGGGATCTTCCCAATCCAGGGATGGAACCCTGCAATCCAGGCAGATTCTTTGCTGTCTGAGCCACCTGCAATACAGGAGGTGTAGAGACATGGGTTCGATCCTGGGTTAGAAAGATCCCCTGGAAGAGGACATGGCAACCCACTTCAGTATTCTTGCCTGGAGAATCCCATAGATAGAGTTACCATAGAGTCACAAAGAGTTGGATACGACTGAAGGGATTTCTTAGCACACAGACAAGTGTAGCTCTATTGCTTTGCCAGGCAAAGAGGGTCACAGCAGGCTCATGCCACCAAAATGATGTGTCCTCACTTGGGGAAGATAGAAGTTTTATATTAAATATCCAAAATGATCAAGGCATGGACATTCTTCTTACAGGTGGTGGTGAGTTAAGTAGGAGTCTGTATCATCAACCTTCAGGGTCAGCTGATCTAGGGTCTACATGCTTGTGGGCAGCATACCATCATTAATCATTAACTTCTTCCACCCAGAGGGGATTTCAGTCTCTGCAAAATAGTTCAAAGATATTGTTGTGTGTATCCATTGATGGGGAAACAGGCCCTTGCCCTAAGGCTGCCCTTGACTGTTTTCCCCTGGTCTCCCATCCCCTCCCTTCCTATCTACCCATTGGAACTCAGGGAAGGTCAAGGAGGCTAAATGAAGGCTATTTCCTATTATTGAAGATGTGGAGGACACAGAGAGGCCTTGTGCCCAGAGCCCCTGGACTCTGCACAGCATCGAACACCAAAGGCTCTGCCCAAGGCTGCCGCTTCTCCAGACACTGTTCGCACTGCAGGGTGTGTGCTCCCACCTCAGAGTGGCAAAGCACCTGGAGCTCCTTGTCCTCACCATCATTTCCCCTGGGCACTGAAGCAGTGATGCTGTGTCCCTGCATCTCAGGGCTAAGAGTGAACAGTCTCTCTTTCTCCAGGGCTGGCACAAGTCCATGGGGTTGGTGACTGAATAACCGCAAAGGCCATTTCTTCCCATCCCTGCACCACCCCCGAAGGCATACGAAAAAATATTTTCCTAGTTTTGTTCATGGGAGGGTTGCTTCTTGTTGTCCCACTCATATATATCCAGTTTGAGCTCAAGGTGGGATTCCCCCCACCCCAATACCTGAAACAAGCTTTCTAGGCTCATCACTATCGCACTTCCTTATCTTCAGTTGAACCAGGAATTAGTTTACAGAATCAGAGTGAAGTTGCTCAGTCATGTCCGACTCTTTACGATCCCATGGACTGTAGCCTATCAAGCTCCTCCATCCATAGGTTTTTCCAGGAGAGAATACTGGAGTGGGTTGCCATTTCCTTCTCCAGGAGATCTTCCTGATCCACGGATTTATCCCAGGTCTCTTGCATTGTAGGCAGATGCTTTACCATCTGAGCCGCCAGGGAAATCAGAATCAATTGATGGTGCAAATACAGATATTGGGTCCAACCTGTGGTAGTGACAGCAAAGGTTCAACAAGAGAACTTGAGTGGGCATGAACGGAGGGGGGTTAATGAGGGGGAGCGGGTTGACCTAAGAAGAGTTTATATAAACATACCTGACAAGCTGCAAACTGTCAGGATTATAGTGTGTGTGTGTGTGTGTGTGTGTGTGTGTGTGTATGTGCTCAGTATACTCTCCTGGAATACATGGCTGGAATATAATGTGAAAGTGATTGCTCTGGGGGATGTTTAAAATAATAGGGTTTAAATTAGAATGCTTGATGAGAAAGGCTATTTTCTAACAGTGATTTACTCTTAATACAAACACACACACACAAAAATCAATACTATTTACATAGTGCAATGCCATTCAGATTGCTATATTTAGTTAGCATTTACAGTTTACTGGGGCTGACAGTAACTGTTTATTTGTCCGTAATGGTCAAGCTGTAACCAGACAGTTTGCAAACATAATTAAAGCCTTTGTTTTATCATTTATTATTTTCAACTGCATCAATATTCTATAACTGGATCAAGAGCTGGTTCTAGACTTCAGCTCTTTTAAAGCAAGATTTAAAAATCATGACTTAAAGTTTTTTCATTCTGAACACAACTATTTTTATATGTGAGATCTTTCTTCAAACCCATTTATTTATTTGTATTTTAATAAAGAAATATTTATTTAATATTTAACATGTGCAGGGCAATGATACTAACTGCAATCAGTTCATTTCAGTCACTCAGTCATGTCCAACTCTTTGCGACCCCATGAATTGCAGCATGCTAAGCCTCCTGTCCATCATCAACTCCCAGAGTACACTCAAACTCACGTCCATCGAGTTGGTGATGCCATCCAGCCATCTCATCCTCTGTTGTCCCCTTCTCCTTCTGCCCTCAATCCCTCCCAGTATCAGGGTCTTTTCCAATGAGTCAACTCTTCGCATGAGGTGGCCAAAGTATTGGAGTTTCAGCTTTAGCATCATTCCTTCCAAAGAACACCCAGGACAGATCTCTTTTAGAATGGACTGGTTGGCTCTCCTTGCAGTGCAAGGGACTCTCAAGAGTCTTCTCCAACACCACAGTTCAGAAGCATCAATTCTTTGGCGCTCAGCTTTCTTCACAGTCCAACTCTCACATCCATACATGACCACTAGAAAAACCATAGCCTTGACTAGACAGACCTTTGTTGGCAAAGTAACGTCTCTGCTTTTGAATATGCTATCTAGGTTGATCATAACTTTTCTTCCAAGGAGTAAGTGTCTTTTAATTTCATGGCTGCAATCATCTGAAGTGATTTTGGAGCCCCCCAAAATATAGTCTGACATTGTTTCCACTGTTTCCCCATCTATTTCCCATGAAGTGATGGGACCAGAGGCCATGATCTTCGTTTTCTGAATGTTGAGCTTTAAGCCAACTTTTTCACTCTCCTCTTTCACTTTCTTCAAGAGGCTTTTTAGTTTCTCTTCACTTTCTGCCATAAGGGTGGTGTCATCTGCATATCCGAGGTTATTGATATTTTTCCCAGCAATCTTGATTCCAGCTTGTGCTTCTTCCAGTCCAACATTTCTTATGATGTACTCTGCATATAAGTTAAATAAACAGGGTGACAATATACAGCGTTGACATACTCCTTTTCCTATTTGGAACCAGTCTGTTGTTCCATGTCCAGTTCTAACTGTTGCTTCCTGACCTGCATATAGGTTTTTCAAGAGGCAGGTCAGGTGGTCTGGTATTTCCATGTTTCAGAATTTCCCACAGTTGATTGTGATCCACACAGTCAAAGGCTTTGGCATAGTCAATAAAGCAGAAATAAATGTTTTTCTGGAACTCTCTTGCTTTTTCCATGATCCAGCGGATGTTGGCAATTTGATCTCTGGTTCCTCTGCCTTTTCTAAAACCAGCTTGAACATCTGGAAGTTCACGGTTCATGTATTGCTGAAGCCTGGCTTGGAGAATTTTGAGCGTTACTTTACTAGCGTGTGAGATGAGTGCAATTGTGCAGTATTTTGAGCATCCTTTGGCATTGCCTTTCTTTGGGATTGGAATGAAAACTGACCTTTTCCAGTCCTGTGGCCACTGCTGAGTTTTACAAATTTGCTGGCATAGTGAGTGCAGCACTTTCACAGCATCATCTTTCAGAATTTGAAATAGCTCAACTGGAATTCCATCACCTCCACTAGCTTTGTTCGTAGTGATGCTTTCTAAGGCCCACTTGACTTCGCATTCCAGGATGTCTGGCTCCATTGTGATTATCTGGGTCATGAAGATCTTTTTTTGTACAGTTCTTCTGTGTATTCTTACCACCTATTCTTAATATCTTCTGCTTCTCTTAGGTCCATACCATTTCTGTCCTTTATCGAGCCCATCTTTGCATGAAATGTTCTGTTGGTATCTCTAATTTTCTTGAAGAGATCTCTAGTCTTTCCCATTCTGTTGTTTTCCTCTATTTCTTTGCACTGATCACTGAGGAAGGCTTTCTTATCTCTCCTTCCTATTCTTTGGAACTCTGCATTCAGATGCTTATATCTTTCCTTTTCTCCTTTGCTTCTCACCTCTCTTCTTTTCATAGCTATTTCTAAGGCCTCCTCAGACAGCCATTTTGCTTTTTTGCATTTATTTTCCATGGGGATGGTCTTGATCCCTGTCTCCTGTACAATGTCACAAACCTCAGTCCATAGTTCATCAGGTACTCTATCAGATCTAGTCCCTTAAATCTATTTCTCACTTCCACTGTATAATCATAAGGCATTTGATTTAGGTCATACCTGAATGGTCTAGTGGTTTTCCCTACTTACTTCAATTTCAGTCTGAATTTGGCAATAAGGAGTTCATGATCTGAGCCACAGTCAGCTCCTGGGCTTGTTTTTGCTGACTGTATAGAGTTTCTCCATGTTTGGCTGCAAAGAATATAATCAATCTGATTTTGGTGTTGACCATCTGGTGATGTCCATTTGTAGAGTCTTCTCTTGTGTTGTTGGAAGAGGGTGTTTGCTATGACCAGTGTGTTCTCTTGGCAAAACTCTATTAGCCTTTGCCCTGCTTCATTCTGTATTCCAAGGCCAAATTTGCCTGATACTCCAGGTGTTTCTTGACTTCCTACTTTTGCATTCCAGTTCCCTATAATGAAAAGGACATCTTTTTTGGGTGTTAGTTCTAAAAGGTCTTGTAGGTCTTCATAGAACCATTCAACTTCAGCTTCTTCAGCATTACTGGTTGGGGCATAGATGTGGATTACTGTGATATTGAATGGTTTGCTTTGGAAACGAATAGAAATCATTCTGTCGTTTTTGAGATTGCATCCAAGTACTGCATTTTGGACTCTTTTGTTGACCATGATGGCTACTCCATTTCTTCTGAGGGATTCCTGCCCGCAGTAGTAGATATAATGGCCATCTGAGGTAAATTCACTGATTCCAGTCCATTTTAATTCGCTGATTCCTAGAATGTTGATGTTCAGTCTTGCCATCTCCTGTTTGACCACTTCCAATTTGCCTTGATTCATGGACCTAACATTCCAGGTTCCTATGCAATATTGCTCTTTACAGCATTGGGCCTTGCTTCTATCACCAGTCACATCCACAACTGGGTATTGAGCATTGGTGGTTCAGTGGTAGAATTCTCACCTGCCACGCGGGAGGCCCGGGTTTGATTCCTTGCCAATGCTAACTGCAGTAGGGAATGTAAAAATTGAAAAAGATATCATCCTTGCTCTCAAAGAATATGCTGACTGACAAATAAAGGTGAAGTTTACTTTGTGCTTTAATCCCAGATAGAGTTTAATTGGTATTAGGATGGTGGCACAGAAGTAGATCAGTTCAGTTCAGTTGCTCAATCCTGTCTGACTCTTCGAGACCCCATGGACTACAGCACGCCAGGCTTCCTTGTCCATCACCAACTCCCAGAGCTTTCTCAAACTCATGTCCATCCAGTCAGTGATGCCATCCAACCATCTCATCTTCTGTCATCCCCTTTTTCCTCTGCCTTAAATCTTTCCCAGCATCAGGGTCTTTTCTAGTGAGTCAATTCTTTGCATCAGGTGGCCAAGGTATTGGAGTTTCAGCATCAGTCCTTTCAATGAATATTCAGGATTGATAGCAGATAAAATGGGAACAAATAGGAGGGAGTCATAACCTTTTAACCGGGGTATCAGGAAGACTTCAATAGGAGGTTTCTTTCAGAAGAAAAATCTCAAGGAAGTGTTTAGGAATAAAGTAAGAAATTTGCCAAGACCTGAAAAACAGAAAATAGCAAGTATTTTGGTACTAATGATGAATGTGGTGCTTGGGAAGAACTTGGACTAACCAGATTCTGTTTTTTCTTGATTTCATAAGGCATTGTTGTTGTTCAGTTGCTAAGTCATGTCCAATTCTTTTTGACACCATGGACTGTAGCACACCAGGCTTCCCTGCCTTTCACTCTTTCCCAGAGTTTGCTCAAACTCAGATCCATCAAGTCAGTGCTGCCATCCAACCAACTCATCCTCTGTCACTCCCTTCTCCTCCTACCTTCAGTCTTTCCCAGCATCAGGGTCTTTTCCAGTGAGTCAGTTCTTCGCATTAGG
Source organism: Bos javanicus (assembly GCF_032452875.1). Taxonomy (NCBI): domain Eukaryota; kingdom Metazoa; phylum Chordata; class Mammalia; order Artiodactyla; family Bovidae; genus Bos; species Bos javanicus. The sequence continues at coordinate 109,526,607 of NC_083873.1, forward strand.
TGGCCAAAGTAATGCAGGTTCAGCTTCACCATCAGTCCTTCGAATGAATATTCAGGGTTGATTTTCTTTAGGATTGATTGGTTTGATTGAGGTTTGATCTCCTTGCAGTCCAAGGGACTCTCAAGAGTCTTATTATACATAAAATAAATATATAAAAGCAAGGAAGAAACTGCACAGTCCTCAGATCTGCAAAAGGTTACATGCTCAGAGCTGGTCTTCCCAACATTTTCCATTACTTGTTTCATAATCCTTTTGCCCTCTGTAAGCATCTCAAGTCATCATAACTCCTTGTGTTCTTTCTTCAAAGCTTTGTTCAGGAAGGTCTGTACTATTTGCTGTTCTGTCTATATTGGGTTATTGTACTTTTCCATTAACATTTTTTTTTTGCACTTTTAAATGTATTTTTTAATTTGAGAATAATTGCTGGCAAAGAGTCAGAAACGACTGAGTGACTGAACAACAACAAAATTGTTTTACAGGCTTCCCTGGTGGCTCAGCTGGCAAAGAATCCACCTGCAATGAAGGTGACACAGGTTCAATCCCTGGGTAGGGAAGATTCCCTGGAGGAGGAAATGGCAACCCACTCCAATATTTATGCTGGGAAAAATTTCATGGGCAGAGGAAGCCTGGTAGGCTACAGTCCATAGGGTCACAAAGTTGGTTATGACTTAGTGACTGAGCACAAGCAGGAAAAAAATTTTGCTTATGCACCTAGCCAACCCTTTCAGGGCTATTGTGAGAATTAAACAAAAGGAAAACCTGTTATGAGTTCTGAAATCTACTTAAACATATACTACATCATCATTATGTTTATTAATATATTTTAGAAACTCTTTTCTACTCTCCTGTCCCAGATTGTCATGTAGTCATTAAATACAAGCTCACTCTCCTGTGTTATTCAAACATAAAAATAGGTTGCTAGGGATGAAGAAAAATAAAATTATTTTGGAGTTTTCTGCTCTTTTGTATTACTCTCTTAAGTATATCTTTCTAATAACATGGCTAATTAAGAAATAATTTTCAAGTCTTGAAATTTAACATTAAAAGGAAAAAACAATATCTTAAAGATTTTGGACTTCACATCTGGATCTGTCCGGAAAATATTTTGAGAGAATAAGTTTAGAAAGAGTTTGAACTTGGTTCTCTGATTCCCAAGTCACAAGTAAATGGAAGTCATAGGAGTCACAAGAAATTGTTCCTGGGACCTTGGGTAAAAATTGAGGTTCTGAACCTTGGAACACATTATTGACTCTTTCCATGATGAAACTTAGGTCTCCTGGGGAATCTGCAAGATTGGCTAGACCCAAAATGTAATGGACTCTTTGATGAGGAAATGGTTGAAAGAGCTTTATTGAAGTTATATACAGCAGGATGTGTGCTTGCTAAGTCACTTCAGTCATGTCCAATTCTTTGCTACCCTATGGACTTAGCCTAATAGGCTACTCTGTCCATGGGATACTCCAGACAAAAACACTGGAGTGGGTTGCCATGCCCTCCTCCAGGGGATCTTCCTGACCCAGGAACTGAACCCGTGTCTATTATGTCTCCTGCATTGGTAGGCAGTTTCTTTACCACTAGCACCACCTGGGAAGTTCATACTCTATGGTATCCATGTCATTGCTTCTCCTTTATGTTGCTAACACATCACTTTAGTAAGTTCAAAATATCTAACAACACAACATAGTGATGAGATGGATCAGTCTCTTAGATCTATATCCCTGGCTGTAGGAAAGGAAGTCCCTTCCTTTTCTTATCAGAATCCAGTCCAACTACCTATAGACGCATAGTTCTATAATTTTAGGAATCTCACAGTTTATTCACTACTTTTATAGCAGTGGAAACCAAACAAGCTCACAGAGAATAAAGTATTTAAATAATGAAATTGGTTTTAGCAAACAGAAGTATCAAAATTAACTTGGTTCTTCAAAGTGGCTGCTCTGAGAAACAGGTACTTACATCAGTCATGGCAACTTGGATGAACTGTACTCAAATTGGAAATAGGAAATCATAAAAATAAATAAGGTCATAAAAAAAATCAGGAACATTATCAGAATCTTTCCCCACATCTGTAAAATAAATAATTCTAGAAGCTTCTCTGTAGATCCAAAATTCTAGAATGTTTCAAATATCTCAGCCTCAGTAACTTTTTATTTGTACTTTCACTTTTGTGGCTCAGCTGGTAAAGAATCTGCCTGCCATGCAGGAGACCTGGGTTTGATCCCTGGGTTGGGAAGATCCTCTGGAGAAGGGAAAGGCTACCCACTCCAGTATTCTGGCCTGGAAAGAGTCGGACACGACTGAGCAATTTTCACTTTCACTTTATATTCCAACAGATATTTATTCAGCACTTACTAATGTTTCAGGCATTAATCCTGCTGTTGATATTTACTTGTCTGTGCCACTAAATGGTGAGCTCTTCAGCCATGTCCAACTGTTTTTGTGACCCTACGGACTGTAGCTTGCCAGGCTCCTCTGTCCATAGGATTCTTCAGGCAAGAATACTGGAGTAAGTTGCCATTTCTTCCTCTAGGAGATCTTCCTGATCCAGGGATCAAATCAGCATATCTTATGTCTCCAGCATTGTCATAGAAGGACATAAAAGCACTTCAAAGGTATTATTAAGTGAAATATGGATCTTTAGTAAGTATATGATCCTTATCAAACATTTTTGGTTTTTAGGAGTCTTCAGGGGGCTTTTCCCTTGCCCATGTGCTGAGTGCAGCTATTCCATCTATGATTCTGAAAAAAAAAACAAAAAAAAAAAACAACCCACAAAGATGTTAAAATAGGGTTAGAAATTAGGAATGGTGTGAGTTAAATATTCATAGCCAATATTTTCATTATCCTTATAAGAAAATGCCCTTGAAGAAGCAAATTCAGAACCTCCCCTACATTGTGGTATTTTTTAAATCTTGTTATCAGTGTGATGCAGATAAAGCTCAGAGCAGTGGTGCACAAAGGTTCATTCAAGCAGCCAGGGCATTGGAATGCTGCATTCGGGAGGAACAATGAGCAGACTGAGGCTCTATCAGCCTTCCCCCAGATAGCTGGTTTAAAATAGAACATTGCAGTTAGCACAATATTTTGGCATAAAATATGTCTATAAAGTATCATCATCAGTGACCTCACTTCGATTCTTCTTGTACAGTTGAAGATTTTAGACATAAATTTCAATTAATGCAGGTTAACATCCTGTACAATGGACAAAGTGGAGTAGTGGATAAGTAGATGTGGAAAAGATGCCTCAAATACTAATAGCCAAGGGTCTCAATTTGTCATCACGCAAGTCCAACTCCTGTCCTGTAAAAGGAATACCAGATATGGGGATGAGAGCAAGGCTTAGGGGGTCTGTCAAAAAACATGTCTGCCTAGTGCCTGTCCTTTGGTGTTAAAGCAACTGAAATTAATGGTTTTACACTGTGGTAGGTTGAGTTCTCTGAAAGCAGCTTCTGAGGTGTATCAAATGTTTAGTATGTGTTCACTGTGACAAGAAGAAGGAGAAAGGGGGGTTGGGCAGGGGGATGTGACCCCAAGATCCAGGTCCAGCAGAACTTTGGCCAGTCCCCAGGACACTCTAGAGAAAATATTGCCTATCAGAAGGCTCTCCACTGAGCTGAAATGGCCAGGCTCTTAAACCACATCTTGCTCATTTATTTGATATGGAAGAGCATGGTTCCAATTCTCAGAAGACACATGAAGCTCTGGATAGATTTCTTGCAAAAAGATGGGGAAACAGTGGAAACCGTGGTAGACTTTATTTGTAGGGGCTCCAAAATCACTGCAGATGGTGACTGCAGCCATGAAATTAAAAGACACTTACTCCTTGAAAAGCTATGACCAACCTAGACAGCATATTAAAAAGCAGAGATATTACTTTGCCAGCAAAGGTCTGTCTAGTCAAAGCTATGGTTTTTCCAGTAGTCATGTATGGATGTGAGAGCTGGACCGTAAAGAAAGCTGAGTGTTAAAGTTTGATGCTTTTGAACTGTGGTGTTGGAGAAGACTCTTGAGAGTCCCTTGGACTGCAAGGAGATCCAACCAGTCCATCCTAAAGGAAATCAGTCCTGAATGTTCATTGGAAGACTGATGCTGAAGCTGAAACTCCAATACTTTGGCCACCTGATGAGAAGAACTGACTCATTGGAAAACACCCTGATGCTGGGAAAGATTGAAGGCAGGAGGAGACAGAGGATGACAGAGGATAAGATGATTGGATGGCATCACTGAATGGATATGAGTTTGAGCAAGCTCTGGGAGTTGGTGATAGACAAGGAAGCCTGGTGTGCTGCAGTCTGTGGGGTCGCAAAGAGTTGGGCATGACTGAGTGACTGAACTGAACTGAGATTTCTTATGATAAATTGAGAAGTCAGTGGAATCCTTCGCTATAGCACAGGGAACTCAACCTGGTGCTCTGTGATGACCAAGAGAGGTGGAATGGGCGAGGGCATGGGAGGGAAGCTCAAGAGGGTGGGAACATATGCATATTTACGGCTGATTCATGCTGTTTGTATGGCAGAAACCAACACAACATCATAAAGCAATTATCCTCCAATTAAAAATACATTTAAAGAAAAGAAATGGTAAGTGCTTCAGTGAAGGAGGATCTGGGCAGTCCATCTCTGTTTGCCGCCAACTCCAACTGACTGGGACAGAAGGCAAATGTAGCCTAGGAACAGGAGATCCAGGTAACATATCAGGAGAACCAGATAATCACTCTAGTTAGTGGAATCCCGGGAAATTCTGGAGACTATTTGGAGAAAGAACAAGGCAAGTGATGGGGATATCCTGGGGGTTCAGGCCATGACTATTTAGAAACAGTATAGAAACATTTCAACTTTCTACCAACTGGAATGCATGAATCAGTGCATATCAGCTTAATATTTGCCCCAAATGGAGGTGAGGGCTGAGGAGCCTACAAGGAACAGGTAAAGAAGGGTTCATGTTGTCATCTGAGACCTTACATTTCACATCAGATTCAGGCTGAATCAGAACTGCCTACTCTTTCCACCATGAATGGAGCTGCTGTTGAACAAAGAATTTACCAAGGCTTTGAGGATGGGGACCATGGTCACCAAGAAGTATTCACTAAGATAGGCGTAAAATAGACTTGAACAAGCAGTGCTTCTGAGCTTATGGTTCATTTTATTCTTTGCATAAACATGTCTTCATCTGAACTGTGTTCTCCTTTAAACCATTGCCTGCCCATCTCATGATTTCACTCATCTTGGCCAGAAGTATCCCTCAAGTCTGCAACATCAAAGCCTCTTTGTCCCTTTTATGCCCTCATTTATAAAGCTCATGTCAAGGCTCATTCATTTTCCATGACAAGGTGCATCATTAATAGATTCATGGTGCTCATTGCCCTTAGTCTGTTGTCTGAGAACTGCTCAAGTGCCCGTAAGCTCCTCTGGTTGCTGAATTGCAACTTGCTCATCAGTCACTTTTGGCACTATTTAGCTGCTCTGTTCACTTGCCAAGAAGTGTCTGAGGCCTTCATTTCCTCTCCTGCCAGGTAGAAGGGTCCACTCAGCAGTCCTGGGAAATCTCATATCTACAGAGCAAGATGGAAGGTAATGCAGAAGGTGACATTGGGGAAGGCAGAAAAGAGCACAAGGGTGCCATCAACAATTCTGTCCTCATGTGGAGGGGAAAATCTTCTAAAAGCATTATATAGAGAAAAGAATCAAAAGGATTATTTGGCCCAAACATCCCAGTTTATAGATGAGGATACCCAGAAAGGTCCTTGGCGGTTCCTAGATCACTCAGTATACTTGTGACACTTGACGAAGTAGCTTTGTCCATCTTGCAATCTGAAGGGCAGTGAGGGGTGGAAAGGCCACTCAGGGAATGCAAAGGGGAGAAATCAGAGAACAGATGAGACCAGAATGGAGGAAAGAAAAGAGAAATAAGAAAGGACAGAGAAAGAGGATGGGTGGGACTTCCCTGGTGGTCCAGTGGCTAAAATTCTGCACTTTCAGTGCAAGGGGCATGTTCCCACATGGTGCACCATCAAAAGAAAAAAAAAAATGGGAAAGAAAATAGAAGAAAGCTGTAATTAAATTTAAGAAACTAAGTTGTACTTTAGATCTTGAAGAATTAAAAAAAAAAGATTCATTTTCTTTACCTCTTGGCTGTGAAGGCTGTAAGGATGAAGAAAGATGAATGGTTTTTATTGATTCAGAATTGTAGAACTGGAAAGAAACTGAGGGGTAAGGAGTTTGAGGCCCCAACATAGAGAAAGAGATTGACCAGGTTTGCATAGGGAGTTCAGCACACTGCACTTATTGTGAATGGGGGGCCTTGCCCCAGGGTCTGATTAAACATAAGTGTCCCTTGTTCCACTTTCTGTAGACATATGGCATGGCAATCAAGAACACAAGCTAAAATAAGAGGGATGGGGCAGGTTCCAAGTCTGTACCTTTTGATAAGTGTCTCTGATCCCCCATTTTGCGTATCACTCACATCTTTGGATTTAGCATCCTAGAGATGTTCTGACATTTAAAGGTGCAAGTCCAAATTCAATGAACACATGGGGAGGAGTACCAGGACTTTATTTAAAAAGTAAAATGAAGAAAAAACTACCATCATTCAGTATCCAAGGGGAACTAATTCCAGGACCACTCATAACAAAACCTCTGGATGCTCAAGTCCTTTATATAATACTGTGTATATTTGCATATAACCTACACACATCTTCTGTGTACTTTAAATCATCTTTAAATTAACTGTAATACCTAGTGCAATGCAAGTGATGTGCAAATATGTGGCAAATTCAAATTTTCCTTCTGGGAATTTTCTAGAAATTTTATTTCAAATATTTTTGATCTACTGCTGGTTGAATCCACAAACGTGGAACTCAGGGATATGGAGATGCCAAAGCATTTATGTTTTCACATTGATTAAACTTTCCTTTTCCTTCTTCATTGCAGTCATACTCAAACAATGGAGGTGAAATCCTAAATGGTAATGTCTGCTTTTCTTGATTGTGACTTTATACACTTTATTTTCATGTAAGGCTTTGGAATTGTGATGTTGGAGAAGACTCTTGAGAGTCCCTTGGACTGCAAGAAGATCAAACTAGTCAATTCTGAAGGGAATCACCCCTGAATATTCATTGGAAGGACTGATGCTGAAGCTGAAGCTCCAGTACTTTGGCTACCTGATGCAGAGATGACTCATTGGAAAAGACCCTGATGCTGGGAAAGATTGAAGGCAGGAGGAGAAGGGGGTGGCAAAGGATGAGATGGTTAGATAGCAGCGACTCAATGGCCATAAATTTGTGTAAGCTCCAGGAGTGGAGGACAGAGGAGCCTGGTGTGCTGCAGTCTATGGGTTCGCAAAGAGCTGGACACGACTCAGTGACTGAACAACAAATTTTCATGTAAACTTGGAGATGGATTGCAACCAAAGCCAGCACTGTTCATCACTGACAGTTAGAGGAGAAACATGGGCTCAGGGATGGGGGCTGTCCTATACCAGTGTGCCCCTGGAGGGTGCCACAGGGGCATGCGATGCTCAAACCTGAGTTTTACTGCAGTGATCCTGGCACAGTGCAGAACATTGATTTCAGAAGGATGGGGAGGGTGGGGCTGGAGGCTGGCTGGAAGCTCTGCAGACAAGAGATTTCTGTGATCTTATAGCCAGACGATGTACAAGGCTGTGCTCCTTCTGCGGGGGCTGCCCTGAGAGGTGTGGGCTTGCACACATATCCAGGATTTTTCTGCAATTCTTCTCTCTTTTAGACATTGATTAAATGCTGCTTTGTGAAGTGTGATTGCTGTAGACCCACAGGAATCATGATTAGAATTTCTTCAATGTTGAGAATGAGGCCCAGGTCACCCTTTTTTTGAAGAAGTAAGAGAGTTACAAACATCAGACCTTATTTAAATGTTTATCTTGAAATATTTAAGTCTTTTTTTTTTTCAAGTAAACTTTCTGCAAATGCAAAAGTACAAAGAGAGAAAATAGCTCACAACATTGTTAAAAATCTAGGCCAGAGTATATTAGGGGGGCAAAGAATCTGCCTGCCAAGCCAGAGATGTGGGCTCTATCCCTTGGTTGGGAAGATCCCCTGGAGAAGGAAATAGCAACCCACTCCAGTGTTCTTGCCTGGGAAATCCTACAGACAGAGAAGACTGGTGGGCTGCAGTTCATGGGGTTGCAAAGAGGTCCACATGACTTGGTAAGTAAACAACAACAAATACAAGTTTAAGATAAAATAATGAATGTTCTTCAACCTTGCTGGTCTCTCATCGAGACTGTGTGAGTAATTTGAACAGCCCCTTATGGAAGGAATAAAGGCCTCAGAGAAGTTGAGATTCAGGTCGAGACTAAAGGACCCTCTTGGCTCCAATCCCTGGCCTGTTCCGCTACCTTCACCCCCGTCATGGGTGGGTGAAAGGCTTGGATCATGGTGTCTGGAAGCAACTGTTTCTAACTAGTTAGCTGACCTCTCACTGGGGCTTGGCTCACAGGATAGGGAGTAGAATGCGCAATTCTTTAATTGGATGAACCTCGACTTTAAAAATGTTCTATCTGCTAAATTTCAACCTAATGATAAATGTGAGTTACTTGGTTCTGACTACCTGGCTGACTGCGTACGACATTCCTTCTGCTCTTAACGGTTCTCTAATGACTCATCTATAAAACAGATCTAATTAACATTTTACCTTGCTAAAGCTTCACTTTCATGCATTGGAGAAGGAAATGGCAACCCACTCCAGTGTTCTTGCCTGGAGAGTCCCAGGGAGGGTGGAGCCTGGTGGGCTGCCGTCTATGGGGTCGCACAGAGTCGGACACGACTGAAGCGACTTAGTAGCGGCAGCAGCAGCAGTTAGAGAATGAAGGTCTACCTCTTCTTTACAGGATGGCTTAGCCACTTACACTCTCTGAACCTCAGTTTCTTCATCCACCAAAGTGGAATAATTCTATCTCTTTCAAATGATTGTCACATGTTTTAAATGATAGAAGAGCATCTAAGACACAATAGGTGCTCAATAAATGTCAGCTGGAGTTGAAGGGCCAGAAAAGAGGAAGAGGAGAATGAGAGAGAAAAAAAAAAGAAATGCGAACCCAGTCTTCATCTTTTCCTTATATAACATCTTTAGCATTATATAATTTGCAATTTGCATGCAAAACATCCCACCTAAGGGCATCATAGAAGCCTTGGAAAATCCAATATTATGCAGACAGCCTGAGATTCTGGCTGCTAAACCAGGCTTAAAAACTAATTTTCCCTCTTTAAGGAAGTGACATTTGTGCATTCAACACAGCAGCAATAAATTTAGGCTTTCTCACCACCCCCTGCTTTCCAGAGGTTATTATTTTTATCAATAGCAAAGCTATTTCTTTTTGAGTATTTGGAGCAGTTTTTGAATCTCCCCTTTCGTCCACACTGTAGTTATCAGCAGAGTAAACAACTCGTTAGGAAAAAAAAAAAAAAAGCCAAACAAGACCTAAAACCATTTTTAATGCTAGAAATGTGATTAGAGCATTTAATTACACTCTGGAAAGTGTGCTTCCATTAATAGTTGGGGGTACATTCTATGTCAATTAAAAAAGGATTAGCAGTGAAGGCTTGAAAATTTGCCTGAATTTCAAGGCCGTTTTTATTTGTGGGCTATGCCAGGGGAAGTGGTCAGAGGGCACAAAAGCAGTGCTGCTTCTCCTTAGGAATTTTCCGAATATTTGGACATCCTCTTCATCTTCACAGGTGAGGCACTGTGGGTCTCCTTGGCAAGTATAAGAGACTGAGCTCTGAGACTCAGGTCTGCATTTAAAAGGATGGAGAGGGACACTATTAGGTAGAAAGGGCAACTGACAGAGTGACCTGGACTCTACTCCTTGCTTCAGGGGCTGAGGCTCTATTTCCTTTTCCTCTCACTTCTCTAAGACCCTAGGGGCAGAATGTTTCCCTTTAAATCTCTGAAACCAACATGGGTGAGAAATTTCTTCCTCTCTCATGGCCTGTTTCACACACAGAGAGGTTATTTTCATTGGCTGTTGATTTGATATGAAATGTGATTTTGAAGTGAGGAAGACAGTGTGGTCAAAAATCCCTCAAGGAACTTGAGTCCTAGAGACAGTGGTGTTGATGAGACCAGAGCATAAATACTGCCCAGGTCCAGGGTAACACTGAAGATCATGAGAAGCGAGGGAACTCTTATCCTCTAGTCCAAGGATGCAAGGGTCTGACTTGAAAAGGAAGAGAAAACTGTACATTCAGAAATCAGGTAGGTATTAGAATGGACAGATGAAAAGAGTCGACGGAGGGGACCAAGAATATTCCCTTTTTCAATAAATATGGATTAAATGCCTACTGTGTAACCAGGCACTACTCCTCATAGAACTTAGAAAGAACTCATTTTTATTGGCCCTGAGTTAATGACACTGTGGACTTCCCTGGTGGCTCAGACGTTAAAGTGTCTGCCTACAATGCAGAAGACCTGGGTTCAATCCCTGGGACAGGAAGATCTCCTGGAGAAGGAAATGGCAACCCACTGCAGTATTCTTGCCTGGAAAATCCCATGGATGGAGGAGCCTGGTAGGCGACAGTCCATGGGGTCACAAAAGGTTGGACACAACTGAGTGACTTCACTTTCACTTTCACTTTAATGACACTGGAAGCATATTAAAATAAGGGCAAATGACTGAGTTCTTACCATTTGCAAAAACATTGCCATGTTTAACTCATTAGACCTTCATGAGAAGCAAGCAAGGTAGGTTTTATTACTCATATTTTGAAAATAATGGAATTGAGATCCCTCAAGTGTTTTTGGAAGGAAAGCTATGACAAACCTAGACACACTGTGTATTAAAAAGTAGAGACATCACTTTGCCGATAAAGGTCTGTATAGCCAAAGCTATGGTTCTTCCAGTAGCCATGTATGGATATGAGAGTTGGATCATAAAAAAGGCTGAGCACTGAAGAATTGATGCTTTTGAATTGTGTTGCTGGAGAAGACTCTGTAGAGCCCCTTGGACAGCAAGGGGATCAAACCAATCAATCTTAAAGGAAATCATCCCTGAATATTCATTGGAAGGACTGTGCTGAAGCTGAAGCTCCAAAACTTTGGCCACCTGATGTAAGGAACTGACTCATTGGAAAAGACCCTGATGCTGAGAATGATTGAAGGCAGGAAGAGAAGGGGATGACAGAGGATGAGATGGTTGGACAGCATCACTGACCCAAGAGACATGAGTTTGAGCAAGCTCCCGAAAATGGAGAAGACAGGGAAGCCTGGTGTGCTGCAATCCATGGGGTCACAAGGAGTTAGACACAACCGATCAACCAAACAATAACAACAATCACTGAGGTTTGCCTTCCCTGGTGGTTCAGACAGTAAAGAATCTGCCTGCAATGCAGGATACCCAGGTTTTATCCCTGGGTTGGGAAGATCCCCTGGAGAAGACAATGGCTACCCACTCCAGTATCCTTGCCTGGAGAATTCCATGGACAGAGGAGCCTAGAGGGAGTCACAAAGAGTAGGACACAACTGAGTGATTAACACTTTCACTTTCACTTACCACTTAGGCTGGGAGCCCCTGAAATCCAGAAAAGCAAAGAAGAATCAAGAACTCATAGTCTCCTTTGAGGGAAGATACGGATCAAAAAGTCCCCATAGTACGTCTGCTCCTCACAGCTGCTTCCTCACAGCACTTGCTAGTCTAAGCAAGTGCTTTCTTAGGAGCTCAGCCTGGGGGTGGGGCTGCTTCCAGGCCAGGGAGAGATTTGTTTGGTGTTGGCGCTGTTGGGCCTATTAAACCAAAGCTGCAAACTCATGAAGTTGAAGTGTGAACATGCTCCCATTCTTGGTGGTGCCACGGTTTCAGGAGGATGGCAGGCAGCCCCTGCTATTCTTGGCTGCGGAGAGTTTCTAGTACATGACATCTCCTGGGGAACATCGTGTTCTAGCACGTTGTAAATGAAGGCAAGAGCGCCCTTAACAGCACTCAGAACTCAAATAACTTTGTCTTTTGTGCATAATTGGAGCCTTGGAGGAGAGAGATGGAGAGAGCTAAGGCTCCCTCCCTCTCCTGGAGTACCTGCGAGGGAAGAATATCCAGAGTGATGGTCATTTGCAAAGGTTATTAAATGCTCTTTTCCCTCTTTTCATCTCTGGAAATCTCTCAGTGGCTATGTCTCATCAGCAGGTCCTGAGTTTCTCTTTTTCTCTGATTCCTTCTGTGACCTTCTTATGTTCTATATCTTTCTGGGGCTATCTTTTGGTCTCTCTTTCTCTTGCCCACCTGTTTCTATACATGTCTTTGTCTCTGTATACCTGTCTTTATCTCTCAGAGTCTCTGATTCTCCCACTCACCGACTCTGTCTCCATCTCTCTGTTTCTCTCTGCCTCTCTGTGGTCCCCTCTCTGCCTCTCTTTCCATGGTCATTCCCCTCTTCTCTCCCTTTTCTTTTTCCTTCCCTTCCTTTTCTCCCACATTTTACTCTTTTCCTAGTTACCCCAGGATTCCTGGGAAAAATCGCACAGCTGTTACCCAGGTCCTAAGAAATTGAGAAGAAGCAGTATTGCCCCACTAAACACTTGTTGCTCAGGACTATGGACGTCCCACGGATTTCTTTCCTTGCCTCCTATCACATCCCCTTAAATGTTTAGCTTACATCATATCTGTGTGTTTGCTCCACAGCACCCTAGACCAGCAGAGCTGAAAGGACCTTCAGATATATAGAACACTGATCTTCATTCCTCACATGAAGAAACTGAGGACAACAGAAGGAACTTATGCAAGAGAACACAGCTTACGTATCTCAGAGTCAAGATTGAAATCAATATTTCTCAACATCAGTTTGAAGTTCAAAGAAATATTTGATTTATCAAACTATCATCAGTTGTCCAAACATATTTAATGAAACACACCATCTTCAGTTTTGTTGTTTGGTTTAGTCACTAAGTCATATTCAACTCTTTACCACCCCATGGACTACAGCATGTCAGGGTTCCCTATCCTCCACTATCTCCCTGAGTTTGCTCAGATTCATGTACATTGAGTCAGTGATTTTATCTAACCATCTCATCCTCTGCCACCCTCTTCTCCTCTTGCCCACAATCTTCCCAGCATCAGAGTCTTTTCCAAAGAGTCGGCTTTTTGCATCAGGTGGCCAAAGTATTGGAGCTTCAGTGTTAACTATCTGCAGTATATTAAATTCCAGAATAGTGGAGGCGATGTAGCTCATGATGTGTGCTCTTGAAAACCTACAACCAACATGAGGAAGTTATGTGTCAGAGTGTTAAGGAACATACAAATCGTACTTGTTTTCCCCTCCTGAATTGATATCCTAATGAGCAATGAGGCAATAAGGCATGGGAAAGCCGGAGATCGAATGATTAGTTTTATTACTGGTTCTATGAAGACCTACAAGACCTTTGGAGAAGGCAATGGCAACCCACTCCAGTACTCTTGCCTGGAAAATTCCATAGATGGAGGAGCCTGGAAAGCTGCAGTCCATGGGGTCACTGAGGGTCGGACATGACTGAGCGACTTCACTTTCACAAGACCTTTTAGAACTAACACCCAAAAAAGATGTCCTTTTCATTATAGGGGACTGGAATGCAAAAGTAGGAAGTCAAGAAACACCTGGAGTATCAGGCAAATTTGGCCTTGGAGTACGGAATGAAGCAGGGCAAAGGCTAATAGAGTTTTGTCAAGAGAACGCACTGGTCATAGCAAATACCCTCTTCCAACAACACAAGAGAAGATTCTACACATGGACATCACCAGATGGTCAACACCGAAATCAGATTGATTATATTCTTTGCAGCCAAACATGGAAAAGCTCTATACAGTCAGCAAAAACAAGACGGGGAGCTGACTATGGCTCAGATCATGAACTCCTTATTGCCAAATTCAGACTGAAATTGAGAAAGTAGGGAAAACCACTAGACCATTCAGGTATGACCTAAATCAAATGCCTTATGATTATACAGTGGAAGTGAGAAATAGATTTAAGGGACTAGATCTGATAGACAGAGTGCCTGATGAACTATGGACAGAGGTTCATGACACTGTATAGGAGACAGGGATCAAGACCATCCCCAAGAAAAAGAAATGCAAAAAAACAAAATGGCTGTCTGAGGAGGCCTTACAAATAGCTGTGGAAAGAAGAGAAGCAAAAAGCAAAGGAGAAAAGGAAAGATATAAACATCTGAATGCAGAGTACCAAAGAATAGCAAGAAGAGATAAGAAAGCCTTCCTCAGCAATCAATGCAAAGAAATAGAGGAAAACAACAGAATGGGAAAGACTAGAGATCTCTTCAAGAAAATTAGAGATAACAAGGGAATATTTTATGCAAAGATGGGCTTGATGAAGGACAGAAATGGTATGGACCTAACAGAAGCAGAAGATATTAAGAAGAGGTGGCAAGAATACACAGAAAAACTGTACAAAAAAGAGCTTCATGACCCAGATAATCACAATGGTGTGATCACTCACCTAGAGCCAGACATCCTGGAATGTGAAGTCTAGTGGGCCTTAGGAAGCATCACTATGCACAAAGGTCACGGAATTCCAGTTGAGCTAATTCAAATCCTGAAAGATGATGCTGTGAAAGTGTTGCACTCAATATGCCAGAAAATCTGGAAAACTCAGCAGTGGCCACAGGACTGGAAAAGGTCAGTTTTCATTTCAATCCCAAAGAAAGGCAATGCCAAAGAATGCTCAAACTACTGCACAATTGAACTCATCTCACACGCTAGTAAGGTAATGCTCAAAATTCTCCAAGCCAGGCTTCAGCAATACGTGAACCATGAAATTCCAGATGTTCAAGCTGGTTTTAGAAAAGGCAGAGGAACCAGAGATCAAATTGCCAACATCTGCTGGATCATAGAAAAAGCAAGAGACTTCCAGAAAAACATCTATTTCTGCTTTATTGACTATGCCAAAGCCTTTGACTGTGTGGATCACAATAAACTGTGTGGATCACAATAAAAATTCTGAAAGAGATGGGAATACCAGACCACCTGACCTGCCTCTTGAGAAACCTATATGCAGGTCAGGAAGCAACAGTTAGAACTGGACATGGAACAAATGTCCAGTTCCAAATAGGAAAAGGAGTTCCTGGTTCCAAATAGGAAAAGGAGTACGTCAAGGCTGTATATTATCACCCTGCTTACTTAACTTCTATGAAGAGTACATGAGAAATGCTGGGCTGGAAGAAGCACAAACTGGAATCAAGATTGCTGGGAGAAATATCAATAACCTCAGATATGCAGATGACACCATTGTTATGACAGAAAGAGAAGAGGAACTAAAGAGCCTCTTGATGAAAGTGAAAGAGGAGAGTGAAAAAGTTGGCTTAAAGCTCAACATTCAGAAAATGAAGATCATGGCATCCGGTCCCACCACTTCACGGGAAATAGATGGGGAAACAGTGGAAACAGTGTCAGATTCTATTTTTGGGGGCTCCAAAATCACTGCAGATGGTGCTTGCAGCCATGAAATTAAAAGGTGCTTACTCCTTGGAAGGAAAATTATGACCAACCTAGATAGCATATTGAAAAGCAGAGACATTACTTTGCCAACAAAGGTCTGTCTAGTCAAGGCTATGGTTTTTCCAGTGGTCATGTATGGATGTGAGAGTTGGATTGTGAAGAAAGCTGAGCGCCGAAGAATTGATGCTTTTGAACTGTGGTGTTGGAGAAGACTCTTGAGAGTCCCTTGGACTGCAAGGACATCCAACCAGTCCATTCTGAAGGAGATCAGTCCTGGGTGTTCATTGGAAGGACTGATGCTGAAGCTGAAACTCTAGTACTTTGGCCACCTCATGGGAAGAGTTGACTCATCGGAAAAGACTCTGATGCTGGGAGGGATTGGGGGCAGGAGGAGAAGGGGACGACAGAGGATGAGATGGCTGGATGGCATCACCGCATCAATGGACATCAGTTTGAGTGAACTCTGGGTGTTGGTGATGGACAGGGAGGCCTGGCGTGCTGCGATTAATGAGGTCACAAACAGTCGGACACAACTGAGCAACGGACCTGAACTGGTGAATGATTGGAGGATGTGGCTTTAGAACTGTGGCCAAGTGAGCATGCTCATCTCTTGTAGACTCCAGTCTAGACTTTAGGACAGTTCCTTGAAAGAGAGTTTAGGTCCACTAAGCCATACTGTATAGCACAGGAAACTCTACTCAATACTCCGTAGTGCCCCCACTAAGAATGCATATGTTAGGGAGCTGGCCAGGAAGATGATGGTAATGATTTTAAAAGGCTGATAAGCACTGTCCTCATACTAACCTTGACTAAGGTGTGTGTACTCCAAGGACCAGAGGTGTACAGTTTGGTTCTTACCCCAGAGAACTGTGCCATCAGCAGCAAAGAGAAAGGAAGGAGCCCATATCCAGCAAATAGTGTCTCTTAAAAGAAGAAAAAAGACGTGCTAAGACATGGGTTAAAACGCTGGAAGCTATGATCCCAATTTGTCAGACGCCCCATTCCTCCACTGTGTCCACATATCCATTCTCTATATTTGCATTTCTATTCTTGCCCCACAAATAGTTTCATCTGTACCATAGTTCTAGATTCCACATATACACTGCTGCTGCTGCTGCTAAGTCGCTTCAGTCGTGTCCGACTCTTTGCGACCCCATAGACGGCAGCCCACCAGGCTCCCCGTCCCTGGAATTCTCCAGGCAAGACCACTGGAGTGGGGTGCCATTGTGTTCTCCAATGCATGAAAGTGAAAAGTGAAATTGAAGTCGCTCAGTCGTGTCAGACTCCTATCGACCCCATGGACTGCAGTGCACCGGGCTCCTCCGTCCATGGAATTTTCCAGGCACGAGTACTGGAGTGGGTTGCCATTGCCTTCTTCCACATATACACTACCGTGTGTAAAATAGCTGGTGGGAAGCTGCTGTTTAGCACAGGGAGCTCAGCTCGATGCTCTGTGATGAGCTAGATAGTGGGATAGGCGGTGGTGGGTGGGAGAGAGGCTCTGTGTATACATACAGCTGATGCACTTTGTTGTATGGCAGGAACTAACACATCATAAAGCAATTATACTCCAATAATAAAATTTGAAAAAAAATGTTAGCCAAATCTTTTGGGAAGGAGGAGGGGCATTGCAGAGGGAAATGGTGGCCTGGTATCGTGTCCCCCCAAGGCAGTAGGGATTTCACAGTAAGAAGTATGACTCAAGGCTTGGAACTTTCAAAACCTGGAGAAAGATCAGGACTGAGAGCAGGGTAAATGAACTATCCAGGGTATAAAATATAAGGACCTGACTCTTGTAGGACCTGACAGTAGGCACCTCCTTAAATATTATCCCTAAGTTGTCTCACTTGCCTCACTCTAGTTCCAGCCCCGAGACACACAGGAGCTTGAGTTGCCCATGGCAGAGTCTGTGGTCTTCATCAACCCCTCGGGGCTCAGAATCTGTCAGCTTTGCCAGATACTTTAGTTTAGAAATGAGCA
Organism: Bos javanicus; assembly: GCF_032452875.1. NCBI lineage: Eukaryota > Metazoa > Chordata > Mammalia > Artiodactyla > Bovidae > Bos > Bos javanicus. The sequence continues at coordinate 109,544,037 of NC_083873.1, forward strand.
GAGGCTGAATGTCCAGCTGAGTAAACATGCAGAGAAAAAGGCAATTTTCCCCACAGGAAAGGTGTTTTCATCGAGGCAATTCTGCAGCCTGGAGATAAGGTGTCTTCATTTATATTAGCTGTTAGTTTCTTCATTGGGAAAAATCTGCATCCTTAGGGTATTATTGGGCTTCCCAGGTGGCTCAGTGGTAAAGAATCCACCTACCTGCACAGGAAATGAGCATTCAATCCCTGGATCAGAAGATCCCTGGAGGAGGAAATGACAGCCCTCTCCACGATTCTTGCCTGGAGAAACCCATGGGCAGAAGAGCCTGGTGCACTGCAGTCCATGGGATCACAAGGAGTCGGACAAAACTGAAGTGACTGAGCTCACACACAAGCATGAAGTATTATCATTGCAGATGCATGGAAGGAATTAAGCTTATATAATTCTTTTTGATGTGGTTGGCACTGAAATCCACAACTGCTATCTAAAGCATCAGGAATAATTTAATAATCACCATTGTTACCGTGAAGGAACCATGAATGGGTTCCTAATAAAGGAACAGGTCAAGCCACCAAATGGTGGTGAGTGTGGGATGAAAAAAAAAAAAAACAAAGATGTGATTCTTTCTACAGAAAACTGATTATTTTTGTGTCAATGCTCTTCTGGTGTGAGTGGCTGTGAATACAGACACAGAAGAGGTTCTGTGTATGTGTGTGTGCATACGCACACGTGCTCAGCATACTTGTAAGTGGGTGAAGGTGATTTGACTTAATTATATGCCTCATTCACTCAGATACAGGAAAATAGAAATTAACTTCTATTATTTCACTAATTCTACCCCTTCGTGCGAATCTTCACAATGATGCCTTTGAATATAGATCCTTCATCCACAGTGGCCATAATTGCAGGGGCTCCTCCCCTGACAATTCTGTTTAGAGCAGCATTCATAAAATGTTCCTTGGCCAATTACCATCTTTCAGAGAAACAATCCTCAGGACTGCTGCCATCAATTTTCCTTTCCACAAATATGGATACACCCTCCCTAAAAGCTCCATGAGTAAACTTCCTTGGAAGTTAGCTTCAAGGTGACCTGTCTTCCTCCTTTTCCAGTTTCTTAATAGATTTCTCTTTTCAGATAACTTTATGAAAGGAGTTGCAAGTTATTTTCAGGACATGGAAACATGGATCTTCCTAAGAAGCTCTGAAAATGTAGAATTTGGATCTCATAACAGATGAGAGCTCATAATCATTTGAGAGCTGTGGGTTGAGCCCATGCAAAGCACCGGGAAGGAGTGCGAGGTCCAAGGGGGTTGGTCCAGGTGGTTGGTGCATCTGCACACTCTTGTGAACCTGCTTTCTGCCTGCCTCTGGCCACACCCCCACTCACGGCCCCTCCTCTGCCTGCAACACCCTTCTCATTTCAGTCTGGATCTCCCTAACCCAGCTGCCCCTCACATCTCTAGGATTCCTTCTTCAGCACATTGATTCGGTTGACCTTGTTGGAGTTTCTCAATTGCTCTCTCTCAATTTTATAATATGCGAAACTGTGATAATAATGGTTCTGACCTCTGGCTTATGCAAGGATTAAAAGAGTTAATACATATTAAGCTTCTAGAACAGTATCTGGCATACAGTATCACATAACTTAAATAGCTGTTGTTTGTGTTGTATTGCTTATTTGACGGGGGAGGGAATGGAAAGAACAGAAAAGGGAAGAAGTAGAGCACTCCAAGAAAGTTAGAGTCAGCTGGTGCTGTGAACTGAATTGTATGCCCGCAAATTCATATGTCTTCTCAGGTGTCACAGTGGTAAAGAATCTGCCCACCAATGCAGGAGATGCAGGAAGTGCAAGTTTGATCCCTGGGTCAGGAAGACCCCTCATGGAGGAAATGGCAACCTACTCTCTAGTTTTCTTGCCTGGAAAACCTCATGGACAGAGGAGCACATACACATCACGTAAAATTCATATGCTAAAGCTCCAGTGGGTGTCCCTGGTAGCTCAAATGGTAAAGAATCTGCCTGCAATATAGGAAACCCAGGTTAGATTTCTGGGTTGAGAAGATCTTCTGAAGGAGGTCATAGCAACCCACTCTAGTATTCTTGCCTGAAGAACCCCATGGACAGAGGAACCTTGTGGGCTACAGTCCATGGGGTCACAAAGAGTTGGACAAGACTGACTGACTAAGCTCTAATCCCTCAATGTGATGCATTTGGAGATAGGCCCTTAGGAGATACTCAGGTTAAGATGAGATCATGAGGGTGGGGTCCGCATGATGGGATTAGTGCCCTACAAAAGCTCAGTCTCCAACTGTAAGTCATTCAGAGATTAAGCAAGAAGGGAGTTGTCTGCAAGTCAAGAGAGCTCTCGCCAGGGCCTGACCATGTTGGCATTCTGGTCTTGGAATTTCCAGCCTCCCGAACTGTGAGCAATGGGTCTGTTGTTTAAGCCTCCAGTCTGTGGTATTTTGCTATAGCAGTTTCAGATATAGTAGCAGGATAGGGACCAGGTTGTTGGCACTTCACACTCTTTCCAGGGTCTGCTCATTGTTGAGAATGTGGGTTGTTTCTGTTCTCCACGTCACCCCAATCTGACCCTTATTTTAGTATTAGCATAAAATGGTGAGAAAATAAGAAAAACATAATTAATCCTTCTATATACAACCCCCCTCCACACACAGTTCAGAAGATGCAGCTGAGCTGGGTGGGATGCAGGGCTTTTCAAAGTCCAAGGTCAAGTCTGTGTCCTCTTTTCCCTTAGGGTACTAGGTATTAAGCACAGCATCTAATCTCTCTTAGGGTTTCCTTATCCCTGAGGCAGGTTGGGTGAGTGGATTGACCCAGACACCCTTGATTTATCCAGAAGGAGGAGGGAGTCTATTAGGATTCCATCCAGAAACCTTAGGATCTAGCACCACTATCCTGAGAAACCTGGATGAGAGGAAAATCCGATTGGCATCAGCATTGGAAGGTTGTAAAGCTATGCGCATAGCAAAGCATCATTTCTTTCTTTTGTTTATGTCCTTCCTTCCTTCTTTTCTTTTCTTTCTTTCTGACAGTTGACGCTTGTGTGAGTGTAGCATCCTTGATTGAGATCCCAGAGTTCCTACCTGGTAAATAAGAATACTCAGAGCTCCCTTACGTGTGTATGCAGAGTTCTGGGTGAACCCACTTGGCTTTGGAGTCTTGAGCAAACCACTCACAGATCCTAGATGAGACACCCTTTTCCCTGGTGCTTGTGGCTGAGACAATTTGTCTGCTGCTTCTTTAGCTTTCTCTTGCTCACCTTTCAGCCTGCATGTTGCTTCCTATGGATTTTTTTTTTTTTTTTCCTTTCTGATCTTGAAAACTTTGGTTTTGCAAACTCCAACCCCCCTGCCAAGTCTCCTATGTTTTCTCTGCACTCATTGCACAGATCACAGTGAATTGTGCCTGCTTCTCTACCTCCCATGTGCTCTACAAGGTCCTGATCTCCTTGAATGCTGGGTTTGGTCCTGTACACTACTGACCACTACCACTGAATTAGAGCCTGGTATGTTGTAAGAGTCCAGCAGTTCAATGATGACTGACAGGAGATAAGAGATGTAAAGGACCTCAGTTCAGTTCAGTTCAGTTCAGTCACTGTCTGACTCTTTGCAACCCTATGAATCACAGCACACCAGGCCTCCCTGTCCATCACCAACTCCTGGAGTTCACGCAGACTCACGTCCATCGAGTCAGTGATGCCATCCAGCCATCTCATCCTCTGTTGTCCCCTTCTTCTCCTGACCCCAATCCCTCCCAGCATCAGAGTCTTTTGCAATGAGTCAACTCTTTGCATGAGGTGGCCAAAGTACTGCAGTTTCAGCTTTAGCATCATTCCTTCCAAAGAACACCCAGGGTTGATCTCCTTTAGAATGGAATGGTTGGATCTCCTTGCAGTCCAAGGGACTCTCAAGAGTCTTCTCCAACACCACAGTACAAAAGCATCAATTCTTTGGTGCTCAGCTTTCTTCACAGTCCAACTCTCACATCCATACATGACCACTGGAAAAACCATAGCCTTGACTAGATGGACCTTTGTTGGCAAACTAACATCTCTGCTTTTGAATATGCTATCTAGGTTGGTCATAACTTTCCTTCCAAGAAGTAAGTGTCTTTTGATTTCATGGCTGCAGTCACCATCTGCAGTGATTTTGGAGCCCCCAAAAATAAAGTCTGACACTGTTTCCATTGTTTCCCCATCTATTTCCCATGAAGTGATGGGACCAGATGCCATGATCTTAGTTTTCTGAATGTAAAGGGCCTAGTGTGGATAAAATATTAAAATGAAAAGTCTTAAGACAATGGAAGAGCAAGTGCAAAGGCTCTGAGGTAGTGTGGCTAGAACATGGGGAACCCCAGGGAAGATGGGAAGGACAAATCTAAAGAAGGGATAAGGACTAGGTCAGGTAGGGCACCATGAGCCATGGTAAGGAGCTTGGATTATTTTATAAGTTCAGTGGGAAGCGTTGAGAAATGTTTATTAGGGGAATGGTACAATCTGATTTTTAAAACTTCACTCTGGCTACTGAGTGAAATTGGAGGAGGACAGGCATGGATACTGGGAGGCCATTGTAATTCTCAGTTTTTATTTGGAGTCTCAGAATTGGTATGCTTTTACTAATTAAAAAATAACAACAATAAAATCCTTTTATTACAAGAGGTTTACTTTCAACAATCTGTTTATCAGGTATTTTTGGAAAACTGGAAAGCCTTTCAGTTGTTCTCTTTCAAATGGAAAATTATGGTTTTTCATTATGGATTTCTTCTCAGAGTAGAGCATAATTTTCCTTTATTACAAAACCAATATTAAAGAAGTAGAAAGGAAACAGAAGAAAGAAAAAAGCAAAACAATTCACTTTTCCATCTTAGAAAATCAAGCACTATTTTAAGTTCTCTTACAGCCCCCAACCATGAGCACAGAGTTTTGTTACAGTTATAACAATAATGGATATATACTATATTGAATTCTGTTTTTTTCACACTTTCTCTTCATTCTATACATGTGCTTAGCTCTGTGCCTGACATATAATCAGTGATAAATGTTAAATGTTAGCTTTCTTTCCACTCCTCCTCCTCAATCTATTTCTATTATTGTGTTAGAATATATCCTTCGTAGTGATTACTTTTTAAAATGGCAAAGCATTTTTATCAAGTGAACAATCATTTAAAAAAAATTTACACTCTGTTGGATATTTAGTCAACTTACACTTTTTTTTTTCAATCTTATATAAGTTAGTGCTTAATTGAAATTCATTGTTCTTGTAATCTTTTTTCTTTTGGATTATTGCCTTTGAACAACTCTTTCCAAAGGGGAAATTTTTTTTTTTTTTTGAGATATACTGTTTATTCTTTACTATTAAAATATTTTGGATTCACATAAATACTTCTCATTGTTTCTTTGAGGTCGCCTGAGCAGCTAATCATAACTTTGTTAGTATTATTTATTTTTCAAATCTTTTTTTTTTTTTTTTTGGTTTTTTCTCCAATTTTATTTTATTTTTAAACTTTACATAATTGTATTAGTTTTGCCAAATATCAAAATGAATCCGCCACAGGTATACATGTGTTCCCCATCCCGAACCCTCCTCCCTCCTCCCTCCCCATACCATCCCTCTGGGCCGTCCCACTGCACCAGCCCCAAGCATCCAGCATCATGCATCGAACCTGGACTGGCAACTCGTTTCCCACATGATACTTTACATGTTTCATTGCCATTCTCCCAAATCTTCCCACCCTCTCCCTCTCCCACAGAGTCCATAAGACCGTTCTATACATCAGTGTCTCTTTTGCTGTCTCGTACACCGGGTTATTGTTACCATCTTTCTAAATTCCATATATATGCGTTAGTATACTGTATTTATGTTTTTCCTTCTGGCTTACTTCACTCTGTATAATAGGCTCCAGTTTCATCCACCTCATTAGAACTGATTCAAATGTATTCTTTTTAATGGCTGAGTAATACTCCATTGTGTATATGTACCACTGCTTTCTTATCCATTCATCTGCTGATGGACATCTAGGTTGCTTCCATGTCTTGGCTATTATAAACAGTGCTGCGATGAACATTGGGGTACACGTGTCTCTTTCCCTTCTGGTTTTCTCAGTGTGTATGCCCAGCAGTGGGGTTGCTGGATCATAAGGCAGTTCTATTTCCAGTTTTTTAAGGAATCTCCACACTGTTCTCCATAGTGGCTGTACTAGTTTGCATTCCCACAAACAGTGTAGGAGGGTTTCCTTTTCTCCACACCCTCTCCAGCATTTATTATTTGTAGACTTTTGGATCGCAGCCATTCTGACTGGTGTGAAATGGTACCTCATAGTGGTTTTGATTTGCATTTCTCTGATAATGAGTGATGTTGAGCATCTTTTCATGTGTTTGTTAGCCATCTGTATGTCTTTTTTGGAGAAATGTCTATTTAGTTCTTTGGCCCATTTTTTGATTGGGTCATTTATTTTTCTGGAGTTGAGCTGTAGGAGTTGCTTGTATATTTTTGAGATTAGTTGTTTGTCGGTTGCTTCATTTACTATTATTTTCTCCCATTCTGAAGGCTGTCTGTTCACCTTGCTAATAGTTTCCTTTGATGTGCAGAAGCTTTTAAGGTTAATTAGGTCCCATTTGTTTATTTTTGCTTTTATTTCCAATATTCTGGGAGGTGGGTCATAGAGGATCCTGCTGTGATGTATGTCGGAGAGTGTTTTGCCTATGTTCTCCTCTAGGAGTTTTATAGTTTCTGGTCTTACGTTTAGATCTTTAATCCATTTTGAGTTTATTTTTGTGTATGGTGTTAGAAAGTGGTCCAGTTTCATTCTTTTACAAGTGGTTGACCAGATTTCCCAGCACCACTTGTTAAAGAGATTGTCTTTAATCCATTGTATATTCTTGCCTCCTTTGTCGAAGATAAGGTGTCCATATGTGCGTGGATTTATCTCTGGGCTTTCTATTTTATTCCATTGATCAATATTTCTGTCTTTGTGCCAGTACCATACTGTCTTGATAACTGTGGCTTTGTAGTAGAGCCTGAAGTCAGGTAGGTTGATTCCTCCAGTTCCATTCTTCTTTCTCAAGATCGCTTTGGCTATTCGAGGTTTTTTGTATTTCCATACAAATTGTGAAATTATTTGTTCTAGCTCTGTGAAGAATACTGTTGGTAGCTTGATAGGGATTGCGTTGAATCTATAAATTGCTTTGGGTAGTATACTCATTTTCACTATATTGATTCTTCCAATCCATGAACATGGTATATTTCTCCATCTATTAGTGTCCTCTTTGATTTCTTTCACCAGTGTTTTATAGTTTTCTATATATAGGTCTTTAGTTTCTTTAGGTAGATATATTCCTAAGTATTTTATTCTTTCCGTTGCAATGGTGAATGGAATTGTTTCCTTAATTTCTCTTTCTGTTTTCTCATTATTAGTGTATAGGAATGCAAGGGATTTCTGTGTGTTGATTTTATATCCTGCAACTTTACTGTAGTCATTGATTATTTCTAGTAATTTTCTGGTGGACTCTTTAGGGTTTTCTATGTAGAGGATCATGTCATCTGCAAATAGTGAGAGTTTTACTTCTTCTTTTCCAATTTGGATTCCTTTTATTTCTTTTTCTGCTCTGATTGCTGTGGCCAAAACTTCCAAAACTATGTTGAATAGTAATGGTGAAAGTGGGCACCCTTGTCTTGTTCCTGACTTTAGAGGAAATGCTTTCAATTTTTCACCATTGAGGATAATGTTTGCTGTGGGTTTGTCATATATAGCTTTTATTATGTTGAGGTATGTTCCTTCTATTCCTGCTTTCTGGAGAGTTTTTATCATAAATGGATGTTGAATTTTGTCAAAGGCTTTCTCTGCATCTATTGAGATAATCATATGGTTTTTATTTTTCAATTTGTTAATGTGGTGTATTACATTGACTGATTTGTGGATATTCAAGAATCCTTGCATCCCTGGGATAAAGCCCACTTGGTCATGGTGTATGATCTTTTTAATGTGTTGTTGGATTCTGATTGCTAGAATTTTGTTAAGGATTTTTGCATCTATGTTCATCAGTGATATTGGCCTGTAGTTTTCTTTTTTTGTGGGATCTTTGTCAGGTTTTGGTATTAGGGTGATGGTGGCCTCATAGAATGAGTTTGGAAGTTTACCTTCCTCTGCAATTTTCTGGAAGAGTTTGAGCAGGATAGGTGTTAGCTCTTCTCTAAATTTTTGGTAGAATTCAGCTGTGAAGCCGTCTGGACCGGGGCTTTTGTTTGCTGGAAGATTTTTGATTACAGTTTCAATTTCCATGCTTGTGATGGGTCTGTTAAGATTTTCTATTTCTTCCTGGTCCAGTTTTGGAAAGTTGTACTTTTCTAAGAATTTGTCCATTTCTTCCACGTTGTCCATTTTATTGGCATATAATTGTTGATAGTAGTCTCTTATGATCCTTTGTATTTCTGTGTTGTCTGTTGTGATCTCTCCATTTTCGTTTCTAATTTTGTTGATTTGATTTTTCTCCCTTTGTTTCTTGATGAGTCTGGCTAATGGTTTGTCAATTTTATTTATCCTTTCAAAGAACCAGCTTTTGGTTTTGTTGATTTTTGCTATGGTCTCTTTTGTTTCTTTTGCATTTATTTCTGCTCTAATTTTTAAGATTTCTTTCCTTCTACTAACCCTGGGGTTCTTCATTTCTTCCTTTTCTAGTTGCTTTAGGTGTAGAGTTAGGTTATTTATTTGACTTTTTTCTTGTTTCTTGAGGTGTGCCTGTATTGCTATGAACTTTCCCCTTAAGACTGCTTTTACCGTGTCCCACAGGTTTTGGGTTGTTGTGTTTTCATTTTCATTCGTTTCTATGCAAATTTTGATTTCTTTTTTGATTTCTTCTGTGATTTGTTGGTTATTCAGCAGCGTGTTGTTCAGCCTCCATATGTTGGAATTTTTAATAGTTTTTCTCCTGTAATTGAGATCTAATCTTACTGCATTGTGGTCAGAAAAAATGCTTGGAATGATTTCTATTTTTTTGAATTTACCAAGGCTAGCTTTATGGCCCAGGATGTGATCTATCCTGGAGAAGGTTCCATGTGCGCTTGAGAAAAAGGTGAAATTCATTGTTTTGGGATGAAATGACCTATAGATATCAATTAGGTCTAACTGGTCTATTGTATCGTTTAAAGTTTGTGTTTCCTTGTTAATTTTCTGTTTAGTTGATCTATCCATAGGTGTGAGTGGGGTATTAAAGCCTCCCACTATTATTGTGTTATTGTTAATTTCTCCTTTCATACTTGTTAGCATTTGTCTTACGTACTGTGGTGCTCCCGTGTTGGGTGCATATATATTTATAATTGTTATATCTTCTTCTTGGATTGATCCTTTGATCATTATGTAGTGACCTTCTTTGTCTCTTTTCACAGCCTTTGTTTTAAAGTCTATTTTATCTGATATGAGTATTGCTACTCCTGCTTTCTTTTGGTCCCTATTTGCATGGAAAATCTTTTTCCAGCCCTTCACTTTCAGTCTGTATGTGTCCCCTGTTTTGAGGTGGGTCTCTTGTAGACAACATATGTAGGGGTCTTGTTTTTGTATCCATTCAGCCAGTCTTTGTCTTTTGGTTGGGGCATTCAACCCATTTACATTTAAGGTAATTACTGATAAGTATGTTCCCGTTGCCATTTACTTTATTGTTTTGGGTTCGAGTTTATACACCGTTTTTGTGTTTCCTGTCTAGAGAATATCCTTTAGTATTTGTTGGAGAGCTGGTTTGGTGGTGCAGAATTCTCTCAGCTTTTGCTTGTCTGAAAAGCTTTTGATTTCTCCTTCATACTTGAATGAGATCCTTGCTGGGTACAATAATCTGGGCTGTAGGTTATTTTCTTTCATCATTTTAAGTATGTCTTGCCATTCCCTCCTGGCTTGAAGAGTTTCTATTGAAAGATCAGCTGTTATCCTTATGGGAATTCCCTTGTGTGTTATTTGTTGTTTTTCCCTTGCTGCTTTTAATATTTGTTCTTTGTGTTTGATCTTTGTTAATTTGATTAATATGTGTCTTGGGGTGTTTCTCCTTGGGTTTATCCTGTTTGGTACTCTCTGGGTTTCTTGGACTTGGGTGATTATTTCCTTCCCCATTTTAGGGAAGTTTTCCACTATTATCTCCTCAAGTATTTTCTCATGGTCTTTCTTTTTGTCTTCTTCTTCTGGAACCCCTATGATTCAAATGTTGTAGCGTTTAATATTGTCCTGGAGGTCTCTGAGATTGTCCTCATTTCTTTTAATTCGTTTTTCTTTTATCCTCTCTGATTCATTTATTTCTACCATTCTATCTTCTAATTCACTAATCCTGTCTTCTGCCTCTGTTATTCTACTATTTGTTGCCTCCAGAGTGTTTTTAATTTCACTTATTGCATTATTCATTATATATTGACTCTTTTTTATTTCTTCTAGGTCCTTGTTAAACCTTTCTTGCATCTTCTCAATCCTTGTCTCCAGGCTATTTATCTGTGATTCCATTTTAGTTTCAAGATTTTGGATCAATTTCACTATCATTATTCGGAATTCTTTATCAGGTAGATTCCCTATCTCTTCCTCTTTTGTTTGGTTTGGTGGGCATTTATCCTGTTCCTTTATCTGCTGAGTATTCCTCTGTCTCTTCATCTTGTTTAAATTGCTGAGTTTGGGGTGTCCTTTCTGTATTCTGGCAGTTTGTGGAGTTCTCTTTATTGTGGCGTTTCCTCACTGTGTGTGGGTTTGTACAGGTGGCTTGTCAAGGTTTCCTGGTTAGGGAAGCTTGTGTCGGTGTTCTGGTGGGTGGAGCTGTATTTCTTCTCTCTGGAGTGCAATGAAATGTCCAGTAATGAGTTATGAGATGTCTATAGTTTTGGGGTGACTTTGGGCAGCCTGTATCTTGAAGCTCAGGGCTGTGTTCCTTTGTTGCTGGAGAATTTGCTTGGTATGTCTTGCCCTGGAACTTATTGGCCCTTGTGTGGTGCTTGGTTTCAGTGTCGGTATGGGGGCATTTGATGAGCTCCTGTCAATGAATGTTCCTTGGAGTCAGGAGTTCCCTGGAGTCAGGGTTTGGACTTAAGTCTCCTGCTTCTGATTATCGGTCTTATTTTTACAGTAGTTTCAAAACTTCTCCTTCTATACAGCACCATTGATAAAACATCTACATTAAAGATGATAAGTTTCTCTACAGTGAGGGTCACTCAGAGAGGTTCACAGGGTTACATGGAGAAGAGAAGAGGGAGGAGGGAGTTAGAGGTGACCCAAATGAGATGAGGTGAATCAATACTGGAGAGAGTGGGCTAGCCAGTAGTCACTTCCTTATGTGCACTCCACAACTCGACCACTCAGAGATGTTCACGGGGTTATACAGAGAAGAGAAGAAGGAGGAAGGTAACAGAGGTGGCCAGAAGGATAAAAGGGGGAATGAAAAGGAGGGAGACAGATCCAGCCAGTAATCAGTTCCCTAAGTGTTCTCCACCGTCTGGAACACACAGAAATTCACAGAGTTGGGTAGAGTAGAGAGGGGTTAGGGAGGAGACACAGGCGACCTGGTGGAGAAAAAGGAGGGTCCAAAGGGAGAGAGAGCAGTCAAGCCAGTAATCTCACTCCCTAGTGAAAAATGGGTCCTGAAGATTGGGTCCTTATAGGTACAAAATTGGTAACAAATACATAAAAGCAAAAATTAAAAATCTAGAGTAGAGTTTGGAATTTCAAAAATACGATGTTAAAGAAAAGAAGAAGGAAAAGAAAGAGAGAAAGAATGAACAAACAAAAACAAACAAGGTCGCGAAAATTATAGAGAAAGTACAGGTACAAAATTGATAACTAATACCAGAAAGCGAAAATTAAAAATCTAGAGTAGAGTTTGGAATTTCAAAAATACGATGTTAAAGAAAAGAAGAAGGAAAAGAAAGAGAGAAAAAACGAACAAACAAAAACAAACAAGGTCGCGAAAATTATAAAGAAAGTACAAGTACAAAATTGATAACTAATACCAGAAAGCAAAAATTAAAAATCTAGAGTAGAGTTTGGAATTTCAAAAATACAATGTTAAAAAAAAAAAAAGAAGAAGAAAAATAAAGAGAGAAAACAAACAAATACGAACAATGTCACAAAAATTATAAAGAAAATACAGGTACAAAATTGATATCAAATACCAAAAAGCATAAATTAAAAATCTAGAGTAAAGTTTGGAATTTCAGATATACAATGTTATATAAAAGAAGAAGAGAAAGAAACAGAGAAGAAGAAAAAAAAAAGTCACAGAAATTATATATAAAAAAAAAACTATAGGTACAAAATTGATAACATATACCAAAAAGCGAAAATTAAAAATCTAGAGTAGAGTTTAGAATTTCAAAAATACAATGTTAAAGAAAAGAAGAAAAAAACAAAAACAAACAAAAAAAACAAGGTCAAAAAATTATAAAATATATATATATGAAGTTTGCTGAAGAAGAAAAAAATAGGGTCTTTTTTTTTTTTTTGCAAAGTAATAGGATATAAAGGTGAAAATTAAAGGAACAATAGAGGACTTAAAAATTTTTTTTTTTAATTAAAAAAAAAAGAAAGAATGATCGTAAAAATAATAAAAATATATCTAGGACTTTTTTGTTTTTTTTTTTTGTGGGTGTTGTGGGTTCAGTTCATTTTTGGCTAGTTCCTTGGTCAGATTTATATTTCTCAAGATCTATAGGCCCCTTCCTATGTAGTCCGTAGTAACCACAGGGTTTTGATCTATTGCCTGTAGCTTCCAAGGCGTTTCCCTCTGTTATATCTTCTTCTGTTTGCTAGTCTCTTCAGTATCTGGTTTCCGCCCTGACTCAAAGGGCACGGTGGAGGACACTTTTTTTTTTTTTTTTTTTTTAGGCTTACTTGTTCAGTCGCGCTGTGGGGAGGGAGGGAGGGATGCTGCAAACAAATAACACTGGCGTGGGCTCGCAGTGCCTCAGCCACCCTGGGTCTGCCCCCGCTCACGGCGCGTGTAGCCTCCCTGTCCACACTGCTCGGACTCTAGGTTGTTCCGCCGGGAACAATCCGAGGCTGGCCCTGGGCTGCAATGCACCTCCCAGGTCCAAGCCGCTCAGGTTCAGGCACTCGGGTAGTCCTCAGAGGCGCAGACTCAGTTGGGCCTGCGTTTTGTGCTCTTCCCAGGTCCGAGCGCCAATTTGCTCTTCCCAGGCGAGCGCCAATGCTGCGACTTATCGCCTCCCCGCCACTCAGTTATCTGGATGTAAAACCGGCGCACCTTCTCAGGCAGATGTTGACCGTCCAGACCCCCAAGAAGTTTTAGTTAGCAAAGAAGCCTGCTTACAGTTTTATAGATAATGTCTCTCTGGGGCTGCGATTGCCCCCTTCTGGCTCTGGCTGCCTGTCACCGGAGGGGGAAGGTCTGCAGCCGGCTATCTCTGTTCAGTCCTTTGTTCCGTGCGCGGGCCTGGCGGTCTTAGGTTAGGGCTGGCTTTTCGCATGGTAGGTATCCCACAGTCTGGTTTGCTAGCCCAAATTATTTCGCTCAGATAGCGCTCAGGGTATTCAGGCCAGATTCTTACTCTCAGCGATGCAGCCCACGCCGCGCCTCCCTGCCCAGCCCCGATTCGCTAATGGCGGATGCAGGCGTCTGCGCTGCTTCTCTGCTGGGGGAGTTACCGTAGGGCTCGCAATCTGCGAGTTTTAAATTGTTTATTTATTTTTTCTCCCTGTTATGTTGCCCTCTGTGCTTCCAAAGCTCGGCACAGATTCGGCAGTGAGAAGGTTTCCTGATGTTTGGAAACTTCTCTCTTTTTAAGATTCCCTTCCCGGGACGGAACTCCGTCCCTCCCTCTTTGTCTCTTTTTTTGTTTTTAATATTTTTTCCTACCTCCTTTCGAAGAGTTGGGTTGCTTTTCTGGGTGCCTGATGTCCTCTGCCGGCATTCAGAAGTTGTTTTGTGGAATTTACTCGACGTTTAAATGCTCTTTTGATGAATTTGTGGGGGAGAAAGTGTTCTCCCCGTCCTACTCCTCCGCCATCTTCTATTTTTCCGAAAATTTTTTTAAAAAATAAAAATATCTTCCCCCAAACACTGCATACCTGGATTTCCTAATAATGGACAAAAATAAAGCTTATTTGCCACCACCCTACCTCTGAAGGGTAGTCCCAGATTTCCTTAGGCAAGCTGAAAATTCTGTCTTAAAATGAATAACCAGGGATAGATTTTTGGATAAAAGGTAGTATACATTTCTTTGAATCTCTATTTGATGCTCATCTGTGTATTTTTTTTTAAAGGACAAGATAGAAAATCTTGGCATGCTGCAGTTTATGGGATTGCAGAGCTGGACATAGGGACTGAACAACAATTGGGCATTTACTGTGTTCTAGGCACTTGGTCCGGAGAAGGCAATGGCATCCCACTCCAGTACTCTTGTCTGGAAAATCCCAAGGATGGAGGAGCCTGGTAGGCTGCAGTCCATGTGATCGCCAAGAATCAGACATGACTGAGTGACCTCACTTTCACTTTTCACTTTCATGCACTGGAGAAGGAAATGGCAACCCACTCTAGTGTTCTTGCCTGGAGAATCCCAGGGACGGGGCAGCCTGGTGGGCTGCCGTCTATGGGGTCGCACAGAGTTGGACACCACTGAAGCGACTTAGCAGCAGCAGCAGTAGGCACTTGGTCATGGCTGTAGTACAAATTTCCATTTAATCTTCACCTTACCTTTCTTACAAAGATATTGCTGTTGATTCTACCTTGTGGATGGGGAGACTGAGGCTGAGAGAAATTAAGTAATTTTGTGTAAATCAGTATGTGTGACAGCAGAGTCAGGCTCCAGATTTGGAACCCTGCTCCACCGGACCTCGCTGCTAACTGCTTGCCTCTACCAGGCATGCATATGCAATGCCTATTTATTTATTATAGACTTGATGTTTCACTCACTAATTTGAATTTGCTCTTGTTAAATTGTAGGTATGTATTCATTTTCTTGGCATATTTAATGCAAATATTTTTCCCGAGGACTTTTAAGAGATCCATTTAGCAGGATATATTTAAGCTGAGGGAGTCATAAGTTGAGCCAAGAGGAGGTCTAATTTTATTAGTGCTCTAGGTGCATGATTGCGAGAAGCAGAAGACATTTTTACAATGTTTACTTACAAAACTTCCTTGGGGTTTCAAAAAGTGAATGAAACAGAAAAACTTCATAATAACTCCAAGGGTGGAGAGATCCCTTGCTGATTCCTTTAGGCTCTAATAAAAACCCCCACCACTCAAACATTCTTCATGTCATTTTACTCTTATTTTCAAGGTAGGTATAATAAATAATGTTTTTACAGATGAGGAAAATGAGGCAAACCTGTGAAACAACTTTCCTAACATCAGAGAGATTTTATGCAGTGGAGAAGGATTAAACAGATGTCTGGAGGAGTTCAGAACACATGCTTTTCCTGTAATATCATATCAAGAGATGTCCAAAGGGATGATTGTTCAGAAAAAATTATAGCACTGAGAAAGCTTCCATGGAAGGGCACCGATAAGCAAGATGTGGATCCCTTCAGTAAGAGGAAACTGGTTGGGAACCTAGATCTGTCCATTGTGGTGGGAGGTGGTAGAGGGAGGCGGGCGATTTGACAGATTCATCCTTCCTGCTCCCTTCCTTCCTGTTGTCTATCCCTTCATCTGTCCATTAAAATTCATTGATAATTAATGAGAACCTACAGTATAGCCCAGGGAGCTCTACCCAGTGCTCCATGGTGACCTAAATGGGAAGGAAATCCAAAAAACAGGGGATATATGTATACGTATAGATAATTCATTTTGCTGTACAGTAGAAACTAACATAACATTGTAAAGCAACTATACTCCAATAGAAATTTTAAAAATGCATTGAATGAAATATACCATCATTCAATACAGAGATGTTACTTAGTTATTGACTACATTCAGTATGGTGTTCATTTCACACCCGTTACTCACTTATTTTGCAACTGGAAGTCTGTACCTCTTAATCTTCCTCGCCTCTTTCTTTCCCTTACACTCTTCTCTCCTCTGCGAAGCTCTTGATTTTCTCTGTATCTATAACTCTGTTTCTGTTTTTATTTGTTTGTTCATTAGTTTTGTTTTTTAAATTCTGTACCTAAGTGAAATATAGTATTTGTCTTTCTCTGTCTGATTTATTTCATTTAGCATAATACCCTCAAGGTCCATCCATATTGTCACAGATGGCAAGATTTCATTCTTTTTATGGCTGAGTAATATCCCATTCTATATATACAGTGGAATTATATATATCTATCTATATATATACACCACATTTTCTTTATCCATTCATCTGTTCCTGGGCAGCTGGGTTGTTTCTGCATCTTGGTTATTGTAAGTACTGTCATGATGCATGAACATAATTAATGTTTTTATTTACTTTAGAAGTAGTACTTTTGCATGATAACATACTGTAACTAGACTTATCATGGTGATAATTTTGAAATGTATAGAAAAACATCACTATATTGTGTAACAAGAACAGACATAGTATTGTAGGTCAATTAATCTAAAAAAAAAAAAAGCAAACATACAAACAAACTTATAGAAAAAGAGATCAGATTTGTGGGCATGTAGGGGAGAGAGGATTGAATGAAAGCAGTCAAAATGTAAAAACTATCAGTTGTAAAGTAAATAAGTACTAGACATGTAATGTACAACGTAACAAATACAACTAACACTGCTTATGCTATATAAGTCATTAAGAGAGTAAATCCTAAGAATTTTCATCACAAAAGATTGTTTATTGTTTCTTTAATTTTGTATCCATATGAGGCGATAAATGTTCACTAAACTTATTGTGATAATCATTGCATGATGTATATAAATCAAATCATTATGCTGTACTTCTTAAACTTACACAGAGCTGTATATCAATTAAATCTCAGGAAAACTTGAAGGAAAACATACATATATCGAATGCATTATACTAGGCATTGAGGAAACTGGTATGAATGGAACTTGGCTCCTATCATCAAGGAGTATTCCTTAATTAAAGGAATAAGGAAAGGCAGGGAAATAAATTATTATAAAACAATGTGATGTTACTTGACAGTTAACATGCACAGAATACCATGAGAATATCAGGATTGCCAGTTGGTGGGTGATGAAGCCCAGAGATGGAGAAGGAAATGGCAACCCACTCCAGTGTTCTTGCCTGGAGAATCCCAGGGACAGTGGAGCCTGGTGGGCTGCCGTCTCTGGGGTCGCACAGAGTCGGACACGACTGAAGCGACTTAGCAGCAGCAGCAGCAGAAGCCCAGAGATGCTACATCAGAATCCGGATGGGAAGAGAGTGTCCAAGAAAATGATTTGGAGAAGAGGTTAGACTTGAGCTGAGTGTTTTTGGAAGGATAGCTGTTGTTCAAGTCAGTAAGTCATGTCCACCTCTTTGTGACCCCATGGACTATAGTATACCAGGCTTCCCTGTCCTTCACTATCTCCTGCAGTTTGCTCAAACTCATATCCATTGAATCGGTGATTCCATCCAATCATCTCATCTTCTGTCTCCCCCTTCTCTTCTTGCCCTCAATCTTTCCCAGCATCAGGGTCTTTGGAAGGGTGTATAGAACTTAATTAGCTGAAGGGAGTGGAGAAGTGTTCCATACCAAGGAATTCTCACCGTCAAATATTTGGAGATGTGAAATAGAAGTAAATATTTGAGGACCTGAAAGTAGTTTCAGAAGGTTGTTATGAAAGGGAGAGGTAGGGAATGGGATTAGGAAGCTTAGACAAAAACTAGGCTAAGGTTGCTGGTACTGGGAAGAACTTCCACCCTCAAGGAGAATGTGGACTCTGGAGATCTTGTTTGTAGTTTTGTTGTTTTAAACTCAGTGCCTGCATCATGCTTAAGAATTTCTTATTGGGATGCACATTCCCCTCTAGGTCAGTATTTCCTGCTATGTGAGAGGTCATCTGACCCGGCCCTACACCTAGAATCATCCGACCCGGCCCTACAACTAGAATCAGTAACTTATGCCATGTCTTGGTTTGGAGAAAGAAAAACAGCCTTCAGGCTAAAGAGAAAGTTATCAAGGCTGGAGTGGAGGGGGTTGATTAATAGCTCAGAAGGCATCTGCTAGGAGATGGAGTACCCCCTTCAGACCTTGGTGGCCTTCTACAGCTTTCACTAAACTTTCACCTGGAAAGTCACGGATCACCCTCTTCAACAGGACATTTCAGCAATTTCCATGGCAGCTGTGGTCCTGATATCCAACAGACAGGTTGTGAGGCTCAACCAGGAAGCTTATCTGGCATGTACTCTGTGAAGACTGTTTATAGTCATTGTGTTGCAAGAGCTATAATTGAGTGGGTATTTCCCATGTGACAGCATCAACGCCACACTAAACGTCCCTGACGTTTAGTCTCTCAGTCGTGTCTGACTCTTTGTGACCCTATGAACTGTAGCCCACCAGCCTCCTCTGTCCATGAGATTCTCCAGGCAAGAATACTGGAGTGGGTTGCCATGCCCTCCTCCAGGGCATCTTCCCAACCCAGAGATTGAAATTGCATCTCCTGTATTAGCAGGCAGGTTCTTTACTACTGAGCCACCTGGAAAGCCCATAAATATCCCTAAACACATTTAATTATTACAATATCCTTATAAAGCAGGCACTGTTATCCTCATTTTACTGTTGGGGAGAGTGAATTTTAGAAAGATTGAGTGGCTAAACCTATAATACACAGTCAACATTCAACATGGAATAACTTGGGTTTGTCCCATGCTAGACTTCTCTCTATGTGGTACATGGCCAAAATTGTCCTTTGATGTTTTAGTCCTCAGCTTTGTACCTTCTCTCTGTCTGGAGCATCCCTTTGGCTTATTCCTCTTGGTTAAATTCTAGATCCTGTTTTTTTAGATCAGCTCTTACAGTCTTCTATGAGGCCTTTCTTGACCCCGTTTATTCATCTTAATTTCTTTTTTTTTTTAAACATTTAAAACATTTTTTATTGTGTCAAAATATGCATAAAAATCTACTTTATTCTTCAGTGTACAATTCAGTGATATTAGTTTCTCTTCTTTATTTATTTATTTATTTTTGAACTTTAAAGATCAGATTTATTGGAGAAAACAAAAAAACCCCAAAACCCAAAGGATGGGATTTTACATCTCAAGACATCTCCCAGGTATTAAGTCTACAGATTAAAAATCATTTTCATAGAAGATATTTTTGTACAAATTTTACATGTAATGAGAGGGTTGTAAATCCCTGTTTGTTCTAACAGGGTGGCAAGAGTAGAGGAATGGGGGGAAAAAACCAGCTTTTTTGTATACATCTATTTGGAAGGAGTAGACATGAAGAGGGCAAACCCTACCTTTTCAACATCTATAGCAAATGGTTTAAAAAAATACCCTCTCAACCTTGGTTATCTCTAAAAGCCACTTCCTAGCTACTAGCCACTCCAAGCCAATTATTTAAAGTTACCTCACTTGGTATGTCCTTTATGTCCACTGGGTAAATGATTCATTACGCTCACTGCTGCAGCACTCATAAACTAACACCCTGCAAGGTTGGACAGGGTCTAACCTAGGACTGATGGGACCCTCATGCCTTGTTCTGTTTGTACTTTGTACAAATTTCTACTTTAGCTACTCATAACAGCTCAGGCTGCAAACTTTTGAAAATTTTTTTGTTTTATAAAAAAAATCTTTTGAAGTGCAAGGTTCTGCAGTGTAGGCGGAATTCACATTGTTGTGCAACTATCATCATTCATATCCCAAACATTTTTAATCGTGCAAAAAGCTCTATACATTAAATAACAACACCCCTTCCTTCCTCTCCCTCAGCCATTGGTAACCCTTCTTCTACCTTCTTTGTCTGTGATTTTGACTCTGCCATGTACCTCACAAAGTGGAATCATACAGTATTGGCCATTTGGTGACTGGTGGTTTCATTTAGCATAATACTCTCAAGGTGCATCCATGTTATAGCATGTATCAGAATGTCCTTCTTTTATAAGGCTAATAATATTCCATTGTGTGTATGTGTATAACTCTATTTATCTTTTTTTAATCACCTATCTAAATGGCTAGCTATCAGTTTCCTATTGGTTCTGTATCCTTGGAATGTCCTAACACACTCTCGGGTTTTGGGGGGTTTTTTTGATAGTTTCAAATTTGTGGTAAATGTACCTCCTCCTCTGAAAATAGTTGTTGTTCAATATTCTTCAATACCTTTAAGATCAAGGTCTGTAGCTCATTCACCTCTCCTCTAGAGAGAGTGATAGGAACATGATACATAGATCTGAGTCTTAATCTGACCTACCTGACTGCTAAGTGTGTAACTTTTCTAGCTTCTGCAATTGCTTCTAACTCTTGTTAATATCTTACTCAAAAGGTTGTTGTCAAGTTTAAACTCGCTAATATACATAAAGAATTTCATAAACCACAGTAGCCTTCTGTTGCCTTGTTAGAACATTGTAATATTTCCTTCTTTTCCCCCTTTTATTTTTTTCAGTTCTTGAAGGACTGCCAATCCTTAGATGAATATGAAGGGCTGCCAGTTTCCGGGGAGAGTGAACTATCTTTGGACTAATTTCAATAATATCTTCATGGTCGGGTCAGCAGTTGTTTGCTGATCTTGCTTCGTGCCTTCACTCTCAGTGGTTCAATTTCCTGGTTCTATTTTATTTATTTATTTATTTATTTATTTTTTTTGTACTGAAGAATTTATTTACAGGGCAACAATGGAGAAACAGGCATAGAGAATATTTAATTCTTTGAAGGTTTACAATGAGATGAGAAATTACTAAAATTTTACCTCCATATTCTTAAAGAACAGTTAGAATAAGAACTTCTATTTAAATAGTACAAGTGAAAGTCTATTTTAAACAGAAATGTATCTCTATTATCTTCATAAGTGACTAATGTATAAAATCTACATCTCTAATGTTTAATTATTTCTGTGCAATAAAATCTGGAGTGGTTTTAAATTTATGTACTATTTTTACATCTTGAATAGATCATAAACATATTCCTTGAAAATATTAAAAATGAGAATTTGTTTAAGTACCTTGTTTCTGGCAACGAAAATAAAAAAAATCCATATTAGTTTGACTCATTTAAGCAACCTGATTTCAAAAGTATCAAAAATGTATGTAGATGTGGAGAGTTCCCTAATATGAGGATTCCCACATCTTTTTTTTTCCCATTCTTATTCAGCTTTGTGGCTATTTAAAATTTCAAAATACAGTGTTGAAAATAAATATCCACTCTGAAATGTACCATTTGGCTGGTTCTATTTTAGATGATAAGAGGGAATAGTTTGATCCTAATTTCTGCTCAAAGCCAGTACATTTAGCTTCCTGGGCCACAGCCTTTGAAGAGATTAAAGATTATCAAGGAGGAAAAATACCATTCACTGAAGAGCAACTTTGAAGATCTAGAGAAAACAAACAAACAAACAAAAACAAAACAAAACAAAACTGGAGAGTGAAGGAAGGCAATAGAATTGATATCTGGGAGCAAAAGTCAGATGTATTAGTTCCAAACTCCTAATTTATCCCCCTCTCCTTTCCCCTTTGATAACCATAAGTTTGTTTTTTCACAAATGCATTTCTTGTATATAACTTCATATGTATCATTTGAAATATTTTTAGATTCCACATATAAGCAATGTCATATGATATTTTTGTCTGTACACCCGAAACTAACACAATATTGTAAATCAGCTGTGCTTCAATAAAAAATAAAAAGAAAACTCCAAAAATCAGATGTTATAATTATTTTTTTCAGATTTCAGTATTTTTTCTTGTCATAAATAAGGCTACTTATGATCCTACATGTGTCTAGATACATCACCTTTATTCATATAACTTCTCTTGTATAAAAAGAAACCTTCTGTTTTGTCTTCTGTTTTCCATCAGTAAGTCTGGCCTTTGAAATACTGTCTTGCAAATTTATGCACACATTTCAGCTTGAGGAGATAGTTGAAATTGAATGAGACAACACAATCACTACAGGATTCTTCAAAGGAAAAAATAAAGAATTAAAAACCCACAAAAATAGCCCGAGCAAAATTGGTGAATGCAGAGAAGAGAGAACAAGCTTCAGAACCATTGCCTGGAGTGTTTCAGACAGTCCCATCCAGAGAATTGCAGAAGAGAAAGACAAGTAATTCCCTCTCAAACAGTCCATCATCAAAACCTGATGAAAAAGCAAAACTTCTAGCTCTCAATATAGAAAGAAGTAGGAAGGTATATTTATGATGGATCTGTGATTTTTTCTTTCCTTTGTCCCTTTTATCTCAGCAAATGACATCATATCTATTCAGCTCAAGCCAAAAACTTGGGAGAAATTCTCAATTCTTCTTCCTTCGTCATCCACAACCAATCCTCCTCCAACTCCACACAGAGAGCCTGATTGTCCAAATGACAATCAAACAATCATTCTTGGTGGCCCTCATGTTGAAGGAGGTTACACCCCAGAGAGGATTGACCCAGCCTAAGAGAGCTTGTTCAAGTGAAAAGACACCTCCTATGTTCTATGATGTATATCTTCATCAATCCTGTTGCATTTTTTAATGAAAGCTTATTTAATAATAAGTAATAACCCATATTGTGGATTCATATAGATTTCAGGGTGGAGTAATTGTTGGAGAAGCCTCAGTTCTCTTCACTCTAAGGCAGTCTTTGTTCTTGAATTTGAAAGATAGCTGTGATGATGAGAATCACCCTCCTTTATCTCTCCACTGAAACAGTAATCCTAATTTTGTCACTTGTACTCTGCAGTGATGAATCATGTGTTCGGACCTTGACAGAAGCCTCCTTAAGCTCGTTCAAAGATAGCATTGAGTCTCATGTATAAAAACCCATTTGATTTCTTTCAATTATGTCATCGCCATGTACTTTGTAACATCTGACACCTATTTGTCCCTTCTCTGCAAAAACATAAAAATTCATTTCAGACAATGAAATTCAATTTGTCTTGAAAGTAATTCCATAAAGAAAAATTAATAATCTAGGCAGCATTCTAATCTCCTTCTGCAATGTTATGCTGAGCCTGGGCAGTGTTAACTGGCATTGTCCTAGTATTATAAGAGGATAAATGGGAAATTAATGCTTCTGGTAAGGCAACTATTAATGATAATGGAAAGTAATTAAAAGCCCAAAGTAGAACCTGGAGGAAATTCAGTCCAGAGCAAATCAAAAGATTTCTGGTTTAATTTGCTGTGATAGATGGTATTATTAGTTCACAATTATTCATTCTTTCTCTGTCCTTGTTCTGAGTTTTTAATCCTGGTTGCTGTATTTGCCCAATTATAATAAAACTGGACAGGGGGACCAATGGATCCCCTAATGTTTGTGTTCCTTATTCGTCTGTGTAGCATAAAGCCTACCTACTTAAGACGATGGGGGTCCATTACATTTGCCAGAATGGAAATTCCTTTCTTTTCCTTCTATTTATAGGCATGAGGAGACCAAGTCTTAAGACTAAAATCTTAAAAAGACTTTAAAGTCTTAAGATTTAAAGTCTTAAAAAGACTTTAAGTTGGGGAAGATGTTTCCGGTGTGACCCCATGAAAATCTTCCTCCTACTGGGACAAGAAACTCTACACTCACAGTGTCAAGATCCATGAGGAAATGAAGCGTAAATTTTCCTACTGGGTTATTGGGAATGCTGACCACTCTTTCCACACCTACATTCCTTGACCTATGTACCCTACCTACTGGAGAACATAACATCCTATACTGCTTATGTAAGGTACATGGCATCTTTTCAAAACATCATCTCTAATCTGGTGCACTAAATCCATCATTCCATCAGGTTAGCATCTTCGGTGAAAGGACCCAAGGATTTTGTGCTCACAGCTACATCTCATTTAAAGGGGGTTTCTTACTCAGCTATAAAAAAATAAAGAAATACATTGCTGCCATTTGCAGCAAAATGGATGAACCTAGAGACTATCACACTAAGTAAATCAGACAGAAATAAAACAAATGTCACATGATATCACTCATACGTGAAATATAGTTTTTTAAAAATGATGCATATGAATTTACTCACAAAACAGAAACAGATTTACAGATATCAAAAACAAGCTTATGGTTGCCAAAGGGGAAACATTGAGGGGAAGAAGGGATAAATCAGGAGCTTGGGGTGAACATACACACACTACTATACATAAGATCGATAAGCAACAAAGACCTACTGAGCAGCAGAGGGAACTCTACTCAATATTCTGTAATAACCTATAGAAGAAAAGAATCTAAAAAGGAATGAATGCATGTATAGATTTAACTGAATCACTTTGCTATATACCTGACTCTAACATAACATTGTAAATCAACTATTCTCCAACAGAGCCAAAATTTAAAAAAAATAAAAAGGGGGTTTCTTGGTCTAAAAAGAGGTCATATGTCAGTATATCACTCACTCTGGGAACCTTCAGCTAATTACGCTAGTTTTATGTAAACAATTACATAAAATGCTAGCTGCAGAGAACAGACTTCTCTTCTTAGTGTTAGTCGCTCGTGCCCAACTCTTTGCGACCCCATGGACTGCAGCCCAGACTCCTCTGTCCATGGGAGTTTCCAGTCAAGAATAGTGGAATGGGTTGCCATTTCCTTCTCCAGGGGATTTTCCCAACCCATGGATTGAACCCGGGTCTCCTGCACTGCAGGCAGATTCTTTACCATCTGAGCTAACATGTGGTTAAATTTGAAGGACAAGTGGTGATAACCTATCTCACTTCTCAGTTGCAGAATAACACCTGCTTTCCAAGGATAGCATGCATGGCATCTGCTGGTGAAATGAAGTGTTTGGATGTGAATGCTAGGAGAGACAGCTAATTTGTCCTGCTCTCCGGCAGAGATGGGAGAAGTCTTTGTTGATGCTTCTGCTGCCAGCCACTTGGTTTTCTGGTTGGCAGCATCCATGGGGAACATAGCAAATTATATGCTACCTGTTCCTTCAACACTTCAGGTTGTAGGCACCGAACAGCACAA
This sequence comes from Bos javanicus, assembly GCF_032452875.1. Taxonomy (NCBI): domain Eukaryota; kingdom Metazoa; phylum Chordata; class Mammalia; order Artiodactyla; family Bovidae; genus Bos; species Bos javanicus. The sequence continues at coordinate 109,568,974 of NC_083873.1, forward strand.
GGTAGAACACATAGATAGTAGTTCTATTTCCTTGCTACAGTGACTTTGACATTTGTTTGATAGCTTTGATCTTTTTGCGTGCTCAATCACTTCAGCCATGTCCAGCCCTTTATGACCCCATGGACTGTAGCCCACCAGACTCCTCTGTCCATGGAATTCTCCAGGCAAGAATACTGGAGTGGGTTGCCAGGCCCTCCTCTAGGGGATCTTCCAGACACAGGGATCGAACGAGCGTCTGCTGCGGTCTTTGCATTGCTGGTGGATTCTTTACTGTTGAGCCCCTGGGGAAGCCTCAGGGTCAATTTTTAACCTTATTTATTTTATTGTTTGATATTTTCTGTTGCTCAGTTTGTGATACACTTTTATTTTTGCCAGCAAAAAACAAAAGTGAATGTTTGATGTAATATTATGCAGTGGATTCAAATTTCTTTAGAAAGCTAAGGACAACTGTGGAATTTGCCCAGTGTATTTGTTGATACTTGGCCATCCACCAAGAAGAACATGGTGATATAACTGGCTGCAGACTCTGCAGAGATATGACACATTAAAACTTCTAGTCAGAGATGGTGTGAAACATGGCTTTTTATTTAGATCAATTGAGTATTGCTCTAAATTTATTTTCTTTGTTTTTTAATTTTTCTTGTATATGTACCAAAAATGGAAAACATAGCTGCAAATATGTTGACTCCATTAGAAGAAAAACATTTTGGAAATAGTAAAAGGACACAATCTGATTTTTCAAGTAAAACACAAATTAGTTAATATCATCCCAATAGTTGTTCAATTGTTTACTTTTTTAATAAATCAGGGTAAAGCTTTGGGAATTTCATTCTGTCAAAGATGACATATCTGACATTATTATAAACACTACTTAAAATACAATCAAAAGACAAATTATATCTGTGGTGATAATATGGATATAAATATTGATGGAACATATCATCATGAATATGTGATGTTCTTGATGGATTAAGAAATCTATAGGGCAGCCATAAAAAATGAAATCTTTCCATTTGTGACAATATGAATAGACCTAGAGGGTATAATGTGAAGTTAAATAAGACAGAGAAAGACAAATACTGTATGACTTCAGTTATGTGGGAAGTCTAAAACAAAACAAATTGACAAACAGCAAAATCGAAGCAGAGTCATAGTTGCAGAGAACAAACAGGTGCTTGCCAGAGGGGAAGGGGATAGGGAAGTAAGAGAAATTGGTAAGGGAGATAAGAGGCACAAACTTCAAGTTTGGCCGCAATGCTCAAACTACTGCACAATTGCACTCATCTCACATGCTAGTCAAGTAATGCTCAAAATTCTCCAAGCCAGGCTTCAGCAATATGTGAACTGTGAACTTCCAGATATTCAAGCTGGTTTTAGAAAAGGCAGAGGAACCAGAGATCAAATTGCCAACATCCGCTGGATCATGGAAAAAGTAAGAGAGTTCCAGAAAAACATCTATTTCTGCTTTATTGACTATGCCAAAGCTTTTGACTGTGTGGATCACAATAAACTGTGGAAAATTCTGAAAGAGATGGGCATACCAGACCACCTGACCTGCCTCTTGAGAATCCTATATGCAGGTCAGGAAGCAACAGTTAGAACTGGACATGGAACAACAGACTAGTTCCAAATAGGAAAAGGAGTACATCAAGGGTGTATATTTTCACCCTGCTTATTTAACTTCTACGCAGAGTACATCATGAGAAATGTTGGACTGGAAGAAGCACAAGCTGGAATCAAGATTGCTGGGAGAAATATCAATAACCTCAGATATGCAGATGACACCATTGTTATGACAGAAAGAGAAGAGGAACTAAAGAGCCTCTTGATGAAAGTGAAAGAGGAGAGTGAAAAAGTTGGCTTAAAGCTCAACATTCAGAAAACGAAGATCATGGCATCCGGTCCCATCACTTCATGGGAAATAGATGGGGAAACAGTGGAAACAGTGTCAGACTTTATTTTTCTGGGCTCCAAAATCACTGCAGATGGTGATTGCAGCCATGAAATTAAAAGATGCTTACTCCTTGGAAGGAAAGTTATGACCAACCTAGATAGCATATTAAAAAGCAGAGACATTACTTTGCCAACAAAGATTTGTCTATCAAGGCTATGGTTTTTCCTGTGGTCATGTATGGATGTGAGAGTTGGACTGTGAAGAAAGCTGAGCGCTGAAGAATTGATGCTTTTGAACTGTGGTGTTGGAGAAGACTCTTGAGAGTCCCTTGGACTGCAAGGAGATCCAACCAGTCCATTCTGAAGGAGATCAGTCCTGCGTGTTCATTGGAAGGACTGATGCTGAAGCTGAAACTCCAACACTTTGGCCACCTAATATAAAGACCTAATTCATTGGAAAAGATCCTGATGCAGGGAAAGATTGAAGGCAGGAGGAGTAGGGTACGACAGAGGGTGAGATGGTTGGATGGCATCACTGACTCGTTGTGCCTGAGTTTGAGCAAGCTTCGGGAGTTGGTGATGGACAGGGAAGCCTGGCGTGCTGCAGTCCATGTGGTTGCAAAGCCTTGGACACATTTGAATGACTGAACTGAATGGAACTGAAACATCACTGCACCCAAACAAGGGTAAGTATTCAACGGCAACGGATTTCATGTTGCGTCCTCCCAAAATTCACAAGTTGCAATGTCCTAAATGTGATGTTTTTAGAGGGGGATGTCTTTGAGAGGTGATTAGGTCATGATAGTAGAGCTTTCATGAAAAGGATTAGTGCCTGTATAAAGGGACCTCTAGAGAAGGAAATGGCAACACACTCCAGTATTCTTGCCTGGGAAAATCCCATGGACAGAGGGGCCGAGCCTGGTGGGCTACATACAGTCCATAGGGTCACAAAGAGTCAAATACAACTGAGTGACTGAGCACAAAAGGGACCTCAGAGAGCTCTCAATTTCTTTCTACTGTGTGAAGACACAGTGAGAAAATGGTCCTCTGTATCCCAGAAGAGGACCCTGACCAAACCTGACCATGCTGGCACCCTAATCTGGAACTTTTAGCCTCCAAACCTGTTGTTTATAAGCTACCCCGTTTATGGCATCGGGCTAGCAGGAAAAGTTCTTTTGGGTTTTTCTGTGAGATATCAGAGAAGCTTATGGAAAAACTCAAACCAACTTTCTGGCCAACCAATACTTTGTTATTTCAGCCAGAATGACTAAGACGTCTACTAATGAAAATAAGAGCTCTGATTGTTAAAGTTTACATGAAAATAAATAGTACATGTAAAGTAAATAGACTACAACCTTGTTTGGGGGACAGTGTAGATGTTGAGGACAAAAGACACTTTAGCATCAAAGGGCCAAGTCAAAGGGCTGCTTAACCGAATTTTAGAAATATGTGGGCTTTTGAAGAACGATTGAAATATCCACCAATGTGCCCTAAGGGAGTTTGCTCATCCTTCAGTCAGTGGTTTCCCTCATTCCTCTTATAGTGTGAATAATTCACTATCATAAGATTTTACGTAACTCTATAATATGATTCTAAGATAGTCTTTGTCTTATCACTTTATAGAAGATATCCCCCCCACGTTAGTCACTACCCTATCTTGTGCTTGGATGCTTGTGCAGGGTCCTTGGGACCATCTCTGATTTTCTCCTTATTCCGTGGTTTCGGCACATAATCCCTATAAAAATACAAGTATTCTATGATAAATTAATAATTTCATAAGGCAGTCTATAATATGGGCAAGCATAATATCAGTGAGTGAAAGGCTTATTGAATGCAAACCTACCGTGAATAATCAGGCTTGTTGGGTGTTTGTGAGAACACACTTGTCTGGGTTTGTGAATCATGCCATGAGAAGATGGGGGTCATTACTGAAGACAGACCAGGGCATCAGTGGGATGTTCATGTTAAGATCAAAGGTCAGACCATCCATCCGACGGGAGTGCATTCTTCCTGAACAGTTGCGCTTGCCCTGGGTGTGATAATACATCTTGAACTAAGGCAATAATAGCAACAAATGAAGGTCTTTGCCAGAAAACATGACTCAAAAGAGGTTGGGATGATGCTTCTTTGAAATGACGATCCTGCCCTTTAGGAGATTTGATTCTCTGACAGTTAAAAAAACCCTCTAAGATATAGCAATGGTTACAGGAAAGAGTGTAAGGGGAGATAGAGCATGGGGCTTGTCATTTAACAGGTATCCATATACCATCTCCTGGTGGCTCAGTTGGTAAAGAGTCTGCCTGTGATGCAGGAGATCTGGGTTCGATCCCTGGGTCGGGAAGAGCCCCTGGAGAGGGAAATGACAACCCACTCCAGTATTCCTGTCTGGAGAATCCCATGGACAGAGAAGCCCGGTGGGCTACTGTCCACGGGGTTGCAAGAGTCGGACACAACTGAGTGACTAAACCTAACCTGTATACCATCTACTAGCTGAGTGGCTTGAAAATGAAAGCCAGACATATCCATGCTTTCATGGGGTGGAAGGAGCACAAATTTTGGTGGTAAGAAACATGGTGGGCTGAGTCTGGTTTGTCATTTACCCACACACCCTCTTTATTTATTATTTGCTGCAGTAGTTTTTCAGCACATACACATATGCATCATAGTTATGCCATGCACACTTGTGCACCTTACCTAATAAATATATCCCCAGCAGTCCATATAAACTTACCCCCTCTAGGAGTGTAGAATTCATTGTATGAATAAATTTTACTCAGGCTTCAATGGATAGGATTGTTTCCAGCTTTATGCTGAAGCAGATATTTCACTTGGTACATTTCATCATGTTTGCATGTAAACACGTAAATTCCTAGAAATGGAATCATTGAGTAGACAGAAACATCCATTTTATTTTCAGAAGATATGGCACAATTATCCTCCACTTAAGTGTTGGCCAAGGTGTGGACTGGAGATGCTAACATTCACTGATGGGGGAATGTAAATTAGAATGGCAATACAGGACAGTCATTTTACATTGCTTATACAGCATAATTCCCTTCAACAAATTGCCTCATGGAATTACTTGCTTGTATATCTCCTAAATAGTTTATTTTGGGCAGCCCTTTAGAAAGTAGAATAACCCAAACTTATACATCTGACTATATATATATATATGTGTGTGTGTGTGTGTGTGTGTGTGTGTGTGTGTGTGTGTGAAGAAAGCTGAGCACTGAAGAACTGATGCTTTTGAACTGTGGTGTTGGAGAAGACTCTTTAGAGTCCCTTGGACTGCAAGGAGATCCAACCAGTCCATCCTAAAGGAGATCAGTCCTGGGATTTCTTTGGAAGGAATGATGCTGAAGCTGAAACTCCAGTACTTTGGCCACCTCATGCGAAGAGTTGACTCATTGGAAAAGACTCTGATGCTGGGAGGAATTGGGGGCAGGAGAAGAAGGGAACAACAGAGGATGAGATGGCTGGATGGCATCACTGACTTAATGGACGTGAGTCTGAGTGAACTCCGGGTGTTGGTGATGGACAGGGAGGCCTGGCGTGCTGCGATTCATGAGGTTGCAAAGAGTCGGACATGACTGAGTGACTGAACTGAACTGAACTGATATATGTGTGGATGCTCAGTCATTCCAACTATTTGCAGCCCTATGGACTACAGCCCACCATGCTCCTCTGTCCATGGGGTTTCCCAGGCAAGAGTACTGGAGTGGGTTACCATTTTCTCCTTCAGGGGATCTTCTCCACTCAAGTATTGAACCCTCATCTCCTGCATCTCCTGCATTGGCAAACGGATTCTTTACCACTAAGCCACCAGGGAAGCCCATATATCTGGTGCTTTACTAAAGTATTTAAAATTTTTGTTTTTTGAAAAATTTTTATTGATCAAAGCATTTTTTAACAAATTTTTGATTGCCAAGACACAAACAACCTAAGTGTCCATCAACAGATGAATGGTGTGATATATATATATATATATATCTCCAATGGAATACTACTCAGTCAAAAAAAGAATGAAATTTTGCATTTGCAGCAACATGGATGGCCTCAGAGACATTATGCTAAGTAGAGTAAGTCAGAGAGAGAAAGATAAACACTGCAAGACATTGCCTATATGTAGAATCTAAGAACAAAAATACAACAAATTAGTGAATATAATGTAAAAGAAATAGAGTCACAGATACAGAGAACAAACTAGCTATTTCCACTGGGAGGAGAGGGCTAAAACAGGGGTGGGGGAACAGGAGGTATAAACCATTGGGTTTAAGATGGGCTCAAGGAGGTTTTGTACCACTCAGGGAATATAATCAATATTTTGTAATAACTGTAAATGGGAAGTAAGCTTTAAAAATTGTGTAAAATAAAATTTAAAAATGTATTTATCTGTTTTTGTCCTAGATGGGTATCTTCTGAGTCCCATCTTTTTTTTCAACAATGCAGGATCTTAGTTAGCTGGTCACATGGTCTTCATGAGCAGACTGGAAATAATCTGTGTGAATCCTGCCCCTCACCTCTCTTCTGGGTGGAAATGCAGCAGACTTACATTCAGACACTTGGTCTAATCTCTGTTTTCAGTTCTCATAAATGCTCATTTCCCTGCCTTTGTCTTGCTGGTCTCTCAAGCACACAGTTCTGTATGCCACAGAAAAGTAGCAAGTTGAACTCAAGGCATCTCACACGCAGGAGCTGTGCCCAGCTGAATGTTACTCCATGTTTACACAAAGATGAGGCAAGAGAGATGGTATCCAGGGAGGGTTGTTTGAGATACACCACTCTGTCTTCTCTTTCAGAAATCCTTAAGTATACACCTGGATCACATAGAATAGCTGAAGAGCTTTGTCCAAGACCTTGCCTAGAAGGATTTTTGCTTAAAAAACTGAACTTCATCTTGCTGCAATATCTGTTCAGGCTATTTTGATATTATGAGAAATAGCCTTCTGAAACCTTGGTGGGATTTACAGTAAGGAAACTGTACAGGTCACTGTAGTCATATTACAAGATTTCTTTTCCTTCCTTTCTTTCTTTTTTTAAATGAGAACCCCTAGGAGAAATTCCTATAAGAACATAGCATCAAGGAAAGTTGCAATTCTCCTGAGCCACTGGCTTATTTTTATTTCATGAATACTTTGAATCTTGTAACAGATATACTTTCTATTTTTGTTTTGCTTGCCAAAAATCTTCAGGCTAAATTTCTGATTCCTCCACAGTAGGTTTTACTTAGAGAGCGGATTCTTCCAAGGTTTTGGGGGTTTCATCTTTTCCTGTTCAACAAAGCTTATTCATTATAAAGCCCACCCTTGTGTGAGTATATACAATAATGTGGTTTTTTAATGTTCTAACCTACCAAGGGGCCATGAGACAAGCAGGACAGTGCCACCAAAGATTTCCATCACTCATGCTAAAATAAGCATATTTTTCCCAATCCCCAAAAGGTCATTGTTGTTGCTTCCTCCTTTGCCTCCACTCAGCTTTCCACAGGATGATTTATGCTACCTTCATGGGGCTCCACAAAACTGCCTATTTCAACCTTTATTTATTTATTTTTTTAATTCCATGTCTTTTTAAGATAATTGCTTTGGGGCTGTCAGTTAATCTTTACTCAGCATTGACTTTAATAGAATTTGATTTTCTTCCGAGTGTGGGTAAGTAATGTTATACTTGTGAGATAAAAGTTATACAATCAGATGCTAATTTTCTCTTATAGACAGCAATTTTTTTCTTTGACTGCTTTTGCAGAAAGCCTGTTTTCCTCTGATCGGTTTACATTTTCCTGAAAAGTTATCCTAACTAACAAATTAATATGTTTTGTGGTTGGTTTTACCCCAATAGATATGTTGTTGGTATTGTTCAGTTGCTCAGTTGTGTCCAGCTCTTTGTGACCCCCATGGACTGCAGCACACCAGGCTTACCTGTCCTTCACCATCAAATGGAGCTTACTCAAACTCACGTTCCTTGAGTCAATGATGTCATCCAACCATCTCATCCTCTGTTGTCCCCTTCTCCTCCTGCCTTCAATCTTTCCCAGCCTCAGGGTCTTTTCTAATATGTTGGCTCTTTGTTTCAGGTGGCCAACATATTGGAGCTTCAGCTTCAGCATCAGTCTTTCCCATGAATATTCCAGACTGATTTCCTGTAGGACTGACAAGTTTGATCTCCTTGCAGTCCAAGGGTCTCTCAGAGTCTTCTCCAACACCACAATTCAAAAGTATCAGTTCTTTGGCCCTCAGCCTTCTTTACATTCCAAATCTCACATCCATACATGACTATTGGAAAAAATATATCTTTGACTATATGGATCTCTGTCGGCAAAATAATGTCTCTGCTTTTTAATATGATGTCTAGGCTGTCATAGCTTTTCTTCCAAGGAGCAAGCATCTTTTAATTTCATGGCTGCAGTCACCATCTGCAGTGATTTTGGAGCCCAAGAAAATAGTCTGTCTGTTTCCATTGTTTCCCCATCTATTTGCCATGAGGTAATGGGACCAGATGCCAGGATCTTAGATTTTTGAATGTTGAGTTTTATGCCAACTTTTTCACTCTCCTCTTTCATCTTCATCAGGAGGCTGTTTAGATCTTCTTCACTTTCTGCCGTAGGGTGGTGTCATCTGCATATCTGAGGTGATTGATATTTCTCCCGGCAATCTTGATTCCAGCTTGTGTTTCTTTCAGTCCAGCGTTTCTCATTATGTACTCTGCATATGAGTTAAATAAGCAGGGTGACAATATACAGCCTTGACATACTCTTTTCCTAATGTTGAACCAGTCCATTGTTCAGTATCATATTATAGACACATATTAAACATTTGTTAACTCTTTTATAACAGCCAAAGTTGAAAAAAAATAGTCACACTTTTTTTTTTTTGCATGATTTTTGAACTGTGTTTTGGTGTATGATTTTATAAACAAAAGAGAAAAACTATATATATTTTTTGCCCCCCAAGGGACTCTCAAGAGTCTTCTCAATCTTCAGTAATTATGCAGACCATTATAACATGCTTTCTTGTGCTTTTACTAGCTTCACTTTCTCCCTGTCCTTATTGTTTGCCAACATTCTTTATCTCTATTTTGACATTTGCAATCCTCTCTTAAACTATCTTATAAGTTGCAAAAAACATTTCTGGAAATTTTGGGGAATAAAGATGAGCACACAACTAGTGTTTATTTTGGCCCATGAGAAGTCATCATGGGAAGGAATAATATTTTCTAGAGATACATTAAATATTAATTGCAACAAATATTAGCCTAAATTTCTCACTTAAACTTTCTAATAATTCTAAAGGACTACAGTTTCCTGTGTTCTTAGATAAGTGATGAGTAAATTTGATACAATTTTATGTCCTTCAAGGATGAGACAATTTTTAAGTCAAAATATGCATAATCACAACACGTAACATTTGAGTGAGAGTCATTTAATGTTGTCTGGTTCTATTTGGGATAGAATCAATTAATTGAGTAAGAAAATAGCATCACTCTGATGTTCTTATTAACCATGTAAACTGCTGTTTTAATCTTAGCCATGTGCTATGCCTTGATGGTAAGAAATTTTAGACGAGGCTGAAAGCAGATACATAAACTGGTATGTCAATATGGATTTATTTTAGTTTTGATATGTAAATTGAATTTGACATTGATAAACATATGAGACAAAGATAAAGAGAAGTCCTACTGCAAAGTATGATTTTCACCTGTAGTAGCTTTATTGAAAGTCGCTTTGTAGATAGACTTGAATATTTATGACCAATTGCTATTTGCAGCACCTGAAGGTTTTTGGTCACAAAAAGACTCAACCAAGTGAAGAAACAAGGCAAATAATTAATACTTGCTAGTCACACTGATCACAGATTGCCCTGATGCCAGGGGTACCTTTGTGCATGACTGATTGTAAACTAGAAGAAGTAGTTAGTGAAGTGATCAAGGTTCATAGAGCAGAAACGTGGAAAGATAAAACACAGTTTGCACCGAAAGCAAACCAGTGTCTCCACTACAGTGAGTGGTTTCCTCAATGCCAAGGAAAGCTGATTATTTCAGTTTTTGCTTGCATGGCATAGGAAACTCATTTTTATTCAGAGTTTCCAAAAGTCATAATTACATCTCTCCAATCATGTTTGTCCGGACTATGATACATTCCTTGATGGTGCTAGAAGAACCCCAGATTCACTCAGAATTTTTCACTCTCTCTGTATCTCTGTCCCAGCTCCCATGTGTCTTTGCTTCTAAGGGCTTATACTGAGACCCTAGGCTATTGAAACTGGCCTGTATGCAGCACAGAGAGCCAGAAGTCACTGGGGTGACTTGTCGATGATGGTCTTGTGTAAGAGTATGAAAGACTAGCTCCCTTGCCCACTCCAGTACTCTTGCCTGGAAAATCCCATGGACGGAGGAGCATGGTAGGCTACAGTCCATGGGGTTGCAAAGAGTCAGACACGACTGAGTGACTTTACTGACTTACTTACTTACTGGAACTTAACTTATATGCCAGGGCTCTACAGGATCAGGGTGGAGCAATCTGCTGTGAGACTTTACCTGAAATCACAACCTTCCTTGATTTTTGTCCCTTCTCTTCTTTGTTTCTTCTACGCACTTTAGGTTTTTCCTAGGAACCTTTCCTTAAGAATCATATGCACAGAAATCCTGTCTCAGGGTCTTCTGGAGAATCTGACAATGATCAACATTCCTTCATCCATCTTGGTTTTCCCAGGTAGAGTAGGGACTTACCAAATGCTTGTGGAATTAAAGAATGGGAAACACAGAACCTTTTCGGAAGAAGAAACTTGGCAAATAGACAAATGCCTGCCTTTCCTAGGGGTGGTTTTTATACATTTACACCAAATTCTGAGCTGGATTCACCACACAGTCTGATGCAGAGGAGTTTTGGTCTTGTTCTGTTCAGGTGATTTGGCCTGACAGGTTTAAGGAGGATGCTCCAGAAAGAACCTTTATGGTCAGTTGACACAGTTGCTTGTTCACACGGAATGAAACTTGTTTCTGGCTTTACTGATGAAGGTAAACAGGTGATGTATAACACAGAGGGGTGGCACTGAGGAAGTGGATTCTGAAAACCACTGTTCCTGAAAATAAATCTGCACACATTTAGAAAGGGGAGTGGAAGGCAAAGGTTTGTCTATGTTCCTTCTTGTCTGTGTCAGTCTTCTGCTTAGTCCCCCTTGAAATCTCTGCAGTCCTTGTCTATTGACTCCAAGATCCTTATGGTGCCCAAGGCTCCTTAGGGCCTGTCTAATGTTTTAGAATCATTTTCCATTACTCCTTCCTTAATGCTTGTTATCCACACTATCTAATGCCAGATATCCCTCCCTACATCATACTATTTCTCATCGTTATGTCTTTCCTCATGCATTTTCTGGAATGGGCTCCTCTAACCCAGACACCTTTAATATCCATTTTGGTTACCAGTTGCCTGAAGTATTAGGTATCCTTGTCCACTTCTCTGTGCACGTATATCACCCTGTACCTGGACATATTTTAAAAATCAGTGGCTGTTAATGGAGCTTTCCTGGCTAGATTGAGGGTTCCTTCACGTTGTTGCTGTTTTGTTTTGCAGTATATAGGTATTTACTAGACAGCATCCTCTTCATTGACTCTATACATACCAGTATTCAAAATCATTCAGAGCTAGACAATAAACATTCTTCTGAGTGATTCTTCTTTCCAAAATGCCTATGCTAAGAGCTTTCATACCTCTGTTCTTATTTGATGATCAGAAGAACCCCATGGGGTAGAGGGTTATTATCTGCATCTTTAAAAATTAAAACAATCAGTTGAGGTAGAGTTAATTTACAATATTATATTAGTTTCAAGTGTACAGAAAAGTGATTCAGTTATACACACACACATATATATATTCTTTTTCAGATTCTTTATAGATTATTACCAGAAATTAAGTATAGTTTCCTGGGGTATACTATAGGTCCTTGCTGTTTATCTGTTTTATATATAGGAATGTGTATATGTTAATCTCAAGCTTATAATTTATCTCCCCCCTTTCCAGTACTTTTGCCTGGAAAATCCCATGGATGGAGGAGCCTGGTAGGCTGCAGTCCATGGGGTGGCAAAGAGTCGGACACGACTAAACGACTTCACTTTCACTTTTCACTTTCATGCATTGGAGAAGGAAATGGCAACCCACTCCAGTGTTCTTGCCTGGAAAATCCCAGGGACGGGGAAGCCTGGTGGGCTGCCGTCTATGGGGTTGCACAGAGTCGGACACGACTTAAGCAACTTAGCAGCAGCAGCATTCCATTTGGTAACCATAAATTTGTTTTCTATATTTGTGAGTCTATTTCTATTTTGTAAATATATTCATTTTGATAATTATTTTTTAGATTCTACAATCTAAATTCCACAATCTTTATCCAATTTACTTCACTTAATGCTGCCAGGCTCCTCTCTCCATGGGATTCTTGACACAAGAATACTGGAGTGGGTTGCCATTGCATCTCTTTTGCCCATTCATCTGTTGGTGAACACTTAGGCTGCTTCCACATCTTGGCTATTGCAAATGGTGTTGCTATAAACATTGGTGTGCATGTATCTTTCCATATTATAGTTTTCTCTGGATGTATGCCCAGGAGTGGGATTCGAGGATCATATAGTATTGCTGTTTTTAGTTTTTTAAGGAACCTCCATACTGTTCTTCTGGAGAAGGAAATGGCAGCCCACTCCAGTGTTCTTGCCTGGAGAATCCCAGGGACAGGGGATCCTGATGGGCTGCCATCTATGGGGTAACACAGAGTCGGACACGACTGAAGTGACTTAACAGCAGCAGCAGCAGCAGCATATTGTTCTTCATAGTAGCCGCACCAAGACTGGATGCTATAAAGCTCCTAGAGGAAACGCATCTAGAACACTCTTTGAGATAAATAGCAATTTTGGGGGGATCCATCCCCTAGAGTAATGGAAATAAAAACAAAAATACACAAATGGAGCCTAATTAATTTTAAAAGCTTTTGCACAATGAAGGAAACTGTAAACAAAATTTAAAAAAACAAAAAGATAACCTACATACCAAGAGGAAGTATTTGCAAATGATGCTATCAAGGGACTAATTTTGAAAATACACAAACAGCATATACAGTTTAATGTCAAAATAAACAAACAACCCAATCAAAAAATAGGCGGAAGATTAAACAAACATTTCTCCAAAGAAGAAATACAGCTGTCCAGCAGGCACATGAAAAGATGCCCATTATCACTAATTATTAGAGAAATACAAATCAAAACTACAATGAGCTATTACCTCACACCAGTCCGAAATGCTGTCATTAAAAAATCTACAAATAGTAAATGCCGGAGACAGTGTGGAGAAAAAGGAACACTCCTACATTGTTGGTGGGAATAAATGATTTTTTAATTAAGATATATGCACTGTAATGCTATTGCACACTTAATAGACTACAGTGTAGTGTAATAACTTTTATATGCACTGGGAAAGTGAAAAATTTGTGTGACTCTTTTGCAGTATTCTCTTTATTGCAGTGGTCTGGAACTGAGCCTGAAATATCTCCTAGGTATGCCTGTACAACTGTGTTTTTGTGTGGAGCAAATAGACAAGAACATACCAAATTGCCTTAAGCCCAATGCAAAGAATTATTACCAGGCAAAGAATGATGGAGAGGAATATTTTACATAGGGCATTTTCCTGTAGTAGGAAAAAGGCCAGTGTTGGTGGAGTATCATGAAAAGAAGTAGAGATTGCATTTAAGAAAGCAAAGGGAGAATGGAATTCTATTCTAATTCATAGTAATCTTTGGGCACTCCAAACCTCAGAATGAACACAAGCTGATAGTCTATGAAAAAGCAAGAGTTCCAGAAAAACATCTATTTCTGCGTTATTAACTATGCCAAAGCCTTTGACTGTGTGGATCACAATAAACTGTGGAAAATTCTGAAAGAGATGGGAATACCAGACCACCTGATCTGCCTCTTGAGAAACCTGTATGCAGGTCAGGAAGCAACAGTTAGAACTGGACATGGAACAACAGACTGGTTCTAAATAGGAAAAGGAGTACGTCAAGGCTGTATATTGTCACCCTGCTTACTTAACTTATATGCAGAGTACATCATGAGAAATGCTGGGCTGAAGGAAGCACAAGCTGGAATCAAGATTGCCAGGAGAAATATCAATAACCTCAGATATGCAGATGACAACACCCTTATGGCAGAAAGTGAAGAGGAACTAAAAAGCCTCTTGATGAAAGTGAAAGTGGAGAGTGAAAAAGTTGGCTTAAAGCTCAACATTCAGAAAACTAAGATCATGGCATCTGGTCCCATCACTTCATGGGAAATAGATGGGGAAATAGTGGAAACAGTGTCAGACTTTATTTTTCTGGGCTCCAAAATCACTGAAGATGGTGATTGCAGCCATGAATTCAAAAGATGCTTACTCCTTGGAAGGAAAGTTATGACCAACCTAGACAGAATATTAAAAAGCAGAGACATTACTTTGCCAACAAAGGTATATCTAGTCAAGGCTATGGACTGTGAAGAAGGCTGAGCGCCGAAGAATTGATGCTTTTGAACTGTGGTGTTGGAGAAGAGTCTTGAGAGTCCCTTGGACTGCAAGGAGATCCAACCAGTCCATTCTAAAGGAGATCAGCCCTGGGTGTTCTTTGGAAGGAGTGATGCTAAAGCTGAAACTCCAGTACTTTGGCCACCTCATGCAAAGAGTGGACTCATTGGAAAAGACTCTGATGCTGGGAGGGATTGGGGGCAAGAGGAGAAGGGGACGACAGAGGATGAGATGGCTGGATGGCATCACTGACTCAATGGACGTGAGTCTGAGTGAACTCTGGGAGTTGGTGATGGACAGGGAGGCCTGGCGTGCTGTGATTCATGGAGTTGCAAAGATTTGGACATGAGTGAGTGACTGATCTGATCTGATCTGATGGTTTTTCCAGTGGTCATGTATGGATGTGAGGGTTGGACTATAAAGAAAACTGAGTGTTAAAGAATTGATGCTTTTGAACTATGGTGTTGGAGAAGACTTTTGAGAGTTCCTTGGACTGCAAGGAGATCCAACCAGTCCATTCTAAAGGAGATCAGTCCTGGGTGTTTATTGGAAGGCCTGATGTTGAAGCTGAAACTCCAATACTTGGCCACCTGATGTGAAGAGCTGACTCATTGGAAAAGACCCTGATGCTGGGGAAAATTGAGGGCAGGAGGAGAAGGGGACAACAGAGGATGAGATGGTTGGATGGCATCACTGACTCGATGGACATGGGTTTGGGTGACCTCCAGGAGTTGGTGATGGACAGGGAGGCCTGGCGTGCTGCAGTTCATGGGGTCACTAAGAGTCGGACATGACTGAGTGACTGAACTGAAGTGAACTGAGTCTACTCTCCTACCTCCCTAAGAAAATGACTCTCCAATGAAGAGCCAATGGACTGAGATGGTTCATTGTGTGTCTCCTTGACTGGGATACAGACCACCTAGACACTGAGTTAAACATTATTCTGGGTGTGTCTGTGAAGTGTGTCTAGACATTTGAATCAGTAAACTAAGAAAGTAGATGGCCCTCCCCAATGCAGGTGGACCTCATCCAATCTGTTGAAAGCCTGAACAGGATAAGAAATGAAATAAGAGAGAACTCATTCTCTCTGACTCTCTATATATCCAGATAGGTAGATAGGTGAAAGGTGTCACCTATTGGTTTTATTTCTTTGGGGAACCTTAACTAATGCATTCACTCACTTCCCTAAAACACCACTTTTCATAGTCCCTGTCATGTATTCCCTTAAAATCTTTTCAGTATGTCCCAAAGTCTACAAGTTATGACCCAACTCCAGCAATAGGATTTTTACTGTGGCTGCTGCTGATGTTATGTGTGTGTGTGTGTGTGTTTGTCAATCAGTTGTGTCTGGCTCTTTGCAAATCCATGGACTGTAGCCCGCCAGGCTCCTCTGTTCATGGACTTCTCCAGGCAAGAATACTGGAATGGGTGGCCATTCCGTTCTTCAGGGGATCTGCCTGATCCAGGGATTGAGCTTGGGTCTCCTGTATTGAAGGCAGATTCTTTAACTGTCTGAGCCACCAGGGAAGCCCCTGCTGATGTTAGTCTCTACCAATTAAACCCCCCAGGTTTCAGCTCCCTTATCTGCAAGCTGTGTCTACTTTATCTGTCCTGCCTCTTCTCTGACAAGACTGTATCCTTGGATTTTCAGTCACCTCTTCCTCTGACACTTTGCCAAATTGCCCGTGGTCTGGCTTCTAATGTCTGGAGTCACAGAAAAGCAATGTTAGGTTTGCTTACAGCCACGTTCACCTTTCTAGTAAATAACTTTCTAATTCCTATATGAACTCAGGAAGTGATCTGTGTGCACATTTCTTACTTTACAAACTTGCAGCAGCCCTAGCTTTGTCAGACGGCTGCGGCAGAATTACGGGATTTTCGCTCCTTGCATTTTCCCTTCTGATTAGGATGGAACAAAACTTCCTATGCCTAAAGAATTGTTTCCCAAATGAAATATTCTCTTCTCTATTGACTTGGACATCTGTGGCTAGCAGATCTCTATTTTTTTGTGTGTGTATAAACTGCTTATTTGATTTGACCTGGTTCTGAATCAAGAAATTGATTCAGATGGGCCTCCGCCTTTGGAAATGGTATTGCATGAAATCATTACGGTAACATATGCTGAAATTTAACACTGCAAATGCAGACAGAGAAAATGATCTTGCAGCTATTTTCCTTCTTTTGAGGACTGGAGACATGAGACTGTATTCTAATAAAATGTGGTGTGTTTGCAGCTGAGGCTGGGGCAAAATCAAGATACATTAGGAGAAATTGACATTAAAAGTGCAATATAACAGATGGGTGGAAAAATGAATTTTTATCAAGATGATCCATTAGTGTTCTGCAACCAGTCAGAGGAGAACAATGATCTGGAACAAATCAAGAAGCATGGTGCTTGACCTGTGTTTGCTTGTTCGAAAGGGTGACCTGTATTTATAATCTTTAATTAGAGATGCATTTGTTTCTGGTTGACTGGATACATTTTTCAACTACTGTTGTTTTCTTTTTGGGGGGAGTTGGGAAGGTGGGTGTTGGAGGTGGTTTGGGGCAAAGGATTTGGGTTCATCAAATTAGATTAAATGCAAAGAGAGAAAACACGTCCAGTGGAAGTGAAACCCTGACTAAGTGGTAGAGTTTTTGCAAAGAAGGAACGTTAATCTCCACGTTGGGGGTGGGGAGCTGAGTAGCTGAGTAGTTAATCAACTATTAACCTCGAATAAGCTTGAGTAACTTTGACATCAATATTTAATAGCAGGTAGACTGCAGACCTTGTTTTTAACCTCATATTTTCTCTTTTCCTGACTATCAAGCTTTCTGTCTACTCTTTCACTGACCTCTGGAATTAGTAAGTACTTGTATTTTAACGGGAAGAAAGGAGAAAGAAAATGCAAACAGAATGCCCTTAATTTTTCTGTACAAACTAGGCTAAAAATGCAAGCCGGTGAGGGCACTATGCCAACTCATTTGGGAAAACTTGGAGTTTTATTGCAGATGAATTGCTAGGTTGCTTGCCTTGATGCCAAGGAATAAGTAGCTTGGGATAATTCATTTGCCATGTCTGCTGCTTGTACCTATCACTTCCTTGCCGCTGGCTGATGTCAATAATATGCCTGGGAGGGCGAGGAGGAGACAGAAGTTTTCTCCAGCGTCACTTATATGCCTCTAGAATCAGCACAATTGTAACCCAATTCCATATGCTTGGATTAAAACCCCAGCCTATTAAGCTTGATCAAACTCCCCTAAGAATTCTTTTGGGAACAAACCATAGTCATTTAGCTAAAAGAAGGAAGAAGATGAGAAATGGCAAAGGACATTTTAATACAATTTTAAACCTGGAAAGAAACCTTTATAGATGGTGTAATTCAACCTAGCCTCGTATGGAAATAAGACAGGTGAAAAGCGCTGAAGTCAACAGACACTACACAGTGTCAGGTGATGTGTTCAAATTTCTTTCTACCTCACGCTCTATGTCAACATTTCAAGGGGGGGTTATTATTATGTGTCCATCTCCCAGTTTTTCTAGATAAAGAAAGTAAGTCTCAAGTGTTATATAAAGGATTGCCTTAAGTTTCTTTCAAAATCTCCCCAGACAGTGATTGCAGCCATGAAATTAAAAGATGGTTGCTCCTTGGAAGGAAAGCGATGACAAACCTAGAGGGCATATTAAAAAGCAGAGACCTCACTTTGTTGACAAAGGTCCATATAGTCAAAGCAGTGGTTTTTCCCAGGTGGCACAGCGGTGAAGAATCCACCTGCAATGATGGAGATTCAAGAGACTCGGATTCGATCCCTGGGTAGGGAAGATACCCCAGAGTAGGAAATGGCAACCCACTCCAGTATTCTTGCCTGGAAAATTCTATGGACAGATGAGACTGGCAGGCTACAGTCCATGGAATTGCAAAGAGTTCGACTCAACTGAGCACACACACACACACCATTTTTCCAGTAGCCATGTGGGGATGTGAGAGTTGGACCATGAAGAAGGCTCAGTGCTGAAGAATAGATGCTTTTGACTTGTGGTGCTAGAGAAGACTCTTGGGAGTCCCTTGGATGGCAAGGAGATCCAACCAGTCCATCCTAAAGGAAATCAACCCTGAATATTCATTGGAAGGACTGATGCTGAAGTTGAAGCTCCAATATTTTGGTCACCTGATGTGAAGAGCCAATTCATTGAAAATGATCCTGATGCTGGGAAAGATTGAGGGCAGGAAGAGAAGCGGGTGACAGAGGATGAGATGGTTAAATAGCACCACCAATTCAGCGGACATGAATTTGAACAAACACCAGGAGATACTGGAGGGCAGAGGAGCTTGCCCTCTGCGTGCTGCAGTCCATGGTGCTATTATTGAGAACAAAAACAGGAAGTTTTCTCAGCTAGTCCAGGATACAGTCCTTATCAGAATCCATGAATGTTGGATTCCAATCCCATGCAAGGATGTATGCAATATGCAGGAACACAAAACCTTTCCCAAATAGCTGTAGTGGTAACACCAACATGAGATAATATTCCTAAAAATATATCTCCCTCCAAAAACTCTAAGTTGAAAGATATTATTCCAGTATGAATTCTTCATATATGGAACAACCTCAGATTGTGGAGTTAGAGTAACTGAATTTATTTCAACAACTCACAAAGAGTAGGCATCCATGTAAGTCCCAGATTCTCTGAACCTCAGTTTTCTTATCTCTGAAATGGAAACAATATTTTTACATGTATAACCTGGCAGTGTTGGCAAAGCACAATTGCTGGCATAGGTGGTGGGGATGAGGTGGGTGGGTGGAGTGGTGAGTAGAAGGGAAGAACACAGATAAATGTTGAGATGTGGGCAGGAAGGAACCAGCTGTACCAAAAACTAGATGTCTATGTGACAAGGTGCGCTGTGTGACAAGGGTTCGAGGTTGCTCTTAAGAGGAGAGAGACCTTGTTTTCTGCAGCTTGTATGCCAGGCAGGATCAGTACAGGAGAAAGTGCACAGTTCAGCTCAGTGCAGCCACTTAGTCGTGTCCAAATCTTTGCGACCCCATGGACTGCAGTATGTCAGGCCTCCCTGTCCATCACCAACTCCAGGAGTTTACTCAAAACTCATGTCCATTGAGTTGGCGATGCCATCTAACCATCTCATCCTCTGTCGTCCCCTTGTCCTCCTGCCTTCAATCTTTCCCAGCATCAAGGACTTTTCAAATGAGTCAGTTCTTCATATCAGGTGGCCAAAGTATTGGAGTTTCAGCTTCAGCATCCGTCCTTCCAATGAACACCCAGGACTGATCTCCTTTAGGATGGACTGGTTGGATCTCCTTGCAGTCCAAGGAACTCTCCAGAGTCTTCTCCAATACCATAGTTCAAAAACATCAATTCTTCAGCACTCAGCTTTCTTCATAGTCCAACTCCCACATATATACATGACCACAGGAAAAACCATAGCCTTGACTAGACAGACCTTTGTTGGCAAAGCAAAGACATTACTTTGCTTTTTAATATACTGTCTAGGCTGGTCATAACTTTCCTTCCAAGGAGCAAGAGTCTTTTAATTTGATGGCTGCAGTCACCATCTACAGTGATTTTGGAGCCCCCAAAATGAAGTCTGTCACTCTTTCCATTGTTTCCCCATTTATTTGCCATGAAGTGATGGGACCAGATGCCATGATCTTAGTTTTCTGAATGTTGAGCTTTAAGCCAACTTTTTCACTCTCCTCTTTAACTTTCATCAAGAGGCTCTTTAGTTCTTCTTCACTTTCTGCCATAAGGGTGGTGTCATCTGCATATCTGAAGTTATTGAGATTTTTCCTGGCAATCCTGATTCCAGCCTGTGCTTCATCCAGCCCAGCATTTCTCATGATGTACTCTGCATAGAAGTTAAATAAGCAGGGTGACAATATACAGCCTGACATAGAGTGCACAAGAGGTGCCAAATCAATGTGCTTGGCTTGAAAGTAAGTAATGACTCTTACCAGTCTGAGATAGATGGTCATTTTATATTAGGGTTTAGTTAGCTTGAATGCAAGTGAGGGCAACCTGGATGATGGATATATGCCATCTTCTCCGATACTGCAGAAGGGATTGGCAATATGCTCCAGTATTCTTGCCTGGAGAATTCCAGAGGAGCCTGGCAGGCTACAGTCCAGGGGGGTTGCTAAGAGTTGGACATGATTGAATGACTAACACACACTTTCTTTGGCATTAAGTTTATTATTGGCATCAGGGAGAAGGGTTAAGGCAACACCAAGGTCAGAAGCTGGGAGGAATTGGAGGGGATGAGGGAGATCTCTCACATGCCCTTGGCTTCTTTTTAGGGGGTCTTTTCAAAAGTGCTTTCCTGGTGGCTCAGCTGGTAAAGAATCTGTCTTCAGGGCAGGATACCTGGGTTTGATTCCTGGGTCAAGAAGATCCCCCAGAGAAGGGAACTACAACCCACTCCAGTATTCTTGCCTGGAGGATTCCATGGACAGAGAAACCTGGTGAGCTACTATCCATAGCAAAGAATTGCAAAGAGTCTGACACAACTGAGCAACTAACACTTTTCAAAAGTGCTGCCTGCACGCAGGCAGTTAAGATGCAGGCAGCTGGGACTAGACATCTACAGCATCTCCCGAGCAGCTTTCAGTTCAGCCTTGCTCATCATGATGAAAACATTTCCAGTGACAGCAGAGACCTTATTATTATGCAGAGATGCTAGTCACTGAACTCTGAGACCTCTAAAGAAGGCTTATAATCCTCTTATTCAAGAAAGCAGGATTTTAAAATATTTGTAAGTAAGCTTGCCTCTGAACACAGAGGAAAATAGTAGACTTAGACGTGTGAACAGTTTTCTTGAAAATCTTGGAAGCAAAACATTTAGGAGAACGTTGGTCACGAGGCCACCTGGACTCAGGTGGGAGACATTTGGGTCTGTGTCCCTGGGCTTGTGAGCTGCCTGGAGAACTGGTTTGGACATGTCAGGTTGTAAGTGACCTGAAGCTACAGCCATTCCTTGTTCATCTTTATCTGCCCCACAGAAACCACAAGAGCTCACTGAGCACCTGTTACAGAAAGATGCTGCCACAGACTGGCTGGTATTCATGTTTCAGCTGCAGAGAAATATAATGTCTCCAAACAGGAACTTAAAAGTGCAAGAAATAATTATTAAAGGGTTTCGAGTAGCCTCGTCCGCTCTTTTTCTTCTCTGAATTAAAACTCTCTCCAGATGCCTGCGATTGAAGAGTGTTAAAAGGACTTTTCTTATCACATGGCATTTCAGACTTTTGTTCCTCTCTGCATTCCCAGCTCTGTTTGATACAAAAGCTACTCGCTCCTGAGGAGTGGGGCTGGGGGAACTCAAGCCTTGGAGCCGATGGAGCGCAGGCTGCAATTAAAAGCAAACATTTCCACTTCAGTCACAGCCTGTGGGTGTTTTAAGAAGAAAAAAAAAATCTATTAAAAATATAAATATCAAACTTCTTGGGTTTTGGTCTATATGTTTCATGGAGAAGGTGTTCTGACACAGCTTGGATCTTGAGAAGCTGATAAGGGTGCTTTGCTTCTATAATTGTGAAACAGACAGAGAATATCCTGCTGGGTGGTGAACAAGAGAAGCCAGGCTCTAGTAGATGATGAGGCTGAGGAACTAGCGTGGAGGCAGGAGGAGAAAGTGGATGGTCTTGGGGCATGTGAGTCCCAGACAGGAACCAAAGGGCAGGCAGAGCAAGAGGGCAATCCTTGCCCTGTTTTCTGTATTAACTTAGCCTCTTACTGCAGTAGAGAGATTTTCTAGTGTCTTCCTTTTTCCCCAGCTCACCTTTATCCCCGAAGTCTTCCTTCATAGGGGCAGTGCTGCTCATCAGATTGTTCAGAACTTGAGATTTATCCAACTTCCCTTTCTTAATGGGCAGGATGTTATGTTTTAAAAGGCATGTGATCTTGTTTAGTTTCCCATCTCTACTTCCTGGGCATATTTGTATTGGGCAAAAGCTTAGGTTCTGGCCTCCAGGTCAGGCATGATTTGTGCTGTGGGCGGAAGCAAGCGTCCAGATTTCTCACTTCCAGCTCCTGTTCATTGGCTGTGACTTAGAGAAGAGGAATTAGAGTTTGATCCAAACATTGCAACATAGGCATGGAGCTGCCAGGAGACCCACCTCGATGCCCAAGCTTAAGCCTGGGTTACAGGGTGAATTCTGTCCTGCCAAGTTTCTATGTGAGGTCTTGACCCCTAGCACCTCAGAGTGTAACTGTATATAGGTATCAGGCTATTAAAGAGGTATTTAAGGTAGACCTGAAAAGCACCATGAACTAATTCAACATAATTAAAATGTGTACAATTCTCACACAAAAGTAGGATACAAATTCTATTCGAAGGAGACATTGAAACATATCCAGAGAAGTTAAAAAAAGGAGGGGTGCCTACAAAAATTTCAAAGTCTAAAGGTATTGAAGGCCTTCCCAGGTGGCTCAGTGGTAAAGAATCTGCCTGCAATGCAGGAGACCTGGGTTTGATCCTTGGGTCGGAAACATCCCTGGAGGAGGAAATGGCAACCCACTCCAGTATCCTTGCCTAGAAAATCCCATGGACAGAGGAGCCTGGTGGGCAACAGTCCATGGGGTTGCAAAGACTATGGCATGACTAAGTACGCAAACACACACACACACACACACACACACACGCACACATGCACACACGCAAAGGTATTGAAATCATACAGAGTCTGTTCTCTTTTTTTTTTTTTTGTCTGTTCTCTTATTACTGTGGAATTATGTTAGAAAACAATATCAAAAGATATTTGAAAATAACTCACTTATTTTCAAGCACAGTGTGACATTTACCAAGAAAGATCTTTGGCTTACTTTTCTGTATATTCATTCTATTAATTTTTGAGAGTTTGATATTGAAACTCCAACTAAAAATCTTAATTTATCTATTAAAAAAATTGTAATATATAGAGTAACTGTATGTAACTTCGTTCTGTACTTTCCAAGTCTCCTTTAAATGTGTTATCATACTTTCATAATTAAAAAAAAAAGAAAAAAAATTAAAAAATAGTTAATTAAAGTATTGGGTTGGCCAAAAGTTGTTTGTTAGGGTTTTTGTAGTTAAGATCCTATTGCAAAACTCAGAGAAACTTTTAGGCCAACCCAATTAAATGAAGCCTATGGGGTTGCAAAGAGTTGGGCACGAATGGGTGACTGAACATCAATAAACATCCCTATGATACTGTCTGGCACAGAGCAGATGCTCAAGTTATGAGCATTCCTTTTTTTTTTTTTTTGCCACTGCAATTTTACTTTTCTCACATATAAAGTTGCATAACTTTATCTGTTTTTCATCTTTCTGACATCCTGTTTTTTTGAAAAGATCAGAGAGATTTTCTTTCTCTTCTGGTCTTTACTAAGGGGATGCGAGAGGCAAGAGAGTGGATAAAGTATATATTTGAGAACTTATTCTTGGGATCTCTGACACTTATCGGACAGTTGGCAAGATTCTACTTGCCCATGGAGCACAAAGCTATTAGAAAATAATTCACTTTTCCTTCTCATTAGAAAAATTTAAAATTTATATTAGTAAATCCGATAGGAAGAGCTGATCTGAAACTCAGCTATTCTGCTTAGAATCTACTTTGGCTTCTGAGTGAAGTGAACGTCGCTCAGTTGTGTCCGACTCTTTGCCACCTCATGGACTAGACTGTCCATGGAATTCTCCAGGCCAGAATACTGTAGTGGGTAGCCTTTCCCTTCTCCAGGGGATCTTCCCAACCCAGGGATTGAACCCAGGTCTCCTGCATTGCAGGTGAATTCTTTAAAGTGGGTAGCCTATCCCTTCTCCAACAGATCTTTCTGACCCAGGAATCCAGCTGGGGTCTCCGGCATTGCAGGCAGATTGTTTACCAACTGCGCTATCAGGGAAGCCCCTTGGCTTGTAAGGGAATGGAATAAATTATTATCTGGTGACATTTCCTCTTTATACTGTTTATTGTCCCAAAAGTTATTTAGTCCTATTGAAGCCCAGTCACTGGGAAAAAGAGTTGCTTTTACATTAAAATTTTGAAGCATACTTTTTAAAAAGACAATGATGATATTTCTTTCTTACAAATTAAAATTATTTTGCACTGAGGGTGTGGCTGATTAACAATGTTGTGATTGTTTCAGATGGACAGCAAAGGAACTCAGCCATACATATGCATGTAACCATTCTCTCCCAAGCTCCCCTCCCACTCAGACTGCCACATAACATTGAGCAGTGTTCCCTGTGTTGTACAGTAGGTCCTTGTTGTTTTATTAAAACTTATGTTATGCATGATGTAACATTTTCTTGTAAGTTCAAGAAGTGCTTATTTGTGAAGCTTTCCTGGAAATTTCACTGGAATGAACAACTAATAGATTGCCTATTTGTTCTCTGAGTGTTGAAGAATTGCAAAATCTCTTATTGCATTATTCTGAATATTGTTTTTCAAAGACTCTCTAAAAATGTTGTCAGCTTTTAATGGTGATAATGAAACTAATGTGTGCAAGCATGCTCCATGGTGTCCAGCTCTTCAAAACCCCATGGACTTCCCCGTCCATGGGATTCTCCAAGCAAGAATACTGGGGAGGGCTGCCATTTCCTTCTCCTGGGGATCTTCCTGATCCAAGGAAGATCAAACCCATGTCTCCTGCATCTCATGCATTAGCAGATTCTTTACCACTGCAACACCTAGAAAGCCAATGAAACTAGTGAAAATGCCTAACAATGACATATAATAAATGGAAAAACTGCTGTGAATTGTTACTTTAGAGCCCTCTCTTAAGGTGGGTGCATCCTTGGGGGCATAACTAGAGTAACGTTAACATATACTCATCTCTTCTTCCCTTCCCTCTGTTACCTTTCCCTCTCCTCCCTTTCACACCCCTTTCCCTCTCTTTGGAAAGCTGCAGTGAGGGGAATGTGGGGGTAATGTTATAAACCCACCCCAGGCAACTGTGTTCTATTTACAAAGCTGAGAGAAGGAAGAATCTAGGAAACTCTTTGTTTGATTCTATCATGGACTGTAGCCCATCAGGCTCCTCCGTCCATGGAAATCTCCACTCAAGAATACTGGAGTGGGTTGCCATCCCCTCGTCTAGGGGATCTTCTCAACCCAGGAATCAAATCCAGGTCTCCCACATTGCAGGCAGACTCTTTACTGTCTGAACCACCAGGAAAGCCCACATCAAAGAAGTTGGCCATGGCATAATGGCTTCACTTTGCATCTTCTGGTGGTTTAGTCCAACTAAACCAGTCATGTCCAACTCTTGTGACCTCATGGACTGTAGCCTGCCAGGTTCCTCTGTCCATGGATTTTCCAGGCAAGAATACTGGAGTGGGTTGTCATTTCCTTCTCCAGAGGATCTTCCTGACCCAGGGATCGAACCCGGATCTCCTGCATTGCAAACAGTATCTTCACCTACTGAGCTACCAGGGAAGCCTTGCATCTTATAGAATAAGTCTAACAACCACCCCCTGTAGGATCACAGATGTGAAAATTGGGAGCAACAGAGTTCCAGTAACTCACCGTTCAGAGGCAAGTTCCCTGCCTCATGAAAATCACAGGGGCCCAGACTCAAGCAGGACTGGTGTGCTCACCTGGAAGTCAGCAAAGAGCTTAACGATACACATGAGGCTCCCACAGCAGAGAATGGTGCTGGCTCAGAGTATTCTGTTGTTTATAGTACAAAACAATCCTCTCAGAACACTGCCCTTCACAGCACAAGAATATATACCTTTTAGACCTTCTGGTCTCAATTCCTGTGTTCCAGACCAATTTTTTTTTTTTTTTTTAATCAGGAACTTGAACTGAGGCCATCTTTACTCAACCTTGCTCTCTGGGGAGTGATCAAATTTAATTATCTCATATGTCAGTAACTTTTGCTGCCTAGAAACAAATAATTCTGGGCAGAGGGTTCTCTCTCTTAAAAATTGACTGGGCTAAAATAAGTGAGAGTTAGTGATAACTAAAGTATTTGGCAAATGAAAATGATATAACATGGGTCACTAAATTATGCCTGACACAAAGTTTATTTCACATTTAGCATTCAGATTTTTCTAATACTTCCATTTGTACAGGCATAACTGGATATGAAACTGAAAAAAAAATATGTGAAAATAAATTGGAATCTCCCTACAGCTTGATAGTTCCAAATAAAAAATAAGCTGTTTAGAAAGTCAAAATAATCTTTTAGCATGCTTCTCTCTCCTGACCTGAGAGCTATCTAAGGTCAAGGACTCTGTCTTATTATCATTATTTTCTCAGTGACCAATGATATGATAGGAGATATCATATCAGGTTCTCATGAAATAGTTGTCATTTTGGAATGTGCCCATCATCCACTTTGGGCCATTTTATGATGGAAATTATTAGATAAATGTTGTATGTCTGTAGTGTTCTCATATATGTGGGATTCTCCAGGCAAGAATACTGGAGTGGGTAGCCATTTCCTTCTCCAGGGGATCTTCTCCACCCAAGGATTGTGTCTGGGTCTCCTGCATTGCAGGCAAATTTTTTACCATCTTAACTACCAGATTAGTCCTACGTTCCCTTCACTGCAATTTTTCAAAGAGAAGAAAGAGGAAAGCCCTATATATGAGCATACACACACACACACACACACACACACACACATACATATATATATATTCTGTAGCTCACATGTATATTTAATTATGAGTGTGATGTATATAAATGTTGAGTTTTGACTCCTTCAACAATCTTTTAAATGTACAGTACAATGTTATTAACTATTGGTCAATGTTGTACAGTCTAGAATTTACTCATCTTGCTGAACTGAAATTACAGGATTGCTTATGTTATAGCTCCTTATTTTCCCCTCTCCCCAGCCCCTTGGCAACCATTCTATTCTTTGCCTTTATGAAGGTGACCCACTCTATCCAAGGGGAAACTTAGAATAGGGAGGTCAGTGGGGTGAATCACAGAACTATTTTTTAAGTTGAATATAATTGGCCATTTGATGCAAAGAGCTGACTCATTAGAAAAGACCCTGATGCTGGGAAAGATTTAAGGTAGGAGGAGAAGGGGACGGCATCGGATGAGATGGTTGGATGGCATCACCGACTCCATGGACATGAGTTTGAGCAAGCTCTGGGAGATGCTGAAGGACAGGAAAGCCTGGCATGCTGCAGTCCGTAGGGTCCCAGAGAGTAGGACACGACTGAGAGACTGAAGGAGTAGTATAATTGCTTTACAAGGTTGTGTTCATTTCTTTTGTACAACAAGGTGAATCAGCTATATGTATACACATATCCCCTGGCTTTTGAGCCTCCCTGCCATCCCCCACCTGCATCCCACCCCCTAGGGCACTACAGAGCACTGAGCTGAGCTCCCAGTGCTCAGCTATTTGTTTTGCACAACAGGTTCCCCCTAGCTATTTGCTTTACACACGATAGTGCCTGTATGTCAAACTCTGACCTCCTGGTTCGTCCTGTTGCCCTTCCCCGCTGTGTCCGTATGTCCATTCTCTACATCTGCCTCTCTATTCCTACCCAGGACATAGGTTCACCCATACCATTTTTCTAGACTCCACATGTATGCATTAGTATACAATATTTGTTTTCCTCTTTCTGACTTACTGAAATAAGTATTAAAGATCCTAGATCCATCCATGTCTCCACAAATGACCACTGATGTAGTTGGTTGTGGGACCAGAGCTGGTGTTCCTTCCACTAACCATTCTAAATCTCTCAACCTCATTAATCACTCTACCGGTCTTAGTGGGTTATCTGTGTACAACCCCAAACTTAATTCTTCATGGGTCTCAGATCCTGATCACCATTCTCTTCTTGTGCCAAGGTTGCTCCACTCGCCCAATCACAGTCACCCTTTGGCAAGTGAATACCCAGAGGTGCCCACCTGGATTACTCAAGATTGACACACATTCTTCTCTTCTTCTGCCCTGTAATAGGAGTCCTGCTGATCGGGGTCAGTTACCCGTGACAAGATAATGACCTATTTTTGCCTGATGAGCCCTGGATGCAAGAAACTCCAAGTGCACAAGAGCCAGTGGTAGTTTGCAGCTCACTGTGGTCCTAGCACTCCTTTGGAGGGGAGGATTTCTAATGCTGCAGATCCCAGAGCTGGGGGCCAAGGAAATACCCACCATGGGTCACTGGGGGTGATGATAAAAGGACCACTCCTGCTTCCACCGCCTGTTGTCTGGATTCATGTATTCTTCTGTTGGGGACACAAGGACATATTAAAAGTCTCTGATTTAATGAGTGTACTGAAAGCAGAGGTGTGGCATCCTATCCTTGTAGGTTTTGTTTCCAAGTTAGTGCATCAATTGTGCATTTAACACACTATTTCAACACTCTACCAGGCCATCAATAACCAGGTGATTTAACCAGTAGATCCCATGATCCTGGACCCACTCTTATGTTTCTTTCATCGTAAAGAGATACAATATCCCAGTTAGATGCTATGTTACAAGGGGTTACATGTCTATGACTCAGGCATTCCATGTTTTAATTAGAGCTGAAAAAGAAAATCAATTCAATATAATGATATTACTTTGTCATTTTTATAATTTTAATATTAGATAAAATTTATTGAATGTATGTCATGCTAAAAGCCGTGTCCTGGAAACAGAACATAATTTCTCATCCTTACAATAGAGGTATTATATAAGGAAGACATTAAAAACAAGAATATTTGGATTAGAAAAACAAATTTCAACCAAGAATCTATAACAGTTTGATGACTGGGGCAAGATACTTAACAGTTCTGAGCCTCAGTTTCCTTATTATTTTTTATCGTAGCCTGGGCTAGGAAGATAGAGACTAGCGGTCCACTCACAGCTTTGACCCTTATGAGCTTTGTCTGAATTAGATCTTTGGTCTTGGGAAAAACCACCATAATCTTACTGCACCAATATTGAGCTCATTAATTTCTAAGATCCCTTTCAGCTTCAAGACTTTATGACTTTCTTTGATAGACAATTTTAAAAATCTTTCCCTTAGGATGAAAGATTTCACTGTAAAAATTGTGTGTTTGGTTTGTCAGAATCACCTTCCTGATTTTCAACTTGGATCTCAAATGTGTCAGAAACTCGTTTCTGGTCAGGATGCCTACTGAAATGCCTGTTCCTGGCAGATAACCAAGAAGCTTACTTCTTTGTACTAGTCTTAAATTTCTCTTTCATTCCAAGAAGCAGACTGTTTAAGACTCGATTTCAGTAGGACAAGGTCGAATTATATAGTAACACCTGAGGTTGCAGTCGTCAGCCAGGAGATGGACTTTCCCCTAAAATCACTGAGACTCTAATTCAGACTAATGGTGTGCCCAAATTACCCATCTCAGTAGGTTTGCTTGATTCCCTGCAGATGTTTCTCGTTTCAGTTTCCAGAAACATCGCTGCTGGGTGATTTATTTGCTGAAATGCATGATCACTCTCTTGCTTTTCTGCTGATGAATGATTTATTATCATCCATTATGCACAGGAAGACAGAGTTGCTTTACTCATATTATTTTTTGTTTTTATTTGCTGTTATCAGGTACACAGTAGACTACTGAGGAAACAATCTCAGTGGTGATAGATGTGCGGTTGTATGTCTGGGTTGGTGCAAAGTCAAAAGACTCATTTTTTCCCACCGATAACACTGTAGCTTGTTGGGCCTCTCCTGGGTCTTTTTGAAGGCACTGGACGTGGAGGTTGAACACAGAGATCACAGGTCCTAATTCTTGGGATCATAACTGATAATCTTTGCTTTTCAGTTATGGATTCACAATAGCAAATATTTGTGCCAATCCTGATTCTAAGCACTTAACCTATATTAGCTCATTTAATGTACTTGTAAACCCAGTGGGGTAGGTACTAACTACTATCATTCTCATTTTATGGGGGAGAAAACTGAGCCATAGAGTTTATGTAATTGTCCTCGAGTCACATAGTGGGAAAAAAAAATCTGAAACCTGGTCTTTTGACACCAAATCCAGATTCTTAATCATTGCTCACGATGTGGGAAGGGAAGGGTGGGATGAATTGAGAAGGTAATATATATATATATATATTACCTTGTGTAAAAATAATACACAGCTCCTGTACAGCACAAGGAGCTCAGCTCAATGATCTGTGATGACCTAGAGGGGTGGGATGGGAGGGTGGAAGGGAGGCTCAAGAAGGAAGGGATATATGTGTACTTATAGCTGATCCATGTTTTTGTACAGCAGAAACTAACACAACATTCTAAAGCAATAATACTCCATTTCTTTTTTTAAAGGAATTCATTTCCTTCAGGCTAACTGACTGAAAGTCTCACTTCTTACTGGCTAGAGACTGGAGCCCACTCTCAGCTTCTAAAAGCTGCCCAATTCTCTGCCATGTGCCCTTCTCAGGGCTAGTTGACAACATGACTGTGTGCTAATCCAAGGCCAGCAGGGGAATCTATCTATGTGCAGTCTGCTAGGGTAGAATCTTAGATAATGAAACCAAATCACAAGAGTGGCATCCATCATCTTTTCCATAGTTGACTGTAATAAGCCAGCTACAGGTATTGGTTATAAGCCTAACTCAAGGGCAGGCAACAGACAAGAGCATGACTCATTGGTGCTGCCTTCGGGCGTCTGCTAAGCAGACAGACATTTCCCTACTGGATAGTATACATGGGAATCCAAATGATACTCAACTTGTTACTTGGTTAGTAATCATGGACTCCTAGAAATGGAAGAGAGATGATGATGATGGCCAGTGTCTTCAAGCTATGAAGTTTCAAGCATTCTTCTCCATATTCATGTCACAGATACCTTATTTCCAAAGGACCTCATTCAGAGGTCCTTTCCTCCAAACGACCCAGGATAGGTGGTTTACCAGTGTCAAGTCTTCTCATCTCTCCATTTCTCATCTTTGTACTGAACATCTCTTCTCTGTTGGTTCATTTTTTAATTCAAAACCAGAATTTTCACCTGGTGAAGTTTCAAGTTTTCTCAGGGACAATCATGTTGCCATCATGCTTCAAGTCTCCATCTGAGATTCTCTAAGCCTCTGGTCCCATCACTTCATGGGAAATAGATGGGGAAACAGTGGAAACAGTGTCAGACAGTGGTCATGTATGGATGTGAAAGTTGGACTGTGAAGAAGGCTGAGTGCCGAAGAATTGATGCTTTTGAATTGTGGTGTTGGAGAAGACTCTTGAGAGTCCCTTGGACTGAAAGGAGATCCGACCAGTCCATTCTGAAGGAGATCAGCCCTGGGTGTTCTTTGGAAGGAATGATGCTGAAGCTGAAACTCCAGTACTTTGGCCACCTCATGTGAGGAGTTGACTGATTGGAAAAGACTCTGATGCTAGGAGGAATTGGGGGCAGGAGGAGAAGGGGACAACAGGATGAGATGGCTGGATGGTGTCACTGACTCAATGGACGTGAGTCTGAGTGAACTCCAGGAGTTGGTGAAGGACAGGGAGGCCTGGCGTGCTGCGATTCATAGGGTTGCAAAGAGTCGGACATGGCTGAGCGACTGAACGGAACTGAAGCCTCTTGGCAAACCTATCAATAACCTGGCCTCAATGGCCTCATCCATTTCAGTTTCCTGAATTTAATCCTCAAAGAGTGACCTACACAATTAGAAGGTGTTGTAACTGTCCCCCCTTGTGCAGGGTAAGCTAGTTCTGATTGTCCCCATGTTTGTGCATCTAATATACTTTGCAAATAGTTGCTACTGAACTCATCACACATTCATGAAAAGGCAGACCTAAACAGAAGTACTTGTTCTATGCTTCTCTTGCCTGGAGAGATTTAATTATTTTTTGCATTGATTCTTTCACACTAAGCAACTTCCCTTACGTGCTACTTGGGAGAGTAACACTTACTGAACTATTCTGGAACCAGTCCATGTTTGAAGTATACAGAGATCAGGGAAATTTCCTGTTTTCTTCCTTTTAGTCCATGACTTCTGTCAGAATAGATGATGCAATTCCAGAGGATCTGTGGTTAAAACATTATTGTGTGTGAAGCTTTTTTCGTTCATTCCTGGGTAATTTTTATCAGGACAGACCTAAGCAAAAAGGACTGTGCAGGCTCTGGAAACAAGTTTGGGACCCTTTAGGGATGGAATTTTGGGTTCTCAGAACCTAGAATGTGGTCCAGAAGGGAACATGCTGGCAGGAAACCTACTCGCCTGGGATAGGAACACTGATTTCCTTAAGATCATTTATTTGCAATGTTCAGTTTCTTGATATTTTCTTCTCCTGAGAAGTTTATAGTTGGATCAAAGCAGGGACCCAGGCAACTTGCAAGCATTGCTTTGCTGAATAATATACTAATAGTCTGACCCAAGTCTCTCAAGTAAAGGTAGGTTTCCCCTGAGCCATACTTCTCTCGGGTTGAAGACTGTGCTTCCCTGGAATTTAGTCTTCCACCATTTGAATGAAACATTCATCTCCTCTCCTCGATTTGTACATTGTAATTCTTGGCTTGAAATGTCTTATTGTAGCCTACTGACCTCTGATTCAATTATTGTTTACCCTTCTGTTCTCTGTCCCTGTACTAAATGGGTATCATCCAGAATAATAATTTTTCCAGAGCTTGAAATAGCATCAAATAATGTTTATTCTCCACTGGTAATTGTTTCAAGGAGCTACACTTTCCAACTCAAGTGGAATCCTTTCTTTTGAGCTCTATTTGAGTTGGATTTTTTTTCTATTTAAAACAAAACAAAATTTGTGCTTCCTAATTGCTTTGTATATTCTCCACTGCTTCCCTAAACATGTCTGAATTATAAAGCCATCTTCTCTTCTAGCAATAGGTCTTTTTTTTTTTTTTCTCCCAGGAATGCTTAAAAGAACCCTTTTCATGGCACATTCACCAAGTTGTGTCCTCCCTAAAGGGTACCATTGACTGCATAATTCATTTCTGAGAATATCATTTCAGGTTCTCTAGATTGGTCAGCTCTATGATAATGGTGATATAAACACCACACGCTCTCACACCTACTCCCAATCCAGGTTATTTCTTCCCTGAGGCCCTGAACTCCGTCTTAGCTCTGAACTCTAAATACATGCTGTGCCCTTGTCTTAAACATCTTTGTTCTGATCCATCCTCCCTCCATCACTTGGTTCACTCCCTGCATTGCTGGTCCAGTTTAC
The DNA here is from genome assembly GCF_032452875.1 of Bos javanicus. Classification (NCBI taxonomy): domain Eukaryota; kingdom Metazoa; phylum Chordata; class Mammalia; order Artiodactyla; family Bovidae; genus Bos; species Bos javanicus. The sequence continues at coordinate 109,602,475 of NC_083873.1, forward strand.
ACTCTGATTCATCCATCACCTCCCCTGCTGAGTCTGGGAGGGAATCCAATACTCCTCCCACCCAGTACGTGGGTCCCAGGAGTCGTACTTAGTGAAATAGAACTGACGGCTCTGCCTTGTGCTTTCTGGCCTCTTGCCTTGTTTTCTTAAACAAACTGTGAATACTTTGAGGCAGAGCTTGTTCATCAAGTTACCTCCACATTCTCGATAGAATTTTATTAGATGAGTGAATGAATCCCTATCATATAGATAAGGAGACTGAGAATCATAAAATATAAGTAATATCCTCATCTTCAAATGGTTGTAAAAGTAAAAATAGGGTACAGATCCACATTAAAGTTTCTAGAGTTAGATTTTCAACTGCAGCTTGCTATACCTGCTTTGCTTATTTATTTGCTATAGACCGTAACATTGTGCAGGAGACAGGGATCAAGACCATTCCCATAGAAAAGAAATGCAAAAAAGCAAAATGGCTGTCTGGGGAGGCCTTACAAATAGCTGTGAAAGGAAGAGAAGCGAAAAGCAAAGGAGAAAAGGAAAGATATAAACATCTGAATGCAGAGTTCCAAAGAATAGCAAGAAGAGAAAAGAAAGCCTTCTTCAGTGATCAATGCAAAGAAATAGAGGAAAACAACAGAATGGGAAAGACTAGGGATCTCTTCAAGAAAATCAGAGATACCAAGGGAACATTTCATGCAAAGATGAGCTCAATAAAGGACAGAAATGGTATGGACCTAACAGAAGCAGAAGATATTAAGAAGAGGTGGCAAGAATACACAGAAGAACTGTACAAAAAAGATCTTCATGACCCAGATAATCACGTTGGTGTGATCACTGGCCTAGAGCCAGACATCCTGGAATGTGAAGTCAAGTGGGCCTTAGAAAGCATCACTACAAACAAAGCTAGTGGAGGTGATGGAATTCCAGTTGAGCTATTCCAAATCCTGAAAGATGATGCTGTGAAAGTGCTGTACTCAACATGCCAGCAAATTTGGAAAACTCAGCAGTGGCCACAGGACTGGAAAAGGTCAGTTTTCATTCCAATCCCAAAGAAAGGCAATGCCAAAGAATGCTCAAACTATCCCACAATTGCACTCATCTCACATGCTAGTAAAGTAATGCTCAAAATTCTCCAAACCAGGCTTCAGCAATATGTGAACCGTGAACTTCCTGATGTTCAAGCTGGTTTTAGAAAAGGCAGAGGAACCAGAGATCAAATTGCCAACATCCGCTGGATCATGGAAAAAGCAAGAGAGTTCCAGAAAAACATCTATTTCTGCTTTATTGACTATGCCAAAGCCTTTGACCGTGTGGATCACAATAAACTGTGGAAAATTCTGAAAGAGATGGGAATACCAGACCACCTGATCTGCCTCTTGAGAAATTTGTATGCAGGTCAGGAAACAACAGTTAGAACTGGACATAGAACAACAGACTGGTTCCACATAGGAAAAGGAGTTCATCAAGGCTGTATATTGCCACCCTGTTTATTTAACTTATATGCAGAGTATATCATGAGAAACGCTGGACTGGAAGAAACACAAGCTGGAGTCAAGATTGCCGGGAGAAATATCAATAACCTCAGATATGCAGATGACACCACCCTTATGGCAGAAAGCGAAGAGGAACTAAAAAGCCTCTTGATGAAAGTGAAAGTGGAGAGTGAAAAAGTTGGCTTAAAGCTCAACATTCAGAAAACGAAGATCATGGCATCCGGTCCCACCACTTCATGGGAAATAGATGGGGAAACAGTGGAAACAGTGTCAGACTTTATTTTTCTGGGCTCCAAAATCACTGCAGATGGTGACTGCAGCCATGACATTAAAAGACGCTTACTCCTTGGAAGGAAAGTTATGACCAACCTAGATAGCATATTCAAAAGCAGAGACATTACTTTGCCAACAAAGGTTTGTCTAGTCAAGGCTATGGTTTTTCCTGTGATCATGCATGGATGTGAGAGTTGGACTGTGAAGAAGGCTGAGCGCCAAAGAATTGATGCTTTTGAACTGTGGTGTTGGAGAAGACTCTTGAGAGTCCCTTGGACTGCAAGGAGATCCAACCAGTCCATTCTGAAGGAGATCAGCCGTAGGTGTTTTTTGGAAGGAATGATGCTAAAGCTGAAACTCCAGTACTTTGGCCACCTCATGTGAAGAGTTGACTCATTGGAAAAGACTCTGATGCTGAGAGGGATTGGGGGCAGGAGGAGAAGAGGCGACAGAGGATGAGATGGCTGGATGGCATCACTGACTCGATGGACGTGAGTCTGATTGAACTCCAGGAGTTGGTGATGGACAGGGAGGCCTGGCGTGCTGCAATTCATGGGGTTGCAAAGAGTTGGACATGACTGAGTGACTGATCTGATCTGATCTGATAGACCAAACATGTCTCCCTCAAGCTTATTTGCTGAAGCCTAATCTCCAATGTGATGGTATTTGGAGGTGGGATCTCTGGGAGGTGATTTGTACCCTTATAATGAGACCCCCAGGAAGCTGTCTCACCCCTTCTTCCATGTGAGTAATAGCAATAAGACAGTTGTCTATGAATTAGAAAGGAAGGGGCCATCAATGAACCAAATCAGACCTCCAGAACTGTGGGGACTAAATTTCAGTTTCTTGTATGCTACCCAATTTATGGTATTCTGTTGGAGCAGCCTGAATGAACTAAGACAGTAGTGTTGCATATTAGACAATCACATAGTTTAGTGACTTAAAATAACCATGGTGCCCTAACTCTCCCTGGGGCCTCTCTTTCTCTTTGTGTGTCTTCTCACACCCCGGGGAGTCTCCTCATGACTTGAGCTTGACAATGTATGGTAGCATCTTTTCCAGTATTGCAGTTAGCTCTCAAGGGGCAGTGCCAGGTCAATTAAAAGCTATGCTCATATCTGTGACAATGTCACTTCTCTTGTATTCTGCAGGTCAAAGCAATCATAGGGTTCATTCAGGTTAAAGTGATTGGAGAAAATGAAAGTCGCTCAGTCATGTCTGACTCTTTGCGACCTCATGGGCATAGTCCATGGCATTCTCTAGGTCAGAATACTGGACTGCATAGCCTTTCCCTTCTCCAGAGGATCTTCCCAACCCAGAGATCGAACCCAGGTCTCCCACATTGCAGGTGGATTCTTTACCAGCTGAGCCACAAGGGAAGCTCAAGAATACTGGAGTGGGTAGCCTATCAATAAACTCTATTTTTGATTGGAAGAAGACAAAGTCATCTTCCAGAGGAACATGTGAAGTGGGAATTCGGCTATAGCTAATTTGGAAAATATAGTCTGTCACAAAGCACACAGACCAGCTGAAGGTATGAAAAGAAAAATTTCTTCTGCCCTTCATTCAATAAATTTTCTTCACATAGTTTTATCATAATGCACACATTATATAAGTGACCAAGTCATGCTCCCTAGTTTCAAGGGACAACCTTCTAGTAGAAGAAGTGAGAAAAAGAGTTTATCAGTAAGGTTGTGCTGTGTAACAAAACACCTCAAAATCTGGTAGCTTGAAACCAACAACTGTTTCTGTGGTTCATGATTCTGTGAGTTGATGATTTAGGCTGGGCTCTGGTGGGATATTCACCCAGATTCAGTCGTGCTCACTTGTGAGTCAGTGGATGACTTGGTGATCTTGGTTGGCTGGGCTCTCGCACTTGTTTGGGGTTGGCTGGCTATAGACAAGTCTAGAATAACCTTGGCTAGACATCATGGCTCTCCACCATGTGATCTCTCATTCACCAGCAGGATATCTTCCACCTGTTTTCACAGAAGAGCTATCAGTCTAAGAGAACAAGAGAGAGAGTGTGAGTCCTTTCAGGCATAGACTTGGAACTGACACAAAGTCGTTTCTGTTGCATTCTTTTGGGTTAATGCAAGTCACAAGGCCAGCCAAGATTTAAGAAGTCAGAAAGTGCAAAGGACAGGGATGCAAAATGACCATTATTTTTGGCCACTGTGAAATCCATATATGTTGATGCAGAGGGGGAATTGTTGTAAGCTATGGAGTGAGAAGAAAAGATATTTTATGAATCTGGGGCACCCAGAGGGCATGGAGGATGGGAAGTAGCATAAAAAAAGGATCAGGATAAATTTATCTTAGAAGTGGATTCTGAAGACAGATGGGCTTCTGAACCTGCATGGAGAACAGTAGGGAATGACTGTCCCTTTCTTTATCAAAGTAGTCCTGCCAAGAAGAGTATAAAATAATTTTTTAATCACAATAAAAATATATTTAGGGACAAGTTTGGCTGAGTCCCTTTGATGTTTGCCTGAAACTACCACAACACTATTAATTGGCTATACTCCAATACTCATTGGAAAAGACCCTGATGATGGGAAAGATTGAAGGCAGAAGAAGGAGACAGCAGAAGATGAAATGCCAGGTTGGCATCACTGACTCCATGGACATGAGTTTGAGGAAGCTCTGGGAGATGGTGATGGACAGGGAAGCCTGGTGTTTTGCAATCCATGGGGTCGCAAAGAGTTGGACACAACTGAGTGATTGAACTGGACTGATATGCCAACGCAAAATAAAAAGTTTGAAAAAATATATATATAACTAGGTTATAAAGAACCAAAGTTTGCATATATATCCACATAGCTTGTTTGAGAACCTCAGTGCTAAAAAATATTCAAGATCTTTATTTCTTATTCCTGGTTAGGTGTCAGGAGACAATCAGGCAAGCCACATGGCCATGCTGATAAACCAGCTGAGAAAATCAGAACCAGCAGGGATCCTGGAGATGAATTCCCTCAGGTCATTTCATAGATTTGAAGGTTAGAGATGAAATAGACTTGCCCCAGTGTATTCGTCAGCCAGGGCTGCCAAAACAAAATACCATAGACAGGGGGGTCTTAAAACAACAGAAATGTATTTTCTCACAGTTCTGAAGGCCAAGGCCCAAGATCAAAGTCTCAGCAGGCTTAGTTTCTTCTGAGGTCTCTCTCCTTGGCTTATAGATGTCTGCCTTCTTTGCTTTGTTTATTCTGTTATTATTATTATTGGAGTGTAATTGCTTTACAAGGCTGTGTTAGTTTCTACTGTACAGTGAAGTGGATCAGCTATACATATATCCTCTCCCCCTTGGAGCTTCCTCCCACCCCACCCCTCATCCACCCACCAAGGTCATCACAGAGCCCTGAGCGAGGTCCCTGTGCTGTTCTGCAGAGTCCCACCAGCTAGCTGTTTTGCACATGTGTATATAGGAGAATCCCAGCCACCCAGTTCATCCCATACTCCCCTTCTCCCCATGTCCACACATCTGTCCTCTATTCCTGTCCTGCAGTTAGGTTCATCTGCCCCGTTTTTCTAGATTCCACATAATGCTTTAATATTGTTTTTCTCTTTCTGACTTACTTCATTCTGTATGACAGACTCTAGGTCTTGCTATGACCCCACACAGTATTTCCTCTACGCTTATCTGTATCATAACCTTTTCTCTTTAAGGACACCAGTCAGATTGGATTGAAAGTGAAAGTCACTCAGTTGTGTCCGACTCTTTGCAACCCCACGGACTATACAGTCCATGGAATTCTCCAGGCCAGAATAGTGGAGTGGGTAGCCTCTCCCCTCTGCAGGGGATCTTTCTAACCCAGGGATCGAACCCAGGTTTCCCACATTGCAGGCAGATTCTTTACCCGCTGAGCCACAAGGGAAGCCCAAGATTACTGGAGTGGATAATCTATCCCTTCTCCAGCGGATCTTCCTGACCGAGGAATCGAACTGGGGTCTCCTGAATTGCAGGTGGATTCTTTACCAACTGAGCTACTGGTTAGGGCCACCCTAAACTCCTCATTTTAAATGAATCAGCTCTCTAAAGGTCCTATCTTCAAATACAGTCGCTTCTGAGGTAATGGGGGCTTAGGGCTTCATCATGTGCATCTTGTGGGGGAAGTGACTACAATTCACCCCACAAAACCATGGCCACATAATCAGAGTTGAATCTGGAAGCTCAGGTTTTTCTCTGTGAAACATGTAGCCTCTTGACTTTTAGCTGAAAATTGCTTTTCTTCTGCTTCCCAGATGACTGTTGTTCCTAAAAAGAATGCTTGAATCTAATTGTGTCCCTGACCATGTATTCTGCTGTCTCCTTCCTTGGGGAAATCCACCAAAGTCAATAAAAAGACACAGGAAACTCAGACAGAGCCCAGAGGTAACAGACGACCCAGTGCAAAAACAAACTTGTTAGCCGTTGGCACATGTGAGGGATATTATCTTTAAATTAGTTGGGAAAATTAATATTGCTTGCTTGCTATGCTCACTCTTATTGTCTGCTCTGAGAATCAGCAGAGCCAGAGCCAGCATAGATAATATTTTTTAATTAGAAGGAAAAATAACTTCTTGTGATTAATCTGCTTCTTTGGGGACTTGATCCAGGATCTCATAAATCTAAAGTGGAAGTATCTGCTGGATCCATGACAGACTCCCTCCCCTTCAGCCAGCTCAGGAGAGAGCCCTGTGAAAGCAAGACAGACCCCAGACAAGGCAGATACAAGCCATGAGATCAGAGGTCCAGCTCCAAGAAGACACAGGTCTCAGCAGAGGCAGACTTTCTGGTAAGGAAATCTCCCATCATGTTCAAGAGAGCAGGTGTTGGTAGCAGAAGGTCTTAGGTAAGGTCATGGGCCTGCAACTTATTGGAGACCTTAAAAGAATGTCTGAGACTCAGGTTTCTCATTTTTAAAATGGGTAGATAAACATCTATCTCAAAGAGAGCATTTCTGCGAAAGACTCTCTGAGCTCTGGAGCCAGGTTGCTTGGTTTTGAATTTGGAACACTTGACTTCCTTGTGACGTCAAGCCAGGCATTTAAATTTCTGTGCTTCTTCTCCCTTCTGTGAAATAGGACTGATAAAGAGGGCCTGTCTCCAAGTGCTGTTGTGTGGACTAAATAAGTACATCCAGTGCTGGGGCAGGTATGGTAAACACCCAATGAACATCTGTTCTTACAAGGCCAGGGTATTAACACACACAATGTCCTCTGTGGTTGTTACAATAAAGGGATCTTGGTGGTGGAATTGGGGGTTTCCCAGGCGGTGCAGTGGTAAAGAATCCACCTACCAGTGCAGGATACATGGGATATGTGGGTTCAGTCCCTGAGTTGGGAAGATCTCCTGGAGTAGGAAATGGCAACCTACTCCAATATTCTTAGTCTGGAAAATTCCATGGACAGAGAAGCCTGGCAGGCTACGGTCCTTAGCGTAGCAAACAGTTGGACATGACTGAGCATGCGTGCAGTGGTGGAATGGTTCAGATTCCATTCTGAAGATGGAAAAATGGAGGTTTAGGAAGAGGATGAGACTTTCCCAAATCATAGAGTGGGTTTTTGGGCAAAGCTGGGTTCAGGATGCCAGTTTAGAACCCAGAGCCAGAAGTTTGTAAAAAAAAAAAAAAACATGTGGTTTTAGAATTTCTGTCTGGTTTTACCTGGCTTCCCTCATAGCTCAATTGGTAAAGAATCCACCTGCAGTGAAGAAGACCCTGGTTCAATTCCTGAGTCGGGAAGATCCGCTGGAGCATGGATAGGCTACCCACTCCAGTATTCTTGAGCTTCCCTTGTGGTTCAGCTGATAAAGAATCCACCTGCAATGTGGGAGACCTGGGTTTGATTCCTGGGTTGGGAAGATCCCCTGGAGAAGGGAAAGGCAACCGACTCCACTATTCTGGTCTGGAGAATTCCTTGGACTGTATAGAGAATTCACAGACTGTATAGTCCATGGGGTTGCAAAGAGTCAGACAAGACTGAGCAACTTTCACTTTCACTTTCATTTTCTAACAATCTGGAAAGAAGTCATCTTAGACCAGCACAGTGAGTGCTATAGGACTGAGAGTTGGTATCAGGTCTAAACACGCTTTCAGGAGACAAGGAAAGGCATCAGTTGTGGGGAAAATGATAGTTTCACCCACACTTAGCTGTGATTTTCTCAGGCAGACCTAGGATCTAGTTTTAATCCTCTGCCAGATGTACCCAACATTGACCCACAAGGAACCTTTTCTATGTGACATTCTTATGACTGGAAAAAATCTCTAGATCCTTAAAAATGTTACTTATCTTTCCAGCCTCAACCCAAGCTGCCAAGGATCCACAAGAACAGTCAGGAACATACTTAAATAATGATAAATCAGATCAAGTTGTATCCTTTGCACAAAACCCTTCAAAACATTGGTGCTTTCATTTGGGATATTCTAAGCAGATTCATCAATGACATGTACCATCTTCTGTGAGATCTTCCTCAAGTTTGCTCCTCTGCACTTACTGTTCTAGAATTGATCAGTTTACAATCATGCTCATTCATGAATCCCTCAGAAAATTGAAACCCTTTGTTTTCACTTTGAATCCTCAGCAACCAGCAGCTCACCAAGCACTCAATCCACATCTAGGAAACGTGTGTGCATATAACTGTCACTATTCAAATAGTGCTTATTATACTATACTGTTATGTTCATAAGAACTCACTTGAGAGATCTCTTTCAGAATTTAGTAACAAGATTAAAAAATGTAAGTTTCTCCTAAGAGGAATTTGTCTATTTGTCTCTCTCCTATAAAGAGGACTATGTTTGATTCTCTTTTGTGTCCTGGCCACAGGGAATTGCAAAGCCAAATCTGACACATAATTAAGGCAATTTTATTAACACTTGTAGTTCAAATGTTTCCCTTCTCCATCTTTCTTGAATCCTAAGTTTGTCTTTCTACATTTGGAATAGGTTTAGGGTTTTCTCAATGTTTAAAGTCACTCCCAATATATTTCAGAAAGATGTAAGAAATAAATAAAATGTATAAATTAAAAAGTGAGACTACATATGCTTAGCATACTGAGTAGTAATGATGATGGGAAAAATGGAAAATTCATGAGGGTGAGGTCTGGAGAACTTTCAGGAAGAAATGGGACACGTCTGCTTGGGGCCCCCCTATGTACTATGACATCCAGAGCTGAAGAAAATGCATAACATTATGTGAGCTATGGAGAAGGACAGGCAGACACTTGGGAGATTTCTATCCATCAAATCACTTGGAATTTATATTCTGAAACTTACTTGAAAATTGAATGCAAATTAAGGCCCAATCATCCTGCTTAGAAATCAGAGCCTTTGGAAAAAAATAGGATTGCATTTCAAGCTTCCCATGGTTTTGTTGTTATTATTGCCTAATACTGCAACCATTTTTACCCTTGGAGTCATAGAATTCTACTGCCAGATGGGAATCTATCCTGGAGATTTTGTACCTGGATTCTGCGGGTAGCCATGGGATTGAAATATGGGCTTTATGAAATCTGTTCTCCAGGAATATTACATGCAAAATGTGAACTTTTCTTGAGTCTAGAGTCTTCTCTAGATTCTCAAACAGGTCTGTGATACTGCACTTTCCCCTACCTCAGCCTCCCTTTGATAAAAATGCTGACTGGCTTTGAGTATTGAGAGTGTGAAAGATGAAGCTCAAAGGGAGAAAGTGACTTTCTCAAGGCCACACCCAAAGCTGATGCCATAGCTGTGCCCTAACAGCAGACCTAGTTCCTGGCTCCCAGACTAGGATTGTTAAAGTGCAATACTGCCTGTAAGTCAGACAGCTGGTGCCTTCTGTGGCAAGGTGACTTTGCTCATCTACAGGTATCAGGTTTTTCCCTCACCCTCTTGCCACCTCAGAGGAGTACCCAGAACAACCTTAGTCATCTGTGCTGCTATGACAAAAAATAATTCCATAGATTGGGTGACTTATAAATGACAGATATTTATTTCTTTGCTGAAGAAGTCTCTTGAGAGTCTCTCCTAAAGAAAGACTATCAACCTAAAGAAAATCAACCCTGAATATTCACTGGAAGGACTGATGCTGAAGCTGAAGCTCCAATACTTTGGCCACCGGATGCAAAGAGCTGACTCACTGGAAAAGACCAGAAAAGATTGAAGGCAGGAGGAGAAGGGGATGACAGAGGATGAGGTGGTTGGATGGCATCACTGACTCAGTGGACATGAGTTTGAGTGAACTATGGGAGATAGTGAAGGACAGGGAAGCCTGGTGTGCTGCAGTTCATGGTGTGACAGACTCTGACATGACTTAGAGGCTGAACAACAACAACAATGTATCTCTTATAGTTCTGGAGACTGCAAGTCTGAGGTCAGGGTGTCAACACGTTTAGGCTCTGGAGAGGACACGTTTCTGTGTTTCAGTCTATCGACTTTGTATCCTCACATGGTAGAAAGCAGAGAGAGGTCTTGAGGTCTCTTTTATAGGGACACTAACCCCTTTCTTGAGGGCTTTGCTCTCATGAGTTAAATGCCTACCAAAGTCCCCATCTCCTGACACCATCATATTGTGGATTAGGGTTCCCATGTATGAATTGTAAAGGGCACAGATACTCAAAATACTCAGATACTCAGATCTGGATGCACAAATTCTCAGAATAGAAAGAACATTCTTTGGAAATTGTTGCAGGTATTTGGGGACTTTTCTGGCTTCCAGGGAAGCAAACCTCATTTGCACGGGTGCTTAAGAAGCAAAATGCTTTCCCTTTCGAGTTTCAGAGTCCGTATTTCCTGCATAAAAACATAGCCTTCCCAAGGAGACAAGGAAAACTTGCCTCTCAGGACCCGGGCAGCAGGGTTACACTGGATGTTAAAGGGGTGTATTGTGCATTTACAGTCATGTTATGGACACTTTCAACTGAGGCAAGTTTTCACAGTAAATTTCTGCCTAAAGAGAAACTTCTTACACTTCATGGTTTCACAAAGAGGAAGAGAACAAGGTCTCTGTCCAAGCTGCATGTGGGTGACTGATTTCCACCTTGCTTCTCAGGTAACAAGAAGCCAAGCATCATGAAACAAGGATGATAGTCAGACTGAGACATGGAGCTTCCCTAGAATCCACATTAGCTGTCAAGGAAGCAAAATGCAGGCAGAGAGAGAGTTATGTGTCCCCCTTCTGTCTTTTTAACATAATTCCATGGTTGGCAAAAAATCCAGACATAGTATTTGCATTTAATTTATGCGCTTGCCTTGGGGAATGATAAACTACCTTGAGTTGTTCTTGAGATTTGATTTGTATTTGTGTCTCTGAGCCAACAGATATGACAGATGAAGAAGGATTTGGGACAAGTTCCTTGTGAATCTTGGTTTGAAGCCACTATCCCCTGTATTTTGGGCTGGAGGGTATGAACTTGGGAATTATGAGCTCATTTCAGCATTTGCTGTGGTTCTACTTTATTTCAGGGACTCTCCTGAGTACAAGGGCTTTAAGGATGACTCATACCACTTCTGTTGTGGAGAAAAGTGAAAGTGTTAGTTACTCAGTCATGTTCGACTCTTTGTGACCCCATGTACTGTACCCTGTCAGGCTCCTCTGTCCCTGGGATTATCCAGGCAAGAATACTGGAGTGGGTTGCCATTTCCCTCTCCAGGGAATCTTCCGGACCCAGAAACAGAACCTGGGTCCCCTGCCTTCTGCCTTGTAGGTAGATTCTTTACCATCTGAGCCACCAGGGAAGTCCTTTGTTGTGGAGAAGCTCATGGTCTTCTGGGGATGATGGAGAGACAGCAGAGAAATGCCATGCAATCCAGTGACTGTCATGATAGAGACCTGAATAGGGGATTATGGTCATAGAGGAGATCTAACCCAGTAGGGAGGGACCAGGGGAGTCTTCCCTGATAAATAATCCCAGGCTGTCTAGAGAATGATAAAGGGGAGGTAAAAGCCTTATAGGCTGAGGGGGCAAGTGAAGTGCAAACACAGAGGTGAGGAACCATAGGGTGGGGGCAATGACTCAAGGAGTTTCATGCTATAGGAGGACAGGAATGTGAGGCAGGAGAGAGGGGAAGCTGAAGACACAGTGAGGAGTCATAATTCTCACCCAATCCAGGAATGTGGGGGAAAAGAGCACCATTCAGCTTGGGAATGATGTGAAGAGATTTGAGTTACAGATTCTGCTTGATAGGTTGGGAAAGGAGAGATTGCAGATAAGGAGATGAGCTGAAAGTCACTTCACTGAGAGCTGAAGGTCTTATCCAGAGTCAGAGGTCACAAGGAAGGAGAAAGAAACACATTGACAGGCACTTCTAGAGAAATATCAGCTGATCTTGGGCTAAAGGAGAATTAGAGGAGCTTTTCTTCTGCTCCAAGATCTAGGAAAAGGGAACGAGGAAAAAAGATAAGAAGCCCGATTCTCTAATGCAGCTCTAAAACCCTCTGTGTGAGTTACTTCTTGTTGCTTAGTTGCTAAGTTGTATCAGACTCTTTGTGATCCCATGGACTGCAGCACTCCAGGCTTCTCTGTCCTTCACTGTCTCCTAGAGTTTGCTCACACTCATGTTCATGGAGTTGGTGATGCTATCCAACCAACCTGTCCTCCGTCGCCCTTTCTCCTCCTGCCCTCAATCTTTCCCAGCATCAGGGTCTTTTCCTATGAGTCAACTCTTCACACCAGGTGGCCAAAGTATTGGAGCTTCAGCTTCAGCCTCGGTCCTTCCAATGAATATCCAGGGTTGGATTCCTTTAGGATTGACTGGTTTGATCTCCTTGCAGTCCAAGGTTCTCTCAAGAGTCTTCTCCACACCACACTTTGAAAGCATCAATTCTTCAGTGATTGGCTTTCTTTAGGTCCAACTCTCTCATCTGTACCCGATTACTGACTTGCTTAAAAGGTTCTAAAGTGCTCTTCTCTTGGTGTGATGTTGGTGAGATAACGAGATGAACTGGCTGGTTCTGGTCCCAAGAACAGATTTCATTGTCCAGAAGGAGAATATAACCACAGAACAGACATACATACAAGACCCTTCTACTGCACAACCCTCTGAGAGGTTAGGTCTGCAAGAACTTTTACATGGAGGTTAATGAACAGCAGGAGGGGATCTGTGGCTTCTTCTCAGGGGAAAAACAAAAAGAACTATTCAGAGACGGTACAGAGCATCAAGGATGAAAGGATATAAACTGTTGCCATAGCCACTGACTGAACCAATGTGTTGCCCATGTCAGCACAGATTATTGAATATCTTTTACATTCAGTTCCACATCAGTTCCTTCATCCAAAAACCGTATCCTGAAAATTGCTTGGTGCTTGGTTGGCCCTAGGAAAAGAAACAAAAGGCTGAAACAAAATACACAGATTTTGCCCTCAAGGAACTGAGAATCTTCCTTGAATTTTGACCTGGATCTCAAATTCCAGTAAAAGATGTATTTGTTAAGGTAATACTAGCTGCTGTAACAGCAACAGCAGCATCAAAACAGGTTATAGGGGTTGAACATGGTTAAGTTTACTTCTGAGTTACAGATCAGTCTAGTAAGGGGATCCTCAGCCAATGTGGGGTGACTGGGAGCCCTGAGGTTCTCCCATCTTGGGCTTCATCCTCCTCTTAGCCACCGAGACCTCCATGTAATTGGAAGATAGAGAAGAGTGTGGAAGGCATAGCACGTCTCCAGATCGTTGTCCTGGAAGTGACGCATATCACTCTTATTCACATTTCATTGGTGAGAATGAATCCAAGGGCCCAAGATGCAAGGGGAAAGGGTTGAAGGTCAAAAGAGTTGTGCTAAGCAGCCACTTTCCGGCAACAGCAGATATTCATGGCCATATGATATCTAGCTGTCTACAGAAAAGTTCTTTAACCACCTATCTAATGGAAGGTAGATCACTGTGGGACAGCCTGGAATGCTCTCCCCAGTCTTTCGTTTCCATTCACTGCAATCTCACTCAACTGCTTTTCTCACATCCACCACCACCGCTCTTAAGCGGCCTTCTTGAAAGTTCCCCTTCCTACAGATTAATCTAGGTTTCATAGATCCACACGCATGTGTTTCATAATACAGATCACAGGTTATATAATTATTCATTTTCTTGGTGATTGTTTCATCAGGGTCTGTGTTCCCCACAAATGTAGTCCTGATTATATCCCTGGCGCTATTCTAAGTGCTTACACATGTAAAATCATTTAATTCTCTTAATAACACCAGTGCAAGTGTGCTGCTCAGTTGCTTCAACTGTCTCAGTCTTTGCAACCCTATGGACTGTAGCCCACTAGGCTCTGCTGTCCAGGATTCTCCAGGCAAGAATACTGCAGGGAGTTACCATGCCCTCCTCTAGGGGATCTTCCTGACCCAGGGAATGAACCTGCGTCTGCCTGTGTCTCCTGCATTGCAGGCAGATTCTTTACCCACTGAACCACCTGGGCAGTCCCAGTAATCCCAGTAGGTAGGTACTATGAGTATCTATGCTTTACTGATGAGGACCTGACATTCAGAGAGGTAAAACAGCCTGCCCAAGGTCATGGGAAATATCACAACAATAGTCAGGAAATAAATGATAAAGCCCAGATTTGAGTCTGAACAGTCTGGCTCTAAGACCAGCTTCTAGAGTATTGCATGGCACATTGTTGTCGCTGTTTTAGTCACTGAGTTGTGTCCAACTCTTTTGTGATCCCATGAACTGTAGCCCGCCAGGCTTCTCTGCCCATGGAATTCTCCAGGCAAGAATACTGAAGTGGGTTGCCATTTCCTTCACCAGGGGATCTTCCCGACCCAAGAATCAAACCCATGTTTCCTGCATTGCAGGCAGATTCTTTACCACTGAGCCACTGGGGAAGTCTGCATGGCACATGGTGGATCTTAAACATGTTTGTTGAGGGGATGGATAACACCACATCATAAGCCAATGCTGTTCTAGAGAAATCAGCATGGTGCAGGCAGAAGTGATGTGCACAGTTACAGCTTTTTGTGGAGTGGATCAAAGGAAACTACACATATAACCTTCATATTTTTAATTATACTCGAGTCCTTAGAATAAGAAATGAAAGCAGACACCTTTGATTTCCCACTCTCACTTGCTGCTATTAAGGACTGGCCCTCCCGTCACTCCACCTACCCCCTGCTATGTGCCAACCGTGAGCCAAGGTCCTGCCTCCCCACCTGTCCTTCTTGGGTTTCTGACCTGTGCATTTGCAATCGGCTGCTCAAAGCAATTCCCCTTTTACAAATCTCTTTCCTCCCCCCAGACTCAATTAAGCTTCTGGAAGCATGAGAGCAGCTAAGCCATTACCCGATCTGAACTTGAACTCTAAGCCTCAGGAGATTCACCGATCACTGAGCAGCAAGCCTCCCCTGGCTTCTAGCTGCAGCAGTTTTGTGAAGTCAGCACAGCATTGCCCACAGTTTGGAAGGGGGGGCACCATATTTTATTTTTCAGTCAAGCATGGTACGTATTGCTTAAGTGGCTCAATATCAGCACTTTTTTTCCCCTCAAATAACTTATCAACTTTATGTGCATGAAGTTTCCCTGTGCGAAAATTTGTCAGCTATCAGGATTTTCCAAAGTCCTGGTTTTCTTGTTTCGAGTGGCAGCAGGAGTTTCCTTTAACTGTGATCCCTTGGGACCTGTTCTGGAAGATTTCCAGTTTCTATCTATCTTTTAGCCATAAATATACTCTTATGACTCAAGATTGAAGCAGCCAGAATCAATCTTGGGGACACGGGACAAAGGTCAGAGATGTAGGGGGTGCTCCCATAGTCTTAGGGGTTTGGTTGATAGAATTCAGGGCTTCTCACTGGCAGGTTGGCAGTGCAATTTGTTCTGTTTTCAGATCGAGCAGCCTGTGAAGTGTTGGATGCTTGGTTTCAGGTAATATTTCCCTTCAGGTTGCCATTCTGCCTTGCTTTTCAAAGGGGCACTGCTTCTGGCAGATTTTGTGACAGAATTCTGGCCGAATTCCATGGACAGAGGAACCTGGCAGGGTATAGTCTGTGGGGTCACAAATTTTCTCATTTTCATCATGAGCCCTTCAGCTGAAAAGGAATCTGACTTTGACAGTGAGAATTTCCCATCTTCCAGGATCCTAACACTCATGAGACAGCAGCAGCCCGGACACGGATTCTGACAGTTCATCTCCCTGGAGTGATGCTTCTGAGTCCCATCCACCTGCAGGAGCCGAATTTCCACCGTCATCCACCACAGCTGGAGGACCCTGGGCTTTGAGGTGCTCCCGCACATCCTGCAAACTTGATTTTTGGTAGGGAAATGGGGTATGTAACATCCCCAAATGATAGCATAAAAAGGAGAAAGGGGACTTTATGTGACCATAGGCTTCCCCTGCCTATATTTCAGAAGCACCTGAACTAGGATGGGAGGGCCACAGGGGGCAGCGTCAGGGTCAGTTAGGAGGCAGAGGGACTCAGGGGAGACATGGGCAATAACTTTTCTTGAGGTTTCCGTGGGAAGGATCAGGCAAGGCAAGGGGGTTTAGGATTAGCTGATTTGAATAATTTCAGGATACTCTGGGGCTCAGAGCTGCTCTTTGCTGTCTGGGGTTATTAAAGCAGGGAAATAGTGGCCTGGAGTATGAGATCCTGGAGTATGAAATTGAGGAGGTGGTTGGGGGATGTGAACTCTGGATTGATTGGTTTGCATATGAGAGGAATGCTGCTACACAAGCTCTTCTCTGTCTCTAGGAATTGACTATCCCGGGAGGGGTGATCCCTCCAGAGTCAATAAAGCCCCCACATATCAACACATCAAAAATAAAGAAAATAAAGAGACAGGATTCATACAGGGAGGTGTCTATTCATAGAGTTTCATCAAGGAAAATACGGCTTCTAGAAGTTAACTGGCTTGATGAGGTTTAAGTAGTGAGAAAGAGGGAGGGAAAGTGGAATCCAGATTTTCCAGTCTTCCATCAGCAACTGTTGTCCTCTTTGTATCAAGAACCCTTCTCACCCATGAACTCTTTAGTGACAAGAGAGAGGACCCAGATTTGAATGAGCTGAAAAAAAATAGGGTGATTTATTGACCTCTGAAGTGGGAAGGGCAGAATAATAGGTGTAGGAGGCTATAGTAAGAGTTCTCTCTCTGACTCACCTTTGCTTATCTCTGCATTTGCTTATTTCTGCATTTGCTTCAGTCTTTCTACTTGTAGATTGCCTTTCTCCATAAGGCAGGATGCATAACTTCTAGAAGTTTCTTACTTCTGCAGTGCTTTAGTGGGAAGAATTTCCCTGATTGCCCTGACTTGTGGTTACTCCTGGAGAAGGAAAGGGCATCCCACTCCAGTATTCTTGCCTAGAGAATTCCGTGGACAGAAGATCCTGGTGGGCTGCTGTCCATAGCGTTGCACAGAGTCAAACCCGACTGAAGCGACTTAGCAGCAGCAGCAGTGGTTACTCCATGGACTAACTCTTATTACTCAGAAATGAGGTACTATCATGACCCCATCTTAGGTCATGTGCTCACGTGGACATGGAGGGAGGAAGGGAAGGAAGATCAGAATAAGTAAGGGGATGGTGGTCAGACTGTAAATGTAATGTAAATGTAAAATATTACATTTGGAATTGAATATTTGGAAGGTTTGGTACAATTCAAAGTGAGATTCTCAGTTTCTCACTGTCACCAAAATTTTGGATGACTTATTAGTTAATCCGGGTCATATTTATCAGAGCAAATCCTAGGAACATTCCAGCAGCCATAAAATAGATGGGAAGAAAAAAGAATAATCTCTTTCATCACACATTAGAAAAGGAAGTTTAAAAAGTCTGCAGCCTTAAAGAACACATTTCTATGAAGGATACAGCCCTGAAAGACTGGATTTTGGGAAGCCAAGCTGACCCTCACAGAGTCATAAAGAGTCTTAAACAAGGAGAATCAGGGTTGTATGACTGTCTTCAGAAGCTGGTCAGTACAGGATGGGGGAAAACAAGTTTCCTCTGCCAATTGTAGACTCCTCAATCTTGGTGTTTCCTGGGAGTGAAATCAACTTTCTGCATCTGTGAGCAGTAAGAACAAATGCAATCTTTGCCTGATTTGGTACCAAAGAGTCACCCACTTAACAGGGTAAAACCTACCCTGAATGTTATGTCGTTCTCCGTCTCTCTCAAAGATAAGTGATTGCTTCATATCATACACCGTTCCAACCTTCCCCAAAACATGCCTGCAGTTTGCCTTAGTGGCTTAAACCTTAGTCTTCCTAAGACAAGGTCATTTTCAGTTTGGAACTCAACAAGGGCCATGGTGGGCTTTGACTAGAAACTCCCCGCATAGGGTCCTTATTCTCCTGAACATCAGTAGGGTGTCCATGAAGTTTCAGTAACCACTAAATGCATTAAAAAAAAGTCCTGCAGAAATTATATATTAACCAATACCTAGGTCAAAATGGTAAATGGATGTAAGGATTGCTCAGCCTATAGCTGGAATTGCAGCAGTTTCCAGGTGTGGGTAGCCTTCTAAAAGTCCAAGTCAGGCTAAGCTTCAGAAATGTATCACATTCAACTCACTAGTTTTTCAGAGGAGAGATATGAAGTTTGGGGTGGAGGGGCTGGGGATCCACCTGTGATCAAGTGCTTGCAGCAAACTGAGAAGAAAGTAAACTAAGAGTAAACTTTTAACTTCTGGGTGATACCTTCATGATCTTTACCATCACACATTCAGGGAGATTTATTTTTCTCTGAAACACTATAAAGGTTTGTGTGAATTTGTTCTATTTGACTCTAAATGACAAGAAAGTCAAATAATGGAAGTTATAAAAGAGAAAATTCAGCTGAATGTATGAAAAAAATTCTAAGCATTAGAACTGTACAAAGATGGAATGGATCGGTGGGTCATTGATTAAAATTTAGTGAGCATAGTTTGGGGAAGTGTTAAGTCCTCTCTCTCTGTGAGGATTCAAGGAAAGCATCACCACTTGTAAAAGAACCAGGAAAGTTTCCCCAGAATCATCTTAGTAAGTATCTGGGAGGAATTTATTAAAAGAACATAGAATCTTAGTGCTTCTAAGGAGAGGTTTGGAATAGCAGCCAACTCGTGGTACAGGGACTAGACTTTCTCTGCCTACCTGTCCCTCTATGCAGCCTCCAGTCATGATCCTACTCATCCTCAAGGTTCACAGAATTCTCAATTATCCCACCTACCCCACTGGTTAGTATAAAATACTCAGGAAGGATGTGATTCTGAAGACCTCAAACAGTCCAAATACAACTTAATTCAAGACTACTCTTAACCAAGGATGGCAAATGTTAAGAAGTCAGTGAATATTCTTTATTGAATACTGGTGTTACCAGCTAGTCTTCCTTTGGCCGTCAAGTGATGGAACATAACTACTTCATACAGGGGTGCTGTAATATAATGAAAAAACATAAGCTTTGGAATCAGTCAAAATGCATTCAAGTCTTCACTCAAACACATACAGGCACACCCAAGAGATATTGTGGGTTCAGTTCCAAACCCCTACAATAAAGTGACTATTTCAATAAAGCAAGTCGCACATTTTTCTTGGGGGGTGGGTTTCCCAGCGCATATAAAATTCATGTTTATGCTATACTGTAGTCTATTGAATCTGCAATAGTATTATGTCTGAAAAGAAAACAATGCACCTACTTTAATTTAAAATACTTCAGTGGTAAAAAAAATCAGAACAATTATAATAGTAATGACAAAGACCACTGATAACAGATCACCATAAACATATATATTAATAATGAAACAGTTTTGAGTTAATGACAAAATTATCAAAATAGACACAAAGTCAAGAAGTGAGCAAATGCTGCTTTAAAAATGGTGCCGATAGACTTGCTTGATGCAAGGTTGAAATGAACCTTTATATAAATATTATTAACTATTTATTTTTGGCTATGCTGGGTTTTCTTTGCTCTACACTGGCTTTCTCCAGTTGCAGAGACCGGAGGCCACTCTTCATTCCAGTGCACAGACTTCTCATTTCAGTGGCTTGTCCTGTGGCAGAGCATGGTGTGTGGGCTTCAGTAGCTGTGGCACAAAGGCTCAGCAGTTGTGGTGAATGGGCTTAGTTGCCTGTGGCATGGGGAGTCCTCCTGGGCCAGGGATCACACCATGTCACCTCAATTTGCAGTCAGGTTCTTTACCACTGGACTACCAGGGATGTCTTGCCACAAACCTTTAACTTGTGTTAAAAAAAAAGAAAAGAAAAGAAAAAAAAAAGCAACATTTGCAATAAGTTCAGTTCAGTTGGTCAGTCCTGTCCGATTCTTTGTGACGCCATGGACTGCAGCACGCCAGGCCTCTCTGTCCATCACCAACTCCCAGAGTTTATTCAAACTCATGTCCATTCAGTCAGCGATGTCATCCAACCATCTCCTCCTCTGTCGTCCCCTTCTCTTCCCCACCTTCAATCTTTCCCAGCATCAGGGTCTTTCCAAATGACTCAGTTCTTCACATAAGGTGGTCAAAGTATGGGAGTTTCAGCTTCAACATCAGTGATTCTAAAAATATTCAGGACTGATTTCCTTTAGAATGGGCTGGTTGAATCTCCTTGCAGTCCAAGGGACTCTCAAGCATCTTCTCCAACAACACAGTTCAAAAGCATCAATTCTTAGGCACTCAGCTTTCTTTATAGTCCAACTCTCACATCCATACATGACTACTGGAAAAACCATAGCCATAACTAGATAGACCTTTGTTGACAAAGTAATGTCTCTGCTTTTTAATATGCTATATAGAAGAGAAGCGAAAAGCAAAGCAGAAAAGGAAAGATATAAATATCTGAATGCAGAGTTCCAAAGAATAGCAAGAAGAGGAAAAGCCTTCTTCAGCGATCAATGCAAAGAAATAGAGGAAAACAACAGAATGGGAAAGACAAGAGATCTCTTCAAGAAAATCAGAGATACCAAAGGAACATTTCATGCAAAGATGGGCTTGATAAAGGACAGAAATGGTATGGACCTAACAGAAGCAGAAGATATTAAGAAGAGATGGCAAGAACACACAGAAGAACTGTACAAAAAGATCTTCATGACCCAGATAATCACGATGGTGTGATCACTGACCTAGAGCCAGACATCCTGGAATGTGAAGTCAAGTGCACCTTGGAAAGCATCACTATGAACAAAGCTAGTGGAGGTGATGGAATTCCAGTTGAGCTATTTCAAATCCTGAAAGATGATGCTGTGAAAGTGCTGCACTCAATATGCCAGCAAATTTGGAAAATTCAGCAGTGGCCACAGGACTGGAAAAGGTCAGTTTTCATTCCAATCCCAAAGAAAGGCAATGCCAAAGAATGCTCGAACTACCCGACAATTGCACTCATCTCACACGCTAGTAAAGTAATGCTCAAAATTCTCCAAGCCAGGCTTCAGCAATATGTGAACCGTGAACTTCCTGATGTTCAAGCTGGTTTTAGAAAAGGCAGAGGAACCAGAGATCAAATTGCCAACATCCGCTGGATCATGGAAAAAGCAAGAGAATTCCAGAAAAACATCTATTTCTGCTTTATTGACTATGCCAAAGCCTTTGACTGTGTGGATCACAATAAACTGTGGAAAATTCTGAAAGAGATGGGAATATCAGACCACCTGATATCAGGAAGCAACAGTTAGAACTGGACATGGAACAACAGACTGGTTTCAAATAGGACAAGGAGTATGTCAAGGCTGTATGTTGTCACCCTGTTTATTTAACTTATATGCAGAGTACATCATGAGAAATGCTGGATCACTATCAAGATTGCCAGGAGCAATGATATGCAGATTTTGAAGAGGAACTAAAGGATGAAAGTGAACCTCAGAGAAGATCATGGCATCCAGTTGAGTCACTGCAAGGAGATGTCCATTCTGTCAGCCCTGGGAAAAATGATGCTGCTGAAATGCGAAGAGTTGGGAAAAGTCTCTGATGCTCAAGATGAGATATCAGACTCGAACCAAGATTCATGGAGTTAGACGACTGGAATCTGATAGATAACAACAAGAATTTCATGGCTTTCAATGATAGGATGCCATGAAATGTTGAGCTAAGAGGCTTGTATGTCATCTGCTTATCTGACTTCTTGATAATTCATTCTCTTATGATGAGCATGGCAGACATACTGAGTCTGGAAACTGTTGGGAGTCCACACAGTCAAAGGCTTTGGCATAGCAGAAATCTGAACATTCTTTGATCATTCTAAATTGGGAAGTTCACAGTTCAGCTGGCTTTCAGCAATTGTTCTCATTCTTTCCACAGACTGCTGAAAATTTGCTGGCACAGGCATCAGGACAACTGCCATATCTTTTTGCTTATTTCTGGTCTCATGATTATCTGGGTCATGAAGGCTTTCTTACCTCTCCTGTTAGGTCCAGTCATCAAGCCTGTCTTTGCATCAGATGACATTCTGATCACTAAGGAAGGCTTTCTTACCTCTCCTTGCCATTCTTTGGAACTCTTCATTCAAATGGGTACATGTTTCCTTTTCTCCTTTGCTGTTTGCTTCTCTTCTTTCCACAGGTATTTGTAAGGCCTCCTCAGACAGCCATTTTGCCTTTTTGCATTTCTTTTTCTTTGGGATGGTTTTGCTCCCTGTCTCCTGTACAATGTCATAAACCTCTGTCCAGATGACCATTGTATCTACCACTGTGGGCAGGAATCCCCTAGAAGAAATGGAGCAGCCATCATAGTCAATAAAAGAGTCCAAAATGCAGTACTTGGATGCAATCTCAAAAATGACAGAATGATCTCTGTTGGTTTCCAAGGCAAACCATTCAATATCACAGTACTCCAAGCCTATGCCCCAACCAGTAATGCTGAAGAAGCTGAAGTTGAATGGTTCTATGAAGACCTACAAGATCTTCTAGAACTAACACCCAAAAGCAGATGTCGTTTTCATATAGGGGGGTGGAATGCAAAAGTAGGAAGTCAAGAAACACCTGAAGTAACAGGCAAATTTGGCCTAGGATTACAAGAAGAAGTAGGGCAAAAGCTAATAGAGTTTTGCCAAGAGAACACACTGATCATAGCAAACACCCTCTTTCAACAACGACACAAGACAAGACTCTATGCATGGACATCACCAGATGGTCAGTACAGAAATCACATTGATTGTATTCTTTGTAGCCAAAAATGGAGAAGCTCTATACAGTCAGCAAAAACTCGGAGCTGACTGTGGCTCAGATCATGAACTCCTTATTGTCAAATTCAGACTTAAATTGAAGAAAGTAAGGAAAACCACTAGACCATTCAGGTATGACCTAAATCAAAATCCCATACAGTGGAAGTGATAAATAGATTCAAGGGATTAGGTCTGATAGACAGAGTGCCTGAAGAACTATGGATGGAGGTTTGTGACATCTGCAATAAAGCAAGGCTCAATAAAACAAGGTAAGTCTGCACTAGCTCAATGGCCCAAGAAGAAGAGGTTACTTTTATCAAGCTTCTGCCTCTTCTTCTGTGTGATGGAGGAAAATAAGGTATGTCTCAGAAGGATGCTCTGAGGATTCCACAACATAGTATATACAACACCCTCATTCCAGAACCAGACTTCTGGGCTTACTACCCTTTTTGCTACTGCTGCTGCTGCTAAGTTGCTTCAGTCGTGTCCGACTCTGTGTGACCCCATAGACAGCAGCCCACCAGGCTCTCCCGTCCCTGGGATTCTCCAGGCAAGAACACTGGAGTGGATTGCCAATGCCTTCTCCATTGTGTGAAAGTGAAAAGTGAAAGTGAAGTCGCTCAGTCGCGTCCGACTCGTAGCAACCCCATGGACTGCAGCCTACCAGGCTCCTCCATCCATGGGATTTTCTAGGCAACAGTACTGGAGTGGGGTGCCATTGCCTTCTCCGACTACCCTTTTTACCAGACCCAATTGTTTAACAGCTCTGATTCTTATATATATTTTTGTTCTGTTGAATAGTATGTGTTTATTTAACTTCCACTTCTACCAACAGGTCCTGGATACAACACTTACTTTTCCCCACAATGCACTGGAGCTGATATTTCTACCTGAAGTTCCCACACAGATCCTTTAGGTAAGTGGGGTATAACAACTAATATTTGATGATGCCTGAGAATTATCAGGGAAGCCCTATTACTTTGCATTTCTAGTGGTGACAGCTACTTAATAAATACAAGGGAGTTTTACATTATATTATGGAGATGAATACTGGTTCATGGTACAAATGAGTATTTCTATATTGCATTTCTCCAATTTGAGAATAGCAACACAATGTATTATAAAAAGATCAATCATTTTGTCATTATGGTCTTCTTTGGCTCCAAACCAGTATATTGGATTCCTTTAGTCTCAAGTAACAATAAAATAAATTGTCTCATATTGAAAGGGAAAATATCATATTTGAGACAGGATTGTGATTTTATGGCTGATATAAAAATGAACCCATTGAAAATGCAAGTTTCTTATCAATGGGTTGATGAATTATATGTGGACAAGATCTATTCCTTCTCCTTATATTGAGGCCTGATACACTGCCATTTGGGGTTTGATCTTTGAGAAGAAAAGTTCAGTATTTTAATTTCTTGCATTTTAGTGTGAGATAGAATGAAAAAAGATTGCTTATTCTAATGTCATTGATTTATAGGTAGAGAAACTGAAGTCCAAATTTACCCCTTGAAACAACTTTTACATACCAATCATCTAGCCCTAAGGTTTCTCCTATAACTTGATTCAACCATCACAGTTACAGAGCATGAAGTTTTAAAGCTAGTTTGCAGCTTGGTGGTTATCTGATCATATTTATTTTACAGCTGAAGAAACAGAGAAATAAATGGTTCTTCAAGGTCACATGGACAATTACCTGCATCTTCAGGGGCAAGAGTCTCTTTGTCTAGACTTTTCTAGATTATCTCAATCCCTCCCACTGTGTGCTACGCACAGGGCTGTGGAATGTTGAGAAATGCAGCAGAGAAACAAAATATTCTCATTCTCCTGTAAGAAGTTTCAATCTTAAGAGACAAGCTGTTTTAGGAGATAAGATTGTCTCCAACCACAGAAAAAAATGAGACAATGATGTCCTGTGTTCTTTCCTCCCTCTCTTCCCCACTTAGACCTCATCATCAGTGCCCTCCCAGGCCCCTCCTCTCACGTAGCTCTAGTCTTCATCTCACATAATTGCTGCTACTCATTTAACATTTTGTTTATCATTTGTTTCCACATCCTAGCCACTCGAAGTCAGGGCTTCACTCATCAACTTCAGGATTTTTCAACACATATGCTTCAGAACTTAAAGCTCCTAAATAATTCAGAAATATCAGGAACTCCAAACACGTTAAGTATAGAGAAAGGGAAAAACAGCCCACACAACCTGAAAGGTTCTAACACCCCCCAACCCCGCCCCTTACCCTGGCCTATGCCCTGGTCTTCCCTTCGCTCTTAAATTTGTTGTGACATTTTATTTAAAGAATCTATAAAAATCAAACATACATAATAAGCCTGGGAACCTTTAAAATTTGTAAAATAGAGGCTGTATTTTTGCTCAGATGGAACATTCCAGCTTGTATGATTCATTTGTGGGAGTCATTTGCAAGAGTTGCTAGAGAAGAGGGTCGTACAAGAAAAGAATGAGTGAAGTCATCCTTTTTGGAGAATAAGAAGACTCATGACTGAGCTTGAAGAGAGAGCCTGCCCTTTCACTTCCCTTATGAGTGACTGCAGAGGGTCAAGGTCATTGTCAGTGACATTTTTGGGAATTGTGCCTTCCCTGGGGGTAACAGGAACAGTTAGGTCAGATCTCAGCACCAACTTGACCTTGTTTGGGTACACCATCAGCGTCAGTCTTGTGCACTTCTTAGCAAGACCTGTCTCTGTTAGCGATATACTAGGCTGCAGGAACAAAAATGGCAGGAAGAAACTGACAATTGGGGCCATCAGGAAGGGATGGACCTTGGCATTGAGGGCTGCAGCAGGAAGCCAATAAGACCAGGAAAGAGCATCCAGATCTAATAGAGGAAGGCAGGGAGCAGGTGGGGAGGGGCAATAGCACCAGTCTCAGTGATTTTGCTGCATGGGGTTGAGGAAGAACTCAGAGTGGAGTGTCTGTTACTCTTGTAACTATCATCCATTATGCTAACCATCTCCCCAAGCTTCTGTGTCCAGGAAACTCAAGAGTCATGGAGGAGAGGAAAGGAGACAGGAAAAAAGAGGAGACAAAAGAAAGGGTAGATCATTACATGGGACTTTCTAGCTATAGAAGACTGATTGGTTGAATTAAAAACAGCAACAACAAAATATGTCATATGTCTTTGTTCTAGGCAAAATGCTAGCAAAGGTCAAGACTCAGGGGCACAAAGATGTGTGAATCTGAGAGCATCTTTTTCTTAGCTTGGATGTCATATTAGGATTGCCTATTGTGGATTTTTCAAATGAGACTGAATTTCTCTAAGGCATGATCCTGACTTTTGCATCTTTGTGTCTGCAATGCCTAGTTCAGTCCTGCAGGCAGTAAAATGACTCCATTAACCTTCTGTTCCAATGAAGACACCCTTGAGAGTGAAATGGGTGCTATTAATAA
Organism: Bos javanicus; assembly: GCF_032452875.1. Lineage (NCBI taxonomy): Eukaryota > Metazoa > Chordata > Mammalia > Artiodactyla > Bovidae > Bos > Bos javanicus. The sequence continues at coordinate 109,628,670 of NC_083873.1, forward strand.
TTACACCTGGACAATAGGCCTAAACTGGGGCTGCAAAATGAAGAAGCATTGATGAGTCACTATATTTTCAGAGAATGAGTGCACCTTGAATGGCTTCAGTTCTTTGAGCTCAAGGCAGACCTTAAAACAGTCACCGGGCTCACTGGCTCACAGTTGACAGCTGAAGGCACTGTGACTCTAATTTTGTGCCAGTTCGGATACATTGTTACTGCATTATTGGGTTGTGACTGTGCAGAAATGCAAAAGAAGACAGATGTGTGTGAGACAAGCCGTTCCATAGCCATCCAGAGAGTGACTAAATCTCCTCTGCAGCTCAGGAGGAGCTTGATAAAAGGATTTGTTGGTGGGGATTTTTCTTAGCATCCTGGTGACTTCAGGGGTAGATGTGTATATTGAGCTCACATCAGAACAACTGCAGAAAAAAAAGAAGAAAAGGAAGCCAGACAAGGAAAGTGAGATGGGGTGAATATCCCTGCTGGAGACAATGACTAATTTAAGCAGGGAAGGAGAAAAACTTTTTTTTTTTTTTTGCCAATTTCTTTTGCATGACTTCAGAACATTCTATGACAGCCCAGCAGGCAACTTGGCCCTGTTAGAAGAGACCTGGGAGAGAAAGGGAGTGCAGTAAGAAGTGGCACCAAATATCACGGCCAAGAGCCTGGAGGTACATTCTGGAATTTTCTACCCCAGAGGTAAATAAGGAGGTAAAAGACTTTAAAGGAGAGTAATTATGGCTCATTGGGTAAAGAATCCACCTACAATGCAGGAGACACAGGAGATGTGGGTTTGATCCTTGGGTAGGGAAGATTCCCTGGAGGAGGAAATGGTAACCTACTCCAGTATTCTTGTCTGAAAAAATCCCATGGACAGAGGAGCCTGGTGAGCTATAGTCCAAAGAGTCACAAAGAGTGGGATACAACTAAGCGTGTGTGCACGCATGCGCACACACACATGCACACATGCACACACACACACAAATATCAGTTATTTATCATTGGCTATCAAAGATGCAAAAACTGAGAAAACTGAAATAAAAAGTTTTGTTATATTTCCTAAATTTGTGCAGGCATTTGAAACACAGATTTACAATCAAATCTTCCCTGGTGGCCCAAATGGTAAAGAATAATCCACCTGCAATGAGGGAGATCCGAGTTTGATCTCTGGGTCAGGAAGATCCCCTGGACGAGGACATGGCAACCCACTCCAGTATTCTTGCCTGGAGAATTCCATGGACAGAGGAGCCTGGAGGGCTACAGTCCATGGATTTGCAAAGAATCTGAAACACAGAGCACACACAACTTTATCCCCCATCTTCAACCATTTTCACTAGAGGCAAAAAAAGAGAAAGGTGTGAAGATTTATCCTTGACTGGGAGTCTTCTTATGTAAAGGAATCAATCAGAGAATTGAGAAACAGCTTTTCAGAGTCAGGTCAAGGGGGGATCGTGTCAGTGTGAAATGAAGGGGCCCACTGATGACGAAATCTCACTCTTTCTGGTTCAGGTTTGGCGCTCTCTGCAGACCTTTTTTCCCATCAACAGAACTAAGAGCCCGCAGTCACAGCGATCACCTGTCTGTGCCCTCAGTGTTTCAAATGGCAACTGGGAAGCAGACCTGTGAGAATTTCAAAGAGAGGTCTCTCATTTATCACCAGTCAAAAGAAATTTGGGGTGGAGGGGGAGGTTGCTACCCTTGAAGAAGCCTTGTGGGCTCTGATTTGGGGCTGGACATCCAGGGGTAAGGTCGGAGGATCACAGCTTTGTCTCCTGCAGGAACCTGTTGTTTCACAGCTGTGGAGTGGAAGTGGTTTCATCTTGTTCTCCAGGCTTTCTCCCTTGGTTGCCTTCTCTTCTCTCTACTTGGTTAAATATTTGATCTTGCAGCCTTTGGAGGACTAGCACTCCTGCTTCTCTTTCCTCCCTTCCAGGCTATTCACAGGGTGCATGGTATATACAAATTTGGGTTGCTAGGCAACGTTACGGTGAGGCGTTCGTGTGTTAGGTGAGTGTGTAATCCATGTGGTATGTGTGCATGTGCATGGCTATGCATATGTGTGTGTGTGTGTGTGTGTGTGTTTAGTTGCTCAGTCCTGTCAGACTCTTGCGACCCCATGGATTGTAGCCCACCAGGCTCTTCTGTCCATGGGATTCTCCAGGCAAGAATACTGGAGTGGGTTGTCATTTCCTTCTCTAGGGGATCTTCCCAATCCAGGGATAAAACTCGTATCTCCTGCATTGGCAGCCAGATTCTTTACCACTGGGCCACCGGGGAAGTTTAGTATTGTCTAGCCATGGAATATGCATAAAGCATTCATTGCATATATGCATATGTGTGTGACTTGTGTACATATTTGTGTGAGTGATTAAGCATGCTATGCATGTATGTTGTGTGATTTAAGTATGTTTCATATATGAGGTATGTGATATGCATGTGGGTATTTTGTATTTGTAACTTCACGTGTTGTGTTGACTTGTGTTACGGTTTGTCTGTGTTGTGTGTGTGAACGTGTGCAGTATATGCATGCACTTATGCGTGTCACGTGTGTTATCTGCAGTGTGTGGCTAGTGTTGGATACGTACTGTACATTTTATGCACGTCATGTATTTTACACCTGCTGTGTGTGTGGTCTCCATGTTATGTGGGCTCAGTATGTGTTTTGTGCATGTGTGAGTCTTATGTGCATTCAGTGTGTGCCCTGTGTGTCCATGTGTATCATCAGGATTGTGGAATTCCTTTCTCATGGTAATCGTCTGTGCAGGGCATGCTCTATAATTTGTCTTTGTTTCTCTTCAACTTTGGTCACCCGATGGGACCACTTTTCTCAAGATATCTCTGAGCAGTGCTGAAGGAAGCATGACTCCTGAGTTAAGGAAGGAACCACTGTTCCTCGGTAAATGATGGCAGATTTCTGTTGGTTTATCAGCTACTCCACATTCTGAACCTCTCCATGGAGCCACAGTTGTCTCCCAGTTCTCACACATCAATCTTGACTTTCACATAGAGGTGTCATCTCTTACTCTCTCTGCGTCTTCCTCAAGCCCTTTAACTATCCAGATATGTCCTCGTACCCTGCTCCATCACGAAGCCATGAAAATGGCCTCCTTGTGGTTAACAAAGAGTTAACTGCCACATTTATTGGGCACTTATCAGTCCTTGTATCACAAAAATTAAACAATCTCAAGCATTGTCCAACATTTCCTACTACCTATGAAATTCTTTCCTCCTCTGAATTCTGCAACAGCTTATCATCTTGCTAGTCTCCCTTCTTTTCCAGGTGCTCCTAATCTTCTCCATCACACCCATTCTTCAGCCCATTTAAAAAAAATTTTGCAATCTGTTTCTTTTTAAAAATAATTTTATTTGTTTATTTATTTTTGGCTGTGCTGGGTCTTCATTACTACACAGGCTTTTCTTTGGTTGTGGCAAGTGGGGGATACTCTCTAGCTGCCATCAGTGGGCTTCTCATTGGGGCGTCTTTTCTTGTGGAGCAGGGGCTCTAAGTCACGTGGGCTTCAGTAGTCATGCTCTTGAGCACAGGCTCAATAGTTGGGGTGCATGCGAGTAGGTGCTCCATGGAATGTGGGATCTTCCCAGGTCAGGGACTGAACCTGCATCTCCTGGCTTGACAGGTATCTTCTTTACTCCTGAGCCACCAGTGAAGCCCCCAGCCTGCTTTTGAAATGTTAGTCCCCACTATGAACTGTGGTGTTGGAGAAGACTCTTGAGAGTCCCTTGGACTGCAAGGAGATCCAACCAGTCCATTCTAAAGGAGATCAGTCCTGGGTGTTCATTGGAAGCTGAAACTCCAATACTTTGGCCACCTGATGTGAAGAGCTGACTCATTGGAAAAGACCCTGATGCTGGGAAAAATTGAGGGCAGGAGGAGAAGGGGATGACAGAGGATGAGATGGTTGGGTGGCATCACCGACTCAATGGACATGGGTTTGGATGGACTCTGGGAGTTGGTAATGGACAGGGAGGCCTGGTGTGCTGCGGTTCATGGGGTCGCAAAGAGTCAGACATGACTGAGCGACTGAACTGAACTGAATACCTTAACATGATCTCTACATCCGTTCTTGGATGATTACATTTGCACCATCAGCCTCGATTCTCTTCTCATGAATGGGCCACAAGTGTTCTGGCACAGTCAAGACCCCTTCTGGGTGTAGACTGGAAGCTCTGCCTCCCTCTTGGACAGGGTGCCCCACATAATCAGCAGATACCTTCAAGGACTTGCCCGGAGCCTATATCTCCTTTCCCTGTTATGTCTGTCATTGGCATCATTATATATACAACCACTGGGCCAGAAACCCCAGAGAATTTTTACCTTCTCTTAGGGAAGAGTGATATTCTCCTAGGAGGGTTGTTGGAGGAATAAAATGGGGTAAGCAATAAAAATAATTTTAATACATCATCAGGCTTTCATTGCTGCTGCTGCTGCTAAGTCGCTTCAGTTGTGTCCGACTCTTTGCGACCACATAGATGGCAGCCCACTAGGCTCCCCCGTCCCTGGGATTCTCCAGGCAAGAACACTGGAGTGGATTGCCATTTTCTTCTCCAATGCATGAAAGTGAAAAGTGAAAGTGAAGTCACTCAGTCGTGTCCGACTTCTAGCGACCCCATGGACTGCAGCCTACCAGGCTCCTCTATCCATGGGATTTTCCAGGCAAGAATACTGGAGTGGGTTGCCATTGCCTTCTCCAGGCTTTCATTCAGTTCAGTTCAGTCACTCAGTTGTGTCCAACTCTTTGTGACCCCATGAATCGCAGCATGCCAGGCCTCCCTGTCCATCACCAACTCCCGGAGTTCAATCAGACTCATGTCCATCGAGTCAGTGATGTCATCCAGTCATCTCATCCTCTGTCGTCCCCTTCTCCTCCTGCCTCCAATCCCTCCCAGCATCAGAGTCTTTTCCAATGAGTCAACTCTTCACATGAGGTGGCCAAAGTACTGGAGTTTCAGCTTTAGCATCATTCCTTCCAAAGAACACCCAGGACAGATCTCTTTTAGAATGGACTGGTTGGCTCTCCTTGCAGTGCAAGGGACTCTCAAGAGTCTTCTCCAACACCACAGTTCAAAAGCATCAATTCTTCAGCACTCAGCTTTCTTCACAGTCCAACTCTCACATCCATACATAACTACTGGAAAAACCATAGCCTTGACTAGACGGACCTTTGTTGGCAAAGTAATGTCTCTGCTTTTCAACATGCTATCTAGGTTGGTCATAACTGTTTTTCCAAGGAGTAAGCGTCTTTTAATTTCATGGCTGCAGTCACCATCTGCAGTGATTTTGGAGCCCAAGAAAATAAAGTCTGCCACTGTTTCCACTGTTTCCCTATCTCTTTGCCATGAAGTGATGGGACCAGATGCCATGATCTTCATTTTCTGAATGTTGAGCTTTAAGCCAACTTTTTCACTCTCCACTTTCACTTTCATCAGGTATCCAGAAAAGATTTCTTTATTTCACTTGTCTTAAAAAAGTACCATGGAAATTCACAGAGTTAGAGATAATTTTCAGATGAGTTTTCAGATATGACTTTGATAAAAAGAATTTTAAAATTACATTATTTAAATAACAAATAGGAAGGTCTATCTTACCATCATTATCTGGGTAATAAAACACTTTTATAATTTCTCCTCTCTTGGATGTTCAGAAATCTATGAGGTTGGAGGACAAGGATTGTTTTCTTAACTTTGTAAACAAGGAAACTTTGCTTCCAGTGGATTTAACGACTTCCCCCACCTAAATCACACAGCTTGTTAGTGGCAGAGCTTGGGCTTCAAGTTTATCCTGCCAGCTCTGTGTTCTGTCTGCCACCTGTGACCTGACAAGGACAAAATAAGTGGGTTACATTGTCCAACTGCCCAGACTGACAGCTGACCCATCAGTTATGAACCCAGAGCATGGGTCAGTGACTGAATTGGGCCAGGCTTCCCTGGTGGCTCAGTAGTAAAGAATCTGCCTGCCAATGCAGGAGATGCAAGAGATGAGGGTTTGATCCCTTGGATTAGGAAATGGCAATGCACTCCAGTATTCTTGCCTGGAAAATTCCGTGAACAGAGGATCCTGGCAGGCTACAGTCCATGGGGTCACAAAGAGTCAGACAAGACTGAGAGACTGAGCAGGCACACACACATAGGCATACACAGTCACCATAAGCATCCTTGGTGAGGTTGACGTTGATGACAGATTTTAAGAAAGGAACATGCCTTTGGGAAGAAGCGTGAAGGGGGTTGTGAGCAGGTGGTGTAACAGACAGGAAAGGAAAGATGAAGAAAGAGCCTCAGGGATATGTCTGCCAGATTGTGTTGATTATTTTGCCCATCTTTGAGTGCTCATAGAAAAGGGGCTAGAATGTGGTCTGAGTGCCCGAATCACTCAATACACACACATTTTACACACACAATGCATACACACCCTCTACACACACATTTTAAAGTTTATAAGGTGAAAGCATATACAAGATCCGTTGCAGACCTCGCAAACCACTCTCTGACTTTTACATCATGATAGTATTATTGTTCCCAATTTCAGGTCAAGAAATTAATATTCAGAGTGGAGAGTTTGTTATTGTCATGTTTCAAGGTCAGCTGGCAGAAACACCACACACAGAAATCTAGGACAGTGGACCCGACATCTGTTAAACTTGTTTACAGTATTGCAGCTGGTGCTTGTCCTTGTTCTCTCATCTTGGGACACCTGAACCTCTTTCACTAACGTAGATAATGACCATCACACTAACTGTGACATTGTTTGTGAAATCCATACCAGTTACATAGATGGAAGACTTGAAAAATCCAGTATACAGAACTAGAGAGAGTGTTGACGTGAGTTTTCATGTCTGCTGCCTTTCTGCTCCATGACTTTCAGCCTTATCTGAGATGAAAGTGAAAGCTAGTCGCACAGTCTTTGCCATACCATGGACTGCAGTCTGTCCTGCTCCTCTGTTCGTGGAATACTCCAGGCAAGAGTACTGGAGTGGGTTGCCATTTCCTTCTTTAGGGGATATTCCCAAATGGGGGATCAAACCCAGGTCTCCCACATTGCAGGCCACAAGGGAAGCCCTTATCGGAAATGGAGGCACCATTTTCCTTCAGCCATCAGTACATTTTGTCCTCAATTCCTGCATGGGAGGCTCTGGCTAATTCCTAGGTTGTTGTTGGATCAGAAATGACAGAATGTCAGTGTGGGAAGTCAGATCCCATGGGCCAACCTCTGCTTTTTGCAGAGGAGGGCACGCAGATTTGCAGTGGTGAAATGCAACTGGCCCAAGGTCACACAGATGGTTAATAGAAAAGCCGTTTCTAATAAACCATCTGTTTTTCTTTTCTAGATCTTTACCCTGTCTTTAGGACTTTTCTGTTCATATCACTGTATTTAAACAGAGGGAAAAGAGAGAAAAAAAAAGGATACTTAGACCTCTTGTTTTAAACTCTCAACTTTCTAGTCCAAGTCGAGGTAGGGAGTGGCAGGGAGAAAATACTGGTGAATCACATCACCTCTTGAGAGAGTGTGTTAGCTAAGAGTTTTTTTCTTTTCTTTTCTTTTTATAGTTTTGTTATTATTAGAACTTTGGCAAAGGTAACAGGCTTTTGCCTGCTTTTGAACTGTGATGCTAGAGAAGACTCTTGAGAGTTCCTTGGACTGCAAAGAGATCAAACCAGTCAATCCTAAAGGAAATCAACCCTGATTGTTCATTGGAAGGACTGGTGCTAAGGCTGAAGCTCTAGTATTTTTGTCACCTGATGCGAAGAGCCAACTCACTGGGAAAGATCCTTAGGCTGGGAAAGATGAAGGCAAATGGAGAAGGGGGCCACAGAGGATGAGATGGTTAGATAGCATCACCGACTCAACGGACATGAATTTGAGCAAACTCTAGGAAATAGCGAAGGACAGAGGAACCTGGCATGCTGCAGTCAGCGGGATCACAAAGAACTGGACACGACTGAGTGACTGATCACACAAAGCAATAGAACCTTATCTTGAGGTGATCTATCTGGTAAAGCTTCACACAGTGGTAAAGAATCCACCTGCCATTTCAGGAGATGTGGGTTCAATCCCTGGGTCAGGAAGATACTCTGGAGAAGGAAATGACAATCCACTCCAGTATGCTTGCCTGGGAAATCCCATGGACAGAGGAGCCTGTCAGATTACACTCCATGGTGTTGCAGAGTCAAACATGACTTGGCTGGCAACTAAGCAGGCATGCATGTGTCTAGTAGATATTGAAACTCCTCAAAGTATTGTAATTCTCATCCTCCTGGGCACATGTTAGGATTGCACTTTTCTTTCCCCTTGCAGTTAGACATGACTATGTGACTTGCTTTGGCCAATGAAACATTGGTGTATCACTTCAGGGAAAACCCTTCAGAGCCATTTCACAATTGCTGTGTGGCCTTTATCTTTACCAGCACAGTCTGCCATGGTTTAAAGAGGGCTGCTCTGACAGCCTGAGCTCTGGAGTGAGAATAACCCAGAGCAGCCTCCAGCTAATCCTTGGTAAGCAGTTGGTATGAACCTCTGCTGTTGCATCTTATAGGGGTTTGGGAATTATTTGTTACTTCTTCATAATCTAGATCATCCTGACAAATGGAACACACAGGTAAATAGCATCAGGCTCCCCATTACTGAGACATTCCAAGGTGGTTGAAGGACACCCAACAAGAGCAGGGGGCCATGAAAAGAACAGTCACAAAAGCAGGGATATAACAAGAACAGCAGCAGCAGTCACAGTGGAAGCAGAAACAACAGCAGCTCTGCCCCCGGCTCCCTGGGTATCCGCGGCAATTATAGTTGCTCTGAGGGTTACATTGGCTTTTCCAAGAACTCTCTGTCCTTTAAAAGCAGGGACTGTCTGTCCGCATTCGCCATATCATTTCTCTACAGATTGTCCTTAGGGTGGAAGAACATTCTGTTGACTGGGTTTATGATGTTCTGCTTCACTCCCTCTGGCCAGAAGTAAAGTTGAATTATAAAACAGGGCCAGCCTTATCTTGGGCAGCCATGCAACAATGGTATCTGGAGGTGAGTGCTGAAATATGTCTTGGGGCTTTGGGAAATGTTTTCAATTCAACATTCTGAGATCATCATCCAAAGATTCTTGATGGTGTCCTTTAGGAGTCACTGAATACGAACAGAAGAGAGAGAGAGAGAGGGAGAAACAACCTTGCATTCAGAAATCTCAAACAAATAAGTAAATCAGCAAATGTCTAGAAAAGGATTTGTGGATTTAGTAAGGATAAGGATTATAGTTTTGTGTATATGTATCATGTGTGTGTGTGTGTGTGTTATTCGCTCAGTCATGTCTGCCTATATGTGACACCATGGACTGTAGCCTACCAGGCTTCTCTCAATGGGATTCTCTAGGCAAGAATACTGGAGTCGATAACCATTCCCTTCTCCAGAGGATTTTCCTGACCCAGGAATTGAACCCAGGTCTCCTGCATAGCAGGCAGATTCTTTACTGTCTATGCCACTAGAGAAGCCCAAGTGAAAGTGTAAGTCACTCAGCTGTGTCTGGATCTTTCAACTTTATGGACGGTAGCCCACCAGGTTCCTCTGTTCCTGGAATTCTCCAGGCAAGAATATTGGAGTGGGTAGCCATTCCCTTCTCCAGGGGATCTTCCTGACCCAGGGATTGAATCCAGGTCTTCTGCATAGCAGGCAGATTCTTTACCATCTGAGCCACCCTGTATATATCATATATAACATTATTCACTTGTCCAATCATATATGTGACTTTTAGAGAAAGGCTCAGGGTCATTTAGTAAAAGACTATGTGGGTATCAGAAGACCTGGATTTAGTTCCAGTTCATTGCTAATCAGCCAGGAAATCTTGGGCAAATTGCTTAGCTTCTGAATATTTCTTGGACCCAGAGAAGCTTGCATTCTAGAGATCTGAAATCTGAGTGTTAACACTTAAAATGGAACACCCCTCTTCCCATCCTCACTCCTTTAAAGATTGCTCATTAAAAAAAAAAAAAAAAAAAAACATATTTGGCTGCACCATGTCTTAATTGTGGCATGTGGTTCCCTGACCAGGGATTGAACTCCAGTCTCCTGCGTTGGGAGCATGGAGTTTTACCCATTGGACCATCAAGGAAGTCCCTAAAGGTTGTTCTTCTTAAGGGTGCTTCATAGACATTTCCACCAAGTGCTACTTAAGGCAGAGGCAGAGGAGGGGCTACTTCAATGTATCTCTGGCCACAACTTCAAGTGATCCCTTTTCTATTAGTTACCCATTGCATTATAACAAATTACATCAGAAACAAACCTGTATTGTCTCATTGTTCCGATGGGCCTGGAATCCAGACAGAGTTTAGCCAGTGTATCCAGTGTCTCACAAACTGTGGATCAACTATGGTTTCATTCAGGTCAAGGCTCAAATGTGGAAGATTATACTTCTAAGCCCGCCTGCACAGTTACCAGCAGGGCGTGGTTCCTCATGGGTGGTCTGGCTGAGACCTGAGATCCTTGCTGGTCCATTCTTGCTATGTGGGCTTCTCAACAGGGCAGCTGACAAGACAGCACCTGGCTTCATCAGAGTGGTTAAGTGAGGACAGAGAGAAAGGAAGACAGAGAAGCAAACTCATAATTTCTTATAAATAACTTAATGTCAGATATGTTATCCCACCACATTTCTATCCTCTATAGAAAAGTCTGTATTCTATTCTCTAGAGAAAAGTCACTAGGTCTGGCAATTCTTCAAGGGGAGGGGATTACACACGGCACAAATGCCAGGAGGTGGGGATCACTGAGACCATCTTCGAAGTCTGCCTATCACACTTTTCAAGCCAGATATGTCTTTGAGGCTTTGTGTTTTATCTTTAAAATGTATGCATATTTGTATTTTATGCTAAAGTATATCTATGTTCATTTTGTAGGAGGATAATGCTTTGAATCACTTATCAGAAAAAAATAGGTTTTCTAGAAAATTGCACCCTGCTTATCCCATACCTTTCAGTGCTCCAGCTTGCAGGTGTGAACTGTGTTTGGAGGAGCATGACCTTGGGTCCTTTCCTTATATCTTTACTTGCAATTTTATTATTTATATAGAGGGGGAAGATAGTGCAGAAAGGGTCAGTGACTTGCTCCAGGGCACTAAACCTCAAGGCAATTACCAAGTTGGGACTTTATCCTGGGAGTTCGGGTTTTGAATCAAGTGTAAGTTTTTCCCAGGCCTTTTCTTACTTGGGTCTCTTCCTTCTGTTCCAGCATCTAGCAGCTGCTGGACCTTCCCTGATGGCTCACAGTAAAGCATCTGCCTGCAGGTGCAGAAGACACAAGAGACTTGGGCTCAGTCCCTTGGTCAGGAAGATTCCCGGAGAAGGAAATGGCAACCCACTCCAGCATTCTTGCCTGGGAAATCCCATGGGCAGAGGAGCCTGGTGGGCTAAAATCGTGTGGGGTCACGACTGAGCAAGTAAGCATGCATGCACATATTGGCATGCTCAATTTGTGTCCAGCACATGTGGCTTTTTCTCCTAGTGATACCATGATGTCTTACACTCAGGAACCTTGGTTCCTTGTTTCCTGGCACGTCACATAAGATGTGCTCAAAGAATCTATTACATATATTCTTTTTTCTTAATGTGTAAAGTCTTGATCATGAAGTTTCTGTTATCTATTGAGACGTTATTTCCCATTACAATCTCTTAAAACATCCTCTCACTTTCCTCCTATGGCCTCACCCAAGCCCTCATCTTTGTTATCTTGATTTATTCTGTGCTGTACTGTGCTAAGTCACTTCAGTAGTGTCTAACTGGGACCTTATGGACTGTAGGCCTCCAGGCTCCTTTGTCCATGGGATTCTCCAAGCAAGAGTATGGGAGTGATTTATTCTAATAAGCTTCTAACACATCCCTGAATTTCATGGATCTTTTCCATTTCCGTAAGTTCTACTCCCTTTAGCCTGTTCTATTTTAGTTTTTAAAGTATAGCTGACTTACAATGTTGTGGCAGTCTTTGCTGTACATCAAAAGGGACACATAGACATTCTTTTCTGTATTCTTTTCCGTTATGGTTTATCACAGGATGTTAAATATAGTTTCCTGTGTTATACAGTAGGACCTTTGTTTATCCGTTCTAAATGTAATAGCTTGCATCTACCAACTCCACACTCTCAGTCCATCTCTCTCTGGCCAGCGCCTTCCCCTTTGGCAACTGCAAGTCTGCTCTGTATGCCTGCGAGTCTGCATCTGCTTTATAGGTATGTTCATTTGTACCATACTTTAGATTCCACACGTAAGTGGTAACTGTGGCGTTTTGCCATCCTCTTGGTAATTTCATTTAGCACAGTAATCTCTAGTTACATCCGTGTTGCCACAAATGGCACTGCTTCATTCCTTTTGTGGCTGAGCAGCATTCCTCTGTGCATGTACTGTGCCTTTTCTATACATTCATCTATTAGTGGACTGTTAGGTTGTTTCCATGTTTGGGATCTTATGAACAGTGTTGTTACGAAAATAGGGGTGCATGTATCTTCCTGAATCATAGTTTTGTCTGGGTGTATTTCCAGGAGGGGGATTGCTGGGTCATATGGTAATTCTGTTTTTTGTTTTCTGACAAACATCCATACTGTTTTCCATAGCTACACCCGTTTACACTCTCACAGCCTGCATAGGGTTTCTAAAGCAGGTTTCATTGCTCTGCTGAAAGAAAACTCATCAGTATATTCCCCCATTTCTTCAAATGCCTCTGATGCCTTAGTTCAGCCAAGTAGAATCTTCATGACAATCTTCATGACCCGGCTTAGATTGCAGATTCATCGCGTCCTCTTCTGGCATGAACCCTGCTCCTCAGTGGAGTTGCACTTAGTGAACAACCCCAAGAAGGCAGAACCATCTTCAGCCTTTGTGCCTGTCTTCGTGCAGCACCCTAGGCTCCGAGTTGCCCTTTAACATGCCTCTTCTCTCTCTTCACTCACCCACTGAGGTGCATCTCAAGGATCATGTTCTTGGAAGTCTTTTCTGTGGCCCTTCTCTCCTGGCCTGTATTTTTTTTTTTTTTAACCAATTTTCTATACTCCTCCTTCATCTAGTGTCATATTCCTTGTAGCTTCAGCATGACACCCAGAGCAGGCTCCATCAACCACAAGACTCTCAACAAAAACCACACCATGATGAGCAATTTGATTATTATTCATTGCATTATTATAACACCTCAAACACTGCACTAGGTGTAATATACATCTCCTTTTTTTAACAGTAACTTTAAGAGTTCAGCATGCACGAACTTTATGAGGAAAGTGATGTTCAAAGCTGTTAAGATATACCAGGTCTCACAGCTAGTCCGAGGCAGAGCTGGCCTGCCAGTCTAGCTCTGCCTCATATTCTCATACTACAATGAATGTCTGAGCTTTAGAATCTCGAGCCAAATTATCAGGTAGTTGAATCAGCATGACCTTTAGGACATTGTCTCTGCAATGCTCTTGTGAATATCCTTGTGGCTGATCACATTTTGTGCTACATTTGCCCAAACCCAGCAACCTTCACTTTTCCTAATTAAATTTGAGGATTCATTTGAAATGGTTCCAGGAGGGTGGCTGCTAGCAACATGACATGGGGATCACCCAGAGCTATTCTCCTGCTTATCTCCCTAAAGTCTTTATAATTGCCTTTGAAATCCTCAATAATCTGGTCCTTGCATCTGGATTTAGTCTTAGCTGTTTATAGCAGCGGTTCCCAAACAGTAGCTCATTAGGATACAGATGACTAAACCCTGAAGGTTTTTAATTCAGTCGTCTGAGAGGTGGTTTGAGAATTTGCGTATCTAACATGTTCCCAGGTGATGCTGCGGCTGTGCTGGCCCATGGACTATCTATTGAAAGCCACTGGTTTACATAATTTGCCTGGGAGTGCTGCGGAAGGGATCCCATGGTCCCATTGCACAGGAGTTACCTTGGGTACTGCTTCTCCCACTTGGAAGGTAGCAACCACCCTCCATTCCCTCATTCCAGCTAACCTGTTTTCTTGGTAACTAAGGGTGAGATTTTAGGACCATCTTTCAGATAATTCTAGTAATTATTTCACATGATTATTATCTAAGTCTGGACTTTTTTTTTTTTTTAAACCTCTGAAATGAGATAATTAATATCTTTACTTGTTACTGAGTCCAAGCTCACTCTACTCACCACACAACAGTCCAATAGACTGGGTGATGAGTGTTGAGACAAGGAATAACAACTTTATTTGGAAAGCCATCAGACTGATAAGATGACAGACTAGGGTACCAAAAAAAAAAAAAAACCCATCTTATGGGAACTAGATGCCAATTTCTTTTATAGAACAAAGCAGGGAGGAGGTGAGGAAGTAAAGTAAAAGGGCCAGTAGTTTTGCCTGGCTTGGCCAGCGCTGGGGGAGGGGATGTTAATTTCTTTTCTGTAGCCATTCACAGGTGGGCAGGGCAGAATTGTCTGGGAGCTAAACAAAGGCACTTTAGTTTAACAGCCAGACAGAGGGGTGGGGTTCCCAGAGGCAGGCCATTAGGTATGATTATAATAACAAAAGCAGTGAAAAGCAAAAATTTAAGAAACAGATCCAACATGGCAGCTGAATTTGCTCTTCTCTTTTACATATTGTTGAACTGAAATTTTCTTAGGAAGCTGTTAAAGCATCCTCAGCAGTATAGGTCTCTAGATGAGCTTCTGCAAAGTCTCAATCTCCTCATCCCCCACTCACCATAGCCATAACTATAACTTTCTTCTTTCCTCCTCTTAAAGGAGAAAGGGTCTCTCCTTCTATCTAAGAGGGATATTTTGGATCCCTTTCCTCCAGCCTTGTTGAAGTTCTTATTCCAACAGTTAACCACTTTAACTCCCATTCTGTCAGCCTCTTGACCTTGCTTGCTTCAGCATATACACAAGCTCAAGTCTCTTCCATCCTTAAAATAATATTCTGAGGATGCTCTTCTGTGCTACTTCAACTGCAAGACTGAAGACAAACATTGACAATCAGATTCTCCACAGCCCAGAAGCTTGTTGACATTTCTGAGGCTGTGCATAGCCACTGGGAGAAGCCCTAATGGTTTCAGACATGACAATGTTGGTCGCTTTCTCCTGGAAAGAAACAGAAAACATTCCAGATTGGCAAATGGTGGGGGAAATAGAAAAAAAAAAGTGCTATTGTTTACATGACCTATAGTTATATCCAGAACATGCCTAAAAATATTGACAGGGACTTCAAGAAGAGGGTAAGGTCTACATACATTCATTTCCCTTTGTAGAACATATTTAAGCAAAAGTGTCTCTTGTTTAAATCTGAAACATCTTTATTTGAAAAACAAATAAAGATACATCTGCAGTTTTGCTTAAAGTCAGCCATTGCTCTGCACTTTACACACATGGAAAGGTAAAGATTTAACTCATATCCTTAAAGAAACAGATGGGTTCTTTACCACTAGCACCACCTGGGAAGCCCCTTTAAGATACCTGGTTTTCCTTAACTAACAGTGATCTTTGATGTTCAGACTGCCTGCCTTGCTTTGTTACAGAACATGTCACATTCTTAAAGAAACATGAAAGCATATGAGTTAAAACCCCAGTGGTCTGATCCGGCGAGGCATATCTATTGTCATCCCCTATCCCATTCCACTCTCTTTTAGGCTCTCAGAAAGAGTTGATTGCAAACTCTCTCCAGTCCTTGATGTCCAATTTCAAATGGGCTACAATGTATTCTCTACCCACAAAAGCAGTGCTGACAGTCTCCGGGCATTCAGAAATGACCTCTTAATTTTCAGATTCAGTGGAATTACAACAGTCCCTCATTTTACCTGATTGACCTTATCCAATTGATACTGTTAACTACTCTCTTTAGAAAACTGTATTTCGTTCTTCTCCTTGGACCTTGGTCCTAGTCCTTTATCTGTGTCTTCCTAACCCTTGCAGGCTGCTCTTCACCTTTCCTTATCCATTGGATTTTGTATTTCTCTGGGCTTTGTTTCTGGTCCCTTATTACTCTGTATAAATTCCTTGGGCAAATGCTTGTGGCTTTCATTCTATTTGTAAATTCTTCCCAGTCCTGATCAATCTTTACCAGGTCAATGCTTTACCTTATGAGGCATTTTGAAAATTTGTGGTGACTTTTTTTTTTTTTTTTTTAATTATCATGATGAATGAAGGAAGAGAGCTACTGGTATTTACAAGGCAGGGCCCAGGAAGTATCCTGCAATGCACTGCATGGTCCTTCCCACACAATACTGAATTGTTCTGTGCTTTGCATGACTTTGCCATCATTCATGTAAGTATAAAACCTGATTATAATTGTACAGACCCAGAAAGTATGTCTATTTTTCATAAAATCCCAAAGAAGATTTTATTCATTTTTTATCATACATTGAATCTCCTAGAATGCAATGAATGTGCAAATCAATAAGCAATTGTACTTTTCTTTATTCAGAACTTTTCTCTGAGAAATAGAACTGATCACAAATTTTGAAAAATCACATTAATGATGGTGATATCGTTCATATGATTTGAGTCTCCAATTTAACACACTTGTGCCAGTTTGCATTCAAAAGCATTCTACTTATTCATACCAATGTGCCTAATTATCCCTTATTTCAAAATGCCACACTAAAAAAAAGAATCAACAATATTCAGCTGGAAGTTCTGTTAACATTTCTTTCTTTCTTTTTAATTTTTATTTTAAATCTCAGCTTGTTATTCTTGCTTTCCTCCACATGGCTAGCCCTAGACAATAGAGGAGGAGAAGATACATAATGAATATCAATAAGTATTAGAGACACCTAAATAGCTTTCATTAATTTTCACACACTGTTTTAAGAGCCTGGCATATTTTAACTCAATCCTCACACTAACTCTGAAGATAGTTATCATCATTGTTCCCATCTTGTAAGTGCACAGGACACAGAGGTTAAGCAAGTCTCCCAAAGGAAAACAGCCAGTAGGCATCAGTTTGTGATTTGAACCAAGAATCTCTGTCATCATGCTCCACTGATCCTCAGAAAGGCAGGAGCTGAGAGTATGGGCAGTTAGTAAAAATGTAGAGGAGAAAAGACGTCAGCATTCCAGAAGGTCCTAGAGAGAGAAATCACATTAAATCAGTTTATTCCAACTGCAGGTGGACAGGTGTACTGAGAGCCAGGGTCTTATTAACAATTTTTATTAAAAGACCACGTCCAAGTTGGCAGGACTTCCTGCCACCTCGATCTAGTATAACATGCACAAATGCAGGGTTTCAGCTATTCTAGCAGTCTCTGCAGTGTCTTCTGCCCACTCTTCCTGCTGCATTCTTTTGTTCTGGTGCATTATTCCCCATCTGTCCATGACTTGAATTCTTCTTTCTAGCTCCTAAGGATTGAAAACTTGATTACATATCTGTCAAAGCTGAATTTTTCTCTTGGATTCTGCTTTCTATAATCCAAGGGCCTGTCCTTCTCATTCCAGGCTTCCAGCACCCTGGCTGAGATGCAAACCTCCTCACTTCCTTTGAGCTAGGGTGAATACCACTAGAATTTCTTCTATATCCAACAGAGTAAGAGTTCCTGGAGTGGGTGTCTCTTAACATTCTTTCTTGCTCTAATGATGAACGCATTTTTTTTTTTTTTCAGTTTGCAAATGGTCCCATTATTTAAAGTAATAGTGTGTTTACGATATATAATAAATACCATTAAAAATATAAGTCATTCTGGGTGTGTTAGCTCATTAAAATGAATGCTTGCTAGATTTTTTTAGCAAGTTTTGGAAGCGTGGTGCTAACTCATGTAAATTGCCATGACAAATGTGCTTTACGACCAATAAAGTGTGTCCTGATTCATTAATAGTCACATCCAACATCTCCCTGTTGGTTCCCCAGAAAAGGTGAGCGGAGATGAGTGGAAGAAAAATTGCTCCCCAAACTCTGCCAACCTTCAGGCTTTCTCATCAGCATGTGTGATTTTGGCGGTGGTCTGTTGTAATGCTGTGCACCTGCAATATGGCCCTGGCATTTTTGATCCTGCAAGCTATGGAAAGACCTCGGAGCTTGGTACACTCTTCCTGCCAATGCTTGATGTGGCATCTTTGGATTTATGCAGACTCCCCAGCCTCTTCCTGGCTCAAAAAAAAAAAAAAAAGCTTTACTGAGCTCAGAAGGTGGCTGCCAGATTAAGCTCAGCGCAGGTGAGTGGCAATGGAGTCAGTCCAAACAGTAAACAAGCATATCTCCTGTCTCAGAAGCACTCTGGAGCCAGAGGCATAAATATGCAATAAAGCTGCTCAGAGGGGAGGCAGGCTCATGTTTTATAATGTAATTATGTCCTACACAGCATCGGAGATTCCAGGCACAGTCCAGATTGTGGCTGGTGGGGTTTTTCCAGGAAAAAAGCACCTCCCCCACTACTTAGTAAAAATGTGATTTGGAATTGTGATTTGCAAGAGGTTAGGTATGTTGACGTATGCCTTTATTATTCCTTTTGCTCCTAAACTTTGCTGGTTAATTGTATTTGATACAAACTGCTTCCCTAATGGCTCAGTGGTAAACAGTCTGCCTGCAGTGCAGGAGACGTGAAGGACGTGAGTTCCATCCCTGGATCAGGAAGGTAACCTGGAGGAGGAAATGGCAAACCATTCCAGTTCTTGCCTGGAAAATCACATGGACAGAGGAGCCTGGGGGGCTACGGTTCATAGAGTTGCAAAGAGTCAGATGCAACTGAGCGCAAACACACACATACAAACTGCTTCAAGAACAAAAGATTGAAAAATCTATTTACCAGAATCCCAAAGTCCTTGGAAGTCGCATGTTTCTGGACCTCAGTGACCTGTGGCAGGTCTCTCAGCTTTTATACTTTTGCAGTTTACAAAGTTGACCTTCCCTATTGCATCTGATAGGGATGTTGACTAAACCTATGGTGCACAGTTTAACATACAAGCTCATGAGCATTCTTTGACTGAATTCTTTAAGAAGGCATATTTCCCAGTTTACATTTGAGAAAAAATGATACTCAAGAGAGCTTAGGAAACAGCCCAGTATCATACAGCTGCTGCTGCTGCTACTGCTGCTAAGTCGCTTCAGTCGTGTCCAACTCTGTGCAACCCCAGAGACGGCAGCCCACCAGGCTTTCCCGTCCCTGGGATCCTCCAGGCAAGAACACTGGAGTGGGTTGCCATTTCCTTCTCCAATGCATGAAAGTGAGAAGTGAAAGTGAAGTCGCTCAGTCATGTCCGACTCTTAGCGACCCCATGGACTGCAGCCCACCAGGCTCCTCCATCCATGAGATTTTCCAGGCAAGAGTACTGGAGTGGAGTGCCATTGCCTTCTCCATATCATACAGCAAGCAGGTGATATTCGAGGACGCTGACTTGTGTCCTCATTTTAAATATCATAGCTGTCTCACTCCATTTAAGTGCTTTTTGATGGGGAAAGTAGTGTCCTCTTTGCTTTGCTCCTTCCATGTCCTGCATTTTCACCTCTTTCTGGGAGTCGATCTGGATGAGCAGGCTCTATTCACCCTGATACTGGCTCCTATGACCCTGTCTTTGTAGAAGATAGTCAGATAAATGCCAGATGGAAGTCAATAAGCAGCCAACTTTGAGGGCCTTTTGCTGCAGAATTTACTATACATCTGGGAGAATAGGTACCTATAAGATTGAGTTAGGCAAGGTATTGTGGCATGGAATGTCTCCTGCCCTATCTATAAACAAAGAAGTCACAGCCATCCGTGATTCCAACCCTCCAGATATGAATTTCAGAGCCTGGTGGACTCCCCCAAAGGGAGAACTATGCCTTAGATACAGCAGCTGCCAGCTGCCACTCCCTACAGTGACTAAGGATGTGAAAACAAAACAAAACAGGATACTGGCCCCCGATAGCTTAGATGAATATGAAAGGAATGAGTTCAGTGAGCTCAGATGCTTTCATCTTCTCATACATAGAAGGATGCTGAAGTCTTTGAGATATTTGCTGATCCATGTGCTCAGTTGTGTCTGACTATTTGTGACCCTTTGGACTGTAGCCCGCAAGTCTCCTCTGTCTGTGGGATTCTCCAGGCAAGAATACTGGAATGGGTTGCCACCTCCTCCTCCAGAAGATCTTCCCCATGCAGGGATCGAACCTGCATCTTTTAAGTCTCCTGCATTGGCAGGTAGGTTCTTTACCACCAGCACCACCTGGGGAAGCCCCCTTGAGATATCTGGTTTTCCTTGACTGACAATAATCTTTGATGTTCAAACTTCCTACCCTTCTTTGTTTTTTTTTTTTCCCCCTGCCCTTCTTTGTTACAGACTTCTGACATCTTCTGACTCCTCCCACTTCCTCAGAACAGTTTCTCAGGGCTACCTGAGATGCTGTCTCCAGGACTAGACGTCTTAAAAATTTCCCATCTGATAAAACACTCTGTTTTCAGGTTGTGACTTTTTTTTAGCCAAAAATATTTTGAGTGCCTTCTATGTTTCAGACATCTGGTAATTGTCTATTAGACTATTTGGAGAAACCTAACTTTTATGAATATATCTATGATTCCATCCATCTACTTCCAAATCTATCATCCAACCATCCATCCTGCTATTCATCTTACGATCCACACTACTATCCATGTATCCAGCCATCCACTCATCCTTCTAATTAATCAGTGTAAATCAGTTATGTGCTAAATCATATGTAATAGTGTCCTTTCCAAAGAAAGAAAGTAAAGGAAGAAAAAAAATTAAGACAGACTTATTTTCTTAA
Organism: Bos javanicus; assembly: GCF_032452875.1. Taxonomy (NCBI): domain Eukaryota; kingdom Metazoa; phylum Chordata; class Mammalia; order Artiodactyla; family Bovidae; genus Bos; species Bos javanicus. The sequence goes on from NC_083873.1 coordinate 109,649,333, forward strand.
AAGTTTATTGCCCCATTCATGTTTTGTGCATATTAATAGGGACCAACTACTCACTGAATAAGCTGATATCCATACTCTATATTGAGTTTGTATAGTGATCACAGCCAGAATTGTCTTGGCACATTGGGCTGTTTACCTTGCATCCTCATATCCTGTAATTCTATGCCAGTGATACTGCTTCTGGGTACAAAAGCCTTTCTGTGGCCCCTCTTGCCCCCCACCCAGTTCTTGATTATAGGAAATAGGCTTCATTCAACCTTTAGGACCTTCACAGAGTTCCAAGGAGCAGGTTCAAACAGATGCTCGTTACGGAAGGGAGGAGTTGAGGAGACACTTCAGTTCAGTTCAGTCGCTCAGTTGTTTCCGACTCTTTGCGACCCCATGAACCACAGCACACCAGGCCTCCCTGTCCATCACCAACTCCCAGAGTTTACCCAAACTCATGTCCATCAAGTCGGTGATGCCATCCAACCATCTCATCCTCTGTTGTCCCCTTCTCCTCCTGCCCTCAATCTTTTCCAACATCACGGTCTTTTCAAATGAGTCAGCTCTTCGCATCAGGTGGCCAAAGTATTGGAATTTCAGCTTCAACATCAGTCCTTCCAATGAAGACCCAGGACTGATTTCCTTTAGGATGGACTAGTTGTATCTCCTTTCAGTACAAGGGACTCTCAAGAGTCTTCTCCAACACCACAGTTCAAAAGCATCAATTCTTTGGCGCTCAGCTTTCTTTATAGTCCAACTCTTACATCCGTACATGACTACTGGAAAAACCATAGCCTTAACTAGATGGACCTTTGTTGACAAAGTAATGTCTCTGCTTTTGAAAATGCTGTTTAGGTTGGTCATAACTTTCTTTCCAAGGAGTAAGCATCTTTTAATTTCACGGCTGCAGTCACCATCTGCAGTGATTTTGGAGCCCAGAAAAATAAAGTCTGACACTGTTTCCACTGTTTCCCCATCTATTTGCCATGAAGTGATGGGACCGGATGCCATGATCTTCGTTTTCTGAATGTGGAGCTTTAAGCCAACTTTTTCACTCTCCTCTTTCACTTTCATCAAGAGACTCTTTAGTTTCTCTTCTCTTTCTGCCATAAGGGTGGTGTCATCTGCATATCTGAGGTTATTGATATTTCTCCTGGCAATCTTGATTCCAGCTTGTGTGTCTTCCAGTCCAGCGTTTCTCATGATGTACTTTGCATAGAAGTTAAATAAGCAGGGTGACAATATACAGCCTTGACGAACTTCTTTTCCTATTTGGAACCAGTCTGTTGTTCCATGTCCAGTTCTAACTGTTGCTTCCTGACCTGCATACAAATTTCTCAAGAGGCAGGTCAGGTGGTCTGGTATTCCCATCTCTTTCAGAATTTTCCACAGTTTACTGTGATCCACACAGTCAAAGGCTTTGGCATAGTCAATAAAGCAGAAATAGATGCTTTTCTGGAACTCTCTTGCTTTTTCCATGATCCAGCGGATGTTGGCAATTTGATCTCTGGTTCCTCTGCCTTTTCTAAAACCAGCTTGAACATCTGGAAGTTCACGGTTCACATATTGCTGAAGCCTGGCTTGGAGAACTTTGAGCATTACTTTACTAGTGTGTGAGATGAGTGCAATTGTGGGGAGACCAGGGAGAAACAATCAAAAGAAACAATAGTCCAGCCTTGGGCCAGGGTTCTAGTTCCCCCTCAAGGGAGGCACATAACAACAGCTTTGAGCTGTTTTGCAAATACTGCAATCCTTACCAGGTGGGAGAAATTAGCAGTATGGTACCCTCAAGCATGGAGACCCCAGACCCTTTGGAATTGGAAGGTTGATGATATTGACTCCCACTAACCCTACAACAGACTAATCAGAATTAAGTCCAAGAGCTTATCATGCCATCTTTGAACCATTATTATAAAACTTCTCACTATGCCTTCCAGGATAGGACACATAGTTTTGCGGGCATTAGCCCACTCTGCCCCCTCTTTGACTAGCAAAGCAATCAAGCTATTGTCTTTTACTTCACCCAGTACTCAGATTTACATCAATGTGTGGTATCAGAGGCTGGATTCGGCTTTAGCAATAAATACAGTGTGGTGGCACCAGTGGTAAAGAACCTGACTGCCAGTGCAGGAGATGTAAGAGACCCAAGTTTAATCCCTGGGTTGGGAAGATCCCCTAGAGGAGGGCATGGTGGTATTCTTGCCTGGAGAAGCCCATGGACAGAGGAGCCTGGCGGGATACAGTGCATAGGGTCGAAAAGAGTCAGCCTCAACTGAGCACATACACATGGATGCATATGTACAGTGTACTCTTTAAAGCCTTCTTTCCTTTTCTCCCAAGATGAAGAATCTCAGACATAAGGGAAATGTTTCAACAGTAGCTTTGGAAGCTTCCTTAAGTGTGGATTTACTGTTTTTTTCTAGTTATGGCATAGCCATTAGGCTGTACTAGAACATCTATTCAGAATAATTGAATACCTAAAACAATAAAATGCATATATACAATCAATAACAGCAAACCAAGTTAAAAAACAAGCAAAAAACCAAAACATACCCCCCCAACAAGAAAGATTCATTGGCATTGATTTTATTTTATTTTTCATTATATTTATACTTCAATTTCTTATTTAAAAATTGCATAAAAATAAGTTTTTATGCAAAAGTCCCAGTTAAACAAGGAATAGACACAACTTGGTGAATGCATTCCTGTAAAAATATAATATTTACCAAAACTATTTTTCTGGGCTCCAAAATCACTACAGATGGTGACTGCAGCCATGAAATTAAAAGACGCTTACTCCTTGGAAGGAAAGTTATGACCAACCTAGATAGCATATTCAAAAGCAGAGACATTACTTTGCCAACAAAGGTCCGTCTAGTCAAGGCTGTGGTTTTTCCTGTGGTCATGTATGGATGTGAGAGTTGGACTGTGAAGAAGGCTGAGCGCCGAAGAATTGATGCTTTTGAACTGTGGTGTTGGAGAAGACTCTTGAGAGTCCCTTGGACTGCAAAGAGATCCAACCAGTCCATTCTGAAGGAGATCAGCCCTGGGATTTCTTTGGAAGGAATGATGCTAAAGCTGAAACTCCAGTACTTTGGCCACCTCATGCGAAGAGTTGACTCATTGGAAAAGACTCTGATGCTGGGAGGGATTGGGGGCAGGAGGAGAAGGGGACGACAGAGGCTGAGATGGCTGGATGGCATCACTGACTCGATGGATGTGAGTCTGAGTGAACTCCAGGAGTTGGTGATGGACAGGGAGGCCTGGCGTGCTGCGGTTAATGGGGTCGCAAAGAGTTGGACACAACTGAGCGACTGATCTGATCTGATCTGATCTGATAGGAGACAAATATAAAGACCTAATTTTTACTGGGTCCTTACTAAGTACCAGGCTTGAAGAACATATGCATGATTACTTAATTTACCTTCACAACAGTTCTTTAAGTTGAGCAGTGCTATTACTCCATCTTACAGTCTGGCAGTTGGGGCACAGGTAAATTACGTAATCCATTCAGTGATATTGAGCTAGTCAGTGACAGAGCAGGGATTCTAAACCACATTGTCTGCATCCCACTACTGTTATTTTAATGAAGGAATCTTAGATCTATCAGAGTTCAGTCTTCAAGTAATATGAGAAGAAGCTTCCATTTCACCCTTTATTAGCCTTTTTTTTTCCCCCCTCAACAGGGAAAGGAACATTCAGGGATTAGTTACTTTTATTTAGAAAATGTTAAGATAGGCCTTTCAAGGAGTGAGTAAAATATGAGACTTGGTGGGACCCTGGACATGCTATTTAGAAGGACAAAAAGAAAATAATAAGTGAATTCTTGGTTACAGTAGTAGCCCATCTGTGCTCAAGTTAAAGTGATGAGGAATAGAAGAAGACGAAGTTTGGTTGACGGCACAGGTAAACTGAAAATGTAAAAACACAACCAAAAGCAAAAAGGGAGGGAAGTGAAGACAGCTGAGTAATGCTGGAGAGGGTGGACCCAGTGGACTGATGGGTTTGAGACTTATATTCCTTTACATGTGAAAGTCACTCAGTCGTGTCCTACTCTTGGATATGTGTGACCCCATGGACTATACAGTCTTTGGATTTCCCCAGGCCAGAATACTGGAGTGAGTAGTCTTTCCCTTCTCCAGGGGATCTTCCCAACAGAGGGATCAAACCCAGGTCTCCTGCTTTGCAGGAGGATTCTTTACCATTTGAGCCACCAGGGAAGCCCAAGAATACTGGAGTGGGTAGCCTACCCCTTCTCCAGCAGATCTTCCTGACCCAGGAATCGAACTGGGGTCTTCTGCATTGCAGGCTGATTCTTTACTAGCTGAGCTACCAGGGAAGCCCTAGGAAAGGGTTGATTAAGGGAGGATGGTGATGATATATAATCTGTTTGTCATCATTAGCGCCTAGACTTCAGGTACTGTGACTTGAATTCTCTTCAGTTCAGTTCAGTCGCTCAGTCGTGTCTGACTCTTTCCGACCCCATGAAGTGCAGCACACCAGGCCTCCCTGTCCATCACCAACTCCTGAAGTTTACTCAAACTCACGTCCATTGAGTCAGTGATGCCACCCAACCATCCCATCCTCTGTCATCCACTTCTCCTGCCTTCAATCTTTCCCAGCATCACTTCAGTTCAGTTCAGTTCAGTCGCTCATTTGTGTCCAACTCTTTGTGACCCCATGAATCGCAGCACGCCAGGCCTCCCTGTCCATCACCAACTCCCGGGGTTCACTCAAACTCACGTCCATCGAGTCGGTGATGCCATCCAGCCATCTCATCCTCTGTTGTCCCCTTCTCCCCCTGCCCCCAATCCCTCCCAGCATCAGGGTCTTTTCAATGAGTCAACTCTTCACATGAGGTGGCCAAAGTACTGGAATTTCAGCTTTAGCATCATTTCTTCCAAAGAAATCCCAGGGCTGATCTCCTTCAGAATGGACTGGTTGGATCTCCTTGCAGTCCGAGGGACTCTTAAGAGTCTTCTCTAATACCACAGTTCAAAAGCATCAATTCTTCTCCCAGCATCAGGGTCTTTTCAAATGAGTCAGTTCTTTGCATCAGGTGGTCAAAGTATTATATGATATAAAAGCCCACCTAAGAGTGGTTCTCTCTACCTGCTTCTGGCATGCTAGCCTTCCTGGAGAATTATTTTCCAGCACTGTTACTTGGCAGATGTACTAGTTTCCCAGGGCTGAAATAAGAATGCCACTAACTAGGGGGCATAAAACAACAGGAACTTACTGTCTCACAATTCTGGAAACTAGAAGTAAAAAAATCAAGGTGTTGGCAGAGTTGGCTCCTTTTAACAGCTCTGAGGAATAGGCTGCTCTGTGCTTCTTTCCTGGCCTTTCCTGGCCGCAGACACCCTTGGCACTACTTGGCTTCTGTTGTCTCGCTCCCATGTCTGCTTCCATCCTTTACATGGTTGTCTTATACCTGTGTGTCTCCACGTCTTCACATGGTAACAAGGAGGGGCTCCTGAAGGAAGACATTTGTAGATAGTGTCTGGCTTGGCTTCCCCAAGGTACCTCTGAAGCTCAAAAGAGTGGGTCTCAAAGTTTCATAACATATGTCATGAGCCAAAGTCATGTCCAGGAATTTCAGCGCTAATAGCTAGTTCTTCCCTGCTCATCAGACCCTGGAGGTTGAACAAGACATTTACCTTGAGGATGCTACAAAATATTCTTGATACTTAATGACCAAGAACATGTGAACTTACCTTCTCGTGAGCAATCAGAGATTTTGGGGGTTGAACAATAACATGCTGAACCCAGTTATTACTGGGGAATCTGTGTTAGCAGAGAATAATATGAAATGAATGTCAAGCCATGTAAGCATTGGTGGACTCGATTTCTGTTTACTGAAACTTTGGAAGTAAGAACTCTGAGTTTTATGTCTAGTTCACTGAAGGTTTTAATGAAGGAAGTGATTAAGATGAAAATTTCTGCATGCATAGGTCTATTTATTTGGCAAAAGTTGAAACAATTTCATTTAATATAGATTGGTAACTGAGTCAAAGGAAAAAATCTGAAAGGGGTTTATTGATCTGTTTTTTCAAATTAAGGAGTTTTGAGAATCAGATTACTTTGGACAACTCAAATGTTCAAACTCTTAACTGCATTTTTACACTGCTGTGGCAGAGATATGGATTCACCAGACTCGATGCTGTCAAAGGAGAATATATATTTGCTTCTGCTGATTTATTTGAGGAAGTGAGAGATGCAAACTGGACTTGTTGATTGAGCAGATGGAGATTTGAGACAGCACCTAACACCCATTGCTAAATATCCCTGAAGTCAATGAAATCACAGCTGTCCAGGAATTGCAGAACAATTTAATGGAAATAAAAACCAAATTTCAGAAACAATTCACAGATTTGATGGAAACAGATCATGTCTCATGATTCTGTGTTTGCCTTTAGACTTCAATGCTGAGGGTGGATCCCAGTCATTTAACATCTGTCTCATCTTTAAGGTTGAGCTTCCAGAAAATCTCACTGGACCCAAGCAAAATGTTTGCCAAGAAGATGGCATAGAACAAAATATTGGAGATAATGTATAAAAAATTTCAGGGATATATAACAATTTGTAATTGTATGTACAGATTTTGGAATGGTGGGCCTATTAAGCTAATGAAACTGGGACATTGATTATCACTTTCAATGTAATACAGACTTAAGAGTCACCTCAGAAATTATTCCACTTTCAACAATTGCATCTTGATTGACTAAAGTTGATCATTGACTATAACTAGACCTACAGGAGTGCAACCTTTTAACAATAAAATGGATTGGGTTTATTTAGACTGTTTTTAATATTGCTGTTACAAATCCATTCATTTATATAGCTAATAACTTAATACTTTCCGTTGCTAATGATCAAAATTCCATGAGGATCTTCAATTAAGAGAGCTATAACTAAGAAAAGAATGTAGATTTTTGGTAAATCCCTATGACTTTGTTGAACTGCCATGACTTTGGACCATCACCTGTGAGAAAATTACAACACTTACTGCTCTATATCTAAATTTTCTCTTGAGAGTTTTCAGGGTGCATAGATCCTGCAACAGAGTTGTGTTCTAGGCTTTACCATTTCCTTCTGAACTCTGAGCACTGAATTCATTTTTTCCCCCATGTGGTTGCTTGCTTTCAATTTAAGGAAGATCTTTCTCCCCTATCTTAGTTTCAGTTTCTTAATCATACACCTGACACAATTTACTTGGTTTCCTAATAATGTGAGAAAGTTCAAAATGGAAACCATTCAGAGGTGGTGATCAGAATCTTGGGGAGTCACTGTGAGATACAGCTAAGTGTTACCTTGGAAATGTGACATCCCTAAGTGGCAGAAAAACTTGGGGTTCACAGGCTGCTTCATTCTTTTATCAGGAACATCATTTTAACAATGGTGCCGACAGGGTGAGCTATAACATCTTATCAAATCTAAACATCTTTCTTCCTTGCCTTCTGACTTGTGGAAGCCAATGATCTTATTTAATCTCTGCCCCCCAGTGAGGTTTAAATTACACAAGCAAGATATATTTATTAGTACAATAAATGCTAAAGATTGTTGGGGGCAAGGAGCAATCATTCAGAACCAACACTAAGGACAGTCTGAAATTAGACCCAGGGAGATGAAATTCTAAGCCTCTGATGTATTCCGAAAAGTTAAATAACTGCCTTACATCAGTTAGTGCCTTTTTAAGCGAGTCCAGGGTGGATGACTGAGGGATGAAGAGATGAAAATTCCTTTCTCAATTAACATAAGACAAGACTGGAAAAGGAAGAAAAGAGAAGCAAGAACATTCCGATAAATACTGAAAACATGCTGTAAGGTGGGTTCTATATTTATTTTAGGGCTTTGAAGTGTGTTGTGTCAAAATTGTCACAGACTTTTGTACATATGAAAGACTTTTTTTTTTTAATGGGGGAGGTGCATGGGACAGGTGTCGTGTAGAAAACAACATGTGAAACTAAAGAGCACAGGGCTTGAAAACAAACAGTGCTCCACTCCTCTGTGAGTGCGGTCAAACTGTTTTGAAACAGCACCCTATTGGAAGAATGGAGACATGCTTCACAGAGTTATTCAACTGTCAAGCCAGGAACATAGTATTGGGCAAGCTGGAATATGGCTGGATTCTTGTCTCTCAGTAACTTTCCCCTCTTCACTGCTGATCCAGAACTGTGGCTGCTGACAATTCTTGAGTTTCATCTATTTTAAAAGGTTACCTGTATTTCCTGTATCAAAAAACTAATAATATTGAGTCAAGGCTCTGATTGACCTGGTCTGGGGTAGATACCTATTGTTGGATGAATCATTGGAGTCAAAAGTTAGCTATCCTAATAAAGGTGAGTTTCAATGATAATCTTGTAGTAAACAGTAGTATCTCCCAGGTGTATAAGAAAGTGACTCAGTTATACAAATACGTGTATCTTTTTTTTTTCAAATTCTTTTCCTATATAAGTTATCATAGAATATTGAGCAAAGTTTCCTTGCTGTAGTAGGCACTTGTTGGTTATGTTTTAAATATAGTAGTGTGTATTATGGGATTCTCTGGTGGCTCAGTGGTAAATGATCTTCCTGTAATGCAAGAGATGGGTTCAATCTATGGATTGGGAAGATCTGCTGGAGAAGAAAATATTCCACTCCAATATTTCCTGGGAAATCCCATAGACAAAGAAGCCTGGTGGGCTATAGTCCATGGGCTCACAAGATAGTTGGACATGACTTAATGGCTAAACAGCAACAGCAAAGTGTGCATCAATCCCAGACAATCTTTGGGCTAGTAAACTCCTATTCATCTTGTCATCGAAGATGACTTTGCCTCTTCTTTTAATAAGATCAAGACACACTTTGCCCCCTACCTCTGGAGAGAAATGTTAAGACTGTGTGACATAAAGTTTGCATGCATGCTCTGTAGGGATGATGAAACAGAAATCCTGGCTACCTTGTTCATTGTTATACACCCACATCTAGAACAGAGCCTGGCACTGTGGATTCTCACAAACATATGTTGAATGAACAAATAGAAAAAAAAAAAAATCTGACTTTATTCTGCTTTTCTGTTTCCCTATTTACTAGCATTTAATGTTACTGTTCTGTAAGATAATTTTGAAATCCAGCTTAAAAGGACAAGGGAGGAAATTGTTGGGATTTCAGGTGACCATAAACAGTACTTCCTTTCCCATCCTGAGTTTAGAACTATTGAGAGTAACATTCAGGAGACACTCTGGGGAAGGATATGACCTTAGGTTTTTGGCCAAATAGCCTTGCTTCTTTATAACAGGCTTATCAACCTAGCAGTTGCCCTAGGTGGAAAGGCCTGAGCAGAGCCTTCTCAATTTCTTCTCACATGTTCACCATTCAGATGAATCACTCCTTGTCTCCTGGGAGCAGAGGGAGTCAAAAGAGAAATCAACATTTTGTCTAGTGCAAGTCCCTTCATATGAAAACTCAGGTTTACAGAGAGATGGGTATATACCTTTATATATTTTCTCTAACAGGTATATAAAGAAAGAAAACAAAGAACAAGGAAGGAAACAGAAAATCTTCCAGAAAAGATAAAAAAAAAAGACAAAACTAAGTTGTGATCTGATTACGCCTTTAATATAAATATCAGTAACTAGCCTCTAAATCCTCCCCAACTCTACCCTATCTGACTCTATTCCAATCTTGCCCCTAGATTTCTGTCCTAGTGTTTCAATCTCTTTGCTTTCTTCCCAGACATCCTTGAATGTGAAGTCAAGTGGGCCTTAGAAAGCATCACTATGAACAAAGCTAGCGGAGGTGATGGAATTCCAGTTGAGCTATTTCAGATGCTGAAAGATGATGCTGTGAAAGTGCTGCACTCAATATGCCAGCAAATTTGGAAAACTCAGCAGTGGAAAATACTGGAAAAGGTCAGTTTTCATTCCAATCCCAAAGAAAGGAAATGCCAAAGAATGCTCAAAATACTGCACAATTGCACTCATCTCACACGCTAGTAAAGTAATGCTCAAAATTCTCCAAGCCAGGCTTCAGCAATACGTGAACTGTGAACTTCCAGATGTTCAAGCTGGTTTTAGAAAAGGCAGAGGAACCAGAGATCAAATTGCCAACATTCGCTGGATCATGGAAAAAGCAAGATCAGATCAGATCAGTCACTCAGTCCTGTCCGACTCTTTGCGACCCCATGAATCCCAGCATGCCAGGCCTCCCTGTCCATCACCAACTCCCAGAGTTCACTAAGACTCACGTCCATCGAGTCAGTGATGCCATCCAGCCATCTCATCCTCTGTCGTCCCCTTCTCCTCCTGTCCCCAATCCCTCCCAGCATCAGAGTCTTTTCCAATGAGTCAACTCTTCGCATGAGGTGGCCAAAGTACTGGAGTTTCAGCTTTAGCATCATTCCTTCCAAAGAAATTCCAGGGCTGATCTCCTTCAGAATGGACTGGTTGGATCTCCTTGCAGTCCAAGGGACTCTCAAGAGTCTTCTCCAACACCACAGTTCAAAAGCATCAATTCTTCGGCGCTCAGCTTCCTTCACAGTCCAACTCTCACATCCATACATGACCATAGGAAAAACCATAGCCTTGACTAGACGAACCCTTGTTGGCAAAGTAATGTCTGCTTTTGAATATGCTATCTAGGTTGGTCATAACTTTCCTTCCAAGGAGTAAGCGTCTTTTAATTTCATGGCTGCAGTCACCATCTGCAGTGATTTTGGAGTCCAGAAAAATAAAGTCGGACACTGTTCCCACTGTTTCCCCATCTATTTCCCATGAAGTGATGGGACCAGATGCCATGATCTTCGTTTTCTGGATGTTGAGCTTTAAGCCAACTTTTTCACTCTCCACTTTCACTTTCATCAAGAGGCTTTTGAGTTCCTCTTCACTTTCTGCCATAAGGGTGGTGTCATCTGCATATGTGAGGTTATTTATATTTCTCCCGGCAATCTTGATTCCAGCTTGTGTTTCTTCCAGCAAGAGAGTTCTAGAAAAACATTTATTTCTGCTTTATTGACTATGCCAAAGCCTTTGACTGTGTGGATCACAATAAACTGTGGAAAATTATGAAAGAGATGGAAATACCAGACCACCTGATCTGCCTCTTGAGAAATCTGTATGCAGGTCAGGAAGCAACAGTTAGAACTGGACATGGAACAACAGACTGGTTCCAAATAGGAAAAGGAATATGTCAAGGCTGTATACTGTCACCCTGCTTATTTAACTTCTATGCAGAGTACATCATGAGAAACGCTGTGCTGGAAGAAAGACAAGCTGGAATCAAGATTGCCGGGAGAAAAATCAATAACCTGAAATATGCAGATGACACCACCCTATGGCAGAAAGTGAAGAGGAACTAAAAAGCCTCTTGATGAAAGTGAAAGTGGAGAATGAAAAAGTTGGCTTAAAGCTGAACATTCAGAAAACTAAGATCATGGCATATGGTCCCATCACTTCATGGGGAATAGATGGGGAAACAGTGGAAACAGTGTCAGACTTTATATTTTGGAGCTCCAAAATCACTGCAGATAGTGACTGCAGCCATGAAATTAAAAGACGCTTACTCCTTGGAAGGAAAGTTATGACCAACCTAGATAGCATATTCAAAAGCAGAGACATTACTTTGTCAACAAAGGTCCATCTAGTCAAGGCTATGTTTTTTCCTGTGGTCATGTATGGATGTGAGAGTTGGACTGTGAAGAAAGCTGAGTGCCGAAGAATTGATGCTTTTGAACTGTGGTGTTGGAGAAGACTCTTGAGAGTCCCTTGGACTGCAAGGAGATCCAACCAGTCCATTCTGAAGATCAGCCCTGGGATTTCTTTGGAAGGAATGATGCTAAAGCTGAAACTCCAGTACTTTGGCCACCTCATGCCAAGAGTTGACTCATTGGAAAAGACTCTGATGCTGGGAGGGATTGGGGGCAGGAGGAGAAGGGGACGACAGAGGATGAGATGGCTGGATGGCATCACTGACTCGATGGGCATGAGTTTGAGTGAACTCTGGGAGTTGGTGATGGACAGGGAGGCCTGGCATGCTGCAATTCATGAGGTCACAAAGAGTCGGACACGACTGAGCAACTGAACTGAACTGAATTGAAACAAGTGAGATTTTAAAATTATAACAAAAACCGGGAAAGATATCAAGTTGGTCCATCATTTTGAAATCACATATCCATTGCCCTACCATTCATGGGGGAAGCACAAGCTGGAATCAAGGTTGCTGGGAGAAATATCAATAACCTCAGATATGCAGATGACACCACACTTCTGGCAGAGAGTTAAGAAGAACTAAAAGGCCTCTTAATGAAAGTGAAAGAGGAGAGTGAAATTGTTGGCTTAAAACTCAACATCCAGAAAACTAAGATCATGGCATCTGGTCCCATCACTTCATGGCAAGTAGATGGGGAAACAATGGAAACACAGAAACAATGGAAACACAGACTTTATTTTCTTGGCCTCCAAAGTCTCTGCAGATGGTGACCGCAGCCATGAAATTAAAAGATGCTTGCTCCTTGAAAGAAAAGTTATGACCAACCTAGACAGCATATTCAAAAGCAGGGACATTACTTTGCCAACAGAGGTCTGTCTAGTCAAAGCTATAGTTTTTCCAGTGGTCATGTATGGATGTGAGAGTTGGACTATAAAGAAAGCTGAGTGCTGAAGAATTGATGCTTATGAACTGTGGTGTTGGAGAAGACTCTTGAGAGTCCCTTGGACTGAAAGGATATACAACTAATACAATCTATCCTAAAGGAAATCAGTCCTGAATATTCATTGGAAGGACTGATGCTGAAGTTGAAACTCCAATACTTCAGCCACCTGATGTGAAGAACTGACTCATTGAAAAAGACCCTGATGCTGGGAAAGATTGAAGATGGGAGGAGAAGGGGACAACAGAGGATGAGATGGCTGGATGGCATCACTGACTCAGTGGACATGAGTTTGAGTAAAACTCTGGGAGTAGTTGCCAGACAGGGAGGCCTCGCGTGCTGCCATCCATGGGGTAGCAAAGAGTCAGACACGACTGAGTAACTGAACTGAACTGCCCTGCCTTAATGTAGCTATTATAATTAAATAGTTTCAAGACCTTTGGGATGAGAAGAGACCTTTGGTCATCACTGGGAGTCCATCTCATGGATATGAGAATCACCAAAACCCTGTGCTCTTTTCTCACCTTTACCATGAGGAAAGTGGTTAGAAAACTAGAATTATGTCAACTCAGTCAGCAGATGCTCATTGGCTTCCTACCATATATGAAGCATTTGACCTCAAACAGAATAAATTTAAGTTTGATTGATACATGTATTTTTGAAAAGATATTTAAGAGCACAAGATAAAGACCATTGAAAGACCACCAAGCATCAACTGCCTGAAGGTTTATATGACCAATACATAAGTGTAGAGGAGGAGACTAAAACAATAAAAACAAACAAAAAAGCTTCTTCTTTATGAAAATTTTTGCCTATTGCAAAATAAGCATGAATAGGAGTACTGCAATGTATAGTGTGTTAAAAAGACCCATAAAATTCCCATTATTTTTAAACTCTAAGTAATTAAGATTTTTCATGCAAGGTGAAAGAAAATCTATATATGAGTAAAGTACATAAACAAATATCTAACATATAGTGTTGTCTCATAGACTTCAAAATCTATGAAAATATATTTCTAAGAAATTAAAGGATAAAATAAAGAGTAAAGGAAAGAACAAAAACAACTGCAAGTTATGGATAAAAGTGCTTGAGGTCATAAGAGCTGTACTTTTAATTCTACTTCAATTTTTTTCTGAAAATATAAATGAAAATTTCATAAATTAACTTTAAAAATTCACAATTTTAATAATTTTTAAAAAATTGATGTTGACCACTACACTGTCTGAGATTCAGCAGTCCACATCTGGATATTAGGTATCAGCTAAAGTAAGATCTAAGCACTCCTTCCAGTAAATGCAGGCAATAATGTTAGCTAACCTCTAGAGGGCTTCCTATAAACTAGATCTTGTTAGCAAAGAGGAAAGCATTTTTCTTTAAAAGTGCTTTATACAGATTGAAGGGCTTCCCTAGTGACTCAGACGGTAAAGAATATGCCTGCAGTGCAGGAGACCTAGGTTCAGTCTCTGGGTTGGGAATATCCCCTGGAGAAATGAATGACTACTCACTCCAATATTTTTGCCTCAAGAATTCCATGGACACAGAAGCTGGCAGGCTATAGTCCATGGGTCACACATAGTCAGGCACAGCGGAGTGACTAACACACACAGATTTAAATGTTTTTTATTTGGAGAGATTCATGCCTAAATTGCTTCTCCAAATGACAAAAGAATCTTCACCAGCCTTTAGGTATAGTTTGATATATTCCAAGTCTTAATTCAGGTTATTTGCCATCTCTGCCATGTTGAAAAAACTGTATGCCCCAGGTCTGTACACTTGCCTTCGTGCCCAACACCAAATACATGGAACTGGGTGACCAAGAAATGTGTGTTTATTTGAATCCATCTGTTCTTGTAGTTCAGACAGTGTCTGGAAAATGTCATCAACACAGAATGAAGCAGAAACTAATGAAAACACATCTGACATTTTTGTAACTTGTAGTACTTTACACACATTTTCATACTATCTTACTGAAGGCTTAAAATATTAATGAATCAGCCTTTATTATCATTAACATTGATGAGATGACTTCATCTAGGGGACTTGATGTAATAAAATGGAGATTCAAATTTAGTTCTTTTGATTTCAATCTCAGTGACCTTTTGCTTGACTCATTGCTGCTTCTGGTTATCCAGATAATGAAGTGACAAACTGGTAACCTTTCTAAAAGGTGTCCCTTAGTAGACAAACTTGTGGAACCTGAATGAGGGAGAAGGCATTAGGCATGTTCTGGCCTAATTAGTCATAATCTTGGAAAACTGATTGACTCATAAAGAGAATCAGGAAGTGTGGCCTCCATGTATCAGCTCCTGGAGAGACTCAAGCAAAATTGTTCAACCTAACAGGTGCCACAAGCAGAGATCAGAGCCAGAAAGGAGAGCCAGACCTCTCCTTTCTGATTAACAGACCTCTAGGATCATCCCTAAGTCACAGGATGAGCCAGGCCAGAACTGAGTAGCAAGTCTGAGTGAGACACAACATGGCGGAGCGCAAGAAGTGATCATCGTGGGATCTGGTGGACATGAACTTCGCTCAGGCGCTGGGTCTGACTGCAGTCCTCGTTTAGCCCACCCATGTTGTTTCTATCCTGGTGATGTAGTGCTCAGGACAGGAGGAGGACGAGGGGATAGAACTTTTTAATTTAAAAAACATCCATTTTCTTCCGACTCACCAACTGATGCCTGGCAGTAAACCTGGAGAATCACGACCCAGAGAAATGCATGCTTTGATAAAAGAAATATCTTTCAGTTTCTAAATAAGAGTAGATTGGTGAGGTTGCTTCTAGACAATGCCCTGAGTGTGATAAAGGATGAAAAGGGCAGAAATTAATGAAAGGCAAGCAAGAAGACAGGATGAGTTCCTGAAAGTAAGTGATGACAGCCTTGCAATTTTGCTATGGGCTTGTCTTCCCTACCATTGAAAAGGTGGTAAAACACAGTGATTAAGAGTACAGACTGCCTGGGTTTGAACTTTTTGTGTCTACCATTTACTAGCAATATATTTGGAAGTGAAAGTGAAAGTCACTCAGTTATATCCTACTCTTGGATATGTGTGACCCCGTGGACTATACAGTCCATGGAATTCTCCAGGCCAGAATACTGGACTGGGTGGCCTTTCCCTTCTTCAGGGGATCTTCTCAACCCAGGAATTGAACCCTGGTCTCCCACATTGCTGGCAGATTCTTTACCAGCTGAGCCACCAGGGAAGCCCAAGAATACTGGAGTGGGTAGCCTATCCCTTCTCCAGTGAAACTTCTTGACCCAGGAATTGAACCAGGGTCTCCTGCATTGCAGGCGGATTCTTTACCAATTGAGTTAAACATTTTGTAAAAAAAAATTCTAAATTTTTTTCTGTAAAATTGAGATGATATAGCAACTAATTTATGGTCTGCTGTATAATATTTAAACTAAGACTTTTAAACTTTTACTAAAGTCTTAATTTAAATGTTAAAATAATTATATAATATATGTGATTTATTTGGACTATCAAACCCCCAACAAATTTCAGTTATTTTAGTGGGAGAGGACTTTGATGGATGAGGCATATTGGGAAAGTACAGTAATTTGCACCAGCAGAAAATCAGATTGGATGTCACAATTTTAGGATAAAGTGTATATACTCCAGAGTCTACAGGAAAAATCTGGACTTTTTAGTATGATGTTAAGACTTGACGTATGTTAATGAATTTCCTACCATATCCCTGGTTTACCTTTCCATCTTCCCGTCCTAAACTAAGTAAAGTATCAGTTATACAATAATTTATCCATTAATTCAACAAATAGGTATTGAGCGTCTATCCTTTGATGCAGTGGTCTGTTCCAAGATCAAGATACAGTAGATAGAAAGTCCTGCCCTCAGAGAACTTCTATTCTAGTGGAACTCACTTGTGTAGTCGCTAATGTTTATCTCTGTTTCCTGGTTATTGTGGGTTGGAGAATGAGTTTCATTTTTCCTCTCCCTAAGTGGTGAGGAACCTAAACCTTTACACACTTATTTCCTTTGGATATTCTTCAGAAAAAAAAAAACAACAAAAAACTGAGTTTCATCCTGGTCCCTGCTATCCAACCAGCTACCAGCAGGGGCCCTTGAGGGAGAGTTCAGATTCCTGTGTCAGTGAGCTGAGCACAGGACCCTACCTTCTCCCATCTGGGGACTACTTACTCTAACAGTGAGTCCTACTGTTGGTTTCTTGTTTAATTTTCACTTTCTTTTCATTATGTATGTATGCATTTTTTCGCTGCCCCGGGACTTTGTTGCTGCATGTGGGTTTTCTCTAGTTGTCAAGAGTTGGAGGCTACTTCCTAGTGGCAGTGCATGGCCTTCTTGTTCCTGCGTCTTCTCTTGCTGCAGAGCACTGGCTCTAGGCCATGCAGGCTTCAGTGGTTGCATCTCAAGGGCTCTAGAGCACAGGCTCGGTAGTTGTGGTGCATGAGCTCAGCTGCCCTGCAGCACATGGGTCCTGGTTCCCAGAATAGGGATTGAAGCCACATTCCCTGCATTGTAAGGTGGATTCTTAATCACTGGGAAGTTCTCTGCTATTGATTTCTGATGCACTGTCCTGAAAGTCCCCAACGACTCATAAAACAAACTGGGATAGCATTTACTCAGTCTCCATAAACCTGTCTGCCCCTGACCCAGTTGTACTCTTCCAGACTGACTCTCTTCTTGGGCTTCTTGTAGGATTTTGGCAGAGTCTTCTCTTCTTCAAAAGTCACCTCTTTCTCCAAAGGTTATTGCCTTTCTGAAAGCCCTGCTATGTACCACACCTGGCACACCAGCAAAGACCTAATAAATATTTGTCAAATGAACTCAGGTGGTCTGCAAGATGATCTTAGGGGGTATGTGGAGCAATAATTCGTATTTTAATCCATTCATGTTTAATGTTCTAGGAAAAATGTCACTTAAATGCATAGATGAATAATTTTTTTAAGTTTAAAGATCACCGGCTTTAACAGGAGCCCAAACTGATCGTTTTGATACCACTGACCCAGAAGCTGATAATACAAGCTTTATAGTTTAACAGGTTGGATTTTCATCCTGGTTCAGACACAAACCAGGTGAGTGACTGTGGGAAAGGGCTTTCTGAGCCTCAGTTTCCTTATTTAAACATGACCTAATGATAGTACTGACCTTATGTGCTGCTGTGAGGCGTAAATGAAATAAAAAATGTGTAATTCATGTGAAATGCTAAATAAACCCTGTAGTAGACACATGTGACTGTTCGGTAAATGATGACTATTATCTATTATTGCTATAATAGCATAGCTCCCACCTTGTAACTCTTGCTTCCTGTTCTGAGCACTATTGAACGGAGAACTCAGGATGCCATCTTGTTCCCAAGAGCTTGCATGGGAATTGAAGAAGGTCTGAGGGTGTGTGGGTGGATCCCATTGGTAGATAGGCTGAGAAGAACCTGGGATATGGAAATAGAGAACTGCAGAGGACCAAGGACAAACTGAGCCCTGGGCAGATGTCCTGTGGCTTAGCTCATGAGCACATCTCCCAGGCAATAGAGTGAGAAGACTGAAATCTCTTCTAAAGATCCTTTTGCCTGGCCAAATTATTTTCATTGATGCACTTTAGGTCTTTAAAACATGACCTGACTTCTCTCAATCTTTGATGACTGCTCAGTCCATATACAATGCTATGAAGCAGAACTTCTGCACAGCAATAAGAAAAACACAAACAAATAAGAAGATTTGTTTAACCATAAAACTTGAAGTTGGTTAGTCATTACATTGTAGTCTAACCTGATCTAAGCAAGGCAGTGCACATACGCTATATAAGCTTTTTCTCTTCTGAAAATATCTCATTATCATTCATAAGAACAGTTAAATATGGATATTTTGTTTTTATGGCCTTTATTTATGAAACATAAAAGGTTTTATGCTTCCAATCCCTAGACAATGTTTCCATGGTGTTTCTGTTTATCTTGCATTCTACTTCAAGCCATGTTTTGGGGGGGAATGCAACGGTTTCAGGAAAGGCTGAAGTGATTTTCAATTATCGTGAGTGAATGTGGGACTGGAGAAGTCATTTATCTCCCCTGATCTTAGACAATTGCTCTGCATGACAGGAGTTACTCTGGTTGGGTTCTTACCGTCTTGGCTTTTTAAAAATTCTCTGCGGTTGCTCTCACTTCCTTTTGTGTTTCTTCTTTGTTTGCTGCAGTGAGTTTCAATGGGGCTTACCTAGCCTGGCTTTGTAGCAAAAAAGAGTTGCTTAGTTGAAAGTTTTCCAATATCAGAGTTTCATTATGCAAAAAAGTAACAACCCTGGAATCATTTCCAATGACCTTAGGGTGGATTTGAAGAACTCTGAGGAGGTGAAAGCAGTATTGAAAGATTTCATATACATTCCTCCCCAGGCAGGGCAATTTTGTGGGTGTACTGCATGTTCAATCAGAAAAGGACGCCACACTCAGAATGCCTTGACCTCGGTTTAATGCTCTGCTGTCACTATTTGGTATTCTTAACCGTTTTTGAACAATTCCTTATGAAGTCATGGGCTGCTCCAACTCCAAATTAGATGCTACAAGATGCTTCAACTGCCATGAGCACCACCTCCTACTTCTTACCCTTCTGGATAAAGTCATAGTTCAAGGGTCAGTCTCTCTGCATAATTTTCTCTCCCTTCTCCAAGCAGAGTTAGTCACTCAGTGTCTCCATGTTTCCATGGCAACTCATGCACATCTTTGGAATTGCATTTTTTATTCTGTCCTACATGTGCAGGTATGATTTTCTATCTATCTCAACCATGAACTCCAGGGAAGGGATAAGTCTGAGTTGGGCTTCCCTGGTGGCTAGCGGGGTAAAGCATCTGCCTGCAATGTGGGAGATGCAGGTTCAATCTCTGGGTTGAGAAGATTCCCTGGAGAAGGAAATGGCAACCCACTCCAGTATTCTTGCCTGGAGAATCCATGGACAGAACAGCCTGGTAGGCTACAGTCCATGGGGTCACAAAGAGTCAGACACAACTGAGCGACTTCACTTCACTTTTTCCTTTTGTTCATCTTTGACTGTGTAGATCGCAACAAACTATGGAAAATTCTTAAAGAAATGGGAAACAGACCAGCTTGCCTTTCTTCTGAGAAACCTTTTTCCAGGTCAGTCAGTCAGTTCAGTCCCTCAGTCATGTCCAACTCTTTGCAACTCCATGGACTGCAGCACAACAGGCCTCCCTGTCCATCACCAGCTCCCAAAGCTTGCTCAAACTCATGTTCATCGCATTGGTGATGCCATCCAGCCATCTCATCCTCTGTTGTCTCCTTCTCCTCCTGCCTTCAATCTTTCCCAGCATCAGGGTCTTTTCAAATAAGTCAGTTCTTCACATCAGGTGACCAAAGTATTGGAGATTCGGCTTCACCATCAGTCTTTCCAATGAATATTCAGGACTGATTTCCTTTAGGATTGATTGGTTGGATCTCCTTGCAGTCAGAGGGACTATCAAGAAGCTACGTTTAGAACCAGACATAGAACAACTGACTGGTTGAAAATTGGGAAAGGACTATGACAAGGCTTTATATTGTCATCCTGTTTATTTAACTTATATGTGGAGTACATCATGCGAAATGCTGAGCTGGATGAATCACAAGTTAGAATCAAAATTGTCAGAAGAAATATCAACAACCTCAGATATGCAGATAATATCACTCTAATGGTAGAAAGTAAAGAGGAACTAAACAGCCCTTGATGAGGGTGAAAGAAGAAAGTGAAAAAGCTGGCTTGAAACTCAACATTCACAAAATGAAGATCATGGCATCCAGTTCCATCACTTCATGGCAAATAGATGGGAAAAAATGGAAGCAGTGACAGATTTTATTTTCTTGGGATCCAAAATCACTGTGGACCCTGACTGCAGCCATGAAGCTGAAAGATGCTTGCTCCTTGGAAGGGAAGCTAGGACAAACAGTGACATCACTTTGCTGACAAAGGTCTGTGCAGTCAAAGCTATGGTTTTTCCAGTAGTCGTGTATGGATGTGAGAGATGGACCATAAAGAAGCCTGAGCACCAAAGAACTGATGCTTTCAAATTGAGGTGCTGAAGAAGATGCTTTAGAGTCCCTTGGACTGCAAGGAGATCAAACCAGTCAATCCTAAAGGAAATCAATTTTGACTATTCATTAGAATGACTGACGCTAGAGCTGAAGCTCCAATATTTTGGCCATCTGATGCGAAGAGCTGATTCACTGGTAAAGACCCTGATGATGAGAAAGATTGAAGGCAAAAGAAGAATAAGGGCAGTAGAGGTTGAGATGGTTAGATAGCGTCACCAACTCAGTGGACATGAGTTCAAGAGCACTCTGGGAGATGGTGAAGTCCAGGGGAAGCCTGGTGTGCTTCAGTCCATGGGGTCACAAAGAGTCGGACACAACTTAGCAACTGAACAACAATGACAGTGAGAAAAGTTTCAGTAAGTTTTAACATCTTGCATTCAGCAGCATGACACATTCATTTCCCTTGTGCATGACTCTTTGTACAAGATACCATTATCCATTCTTATACATAAGGGTGTAGAACCCTTATTCATTTTGGAAGGCCCAGCTGAAGGTCACTTCTGGGAAGACTTCCCTTCAAGGTAAAAGAAAAAGGTTCACTTTCTCCTCTGTGTTCTTGTAGCACTAATTTTATAGAATTGTGAGTGTTTGAAGTGTATATTTCCTCAACCTGACTGAGAGCACCTTGAAGTTCATATGTTCGTCAACTTTATATCCCAAACCCTGGCTTGGTACCTGGATCAAAAAAAAGAAAGAAAGGAAGAAGGAAAGGAGGGAATGAAGGATGAAAAACTGAAGTAAGCAAACAAAAAGAAAGCAAGAAAAGGAAAAGTCAAAGAAGCAAATTATATAGTGGCATGATACCAAAATGATGACTGGATAGATGAAAACTCTATTTGAGTAGTTCAGTTGTATTATCTCACATGCCACGAGTTGATCAAGTACCTTTTTCTTTGTATCCTAGTGTGTGGAAGAAGAACAGGGGACTCTAATGTAACTGATTTCTCAGCACAAAGTTTAATTGCCTAGTTGTATGCATTTTATGGATCCAATTAAACCAGAGCCCATATCATTCTCTGGATAAGAAAGAGAAGTCTTAAACTTTAGGATAAAAAAGTAGCTCCCTTCAAGTATGATAGATGTACTGATTTATATATTTTATAAAGTAAATCACATATTGTGTAAAATGCAGTGTATATCCTTGAGACCCTTGTTAAATATCAGTTGACTACAGATGTGTGGGTTTATTTCTGGGGTCTCCGTTCTGTGCTATTGTTGTATGTGTTCAGTTTGTGCTATTACCATACTGTTTGGATTACTGTAGCCTTGTTATACTTTTCAAACCATGATTTCTTCCACTTTGTTCTTGTCCAAAATTCCTCTGACTACTTAGGGTCTTTTGTGGTTCCATATGAAGTTTCAAGTTTTTGTCTCTGTTTTTGTAAAAAAAAAAAAAAATATATATATATATATATATACACATACTTAGAGTAGCTAAAAAAAAGAAAAGAACAAAAAATCACTTAACTTTCTCCCCACAAAACCTGTTAAGTAAGCACCGCTATTACCACTTTCCTGGTAAGAAAACTGAACTTAGGAAAGCTGAATATCTTGTTCAATGTTATTTGACTGATAAGCAGCCTTGCTGCTGCTGCTGCTAAGTCACTTCAGTCATGTCCGACTCTGTGCGACCCCATAAACGGCAGCCCACCAGGCTCCCCCGTCCCTGGGATTCTCCAGGCAAAAACACTGGAGTAGGTTGCCATTTCCTTCTCCAATGCATGAAAGTGAAAAGTGAAAGTGAAGTCCCTCAGTTGATAAGCAGCCTTAGAACCAAATAAATTTCATTTTTTCCCAAACATATATTTTGGGATTGTGACTAAAGGGTGGAGTGGGTGTTACCTAGGCTAATAGGTTAAATTCACTTCATTTTAAAGATTCAGAATGCAAAAGCCCATTCTAGGTATTGGGTGCCGACTAATTCTGGTAATAATCCATTGTAAATCTGTGTTGGCTACAGAGTATTAACTGTTTAGTAGCAGTCATTTTTAACAAGCCCATAACATTGCCATTACATGAATTATACATGGTTTATAAAATGATTATTTAGTCAGTGGAAAATTAAATCCGTCAGTGTTTTCTAAATCTGAGCTAGGACATTCATCAGAAAAACTGTTAAATTTTTAATCAACTGTACAGCAGTTGATGTAGCTATCAGCCTAAATTGCTCTTTCTCTGTCATTCCCCTTGTTGCAGAATCTAGTGTAGAATTACCAGCTCTACAACGCTAATTGATTTTTTTCTTGCAGAGATTTAAGACAGAGTGACATGCCATCCAGCATTGGAATAAAGAAGTTGCATGAGCATCAAAGACACATTTCACATACATGGAGTGTAATTTAACATTTTAGGTTATTTTTTATTAACTTTATTCCCAGCACCACAAACTGTAGTCCACCGTGGTCCAAGTTTACACGGTAAATATTCAGATGCAAACAATACTGTACTAAACAAAGAATATAGTGTGTTAAAAGATGATAAGAATCATGAAAAACATAGTATAAGAAAAAGGAACTTCTGTTTGTATAGCAGTAATATAACATCATAAAATAGAAGATTCCTCAAATGCACAAAAGAATGACCAAAACTCCATTCAGGTAGGTAACTAATGGACGTTTCTTACAGCCATCAAGTGATTTAGACAGTTTCTCTCTTAAAAAATAACAATAAATCTCTCCTTTTTTTTTTCAGTGCACGAGTTCTTCTGATGACAATCAAGGGATGTTTTTGTGCTTTACTTTCAGAAAATTCATTTATTTATTCCTTCCAATTTGTGTTTGTGTCCGTTTAAAGTAACACCCTCACAGGTAGAATAGGCAAGGAAGGGCCCTGAGAACACGTCTCTGCCAGAAGCACAGCTGGGAGTAGGAGTCAGAAGATGCGGTGCCCACCTGTGCGCTTGACAAGGCACTGCCCACCCCAGGCCCCAGCTGCTGTCACTCCAAGGTTTTCTGCCCCAGTTCTACATCCTCTCTGGCTTTCTCAGGCCTGATGTATTGTGAACAATAGCATGTTTATCTAAACCAGAATTTCTCAGACTCAGACGTTCCTGCAATTCACCTGAGAGTCTTGTGGCAATGCAGATTCTGGTTTTGCTCATTTGCATGGTGAGGGGCTCTATCTGAGATAAGGATGCACTTGCTCAAAGCCCTCCTGGTCTGTTTCCAACATTTGTGATCAAACCATTGTCTGGAGATAAACATTCACGGTTTCCCTAACACATCCTGTACATTTGCAATCTCTGTTTCCTCTACCTGAAACATCCTTCCTCCTTTCTCTGCCTGATGAGAGCTTGTTTCTCTTTCTAGATAGAATTTAAAAGAGAATCGTGCTCTATCCCCCTGCCTGGGCAGTCCCCACTCAGGCAAAATTGTTGCTCCTTCCACTGACCTAGTGTTTCTGTTGTAACAAAGAAGAACAAACCTGACTCCATACTGAAGCTATTCCTTTAGATTTATCTTTACACTTTGTTGCCTGTGCTTGGTCAGGCTGTCTCTGCACCTTCTACGAAAGAACGTTACCTATAACCTGAAATATACAAGATAGCTCATTCTCAAGGCTCTGACCTTTAAATGTATAACACTTTTCTGTTCCTATAGAGACAAACATAAGATAATATTTGTTGAAAGTTTATAGGAACATCATGTTCTGACCTCCATGGGCAGCTGCAAGAACAAAGGATTCCAGCATCAAGAAGTCTGCAGCAAGCAGCCACACTCCCTCCCCTTTTCTATAAAATAAGCTTGAATTTTAACTCAGGTAAGATGCTTCTTTGGGGCAGTAGTCCACCATCTTCTTGGTCTTCCGACTTCCCAAGTAAAATCATTATTTCTTGCGCCAACAACTCATCTCTCAATCTATTGGGCTGTCGTGGTGAGCAGTACAAGCTTGGACTCAGTAACACTGTGTTGGTATCTTAATGGTTCTTCCTGCTTCTGTTCTCATCAACTCTACCCCATCTTAAATCCATTCCAAATTCTGAAAATGTAAATCAGATGATAAAAATCCTCTACATCAGATGATAAAAATCCTCCACATCATTTATTAACACCTTACTAAATTCCAGTCTCCCTACCCAGATCCACAAGTATATTCATGACATGTCCCTACTTGCCTCTGAACTTCCTTTCCGTGCTGAACTCCTTCCCACACAGGAGTTCTGGTTCTACTATGCTTCCATCTGAATCTTTAAGAGGATGACTTTTCCC
Source organism: Bos javanicus (assembly GCF_032452875.1). Lineage (NCBI taxonomy): Eukaryota > Metazoa > Chordata > Mammalia > Artiodactyla > Bovidae > Bos > Bos javanicus. The sequence goes on from NC_083873.1 coordinate 109,674,207, forward strand.
CCTCTGTCTGAAAGGTTCTTCCTCAGGAATTTCATTTGCTTGACCTTCTCATTCTGGTCTTAGTTCACTCCATCAAACCTAAAATTGAAGTGACCTTAGGGCTGTCTCTGAGTATTGTTCAGTATCGCTTCTATGGCAGACTTTATGATTTCCTGCTGTTTTCTTTGTTTATTGTCAGTCTCTTCTTTCAGAATTATCAGTCCCATGAGAAAGGGGGCTCTGTCTTCTCTATAGAATACAGTATCCCCATAGTCTAAAGAAATATTTGGCGCTTGGAAGACTTTTATTAAATATTGGTTGAATCAATGAATGTTGAAAGTATTCAACAAAAAGAAATCCCCTTTAGACAGGCAGATCTAGGCTTGAAACCACCCCTGTTCTTTTTTCTATTTCTTTCATTTGGAGGATGAGTGGTTCCAGATGGGGAGGAGGTTGGCGGGGGGCCTGAGGCAGAGCTGAGATAACTGCTCTAAGAGGTGTATTTTCACCCCCAGGTCCTGGCAGGACCTGAAGTCACATTGGGGACAGGAGGCTTCTGCCTGAACCCACTCTCTCTTGAAGTCAAGGGACTTTTAAAAGAGCTATTTACTCCCTCTAACCCTCAGCTTTCTCATCTGTATGGCCACCTGATACAAAGAACCAACTCATTGGAAAAGATCCTGATACTGGGAAAGATTGAAGGTAAGAGGAGAAAGGGTTGACAGAAGATGAGATGGTTGGATGGCATCACTGACTCAATGGACATGAGTCTGAGCAAACTCTGGGAGATAGTGAAGAACAGGGAAGCCTGGAATGCTGCAGTTCATGGTGTTGTAAAGAGTCAGGCATGACTTGGTGACTGAACAACAAGGTGGGAGTATTAAGAGTGCCACTCCAGAAAGCTGTAGTGACAAGTAAAACCAGATAATGCATATACCGTGTGTAGCGCAGCATGGCATAAGGACCAAGCTCAGTCAACACCGTTATGATTTTTATTACTATCAACAACTTCTTTATTTACATAAGAGGAGCTGTAGGGATTGCGGGGAGCCAGGGGGCGTGAGAAGGCACATGCCTTAGAAACAACATGGGAACCATGGCCTTCTCTTCTAGCTCCAGGAGGTATCTCGAGATGGGGAATGTTTATTTAGAGAATCAGCTTGAAAGTTAGTAATTATCTGATTAATGACCATCTCACAAAGGGCTTCTTCTCCAGGATGATGAGTGTAAGTGTATCTGGACTCAAGGGGAAGATTCTAACCTGCTGCTACATGAATAGTGAAATATTTAAAATTGGATGTACGGAGTGGGAAGGTAATTATGTGTGCAGCAAACATATGGCAGAGGCTATATTTCTCCCGCTGAAAGAAACAAGTCCAAATATGTAACGTACACACATTCTCCTTCCTATAAATACACAGATTGGATGATGCTGTGGCAACATTTTGTTAAGTACCAGAATCCCGGAGAAATCACTCGAAGCACGTTATCCGAAGAACAGATGGTCGGTGTCCCTCCTGATCTGAAGGTATTTCTGGCTGTCATGTGCTTATTCTATAAATAAGCCCCACTGAGAGGCAGTGGAAGGTAAGCAATCAGTTGTACTCTCCAACTTTACAAAAGAAAACGCTGGAAAAAGAAAATTAAAGGCTGGTTATGTTCAAGATGATTCCATCACAGAGCCTGAGGGCTAGAAGGGTCCTAAAAAAGCATAAAGACCATCTGCTGTTTCTGGGTGAAAGCTCACTGGATTAGAGTCAGCTTGACTTTGAAGACCTGCAGAGGACGATTCCAGAATTCAATCATAACATCTGTGGCTTTGTTCAAAAATGCTGCCTTGTAGACTCTGCCCATCCAGATCCTATTACCTCAGCTTCTTCCATTCATAGTCCTCTCCCCTGGGGACTTGTTCTAGGTCAGGCAGCCCAACAACCAAGTCAGTGTTTCTGCTGGTCCTGCTTTGACCTTGAGTCAGGACCCATGAAGGGAGGTACTCGTAACCAAATGCTAACTGTACCCCAGATGATTTGCATTCAGCGTGTTTTTCCTTCTTCCTCTCTCACATCCAACAGTACTGCAAAACCAGTTTCATTATTTTTATTTTACAGATGAGACTTTGATGGCTAAGATATTAGCTCTTTGCCCAAGGCCACAGAGGTAGGAATTAGGAATAAGATAGAGACTGTCCCCAGGCTGTCTTTCGCCTTGCCACTTCATCAGATGGATGCAACAATCTTATCTTTTCTAATTTCTTATGCTTAATGCCTCCAATAGAAATTCTCTTCCTAGAACTTCAGGGACAACCATTTACTTTCTAAAGTACAGTGTGAAACTGACCTATAGATGGACATTGAATAGCTGTATAATGGAAATCCTTATGTCCATTCATTCTCTTTTATTTATTTTTTCATGAATATCATGAGAGTGAGGGACCTACTGCTCAAGCTAGAAACCTCTCATCACTCTTTAACTGTCTTTAGCTCTACTTCTATCTAATTCTGTTTAGTCACTTGAGGTTCTGAACCATAGTTTCCAGGTCTATAAAACAGAGCAAGTACTTGCCATAGAGAAGGGTCATGGTTATGACAAAGTGCTAATTTTGAAGCGCTTGGGTTGTTAGCCAGTTTAAGTACCCTTTCTCTCCATGTGCAGAATAAAGTAGAGTGAAGACTCTTCACATGCACCATAACCTCTCCTTCAATATAGAAGAAATGTATGTTTATTTTCTACATTCCTGGGGCTGGATCTATAAGAATTTCTTACATTTTAAACTCACTGATATATGTGCTCAGAACCAGAATGAGAGTGGCGTCAGTCCAAAGCAGGTGCTTAGTGGGTCTTTGTTGAATGCACATATTTACAAATGGAACCTGAAAGCAAAATACCTTGTTCAGAAAATTCTGAACTCATATTAGTTTTTTATAAAATGGATTTTCTTTACACATTAATAATTGGTATCTTTAAATGACACTTTTATATTGGATTTTTATCCTATAATGGTAATAGTCTCATTATTTCTAAAGGAAAGCTGGAGTTTTCAAGCTGCTAGCAGACATTATTTTATTCCCTAAAGTCTTTGTTCCTACACTCTAAGAATAACCAAGATCTCCAGCTTGAAGAATTCAATGAAAGAATAGCCTTTGTGTTCCTATTTAATTTTAGAAATTGATATTAAAGATCATCTTAGAACCTTAGTTTTAGGGAAGAAAAAGCAGTTCTGTGTAAATAAATGTATACTGGAGACTTTTAAAAGACTTTTGTGTTTCTGTGTTATTTGCAATTACTATGTGATTAATGGGGAAAGAATATCCATCAACAGAGAAATGGCATTCTGAACAATACTGCTGGGATTTCATTGACAGAGATAGCCTGTTTGCACAGTCTGGTTGTCATTTTATTTTTCTCACAACAATCAACTTTCTTTCTGAAATATTAACTGTACCTCTATTTTTCAGAACTGCTAACTTGCATTGCTGGGAGAAACAAAATTGCTAATTACATTGCAGCTTTTGTGTACAGTTTTTATAATTTTTCACTGTACTAAGTATTTCATCCAAATTCTAGTTTTCCAGAGTTTTTTAGGCTGGTTCTTTGCTTTCCAAGCCCCTTCAGTGGTTTTTGGTTTTTTTTTTCTTTTTCTATTTGTTTAATGCAATTGAGTTTATTTCATATTATTTGTGTTCTACTTTGGATTCCCTTGCATTCTGGTTGATATTCAGTCAGTTCAGTTCAGTTGCTCAGTCGTGTCCGACCTTTTGCGACCCCATGAATCGCAGCACGCCAGGCCTCCTTGTCCATCACCAACTCCCAGAGTTCACTCAGACTCATGTCCATCGAGTCAGTGATGCCATCCAGCCATCTCATCCTCTGTCATCCCCTTCTCCTCCTGCCCCCAATCCCTCCCAGCATCAGAGTCTTTTCCAATGAGTCAACTCTTTGCATGAGGTGGCCAAAGTACTGGAGTTTCAGCTTCAGCATCATTCCCTCCAAAGAAATCCCAGGGCTGATCTCCTTCAGAATGGACTGGATGGATCTTGTAGTCCAAGGGACTCTCAAGAGTCTTCTCCAACACCACAGTTCAAAAGCATCAATTCTTCAGTGCTCAGCTTTCTTCACAGTCCAACTCTCACATCCATACATGACCACTGGAAAAACCATAGCCTTGACTAGACAGACCTTTGTTGGCAAATTAATGTCTCTGCTTTGAATATGCTATCTAGGTTGGTCATAACTTTCCTTCCAAGGAGTAAGAGTCTTTTAATTTCATGGCTGCAGTCACCATCTGCAGTGATTTTGGAGCCCAAAAATATAAAGTCTGACACTGTTTCCACTGTTTCCCCATCTATTTCCCATGAAGTGATGGGACCAGATGCCATGATCTTCGTTTTCTGAATGTTGAGCTTTAAGCCCACTTTTTCACTCTCCTCTTTCACTTTCATCAAGAGGCTTTTAGTTCCTCTTCACTTTCTGCCATAAGGGTGGTATCATCTGCATATCTGAGGTTATTGATATTTCTCCTGGTAATCTTGATTCCAGCTTGTGCTTTTCCGGCCCAGCGTTTCTCATGATGTACTCTGCATAGAAGTTAAATAAGCAGGGTGACAATATACAGCCTTGATGTACTCCTTTTTCTATTTAATTGCTTATTATTTGATGTGGAGGTTTCCAACATATTCCTGTGATTCTAAGAGTTAGAGCTACACAAAGAGGTGTTCCTCTCTGCTTAACCCTACTACCTGTTGCTGTGCCAAGCTACTTTCCAGTCCTTTCCTATCTAGCTTCTGAATGTAACCCATCACTTTAGCTTTTGATTTATCCTTCCTGTATATTTTTTGCAAAACTGTGCCTACCTATGCATTTTCTTACATCCTCATCTTTGCTATGTGAAGCGTAGTTTACTATAGGTAAACTTGGGCACTTTTCATTTTTCACCAAATAGTATTGTCTGAAAATCACATTAGTTAAAAAGATCTTCCTCTATTTCTTTTATCATAACTATCTATTATCCCATTGTGTAGATGTATCACAATTTTTTCAAATAGTTCTTTTTTTGTAGTAGTATCTAAATCATTTCTATTATTTTTTAATAACAAACAAATTTTCAACAAATAACTTTGTACATATGTGTATTTCATGCTTTTAATTCCTAAGAGTGGACATGCTGAAAGGTAAATTCATAGGTAATTTTGTTCAGTTCAGTCGCTCAGTCGTGTCCGACCTTTTGCGACCCCATGAATCGCAGCACGCCAGGCCTCCTTGTCCATCACCAACTCCCAGAGTTCACTCAGACTCATGTCCATCGAGTCAGTGATGCCATCCAGCCATCTCATCCTCTGTCATCCCCTTCTCCTCCTGCCCCCAATCCCTCCCAGCATCAGAGTCTTTTCCAATGAGTCAACTCTTTGCATGAGGTGGCCAAAGTACTGGAGTTTCAGCTTCAGCATCATTCCCTCCAAAGAATCCCAGGGCTGATCTCCTTCAGAATGGACTGGATGGATCTTGTAGTCCAAGGGACTCTCAAAAGAGTCTTCTCCAACACCACAGTTCAAAAGCATCAATTCTACTAGACAGACCTTTGTTGGCAAATTAATGTCTCTGCTTTTGAATATGCTATCTAGGTTGGTCATAACTTTCCTTCCAAGGAGTAAGAGTCTTTTAATTTCATGGCTGCAGTCACCATCTGCAGTGATTTTGGAGCCCAAAAATATAAAGTCTGACACTGTTTCCACTGTTTCCCCATCTATTTCCCATGAAGTGATGGGACCAGATGCCATGATCTTCGTTTTCTGAATGTTGAGCTTTAAGCCCACTTTTTCACTCTCCCCTTTCACTTTCATCAAGAGGCTTTTTAGTTCCTCTTCACTTTCTGCCATAAGGGTGGTATCATCTGCATATCTGAGGTTATTGATATTTCTCCTGGTAATCTTGATTCCAGCTTGTGCTTCTTCCAGCCCAGCGTTTCTCATGATGTACTCTGCATAGAAGTTAAATAAGCAGGGTGACAATATACAGCCTTGATGTACTCCTTTTCCTATTTGGAACCAGTCTGTTGTTCCATGTCCAGTTCTAACTGATGATTCCTGAGATGTATACAGGTTTCTCAAGAGGCAGGTCAGGTGGTCTGGTATTCCCATCTCTTTCAGAATTTTCCACAGTTTATTGTGATCCACACAGTCAAAGGCTTTGGCATAGTCAATAAAGCAGAAATAGATGTTTTTCTGGAACTCTCTTGCTTTTTCGATGATCCAGCAGATGTTGGCAATTTGATCTCTGGTTCCTCTGCCTTTTCTAAAACCAGCTTGAACATTTGGAAGTTCACGGTTCACGTATTGCTGAAGCCTGGCTTGGAGAATTTTGAGCGTTACTTTAACTAGCATGTGAGATGAGTGCAATTGTGTGGTATTCTGTCCATAGTGGAATTAAAGAAATGACTTTCGTATTACGAAGCCAAGGCCCTTCTTGTCTAATAGCATTTAGCACCTCCACCCTCATCTCCACACAATAGCTTACAGGTTGCAGACTATGGGTGGGGGTGGGGTGGGTAGATTTATTGTCTGCCTTGTGAACTAGGATAAGTTCAGAGTCTAGTAAATTCCTTATACACAGTAGGTAGTAAACTAAGTCTTTCTTTAATCACTATGAAAGTGAAAGAGTAAATGAATGATGTATTACTATTGAATCATTTCAAGTTCAGTGTTGAAGTAGCTAGAATATGAGGTGGTTAGACATTAAACATCTGTTTCTCAATCATATTTAAATAAAGAAAATGATATTTATGAATGTATATTTTAACTAGAGATCAATTATCCTGTGGGTATCTAGATATGTGGGTATTTCTGCGGTGGATTAGTGGTTACACCTGGACAGTTCACTTCTATTAGCTCACTTAGTTCTCACTTCAACCCTGTGGAAATAGATACTGGCCTGCTTGACAATGCTGAGGGACACTCAGAATGTTTCAGTGATTAGCAAAAGATGATGCCAGAATTTTGGGCTTCAAATCCACTTTCTTGACAGCATGTTGAGAAGTATTAAGATTTTCCCCCCAAATACAGGGTCTAAGAAAACCATAACAGCCTATGACCCTCCCTTTACAATGGCTGATGTGCTTAATGTGTTAATTTACTGATATTTGCAAATTATTTCTTGAGACAGTATCAGAAATATCCTGCTTCTAAAATGTTATTAACATAACCCAATCTATAGCAGGTAATAAATAATTTAGACTGAAATTGGCTGGAGCAAACATTTGTCCTTTCCCACTTTCTGTTGGCTTAAAAGGAAATTATTTTCCCTTTTTAATTGGTTACTGAACAAAAATACATTTATGCTGTTTTCTAAGCCTGCTGTGTGTTCTGGCCTATTTTCCCCCATTGCTTTGAAGAACAAATTGTGGAAAATGTGCTTACTTTAGTAACAGGAGATCCTGCTAAGAAAACGTTCAGCTAGACTCACAATAAAGCACACCAATCGGATATTTGCCTCAGATTTAAGAAGTCAGTTCTCCCCTTCTTCCAAATAAGTCATTTTATTCTGGAATATGAACTATCATGGTACAACTGGAAAGTGAAAATCTTTATTTAAAATCACCCTGGGCTTTCTGATGGTTTAATAGTTGTATTTAATATTTTATTTGTATTTAAATAGTTGTACTTAATACAAGGTAAAGATAGGCCAAAGGCAGTTTCAAATAATAATGACATTTTCTTAGTCTGTGCTTACGGCCCCCTCCTGATAACAACATGATGGAAATACCATGCTTTTAGTTAGAGTATTTTATTGTCAGCACCGGTGACCCTGCATCTGGATGCAGCTGTGATGCAGTGAAGGAGGAAACACAACATCTTGGGCCAGACTGTGGACTTTGAGCTCTATGCCCAGTATCTATGGAAACAACATACTAACTGAAAAACCAGAGCCTCGGATGGAAGAGCCCCAGGGCTTGTACCTAGACTCTCTATCGCCTAAAAGAATACCCTAATTATCTTTGTAACCGAATAAAATCATAAATACTAGTATGCTTTTTGGGGTATGACCACAGGCCTTCTGATAATTGTCCACTGTTAACTACCTAGGCTTAAGGCATACGAATCACGAATCACGGGTTTAAGGATTAAGGCAGACGAATCACAGGTTAACTTTAATTGTATCTTTCTTTTCCTTTGTTCAGACTAGTTTCAAAGAATTTGGGGAGGTGGGTTTGAACGCGTACACTTAGGGTATATAAAATTTTCACAAAAACTGGTCGGGGTCCTTGGCTAAGAGGAGACTCTGCGTTGGGCCCACCGGTGTAATAAACTGCACTCCACTATCTGCCTTGTCCTTCTGAGTGAGTTTGTTTCCCGAAATGCATGACTACAACAGCAGCAGCGAGAAGATGGAAAATGAGTTGAAGTCAGACAGCTTAGGTTTAATTTCCAACTGAATGACGATTGTAACTTGACTGAACCAAGTGTTTTACCCTTTCTGAATTGATGAAATGTGTAGATTTAAGTGAGATTTGCATATGAAAGCTGTTGAGATAATCTAAGACACTATGCAAATGTAACCTTTTTTATTCCTATCGTTTTTCTTGTATTTTTTTTTCCATTGACTTAGTGAGCTAGGTAAAGATAGTAACAATGATGACAGAGAACTAGATGGTTGGATGGCATCACCAACTCAATGGACATGAATTTGGGCAAGCTCTGGGAGATGGTAAAAGACAAGGAAGCCTGGCGTGCTACAGTCCATGGGGTTGCAAAGAGTCGGACGCGACTGAGTAACTGAAAACAACAGCCAAAGATAATATAACACCTATGGAGACCGACTTGAGAGATGCACAGAAAAGCTTTCCGGTTACCTACATTTCACAAGGAGGATGATTCCATTGGAAAGGGAGGAAGCTCAGGACTTTCTGCTCAGTTTTAATTTTTCTTTTTTAACATATAAGACTGTGCTGAGTCTTCTTCAGATGCTGGAAAGAAGTCGAAGAAGATTATACTCACCCTACTTACCACAGTTATGCTGCTGCTTATGAACCAGGATCTACCATAAAAGAGTAAATCCTGATTACTGTTCTCAAAGTGCTCATACTGAGAAGGAAAGGTGCCGGGAGCCGGCATATTGCATATTGAGTGCATATTGCATATTGAGTGCAGCACTTTTCAGGATCTGGAATAGCTCAACTGGAATTCTATCACTGCCGGTAGCCAGCGTGAGGAACTCCGCCCATGACAAAGGTCATGAGGAAGGAGGCTCGGCATTCAGGAGTCTCCCTGGAAATTCTCGAGCAATCTACCCCCAAAACCAGAGTCTGCCTACTTTCTGCTTTGTGCTGTCACCTACACCTCTGACTTTACGGGGGCTGTCCCCCAGAATTAGCTTACAGCTCCAGTTAATAATTCTTAGGTGTGACAGTGTTTCAACCTACAAACTCCTTTGTCCTCTAGCCTGCCTGAATAGGTGGCAACATGTGATTGTTCAGAGCCTCCCAACTGTGAGAGGCAGGAGATGTTCTAAACTGTCTAAACACAGATTCCTTTGAGTAGTTAAAAGATTGATTAGAAATTGTATTGGTGAAGGGTTTTTCACTTGTTGGGCCAATGTCTGCTGCTAAGTCTCCATATCCCTTACCTACTGTGTCCTTGGCGGTGTATTGATTGATATAATGGGTGTATAGAAATGTAAGCAGTCGCCTCAATGTTTGTAATCTTGGACCCTTGAGTTAATTCTTTTCTTGATTGAGCCCACCTCACCTTTGCCCTATAGGAATGCAACTTTCTCCAATGCTTTTGGAGGCTGGCGCCTGACTTTAGAATAATCACCTTTAGAGAAAAATAAGTTTCTTAAAATGTTAACAGGCTTCCTGGCCAGAAGATGATGTAAATCACCTAAACTTTTGCATATGATAAGTTTGAAAGCCTGACTTCGATAAGGATCAGGAACTGCTGTCTTTGCATGCCTCTACCCCTTCCCCCATTATCCTCTATGCACAACTTAAGGTATAAAACTGCTTTGGAAAATAAAGTATCTCCTTTTGTTCACCGGAATTTGGTGTCCCCATGTCGTTCTTTCTTTCACCTTCTAGCTGAATTTTTCCTCTGAGGCAGGGAAGCTTGTCAAGCCTACTAATTTTGCCTGGGCTTCTAAGATCCGATCGGGGAGGCCTTAGTGTCTCCTCTCCTTCGGGAGAACGGGAGGACGCCTGCGGCCTTCGTAGGTGACATTAATTCCCTGCTTTGGAATTTTATTCAGTCTCTTTTCTTCAGTGAATTTTCCTACTGAGCTATCCTTATTTCAACCGCTTTTCTCCACTAAATTTCCTCACTGAGCTATCCTTATTTCAGCCTCTTTTCTTCACTGAATTTTACTGAGCTATCCTCATTCTATTACTTTTTATATCCTTAATTAACATTTAATTAAGCAATTGTTTCCTGATCTTCGCCTACGCCGTCTCTCCTTCGAATACCCTGGATCAGCCGGGGCTGGTCCCCGGCAGAAAGGCTGACACACAGCTAGATAATTGTGACTGATTTGACCCTGTGAAATGAAAATATCTCCTGCCATATTAATAAACAAGAAAGGTCACAGCCATCAGCGATTTCTGGCCTCCAAGTGTGAATGACAGCTCTCCAAACTGTGATCCAGTGGATGCTGCCACCTCCCACGGTGATGCTGAGGAGCTGGGGAAATGCAAGAAGCAAGGGGAACAAGGAAACAGGATTGGCCCCAGATAGCTAAGGAGCCTATGCAAGGAATGGACTCAGTGAGCCCGGAGGCTTGCATCTTCCCACACACAGAATGCTGAATTCCTTAACTTGATACCTGATCTTTGATGCTCAGGCTATCTGCTCCCTTTGTTGCAAACTTGTACACAGCCTGACTTCCCCTCCAGCCTCCTTGGAGCAGCTTTCTCAGCTACTGAGATGCTGTCTCCATGGCTCCCAGTCCTAAACATTTCCACCAAATAAAACAACTCTCTACTTGCAGGTTGTGACTATGTTTTTTAGTTGACAATCCACTTCACAGGCTTCCAGAACAAAGGACGTTGCATTTCTCTTGTTCTTCAGATTCTTGGCTGAAGTCCTTTCCTTTAATTTGCTGTAAGATCAAATTTTCTTTTGAGTTCTTTCCCCTACACCAACTAGTCAAGAACTATGGGATTAACTCATTTTCCAATCAGCAGACTGAGACTATAGCAAAATTATCAGTGCACCTGTGATCCACTGCATGGAGCTGTGGTTCTTTACTGCTGTCTAGGGTCATCTTGACTACCTTTTATGTTCCTGAGCTGGAGCCAGCAGCATATCATGGTTATAGCTCTCTGGCTTGTACTCTATGGTTCTGTTGCAGGAAGGGGGGAATCCCTTCCAGGGCCCAAAACTGGGCTCTTGTCTAATACTCAGAAATGAATTGTCTGAGAAGACACATGTGCTGACAAAGCAAGAGATTTTATCGTGAAAGGGCACCCAGGTGGAGAGCAGTAGGGTAAGGGAACCCAGGAGAACTGCTCTGCTGCGTGGCTCACAGTCTTGGGTTTTATGGTGATGGGATTAGTTTCTGGGTGGCCTTTGGCCAATCATTCTAATTCAGAGTCTTTCCTGGTGGTGCATGCATCGCTTAGCCAAGATAAATGCTAAGGAGAGGGATTCTGGAAAGTGGACAGACACGCAGTATCTCCTTTCAACCTTTCCTGAACTCTTCCGTTTGGTGCTGGTTTATTCTGTATTCCTTATCAGGATCTCCTGTCATAAAACAACTCATGCAAATGGTTACTATGGTGCCTGGCCAGGGTGGGCAGTTTCAATCAGTGTGCTTCCCCTAACAGTTCTAAAGCACAGTAGCTTTGTGAGAGCAGTGGCTCGGAGGGCATGTCTTACCTTTCTCTTGTGAACTGTCCAATGTGATGGCCACTCAAGGACTAGAGCATTTGGAATGTAGCTAGTTCAAATACAGGTGCATTTATAGAAAACACATTCTTAGTGGGGAAAATGGAACCCTCCTACACTGTTGATGGGAACGTAAATTGGTGCAGGCATTATGAAAAACAGCACAGAAGTTGCTTTAAAAACGAGGAATAGAGCTATCATGTGATCCAGCAACCCCACTTCTGGGCATATACCCTGAAAAGAGGAAAAATCTAGCTCAAAAATTTACATGCAGCCCAGTGTTCATAGCAGCATTGTTTACCATAGATAAGACATGAAAACAACCCAAGTGCCCATCAACAGAAGACGGATTTAAGAAAATGAGATATAGAGGTAGATACATACAATGGAATATTATTCAGCTGTAAAAAAGAATGAAATATTGCCATTTGTATCAACATGGATAGATCTAGAGAGTATCACACTTGTAAGTCAGAGAGAGAAAGACAAATATTATGTGATAGAACTTTTATGTGGAATTTAGAAAATAATACAAATGCATCTGTATGCAAAACAGAAACAGACACAGACACAGAGACAAATTTATGGTTCCCAAAGGGGAAAGAGAGGGGGCAGATATAAATCAGGAGTATGGGATTATCAGATATAAACTACTATATATAAAATAAATATATACAAGGAATTATTGTTTAGCACAGGAAACTATATTCAATCTCTTGTAATGCATAATGGAAAACAATCTGAAAAAACTGTTTATGCATATACATATATATGTGCATACATATGTACATACATATAGGTTTCACTAGTGGCTCACACAGTAAAGAATCTGCCTGCAATGTGTGAGACCAGAGTTCGGTCCCTGGGTTGGGAAGATCCCCTGGAGAAAGAAATGGCAACCCACTCCAGTATTCTTGCCTGGAGAATCCCATGGACAGAGGAGCCTGGCAAGCTACAGTCTACAGAGTTACAAGCAGTGCAACACGACTGAGTGACTCACACACACACACACACACACACTCACACATACATATATACATACATACATATGCAATTATATAACTGAATAACTTTGCTATACACCTGAAACTAACACAATATTGTAAATCAACTATATTTCAATAAAAAGGAAAATACAATTTTGTTTTAAAATATTCAACAAACAAAATAATGCAAAATATTTCAATAATTTTATATTCAATTTTTGAGGTGATAATACTTTTTGGTTGTATTAAATAAAATGTACTCAATTTAAGCACCTGTTTCTTTTTACTTTTTTTTTTAAAAATTATGGAAATTAGAAGATTAAAATTACATTTGTGATTTGCAGTATATTCTATTGGGTATTACTAGTTTAGTTTGTGATGTTTCCAGATTACTGGTTAAACCCCTTCTCTCCATGACGGTCTCTTCTTTGGTGGCTTTGGATGCTCTTTATCCCTATAGCAACTTTTACTTCTGACCATCCTCATCCATTAGGGACATTGTCAGACAGTGGCCCTTTAAAAGAGAAAGGGGTCGTAATCTACATCATTTTCTTCCCAGGAGGTCTCTTCTCTCATTTGCAGATTTACTAAACCCTGCCTCAGTGCCAGCTGCACAGGTCATGGGGAATTTGGAGGGATTACCTTGTCAAGACTTTCCCTTACAATGGGCATCTACCTTAAGATATTAGAATTGCTCTAGTGATTTCTTTCAAAACAGAGAAAAGTTGGTGACTCCACTCATATAGGTATGAAACTGGTGATACTTAAAGTGGTATCGTTTGTAATGCAACACAACGAGCCCCTTACTCAGTTTCATTCTTACCGTCTATAAAATGGGTAGAACGTGCCTTGCCTACTTGCTTAGTAAGTCTCTAAAGTAGTTGGGATATAATATAACATTAGGACCCAAAACGAAAAGCCAAGATGAAACATGTTTTTAAATGGTATCCTCTGTACACTAGTTCATTTCAGAGAAAAACAGAATGAATCAGCGGGTGGGGCTAAATCAGCTAGAGTTAAGGCACCTCTGGAAGCACAGGGAATGTGTGAGAGCTTCCAGTGTAACTGTGCCTGCCAGAGTCAAGACTCTGACAACTTTCCTACCACCCACCCAAAGCAAATTCTCTAGTGATCCCACAGCCAGGTCATCTTCCTTAAATAAAGCACCCTCCATGTTAGCAAGGGCTTCCCCAGCGGCACTAGTGGTAAAGAACCTGCTTGCCGGTGCAGGAGACATAAGACACCCACGTTCAATCCCCAGGTTGCGAAGATGTCCAGCAAAAGGGCATGGCAACCCACTCCAGTATTCTGGCCTGGAGAATCCCCTGGACAGAGGAACCTGGTGAGCTACTATCCATAGATTTGCAGAGAGTGAAGCGACTTAGCAGGCATGCACCACTGTAGCAAAGTCCTTAAATCTTTAGAAAGGTCTTTGTGTACATTATGGTGAGCATTTCAGAACATCCCGGCAAGGATCTTGAAGCAACACTGAGGTGAATTTTAAATATGGTCTTATTAATGCAACCCTTCTACAGCTCAGGAAATGCAAGGAGGCATTCAGAATCCTCCTAGATTATACAAAGCTAAAAGCGGATTCCTTTTTACTATGAATGCAAAAGTATAGGCAAATTGGTAACCCGTAGAATTAAAAGCCATTTACCCAGGGGGAGTTTGGGATGATCAGATGTTTCTGAAGCAATTACCTCAGAGATATTATAGGTTTGGCTCCAGACCACCAAAATAAAGCAAATATCAAACTGTGCAAATATCAAACTTTTTTCTTTCTCGTGTATATAAAAGTCATTCTTATACTATATAATAGTCTATTAACTATACAATAACATTATCTCTAAAAAAATGACATACATGAATAAAATAAATTTATTGCTAAAAAATGCTATCCATCATCTGAGCCTTCAACAAGTCAAAGACTTTGCTGATGGAAGGCTTTGCTTCAAGCTGATGGCTGCTGACTGATCAGGGTGGTGGTTGCTGAAGGCTTTTCCTATGCATTCACAGCTTGGCTGTTTGCTGCGGAGGCTTAGCTTTTGGCTCAGCTCTCCACATTCCTTCTTTACCAAACTTAAACATTTCTAGTTTTAATTTAAAGTGAAAGAGGTGTGACTATTTTCTATTGTAAACACTTAAAAGCAACTAGAGGGCTATTAATTAGCCTAATTGTAATATTGTTGTGTCTCAGGGCATAGGGAGGCCTAAATAGAGGGTGAGACAGAGGAATGACTGATGAATTCAGAACACACGCAATATTTGGAGATTAAGTTCGTTGTCTTGTATAGGACTGGTTTGTGGAACCCCAGAGCAACTATAACATCAAAGATCATGGATCACAATCCACCTTAGCAAATATAATGGCAATGAAAAAAGTTTGAAATATTGTAAATCTTACCAAATTGTGACACGGAAGTATGAAGTGAGCAAATGTTGTTAGACTCTTACCGCAAAGTTTCAATTTGTGAAAAAATTGCATTATCTGCAAAGCACAATAAAACAAAGCATAATGAACTGAGGTATGCCTGTATGCTGAAAATGCCAGGCTGCTTTTCAATCTAAAAAGAGACATTCAGTCTAAAAAGGACTTGCTGTGTACCACCTCACTAGCTACAAAGTGTTGAAGTGATAAAGGAAGACTTAATTATTTAAGTGAGGGGGGGATGAAGAAAGGCTGTGATATCCCAGGAGGAAAGGAATAGGAGGTATACCTTCCAGGAACTGAAGGTTGGGGATGGCTCATGTGGGTTGGGTGGGGAGGGGTAAGATGACCTGGGCTGAGATGAGCGAAGGAACACAGATGAATAAAAGGCCTCCTGCTCAAAAATATCTGCTCTCCCACTGCAACCTCTTCGAAAAAGAGCCATCATGTTAGATCTATGACTAGCAATCCTTGAATTGAAATTAAAATACATGTTACAAACAAATATAAAAAAGCACATTCATAAAACCTCTATTCACAGTAACAAAAACTTAAATATTCACCAACAGTTTAACGGATACAAAAAGGAAGCATCTTCATTCAGTAGAGTGTTGCTGTTGTTGTTTGGTCGCTAAGTTATGTTTGACTCTCTGTGACCCTGTGGACAGTAGCCCACAGGCTCCTCTGTCCGTGGGATTCTCCAGGCAAGAGTACTGGGGTGGGCTGCCATTTCATTCTCCAGGGGGTTTTCCTGACCCAGGGATTAAGCCCAAGTCTCCTGCTTGGCAGGCAGATTGTTTACTGCTGAGCCACCTGGAAAATCAAACAGTTTAGTGGATACAAAATTGTAGCAACTTCATTCAGTGGAATGCTCAGCCACAAAGAGTAACAAACTACAGATAAATATGGTAACAATAGTGAATCTCAAAGAATGTATATTTTGTCAAAAAGAAAGGCAGAAAATAAGATTATATATTTTTTTAAATTTTGAAGTGAGGCACAGTTTATGAAAATTTAGCTCTTCTACCAGGGATTGAACCTGGACCTCACTAGCGGAAGCACACGACCTAACCACTGGACCTCCAGGGAATTCCCAAATTATGTATGATATTATTTTATTTATATGAAGTTCTAGAATAAGAAAACTAACTTACAGTGACAGATGTCAGAGCAGTAGTTATCTCTAGGGGATGAGAACTGACAGAAATATAGTACTAAGAGGAAACTTTCTGGGATAATAAAAATATTCTGTATCATCATTGCAGTGCTGTTTGCACAAACATCTATATTTGTCAGAACTCATCAACGTGTACATAAAGTCTGTGCTTTATAAAGTCTGTACACAAATTGTGCTTCTATTTTTTAAAAGGTAGGCGGGAAAAAATTTCCAAGTTTAAATGCAATTTCCTTATATCACAGCCAAAGTGAGTCTGTGGGTTCAATCTGACTTCAATATTCATCCATACAGGCTGTCTTCCTTTATACTTGGCTTATTACACAATGTCTCTCCTATGCTATTTTCCCAAAAAGTGAGGAGAAGAAGAAAAGGAGCTTGATTATGAATGGGCTTTTCTCATCAGAGAAAGGGTTAGTCCAAGCATCTGCCTTGAAAAGGACAGAGAACAATCCCCCTCTCCATCAGATATCCAGGTTCAGAGATGCTTTTAATTGTCCTATAATGGTTTCCTTTGCAACTGGCAAGTACCATCTGAAATAGAACTTGGAATCTGAGAAAAAAAAGTCTTGCTATATTCTGGTTACTCTTTTACTCTTCCAAAGGGACTGCCATCTGGAAAAAGCATCTTCCATTTCAAATAGAATAGCAGTTAAGATAATATAGGATTTGAAATAGAGAGAGAAACTGACTTTATCACATACTTTTCTGCTTCCTTGATATTGGTCAGCAAAGTTTATTCTAGCCTTAGTCGTGTGAATTTGTCACATTCAAATAAGGCATATGATGACTAAGTGTATTTGGGTGTGGCTCACGAAAAGTAAATTCTCTACCACATACTTGATGATTTTTCAAATCCTGAGAAAGTAAGTTATCTTATCTCATTGGTATAAAATGATGTCAAATGAATACCAAAAGGGCATAAGTGAAGTGAAGTCGCTCAGTCATGTCCGACTCTTGGCGACCCCATGGACCACAGCCTACCAGGTTCCTCCATCCTTGGGATTTTTCAGGCAAGAGTACTGGAGTGTGGTGCCATTGGCTTCTCTGACCAAAAGGGCATAGAGGATAAAAATAATATAAATAAACTCAGTTTCCTGGGTTTGATGTTTTTTTTTCTCTTTGACCTTCAAGCATCAAATGATGATAGCGATGATGCCAATGGTGGTGGTGATGAGACAGCTTCTGGGAATGCTGGCCACCAAGGAGAGTGTGGGTCACAAACTATCAACTAGAATTTAACACTAGAATCATCTTGTGGCTGGATCTCTCTACATTCTTTTGTTCATGCTATTCTATAACATCAAGACTATGATCTCTGCCTAATTTACAAATCCATTCAATCTTATCTTCTATAGCTCCTGGACATGCATTTTCCCCACCAGTGAAACTTTATTCCTTACCATCACATGATTGATATATACTGACTCTTACCATAGGAGAGTTCTAAAGGGTTTCCCCGGTGGCTCAGATGGTAAAGAATCTGCCTGCAATGCGGGAGACCTGGGTTTGATCCCTGGGTTGGGAAGATTCCCTGGAGGAAGGCATGGCAACCCACTCCAGAATTCTTGCCTGGAGAATCCCCATGGACAGAGGAGCCAGATGGGTTACTGTCCATGGAGTCACATGGGTGTCACAAGAGTCGGACATGACTGAGCAGCTAAGCACAGTACAGCACCTGGCTTAAAAATAAGCCCCGATTATAAAAGAACCATTTATTATCTGTATATATTATCTTTTTTTTTCTTTTCCAATGATAACTCAGTGCCTGTGAAGTGTAAGACATTGTATTTGGCAGATATAAAAGCACACACTCATTAAATAATTCTGGTGAGATTCTATATATGAAACAGACATGTAGATATAGATAAGAAAAACTATGAAATCATGAGCAACTGAATTTGCTAAAATGGCTATATTATTGGACATGGGTTTGCAAAAATTCAAAAGAAAGCAAAATTGTTTAAGAGTGATCATTGAAAAAATCAACTGACCTTGCTCTTCTCTCACTCAAGTCAGAAAAAAAAACAGAAAGTATATCTTAGTGGTTTGCAAGTGATTCAGAGCAGGATGCTCAGCTATTAGAAAGCCATCGATTGGGCTGGAGGAAATGAGTTGGCTGCAGCCTGAGACATAAGCCAATGCCCAGGATTGTGAGGTCAGGGAAGGATGCCAAGGTGCCCTGCATTACTTGGCAGGAGTTCAAACTCATTGCTAAAGGGCTGTTCTTAGTTAGAATCCACATTTTCTAGACTTTGCAAAATGCTTACCTTGATGTTCAATGTATTGCATTCAATCTTTCCATCTTTTGAGATTTTTGATATTCGTGTAAAACGTTCCTTTGATTACAGTCCCCAAACCCACATTTTTAGGTGAAAATGCATTCACTGCTTTTAGACTTACTGGCCTTTTAGATTGATAATCAACTTTATTCACTGATTCTGTTTTCAGAAATATTGCTCACTCTGGAAAATAAGCAAGTTGCCAAGAGTATTACTCAGAAAAAGAAGTAAATTAATGGTTCAAGAATATCAAATCCATTAGCCACTCACCAGTCTGCTTCAAATAAGGTATACTGGGAAGGGTCATGGCTAAACGGGAAACCAGCAGCTATCAGTTCTATTCTGGGTCTGGCTTCTGGGTGACCTTGAGCAGTTCACTCAATTTTTCTGCAGCTCAGTTTGCTCAGGTTTCAAAAAGTTGAAACGATAATGCCTGGATGCTGTGGAGAGTCATCAGATTAGCACGATGCTTTGGACTCATGAGACAGATGCTAATACAGAAATAGAAGATACCCAAGATGAGACTTACAGTAATACATCTTGCATTCTATACACTATATTCGTCTATTTTCTTTCCTTGCTGCTTTAAAGCCCCATGAATTATTCCTCCCAGGTACTGCATTGTTCTATTTGCGCTGTTGCTGGGTTACAAATGATGGGATGAAGGTATACTCTCCTGAAATCAGTTCATTTCAATTCAACACAATAAAGACTGATGAAGTACTTACAGAAAGTAGGTTGTTAGTTTGATGACAATCCATAATCCCCTAGTATTAAAAGAACCTCCTAGTTTCTGTCTCTTTTTCTGAACCGTGAAGAATCCAAAGTTGTTTTACTAACACCATCTCATATTTACCAAGTGATTGCCAGCTGCTAAACACTTTCCTCACATTATTTCATTTCGTTTTCACAACCCCATGAGGTGTTTTATTAATATCCTCATTTTTACATAGCAGAATACTGAGTGAGAATTAGCAAAGACTCAGAATCACTCAGATTGTCAGGAGTGTCACTGTCTTTTGACTTAGGTTCTCTCAACTTCTAGCCACTAACTTACTTTCTTAACTTCTAGCCACTAACTTTCCTCAAACTAGTGATTATCAAACATGAGTATGACATGCTTTTGAATATTTCACATGCTTGTTAAAGATGCAAGAAACCCACACGCTCAGGGGTCTTGCTGCTCTGGCTTGTTCATTGTACATTAGAGACACATCCAAGGGTTGAAAGTGAGTAGCTTTGCTGTGGCCTCATTTAGGACTGAGGGTCAGAACAAAGATCATACAGGAAGCCGAAAGGGGATCCTCCTGTTGCTAGGTTGGATGAGCAGATGGATACAGCAAACCTTATGACCTTCAGTCACTCAGTGGTTGAAATTTCTATGTGACTAGAAATTGGTAAAAGGCAACTGTGTATATACATCTCGAGGGCAAGTGTTTCTTTAAATACCACCAGTCAGGATTCAGTTTTTATTCTCAACAGCCTATGAACTGCTGTGAGAAATTGCAATTAGATAGACACTATGCATGCATGCGTGCTAAGTCACTTCAGTCATGTCCCACTCTTTGCACCCCCGTGGACTGTAGCCTGCCAGGCTCTTCTGTCCATAGAATTATCCAGGTAAGAATACCAGAGTGTGTTGCCATACCCTCCTCCAGTGATTCTTCCCAACCCAGTGACTCTTCCCAACCCAGGGATCGAGCCTGCCTCTCTTATGTCTCCTACATTGGCAGACAGTTTCTTTACCACTAAAGGTGGTCACTGCAAGTCAGAGTTTTTCAACCTCTGTACTATTGATATTTTGAGCCAGGTAATTCTCTTTTGTGGATATTTTTCTGTACACTGTGGGGTATTTAGCACTATCCATGGTCTCTAACCACCAGTAGCTGGTAGCATGCCTTTCCTAGTTGTAAAAATAATAATAATTTAAAAAAGTCTTAGACTTTGTGCAAAGTTCCCTGAAGGACAAATCACCTTTGCTTGAGAGCCACTGTTTTCTATTATATTGGCAAACTCAGGGCATTGGGAAGTTCCAGCAGTGGAAGTCCATCTGCTTCATACAATTTATTATGTGAGGAGGATCTGTAAAGAATCTAGAGTTCAATAAGCCGCAAGTTTTACAATTACGGCATCTATATTCTACTAGAGCAAACATCATATTTACATACATAATGGTAATATAAAGTATTGATGGTTATAAGAAATGTTTCAATAGCTGTGTGGATCCAATGGCAGGTCCCCCTCCCCCCCCGGCAGACTGCTAGAGAAGCCATGAATTTGGGGGTTGAAGTAGGAGCACCAAACAAGCAAGAAGAGAGAGAAGACTCATCAGAAATAAAGGCTATGACAGGACTTCCCTGGCAGGCCAGTGGCTAAGACTCCACGCTTCTACTATATGGGGTGTGGGTTTGATTCTGTTGGGGCGCTAAGACCCCTACATACTTAGGAAAAAATTTAAACATTAATGAAAACAAATAATTTTAAAAATAAGAAATAAAGATGGAGAACCACCATTTGGAAAGGCTGTGGCAGGCAAGGGGAAGCATACTCTACAAAAAAAGGGACAGAGTGGGATATGTGGAAATGAAGAATCTGGGGGACAGGAACCTCTGATGACAGGAACTAGAGCAATTGAGCTGAGGGGGCAGCAGGCAGGTGGCAGAGAGTGAGTGAGAAGTGATGGAAGATAAGAACATGGAGGCAAGAGAGAAGAATGCTTTGGGAAAGCTTTGTTTGGAAAGGAATGAAAGTTACAGCCTGAGGGTAAAGCAGACAAAGTGAGTGAAAGTCACTCAGTCATGTCTGACACTTTCGACCCCATGGACTGTAGCCCGCCAGGGTCCTCTGTCCATGAGATTTTCCAGGCAAGACTACTGGAGTGGGTTGCCATTTCCTACTCCAAAAGCAGAGAAGAGACTCATTTAAGCTGATGCATTCATAGAGTGGTTTCAGAATTAGAACAGCCTGGGTTCTAACACAATGAAGATATAAAAATTTATGTGAGTTAAGTCATTGAGGAGTTTGAAGATGACACAAAGAGTGGGCAGGAGGTAATTGATCAGAAGTCTGATTTAGCTTGTTTTAAAGCAAAGAAAGAAAAACAGACCCAGTGATGGATTTCCCTTTCTTGCTGGTACTTCCTTGAGAAATCTCAGAAAGAACGATCTTTTCTCTTAAAGCCTTAAAAAAAGCCAGAAATCTCTTTCAGTGACCTTCCGCAAGCCTGAAGTTGATGCTGTGCTGGGAAACCTTTGTCGACTGCCTCTCTGGGACAAAGCAATACAAAACACAATGGAACATTCAGATTTATAGCATTTGCTGATTTCCTTCATGGAAATATCCAGCTCTTCTGCCATAGCTGGTTTTATTTTATTTATTTTAACATTATGTATTCATTTGCCCCTGCCTGGTCTTGGTTGTGGCATACTTGCTTTCGGTTACGGCATGTGAGATCTGGTTCCCTGATCAGGGATTGAACCTGGGCCCCCTGCACTGAGAGCACAGAGTCTTGACCACTGGACTACGAGGTTAAGTCCCCCATCAGTTCAGTTCCATTCAGTCACTCAGTCATGTCTGACTCTTTTCAACCCCATGGACAGCAGCACGCCAGGCTTCCCTGTCCACCAACTCCTGGAGCTTGTTCAAACTCATGTCCATAGAGTTGGTGATGCCATCCAACCATCTCATCCTCTGTCATCCCCTTCTCCTCCCACCTTCAATCTTTCCCAGCATCAGGGTCTTTTCAAATGAGTCAGCTTTTCCCATCAGGTGACCAAATTACTGGAGTTCCAGCTTCAGCATTAGTCCTTCCAATGAATATTCAGGACTGATTTCCTTTAGGATGGACTGGTTGGATCTCCTTGCAGTCCAAGGGACTCTCAAGAGTCTTCTCCAAAACCACAGTTCAAAAGCATCAAGTCTTCGGCACTCAGCTTTCTTTATAATCTAACTCACACATCCATACATGACTACTGGAAAAACCATAGCTTTGATTAGATGGACCTTTGTTGGCAAAGTAATGTCTCTGCTTCTTAATATGCTATCTAGGTTGGTCATAACTCTTCTTCCAAGGAGCAAGTGTCTTTTAATTTCATGGCTGCAGCCACCATCTGCAGTGATTTTTGGAGCCCAAAAAGTAAAGTCTGTCACTGTTTCCACTGTTTCCCCATCTATTTGTCATGAAGTGATGGGACCAGATGCCATGGTCTTAATTTTCTGAATGTTGAGTTTTAAGCCAACTTGCTCTTTCTCCTCTTTCACTTTCATCAAGAGGCTCTTTAGTTCTTCTTCCCTTTCTGCCATAAGGGTGGTGTCACCTGCATATCTGAGATTATTGATATTTTTCCCGGCAATCTTGATTCCAGCTTGTGCTTCCTCCAGCCCAGCAGTTCTCATGATGTACTCTGCATATAAGTTAAATAAGCAGGGTGACAATATACAGCCTTGACATACTGCTTTCCTGATTTGGAACCAGTCTGTTGTTCCATGTCCAGTTCTAACTGTTGCTTCCTGACCTGCATACAGATTTCTCAGGAGACAGGTCCGATGGTCTGGTATTCCCATCTCTTTAAGAATTAGAATTGAAGTCCCCCATAGCTGACTTAAACTACCACCAAGTAGCCACTGACAAGGACACTGGGGAGAGATGCTCTCAGCTATAGCTCTCGCTCCCTGGTGTGAGCTGCTTAGTGAGCCAGAGTGAACTGACTACAGCTCACAGCATGGCTTCAGTCCCCGCTAAGTCATGATTTTAGAAAGCCATCTTCTCAGTGTGTATGTCTTGACTAAATGTTTTGGGCAGAGGTAAGACTTTCAAGTGAAGGACTTCTATGGTCAAGAATCTACCCCCGGAACAGGAGTCTTAGATTCGATCCCTGGGTCGAGAAAATCCCTTGGAGGAGGGTGTTGCAACTCTCTCCAGTATTCTTGCCTGGAGAATTCCATGGACAGAGAAACCTGGGAGGCTATTTTCCGTGAGGTAGTAAGGAGTCAGACATGACTAAGTAACTACCCCTCTGAAGTAATAGTTTCATTTTTGTAGGTTTCTACCCATAGCTCCACTTAGAATGTGCAGGAATGGTATGCTGAAGTGGGCGAAAAGCCAACTTGAAATGTGAGGGATAAGAGGGGTCCACAAAAGATTTAGAAGGACAAAATCAATAAATGGGGGGAAAATGACCAAAATAAATGGCTCACATGGGTAGAATTTAACAGTAATTAATTTAACAGTAGCTTCTGCTGTTTGGTTATTTGGAGGAGACTTTGATTTCATGCATTTGGACAGAGCAGCAGCTCTGGTTATCTGTGTTGTGCTCATGGAGTAGCTGGGTAATAGAGGACGTCCAGCCCTGTTAGCCTTCGGCAGTCCTGACAAGTAGAAGCTGGGATAGAAGCTTGAGAGTGAGAAAGGCAGGACTGGATTCACTCTACGTACAAGTTTTCACATTTAATTCCACTGAAGCTACTTTGTGAGACCGGGGCCTTATAAAAAGGCCCAATTTAAGGGAAATGATCTTGGATAAAAACTTTTATGTGTCCTTGTCATTTTTTTCTTGTTCATGTCAGGGATGCCAGAAGTAATTCTTCACACATCAGTGTAATCAGTTTAGGATCCAGGTATGCATTTGCCTGCCAAGCAGGAGATGCGGATTTGATCTTTGGGTTGGGAAGATCCCCTGGAGAAGGAAATGACAACCCACTCCAGTATTCTTGCTTGGGAAATTCCGTGGATGGAGGAGACTGGCAGGCTAGAGTCCCTGAGGTTGCAGAGTCAGATACAACTTAGGGAATGAGTGTGCAGTGTATGGATGGTTTGGCTGACTGGAGAAACCAATTTTGGGGGGGATATTTTAAAGATCATATATTTCCATGTTATCAAAATATGTAGGAAAAAAGTGAATGATGGAGGAAAAAAATATACTCTGAGATGCGCACATGCACTTTTGTCTTTTTCTTTCTTATCTTTTTTCCCTATTATTTTTCTACTATATCTCTTATCTCCAAGGTATTTAGAACAATGAGGTGTGTTTCTAGTTTTCTAGTTCATATCCTCCTTTAGAAAAGAAGTGTTAGTGGGTAGATGCTGATGACAGAAATAAACTCATTAACGTACACCCGTCTCGCCTTTTTTGTCCCTGACTCTGTAAATTAATGGTATGAATACAGGCTGCTGCAGAAAGTCAGAATATTTAATTCCTTAATCTGAACTCGGGGAAGGTGTGTGGGTTGGAGAGCTCTCTGGGAAAAAGAGTAAATGTTTTGTTTGTTTAATAACTGGATGATGTTGAGTTACCTCATTAAGCCCATGCAGGTTTAATGATGCTTTACTGAGGGCACATTGGATGGTCCCTGCAGAGGGCAAAATTGTTTTTCCTTGAAGGTTTCTAACACATTTGTAACCTCTTCTCTATAATTGCCCCCTCTGGTTTTGACTTTCATTTGATAGCTCAGGCCTTTTCCTAACCATTTTTATTTTCAGTCTGCCATCATTCTTCTCACACGACTCTCGGTGGATTTTTCTTGCCCGTAATCAGCTCTCTCTGGCTCTGAGATTTTTCATCTGTTTACCCCTTAAAGCACCTGTCCCAATGGCTAACTATAGTGACAGTCTCTGCCAGCTTCAGGACTTTTCAACTACATGATCCTTTCACAAACATTTTCTCATTCCATCATTGAATTCCCTAGGAAACAAGTAGAAGAGGGTTCTATTGGGATGGCTGATACAAGCAGAGAGACAAGCATTCGGAAGAATGCTAAGTTTAGTGGTAAAAATTTGAAGTTGACACATACAAAATGCTATTTTTAAATGATAATCAACTTTCAAAAAAGGCTCCCCTGGTGGATCAGACAGTAAAGAATCTGTCTGCCTTTCAGGAGTCGTAGATTTGATCCCTGGGTTGGGAGGATTCCCTGGAGAAGGGAATGGCAACCCACTCCAGTATACTTGCCAGGAGAATTCCATGGACAGAGGAGTCTGGCAGTTTCCAGTCCATGATGTTGCAAAGGGTCAGACATGACTGAGTGACTAAGACGGTCATGTTTCACCCCGATGTTCATTGCAGCATTTTTTACAATAGCCAGGACATGGAAGCAGCCTAAGAGTCCCTTGACAGATGAATGGATAAAGAGGATGGAATATTAGTCATTAAAAGAAATGAAATTGGGTCATTCATAAAGCTGTGAATGGTACAGTCAAACCTATTTGCAGGGTAGGAATAGAGACACAGACTTAGGGAACAGATGAGTGGACATGGAGATATGAGATGAATTAGGAGATTGGGGTTAATGTATATACACTAGCACGTGTAAAAAGGTAGCTAGTGTGAACCTGCTGTAGGCATTGGGAGTCAGGTTGGTGCTCTGTGGTGACCCATATGGGTGAGGTGGGAGGGAAAGGAGAGAGTGGGCATATGTATGCTGCTGCTGCTGCTAAGTCACTTCAGTCTTGTCTGATTCTGTGTGACCCCATAGACGGCAGCCCACCAGGCTCCCCAGTCCCTGGGATTCTCCAGGCAAGAACACTGGAGTGGGTTGCCATTTCCTTCTCCAATGCATGATAGTGAAAAGTGAAAGTGAAGTTGCTCAGTCTTGTCTGACTCTTAGCGACCCCATGGACTGCAGCCTACCAGGTTCCTCCATCCATGGGATTTTCCAGGCAAGAGTACTGGAGTGGGTTGCCAGTGGGGCATATGTATACATATAGCTGTTTCACTTTGTTATACAGCAGAAGCTAACACAATATTGTAAAACAACTATACTCTAATTTAAAACAATGGATAGCCTTCAAGGACCTACTGTATAGCACAGGGAACTCTGCTCAATATTATATAACAACCTAAATGGGAAACAAATTTGAAAAAGAAAAAAAAAATATATATATATATAAATAACTGAATCTGTTCGCTGTATACCTGAAACTAACACAACACTGTTAACAACCTATAACCCAATAAAAAACAAAAAGTTAAAAAAAGTCCCCATTAGCACATGTCTTAGACTTTTCTCAACTATGCAATTTCTTTCTTCTCCCTTTTTGCTTATTAGGAAGGATCCATTATCTAGTTAGACAATACTATTTTCTCATAGAAAATTTTAAAGTTGCCTTTGGCAGCTGTGTGTTTAGCAAGAAATAGCTGGAATCCGTTCCTGTGTGCCATCTGTGTAATCTTGCTACTCCTTACTTATTGATGCTGAAGGGTCAGGTCTTCATGTTCAGCATATCATCCCTGGTGCCATGATGCTCCAGGTGGCCTAATCCAGAAAGAAGGAGGCTTCCCAAGACTGTACCATCCAAAACTCCAAACCAAAAGGTGAGGTCATCAGATCAGTCCTTTGGGAACAAATGCCTCTGAGTTTAAGTTATAAGTCACATTTCTGGACTTAATCTTATTATCACCCATGATGGCAGCAAGCAAAGGTGCTGTGAGGGAATTAGGACTGAAATGGTGAGACTAGAATTGCATTGGCAAAGATATTTTAAAGAGTACTGAGCCTTAAAGCTTTTATGAAATAAAATAATTTTACTCTTTGGTTTGAACTAGAGGCACTGCAACTTCTGTTTCCATGACATCCATGCACCAAGATGCTGATGTTGTTGTTAATATTCTGTAAAACACGCTATCTTATCCCTGAAAAATCCAGGCCGGGAGTCTTACTGAAAGTTGTGTGTGTCAGGGAGGTGGGGAAGAGGTGTTGAGCGCTTCTTTATTATAATTGTAGTGATGTATTATTCCAACTCAAATAAGCCTGACAGTAATTTTCCCAAAGTTCATAATTGGTCAAGAGTAACTATGAAATTCAAATCCATTTCTTCTAATATGAAGCTTTCTAACTCTGAATCCAATTTTCTATCCTCTCTAGCCTTGTTGCCACCTGCATATAGAGTGTTCAATAAAGGTTTGTTGAACTGGATTGAATGGAATTTCAGGCTGAAGGGAGCTTTACATCTGCCTTTCCAATAAACACAATTTCCTCTGGAGTGGATTCTCAGCTTTCTGTTCTGTCTCTGAGTTCATTTGATAAGAGACTTGATTTGGGCTTGTTTTAGCAGATAAGTTCAGTTAATATTTACTTTAAGAAAGTGGGATTAGTGGAGATAGGTGGAAAATGAATTATGCATTCTCTGAGCAACTGAAGGTCATTAGAAAACATGCAGCCGCCAGAGATTTCTAAGTGAGACTTTCACAGATAGGGCTGCAGGCGATTTCCAAATGTTCTGGTTTCTATTTACTGGAGCCACTTTGGAACTGGTGAACTGGGACAATTAGGCTGTTATATCAAACAAAAGGGAACTTTTAATAGAGAAAGTGACATGTGCCTGTGTAAACATGGAGAAGACTTCTCCAAAAGGCTGGGAGGCAGCGCAGGCAGTGGAGGTGGGGGAATCACAGGAGAGGAGCAGTTTGTTGAGTGAATACGTTAACAAGCCAAGAAGAGGAGTGTGAGGTAGAGAGAAATAACTCAACCAGCAAAACAGACCCTTGCAAGGGCTGTCATTTGAATGCAGAGTCTAACCCAGCTACTCCATTTCTGGGCATATACCCGGAGAAAATCATAATTCAAAAAGACATATGTACCCCCGCTGCAGCAGTATTTACAACAGCCAGGACATGGAAGCAACCTAAATGTCCATCAACAGATGAATAGATAAAGAAAGTACAGTATGCATATATGCTATGCTATGCTATGCTAAGTCACTTCAGTCGTGTCCGACTCTGTGTGACCCCATAGACGGCAGCCTACCAGGCTCCCCTGTCCCTGGGATTCTCCAGGTGAGAACACTGGAGTGGGTGTACACATATATAGTATTACTCAAAAATAAAAAGGAACAAAATTGGATCATTTGTAGAGACATGGATGAATCTGGAGTCTGTCATACAGAGCAAAGTACATCAGAAGGAGAAAAATACCATGTATTGACAAACGCAAGTGAAATCTAGAAAAATGCTAGAGAAAAACCTATTCACAGGTCAGGAATAGAGATTTAGGTGTAGAGAACAGACCGATGGACATGGTGACAGGGTGCAAATTGGGAGATTGGGACTGATGCATGCTCACTGTTATGAGCTTCCCAGGTGACGCTGGTGGCAAAGAACCTGCCTGCCAATGCAGGAGGTGCAAGAGACATGGGTTCAGTCCCCTGGAGGAGGGCATGTCAACCCACTCCAGTGTTCCATGTCTTGCCTGGAGAATCCCATGGACAGAGGAGCCTGGTGGGCTACAGTCCATGGGGTCACAAAGAATTGAACACAACTGAAGTGACTGAGCAACAGTTAGTGGGAAGCTGCTATATAGCAGAGGGAACTCAGTTCAGTGCTCTGTGAAGACCTAGATGTGTGGGACTGGGGGAGGGAGGGAGGTCTAGGAAGGAGAGGAGATATACATACACACATATATACATGAATATATAAGATTTCTGGGAGACATATCAATAACCTCATATACGCAGATGCACATCACCCTTACGGTAGAAAGTGGAGAGGAACCGAAAAGCTTCTTGATGAAGGTGAAAGAGGAGAGTGAAAAACCTAGCTTAAAACTCAACATTCAAAAAACAAAGATCATGCATCCGGTCCCATCACTTCATGACAAATAGTTGGGGAAACAGTGGAAACAGTGACAGACTTTATTTTCTTGGGCTCCAAAATCACTGCAGAGGGTGACTGCAACCATGAAGTTAAAAGACGCTTGCTCTTTGGAAGAAAAGCTATGACCAACCTCGACAGCATATTAAAAAGCAGACATCACTTTGCTGACAAAAGTCCATCAAGTCAAAGCCATGGTTTTTCCAGTAGTCATGTATGGATGTGAGAGTTGGACCATAAAAAAGGTTGAATGCCTAAGAATTGATGTTTTTGAACTGTGGTGTTGGAGAAGACTCTTGAGAGTCCCTTGGACTGCAAGGAGATTAAACCAGTCAATCCTAAAGGAAATAAACTCTGAATATTCATCAGAAGGATTGATGCTGAAGCTGAAGCTCCAATACTTTGACCATCTGATATGAAGAGCCAACTCATTAGAAAAGACCGTGATGCTGGGAAAGATTGAAGGCAGAAGGAGAAGGGGATGACAGAGGATAGTTTGATGGCATCACTGACTCAATGGACATGAGTTTGAGCAAGCTTCAGGAGATGGTGTAGGACAATGAAGCCTGGAGTGCTATAGTACATGGGGTTGCAGAGTCGGACATGACTGAGTGATTGAACAACGAAATATATACGTATCTTCTGCATGTGTATATGAATGTATGGCACAGTACTTGGTATATAAGACGAAATATATATACACACACACACACACACATATATTTGTGGCTTAATCCTATAGCAGAAACTAACACAACATTGTAAGCATCTGTGGTGGTGGTTTAGTTACTAAGTTGTGTCCAACAGTTTTTGACCCCATGGACTTTAGCCCACCAGACTCCTCTGTCCATTGGATTTCTCAGACAAGTATACTGGAGTGGGTTGCCATTTCTTTCTCCAGGGAATCTTCCTGACCCATGGGTTAAAACTGCATCTCCTAAACTGCACCCAGATTCTTTACCACTGAGTAACCAAAGAACTCCATGAGCATCTATAATCCAATTTTTCAAAAAAGTATATGCACTTCAGGTAGCTTTTTGAATAAGATTAATACTGGAAATTTCTCTCCAGAGGAACCAAACATCTGTAGAATGATTCTGGAGGTTGCAATTGGGAAATGGCAGTAGCTAGTAAGTCATCCTTCTTGGTCCTGTCCTGTACCAGACACTGTTTTAAGTACTTTGCATGGATTAGGACACTAAATCCCCTAAATAGGTTTAAGTGCAAGGGACAAACTTACAAGGTTTACCAATAGGAAAAGACTCTAAAAGTTTAATTTTGGGCTCCAATTCATAAGCCCTAAGTGGAGGATCAGAAATGCAAACATAGATCTGACTGATGTTAATTTTTTATTGTGTATCACATATCAGAGTACCTAAAAGTGTAGTATGCTTCTTTGGAAAGGAAAACTGGAAGGCAAACATGAATACTGTTTCTAGTGTCCTACATGGAGATGGATTTGAAGCAACAAAACATGAGGGTTTTATGGGTTTCCAGAGGCCATTTCTATCAGGAAAAACTCAATCTTTTAGAGAAGAAATATCCAGATACCATGAGCTCATGGGGCTGGCGCTATGCATCACCTTATTTCTCTGTTTATGATTGACTGACTCAGGAACAGGGCAAACATGGATTGGTGGTATGGTTGATGAGGTTCCCGTGAGACAGCTAGTGAAAACAAAGGCAGAAGTAAAAAGATTATCTGGGTGTCACTCTCTATTCATTCAACAAATATTTGTTGAGTGACCACCATTTGCCATGTGATGTCCTAGGTGTCAGGACACAGTGCATGCTGCAGGGAACAAAACCATAATTTAAAAGGAGCAGAATCTGTGCTGTGCTTAGTCTCTCAGTCATGTCTGTCTCTTTGAGACCCCCTTGTAGCCCACTAGGCTCCTCTACTCATGGGAATTCTCCAGTCAAGAATACTGGAGTAGGTTGCTGTGCCTTTCTCCAGGGGATCTTCCCAAACCACAGATCAAACCTAGGTATGCCACATTGCTGGCAGATTCTTTACCATCTGAACCACCAGGGAAGCACAGGAAAATCCCAGCATTGTCACTAACTAGCTAAGTGACCCTGGGTATGTTACTCATCCCCTCCAAGCCTCTGCCTCTTCCTCAGTATAAACCTAATGGAACTCATTTCTAACAGTTACAAGAATAGAAGAGGATGCACATAAAAGGCATGGGTCGTGGTGGACATATACTAAATAGTGATGATGCCTCTATTTATCATTAATGATTTAAGTTTTCTAGGAAAATCCAAGTCTTGTTTTGTTTTTTTTTTTCTCCCCATTATTCATTCATTTCCCACTGTGCTTCCTTCAATTATTCTATAGAATCTAAATGTTTTGTTTTTGAGGGGATGATAAAATATCCATAGATTTCTTGGGGTTTACATTCTACATTTCTGGGCTCTACTCATCCTTCATGTCCCTTTTTCCTTCCACATAGTATGATTGATGTGATGGTTAATTTTATGTGTCAACTTGACTGAGCCACATGACTCCTGGACATTTGGTCAAATGTTATTCTGGATACATCTGTGAGAGTGCTCCTGGACGAGATTAACATTTGAATAAGTAATCTGAGTAAAGCAGTTTGCCCTCCCTAATGTAAGTAGGCCTTATGCAAGCAGTTGAAAGCCTTACTGGAACAAAAACGGTGACTTCTCCTAGAATAAAAGGGCCTGGCTTCTACCTGACTGCCTTGAATTGGGACATCTGTTTTTTTGTGTTTTTTTTTCTTCCTTCCTTTGAATTTTAACTGAAACATGAGTTCTTCTTGGTTCTTGAAACTACGTGCTTTGAACTGGGACTTATACCAATGGTTCTTCTGGTTCTCAGGTCTTCAGACTAGGACTAAAACATTACCACCCGTGGGTCACCAGTGCCCAGCTTGCTGACTGCAGATCTTGGGACTTCTCAGCATCCAACATTGCATGAGCTGATTCCTTATTTTAAATAGATACATATGTAGATAGATAGATATAAATATGAATATGAATATAAGTTAGTGTGTCCATATCTAGACTCCCCGGGTGGTGCTAGTGGTAAAGAACCCACCTACTGATGCAGGAGATTTAAGAGATGGAATTTGATCCCTGGGTTGGGAAAATCCCCTGGAGGAGGGCATGGCAACATATTCCAGTATTCTTTCCTGAAGAATCCCATGGATAGAGGAGCCTGGAGGACTACAGTCCATAGGTCACAAAGAGTCAGACATGGCTGAAGCAACTTAGCATGCACACACACATACATACCTACCTGTCTCTATCTGTCTATCTAATATATCTATTTATTTATCTATCTTTCTATCTCCTACTGGTTCTGTTTCTATCCTAATACTGTTTAGGATACTGAAGCACAGAAATAGGGTCTTCCCAAGGTCATGACAGTACCTAGGGAAGAAGACATAGTAATTTCCCACTTTCTGTGTAATTCTTCCCTTCATGCTTTCATGCTGCCTCCCAGTAATAAATGTTACTTCGTAAACAAGAAGGGAATGCAGGTCCAAGCTCTTCTTCACAAGGTTAGGTGAGACCTATACATGACATCTGTGATGCTACCTAGACAAGAGAGAAGATGGGCCCTGCTCATGTCCAAGGGAAGGGGAGTGGCTGACTGTTTGCTCAATGCATGATGTATACTCAGCATATTCACATTTATGATCTTTGAATTTTCACAGAAATCTACCTTGTCCCCATTCTTAGGTGAAGTTACTTCTGAATCCAGAGCTCACATTCTCACTGTGATAACAAGCTTACTCCCTAAAGCTGAGCCAAGGACCAGGTGTAAAGTACTAGGAATCTCTTTCTAAAACTCTGAGTGGGAGAGATGCTGGGGGAGCCTGAGGATGCATGAGAAATCTGAGTTCTGCTTATTACTCAGATTCTAGTCTTGCATTCTCCCCTCCTTCCCTCTTTATCACCAGTCCCACATGCCTGTGTGGTCCACATGAGTCTAGGAGGATGCCAGGGCCTGGGAGACAATGTTTGTTTTACAACCAAGCACACCTGCTTCCCGCAGCCTGCCAAGCTCTTTAGCTGCTGGCTCTTGGGCTGGATGCTTATCTCACTTCAGACCTCATGCCTGCATTCATTCTCTTTCTGTAGAAGAAAGAATCCCTTCTCTCTCTCTCTCTCACTCCTTTCTTCCCCTCCCCTTCCAATCTCTCTTCCTCTCTCCTTTTCTCCTTCCCCTCCATCTTTCTTTTCAGTTGGAATTTGTTCTCATTTTATAAAGGTAATACTGACTTAAAAATACTCACTATCTAAAAGCTGAGTTGTGTTTTATTCGATGGGGATTTCTAGGCCTTAAACCTGGAGGCAGCATCTCAAGTAACCCTGAGAGAACTGCTCCAAAGAGGCAAGGAGAGGAGCCAGGTTATACAGAAGTTTTGCAACAAAGGACAGGTAGTTGAAACATTAAAAGACCATCATTAATTAAAGAAAACCAGATATCTCAAGCTATCAGATTTAGCACTTTTCTTTGTGTGGGAAGGTTCCAGAGTCTGGTCTCACAGAAATCCTTCCTTTGATATGCACCTCAGCGATCTGGGGCCTGTTTTCACATCCTGTGCTCACATCCTATGCTTCCTTTCCTCAGGGCTCACCATGGGGAGCGACTGCAGTCTGATGGCTGCTAGAGAGTATTTTTTCCTTCCTGAATTCCCTGAGGGCTCACCAACTCACCCATCCTTGGTGGCTGTAATCACTGATGACCATGACATCTTTTGTTTGCTGATATGACAGGAAATATTAAATTTCTCAATAAAAAGCGAAACAAAACCTCTTTCTAATTTTTTTTGGCTGAAACGTGTAGACAGGACTCATTCTATGCAAAAGCTCTATGCCCCTGGCTTCCCACTTTTCATCCTTAATTTGGTACCTATTTCCCCTTGCTGCTTTTTTTTTTTTTTCCTGCAGAATTTCTACCAAGTCCTAAGCCCTGGTGTTTGTTCTGACTGATGCTCTGCTGTTTGTCATGCAAATAGGATTTTGCTTCAAACATGATTTTAATTTAATGGAGTTTCTGGTTTTTTGTCATGGAAGCGAGATCTTGCTGGCCCAAGATTTTTTTTAGCCAATTCTGGTAACTCAAGTTCCCACAGTTACTCCAGTCATTTAGTCTTGTTCTGTAAGGTCCAGGATTTTAGGAAATTAAAACCACTTTGATTATATGCATTAAATTAATAATCCTTAACATTTTCACATACCCATACAAATGCATCTTCATCATGAATTCTTAAATAACTAAAAATAGTAAAAGCTTTTCAATGTTTAATATATACATTTGTGTATATATGTACATAGGGCTTCCCAGTTGGCACTGGTGGTAAAGAATCTGCCTGCCAATGCAAGAGATGCAGATTTGATCCCTGGGTCAGGAAGATCCCCTGGAGAAGGAAATGGCACCTCATACCGTATACTTGCTTGAAAAAATTCCATGAACAGAGGAGACTGGTGAGCTAAGTCCATGGGGCCCCAAAGAGTCAGACAGGATTAAGCAACTGAGCACATATATGTATGTACTTATGTGCATATATGCATATTTGCATATATGCAAATATGTACTTACCTGTATATGTATATATATTTCAGTGCTATGCATTTGCAATTACTTTGTATTCACACTCATGAAAATAATGATGTCTTCTATTTTTTTTTTTTTTTTTTTAGAGAAAAGAGATCCAGTTCCTGGTGCCCAGTTTCAGATGCAGAGAGGAGTATCAGCGGTAAAGGTCTGGGTTGTTGAGATGCTATGTGCTTGGATGGAAAGGTGTTTATGCAATGAATCAAAAAATGATGTAGAGTTGGCCTGTCATATCTGTGGAATCTACATCACTGGTTCAACTAGTAGATGAAAGGTATTCAGAAAAAATAATCCAGAGATGATTTAAAGTATATAGGAGGTATTTGCAAGTATGTGCCATTTTACATGGGGAACCTGACCATCCATGGATTTTAGTATTGGGGAATGAATACTCTACGGATACCAAAGGATAACTCTAGGGGTGAGAGATGCAATAGAACAAAAAATAAGCAAAGGAGGTCAGGGGTCAGCCCCAGGAGAAGAGTGCCTCTCATTATCTCAGTTTAACACCTACTGAGATAAAGCCACTTAAAGTTTATCTGGAAAAATAGGGACATTGATTTTGGAGAAAATAAAATCAAGTTTGACTGAGATAATGTACAATAAATTAAACTAACAACTATGAAAATAACTTCATCCTATATTTAGAAATGCAAATTGCAAATGCAATCTTGATCTAATTCTTAGAATGAATAAGGAAAGGATCAAATGGCTTTCACTGTTTTGGAGCTGATGCGTGACTTTTACCACAGGATATGAGATCAAGATAAAACAATCTTCACTTTGCCAACTGCCTTTCATACTACGATCTTAAAGAGAATACTTTCTTTTTTTTAATATTTAATACTTTACTCATTGTACCAAGATCCTTTTTAGTCTTTGGTAAAGAAATCATTTTCTTTTGAAATACTTCAAGATTATCTTTGTAGTTTGCCCTTTATTTAATTGTTAATTGATTTAACTTTGCCACCTCCTCATCTATCAATGGTTTTATAGGAGAAATGGAACCTTTTCCAAGATCACTTGTTACTTTCATCAATTTAATGAGATTGTTTGGAAATTTCCTTTGCAATTTCTTTGTATTGTATCCCTCAAGTTAGGAATGCCATATCAAAAGAACAAATGCATTTATAACACTTGACAATCTTTAAGAGTCTAACTCAACAGACATTGATACAATAGATTAGGATAAATGTCAATGTTAAAAGGGAGATGTGTGAGACTAGTGACTCACTTTGTTTATGACTATTTCATTCATGAACATCTTTTCTATTATTTTAAATTTTGCTTTCCTAGAAACTGTGTACTTTTGGGAAACTGAAGAGAAAGAATTGAATAAAATATATTTTTGGTCAAGAATTGTGTCTTAAGTGCTCTGTCATAGTTTGAAAGCAAGAGAGAATGTTTAATATCCAGAGTCATGGGAAATAGACCAGTGGGCTTCCCTGGTAGCTCAATTGGTAAAGAATCTGCCTGCAATACAGGATACCCGGGTTTGATCCCTGGGTGGGGAAGATCCCCTAGAGAAGGAAATGGCAACCCACTCCAATATTCTTGCCAGGAAAATCCCATGGACAGAGTCTGGCAGGCTACAGTCCATGGAGTCATCAAGAGTCTGATAAGACTTAGCAACTAAACCATAAAAGAAATAGACCAGAAATCACAAAGTGAGGATAAATGACTTATTCCCTACACTTTGGATGAGGCTTACATTTTCTGAACTTGGTTTCTGCTGGGGGCTTATGTAGAGGTGATGGGCACGTAGAATTAAAATAATTCTGTAGATTGGGTTCCCTGGGAAACATACTGAAGGATAGACTGGCAGGCAGGAAGTTTTATCAGCTATTAAGGTCTACCCATGTGGCAGGGAAGGGAAGGGAGCAGGGCTTTGCAGAGGGAGAAGTTACTTTGCAACACAATCATGTCAGAAGCCTCAGTCAAACTTCTGAGGCTAGGCTGACTCTTCAGTGATCCTGTGTTGTCAGGGACCCAAACTAGTCTCTACTCTCACACTGAGTGCTCATGGGTGCATGCAGTCCCAGGAAGGCCATGTGAGTCTGATCAGGAAAATGTTTCAGCAGAGACAATTCCTATTGGGTACTAATGGGTGAGGCTGTCTTCTGGGATAGTCCATGAAGCTTGGGATGATGATAAAAAACACTCATATTTATTGAAAACTTACTATATGAATGGGTAGTACTATTCAAGTTTGTTGTTGTTTAGTCGTTAAGTCGTGTCTGACTCTTTTGCAACCCCAAGGACTATAGGTCACCAGGCTCCTCTGTCCATGGGATTTTCCAGGCCAGAATACTAGAGCAGGTTGCCATTTCCTTCTCTAGGGGATTTTCCTCACTCAGGTATCAAACCAGTGTCTTCTGCATTGGCAGGTGGGTTCTTCACCACTGAGCCACCAGGGAAGCCCAGTGATTCATATTGCAGGGGTGGGGAGAAGTGAGATTCATTGAGTCATTGATTTATGACATTGCTGCTGCAGCTGCTGCTAAGTCGCTTCAGTCGTGTCCAACTCTGTGTGACCCCATAGACAGCAGCCCACCAGGCTCCGCCGTCCCTGGGATTCTCCAGGCAAGAACACTGGAATGGGTTGCCATTTCATTCTCCAATGCATGAAAGTGAAAAAGTGAAGTCGCTCAGTCGTGTCTGACTCCTGGCGACCCCATGGACTGCAGCCCACCAGGCTCCTCCATCCGTGGGATTTTCCAGGCAAGAGTACTGGAGTGGGGTGCCATTGCCTTCTCCGGGATTTATGACATTAACCATTAGCTAATCACCAACATTATATAACAGGAAAGGTGTGAGGTTAAGGGGAGTCAGTAATAAACAAGTTAGACAAAGTCACTTTCCTTAACAAGATTATACTTAACTCTGCCTAGAGATTAGGTGACTTTTTCAAAGTCACAGATATGGTGATGGGCAAAATCAGAACTGACACTGGGAACCCCTCACTCCAGAATCTTTATGCTTGCCCCCATGCCACCTGAATCTTGGGTCTTTGTTAGAAACTCCCCTCACCTGGACACAATGGAGAAGGTTCTCTAGGGAAATTTGCTTCAGGCCTTCCAGTCCTCACATTGATATCCTATGTGGCAAGGTCACACAGTCATCAGTCTCCAACCTAGTACTTGAGTCATCTCATCTTAATTTAGTGCTTTGTATTTCTGTGGCTCTTAAGTCACTAAGTCATGTCCAACTCTTTGCATTCTCACAGACTGGAGCCCACCAGGCTCTTCTGTCCATGAGATTTGCCAGGCAAGAATACCAGAGTGGGGTGCCCTTTTATTTGCCAGTGGATCTTCCTGACCCAGGAATTGAACCCACACCTCTTGCATCTTCTGCATTGGCAGGTGAATTCTTTACCCCTGTGCCATTTGGGAAACCCTCTTCGTTGTCAGCTGATAAAATCAACAGACACCGAAGTATCACTAACTGGAAATAAATAGCCTTGTTTATAATCATCCTCGTTTATAATCAAGAAGAAATGGCAGGAATACACAGAAGAACTGTACAAAAAAGATCTTCATGACCCAGATAATCACGATGGTATGATCACTGACCTAGAGCCAGACATCCTGGAATGTGAAGTCAAGTGGGCCTTAGAAAGCATCACTATGAACAAAGCTAGTGGAAGTGATAGAATTCCAGTTGAGCTATTCCAAATCCTGAAAGATGATGCTGTGAAAGTGCTGTACTCAATATGTCTGCAAATTTGGAAAACTCAGCAGTAGCCACAGGACTGGAAAAGGTCAGTTTTCATTCCAATCCCAAAGAACAGCAATGCCAAAGAATGCTCAAACTATCCCACAATTGCACTCATCTCACACACTAGTAAAGTAATGCTCAAAATTCTCCAAGCCAGGCTTCAGCAATATGTGAACCGTGAACTTCCTGATGTTCAAGCTGGCTTTAGAAAAGGCAGAGGAACCAGAGATCAAATTGCCAACATCCACTGGATCATGGAAAAAGCAAGAGAGTTCCAGAAAAACATCTATTTCTGCTTTATTGACTATGCCAAAGCCTTTGACTGTGTGGATCACAAGAAACTGTGGAAAATTCTGAAAGAGATGGGAATACCAGACCACCTGATCTGCCTCTTGAGAAATCTGTATGCAGGTCAGGAAGCAACAGTTAGAACTGGACATGGAACAACAGACTGGTTCCAAATAGGAAAAGGAATTCGTCAAGGCTGTATATCATCACCCTGTTTATTTAACTTCTATGCAGAGTACATCATGAGAAAGGCTGGGCTGGAAGAAACACAAGCTGGAATCAAGATTGCCAGGAGAAATATCAATAACCTCAGATATGCAGATGACACCACCCTTATGGCAGAAAGTGAAGAGGAACTCAAAAGCCTCTTGATGAAAGTGAAAGTGGAGAATGAAAAAGTTGGCTTAAAGCTCAACATTCAGAAAACGAAGATCATGGCATCCGGTCCCATCACTTCATCGGAAATAGATGGGGAAACAGTGGAAACAGTGTCAGACTTTATTTTTCTGGGCTCCAAAATCACTGCAGATGTTGACTGCAGCCATGAAATTAAAAGACGCTTACTCCTTGGAAGGAAAGTTATGACCAACCTAGATAGCATATTCAAAAGCAGAGACATTACTTTGCCAACAAAGGTTCATCTAGTCAAGGCTATGGTTTTTCCTGTGGTCATGTATGGATGTGAGAGTTGGACTGTGAAGAAGGCTGAGTGCCGAAGAATTGATGCTTTTGAACTGTGGTGTTGGAGAAGACTCTTGAGAGTCCCTTGGACTGCAAGGAGATCCAACCAGTCCATTGTGAAGGAGATCAGCCCTGGGATTTCTTTGGAAGGAATGATGCTAAAGCTGAAACTCCAGTACTTTGGCCACCTCATGTGAAGAGTTGACTCATTGGAAAAGACTCTGATGCTGGGAGGGATTGGGGGCAGGAGGAGAAGGGGAAAGACAGAGGATGAGATGGCTGGATGGCATCACTGACTCGATGGATGTGAGTCTAAGTGAACTCCAGGAGTTGGTGATGGACAGGGAGGCTTGGCGTGCTGTGATTCATGGGGTTGCAAATAGTCGGACATGACTGAGCAACTGATCTAATCTGATCTGATAATCATCCTAGAGAGTTGGAATTTTGAATAGGAGGTTTCAATGCAACACCCACCCACAGGCAGAAGCATGAACTGAAAAATGTTAAAGTGTCTTTCCCATGCTGTGTGTCCGCTGTCTCTCTCCTTTTAAAGGGAGAGAACTCAACGAAGTGGGAAAAACCCAAGGACAAATGTAGGTGATATAGATTTTTAGAAAGATCTGAAATGGTTTAATACAGAATTTCTCTTTATAGAATGGATTTCCACAGGAATAGATCCATTACTGTGTATAGTCATTACTATATAGAGTGGACTACCCAAAGTGAGGCTTTTACTCCTTCCTGTCTGAGGTTTTCTTGGTTGATGGAAGTCAGGCGGCTTTAGAGGTAGTTTCCTTAATCTCTATGAATACATTTTAGTTATGATGATTACATAACTCTTTCCTCCTCAACCACTTGAGCTAAATATATAAAACTATCAATACTTAAACAGTAAATGCAAAAATATAGGTATCCTAGGTCAGGAAGATGGGAAACAGCTACTAATTCTAATACACTGTGTAATTTCAGCTCTGTCATTTCTTATGAAAGCCTTGTTTTAATGCCTTATACTTATCCCTTTCATATATATTGAGCAAGTACAAATAATGCTACAAAGTAGAAGTTCTACCATTACTGAGGTCCTACTATGCACCAGAGGCTCTGCAAAGCATTTATACATTCCATTTTATTGACCATTCTACACCTAAAATCAGATTCAAGTTATTTAAGAACTCTTAGACTTTAGGGACTTCTCAGTGGTCCAGTGGTTAAGACTCCATGCTCCCAATGCAGGGGGTGCAGGTTCCATTCCTGCTTGGGGAACTAAGATCCCACATGCTGCATGGTGCAGCCAAACGAACAAACAAACAAAAAAAGGCAAAAAAGAAAAGAACTCTTAGATTTTAGATGCAGAACAAGAATTTGAGCACATGTGTGCATGTGGCTAGAGTCTGCTTTTTCCTGATCACTCCAGCTCTCTATAATACCAGTAAGTGTGCAGGTGATAAAAAAATGTTACATGTACCTTCGACTCAGAGCTCTTCTTAACCATAAGAAAGGACTCTCAGAGGCTGGATTGTCACTACCATTTCTTGAACTCCTATCATTGCCAGGCATTGGACCTGACATTGCAAAAGTGAAAGTGAAAGTCGCTCAGTGGCGTCCGACTCTTTGTGACCCTGTGGACTTTATGGCCCATGGAATTCTCCAGGCCAGACTACTGGAGTGGGTTGCCTTTCCCTTTTCCAGGGGATCTTCCCAACATTGCAAAGGAAAACATAAAACAGACATAGATCCTGCCTGCAAACAGTTTTACTTTTAATTTGTAAGGAAATGGTAACTTACTGTTTAGGAGTGCTATGGCAGAAAATGTATGCAAAAATAAGACAAAATACAGCTTATTTTTTTGGATTTTGTCATCCCAGCCACTTTGTGAGGTAGACAAGGACAGGTATTGAGCGCAGGTATTCTCCTACTTTGGAGTCCCCAGTTGGCTCATTTGTGAAATGCAGTCCTATTTGATATAGTATCTGACACAGGATTGGAAGTGTTATCATAAGTAGCAGACATTACTCTGTTCCAATGTAATCTCATGTATATATGTGTAAAATTGCTGTCATAAAATTAAAAATAAAAATTATAGTTAAAGTGTTATGAGAGTGGGAGGAAAGTTAAGGGAAGAAGGGATGAAGGAACAATATAAAATTTTAGAGCAGCCTTTCTATTTATGAAACATTTTATTTATTCCAATTTTGCAGAGAGAAGGAAAAAGTACAGATAAATAAGCCATTTTGCTCAGGATTTCATAGCTAGTAAGTGATACATCCAGGAATGAAATTCAAGCCCCTTGAGCACTCAAAGCTGGCTTCATCCTACCATACCACATGACCAGCCATGGAGAAGGACATTCAGAGGAAGTGGAGGTTTTTCTGGGGCTCAGGGAGTACCACAGTATCAGCTCTTAGGACAAAGATTAAATTCCTCTTTTCTTCCTAAATGCATGTCATTGTTCAGATTGATAGCAGGCAGCAGTGAGAATCAAGGGATTAGCTTCATATCATTATGAAAGCTTTGACTACTTCTTTCTTTTTTCTTCTGCTAATATCGCTGATAATTGGATCAGACTCTGGCTAGAATAGAAAATAAAGACAAGTGTCCTAGAAAAGATGTCTTATAGTCTGTTGCTAAATATAAATATTAACAAAGGAATAACACTTTTTTTCATTTGGAGAATCGGTGCTTGCTGCACAAAAGCTTGAATACAAATCAAAGGAAGGTTTATTTATAGGCAAAAAATGAATTTGTCCTCAAAAGAGAAGCAGGGAAGCAGTGAGTCTCTGTTCTGCTTTGGGGGTGTTTCCGCCTGTCTTCTTTGTGGGCACGTGGAAGGGCAGAGCCTGCGGTGCTTTTGAAGCGGGGTGGGGCTATGAGAATATTCCTGCCAGTGGAGTATGAGCAAAGGTGATAAAAGACAAATATTCAGTTACTGATGTGAGACTCGGGGCTTTCATTCTGTCTGGTATATTGGCTGGTAACAATTGAGATGGTGACCTGGCTTCGTTAGGCCAGGTTTCTGAACGATTCTAATGAAAAGAGTCATCACCCACGCCCTCTTGCTACTGACCCACAGTGACCATGTAGACTGAGTAAGAAAGACGTATATGTTTATTATTTTTAATATCAAGATTTGGGGGTCATTTCTGCTTGGTACTTATCTTAGTCTAGCCAGACTGATACAGGAATAGCCATTGGATACACTCAGTAAAAATGTCGGCATTTTTCCCCCCAACAATCCTCTGTATTATCAACCTTTCTATTGCAATTTTTTTAAGTATTTATTTATTTTCTTGGCCGTGTTGAGTCTTGATTCTGGCACGCCGGATCTTTCATTACAGTGCGTGAATTCTCTAGCTGTGGTGCGTGGGCTCATTATCTGCACTACACCGGTTGATTTGCATCATGATACGTAGGATCTTAATTCATTGACCAGGAATTGAACCTGAACCCCCTGCATTGCAAGGCAGCTTCTTAAATGCTGGACAACCAGGGCATTCCTGTGCATTCTTCTAAGTGCTTCTAGAATTCTAAAACATCACTCCGTGTAGCTGAATAGTATCCCTTCTTTTCTCTTCCTTAGATCATCTCCATGCCTATTTTTAACATAATAGAGTCAGAAATAGAGAAACAAATCTGAAGGTGTTATTTGTGGATAATTGATTTTGATTGTGGATGAGGATAAAATTTGTATTCTTATTGTGTGTGGAAAGCATGCACACACAGGCTTAAATCTGAGCATGAAATCATGTGGGCCAAAAGCCACAGCCATCAGCGGAATTACTACATAATTTTGACTTTTAAATATTATTTAGGAATTTTGTTTATCCTGGATTTCACCACCCTGGGAAGCATAATAAAGCATAATGTATTTCAGTATTCTTGCTTAGAAAATTCCATGGACAGAGGAGCCTCATGGGCTACAGTCCATGGGGCTGCAAATTGTTGGACACAACTGAATGACTGAACATACACAAACACACACACACTGACGTTATAGTCATCTTTTCAAATGAAAGTAGACTACAAAATGATGGCTTTAGATGATTTTAAACCAATGGTTCAAAATTGAGAAGAAAAGTTGTTCAGCTGCTAAGTAATGTCTGACTCTTTTGCAACCCCATGGACTGTAGCCCTTCAGGCTCCTCTGTCCATGGGATTTCCCAGGCAAGAATACTGGAATG
This sequence comes from Bos javanicus, assembly GCF_032452875.1. Classification (NCBI taxonomy): domain Eukaryota; kingdom Metazoa; phylum Chordata; class Mammalia; order Artiodactyla; family Bovidae; genus Bos; species Bos javanicus. The sequence continues at coordinate 109,717,972 of NC_083873.1, forward strand.
GCTTGCCATTTCCTTCTCCAGGGAGTCTTCCCAACCCAGGAACTGAAGCCGGGACTCCTGCATTGGCAGAAAGATTCTTTACCACTGAGCTACCAGGGAAGCTCAACAAGAAAAGTTATAGAAAACAAAATTTCATCTTCAAACACTTCAACTTAAAAAAAAAATCAATACACAAGAAAACCTTGCATTCTTATCACATATATATATATCAGAAACAAAGGGGGAAAAGCTTTGTCTTGAACAACTGCTAAGTGTATAGAAGAAAAAAAAATATCAAAAATACACATCTGTGCATCAACCACTTAGCTGTTGACAAACAGAGGTAATAGCCACGTGGAATTGAAAAACTAAGCTGAGAGCCCTTCTGAGAAATGAAATGCTAGGGTACTGACTCACAAGAGCAGCAATTTTTAAAGAGAAATCTTGGCAAACTTCAGGATTGGAAAATAACTTTTCTGAGATCTAGGAGAGCAATATTCAACACTGATAGAAAAGGAAAATATATAGGTAACCTGCTAAGGTTATCTGTTCAGCACATTTATTTGTAGACAATTTCAGACAGATGATTCTTTGGAATGCACTATCGCATATGTAAATAGCTATTTACTTACACACACACAGCCATATACACACACACACTCTAATCCTTCCTGACTTGACTTTATTTTCGTATGTATTATTCCTTATTTTAAATTTGCGTTTATTGCTTAAATACATTTGCTATATCCATTATTGTAAATTTCTTTATCATAATTTTTTATTTAATGCGTTTCACTTTCTCATTCAACTCTATTTTTCTGTATATGAACTTAAGGTATTTTTGTACATAAAATGTACACAAACACACTGTAAAAATATTTACATGCATATTCAGCCTTAAATAATTTATAATAATTTTTGTTTATATCTTGAATGGTTCTTTACATCCTGGCTTTTGTTCCCTTTTGTTAGCCATTCTGTTAAAACCACCTGTAAATGATTGAGGTTGAAGATCATTGTTACAATGAGAATCATTACTGGAACAGCAACTTCCTTTTATGGACAGTGGCATCTTGAGATTAAAGCAGCTTTTTAAGCAACCCTGCTGTGCTTTTTGACTCCCATTGAGTTTTCAAAGACTGAAAACTCACCTTGCCTCTAAATTTCAGTTCTGGTACCCAATTCATAGAAATTTAAAATTTTAAACGAGTGGCTAGAAATCATAAGGATGCAATAGACGTTGGTTATCATAATTGTTATCGTCCCCCTTCTCCTCCTTCTCTTACATGTTTTTCTCATAATTATCTGCAATCTTTTCATCAGTGGCTGCTTCATACTATTCATGTTCCCGAAGAGAAAGAGAAATAAAGTTCCTTCTTATAGACACGCTCCTTAATCATCTTAGCAAAGCATTAGCCATGTCTGGGGATTCCTTTCTATGGTTTACAATCTTCATAATACTTTTAATAATCTGAAAGTATTTTATTTTTAAAAAATGTACATGACTATTGTCTACTGACTAGAACTTAGGGTGTGTTAGAGCAAAGACTTTTTTTTTATTCTGTCCACTAACCCAGTGCTTAGAAAACTGCCTAATTCTAATAAGACTTCAGCAAATATTTGCTTAATGAGTGAATATTGACTCTTAAGTATTTTTAATTCTACAGTCCATGCTTTCTCTCATAACATTTCATAATTGCAAATTATAATTCTCCAGGCTAGCTAAGAACTATAGTAGTGCAGTGGCATTATCAAAGAAAGAAGGAATAATTATGACTGGTACATTTTAGGATGACATTTTGACTGAGTCTTGGAGAATGACCATACTTTTGACTTGAGGAAACCAGGCACATGAGGATGAGACAGTTTATTGTAAACATCTCTCATGCAGACATCGGGCAGGGGGTAGAGGGGAAAAAAGCCAGTATTTCTGACATACCCCTGCCCAAACATACACACATTCTAGATTTGAAGAAAACTGGTAATAACCAAGAATATGATAAAAACATCAAACAAGTACAAATCAATGACACATATTATAAAATATGCCATGATTTAATTCATCCAGTCTTGTCATTCTGGCATGTTGGTTATATCAGCATTAATACAGATTTTATTTCCTTGGCTCACATATTACTAATCCTATAGTTGCTTTGATAATCCAACAGTGGTATGTTGTGGTTCCTTTCTCAGTAACTTTGGACTTCTGAATTCTGATGTTCAAATAATGATCTTTTACTAAAAATTTTACTTAAATTTTTCTAATTAATAAAATAAAGGAATTAGTATCTTGTATCACCAAAGCTTCTACTCATTTTATCTATGAATTGTCCCTCAATTGTCTCTTATCTGGTTAAGAAATACTAGGAAAAATTGGACAATAATTACTTGTTTCCCAAGGTTAAAAATTTGTCAGTACCATGGACAGCATCAAATCACTGCTAAAACCTATAGTTGTATTAGACCAAATAAACTCACTTGCCCTATCTTTCTTTTCTTTTAGCTCAATTCTATTTTCCTCTAACACAGATTCTAAGTGTGTGTTCTCTCAAACTTGCCTAATTGAAAAAACACAAAAAATAGTTTAATACCAGCTTAATTGCACTTGTTTAGTTGTATTGTTTGTATCCTATAGACACTTATTTTGCAGTATTATGTTAGATTTTAAAAACATAAAATTCTTAGCAGTAAAATGCTACATAAATGGGCACTGATAAAATTTATTTCAACCAATAGACAGTATTAATTGTTTAACATGCTAAGTTCTAGGCAAAGATGCTAGTGACAGAGAAAGGGAGGGAGTTGGAAAGAGGATAAAAAGAAGAAAATGAAGTGGAGGAGGATGATGGAGAGGAAGAAGAAGAAGGAGGGAAGGAGAGAGACATGAAGAGAAATAAAATATAATCTCCACTGACAGCAGGAACTCTTATGATAAAGAGAAGATGGACATGGGCACAATTATCTATCATATTGGACAGTCTATGATTAATATTATGTTAAAAAGGCAATGAATTTACTATGCTATTAATAAATATGCATCCTTTACAGTTGTATATAATTTTAAAACACAGATTGCTTTTACATATACTAAAATTTTAATTTAAAAATTTTACAACAGCTCTGTGAAATCAATATCATAGATAACACACTTTGTTTTAGAAATAAGAGGAAACTGATGTCAGTGAGATCAAATGACTTGTCTCAGTTTTCAGAACTAGCAAATAAGAGATTTGGTCCTCAAGTCTAAGTCTTACTATAATACTTGCCAATATATGCCTACTTTTCATTACGCATTCCTTCTGTGATATTTTATTCATATTTTAGCTTCAAGCATTTTGCTTATCAGTTTATTATCAGCAGTGCCCCCACTCCCCTTCAAAGAATGGAAAAAGAGTATCAGTCTTGGTTTGTGAAAACGTGTGTAATATAACCTTTATAAAAACATAAAACAAACTATATTTACTTTTACAAGACCATATAAGTTCATTAAATACAGTTTAAATTAATGTCTATAGTGTGCAAGACACTGTGATAAGCAATAAGATTGGTGGGTTGAACAAAACAGAGTCTCTCATAGTTAAGATCTTCCTTAAGATGAGAGATCATCGTTAAGATAAAATATGATGAGACAAAGAACGTCATTATTCTGCTACTATAGAAATAAACACAAAGTGTGAATTAGAAAAGACAAAGCATGAATTATAACTCAGCACAGATGGCACTCTGAATTTGTACAACTCTAAGAGTGAGTAACTTCTTGCTTTTGTGTTCAGTAACCTCACTTGTCTCACCCTAGTCCTAACTTTGGTGGCAGTGATGCCAATTAGGTAATATTGCCACCTGGAACACAAATGTATATAAAACATCAGCCTAAGTTTTTGAAGCTAGTGGGGGTAATGGATTTCCAGCTGAGTTATTTAAAATTCTAAAATATGATGCTGTTAAAGTGCTGCACTCAATACACCAGCAAATTTGGAAAACTCAACAGTGGCCACAGAACTAGAAATGGTCAGTTTTCATTCCAATCCAGAAGAAAGACAATGTCAAAGAATGTTCAAACTACCATATAATTGCACTCAAGTGCTAGCAAGGTAATACTCAAAATCCTTCAAACTAGGTTTCAACAGTATGTGAACTCAGAACTGTCAAATGTACAAGCTAGATTTAGAAATGACAGAGAAACTGGAGATCAAATTGCCAAAGTCCATTGGGTCATAGAAAAAGGGGGTTCCAAAAAAAATCTACTTCTGCTTCATTGGCTATACTAAAGTGTTGACTATGAGGATCACAATAAACTGGAAAATTCTTAAAGAGATGGGAATACCAGACCACCTTACCTGTTTCTTGAGAAATCAGAGGACAAGAAACAACAGTTAGAACCAGACATGGAACAAAGGACTGGTTCCAAATTGGGAAAAGAGTAAGTCAAGGCTGTATACTGTCTTTCTGCTTTTTTAACATATGTAGAGTACATCATGACAAAGGCCAGTCTGGATGAATCACAAGCTGGAATCAAGATTGTTGGGAGAAATATCAACAACCTCAGAGATGCAGATGATACCACTCTAAGGGAAGAAAGAAAAGAGAAACTAAAGAATCTCTTGATAAGAGTGGAAGAGAGTGAAAAATCTGACTTAAAACTCACCATTCAAAAAACTAAGATCATGGCATCCACTCCCATCACTTCATAGAAAATAGATGGAGAAAAAGTGGTAATGGTGGCAGATTTTATTTTCTTGGGCTTCAAAACCTTTGTGGATGGTTACCATAGCCATGAAATTAAAAGATACTTACTTCTTGGAAGAAAAGCTATGACAAGCCTAGAGAGCACATTAAAAAGTAGAGACATCACTTTGTCAACAAAGATTCACATAGTCAAAGCTATGTTTTTTTCCAGTAGTCATGTATGGATGTGAAAGTTGGTCCATAAAAAAAGAAAAAAACTAAGCACTGAAGAATTGATGCTTTCAAACTTTGGTGCTGGAGAAGACTTGAGAGTCCACTGGACAGCAAGGAGATCAAAGCAGTCAACTCTAATGGAATCAACACTGAATATTCATTGGAAGGACTGATGCTGAAGCTGGAGCTCCAATATTTGGCCACCTGATGTGAAGAGCTGACTCACTGGAAAAGACTCTGATGGGAGTCTGGTGGGAGAGACTGAAGGCAGTAGGAGAAAGGGGCAATAGAAGATGAAATGGTTGGATGGCATCGCTGACTCAATGAACATGACTTTGAGCCAACTACAGAAGATAATGGAGGACAGGGAACTCTGGCATATTGCTTTCCATGGGGTGGGAAACAGGCAGATACAGCTTAGCTACCGATCAACAACAAATACAACACATTTTTTAAAAAGTTAGTATAATAAGAAGTAGAAGAAACAATACAACAACTTAAATTATACATTAATCAACTTATTGATAATCACAATGTCATTTTCTCAGCATTGAGTCCAGGTTTCCCTTATCCTCTGCTAATACCCTGGATGAAAATTTTTCCTTGCAGAGTTATCTCAGTATTTATTATAAACTATTTTACCTTTATTGGGTTGTCAAAATTTTATTCACTAAGTCTATAGGCTAGAATATTGCTAAAGTAACCCTAATAACTCATTGAGTGCCAAATCAGATTCCTACTTTTCCCCATTGGGTAGATCAGATCAGTTGCTCAGTCGTGTCTGACTCTTTGTGACCCATGAATCGCAGCACGCCAGGCCTCCCTGTCCATCACCAGCTCACGGAGTTCACTCAGACTCATGTCCATCGAGTCAGTGATGCCATTCAGCCATCTCATCCTCTGTCGTCCCATTCTCCTCTTGCCCCCAATGCCTCCCAACATCAGAGTCTTTTCCAATGAGTCAACTCTTCGCATGAGGTGGCCAAAGTACTGGAGTTTCAGCTTTAGCATCATTCCTTCCAAAGAAATCCCAGGACTGATCTCCTTCAGAATGGACTGGTTGGATCTCTTTGCAGTCCAAGGGACTCTCAAGAGTCTTCTCCAACACCACAGTTCAAAGGCATCAATTCTTCGGTGCTCAGCCTTCTTCACAGTCCAACTCTCACATCCATACATAACCACTGGAAAAACCATAGCCTTGACTAGACGGACCTTTGTTGGCAAAGTAATGTCTCTGCTTTTGAATATGCATTCTAGGTTGATCATAACTTTCCTTCCAAGGAGTAAGTGTCTTTTAATTTCATGGCTGCAGTCACCATCTGCAGTGATTTTGGAGCCCAGAAAAATAAAGTCTGACACTGTTTCCACTGTTTCCCCCTCTATTTCCAATGAAGTGATGGGACCGGATGCCATGATCTTCGTTTTCTGAATGTTGAGCTTTAAGCCAACTTTTTCACTCTCCACTTTTACTTTCATCAAGAGGCTTTTGAGTTCCTCTTCACTTTCTGCCATAAGGGTGGTGTCATCTGCATATCTGAGGCTATTGATATTTCTCCCGGCAATCTTGATTCCAGCTTGTGCTTCCTCCAGTCCAGCATTTTTCATGATATACTCTGCATATAAGTTAAATAAACAGGGTGGCAATATACAGCCTTGACGAACTCCTTTTCCTATTTGGAACCAGTCTGTTGTTCCATGTCCAGTTCTAACTGTTGCTTGCTGACCTGCATACAGATTTCTCAAGAGGCAGATCAGGTGGTCTGGTATTCCCATCTCTTTCAGAATTTTCCACAGTTGATTGTGATCCACACAGTCAAAGGCTTTGGCATAGTCAATAAAGCAGAAATAGATGTTTTTCTGGAACTCTCTTGCTTTTTCCATGATCCAGCAGATGTTGGCAATTTGATCTCTGGTTCCTCTGCCTTTTCTAAAACCAGCTTGAACATCAGGAAGTTCACGGTTCACATATTGCTGAAGCCTGGCTTGGAGAATTTTGAGCATTACTTTACTAGCGTGTGAGATGAGTGCAATTGTGCAGTAGTTTGAGCAGTCTTTGGCATTGCCTTTCTTTGGGACTGGAATGAAAACTGACCTTTTCCAGTCCTGTGGCCACTGCTAAGTTTTCCAAATTTGCTGGCATATTGAGTGCAGCACTTTCACAGCATCATCTTTCAGGATTTGGAATAGCTCAACTGGAATTCCATCACCTCCGCTAGCTTTGTTCGTAGTGATGCTTTCTAAGGCCCACTTGACTTCACATTCCAGGATGTCTGGCTCTAGGTCAGTGATCACACCATCATGATCATCTGGGTCATGAAGATCTTTTTTGTACAGTTCTTCTGTGTATACTTGCCACTTTTTCTTAATATCTTCTGCTTCTGTTAGGTCCATACAATTTCTGTCCTTTATCAAGCCCATCTTTGCATGAAATGTTCCTTTGATATCTCTGATTTTCTTGACGAGATCTCTAGTCTTTCCCATTCTGTTGTTTTCTTCTATTTCTTTGCATTGATCACTGAAGAAGGTTTTCTTATCTCTTTTTGCTAGTCTTTGGAACACTGCATTCAGATGTTTATATCTTTCCTTTTCTCCTTTGCTTTTCACTTCTCTTCTTTTCACAGCTATTTGTAAGGCCTCCCCAGACAGCCATTTTGCTTTTTTGCATTTCTTTTCCATGGGGATGGTCTTGATCCCTGTCTCCTGTACAATGTCACAAACCTCATTCCATAGCTCATCAGGCACTCTGTCTATCAGATCTAGGCCCTTAAATATATTTCTCACTTCTACTGTATAATCATAAGGGATTTGATTTAGGTCATACCTGAATGGTCTAGTGGTTTTCCCTACTTCCTTCAATTTAAGTCTGAATTTGGCAAGAAGGAGTTCATGATCTGAGCCACAGTCAGCTCCTGGTCTTGTTTTTGCTGACTGTATAGAGCTTCCCCATCTTTGGCTGCAAAGAATTTAATCAATCTGATTTCGGTGTTTACCATCTGGGGATGTCCATGTATAGAGTCTTCTCTTGTGTTGTTGGAAGAGGATGTTTGTTATGACCAGTGCATTTTCTTGGCAAAACTCTATTAGTCTTTGCCCTGCTTCATTCTGTATCCCAAGGCCAAATTTGCCTGTTACTCCAGGTGTTTCTTGGCTTCCTACTTTTGCATTCCAGTGCCCTATAATGAGAAGGACATCTTTTTTGGGTGTTAGTTCTAAAAGGTCTTATAGGTCTTCATATAACCCTTCAACTTCAGCTTCTTCAGCATTACTGGTTGGGGCATAGACTTGGATTACTGTGATATTGAATGGCTTGCCTTGGAAATGAACAGAGATAATTCTGTCGTTTTTGAGATTGCATCCAAGTACTGCATTTCAGACTGTTTTGTTGACCATGATGGCCACTCCATTTCTTCTGAGGGATTCCTGCCCGCAGTAGTAGATATAATGGTCATCTGAGTTAAATCACACTAGGACCACAGCCTTGTCTAACTCAATGAAACTAAGCCATGCCCTTGGGGCAACCCAAGACTGGCAGGTCATGGTGGAAAGATCTGACAGAATGTGGTCCACTGGAGAAGGGAATGGCAAACCACTTCAGTATTCTTGCCTTGAGGACCCCATGAACAGTATGAAAAGGCAAAATGATAGGATACTGAAAGAGGGACTCCCCAGGCCGTAGGTGCCCAATATGCTACTGGAGATCAGTGGAGAAATAACTCCAGAAAGAATGAAGGGATGGAGCCAAATCAAAAAGAATACCCAGCTGTGGATGTGACTGGTGATAGAAGCAAGGTCCGATACTGTAAAGAGCAATATTGCATAGGAACCTGGAATGTCAGGTTCATGAATCAAAGCAAATTGGAAGTGGTCAAACAAGAGATGGCAAGAGTGAATGTCGACATTCTAGGAATCAGCAAACTGAAATGGACTGGAATGGGTGAATTTAACTCAGATGACCATTGGGTAGAAGTCTTTTAATTTCTTTTTAATTAGTATGTCAAGTCCCTTGTAACAATCACCTTCTCTGTCAGATAGGTAGTGTGGGTAACAGAAAAGACCAGGGTATTTTCTTGGCTTTTAAGCTAATAGAAACTTGCCTATTCTCCTTGAGGGAAAGATTACTTTCTTTAGGAAAATAATCATTAAGATCCAAAAGTCCTCTAAGCAAGTTACAGGATATATTATTGAGAATGGTTTCTTTTATTTCTACTGTTAGGTTCCTATTTGGCTTTGGCAAAAATGATGCCATAGGATGGTTATTGGTTTAAGTCACATATTACATCATGTAAGACAACAATCATATGTGTGTTTCCTTCCAGCTAATACTATAAATAAGATTTAAATAGTATCATTGGCAGCATGGAATGAGACTATGCATGAGCTCTACAATTCTATTAAGCTAGATGTTTATGGGTGAAGGGTTACATGGTAAGATAAAATAATTACTTAAGCATAAGCTTTATTTTATTGTATTTGCCATTTAATGAGTCTCTTAGTTGGAGAAGATGTTATATGAGACACCAAGGTGCTGCGAATGGTATTCTGTATGTCTATAAGTGGTGGTGCTGAAAGAGCATGGTAGGCATCAAGTCCCTATCCAGAATAGATTTTCAAATACATACTCCCTGCAAATACAAATAACTACCGTCTCCATGATGGTAGGGATCCAGAGTAATCAACTAGCCATTAGACCACTGGTTACCTCTGGGAATGATGTTTGGCTCAAGTCCATTTCCTGTTGTGTGCAATGCACGGACAGAAGTAGCCTGTGGTTACACCCCTGGTTTTTTAGTTTATAAGTAGGAATGTTATATATAGCAGCTCAGTTCAGTTCAGTTCAGTCACTCAGTTGTGTCCAACTCTTTGCGACCCCATGAATTTCAGCACGCCAGGCCTCTCTGTCCATCACCAACTCCTGGAGTTCACTCAGACTCATGTCCATCGAGTCAGTGACGCCATCCAGCCATCTCATCCTCTGTCGTCCCCTTCTCCTCCTGCCCCCAATCCCTCTTTTCCATACTACATTTAATATGAGTAAGAATCTATTTCCGAAGCTCCAGTCTATCCCGTTCTGTCTTCCACCTGCATCAAACAATATATTTCCTTCATTGGAACTTAACAGTGAATATTGATATTGTAAGCCCCCTCTCTTGCTCACGTGGTTACTTTTTGTTTGAAATTTTTTATTGTGTAGATGAATTTGGATTTAATTCACTTTATGATAATAGATTTTCCTTTACATTAGCATTCTTGTATATCTGTTTGGGTACAATCAGAAAAAGGAAATCACTCAGTGAGTTGAATGTTGACAAAAATGAAAACTTAAAGTTTTTGTCAAAATATTCCTAGAATAAATTTAATATCCAAATTATACACAGAGAGAAGACAGGATTTTTATAATAAAGGATTAGTATCAATGTTGTAGAATAAGAACACTAGCAACCCAGTAGAAAAATATTCAAGAGATGCAAAGATGCAATTCACAGAGAGAGAACACCTAGTTAGTAAATATTTGAAAACTAAAAGGGAGATGGCTATCCTTATTAGCCAATTGATATTCCAACCCCACATCATTTAACATCTATTATAATGTAGGATGATATCTTTTTTTTTGGCTTGAACTTTGTTATTGAAAATGCCAAGGTCACACTGTACATATTTCATATGGTTGGGCTGTTTAAAGTGTAGGAAGTGTAAGTATACTAGACCCTCAGCTTGGAGGAGTAAGTTATTTCATTGATAGAAGGTAGGGGAGAACAGTTAAGATCTCGCTTAAACCTCCAATCCTTTTATTTGTGAGCCACATTGTCTGAGAACACGTTCCGAGTATTTGCAATTGGCTGAGGTTTTTCTCCATGGCCTGCTGAGTTCTGAGAAACATGAATCAATAGTCAATTGTTCACGGTAATCAAATTCCACCTGAAAATGTTGTAAAATACAGCTCAACATGAAATGCCATATCTTGTAGAACGGAACCATTTTCAGATTTAATCTTTTTATTACCTACCAAACTGGGAGCACACACACAAACTTTCCTCAGAGCAACAGAAGTCAACATTTTCCTGGTCAACAGACTTCACTCACAACAACCAATAGGACAAAATGTCAGGTTCACTCAGTCCCTTGAGCACTAAGACGACTTTTTCTAAACCTCTGTGGTGGATTTTTCTTTTTAATCAGGAAGAAAATGATCACTACAATGGAATGAACAGAAACCAATTTGCTTTTTAAATAGACTGTGGAGTTCTGAGATCAACAATTTCCTTCTGATCCAACCTAAGCTGATGAATGGTATATCTAATGGGATGATACTTGATCCGGCATGCAACTAGGATTAAAAAGCATCTGTTTTTTGAGTTTCATAGGTTACCTAAAAATCAGTTGTTTCTATGTGAGAGCCTGTAAAGAAGGAGAATTACTTCTAAGTGCAAACCTACAGGGGGAAACAGACCATGCAGGTTGGCCACCTAAAAGTGAACCATAAGATTCTTCCTTTCAATTCCCTCCTCTTGCAAAAGAAGAGAAACTCTGAAAATTCTTAAATTCCTGGACTCAGTGCAGCCCTGAATGTAATATCCCTTCCATTTCATCAAAGTGGTAACAAAGAGATACATGTTTGTTATCCTCTAAGGTCCCTCTAATCAAGGCTATGGTTTTTCCTGTGGTCATGTATGGATGTCAGAGTTGGATTGTGAAGAAGGCTGAGCGCCAAAGAATTGATGCTTTTGAACTGTGGTGTTGGAGAAGACTCTTGAGAATCCCTTGGACTGCAAGGAGATCCAACCAGTCCCTCCTGAAGGAGATCAGCCCTGGGATTTGTTTGGAAGGAATGATGCTAAAGCTGAAACTCCAGTACTTTGGCCACTTCATGCGAAGAGTTGTCTCATTGGAAAAGACTCTGATGCTGGAAGGGATTGGGGGCAAGAGGAGAAGGAGACGACAGAGGATGAGACGGCTGGATGGCATCACCAACTTGATGGATGTGAGTCTGAGATGTGGGTTCAATCCCTGGGTGGGGAAGATCCCCTGGAGAAGGGAATGGTTTCCCACTTCAGAATTGTTGCCTGGAGAATTCTATGGACAGAGGAGCCTGGCGGGCTGCAGCCCATGGGGTCATGAACAGAAGGACACGGCAGGGAACCTGAAGTCCTGTAGGTTCATGGAAGGGGTCTTTGAAGCTCTGGAGAGATCTGATGACTACTTTTTCTCTCAACTCTTTAGTTTCAAGGCAGTTCCAATGAGAGATTCCATTAACCCCATATCTTTGGCCTGTTTGTTTTTTAATTCTGTTTTGGTCTTTTTTTTTTTTTTTTTTCTTCAAGGGCTACTCACCACCTGAGAGAAGAAAATATTACAAAGTATTTACTTTGCCTCTCCTATCCCATAACTTATATTTTAGTTCTGCCATGTTTTCATTTATCCTAGGAATAAATTACTGGTGTTCCCAGGGGAGTCTTCAGTGTCTCATAGGTTTCTTCTTCAAAGACACTGAAGGCCAAGTAAACAACAATAATCTCAAGAAATAAGATGATGTCTCATGCCTCTGGCATAAAAAAATCTTGATAAAAATTTTTCTCCTCCTTCCCCACTCCTTACCCATCTGTCCCAAAACAAATCCCTTGAATGTCCAATCACTGAAACCAGTAGACTTTTCCAGATCCTCATGATTATTGCCTCTCTGAATTATCATTGAGTCAGCACAGTGCCTGACATACAGCAGGGATTTAATAAGTAGACAGACTCTCTCTTTCCTTTACCTTCACCTGAAAACTAAATTAGATCTCTTACTTCTCCAAACTTTTCTGTCTTTGTTTCTCCTTCAGACCTGCATATTTATTACGTCTTTAAAGTCGTATCTTTACCAGTTATTAAACAGGGCAAAGTCTTGCTTGTCAATCCCATTATTAAAAAAAAAAAATATCCTGGATGAAAGAAAGTGAAAGTGTGAGTCACTCAGTCATGTCTGACTCTTTGTGATCCCATGGACTGGACCCCACTAGGCTCCTCTGTCCATGGAATTCTCCAGGCAAGAATACTGGAATGGGTTGCCATTTCCTTCTCCAGGGCATCTTCCTGACCCAGGGATTGAATCTGGGTCTCCTGCAATGCGGACAGATTCTTTACTGTCTTAGTCATCAGGAAAGCCTAAAAAATCCTGGACAAGAGCACTATATTTCTAAGCTTTCATTGGAATTAGTTTGGGGATTGACATATGACTAGATTCTGACTTATATACTATGTGTGAAAGTTATGTAAGTTTCTTTCAGTCTTAGATACAAAATTCTAGCTTGAACCTCCTCTTTCTCTCTTCTTTTTTCCCAAGAATGAGCATATAAAAGAAGTGTTAAAAATGGTAACACATGGAAGGAGCCTAAATCCCTGAGTCTCCTGGAAAACAGTCACCCAGAGGTAAAGTTCAAAAAAAGTTGGCTGTAACTTGTATAAGGAATACTTTTTTGCTATGTTAAACTATTGAAAACTAGGATCATGGCATCCAGTCTCATCACTTCATAGAAACTAGAAAGGGAAAAGTGGAAGGAGTAACAGACTTTATTTTCTTGGGCTCCAAAATCATGGTGGATGATGAATGCAGCTGTAAAATTAAAAGACACTTGCTCCTTGAAAGGAAAGCTATGACAAACTTAGCATATTAAAAAGCAGAGACATCATTTTGCCAACAAAGATCTATATAGTCAAAGGTATAATTTTTTTCAGTAGCCATGAATGGATGTGAAAGATGGTCCATTAAGAAAGCTGAGCACTGAAGAATTGATGCTTTCAAATTGTGGTGGTGGAGGAGACTCTTGAGAGTCCATTGGACTATAAGGAGATCAAAGCAGTCAATTCCAAAGGAAATCAACTCTGAATACTCACTGGCAGGACAGATACTGAAGCTGATGTTTTAATACTTAGACCACTTTATGCAAAGAGCCGACTCATTGGAAAACACCCTGATGCTGGGAAAGATGGAAGGCAAAAGGAGAAAGTGGTGGCAGGTAATGAGATGGTTAGATAATGTCACTGACTCAGTGGACGTGGATTTGAGCAAACTCCAGGAGATAGTGAAGGATGGAGGAGCCTGGCATGCTGCAGTCAATGGGATCCCAAAGAGTCAGACATGACTTAGTGACTGAAGAATAATAACAACAAGCTGTTGAAATTCGGGGGTTGTTTGTTAATACTTAGTAGTTAATTACATTGAGCTTAGACAAATTACTTCCTTCTGAACCTAATTTTTAAAAATAAATGTCAGAAGAAATCATATAAATCCTACATGCTTTGTTGTAGTAAGGATTTAGAAAGAAAATACATGTAACAGGCTAGTGTAATGTATTTCAAGCACCAATACTATTAGCTATAGCTGCTTCATATTCAGTGGGCAAAGGTTCTAGTTCTTTCTGACATCCACTATGAGCTGTCCACTGTGTCACATCCTTCCTGTGTTTAATGATTCCTCACTGTGACCCTAGGAGATGAACATTACTGTCCCAATTTTGCTAAACAAGAACACTGAGATTGTGAGAAGTTAAGTAACTTGCCAAAGTGACATAGCCAGAAAATGTTGCAGTCCAGATTCAATCCAAGCCAAGGTTTATCTCTCTGGTTCCAAGCTCCTACCCTTAATGTGATATTCATAAGCAGTGGTTATCACTGTGGAGGTTTTCCTTGGCTTTTTTCTACTTCTACATGCTCTACCTGCTGACTTTCTAGCAGTGAGTTCAATTATCACATCAGCAAGCTACCTGGACTCTTTGTTTGATGCCTGCAATAAATGCAATTTCCTTCATCAAAGCCAGATGTCAGTAGATTGCTTTTCTTGTGCGTGGCGAGGGGACCCAACTTGGTTCAGTAACAGAAGGATGAGCATGTGTACAGGGTAGAGGCTGCAGGGAAGCCAGAAGTAGGCTGTAGGAAGTAGAAAGAATGGAGAATAGAAAATGAAGTGGGAAGAAGAGTGAATAAACATTTTCCCACATGCTCTTCATTTTCCTTGTAATTACCTTCCCCCCACCACCACCTCCAACCTGCCCACATACTTATCCACCATCCTTTCTCAAACATGGAACCACAGATCACGGGCCTCCCTAGAATGAATGGCCTGAAGTCTTTCCTCCTTCAATGAACTTAGAGGATACTGCTGCATGGTTTCCTATCTCCTGGGTCTGGAGCACATCCCATCATCACATTTTTTCAATTTTATTTATAGTTATAAATTGATTCATCTCTCTCCCCCACTAGACAATAGATTTCAGATTTCTAGTCAATCTTTAGTAACTATTGAATCCTGGCACATGAGTGGATAGCTTCTTGGGAAACACAGAAAGACACACAGACCTCTTAGGAAAGGATTCCCATTTTCTGGCCCCTGTTCTGCTCTTGTGAGATTAGAGATCTCGTTCCATCTCTTCAGTTTCAGCTTCTCATTCAGTGGAATGAGAGGCTTGTATGTTCTCTGTGCTTTCTCTTCTAATCAAGCATCACGTGCTTTTATGTAAATCCAAGAATGTTATTAAAATGCAAGATGTGGGCTCAGAGTCACGCATCCAAAGAGCATGTGTTCTCAAGTTTCCACTAGAAGCTAGAGGTAGTGCTGGCAACAGTATCCACGCCTTCACATCCCCAGACTGAGCCACTTCCCTCTCCAGCACTCAGCCTCTCACTTTCTTGCTTGATTCAGCAACATTTTAAAATATCAGATTAAATTCGTGAAGTTTTAAGATAATTTTTCTAAACATTGAGATATAGCTCAAGCTCTAGAGCACTACACTTACATAATAATTTAGCTTGTAATTTTCTCATTTATTAATATTTGCTTGTATTTATTTGTTAAGTGCTCTTTAAATGTTAGGTGTGAAACTAGCAACAGGGAATACGGAAGAGAATAACATAGACAAAATCTTCATGTCCCTATTTTGAAGGAGCTTAGAGTAAGAGGGTTGTTGTTCGGTCTCTAAGCAGTGTCTGACTCTTTGTGACCCCACGGACTACAGCATACCAGGCACCCCTGTCTTTCACTATCTTTTGGAATTCACTCAAATTCATGTCCATTGAGTAGGAGATGCTATCTAACTATCTCATCCTCTGCTGCTCCTTCTCCTTTTGCTTTCAGTCTTTCTCAGCATCAGGATCTTTTCCAATGAGTTGGTTCTTCACATCACATGGCCAAAGTATTGGAGTTTCAGCTTCAGAGTCAGTCCTTCCAATGACTATTCAGGATTCATTTCCTTTAGGATTGACTGGTTTGATCTCCTTGCAGTCCAAGGGACTCTCAAGAATTATCTCCAGCACTATAATTTGAAAGCAGTTCTTTAGTGCTCAGCCTTCTCGATGGTCCGACTCTCACACCCGTACACAACTACTGGAGAAAACCATAGCTTTGACTAGACGGACCTTTGTCAGGTTGAAAAGCTTACAAAAAACAAGTGACATTCATAATGACACTCTGAGGCAAGTATTATTCTGGAGGTTACGGGGAGAAGTGGGAGCTGAAGCTAACAGAAATAAAGCAAGCCTCTGTGAGAAGTCAGCTAGAATAAGTGAGAATGGGGACTGACTGCCATCAGGCTTTATGGCTAAAACTAAGAAGTTACCAAAATGAATCATTCTTGTTTAGAAGAATGCTCTAAAGAACTCAACTTTGCTCAACCTTTTCCCCCTTGAAAGTCTGGAATCAACTGAGCCATGCACGTAGGGAGGAAAATACCAGCTTTAGTGGCGGTGAAGGTGGATTAGAGAATGTGGCTTTGATCTGCAATCCAAATCAGGCTTTTGACTCTTTTTCCCTAAGTTTCAACTTTGAGACCCACATGTTTTCACGTGGGTTGTATAAGTCATGGCCTGCTCACCTCCACAAAACCGAGAGCTTTAAAATGGGTGCAGAAGTGAGCTGACTGATTTGCCTGGGTCTTTAATCAGGAGTGCATCTCATGTGTATAAAAAGCTGGAGAAAAGAAAGCCTCTGTTCTGCAGGCTCATGAGGCAAACAGAGATCCCCGAAGGCCCTACAGCAGACATTCTTGACTCTCCATCTCAGTCGTGGAAGTAAGACAGATCCATACTTATAGAGAGAGGACTCAGTGAGAGGTAGAAAGAAGGAAGACTCTATCTACCTGCTACATGCAACAGGGCCCATGCTTCTTTTGGCTGTATGGAAGGAATGCAGAAAGATGGAAGAAAGATTCCCAAGCAGATATCACATGCTCTGAGGATCTTTGAATCTTTATTTAATATTTCAATAATCAGAGCTCTCATTTATCAAACACAATATTCTGGCTTCAGGTCTAAGCTCTTTATGTAAATAACCTCATGGAACATGCACAGCTACTTTATAAATTAGCTACTATTACTCTAGTCAAAGCCATGGTTTTTCTAGTAGTCATGTATGGATGTGAGAGTTGGACCATAAAGAAAGCTGAGCGCCAAAGAATTGAAGCTTTTGAACTGTGGTGTTAGAGAAGACTCTTGAGAATCTCTTGGAATACAAGGAGATCCAACCAGTCCATCCTAAAGGAAATCAGTCCTAAATATTCATTGGAAGGACTGATACTGAAGTTGAAATGCCGATACTTTGGCCACCTGATGCAAAGAACTGACTCAATGGAAAAGCCCCTGAGAAATATTGAAGGTGGGGGGAAAAGGGAACGACAGAGGATCAAATGGTTGGATGGCATCACCGACTCGATGGACATGAGTTTGAGTAAACTCCAGGAGTTGGTGGTGGACAGGGAGGGCTGGTGTGCTTCAGTCCATGGGGTTGTAAAGAGTCAGACACGACACGAGTGACTGAACTGAAAACTGAAACTCTACAGTTTACAAGTGCGGTGATCAAGATTTAGAGAATTGGAATGATTTTGTTCATGATCGTAGCTACCAGTGCATGGGGTTTGTCTGACTCCCCTGCCTTTCTCCTTGCCTGCTTAGCATTTTTATATTTACTCAGGACATTTTGCATCTTTGCTTTTTAATCTCTGACTCTGTGTTCATCCTTTGAACTTGAGAACACACTTGTCTTTAGATGTTATTTACTGCAAGGAACTTTCTCTTTTCTCTTTCAGTTCTTATTCTTGGCTTTTGATAATATATCATACCACTTAGCATATTATGCATGCTTGCTAAGTTGCTTCAGTTGTGTCCAGCTCTTTGTGACCCCATGGGCTGTAGATTTCCAGGCTCCTCTGTCCATGGGATTCTCCAAGAAAAATACTAGAGTGGGTTGCCAATTTCCTCCTCCAGGGGATCTTCCCAACCCAGGAGTTGAACCCACATCTTTTATGTCTCCTGCATTGGCAGGTGGGTTCTTTACCAGTAGCAACCCCCACCCCCACCCCAGGAAGCCCATCATGTTATACATTATATCGTATCAAGTTATATGTGCTGTAGACTGAATTATGTTGCCCCAGATTCACACGTTTAAGCCCTACCCCACAGCATAATGACATTTGGAGATGGAGTCTTTTGGAGGTAAACAGATTTAGAAATAGAAATAATATATTTAGATAGGTAATGAAATGGTACCCTTATGATGGGATTAGTGGTGTTATAAGAAGAGACACCAGAGAGCTTGCTCTCTCTTCACCATGTGAAGATACAGCAAAGGCCAACATCTGTAAACTGGAAAGAGAGCCTGTACCAGAACCCAAACATGCTGATGCCCCAATCTTGGACTCTCAGCCTCCAGAACTGTGGGAAAATAAGATTCTGTTATTCAAGTCACCCAGTCTACATTTTGTTGTAGGAGATCATACAGGCTAAAAAAAAAATGTATCATATAATATCACATATAACATAATTACACATGATGTGCCTTATAAAATTATGTTATCCTTATTTTTTGTTACCCTATTCCTTTTCTGTCCACCTGCATTTTTATTTCTCCCCAGAAGCTTGCATATTACCTAGCACATAGTAGGCATATAGTAATAATTGATGGATGCATAAAAAAATAAATGAATCTAGTCCTGGCCTCTCTGAATAACCCACCACTGTTAGTAAATGGGTTCTCCAACTTGGCTCCACTCTGCTTGATCAGTGTCTGTAGGGAGCCTTCCTTCAGGTCCAGTGCAGGGTTCAACCCACTGACTTCTCAATTCAACCAATGTATTTAGTCCATGAGTATTTCCTAAACTCAATCCCAGGTCTGTAAGTATTTCTCCCAAGGATCTTGGGCAAGTCATTTCCCTCCTTGAATTTCAGCTGCCGTGTCCAGATGGAGTGTAATTCGAGACCCCATAAAAATCACCATCCAAGACAAAATGAGAATTGCAAAGGGGAGGATGCATCAGGAAATCTTTCAAGTCAGTAATTCATCCTGGAATAAAGTGATGATTCTCCATATCCAGAGCTGTGGGCCATGGGGGCAGAGAAGACTGCTGCCTTTTCTCCAGCTGCTGAGCTCCAAGTATGGGAAACTTATCAAACTCAGAGCTATGCTTTGCAATCCCTTTCAAAGGCACTGCTCATATAGAGGTGCTGTGGATCGATTTGTGGTACTAAAGTGCTTGCACCCTTTCCTGAACGGGCAGTGTCCCTGAATATTTAACAAGGAAAGTAATAGTCTTCAACAGGAGGGTGGAATTGAGTTGGGTGGTTTTGGGCAGCCACAGCCTGGATTATAAAACTGAAAAAAGAAGATGGACAGTTTGTATTGATTTGGGGCCTATTTTTTCTTACTTTATTTGCTGCTTTAAAATCTATGTACTTTGCTCCTAGCAGCTTCCTGTCTGGATAATAGAAAAACACTTTCTGTAAGTGGTTAACTTGACAGGTTTTCATTTGTGCCTGGGCTGCCAAGAGCCACTTATGACTCTTATCCTGCACATTTACAATCCTCTGTATATCCTGGATTCATTTATTCATCCATCCATCCATTCATTCAACTTTGGTTGATCTTATCATGTGTGTGAAAAAAAAATACCCTTTGCCAAAAATAAATAAAAGTAAAAATGTTTCTGCTTGGAAGAAGCTCCCATAAGGCAAGACGCATTGACAATGCACTGTGCGAAGTGTTTGAATGTGGTGTGCCGAGCCCTCTAGAAATAACAGACACAGTTCCACCTGGCTTGGCTGTCGAAGAAGCCATTTCAGAATATATGTCCCTGGATTGATCTCCACTATTTATCTCCTCACTCAGTAGTCAAGTAGGTTAGTCACCGAATAAATTGGTGGTTCTGTTTTCCAAACTGAGTTGGTTAGACTAGGTTTTCACAGGTTCCCCAGCATCCATACAAGCTAAGAGGGACAGCAATTTAGTTCCAGCAACTGTACCAGTGTCACAGAGAACTGGACATCATTATCCAGAATGCAACTGACATTCTAATAGTTTAATAAACCTATAATTTAGTTCCCCCATTTATGCTTCTTGTTACCTGTTGCTTCTCCCTAGATTGTCAGCATTTCCACCACTCAAGACTTCTGTTTACTGTCTTTCTTTAGATATTTCTCTCCAACTTCCTATGTTTACCGTTAAGATAAACAGATGATATATTTCCTAGTCTTAGGTTTATCAGTCTTCCCTGGGTTGTGATGAGAAAAGAATTTCTGCCTAGGCATTTTATTTTATTTTTTAATTAATTAATTTATTTTAATTGGAGGCTAACTAGTTTACAATATTGTAGTGGTTTTTGCCATATATTGACATGAATCAGCCATGGATATACAAATGTAGGACAATCTTGTTCACACCGAGAGTAAAGACATTTAGATAAGGACCCAAGCTTTGGATCCCTGCCCCAAGTTTCTGCTTTTGGATTCCTGGGTCACCTTTTAAAGTTACCATGTAAGAGCTGAGCCCATGGAAAGTGAGTGATCTCTGTTCAATCACTTTATAAGTAACAGGGCCTTTCTACTCTGCTTTCTGTCTCCTGATTGCTTTCTCTTGAGTTGGGAATGACCTTCCTCTGGCTCACTGCACCCCACACTCCCAACTCTGGTATCTGTAAGTAATAAATCTTGTGACTTTACTTCCTTCCCATGAGTATGTTGAAGCTGCATGCCTGCTACATGCTAAATTGCTTCGGTTGTGTCCTATTCTTTTGAGATGCTATGGACTATAGCCGACCAGGCTCCTCTGTCCATGGGATTCTCCAGGCAAGAATACTGCAGTGGGTTACCATGCTCTCCTTCAAGGGATCTTTCCAACCCAGGGATCGAACTCACATCTCTATGTCTCCTGCATTGCATTGGCAGGCAGTTTCTTAACCACTAGAGACACCCACCTTTTATCAAAGTGGGCCCAGGGTTTTCATCTTCCCAAAGTAGGAACTTGGATGCTAAAGGAGCTCC
Source organism: Bos javanicus (assembly GCF_032452875.1). Lineage (NCBI taxonomy): Eukaryota > Metazoa > Chordata > Mammalia > Artiodactyla > Bovidae > Bos > Bos javanicus. The sequence goes on from NC_083873.1 coordinate 109,739,128, forward strand.
CTGCCAGCCCTATGAGGGTGGCTTGTGCCTCTTCATTCAGCAGGTCTTAACTGGCATATCCTTAATTTAACACACCAGCTACAGGGCCAATGAACACATGGGTTTATTTTATTTTATTTTTTTCAATTTAATTTAATTTTATTTTTTACCTTTACAATATTGTGTTGGTTTTGCCATATATCAAAATGAATCCACCACAGGTATACATGTGTTCCCCATCCTGAACCCTCCTCCCACCTCCCTCCCCATACCATCCCTCTGGGTCGTTCCAGTGCACCAGCCCCAAGCGTCCAGTATCGTGCATTGAACCTGTACTGGTGACTCATTTCATATATGATATTATACATGTTTCAATGCCATTCTCCCAAATCATCCCACCCTCTCCCTCTCCCACAGAGTCCAAAAGACTGTTCTATACATCAGTGTCTCTTTTGCTGTCTCATATACAGGAAAGTTATGACCAACCTAGATAGCATATTCAAAAGCAGAGACATTACTTTGCCAACAAAGGTTCGTCTAGTCAAGGCTATGGTTTTTCCTGTGGTCATGTATGGATGTGAGAGTTGGACTGTGAAGAAGGCTGAGTGCCGAAGAATTGATGCTTTTGAACTGTGGTGTTGGAGAAGACTCTTGAGAGTCCCTTGGACTGCAAGGAGATCCAACCAGTCCATTCTGAAGGAGATCAGCCCTGGGATTTCTTTGGAAGGAATGATGCTAAAGCTGAAACTCCAGTACTTTGGCCACCTCATGCGAAGAGTTGACTCATTGGAATAGACTCTGATGCTGGGAGGGATTGGGGGCAGGAGGAGAAGGGGAAAGACAGAGGATGAGATGGCTGGATGGCATCACTGACTTGATGGATATGAGTCTGAGTGAACTCCAGGAGTTGGTGATGGACAGGGAGGCCTGGCGTGCTGCAATTTATGGGGTCGCAAAGAGTCGGACACGACTGAGCGACTGAACTGAACTGAACTGATACAGGGTTATTGTTACCATCTTTCTAGATTCCATATATATGTGTTAGTATACTGTATTGGTGTTTTTCTTTCTGGCTTACTTCAGTCTGTATAACAGACTCCAGTTTCATCCACCTCATTAGAACTGACTCAAATGCATTCTTTTTAATGGCTGAGTAATACTCCATTGTGTATAGGTAGCACAACTTTCTTATCCATTCATCTGATGATGGACATCTAGGTTGCTTCCATGTCCTGGCTATTATAAACAGTACTGCGATGAACATTGGGGTACACGTGTCTCTTTCAGTTCTGGTTTCCTCGGTGTGTATGTCCAGCAGTGGGATTGCTGGATCATAAGGCAGTTCTAGTCCCGAAAACATGGGTTTAGGACTAATTTGAATAAGAGCCTTATTTCAGCTATCTCCCAGGCAATTCACCACAGTCATCAGATGGTCTTGTTGAAAGTGTTACAGAGAAACAAAGCTAACTTGAAGACTACGGTGGAGCAGATTGGCCAATGACATGACCAGCTCTGTCCTCGCTCAGTATGAGTTCATTGTCAGCACCCAGTCTCAGCCCCACTAAATAAAAAATCCTTCCTCCCGACTTGCCTCTATTCAGATTTTAGGTTAGACTTGGTGCTGCTTATGTAAACAACTATTCTGGGTCCATTTGGGGGGAAATAGTATTCAGTAGAAATAAAAATCTTTAAAAAGAAATTGTGGCCGATGGGATATTTATATACATTTATTTATTCAGGATGAATATTAAATATTTGAGGAGCAACTCTTTAGATAACTGTCAATAAGGATATCTTGAGCTCTTTACCTTGGGACTTATGAAACCCAGATATGAAGGCTTTTGTTGAAATAGTAGGTACTTTGCTATGTGAGTAATTAAAGATCAATCTGTAATCAATACATACCAATAGAAATGCAGTTTCTAGATCATTGAAAGTGAAAGTGAAAATGTTAGTCACTCAGTCGTGTCCAACTCTTGGCGACTCTATGGACTTTAGCCTGCCAGGCTCCTCTGTCCAAGGAATTCTCCAGGCAAGAATACTGAAATGGGTGGCTATTCCCTTTTCCAGGAGTTCTTCCTGATCCAGGGATTGAACCTGGGTCTCCCATACTACAGGCAGATTCTTTACCACCTGAGCCACCAGGGAAGAATCAATATGTAATCGATATGGGTTAGTCGCTCAGTTGTGTCTGACTCTTTGTGGTCCCGTGGACTGTAGCCTGCCAGGCTCCTCTTTCAATAATAGAACAAGGGGGATTCTCCGGGCAAAAATACTGGAGTGGGTTGCCATTCCCTTCTCCAGGATGTAATCAATATATGCCAATAGAAATGTAGTTTCTAGGTCAATAGAAGAGCTAAAAATCCATTTACCGAGGGGTTTTCTTTGTGTTGTCATGTTCTACTGCTCTCTTCTTGGGAGGAGGGGAAAAGGGTTCAATTTTTTCTATGAATTCTTGTATTAAGGACACTTAATTCTTTCATTTTTTTGTGCAGAAATCTCCTAGTGTTCTATTATTGAAACCTTCTCTCTAACCATTCCTGTCCCAGCTGCCCCCAGTACATATGAGCTTCTTGTTTTACTTACTTTTCTGACAAATGGTGCTTTTTCTCGTTTGATCACTACTCTGGCTCTCTGGTTTCTTCCTTGATCTTGTGAAGGCATGAGAATTTAAAGTCCATTTCAGAAAAGAGTCGTATCCTCGTTGGAGTGCCAGTTGAAACAGGGATTTCATTTACCTTAGTAATACTATTAAATACTTAGGCTATAGGAAACCTGGAGTTTTGTCTACTGTAGACTCTGACTAGAGAGAATAGAGAAGAACCAGGGAGGGCTTTGCACCTAAGAAACTGTTCAAGTTTCAACTTTCAAAAGATTTAGTGTAGAAGAGTTTGGTTGACCAACAGTGAAGGCATTTCTCCTTCTTATCCTGTCAGTTGAGCCAGTGCCTAAATGCTCCAGACTTCCCACCTTCTAGTGAGGCAGTGTGATAGTGTGTTTCATGTGACAGCCCAGGGGAGAACTGAACTCAATTTTCCACAACAATTAGGTTTTTAAGGAAATTAATTTTAGGGAAGCTTATTTAAAATAACACACATGTGCCTTATCTTTGCAACTTATGTCATCACAATTTTTTAAGAGTAGCTGTTCCAAAATCTTTATATATTTATGACTTGTTTATAAGCCTTCGTGAAGTATGTACTAATATTCTTTATTAAAAATTAGGAAACTAAGTTCAGAGAGGTTAGCCAATTTATCCAGTATAAAACCTGCTGGTAGTATGGGGCCCAGGATATTCATTCAGCTCTGTTAAAAACACAGATGTTACATGCTTTTAGCTACAAAGTGGTACAGTGCTGCATTTCTGGGCTAAAGGTGGTTAAAGACCTAAATTAAATTCTTAATTCAATAGTTAATTTAAGAGTCTCAGTTTTATCCCATTCATTAGCAAACATCTTATTTTTTCAGCATTCCAGTGCTTATGCTGCAGAAAAGGTTTATATCTTATAAATCATTACTTCTTGTTTTTTCACCGTTCGTCTTAAGTTCTTAAGGGGCAAAATGATGGAAAATAAAAAAGAAAAATAGGGAGAAAAGAAAAAGAGAAAAAGAAAATCAAGTCTTCTAACAGTGTCAAACCTCAAAGCCATTTTGAAGATAAATGGCCTACAGAAGCCTTCCCAAGTAGCTGAATGGTAAAGAATCTGCCTGCTGATACAGGAGTCCCAGGTTGGATCCCTGGGTCAGAAAGATCCCTTGGAGAAGGAAACGGCAACTCATTCCAGTATTCTTGCCTGGAGAATCCCATGGACAGAGGAGCCTGGTGGGCTGCAGTCCATGATGTCGCAAAGAGTCAGACACAACTGAGCACACACACACAGCATACCAAGAGGATAAAGTTAATCTTGAACTTAAGCTCCTGGATGGGTTTTTTACTTGTTTGTTGTACTTATTTGAGTTTGATCTGACGGTTTTGAAATCTATGTTCATATACTGGCATTAATCATGAGTGCCCTACTTTTTGTCCTGAAAATGAAAGTGTTAGTCAGTCATGTCCAACTCTTTTGACCCCATGGACTGCAGCCCACCAGGCTCCTCTGTCCATGAAATTCTCCAAGCAAGACTACTGAAGTGGGTTGCTATGTCCTTGTCCAGGGAACCTTCCTGACCCCAGGTCCTGAACCTGGGTCTCCTGCATCACAGGCAGATTCTTTACTGTCTGAGCTGCTAGGAAAGCCCCACTTTTTGTTCTAGAGTAATGCTAAAAAATGAAAAAAGTATTAACTCAATAAACAGGGACCACACCATAGAAGAATAGGAATTGATCAAAGAGGGCGAAGGTAAGAGGGACACTGAATCAGAGTGAGAGGGTACTGCAACTTACATGGCCAAGAGTGAACACAGACAGAAAGGAGTGATGAATTCAGGACACGTTTGCAATCCACTGAAACATAGACGTCTTACAATATATATGAGAACATATTATGTATATATATATATATATATATGAACGTTGTATATATTTACCTTATCTCAGAACCTGGCATTCTGCTTGGCTCAAAATAGCAATGATTTACTGAATCATTTTGACTGTATTAATATAAATCAAATATGTTTTGGGGGCTCTGTGACTTTTATTTTCAAAAAAGATTGTTAATAAAGTCCTGAATAATTAAGAGTTGATTGCACCTACATTTCTCTGATACTCATCTTCTTTTTATCATATGTTTGCTTTTTGATTACTGGAACAAAAGCTATTTCTGCTGTGCATGTGGCCTAAAGAACTTCACTCTTTATACAATAAATGAAAGAAGTCTCAGAGATACCAGAAGAAAGAGGAAAAGGCATTTATTCCACGTACTAATCTGGAAACCTGTAACTTGTTTGATTTAAAAAGTGGGTTTCAAAATGAGGCATTTTCCAGGACCAAAATTTTTGCAAGAACCTCTCAAGTAATTTTACATTTTGATATGCATGATCTCATTTGATGAAATATGAAGAGCTGAAATTATGACCTACATTTTAAAGATGAAGAAACCAGTTCACCAAGAGGTAAAGCTGTTTGTGCAAGTGAGAGATCAGGGCAGAAATCAAATGGAGTGCTGGGCTTTCTCTAGGGTACAGGGTAGCCATTGCTTATCAAAGCTATTTCTCATTTCCCATTGAGGCGAGGTGATTTCTCCATTAAACCTCAATTCAAGAAAAGGGCACAAAATTTCAAAAATTCAGACTGTCTTGTTACCTCCAGGAGACAGAGATATCTATTTGTGAAAAATAAAATGTAGGCCAAGGGGTCAATTTTAGCTTCCAGTTTGAGTTTAACATTCCTTAAAATATATATATTTGATGTTGAGAATCTAGGCAAGGAAAAAGTATTCAAAGCTACTCTGTGAACTTTGATACTATTTCTGTTCTGATTTTGAATTGTGTTTTCTCTGTTGCTGTTGTTCAGTCCGTAAGTCATGTCCGACCTTCGTGACTGCATGGACAGGCCAGGCTCCTGTGTCCATGGATTTTCTGGGCCAGAATGCTGGAGTGGGTGCCATTTCCTTCCTCATCTCTTGTGTGTCCTGTATTGGCAGGCAAATTCTTTACCACTAAGCCACCTGGGAAGCCTGTGTGTTTTCTTTAGCCACCTTTAAAATGTGTTGAACTAAAGTGAAGTAATTACATTTTTAGAATGCTCTCTTATTTGCTTATTCAACAAAAAATTATCATGCACCAACTGAACCCTGGATATAGTTTTGATGATACATATAGAAAGAGAAATAAGATTTCTTGACTTAATGAAAATGTGTGAAAGTACTATTTTAAATGACTGGCATTTATTTAATACTACATGCCCAATTCAGCTTTAATTGTTCATTTGCATTAGCCCACTTAGGTCTTTATAGTTCTATGCAGTAGGTATAATTATCCACATTTTATACACAAAAAAGTGGGGCACAGACAGATTAAGTGACTTTCCAAAATTCACTCTGTCAATAAGTTAGAGAGTTGGGATCCAAACCAAGACAGTCTGGTTCCTAAGCCTTTGTTTAACTGCTATAAAATATTCATTAGCACACTGCAAAAGTTTAAACACATTATTCCATATGAGTGACATTTGAGTACAACTAATTGGCGAAGCCTCGGTAACTAATATAGCAGAGATATTCTCAACATTAATTTTTTCCATCTCTTTAATAACACAAAACAGATGCTTGACAGTTACCAAACTGTTTCTCTCTCATTCTCTTCTTGTATATCTCACTCCCTTTTCCCAGACCTTATCTTCATTACTTCAATAAAAGGACAATTCTTCTATTACTTTCATAGCACGATTGCATGTTTGGGATCAAGATGTGGAGTTCTGATTATTTGCCAAAGGAGGTTGCTGTACTTATGGTGTGTGTTTAGGCCAAGGAACTTCCCAGGTGAAGAAGTGGTAAAGAACCTGCCTGCCAGTGAAGGAGACATAAGAGACTAGAATTCGATACCTGGGTCAGGAAGATCCTCTGCAGGAGGGCAGGGCAACCCACTCCAGTGTTCTTGCCTGGAGAATCCCATGGACAGGCGAGCCTGTCAGCCTACAGTCTGCAGGGTTGCAAAGAGTCAGGTATGATTGAAGCAAACGAGCACACACGCACACACGTTTAGGCCAAGGTACCAGGACAGCAAATGGCGACTTCAAGCACTACTATGCGCTGTGCTTTTTAGGATTTTCCACAGTTCACAGAAAGCTGCTCAGAGGAAGCAGCTCATTTAATTATTGGAGGATTTGCATTAATGACATGACTGCCCAGCTGTCGAGAAAAAGTACACTCTTCAGTGTTCCTTTTCAGTGCCCTTGGCCCAGCTCTAGAACTAAGCTCCTCAGTCCCAGAGTGCCACGTTACACATGCACCACCACTCCCACCACTGCACCGTTGCTTGGCAACAGCAGTACTTGTTCCACTTGCAAGATGGGAAGGAGACGAATGGATAACCAGGAAAACCTCCAGCCTTGTAATTTCTCATCCCATTGTGGAAAAGCACAGAGTGAGTGCTCAGCCTTAATGCTCTCTCAAAATGGCAGCCTGAAGATATTTTGTGTTACCAGAAAGGAACCATTAGTATCCACTACACTTAAAATAAAGGGTCCCTTTAGCTCTTAAAACCTTAGTGGCTCGAATAGTGCTCTTTATTTATAAATCTGACTGTGTTGCTAACTACTAGGGAGATACTAGTTGTAAATGATCTGATAGTTGAGGTATAGGTATACTGACACTGAGAAATCAATCAATCAGTCATGCAAATTTTATTGAGGACTTGTTAGGAACACTAATAGCCATCATTTAATGAGTACCTTCTCTGTGTGCACCTCCATGCTAAGTGCTCTATACATCACCTTGTTTAATGCTTACAACACTCTTGTGAGATAGGATCTATTATTCTTGCCTTAGTGATAAGGAAATTACTGTTCAAACAGGTTGAATAAATTGTCCGTTGTCATGCAGAGTGTCAGATTTGAACCTAGGGCTGTTTGACTCCAAATTCTCTTAACCTCTAAGATCATTTGTCTGCTCTACTTGCTACTCCCCATGCCCAGTGCCAGTCTCTGAGATATTTCACAATGCCAGCCATATTTGTCATGCACCTACTCTATGGTAGGCTTCCCAGAGGGCACTAGCAGTAAAGAATCTGCCTGTCAGTGCAGGAGATGCAAGAAACATGGGTTCGATTCCTTGGTTGGGAAGATCCCCTGAAGTAAGAAATGGCAACCCACTCCAATACTCTTGCCTGGAAAATTCCACGGACAGAGGTGCCTGGCAGGTAATATGGTCCATGGGACCACAAAGAGTCAGACACGACTGAACACAAACACACCTTATACTATATGGTAGCCTACAAGTAACAGATTGAAGTTGTCTGTTTTACTAATTAAAATTCTGTGCCTCTCCTTTAACTCTTTTATACTTTTTTCTGATGGTTGAAAGTCAAGGAGGTCTGGGATCAAATATTAACTCTAAAACTTATAAGTTTATATAAACATTGGTGAATGAAGTTGTACTGTTTATAATTATTAGCTCATAATTATTTTATCCATCAAGAACTGTGAAGAATCTGAGATTTTTTCATTTGCAAGATAACAAGTAAGTCTGCTATACGTAGATGCTAGTGGGAGACAAAAGACTTCTGGTTAGAGGTAAAGGCTTTCAGTATTCATGGCACAGTAACTCAGTTGTAAAGAATCTCCCTGCCAATGCAGGAGAGCTGAGTTCAATCTCTGGGTCAGGAAGACACCCTGGAGGAGGAAACGGCAACCAACTCCAGTGTTCTTATTCTTGCCTGGAAAATCTCATGGACAGAGGAGACTGGTGGACTACAGTCCATAGGGTCACAAAGAGCCCAACAGTAGTATCAAATAATCAAAAGCATGTTATGAGATAACTGCTTCCAATACTATCTGCCAGAATGAAGAAAATGGATGCGTTTCTTGAGTGAATGAAAGAAAAGTGGAGTGATATTAAGATCCAAATGAATGAGAGTGGGAAACAGAAAAAGGAAAATATGCACTTGGTAACCAAAAGATCCTGATTTAATAGTTGCTTCCACAGTTCTTATCTGGGATTACAAAACTCCTTTAAGTCTCATAGTTTTCACTGATATAATGAAAGTCATAACACAAACACTTCAGAGTTATGATTATAATTATATGTGAGACACTGTATACATATATACATATATCTATATGTTACATATTGCATACACACACACACACACACTTATATGTATATAAAATCTGTCTCATAGAAGGCAAGCAATATACCATTATGCACTCTTGCTTTAATGTAATAAAAATCAAATTGAGCAGACTTAAGATATGCAGAGTATATGATGAGAAATGCTGGGCTGGAAGAAGCACAAGCTGGAATCAAGATTTCTGGGAGAAATATCAATAGCTTCAGATATGCAGATGACACCATCCTTATGGCAGAAAGTGAAGAGGAACTAAAAAGCCTCTTGATGAAAGTGAAAGAGGAGAGTGAAAAGTTGGCTTAAAGCTCAACATTCAGAAAACTAAGATCATGGCATCTGGTCCCATCACTTCATGGGAAATAGATAGGGAAACAGTGGAAACAGTATCAGACTTTATTTTTGGGGGCTCCAAAATCACTGCAGATGGTGATTGCAGCCAGGAAATTACAAGATGTTTACTCCTTGGAAGGAAAGTTGTGACCAACCTAGATAGCATATTCAAAAGCAGAGATATTACTTTGCCAACAAAGGTCCATCTAGGCAAGTCTATGGTTTTTCCAGTGGTCATGTATGAATGTGAGAATTGGACTTTGAAGAAAGCTGAGTGCAGCATTGATGCTTTTGAGCTGTGGTGTTGGAGAAGACTCTTGAGATTCCCTTGGACTGCAAGGAGATCCAACCAGTCCATTCTAAAGGAGACCAGTCCTGGGTGTTCATTGGAAGGATTGATGCTGAGGCTGAAACTCCAGTACTTTGGCCACCTCATGCGAAGAGTTGACTCACTGGAAAAGACTCTGATGCTGGGAGGGATTGGGGGCAGGAGGAGAAGGGGACGACAGAGGATAAGATGGCTGGATGTCATCACCAAGTCAATGCACATGAGTTTGGGTGAACTCCAGGAGTTGGTGATGGACAGGGAGGCCTGGCGTGCTCAGATTCATGGGGTCACAAAGAGTTGGACACAACTGCGTGACTGAACTGACCTGAGCTAAAGCAGGGAGGGAGGCGTATGGATATCTGGTAGAACTCAAGTGTGAAAATGCTTCCAGCTCTGAGGAAAGATGGCCAAGAGGGACTCAAAGAATATAGGAATCCTTTATGCTTATTGTTACCATTGTTTTTATTTGATTCTTCAGTATGTCTGAAAGAACGCCGAAGAATTGATGCTTTTGAACTGCGGTGATGGAGAAGACTCATGAGAGTCTCTTGGACTGCAAGGAGATCAAACCTGTCCATATTGAAGAAAATCAGTCCTGAATATTCCTTGGAAGGACTGATGTTCCAATACTTTGGCCACCTGATACAAAGAACTGATTCATTAGAAAAGACCCTGATGCTGGGAAAGATTGAAGGTGGGAGGAGAACGGGACAACAGAGGATGGTTGGATGGCAGAGGTTGGATGACATCACCAACTCAATGGACATGAATTTGAGCAAGCTCTGGGAGTTGGGAATGGACAGGGAAGCCTGGCGTGCTGCAGTCCATGGGGTCGCAAAGAGTCGGGCATGACTGAGTGACTGAACTGAACTGAATTGAATGTCTAGTTTCTGCTTTTTTCTATTTCACTAACTTGTCTTTATCTGCTCATGGAGAAAGATGTAGTTATCTCACCATGTAAGAGATTATATATTTGGATCCAGCCAGATGGAAAGGCTTTTTGGTTCTGATTTTAATTTTGGGAGGAAGAGATTGTTCTTGGTTCATTGGGTTAGATGTTCACCTTGGATCAATCTACTATGGTCCGAAGCAGGTGGAGGACATCATAGGTAGAAACCCTAGTTGCACAAGCCCACTTCTGTGGTAGAGGGGTGGGTGGTGGGCAACTGCTTGTAAAGAAGAGTAGTTGATAACTCCGTTATACACTACTACTTTTATTATTATACCTTGCATTGAGAAGAATTTCTATCACTTACTAATTAAAGAATGTAGACTACTTCAGTACAGAATTCACAATGAAAGAAGGATTGGGTTGTGTGTAGGGGCTGGAGAGTCATGTTTTCCAAAGAAAGAATGATCTGTGTGGTGTTATATCTGGGAGAGGAGTGGAAACAAACACACTCTTAAAGAGTAGTTGGTTTTCATATGTTGAAACTAGTAAACAAAATAAGCAAAAATTGCACTCTTTAAAGGTGCTCTCTCACTGATGGTAGATCCACTGATGCTTCTGAGTTTGTGTGATGGGCAGGACGTGAGGTGGGTGGTGTGGTTGGGAGGGCAGATTTAAGGCTTGAGAGGTAAACAGGGGCCAGATGTTGCAGCCAGCAGTGGGACATGTTTCAGCTTGACCTACCAACAGTTAGAAACCATTCAATGGCTTCATTCAGCCAACTTTTCAACGTGATTTGGTAACTGGATGAAAGGGAAAGGGGCAAAGACAGAGATAAATATAATGCCCAGTGTCAATCTTTGGTAACTGACGAATGCAGATAATCAGATCAGATCAGATCAGTTGCTCAGTCGTGTCTGACTCTTTGCGACCCCATGAATCACAGCACGCCAGACCTCCCTGTCCATCACCAACTCCCGGAGTTCACTGAGACTCAAATCCATCGAGTCAGTGATGCCATCCAGCCATCTCATCCTCTGTCATCCCCTTCTCCTCTGGCCCCCAGTCCCTCCCAGCATCAGAGTCTTTTCCAATGAGTCAACTCTTTACATGAGGTGGCCAAAGTACTGGAGTTTCAGCTTTAGCATCATTCCTTCCAAAGAAATCCCAGGGCTGATCTCCTTCAGAATGGACAGGTCAGATCTACTTGCAGTCCAAGGGACTCTCAAGAGTCTTCTCCAACACCACAGTTCAAAAGCATCAATTCTTTGGCGTCAGCCTTCTTCACAGTCCAACTCTCACATCCATACATGACCACAGGAAAAACCATAGCCTTGACTAGATGGACCTTTGTTGGCAAAGTAATGTCTCTGCTTTTGAATATGCTATCTAGGTTGGTCATAACTTTTCTTCCAAGGAGTAAGCGTCTTTTAATTTCATGGCTGCAGTCACCATCTGCAGTGATTTTGGAGCCCAGAAAAATAAAGTCTGACACTGTTTCCACTGTTTCCCCATCTATTTCCCACGAAGTGATGGGACCGGATGCCATGATCTTCGTTTTCTGAATGTTGAGCTTTAAGCCAACTTTTTCACTCTCCTGTTTCACCTTCATCAAGAGGCTTTTTAGTTCCTCTTCACCTTCTGCCATAAGGGTGGTGTCATCTGCATATCTGAGGTTATTGATATTTCTCCCGGCAATCTTGATTCCAGCTTGTGTTTCTTCCAGTCCAGCATTCTCATGATGTACTCTGCATAGAAGTTAAATAAGCAGGGTGACAATATACAACCTTGACATACTCCTTTTCCTACTTGGAACCAGTCTGTCGTTCCATGTTCAGTTCTAACTGTTGCTTGCTGACCTGCATACAAATTTCTCAAGAGGCAGATCAGGTGTTCTGGTATTCCCATCTCTTTCAGAATTTTCCACAGTTTCTTGTGATCCACACAGTCAAAGGCTTTGGCATAGTCAATAAAGCAGAAATAGATGTTTTCAAAAAGGCTATGTGCTAGTTTTGTTCAGGGATTACAGGGTACACAATGCTGCTAGAGCACTGCTCCTGAAAGCAAAACAGGAGTTCAAAGAGAGGGCTGAGAGTGGGCCAGCGGGGACAGCTACCGTGTGGGTATAAAAGGTACCATATCTTCAGTTCCACAGCTCAGAGGACTCCTATAGAATTCAGGGACTATTCAAAGCTTCTGGAACACACACATTTCTGGGAAAATTCACATGCTCAACTATCTCTAAGCTTGAAAAGCACATACAATATGAAATCACAGACCAAGAAAAATATTTCTTCTAAAGGTAGCATTATGCTCATAAACATGCCTTGGGGTAAAGAATGAGACTGAGGCTGCATTCACAGCAAGGTCAAGGAATAGCCTTGCCATTTTTATCTCTCTGAAATCCAGTGTTTACTCATTTTTCAGGGATAAAAAAGAAAACGATAGCTGGCCTAACTCCATAGAGTTTATGCAGGTAAAAGAACAAAGCTTTGGAATACGGTTGCTTTGTTATTTTGCAGTTGTATGATTCTGGGCAAATTATTCAAATATATTGTTCCTTATCATTACAATTGAGATGTTAACACATACCTTGTATTGATTCCTGTTAACTCTATAAAGATGTGTCAGGAGCATTGCAGTAAGGGCGTACTAACTGTTAACTATAATTATCATCACCTTTCCATTGTAAATGAGGAAACGGAAATTTAGAGCATTTAAGAAATGCTGTAAAATTTCATGCATGCACACATGCTAAGGCGTTTCAGACATGTCTGACTCTTTGTGACCTTATGGGCTGTAGCCCACCAGGCTCCTCTGTCCATAGGATTCTCCAGGCAAGAATACTGGAGTGGGTTGTCATGCCATTCTCTAGGGGGTCTTCCTGACCCAGGGGTGGAACTTGCTTCTTTTATGTCTCCTGCATTGGCAAGCAGTTTCTCTACCATAGCACCACCTGGGAAGCCCTTTAAGATCTCACACATAGCTATAGAAATGTTAGAACTTAATCTCAGATCCATTTGGAGGATTTTCCCCCAACGCCCTGCAAATAGTCTCTTTCTAGAATTCAATCAGGACAGCATAGTTTTGCCCATGCAGGAACCTACTCGTCTCCAGTAGATAATGGAAATTTAGAAGTCTCCCCCTGTTGCTGCTGCTGCTGCTAAGTCGCTTCAGTCGTGTCCGACTCTGTGTGACCCCATAGATGGCTCCCCCATCCCTGGGATTCTCCAGGCAAGAACACTGGAGTGGGTTGCCATTTCCTTCTCCAATGCATGAAAGTGAAAAGTGAAAGTGAAGTCGCTCAGTCGTGTCCAACCCTCAGCGATCCCGTGGACTGCAGCCTTCTAGGCTCCTCCGTCCATGGGATTTTCCAGGCAAGAGTACTGGAGTGGGGTGCCATTGCCTTCTCTGCTCCCCCTGTTAGTCCCTGTCTATATTAGTCTCCTTGGGAATTTTATTTATCTGGCATTCATCAAGTATAGAAAAAATAGATGAAATTAATTAATAGCAGTTATAAATTCAGTTCAGAGGCATCAAGATGAGAATTATATATTTGTCAGCTAAAGGAAAAGCAGTTTGAACACTGGCTTCCATGCTTGGGCAATAGAATGGAAATTAATGATCACTGACTGCATAGTTCATTTACCCCACAAAATCCCTAGGCAGTCATTTGGATCAAGTATATAGAAAATATTAAGCTGGCCTCTAATCTGATGGCAATGATTATTCATGACACACAAGAAAAGGATAATTCTTGAAGTAAATTTCAAAGGATGCTGAGGAATGGGTGAAAAGGCACAAATTCAAGTGAATTTTAGAATTCAAGAGAAATCTTTGGTTAAAGGGAGAAAACCAGATTTTATTGTTTAATTAGCTTAAATTCTACATGGGTTATGTCTAAACAAGTCTGGATTGGTGGAGAGGGCATCAACATAGTTATAAACATCTAGTATGGGTGTGAGAGTTGGACTGTGAAAAAGCTGAATGCAGAAGAATTGATGCTTTTGAACTGTGGTGTTGGAAAAGACTCTTGAGAGTCCCTTGGACTGCAAGGAGATCCAACCAGTCCATCCTAAAGGAGATCAGCCCTGGGTGTTCCTTGGAAGGAATGATGCTAAAGCTGAAACTCCAGTACTTTGGGCACCTCATGAGAAGAGTTGACTCATTGGAAAAGACTCTGATGCTGGGAGGGATTGGGGGGCAGGAGGAGAAGGGGACGACAGAGGATGAGATGGCTGGATGGCATCACTGACTCGATGGACGTGAGTTTGAGTGAACTCTGGGAGTTGGAGATGGACAGGGAGGCCTGGCGTGCTGCAATTCATGGGGTCACAAAGAGCTGGACACGACTGAGCGACTGAACTGAACTGAGTTCTTAAACGTGGCTATCTAAATTGCACGACCTTGAGCAAATCACATTTGTTCTGTGTGTTTCAGTTTCATTTGGCATAATATAAAATAGTTGTACTTGTTTGAGAGATTTCAAAGTTCTCTCTCACAGCTTTTCAAGATCATTCTTTCCCTGCTGGCTCAGTGGTAAAGAATCTACCTGCAGTGCAGGACACCCAGATTCAATTCTTAGGTTGGGAAGATCTCCTGGAGAAGAGAATGGGTCAGCTCAGTTTAGTTGTTCAGTCATGTCTGACTTTTGCTACCTCATGGACTGCAGCATGCCAGGCTTCCCTGTCCATCACCAACTCCTGGAGCTTGCTCAAACTCATGCCAATCAAGTCGGTGATGCCCTACAACCATCTCATCCTCTGTTATCCCCTTCTCCTCCCGCCTTCAATCTTTCCCAGCATCAGGGTCTTTTCCAGTGAGTCAGTTCTTTGCATCAGGTGGCCAAAATATTGCAGTTTCAACTTCACCATCAGTCTTTGTTCAGGACTGATTTCCTTTACGATGATCTCCTTTCAGTCCAAGGAACTCTCAAGAGTCTTCTCCAACACCACAGTTCAAAAGTGTCAATTCTTCTGTGCTCAGCTTTCTTTATAGTCCAACTCTCACATCCATACATGAATACTGGAAAAAACATAGCTTTGACTAGACAGACCTTTTGTCGGCAAAGTACTGTCTCTGCTTTTTAATATGCTGTCTAGGTTGGTCATAGCTTTTCTTCCAAGGAGCAAGAGTCTTTTAATTTCATGGCTGCAGTCATTATCTGCAATGATTTTGGAGCCCAAGAGAATAAAGTCTGTCACTGTTTCCATTGTTTCCCCATCTATTTGCCATGAAGTGATGGGACCAGATGCCATGATCTTAGTTTTTTGAATGCTGTTTTAAGCTAACTTTACCAAGTTACTAAGCAGGTGGATTCTTTACCAGCTGAGCCACCAGGTAAATCCAAGAATAGTGGAGTGGGTAGCCTATTCCTTCTCCAGTGTATCTGCCTGACCCAGGAGTCAAACCTGGGTCTCCTGCATTGCAGGCAGATTCTTTACCAGCTGGGCTACCAGGGAATCCCTCAGGGAATGGTTATCCACTCCACCATTCTTTCTTGCTTGGAGAATTCCATGTACAGAGGAGCTGGGCAGGCTACAGTCCATGGGGTTGCAAAGAGTCAGATGTGAGTGAGTGACTAACACTTATTTGCAAGTAAATTACACAGACTAATATACAGTTAATTGCACATTTTAATCAATCAGGCATAAATAAAACTGTCAACTTGGACTTCTTGTCATAGCCAAATAATGTACGTTGTCAAACTGATTTTTTAATCATTCTGGGCAAATGCAAAGGACCTCCATGTTCAGAATGCCCCAGAATCCAAGAAGACTTAGGATGTGTAAGTGGAAGAATCCTTTTGCAGGAAGAGTCTTCTTCCTCTAAGCCACAGAGCTCTAGGGCACATGGCCTCATAGTCGAAGTGCCTGATATTACATTTTTGATTGCCAAGACATCTATTTCAAAAGACATCCTTCTTTTGAACAGACAAGCAAGCACAGTGGCAGCTGTACTAGCCAAACAACTAGATAAAGAATCAGGCTTTCCTCACCCATGAAGCTCCCTCTTTCAGAAAGCCCTGAGCCACCTAAATAACTGACCACTTGTATGACCCCATTTCTCCCTTCCCATGCCTTAATCCTCACTGCTGCTGCTGCTGCTAAGTCGTATCAGTCGTGTCTGACTATATGCGACCCCACGGACAGCAGCCCACAGGCTCCCCCGTCCATGGGATTCTCCAGGCAAGAATACTGTAATGGGTTGCCATTTCCTTCTCCTAATCCTTACTCCTATGCTTTAAACCAGCCAGGAAAGAGTGAATTTGCGAAGCCCTTAGATGTCCCAGCTTTGGGCCCTAGTAAAGGACGCGTTCCAGTTCCACCTGTCTCTCTCTGTCTCCCCACCTCACCAGCCTTGCCGTGTGGCCCTTGGGTCATGCCATTTGTCCTCCAGGACCTGTGTGTAACCTACCTTGTTTCTGAAACTCCAGGATGGTTTTTATGAAGTGCATCCTGCAATCATAATAAGAACCACAAGGTCAGGTTCAACCACAAATTTGGTCTTCATGGGGGAAATTAACTGTGGGGACTCCTACCAGCAAGACGGCCCTGGTGAATGCCTTATGCATTTCTAACCATAGTGTCAATGTCAGAAGTGGGAGTAAGACAACTGTCCTGTTAGCACCTCCTACCTTCCGGGTCACTTCTATCCCTTCACCCATTCTTCCATAACAATACTAGCTGCCTTTCAATTCTTCAGTGATCTTGCCTTTGCTGTCCCAACACTTCATCCACATGAGTGCTCTTTGCTTATAAGACTCTTCCTCCTGCTTTGGTATAAATACCTCCTTCTCAGAGAAGCCTTTGTGACCATGTTCTCCAAGCTGATTTTCTCGTGCTAATTTCTATCGCTTAGTTTGGATTTGTTCCTTTTATTATCATTTTAGCAGCCGTTTCTATGGATTTATTTGTTGTCTGTCTTCTTCATTTGTGTCAAAAATCCTGGAAGATACCATCCTGTTAGCTTTTCAGTCTGTTTAACCTTGGATGATACCAGGTATAGAGCTGACAAATATTTATTACATGAATAAAGACTTTAAAAAGTCTTCATAAAATATGAAAAGTAGTTTGGTTATCTTTTCTATGAGTTATATGAACTTAGAATCTGAGGAAGCTGTGTAATTGGCCCTAAGGTCCATTCCATCTCAAATAATCTAAAACAACTATCCTCAGCCTTTGCGTTATTGATGGTTTGGTCCAGATAATTCCCTGTTGCAGAGGTTGTCCTGTGTATTGTAAAATCTTTAGCTGCATCTTTGACTTCTACCCACTAGATCAGCAGTCCCCAAACATTTTGACATCAGGGACTGTTTTTGTGGAAGATAATTCAATTTTTCCATAGAGCGGTGTAGGGGATTGGTTTCAGGATGATTCTCATAAGGACCGTGCACAGGTCACAGCAGGGTTCGTGCTCTTATGAGAATCTAATGTCGCTGCTGACCTGACGGGAAACGGAGCTCAGGCAAACCAGGGGAGTGGCTATTAATACAGATGAAGCTTGGATCACTGGCCTGCTACTCACCTCCTGCTGCGTGGGCTGATTCTTAACAGGCCACGGGCCTTATGAGTCTGTGGCTCAGGGGTTGGCGACCCCCGTACTAGATGGCAGTAGCAAACTGAGTTAAATATTCCCCGGGGAACAAAACTGCTCCTGGTTGTTCTGATTTATGTAAGATGACAAACCAAGAACATTGCAAGTTACACTGATTTTGAATACTGTGACCATTTCACTTCATCTATTTTATTAACAGATTTCATTAAAAAGCAGCCTTTATGCTAATTGCTTTAGGAATGTTCCTGATCTTGCCATGTGGGTGACGGAGTTTATCATTGAAGAACTGTGATAGCAATAGCAGAAACTTCCTTTGAGTATGCAAGAAGAGGCCTTTATCAAATGTCTGTTAGGAATTTCCAGGTTAGTTAGAGAATCAGGGCAAAAAAAGTGGCCCAGATCCAGGAAGGCCAGGCCACAAGAACCCCAGCCAGAACTGGTCAGAGCCCAGTATAATAAATATTTCAGTTGCCCAAGAACGCTGGATATGCCAGTTTGCGTCCCTCTTGTGGTCATCTTGGGTACTGCTACCCTGGTACATGGAAATTGGTGCTGCCCGCCCCTGCCACTCAGACAAGGAAAAGGCACCCCACTCCAGTACTCTTGCCTGGAAAATCCCACGGACGGAGGAGCCTGGTAGGCTGCAGTCCATGGGGTCGCTATAAGTCGGATACGACTGAGAGACTTCACTTTCACTTTGCACTTTCATGCATTGGAGAAGGAAACGGCAACCCACTCCAGTGTTCTTGCCTGGAGGATCCCAGGGACGGGGGAACCTCGTGGGCTGCAGTCTATGGGGTCGCACAGAGTTGGACATGACTGAAGCGACTTAGCAGCAGCAGCAGCAGCTCCTGCCCCCAGAAGGCATTATCTGAGGCCCCTGGTTCTTTGTGTCTCTTCTTCCCACTGTGTGCATCTGATTAGCCGACATAGTCCAAGCCTGACATGCAAGAGAGGCTAGAAAAATGCAATCTGGTCTTTAGGCTTCTCAGGTGGGAAGCAGGTTCTGCCTTCCACCAGGACCATATGGTTGTATGGTCAGGAATTCGTGAAGCAAAGAAAAGGGGGTTTACATTCCAGACAGCCCCAAAGCAACTAATATGTACTAATCAAAAGATAAAATATGGTAATGATAAAAAATATTCGCAATGGAAGAGAGCCAATTACAGATCCCTCTCATCTGTTAAAGAACTAAACATCTGATGAGATGTGTATGTTTATCCCTTTCCTCCACAGGCATTTGGAAATCTTTTCACCTGGAGGGGGTGTGTGTGCGTGCAAGCTCGGTCCTGTCCGACTCTTTGTGACCCCATGGACTCCAGTGCTCCACAAACAACCTCACTATTATTTCACTGCATTTCCCTTCCTGATCTATGTCTGGGGCAGGCACTACCAGAGACAGTCAGGACATTCTGGGAATACCCAGCCAAGTCCTAAATGTGTGCTCTGCTCTGGCTCACTCACTTGCTTCAGTTGTGTTTGTCTCTTTGGACCCTTTGGACTGTAACCCACCAGGCTCCTCTGTCCATGGGATCCTCAGGCTAGATTACTGAAGTGGATTGCCATGCCCTTCTCCAGGGAATCTTCCTTACTTGGGGATCGAACCCAGGTCTCCTTTAAGCCTCTTTCAGTGGCAGGCAGCTTCTTTACCACTAGTACCAGGTGGGAAGCCAAATCTGTGCTACAAGTCCTATTTCCTTGATGCTATTCCCCAAGGGGTATTGGAATGGCTCCTAAAGGTGGGCAGGCACGACATTGCAGCCACCAGAGTTCAGCAGTGTGTGCTGGGTCTCCTGTTTGACCTCCTTGCGTTTCAGTGTGTGAGCTCATCCTTTGTGGGCCAGGCTGCATGGCAAACCGCCAGAGCCTTCATGGATAATTCAAGCTCCAGTAGTTTCTCAGCTCAGACGGAACAGAATGGCTTTGCTAGAGTGGGAAACAGATTATAAACCTCAAGCTCATTTATTCTACAAATGTTTGCCATACTTAGAGAAGGCAGTTTTCCATAATTTTCTTCATTTCCTTCTTCAGTCAAATTGGCTCTCTTTGAACATTTCCTAGTATAATAAAAGAGCCCCAGTGAATGTTAGAGCTGGACAGGATAAGAGAAATGTGCTTTGTCTGTATGAACACAGTGGGGACCTTCTGTGCTGCGTTTTACATTTATCACACGCTAACTGATGGCTCAGCGGGTAAAGAATCTGCCTGCAGTGCAGGAGAGACAGGAGATGTGAGTTCAGTCCCTGGGTTGGGAAGATGCCCTGGCGGAGGAAAATGTTACACATTTCAGTATTCTTGCCTGAAAAATCCCATGGACAGAAGAGCCGGGAGGCCTAACAGTCCAAAATGTCTCAAAGAGTTGAATGCAACTAAGCACACAACCACAGTTTATTCAGCATTACTATTAATAGATTATGCTGTTGTTGTTCAATTGCTAAGTTGTACTGGACTCTGTGTGACCCCATGGGCTGCAGCACACCAGATGTCCATGCTGGGGTCCCAAATTAACCCCCAGATCTCAATGATTTGATCCTTCAAAATAATTATTTCTCATTAGAAAGGTATGTCCAACATGTTTTGCAAGGAATTCTGCTTCATGAAGTTCAAAGTCACAGACTTAGGGCATCCTCTAAGCCAAGAGGAGTGGTGCCTCCTCCAGAGTAGACAGGGATAGAAAACTTCTGGAAGAGCTGAGATCTGAGATAAGATACAAGGACAAGAAGGGGTTAGCTAGAATTTTCTTGGCTTTCCTTAAACAGTACCGAAGCAGGGTGTGTGCAGAACACCAATGCTGCTAATCATAAGTTACAGATACAAAGGAGCAAGAGATTAGACTACGAAAGCCCAAGTCATCTTCAAGTGCTTAGATCTGACCTTAACATTATATATATTAACCTCCTTTGAAGGGTTTTAAACCAAAGTGTGAAATGGTCAGGTTGTTGCTTCTAAAAATGTCAGCTTGGCTGCAGTGTTCAGTTCAGTTCAATTCAGTCACTCAGTCGTGTCCAACTCTTTGTGACTCCATGGACTGCAGCACACCAGACTTCCCTGTCCATCACCAACTCCCGGGGCTTGCTCAAACTCATGTCCATTGAGTTGGTGATGCCATCCAACCATCTAATCCTCTGTCGTCCCCTCTCCTCCTGCCTTCAATCTTTCCCAGCATCAGAGTCTTTTCCAGTGAGCCAGTTCTTCACATCAGGTGTCCAAAGTATTGGAGTTTCAGTTTCCAATGAACATTCAGGATTGATTTCCTTTAGGATGGACTGGTTGGATCTCCTTGCAGTCCAAGGGACTCTCAAGAGTCTTCTCCAACACCACAGTTCTAAAGCATCAATTCTTTGGTTCTCAGCTTTCTTTATGGTCCAACTCTCATATCCATACGTGAGTACTGGAAAAACCATGGCTTTGACTATATGGACCTTTGTTGATGAAGCAATGCCTCTGGATTTTAATATGCTGTCTAGGTTGGTCATAGCTCTTCTTCCAAGGAGCAAGCATCTTTTAATTTCATGGCTGCAGTCACCACCTGCAGTGATTTCGAGCCCAAGAAAATAAAGTCTGCCACTGTTTCCATTGTTTTCCCATCTATTTGCCATGAAGTGAAGGGACTGGATGCCATGATCTTCATTTTTTGAACGTTGAATAGCATAGATCATGGATTTAGCTAGAAGGATCTGGTGGCAAGGAGATTGACAGGAGGCTTTTAGTAATCCAAGTTGCAGAAATGAGTATGAAAACTGGCAAGGATGGAGAGGAGAGAGACTAGACAAGAAATACTTGCAGGTACACGAGTAGGTGATAGGGATCAATAGGCTAGACTCTAGAAGGAAAGGGAGAAGATAAGACTCCTTGGTTTTTAGTTCCATAACTGTATGGATAATAGCGCTTAGATGCAGAGTGAGAAAGGATGAGCAACCCTGGGGAGTAACGAATGCCGATTTGGACCAATCAAGTTTGAGATGTCAATAAGACATTTTGATGATAATATTGAACAGGCACTTCGACTCAAAATTTTTAACTCAAGGACAAAGTCTAGGATTAATTTATGTTTTGGAAAGCCTCAGCATACAGGTGGCTGTAGAAATCATACAAGTGGGGAAAAAAAATCACCTTTTTAGCAATACAATACTGAAGGGATCAGCAGCACAAGGATAAAATTTGAGGGGTACATAGTGGAATACGCAGTGGAAAAGTAAGTGTAGTGAGAAGGTTTCCATCATCAAAGTAGGAAAACAACCAAGAGTTTGATGGGTCAAGGGCATGAAGGGATTAGGTTGTTTAAGAATGCAGGTCACCCAATGGTGTAAGTGAAATAATCCTAGAAAGAAATGTATTCATTAGGTTTAATAATGATGAAGTAATTGATTATTTTAGTTTGCAATCAGTTGCAGTGGATTAAATCACCAAATATTTATAAAGCAACAACCATATATCATGCCTTGTGCTCAATACTGGGAATCCAGGGTGAATAAAAAAGATATAGTCAGATCCTCCTCAAGCTTGAAGTCTAATGGGGGATATGGGCAATAAACACAACATATAATGATATATAATGAAATATTTGATAAGTGTTATTAAGACAAATACTTAGAAATAAATGAAAAGTGAGTATATATTATTCTTCCAAGACTATTTGTAAGAGGAGTGTAATCTGAGTGTCAAGTAGGGGTAATTAGGATGAAAAAGATTTCAACAAGCTTATAGACCAAAGAAAAAACATCAACAAAAACACAGAAGCAAAGATACAGGAAAGAGAGGCAATACTTAATAGATCAAGGTGTGGAAGACACAAAGGAGCTCAATGTTTCATGCTGAAGGTATGGCTTAATACAGGAGAAAGAGACATGCTCCCCTCCAGAGTAGCATGACCAGCTAGGAAAGAGAGTGGAAGCTTTGTCTGGTGGGGGTGATATTCTTAATGAAATAGGAATTGATAAGGGTGGGGAAGAGGGTGTTTAAGTAGAACAAGAGTTCGGGGGAAATATAAAAGTGAGTAGCTATTTAAAAACAAAGGGGCTATTTGTTTTTTAAAATAAACAGAGCTTTTAGATACACACAGGCTGAGCACATTTGATGACCTCTGATTCAGAGACAAGGCAAAGTGGGCATCATACTTGGTCCAGCATCAAAGTGACACATGTAGGTACCTCCCACAGTTGAGCAGTTGAGTCATAGAGCACGTGATTAAATTCTGGTGAGTGTAAGGTGGACAGAAGTACTAGAAAATACCTCCAGGATTGACCCTTAAATGTTCTATATGACTCTCTGGTCCTTAGAAAGCACAAATTCCAGAGATTGTATCTCAGAGTCACCATCTAGAAAGGAGCCACCAAGGAAAGGTACAATTATTCAGTTTAGTTGTGATGTGAATGAGAAATCAGTTACTTTTGACTTAAATCACATAAATTTCTTGGTGTATTTGCTATTGTCATATTATCTTGTTTATCCTGACTAGAGTGGAAAAGCTGTCTTGAAACAACGTTAAAAAAGACTAAGATCATGCCATCTAATCCCATCACTTCACAGCAAATAGAAGAGGAATAAGTGGAAGCAGTGATAGATTTTCTTTTCTTGGGCTCCAAAATCACTGTGGATGATGACTGCAGCCAGGAAATTAAAAAACAAACAAACAAAACAAAACCATTTGATCCTTGGAAGGAAAGCTATGACAAACACAGACAGTGTATTAAAAAGCAGAGACAATCATTCTGCTGAGCAAAGTCCATATAGTCAAAGCTATGGTTTTTCCATTGGTCATGTACCAATGTGAGAGTTGGTCCTTAAAGAGGACTCAGCAGTGCTGAAGAATTGATGCTTTTGAATTGTGGTGTTGGAGAAGACTTTTGAGAGTCTCTAGGACTGCAAGGAGATCAAATCAGTCAACCTTAAAGGAAATCAACCTTGAATATTCATTGGAAGGACTGATGCTAGAGCTGAAGCTCCAATGCTTTAACTACCTGGTGGAAAGAACCAACCCACTGGATAAGATCCTGATGCTGGGAAAGATTGAGGACAGGAGGAGAAAGAAGCAACAGAGGATGAGATGGTTGGATAGCATCACTGACTCAATGGACATGCATTTGAGCAAAATCCGGGAGTTAGTGGAAGACAAAGGAACCTGTTATGCTGCAGTTCATGGGGTTGCAAAGAGTTGGACACGGCTTAGTGACTGAGCAACAAGGAGGACAACATCCTAACTAATGTAACCACTGTTAAGATCTTGCATTAATTTATTTCTAATATCATAATCCAACAATTACTATTGCTATATGATCATAACTATTTGCTGTGTAGTTGATTCTGTTGTTTTTCCATCAGGAATGTGTTTAACAAGGCTTTTTACTTGATTGTCCTGACACTTAGAAGGCACTGGATAAAGGTCTGAAGCATAGAATTTAGGCAGACAAAGATAGCGCTTCTTAAAAGCATAATTTGTCCCATTCAAAAGATCGAACACTCAACTCCTTGGGCCCATTTCCCAACCTATCTCTTTGCTTTCAAGATCAAATTACTCCTTTCTATGTGTTCCCCAGAACATAGGTATCCTCAGAGAGGTAGGTATTGATTGACAAAGACAAAAGGAAAAAATACTTCTATTTCTTGCATTAAATAACTATACCTTCCAATTATTTCTGACAGAATAGAACACATAATATGAGGCCTTTCAGAATCCTAGAGTCTAAGATTATAGAACTTAAGGGTCATCGACTTTAGCCCTTATTTCTTTACATATCAGGATTTTCCTAACCCCGTTATTCTCTTTCTTGAATCAAACCCCCAAGACACTCTACTCTCTCTCCCACCACAGTTGGAGTTTTCCCATTATTCTCAGTGTATATAAAAGCACATTGCCAGGCTTAAGAGTGCAGGTTTGCCGTTGGACGAATGATTGCTTGAAATCCATTTCTGATCAATTTTCCTTTGTGATTTGAAGAAATTTCTAAAAATAAGTGTTCATAATCTTTGTATAATCTCTTCAAGTCTCATTTCCTCATCTGTAGAACAAGAGTATTCCTGTTCTCATCCCCTGTGGGAGTGAAAATTATATTAAGTAATATATACAACATATTCTGTACCTATTTTGGAATAGTCTGAAAGATTAGTTATAACGAGCAAGAAGTTACTTATCATCTATGAGTACCCATATGCACTGGACGTTTCTCTTTTTTAAAGACTATGTCTAATCTTTAAAAGAATGTTATCAAATAGAACTTAAAAAAATTATCCCTTTTAAAAAGTTTATTAATTAATAATTATTTTTTGGCTCTGCTAGGTCTTTGTTTGTGTGTGGACTTTTCTCTAGTTGCAGTGAGTGAAGCCTACTCTCCAGGTGTGGTGCACGGGCTTCTCACTGCAGTGGCTCCTCTTGCTGCAGAGCATGGGCTCTAGGGAACATGGACTCAGTACTTGAAGCTCCTGGGTTCTAGGGCACAGGCTCAATAGTTGTAGTGCATGGGCTTAGTTGTTCCATGGCACATGGGATTTTCCCCAACTAGGGATTGAACCCATGTCTCTTGCATTGGCAGGTGTATTCTTTACCACTGAGCCACCAGGGATGCCCCCAAATAGAATTTTTTGTGAGGATGGAAATGTTCTATATCTGTGCAGTCCAACAGGAGAGCCACTAGCACATGTGGGTACTGCCACTTCACATGTGGCTAGCTCAACTGAGGGATTGATTTTTAATGTCATTTAATTTTAAATAGCAAATTTTAATAGCCACACAACCTTAGAACCACCATCAAAACAAGTACCATTTCTTTTATAAAATATATCAGGGTCATTCAGCCAGCAAAGCAATGAGCTGGGACGCACACCTATACATTCCTTGGCCATCCTCCTATCCTCTCTTCTCGTTGCTTCTGAGAACTTGTCATTTATGTGTAGGTCAGTTCCTTCTGAACTGTTCCATGTGCAATATGTTTGCATTTATTCATTTTCTTTTAAACATTTTATTGGAATATGGTTGCTGTACAATGTTGTGTTAGTTTCTGCTGTACAGCAAAGTGAATCATCCATATGTATATTTATATTCCCTTTTATGTATTTTCTTCCCATTTAAGTCGCCGCAGAGCACTGAGTTGAGTTCCCTGTGCTATACAGCATGTTCCCATTAGTTATCGATTTTATGCATATTAATAGTATCAATAGTGTATATATGTCAATCTCAATCGACCAATGCATCCCACCACAACCCCTCCCCCTCCCCAGTGTCCATACCTTTGTTCTCTTTGCCTGTGAAAGTGAAAGTGTTAATTGCTCAGTCATGTCCTATTCTTTTATTCTCTGCATCTATGTCTCAATTTCTGCTCTGCAAATAGCTTCATCTACACCATTTTTCTAGATCCCACAAATACATGTTAATATACTATATTAGTTTTACTTTTGCTGACTTACTTCACTCTGTGTGAACATCCATATCTAGATATCTCTAGGTCCATCCACATCTTTGCAAATGGCAGAGTCTGGCTCCTTTTTCTGATTGAGTAATATTCCGTTACATACATGCCACATTTTCTTTATCCATTGATGGACATATAGGTTGCTTCCATATCCTGGATATTGTATAGTGCTTCAATGATCATTGTGCATGGATCTTTTGGGATTATGGCTTTTTCAGGGTATTTGTGTAGGAGTGGAGTTGATGGGTCATATGATTGAGTCACTGGGTCCTATGGTTGAGCCAGATTTGTTTTAAATAGGCTTTCTTGAGTCTATAAGCACAAAATATAAAGCCTGTGAAGTAGCTTTACTTGATTTTTTTCTTTCCAACTTGAGAATAATTTCTTTATTTTCCCATAGGTGATCTTCCAACATCTTCTTAAATACTACCAATGTCTGGTGGCTTGTGACCTCACAATGTCACCTATGCTCTTTTTATAAAATGCTTCCTTATTCCACATTAAACTGCAACATGATCCCATGTGCCATGAGATAAATGGGTGCAGTCATATGAAGCAGCCAAAAACAGTGTCTCCTCATCTCATCAAAATCACTGTCCAGTGATCAGAGTCATGTTTCAGTCAGTCCTATATTGTGCGGGTTGGAAGGATCCAGTGGAGAAGAGGTAATGCATGGGGGACCTGTTAAACACTGCAGGCCAATCCTGCAAATTTATGCTGATGGTTTGTGCTGATACAAGGACATTTTGTCAGCCCCAATCACTCACTCATATGAATGTGCTCCTGTTATGACTAACACATTTGGCAGAAACCAGAGTTCTAGGCTTAGTTGAGTAGAAAGAGAGGGAGTGGGCAGAGGAAGTGAAGGCTGGAAAAATAATTGTACAGTTGATCATATATGAGAACCAGCACATCCTGCTTTATAATAAGAGTACCGTTTCCTCTTCACTTGGAAGGTGTAGCTTCCATCGTGGCTTTGCTGGAGGGCACTGGGAGGGAAACTTTTTCCAGTGGAAAATATTCAGGCACGAGAGTCAGAAATCTCAGCTCTGCCTGACACTTCCAGGTTTCCATACCCACTTCTTTCTTTATAATAGATATTTCAAACTTTCCGGATCCTTTCTAAACTTTGACACTTTGTCATCTCACTCCATCACACTTACTGGAGTTTTCTGGATTGCTGTCTTCTCTACATTAAAAAGAAATCAGAAGCTCTTGAAGCTGTTGGATGATCTTCCAGTATCCACCACTAAACTTACAAACCCATCCTCCTAGCATTTCCTTTTTCCTTCTTCTTAAAATGTTGATGCTTACCCCTGTCCCCATAAAAGTAATTCCCCTGTCCTCTCAGGGACCTCAACGTGTTGAGTTGATATCCTCTACTCTGTATCTTCAACCTTCCCCTCTTTGGAGACACATTTGATCAGACTTGAACCTGCTCAAGCCTCTTTTATTTGTATATAACACTGTACACACACATGGTCATGTGCACACACACACACACACACACACACACACACAACTCCCGTCAAAATTTCCTGTTAACTACCTCTCTCTCCCCAGCACTCACTTGACTCCTCACCTTCACATTAATCTTCTCAAATGCATCATCCACCCTGGCTGCCTTCATATCTTTTCATACACATTCTTCAGCCCAATGCAGTTCCTATTTAATGCCACCATTCTATTAAGCTGTCCTTCCTAAAGCTACCAAACACCAGTGCATCCTTAACCCAAAGGGCCCTTTTGGTCCTACTTCTGAATGAATACTCAGGGGTGTATACCCCACTTATTACCTTCTCCTCTAGGAAATGCTCCCCTCTGTGACCCCACACTTTTTTTTTTTTTACTCTTTCTCTTTCTGGTGGTCCCTCTTTAGTCTCCTCTGTGAGATTCTGCTTATCTACTTCCGTTTGATATCAGGACAGAGAGAAGTCTTGGTTCAATCTGCCATATAAATGCCGCTGTTGTATAGAGCTTTATCCTGTACACTTGCATTTTGTTCTCCCTTTTTACCTTATTCATCTTATTCTCAGGGTTTCAATTACCTTTCCAAGCTTTCCATGTCAACGTCTTTTACATCTAGATCTAATTCAATCCCTACTGAGTTCTCTGTCCATAAATCAAATTGTTAGTGGGCATCTCTTAATTTTTCAATGCCTAAAAGGAAATTCATCATCTTTGAGCCATCAAAAAATAGTCTCATTTTCCACCGAGTTCCCTAAGTTTGAAATTTAGGAAACATCATGGTTTTGACTTTCTTTCTTATATCAACAGTTAATCCTTCATTAAACTATCTTGATTTTAGCTCTTTAACACTTCTTTAAGAATCTCTTTTCAATCTCTTGGTCTTCCCTCATAGCTCAGTTGGTAAAGAGAGACCTGGGTTCGATCCCTGAGTTGGGAAGATCCCCTGGAGAAGGGAAAGGCTACCAACTCCAGTATTCTTGCCTGGAGAATTCCATGGACTATATAGTCCACGGGGTCACAGAGTCAGACGTGACTGAATGACTTTCGCTTACTTTCTCAATCTCAGTTTCAACCTTACTCTAGATAACTGTCATCATTCCTCATCTTAACTACCTCAGAAAGTGAAAGTGCTAGTTGCTCAGTTGTGTCCAAATCTTTGTGACTGCATGGACTGTAGCCAATCAGGCTTCTCTGTCCATGGAATTCTCCAGGCTAGAATACTGGAGTGGGTAGCCATTCCTTTCACCAGGGGATCTTCCCTACCTAGGGATTGAACCTGTTACTCCTGAGCTGAAGGCAAGATTCTTTACTATTTGAGCCTCCAGGAAAGCCCCAAACTACCTTAACCACACACCAAATTTTTTGGTTTTCTGTATCCTTTCCTGGTTTCTTTGAATTCATTTTCCACATTGTTTTTTGAGTGCTTTTAGTTTACTTTTTATATTTGTTTATTTTTGGCTCTGCTGGATCTTTGTTGTTCTGCAGGCTTTTCTCCAGCTGTGGCGAGCAGCGGTGCTGCTCTAGTTGTGCTATGAGGCTTCTCATCATGGCAGCTTCTCTTGTGGAGCCTGGGCCCTAGGGTTCATGGGCTTCAGTAGTAGCAGTAGATCAGGGATTGAACCCGTGTCTCCTGCATTGGCAGGTGGATTCTTTACCACTGAGTTACCAGAGGATCCCTAGAGTGCCTTCTAAAAAGCAAAGTTGAGTATGTCATTCTCTCCATAAACTACTTGAATGGCTTTCCCATTACCCTATTTTACAATTCAAATTTGTTGAACAGTCTTAAATGGCACTCTGAAATCTATCCTCTACTTCATGACAGCTATATCCTCTGTCTTTCTCCTAAAAGTACTCTAACTTCTAAAGGCTTCCAAACATCTTCATGTCTCTCTATCACAGGCTAGCTCTAATTTTCTAAACTATGCTCACTTCTAAGTAAGACCAGTCATCACAGAAGATTACTCATTTCAATAGGAATACCAAAGGACTCAGGCATGATTGTCGCTACTTGCAGAGACTGCCTCTCAATTTGTATTACTCTCCTTATCTTCCTGATTTACAGTACATGAGGTCAAGTATTTCTTCCTTGAAGTCAAAGATAACAGGAACTCAGAGCCTGATGCTCTGGCAGTGAGGTGATAGGCTGATATTCTTGACTGTGGCAACACCTATCAGAGGAAATTTTCTCGGAGGGAATTTTCTAGCATTGGCAGAATAGGAAGTTTCTCACGAAAAATGAACACCTGGAAGTTCTTGGTTCACAAACTATTGAATCCTAGCTTGGAGAATTTTGAGCATTACTTTGCTAGCATGTGAAATGGATGCAATTGTGCAGTAGTGTGAACATTCCTTGGCGTTGACTTTCTTTGGGATTGGAATGAAAACTGATCTTTTTCAGTCCTGTGGTCACTGCTGAGTTTTCTAAATTTGCTGGCATGTTGAGTACAGCACTTCCACAGCATCATAGTTCAGCTGGAATTCCATCATCTCCACTAGTTGGATTTAGAAAAGGCAGAGGAACCAAAGATCAAATTGCTAACATCAGTTGGATCATAGAAAAAGCAAGAGAATTCCAGAAAAGCATCTACTTCTGCAAACTATTGACCAGGTTAAAGCCTTTGATTGGGTGGATCACAACAAACTGTGAAAAATTCTTAAAGAGATGGGAATACCAGACCACCTTACCTACCTCCTGAGAAATCTGTATGCAGGGCAATAATTGACAGTTAGAACTGAACATGGAACAACGGACTGGTTCCAAATTGGGAAAGTACGGCAAGGCTGTATATTGTCACCCTGCTTATTTAGCTTATATGCAGAGTGCATCATGAGAAATGTGATGTTGGATGAAGCATAAGCTGCAGTCAAGACTGCAGGGAGAGATATCAATAACCTCAGATATGCAGATGAAACCACCCTTATGGCAGAAAGTGAAGAAGAACTAAAGAGCCTCTTGATGAAGGTGAAAGAGAGTGAAAAAGATGGCTTTAAACTCAACATTTAGAAAAATAAGATCATGGCATCTGGTCCCATCACTTCATGGCATATAGATGGGGAAACAATGGAAACAGTGAGAGACTTAATTTTCTTGCTCTCCAAAATCACTGCAGATGGTGGCTGTAGCCATTAAATTAAAAGATGCTTGCTCTTTAGAAAAAAAGCTTTGACAAACCTAGACAGCATATTAAAAAGCAGAGATAATACTTTGCGGACAAAGGTCCATCTAGTCAAACTATGGTTTTTCCAGTAGTCATGTACAGATGTGAGAGTCGGACCAAAAAGAAAACTGAGCACTGAAGAACTGATGGTTTTGAACTGTGGTGTTGGAGAAGACTCTTGAGAGTCCCTTGGACTGCAAGGTGATCAAACCGGTCAGTCCTAAAGGAAATCAATCCTGAATATTCACTGGAAAGACTGATGCTGAAGCTAAAGCTCCAATACTTTGGCTACCTGATGTGAAGAACTTTTCATTTGAAAAGACTCTGATGCTGGGAAAGATTCAAGGCAAGAGGAGAAGGGGATGACAGAGGATGACATGGTTGGATGGTATCACTAACTCAATGGACATGAGTTGGGGCAAGCTCTGGGAGATGGGGATGGACAGAGAAGCCCGGTGTGCTGCAGTTCATGGGGTCGCAAAGAGTTGGATGTGACGGAGTGACTGAACAACAACAACACTCAAAATGACACCTGGCCACTTATTCGCTGGACAGTTTGAGCATGGAAACTTCAAATGCTAGCTGGAAAAGAGGAAATGATGCTGATTGCTATTGGCTGGGTTTCAGTCAGGAGGTTATAATCTGGACTTGGCTACTGTTATCACCAGGGGTAATATCCACTGGCTTAGGGAGGGGGAAATTTAGATGACTGAAGAAGAGAAGGGAGACCAAAACATCCTTGAAGTGAGACCAAAACATCCTTGAAGTGAGACCAAAACATCCTTGACGATTATCTCCAGCTGAGCTATTTGCTCATCTCTTGCATCACTTCTGTGATAATCAAGGCGATGTGAAAATAGAGCAGAGTTTGTTTTTTCACCACATCATACAGTTCCTCATCAGATAGGATCTTAATGAGTTGTTTCTTCCCTTTGTGAATATCTTCTGTAATAGATTTTAAGACTCTGCACAATAAACTTAAAGCCAGTTTGGGTGAACTAGTGTTATAAAATTTCTTTTACTCTGTGATCTCTCTGTTCTGGAAGTCTGTAACCACTTTAAATAAACATAACTAGCCAGCAGAATACAGCTGAAGAATGATGCATAAGGAATTACTCTGAGTCCAGATAAACTGATATAAGAGTACTTGGGTACATCACGGTTCAGTTTGGTCACTCAGTTGCGTCCAGCTCTTTGCGACCCCATGGATGGCAGCTCACCAGGCCTCCCTGGCCATCATCAACTCCCAGAGTTTACTCAAACTCATGTCCATCGAATCGGTGATGCCATCCAACCATCTCATCCTCTGTTGTTCCCTTCTCCTTCCGCCTTCAATCTTTCCCAGCATCAGGGTCTTTTTCAAGGAGTCAGTTTTTCACATGAGGTGGACAAAGTATTGGAGTTTTAGGTTCAGCATCAGTCCTTTCAAAGAATATTCAGGACCTATTTCCTTTAGGACAGACTGGGTGGATCTCCTTGCAGTCCAAGGGACTCTCAAGAGTCTTCTCCAACACCACAGTTCAAAAGCATCAATTCTTCAGTGCTCAGCTTCCTTTATGGTCCAACTCTCACATGCATACATGACTACGGGAAAAACCATAGCTTTGACTAGATGGACCTTTGTTGGCAAAGTAATGTCTCTGCTTTTTAATATGATATCTAGGTTGGTCATAACTTATCTTCCAAAGAGTAAGCGTCTTTTAATTTCGTGGCAGGAGTCACCATCTGCCGTGATTTTAGAGCCCCCCAAAATAAAGTCTGTCACTGTTTCCACTGTTTCCCCATCTATTTGGCATGAAGTGATGGGACTAGATGCCAGGATCTTAGTTTTCTGAATGTTGAGTTTTAAGCCAACTTTTTTACTCTCCACTTTCACTTTCATCAAGAGGCTCTTTAGTTCTTAACTTTCTGCCATAAGTGTGGTGTCATCTGCATATCTGAAGTTATTGATATTCCTCCCTGCAATCTTAATTCCAGCTTGTGCTTCATCCAGCCCAGCATTTCTCATGATGTAATCTGCCCATAAGTTAAATAAGCAGGGTGACAGTATATAACCTTGACATACTCCTTTCCTGATTTGGAACCAGTCTGTTGTTCCATATCCAGTTCTAACTGTTGCTTCTTGCCCTGCATACAGATTTCTCAGGGGATGAGTAAGGTGGTCTGGTATTCCCATCTCTTTCAGAATTTTCCACAGTATGTTGTGATCCACACAGTCAAAGGCTTTGGCTTAGTCAATAAAGCAAAGTAGATGTTTTTCTGAAACTCTCTTGGTTTTTCAATGATCCAATGAATTTTGGCAATTTAATCTCTGGTTCCTCTGTCTTTTGTAAATCCAGGTTGAACATCTGGAAGTTCACAGTTCACATACTGATGTGTTATGGTAACTCACGGCAAAGGATGAACTCTTAGGAGATCTTTGTATTGACTATTTGAAGGAAGGGATTTTAGTAAGCACCCAAAGGCAGAGAGAACTACAAGCATGGCAGATGCCTCTGCTTCATCCTAACGCCATGAATTCAGCCCTGAGGTCTCAGGAAGGGTGATATAGTAGAGTGGTTATAAATGGAGGCTCTGTACTCAGCTCTCCTGGCTACCAAACTGAGTTTATTCATTTGTTGGTTCTGAGACCCTGGGCAAGAAGCTCTCTCTTTCTGAATTTTTTTCCTTATCCAATTAAATGTAGAAAAATTAAATGTAGGAGCTGAAACAAAATCTTCCATGTTTAGAATGTAGCATAGACCTTGCAACAGAGTATGTACATAATGATTATTAACAATTAGGGATTATGGAGAATCATCTGGCACAATGGAAGAAATGGTTCCTAAGAACGCCCCTAAGAGATCAAGGCATAGGTGGCTATTGCTTTGGTTCTAAAGTGTGATAGTGCGTGGCATAAGGATCCTTAAACACCACTCTGGGAAATTTAGCTAAGTTCTGGTATCACCAAGGGTGACATTGTTAGGAATTCCAGGAGAAGCTCCTGCTCTAAGATAAACTTTGGTATTCTCCAAAATCACTGCAGACAGTGACTGCAGCCATGAAATTAAACAATGCTTACTCCTTGGAAGAAAAGCTATGGTAAACCTAACAGTGTACTAAAAAGCAGAGACACCACTTTGCTGAGAAAGGTCTGAACAGTCAAATCTATAGTTTTGCCAGTTGTCATGTACCAATGTGAGAGTTGGACCATAAAGAAGGCTGAACACTGAAGAACTGATGCTTTTGAACTACAGTGCTGGAGAAGACTCTCAAGAGTCCCTGGGACTGCAAGAAGATAAAACCAGTCAATCCTAAAAGAAATCAGTCCTGAAGATTCATTTGAAGAACTGATGCTGAAACTAACGCTCTAATAATTTGGCCACCCAATGTGAAAACAAGACCAGGAGCTGACTGTGGCTCAGATCATGAACTCCTTATTGCCAAATTCAGACTTAAATTGAAGAAAGTAGGGAAAACCACTAGACCATTCAGGTATGACCTAAATCAAATCCCTTATGATTATACAGTGGAAGTGAGAAATAGATTTGAGGGACTAGATCTGAGAGACAGAGTGCCTGATGAACTATGGACTGAGGTTCGTGACATTGTACAGGAGACAGGGATCAAGACCATCCCCATGGAAAAGAAATGCAAAAAAGCAAAATGGCTGTCTGGGGAGGCCTTACAAATAGCTGTGAAAAGAAGAGAAGCGAAAAGCCAAGGAGAAAAGGAAAGATATAAGCATCTGAATGCAGAGTTCCAAAGAATAGCAAGAAGAGATAAGAAAGCCTTCTTCAGCGATCAATGCAAAGAAATAGAAGAAAACAACAGAATGGGAAAGACTAGAGATCTCGCCAAGAAAATCAGAGATACCAAGGGAAGATTCCATGCAAAGATGGGCTCGATAAAGGACAGAAATGGTATGGACCTAACAGAAGCAGAAGATATTAAGAAGAGATGGCAAGAATACACAGAAGAACTGTACAAAAAAGCTTCACGACCCAGATAATCACGATGGTGTGATCACTGACCTAGAGCCAGACATCCTGGAATGTGAAGTCAAGTGGGCCTTAGAAAGCATCACTACAAACAAAGCTAGCAGAGGTGATGGAATTCCAGTTGAGCTATTTCAAATCCTGAAAGATGATGCTCTGAAAGTGCTGCACTCAATATGCCAGCAAATTTGGAAAACTCAGCAGTGGCCACAGGACCGGAAAAGGTCAGTTTTCATTCCAATCCCAAAGAAAGGCAATGCCAAAGACTGCTCAAACTACTGCACAATTGCACTCATCTCACACACTAGTAAAGTAAGGCTCAAAATTCTCCAAGCCAGGCTTCAGCAATATGTGAACCGTGAACTTCCTGATGTTCAAGCTGGTTTTAGAAAAGGCAGAGGAACCAGAGATCAAATTGCCAACATCTGCTGGATCATGGAAAAAGCAAGAGAGTTCCAGAAAACATCTATTTCTGCTTTATTGACTATGCCAAAGCCTTTGACTGTGTGGATCACAATCAACTGTGGAAAATTCTGAAAGAGATGGGAATACCAGACCACCTGATCTGCCTCTTGAGAAATTTGTATGCAGGTCAGGAAGCAACAGTTAGAACTGGACATGGAACAACAGACTGGTTCCAAATAGGAAAAGGAGTTCGTCAAGGCTGTATATTGTCACCCTGCTTATTTAACTTATATGCAGAGTACATCATGAGAAATGCTGGGCTGGAAGAGGCACAGGCTGGAATCAAGATTGCCGGGAGAAATATCAATAACCTCAGATATGCAGATGACACCACCCTTATGGCAGAAAGTGAAGAGGAATTCAAAAGCCTCTTGATGAAGGTGAAAGAGGAGAGTGAAAAAGTTGGCTTAAAACTCAACATTCAGAAAACGAAGATCATGGCATCCGGTCCCATCACTTCATGGGAAATAGAGGGGGAAACAGTGGAAACAGTGTCAGACTTTATTTTTGGGGGCTCCAAAATCACTGCAGATGGTGACTGCAGCCATGAAATTAAAAGACTCTTACTCCTTGGAAGAAAAGTTATGACGAACCTGGATAGCATATTGAAAAGCAGAGACATTACTTTGCCAACAAAGGTCTGTCTAGTCAAGGCTATGGTTTTTCCAGTAGTTATGTATGGATGTGAGAGTTGGACTGTGAAGAAAGCTGAGTGCTGAAGAATTGATGCTTTTGAACTGTGGTGTTGGAGAAGACTCTTGAGAGTCCCTTGGACTGCAAGGAGATCCAACCAGTCCATTGTGAAGGAGATCAGCCCTGGGATTTCTTTGGAAGGAATGATGCTAAAGCTGAAACTCCAGTACTTTGGCCACCTCATGTGAAGAGTTGACTCATTGGAAAAGACTCTGATGCTGGGAGGGATTGGGGGCAGGAGGAGAAGGGGACGACAGAGGATGAGATGGCTGGATGGCATCACTGACTCGATGGACACGAGTCTGAGTGAACTCCGGGAGTTGGTGATGGACAGGGAGGCCTGGCATGCTGCAATTCATGGGGTCGCAAAGAGTCGGACACGATTGAGCAACTGAACTGAACTGAACTGAACTGATGTGAAAAGCCAATTCATTGGAAAAGACCCTGATGCTAGGAAAGATTGAAGGCAGAAGGAGAAGGGGTCAACAGAGGATGATGGTTGGATGGCATCACTGAATCAATGGACAAGAGTTTGAGCAAACTCCAGGAGATAATGAAGGAGAGAAGGCTGGTGTGCTGGAGTCCATGGGATCACAAAGAATTGGGCACGACTGAGTGATTGAACAGCAACAACAACAATTGTCTCAGTGAGCCCTGCACACGTTGGTGGGGATGAGCACTCTGAACTCTTTGTGGGCAAATACACTGATAAGGGGACGTAGAGAAGGTTGTTGCTTAGGGGGCATCTCTCTTAACTCCCTGGAGGATCTGGAGGTCGTTTAAAGTCTAGAGTAAACCACTGTGGTGAGAATCAAAAAAATCTGAGTTGTTAAAGTGACACCTTTTATCCCCAGAGGTGAAAGGTTTCCCCCACAATCAGGGGGTTAGACGTGTTTTAGCATGTTGCATCGGCCTGTCTACCAGATGATCTAGTGTCTTTAGATGAGATTTGTAAGTCAGGAGTCTATTTATTCCCCTGTATTGGTAATTTAGCACACAAACTCTTCTCAATCTATGCCCAGGTCTGCCTTTAGAGTTTCATATTCTACCTTCGCTTCCTCCACACGATTTATGATCTAGCCACATACACACAAAATGCCACTCTCAGGAATTGCTCTGCTTTCTTATACCACTCTCTAAGCTCTCTGCATGTGGTGTGTTCTCCTTTTGGAATACTTAGGCTCTCCCTGTGCTTTGGGCTTCAGTTCAGGAATGGTTCAACACAGAAAAGAATTATTTCTCCCAACTTCCTTGACCTTTACTGCAATGCAGCTAGATTAGGAGTGCTCTCCTCTGTTCTGGTGTGTTACATGTGCAAGCTACATAATATTTACAGCTTATCTCCTTGCAAACAAATTATGTGCCTGCTTGCGCACTAAGTCTCAGAAACAGTTGGGCTTGTAATTTCTTCTACTTGAATGACATTACTCCAGATGCTCCTTATGGCTGCCTCCTTTTCACCATTCAGGTATCAGGTCATTGTTACTTTTATTTGCTATTTTTCAGTCACTCAGTTGTGTCTGACTCTTTGTGACCCCATGGACTGCAGCACACCAGGCTTCCCTGTCCTTCACTGTCTCCTAGAGTTTGCTCAAACTCATGTCCATTGAGTCAGTGATGCCATCCAACCATCTCACCCTCTATTGTTCCCTTCTCCTCCTGTCTTCAATCTTTCCCAGCATCATGGACTTTTCCAATGAGTGGGCTCTTCGCATCAGGTGGCCAAAGTACTGGAGCTTCAGCATCAGTCCTTCCAATGAATACTCAGGGTTGATTTCCTTTAGGATTGACTTTTATGTAAAGGTCTTTTATAATTTAAAACAAAGAAGACCTACCCTATGCCAGTCATTCTCAATCACTCTCAACCACTCTCTCTCACCTTACCTTATTTTACTCCTACCTGATGTCATCTTCGGAGAAGGCAATGGCAAGTCACTCCAGTACTCTTGCCTAGAAAATTCCATGGATGGAGGAGCCTGGTAGGCTGCAGTCCATGCGGTCGCTATGAGTCGGACACGACTGAGCGACTTCACTTTCACTTTCACTTTTAACTTTCACACAATGGAGAAGGCAATGGCAACCCACTCCAGTGTTCTTGCCTGGAGAATCCCAGGGACGGCAGAGCCTGGTGGGCTACCGTCTGTGGGGTCGCACAGAGTCGGACATGACTAAAGCGACTTAACAGCAGCAGCAGCAGATGTCATCTTATTTACTTGGGTACCAATTTATTGGCTTCCACCAGAAATAAATTGCCTTCAGGGCAATGATGGCCCATTTTTTTTTTTTATTGTTGCATATCTAGCAACTTGACAATGCCTAATGCATAGTAGCTGCTCAATAAAACTTTTGTTGATTGGCTGATTGTCATCTCCATTAGATAGTGAAACTTTAGGAGAAAAACATTGTCCCTTTTCATACCCATCACCTATTACAAGGTGTGGCACATGTTATGTGCTGCAATATATATATATATATATATATATATATATATATATATATATATATAAATGTATGTATATATATTGATCAAATGCATGACATTTTTCATTAGCCAATCAAGGACTAGTTATGCTTGAGAGGCAAAGAAGACAAGCAATTCTGTGGAGTGTAATTAGTGGGGAGGGGGGCTCAATAGAGACAGGCTGGTAGACAGTAAATTATTGATTACAATACCAGAGAAAGGGAATCCAGTGCTTTGCATGTTGTACAAGCTCAACACATGTTTATAACATTGACTTAACAAAATGGGGTTTTATACTTCAATGCTAATTCTTTAAAAAAAAAAAAATCCCATTTGAAACCTACCATGGAATCACCTGCTGCTTCATTCAAGTGGCGGGGGTGGGGGTGAATTGCTTTGTGACAGGGGTCCGACAACATGCTAATAGCCAAATCTATTTAAGACACAATGTTGACATCCAGGAAAGCTTTCTTTTTCTTCCTTGCCCCACTCCCACTTCCAGAAAAAGAAGAATGCTGCTCTCCTGAGAGCATGACAATGGCAGTCCACAAATGAACCCTCTTCCTTTGAGAGAGACTAAACTGTAGGGGAAAAGATAATTGCTTAGTTCCTTTATCTCCAAATCATTTGTAATAAAATCTGAAGTCACACCACAAGGCCTTTCATGAGGATGTCATAAATTAAGATGCATTGGCCTATCTGGTGCATCTGTTCCATTCTCTGGCCCTTTGTCTTCTGCAAAGAGCACACCAACCTCAATACCCAGCAGACAGCATTTACGCAAATGATGCCGTGGTCTACAGCATTAATATTCAGTGATTGTCTGTCATAGACACCTTACTGTACATCTGTTATGCAAATGTATGTTAATTCCGACTCACTGACAGCTGCCTAGCTTCCCTCTCTAAAATGATCTTTTCCATTTTGAAGTTTGCAATCTGTTCCCAAAAATGTTAATCCAACAATTAGCTGAAAATTGCTAAACAGAAATTGTACATGTTCAGTCTAAAATAGAAGGTAGCATTTTAAAATAGATGGCGAACCTTCTTCCCACGCCATTTATTTCATATGTGCTTCCACACATTGTAAACACTGATCTCTGCACAGCTTGGCTTGGGGCAAATGAAGGGTTTGTCTATCCGGATACTAGGAGCTTGACAAGAAGGAATGGTATCACCATCCCTGTCATTCATGGAACTCTGGCATCAAAGATGCTTTTAGGGCCACACAGTGTTTCCCTCCAGGTCTGAAATGTCTCTGTTATCCACATTAAAATAATTAGTATCAAACACTCAGATATTGATACATGAATAAAGTGATGAATGATTGAGGAAATACATCTAAAGAGAATATCCCATGAGACACAGAACACAATAGACACTCTGTACATATTTGATGGATGCTAAAAAGATGCTTTCATATTTACTATCTCTATCATTTTGAAGAATAAATGAAGGTCTTTGGAACAACAATAAAGCTATCTATTTAGATTTTGAAAGGGATTATGGTAGTTAAGATAGGGCTTTCCTGGTGGCTCAGTGATAATCTGCTTGCCAATGCAGGAGATGCAAGCTCAATCCTTGGTCTGGGAAGATCTCCTGGAGAAGGAAATGGCAACCCACTGCAGCATTCTTGCCTGGAAAACCCTGTGAAGAGAGGAACCTGGCAGGCTACAATCCTGACATGACTTAACAACCAAGCAAAAACAGCAACATGCTGCTTGAGTATATTAAAAAAGACCAATCACATTAAGCACTTAGTGAAAACCTACCAAGATCAAGTAAGCACTTATATGGGACCTACTATGTGCTAGTCAGTGTGTTGGCCACATGAGCTAACTTTTCACAGCATTCTTGGGAGGTGAGTGTCGTTATACATCTCATTTTAATCATGCAGATCTAAGTGAGAGGTGACATCTACATATCGCTAATTCTCTGTATCAAGGAAAGCGAGTGAGTGAAAGTCACTGAGTTATGTCTGACTCTTTGTGACCCGATGCACTGTAGCCTGCCAGGCTCCTCTGTCCACGGAATTCTCCAGGCCAGAATACTGGAGTGGATAGCCTTTCCCTTTTCCAGGGGTCTTCCCAACCCAGGAATTGAACTCAGGTCTCCCATATGGCAGATTCTTTATGAACAGAGCCACCAGGGAAGCCCAAGAATACTGGCGTGGGTGTATCAATGAAACACGCAGACAAGTGGAAGACCACAGAGTGTGTGCAGGGAATGAGACGCTACAGTCTTCTGCTTTAACCAGGCTGTTTCTGACTCTCCTCAGGGGACATCTGTTGCTTGGCCTTCTAGAAGACCTAAAGCCCAACTGAGGGAAATGGATTTGAATCTACTCAGCTCCAGTGATCTCGAGGACTCAGTTTCTACAGGGTATTTACAGACGGGATTCCTCTCTCACCATTAAGAATCCAGTTCTAAAATAATGGTGTGAAACCGGACGCTTCCGAGGCTCTACACTAGTCTAACAATTTTTCCCTTGTAATTCATTTCCGCACTAGTAATGAGAGAATGGATGAATAAAATATATTGAAGATGTCTTGGATAGATGATATATTTTCACTCTTTTTTAGTGACTCCATCACTGAGATGGATACAGTACAACAAATACTCATCATTCTCAGAGGAATTCTTATTACTATTTTGAGAGATTTCAAGATTTTCATATGTTGCAACTCCATTTTATTTCCACTTCATTCTAATAAACTTGATCTTAGGTTATATAATTAGTTGTTATAATGTCTCACATAAGTGCTATCATTTAATCAGTATAAGGTAGCAAAATTTCATAAATAATTCTGAAGGAATTCTGTAACTTTATTTAGATACTGAATTTTTCAAAAGCTAATATATAGAGAGAACTAATTGCAAGACCCTATCTAATCAAGTTCTAGTATCATATAGAAGGAAGCAGAAGCATTAAGAGATTAAATATTTTGTTCACGTTTATATAGCTAGTAAATAGTAAAGCTGGGATTTGCCCCTACACTAAGTCTCTTTGGTGTAGGAAATGGCAACCCACTCCAGTATTCCTGCCTGGAGATTCTCATGAACAAAGGAACATGGTGGGCTCAGTCCATGGGGTAACAAAGAGTGGGATGTGACTGAGTGACTAACACTGAATCTCTTATTTCTTTTCATATTGCTACCCTATGTACTAGCTTCTCAATTATTTTTTTCAAAGAAGAGAAGATTAAAGTAAATCGGCAGTGCGTCCTCCAAATGTTAAGTGGTGTAATTTAGTTTTTCTGTGTGCGCTGTCTTGATGTTTGGAGGTTCAGATTAGAGGATGGTCAATTCTCTTTATTGAGCATTCAGTTAAGACCTTCATTCTCTTTCTTTATCAGGATATCATATTTCAGACCATAATACATCTGCCTTAATCATCCTGGTCCAGGTACCAGGAAACCAAGGGCAACCTCTATGCCCCAAAGCCTGCTGAAATTCTGTACATTAGCAGCTAATCCTAAACTTAGGCACCCTGCCTTGCCCATTTATTCCTGTGGGAATCACAATAAAAAGTTCTTGCTCACAGTTTTTCTCTCTTTCTGCCTTGTGGTCGTCCCTGGTCCTTCCCCAGGGGACCCTACACTTTTCTGTGTTCTCTGCAGGGAATGGTGACTAAAATAAAACTTGTAAACCTTTTTTTGATTTCTCTTTCTTTATCTACATCTGTTCTCACTACACCTCACTCAAGGTAATGTGGCTACAACAGGCAGTAGGTGGTTTAGGGATTAATAATTCACCAACATTACTTACTGCAGCTCAGAAACTCTGAAAGCTTGGGCACCTGGCCTCATGGTCAGTGAGGGACAGACCTCCCAGCATTATTTTGTTTATCTGTGAAAATGGGAATAATTTCCATCTCAAAAGAGTTGGTGTGAGTTTCCAGTGAGAAGGACACAAGCTACAAAAGCTAGTCCTGTGCTTGGCTCGCGTTAGATGCTCAAAAAGGACGCCCAAGGAAAGGAAGAGGGGAACACATCCTTTCTCAAAAATTATAGTCAAATATACACATTTGTCAGTGTGTGTATTTTTGTTTTGTATTTTGCAAAGTACTTTCCTAGACACTTTCTGGGTGGCTCAACGCAATGCAGGAGACTCGGGTTCAATCTCTCATGAGGAAGATCCCCTGGAGAAGGGAATGGCAACCCACTCCAGTATTCTTGCCTGGAGAGTCCCATGGATGCAGGAGCCTGGTGGGCTACAGCCTGTGGATCACAAAGAGTTGGACACACACACACTTCCTAGATACTATCTCATTTGATTCCCTAAAGTCTCTGCTGAAACAAAATGAACTATTTCAATAAAGTCCATTTTGCAGATAGAAAAACTGAGGCATAAGAAAATTAACTGCATTGTCTGAGATCACTTGCTTGAACTGAATAGCAAAACAAACCAAAATAAAAATACCTCATATTCACTCAGTGGAAAGCTTAGTAATCATTCACTTAAAACATATTGTATTTTTGGCTGAAGTTAGCTGCACTGGTTAATCGGTATATCCCTGCAGGGGTCAAGAAAACAGGGCCAAGATCACAGTTCTGCATTTCTGTGGGAAATTAATATCTCCTTTACCCTTTGTGATGATTTACAGCACTGAAGTAATTATATTCATCACTTGTACTTTTTTTATTTTTTGTGTTTAGTACATTATTTCATAAAACATATATTCTCTGAACTTCACAGTTAGGGATTTGGAGTAGTTTCTGTTGTTCTTGCCACTTAACTTCTATTCTTATCTGCGTTTCTGACCAAAGCTGTTATACAAACCATGAATAATCAGATGGTAAAGTGCACAGAACCAGTGGCTGGAATTTTATTTCCTGATTCAAGGTTTCATGTAAATGAAATGCAAGGATAAGGTTTGGAAGCAGAATCTATTACCTTACACCTACTCTTCAATACATAGAAATGCCTGGGCTCCAAATTATGCCAGAGAGAAAGTCTGCCTTCACTAGGAAGAAAATCTTACCCAACTCAATTTACTACGTAAGGATGGAGACCACATACAGATTTTGATGGTTAAGGAACACTAGTAAAACATGCTCCAGTAAATGTCTTTTATTTACAAATTAGCACCTTTGCCTCACTTTGAGGAGCTGCTAATGGGAAGAGTGCAGAGAGACAAAAACATGGGAAGGAGGCAGAAAGTTCTTTCCAGAAGAGATGCAGGAATGGTTTCTGTTACCGATATTTACAGGAAATTTCTGAGGCAGGCAAGGTAGCAATTTTAATCCTCATTTTATAGTTGAAGGAAATTTACACCCAGAGCAATTTTACTACTTGCCTAGAATATTC
The DNA here is from genome assembly GCF_032452875.1 of Bos javanicus. NCBI lineage: Eukaryota > Metazoa > Chordata > Mammalia > Artiodactyla > Bovidae > Bos > Bos javanicus. The sequence goes on from NC_083873.1 coordinate 109,782,870, forward strand.
TTACTGGAAAGAGTCACAGCCAAGCCTCAAAGCCAATTTTCCTGACTCCTGCTTCACAGGTTTTTCCACATCCGCAGATGGTGTCTATGGGCTTGGCTTTCACTTTCAAGCTTCACTGACCCTGGATGATGATCTGGGCATCTGAGCCCAGGCAGAGGTGGAGGGGCCAGACACGGTGTGGGCAGCCCACCCACTCTTGCTGCAGTTCAACGGACCCTCCTGAAGCACGTCCTACCCTGGAATTGTGATTTATCCCATAGACAAAGCACAAGGAGCATCCATTATCTGGAGAAGCTCCCAGAAGACAAGGTCCCTCTGCACCCAGCCGATGTGACTGTTTCGCTGACTTGGACAGCGTGTTGGAGTCAGAACGGGCAATCCACAGGAAAGAGACCACCAAATGGAAGGACCCAGTGAGTGCAGCCATGGCACAGACTTAACGGTGTGTATCTGTCCCCACTGTGGATTTGATCACTACCCCTGCCTTTGACATCAATTTTGAAAACTTTTTTTTAGTTATTTTATACTGCAGGAGCAAACCTTTTATGTGATATCATTGAAACCAATCACTGCTTGACTAATCAGGAAGGTCAGTTAAATTGAAGAATCATGAAACATCATATACGCCTACCTTAAATATTTCAGCTTAGTATAGCATGCATTCATTCAGTGAGGATTTGGCAAAATCTTTGACCTATATACAGGTCTCTGACTGGATTTTCACATTGTATGTTCATTGTAAACCTCATTCCTAAAGACTTCTTTAAGACTTCCAATTTCAGTTTCCTTTAAATGGGATAAGATTTAAAGACATTTCTGAGAGAATAAAAATTTAGATTATTTCTACATAATACTTTTTATTTTCTATTTTTAATGTAATGTTGCCATAAATTAATCTGATATGTATTTTAGTGACTTACCAAACCCATTTTATGCAAAACATTAAATTAACCTGGTTTTAATAGAATTAGACAGAAAAAAATTGTTCTAGGGAAGACAATGTGGGGTGGGATTTATATGCCTTTGAAAGAGTTGGTCTCACCATTTTCCAGCAGAACATGCTTCAGCAAAGTGTTTTATCTTATTAAACTTTAGTTGCTGGTGACAATGACAATGATGAGTAACTATCTTGCAAGGCTATTATGCAGCTTCAGTGAGTTGGTGTTTGTGAAAGAATTTGGATGCTTGCAAGGCCAAAAAATTATAAGAAAATGTGGGAGGAAATGTGCTTCTCAGGCGGTGCTTGTGGTAAAGAATCCTCCTGCCGATTCTGGAGATGCAGGAGACACATGTTTGATCCCTGGGTCAGGAAGATCCTCTGGGTGGGAAATGGTGATCCATTCCAGTATTCTTGCCTGGAAAATTTTTCTGGACAGACAGGCCTGGCAGGCTACAGTCTAAGGAGTCGCAAAGTTGGACACAACTGAGTGAGTGAGTGAGTATACACATGCATGAAATGAGATGGGGAAAAAAAGGACAATACAGGAAGCAGCAAATAGGGCATGAGAAAGATGGCTGTCTCTCTCTGCATTCATTCTTGCCATCAGGTAGGTCAGAGTTACAGACCTGGAAATCACTAAATAGCCATATAATTAGTGCATGCTGAATACCAGTGAGTGTTGTATAGCGTTTATGCCTGAAACATTAATAAGGGACACATTTTGGACCACTGGAGAGAGTAAGGTCAGTGTGCTTTGCCAGGAAACAAGTGTTACACCAGGAAGAAGAATCAGGGTTGTAGATTGAATAAAAAAAAAAATAGTGGAGACTTTCTAAAAGAGAAGATCCATAACTCTGGCCATGAAGCATGATAGATATGGCTGAGTTTTGGGGATGGATGGGTGGTTCTTCCAGCAATAATAAGCATGCCAAACAAGAAAACTGTACCACATGCCTCGTGGAGAACCATCAAACAAAATCATGATAGCGCTCCTGAGAGCCTTTGCTATTCCCTCATCTTTCTGTGCAAAGTTAGCCTTTGATTTAATCTCTTTATCCCCCCAGCTCTCCACAGGGTGTAAACAAACACAAGTCTGATTCACAGGGCTGTTTGTTTTTCCAGCACAAGCAATTGCTGTGGAGAATAAAATGAATTCAGAAACACTTATAGAACTGGAAAGAGGTGTCATTGGTATTTTCAAGTGTTCATGCAAATTACCAAGGGCCTAATTCATCCCATGGTCCTTTTCTCAAAAGCACAGCTTGATATCAAAGAGGCAAAATAAATGTGCCTGAAAAAAGCCAGTGTCCGCTCTTGCTGTCTAGCTGGAGAGATCTAGAAAAAAAGAGAAGAAATATTCCCAGATCTCCCTGTTAATCCTGTATCTCAGGCTTTTGACCCAGGGGGAGCAGCTCCTTGATAAACAAGATCACTTTTTAAATAAGCAGAAAGGAAATATTTCTTCAGAGATTGTTCTGACAGGTTCCAGGTCTTGAGGAGCTGAGTCATTTTTCCTGTTCAAAACTCACTGATAGATTTAAATTAGGCACAGTAGAAACTCGAGTCTACAAAAGTTGTGCAGTTCACAGAACACACATTTGGAGACTTCAGCATCCATGTCTCTTGGTTTATACCACACATGATGTTTTTGTTGTTGTTGTTGTTCAGTCACTAAGGTGTGTCCGACTCTTTTCGACCCCATGGACTACAACACTAAGGGCTTATATGTAATCCTCATAAAAAATAAGCCAACAGCTCCATTACAATCTACACTCACACGTACGTGAGATGGAGGTGCAGTGGTCATCGCAGACCTTCTGGCTTTAGAGCAGAAGTTGTTGAAAGCTGTTTCTCCTAACACTTTCCTCCTAGATACCCTGGGGTGATGATGGTGAAAAGTCCCCATAAAAAGCCCTTCATCCCACCAGGTCAAGAGAGGGCAGTGCTTGAGCACAGGTACCAGTCTGTGCGGAGATCTTCCCCGAGCTCACCTTGACCGGCCTCATGAGCGCATGAGGGTGCCGGGCATCCATCCAGACCCTTGGCTGTCAAGCCGCCTGGTGCCTCCACGGACCCTGAGATCAGGACCATTCACACAGGCTGCTGGCACTCAGGCCTTCCTTGGTCACTTGTCTTGAGCCCCATGACTACTTCTCCTTGAGCTCTCTCTCTCCCTGCTTTCTTCCTGCGTCTACTTGGCTGCCCTCTGCCCTCTTGGCTTTGTTTTCCGCTCCAGCTGCTCTGGCTCTTTCTCTGGCTGAGCCTGACTGCACACAGCCAGCCCACTCCCTGATCCTTCTGTCTCTGGCAGCTTCAGACAAAACTCCCGCTTGACCAAACTCCAACCCCCAGCGCCCACGTGGCCCCTAAGGCGGGATTCCTCCAGTGCTTTTCACATGGCTGAGCAGGTAAATCATGTGGTGGGTTATACAGCTCTAGCTCTAGAGTAGGAGACGGGGGTTAGAAAGCCTTTGGTATCAGACTTGGGCTGATCTCCCAGCCTCACCTGTCACCACTCCTTGGTTCCCCCACAACTCCTATTCTCCCTTGTCTGAGGGACTTCACACATGAGATTCCCCCTTCCTGGGAGACTCCTCACCCCCACCCTCCACCACTGACTCCAGCTCATTCTTTGGGCTTCAGTTTGACGTCACCCCCCTGGGGATCCCGCATTGCTGTGTCCCCCAACCCTGGCCTGAATACGTAGGTGCCGTTTCTTCCTTCTCCTTTGTCACCCAGCACCTCTCCCTCACCTCCATGAGCACTGCGTGCCTCACTACGCAGCACAGTTTAGAGAACTTTGTAAGAATTCTCAAAACTGATTCTCCCCCACAACCGTGAGACAGATACCATTTTTAAATATTTTAATTTCTTTATACAATTATTAAAGGTTATATTCCATTTACAGTTATCACGAAATATTGGCTGTATTCCCAGTGTTGTAGAATACATCTTTGTAGCCTATCTTCCACCCAATCGTTTGGACCTCCCACTCCACTCCAAACCAACCAGTAACCCATTTGTTCTCTATATATCTGATAACCACACACTGGTAATTAGTTTGCTCACTATATCTGTGAGTCTGCTTCATCTTTAATGATTGATTTACTATTTTTATATATGTGTGTAAGGCTACACAGGCAGTTAGGTGCCGTCAGGGGTCGAACCCAGGCCGTCTTGCTCTGGAGCCTCTTGCTGTCGTTATTCTTACCTTCCTCTTCTGTGTGGCATTTCTCACACCACATGGCACTGTCTGATCATCCGTGTTTCATTCACAGCTGCATCCTAGCATGAAGTATATATCCTGGTGAAAAATAAGCTCAATTAATACTTTTTTGTGCAATGTGTACCTGAATTCTGGTTATAGATATTTTGTGTCTCACAAATTCAAATAACACATTCCTGATTCTTGATCTGATGAGATCAAATGTGACAGAAAAACAAAGACGACCAGCTGACGGGTGTGTGGTCTTTGGTCCCTTAACGATCTCTATGTTAATCAATCTTATTTGATAGGAACATTTGCAGCCAAAAGGAAAGTGTTGTCTGTCTCAGCCCCACATTTTACGCAGTCAGATGGAGGCGGACCATTTAAAATGACTTGTACAAGGTCACGCACGGAGCTGGTGACAAACAGGAAGCCAGGTTGGCTGACCTCCAGTCCTGTGTCCTTTCTCTGCACCTGGTCAAATAGAAACTCCTGTCACACGAAGGTGAGCAGGTAAAACAAGCACCAAATATGCAACTGGCTTGATTCTGACTGCAAATAACACCAACGGGCCTCTGGCTCCAGCGCTCCCTGGGACGGTGATCAGCCCAGAGTCAACACAGGGCATCTGATAGGGAGGCACGATTGGGCCAAGAAGGGCTTAGACTCTGCAAAGCTCTAAGAGTGTTTTGCTTACAGTTCAGTCTTTATTGCTGTGTGAACTTGAGTGCATTCTTTTACTTCTCCGGTCTCCAGTCCCTTCTATAGTATGACGCAATGTTTTGAACTGAATGTTTGCACCCCCCTTAAATTCCATGTTGGAACTCTAACCTGGAATGTGATGATATTTGGAGTAGGCCTTTGGGAGGTAGTTGGGTTTATGAGGTCCTGAGTGTAGGAAACCCTGTGAAGGAATTCAGTTGTTAAGTCACTAAGCCATGTCAGAGGACGTCCCTGGTGGCTCAGACAGTAAAGCGTCTTCCTACAATGTGGGAGACCCGGATTCGATCCCTGGGTCGGGAAGATCCCCTGGAGAAGGAAATGGCAACCCACTCCAGTATTCTCGCCTAGAAAATCCCACGGACAGAGGAGCCTGGTAAGCTATAGTCCATGGGGTTGCAAGGAGTCGGACACAACTGAGTGACTTCACTTCACTTCAAGCCATGTCAGAGTCTTTGTGACTTCTTGGACTGCAGCATGCCGGGCTCCTCTGTCTTCCACTATCTCCTGGAGTTTGCTCAAATTCATGTCCATTGAGTCAGTGATGCCATCCAATAACCTCACCCCCTTCTCCTGCCATCAGTCTTTCCAGTATTAGGATCTTTTCCACATCAGGTGGCCAAAGTATTGGAGCTTCAGCTTTAGAAACACTCCTTCCAATGAAAACCCTTCCAGGGTTGATTTCCTTTACACTTGACTGGTTTGATCTCCCTGCTATCCAAGGGACTCTCAAAAGTTTTCTCCAGCACCACATTTCAAAAACATCAACTCTTCGGCACTCAGCCTTCTTTATAGTCCAACTCTCACATCTATACATGACTTCTGGAAAACAATAGCTTTGACTATTGGATCTTTGTCAGCATAGTGATGTCTCTATTTTTTTAATATGCTTTCTGGTTTTGTGACCCACTCCAGTATTCTTGCCTGGAGAATTCTATACACAGAGGAAGTTTGCGGGCTACAGTCCATGGGGATGCAAAGAGTCAGACACAACTGGGTGACTATCACTTCACTTCACCAGATTTGTCATAGTTTTCCTTCCAAGAAGCAAGCATCTTTTGATTTCATGTCTTCAGTCACTCTACACAGTGATTTTGGAGCTACTCCCCCCCAAAAAATTGTCATTGCTTCCACGTTTTTTCCTTCTATTCACCATGAAGTGATCAGACCAGAGCCATGAACTTAGTGTGTGTGTGTGTGTGTGTGTTTTTAATGTTGTATTTTAAGCCAACTTTTTCACTCTACTCTTTCATCTTCATCAAGAGGCTCTTTAGGTCGTTTTCACTTTCTGCCATTAGAGTGGTATCATCTGCCTATCTGAGATTGCTGATATTTCTCCCAACTGTCTTGATTCCAGCTTGTGATTCATCCACCCCAGCTTTTTGCATGATGTACTCTGCATAGTAGTTAAATAAGCAGGGTGACAATATACAGCCTTGTCATACTCCTTTCTGAGTTTTGAACCAGTCAGTTGTTCCTAATCTGGTTCTACTTGTTGTTTCTTGACCACATACATATTTCTCAGGAGACAGGTAAGATGGTCTTGTATTCTGTTTAATAATTGTCTGCAGTCAAAGGCTTTATCATAATCAATGAAGCAGAAGTAGATACTTTTCTTGAACTCTTTTATTTTCTCCATGACCCAATGAATGTTGACAATTTGAAGTCTGGGTCCTCTGCCTTTTCTAAACCCAGTTTGTACATCTGGAAGTTCTTGGTTCACTATTGCTGAAGTATAACTTGAAGGATTTTGAGCATAACCCTGATATTGTTAATAATAGCATGTAGAAGGAGTGCAATTGTACAGTAGTTTGAACATTTTGAGGCACTGAATTTCTTTGGAATCGGAAAGAAAACTGACCTTCAGTCTTGTGGCCCCTGCTGAGTTTTCCAAATTTGCTGACATATTGAGTGCAGCACTTTTACAGCATCACTTTTCAGGATTTTTAAGTAGCTCAGATGGAATTCCTTCGCCTGCACTAGCTTTGTTTGTAGTAATGCTTCCTAAGGCCCACTTGATGTCACACTCCAGGATGTCTGGCTCTAGGTGAGTGACCACACCATCATGGTTATCTGGGTCATTAAGACCTTTTTCGTATAGTTCTGCATGGTCTTGCCACCCATTCTTAATCTCTTCTGGTTCTCTAAGATCCTTGTGGTTTCTGTCCTTTGTTGTGCCCATCTTTGCATGAAATGTTTCCTTGATGTCTCCAATTTTCTTGAAGAGTTCTCTAGTTTTCCCCATCCTATAGTTTTTCTCCATTCCTTTGCACTGTTCACTTAAGAAGGCTTTCTTAATTCTCCTTGCTATTGTCTGGAACTCTGCATGAGTTGGCCACTGATCATGCCACCATCTATTTAACTAGAAACCAATTACAACTCCTTTCTTCCTAGAAAACTGAGCTCTTATAAAGAGAAGCATATCAGTGAGCTTACCAATATTTTTTTATGCTCATAAATATATTTTCATCTGACTTTGGCACCAAAGGTATTTTGAAAAGGCATTTTTTTCGGGGAAGTCAGAAGTTTTTCCCAGATCTCCTAATACCGTAGTGTTTACCACACTAGCTCTTCCTGTAAGGATGTTGAATTTTATTTTTGTCCCAAACATATATATTACATTACACATTTAGGGGGTGATATATAGAACTAGGTATATATTCAAAGGTTATTAATCAGGGAGTTGAGAAAAAAGCGATTATCATGCCAATAATTACAAGAGTAGGTACCAGAATTGAGGAATTTCTCTGTGCCAGATGAATTATACACATCTTTCTAATAAGTCTTTCCTGAAATGTGCTCTGAGGACTATTACTATTAATTACTGAATACTACTATGTAGTCTTTTCCCTTAGAGAGTAGACCTTATAAAGAACACTCTGCATATAATTCACAAGGATTACTTGTTCCCTCCTCCTGACAGAGCACTTAACAAGCTCCAGTCTTCACTGTTGGCACCTGCTGGGATTCCTAGAGGTAAAACCCTAGAGGGAAATTGTGTATTCCCTCCTAAATCTGTGTTCCCTCAAGAGTTTCTTCCTCGTCCTAATTCATACTTATGCCCTAGAAATTAGTCACAATCACTCCTTAAGATTCCTCACCAGCTTATGGTCCCAGTGGCTTTGCTTCAGATACGCAGATCTCAGCTGTAAACCTTTGGATTCAACTGTCTCACCAGACTCGGAGGTAGTAGTGTGTTCTCTGACCTCAGTTCAATGATGGATTCAAGAAAAGTCCTTGATGTTCAATTTGTTCAGTTCTTCTTGTTGTAAGGATGGAAGTAGGGATTTTCAAAGCTCTTTACATGTTGGACTTGAAGTCAAATATCATTTCCTTAAATTTTCAATATTTTCACTAAATATAGAATTTAGGGCTTTTTAGTTCTTTCAGTATTTTATGTATGGCACTCCATTACCTTCCTGTTTACACAATTTATAGTAAGTCTGCTACAAGTCTTATAAATGCTTCTCTCTCAGTAATCTCTCTTACATCTTTTTCTGACTCCTAGATTTTTCTTTTTGTCTTTATATGTAAATGATATTATTATGATAGAGTTATGTGTAGTTTCACTGATATTTATTCTACTTTATGTTCTCTGATCTTGGATTTATGGTCTGGTATCTCTTCTTAACTTTAGAAAATTCACTGTCATTATTTCTTCAAGCATTTCTTCTCTTCTTCATATTTATTCATATTTATTCCAATTCAATATATCTCAGAGATCATTTGATATTGTCTCTCATAGACATCATATTGAAAAGCAGAGACATTACTTTGTCAATAAAGGTCCGTCTAGTCAAGGCTATGGTTTTTCTAGTGGTCATGTATGGATGTGAGAGTTGGACTGTGAAGAAAGCTGAGTGCTGAAGAATTGATGCTTTTGAACTGTGGTGTTGGAGAAGACTCTTGAGAGTCCCTTGGACTGCAAGGAGATCCAACCAGTCCATCCTAAAGAAAATCAGTCCTGAATATTGATTGGAAGGACTGATGTTGAAGCTGAAACTCCAATCCTTTGGCCACCTGATATGAAGAGCTAACTCATTTGAAAAGACCCTGATGCTGGGAAAGATGGAGGGCAGGAGGAGAAGGGGATGACAGAGGATGAGATGGTTGAATGGCATCATCAACCCAATGGATGTGGGTTTGAGTGGACTCCGGGATTTGGTGATGGACAGGGAGGCCTGGCATGCTGTGGTTCATGGGGTCACAAAGAGTCAAACAGGACTGAGTGACTGAACTGAACTGAGCTGTCTGATGCTCTGTCCTTTTTTTTTTTTTTTTTTCACTCTTTATTTTTCCTCTTTGCATTTCAGTTTGGGTAATTTCTCTTAATCTGTTTTAAGATCACCGATTCTTTGCTCAGTTGAGCCAAGTCTATTAGTAAGCCCAGTGACAGTATACTCCATACTTAGTATAGTGTTTTTTTTTTTTTTCCCTTATGGCTTCTATATCTAATAACGTTACTTATCTGATCTTGTATTTTGTCCTCTAATTTTTTCCAGTAGAAGCTTTAACATGTTAATCATAATTATTTAAAGTATTTTGTCTGTTAATTCTAATATCTATGAATATGTGAGTCTGGTTTTGATACTTGCTCTCAGACTGTGTTCATTCAGCTTCTGTTTATGAGTCATATTTACTGTTTTGTTAAAACCTTGGCATGTTGTGTAGGGTAGTAGGTACTAACATCAATAATATTTATGCTAGGAGATAATCATACCTTTTTTCCCCTCAGCTCTTTAATGTGGTGACTTGTGCTATTCTATTCAGGTTGCAGAGAGTCAGACACTATTGAAGCAGCTTGCACACGCTCACACTCAGAATTTCAACTGGGTTTGAAGCTTTCTCACCATCTGGATCACCTGGTAAAGAACCTGCCTGCCAGTGCAGGAGACATAAGAGACTTGGGTTCCATCTCTGGGCTGGGAAGATCGACTGGAGAAGGGCATGGCAGCCCACTCCAGTATTCTTGCCTGGGAAATCCCATGGACAGAGAAGCCAGTCTATGGGATCGCAAAGAGTCAGACACAAATGAAGCAATTAAGCCCACACGTGCCTCTGGGTCTTTCAATGACTCTACTCTCCAGAGAAAATCTGTCTCTTGCAGTGGTCCTTGCTGCATTCCAATGTTATTTCTACCCAGTGCTTGTTGGTTTGAGGTAGAGGCATCTGGGGACACTCTCTGATGTTTTAAGCCTTAGGCACTGTGAAACTGTGCCTTGTGGGTTTGGATTCTTCATGGGTCTCTTTCCTCTTCTAGATGTAATACTGGGTCTTGCATTTATTCTTTGTCATTTCTCAAGGATGGGATTTTATTTCACTATTTCCTTCCCCTCCAGCTTCAGGGGGTTTCAATCGATGCACTCAGGCTTAAGTTTGGTTGCTTTTCTTTATGTAAGTTAAGTGTTTTAAGTTGAGACAGTGGATTTGGGACTGGGCGCAGTGTCAGCAGTAACTCCTATTCCTCTCTCCTAGACAGGACCATGGAGAAAGTTTTCTTGGATTCCTCTGTGTGTCTCTTGTGAGCACCTGTTAGAAAAGCCTGGGAGAATGCATTAATATCTCTGTGTCCTTGGCCCATAGTAACTTCACACTCTCTCTCACAGTAATATACACAACCTTTAGCTATTTATTAAAATTAGCTAGTGGCCTTTTTTTTTTTTTTTGTCAATCTATGCTGCATTCCCCTGGTAGCTCCATTGGTAAAGAATCTACCTGCAATGCAGGAGACCCTGGTTTGATTCCTGGGTGGAGAAGATTCTCTGGAGAAGGGAAAGGCTACCCAACTCCAGTATTCTGGCCTGGAGAATTCCATGGCCTGTATAGTCCATGGGGTCACAAAGAGTCAGACACGACTGAGCAACTTTCACTTTCTTTCATACAGCATTCACTGGCAATGTGCCACAAAAGTAAATGCTTAAGTACTGCTTTTAATTACTGATGTGTCTCTCCATCAGGAAAAGTTCAAGAAAGTGTTAGTTGCTTAGTCATGCCCAGCTCTTTGCAACCCCATGGACGGTAGCCCACCAGGTTCCTCTGTCCATGAATTCCTCTGGGCAAGAATACTGGAGTGGGAAGCCATTTCCTTCTCTAGGGGATCTTCCCGACCCAGGGCTTGAATCCTGGTCTCCTGTATTTCAGACAGATTCTTTACCATCTGAGACACCAGGGAAGTCCTGTATCTCTCCATATTTTAGGTTAATTATTTGTCCTTCTCACCTAAATTAAAAAAAGAAAAAAAAATGAAAAACTGTTTTCCCAGCAGATTTTCTTGTTACAAGGGTTGGAAAGGTGCTCATTCTAGTTATCTATGAACTGAATTTCTGGCCACTCACATTCAGTCTTTCACCCTAAAGTTTGACATTTCTTTATTCAATCTGCTAGATTTTATTTCCTTTCCCATATAATGACTAGCAGTTCCCTTAATCCAGACTCCTTGGTGCTTACATGCCTCAGTTATTCCCAAACCAGAATAAAAACTCTCAGACTTCCTGAAGATAATTTTTTTTTTACATCTATTTTTTCCCCATGATATTTCCATCATTCATCTTGCTTCCTGGGTTAAAAATTTATAGTTTAATGAATTTTGTGTACCTACAATCTTAAAAGAATGAATACAAAGCAGAGCATAGAAATCATAAATTAAGTTGACAAAGTTCTCTCTTCTGTGGAGGCCACATTCCAATCAATAATATAATGTATGCATATACCTGAGATAGGTAACTCAGCGTATAAGGCATAAATGAGAGAAACAAAGAATGTTACAAGAACACAGTTTTATGTGTGTAACAAAACATGTGCTTTAAAAACTGTATATGCACATTTGCATTTTAAATATTTATACAAATTCACCATGACCATATAATACTAATGTCAAATGTATTAATATGGAACATAATGTATCTATTTTAAGCTTTTATTTATTTACATTTTTTAGATTATATAATTATTATTATGTGATTATATAACTGGGATTTTTCCCATTTGTTCCATGGAAGGTGCTAGTGAGGAAAAGTAAAACTTCACACAGAGGCAAATCCCCACCAGTAACAAACTGAGCATGCTACGCTTACAGGAAAGGTTTTGAAATATAGCTCTGATTATGTAAGAGAACTCTGGAGCAGACGGGAAACTCAAAAGACAGTGCACTTTGAAAGACTAGTGTGAAAGTGCATCCCAGAATAGTTGTACTTCCTATGAGGGTGCAAGTGAGATAGGAGGAGGAAAGTGTGAGGGTAGTAGATTGGTTATGTTTAATGCCTAAGCACAAACTTTCGATTTTCTAAAGAAATCCTTCTAAAGATGGAAGAAGATTTCTGGCAATTTTGGACATAATGGAAAGACTATTCTTGAAGATGCATGCTAGAGCCAGGCTGGAAATATTGTTGGCAGCAAAAATGATACAACAATAGCTTCTGAAGGTTTGGAGGTTCAGAAAGACATGCATTTAATCAGAATGTAGCAGCACCAAGTTCTGCACACCTTGCACATGACTATCAAGCAGTCTCAGAATAAGTCTGTGAATACATATTGCGTTCAGAGTTATGATTAAACCTGGAGAAAAAGAGAGAGAAAGTGGTTCAAGGAAGGGCTCAAAGCAGCTGCCACTACATTAAAGCATGGTAATAAAGTGAAAGTGAAAGTCACTCAGTCATGACCGAGTCTTTGCGACCCCTGGACCATACAGTCCATGGGATTCTCCAGGCCAGAATACTGGAGTGGGTAACCTTTCCCTTCTCCAGGGGATCTTTCCAACTCAGGGATCGAACCCAGGTCTCCTGCATTACAGGTGGATTCTTTACCAACTAAGCTATTAGGGCTCAAAATTAATATCACATGTTAAATCTCCTTTTTGAGTATATTGTTATATTATCTTGTACAATTCTCTATATGTTTAGATTTTTTTAAATAATAAAAATATGGACAATCCAGGTTTATTTCTAGTTTCTGATTCTACTTATATATGGAGGAGAGGTTCTCTGTTGAGCTATGACTTGACATGATGAAAACACATGCTCACACAAGCACACATGCAAACAAGAGAATGATTAGATTAGCTATTTAATCTACTACCAATGATGCAGCCAAACAGGGCAGAAACAGATGTAGCACTAAATCAGCATGGCTTTCCTCGGTTCCCCCAAATTCCTGTGGGGGTCACAAAGTTGTGTCACTCTTGCAAGGATAAGTATTACAGGAAGTGTAAAGTTCAATTTTCACTCTATCTTTTCTGTTTTGTACACGACCTTATGTCATGCTTCTATAAATGCTTCCATGAATACTGTGTGCGCTGCTTTATAAGAGACATTCTCTAATGTTGAATGTTATTCTTTCTAAAACCAAATTCTGAGTCTGCAGGTTTGCATACTTACTTGGGGAGAAAACTGGGTCAGCAACTGATATCCCAGAATTATTGTGCCACCTGATTTCTAGCAGGTTGGAAGAACCATACCACAGCCTTTTAAAATGTAGGTTAACAGAAAAAGTGGTAGATCCCCCCCATGAAGAATATTAAATGAGAAATTAGGTAAATGGTGGAACTATTTAAGAAGAAAACTATTGGAAGAGTAGGTTTAGGAAAGGGAGAACTTAAGAACTGTGATTTGATTGTATGTATGAAAAGGCTTCTTGACTTCCAAAGGGAGATTCCAAGCGCACAGTTAGATACATTCACTGGCTATGTGGAACCAAATACTACTGGTTCAAGAGAATCAGTGTCACAGTTGTGGCTGAAAATTGGTCATGCGTTAGGAGAATCTGCACCATAAAAATTATTAAATGCTACGAATCTTTTTTTTTTTTTTTCTTTTACAGAGCCCATAGGAATACAAGGTACAGAGAGCTGCAATGAAGTACAGCAAGGATGTCAGATTGAAGACTGAGATTTAATAGTCATCTGTTTATAGACAGTATTTATATTGGATGAGGTTACCTTGGGAGGAAAGGTGGAGAAGAAATAAAGTCCAGGAACTAACATCTGGGTCCCTCCAGAGTTCAGAAGTTGGAATGATCAGCAGTGGGAGTCATTGAAGTAAGAAGAGAACCAGGAGAACATGCTAAGTGAAAAGGTTGTTTCAAGAAAGAGAGACCAAACAGTTCTGTTCAATCACAGTAAGGGAAGGATTAAGTAAAACAATGGTTAAACGTTAACAGTTCATTTTGGCAACGTGGAATTATTGGTGATAGTGATTACTTGTCACAGGGGTGGAAAGGGTGGTGATCTTATTGGAATATGTTTAGAAGAGAATAATGGCTTTGTTTTTTCTCAATTCACTTAACTACTTCCAACTTTTCTCCTAAAGCATAGGATTTTCTAGGCTCTTTCAATAATTAATTAGTTAATTAATTTTCTATTTATTTTCCTTATTTTATTCATTGTGCTTTGCACTTTTCTTTAAATCATTTTCACTTAATAATGTAGGAAGATGATATTAGTAAAGCATGGCACATTTAAGCAATATAAGCTATTCCCTAAGTCCTATGGGAAGAACAGCCAAGCTAGTCTTTAGCACATGGCTTCCTCCAACCTAGATTTGCAAACAATGTGAATGCATTCAGGCGTGACAATTTTGTTAGAGTGGGTGTTCAATTTGGATGATTTTAATAAAATATTTTTGCAAATTGCTCCAGCAAATATTTGGATAGTGGAAGCTCAGATAATGAGAGAGACATGCAAAACAAATGAGAATAATCATAAAGAATGTTTCATGTTCAAAAAAACAATTATGTGGAGTAAAGGCAAGACAATGTAGTGGCAGTACAGCCTAGGTTTCAAAAATCTGACTTTGAAGTTTGGTTCTGCAACTCAATGCCTGGTACTACTACCTGTGTGACCTCGGCTAGCAGGTAAGCTACTCTAAGTTTTAATTTTCTCTACTGCAAAATGGGGTTATCATAATAATATCTCAGGATTGTCAGGTGGCTTGAAAGGGATGGTATACAGAAAGCGTTTAGTGTAATACACAGCAGCTAATAGATATCCTCTGCTGCTGCTGCTTCTAAGTCGTTTCAGTCGTGTCCGACTCTTGTGACCCCATAGATGGCAGCCCACCAGGCTCTGCCGTCCCTGGGATTCTCCAGGCAAGAACACTGGAGTGGGTTGCCATTTCCTTCTCCAATGCATGAAAGTGAAAAGTCAAATTGAAGTCACTCAGTCGTGTCCGACTCTTAGCGACACCATGGATGCAGCGTACCAGGCTCCTCCGTCCATGGGATTTTCCAGGCAAGAGTACTGGAGTGGGGTGTCATTGCCTTCTCCGAGATATCCTCTAAATGGTAGCTAAAATAAAACAGAAGAGAGCATTAGCAGAGATGATCTTTTGACATGCATGCATGCATGCTAAGTTGCTTCAGTCATCTCCAACTCTTTATGATCCAATGAACCATAGCTAGGCAGGTTCCTCTGACTGGGATTCTCCAGGCAAGAATTCTGGAGTGGGTTGTCATGCCTTCTTCCAGGGGATCTTCACCTCCCAGGGACTGAATCTGCATCTCCTGCATCCCTATTACTGCTCATGCTTAGATGCATGGTAAGAAATACTGGAGCCCCCAGCTCTCTTTTTCTCTAATTTTCTATTATCTTACCGTGTAGACACAGAAATAGTCAAGACTGGCTAAACTGGAAAGCAGAAACAAGCAGAGAAATAGTGCCTTAAATGTTTGGGTCAAGTACTTTGGCTCAGGACAGTATTTACTTAATATATGAACAGATTATAAACTGACAAAGCCAAGGAGCTCTCCAATCCCAACCTATTCAGTATCATTATCTTGAACTCAGGAACCACCATTTCATCTAAAATACACTGAGGTTATCTAGTTCAGTTCCCTTATTCTACAACAAAGCCGCTGAGGCTTAGAAGGAAAATGACTCAGACAGACTCCTAAGCCAGCTTCTTTTGTTTAAACCAGATAATCTATGTGGCCTGCTCTGTGTAGTTCAAGAAAAAGGATGAAGTTACTTGAATCTCTCACTCTGAAGGACATTTATTTCTTTTAATATATAGAAGCTCAAACACATTATAGTACTTATCTAGATCCAAGTCCTTATTTTTCAGAGGAAGAAATGAATGCATGTAGAGGAGAAATGGATTGCCCCAAGGTCAGCTAACGATACAGCTGAGCTTGGAATCTATGTTTCCTGACTTACAAACCATTTCTCGGTCCACTAAAATAGAACACTCAGAGGATGCTAAGACTCCAAAGGACATGTAATTGAATTCTGAGATGCTGTCAAATATTAAGAATGAATAGTTGCAAGCTCTTCATTTAACAATAGCCAAGACACTCATCTTGCCTTTCCACTGAAAAATATCAAGTGAGGGACTAGTTTTGCAAACTTTTCTTCTAAGAGACAAACTCCACAGGCACATGGTCTTTTCTTTTTTTCTCAGTGAGTTGAGTTCATGCATAGAGCTTCCATTAAGTTTCCAGTAATCTTTTTCTGTTAATTTCATGAAGAATAGTGTCTATTTTATCTGGAAATATCCTCATCTTCTAGGATACTTTGCTAATTCTTACCAATTCTGAAGAGTACAATTTTGGTTGTGTGAATGAGATTCACTGATAATTAGGTTGTGTGTGTGTGTTAGTCACTTAGTCATGTCTGACTCTTTGCAACCCCATGAATTATAGCCTGCCAGGCTCCTCTGTCCAGGGGATTCTCCGGGCAAGAATACTGGAGTGGGTTGCCATGCTCTCCTCCAGGGAATCTTCCTGACTGAGGGATTGAACCCACATCTTTTATGTCTCCTGAATTGGCAGGTGGATTCTTTACTACTAGGGCCAACAGGAAACACATACTAATGTACTAATTAGTGAGTATTAGTGTCGAGTGTGGAGAAGGCAATGGCACCCCACTCCAATCCTCTTTGTTGCCTGGAAAATCCCATGGACGGAGAAGCCTGGTAGGCTTCAGTCCATGGGGTCACTAGGAGTTGGACATGACTGAGCGACTTCACTTTGACTTTTCACTTTCATGCATTGCAGAAGGAAATGGCAACCCACTCCAGTGTTCTTGCCTGAAGAATCCCAGAGATGGGAGAGCATGGTGGTCTGCCATCTATGGGGCTGCACAGAGTCGGACACAACTGAAGCGACTTAGCAGCAGCAGCAGCACAGCAGTGTATACTGAGTACATACTACCCATGAAGTAGCTTAGTGTTATTGGAAAGTATACTTGGATTAGTTGTACACTATAAAAATAAAATTAAAAAATATATTTGTTTTATTGTTTAGTTGCAATGTCATGTCTGACTCTTTGTGACCCCATGGAAAGTCATCCACCAGGCTCCTTTGTCCATGGGATTCTCCAGGCAAAACTACTGGAGTGGGTTGCCATTTCCTTCTCCAGAGGATCCTCCCAACCCAAAAATCAAACTCATGTCTCCTGGACTGTCAAGTGGATTCTTTATATATATATATATATATTTATTTTAATTGGAGGCTAATTACTTTACAATATTATAGTAGTTTTGCCATATATTGACATGGACCCACAGGTGTACATGTGTTCCCCATGCTGAACCCCCTCCCACCACCCTCCCCACCCCATCCCTCTGGATCATCCTAGTGAACTAGCCCCAAGCACCCTGTATCATGCATCAAACCTGGACTGGTGATTCGTTTCACGTATGGTAATATACATGTTTCAATGCCATTCTTGCAAATCATCCCACCCTCGTCCTCTCCCACAGAGTCCAAAAGACTGTTCTATATATCTGTGTCTCTTTTGCTCTCTTGCAAGTGAGGTTATTGTTACCACCTTTATAAATTGCATATATATACATTCAGTCAGTTCAGTTGCTCAGTTGAGTCCGACTCTTTGCGACCCCGTGATCGCAGCATACCTGGCCTCCATATCGATCACCAACTCCTGGAGTTCACTCACACTCATGTTCATTGAGTCAGTGATGCCATCCAGCCATCTCATCCTCTGTCGTCTCCTTCTCCCCCTGCCCCCAATCCCTCCCAGCATCAGGGTCTTTTCCAGTGAGTCAACTCTTCGCATGAGGTAGCCAAAGTACTGGAGTTTCAGCTTTAGCATCATTCCTTCCAAAGAAATCCCAGGGCTGATCTCCTTCAGAATGGACTGGTTGGTCTCCCTGCAGTCCAAGAGACTCTCAAGAGTCTTCTCCAACACCACAGTTCAAAAGCATCAATTCTTTGGCCCTCAGCTTTCTTCACAGTCCAACTCTCACATCCATACATGACCACTGGAAAAACCATAGCCTTGACTAGACAGACCTTTCTTGGCAAAGTAATATCTCTGCTTTTCAATGTACTATCTAGGTTGGTCATAACTTTCCTTCCAAGGAGTAAGTGTCTTTTAATTTCATGGCTGCAATCACCATCTGCAGTAATTTTGGAGCCCCCCAAAATAAAGTCTGACACTGTTTCCACTGTTTCCCCATCTATTTCCCATGAACTGATGGGACCAGATGCCATGATCTTAGTTTTCTGAATGTTGAGCTTTAAGCCAACTTTTTCACTCTTCTCTTTCATTTTCATCAAGAGGCTTTTTAGTTCCTCTTCACTTTCTGCCATAAGAGTGGTGTCATCTGCATATCTGAGGTTATTGATATTTCTTCTGGCAATCTTGATTCCAGCTTGTGCTTCCTCCAGCCCAGCGTTTCTCATGATGTACTCTGCATATAAGTAAAGTAAGCAAGGTGACAATATACAGCCTTGACGAACTCCTTTTCCTATTTGGAACCAGTCTGTTGTTCCATGTCCAGTTCTAACTGTTGCTTCCTGACCTGCATACAAATTTCTCAAGAGGCAGATCAGGTGGTCTGGTATTCCCATCTCTTTCAGAATTTTCCACAGTTTATTGTGATCCACACAGTCAAAGACTTTGGCATAGTCAATAAAGCAGAAGTAGATGTTTTTCTGGAACTCTCTTGCTTTTTTGATGTTCTAGCAGATGTTGGCAATTTGATCTCTGGTTCCTCTGCCTTTTCTAAAAGCAGCTTGAACATCTGGAAATTCATGGTTCATGTACTGCTGAAGCCTGACTTGGAGAATTTTGAGCCTTACTTTATTAGCGTGTGAGATGAGTGCAATCATGTGGTAGTTTGAACATTCTTTGGCATTGCCTTTCTTTGAGATTGGAATGAAATCACCTTTTCCAGTCCTGTGGTCACTGCTGAGTTTTCCAAATTTATGGCATATTGGGTGCATCACTTTCACAGCATCATCTTTCAGGATTTGAAATAGCTCAACTGGAATTCCATCACCTCCACTAGCTTTGTTCATAGTGATGCTTTCTAAGGCCCACTTGACTTCATATTCCAGGAAGTCTGACTCTAGGTGAGTGATCACACCATTGTGATTATCTGGGTCGTAAAGCTCTTTTTTGTACAGTTCTTCTGTGTATTCTTGCCACCTCTTAATATCTTCTGCTTCTGTTAGGTCCATACCATTTCTGTCCTTTATCAAGCCCATCATTGCATGAAATGTTCCCTTGGTATCTCTAATTTTCTTGAAGAGATCTCTAGTCTTTCCCATTCTGTTGTTTTCCTCTATTTCTTTGCATTGATTGCTGAAGAAGGCTTTCTTATCTCTTCTTGCTATTCTTTGGAACTCTGCATTCCAATGCTGGTATCTTTCCTTTTCCCCTTTGCTTTCATTTCTCTTCTTTTCACAGCTATTTGTAAAGTCTCAGGCAGCCATTTTGCTTTTTTGCATTTCTTTTCCATGGGGATGGTCTTGATCCCTGTCTCCTGTACAATGTCACGAACCTCAGTCCATAGTTCATCAGGTACTCTATCAGATCTAGTCCCTTAAATATGTTTTTCACTTCCACTGTATAATCATAAGGGATTTGATTTAGGTCATACCTGAATGATCTAGTGGTTTTCCCTACTTTCTTCAATTTCAGTCTGAATTTGGCAATAAGGAGTTCATGATCTGAGCCACAGTCAGCTCCTGGTCTTGTTTTTGCTGACTGTATAGAGCTTCTCCATCTTTGGCTGCAAAGAATATAATCAGTCTGATTTTGGTGTTGACCATCTGTTGATGTCCATATGTACAGTCTTCTCTTGTGTTGTTGGAAGAGTGTGTTTCCTATGACCAATGCGTTCTCTTGGCCAAACTCTATTAGCCTTTGCCCTGCTTCATTCTGTATTCCAAGGCCAAATTTGCCTGTTACTCCAGGTGTTTCTTGACTTCCTACTTTTGCATTCCAGTCCCCTATAATGAAAAGGACATCTTTTTTGGGTGTTAGTTCTAAAAGGTCTTGTAGGTCTTCATAGAACCATTCAACTTCAGCTTCTTCAGTGTTACTAGTTGGGGCATAAGCTTGGATTACCATGATATTGAATGGTTTGCCTTGGAAATGAACAGAGATCACTCTGTCGTTTTTGAGATTGCATCCAAGTACTGTATTTCGAACTCTTTTGTTGACCATTATGGCTACTCCATTTCTTCTAAGGGATTCCTGCCCACAGTAGTAGATATAATGGTCACCTGAGTTGAATTCACCCAATGCAGTGCATTTTAGTTTGCTGATTCCTAGAATGTCGACGTTCACTCTTGCCATCTCCTGTTTGACCACTTCCAATTTGCCTTGATTCATGGACCTAACATTCCAGGTTCCTATGTAATATTGCTCTTTACAGCATTGAACTTTGCTTCTATCACCAGTGCCATCCACAGCTGGTTGTTGTTTTTGCTTTGGTTCCACACCTTCATTCTTTCAGGTGTTATTTCTCCACTGATCTACAGTAGCATATTGGGCACCTACGGCCTGGGGAGTCCCTCTTTCAGTATCCTATCATTTTGCCTTGTCATACTATTTATGGGATTCTCAAGGCAAGAATACTGAAGCGGTTTGCCATTCCTTTCTCCAGTGGACCACATTCTGTCAGACCTCTCCACCATGACCCGCCCATCTTGGGTGGTCCCACACGGCATGGCTTAGTTTCACTGAGTTAGACAAGGCTGTGGTCCGTGTGATCAGATTAGCTAGTTTTCTGTGATTATGGTTTCATTGTGTCTGCCCTCTGATGCCCTCTTGCAACACCTACCATCTTTCTTGGGTTTCTCTTGCCTTGGACGTAGGATATCTCTTCATGGCTGCTGTATTGGTGTTTTTCTTTCTGGCTTACTTCACTCTGTATAATAGGCTCCAGTTTCATCCACCTCATTAGAACTGATTCAAATGTATTCTTTTTTGGCTGAGTAATACTCCATTGTGTATGTATATCACAGGTTTCTTATCCATTTGTCTGCTGATGGACAACTAGGTTGCTTCCATGTCCTGGCTATTATAAACAGTGCAGCTGTGAACATGGGGGTACACGTGCCTCTTTCAATTCTGGTTTCCTCAGTGTGTAT
Source organism: Bos javanicus (assembly GCF_032452875.1). NCBI lineage: Eukaryota > Metazoa > Chordata > Mammalia > Artiodactyla > Bovidae > Bos > Bos javanicus. The sequence continues at coordinate 109,804,073 of NC_083873.1, forward strand.
GCCCAGCAGTGGGATTGCTGGGTCATAAGGCAGTTCTATTTCCAGTTTTTTAAGGAATCTCCACACTGTTCTCCATAGTGGCTGTAGTAGTTTGCATTCCCAAAAACAGTGTAAGAGGGTTCCCTTTTCTTCACACCCTCTCCAGCATTTATTGCTTGTAGACTTTTGGATAGCAGCCATTCTGACTGGTGTGAAATGGTACCTCATTGTGGTTTTTGGTTTGCATTTCTCTGATAATGAGTGATGTTGGGCATCTTTTCATGTGTTTGTTAGCCATCTGTATGTCTTCTTTGGAGAAATGTCTGTTTAGTTCTTTGGCCCATTTTTTGATTGGGTCGTTTATTTTTCTGGAATTGAGCTGCAGGAATTGCTTATATATTTTTTGAGATTAACTCTTTGTCAGTTGCTTTGTTTGCTATTATTTTCTCCCATTCTGAAGGCTGTTTTTTCACCTTGCTTATAGTTTCCTTTGTTGTGCAAAAGCTTTTAAGTTTAATTAGGATTATTTACCATTAAGCCACCTGGGAATATTCTAAGGAAAGTCAGGGAAATTTAAACATTACAAAATTCTTCCAGCCCTTTGCCATCCTGGCTCTACTGTGCATTGTGTACATGAATCATGCATTGACCTAAGCTCCCCATTGGCAGAAATACCTGCTCAAACATAAAGAGCATCAGTCTCCTAGCATCAACAAAATAACTCCTTAGGAGATAGCCTTCCTCTTAATGTTATAAGGGACCATGATGACCCATGACTCACTACTCGATTTGCATGTGCAGATCTGGATTGTGTAAACTGTCAATATTTCATAACATAACGTACAGCCCTCTGTCTCAACAATTTACATAGCTGTGCTTTGACTTCTAATATGGAAACAGTTCTCAGAGCTTTCTGAGAGGCTGTTCCTGGGTTGTAATCCTCAATTTTGCACAAATAAAAATGTTCATCTCTTTCTTGGATTAATTAATTTTTTAATCTATGTAAATGTATATTGCAAATTCTAGGACACCACTTAGAAAAGAAGTATAACCGATAAGCTCAGAAAAGAGAAAAAAATGAATTAAAAATGCTCTTAAAGCTACTAAAGATAGGAAGATAAAGACAAGAACAAGGTCAATGAATAAAAAAATAGTAATGAGTATGACATATTAATCCAACCATATCAATAATCAGTTCAAACATCAATGGTCTAAATGCGTCAATTAAAAGATAGAGTGGATCAAACAAGATACAACCATATTTTGTCTACAAGAACCACCCTCCCCCCCATAAAGACATACAGAGATTAAAAGTCAATGGATAAAAAAAAAAGAAAAGTCAATGGATGGAGACATATTTTTGTGTGTGGCATAATTCTAGCTTTGTAGAGTTGCCTGTGAGTGAATTGTATGTTAGTGAGTGTTTTTATGGCCTAGGATTTTAAAAATATGAACTGGCATATTAATAGTTGTCATTATCATGTGGTAAGTTATTTTCTAAAATTATTTAATTACTCAATTACTATCAGATGGTGGCTCATCAGTAAAGAATTCTCCTGCAATGCAGGAGACACAGGAGACTCAGATTTGATCCCTGGATTGTGAAGATCCACTGGAGGGGGGCATGGAAACTCATTCCAGTTTTCTTGTCTGAAGAATTCGATGGACTGAGGAGGCCAGGACTGAAGTGAATGAGCACGTGCACACACAAACACACACACACACTCATATTATTCATAGTATTTTTGAAAGTGAAAGTCACTCAGTTGTGTCAGACTCTTTGCGACCCCATGGACTATACAGTCCATGGAATTCTCCAGGTCAGACTACTGGAGTGAGTAGCCTTTCTCTTCTCCAGGAGATCTTCCCAATCAGAGATTGAACCCAGGTCTCCCGCATTTCAAGCGGATTTTTTACCAGCTGAGCCACAAGGGAAGCCCAAGAATACTGGAGTGGGTAGCCTATCTCTTCTCCAGCAAATCTACCCAACCAAGTAATCTAACCTGGGTTTCCTGCATTGCAGGTGGATTCTTTACCAACTGAGCTATCAGAGAAGCCCTTCACACTTTGTGAAATTATATTAAAATTCTAACAACAAGATTGATAAATGAACAAAGTATATAAACAAAAAATTCACAGCAAGAGAAATGCAAATGTCCAGTAAATATATAAAATAAATATTCAATATTACTAACAATCAAATAAGTGTAACAATCAGAAAATGTCATATTTTTCACTCAAAGTAGCAGTTTGAAAAAAAATTGACATTCACACTGAAGGTGTGTATTGAGACATTCCTTAATCATGACCAGTAAGAATGTAAAATTCAGCAATATTTAAAAAAAAATAATTTGCCAGTATTTATGAATACCTTTACTAACAGTTACTTTTTAAGTCTGTAAGGACTCTTGGAATCTATCTTGGATTAGTTTGGACTTGAGACAAAGATGCATCTGTTATAATCATCAAATTTTTTTTTTTACAATAATTAACGGTGGTAACAAACTTATGCATTTAACAATTGAGGAACGATTCAACAAATGATATTGTATAGACAGGATAAAAACAATGCATGCTTTTTCAAAGAGAATGTGTGTGTGTGTATGTGTGTGTGTGTGTGCACATGTGTGCTCAGTAATATCCATCTTTGTGACTCCATGGACTGTAGCCCCCCAGGCTCCTCTGTCCATGGAATTTTCCAGAATAGACTATTCGAGTGGGTTGCATTTGCTCTTCCAGGAGATCTTTGTGACCCAGGGTTTGAACCCATGTCTAATGTGTCTCCAGCAATGGCAGGCAGGTTCTTTACCAGCCAGGGAAGCCCTCAAAAAAGAATAAAGACCAAAAAACCTATAAAAGAAGAAAATAAGACAGTATTCATATTATTCCCATTTTGAATATTTAGATGTACATAAAAACATCAACATGCGGAATGTGGTTCTCTTTGCATTATAGGATTATTGGAAGCATTATTACTTCTTTACAAAATTTTTTGTTTGTGTACTTCAGAAATATGTAAAATAAGGTCTTAAAATTCAGATCAAGGATGTTAAGTGACCTGGATGTAAAGACCAGGGACGTTTATGCGGAAGTTCAGACTTTTTCCCGTGTTTGCCGTGTTCCCCGTACAGTGCTGCGTCACAAGGCTGGGTGCTTCTTACATGAAACCATATTGTTTGCAGGGACATTCTGACTCAATACAAAAATTCTGGCTTTTCAAATTTTCAGTTTTAAAAAGATGGCAGATTTCCTCATCCTTTTCCAGACCCTTGTCTAATTTCTGAGTATAGACTCTTTCTAGCTCCCAACTCAGAGACTGTTGGGAATGAGGGATATTGATATGAAGTTCAAAAGTGAGCAAGTGTCCACTCTTTGCGATCCCACTGTAGCCCACCAGGCACCTTTGTCCATGGGATTCTCCAGGCAAGAATACTGGAGTGGGTTGCCATGCCCTCCTCCAGGGGATCTTCCTGACCCAGGGATCCAATCCATGTCTCTCATGTCTCCTGCATTGGCAGGTGGGTTCTTTACCACTAGAACCACCTGGAAAGCCTCAAATCCATTTCTAATAGAGGTTTATTTTTAGATACTAAAAAATTTTTTTTAATACTAAACAAAAATAGTATGTTGTTGTTGTTCAGTCTCCAAGTCATGTACAACTCTTGTCAACTTCATGGACTGCAGCACGCCATGCCAGCCTGTCCCTCACCATCTCCCAGAGTTTGCCCAAGTTACAGTCAATTGCACCAGTATTGCCATTGACCCATGTCATCCTCTGTCACCCTCTTCTCCTTCTGTCTTCAATCTTTCTCAGCATCAGAGTGGTTTCCAATGTGTCAGCTGTTCGCATCAGGTGGCCAAAGTATTGGAGTTTCAGCATCAGTCCTTCCAATGAATATTCAGGACTGATTTCCTTCAGGATGAACTGGTTGGATCTCCTTGCAGTCCATGGGACTCTCAGGAGTCTTCTCCACCACCACAGTTGGAAAGCATCAATTCTGTGGTGCTCTTCCTTCTTTATGGCGCAGCTCTCACAACCAGACATGACCACTGGGAGGACCACAGCCTTGACTAACAGAGCTTTGTTGGCAAAGTGATGTCTTTGCTTTTTAACACACTGCCTAGGTTTGTCATAATTTTCCTACCAAGAAACAATCGTCTTCTAATTTCCTGACTGCAGTCACTACCCACAGTGATTTGAGAGCCCAAGGAGAGGAAATCTGTCACTACTTCCATCTTTTCTCCTTCTATTTGCCATGAAGTGATGGGACTGGATACCATGATCTTAGATTTTTTAATATTTAGTTTTAAGCCAGGTCTTGAACTCTCCTCCTTCACCCTCAACAAGAGGCTCTTTAGTTCCTCTTCACTTTTTGCCATTAGAGTGGTATCATCTGCAATATGAGGTTGTTGATATTTCTCCTGGCAATCTTGATTCCAGCTTGGACCTCATCCAGCCTGTCATTTCTCATGATGTGCTCTGTGAATAAGTTAAATAAACAGGGTGACAATATACAGCCTCGTTATACTCCTTTCTAAATTTTGAACCAGTCAATTGTTCCATGCAAGGTTCTAACTGTTGCTTCTTGACCTGCACACAGGTTTCTCAGGAGACAGGTAAGATGGTCTGGTATTCCCATTTCTTTAAGAGTTTCCCACAGATTTTCGTGATCCACACAGTCAAAGGCTTTAGTGTAGTCAATGAAACAGAAAGAGATGTTTTTTTCTTGAATTCCCTTGCTTTCTCTATGATCCAGCATATGTTGGCAATTTGATGTCTGGTTCCTCTGCTGTTTCTAAACCCAGCTTGGACATCTGTAAGTTCTTGGTTCACGTAATGCTGCAGTCTAGCATGCAGGATTTTGAGTATCCCTTACTAGCATGGGAGATGAGTGCAACTGACTAGTGGTTTGAACATTCTTTAGTACTACCCTTCTTGGGAACTGGGATGAGGATTGACCTTTTCCAGCCTTGTGGCCACTGCTAGGTTTTCCAGAATTGCTGACACATTGAGTGTCACACTTTGATAGTGTCATCTTTTAGGATTTGAAATAGTTCTGCTGGAATTTCATCACCCACTGAAGAAGCAGTGCTTCTTCAGTCCCTCTAGACTTCACAATCCAGGATGTCTGGCTCTGGGTGAGTGACCACACCATAGTGGTTATCAGGGTCATTAAGATCTTTTTTGTACAGTTCTTCTGTGCAAAATAATAATATGTTATATTACAAAACCCTACATTGTTTTATAGAAATATACATCTTTCAACGCAATTTACTTATGGCGTGATTTCAGTTTTGTGAATAATGTTGTGTGTGAATTAATGTCTATGGTGTAAGTCTAGAAAAATGTGAATGAACATATTAACAACTATTATTTCTTGGTGCTATGTTTATAGACGAATTTTTATTTATTGCTCATTTCTTATCTTCTAAAAGTAGTTAGTAATTCTATATTTTCTGATAGAAAGCTATATTTTATAGCTTTTTGAATAAGATAAACAATGTGGGTGTTTAACATAACATAAACCTTATATTGTTTGTTGTTCAGTCGCTCAGTCATGTCCGACTCTTTTGAGACCCCATGGACTGTAGCCTGCCAAGCTCCTCTATCCATAGCATTTTCCAGGCAAGAATATTGGAGTGGGTTGCCATTTCCTCCTCCAAAACATTATATAAAAAGCAGAAAATTGTATATTGCTTGTATGTTCTATAAACACTGTAGAATTTAATAAAATAAAAGTTAAATGTCTCATAATTTGTGTTAGAGATGAAAGAGCAAGCATTAGAAGTATTCATTGTGTATATTTCCTCATTATAAACAATAGCAAGTTTACATTTCAGCCTTGCCTTTTTAGTTTCTCTGCACTCTGATTTCAAAGTGGCAATATTGAAAAAAAAAAGAAAGAAAGAAACTCAGCATCCATTATCTCCTTTGTCTCCAAGATAATATTCTATTAAACTGACTTCCTGCTGAAGGATGCATTGACATGAATGTTACTCAGAAGCAGAAGAAAGATTAGGATCATCCCCACGTAGGCATGAGCACCATCTGGACCAGGGCTTCTCTGTAGACCAGAGTCGGTTCAGTCACCCCTTCATCACAGATCCAGACCTGGCAGATTTCTAACACACACAGCCACCTGGAGGCATAGCGCTGCCCAAACCCAGCTGAGCTTTCACTCTGTGGTTTTCATTCTCTTGTATTTGATGTCCAGCACGCTTCCCTCTGATGTCGGCTTCTGAATTCCCTGACTTATGATCAGCATTAGAGAGAACTGCAGTGATGCTCAGATGATTTGTGAAGACCTGCAGCAGCAAATGCCTTCCAGTGTTCCCTAGATCCCACACTGTTCATCACGTTTCCTTTTCTCTTTTTTTCCAAACAGCATCTATTTCCAAGCCCTTTCCCCCATTCATTCTTCAATCCTAGAATTTAAACTCTCAAAAGTATTTACATTTAAATGGAGTGCTGAGGCCTTTTGGTGTTTGAAAAAAGCTTTTGAGATTTTTTTAATGAACTTCTAAGAGGTACTTGGATTGAAGCATTGCCAAGAGTAGGTCTATTTGGAACAATGGGAAGCCTGGGTTCAATTTAGAACTAGCCGGTCATCAATTCAGGACAAATTAGAGCCTTCAGAACTCTGCAATTGTTCCTGCTCCTTAGCCTTACGTTCAAGACCTTTGCCAATCGGTTACTGCTTACTTTGTCAGGCTCATCTCTGACCCGACAGGAGCCACAGCAGCCTTCCTGCTACTCCTCAGATGTTTCTGCTTTCCTATGATCTTTCCTCCTCTCTTCATCAATTGCCTTTTCAAAATTCATGGGCTAAGTTCAATATCACCTCCATCGTGAAATTTCTCTTTGCTGCACATGGGTGGTTTAGGGAAAAGTGTATATATTACTCCCCAGAAATTTCTAATTCTCTAGCTTCTACAAGCCCTCAGAAGTTACATAACTAAGACACATATAATACAGCTCTATTTTAGGTAAGATAAAACATCATTTATTTTGTATAACTTCTGTGTAAACAAAGTCATATGTATTTACTTATTTATGTTGGAGTCTGATTTACAATGTTTTGTTACTGTCTTCTGTACAGTGAAGTGAATCAGCTATACACATATATAACATATATCCACTCATTTTTAGATTCTTTTCCCATACACGTCATTACAGAGTGTTGAGTAAATTCAAAGTCATGTTTATGAAGTTCTCCAGATATAATAAGTATCTCCATAGCTCTGGAAATTGGGTAAAGTTATTTACCCCATCACTGCCCCCAGAATTTCCTCTCCTGAAAAGCAATCTTCAAGAGATTGTAATAAAGATTAAATGAGGAAATCTATGTAAAAATCTTAAGAGAAATATCTGGCAGATAATAGCAGTTCATTAAAAAATTTTAACAATCCTTATTAACCAATGTTCTCTTCCTGGCTCTATCTGTGTGTGCTCAGTCGCTAAAAGTCTTGTTCACCTCTGTCTCCCATAGCTCAGCAGGCTCCTCTGACCATGGTATTTCCCAGGTAAGACTACTAGAGGGGGTTGCCATTTCCTGCTTGAGGCGATCTTCCTGGCCCAGGGATCAAACCCACATCTCCTGTGTCTCCTACATTGCCAGGCGATTCTTTACCCGCTGAGCCATCTGGGAAGCTTGCCTGGTTCTGTGCTTATTTGAATAAGCTCTTAATGGCAGTATTTAGTGCACCTGTGTTCAGGTTCTTCCCCAAACACCACATTCTATTTGATAACAAGAACCATATGAACACAAAGCCCAAGATCATGTGTGTGGTGCGTTATAAGCCTTTAATACACTGTTCATGCAGTACAGTCAAACTAAACCCAGAAAAAATATAAGTCCTCTGCTATTTTAATGGCTCCATATTGTTATCTGACAACATGAACAAATAGATGTACCAAAGGATGTGATTGATGAAGTCAGTTTGACTTTCAAATAAACCTCATTCTCACTTCGCTCTCACTCTGTTGCTTCTTTTGGAAAATGAAAAAAGATCAATGTTTCCCCCAAATAACATGATGATTCCTTTGACTTTTGGCTGCTTTATTTTTTCTTTGGAAGGCAGACCACAATAGGGTGCATGTTATGGGCAGATGACATTTCTTTTTGTAATTTAGATGAAAGGACTATGAAATATTGGTATTTGGTTGAACATACCGGGCTGTTCCAAACAAAGACTTTTGATCCTGAGTGTAGACCTGCCAGGACTCTATATTTCAGATTGATGGATGATCTTTCCAGCATCGTATTTTCATTATTTTCTACTTTCCTGTTCTATGTGTCAAACCACCATTAAATCACAGATACTAAATGCTGAATAAAATAAAACATCTATGAATTAGAAATGAGTCCTTTCATTTCCTTAATGCAGCTCTCTCATCCCATGCTGCATTTTACATCATTCATCTGGTTTTCCCAGTCTCCTGGTATATCTTTCTTTTTGAACTTTCGGTTCCTCACATTTTAATGAAGTCAGTGTGAGGGAACAAAATGGCTTTGAGCTGAGTGTCAAAGGACCTGACCATAGTCTCAGATTTGCCTCAGCTAGTGTTGTGCCTTGAGAATCTCTTTTCTCATCTTTCAATAAGAAAAATGTACAACATGGTCTTTAAGTCATTGAAACTCTATGATTTCTGATTTTTATCTAGAGCTCTGCCCCTTGATAATCTATTTTGAAAAAATGGATCCTTTCCCCACCTTTAAAAAAAAATTCATGTTGACCAGTATTTTAATTATGTCTCCTTTTGTTTACTTTCTACTGAGGGCTGCTTTGAAAAATAATAAAATAATCTGCAGTAAATATTCTAGCATAATTTACCTTCTTTTCTAGTTCTAGTTAAGCTCTGCCTTCTCTACTTCCTCTATATCATACTTGTTTATATTATTCTTTTATTCTAAAGTCCTCTTTGATTCTCCCAATATTTCACAACCTCAAATTTAATTCATTAGCAAATTCTTTTATAAGTTTATTAAAGTACATAGCTACTGTGGGCCAAAACTGGGTTATTTTGCTGTTTTGGAGTGTTGAATAAATAAAATTCCCATTCTCTGCCTGAGCTTGAAATTAGTTAAGATGTAGATTAAAGAAGATGAGATGAAGATAAGTATAGTCCGTTGAAGCTGTTGGAAGATGCTACATTTCAGTTCAATTCAGTTTAGTCACTCAGTCGTGTCCGACTGTTTGCAACCCCATGAATCACAGCATACCAGGCCTCCCTGTCCATCACCAACTCCTGGAGTTCACTCAAACTCATGTCCATCGAGTTGGTGATGCCATCCAGCCATCTCATCCTCTGTCGTCCCCTTCTCCTCCTGCCCCCAATCCCTCCCAACATCAGAGTCTTTTCCAATGAGTCAACTCTTCACATGAGGTGGCCAAAGTATTGGAGTTTCAGCTTTATCATCATTCCTTCCAAAGAACACTCAGGGCAGATCTCCTTTAGAATGGACTGGTTGGATTTCCTTGCAGTCCAAGGGACTCTCAAGAGTCTTCTCCAATACCACAGTTCAAAAGCATCAATTCTTTGGTGCTCAGCTTTCTTCACAGTCCAACTCTCACATCCCTACATGATCACTGGAAGACCTATAGCCTTGACTAAATGGACCTTTGTTGGCAAAGTAATGTCTCTGCTTTTCAATATGCTATCTAGGTTGGTCATAACTTTTCTTCCAAGGAGTAAGTGTCTTTTAATTTCATGGCTGAAGTCACCATCTGCAGTGATTTTGGAGCCCAAAAAGATAAAGTCTGACACTGTTTCCACTGTTTCCCCATCTATTTGCCATGAAGTGATGGGACCAGATGCCATGATCTTTGTTTTCTGAATGTTGAGCTTTAAGCCAACTTTTTCACTCTCCACTTTCACTTTCATCAAGAGGCTTTTTAGTTCCTCCTCACTCTGCCATAAGGGTGGTGTCATCTGTATATCTGAGGTTATTGATATATTCTCCTGGCAATCTTGATTCCAGCTTGTGCTTCTTCCAGCCCAGCGTTTCTCATGATGTACTCTGCATATAAGTTAAATACTGCATTTAGTCTGTCCCAAATTCCCAAAGCAGGATAGTGGTATTTCTCCCAATTATTCTCCCAAATATCTCATGTAGCCAGGTCTCTTCCATGTTCCCTACAGAATATGCATGGGAATAGAAAGGTGAATGGGCACGAGAGAGGCCAGAGTGTTACTGATGTAGGTTCTACCTCAGAGCAACATGAGTGTGTGGATTCTAGTGTCTACCAGCACAAGGGCCTGGGGACTTCACAGTAAGTCACCCATGAGCATCTTTTGTGTGGAATTTATAGTTTGCATAAAGAATATAGAGTTTGAAACATAGTCAGAAATGTGTAAGTGTGTCATGCAGAAATATGCTAAGGAATGTAAGACAGGGAATGTAAGACAGGAAGCTTACCTCCCTCCAGCGAGTCAAAGAAAGCATCTCTTAGGAACTGATGCATGAACAGAAGCCAAGAAGCTCACTGATGGGATGAGAAGAGGGTTCCAGGCAATGGGAAATGCACAAGAAAACTTGTGGCACCTTTGGAGAACTGGAGTGAAAACAGGGTCTGGACCAAGAGTGTGAATGGCACCAGATGAGGAGGAAGGGAAGGGCTGAGCCCAGTTATGCAAGCTAGAGCTTAGACTGTATCCTAAATGACAGCAAGAAGACTCAGAGATTCTGAGCATCTGTAGAAATCCAAGGAAAGATGTCCAGTCATCAACTGGGTGATCAGGATATCTGAAGAGAGGACCACTCAGAAAAGAAACACAGTTGTCTAGTGAATAAGTGTTGAAAGACTAGAAGAGTCTTTGCTTGATCCCCAGAAACTCCAACATTTGATGACTGGGCAAATAAAGGTAGAGAGTTAAGACCAAAATGAGAAACCAGAAAAAAACAACAACAAAAACAAAGTGTTTGGAGATGGAAGTCACGGCCACTGTCTAATGCTACCAAAGAGGCCAAGCAGGATGAGGACCGAAACAAGCCCACAAGCCCACTTCAACCTGTACCCATTTTTCTTTCTGCCTACAACAGGGAAGAGAGAGATACTATTACATTTTCCCCCCTTTTTTTCTATACTTCATGTCTTCATTGCTCATTTGTTGATTTATCCTAAAATATTTTGGGTGAAAATGTTTTTCTCGAAACACTCCTAAAGGCAGTTCAGCTTTGGTTCCCTCATGTTGACTGCTCTACTGAAACTCCTCCCGCTAATGTTGCCAGAAATATTTCTTAAGGGAAGTTAGGAGTTAATAGCGGAAATGTCAATATTTTCAGTTTTGTGTTTTTTAAATTTTTTTGTAAAGTAGAAGAAAGTGTTATCTACTAAGAGTGAAGGGAGAAGAAGAGGGATTTGACCTTACAACAGTGAAAGGGTAGGATAACTAGAAATACATATTTAAATATTTGTGGGCAGATTGTTTTTACCTCCATATGGCCATTTCTTTTGAATATTGAAATATGTGGATGTTTCAATTAAATAAAAGTGAAAACGATTCTAGCAGAGAAAGCTTCATCAGAGTCAGGTTTATATATTGATGAGATTTTCTTCTCCTCGTCTTTTTTTTGTTTTTTCATTTCCTCCTTCTCTCTTTTCTTGCACTTTCTTCTGTCTTCTTTTGTCCTGCCTTCTCTTCTCCCACACTCCTTCTTCCTCATCTTTCCTCATTTCCCCCCACCTTCATAGCTGGTGGATTATGAGGCATACCCAGGGAATTAAGCTGCAGCTGGATAGACCTAATATTGAGGAACTGTTTATTGGCTTCTCTGCTGGGGCTCAGAACACTTGCCCTTCAAGAGTGCACCTACTGGAACTCTTGCACTGCTGTTTTCTCCAGGTCATTGCCATCTCCCTTGTGTCCGCTCTCTCTATTAACTTCTTTGATACTGTTCATTTGGGGAGTTGGGCTCATTCCTATCATTACATCATTTCTCTTTTGATCCTCTTTCCTTTCTTCTAGGTTTCTCTCTTAATATTCCTTTGGGGCTTTACAATGCTATCTTTCCCCCACTACAATCTCCTCCAGGATAAGACCCAGAGTCATTCTAACTCTTGCCTTTTTACAAATGTCTAATCTGCCCCAATAGCATGTAATACAATAGAGGGACAGAGACCAATAGGACAGGAACCTTGACGTCAGTGAGGATACCATATGAGTGTGTGAGCAGGGGACGGGGTAGGCGGATGGGACCATGCAGAATCCTATAAATGCAGACATGGGCAAACTCATGAAATAACAGGACAGTGCAAAAGGAAGCAGCTATTAGAACTGCTTTTAAAATCAAAGAAGAGTTCACTGAAGAGAAAGTCCTTTATTTAGATGAATAAATGTAGAAATGGAAAGAAGGGAATCTCAGATAGTGTCCAGCATCAGCAAAGGCACAGAGACACATCACTTAATGACATGTTTGAGGGGGAATTTAAGGTTTTAAGTACAGCTGAAGCAAACAGGTGAACACTAGGGGAAAGGCCTAGATGTTGGGGAGCATAATGTGAGATTGGTAAACGTGGTTTCCAAGACTGTGCTGTGTGATGCTAAGACATTTGGATAGCCTGGGAAATCTCAATTTCACATTTTTAAGGGAGGATGTCAACATGAAAAAAATAAGATCAAGGCATCTTATCCCATCACTTCAAGGCAAATAGAAGGGGAAAAAGTGGAAGCAGGGACAGATTTTCTTTTCTGGGCTTCAAAATCATTCCAGACAGTGACTCCAGCTGTGAAATTAAAAGACGCTTGCTTCTTGGAAAGAAAGTTATGACAAACCTAGACAGTATATTAAAAACCAGAGATATCACTTTGCTGACAGAGGTCTGTATAGTCAAAGCTTTGTTTTTTTCCAGTATTCATGCACAGATATAAGAGTTGGACCATAAAGAAAGCTGAACACCAAAGAGTTGATGTTTTTGAACTGTGGTGTTGGAGAAGACTCTTGAGAGTCACTTGGGCTGCAAGGAGATCCAACCAGTCCATCCTAAAGGAAATGAACTCTGAACATTCATTGGATGAACCGACACTGAAGCTGAAGCTCCAATACTTTGACCACCTGATGCCAAGAACAGACTTAGAAAAGACCCTGTTGCTGGGGGAAAACTGAGGGCAAGAGGAGAAGGGGAAAGCAGAGGATGAGATGGTTAGAAAGCATCATTGACTTAATGGGCATTAATTTGTCCAAACTTGGGGAGCGAGTGAAGGACAGAAGAGCCTGGTGTGCTGCAGTCCACGGGGTCACAAAGAGTCAGACATGATTTAGTGACTGAACAACAGTAACAACAACAAAATGGAAGACACATCACACACGGAGATGCTAGTTTATTCTCTTAACCTCACTGGGTGATCTTAGATGAGCAAATAATTGTGATACAGGGAACAGAATAGGAAACCTGTTCTAAAACAACATGGACACCTTTAAAGGATCTGCCTTTCCACATAAAGATCCATGACAAATACCTACAACCTGTGTTGATTCATAGACTTCATACTTTCTATTTGAAAGGAGATGGGAGGTTGCAAATAATAAACAAGTTTTAAATGGCAAGTCATAATCACACAGTAGAATATTTATGTGTGTGTGCCTGCTAAGTAGCTTCAGTCATGTCCGACTCTTTGCGATCTATGGACTGTAGCCTGCCAGATTCCTCTGTCCTTGTATTCTCCAGGCAAGAACACTGGAGTGGGTTTCCATGTCCTCCTCCAGGGGATCTTTCCAACCAGGGATCAAACCCATATGTCTTATGTCTCCCACATTGACAGGCAGGTTCTTTACCACCAGTGCTACCTGGGAAGCCCAAGTCAGCTATACATATACCTCAGCTCAGTCACTCAGTCATGTCTGACTCTTTAAGACCCCATGGACTGCAGCACACCAGGCTTCCCTGTCCATCACCAACTCCCGGAGCTTACTCAAACTCATGTCCATCGAGTCTGTGATGACATCCAATCATCTCATCCTCTGTCATCCCCTTTTCCTCCCACAATCAAACTTTCCCAGCATCAGGGTCTTTTCAAATGAGTCAGTTCTTTGCATCAGGTGGCCAAAGTATTGGAGTTTCAGCTTCAGCATCAGTCCTTCCAATGAATATTCAGGACTGATTTCTTTTTGGATGGACTGGCTTGATCTTGCAGTCCAAGGGACTCTCAAGTGTCTCCAACACCATAGTTTGAAAGCATCAAAAAGTATCAAAAGTATCAAAAGAATATTGATAATCACACAAATAACTAAATGGTAAGAATTGTGTTTCCTGGAATCTTCACCGAGTTTGGTTAACTCATTGGATTTAATGAATCATTCACTATACAGAAGTTGGGTAGTTTGCACCTTTTGTTTTTTCTTCCTCAGCAACTGAAAAACCAGATCTGAGTAGAATAAGGAGTTGAGCAGAGAAAATTCCCGAGTCTCTCTTTCTCCAGCTTTTGTATATCGTGTTAAGAAGTCTGCAATCTTTATTTCAGCTTGCCTCAGGAGAAATCATAAGCCTTCCAAACAGAGACAGATTCCATTTCTCTGTAAGTATCTGATAAAAGGAAGTTGGAAATTTCCTAGGCCTTGAATTGCTTTAAATCTCAAATTGAGTCACATGTCAAGAACTAATGCCTTACTTCCTTTGACCATCCTGTTCTTGTTTTTCTTACATGATTTTAGATCTAAGACTTGAGAAACAAAGATGCTGTCAAGTTTATAGAAGATCACACATCACCTAGTTTTAAAAGAACAACTTTTAATTGGCTTTTGATTCCTAAAAAATAGCTTTGGTTTGGCAATTCCTCTAAGGAATGCTAGATGCCTTAGTTCAACTCACGGAGTTTGTGAGAAAGGAAACAGAAAGCATCACGAGTTTTGAGAGTGAGCACTGGCTCATGCGACGGGAGAAGTGGGTTCTACTCTTAGCCTTGCCTTATCTGTGTGGCTTTTGATAAATTGCTTTTTGTTCCTGGACCTCAGTTGCCTTATATATAAGGTCAATGTTTGCTTTAAATATTCTTTATGGCTTTTGCTATGCTGCCATTCTGTGACTTTAAGGATATACATATAGAGAGTAAGTCTGCTACATATGAATGAGATTTGTTCCAAGAGCCTAGTTTGGAAGTTCAACAGTTAGCCTAGGCACTCAAATAACACAGCTGGCTATTGAGTCATGTACTGTAATGGCTGGTTTATATATATATATACACACACACACATATATATATATTATTTTTTTACAAATAATGTGTATAAAACAAACAAGCACAAAAATAAATAAAACCTTTTTAATCTTACAGTACAGTACCTTGAAAAGTACAATAGCACAGTACAAGAGCTGGCATACACAGACTGGTATCAAGTGAACAGGCAAGAAGAGTTACTGACTGGAGGTGGGAGATGGTAGAAGGATCTTCAGCAATAGGAGATGGAGGGCAAGCTGCAATCTCACTCATGCCTGACGTTGATAGAGCATGTGTTGGCATCTTTGAATGTTTACAACTTGAAGGTTCATATGTAAGTACAATAAGGCCATATGTAAGGGCCTTATTGTACTTCTCTATGCCAATGCCTGGCCTATGAGCCCACATTTTAAGTGCTGACAGTTGACTTTTCTTTTTGTAAAGCAAGTGCCTGACTTAAGTTTTAATTGTCAAGTCAGATTCTTCAAAGAGAGCCATCTAGAATAACACACCACCAGCCACTCTTTGCGTCTGCAGTTTCCTTTGCTTTAGAGGTCTTGTTGGCTCCAATAACTGATCATTTGGGCTCCAATTTTCTCTCTCCTTCATCTTGAAACTCCAGCTCTTATGTTTTAAGTTCACCAATAGAGTAAGCCTCCAAAACCCTACATCCTCACCCTTGACCTCAATAAAAGCAGAACCCTAGGCCCATATGTGTGCTCCCTCTCTCTGTCTCTCCATGTGCTCTCACCGTGTGGACGCAGGTGTGCTATGTAACTTCAAGGTTCTGTAAGCAATAAACCCTTATTTTCCCCAAATGTCCTAATGCTTATTGCTGAAGGATGTCTTCCTATCATGATAAGAGCCACAAGGGCTGGTCCAGGCACAGCACTGATTATTGATGGCCTGAGACCAACACAGCTCCATGGCAGTGTTATAGGTGATGGTTGTTTAGTCACTAAGCTGTGTCTGACTCTTTGTGACCCCTTGGACAATATTATACTAATTATTATAACCCCAGTTTTTGCATTAATATTTTATTATTATATCTCTTACAAAAGAAAAACAAAAGGAGGCTTAATAAGGTTGACTAGTTGTCCAGGGTCACAAATGTAGTAGGTGGCAATGCATGTGTGCTCAGTTATGTCCAACTCTGCAACCCCATGGACTATAGCCCACCAGGCTTCTCTGTCCATGGGATTTTCCCAGCAAGAATACTGGAGTAGGTAGACATTTCCTCCTTCACAGGATCTTCCTGACCCAGGGACCACACTCATGTATCCTGCATTGCAGGTGAACACTTTACCACTGAGTCACCGGGGAATCCCAGGAAGTGGCAATAGTCTGTTTATAGGAGGTTTTAATGAAACAAGTGAATATTTTTGTTTAAATAACCACTACTTACTTACCACAAAGTCAGTTAGGAAGATGCCACAGAAACAGAATAATTTATTACCAAAGATCAAGTCAAGCAGACATCAGTTGGCTCCCCATCATTTATTAAGAGAAAACAGGCTTGCTCAGATGTCATTCTTTTTTTCTCTGAAAGTCTAATACAATTCCCAGGATTTTGTCAAGTCCCAGAGTCTTTTGTTCATTGCTCATTGTCATCTCTCAACTGGTGTGTGTGTTGTCGCTTCAGTAGTGTCCAACTCTTTACGATCCCATGGACTGTAGCCCGCAAAACTCCTCTGTCCATGAGATTCTCCAGGCAAGAATACTGGAGTGGGTTGCCATATCTTCCTCCAGGGTAATCTTCCTGACCCAGAGATTGAACCTGAGTCTCTTAAGCCTCCTGCATTGGCAGGTGGGTTCTTTACCACTAGCACCTGCTGAAACTCCCTCAACTGGTACCCTATTCTTTTTAACCTCTTAGAAATTACTTTTGGCATACAAAAAGCTGTACTTATTTAATGTACGTAATCTGATGTATTTGAAGACAGATACACACCCATGAAATTATCACCACATTCTGTGCCATAAACATATCCAATACCTTCAAATATTTTCTCCCATCTTCTTCATTTAATATTTTTTTGTAAATTAATTTATTTATTTTAATTGGAGGCTAATTACTTTACAATATTGCAGTGTTTTGTTTTTTTTTTTTGCCATACATTCACATGAATCAGTCACAGGTGTACATGTGTCCCCATCGTGAACGTCCCTCCCACCTCCCTCCCCATCCCATCCCTCAGGGTCACCCTAGTGCACCAGCCCTGAGCGCCCTGTCTCATGCATTGAAGCCGGACTGGCAATCTGTTTCACATATGATAATATACACGTTTCAATGCTATTCTCACAAATCATCCCACCCTCGCCTTCTCCCACAGAGTCCAAAAGTCTGTTCTTTACATCTGTGTCTCTTTCGCTGTCTCGCATATAGGGTCATCATTACCATCTTTCCAAATTCCATATATATGCATTAATATATCATATTGCTGTTTTTCTTTCTGACTTACTTCACTCTGTATAATAGGCTCCAGTTTCTTCCACCTCATTAGAACTTATTCAAAAGCATATGATAAAAGCACACAATTAGATTTACCCTCTCAGCAAAATTGTATGTATACAATGCAGCGCTGTTAACTACAGGCCTTGTGTTTGCAAATCTCTAGGTCTTATTTATCTTGCTTAACTGAATCTGTGTACCCTCTGATCAACAGCTGTTTTCTTTCTTTGTCCGAGTTAGCCTCAGTCATAGAACATTGCTTCTTTGCTTAGATTTTCCCAAAGTACCATTTACAGAAGGCATTCGTGTGGAGGAGAATTTTACAGGAGATTTGAGTTCAATGGCAGACATGTGGAGCTGTGCAAGAGGAGAGCAGAACTCACAGCTGAATGCCAATGGTTAAATAGTACTCTTACTTAAAAGCTCCTTCACTCACACCTGCCATGGGTAGTTCTCAATTCTTTATTCCTTCCTTCCTCTCCTGCCTCCCTCTCTCCTTTCTTTCTTGTTTTCTTTTCTTCCCCTGCCTTCAGAGTTTCATCTTCATTTCTCTCTCCACCTTCCTTCTCTTACACTCAAGAATTCCTCAGCAGCTCTGATGCAAGGTATTTTATTGATCTCTGTATTTCACTCTGGCACATTTTGATTTGTCCCCAAACATTCCAATTAAGGTGAGCTCTAATATAAGAGAGTCTGTTCCCCAGGAGTGGAATCCAATCAACCTCGATTACTGTGGGTTTGCTCCTTTTTATCTCTCTTTTCACTGTCTCCACCTTCTTCCTTCCTCTTTTACCGTGCTTTAAGTAGATATAAATGTATGAAGATGTGTATTTCTTGAGGAAAAATCGATACTGTCCTTTGATAACTGCTTTGAGTTTGTGTTTCTTTTTTCCCCTACCCTTCAATCCATGAAGTTGAGCTTTGATGTCTGTGGCTAAATCTAAGGCCTCATCATTCATCAAGTCAGTATGAAAATAGGCTTATAAAAATCACACAACCGCCTTGTGAACTGCAGTTCTGTCAAGCCAATGTGGCTCACCTGTCAGGTTTAATATGGCAGGCTGAGATAGGTCTGTCCTTTGATTTCATGCTGCCTCAGGTAAGGATGACAGTGACATTATATTTTCAGTTTGTATGTATATTATGAGGAAATATCAGCCTTCACCCAACTCACCTACTTGTGTCTTTGACCTTTCCTGCCTTCTAGTCATTCCTACCTTCTGGCACTGAATAAGTCCTCATAGGGCACAACCATGATTTTTCCACTTCTGAACTCATGAATTTTCCATAACTCAGCTTCTAAACATGGAGCCAGAGGACTTGGCATTGTATCTTGACTTCTCATCCAGGATTCTGTGACTTTGGGTAAATCACTTCCATCACTGAATTTTTATGTCCATATCTTTAAAATGAAAGTGCAAGTGTGAGTCGCTCAGTTGTGTCCGATTCTTTGCAGCCCCATGGACTGTGTCTTGCCAGACTTCTCTGTCCATGGAATTCTCCAGGTAAGAATGCTGTGGGTATCCAGGCAAGAGAGTGGATAGCCATTCCCTTCTCCAGGGGATCTTCCTGACCCAGGGATCAATTCTGAGTCTCCCGCATTTCAGGCAGATTCTTTATTGTCTGAGACACAAGGAAAGGATGAATTGGCAACACTGACTCAATGGACATGAGTAAATTCCAGGAGGTAGTGAAGAACAGGGAAGCCTGGCTCGCTGCAGTCCATGAGGTCACAAAGACTCATCCATGACTTAGTGACTTAATAAAAATAATTTTTAGAATGGGCACATTCTCGGACTGTCAGAGGTTTATTGTGAAGATCCACTTTTGAAATATGTTCAAGAGCTTATAAACGCAAACAAATTATGCAATGTAAGTTGTAATTCTCACAGGATGAAACAACTCTCTAAGTCTTTTGTTTGAAGCTTAAATTATGTATCTACTCATATCTTAAACTTTCTATCATCTTACATTCAAAGTGAAAAGTTTGTGCAGAGGACAGAGCACTGGAAAGTACACTTTACAGTGCAATTTACAATGATCTATTACAGTGGATCCTGTGTTTCATAAGCTATATGACCTTGGAAGAGATAGACAATGTTACTAATTGTACATCTCAACACCAATGAAGTGCTTACTTCTATAAACATACCTACATTCCAGTATTATCTGTTAAGTTATATAGAATAATGGTAAATAATTAAAGTCTATCAAACAAAAAATCAAGTTTATATTCCTTTAGAGGGTCCCACTGTGCCTAGCAAATTCTTAGATACATAGTAACTTTGCAAACTCCATAAATCCAATGCAAGAATTCACTCTCTTCTTGCCACAGCACTGTTCTCAGCTTAGTGGATAGTCTCAATCTCCTAACTCTAGAAACATTTATGACATTTTCCACACTTCCTTCTCCTTCTTCATATACTGTCAGTCACCAAATCCTGTGGATTCTACTAACTCAGTATCTTTGAAATTCCCCTGCTCTTTACTGCTACCTCTTTTTATTAGATCTTCAAAACTTCTTTTCTGATTGACTTCACCACACTTCTTTCTGGTCTTTCCTATTTAAATTTATTTTCATCGTGTTATGCCACCTCTCACCTGGTTATTGAAGTGACCATTTTCGTATAGAAATCTAATATGACTTTTTCCTACTTTGGACGTACTGTGCTGTTGCTTGAGTTTGAAACCAAACTGTCTGAGATTCTGCCACTTTTTGTCGCCTCAGTGGAATTATCTCCATTCGTCAATTTCTTTCTGTGGCGACCATGAGTGTGTGCCTTTCAGATCTCCGACTGCATGGGGCTCAGATGGACTGATGGGCCTGGGTGTTGCACTCTGAAATACAGAGTACCATGCTTTCCACAGGCTCCACTGAGAAGTGACTGAAAACAGAAGGGCTTCTGAAGCAGGCATATTTCTGGGGTACACAGCATTCCTCTGAAAGTGATGTCTGGTCTGAAAACATCCCACTGGCTTTGTGGAACATCCTCAGATTCACTACAGTGTTAAACTCTTTCCCTCAGTATTTCTTCCTTCCTTTTCTTCCTCACAAAGGCTAGCCCTGCATTGTGGTCTGTGCAGCTCCGCCAACCTTCACTGATCCATTTCCTTTTCCCTCACAGATATTTCCTGTAATGAACTTCTTACATATTGAATTCTGTCTTGATATTTTGCTTCTTAGAGGATCTAGACTAATCCACTTCATCTGTAAAATAAATGTAACAGTAGTGTCTTCTTCATAGGAATATGATGAGTATCAAATAGCATATGGATATAAAACACTATAAAATAGCTTGCTGCTATTATGATCATTATTTTCTACTTATTCAACATAGCATACTGTATCATGTATCAGTTATATATACACATATACACTCCTCTGCCAAAAAGAGAATCCCTTTTATTCCAGTCATGCAGAGTAACAACTTATCCATCAGGCCAAGCTCTTCACTCATCATCTATGTCATGACTTCTTTAGCTCATCTTTTTGTTGTTGATGTTTTCCTCTAGCCCTGGGTTTATCGCTCTCCTACTACTTACATTAGCACTAATCACATTGTTTGGCCACTAATTAACGTGGCTACCTCTAGACTCTGAGTTCTTTAATGGTTTGTGTTTTGTCATACCTACTTGTGGTGTTGATAGTACTGTGCACATTTTAGAGGCTAACATAGTAGGTTTTAAACAATACATTTAGCAAATGAATGCCTGTAAAAGTGTATCATGTTGATTTGGTAGCAATATAAGGGATAAAAGAAGCCATGATATCACTCATGCTGCGACATCTGGTTTCCTTTGTTTGACTAAAATCTGTTACACGTGGAACTTCTTAAATTTTTCAGTATCAACCAAGTTAAATAGCTGTCCTTGGTTTTAGTAGAAAGGCACCTTAATAAAAAATAGATGCTATTCTTCCATAAATCACTTTGTCCTTCTACAAGTTTCTTCAGGCTCTAACAAGTTATAATTCTAAGTCAAAGTCAGGCAAAAGCTGCTGAAAACTCAACATTAGTCTTAGTTTCATATTTTTATCCTGAGCCTTCAACAAGGAGTTTAATACAGGCTCGAGAGGACAAGGCTGGAGCAATGTAGTTCCTTCAATCTTTCAATGTAGTTCTATCCCAATCTTTGCCCCATATTCCTGTCCAGTTGATTCTACTTTTAGTGTGCATTTATACTCCAAATTATACCTTCTTATATGAAAACTAGTAAATGAGTAATTGGAAGGAGGTGAGGTCAGAGAGATAACAAAGAGCTAAATTGAGAACATTTTAAAGACCCTGGATTGTACCCCAAGTGAGATAAAGAGACGTTGAAGGCCTGTTTTCAAGGTTTCCAGGTACACACCTAGAATCACAAACTTTTATGTTCCTCAGTAAAATGAACACGTGGTTCTAGGAACCAGTGGGTAGGCAGGCATGGCACTCTAACTATCACTCCCGGTGATCCACTTGGAGAATTTAAGCTTCCTTTTCCTGCAACTGTATACTCTGCAATGGTATGGATTCTAATTCATAAAGTGGGAACATTTCTACAAGTGGAAAAAACAAGCGTTTTACATTGAGCTATGGTTTGTGCCCAGGAGCTTCAGGTTTCTTGCATCCAGGGACAGCAGATAAGAGGGCTATACAGTCCTGGAATTCTCTAGGACAGAATGCTGGAGTGGGTAGCCTTTTCCTTCTCCAACAGAGATGGTAGCTGAAGGAAAAGGGGATGCAGATTGGAGAAAGGAAGATGGAGATGAGTATTAGTTGTGGCCCCAAGACTAATTACCTAGACAAGAATTGTAGGTTTTCTCACTAACATCTCTCTTTTAAATTCCCTCTCAGGAATCCGGGAGGAGTTACCCCTCCACCATTCAGTGGATATGACTGTCCTTTGGGAAATGCTGATGCATCATACAGACCTTCCTTCAAAGAAGGACTTACTGCCTTACTCCTGGACATGCTGTAAGTACACAGCTTTCAGTGTCTGAAACTATGGTGGTGGTGATTTAGTCGCTAAGTTGTGCCTGACTCTTGTGACCCCACGGACTGCAGCCTGCGAGGCTCCTCCGTCCCTGGGATTCTCTAGGCAAGAATACTGGAGTGGGCTGCTGTCTCCTTCTCCAGGGGCCCAAAACTATAGGTCTTGCCTTACCAGGCCCATCTTTCTCAAAGGAATGCTTTTCCCAGAGACGCCCATTTCAATGGCTGATTGAGATGGAAGAGTAATGGTCCAATGTGGGGCAGTTCTAATAGGATATTGTCTACCCAGAGTTTCCTGTGTGCTGAGTAGAGTTTATCAAAACCATATTTCAGCTGTACATCTCCCTCTGCCTGATCCTGCTTCCCTTCTCTTTCTACAGGCGTTGGTCACAAGGGCTTCTATAACAAATATTCCACTTGATAAACTTTGTCTGAATCTGTTTATCAAGAAGCACAACCTGTGACAGATCAACAGGTGACTTCTGTTTCATGAATGGCCTTTTTTTGTTGTTTTCTGATAACCACTTATTGGTATCAATATCCAAATCTTAGAGGCACATGGGTGAATTGGGGCTGGAGATAGCTCAGTTGGCTCAGACTAAATATTTAGAAAACATGAGACTCTCTGGGGCTAATTTTAGATGCGTGGAGAGAAATAAAGGCGAAAAAGAAGAGAAGGTGAGTCAGAAAATGGTATAAGGCTGGGACTACATGTGGTGGAGCAAGTCACTGAAAAAAATTCGGGTGCTGATGTGGTCAAAAGAATGATTTTTAGTAGAAGAATATCTGACAAATATTGTGTATTTACACAATGTAAATACACATTTATGTTGTATGGTTTATCTGAAATAAGTTGTTCCTTCATCTTTGTGTTTGCATGCTGTTTCTTCAGTTCTGTCCTTCATCTTCAATATCCTGTAAAAGTCTGTCATATAAAGAAGCTTTACATGATAATTGTGGGGAGACTGAATTATGCCTGGATTAGTATCGTATAGAGCAGGGAGCAAGCTGATCCATTAACGTATCAAATTCATTGGAATTGGGAACTCAGAGTCATAGGGGACCGTGGTGACACAAACTCTAGGAGTCGGGATTGAATCACATCTAAATCTTAAGCAGTACTTGGTTTATATCTATTCACTTATTTGTTTTATTCTCTGATTGTCCTTTCTTACAGTGGTTCCCATCATGCAACATAATGGCATATTCATAAATAACACTTCTGAAATGTTTGTGGAATAAATGTATATGGATATACATTAGTATACTTGGTTGTACAAGTATCTTTCTTCCTACTCAACTATGAACCTCAGTGAATCTGAGCCACTTATTTTTTTATTACCCAAAGTGCCTAAAACAATGCTTGGCTCACAGTAAATCAGTTACTTGTTGAGAAGAATTCCTTAAAGCTGAATGTCATCTCAAAGCAAGACACTGATGCCAGCTATCAATTTACTGCCTTTCAGCTCTTCATCTACCCTTCATTGCCTACTCTATGATGATAGAGATGACTTCTGTGAATGTTCCTTCTTCGCTGCCTGGCACAGTGCCCAGTTCTGTTAGTAGAGGGAACTGGGAAGGCACTGCAGGAGGAAGAGTTGCTTCTTGGCTCTGGTGTGCTCACTTATCAGGATCTAATTTTGCACTGACGTACCCAGCACCTGGTCCCTACAGCACGCATAGCTTCTCAGGACCCGGCTCCTGTGGTGCATACTGGTCAAGCCCACCCAGTGGCCAGCAGCTTCCCTCAGCAGCTGCTCTTCATCATATACCCTGATCAAGTGAGGTTTATCCCAGAAATGGAAGAACTCTTCAACATATGTAAATCAATCAATGTGATAAACCGTATTAACAAACTGAAGAATAAAAACCATATGATTATCTCAGTTGATGCAGAAAATGCTTTTGACAAAATTCAGCATCCATTTATGATAAAAAAAATTTCTGGAAAGTGGGCATAGAGGAAACATACTTCAGTGTAATAAAGTCCACAGGAAACATCATTCTCAACAGTGGAAAAACTGAAAGCATCTCCTTCCTCTAAGATCAGGGATAAGATAAAGGTGTCCATTCTCTCCACTTTCATTCAACATAGTTTTGGAAGTCGTAGCCATGGTAATCAGAGAAGGAAAATGAAATAAAAGTAACCTTGGGTAGGTTTACAGTTGAATGCCTCCAATGAGATACCTACTTGTGAACCGTCTTTCTCAGGACCTTCAAAGATGGCTTTCTAGTAAGTTTTAGAAGAGGGATTTTCAGAAATTTCCCCTGGCATGGCAGTACAGAGATGTCTCTGTCATCTAGTGAGTTGCTAGCATGCCCTTTCTGAGAAAGTCTGGATCTCAGCCCTGAGGGTCTTCTGTCTCAGTCCTGGAGACACCAGTTGGTCTTTATACTTGAAATTCCTGTATTCTTTAGCATTCACTCTACTTATTGCTGGGCTTCCCAGCTGTTGCTAGTGGTAAAGAATCTGACTGCAATTCAGGAGCTGCAGGAGCTGTAAGTTTGATCCCTGGGTCAGGAAGATTGCCTGGAGGAGGAACTGGCAACCCACTCCAGCATTTTTGCTGGAAAATCCCATGGAGAGAGGAGTCTGGCAGACTACAGTCCATAGGGTTGCATAGGGTTGGACACAACTGACTTAGTACACACACATGCTCCTTACTGTCAGTATGTAATTATTTCAAACCCCTTTTATAGTTAGGTTCTTTATATTAAACTTTACCCTTTACCCTAAGTCACTGTGAGATTTCTGTCTCCTGATTAGATACTGACTATATAGTAACAAACTCAAGACAACTCTGAATGGAAAATTCACTTTTCCACATATTTATAAATTTCAGATATTTTTCACAGGGTCCACAGAATTCAGCAAACTTAAAATCTAGAGAAAATTCAGATTAATGCACTATTCTCTAAAGTAGTAATAGAATTCATAGATCAATTATCCAGAAATATAAGCATGTATGTCAAATGTATTAAAAGACGCGAATGCTAGGTACAAAGAAATAGATTTTGGTTTTGGCT
This sequence comes from Bos javanicus, assembly GCF_032452875.1. Taxonomy (NCBI): domain Eukaryota; kingdom Metazoa; phylum Chordata; class Mammalia; order Artiodactyla; family Bovidae; genus Bos; species Bos javanicus. The sequence goes on from NC_083873.1 coordinate 109,829,658, forward strand.
TTAGCTATGAGACTTTCTCTGGAGAAGGCAATGGCACGCCACTCCAGTACTCTTGCCTGGAAAATCCCACGGACGGAGGAGCCTGGTAGGCTGCAGTCCATGGGGTCGCTAAGAGTTGGACATGACTGAGCGACTTCACTTTCACTTTTCACTTTCATGCATTGGAGAAGGAAATGGCAACCCACTCCAGTGTTCTTGCCTGGAGAGTCCCAGGGATGGCGGAGCCTGGTGGGCTGCCGTCTATGGGGTCGCACAGAGTCGGACACGACTGAAGCGACTTAGCAGCAGCAGCAGCAGCAGCAGCATGAGACTTTCTCAGAACCTATATCATGCAAATGTGAAATATGAACTTCTGAGGGGTGGATGCCATACCAATGGTTTCCAAAGTCTATTTAGCCACATTCTCTGACCTTAGCATCTTACCAAACATGTGGTTCTCAGATGTGTGCTGAAAAGCTGCCTGTAGGATTGTCTGGTAGGTGGTTCACATATCAGCCTCAGAATCACCTGAGAAATAGTTGGAAATGCAAATTCTAGGGCCCAGCCCATCTTTCTGAATCAGAAGCTCTGAGTGTGAAGTCTATCAATCTGTATTTTTAAAATGTCTCTAAGTGATTCTATCTACACCCATAGATATGCACTCAAGTTTGATTCATTGATTTAACTCACTGCTGCTGCTGCTGCTAAGTCGCATCAGTAGTGTCCGACTCTGGGTGATCCCTTAGATGGCAGCCCACAAGGCTCCTCTGTCCCTGCGATTCTCCAGGCAAGAACACTGGAGTGGGTTACCATTTCCTTCTCCAATGCATGAAAGTGAAAAGTGAAAGTGGAGTCTCTCAGTTGTGTCCAACTCTCTGTGACCCCATGAACTGTAGCCTACGAGGCTCCTCCTTCCATGGGCTTTTCCAGGTAAGAGTACTGGAGTGGGTTGCTATTGCCTTCTCCAGATTTAAGTTCAGCTCAGTTCAGTCGCTCAGTCTTGTCTGACTCTCTGCGACCCCATGAATCGCAGCATGCCAGGCCTCCATGTCCATCACCATCTCCCGGAATTCACTCAAACTCATGTCCATCGAGTCGGTGATGCCATCCAGCCATCTCATCCTCTGTCGTCCCCTTTTCCTCTTGACCCCAATCCCTCCCAGCATCAGAGTCTTTTCCAATGAGTCAACTCTTTGCATGAGGTGGCCAAAGTACTGGAGTTTCAGCTTCAGCATCATTCCTTCCAAAGAAGGACTGATCTCCTTCGGAATGGACTGGTTGGATCTCCTTGCAGTCCAAGGAACTCTAAAGAGTCTTCTCCAACACCACAGTTCAAAAGCATCAATTCTTCGGCACTCAGCTTTCTTCACAGTCCAACTCTCACATCCATACATGACTGCTGGAAAAACCATAGCCTTGACTAGACAGAACTTTGTTGGCAAAGTAATGTCTCTGCTTTTTAATATGCTATCTAGGTTGGTCATAACTTTCCTTCCAAGGAGTAAGTGTCTTTTAATTTCATGGCTGCAGTCACCATCTTTAGTGATTTTGGAGCCCCCAAAAATAAAGTCTGACACTGTTTCCACCGTTTCCCCATCTATTTCCCATGAAGTCATGGTACCAGATTTAACTCACTACTACTCCTGTATAGTGAGGAAGCACAATCTCAAAAAAAAAAAAAAAAAATTCAGATACTTTCTGATTCAAACAGCTTGCAAGAAAAAATAAAAATGTTCTATGTTTAAACAAATTCCCGTTTCTGGTTCTTTCTTCTATGTTCACCTTCAGTTGTGACTGCCTCTGAAACCTTCCCTTAATTATTACTTTCCATTTTGTGTGTGTGTGACAGGAAAACAGAAAATGGGCTTGCATGTATTAAAAAGAACAAGCCAACTGTATAAATATAAAACAGCATTTCGGATACAGGAAGCAATTTGCCCCTGAGGTGCTCAAACACTAAAGCATAAACCATTTGCTGGAACATGGTATAGAGGAGTCAAACATCAAATGAATTCTGGACCAGAAGAGATGGTCTTTAAAGGCCATTCATTCATGTGATTTCTCATTTTTATGATTTCATAGTATGATTTTTTTTTAACTCTTATCAAATAATTCAAAATGTTCTTGTGAGAAGAAAAATGTTTTTAATTGAGATAGAATCCTACTGATCTCTGCCTCCCCCAGCTCTCTCTCCACAAAAACGTATGCTGGTCCAGATGCTTCTTTTCATTTTCCATTTAGGTGGCATTTTCAAATATAGAAAACAATTTTGTAAACTCCCTGCCGTTTCTGTTTTGCTTGGGCTCTGCAGAGGCCCAAATAATTTATGGAAAAACAGCACCTGTGTTTTCCCCGGGAATGGCTTTCACAACATTGATGAATTTCAAATGAAGGGCATCTACCTCATTCAAGTTAAATGGAAAGTTCTCTCTACATTTCCAGACATTGATGACAGAACATGCTCCAAAACTATTTTCTCATCCCATAAAAACACAAAACTGTATGTAAATATTTCCTTCCTTTGAAAGAAAGGAAGATGGTAGAGTCAAACAATTTTATCAGAGGAAGAAATTCTAGGGTTGATGTTTTTTGAGGATTTATCCAACAAGATTGATTCATTGTTTCATAAAGCCAGAAAAATTTTCTGATGTACTCATTTACCTATTAAATGAATATTAATATTAATTTATTCAACCTCTGCTGTATCTGGAATCATAATAATAAGTGAATATATTTTATTGGGATTCACAACGGACATTTGGTTCAACAAGGAGGACTGAACTTAAGCTTATCTCTGATTTCAGCTCACGTGGGGGCTCTGTGAACTATAGCCTACAGACTATCTGTTTTTATAAATAAAGTTTTATCAAAGCCACAATCATTCATTTACATATTACTTTTTATGGTTTAATAGTCCTGCTTTTTTCTTTGTTTCATTTTGAGTAGTTTCTACTGTTATACCTTCCTGTTTACTAATCCTTTCCTATGAAACGTTTTCTCTGTCACTGATCCCATTCATTGATTTTTCCCCCTTCCATTTCACAGATAATCTTTTTCATCTCTAGAAACTATATTTTGATTTAAAAAAACATTTTCCATGTCTCTACTTAACTGATTTAGCTTTCTTTTCTTTAATGTCCTTCTACTTTGAAAAAGAAAAAGTCTACATCGCTCCCAGTTCACTTTAGATTCATTGGCCTTTGTTTTTTCTCATCATGGGTTATAATATTTCGCTTCTTTGGCTTCCTGGTAATTTTTAACTTGGTACAGACATTGTGAATTTTATCTTACTGATGATGGGTATTTTTGAATTCTTTTAAATATTATTGGAATTTGTTCTGGGATGCAATGGGATGCAATTAAACCATCTGAGGTCAGGAAGACACGATTACAGGGAAGAGGATTAGAAGAAAATAGTAGCGTGCCTGGTACACAGATCCAGGATTTACCTTCCTGAATGAAGCAAACAATCAAACAAAGGACAAAACATATGAAATAATGGTTTGGAAGACACTGGACATGAGGAAAGAAAAGACAATGATCCCTGAAAGATGCAAAACAAGGTGAATCAGAAACACAATTGGAAATCTTGGAATAATAATGTGGTTGTTGGAAAAGAGCTTGGAAGCCATGCTCAGGAATTGCAGCACTCATGAGTCCAAGGTTTCCCACCCGATGTACCAAAATACTGACGGACCCCTCTGACCACAAGCAAAGTGTTCTGTTTATTCCTGAGTGTTATACTGATAGTATTATTTTCTATGTATTATAGAATGAAGAAGCTAGGGAAGAATATGCTTAATATCTTAATATCTAAAAGACAGCTTTTAAGACAAGAGAAACAACACTGTTTGTATAAAAAGCATGCCTCAAATGTATATATGTGTGTGTGTGTGTGTGTGCTGTACTGTGTTTAGTCGCAGGTCTGTCGCTCAGTCGTGTCCAACTCTTTGCAACCCCATGAATTGCAGCACGCCAGGCCTCCCTATCCATCACCAACTCCCGGAGTTCACTGAGACTCACGTCCATCGAGTCAGTGATGCCATCCAGCCATCTCATCCTCTGTTGTCCCCTTCTCCTTCTGCCTCCAATCCCTCCCAGCATCAGAGTCTTTTCCAATGAGTCAACTCTTCACATGAGGTGGCCAAAGTACTGGAGTTTCAGCTTTAGCATCATTCCTTCCAAAGAAATCCCAGGGCTGATCTCCTTCAGAATGGACTGGTTGGATCTCCTTGCAGTCCAAGGGACTCTCAAGAGTCTTCTCCAACACCACAATTCAAAAGCATCAATTCTTCGGCGCTCAGCCTTCTTCACAGTCCAACTCTCACATCCATACATGACCACAGGAAAAACCATAGCCTTGACTAGATGAACCTTTTGTCGCTCTGCTGCTACTGCTAAGTCACTTCAGTCGTGTCCGACTCTGTGGGACCCCCATAGACGGCAACCCAACAGGCTCCCCCGTCCCTGGGATTCTCCATGCAAGAATACTGGAGTGGGGTGCCTTTAGTCGCTCAGTCGTGCCCAATTCTTTGCAACCCCTTGGACTGTAGCCCACCAATCTCCTCTGTCCATGGGGATTCTCCAGGCAAGAATACTGGAGTAGGTTGCCATACCTTCCTCTAGGGGATCTGCCTAACCCAGGGATCGAACCCAGGTCTCCCACATTGCAAGTGGATTCTCTACTGTCTAAGCCACCAGGGAAGCCTATATATATCTTTTAATGTATATATACATATATATATATATATGTATATACACATTTGAAAGTTACTTAAAGAATAGATATTAAAAGTCCTCAGCATAATAAAAAAAATTGTAGCTGTGTGTGATGATGGATGTTATTGGAATTATTGTAATTATTTTGCTATGTATACATATATCATTATATTCTATACTTGAAACTCATATAATGGTATTTGCCAATTAAATCTCAATAAAAACAAATAAATAAGTAAAAAAGAGTGTCTTGTAGTGTGGTTGAAAAAGGATTTGATGGCTAAAGAGAAATGGAGTTAGAAATAAAAGTTAAAAAGCTTATAAAATGCCCAACAGTTAATTTTCTGACACTTGAATAGATAATCAGAAAAGTAAAAACCTTAGAAACTTAATTTTTAAAAAATCTTTTAAGGAAGATTCAATTGCACAAGGTGTTATTTTTTAGGTGTACAGACAACATATCCAAAGGAAGAGCTGATTTTATTTTGCACATGAACGTCAATAGCCAAGAAAAATTTGTCAGGCTGGAAAAAACTGGGAAGGATTAGCTCTAAGGAATAACCTACTAGTCCTTGAAGAACCAGATTTTGTTCTTTGTAAAATTCTTAGCCATTGTGCAGAGAAATGACAAATTCATTATCTCTTCTAGTAGCTTCCAAGTAAGCTGTAAACTAGAATAGCTGTGGAACTTAGAAAAAATCACTAATGCACAATAGCACCTGTTAAATATTTTCATTTGTTGGGAAAAAATACAGAAACTGTATACACCTGGTCTATGGTACCCTCAAGTGCAGGCACAGGATTGTCCCTTCTGGAAGGGACCTCTGAGACAAGGCATCATTTGGGATGTGGAGTGTGTCCTGTGGCTGGTGATGTGCAAACAGGATTCAGAGAGGTAATGGATGAATCTGCCAGTGAGTTTACAGGAAGAAAACCTTTAATATGCCTTCTCACCAATACCCATGGATTTTATGATAATCTGATCAGATATTGAGAGACATCATAAAAAACAATACCATGTTATGTTTACCTACTGTATTATAACTTGAAACATATGTCCTTGGGATTCATTTAATCAATCATCAATATATTATTGGTTTCCTATTATGCTGTGAAGAAGCTGAGTGCCGAAGAATTGATGCTTTTGAACTGTGGTGTTGGAGAAGACTCCTGAGAGTCCCTTGGACTGCAAGGAGGTCCAACCAGTCCATCCTAAAGGAGATCAGTCCTGTGTGTTCATTGGAAGGAATGATGCTAAAGCTGAAACTCCAATACTTTGGCCACCTCATGCGAAGACTTGACTCATTGGAAAAGACCCTGATGATGTAAGGGATTGGGGGCAGGAGGAGAAGGGGACAACAGAGGACAAGATGGCTGGATGGCATCACTGACTCAATGGACATGGGTTTGGGTAAACTCTGGGAGTTGGTGATGGACAGGGAGGCCTGGCGTGCTGCGATTCATGGGGTCACAAAGAGTCAGACATGACTGAGTGACTAAACTGAACTGAACTGAACTGATTATGCTCCTGACAGTGTGCCTACTCTAGGGCACAGAGGCCAGGTCATTGGCCTCAAAAGCTCAGACTCCAGTGGAGAAGAAAGAGTGACCTGTATGTAATATGATGAGCTAAACATGGTCATTGCGTCGGATTCTCCCAGCAGCCTTTTCAAGATGGCACAGCACATGTTGACCAGTTTTAACGGCAGAGCCACCCACAGTGTCAAGTTCTGTCTATTAGTAGCCCAATCTGGGCTAGAATAGGGTTATTTGGGATCCTACTCTGGTTCCCTTTTCTCAATGGCTGGTTGCTGTAAACACCCCATGTTCATCAGGATGTAGTCCTGCCTCTCAGCAGATGGTTCAAGAACACTGTCTCTAGATCTGGATTAATAAGGAAGATTTCAGCTGGCACTCCCCATTGAGGGAACTTGAACGAATGGCTAGAGATCTCCAGTTCCAGAAGTGCCAGGTAATGCCATCTAAGTGCTGTGTATCCCTTAATGGGTCTTGCACCGTTTGGGTTATAGTAGTTCAGTTTCTTTTTCACTTTTCTGTGCTTGTCGTAAGTAACCCTCTCATACTGCTTTCAATATGAAAAAAAAAACCAAGAGAATTCCAGAAAAAATATCTACTTCTGCTTTACGGATTAGGCCAAAGCCTTTGACTGTGTAGATCACAAAAACTGTGGAAAATTCTTCAAGAGATAGGAATACCAGACCACCTGACCTGCCTCCTGAGAAATCAGTATGCAGGTCAAGAAGCAACAGTTTTAACCGGACTTGGAACAACAAACTGGTTCCAAATTGGGAAAGGAGTATGTTAAGGTTGTATATTATCACCCTACTTATTTAACTTATATGCAGAGTACATCATGTGAAATACTGGGCTGGAAGAAGCACAAGCTGGAATCAAGATTGCCAGGAGAAATATCAACAACCTCAGACATGCAAATGACACCATCCTTATGGCAGAAAGCAAAGAGAAACCGAAGAACCTTTTGATGAAAGTGAAAGAGGAGTGTGAAAAAGCTAGCTTAAAACTCAGCATTCAGAAAACAAAGATCATGGCATCCGGTCCCATCACTTCATGGCAAATAGATGGGGAAACAATGAAAACACTGAGAGACTTTATTTTCTTGGGCTCCAAAATCACTGCAGATGGTGACTGCACCCATGAAATTAAAAGACACTTGCTCCTTGGAAGAAAAGCTATGATCAACCTAGATAGCATATTCAAAAGCAGAGACATTACTTTGCCAACAAAGGCCATTGTAGTCAAAGCTGTGGTTTTTCCAGTAGTTATGTATAGATGTGAAAGCTGGACTATAGAGAAAACTGAACACTGAAGAATTGATGCTTTTTAATTGTGATGTTGGAGAAGACTCTTGAGAGTTCCTTGGACTGAAAGGAGATCCAACCAGTCAATCCTAAAGGAAATAAGTCCTGAATATTCATTGAAATGACTTATGCTGAAGCTGAAGCTCCAATACTTTGGCCATGTAATGAGAAGTACTGCCTCACTGGAAAAGACCCTCATGCTGGGAAAGATTGAAGATGCGGAGAAGGGGATGACAGAGGATGAGATGGTTGGATGGCATCACTGACTTGATGGACATGAGTTTGAGCAAGCTCTGGGAGTTGGTGATGGACAGGGAAGCCTGGTGTGCTGCAGTCCATGGGGTCACAAAGAGTCGGGCATGACTGAGGGATGGAACTGAACTGAACTGATTGCTTTCACAGCAGTCATTTCACCACCTGTTGAAAGTGTCCTCAAAGCTGATACAGTTCAGGCCTTGCTGTTTATCTCTGAATCATAACAGGTTCAGCCCAGAGAGACGTTGACTTTCATTAAAAACAATAGCAATTGTCCACTCCCCTGCAGTAATCACTAGCTTGTTCTTTCTGTCTGTGAGTCTGTTTCTGCTTTATTATATTTGTTTGTTTGTTTTACCATTTAGATTCCACATACAAGTAAAAACGCAATGTTTTTCTTTGTCTGACTTATTTCAGTAAGCATAATACCCTCCAGGTCCAGCCATGTTGTTGCTAATAGCAAACTTTCATTCTTTTTATGGTTGAGTAATATTCCATTATATATATATATAATGGGCTATATATATATATATATATATATATATATATAATGTGCTATATATATATATATATATATATATATATATATATCACATCTCTTTATTTTTCATCTGTTGGTGGACACTTACATTGCTTCTACAATCTTGGCTATTGTAAATAATGTTGCTATGAATATTGGAGTGAATATATCTTTTTGGATATATGTGTGTTTTTGTTTTTAATGATTTTGCTTTTAGGTTTTTGTTTTGTTCGGATAAATACCCAGGAGTGGACCTGTTGCATTGAATGGTAGTTCTATCTTTGAGTTTTTGAGGAACCTCCATACTGTTTTCCACACTGGTTGTGCCAATTTACATTCCTACCAACAGTGTATATGGGTTCCATTTTCTTCACATCCTTGCCAGCATTTGTTATTTATCTTTGGATGACAGCCATTCTGACTGATATGGAGGAAAGACAAAATCAGTGAAGGGAACTAAGAAGTTCAAGCCACTAAGTATAAAGTAAAGAAATTACAAGGATATAATGTGCAGCATACGCCAATATTTTATAACTATCTTTGAATTGAGTATAATCTATAAAATTAACGAATTACTAGGTTGCACATATGTTGGAGGTTGTTCAAACCAATATAACATTGCAAGTCAACAATACATCGATTTGAAAATGGGCAAAAATAAGAACAGCAGCAACAACAATAATGACATAACTATATACTCATTTGCAGGCTTAGAAAAAAAAATAAGGGTCTATTGCTGGAGAGTTGAAGACTAGAAAAGTAAGAAATGACTCTGAAGAAGTTCTATTAGAATTTAAGCTTTGAGAATTTTAGAATTCCTTGATTAAAGAGGTCAAATTTCAGAATTGTGACTTTAGAGGCACTATTTTAGACAACACTAATGATTTACCTGAAAGCATAAAATGTTCAAAGTTGTCTGGAAATGTAAGAGAATCAGGCAAACACAGTGATATTGCCAACAAAAAACAAAACAACAACTGTGTTTCTAGCATGTTCTTTGTCTCATCTGGTCTGTTTCACTCCTTATTCCTGAACCAGATCCCTATCCAGATCAATTTATGTTCTGGTCTTTTCTGACATGATCCATCTATCTCATTAGAGTTGAAGCTCCTTCAGACTAAAATATATGTTATATTCTTCTTTACAAACTCAGGTATTAGCACAGACTCAGGCAGGCAGCTGGAACTCAATAGTTTTCTATTAAATAAGTAAGACTTTGTATCCATTAACAAATAAAGAGTCTAGATTTAAACTTTTCCATGGGAATTACTGAGGTGTAGCCCAAGCTCCACAGGTTACACATAAAACATGTAGTCTTAGGAAAGTTAAGTTTCTTAATATGAGAGAGACATTTAATAAAGTGTGATCATTTGTATGATATTCAGTTTATTTATTTTTCCAAAAAGCACTGCTTTTATACATATGGGATGTATTATTACCGAGTTTTCACAATTTGTCAGTGTTTTTCCAGAAATATTGATTACGTGCATATTAAGACAAATGTCCTGGGGCCAAATAATCTGAAAAACATTCAGTGGTGCGCTGGAGCTGTCCTAGACTGCTTTGTGAGATCCAATCGGTAAGCCTCTGCTGCAAATCAGTGATTAAACACAGTTGTCAATAAAACAAAAATCATATATGCTTGCAAATAAAAACTTGCATTAAAACAAATATAATAAATACATAAAGTTTACTACTTCCTAGTTATTTCATAGCATTTTACTATTATTATGCTATTCAGGGTGTATATGTCTATTGTACCTTCAAGACAGAAATACTACTGCTCATTTCTTGCCAACCGTGGTCACTCACATCACATTGGTGGCTTAAAATTGACCCGTATGGGAATATTTACACAATAATAATCAGTAAATAGTGCAAATCAGCTTAACTTAGTGCCAGGAGGTCAAATAAAGTTTCACTATATTGAATATGATTTCTAAAAGGGTGAGAAATAATTTAACAGAAAAATCACATATCATACTTGATAAATTTATTGGCAAAACAGTTAAAGGACTTATCTGCATCTACATATATCAACTCATTGTTGAATTGTGACTATACACTGTTTATGGATACAAGAATTTGGCCAAAATCAACAAATTTTGTCATAATCACTTGCTAAAATAGTTAATGTATATGAGTATAGCTGTGAAAAGAAGAGAAGCGAAAAGCAAAGGAGAAAAGGAAAGATATAAACATCTGAATGCAGAGTTCCAAAGAATAGCAAGAAGAGATAAGAACGCCTTCTTCAGTGATCGATGCAAAGAAATAGAGGAAAACAACAGAATGGGAAAGACTAGGGATCTCTTCAAGAAAATCAGAGATATCAAAGAAACATTTCATGCAAAGATGGGCTCGATAAAGGACAGAAATGGTATGGACCTAACAGAAGCAGAAGATATTAAGAAGAGATGGCAAGAATACACAGAAGAACTGTACAAAAAAGATCTTCACGACCCAGATAATCACGATGGTGTGATCACTGACCTAGAGCCAGACATCCTGGAATGTGAAGTCAAGTGGGCCTTAGAAAGCATCACTACGAACAAAGCTAGTGGAGGTGATGGAATTCCAGTTGAGCTTTTCCAAATCCTGAAAGATGATGCTGTGAAAGTGCTGCACTCAATATGTCAGCAAACTTGGAAAACCCAGCAGTGGCCACAGGACTGGAAAAGGTCAGTTTTCATTCCAATCCCAAAGAAAGGCAATGCCAAATAATGCTAGAACTACCGCACAATTGCACTCATCTCACACGCTAGTAAAGTAATGCTCAAAATTCTCCAAGCCAGGCTTCAGCAATACGTGAACCCTGAACTTCCTGATGTTCAAGCTGGTTTTAGAAAAGGCAAAGGAACCAGAGATCAAATGGCCAACATCTGCTGGATCATGGAAAAAGCAAGCAAGTTCCAGAAAAACATCTATTTCTGCTTTATTGACTATGCCAAAGCCTTTGACTGTGTGGATCACAATCAACTGTGGAAAATTCTGAAAGAGATGGGAATACCAGAACACCTGATCTGCCTCTTGAGAAATCTGTATGCAGGTCAGCAAGCAACAGTTAGAACTGGACATGGAACAACAGACTGGTTCAAAATAGGAAAAGGAGTTCAACAAGGCTGTATATTGTCACCCTGCTTATTTAACTCATATGCAGAGTACATCATGAAAAACGCTGGACTGGAAGAAACACAAATTGGAACCAAGATTGCCAGGAGAAATATCAATAACCTCAGAGATGCAGATGACACCACCCTTATGGCAGAAAGTGAAGAGGAACTAAAAAGCCTCTTGATGAAGGTGAAAGAAGAGAGTGAAAAAGTTGGCTTAAAGCTCAACATTCAGAAAACGAAGATCATGGCATCCGGTCCCACCACTTCATGGGAAATAGATGGGGAAACAGTGGAATCAGTGTCAGACTATTTTTCTGGGCTTCAGAATCACTGCAGATGGTGACTGCAGCCATGAAATTAAAAGACGCTTACTCCTTGGAAGGAAAGTTATGACCAACCTAGATAGCATATTCAAAAGCAGAGACATTACTTTGCCAACAAAGGTTCATCTAGTCAAGGCTATGGTTTTTCCTATGGTCATGTATGGATGTGAGAGTTGGACTGTGAAGAAGGCTGAGCACCGAAGAATTGATGCTTTTGAACTGTGGTGTTGGAGAAGACTCTTGAGAGTCCCTTGGATTGCAAGGAGATCCAACCAGTCCATTCTGAAGGAGATCAGCCCTGGGATTTCTTTGGAAGGAATGACGCTAAAGCTGAAACTCCAGTACTTTGGCCACCTCATGCGAAGAATTGACTCATTGGAAAAGACTCTGATGCTGGGAGGGATTGGAGGCAGGAGGAGAAGGGGATGACAGAGGATGAGATGGCTGGATGGCATCACTGACTCGATGGATGTGAGTCTCAGTGAACTCCGGGAGTTGGTGATGGACAGGGAGGCCTGGCATGCTGCAATTCATGGGGTCGCAAAGAGTCGGACATGACTGAGCGACTGATATGATCTGATTAAAGTCATCATTTATCTTCTTTTTCTCCTTCCTTCCTTTGCTGAAATATTCAGTCCTAAAGACATTAGGTAGAGTCAAGCAAAGTTGGTGTCCATGATAGGTGACTGTGAGGCCTTATTGGCCTAGAGTAGGCTGTTGAGGACCAAGGTAGATAAAGACGGTGTCCCCTTTGAGGGGTTGGTCTGGCATGTAGTGTTAGAGCCCAAGCAGGGTGTTGAGATTGCCCATTTCCAGAGATGGCAAAGTGTAGGCTGTCAGAGCCTGAATAGATTAAGGAAGTGGTTCATCAGGGTAAGGGAGTTCCCATATAGGGGCAGCCAGCTTAAGTGACTGGGATTTTGTGGGTGAAGAGAGTATCCAACATGGGGACAGTGTTGGCTGCCCAGTGTGGACTGCTGGATCCTGAGTGGAGTCAAATGGCCAACTATATAGGGGCGGTAGTGGTGACCATGAAATATTGGTTACACACAGAAGAACTGATCAAATAAGTAAATATTACGAGTAATAGAAACCAGTTTTATTACTGTGAGAAAAAGTACTTACAAATATTGAAATAAAGCAACTTAGAATTGAGCCTGCAGGGTTAGATTAGCATCATAGGTATTTAAAACACATGAAAAAATGTCAATATATCAATATATATTGTAATATATCAATGTAAAGACATGTGCATATGTATCTGTGTGAACATTCACATGTATTTGTCTATACCACTGATGGGCTCTGGGAGTAGAAAAGCACACCCAGGAACCAGATCTTAGCTTCTAAAAAATGTGATCTACAGTATTTAAACAAAAAGGAACCAGGAAATCATGGAAAAACTTTGATTCTTGGGCCAGGTCAGTGAAAGTGCAAGATGAGACTGGAACATCTTGTACTTGAAAGCAAGAAAGTGTTCAAGAATTAGGGGGGCTTATCAAAAGGACACAGAAGCCAGCTGGAAGCATTTACATTGTCCAGATTTGGGGAAATTTCAGCATCAAAATAATGAATGGATTGAATTATAACCCATTAAATAAAATAGGAACATATGACTCTATATTTTTATAAATATGCAAATAATAAATTAAAAATTGAATGAGAAATAACATACTTATGCAGAGTCAAAATACCTCCCCATAAAATCCTTGCTAAATAGAAAAGGGATTAGAGTAATGTTATGGTGGGAAGCCTGGCAGACACCACCTTAATCCAATGATCAAAGCAAGCATCATCACATATGGGATAAGTCAAAAACATGTGGACCGGATAGGAAGCATTGCATCAGTGATATTCTTGCCAAAGATACACAGACTACATCTAATCAAATCTAAATTTGGGGATGTTCTACAAAATAACTGGCTTGTAATGTAAAAATATCAAGATCATGGAAGTCAAGAAAGACTTTAACAAAGATCTCAGACAAAAGTTAGAATAAAGATACATATAAATGAAATGCCACACATGATTCTGGACATGATCATTTTTCTGTAAAATACTCTATTGGGATAATTAAAAAATCTTTAATAGAATCTGAACTTTGGATGGTTGTGAAATATCAATATTATTTTCATTATTTAATGAGCATTTAAAAGAATATTCTTCACATGGAAACACCACTAAAGTATTTGCGGGTGGTAGATATCAAGTAAGTGATGAGCTAAGGGAAAATTTATTTCTACTATAACTGAAACTTTAATTTTGAGATAAAAACAATGCCACCATGTCATATGACTTAGCAACTTCATTCCTAACTATACAGCCAAGAGATATAAAAGAATATATTTACACAATATACACAAAAATTGTATCGAATTACCCAAAGTATACTAGTCCTGCTGCTGCTGCTGCTAAGTTGCTTCATTCGTGTCCAACTCTGTGTGACCCCATAGATGGCAGCCCACCAGGCTCCCCCGACCCTGGGATTCTCCAGGCAAGAACACTGGAGTGGGTTGCCATTTCCTTCTCCAATGCATGAAAGTGAAAAGTGAAAGTAAAGTTGCTCAGTCATGTCCGACCCTCAGCAATCCCATGGACTGCAGCCTTCCAGGCTCCTCTGTCCACGGGATTCTCCAGGCCAGAGTACCGGAGTGAGGTGCCATTGCCTTCTCCATACTAGTCCTAATAGCTGGAAATTGGAAACAACCCAACTACCCCTCAATAGGAGAGTAAATAAACACATTTGTAGAATATTCATGCAACAGAATACCAATTAAAAAAAAAACAAAACACCGCTAATACATGCAGCGACACGGATGATTCTCAAAAATATGAGTGAAAAAAGAGAATGAAGACAGACACTATATAATACCTATTGAATGACACCATTTATAAAGTCCAAAAACAAGCAAAGCTAATCAATGATCTGGAAATTAGAAGAATGATTGCTTTTTAGGAAAACTGAATGAAAAAGTGCAGACAAAAACTTTTCCAACACAATGTTCCATACCTTAACCAGGTGATCTGTACACTGGTGTATGCATTTGGCAAAATGCATTAAGATGTACAATTATGATTATGCATCTCATTGCAAGTAAACTGTACTTAGATAAACCACTGTAATCATTTAATAAATACTATGGAGAAAAATTCAGACTTCTTAATATTCTAAGTTCAGCATTTTTGAGTAAAATATCAACAATCTCAACTCCTCTTTCTGCCTTGCATTTATTCTCCCGCATTTCTGTAGTAATCCATTGACACTTTTCATGAAGAAAAAGAGCAAGTTGTTTGTAATGACTTGTAAGCAAATTCCTTCATAAACATAAAACTTGCAGGAAGTCTCTGAAATTATAAAAGTTTGAACAAGAGAGCATTTTGGCCTAATGTATGCAATCCAATATTATATAGTGCCTTATGTCTAGGGACTATATTAGCAAAAATTACCTTTTATTACAAAGCACTAGGCCTTCAAGAAATTCTTTATGATTCACTAAAATGGTAGCAAAGTGTGGAATATTTTGTGGTTGTTGCAGCATTTTCCAGAAACCACACACCTTATATTGAATGAATCTATAATTGTTGGGCAATTTCTTTTTTGAGCTGAACAGCACTTTTGAGACTATGTTTTTCTGAGAGGTCGTGAAAATAAAATTGGAAATATCACATATCTGCTGACATGACATAGAAGGGGCCTTTCACTTTACATTTTCTTTTTACTTCTGAATGAAGGCAAAATGCTCTTTAAAGACAAAAATCCTTCCTTTGGGTTCTCTGTCCTGAATGAAAACCATTTATCCAATAATTGGGGGCTACATGTCTTACAAATAAAAACTAGGGTCAGAGGTTAAGTTGCTTTGTTATTTTGTAAACCTGGGGAGTCCACTGAGTCTTATATAAATCAAATGTGGGCCTTGAAAACACTAAATTGTCTTAGTTTTACATTCTCTTAATATGCTATAATTTTAAAAGAGAAATATCTGAAGATATTTCAAGATAATTGCTCCCGCCGTTTTTCCTCTTTCAAGTAGGAGTGTTTACTCTGAAAACTTTCATTGAGTTGAATTTTTGATCGATAGGCTATTGATATGTATGATCTCCCTACAAGTCCACATGAGGTCTCTCTCCACCTCAAGCAGAATTACATCACATTGCCATCTTTGTGGGTTTGACGTTAGAGTTACTGTCAAAATGACAAGCTGCGTTTATGACCTTGCAACGAACAGGTATTTCTTCTTATTCTGTCCTGGAGCCTGGGTTTTATTGGAGCTAGTGAAATAAGTGAAGATTTATGCAAGTCAGGATCTGAACAAAAAATTTAAAAAATACAATTCTTCCATTTTAATTAGCTCCCAAGATGACTTCTCTATTTTAGAAACAGTTCAGTTCTCTTTAACACAAACGGTGGTTCCATAATGAACTAATTGGGTACTCTCTTTGTGAAAACAGCAATTAGCTCACGTGGTTGTTGGAATCTTGCCCCTTCTCTTTCCCCTTTTGATACCAATGTCTCATCACTCCTGACCAACTTCCTTGTGTATCCCTGTTCTCATTGATCCTTCTTTTTCCTCAATATAGTTGTATGTGCACAACCATGTGTAAAATAAATAGCTGATGGGAAGCTACTTTACAGTGCAGGGAGCTCAGCTTGGTGTCCTGTGATAGATGCATGGGATGAGGGGGTGGGAGAGAGGGCCAAGAAGGAGAAGACACATGTATACACACAGCTTATTCACTTAGTTGTATAAGTGAATACAGCAGAAACTAGCACAATCAGTTCAGTTCAGTTCAGTCATGTCCAGCTCTTTGCGACCCCATGAACTGCAGCATACCAGGCCTCCCTGTCCATCACCAACTCCTGGAGTCCACCCAAACTCATGTCCATTGAGTTGGTGATGCCATCCAACCATCTCGTCCTCTGTCGTCCCCTTCTCCTTCTGCCCTCAATCCCTCCCAGCATCAGGGTCTTTTCCAATGAGTCAGCTCTTCGCGTCAGGTGGGAAAAGTATTGGAGTTTCAGCTTCAACATCAGTCCTTCCAATGAACACCCAGGACTGATCTCCTTTAGGATGGACTGGTTGGATCTCCTTGCAGTCCAAGGGACTCGAAAGAGTCTTCTCCAACACCACAGTGCAAAAGCATCAATTCTTCGGTGCTCAGCTTTTTGTTTTTATAATCCAACTCTCACATCCATACATGACCATTGGAAAAACCATAGCCTTGACTAGATGGACCTTTGTTGGCAAAGTAATGTCTCAGCTTTTTAATATGCTATCTAGGTTGGTCATAACTTTCCTTCCAAGGAGTAAGCATCTTTTAACTTCATGGCTGCAGTCACCATCTGCAGTGATTTTGGAGCCCCCAAAAATAAAGTCTGACACTGTTTCCACTGTTTCCCCATCTATTTCCCATGAAGTGATGGGACCAGATGCCATGGCCTTCGTTTTCTGAAAGTTGAGCTTTAAGCCAATGTTTTCACTCTCCTCTTTCACTTTCATCAAGAGGCTCTTTAGTTCCTCCTCACTTTCTGCCATAAGGGTGGTGTCATCTGCAAATCTGAGGTTATTGACATTTTCCCGACAATCTTGATCCCAGCTTGTGCTTCTTCCAGCCCAGCGTTTCTCATGATGTACTCCACATAGAAGTTAAATAAACAGGGAGACAATATACAGCCTTGACGTACTCCTTTTCCTATTTGGAACCAGTCTGTTGTTCCATGTCCAGTTCTAACTGTTGCTTCCTGACCTGCATACAAATTTCTCAAGAGGCAGGTCAGGTGGTCTGGTATTCCCATCTCTTGAAGAATTTTCCACAGTTGATTGTGATCCACACAGCCAAAGGCTTTGGCATAGTCAATAAAGCAGAAATAGATGTTTTTCTGGAACTCTCTTGCTTTTTCCATGATCCAGCGGATGTTGGCAATTTGATCTCTGGTTCCTCTGCCTTTTTAAAACTAGCTTGTACATCTGGAAGTTCACGATTCACATATGGCTGAAGCCTGGCTTGGAGAATTTTAAGTATTACTTTACTAGCGTGTGAGATGAGTGCAATTGTGTGGTAGTTTGAGCATTCTTTGGCATTACCTTTCTTTCGGATTGGAATGAAAACTGACCTTTTCCAGTCCTGTGGACATTGTTGAGTTTTCCAAATTTGCTGGCACAATATTATAAAGCAATTATATTCCAATAAAAAGTTGTATGTAAAAACCTATTGTGAGATTTATTTGTATCAGTTTTTTATTATTCTAAAATTATTTTGAGGATAGATGAATAAAATGTTTGAGAATTAACTTTTTAAAAAGAAATTGGGGAAAAAACTAGAAAGTATCCCAGAAGAAGATAATACAGACACAAAAATTATGAAGCACATAGAAATATTTCTGGCAAGTAAGGATAAGCAAAAGTGAGAAAAAAAGTTAAAAACTGACTATCAGAAATAAGATGGTATGTGTGAACACAGGTGTGCAACTGCACAGGAATGGATTTAAATATGTAGAGTTCAGTTCAGTTCAGTCACTCAGTCATGTCCAACTCTTCGCGACCCCATGAATTGCAGCACGCCAGGCCTCCCTGTCCATCACCAACTCCCGGAGTTCACTCAGACTCACGTCCATTGAGTCAGTGATGCCATCCAGCCATCTCATCCTCTGTCGTCCCCTTCTCCTCCTGCCCCCAATCCCTCCAGCATCAGAGTCTTTTCCAATGAGTCAACTCTTCGCATGAGGTGGCCAAAGTACTGGAGTTTCAGCTTCAGCATCATTCCCTCCAAAGAAATCCCAGGGATGATCTCCTTCAGAATGGACTGGTTGGATTTTTGCTTTTTTTTCCTAGCAAAATATAAGCTAATGATACTGATGCAAAAAGAGGTTGGAAATACCAACTATTCAGAAAGGTAGATAAAAATATTCCAATTAAAAGAGAAACAAGCTCTAATGTGTTGCTAAATTTCTCCATAAGTTTTAAACTGAGGATTCTCAAGATTTATTCAAAGTTTTCAATTGTATAAGGTAGCTTCCCAACTTGTGTTTCTTTCTTTTTTCAGTTGATCTCTTTCTTTTTTTAAAAATTAAATTTATTTATTTTAATTAGAGGCTAATTACTTTACAGTATTGTACTGGTTTTGCCATACATCAACATGAATCCACCACGAGTGTACACGTGTTCACAATCCTGAACCCACCCCCACCTCCCTCCCCGTACCATCCCTCTGGGTCATCCCAGTGCACCAGCCCCAAGCATCCTATATCATGCATTGAGCCTGGACTGGCGATTCATTTCATATATGATATTATACATATTTCAATGCCATTATCCCAAATCATCCCACCCTCTCCCTCTCCCACAGAGTCCAAAAGACTATTCTGTACATCTGTGTCTGTTTTGCTGTCTCTCATACAGGGTTATCATTACCATCTTTCTAAATTCCATATATATGTGTTAGTATACTGTATTGGTGTTTTTCTTTCTGGCTTACTTCACTCTGTATAATAGGCTCCAGTTTCATCCACCTCATTAGAACTGATTCAAATATATTCTTTTTAATGGCTGAGTAATACTCCATTGTGTATATGTACCACAGCTTTCTTATCCATTCATCTGCTGATGGACATCTAGGTTTCTTCCATGTCCTGGCTATTATAAACAGTGCTGTGATGAACTTGGGGAACATGTGTCTCTCTGAATTCTGATTTTCCTTGGTGTGTATGCCCAGTAGTGGGATTGCTGGGTCATCTTGGAAGAAAAGTTATGACCAACCTAGATAGCATATTGAAAAGCAGAGACATTACTTTGCCAACAAACATCCATCTAGTCAAGGCTATGGTTTTTCCTATGGTCATGTATGGATGTGAGAGTTGGACTGTGAAGAAAGCTGAGCGCTGAAGAATTGATGCTTTTGCATTGTGGTGTTGGAGAAGACTCTTGAGAGTCCCTTGGACTGCAAGGAGATCCAACCAGTCGATTCTAAAGGAGATCAGCCCTGGGATTTCTTTGGAAGGACTGATACTGAAGCTGAAACTCCAGTACTTTGGCCACCTCATGCAAAGAGCTGACTCATTGGAAAAGACTCTGATGCTGGGAGGGATTGGGGGCAGGAGGAGAAGGGGATGACAGAGGATGAGATGGCTGGATGGCATCAGTGACTCGATGGATGTGAGTCTGAGTGAATTCCGGGAGTTGATGATGGACAGGGAGGCCTGGCGTGCTGTGATTCATGGGGTCACAAAGAATTGGACATGACTGAGTGACTGAACTGAACTGAACTGAAGGCAGTTCTATTTCCAGTTTTTTAAGAATCTCCACACTGTTCTCCATAGTGGCTGTACTAGTTGGCATTCCCACCAACAGTGTAAGAGGGTTCCCTTTTCTCCACACCCTCTCCAGCATTTATTGCTTGTAGACTTTTGGATCTCAGCCATTCTGACTGGCGTGAAATGGTACCTCATTGTGGTTTTAGTTTTCATTTATCTGATAATGAGTGATGTTGAGCATCTTTTCATGTGTTTGTTAGCCATCTGTATGTCTTCTTTAAAGAAATGTCTGTTTATTTCTTTGTGGGTCATTTATTTTTCTGGAATTGAGCTGCAGGAGTTGCTTGTATATTTTTGAGATTAGTCCTTTGTCAGTTGTTTCATTTGCTATTATTTTCTCCCATTCTGAAGGCTGTCTTTTCACCTTGCTTATAGTTTCCTTTGTTGTGCAGAAGCTTTTAAGTTTAATTACGTCCCATTTGTTTATTTTTGCTTTTATTTCCAATATTCTGGGAGGTGGGTCATAGAGGATCCTGCTGTGATGTATGTCAGAGCATGTTTTGCCTATGTTCTCCTCTAGGAATTTTATAGTTTCTGGTCTTATGATTAGATCTTTAATCCATTTTGAGTTTATTTTTGTGTACGGTGTTAGAAAGTGTTCTAGTTTCATTCTTTTACAAGTGGAATCTCTTTAACAAGGGTGCTGGGAAAACTGGTCAACCAACGTGTTTTAAGAACAAAGCTTATGTTTGAAATAAAAACTTTACAATAACAAAAATGGGAAATTTAATCACACATTAATTTTATCAACAAATATAAATGGTAAAACTTGAAAAATTAGCTAACAAAAAATATGAAAAGATAATTTATGCATTACCAAGATTACAGAATGGCTCAGTATTAGGAAATCTGTATTAATAATTCATCATGAGAAAAAAATTTCAAAGGTAAAAAATATGATTATCAATAAAAATTTTTCACATAAAATAGAAACTTAAGAAAAGCATCTAACATAAGGAAAACTACTCTTCAATAGCAAACATCGAATTAAATGAGGATATACTTTACTTTCACTGAAGTTAATCATGAAGAGATGTCAGCTGATATTTTGGATGTTTTAGTTAATGTAATACAAGTAGCAGCCACAGCAGCAATACGAGTAGATGGGGCTTCCCTCAAAGCTCAGTTGGTAAAGAATGTGCCTGCAATGCAGGAGACCCCAGTTAGATTCCTGGTTTGGGAAGATCCGCTGGAGAAGAGATAGGCTACCCACTCCAGTATTCTTGGGCTTTCCTGGTGGCTTAGCTGGTAAAGAATCTACCGGGAGACCTGGGTTCGATTCCTGGTTTGGAAAGATCCCCTGGAGAAGGGAAAGGCTATCCATTCCAGTATTCTGGCCTGAAGAATTCCATGGACTATATATTCATGGGGTCGCAAAGAGTTGGACATGACTGAGTGACTTTCATACAAATAGGTAAATAATATCAATGTATTAATATATGTGAGAAAATAAAATAACATTTATTTGAATATTGTATGATTGAATACTTTAGAAAGAAGTTAAAAGTGCAAAGAAGGAAGAGAGGAAGGCAGGTATAAAAATAAAAAAAGCCCTAGAAAAAAAATTCAAGTGTTAGAATTAATAAAATCAGTTGATAAGGTACCTAGATTCAATATAAATACACAAAATCAAAGTTTTTCCCCTATGCTAGTAATTACCAGTTAGAAAAGAAAATGAAAAAAAAAATTCAGTGTGCAATGGACATAATCTAGAAACACTAAAGAATGAATTTTAAAAGAACACAAAATTTATATGAAAACAATCAAAACATTTTTGTTAAATATAAAATAAGACCTGAACAAATGGAAAGATATTATAGCTAATCTTATATAAATATGAATCATTCCAAAAATTACTGTGTATGCAATTTTAATTATAATGCTATTTTAACTTGACCATAACTTTTAAAAATTACTTTAGCAATAAATATCCTTAATCAAAAAATAAATAAAGTAGATTAATGAAGGGGTCTGTTTTTACCTGTCCTAAGTATTAGAGCTTGGTATAAAGTCATGTAATTAAAACCATATAGGTTTCACCCCAAAATAAGAAAATCAAAGAAAAGCAATATACGAAGTCTGGAAGCTGATGAAATCTCATATTTACTATATAGTATTGAGAAAAATGGGCTTCTCAGGTGGGCCTAGTGGTAAAGAACCCACCTGCCAGAAGATCCCCTGGAGGAGGGCCTGGCAACCCACTTCAGTGCTCTTGCCTGGAGAATCCCATGGACAGAGGAGCCTGGAGGGCATAGTCCATAGGGTTGCAAAGAGTCAGATAAATAATATCTCAATTCCAAGAAAAGATAATGTTTTATTAATGACTAGTACAAGAATAATTGATTATCTAGAAAGAAGCACAAGAATATATAAAATAATTCAAATAATTTACTGTTTAAATATTATAAAAATCTAAAGTATTAGAAGAAAAGTTTCAAGATTATTTATCAATTTTTTAGTGAGAGAAAAGGCCTAAGCAGTTAAAAAATTTTAGAATGTATCACAAACAAATTTAACTATTTTATTGACTTATGTTTGGCTAAATGATTGAATTATGATTTTAAAAGTTTAAAGATATTGTAATAGGCTAGAAAGAATATTTTGCAATAAATGACAAAAGGCTGTTATTCTTAATCTGAAAATAGTACCTTGAGATCAATGGAAAATATACAAATCATCTACTAAAAACAATATATTTAGAGAAGCACTTCTCAGAAGATAAAAGCAAATCATAAATACACATATAAAAAGCTAGTTGACCTCTCTTATAGTCACAATAAGAAACTGCTTGGCCCATTGGCTTTGCCAAAGTTAAATGATATAACCCAAAACTTGAGAGGATGTGAACAGACTAACTAAATTTTACTGTGCAGACTGTGAATTGTTTACATCAGAAGATCCTGAAAACAGACTTTTTAAACAATTAATGCTTCCATACCAGATGAGTTCTCTACTCTTCTGAATAATATATGTCCTGGTTTGTTGTCCAGACATTGTTTCTTTCTATTAAAAAAAAATCAAATAAATATGAGTTTGAAACAAGCCTGGAGAACTGGCTTTTGAACATTACCAAAGAATCACAAGAATCAATCAATTGCAAGAACCACAGAAACATTTATAATCAGTTGTTGCCAAGATTAAAATAAAAACTGAGGCAAGACTTCCATCCCCCCACCTCTAGGAGGGGAGGATGGAAGTCAGACTAGTTGGTCACCTGGGACTTCTACCTTGGCCCAGTAAAGAAGTAGACACATTGGGAATGAACAGAATATTTCCAGAGAGAAAGAGCTGAACTGAGGATCCACTTCTGCCCTCTCAGTGAGAAATAATAAGTTTCTATTTCATAGCCATGATTGAAGTTTCAGTTCAGTTCAGTTCAGTTCAGTCGCTCAGTCATGTCCGACTCTTTGCGACCCCATGAACAGCAGCATACCAGGTTTCCCTGTCCATTACCAACTCCCGGAGTCCACCCAAACCCATGTCCATTGAGTCGGTGATGCCATCCAACAATCTCATCCTCTGTCATCCCCTTCTCCTCCTGCCCTCAATCTTTCCCAGCATCAGGGTCTTTTCAAATCAGTCAGCTCTTCGCATCAGGTGGCCAAAATATTGGAATTTCAGCTTCAACATCAGTCCTTCTAATGAACACCCAGGATTGATCTCCTTTAGGATGGACTGGTTGGATCTCCTTGCAGTCCAAGGGATTCTCAAAAGTCTTCTCCAACACCACAGTTCAAAACCATTAATTCTTCTGTGCTCAGCTTTCTTTATAGTCCAACTCTCACATCCATACATGACCAGTGGAAAAACCTTGACTAGATGGACCTTTGTTGACAAACTAATGTCTCTGCTTTTCAATATGCTGTCTAGGTTGGTCATAATTTTCCTTCCAAGGAGAAAGAGTCTTTTAATTTCGTGGTGGCAGTCACCATTTGCAGTGATTTTTGGAGCCCAGAAAAATAAAGTCAGCCACTGTTTCCACTGTTTTCCCATCTATTTGCCATGAAGTGATGAGACCAGATGCCATGATCTTAGTTTCCTGAATGTTGAGCTTTAATCCAACTTTTTCACTTTTCTCTTTCACTTTCATCAAGAGGCTCTTTAGTTCTTCTTCACTTACTGCCATAAGGATGGTGTCATCTGCACTGAATTTAAGAGATGACAAAGTAGAGAAATAAGATATGCACATGTTATACACTTTTAGATACGAATAATCTTATGAATAATACTATTTAACACAAAATATTTGGATCCACAGCTAAGGGCTTTATGTATATTAACTTCTTTGCTTAGTCACTCAGTTGTGTCTGATTCTTTGCGACCCTTTGGACCCTAGCATGCCAGGCTCTTCTGCCCATGTGATTTTTCAGGCAAGAATGTTGAAATGGGTTGCCATTTTCTTCTCCATGGGGTCTTCCCAACCCAGGGATCAAGCCCAAATCTCCTACATCGCAGGCAGATTCTCCACCCACTGAACCATCAGGAATGCCCTATTAACTTGCTTAATTCTTCACAAAAATGCCCTTTAAGGTATTTACTCTGTTCTCTCTAGATGAGGAAAGTGAGGCAGATTAATTTCCCCAAAGCCTCAGACCTACTAAGGATGAAAACTAGAATTCGGTGCCAGTCTGAGATTTTGTATTCTTCAACAGTATGCTATATGCTCCACTTGCTGGGATTATAATGATAGCTTCATAATCAGCTTAGCAAACTGCAGTAGGTCCTATCTAATGTAAATCTGCATTTGTTATATTTTTCAGAAACTATAATCTGGAAATATTGCATCTTTCTACTTTTGGGGAAGTGTTTTCTCATCTCCTCTCTGTGTATAGGTGTATGTGTGTGCTAAGTCACTTCAGTTGTGTCTGACTCTTTGTGACCCTATAGATTGTAGCCTGCCAGGCTCCTCTGTTCATGGGATTCTCCAGACAAGAATACTGGAGTGGGATGCCGTTCTCTTCTCCAGGGGATCTTCCTGACCCAGGGATTGAATCCGTGTCTCTTATGTCTCCTGCACTAGCAGGCGTGTTCTTTACCACTAGCAGATCTCTTTATACTGATAGATATCTTAATCTTGCTATAATATGTCCCAACTTTCACACTCAGGACAATTTCTTCCCCTTTAAGGAAACCATGTACTTTTACATCTATCTTTCCCCCAAGATATATAAATTGCAAACTGAACCCTCAAAGGCAAAGAGTGCTGCCTGTATGTGTTTACCTTCCCTCTACTATCAATGTGCTCTCATTTGACAGAAAAGGAAACTGATGTTCATGTGATTTTATAAAACCACAGAAAGATTGGAGGGAAGCAGGGATTTTTGTTTGTTTGATTTTGTCTTAATTCACCTCATCAATTCAACACTGCATGGAACATGTGACTTAGTTTTTAGAAAATTGGTTTGCAAAGTGTCCTTCAGGAACATATCTCTTCAAAGCAAGAGGCAAAACTAGAGACACTTTCAGTAGATCAAGAAAGAAACAACCAGCTTATAAATCATCAATGCCTTTGTTTTCACGTCTCCCTTCCCCAGTTTAGTAACTTTTCTGCTCATTAGTCTTTTCCTACTAAAGATAAATATGATTAGAAGGAAAATCTAGCTCAAATCAGTCAATTATATGTACTTGCCAGTAACTGAAATGAAAGGATAAGGCATGGTGGTCAAGGATTCAGAGACAACTTGAGAGATTATCTGTGAATTTCAATTACTCTAGTACGTCTTCTTTTTATTAGCATTAGTAATTGAGAATCCAGAGCCTGGAAAACTGGAAAGCTTGCTGGAAGGTATGAGAGCTGAAGGATAATTTTACCCAAACTTCTCTAAGATGAGAAAATTCTCAAAGATGAGGAAATTGAGGACTTGTGAGGATTATTTGTCTACCCAAAGGCATGTAACTAGATAATGGCTCAGCTGGTGACCTCCAGATAGTCACTCTCTTCTAATTGTAGTTATATGGAAAACAAATGTTTTCCTAATCCCATGTCAGTAATAGTACAATTTCATTTTAAAAAAATGAGTTACTTTACCATGATACTCCCCAAACAGATAGGTATAGTCTCAAAAGGAGCAGAGCATGCTGGGAAAATCCCTAGAAATCAGAAAACTGAGGTCAAATTATGGCTTAATGCTATAGTAGCTCTGTGATCTTGAGCAAATGGCCTTACTTCTCTGAACTTTTGTTTTCTCATCTACAGAAAAGAATTATCCCTAGCTTGTCTGTCTCACAGGGTTTTGGAGATGGTCAGAAGATACAAAAATAATAATGTGTTAGTGGTAACAAACGGGGGACTGTCTATATGCCGGATAGAATCCTAAGTGCTCGACATGCATCACATTTCAAGGTTCACGTCAGCTTGATGGCTCTAATGTTAAGGATTTAGAAACTAGCTCAGACTTTATTTTGGGGGCTCCAAAATCACTGCAGATGGTGACTGCAGCCATGAAATTAAAAGACTCTTACTCCTTGGAAGAAAAGTTATGACCAACCTAGACAGCATATTCAAAAGCAGAGACATTACTTTGTCAACAAAGGTCTGTCTAGTCAAGGCTATGGTTTTTCCAGCAGTCATGTATGGATGTGAGAGTTGGACTATAAAGAAAGCTGAGCACAGAAGAATTGACGCTTTAGAACTGTGGTGTTGGAGAAGACTCTTGAGAGTCCCTTGGACTGCAAGGAGATCCAACCAGTCAATTCTAAAGGAGATCAGTTCTGGGTGTTCATTGGTAGGACTGATGTTGAAGCTGAAACTCTAATACTTTGGCCACCTGATGTGGATAGCTGACTCATTTGAAAAGACCCTGATGCTGGGAAAGATTGAGGGCAGGAGGAGAAGGTGATGACAGAGGATGAGATGGCTGGATGGCATCACTGACTCAATGGGCATGAGTTTGAGTAAACTCTGGGAGTTGGTGATGGACAGGGATTCCTGGTGTGCTGCAGTTCATGGCGTCACAAAGAGTCGGACACGACTGAGCAACTGAACTGAACTGAACTGAACAGGGAGCTTAAATGATGTATGCAATATTACATAGATAATCATATGAGAAATATGCTAACTCTTAAGTAGATTATATTTGGAGTCTGTCTGTGAGACAGAGAGAGAGAATGCCCTCCATCAGTGCTAAAGATGAACTATATTCACTGCTGCAAACCTGACCTTCACCCTGGATCCTAGATTCTGGCTGAGCTGAAGCACATTGAGAAACTGTTGAGGCTATATCTTCTCAAAATAAATGAATCAGGACAGGAGGTGGAAGGTCTATGAGGCTCAGTTGATGCTTTTAGACTTAAGCTTGAGTTAACTGTTAACTGTGGAAGAATTTGGGGAATAGGGATATAATTCAAAGTACCACTTTGAATTGGTACCACATAAGATCGTGTAAGTACCATGTAAGATCAATAACGTATCTGTACCTAATATAACGGCATGTGTGTGTGTGTGTGTGTGTGTGTGTGTGTGTGTGAGGGGGTGTTTGTAAATATGATAATGCTTTTGAGAGCATTAAACAGCATTAGGATCCTTTGCATGATTCTTTGACTGCATATTTCCAGGTCAGTCATTAAGGAATGGAGGAAAGGAAGCTAGGATAGAATTCTCTTTGTCCAAGCAAGTATTTTTCAAGAACATTTTCTAGGAGTTGATCCATCTGTCATAGAATGTCAGAATTTGGAAAGACTAAAAAATGGAGAAGCTCCATCATGAATCATAATTGTGAGATGAGGTTTTTAAAAGGCCTTTCTTTTTTTTTTTTAAGTTGCCTATTATTTTATTTTATTTTTTTAAAATTTTATTTTATTTTTAAACTTTACATAATTGTATTAGTTTTGCCAAATATCAAAATGAATCCACCACAGGTATACATGTGTTCCCCATCCTGAACCCTCCTCCCTCCTCCCTCCCCATACCATCCCTCTGGGTCGTCCCAGTGCACTAGCCCCAAGCATCCAGTATCGTGTATCGAACCTGGACTGGCATCTAGTTTCTTACATGATATTTTACATGTTCAAATGTCATTCTCCCAAATCTTCCCACCCTCTCCCTCTCCCACAGAGTCCATAAGATTGTTCTATACATCAGTGTCTCTTTTGCTGTCTCGTACACCGGGTTATTGTTACCATCTTTCTAAATTCCATATATATGCGTTAGTATACTGTGCTTTACCTGTGCGTACTTGTGCGTGCTGTTATGTCTGACTCTTCACAATCCTATGAAGCGTAGCCCAACAGGCTCCTCTGTCCATGGGATTTATAGGCAAAAATACTGAAGTGGATTGCCATTTCCTACTCCACCAGATCGTCCTGATCGAGGGATCAAGCCCACGTCTCTTCAACACTGGCAGGTGAATTCTTTACCACTGGTACCACCTAGGTGCCCCTTAACTGCAGAATCACTTTCTGATAAGAACATAGGCTTGTAACAGGATTTAAGCATTACTTTCTTTTAAGTGTTGCTTACTGCCTCCCCTTCCTTCTATTTATTCACTCAGCTGTTCCCCCTGCCCCAACAAGTATTCACTGAGGACCAGTAAATGTCAGGCACTGTTCTAGGCCCAGACTGAGGTCTCACTTTAGTAGGTGAGTAAGACAGAGTCCTTACCTTCAAGGGGGTTATCACCTAGCATCTAGATGGATATGAATATAGACGTTTGCAATCTAGTGTGGAAAACGTCTGCCTGCAAGCTAAATCTGGAAGCTTCCCATTTTTGAAAACAAAATTTCATTGTTACACACCAAGCGTGTTTGTTTAGTGTTAACTATATCTGATATCAAGCTGCAAAGTCAAAACTGAGTTGTGTGACCAGGTATAACTTGCACAGAAAAAGTTAGAAGTTAGTCACTTAGCTGTGTCTGACTCTTTGTGACCCTCATGGACTGTAGCCCGCCAGGGTCCTCTGTCCATGGAATTTTTGAGGTGGAAGATAATGCAGGGATCGAATTATTACAGTTCCTATATATCCTGTTAGAAATGTTTGAGGCTTATCCTAGAGAGAAAAACGTGGAAGGAGTAGAGCTAAAAGGTTTCACACAAAGACAGTGACGTGGCAGAATGTGCATTTTCCAGTCCTGGGAAACTGTCCGCCTTAGCTGACACACAGGTCAGAATGCCTGCATTCTGATCCAGCTCCTGGTGCTTAAGTTCTGGGTGACCACGACTGCCCCTGACCTGGTAAGAAGAGCTTCTGCAGGGTCCTGCAGTTTACTGGAGACAGTACTAACATCAGCACAGTGGTTGTCAGCACAGAAAACTGGGACGGGATGGATCTCACCTTTCCCTGGGGACAATTCATCCATGAATCCCAGCAAATGCCTTTTACTTCTTTGTATTTTCTTCTTTGTCTGCTAGCTCTTATTTTTGGATATTATCATTTACTTCTGGGTCTAAACCCAAGAGCCCAGCTGAACTCCTTCTTGTCCTGTGGAGAATCTCACATCTCTCCCTCTATTGGCAGCCCATCTAACAGGGCAGGGTTTGAACACATAATTTTTATTTCTCTCTTATGAGCCCTTGTCTCCTGAAGAAAACAGAATTATTTATGCTATTTTTAAAGAAGAGAGCTAGATTCCTTCTTTTTTTTTTGTTGGGAAGATCTTTAAACACCATAAACTTTGGGCTAGCTGGACGTGCCAGCTTTCCTCCTGGGGGTGCACACAGCCACTGCTTAATACAGAGTGATTCCAAAGGCGGCAGGGGGGAGCTGAGCGGCGATAGTGCAGAATTCCTGCTGTTAGGAACCATGGCTCTGCTTGGAGACATATGTAGACACAGAAGGCAGAACACAGCACAGTAGCTTAAGGCTCTGGAAGATGAAACGGACGGAGCGCCCGATCAGGACCCCAGAGACCACCGCAGTCCAGGCGCCTGCACGCACCCAGCAGCTTTCATGGCTGCTAGCCTTTCTAATCTTTTCTTTTTATCTTTTCCTTCTCTGCTTCTTTCCTTCCTCCCTCCCTCTCTTCTTGCCTGCTTGCTTTCTTTCTTTTTTTTTTTTCTAATTTCCTTAGTAAAACTCAGGTGAATTGGGGGCAAGGAAAGGATATGGGAGACAGGAAAAGATGTTGATTCAGATCTCGCAGAGGTAGTTACTATTTCAAGTGCATGAGGTGTGCAGATAACAGGCCTGCTTTTTCCCCTTTATTTACACATTTGTTGTTTTTCACTCACTAAGTCACATCTGACTCTTTGTGACCCCATGCTCTGCAGCACACTGTGCTCCTCTGTCCTCTCTACTATCTCCAGAATTTGTTCAAATTCATGTCCACTGAGTTGGCGATGATGTCTAACTATCTCATCGTCCTCCGCTGCCCCCATATTTTAACATGGATAATCATAAAAACAAAATGCTCATATAAAAGAAATTTAATATGTAGTTTGTGAAAAGAATCAACTCCTTGAATTGACAGACAGACCTAGTCGCAAAGCCTGATTGGGACACTTTGCTCGCTGTGGATGTTGGACTAAGCAATCCTTAACTCTGGGATCCTTGAAAGATTAAACAACATCACAAAGATTAAGTGCAAAATGAAGCTGGTGGTACAAACAGGTGCTCAAATGACATTTTTCACTTCTAATATTCATTTATTGCTCATAACTTCAGGAAAGTCATTTAAACAGGTTGTTTTACCTTTAAAACAGGACTGAAACCTGTACTCACATCAAGATATGTCAAAGTATTAAATAAGTTAACATGTTAGTTTGCCTGTAACTTGCAAGATGCTGTATACACGTATCTATTACACATGTTGCCTATGTGTTAGTTGCTCAATCATATCAGAGACTTTGTGACTCCATGGGCTGTAGCCCACCAGGGTCCTCTGTCCATGGAATTCTCCAGGAAAGAATACTGCAGTGGGTAGCCTTTCCCTCCTCCAGGGGATTTTCCTGACCCAAGGATCGAACCCAGGTCTCCCGCAGTACAGGCAGGTTGTTTGCCATCTGAGCCACCAGTGAAGTCTATTACACATGTTAGTTAATATAGTTTATGTCGACAAGGAACAGAAAAGTACTCTATGGACAGAGATCTATTATATGGTAGATGCTGTACTAGGAGCTTTATAATTATATGCTCTCTAATCATTGCAACCACTTAGTGCAGGATTAAGATTGTTTTTATTGGATGGATATTGGAACTGGGTCATCAGTTCTGGGCCAGATGGAAGCTAATATGGATTCCTTTTATACAGTTCATGACGTTCTCACAGCAGGTATATTGGGGTGATTTGTCCTCCCTCGTCCAATGGAACACATTTTCTCAGAACTCTCGGCTATGACCCGTCCGTCTTGGGTGGCCCTACATGGCATGGCTCATTGAGTTATGCAAGGCCCTTCACTACGACAAGGCAGTGATCCGTGAAGGGTATCACTGATGCAGTGGACATGAACTTGGGCAAACTTTGGGAGATGGTGATGGACAGAGAGTCCTGGTGGTGTGCTGCAGTCCGTGGGGTCACAAAGAGACGGACACAACTGGGCAACTGAACAACAACAACAACATGGATTCCACACTTACTGTACTCTTGTCCTTGTTGCCAACATTTTAGATGCATTGCTTCATTTAATGATTTTATTAACCATACAATATAAAAATATAGTGATCTTCATTCTACAGATTGGAAAACTGAGATACAGAGGCAGTCAGTCACTTTTCCAAGGTTATATAGCTAGTAAGTGATAAAATAAGATTAGAACTAAAGCAGTCTGATATCAATGGCTTCCCTGGTGGCTCAACAGTAAAGAATCCACCTGCAATGCAGGTTTGATTCCTGGGTTGGGAAGATCCCCTGGAGGAGAGCATGGCAACCCACTCCTTTTTTCTTGCCTGAAGAATTCCACAGACAGAGGAGCCTGGCAGGCTACAGTCCATAGAGTCACAAACAGTGGACACGACTGAAGCAACTTAGCATGCCCTCACCTGCAATCTGACACCAGGACCTGGGGTCTTGGGCATAATACTGTATGACAAAATATTGACTTGGTTCTGAAAATTTATCTCTTCAGCTCATAGATGCTGTCTTAACTTGACATTGATTCATGAATTACAATATTATTATTTACTTCATTGTTTCCAAAGGCAATAATATATTATTCAAATAAATTCTATTGATAAAATTAGTATAGAGATTGCTAACCTGCCATCATTAGTAGCTATATTCTTAAATTAGGCCTGTAACCTGGGTTTGTGTACTTAGGCATCTATTTACTAATCTATGTGTTCTCCCATGAAGCTGGGCTGGTGCTTAATGATGCTTCTCTGAAGGATGTAGCAATCAGAATTCATTTGAGTCCAAGCTCCAAAAATAATTAGTGATGTTAGTCATTACTAACGGGCTTGCATTCAAAAGCTCCAAAAAGCTCTAAAACTGTAAGAACGTAGGTAGCTAGAGCATTCTTCTTTCTAACTCTCTCTTCACACTTTCCAAGAAATATTCTGCTTCTTCAGCTAGTACCCCTAGCCCTTAAAAGTACAAGTTTATCTTAGCTCTTCATATTCTCTACCTGGTATCCTCAGTGACACAGCAGCTGCTGAAGAATCGGCAAAGTAGAATTAAACAAGGGCAAGAGATGGTAAAAAAAAAAATGTGAAAATGCAAGGAAGTATGTAGCTCTGATGTGTATAAATGCGTGTGTGTGTGTGTGTGTGTGTGTACACACACATATACATATGTGCTTAGTTGCTCAGTCGTGTCTGACTCTTCGTTTCCCTGTGGACTGTAGCCCACCAGAATACTGGAGTGGGTTGCCTTTTCCTGCTCCAGGCTGCCTTTTCCTGCTCTTCACACTTTATACATATGTACAATTTATATACACATAGGAGCAAATGCATATAAACAATTTGTAAGACATTAAAACTATAGACTTGTCACAAATATTTTTTGAAAAAAGCAAGATTTTATGATATTCAGTATTACATAACTAGAGTGAAACTAGCTTCTCAGGTGGCTCAGTGGTAAAGAATCCACCTGCCAGTGCAGGAGATGCAGGTTCGATCCCTGCATTGGGACGATCCCCTGGAGAAGGAAATGGCAACCCACTCTAGTATTCGTGCCTGGGAAACCCCATGGACAGAGGAGCCTGGTGGTCTACAGTCCATGGGGTCGCAAAGAGTTGGACACAATTTAATGACTAGACAACACCAACAAGACCAGAGTGAACTCCAAGTTTGTTGAAACCACATACAGTTTCACCAATTTTCTCCATCACATCTGGATTGTTCAAGGGTTCAAAGCTCTGAGGGTCATTTCTGTATGTTTGCTGACAGAGCCAATGAAAGGAACAAACCCATCTGCCAGTTTGACAAAGCCTCCCTCCTTTCCAGCAGTAAATAGGGAGGCTGGGGCTGTCTAATTGAGAAATCGTGTGTCAGCAAAGAATTACATAAAGCCAGTGGGGCACATTTTATTCTGCATTTCACTGTTACCTACCTCTCCCACTTTTCCTAGAACAGATTTTCCCCTGGCTTTGAAAGATGCTAATGGAGTGTTATTAGTCCAGGAAGAAAATTGCCCTGGAGAATCATAATGATTTCAGTGCCATGGTGACAGCAAACCAGACCGTTTAAGACAAACGGGGTTTTAGTTCCTGTAGAAAGAATCAGAGTTGAGAGATAAATTGCAAGTGAAAGTCCCATGACATGTAAGATAGAAAAGGAGAACAAGGTTTGGGACTTTTTTGGTTGCTGAACTCATGCATGGAGACACCCCAAACCTTTCCTGACCTCTGAGGTTTGAAGATGAGATTAAATATTTAAGGTTGGATTCAGCACTTTCCCAGGTTTTTCTTTCACCAGCATTTGGAGGTAAAAGACTGCACAGCAAAACAAAAACAACACCCCCCGACCCCACAAAGGGAAAAAAAAAGAAACCTCTAATGCTGTGGTTCATGGGGTCGCAAAGAGTTGGACACGACTAAACGACTGAACTGAACTGAATGCTATTATCCACAACCTTATAGTAATTTTTTTCTAGATATCTTTAAGAACTGATGTGTATCCATCTGGGTTTTATACTTTAATATAGCAAAAGCAAAAGAAAAGAAAGTTGGAGAAGAGTAGTTTGATGTCCACATGTGATTATTTTGCAAACCATTAGGGAAGTCTCTTTGGGGATTCTTAGGACTTTCTGAATTTGACCTGTCAAATGTCGAGTGAGCTAGTGTACATAGCTTTCAAGGCATAATAAAAGACAGTGATCAATGGTGCTCATTAAATAACTTTTACTTCCATACAAATTCTAAGATGAAAAAAAGGATGAGACAATGATAAAGACTTCAGATCAACAGTCCAGATCTTATAGAAAAAGAGAAAACAAGAGAGAGATAGAGAGAAAGAACAAATAAAGTAAGACAGATATGGATTTTGACCCAAGACACTACCTCTTCTCCACGTTTGGCTCCGGGAGGTAACTGGTTGCTGGTATTGTGGAGCTTTGGCATTTCATAGGCCACCATAGCGGAGAAGGCAATGGCACCACACTCCAGTACTCTTGCCTGGAAAATCCCATGGATGGAGGAGCCTGTTGGGCTGCAGTCCATGGGGTCGCTAAGAGTTGGACACGACTGAGCGAATTCACTTTCACTTTTCACTTTCATGCATTGGAGAAGGAAATGGCAACCCACTCCAGTGTTCTTGCCTGGAGAACCCCAGGGACAGGGGAGCCTGGTGGGCTGCCGTCTATGGGGTCACACAGGGTGGGACACGACTGAAGCAATTTAGCAGCAGCAGCAGCAGGCCACCACAGTTAGAGTCCTTGGTTAGTGATTATTAGTTGTGTGATCTTGGTCAAGTTACGGAACATCTTGGAGGTAATATTTTTCAAATCTGTTAATACCAGAGAATACATGAGGATTAAAAAGAATAATGTTTAATACAGCATTTGGCACACCATAATAAATAGCTTGCATAGGCACTCATTTTTTAATTGCCTGAATATTATTAAATCCTTTGATCTCCTTCATCTCTCATCCCGACACACATGAAAATATGTGAGCTCATAACTCAGCCTTGTGTCCATTTGGCTCTTAAGAAAAAGTTTTTGCCACCTATAGATGCTGGGTTTGAATTCCAGAACCAACTTTCACTGTCTAACTTTTACAAGTATCACAATCTTGTTGAATCCCGTTGTTTAAATGGAAATAGAGACAATAGGAGGAAAATGCCTATCTTTCTCCATGGAATTACTGATAAATCTACCCCATTTTATTTTATAATATCCCTCCCTTTTGCTAAGGCTCTGTGTTGACTATCTCCTTTATGATAATAGATTTCATTTCAAAACAACAGCAAGAAAAACAGTAATAAATTACTTAAAGTATTCAGAAAAGGAAATGCAATAGACACCTATGTTCTCAGCATCCAGATTTAGCATATTAATTGACTTAACAAGTATCAGTTGTGAATAAGCTGGCAACTGGGGTGATGGCTAGAAACCAAACGCTCAAATATTCTTGCTTTTGTGGGGTTTGTATTTGACGGATAAATGTTAATGTGGTCATATTTACTTCAGGTAAAAATATTCTCCTACAGATCATATAGTGGAGTCACCTGTCCATCACACATTTTGCCCTCTGAATCTTTTCAGTGAGTCGTGCATCCTCATTTGATTGATTTCAAGTGATAGCGTGAGGTCAAATTCAGTCTCCCTCATTGGACTTGATAGTCATTCTTCCTTTCATACTGACTTTCAAAGACATGTAAACAACCAGAGGTATTTCAAATGAGTTTAGGAAATGACTTACAGGCAGCCTGAGGTGCCCCTCTGGGATTGTTGCTGTTGTTCAGTCACTAAGTAATGTCCAACTCTTTGCAACCCCATGGGCTGCAGCACGCCAGGCTCCTCTGTCCTCCACTATCTCCTGGAGTTTGCTCAACTCATGCTTATTGAGTTGGTGATGCTAGACAACTATCTCATCCTCTGCAACAACTCCATGGAAATTCATGAGGATCAAAGGAGAGAATGCAGATGAGAGGTTTTATCCACTGTAAAATATTTCCCAAACGCTATTTATCTTTCTTACGCCGGTCATCTCCTGAATGCCACCCCACATTATCTGGACCATTCTTGTCTCCAGAGCCTATCACTTTCTCTACTGCAGGAGTCATCTTAAGCAACTCTGGGAGGCCTCCTAGACAGTGCCCCCACTGGAGACCATGCCCAGCATGCAGATGCTCCTCACACTGCATTTAGCCTCACGTGGAACATGTCTCGGCGCAGAGCCGAGAATCTGGCATCCCTGAAGCTGCCCAGAGGTGTCAGAACATGCAACATATTAGTGCTAGTGGGAGTCAGACTTTATCAGTGTGGGCAGGAAACAGGAGGGGGCTGGAGATTACTTTCTACTTGACGCCTGGCTCCTGTGAACAGGAGAGGCACAGGGCTCCTTCATGCCTGTCTGCAAGTGTTCCTAGTGCTGAGCACTGGCTATGGGTTTTCTTGAAGGAGGGGGCCAGCTGTTATTTGTTTACCACCTCACTTTCCTTTCCCCACACTCTGGATGTATATCTCTCTCTCACACATGCACACACACACATGCACACATACACATTTATATATATATGGCATGTACATGAGAATCTATATTTATATGTATGGCTTGCACAGGAGAATATATATGCATATGGCATTCATATGAGTGTATATATATATATATATATATATATATGTAAAATGAATGTTTGTATTGTGTGCATATACCATATATATAAGTATTTGCATATAGTCATGAGTTTCGTTGAGTGCTATTTTGTACTATTACTATACGTTGAGAGATGGCTTTAAGAAAATTCATAAAAACAAACAAAAAACTCAAATAAGTTGCTATGCTTTAATGTTGGGATTTTAGGTGATTTTTTACTTCTTTTATTCCCTTTTTCTGTTTTTTTCATAATTCATTATATTGTTTTGCGTTTTCTGTAAGACAAATAAGTATATATAATGCTTAGACTCAGAACAAAAACAATAAAGCTATTTTCATTAAAAATTAAGAACTCTTTGAAGCTTACTGGCCATGAGTCATTCCTGTTTTGAGCTGCAACAGCTGAGGAGTCATCAATAATTATAGCAACAACTATGCTGCCATAGAATCACTTTCTTTCCAGTTAGAATAAAAATTGAGACAGTGTGTAGATTAATACCCCACTTCACACACACTTTTCTTTATAAGATAGTGAAGGTTTTCCATTCCTTTGCTGTTTGTTTCACGGCACATGTCACTGCATTTGTATTATATTCTAACTTAGTGTCTGTCTCTCCTCTGGAAAGTAAGTTTCATCAAAGAAGGGTTCCAACTCTTTTATGTACTGTAGAAAGTTTTATAACAAGTTCATCAAAGTTTTTAAAACCAGAAGAGCTCCTGGCACAGGGAGATATTCAATAAATACGTTTGAATGAATTAACAAAGGATAGGAAAGAAGAAACCTACTATACTATTAGGGCTTCCAGCTGGCTCAGCTGGTAAAGAAGCCACCTGCCAGTGTAGGAGACTTGAGAGACACGAGTTCAGTCCCTGGTCAGGAAGATCCCCTGGAAGAGGGCACAGCAACTCACTCCAATATTCTTAGCTGGAGAATCCCATGGACAGAGGAGCTTGGCGGGCTAAAGTCCTTAGGGTCGCAAAGAGTTGATCACGACTGAAGCGACTTAGCACACATGCGCTATACAACTAATAAAAACTAACATTTATTAGGTGTTCTGAATACATGACAAGTGTAAGCCTTTCATTATCCTATGAGAGAGGTTTGCTGATCCACAGTTTATAGGTGAGGAAATGTGGGATCCGAGAGAATAAGTGTCAGGACAGAGGCACACTGTGGCTGCTCTGCTGGACTTTGAAGTCAAGAACTTTTTGCTGGACTGCCCCCCTCTGCACTTGTACAGGCTCTTCTGTTATTCTCTGTCCCTAAGCCTCAGTGTTATTCACCATCTCGATCCTCAGAGCTAAACAGGACTTTCTCTAGCCAGCCTCGCATTTCACATTGGCTGGAGTCAGAGCCCCAGACCTGCTTTGAGATTTTGACTGTGCCTCCTGGTGGCACCCTCCCCATTATTGTCTTTCCATGTGCCTCTCATCTCCTTCCACACACCCGTTCCATCACATCCCCTTTCGGTCCCTCCAACATCATCCACTTAACTGTCCAGAATGATTTTTTACACTCCCATCAAGGTTAAAGACATCTGATCCTTTCCGATCCAGACCTGAGACTGGTGAGCTAACCAAAAACAAGGCTCAGAAGGAAATCATAAAATTGATGTGCACATGCATGTGTATGTATGTATGTGTGTATGTATGTATGTGTGTCACACGCATTTTAATTACATGTTTGTCAGTCGTTTGGTTTAAGGTCAGGGTCTTTTCTTTAAACACAAATATTGTGATTGGTGTTCTACTTATTCCGTCTTGGGAAAAAAACACACTCATAATGATTCATTTTTCAATTTCTAATTTCTATTTTTTTCAGGTGGAGCAGTATCTTGTCGCACCTGCAAATCAAACTGAGAGTAGATATCTTGGGTTTTGTGATTTTCCTCCAACCTTTAGGTTAACTTGCTCACAGCACTTTCAATATGAACATTTTTAGTCAGCCATCTATTTCAAGTGAATTTTCAAAGCAACTCTGATTTTTTTTATAATCATTTATAATAGTATGTTGTTGTTCAGTTGCTAAATTGTGTCTGACTCTTTATGACCACATGGAATGCAGCATGCCAAGCTCATCTGTCCTTCACTATCTCCCCAAGTTTGCTCAAATTCAAGTCCATCAAGTCGGTGGTGCTATTTAACCATCTCATCTTCTATCACCCCTTTCTCCTCCTGCCCTCAGTCTTTCCCAGCATCAAGGTTTTTTCCCAATGAGTCAGCTCCTAGTTTACATAATATTGATTATATAATATAATTAGCATAGAATTACAATTGTCAGGAGTTTCCCAGGTGGTGCTAGCAGTAAAGAACCCGCCTGCTAATGCAGGAGACAAGAGATGTAGGTTCGATTCCTAGGTCAGGAAGATCTCCTGGAGGAGGGCATAGCAACCCACTCCAGTATTCTTGCCTGAAGAATCCCGTGGACAGAAGAGCCTGGTGGGCTACAGTCCACAGAGTAGCAAAGAACTGGACAGGACTGAGGCGACTTAGCACCCATGCATGCACAATTGTCATAAACTGTTTAGGAAACAAGCAAATATATCTTTTAACAAGCATCCAACTCAAATGATTGAAGCCAAATAAAATACTGTGTTTGACAGTTGTCTAATTGCTCCAAAAAACTATTGTGCTATGAATTTTAGATATCATGGTTTACAAAGGAAATCAGTCCTAAATATTCATTAGAAGGACTGATGCTGAAGCTGAAGCTTCACTATTTGGCCACCTGATGTGAAGAACTAATTCTTTGGAAAAGACCCTGATGCTGGGAAAGACTGAGGGCAAGAGAAGAAGGGGATAATAGAGGATGAGATGGTTGGATCGTATCAGTGACTCAATGGACATGAGTTTAAGCAAGCTCTGGGAGTTGGTGATGGACAGGGAAACCTGGCATGCTTCAGTCCATGGAGTCACAAAGAGTCAGACACGACTGAGCTACTGAACTGAACTGAACTGAACAAAGGGAATTAAGACCTGGATTTTAAAGTTTCACTATACTGAAGGGTTTCTTGCACCTGTGTCTCCTCTTAGGTCTTGTTGCTGCGAAACCTCTCCAGGCTTTCATGTGCCTTTTCTCTATTAATATCCCCGCTGTCTTGACCCACATCTCTGGGGAGCCGTAACTCCCCACAGATAAACCAAGGCATCACCTTGCCAAAGTCATTCTAGACTCCAGAATGATTCTGACTTTCCACAGACCTCGGGACAGTTATTTTTTGGTTGTTGTTGTTGTTTTAACAGAATCCCCTCTGAAACGCATGAAGCGTGCCCCTCACTGATTCCTAGCAGCCATAGTCGGACATGCTGAACCGGAGGGAGAAAAAACACATTTAATTCGGATAAAGACATGGCTCCTTTTCCCACCCTATCCAATTAGGAAATTATAGCACTGGGCCAGACTTTTCTCCCCCATTTTGTGCATGCAACATAATTCTGCCACCAGCTGCTCAGCAACATTTTGTTGTCTCCTCAACAGACAACAAATGGCAGAACAGTTCAGCAGAGGGTGATCTGCCAGCAAAACCAATGAGATGCAACCCCCTCCAACCAGCCTGTCATTAGGAAGCTGTTTTCTGTTTCTAAAATAAACCCACTGAAATTGTTGCTTTCCCCCATCTGTGTTTCTACCTAGAAAAGAGAGAGAGATGTTCCCCCATCTCATTGGTCCTGGGGTGTGTGGAAGGACACCCACAAAGACTTAGGTATCTGCAGTGAACACCACGGGAGACAGCTACCTAGGCTTAGGGAACAGAGGTTTTATGCACTTCCTACTTTCAGTATTAAGAGTGCTTTGGTACTAGGTATTAGGAGTGTGTCAAAATATGACCACCTGGCCTGGGGACCATTCTTTTGTCACATCAGCTCTATCCTTTTTCATCAATGTCATTCACTTTTCTTCTGTCCTGATCACACTCTCCGTCTATGTCATCCCATCTTCAATCTCAACCCTCCCCTCCAACACTCATTTGTTGTCCTTGTTGTTTAGTCACTAAGTCGAGTCTGACTATTTTTCGACCCCATAGAATGTAGCCCATTAGGTTCCTCTGCCCATGGGATTTCCCAGGCAAGCATCCTGAAGTGGGTTGCCATTTCCCACTCCAGGGATCTTCCAGACCCAGGGATTGAACTCGAGTATCCTACATTGACAGGCAAGTTCTTTACCACTGAGTCACCAGGGAAGCCCCCAACCTTTATTAAGAGTCTACTACATTTAAAATTGGAGAAGGCAATGGCAATCCACTCCAGTACTCTTGCCTGGGAAATCCCATGGACGGAGGAGCCTGGTAGGCTACAGTCCATGGGGTCTCGAAGAGTAGGACATGACTGAGTGACTTCACTTTCACTTTTCACTTTCATGCACTGGAGAAGGAAATGGCAACCCACTCCAGTATTCTTACCTGGAGAATCCCAGGGATGGGAACCTTTGGACATGACTGAGTGACTGAGCACACACATGAAGGAAAGCAGGGCTAAGAAGGAGGTGATGTTTCAAACAAGATGTCTGGGCAACAGAGATGTCTGCCTAGTAGGGGGCTGGCAAAGAGTGAGGACACAAATCTTACCAACTTGGCAGAGACAAGAGGAGCAGAAAAAAGGGAGGGAGGAAAGGAATTTCTGCCAGATCTATGGTGTCTCTGAAGGACAAGCCCAGGGCAAGGTGACCTATCACATCCCAAGCCCAATAAGGAGAGAAAGAGTTATGCTTCCTGGAGGTCACAGGCACTGGAGGAGACACGCATTGAAACTGGGAGGCCAAATTCTTTTAATAGACAGTACACAGGGCACCAAAGTTCTACGTAATTCCTCCTAGGCTTTTCTGAAACATCAGTAAGGTCAGCCACATACCCACTGCTGCTGCTTCTAAGTCGCTTCAGTCGTGTCCGACTCTGTGCGACCCCATAGACGGCATCCCACCAGGCTCCCCCGTCCCTGGGATGCTACAGGCAAGAACACTGGAGTGGGTTGCCATTTCCTTCTCCAGTGCATGAAAGTGAAAAGTCAAAGTGAAGTTGCTCAGTCATGTCCGACTCTTAGCAACCCCATGGACTGCAGCCTACCAGGCTCCTCCGTCCATGGGATTTTCCAGGCACGAGTACTGGAGTGGGGTGCCATTACCTTCACATGCCCACAAACCTTATTAAATTAGGGTTTGTCAGGGGTTTGCTGTTGTTGTTCAGTTGCTCAGTCATGTTCAACTCTTTGCAACCCCATGGACTGACTGCAGCATGCCAGGCCTCCTTGTCCTTCACCATCTCCTGGAGCCTTCTCAAGAAGTTGTCAAGGGGTTGGGTCATAGAAAAAGGGCGGGGCTTTACAGTGTGAAGTGTGTTAACATGAAAGGGACAATGAGATCATGGATGGGCAGAACTCATTGAATGGGGAATAAATGTCCAGGGAGGGAAACATTGGCATTCCCCCCCCCACTGCAGCCATGAAAGTCCCAGTGTGGTTGAATCACACACAGATGGGTGTCTCAGAGTGCACAACAGGGAGTCCAAGCGAATTTCGGCTGAATAGCTAAGGACAGGACACTTCACCTGATGTCCATGCATATTCATGAATGTGATTAGTCTTATTCCCAACTGAAGAGTGAGAAAGCTGAGACTTTAGAGAAATTTTGTAATTTACTCAAGGTCACATAATTCAAAACAAAGCTATAGGGAAGTCAGGCATTTCACCTCTACAATGCCAAGATTTAAGAATATCTAAACATCAAAAATATTGTCAGTTCTTTAATTTATATGGTCATTATTATACCATTTGACTAACTTCATATGGATAAGAAAAAAAAGGTAATTGTGGTTAAACATTCTGATAGATACCATCATTTTTACTATGATTTTAATGTTTCCTTTTCATTGCCAAACTCTGCACACTCAGAGATGAGAGATAACTATTGTTCTGTCTGGTTGTCTGGTGTTCAGTTCTAGAAAGAGGGATGTTTGAAGGAAAGCTATAAGGTTTACAAATAAAGGAGACAGGTAAAATGAACTCTATTCTGAGAGACAGCAAAGGAAAATAGGAGTTCAACTGGATGTTACTGATCATCACCAAAGTCAGGGACATCAGAGAAAAAATATGACAGAGAGGGCTTTGTAACTTTTTAAACCTTTAAAAAAATCACTCTTCTATGATTATGAAATCTATATGCCTACCTACATAATGTAGGTGTATGAAAGTGAAAATGGTCCACATTGTTGTTTTAACACATTCAAGATGATGCAAAAACACACAAGTGAAGGCTATCAGCAAGAATATAAACCCAGAGAACTGCAACATACTACAAATTCATAGCCATTCATTGTGAGGGGAGGGACAATAGATTTTCCACATGTTATGAAATGGGGTTTCTTAGGCCAGTCACTTTTTAAAGATCCTATTGTCTGGGTCACTCCCGCTGAGAATTGGTAATTTTCAAGTGTAAAATATATCTTGACAGTTAAAAAAAAATAGGGTAAACAAACAAAAATTGTATTTGCAGCAACATGGATGGACATAGAGATTGTCATACTGAGTGAGGTAAGTCAGATAGAGGAGAAATACTATATGACATGCCTTATATGTGGAATCTAAATAGAAATGATATAAATGAACTTACAAAACAGGAAGAGACTCATGGACTTAGAGAATGAACTTATGGTTGCTGGGGGACAGAATGGGAGGAAGGGATAGTTAAGGAGTTTGGGATGGACATGTACACAGTGCTATATTTAAAATGGATAACTGACAAGGACCTACTGTATAGCACAGGGAACTCTGCTCAATGTTATGTGGCGACATGGAGGGAAGGGGAGTTTGG
Source organism: Bos javanicus (assembly GCF_032452875.1). NCBI lineage: Eukaryota > Metazoa > Chordata > Mammalia > Artiodactyla > Bovidae > Bos > Bos javanicus. The sequence goes on from NC_083873.1 coordinate 109,873,147, forward strand.
GGGATAATGGGTACGTGTATGCGTATGGTTGAGTCCCTTCTCTGTTCACCTGGAACTACCACAGCACTGTCAATCGAATATACCCCAATACAAAATAAAACATTTCAAAAGAGGAAAATGTATTATTATTATTAAAATAAATAAATTATGGCATATTTGTGGAATGGAGAGCCTTTGAATATATAGGAAGTGTGTTACTGTGGTCTTCCTCCAAGATGCCTTAACTCATGGCCAAGAAGGAGCAATGGCCAGCTGTGTCAAGGGATCACGCTCAGTCCTGATTGCCTGTTCCATGTGGACTCTGGCCTCACTGCCCCAGAGCATCTTCCAGCTCTGCAGAAGCCTTACGCCTGGTGTGGTGAGCATGCACGCTCCCATGGTTATCCCTGAACATGTGGTCCAGGTACAGAGGGCCCCAATCTGAGCAAATTTGTGGGTATGGAGCTGGAACAGTTTATGCAGTCCCAGTTTATAGATGCACATATCACTTATAAACTTATTAAAAATAATTATTTTTGAAAGTGGGCTCTGAAAGAATTTTATTTCTTTTCTTTCATCAACTCTATATTTCTTAGTCTTTGGATAATAATGATTTACTTCAGCATTTTGAGAAGTACCAAGATGAGCTATTTTAGCAACTGTGGTGAACACTGGATTCTGGTGAAAACTGGCCACATGATGAAGTGATAGAGTGATCGCCAGTGAGCATATGTGCAGTGAAGTCACTTCGATCATGTCTGACTCTTTGTGACCCTATGGACTGTAACGTGCCAGGCTCCTCTGTCCATGGGATTTCCCAGGAAAAAATACTGGAGTGGGTTGCCATTCCTTTCTTCAAGGGATCTTTCCCACCCAGGGATCAACCCAAGTCTCTTATGTCTCTCACACTGGCAGGTGGGTTCTTTACCACTAGCGCCACCTGGGAAGCCCATAGACTGACATTTCACAGAAGAAATTCTGCTTCACATGCTCCAGTGTAGGTGCCCCTGTTGCCCACCTGTCACTACTGACATTTGTCAAATACAGTCAGATATCCAAACGCTTTCTGAAACACTGTTATTCCAACACAGACATATCTGTTGCCAAAATATCCCAGTTGCATTTCCATTTCTGCAAAAAGAAAAGAAATTTTATGCTGAAATGTTCAGGGTAAGCATATCCACAAAAGCCCAGCAAATGAATTATGAGCCATTCTCCCTGATACAATAAAATATGAATCTCCTAGACTTACAGACTTCAGCATTACTTGTGAGTTATATGGTCACTTGCAACTCACAGAAATAGTTTCATTCCAATATCTATATTGTCATACTCTCTCCTTCATATTGCTGGCCAGTTTAGCTGTACATTTGACAGTCAGTACATTTCTAAAAATTATACTGGCTTCCAGGATTTGTTTTGAACACACTTTTGCTATTCTTTTATCCCTTCTTCAGCAGAGGCAAAAGAAAGTGTCATGGGTACTGAAGGACCCAAATAAAACAAATAACCGAGGACGGATTAAGCCACCCACTCATCCATCCAACTACCTATTTATCCACTGAAAAGTACTTCTGAATATGGATACTACTTCTTTTAATTAATAAAATAATTAATTTTTGGCCATTCTGTGCAACATGCAAGATCTTAGCTCCAGAGCAGAGATTGCATCTGCATCCCCTGCAGTTTTGTCTTCGCTCAGTCCCTCAGTCACGTCCGACTCATTGTGACCCTGTGGACTGCAGGATGCCAGGCTTCCCTGACTTTCACCATCACCCTGAGTTTGCTCCAACTCATGTCCATTTAGTTGGTAGTCTAATCCAACGATCTTGTCTTCTGTCGTCCCCTTCTCCTTCCACCTTCAATGTTTCCCAGCATCAGGGTCTTTTCTAAAGAGTTGGCTCTTCACATCAAGTGGCCAATTTTTCAAGCTTCAGCTTCGTCTTCAGTCCTTCTAATGAATATTCAGGATTGATTTCCTTTACGACTGACTGGTTTGATTGTCTTGCCATCCAAGCAACTCTCAAGAGTCTTCTCCAACACCACAGTTCAAAAGCATCAATTCTTCAGCATTCAGCCTTCTTTATGGTCCAGCTTTCACATTCATACATGGCGACTGGAAAAACCATAGCTTTGACTATATGGACCATTGTCAGCAAAGTAATGTCTCTGCTTCTCAATATGCTGTCTAAGTTTGTCATAGCTTTTCTTTCAAGGAGCAATTTCATGGCTGCACTCATCATCTGCAGTGATTTTGGAGCCCAAGAAAATAATTCTCTACAGTGGGAGTGCCTAATCTTAGCTACTGAAACTCCAGGGAAGTCCCCACTACCTCTTCATTTACTTGTAATATGACCTAACGCCCTTTAGGCAGGCCATCTAAAACTATGGCTTATATATTCATATAACATGGGAGTGGTAACTGCTAGATCACATAGTGCTGAAATGATTAAATGAAGTCATACTTGGCAAATATTTCTGATCATTCTTTTTTCCTAACTAGTTGGGGGAGAGATGACAGAAGCTACGATTTGGTTGCCCAAATACTGAAATATCTACAGCATTTCAATGGAGTGTTTCAATCACACACAGGACACATGAAGGGAACTTTAATTTTCTAGGCAAGTCCAGAGTAGAATGCCTCAGAGCTTCAGGCAGATCCTAAGTGTCATATGTCTACAGCTCCCTTGGTTGTATTGAGAATACTTCCTTCACATGTACCACCTTGAACTTAGGAAGTCATGCTCAATTTTTTCAACCCTCATAGCCTAAAAGGGGCCATACTTCCTAAAACCAAAGTAGGATGTTTGTTTGACCAAGATTTGTTATTATTATCATCACTATTGGTATTGTTAAATGCAAATTTTTATATAAGAAAATTATACCAACTCATAAAAATAAAATTACATGATTTTGAAGGGAGATAAACTATAAAATTCAGCAAATATAGGTATGTTTAATATAATATGTGCAATGAGATTTATTATAATGAAAATCTGGAACACAATTAGGAAATAATAAAGGCAGTTATGCTTGATGTAAACTAGAAAATATTCGCCTATGGCCATACCACCCTGAGTGCACTGGATCTCATCTCATCTTGGAAGCTGAGCAAAGTCAAGTGTTGTTAGTACTTGGATGGGAGAAAACATTCATTACCAACTCTGCAAGGACTCTGGGTAGGACAAGGGATATTGAGGTGACTAAGACAAGATCCTTTGGCTTAAGGAATTGTTTATAAACCAAATGAATCTTTGAGCAGTCAGTTCAGTGGCTCAGTCATGTCTGACTCTTTGCAGCCCCATGGACTGCAGCACACCAGGCTTCCCTGTCCAACACCAGCTCCAGGAGTCTTCTCAAACTCAAGTCCATCAAGTCGGTGATGCCATCCAACCGTCTCATCCTCTGTCATCCCCTTCTCCTGCCTTAAATATTTCCCAGCATCAGGGTCTTTTCCAATGAGTCAGTTCTTTGCATCAGGTGTCCAAAGTACTGGAGCTTGAGCTTTAGAATCAGTCCTTTCAATGAATATTCAGTGTTGATTTCCTTTAGAGTTGACTGGTTTGATCTTCTTGCTGTCCAAGGGACTCTCAAGAGTCTTCTCCAACACCATAGTTGAAAAGCATCAAGTTTTCGGCACTAGACTTTCTTTATGGTCCAACTCTTACATCCACATATGACTACTGAAAAAGCCATAGCTTTGACTAGAGCAACATTTGTTGGCAAAGTAATGTCTCTGTTTTTTAATATCCTGTCTAGGTTGGTCATAGCTTTTCTTCCAAGGAGCAAAAGTCTTTTAATTTCATGGCTGCAGTCACCATCTGCAATGATTTTGGAACCCAAGAAAATAAAGTCTGTCACTGTTTCCATTGTTTCCCCATCTATTTGCCATGAAGTGATGGGACCAGATGCCATGATCTTTGTTTTTTGAATGTCAAGTTTTAAGCTAACATTTTCACTCTCCTCTTTCACTCTCATCAAGAAGTTCTTTAGTTACTCTTCACTTTCTGCCATAAGGGTGGTGTCATCTGCATATCTGAGGTTATTGATATTTCTCCCAGCAATCTTAATTCCAGTTTGTGCTTCATTCAGTCTGGCATTTCATATGATGTACTCTGCATATAAGTTGAATAAACAAGGTGACAATATACAGCCCTGATGTTTTCCTTTCCTAATTTGGAACCAATTATTGTTCTGTGTCTGGTTCTGTTTCTTCTTGACCTGCATGCAGATTTCTCAGGAGGCAGGTAAGGTGGTGTGGTATTCCCATCTCTTTAAGGATTTTCCACAGTTTGCTGTGATCCCCACACTCAAAGCTTTTACCATAGTCGATGAGTCACCTTTGAGCAAGAGAAGACCTATAATTTCATTGTCTCAGTAAACAGTTCCCTGAAATACTCAGGACTAAACTACTGTGGCAGTTTTAGACATGTCGTTGACATGACTTCTATCAAAGAGAGGACTGTGCATTCTACTTTTTTTTTTTTTTTCTGGGCCAACTTCAGTGACTGATTCATAGCCAATGGGACGCAGCAGAAGTGACATTGTGAAATGTCCAAGGTTAGGTCATAAAATGTAATGTATTTCTGTCTGGTTCACACAGACATTGCTTTTGACACCCAAAGCCACAAAGTAAGGAATGTCATTACTCTGAGACTACCATGCTATGAGGAAGCTCAAGCCACGGGGAGAGGCTGTCAAGCTTCTGTACCTAGCCTCAACTGAGGTCTCATCCAACACAGTCTCATGAATAAAGACACCTTCAGATGAATCCAACAGCTGCTGCTGAGTCCTCTCCAGAGACTAATTCTTCCAGTTAGGGTCTGAGTTATTACTGAGCAGAGGCTAACCATGTCTTATATGCCTTGTCCATTACTGATCATGAAATCAAAGGATATGTTAAAATGATGCTACAAGCAGCTAAGTTTTGGAGTCATCTACTACACAGAAGAAAGTAACAGGAACACCACTCTTCTTGTGACATGGTCTAAAATATCTCTTTAGAGAATTTGGAGTGGAAAAGTGATAAAATTTTCCTGGGCCAAAGCAATGAAAAGTCCTCCAGTCCTGACACTGGAGATCCTAGTGTCAGATCTCCAGATTTGACAGTAAATGTCTGTGTTACTTTGAGCATTTCAAATAGATGTTTTCAGTTTGAACAGTTTTCAAGTTTTTTTTCAAGTTTTTAGTTTATGATTTTGATCATTCCCAACCTACTTACTGTCTATCAGGCACTGTACTAGGTTCTAACACATATGGACTTTATCCTGACAAACAGTTCATGAGATAAGTGTGATTTTTCAGATTAAAAGACAGGGAAGTGACCATCAAGAGCCAATGGTTATTATTTATTGAGGACTTAAGATGTGCCATAGGATTTCCCTGGTGGCTCAGATGGTAAACTGTCTGTCTACAATGTGGGAGATCCAGGTTCGATCCCTGGGTTGGGAAGATCCCCTGGAGAAGGAAATGGCAATCCATTCTAGTACTATTGCCTGGAAAATCCCATGGACAGAGGAGCCTAGTAGGCTACAGTCCATGGGGTCGCAAAGAGTTGGACACGACTGAGTGACTTCTTTTTTTAAGATGTGTCATATACGTTCTAAGCACTTTATGTGTAATATCTCATTTCATCTTCATAATAACTGTGTTATTATGATCTCCATTTTATAACTGAGGATAACAAAGCACAAAAATGTTATGCAAATTAGCCATGTTTACCCAATGAATAGGTTGGAAGCCTGTGACTTAGCTCAAGATTCCATAAAAAATACTACAGGCCAGGTGGCTTAAACAATAGGCATTTCTTTCTCACAGTTCTGGAAGCTGGAAAGCCCAAGATCAAGGTGCCAGACAATTGGGTTCCTCGTGAGAGCCTTCTTCCTGGCTTGCAGACATCGGTTTTTCACTGTGTCCTTGTAGGGCAGAAAGAGAAAAATAGTTCTGGTTTTTCTTCCTCCTCTTATAAAAACATAAATCTCATTATGGGGCCCTACCTTCCTGACCTCAGTCAATTACCTTTCAAAGGCCCCAACTACAAAGGCTATCACACCAGGGTTTAGGGCTTCAACAAGTGAATTTGAGGGGGTTACAAACACTCAGAGCATAACAGTCTATCTTCAGAGCACACTCTTAACAACTGTACTCTTTAATGAAAAATATACCACAACACCAACTTGGAAAATGTTTTTTAAAAAAAGTGTAAAAGATCACAGCAATCTATATCCTCCCTGATTAAAAAACTGATTAAAAGCATGCGTAGGGAAAAGTAGAAAGATGACATCAAAAAGAAACAGGAGTAGGAATAGTAGTGTTCATGTAGGAATAATAGTATTCATCTTTCTCTACAGTCAGGATTCTTTTGTAGTATCATATTACCTCCATAGTATTAAAGTTCAGTATAATAAATGTATAGTCTCTTCCCAAACCAGGGATTGAACCCAGGCCTCCTGCATTGCAGGCAGATTCTTTACCAGCTGAGCCATAAGGGGAGCCCAAGAATACTGGAGTGGGTAGTGTATCCCTTCTCCAGAAGATCTTCCTGACCCAGGAATCGAACCTGCATTGCAAGCAGATTCTTTACCAACTGAGCTATGACAGAAGTCCCTCCATAATATGAAGTTCAGTATAATAATTTTATAGTTTCTTGGGCAGAAATGTCCATGCAGAAGATCATTTATTAGTGAGTAAATGAGTAGAGAACGTGTCAAATTTCAGTGGAAGCTTTTATATTTTATCTCATGCTTTGAGACATGCTATCTCCTTGAAAGGTAAGGAGAGCACATAATACCCACACGTGGTAGGCCAGAAGGCTGCTGCAGCCAGTGGGTTTTTGAGATCACTTTCTGGACAGTGGTGGAAGCAATGCATCCGTGGCTCAATGCCACTAATTCTTCTCACTTCCATGAGCCAGGAAAAGAGAAAGAAGAAACTGTGTCAACGTTAAAAGGTTTACTTAGATTATCATGGCAGAATTTGGCACTCACTCATTTGCAGACTCGGAGAATTCACAGAGAAGGGAGGTGAGTGGTGCTGAGACAGAGGTGAGGCGGAGTGATTGACAGCACTCTAAGGGTCTACTGCAGACCCCTGAGACACCACCATCCCCCAGAGACTGTGCATCTTGAGACCTGGGAGCTGGAGTGGAGACTGGGCTTGGTCTTTCCAGGTTGCAGAGAAGGGAAGGAGAACACAGTTCTGTGTGACTCTGTTCTGCTGTTTTTCAAAATAGGGATCACAGCCTCCAGATCCTAGCCCTAATCTTAACACAGATAAGAGAAAAGAAATGCCAAGCAAAAGATTTTAACTTTTGATGCCAGAAGCATGTCAGACAGTCATCAGAAAGAATGAGTTCATTGCTACCAAAGAGGGTGTTTGAAAATTAACCAGGATGATGTCTTAGGGTGAATATAAAAATGTTAAAAAAAAAAATCTGTACTTTTGTTAACTTATTAAGTAGCACCTCTGACCTGACCTGAACCTAGTGGGAGTTAGTTTACAGCCTCTGGGTTTGATATGCCCTGTGAATTTTCATGAGTTTCACTGCATAAATATTAATGTGTTTGTTTATGTGGCACTGCCTCTGGCTATTAGGAAGAGCTGTATAATATTGGGGATCGTAAAAACCCAGAAAACCCGTATTCAAATTTGGCTCCGCTGGTTTCAGATAAGGGATTGTGGGCACCTATTGCATTCACAGATATTTCTATTTCTCCTTGTCTATTCTCCCTGCTATGAGGCCCATGTGGTCAAATTTTAATCTTTATTTATTAAAACTGTTTGTGACAGTGGTTAAACAGGAGCTTATTCAGTGAATGTTCTGTGCTTAGTAGCCAAAGAATACTCTTTTCCTCTAAAGGCAGAGACAGGAGAGAGAGGCATGCTTGACTATATCTTCAAATAGGTGGTTTGAAACATGATTTTTAGTAGCTCTACATGACTACAACCATCTTCAGGGCAATTGGGCAAGAGAACATATGAAATCAAAGATGCTAGAGCTAAAGAGCACGAGCAAACCAAAACAGAGATTTAATGAGGGAAACAGCAGCGATTGAACAGCCCAGACTTTGACATGAGATTTGGATTCAAAATCTCATTCTGTCTGCTCTTTGTCCTTAAGCGGAAAAAAAAAAGTCAACATCTCTAAATTTGTTTCCTTAGCTGTTAAGTGGCAGTAGCAATATATCTCTCATAAGGATTAAATAGAATAAATGAGTTTTAGCACAGTGTCTGGCATTTTAACTACCTGCAAAAATAGACATTGTTTTAATGAAATGCACATGCTGACGTAATGTTTACTGGGAAGTTTTGCTGCCGCACGCTGTTTGCGACAGTCCTGACCCTCAAGGAAGTCTATTTCCATCTCTTGCTCATTAAGTTATTCACTGTGGCTGGAAATTTGACAACCACGATTTTCAAAACTTCTTAGACTGTAAGTTCCGAACTGCTGGTTTATTTTTCAGTAGTGGGCCAAGCGTCACTGAAGACTCTTGCCCAAAGATCTATGAGTAGGTGCTCCTGGTACAGTGATTCATAGTTACAGGTTCTGGGCCAGATAACTTAGAAAGGTGAGATTACCATGGCTCTTCAAGGAAATATTATCTGTTTTGTGACTCCTGAGTCAGGAAACCATTTAATACCCCGGAGCTCACAGCAGCTGAGCTCAAACATCAGGCTGTGTTTAGAAGGGCCTCCCTCCTCTTCTTCTTTAATGGGCCCTTATTACAGGGGCAGAAGCCTATTAACCCAGGACCCAGTGACTACTACCATAAATTCACCATAAAATCCCATTGACATTGGTTGACTGTCAGGAACATAAAACTGTCAGTGGCCACATTTTCAATTACAACGGACAATTACTCTGTGCGTGTCAGTACATGCACGCCATAGCTCATGTGTGGGAATCACCCTGCTCTCAGGCATGTGTGGGAATAGTGATGACCTGTCTTCACACAGTGAACGGGGGGTTTGAAGCAGTCCAGGCGATTTCCCAGCACCGCTTGAATGCTAATATCAGGAGAGGAAAAGATGTACTTTGCTTTGTTTCAATAATGTGCTGGGTTTTCCTGCTCTATAGCATGTCAGAGTGCATTAAAATTGTCATTTCATTATCAGTCTCCCCAGCTAGGCTTTTACTGTTTGTTTTAATCTTCAGAATCTGGAATAGCACCTTCTATATAGATGGTGTTCTGTAAATAACTCAGCGTCAGTACATGACCTCAGCATGTGTGTGTTAGTTGCTCAGTCATGTCTGACTCTTAGAGAATGCATGTACTGAGACAGTCTTCTTATGCCCAAAGCCAAAGGATCCAATGCTGACTGAAGCAGGCATCGACATTAAAGGCAAGTTCCATCCAACTTTCCCAAAGTTTCTTTCTGCCAGTCTGAAGTCACCACTAATTCCACCAGATTATCCTCCTGACGCAGACAGATGTGTCCTGCTAAGGACCCTACACAAAATGTTAATTTCCCAAACATCAGGGGACAGTCCTTTATCCTAATTTGAGAACTATTATTGGCTCCTTCTATCCAGTTCTGAAGTGTTTTCTAGAACAGATGCACTCAGTAAGAAGCTTGTAGCTTTACCAGGGCTGTGCTTCCAACAGATTTGGGCATTTAGACAGGCCATGGTTTGACTATGCTCTGCCACATTCTAATCATGTAAACTTGGAGAGGTTAGGAGATCTCAGTAATCTCAGTTTCTTCATCTATAAAATATCAAATAGAAATTCAGTGGTACCTGTGGAGTTGAGTTGAGGGTTACATGAGATACTGAATGCAAAGTGTCTGGTGAATTGTGGTTTAAAAAAAAAAAGTATGGAGTCTTTTCCTGTAAGCAACTGCTTTCACATACAAATTCTTCAATTCCACATGAAATATTTTATCGCATAATTGCTTACTATCCTACCATCCTTCTATAAAAGTGCAGACAAAGAAGTGTCTGTAGTTCCCAAAGTGGCTTTTGTATGCATGCGTGCATGCTAAGAAGGTTCAGTTGTGTCCAGCTCTTTGTGACCCTATGGACTGTAGTCCAACAGGCTCCACTGTCCACGGGATTCTCCAGGCAAGGATACTGGAGTGGGTTGCCATGCCCTCCTCCAGGGGATCTTCCTGACCAAGGGCTCAAATCCCTGTCTCCTGCAGCTCCTACATTGCAGGTGGATTCTTTGCCATTAGGCCACCGGGGAAACCTGGCTTTTGTATACCTGGTGCTATTTGATCTGTTTCCACCCATTGAGATAGTTGACAGGGTCATCACCTCCTCCTCCTCACAGAAGATAAATAGGAACTTTGAGACCAGGGAAGATAAATGATTTTGCAGAGTGATAAAACCCTAAGCTTCAGTTCTAAATACAAAGTCAAGAAGACTTTATGAATCAAAACTTCTCCTTTCTCGAGGCTCAGCTCTTTAGAACGACGGATGCATTTGGATACACTTGCTTGACTTCTTTCGGGCTTCCCAGGTGATGCTAGTGGTAAAGAACCCACCTGCCAATGCAGGAGACAGGGGTTTGATCCCTGGGTTGGAAAGGTCCCCTGGAAAAGGAAATGGTAATCCACTCCAGTATTCTTGCCTGGAGAATCCCATGGGCAGAGAAGCCTGGCTGGCTACTTTCCATAGGATTGCAGGGAGTTGAACATGATCGAAGCGACTTAACAGGCTTGACTTCTTTGCTATCTTTACAGATCTCTTTGCAAGCACCCCTGTCCCATGGTTCCAGCTCTTCATCTGCATCTCCCTTTCTATGGAGATGGGCTTTCTCAGACCTGCTCAGTATTTTCTATGGTGAGGTTCAGTGGTATTAACTGTCAGTCCCCACCGATTTGGAATTTCATGAAACAATAGAAGACCTATAGTGTCAATCCCTGAATGTCAGACTGTAATCTTCTGTAGTATTCTTAAAAAAAGAGGAAAATCAAGATGAAATGAGGGTGCAAAATGTCAAAAGAAGAAAAAATCACCCACTTTGCTCCTTGGTCAAGGTTTCCTTTCTTTTGCAGTTTTGTTAAGCATATTGATCAATTCCTTCACTATTTTGAGAATTAAGCATCCTGAGTAGTTAAATGCTTTGGATATACATCCCCAGTATACACATGCTTATTTGTTTGGAAATTGTGCATATGTTATAAAATACTATTGTTTTGTATGATACAAAAGTGGACATTAAAAGGAAGTGATAAACATGATGTGGATGCAAGCGTGTTAAGTTGTTTCAATTGTGTCAGACTCTTTGCAACCCCATGGACTGTAGCCCGCCAGGCTCCTCTGTCCATGGGATTCTCCAGGCAAGAATACTAGAGTGGGTTGCCATTCCCTTCTCCAGGGGATCTTCCCGACCCAGGGATGGAACCCTCATCTCTCATGTTTCTTGCATTGGTAGGCTGATTCTTTACTACTAGCACCAAAGATGACATAATATATTAAAATTCTTTCGAATTGTGATATTATAGCAACCATGTAAAACTCAGACATCTTACATAACATTTTTGTTTCTCATTACTAAAGTGGATTATAATATGTAGTAATTATATATATATTCATTTTATAGGATATGGATGTAATTTAGGAGATATCTATAACCCGTGTACATAGACTTTCATCAGATCAGATCAGTCGCTCAGTCATGTTTGACTCTTTGCGACCCCATGAATCGCAGCACACCAGGCCTCCCTGTCCATCACCAACTCCCGGAGTTCACTCAGACTCATGTCCATCGAGTCAGTGATGCCATCCAGCCATCTCATCCTCTGTCATCCCCTTCTCCTCTTGCCCCCAGTCCCTCCCAGCATCAGAGTCTTTTCCAATGAGTCAACTCTTGGCATGAGGTGGCCAAAGTACTGGAGTTTCAGCTTTAGCATCATTCCTTCCAAAGAAATCCCAGGGCTGATCTCCTTCAGAATGGACTGGTTGGATCTCCTTGCAGTCCAAGGGACTCTCAAGAGTCTTCGACACCACAGTTCAAAAGCATCAATTCTTCCGCGCTCAGCCTTCTTCACAGTCCAACTCTCACATCCATACATGACCACAGGAAAAACCATAGCCTTGACTAGACAGACGTTTATTGGCAAAGTAATGTCTCTGCTTTTGAATATGGCTATCTAGATTGGTCATAGCTTTCCTTCCAAGGAGTAAGTGTCTTTTAATTTCATGGCTGCAGTCACCATCTGCAGTGATTTTGGAGCCCCCAAAAATAAAGTCTGACACTGTTTCCACTGTTTCCCCATCTATTTCCCATGAAGTGATGGGACCGGATGCCATGATCTTCATTTTCTGAATGTTGAGCTTTAAGCCAACTTTTTCACTCTCCACTTTCACTTTCATCAAGAGGCTTTTTAGTTCCCCTTCACTTTCTGCCATAAGGGTGGTGTCATCTGCATATCTGAGGTTATTGATATTTCTCCCAGCAATCTTGATTCCAGCTTGTGTTTCTTCCAGTCCAGCATTTCTCATGATGTACTCTGCATATAAGTTAAATAAACAGGTTGACAATATACAGCCTTGACGAACTCCTTTTCCTATTTGGAACCAGTCTGTTGTTCCATGTCCAGTTCTAACTGTTGCTTCCTGACCTGCATACAAATTTCTCAAGAGGCAGGTCAGGTGGTCTGGTATTCCCATCTCTTTCAGAATTTTCCACAGTTTATTGTGATCCACACAGTCAAAGGCTTTGGCATAGTCAATAAAGCAGAAATAGATGTTTTTCTGGAACTCTCTTGCTTTTTCCATGATCCAGCAGATGTTGGCAATTTGATGAAATAGACTTTCATAACACAACACATATAAAATTATATATACATATATATGAGAAACTGTGAACTGCACTATTTTTAACCTTGCCTTTTACCTGCAAGATATTAGGTGGTGCTGATAACAGTGGATATGAATCTATGTATGATGACCTTCCAGGGTTTATTTGGCTTTGCTTTTCTGTTTGCCTTTGTCAGAATGTTTAGATTGGCATTATTTTAATTCATTACACAGCGTGCCTCCTAGGTGAGTACGAACGACAAAAACCTTGGAGCAGAAGAACGGTCAGTCCTGCCATTTTCTTGTTCACATGTGCTTTGCTTTTGTCCCTGGCATTATTTTCAACCAGTCATTTTTTGTAGAAAACTTGCCAAACCACTTGTTTACTCTCTGAGTGTTAGCATAGTTGATGTGAGATCACGCAATCTATAAATATAATTAACCAGGGACATCTAAACCCCAGGGCTTTGTAATATACCCTGTAGAGAATGTTGGTTGAGCCCTTTGATATCTGTGTCCTATGAAATATAGACATTTTTGCTGGGTAGGAAGATTATGTATCCTGATCTCCATTGCAGCTAATTCAACCCTTTGACTAGGTTCTGGCTAATAGGATGCAAACAAATTGAGAGTGGACCTTAAGTAGAAAAGGAATATTTTCTCTCCTTCTCTTTCTGTCCCACCTTCTGCAGACCTGAAGCAGCCATCCTTGTTCACAATAGGGAATCTCATGCTTAAAATGGCAGAACAATACCGTTTTAAGGTCAAGGGTGTTCCACACCACTGGATTACTATTTCAGCCCTGAAAATTTCAGGCCTACACTGTTGGGGCTGTTAGAAATGAACTTTTAAAAAAAGTCATTGACATTTTGGTCTTTGTCACAGCCAGAAAACCCATATCCATATCCTAACAGCATACTAAAAATGAATAAACCAGTGTGGGTGCCCATGGGTCCCTTTGTGTTATAACTCAGTATTCCCCCCAACCACAGGAAACCTTGTCAATCACATCAATAATATTAACACAGCTTACTTTTCTATTTTTTAAATTAAAAATATAACAGGAATTCTTTTTTTTTTTTTTCTTTCTGTGTCCCAGTTTACTACTTTATTAGGATGCTGGCATTCTAGTAGACCTCTGATTGGTTGGACAATTGTATGGAGTTTTTTATTTTTATTTTTTGCTTGTCTGCTTCTACATTTTCATATTATATATATTAGCCTTGTCAACATAGGGTAACTGCAATCCTCTTGAAAGCAGAGCTACTTTGTACATGTAATTGGTTCTATATACCAGTGGATTTCAAAATATGTTCCTGGAATTAGCATCACCTGCGAATTTGTTAGAATTCCAAATTTCTGCCTTCCACCCGGACTTGCTAAATCAGAAGCTCTAGGGTATGCCTCCAAATTGGTGTGTTAATAAGCCCTCAAGGGGATTCTGGGGCCATCTGAAGGTTGACAATCATGATAACTATGGCAATCACTCTTAAACCTCAAAAGCTTAAGAAGAAGTGACTTTCTGAGCTATAGTTGGAAGTAGGGAGCATAGAGATGGTTAAAGTTAGGCTAGACGGGAAGTGTGGTGCTGCCCTGAAGAAAGGGTTCTGAGATGTCCCCCATTGAAGGACAGAATGTTTCCACCAAAGGATTTATCAGCACTCCTTTGTCACAGAGGAGTTATTACCTGTCATGGCAAATAGTAGGGCCAGGTCCTTCCTGAAGGGAGTATGAGGATGCTATTGGGTAGTGGAGGGGGGAGAGGTGAACAGCTTGCATGGCCTGGGTTACCGGTGGGCTCCATAAGAAAATGTCTGAGCACAGTTCCTCCCAAGAGAGCAAACAAGTGCGTAAGTATGATGAGAAGTGATCGAGCTAGTGCTCCCTGCCCCTCGCCAATGAAATATTGTCATGAGAGGATACAAATAGATTTTATGGAAAAAGAAAGATCCTATGAGCAAAAAAAAAAAAAAAAGAAAATTGCTGAGTTCAACAAAGTTAAACATGTTCTCTACTGTAGTCTTCTCAGAGCCTTTAATATGCAAATGAACATTTTGAATAACATAGGTAGCGATGCCCAGAGATATTTTGCCACCTCACCCCAGGGAAATTCATGGATCAAAGAGTCTTTGAAATGCATTTTGAGAATAGTGTGCTAGGAATAAAATGTGTCCAAACCAATCTCATGAATTTCGAATCTGGAGTAGAAAATGGCAACCCACTCCAGTATTCTTGCCTGAGAAATTCCATGGATAAAGGAGTCTGGTGGGCTACAGTCCATGAGGTCGCAAAGAGTTGAATAGAGGGAAGGAATTGAATGGAGTGAAGACAGAGCCCAAGGAAAGAGATTCCTGGGTAATTTCTGTAAATATCACTATTCACAGTTTATCGTTGTCATTTGGTCAGGGTATGCCAGAGTTCATTCTCAAATTCTACAGTGTGATTGCATACCATTGGATTTTATGATGGGTGTTTTATAAGCTGCATTCTATTGACTCTTGCCTCTTATGATATAGTTCATCAATTATCCAAGCAACAAAAAGCCCATGAAGTAGGTTGGATGTGAAATGTGGCATTAAGAATCCCTTTGAAGTCAATAAAGATCTAAAGAGATATATACTATGCCATTTCACACAAAAGACCTGAGAATTTGCACTCTTGGTATTTGGAGGTTTCTGGAACTCACTCTTTGCAGATATTAAGAAACAGCTGTAACTGCTGAGATAAAAATTCTAGATGACTTGTGTCTGATTGAGGATGCAGTCCGTTACTAAAGTTTTTAAGAGAGTCTTGGCCAAAATTTGCTATCAGATCAGGGGAATAGCAAAAGCGAACTTGGTTCAAGATGGTAGCTGCCTAGCAAAGATTCAGATGGGAAGTCAGCACAGAGACCTAGGGGAGAAACGGGCAGAGATCCAGATCTCAGGGAAGCTGTGGCTGGTGGGCAATATACGCTCAACCAAGGCGCCACAAAGACAGTACTTGCAGATGGAAGACTAGCTCCAATGGACTACACCCACTGGGGCTCTCAGTCATCTCCTCTCAGGGGAAGATAAAATTTTAAAGCTAGACCAAAAAAGTGAAAATGAATTAGCTTGATTTTTTTTCAGGTGTTATCATTATTGCCCATTTAAAGCTGTCTGACAAATAAATCCCAGCTATTATGAATGCTATTTTAGATCTCATCTGTCCTGAATCAGTCTAAGACTCCCCTTAGACTGGCTCCCTTTCTGAGCCAGAAAACTGGCTCAGAGGCTGACTGAGGCTGCATCTGTAGGTGACAAACTTCTAGGAATGATGCTGAGAGGAAACTTAAGGTAACTCAGAGGTTTGGGGATTTTCCTAAGGTCCCTGCTTGCACGAGGTGCATCTGGGTCCATTTCTATCTTCTAAATTCTCTTTCCACTAAGCAGAGCCAGGATTAGCCTAAAATGAGGTTAATACACATTCATCTTGGGCACAAAGTTTAAAAGAACACCAAAATAACTCAGTAATCAAGATAAATAATATCATATGCAGTACTTTTTTAAAGTCAAAAATTATGTAAAGTGTCTCATGATGAGCAATGCATCAAAAATCTAAGCAAAGGCTTTATACACTTAGCGATACTATAGCCAGAAGCAAAAGAAAAACTATCAGCAATGTTAATGTTGTTCTTATTAAGACGATGACATTTTGTTTACCATGGATCCTTGCTTGGACTTGATTTTGATTTTTTAAAAGTATTGCATGAAAACATTATTTATCTTGATTACTGAGTTTTAGCATCCTTTTACATTTTGTGTCCAAGATGAATGTTTTCCTTAACCCTGGCCTTGGTCCTTCCACTAAGTCCTCTTTCCATGATGAATGTGTGGATTCTGCCTCTAAATAATCCTGTTGGGTTTAAACCAAGTCTCAAAATAAATAAATAAATAAAAACAAAAAATAAACGTGTTTCAGTCTTTAAGTCATGCAGTTGGAGAGAAAAGTAGAAAAGGGGGGGAAAAGAGGATGAACTTTCCCTTGTACTTTTATTTTGGAACACTCTGAGTTTTAGGACAATGGATTATATCATTTCTTGAGCTCTCAGACAGCTCAGATAGCAGGGTGCCTACTCTCCATCAAAAGAAAGGGAGAAATAGAGCTCTTTTTGCATTTGGAGAAGTACAGTAAAAACATAATAGTCATGATTGATCTCTCCCTACATTCACTGTGGTGAACTGAATTATGCAGCCTCATAAGCTGTAACCGAGTTATAAATTAACTCCTGCAGCCATAAGGAGATTTGTTTAAGGCTTATAATCTTTTGGAGATTTGCTCTAGAAGGAGTTCAGGGCGGGAGGACAGGATCCTGCTTTTGTGCTCTAAAGCAGGGGACCTGGGAAATGGGAAGAAAGTATAAAAATAAGAAAGTAATTTCCAAGTCTCCAGGTCCCCTTGTAATTGAGTTACAATGACTGTTAGCTCAGCACTTAAGCCTGCCTAAGGCTGAAGTTCCCGAGTACGGGCCATGCTAATTGTCTCTGTCTATGCATTGACTTTGAGAGTGGATGTGGTGGGCCCTGATAGGTTTTCTTGTGAGCAGCACTCGGAAGCACAGGTTGGAACCAGTTACCGCCCTGGGCCCAGGCAGAAACAGAATGAAAGGAAGAGGCCATAGAGGAATTACCTCTAAATTCGTAACTGAATCACTTTCACATGTATAGATGCATTTATTTATTGAACACACATTTGGTTAGAGCTTGCTCTCAGCCAGGAAGCATGCTGAATACTGAGTGTGTGATTCTCAGCAAAGACCCAGAGGAGCCTTGCTTTCATAAAGTCTGTGGTCTGTCAGGGAAGGCAGATTACAGAAAGTAGGATGATTATAAAATAACCAAAAAAAAAATCCCAGGATTATGGCTCAGTGGTGTCCAGCTCTTTGTGACACTTTGGGCTGTAGCCCACCAGGTTCCTCTGTCCACGGGATTCTCCAGGCAAGAATACTGGAGTAGGTTGCCATTTCCTTCTCCAGGGGATCTTCCAGACCCAGGAATCAAATCCATGTCTCCTGTGTCTCCTGAATTGCAAGTGAATTCTTTTCCCTCTGCGCTATCAGGGAAGATCTTACAAAACATAGAAGGAAAGTCATTTAATGTCATGAGAGTAGATAACACAGCCATGACCTAGGCCAAGGGGTCAGGAAAGGTTTCCCTAAGAAGCAGCATTTGAGTGATACAAATTATAAGTAGAAGAGAGAAGTGGGATACACTCTGAGCAAAAGGACCAGAGTGCACCAAGCATAGTTGTTAAGATCAGGTACTCTTGAGGCAAGCTGCTGGATTACCAGTATATCATTTCAGAAAGAAGGGTAGGAAAGTCAGTGAGGTGAAATACCTCTCCTATGTTTAACTAGTGGGGCTTCCCTGGTGGCTCCGTGGTAAAGAATCCGCCTGCCAAACAGGAGACGCAGGTTCGATCCCTGGGTTAAAAAGATCCACTGGAGAAAGGAATGGCTGCCCACTCCAGTATTCTTGCCTGAGAAATCCCATGGACAGAGGAGCCTGGTGGGCTACAGTCCATGGCGTCGCAAAGCGTCTACAAGACTTACCAGCTAAACAAAAGCAACATGTTTGATGAAATGGTACATATCTATTTCAATGTTTGGTTTGTTTCATTCAAAAAACAACATTTTCTCTCTAGGTCTTTTCCCTATCAACAATGGATCATTAGGAAAATATTTTGAGTGAGGAAACTGGCATCAGTGTCGGCTACTAAGGATGAGAAAGTCCATCTCAAGGTCTTTTTTTTTTTTTTTCAAGTGAACTGCCGTTAAACATCCACAGAGAAAGCTCCATCTCCCAGCTGGTTCTGTAAAATTCTCATGTCCAATAAAGTTGGCATTCTGAGCTGTCTTTCCTACTTGACCCTGTAATGGTGAAAAAAGATAACGTTCTTCCATGTTGGCAGTAGTCCTTGATACCAAATTGGAAGTGTGTTTTGTAACTCGAAATAATCTCCTTCTTTATTCCCTCACCGCTACTACATTGCTGAGTCTGTGTTTCTGCTTTGTCTGCTGTGTTGGGTTTTGTCTGGGGTCATTTCCTGGAACCTATTTTTAAATAGAATACACATTAATATGCACGCATTCTGTATCCAGAACACAAGTATGACTTTAAATCTATTTTTTATCCTTTTGGGGGGACTTCTGAACTCCCTACAAAATAAATAGTGAACACTTTCACACTAAAACACTGGATTCATGGGGTTCACAACAGGTTTCCAAAACAAATAGTGAAGAAAATGGCTCTTAACTGATTAGAATATAGGAAGGTTAGCATAGTATGGTGGGTAGAAGTGTGTTAGTTTTGGAGCTAGACAAACTTGGCATATAATTGCCACCTTCTTTTCCTTCCTTCAATAAAGTTTTATCAGAATTTTATTACATGCCAAGTGCTGTCATGGGCACTGGAGATAAAACAGGAAACAAAAGAGACAAAAGTCCCTGCTTTCATGAAACATATTCTGATGCAGAAATAGGAAATAAGCAGGCAAACAAAACTAAATACATGTGTTTTGTGGGTATAGTATGTGCCAGCTGATTAGTGATACCCACATGTATCATCATTCCAATATAATCAGATATCTCTGTAACAATTGCACCATTCTTTTTTTTTCCCAGTGTGCAAATGAGGGGAAAATAGAATCCCCAAAGACTGTGACATGGACTAGGCAATTATTTCCCTCAGAATGCCAAGGTGTCAGCACCTCACCGAGAAGGCAGCATTTCAGCTTGGTCGTGAAGGATGGTAGAGAGGGGCTCCATGTAGCTCTTGCGGGAGGGGACAAGGGCAGAGAAAATCAACTGACAGGATTCCAGAAAGAGCAGAAAGGTCACTGTGGTTAACAGGGGAAAGACAGGGGTTAGAATATTAATGAGGAGCCCAATCTAGAAGAAACGTGCTCAGTAAGTTTCAGTTCTCTCTGCCTATTTTTTTTTTAAAGAAGGAAATCAAACAAACCCAAGCAATCACCCAAAAAAAACACAGTAATTTTAGAGTACTTATCTTCTAATGGGAAATTTAATGTTCTCGCCTTTATGCAACACTGGTCCCCATCCCCATCTGGATGATTCCAGTCTATAGGGGAGGTTGAGGCACTGAAATGAGAGAACAGTCTTAGGTAGTCGTGTCCGACTCTTTGCGACCCCATGAATGGCAGCACATCAGGCCTCCCTATCCATCACCAACTCCCGGAGTTCACTCAGACTCAAGTCCATCGAGTCAGTGATGCCATCCAGCCATCTCATCCTCTGTCTTCCCCTTCCTCTCCTTCCCCCAATGCCTCCCAGCATCAGAGTCTTTTCCAATGAGTCAACTCTTCACATGAGGTGGCCAAAGTACTGGAGTTTCAGCTTTAGCATCATACCTTCCAAAGAAATCTCAGGGCTGATCTCCTTCAAAATGGACTGGTTGGATCTCCTTGCAGTCCAAGGGACTCTCAAGAGTCTTCTCCAACACCACAGTTCAAAAGCATCAATTCTTCTGTGCTCAGCTTTCTTCACAGTCCAACTCTCACATCCATACATGATCAGTGGAAAAACCATAGCCTTGACTAGACGGACCTTTAGGTAGCTCATATTTCTGTGGTGGAGGTGGGTGACTTCCACTTACATTGCTCTGCTCCACATTCTTGGGTTGGGAAGATCCCCTGGAGAAGGGAATGGTAACCCACTCAAGTATTCTTGCCTGGAGACTTCCATGGACAGAGGAGGCTGGCAGGCTACACAGTGTATATGGGCTTGGAAACAGTCAGACACAACTGAGCGACCAACACACACGCATTCTTGGGCATGGCCAGCCTAATGCATGATGCAAATAGTATTAAAAGATTAATAAGAGGTTAAACCATTGAGAACAGTGCAGAAGAGGGGACACCTTTCTTGTCCCTAGACTTACGTCTTTCATACTAGAAAATGTTACAGACGTAAGGATTGTAGAAACAACCATTTAAAATGCATATTTTCAATACATTTCTTTTTAAATTCAGGTTTATTGAGGCATAATTGATATATAAAATTATAAGATATTTAAAGTGTACATTGTGGTAATTAGATATACATATACAACATGAAGGCTTCCCTGGTGGCTCAGACAGTAAAGTGTCTGCCTGCAATGCAGGAGACCTGGGTTCAGTCCCTGGGTCAGGAAGATCCCATGGAGGTGGAAATGGCAACCCACTTCAGTACTCTTGCCTGGAAAATTCCATGAACTGAGGAGCCTGGTAGGCTACAGTCCATGGGGTTGCAGAGTTGGACATGACTAAGTGACTTCACTCACTCACTCACTCACTCATAGAATGTGAAGAGTCTTCCCAGGTGGCTCAACGATAAAGAATCCACCTGCAGCGCAGAAGACAAGGGTTCAATCCCTAGGTTGGGAGGATCCCCTGGAGGAGGTCATTGCAGCCCACTCCAGTATTCATGCCTGGAGAATCCCATGGACAGAGGAGCCAGGCGGGCTATAGTCCATGGGACCACACAGAGTTGAACAAGATTTATCGACTAAACAAAAAAAATATATGAATATACATGCATATGTAAACATACATAGATATCTAGTGGGTATGAGCTTAGACTATTAAGATATAAATAGACTTAAACTTCATCTAGTTCAATAATATTTAAACAATACTTGAATTTACTTGGAAACATCTGTACCCTTGGAAGCACAAGACTGTTGCTTTTGTAGCTTTGACTTTTCCTTTCTCTTAAAACTTGTTGAGACATTTCGTCTTGTCATTTAAATATATTGGCCATTTTTTTTTCTTTGACCGTGACATAAAAGCTGCCTTACCATACGGCCATCCATCAGATTTTGAAAACAAACAAAAGCCATTATGACTTCTAACATCTTATCTAGGCTAAATATTCCTAGTTTCTTCAACACAATTCTTGCCAAGAACAAGCAATTAATATCCACTCTTTTGATGAATAAAGTAAAAAGGAGAATATAATAGAGGGCCCTTCAATTAAATAATAACTACATCCTCTCTTTCCCAGAGAAGAGTTAAGTTGTCACGGAAAGCAATTTCTTATTGTCCTTTCACAATCCAACCTCCTTGCTAATGAATCCTCATTAATGGTATAAAAATATCTCTTTCAGACAATTTCTTTTATTAAGTGTAGAAGTTAAATGTGCTCATTAATGTCATTGGGAATGTGAGGATAGTCCTCATGTTCAGTTTGTATGGGCCTGGGACATAATGTGTGTGAGTTTATTAATAGGTAAATGAACATAAGGAGCAACCCCGATGCCCAAATCCCCCAAACTGGATGCTAATTTATCTTGTGAATGATGAGATACCCAATTAATCAGACAAAATAATTTAGACCAGGTCTGGGATCCAGCCTTTGGTTGTACAACTTTAAATGGGATACAGGCAAACCAGAGACTATTCAGAGAAAATCAAGTAAGATTTCAAAGAGATTTGAATTCAGGGGCTCTGCCTGCTTGTCTAGTGTGGCAGCCCTTGAGTCTAGCACATTGTCCAACTCAGAGCAGGCACTCAATAGATAAAAACCAGCAAATGAAAACACCTGAAGTCCTTTTATGTGGGAAGAATCATATGTGTTAATAAAACTGTTTTTGGTAAAAGAAGATTCAGAGAGAACATGATGATGGCCTTTAAATGGCCAAAGTGCTGTCCTTTGGAAAAGGGGTTATTTATGTGAGTCAGCACTCAGGAAATGTTTTAAAGGAAGGTCTTTATATGATAAACAGCGTGTGGTGAAATATATACATATACACACATACATGCAGACTTCTCTGGTGGCTCAGATGGTAAAGCATCTGCCTACAATGGAGACCCGGATCCAATCCCTGGGTCAGGAAGACCCCCTGGAGAAGGAAATGGCAACCCATTCCAATACTCTTACCTGGAAAATCCCATGGATGGAGGATCCTGGTAGGCTACAGTCCATGGGGTGGCAAAAAGTCGGACGTGACTAAGCGACTTCACTTTCACTTTCTTTCACTTTCATACACATACGTTTCATATACATAAACACATACTTATATTTAATTCAAATATATAAATGCATATGCATATATACACACATACATATTTATAATGTCATATGTAGGCTTCCCTGGTGGCTCAGTGGTAAAGAATCTGTGTGCCAACACAAGTGATGCAGGTTCATTCTCTGGGTTGCGAAGATCTCCTGAAGGAGGAAATGACAACCCATTCCTGTATTCTTGCCTGGGAATTCCCTTGGACAGAGGAGCCTGGCGGGCTACAGTCCATGGGGTCACAGGAGAGTTGGACATGACTTAGTGACCAAACAACAGCAACACAATGTCATATGTATTTCACTAAGTGTAGAATCTGTCATTTGAAATTCAAATTACACTTGAAAATTCAAATCCCATTCAAATATATGCATATATACACACATTCGCGGGCACACACATTTATATGGATTTGAATGAGAGTGTTCTTTGCCCTCTTAAAGTAGTAAAGAGTGTAGTAGACTTTGTTTGTCTGACTGATTTTAATGAGTGGAACCAGGACTAATGAGTAGAAGATACAGAAAATGAGATGACTTCATGAGAAGAAAACTTTGCCATCCCTCCATAATTTTCTTCTGTTTGTCTAGAAGATTCACAACTATCCTCTTTTCTGAAAGCAACCATCTTTCATCCGTCTGTCTGGCAAACTGCTACTTTTCTTTGAAGATTTAATTTTGCTCACCTCTACTACAAAACCTTCCCTGACTTTTTGGGAAGCTGGCCACGATCCCACTGTACTGTACATGCTTCTTCTACAATACATCATCTTGGGTCACAATTGTTTGCAAGGTTTCCTTGGATGCAGCCTTGGCAGTCGCACTGGCCACAGTGACCTGCAGCCTGCCTTCTATTGCTCAAGGAATCGTCACAGGACTAGCTTGATTCTAGGGCAGAGGGCCGCAGAAAGGTGTGACTACTGGGAGGCATGAATCACCTAGACACAGTTTCACCATCTGTAACTGATGAATCGTATGAGATGGTCGGATATTACTATTACACCGATTGCTTTACAATGCGTTGGTTCCTGCTGTACAGTAACATGAATCAGCTATAAGTACACTTACATCCTTTCCTTCTCAAGCCTCCCTCCCAGCCCTGCCCCATCCACCCCTCCGTATCATCACAGAGCTACAAGTTGAGCTCCCTGTGCTATACAGCAGCTTCCCACCAGCTATCTCTATTATACATGATCTGATATTATTTTTTCTTGTTCTAATAGTTGTTTAAATCACTTAGATGATTATAAGACTGCTTACTTTTATTCATATCTTTATTTGATCTTGTATAAATGATCTGCCCTTTCCCCATCTTAGTAAAAAACAAACAAACAAACAAACTTCTGGTCCAGAGGTCAGTTAACTTATTTTGTAAAGATCCAAATAGACAGTAACTCTATTAGACTGGGTGAGCCACATGGCCTCTGTTGCAACTTCTCAACTCAGTATCTGTAGCACAAAGGTGGCTAAAGACAATATACATGTGTATAGGTGTGGCTCTATTCCAAAAACATTTTGCATACAAAACTTGCAGATGGCTGAATTTGGCCCTCAGACTAAAGTTTTCCAGTTCCTGAGATAGTCTAGCATGTAGCAGCACCCATTTAAATGGCAAGAGACATATTTTTCTATGTGTCACAACAAAAATGACAAAAGCCTAACAGGAGAAAACAAAAACTGCAAACCTTTCCCAATGCCAACGGATGACAAGTCACTTCTTTAAAATAAGATTTTTTCTACGTAAAATCTAAAGAGTTATAAGCAGAGAGTCAAAGGCATCACTGATAATGGATATTTCATGCTGAGCAACAATATAAATAATAGGGTAATTATGGCATTATTTCTCATCCACCATCCTTTCAGTATTGCTGTTTCTAATTTATTTTCCATAAGGTTTGAAGATCAAGCCAAAGTATTATCTGAAAGTGACATGATTGCAGGAGCATTGCCAGCCCCAAAGGAAAGCTGAAAATGTCATTTGAACAACTAGGAAACCCAGATTTTGAGGGGCTATACACAGTTTATTTTTACAGAACAGGGGCTATATACTCTATGAATTAATTTTATAAGATATACATTTGTTTTCTTCAATCTCTAATCTTGAATTATTTTCAGATCAAGGGCCTGTTATAGGTTGAACACACCAGCAACATAAAGTCAGTGTGAAATATTTTCCAATTGAGTTCCTCCTGCAGTTTCATGAACTGAAGGATTTTGATATTTGTTCTCCTCTTCATGTTACCTGACTACACTCTCTAGATTCCAGTTTGAACACCCTACAGCTCAGGCTCTGATTTTCTAAGGAACTTTCCTAGGTCATAAGGATTTTGTGATGCAGTTTATCTATAGACATAAAAGACATTGTTTCCAAAAAATGATTCTGTAATCAGACACACCTAATTCTTAGGATGCTATGTTGAATGTCCTGTTGTTCAGTTGCTCAGTCCTATTCAGCTCTCTGTGACCCCATGGACTGCAGCACGCCAGACTTCCCTGTCCTTCAACATCTCCCAGAGTTTGCTCAAACTCATGTCCATTGAGTCAATGATGCCATACAACCATCTCATCCTCTACTGCCCCATCTCCTCCTGCCCTCAATCTTCCCCAGCATCAGAGTCTTTTCCAATAAGTTGGCTCTTTGAATAAGGTAGCCAAAATACTGGAGCTTCAACTTCACCATCAGTCCTGCTAATGAATATTCAGGGTTGATTTCCTTTAGGGCTGACTAGTTTGATCTCCTTGCTGGCCAAGGGACTTTCAAGAGTATTCTCCAGCACCACAGTTTGGAACTCAACATTCAAAAAACTAAGATCATAGCATCCAGTCCCAACATTTCATGACAAATAGATGGGGGAAAAATGGAAACAGTGAGTGTCCTAAATTTCTTCAATGCTAAGTTGAGAATAAGTATTCTCAGTATTTTGAAAAAGCTGAATTGGTTACCTTAATTTATTCATTGTTAAACTTGGCTTCTAATGTTATTTCTATATTTACATTTTTTATCTTTCTGGATGACCATGTTTTTCAACTCCACTAGATCCTGTATGTGGAAGTCTTAGACTTAGATGCCTACAGATACCACACAGGCAAAAAAACAAACAAACAACAAAAAAAGCAAAATGAAATGACTCTACAAAGGTAAACAATAACAAAGATAAATAACCCTAGTCTGGAGACTCATGAAGAACACAGAAAATGATGGAAATTGTGAAGCTGGAGAGTTCATGAGCCATGCTGGGAGGGGAAGGGCAGCTGCTATTTATTTCAGCCAATTGCATTGTATGGAAGTGCACAGCCAATGATTCTATTTCTTCTGAGTGTGAGAAGGAGTCTCTATCTTCCAATGGTAATGAAAATGCTTCCGATATTTAAATAACTATTTTTTAAAAGAACATTGGGGGCCAAAAATTACATATTCATAGGCTAGACTTGCACCATGGGCTGCTGGTTTAGGATATCTGAGGAAGCTCCATGAGGAAAAGTGTCTCATCTGGTGTTTTGTCTGTATAACTTTTCTTGCTGAATCATTACAATTATCACCATGAGTACAACAATAAGATACTCAATAAATATTCTTTGAATTAATAAATGAATTATCATTGTGAAGGGATACTGTATAAAGCTTCTTTAATGAATTCAAAATATTAATTCCTATAGGGGTTAGTGTTTTCTGTATAACAAGACACAATAGCTAATTATTTATTCGAGGCTTCCCAGGTGGCTCAGTGGTAAAGATTCAACCTGATCTTTGGATGATCTACTCCAGTATTCTTGCCTGGGAAATTCCATGAACAGAGAAGCCTAGTGGGCTATATTCCATGGGGGTCACAAAATAGTTGAATACAACTTAGCAGCAAAACAGCAACAATTATTTGTTCACAATTCTGTGGGATGGCTAATTAGGTATGGCTTCCCCAGTGTCTCAGGAGGTAAAGAATCTGCCTGCAATGCTGGAGACATAGGAGCTGTGGGTTTGATCCCTGGGTCAGGAAGATCTCTTGGAGGAGGAAATGGCAACCCACTCCAGTATTCTTGCCTGGAAAATCCCATGGGCAGAGGAGCTTGGTGAGCTACAGTCCAAAGGGTCACAGAGTTGGACAGGACTAAGCACACACATTAGCTGGGACAGTTTATTTCAGCTCATGTGTTTTTTGATGGAATCATTTGTGAATTTGTCATCAGATATGAGGTTTCCTTAGAGTTGGTTTCTGCTGGGTGTCCTTACTTGCACAGCTGGGAATATTAGCTGGAGGGCATTCACATAACCTCCCCAACAAAACAGAACTTTGTTATACGGCAACTATGTTCCAAAAAGGCAAATCCCAATGCACAAGCATTCATCAAAAGCAGAGATTACTTTGCCAACAAAGGTCCGATAGTCAAAACTATGGTTTTTCCAGTAGTCTTTTATGGATGTGAGAATTGGACCATAAAGAAAGCTGAACGCTGAAGAATTTATGCTTTTGAAAGCATAAATTGGTCTTGGAGAAGACTCCTAAGAGTCCCTTGGACTGCAAGGAGATCAAACCAGTCCATCCTAAAGGAAATCAATGCTGACTATTCACTGGGAGGACTACATTGAAGCTGAAGCTCTGACACTTTGGCCACCTGATGCAAAGAACTGACTCATTGGAAAAGACCCTGATACTGGGAAAGACTGAAGACAGGAGAAGGGGATGACAGAGGACAAGACGGTTGGATGGGATCACCGACTCGATGGACATGAGTTTGACCAAACTCTGGGAGTTGGCAAAGGACAGGAAAGCCTGGCATGCTGCAGTCCATGGGGTGACAGAGCATCAGATACAACTGAGTGATTGAACAACAACAACAGTTTGTGTCACAATGGTTGCTTTTCACATGGACTGAAACAAATTATGTGGCCAAGTGCTGGCTTAACCTGGGAGGGAATTACACAAGGTGTGGACAATGGGAAATGTATCACATAGTGGATTGTACCATAGTGGAAATGTACCATAGTCGATTGATATCTTTGTTATCCCCAACTTATCAACTTATCAAAGTTGAGGATAATTATTTTTAAAAGTTGTATTATTATGTGTATAATAGAATATATTTTAAGGAATTAGAACAATTTATCTCTAGACTAAAAAGAAACAGAACTATAATGTCAACTTCCTTTCTCTCTGAGATGACTCAACTTTGATGGTCAGAAAACAACGCTTGGTCTTCTTTCTCTCCTCCACATGCAGCATTAATGCTTTTCTTTCGATTTAGGATTCAGTTTATCCTATGAAACCAAGATGTTCTGCAATGCTGGTCAATGTCATTTTTCATTTAATCTAAGACAGTGTCCTCTATGCATGGAAATAAGACCTCCGAATCATTTTACATAGGTCAGTGAACAGCTATCAGATGCTAATAACTTGTTACTGACCTCATCAGAAAGAATTTGAACCAATGAATTACAGGTGAAGGGCTTCTTATCCTATGAGCCTGGGGACATTTCATTCATCTTGGACATATTGTATTCATCTTGGAGAACACTTAATTCTAAAGCATGTTCTTAACTTCACATTGGCCACATTAAATATGTGTTACTTCTTTTTTATAAAAGTAGAAGGAAGACTTTAAGTGCTCCCCTTCCCCAGTATATTAAGAATCTTAACACTAAGCTGAATATGAAAGTGAAAGGGTTAGTCTCTCAGTCTATCTCTTTGCAACCTCATGGACTGTAGCCTGACAGGCTCCTCTGCCCATGGGATTCCTCTGTTCCAGGCTCCTCTCCCCATGGGATTCTCCAGGCAAGAATACTGGAACAGCTATTTCTTTCTCCAGGTAATCTTCTCGACCCAGGAATCAAACTCAAGTCTCCTGCCTTGTAGGCAGATCCATTACCATCTGAGCTACCAGGGAAGCCTGAAAGCTGAATATGGGCTATGTTACCCCCCAAGTCAGTGGTTATTGGAGGTGAGGACACCATTTTCTACAGATTCATGTATGGTCAGTTTTTCAGCACCCTTTCATTAACTGCATTGGATTCTAATGATGCATAAATAGGAATGAATGGTTCACATCCTTAAGCATATGGACTCTATAGTTATGAGGAGGGTTAGAGAGAAAGGTAACCATTTTGGGGTTGGGAATCAAGGAAACTGAGTTCTTCAGTAAATCACTGATTTTTTATTAATTCCAGTTTCTGAGAACACTGAGTCCTTTACATGTAAACAGGCATTTATTGAATGCTAATAGTATTTCACATGTGTTCTAAATAAATTTTCACACTACTCATATAAGAATAGCAGTTTTATTTCTGCCTTATGAATAAATTGAGGCTCAGAAATACTTAAAATTTAATAGGCTAGCTAGCACTCACTTGATAAGCATCAATGCTGGTATTTGGAATTAGATTTGATCTGGCTCTGATGTTTCCCTACTGTTCATTTCACCTCCCTGATACTTCCTCATTGGTTGAAGATCTTTCTAAGATCCTGCTGTGTCTGATTTAGTCTTATCAACCTTGGAGCATGTTCCGTGGTCAGCACAAATGGCCAGGCTTTGGAACTACTGCTCCTGTACAAACGGTAATAGGATAAGAGATTTGTCATTGCTCTAGTACCCCAGTATTCCCCGGTGGCTCAATCGGTATAGAGTCCACCTGCAATGTGGGAGACCTGGATTCAGTCCCTGGATTGGGAAGATCCCCTTGAGGAGGGCATGGCAACCCACCCCAGTATTCCGGCCTGGAGAATCCCATGACACAGGAGCCTGGCGGGCAATATTCCAATGGGGTTGCAGAGTCAGACACTACTGAGTGACTAAGCACAGTACTGCAATATTAGACAATATAGGCTAAATAATGCAATATGAACATTTAACTCCTCCCCAATAATCTCTGTGCCTTAATACTACAGAAATTAATTTTTTGCTCATATTACATGATTCACTTGGGCTAATGATGACTTCTGATTCAAAGAATCACAAAAGTTCCATCATCTTTTAATTGCCCCATGTGGAATCCATGGCTTTTCCAACTAGTGAAAGAGACTAAAGAATGATGCAAGTGCTTCTGTGCTTAGAAGAGATGTGTCATTTGTGATCATATTTTACTGACTAAAGCTGTTCTCATGTTCTAACCAGCTGTGAAATTCCTGAGAAATACTATCCTCTGTGTGCTTAGAAGGGAAAAAATAAACATTTTGTGAATATTGATTAGTTATGCTTACGCTTCAAAAATAATGAAACACAACAAAAAATAGTAATTTCTTATTATTTTCCTAAGAAGCCATAAATATGTTATTTGGTTAAGTCTGTGTCAAGGTTGTATGTTGTCACCCTGCTTATTTAACTTCTATGCAGAGTACCTCTTGGAGAAGGAAATGGCAACCCACTCCAGTGTTCTTGCCTGGAGAATCCCAGGGATGAGGGAGCCTGGTGGGCTGCTGTTTATGGGGTCGCACAGAGTTGGACACGACTGAAGCGACTTAGCAGCAGCAGCAGCAGAGTACTTCATGCAAAATTCCAGACTGAATGAAGCACAAGCTGGAATCAAGATTGCTGGGAGAAATATTAATAAACTCAGATATTCAGATGACACCACACTTATGGCAGAAAGTGAAGAGCCTCTTGATGAAAGTGAAAAAGGAGAGTAAAAAAGCTGGCTTCAAACTCAACTTTCCCAAAACTAAGATCATGGCATCCAATCCCATTACTTCATGGTAAATAGATGGGGAAACAGTGGAAATGGTGAGACACTTTATTTTCTTGGGCTCCAAAATCACTGCAGGTGGTGACTGCAACCATGGAATTAAAAGACATTTGCTCCTTGGAAGAAGAGCTATGACCAACCTAGACAGTGTATTCAAAAGCAGAGACATTACTTTACTGACAAAGATCTATCTAGTCAAAGGTATGGCTTTTCCAGTAGCCATGTATGGATGTGAGGGTTGGACCATAAAGAAAGCTGAGTGCTGAAAAATTGATGCTTTTGAACTGTGGTGTTGGAGAAGACTCTTGAGAGTCCCTTGGACTGCAAGGAGATCCAACCAGTCTATCCTAAAGGAAATCAGTCCTGAATATTTATTTGAAGGACTGATGCTGAAGCTGAAGCTCCAATACTTTAGTCATCTGATATGAAGAAATGACTAATTTGAAAAGACCCTGATGATCGGAAAGATTGAAGGGAGGAGGAGAAGGGGATGACGGAGGATGAGGTGGTTGGTTGGCATCACCGACTTGATGGACATGAGTTTGAGCAAGTTCTAGGACTTGGTGATGGATAGGGAAGCCTGGCGTGCTGCAGTCCATGGGGTCACAAAGAGTTGGATATGACTGAGTGACCGAACTAAGGCAGTGTCTCAGGTTCCTCTAGTAAAGATAATATTTCTTTATTCTGTTAGAGGTCTAGTTCATTAGTTCCTTAGAGACTGGGCCTTTAACTGGACTGACTATTCCAAGTGGGAACATTAAGCTGCCTACTGGCTTCCTTTTCAGTCATAGTTTCTCTCTCTTCCCAGGGCAGGAATACTAAAAACATAACCTTGCTTCGTGTACCAATCTATTGACAGCTATCTGTTGTTGTTTAGTCACTCAGTCACATCCAATTACAATGATGTAATTCTGAATGTGGATGCTTTCTCTATTTCCTAGCTTTATTTCTTTTTGAGGTACATTTAGAGCTATGTGCTTCTAAGTTCAAACCCAGTGAGTGGGAAATGATGAGACTTTTCTCAGGTTGCTTCTGTGAAGCACCTGATATTAATTCTCTTTGGATGATTTGGATCGTGTCTACTAGCCTTCTACCAGCATATCAGCCTATATCTCATCTTCAGTCTTTACCTTCCTTCAAAGTGCTCAGTCATTAAATCGTGTTCAAGTCTTTGCAAATCCATGAATTGTAACCCGCCAAGCTTCTCTGTTTATGGGATTTCTCAGGAAAGAATACTGGAGTGACTTACCATTTCCTTCTCCAGGGGATCTTCCCTACCTAGAGATCAAACTCACATCTCCTATATCTCCTGCACTGCAGGCAGATTCTTTACCACTGAGCCACTGGGGAAGCCATCTTCAGTATAAGCTAGAAAACAAAATTCTTAATTTGCTGCATATGTTGGATATACAAAACTGGCACTTGGCATCCATTCTCCACTCCTTCTATCAAGTCTTTGTTTTTTTTTTAATCCCATAGACTGAAAAGTAAAGTCTGCATTTCCAAGATTCCATCACATCTAGGATTCTAAACACAAATTGATGCTTTTCCAATCCGAGGCACACACCCAACATTTGGAAGGCAGGAGTAAATTGAAGCCTATTATTGTGTTGCTCTAGGTTTTCTGGAGACATTTTTTCCCCCTCTGTGGTTTCACCATCCTGCTCTGGAGTTACCAAGAAAAATTTGCAAGGGGTAGTAGCCAGACTCCACAATCTGATGCTCATGACCAACTTGCTGGATATAAGAAGGTTGTAATGGTGATCATGGCAATGACTGACTGGGGTTTTCTGACCCCTGCTTTGTGACTAGGGTGATCCGTTCTTCAACTTATGTTTCTAGTAAATGCACACAAGTCCGACATGGCCAAAATACTATCTGTGTAGGTAACAACAAACAAATAAACAACAACAGGAAAACTGTACAGAGGGTTGGGAGTGTTTCTTATGTGTGCATCCTAAGTCCCTTCCACTGTATTTGACTTTTTGCAACCCTGTAGGTTATAGCCTGCCAGGCTTCTCTGTTCATGGGTTCTTCAGGCAAGAATACTGGAGTGGGTTGCCATGCCCTCCTCCATGGGAGCTTTCCAACCCAAGGATTGAACCTGTGTCCCTTTAGGTCTCCTGTGTTGGCATTGGCAGGTGGGTTCTTTACCACTAATGTCATTTGGAAAGCCCAGATATAGCATAACAGTTAAATACAGAGGCTTATTAACACAGACTCAAGTTCAAATTCCAGGTCCATCATTAACTTTTATGACATGTGGTCAAGTTAATAAAAATTTATCAATTTTTTGTTTCCTAAGGATTATATAAAGCAATGCATGTGATATATCACTCTCTTCAACAACGGAAAGAAATCTCATTTTTATCCTCTTGCCCAGATGCTTCAATGCTTCTGCCTACTCACCTATGGCCAGGTAACACCAGGTGCTGTTCTGAACTGCAAAGCAGGGCTTTTTCTTGCTATTCTGACTTTGCACCTCACACTGGTTGTTTCCTTTATTCTTTAGTCCCACTTTGCTTTCTCAGGTCTGGAGTCTCATTTGGACAGCATTTTTCCTGCAAACACATCATGGAGTTGAAAATGCCTTTCTTTAAAGTGACATTTTCAGGAATATAATTACCAGGAGGTGTTTAGCCCATAATTTGGACACTCCTGTAATTTGGCACAGTCGCCTGCCCTTCAGGAAATGGTGAATTATTTTCAGAACAGGCTATTTCCAGAGAGAGAAACCTGCTTATTCCCACAATTTAAGAGCACTCTGACTTGCTATTTTTGAGAATAATTCATTCTTGATCAGTTCATCTCCAGCTCTTAGCTTTGGGTAAAGCAATCACATTCAGTTGTTTTTATCCATTTGGAAGTTTCTTCTTTTTTCAATTTATTTGAACCTATTTAAACAACAGTAAAAAGGAAAACTCCTCTGTATAAATTTAATTCCAATTACCCTGTCTCCTTTGCCATATTCTAGTTATAATGTAAAGGTTTTTTTTTATGATGGCAATTTTAAAAGGTGATAATTCACTTGACAACTGGAGAAACTAGGATCATTAAAGCAAGAAATAGTTATTTTTAATGCAGCCTAGCTATTCTCTGTGTTTTCAGAACACTAACAATGTTCTTTGACATTTTTCAGCATCCCTTCCTTACTGTATACTGAGGGATCAAGGCATTTATTCATTTATTTGATAAACAGTTACTGAGCATCTGCTATCAACCAATCCCTATGTTAAGACTTAGGGACAAAAATATGAACAAGACATGGTCTCAGCTTTCTTCTCTCTTCTTGTAACCAGGTTAGATGCAAGAAACAGAGAGAAAAGAATAAAAGTAAGAAAAAGAGTTATACAATTATTAAAAAAAAAAACTTGTACATTTATAAGAAGAAGAACAGGAATGGGATGATGAAAGAACAAGAAAAGAATTAAATGGGTTTGGGAAGGCTGAACAGAAAAATAACTGAGAAGAAATAGAGGAGAAAAAATATGTAAAAGGAGTGGTTGTAGGAAGGAGATTTAAAAATAAGGATTGTAGTAACATTGAAATTTATATAGTACTATTATCATATGCATGCATGTAATTTTCTGTATTTTCTATAACTCAAGCAACTTTGTAATAAGCCCTCTGCTTCCACTGATGTCAGCAAAAAAATTTAATCTTATCGTTTTAATGTTATCTGTCTCTTCCAGTTTAAATCATAGACTCTTTTGAGGTTAATTTTGTCTCTTCATGACTTTTTCTACTTTTCTTCTCTTTCCCTTCTCGCAGAGTGTTACCTGGGCCCCGTAGGAAGTTTTCGTGGCAACATAGATTCAGATCTCTAATCTTCATATGTATTTCCAGGCATCTGATGGATTTTCTGTTGGTTTATGTGTCCTCTTATGGCCGAATAACTGCCCCCAGTCTGAAACTCTCTGTCATGGACAGATCAATGACCCTCAAAGATGTTCACCTCCTTAGCCCCAGAATCTGTGACATTTGTCTCGCATGGCAAAAACAATATGATTGCAGATGGAATTCAGGCTGATAATTAGTTGGGTTTGTTATTTATTGTTCAGGTGCTAAGTTGTGTCCAATTCTTTGAGCCCCAGTGGACTGCAGCACACCAGGCTTCCCTGTCCTTCACTATCTCCCTGAATTTTCTCAAACTTTTGTCCACTGAGTCAGTGATGCCATCCAACCATCTCATCCTCTATCACCCCCTTCTCCTTTTACCCTCAATCTTTCCCAGCATCAGGGTCTTTTTCAATAAGTCAGCTCTTTGCATCAGGTGCCAACAAAGTACTGGAGCTATATGAATATTAAAGGTTGATTTTTTTAGGATTTACTGGTAAAAAGTTGAGCTTGACATGGGAAGATTATTCTAAGTTATTTGAGGTGGAGAGGGCAGAATCCCCTTCTTTCAGATTCCTTTTCAAAGGAATCCATGAGTTCAAAAGAGTTGGACACGACTTAGTGACTCAACAGCAACAGCAAGGATTAGGAGATAAAATAGGGAAAACAAAGAGGAGAAGCAAAGAGAAGCCCAAAAGTAAAGGAAATGAAGGATAAAAGGGAGGGGAAATCGCGTTTAAGATTATTTGGGAAAAAAATGAAGCAAAATGATTTTCTAAGGTTTCTTTGTAGAGCACCAGAGAGAATTGCATAAAATCATTCTTCTTCCCTCTTCTCCATCTGCAGTTCAACTGAAGTAATTTCATTCAACTTTTCACTGAGCATGCACACATACACACGTGCACAACACACAGGCATTCTTTCTCTCTCCCTCCCTCCCGGGACCCATCTCTTTTCTCTTTCTCTCTCTCTCTCTCTCTCTCTGTGTCTCTGTCTCTCTGCATGGCTCAGTCCTGCTCCTGTATGAATGCCCTCTAACATATTCTCATACATGTGAACTGACTCTCAAACACTCTGTTACCTGCCACCCTTTTCCTTTCTTTGTCTTGGTGGAATCATAAAGAACTGTGCACATTTCTCTTCTTGCCTCTCTTCTGAAAGCTTGTCTCTCCACTTCCTTTTCCCTTTTTTTTTGGTGTTTCCTTCTCTTCCAATCCTTCCTTCGTGGCAGACTCGCTGCCACTGTGCCTCACATGTGGTCACGGTATGTCGTACAAGTAAGTGATGGAAGGCAGGTATTTTCAGAATTGCAGCTATGACGTCTGGAATTTATCCAGGGAGATTTTATAAATGAAAGTTTAGCAGAGGAGGAAACTGATCAAATATGAACCAGATCAAGATCATTTTGTCAGCTGGCAGGGTCCTGAACTACAGAGGCGATGTTGTGAGAGTCAGGGGGATCAGGCATGAGACAGGAATCATGAGGACCTATCTCCGGTCTAGATGGGAGCTGTAGAGGTGAGGTTCATTTGTAGACTGAGCTAGGGGATGAAGTAGAGCAGGTGTCTCTGCTCCACCGTGATAAAGTCAGGCCAAACAAGTGTGTGAGCCTTGACACTGTGGAAGTATGAGAAACTCTCTGAGTGTTAAGTGTCCTGGGACTTGAGTATGCTGCTTCCTAGAAAAATGGCCTGCAAGACTGAAAACTAGGTGCATATATTTGATAAACCTGTAAATGGAAGAGAACACGATGGATTGTGAACTCAGATTTCCAAACTAGGTTTGAAGAGTTTCTTTCTTTTTTTTTCCCCTTACATTTGACCAAGACTACTTATTATTCTGAAGATGGAAGGCATCCCATCAGTGTGTTGAGGAAAATGTTATCCTTGAGAATTCTGGAATGTCACTAGATGCATTTTCTCAAGATCAGCTACATACACACCATAATCTTGTGAAGTAGAAGAGCTTGAATATAGGAAGAGTGAAAATCACATTATTTAAGGATCATAGAGACAATGGTTGGCATGAAGATTCTTGTCAAGTTAACAGGTGACTTCACCTTTTAACTTCAGATACTGGATCAAGGAGATGTTTTAGTAAGAAGATAGGAAACAGATAGTATGCCTCCTGAGTAATAAAGTATTATAGAAGCCGCTCTTTAGCATGCTGCCTGAATATAACTTCAGTCTGCATGCAACAAGAACGGACTTTAGTGTCACACTCACTATCCAGGATAAGAAATATTGAGAGCGATTTAGATTAGGAGATTTCTACATCCCACACCTTCCTATTTTGCACAGGTTTATGTAGCAACCATGAGGGATACAGATAAAACAACAGATGTGTGTGTTTGTGTAATAAAGTTAACAAGCTGTTGATGTTATTTAGTCACTAAGTCATGTCCAACTCTTTTGCGACCCCATGGTCTGTAGCCCTCCAGACTCCTCTGTCCATGGAATTTTCCAG
Source organism: Bos javanicus (assembly GCF_032452875.1). Lineage (NCBI taxonomy): Eukaryota > Metazoa > Chordata > Mammalia > Artiodactyla > Bovidae > Bos > Bos javanicus. The sequence goes on from NC_083873.1 coordinate 109,909,876, forward strand.
GCAAGAATACTGGAATGGGTTGCTGTTTCCTTCTCCAGATGATCTTCCCAACCCAAGGATCGAACCTACTTCTCCTGCATTGGCAGGCGGGTTCTTCACCACTGAGCCACATGGGAAGCCCCAAGATAATGGCTGTACTTCAAAGAGAGACACCTGTAAAGTGGTAGAAAGAGACAGGAAGAACTCTAATTATTGCATGACTTAGAACCTGTCTGAGAAAAGAAGTCTCAGACAAAGTAATTACTCCTGAGACTCTTGGCTGATGTCTCCAATGCCTGAATGAGGAGGGGTTGGAAATATGTGTCACACATGTGCAGTATTAACATATTAAAAGACCCTGATGCTGGAAAAGATTGAAGGCAGGAGGAGAAGGAGACAACAGAGGATGAGATGGTTGGATGGCATCACTGACTCATCAATGGACATGAGTTTGAGCAAGGTCTGGGAGTTGGTGATGGACAGAGAAGCCTGGAGTGCTACAGTCCATGGGGTTGCAAAGAGTCGGACATGACTGAGCGACTGAAGTGACTGATGAGACATGTAAATTTATGGGAACGATTATTTTCATACTTGCACAGCATTAGTATTATTTTAAATATATCTGGGTTTAAGTGGAATGTCATGACTTGCATGTTAACAGTAGAGGACTCTAGCCTGACTGCTCCAGCAGGAACACTTTGTGTATGTTTCTTCCCAAGTCCATGCTAGATGAAGTTAGCTTGGTAGTTTGAAGTTTGTCACAGCGGAACTATTTCACTATTAAAACCTCAGGGCCTTATTTTGAGCACTAATAGTTAAGCATTTACCAGTACATCAATGCATGTCAATGTTTCCTAATACAATAGTCTCTCTAAATCCCTAAACCTAGAACAAAGCTTGGTGTAACACATGTCTATTGAATAAATGGTCAGGAAAAGGAAGAAGGGATTTATAAGAATAAAGAGAGAATCTTCAAGAATACATTTTCAGGAGAAAAATCCGAGTTTTGAGAAATGCAAAGGAGAATGCATACCTAGGAATAGAGGAGAAGAAGATCTTTCAGGAGAAAGTCAGTTTGGCTCAGATGAATGAAGAACATAAGGAATCAGAAGAATTATAAAAAAGTTGAAAATGACTTGAGAGCAGAGTACACAAAAACACTGTCAGCAGATGAAAACCAAGGATTTTGCAACAGATCTGAAAGAGCTATACCCACCTCTAGTCCAGTATTTTAGACCAGCAAAGATGAACAGACAGGAGATGAAGTAAGAAGTCTCTGCTTCATAATGATGCTCTCAGATATGAGCCTGTTTCTGAACTCATTGTGTTAACTCATTATGTTAACATTTTTAGTTGCACACATTTGTGTACATATCTTGGTGAATTTGGGCATGTGAATATACCCATGATGCCATCACCACAATCAAGTTTCTAAATTTTTCCATCACTTCCAAAAATGTCCTTCTGTCCTTTTGTGTTGTGAGTGTATATATGTGTTAAAATATTTAACATTGGATCTATTGTATTGACATATTTTAAAATGCACAGTACCATGTTATCTATAAGTACTATATTGTATAGCAGATCTTTAGAACTGGCTTACCTTGCATATATGAAACATTATACTCATGAAGTCAAATTAACCATTTCTTCCTTTCTCCAGGCCCTGGCAACTGCCATTCTGTTCTCTGTTTTCATGCATTTGACTGTTTAAGATACTTCATAAGTGGAATCATGTAGTATTTGTCCTTTTGTGACTATTCATTTAGCGTAATGTTCTCCAGGTTCATCCATGTTGTCACAAATGACAAGATTTCAAGTGCTAAGTCGCTTCAGTTGTGTCTGACTCTTTTTGACGCTATGGACTGTAGCCTGCCAGGCTCCTCTGTCCCAGATTCTCCAGGCGAGAATAGTGGAGTGGGTTGCCATGCCCTCCTCCAGGGGATCTTCCCGACCCAGCATTCAAACCTGTGTCTTTTACCTCTCCTGCACTGGCAAGCATGTTCTTTACTACTAGCACCACCTGGGAAGCCCCCCTTTCTTTTTTAAGGCTGAAAAATAGTCTGTTATATGCAAATACCATGTTTTATCTATTCGTCCATCAATGGCTATTTGGATTGTTTCCATATCTTGGCTATTGCGAATGTTGCTGGAATGAGGATGGGGCACAAAGATAGCTATTGGATTCTGATTCAAATTCTTCCGAAGAAACATTATTTTTGAGAAAAGGAACATAAAAACTAAGTTTGAAAATGTACTGTTTCAGCTTTAAGAGTAACAAAGTAATTTGATGCTGCTTAGAACCTTGTGACCTATGAAGATGCAGGGAACAATTTTCCTTGTTTTCTAGGTTTTCAGGTGAGCTACTCTGAGAACCACACCCAGAGACTAATCGCTGACTTGCAGCCGTTCATAGACACATGGCTCAATGGATGTACATTCTTACTCTTCTGGTGTCTCAGTGAAGAAGATCTATGTATGTCACAGTGCCTTCTGCTAAAACTGGTAAAGAAAATGGTTTGCCAAGTGCATCCCCCAAAATGTTGTTGACGAAGGGACCTCTAGGGGTAAGGAGGAAAAGAGAAGACGTATCAGTCTAACACAGCATTGGAACACTTGAGACCTCATTCAACCTTCTTTTTACACAGTGGAAGAAAACGGGGATCAAACAATAATTTCACTTGGAGATATTTTCTAAGTCCAAATTCCTGTAATTTTTTTTTTTCAATTATGATGCTGTTTTTTACACCTGAAATAAGGTACAATGAAGTCATTTGGCCAGTAGTTAAAAATGGCTTTTTGAGTCCTCACACTTTTGTGGGTCTGAGCACCATGCCCTAGTTGGGGGACACTGCAGAAATGTATGACCTTGCTGAGAGTCAGTCACTTATGAAGTAAAATGGGGAATAATAGGTTCTATTTAATAGTGATGCTGTGAAGAATTATAGACATCAATAGGCAGAATACTTAGTATCATCTAGGGCATATGAAGAAAACTTAGTGTATGCTAATTATCATTTTTGTTGCTGTGCTATGTTGATAATGATGATGATGGTGATAATGATGATGTTAGTTTAACTTAATCTTTGGATAATGATGTTTCAGCAGTTAATATATTTTGGCAATTATCAAGGATTTAAAAGAAAACATATCTCATAAATAAAATTTATATCACAGGAGATCATGTGTTTTCAATTTATTTCAACTGATGTTTGACATTCTTGACACTGAACCATTAGCTTCTCCCCAAAGAAGTACTACGAGTTGATGAAGAGCTTATGATTTTTAACCAGGTCTTCTCTGACATTGGACCCTGGTAAGGTTTTACGGGAGGGGGTGACATAGAGGGCTGCAATAAAATCTAACAAGTGTCATTTGATAATTAAACAGATGAATCACTCTGACCACCAAAGCAATTGACCACCGTGACGACAGAACATTAAGACTTAGCAATTCATGATTTAAAGTCAGGAGGGTCATAAAAATCAGTGTCTGTGAATGTCCCAAAGAAGACTCACTTAGCTCTGAATACGGACTGCCCCCACAGTTCTGGAGGACAGTCGTCCATCACCTGCTCCTCTTGTACTGCAGGAAGCAGCCACCGGAAAGGAGAGGCAAAGCTCCAATGATTTCAGAGAAACCATCTGAATGACAAACGTTTTGTGATATCCCTAGCCAGCCCCATGGTCTGCTATTTACTGCCCACCAACTGGCCTCCTTGTGGCCACTTTTGGCCACTTCCAAGCCACTCTCTACATAGCAGCCAGAGGGGTCTTTCAAAAATCTGACTGAGTCTTACTATTCGTTTGCTTGAAGCCGTGTGATGATGAACTTCTGTTGTGCTTTAAAGTAAATCCAAATCCTTTAAGCTGGCTTTCAAGACCCGGCACGACCCATCTCTGGTCCTCTCTCTGTCCTCTTCTTAGACCTCCCCTCCCTTATCTCTGCCCTCCAGACATCGATCATTCTTTCAGAGCTTCAGAGACAACTGTCTTTCTCCCTTCAGAACCCTGCAGCCTTTGTTCTCACCGCTCCCTAGTCCTAGAACACTCTGCCCTGTCTCTGTGTGTGACTGTCTCCTGCTCCTCCTTCAGATCTCAGTTTAAATGTCATCCCCTCAAGCGAGCCTTAGTCGACTGCCCTCCTGGGTATCCTTCCCTGCTTCATTGCTTCCCTCACAGCACTCCCATTTTAAAGAAAGACTTTTAAATTATATCTGTCTTTATTACCTGCTTATGAAAAAGGGACTCAGTCTGCTTTGCTTGCCAGACTACACCCCAAATATTTCAATCCCTGATATATCTTTGGTAATTCACAAATTAATAAGTATCAGCCCTAGTCCTATGTTAACATGCATTGAACATTTTCAGTGGGCCAGGCTCTAAGCTAAGCACTGTGTATGGATGCTCTCATTTATTCCTCAACCAAGCCTATTCGTGGGTCCATGCCCAGTCATGTCTGACTCTTTTGCAACCCCATAGAGGGCAGCCTGCCAGGCTTTTCAGTCCATGGGATTCTCCAGGAAAGAATACTGGAGTGGGTTGCCATTTCCTCCTCCAGGGGATTTTCCTGAGCCAGGGATTGATCCCACATCTCTTGCACTGCAGGCAGATTCTTTACTGCTTGTAAACCCATACCAAGCCTATGATGACTGCTAATATCATACCTATTTTTGATGAGGAGTCAAAGGCAAAGAGTATTTACCTGTTGAATCTGAAGCCACAGAGCTAGTGCTAGCACAGCAGGATTCAAACTCAGGCAGAGTTCAAAATTTTACTCTTTACCTTGGTATTGAACCACTGAATGCAAGGATCTTGGCCTCATCTGATTGGCTGACTCCTTTGGGTTTGTCTAGATTTTGCTCAAGCATCACTTACTCAGTGAGACTCTTATATTCAGTTTGAAATGATGTCACCCTGAATTCATTATAAGCAACATTTGTCACACTATTTTAATATTGAGTACCTGTCTCCTCACAAATCTAGAATTCCTCCTTGGGGAAGACTCCCTGTTTTATTATCTTTTCCCTCTATTTCTCCTGAAAAGTGAAAGTGAAGTCACTCAGTTGTGTCCAACTCTTTGCGACCCCAGGGGCTGTAGCCTGCTACGCTCCTCCATCCATGGGAATCTCCAGGCAAGAATACCAGAGTGGGTTGCCATTTCCTTCTCCTGGGAGTCTTCCCAACACAGGGATCAAACCTGGGTCTCCCACACTGCAGGCAGACTCTTTACTGTTTGAGCCAACAGGGGCTCCTTCTATTCCTCCTAAAATACAATAAAAATATTGAGCATATATTCTACCTTGGTTTTATTTTAGAAATTGGGAATGTGATAATGAACAAGATGGGTAAGTCCCCTATCTTATATAGTTTATAATTCATGGCAAAGGGAGGCAGAAACTAGTCTTGAAAATCATTTAGCAAATAAAATAATTTTAGGTAGTAGTAATATTTATGAAATGAAAAACATAAGAAAATGGAGACAAGAGAGTCTAGGGAGTGGGTACTACCGTAGACAGGGTGGTAAGAGAGAGTTTCCCTGAGGATGTGACCTTTGAGTCAAGATATGAGGATAAGGTTTGAGGGGCAATTTTTTCTCACAAGAGGATACAACTAGTATCCCAGGTGTATGACACAGTGAAGTAGTGAAGCAAGCTGTTAGCTTTCAGTCAGGCCCAACTCTTTGCAACCCTATGGACTGTAGCCCGCCAGGCTTCTCTGTCCATGGGATTCTTCAGGCAAGAATACTGGAGTGGGTTGCCCTTCCCTCCACCCGGGGATCTTCCCCACTCAGGGATCAAACTTGGGTCTCTTTCATCGCAGGCAGATTCTTTACTGTCCAAGGCAACAGGGAAACCAGTATAGAAGTCCAAAGTTGAAAAGAAGCTAGCCATAAGCCAAGAGCAGAACACAGGTGTCTTCTACCCAGGTTATGAGATGTTCTGGACCTGATGTCACTTGTCCCCAGGTATGATGGTTAATTGTATACATCAACTTTCCTGGGACACAGGATACTCACATATCTGATTAAACAGTATGTCCAAGTATGTGTGTGAGGAACTTTCCAGAAGAGATTAGCATTTACCTAGGTGGAGTGAGTACAGCAGATGACCTTCCCCAGTGTGGATGGGCACCACCCAGTCCATCATAGGTCTGAACAGAACAAAAAGGTGAGGAAGACTGAATTTGCTCTGGAACCTCAATCTTCTCCTGCCCTTGATGCTCCTGGTTCTCTGGGCTATAGGCCCAGGTTGAGTTCTACACCATCATGTTTCTGGCTTTCAGGCCTTTGAATGATATCCCCAGGCTTCTGGGTCTCCAGCCTGCTGCTGGCAGATTGTAAAACTTCACAGTCTTCATAATAGTGTGAGCCAATCCTGTATGTTAAATCTCTTCCTATTGGTTGTTTCTCTGTGCATGCTAAGTGACTTTAGTCATGTCCGACTCTTTGCAACCCCATGGACTGTAGCCTGCCAGGCTTCTCTTTTGGTGGGATTCTCTAGGCAAGAATACTGGAGTGGGTACTGGAGTACCCTCCCTCCTCCAGGGCATCTTCCTGACCCAGGGATCAAGTCTGTGTCTCTTATGTCTTCTGCATTAGTAGGCAGGTTCTTTACCACTAGCACTGCCTGTCTCCAGAGAACCTCAATTCATACAAGGCTTCAGTTGCAGCTTGCTTCCCAGGCTCCACAATGCCTCTGTGGTCCTCAAAGCCTCAAAGACCTGTGGTTGTTAACCACTGCCAACACACCTACTTTCTTTACACCACCAGTTGTGGGGTCTCCCGAGGTGAGGTCTCCACTGAGCCAGCTGAGACACAATGGTAGCAGCTCCAGCACCTAGCAGGCAACTGGACCCACTGAGACTTGGGTTTTTTCATTAGGTATCCAAGCCATCTGGATTTCACCGTTCAGAAGCTAACAGAAGTTAACTTCAGGGACTTTGGCCAATTCAAGACAAGGGACAGGAGGGGAGAAGCTGATAAATCTTTTATCCTTCCTTCCCTGACAAACTCTAAAATAGATTGTGTTTCCCCTATGGTTTCCATAAGTTGTCTAAAAGCCTGGGCAAGAAGTAACATTTCTTGTGGCTCCATGGCCAACTTGGTCATAGACCACCTTGAGTTGATGTCCTTCTTTCCCCACTTCATGCCCCATGATTTTCTTACTCTTGCTTCCCTGAGATGGCACACTCAAATGAAATATGACTGCATGAGATTTGGCCTGACTCTCTTTTCTAAGAACTGGAACTATGACAGAAAATCAGCCTGCTGGGAGCATAGAGAAAGAAAGGACAAGAGGCAAGATATGAAGCTGATAAGATGGATAACTTAAATTCTATAGGGTCTTGCAGGCCAGGAAAGGGATTTAGACCTTATTTCAATTGAAATTTCAATTTCAATTTAGACCTTATCTCCATAGAAAGGAGATAGCATGATCCCATTTAAATATTTTTAAAAGATTACTTTGGCTACACTGTGGGTAATGGGCTTTCATGAACAGAGTTCATGCTGTACATTAGGCCCTCAATACCTGTTTACTGATTTATGTGTGAATGTATATATTCTATAATGGGTTTTATTCTCCTAAGTTAGCTAGTCTGGGTTAAATCATTTATCTTGTGCATGGGTTCACCCATTAAAAATTTTGTGATATTCAGGCAGCATAGACATATTTTTATTTCAGTAGTTTTTCCTTTCATGCCTTAAACTCCCTTCTCTTTTATACCACTCCCCTCATTTTTCCCCCCTTGGGTACCATTTTTTTGTTATTTTTTTTTAATTGAACACAGGTTAAGAGATTACATGGTTAACTTAAATTTAAATTAAGAGATGATTTAGTAAGACTTTGCATTTCTGAAATTTTTCTGTAGCTGCACAGCAAAAAAGGAATGTTCTTTTTGTCAAATAATTAAACCAAATATTTTGTAAGGTAGTGTCCTGCATTATCTCTGCTCACATGCACTGTGAAGTAGAATTGTGGCCCCTTATAATGGGAGAGCTAAGAATTTAAGCTTTTCCATGTAAACCTTCAGGCCTTTCTTTTTTCCATTGAAGATAATTGTGCATGCTTGAAATTGCCAACCTCTAGGAAGAATATTATTAATCTTCTATGACAGTCAGAGTTCAGCTTTGGGTTGGTGGGGGCTGGTTTAGGGTGGCCAGCAAGTAGAAGGCAGGGCGCCAACTGTTCCTTCCTTACAGAGGATGTAGCATTCTTCATATTCTTGGTAAAGCATTTTATCAATATTCAGAGCCAAAACAAAAAGAATGAACAATTTCTTAAATTTTATATTATGCTCCTTAGCCATAAAGTTCTGCATAATTCAAATATATTCCACTCTATCTTTCCTTCCACCTGTCTAAACTCCCTCTCTATTTCTTCCTCAATATTGAGAGATGAGGCTGGCCGGGCAGAAATTGGCTCAGCATTAGAGACTACAATGCCTGCTAGCTTGGTCCTTAAACCCAAGATAATCCAAGCCAACTCTGAGTGGGAGCCAAATCAGGAGCTAAAGAGGGGGCAAATCCCAAGACCAAAGGCTTAAAAAGAGGAATGTAAATACAAGAAAGATTTGAAACAAAAGCAGGGGATTAAATGAATTCAAATAAGAGCATGCAGAGACTACAAGGAGTGAGTTGGCATGATTAAATCAGACATCTCTGAGGCACCCAGGTCTTGCCCAAATCAGTCACTGGGTTCATGGTGTGTGCATTTTGGGGGCTTAATTCAAGATGGAGAAAGGACTCCTCCAATTACTCTTGCAGCCTATATTCTAGCTGATGTCTAAAATACTCTCATGGGGACACCGCTCCTGTCTGTCTTCCCTCCTGAAAACTCCCTCCTCACAGCATAAGAAGCATTCTTCCTCTCAGTCTGCTGCTGTTGCTGCTAAGTCACTTCAGTCATGTCCCCATAGATGGCAGCCCACCAGGCTCCCCTGTCCCTGGGATTCTCCAGGCAAGAACACTGGAGTAGGTTGCCATTTCCTTCTCCAATGCATGAAAGTGAAAAGTGAAAGTGAAGTAGCTCAGTCCTGTTCGACTCTGAGCGGTACCCCATGGACTGCAGCCCACCAGGCTCCTCCATCCATAACATCACTATGGCACCATAATGGAGACAAAGTCATATATTTCATTGAGAATAACATAGAATCTAATGAACAATCCAGGGAATTAAGCAGATCATGAAATGTAGAGCTACTCCTAACTAAATTATACTCTCACTATCCAGATATCTGCCATGACAGCTTGCAGACTTTTTATGTGATTTTCACCATTTGATATAAAACGACAAGCAAAACCTGCGTGTTTGTTCTGGTGAAAGCATTTAAGTTATATGGAAATCCTGGCAACAGAATGTGGATCACATTGCAGTAATACCTCAAGTGTTCTAAGAATATAATTTAGTGCTCATGTTATTTAAACACGATATGAATTATTGCTACCATCTTTCCAATATTGAGTGAAAATGTTTTCTAAGAAGCTGGAAGAGGAAAAAGTACAAAGAAATACCCAATGCCAAAGCTTTAAAAGAGATTATGGTGCATCCAGACAAAATGATTGTTGCAAATATACATGACTGTGACATAGGTAGAGGTACCATATTAAGAATGCAATTATAAGTTCAAAATCTTGTTGTTAGCTATATAACTATAAGGAAAGAAAAAGATAGAAGCTTATATTTAGCTTTCCTCATTATTCATTGCTTGATCTACGACTTCAGATGTTAATTCATAGGTATCTATTTCTTGAATCACAATCTCCAAGAAAAAACGATGTCAGGTCCTCAAATTTGGATATGAGACAATCAGAGGCATCTATCATTTTTCTCAAGGTTTTACTAACTCCCTCTTCTCTCTCTCTCTTTTTTTAACCATCCTTTTACAACCACAGTGACTACAGCATCCATCTACCATTTCTCATCACCAAACCTCACTCAGGCAACTCTTGAATGGATAGGTAACAAAGTTTTAACTGTGTTTTTATTGGTTTTATTTTTCTAAGCTCCACTTTCATTCATCATACATTTTATCCTTTTAAAATAACGTGCATTTACTTGGCCACATCAAGTCTTCGTTGCAGCATTTGGGAACATTATTTCATCATGAGAGATCTTTCAGTAAGGCGTGAGGACTCTCTAGTTGAGGCGTACAACTAGTTGCTCTGCAGTATATGAAATCTTAGTTCTCTGACCAGTGATTGCGCTCGTGTCCCCTGCATTGCAAAGGTGGATTTTAACCACTGGACCACCAGAAAATTCACCATCATACATTTTAACCTAGTTTCAGTTCAGTTCAGTTTCAGTTCAGTTCAGTCACTCAGTCATGTCCAACTCTTCGGGACCCCATGAATTGCAGCACGCCAGGCCTTCCTGTCCATCACCAACTCCCGGAGTTTACTCAAACTCATGTCCACTGAGTTAGTTGAGTCATCCAACCATCTCATCCTCTGTCGTCCCCTTCTCCTCCCGCCCTCAATCTTTCACAGCATTAGGGTCTTTTCAAATGAGGTAGTTCTTCAAATCAGGTGGCCAAAGTATTGGAGTTTCAGCTTCAACATCAGTCCTTCTAATGAACACCCAGGACTTATCTCTTTTAGGATGGACTGGTTGGATCGTCTTGCAGTCCAAGGGACTCTCAAGAGTCTTCTCCAACACCACAGTTCAAAAGCATCAATTCTTCTGTGCTCAGCTTTCTTTATAGTCCAACTCTCACATCCATACATGACCACTGGAAAAACCATAGCTTATGATTTGCTTTTATTATAGTATGCATTGGTTACAATGAAGGAGGAAATGGTAATCTGTATCTGATTCATTGAATATTAATATACACCACAGCAGTGATAGCAATGAGAGGGTAACAGTCAGGAAGGCCAGGGGTCTCCAAAGGGAGGAAATAGGTTTCAAGTGTCAGACATTTTTTTAAATCTCTCCCTTAAGTGGGAAGAAGAAACAAACTCTATGGAAATGTTTTTCTTAAGCTATGTTAATTAAACTATGTATTTGCTTTGGAATTTGCCTTTCTTCAAAATGGTTCCACCTAAGACTAACTTTTTTCTTTTCTCAAACCTTGGGCTAATAGTAGTTCAACAAACCAGTATTCATATCATTTGTTCTATGGCTGGGGGATGACACACCTCATGCCACCCTAACTCAAAAATGCATATTGTGGGAGAGCCTTGAGATGTCTCTCTAATCTGATTAACAGCCTTCTAACAGACACAAGTTAGCTTGCTAAAACTAGCAAAAGGGGGCATTCTCCATCCCCCTTCTGATGTCTGTGTCAGAAACTTTCCCTGTCCCTTTTCACTTTAATAAAACTCTGCTATACAAAAGCTCTTGAGTGATCAAGCCTGGTTCCTGGTCCTGAAGTTAAATCTTCTTCAGAGATCACGAATCTGACATAGTTCACCGAAAGCTATCAGTAAGTGATGGTCTGAATGCCAACAATTTTTCCCATTAGTTGGGAAGACATGATTATTCTCTCAATTTAAAGAAAACAAAGCTGTCCCCAAATATATCATCCAACAACTAAGACTTGAATGATAATTGAGACTAGATATGCAAAAGAAGGAGGTGGACTTGGCTTTGGGGCAGTCAAGAAGAAGTCTTCCAGGTAACAGAAACAGCAGGTGCAAAGACCATAAACAAGAAGAAGTGTATTTTGTTTCATGTCCTGAAAAAAAGGCAGGTATAACTAAGATGTAAAGTAGGAGGGGAAGAGTAGAAAGTCTGCAGAAGTAAGCAGATCAAAGGTATCTTATTAGGCATGCCAGAGAATTTGGACTTTATCAGGCAAGGGAATTATCCAAATGATTCAAGTAGGAGAGCAATATGGTCAATTTGAATTCTAGGAAGACTATTTTATGTGTACTGTGAAACAGGCTAGAACACCGTTAGAAGCTATTGCAACGCTTCCTTATCCAGTCATAATTATACTACTTCCCTAATTATCATTTGTAGGTAACATTTTTCCATCTTTGGTCTTTACTAAGTTCAATATTATTTATTTTCATTTATCTTTATTAGCAAACTAAACCATTGATATTTAATCCTTTTAGCTATTGACCTTTGCATAAATATAGCTATATGGTTTCCTGGAGTTCTTTGTTTACTTGGCCTAAAATTATGCATGCTAATAATAGCCAACATACACTGAGTACATATGCTATATGCAGCTCGTGAGGCTGAAGATGAGGCTTAGACAGGTATTGGATATTGATTTCTCATAGCTCAATCCAGCCCAGGTCAGCTAGACACTAGAACCAAAGCTTTTATCCAACTATTGATACATGATTGACAACTATTATTTTCCTGTGATTCTTATAACTTGGGCACTTTAGATGGGGCATATAGCTCCCAGAAAATGCACAGATTGGAGGAATAAAGAGATTCTGTAATGATATATTTCAGTTCTTGAAACAATGGTCAAGTAGCTGATGATATTCTATTAAGAGATCTTTATTGTTCTCTATCTCATGAAGAAACCAAGATATCAAGAGACAACTAGATTTGTTCAAGTTTATTCAGTGAGCACTGGTCAGAGGAAACACCTTCTTCCAACAACACAAGAGAAGACTCTACACATAGATATCACCAGATGGTCAATACCAAAATCAGATTGATTATATTCTTTGCAGCCAAAGATGGAAGAGCTCTATACAGTCAAGACTAGGAGCTGACTGTGCCTCAGATCATGAACCCCTTATTGCCAAATTCAGACTTAAATTGAAGAAAGCAGGGAAAACCACTAGACCATTCAGCTATGACCTAAATCAATCCCTTACGACTATACAGTGGAAGTGATAAATAGATTCAAGGGATTAGACCTGATAGACAGAGTGCCTAAAGAATTATGGACAGTGGTTCATGACACTGTACAAGCAGCAGTGATCAAGATCATCTCCAAGAAAAATAAATGCAAAAAGGCAAAATGGTTGTATGAGGAGGCCTTACAAACCGCTATGAAAAGAAGACAAGCAAAAGGCAAAGGAGAAAAGGAAAGATATACCCATTTGAATATAGAGTTCAAAGAATAGCAAGGAGAGATAAGAAAGCCTTCTTCAGTGATCAATGCAAAGAAATACAGGAAAACGGGGAAAAAAATAGAGTAGATCTATGCAAAAAAAAAAAAAAATAGACTAGAATGGGAAAGACTAGAGATCACTTCAAGAAAATTAGAGATACCAAGGAAAGTTTTCCTGCAAAGATGGGCACAATAAAGGACAGAAATGGTATGGACCTAACAGAAGCAGAAGATATTAAGAAAAGGTGGAAAGTATACACAGAACTATACAAAAAAGATCTTCAAGACACAGATAATCATGATCACTCACGTAGAGCCAGACATCATGGAATGTGAAGTCAAGTGGGCTTTAGGAAGCATCACTACAAACAAAGCTAGTGGAGGTGATGGAATTCCAGTTGAGTTATTTCAAATCTTAAAAGATGATGCTGTGAAAGTGCTACACACAATATGCCAACAAATTTGAAGAACTTAGCAGTGGCCACAGGACTGGAAAAGGTGGGATTTCATTCCAATCCCAAAGAAAGGCAATGCCAAAGAATGTTTAAACTACTGCACAATTGCACTCATATCATGCACTAGCAAAGTGACGCTCAAAATTATCCAAGCCAGGCTTCAACAGTTGGTGAACCATGAACCATGTTCAAGCTGGATTAGAAAAGGCAGAGGAACCAGAGATCAAATTGCCAACATCTGCTGGATCATCAAAAAAGCAAGAGAGTTCCAGAAAAACATCTACTTCTGCTTTATTGCCTATGCCAAAGCCTTTGACTGTGAGGATCACAACAAACTGTGGAAAATTCTTAAAGTGATGGGAATACCAGACTGCCTGACCTGCATCCTGAGAAATCTGTATGCAGGTCAAGAAGCAACAGTTAGAACTGGCCATAGAACAACATACTGGTTCCAAATCGGGAAAGGAATATGTCAAGGCTGTATATTGTCATCCTGCTTGTTTAATTTATATGCAGAGTACATCATGAGATATGCTGGACTGGATGAAGCACAAACTGGAATCAAGATTGCTGGGAGAAATATCAATAACCTCAGATATGCAGATGACACCACACTTATGGCAGAAAGCGAAGAAGAACTAAAGACCTTTTTAATGAAAGTGAAACAGGAGAGTGAAAAAGTTGGCTTAAAACTCAGCATTCAGAAAACTAAGATCATAGCATCCAGTCCCATCACTTCATGGCAAATAGATGGGAAGTCAGTGGAAACAGTGACAGCCTTTTTTTGGAGGGGCGCCAAAAGCACTGCAGATGGTGACTGCAGCCGTGAAATTAAAAGATATTTGATCCTTGGAAGAAAAGCTATGAACAACCTAGACAGCTTTTTAAAAAGCAGAGACATTACTTTGACAACAAAGTTCTGTCTAGTCAAAGGTCTGGTTTTTCCAGTAGTAATGTATGGATGTGAGAGTTGAACTATAAAGAAAGCTGAGTGCTGAAGAATTGATGCTTTTGAACTGTGATGTTGGAGAAGACTCTTGAGAGTTCCTTGGACTGCAAGGAGATCCAACTATTCCATCCTAAAGGAAATCAGTCCTAAATATTCATTGGGAGGACTGATGTTGAAGCTGAAACTCCAATATTTTGGCCACCTGATGTGAAGGACTGACTCATTGGAAAAGACTCTGATGGTGGGAAAGATTGATGGCAGGAGGAGAAGGGGACGACAGAGGATGAGATGGTTGGATGGCATCACTGACTCAATGGACGTGAGTCTCAGTGAACTCTCGGGAGTTGGTGATGGACAGGGAGGCCTGGCGTGCTGCATTCATGGGGTCGCAAAGAGTCGGACACGACTGAGTGGCTGATCTGATCTGATCTGATGTCTGATTCACTTCATTGCACAGCAGGAACTAACACAATCTGTATGGCAAAACCAAAACAATATTGTAAAGTAAGAAAAAAAAAACAACAACATTATGTCCCACTTAAAACAAACAAACAAACAACAGCAAGACACTTGGGCTGGTCCCATTGAACAAAGCTTCAAAAGGCAAGGTCTCCAACTTGATGACCACTAGTGCAGCTGTGTTTGCACCTACTTTCCTTCCTATGCTTCTGCTTGTTCATTTCCCTGTTCTCTTAACTCTCTGTAGCAGTCATTACTCTTGGCAATGTAGGTTGTGATACTTTCAGGACTTTGATGAAGCTTAAAACCTTTGAAAATTTTTCACATTATTCTGTTGGGAGCAGAGTCACCCTTTATGTATGTGTAATGAAAATGGATAGCATATTATTTTAACCATCCAATGAAACAAATTCAAGCAAGCAGAATTGTTGATGTCTCCCAGAGAATACAAGACTTAATAAGCAAGAATTTGCTTTACACTATAGTCCAAGATGAGAAGATAATCCTCTAAGTGCCCTGATGATCCTTTGGGAAAGCTAAAGTCTTGAGAAAAACTTAAAGGGCTTGTGCACAGTTTGGCATATGTTTTACCCTTGTGGATTTGTGAGAAATCACGATTCTAAACTACAGGCATAAAATGGGGGCTGTATCCAATACTCTCTAATTCTGCATTCTGTTTCATCTTCTAACCTGTAGCTCTAGCTCCCAGTCACTAATCTATACATCATTAGATGGTGGTGTAGATATTAATATGCATTCCTGAGGATGAGAAGGTTGGATGATATCGCCGATTCCATGGACACGAGTTTGAGTAAACTCTGGGAGTTGAGGATGGACAGGGAAGCCTGGCGTGCTGCAGTCCATGGGGTTACAAAGAGTTGGGCACAACTGAGTGACTGAAGGTGGGGCGGCAAGAGGAGATACCCAGCGTCCGAGGTCAGGGGCAGCAGCCGGGAGGAGATACCCCACGCCCCAAGCCTGAGGCCAGGGGAGGCAGGTGGGAGAGGCAACCCCATGTCCAAGGAGCCGTGGCAGCGCGGGCGCAGGAGGGCCTAGAGGAGCTATCCCAGGTTGAAGGTCAGGAACCGTGGTGGTGAGGAGATACCCCACATCCAAGGTAAGGAGCAATGGCTACACTTTGCTGGAGCAGCCGTGAAGAGATACCCATGCCCAAGGTAAGAGAAACCCAAGTAAGACAGTAAGTGTTGCAAGAGGACATCAGAGGGCAAACACACTGAAACCATACTCACAGAAAACTAGTCAATCTAATCACACTAGGACCACAGCCTTGTCTAACTCAGTGAAACTAAGCCATGCCCGTGGGGCCACCCAAGACGGGCAGGTCATGGTGGAGAGATCTGACAGAATGTGGTCCACTGGAGAAGGGAATGGCAAACCACTTCAGTATTCTTGCCTTGAGAACCCCATGAACAGTATGAAAAGGCAAAATGACAGGATACTGAAAGAGAAACTCCCCAGGTCAGTAGGTGCCCAATATGCTACTGGAGATCAGTGGAGAAATAACTCCAGAAAGAATGAAGGGATGGAGCCAAATCAAAAAGAATACCCAGCTGTGGATGTGACTGGTGATAGAAGCAAGATCCGATGCTGTAAAGAGCAATATTGCATAGGAACCTGGAATGTCAGGTCCATGAATCAAGGCAAATTGAAAGTGGTCAAACAAGAGATGGCAAGAGTGAATGTCGACATTCTAGGAATCAGCGAACTGAAATGGACTGGAATGGGTGAATTTAACTCAGATGACCATTATATCTACTACTGTGGGCAGGAATCCCTCAGAAGAAATGGAGTGGCCATCATGGTCAACAAAAGAGTCCGAAATGCAGTACTTGGATGCAATCTCAAAAACAACAGAATGATCTCTGTTCATTTCCAAGGCAAACCATTCAATATCACAGTAATCCAAGTCTATGCCCCGAACAGTAACGCTGAAGAAGCTGAAGTTGAACGGTTCTATGAAGACCTACAAGACCTTTTAGAACTAACACCCAAAAAAGATGTCCTTTTCATTATAGGGGACTGGAATGCAAAAGTAGGAAGTCAAGAAACACCTGGAGTAACAGACAAATTTGGCCTTGGAATACTAAATGAAGCAGGGCAAAGACTAAGAGTTTTGCCAAGAAAATGCACTGGTCATAACAAACACCATCTTCCAACAACACAAAAGAAGACTCTATACATGGACATCGCCAGATGGTCAACACTGAAATCAGATTGGTTTTATTCTTTGCAGCCAAAGATGGAGAAGCTCTATACAATCAGCAAAAACAAGACCAGGAGCTGACTGTGGCTCAGACCATGAACTCCTTATTGCCAAATTCAGACTTAAATTGAAGAAAGTAGGGAAAACCACTAGACCATTCAGGTATGACCTAAATCAAATCCCTTATGATTATACAGTGGAAGTGAGAAATAGGTTTAAGGGCATAGATCTGATAGATAGAGTGCCTGATGAACTATGGACTGAGGTTCGTGACATTGTACAGGAGACAGGGATCAAGACCATCCCCATGGAAAAGAAATGCAAAAAAGCAAAATGGTTGTCTGGAGAGGCCTTACAAATAGCTGTGAAAAGAAGAGAAGCAAAAAGCAAAGGAGAAAATGAAAGATATAAGCATCTGAATGCAGAGTTCCAAAGAATAGCAAGAAGAGATAAGAAAGCCTTCTTCAGCGATCAATGCAAAGGAATAGAGGAAAACAACAGAATGGGAAAGACTACATTCTCTTCAAGAAAATCAGAGATACCAAAGGAACATTTCATGCAAAGATGGGCTCAATAAAGGACAGAAATGGTATGGACTTAACAGAAGCGAAATATATTAAGAAGAGATGGCAAGAATACACAGAAGAACTGTACAAAAAAGATCTTTACGACCCAGATAATCATGATGGTGTGATCACTAACCTAGAGCCAGACATCCTGGAATGTGAAGTCAAGTGGGCCTTAGAAAGCATCACTACGAACAAAGCTAGTGGAGGTGATGGGATTCCAGTTGAGCTATTTGAAATCCTGAAAGATGATGCTGTGGAAGTGCTGCACTCAATATGCCAGCAAATTTGGAAAACTCAGCAGTGGCCACAGGACTGGAAAAGGTCAGTTTTCATTCCAATCCCAAAGAAAGGCAATGCCAAAGAATGCTCAAACTACAACACAATTGCACTCATCTCACACGCTAGCAAAGTAATGCTCAAAGTTCTCCAAGCCCGGCTTCAGCAATACGTGAACCGTGAACTTCCTGATGTTCAAGCTGGTTTTAGAAAAGGCAGAGGAACCAGAGATCAAATTGCCAACATCCACTGGATCATGGAAAAAGCAAGAGAGTTCCAGAAAAACATCTATTTCTGCTTTATTGACTATGCCAAAGCTTTTGACTGTGTGGATCACAATCAACTGTGGAAAATTCTGAAAGAGATGGGAATACCAGACCACCTGATCTGCCTCTTGAGAAATCTGTATGCAGGTCAGCAAGCAACAGTTAGAACTGGACATGGAACAACAGACTGGTTCCAAATAGGAAAAGGAGTTCAACAAGACTGTATATTGTCACCCTGTTTATTTAACTTATATGCAGAGTACATCATGAGAAATGCTGGACTGGAAGAAACACAAGCTGGAATCAAGATTGCCAGGAGAAATATCAATAACCTCAGTTATGCAGATGACACCACCCTTATGGCAGAAAGTGAAGAGGAACTCAAAAGCCACTTGATGAAAGTGAAAGTGGAGAGTGAAAAAGTTGGCTTAAAGCTCAACATTCAGAAAACGAAGATCATGGCATCTGGTCCCATCACTTCAAGGGAAATAGATGGGAAAACAGTGGAAACAGTGTCAGACTTTATTTTTCTGGGCTCCAAAATCACTGCAGATGGTGACTGCAGCCATGAAATTAAAAGACTCTTACTCCTTGGAAGGAAAGTTAGGACCAACCTAGATAGCATATTCAAAAGCAGAGACATTGCTTTGCCAACAAAGGTTCATCTAGTCAAGGCTATGGTTTTTCCTGTGGTCATGTATGGATGTGAGAGTTGGACTGTGAAGAAGGCTGAGCACCTAAGGATTGATGCTTTTGAACTGTGGTGTTGGAGAAGACTCTTGAGAGTCCCTTGGACTGCAAGGAGATCCAACCAGTCCATTCTGAAGGAGATAAGCCCTGGGATTTCTTTGGAAGGAATGATGCTAAAGCTGAAACTCCAGTACTTTGGCCACCTCATGCGAAGAGTTGACTCATTGGAAAAGACTCTGATGCTGGGAGGGATTGGGGGCAGGAGGAGAAGGGGACGACAGAGGATGAGATGGCTGGATGGCATCACTGACTCGATGGACGTGAGTCTCAGTGAACTCCGGGAGTTGGTGATGGACAGGGAGGCCTGGCGTGCTGCGATTCACGGGGTCGCAAAGAGTCGGACACGACTGAGCGACTGATCTGATCTGATCTGAGCCGCTGAAATTAACTGAACTGAACTGAATCCTCAGGGAAACTGATGTGACTTCTAAATTGCATCTGGTCCAGATGGCATAATTCTTTTTTTTCTTTTTTAGATGGTTATTGTTTTAAGCTACTCAATTTCTTCTTTTTAAAATATTTATTTATTTGTTTTTGACTCTCAGATCTTCATTGAGTCATGCAGGATCTTTCATTGAGGGCTGCAGGTGCAGAGGTTGCAGCTTATGGGCTTAGTTACCCCACAGCATGTGGGATCTTAGTCCGCAGACTAGGGATTGAAACTGCCCCCTGAATTCTAAGGTGGATGGCATGCTTCTTCTGGTGGGTATTTCAAGATGATAACTGATTTAAAACAACCAGAACTCATCCTATATTTATTAATTATGGTTGTATATACATGCATTTAGGAAAAAAACCCCACTAAATTAAATAGAATTAAGGGGTAACTACCAATCATACAAGCTAATATTTTGGTTTTTTGAGTGTGTTTAAAAAGGCTGGCATTTGCACCTTTGTTAGTTATTAATATAATGACAAGTATAGACTTCTGGATCTATCTGTGGAAAACAGGAAAAAGAAGGAATATTTACACCTGTTATATTAGTGCTTGTAACAGAGATGATATATTGATAACTTTGACTTTTATGCTATAAAGACTTGTCAAGTGAGTTAATCTATTGATTTGTGAGCCAGGTTTTTAAGAGATAAAATAAGAAAGCTTATTAGGCATAATTTTACTAAAAAAACAAATGAGGATAGCAACAGTTATCTTTAGTATGTTCCATGTGTAAGGCAAAGATATAATAAGTACACATATATTTTATCTAATTTCTCACTCATGCTTCAGCATAAATATTAGGCTCATTTAAGATAAAAGTAAGTCAAAGCTCAGAAAAGCCAAGTCACTTGCCCAAGACTACACTACTCTAGGGAAACTAAGATGTTGCCAAGTCTTGACTTCAGAACCAACCTTCTTCCAGCAGACTAGTACTGCTATAGCAATTGGTAGACTTGCTACTCAACTGACATTATCATAAAAAAAATTAAGAAACAATAAGCAAACAAAATACTGTCTATTTAGTGAGGTTTTCTAATTTAATGGAAGGATAAAATGAAATACTTGAAAAAAAAGAAGTCTGCATGGCTGGTTCATGGAAGAGATAAAACTATTCCATGAAAAAAGAGTCTATGTCTCTAGATTCACAGTCCAAAACTCTTCCTTGCCCGCTCTCACCTGAGACATGTACAAATCCTAACTGATTTCCTGACATTTAACCTGGGTCTACTTTAATTCTGGGTTTCCTTCAATGGTTCACTTTTCTCATTCCAAGAATCCTAAGGCTGAAGAGAATGGACAGAAAGACTCTGATACTGGTGAAGTGAAAGAAAAACTGAAACGAGAGCACAGAGATTTTCATTCTGGAGCAGCGCTTGGACAAACACTCAGCCCTTGAGGTTCACATCTTCTCTAGGAGTCAAGAGATACTGCTCTTAACCGAATGCCTAGGGCTACCATGGAGACCAAGTAAGGTAATGAATGAGAAAGTGCTTTGCAAGTTATGAAACACAGTGTGAGCTGTAATGGTCCAAAGTGTAGCACACAGTGAAGATTAGGTGAGAAATTCTGGAGACATATGCTGTGCCCCCCTCTCAACCCTCCCCATCATTCTCTTGTCCGCTATAATTTTAGCAAATCTCTGGTTGGCATCTCAAGTATACCTGCTGTACCAATCTCCTTTTTTATTTTTTTGTTTCTAAGTTATCTCTAAGGTCTCTAGGGCTCCTTATCCCAGGAACAGATGCAGCCTGGGAATATAGGAGTGGTCATTGCCCATACTTGTAAAGGACAGAATTGGAAGAATGAATGTTTCCACTTCCCATGTGTAGAGAGACAATTCTGAGGCACTTTCTAGAAGATTCTTCAGATGCTCCTGCAGGGTTGAGCCCCAGCTGCTCTCCTCAGTGCCCAGCTCAACGCCTCAGCCTTTATTGACTGTTCTTCTTCCACTATTTTACTTCCTCTCCCTATCTCTACTTCATAGCAGCTCCTACCCCATGATGGTTAATTTTATGTATCAACTTGCCTGGGCCACAACGTATACAGATATCTAGCTAAATGTTATTTCTAGATGTGTCTGTGAGGTTTTCTGAATGAGATTAATATTTGAATCAGCCGTTTGGGTAAAGCAGATTGTCCTCCACATGTGGGTGGGCATCATATGATCTGCTGAAGGCTTGAGTGAAATGAAAGCTTGAGTAAGAAAAAAAAAAGAAAAATCTCTCTCCCTGATTGTCAATGTACCTGTCACCAATGCAGGTACATTGGTGCTCTCCCATCTTTGGACTTGGACTCAGAATGGAATTTATACCATCATACCATTTATACCATTTATACCAACTCTCCTGGTTTTCCAACTTGCTGACTGCAGATCTTGGGTTTCTCAGCCTCCATAATCACGTGAGCCAAGTCTCATTCCCTTACAGTAAATTCATATCTGTCTATCTATCTATCTAGTCTATGTAATTTATCTATCCAATCTATCTATATAATCTATTCCAGTTTATCTAGCTAATCTATCTATCCATCTATCATCTCCCATTGGTTCTGTTTCTCTGGACAACTGAGATTAATCCGTGTCCCAAATCAAAGCCTTGCATTCAGATAATTGTCTCAGGCATTGCTTATAAGGGGGCTTCTCTCATAGCTCAGTTGGTAAAGAATCCACCTGCAATGCAGGAGATCCTGGTTTGATTCTGGGTCAGGAAGAT
The DNA here is from genome assembly GCF_032452875.1 of Bos javanicus. Taxonomy (NCBI): domain Eukaryota; kingdom Metazoa; phylum Chordata; class Mammalia; order Artiodactyla; family Bovidae; genus Bos; species Bos javanicus. Next base: position 109,931,981 of record NC_083873.1, read on the forward strand.
CCCCTGGAAAAAGGATAGGCTACCTGCTCTAGGATTCTTGGGGTTCCCTTGTGGCTTAGCTGGTAAAGAATCTGCCTGCAATGAGGGAGACCTGGGTTTGATCCCTGGGTTGGGAAGATCCCCTGGAGAAGGGAAAGATGTAACTCCAGTATTCTGGCCTGGCGAATTCCATGGACTGTATAGCCCATGGGGCCACCAAGAATCAAGCATGACTGAGTGACCTTCACTTTCACTTTAGGGAGATCTTGAATCAAGACAGGTGAGCTGATTTTTATTTTTTATATTCCATTCACTTTATTTTTTTTCGCTGATATTTTTTTAAAAATTTTTTTGTTTTTTTAAATATAAATTTATTTATTTTAATTGGAGGTTAATTACTTCACAATATTGTATTGGTTTTGCCATACATCAGCATGAATCTGCCACAGGTATACATGTGTTCCCCATCCTGAGCTGATTTTTAAACCTTTCTATTTGATCAACTGATTCTTTCATTTCTGCAAAAGTTTACAGAACTTCTACCATGTGACAGGGACTGTGCTGGGGGATAGGAAATATGAAAGGCTCCTGACCTTGAGGAATTTGTGGACCAGCGAGGGTGATGGACATGGAAGTGGATGACTGCAATGTGAGGAAGTGAGGGACAAGGTGAGCAATCCTGCATCCTGCCTCATCTCTCCATCTCAGCACCCATGTTTGGCTGCAGCTCAATTTGATTGAATTTCTTGTCATGATTGAATTTCTTGTCATGATTCCTCAGTATAGACCCCTCCCCCAGGCTTGGCACAGACTCCCAGCCAAGACGTCTCCCCTAGTGATATTTCTGGGCTTGTGCGCTGACGCAATGACAGCTGTGAAGAATACTCCATCCCAGAAAGGTCAGCGAACAGCATAATCCACAGACTAGCAGCCACTCAGCACAAAACCCGTTCCTGAAACATGGATTTTAACCTTTAGGTTTTGCTAAGGCAGTCCCCCAGCTCCTGCACCCTGCCTTGGGCTAGCAGCGATGGGGGAAGTTCGAGGTGGGATTTGTTGTAGGAGTCCCCTATACCAGACTCTGCCTTCTGCCTGCCAGTCTCCATAAATGCTGCAACTGGTGGTTTGTACCTGGGTTTATCGGGCAACAGACGCCTTATTCAAAATGGCAGTGCTGCAGCTCAAACTACACCAGATGCAGGAGAGAGGAGCCTGAAAGTACAACCTCACATCGTCCCTCGTTAGTCCAAAGGATTTAGCTGCTGGGGCTCTAGCCTCTCTAAGGCAGCAAATCCCTTTTCCTTTGGCCCTTTCACAAGTTAAATTTCTGCTCTAAACCAGACTCTCTACTGGTACGGAGGGTCTGAAGTCCAAGGCAACACAGTGTTGCAACACATCCTGGTCTTGCTCTATGAACACTTTCTCAGGCAGGCAGGGGGTAAAATGGTTTAGACAGGCATACCCGGGTTTGAATCCCATCTCTAGCTTCTGAGAATGAGCATGCGGCTTCATCTCTCTGAGTTTCCAATTCTTCATCTCAAAACAGGAGACAGACAGCCTTAAGCAACATTTCTTCTATGTCTCTACTCCTGCTCCCAAGAAATGGTAATTAGGTAGTGAGATAGAGGTGCTAACTATAGCTACCACAGCAATCATATCACAATAGCACTGAAACCTTAAACGTACACCTTTCATTTGGGCAGTGTTCTATGTCAGGGAACAGTAAATCTATACATCGGTGTTTTAAATTTTATTTTTAAATTAATTTTTATTGGAGTATAGTTCATTTGGGTTTCCCTGGTGGCTCAGTGGTAAAGAATCCATCTGCCAATGCAGAAGACACGGGAGACCTGGGTTCGATCTTTGGGTCAGGAAGATCTCCTGAAGGAAAGACATGGCAACCCATTCCAGTATTCTTGGTTGAAGAATCCCACAGAGGAGCCTAGTGGCCTACAGGCCGTAGGGTCACAAAGAGTCAGACATAACTTAGTGACTGAACAGCAACAACAAACAGTTGATTTACAATGTGTGTCAGTTCCTGCTACACAGCAAAATGAATCACTTACACATATACATACATCTACTCTTTTCTGGATTTTTTCCTATATAGGTCATTATAGAGCATTGAGTAGAGGTCCCTGTGCCATACAGTAGGTTCTTATTAGTTATCTATTTTAGATGTGTGAAGTGTGTGAAAGTCACTCAGTTATGTCTGATTCTTTGCGACCCCATGAACTATATAGTCCATGGAATTCTCCAGGCCAGAACACTGGAGTGGGTAGCCTTTCCCTTCTCCAGGGATCTTCCCAACCCAGGGATTGAACCCAGATCTCTCACATTGCAGCCAGATTCTTTACCAGCTGAGCCACAAGGGAAGCCCATTTTAGATGTAATAGCCTGTAAAAAGGGTTTCGCAAGTAGCTCAGTGGTAAAGAATCCTCTTGCCAATGCAGGAGACCCAAGAGACCTGGGTTTGTTCCCTGAGTTGGAAAGACCTCCTGGAGGAAGGAAATGACAATCCACTCCAGTATACATGCCTGGGAAATCCCGTGGAAAGAATAGCCTGGCAGGCTACAGTCCACGAGGTCACAAAGAGTTGGATGCGAGTGAGGATGAGCATAAGTGTGTAAAAAAGGAAAAAAAAAATAGAATGACAGTGTATGTGTTTGGGGCAGTTAACAGCCTCCGGGAGGGGCTGATGCCTTAGGGGTGTAAAAGAGGAAGGGATAATGCACCTCTGCTTCCTGCCCTGACCCCATGAGCTGTTCAGAGCCTTTCTCTGTGATCCATCCTGGGCTTCACTGACACACCTGTAATGCTCTTCTCTGCCCTTTCCATGCTAGACTGTGCCCTTCAATAGCAATTAAGTCATTAAACCACTCTGAGTCTCAGTTTCTCATCTGTAAATCGGACTTGAAATAAAACCACCAGGCCTGTCAATCCCATTGAATGTAACGAGGCAACAGTTGTGACCATACTTTGCATATGATGCATCCCTCTACATGACTGCTGATTACTCATTTTCCTGGGTTGTAAGTATAGTGGACTTCTCCTAACTAATAACATATTTTTGGATATTTTATATATGCTGTTTTAAAATGTTCTGTTCATATTATAAAATCAATGCATCCTTTTAGTATTACATTTAAAAACTTATAAAAAACGTTGCGAAGAAAACAAAAGTCACTCTTCACCCCACTCTACACATCTCATCCTGTTAATAGTGTGGAATATTTCCTTGCATGATCTCTGCACATTTTGATTTGATCTGGCTTGGTTTTGAAGTTGAATAATCTGATCACCAGCTAAGAGAATAGGAAGAGGGAAGTCAGAGGAGGCAAGTGAGTCAACACATATCTCCAGATTTTTAGTGAAATGTAACTGATACTTACATTTGGGTCCTTGATCTGAATATTAAAGGAGGAAAACCCAAAGGGGAGAAACATATGTTCTTCCTCCTCAAAGTGTTTTCAAACAAATAGGAGCAGGGCTCCAAGGCTTCCAGCTCAAGTGTCTAAATAATCACTTCACCAGGTACAAGCTTAGTGGTCCAAACAGAGGCTGGGACAAAAGAGAGCTTAACAGCACTGGAGGATGGAGAGAGAGAGAGGGAGAGAGTGAGAGAGAGTGTGTGTGTGTATATGAGCAAGAGAGAGAGAGAGATTTCTTTTTGGGACTTCCAGGGAACACAGTAAGAAATCACACAGGGCCTCAGGGCTAAGGAAGAGAATGTCCATCTACAGGAAGATTCACAGAAAATAAATAAAGCGGTTGAGATAAGAAAAGCCTCTGGAGTAGCCTTGGAGGGAGTATTCAAGGCCAAGGACATGTGAAGCAGAGATTGCCTCCAGAGGCCTTGGGAGCCCATGGACTTGAACATTCCTATCTTCCCCTTAACTCAGGGGCCTTAACCTGAGGTTCAAGAAACTTCAAAGCCACAAACCACAGTAGAATATAAAAAGCTGTGACTTGGCCACTAACACAAATCACAGAACTTTTCATCACATTGCAGTTGTTTCAAAATTCAAATTGTAAAACATCACTGATGTTCTATTACAGGAATTATTAAGTCTACTACTAGATGCTATTATTTAATATATTAATAAAGACATATATTATTATAGTATGTCACAGTTTCATTGTTACTGGTGTTTTGATATTTGGAATCCAATACTTGATTTCCCTTATAATTCTTTGTTTTGTATTTCATGCAGTAAAACTATTATTCTTAGAGTTCAAAAATAAATATAGTTTAGAAGGGGCCCATGACATAGAAAGGTGAAGAGCCTCTCCTTCAGGTCTACAGGAGACTTGGAGAGAGGCTCACAGGAGGCTCCAGAGGCAAAACTGAGGAGCCCAGCTGCTTTTGGTTCCAAGAAACAGAAAACTGGACTTTGATTTAGCAACAAGGGTACATATTACCTCAAATAATTTTAAATGCAGGGGTAAGACTGGCTTTGAACTGGGTTAGTTCAGTAGATCACAGATGACATGGGTGGCCTCAGCTCTATGCATGTCTCCACCCTGCCATCTGCAGCTCCAGCTTGGTGACAGGGTGGTCCTCTCATGACTACTACCTGGACTACAGGAGCAGTTTAGTTGTTTGCATTGCTATTATTTATACCTAGCAGGAAGCAGAGAAACCCTTATTCTGCTGTTCTAGTAAGCAAAGCATTAAAACCTTCTAGCAGCTCCTCCTGATGACACATCGGTGAGGATTGAGTCATATGCCCATTTGTTAATTAATAATAAGTAAAATGATATGATGAGCAGCAATGGCTTGGGCTAGTTAGAAACACCCTCCCCTATACCCTCAGGTCAAGAGTCAGTTCCCAGTAATGCATATTGTGGTTAAACAGGGAGGAGAGAGAGGAATGCATCTTGTGTGGTCCATCATGTGACCTTCATGCTTTTCAATCATCATGTTCTTAGTCTACACGTTAACATGTTGGAGATGCTGGATTCAATTTTTAAACATCTGCTATAGCATCCTGCTAAAAATCTTTGTATGCAGAAGCATTAGGAAGGGTGGGTGAGCAGGTGTTAGGTGTAGACTCAGGGTAAGTGAAGTGTGATATTCTTCTCAGAGGAGCAGTAAAGGTTCATGCAGCCTTCCAATTTATGTATCCAAAATGGATTAGAGGTAACCAGAAACTTTGAAAATTCCAAATGTCAAGGCCACTGCTGAAGCTCCAATATTTTGGCCACTTGGTAAGAAGAGCCGACACATTGGAAAAGACCCTGATTCTGGGAAAGACTGAAGGCAGGAGGAGAAGGGGATGACAGAGGATGAGATGGTTGGATGGCATCACTGACTCAATGGACATGAGGTTGAGCTAGCTCCAGGAGATGGTGAAAGACACAGAAGCCTGGCACACTGCAATCCATGGGTTCGCAAAGAGTTGGATATGACTTAGCGACTGAACAACAACAAAATAACAAGGCCACTGGACAAGCCCCAAGATAATTGTCTCTATCCACCATCAGACTCCTTCATTTCTTCCAGTGTGCCTTACAAATGTTTATCATATTTTATCTGCACACCAAGAAAAATGCAGAGAAGCACTGGTTAGTAGTTGAGAAGGAAGACTTTATGGTAAGAAGATTTTAGTTCAAATCTGAGCCCCACTAGCTTCGTAGATTCTCTGTGTTTTGGTTTCCTCATTTGCAAGATTGGAAATACAAGCACGATGATCTCACAGGGTCATGGTGGGTTTTAAATATCATTGCATGCCACTTATGTTTTATAAGTTTTGGCATGTATAAAGCATTAAGTAAATCTTACTGATTAAAAATAAAAGAATCACCCTTCTAATCTTCCTTCCTCTATCTAGGAGACTAAAACAATACAGGACCTGTTACCTCAGACATGCCTCTAATTCAAGTGGTGCAATGTTTTAAGTGCTCAAGAGATATTTTTCAGAACACAATCAAAAACATATGAAATAACCCACTCTGCCTTTTCACTGGTAAGATGGGCAGTTTTGGTGGTTAAGCATAAAGTGCAATCAGCTTAAAGTTGAACTTGAGGCCATAATTGTTCTCTTCTGGGCTTGACTCTGTACACATTGCTGCTGTTTAGTCATTAAATCATGTCGTTCTCTTTTGTGACCCCCATGGACTGTAGTTCACCCGGCTCTCCTGTCCATGGGATTTCTCAGGCAAAAATACTGGAGTGGAATGAAGTGTCATTCCCTTCTCCAGGGCATCTTCCTGACTGAGGGATCAAACCCAAGTCTCCTGAATTGGCAGGTGGGTTCTTTACCACTGAGCCGCAAGAGAAGCCCATATTTACATGTTCACATGTCCGAAATAAAACAAACATACAGACAAAAAGCTACTGCCAACAGAGACCACACAAGTCACTGTGCACACCCTGAATTCTCAGGATCTCCCAGCCAAGTGAGGTATAAAGGAAACAGCGTCATCACTAGTATCTGCATGGTGATAGTATAGGCTGACTATAGAAAGCCATCCTTCTCTCTGCCCCAGCCCTCTGCACCACAGTCAAAACCAGATCATTTCTTGAGTAGCCAGGAGTCTCACATATGCTCAAGAGCAATCACTCCCGCATTCCTCCTTTGCAGCTTTCATGACAAGTTCTTTCCAAGTCATTGGTCTCCTCACCGCTGCCAGCTTATTGGAAAACTGTGCCTTCCTGGTATACTTGGACTCAAAGCTATGAAGCTGTTGAGGATCCAAATGACACTCCATCCACTCAAGACCCTGGTGTGACAAACTCCCTTCCTCCATGTTTTATATCACCCTCTGATACCTGGGTTCTCTGGTGATCTCTGAAAATCATAAGGTCTATATGGTCTCTTTAGATTCTTTTTGCACATCCTGTGTCTATAAGGGACCATGAACCATGCTTCATTTCTGTGTCTTTGTCCAGGTTCTTCCCATCCACATCCATGTGCACACACTCATGCAGGCACACAGATCCATTCTCGTGTTAAAACACACAGATATTCCCAAAGATAAAATAGATAATTGATGGCTGGAGGGAGTAGTCTGGCTCTCACATCCATCTTCACAGTGTCTCTCCTGCCCAAGAAGCAGCCCCGTTGCTGAGATACAGGTAACTGACTATCCAAACAGTGAGCAAAGGAAGACAAATTAGCAGTTTAAGGAAAAATTCAAAATGGCAGTTGCATCAGGCAGCAAGAAAAGTAGCCACTGGAGAAACCATATTGTCTACCTGCTAGGAGTGCTGAGTGTATAAAGAATAAATTGGCAAGTGTTGACAGATTAATGATGGTGGCATCTGCTAGGAACAGGTGGTGCCTCAGAGCGACAGTGAAGATGCTCCTGGAATTAGGCAACATCCCTCCAAACACACTCAGGCTTCTACTTTCAGAGTGTCTGAGATTAGTATGCTACACTCAGTCCTAAAAGAAATGGACTGATTATAGGGTTGACCTTGACATGTTAGTCATTTATTGTCTCTGTTAGTTGAATCTTTCTCTATTCCTGTGTTTTCCTATGAGTATCTCAGTATGAGAAAGGACAGATAGGCTGGCCTCTTCTGTATAGCACACATTTCTGAGGTCATGAAAGAAATGTCAGATAATATGAAATTCCCTAAATAATAACTTGCAAAGCTCAGGGAAAGTCAAAGAAGGTAGTTCCACTGAAAGCAAGGCTGGAAGCCCCTGGACTTTAGTGATGGCCATGCCCTTGACTGAAATTAACAAACACGCAATCACACTGGCCATATGCAACCCTTCATTTACTTCTCTCCCTAGACAGTTAGCTTCTAACTTCTTAAAGGGTGAGGGGTAATCTCAAAAAGTGTTACTAAATCATGGATTCTGGGCGAGTGCTTCTATTGACTTAATGTGGCAAGAAATGACTCATTTATCTACTGAGACATACAAGTAGGTAAGTAAGCTACTCAAAACTTCAGGCTTATCTGGGAAGTGGTAGGGGGTTGTGCAGGGGGTTTAATGTGCATATCTTCAACACCTTTCCAAAGCCTCATTCCCTAGTTGTGATGACCCCTCAAAGTTCTCTTCAAAAATCCCAGCATCATCTTCCACCCTGCAGCATCACCACTGATGTCCATCGTGGGGACTCCCTGTCCTGCTGAACACAGCTTTCTGCCCCGGTGGTCACTGCCTTAACCCAACCTGGCCCTGGGGAAGTGGATAAGAGTGCCATCTGAACTTACAGAAATATACAGAAATGATATAATCTCCCTGGGTCTTTGCCTCCTCACCTCTGAAATACAGAAAGTATCAATAGGCAACATTTTCTAAGCACTCACTTCACTCAGTCACTCTGCAAGCATTCTGCAAGTGTTTACTCATTTAATCCTGGAGGAGGAAAGGGCAACCCACTCCAATATTCTTGCCTGGAAAAATCCCATGGACAGAGGAGCCTGGGGGGCTACAGTCAGTGGGTCACAAAAACTTACACATGAATAAGCTACTCAGCAGCAGCAGCAATATTTATTTAATACTGTTAGAGTTGCAGTAAATACTAAGTAAGTTAATAGTTATAAGTGCTTAGGACATTATTTAGAATTTAGTAGACATGTTTCTATACATGTTTCTGCTAAAACTATTACTATGACTTCTGCAGCTACTTTTTGTTATTATATTAGTTTACCAGAGTTGCCATAACAAAAACCATAGACTAGGTGGCTTATATTTTTGAGCTCCAAAATTACTGCAGATAGTGATTGCAGCCATGAAATTAAAAGACGCTTACTCCTCGGAAGGAAAGTTATGACCAACCTAGATAGCATATTCAAAAGCAGAGACATTACTTTGCCAACAAAGGTCCATCTAGACAAGGCTATGGTTTTTCCATTGGTCATGTGTGGATGTGAGAGTTGGACTGTGAAGAAGGCTGAGCGCTGAAGAATTGATGCTTTTGAACTATGGTGTTGGAGAAGACTCTTGAGAGTCCCTTGGACTGCAAGGAGATCCAACCAGTCCATCCTAAAGGAGATCAGTCCTGGGTGTTCATTGGAAGGACTGATGTTAAAGCTGAAACTTCAGTACTTTGGGCACCTGATGCAAAGAGCTGACTCATTTGAAAAGACCCTGATGCTGGGAAAGATTGAGGACAGGAGGAGAAGGGGACGACAGAGGATGAGATGGTTGGATGGCATCACCGACTCAATGGACATGGGTTTGGGTGGACTCCGGGAGTTGGTGATGGACAGGGATGCCTGGCGTGCTGTGGTTCATGGGGTCGCAAAGAGTCGGACACAACTGAGGGATTGAACTGGAACTGGGGGCTAGATGTTCAAGATCAAAGTAGTATCAGTGTTGTTTTTTTCTGAGGTCCCTCTCCTTATAAATGGCCGTCTCCTTGTGTCCCCACATGGCCTTGCCTCTGTGCTTGTCTGTGTCCTAATCCCCTCTTCTTATAAGGACACCTGGTGTGTTAGATTAGGATCCACTCATTTGGTCTTATTTTACCTCAATTACCTCTTTAAAGGCCTGATCTTCAGATACAGTCATATATTGAGGTCTTGGGGATTAAGACTTCAATATATAAATTTAGTGGGTAGAGAAACAGTTCTGTCCATAGCGGTTATGGTATATGAACTTTCCCCTTAAGTTCCCATTGTGAAACTCTGGAGGTGACTTTATAATAAGCCTTCAGCGAAAGTTGAGATTGAAAATAAGAGCTAGATAAAGAAAGGGAATATAGAAAATTGCTTAAAACTGCAGCTTGGTGTTGCTGGCCCTTAAAAGTTGACTCTACAGGATCCTGACGGCCCACTACCGTCTTACCTTTCCCAAATAAAAGCATCCTCTAGCAGCTTGGCTCCAATGGTTCTGATTCAGACCAAAGTCTACAAGGTCACAGAGAATAAAGGAAATAATACTTTTTCATGCTATTCTAACGTCATCTTCTGTAGTTCTGATTTCTTGACTCAGGATATACAATTTCCCAGGATGAATGTCCATTTTCTTGAAGAAAAGTCCATCCATTTTCATGGTTTTTGTTCTTTGGCCCTGAAGGTGCAATAAAATTTAATAGGTCATTTTGAATGATTCTTTAATTAAAAGACACTGCTAGTGTGAAATGTGATTCAACATTTATTTTATATTCCAAGAGACAATATAAATTTTACATTATTTTTTGTACTTTCTATGAGCAATTTTTGTTCATGATTATTGTCCTAGCCCTGACAATATTTTGAGTCACATTTATGTAATTTTTTTGTGTTGCAGTTCTTATTTTAAATATGAATTTCAAATCCACAGTGTTTTTTTTTTCTCTCATTATTCATTTTCTAACCTAAGCTCACTTTTTAACTTTTTTCTGTAGCATTATCAATTTATTTTCCCTTTGATCTCTAAGGTTTATCCTTTGAGATTTTCCTTTTTTTTTTCGAGCAACTATTTTCAGTTGATTCTGCTGTCTGATTCTTTGCCATTTTCTAAAATAATTCTGATAAAATTTAGCAATTTTATTTTGCTTATATTCCTTTCATCAACATTTTTTTTTTTAAACTTCAGAGTCTGCGTAAGTCCCGAGCCACTTCTTTTCTATTATGTCTGTTTGAAATCTGGAGAGAGCAGTTTATTTAGAGACAGTTATTGGCTCCCAGCAATTGGGAAGGTAAGCAGAAAATAAAGGGCAGAGAAAGTCAACACCTTACAATTTGATTAATGGTTTCAGTTGCTCCTCAGTCAATGTCCTCTGGCCTGAAGGCATGCATTCACCTAGTCTGAGTATTCAAGGAGTTTTAGTGCTCACTGTAAAGTTCTAGAAATCTCAAGTTCTCTGTGTTGTTAGCTGCTTTTCTTCCCTCTTCCTGATTGCCCCAGGTGACTGCTTTGATGATATTCCTGGCAATAAAGTTGGCATGTCTTCATGGTTCTTTTTGCTCTATCTCTCAAACTAATCTGTGGTCTCTGTGAGGATATATTCTCTCCTATCTGCACAACTCTCTTACATACCTTCGTCATTAAAGGATCTGAAGTTGAGTCTGTCAACACTGTGACAATTATTTTAGAGAGCTGTGCTGTGCTTAATCACTCAGTTGTGTCCAACTCTTTACAACCCAACAGACTATAGCCCTCCAGGCTCCTCTGTCTATGGGATTCTCTAGGCAAGAATACTGGAGAGGATGGCCATGTCCTCCTCCAGGGGATCTTCCCAACCCAGGGACAGAACCCAGGTCTCCTGCATTACAGGTTGATTCTTTACAGTTTGAGTCACCAGGGAAGCCCATATATCTGTCCATAAATTTGAAGAGGCTTTTATTGTCCTAATTTTAAAATATATTATTTCTGACATTCTTTATATTTTGTAATTGGTTATGTGGCTTCTTCCCCCTTTGTGTTTTTAAAGATGATATTATATTTTCATTTATTTATTCTTCCTAAAACTTTTGATGGGTTTTCAGAGAGAATATGAATATAAAATTTTAATTACATCAATCATTACTCATTTTATGTATAATTTTTTAAGACCTCTCCCCCAATATGTTTATTTCTATTGATGTGTTTATGCAATGTGATAGTTCTACCACCTAAGATATTAACATATTTATAACAATAACTTCATAAATAATAATACAGATATGGAAAAATCAATGGCTAAGTTTTATTTAAGGAGAACCAAGAGAAGGCACTATTTTTTCCTAGTCACTCTTCCGGATAAGATGAAAACTACAAAATTCATGAAAGCTGGAGCTTTGTTTTATTACTTCCCATAACACACTGCTTATGCTAGTACACAGAACACAGTAAATCTTAGTAAGCTTATGTTGAATGAATGAATGAAATCCATGCTTATGGGTCCTTCAGCATCTTCATAATCTCACCTCTACTTTGATTACAAACAATCCCTCAAAGAAAAAGAGCAAATAAAGTTCATATGGGAAAATATGGATTGCAAGCAGATTCTTCACTGACTGAGCTATAAGGGAAGCCCTGTATACACTCAGGTTAATCTAAAATCACACAGAAACAAAACGGTCTCCAAAGTCCACATTCTGCTGAAAAATATCTGATATATATAACCAATAAGGACACACCCTCTGATTCTGGAATGACCATGTTAATTTTGACTTCAGCATCTCTCCTCTAGCTCCATGCCCAGGGTAAGAATTTTTCAACTTTTTCATAACCAAAAGGAAAAGGTCCCTTTTCTTTCTTTTCCCCCAGAACAAAGAAAATGTTTGTTCCAAAGTTCAACTTAATTTATTACCAATTAAAGGGCAGAAACTGCTTGCCATTTTTAGGTGACAATTTTTTTCAGCTTCTATTCCCCTTAAAGGTAAATAAAATAATTGCAGCACAGGTATCTTATCACAAGTAATTTGAAAACAAATACCCATTGGGACTGGAGTTAGTGTAGGTGTTAATAACTGGAGGAATGGTAATTAAAATGTGTAGACCGTGTTCTGTGGAAAACTGTATAGCAATTAGCAGCTATAGGCCAGATGTGTCTATGAAAAATGGCAATGCCTTCACGATTTAATGCTGAGTGAGAAAAGAAGACAACATAAATTTGATAATATAATGCTGTATAATGTAAGCTAGATAGTCACAACAAAAGAATCCATATTTTATATGACTATAAACAAGTAAAAAGACAGAAGTCAAAGACACTAGAATAGTTGCTTTTGGAAGAGGAAGGAAATAAAAGTGGAAGATGGGGATGCGATGTAATACATATATACATACACAGATGTATAAATGCATACAGTTAGAGAGGTCCCTTTCAGAGATCAATTATAAATTTGAACTATGAAAGTCTCAACCTAATGCAACATTAGATTAAAAACATGTAAATTTGTAAGACATAAAAAGGAGTATGAATTTGATATGAGTTTGAGTAAACTCCAGGAGTTGGTGATGGACAGGGAGGTATGGCGTGCTGCTGTCCACGAGGTCACAAAGAGTCAGACATGACTGAGCGACTGAACTGAATTGAAATGAGCTAAAAAAAGAGTATGATGAAATCTCACTGGATCAGGGGCTGCAAATAAAGAATCTATTATATTAAATAGGAAATATGTTGTGGTTATGAAGAAGAAACAAAGACTAAAAGTAACCTCAAAGATTATACCTAGAACAGAATAAACCCACACATCCAATTAATTAATGAATTTTTGGTCAATTAATTTTTGACAAAGGAGACAAGCATGTACAATGAAGAAAACACAGTCTGTTCAGTAGATGGTCAACCTGCAGATTGGGAGAAAATAAAATATATATATATATATATATAAATAAACGGTATCTAATCAAATTTATGACCTTTTGCATGGCAAAGAAAATCATAAGCAAAACAAAAAGGCAGCTTACAGATTGGAGAGAAAATATTTGCAATGATGCTACCAACAAGGGCTCAATTTCCAAAACATGCAAATAGCTCACACAACTCAATAACATCAACAACAAAAAACATACAACTCAATTAAAAAAAATGGACAGAAGACCTACATAGATGTTTCTCCGAAGAAAATGGCAAATAGATATACAAAATTTGCTCAATGTTGTTGATTATCATAGAAATGCATACCAAAACCACAATGTGGTATCATCTCACATTGGTCAGAATCAGTTCAGTTCAGTCACTCAGTTGAGTCCGACTCTTCATGAGCCCATGGACTGCATCACTTCAGGGTTCCCTGTCCATCACTAACTCCCAGAACTTGCTCAAACTCATGCCCATCTAGTTGGTGATGCCATCCAACCATCTCATTCTCTGTCGCTCCTTCTCCTTAGTCAGAATGGCCATCATCAAAAAGTTTAAAATTAAGAATACTGGAGAGGGTCTGGAGAAAAGGAAATCCTCCTACAGTGTTAGTGGAAGTGTCAATTGGTGCAGCCACTATGGAAAACAGCATTCAGATCACATCAGTCACTCAGTCATGTCCGATTCTTTGCAACCCCATGAATCGCAGCATGCCAGGCCTCCCCGTCCATCACCAACTCCCGGAGTTCACTCAGACTCACGTCCATCGAGTCAGTGATGCCATTCAGCCATCTCATCCTCTGTCGTCCCCTTCTCCTCCTGCCCCCAATCCCTCCCAGCATCAGAGTCTTTTCCAGTGAGTCAACTCTTCCATGAGGTGGCCAAAGTACTGGAGTTTCAGCTTTAGCATCACTCCTTCCAAAGAAATCCCAGGGCTGATCTCCTTCAGAATGGACTGGTTGGATCTCCTTGCAGTCCAAGGGACTCTCCAGAGTCTTCTCCAGCACCATAGTTCAAAAGCATCAATTCTTCAGCGTTCAGCCTTCTTCACAGTCCAACTCTCACATACATGCATGACCACAGGAAAAACCATAGCCTTGACTAGACAAACCTTTGTTGGCAAAGTAATGTCTCTGCTTTTCAATATGCTATCTAGGTTGGTCATAACTTTCCTTCCAAGGAGTAAGTATCTTTTAATTTCATGGCTGCAGTCACCATCTGCAGTGATTTTGGAGCCCAGAAAAATAAAGTCTGACACTGTTTCCACTGTTTCCCCATCTATTTCCCATGAAGTGATGGGATCAGATGCCATGATCTTAGCTTTCTGAATGTTGAACTTTAAGCCAACTTTTTCACTCTCCACTTTCACTTTCATCAAGAGGCTTTTTAGTTCCTCTTCACTTTCTGCCATAAGGGTGGTATCATCTGCATATCTGAGGTTATTGATATTTCTCCCGGCAATCTTGATTCCAGCTTATGTTTCTTCCAGTCCAGCGTTTCTCATGATGTACTCTGCATATAAGTTAAATAAACAGGGTGATGATATACAGCCTTGATGAACTCCTTTTCCTATTTGGAACCAGTCTGTTGTTCCATGTGCAGTTCTAACTGTTGCTTCCTGACCTGCATACAAATTTCTCAAGAGGCAGATCAGGTGGTTTGGTATGCCCATCTCTTTCAGAATTTTCCACAGTTAATTGTGATCCACACAGTCAAAGGCTTTGGCATAGTCAATAAAGCAGAAATAGATGCTTTTCTGGGACTCTCTTGCTTTTTCCATGATCCAGTGGATGTTGGCAATTTGATCTCTGGTTCCTCTGCCTTTTCTAAAACCAGCTTGAACATCAGGAAGTTCACGGTTCACATATTGCTGAAGCCTGGCTTGGAGAATTTTGAGCATTACTTTACTAGCGTGTGAGATGAGTGCAACTGTGCAGTAGTTTGAGCATTCTTTGGCATTGCCTTTCTTTGGGATTGGAATGAAAACTGACCTTTTCCAGTCCTGTGGCCACTGATGAGTTTTCCAAATTTGCTGGCATACTGAGTTCAGCACTTTCACAGCATCATCTTTCAGGATTTGGAATAGCTCAACTGGAATTCCATCACCTCCACTAGCTTTATTCATAGTGATGCTTTCTAAGGCCCACTTGACTTCACATTCCAGGATGTCTGGCTCTAGGTCAGTGATCACACCATTGTGATGATCTGGGTCGTGAAGATTGGGTGTCTTTAAAAAACTAAAAAGGGAGTTATCGTATAATCCAGCAATCATACCCCAGGTGTATATCTGGATAAAATATCAATTTGAAAGGATACATGCACCTCATAATATTTTCAAAATATTAATCTGAAAAGATACATGCACCATTTACAATAGACAAGACATGGAAGCAGACTAAATGTCCATCAACGGATCAATGGGTAAAGAAGATATGGTATATACACACAGTGGAATACTACTTAGCCAAAAAAAGAATGAAGTAATATCATTTCAGCAACGTGGATGGATGTAGAGATTACTATACTAAGTGAAAAAAAGTCTGAAAGAGAAAGACAAATGCCATATGATATCTTATATGTGGAATATAAAATATAACACAATGAGCTTATTTATGAAACAGAAACAGACTCACAGATGTAGAAAACAAATTTATGGTTACCAAAAGAGGAAGAGATAAATTAGGAATTTGGAATTAACATATACACACTGCTGCTGCTGCTGCTAAGTCGCTTCAGTCGTGTCCGACTCTGTGCGACCCCAGAGATGGCAGCCCACCAGGCTCCCCCGTCCCTGGATTCTCCAGGCAAGAACACTGGAGTGGGTTGCCATTTGCTTCTCCAAATATACACACTACTATTTGTAAAATAGATAAACAACAGGTCTTACTATATAGCACTGGGAACTATATTGAATACCCTATAATAATCTGTAATGGAAAAGAATATGATAAAGAAGATATATAGATGAAAACTGCATTACACCAGATACCCAAACAACATGGTAAGTCAAGTGTACTTCAATAAAAAAAAATTATACCTAGAGAAATGTATAAAAAGAAACACAAGTTAAATACTCATTCTATCTTTTCTTAATTCTCCTGTGGTTTTCTACATTAAAATGAGTGACATGGATGTCTATGTTGTTCTAAATAGATCTGCAGTACTAGGGTATAAGAGAAAGTGATGACCTATGTGGGCAGGAATACAAGCATAATGGTGATCACTGAGAAACTCAGCAGAAACTGTTGGGGAGTCTCAGCTTTATCTCTTGGGATGTTGAGGCAGGATTGCAGCCATGAAGAGAAGTAAGAGCAAGGGATGTATCCAGACAGGGGTACCCAGGGCCTCAGGACCAGAAAATGAAGTAGCAGATAAGGAAGGACCAAAGGGGCCACCCACAACCAAAGGGGCCAGTTACAGGGATGTGGTTTCATAATATTCATATACCAGAGGCAGGCAGGAAATGGCAATTGTTTTCAAATTTCCGACTGTTAAGAATTGTATTTAACTTAATAAAAACAGTATTTTATTTAATTTTTATTACATGGTAATTAATATCAGAGTGGCAGAGTAATATCTGTTTATCATAGTAACACGTTGAAAATAAAGAAAAGCCGACAGAAGGAGAAAATTGTTCATAATCCCATGAACCACTATCATTCAATTCCTTCTGGTCTTTCCAAATACAATGGTATTTTTGTAACTTTGCTATGCATAACTATAATTTCACTCAAATGTTCTTATTTTCCTAATTTAACATCAAAATTTAAGAAATTTGTGAAATAACTGTATACACTTCACATACACATCTATTTTAAAGTCTGAAAAATGTTACATTGAGGTAGATTAACCAAAACTGAGTCTCATCTTATGATCTCTATTTTCCACTCTTCATCAGATGAAGTAATGACTATTCTCTCTACTTAGTGTTTATTTTTCCATATTTCAGAATATTTTCACAGGAAAAATTCCCTGAAATACCATTACAAAGAACAAAAAAAGTGAAAACATGTAACTCGGTGTAACTACCATAGGGATTAGAAAGAATATATGTTGAAAACACCATTTTGAGATATCTCTAGGAGTCCTTTTTCAGGTAGATTTTTTTCTCTTTCCCTAAATGAGATTTAGCAAATCCAGAAGCCTCCTGTTTTCCTAACATGACAACTTCATGATTCTGACAAATCTACTTTGTGTCTTACCCTGGATCTGCACACTTAACTTTTCCAGGATGTACCCAAACTTGATGACCCTTGATTAAAAGATAACTTGATGAACATGAAATAGAAATATGTATACCAACTTTTATTACTTGACAAGAAAAAAATGTTAGTGTATCCAGGTTTCCAAGAGCCAACAATTTTGGTAGAAAAAATACAGAGAAAAATAAATGAATCTTAAGGAATACGGGACTTAACACGTTCTGCATCTAGGAACCATTTTCCCTAATTATGCTTCCTCTTCTCACCTAGCCTGGTGCAATCCCAGCACAGGGAGGAGTATGTCTAGTGGTCTATGTGAGTCCTCCTCTTGCACTGTGGAATGGTCTTTTCTGCCTTATTCCTTTGGCCTCAATTTGCTCAGGCAGGGGAGGCATGGGCCTCTACTCAGTCAAATGGGGCCCTGCCCTATATTTCTAAATTTAAGCCTCAGAGTCACAGTGTTCTCCCGTTGGATGATGAAGCTCTTTGTGTTTGGGAGCTGTCTATGGTCCTGTCTGTAGTGAGGGATAATGAATAGAATAATAGGAAAAACCTAGGAGACAGAGGAGCAGCTCTAATGGTATTTAAGCTTTCAATTCTGGATGTTCTTTAAGTCTACCTGCTTCTTTCTCCTTTTGTAGCTTCACTTTCCTTCAGGGTACCTCAATCTCCATGAAGAATTTCCCTTCTATTCATAAGGGAATTTGAGTTGGATTTTGATCACTTATAGGTAAAGTAACCCTAACTGATGCATAAATGAATTTCCTTCCTAAAGGACAGTGATGATACCTTTGGGGTTTGTCAAAGAAGAATCAGTAAATTAAGGCAGTGTGGAGTGTGAGAGTACTAAGATTTGATTTTTCTCTGATTTTATTGAGATATAATGGGGCATAAAACATTGCATGTTTCAGGCATACAACATAATGATTTCACATATGTATGTACTGTGAAATGGTTACCCAAATAAGTTTCGATATTACTCATTATTTCACAGAGTAGCATACTTTTCTTGAGATGAGACCTTTTAAATTCTTCTCTCTTAACAACTTTCAAGTACACAATACAGTATTGTTAACCATAGTCACCACGCTGCTCATTACACGTCCAGAACTTATTTATCCTGTAACTAGAAGTTTGTGGGAGAAGGCAATGGCACCCCACTCCAATACTCTTGCCTGGAAAATCCCATGGATGGAGGAGCCTGGTGGGCTGCAGTCCATGGGGTTGCTAGGAGTCAGACACGACTGAGTAAATTCACTTTCACTTTTCACTTTCATGCACTGGAGAAGGAAATGGCAGCCCACTCCAGTGTTCTTGCCTGGAGAATCCCAGGGACGGCAGGGCCTGGTGGGCTGCTATCTCTGGGGTCGCACAGAGTTGGACATGACTGAAGCGACTTAGCAGCAGCAGCACAGAAGTTTGTATCCTCTGACCACCTTTACCCACGTCTCCCACCTCTTACTACCTACCCCTGGCAACCACCGGTGTGTTCTCCATTACTAAGAGTTTCTTTCTTTCTTTTGGATTTCACATATAAGTGAGATTAATACAGTGTTTTTTTTTTTTCTTTCTGACTTATTTCACTTAGGATAATATCCTCAAGGTTTGTCCATGGTGATGCAAGTGACAGAATTTCTTCTTTTTTCCTGGCTAAATAATAGTCCACTGTGTAAACAGAGAGAGAAAGAGACACAGAGATAAATAGATGATATTTTCCTTATAAATTTATTTCTTCTTTTGAAGCTTAATATGTGATCTACTGTAGAGAATGTTCCATGTGCATTTGAAAAAAAAAATGTGTGTTCTGCGGTTTTGGGGTAGAATGTTCTGTTTATATTTATTAAGTTTACCTGTTTGAATATGTCACTTAAAGCTATTGTTTCCTTATTTTTTCTGTTGGGATGGTCTATACCTTGATGTAAGTGGGGAATTAAAGTCCTCTGTGTTTACTGTATTATTGTTAACGTCTCCCTTAATGTCTGCTAATATTTGCTTTACATATTTAGGTGTTCCTATGTTTGGGAATACCAGACCACCTGACCAGCCTCTTGAGAAATCTGTATGCAGGTCAGGAAGCAACAGTTACAACTGGACATGGAACAATAGACTGGTTCCAAATAGGAAAAGGAGTACGTCAAGGCTGTATATTGTCACCCTGCTTATTTAACTTCTATACAGAGTACATCATGAGAAACGCTGGACTGGAAGAAACACAAGCTGGAATCAAGATTGCCGGGAGAAATATCAATAACCTCAGATATGCAGATGATGCCACCCTTATGGCAGGAAGTGAAGAGGAACTAAAAGGCCTCTTGATGAAAGTGGAGAGTGAAAAAGTGGGCTTAAAACTCAACATTCAGAAAACAAAGACATGGCATCTGGTCCCAACACTTCATGGGAAATAGATGGGGAAACAGTGGAAACAGTGTCAGGCTTTATTTTTCTGGGCTCCAAAATCACTGCAGATGGTGACTGCAGCCATGAAATTAAAAGACGCTTACTCCTTGGATGGAAAGTTATGACCAACCTAGATAGCATATTCAAAAGCAGAGACATTACTTTGCCAACAAAGGTTTGTCTAGTCAAGGCTATGGTTTTTCCTGTGGTCATGTATGGATGTGAGAGTTGGACTGTGAAGAAGGCTGAGTGCCGAAGAATTGATGCTTTTGAACTGTGGTGTTGGAGAAGACTCTTGAGAGTCCCTTGGACTGCAAGGAGATCCAACCAGTCCATTCTGAAGATCAGCCCTGGGATTTCTTTGGGAGGAATGATGCTAAAGCTGAAACTCCAGTACTTTGGCCACCTCATGTGAAGAGTTGACTCATTGGAAAAGACTCTGATGCTGGGAAGGATTGGGGGCAGGAGGAGAAGGGGAGGACAGAGGATGAGATGGCTGGATGGCATCACTGACTCAATGGACGTGAGTCTGAGTGAACTCCGGGAGTTGGTGATGGACAGGGAGGCCTGGCGTGCTGCGATTCATGGGGTGGCAAAGAGCTGGACACGACTGAGCTACTGAACTGAACTGAACTGATGTTTGTTTGGTACATAAATATTTCCAAATGCTATATCCTTTCTTCAGATTGACCCCTTCATCACTGAGTAAAACTCCATTTTTTTTTTACCATCTTTGTTAGAAAGTCCATTTTGTCTGAGTATTACTACTCAAACTTTCTTTTCATTTCCATTTTCATAGAATAAATTTTTCTGTCCTTTCATTTTATGTCTTTAGATCTGAAGTGAGTACCTTGTAGGCATCATATAGATGGGTCTTAATTTTTTACCTATTCAGCCACCCTATGTATTTTGATTAGGGCATTTAGTCCATTTGCATTTAAAGGGATCATTGATAGACATGTACTTACTGCTTTTCATTAATTGCTTCATTTTGTTTTCTTAGTTTCTCTCTGTTCCTTTCTTCTTCTCTTAAGCTCTTCCCTGTGATGTGATAATTTTCTTTAGTGTTATGTTTGGATTCTTGTCTCTTTATGTTTTGTGCATGTACTATAACGTTTTGGTTTTGTAGTTACCATAAGGGATGTATGTGTATATTTATGTACTCAGCCTCTCAGTCGTATCTGACTTTTTATGGCCACACGGACTGTAGCCTATCAGGCTTTTCTGTCCATGTAATTATCCAGGCAGGAATACTGGAGTGGGTTGTCATTTCCTCCTCCAAGAGATCTTCCTGACCCAGGGATTGAACCTGCATCTCCTGCATTGACAGGGGGATACTTTACCACTAGTGCCAACTGGGAAAACCCATGTGTGTGTGAATATATATGGCAGTTTGTATTATATAGCTGTTTATTTTAAGCTCAGAGTCACTTAAGTTTGAAAGTATTCTAAAAGCATCACATTTTTACTCCATCCAAAACATTTTATGATTTTGATATCATATTTCACACCTTTTAATTTTGTCTATCCCTTCATTTATTATAATAATTGTTGCTTTTGCTACTTTTACCTTTTAATCATCACACTAGCTTTTTATATAGCCTTTCTACTGCTTTTACGGCATGTTTTCCTTTACTGGTGATATTTTCTCTTTCATCCATTGTCTTTTTTTTCTATTAATAGCTTTTCTATTTTCTGCTTAAAGAAGACCTTTTAACATTTCTTTCAAAGCTAGTTTAGTGATAAGGAACTCCTTTAGTTTTTGTGTGTCTATGAAATTATTTCTCTCTCCTTTGATTTCAAATCATAAGCTTGCTGGATAGAGTATTCTTAATTCTATTTTTTTTTTTCTTTCAGCATTTTAAATATATCATGACACTTCCTTTTGGCCTGCAGTAGTTCTGCTGAACAATCATCAAGCAGCAATATAAGGGTTCCCTTGTAGGTGGCTAGTACTTTTAAAATCTTAGTGTTTTTTAAATTTTCTCTTTTTTAAAATTTTTAAAATTAATTTTAAAATTAACTTTAAATTTTTAAAGTTAAAATTTTTTAACTTTAAAATTTAGTTGTGAAATGTCTTAGTGTGGATGGCTTTTGGCTCACCTTGTTTCATGCTTCGATGTGTTCTGGATGTGGACATCTGTTTCCTTTCCCATATTGGGAATGTTTTCAGTCATTTTACCTTCAAATAAGTTTTTTGTCCCTTTCTCTCTTTATTCTTCTTCTGGGACGCTTATATGTGAATATTAGTATCCTTGATATTCTCCCAGAGTTATCTTAAACTCTCCTTATTTCCATTTTACTTTTGTTGTGGCTGTTTTCCACTACTCTGTCATCCAGATCGCTGATCTGTTCTTCTGTATCATCTAATACGTTGTTGATTCCCAGTAGTGCATTTTTCATTTCTGTTATTATATTCCTCAGATGTGATTGCTTCTTTTCTATGTTTTCTAACTCTTTCTTCTAGTTCTCATGAGTTATTTCATTCTTCTCCTGAGATGAGTGAGCTTTTTTATGACCTTTATGTTGAACTCTCTCAGGTAAATTACTTGTCTCCATTTCACTGCACGATCAACATGGAAGGGGAAGACAAAAACTGGCACTCACTGGCACCTCTTTCCTGGAGAATTTTTGCAGTTCGTTAGGTGTTCGGCAGATGCTGTTAGGTTAGTCAATGGATTTCCTTCATGTATCGTCTAGGTTACCCTGGGGTCACTATTTTCTCACTATGCCCCAGTGTTGCTATGTCTTGCACAGGCCACTCAGTGATATTCTAGTTCAGATGTCCCCTCAAGGATGTTAACACTGTGTCTTTGCCTCTCCTATCTGTCTGTATGAGGTCCCGGTACAAATGTACTGTTTGTTATATACAGAAGCTGTTATTCAGCCAGCCCACAGTTCTTCAGAAGAATTTGGTCTATAAGTAAGTGTGAATTCCATGTGTCTATGGCAAGAGGTGAGTTCAGGGTCATCCTACAAGGAACTGGAACCTCTATACCACATTATCTACTCATCCATGGATGGACAGTTAGATTATTTCCATGTCTTGGCTCTCATAAATGATAATTCAATGAATATGAGGGCCCAGCTATCTCTTTAAGAGAGTGATATTACTATCTCTTGAAGATACATACTCAGTAACGGAATTGCTGGATCATACAGCAGGCTATGGTTTTTCCAGTGGTCATGTATGGATGTGACAGTTGGACTGTGAAGAAGGCTGGGCACTGAAGAATTGATGCTTTTGAACTGTGGTGTTGGAGAAGACTCTTGAGAGTCCCTTGGACTGCAAGGAGATCCAACCAGTCCATTCTGAAGGAGATCAGCCCTGGGATTTCTTTGGAAGGAATGATGCTAAAGCTGAAACTCCAGTACTTTGGCCACCTTATGTGATGAGTTGACTCTTTGGAAAAGACTCTGATGCTGGGAGGGATTGGGGGCAGGAGGAGAAGGGGACAACAGAGGTTGAGATGGCTGGATGACATTACTGACTTGATGGACGTGAGTCTCAGTTAACTCCGAGAGTTGGTGATGGACAGGGAGGCCTGGCGTGCTGCGATTCATGGGGTCGCAAAGAGTTGGACACAACTGAGCGACTGAACTGAACTGAACAGCAGGTCTATTTTTTATTTTTGAGGAAACTCATGCTATTTTCCATGGTGGTTGCGCAATTTTCATTCGCACTAACAGTATAAGCATTTCATAGTCATTTCCATTTCTCCACCTCCTCACCAACACTTGTTATCTCTTATATTTTTGATGATAGCCATTCTAACAGGTGTGAGGTCAAATCTCATTGTCTTGATCAATATTTTCTTTGTGATTAGTGTTGTTAAGCACTTTTCAAGTAACTGTTGGCCATTTGTATGTTGTACTCTTTTGGGAAAAAAAGTCCACTTAATTCACCAACTGGATTGACTGAGGTTTGTTTTCTTTCTTCCTTTTTTTTCTTTTCACTGTTGAGTTGCATGAGTTCCTTCTATAATTTGGACATTAGCCTCTTATTAAATATATGATTCACAAATATTTTCTCCCATTCTGTAGGCTGCCTTTTCATGATTTGTTGATGGTTTTTTTTACTTACTGTGCAGAACTTTTTATTTTGATGTAGTCTTATTTATTTTTGCTTTGATGATCTTTGGTTTTGGTGTGTGCTAAGTCTTTTGAATCTTATAGATATGGATTCATCCCTAACTCTTCTACTTTAGATGTAGAGCCTTGAGTTAATTGTCAACCTCTCTAAGCCTCCCTTTTCTTTATGTAGTATTGGGACATTTTCCCTCACACAACCATCATGGCAATTCAGTGAAGTTTTATGTAAAGATATCTATTATGGAGTCATATGCATATTTAATGTTCCATGTGTGGATCACAATAAACTGTGGAAAATTCTTCAAGAGATGGGAATACCAGAACAGCTGATCTGCCTCTTGAGAAATTTGTATGCAGGTCAGGTAGCAACAGTGAAAACTGTACATGGAACAACAGACTGGTTCCAAATAGGAAAAGGAGTTCATCAAGGCTGTATATTGTCACCCTGTTTATTTAACTTATATGCAGAGTACATCATGAGAAACGCTGGACTGGAAGAAATACAAGCTGGAATCAAGATTGCTGGGAGAAATATCAATAACCTCAGATATGCAGATGATGCCACCCTTATGGCAGAAAGTGAAGAGGAACTCAAAAGCCTCTTGATGAAAGTGAAAGTGGAGACTGAAAAAGTTGGCTTAAAGCTCAACATTCAGAAAACAAAGGTCATGGTATCTGGTCCCATCACTTCAAGGGAAATAGATGGGGAAACAGTGGAAACTGTGTCAGGCTTTATTTTTCTGGGCTCCAAAATCACTGCAGATGGTGACTGCAGCCATGAAATTAAAAGATGCTTACTCCTTGGAAGGAAAGTTATGACCAACCTAGATAGCATGTTGAAAAGCAGACACATTACTTTGCCAACAAAGGTCCATCTAGTCAAGGCTATGGTTTTTCCTGTGGTCATGTATGGATGTGAGAGTTGGACTGTGAAGAAGGCTGAGCGCCGAAGAATTGATGCTTTTGAACTGTGGTGTTGGAGGAGACTCTTGAGAGTCCCTTGGACTGCAAGGAGATCCAACCAGTCCATTCTGAAGGAGATCAGCCCTGGGATTTCTTTGGATGGAATGATGCTAAAGCTGAAACTCCAGTACTTTGGCCACCTCATGTGAAGAGTTGACTCATTGGAAAAGACTCTGATGCTGGGAGGGATTGGGGGTAGGAGGACAAAGGGAGGACAGAGAATGAGATGGCTGGATGGCATCACTGACTCAATGGACGTGAGTCTGAGTGAACTCTGGGAGTTGGTGATGGACAGGGAGGCCTGGCATGCTGCAATTCATGGGATCGCAAATAGTCGGACATGACTGAGTGACTGATCTGATCTGATCTGATATTCCCTACTCTGTGTTGTAGCTGAAGAATCTTCCTTCAGAATTACAGCCTTGAAGGGTTTATTTCTTCTGTTTCTACAAACTCTGTCTCATCTCAGTTCAGTTCAGCTGCTCAGTCATGTCCAACACTTTGTGACCCCATGGGCTGCAGCACACCAGGCCTCCCTGTCCCTTGACATCTCCCAGACTTTGTACAAGTTTATGTCCAATACATAAGAAAACAGAAAGATGAGGACAAGGAAGTAATTTATTTGATTTCTACTATCTTACTTCCAAAAAGGCTTTCTGGCCCTAAGACTGAAGGTTTCGCCTCTGTAGTCTTACAAGTAGAAGATTCACAGCATCATACTTTAGCTCAGATGGGGAGTCAGAGGATTTCATTAAATCCTTATCTTCTTAGGGATGGATATCAAAGAGCCCACCAAAAAGTTTGGAAAATCTTTTTGGTCTCTCACTAATTTTGCAGAGTATCTTAAGCATCAACTCATTCATGACAACAGCTCTCAGATATTAATTAGTAAGTGATTAATAGGCAAATTTAATGACCCAAGATAAGAGAGTTAAAATAAATTTTTTTCAACTAGATATTGCCTAAATGACTCATGTCCATCTTGGATAAATCCTTTTAATCCTTGCTAAACACCCTTGTCCAAGTAAATACCGATTTTAATGCTGTCCACATTATTCAACAATTCATAACAACTAGGAGTGCAAAGCCCACTTAAGCAGCTCTTTCCCACACACCATGGTACTTATCCTGAGTACCCAAACCACATAAATCTTCCTGAGAGCTAATTATCAAGCTAATAGCAATTAGAGATACTTGTTTTTTCAATGTTAAATGTTTTGAGGGAAGAAAAATAGATGTTACATCTATTTTCTAATTTATCTTTTCACATAAAATGCATTAGCAACTATTTTGTTCATGTTTTGTTTTCTTTTTGTTTGCAGACATATAGCCCTTTATTTACTGAAAAACATATTATGAACTTGAATCAAGATGATCCAATTATTCAACCACAGTGAAAATGATTTCCCTTGAAACCACAAGTTAGAAGATCACTTTTCCTTGATATTCTTGGCTTTATCAGGAGTATAAGCTTACAAGTTTTTACTTCCTGATAAAATATTTATGAAGAGGAGAGGTTCCCTTATCTATTAGATTATATACTCTAATTCAGCAAATGCTTTATCTTCTGGAACATGAGTTTAATTGGCAAATACAGGCTTGGGCAATTCTCATGAGATTACTTCAGATTAAGATCTTTGAGGTTTTGCTTTTATGTCAATCTCTGCAAGGGAAAAAAAAAAATCTGTTCTAATTTCCCCCAAAGTATTTTGACTTTTTGCAAGTGGTATAACAATAGTTTTATTCAAATTGATGCAAATTTGAAAAGCCCCTGACATTTTCCCTTAACCAGACACTAAAAAAAAAATCCAAGTAGCGGGTATTGACTTTTATGCAACCAGCCATCAAATGAGCTTCTTATTTTTCTTTTCTTAAGTATCCAGGAAGCCCTGAACCCACTTTACAGTCTGGAGAAATAGGCCATCGATCCAGCAGCACGTAAAACCAACTGAGTTTTTGCCCTAAAGTAGAGTGTTTGGAAGTTGTTTGGTGAATTTGAGGAGCATTCTAAGATAGATTGTCAAGGGCACTTTGGAACAAGGATGATCATGCATCACATCTTTCCCTCTCTCTTCCTCTCCTGCCCACCATCATCTATTAACTGTGAAATATTGACAACTGAAGCTTTTCTGCAGATACCATGAGTGCCATGAGGACTCACATTTACTGCAAAGCTTGTAAAACTCCAATCTTGTGTTTAATAAGGTGGGAGGAAAAGAGAAGGGAGAAGCCCCACCAAGTTAAGAGTTCATGGAATTCATTACCCAAAAGTTCCACTGTGTGAAGTTTATAGACTTGCAGTTTGATGCCTGGTGCCTGTAATATAATGCATATATATTTTAATTTGTTTTTGTTCTGAGGGTGTTGTCAACTTTCCTAAATATTTTAAATCAAAGACTTTAATTTTCTTTCTACCTTGCCTCACAATTGAAGGACAAAGTGTGACTGCCTCCCCATTATCCTGTGTGATTACCTTGAAAGTTTCAAACTACCTTTTTTTATCTTGGTCTTTAACCATTTGTAGAAGGTGAACACTGTGGTTTCAGGAGGTGATGTGTACTTTGCATTGATATTTTGTGCCAGGTCATTCTTTTTTCAGGTTCAGAAATCATTCTAGCTTCTTTAGAACCCCTTCAAAACTTAGTCTCTAATGTCCTGGCCATTTTGTCTCTCAAAGCACTTTACTTATGCAACTTAAACATTCCCATCCCCTGCTGCCATAATTATATGGGATACGGTAGTGGGAAATGGATGAAAGCTTGGCATTTGGCAAGCAGTCCCGTTCTTATTTCACGAGGATCACAAACATCCCCATGAAACTGGTGCTGTTTTTACCTACCCTTTATTAGTGTGGAGGCATGAGAGGTCAGAGTGTCATAAAAACACTAGGCTCATGGGGATGTTGTGAAACCTAATGGAAAATTTCCATAAAACACCGCACATAGTAAGCCCTTACTGAATGTTCACTGTCAGCTGAGCTCTTGTTCATCCTCTCAGCTTGTCAAAACTTCCTCCAGACTAGAGACAGCATCATGATTCTTCCAGTCTTTTGAGCCTGGAGGGTACTTTGCATATAATTTACAGTTAAAAAAAAAAGTTATTGAGTGAAACATAACTGACCTGAAAACTCACTCTCACCTTTAGTGAGTGTCTGGCTTGGGAACATCACTTATGCGTTTAATCTGCACCCACAGCATTTGCTCATCTGGTATTCTACACATACCTTCAAAATCCATCACCTCTAGATCCACCTCTCTGACACTTCAGTCTGCCATTACTTCACTCTGGACTTCACTGTCCTTTGTCTATAGCCTTTGCTATTTTAGATCTAGTTCTCTCTAACGAAAGAGGTGTAGTATTCCCCTACTCAGAAATTTTCAACATGAGGTTCCCGTTGTCATCAGGACAGAGACCACGCTCTTCACTGTGGGATACAAGCTTTCCTCCAGCCTCTGGCCACTGCCTTACCTGCTATGACTGTTCATGGGCTTACACACTCTTATATTTTTTAAAAAATCACTTGTCTCCACTTTTCCATATACAATAAATAAAGCGAAAGTCGCTCAGTTGTGTCCAACTCTTTGTGACCCCATGGACTGACTATACAGTCCATGGAATTCTCCAGGCCAGAATACTGGAGTGGGTAGCCTTTTCCTTCACCAGAGGATCTTCCCAACTCAGGGATCGAACCCAGGTCTCCCACATTGCAGGCAGATGCTTTACCAGCTGAGCCACAAGGGAAGCCCCCAAATACCAGAGTAAGTAGCCTATCCTTTCTTCAGAGGATCTTCCCGACCCAGGAATCAAACCGGGGTCTCCTGCATTGCAGGTGGATTCTTTACCAACTGAGTACATGGAATTTTAATTGTTAACTTGTTTCCCTCACTGCTGTGACCATAAGAACTGATTTTTGTTTCTGGTTGCAAACCCAACTCCTGATACATACTATGGGTTAAGAAGAAAAAAGAAAAAGAAGACCACTAAATGAACAATTGGAATATCTTTGGGATGTCATTTGATCCTGTGCCACCTAAAATCAGTGTTACTGTTTAAATATCTGCCCCTCCTTCATCTTTATTGCTAAGCTTTTATTGTTTTTGTTTAGTTGCTAAGTCATATCAGACTCTGCAACACCAGGACTGTAGCCCACTAGGCTCCTCTGTTCATGAAATTGCCCAAGCAAGAATACTGGAGTGGGTTGCCATTTCCTTCTCCAGAAGATCTTCCTGACCCACAGATCAAACCCACATCCCCTGCATTTGGAGGCAGATTTTTTACTGCTGAGCCATCAGGGAAGAGAAAAGCTCTTGTTCTCAATTTGTACATTACATTTTAATTTCATGTTTTCCCTGAGTTGCTTATATTTACATGTGTGTCTTGCTTCTCTGGGATGTGAGGTCCTGGTGGTCCTACACCTGCAAGAGGCATAACACTTCAGAGAAGCTCAGCCAGTGTGCTGATTCATTGTTCTGATTTCCAAATAGTGGTAGGTTTCTCATTCATCCAGCAAAGCAATCTCCAGCAATTCCAGGGCATTGTAAAGGGAAATTTGATCATCTTTTAGACTCAAGCTATTTTGGAGCAATTCATGAAAATGTGCTGATTAACAAGCCACCAAACTGGAAAAGATTGCTATTGGTAAAACTCTTATTAAGGAGTGGATTTTACAACCTGGTGGCCTGGAAGATGTGTGCCTGGAATATTTGAGCAAGATACTCTTTGAAATTGTGTATGATGGAAAGACAAGCATTAGGAAAGTGCTCAGTATTTTGAAAGATAAAAGTATATATGGGAATGGAATAGAATTCTACCTCAGGATGCTAGCAGCAGGATCTGGGGCTGAAAACCTATTTCATAGAGAAAAGCATGAAAAATGCCATGGGAGCAGGGAGCAAGGAGCTCCCTAAGGCAGTGTGTGTAATGAAAAGAACACTGGCCGGAGTGTGACACTGACAAGCTGTGTGACCTTGGGCAAGCCTGATGACCTCTCTGGATTCTAGTTTATTCTTATGGCATAAAGCATTAGAATAATCAATTTTTTCCAATTTTTTCAGATTAAAAAATATTAAATCTAGCATATGAAATAGTCAAAACTGGTCCTGCTCTGGCAGATACTGAGATGGGGCCTGGAAATCCTGCCAGATCTGCTTTCCTCTTTCCAGTGTCATTCAGAAATGGTCCATAAAACATCTTTAAGGAACCTAAGGTCACCTGGGAACACAGTTTGTGAGCCATTGGTCCACATTATGTCAAGGTCACATGCACATCTAAAATTCTAAAACTTTGTGATTCTGTAATTTAGTGTCATATTTTTATAAAAACAATTATAGTAGTAAAAATAATTGCACACACAAATGCACATACATACACACGAACACATACACAATTTCTCACCATTTATGAAGTCATCCATGTGGATTACTGCCATCAGTTTCACTTTTGCCCAGAGTGGAAGATATGGCAGGAGCTTATATTCTCATTTCACAAGCAATCTATTGGTTTTAAAGAAGAAGCCGTTGTTGATGTGACTCGTGATAGGCATTAATTGGATGGCAATGAGTTGTGTAATATTGAACACCTAAAGTATGTGGGGGTATATTAGGCCCTGGAAACACAGGGCCTAATATATGAAGGAAAAGGAGAACCTCTGATGTTGAGATATTTGTGATCTAATGGGAGATACATGCATATAGTGCTATTTCAGCATAAAAGTTTTTTATGATATAGTCCAAGCTAGATTGCCACAGGGACTTCCCTGGTGGCTCAAGCAGTAAAGAATCTGCCTGCAATGCAGGAGATACAGGTTTGATCCCTGGGTCAGGAAGATCCCCTGCAGGGAATTCCAGTATTCTTGCCTCGAGAATCCCTGGACAAAAGAGCCTGGCAGACCATAATCCATGGATTACAAAGAGTTGAACCGAACTGGAGCAACTTAGCATGAACACACACAGGATGCCACAGACAGAAAGGAGAGACATAGTAGAGTGTGGGTTCACAGAGGTGCTTTCTTCGGGAGAGGCTGCCTGTCTTCAGTGTAAGGGAATAAAAAACAATGTTAAGCAGAAGGAGCTCCATTAAGAAGAAAGACACCAAGTGTAATTACTGAGAATGTAACGTATGAGAGGAAGAGAGGTAGAAGGAGAACCTGGAGTGAGAGACAGAAACCACATGTCAGGGTCAAAGACGGGTGACCTTAGCTGTGCTAAGAGGCTTCAATTCAGTTCAGTCACTCAGTCATGTCCGACTCTTTGCGACCCCATGAACTGCAGCACACCAGACCTCCCTGTCCATCACCAACTCCTGGAGTCCACCCAAACTCACGTCCATTGAGTCAGTGATGCCATCCAGCCATCTCATCCCCTGTCATCCCGCCCTCTATCTTTCCCAGCATCAGGGTCCTTTGAAATGAGTCAGCTCTTCGCATCAGGTGGCCAAAGTACTGGAGTTTCAGCTTTAGCATCATTCCTTCCAAAGAAATCCCAGGGCTGATCTCCTTCAGAATGGACTGGTTGGATCTCCTTGCAGTCCAAGGGACTCTCAAGAGTCTTCTCCAACACCACAGTTCAAAAGCATCAATTCTTTGGTGTTCAGCTTTCTTTATAGTCCACTCTCACATCCATACATGACCACTGGAAAAACCATAGCCTTGACTAGACGGACCTTTATTGACAAAAATGCTAAGAGGCTTTAGGAGGTGCATATTAAGGCTTATGGGGAGAATTTCCATTGGAAAGTGAAAAGCTGGGTTCTTTATTTTGGAAAGGCTACCTTGTTTTTAGCTTCCGAGGTCACACTAGTGGTAAAGAATCCACTTGCCAAAGCAGGGGGTGCAAGAGACGGAGGTTCGATTCCTGGGTCAGGAAGATCCCCTGGAGGAAGGCAGGGCAAGCCACTCCAGTATTCTCCTCTGGAAAATCCCTTGGAAAGAGGAACCTGGTGGGCTACAGCCCACGGGGTTGCAAAGAGTCAGACACAACTAAGTGACTGAGCACACACCTTGTCTTTAATGTACAGAAGGGGTTGGAGTTGGAGGGAAAAAAAAAAAAAAAACTGGAGTAAGAGAAAATTGGGAAGTGATTGCAATTATCCAGAAGTGAGATGATAAGGAATTAGTTTTTAACAAAGATTCTTATTTATAAAATAAAACAGAGTGCAAAACGTCTTACAAATGACCCAAAAGAGAGAAAGAGTCTTGGCCATCTGCAGTTCTTTCATAAATGTTTAATATCTCCTTATGTGTAGGCTCTTGTCTATCTCTTCAGCCTCTACCACCTTACCTCATCACCATATGCGCAAATGCAGCATGAAAGTGTTTTTACTTAAATTCTTACCTTACGTAAATGTTTACTTAAGGTAAAAATTTAAGTAATCCAGGGATGAGAGAGTCTTAAGAATCTTAGGGAAAACCACAAAGGAGAGGGAAAAGGATTTGGATAAATGTATATTTAAAAGTCAAAGATGTCATGTGCAAAATTACAATGAAACACCCTCATAAACTGCCGTAAAAGTACAAAAAGAAAATATCAATAATGTTCAATAGTTCATACAAATCAGTTAGGAAAGCACTTAACCTCAAGAAGATCAATGGCCAAAGAACTCGAACAGAACATTACAGGAGAAAAAATAGCTAATGAATAGAGGATAACATTCAACCTCACCACTATAACACAAACAAAACTGAACAAACAAGGACAAATCTTTCCATGTCAAATTGTCCTAGCTGCTATAAAAGCTTATTGTCTGATACTAATGTTGATGGAAAATGAAGCAAGAAAACATGTCCAAAGTGGGTTCAGGGGGCGAGGGAAGATGTTTGTTCAACAGTTCTGATGTATATTATGTATTAGATATCTAATATATATATATAAGATATATATATAAATTATTTTATACTCTCTTGCTCTCTCTCTATGTATGTATATATATACACACACATATATATATGCTTTCTCTATATATGTGGGATCCCTGGTGGCTCAGATGGTAATGAATCCATCTGCAATGAAGGAGACCCAGGTTTCTCAATCTCTCTAGATCTCTCTTTCTATGTATATATATACAGACACACATATGCGTAATTTTAAAATTGTTAAAACTTTTGAGCCACCAATTTCATGAATAGGTATCTATCCCAAAGAAATACTAAAGATACAATGAATATATACTCACAACAATGGAAATACCAATATTATTAATAGTTAAGTGGCCAAAATCTGAAGCATTCAAAATACCTAACAATGGCAGATTGTGCAAATGAGTGATGGCTTAATGACACCATGACCATAATGCAGTTTTAAAACCTTTAGCCTTTCAATAATTTTATCAAGAAAAGTGTCCTGCTGTTGTGGTAAAGGGGGAAATGACACAAAACTGCATATATGGTACCAATTCTAATTACATAAATCTGTATGTGCTTTTACAAACCCTGAATATTCATTGGAAGGACTGCTGCTGAAATTGAAGTTCCAAAACTTTGGTCACCTGGTGCAAAGAGCCAACTGATTGGAAAAGACCCTGATGCTGGGAAGGACTGAAGGCAAAAGGAGACGGTGGTGGCGGAGGATGAGATGGTTAGATAGCATCATGGACTCAATGGATGCTAATATGAGTAAACTCCAAGAGATAGTGGAGGACAGAGGAACCTGGCGGGCTACAGTCCATGGGGTTACAAGGAGTTTGACATGACTTAGTGAGTGAACAACAATATGAATGACATTAAATATTTGTAGGCATGTGAACCCCAAGATCACGTCACATATTGATGTGCAATGTTGCTTACGAATGATTTGGAACCATGTGTTTTGAAAAGCTTTCAAACCTACTTGATGTTTCTCATCTCACATCACAAATTTTGGCTATTGTCTAGTTATTCTTCAAGGAAACAACTTTTGTAATGAGTTTTTTCTTTGACAAAAAGTAATCAGCGAGATAGACACAGACATTTAATGATGCTTACATAGGTGCTTAAATTTGTCATGAAGAGAATGAAGTATGTGACTTTTGGCAGAAATATGATTATGAAAAACCCCAGGAAACTTTATTCACAAATTTGGGGTCTACCAATTATTTATATGAAATAAACTACAATAAAAACACTAAAATATTAACAAGGGTGATATATGGTTTGGCAGAGAGAGAGAAAATCTCTTTTTACTTTTATGATTCTGAATCTTCTTTGAGCATGCACTGCTTGGAAAAAATATATATATATAAAGCTAAAGTTAAAAAAAAAAAAAATTGAAGTCCTACTCCACTGACCAGTTCACACCTCCAGAGCTTCTCAAAGGAGACAAGGAGAAAGCAGGGAGGTCAATTTGGTTCACACTAGGGTTTACTTTTACTATCTAGACATCTTGGGAAAGATTTCATTTTCTAATGGAGAGAGCTCAGCAAGGCATTTTCCCTCTCATTAAAAACTTCTCACCCCTGCTATCACTTTCCCCCATGCCTCTCCCACCCCAAATAACTTTCTGTCCAACCCCTCAATAGTGTCTCCAGCCACCCCAATAATCACCTACTTCCAGAAGTTGATCATCTCCTCCAGTCCTCCTGCCTCACTGCATAGGGCTCTTTAATTGAACTGGCTCCCGGTGCTTGGTATCTCTGTCTGCAGATGCTGATTATACGGTACCTCATGAATAATCCGTGTCAGGATGTCTTCCTGCAGTCTCCTTGGCCAGGACTGTGATATTGCTTGATCCTTCCTCACAGCAAGTCTGCAAAACTTTCAAATTTGGAGGCAAATGCCTCCAGCCAGGGTGAACTGAGGACACCCCTGATGCCGGGATGACTGTCAAGAACAGAAAAACATCCTCCCCATGCAGATCAGAGAACATCTCCCCTGGAAAAGAAAAGGGATGAAGGGAAAATTATCCATAAATTCACATCAGTTCAAAGTCTACCGTGTGCCACTTACTAATTGCTATGACATCCTTAAATAGAAAGGATCGGATTTATTACCAAAAAAACAGAGTGGAATAAATGCAATTAAGCCTTCACTCTATTGGTTAGAAAATTGAGGTGCAGAGAGCTTAAACAGCTTAGTTGAGGTCATGGAACCAGGAGTGGCAACCAGGTCTCCTGACTGCAAATGCATGGTTTGTTCCACATAGCAAAATTCTGTAGGCAGAAAGCATGAGTTGAATGCAAAGTTGAACTCAATGATGATGGACAAAAGACTCTAGGGGTACCCTGTACTAGATGATAAAAGAGATGCGGTGACAGGAGAAAAAGTCAGGAAAACTCACTTGAAATATTAGACAGATGGATCCCTGGGCTACACATCACAAAACTGCTCCTCTTTTGCTCTAAGTGAGTTTGGAGGAGTCCCTTCATATGGGTCACAATGTCTGTCCAGTGTTCAGCTGAAAAGGTAGAGATTTGCTCCTGTATCCTTCTTGCTCTCATAATATGCTAATGAGTGGGGCTCTTTCTGTAGCTAAATAATCTATAGGCCATTATAACTTCCTTATATATGCATAATCAACTCAATTTCATTGCTGTTATCTAGATTCAAATTGCCATCCATTTGCCTAGACCTTCATGATAGTTCTTAATCATGATAGTTCTTAACTGTTGCTCTCTTTTTAGCCTAACTTCCTTAGAGTCCTTTCTTAACAGTAATCTTGTATTACTGTTAAAGATTAACCTTAACCAGGTAATCTTGTATTTTAGAAAAGGCCAAGTCAGATCATGTGACTCCTCTGCAGTGGCTGGGCGCTGTTTTATCAGAATAGAAAGCTCTTCAGTGCCTTGCTTCCCTTGTGGCTCAGCTGGTGAAGAATCTGCCTGCAATGCGGGACACCTGGGTTCGATCCCTGGGTTGGGAAGATCCCCTGGAGAAGGGAAAGGCTACCCACTTCAGTATTCTGGCCTAGAGAATTCCATGAACTCCATGGGGTTGCAAAGAGTCGGACACGACTGAGCGACTTTCACTTCCACAGTGCCTTTGCGTATGGGTGTGCTCACATGCTTCAGTTGTGTCTGGATTTGCGACCCTATGAACTGCAGCCCACCAGGCTTCTCAATCCATGGGCCTCTCAAAGCAAGACTACTGGAGTGGGCTTCCATGCTCTTCTCCAGGGGATCTTCCTGACCCAGGGATTGAACCCTCGTTTCCTTTATTACAGGCAGATTCTCTATCGACAGAGTCACTGGGGAAGCCCCTCTTCAGTATTTTATAAGCCCTGATATGTGGTGTTGGCAAATTCTCTGTAAAGGGCCAGAATGTAAATAATTGAGATCTTGCTGGTAGTCCAGATTTGGCCCATGGTGCCATAGTTTGCAGATCCTTACCTTTTAGGATATAATTCCTGTTCACTCATTACTATTCCTGACTTTATTTCTTATACTTTGTCTCTTAATCACTGCATCCCAGATGCACCAGTTTCTTGCTATTCCCCACACATGACAATCAATCTCCTGCCCTTAGTCTTCTCTCTCCAAAGAATATTTCAGACACCAGGAATCTACATGATTAACATTTTCAATTCAATCTTGGGCAACCTTCTCAGTGAAACTTAATCTAGAAATTTTTTATCTTACCACCCCAATGTTCCTTACTTTGCTGTACTTTCCTTTTTCCCATAACATATATCATATTTAAACTTTAATTTGCTTATTCACATGAGTATTATCCACAGTCTCTTCCTCCTACTAGAATATAATCTCCCTATGGGCAGAAGGTTGATATATTTTATTTACTTATGAAACCCAAGTACCTAGAAGAACATCAGGCATGTGATAGTTATTCAGAGCATATTTGTGGAATGCAAAGTTGAAGACAACTCTAAAGCTGGAGAAGCTACAGAAAGGTGCAGAATTATCTTGTTAAGATAAGTCAACCTCCCTTTCAGCTTGTGTGCCTGTGTGCTAAGTCACTTTGGTCATGTCTGAGTTTTTGTGACCCTTATGAACTGTGGCCCACAAGGTTCTTCTGTCCATGAGATTCTCCAGGCAAGAATACTAGAGTGGGTGCCCTCCTAGAGCCGTGCCCTCCTCCAGGGCATCTTCCCAACTCAGGGATCAAACCCACATCTCATGTCTCCTGCATTGGTAGGCAGGTTCTTTGCCACTAGAGTGACCTGGGAAGCCTTCCCTTTCAGCTTATCTAAACACAGCAGGAGGAACGCAAGGAGATGACACTAGATGAAGAAGCTTCTCCCTGGGGAGAACAGTGTGACACTTTTCCTCCTCTTACTGTGTCTTCCCCACACAAACTAAGAATATCTTTTGAAAAAAACCTACTACTAGAAATTGGGAGATATAATTGAGTTATTGTGAAAATGGCCCAATTTATCTTCCTCCTCCCTGAATCCATGCTCTTTTACCTTTTGCAACATGAGTAGGAGCTGCCATTAAGAAGTGTTCCCAGTGTTTATTTACAATAGCTAAGACACAGAATTAATGTAAACTTCCATCGTCAGATGACTGTATAAAGAAGACGTTGTGCATATGTACAGTGGACTACTAGTCAGCTATTAAAAAGAATGAAACAATCCCATTTGCAGCAACATAGGTGGACCTAAAGATTGTCATGCTGAGTGAAGTAAGAAAGGAGAAACATACGACATCTCAAGTAACCCTGAGAAAACTGCTCCAAGGAGGCCAGGGGAGGAGCCAAGTTATGTAGAAGTTGTACAACAAAGGGAAGGTAGTCTGACATCAAAAGGTTACTGCTAATTAGAGGAAAGTTAAGGAATTTAGTGCTTTTCTATGTATGTGAAGATGCAAGAGTCTCGGCCTACTGAAATCATTCCTTTGACATGCACCTCAGCTCTCTGGGACCAGTATCCTGTGTTTTCACATTCTGAGTTCCTCAGGGATCACTGTAGAAAGTGGCTGCAATCTGATGGCTGCTAGATGGCTGGTATTCTTCTCTCCTGAGTTTCCTCAGGGCTTACTGCCTCACGTTGGAGGTCTGCAATTGCTGATGACTATGACATCCTTTGTTTACGGATAAGGCAGGAAATATTCCATTTCTCAGTCTCTTAATTTCCAATGATTGAATAAAGTCAATATTTTGTCCATGATGAGTCATAGAGACAAAATAAGCTCAATTCGATGTTAAAGCCTAAATTCATTCCACTGCATAATTCATCTTCCCCTCCACACACACACACACACAAAGTTCAATTGCTAGAGAGGTTTGTTAATAAGCTCCAAGTTTCTGATTTTACATGACCAGCGAGCATATTTGATAGAGTTTTATCTTCCTACATATGTGTTCAGGGTACCAGTTATTTCAATATTCAATACCTCATTTGAGGAGAACTCTTCTCAGGTCATGAGGTAGTAAAATAGTCATATGACTTCCAGCACCAATCTTTGTGGAATGTGGCTCTATGAGCATTATTACAGTAAAGCTCTGTGACATTCATATTACTTTGATAGAGCAAGTGTTGTGTTTTCTGTGCTGTCCTCTTCATGGCTGAAGTCACAATTTTAAAACTTGTTTAATAGATGATGCCAACTGAGCTTTCTATTTCTGTGGACTAGATCGCATCAGAAACACATTAAATCACAACGTGATCAGTGCCAGGGAGGTATTTACTTTTCTCCCATATTGTACTAAAGGAATGGAGAATAAAGCAGAGGGAAAGAGGAAGGTCCCTCTGTTAGAATTAGGAGTCTGTCAACCTATCTCAAGTAAGACTATCACTTTGGCTTTGGGGGAAGGCATTATTACTTGGCTCTGAGGGTTAATCTCAAGAGAGGTAGAATAAATTATAAGTTGATAAATACCACTCCCAGAATAAGCATAAGCCTGTTGTAGCCTGTGTCCTAATAGCTTACAACCAAAAGTTTCAGTTAGTCCTAGAGAGAGCTATGTGACCTTGGTCAACCTCTGAAAGTACTCAACTCTTAATTTCTCTATCTGTAAAATGTGGTTTCTAATAACTGCTTGGAAAAATCATAAAGGTATTTAATGATAGAACATATACAAAAGAGTCTAGCAGCATTTCTGAGCTCTGATAGGCAATTTTAATGTCAATTTTTAGCAAGAAATACAAAGAAACTCACCCAGCAGGGTTCATTGTTTTATGGAGATTCAGGGTCTGCCAGAGCCAAACATCTTTTTACTGATTCCCATGGTAATGCAATGTACCAATAAAGTTCCCCACACAGAAAGTGAAGATAATTACCTTTGCTCTAAGATGCTCCTGGAGTCAATGTGAAAATTAACATTCACATATGAATGTGAATTAAAGATTGTGTGCTGTGTGCTCAGTCGTGTCCAACTCTTTGTGATCCCATGGACTGTAGCCCACCAGGCTCCCCTGTCCATGGTATTCTCCAGGCAAGAATACTGGAGTGGGTTGCCATTTCCTTCTCCAAAATATTGTGAGGCAATGTTTATTAAATGTAACTAATTGGATTATTGTTCACTCATTTTTCTTTCAACAAACATTTTTAAGATCTTATTAAAGGCCAGGTATCAGAATAGATGTTGAGTAAGCAAAATGGTACATCCCTCATGGAATCAAGGTGTAAAATGTGAAATAACTACAAAAACAAACATATAATTTCACCTTGTCAAAGTGGTGTAAAGGGAAGAATGGTATGCTGTGGAGGTAGGAGAAGTTGGCCTCATCAAGGGAGAGCAGGAAAAGCTGTCTAAGCTAAAATCAGAAAAGAAAAAAAAATTAGTTATATAGGACAAAAAAGGAATAAGGCAAAAACAAAATGTACAAATACTTTGTCTCAGAGGTTAGAAAGCCAGGTAAAAGAAACTGAAAGAATGCCAGTGTTCTTGGCACTGATAATTGGAATATTTCCTACCACCTCAGTAAACAAAGGATATCACAGTCATTGCTGATGGTGGACTGGCATCTAGCAGTCATAAAACCACAGGCATTCACCTTGGTGAGCCCTGAGGAAACTCAGCAGATAATAACTCAGGATACAGGTCCCAGATAGCTAAGGTACATATCAAAGGGATGAATTCAGCAAGACAAGACTCTTGCATCTTCCCTTAAATCAGTTCTGTTCAGTCGCTCCATCGTTCCCACTCTTTGCAATGCCATGGACTGGGGCACACCAGGCTTCCCTCACCTCATCCACAACCAGCTTCCTGAGCTTGCTCAAACTCATGTCCATCAAGTAGGTGATGCCATCCAACCATCTTATCCTCTGTCACTCCCTTCTCCTCCCACCTTCAATCTTTCCCAGCATCAGGGTCTTTTCCTGAGTCAGTTCTTCCCATCAGGTGGCCAAAATATTTGAGCTTCAGCTTCAACATCAGTCCTTCAAATGAATATTCAGGATTGGTTTCCTTTAGGATTGACTGGTTTGATCTACTTGCAGCCCAAGGGACTCTCAAGAGTCTTCTCCAACATCACAGTTCAAAAGCATCAATTCTTCGGTGCTCAGCTTTCTTTATGGTCCAACTCTCACATTTATACATGACTGCTAAAAAACCATAGCTTTGACTATATGGGCCTTTGTTGGAAAAGTAGTGTCTCTGCCTTTTAATATGCTGTCTAGGTTGGTCATAGCTTTTCTCCCAAAGAGAAAGCATCTTTTAATTTCATAGCTGCAGTCACCACCTGCACTGATTTTAGATCTCAAGAAAGTAAAGTCTGTCACTGTTTGCATTGTTTCCTCATCTATTTGTCATGAAGTGGTGGGACCAGATGCCACAATCTTCATTTTTGGATGTTGAGTTATAAGTCAGCTTTCTCTCTTCTTTCAGTTTCATCAAGAGGTTCTTTAGCTCCTCTTAACTTTCTGTCATAAGGGTGGTGTTATCTGTATATCTGAGGTTATTGATATTTCTCCTGGCAATCCTGACTCCAGCTTGTGCCTGCCCCCTTACACACAAGAGCCTAGAGAATTGTCTCAAGATGGCGGAGTAGAAGGATGTACACTCATCTTCTCCTGCTAGAACTCTAAAATTGCAACTCAGTGCTGAACAACCATTGAAATGAGAAAGTTGGATCCCACCAAAAAAGATACCCCATGTCCAAGGGAAAAGGAGAAACCCCAAGAAGATGGTAGGAAGGGCAAAATCACATTTAGTGTCAAATCCTATACCTGCCAGAGACTTGAAGGACTCAAACAAAACCTTGTGTGTCCCAGGTCCCAGAGACCCCGCAAGAGACTGAGCCACATCTGCCATTGAGTATTTGAGTGTCTTCTGCAGAGGCACGGGTCAGCAGTGGCCACCTTAGGGACAGGGGCTCTGGCTGCAACAGTCCTAGGAGGCATTGCGTGTGGCATAAATCCTCCTGGAGGAGGTCACCATTATCCCCACTAGACAGCTACCAAGCAAATGACCCACAAACTGGAGAACAATTATATCAAAGAAGTTCTTGCACTATTACAAAAGTTCTAGGGCCCACAACAGACTCCCTAAACTCAAGATCTGGCAAAGGGAATTTGACTTTGAAGGCCAGTGGGTTTTCATTATGGAACTTCCACAGGACTGGGGAAACAGACTCCTGGAGGGCACAAACAAAATTTTATGTGCACCAGGACCCAAGAGAAAGGAACAAGACCCCACAAGAGACAAAACCAGACTTGCCTGTGAGTTTCCAGGAGTCTCTGGCAGAGGCTTGGGCTAACAGTGGCCTGCCGCAGCCTAGGGGCACTGAATACAACAGTCCTGGGAGCCCCGGGGTGTGCTGGCATTAGTCCTTTAGAAGGAGGTCGCCACTATCGCCATTACCCCTACCATAGTTTGGCCTCAGACCAAACTACAGGGAGGGAACACAGCCCCACCCTTCAACAGAAAAATGGATTAAAAATTTACTGAATGTGGCCCATGACATCAGATCAAGACCCAGAATCCCCCACAGCCAATGCCTCCAATCAGGAACCTTCCATAAGCTTCTTATCCATAAGAGGGCAGATGGAATGAAAGCCACAACTACAAAAAACTTACCAAACTTATCACATGGATCATAGCCTTGTCTAACTCAGTGAAACTATGAGATGTGCCATGTAGGGCTACCCAAGATGGATGGGTCATGGTGGAGAGTTCTGACAAAACATGGTCCAGTGGCGAAGGGAATGGCAAACCTCTTCAGTTTTCTTGCCTTGAGAATCCCAAGAACAGTATGAAAAATGTTCCCTTGATATCTCTAATTTTCTTGAAGAGATCTCTAGTCTTTCCCATTCTATTGTTTTCCTTATTTCTTGCATTAATCTCTTAGGAAGGCTTTATTATCTCTCCTTGATATTCTTTGGAACTCTGCATTCAGATGGATATATCCTTCCTTTACTCCTTTGCCTTTCACTTCTTTTGTTTTATCAGCTATTTGTAAGGCCTCCTCAGACAACAGTTTTACCTTTTTGCATTTCTTTTTCTT
Source organism: Bos javanicus (assembly GCF_032452875.1). NCBI lineage: Eukaryota > Metazoa > Chordata > Mammalia > Artiodactyla > Bovidae > Bos > Bos javanicus. The sequence continues at coordinate 109,974,105 of NC_083873.1, forward strand.
GGGGATGATTTTGATCACTGCCTTCTGTACAATATCACGAACTTCCGTCCATAGTTCTTCAGGCACTCTGCCTATCAGATCTAATCCCTTGAATCTATTTGTCACTTCCACTGTATAACCATAAGTGATTTGATTTAGGTCATACCTGAATGGCCTAATGGTTTTCCCTACTTTCTTTAATTTAAGTCTGAATTTGGGAGTAAAGAGTTCATGATCTGAGCCACAGTTGGCTCCCAGTCTTGTTGTTGCTAACTGTATAGAGCTTCTCTACCTTCAGCTGCAAAGAATATAATCAATCTGATTTTGGTGTTGACCATCTGGTGATGTCCATGTGTAATGTTGTCTCTTGTGTTGTTGGAAGGGGGTGTTTGCTATGACCAATGCATTCTCTTGGCAAAACTCTTAGCCTCTGCCCTGCTTCATTTTGTACTCCAAGGCCAAACTTGCCTGTTACTCCAGGTATCTCTTGACTTCCTACTTATGCATTCCAAGCCCTATAATGAAAAGGACATTTTTTTTTTAATGTTAGTTCTAGAAGGTCTTGAATGGTCATAGAGCCATTCAACTTCAGATTCTTTGGCATTACTCGTTGGGCATAGACTTGGATTACTGTGATATTGAAGGTTTTCCCTTGAAATGAGCAGAGATCATTCTGTCATTTTTGAGACTGTACCCAAGCACTGTATTTTGGACTCTTGTTGACTATGAGGACTACTCCATTTTTTCTAAGGCCCACAGTAGTAGATACAATGGTCATCTGTATTAAATTTGCCCATTCCAGTCCATTTTAGTTCAATGATTCCTAAAACGTTCACTCTTGACAGTTCCTGTTTGACCACTTGTACTTTACCTTGATTCAGGGACCTATCATTCCAGGTTCCTGTGCATTATTGTTCTTTACAGCATCAGATTTTACTTCCATCACCAGTCACATCCACAAATGGGCATTGTTTTCATTTTAGCTCAGCCTCTTCATGATTTCTGGAGCTATTTCTCCAGTAGCATATTGGACACATCGATCTGGGAGTTCATCTTTCAGTGTCTTATCTTTTTGCCTTATGAGTCATAGTAAGGAGTGCTATCTTTATCTTCTGAATTATGAGATATGTATGGAAATCTTTAGCTGAGTGTAGTGTGATCAAATACGGTTTTAAAAGATTATTCTTGCTAAAGCAATGTTTCTAGAGAGAGTTGGACCATATTAAACCAGTTATGAGGTTATTGCTAAGTAGATGGTAGTTAATATGAACTAGTGGGATGATTTGTGCAATATTTAGGAAGGAAAATGACAGTGTTTGGTGATGAATTATGTCTATATATACATGGATAGAGAAAGAGAGAGAGAGAGAGAAAGAGACAGAAGTCTGTGTCAGGATGATTCCTGGATTCCTTGTTTTCTTGACTCAATAGATGACTTAATTTTATAGTGAATAAAAGAACAGTAAAAAAAAAAAAAAAGAGCCGATTTTGTTGAGGAATAATGAAGTAATTCATTTTAGGTCATGGGATTTAGGTATGTTTAACAAACCCAAGAGGAATTATTAAATAAACATTTAAATATATTGTTCATGATTTGAAAAGAAAGCTATGGGCTTTGAAACATGTATTAGTGAACTGAGTACAGCTAAAACTAACGGAATAGATAGAATCTAGTACTTCTAAGGCAATGGCACCCCACTCCAGTACTCTTGCCTGGAAAATCCCATGGACGGAGGAGCCTGGTAGGCTGCAGTCCATGGGGTCGTGAAGAGTCAGACATGACTGAGCGACTTACTTTCAATTTTCACTTTCATGCATTGAAGAAGGAAATGGCAACCCACTCCAGTGCTCTTGCCTGGAAAATCCCATGGACGGAGGAGCCTGGTAGGCTGCAGTCCATGGGGTCGTGAAGAGTCAGACATGACTGAGCGACTTCACTTTCACTTTTTGAAGAAGGAAATGGCAACTGTTCATCCCATGCAGGCTGCAGTCCATGGGGTCCTGAAGAATCAGACATGACTGAGCGACTTCACTTTCACTTTTCACTTTCATGCATTGAAGAAGGAAATGGCAACCCACTCCAGTGTTCTTGCCTGGAGAATCCCATGGATGGGGGAGCCTGGTGGGCTGCCGTCTATCAGGTGGCACAGAGTTGAACACAACTGAAGTGACTTAGCAGCAGCAGCACTTCTAAAGGAATTAGAGTGAATAAATGTGTGCCTCAAACTGAATGTTGAGAACCTATTGGTGAAATACTGGTAGAAACATAAGCAAGAAGGCAGAAAAGGAATAGAAACAGCAATATTCAACCCTTAAGAACACCATAGAGGGTAAAAACTGAGAAGATTTAATATAAAAGGCACAGTTTACAGGGTCAAATTATGTTGAGAGGTTAGGTAAGAGGAAGACTCAAAAGTATTACCATTTTATTTCTTGAAAGCAACTAATAATGAAACTGCTAGATGGCATTTTGGGGGTTCTGAGAAGTTCCAGTCCTTTATGTCTCAGCTCATAAAGATTTCAGTGTGAGGCAAAGTGATAGATAAGAATTGATTTATTGGAATAGGACCCTTGTGAGGCTTACAAGAGGCAAGTAAGAGAGTGCCACACCCTGAGAACTTAGTAGGCTACAGTTTTATAATCAAAGGAAAAGTGAGGAGAGGGGAAAGACCACTTTCTTCCTCATTCTTGAGTAGATGTCAAATTTCCATCATCAATTCCTCCTCCAATTTGGGCAGGGGAGTCTTCTTGTCTCTGTGTTGTCAAGCCAGGACTGTCATGGCACTATGGAAAAATTATTTCAGGTCTCAGTACAATGAGGAGCTTTCACTTTGAAATGTCAGCTTTCTATAAATTATTGTTTTTGTGTCTATGTGTGCCAAGAGCATGTCTTGAGCTCACTGGGCAGAATTTAGGTCTCACGCCACCACTGTTTTATTGTTTGAGGGCATGTCTTATGCTTCTGCTGCACAGTTTTATTGTTAGACAAGTCTGCTTGGCTTTATGGTTAAGCAAACCTGCTTTCTAGAATAATCATTAACTTACAGGAGTTTCCTACATTTTTTTTCTACTTAAAATCCCCTAGTGGGATTAACTATTTAGGCAGTTACTTTGTCCTTTTATCTGTCCCTATCAATAATAGAATATTTTTGGAGAGACAAGGAGTGAAATCAGTAGAGATTTTATTAGATCACCTTCTATATTTAACTCCAGTTCCATCACATACATGCTTGGAAACACCATCTATACTTCATCCAGACAGTCCCTGGCAGCAGGGTCATAAAAGTAATATTTTAGTTTAAATCAGTCATGATTTTCCTTGCAACAATGCTACATTTCTTTTACACTAAATAATCAATGGACCCCCCAAATTTGTTGACCCCCTAAATGAATCACTGAAAGAAAAGAGGGCATATGTAGTTCAGTATCATTGTCAAGAATGACATGATAATTCCATGCAATAGAAAACCAGAACCTTGCTGACCACTAACTGACTCCTCAGGCCATAACCAATCTCAGCTCCCCACTTGCTAGTGGATAGAAAAGTACTTTTTTCTAGTTTTTTTTTTCATTTTTACTCATTTTTTCTCACCACAGAGGCATCACAAAAATATATCTTTTCTTCTATTTTTTTCCTCTGCCTTTTTTTCTTTTCAGCTCTAATTTGCTTTTCCCTAACATTTACAAATCATTTCCTATTTTTTGGCTCAATCCATAAAACTCATTTGATCCTCATATGAGGTATTATCATTAGCAAAACTTCCTCTGTACTAAGAAGCTGATCTGAATTTGAACTCATGTTTCTCAAATATCACTAATTACAGTAGAAATCTATTCCCCAAGGTGGCTTCACATAAATTTTTCATATAATTAAGGTCTCTATTCCTATGGCTTTCAGATTCACAGTGTTATTACTATGAAAACATCCTCAGGAGCTGTGGTTAAAGGAGAAGACAGAGGGAACCTTGATGATTTTTCAGGCATTATCTCTGTTTTGAGTGTCAGAGAAAGTTGGACATTGAAAGGAAACAGTCAGACAGATAATACAGCACAGTGGAAGGAGATCTGTGTGAGATATAAGAGTGACAGTAAGACCCAACACAAAATTAAATTCTACCTTGCATATAATAACTGACAGTCAAACTAATGTTGTGCAGTGAAAATGGAAAAAGACCTCCTAGAATAAAACAAAGAGATACAAATTATGGAAAAAAAAATTAGTTTGGAGAAGAGAGAACAAATACCTGACCAAAAAGATAATGTGGAATATTGGAATCTGCCTTCAGATCAATAAGAGATTAAAGTTTCCTAGAAGAAAATAAAAGTATCTGGCAATTGAAAGCTAAAAGCTCATTACAGTCCAAGGAAATACAATGAATAGGACACTTTATGATCATATTAAAAAGTAATTTTAAAAAATCAAGAGAAATTCCATAGCCTTCCAGGGTAGATAAATATAGGTTACTTTCAGAATGAAATCAATGTCTCAGACTTGCTGTTCAAGAGAAAAGAAAACAACAGAGCAAGATCTGGTGAATTTTTAGAGAAAATGATCATAACCCAAGAATCCTTCATCTTAGCAAATAGTTTTTTATGAAAGAAGCATAGAAAATCAATCTCCTATATAAATGGACCAAAAGATGGGTCTCTGGACCATTTTTGAAAAAAAAAAAAAAAAAGATCGTTTAAGCAGTACTCTTAACAGCAATATAGGAAACAAAATTACTAAACAAAGACAGGAGAAAGTGTTGTATAACACTATTTCTGTTCACTTTTCTTACATAAAAATTATTTTTAAAATATATATATATATATACATTTTTTTACTCTAAAAGCCTTTGAAATAGCATGAAAATAAAAAAAAATCTATCATACTTGGGAAATTATATGTATAGAAATTATATCACTAAATATAATGTTTTAAAAATATTTTAATGACATGGGAAAATACATGATGATATGACAAGAAAATATAAATACCTATGATCTAAACGTGTACCAGCAGTTTGACTTCAACTATGCTTTTTCCTGGAGAAAGCAATGGCACCCCACTCTAGTACTCTTGCCTGGAAAATCCCATGGACGGAGGAGCCTGGTGGGCTGCAGTCCATGGGGTTGCTACGAGTCGGACACGACTGAGCGACTTCACTTTCACTTTTCAGTTTCATGCATTGGAGAAGGAAATGGCAACCCACTCCAGTGTTCTTGCCCGGAGAATCCCAGGGACAGGGGAGCCTGGTGGGCTGCCGTCTATGGGGTCGCACAGAGTCAGACACGACTGAAGCGACTTAGCAGCAGTAGCAGCAGCAGCAGCTATTTCTTTAATCAAGAAGTTGAGTGTTATTCTCTTTCCCATTAATCTAGGTTGGCTTTAGTGACTTGATTAACCAATAAGATGTCATAAAAATTACATTTTGGGACTCCCAATGCTAGATGCAAAGAACTCTGAAGTTTCTGTTTGAGACCCTTAGAACATTCACATTGGGGGAAGCCATCTGCCATGTAAGAAGTCCAAGTATCCATGCAATCTACCCTTACATGCTGTGAGGAGACTTAATCCAGCAGCGCGAGGAGTCTGTGTATAGAAAGAATGAATCTTGGACATCACCAGCTAGTCCAGTCAACCCAGTCCAGCTATTCAGCTTATGAATGGAGAAGCCACATTAGACTTCAAGAATAATAAATCCTTTCTATAACTCAGCTGTCATATGACTGCAGTTTTATGAGAGACACAAAGCAGTAATTGATCAGCCAAGCCCAAGCAACACAAAAAAGCATTAGAAGTAATAAACTGTTGTTTTTAGCCACTGAGTTTTAGTACGGTTTGTTGTGCAGCAGTGGCTAGTAGAAGAACAAAAGAGAAAGAGCAGGATAAGCAAACAGAAGAGGATGATCCCCTAAAATCAGAGAATTTGAGGAACAGAACTTAAAAAAAAACTATGACTAATATCCTTAAGAATATGAGGAAGTGAATTGCAATTTAAAAGCAGAAAGAAAAAGCTGTGGATAAAGGGAAAATTAGAAAACTGAAAAAAAAAAAAACACTTTTAAAAATTAAAAATACAACTGTCAAAACAAAAGATTCAATAAAGAGTTGAAAATTACAAAGAATAAATTCCTCTTACCTAAATTATAAAAATAAAAATAAGCATAAAATGAGTAAGAAGAAATCATAAGCATCACTCTTGCTATGCTAAGTCGCGCCAGTCGTGTCCGACTCTTAGCGACCCCATGGACTGCAGCCTAACAGGCTCCTCTGTCCATGGGATTTTCCAAGCAAGAGTACCAGAGTGGGGTGCCATTGCCTTCTCCGAAGCATCACTCTTAAGAGCCAATATACTACTGAAAGGGGTTCCAGGATAAGAAATCATGAAAACAGAAAGGAAATCATTCAAGGAATAACAGAAGAGCATCTGTAAGAGCTAAATAACATGGTATTTCACTTGAAGCAAACGACTACTAAGTGTAATGAAGAAACAATAACAGAAGATCCCCATATGGAGCATCAATATGAAATTCAAAACATCAAGGATAAGAAGATCCTGAAAGTTGCCTAAAAAAGAAACAATTAAAATACATTTTTGATGAGTAAAAATGGGTGCTTAAACGCACACAAAAAGCAATGCCTCTAAAATTCTTTTGAATTCTATTATGAAGTCTGGTATATTTTGATGAATTAGATACAGCATTAAATGTAAGCAGCTTTATAATTCTCTATATCACTAAAAAGTACGAAACAAAAACATTGTAAAGTGTCATTGTTTTATAAGGTATATGTGATTTTAAATACGAAAAGAAAAATAATCTCTAAAAATTCCATAAATTTCCTTTACAAAGATCTGTACATAGTTTGGTACATTTGCCATGCAGAGTAATTCTTATGCACGCTAAAGTTTGAGAACCACAATGTTAGAATAAACAGAAGAAATAAGAATAAAAGTTTATAAGCAGATACCTGGGCTTTAAAATGATTCATTTTTAATATAATCATTGAAATTAAATGAGGAATTCTAAAATTATTCTGCTTTCCTATAGGGTATATCTTATTCTGCTTTTAATGTTAAGTATATATAACCTTACTTATAAATTGTTGAGGATTAAGGAGTTGCATCCTGGAAAGCTGGTGGATGACTCATATGTGAAATGTGAATTTGATATGGAAACTCATTATCCAACCAAACTAACATTTACTTTTGAAGTTAGTAATAATTGAGATGCTTTTCAGACATGAAAGGACTCTGAAAGTTGACCTCCTTTAAGCAATTTCTTGCTAAAATATCTGAAAAAATATTCTAGCAAAAATAAGAATGAAATATGGGACAGTGCATTCAAGCTAGAAGAGCTATGGAAGATCAACCTATAAATCCAACAGTGGAACATAATTTGAGTGTAATTAGTCTTCATTATATAGAATTAAGAAAGGGAGGCTTTGGATGGAGGCCCCTGGAGAAAGGGGAGATAACAAAAGAACAGTTGATGTAATAAAATTTAATCAACAGAGTTATGTTTAAGGTCAAAGTTTAAGAAAAAAAAAAAAGAAAGCAAGTTAAAGCACAGAGGAACATAGACACTACAAAAGAAAGGAATTAAACTATAATTTGTCACCTCTGTATTTTGATATTTATAAAACTGTAATTATGTAAACTATTTATTGTTAACATTTAGAATTAACATATAAATGAAGTAAGGAAGGTGGTTGGGCTTCCCAGGTGGCACCAGTGGTAAAGAACCCACCTGCCTATGCAGGAGATGTGAGAGACATGGGTTCGATGCCTGGGCTGGGAAGATCCCCTGGAGGAAGGTGCAGCAACCTCTCCAGTATTCTTGCCTGGAGAATCTCATGGACAGAGGAGCCTGGTGAGATGCAGTCCAGTGAGTCACAAACAGTTAGACACAACTAAAGTGACTTAGCACACACACACAAGTAAGGTGGTTACATTAGGATCTAGTGATACCAATTTTGATGCTGAATAAATAAATATAAATGAAAGTTAGAGAGTAGAAATAGAAAGAGGGCTGAAGGAAACAGCAGGGACATTAATATTCTCATCATACAGGTGGGGAGTCAAGATATGCATTTGTGTTTGATGAATAAGAAATAAAGAACAAAGATGAATTGCAAACATAAAAAAAAAAAAAAAACAGTGGGCAAACAGAAAATTGAAAGAAGGGAAAGAGACAGGGGGAAAAGGGTAAAGGAGCTAGATTAACATCAATCCCAGCTGAATATATCTAAAATTGATACATCAGGAGATAGTAATTAAACATAAACATAAAAATCAGTGACTAGCTTTGTATTTCTAAAGGGTGTCTCTAGAAGTAAGGATGGATCTAGTAGGAAATGATTGCATACCAAATCCCTACTTTACTTTTTTTGTCTTTATTTTTTAAGCCATGTGCATATATTATCGGAGAAGGCGATGGCACCCCACTTCAGTACTCTTACCTGGGAAATCCCATGGACGGAGGAGACTGGTAGGCTACATTCCACGGGGTCGAGAAGAGTTGGACACGACTAAGCGGCTTCACTTTCACTTTCCACTTTCATGCATTGGAGAAGGAAATGGCAACCCACTCCAGTGTTCTTGCCTGGAGAATCCCAGGGATGGGGGAGCCTGGTGGGCTGCCGTCTACGGGCTCGCACAGAGTCGGACACGACTGACGCGATTTAGCATCAGCAGCATATATTATCGTGGGAAAAATTTTAAAATTAAAAACTCAGGAAGCTGAAATAAGTCAGGCTCCATGGAGAGCTCATATAACATTTTACTCAACATTTCTTGACTCCAGATCCTGTGTGCTGTCTCATATATCCCATCCCATAGTCCCTCAGTCATGTCCGACTCTTTGGGACCCCATGGACTGTAGCCTACCAAGCTCCTCCCTCCATGGGATCCTCCAGGCAAGAGTACTGGAGTGGGGTGCCATTTTCCTTCTCCAGGGGATCTTCCCGACCCAGGGATCGAACCTGGGTGTCCCCCATTCCAGGCGGATGCTTTAACCTCTAAGCCACCAGGGAAGTCCTTAGAGGAATGTCTCACACATAAAGTTGTGTTAAAATAGGTTTCCTAATTAACAATGATAGTAATAACATTTCATTATTTTATTCACTCATCAATGGATACTATGACTAGCCTCATTCTAAAGATAAGAAAATTGAGATGCAGAGAAATGAAGAAACTCATTTGGAAACACACATGCAATGAATGTTAGTCAGTATTGGAACCTGTATTTCTCCCCTCTGATACTATACCTTAACTACCTGAGTAGGAAGAAAAAAATACACAGTTCTCCTAACTTAAGTTATGACCAACCTAGCATATTTGAATATTTGAATAGCATATTCAAAAGCAGAGACATTACTTTGCCAACAAAGGTTCATCTAGTCAAGGCTATGGTTTTTCCTGTGGTCATGTATGAATGTGAGAGTTGGACTGTGAAGAAGGCTGAGCACCGAAGAATTGATGCTTTTGAACTGTGGTGTTGGAGAAGACTCTTGAGAGTCCCTTGGACTGCAAGGAGATCCAACCAGTCCATTCTGAAGGAGATCAGCCCTGGGATTTCTTTGGAAGGAATGATGCTAAAGCTGAAACTCCAGTACTTTGGCCACCTCATGCGAAGAGTTGGCTCATTGGAAAAGACTCTGATGCTGGGAGGGATTGGGGGCAGGAGGAGAAGGAGACAACAGAGGATGAGATGGCTGGATGGCATCACTGACTCGATGGACATGAGTCTGAGTGAACTCTGGGAGTTGGTGATGAACAGGGAGGCCTGGCGTGCTGAGATTCATGGGGTCACAAAGAGTCAGACACGACTGAGCAACTGATCTGATTTGATCTGAAGGAATTTCTACTATGGCTCCTCCAAAATCCCAATCTACAATTTCAGTTTAATTCTTCATTGCTTCCTTTTCAAAGATTCCCTTGTGGCTCAGCTGGTAAAGAATCCGTCTGCAATGCGGGAGACCTGGGTTTGATCCCTGGGTTGGGAAGATCCCCTGGAGAAGGGAAAGGCTACCCACTCCAGAATTCTGGCCTGAAGAATTCCATGGACTGTATAGTCCATGGGGTCACAGAGAGTCAGAAATGACTGGGCGATTTTCACTTTCACTTTCCTTTTCATGGTTCCTGTGTGTCCACGGATTAGGCAGAGATGAACTGCTTTCTGATTCTACAACATGTCTACTGATTTCCTGACTCAAGTCTTTGTCTTCCTAACTTTCAAGCCTAAAATTTATTCACTGAGATGTTCATTGTAGGTTAGAGCAAAAGAAAATAAAGCCTCTGCAGTCAGACCTGGGATTAATTCACAAATATACTATCTATTAACATGGGTGATATTTGGCAAGTTTCCCAAACTTCTCTGAGCCTGCATGTCCTCACCTGTAAGTTGCAGACAATAGTAGGGAATGATGCTAGACAGTTGGAGAATTCGTGAGCATATGCTCACAAATAATTTCATACTATGCATGGTAGGCAGTATGTACCCCACTTCCAGGACCTGGGTAAGCCAGAAACTCATTCTTACAGTTGTATACCAGGAGTGCTTGACAATTTCAAAGAAAACTGTGTATTCCATCATTGTTCAATTGTTAAGTCATGTCCTACTCCTTGCAACCCCATGAATGACAGCACTCCAGGTTCCCCCGTCTTTCACTCAAATTCATGTGCACTGAGTCGGTGATGCTATCTAACCATCTAATCTTCTGCCGCTCTCTTCCTTTGCTTTCAGTCTTTCCCAGCATCAGGGTCTTTTCCAATAAGTTGGCTCTTTACCTCAGGTGGCCAAAGTATTGGAGCTTCAGCTTCAGCATCAGTCTTTCCAAAGAATATTCAGGGTTGATTTCCTTTAGGATTGACAGGTTTGATCTCTTTGCAGACCAAGGGACTGTCAAGAGTCTTCTCCAGCACCACAATTTGAAATCATAAATTCTTCAGTGCTTAGCCTTTTTTATGAACAAACTCTCACATTCGTACATGTTTACTGGAAAAATCATAGTTTTGACTGTTGACCTGTGTGGGCAAAGTGATGTCTCTATTTTTTAATATGCTGTCTCGGCTTATCATAGTTTTTCTTCCAAGGAGCAAGTGTCTGTTAAGTCCATGGCTGCAATCACTGTCCACAGTGATTTTGGAGCCCCAAAAAATAAAATGTCACTGCTTCTACTTTTCCCCATCTATTTTCCATGGAGTGATGGGACCAGATGCTACGATCTTAGTTTTTTTAATTTGAGCTTTAAGCCAGCCTTTTCACTTTCCTCTTTTACCCTTATCAGAGGCTTTTTAGTTCCTCTTCATCTTCTGCCATTAGAGTGGTATCACATGAGCATGTCTTTTTTTCTGGGCCACGCCCCACATAGGTCTTAGTTGCCTGACCAGGGATCGAACCTGCAACCCCTACATTGGAATTGAAAGTTTTAACCACTGAATTTCCAGGGAAGTCCTAACAGATCACTATTTTGAATACAGATGAGTGTCAGGTGAAAATGCTGTGTGTTTTTTGGCAGGAAGCCGTGCATTTCTCAGACAGTTATACATGAAGCATTGTGACTTCTTGGGTTCAGTGATGTATGATTCATCGTGCATTTTGCAGAGAGTTTGACACTTTATAGACAGTGCGTTTGAGACCATCTGAAGGCTGCATAGAGCCACATGTGCATGACCAGCAGTGGATTTGCAAGCCACCATGCACTTTGTGAACATCTACATTTTGAACCCACCTAGGTGACAAGCTTTAATATCACTCTGGTGGTAAATACATCTTCAATGCCCTGTTAGTTACCGATTTGTCTTCTATGGCTGTAGCCAAAATATTTAAATTTGGACTTTAAAAAGAAAAAAAAAATAAATTTGGACTTTAGCTGAAAAATCCATGACATAATGAAATTCTTTCATTAATCCTTTATAGTTCTGTCTAATATCCATACCTATAAATCTGTGCGTGTATGTATATATAAATTTCCTTTTGGGAACATAGAGATTAAAAATGTTAAAATATCTATTTTTATAGTCTCTTTGTTTTAATTTAATTTCCTCTATTTCCTACCAGTTCCCCTTCCATGGAGATGTCACGGAAAGAAAAAAAATGACAACAGAAAATATGGAGCCAGAAAAAAATATGCTGTAGTTTTTTTCTTTCAGTGAAAGTAAAACTCAAATCTCTACAAATTAGAGAGAGAGAGATAAGCATTGCGGCAATGACTGGAACACAGTCCTTTGTTCCTAGCACAGCTATGTGCTAGGAACACATAGCTGCTATGTGAGCACACAGCACATAGCTATGTGCTAGGAACAAAGGAATGTGTTCCTTCTGAAAAACGACTTTGGCCACATGACTTGAGTTCTAGGCCAGGCCTGGAGCCACACTGAACCAAGCATCTGAACTGCATTCACTGTGTGACTCTTCCCCTTTCACCTATGAAATTCAAGTCAACCACATCTTGAAAATTGAAAATCTGAGTCTCCCCTAAAATTAAATCATTTACAAACATCCCAAATCAGTGGCCAGGGGAGCAAGTGATTGATCTCAATATTTAATAGTCTAATAGTCTATTGGATTATGAACATCAATAGTCAAAATAATGTATAGGTCATCTACTAAATGCTATTGGAGGGTTCAGCAATGTTATTGCAGATAGTGGCCCCAGAGGCCAAAATAAACAATTAGAAAAATGATATGATTTTCATAGCCACATAAATTATAAAGCATATAGGAATTAAGCTAACAGAGTATGTGCAATTTTGTAGAAGAATGTGCAAACATTATTGATGTAAATTTTAAAATAACTTGTTCTTGGGCTGTTTAAGCCCAATACACATTGAAGTTTAAAAGAGAAAACAGGAGACAATAACAGACACAAAAACAAGGAGACAGGGAGACAGACGGGAGCAGGGTCTCTATAATAACACGTGATATTGGGAACCAGGTCAGTTACCAAAAGGTTCTCAGAACTTTTGCTCTTAGGAGGGAAGATGGGTGAGAACAGAGTCCGGGACACTCATAGATAATGCTGGATGTTGCTCCTACTTAGACTACCAGGGCCTTTTTCAGAATGTAAGAGGTCAGTGGAAAGCTCTTGAAAAACAGGCTGAGTAGTTTTGGGCCAGCACTGAACTCCATGCCATGATTCCTCTGAAGTATTTCAATTGCTCTGGCAATCTAACTGGCACATGGAATAGACCCGGGGCCCCAAAGTCCTCCAGACCAATAATCAGAGAGGAAGCCTCTAAACTTCCAGCCACACCCTGCCCTCAATAGAGGAGAGTTTCCTGGGGCAGTGGGTTCATTTCTTAACCAAGCGGAGGAGACACAGACAGAGAGAACAAGAAGAGAGAAATCAAGGTTGGGATAGAATGTCCGACTAAGGGATGGCTCCTGATTACTCTTTCCTCTGCAACTAACAAGATGATCCTCTGGCCCACAGTGGCTTCTGTGAAGGTCTCTTCCAGCTCAGCTCCCCAGAGGCTTAGCTCATGTCTTGCTCCATACGCAAAGGCTCTTCCGTTTTGCAAAGAGAACATGTACACATAACCTCTGAAGAAGACTCTTGAGAGTTCCTTGGACTACAAGGAGATCCAAGCAGTCCATCCTAAAGGAAATCAGTCCTGGGTGTTCATTGGAAGGACTGATATTGAAGCTGAAACTCCAATATTTTGGCCACCTGATGCAAAGAGTTGATTCATTTGAAAAGACCCTGATGTTGGGAAAGATTGAAGGCAGGAGGAGAAGGGGATGACAGAGGACGAGATTGTTGGATGGCATCACCAACGTGATGGACATAAGTTTGGGTAAACTCTGGGAGTTGGTGATGGATAGGGAGGCCTGGCATGCTGTGGTCCATGGGGTCACAAAGAGTTGGACGTGACTGAGCGACTGAACTGATCTGAACACATAACCTCCCAGGGCTGAAGTCCATGGGCTCTTCTGAGTTCTGCAGGGTTGACAACTGACCGCTTTGTGCTCCAAAGTGTTTCTATCCGGTGCACTCAGAACAGACTTCCCCCAGGGAATCCACTGGCTTCTGAGTGTGCTGCCCTTACCCACAGTCCTCATTAAAACTCTGAACTCCAAGGAACCATTTCAACATCCTGCTGTGGTCACAGTGACATGCTCTCATCCAAACAGATAAACTCCCCTGGTGAACTCTTTGGACTTTATTCTGATTTCCAAGAAGGAAATGAATGTGGCCCCATGGGTCTTCCAAGGTTCTAGAGGCAGAAAGGCTTGGATTTTCCCTCTGGCTTTGCCCTTCACTGGCAGGACAACTAAAGGAAGTACCCTAATTCTTGCCTCAGTATCTTCAATTTTCAAAAGCAAAGCATTGGGCCTCTCTGACCCTCAGTTTATTCATCTAAATAAATGGGATTAATATTATCTACTTCATAGTGGCTAATGTAAAAATAAATTCAAATCATGCCATATAAATTGTAAAGGACCAAAAACTTAACACCATTACTGTCATTATTTGATTATAGATTTATTTTTCCTATCCCTCCCTGCTAATGTAGTTCTCTTCTCAACTCATCAAAATGTTGAGAAAAAGTAAAGTTGCCCCATCCGCAACCTTGAGTTTTGAGGAAAAAAATAAAAGAGACAGAGACAGAGATTGAGGACTGGAGAGTCCCTAAAACTTTTAAAAGTCTGGTGTTTTCCAATTTTCTTAGATGAAATAGAGCAAGATTAGCCTTTAAAAAATTAAAGCTTTTCCTCTGGCTCCTTCACAATGGAGAAGCTGTGAGGAAACCTGACTAAATTACTTTTTAATTGGCAAAACAATAAATCAGGGAAGATGTATTCCTTCCATACTATAGAATGACACCATTGGATCTAGAAATGAATCACTGAGTGTGGCATTGTTTTGTCTTTACTGGTATTCGTCTTTTTCACAAGTTTTTAGGAATAGAAACACTAAAGATGAATAAACACAGAAAGTCACACGCTAGTCCTGGAATAATAATTTGACATTTGAATCAGATGACAAAATCATGAAGCTATATATTTATTCATTTTTCATTGTGCTGGGTCTTCACTGCTATGCGAGGGCTTTCTTCAGTTGAGGACGTGGAGGCTACTCTCTGGTTATGGCGTGCCGGCTTCTCGCTGTGGTGGCTTCTCTTGCTGCAGATCACACGCTCTTGGCACATGGGCTTCAAGAGTTGCAGCACGTGGGCTCAGTAGTTGTGGTACAAGGGTCTAGTTGCTCCACAGCATGTGGAATCTTTATAGACCAGGGCTTGAACAGGGCCCCCTGAACCGGAAGGCAGATTCCTATCCACTATACCACCAGGGAAGTCCTCCTTGAGCTTGGATTCAACCCAGGATTGAAACATTTCAGAAATGATTTTCACTATTCTAAGAAGGTCATTATCAGACCTGATGGTATTTGTTAAGAGCTAAAACAACTGCAGACGGTCAGTGCAGCCATGAAATTAAAAGACACTTACTCCTTGGAAGAAAAGTTATGACCAGCCTAGATAGCATATTCAAAAGCAGAGACATTACTTTGCCAACAAAGGTCCGTCTACTCAAGGCTACGGTTTTTCCTGTGGTCATGTATGGATGTGAGAGTTGGACTGTGAAGAAGGCTGAGTGCCAAAGAATTGATGCTTTTGAACTGTGGTGTTGGAGAAGACTCTTGAGAGTCCCTTGGACTGCAAGGAGATCCAACCAGTCCATTCTGAAGGAGATCAGCCCTGGGATTTCTTTGGAAGGAATGATGCTAAAGCTGAAACTCCAGTACTTTGGCCACCTCATGCGAAGAGCTGACTCATTGGAAAAGACTCTGATGCTGGGAGGGATTGGGGGCAAGAGGATAAGGGGACGACAGAGGATGAGATGGCTGGATGGCATCACTGACTCAATGGACATGAGTTTGAGTGAACTCCAGGAGATGGTGATAGACAGGGAGACCTGGCATGCTACGATTCATGGGGTTGCAAAGAGTCGGACATGACTGAGCGACTGAACTGAACTGAACTGAAGTGATTCAAAGAACCAGTCAAAGATATGACAGTTCTGGTCTGAACCTGGATTAAAAGGCACAAAACAACTATGGGAAGATCATGTCATAATCATTCGGATAATTTGTGCAGCATGTTATAGCTTATAAACGACCTTCACATTCATCCCATAATCCTAGCCTTCTAATGACCCTGGGGAACAGAAAAGAAGAATATTGGAATCACCTTGTTAGAGATAAGGAAACTGAAGCTCAGATCATTTTCAAGGCCTTCTTAAGTATACCCAGACTAGAAAGTGGCACAATTGAGACTGAATTTAATGATTTTCTGACTTCAAATTATAGGAGAATATTATTGCCAAGTTCTTCCATTTTGCAAAGAGAACATGAGCCCGTGACTGCCTGCCTTCCCTCTACCCGCTGCAGATGAATTGCATGGGTTATTTGAGAACAGAGCTCAATGCTGCAAAACAGAATATGAAGATATCAATTTTAAAGACTCTACAAGAAGGAAATCAGACCAAAATGGTCATAATACCAGGATAAAGGATCCAGGAAGAATATTTCAAGAACCAAATAGTTAGAGACCAAAAAGAGAATGCTTAATGTTGAAGTATAGACTTTGCAAGAGGGTTGCAAAGACTGGTGGGGAATTTAACTTCATGTTCTTTAGGTACATTATTTAACTTCTCAGTGATAAAATGAAGATAATTCCTCCCACCTTATCTGACAAATGAGGAAAGCAGTTTCTATCTCATGAAGTAGCTGTGAGGATTTTACAAGATAACTAAATCACTTTGCTCCTGGAAGAAGACTTGGCAACCCTCTCCAGTATTTTTGCTGGGAGAATCCCATGGGCAGAGGAGCCTGGCAAGTTACAGTCCATGGGGTCACAAAGAGTCAGATGTGGCTGAAGAAACTGAGCATGCACCCACTCAAATCACTTTGATGCACACCTAACACTAACAAAATATTGTAAATCAGCTACATGCTCGGTTGTTAAGTCATGTCTGACTCTTTGTGACCTCTTGGACTGTAGTCCACCAGGCTCCTCTGTCCATAGAACTTTCCAGGCAAGAATACTGGAGTGGGTCGCCTACTCCAGGGGATCTTCCTTACCCAGAGATTGAACTTGTGCCTCTTGCATGTGTGGCAGGAAGATTCTTTACCACTAAGACACCTGAGAAGCCCAAATCCGCTATGTGAAGTGAAAGTCACTCAGTTGTGTCCCACTGTTTGTGACTCCATGGACTATATAGTCCATGGAATCCTCTAGGCCAGAGTACTGGATTGGGTAGCCTTTCCCTTCTCCAGGGGATGTCTCCAATCCAGGGATGGAACCCAGGTCTCCCGCATTGCAGGAGGATTCTTTACCAGCTGAGCCACCAGAGAAGCCCAAGAATACTGGGGTGGGTAGCCTGTCCCTTCTCCAGGGGATCTTCCTGACCCAGGAATCGAACTGGGGTCTCCTGCATTGCAGGTGGATTCTTTAACAGCTGAGCTATGAGGGAACTTCAATAAACACAAAATTTTAAAGATATATGTGTGTACACTTACAATAAGGATCAGTGTTATAGCTCTTATTTTTATTTTATTTTGCTTGTTTTCTAATTAAATTTTTTGGAGTAAAGTTGTTTTACAATATTGTGGTAGTTTCTACTGTACAACAAAGTGAATCAGCTATACACATACATATACCCCCTCTTTGTTTTATTTCCCTTCCATTTATGACATGGAGGCTCTTAAAAGATCATTCATATGAAGTGAGCGTAATGAGTCATCATTTTTCTTTAGGACAAATGGCTTAAGAAGTCCTTCACCTGGCCTTTGGGTTCTGCTTCTTAGTGTACTCAAGTACCAGAGAATAAGGTATCTACCTACACAAAAGTGAAAGGTCTGCAGACTCCAGAGTCTAAGACAATTTACCAGGAATATGGGAGTCCAGTTGGAAAGATCAGTTGGTGCTACCTGGTGGAGATGTTTGTGCCAGAACTTGGGCTCAACCGAGCAGGCAGTACATTGAAGGTTTTGGGATAATGGAGTGCCATTCCCCAAGCCATGCTTCAGGAAGATCCATCAGACGGCCAGTTTGGGAATAGAGGGATCCATTGGAACTTTGTTGATGGACTCCACCCTAAGGGAGAGAAGAAGGAGTCGACCAAAAAAGCTTGAAATCATGCCTTACAGAGGCAACAAGGGGCCAAGGGCCACAGAAAGATTAGACATAACTCAAAGCTGGACGCATTTTGAACATTGAGTTATTTTTCAAAATTGTTTGTGGTTCAAACAACACCAGGCCAGGTACCAAACATAGTCACCAATGTTGCATGAGTTTGTGGTTGATTTTTAAATATCAGTTTTTAATACTCACTCTTGTCTTTTGTGCCCATCTGCAGGTGATTAAATTCTATCTGGCTTCCTTTGGACTCAGATAGCAATGCCTTATCAGTGCCATTCTGCCTTTGCTGGAGTTACTGGCTGTTTCACAGACTGTGTC
This sequence comes from Bos javanicus, assembly GCF_032452875.1. Lineage (NCBI taxonomy): Eukaryota > Metazoa > Chordata > Mammalia > Artiodactyla > Bovidae > Bos > Bos javanicus. The sequence continues at coordinate 109,992,539 of NC_083873.1, forward strand.
TTCCTTTTGTGCCTGAAAGGCATTCATAACAGGCTCCATCTTCCCCCACCCCTGCCTCTTTGTCTTCCATCCCCCAATCCATGCCCACATCTACTTCTCTACTTTCTTAGCTGAAGAGCTGTCCTTTTGTGCCCTGTTTGGCTTTCTCAATACTCCTTGATTTCTTTTCACTCCCCCTTATTCACATTGACCCTTTTTGTGTTTTCCTGGCATAGTTGTTGCTTGATGGCATTCATCACCTCTGAGTGTAGAATCATTTATCCACCATGCATCCTTTCTTTCCTGTTGCAGTTCACTCAATGTTACCCTTATTTTCTCCTGATTCTGCTCTACTGCAGTCTGACTTTCCATTATTATTCTTATCAGCAGTCTGTTATTTATAGAGTGCAGAAATAAGATAAGCTGTTTCTAATATAGATGAGACACAGGCAATGTGGCCAGGAATAAGCAATGTAAAAAGGAAGACAGAGCTACAAAACAACAGAGCTAGAGGGGTGTTGCTGATGGCTGGATGAAAAATGAATTGCAGAAGGCATTAGGGGTAGAAAAGTGAAATTTCAGCAGACATAGTTATCTTCCAGGGGAGAGGGTGAGAAAATGATCACTGCTGGTCCTCTGCTCTGTGCACTGTGTGAAATCCTGTGGGTGAATCACTTCATGGCATCTTTGCCCGAAACTATGAGGCAATATTAGGGCTTCCCTGGTGGCTCAGACAGTAAAGTGTCTGCCTACAATGTGGGAGACCTGGGTTCGACCCCTGGGCTGGGAAGATCCCCTGGAGAAGGAAATGGCAACCTACTCCAGTACTCTTGCCTGGAAAACCCCATAGATCAAGGAGCCTGGCAGGCTACAGTCTATGTGGTCGCGAAGAGTCGGACATGACTGAGCGACTTCACTTTCATTTTCATGAGGCAGTATTAGGCCTGCCTTATGGATGAAGAAACTGAAGCTTAGAGAAGTTGAGTTACTGTATGAAGCAGAGCCTACCACAAATGCAAAGATTATAAAAATTTAAAACAGTCATAGGCAGGTATTTAGCTATATCTCATAAAGGGTAAAAGCTGACATCCATTAATTCAGTATTCCTATGTCTGACAGTCTACCATAACGAAATATTTTGAGATTCAGAAAAATATTTAGGTACAAACTGCTCATGGGATTGCTATTTGTAATAGTGAAAATTCTATCACAGTCATATATCTATAAAATACTAAAGTAAGTAATGGCATATGCAATCAAAGAAATATGATGAAAATATTTGAAGCAGAAAAAATTGGAAAGTCACTATATAAAAGTATAAAATATATAAAATAGATGTGTATACATATATATGCAATGGAAAAAAGATTAAATATAAATAAAATACTAATGTTTTTATCATATACTTTCTTCTATAAGTTATAATAAATAATTTTCCCATATTTCAAAACATACTCATCTTTGGGCTTCCCAAGCAGCACTAGTGGTAAAGGACCAATCTGCCAATTCAGGAGACTTAAGAGATTTGGGTTCAATCCCTGGGTGGGGAAGATCCTCTGGAGGAGGGCATGGCAACCCACTCTAGTATTCATGCCTGGAGAATACCATGGACAGAGGAGACTAGTGGGTTACAACCATAGGGTCAAAAAAGAGTCAGAGACGACTGAAGCAACTTAGCATGCACTCATATTCATCTTAGAAACTTGAAAAGGCCATGAAAGTAAAAAGAGTGGATAGAAAATGCCAGCTCTGAGCTTCCTACTATTTAACTTTCTTTAATTTTCATAACATGAGACAAATATTTTTGTGTATAGTTTTATGATTTTATAATTCTCAGTTTGAACATTTTGAAACACATATTCAAAAGAGGAAGAAAAAAAATTTCTTGTAATTTTACTATCCAGAGATGACCACCATTAAACTTTTAGAATATTTTTCATACATTTCATTGTATTATTTCCCACATACAATCCAGTGAAGAGAAGAGAATTTTAAGGCACAGTAATAGTTTATTTTATTTATTTTGTTTGTTTGTTTGTTTTTAATTTATTTAACTTTACAATATTGTATTGGTTTTGCCATATATCAAAATGAACCCGCCACAGGTATACATGTGTTCCCCATCCTGAACCCTCCTCCCTCCTCCCTCCCCATACCATCCCTCTGGGTTGTCCCAGTGCACCAGCCCCAAGCATCCAGTATCGTGCATCTAACCTGGACTGGCAACTCGTTTCATATAAGGTACCATTTCACGCCAGTCAGAGTGGCTGCTATCCAAAAGTCTACAAGCAATAAATGCTGGAGAGGGTGTGGAGAAAAGGGAACCCTCTTACACTGTTGGTGGGAATGCAAACTAGTACAGCCACTATGGAGAACAGTGTGGAGATTCCTTTAAAAACTGGAAATAGAACTGACTTATGACCCAGCAATCCCACTGCTGGGCATACACACTGAGGAAACCAGAATTGAAAGAGACACGTGTACCCCAATGTTCATCGCAGCACTGTTTATAATAGCCAGAACATGGAAGCAACCTAGATGTCCATCAGCAGATGAATGGATAAGAAAGCTGTGGTACATATACACAATGGAGTATTACTCAGCCATTAAAAAGAATACATTTGAATCAGTTCTAATGAGGTGGATTAAACTGAAGCCTATTATACAGAGTGAAGTAAGCCAGAAAGAAAAACACCAATACAGTATACTAACGCATATATATGGAATTTAGAAAGATGGTAACAATAACTCTGTATACGAGACAGCAAAAGAGACACTGATGTATATAACAGTCTTTTGGACTCTGTGGGAGAGGGAGAGGGTGGGATGATTTGGGAGAATGACATTGAAATATGCACAGTAATATTTTAAATAAAATTTAAATTCTAGTTTGAGAAACATTATATTTAGTAAATATTATGTAGTGATTGTTTTATTCATATTTCTTTATTTCACTTACTGATATGTCCTAGATTAATATTTTATTGAAATAGATTATTAAGTGGGGCTTTCCTGGTGGCTCAGACAGTATGTGGGAGACACAAGTTTGATCCCTGGGTTGGGAAGATCTCGTGGAGAAAGGAATGGCTACCACTCCAGTATTCTTGCCTGGAAAATCCCCTGGGCACATGAGCCAGACAGGCTAGAGTTGGACACGACTAAGCAACGAACACTTTTAACACTTCCATACTATTAAAATAATTAACTTGGCATTTCTTTTCTTAAACTGCTGTGCAAAACTTTGAAAAAAATGAGTCTCTTATAAGAGTTAGGGATTATATTTTGTTTCTAGTGACAGAGATCTGAAATTACAGTGGCTTTAGTACTCTTGCCTGGAAAATCCCATGGATGGAGGAGCCTGGTGGGCTACAGTCCATTGGGTTGCTAAGAGTTGGACACGACTGCGTGACTTCCCTTTCACTTTTCACTTTCCTGCATTGGAGAAGGAAATGGCAACCCACTCCGGTGTTCTTGCCTGGAGAATCCCAGGGATGGGGGAGCCTGGTGGGCTGCCACCTACGGGGTCGCACAGAGTTGGACACGACTGAAGCGACTTAGCAGCAGCAAGACAAATAAGGGCTATTTTTCTTTTACAAAACACCAATATCAGAAGTTGTCTGTTCACAGGAGACACAGTAGTATCAGACACCTGAGTGCCTTCTGTCTTTCTGCTCTCTTTCTTAGCACTTAGATTTTCAGCCTTAAGCTTTTTTCATGGGTAACTGGTGCTCTGGATTTATATCAGGGCTTCAAGAAGGAAGAAGGAAAATGAGGGAAGGACGAAACAATATTTGCCAGCTGAGTCAATGTCTTTAAAGAACTTTCGACCTCTACTTATATGTCACTGCCCATCTCTATGTGCAAGGGGGTATAAGAGTCTTCATTTAACTGATCACACTGACAAAGCTCAGAGGCTGTTTAATAAGATGCGACATAGATATTGTGTAGGCAATTATCAGGTTTACCACAGCTCTTAACCTTTTCTTCAGTACCATATCCCTTCCCCCTGTGAATGTATATTTAAATGTATGAAATAGCATTCTAAGTAATATTTTTAAATTCTTGGTATTAAAAAAAATGGAAAGCTCTAAGGGAGCTCTCAGCATTCTTGGGTCTAGATTTTGGTTTCACAGAAACTGCTTCACTGATTGAGGATGGAGGGGTTGGAGGCAAAATAGACTAATTCTTTGATTATTAACTAATTAACAAATTAATCAATTCAACAAACATATTCATCACTCACTGTATTTGGGCATGATATAATTTTGGAGGATAATTACTATGTTGCTATAATGTTTTACAGTTTATAAAGGGCTCTCCTTTACGTTTTCCCATTTAATCCTGATGCTACAGCCACAGGTAGGAAACGGGCATTGCATCCATATGCTATAAATGATTTTGAGGAACAAAGAGTTGAATAAGACGTGAAACTGTAAAATCACTGTGGTAAAACCCAGAACTTGAACTGGGCATTTCCATCTCTTGTGAATTCTAACTTTCCCGAATTTAGAAATTAGGATCTGGTGCTAATTAGAGAATCAAGGATCTCTCTCTCTTAAAATCTGGAATGTAAGTAGGTCAGGAACCACACAAGAAAGGTATTTTGAGTCACTAGGGCACCACTTCCCTATACATTCTCAGTCATGTCCGTTGCGACCCCATGGACTGCGGTCCTGCAGGCTTCCCTATCCTTCACCAGCTCCCAGAGTTTGCTCAAACTCATGTCCATTGAGTAGATGATGCCATCCAACCATCTCATCCTCTGTTACCGACTCCTAGCAGGAAAATCTACTGTTTACTGAGCATATACACTGTAATAGTTGTGTTCCACACATTTATTATCATCTTCAACACTTTTGACACCATTTTACCCCATATTTTACAGGTGAAGTTTAAGTAAAATATCAGAGAATTCAAATATGAAAATAGAAAAAAATTAGAATTTGAAGCTAAGTCTGTTCAGAATGAAAGCCTACTCATACCAACTGTTTTGGAAAGAAAATAATTTTGATTGTGTTAATAAACTTTCCTGAATATTTTTCTGGGGAATTCATGGGGAATTTTATTAAAATATGAATTCTTATTGTAATTTAACAAATACCTTGAAATCACTGGGAGATACTTTGTCAGCTCTTTAGGAACTGATGAGGTTCTATTTTTTTAAGTAAATATAATAGCATTCTAAATCTGTACTTTTTAATTTTGTGATTGGCAATGTCTTCAGCATCTAGTATTCAGAAATTGAAAGTTCTCAGCAGCTTATAGTTACTATGATATGTTTTATAACTCAATGGAAAAGTGGATCTTTTGATGATAGCTTCTACATGCTGTCAATCTTATTGAGATTATGTGCTTGATTAATGAAGAAAAAATAACCCCTCCACATTTCATTCCTGTTGTAACTTCTTTTCTATGTTTGAGATCTACTCACAGACTTCCCTGGTGGCTCAGATGGTAAAGTGTCTGCCTGCCATGTGAGAGACCCAGGTTCCATCCCTGGGTTGGAAGATCCCCTGGAGAAGGAAATGGCAACCCTCTCCAGTATTCTTGCCGGGAAAATCCCATGGACACAGTCCACAGGGTTGAAAAGAGTGGGAAAGGCTGAGTGACTTCACTTTCACTTTCACAGTGTTCAGGTGGGTGTCTCTCTTATTGCCCTGGTGGCATTCTTGGAGTTGCCCACACCATCTGCCTCGAGTCCCCTCAGCACCACCTACCTCATAATGCCTGGCAACGTGCACACTACTTGGTCAGCAGATGTTCAATATTGATGTGAACTGAAGCAATGTAATATTAGAGAGGACAACTAAACACATAAGCAATACGAGAATCCATCAACAAGTAAGGGGCTCAGAAGTCAGTCTCTGGTCTACTTGCTAGGAATACGACTCATTTTACTTTTTAGCTTTATAATATCCTATTCTCATATTGTCTGTTCCCTTTTATTTATTATCTTTTTCTCATTCTCTTTTCTTTACATTTCTCTCTTTTTCTTACCTCTCTTCATTTCATCCTCTGATAATGTAAAATCATCTACCTTTTATTGAACATTCATTTTATTAATACTGATTTTCCTTTAATTCCCATTATGCCTTTGAAATAAGAAAATTTTCCATCTTTGATGATAAGGAAAACTTGCTTAAATTTTAAATAGTTTCCCCAGGATCACACAGCTCTTAAGTGGCAGAGTCATTCAAACTCTGAATCGCAATCATATTTCTAGAAATATGAAAGAACATAAAAGTGATTTCCTTCTCTACGAGGTTGGCTGAGTGGTGATCTCTGTCAGTATGGGCTCTCGGATCTTCGATATACCTTCAGGCTATTCTTCTTTTTATTTTCCTGTTTAGTTGAATAACACTGCTTGGCCACAAAGCAATGAAAATTTCCCTCTGGCTCATTAGGTATGAAAAGGTTTAAGATGAGATCATGGATGTTTTCATTCCCCCTTGGCAAAAATACATCAATACAAACATGCTCTCATAGAAATACCAAGGACTTGTTGTATAATAATCACAAGAAATACAATTCTGTCCTTAATTCCTCATCATTCTCTTCATATCAGATATTTATTGAATAGAATTCTACATCCATTTGCAGAAATCATAATAGCTAAGTTCATTCCCAATATTCTGGGATGGAAGTATGGCTCTGTTACTAATTAAATACTTATGATGTGCTATCCAATTCTGTCTTTTCCACTCAGTGCCACTAACACTATCTGGAAGAAGATTGAATCTTGCCAAGTAATACGTAAATGCATACATAAAAATGCTGGTCCCAATACCCTCAACTATCTCGATAATTGTAAGCCTCTAAATCTCTGTATTAAGTAATATTTTATATGCAACTCAGAATGATTTGTAATTTCTTGATCAGACTGTGGCTGACTGAATACATGGTGCCAGAAATAGGCAATTGCCTAAGAAAATGCATCTCAATGCATCTATGGCTTAGTGAGTGGAAAGGAAACAGATGCTATGGGCTGGAAAGATGATGAGCATGTTCCATTGAGAAGATTGTAGCCCAAGGGAAGAAATGGTAAAACATAATGTCAGTAATGTATGATAGCAGTTATTGATATGCCAAAGTATATAAAAGAAAATTAATTCGGGAAAGAATCAATTGGGTCACAAGCACGCACAACAGAAGAATAACAATTTGACACCTTGACTTGGAAGGAGTCACCTTCTTCTAAAATTAAAGTGTCAAGGAATAAAGTTGAGAAGGCCTTTGAGTAACAAAAACCCATTAGAATTCATAGAATCCAGCATTGCGATATCTATCTATATATAGATATACATCTACATACATATATACACGCATAGCAGATTAGGGCCCTCCTCAACAGTTCAGTGGTAAAGAATCTGTCTGCCAATGCAGGGGACACAGGTTTGATCTCCAGGTCAGGAAGATCCCCTGGAGAAGGAAATGGCAACCCACTCCAGTATTCTTGCCTGGGAAATCCCATGGACAGAGAAGCCTAGAGGACTGCAGTCCATGGAGTCACAAAAGAATTGGACATAACTAAACAACTGAAAGGCAACACTACCAAATTAAGGGAATAGTCTTCTTATCCATTCCGGTATTCCTGCCTGGAGAATGCCATGGACAGGGGAGCCTGGCAGGCTACAGTCCATAGGGTTGCAAAAAGTTGGACACAAATGAAGCAATTTAGCATGCAAGCATGCTAAATACTTCTTACTCAATCCCAATAGTTTAAAGTTAATATTAGCCAAAGAGAGAGAGAGAGAAGAAAGTGTAAGGCACAAGATGTTATGGATGAAGAATAGGAAAAGTAAAGACTAGTAGGGAAGGAGTTTAGATGTGGTTTCTGGTACATGGTACCACCTGGAAGCCAATAGATCAGCATCTTACTAAGACACTGAACAAAAAGTATTTCTTAAAAAACAAATAGCCTTCAAATAGTTTAGGGCAACAGAAAAGATTGGACATCCTCTTATACACAAAAGAGATTCCAAGATAATTCATGCCCACTTCAAATATGTCCAAAATGTATTGGAATAGGAAGAATCCAGCAAAGTCAGGGTATAGAGTTTGATGATGGCCTAAGGAAGTCTCAGCTCCACTTAGAGATGAGAAGAAGTACTTGATCAAGTAATGTTGCCACTCTCAGGAGAGACAATCTTCATAATGTCCACCCAGTAGGATCCTATAACTGCTGTTGATAAGTACTTGTTATAGACCTTCTAGTTTTCCAATTATTGAAGCAAATATTTTATTGCAGTCTTTTGGGCCTATTCAGACTTACCTTCTTGTGATTTGTGTGGGAGCAGACAACTTACATTTTTGTTGGATGCAGAGTAGCTGCATTCTGTACAGATGGCAAAGACTGTACCTAACCCAGAAATTATGTACTTTAAGCAAGATAGAGTGACTGAATGGAGTGTTTGGTTTTCTTCGGTGGGGTCAAGCTGAATATATTCTGTAGTTGAGGACTTATGTTTGGTGGCCCTCATGGTTTTCCCCTTCTGGTATTCACATTCTTTAATAATGTCCTTCCCTGAAGTGTGGGCAAGATTGATAACTTGCTTCTGATAAATAGAACAACAGCAATTATCAATCACCAAGAACAGAGGTAATGAAGTTCCAGTACCATGCTGCTAAGTAGCTTCAGTCGTGTCCGTCTCTGTGCGACCCCATGGACAGCAGCCCACCAGGCTCCCCCATCCCTGGGATTCTCCAGGCAAGAACACTGGAGTGGGTTGCCAGTACCATAATCACATTATATTATATGGCAAGAGTGATGAGACGTTCCTCCTGTTGTTATGCTATTTACATGACTATTATGTTACAGACACATTCTAGAATCTCTCTCAGTCTACTGCTGGCTTTAAAGAAGGAGGCTGCTATGAAGGATTGGGTTAATTTACAGCATGTGGGATCTAGCTCCCCAACCAGGGGTCAAACCCTGGCCCCCTGTCTTGGAAAATCAGAGTCTTAGCCACTGGATTACCAGAGAAGTCCTGTGAATCCTATTCCCACAGCAAATGAATTTCACCGATGCCCTGCAAGAACAAGGAAATAGACCCTTCTCGAGATGAGCTTCCAGATGAGAACTGATCCCTGATCCTCCTCGGTCTTGCAAGAATCTGAACAAGGAACCCAACTAGGCCATGCTTGAGCTCCTGAACCTACGGAAAATTTGATATAGTGGTTTTATGGCTCTAGGTCTGTGGTAATTCATTAGGAAGTAACAGAAACCTCGTATAGCTTGTGCTTGGATATTCAGTGACCAGAAGGATAGAAGGTGAAAGAGAGGGCTTTTCAGACCACCAAATAATTCACTGGCTTTTCTCATGGTTTAGAATTATTATTGGGAAGGGGTTCCAGTCAGGACCACATCCCCCATCACCTTTAATAAAGTAAGACCATGTGACCAGTTTGGGCTAATGTGATATTCCCAGAAATACTGTGTGCCACCTCTGGGTTGAGGTTTTAACATGCCCTTCATACCTTACACTTGGTCACTTCCTGTTGGATCATATGTACTAAAGATGGGGAATTCAAAGAAGGAAAGAGTCTGGATTCCCCTGCCACTGTGCTCCAGAAAACTACTTGAGACAGAAGCACTGTCTACCCACAAGTTATTGACTAATCCATGTGGACTCTAAAGTAAGAGAAAAATAAACTTGTCTTAAGTTAGCCCAAGGACACTTAGGATTTTTCATAAAAGAAGTGAGCCTCTTCTGACCCAGTAGGAACAAAACTATTTTTATTATTATTATTTTGGTAGAGACAATTTCTGGAATTAAAGTTATGGTGTATAAATGACAGATCTTATTGTTACAAGTGTATTCCATCTCCAAAGTTAAGCAAAAATGAAAACTTGCATCTAAGTTCATGAGTACATCAATAGAACAAAGGAATAAATCAAGAGGGGTCATGCTATGGCCATTTTCTGGACATATATATGCAGCTTTCAGAGTGAAAGCAATATGTATGTGCTCAGATGCTTAGTCATGTCCGACTCTTTATGGCCTCAGGGATTGTAGCTCACCAGGCTCCTCTGTCCATGGGATTTCCCAGGCAAGAATACTGGAGTGGGTTGCCATTTTCTATTCCAGGATAACTGGAACCCAAGATTGAACCCATGTCTCTTGTGTCTTCTGCACTGGTAGGCAGATTCTTTACCCCTAGCACCACCTGGGAAGCCCATATATAGGTCTGTATAAACTAATCGTATTGTGCAATTGAAAATATGTGAATATCATGGCCTTTGGAAACTGACAGACTTGAACTAAAGCCCAGTTCTGAAAAATAGGTGTCTGACCTCCACAGAGCTATTTGACCTGTTTCTCATTTTTGCCATCTTATAAATGCGCGTGATATTTTGACATAGAACTATTGTGAGAATATAATGGCATGGAAAATATCAAGAAAAACACTTAGCTCTTGTCACTTAGAAGGTGACCAGTAACTGGTGGATCTCTTCCTTTCCCCCCTTTATGTATCATAAAGTGTCAGACAGTGGGCCATGTCAATTAGATATGACTTCTTGAGGATATTACTGATAGGAGTTATACATCAGAATTTTATGCCTTTGAGATTTGCAATTATGTGCTGAAGCTGCCTGGAGAATCCCATGGTTAGAGGAACCTGGTGGGCTATAGTCCATGGGGTCGCAAAGAGGCAGACATGACTGAAGCGACTTAACAGCAGCAGCAGTTCCTACTATAGTTTTTAAGACAGTGACTTCAGAGCTTTCTGACATAACAAAGATTGTATTTACTTTGAAATCCCTGCAGCACTTTGATTATAAAAGAAAAACAGACAAAACTGTGCATTTGGAATAATTACATCTTGACAAAATTCTCCAAAACCCTTTGTGTCCATGTGTTTCTAACTAGAAAGTGAACATTCTGTGAGCCTTAAGTAACAGCCATATCTGTTTGTGGTGTGTGAGAGAGAGAGAGAGAGAGAGTGTGTGTGTGTGTGTGTGTGTGTATCTGCAAATAATTCAGGTGCTGAACTGAAACTGACATAGGTTTGTAGCATCAGCTTTGGGATTTAATGAATAATGTTTGGCCTCTCATTTCTTTCCATATACAGACTGTGCTCCCCAGCCTATATTTCTTTCATTTTGCTTTGGGTTCTTTTAACTTCACCATGTTGCTCCTCTCATCTCACTGCATCTTCTGCATTTTTCATAGACTATATCTTGTTTCTTTTTTTCTCCAAGCCACGCCTTAGGATTTCTTCCTTTATTCACAGCTTTCGGTCCTACTTGTTTCTGCAATGGGATTCAAAACTGGCCTAGGCATGTGTGGTTTGGAATCTGGGTGTCCATGTCCATGGCAGAAAATTCTAACCATATAGGGGATATTGGTATCGTTAATCATAAACCAAAGTGAAAGCTGTAGAAGAAAGGTGAACTGAAATACAATGGAAAGGGTTTATACCCACCAATTCTGAAGGGGTCAAGGTATGTGTTTGAAGTAAGAAAGACACAGAAAATATTTTATAAAGCTAGAAGAATAAATGTTTCTTATTGGTCAAACTGCCCTAGGCTGTCCTACAGATTGTCTTCTCTTTGTATTTATAAGATTCACTGTTTCTATTCATAGATTAATTAGGATGTTAATCGACATTGCCTGAAGAATTATGCCCTGGTAGCTGAAGAACTATGTTCCAGGCCTGGCTTCACAATTTATTAGCTGCATTATATCGCTCACATGGCTGAATTGCTTCCAATAGTTTAATAAAAGTATAGGAGCTCAAGTAATTCCTATCTCATGGAAAGATGGGGATTTCAGTGAGACAAAGCATTAGAACTGTTTGAAAATTCAAAACTGCTGAAGAAACACTAAAGAGTATTGTCTGTGATATAAAATTGAATACCAATAAAATGTTACTTACTATCTCCACTCTAGATATGAAATGCTAGTTTTTCAACATACACTATTTTTTTAGGGAAGGACCCCATTTAGCATTTTATTAAGTGATTTTTTAACGTATAGGTTTAGGGGTACGTTATTCAACACGTATGATGTCAGTAAGTGATTATTTTTCCCTCTGCACAAATTTACTAAACTTCTGTTTCTTTCACATCTCTGATAAGAAGCAGAAACTGCCATAAATAATCATTTCTCAGAACAATACTAAAGTTGACAAGGTCAATTATATGACTTATCATTGCAAGAAATATCTGAATTCAATGTCTGATGTTGACACTCACAAAACGTTTGACTAAGTTGCCTACCTCCTCTGAATCTCAGTTTGCTCATCTGTAGAATGGAGATAAGAGAAGTTTGCTTAGAGGAGTTTCAAAAGACCCAGTGACTTAAGGTACCTTATGGAACACAGTGCTTCTCTCAGCACAAAGTAGATCATCAAGAAATGCTTCTTCCTTTTCTCTCTCTGTTTCAGGATTGATGCATTCTTAAAGGAAATATACAAGATGGCCCACTGCCTTGGTTTTGATAGGCTTTCTCTTTCTGTGACCAACTCTTATTTTAAGGATTAGAGATGCAGAGACAGTATTTCACAGAGAGTATCTGGAAAGGAAGGTTTCCTTTTTTTAAGTTAATATATTTTACAAGAACAATAGCTCTGGTTGTCCCTCCTTGTAATCCTCATGCCATCAGCCTACCTACAGATGAAAAGGCTTTCTCTATTTCATAGCCAAAGGAAGACTGTTTGATGTCATTTTGAAAGTTTTTAAAGAAGATGGAAGGGAATGTAGAAATAAAATAACAGAGGCTGACTCTTAGGAACTACAGAGTAGAACAATACCGTATTTCTGTTCACGGGAAACTTCACCATTCAAATGCATTCACTTTTCATAAAAGCACCTCCTCAATTTCAGCCCAAACATTGAAAACTGAGCCTATTAAATCAGGACAAAAACACTTTTGAAAACATCTTTGGAAAAATACAATTTTGGCACAAAGAGATGAGAATCAAGAGGGATGAAAAAATCAAAATGGAATTCAGAATGAGAGAGACAGCTCTCAGGTGGTTAGTTATTTGTGAAACTTGCAGAGTAGCAATCAAAGGGGAAAGCTACACCCATCAGGACACATTGTTCAGTGGTGCCCTTGATTCACTCTTTCAAACATATAAGAAGTTGAGCAATTATAGGGGCCAAGGATCCTGTTTTATAGAAAAGGGAGGACGTAGATTGGACTGTAGTTAAGCTATTTATCAAAAGGCTTTCTCCACTCCTCTCTGCACTCTCAAACCCTCCCTCTTCTTTATATCCTCTTTGAATGTCCTACTGTATCTATAAAAGTATTCCCAGACCAATATGCTTGTCCAGGCTTTGTCTCTCTTTCAAACTCTGGGAGGAGGAACTATTTCCACTGTTAAAGGCAGTTTCATGCAATAAGGAGAACATTTATCCTGAAAGCCAGAGAGCCTAGACTGAATCCTGGCTCTGGCACTTGCTACTTATAAAATCTTGGGCAAGGTTATTAAAATTCTTTGTGCACATATTTTATCATTTACACAATGGGGTTATTGTTAGTGTAATATTGTCTAAGTTATAAGGATTTATAACTTCCTGGTGATTCACAACTTCCTGGTGGCTCATAAGATTTATGATTTCCCTGGTGGTTCAGACGGTAAAGTGTTTGCCTACAATGTGGGAGACCTGGGTTTGATACCTGGATCAGAAAGATCCCCTGGAGAAGGAAATGGCAACCCACTCCAGTTCTCTTGCATGGAAAATCCCATGAATGGAGGAGACTGGTGGGCCACATTCCACAGGGTCACAAAGAGTCGGACACGACTAAATGACTTCACTTTCACTTTTATAAGGATTAGATGAATTAGGGTTGCAAAGCACTTCAAATGGCATCAGGAGTGTGGTTAATACTCCACACTAATTAGTTGTTATTGGTTAACATGACCACTCCTCTATCTTTAGTTTGAAATCTAGAGCTGAGGAATCTTTCTAATATGCATACATGTTGCTGCAACTCCTTCAGTGACCCTACTCAGCTTCAGAAAGAAAGTGAAAATGTCAGTTCTGTCTGATTCTTTACCACCCCATGGATGGCAGTCCTCCAGGCTCCTCTATCCACAGAATTCTCCAGGCAAGAATACTGGAGTGGGTAGCTATTCCTTCATCCTCAAAGGAAGCCTAAACTTTTTAACATGATGTAGTATGATGTACTTTCAAACAGTTGTGATGATTTTAAGTCTGCTATAAGCAAAGTGAACTTTTAAAGCAAAGTGATGTTTGCATTCCACCGTGGGTCCGAGGTTCCAAATCCTCGGATTCAACCAACCTTGGATTGAAAATATTCAGATGAAATTCCACAAAGTTTTAAAAAACACAACTTGAGCTTGCCTTGCTGGCAACTGTTTTGGTAGCATTTACATGGTATTAGGTATGGTAACGGATAAGGCAATGGCACCCCACTCCAGTACTCTTGCCTGGAAAATCCCATGGATGGAGGAGCCTGGAAGGCTGCAGTCCATGGGGTTGATGAGGGTCGGACACGACTGAGCGACTTCCCTTTCACTTTTCACTTTCATTCATTGGAGAAGGAAATGGCAACCCACTCCAGTGTTCTTGCCTGGAGAATCCCAGGGACAGCGGAGCCTGTTGGGCTGCTGTCTATGGGGTCACACAGGGTTGGACACGACTGAAGCGACTTAGCAGCAGCAGTATGATGAATGATCTTCCCTGGTGGCTCAGGGCAAAGAATCTGCCTGAAATGCAGAAGACCCAGGTTTGATCCCTGGGTCAGGAAGATCCCCTGGAGGAGGGCATGGCAACCCACTCTAGCACTCTTGTCTAGAGAATCCCAAGGACAGGGGAGCCTGGCAGGCTGCAGTCCATAGGGTCACACAGAGGCAGACATGACTGAAGCGACTTAGCAGCAGCAGTAGCTGTATGAAGAATAATGCACACACTCCCGCCAACCAAAGATACCTCATAACAATGAACCTCAAAATGGTATCTCACATGGCAACACGGACTTCTCAGATATGATCGGATTGTGACATTCAGTCCCATCACTTTGTGGCAAATAGATGAGGAAAAAGTGGAAGCAGACAGATTTTATTATCTTGGGCTCCAAAATCACTGCAAATGGTGACTGCAGCCATGAAATTAAAAGACACATGCTCCTTGGAAAGAAACCTATGACAAACCTAGCCAGTGTATTAAAAGGAGAGACATTACTTTGCCAACAAATGTCCATATAGTTAAAGCCGTTTTTTCCAGTAGTCATGTACAGATGTGAGAATCGGACCACAAAGAGGGCTGAGTGCCGAAAAATTGATGCTTTTGAACTGTAGTGCTGGAGAAGACTCTTAAGAGTCCTGTGGACTGAAAGAAAATCAAACCAGTCAATTCAATCCTAAAGGAAATCAACCCTCAATAGTCATTGGAAGGACTGATGCTGAAACTGAAACTCCAATACTTTGGCCACCTGACATGAAGAGCCAAATCATTGGAAAAGACCATGATGCTGGGAAAGATTGAAGGCAAAAGAAGATGAGGGTGGCAGAGGATAAGATGGTTGGATAGCAATACCAACTCAATAAACATGAGTTTGAAGAAACTTCAGGAAATAGTGAAGGGCAGGGAAGCCTAATGTGCTTCAGTCCATGGTGTCACAAAAAGTCAGGCACAATTTAGCGACTGAACAACAGCAACAACAAAGATGGAAGATAAGGGGAGGAAGCTCCGAGACTTTCAAGGGGAAGAACACAACAGGCATAGAAAAGAGGTAGAACTAGGGACCCAAAGGAAGACTGATCAGGTAGGTCCAAGGAACAATGATGAGGCCAATTTGGCTGGAGTAGTTTCAGCCAAGAGGCTGGGAGTGGTCAAAGAAGAAGAGGTCAGCAGTCTAGAAGGAAGGGCGCGGTTTTGTAGGGCCTTGTGGCTGTTGTTAGAATTTGGGCTCTTACTCTCCCAGGATGAGTTGAGCAGAAGATGGATTCAGTCTGAGCTGTATTTTAACAGGATCAGTCTGAATGCTGTGCTATGTGCTGATGCTCTGAGAATGAGATAAAAGCCATCGAGACAAGTTAGGACATGGAATAGTAACTTCAAATAGTACCATGAATGTTCACACTTCTATTTGAGATTTTAAACAAGATATTTGTTTTGGAAATCAAAATCTGATTTCTCGACTGAATAATTGAACTCAAGTAAAGCTTTTTCCCCCCTTCTTGAAATAATACAGGTGATAGATATTTTTCTTCAGAGCTCTTTGTGCATCATCTGAAATGCAGCCAATGATTAAAGCTGGATTAAAATATTGGCCGCCTTTTCCTCTGTTAACATTTGCTTTGTTCTAAACGTGACTACTGGACAGAAAAAGGATTGGGATGATTGGGAAAAGAAATGCATAGCATTTGCAAGGGACTTGAATGATGAATTACTGAGCAGTCCCAAAATGCCAGTATCACATTTCAGATTGTCTTGCTTTGACTGAGGTGGCACCCGGGGTTAATCCTGTCACCTCTGGGTGTGTTGGAGGCAGAGTTTCACACTCAGAAATGTCCAGGGCATCTCTGCCTCTTGGGAGTGCCCTTCACTTGTGAAGGGCAGAAAGCAAAAGCCTTGCCACTGCCACTCTCTTCATCACTGAAGGCAAGCCAAAGAACAAAGATGCTTCTTACTCCATTGGTTTCATTTAGGCATTTCTTCATCAACCATTTGAATGTCTGGTAGGCACAGTGGTATTGTGAGATTGAGTCCTGATGTTGCCGAGTCCCAGCTCCATCTGCTTGAGGCTTGATAGGCCAATCAATCTGAGAGAAGAGGTATTAAGGCTAGGAATATCACTTTATTAGGAAAGCCAGCTGGAAAGGAAGATGGCAGTATAGTGCCTCAAAATAAACTTTTTGTCAGGGCCTGGATGCCAGCTTCTTTTATGGATCTGAGAGGGGCGGGGGTGGGGGGGGGGGCAACGGGGCAGGGGGAGGTGGTGAGGAAACAAAATAAAATGAGCATATAATTCTTGCAAATAGCTCCTAGAATGGTAAGCCTCAGGCAGGGGGATGTGTTAGCTTCACTTCCTTAAAACCTTCACAGGTGGGCAGGGTCAGACTATCTCCCTATGAATCTACCAAAGCCCTAGTCCTGGGGTCAGGCAGAAGTGGGGCAGGCAGGACTCCCTGAGGCAGGCCATTATGTATGCCTATAATGACAAAAGCAGCAAAATAAGAATTAAAGTCACAGAAGCAGATTCAGTGTAGATTCAGAATTAACCCTTACAGTTACACTGATGCTCCAGCTTAACAGCTCTGTGTTCTGAAAAAAGTGATCCTTGTTGAGAGGGGTGGTGTGGGGAAGGGAGTAGAGGGGATGGCTCACTGTTAATGTTTATACGAGAGAATAAGAAAGATCAAAGGTATACATGGCATTTTTCTACGTAAGAATTGAGTAGTAAAAAGAGAAACAGTGCAAACTCAAAGAGAGAATAAGAAAATAGCAGAGAGAAGAAAAGAAATGAAATGGAAGAGTTGGTAAACTTACCATAAAAACAATCAATAAAACTCCCAGAAGAGATGATGCTCAGAAGCTTCCATCTTTACCATCACAATTCCCTGTTTTTGCCTCTGTCCAGCTGGATCATGACAAACTGCAGACAGTTCTTCAAGAGATGGGAATACCAGACCACCTGACCTGCTTCCTGAGAAATGTGTATGCAGATCGAGAAGCAACAGTTAGAATCGGACATGGAACAACAGACAGGTTCCAAATTGGGAAAGGAGTACAACAAGGCTGTATATTGTCACCCTGCTTATTTAACTTCTATGCAGAGTACATCATGAGAAACGCTGGACTGGATGAAGCACAAGCTGGAATCAAGATTGCCGGGAGAAATATCAATAATCTCAGATATGCAGAGGATACCACTGTTATGGCAGAAAGTGAAGAGGAACTAAAAAGCCTCTTGATGAAAGTGAAAGAGGAGAGTGAAAAAGCTGACTTAAAACTCAGCGTTCAGAAAACTAAGATCATGGCATCTGGTCCCATTATTTCATGGCAAATAGATGGGGAAACAATGGAAACAGTGACAGACTTTATTTTCTTGAACTCTAAAATCACTGCAGATGGTGACTGCAGCCGTGAAATTAAAAGATGATCGCTCCTTGGAAGAAAAGCTATGACCAACCTAGATAGCATATTAAAAAGCAGAGATATTACTTTGTCAAGAGAGGTCTGTCTAGTCAAAGCTATGGTTTTTCCAGTTGTCATGTATGGATGTGAGAGTTGGACTATAAAGACAGCTGAGCACTGAAGAATTGATGGTTTTGAATTGTGGTGTTGGAGAAGACTCTTGAGAGTCCCTTGGACTTCAAGGAGATCCAACCAATCCATCCTAAAGGAAATCAGTCCTGAATATTCATTGGAAGGAATGATGCTGAAGCTGAAACTGTAATACTTTGGCCACCTGATACAAAGAACTGACTCACTAGAAAAGACCCTTATGCTAGGAAAGATTGAAGGTGGGAGGAGAAGGGGACAGCAGAGGATGAGATGGTTGGATGGCATCACTGACTCAATGAACATGAGTTTGAGTAAACTCCAAGAGTTGGTGATGGACAGGGAAGCCTGATGTGCTGCAGTCCATGGGGTCGCAAAGTGTCAGACACAACTGAGCGACTGAACTGAACTGAACAACTGTATGGGCTTCCCAGATGGAGGTAGTGGTAAAGAACCTGTCTGCCAATGCAGGAGGCCCAAGAGACACGGCTTGGATCTCTGAGTAAGGACAATCCCCAGGAGAAGGGCATGGCAACCCACTATAGTATTCTTGCCTGGAGAATCCCATGGACAGAGGAGCCTGGTCGGCTATGGTCCATAGGGTTGCAAAGAGTCAGACATGATCGAAGCAACTTAGCATACACAACCCTATAGGGTAGGTATTTTTGATACACATTTGAATAAATTGCTGAGAGGAATAAAAAACAAAAAAAAAAGCTGAGACAAAGAGCTCCAGCACAGGATAGCTATTAATATTTTTTTGAGAATATATTGAGAGAAATAATCTTTCTATAAAAATGAGTTAAAGAAGACAGTAATTTAACAGTAGTTCAGTGCTTGTCATATGCAAGTAATCATATTAGGTACTAGGATCACATTAGTGAGTAAAAATTGACTTGGGTCTTGTCCTCAAGATGTTTACAGAAAACATAGAACAATTAGACTAAGTAATGTGTAATCTCAAATGGTGATGAACAATATAAAGGACAGATCCATGTTATTAAGAGGGTGCCTAAAAGGGATGTGACCAAATCTGGGCATCAGACAGGGTTTCTCAGGGGAGAATCCTCAGACTGAAATCTGAAGAACCAGTAGTGTTAATAAGACTTGGGAAGGAAAATGCGTGATGGTCAGATGGAAAGCATGTACCCAGACTCTGGTGGAGGGAACACGGTATGCGGATGGTCAGTATGAAGGGTGTGGAATAAAAGAGGCTGAAGACATGGCAGAGCCAGACTGTGCTGGGCCTTGTAGAACAGCTGGAGGATTTGGGTCTTTATCCTAAGAACAGTGGCAAGCCTTTGAACACCTTCCATAGGAAAATAACATAATCAAGTGTCTGTTTTGGAAATAGCATTCTGATTACATTGCATAAGAAGAGGTGAGGGAGGCAGGAATGAAAGTGAGAAACTCACTGAGGAGGCTTTTTTGTTTTTGTTTGTTTGTTTTTCCTGTACTTCTGCTGAGAGACAACAGTAACATAAGAAAAATGATCATGGTGATCTTAGTGGGGATTGTTGAAGAGGGTGAAACTGGACTGCAGTGGGCTAAGGTCTGAACGGAGGAGGAGGAAGCTGAAATAGAGACCGTCTTTGAAGTCCTTTGTTGAAGGATAGTGGGAGAAGGCAGGAGTTAGGGGCAGGTATGATTTGGGAGTTTCTTCATTTATTTTGCTTATGATCAGAGACTTGAGGAAGTTGAAATGTTGACAATAGGAATCCAGTTGAGAAGGAAAGTTTAAAATTATTTAGGAAAGAGAGGTAATCAACAATTTGAGTTTTAAAGAAATATTTAAGCAAAGATTAAAAGAATAAAGACCATAAAACAAAGTCTAGCCATTCTATTAGGGCAAATTGTCTAAGAATATCATGAGCCTTAAAGAAAATTCCTGCCTGTCTATCACAGAGGCCATTCCCTTAGGCATTATTATAAATAGATAGCTACTTTAGATGGGTGATATCTGACAGCTAAAGAAAAAGTTCAGAAGTCCAGCATGCATAAGACTGAGTCAAATTCCCTTAGCATCTTCTCAAATTTCAGTCTCAGGGTGCTGTTCATTTCAGATGAATGGTGTATGAAATTCTAGAATTATAATATTACACTGAATAAATTCCCAAGGGAGAGAAACATTTGCTTTCATCTTAATTTCATAATTTTATAATGTCGTTCCTGCAGTGAGATTTTGTGCCCTCAGCTTGGCCTGTCTCACCAGTCTGATCTTCACAAACATTCCTTGATAGTCTCTTATCCTCCTTCAATTTGACAATATCAGTCAGTCTCAGATGTCAATACATTCATCATGGATTGACTTTTAAAATGTTCACGTTGGCATTCTAATGATTTCTCTATAGATTTACACTGAAATCATCCTGCCATTTTCTTGGCACATTGAAGTGGGTATTTTTGACTTTGTATGGTTACCAGGGATGGTATTATTGATTTTAAAGACTTGGCTATATATACATAATCAGTTTCCAATGGTTTTCTATTGGTCAGAGAGATGCAAAATGAACAAACAAGAGGATTTTATTCCTCAGATTGGCTGAAATTTTTAAAAAAAATCACAAAAGTGTCTATACAACAGAAAATTTGGAGAATTGTGGGTTCATAAATAATGTTTATGTTAATGGATAAAAACTTTTCCCAAAGCTATGAAACAACACTCATTCCATTGATGATACTCAGAACCTATGACCCAGTAGTCCTACTGTGATAAGTCTTGATTAGAGATTTATGCATATAAGTGAGTATTATAGCATCATCCAGATAGAAATGTGGACATAAACTAATTGTCCTTCAATACGAAAATAGCTGATAAAAGCATGTTTAAACTGTATAACACTATGCAGTTCTTAAAAACAAGGAGCTAAAAGCTCATGCACTGGCCTGGAGAGTTGTTCATGACACATAGACTACATTTAATTATGAAAAGAAAATTTTAATATATACTAAGACTTACATAAGCTGCCTTTTGTGAAAATGAGCAAGTCAGAAGTTTTCTGTATTTGTGGGTAGTATGTAAGGGAGCACATGTACATGTGCGTATAAATGAGAGGAAAAGCTAGATTGCTATACTTGTCAATATATTTTATTTCAAGGGAGTTGGGTGGTGAAGATTTAGGGGAAGGCTATTAATGATCTTTCTTGTTTTGTGTTTGAATTTTTTCTTGTTGTCATTATTCTTTAATACTTTTGGGAAAATAAAACAAAGGACAAATGAAAGTAAGGCTGTGAGCTGGAACTGATCACCTAGGAGAGAAGCATATAGAAAAGGAGAAAAAAAAAGTACGCATCCAGGTCCTAGAGCATTCCAGCATGCTGCAGACAGATTATTAAGAAGGAAAAATAAAAGATAGGATTCTGGCAATGTGATCTAGACTATTGAAACAACCAACCCTCTGAGAACAACAAGAAAAGATCGCAAAATCCATTAAAACATCTATTTGAAGGCACACGGAGCTCCCAGGCAGGGAGAAACTGAGAATCCCAAACCAGGAAGAGAAGTAAAATTGAAAGACTGCTTTCAATTCATTTGGTACTGCGTTTCTCCATGAGATAACGGATTATTCTTAAAGCAGAGGCTGTAAAGCTGAAAAGCTGAGCATGGATGGGACAGGATCACAGACCTGGGAGGCAAAAGTCCTAAAGTTCAGGACCCATCAAAGTAAAGGATTCCTTAACAGCTTTTCCTTAACACCTTGAAGATCTTCTCACTATATTAAGTATGAATCTGATAAAAGCCTGCTTTCACAATGACTGAAGCTAAGCTTCTGCTAACTTAGTACTTGATTGAATTAAGAATATCTGCCTCCACTTAGAAATAAGAGATAGATGAGACAGAGAAAGGCCATGTAACATCACAGGGAGAAGATGTCCATTTACATCACAAAGAGAAAAGCCTCAGAAGAAACAAATACTGCTGATACCTTGATCTTGGACTTGTAGCCTCCAGAACTGGGAAAATACATTTCTGTCCTTTAAGGCACTCAGTTTGCGATACTTTGTTCTGTCAGTCCTAGTAAACAAATATGGATATGCACTGAGACCATCAGATGAATATGATATGTGTCTTTGCTGCAAGAAATTTCCATTCTAAAAGAGTAAGCGATCTCATATCTACTTGGGCTTCAGAATTATAAATGCTAATTAAAAAGGAGAAAAACTAGAAACCAGAGCCACCTGAGTAATGGCTTCCTGGACAATGTTGGCCTGTCCTTAGGTGGATAATGACAGGCCCACAGAGGAAGTGCAGTATCAAATGATTCAACTTGTAATGGTATTTTGATTCTTTTCAATTAATCTTCCAGGTCTTTATTAAAGAAACTCAGTTAAAATGGAAACACCTGAGCAGAGAATTTATTCACTTTGTCACTGCCTTAGTGCTGAGGCAGAGACACAGTGTCATTTGTCTGTTGGGATCCAGCTACCCCAGATACTACACAGTGGAGTCCAGACCAGGCACTTCAGGCCTACCAAATGGACGTGAAATGGTAACAACAGTCAGGATTTAGTTGAAAAGACCAGATTTTAGTGAACTTTTAAAATTATGGATAATTTCAACACATAGCTCAAGGAAGAACACTCAAATCAGTAATGATACTATTATAAGAAAAGCTGGGCACCGAAGAATTTATGCTTTTCAACTGGAAAAGACTCTTGAGAGTCCCTTGGGCAGCAAGAAGATCAAACCAGTCAAACGTAAAGGAAATCAACCCTGAATATTCTTTGGAAGGACTAAAGCCAAAGTTAAATACTTTGGCCACCTGATGCAAAGAACTGGCTCATTGGAAGAGACCCTGATGTTGGGAAAGATTGAGCTCAGGAGCAGAAGGAGGCTGCAGTGAATGAGATGGTTGGGTGACATCATGACTCAATGGACGTGAGTCTGAGCAAACTCCAGGAGATAGTGAAGCACAGGGAAGCCTGGCGTGCTGCAGTTCATAGTCACGGAGAGTCAGACAAAACTGAGCAACTGAACAACAATGACCAACTAGTGTAATACTATTGTTACTGTATAAAAATACTCTGATGAGATATAACGCATGGCAGAAAGAAGCAAATGTTATCAATTTTAGTGATAAATTGTATTGTTTCAGTGAATATAATACAAATAGTGATGTTAAAGTGTTATGACACACACTCATGAAAGAAAATATTTTAAATGTTTGCTTTTAGTGAGAGGAACATTTTCCACATTTGTAAAATAAACAAAACCTGCCTTACAAAGTTTTTATAAAAATTCAATAAGATTAGTATGTACGAGCACTTCAAAAGCCTAAAAAATTACTAAGAAATGCAGTACATCATCCATATCAGCAGTACTCGCCGTTTTGGAGTGGTCTTATGTATCGAGACACAAGTAAATATTTTTCTGATCTTGTTTTTGTCCTTCTATTCTTCCAACTAACTTGCAAACTAGAATTCCTCTGTTGTACATATTGTGCAATTTTGAAGCATCTGCACATAGTTTAATTCCATTTTAAATGTTTATAACTAGCTTTCTTAAGCCACATTATCTTTTGAAAATAACCTTGATCACTTCAGTTATCTTATATATAATTTGTGTATGTATAATGAGAATAATTTTGTCTAACGCAATGATCTTCAACATGAGTTTCACAAGATGGTATGGAAATTTTTTAAAACAAGAATTTATTTTTAATCTCATGCTTTACATTTTTTGCATGCATGTTTAATATACATGTATAAATATTGCAATCCATAGTCAAACATTTTTTTAAGTAGAGTAGGCAAACCAGTAACGTCTGCCATATGGACCTGTGGGACTCAGGGACCCAGACTCCTCATTATGTTAGTGTATTTAATAATTTACAGTTGAATCACTTTAGTTTTTAAGACTGTGTTTATCGACCTCTTTTATTTTTTCATTAACAACCTCAAGGATCTTTCCTAGACAGTATTTTCCTAGTTGATCATCATTGATTGCCAGTATCACAGATACACTGTATATGTTTATGTACTATGTGTGTGTGTGTGTGTGTGTGTATTGTATTAGTGCTTTACTCATATAAAGAGCAAGATATTCCCTCTCCCACCAAGAATCAATTTTTACCCCCTATGGGAATCCTCAGTGACTCAGAAGATAAATAATCTGCCTGTAGTGCAGGAGAGTCAAGAGATTCAGGTTTGATCCCTGGGTCAGGAAGCTTCCCTGGAGAAGGAAAAGGCAACCTGTTCTAGTATTCTTGCAATAGTCCATGGGGTTTCAAAGAGTCAGACATGACTAAGTGACTGAGCATGCTTCCAAGCAAACACTCTATAAATAAATTGATCTTGAAATTTCTATTCAAAACTCTCAACAAACAGAAGTTTAGGACAAGACAGCTTCATAGGGGAATTCTACTAAACGCTTAAGAAAGAATTAACACCTACCCTTCTCAAACTATTCCAAAAAAGCTGAGAACGAGAGAACACTTCCAGACTTTCTATGGGACCAGACTTATTCTGACCTCAAAGTCAGACAAAACACTACAAAAGAAAGAAAGAAAGAAAGAAAACTATATCATATCTCTGACGAACACAAATGCAAATATACTTAACAGAATGTTAGCAAACCAAATTCAACAAAAATAAAAAGAGTGATACATCATGATCAGGTAGGGTTTATACCAGGAATGCAAAGATATATCTACATCCATAAGTAAATCATTATGATACCCCACATAAACCAAAGGAAAAATAAAAATGACACAATCACCTCAGTAGATTCAGAAAAAAAGCATTTGGCAAAATTCCACATCAATTTATATTAAAACTTTCATACATTCATTATTCATCTAGCAAAGACTAAAGAGTGTCTACTTATATGCCTGAAAATATTCTAGGCATTGAAATACATTTATGAAAAAAAAAAAAGATAAAAGGATAGAAAAATACCCTGCCTGGTAGGGAAAGAAAAATAAGAGACAAAAATACATTTGTGACTCCCTAAATAAGCCAGGCTTCAGCAATACGTGAACCGTGAACTTCCTGATGTTCAAGCTGGTTTTAGAAAAGGCAGAGGAACCAGAGATCAAATTGCCAACAACCGCTGGACCATGGAAAAAGCAAGAGAGTTCCAGAAAAACATCTATTTCTGCTTTATTGACTATGCCAAAGCCTTTGACTGTGTGGATCACAATCAACTGTGGAAAATTCTTCAAGAGATGGGAATACCAGACCACCTGACCTGCCTCTCTTGAGAAATCTGTATGCAGGTCAGGAAGCAACAGTTAGAACTGGACATGGAACAACAGATTGGTTCCAAATAGGAAAAGGAGTACATCAAGGCTATATATTGTCACCCTGCTTATTTAACTTCTATGCAGAGTACATCATGAGAAAGGCTGGGCTGGATGAAGCACAAGCTGGAATCAAGATTGCCGGGAGAAATATCAATAACCTCAGATATTCAGATTACACCATCCTTATGGCAGAAAGTGAAGAGGAACTAAAAAGCCTCTTGATGAAAGTGAAAGTGGAGAGTGAAAAAGTTGGCTTAAAGCTCAACATTCAGAAAACGAAGATCCTGGCATCCAGTCCCATCACTTCATGGGAAATAGATGGGGAAACTGTGGAAACAGTGTCAGACTTTATTTTCGGGGGCTCGAAAATCACTGCAGATGGTGACTGCAGCCATGAAATTTAAAGACACTTACTCCTTGGAAGGAAAGTTATGACCAACCTAGATAGCGTATTCAAAAGCAGAGACATTACTTTGCCAACAAAGGCCCATCTAGTCAAGGCTATGGTTTTTCCTGTGGTCATGTATGGATGTGAAAGTTGGACTGTGAAGAAAGCTGAGCACTTAAGAATTGATGCTTTTGAACTGTGGTGTTGGAGAAGACTCTTGAGAGTCCCTTGGACTGCAAGGAGATCCAACCAGTCCATTCTGAAGGAGATCAGCCCTAGGATTTCTTCAGAAGTAATGATGCTAAAGCTGAAACTCCAGTACTTTGGCCATCTCATGAGAAGAGTTGACTCATTGGAAAAGACTCTGATGCTGAGAGGGATTGGGGGCAGGAGAAGAAGAGGACGACAGAGGATGAGATGGCTGGATGGCATCAATGACTCGATGGACGTGAGTCTGGGTGAACTCCAGGAGTTGGTGATGGACAGGGAGGCCTGGCATGCTGCGATTCATGGGGTCACAAAGAGTTGGACACGACTGAGCGACTGAACTGAACTGAACATATATGTGTGTATTATATATAAAAGCACTATGGAGAAAGTCCTCGGGAAGACCACTGCAGAAGGTGAATTTTGAACAGATTTGTGATATGCATGAGAGAGTGAGTCATGTGGATTTCTGAAGGGAAAACATAGCAAGCTGGGGAAACATCAGATTCTGAGGGAGGTGTGTGCTTGATGAGTTCAAGGAAAACAAGGAAGCCAGGGTGACTGGAGTCACATAAAACAGAATCTGTAAGGTAGTGCTAGTGGTAAAGGACCCACCTGCCAATGCAGGAGATGTAAAAGACACAGGTTCGATCTCTGGGTCGGGAAGATACCCAGGAGGAGGAAAATGGCAACCCATCCCAGTGTTCTTGCCTGTAGAATCCCCATGAACAGAAGAGCCTGCTGGGCTAGAGTCCATGGGGTCCCAAAGAGTTGGACACGACTGAAGCAAATTAGCACACACACAGGGGGTTTATATACTGTATCTACTGACACAAGTAGTAGGACAGGGAGGGGTAAGGTGCAAGGGAGCACAGGGCAACCGCCTTCATGACTTTTCCTATGTGGTACCTCATTTAGCCCTTCTAACCTGGGAGGCTTTCAAAAACTGAGATTCAGTGATCTTAAGTAATTTACCTTAGTCTTCTCAAACAGTCCCAGAGGTAATATTCATACCCAGTCCAGGCAAGACCTATGAGGGT
The DNA here is from genome assembly GCF_032452875.1 of Bos javanicus. NCBI lineage: Eukaryota > Metazoa > Chordata > Mammalia > Artiodactyla > Bovidae > Bos > Bos javanicus. Next base: position 110,019,599 of record NC_083873.1, read on the forward strand.
TATTTCACTACTGCTGATGTGTACACATACACTCCCTGGTTTTTACCCAGGAGAAACATTTATGGAAGCTATAGTCAGGCTTGTAAGATGTATCTCCTATCTATTTGAATTGTTTACAGGCTCTCAGTTCTATAGGACAACATAGAGATGTGATCACTTGAATGGGCTGATTTTTTTCTTTTTATTGCTGTTTAAATTTATTCTTTTTTAATTAAAAAAGCTATTAAGGTGTAAATTGATGTACTAAAATCTGCATATAGTTAATGTACACAATTTGATGAGTTTGGACATAAGCACACAGCTTTCCAGGTGGTACAAATGGTAAAGAACCTCCTGCCAATACAGGAGATTTAAGAGACACAGGTTTGATCTCTGGGTCAGGAAGATCCCCTGAAGGAGGCAATGGCCACCCACTCCAGTATTTTTGTCTGGAAAATCTTGTGGACAGAGGAGCCTTGCAGGCTACAGTCCATAAAGTCGCACAGAGTCAGGCATGGCTGAAATGACTCAGCAGGCAAACATCTGTGAAATCATCACTACAATCAAAGTGATAGACAACTCCTATAGTGTCCTTGTGCTCCTTTAAAGTAAAAACACAAAAAACTTTTTACCTTACATTGGAGTATAGTTGCTTAACAATGTTGTGTTAGTTTCTGGTGTACAGCAAAGTGATTCAGTTATACATATACATGTTTTTATTCTTGTTCAAATTCTCTCTCCATTTAGGTTGTTATATAATATTGGGCAGAGAACCCTGTGCTACACAGTTGGTCTTTGTTGGTTATCCATGTTAAATACAGCCGTGTGTACATGTTTTATTTTGTTTTAAGTACAGAGCAAAAGAGCTATCTTTGTTTTTTTTTGCATCGTCAATGTTTTCCAAGCTCCAACATAATTTTTTTTAATTTTTTTCATTTAAGTCTTTGTTTTTGTTTTTTTTTTTTTAATTGGAGGCTAATTACTTTACAATATTGCAGTGGTTTTTGCCATACATTGACATGAATCAGTCATGGGTGTACATGTGTCCCCCATCCTGAACCCCCTCCCAACTCCCTCCCCATCCCATCCCTCAGGGTCATCCCAGTGCACCAGCCCTGAGCGCCCTGCCTCATGCTACCTTCTTAAAGAAGTTTCAAGGGCACCATACAGAATTGTTGACTAGAGACACTATGTGAAAGCAGGGATCTTAGACTAACTGATCTTGCATAATAAAAACTTTATACCAACTAAATAAGTCTACACTTCCCCCATCCCCTGCTCTCTGGTGGTTGTAGCTCTATTTTTTGCTTCTGTGATTTACTGTTTTAGGTACCTAATATAAGTGGAATCATGCAGTACTTATCCTGTGATTGGCTTATTTCACCAGGTTTATCAATGTTGTTGATAAAGCAGGGATGATTTTTTTCCCCCAAACTCTTAAAACTCATATAGTTCTTATATGTCACTACATAAACATCACCTGGGCACATCTAAGCAGTTGCTAGCAGAATCTAACTATCTGGAGTGAACTGAAGTAGTAAGGGCTACAGTTTCCACATTTACAGGGAGAAGAAAACTCTTTGGTATAACTTCTGCAATCCAGAAACAAGCTGAGGATGGACATGGAAACAAAAGTTGGCCTTAAAATTACAGTGACAACTTGTTCTTCAGTCACTGAGTTGTGTCCGACTCTTTGACACCCCATTGGCAGCAACACTCCAAGCTCCCCCATCCTTCACTATCTCCCAGAGTTTGCTCAAATTCAATTCATCGAGTGAGTGATGCTATCAAATTATCTCATCCTCTGCTGCTCCCTTCTCCTCCTGCCCTCCATTTTTCCCAGCATCAGGATCTTGTCCAATGAGTCAGCTGTTTGCATCAGGTGGCCAAAGTATTGGATCTTCAACTTCAGCATCAGTAATGAAAATCATTAGTTATTTGCTAAGGAATCCCTTGGGCTCTTATTTAAATTCTATTTATCACTGTTTCTCCTTTACTCTGATTTCTAACATGCTCTAATCTCAGTTGTACTAGACGGCAGCTTGTAAACATACTGACCAACCAGCTACATCCAATGTCCCAAGTTGAAGAGTTTCCCAAGATGTGGACAGACCAAAGTCAATCATTCTACTCTAACTGACCTTCAAGAGTATCAGCAAGAGATACAACAGGCATGAAGGCAGATGAAATGGCAAGTTGAAAAGCACAAGCTGAAAACTGAGCTGCTGGAGAGAAATGCCAAAACAAGCAAAAAGGACCAGACGTGATAATTCTAAGCACAGCAATCTGGAAGCTTTCAGTGTAGGGCAAAGAGGATTCCATTCTTCACACCCATGAAAATATTCTAAATTACAACTGTCAATCCTAAAGGAAATAAACCCTGAATATTCATTGGAAGGACTGATGCTGAAGCTGAAGCTCAAATACTTTGGCCACCTGATATGAAGAGTCAACTCATTGGAAAAGACCTTGATGCTGGGAAAGATTAAAGGTGTGAGGAAAAGAGGGTGGCAAAGGATGAGATGGTTGAATGGCATCACCAACTCAATGGACATGAGTTTGAGCAAACTCCAGGAGACAGTGACGGATTGGGAAGCCTGGTGTGATGCAGTCCATGGGTCACAAACAGTTGAAAATGACTCAGAGGGATGGTACGGGGAGGGAGGAGGGAGGAGGGTTCAGGATGGAGAACATGTGTGTGCCTGTGGTGGATTCATGGTGATATATGGCAAAACCAATACAATATTGTAAAGTTAAAAAATTTAAAAAAATAATAAAATTAATTAAATTAAAAAAGAAAGAAAATGACTTAGTGACTAAACAACATTTGATACACTATTTTAGTTAGCAAGTAGAGAAATACAAAATTCAGTTATAAGATTTCCATACAAGTATTTAACCAAGCTTAGTTGCTGTGTTGAAAGTATAGCTTTAAGTTGTTTGCAAACTGTCCCTTACCCAAAAGTGCTTCTCTCAAGGATGTTGGATAAATGAGCATCCACTGTAATGCCAAATGCCAGGGGCCACTGGCAAATAACCTGCCATTCCATGCTTTGGGGACAGTGGTGATTTCCTTCAGTCTTCTGTTAATTGGAAGGGCTTCCCTGATAGCTCCATTTGTAATGAATCCACCTGCAATGTCGGAGACCCCAGTTCAATTCTTGGTTGGGAAGATCCACTGGACAAGGGATAGGCTACCGACTCCAGTATTCTTGGGCTTCCTTTGTGACTCAGCTGGTAAAGAATCCGCCTGCAGTGCGGGAGACTTGGGTTTGATCCCTGGGTTGGGAAGATCCCCTGGAGAAGGGGATCCCTGGAGAAGGGAAAGGCTACCCACTCCAGAGTTCTTGCCTGGAGAATTCCTTGGATTGTATAGTTCGTGGTGTCTCGAAGAGTCAGACATGACTGCGCAACTTTCATTTTCGCTAATTGGAACACTACTAGAGGGATAGCTTATTAAATAATATCCTTGTAGTAGGAAAAGTTTAAAGAACAGATTTTTGCTTCTTCAATAGCTTTCTATTGACCATATTGGGTGTCATTTACCCAGCAGTAAAATCTGTTCTTTCAAATGATTCAAAAGTGAAAAATGATAATTCTATTGGGCAAAGAATTGGCACAGACCGTCAGTCAGCACATGTATTTTGTAGGCTCTAAAAATAGTGCAAAAAGTCTAATTTTAGGCTTCACCTATTTTAATTTTTAAAAATAAATCAATTTTTATCAAAAACCTCTTTTTTAAGTTTCTTTAAAGGAAGACTAAAATATTTGGAATAAACTATTTTCAGCCCTCCTAATAACTTTAATTTTATTAAAGATACATTTTAGTAGCAATTTATTATTTAAAAGGCACTTCACATACATTATTTCAATCTCAATAATACTATTATAGAAATACTACCTTTATTTTATAAATGTGGACAATTATTCTTGAAAAGAGGGATGAATTATTTAGTGCCTACCGCATTTTAAATAGAAGGGTGAAAAGGTTGGCTTAAAACTCAACTTTACAAAAACTAAGATCATGGTATCCAGTCCCATCTCTTCATGGCAAATGAAAGGGGGAAAAGAGGAAACAGTGACAAATTCTATTTTCTTGGGCCCCAAAATCACTATGGATGATGACTGTAGCCATGAAATTAAAAGACATTTGCTCCTTGGAAGAAGTCATGACAAACCTAGACAGTGTATTAAAAAGAGACATCACTTTGTTAACAAAGGTCCATATATGGTTTTTCCAGCAGTTATGTACAGATGTGAGAACTGGACAAGAGAGTAGGCTGAGCACTGAAGAATTGATGCTTTTGAATTGCAGTACTAGAGAAGACTCTTGAGAGTCCTTTGGACTGCAAGATCAAACTAGTCAATCCTAGAGGAAATCAATCCTGAATATTCCCTGAAAGGACTAATGCTGAAGATGAAGTTTCAATACTTTGGCTACGGATGCAAAGAGCCCACTCATTGGAAAAGACCCTGATGCTGGGAAAGATTGAGGGCAGGAGAAGAAGGTGACGACAGAAGATGAGATGGTTGGATGGCATCATTTACTTAATGGACACGAGTTTGAACAAACTCTGGGAGGCAGTGATGCACTGGGAAGTCTGATGTGCTGGGGTCCATGGTTCACAGAGCTAGGCACTACTTACACTACTGAACAACAGCATCTGCATTTTCCAAGGCGCTATTTATTTAGTCCTTTAACAAGCTGATAAGATAGAAATCACCCATGCTATTTCTAAATGAGGGGGCTGAGGTTTAGGGATATTTGAGTCTTGGTCTTTACAATTCAAACTCCATATTTCCCTGTACATGTCTCTCCTTCCTTCCAGGAAACACTTGGCAAATCAGTGAATTTCAAACATAGTTCTAACACTCAGAGCACAGTACCTTTTGTTAAGCTATAGGTGTTAAATTATCATTTTTAATAATAATAAGCATGCATTGACTTCCAAATTGCAGAAATAGACAAAAAATCATAAACTTGTTCCTACACATGGTTTCCCTGGTGGCTCAGACAGTAAGGAATCTGCCTGCAATGCAGGAGACCTGGGTTCAGTCCCTGGGTTGGGAAGATCCCCTGGAGAAGGGGATGGCAACCTACTCCTGTATTCATGCTGGGAAAATCCCATGGACAGAGGTGCGTGGCAGGCTATAGTCCATTGGGTCACAAAGAGTCGGACACAAGTTAACACTGGTCTGACACAGTGAGTTTTATGTCAAAGATGAATTGTTTTGGTAAACGGTCAGTTATCAAGCAATAATACAATTTACCAAAATAGCCTGGTCTCTCATATACACCACCCTTAAATTTGTCAAATGGCCATTACAGTTACATTTTATCTGTTTTCTTTTGTGATCCTAGACAATGATTCACTTCACCCTTTTAACAAACATGCAGTGAGTGTCACCTCTGTGCCAGACTTATCCTGAAACTGTGCTTTGAAAGGGAGCAAGCTGAGTCATGGACTCACAGCTTTCCAGTTTAGATGGGAGTGGTTCCAAACTGCTGGCCCCTGCTGGCCTTTATGTTCAGATGCCCTGAGTTGCAAAGCTGACCTCACAAGCAGCACCCACTAACTGGAGATGACGTATTGTCGGAAAGGCTCTACCTCCAGATTCAACAGGACTCAGCTAGAGACACTTCTATGTGAAAAGGCAGCAATAGTCAAAGAACGAGAGGGCACTGGTGACCATTCTGTTGGCCACTTGATGGATCATTTCACTGTCACAGACCTGAGAGAGACATATTATTACGACCCTGTACAAGAGAGGGAGATGGCACAGATTGTAAGTATGGACATAAGATTTGAATGGCAAACATTGACAAAGGATTATTATAATGCAGTGGGATAAAGTTTGAGATAGAGTTATACAGACATTGTTGTGGGAACATTGGGTGCAAGTAATATGATTAATTTGCCAAAAGGCCTATTTTCAGCAGCCTATCAGACAGTAAAGCATCTGCCTGTAATGCTGGAAATCCAGGTTCAATCCCTGGGTCAGGAAGATCCCCTGGAGAAGGAAATGGCAATCCATTCCAGTATTCCTGCCTGGAGAATTCCATGGATTGAGGAGCCTGGTAGGCTACAGTCCACGGGGTCACAAAGAGTTGGACACGACTGAGCGACTTCACTTCACTTCACTTCATATTTATGATAGAGACTAAATGTTGCCTACAAACGAGGTCAAATTTGGAAATGTGTCAGTGTGTAAATGAATATGTTTACATACGGTAATCAGATTGCTGATCCATAAAACCATTTCTTAAATGCAAACTTAACTGAAGCTTAAGTTAAGATCTGTCTGCATTTTAATTGATATATACTCCCAATATGGGTTCGAGCCCAAGAACCAAATCGGAAGCACGTTAGACAATTAGTATGCTAAGTTCATAATCCTAGAGAACTGTGCTTGATATAACCCTCAGTTCAGTTCAGTTCAGTCGCTCAGTCATGTCTCTTTGCGACCCCATGAATCTCAGCATGCCAGGCCTCCCTGTCCATCACCAACTCCCAGAGTTCACCCAAACTCATGTGCATTGAGTTGGTGATGCCATCCAGCCATCTTATCCTCTGTCGTCCACTTTTCCTCCTGCACCCAATCCCTCCCAGCATCAGAGTCTTTTCCAATGAGTCAACTCTTTGCATGAGGTGGCTAAAGTACTGGAGTTTCAGCTTCAGCATCATTCCTTCCAATGAACACCCAGGGCTGATCTCCTTTAGAATGGACTGGTTGGATCTCTTTGCAGTCCAGGGGACTCTCAAGAGTCTTCTCCAACACCACAGTTCAAAAGCATCAATTCTTCGGCGCTCAGCTTTCTTCACAGTCCAACTCTCACATCCATACATGACCACTGGAAAAACCATAGCCTTGACTAGATGGACCTTTGTTGGCAAAGTAATGTCTCTGCTTTTCAATATGCTGTGTTACATCAAATGTTGAGCTTTTCTGTTAAAATCAAGTCAATGTCAATAGTTTTACTAGTTTTGAATAATTCTGGAGGACATGTTGATTAAGGAAAGGCTCATTATAGCTATCCTAGACATTAAACAAGCTCGTAGGAACCTGCATTTACAAATTAAACACAAAGTATTTTGTTCACCTGGAGAGTGTGTTTTGTTAATAAAATGCTTTTCCGTGTTGGGCCCGCCACCAAATTGGGCACATGAAAGGTATAGCTGTTGCTATTGCTGCTACTATACTGTTGAAGCCTTGCTAAATTCTTCTAGAACCTGAGCCTTTGTGTAGTACTAATGATTTGCTGAATATCAATACTTTCCAACTAGTAAAGCACATAAAAGCAGTAAGGTAGGCACTTGTATGCATGGTCAACCCTTGTATGGTCACTGCTCAGAACACAGAAGGCATTTAGTTAATATTTGTTGAATGGATGGATCAGTGGCTTTTTCACGTACATTTCCCTTGGAAATCTCCATGCTTTTGTGAAGGTGACCTGGAAATTATTTTTATAGTCTTGCCAATGTAAAAGCCGACGTCAAGAGAATATATATTTTTCCCCACAGAAAGTTGGTACAAAATGCAGATGTTTTCCAGGGCATGACAATCACCCTTGGATGAGGAACAACTTATCACATTGTTTTCATCTTCAAGTACATATTATAGCAGTATGCACATGATAGATACCCTTTAAATGTTTGCTAAATGAATTGCCATATGTTCTTGGCATGCGTTTCCTTCAACTTATAAATCTGAGCCAGCTGGGATTATTTCCCTTTCTTTTTTGAAATGTCCCCCTTTTTACTAGTTCTAGCAAGAGCACAGACAGAGGACTTCGGTAATATTCATTTCATGAATTCAGCTTGAAGGCTAGAACTTCTTTCAGATGATTATAATCAGCACTATGTTTGTTCTTTAAAATGACAATTTTGTTTTTACAATTTAAGTGAAAACTTTCTACATTGAAAATAGTATCAGGTGAAACGACCTCAAAGGAATGGGGAGAAAGGGATTTTCTGGAACTCAGGTTGATCACGTTACATTGATTATTTTAATGGGTTTTTCATACTAGCTGTGACATTTAGGCTTTGTTAGCATCACTTTATAGAAGAAAAATGCGACATTGAATGTCTTTCTCAGAGTAGTTGGTAAAATTGGTGGAAAAGTTATTTGGGCTCAATTAGGCTTAAAGGTTCAGAGAAGGCAATGGTAACCCACTCCAGTGTTCTTGCCTGGAGAATCCCAGGGACGGGGGAGCCTGGTGGGCTGCCGTCTATGGGGTCGCACAGAGTCGGACACGACTGAAGCGACTTAGCAGCAGCAGCAGCAGGCTTAAAGGTTCTTTGCATCATCTTCGCACTTACCCTAGAAATGGCATGGTGTTTAAAAAGGTAAAAAAGATGGGGGCATAAATAGGATTTGCCTCGGCCTTGGGGATTTGCAATGTGCTGGGTGTTTTGCCAGGTGCTGGCGGTGCGCCACTAAACAGAACAGAAAGGCTGTGCTCTTTAAATCAAGACATAGAGGAGACAGGCTTAAAATCTAGGGATGGAGATAGAAGGAGCTTGAGAAAACACATAGGCATCCCTGGTGGCTCAGTGGTAAAGAACCTGCCTGCTAATGCAGGAGACACTGGTTTGATCCCTGAGTCAGGAAGATTCTCTGGAGGAAGAAATGGTAACTCACTCCAGCATTCATGCCTGGGAAATCCCATGGACAGAGGAGCCTATCGGACTACAGTTCATGGGATTGCAGAGTTGCACATGACTGAGCAGACATGCACCCAAGCAAACACATAAACACATCATTATCATTGGGCTGATTGTTATGAAGGAAATTACTGGAATACAAGGATAGAAAACATCAGTGGAAACTTGCTTAGACAGAGAACCCATTTTCATAGTTCTGTGTACAACTCTGAACAAGCAAAATGTTAGGTTTAAACACTATATTCAGTTTCTAGACATTGGTCAGAATTTGATAAAATTATCTAGATTTTTTTCAGACTCAGTTGCCTCATGAGAAAGGAAGTATTCACCTTTTATGGAAATTTTTAGGGTTAGATGATGTTAGTTGTGAAAAATTCTACAAATGTGGATGCACATTAGAAAGTGAAAGTGAAAGTCACTCAGTCCTGTCCAACTCTTTGTGACCCCATGGACTATACAGTCCATGGAATTCTCCAGACCAGAATACTGGAGTGGGTAGCCTTTCCCTTCTCCAGGGGATCTTCCCAATCCAGGGATCAAACCCAGGTCTCCTGCATTACAGGCAGATTCTTTACCAGATAAGCCACTAGGGAAGCCCACACACATTAAACCTTTGATATAAATAAGGTGTTCATACATATACACATTTGATAAACATTTATTGAACACTTACAACATCTAGAAACTAGGAAAAGTGCTCAAAATACAAAGATGAGTAGGCACAATCTCTGCTGTTAGAAATTTATTTTCACTAGAGGATGAAAAAAAGGCACAATTGGAAACATGTTACATTGTGGCAAGTAAAATATGATAAACACCAAAGAGGAGCGTATAATCTAGCAAGTCTTCACGGATGATGTGACATTCCTCCAAGGTGACATACAGATTCCTGGTAGAGGAACCAGCACAGACAAAAAGGTGGAGTGGACACTGGATTTTTTTCTGGAAAGTAAAATCTGGGCTGAAGCTGGAACCTTTACAAATTGAAGAGGGATGGATAAAGGATATCATAGTTCTTTATTATTTATCATATTTCATCTCCTAGAAGGCAGGGGTTTGACATATCATGGTTGTTTCATGAATCAGAAAATATTTGAATAAGGAAACAAAACCAAAAAAGAACACTGGATTCTAAGAGGATAAGACTGCATATTTTGGATTAATGGGTAAATAACTGGGAGTAAGGTCCGGGGAGGTAAGGAAAAGAAGCACACAAGTGAAAGAATTATGATCATATAACGTAGAAAGGAGTCAGACTGGGAAATAGCCAGAGATACCCATGGTCAAGGGAGAGATGTGACCTCATATCATCAAGGCAAATGATGATTTTGAATAAAAGAGCCAAGGAAGTAAGAGTGATGTCAAAACACAGGTAAAGGGATTAGCCATAATAATAATCATGGTAGTAGGTCAACATAGGTTTAGTACTTAGTACGTGATACTTAGTTTGACAGTCTCTTAGTAGTATATTATACTTACTTGCACATAGAATTTTCACAGCATATCTGAAAGGTATGTATCATTATTATTGTCATTTTACAGAAGAGAATGTTAAGACACTAAAAAGGTAAAATAATGTTCCTAAGATTACTGAGCTAGCTAGTGCTGTATATTGGACTCAAACCCATTCCTACGCTTTCAGATCAGTTCAGTTAGGTCACTCAGTCGTGTCCGACTCTTTGTGACCCCATGAATTGCAGCACGCCAGGCCTCCCTGTCCATCACCAACTCCCGGAGTTCACCCAAACTCATGTCCATTGAGACAGTGATGCCATCCAGCCATCTTATCCTCTGTCGTCCCCTTCTTCTCCTGCCCCCAGGCCCTTCCAGCATCAGAACTTTTCCAATGAGTCAACTCTTTGCCCAAGGTGGCCAAAGTATTGAATTTTCGGCTTCCAAAGAACACCCAGGACTGATCTCTTTTAGAATGGACTGGTTGGATCTCATTGCAGTCCAAGGGGCTCTCAAGAGTATTCTCCAACACCACAGTTCAAAAGCATCAATTCTTCAGTGTTCAGCTTTCTTCACAGTCCAACTTTCACATCCATACATGACCACTGGAAAAACCATAGCCTTGACTAGACAGACCTTTGTTGGCAAAGTAATGTCTCTGCTTTTGAATATGCTATCTAGGTTGGTCATAACTTTCCTTCCAAGGAGTAAGTGTCTTTTAATTTCATGGCTGCAATCACCACCTGCACTGATTTTGAAGCCCCAGAAAAATAAAGTCTGACACTGTTTCCACTGTTTCCCCATCTATTTCCCTTGAAGTGATGGGACTGGATGCCAGGATCCTTGTTTTCTGAATGTTGAGCTTTAAGCCAATTTTTTCACTCTCCTCTTTCACTTTCATCAAGAGGCTTTTTAGTTCCTCTAAACTTTCTGCCATAAGGGTGGTGTCATCTGCATATCTAAGGTTATTGATATTTATCCCGGCAATCTTGATTCCAGCTTGTGCTTCTTCCAGCTCAGCATTTCTCATGATGTACTCTGCATAGAAGTTAAATAAGCAGGGTGACAATATCCATCCTTGACGTACTCCTTTTCCTATTTGGAACCAGTCTGTTGTTCCATGTTCAGTTCTAACTGTTGCTTCCTGATCTGCATATAGGTTTCTCAAGAGGCAGGTCAGGTGGCCTGGTATTTCCATCTCTTGAAGAATTTTTCAGAGTTGATTGTGATCCACACAGTCAAAGGCTTTGGCATAGTCAATAAAGCAGAAATAAATTTTTTCTGAACTCTCTTCCTTTTTCTATGATCCAGAGGATGTTGGCAATTTGATCTCTGGTTCCTCTGCCTTTTCTAAAACCAGCTTGAACATCTGGAAGTTCACAGTACATGTATTGCTGAAGCCTGACTTGGAGAATTTTGAGCATTACTTTGCTAGCATGTGAGATGAGTGCAATTGTGTGGTAGTTTGAGCATTCTTTGGCATTGCCTTTATTTGGGATTGGAATGAAAACTGACCTTTTCCAGTCCTGTGGCCACTGCTGAGTTTTCCAAATTTGCTGGCATATTGAGGGCAGCACTTTCACAGGATCATCTTCCAGGATTTGAAATAGCTCAACTGGAATTCCATCACCTCCACTAGCTTTGTTTGTAGTGATGTTTTCTAAGGCCCACTTGACTCCACATTCCAGGATGCCTGGCTCTAGGTCAGTGATCACACCATCGTGCTTATCTGGGTTGTGAAGATCTTTTTTGTACAGTTCTTCTGTGTATTCTTGCCACCTCTTTATAATATCTTCTGCTTCTGTTAGGTCCATACCATGTCTGTCCTTTATCAAGCCCATCTTTGCATGAAATGTTCCCTTGGTTCTCTAATTTTCTTGAAGAGATCTCTAGTCTTTCCCATTCTGTTGTTTTCCTCTATTTCTTTGCATTGATCACTGAGGAAAGCTTTATTATCTCTCCTTGCTATTCTTTGAAGCTTTACAGAATTACCAATATGGGCAACATGCCTGAGTTGGTATTTTGTGATACTGTCATAAAGTCACAGGACATATAGATCCAGCAAGATATAAGAACATAATAATACATGATCACATTTGGTTTCTCCTGTAAATGTAAGGTTGGCTTAACATTAAAAAAAAAAAAAAAAAAAAACTCTTATTTACAATATCAATTGTATAAAGGAGAAAATCAACATTATCATTTCCTGATCATGAGTGATCAGGAAGAAATGTTTCTTTCATGAAGAAATGTTTCTAAAGAAACATTCTCTGGGTGCCCAAGTGACATAGTTTAGATCTGATTTACAAAAGTGTATTGAAAGCAAAATCTAAATTATTGCAATACAATAATTGCTATTTTTTCCTGATAAAATGAAACAAAATGATGTTATTTTTCCTATTTAATATATGACATATTCCTTATATATTATATATTACTATAAAATAGCCTCAGTTCAGTTCAGTTCAGTTGCTCAGTCATGTCCGACTCTTTGTGACCCTATGGACTGCAGCACACCAGGCTTCCCTGTCCATCACCAACTCCCAGAGTTTACTCAAATTCATGTCCATTGAGTTGGAGATGCCATCCAGCCATCTCATCCTCTGTCATCCCCTTCTCCTCTCACCTTCAATCTTTCCCAGCCTCAGGGTCTTTTCCAATAAGTCAGTTCTTGACATCACATGGCCAAAGTATTGGAGTTTCAGCTTCAGCATCAGTCCTTCCAATGAATATTCAGGACTGATTTTCTTTAGTATGGACTAGTTGGATCTCCTTTCAGTCCAAGGGACTCAGAGACCCTAAAATATTGGAAAATACTTTCATATTTAGAAGCACATCTTCAACAACAATAAATTAACAAGTCATAGAGAAAATGAATGAGATCAAAGTTATTCTATTGGAAATACCAATACATGATGAAATTCTGGCTAGGCTATTCAGACTAATGAAGGGGACAAAAGGAGAAGAAACCAATTATCAGTATCAGAAATTAAAGGAAATTCAGTATAGTTCTGTCTACACTAAAATGATAATAAAAGAATATAATGAAGAAAGTGATGCCAATTAATTAATATTAATGAAGTGATAGGTTCTTTGAAAGACACAAATTACCATAACTGATTTAAGAAATAGAAAATGTGAGTATCCCTATTACTAATAAAAAGCATTGAATTCACAATATTAAAATTTCCCAAATAAGTATATCAAGCATCAAGTTGTATAACTTAAATATATACATATGTATTTTTTCCTCACTTGTACTTCAGTAAAGCTGTTCTAAAACATATATAACAAAAATATTAGGAAATAGATCCAGCAACATATAAAAATATAATAACACATGATCAAGTTTGGTTTGTCCTGTAATGTAAGGTTGGTTTAACATTTCAAAAGAAAAAAAAAAAGCAAACTCTTATTTACAATATCAACTGTATAAAGGAAAAAATCAACATTATCATTTCCTGATCATGAATGATCAGGAAGTAAGCCACTGATGGGGAAGAAAGCCTTTGAATAAAATTCCACACCATACATGATGAAAACAAACAAACAAAAAAATCAGCTACTTAGAAATAAAAATGAACTTCCTCAATCTGATGAATGACGTATTTCAGAAAATGTCCAGTAAACATAAAAAACACTGAAATATTGACCCCTTCCCCCACGCACACCAAGGTCAATAGCAAAGGGTTATGTCCAGTCTCATCATTTTACTTCAACATTGTATTGGGAGAAAAGAAATGTCTCACAACCTGGCAAGGAAAAGGTAAATAGTCAATATCTGCAGAAGAAGATATGCCATATGTATAGAAATTCTAAAGGAATCTGCAAGAGTTACTAGAAGTGATAAAGAGTTTTAGCAATGTCACCTAAAATAATGAACAATGTTCTTATAATAATGATTAATTTTGCTTTTATGTACTAGTAATGAGAAATTAGAAATTAAAATAAAAATGCAATATCATTTAATATAGTATACAAAAATATGAAACTAGCAAAATACGTATGTCTGTGTAGTGAAAAAATAGAAAAATTGAAGTTCTAAATAATGGACAGAAATATACAGATTCTAGAAATAACATATATATTTGTATATATGTATGCACATGATTCATATATAGAAAATATATATACATAATAGCAACTGAAATTTGACAAAAATACCACATAAAAATACCAATAGGGAATGGGAGTCTTCCATATATGGTGCTGTAACAATTAAATATTGGTATGTAGCAGGGGGAAATACACATGACATATAAACTAACCTCAATAAATACTAGCTTCCTTCCTCATCTTTTTGGTCACATACAATTGGTAGGATAATATCAGATCAACTGAGCCATCCAGCTTACATGGTAGCAGGCAAGATGTGGTTAAGCAGAAACATCTTGAATTACAGCTGCAGGCCCGTGAGGAAATGATGATGTTTGTTTATGATATGAATACGGGAAATGTCACAGTAATGCTGTTTTTTTTTTTTTCCTTTGAATTTAGAAAAGAAAGATACTGATCCACATTTTTTCTCAGAATGCAAGCAAGAAAACATGTCTTTGCAGAAAAACAATTTGAAAGTGCCCCTGTCTCTATTAGCATGAATAGAGCATGCTTGGTGCCCCAGAGAGAAGCAGCTCGTGGATGGCAGTGCAAAGGTGGGAAGGGGAAAATAGGGGATGAAGAAGTGGGTAGGGGGAGTTATCTTTGAACCAGAGGGAGGGTTCGTGAAAACACACAGCTGTTTTGACGTGGCAGAAAGGCAAACAAACAACCTACTACAGCACATGTTGAAACAAGACAAAATTTTCTCCAGAAATGAAACATTGTAGTCTTAAGGATTTATTTTGAGCAGACACATACCAAATAAATGAAACTTTTATTTGATAAGTAGTATATACAAGTGCATGTGGGAGTTACGTGTTCCAGGCCAGTACAGGTGAAAAAATGCTAGCATGAAACACTCTGAGAATCAACCTAAAAAATAAACCATAAGAACAATTTTTTTTATCACCATGATGGCATCTGATACGTGTCATTTTCAAACTCATTTTCAATATGAATGATGTATCAGCCCTGTGATTTCTTTGGAAGGAATGATGCTAAAGCTGAAACTCCAGTATTTTGGCCACCTCATGCGAAGAGTTGACGCATTGGAAAAGACTCTGATGGTGGGAAGGATTGGGGGCAGGAGGAGAAGGGGACAACAGAGGATGAGATGGCTGGATGGCATCACTGACTTGATGGACGTGAGTCTGAGTGAACTCCGGGAGTTGGAGATGGACAGGGAGGTCTGGCGTGCTGCGATTCATGGGGTCGCAAAGAGTCGGACATGACTGAGCAACTGAACTGAACTGATATATATATATATGACTGTGTTTGTGAGCCTCAGTTTCCTTATTAGAACAAGAAATTCATTGGATTAAATGGTTTATTTCGTTAATTCCAGCTTTGTAAGTCTCTAGGGCATATCCCTTTCCCTCTGAAAGAATTGAACGTCTGCTTTGGGGAACCTCAACTCAATGTCTAAAGAGTCCTCGCCAGAGAAATGCTTTGCACTTAAAAAAAGAAAAGAGAAAAATATTTAAAAAAAAAAAAAAAACTATTAGCTTAGTACGGAAAAATGTTTACAGTCTGTGGGGTGATGATCAGGAGACAGGAATTTTATAACCATTCTTACAGAGCTCTTATGGTCACCATAGCCACTTATTTAAAATACCCTTTACAATCACAACTGCCATGTGTTTCCCAGGTTTCCAGCTTTCCTAAGAAGGGAGTGAAGGCATGTGAGTCAGACACCAACCCCACCTAATTTGTTGAGACATAAATCCATCCCAATAAGTATAGTAGATGAAGGAGGAAAGAGTGTTTTTATAGAAGGCAGAGAAGTTAACAGTAGAGGAAATAACTTGAAATGGACTGAGGATTACTGGTGGTCCTTGGAGACTTGGAAGTGAAATATGAGCTCTTGCAAACTCCCTTTGGTCTTTAGTCTTCTTTAAAGTGCTCTATGATTCACTGGAAATCCTAGTTCTTTTCTGTGTGTTTTTTTTTTTTACTATGACTATTCATAATACTACTTTGATAGCTTTTCAGGCTCTTAGATGTGTTTATAAATATCTGTTACTGCTGTTCATATGGGAATACTGAAGATCTCAGATACTATTGAAAATTGGTTCAGTTCAGTTCATTTCAGTCACTCAGTCATCTCTGACTCTTTGTGACCCCATGAACTGCAGCACGCCAGGCCTCCCTGTCCATCACCAACTCTCAGAGTCCACCCAAACCCATGTTCATTGAGTCAGTGATGCCATCCAACCATCTCATCCTCTGTCTTCCCCTTTTCCTCCTGCCCTCAATCTTTCCCAGCACCAGTGTCTTTTCAAATGAGTCAGCTCTTCGCATCAGGTGGCCAAAATGTCGGAGCTTCAGCTTCAGCATCAGTCCTTCCAATGAACATTCAGGACTGATTTCCTTTAGGATGGACTGGTTGGATCTCCTTGCACTCCAAGGGACTCTTCAAGAGTCTTCTACAATACCACAGTTCAAAAGCATCAATTCTTTGGCACTTAAAACTGGCCAATAACTACGTTTGTTCATAAAAAGGGGTATTCATTGGTTTATCGATTTTGATGTATTTTTGTGTATCAGTCAACTATCCTAGGGAATAAAATGCTACAATAGATAACCAGGTAGGTAGGAGACAAACTCAATTTGTCTCCCCACCCTCCTTCCCCTACTGTGCCCACAAGTCCATTCTGTACATCTCTGCCTCTATTTCTGCCCTGCAAATAGGTTTGTCAGTACTTTTTTCTAGATTCCAAATATATACATTAATATGCAATATTTATTTTTCTCTTTTTGACTTCACTGTGTATGACAGCCTCCAAGTTCATCCACATTACTTCAACTGACTCAATTATGTTCCTCTTTGTGACTGAGTAATATACTTGTATTTTAGCTACTAAGTTGTGTCCAACTCTTTTGTGACTCCGTGGACTGTAGCCTACCAGGCTCCTCTTGTCCATGGGATTTCCTAGGCAAGAACACTGGAGTGAGTGGCCATTTCCTTCTCCAGGGGATCTCAACCCAGGGATCAAACCTGGATTTCCTGCATTGGCAGGCGGATTCTTTACCACTGAGCCACCTGGGAAGCCTGAGGAATGCACTACCATGTATCAGGTAGATAGCTAGTGGGAAGCAATGGCACCCACTCCAGTACTCTTGCCTGGAGAATCCCAAGCACAGAGAAGCCTGGAGGGCTACAGTCCCTAGGTTTGCAAAGAGTCAGACACGACTGAAGTGACTAAGCACGGAGCATCTTCTTCTCAAGAGGGCGTTTTCCTGACTTGAGACTGTGCTGTGAACAGCTTAAGTAGCTAATTCACAAAAGTGAGGAGCCATGACTACATGCTTTCTACTTTACTTACTGATATAATTGCACTCATATCTGCAAACGGCTCAACAGTTCACATGTCAGCATGTTTTGAGGATGTTTCTAAGCCAAATATCTTTTAATTGCTATAGAAACAAAAACACTTTCTATACTACATAGAAACAGTTATAGACATGTGCAATTGCTATATATAGAAAAACATGTTCCAAACTCCTTGGGATCCACATGTACACACTGCTCCATTTAAAACAGATAACCAGCAAGGACCTGCTGTGTAATACATAGAACTCTGCTCAATGTTATGTTTCAGCCTGGATGGGAGGGGAGTTTGGGGGAGAATGGTTTACATATATATGCATGGCTGAGTCCCTTTGCTGTCCATCTGAAACTATCACACCATTGTTAATCAGCTATACCTCAATATAAAATAAAAAGTTAAAAAAACACACAAAATTTTGCCATCGTTGCTACTATCTGAAGAATTTCTGGTAATAGAGACACCTTCACATTCCTCTCAAGTGCTTCAACATGTTTTCGAGACATGCTTAAGATCCTCTTCTCAGTTCCTTGTTTTGTCTTTACAGGATACACTCAAAAATAGTTCCCTTAGACCCGACTCCTGGGTTCCTTTTATCTCACACTGAAGTGAGAGAGGATGTTCCCTCCCTAGGGCTTCCCTGGTCACTCAGGGGTAAAGAATCCACCTGTGATACAGAAGATCTGGGTTAAGTCCCTGGGTTGGGAAGATCCCCTGGAGAAGGGAATGGCTACCGACTCCAGTATTCTTGCCTGGAGAATTCCACAGACAGAGGAGCCTCAATCCATGGAGTTGCAAAGACTCCAACACGACTCATAACTAACGCTTTCACTTTCCACATAGTGAGATTTCATTTTTACCACATTTTCTTGCCAGATCTAAAATCTCCAGAATGTGGGCATAGTTGGGAGCAGGAGATGATGGGAGTAAGGATGAGGAACTCTCCATTCTTTATTCATTCACCTTCTCTCCATTAACCCTACCTTCATATTCCAGCTCCGTCTCCCCTTAGAAAAAATTCTTTCTGTGGACTCTCAAACCCCTCTTCCATACAGATTCCTATTATTAGCCCTGCATTAATCCCAGGGATGCCTGAATCCCAGAATAAATAGATTTTTTTGGCAAGGCACTATTGAACACTATGACAAATAGAGCACTGCTATTCTCAAGTGTTGAGATAGACATTTGGCTCTGAACACACTTTCAGAGTTTAAAGGCTGAAGTGCCAAGAGTTTTGCTTTCAGAATGCACTTAGAGTCTTCAGATTGCAGCCCCTCTATGCATAGAGTAAGCAGCAATAGACTCTCCAGGGACTGTCTGGAACACAGGTGTTTTTCGTAAGCCCTGCTTTCCTCTCCATAAACCAGGGAAGCTTTTAAAAGCTCCCTCAACTCTGTCATGACATTCTGCCTGAAAGCCTTCAGGAAACATCAAGTATTACAGTATATATACCATAAAGATTTAGTTCTCTTTTTATTTTTATCTGTCTACCTACTTACCTATCTCTCTCTCTTCTACCTTCTATCCAGGGTGTGAAATCCAAACATGACTGCCAGCACTCACAGTGCAGCCTGAGACAAACTGAACCTTAGGTATTGAGCTCCTGCCATACACATGTATTACTTGATTCTCGTAACTGTCTGAGATGAATACTAACATCCTCATTTTGTCTTCAGAGAATAAGCTCAGAAAGGTTAAAGACCTTGTCTAAGGTCACACGGCTCTCAACAGGCAGGGGCCAATTTTGAACTCAGGTTTGTCTCCAAAGCCAAAACCCTTTCCATTACTCACCCTGCCACTCACTTCTTTGAGTCTCCCTTTGTTCTCTTCTTGGTGCCAATATTGCTAATCTTATTGGACAGCTGTGCAGATGAATTACAAAATATAAATGTGCTGACTGAGAGGCTGTCTCATCGCTCACACCATTCATTTCTTCAGGTTGAATCCCTGGCTGCTGGAGTGGGACTCTGGCAAGTGGCGCCCAGAACAGGGGACACTGAAGATCTCCCTTCAACTAATTTTAAACAGCCCTATAGAAGGTCGACAGCCCACAAGCGTGGCCAAGAGGAGCTATCCCACGTCTGAGGTCAGAGGCAGAAGTCGGGAGGACCGCATGCCCAAGGGGCGGTGGCCAAGAGGAACTACCCCCACGTTCGAGGTCAGGGGCAGCGGCCGAGAGTGTCAGGCTGCGAATGTGGAGGAACAGCTGAAAGGAGCTACCCCAAATTCAAAATCAGGGGTGGCGGCCGGGAGAAGCTACCCACCGCCTGAGAAAAGGAGCGGCGGCTGGGAGGAGCTAACCCACGCCCAAGGTCAGGAGTGGTGGCCAGGAGGAGCAACCCCATGTCCAAGGAGCGGTGGCTGCTTGGGCACAGGAGGACCTAGAGGAGCTACTCCATGTTCAAGATTAGGAGGGGCGGCGGTGAGGAGATACTCCTCGTCCAAGGTAAGGAGCAATGACTGCGCTTTGCTGGAGCAGCCATGAAGAGATACCCCACGTCCAAGGTAAGAGAAACCCAAGTAAGAGGGTAGGTGTTGCAAGAGGGCATCAGAAGGCAGACACACTGAAACCATACTCACAGAAACTAGTCAATCTAATCACACTAGGACCACAGCCTCGTATAACTCAATCAAACTAAGCCATGCCCGTGGAGCCACCCAAGACGGGCAGCTCACGGAGGAGAGGTCTGACAGAATGTGGTCCACTGGAGAAGGGAATGGCAAACAACTTCAGTATTCTTGCCTTGAGAACCCCATGAACAGTATGAAAGGCAAAATGATAGGATACTGAAAGAGGAATGCCCCAGGTCAGTAGGTGCCCAATATGCTACTGGAGATCAGTGGAGAAATAACTCCAGAAAGAATGAAGGGATGGAGCCAAAGCAAAAACAATACCCAGCTGTGGATGTGACTGGTGATAGAAGCAAAGTCTGATGCTGTAAAGAGCAATATTGCATAGGAACCTGGAATGTTAGGTCCATGAATCAAGGCAAATTAGAAGTGGTCAAACAGCAGATGGCAAGAGTGAATGTGGACATTCTAGGAATCACCAAACTAAAATGGACTGGAATGGGTGAATTTAACTCAGATGACCATTATATCTACTACTGTGGGCAGGAATCCCTGAGAAGAAATGGAGTAGCCATCATGGTCAACAAAAGATTTCAAAATGCAGTACTTGGATGCAATCTCAAAAATGACAGAATGATCTCTGTTCATTTCCAAGGCAAACCATTCAATATCACAGTAATCCAAGCCTATGCCCCAACCAGTAATGCTGAAGAAGCTGAAGTTGAAGGGTTCTATGAAGACCTACAAGACCTTTTAGAACTAACACCCCAAAATGATGTCCTTTTCATTATAGGGGACTAGAATGCAAAAATAGGAAGTCAAGAAACACCTGGAGTAACAGGCAAATTTGGCCTTGGAATAACGCACTGGTCATAGCAAACACCCACTTCCAACAACACAAGAGAAAACTCTACACATAGACATCACCAGATGGTCAACACTGAAATCAGATTGATTATACTCTTTGCAGCCAAAGATGGAGAAGCTCTATACAGTCAGCAAAAACAAAACCAGGAGCTTACTGTGGCTCAGATCATGAACTCCTTATTGCCAAATTCAGACTGAAATTGAAGAAAGTAGGGAAAACCACTAGACCATTCAGGTATGACCTAAATCAAATCCCTTATGATTATACAGTGGAAGTGAGAAATAGATTTAAGGGCCTAGATCTGATAGATAGAGTGCCTGATGAACTATGGAATGAGGTTCGTGACATTGTACAGGAGACAGGGATCAAGACCATCCCCATGGAAAAGAAATGTAAAAAAGCAATATGGCTGTCTGGGGAGGCCTTACAAATAGCTGTGAAAAGAAGAGAAGCGAAAAGCAAAGGAGGAAAGGAAAGATATAAGCATCTGAATGCAGAGTTCCAAAGAATAGCAAGAATAGATAAGAAAGCCTTCCTCAGCGATCAATGCAAAGAAATAGAGGAAAACATCAGAATGGGAAAGACTAGAGATCTCTTCAAGAAAATTAGAGATACCAAGGGAACATTTCATGCAAAGATGGGCTCAATAAAGGACAGAAATGGTATGGACCTAACAGAAGCAGAAGATATTAAGAAGAGGTAGCAAGAATACACAGAGGAACTGTACAAAAAGACCTTCATGACCCAGATAAGCATGATGGTATGATCACTCAGCTGGAGCCAGACATCCTGGAATGTGAAGTCAAGTGGGCCTTAGAAAGCATCACTACTAACCAAGCTAGTGGAGGTGATGGAATTCCAGTTGAGCTATTTGAAATCCTGAAAGATGATGCTGTGAAAGTGCTGCCCTCAATATGCCAGCAAATTTGGAAAACTCAGCAGTGGCGACAGGACTGGAAAAGGTCAGTTTTCATTCCAATCCCAAATAAAGGCAATGCCAAAGAATGCTCAAACTATGGCACAATTCACACGCTAGTAAAGTAATGCTCAAAAGTCTCCAAGCCAGGCTTCAGCAATATGTGAACCATGAACTTCCAGATGTTCAAACTAGTTTTAGAAAAGGCAGAGGAACCAGAGATCAAATTGCTAACATCCACTGGATCATCGAAAAAGCAAGAGAGTTCCAGAAAAACATCTATTTTTGCTTTATTGACTATGCCAAGGCCTTTGACTGTGTGGATTACAATCAACTGTGGAAAATTATGAAAGAGATGGGAATACCAGACCACCTGACCTGCCTCTTGAGAAATCTGTATGCAGGTCAGCAAGCAACAGTTAGAACTGGACATGGAACAACAGACTGGTTCCAAATAGGAAAAGGAGTATGTCAAGGCTGTATATTGTCACCCTGCTTATTTAACTTCTATGCAGAGTACATCATGAGAAACGCTGGACTGGATGAAGCACAAGCTGGAATCAAGATTGCCGGGAGAAATATCAATAACCTTAGATATGCAGATGACACCACCCTTGTGGTAGAAAGTGAAGAGGAACTAAAAAGCCTCTTAATGAAGGTGAAAGTGGAGAGTGAAAAAGTTGGCTTAAAGCTCAACATTCAGAAAACGAAGATCATGGCATCTGGTCCCATCACTTCATGGGAAATAAATGGGGAAACAATGGAAAACAGTGTCAGACTTTATTTTTTGGGGCTCCAAAATCACTGCAGATGGTAACTGCAGCCATGAAATTAAAAGACGCTTACTCCTTGAAAGGAAAGTTATGACCAACCTAGATAGCATATTCAAAAGCAGAGACATTACTTTGCCAACAAAGGTCCGTCTAGTCCAGGCTGTGGTTTTTCCAGTGGTCATGTAGGGATGTGAGATTTGGACTGTGAAGAAAGCCGAGTGCCAAAGAATTGATGCTTTTGAACTGTGGTGTTGGAGAAGACTCTTGAGAGTCCCTTGGACTGCAAGGAGATCCAACTAGTCCATTCTGAAGATCAGCCCTGGGATTTCTTTGAAAGGAATGATGCTAAAGCTGAAACTCCTGTACTTTGGCCACCTCAAGCGAAGAGTTAACTCATTGGAAAAGACTCTGATGCTGGGAGGGATTGGGGGCAGGAGGAAAAGGGGACAACAGAGGATGAGATGGCTGGATGGCATTACCGACTCGATGGACATGGTTTTGAGTGAACTCTGGGAGATGGTAATGGACAGGGAGGCCTGGTGTGCTGCGATTCATGGGGTCACAAAAAGCCGGACATGTCTAAGCGACTGAATGAACTGAACTGACACAGTGCTTTGGATATATGGGTGGCTTAAAATATTATTTTTGCTTGAATTCATCTTTTCATCTTATTTCTCATTTCTTTTTAGAAGAAACCACTTCAACAAGGTCTGCAGGAAGCTAGTCCACTAGAGGGGCTTTCCAGGTGGCGTGAGTGGTAAAGAACATGTTTGCCAATGCAGAAGACATAAGAGATGCAGGTTTGATCCCTGGGTTGGGAAGATCCCCTGGAGGAGGACACAGTAACCCACTCCGGTATTCTTGCCCAGAGAATCCCAAGGACAGAGGAGCCTGGCAGGCTGTAGTCTATGTATGGGGTTGCAAAGAGTTGCGCATGACTGAAGTGACTTGGTATGCACTCCACTACTAGAGCTCTAGCACACCACGGTATTAATACAAGGGAAAGCAATTATTTTTTTCCTGGAACACGGTGGGGACACTGAAGGTGAGCAGACAGGAAGGCAGGATTCCAAATGAAGGACCAAAGAGAAGCAAAGTTAGTGAATGAGACTACAAATATGAGAAGAAAATAGGAGGAAAACCAAGAGAACAAAATATTATAAATAAGTATCAATAAATATTTTAAGTATTGTGAATTATAAATATTATAATATTGTAAATAGTATAAATAAGATTTTAAAAATTTATAAATATTTCTTCCTTTGGAAGAAAAGACTTTCAAGGAGACGTTACATTGTATCAAAGTTGGTAAGTCACAGGTAAACGTAATAGCTAAGCTCATGAACTCTTTACATGTCTGTTCTGTTCTGTGTCATATCATTATCATCATATTGTTCACAACAGTGTTTCAAGGTGGATCCCACTGTCATTTCCAGTTTATAGAACAGGGAGCTAAGATACAGAAAGATTGGCTCCCAAACTCAAGTCACTATATCAGTTTTCTGTGCTTCATAACAATATTTCTACACTTCAGCAGCTCAAACAAAATGAATGTTTATTATCTCACAGTTTTTGTGGGTCAGGAATCCAGTCACAGATTAATTGGGCCATTTGCTTGGAACTTTGCAAGGATTTTTCCAAGCCTTTACTGGATTGTGTTCATATGGGAGGCTCATCTGGGGAAGACTCTGTTCACTCAGTTCTTTGCCGATGGTTAGCTGGAGATTTTATGCAAATCCTAGAGGCCACCTACAATTCCTAGCCATATGAGTTCCCTCAATACGATCATTTGCTTCATCAGGCCTGGAAGAAAAATATCTAGAATTAGTCTTCCAGTAAAGCAGAGTCTTACATAATGCAATCGTGGAGAGAGAACCCATAGATTTTGCCACATTCCAGCCACACCCAAGGTGAGGATATTGTACAAATGCATAGACACCAGGAGGCAGGGATCCCTGGGAGATCATTTAGGTTCTGTCCATCATGATCACTCAGCTTTTTTGTATCAAACTGGCATTTTGATTTCAGGGACTCCTCTTAAACTCTTTGCCATTGAGTTTGGCGACCTGGACATCAACAAAGATCTCAAGAGAGCAGTTTTACAGGAGTGATGAGTGAAACCCAATTACTGGGGCAACCGATATGTTTCCTTTTTGTCTTCATTTCCTTTGTTCCTCTCTGTTTGGTTTTCTTCTTTCCACTTCCTGTCTCTTCCTCCTCCCTCTTCTGTTTCATCCTCTTCCTTTTCCTTTTCCCCTTTCTTCCCCCTGTCTTAACTAATATCAATTGCTGTTATATTCAACTACATGTCTTATTTATTCAAAGACTTATTTGCCCAGGTACTAAGGCGGCAATTTAGGATACATTCCTGAATTAGATGCATTTTCACTGCCTCCTTAGAGTTTACCTTCTTCTCAAGACTCTGAAACAGGTTTTCCATTTTGAAAGTTATTTCAATTGAACCTCAGCAAAGTTGTGAAGCGATCACCATTCATCCCTCTTACCACTGGCCCTTGCTATTCTTGGGAAGAAGGGGGATATAACTGGAAATCCAAGGGAAGTCAAGCTGATCTAGGTTTGAAACTGACTAGTAACCAGTATATCTTTATAAACCTTGCAGATAAAAGTCTTAACTTTTCAGAAAGCGTGGACAATTTAAACAAGTAATGCATTTAATACATTGACTGTAAGGCCTGGCAGTCACTAATAATATGTTCTAATTTATAAAATGATGGCCTCTGCCTTTTGCAAAGTATTTACAGAATGATCTCTAAAAGTTAAATATTTAATTATTTCACCCATGTGCTTTCTTCAAACATAAACACACGGAAGAAAAACAGACTGATAAATAGATGGTTTTGACTTTCCATGTCTCTGATTAGTTTTTGGTGTTCATCTTATAAATAGAATCAATGAAGGCCAGTAAAAGTTGGTCACATTTATTAAGTAATTGTATGAACAAAAGAATGGATGAATGAATGAATGAATAATAGAATGAATCAATGAAAGGAGAATGATTGCTAAATAAAGCAATAAGATCAATCAACTACCTACTACATAAAAAAGCTAGTGTTTATCAAAGATAATAAACTCATTTTTGAAAAGGCATATACTTATTTTGGAGGCTCCTATTCTGCTGTCTTTCACTTAACCATCCATGTAAAAGCAAAGAAGTAGATGTAGGAATCTTACAGAAACAATGGTGATGTTAGACCCAGGAATTTCCCTGGATTGACAAAGGTAGCTGGAGCCAAAGGAGAAACTCCCTGGGTTTCAGACAACCTCCAGCCAAGACAGCATTTGCTAAAGAAAAAAGGAGGCTTGATCCAAAGCCAGATGTTAACCAACTAGACTGCCAGGGAAAGGGCAGGAATACTAGGGTTTAGTGACTGAGAGATAAAAGCACAGCTTGTAATTGAGGGATACCACTTTTTGAGTTCATACAATGAGCCAGTGATTCCATCTCCTTCATACCCAGTACCACTCAGGAAGAGGCTGAAGTCCTTCCCATGAAGCTCCTGAGGTCTGCAGGCTTCTGAGATTCAAAACCTTATTGCTGTACAGAAGCGGCACAATATCGGTGTTATATACTAAATAACATCTCCAGCATAATCACATTGGTATTTCTATCTTACACTGTGAATATTGAGACTAAGGGTGATAAGTGATGACTTCAATAACTGCATGTCAGTTCAGGAAGGTTATGCTGCTGAAAAGAGCTTTTGCTCCAAACTTATGAAAAAAAAATTCTTCCAGATCCCAGGGATTTTCGCATCTCAGAATTGTGAAGGTGATTGTGGAATGGAATAGGCATTTTATAGATGAATAAACTTGAGACCCAGAGGGGTGTAACGAGTCACCAACACTCACAAGCTAGGATTTGAAACTGAATGGAACACTCACGCCCCCAGAGAGTGTGGGGGCCAGTGGAAAGAGAAGTTTGAGGCCTCCTGATGCTACTGCTTGTTGAACCTGACATCTTCACTCAGTTTATAAGCGGCTCTGGACACAGGACATCTCAATGACACCCAAGCTTTGCCCAATTTTTGAAGATTCCAGAATGTTAAATGATGAAGAAATGTCAAGACTAGATTATGAAGCTATACGCATGAACACACCTATACACGTAGAGTGATCTTCATTTGTAGATAGCAATTAAAAATCTAAATTTAAGATATATTATAAACATGTAGGGTGAAATGATCTTCTCAACCCCATTTGCCAGAATCCCAACCTTTATGGAGAAGGTCCCATGGCCGAACATGACATGTCAGATCTCCACTTCATGGAGAAGGCTCCAATGGCTGAGCACGATATGTGTCAGATCTTCACTTTCAAGAGGATTCATTAGTGTAACTCATCATATCTCAACAGTCATAGATCAAGAGAACAATTGATTAAGTGTTGTGTGAATTATAAGACATAATATACACATGCACATCATTGTTTATTGCTTATTAATAACAAGGCTGATCTCTGCGGAAGCCCCAGTACTTCAGCCATCTGATGCAAACAGCGGACCCATTGGAACAGGCCCTGATGCTGGGAAAGATTGAAGGCAGAAAGAGAGGGGAGCAACAGAGGATGAGATGGTTGGAGGGCATCACTAACTCAATGGACATGAATTTGATCAAACTCCAGGAGATAGTGAAGGACAGGGAAGCCTGGCGTGCTGCAGTCCATGGGGTCGCAAAGAGTCAGACATGACTGAGTGACTGAACAACAACAAATCTCAGCATCCATACTTTCAGCTGTAAAATTCTCTGGATTAAATTGTCCTGTCTTTTTTAAATCTGTATGCTGTAGAAGACTAGGTAGGAATATCTAATTCTGTCAACTTGGCAATGTTCTTTATCCACTTTTTTTTTTTCCTTTTAAAAATGTTTAATTGGAAGATAGTTGCTTTACAATATTGTGTTGGTTTCTGCCATACATCAACATGAATCAGCCATAGCTATACATATGCCCCCTTCCTCTGGAATCTCCTTCCTACCTCCCACCCCATCCCATCCCTCTAGGTTATCGCAGAGCACTGGGTTTGAACTCCCTGCATCACACAGCAAATCCCACTGAGTATCTATTTTATGTATGGTAATGTTTACATTTCAGTGTTACTCTTTCAATTCTTCCCTCCCTCTCCTTCCTTCATCTTAGGTCTCATGTGAAGCCCTTGGCACAAGATTATATTAAATTTTTGATTGAACAAAAATCAATGCCTAGTCCTTTGAATACAGTGGCTGATGCATGTCACTACAAACCCTTTCTATGGAACCAAATTTACAGTATTTTTTTCTATTTATTTCAGTAATGATAATCACAAATGCAGGGGCATTTATTTGTCCCATTGGCCATCATACTTTCTGACACACAACCTACTGAAACATTAATTTAACAATTAATAAGTGCCTACTATGTCTTTGACATTGTGACAAGCACTAAGAATGCTACAACTACCTAGACAGAGTCTCTACATCATGGAGATTTTAGTCTAGTTCAAGAAGTAGGTAACAAGCAAGGGATCACTACATAAGTATTAACTTACAGATGTATAAGTGCTGTGTTAAATAGTCTCTGAAATATTCTCTGAATATTTCACGCCATATTCTCTGAAAGTGTGTAAAAGGAGGGCAGGATGAAAGCTGGGCCAGGAAAGGATGTGATCTGAGAGTGGGAGGAAGTGGCTGCCATGCAGTGTCGTGAGAATGTAGTGAGAATACTTCACAAAGAGGTACAAGTGCCTTCAGACCGTGAGACCAGGGGAGCTTGGCACATTCCTGAAACTGATAGTCCAGTGTGGTGGGAGCAGGCACAGTGAGTGAAGGTGTGGGTGCTGTGAAAGGATGACACAAAAGAGGCAGGAGGGTCCCACAGGGCCTCCTGGGCCCTGTTTACATGCACTGGCACTGTCCGTGGAGTCTGGGGTCTACTGTTTTGGGATCTATATCCTACCTGGAAGCTACCACTTGTCCCAAGATGTGTGATAGATCCCCTGTGTCAGGCACTGTTCAGGAGCTATGCATCTAGCTCAGTTAATACATGACCCCCGCCTCCATACGGCCTAAAGTAGGAGTCACCAACCTCCAGGTTCTAATGCATAATGATCTGAGTTGGAGCTGATGTAACAGAAATGGAAATAAAGTGCACAATAAATAGAATGCACTTGAATCACCTTAAAACCACCCCTCCACCCCAGTCCATGGAAAAATTATCTTCCACAAAACCGGTCTCTGGTGCCAAAAAGGTTGGGAAGTGCTGGTCTAAAGAGCAAGCAGATGAGTAAAGAAATCACATATTTCAATATCAACTGTGTTTTCCAGGCACATTCTGGCATAGTTCCCACATCTTAGTGACACTTGGTGCTTCCCTCTACATTTCCAACTCTCTCTGATTCCCCACATCCACCTGTGGAAGCTTCTCTCAGATCTCATAGTCTTTCATGCTGAAAAACAGTCACTCCAATTTTCTACCCCAGGATTCCTTAAATTAAGTCAGCAAAGTGTTTAAACTGATGCCATATAGAATGTGGAATAGTGTATAGGACTGAATCTTTCAGTATCCCCTGGAGAGCTTTATAAAATGCCTGGCAATTCACATGTGCAGCTCCTTACAGGTAGACTAGAATTTGGTGAGGTTGGCCTCAGGACAGAGGATAAGAGTTATTTAAAGAGGGGTTGGGACTTCCTGTGCTCCAGTGGTTGAGAATCTGTCTTCCAATGCAGGGGATGTGGACTCCATCGCTGGTTTGGGAACCAAGATCCCACACGCCATGGCAACTAAGCCCATGCTCCACAACTAGAGAAGCCTGAGCACCACAACAAAGAACCTGCGAGCCACAGTTAAGACTCAAAGCAGCTAAAAAATAAAATAAAGAAATAGAGGCTAATGATAGCATGATGTCCCTCGGCAGTGAGATTCAGTGGTTATACATTTTACTGTAAAGATGACCTATTTGAATTTAAATCCTGGCTCTGCATATACACTTTAGTTGATCCTAGCAGTCTCAACATATTTTGGAAATGAGTTTTCTAACCTGATGTAGATCTAACATGTATCACTCTCACATGTTGTTGCAGGACCAAAACTATATGAAATAACAAAAATGCTCAGTACAGTTCTGGCTGTTGCCAGTAATCCTTTCCAGGAATGGCTACTGCTGCTGCTGCTGCTGCTGCTGCTGCTAAGTCGCTTCAGTAGTGTCCGACTCTGTGCGACCCCAAAGACGGCAGCCCACCAGGCTCCCCCGTCCCTGGGATTCTCCAGGCAAGAACACTGGAGTGAGTTGCCATTTCCTTCTCCAATGCATGAAAGTGAAAAGTGAAAGTGAAGTCGCTCAGTCGTGTCCGATTCTCCTACAGTGAACCAAATGGTAAGTTTGGAATGCAGAAAAAAGCAAAGTCATCCGATGGTGTGGCATGTTGTGTACACTGCTCTTATGACTTTTCCTACATTGTAGTATAGTTGTTTGTCACAAATAACTTTGTCCCATCTAGGCCTAAAACTCACTGGGAAAAGAGAGCAGAAAAGTTTGTATCTACTTGTGAATCCTGTCTGAAAGAGGGAAATAAACAAACAAACAAAAAAATCAGTACCAGCCTTGGAGGAAATTAAAATATCTTCAGTCCAGGGAGCTTAAAGTTCTAGCAGTAGGAAACCAAGATTTTATTTGCAAATTTATTTGTTTGTTTAATTGTTTGTTTATCTACCTACTTATGAGTGAAAGATTTCATTTAGTGAAATGTTAAAGACAGTAGGATGAGAAGAAGGCCTTCTGTTCCCTTGAACTGTTTCTATCCTCTCTACTCTCAGGGCTTGGCACAGGGAACATTACCCTTCAGGTCTCCGGAGAGAAGCTTTCCAGGGTGGAGGTTGCATGGGAAGGGGAATGCTCTATGATGGGTGGGGAATCGGAGACAGGAGGGAAGGTGACCCTCACATCTTAGCTTGAGCCTTCTACCCTATGACCTGCTCATGTCCCCAGACCCTGCAGTGGGCTGGCAGGCAGGACTCATGCAACAGCAAGGGGGCCTTTGCCCCTTGGAAGAAGCCTTGTAAGCAAGACCTAGAACTAAGGTTACATCCTGAGATGGTGAGCCACTGGGGACTTTAGAATAAGTGTAGTCAAATTTAATTTGAAAAGATGACTAAACTCAGTAGGATAAAAAAAAAAAAAAAAGATCTGGCAGCAAGGAGTCCAGATAGGTGACTGGTGACAATCTAGAAGAGATATGATGAGACCTAAACCAGGGAAGGGGCAGGAGAAATGTAGAGGAAGGGGTCAGATTAGAGAAGGACCCAGGAGGATTCTGCAGCTTCTGTCTCTCAACCAATTTATTCTGGTAATTGACTGCATACCAGGCAGACTAGGTAGAGGATTCCCAGTCTTGCCTTCTAGTAACTTGGTTAATTTAGAGAGACCCAAAATGTCATATATTTTCTTGTCTGTGAGAAGCCATACTCTTTATGTGTAAGTGTTTTGGGAGAATCAAAGGAAATATTATTGATGATAGTACTTTTTAATAATAAATTGCTGCTTATCTATAGGTATCCTTAAAAGCAATAATAATGCCAGGAATTATTTGCATTTATTAATTCATTTAGCCCTCATAATAGACTTACGAGGTAGGTCCTAGCATTCGCTCCATTTTATAAGAGAGGAAATCAAAGAATTGCTGTTATTGGATTGCACCAACTAGCCTGTCCATGCATGTGAAAGGTCTTCTTACTCTTCAAAATCAGCTTTAGATAGTGGATAAGAAGAACAGAGCTAATACCATAGTATATACTAGTTGGTATTTTCCGAAGTGTTGGTGGCATGTGCTACATAAATATAGGTGAACAGGGCTGGGTCAGCTCGTACTGCCTTGCCTTGATCCAATCCATCTAAGCCATCTTGAAGACCCAAATACATGGTTGGATATATAAAAATGTGGGTGGATGGTAGAATAATGGATTAATAGACAGATACATCTCAACATTTGACTTTTCAGTTACTTGAGTCCATTTACTGTACATGAGATAGCTCTTAAAAAGAAAACAAAACACTTTCAAGTGTTTGAAGTCACCCACCAGTGGCTGGTATCAGCATCATGGACTCCATGAACATGAATTGATGCAAACTCCATGAAATCCTGTGGACAGAAGAGCCTTGTGGACACAGGCCATTGGCTCACAAGATTCGGACATGACTTAAGGACTAAACCTCCACTATCACCACCAGGAGCTATTGAAGGACAAGGGAGCCTGGTGTGCTGCAGTCCATGGGATCACAAGAATCAGGCATGACTTTGCAACCGAACAGCAACAACAACCAGTATCTAGATGCATTTCCTGTGGTACTTCATCATCGCATGCTATAGTCTTTCTTTTGGAGTGAATGTTTAATTCAGCCTCTGGATTTTAAACTTGGCATCTTGAACCATTCACATTCTTCATTCACAATATTGCAGCCAAGCCAGTGCCTTAGACTGTCTAACTGACCTCCAGAGAAAAGGGAATTCACATTAGATCAGTGGAAAGATGGACATATTAGAAAATGGGCCTTCTGAATTATTATTATTAGTGATGACTGTTGGACTCAGAAACGTATTTCTTGTTCCCCCACGCTATTTTATTTTTGTTTCCACTTTCTGCAGCTTTTCTTGGCAGAGCAATATTTTAACAGATTAACTCTAATTGACTGTCTTGTTTATTTTAAGGGATTGCCACATCCATGCCTAGAGCAAAAATTATATAATGTTCCACTAGGGTAACAGGGAGTTCAGTAATTAATGACACAGGCAGCAAGTCATGAGATTTTCCAATCTCTATAGGGTTGACTGTTTATATACCTTTGACCTTGGAAGCTTTTTATGAGATATCAGATTTCATACTTCATCGTGTCCCTGCCCTCAAGATTAACGAACATGGCTTTTCTCTGAGCTATAGTAGATTCTATTCCATTTATTTCCATTCTCTTTTTTAAGGGTTGTTTTGATTTCCCACACCCATCATCTGGATCTTTGGCTCTTTTCAAATTTTTTTAAGGACTATCCAGAGTGCCTCCAGTTCTGTTGTGGCACCAACTGCTTAAGAGTGAGAATCAGATCATGAGTCAAAGGAAAATCACAGATTCTAGGAAGAGTGAAGGACAACGCATGACTCTGTGAGACCCTCCGGATTCCAAAACCAATTGAATTGATCGGCATTATATGTTCAAGTAAGCCCTAATCTATCAGAGAGCTGGTATGGTGTGGCTGAAAGTCTCAACTTTCTTATAAAAAAGTAGAAAATTATGAGATAAGCCTCAATCAATTAATTTTAATGTCTTCCTTTCTTTCATCTTTCCTTCCCTCCTTTTATTCTTCTTTCCTTTCTCTTTTCCTTTCTTTTCTTAAACACATGCTTACATTGTGTGCCTGCTGTGTGCTAAGCCCTCCATTTGCATGAAGAAGAAAACCATATATTCTGCATCATGGATTCTATAAACAACATATGAGTGTTACTAGCTCTGTATGGGGGTTCAAACATATCCAGAAATAGGTAAGTTTCCCTATGTGTGTTGAGATCTGCTAAATAAGTACAAATGAATGCAATAGAGCTGAAAGGAAGAGGGGTCCTGGCAGAGGGGTTAGCAAGAGCAGAAATCCAGGGAGAGAATGGGACAGTTAATGGGGTTGGGGAACTGAAGCTGAGGGAATATATTAAGAGATGGGTCCTGAGAGGTGAGCCATGACCAGACAAGGAAGAGCATGTGCCATCCTAAAGAAAGGAAGAGGTGTGTCTGAAATGTCCAGTTTCATATTTTGGAGCATTCTGCTTACTCAGCAAAGAGCAGATTGGAGAAAGCCACATGTAGATGTGAGTGGACCAGTTAAAAGAATGTGGACTGAGGGTAAGACTATAATAGCTTCAACTTAGATAAGGTGATGGACACAGAGACAAACAGACCTACTCAATACAAAATTAGAAGGAAAATGCCTTCTCTAAACTCCTCTTCCAAGCTAACTCCATTTGTTGAGGTAAACAGTGTATTTTAAATTGATATTATTTTGTCCAATCTTATGACTGGTTTGGGCTTTTAAAGCGACCCATTTTAAGTGTTTATTTTGCAGAAGGAGACAAGTAAACAGTGGTAAATAAAGCTATTGCCATTGGGCTTTCAGTGTCAAGCAGGGTGGTGTGAACGTGCTGTGTTAACACTGAAAAAAATCATTCTTGAGGAGCATCAACGGTTAGTGTCTGGAAAGTTCTGAAATGAATAATCCACTCTCCTATTAGTCCCTGAGGAATTCCTGGACTAGTGGAAAAGGACAAGTAAAAAGATAGTTCTGTCAGTTCAGGCACTCAGTCCTGTCCACCTTTTTGCGACGCCATGGACTGCAGCACACCAGGCTTCCCTGTCCATCACCAACTCCCAGAACTTGCTCAAACTCATGTCCATTGAGTCAGTGATGCCATCCAACCATCTCATTCTTTGTCATCCCCTTCTCCTCCTGCCCTCAATCTTTCCCAGCACCAGGGTTTTTTCCAATGAGTCAGTTCTTCTCATCAGGTGGCCAAAGTACTGACGTTTCAGCTTCAACATCACCCCTTCCAATGAATATTCAAGACTGACTACCTTTAGGATGGAATAGTTGGATCTCCTTACAGTCCAAGGGACTCTCAAGAGTCTTCTCCAACACCACAGTTCAAAAGCATCAATTCTTCGGCACTCAGCTTTCTTTATGGTTCAACTCTCACATCCATACATGACTACTGGAAAAACCATAGCTTTGACTAGACAGACCTTTGTTGGCAAAGTAATGTCTCTGCTTTTGAATATGCTGTCTAGGTTGGTTATAACTTTCCTTCCAAGGAGCAAGAATCTTTTAATTTCAAGGTTGCAGTTACCATCTGCAGTGACTTTGGAGCCCAGAAAAATAAAGTTTCTCACTGTTTCCATTGTTTCCCATCTATTTGCCATGAAGTGATGGGACCAGATGCCATGATCTTAGTTTTCTGAATGTTGAGTTTTAAGCCAACTTTTTCACTCTCCTCTTTCACTTTCATCAAGAGGCTTTTTAGTTCCTCTTCACTTTCTGCCATAAGGGTGGTGTCATCTGCATATCTGAGGTTATTGGTATTTCTTCCAGCAAACTTGATTCCAGTTTGTGCTTCATCCAGCCCGGCATTTCTCATGATGTACTCTGCATATAAGTTAAATAAGCAGGGTGATACTATACAGCCTTGGCGTACTCTTTTCCCTATTTGGCACCAGTCTGTTGTTCCATGTCCAGGTCTAACTGTTGCTTCTTGATCTGCATACAGATTTCTCAGGAGGCTGGTAAGGGAGAAAAGGGAGAAGAACCAGAGATCAAATTGCCAACATCTGTTGAATCATCAAAAAAACAAGAGAGTAAAAAGATAATCACAATTTAAACAGTAGACTGTGGTGATATGATGCAAAAATGATCAAAAGTATGTACCAGATGCAGAAAGTATCCTAGAGGGCAATTGGATAATTTTGATGATAAGAAAGAAGAGTAGTAGGGTCACAAGTTACACAGAAAGATAGGGCAGCAGATTCCTCTGAGTGTGTGTGTATGTGTGCTCAGTAATGTCTGATTCTTTGCAGCCCTATGGTCCATAGCCCACTAGGCTCCTGTAGTCCAGGGGATTCTCCAGGCAAGAATACTGGAGTGGCTGCCATGTCCTGCTCTAGGGGATCTCCCCCACCCAGGGATCAAATCCAGGTCTCTTATGTCCTGTCAGCAGGTTTGTTACCATTAATGTCACTTGGGAAGCCTGCAGCAGTTTCCTGCTAAATCTAAACACATCATTACCAGGCAGAGTGGCTACAAGTGGGCTAAATATCACAAGGGGATTACAGCAATTCTGAAATTCTCTACAGTTACATGACTTTAAGCATGTCATGAACTCCCTCTTTTCATAGAGAAGATTATCCCTCGATATCCTAAAGGCATGCTTCTATAAATATGTAATCATTTAAAACCTTTATTTATTTATTTATTTATTTTTTAGTAATAAGGCTTGGGTGCTCCTGGTGTTTGCACCAGGTTTGAGAGAAGGGAAAGCTAGGATGTGAAACAGTGACAACAAATGGTTCTGCCATTCCCACAGTAGGTGGAAGTGGGAGGCATCAAATATGGGACCAGAAACTGGAACAACCCTACACATTTTTTTCTGAATTTTAATAAAGGGGCAAGGCCTTTATGGCTCAGCATTGGACCAGTCATTTGACAAATGATGCCCCTGGGAAGAGGTTATGCTCTTACTTGAGTTGGATTTCTTCATCCAAGAGCAATCTCTTGAGGGAGCCACAGAGGCAACCTATGAGCTGTCAACACTTCCTTTGCTTTAGGAGAGTGGGTGTTTCAGTCTAGGATGGGAGTGGGAGGTCTGGTAGCTTTGCACATCCCTCATCACAATTCTTTGCCTGTTATAGCAAAATGTGAGGGGAATCCAGATACTTTATTTAGTCCATGATCATTCATCAGGTGGTTTAGTCACTAAGTCGTGTCCAACTCTTTGTGGCCCATGAACTGTAGCCCACCAGGCTCCTTTGTCCAAGGGATTTCCCAGGCAAGAATACTGGAGTGGGTAGCCATTCCTTTCTCCAGGGGATCTTCCCCACCCAGGGATTGAACCTGGGTCTCCTGTGTTGCAGGCAGATTCTTTACCAACTAAGCCACCAGGGAAGCTTGTGTTCATCAGATAACCTGGTAAAAGTTCTACTCTGCAAGGCAAATGCCACAACACAGCTGGAGTAGCTCTGGAGCTGAGGTTATGGCCACCTTCTCCCAGTGTTTGATTACAGAAACTCAAAAAGGTTTTCTCCAGATATGATCTGGGCTGTTTACTCTGCAGTCACAACTGGAAACAATGACAGAATGATCTGAAGCAGAGTTCAGTGGGAAGGCAGAATGAGATGTGGTTTGGGGGAGGGGCTTAGTTCCATGTGATCATTCAAGGACCCATCTCCTTTCATCCTGTGGCTCCATCCTCGTCAGATCCTCAGAATTTTTTTTTTTTTCCCCACACGAGTGGAAGGGAGCCTGTGCTATTAAGGGACAGACCTGGGCATGGCTCCAATCACCTGTGCTTATGTTAGCCATAAATGTCATAATGTCATCTAGCTGTTTGCTCAGGAATGAAAGCAGAACATGCATATCTGTGCTCACTAGCATTCTGCACTATACCGCGAAAGACTTTAGGCAGATCTAGGTTCAAATACCAGTTGTGATAGAATTAGATGTGCCTCATGCATCCTGTTATCTAACTTTTCTGAGCTTCATTTGTCTAATCTGTAAAATGATGAATACCCCACTCATGGCTTGTTGGAACATTTAAAGGAGGTGAATAAAATTTCACAGAAAAGTGTTTTCCTTTATCTTCTTTTTTAATCTCTCTCTTTATATATATGGTCTTGTTTGTTTTCAGAGGCACCCAACGAGTCATGACATTTGAAGGCATAACTGACTGTGAGTTGCTGTAGACAGGATTCCTCCATGAAGTGATGGAAAGGCCCCTTGACCTCTAAGTTCTGCTGTGTAAGGACCTCTGAAATATTCATTAAACCCATACCACGTTGAGCCAGAGTCAGACAGGGCATTTCTACTGGAACCAAACACGGATATGTGTTCAGAAACCGTAACTTTCCTTTTCTTCTGGAACTAAGTCTTCCTGGCAGAATATCGACATCTGTAAAGCTTGCTGACTTGACTTTTCATTTCTCCTCTTTGCAGACTGGTGCTTGTCTTGGCCTTTTATCTCGATATTTAACTGAGAAGAATTTCAATTGTTTGCAGTCAATCCCACAGTGCCTTTCCAATTTCCTTTTGTTTTCCTTGGGATTTCAGGAAATCTCGCATGCCTACATAATTCAGTTATGGTTCCAGAAGAGCCTCGTGTCTCAAAGTCACAGATGACATTTTAAAATATTTCAACACCTGTGTATGAGAAGCAGGTTTAGGAATCAAGAAGCCAGAGCCATGTGCCTGGCCCTGCTGTTAATTGGCTCTGTGACCTTCAGCAAGTAATTTGTGCCTCTCTCAGCTGAAGAAGGAGGGTGAGCTGGCTCAGTGTTTTATAAACCACATTTCATGGAATGCTGGGGTTTCTTGGACATGTTTCCAGGGGCCTGGCAATGGCAAAGGGAAATCTTTGCCCTCAACAGCTCTGCTTTTCATTTTTTTTAATGTTCAGAGCTCATTCATGTCTCAACAAAAAGGTTTCACTGCCTTTAAAATAAAATATGGAGTTCTAATAATGCTCTATGAAAAAATGTTTTCACTATTTTTTTAAATCATAAACTTGGCTAATTTTTAAGAGTCAATTGTTCCTCTACTTTCTTTAACACTGATTTCACCGATGAAAAATTTTTTAAAATTTTGAAATGAATTGTAGATTGAAGAACTGTCTGAATCTTCAGTAATAGAGAAAATGGAGTTAAGACGATTATAGCAGAAAAAAGTCACTGAAGCCAGTTCAAATAGGAACTCTAACTGCACTCTCGTAAACTAAATTCTCCAGCTGTCAGGCAGTCAGTCTGCCCATGCAGGTCTGCTGCTGCTGCTGTTGCTGCTAAGTCACTTCAGTCGTGTCCGACTCTGTGCGACCCCATAGACGGCAGCCCACCAGGCTCCCCCGTCCATGGCATTCTCCAGGCAAGAACACTGGAGGGGGGTGCCATTTCCTCTTCCAATGCATGAAAGTGAGAAGTCAAAGTGAAGTCGCTCAGTCGTGTCCGACTCTTAGCGACCCCTTGGACTGCAGCCCACCAGGCTCCTCCGTCCATGGGATTTGCCAGGCAAGAGTACTGGAGTGGGATGCCATTGCCTTCTCCAAGGCCTTGCAGGTTATGAGTATTCAAAATTAAGGTAATGCTGCGTATAGCCAAGGACAGCGATGACTCTTACGTGCATGTGCTGCTACTTCCCGCTCCATATTCACACACACACATGACTAACAGATTCATACAGGACAGCTCTCTTCTGAGACAGGCGTGGCTCCAGAACCTTCTCCCCATCAGGCTTCAGGTGTCCACTCCCAATCAGAGCAAGTCAGCAGGTAGGCGGACAAAGCACAGATGATACACTCTCACAGTCCTGATTTTCTATCTGTAAAATGAGAATGGCTGGGGACTGAAAGTGTGTGTCCACCCAAAATCTGCATTTTGAAGGCTTAACTCTCAGTGTGATTATATCTGGAGTTAGGGCCTTTACTGAAGTAAAATGAAAAATGAAGTCATAAGTGTAGGTCCTGATCCACTGGGATTACACGGAGATGATGGGCAACAGTGAGCCAGCGAGAGGGCCTTTGTCAGATGAACACCGCCATGCTGCCCCACCAATCGAGAACTCCTAGCCTCCGTAGCTGTGAGAGCAGGCGTCTCTGCTTCGGCCACCCAGTCTGTGGTACTTTGCTGTGGCAGCCTGAGCTTACTGCAGGGCTTCCCTTGTGGCTCAGCAATAAGGAGTCAGCCTGCCAATGCAGGAGATGTGGGTACAATCTCTGATCTGGGAAGGTCCCCTGGATCCCTTGGATGAGGAAATGGCAACGCACACCAGTATTCTTGGCTGGAGAATCCCATGGACAGAGGAGCCTGGAGGGCTATAGTCCATGGGGTGCCAAAAAGATGAATATGACCGAGCGACAGAACAAAAGCAGAGCTCTCTAAGATAGGAATATCCACATCTTCCTCAGATGCTCCTTATGTTATCATTCCTTCAAGCAGCATCATGGAATGTCTATCATATGTGACACCCTGAGTTAAAAGTGGGGGCCTTTTAAAGACTAATGGGTCATGAATCCCTTACTGAAGAAAATGACGGTCTTAATGGTGCTAAGGGTCAATGTATGAATGAAGCTGGAAAGTACATGCTAGTTTGTAGACACACACATACCCACACAATTCTTAAAACAAAGACATCAGTTGGGTGCAGAGGTAGATGTAAATAATTGAAGCTTTTGCATGATAGTAGAACTTGGAAAAGAACTCCCATTTATACTAGGCTCTGAGCTCCCTATACTCAGATTCCAGATCTCTACTTGTTACTTAGTACCACTTACTCTCTACCACTCACCATGGCAACCAGCATAGAAAAGGAATTTATAAATGTCTGTGGCATAAACACACAAATCAGTGTTAAAGTGAAATACATGATATGTAAAATATATAACATGACTCATGTATATGAGATGATAAAGGGAAAATATATACTAAATCGATAGCAAATTATCTAAACTGTGCATGAATACATTTTTTTTGTTTATAATAAAATTAAAGTTTCACTGATCACAAAAGAAATACACTCCAGGTAACCTAGTATGGACTGAATGTGGAGGTGACTCAGTAGTAAAGAATACACCTGCCGATGCAGGACACCCAGGTTTGATGCCTGGGTCGGGAAGATCCCCTAGAGAAGGGAATGGCTACCCACCCCAGTATTCTTGCCTGGAGAATCCCATGGACAGAGGAGCCTTGGCAGGCTTATAGCTCATGGTTTCGAAAAAAGTTGGACATGACTGAGCGGCTAACAATTAAGCCACGTAGTTCATGGTATTTATTATGGAAGCCTTAGAAGACTGTACAAAACCCATGTAGGATAGCTTTCAGTGCAGGAATTTAGAGATCAATATACCCTGTGGATAGGCAGAGGAGTGGGGCTCAGTGAAAGTGAGAAGTTTCTGGGTTAGAGGGAGGACATTGAGAACAGAGAGGACTTTGTGAACAGTCTAGATTGCTATGCTTGATACCAAAGCAGGTGACTTCCAGGAGCTTCCTCAGAAGCTGGTACCAACTTCTCATCTGCTCTCTGCCCTCACGACACTCACCACTTCTATGTAATTCATCTTGAATGGAGAAATCCTTTATTATTCATCTCTTATACACAGCACTTCGTACCATGTTTGGTGCATAGAAAATATCTCATTAATGCTGATTGAATAAATGATGTCTCCTTTTAGTCTGAATCAATCAGTGAAGTGGATATCATCCATCTCGATGAAAACTAGGAAGAATCTTAAGGTCAACATATTGCCCAGGTGGTGCTAGTGGTAAAGAACCCACCTGCCAATGCAGGAGACACAAGAGATGTGGGTTTG
Source organism: Bos javanicus (assembly GCF_032452875.1). NCBI lineage: Eukaryota > Metazoa > Chordata > Mammalia > Artiodactyla > Bovidae > Bos > Bos javanicus. Next base: position 110,060,335 of record NC_083873.1, read on the forward strand.
ATACCTTGAAAGATCCCCTGGAGGAGGAAACAGAACCCTTCCAGTATTCTTGCCTGGAGAATCCCATGGACGGAGGAGTGTGGTGGGCTACAGTCCATAAGGTTGCAAAGAGTCAGACATGATGGAAGTAACTTAGCATGCACGCATTGCAATATGATAGAATATTAAACAATGGTTTTCAAAATTTAACAGCATGAGAGAAAGCTCATGATAAAATATCACGAGTGCATGCATACACATACACACACCGAAGAATTACCAGTGGTTCTTTCTAAATAGTGAAATTTTAACTTCTTTTTCTTTCTTTTCCTTTTTTCTTTTAGATTTATTAATTTTTTATTAGAGTATAGTTGCTTTACAATATTGTGTTAGTTTCTACTGTACAAAAAAATGAATCAGCTATAAGTAAACATATGGCCCCTCCTTTTTGGATTTCCTTCCATTTAGGTCACCACAGAGCACTGAGTAGAGTTGTCTGTGCTGTACAGTTGATTCTCGTTAGTTATCTATTTTATATATAGGATCAATAGTATAATATGTTAATCCCAATCTCTCAATTCATCCCACCCCTCCTCCTTTACCCCCTTGATGTCCATAGATTTTTTTTAATTTAAAAATATATTCCAACCTTTCTTTATATTAAGGTTACAGTCCATGGGGTCACAAAGAGTCTAACATGACTGAGTGACTGTGCTTAGTTGCTCAGTCATGTTCTGACTCTTTGTGACCCCATGGACTGTAGCCCGCCAGGATCCTCTGTCCATGGGGATTCTCCAGGCAAAAGTACTTGAGTGGATTGCCATGCCCTCCTCCAGGAGATCTTCCCAACCCAGGGATCAAACCCAGGTCTCCCACATTGCAGGTGGAGTCTTTAGCAGCTGAGCTACCAGGGAAGCTTGACTAAGCGACTAACACTATTATTTTATGATGCAGGATGTTACTAAAATTGATTATCATATAAAGGTTTTGCCATGTTAGTCTTTACTGTTTCAGCAAGGATGGGGACATTAAATTAATCTAAGTGCTGATCACAAACCACAGGAAGCAGGAGAAAAGCAGGTCTTCCTAAGGTCAGAGAAGCAACAGCCGTTCATTTATGATGTTTGTGACGTTTGTTCTTCTACTTACTCATCACTCTTCAAAATTCAATTCACCACTTGCTGGATCTCAGGATTTCAGTCTCAGATCAGAGCAAAGGTCTCCAAACTAGAGAGAGCTCCCTCCTCCATGCTAGAGTGAGACCTGGTTTATGTCCCTGACTAATAGATGCTGTGTCCCCATGGCACTTTGAATGAAGCCCAGGAACTCTTAAATACTAAGGCTTGATGTTCTTAGCTTTGAATGTGTTGCTATGCTCAACGTAGAACAGGGGTTCTCACCTCAACCCCACTGATGTCATGAGCTGAATTATTCTTTGTTTTTGGATCATAGCCTGTGCATTGTAGAATGCTTAGCAGCATCCCTGGTCCCTATCCATCAGATGCCAGTGGTATTTCTACCCCTAAGCCATAACAACCAAAAATAACCATAGCACCAGTGTCTCTAGATACTGCCAAAGTTACACTGAAATCTATTGCAAAGTCTTTATTTTAAGCATAGTTGAGATCATAGGAAGGTTTTAAAAGAGGAGAAAAAATGAGCTAATCTGACAATATTGTGGACCAAAGGCTGTGGGGGATGAGGGCAAAGGTCAAAAGCAGAGAGAGCAGAAAGCATCGGGGAACTATTCCGCCGGTCCAGATGAGACACAATGATGGCTCAGAATAGGGTAAGAATGTAATAAGCATGGACTTCCCAGGTGGCTCAATAGGTAAAGAATCTGCCTACAACTCAGGAGATACGGGTTCAATTCCCAGATCAGGAAAATCCCTTGGAGAAGGAAATGGTAACCCACTCCAGTATTCTTGCCTGGAAAATTCCATAGACAGAAGAGCCTCATGGGCTACAGCCCACAAGGTGGCAAACAGTCAGACATTACTGAGCATGAATGCATGGAGAGCTTCTAAGCATATCCTTACCCTATTCTTATGCCCAGTTTTATGGGGCAAGATACAGCATTGTAGTTAAAGCCAGAGCTCCAGAGACAGACTTCCTCACTGTGTAAGTTACCTGCTACCCTGGAGTGAGTTATCTGGAGATGATGAAATACCTATCTACCACTCATGGGGTTACTGTAAGGATTACATGAGTTTATACATCGAGATATCTTAAAATAATGGCTAGTACACTGTAACAGCTCAATAAATGTTTGCTATGGCAAAGCTGGAGAAGAGCATGTTTAGAGAAACAAAAATTGTGAGGTCCTTAAACATACACTTACTTTTTCCAATAATGCATAGAGATTTATTTAAGAATCCTGTGTTTTTCATATCAATGTCATACACCACCAGCTGTGGAATCAGAGGCTGCTTACTCTGCCTCCCTGAGATAAACGCAGCTTCTTATCTGTGCTTTCTGTTGAAAATCAATGTGACTCTAAATCCAGCTAAACTCCTTGGTTTAGATATACGCATGTGTGACACACAGACACAGGGAGAGAGGTAATATGCACATATATTGAAAGTCCTAAATAATCCTTGCATCTTAGTTTGCTATTGCCTCATGGAAAATCACCACAAATTTAATGGCACATCAAAGAGACAAACATCATATGGTATCACTTACATGTGAAATCAAATTTGGAAAACTCAGCAGGGGCCACAGGACTGGAAAAGGTCAGTTTTCATTCCAATCCCAAAGAAAGGCAATGCCAAAGAATGCTCAAACTACTGCACAATTGCACTCATCTCACATGCTAGTAAAGTAATGCTCAAAATTCTCCAAGCCAGGCTTCAGCAATATGTGAACCATGAACTTCCAGATGTTCAAGCTGGTTTTAGAAAAGGCAGAGGAACCAGATAAACCAGCCAAAATTGGATCATCTGGATCATCTGCCAACATCTGGATCATCAAAAAAGCAAGAGAGCTCCAGAAAATCATCTATTTCTGCTTTATTGACTATGACAAAGCCTTTGACTGTGTGGATCACAATCAACTGTGGAAAATTCTTCAAGAGATGGGAATACCAGACCACCTGACCTGCCTCTTGAGAAATTTGTATGCAGGTCAGGTAGCAACAGTTAGAACTGGACATGGAACAATAGACTGGTTCCAAATAGGAAAAGGAGTATGTCAAGGCTGTATATTGTCACCCTGTTTATTTAACTTATATGCAGAGTACATCATGAGAAATGCTGGGCTGGAGGAAGCACAAGCTGGAATCAAGATTGCCGGGAGAAATATCAATAACTTCAGATATGCAGATGACACCACCCTTATGGCAGAAAGTGAAGAAGAACTAAAGAGCCTCTTGATGAAAGTGAAAGAGGAGAGTAAAAAAGTTGGCTTAAAGCTCAACATTCAGAAAATGAAGATCATGGCATCTGGTCCCATCACTTCATGGCAAATAGATGGAAAAACAGTGGAAACAGTGGCTGACTTTATTTTTCTGGGCTCCAAAATCACTGCAGATGGTGATTGCAGCCATGAAATTAAAAGACACTTACTCCTTGGAAGGAAAGTTATGACCAACCTAGATAGCATATTCAAAAGCAGAGACATTACTTTGCCAACAAAGGTCCGTCTAGTCTAGGCTATGGTTCAACCAGTGGTCATGTATGGATATGAAAGTTGGACTATAAAGAAAGCTGAGCACCTGAGAATTGATGCTTTTGAACTGTGGTGTTGGAGAAGACTCTTGAGAGTCCCTTGGACTGCAAGGAGATCCAAGCAGTCCATCCTAAAGGAGATCAGTCCTAGGTGTTCATTGGAAGGGCTGATGTTGAAGCTGAAACTCCAATACTTTGGTCACCTGATGCAAGGAGCTAACTCATTTGAAAAGACCCTGATGCTGGGAAAGATTGAGGGCAGGAGGAGAAGGGGAGGACAGAGGATGAGATGGTTGGATGGCATTACCGACTGGATGGACATGGGTTTGTGTAGACTCCGGGAGTTGGTGATGGACAGGGAGGCCTGCCGTGCTGCGATTCATGGGGTGGCAAATAGTCGGACACGACTAAGCGACAGAACTGAACTGAACATGTGAAATCTAAAAAAGCAAACCAAAAAACTCCAATATAAATGAACTTACTTATAAAACAGAAATAAAGTCATAGACATAGAAAGAGGAAAAAGGAGAGATAAATTGGGAATTTGAAATTAACAGATACTCACAACTACAAATAGGATTTCCCAAGTGGCTTAGTGGTAAATAACCTGCCTGCCAATGCAGGAGACTCAGGAAGAGTAGGTTCAGTCATTGAGTTGGGAAGATCCCCTGGAGTATTCTTACCTGGAGAATCCCATGGATAGAGGAACCTCGAGGGCCAAAGTCCATAGGGTTGCAAAGAGTCAGAATGACTGAGCACACAGGCATTACATATAAAATAGACAACAAAGACGTATTATATTGCATAAAGAACTATACTCAATACTTTACAGTTGAAAAGAAATGGAAAAAGAATATACATATTCTATATATATTCTTTATCTATATGTATTTTATTGTGCAACATACATAATAAAATGTATATTTTACATATATGTGTAAAATATAGTGTTTACATACATGTAAAACTGAATCACTCTGCTGTACACCTGGGATGTTATAAATCAACTATACTTCAATCTTACAGTAAAGTAAATTAAATAAAAATAAAGCAGAGTACCCATTTATTATCTTACAGTTCATCAGAGGTCTGGTTGAGGTCAAACTGGTTCTCTTTTACGGTCTCATGAAGCAGAAATCAGAAAGTCAGCCAGGCAGGGTTCTTACTGGGGGACTCTGAGGAGGGATCCACTTCCTTTGGAAGGATGCAGTCCTTGCAGTTGTAGGTCCAAGGTCCTGATACCATTGCCAGCTGTCAGCCAGCTAACAAATTCTAGAGGGCCTCTCATTCCCTTTCACCTGACTTTTATCTTCAAAGCAGCAAAGCCACTTAGCTCTCTGATTTTTCATTCTGTAACCAAGAGGACAAAGCTCTCTGCTTTTAATGGGTTCATGTGACTATATTGTTGTCATTGTTTAGTCTCTAAATCATGTCTGACTCTTTGCAACCCCATGGACTATAGCCCACCAAGCTCCTCTGTCCATGGGATATCCCAGGCAAGAATACTGGAATGGGTTACCATTTGCTTCTCCAGGGGATCTTCCCAACCCAGGGATCAAACTCCCATCTCCTGCATTGGCAGTCGGATTCTTTACCACTGAGCCACCAGGGAAGCCCTACTTAGCCCCTCCTGAATAATCTCCTCTTTGGCTTAAAATAATAGGAATGACAACATAGATGAAGGGCAAGGGCCTTCTTGAAATTATGCCTATCACACTAAGAGTACAACTGATGAGTTAGTAACCCACTCAGAAAGAAAGTGAAAATGAAAGTTGCTCAGTCATGTCCTACTCTTTGCGACTGTAGTCCATGGAATTCTCCAGGCCAGAATACTAGAGTGGGTAGACGTTCCCTTCTCCAGGGGATCTTCCCCACCCAAGGATCGAATCCAGGTCTCCCACATTGCATGCAGATTCTTTACCAGATGAGCCACCAGGGAAGCCCAACTCAATGAGGATTAAGACAGTTTTCCATCAGAAATGGCCCTGTGCCCACTCCAGGCAGTCCCCAAGTTCACAAGTGAACACTTTTCCATCATCAACAATTAGTTTTGCCTCCATATAAGTGGAATTACACAGTATGTTTTCATTTGTATTCTTTCTCTAGCATAATATTTTTGAGATTCATCCATAATATATGTATCAGGAGTTTGTTTCAGCTTATTAAGGAGTAATAATATTCCTATATCACAGCTTGCTTGTTGACTAAAGTGTTGGTGTACATTTTAATTGTGGCCATAATGAATACATTTAAACATTCTTTAAAAATGTTCATGTGGTGATAACTCTTCATTTCTCCTGAATAAATATCCAGATGTGGAAATCTCTGTGTCTTTACATAGATAAGTGTTCAACTGCCAGATACTGTTCCAAATTGATTGCTAGCATTTTCTACATCTACTCCTTACTCCTGGTAAAGTACGCACATTTCAGCTGGCACACATCCTCACCTCCATTTTTGTCCATGTTTCTAATTCAAGCTATTCTATAGCATGTGTACTGTATCTCTTTTTGGTTATAAGTTGTATTTTCTTGATGGCTAATGATTCTGAGCACCTTTCTTATTATGTGTTCATCGGTCATTACTATATCTTCCTTTGTGAAATGTCTGTGCAAATCCTATGCTCAATTTTTCATTGTGAAATTGGTCTTGCTATTGATTTGTAAAAGCTTATAATCTAGATAAAGTCCTTCATCAGATGTATTATATATTCACTTAGTATTCCACATAATATATACATATACACATATGGGTTTCCCCGGTGGCTCAGTGAGTAAAGAACTTGCCTGCTATGCAGGAGAGACAGACAGATGCATGTTTGATCCCTGCGTTGGAAAGATCCTCTGGAGCAGGCATGTCAACCCACTCCAGCATTCTTGCCTGGAGAATCCCATGGAGAGAGGAGCTTGGTGGGCTACAGTCCATAGGGTTGTGAAGAGTTGGATACAACTAAAGCGAATGAGCACGCACACAGGCATATACACATACACGTATAATTGAACATGCATAAATGAGCATTCGAGGAAAGAAAAGACAAAAAGAAAGGAAAAGCAGATAAAGGAGAAAAGCTCTGAAAATGTTTGAATCTCTGACATTGATTTACATAGCAATCTCTTTCCAATCCCACAGATACAGCAGAAAATGTAACTTGACTGAGCAAAGGACTGTGATGCTTGCTGTAGAATATTGCATCTTATTCTAAGAGGTCAGGAACTCCTCCTTGGGAACAGACATTTGCGCTTGTGTCCTCCATATTTCTACCACTTAATTTGTTACAATATCTGTCATACAGAAGCTGGTCAACACCTTTGCTGAAAGAATGAGATAATAAGTTAATATGCTGATTATATCATTTAATTATCAGAGGAGAGACTCAATCAGTGAGCTTTGGGGAAAAGAATAAAACCACGAAAAACAGAAGCAGCGTGTATATTATATATCAACCGCGTTTGGCTTCACAGAAGTGAGAGATGGACACGTGTGGAAACAATGATAAACAGGGTGAAACGCACATCCTCAGTTCCTCCTCTTTCATAAATCCCTTCTAGCCAAAGATTAAGAATCCAATTATGCACGAATGCTTCTGTATGTAATCAATTTCTCTCTCCTGTATCAAGACTCTGCTTCTCTCTCATAGAGCAATCCCATCAGCATGCACATGCTTGTTTCTGCTTTCACAAACCCTTCCTTGACCCCATGTTCCCCTTTAGCATCTCCAGGATTTTTTTTTTTAAGTTGTTGACACTTCCTGTCTGTTCTTCCCAGTTTAAAATGTATACTTCCCACATTCCCTCTCTGTATTCTGCCAACCACCATGCCATGGATATCACTCTTGTAAAAATCTTCAGAATATAAATCAATGGACAACTTCTATGTCTCAGACTTACTTGGGAGACTCTGCAGCATCCAACCGGATGAGAGCATCTGGGCAATAGAGTGGTTTATGTGGGGCTTGAAGCTCCACTCGCGGATTGGAATTTCAGTTCTACTGCTTATTCAGACAATGTGCTCAAGCCAACATGACATCTTGGCTCTCCGTGGAAAGTGTTGATTCCTTCCATTTGGAGCCTTTGCAGTTGTTCTAACTGCTCAGAATGTTCCTTTCCCAGCTTCTCCCCATCCTTCAGGTCTAGCTCAGGTTTTTCCCTCCTCAAGGAGGGCTTCCCTGTTCACTTTGCATACAAATGTCATTACCCTGGAGTACCTTAGGTAGCCCTGAAGGGAGACTCGTGGGTGCCCTGACTCTGATGTAGACTGACCCCATGACCTTGACCTAGTACACACACAGATGAACTTCAGTTTCTTTGTCTGTAACTCACGGTGATGACAATGCCTGCTTCAACAGATTTCTGTGTGCAGCCAGTGAGATAATGTGGGTACTTACTATTTATTGTTGTTGTTCAGTAGCTAAGTCATGTCTGACTCTGCTACCTCGTGGACTGTAGCTTGCCAGGCTCCTCTGTCCTCCACTATCTCCTGGAACTTAAGTTCATGGCCAATGAGTATGTGATGCTATATAACCATTTCATCCTCTGTTGCGCCCTTTTCCTCCTGCCCTCAATCTTTCCCAACATCAGAGCCTTTTCCAATGAGTCAGCTGTTTGCATCAGGTGGTCAAAGAACTGGAAGTTCTGCTTCAGCAACAGTCCTCCCAAAGAATATTCAGGGTTTATTTCCTCAGGATTGACGGGTTTGATCTCCTTACAGTCCAAGGGACTCTCAAGACTCTTCTCCAGCACCATAGTTCAAAAGCATCAGTTCTTTGGTACTCAGCCTTCTTTATGGTCCAGTTCTCACATCTGTACATGACTACTGGGAAAACCATAGCTTGGACTATAAAGATCTTTGCAATGTCAGTAATGCTGACCTTTGTAATGTGGGCACTCAGTATAATGTCTGGCATACAATGGATGATTGTTTTAAAAACACCCACCTTCACTTTTCCCTTCCTTGGTATGTTTGAACCATTTGGTGTGATTCAGGATGCCCATTTTTCTCATTTAGGAAAAAACAAAATTCAGCTTATTGGAACAGACTTGACACACCCGATGGGGCAATAAAAGTATTTTCTTTTAAGACAGTCACACTAAGGGCCAGATAGTGGCGAATAGGTCTCCAAAGAAAATGGGAATGAGCTTTTCCCATGTCTTTTAATAGAAGTGTTATTTAACTTTTATGGGAATGCCACGGAGAAGAGAGCTGTTACTCAGTGAGCTTACAGACAAAGTAAAATAAACAGACAAGGAAGGCAGTGGTCCATTTGATGAACCTCCCCAGAAGACACACAGCAATTGGAGAATCAAAATTAACTGGCTGTGTTTATTCACTTCTAATTTCTGCCTGGGTTGAGCTTTCATTTCTGCCTGAGCACATACTGTCTCTCTCTGTTTATTAGGCACTTTTTCTGAAAGAAACTCTAGTCCCCAAATTCCCCTGTGTGTTCTCTTTGAACTTCTGATCCAAGCAAGGCGAGGAATACGTCTAAGGCAGGGCAGCTCTGCAGTTAAGGAAAAAAAAAACTGTAATCCCATCATTGTAGCTCATCAGTTGACCACTGACTAAGCTAGAGGGATTTGCTTAGGATTTTAAGCTTAATTTCTAAATTGAGGGGGGAAAACTGTTACCTGCTGTGGAGAATTATGGAAAGGTTTAAATAAGATGATTTATGTCAAGACTTGAAGGTTGCCTGGTCTGGAATGAGCAATGGTTCATCATGAGTGTGACCCCCATCCCCAAGAATCATTTTGTTTGTGGCCCTTCCATCATGACCATTACCATTATTAGAAGCAGCACCCAGGTGGGCTCTCCCCCTTGCCCAGCCTTGTCACTTAGCTTTCCTGACACTTGGATGTTCATCTTCATGGAAGACATCCAAGGGGAGACAGGACAGCCCTTCTCAGAAGTGTGAGTTGGACCATATACTTTTAAAGGCCCCTTCTATCTCTTCATTTCATTGACAATATAAATAGAAATGACTGCAACAGATGCACTAGCCATTTACAAATCTGTTTCATGTCTTGGCTTTTTCCTCTGGCTAAATTCTGAACTACCCCTAATGAGCCAAATGACTGTAGGCTCATGGGAAAAGCCTGATATTTTCCTGTTAGAAAAGGTAAAAAGGGAAGGCAGACTGCATCTACTTTAAATTCCATTAGAGCACCAAACAGCTATGATCCTCATTCCTTTGCTAAAAGCAAATAAGAAAGAAACAGTATGTTGATGTACACTTTTTACTGCTATTAATAACTAAACCTCCAAACTGTGATGAACTATATTTTCTTGGGTTCATTTTACTCTAATTGCTCCCTCTATAATGGAAATCCTTGCATTGCTTCATTTCCCTAGAATGAGCAGAGCTGGGCCTCTTTGTAGGTCTCCTGTGTGGTCCCAGACACTACCTCTATGAGGGTCTGGGGTCCTTGAACAATAACTGCTGCTCCCTGAGTTATAAAACTCTAACCTCATTTCAGAAATGAGGATCATCATTACTGGGTGAGTTCTCCAGGAAGGGCCTCGTTTGAAAAATCCCTCTCCAACTGATTGAACTCTTTCCTGATTAACAGTGGATAAATATGGAGACTATTACTTAGATACCGCATGCTGGGAGGCAAACATGATAATTATACCTGTCAATCTGCAGAACCCCCTGGTCTCAAATGGAGTGAAATGCTGCCATTTCAATCTAATCTGCAAGAGAGGCAAATGGAGAGGGGATGATCACTATGGAGAAGCCTGAAAGCACCCCAGCTGTCAATATCCGCGTGGGAGGCAGCTGATGGTTTGGATGTCATCACATTAGCAATCTCTTCAATAAAAAGGAAGTCTGGCAGCTTTGTGCCTTGAAAAGGAGCAGCAGTTGAAAGCATTAAAATTAGTACCATTTTACTGAGGATCATGATGATTTAAAATGTCAGTTCCTTTCCCTAGCATTATCATTTATGATGGAACATAGTGATGACTATCAACAGTCAGAGACTGAGTCTCAAATGAGGGGAATGTGCCATTCCAGATGCAACTGAGGAGTCAACAAGGGAAAGGTGTATTTGGATGTGTGCATGTGAACACTGAGGCATCATCCCCAATGTCACTCCGAATTTTCCTCTCCTGATCCAGGAAGCTAGCCTTGGTCCAAATCTGGGCTGGGAAAGTCAGTGGGAATCAGTCAGTCCCTGGGAGAAAAAGAAGGATGCCCAGTAAGACACTGAAACACCAGCAGCATCCTCAAAGACAGAGTCCCATAGTAATAGCAGGAGTCTATGGAATGATATTGATGATGATAATGATAATAGTCAACATCTACAAATTGTCTAGTTTAAAAATCTTATATTTATGCTATTCTACTGAACACGTACAACAGTCTTAAGAATTAGAAAATACTTTTAATCCCACTTTGGGTGTGTTCTCAGTAGCTTCAGCCTTGTCCAACTCTTTGAGACCCCCTATGGGAGTCATGCCATAGCCCACCAGCCTCCTCTGTCCATGAGATTTTCCCAGCAAGAATACTGGAGAGAATTGCCATACCCTCCTTCAGGGGAACTTCCCAACCCAGGGATCAAACCCCTGTCTCCTGTGTCTCCTTCATAGCAGGCAGATTCTTTACCACTGAGCCACCAGAGAAGCCTTAATCTCACTGTATAGATGAGTAATCTGAAGCTCAGGGCAATGAGTAGCTATGCCAAGGTCAAGTGATGACGGGATCTTTGGGAACTAGATACAGAGTTTACAGTCTTACCTTCTAAGTTGAATTCTTCTCAGAATCATGAATTGGATAAACAAAGAGTAGCAGTTGACTCTTGAATAGGACATGATAAGGGTGATCACTGCAAAAATGCCTGGGGTAAGATAGGGGTGAAGTTGGGGCTACAGCATGTAAAGGCCAAGTGGGTTTCAGAGTATCAAACCCAAGCAGGGAGCCAGAACAAAATGCCGGTGGCTCTGAGGAGCCAGTCTAGAGTATGTGTGTGAACATAGAGTCCTAGCATGAATCTATTCATCAAGACATGTTGCTAATTAAAAAAAAAAAAAATTCCAATACCCTAAGTTCCTTCCTGTAAAAGGGGTTTGCATATGCTTTTGTGTCTTCCTGAAATGTTGTCCCTTCCTATAAAATTAAATAGCATCATATTAGCTCAGCACTCTTCTTCCCTTTTATAGCACTTAATGCCATGTAAAAGTATTTAATTTCTATTTACTTTTTTTTTTTAAATTTTTGTTTCTTCCACTAAAATGTAAGTGATCTCAGGGCATAAGCTATATCTCTTTTATTAGCTTGTATCTCCAAATCCTAGCACAGGTGATGGCACACAGAAAAACTAATAATAGCTTTTGTGAATACTTACTGTGTAGCATACTCTACTAGATAAAGATGTGTATGTATTATGCCTTATATTCTCATAATAGCTTTATAGGACAGGTATTTTGTTATTCTTTTTTTTATAGGTGATGAAACTGAGTCACAGAGAAATTAAGTTTTATTGATGTAAGTGGTGGGATTCGTATTTGAACATAGACAAATGAGTTCCAAAGACTATTTACTGCTATTTATCACATTTAAACAGTCTCTTATAGGAGCCCTTACTGAGGATTGTTGGATGAATGAATGAATGAACAAATGAATGAACAGGTTGATGCTTGGTCAAGATAATGTCTTCTGAGATCCAGTAGGTGAGAAAGGAACAACAAAAAAATTCTAAGGACAGTAGATGTCCATAGAGAAATGATATAGAATTCTGCTTCTTATTTAGATGGAATTAGGGTTGATAAGATCTAAGGGAAGCAGTTTCAAGGTCTCAAGGGCCACATCTCAGACAGAACAAAAGATGATTTTGATGTAGCTGTCTTTTTTATGCTTTGCACTTTCTAGATTTTTTCAGCCTCAATCTTCAGAAACCAAGGGAAATCCCACCCATGACTGATGCTTGAGTGTGAATATTTTCATCAAATTGAGCAGAGCTGTGAGCATGTTGATTAATCTATCCATTAGCCAAGTCAGTCACTGAAAAAACTTGTCTGTATCAGATCCTTTATGGGGCAGACTCCAAGACTGAATTAGGTTCACAAGAGATTTATCGGTGTAATAAATCTCACAGGAACACTTGAAGGACAGAGGTAAGCATAAGCAGGAGGAAGTGGGAAAAGTCTTCACACTATGATGTAGGTCTGGTCCCTATGAAAGAAAGAAGGAAGGAAGACAGATGGGGTGTAAATATCCTCATGTCTGAGAACCAGATCAATGGGGATTTGTGAGCAAAGATTCCTTATTAGAAGAGTCTGGTATTGGGAAGAAATAGCCCTTCTCTCTAGTAACTCCATTACTTTCACTCATTGGTTGAAAGTCATGGCCTCAGATATGTGTTATAGTGGATTCAAAGATAAGGCCTAGAAGCTGGAGACTGGAGGAAATTTTGTAATGAGTTCTCTTGAAGGGAGCTCTGAACAGTACAACTCCATGGCCTCTGCACTACCAATCTTTTATGCTTCATTCATTTATACATCCACATTGTCTTTGTTTGCTTTTTCTTAATTTTATCGGCATATAGCTGATTTACAATGTTGTGTCAGTTTCTCCTGTACAGCAAAGTGAATCAATTTATTCATATACATATGCCCACTCTTTTTTTAAGAATCATTTCCCATATGGGTCATTACAGAGTATTGAGTAGAGTTCCCTGTGCTGTACAGCAGGTTCTTGTTAGTTATCTATTTTATATTTAGTAGTGTGTATATGTTAATCTCAATCTCCCAATTTATCCCTCCCCACTCTCCCCCTTGTTACCATAAGCTTGTTTTCTACATCTTGACTCTATTTCTGTTTTGCAAATCAGCTTATTTGTACCACTTTAAATTCCACACATAAGCAATATCATTTATTTGTCTTTCTCTGTCTGACCTCTGTCTGACTTTGAAGCACTCCCTAATCACTTCACCCGGAAGGTAACTTCATCCCCCTCTAAGACTGTAGGAACTTTTACCTTGTATTTTCCCTTTTCTTATATCACTTCACAGTTTTGTTTAATCATATATGATAAGGTTCATGGTGAGGTGAGGAACTCTGGCCTGCAGGCCCATCTCATTAATTATCAGATATTGGACACTCATATATCCTGTTCTTTATAGAGAAAGTGTGATGAGCACTTTGGTAAAGGGAAACTGGGGTTAATTTTGGTACCACCTTAACAAGCCTTGTTCTTGGTATCCTGAGTAGGTAAACTAAGGAAAGGTCAACTATGTGTGAGTCCTTGGACAGTGGTTCAGGATTGGTCATTGAGGGCATTTTTAAGTTGTCTGTGAGATGCTATGCTATGCTATGCTAAGTCACTTCAGTCGTGTCTGACTCTGCAACCCCATAGACGGCAGCCCACCAGGCTCCGTTGTCCCTGGGATTCTCCAGGCAAGAATACTGGAGTAGGTTGCCATTTCCTTCTCCAGTGCATGAAAAGAGAAAAGTGAAAGTGAAGTCGCTCAGGCATGTCCAACTCTTAGCGACCCCATGGACTGCAGCCTACCAGGCTCCTCCGTCCATGGGATTTTCCAGGCAGGAGTACTGGAGTGAGGTGCCATTGCCTTCCTCTAGAGAACTTGTTCTTATTCCTTGGAAGGTAGGATATTACACTGGAAGAACTAGTTTACCTTTAAGGTCTAAAGGGAAGCAGTCATTTTTCAACTAGACTTTCAAAGGCTGGTGAAAAATAGCCCACATAGATTAAACCTTTTCTGCTTCAAGTCAGGATTGGTTGAGAATTATATAGGTGGTTCAGTGGAGGTAAAGGTTGAAGAAATTAGGCAGGAAGCTGAAGGATTCCTCAGAGTTGAGAAGGGCATGTGTGCTAGTTGGTAGTAGCCTGCAGGCTTCAAGCTCAGCCTTAGTTTGACTTTCTATCCATAGTTTCCTTGTTCAGATATTGAACTCCTGAGACTAAATGCCTGTCTTTTGTTCAGTTCCCTGATCTGTGCTGTGTTTTCAGGTACCAACCCTACTAGATACTCAGATCTCTCACCTCATTGTGGTGGTGCTTTAGCCCCTAAATTGTGTCTGACTCTTGCGACCCCAGGGACTATAGCCTGCCAGGCTCCTCTGTCCATAGGATTCTCCAGGCAAGAATACTGGAGTGGGTTGCCATTTCTTTCTCCAGGGGATCTTCCCGACCCAGGAATCGAACCTGGGTCTTCTGCTTTGCAGGTAGATTCTTGACCTACTGAGCTATGAGGGAAGCCCTCTCACCTCATTAGAGGATTGAGTATTACCCTCAGCTGGTTAAAGCTTTAGACCTCCTACCACAAAAGGACCTTGCAGGAATCAGCAATACATTCCTCCACACTTTTGAGTGAAATTACCCTGATTTTAACCTCCTACTCTCTACTTCATGGATCTCTGTTATCTTGGATCATGACTGCGACTAAGAGTCCTTGTCGAACTTCCTGGGTGGCCCAGAGGTTTAGAATCTGCCTGCCAGTGCAGGGGACATGGGTTTGGCTGCTATTCCAGGTAGATTCCATATGCCTTGGGGCAACTAAGCCCTTGTGTACAACTATTGAGCCCACACGCCTAGAGCCCATGCATTGCAACTGTGAGGCTGCACACCCTAGAGCCTGTGCTTGGGGCTAGAGCACTGGGACGACCCAGAGGGATGGTATGGGGAGGGAGGAGGGAGGAGGGTTCAGGATGGGGAACACATGTATACCTGTGGCAGATTCATTTTGATATTTGGCAAAACTAATACAATTATGTAAAGTTTAAAAATAAAATTAAATTAAAAAAAAAAAGAAAGTCCCAACACAGCAAAGGAGACCCAGCACAGTCAAAAGTGAATAAGTTAATTAATTTAATTAAAAAAAAAAGACTCCTTGGCTACTATGTCCATACAACTGAATTAAAACTTTTCACCACAACCTGATATTAGGGAAAATGGAATTGTAGGGTGAAAGAGACTGATTTGGGAGCTATTATTAAGTTTAGACTTGATGAGTTTCTCCTTTATATGTTTGCATAGCATCATGCCCACTTCATATATTGTACTCATCACAGTTTTAATTATTCTTTTAATCACTGGGTGATTCCCCCACTATAATGGTCTCATGATCTTAGTTTTTTGAAAGTTGAGTTTTAAGCCAGCTTTTTCACTCTCCTCTTTCACTTTGATCAAGAGTCTCTTCAGTTCCTCTTCACTTTCTGCCAGAAGGCTGGTGTCATCTACATATATGAAGTTATTGATATTTCTTCCTGATTTCTTGATTCCAGTTTCTAATTCATCCAGCCTGGCATTTTACATGATAGACTCTGCATGTAAGTTAAATAAGCATGGTGACAATATACAATCTTGACGTTCTCCTTTCGCAATTTGGAACCAGTCTGTTGTTCCATGTCTGGTTCTAATTGTTGCATCTTGACCTGCATACAGATTTCTCAGGAGGTAGGTAAAGTGGTCTGGTATCTTCCCATCTCTTGAAGAATTTTCCACAGTTTGTTGTGATCCACACAGTCAAAGGCTTTGGTGTAGTCAATAAAGCAGAAGTGAATGAGAAGCTGCTAATACATACTAGATATTCTAGAGAATAGAATGTATCTTGGTGACCTCTGGCTTCTCCTTTGTAAAAAGGTTTCTGAAATGATCTCTCTATGACATTTATCACCTCATTAGAGGCCAGGATATATTTAGCCTATTGCACTTTCCAGCTTTGTGGCAGACTGTGAGTGTGATCTTTTTTCAGGAGTTTGAAAACAATTTCTAGGCTAGGACTTCTACATCAGCTTGCAAATTACCTTTGTAATAGAATCTAGGCTTGCCATGTTTCTGACTTTGCCCAGCTTCATTTCTATTTTGAGTCACATGTTGCACTTGCCCCACACTATTGGTGTGGAAACAACTACTTCTTCTTGCTTTAGAAAGATTTTAATCTAGATTTAAGCATTTGCTCAAAATATAGGCTTTAATAACTGAGTTAAAAAATATAGGCTTTCATGATGAAGTTACAAAAAGCTTTCCCTCCTTCTAACATGTTGACCGTTGCTCTGTTAATGAAAATAAAGATATGCTCTGCTATACTAGTCATAGGGGTTTGTGTCTAGCTTGTTTCTACATAATCAGTCTTTATTATGACATTGGAAATTTCACCTGTGTTACATTTTTAGTTATTTATTTTTATTTTAATATAAATTTATTTATTTTCATTGGAGGCTAATTACTTTACATTATTGTATTGGTTTTGCCATCAGTTCAGTTCAGTTCAGTTCAGTCGCTCAGTCATGTCCAACTCTCTGTGACCCCATGAATCGCAGCACACCAGGCCTCCCTGTCCATCACCAACTCCCGGAGTTCACTCAGACTCACGTCCATCGAGTCAGTGATGCCATCCAGCCATCTCATCCTCTGTCGTCCCCTTCTCCTCCTGCCCCCAATCCCTCCCAGCATCAGAGTCTTTTCCAATGAGTCAACTCTTTGCATGAGGTGGCCAAAGTACTGGAGTTTCAGCTTTAGTACCATTCCTTCCAAAGAAATCGCCATACATTGATATGAATCCACCACAGGTGTACGCATGATCCCCATCCTGAACCCCCTCCCACCTCCTTCCCCATACCATCCCTCTGGGTCATCCCAGTGCACCAGCCCCGAGCATCCTGTATCATGCATCGAGCCTGGACTGTAGATTCGTTTTATAACATACAATATTATACATGTTTCAATGCCATTCTCCCAAATCATCCAACCCTCACCCTCTCCCACAGAGTCCAAAAGACTGTTCTGTACATCTGTGTCTCTTTTGCTGTCTCGCATACAGGGTTGTTGTTACTATCTTTCTAAATTCCATATATATGTGTTAGTATACTGTATTGGTATTTTTCTTTCTGGCTTACTTCACTCTGTATAATAGGCTCCAGTTTCATCCACCTCATTAGAACTGATTCAAATGTATTCTTTTTAATGGCTGAGTAATACTCCATTGTGTATACGTACCACAGCTTTCTTATCCATTCATCTGCTGATGGACATCTAGGTTGTTTCCATGTCCTGGCTATTATAAACAGTGCTGCGATGAACATTGGGGTACACGTGTCTCTTTCAATTCTGGTTTCCTTGGTGGTGTACATCCAGCAGTGGGATTGCTGGGTCATATGACAGTTATATTACCAGTTTTTTAAGGAATCTCCACACTGTTCTCCATAGTGGCTGTACTAGTTTGCATTCCCACCAACAGTGTAAGAGGGTTCTCTTTTCTCCACACCCTCTCCAGCATTTATTGCTTGTAGACTTTTGAATAGCAGCCATTCTGACTGGTGTGAAATGATACCTCATTGTGCTTTTGATTTGCATTTCTCTGGTAATGAGTGATGTTGAGCATCTTTTCAGGTGTTTGTTAGCCATCTGTATGTCTTCTTTGGAGAAATGTCTATTTAGTTCTTTGGCCCATTTTTTGATTGGGTTGTTTATTTTTCTGGAATTGAGCTGCAGGAGTTGCTTGTATATTTTTGAGATTAATTCTTTGTCAGTTGCTTCATTTGCTATTATTTTCTCCCATTCTGAAGGCTGTCTTTTCACCTTGTTTATAGTTTCCTTTGTTGTGCAGAAGCTTTTAATTTTAATTAGGTCCCATTTGTTTATTTTTTCTTTTATTTCCAATATTCTGGGAGGTGGGTCATAGAGGATCCTGCTGTGATTTATGTCGGAGAGGGTTTTGCCTATGTTCTCCCCTAGGAGTTTTATAATTTCTGGTTTTATGTTTAGATATTTAATCCATTTTGAGTTTATTTTTGTGTATGGTGTTAGAAAGTGTTCTAGTTTCATTCTTTTACAAGTGGTTGACCAGTTTTCACAGCACCACTTGTTAAAGAGATTGTCTTTAATCCATTGTATATTCTTGCCTCCTTTGTCAAAGATAAGGTGTCCATAGGTGCATGGATTAATCTCTGGGCTTTCTATTTTGTTCCATTGATCTATATTCCTGTCTTTGTGCCAGTACCATACTGTCTTGATGACTGTGACCTTGTAGTAGAGCCTGAAGTCAGGCAGGTTGATTCCTCCAGTTCCATTCTTCTTTCTCAAGATTGCTCTGGTTATTCGAGGTTTTTTGTATGTCCATACAAATTGTGAAATTATTTGTTCTAGCTCTGTGAAAAATACTGTTGGTAGCTTGATAGGGATTGCATTGAATCTATAGATTACTTTGGGTAGTATACTCATTTTCACTATATTGATTCTTCCTATCCATGAACATGATATATTTCTCCATTTATTAGTGTTCTCTTTGATTTTTTTCACCAGTGTTTTATAGTTTTCTATATATAGGTCTTTAGTTTCTTTAGTAGATATATTCCTATGCATTTTATTCTTTTCATTGCAATGGTGAATGGAATTGTTTCCTTAATTTCCTTAATTTCTCTTTCTATTTTCTCATTATTAGTGTACAGGAATGCAAGGGATTTCTGTGAGTTGATTTTATATCCTGCAAATGTACTATATTCATTGATTAGCTCTAGTAATTTTCTGGTGGAGTCTTTAGGGTTTTCTATATAGAGGATCATGTCATCTGCAAACAGTGAGAGTTTTATTTCCAATTTGGATTTCTTTTATTTCTTTTTCTGCTTTGATTGCTCTGGCAAAAACTTCCAAAACTATGTTGAATAGTAGTGGGGAGAGTGGGCACCCTTGTCTTGTTCCTGACTTTAGGGGAAATGCTTTCAGTTTTTCACCATTGAGGATAATTTTTGCTGTGGGTTTGTCATATATAGCTTTTATTATGTTGAGGTATGTCCCTTCTATTCCTGCTTTCTGGAGGGTTTTTATCATAAATGGATGTTGAATTTTGCCAAAGGCTTTCTCTGCATCTACTGAGATAATCATATGGCTTTTATTTTCAATTTGTTAATGTGGTGTATTACATTGATTGATTTGCAGATATTGAAGAATCCTCTCATCCCTGGGATAAAGCCCACTTGGTCATGATGTATAATCTTTTTAATATGTTGTTGGATTCTCATTGCTAATATTTTGTTAAGGATTTTTGCATCTATGTTCATCAGTGATATTGGCCTGTAGTTTTCTTTTTTTGTGGCATCTTTGTCAGGTTTTGGTATTCTATGGTGGCCTCATAGAATGAGTTTGGAAGTTTACCTTCCTTTTCAATTTTCTGGAAGACTTTGAGTAGGATAGGTGTTAGCTCTTCTCTAAATTTTTGATAGAATTCAGCTGTGAAGCTGTCTGGACCTGGGCTTTTGTTTGCTGGAAGATTTCTGATTACAGTTTCAATTTCTGTGCTTGTAATGGATCTGTTAAGATTTTCTATTTCTTCCTGGTTAAAGTCTTTTAATTCTGAAATGATTTAATATAGAAGCTGCAAAAATAGCATAGGTTCTCGTCACTTGGCTTCCTTAAGTGATAGTCTTCCATAACTATGGTAACACTGGCACCATACTAGGAACTAAACTACAGACCATATTCAGAATTCGCTAGTTTTTGCATGAACTCATGTGTGTGGGGGGGTGGGTGTGTGTGGGTGTGTGTGTGTGGGTGTGTGCTTCTGACATTTCAGAACTTGGACAGATCTGTATAACCACCAAAACAATTCAGATTCAAGACAATTCCATCACCACATAGGAAATCCCCAACGTTCCCACTTAACAGTTATGCCCTTGCTCTAACCCCTGACAACCTCTCATCTATTGTCCAGTTCTAATTTTGTCACCTAGAGAATGGTAAATTAACAGAATCATAAAGTATGCAACATTCTGAGATAGGCAGTAAGAGCCATCTAAGTTGATTTGCTCCTCTTTCACACTTAGTAGTATTCCATTGTATAGATTTATGAGAGTTTGTTTAGCCAAATGCCCTCTGAAGGATATTTAGGTCATTTACAGACTTTGGCTATGACAAATGAAGCTGTTATTTGTATTTTTTATAAATGAAGTTGAACTTTTGTGACAAGATTTACATGCAAAACTTTTCATTCCTCTGTGGTGAATAGTATTAACTGGAATTGCTTGACCATATAAGCATATTCTTAACTTTATGAAGCTCTGACAAACTGATTTCCCAGATAGTTATAGCACTTTTTATTCTCATCAGTAATGTATAAATGATCAGATGGCTCCTCACCTATAAGAGAACTTGGTATTATCATTTTTTTTCTTTAATTTTAGCAATTTTAAAATGGGTGTGCTCCATCTGTAAGCAGTCACTTTTTTCAAGAGTTTGAGATAAAATGTATTTCTTTATTTGGCAGAGTTATAACACTTCCAGTGTAAAGCACTGAAACATGCCTCTAATAGCTATGGTAGAGAAAGTTAATGGTTTCATACCAAATGTCATATGGCTATCACAGACACTCTGTAAACCATAAAACATTGCATCAATAGCAGGTGTTCTTATTTTAGCATTCATTAGAGACATTTAGGGAGAAATAAGAAGGTAAGTGGAGACAGTAGTCCTTGCGTGTCAGGGATGGACTAAGTTCTTATGTAGACAACGAGAATTCATCAGGAAAGTAGTATAAACCTTTGGAAGCTCCCCATTGTGAACCGTGAAATAAATGAAAAGGATGACAGAGTAAAGACTAGGGAAGCAGCTTTAGGAAAACTTCATAAAATTTGTACAAATTGTGGAGGGAATGGAAAGGAAGAGAAAAAACAGGATAGAGCATATTGTGAAAGAAGAACCTGTCAACAACAGAACAATGAACTTTAGGATGTTAAGATTATGAAAATAGAAATTAGGAAGTCTGAGTTGAAAGCAGACTTGGTCTGCACAGAGTGGTTGTGACAGATAATCTCAACAGCACTATGAATTCATGGCTGTGCTGTGTCTTATTTGGATTCCGTCATCCTCATACTATCCCATAACACAGGGAAAATCAGCTGTGTCTACAGATAAAGAAATTGAAGGTCAGAGAGGTTAGGAACCTGCCTGAGAACAGACAGTGAGCAGAATTTTGCTTCCTACAATAAAACGGGACATAATAATATCAATATGATTCTTAAAATATTTAAATAAGATCATATCTCTAATGTTTTAAGGGCCATATAAATGTTATCTGGATTTGTTTTGTCAATAACTTTTCTCTAAAGGTTGACTTAACCAAAATAAACAAAATTTTAATGATAGGCACCTTTTTTCTTATACAAAAAATAGAGGTTATCATTCCTTAAATGGATTTGATACCCAAAGTAAAAGCTCTTTGGGTTTAATTTCATGATCTTTCATTAGAATTTTTAATTTAAAAAATGAATATGATGCAGAGTTCAGAAATCTTTTAATTTTCCATCAATTATGCATGCATATAACCATGCATATGAGCAAATATTGCAGGACCAAAATAATATTTTATCCCCATTTTTCTAAAGAATGTCAAGAATGATAAATTTGAATATTTGCAGTAAACACTCAGTGAAATGTCAGAAACATTACTTCTGCAAGACATTGTCTCACTGTCAGCTCTTTGTAATCTGTTTAATTTTTATTGAGAAAAAGCAACAATCACAAATCAGCCTTCTTGTGTCCTTTGAATTCTTATAGCTGCAAATGAGGCTTCCAGCCGCTTCAGTTTCATTTTGCAAAGGCCCCATGTTGAATCATTAATTACCTAAGAAGGTACTGCATTCTCATCTCCTTCTGGTAGGAAAAAAATATAAATCAGATTAGAACCTGGGGCTGTGAAGTCATTTTTTTCTTAAAATGCCATCTGCCAGGTTCCACTTCAGAACATCCAGAAATCATTAAAGGTGAGGAAAGGAGGGAAGGGGGAGGGTGATGATACACTACAGCATTGGGGTTTTTGTCTTGGCAGTCTGTGTTGTCCCAGCTTTTCAGCCTGTCCCACCCCTCACTCCCAACCTTGGATTAATGACACAGCCTCCTTACTCATCTCCCTGTGATCAGTTCTACCCATCAATCAGTCTGGGTGGTCACTCTGTAATGCCCATCTGATCATGCTTATTTCCTGTTCCTAGTCTCTCAAAAGTCTTCCCATCCCTGTGATAAAGTCAGGGCTTCCTGTAAGATCTGCAAAGCCATTGATTTCCAACCCTGTTTGTGCTTCTATGTCCTGATCTTGCAACATTATCCATCTGATACACCATACTACCTTGTTGACCTTTTGAAGTCACCTTAATCTGATTTTGTTGTTTTGGTAACCTCTAATGGAGGCAAAGTTTGGAACTCACTTTGCGTTCTACATCCTCTAAGTCTTCTCTCTGACCACCAGTCACCATGACTCAATCGCCATATCCAGCAGACTGGAAATGATACCTTATAAATGTAACCTTCGATAATTATCTCATGTTAGAGTTGTCTTTTGCCTTGTTTTCATCTTCTAACAGATTAAAGATGCTTAAGAGCAAAGATCATGTTATGATTGCCAGCACAGGTGTAGTCCCAATATGGGGACTGGCAGGAAATAGATGTCATATGGCTGGCAGGAAAGAAGTGTCATCTATGAAGGTATTTGAAATGAAAAAAAAAGGGAGAGAGAGAGAAGGAGAAAGAAAGGATAGGTAGAAGGAAAAAAGGTCTAAATAGAGGAGTGTGGTGTGAAGTGTAGTGGACTAGATGACCAATTAGTAAACTCTTTGTGCATACATTTCTGTATCTGTAACATAAGAGCTTAAAGAAGCCCTAGGGTGTATTTTAATTTGAAAATACTGATTCCATGACTCCCTGTCATCAGTCCCAGGGTGATTTTAACAACAGGAAAAGTCAGGACTTCTGCTGAAACTGGACATACCTATCCCAGTCTGCAAGCCCAGGAACTGCCTTGACACACAGACTTCATTTAAGTTTTCAAAGAATCTTTGTGAAAATCTGTGAGCTAATGCTAGCATCCTGAATATTCCACATTTGTCAGTGTTGTCAAACACAATCCAAGCACTTCTAGGTCCTTAAATACTATGACAGTCTGAGCAACTGAACTCACACCTGGGAAAGATTGGGACCCCCTTGGAGCTTGACACAATGCCATATTTATGCATTCAACAAATATGTATTAAGAATCTATTTGATGACTAGTATTATTCTGGGTCTCCAGTATTCATGCCTGGACAATCCTATGGACAGAGGAGTCTGGTGGGCTACAGTTCATAGGGTTGCAAAGAGTTGGGCATGACTGAAGCAACTTAACATGTGATCATGCATGCACACTATTCTAGGCACTAATGGAATAATTAAGGATAAGGCCTTATCCCTTCACTCCTAAAGCTTTAGTTTAGTATCAAACACAGACACTAAACAAATGTATCTATCTTGATGATTTTTATAACATCACAGGAAAACCAACTCAAACCAGATAAGCAAAATAAACATATTGGATATATAACTAAAGATCCTGTCAGAGGTCTAGTTCAGGTATAGATTGATCCAAGTACTTACATGATAATTATGTAGAAGACACATACATGAACACACACACACACACACACAACACACTCCCCTTTCTCTTTCTTCACTGTAAGCTGGCTACTTTAGTTCCAGCCTCTATATCTTTCATGATTTATGTCCACAAGAAAAACTACTTGCCCGATTGCATTATCTATGGCCCAGAACTGAGTTTCATTTGTCTACACTATCCTGATTTGAGTCTGCTAGAGGATAGGGGTAGGGTTCAATGATTCTCTCAGTCTATCTGAGTCATGCAGTCCTGCCCTGAAACGCTGGGATGAAGTCAGCTTTGCCTAAAGCTCACAAGCCCTCAAAAAGCCAGTCACAGTTCTCCTGAACCAAGAAAATGCTGGTCAGAAAACCCTATACTATGTGCTGCTAATATGTAAATGTTAATCAGTAAGATGAAAGAAAGGAATTAATATGGAACAGAAAATTGGAGAAAATGCCTAACTTAGCAAGCCTAGCCTTGGAAAATCTCCCAAAGGGAGGACATCTTTGAGGATCTTTTGAAGGACAAGAAGGAATCAGCCATATGGAAATTCCTGAGAACAACATTTCAGGCCAAAGAAAGAACACAAATGCCTTGAGTCTGAGAGTTTGGCCACTTCTGGATACAAGGAGACAGGTGTGACTATACTGCAGACAGGCAGGAAGAGGCCAAGCAGGAGGTGAGAGGTCGGCAAGGACTCAAACAAGGAGGGAATTTTAATTAGATTCTAAATAATAGAGGGAGCCACCCCTGGGTTTATTCCTCTAACTTCCTAGTATTGCTGAGCTAATTATTCAGCATATCATTATATTTGACTTGAAGTGAATTCACTCAATCATGTCTGACTCTTTGTGACCCCATGGACTCTGCAGCTTATCAGGCTCCTCAGTCCATGGAATTTTTCAGGCAAGAGTACTGGAGTGGGTTGCCATTTCCTTGTCCAGGAAGCGGGGGGTTGGGGGGGGAGGCGGTCTTCCTGATCCCCTGGGATCGAACCTGGGTCTCCTGCATTGCAGGCAGATGATTTACCATATGAGCCAGCAGGGAAGCCCTATATTTGACTTACTCACTAAATAAATGTATTGAAGATGCCCAGAAGCAAGCATGCTTCTGGCCTTTAAGGAGTCATTACAGTCTCTTTACAGTTTAATGAGTGGGAGAGACACAAGGCAACAATGTAGAGAAATAAAAAGAAGAGTTATATCTGAGCATCTTTCAGATACCAGAAACTGGGCTAGATACTGCATCAAGTTTCCATGGATTCTTACAACCAATATGCAAGATAAACATCATTTTTCATAAAGAAGAGAATTAAGTATCTAAAAGTTAAGGAACTGGGCTAAAGTCCTACCCAGATTAAGTGGTAGAGGTGCGGTTTGAATTTAGGTCTGGCTGACCCTTAATAGTACAAGTCTACATGAACCGTGAACTTCCAGATGTTCAAGCTGGTTTTAGAAAAGGCAGAGGAACCAGAGATCAAATTGCCAACATCTGCTGGATCATCAAAAAAGCAAGAGAGTTCCAGAAAAACATCTATTTCTGCTTTATTGACTATGCCAAAGCCTTTGACTGTGTGGATCACAATAAACTGTGGAAAATTCTGAAAGAGATAGGAATACCAGACCACCTGACCTGCCTCTTGAGAAACCTATATGCAGGTCAGGAAGCAACAGTTAGAACTGGACATGGAACTACAGACTGGTTCCAAATAGGAAAAGGAGTAAGTCAAGGCTGTATATTGTCACCCTGCTTATTTAACTTCTATGCAGAGTACATCATGAGAAACGCTGGGCTGGAAGAAGCACAAGCTGGAATCAAGATTGCCAGGAGAAATATCAATAACCTCAGATATGCAGATGACACCACCCTTACGGCAGAAAGTGGAGAGGAACTAAAAAGCCTCTTGTTGAAAGTGAAAGTGGAGAGTGAAAAAGTTGGCTTAAAGCTCAATATTCAGAAAACGAAGATCATGGCATCCAGTCCCATCACTTCATGGGAAATAGATGGGGAAACAGTGGAAACAGTCGCTGACTTTATTTTTTTGGGCTCCCAAATCACTGCAGATGGTGACTGCAGCCATGAAATTAAAAGACACTTACTCTTGGAAGGAAAGTTATGACCAACCTAGACAGCATATTAAAAAGCAGAGATATTACTTTGCCAACAAAGGTCCATCTAGTCAAGGCTATGGTTTTTCCAGTGGTCATGTATGGATGTGAGAGTTGCACTATAAAGAAAGCTGAGCACTGAAGAATTAATGTTTTTGAACTGTGTGTTGGAGAAGACTCTTTTGAGTCCCTTGGACTGCAAGGAGATCCAACCAGTCCATCCTAAAGGAGATCAGTCCTGGGTGTTCATTGGAAAGACTGATGTTGAAGCTGAAACTCCAATACTTTGGCCACCTGATGTGAAGAGCTGACTCATTTGAAAAGACCCTGATGCTGGGAAAGATTGAGGGCAGGAGGAGAAGGGGAGGACAGAGGATGAGATGGTTGGATGGCATCACCGACTCAATGGACATGGGTTTGGGTGGACTCCAGGAGTTGGTAATGGACAGGGAGGCCTGGCATACTGGGGTTCATGGGTTTGCAAAGAGTCGGACACAACTGAGCAACTGAACTGAACTGAATTGAACTTCATATTATTATGAAATTAATTAAACAGTTATTTACATATAGCTTCTGCTAGTTCTGACAATAATTTCACAGTCTATGGTACCCTTTCTTTAATAAGAAAATCAATATGGGGTCAAATAATAAATATATTGCCAAGGTCACATAGCAAGCACATGAAACAGCAAGATACATCAAAAGCAAGGTTATCTGGGTCCAAAACCAGGGTCTCTCAAACTGTCTCTTCACATTGCTTCTAAGATCCCTAAATAAAAAGTACTTTGCTCTTTCAAAGTACTTTGAAAATGTGGGTGTGGATCCAGCTGAAGAATTAAGGGAGGTCATTACAGAGTAGTGAGTAGAGGTCCCTGTGCTATATAGTAGGTCCTTATTAGTTATCTATTTTATATAGTAGTGTGTATTCTGAATATTAATCTATTACTCAAGTAAATAATAGGCACTATTCCTGAAAATATTGTGAAGGATTTTATTTGCCACTCTTTTGTTTGTTTTGGTACATTTGAATCTCTATGTTCATCAGTGGAACTGGATTGGAATTTTATTTTCTGGACTGTTTTGCACAATTTCATAAGGCTGTGTTTGCTTCGTAAAATGCTCTGATTTGGGATAATTTAGATAAATGATTACTTACAGGCTCCTTAAAAGTGGGAAATTCACTGTAAAAATGCCCTGGGATTTTGACTTTGAATTTATTACTTTGAAAGCATTCAATGAATTTGCAATTTATTCTAAATGCACTAAGAAGAAAGAGAAGGTGTCTAAATAAGTGATATTGATCTCAGCGAGGCAGCAGTGAGCAGTGGCATGAAACAAGATCTTTATTTCCCGCCCAGGAATTGAACCTGGGTAGCCTGGATGAAAACCAGGAATCCTGGTCAGCAAACCAGCAAGGGCGAGAGGTTAGAAGCCAATTTTCCTTGGATCTTTGTGCCCAGGGGAAAAATGCACTTATCACAGAGGAAGAATCTGTAAACACAAGTACCAAGTTTATTTTGAAAGACATAACACAACAAGTGGAACAGCACACAGAGAAAGTTTGTTTCGTTGAGAGAGAAGCTGGGCAGAGATGCACACCACCCGGGGAGAAAGGGTGTGGCAGCCCTGCCAGTGAGGAGGAGCCCTGTAAAGAGAGAGTTAAGTTTCATTTGCATAGGTCAGTTCTTCCAGGTCTTTGTCTTCCTTCAGGCCTAATGCCTGGCTTCTTTTTCCAAACTTGACCTACCCAGGGACCCTTCTCTGGGATGCACACACACAGCTCAGCCAAGATGGATCTCAAAGTGAAGTCTTCTGGGAAGAGCAAGACTCACTATGGCCTGGAGTTATCTCCGGATTTTTGACCCCAGGAGTATTTCCAAGTGTTTGTAATCTCTCTCTTATCCTTTACTCAGACAGGGTTTTTGCCTTTCTTCCTCCTTGCCATGATTATCCCCTTGAGATGTTTACACGAGACAAAGACTGGCTATTTACCTTGCTTCTGTTTTTACTTCCATTTCTGAGAGCAAACAGGAGGCTGGTTGTAAATTCCTCAACTGGAGTTCACTATCACTTGCCTCAGGAAATGCAAAGAGGAAGCTGGCTGATTGTGAATTTCCAACCTGAAGCCAGTCTATCTCCTACCTCAGTATCAAGCTTGAACTTCCATTTAAAAGGTCTTTTGCCATGTGGCACCAAGGAAGAGAAACTGAGTAGCCACATGAAAGTTTTTGCCAGGGTGGGTATAGTCCTGCATGCTTACCTGGCTGAACCTAAGATCCTTGTTTCTTTATGCATCTCACTACGAATGTCACAAGGCCATGTCTAAGGATTCTAGTTATGACCCCATAACATTAATTTGATGGGTGAGACTCTGATTTGAACATTAGTTATTTAGCCTTATTTTAGTATTGCTTTCATTTCTCTTATTCTACATGTCACTGATTTTCTCATTTGTCATGTTTTTATGATTTTCCTTGAGTAATGGAAATATATTTGAATCAACTTCTCAAATACCAATATATTTACTTCTGCCTGCTACATTGATAAAGAAAAGAGGATTGAGGTTTTTTTTTCTTTTCCTTTCCTGAGAACAAAGAAAACAAAATAGAGAACAGTGAGCAGGCTTGAACATTCATTCCTACTTGTTTCTTTGTATGTTGTTTTGTTTGTTTGTTTGTTTTTACTTTAACTGCCCCTAACTCTTAAAGAGATGGGAATACCATTCCACCTGACCTGCCTCTTGAGAAACCTATATGCAGGTCAGGAGGCAACAGTTAGAACTGGACACCAAACAACAGACTGGTTCCAAATAGGAAAAGGAGTACATCAAGGCTGTATATTGTCACCCTGCTTATTTAACTTCTATGCAGAGTACATCATGAGAAGCGCTGGGCTGGAAGAAGCACAAGCTGGAATCAAGATTGCCAGGAGAAATATCAATAACCTCAGATATGCAGATGACACCACCCTTGTGGTAGAAAGTGAAGAGGAACTAAAAAGCCTCTTGTTGAAAGTGAAAGTGGAGAGTCAAAAAGTTGGCTTAAAGCTCAACATTCAGAAAATGAAGATCATGGCATCTGGTCCCATCACTTCATGGGAAATAGATGGGGAAACAGTGGAAACAGTATCAGACTTTATTTTTCGGGGCTCCAAAATCACCACAGATGGTGACTGCAGCCATGAAATTAAAAGATGCTTACTCCTTGGAAGGAAAGTTATGACCAATCTAGATAGCATATTCAAAAGCAGAGACATTACTTTGCCAACAAAGGTCCATCTAGTCAAGGCTATGGTTTTTCCAGTGGTCATGTATGGATGTGAGAGTTGGCCTGTGAAGAAAGCTGAGTGCCGAAGAAATGATGCTTTTGAACTGTGGTGTTGGAGAAGACTCTTGAGAGTCCCTTGGACTGCAAGGAGATCCAACCAGTCCATTAAAAAGGAGATCAGTCCTGGGTGTTCTTTGAAAGGAATGATGCTAAAGCTGAAACTCCAGTACTTTGGCCACCTGATGTGAAGAGTTGACTCATTGGAAAAGACTCTGATGCTGGGAGGGATTGGGAGCAGGAGGAAAAAGGGACGACAGAGGATGAGATGGCTGGATGGCATCACCGACTGGATGGACATGAGTCTGAGTGAACTCCAGGAGTTGGTGATGGACAGGGAGGCCTGGTGTGCTACAATTCATGGGGTCGCAAAGAGTCAGACACAACTGAGCGACTGAACTGAACTGAACTGAACTCTTCATATGGACATCACCAGATGGTCAACATCAAAATCAGATTGATTATATTCTTGCAGCCAAAGATGGAGAAGCTCTATACAGTCAGCAAAAACAAGACCAGGAGCTGACTGTGGCTCATATCATGAACTCCTTATTGTCAAATTCAGACTTAAATTGGAGAAAGTAGGGAGATTCACTAGACCATTCAGGAATGACCTAAATCAAATCCCTTATGATTATACAGTGGAAATGAGAAATAGATTTAAGGGACTAGATATGATAGAGTACCTGATGAACTGTGGACAAAGATTGGTGATATTGTACAGGAGAGGGGGATCAAGACCATCCCAGTGGAAAAGAAATGCAAAAAAGCAAAATGGCTGTCTGAGGAGGCCTTACAAATAGCTGTGAAAAGAACAGAAGTGAAAAGCAAAGAAGAAAAGGAAAGATATAAGCATCTGAATGCAGAGTTCCAAAGAATAGCAAGGAGAGATAAGAAAGCCTTCCTCAGTGATCAATGCAAAGAAACAGAGGAAAACATCAGAATGGGAAAGACTAGAGATCTCTTCAAGAAAACTAGAGATACCAAGGGAACATTTCATGCAAAGATGGGCTCGATAAAGGACAGAAATGGTATGGACCTAACAGAAGCAGAAGATATTAAGAAGAGATGGCAAGAATACACAGAAGAACTGTACAAAAAGATCTTCATGAGCCAGATAATCATGACGGTGTGATCATTCACCTAGAGCCAGATATCCTGGAATGTGAAGTCAAGTGGGCCTTAGAATGCATTACTATGAATAAAGCTATTGGAGGTGATGGAATTCCAGTTGAGCTCTTTCAAATCCTGGAAGATGATGCTGTGAAAGTGTTGCACTCAATATGCCAGCAAATTTGGAAAACTCAGCAGTTGCCACAGGACTGGAAAAGGTTAGTTTTCATTGCAATCCCAAAGAAAGGCAATGCCAAAGAATGCTCAAACTACTGCACAATTTCACTCATCTCACACGCTAGCAAAGTAATGCTCAAAATTCTCCAAGCCAGGCTTCAGCAATACATGAACCGTGAACTTCCAGATGTTCAATCTGGTTTTAGAAAGGGCAGAGGAACCAGAGATCAAATTGCTAACATCCCCTAGATCATGGAAAAAGCAAGAGAGTTCCAGAAAAACATCTATTTCTGCTTTATTAACTATGCCAAAGCCTTTGACTTTGTGGATCAAATAAACTGGAAAATTCTGAAAGAGATGGGTGCCAGGGTCCAGCCCCGGCTGATCCAGGGTATTCGAAGGAGAGACGGCGTAGGCGAAGATCAGGAAACAATTGCTTAATAAAATGTTAATTAAGGATATAAAGAGTAATAGAATGAGGATAGCTCAGTGAGGAAATTCAGTGGAGAAAAGAGGCTGGAATAAGGATAGCTCAGTGAGGAAATTCAGTGGAGAAAAGAGGCTGAATAATTCAGCCAGAAGGTAAGAGAAAGAACGACATGGTGAGACCAAGTTTTGGTGAACAAGGCCCGCACTTTATTTTCCAAAGATGGGAATACCAGACCACCTGACCTGCCTCTTGAGAAACCTATATGCAGGTCAGGAAGCAACAGTTAGAACTGGACATGGAACTACAGACTGGTTCCAAATAGGAAAAGGAGTGTGTCAAGGCTGTATATTGTCACCCTGTTTATTTAACTTCTATGCAGAGTACATCATGAGAAACAGTGGGCTGGAAGAAGCACAAGCTGGAATCAAGATTGCCAGGAGAAATATCAGTAACCTCAGATATGCAGATGACACCACCCTTATGGCAGAAAGTGAAAAGGAACTAAAAATCCTCTTGATGAAAGTGAAAGTGGAGAGTGAAAAAGTTGGCTTAAAGCTCAATATTCAGAAAACTAAGATCATGGCATCTGATCCAATCACTTGATTGGAAATAGATGGGGAAGCAGTGGAAACAGTGGCTGACTTTTTGGGGGGGTGCTCCATAATCACTGTATATGGTGATTGCAGCCATGAAATTAAAAGACACTTACTCTTGGAAGGAAAGTTATGACCAACCTAGACAGCATATTAAAAAGCAGAGATATTACTTTGCCAACAAAGGTCCATCTAGTCATGGCTATGGTTTTTCCAGTGGTCATGTATGGATGTGAGAGTTGGACTGTGAAGAAAGCTGAGCACTGAAGAATTGATACTTTTGAACTGTGGTGTTGGAGAAGACTCTTGAGGGTCCCTTGGACTGCAAGGAGATCCAACCAGTCCATCCTAAAGGAGACCAGTCCTGGGTATTCATTGGAAGGACTTATACTGAGGCTGAAACTCCAATACTTTGGCCACCTGATGTGAAGAGCTGACTCATTTGAAAAGACCCTGATGCTGGGAGGAAATGGGGGCAGGAGGAGAATGGAACAACAGAGGATGAGATGGCTGGATGGCATCACCAACCCGATGGACATGAGTTTGGGTGAACTCTGGGAGTTGGTGGTGGACAGGGAGGCCTGGCGTGCTGTGATTCATGGGGTCGCAAAGAGTCAGACACGACTGAGTGACTGAACTGAACTGAACTCGTCATATCTGTAACTAAGTTTGTCTTTCTGCCCCTAACTCTGCAAGAGCTACATTTTACACCTATTATTCTTTGACTCCATACTAAATATATCCTACATCTGATGCCTACTTTTATAAAACTCTTTTCCTTATAGTTGAGTATAGGCTATAGTATTAGCTGCTCAGTTATGTCTGACTTGCCCTGTGGCTCAGCTGGTAAAGAATCTGCCTGAAATGTGGGAGGCCTGGGTTCAATCCGTGGGTTGGGAAAATACCTTGGAGAAGGGAAAGGCTACCCACTCCAGTATTCTGGACTGGAGAATTTCATGGACCGTATAGCCCATAGGCTATAGAGTTGCAAGGTTGGATACGACTGAGTTACTTTCACTTTCACTTCACTATGTCTGACTCTTTGCAGTCCCATGGACTGTAGCCCACCAGGCTCCTTTGTCTATGGAATTCTCCAGGCAAGAATATTGGAGTGGGTTGCCATTTCCTTCTCCAGGGTATCTTCCCAACCCAGAGATTGAACCCAGGTCTCCAGGATCACAGGTGAATCCTTACCACCTGAGCTACCAGGGAAGACTTCTTATGGCTTTTCTTTTTTATATATGAGAAAGAAGGCAGTGGAACCCCTGAACCGCCAGACTCAATTACTAGGTTACTGACACTAGCCTATGACTGTTTTTGAAACACTGCAAGAAGAAAAGGACAAGATCCTAAATCACTAACTCTTGACTGCAAGCCCTTGCCTTGTATGAGCACCTGGACTCTTCATAGAGAGAGTATGCGCCTACTGTGTACCCCTATAAACCAGCTGAAAATTCAAGCCACCTTTCTATTTTTTCCAAATTGTGCCTCCATATTTTTTATTCAGTTTCAGTGGGCAGAGAAAGACAAAATTTTGGCCAGCAAGAAAACCAATTCTATCTACTGGCTCCATCACTTTTTTCCTCAAGAAATCATCTCTCGCAACTTTCTAAAATTTTCTGGTTTTAAATCATCCCATTTCATAATCATCATTGTTTCTGTATTGCTTTGATGTCCCCTCAAATCTTTTTGAGAATATGAATGAGAGTATCCTAAAGAGATCTCATATTTTTTCTTTTGCTTTTTCAATCCAATTTCTTACCCCCTTCCACTCTTTTTAGTTCATTTCCCTCTATTTTCATAACCTTAATCCCAGAAGACAAATGTATTTAATATTGGAAGCTGATACTGCTTCTATCAAAGATGGTAATTATCTCTGTACATAACATTCTGATCCTGACATTTGAGGTTAGAGACGATAAGAGAAAACCCACTGCCTGGGAATCTGAAGGCACGAATTTGTGACCTACAGTGCAGTTCACTTCTTTTTATTGAATTACAGGTTTCTCTTCCAGCTCAACCAGATTAGGGTAAATTTCAGAATGCCCCTCCTTCCTTCCGCACTGGCTGATTGATAAGATGAGTCAGACTGACTTGATTTTTTTTTTTTTTTTTTAGATTTGGTATATTATTGAAACTTGAGACAAAGAGATACAAATAAATGTTACTGCAGCAGGGAAATGTATGTTAAGGTGGCAATTCATCTTCCATGAGAACTTTAAGAGCTCTTTGTCAGTGGACATCACCATGCTTTCTCAACTTTTAGTACCAGCATTGATAGCACCCTCCCCATATACTGAGAACTACATCCTTGATACCTTTGGTCTCTGGAATCCAAGAATGTGAATGTAACACTGAAAAGCAGAGTCAGTTGAGTTCACTCAGTCATGTCCGACTCTTTGCGACCCCATGGGCTGCAGCACATCAGGCCTCCCTGTCTATCACCAACTCCCAGAGCTCGCTCAAACTCATGTCCATCGAGTTGGTGAACCTATCCAACCATCTCATCCTCTGCCGTCCCCTTCTCCTCCTCCCATCAATCTTTCCCAGCATCAGGGTCTCCTCCAGTGAGTCAGTTCTTTCCATCAGTTGGCCAAAGTATTGGAGCTTCAGCTTCAGAATCAGTCCTTCTAATGAATATTCAGAAAAACAGAGTAGCCACTATCACAGGTGGCTATTTAAATTTAAATTAGCTAAAATTCAATACACACACAAAAAAGAATCCAGTCCTACAATCAAAACAGACACATTTCAAATGCTAAGCATCACACAGAGCTAGTGGCTACAATAGCCAAGATGTGAGACAACCCTTAAAATGCCCTTCAACAGATGAATGGGTAAAGGAAATGCAGTAAATACATATAATGGAACATTCCATTCAGTTCTGTTGCTCAGTCATGTCCGACTCTTTCCAACTCCTTGGACTGCAGCACACCAGGCTTCCCTGGCTATCACCAATTCCCAGAGCCTACTCAAACTCATACCCATCACATCTGTGATGCCAGCCAACAATCTCATCCTCTGTCATCCCCTTCTCCTCCTGCCTTTGATCTTTCCCAGCATCAGGGTCTTTTCCAATGAGTTGTTCTTTGCATTAGGTGGCCAAAGTTTTGTAGTCTCAGCTTCAGCATCAGTCCTTCCAATTAAAATTCAGGACTGATTTCCTTTAGGAAGGTTTGATCTCCTTGCAGTCCAAGGAATTCTCAAGAGTCGTCCCCAACACCACAGTTCAAAAGCATCAATTCTTTGGTGCTCAGCTTTCTATATAGTCCAACTCTCACATCCATACATGACTACTGGAAAAACCATAGCTCTGACTAGATGGACCTTTGTTGTAAAGTAATGTCTTTGCTTTTTAATATGCTGTCTAGGTTGGGCATAACTTTCCTTACAAGGAGCAAATGTCTTTTAATTTCATGGCTGCAGTGACCATCTGCAGTGATTTTGGAGCCCCGCCACCCATCAATAAAGTCTCTCAGTTTCCATTGTTTCCCCATCTATTTGCCATGAAGTGATGGACTGGATTACATGATTTTAATTTTGCAAATGTTGAGTTTTAAGCCAGGTTTTTCACTCTCCTCTTTCACTTTCATCAAGAGGCTCTTTAGTTCTTCTGCACTTTCTGCCGTAAGGGTGGTGTCATCTGCATATCTGAGGTTATTGATATTTCTCCCAGCAATCTTGTTTCCAGCTGGTGATTCATCCAACCCAGGATTTAGCATGATGTACTCTGCATACAAGTTAAATAAGCAGAGTGACAATATACAGCCTTGATGTACTCTTTTCCCAATTTAGAACCAGTCTGTTGTTCCATGTCCAGTTCTAACTGTTGCTTCTTGACCTGCATACAGATTTCTCATGAGGTAGGTCAGGTGATCTGGTATTCCCATCTCTTCAAGAAATTTTCACAGTTTGTTGTGATCCACACAGTCAAGGCTTTGGCATAGTCAATAAAGCAAAAATAGATGTTTTTCTGGAACTCTCTTGCTTTTTTGATGATCAGCAGATGTTGGGAATTTGATCTCTGGTTCCTCTGCCCTTTCTAAAACCAGCTTGAATATCTGGAAGTTCATGATTTACATACTGTTGAAGCCTAGTTTGAAGAATTTTGAGCATTACTTTACTAGCATGTGAGATGAGTGCAATTGTGCCATAGTTTGATCATTCTTTAGCACTGCCTTTCTTTGGGATTGCAATGAAAACTGACCTTTTCCAGTCGTGTCGCCACTGCTGAGTTTTTTAGATTTGCTGGCATATTGAGTGCAGCACTTTCACAGCATCATCTTTTAAGATTTGAAATAGTTCAACTGGAATTCCATCACCTCCAGTAACTTTGTTCATAGTGATGCTTTCTAAGGCCCAACTGACTTCACATTCCAGGATATCTGGCTCTAGGTGAGTGATCTCACCATCATGGTTATCTCTAATTTTCTTGAAGAGATCTCTAGTCTTTCCCATTCTATTGTTTTCTCTACTTCTTTGCATTGATCACTGAGGAAGGCTTTCTTATTTCTCCTTACTATTCTTTGGAACTCTACATGCAAATGAGTATGTTTTTCCCTTTATCCTTTGCCTTTATTTTCTCTTCTTTTATCAGCTATTTGTAAAGCAACCATTTTGCCTTTTTACATTTCTTTTTCTTGGGGATGATCTTGATCACTACCTCTTGTATAATGTCACGAACCTCTGTCCATAGTTCTTCAGACACATTGTCTATCAGATCTAATCCTTTGAATCTATTTCTCACTTTCACTGTATAATTGTAAGGGATTTGATTTAGGTCATACCTGAATGTTCTAGTGGTTTTCCCTACTTTCTTCAATTTAAGTCTGAATTTGGCAATATAGAGTTCATGATCTGAGCCACAGTCATTTCCCCATCTTGTTTTTGCTGACTGTATAGAATTTATCCATCTTTGGCTGCAAAGAATATAATCAGTCTGATTTCAGTGTTGACCATCTGGTGATGTCCATGTGTAGAGTCTTCTCTTGTGTTACTGGAGGAGGGTATTTGCTATGACCAGTGCATTCTCTTGGCAAAACTCTGTTAGCCTTTGACCTGCTTCATTTTGTACTCCAAGGCCAAATTTGGCTGTTACTCCAGGTGTTTCTTGACTTCCTACTTTTACATTCTAGTCCCCTATAATGAAGAGGACATCTTTTTTGGGTGTTAGTTCTAGAAGGTCTTGTAGATCTTCATAAAACCATTCAACTTCAGCTTCTTCAGCATTACTGGTTGGATCATAGACTTGGATTACTCTGATACTGAATGGTTT
Organism: Bos javanicus; assembly: GCF_032452875.1. Taxonomy (NCBI): domain Eukaryota; kingdom Metazoa; phylum Chordata; class Mammalia; order Artiodactyla; family Bovidae; genus Bos; species Bos javanicus. The sequence goes on from NC_083873.1 coordinate 110,097,353, forward strand.
GTCTTGGAAACAAATAGAATGGAACATTAGCCTTAAAAAAGGAATGAAATCTACCATTTGCAACAACATGGTTGAATTTGGAATAATTATTCAAAGTGAAATAAGTCTATAACAAAACTGACAAATTCTGCAAGTGTCCACTTATATGAGTTACCTCAAAGAAGGCAATGGCACCCCACTCCAGTACTCTTGCCTGGAAAATCCCATGGATGGAGAAGCCAGGTAGGCTGCAATCCATGGGGTCGCTGAGAGTCAGATATGACTGAGCGACTTCACTTTCACTTTTCACTTTCATGCATTGGAGAAGGAAATGGCAACCCACTCCAGTGTTCTTGCCTGGAGAATCCCAAGGATGGGGGAGCCTGGTGGGCTGCCGTCTATGGGGTCGCACAGAGTTGGACACGACTGAAGGGAATTAGCAGCAGCAGCAGCAAACTAGCCAAGGGACTTCCCTGGTGGGTCAGTTGGTAAAGAATCCACCTGCCAATATGAGACACAAGAAATGTGAGTTCCCTCCCTGGGTTTTGAAGATCTCCTGGAGATCATCAAAGGGCAACCTGCTCCAGTTTTTCAAGGCAGCCTGCCAAGTTTCATGGGCAAAGGAGCCTGGGAGGCTACAGTCACTGGAGTCACAGTGCGTCAGACACATATGAGTGAGCACACGCACGGGGCACACACAAACGAGCCAAACCCATGGAATCAGACAACAGAATGAGGCTCTCTAGATGTCGAGAAGATAGAGAAACTGGGAGTTATTACTCAGTAGGTATAAACTTTTAGTTATGCAAGATGAATAAGTTCTAGATCTGATGCATAATATAGAGCCTATAGTTAACAATACGATGTCATATACTGAAACACTTCTTAAAAGTGTAGATCTTCTGTTGTGTTCTTACCACAAAGGTAAAAGGAGAGAAAGGGGGGGAAAATGACACAGGAAACTTTTGGAGGTGATGGACGTGTTTAATAAATTGGTTGTTGTGTTGGTACCACAAACATATGCATATATCCAAGCTTATCAATTGCAAACATTAAATGTATACTTTTTAGTATATCAATTATGTATCAATAAAGTTTTTTAATGGAAAATGTCTATAGAATATTCCTATCATCCCAGAAAGTTCTTTAGGACAGTGCTATACTAGAGGATTAAGTTTTAAACTCTTACGACTAATCTGCCTTCAGCCCAGCTGGAACCCCAGCTCCTGTTCGTAAATCCTAAGGGTTTAGTGGGTTTATAATAGGCATAACTCCCACCTACTCTCCAGGAGAGCTTCTGTATATTGACAAGGTAATCTTCTAGAGACTCCTGAAAGCTTGTGCAAAGTGGTTGATCCACTTACAGTACTTGTTCACCTCAAAAATCTCATTGAGGTGGGAACTAAAGTTAAAGAGGCCAGTTACCTTAAACTCTGTACCTAAGGGCCTCGGGGGTAATACTTCATCCTAAAAATCAGTCTGCAAAGGAGAAAGAGGGGTCATCAGGACAGCTAGTCAAATCCCCTGGCTGAGCTAAATGAGGAATCTAGAAGGGATGTGATCAAGATAGGGTCATGAAGGCAGACCTCCACACTCCCAGCCAGTGTCTTGGCAGTGCCATGTAAGACTGAAGAGATAGGCTAGGACCACAAGATAAGAAGCTCAGCTGTCTCATCTATAATTTAAATGATATGAGCCATCCATCATAATAATGATAATATTAATAAAAAAAAATGTCACTTTGTTCTTTGCAACAACTATGAACACTTAGTGGAGGTGATGGATTCCAGTTCAGCTATTTCAGTCCTAAAAGATGATGCTGTGAAAGTGCTGCACTCAATATGTCAGCAAATTTGGAAAACTCAACAGTGCCACAGGACTAAAAAAGGTCAGTTTTCATTCTAATCCCAAAGAAGGGCAACACCAAAGCATGTTCAAACTACCACACAATTGCACTCATTTCATACCCTAGCAAATAATGCTCAAAATTCTCCAAGCTCGGCTTCAACAGTATGTGAACCAAGAACTTCCAGATGTTCAAGCTGGATTTAGAAAAGGCAGAGGAACCAGAGATCAAATTGCCAACATTTGTTGGATCATGGAAAAAGCAAGAGAGTTTCAGGGAAAAAAACAAAACAAAACATATCTTCTGCTTCATTGACTATGCTAAAGCTTTTGACTGTGTGGATCACAACAAACTGTGAAAATTTTTTCAAAAGATGGGAATACCAGACTAGCTTATCTGCCTCCTGAGAAACCTGTAAGCAGGTCAAGAAGCAACAGTTAGAACTGGACATGGAACAACGGACTGGTTCCAAATTGGGAAAGGAGTACATCAATACTATATATTGTCATCCTGCTTATTTAACTTACATGTAGAGTACATCATGCAAAATACCAGGCCAGATGAAGCATAAGCTAGAATCAAGTTTGCAGGGAGAAATATCAACAACCTCAGATCTGCAGATAACACCACCTTTATGGCAGAAAGTGACGGGGAACTAAAGAGACTTTTGATGAAAGTAACAGAGAAGAGTGAAAAATCTGGCTTAAAACTAAACATTCCAAAAACAAAGATTATGGCATCTGGTCCCATCACTTCATGGCAAATAGACGAGGAAACAATGGACACAGTGACAGATTCTATTTTCTTGGGCTCCAAAACTGCTGCAGACAGTGACTGCAGCCATGAAATTAAAAGACACTTGATTCTTGGAAGAAAAGCTATGACAAATCTAGACAGCATATTTAAAAAAACAGAAAAAATAAAATAAAAAAAAAAACAGAGACATTACTCTGCTGACAAAGGTGCTATAGTCAAAGCTATGGGTTTTGGGTAGCTATGTATGGTTTTAAGAGTAGAAACACAAAGAATGCTGAGCACTGAAGAACTGATGTTTTTGAACTGTGGTGTTGGAAAACACTCTGAGGATCCCTTGAACTGCAAGATCAAACCAGTCAATGCTAAAGGAAATCAGTCCTGAATATTCATTGGAAGGACTGACGCTGAAGCTGAAGCTCCAATACTTTGGACACCTGATGTGAAGAACGACTCACTGGAAAAAAACCCTGATGCTGGGGAAGACTGAAGGCAGGAGGAGAAAGGGATGACAGAGGATGAAATGGTTTGATGGCATCACCAACTTGATGGACATGAGTTGTGAGCAAGCTCCAGAAGATGGTGAAGGATGGGGAAGCCTGGCATGCTGCACTGCATGGGCAGCAAAGCCATGGGCTGTAAAGAGTCAGACTGACTGACTAAACAGCAAGGATACCACCTAACCCTTAATATAATCTAGTTACATAAGAGGCAGGCAAGATTCCCCAGCTTCACTGACAAGTAACTGAGTCTCAGAGAGACCGTGTGCATTGTTCAACACCATGTATTAATAGAAATTGATGGGGCTTACCAGGTGGCACTCCTGGTAAAGAACCCACCTCCAGTGCAGGAGACGTATGAGATGCTGGTGCTATCCCTGGGTTCAGTCTGGCAACCCAGTCCAGTATTCTCGCCTGGAGAATCCCAAGGATGGAGGATCCTGGTAGGCCACAGTATGCACAGTCCTAAAGAGTCAGACATGACTGAAGTGACTTAGCACAGCTGCACACCAAAGGATCATGAGTCAAAGCCAACGTTTTGTATTTATCAAGAAGAATGACAAAGACTGCAATAAGAGAGGGAAAAGAACAACAGGTCAGAAAAACAGATCAGAAAAGGATTGAAAGAAATCTAGGAATCAACGACTGGAAGAACTAAAAACACTAAACAAAGGAATTCTTGCATGTAAAAACTCAGAAATGAACAACAAAAAAATCAAGAGGCAGATGAATGGCTGGATGGGTAAAAACATTCTAAAAATGGAAAGGAGAGAGGATCATCTTACTGAATCAGGTAAAATCTTTGTTTTTGTTGGCATTGTGCACATTGGAGGCAAAGATGGATCTAATTAGCATCTGGCCTCTCGCTCAGTTGGTAAAGAATTTGCTTGTAATTCAGGAGACCTGGGTTCAATCCCTAGGTTGGGAAGATCCCCTGTGGAAGAAAATGGCAACTCACTCCAGTATTCTTGCCTGGAGAATCCCAGGGACAGAGGAACCCATATAAAGTTCATGATACTAATTCATTGTGACTATTTATCTCCATGACTTTTTCACCCTCCTCTTTTACTGAATCAGTTTCCTTAATGATAAAGTAAAATTGTTGAGCTAATTCCTTTCCGAAATCCATTCTAGCTTGACAATTATAGAATATTATGAGGCCCTCCTTGAACAGCAGCTCCTGTTGCTGTTCAGTTGCTAAGTCATGCCCGATTCTTTGTAACCCCATGGTCTTCAGTATGCCAGGCTCCCCTTTCCTTCACTGTCTCCCGGAGTCTGCTCAGATTACTGTCCATTGACTCAGTGATGGTATCTATCCATCCCATCCTCTGTTGTCCCCTTCTCATTTTGCTGTCAATATTTTCTAGCATCAGGGTCTTTTCCAATGAGTCAGCTCTTCAATTAAGTGGCCAAAATATTGGGGCTTCAGATTCAGCTTCAGCATCAGTCCATGAAGAGTCCTTCAGATGAAGAGTTCATTTCCTTTAGGAATATCTGGTTTGATTTCCTTGTGGTTCAAAGGATTCTGATTTTTGACAGTCTTTCAAAGACTCAGAGCTCTCTGTCTCCTTAGGTGAAAGAGTTTTCTGTCAGCCTTGAAATTTTGTTGTTCTCCAATTTGCAGGCTCTGATGCCAGCCACCACACCTAACTCAGGCATGATCTATCCTTGATGGCTGTCTAGATCACTTGCAGCCCATCAGGTCTGGAGGGGGCACACACCACATCTTCCCTCCGTTATAACCGCATCGTATACTGCCTGCTGAGTACCTGGCATATTTCAAAGAGAAAGACCTTTTCTTACAGGAAAGAAATGGATAATTTATTATAGGAGAGTCATTCTAGTAGAATGAAGTTTTCACTTTGAAATTTAACACAAGTAATTATTTTTATTATAGAGAATGCACATAAGGAAAAAGAAGAAAATGAAACTGCCCATAATTCTACCATCTAGAGGTCACTAATATAATATTTATGTATAATTCATTTCCAGTGATAGATAGGTCATGCTGTACTGTTCTATAATCTGCAATTTCCCCTAACATAATATGAACATTTTCTATGTCAATTCCTAGAGCTCCTACCTTTTAAATGACTGCAGGGTGTGCTTTTCTAGAATGTGCAATAGTTAATGAATCTAATCTATATGGTGGCATTTGAGTTCTAATTTTAGCTATCTTCAACTGTATGAAAAAGTGCCCCATACTTATGTCTTTGTATGTTTGTCCAATCATCTACTCAAGATAAATTCTCATTAAAATGGAAGCTCCGTGTGAAGAAGAGTTTTTAAAATCTTGTTTGTTTTTATCTTCAGTGTTTAGCTATAATATCTGCATATTACACAAGGCAAATATTTACTTGCTGAGTAAATAAAATTTGTGAGGAGGAATCGTTGAATCAAAGGATATGCATGTTTTATATTTTAACATATGTTGTCAAATTGCATACAGAAAAATTATACAAATATAACCCCATCAACAATATCTGGAGATGTCTTTCTTTCTCTGTTCCTGCCAGTGTTGGAAATCATCAATATTTCAACCTTTGCCAAAATTACAGGCAAATGATTATCTCACTTTACTCATCTCTCAGATTTCTTGTGATATGAAATGTATTTGCTTGTGTTATATTATTTGTCTTATGTGTATTTTATTTATCCGTTCATGTTGCTTGCCCATTATTTCACTGAGGTTGTCTTTTTCAAATTTATTTGTAACTACTCTTCATATATTCAGGATATATTACATTCAGTTTGTCATTCATGTTAAAGATATTTTACTTAATGCTATCTTTTAAGTTCATTTATCATGTTATTTTTATACATATACACACACTGTTTGAACTAAAATATCTTCATCTATTTCGTTGTGCTAGAGAAGAGGGCTGTATGAACGCAAATGCCTTCAGTACAAGGCAGGTACCAGAAATGTATAAAAGGACTATTTATAATACCACTCAATATTTTGTTATTGACACAAAGGAAGAATGGTTTGCCCTTGGGTCTTCTGTTTCAATTATTTTTTTTCCTTCCTTCCTCTGCCTCTCCCTCTCTCTTTTTCTGTGTTGAATGCATCCATGTGCAGAATTTGAGTCACGCACCATCAGTTAGTGACATCTGCTTTCATGACTCTTTGCATTTCTGCCCTGCTATGAAAAATCATAACCGATCCAGGACTGGGGAGATTAGATACAGATATTTACATACGTGTACATCCTCCTGATGTTCTCTTGATATTTGTCTCCTTTTAGGTTCACATTTTAAATACATTTGCTGCTAAGTCACTTCAGTCATGTCTGACTCTGTGTAACCCCATAGACGGCAGCCCACCAGGCTCCCCCGTCCCTGGGATTCTCCAGGCAAAAACACTGGAGTGGGTTGCCATTTCCTCCTCCAATGATGAAAGTGAAAAGTGAAAGTGAAGCCGCTCAGTCCTGTCCGACTCACAACGACCCCAGGGACTGCAGCACCAGGCTCCTCCATCCATGGGATTTTCCAGGCAAGAGTACTGGAGTGGGGTGCCATTGCCTTCTCTGTAAATACATTTGAAATCCATTTAAAAGGATGATGTGATAGACAGACTTGACTTTGGTTGGTTTCTAAATGAGCAGTCATTTGCCTCATTGCCATTTTTTTTTTTTTTTTTTACTTATCCCTCTTTCCCCAGGGGTTTCAAATACCTGCTTTTACCATATACCAATTTCTTATATACACAGGTTCTGTTCCTATGTATTCTGTCCTTTCCTGTCAATTTCTCTGTCTCTAAGTTTTTTCATGTCACCACATCTTTATTCTAGTTGCTGTATCTCTGTAGTAGATCTTTAGTGTCGCGATCCCTAAGGTCATCGTACACAGCCAGTATTGCTCATATGAAAGAAAGCATCAGCTGGTTTAGCTGTGGGCTGGCTGGACTAAGACATCCTCAGCTAGGCTCGAGTCCAACAACGTGTCACAGAGTCCAACAGAAAGGAAAATAAGCAAGTTTTCTGCAGGCTTGGGCTTGGAATTAGCAAGACATATCTATCACCACATTCTAGTGGTCAAAGCAAGTAAAAAGTATCTAGCCAAATTTCAAAAGGAAGAGAAAGTTCTCCTAGTTTGGTTAGAGGACCTGTAAAATCACAGTTGCAGGTAGAAGAACACAATTTCAGACATTTTAGCAATCAATCTATCATACTAAGTGATGAAGAAATGACTCGTTTCACACACATCTTATGCAGCCTTGAACAGCTGAGATTATCTCTAAATGCCTCATGCTGCTGTTTTCCAACTCAGTTTAGAGCCATCCATGCTAGAAGTCCATTTATTGCTTTAATACGTTGTTTCTTCAGTCTGATATGCTTCCTATATATTTTCTCAAATAGCACTACTTGGGGACTTCCACTCCTGGGAAGATGGAGTAGAAGTCATTTTTACTATTTTTTCAGCGAAGTACAATAAAAATATAATACTTAAGTGTAAATCTAGCAAAATATGCACAAGACTTGTATGCTGAACACTGAAAAATGCTGATGAAGAAAATTAAAGAAGTTTTATATAAATGAAAATGTATATTGTGCTTATGGATTAAAAGAAGATGTAGTTAAGATGTCATGCATGCATGCTCAGTCACTTCAGACTCTTTGTGACCCTGTGGACTGTAGCCCACCAGGCTCCTCTGTCCATGGTATTCTCCAGACAAGAGTACTGGAGTGGATTACCATGCCCTCCTCCAAGAGATCTTCCCAACCTAGGGATCGAACCCTCCTCTCTTACATCTCCTGAACTCGCCAGAATACTGGAGTGGGTAGCCTTTCCCTCCTCCAGCAGATCTTCCCAACCCAGAGATCAAACCCAGGTCTCCTCCATTGTGGGTGGATTCTTCACCAGCTGAACCACAAGTGTGGCCCCCTGAACTGGCAGGTGGATGCTTTACCACTAGCACCATCTGGGAAGCCCAGGAAAAATGTCAGTTCTCCCCAAGTTGATGTGCAGGTTTAACATAATCCTTATCAAGACAATAGCAAGATTTTTTATAGGTATAGGCAAGATTAGTTTTACATTTATGTGAAATGGTAAAAGAACTAGAGTAGCTACAACAATTTTGAAGAAAAATAAGCCAGGATTAATCACTCTATTCAATGTCAAGATATTATGTAACTACAGTAATCAAGATTGTGTGGTATTTATGGAGAGACAGACCCTTAGTTCAATAAAACAGAACAAAGAAACTAGAAATAGCCTCTCACAAGTACAACCAACCGACTTTTAATACTCATTTTGTGTGACAGACTATTAGTATCCCAAATATATAGAGTAATCACAAATGCAATATGCAAAAAGAAATTCAATGGAAGAGGGATAGGCTTTTTAACAGAAGAAACCTTCATAAGCAAAATAAATAAATAACATTGCACTATAATTCATATGTTTTATTAAGCCAACAAAAATGGACCATAGGTTTAAATGTAAAACAGCACAAACTTTAGAAGGTATTATAGAAGAAAATCTGGGACGTAGTCTTTGGTGAAAGGTTCTCAGACATGACACCAAAAGCAGAATTTATCTTCAAAAATTTATAAATTGTTCTTCATCAACATTAGAAAATGTTTGCTCTGTAAAAATTTTATGAGAATAAAAAGACAAACTACAGACTGGAAAAAAACATTTTCAAGCCACCTATCTCACAATGGATTATATCTAGAACAATAAATAATTCTCAAAGTTCAACTTAAGAAAATAAATTATTCAATCAGAAAAATGAGCAAAAGACATCAGAGAGAAAGGTTTTCATCAGAGAAGACACACAAGAAAAATAAGCACATAAAGATGTTCAAAATCACTGCTGCTGCTGCTAAGTCGCTTCAGTCATGTCCAACTCTGTGCGACCCCATAGACGGCAGCCCACCAGGATCCCCCATCCCTGGGATTCTCCAGGCAAGAACACTGGAGTGGGTTGCCATTTCCTTCTCCAATGCATGAAAGTGAAAAGTGAAAGTGAAGTCGCTTAGTCATGTCCGACCCTCAGCGACCCCATGAACTGCAGCCCACCAGGCTCCTCCATCCATGGGATTTTCCAGGCAAGAGGACTGGCCATTAGGAAAATGTAAACTAAGGTCATGAAATATCACTACATACTTACTAGAATGACTGAAATAAATAAAACATATAGTGACAATGCTAAGTGTTGGTGAGCAGTCAGAGAAAGCAGACCTTTCATTAATTTCTAGTGTAAATGTAAAGTGAGACAATAACTCTTGAAAATGGTTTACAGTTTCTAAAAATTCTAAATGTACACCAACCTTATGATAGAGTAATAGCACACCCAGACATTTATCCTAAAAAAAAGAAAAAAGAAAACATATCTAAACAAAGATCTTTTACGAAATTGCCCATAACGTCTTTATTTATAATAGCCCCAGACAGGAAACAACCAAACTTTTCTTCAGCAGGTGAATGGTTAAGTGTGGTACATCCATACCACGTGCTGTGGACTGACTATTTGAATCCCCGCCAAGTTCATATGTTGAAACCCTAATCCCCAGTATGATGATATTTGAAGATTCAGCCTTTGGCAAGTAATTAAACCAGGAGGGTAGATCTTTCCTGATGGCATCATCTCCCTTTTAAGAAGAGACCAGAAACTTATTTCTTCTCTCTGCACTAAGAAGATACAGCAAGAAGAAATGCATCTGTAAACCATGAAGAGGGCTCACACCAGACACCATATAGGCCAGTACCTTGATTTTGGACTCCTTAACTTACGTAACTGTGAGAAATAAATTTCTGTTACTTAAGCCATCCAGTCTCTGGTATTATGTTATAGCAGCCTAAGCAGTCTAAGACACCATAAGTACTACTCAACATTAAAAAGGAAAGAACTTTTTAAATGATGGTTTTCTCAGGGTATATGCCCAGTAGTGGGATTGCTGGGTCATATGGTAGTTCTACTTTTAGTTTCGTTTCAGTTCAGTTCAGTTCAGTCGCTCAGTCATGTCCGACTCTGTGACTCCGTGGACTGCAGCACGCCAGGTCTCCTTGTCGATCACCAACTCCCAGAGTTTACCCAAAGTCATGTCCATTGAGTCGGCAATGCCATCCAACTATCTCCTCCTCTGTTGTCCCCTTCTCCTCCTGCCCTCAATCTTTCCCAGCATCAGGGTCTTTTCAAATGAGTCAGCTCTTCACATCAGGTGGCCAAAGTATTGGTGTTTCAGCTGCAACATCAGTTCTTCCAATGAACACCCAGGACTGATATCCTTTAGGATGGACTGGTTGGATCTCCTTGCAGTCCAAGGGGTTCTCAAGAGTCTTCTCCAACACCATAGTTCAAAAGCATCAATTCTTCAGTGCTCAGCTTTCTTTATAGTCCAACTCTCACATCCATATATGACTACTGGAAAAACCATAGCTTTGACTATATGGACATTTGTTGGCAAAGTAATATCTCTGCTTTTTAATATGCTGTCTAGGTTGGTCATAACTTTCCTTCCAAGGAGTAAGTGTCTTTTAATTTCATGGCTGCAGTCACCATATGCAGTGATTTTTGTTTATTTCAACAGAAAATAGGAACAGAATTGGGTCATTTGGTGGCTCAGAGGTTAAAGCATCTGCCTCCAATGCAGGAGACCCGAGTTCAATCCCTGGGTCAGGAAGATCCCCTGGAGAAGGAAATGGCAACCCACTCCAGTGTTCTTACCTGGAGAATCCCAGGGATGGAGAAGCCTGGTGGGCTGAAGTCCACGGGGTTGCTAAGAGTCGGACACGACTGAGTGACTTCACTATAGATGCACCTAGAGTCTGTTATACAGAGTGAAGTCAGAAAGAGAAAAACAAATATCATGTATTAATACATGTATGTGGAATCTAGAAAAATGGTACAGATGAATCTATTTGCAGGGCAGGAATAGAGACACAGATGTAGAGAATGGAGATGTGGAACAGGGGTGGGGGAAAGGGAAGTGGGATGAACTGGGAGATTGGCATTGACACATATACACCACCACGTGTAAAATAGTTAGTGGGAAGCCACTTTATAATGCAAGGAGCTCAGCTCTCTCTGATGACTCAGGTGGGTGGGATGTGCGTGGAGGAGGTACATGAGGGAGGGGCTAGATATAAATATATCTAAATTCTTAAAGAGAGGGCACATCATCACTGATTGCCTTCTGTTGAATGCTCAGGCTTATTCCATCACACCCAAGTTGACAGTCTGAGTTTAAGGAAAATCTATAGGAGTATAGCATGCTTACAAAATATATGCAAAAGTATGAAGAATGGTTGTTTGGAATAAGAGTATATCTTTTTTAGAAACAGGTTATAGTGAATACATTTGCATCATAGAGTCAGCTTGCTCATTGTAAAGAGGAAATTTTAGATCTGGACAATCTTTTTGGCTGACCTAAGGTGACCAGTGCTTCCAGAAAAATCACTGCATTGTCGGTGGTGTTGGTAACAATTCAGACATCTATCCATGTGGGTCATTTAATTATTTTGCTCCCACAATGATTCCAGCCTTTGAGTTTTTGTTTTTTGGGGGTAAAAAAGTTTCAAATGTATACCTTCCAATCAGTAACTATTGTGTGAGTTGCTTTACAAAGTGTGTTAAACCTGTCTGCAACCTTCAGTCTTACCATGTCTCTGTAACATCTCCTGCAGCTGAACCAGCACTCAAAGGCCACAAGGGATTAATGATCAAAGTCTCTGCAGCTGAAAATGCCAGGATTTCCTCTGCATGAAGTCCTGGGCCCAGGTTCTTCAAGATAATTGGATTTCCCCATCTTCCTTTAGCATCTACTCCAGGAAAGAAAATTGATTGGATGACAGTGAAAACCAAAGAGAGAGTAAAGAAGCAATCAGCCCCTCACCTTTTTCCTCCAGTTTAACTCTGATCCTGTCCTTTGAACTTGATATATAATATCTGGGTCTCCTCAGCTTCCGCCCTGGTACTCTGTAAAGACTCCAAGTAGGTTTGCAGTTTGATGCTCTCAATCTTGATTGCCTTAGGTTTGAGAAATGATCTTCACTCTTGCTTGGGGACAAAAATGTAGTCTGGCCCCACCAAGGACAATATTTTAATAGAAAGGTAATTGATGAGAAGCAAACAAGAAAGATGGTGAGAAGTTGCTAAGAACGGAGTTGAAGAGGTTCCATGCTGATGTCATTGGAGGTCATCTCTTAGGGAGTATATTGGTCAGGCTAGTTATGAGAATAGGCTTTAGTAGAAACTTAGCAGACAAATGTGAGAAGAAGCAATGACTTATTTTGCAGTATTTGTCTATATCACACTTCTTCTCTTATATTCTAGCCTGTCTTCTTCAAGAGTTTGCTCACTGCCTCTCCCCTGGCATAAGCCATATTGTGTATTTAAGTGACTTTAGAGATAATTTTGGATTATGGCCAGATGTCCACTTTCTACATTTTGGAGTGAAAGGGTATGTGGGTCAGATTGTATGGTTTTCCTATTTGATTGAGGGCAGGAGGAGAAAGGGATGACAGAGGATGAGATGGTTGGATGGCATCATCAACTCAATGGACATGAGTTTTAGCAAACTCCAGGTGATAGTGAGGGACAAGCAAGCTTGGAGTGCTTCAGTCCATGGGTTGAAAAGAGTCAGACATGACCGAGTGACTGAACAACAACGAAATCTGTATACAGCCTATCTGTAGCATATGAAGTTTAGCCCCGTACAGAGCTGGGGTTTGGTTCTTGGTGGCCAGACTGAATCAGGTAGCCAGGAATAAAATGAGTCAACCAAACAATGGAATAAAATGTGTCAACTGACCGAAGGGTCAGTTGGAGGTAAAGTCTTCAGAGGATGTCACAGAATCCAATGGCAGGTGTCTAGGCCAACCAAGAACATTGTTTTGATCATCTATTTCTAGAAAATATCCCATATCAAACTTAGTGGCTTAAAGCAACAATGATCATCTATTTTCCTTAGGAATCAGGAATTTGTGTGGAGCATATATGGTATAATGGGGGCTGGAGGAACCACTTCAAAGATAGCACATGTACATGACCGGCAAGTTAGTGCTGGTGTTATATGGTAAATCACCTCCACCCTAATTTCATGTGTGGAACCCTAACTCTGTACTTGAGAAAGTCATCTTATTTGAAAATAGCATCTTTACAGAGGTAACCAAGTTAAAACAAGGTCATAAGTCCAGGCTCAAATCCATTCTGAGTCTTTTATGAAGGGGAAATTTGGTCAGAGGAAAGACTATGAAGACACAGCGAGAAAAAGTGGTCATCTACCGAGCAAGAAGAGAGACCTGGAACAGAGATTTCCCCTGAAATCCTAAGAATAAATCAGGGTTGTTTCTTTGTTGGTCTCAAGGTCAGGCCAACACCTTGGCCTCCAGAACTGTCAGACAATAAATTTATATTGTTTAAGCCATCCAGAAGCCCTGGGATACTTATATAGCTATTTCTTAGTTTCTCTGAAAATGGGTTTCTCCCTGAGGTGACTTGAGCTACTACTGGAAAAGACCTTGATGCTGAGAAAAGATTGAGGGCAGGCGGAGAAGGAGATGACAGAAGATGAGATGGTTAGATGGCATCCCTAACTCTATGCTCTTTTCATTGAGCAAAGAGCCATTTTCAAGAATGAGGATTATAAAAGCAAGGAAGCAGAAACAGTTTATTTTGGTCTATTTCAGTTTTGGTGCAGAAACTGGCACAGTGTCATTGCCTCTGCATTCTACTAGTCAAAAATCAAGAGGTTCGATTCAAAGAGAGGGAACATATTCTTCCCTTCTTATTGGAGCAAACATCAAATCATTTTGAGGTCATGTGAGAAAACCATCTCAAACATTGAGACTGACAAAAAGTCAAGAATGAAGCATCTCGAATATGCCTTGTAAAAGGTGGCAGCTAACACAACACTTACCGGGTCCAAGGTGGCATACTAAATGCTTACATGCGTTATTTCTTTCCACTCTCCTCATAATCCCATAATATAGATGCTGCCATTATTATTTCCAGTTTGGAATCAGAAAGATCAAGAAACATATCTACCTAGGGTCACACAGCTAATGATAGTCAGAATTGCCATATGAAATCAAAATGTCTTCTGAGCCTACACTTTTAGCCACTCAGATACTGCTTCAGGGATCTTCCGGATGACGAGACTAGGAGCTTCAATATCAGATCATTCTGACCTGAAACCTTCAAACACATGCCTGTGTGTTTCCAATCTTCTCTTCCAGAACATGCTACCCATGTCTTCTGATTTAAAAAGAAAATGCAGTTCAGTTCACCTCCTTTCATTTTTACATAAAGAGTAAGAATGATACCTAGCAAGTTCTATAAAACGTTCAGAGATTTAAAGAGACAAATAAAAGCCAGATGAAAAGTTTGTCTTTACTCCAAGAATAAACACAAGTGCATTGAGTTTATAGGCGCTGGTAAGAGAATAAATCAATTTACCTCTGTATCTCATCATACTTTACAGGTTTGTAACAAGGTGTACTTTGTTAGATTTTAATCTGCCTACATTTGAGACAGCAAAGCTCTCCACAATCATCTTTTAATGGCATCGCCATTTATAGACAGTAACTAATTTCAAACTTCATAGCACTTGGCTTTTATGATTATTCCAAATCATTTAAATGCAAATGAATTTCCATAGAGAGAAAACATCAAATGCCCTTGAGTGGCAACATGTAACAGAGCCGCACACGGCAGCCACCGTAAGAATCTGAAGAGGTCGGATAGGGTTGGATGGTAAGGCTGTATGAAAGCATTTGCCTAAATCCAATTTACATTTAATTCCACATTATATTCTATTTACCCATTCTGTCATTTTAACATGACTTACTTAATCCTCCTCTGAAATCCCATCCAGTCCTCAAGGCAAACCTAAGTTTGAGTTAGGAAGAGGAGGGATAGCAATGCAACCTCCCAAAACAAGCATTGAAAGCTCCTAGATGCCTCTTGCTCCTCTAAACCTCTTTGCAGTTAATAATCTTATTGCATGAGACAGCCCCAAACATCTGTGCTTGCATCAAACTATTGCTCTTTTTTTTTTTTTTCAAACTGAGTGTGTGCTTTCCTGCTTAATCAAGTAATATTCCTGCACAGAATTGTTAAGTAATAATGCGCGCATAGCCCTGGGATGCAGAAGGCTGGCCCCTATATGAATTCATCCTAGTGTGATTGCTCACAAAACCAGTGTTACAGTTGCCAGCACAGCAGAGTCCACTTAGAGATAAGCTGTGGATGGTGACATGGTCTTCATTGTTGCTCAGTCGCTCAGTTGTGTCCGAAGCTTTGCAAACCCATGAGCTGCAGCACACCAGGATTCCTTGTCCTTCACTATCTCCTGGAGTTTGCTCAAACTCATGTCCACTGAGTGGGTGATGCCATCCAGCCATCTCATTCTCTGTCACCCCCTTCTCCTCCTGCCTTCAATCTTACCCAGCATCAGTGTCTTTTCCAATGAGTCAGTTCTTCATGTCAGGTGGCCAAAGTTTTGGAGCTTCAGCTTCAACATCAGTCTTTCCAATGAATATTCCAGGTTGATTTCCTTTAGGATTGAACAGTTTTATCTCATTTCTGTCCATGGACAAGGGAAAATAATACTGCATTATGTCACTTGACCAAGTGTATACAAAGTTGTGGATTGGGCATTGGAAATATAAGCATAGGTAGTGTATTATCCCTACTCTCTACGATTTCATGATAAAACAGAATAAAGAGATGCCATTAAATAGCTGTATCTCAAGAGCTATGCAGGAATGCAAGACCTTGGCTGTTTCTGAGTCTTGAAGAATATGGAGACAAAGAAGAGGGTGGATTATGTGGCAGATATTATGGAGAACAGCTTGATTAGGTCCCCATTTTTATGCTCAGGTTTGGGGGCTTTCCCTTCACAATGCTCATCACACCTAATTTTAATCATTTTTTAAAAATTATGGGACTTCCCTGGTGGCTCAGATGGTAAAGAATCTGTTAGCAATGCGGGAGACTAGTTCATTCCCTGGGTCAGGAAGATCTTCTGGAGAAGGAAATGGCAACCTACTCCAGTATTCTCGCCTGGAGGATTCTATGGACAGAGGAGCCTGGCACAGTCCATGGGGTCACAAAGAGTCAGACATGACTGAGCAGCTAACACTTTCACTGTCCTCGTTCTGTGGTAGAAGTACCATAGAGATAAGGACTGTATCTATCTGCTCAAGGCCATCTTGCAGCTTGGCACAGGACCCCGCATGTGGTAAGAACTCCATAAAAATTTGCTAAATGTAAAGACCAAAGTCAATGTTAATTTCCAAACAATCATTTTCACGCCCATCCCAGGCTCTCCTGTCCATCCCTTTCCTGCCCAAGCTCAATCCCTCTTCTCCACATTTGCCTCTTCTGATCTTTGTGTTTGGACCAAAGTCCTCACTCTTTTCCATGTGGTCCTTCAAAGGCTATCAATGAATTGCTTTTTTCATAAGAATTGGACTGACAATGCCACCTCTCATAATCTTTACACCTTTGAATTCATACAACATGAGTTATCATTATCATGCCTTTCAGCATAAAATTAATGCTGTGTTTGGCTTCACAAAGTATGTATGTGTGTTCAACATGAAACTTCTCAAAAGTAAAAGCTATTAATTCT
This sequence comes from Bos javanicus, assembly GCF_032452875.1. Taxonomy (NCBI): domain Eukaryota; kingdom Metazoa; phylum Chordata; class Mammalia; order Artiodactyla; family Bovidae; genus Bos; species Bos javanicus. Next base: position 110,114,017 of record NC_083873.1, read on the forward strand.
TTTATGGTTTGTTCTCCACTTCATAGAATATAGTGCCAACCTTAGTAAACAGAACAGCCAGCCTGATAAACTTTAATGGGCCACCTCAACACTAAACGTTGCTGTCTATTTTCTAGAAAAGTCAAATGGCCACCAGACCATGATGTGCCTTGCCCAGCATCAAATATCAGGTGGGGAAAGCAGGATCAAGTATCTGTTTTTCCCATTGTCACCAAATTGTGACATTTTTCCCTAATTGTGACATTTTTTGGTGACATCTAATTGTGACCATTCTTAGAGTCACAATGATGAATCATATTAATGATGAGAATTTGAACCATTCAAAATCCATAGCTCTTTTACATCAGATCCTTCCCTGATCTGAGCCTTTATCAGCTTACGTCCAAAATGCAAACTCTGGGTTAGGGAAGTTTCTAAATTCCCTCACCACCCAGAAACTCTAGTTTCCATCTTCTGAGTCAATGGTTTCTGTTGCCAAGGAGAAATAATAAAAAGATTCTGACTTACAAAATTCAACATGGTGACATATGACATATAAACTAATTCTCATATTGCAACATAGTCACCTTTTTACATGAACCTGTGCCCCCCAAATGCAAAAGGTATAGAATACAGTATGTGGATATCACTTCTAATCTTTTCTAAGGAGCTTATAATTCAATTAGATAGATGACATGTGACACAAAACTTGCGGGGAGAAATGTGTGTGTGTCAGTCGCTCAGTCATGTCTGACTCTTTGCAAACCCATGGACTATAGCCTGCCATGCTCCTCTGTCCATGGGATTTCCCAGGCAAGAACACTGGAGTGGGTTGCCATCCCCTTCTCCAGAGGATCTTCCTGACCCAGAAATCGAGCCCAGATCTCCTGCATGGCAGGCAGATTCTTTAATGTCTGATCTATCAAGGAAGCACAGCCTATGGGCAGGTCCATTGAATGTTATCTGCCTCTTAGCACATATCTCAACCACTGTTTTGGCAAGAATTTCAAAAGCTTTACTATTATAATGTTCGGAAAAGATTGTAAAAGGCAATTAGTTGGACACTGAAAGTGTTTTGTTTGGGGTCACAGAACATGAAGGGTGGTGGAGGTCATTGGTGGTAGGTTAATTGCTAAGTCTTGTCCAACTCTTGCAACTGATGGCCTGTAGTCCACCAGGCTCCTCTGTCCATGGGATTTCCCAGGCAAGAATACTGGAGTGGATTGCTATTTCCTTCTCCAAGAACATGAAGGGTGGTATAGAATAAAAGTTAAGAGCATAGACTTTGAAGTCATCGAGATCTGAGTTAAATATGGCCTCCAACCTGGATCAAGGTGTTTAACATCCATAAGCCTCAATGCATACATCTTCAGGCAAAGGTAAATAAAAATATCCCCCTCAAGTGCTTTGTGTGTCGTTTCAGTGATATGATTTGTGCAACTCCCAGGACATAACAAGTGCTCAATAAAGTTAATATAACAGGAGATAAATATTTATTAAATTGAATTCACACAGTTTTAGAAAGGTATATTGCTGAGACAATTCCCTCAAATCCTTTCCTGAAGTCATATATTGTAAATAACCACAAAGATTAGAGATGGAATGGAATGAGAAAAGGAAGCTGAATAATCATTGCTATGAATACTTACAAAGTGTTTCAAAAACTCTCTTCTGTGCTTATCTCTTTGGAGAATCTCAGCATTCCCTGAAATGCGCAGAAAAAAACAGTGCAATTATCATTTTAACCATTTTCTTTCTTTTTTTAGCAGTGCCACATAGAACACCGGATCTTAGTTCCCAGGCCAGGAATTGAGCCAGTGTCCCCAATGGCACCCCAGTCCAGTACTCTTGCCTGGAAAATCCCATGGACGGAGGAGCCTGGTACGCTGCAGTCCATGGGGTCCCTAAGGGTCAGACACAACTGAGCGACTTCACTTTCACTTTTCACTTTCATGCATTGGAGAAGGAAATGGCAACCCACTCCAGTGTTCTTGCCTGGAGAATCCCAGGGATGGGGGAGCCTGGTGGGCTGCCTTCTATGGGGTCGCACAGAGTTGGACACGACTGAAGTGACTTAGCAGCAGCAGCAGCCCCTGTGCTGGAAGCAGAGTCTTAACCACTGGACCACCAGGGAAGTCTTCTAAGTCTCATTTTAGAGATGAGGAAATTAGGTGACATGGTTGCAATATCACCTAGTTACAGAGCAATGGTGCTTATTCTATTACTCGCTAATCTAAGTCTCCAACTCCTCCAAGGTAAGCAGCCTCAAAGTTTATGTTAGGAGACTGTCAGGTAAAGGGCAAGGACTGAATTTCAACCAAAGTCAATAGGGATTACACATAAAACTTAAAAGGCAAGGGATAATGAACTATAAAAAGTAATAATTATACCACAAGTTAACATAAAATGTGGGTCTAAATGAGACATAAGAAAAGTGGCAAAAGAAGAATTTCAAGAAAGCCCAATCCATAGAAAGGAACACTTGTTAGTGGTTCCAATGTGTGGACTGGGACTTTTACTTCTTGTTCCAAAGGGTGGTTATACAGATGTGAGCATGAATTTAACACCTGCTCTAGGAAAAGCATCTTTATCCTGACTTGAGATGAAAGAAGGAGTCTCAATTTCCTGACCTCATCTTATAGGGCATCCTAATACAGGCCAGACTTTTTCAGGGACTAGACGTGTACACATGAGAAGCTAACTTTATTAGTGTTGTTGAGACCTAGTGGGGAAACCAAATAAAGAACAGGAGAGGTCTAACAATAAATGATAAGACTGCAATAGAAAAAGGCATATGGTTCTCTGAGATCAGAGTGGAAGAGGAGTCTGCACAGGAAGACATCAAGGAAACCTTTCTTGAAAAGTGGTAAGTTGGACTGGTACCCAGATGAGCACAAGATCAGCAGGGGAGGAAACTGGAAAAAAAAAAAATCTGCAGAAAGAAAGGGAACTCCAATTTCCAGGCAGAGAGCACAGTTCATGCCAGAGCATCATGGTATTGAGTAGGTTTATCAGGGTTCTATATGCCTATTTCTAGACTATATCAGGAAGTCCACTTAAAGAGATATCATTGTTCCTACTCTGCACTTTGTCCTTCTAAAGATACCCTCTTCATACATGGTGGAAAAAAAAAATAGCTACTATATTTTGTCCCACGCAGGCTGACCTCAGCTAACTGCAGCCAATAGACCATGGTGGGCACATGACCCATAGTCAGAAGAGTCAGTAACATCTGAAGTACGACATATGGGCTAGAATGAAAAGACTGTTCAGTTTGATGCCTCACTCAATAACTTAAAATAGGAGAGCAGGGGGACCTGAGTAGTGAGTGATAAGAGTAAAAGAATGAACTTATTTACAAAACAGAAGTAGACTCACAGACTTAGAGAACAAACTAATGGTTATCAGTTGGGGGAGAAGGTGGACAGAGGGATAGTTAGGGAGTTTGGGATTGACATACACATTGCTGTATTGAAAATGGATAACCAACAAGGACTTACTGAATACTGCAGGGAACTCTTGCTCACTATTATGTAATAATCTAACCGGGGAAATAATTTGAAAAAGATAAGGGTGTGTGTGTATATATATATATATATCTCGAAATCATTTTGTTGTACCCCTGAAACTAACACAGCATTATTAACCAACTATACTCTAATATTAATTAAAAAGTTAAAAGAAAGAGTCATCAGAAGAAAGAGTCAGAGATGGAAGGATATAGCAAGAGAAAGCCATATGGAAGACAAAGTTAGCAGGGATTGGAGAATATCAAACCAATCAAAGAAATTCAGCTGCTAGAGATATTAAAAAAAAAAGTTATAAACAAAAAAAGATGTCAAGTCTTCATGTGAGAGAAAAAAGGAATTTGTTCTTTCTTAGTCCCTGGCATTATTACCACATCACATGCAATTGGAGACACGGTAAAACAAAGTGAAAATTGCTGAGAAAATTCTGAGTCATCCTTCTTGACAATTTTCTAAGCAGAGCCTATGTTTGGGGGACAGACAAACTTAACCACAAAAAAAAGAACATTCACGAGGCAATGTTAATGAAGTATAGGACTGATGCTGAAGCTGAAGCTCCAATATTTGGGCACTTGATGCAACTGACTCATTGGAAAAGACCCTGATGCTTGGAAAGATTGAAGGCAGGAGAAGGGGACCACAGAGGATGAGATGGCTGAATGGCATCACTGACTCAATGGACATGAGTTTGAGCAAGCTCCAGGAGTTGGTGATGGACAGGGAAGCCTCGTGTGCTGTAGTCCCCATGGGCTCACAAAGAGTTGGACATGACTGAGCTACTGAACTGAAGTATAAAACAAGTAAATGGTAAGCAAAAATTTGAAACACAAAGATTGATAACTAATTTGTATGTGTGCTCCGTCATGTCCAACCCTTTGCAGCCCATGGGCTCCACAGCCCATGGAATTTTCAAGGCAAGAATACTGGAGTTGGGTGCCATATCCTACTCCAGATAACTAATTTACCCCTGAGCCTTCTGACAGCCAGAGCAAAAACCAAAGCATGCTAAGGTACTAAACTTTATTAGTCTAAGAAGGAAAGTCCCAAGTACTGAAAGGAAACAAAATTCTCCCATCTCAGACTTCCAAATGAGTTTCCACGTGATTGCTGTATGGGTGCTGCTCACTTGTGCAGTGGGAAGCATCTTCCAGGAAAAGTCGGAGCAAATGAAGAAATGGTTATGAAATGATGTAGAGTCTTAAAGCACAACCCATCAAAAGAAATCCTGGGAGGACGGGGCTCTGTTACTATCTGTAGTTACAGATAGTAACTTAAACTAGAACTCAGCACACTCTGAACTCCTGCCAAACTCCAACCCCACCCTTATTCTCTACCACATCCCAGGCAGGTGTGCAACAGAATGCAATCTTCCAGAGGGCAGTACTTTTTTTCTTTAAAAATAAAAGTATTGGGGTTCAGTTCAGTCGTTCAGTTGTGTCTGACTGTTTGTGACCCCATGAACTGCAGCATGCCAGGCCTCCCTGTCCATCACCAACTCCCAGAGTCCACCCAAACTCATGTGCATTGAGTCAGTGATGCCATCCAACCATCTCATCCTCTGTCGTCCCTTTCTCCTCCTGCCCTCAATCTTTCCCAGCATCAGGGTCTTTTCAAATGAGTCAGCTCTATTTAAAAAAGCTGTTAGTTTCTACTGTACAGCAAAGTAAACCATCCATGTGCATTTTGCTAAGTTGCTTCAGTTGTGTCCGTCTCTTTGAGACCCTATGAACTATAGGCTGCCAGGCTCCTCTGTCTATGGGATTCTCTGGGCAAGAATACTGGAGTGGGTTGTCATGCCCTCCTCCAGGGGATCTTTCCAACCCAGAGATTGAATCCATGTCTCTTACATCTCCTGCTCTGGCAGGGAGGTTTTTACTGCCAACACCAACTGGGAAGCCCAAGTCAGCTATACATATACCTGCATCCCCTCATTGTTGATTTCCTTCCCATTTAGGTCACCATAGAGCACTGAGTAGAGGTCCCTGTGCTGTACAGCAGGCTCTCATTAGTTATCTGTTTTATCCATACTATCAGTAGAGTACATATGTCAGTTCCAACCTCCCAATTCATCCCACTCCTCTTACCTCCTTAGTTCCCATGTGTCTGTTCTCTTTGTCTGTGTTTCTAACTGATAAATTACCTCGTGCCCAGAATTGGGCCTGGTACACAGCTAGAACTAAGTAAATAGGCGTTGAATTGATGTGGAATGGATCATTCAGCTCTCAGCTTATAAACAACAACATATTCCATTGGCTAAATGACCTAGCAAATATTTTTGCTCATTGAAATTACACCCTGAAACTGTCCTTCCTAGAAGACTGTAAATTCTTTGTGTTACTTCCTGTTGTATCCCCAGAATTGGGCCCTCCCTGTATTTAGAAGATGTTCAATATATAAATGATCATCCAGCAATAATAGGAATGAATGGTCAGTGAGTCACTATTGATTATGTGATGCAAGCTCTAGAGGCAGCGTTATTGCATCTAGATGGAAGAATTTCAGAAGCAAAGAGAAGGGATACAGAGATGATGAAGGAGGAGAAGGGTAACAAGGAGAGGTGAAAAGAGAACAAGAGCAAGAAGAGCCAGGACGAGGCTGTTGATGGTAAGAAGTTGGGTGAAACCCGTATCTATCACTTTAACTGATTTCCCCAATTCTGTGAAACCTGGTTAGCTCATCTTGTAGATAAAGATGCTCATAGTCAAAGGGCCTAAGTAAGATGTACTCAATTAATTAAAATATGAGGACTATAATTGTTGAAGTTTGTGCCAAAGAGCCACTGAATCGTATCAACAAGTCATTAATTTTCTTTCATGGGATCCTTGGGTAGGTTGCAGGACTCAAAGCTGGGGCCAAATAGGGGAAGAGAAGGGAGAGAGGGTTTGTCTTACAAAGGTCATGTATTCAATTTTCATGGCAGAACTATTTACAATAGCTGAGACATGGAAACAACAGAGGAATGGATTAAAAGAAGATGTGGCACATATATGCAATGGATCCGATACATTTATACAATGGAGTACTACTCAGCCATAAAAAAGAACGAAGTAGTGCCATTTGCAGCAACATGGGTGGGCCTAGAGAGTGCCATGCTGAGTGAAGTAAGGCAGACGAGAAATGCAAATATCATATGATAGCACATGTGAGGAACCGAAAAAAATTATATAAGTGAATTTATTCATAAAACAGAAATAAAGTAATAGATGTAGAAAACAAACTTATAGTTGTCAGAGGGGAAAGGCAGGGGGAGGTTTAAATGGGGAGATTGGGACTGACATGTACACACCTCTGTACATAAAGTAGATTACTAATAAGGACCTACGGAAGGAACTCTACTCAGCATTCTGTAACGGCCTATGTGGGAAAGGAACCCAAAGAAGAGTGCTTATATGTCTATGTGGGCTTCCCAGCTGGTGCTAGTGGTAAAGAACGCACCTGCCAATGCAGGAGATGGAAGAGACATGGATTCAGTCCCTGCTGAGGAAGATCCCCTGGGCAAGGGAAGAGCAACCCGCTCCAGTATTCTTGCCTGGAGAATCCCATGGACAGAAGAGCCTGGCAGGGTAAAGTTCATAGGTTCACAGAGTCAGACACGACTGGAGCAACTTAGCACACGTGTGCACATGTATATGTATGATTGACTCACTTCGCTGTACACCTTAAACTAACACAACACTGTGAAGCAACCACACTCCAATAAAAATGAAAGGTCAGCTGCCACATCAGAGCTGGGCAGGCTGGGCATCTGATGCCAAGTGAGAGCTGCAGGAGCCTTGACACGTGGTCTGTTTGGCTCTGGGTAGCCAGGTGCCATCCCACACTGACACCCAGCTGGAGTCACACTGGGCGTCTGAGAGAAGGCAACCCATGCCTTGAGGGGTGCAGGAAAGTCTCCTGGCTCGATACAGCAGCACTGAAGAAGATAAACACAGGAGCGTTTCACTACAAACAATGGCACCCCATGAAAAAGACAATTCTTTTATCAAGTAGCATGTTGCCCACCCTCCTAAATGTTGCATTCAGGGGTCCTTGGCATTTTGTGTGCAACAAAGTGTTTTACTTAAGCAAGAGCTTGCACCGAACAGTGGCAGGTGAAACAAATTCCGAGTGCTGCTAGCTGAGACGGAGAGGGGACCACAGCCTTCCCTTTGAACTCCCTCAACCCAAAGGGGCTTCGGAAGCACTTCTAGTGGACTTAATTTTTGAAATAGTGGTGTAATAAAAATAATTTCAGTGTTAAGCTTGCTGTGTGATTATCTGCTTAATGTGTCTCAGCCCCACGGTACTGTCGCCCTCTCCGAGGCATCGGTCACGTCTGCTTTAGCTCCAGCATCGCCAGCCCCTGACACTGCTCAAAACAGTGCCTGAGACAGTGTGTGGGAAAACTCTTTTCAAATCGTAAAAGGAAAAATTTCTGAAAGGCGACAGCTAGAAGGGAGTCGTCTCATTTCACTCATCAGAATCTACTTTCAGGAAGCAATTATGTTCAGTTGAGTTGAAAGTATGTTCACTGGCTCCCAACAAGCAAACAGAGAACTATTGTTTGACTGATGCCTTCCAGACCCTTGAAATGACTCCTAAGCCTATTGTTGCTTGTTGTCATGTAGAAAATACCCATCCTCTCACTAGCTTCATGATCCACATCTCATTGTTTGTGAAGTGTCCCTTGCCTCCCAGTTCTCTGTCTCAAACACCTGCTTTAACTTCTTTCAAACTGCCACCCAGCAGCAGAACGTAATTGCACTTTCATCTTCCTTAGGTATCATGTCTAAAGAAAAATCTACAGTGGGCCTATTCTCCTGACTAGGTGAGCACTCCAGATGAAAAATAAATCGAGCCTCTGTCTTTCTATGAAATCCAATATTTCACAAAGGTTTATTTGACACAGCCCGGGTTGCATTGATTTGTTATCAGAGCATTGTAGCTCTTTTATTCTGTGACATAGATAAAGAGAGGGTTGAAAGCCCAAGGCATAAACAAAATCTGGAACCCTCATCACAGGCTCATTGACACACTTGGTGTTAATTAAAACTTTGGAAAATGTTTTGCTTGATGCATGAGCTGAAGTTACATAATGATAATGCCCTGGGGGGGGGGGCATTTTATAGTGTCATGTGGCACAAGACTTGAATTGGAAATATATCAGGCATGACTCTCTGCCTGATGGGGAAACACACCCCACAAATTCAGTCTCTGGCCATCCCTTCCGTAGAGGCACCTTCTGCCTGGAGATGACAAACGAGGAAATATTTGGAGAGTTGAAGGGCCAGATTACTTTACTCGGTGGCATCAAGGGTTAAAAACTACTTCAATCAGAGGGACCTGAATATGAAAATTAGCAAGCAAAGCATCAGCTCCCGAGTGTCCATATTTTTCCAAAAGGAGCACAAAAATGGAATATTCCACCTGGGATTGTCCACCATGAAGAAATGAGGGGCTGTAGCAGTCCGACTTTACACTTTCAACCCGCTATTTCTGCTGGTGTACACAAAGCTGGCTACTCAGCTAAATCCTCAGCACTTTCTCAGTGAATAGCTGGCTGCCCAGGCCGCTTCATTCCTTCTTGCAGTTATGAAACACATTTTTAACCTTTTCTCATGAGCGGTTTCACCTTTACTGTTTTTTCGGAGCATTTGTGCCTCTGGAGATTATTTTATCTCTTTCGTTAATCATTTGAACTAAGATACCTTCCCTCTTTTGTTTGTATTAGCAACCTTCACGAGCAGCTTGTCTTGTCTTTGTCTCTGTGTGCATCCTTTATACAAGTGTTGTTCAGAATGGGATCAGAAGAGTCCTATGCCCCAGGGAAGTGTTGACTTGAGGGTTGCAAAGAATTGCTCCTCAGCAGTCGCTATGTTGTACTGACCCACATCTTGACTGTGACTTCCTATGTCACTCTTTAAAAAATATTTTATTCATTTATTTATTTGGCAGCACAGGGTCTTATCTGTGGCACAAAAGATCTTTGCTGTGTCACGAGGGATCTTTCGCTGTGGTGAACTCTCTCGTGGTGGCATGCAGGCTTACTTGCTCCGCAGCATAGGGGGTCTTAATTTCCCCAATCAGGGATCGAACCTGCATCCCGTGCATTGTAAGGCGGGCTCTTCACCACTGGACCACTAGGGAAGTCCCCCAGTATTACTCTTTGATCACGTGATATCTACCAATACAGTGCAAAGCAGTGAAAAAGCTCTTGAGAGGGAAACAGGACTTAGGTGTGTGTTCTAATTCTGTCACTCTCAGAAGTGAGAGTGACAAGGGCAAGGGATTTTATTTTCTGAACCTCAGTTTCTTAATTTATAAAGTGAGGACAAGATATATTTTCCTCCAATGAAGAGTTTTAAAAGGTAATTCACTGATGCTCAAAATCAGGAGTATACAGACCCACAAACACACATGACTGTGGGTGCTCATCCTGACGCTGATACCAGGCATGCCTAGAAAATAAACTCTTGTTGATGTTGCTGTTCAGTTACTAAGTTGTGCCCGACTCTTTGCGACCCCATGGACTGCAGCCACACCAGGCTTCCCTGTCCTTCACTATCTTCTGAAATTTGCTCAAATTCATGTCCATTGAATCAGTGATGCCACTCAACCATCTCATCCTCTATTGCCTCCTTCTCCTTCTGCCCTCAATCTTTCCCAGCATCAGTCTTTTCCAGTGAGTCAGCTCTTTGCATCAGGTGGCCAAAGTATTGGCGTTTCGGTTTCAGTATCAGTCCCTCCAATGAATATTCAGGACTGATCTCCTTTAGGACTGATTGGTTTGATCTCCTTGCTGTCCAAGGGACTCTCAAGAGTCTTCTCCAACACTTCAACTCCAACAGTTCAAAAACATCAATTCTTTAGCACTCAGACTTCTTTATGGTCCAACTCTCACACCCATACATGACTACTAGAAAAACCACAAGTTTGACTCTATGGACCTCTGTTAGCCAAGTGATGTCTCTGTTTTTTAATACACTGTCTAGATTTGTCATAGCTTTTTTTTCAAGGAGCAAGCATCTTTCAATTTCATGGTTACACTCACCATCCGCAGTGATTTTGGAGCTCAAGAAACTAAAATCTGCCACTGTTTCCATTTTTCCCATCTATTTTCCATTAAATAATGGGGCTGGTTGCCATGATCTTAGCTTTTTGAATATTGAGTTTCAAGCCAGCTCTTTCACCTTCATCAAGAAACACTTTAGTTCCCAGTTATGTAAGCTAGTTTTTATTTTCCAGTGATAAAATATTTTCTTTTATCATGTATTGAAACTCTCTGGTACATTTTGTCAGTGACCCCTTTGAAAACATCTTCCATTTTGCAATAATGACGTACTTTATTATGGAAAAATGAGGGCTAACAAAACTGATTATGCCTGTTCTTTTGTCAGAAACAAATTGCTGTTCATGAACATCCTGTTGGTTGGTTGATTGCAGAATTAAGGGAATCAATACTTGCAGACCAGACAAGGAAAAACCCTCTTCACTTACCAACCTCTTCCTCCTTTGAATGTCCAGGAATTGCAGTCGTGATTGAGACAGAACAAACCTCTTGTAAGGCAACTTTCCAGCCATGTCAAAATCAGAAAACAAGTTTTATAGGCAGAAGAACTATTCCATTGTAGATTCACTTCTGAATCAGTGTGAAATCTTGGACAAATTATTCCACCTCTACAAACATCCCTTTTCTTACTGGCAGATAATTACCTACCTTCCAGCATGCTAAAGAGAATAGTAGGAGACAGCACAAGGATATACTTTAAGATGGTAGTTGTTATTTGATAATAACTTCTGAACAAACATACTTTTCAGTATCTCCTGTCTAGTTAGGGACGCTCTTTTATAATATTAGTTAATAAGATAAACTATTGTTTTTGAGCATTTGCTGTGTGCAAGTATCCTATGAGGTGATATGGAGAATTCAAAAAATCAGTCGGGTCTTAAATGAGCTACTGTTCTCATACAAATGCCATTCATCATACATAAATACACTTCAGACAAGGTATGCACATTGGTTAACCCAAGAAAGATGAAGGCAAAGGACTTTGAGATTTGAGTATGAAGAAATCTGCTACTTGCATGAGGCCATGAAGCTTCCCTGAAGAGAAAGAGTTTGACTTAAATGGCTGGCAAGGATAGATGTAGGGAGATGGAGTTTAAGGTGGCTGAAGTTGCTTGGTTGCGTGCACCAGAAAGCAAAGGAAACACAATTCTGAATTACTCTCTTAGGAAAAAGGAATAATTAGTGAGAAAGATGCATAAAGGAAGAATTGAAATACCAAACTTGAAGAAAGCCAGGAAACAGGGCCTGTGTAGAGATGGCAGTAGCATGCATGCATGCTAAGTCCCTTCAGTCGTACCTGACTCTTTGCTACCCTATGGACTGTAACCCACCAGGCTCCTCTGTCCATGAGATTCTCAAGGCAAGAATAGTGGAGTGAGTTGCCATGCCCTCCCCCAGGAGATCTTCCTGACCCAGGGATTGAACCTGTGTTCCCTGCAGTTTCTGCATTGCAGGTAGATTCTTTATTACTGAGCCACCAGGGGAGCCCCAGATGTCAGTAGCAGAAGCACATAATTCTGGCTAGCATTTCAGAGCTAAATATCTCTGCTACTCTTTTCAACTTCTCAAGAGAGAAAATCCAACTGACACAGAGTATATTGATCAACAATGACCAATATAGGGAGGGCATAGTCACTGGAAATAGCTTTGTAAGCTGGGCAACTACCCCAGTTTTTGTTGGATCATGGATCAGAATGAATGAGTGCATTTCTGGGAGATGTGAACAGTAGCAATGGAGTTAGAAAGCTCAGTAATAGAAAACTGAGTGAAGCTTGGCCAGATTGAAGAGCTTGTGAAAGAAAGGACATGAGATATAACCCAGAGTCTGCATCTATTTCAACAGTCTTTGAGATCTTATGAATAAAATGTGAGCAAAAGATGAGGTCAAAAAGGAACAGTTGCATTTAGCCAGATTACTGGGAAAAAACAAAAAACCAAAAAACAATTGTTCTTGGTGGAATCTTCTGGGCGTGGTTAGCTGATTACTGTGACAAAAATTACTCTGGGAACACTGTATGGCAAAAACAGAATGTGTTCCTTTTCATTTCACTTGTGGATGGCATGCCTGCTCAAAGAACAAAGTTTTTTAAGTCAAAGATTTTTTTAAACATCTCTCGAAGTTATCATAACTCGAAAAATCTTGTTCTGATTTTGTTGCCTAAGTTGATTATACTCTTTATTGGGAAATTTGACTTGTTTCCAAATTCTGTCCCATTCTCACTCATTTGCTTCGTGTGTTCTTCTGGCAATCTGAGCGCTTATTCATTCACTCAATAGATAAGGACTGTCTGGTTCAAGCTCCATTCCTACATGTACCTATTATCTTTCCTGTTCTTGTTTAGTGGCTAACTTGTGTCCAACTTTTTGTGAACTCTAATTTGATAGTTTTGCAATGTATCAAATAATAAGGTTTTTCTGTCCTTCACCATCTCCTGGAGCTTGTTCAGACTCAGGTCCATTGAGTCAGTGATGCCATCCAACCTTCTCATTCTCTGTCATCCCCTTCTCCTCCTGCCTTCTGTCTTTCCCAACATCAAGGTCTTTCCCAATGAGTCAGTTCTTCAAAATAGAACTCAAGAAATACAAAAAGGAATACTTTCATATTGGAAAACAAAGGACTGATTTAGGATGGGTCATTACTCATGGCAGTAAAGAAATTTTATTAAATTACCAAATAGAAGATGATGGATGGATATCTAGATGAAGTGACAATCCAGGATATACTGTTAGGAGGTTATAGTGGAGGCAAGAGCTGATTGTCTCATAGAGTCCCAGAAAATCACTGTCTCAAGGTCAAAAAAAGGACAAATGAAAGATAAGAATGAGAAGTGGAGATAAAAATAGGGGAAATAATCAAGACATTTAACTCTGCCTCTCCTCTTGCACAGAAAAGACTTAGAATGATGTCTGTCAATAGTTATGAAGTGGGGTCTGTTGTCTGAAGAGATTTATGTAGTTCTCCTGCACAAACCGTAAACAGTAAATTTCTTATTGCAGGCTTCTTTTTTCCGGTATTGTTGGCCTCTAGAGAGGTTGAACAATGGCTATTCCTAGATTTTCCATTACTCCACTACCATTTGGGATCTCTTTCTCTAAGATTCCACATCATCTTACTTGTTGCTTTATCTCTTGTTTTCCTGGAGTTTATTTTCAAAAGATAAGAAAAGATGCCCCCCTTTTTTTTCAGAATTCTTGCCTGTAAATTCTATTCTAATTTGATAGTTTGCAATGTATCAAATAATAAGCTAAATTATTTTTAATAGAAAACAAAATGAAATTATAGAACTGGGAATCAAATAACAAGACAGCACTAATTAATTTGCTAAGAAAGAAAAGAAAGTGAAGTCTCTCAGTCGTGTCCAACTCTTTGCAACCCCATGGACTGTAGCCTGCCAAGCTCCTCTGTCCCTGGGATTCTCCAAGCAAGAACACTGGAGTGGCCAGGGGATCTTCCCGATCAGGGATCAAACCCTGGTCTCCTGCATTGCAGGCAGATTCTTTACCATCTGAGCCAAAAAGCAGGATAATTTTCTATTTATTTAAGCTACTAGACTTTTAGGACTTTATGCATCAGAAGCTACATTCTGGCTATAACCAATGAGCCCCATGAATTAAATTATTTTTCAGTGAGATTTATAACTAGATAGAGGTGCAAAGAACTACCAGAATTCTTTGTAGGAATCCAAGGAGGCAATTGTGTAATTATTTCATGATAGGTGTGTGGAAAACTATTTGATTATATATATTTGCTTTTCAAAAAATGTGAAAAGTAGAAAAGAAATGTTGGAAAACAGAGCAATTTTCAAGGTGAAACTTGGTCCAGCAAATGGTGCATTATGCCATGTCTCTAAAGGAGACAATGGAAAAGTAGTTTAACAACGGATAGTTTCCATTTCTGAATTTAATTAGCACTTCCCAAAGTCAGGTTTGCTCATCTTATGAATGGTTCCTTTATTAATATACAGAGAGCTATTATAAAAAGCACACTCTTATGCTAATTACCTAATTAATTCAGGCATAATTAAGCCACTAAATTCACCTAGTGTTAATTTTTCTTAATTTTGTATCATAGATATTAAATTTCTTTATAAGTTAACATTTGTATGGGCTTTCCCACCATTTTGATATTGGACTTCTCAAAATGCAAAAACTCAGAAATCTTGAAGAGTTAGAGGCCTTTCAGAGAGTTTTGTAGATCTCATTTTGATCTTCCTGACCCAGGGATCGAACAAACGCTTCTTATGTCTCCTGCATTGGCAGCTGAATTCTTTACCACTAATGCCACCTGGGAAGCCACATTTACCATAAGAACTAAACAAATAATAACATCATCCAGCAAGGAATATTTGGCACCACAAGTGAAAGTACTAATCCCTTCCTTTTGGGACAACTAATCCCATGACAGAGAAGATGGGAGTATAAGGTGTTGTGTAAGTGAGGACATGAAGAAACACCCCTCAAAACTTGGAAATTTGAAAACAAAAAAGATAGGTGTTCTCTTTCCCTTCCTGGGGCTACTGACAGGAGTAACACTAGTAATGGTTTGACCCCACGTATCAGCAACAAGACAGTGGGCATGGTGTCATAGCCTGACTGGGCAGAAGCATTTCTTGAGGCAGACTCCACCAACTTTCTGTGTCTCCATAGAAGATCCCCTGGAGAAAGTCAGGAAGATCCCCTGGAGAAGGAAATGGCAACCCAGTCCAGTATATTTGCCTGGAAAATCCCATGGACAGAGGAGCCTGGCCAACTACAGCCCATGGGTCACAAAGAGTCGGACATGACTGAGTGGCTTCACTTTCACTTTCATAGAAGAATGGAGGAGATTTGATTAGTTTCCATGAGCCCTGTTCCAGGGGTGACGATGGCTAAGCATAAGAGTTGGTATATCATGATAATATAATCAGTATTATAAAACAATGTAATAGTGTATGCTCTATTATAGTATATATAAGGTACATAACATGCCTCATATTATTATACTCATTTGCCAGAAAGTTACCAAAGAAAGAACTGGAGACTGAGTCAGCAAAGGAAAATGATCCAATTCTCCAGGAGACATTATGGTGAATATTATAATATCATGATGTCAGGGGACAAAATTGTGCTCTTTGATGGGGATTTCTCTTTGGTTATCTCTGCTGCTGTAACTCATGGACTTTAATTGCATAGTACGCAATACACCATGATGCCTCCTAGGAATTTGACTCAAAATTAAGTTTTCAACTAGCAAATAATTGAACTAGAGTCTCACACTGTCTTGAAGAATAAATAGATTGAGGCAAAAGTCTCACAGAATTCAGTTAGTCAGTTAATCACTCAGTCGTGTCCAACTCTTTTGACCCCATGGACTGCAGCAGACCAGGCTTCCCTGTCCATCACCAAGTCCCAGAGGTTGCTCAAACTCAAGTACATCAAATCAGTGATGCCATCCAACCGTCTCATCCTCTGTTGTCCCTTTCTCCTTCTTCCTTCAATCTTTCCCAGCATCAGGGTCTTTTCTAATGAGTCAGTTCTTCTCATCAGGTGGCCAAAGTATTGGAGTTTCGTCTTCAGCATCAGTTTTCCAGTGAATATTCAGGACTGATTTGCTTTAGGATTTACTGGTTTGATCTCCTAGCAAAATTGGGGAAGTTAAATTGTCTGCTTCCCAGGTGGCACAGTGGTAAACCATCCGCCTGCCAGTGCAGGAGACTTAGATGCTGGTTCAGTCTCTGGGTCAGGAAGATCCCCTGGAGAAGGGCATAGCAACCCACTCCAGTATTCTTGCCTGGAGAATCTCATGGACAGAGGTGCCTGGAGGGCTATAGTCTATGAGGTCACAAAGAGTCGGACATGACTAAAGTGACTTAGCACACATGCATATGCTGGAAATAATAAGCAACGTAAACATTGGTTCATTGAAGAATGAATGAGTGAATATCATTATAGAGTAAGAACTTAGAAAGTACCATAAATGAGGATGGTCACCATAAAAAGAAATTAAATTAAGGGAGAAGATGCGCTTAATAATCTTTATATGCCTTGTAAATACCTTGATTTTTTTTTTTTTTTTACTTTTGTGTCCATTCTCACCAGTAGCTTGTGGGCTCCCTGGGGAGACAGATGACATATTACTCAAGTGATATACTCTGTAACTAGAAATGGACTTTAATTCTGGAGATAATAATACATTTTCATTCCCCTAATTGTCAGTGGGTACCCAATTTTCCACTGAAATTTTCCAAAATAGTCAGTCAATTGGATGTTATTCTTGTCTTGTCAAAAGGAGGACTCACACTGACTATTTTTAGAAACATTCATTGCTTAAAGTGAGATCCACCTGTATGCTTCCATTAAAAAAAAAAATTTCACTGAGTCATTTTCTGTTTTCAAATCTCAATTACTTTTAAAGGGCAACACGCTTCCTGTGGTTCAAAAAAATGCTTTATTAATGAAGCTCTACATAAAGAGGACAATGATCAGGTTTCATTCCATTTTAAGTAGCGTGTGATATATAAAACCCATGGTGCCATTACAAGTGAAAATTGTCACATCTCTGCAAGGAAACTCTATATCCTGACTTGACAACACAAGACATTGGAAATGCAACTAGCCCATGGTTCTTTCATGCACAGGAGCCTCTCAAGAGAAGAGAGAAATCAAAAGATTTAAAAGCCAAAGTCTCAAAACTAGCCAACCATCAACCCACAGAGATGATGAATGAGCTGTCAAGGAGATGAATAAACAGTAACTCTGCCATAACATTTATTTTGATCAAATAAGTGTCATTATAGAGATACTTTATTTGAGAATTATTGAGTTGGAGGGAACTTTAGAGATGTTATTAATAAGAGTAGCTAATATTCATTCAATATTATCTAGGGGCTTGGAAACTTACGTGGACAATCAACTACAATTCTCACAACAACCCTATGAGATAAATTGATTCCATTGTTAGAGACAGAGTCACTGATGCGAAGAGGAGAAGCAACTTGCTCAAAATCTCATAACTATAAAACAGCAGAACAAAGATCTAAACGTAGACAGTATAGTTTCAGAACCCATGCTCCATACTAAAATTAATCCCTTTACCATAGAGATAAAGACCGCAATGTAAGCATGGTTACAAATGAGAAGTCTCATCTCTAGTTTCTATATGAGCAGTATGCGTTCATCATGTTGTTGACTTTCGAAAATAATACAGTGGAAGTAAACCTAAACACCTGGCAGTGAAATCATCATGAAACATATTATTAAAAAGTAAGTCTGTCAAACTTATCCCTAGCCTCTGGTAACCACCACTCGATGTATTCTCTGATTTTATAAGTTTGGATTTTTTAGATTCTGCATATAAGTTACATCATACAGTACTTTTATTCCTCTTTCTGGCATATCTCACTTAGCATAAAGTCCTCAAATTTCTTCCATGTTTTTGCAAAATAGCAGGGTTTCCTTCTTTCTGATGATAGAATAATATTCCACAGGATAACTATACTACATCTTCTTTATCCATTGATTTGTTGATGGATGTTTAGGCCTTTTTCCATATCTTTGTTATAGTGAACATGAGACTCCGTATATCTTTTCACTATCCTGTTTTCATTTTCTTTGGATATACAGTCAAAAGTGGAATTGCTGGATTACATGGCAATTCTTTTTTTTTAATTTTTGGAGGAATCACCATACTGGTTTCCATGGTGACTTCACTAATTTACATTTCCACCAAGTGTACAAGTGTTCCCTTCTGACTGAATTCTCACGAGCAATTATATTTCTTGTTGTCATGATGTCAGCTATCATAAGATGTGTGAGCTGAAACCTCACTGTGGCTTTGCTTTGTGCATCCCTGACGCTACTGATGTTCAGCGTTGTTCTGTACACATGCTGGCCACTTGGATGTCTTCTTTGAAAAAATGTCTATTTAATACCTATAGTTATTCATTTCCAAATAGAGGTGAGGAAGAAAATGGTAAACAGTGGACCCGAAGAGTACAGTGTCTGAAAAATGTTATGATTTTTCATTAAAAGGTAAGAACAGCAACATCAAAACAAGTAAATATATCCTACATTAGTAAAAGCACTAATAATAACAGTTATTGTTTACAGAAACACTGCAAGGAAAGAACTATCATTTTTTCCTATTTAATAAACAGAAGTTCAAAGAGATTGAATAATTGACCAAGAACACACAGCTAACCTGTAGCAGTGCAGAATTCAAAGCAGGTTCCTGAGAACTCCGAGACCCATGGTCTTCCACAGGTTGTGGAGGAACTTGTTGGGTAAGAAGAGCTGGGCATTTGAGGCTTTGGAATCAAACTGCTTAAAATGGCATTTAGGGATAACTGTTTCTCTAGTTGTGAGAATTTGAGCATGTTGCTGAATTTCTGTGTCTTGCTTTCCACATCCATAAAATAGGGATAATGATAATAATGACGATGATGATCATGATCATGATAAGACATTGGACAAAGGGTAGAAATCTTCAGTTAAGCAGGATGAATACATTCTGGAAATTTAATGTACAACATGACAACTACAGTTAATAATACTATATGTATACAATTGGCCTTTGAATAATGTGGGGGTAAGGGGTGCCAATGCCCCCAAGGTAAAAAAGAAACACATATAACTTTATAGTCATTCCTTCCTATACACAGTTCTGCACCCATGGATTCAACCACAGAGCATGTACTACTGTAGTAGATGTTTACTGAAAAAACTTTTCATATAAATGGCCCTGTGCAGTTCAACCCTGTGTTGCTTAAGAGTCAACTGTAGCTGACATTTACTGAAAGAGTAGATCTTAAGTGTTCTCATCATACACGAACACATAGTAAATATGTGGGGTGATGGGTATGTTCATTATCTTGATCATAGTGAGCATTTTATAATGTATATCAAAACATCACATTGTAAACCTTAAACCAATGTCTTCGAACTGTCTCAGTAGTAAAGACAAAAAAGTAAGTAAATAATAATAATAATCGTGCTTCTAGAGTTCTTATAAATATAAAACGTTATCCATAGTGAGCACTTGGCAGGTCATCTGATGAATAGCAAACCCATTAATGTTCAAGCCATTGTTGCTATTGTTCATATGGTGGACATGCTATCTTTATGAATGAACTCCAAAATACTATCCTGGTGTGGTGGGAGGCTATTTGTATGGTGCAGTGCCTTTTATAAATGATTTTTCTATACACATTTTTATTTGCAATGAAAGCCTTGCTCTAAGTTTCACACATCCAGACTTACATATCTCATCCCCCCTCCCTGGAAAATGTGTCTCACATTAGACTTTGGGTCTTATATTACTTATAAAACTTCGACTGTCATGTATCTTAGGCCTGGTGTTTCCATCTTTTTCTCCTTTCCCATATGTGGCAGAATTCTGAAAGATGTTACCATGAAGGATAATAGCCATCATTTGTTGTGAGCCAGCTCTGCGACAGCACCTTACATACATTATCTCAGACACTCTTACAATAACACTTGTGGTTGTCTTCACTACTACCTGGAGATAAGTAATTTGGGGTGTAGAGAGGTGAAGGAACTTGCTCACTTTTACAAATTTTGGAATGAGGTGAGGCCAGGATTCACACCCACTTCCACGTGGCTCTGCAGTCCACAGCCTCAGTGTCACACTCTGCTCACTTTTCATTCAACAGTGACTTGATATCCTGGTGGCCTTGGACTTTCCTAGGGTTCATTCAGGAGCTGTTGAGTTTGTTTACAGTTGATTCCCATAACACCCCTATCCTTTTACCAAGGACATTCTTAGGTTGGGGCTCTAGGAACATTCTTTCCATCTTTAAACATAACTCTGACAAAACATCCTCTTAGCTTATCATCTGAGCAGAAGTAAATGTTTTGCTTGCTGGGTTTCAAAGTGCCTTTTTTCCCCAGATAAATCTACAAACGCTTTGACTAATTTGATGTCTTCTAAGTCAGACTTAGATTTTGGGCTCCAAAATCAATGGTGATGGTGACTGCAGCCATGAAATTAAAAGACTCTCACTCCTTGGAAGGAAAGTTATGACCAACCTAGATAGCATATTGAAAAGCAGAAACATCACTTTGCCAACAAAGGTCAGTCTAGTCAATGCTATGGTTTTTCCTGTGGCCATGTATGGATGCGAGTGTTGGACTGTGACGACAGCTGAGTGCCCAAGAATTGATGCTTTTGAACTGTGGTGTTGGAGAAGACTCTTGAGAGTCCCTTGGACTGCAAGGAGATCCAACCAGTCCATTCTGCAGGAGATCAGCCCTGGGATTTCTTTGGAAGGAATGATGCTAAAGCGAAACTCCAGTACTTTGGCCACTTCATTCGGAGAGTTGACTCATTGGAAAAGACTCTGATGCTGGGAGGGATTGGGGGCAGAAGGAAAAGGGGATGACAGAGGATGAAATGTCTGGATGGCATCACCCAACTCAATGGACGTGAGTTTGAGTGAACTCCGGGGGTTGGTGATGGACAGGGAGGCCTGGCGTGCTGCGATTCACGAGGTCGCAAAGAGTTGGACATGACTGAGTGACTGAATTGAACTGAACTGAAGTCAGACTTGGTGTCTGTCATCCTTTTATTATATACCAGGTTTTTGTGATGATCACAAATTGTCAGCAAGTATACGAAACTGAGTCTTAGTCCACAGTAGTCAACTCGGTCAAATCCTCTAATATTGCAGGAAGATTCACTTTAATAGGGACCAAGACTCCCAATTATAGTGTTAAGATTTTAACTCCCAGCCTTATGCTGTTAAAGCTGTCAAAGAAACCTGGAATACTGGGGTAGCATCAATTTCTACAATAAAAATTCTGACCTGATATGTTTTTTCTCATAATTCAGCTCAGTGAAGAAAGCTACTGGGAAGAAAATTCTGAATTATATTTCTGTTCTGTTATAATTTTGCTGATAATTTAGGTTTTTCAGCTTGCAAAATGGCCAATGGCATTGATGACCATTTTAATGTATACTGATCGCTATTTTGAAAATCCTTCTTCCAAGACAGTTGACCTTAACGGATCAGCTGTTATAATAATTAATACATTTGAGCTATGGTATCTTACAGTATAGGAACTATCATCAAACAACACCAACCAGAGAGCTTGACACCTTTTTTCCTCTTTCGCTACTGTGAACTTCTCTCTGGTGCTCTATGTATACATGAACATCCAATGATATTTGCCATGAGGAAAGGAGAATGTAATAGAATTGAAACCAAAATATGGGTATAGGAAAAGAGCAGACAGAGAGGAATTTGGAGGAGTTATCACTTAGGTATAGTCGAGGCCATGGTCTTCCCAGTGGTCATGTGTGGTTGTGAGAGCTGGGCCATTAAGAAGGCAGAACAGCAAAGAATTGATGCCATAGAATTGTGGTGCTGGAGAAGACTTCTGAAAGTCCCTTGGGCAGCAAGGAGATCAAACCAGTCAATCTTAAGGGAGATCAACCCTGAATAGTCACTGGAAGGACTGATGCCGAAGCTGAAGCTCCAGAATTTTGGTCATCTGATGAGAACAGATGACTTGTTAGCAAAGTCCCTGATACTGGGAAAGATTGAGGGCAGAAGGAGAAAAGGGCATTAGAGGATGAGATGGTTGGGCAGCATCAATGATGCAATGAATATGAACTTGGGCAAACTCTGGGAGATGGTAAGGGACGGGGAGGCCTGGTGTGCTGCAGCCCATAGAGTCACGAAGAGTCGAACACTACTTGGCAACTGAACAACAGCAACAACATCACTTATGTGCCTGGTACTGAATCCTTGCATGGATTCAATATGTGACATAATTTAGTCACATAACTATTTATCTCTATCAGTGTCTATTTCTCTATCAAACCATCAGATTCTCACATCTGCACACGAGCACAGATGGAAACCTGAGATAAGTTTTAATTAATGCAAATATTGACACTTGCCGGGTATGAAGATTTGGGTGTTTTTATTCTATAACAAACCTAGACAGCATATTAAAAAAAAGAGACATCACTTTGCCAACAAAGGTCCTTTGAGTCAAATCTATGCTTTTTCCAGTAGTCATATACAGATGTGAAAGTTAGACCATAAAGAAGGCTGAGTGTCAAAGAATTGATGCTTTCAAATTGTGGTACTGAAGAAGACTCTTGAGAGTCCCTTGGAGAAGATCTGGACCTGAAATCATCCATTAAAGTTGTTTTGCATGAGGCTAAAATGAGCAGCCTTTTTTATCCCTGTCTGTCAGCTGGATATGGTCAGCTCCTGGAAGTGGTGTTATCTTTTGGGAGGCAGCCCACTGCCTCAAAGGCCATCTTTGTCGGGAATGACAGTGGAAGGTTTACCTCCCTGTCAGCATGCTTTGCAGCTAGAGTAATAAGTCCTTCCTAAAGTGAGAGCTGGGTACCACCATGGCCTGAGTAATGGGTGTAGGATCACTGTAGTCACTCAAAGGCCTGTTTTCAGAGGAGCCTATGTTTGGTTCAAAGCTCTGTGTTGTTGTCCTGAAATTCTTAAAAATTTTAAACTGAGTTCTTACATTTTCATTTTGCATTAAATGGTGGCTCAGATGGTGAAGAATCTGCCCACTGTGCTGGAGACCCAGGTTTGATCCCTGGATTAGAAAGATCCCCTGGAGAAGGGGATGACAGTATGGTAAGATGGAACACTGTTGTATTCTCACTTAGAGAATTCCACGGACAGAGGAGCCTGGCGTGCTACAATCCACCGGATCGGGAAGAGTCAGACATGACTGAGTGGCTAACACTTTCACTTTCACTTTGTACATTATGCAGCCAGTCCTGGGTGGTACATCTCTGTCAGCTGAAATGCCTACTCTGTGAGATTCTAATGGAAACAGATGGAAGGGTCCAGCCATCAAAGATGCATTTCCGGAGTGAAACAGGGTTATAACCTGTTAACCCACTGCTGTGTTGATGCAGAAAACAAACCTTGAGATCCTCTGAAATGGAATTAAACTTCCATATAATTTAGCTCATTAGGTCTGAATAATGTAATTAGAGGTTATTCAATGAAATTAGGCAACTGAGTCAAAATAAAGGATAATGAAAAATTTTCCTCTTAAAAAAGGGAACTGTTTTTGTAATTTTTTTTTTTTAGTGGCAAATGTTCACTAAATGCAGGGTTGTTTTGTTTATATCTTTCCTTATATTCTCTTTTTCCCCCCTAGCCTATTGGCAACTGAAGCAGAAACAGAATAGATTATTAAAACTGAAATCTCTCCAACTTCAGCCTTTTATTGTATAAGTTAAGAAAATGAAGTCCCACAAGGATCTTCCCCAAGGTCACAAGCTGCTCAAGGGCAACCCATGAGCTAGAACTCAATTCTCTGGATTTTTAAATAGGGTACTTTTTGAACTATATTTGTGATACAATGTTTTTCATTATGTTTTATCACCAGTGATTCTGACATTAATTACCTGACAGGAGGCAATTCAGTCCATGTTTAATTTCTCAGTAGCTTAGAAAATTTCTAATCGAGTCTAAATTAAAATCTGTATTCCAAGAGTGGGATGGCTGATCTGTGAGATGACTCTCCAAGCCGCAAATGCTGTCATTTTCTCTGTGAGTTAGAGTTGTCAGGAGCTGCACCTGGTAGGTTTCGTTCCAAATGGTTGGAGCGAATTCACTTCAAGATGCTACCTGTTCCTCTTCCTAAGAGCAGAGTTGTCAAAACAGGAAGTCTGGTTATAATGGGGTCACAGAATTAGCCTGCAGCTGTATTTGCACATCTGGTAACTAAATGTAATATCCCTGGAGATGAGAACCTTCATAAAAATTTAGAAGGCAGGACTTCCCTGGTGGCACAGCGAATAAGATTCTATCTGCCAATGCAGGGGACACGGGTTTGATCCCTGATCCTAGAAGATCCCATATGCCCTGGAACAACTAAGCCTGTGCACCATACTACTAAGCTCATGCTCAAGAGCCCACTAGCTGCCACTGCTGAAGCCCGTGTGCCTAGAACTGTTCTCTGCAACAAGAAGCCACCACAACGAGATACCCACGCACTGAAACGAAGAGTATCCTCTGTTCACTGCAACTAACGAAAGCCCGTGTGCAGCAGTAAAGATCTAATGCAACCAAAAGAAAATAAATAATTTTTTTTTAATTTAGAGGGCAGAAACTGATTTGGCCTTCATAGATAAAATATGTTGATGGAAGACTGATGGTTTGAAACAAAACCAAGATGCAAATTTATGCCAAATATCATTGATCTTGGCATTGGTTGGAAATGGAGGATTCAGGCCAATGATTCTTCCCTAGAAGCTGAAAGAAATCTGGACAGATAGAATATGATATTGGGTACAGACCAGAAGAGCAAACAGAGCCTTGGATAGCCAATAAGAAGTTTCAATAAACTTTGTCTCCAGCATTTCTAGTCACCAACAGTCTTAGGTGAGGTTGGTATATTGTTTTCCTGTTGTCTTAAGGTTGAGTTTTGCCTACGTATTTTGCTTTGACTTTTCCTGCAGCTACACGTGTTGCTTTCATCTCCAATGAGGGGGAATAAAAGAAAATAAGGTAAATTCTGCCGACCAGTAGCCTTCTTGCAAACTCAAAAAGATTTAGATGGATGGGTTATGGTGGACACATCTTGGCAGCCTCCACTTTTTCCATTCGTTTTATTTTGGAAATTTAGGCCCACCCAATTTTAGCTAATACATGTAAAGTGGATTAGACCTACTTCCAGAAGTGAAAGTCGCTCAGTCGTGTCCAACTCTTTGCGACCCCATGGACTATACAGTCCATGGAGTTCTCCAGGCCAAAATACTGGAGTGGGTAGCCTTTCCCTTCTCCAGGAGATCTTTCCAACTCAGGGATGGAATCCAGGTCTCCCACATTGCAGGTGGATTCTTTACCAGCTGAGCCACAAGGGAAGCCCAACTTCCAGAAGCAAGGCTCTATTGACCTGTCAGCATATCCCATGCCTGGGGCACAATGATGGGTTCAGACCTGGGCTCAGCATAGAGCCTCTGACCCACTGTGACTTCTGTAGGACAGCCATTCTCCTATCTCTTCTAGCCCAGGTGGTGAAAAGTACAAGACTTAGGGCCATTTTGTCACAATCAGATGACCCAGATTGGTGACTAAACCAATATAGAAGGAAGATATGGGGGTAGGGGGGAACTCTAATGACCTAGCTTGAACCATCTAGATGAAGTAATATTTCTGCACTTTTCAGTTACTTGACCCCCATTTTTGTTTTGCCAACTTGAGTACTTTTTTGTCCCTCATAGCATAAAGTAAAGGCCATTAAATCATCCATCACACACCAGACCCTTTAAGCAGACCCAAGCTTCCCACCAGAGCATCCCACTAGGAACTGAGAATACTCTAGTCTCAGTACTTGACCCCGCCTTGGGGTACTTGTCAGACTTTACCTACCTAGTGAGGTGAAGGATGTGTTAACTAATCTTATTGTGCTAAACATTTCCCAATATATATGTACACCAAGTCATCACATTGTGCACCTTAAACTTACACATTACATGTCTATTATATCTCAGTAAAGCTGGGGGAAAAAATCAGACAAATCAAACATATATACAGGCACACAGCAACTCTCAGACCCATGAGAAATACAGGCACACCTCTCAAAACTCAGAGATAATTATAATACACAAACAGGAATATGCCAGGAGTGACAGACAGGCAGACCTAAGTATATTCAGTTTCAAATTTTTTTTTCTTAGAAAGAGAAGAAGGTTTGAAAAGTTTAAAGCCAAGTGAAAAGGACACGGAAGAATTAGATACAGATGGCAACCCACTCCAGTACTCTTGCCAGGAGAATCCCATGGACAGAGGAACCTGGTGGGCTGCAGTCCATGGGTCGTGGAGAATCAGACACGACTGAGCGACTTCACTTTCACTTTCATGCATTGGGGAAGGAAATGGCAACCCACTCCAGTGTTCTTGCCTGGAGAATCCCAGGGACGGCGGAGCCTGGTGGGCTGCTGTCTATGGGGTCGCACAGAGTCGGACACGACTGAAGCGACTTAGCAGCATAGATGATATAGATATAGACCATATACATATACATACACATGCCACCTCATGCGAAGAGCTGACTCGTTGGAAAAGACCCTGATGCTGGGAGGGATTGGGGGCAGGAGGAGAAGGGGACGACAGAGGATGAGATGGCTGGATGGCATCACTGACTCGATGGACATGCGTTTGGGTGGACTCCGGGAGTTGGTGATGGACAGGGAGGCCTGGCGTGCTGTGATTCATGGGCTCGCAAAGAGTCGGACACGACTGAGCGACTGAACTGAACTGAACTCATGCACATGATAGGGGCTTTCCTGGTGGCTCAGATGGTGAAGAATCTGCCTGAATGCAGGAATCCCAGGTTCTATTCCTGGGTTGGGAAGATCCCCTGGAAAAGGGAATGGCTACCCACTCCAATATTCTTGTCTGAAGAATCCCATGGACAGAGGACCCTGACGGGCTATTGTCCATAGGGCTGCAAAGAGTTGGACACAACTGAACAACTGAGCATGATGACGGTGATAGAAATAGGGACAGAAGAAGTACATTGATCCTTTAGAGATCAAAAGACACACTATTGGATTGGAAATTTAAAAGTACACCATGCATTGCTTAGTTTGTTGTAAAATTTTCATGATTGAGGTCTTTAGAATTTTTAAGGCTTTAAAAATGGAAACATTTCTGAGAAATAATGCTAAGGGATTTTCAAAGAATTTTTATATCTTTTCTCCCCAGAAATGACCTAGAAGTCCTCAAGAAACATTTTCAAAATAATCCAAAATTTATTATTTTTTCCTTCAGGGCTTTCACATCTGTAGGATGAGATTACCACCAAGGTCTAATCAGGCAATAAAAGTTTTATGGTTATAATAAAGTACAGAATGGAATATCAAGAGCCAAAAATATATGCTCCAGAGACCAAGTATGAAGAAAAGTCAGGAAGGAAAAGATAATTATTGCCTGAAGTCATAGAGGCAGGGCTCATGGAGGACGTGGGACGTGAGCCATATCATTATGGTGGATATCTGAGCTGGGTTTTTGTTTCATTTTCTTTTTGCCTGTCTAGTCAGTGTCCTTTTCCCAATTCTCTTTTTCTTTTGGGAAACTTCCCCAGCCCTACTTCATTCATTTGATATGGATGGGGACTAACCCCACCAAGTGTCTCCAATCCATGTAATGGATTCTGCCCTGGGGCTTGGCCAATGCATAGATTTGTTCAGGACGTATAAAAAATTTAGGGCAATAGAGTGAAACATGTGACTTTTGCTAGATCATTGAGGAGAGAGAAGTTTTTCCTATCGGAGTTGCTAAGTTGGTTAGGATGAAGTCTGGAACTGTGAATGATCAAACTGGCAACTCACGGGAGAAACTTAAAGATAGACCCAAGACAGAAATTCCTAGCATGGTGTCATGAGCTCTTAGATCAGTTCATGCCTGAAGGAACTAGACCTCCCCCGGACTTCTCACTAACATTATTCACAAATTCATTTTATGTTTCAAGCTAGTTTGAGGTTTTTGTGTTCCTTATAACCAAAAGAATCCAGACTAACACAAGTACAAATGTGAAACTGAGTTAGAATAGGTGGAGAAAAACAATGAAGCCACTAAAACAAGCCACAAAATCAAGATGTAGGAGCAGGAGAGGCTTCCCTTGTAGCTCAGTTGGTAAAGAATCTGCCTGCAGTGCAGGAGACCTGGGCTCGATCCCTGGGTTGGGAAGATCCCCTGGAGAAGAAAATGGCAACCCACTCCAATATCCTTGCCTGGAAAATCTCATGGACAGAGGAACCTGGTGGGCTGCAGTCCATGCGGTCACAAAGAGTCAGGCACAATGGAGCGACTAACACTTACTAGGAGCAGGAGATACAATGGTGAGAAGACTGGAAATATTCTCTTGAGTCAGAAAATGAGATAAATCCTCACATTGGTCAGATGGGGCCAACAGATGGAAGACTTTAAAACACACTGATGGAAAACCTTATGCCATTGATGTCAGGAACTCATTGAAGATTTTTGAGCCATAGCCATAATGATAAGATTAATTTATATCTCTGTAGTATTTTACAACTTCCATCGTGATGACTCATACATCATCTTTTTTAATGATCTTTGAAGACATGAATATTATTATACCTATTCTAAAGATAGGAAACTGGGATTTAGAAAGATGACATAAAACACACGTAAATCACTTCTCTGTCGCCTAAACCTTTCAACAGCTTTTCACTGTTCTTAGAATAAACTCACACTCCGTACTAGAGACTACATGTTCCTGTGTGATCTGACCCGTCACTTCCGCTCTGGTTTTATTTTACACCCTTTCATACAGCCTTTTAAACATCCTTGTCATAGTGCTCCAACATGCTGTCTTTCATTCCCTCAAAAGTACCAAGTCTTTCAGGACTCAGAACCTTAACCCATGCTGTTCCTCTACCAGGAGGAACACAAAAATAGTGGACACATGCCTAGCTTCTTTTTGAGGGGGTGGGTATAGTTGTTTTACCATGTTAGGTTAGTTTCTGCTGTACGATGAAATGAATCAGTTGTATGCATCATATATTTCCTCCCTCTTGTACCTCCCTCCACCCAACCCCCATCCCAGCCCTCTAGGTCATCACAAGCACTGGGCTGAGCTCCCTTCACTCTACAGCAGGTTCCCACTAGCTGTTTTACACATGGTGGTGTATTTATGGCAAAACTAATCTTCCAGTTCATCCCACCCCCAGCCCGCCCTGAGTCCACCCCTCTGTTCCCTATGTCTGTATCTCTGTTCCTGCCCCACAAATAGGTTCATCTGTACCATTTTTCTAGATTTCACATAAATGTGTAACCTAGTTTTAAACTTTGTAGTAGCCACATTAAAGAAAAAGAAGCAATGAAGTTAATTTGAACAATTTAAATATTTTAAATTATTAAATAGATGTACATTCTTGTGGCTCAGATGGTCAAGAATCCACCTGCAATGTGGGAGACCTGGGTTCAATCCTGGGTTGGGAAGATCCCCTGGAGAAGGAAATGGCAACCCACTCCCGTATTCTTGCCTGGAGAATCCCCATGGACAGAGAAGCCTGGCAGGCTGCAGTCCATAGGGTTGCAGAGAGTCAGACACGATTGAGCAACTAAGTACAGCACATTCTTTATCATTCATACAAAATAATTGAAAGCTGATGTGTATTTTACACTTACAAGCCATATCAAT
Source organism: Bos javanicus (assembly GCF_032452875.1). Taxonomy (NCBI): domain Eukaryota; kingdom Metazoa; phylum Chordata; class Mammalia; order Artiodactyla; family Bovidae; genus Bos; species Bos javanicus. The sequence goes on from NC_083873.1 coordinate 110,143,738, forward strand.
CTGGACTAGTCAAATTTCATGTACTCAAATAAGAATATGTAGATAGTGACTACCATATTGAACAGCCCAAGTTAAAGTATCTATTTGACTAAACTTGGATTAAGAAGCCCGGTGGGCTGCAATCCATGGGGTCGCTAAGAGTCGGACACGACAGAGTGACTTCACTTTCACTTTTCACTTTGATGCATTGGAGAAGGAAATGGCAACCCACTCCAGTGTTCTTGCCTGGAGAACCCCAGGGATGGGGGAGCCTGGTGGGCTGCCGTCTATGGGGTCCATAGAGTCGGACACGACTGAAGCAACTTAGCAGCAGCAGCAGCAGATTGGACCAAATCTAATTTATTCCCCTGGACACCAGTGCATGAAACAGCAGGAAAAGTAGTTCAAACATGGAACAAATAAAGGAACTGCATTCTGTCTGCACACTTGAGTGACAATATGAGTTAGTGTTTCAACCCCATCAACCTTCCCATACTTTTAAATCACTTAAAATATTGTCTTGCATAAAGTGAGAACTCAAGGAGTGTGAACTATTTTTCTTATCACTATTTTTATAGAGGGAATAGAATAGGGGTCCAAGTCTGATTTCTAGCCCAAAGCCCTTTCCAGAATCCCAGGAGGCCTCCCAAGGTGAGCAATATATGCTAAGAATACAATATCACAGGTAGCTTCCAGCATTATGAAAACTTGCACACCGGGAGCCTGGTATTGTAAGACGTGAGATGCTTCAAATTATCTGCTTGCAAAACCAAATACTGAAAAAGAAAACAATTTCATTTTCCCGACTGACCTTTAAGTTCTTGCTTGTCACTTCAACTCCTCAGCCCTGGCCACTAAGCACCCTGATGTTCTTATTAAAGATGCAAGACCAAATTTGTGAGCAGGAAGTCCTGGACGCCTGTCATGGATGAAAGTCAGTGTTGAGAGGCTGGGTTTGTATGTGAATGTACTCCTATCAAATGAAAAGACTTAATGAAGCCACACTTGAGCGACATCCCACTAATGAATCAACTGAGAAAATGAAGACTGAAGACTTCATAACCATCTTTTAGTAGCATCCTCAGAACTGACAATTAGGAGAAAACATGCATTTTCTTAAAACAATGGCATCTTGGGGACAGCCATAGTAACCAAATCAAAGCCAGGTTACATGGAAGGAAGCAAAAAAGTAGTGAATGGTTAAATGCCTAATTAAGTCTATTTTCTAGACATGAATTCCCAAGATACACTTGTTCTTATTCACTAAATATTTTTTAAAGATTATTTAGTCTCTCGGGAAACCTGTGCTCATATTAATAATTCTCTGAAAGATGGAGACAGACACAGATGCTTATGACATCTGATAGGACAGAATCATCTGTAGCCAATGTAGGACCTTCACCTACACCCCCTCCACAGGTAACAGGCAAAATTCACACTCTCTCACTCTGAGCAGAAAGCACGCCATAGGTTGGGTGTGTGTGGATCATATAGCCATTGTCAGCAGCAGAAATGGTGATTTGATTTTTTCCTTTATCACAACGCAGTTGCTTCTCTACCATGGGTCAGGGACTATGCTAGATCCTTAGGAGAGAAAACAAAAAATCATCCTGCCTTCAAGGCACTTCCAGTCTACTGGAGGAGAAAATGACACGTCAATAGTTCCATAATAATAAACAAACTTAATACTTTAGGAAAACACTTTGCTTCAAAACCTGTTGTTGGTACTTAAGATACACTCTTTCAATGAATCTTTTCACTTCAAATGAACACTGAATTGCCACTAAAATAAATGCTACCAAGAAGGGAGCTCGGTTTTGATAGGAGGCTTTAAACAATCTGAGGTCTAAGAAAGCGTCAAATGAGCAGGGACATTTGGGTAAAGGTTTAATAACCAACTCTCTAGGGGAAGAACTGTGATGTATAATATTTGTCCATTACTACGGTAATAAACACCCCCATTGTATGTTATTTTAAGCTACCGATGTGCTGTCACTGAAGGGGAATTGGGACAACCGAGTGCAATCAGCCCTCCTTCCTCTTCAAGAGCAGAAGCAGTCTAGCTCACTCACGTCACTGCAATGAGCTAAGGTCTACTCAGAGACAACAGGCAGCGAGGTGAAGGGGCCCCATCCTCCCAACCTCTCCCTTTGTCAGTGACCACATGCATCATTTCTTTGACTCAGGGTCTTAGATGCAGCTGGGGGTATCTGTAGAGTCCCTAGGAGGGATCCAGCCAGGCATAAATGCATACCTAGAGTCTACCTGGAAAAGTAGTAGATGCCTTTCTTATGTAAATAGGGCTTCCAGGTGGCACTAGTGGTGAAGAGTCTGCCTGCCAGAGCAGGAGATGCAAGACTGATGGGTTTGATCCCTGGGTCAGGAGAATACCCTGGAGAAGGACATGGCAACCCACTTCAGGATTCTTGCCTAGAAAACTCCATGGACAGAGGAGCCTGGTGGGCTACAGTCCATGGGGGTCACAAAGAGTGGGATATGACTGCCCACACATACACATCAATACTATATATGAATAAACTGCAAATTTTCATAAGCAATTACATAATATTATAATTAATAAAGTAACAATGCATTCAAGACACGGATGAGTGCATTGTAGCCTCTGTACATCGAGTTTTCTATTCACAAGGAAATGCAATTTACCTAATCTAGAAAATGAGACACTGACACTACATCTCAAAAACGAGTAAAAGTTTTCTCAGTCCTGAAAGGGAGATAAGGACATTGAACAGGAGGATCCTATTTACAAGTGACTGAAGAATCTATTCATTTCAGTAATTTATGCCAGAGAGCTCCAGCTTAAGGATTTTGGTTTAAAGAACAACAGGGGAGATTTGCAATGCAAGGTCTTTGTTGTGACTGCAAGCTAAATAATGCTTCACTTTCTCATTTTTAAAAGTTTATAATTAGTTTTTCTTAACATTTGAGATTTACTTCTGCATGTGACTGCAAGAAAGAAATAAAGTCAAAGAGTGGAATATATTCAAATGGCTGAGATACAAATTGATTTCTGCATTCGATTTCTGCATAATGTTTAGCAAACCTAGACAAGTCAAGCTTAGTTTAGGAGGAACTCTTAAAGCACTCTGCTTATACAATTTTGTCCTCTTCAGGTACTGTGGGTCACTTCTCTCCTTAAGCCCATCTCTTTTAACTTAGAACGTTATAAAAATGATGGGAGGTTTCTCTGAGAATGATTGAGCCCACAGACTGGAAAGAAAATTTTATGTAGTTTCCATTTCATACTATTAAAAATGGCTCCTGTCAACATGGATGTCCTTCAGTAGGTGACTGGATAGATACACTGTGGTACAACCAGACAATGGAATATTACTCAGTGCTAAAAAGAAGTCAGCTATCAAGCCATGAAAAGACATGGAGGAAACTTAAATGTGTTAATATGGAATCTAGAAAAATGGTAGAGATGGACCTATTTGCAGGGCAGGAATAGAGATGTGGACACAGTGAATGAACATGTGGACGTGGAGCGGGGGTAGGATGAATTGGGAGATTAAGACTGTTGTGTGTACGATGTCATGTGTAAAACAGATAGCTAGTCAGAACGTACTGTATAATGCAGGGAGCTCAGCTGGGTGCTTTGTGGTGACCTAGATGGATGAATTTGGGGGGTAGGTGTGGGAAGACCTCCCTGTTCTAGAGGTAAGGGATATATGTATATATATACCTGATTCATTTCATTGTACAGCAGAAACTAATACAACATTGTAAAGCAATCATATTCCAATTTAAAAAGCATATACTAAATGAAACAAGCAGTCTGAGAGGTCTATGGACTGTCTGAGTCCAACTCTACGACACTCTGGAAAAGGCAAAACTATGGAGACAACAGAGAGTTCAGTGGTTGCCCAGAGTGCCAGAAGGCAGAGCTGAATAGGCAGAGTACAGAGAATAATAGGACAGTGAAAATACACTGTATGATATCATAAAGATGGATATGGGCCATTATACATTTGTCTAAACCCATTGGATGTATAAGACCAAGAATAAGCCCTTAGAAAGACTATAAATTCTGGGTGATTGTGATGTGCTAGTATGTCCTTGGTTAAATATATGTGTATATATATCCACATACATACACCACTCTGGTGGTTAATGTTGATAATGTGGGAGACTGTATGTGTAGAGCAGGGCATATATAGACACCATCTTATATGATACCACCCTTATGGCAGAAAGTGAACAAGAACTAAAAAGCCTTTTGATGAAAGTGAAGTAGGAGAGTGAAAAAGTTGGCTTAAAGCTCAACATTCAGAAAACTAAGATCGTGGCATCTGGTCCCATCACTTCATGGGAAATAGATGGGGAAACAGTGGAAACAGGGTCAGACTTTATTTTTGGGGCTCCAAAATCACTGCAGATGTTGATTGCAGCCATGAAATTAAAAGACACTTACTCCTTGCAAGGAAGTTATGACCAACCTAGATAGTATATTAAAAAGCAGACATTACTTTGCCAACAAAAGTCCATCTAGTCAAGGCTATGGTTTTTCCAGTGGTCATGTAAGGACGTGAGAATTGGACTGTGAAGAAAGCTGAGCACCGAAGAATTGATGCTTTTGAACTGTGGTGTTGGAGAAGACTCTTGAGAGTCCCTTGGACTGCAAGGAGATCCAACCAGTCCATCCTAAAGGAGACTAGTCCTGGGTGTTCATTGGAAGGACTGATGCTGAGGCTGAAACTCCAATACTTTGGCCACCTCATGCAAAGACTTGACTCACTGGAAAAGACCCTGATTCTGGGAGGGATTGAGGGCAGGAGGAGAAGGGAATGACAGAGGACGAGATGGCTGGATGGCATCACTGACTTGATGCACATGAGTTTGGGTGAACTCCAGGAGTTGGTGATGGACAGGGAGGCCTGGCGTGCTGCGATTCATGGGGTCGCAAAGAGTTGGACACGACTGAGCGACTAAACTGAACTGAAGAGGAAAGAGTCACAGGTCTCATTTTGTTCTACCATTTGTTTTATAATATGGTTTCTGGATCCTATATTGCTCAGTTACATCTTCTCAAAATCTTATACCATCACCCATCCATAAATTCATTCACATAATGACTTAGCATAAAAACATACAGGCACACCCTCAATCACATATCATTTATCATCTGCAATGTCAGCTTTCATTTTCTCTTAAATTCTAGAGTCTAGTCTGTATTTTTCAGACACCAGTCATGACCTGCTAATGTTTAACAACCTGCAATTTGAAAATCACTGTTCCAGAGAAATCCTATCTTAACTATGTACCTCTTAATACATAGACTCAGGAACTAAACCAAAGATTCCATCAGACTGTATCCCTAATCACAACTCAGTGACTCTCACATGATCCAGCATCAACAGGAAAATTCTAAAGCATTTCAGGTTCCTAACCCTGGCATGCTGCGATTCATGGAGTCGCAAAGAGTTGGACATGACTGAGTGACTGAACTGAACTGAACTGATCCTACCGTAAGTCAGCAGGACACGAGACAAGGTATGGGCTCCCTGAGAGGCAGGAAACAAAATAAGCAAATCTGAGATCAAGCCCACATTTGCTCATTTTCTTTTTTTTTTTAAATATAAATTTATTTATTTTAATTGGAGGCTAATTACTTTTCAATATTGTATTGGTTTTGCCGTACATTGACATGAATCCACCATGGGTGTACATGTGTACATTTTCTAGGCTCAGTTCTCTCCTTTGTAAAGTAGACAGTTGTCCCAACCTTAGGAAATAGTTACAGATAAAATAAGGGAATATAAACAGTGTCTTTTGCATAACCCTAGGGCTGTGTGTGTGTGTGTGTGTGTGGCTTTTGATAAATGCAAGCATTCTTATCCACTTACTCTATTAAATAACTGAGCCTGTTTAAAGATATACGTGAAAGTGAGCTCTATTTTTTGCTCCTTCACAAAGTTTACAATACATTTTCCTTCCTGCCCCAATAAAGGAAAACAAAACTTTGAGAGGTTGCTGAAGTAAGGATAAAATGACATAGTGCTCTGGAATGTTTCACATAGAATGAAAAATCAAAGTAAAGTAAATGTGACAGACTCACAGAAACTGTAGAATCTACATGAGTCTTTATTGTACCCATAGTTCTAAATCATTATTACTATCATACTACTCACTTTTCTACTTCTTGTATTTTTGAAATTTTTCATAACAAAAAGTTTTTCTTAATTATCCAGCAATAAAATAATAAAATCTTGACCATGTCATGGTTACATAAGTAGACAACATGTAAGCAAAACTAGTTTTAAGAGAATCCAGGAAGTTTATAGAAGAGTTGGAAGAGGGCTTTGTGCACAAAGTTCACAGCAATAACAAACATTAGAAAGAAGTCACATAGTAAATCGAGTTTTTTAAATCTGTTTTGTTATTCAGTTTGCAATTTCTTGAGAAAGCACCTAAGACAAAGCATCTGATTTGTAGGCATGTTATACAGTATGATGTAAAGTGTGACTGAAGAATCCCCACCTTGTGGAAATGACTTTGCTTGGAAATACATGAGGTCCTGGACATGAAGGAGTATATGCAGAAATCGCTGCTTTGATCTGAACTCTTATAAGAAGTTTCAGTTTCTTGAAAACATGGCTTCTTGGAACCACAGGATCAATCCAGTGGTCGATCAAATGATGTCTGTACTGTGTTCTACAGAGCTCCAAGGAATCCATAAGGAGACATATTCATGTAACAAGCATTTAATAAGTACCTACCATGTGCCAGACCCTGACTGGAACTCGTGAACAAAACAGACATTATTCCCTAACCACCTTTGAGTGAAAGTTTCCCTGTGCCCTAATTATTAACTGTCTGCTGTAAGATTTTGCTGTCTGAGTCAGAGGCCCACTGTATGATTTCTTTTACAGAAAGGGCTTTGGTAAACATAAGCCAATGCTATTTAAAAATAACTGGCTTATTCAAAACCCTTACTTTAACATTGAAAACTTTTGGCACAAACAGAGAAAGCAGATTGCCCAAGGTTGCAAAAAGCTAGCCCAGAGCCAGGACTAAACTCAATGATGCTGGTTCTCAAGTGATGGCCTTTCTCACCTCCCCTGTATTTCCCTGCTCCCTCTTTCTTTGGCCAAATGGCCTAATGGAAACTCACAGACTTGGAGTGAGAAGTTTGGAGCACGAGTTCCAGACAAAAGAATTACATTTTCCTGGCAATGGGTTTCCTCATTCATGAGATGAGGATCTATATGGTTTGGGAAATTGAATCCATCGAAGTATTTTGTACACAACCTGTAAACTGTAAAATGCTATACAAATGTTAACAGTGACAGTCTGAGCCCTAAACCTTTTTATTGATATTCCTCAAAGCAAAATAACTGAAGAATGGAGTAATAGAAGCAAAATGAAAGGAATATGACATATCAATTGGTCAAATTGTTATAGTTGAAGCTATACACACACACACACACACACACATATATATATATACACACATATATATGTATATATGACATGAAAAGTGAAAGTGTTAATAGCTCAGTAACTGTCCGAATTTTTGTGAATCCATGGACTATAGCCTACCAGGCTCTTCTGTTCATGGGATTCTCCGGGCAAGAATATTTGAATGGGTTGCCATTCCCTTATCCTGGGAATCTTCCTGATCCAGGGATCGAACCCAGGTCTCCTGCATTGCAGGCAGATTCATTACCATCTGAGCCACCAAGTATATGCCATAAATGAGAAATGAATGAGATAAATGTAATATATATGAGATATATCTATCTTGAATTGTGTCCTGTCCTTGCTGTTTACTAACTGACTTCAGTTGAAAGAAGCCCCATATGCTGTAGATGAGGCTTGAAGTCTAGAGGGTCAGATAGACTCTAGATAGGTTTAACTCTCTAGTGTTCTATTATTCCAACTGGAAAACTGAGATGAAACAACAGAGCCTATGACACCCAGTTGCTCTCTGAGATGGTGCTTTTAAAAAGTTTAGTGTGATATCTGAAACATAGGTTCAATAATGATCATCATCCTTAAATTTAAAATAGTAACAATAAATCTCCACCACATAGGATATTCATTATGATTATATGAACTAAGGTTAATTGCACATCCCATAAGTGACTGATGTGTGTACAGACTGACAACATATTCTTTCCTTTCCTTTTTCCTGCTTTGTAAAGCCAAATGTAAAACCTATCCTTACTGAAGAGTTGCAAAGGGCCATGTTGTAAGTTTATTTTTCTAAGTCAGTGGCTCCAAATATTTAGCATATGCAGTAGTATTCTTTAGATCTATTAAAGAATATATGAGCAGCACCCCTGGCCCCACCTCCTCTGGATGGGAAGCCCAGAAATATGATATTTAATAAATAATCAAGAGAGCAGGAGGAGAAGGGGATGACAGAGGATGAGATGGTTGGATGGCATCACCGACTCAATAGATATGGGTTTGGGTAGACTCTGGCAGTTGGTGATGGACAGGGAGGCCTGGCGTCTTGTGGCTCATGGGGTCACAAAGACTCTGACACGACTGACCAACTGAACTGAACTGAACTGAACCAAAAAATACAAATAGTATTAATTATGAGCAAACACTTCCAGAGTGGCCTAACTCCTTGTAATACAAAGTGCAGTCCTTGATTCAAATGCAACAGCATGACCTGAGGATTTGCTAGAAACAGAATCTTGACCCCATTCCTGACCTGCTTACTCCACATCACAGATTATCAAGATCCCCAGGTGATTCCTGGGTATGTCCCAGTAAATATGTGTTGGTCTAAGTTCAGTTTCTGAGAATTTAGCAACTGAAGAACCTGGACCTCAGTTGCATCTTCTCCTCTAAGAAAATATCTTCACTATATTTCATGAGAAATATCAGTTTTACAAAAAGTGGCATTATAAGACACCTTAACACGGCAGGCTTCCCAGGCGGCACTAGTGGCAAAGAACCTGCCATCAGTACAAGAGACATGAGAGGCGTGGGTTTGGTCCCTGGGTCAGGAAGATCCCCGGGAGGAGGAAATGACAACCCACTCCAATATTCTAGCTTGGAGAATCCCATGGAAAGAGGAGCCTGACAGGCTACAGTCCATGAGGTCACAAAGAGTCGGACATGACTGAGGCAACTTAGCATGCATGCACAACATTTCCAATGAATTCTCTCAGAGATTTTGTCCAACATACTGTTACGGTTGGCAGATATACAACACTATGCATAAAATAGATAAATAATGAGCACAGACTGTATAACTCTACTCAGTGCTTTCTGGTGACCTAAATGAGAAGGAAATCCAAGGAAGAGGGGATATTTATATATGTAGGGCTGAATCACTTTATTGTGCAACAGAAACACAACATTGTAAAGCAATTGCTGTTTTTGTTGTTCAATCATTAAGTTGTGTCTGACTCTTTGCGACCCCATGGACTGCAGCATGCCAGGTTTCCCTGTTATTCACTATTTCCTGGAGTTTGCTCAAGCTCATGTCCATTGAGTTAGTGATGCCATCCAACAATCTCATCCCCGGTCACCCCCTTCTCCTCCTACCCTCAATCTTTCCCAGCCTCAAGATCATTACCAATGAGTCAGCTCTTTGTATCGGGTGGCCTAAGTATTGGAGCTTCAGCTTCAGCATCAGTCCTTTCAATGAATATTCAAGGTTGATTTCCTTTAGGATCTCCTTGCAGTCCAAGGGACTCTCAAGTGTCTTCTCCAACACCACAATTCAAAAGCATCAAACTTTTGGTGCTCTGCCTTCTTTATGGTCCAGCTCTCCTATCTGTACATGAGTACTAGAAAAAATATAGCTTTAACTATATGGATCTTTGTTGGCAAAGTGATGTCTCTGCTTTTTAATACACTGTTTATGCTGGCCCTAGCTTTCCTTCCAAGGAGCAAGCAAATTTTAGTTTCATGACTGCAGTTACCATCCGCAGTGATTTTGGAGCCCTTAAAAATAAAATCTGTCCCTGTTTCCACTTTTTGCCCACCTATTTGCCATGAAGTGATGGGACCTGATGCCTTGATCTTAGTTTTTTGAATGTTGACTTTAAGCCAGCTTTTTCACTCTTCTCTTTCACCCCTAAGTCCCCTAAATCTATCAGGTTGTCATTTATAGGCTCAAGATTTGCATCTAAGTCCAGGTGATGAAAGCAGACCACTCGGCCTCATTGAATCGTTTGTTGTAAGACTGTCACGAAAACATTCACTTTCCCTTTACCATTCATCACCCATTGTCACAGCAACTTAGCTCTGCCACTGCAGCATAAGTGAAGCCTTAGGCAATATGGAAATGAATGGGCATGGTTGTGCTGCAATAAAACTTTATTTACAGTACAAGCATTTCAAATAGCATTTCAAAAAGAAGAAAAAGCAATTACAGCAAGCTCAAGTCATTAATGTGAGAGGTGCATCCAAGGGAAGGAAAGGTCAGCTGGTCAGAAATTATTAAGCGAGAAGGATAGCTGTGTGACAACAGGCCCAAGAAGTATTAGAGGCCAGATCAGGCAGGAAGACTAGGCAAGAATTTAGTTCTAAGTCTGTGTGCTTCCGATGGATTAGATGTGCAGTGATGAAAAGAGAGAAATCAAACAGATTACTGAATACTTAATAAACAAAGTCACCCACCCATAGTGGGAGACTGAGAAAGTGTGGAGAACAGAACTCAAAAATTCTATTTTTTGCCAGCACATGATTTACAAATCATTCTTTCCTACAAAAAGCTGAAACGACAGTGATCCATTTGTTCAGTCTTCAACTCTGGTTCTCATAATTCTGCATCACCATTTGGCATCCTTGAGGAAGGGGAGACTTCAGTGTAGTCAGAAGCAGTTTGAAATGCTAACTCTCACACTGTCTAATGCATGAATCAGTAAATCCCTTCTTTCTGATTATCTCTGAGCCTCTGTTTTCTCATCTGGGAAATAAGTTAATTACTATTCATCTTACAAAGTTGTTTTGAAGAAAAGTTCTTAATGATGGATCTGACATAAAGTAGATTCTCCATAAATGTTGTTTCTGTTCCTTCTCATGTATGAATTCATTCAATAAATATTTATTGCATTTTGTGCCAAGTATGTGTCAAGCACTGTTCCAAGCACTGAAATAGAGATGTGAGTGAGACTGATAATTCTCAGCCCTCATGAACCACATGTGAATTCTTATTGGTATGTGGATTTTCATATAAATACAAATCAGTTATTTTCAACCAGAAATGATTTTGTCTCTAAGAAGACAGTTTGCAGTAGCACAATTGTTGTCATGCCAGGGGTAGATGTTATGAGTATCTACTGGGCAGAGGTTAGGGATGTTGCTAATATTCTTACAATATGTAAGACGGCCTCACCCAGCACAAAGAATTATTCAACCCAAAATGCCAATAGCATGTTGAGAAACTGATTTCGGGATGCGTGTGTTAGTAGGTTAAAAAACAAACAAACTGTGAAGAGTACAGAAAGAAAAGTAATAGAATGTTTTAAAGTTCTAATTGAAGAGTTGAACCTGAGTAAAATTAAAGCTTTGTCCTGGTAATTTATGAGAGAGTAATTTCCCAAACGGAAGGATCAGAACTTACAGCTGACCATTGGCATAAATTTAAGAAACCTGACTCCAGCTGTAAATGTGAATTCAAAGTCAGTCAATAGGTTTACTTTAATCTTCAAGGCTTTCTGCACTTTCTTATTTCATCCTATTGTGAACTCTATTGAGAAAGACAGTTGGGGAAATTGAATAAACTTTGGACCAAATCTTGAATTTATAACTGATTGTATAATACTGAAAAATCTCAATAGCATAGCCATGGTTTCCTTACCTATAAAATAGTGTCAATAATAGAAAATACATAAAACAGAGATCTTTTGAAAGCAAAACAAATCAGTCCATTTAAAATACCTATGTCAGTGTATGACGAATCAGTTCAGTCATTCAGTCGTGTTTGACTCTTTGCGACCCCATGGAATGAAGCACGCCAGGTCTCCCTGTCCATCACCAACTCCTGGAGCTTACTCAAACTCATGTCCATTGAGTCGGTGATGCCATCCAACATTGTCATCCTCTGTCATCCCCTTCTCCTCCTGACTTCAATCTTTTCCAGCATCAGGGTATTTTCAAATGAGTCAGTTCTTCACATCAGATAGCCAAAGTATTGGAGTTTCAGCTTCAGCATTAGTCCTTCCAATGAATATTGAGGACTGATGATGAATAGTAAGAATTTAATAAACAACCATCCTCCTCCTACTCAATTGTCATGGGAATGAGAAAGGGATAATCCAATGTCTTCTGCCTTTTTCTGTCTCTGGTAATTATCACTAATGAGCCCATGGCTAAAAATTTCAGACTACTTTTTTTTGCTTTTCTCTGTCTTTCCCTCTCCTATAGCATTATCCTTCTGATGACTCAGGAGGAGTATATTCTCTCAAAGTCATACAGATTCAGTGTTTTTAGTAGAAGTGGGTGAGTTTTGTATATAAAGTTTAGGAGCAAACCAAGGGAGCTGTCCAGCAAGTTAGAAATTCAGGACCCAAAGATACTAATACAAGAGAAGTGAACTCTCTGGTTGGAATTAGGGATCACCTGTTTTATAGCAATAGCATAGAGGAAGAGATCCTCAAGGGAGAGCAGAGATGGAACCTTAGGGAAGAATTTGATGTAAAGGAGAAAAGTCCTCAAGTTGGCAGGATGGCCCAGAGAAAGTGATTTCACAGAAATCTGAAGAGTGGAGGTAGTCAGCAAAATCAGACATGCTGGAGGAAAATGAGGACAGAACAAACTTGGTAATTGTAAAGGCGTTGTCAGCCCACCAATTCAGGGTAATTATGTGAATGGAATTCAGATCACAAGGGGATCCACTGGGATATAATGACATTGAGGTAGTTTATGTACAGGATACTTTCAAGATGCTCTTAGCAAAAGTGAATCAAGAGGTGGTATGGCTTCCTTAAAAAGAGGTATGTATGGTGATCTAGTGTAGAAATTAAATTATTAATTTGGGCAAATAGTGGAGGAGGACCAATGGAAGAGAAGTTATGTGAATGTACAGAATAGCTACAAAGAACAGCAAGAATAACTCTTCCCATATCTCACCAATTTTTCCAGTGAGGCAGGAAGTGAGTCAGTGGTGAGTGAGTGGATAGAGTTTGGGTGACATTGAAAAAGGGTTGCAGCTGTTGCTTTGGGATTATGTCAGATCCCTTTGGAGGAAGTCAAGTGCTTCTAGGCTGTGGGAAGTTCCAAACTGAGATAAATGGAATCAACTAGAAATGGACTCAACCATCACACTTCTGTGGTTTTCTTCATCAACAGCGGCTGGCATGGAACATGTATTCTTTTTGTCAGTTACTCATCAAATATGTACATCTATCATATAGAGCTGTGAGACATTGGAGAAACTGTTATGAGCAAAATACAACTTTGGCTTTTAAAGACCTCCATCCAGTGGGTAAAAGTATTATTCATTACCTCAATTGTTTTAGAGATCATTTGATTCCAAGGGAAATAAAATCACTGAAATGAATTTAAGCTTAGCAGGGAATTTACTATAAGGACATAGGTATATCTCACAGACACAAATGGCAGGAAGCACAGACATAGGAAAACTCCAAGAAAAAGAATAAGAAAAGTCTACCTTCTCACTTCCAATTTTTATTGTGTGTTCTCATCTCTCTTCTTTATCTTCAGACTGGATTTCTCTACTCTCTTGTATCTTCTTCTTGTTGATACTTTAGCACCTTCAGTTAAGAATCCAACCAAATAAATTAGTATCACCATCCTGATATCAAATTATAAGGAGCTAACATGATCAGCTCAGCCCTGTCAAGGGATCAATTCACTCTAGGTCAGAAGTCCACCCTTCAATCAATGAGCTATAACCAAGCATTGCAGGGTTATGTCATTCAAAACACAAGGATATGTGATTAGAGCAGAGAGTGAAGAAGAAGAAAATAAAACGTTTTCAACAGAACGGTCTCAGAGGGAAAATACCGGCGAGTATTTTGCCTGTTCTCACTCTAAAGCAGTGGGTACTAAACAATCGCACTATGTACCAGTCACTACAACGTGCTTTAGTGGGTGAGGGGGCTTAGCCTGAGTTTCCTGAAAATAGACACTGAGGCGAAGACTTGCATGCAGAGAGTTTAGTTAAGAATATGATCTCAGGGAAGAGGAAAGAAGGTTTAGGACACGAAAAAAGGAAGGGAAAGACAACTGTTCCTCCATCCAGAGAGATTTTCCAAAGAGCTTCATGAAATATTTCTCAAGATTGTCTCCCCAGGGAATAGGTGGGCAAAAACACGTTTTTATCAGTTTCTGGCTCCATTGGTCAAAAACAGGCCGCCGGTCATTACTTCCTCCACACTTTCAGATGTGTGCACAGAGCATCCCAATCTTCAGTGTCAGAGAGTCCTCAGGACAGGACACTTCTTGTCCAGAGGCATTCAGTGTGGGTTTAGGTGAGATGTCAGATTATACCTGGTGAACCAGTGGTTCCATAAAAGGTGGGGCTGAGAGAATGTGAAGAAGTGCACAAGGCAAGTCCAGGACAAGAAATGCCAAAAGGTAAATAGACTGTGACATCAGGCTGCAGAGATCTTTCGCTTTCATCAGCACTTACCATGAATGAAGTAGGATGCAGATAAATAAGGTAGGAGACACACACACACACACACACACAGTGTACTAGAAACAAGAATCCAAAAGTGAAGAAGAGAAACCCTTTCTGGGCTTCCGTTTGCTACTGTGCACATTATGTGAAGAATCCCTAAATTTCCGCAAGAACACTGGTTTGAATATCCGTGTTACCAGTCAAACAATAACAAAGTAAAGTTCAGGCTGTGTGCGTGTGTGGTAAGTTGCTTCAGTCATGTCTGATTCTTTGCGACCCTGTGGACTGTAGCCCACCAGGCTCCTCTGTCCATGGGATATTGGAGTGGGTTTTCATACCCTCATCCAGAGGATCTTCTCATCGCAGGGATCAAATCCAAGTCTCTTATTATACATCTCCTGTATTGTAGGCAGGTGCTTTACCACTAGCGCCACCTGAGAAGTTCAAAGTTCAGATTAGCAAATAATATATAGAAATATACCCGACTAGAATTAAAATTCAAATTCACCTCTCCAATTTTTTCTTCAGATGTTAATTAGACACAGCTCCTACCTTCAATAAGCTTACTGTCTGCAAAGAGAAAAAAATGTAATATGTTAATGATCATGATATCTTATGGGAATGATCTCACCACTGATGAGGAAAAAGCCAATAACTGGACTTAGATTTCTAAATGTTGGGTAGATATGCTTCAAAATATTGATTACACTTTGCCATTAGATAACTTTAGGAAATCTATGGTACAAAGCACACAAATGAATATTTTTTTGTTTGCCATGGAATACAACATTTATTAACATTTTGATGGTTTCTGCTATCATGAATTATAGAAGGAAGAGTGAGAAAAAAGCCCTCATTCAACGTGATGAGCCCTGTTGATTTGTTGCTAGGCTGGAGAAAAGGCCAAATATCCAGACTAGGCCCCTGTAGGCAATAAACATAGTCAGAGAGGTTTATGTGTGTAAATGAGGAACTCTGTCATTTACAGGGTTAGGATTTGCTTCCTAGGCCTCTTTTTTTCATATAGAAGATTAATATTTGAAACATGCTTTGGATGTTAATGAAATCACTTCCCCTTATCTTTAGGGATATGCAAACAAGGACCGCTGGGGTTGCTCAGGACTGTAACTACTGGTTTCTCAAGTGGAGTTGTTCCAAAGCAGCAGGGATAATGATAAAACTCAGGGATGCTACGCTGTGGGCAGAGCTCACAACTGAGGTTAAGAGTATGGCCTTGTCACGGCTTTTTCCACGTAGCCTTCTCCAGCAATAGTGGCTGGCAAGAAGCAAGGCAGACAGCAGTAAACTTGAGGGTGGATTATGCTGGGCAAGATGTTGGGAGGATAGGCTGAAGATGCCAACCTGAGTGTTTCTGGCCACATGCAGTTCCAAAGTGAAAACTTTTGATCGAGCATTTTTGTCTCCATTTTCCCCAGCCTATAGTCATACACACACACACACACACAGACATGCATTTAAAAAAAGAAAGAATTTTGATAAATGTAGAATAACAAAATGCTTTGGAGATGAAAACTCTCAGTTGACAGGCCCTGATTGCTTCTGAGACAATTCCTTGAGGCTGACAGTGAGAGCTACCATTGAGTCAGTACTGATGATAAACCAGGCTTTTCTTCCACTCACTGTTCAAAACAAGTCTTCTAGGTGAGTATTTATTACGCTCATATAATAGATGAGGAAGCTACAGCTCAGGGAGATTAAATAACTTGCCTGAAGTCTTCAACTGGTGAATGATTAGACAGAGATTCAATTGTCACTCTCATTGAGAGCTTAGATCTTCCCAATGTATACAACTGCAGTCCCCATTCTAACTCTGCCTCACATTCCTGTACTGGAGAGATTTAAAATTATCTCTCTGTTTTCTTGTTCTGTTTCACCAGACATTGGTAAAACCCATTAACTTCAATCATGAGATCAAAACTGAAAACTGACAAATCTCTGTATATCTTTCACCTAATTTCTTATTTCCTCCCATTGCTATGTTTATCTTGGTTATTCTTTTTAAGCTGATTTTTTTTTGGGGGGGGGTCATGATACCATTGCCCTCAATTATTTATTTATTTATCCCAGAAACATTTATTTTATTGAGCACTGGGCCAAATGCCTAGAAAGGATCCCTGGCTTCAAGGAGTTGACAGTACAAATGAGCAGGAATGCAAAGAAGACATAGGAAAAGGTGCAAACTAGAAAGAGTGTGATTTGAAAGTCTATACAGTGTATTGTGAGAGCTCAAAAATCTTTGCCCAAACCAAATAAGATACCCAATGGGGTGGAGTAAGAAAGATTTCTGGACTTAGCAAAAGGAAGGAATGATCACTCATCACCTGAGATGGGGAAGTGGCAGACTAGAGTGGGTTGTGACGGGTGAATGAGGTAGGGAGAAAATCGGCATGTTGAGTTTGAGTTGTCTATTAGACTTCCAAATAGAGATGTTAGACAAACAGTTGAATATTGTATCTGAGGGTTGGGACAGAGATCCTGACCTCTCCAGCACATAAATGCTGTTTAAAGCCTGATATTGAGTGAAATCAGTAAGGACAAAGATGTATAAGGAAAGAGAAGAAAGGATAAGAACTGGTCCCTGGGCAGCCCCAGAAGAAGAAGCATGAAGACAAGACACTGACAAAGGAAACTGAAAAGGAACCACTGGAAAAGCAGGAGGAAAACAGTAGACTTCAGAGCACGGAGAATCCTGAAGAAAGCCTAGCGCAGAGAAGAAAATCGCCTGTGTCATGTGCTGCTGATAAATCAAGTCAGAGGAAAATTGAGAACTGACCACTGGATTTAGCAGTTCGGAGGTCAGTGGTGACCTTGAAGTGAGAAATTTCCATAGAGCAGTGAGGAAAAAGCCTGCTTAGGGTGGTTTTAAAGAAAAAGAGGAGAGAAATTGAAAACATTGAGAACAAGCAAACTTTTCAAGATTTGCAGTAAAAGGGAGCATAGAAATGGAGTGAAGACTAATGGGAGAAGTAGAATCAATTAATTAATTTTAATATAGAAAAAATCACCATAATATCATGCTGATTAGAATGACCCAGTAAAGAGGAATGTTTATTGAAGCTGTGACTTACAGAGGGAAGAATTGGTAAAGCAAGGTCCTTAATATGGGCTATGTATACAGTGACACGATGTGGGGAGGTTTTATTTGCTTTATTAAATAAACCTGGAGAATGCATCCAGTTCATTTGGCACCTGACATATGATAGACACCATGCGAATGCACCAGTCACTCTTAGGAACATGTTTGTTTTTTTTTTTTTTTTTTTACAGCAGCTCTTTTAGACTGTCCCTGAGGCTCAAAAAGATTAAACATCTTGAGCTAGTGAACAGCAGAGTCAGAGCTTGACTCCTCACCTATCTTAGTCCAAAAACCATTCTCTTACCTTGACACAGGCTACATCCTCTGAAAAGGAAAACGAACAAGCAAATAAGTAAAAAGGAACTTCTGGCAGGTGTAAGAGATGGAGCAAATTAGGAAGCAGGAAACCAATTAGGAGGCTATTTTAATCATTGGCATGAGCAGCGGTGACCACAAGGACTCACTATAAGTCCAAGCAAGAGACCTATCTGAGCTGGACCTTCCTGGATCTGGGATGAGGAGAAATAAGGAGTACCAGGCGAGTCAGCACAGGGGAGGGAAGGGATCTGAGACACCGGACAGCTTGCCCATGAAGGCATTTGGTTTTAGATGGTTTCGGCCTATCATGTGGACGATGAATTAGAATGAGAGGAAGCGTTCTTGAAGGAAAATATTAATGTGTGAATTCATGATCTTCTTTTTCTCCCACCTTCATTGCTGTAGTTATCTTCTCTTCCACCATTTGCTCTCACCTCTCACTCACTGAGGAATGGTCAGTTCTTGGCAAAAAGATAATCTTGGGAAGAGAAAAGTGGTTACAGAAAAACAACAATAGTATAGTGTTGAAAGGGCTTTCCTGGTGGCACTAGTAGTAAAGAACCCACCTGCCAATGCAGGAGACATAGGAGATGGGTTCGATCCCTGGGTCAGGAAGATCCCCTGGAGGAGGAAATGGCAACACACTCCAGTGTTCTTGCCTGGAGCATCCCATGGACAGAGGAGCCTGGAGGGCTACAGGCCATTGAGTTGCAAAGAACCAGACACAAGTTAAGAGAATTACCATGCTCGTTGTGTTGATAAAAGGAGCAATCGGGAAAACAGGATAGCAGGAGCAGGAAGGACTAGAGTGGAAGGAGAAAGGGGACAAGAGAGACAGTTGTTTTACAAAATAGCTGTTATTGTTATAATATTTATTGACCAGTCCCATATGGCAGACGTGTGTGTGTGTGTGTGTGTGTGTATGTGAGAGACTGAGAGAGAGGGGGCATAGGGAGGGGGCTACACCTACCCAACCAGTGAGGTCCACTGGAGAAGGGAATGGCAAACCACTTCAGTATTCTTGCCTTGAGAATCCCATGAACAGTAGGAAAAGGCAAAATGATAGGATACTGAAAGAGAAACTCCCCAGGTCGGTAGGTGCCCAATATGCTACTAGAGATCAGTGGAGAAATAACTCCAAAAAGAAGGAAGAGATGGAGCCAAAGCAAAAACAATACCCAGTTGTGTATGTGACTGGTGATAGAAGCAAGGTCCAATGCTGTAAAGAGCAATATTGCATAGGAACCTGGAATGTCAGGTCCGTGAATCAAGGCAAATTGGAAGTGGTCAAACAGGAGATGGTAAGAGTGAACATCGACATTCTGGGAATCAGTGAACTAAAATGGACTGGAATGGGTGAATTTAACTCAGATGACGACCATTATATCTACTACTGTGGGCAGGTGGAGTAGCCATCATGGTCAACAAAAGAGTCCAAAATGCAGTACTTGGATGCAATCTCAAAAACAACAGAATGATCTCTGTTCATTTCCAAGGCAAACCATTCAATATCACAGTAATCCAAGCCTATGCCCCAACCAGTAACGCTGAAGAAGCTGAAGTTGAACGGTTCTATGAAGACCTACAAGACCTTTTGAACACCCAAAAAAGATATCCTTTTCATTATAGGGGACTGGAATGCAAAAGTAGGAAGTCAAGAAACACCTGGAGTAACAGACAAATTTGGCCTTGAAATATGGAATGAAGCAGGGCAAAGGCTAATAGAGAATGCACTGATCATAGCAAACACCCTCTTCCAACAACACAAGAGAAGACTCTACACATGGACATCAGCAGATGGTCAACACCAAAATCAGATTGATTATATGCTTTGCAGCCAAAGATGGAAAAGCTCTATACAGTCAGCAAAAACAAGACCGGGAGCTGACTGTGGCTCAGATCTTTAACTCCTTATTGCCAAATTCAGACTTAAATTGAAGAAAGTGGGGAAAACCACTAGACCACTCAGGTATGACCTAAATCAAACCCCTTATGATTATACAGTGGAAGTAAGAAATAGATTTAAGGGACTAGATCTGATAGACAGAGTGCCTGATGAACTACGGATGGAGCTTCATGTCATTGTACAGGAGACAGGGATCAAGATCACCCCCATGGAAAAGAAATGCAAAAAAGCAAAAAGGCTGTCTGAGGAGGCCTTAAAAATAGCTGTGAAAAGAAGAGAAGCAAAAAGCAAAGGAGAAAAGGAAAGATATAAGCATCTGAATGCAGAGTTCCAAAGAATAGCAAGGAGAGATAAGAAAGCCTTCCTCAGCGATCAATGCAAAGAAATAGAGGAAAACAACAGAATGGGAAAGACTAGAGATCTCTTCAAGAAAATTAGAGATACCAAGGGAACATTTCATGCAAAGATGGGCTCGATAAAGGACAGAAATAGTATGGACCTAAGAGAAGCAGAAGATATTAAGAAGAGGTGGCAAGAATACACAGAACTATACAAAAAAAGATCTTCACGACCCAGATAATCACGATGGTGTGATCACTCACCTACAGCCAGACATCCTGGAATGTGAAGTCAAGTGGGCCTTAGAAAGCATCACTGTGAACAAAGCTAGCGGTAGTAATGGAATTCCAGTTGAGCTATTTCAAACCCTGAAAGATGATGCTGTGAAAGTGTTGCACTCAATATGCCAGGAAATTTGGAAAACTCAGCAGTAGCCACAGGACTGGAAAAGGTCAGTTTTCATTCCAATCCCAAAGAAAGGCAATGCCAAAGAATGCTCAAACTACCACACAATTTCACTCATCTCACACGCTAGTAAACGAATGCTCAAAATTCTCCAAGCCAGGCTTCAGCAATACGTGAACCATGAACTTCCAGATGTTCAAGCTGGTTTTAGAAAAGGCAGAGGAACCAGAGATCAAATTGCCAACATCTGCTGGATCATCAAAAAAGCAAAAGAGTTCCAGAAAAACATCTATTTCTGCTTTATTGACTATGCCAAAGCCTTTGACTGTGTGGATCACAAAAAACTGTGAAAAATTCTGAAAGAGATGGGAATACCAGACCACCTGACCTGCCTCTTGAGAAACCTATATGCAGGTCAGGAAGCAACAGTTAGAACTGGACATGGAACAACAGACTGGTTCCAAATAGGAAAAGGAGTATGTCAAGGCTGTATATTGTCCCCCTGCTTATTTAACTTATATGCAGAGTACATCATGAAAAATGCTGGGCTGGAAGAATCACAAGCTGGAATCAAGATTGCCGGGAGAAATATCAAGAACCTCAGATATGCAGATGACACCACCCTTATGGCAGAAAGTGAAGAGGAACTCAAAAGCCTCTTGTTGAAAGTGAAAGAGGAGAGTGAAAAAGTTGGCTTAAAGCTCAACATTCAGAAAACGAAAATCATGGCATCTGGTCCCCTCACTTCGTGGGAAATAGATGGGGAAACAGTGGAAACAGTGTCAGACTTAATGCTTTGAGGCTCCAAAATCACTGCAGATGGTGACCACAGCCATGAAATTAAAAGACGCTTACTCCTTGGAAGGAAAGTTATGACCAACCTAGACAGCATATTGAAAAGCAGAGACATTACTTTGCCAACAAAGGTCCATCTAGTCAAGGCTATGGTTTTTCCAGTGGTCATGTATGGATGTGAGAGTTGGACTGTGAAGAAGGCTGAGCGCAGAAGAATTGATGCTTTTGAACTGTGGTGTTGGAAAAGACTCTTGAGAGTCCCTTGGACTGCAAAGAGATCCAACCAGTCCATTCTAAAGGAGATCAGCCCTGGGTGTTCTTTGGAAGGAATGATGCTAAAGCTGAAATTCCAGTACTTTGGCCACCTCATGAGAAGAGTTGACTCATTGGAAAAGACTGTGATGCTGGGAGGGATTGGGGGCAGGAGGTAAAGGGCACGATAGAGGACAAGATGGCTGGATGGCATCACCGACTCGATGGACATGAGTTTGAGTAAACTCCGGGAGTTGGTGATGGACAGAGAGGCCTGGCGTGCTGCAATTCATGGGGTCGCAAAAGTCAGACATGACTGAGAGACTGAACTGACTGACTGAACTAACTGATTCACAATGTTGTGTTAAGTTTCTGCTGTACAACCACCTGAACTGTCTACAAGTATAACACATATTGTAACCCAGGTGGCACTAGTGGTAAAGAGCCTGCCTGCCAAAGCAAGAGACGTAAGAGATGTGGGTTTGATCCCTGGGTAAGGAAGATCCCCTGGAGGAAGGCATGGCAAACCACTCCAGTATTCTTGCCTGGAGAATCCCATGGACAAAGGAGCCTAGTGGGCTAGAGTCCATGGGGTCGCAAAGAGTCCAACACGACTGAGCGACTGACACTTCTACACATTCATACATATATCACTTTCTCTTGAGCCTTCCTCCCAACCCCCCACCTTACACTTCTAGGTCATCAAAGAGCACTGAGTGATTTCAGTTGTCTTAAATGACCAAGTTTGTGGGAATTTTATATAGAAATCAGAAGTAACTAATCAAGACAACAAGGGTCTGAGAGTTTAAGTAACTGGTCCAATAAAAGGTCAAGCCCTCGTACATGTAGGCAATCTGACTTGAGTGGGCTTGAACTACTGCAGTCCCAGTCAGTAACTGGGACCCTTTAAATGTTTATGTGAGACAAGAATAAAAACTGGAATCATGCTTGAATCTTCAAAATAGTTACTGCAGTGTAATACCATTCTGCCACTGATCTTGGGGACACTGATTGATAAGCATATCAAGAGGAACTCAATGAAGTTGGTAAATAATCAAAGAACATCTCTAGGAATCCCTTGGAACAGCTTTGGACAGAGTGTCTTAAGAGTCTGGGTAAATAATGTCTATGCTGTCTGGAACCTTCCATTTGGGACAGCCTCAGACCTCCTCCAAACAGCCCCCAGAGCAGGCAAGCCCACTTCCACTTTCTCCAAAGTGACTGTAGCTTTCTCTTCGCAGAAAGGCTTCGATCTTTCCACCAGGCTTTCACAGTACCCTGTGTATTTTCTTGGGCATTTCATAGTAACCAATGGAACCACACTTCCGGAATGAGTCGTGGGGCAGGGAAAGTATTTGGTGACAAAAATTTCCTTATCCTGTCCTCTCTCCTTCTCTGAACTGGGGGCCTTATTCAGTTGGGCTTTTGAATAAACTTTAAAAGTCACTCTAAAAAGATTTTATATTTCCATGAAACATCAGTCTCTAAAGGTTTACAAAGTCTGAGTCCTGTGCTCCTCAGTACCATGGACAGCCCCTCATCTGATGCGTGGCACTGGAGAGGGGAAGAGCTGAAATCCATTTACTCAGTTTTACCCCTGCTGTACCTTCTTCCACATTTTATTCCAGTCACAATACTTCATCACTTCCTTCTCTACACAGGATACCTCTTCTTCCCCAAACAATCTTCTCTTCACCTCCTATGGCATACACAGCACTTTTGCCCCCCTTGACTTGACTTGGTCACATTCTCAGGGGTCACTCTGCTGCTGTTTCCTCTAGGAAGCCCTCCTTGATCAACCTCCCATTAGGTCTTGGGACTCCCCAGACCCCTGTTCATATTCTTGCCACAACCTGTAACACTGACAGTATAATCACCTATTTCATTGTCTGACTTCCATGGGCAAGGATATCATTTCACTTTCTCATTTTATCCAGAATCCTAACACATCTTCAGTGCAGTTCAGTTCAGTTCAGTTGCTCAGTCGTGTCCGACTCCTTGCGACCCCATGAATCGCAGCACACCAGGCCTCCCTGTCCATCACCAACTCCCAGAGTTCACTCAGACCCACGTCCATCAAGTCAGTGATGCCATCCAGCCACCTCATCCTCTGTCGTCCCCTTCTCCTCTTCCCCCAATCCCTCCCAGCATCAGAGTCTTTTCCAATGAGTCAACTCTTCACATGAGGTGGCCAAAGTACTGGAGTTTCAGCTTTAGCATCATTCTTTCCAAAGAAATCCCAGGGCTGATCTCCTTCAGAATGGACTGGTTGGATCTCCTTGCAGTCCAAGGGACTCTCAATAGTCTTCTCCAACACCACAGTTATTTACTGCAAACCAAAGAAACCAATGATGTTGAACTCCCTTTGGTTTTTGCACCAGCTGTCCCTTAGGAAAAAAAAAAAAAAAACATCAATTCTTCGGTGCTCAGCCTTCTTCACAGTCCAACTCTTACATCCATACATGACCACAGGAAAAACCATAGCCTTGACTAGACGGACCTTTATTGGCAAAGTAATGTCTCTGCTTTTGAATATGCTATCTAGGTTGGACAGAACTTTCCTTCCAAGGAGTAAGCATCTTTTAATTTCATGGCTGCAGTCACCATCTGCAGTGATTTTATCTTAGGGGTTCATAAATGACTGGAGGAATATATGAACAAATAAATGGGAAGTTTGGGGTTTCCTGTGTCTACAGTCTCTTTGCTCTTCAGCAAAGAATCATACAGAAAGATAATGCATCTTGCTCTTCTTCCTGTTCTTCACAAGGCCTTGCCCAGAGCAAGTGCTCAATACTGCATTATTGATTGATTCCCAATAAAAGTAATCTTGATTGGAGAAATTTCAGATGTTTCTGATGGTATTAACCTGAGGGCTCTGAGTCCTAATAACCTAGATCTGTAATCCATTTTCAAGCTTTATCCCTCACAGTTCCAGCCCCCAAATCCTTTAACATACTGTACTGCCTAGTTTTCTGACAAGATCTACACTTGAGTATCTCTGAGGTTTTATTTGTGCTGCTATCTCTACCTAGAATGCCTTTTCCCTCTTTTGTCCAGTTAGAAAATACTGTTCAGGTCCTAAGTTTCAACTTAATACCCCTGCACCAGTCAGACACCTACTGGACTTGACACTCACTGCTATCAAGGCATTCTCTACATGTAAATCTCTGTACGTGTTCGAGTGTTGATCCCAGTGTGCTGTGAAGTCCTTGAAAACAGAACAATATCTCATTGAACTGTTCCTCTGTGTCTAGACCTTATTCTGGACCTGGAACATTGAAAGTATCAGTAGGAATGAACATGTGACACTCAGCAGGACAAAATCAGATCTGAGGGGGTCACCCACAATGACTACAGCTTAGATTCTTTACCTTCAAAGCCACTTTCCAGAAAAATTAGCCAACTCACACATAGAAAGCAAATGATCAAGTTCAAGAGTAAGTTTGTAGTGAAGAAAGAACAAGAACAAGAAAGAACAAGAGCCTTTGCACTTGTAAGTCCCAGGAGGGTCATTTATCTACCTTCCTTGATCACTGGGACTCAGGTCTCCAGGGGCTAAGTGAAGGGTCTGGCTACCTAAGATTCCTTGCACTCCTTTAACTCCAGGAAACAAGTGGCTCCTCATCTCATCCAGATGTGTCTTCTGGGGCTGCTGAAGACAAACTTGATTTGCTTCCTCTCAGTCATCTACGGGCTTCCCAGGTGACGCCAGTGGTGAAGAATCCTCCTGCCAATGCAGGAGACACAAGAGATGCGGGTTCTATCCTGGGTCAGGAAGGTCCCCTGGAGAAAGGCATGACCATCTACTCTAGTATTCTTGCCTGGAGAATCCCCTGGACAGAAGAACCTGGTGGGCTACAGTCCATAGCGTCACAAAGAGTCAGATGCAACTGAAGTGACTTAGTACGCAGGCACAATGGTCTGTGAAATGCAAATGTGCTTCACTGGCACACCAACAACATCCATTGTCTGCCTCTGTGCAGAGGCCGATAATGTCAATTAGATGCCAGAACTTACTAACAGGTGTGCTGATTGCCTCTGCAAAATGATGTACTGGAGCAGCACGCCAAGTGGGAAATAGACAAGAAAGAACATTTGGTCCCTCCCCTCATCCCCAGCTCAGTTATTAGCTTTTCCATTCGGTCGTTGGCTGCCATAAATTAACTCCCCCCACCCCCAATAAAAACAAAATCACAGTTGTGCTTCATCTGTGCATTCTACACCAGTCACATTTCTGATATCAAAAGCCCTTCTCATTATTGCACCACTGCAGTGCCGACCCTGAAGTTTTTCTCTAACTTCCCTTCCCCGAGTCCAACCACCCCACTCACAGCTCAATGGGTGAGCTTCCTAAGGGGGAAAAGCTCTCAGTCCGTCACTTTCCTACTCAAAAGCCTTCAATGACGTCCCACTGTCTGTTCAATCAAGTGCATATTCTTCAGATGGGCACTCAGAATCTTCTCTCTATAGGCCCCATACTATCTTGTGAAATCACCTCCCCCTGCACATCAGCCCACCGTGAACTTTGTACTCTTCTTTTCATGTCTGCTTCCTCCAGCGAGCTTCTGTCCAGAATGTCTTTTCCTACAAACTCAGTCCAGTGAAAAGCCCTTCCTCCAGAGCCACTTCTGCCAAAAATGCCCATGGAGAGCACCTTAGTCAGAATTGCTTCTTCTTCCCCCAAATCACAAAGTTATCAGTGTAGAATTACCGGTTCTTGAACATTTACAGCACAGGCCAGACACAGGTCAATTGCCTTATTTGCATAATTCCGTTTCATTCTTACTCTCATTTCACAGACGGGGAAACTGAGTCTCTAAGAAGTGAAGCAACTGGTCCAAAGTCAGAGATTGTTAAGAGGCAGAATCAAGTATTAAACCCAGTGTGAAAAGGGAAAGTGTTAGTCTGCCAGTCATATCCAACTCTTTGAGACCTCATGGACTGTAACCCACCAGGCTCCTCTGTCCATGGAATTCTCCAGGCAAGAGTATTGGAATGGGTAATCATTCCCTTCTCCAGGGCATCTTCTGACCCAGGGATCAAACCCCAGCCTTCTGCACTGCAGGCAGTTTCTTTACCATCTGAGCCACCAGGGAAGCCCCATTAAAGCCAGAGAGGGAATGATCCCAGTGCCTAGGCTTTGATCATACATAGTACATAGAGCATGCTGACATCTTCAGGAGACTGCTACTGATCAACATGTGCATGAGGATTCATTTCTGTGACTCTCTAATTATCTCTAATATCTAATTCTGGGAGAACATGCTATTTTCACCTGCGTATGCATCCTGTTCAAAAACAGAAGTTCAAAAATGCACGTTGTTAAAATTTTTGAAGCCGTCCAATCTATCCTGGGGGGAGCATGTCTATCCCTGGATCTATTTTTTACTTGAAGAGTGTCTTTAGACTTTTTACATGAAAATGTAGATTTAAATCCTCCTGGCATATAAGCTTGGATCAGTGATCATTTATGTCTAAGGTCTATGACTGGGAGCTGCAGGGGTGATTTAGTTAATGTTTCCAGCCTGTGAAATCAAACGGTGTCAGCCCATACTCATTAGGGCACCATCAGCTTTGGTTTCTGCCCTCCAGGATCCTACTTGGAAAAAAAAAAAAAAGAAAACTTTGTGCTTCCTTGCTGCCTTCTGAGGTCTGACTTCCTTCCCCAAGCCCATAGTCACTCTGACAGGCCCTGCTGCTCACAGATGGAGCTGCAGAGAAGCCTGCCCAAAGATAATTTTCATTTCAAAGCTCAAACATGAAAAGCGCTTCCTTGCTGGGTAAATGAACCCACTGTTTTCCTGTTAAGTCAAGCTCTTTTGAAGGGAAGCTGGAGAAAGAAACTGGCAGAGGAATTGGGGAGAGAGGAAGTAGAAAATAAAACTTTGGTAGCTTTTATGTTTTTATCAACTTCAATATTTCAGCTAAGCTCAACTTGATTGAGTGAATGGACCATGTTTTCCTAAGATGCATTGAGAAGGGTGAATAGTGGAAAGGGCTTGTTTAACCATAAGGTCTGGTGTCTGGGACCCTTGATCTAATTGAAATGTCTAATTAAACTGCTTAATCCAGCACCTAGACAACTGCAGTTGTTATTACTGTTTAGTCACTCATTCGTGTCTGACTCTGTGACCCCATGGACTGCGACACAATAGGTTTCCCTGTCCTTCACTATCTCCTGAAGTTTACTAAAACTCATGTCCATCGAGTTGGTGATGCCATTCAACCATCTCATTCTCTGTTGTCCCCTTCTCTTCCTGCCTTCTATCTTTCCAAGCATGAGGGTCTTTTCCAATTAATAGTTTGGATTGTAATCACTGGGGAGGTTCATAAACATCCATCTTCTTTCTGCCAAAAATGGCACAAGTCACACTTCCTGGAGCCCCAGTTCCATGAAGTAGTAATTTTTGTAGTAGCTTTTCTACTTCTAGAAAACTGCAAATGAGAAAAAAAAAAAAAAAACTCTCGAAGTTTTTCGTAGTGGGCAAGGGTCACATTCTCCCTCCCTTGAATTCCTTAGTCTCCCTTAGGTCTGGGCCATCTCTTCTACAACAAGCAGAAATGATTCTAATGTTTGAATGATTCATAGAACTCAGCTACTCAGTTACCTGGCTCTGAACAGCATTTTTTGTTTTTTTCTGAAAATATCTGCAAGTTTTAAGAAGACTCTTTGTAAAGTCCGGAGAAATGCAGGAGAGCAGGAGTGAAGTAAAGAACAATTTTCAGACCATGCAGCTGGTCATCCTCAGGCCCAGAAAACAGAAAGAGGAATCATCTTCACTATTACAGATGGTCTCTGAGACTCTACTCTGGTTTAAGTTCTGTGATTCTAGGATGTACACTTCAAATCCTCAGATCAACAACAAACTCCTTCCACTATCATTTGACTCCTTTCCTTGGTCTTATTATTATTTTTTTTAATTTGTGCATGCTCAGTTGCTCTGCAGTGTCCACCTGTTTGTGATTCTGCCAGGCTCCTCTGTCTATGGAATCTTCCAGGCAAGAATATTAGATTGGATTGCCATTTTCTACTCCAGGGGATCTTCCCAATCCAGGGGATCAAACCCCCATCTCCTGTGTCTCCTGCACTAGCAGGTGAGTTCTTTACCACTGGGTAAACTGGGAAACTGGGGCTTATTAACAGGAGACTCTAATCAGTTAAGAACTTTAGAGAATGCTCTTGCTTTGAATGTTCTGATGCAGTCACTGTTACCTATCTACCCCTTTATGGGTTCAGCTGATTGAACCCATTCTTCCAATGGCAGATACGAGGGTGCACATACAAACAACACACACACACACAGGCTGGCTAGAGTTGGACCATTGCCAAGAGTTAAGGTGGAGCTAGGATTAAACTCCTAATACCCAGTGCATTTGGTATTATGCATGAGTGGTCAAATCACTCATGGTCATAACCACTCCACCCTGGACTGAACCACTGGGCAACTCAAGACTCCACTAGTTGTCCAGCTCTATTTTACTTCCTTTGATACCTAAATCTTAGCCTTGAGTGTTAAAAACAATGTGGATGATTGCAAACAAGAGCAAGAGAGTGATGGTAAGACTTTCTTCCCTCCAGGAATAAATCCAGATCTCTGCACTTCAATTCCACAGAAAAAAGTAAGAAAATGGAAGAAGACGGTCAGAGAAAGAGATGTTCCTACTCTAGATCAGTGGACTAGTTCCCACTATAGTCTCTCTCAGTAGTTAGTGTGTTAGCATTAGTTGCTCAGTCTGGTCTGACTTTTTCTGACCCCATGGACTGTAGCCTGCCAAGCTCTTCTATCTGTGGGATTCCCCAGGCAAGAATACTGGAGTGGGTTGCCATTTCCTTCTCCAGGGGATCTTCCTTACCTAGTGATCAAACCTGTGTCTCCTGCATTGCAGGCAGATTCTTTACCAGGGAAGCATCAATTATCAATGAGGCCTGATGTACCCAAGAGGAAGAAGGAAGACAAGTAGAGGTAGGGAGTTCACCTTCCTCCTGGATTGTTCATTAGATCTTCAGGCTTGGAAAGTACGGAAAAGAATGTTTCCTTCATGTGCCTTCCTGATGCTACACTACGATTCCATTCACTAGGGAGCTAGTTAGATCAGGGACTTGAAGACATGTGGTGACAGCAGTGTCCCCCTCTTTAGGGGTGTGATATGAGTGGAGATGGAAGAGTCACAGAGAAGAGGCAAAATATATTGGCTGAAACTGTGACATAATGTTATATAGGAGAAAATAGGAAAACTGGAGGGACAAAAAGAATAATGGAAACAATGTGTCTGAAGGCTCAGGATACAGTTTTCAAATGGGCAGGACACATACTGCTGGTTCAAATATCACAGCCTCAGAGACAATTTGAAATAGTGGAAAAATCATGGGTTTAAGAGCAAAGCAGGACTGGTGGTTCTGAATGTGTGGGAAACATATTCCATTTTCCTTTATCAGCTAATCAAAAAAAAAAAAAAAACTGGACATTATGTATAAGTCATTCAGTAGGAAACCTGGAAGGTGGAGAAAGAAGGATGACGGGGTAGGGACCTCAAGCACAAAGCTCTACTCTTGGGTGGAGCCTCTGACCATGGTTCTGATTTCCACTCCTGCAATAACTGGATTGTGTCTTCCTCCTCCTAGGCAGAGCCATGGACACCAGGGGGTGGAGCTCTGTCATCTAGGTAACACACAAGTTAAGCAGACCAGAATAGCCCTTTATAGACTGTAAGCACTAAATTTGATATTTAAACCACAAAAGGGAGCCTAGAAGTGAATTCTAAACCCAAACAAGTTTCCTAATCATTATGGACTAAGTATTTGTGTATGCCAAAATTCATATGTTGAAACACGACCCCCCAGTGTGATGGTATTAGAAGGTGGAGCAACTGTAAAGTAACTAGGCTTAGATGAGGTCATAAGGATGGAGTCCTCCTGAATGTAATTAGTGCCCTTTGTTCAGTCGTGTCTGACTATTTGAGACCCCGTGGACTGCAGCACACCAGGCTTCCCCGTCCTTCACTATCTCCCAGAGCTTGTTCAAACTCATGTCCACTAAGAAGGTGATGTAATCTAGCCATCTCATCCTGGGATGAGATGGTTACATGCTGCTCCCTTCTCCTCTAACTGTCAATCTTTCCCAGCATTAGGGTCTCAGAAAAGCTGAAAGAGAGCTTGCTTCCTTTCTTTGTGCTCTGCCATGTTGAAGTTGGCAGTTTGCAACTCGGAAGACGACTCTTGCCAGAATCCAGCTATGCTGACATCCTGATCTCAGACTTCCAGTCTCCAGAACTCTGAGAAATAAATTCTTGTTAATTTTAAGCAACTCAATTTATGGTATTTTGGTATAGAAGCCCAAGCTGATTAAGAGTCTAATATAATAGAAGATTGAGATAGGAATTAGAGTCTTAAGATACTCAAAATGTGTCTATGATAGATTTGAAAATATTCATTAAACCAAGAAACAGAAAAAATTCAACTTAAATGTGAAAAGATAATCAATAGATGCTAATACCAAGGTAACATAGATGCTGAAATTTCCATAGAAGGATTTAAGGACAGCTATAATCAAAACTGAGCTATTAGAAGCACTCCTTGAAACAACAAAAGCAAATTTCTGCAAAGAAATAGAGTGAAATGTTCCTGGGACATCAGGCTCTCAATTAATATCAGTGGAACTGAGAAAACACGTCAGTTTTGTCTCAACATACTCCTGAGTGCTCAGAAGAGTATAAGGTGCATATCATGTACAGTACAAGTGTCTTCCAAGTACATGACCACACGGCAAGGTTCTTAGAGTCTGTACCACAGTGAATTCTAATGAATGTTCCAGTTGTCTCCGGCTATTTTCTGAGCTTAACTTTGTGTCCTCCTTCTGTCATCAGCTGTTTGAGGACAGAGATTGTATATTTACCTCTCTGTTGTCATCATCACTGTCAGCATTTCTTTACGCACCCAGTTTTTCTCAACTATAAAATACAGGATCAAGGGTGAGAATGAGTGAGGACAGGAGAGTCAGGACAAGGACGATGGGTTATAACATGAAACTTATGGAGTTCAAGCGCCCTACTTGGAATTGTTTTGAGATTTACCCTGAGCAAAGATACAGCCAGCAAACACTTTTTAGTAGCCCCAAGGAGATGCAGAAGACAAACTTCTCATTGTTCATTTTGCTGTAATTCTTTATGAAAATAGTATCAAAATGTTTGCACAAGACCAACAATTCAGATTTCATCAATGTGGAAGATGGTGGGTTAGTTGGATGACACACACAAGCCTGGTTTTAAATCTTGGGTTTCGTTAATTTACTAGTCATGTGACTTTAAAAAAGTTGCTTCAACAGTCTAACCCCAGTTTTGGTATCTATTAAATGGAGCTGATATTAGTTCCCACTTCCTAGGACTAGTGTGAGGAGTAGATGAATGTAAGCCAAACAATGTTGATTCTTGATCACATTCATTTAGCAGCTGGGAAGTATCTTAAGAAATGTTCTGCAGATAGCAAGCAGTGCAAATAAACTGAATAAGGAGTGTGTATCTAGTGTTCCACCTGGTATAAATCATATACCCAGTAGGAATACATCTGGTATTTTTATATTCAGATGACAAGAATGCAAAACAGTTATTTGGCAAGAAAGAAGAAAGTAATTTGAAAGGCACCAGCTCTTTTAAATAGAGAAAAAATGATAAATAATCATCAGAAAAGGAAAAAGGTGAGTTTTTTTTATCTGTCTTAAGTGAAAATTAGAAGAAAGACCCCCAGTTTTCAGAATGAATCTATTTCTCATCTCCTGTGTTAGAGAAAGAGAACTCAACTGGCAGGATTGTAATTCAGACTACGTAATTAGATGTTGAATGATAATTAATCTTGGACCCAGAATCAGATCCCTGCCAGCATGTTTCCTTTCTCTGTTCCAGTTCTCCACAGCCCAGACTCCCTCCCAACCTCAAACCCAAAACCACTAATTTTAGTTTGGCTTAATTAATTTCCCCTCCAAAGTCTCACCTATTGCCTTTCTCTTTGTTAAGCTTCTGTTGAATTTCCCCACTGATTATGTTTGTTTCCTGAGAGCCTCAAGGAAGGACAATAACTGTGTAATTTCTCACCCTTTGCAACAATCTTCAAGGACATGGAAGAGAGCCCCTCCTCCTTTTCATTATTGCTAAAAATCCACACAAAATTGACATCAGGCACATGTACAGTTTGTGAAGGACTGCCAAGAACAAAACCCAAAGGGATGAATATGGTTTTATAAGTTCAATTTTGGGTGAACAAGGCTAAACATACTTCACTGGTTCCCACCATCACCAATGACACCTAAATTATTCTTGGTCAAGCACTTGCTGATCAATCCTCAAGTGCATCATGTAAAGGAGATAGAAATAACCAGATTTGGAGACTGATTGGAAATGAGTTGAGAGTTACCACAGTCTTTTGCTTTTGTGCCAGGATGAATACTGTAGGCATTCTCTGAGAAGGGTAACACTGGAAGGGAGGCTAATTTGAGGGGGAAAAAATAGTAATGCATTTAGTTTTGGAAATGTTGAGTTTGAATTGCCTTTGGGATTTTAATCATCTTATCCTCAATTTCTTTTCTTTACAGCAAAACTCCTTGAAAGAGATATTTATATTCACTGTCTTTGGTTAGGGTTCACTGAAGGAGACTGTGGGGAGTTGGGAGGTATTTGTGTGGAAACGATTTATTAGGAAGTATTTATCAGCCAGATTGCCACAGAGGGTACTTTGGCTCAGTCCCCCAAGGAGCTACAGAGATGATATAAGGCACCACGGTCACCCAGAGTGTCCAAAGTGGGAGATGGGCAATGACACCCCAACTTTTACTTTATCACTTTCCCTATTTGAAATGCTCTCCTCTTAGAGTTTTTGTAAGGCTGTGTATTCGTGCATGCTAAGTCACTTCAGTCACATCCAACTTTTTTCAACCCTATGAACTGTAGCCCGCCAGGCTCCTCTGTCCATGGGATTCTGCAGGCAGCAATGCTGGAGTGAGTTGCCATGCCCTCCTCCAGGGGATCTTCCCGACCCAGAGGTTGAACCGGCGTGGTGCCTTACAATCAGATCTCTACTTACATATCATTTTCTCATTGACTCCCAAACCTAAGACTTCTACCACTGCAACCACCATCAGCACCACCTCCACGTCCACCCTCGTAGCCATCACCTCTTCGCCTGACCACTGTACCCTTGCCACTCCTGTTGCCCCCACTGCCACCAGCATCACCGCCAGTGCTATTACCACCCTCGTTGCCATGCTCACCATCATCGCCCCCATGCTCCTGGCACCCCATCATTGCCACCGACACATGCATTATCACCGCTACCAGAAGACCCTGGTGCTGGTCCCCCCAGCTCTTTCAATCTTCCTCCTGGCACTTTGCACTACGTGTTGATAGATTCCATATCAGAGATTTGTTTCAAGCTGCCCATCCCTTCATTATTAAATACAGCCTCCTTGAGAACAGGTACTCCTTTGCAGCCATATCACCCATGTTTTCAACAAGCCTACTGCATGGTAGGCATAAAAATGGATAGACTGGTTTGTGATTTAAAGAATCCCCAGTTAGGAACTGGAAAAAGATGAAATCACTATGGAGGAGCAACCTGGGAGAAGTGAGGAGGAAGTTGAAGTAAGAGCCCAGGGGAAAATCCAAGTTACCCAGTGCAAGGGAAACCTCTCATCATGATGCTGAAGATGTGGGTAGGTCTGCAGACCTGACAGCCTTCATCTTCTCTGTGAAATAAGAGGTACCTTAATTTTTTTTGTCTATTCTTGCCCCACAAAAGCTCATTAAACACAATCTAGGGTAATTTTTACAGTCTCTATTGGCTTCATTTAAAAATCTCATTATATGAGCTTATCAATTAATCCAGTGTGCTTCTTTCATGTTTGACATAAAATATCTTTATGCCATTTTATGTGCTTGAAACTGGGAATTTAATGGGGGAATCAGATCCCAAATGGAGTCCTGGGGTTGCCAGTGTCCTGGTCTAATTAGCTATAGAAAGCCCTCCCAGAAGACAGTGGAAGAGAAGCAGGTAAGGAAACTTCTCTAAAGGCCTCACACCCTGACTCTGGCATCAGTACAGACATTTATTGTTATTATATGAAATTAAAAGACACTTGCTTCTTGGAAGGGAAGCTATGACCGACCTAGAAAGCATATTAAAAAGCAAAGACATCATTTTGCCAATAAGTTCATTGAGTCAAAGCCATGTTTTTTTTCCCATAGTCGTGTATGGATGTGAGAGTTGGACCATAAAGAAGGCTGACTGCCAAAGAACTGATGCTTTTGAATTGTGGTCCTGGAGAATACTCTTGGGAGCCCCTCGGACTGCAAGATCAAACCAGTCAATCCTAAGGAAATCAGTGCTGAATATTCATTAGAAGGACTGATGCTGAAGCTGAAGCTCCAATACTTTGGCCACCTGATGGGAAGAGCTGACTCATTAGAAAAGACTGTGATGCTTGGAAAGATTGAGGGCAGGAGGAGAAGGGGCAACAGAGGATGAGATGGTTGGGTGGTATGACCAACTCAATGGACATGAGTTTAAGCAGACTCTGGGAGATAGTGAAGGACAAGGAAGCCTTCGGTGCTGCAGTCAAACACGACTTAGCAACTGAACAACAATAACAATATTTGATCCCAAGAAGTTACGTATTTTGGAGGGAAGAATTTTAGTCATTCACCTGAATGCCCCCTCCTAGTGGCCAAGTGGTCTCACACCAATGATTCCTTGCTTCTGAGCCTCAGTTTCTTTGGGTCTAAATGCCTGGTGGGGTAAGCTGGCCTCTATGACCCCTTCTGGCTGTTGGATCCTTATAACTCTACACACTCTACAAAAGAGAAAACGTGTTCAGGGACATGACATAACTTGCCCAGAGCCACACAGCTCCTGAGCAGTGTTAGAGTTTAAAGTCCAGATGTGCACAGTTCTGACACCAGCCTCCAACCCTCCTGGCCATGCTGCCTTCCATCCACCCAGCCACCACTAGGGAACGTCCACAGACTGACAGCTCCAGGTATTCATTTTCAGGCTGAGCCTGCAGTCCAGATGAAGGATGGTCCCCTGGACTGGGTCTCTGCACCGATGTGCTCAAGCCTCTCTCCCAAGCTCCTCAGATTCTGCATTCCACCAAGATTTACCTGGCTCTCCATTCCGGCCCTGGGGCCAGTGCTTATATGTGAGTGACAGTGAAAGTCGCTCAGTCATGACTGACTCTTTGCAACCCCATGGACCATAGGTGGTGGTTTAGTAGCTAAGTTGTATCCACCTCTTGTGACCCCATGGACTGTAGCCTGGCAGGCTCCTCTATTCATGGGATTCTCCAGGCAAGAATACTGGAGTGGGTTGCCATTTCCTTGTCCAGGGGATCTTCCCAACCCAGGAATTGGACCTGGGTCTCCTGCACTGCAGGCAGATTCTTTACCAACTAAGTGAGAGGGAAGCCCACAAATACTGGAATGGGTAACCTATCCCTTTTCCAGCGGTGCTTGTATACAAACTGTCAAATGATTCAGTGACCCAGGAAGAGAAAGGCAGGGAAGTGGCAAAGGGATAAAGGAAATTATTGAATGAGCATAGCACTGGATTAGACTTGGTTTCAGAGCACACCAGACTTCACTCCAACCTGCTGCTTTGTGGGTGGATGCACAAGGCCATTCCCCTCTCCATGCCTCAGTGTTCTTCCTGTAAATGGGAAGAGCATTATCAACCTCACAAAATTATAATATGAGTTAGAGGGGGAAAAATGCTTACATATAACATAGGTGTTTGATGAATAGTGATCATTTTTATTTTCCTCTGAACTGAGCAAGAGGTGCTCATTTTAAATGGTAGGAGTGCAATGAGCTATTTGCTGTTCTGAGCAGATGGATATCTTTAGACAGATGGCAGCATCTTTCTGGGGTACAACATTCTCCTTGACACCCAGGATCTACAGGATATGACAGCACCACCCAGGCTGATGATACTGTTGCCATGGTGATGGAGTTCCATGCTCAGTCTAGCTCTGGTCATCCTGAACACAGAGGATGCAGGTCAACAGCTCCTTGTTTGGAATGGAAATGAAGCTGCTCATGATGAGGGAAGCATGGGATAATCAACAACCTCAGGACTGTCACAAGTCAGAGGTATGTCTAAAAGCGTGCCTCAGTGTGTCTAAAAGCAACTCACTTGACTTTAGTAGAACTTGGTTTCTTCCTTTGTAAGACAAAAATGCTAAACATTTCCTCAAAGTGTTGTTGACAAATTTAATGAGGTTGTGCATTTGATATCAGCAAGGATGATACCTATTATACCAGTTCGGTTCAGTCCAGTCACTCAGTCGTGTCCTACTCTTTGCGACCCCATGGACTGCAGCTCGCCAGGCCTGCCTGTCCATCACCAACTCACCCAAACTCATGTCCATTGAGTCGGTGATGTCATCCAGCCATCTCATCCTCTGTCGTTCCCTTCTCCTCCTGCCCTCAATCTTTCCCAGCATCAGGGTCTTTTCCAGTGAGTCAGCTCTTCGCATCAGGTGGCCAAAGTATTGGAGTTTCAGCTTCAGCATCAGTCCTTGCAATGAACACTCAGGACTGATCTCCTTTAGGTAACCCTAATTGAATGCCAGTTCTCTTCTTCCTCTCCTATTACTTTCAGGGAGATGAGAAGGGAAAAGAATGATGAGACTGAAGTAACTTGGAAAGAAAGATGAAGGAGGAGAGAGGAAGAAGGTGAGGAACCTGAACAGAAAGGACAATAACCATACCCATAGCAAAAGCATAGCCCCTAATGTGTGCACCTGAAGTGCTGTTGTTCCAGCTCATTTGCATTCATAGTTACCAATCTCCATTCTATTTGTTTACCATCCCTGCAGTAACAAATCACAAAGGTGCTAGCTTAGAAGACCACAAATTTATTCTGTTTCTTTTCTGAAGGTCAGATCAGATCAGATCAGATCAGTCACTCAGTCGTGTCCAACTCTTTGCCACCCCATGAATCGCAGCACGCCAGGCCTCCCTGTCCATCACCAAATCCCGGAGTTCACTCAGACTCACGTTCATTGAGTCAGTGATGCCATCCAGCCATCTCATCCTCTGTCGTCCCCTTCTCCTCCTGCCCCCAATCCCTCCCAGCATCAGAGTCTTTTCTAATGAGTCAACCCTTCACATGAGGTGGCCAAAGTACTGGAGTTTCAGCTTTAGCATCATTCCTTCCAAAGAAATCCCAGGGCTGATCTCCTTCAGAATGGACTGGTTGGATCTCCTTGCAGTCCAAGGGACTCTCAAGAGTCTTCTCCAACACCACAGTTCAAAAGCATCAATTCTTCAGCGCTCAGCCTTCCTCACAGTCCAACTCTCACTAAAAATGTGTCAACATAGCGCATTCCTTCTGAGGCTATAGGAGAGAATCCATTTCCTAGGCTTTCCAGCTCTTAGAGGCCATCTTTATTCTCTGGTTTGCAACCTGCTGTACCACCCCACCCCTAAAGCCTCACTCCAAAATCTCTTTCCTCTGCTGGCCGTATCTCCTTCTCTGACTCCAACTCTCTCACTCTCCTTTTCCTATTTTTTTTAATTTAATTTTTATTTTATATTGGAGTATGAAAGTGAAAGTGTTAGTTGCTCAGTCATGTCTGACTCTGTGCAACTCAATGGACTGTAGCCCACCAGGCTCCTCAGTTCATGGGATTCTCCAGGCAAGAATACTGGAGAGGGTAGCCATTCCTTCTCCAGGGGATATTCCCAACCCAGAGATCAAACCCAGGTCTCCTGCATTGCAGGCAGATTCTTTACCAGCCACTAGGGAAGCCTCTGATTTATAATGTTGTGTTGGCTTCAGGTGTACAGGAAAGTGATTCATTTGTACATATATACATACCCATTCTTTTGTCAGAGATTTTTCCCAAGTAGTTCATTACAGAATACTGAGCTGAGTTCCCTATGCTATACAGTAGGCTCTTGTTAATTATCTATCTTATATGTAGTAGTGTGTATTTGCCAGTCCCAGTCTCCCAATTTATCCCACCCCTCACACACATTTTCCCTTTGGTTACCAACAAAGAAATTGAAGTTACATGTCCTGTGCTATGCTTAGTCACTCAGTCGTGTCTGACTTTGAGACTCCATGGACTCTAGCCCACCAGGCTCTTCTGTCCATGGGGATTCTCCAGGCAAGAATACTGGAGTGGGTTGCCATTCCCTCCTCCAGGGAATCTTCTCAACCCAGAGATCGAGCCCAGGTGTCCCACATCGCAAGCACATTTTTTACCATCTGAGCCACAAGGGAAGCCCAAGAATACTGGATTGGGTAGCCTATGCTTTCTCCAGGGGAACTTTCTGAACCAGGAATCGAACTGGGGTCTTCTGCATTGAAGATGGATTCTTTACCAACGAAGCTAAAACCACCAAGTAAGAAGTTGCAGAGCCAACAGAGATGCCCACATTTTGAAATTCTGAGTCAGGGCTCCTCCCTAACTACAACCACAGTGTGATGCCTCCCTAGGGGTGCATTGCTCTTCTCTTATAAAAGTCCTCAGAAACACATTGGGTCTACCTGGATAAACCACAATTATCTCTCATCTCAAAATCTTTAACTCAGTTTCTTCTGCAAAGTCTTTTTGATGATGTAGGGTTATATGCTCACAGGTTTTCAGCAATTAGGACATAGATTCTTTTTTTTTTTTTTGCAATGAGATCATTATTCTATCTACAACATCCACACAGACTGTAAGGTGAGTATTATCATTGTTCCCTTTTAAATGTTAAACAATTACAGTAATGAAAATATAGCTCAGAAAAATTAAGAAATTCTCCAAAGATCACACATTTGTAAGTGAAAGAGCAAGTGTTCAAACAACACTGTGTTTGACTCTGCAGCATTTGTACTTTCTGTAGAATATACTGAAGAGACTCAGTTTCCTCTAAATCCAAGACAACTGTATTCGATGATCTCTGATGGCTACCCTCTGTCTGATAGTCCATGATCCTCTGCTCAGGAATAAACAAAAAAACAAAAGCTTAGTTCCAGACTGATGACCTGTTGATGTCTCTTTTCTGGTTCTAAAGGGGGAAAGTGAGATCTTGGAGGTCCCATAACAGAAAGTGATGCAAGGCTTTAGAAAAATGCAGAACAAGTTCGGCTCCTCTCTATGCGACCTTGGAATTATAAACACAAAATCTGCTTAAGATGCTGAAATAATCTCCCATAGGGCTTCTCTCCCAGCAGCCCAACCGTCAAAATCAATGACAATCATGTTGGCGTTTTGCTAATTGAACCAAACAGGAGGTAACTGGTCTTGGGAAATCCTATAATGAAGTAATTAGTTACTCCATCAGTAAACGGAAATAATAATCACAGATTATTAAAGCTGAAAATAAACTTTCTGATGATAGATGGGGGACCTACAACCCAGAAAGGCCCGACACCTGACACAGCTCTTAGCAAAGGAGCTGGAACAGACACCCAGGTTTTTGGGCTGCTGGTCTAGGATTCTTTCCACAGGACCATCAACTCCTGCAAGTCTGAACAAGAGGTGGTTTCCATGTAGACTGGAGCATCAGGGGGGAAGTGATACATTGCAAATGCATAACAGCCCTTACCGCTGCTGAGGGCCAGATGGCTGAAAAACCTAGAGTCTGTGTGCAGCTGGGGAGAGTCTTTGAGTCACATGCACCCATTCATGTGCCAGCTGAAGAGCTCACCAGCCCACTCAGCTCTCAAGGACTATATATTTCTTTTATTTTTTAATTACAAAAATAATGGATCACAGTTGTTGTTCAGTCATTCAGTCATGTCCCACTCTTTGTGACCCCATGGACTGCAGCATATCAGGCTTCCTTGTCCTTCACCATCTCCTGGAGCTTGCTCAAACTCATCCCATTGAGTCAGTGATGTCATCCAACCATCTCATCCTCTGTCGTCCCCTTCTCCTCCTGCCATCAATCTTTCCCAGCATCAAGGTCTTTTCCAATGAGTCAGCACTTCACATCAATTAGTCAAAGTATTGGAGTTTCATCTTCAATATCAGTCCTTCTAATGAATATTTAGGACTGATTTCCTTTAGGATGGACTGGTTGGATCTCCTTGCAGTCCAAGGGACTCTCAAGAGTCTTCTCCAACACCACAGTTCAAAAATATCAGTTCGGTGCTCAGCTTTTTTAATGGTCCAACTCTCACATTCATACATGACTACTGGAAAAAACACAGCTTGGACTATATGGACTTCTGTCAGCAAAGGTCTCTGCTTTTTAATATGCTGTCTAGGTTGGTCATTGCTTTTCTTCCAAAGAGCAAGAGTCTTTTAATTTCATGGCTGCAGTCACCATCTGCAGTGATTTTGGAGCCCCCAAAAATAGTCTGTCACTGTTTCCATTATTTCCCCATCTATTTGCCATGAAGTGATGGGACCTGATACAATGATCTTTGTTTTTTGAATGTTGAGTTTTAAGCCAGCTTTCTCATTCTCCTTGTTCACCTTCATCAAAAGGCTCTTTAGTTCTTCTTCACTTTCTGCCATAAGGCTGGTGTCGTCTGCATATCTGAGGTTACTGATATTTTTCCCAACAATCTTGATTCCAGTTTCTACTTCATCCAGCTTGCCATTTCACATGTTATACTCTGAGTATAAGTTAAATAAGCAGGGTAACAACATACAGCCTTGTCATACTTCCCGATTTGGAACCAGTCTGTTTCATGTCCAGTTCTAACTGTTGCTTCTTGTCCTGCATACAGATTTCTCAGGTGGCAGGTAAGGTGGTCTGGTATTCTCATCTCTTGAAGAATTTTCCACAGTTTGTTGCGATCCACACAGTCAAAGCCTTTGGCATGGTCAGTGAAGCAGAAGTATATGTTTTTGTCTAGAATTCTCTTGCTTTTTCTGTGATCCAGTGGATGTAAGCAATTTGATCTCTGGCTCCTCTGCCTTTTCTAAATCCAGCTTGAACATCTGGAAGTTCTCAGTTCTCGTACTGTTGAAGCCTAGCTTGAAGAATGTTGAGCATTACTTTACTAGTGTGTAAGATGAATGTAATTTTGTGGTAGTTTGAACATTCTTTGGCACTGCCTTTCTTTGGGTTTGGAATAAAACTGACCTTTTCCAGTTCTGTGGCCACTGCTGAGTTTTCCAAATTTGCTGGAATATTGAGTGCAGCACTTCAACAGCATCATATTTTAGGATTTGAAATAGCTCAACTGGAATTCCATCATCTCCACTACCTTTGTTTGTAGTTATGCCTCCTAAGACACATTTGACTTCACACTCCAGGATGTCTGGCTCTAGGTAAGTGACCTCACCATCATGGTTACCTGTGTCATGAATATCTTTTTTGCTCTGTGTATTCTTGCCACCTCTTCTTAATATCTTCTGCTTCTGTTAGGTCCATACCATTTTTTCCCTTTATTGTGTCCTTCTTTGCAGGAAATGTTCCCTTGGTATCTCTAATTTTCTTGAAGATATTTCTAGTCTTTTCCATTCTATTGTTTTCCTCTATTTCTTTGCATTGATCATTGAGGAAGGATTTCTTATCTCTCCTTGTTATTCTTTGGAACTCTGCATTCAGAAGGATATATCATTACTTTTCTCCTTTGCCTTTTGCTTCTCTCCTTTGCTCTGCTATTTGTAAGGCTCAGACAACCATTTTGGCTTTTTGTGTTGCTTCTTCTTGGGGATGGTTTTGATCACCGCCTCCCGTGCAATGTTATGAACCCTCATCTATAGTTCTTTAGGCACTCTATCTATCAGATCTAATCCCTTGAATCTACTTGTCACTTCCATTGTATATTCATAAGGGATTTGATTTATGTCATATCTCAATGGCCTAGTAATTTTCCCTACTTTCTTCAATTTAAGTCTGAATTTGACAATAAGGAGTTCATGATCTGAGCCAC
This sequence comes from Bos javanicus, assembly GCF_032452875.1. Taxonomy (NCBI): domain Eukaryota; kingdom Metazoa; phylum Chordata; class Mammalia; order Artiodactyla; family Bovidae; genus Bos; species Bos javanicus. Next base: position 110,186,282 of record NC_083873.1, read on the forward strand.
AGTCAGCTCACAGTCTTGTTTTTGCTGACTGTATAGAACTTTTCCGTCTTAGTCTGCCAAGAATATAATCAATCAGATTTTGGTATTGACCATCTGGTGATGTCCATGTGTAGAGTTTTTTCTTGTGTTGTTAGAAGAGAAAAAAAAAAAAGAAAAAAAAATGTCTGGGTGTTTGTTTCTGAATAGATATTCTATTTTGGTAATATATTATTGATTTCATAATTTTAATTAAGGTTGTTTACCCTTCAGTGTGATGCTTACCCAAGCCATGTCTTCATGATGAAATTTAAATATGAGATACAAGGCCCCATGTACTTGGTAGAAGTGGCTTATTCATACTGATAGAGCTCATTATTGTAAAATAGAATTTTATGGTAATATGAAAATCTGAAAAAACGGTAAAAAGAGGTACACAGAAAAGAGAAATATCACAAACATTTAGTTCTAAGGGGTAAACTGAGAAATAAAGCACTAAATAAGGGAAAAGAAATAACTGTAGTTCTTCAATAAAAATCAAGACATTGAGAAGTTAAAAAAAAAAAAAAAGAAGAAGAGGGTGTTTGCTATGACCAGTGTGTTCTCTAGGCAAAACTCGCTTAGCATTTGCCCTGCTTCATCTTGTACTCCAAGGCCAAACTTGCTTGTTCCTCCAGGTATCTCTTTACTTTCTACTTTGCATTCCATTCCCCTATAATGAAAAGGACATCTTTTTTTGATGTTAGTTCTAGAAGGTCTTGTAGGTCTTCATAAAAGCATTCAACTTCAGCTTCTTCCACATTAGTGATTGGGGCATAGACTTGGATTACTGTGATATTGAATGGTTTGCCTTAGAAATGAACAGAGATAATTCTGTCATTTTTGAGATTGCACCCAGGTACTGCACTTGGGCAGCTATTCTTGCCTGGAGAATTCCATGGACTGTATAGTCCATGGGGGTCGCAAAGAGTTGGACATGACTGAGTGACTTTACTCACTCATTCACTCATTGCATTTTGGACTCTTTTGTAGAACTATGAGGGCTACTTGGAACATTTTTAAGTAAAAGTGGAAATAAATCACCTGTCATGAATTATACATGTTAATCACATTTCATCCACAAATATTATGGAGAATTTCCTTTCAACTTTTTCCTTCTCTATGTCTACTCAACAATTCTTTGCAGAAACACACTCCCTCTCTTTGTGTAACAATAATAAACATCCTTGTGGCCCAATGGGCCTCTCCATGCTCCCTGCCCCCCACCCCCACCTTAAGTGAACATAAAGAACCCAAGTGATCTTTGCCTGGGCCACTGTGATTAGTTCAAGCGTGGCCATGTGAACCAAGGGCACCCACAGAAGACCTCTCTAGGACTTCTGTTAGAGCTGTTGGGGAGGGGCTTCTATAAGTATGAGGTGATGCAGAGCATCAGGTTGGCCCTGGAGTCTCATTTTATTATGGGTAAAAATTACCTGCCTGACAGTAAGTCCAAGCTGAAACAGAGTTTGGGAGAGAGAGAGAAAGGAGAGATGGAGAGAGAAGGACAGAGGAGGGAAGGAAGAAAGGAGGGAGGGAAGGGTGAAGGAGAGAAAGAATCCTGAGACCTTCATTTCATTCAGATGTCTCAGTGTAAACGTGTGTAAAACTAGCTTTGCCCAGTAAATTTCCTAGTTTTTATGATCCAGTAAATTCTCTTTAAGTCGGTTTGGATGTCACTCACTTGCAGTTAAAAGAAAGCTGAAGGAGACCACAGTTGGCATCTGGTTGCTGTGTTCAAGGGGCACGTGCACAAATGAAACTGGCCACTTGAGGGTGAGCGCCCCCAAGCCGCAGAGCAAAGATGGAACATCCTTGTGCGAACACGGGCTTTGTGCAGATGTGTCCTGACACATACAACTTTGTGCCCTGCTCTTCTCATTTAGCACAATTACAGTGATAACAACAATAGCTTTTAATTATTGCACATTGAGAATTGTAGATCCTGTATTTTCCAGACATTCTTTCTTTTATCACCTAGCTCTATTAGGTATGTGCCATTATAGTCAGCATTTGCAGGTCTAAAGAAGCTGAAAAACATGCTTAAATGAAAATAGTTAAAGAAGCTTTAAACCCTGTTGCTCTGGTCCAGAATAAGAATTTTTCACGACTGTTTATGTTTTTTTCTGTTTCATCACCCTGTTCCTATGGATTACTTTTTCCTTGTGTTGTTGTTGTTATTTAATCACTAAGTCATGTCCAGCTCTTTTGGAACCCCATGGACTGTAGCCCACCAGACTCCTCTATCCATGAAATTTCCCAGGCAAGAATACTGAGTGGGTTGTCACTTCCTTCTCTAGGAGAATTTTCTTGACCCAGGGATAGAAACTGCATCTTCTGCATTAGCAGCGAGTTCCTTACTGCTGGACCACTAAGGGATCCCAGTGTAAACTTTTTTAATAGCAGCATACTGTTCAACTGAAAACAGGTAACTATTTTCCTTTTGGGCAAAGGACATGAATGAAGACGTAACAAATGACCTGTCCACACGAAGACATAACAAGAGATCTGTCCAGGCTGCTGAGACACGGTTTGAGTTTTGGTAGCAAAAATGCTGATCTTACCAGGGAAAGCTGGTAACCTGTTCCTTCCATCTCACTGGAAATGTGTACCAGTTCCCTCCACCCTCACTCCCAGGGGCCCTGCATGGATAATAAAACTCATTGTAACAGAAGAGAGGAGCTTTACTGTTGGAGATACAGAAGGAAGCTCCGTCACTCAACAAAGGTGTGTTTATACCTACTCTGTATGACTGTGGCTATAACAGTGAAATAAAAATTCTTGTCTTCTTAAAGCATTCATTCTGCTTGGGGGAGAGTACTTCAATCAGTAAATTAAACAAAACAGGGTCTTCCCTGATGGTCCAGTGGTTAACACTTTGCACCCCTAAACCTGGGGGCACAGGTTCTATCCCTGGTCGGGGAACTAGAATCCTGCATACTGATGGGCATGCCCAAACTCTATACCCATTAAACGATATGTCCTCTCTCCCAACCCTGGTAACACTTGCTAACTTAATTAAAAAAAAAAAAAAACTTTCAAAAAAAATCAAATATAATATAAAAGAGGTTGATACGTGTGAAAGGGAAACCTGATAATAAAGTAGGAAAGTTTGCCACTGATTGGAATCATCAGGGGAAGCCTTCAGTGTGGAGGTAACAGTGGAGCAAGGACTTGAAGGTTTCGAGGGACTAAGTCATGCAGAAAAGAGCATTCCTGGAATGTGCGAAAGCAAGTACAATGGCTCAGAAGCTAGAGAATATCTCATGTACTGAAGGAAGACTCAGGAGCCCAGGGTGGCAGGAATAGAGCAGATGAGGAGAAGGTTCGCGAATATATGAGGTCAGAGCAGGTGGGGTCAAGAGCAGACATTGTAGAGCACTGTACGCTGTGCTATGTTAGCACTTCGGTGTTCATTTTGAACCAGATGAAAGGCCATTTTAACAGAGGAGCAGAATAATCTGACCTCAAGTTTGATGGCGTCCCCCTGGTCCGTGTGTGAGGAATAGATTGTAACAGGCAAACCAGAAGCAAAGGGACCAATTAAGAGAGATGAACGACAGTGGCTTGTACTGGAGTGATAAGTGCAAATGTGTTGAGAAGTGATCTAGCCCTGGATGTGTTGAATACAGAAGAGAAAGGATCTGCTGATGGGTTTTATGTGGGCTGAGGTAGCCAAGGAGCCAAGGATGCTCCAAGTACACAAACATCCCCCCAGATCATCTCTGTTTGGATGGTTGGAAAGTTGAAGTTGACCTTGTCGCTGGAAGAAAGAGATGGGTGGCTACAGATGGTCCATGCCACTCCCCTGCTACCTTTAATGAAATGTGAGGGTTTTTGTTTTTTATTTAATCCAGGGACATGGGAGATTAGGATTGACACATATACACTGTTGACACTATGCATCAAACAGATAACTAATGAGAACCTACTGTATAGCATCGGAAACTCCATGTAATGCTCTGTGCTGACTTAAATGGGAAGGAAGTCCAAAACGGAAGGGATATACGTATGTGTGTGGCTGCTTCATTTTGTTGTACAGTAGAAACTAAGACAACGTTGTCAAGCAACTATGCTCCAATAAAGATTAATTTAAAATAAGGAAACAAACAAAGCAATGGTAATTGGCATTTCCAATATAGAATTGGTCATTTCAAATCATTGTAGGATTACTGATCTTTAAAAATGTGCCTTTTCTCAGAATGTTCTAGGTGAGTTCTACTTTTTTGCCAGTTCATTTCTCAATCATCTTCTGCTAAGTATTCTTCTGTTCTATGTACTTTGTGGTAGTGAACAGTAGAATAACTTAAGTATCAAAGAATTATTTTAAGAGATGTCATAAACTGCAGAAGATAAAGAAAAAGTGTTTATATTAAATATTAATGTGATAGTGAACTAATATATAATGGGATCTCTGGGAAGACCTTACATGCATACAATGATTTTAATAGTAGATGTCAAAGTGGGGGAGATTATGAATGCTATTTTTAATTTTTCTTTAATGAGCCTCTGTTACTTTTTTATTAAGAAAAAATAAAAGAAATATAATAAAAGATGCAATAATAAAGGCATTAAAATAATTCTATTGCAGTTTATTTGGGCTGTTCCTAGTAATCTCTTGCTATTGGATATTAAGACTGACTTTATTATTCTTAGTAAGTAGAGAATCAATCTGTGTCTGGTTGGTTTTAAAATTGAAAATGAAAGAGTTAAAAACTAAAAATTCTGAAAAAGGAAAAAATTCTGAATAACATATAAGTGTTTTTAGCATATTTCATAAGACTTGAAAATTATCAGTACTGCATGTGAAAATGAGAGGTTAGGATTTTAATTTTAATCAAACCTTCATTTTAGCCAAGCAGTAGTAATGCCCCATTTTTTTTAAACCAAGTTGTCATTCATAATCCATATGAAAAGCAAACAGGCAGGCATCTGTGGCCTCAAGGAGACCACTGGTGCCGTACACAGACCCTTAATTTTTAGCTCTGACATAACTGATCATTATTCTTTGACCTTGGAAGTGTATGTTAAATACAAACAAGCATTGGTTTCCCAGTGCTGACAATGAATGTTTCTTCCTCATTAGAGGGTTGTGGTGAGGGAAGAAAGATGCATTGGAAGTTCCTAGTCTTGACGTGTCATAGAGTTACTCAGGAAATGACAACTGTTAGTACCTTCTCGGATTGCTCTGGGACATTTTGACTTTCCCACATGTCAATCTTCCAGCTTCCAGCTGGGTGGTCACGGCTGCCTGCTGAAACACTGGGTCTCTGTAGGGGACTTCATATGTGGTTAGCACATTTCTCATGTTCTTCGTGTATTCTAAGGAGGCAAAACAGAGTTGGAACCAGGAAACACCTATTTGCTCATCACCCCAGACTCACTGAAGCATTCAGCCACTCTTCCAATGAGGCATCGCAGTCTTGTTGCCCAAAGAACACTGTGTTTGGAGTTGTTACATATTTAGCATACAGCATATTGTGCTATTGTTGTGTGTGCAAAGGGCTTCTCATTTCAATTCGGTGGCTTCTTCTGTTGCAGCAGGCAGGCTTCAGTAGTGCTCAGGGGCTTAGTATTTATGGCGCACAGACTTAGTTGCTCTTTGGCATGTGGATTCTTCCTTGACCAAGGATCAAACTGATGTCCCTTGCATTGTAAGGCAGATTTCTTAACTACTGATCCACCAGGGAAGCCCAGGAATATAGTTTTAAGTCTCTTGAATTTGAGGAACGCTTGGAATGTTCAAGTGGGGATATTTAATAGGAAGTTGGTTACATGGCTAGAGCTCAGGCATATAGAGGGATAAGAGCATATATAGATGATAGCTGAATCCCAGATTGTGCCCATGAGCAAGTGAGAAGAGTCCTGAGGAATTGTGTTTAGAGGAACACTGATATTTAGAAGCAGGTGAAGTAAAGGAGAAGACTGGCAAGGAGGTTGGAGGAGAAATAGGTCTTGGAGTTTAAAGAGTCAAGGAAAGAGAGAAGTTCAAAGACAAGAGAAGAATTGGTCAGAGAGAAGGCAGTAGCTTTAGAAACTGGATTTTTTTTTTTAATGTATTTAAATGCTTCTATGAGAGGAAACAGGAGATGTAGGTTTGATCCCTGGGTTGGGAAGATCTCCTGGAGGAGGAAATGGCAACCCACTCCAGTATTCTTGCCTGGGAAATCCTATGGACAGAGGAGCCTACCAGGCTACAGTCCATGGGGTCACAAAGAGTATGTCATGACTGAAGTGACTGAGCATATTGCGCTATGGGCTTCCCTGCTGGCTCAGCTGGTAAAGAATCTGCCTGCAATGCAGGAGACCTGGGTTTGTGCCAGGGTCCAGCCCCGGTGGATCCAGGGAATTCGAAGTGGGGATGGCGTCGATGAGAATCAGGAAACAACTGCTTAATAAAACGTTAATTAAGGATATAAAGAGTGGTGAAATAAGGATAGCTCAGCAAAGAAATTCAGTGAAGAAAAGAGGCTGAATAATTCAGCCAGAAGGAGAAAGAAAGAACGACATGAGGAGACCAAGTTTCAGTGAACAAGGCCCGCACTTTATTTTCCAAAGTATTTTTTATACCTTAAGTTACGCATAGAGGATAATGGGGGAAGGGGTAGAGTCATGCAGTAAGCCAGGCTTTCTTCCTGCAAACTTATCATATGCAAAAGTTTAGGTGATTTGCATCATCTTCTGGCCCGGAGGCCTGTTAACATTTTAAGACCCTTTCTTCAGAAAACTTATTTTTCTCTAAAGATGATTAGTCAAGCACCACCCTCCAAAAGCATTAGATAAAGTTGCATTCCTACAGAGCAAAGGTGTGGTGGGCTATAACAAGAAAAAGAATTAACTCAAGGGTCCAAGGTTACAAACATTAAAGCTACTACTTACACCAATCATATTAATCAATACACTGCCAGGGACACAGCAGGTAAGGGATATGGAGACTTAGCAGCAAACATTGGCCCAACAAGTGAAAAACCCTTCACCAATACAATTTCTAATCAATCTTTTAACTGCTCAAAGGAATCTGTATTTAGACAGTTTAGAACATCTCATGCCTCTCACAGTTGGGAGGCTCTGAGCAATCACATGTGGCCGGAAAAACCTATTCAGGCAGGCTAGAGGATTTCCAAAGGAGTTTGTAGGTTGAAACACTGTCACACCCAGGAATTATTAACTGGAGCTGTAAGCTAACTCTTTTTTCAGAGAGAGGTATTGGGGGACAGCCCCCCATAAAGTCAGAGGTGTAGGTGAGAGCAAAAAGCAGAAAGTAGGCAGACTCTTGTTTTGGGGGTAGATGCTCGAGAATTTCCAGGGGGACTCCTGAGGCTCGATCCCGCCTTTGCATATGCCGAGCCTCCTTCCTCATGACCTTTGTCATGGGTGGAGCTCCTGCTCCCAGCATCTCCCCCTTTTTTATTTCTTAAAATAGCCAGATGCAACTCATCATTCAGATGCGAGCTTCTGAATGTTCTGCCGAAGAATCCTGACAATACAAGGAAGAATGATTATGAGAAGATTAGACAGAATGTTTTTTCCAGAAATAAAGTTAGAGAATGTGTGAAAAAAGTCATTAGCTGCTCCAGCAGCAGTAAAATCCAGTTGAGAGTGTTCCAAGGTCTGTATTTGATTTTGAAGTTTCCCTAAGTCCAGGCCAATGTCAGAGCTGTTCCAAACACCTGAGATATGATTTTTTATTTTTTTCCCATTCAAAGCCTGGCTTACTGCAGGTTTGATCCCTGGGTTGGGAAGATCCACTAGAGAAGGGAACAGCTACCCACTCCAGTATTCTGGCCTGGAGAATTCCATGGGATCGCAAAGAGTCGGACATGACTGAGTGACTTTCACTCACTCATACTGTGTTATAATTGGTTGTGATATTTCCCCATTTACTCTGGGGCTTCCCAGGTGGCACCAGTGGTAGAGAACCAGCCCGCCAATGCAGGAGACATAAGAGTCTTGGGTGCAGTCTCTGGGTCAGGAAGATCCCCTAGAGAACAAAATGGCAACCTGTTCCAGTTTTCTCACCTGGAGAATCCCAGAGACAGAGGAGCCTGAAGTACTACAGTCCATGGCATCGCAGAGGCAGACATGAGTAAAGCGACTTAGCGTGTACACCCCATTTATTCTATTTCCCCAACTAGACTGAAAGTTCTTGAAATGGGAACTATGGCTGATGTATGTGGCCTTCTTAATGTTGGGACAGTCCCTCTGACACAGAGATGCTTATTAAACGATGAATGAATGGGCAAATGGATATATAAGATCAGGCTTTTTCAGTGACATATGTATGTTTCTGGCCTATTTGTATTTTTAATGTAAAAAAAAAAGCAAGTCATAGCAACAGTGTAAATATAGTCATTTTAATATCTTTCCAGTTCTATTAATGGAGAAGATTTAGCTTCCTCTGGGCAGTAACCAATAGTAATAAAAAGGCATAGAATTGATTTCCCAATTCTCTGACATAATGTTTAAGTTCAGTAGATGAAATATGCTCAGTAATGAAAATAGAGTCTAAATGTCCAAAAATGTATTAAACTTTATATTGTTGTTGTTAAAATGCTAAGAGTGTTAATAATACTAACTGTCTAATGAGAAACAAGAAAGGAAGAAAACCAAGAAGGAAAATTTAATAAACTCTTAAGGAAGAAAAGTTACTGGGCTTAGAAATACATACCGCGTGTGTGCTCGGTCATGTATGACTCTACGTTACCCCAAGGTCGGTAGCCCTCCAGGCTCCTCTGTCCATGGTATTTTCCAGGCAAGAATCCTAGAGTGGGTTGCCATTTTCTACTCCAGGGGATCTTCCTGGCCCAAGGATCAAACCCACATCTCCTGTATCACCTGCACTGGCAGGTAGATTCTTTACCACTGTGCCACCCGGGAAGCCCATCTTTGCTACATATTCATGTAAACTTTATAAAGTTCAACTTAACGTTTAATTTCAACTATTGTCAAATGACTACTCATTCTCTTTTCTAAGCAGATGATCTCACCTTCTATCTCATGAAGGCAATATCATACCCAGTTGCTCAGTTGTGTCTGACTGCTTGCAAACCCATGGACTCTATGGACTGTAGCCGGCCAGGCTCCCTGTCCATGGAATTCTCCAGGGAGGGATACTGAAGTGAGTTGCATTTTCTTCTCCAGGGGATCTTCCTGATCCAGGGATGGAACCCAGGTCTTCTGCACTGTAGACAGATTCTTTACCCTCTGAGCCACCAGGGAAGTCAACAATCAAAACCCTGGAAACTCACCTTTCTCGACCACAAGTTTTCCTTTCTACAAAGTAGAATCATTATCTCCTCTCCCACCTAAAGTGCAATTTCATTATTTTTAACTTTTCTAAGGGATTATCTATCAGTTATCTGTTTCTTTAACATATTTTCTAATCTCCTTTGCTGTTTATTTCTCTCATCAAAAGATAAACATTCTCAAGTTTGCCCAATTGAGATAAAAGGCATACTTTGTTCCTTATCCCTTTCCAGCTAACACTTTCTACACACTACCTATCTCTTCTTATCCAAAGTCTGAAGAGAATTGTCTACTCTTACTGTCTCCTATACATTTACATGCCCATCATATCATACATGACCATGTATGAATGCATTTTGAAATTAACAGACATTTTCTGTCTTATTTTACTGATCATTCAGCAATCTACTTACAGTAAAACTACATACATCTATAGCTACAGTTCCAGAGCTTCCCAGAGAAACCCAGCTCCAAAATGATTCCACTTCTTCCCTCTTCAGCCAAGAGGTCCAGACTAGGTCAGCACCACAATAGCTCCTTAATGTCTACGTGCTTTCATAATGGTTCGAATTCCCTCTGACTAATCGTCTATATACAGAAAGTGAAAACCGTGCAAGTGTTAGTCACTCAGCCGTGTACAATTCTTTGTGACTCCAGAGACTGTAGCCCTCCAGGCTCCTCTGCGCATGGGAATTCTCCAGGCAAGAATACTGGAATGGGTTGTCACGCCCTCCTCAAGGGAATCTTCCCAAACCAGGGATTGAACCCAGGTCTGCTGCATTGCAGGCAGATTCTTTACCATCTGAGCCACCCAGTGCACAAATCTGATCATAGTTTATACTACTTATAACATCTAAGGACTCTCAGTTGCTCATTTGATAAAGTCAGTGTCTCATTTGGCATAAATAGATCTATACATTTTGCTCCCTGCATTCCCTGCAGACTTAATTTAACATCCATTGTTGCTGTTCAGTCACTAAGTCACGTCCAACTCTTTGAGATCTCATGGTCTACAGCATGTCAAGCTTCCCAGTCCTTCACCATTTCCCAGAGTTTGCTCAAACTCATGTCCATCGAGTCGGTGATGCCATCCAACCATCTCATTCTCTGTTGTCCTCTTCTCCTCCTGCCTTCAATCTTCCCCAGCATCAGGGTCTTCTCAAATGAGTCAGCTCTTCACATCTGGTGGCCAATGTATTGGAGCTTCAGCTTCAGCATCAGTCCTTCCAATGAATATTCGGGGTTGATTTCCTTTAGGATTGACTGGTTTAATCTCCTTGCTGTCCAAGGGGCTCTCAAGAGTATTCTCTAAAACCACAATTTGAAAGCATCGTAGTCCAGTCAAAATAGACTTCTTTCAAGTTCCCAAAACGCTAAGCTCTCACCAAACTCCAAACCTCACACATCCCGCTACTTTTGCCAGAAACACTTTCTCAGTCACCTTTCTTTGATGAACTTTTATTAAATCTTTCAGTTCAGTTCAGTTCAGTTCAGTTCAGTTCATTTGCTCAGTCATGTCTGACTCTTTGTGACCCCGTGAATTGCAGCATGCCAGGCCTCCCTGTCCATCACCAACTCCCGGAGTTCACCCAAGCTCATGTCCATCGAGTCAGTGATGCCATCCAGCCATCTCGTCCTTTGTTGTCCTTTAGTCCTGTACAAAATAAAAAAAAAATCTGATCAGACTCTATGGTTGGTTCTGGTTTCATAGAATTTTTGAGCATTAGTTTACTAGTGTGTGAGATGAGTGTAATTATGCGGTAGCTTGAGCATTCTTTGGCATTGCCTTTATTAAGCTGCATTAATTCATCAAACAATCCATGAGTTAAACACAGATAAGAATAAAACAGAATCGACTTCTTTCTTTCATTAACCCAAGTTGATCTTCAGTTTAGAAAGGTGAGTATTTCCATGGTTTTCCCATTGAGAGGAATTATGAATCTTCATTTTCTCTGCTTGAATATGAATTATTCCATTTTCTATATATGAGTGTTGTTGCTGTTCAGTCGCTAATTGCTAAGAGTGCTGAGAGTGGAGGAAATAATTTCAGCAAAATGATTTTTTCTTTTTGGTATTTGTCACAAAAAGTGGAAGAAAATGTTATCTGTGGATAAAGTAAACAATGACAGTATGTGATGAAAAGTTCTATGAAACCAGAACCAACCATAGAGTCTGATCAGATTTTTTTTTTTTTTTTGTACAGGACTAAAGCAAAACAAAGTATGCCTCCTTGGTGATTCAGACAGGAAAGAATGTGGGAGACCTGGGTTCTACTCCCAGTTGGGAAGATTCCCTGGAGGAGAGCATGGCAACTGACTCCAGTATTCTTGCCCAGAGAATCCCATGGACAGAGAAGCCTGGCAGGCTATAGTCCAAGGGGCCACAAGGAATCGGACATGACTGAGCAACTAAGCACAGCAAAGCAAAACTAAATAAAATACATGTTTGCCCCACCTGTCATTGGCCCACCGAAAACAGTGTGGAATTTTCCCAAATTAAATTTGTTAACATGATAACCTGTTAAGTAAAATCAGTTTAATTTTGTCTCCAAAATCAAGTAAAGTTGTCCCGTACTGGAATGCTTTCATAAATTGCATTATTATTTTCCATGATTTTAACTACTCACAAGGGTCTTTCTTCTCAGGGTGAACATTCTATCATGGGCTGTTGCAATTGTTTAAATGGGAGACGCTTAAAACATTTTCTGTCTTCTTAGAATGCCAATGACTCTCCTAACACAGACTCAGATATGAATAACCTCAGCTGAAGCTATAAATGGGAAGTATAAATTATGTCTCCAGATGTAGGGGGTGTTTCCCACTACACAATGTTCTCCTAATCTAAGAAATGGTACTAATGAGATGGTTCCTGGTTTCAAGGCAAGCTTTTCCACCCTTGGAAATCATATAAATATGTTATGATCTTAATTTTTAAGTATGATCTATAATTTACTTTGAAAAAGAGAATAAAAGATAATGAAGTAATAATTGCTTTGGATAAAATATAAATGCCACGGATTTTTCCAAGGTCAAGATTTTCCCAGTTGTTTGTTTTTCTGCAACTTATTTCAGTCCTGTATCTTAATTCCCATTTGTAGAGCATCTTTCACTTCCCATGTGGCTCAGTGGTAAAGAATCCCCAGCCAAAGCAGGAGACTCAAGAGACATAGGTTCGATCCCTGAGTTGGGAGGATGCCTTGGAATAGGAAATGGCAACCTGATCCAGTATTCTTGTCTGGAAAATTCCATGGCCAGAGGAGCTCAATAAGCTCACAAAAGAGTCAGACAAGATTGAGCATCTTTTAATTTTGGTGTACTCTCACTGTACCATATCATCATTTAGGCATCATAGCGACATATGAGGAAAATGTTACTATTATTCCTCTATTATGGGTGAGGAAACCAAAGCCCATCGATTAAGCCGAAAGCCCATAGATAAAGTGATTCCTTGACCAAGGTCATACAGCTAGTAAGAGGCAGAACTGAAATCGGAGCCCAGGCTGACCTGGTGCCAAAACTAATGCCTTTTCTAGAAATCTTTGTTGTCACCAGTCTTTGATCTCCATCTCGTTACTGGATCTCCATCCAGTAACCCTGAGGTTACTGGAGAATTTTCTATGCATAAAAAGGTTTTCTAGTTTCACCATCAGTAGATTTAGAAGACAGAGGGCAGATCTGATTACTCACTACATCCACAGAGCCCAGTAAAGGACTGAAAACAGAGAATCAATCCTTTAGAAAACCTCTGACCTAGGGACTGAATTCCATACTTAACCTATGCTCATTAAGTCCTATTAGAGGGGGAAGAAGAAAATGGAGGTAAGGACCTTCATTGGACCTGGGGTCCAATCCCTGGACCCCAGGATGGAAGCAAAGGAGGCAAAAGAAGTGGGAAGGCATGGAGGATGGGTGAGGAAAATCCCCAAGCTCCCCAGAGGAACTCTCGTGTTATGTGGTGCCCATAAAACCCACTCAAGTTTTGGTCAGCCTCAGAGGGGACTTAGTGGGACCAGGATAAGAAGAGTAGGTCTGAAATAAAAAGCCCAGGAGCAGAATAGCTGTACAGAATTTTATGAAAATCAGTAGAAGCAACTAGAGGCAGAGGAGACAGTTTCTTAAAGCTAACTTGTTCTGCTCTCAGGCTGTCAAAGTTTTACATCTTTAAAGATACTTACGAGAAATTCATCAGTCTTAAAATCAAAACTAATTAGCATCCATTGAGTGTCTGGCAGACACTCAGCTAAATATTTTGCATGTGTTGTCTCCTTTAATCCTCACAACAATCCTAGGTAATAGTTATCATCATTGTCCCTTTTTTAGGTGAGTAGGAAGATGATCAGAGAGGCAAGTAACTTGTCCAAAGTCACAAAGCGATAACTTTCTAAGCATAAACTTTCTCTTTTGTATAACAGAGATTATTGCAGGTCCCTATTGGGGGTGATGTCAGGATGAAGAGAAAATGTATGTATTGAAACAGAGTTCTACATACAACAAATAACAGGAGTTTGCTCTATTATTTAAAGCAAAAAAAAAATATATATATATAAGGTATGAGTGTGGGTGGCTGAAGTCCCAGTTTTTCCATCCAAATATAAGATTCAAGCACTTGCTCTGACATCTTCATTTGTGTGCATTATCTTGACTCTAAATTGCCCCTACTTCCTTGTCTCTGCTGCTGCTAAGTCGCGTCAGTCGTGCCCAACTCTATGCGGCCCCACAGACTCTAGGTGCTGAGAAAAGTAATGAAATATGCCTTGTGGAGCAATTATGAGAATTAAAAGAGGTTATGCATTTTGGTAGAATTCCATCAATGCACCCGTGATCTCTGCCTCCTGGGTTATGCCCTGTGTAACCTCCTGAGTGTGACTGGGACGTGTGACTTGATTCTAACCAATAGAATATGTCAAAGGTGATAGGCTATCAACCCCAAGATTAGGTTCCCTTCTATAAGACTTTATTTTAGCAGAAGAGAGAAAGAGATCTCCCTGCTGGCCTTGCAGAGACAAATAGCCATATTGAGACCTGCCTCCAGAGGGGGCAATAAGTTGGGAAACTGCGGGCAGCCTCTGGGACCTGAGCGTGGCCAAGTCACAAAGCTGCAGGGAAATAACCTAAGTGAATTTGAAAGCAGATTCCTTCCTAGTTGAGCCTCCAGTTGAGAACACAGCCCAGGAATCACCTTGGTTGTGGCCTCATGAGTCCCTAAGCAGCACCCAGCCTGAATTCCTGACCCACAGAAACTAACAGATAGATGAATATGTGTTGTTTTAAGCTGACAACTTGTGCTAATTTCATAATCAAAGGACAACTCATGTTTGCAAATAAAACATCTGGCACAGAGTCCTGCACGTGCTAAGGCTTCAAAAATATTAGCACTGTTTTCTACATATACCAAAAAACAAATGTTTATAAAGATTTGTAACAAACCTAGATAGCATATTAAAATGCAGAGACATCATTTTGCTGACAAATGTCTGTATACTCAAAGCTATGATTTTTTCCAGTAGTCATGTATGGATGTGAGAGTTGGACTATAAAGAAAGCTGAGTGCAGAAGAATTGATGCTTTTGAACTGTGGTGTTGGAGAAGACTCTTGAGAGTCCCTTGGACAACAACAAGATAAAACCAGTCAATCCTAAAGGAGATCAATCCTGAATATTCTTTGAAAGGACTGATGCTGAAGCTGAAGCTACAAAATTTTGGCCACCTGATGTGAAGAACTGACTAATTGGAAAAGACTCTGATGCTGAGAGAGATTGAAGGCAAGAGGAGAAGGGGGCAACAGAGGATGAGATGGTTGGATGGCATCATTAAATCAATGAACATGAGTTTGAGCAAACTCCAGGAGATGGTGAAGGACAGGGAAGCCTGGCATGCTGTGTTGGAGTCTCAAAGCATCAGACACAACTTAGCACCTAACAACAGCAATAAAGATTTTTACTCATGTATAGTTTATCTTTACAAATGACTACTTGGATACAGTTACTGGATACATGCCTTCTATATACTTAAGGAGAATATCTTCTTAGAATTTCCACAGTTAACTTCTCCTGAATAAGGCCTAGAATTACAGAATTCTACAAGTAACCCTGTTCCACTGAATTGTAACAAGGCCTCAGAGAGATTGTGGGTGTGTAAGATTCAACTATAAAGTATTAAGGGCTTTCAACAAAGAGGGATTCTATGGAGTAAGTGGGTGGAAAGAGACTATATAATAAGCCATGTTATTTTTTTTTTTTTAGATTTTCATCATATTATTAAATGTCAATTTTAGGCAGATTGAATA
Organism: Bos javanicus; assembly: GCF_032452875.1. Taxonomy (NCBI): domain Eukaryota; kingdom Metazoa; phylum Chordata; class Mammalia; order Artiodactyla; family Bovidae; genus Bos; species Bos javanicus. Next base: position 110,201,828 of record NC_083873.1, read on the forward strand.
ACAGTAGCAAACATTTTGTTTAACAATCATGAAACAATATGCATATGCTTTTTAGAGCCTCTCTAACAGCTAGTTGGAATTCAGCCTGAGACAAATTCATAAACATGTTATTTTATAATCTGCTTAGTGGGTCATTAAAGAATGAGGCTGGATTTATCTAGCAATTATTCAATGAGTGAAAATAGAATACCTTCAAAATGAAGGCTTCTCTAGGGCTGTTTGAGAGCTTCTTTTAAGACCCCTGGACTCTTTAGAGATGCTGTTGACATGACAATGACCACATTGATAGAAGCACTAGATGACAGGCCAAAAGGAAGCTGTTTTTCTTTTTTTTTAAATTAATTTTTATTGGAATATAGTTGCTTTACAATGTTGTGTGAGTTTCTACTGTACATCAAAATGAATCAGCTATATGTATATATCCCCTCCCTTTTGGACTTCTCTCCCATTCATGTCACCACAGTGCCTTAAGTAGAATTCCTTGTGCTATCCAGTATGTTCCATTAGGTATCTATTTTACACATGGTATCAATAGTGTACACATGTGAGTCCCAATCTCCTACTTTCTCCTACTCCCCTTCCCCCTCGGTATCATATATTTGTTCTTTAATCTGTGTCTCTATTTATACTTTGAAAATAAGATCATCTGCTTTACCCTGTCTAGAAGTTAACTTTTTAAAAATTAACTCATCCATCCTTTCAATAAACAAGCTTTAGTACTTCCCATAAGTCAGGAAAAACAAGCACAGAGAAGTCAAAGAAATTTAGTGACTCAACTAATATTCTGCATTTGCAAAGAAGAAGAGTTAGGACTCAAATCCAAGGCTCAACTCTGCTAAGTTGGTTCAAAAGTGTCTTCTGACCACAAAAGAATCTACTCATTTCTGTCATAATGATGTAGTTGCAACTCCAAGGGGAACAGAATTTGGTAAGAAAGAATTCATTCCAAAAGACAAATGATGACTATCATTTGGGATGCTCCAATCCCCATACTTAAGCTGATGAGCCCAAAAAGAAGCATCTCATCATTTACTGTCCAATGATTTTCAATTGACCAGTCACTCACGTTGAGGTTTTTGTTTATAATTGTATCACTTTATACACCTTGCCCTGAAGTGTGCTCTTGAAATATATTTTCTTAGAAAGCTATCAGGGACCAAGAACAGCAACAAAAGTCCCACACCACTTATTTCAACATCTTTACCATAGTTGATTCTTCATACTAGCTGCACCAAACGTTCATTTAGTCAACAAATGTCAATAGATCACCTCCTATTAGGAGGCAGAGTCAGAAAGGAATTAATTTCCATTCACAAGGCTAACTCTCAGTTGCTTCCCCTTGTGCTATGCGCATCTCCCATCTCTTGCCTTCAAGTCTTTGCTGTAAACGGCTTCTAATTTTTGTTGCAGTACCCTAGCAAAAGCATTCTGTTATTTCCAGATGTTGTACACAGATTGATATACTTGGCTTCACTGATCAACTAAACAGGCATGGAGAAGAATAACAGAAAAAAGTAGAGACTTTTGAACCTATGTCATGTAAAGGTGGTCGTGTAGTTGAGTGACTAATAGGTCTGGCTCTGCAGCCAGATTACATGGATTCAGGCTCCACTCAATAGCATGCATGATCCCAGGCAAGCTACTTCACTTAACCTTGTATCTAAAAGGAAAATATTTACAGTAATAATAGTAATAGTCAGCTCATAGGGCTACTGGAAGAGTAACATAAATGAAAAGCTTAGAATAGTAATTGACATTTGGTAAGCACTCAATAAATGCTGAAGCTGAAGCTCCAATACGTTGCCCACCTGAGGCAAAGAGCCAACTCACTGGAAAAGACCCTGATGCTGGGAAAGATTGAAGGTATAAGGAGAAGGAAAAGAGAAGTTGTTCCATCTCTCTGTAAGAGATGGTTAGAGAGCATCACTGACTCAATGGACATGAGTTTGAGGCAACTCCAGGAGACAGTGAAATACAGGGGAGTCTGGTGTGCTGCAGTCCATGAGGTAACAGAGTTGGAACCTTGTGATTTAGTAACTGAACAACAACAATAAATGTTAGCTATTGTTATTACAAAGAATATTAAATATTTCTGTCCAAACTCTCCATCTCTTTGTACAGCATGTACATTAACTTTCCCTAGCACAGTTGAAAGAATTAGCTATAAAACCTTTTATATTTGGTGTTTTTTGTAGGAGTAATTCCAAAGTCATTATCATAAACATGGATTACTATTTTACTATCAGGGTAATAAGAAACAAATGTTATTTTTAACCGAAGATTTAAAACATGCATTGTTTTTTTTTTTCTTTTCCTTCTGACTCCTTCCCATCCTCACCATCACTGTTAAAATTGATTGATTCTTCTCTAAGTCCCAGCCATTTCTGCTAAGTTCCCTTTCTACTCTAAGTCCTGGCTCTCCAGCCCCACTGTGTAGTTTTGTATTCTGGCTCTTCTACATCCAGTCTATGAGAACTTGGAGATGAACTTAACTCTGTGCCTCAGTATTCTCATCTGTCAAATGGGGGTAAATATCTGAACCTAGTGTTTTCAGGCCAATAGAATACTTTGCACATATAAGTTCCCATTAAATCCTAGCTGCTATTTTCATCCTCGGAGCAGGACAGTTTCTGACATCTTAGCTGTTCGGTTAAGACACGTTGAATTTACTTTTCACAAACAACAGGAATGCATGAAAGCTAAGTTGCTTCAGCAGTGCCTGACTCTTTATGACCCCGTAGAAGGTAGCCCCCAGGCTCCCCTGTCCATGGCATTCTTCAGGCAAGACTACTGGAGTGGGTTTCCATTTCCTTCTCCAGGGGATCTTCCCAACCCAGAGACTGAACCCACAGCAGGATGCATTGCAAAAAATGCAGAGTTCCGTGAAGCCTAAGCATATGTGGCTTCAGCCGCGGTGGCCAAAACTCTCTCCCAGATGTCAAAGCTCTTCTGCTCCCAGGCGGAACCTGAAAGCCAGGCTCCACAGTTCACTTGACAACTGAGGCCAGTAAGCCGCCTTAATTTGGAAAATTCCACTCACGTTCCTCGTCTCTGGCTCTCCACATGTCCCCAGGGCTTTTATGCCAACCTTGAATACCAAATATTGAAGAAGAAGAAAGGAGGGAATGGAAAAAAAAAAAAAAAAGGTAGAAGAAAGGTCGGAAATTTAAACTGAATTGTTTGGTAATGGAAAGTCCCTTTCAAGTCTCTTTAATTCTTTATTTGGATTCCATTGAGTGTGTGCCAAGAGGGAAAAAGGAAAGGTTAAATCCTTCTATCAGATCTGGCAAAGTTTCTCAGCCAAGCAGCTTAAGAGAGGGATTAGCTTGCCTGCAATGCCGAAGTGCTAATACACAAGGTGCCTGTGAGCCACGCAGACCCCCTCCTTGTGGGCCTTGGCATCCTTTGCAGGAAGAAATTGGCCCACAAAGTGACAGACCCCCAAGGAAGTGCAAAATGGTCCCTCTGTACAGGGCCGAATGGGGCCCTGGGTACATTCACCCTTTCAGAATGTGATAAATATCATATCCTCCCAGAAAAATATTCATACAGGATTTTGCCCCAAAACTCAAGGGAGTTAAGGACCTCATGTGTCCCACTCACAAACTCCTGGCTTAAAACTTTGAGAACATTTTTTTGTTGTTGTTAAAAGTCTGACTGTTTTTCACACGTTTCCTCCTGGCAGGCTTTTCTGGAGTCAAAACACCCTTTTTAACTAAGATCAGATCTTGAATTCAAAACCTGCTTGTCAGTGGCCCAACGTGTCTGTGTTTAATTCAGCAAAAGAGTTGAGTTTAGTGAAAGAAAAAGCAACGTTAAAAATCCTAGTCTTTGGGAGACATACAGGACTTTCACATTCACGCGATTCACTCGCAGGGTGACCTCACACATTCAGTTGCCCAGGACAGCCCGAGTTCCTGCCCTTTGCCCTGACATCCTTTCTACATAACCCACTTCCACACTCCAAACATCCCGGCTTGAATAATAAATGATATTGTCATCTTATACAGGGCAGAGTTTTAAAATACCCATTCTCTCCTCCTTTTGTTACAGTCCAGATAAAATATGCAAGCCACATACGTGACTTAAAATTTTCTAGTAACTGCACTCAAAAAGGTAAAAGGAAAGAAATAACATCAATTTAATCTATTTTAATCTAAAATATGATCTTTTCAAAAATCAGTGTGAAAATATTAATGAGATACTTGACCTTCCTCTACTCATACTGTCTTCAAAACTTACTCATGGCATGTACTGAATTGGATCAGCCGTATTTTGAGTAGTCAACAGCCACACAGTAAATGTCCCCTGTACTAGATCATGCAGTTCCTGATCAGAGCAGACGGTCATAGAGTCCTTTCCAAGGGGTAGCTGACAAGTCTGTGTCTGGATAAACTTGATATAAGACGGAACACTCTGAAGTCTCCACTTTTGCAGTCCCCAGTCAAAACCTGAAATTCATCATCACCTTCACCCATAACCCATCACCCATTCTAATTTCCTGGGAAATTATAGTTTGGCTTCATTAACAGATCCTCAGCCTTTGAATTAACTCACAATTTCAAAAGTGAATGAGAAACCACAATTTTCTATTGTAAGAAGGAATGAAGAAAGGGGAAAAAAGGAAGGAAGGGAGGCTGGAAGGGTGGAAGGAAGGGGAGGGGGTAGAAAAGACATGAATTATCCATCCACCTGGCCCCTTGCATCAACATACTCTGGTACATTAACCATTGAATTTATTGTACGCTCTGCTGTTAGTCAAGGTATTCTGATTGCCACCCTGACTTGGCTGTCCCTATGGTAACTATGTTCCGTTTGCTTCAACTGTTCAATGCTGCCACCTGGACTTAACTATTTCAGAAACCCATCAGTCTGTTTGACACTGGAGAACTCCCGTCCATGGCAGAGTCTGTCATGTTCAACGATGGCTCACAAGGGGCTGTCCTTAACCACACATTTGAAACTGTAGTTAATTCTCTTAAACATCGCACATTGTTAAAAGACCAAATGTATATAGAATTCTTAAGACAAAAAAAAAATATACTAGTTTAGAATAACTAATTTAGTAATTTGATTCTCCCAAACATTTCTCTAATTTTGAGCTGAGACATTCTCAGTCTTGCCTGTGGAGTGCAATGGTGCTTCATAACTTAAAGAAGGGTTAGTCTCAATGCCCTTGTTCCCAACAGAACACCACTCCGGGGTCTGACCTACTCTCCTATACCTTCCAGCTAATCTCATGATTGTATTTTGTCTTCAGGAATCTCGGTTCAGTTCAGTTCAGTCGCTCAGTCCTGTCCGACTCTTTGTCCCATTCTATTTCTAAAGATAAGAAAATGCCTTTTCCTGCTAATCTGTAGACCTTTGAACTTGATGAGCTTCTGCATTCTTTTCATGCACAGCCTATATCTTATTGAAATTATAGTAAACTGAAAGTCAGTTTGCCCTCATGGCTTTAATCTAGGAGAAATGAATATTTCCTGCCATGACAGTAAACAAGGATGTCACAGTCAGCAGCAAAGATTTCAGTCCTAAGGGCACTTAGGAAGATGAAGAATACCAGCCCTCAGACTGCAGCCACTCCCCACAGTGAGCCCTGAGGAAAGGAAGCTCAGGATGTGAAAACGCAGGATACTGGCCCAGGATAGCAGAGATGCATATGAAAGGATTGATTTCAGTGAACCCAGCCTCCTGCATCATCCCATACAAGGAAAAGCACTGAATTCCTTCACGTGGAATATCTAATTCAGTAGTCAAGACTCTTGAGAGTCCCTTGGACAGCAAGGAGATCAAGCCAGTCAATCCTAAAGGAAATCAGTCCTGAATATTCATTGGGAGGACTGTTGCTGAACCTGAAGCTTCAATAATTTGGACACCTGATATAATGAGCCAACTCATTGGAAAAGACCCTGATGTTGGGAAAGACTGAGGGCAGTAGAAGGGGATGACAAAAGATGAGACGGTTACATAGCATCACTGACGACGGATGTGAATTTGAGCAAACTCCAGGAGACAGTGAAGAGCAAGGGAGCCTGGCGTGCTGCAGTCCACGAGGTTGCAAGGAGTCAGATATGACTTAGTGACTGAACAACAACAAATACAAAGAAAAGCGCTAAAATACTTAACCTGGGATATCTGGTTTTCTTTAATTAAAAAAAAAATCTTTTGATGTTCAGCCTACCTGCCCTTTATTACGAAACTTCTATAGAACCAGGTTCCTTCCTTTGCTTCCTCAGAGCAGTTCTCTCAGGGTTATTTAAGATGCTGTCTCCTGGGTTTGAAGTCCTACAAATTCCCACCAAATAAAACATAAGTCTCAGCTTCAAGCTGTGAATATTTTTTTAAGTCGGCACCTATTTACAACATCAAAGGCTCTCCACGGCCACTGTAAATGATACACTTTCTCCACAATTGCTCTATTTGATTAGCAGTAAGTTGAATTCTCATTTATTAACACTTTCTCATCAAAGCAGTTTCCTACATGGTCATGTTCACCTATGCATGCGTGTATGTAACACACACATGTACATATTAATACACGCACATATTCTATTATAGATTCACCCACTCTCTTGTGAATTCTGATGTTCTTAAAGTATGGATTTTGTATGAATTTTTTTTCTCCTTCCTCTCTTTCTATACTCTTTTCTTTCTTCTTCGCCCTTTACCACTGAGTTTAGTCTTCCTGATAGCTCAGTTGGTAAAGAATCCTCCTGCAATGCAGGAGACCCTGGTTCCATTCATGGGTTGGGAAGATCCACTGGAGAAACGTTAGGTTACCCACTCCAGTATTCTGGCCTGAAGAATTCAATGGATTGTGTAGTCCATAGGTTGCAAAGGGTAGGACATGACTGAGTGACTTTCACTTTCACTGAAATTTGCACATAATAGATACCCAATAAATCATTCTTGGCTAACTGATGCAATGAACAAATTATAATAGGGAAAAAGATTTTTTTTAATCCCTTAAAAAAAAAAACACCTCACAGCCAAATATTTAAACATCTAAGAGTATTTTTTTAATTCTGCTAAGCTGCTGCTGCTAAGTTGCTTCAGTTGTGTCCGACTCTGTGCGACCCCATAGACGGCAGCCCACCAGGCTTCCCCGTCCCTGGGATTCTCCAGGCAAGAACACTGGAGTGGGTTGCCATTTCCTTCTCCAATACATGAAAGTGAAAAGTGAAAGTGAAGTCGCTCAGTCGTGTCCGACTCTTCGAGATCCCATGGACTGTAGCCTACCAGGCTCCTCCGTCCATGGGATTTTCCAGGCAAGAGTACTGGAGTGGGGTGCCATTGCCTTCTCGTTTTTTAATTCTAGTTGTCACTAAAATTCCTACTCAACAACCTGACACCATTTTTTAAAATTTTATTTTTATTTTTTTAAAACTTTTTGTTTTATATTGGAGTATAGCCAATTAACAGTGTTGTGATAGTTTCAGGTGGACAGGAAAGGGACTCAGTATAGACACAGATGTATCCAGACTCCCCCAAACCCCCCTCCCATTCAGGCTGCCACATAACATTGAGCAGAGTTCCCTGTGCTATACAGTAGGACCTTGTTAGTTATCTATTTTAAATATATCAATGTGTACATGTCCAGCCTTTACTCACTATCTCTTCTTCCAATTCTTCCCCCCTGGGAATCATAAGTTTGTTCTCTAAATCTGTGAGCCTCATACCAATTATAATCTGGAAAACTCTATAACATAAAGCTAATTCTGTTAAATGGTTAACGGGACAAAAATTACAGTCTCTGAGAACTTTAACTTTGAATCCCCAGTTCTGAGGATAATTAAAGTCACAGCTTGAATGCTGCAGGAATAACTATTTGAATTTAATTTACTATTGTGTGCAATATAAGGGCCAATTACTTCCCCCCAGCATTTTGGACTTTGATATAATTCCTTATTCTGATTTAAATTTACTTAACTGTCAATATTTTGCAATCCAAATAGAAATTAGCTTTATGTGATTTTACCCTAATAAAACCAACATTCAACAAAATTGTAATTGCTCTCATTTTGCTTCTATCAAACACTTTGAGTTTGAGTTTTATTTTAGAAATATGTGTCTGTCAGTATCAGTAAACCCAAAGTGTTCCTACTTGTTGTTGTGTGACGAAGTCATGTCTGAATCTTTGCAATCCCATGGACTGCAGCACGCCAGGCGCCCCTGTCCTTCACTGTCTCCCGGAGTTTGCTCAGATTCATGTCCATTGAGTCAATGATGCTATCTAACCATCTTATCCTCTGCCACCCCCTTCTCCTTTTGCTTTCAATATTTCCCAGCACCAGGATCTTTTCCAATGAGTCAGCTCTTCACATCAAGTGGCCAAAGTATTGGAGCTTCAGCTTTAGCATTAGTCCTCCCAATGAAAATTCAGGGTTGATTTCCTTTAGGATTGATTGGTTTGATTTCCTACATGTCCAAGAAACTCTCAAGGGTCTTCCGTACCACCACAATTCAAAAGCATTAATTCTTCAATTCTCAGCCTTCTTTATGGTTCAACTCTCACACCTGTAAATGACAACTGGAAAAATCATAGCTTTGATTATACAGACCTTTGTCAGCAAAGTGATGCTTCTGCTTTTTAATATGCTGTCTAGTTTTGTCATGGCTTTCCTTCCAAGGAGCAAACATCTTTTAATTTCATGGCTGCAATCACTGTCTGCAGTGATTTTGGAGCCCAAGAAAAGAAAATCTGTCACTGTTTCCATTTTTCACCTCCCATTTGCCATGACATGATGAGACTAGATGTCATGATCTTAATTTTTTGAATGTTTGGTTTTAAGCCAGCTTTTCACTCTCCCTTTCTACCCTCATCAAGAGGCTATTTAGTTCCTCTTCACTTTCTACCATTAAAGTGATATCATCTGCATATCTGAGGTTGTTGATATTTCTCACAACAGTCTTGATTCCAGCTTGTGATTCATCCAGCCTGGTATTTTGCAGACCAAAAGCCTTAATTATCAAGTGGATCCATCACAACTTGTTTTTACCCTTGGTTTCTTCCTTCCTTCTAACCTGAAAAGGCAACATAATATAATTGAAAGAATGCTGGGTCTTGAGAGCATTTGATTTGGAACCAAGCTCCATATGGGACGTTGGATGCTTACCATGTATCGAGGGCTGTTCTGAGTACTTCTCAAACATGATCTCAATTAATACCTGAGTAAAAACTCATCTCCCCATTTTGCAAATAAGGAAGCTGAGGCCTAAAGAGATCAAATAATATGCTCAGGATCACACAGTTAGAGAGTAAAATGTTCATCCCAATTCATGCAACAGAGTTGCAGGTTCCACTGCTCTTAACCCCTACTCACTGGATGCTGTAAACTGGAAGTGGCACCTCTGATTCAGGGACCATACAACTGATTCAAGCCCATTGTTGTTAGTGGCTCATTATATCCCTGACCCCTAAACTTGTCTTCTTTCTGACCTGAGCAGAAATCACCTAAAACTAGTATGTCAGCACTTTCCAGAGATCCAACTCGCATAATCCTGCAAAATAAATATTGAACCAGCCATGAGGAGCAGTCTGCTTGCCAAGCTCACTCTCAAAAGTTTGGCAGGCTAAGTGTCCCAGGACAGCTCTGTAGGCCCAAGTTCTGGAGCTCTTCATGGCCTCTGGTTGACCACACATGAGGTTCAAAGAGCCAGGGAATGTCCCAAGGGGCATCCCCATCAGGCCTGCAGGCAAAGGCTCCAAATGCTTAGCAATCCCTGATTCACAGGACAAAGCAGGAGCCCCTATTGCCTGGGTCTTAGGACAATATTGTTACTAGTCCAATGTCCAGCCATGAGGAGGAGGTTGACCTGAGAGCAGAGAAGAGTGATGGAAAGACCATACTGGCAACATGCACATTCCCACAGGTCAGATCATCCCCCTGTGCTTTTACATGACTTGAAAGACTTTGCTGTCCATCCACTAAAGCTTACCTATTCTTGCTTAGGCAATTTTGAGACAAGTACCTGTCTCTTGAAACAGAATTCTGAAGATTGCACCAATGAAAAGTTTCATACTGCTGATTTTTCTAGGGTTTGGCTTTGTTTAAAAAAAAATTCAGAGGGCTGAAGCCAATTGAGAAGCTGAGAGTTTAAGATCATGAATCAGGACACATCATGAATGAGAACACATTCCCATCTGCAGCTTCCTCACTGCATGACTGTTAGCAAGTTATTTCACTTTTCTTGTTCAGTTTACTCACCCTGTTTAAAATCGCACACACACACACATACACTGACACTCGCTATCTTCCTTTCTTGTTCTATTTTTCCCATAGTACTTTTCATTTCCAATATACTAAATAATTTACTTATTCATTTTGTTAATTGCCCTTCCTACTAAAACATAAGCTCCATCCAGATGCAGCTGGATTTCCCTGGTTTAGAATGGAATTCAATACATAAGGATTCAATACATATTTGTGGCAGTTGCTGCTGGATGTATTATGTGAGTTGATTAGACCATATCAGTAGTTACCCTTTTGAGATTCTACCAGCACTGTGAATCCAGGATGACAGTATTAGAAAGGCCTTAGGCTAATTTAAATAGTACTAAAAGCATAATGGAGATGATACATTTCAACTATCATGATGCTCCTCTAACACATCTACTATTTCATTAAGCCAGAGACTTTAATGCTGATTAAAATTGCTACTTATAATCACTTTTCACTATCTTCATAACTTATATGTGTCTCTTATTTAGTGAAAATGACAATGTCATTAGTACGATCCAAAGTGCAGTTTTTTGAGTAAGCAAAACAAGGGAGATGACGGAAGAAAAAAGCTGCTAAAGAATTTTTTGGTTTGTCATTTTTCTCAACTTAACTAATCTTCTCAAACCATATTCCACTACCTTAAAAATGGTCATGGCATAAGATAGCACACATATATAGCCTAATGCGTGTTCGACAAATGTCAAATCCTTATCCCCTTTACATGGTGGAGAGCATCCTTTCCCAGCCTTAGAATCAAGGATTCTACGTTGCTGGAATTTTACAAGTATTCAGTTCAGTCAGTTCAGTTCAGTCACTCAGTCATGTCTGACTCTCTGCGACCCCATGAATCGCAGCATGCCAGGCCTCCCTGTCCATCACCAACTCCCGGAGTTCACTCAAACTCATGTCCATCGAGTCAGTGATGCCATCCAGCCGTCTCATCCTCTGTCGTCCCCTTCTCCTCCTGCCCCCAATCCTTCCCAGCATCAGGGTCTTTTCCAATGAGTCAACTCTTCGCATGAGGTGGCCAAACTATTGGAGTTTCAGCTTTAGCATCAGTCCTTCCAATGAACACTCAGCACTACTCCCCTTTAGGATGGACTGGTTGGATCTCCTTGCAGTCCAAGGGACTCTCAAGAGTCTTCTCCAACACCACAGTTCAAAAGCATCAATTCTTCAGTGCTCAGCTTTCTTCACAGTCCAACTCTCACCTCCATAAATGACCACTGGAAAACCATAGCCTTGACTAGATGGACCTTTGTTGGCAAAGTAATGTCTCTGCTTTTGAATATGTTATCTAGGTTGGTCATAACTTTCCTTCCAAGGAGTAAGTGTCTTTTAATTTCATGGCTGCAATCACCATCTGCAGTGATTTTGGGGCCCCTCAAAATAAAGCCTGACACTGTTTCCACTGTTTCCCCATCTATTTCCCATGAAGTGATGGGGCCAGATGCCATGATCTTAGTTTTCTGAATGTTGAGCTTTAAGCCAACTTTTTCACTCTCCTCTTACACTTTCATCAAGAGTTAGACTTGTTTAAATACAGAATTTCTAAAATATTCTATTCTCAGCTTAAGAATTCATGTTTAAAAAACTTTCAACAGACATGTAAGATTCAATGAATTTCCACCAAACTAGCATGGACTCAGTCCTCATAACAACACTGCAAAATAGGCTGAGGAGAGAGCTCAGAAAGGGGAGTAAAGTTCCATGGCAACAACACAGAATCAGCTGAACTCTCTGATTCTAAGGATAAACAACCATTAAGGGGGCATTCATTTGATAGTTTATTACTGATTACAAAAGAGATAGTAGGCAGAGGTGGAGGAATGGGAAATGGTCTCAGAAGAAACAGAGTAAGGGACAGTGGAAGAAAAAGTGACGGAGCAGGTAGGTATTACTGTTTTTGTTCAGTCACTAAATTGTATCTGACACTTTGCAACCTCATGGACTGCAGCACATCAGGCTCCCCTGTTTTTCACTATCTCCCAGAGTTTCCTCAGATTCGTGTCCACTGAGTTGGTGATGCTATCTAATCATCTCATCCTCTGCCACTCCCTTCTCCTTTTGCCTTCAGTCTTTCCCAGCATTAGGATCTGGGATACTAATACTTTGGCCACTTGATGCAAAGAGCACTTGTGCATCAGGTGGCCAAAATATTAGAGCTTCAGCTTCAACATCAGTCCTTCCAGTGAATATTCAGGGTTGATTTCCTTTAGAATTAATTGGTTTGATCTCCTTGCAGTCCAGAGGATACTCAAGGTTTTTCTCCAGCATCACAATTCGAGAGCATCAACTCTTCAGGGTTCAGCCTTCCTTTTGGTCCAACTCTCACAACCATACATGACTACTGGAAAAACCATAGCTTTAACTAGATGGACCTTTGTTGGCATAGTGATGTCTCTACTTTTTAATATGGTGTCTATGTTTGTTATAGCTTTTCTTCCAAGGAACAAGGGTCTTTTAATTTCATGGCTGCAGTCACCATGTGCATTGATTTTGGAGCCCCAGAAAAGAAAATTTGTCACTGTTTCTACTTTTTTCTCTTCTATTTGCCATGAAGTGTTGGGACTGGATATCGTGATCTTAGGTTTTGAATGTTGAGTTTTAAGCCAACTTTTTCACTTTCCTCTTTCACCCTCAAGAAGCTCTTTAGTTCTTCTTCCTTTCTATTAAAATGGTATCATCTGCATGTCTGAGGTTGCTAATATTTCTCCTGGCAGTCTTGACTCTAGCTTGTGATTCATCCAGCCAGGCATTTCACATGATGTGCTCTGCATAGAAGTTAAATAAACAGGGTGACAGTATACCACTTTGACATACCCCTTTCCTAATTTTGGATCAGTCAGTTGTTCCAGGTCTGATTCTAACTGTTGCTTCTTGACCTGCATACAGGTTTCTCAGGAGTCAGGTAAGGTGTTCTGGTATTACTGTCTCTTTAAAATTTTTCCACAGTTTGTTGTGATCCACACAGTCAAAACTTTAGTGCAGTCAATGAAGCAGAAGTAGATGTTTTTCTGGAATTCCCTTGCTTTCTCTATGATCCAAAGAATGCTGGCAATTTAAATATTTTAGCTAATGATATTCATTTTTAGTACTGACTGAACACTTGCTACATGCAAGGCACTGAGTACTTTATATATATCATGTCAATCTTCTCAAAGCTTTTCATCTTTAACCCACCATGCCAATGAGAAAACTAAAACACAAAGAAGTTAAATACATTTCCAAGGTCTCATAGGTATTGAAACGGCCACTGCTAACTCCCTGGAGCTCACCAAGCCTTAACTTTCAATATTCCATGCAATACTTAGAGGTTTAATACCTATTCAGCAGTCAGTGGACTGGCAGTATTGTTCCTACTGCCAAGAATCTTGAAGAATCTAACTCAATGATCTTCTAAGATGAGGCTTATGAGTATGATCCATGCAAGTAGAGGCTGGTAACAAGTAAAAATCAACAGGAACCATGTTAACAATCTTGGACACTGCAAAAAACAAAAAACAAATAGAAAACAGTAACGAATATAAAATAATACAGGAGACAAATACAAAAAGTGTATACAAAATAATACAGATTTGTTTTCTAATAGGATCATTAAAAAACAGAACACCAGACCTGCTGTTGCAGGGGGAAAGCAGAATGAATCCACAAGTACTGAATGATACTTCCAGGTAATAGCCACTCCTTTCTGCTAGGTCATTTTATTTTCAGCTGTCATGCCATGGGCATATACTATATTGCTTTTATAGATGAGAAAACTGAGGCACAGGTATGCTGTCTGCCTCACCCAAGGGCACTGGTCTAGCAAGGAAGACAGCCTCATTTGAATTCAGGTCTGTCTCCAAAGCCTTGTCTGTCTCTTTCCCTTTCAAGACTATATCAAGAAGGAAACACAATTTCACCTCTGCTACGAGTCAGGCTGTCCAGTGGGTACAAAATGGAGGCTAATATGATATGATGTCTTACGTATGGTGTGGCACTAAATTACATTTCAGGTTTGCATACAGAATTTACATAAACCTTGATCTTTATAGTTATCATCTGTAAAATTTTAATAATAGTGATAATGATTATAATAACAAAACCAGCCTTACAAGATCATCACAGGGATTACAAAAGCTAGCACATATAAAATTCTCCACACCTAATCAGCATTTATACAGGTTTGTGCTCTCACTAAAATTAGTGAACTGGTCTTGGATTTTCCACTGAGCAGCTGAGAGGTCTTGGTGAGTGGATTCCTCTCCTCTAGGGCTCTGTTTCCCCATCCACACAGGGCAGTGGACAGATGCCTTTAGGAAGGGCCCACCCCCAAAGGCACAATGGAGATCTCAAACAGGAGCCAGCAAATACCCACTCTCATGAGAGGGTACTGAAGGGGGAGAAATAAACCTTGATCTACTCAGGAAGGGCCCACCCCCAAAAGGCACAATGGAGATCTCAAACAGGAGCTAGCAAATACCCACTCTCATGAGAGGGTACTGAAGGGGGAGAAATAAACCTTGATCTACTCTCTGATACAACAGGAGACCGAACCCTCACCACCCACCTCGCTGGGATCTGGGAAGGATTAATGAGACATAATGCTCAGCGTTCTGCCGAGAGCTATTACTGCCTTACAGAGGGAAAAATCCCATTGTTGCCAGCAAACAAGACTGACAATTTGATGAGGTGTGAATATTTTTAGTGTAACAGCATGTAAACACTGCTTTTTTTCATCCAAGTCGTCATTCTGTGCACACACCCTGATGCATTTTTATGAGGCCATTCTCTCCATGGCTGTAAATACTCTGTGCTTGCCCTTTTCCAGGAGCTCAAAGAATGTGCCGATCAGGGGCCCCTGCCGAACCTCTGAGCTGATTCCTGAGGCTCACCACATTCTCCGGGAGAAATGTTAATAGGCATATTCACATTTCATGCTGATGTGCTTGCCTTCCTTCTAGCCAATACAAATTGTACCAGGCAAGGCCAGGGGCAAAAGGAGTTCTCTGTGGGAGAAGGTTCAAGCTGTCTGGCAGTGATAAATAGGAAGCAGCATCGTGAGTACCAAGATGTAAAAGTGGGAAAAAGGCAGGAAGCCCGGTTCCAAGTTCTGTCCCTGGAGCACTTGCTTAAAAAAGCAGAAGACTAAATCCTCAAATGGATACCTTTTTTTTTTCTTTTATATTTTTATGTAGACCATTTTTAAAGTCTTTATTGAGCTTGTTACAGTATTGTTTCTGTTTTATATTTTAGTATTTTGGGAAAGAGGAATATGGGATCTTAGGTCCCCAACCAGGGATCAAATCCAAACCCCCTGCATTGGAAGGTGGAGTCTTAACCACTAGACCACCAGGGAAGTCCCAAACCAATACCTTTTCGAGAAACAATTCCACCATTCATTCCTTTGACAGGCATTTACTGGGCACCAAGTGCCAGATCCTGCACCACTGACTAGGATACAAGAGTGAAAACAACTTAGCTCCAGCCTTTACAGGGATTGTATTTCAGTGAGGGACTTGACAAATAAACATGACGACATGTCAGGGCTAAGTGTTCAGTACATGAGCTCTCTTCCCTCCCATCCCTCTGTCCATAAAACCCCTGAAGTGTCATCTTCCTCTACAACATCTGTGAAGGAGGTGGTTTGTCTCATATCTTCCTTGGATGTGCATGCATGGCAACTGTCTCCGCACTTGATATCTGTGCCACAATCTCACATCTAAGACTCTAGGTCCTTGACAGTCTGGCACTCTGTTACCACTCTGATGAGGGCCTTGAGCCATGAGTGAACGAGGGGCAGGTCAGGCTCCCCCTCAGCACTGCTGCATTTCCTGCAAGACCACTACACAGAGATACATGCACAAATCTAAAGTCACTGAAGAGTGACAATCACAGAAAGTAAACATATAAAAACATACACTGGAGATCAAACCAGTCCATCCTCAAGGAAATCAACCCTGAATATTCATTGGAAGGACTGCTGCTGAAGCCGAAGCTTCAATACTTTGGCCACTTGATGCGAAGAGTCAACTCATTGGAAATGATCCTGATGCTGGGAAAGATTGAGGGCAGGAAGAGAAGAGGGTGACAGAGGATAAGATGGTTGGATGGCATCACTGACACATGGACATGAGTTCAAGTCAACTCCAGAAGATGCTGAAGGACAGGGAAGCCTGGCCTGCCAAGGTGCGTGAGGTCAAAAAGAGTCAAACATGACTGAGTGACTGAACAACAACAACACCAAAAGCAGCAAATCCTGCCATGTCTACCTCCAGAACACCCCCAAACAGCCACTTCTCCTACAGCCAGTGAGATCACCTTAATCTCAGCAACTCACTATGATCTGCAATTTGATGAAATAGACTCATAACAGATTTTTCAGATTCTACATTTTACCCTCCTATCTCCTAAAACCTATTCTCCCTCAACAAACAGAACAAGTTTAATAAACATTATTCAGATCACATCTGTATTGCACAAACTCTCTTATATTTCCATAACAACTAAAACACAAAATCTTCACCGTGGTTTTCAAGATCTGGCTCTTGCTGACCTCTGCCAATCTCTCTCTGGCCTCTCTCTCTTACCATCTGGATCCAAATCACCAGCCCTTTCAGTGCCCAGAAGTTGCTCAGTTTGTTTCCACCTTTGGGTCCATGCATTAGCTGTTATTTTGTCTGGAATCCACTGTTTCAAGATCTTCACATGACTGACGCCTTTATATCATGTCTCAGTTCTAATGTCCCCCCGCACCACTGACCATCCAATGAATCCTGCATCCCTTGAGATGCTCTCTAATAAACCCGCTTTTGTTTCTTGCACAGCTATTATCATGATCTTAACACACCTTGCACATTTCTTCGCCTTTGTATGTATGTATGTCTTGCCCTACCAGGTTTCTAAGCTCCATTAGGAAAAGCATCTTGCTGTCTATAGACTCTCTATCTCTAAGCACCTGGCAGGCTCCAAAAGACAGTGGCTTAATACATGAATAGGTATCTTCATAATACAAAGGAAAACTGAAAAAAAAAAAAAAAAGTTGAACTGTTCACATTTCTCGTACTGTTCACCAATCTATAGTTCAGAATGAAAGTGAAAGTGTTGGTCGCTCAGTCATGTCTGACTCTTTGCGACCCCATGGACTGTAGCCCACCAGGCTCTTCCATCCGTGGAATTCTCCAGGCAAGAATACTAGAATGGATAGCCATTCCCTTCTCCAGGGGATCTTCCCAACCCAGGGATTTAACCCAGGTTTCCTGTGTTGCAGGCAGATTCTTTACCAACTGAGCCTCTACAGAAGTCCATAGACTAGAATACCACCTCTTAAAGCATTCGCTGCTGTTTCCTGGCCTTTACACACAAAGGGTGGTCTAGACATAGAATCTATGTCCTGCCAGTTCCTGACCCTTTTGCTCTCCCATCAGGCACTCAAGGACAGGCAGCCAACATGCAACAGCATATCTTCTAGAATCTGAATCTTTCACTCATAAGTTTCAGCAAGAAATTTCAAGATGACTGCTGACCCTAAACATTTATCATAACTCTGCAGCCCCTTCAAATTATATTCTCCTGAATAAGATGCAGAAATGCCTCCTCATTCTTCATCATGAAATGAAAGATATTAGATAGAGAAAACATGCAAACACATAATTTCTGTGGATAAACATCAATTCTCAAACACAATGCTGTCTAAATCCACCTTAAGTAAGGGGGATATTTTTCAACAGCAATGATATGTACAAGTTGTTATCATCCATTTGTTACAATACATTTCAATATTGTGGACAACAGTGGCCACTTGCTTAAGACTGTGCCCTGGGTACTCAGTGACTTATGGGAAACCAGGCTCCAGGTGCTTCCTTGGGCTTCCCAGGTGGCACAGGGGTTAAGAATCTGCCTGTCAATGCAGGAGATGCAAGAGACGTGGGTTCAATCCCTGGGTCAGGAGGATCCTCTGGAAAAGGAGACGGCAACCCACTTCAGTACTCTTGCCGGGAAAATCCCATGGACAGAGGAGCCTGGCAGGCTAGAGTCCATGAGGTCACAAAGAGTCAGACACGGCTGAGTGGTTGAGCACACAGCAGGCTCTGTACAGAATCTTCTGCTCTATTGACCACCCATAACTATGGACTAGGCCAGGAAAAGATTTGAAATAATTTTATTTTATTTTTTTTTACTCTTTGATCCAGAGCACTTCTTTTTTATTTTTTTAATTAACTTTAATTTCTTTTTGGTCTTTATTGAATTTGTTACAATATTGCTTCTGTACTGTATTTTGGGTCGGGGAGTGGGGGGGTTGGCCGTGCATGCAAGTAGGATCTTAGCTCTCCAACTAAGAATCAAACCCACACTCCTTTCATTAGAAGGCAAATTCTTAACCACTAGACTGCCAGAGAGGACCTCAGGGCACTTCCTTGGTAGATTGTCTTTCTGCTCTCTTGAGACACAGAGCATTGTATGAGAATCCATCTGTCCAAACTAGGAAGGAGGAGTCTTTTCCTCAGGAGGAGTTACTTGTTCTCCAAGGTACAGTTGGCAGTGGTAAACATTGATTGCTTTGGTTCCGGGAAGGAGAGGCCATGGACACAGCCCAGGAGTGATAGCTGGGGGTGGCAGAAATGAGTAAGAGGTTTGCAAAAGTTTCCCAGGCAGGTGATACTGGATCCAGCCCTGAATAACAGGTAGAATTACTAGCAAGAAAAGAAGAGAATTTCAGACAGAATCAGCATGGGCAAAACCCTGAAGGCAGGTGAGAGCATGCAAGGCCCTGAGAATCCAGGAAATTTCGCAGCCTAAGCATAAGGAGGCAGAAGGCAGGAGTGGCAATAGATGTGTCAAAGAAGTAGGAAAAGTTCCTATCATAAATAACCTACAGTCTCATGATAAGAAGTCCAAACACTTCTCTGAAAGCAAAAGCAAAAGCATGAAATGTTTCAGACAGAGGAGCTGGAGTTTAGATCTCAGGATTTCATTTTTTACTGAAGCTTTCAGAGCCAACACCCCACTGTTGGTGGGCATCGTGTCCGGCTCTATTCTCCTCCCTGGCTGTCTATACCTGAGCACCACGTCATCATCAGGGACTAGGATTTCCAAGAATCAACCACAAGACCATAACCTGAGAAACAGGTTTGTGTTCTTCACTATGAGAGAGCCTAATTGAAGTTCCCAGTAATTAAAATAAGCAAATGTTACTTACATAATGGATTGTTAATTAGGCTGCTTGTGTTTCCGAATGTCTTATTTAAATAGACTGTGATATTTAGAGGGGATTTTTGGTGTCAATGGTGTCTTTCTTCTGTCTTATGCGTGACTGTTGATCCTTATCCAAAACAAATTGAGGTCTGCTGGCTAATATTTATGTGATAGGTCTGACATTTTCATTCTTAAGGTTATTAATCAGCTGCTGTATACCAACTCAGGTTCACATGGGAAAAAATAACTCTTACATATTATCCACGCCTACTCTTCAAGGCTTTTAAATATCACCCGTGTGTTGAACCATTGTCCTTCTGGATAATATTCCCAGAAAGTCAAGTGAAGAAAACATCAATGTTTAGTTGTGTTAACCTGTCTACCCTCACTGCACGTGTAAAATATACCTGCTGTATACATGGAAAAAATAAAGATAAAGGGTAATTAGACTATCAGTCACCCTGCCTTTAGAAGCCCTGCCAGGTATGAACATTGAAGGACAGATCAGAGGCTTCCATTTTCACCTAGTTCTTCTCCTGTGTGGTTCTGTTACCTTGAACATGCTTTTCAGCATTCCTGAATTCCTCCTTGTCCATAAAGTGGGCTGCATGATGCTCCTGCTGCTGCTAAGTCACTTCAGTCATGTCCGACTCTGTGCGACCTCATAGACGGCAGCCCACCAGGCTCCCCCATCCCTGGGATTCTCCAGGCAAGAACACCGGAGTGGGTTGCCATTTCCTTCTCCAATGCATGCATGCATGCTAAGTTGTTTCAGTCGTGTCCGACTCTGTGCCACCCTATGGACAGCAGCCCACCAGGCTCCTCTGTCCACGGGATTCTTTAAGCAAGAATGCTGGAGTGGGTTGCCATTTCCTTCTCCAAGTGGGCTGCATGAATGGGGCTAAAGGGAAGGTCCCCATCAAGATGGAAAGTAAGTGTTCAAATTAGGAGGTAGTGCTATTATTCTTGGGCTTTCCAGGTGGCGCTTGTGGTAAAGAATCTGCCTGCCAATGCAGGAGACATGGGTTCAATCCCTTGTTTGGGAAGATACCCTGGAAGGGCATGGCAACCCATTCTAGCTTTCTTGCCTGATGAATCCCATGGACAGAGGAGCTTGGTGGGCTACAGTGCATAGGGTCGCAAAGAGTTGGACACAACTGAAGTGATTTAGCACTCACATACCCAGCGTACATGCTATTATTCTTAACATCACCACCACTACAATATTAGCTTAAAAAAAATCCTTCACCTCTCTAGGAAACCTTCTCTGACCCTTCTCCTGTCCTCTGAAGTGCTGTCTCAAGAGACCAAGTTTCTTTAGGGTAGGACTATTCACACCACTTTTTTAAATTAATATGTAACTGACTTACAATGTTATTTTAATTTTCAGGTTTACAACCTAGTGATTCAATATTTTTATTTATTACAAAATGATCACCTGAAGAAGTCTGTGCTGTGCTCAGCCACTCATTTATGTCTGACTCTTGCAACCCCATAGCCTGCCAGGCTCCTCCGTCCATGGGGATTCTTCAGGCCAGAATACTAGAGTGGGTTGCCATGCCATCCTCCAGGGGATCTTCCCAACCCAGGGATCAAACTCAGGTCTCCCACATTTCAGGTGGAATCTTTACCATCTGAGCTATCAGGAAATCCCAGGAATACTGGAGTGGTTAGCCTATCCCTTCTCCGGGGGATCTTCCTGACCCAGGAATCAAACCAGGGTCTCCTGCATTGCAGGCAGATTCTTTACCAGCTGAGCTACCAGAGAAGCCCTAGTGGAAGTCTAGATAGGATAAAAAGTTATTAGAATATGATTGACTATATCCCTTATGCTGTACACTAAATTCCTATGACAATTATTTTATAACTGAAAACTTGTACCTCTAAATCCCCTTCACCTGTTTGTCCATCCCCTCTAGCAACTACTAGTTTTTTCTTTGTATTTATAGGTCTGTTTTTATATTATGTTGTTCATTTGGATATATGTTAAATTATAATGTATATACTGTATATGTGTGTAGACATACATTGTATATATTCCTTCTCCATCCACCTATTCGTTGACACTCAAGTTTCTTCCGTATCTTGGCTATTATCAGTAATGTTGCAACGAACATTGGGATGCATATATCTTTTCAAAGTAGTGTTTCTGTTTTCTTCAGATAAAAACCCAAAAATGGAATTGCTAGATAATATGGTAGTTCTATTTTTTTTTAAGGAAACATATTGTTTTCCATAGAGGCTGTACCAGTTTGCATTCCCACAAATAGTGCACAAAGATTCCCTTTTCTCCTCATTCTTGTTAACATTTGCTATTTCTTGTCTCTTTGATGGCAGCCATTCTGACAGTTTTGAGGTGACATCTCATGCCTCGTTTTAATCCACTGTTTATTGGGTCTCAGCTGCACTGATAGTTCTTTAAAACAGTCACTGTATTTTTCATCATTGTCCTTTAATATAATTCACATTGTCTAGCACATATTCATAAATATTGTGACTAAAGTTGAAATTAATAAAATGTACTAAAAGTTGTATGGTTTCATGTGGGTTATACGAGATAACCAAGATAAGTACATTTATCAAGGAGTACATTTATTTCAGCCAACTTTATTCATTTCTTGCTATCTATCTGACATCTTAATAGATAGGCTCCATAAACAATGAAAAGAAGCTTTACAGTTACAATATATGAAAATCAGAATTCATGTTTCAAAAAAGAGATGAAACTCAAGAATCAGGCATATGAAAAAGAGACCCAACTTTGAGCCTATCCAGCAAAGGACGAACAAGGTTCTCTTTGGAAAGATGGAAAGAAAACATTGTGAATGAAAGCAGGAAAAGTACATTTGGGGTCTATCAGAAAAGGCTCTAAATACCAGTCTAAGGAATTTTGATTGTCACCTGGGCATAAAGAGGAGGAACTGCAAAGTTTTGAACAAAAGAATGAGAGGAGAAGCACACTTCACAGGCCCTTGCCAGGCACCCATTCCCAAGTTCAACAATTGTCTAAGATGGCTTGCTTACACAACTTGGAAGCAAATGATACTGTGGGGAAGGTCTCTATGGTTTCTCTTTCCTTTATTGGATAAGCTGAACTATATTCTCCTTCCACCTGCTGGTTACTGTTGAACCGCCTGGAATTCAGCTCAGACCTGGTACTTAAATATGAAATAAGTCAGAGGAAAACAAATAAATAAAGTGAAATAAACCACCCTTCTCCAAAAACAGAAATTCTTCCCTGTCTGGCAATCTCAGCCTACTCACTGCCTTCCTTCCTCTCTGTTTCCTTTTTCCTCTTCAGAAGGGTTAATGGACTATCAGAGAAACAATGGACCCAGTGGTGGATCCAACCTTCATGGGGCTTACGCAACCCAAATACTTGTACAAATATACCATTGCAAATTTTGATGAGGGCCGTGAAGGAAAAGGGTTGGGTACTAAGAAAGGATATAACAAGGTAATCTAATCTCTTCTCAGAAGTCAGGGATATCTTTACTAGGAAAGTGTTGCTTAAACTTCAGCGCTAAATACAAACATCATTTACATGTGTGAGCTCATGCATGCACGTGTGTGTGAGGAGGGCAGTAACATTCCTGGAACAGGACAATAGTGTGTAAACACATCCTTAAGCATGAGGAAAGATGGCTCTCGAACACTTACAGAATCAGATCACATTCAACAAACATTTGTGCTATTTGCTAGGACTTTCAAGCAAAAAGAAGGCAATTCAAATCTCTGATCTTAAGAAAAGTACAATGAAAATCATAAATGATCAGAGAAATTGAGATATAACAAAGTCATGTAAAATAATAACAAATTTGACTTTTTGTGCATTTTCCACATCCCAGATAGCTCTATAAGCATATTATTCCAATGTAGTGTTTCATTTTCATAGTAACTCTATGAAAGAAATTCTCTTTTTAATTTCAACACTATAGATGAGAACATCAAGGCTCAGAGATAATTAAGTATATGTTGTCTAAGTTGGCATGGGCAGTAAATGGTAAAGATCAGATTCAATCACAGAAATATTTGAGTTCAAATTTGCTATCAGAAGCATGAAACATATTCTTCCAATAAATAGTTAAAACGTGATATGCAAGGCATACTGGTTCTAAACATTACCCTCAAGAAGCTGACATTATAGGTTCTAGTGTGGGAGACACACAATGAGGCAAAACATGTGTGCTAAGTCATTTCAGTCAAGTCTGAATCTTTGTGACCTCATGGACTGTAGACTGCCAGGCTCCTTTGTCCATGGGATTCTCCAGGCAAGAATACTAGAGTGGACTGCCCTGCCCTCTTCCAGGGGATCTTCCTGCCTAAGGGGTCAAACCTGTGTCTCATGCCCCCTGCATTGGCAGGCAGATTCTTTACCACATTATTTTAACCAGTTGTAAGTATGATTTAAATATAATAAAATGGACCAATATTAAGTTTAAGATTAGGTGAGTTCTGAGAAAGAAATATAGTCATGTAACTACTGTTGTCTTCAGGATTTAGAACATTTCCGTTGCTCCAGAAAGTAACTGCATGTCTCTTTCAAATCAATCTCATACTCTACCCATGACTCCTAGCAACAAGTGACCTGTTATTTGTCACTAAGGCTTTGCTTTTTTTTTGTAATTTAATAAAAACAGAATCACATGATGTGTAGTCTGTTTTTATCTAGCTTCTTTTGTTTAGCATAATATTTTGAGGTTTAGTCCATGTTGTTGAATGTGCTAATAGCATCTTCCTTGTCACTGCTGAGTGTTGTCGTATTGAACCAACGCACCACAATTTGTTTCTCCACTCATCACTTAATGGACATTTGGTTTATATCCAGTTTTCACTTATTAAGAATAGAGCTGCTACAAACAGACAAATATTTGTATGGACATATGTTCTTATTTCTCTTTAGTAAATACCCAGGATTGAGATTTTTGGGCTGTATAATTAGAGTATATTTTACTATACAAGAAACTTGCCAAGTAGACCTGTCATCCACCAACCAAATCCTTCCCATATCTTCAACCTCTTTTCTCTGTTCCTGTCATTTCCTTCCTTTAGTGCAGACTATATAACCAAAGGGGGATGTATCAATAGAAAATTCCATTTGCTTCCATTGCTCTCTTCTTGTTGCTCAGAAACTCAGGCTCCTTCTGAAGTTCACTCCATCAAACCACTCCACTTTCTACAACACACCTACGCTGCTCTCATCTAACACCCTCCTGGACAAGCTCCTATTTCATTGAAGGTAGAAATGTCTGTACCCCTCTCTTCTCTATCACTATTCTTTTCACCCTATATTTCTTGCTCAATAAATACTTACAGAGAGCTTATTTTGTGTCAGGTGCAGCTCTGGCTATTTGTTCAGAAGCTCAGTCATGTCTGACTGTTTGAGACCCCATGAACTGCAGCATGCCAGGCTTCCTCATCCTCTACCATATCCTGGAGCTTGCTCAAATTCATGTCCTTTGAGTCGGTGATGCCATCCAGCCATCTCATCCTCTGTTGTCCCCTTCTCCCTCTGTCTTCAATTTTTCCCAGCTTCAGGGTTTTTACTAGTGAGTTAGCTCTTCCCATCAGGTGGCCAAAGTATTGGGATTTCAGCTTCAGCATCAGTCCTTCCAATGTATATTCAGGGTTGATCTCCTTAGGATTGACTGGTTTGATCTCTTTGCAGTCTAAGGGACTCTCAAGAGTCTTTTCCAATACTACAGTTCAAAAGCAACAGTTCTTCAGTGCTCAGCCTTCTTTATGGTCCAACTCTCACATCCATACAGGACTACTGGAAAGACCAAAGCTTTGACTATATAGACCTGGCAATGGCACCCCACTCCAGTACTCTTGCCTGGAAAATCCCATGGATGGAGGAGCCTGCGGGGCTACAGTCCATGGGGTTGCGAAGAGTCGGACACGACTGAGCGACTTCACTTTCCCTTTTCACTTTCATGCATTGGAGAAGGAAATGGCAACCCACTCCAGTGTTCTTGCCTGGAGAATCCAAGGGACAGGGGAGCCTGGTGGGCTGCTGTCTATGGGGTCGCACAGAGTCGGACACGACTTACGCGACTTAGCAGCAGCAGAAAAATAATGTCTCTGGTTTTTAATGTGCTATCTAGGTTTGTCATAGTTTTTTTCCCAAGCAGCAAGGATTTTTCTTTTAATTTCATGGCTGCAGTCTCCATCTGTAGTAATTTTGGAGCCCAGGAAAATAAAGTCTCTTACTGTTTCCATTGTTTCCCCATTGTGTGCCATGAAGTGATGGGATCAGATGCCATGAACTTAGTTTTTTGAATGTTAAGTTTTAAGCCAGCTTTCTCACTCTCCTCTTTTATCTTCATCAAGAAGCTCTGTAGTTCCCCTTTGTTTTCTGCCATAAGGGTGGTATCATCTGCATATCTAAGGTTATTGATATTCTCCGAGGAATCTTGATTCCAGTTTGTGCTCTGGCCATTTGGAATATAGAAAATAGACAAATAAATAGCAATAGACATAAATAAAATCAAAATCCTAGCATGCATTCTATTGAGGAGATAGATAGATACATACACTCTCAAACATATGTACATATATGCTATACTTTTCTGAGAAAAGCAAAGATTAACTGGGGGTTGGCAGCTCATTGAGAGGTGAGAAGGAAAATTGGTTTGACTTTTAATAGTATATTAAAGAAATGTGCCAAGAAGGTGACAGTTGAGTAAGATGACAGGTCACAGAGATCAGATTAGATCAGATCAGTCCCTCAGTCATGTCCGACTCTTTGCAACCCCATGAATCACAACACGCCAGGCCTCCCTGTCCATCACCAACTCCCGGAGTTCACTCAGACTCACGTCCATCGAGTCAGTGATGCCATCCAGCCATCTCATCCTCTGTCGTCCACTTCTTCTCTTGCCCCCAATCCCTCCCAGCATCAGAGACTTTTCCAATGAGTCAACTCTTCACATGAGGTGGCCAAAGTACTAGAGTTTAAGCTTTAGTTTAGTTTCAGCTTCCTTCCAAAGAAATCCCAGGGCTGATCTCCTTCAGAATGGACTGGTTGGATCTCCTTGCAGTCCAAGGGACCCTCAAGAGTCTTCTCCAACACCACAGTTCAAAAGCATCAATTCTTCGGCGCTCAGCCTTCTTCACAGTCCAACTCTCACATCCATACATGACCACAGGAAAAACCATAGACTTGACTAGACGAACCTTTATTGGCAAAGTAATGTCTCTGCTTTTTAATATGCTATCTAGGTTGGTCATAACTTTCCTTCCAAGGAGTAAGCGTCTTTTAATTTCATGGCTGCAGTCACCATTTGTAGTGATTTTGGAGCCCAGAAAAATAAAGTCTGACACTGTTTCCACTGTTTCCCCATCTATTTCCCATGAAGTGATGGGACCAGATGCCATGATCTTTATTTTCTGAATGTTGAGCTTTAAACCAACTTTTTCACTCTCCACTTTCACTTTCATCAAGAGGCTTTTGAGTTCCTCTTCACTTTCTGCCATAAGGGTGGTGTCATCTGCATATCTGAGGTTCTTGATATTTCTCCCGGCAATCTTGATTCCAGCTTGGGCTTCTTCCAGTCCAGCGTTTCTCATGATGTACTCTGCATATAAGTTAAATAAACAGGGTGACAATATACAGCCTTGACGTACTCCTTCTCCTATTTGGAACCAGTCTGTTGTTCCATGTCCAGTTCTAACTGTTGCTTCCTGACCTGCATACAGATTTCTCAAGAGGCAGATCAGGTGGTCTGGTATTCCCATCTCTTTCAGAATTTTCCACAGTTTATTGTGATCCACACAGTCATAGGCTTTGGCATAGTCAATAAAGCAGAAATAGATGCTTTTCTGGAACTCTCTTGCTTTTTCCATGATCCAGAGGATGTTGGCAATTTGATCTCTGGTTCCTCTGCCTTTTCTAAAACCAGCTTGAACATCAGGAAGTTCATGGTTCAGGTATTGTTGAAGCCTGGCTTGGAGAATTTTGAGCATTACTTTACTAGCGTGTGAGATAAGTGTAATTGTGTGGTAGTTTGAGCATTCTTTGGCATTGTCTTTCTTTGGGATTGGAATGAAAACTGACCTTTTCCAGTCCTGTGGCCACTGCTGAGTTTTCCAAATTCGCTGGCATATTGAGTGCAGCACTTTCACAGCATCATCTTTCAGGATTTGAAATAGCTCAACTGGAATTCCATCACCTCCACTAACTTTGTTCATAGTGATGCTTTCTAAGGCCCACTTGACTTCACATTCCAGGATGTCTGGCTCTAGGTCAGTGATCACACCATCGTGATTATCTGGGTCGTGAAGATCTTTTTTGTACAGTTCTTCTGTGTATTCTTGCCATCTCTTCTTAATATCTTCTGCTTCTGTTAGGTCCATACCATTTCTGTCCTTTATCGAGCCCATCTTTGCATGAAATGTTCCTTTGGTATCTCTGATTTTCTTGAAGAGATCCCTAGTCTTTCCCATTCTGTTGTTTTCCTCTATTTCTTTGCATTGATCACTGAAGAAGGTTTTCTTATCTCTTCTTGCTATTCTTTGGAGCTCCGCATTCAGATGTTTATATCTGTCCTTTTCTCCTTTGCTTTTCACTTCTCTTCTTTTCACAGCTATTTGTAAGGCCTCCCCAGACAGACATTTTGCTTTTTTGCATTCGCTTTTTTGCATTTCTTTTCCATGGGAATGGTCTTGATCCCTGTCTCCTGTACAATGTCACAAACCTCATTCCATAGTTCATCAGGCACTCTATTTATCAGATCTAGGCCCTTAAATCTATTTTTCACTTCCACTGTATAATCATAAGGGATTTGATTTGGGTCATACCTGAATGGTCTAGTGGTTTTCCCTACTTTCTTCAATTTCAGTCTGAATTTGGCAATAAGGAGTTCATGGTCTGAGCCACAGTCAGCTTCTGGTCTTGTTTTTGCTGACTGTATAGAGCAAATGTGTGCAGAAAAAGACTTTGTACACAGAAAAAATATGTGTAGAATCAACCACGTATATAAAATTCTTCAATCTACAATATTCCTGGCACATTCAAGAAACAGTGAGAAGGCCAGTGTGGCTGGAACAGAGCAAGTAAAAGGGATGCAGAAAATGAGGTCAGAGAGCTGAGGGTGGGATGCAACCAGTAGGCCATGGGAATGATTCAGAAGTTAGTGTAGATGGGATATAAAGCCACCGTTGGGTTTTGAGCAGAGGACTTACATGATCAGTCTTATATTTGTAAAGGTTACTCC
Organism: Bos javanicus; assembly: GCF_032452875.1. NCBI lineage: Eukaryota > Metazoa > Chordata > Mammalia > Artiodactyla > Bovidae > Bos > Bos javanicus. Next base: position 110,230,446 of record NC_083873.1, read on the forward strand.
AGCCAGCATGTTGTGATTACAAGATAACAGACCAGTTGGCAAGTTAATGCAATAATTTGGGAGACAGATAATTCAGGTGATAGTGATTGGAGTCTGTGTATATTTTTAAGATAGAGCCATGAGGATTAATTAAACATGGGGCATGAAGTTAAAAAAAAAGTCATTTATGCTCCAAGGTTTGGTGCATGGAATAAGGAGAAGTTTGGAGGCACCATTAACTGAGATGGAGAAAACTGCAAGAGGGACATATTAATATTTGGGGGGGGCGTGAAATTGGGAACCCAATTTTAGATGGCTTTTCATGTCTAGGGTAACACTGATTTCCCAGTTTCACGTCACCCTCACCCAAGGAATCTTTCCCTCTGCTCTTTTGTTGTTTAATCACTAAGTGGTGTCCTACTCTTTTGCGACCCCATGGACTATAGCCCACCAGGCTCCTCTGTCCGTGGGGCTTCCCAGGCAAGAATACTGCAGCGGGCTGCCATTTCTGTCTCCAAAGAATCTTCCTGACCCAGGTATTGAACCCATGTCTCCTTAGCAGATTCCTTACCGGTAAGCCACCAGGGAAACCCCATCCTCTGTGTTTATCCCTAGGACATGGTCCCTACGGTCATTTCCTGGATCATGTCATCACAAATCTTCAAAGGGTTGATTTCAAGCATCCTACTCTCTGGTTACCACCTTGTAGTCTCTAAATCACGCTGTAAATGCTCTTCTTCCCCTTCTCTCTGGCCTCATTGAGAAATGTGTTCCACTGACCTAACACCATTGTTGCTATTGTCTTGCACTGCTCTTAAAGTTTCCAGTCTTCCTTAGCCACCTTTGATCCATTATTGTATTGATACCATTGTCTGTTCATTTAGCTCTCTTTCTCCTCCTTCTTCTGTCCTATTCCACATCACAAGACTCTGGTCCTATTAAATTCAAGTTTCCCCACTACTTTGTTACTATACTTGAATATAGTTGGTGAAAAAATTACAAGCGTGCTGAGTAGTCTAACTTTAAACTATGATCACAAGTATCTGAGAGCCTCTCAACCCTGCTTAACAACCCTAATTTATGCTGTTAATAAAGTTGCTTGTTCTCTATTTGAGATGACCATTTTATATCTTCTCAGGTCTCTTCCAAGACATTAATTCTCCCTTTCCTCTATTTTTAGCTGATGGCCTTGCTTATTAAAATGAGAAAACAGAAGCAGCTGTGGACTTCCTTGTCTCTCTAAACCATGTCTATATTTATATCTGTACTTTTTGACTTGCCTCTAATTAACGTAGAGCATCTCTATTCCTACCTGAAGCCAAGTCTCTGAAGTGCATTCCTTATCCTCTCATCTATTTTTGTTCTTACAATTATATTTTCTCCCACCTGAATCTCTATCCTTTACTAGACTTTTCCTGACATCATTCAAGCATACCATAATTTTTAAAAAAACTTCTAAAAATGTTCCCTCTTAACCTATATTTCCACTTAGCTATTTCTGTATTTCCCTTTAATACTTTTTTGATTAAAAACTTTCCCATCAAGCTTCTGAAACCAACAGTTTTCAAGATCATTAACAACCCCCATCTTGCGAATCTCAGTGACCAATTTCCTTACTCACCTTACTCAAAATATTCACAGCATTTGACACAGTTGGTTTTTCCCTCTCTATTTAAACATTTCCTTCACTTCCTCCCTCATCGGCAACAACTTCTGAGTCTCCTTTGCGGAGTTTACCTTGAAAGACCTCAGGGCACAATCCTCAGGCCTCTTCTCTCTCTAATGGTTTCCTTGGTGATCTTATTCTACTCCCATAATTGCAAATATCACCTGCTTTCTGAGTGTTCCCAAGCACCACAATTACATGTTCAGTTTCCTACTAAGAGTCTCTAACTGAATGCCTAATGGGCTTCTTGGTCTGAACAAGGTCATAACAGAACTCTTGATTTCTAGCCAAAATTGTCATTCCCCCAACCCCACAAAATCAGACCAGCTTTTGTCCCAGTTTTTCTATAATAAATGGCACCATTACCCATCCAGTTGCTTCATTAGCTTCCTGCTGCTGCTAAGTCACTTCAGTCATGGCCGACTCTGTGCGACCCCATAGACGGCAGCCCACCAGGCTCCCCTGCCCCTGGGATTCTCCAGGCAAGAACACTGGAGTGGGTTGCCATTTCCTTCTCCAATGCATGAAAGTGAAAAGTGAAAGTGAAGTCGCTCAGTCGTGTTCAACTCTTCGCGACTCCATGGACTGCAGCCTGCTAGGCTCCTCCGTCCATGGGATTTTCCAGGCAAGAGTACTGGAGTGGGTGCCATTGCCTTCTCCATCATTAGCTTCCTAGGACTGCCATAACAAGCACCATGACTGAGTGGCTTAAACCAAAGGAATGTAACAGTTCCAGAGGCCATAAATTTGAGATCAAGTTGTCAACAGATTTGATTCCTCCTGAGACTTGTCCTTTTGACTCACAGGTAATTGCCTTCTTGCAGTATCTTCACATATTTATCTCTGCATGTATATGGCTATTACCTTTCTTTGTGTCCAAATTTCCTCTTTTTATAAGTCACACTGGATTAGGATGTACCTTAAAGAACTCATTTTAACTTAATCACATCTATAAAGATATTATCTCTAACTATGGTTACATTTTGAGATACTGGAGTTAGGACTTCAACGTATGAATTTGAAGGAGAGCAATTAAATCCATGATTCCTTTTCTTTAATTGAAGTAGAGTTGTTTTACAATGTTTTATTAGCTTTGGGTGTATGACACAGTGGTCCAGTATTTTATAGATTATATTCCATTAAAGGCTGTTACATAAGAGTGGTTATAATTTTCTGTGCTGTACGATATATCCTCTTTATTTATTTATTTTATGCATGGTAGTTTGTACTCCTTAATCTCACACCCCTGTTTGGCCCTTGCCCCTTTCCCTTTTCTTGCTGGTAACCTCTAGTTTGCTTCCTATGTCTGTAAGTCAGTTTCTGCTTTGCTCGGTACACGCAGTTGTGAATCAGACACAGAATGCCAGAAAATTACAACAGAAACTATTTAGTCTCTTATATATCTTTCTTCCAATTCACCACAACCCTGGAAAGAAAGGGAGAGTAGAATATAGATAACACTGGCTTACAGTTCAGAAGAGACTAAATGTTAATATTTAGAAACTAGGAGAGAGGCATGGAATTCTTTCTTACAGTCCTTTTACCATAGACAATACACTATGTGTCATGAATTGTTTCATTCAATTCTTACAATAACGACAAGTAGTATTCCTACTTGACAAAAGGGAAGTCCACCGTGTTGCAGTCCAGGGGGTCACAAAGAGTCAGACATGACTTATTGACTAAACAACAACAATTCAACCAATAAGGAGATTGAGATAGATATCCTCTATCTGCACCCATTTCCAACATAAAGGAAGAGATTTAATTTACTTTTATGTTTGCCTGACTCTAAAGCCTGTTAATGTGTATAACCTTGTGATGGCGTCCATGTTCTAGGAAAGAAATGCAGAAACCACAGTCTCTGGCCTTTAGGTTTTTACAGTCTAGCTAGTTAGACAAGGCATATGCCAAATCAAAGATGAATTTGAAGTCCTATAACAACAAGACCAAGTTTAAAGTTCCTTGATCATCGAGACTTTATCTCACTCACCAATGAGGCATCAGCATATAGTAAAATGCCAGAACCAAGAGTATACTCAGTGTCTGCCAAACGAGTAAGTGAATGAAGGCATGAACAAACAGCAGCATGTTGGATATTATTTGTTCAGCAAGCTATTTCCTGAGCACTTGCTGTATACCAAGTTATATATCAAGTACTGCTTATTGCTCGGGCACTTGGCGGTAGTAAACAGAGCAAATCTTATCTAAATTCTATGGCAAAGACAGGCATATTCCCAGTGGAGGAAAATGCACATGCCCTAAAAGAAGACTGGAGAATGACTTAGAGGAGGGCAAGACCCCCATGAGTAACCTGCACACGAACCCCCAGAGCCTTACTTGTGAAAATAAGATACCACTATTTCCTGGGAACTGTGGAAAATCACTATTAAAAGAACTAATACTCACAGAATGTTCACATCTTAAAAGGCATTGTTTTAAGAGGGTGCACACATAAAGGCATTTATTTCTCACTGTGTTCCCAGGATCTGAATACTATTACTATTTTTTTGCTTCAGTTGCCAATTCAGGTCCGACTCTTCACAACCCCATGGACTGCAGCACACCAGGCTTCCCTGTCCCTTACCATCTCCCAGAGTTTGCCCAAGTTCATGTCCATTGAATTGGTGCTGCCATCCAACTGTTTCATCCTCTATCACCCTTTTCTCCTTCTGCCTTCACTCTATTATCCCCATTTTATAGATGAGGAAACTGAGGCACAGAGATGAGTAGCAGCATGCCCAAGGACACAAAGCCAGCTGATAAAGCCAGGATTTGAAATCAGGGAGGTTAGTTCCAGAGCTCTTACTCTTACAGATTGCAATATTCAACCTCTAGATATGAAGAAATAAAGAAAAGATTTATGAAACCAAATATGGCAAAATGTTAACAACTGCTGAATCTAGGCAATGGGTTTACGGGTGATCAATGCACCTTTTTTTCAATATTTATGCATATTCAAACATTTTCATGATGAAACAGTTGAGGAAAAATATAGTTTTTGATGACTTTGCAATAATGTGTTTAAAGATCCAGGACAGGCAAAGAGACAGACAGACACACACACACATTTACAGTTCAGAAAGGAAAGTAAACGCTAAGTACCTAAGGCAGAGAAGAATTGGCCTCTAGGCAGGCCCATGTCTACCACACTGATTTCCGTAAGGGTAGGAACTGTGCCCTGTGACCACAGTATCATAGCACCCGGTGCTGGATCCAGAACATGGTTAATGCTTAGTGAACACTCAATGAGCAAATGCATGAAAGGGTGGGGATGGGAGGTACAATCTGATGTAGGATAAGGAGATGGTTAAACTATAGCACATCAGTTTCTTAGGGGCTGTATCAAAGCAGCACAAACGGAGTGACTTGAAGAGCAGAAAAGGATGGTCTCATAGTTCTGGAAGCCAGATGTCCAAAATCGGAGTCAGCAGGGCCATGCTTTTTCTGAAAGCTGTAGTAAGTAGATCCTTTGTCCTTAGCTTCCTGTGGTGGCTGCCACTCCTTATCATTCTGTGTTTTGCAGCTGGATCACTCCAATCTCTGCTTGCATCATCACATGGCATGGCATGCTCTTGGTATGTTTCTCTCTCCTCTTCTTTTAAGGATAACAGTCATAATGTCCATCCTACTCCAGGATGACCTTAGCTTAGCTAATTTCATCTGAAACAACCCCATTTCCAAATAAGATCCTGAGGGTTAGAACTTAAACGTGTGTTTTGAGGTGGAACAGTTCAAAAGACACAGGGGTATTGGGTGAGAAGGACAGAGTGTGAATGTCGATCCTAGCACACTGTATCTCTCCAAAATGTCCAGAAGGGCACAAATCCAACCAGAATGTTCCAGCGCTTAAGATAGAGAACGGACATGATGTATATTCACTGACAATCCTGACATTGCAAGGAGTTTTACAGCCTCTGCCAGTCGAATGCCAGCAACAGCTGGCTAACCCCAGTGCCAAGTCAGCTTTTCCTAAACAGCTTATGACTGGCTTCTCAGCGGCTGTTTATGTTTTCAGAATATTAAGCAGTGTTTAGTCACTTTCTCAGGGAGGACTTCTCATGGCAGTTTCTAAAAATGTGCTGAGTGTGCTTCCAAAGAGAAAAGGCGCCAGAGGGCCTTTGGTGGGGCGTGCTGAGCCTTGTAATCACAAACAGATGACGGAGATTTCTGGCTCTGCTTCCAGCTAGCGAGGGCCCTGAGCACCAACTCACAATCAGCCTGGTATAATCATCGTGGTTTACCTTACAAAAATGTCAAACTGTCATGGATTCTTCAGTGTATCGAGTCCCTGACTCTCCAGGGAACTCAAGTTTCTGATATTACCAGGGGCCCAGTCTTCCGAACCTTGTGATCATATAAAGCCTGACATGGCCTCAAGGGACTAATAAAGAGAGCACCGCCCCCCTCTCCCCCCGGAAGGTCGGTGCCCTGAAACAAACCAGGATTTTGGTCCCACACCTCCGTGTAATCAACCAGCACCTGTGAGCTCTTCTTTCTGCTAGGGCTCTTGGAGTGCAAGCAACAGAATCTTACTACAGTAAGTCCCCTACATATGAACCCTGAAGTTGAGTGCTTTCAAAGATGCAAACATGCATTCCATCAATGTCAGGAAAGGAGAAGTGAAGTTGCTCAGTCGTGTCTGACTCTGTGACCCTATGGACTACCAGGCTCCTCCGTCCATGGGATTTTTCCAGGCAAGAGTGATGGAGTGGGTTGCCATTTCCTTCTCCATCAACGTCAGGTGTGAGTGAAATCACAGCTTGCTTTCCTATTGCTGACTATCTTTCAGCTCTATTGTCTTCCTCCTCCTCTCCCTCCTCCATTCGGTAACTCTTCTTGCCTGTTCACTGGATACCAGCCCCTGTATGACAGCTGTTGTCCTGCACTACTGTGCTTTTCAAGGTACTGAATCATAAGATTAAAAATGTTTTCTTTATTTTTGTGTTTGTGTTTCCTGTTTTCAGTCACTCAGTCATGTCCGACTCCTTGGGTCACATGCATCCATTCACATGCCATCTGAAGAGCTCACCAGCCCACTCAGCTCTCAAGGACCATTTATTTCTTTTATTTTTTTAATTATAAAAATAATGGATCACAGTTGCTGTTCAATCACTCAGTCATCTCACACTTTTTGCGATCCCATGGACTGCAGCACATCAGGCTTCCTTGTCCTTCACCATCTCCCAGAGTTTGCTCAAACTCGTCCCATTGAGTTAGCAATGTCATCCATCCATCTCAACCTCTGTTGTCCCCTTCTCCTCCTGCCTTCAATCTTTCCCAGCATCAGGGTCTTTTCCAATGAGTCAGTTCTTCACATCAGGTGGCCAAAGTATAGGAGCTTCAGTATCAGTCCTTCCAATGAATATTCAGGACTGATTTCCTTTAGGACTGACTGGTTTGATCTCCTTGCGGCCAAAGTGTTGGTGTTTCAGCTTCAACATCAGTCCTTCCAATAAACACCTAGGACTGATCTCCTTTAGGATGGACTGGTTGGATCTCCTTGCAGTCCAAGGGACTCTCAAGAGTCTTTTCCAACACCACAGTTCAAAAGCACCAATTCTCTGGTGTTCGGCTTTAAAAGTATTTTAAACCTTTTACAGTAGAGTACTGTACAGTAGATTGTGTAGTTGGGAACCTAGGCTAATTTTGTTGGATGTACAACAAATGAACTTAAATGAACAAATTGAATGTACAAGCATGTTATCAGAATGGAACTTGTTCATATGTAGGACACTTACTATAATTTGAACAAAGGGAGGAAAATGTCTATTGAATGGATGCTGAGTATTCTGTGGGAAGCTTGAAAAACTTCAGGAGGGCAGGAACAGAGAACATAGTTAGAGACAAAGCAATAGGAGAGCTCTCCTTACAGCATCCTTATCATGGAGGGATCCTAGAGCTCTGGGTGCCTGGGAGTCTCTGGTCAAGATATAAATTTATAACCTAACTGGACTCATCTCCCCTCCTGGGTAAAGCACAATATGGGGAGGGGAGGCACTCTTCACATGAAAGAGGGCTTCAGAAGAATGGAGAGGAAGCTTTGTGCTGAGCACACAGCAGCAGCAGCTCCCATGGGTGGACTGACGCAGATATGTGCAGGACTCACCACATCCGGCCCAAAGGCAGGTCTACAGCCTGCTTTCTCTGGGTCACGTTCTGGCTTTCCTGCAAGGTCAGTGGGCAAGGTCAGTGGGCCCTAGGTCTGTCTCACACACCGAAACCATGGACAATGGGTGTCAGACCAGAGGAAACCCCAAAAGAGAAAGAGGTCTGGATAGGAACATGGACGGACCTAGAGATGGTCATACTGAGAGAAATAAGTCAGACAGAGAAAGACAAATATCATATGATGTCGCTTATACGTGGAATCTTAAAAAATGACACAGATGAACTTGTTTACGAAACAGAAAATTGAGTCACAGATGCAGAAAACAAACTTATGGTTACCAACAGCGAAAGAAGGAGAGGGATAAATTGGGAGATTGGGACTGACGTGTGTGTGTGTGTGTGTGTGTGTGTGTGTGTGTGCTAAGTCACCTCAGTCATGTCTGACTCTTTGTCACCACATGGACTGTAGCCCTCCAGGCTCCTCCTTCTATAGGATTTCCCAGGCAAGAATGCTAGAGTATGTTGCCATATCCTCCTCCAGGAGATCTTTCCAACCCAGGGATTGAACCTACGTCTCTTACATTGGCAGGTGGGTTCTTTCCCACTAGTGCCAACTTTTATACACACTACAGTAAATAAAATAGATAAGTAATGAGGACCTACTGTGTATCACAGGGAACTCTACTCAATGTTCTGTAAAGACCTATATGGGAAAATAATCTAAAACAGAGTGGAGATAGATATATATAATTCAATTTGCTGTAAAGCAGAAATGAACACAAAACTGTAAATCAGTGATACTCTGATGAAAATTAATTGAAAAAAAAAGGAACTTGTAAATGAAAGCCTAATAAACAAGAGAAAAAAAAATCTTTAATATCCTGTCCTTCCATCCAAATCTAGCACCTGGCACAGTGTAAGAAGAGTTCTGCTCTGACTTGTCCTGAAAGAGATCAGTTTTCTTAGTCTGGCATCTAAGACCCTTTGCAACAGCAACCCAGGATACTTTCCAGAATGTTCCTTGTCTTTATTCTGGATTTCCACAATGCATTGTATCAATACGTGATGTTACCTGCATTCATTATAGGTGCCGATACCTAGGAGTATTCAGCGTGGGCCAGGCTTCCTTGAAGAAGAGGAATTCCCTTGCTCCTCCAAGTACTGGCCATTACACAGGCAGAAGATAGAAAGAGAGTCTGATAGGCAAGGGGACTGCAGTATAATCTTGGGGTCACACAAGGTGTGCTCAGCAGCAGAAAAAAAAGCCTATTAAGGGCATTGTGTTTATTTGGAGAAATAAGAGAAAACTTTTAGCAAGATTTAAAACTACAAAGTATTTTTAAAATAATAAATGTGACTACCTGATAAACCAAATTTCTAAATGCCCTACTACACACAAAAATCCACAAATAGAAGACAAGAAGCAAAAAAATGATATAAATACTTGCAACAACTATATCAAAGGGGGTTTTTACTCCATAAGAGTTCATTTGTGTTAATAATAGAAGGAGAATTGTATAGGCTGTATATTTAACTGTCCAACAAACATTTATTACACACCTACTATGTGTTCAGTTTAGAAAAAGAAATACAAATTGTTTAGAATTATATGCAGACGTTTAATCTCATTCAGCGATTTAATAAATGCAAACTACAACAGCCGGAGATTGTTTTCATTTTTACCTATCAGATTGGCAGTGATTAAAAGGGATTACAAACATGGTTTGAGCAAGATTTAAAGAAAACAGATGTTCACACAGAGGTAATACAAGCAAAACTTGGCATAACCTCTTTGAAGGTCTTTTTGGCCAAAAGGCTAATACCTAGTTCCACTACAAAGATTTTTTTTTTTTTTCCTATGGACATACCCATACATACACTCAAAGATACATGGCCAAGGATACTCATTGCAGTATTGGGGTGTCTTCATGGTAAAGAACCTGCCTGCCATTGCAGGAGATGCTGGAGACACAGGTTCTATTCCTGGATTGGCAAGATACCCTGGAGGAGGAAATGGCAACTCCCTCCAGTATTCTTGCCTGGAAAATACTATGGACAGAGGAGCCTGGAGGGCAACAGTCCATGGGGTCACAGGGAGACAACGGGTAATAATTTCTATTTCATTTTTTTGAATGAAATTAAATAATTTCTATTTCACTGTTTTCCATGTGCAAAATTTATTTCTTGAAATCTACAGATTTTTACCAGATTAATTTTTTTTTGAGCATCACAACCTTGTGGACTACCTTACTTTCTCTGAAGCCTCAATTATTTTTTATTCTTATTCCATATTTTATCAAATCCTCACATCTTAATCCAGCTGTCATTTGAAGAGCTGACTCATTAGAAAAGACCCTGATGCTGGGAAGGATTGAAGACAGGAAGAGAAGGGGATGACAGAGGACAAGATGGTTGGATGGCATCACCAACTTGATGGACATGAGTTTGAGCAACCTCCAGGAGATGGTGAAGAACAGGGAAGCCTGGAGTGCTGCAGTCCATGGGGGTCGCAAAGAGTCAGACATGACTAAGTGACTGAACAATAGTCATTCTTGTAAAGAACCTGCCTGCTAATGCAGGATACTTGGGTTCAATCCCCTGGGTTGGGAAGATCCCTTATAGGAGGAAATGGAATACCACTCCAGTATTCTTGCCTGGAAAATCCCATGGATAGAGGAGCCTGGTGGGTTACAGTCCAGGGGGTCACAAAGATTCGGACACAACTTAGTGACTGAGCACGCAGGCACAAACACACACACCACTGGACATGATACTCAATGAAAAACATTCCCAAAGTTGGGCTTCTTCTGTCTGGTGAGTCTAGTCTCTTTCTGGTAAGCATATCCGAGGTGGGAAGGGCAATAAAGTTGGCTGGTCAGGAAACAGCAGGTCACCATGGTTCTAGAAAAATGAAGTGCTAGTCATTTAGTTGTGTCCGACTCTTTGCAACCCATGGACTATAGCCCGCCAGTCTCCCTTTATCCATGGAATTCTCTAGGCAAGAATACTGGAGTGGGTTGTCATTCCCTTCTCCAGGGAATCTTCCCAACCAAGGGATAGAGCCCAGGTCTCCTGCATTGTAGGCAGATTTCTTCACCATCTGAGCCTAAATGGTCTGAGCCTAATCTGTCTGCATTGTCGGCATATTCTTTACATCTGAGCATAAGAAAAATAGTTGCCAGAATTTAGAAACAGATAATGTATCTTGAAATGCCCTAGAAGCACATCACATCTGATTCATTTTTTCTCTGCTCTAGTTTGCCTCCCAGGCCTAAATAACAATTTCCTTGTGGCTCAGCTGCTAAAGAATCACCTGCTATGCAGGAGACCTGCGTTCAATCCCTGAGTTGGGAAAATCCCCTGGAGAAGGGAACGGCTACCACTCCAGTATTCTGGCCTGGAGAATTCCATGGACTGTATAGTCCATGGGGTGGCAAAGAGTGGGACACGACTGAGTGACTTTCACTTTCACTTCCCAGTCCTCATTGTTTGCACAGGACACCCCAGAACACTTATTTCAGGAGTTAGGGAGTTCCCTCAGAGACAGGCACTTCTGCTGAAGGGTGACCAGCCGGACACAGGCACCAGCATCTGCTTTGGCTGCCTCATTCCAACACCGTCTAGAGAACCAGCAGAGACACACATACCAGGGACCGCAGAGATAGTTTTTGAATTAGAGCTGAAAGTCATGACTGCAAATTACATGTTAGCACTCTACTTCCAGATCGCGTTCTCAACGGCTGTGACACATTACAGCAGTTACCCCGCACTGCCAAAAAGCCTTGTGAAAGGCACTATTAGCCAACATGGCAGACAGTTGTCTAATTAGAAACATAATATGCCCGCTCAGCTGAGATTTTGGAAGTCACAGTGGCAGAAGGGAGAAGAGAAGCACTACCCAGGAGCCATGCACCATACTCAGGAGAGAGTCATCCTGTGGTATCATTGTGCCTATTTGGAAAGAAATCCTATTTCGAATAATGAAAAATAATAGCAGCAACAACCTCTTATGGCATGTCGATACTCATTTAATCTTCACAGCACCTCTCTAAGCCCTGCTCTTATTATCACCACATGTCAAGACAGAAAGGCAAGGTACAGAGAGATGGATCCACTTTGCAAAGCACCCAGCAAGTCAGTGCAGAGGTGGAGTGGTGGGGGAACTCAGGCAGGGTGACCCCAGAGTCCTCATTCCAAAGCCTTTGCTATGCTGCCTCTCTGAAATTAGTTGGGTGGCCATCAGACTTAGCAGCCACTGATAATGGCCTTCTGTGTTAGAAATTTTACCTATTACAACTTGATTTCTATTGTCTCAGCTGTGCTTTGCATAAAGTAGCAAGAGCACAGGCAAGTGTTAGAAGGAGAACTCTGGAATTTACTTTAGTCACTTGCTCACTGAGGGGTCTTGAGCTGGGTGTCTATTCTCTCTGGTGACTTCATGTTGTTGTTCGGTCGTGAAGTTGTGTCTGACTCTTTGTGTTTCCATGGACTATAGCACACACCAGGTTCCTCTATCCTCCACTATCTCCCAGAATTTTCTCAGATTCATGTCCTTCGAGTCAGTGATGCTATCTAACCATCTTGATCCTCTGACACCCCTTTCTTCATTTGCCTTCAATCTTTCCTAGCATCAAGGCCTTTTCCAGTGAGTTGGCTTTTTCCATTAGGTGGCCAAAGTATTGTAGCTTCAGCTTCAGTAACAGTTCTTCCAATAAATATTCGGGGTTGATTTCCTTTAGGATTGACTGTCTTTTCGAAACTGTCTTTTCGAAAACCTTATTTCAAAAGCATCAGTCTCTGCCTAATATCTATCTGTGGTGTCCCCACAGGTAGATATGAATTATTATAGTATTTTCTTATCTGGAAAATGAGGATAAGAACACTCATCTTACAGGCTGTAGGATTAAATGAGACATTTGTAATGCATTTGCAGTATGGAGTGAAAGTTGCTCAGTTGTGTCTGACTCTGCAATATGGAGGGATACACACACAGTAGATGCTCCATATATGTTGGTTCCTTCCCCGTCTTAGCTCTGCTTTTTCAGAGTCCTTTGTCTACTCTTATTCCCCTTAGAATGCAGAGATGATAATAGAAAACCATCTGCTTATTCTCCAGCAGCCCAAGCACTCCTTGGCTTGCAGCTTCAGCATTTTGATCTCTGTCTCATGGTCACATGGCTTTCTCTCCTGTGTGCCTCTGTCTCCACGTGGTGTCTTACTCTTCCTCTAAGGACACCCATCGTGTCGAATTAAGGCCCACTATGATAACCTCATTTTAACTTGATTACATCTGCGAAGACCTTATTTCCAAAATAGCTGCTTCCAGAGGTTAGGAATCCAACATATCTTTTGGGGGGATAAACATTGAAATCACAGAGCAGCATAGCATTGGTCCAGGGGAAACAGATGGACAACTGAGGCACATGCTTGGAATCCTTGCTAGATTTGCTTCTTTCAACCAGGAAATGAGTCATCCACAAACATGCTCTATAGTGAAGATAACAGTCGATCAAGAGGCCAGAATGGTGGAGGAAAACTTTCTCTTAAGGACAGGAGGAGTAAAATTTTCCCCCTAACATTTGCTATGTACTGAATCCACTCCACATCACCTCCTTTATTCCTTCTAGAGGTTACAAGTGAGGAAATTAAACTGAAACTTATGAATGATTAAGCAACTTTGCTCTAACTGAAACCACTGGTAAATTTCAGGGCTGGGATGTCAATCAAACTCTGGCTCCAGAGCCTTAAAATGAATGAGAACCTCTAAAGGGAAAAGCCATCAAAGCTCTTCAGTGTTGCACACACAGAAGAAATGAAGGTCATTGCATTGCAATATCACTGTGAGGCCATCATCCGTGTTACCACATGGAAATGGCAATCACCCATGTGATGAGCTCACAGAGGACTCAGGGTTAGTTACCCAATTGACCTGGTTTCTCTAACCACCTTCCATCTTCCTCCCTTGTCCTCACATCCCCTTTTATCTCTGGGTCTGGATGGGGCAGTCCCTGAGGTGTTTATGCAGCTGTAGCCCATTAAGATGCCCACAGTTGTCCCGAGAGAAGTGTGCTAAGATGTTTGTGCTGAGTCTGAGTCTACCCACCTGAGCCAACAGCCCCGCAGTCTTTAACTAGCTCGGTGACCTCAGGCGAGTTAAGCTAATATCATGGAGCTTCTGTTTCCATGGTTGTAAAATGAGAATAATTATGCCCCGTCATAGGGTTATTGTTTAATATCAAATTAAATATGGCGACACATGCAAACACCTGGTGTAGCACCTGATACTTCATGTGGATTTACCTAATTATAGCTGATAGGATAACTTCCATAGAGCATTGGGCTCTTCTCTATTTTGGCTTATTGCACCAGTTTTCTGTAGTCTAATCCACATGTGGAAGAAGTAAAAAAAAAGAGCACTAGAATCATAAAATACAAATACAATGGGATTTGGCCCAAGGGCAGACATATTTCAAACCACGTGGTGCAGGTTACAGGAAAACACAGGGATCATTAGTTTCCTAGGACAGCCATAATGAAGTGACACAAAGTGAGTGAGTTAAAACAATAGAAATCCGTGCGTGGTCTCACAGTTCGGGAGGTCAGAAGTCTAAAATCCAGGTGTTGGCAAAGCCATGCTGTCCTTGAAACCCCTAGAGGCTGATCCATTCTTGTTTCTTCCAGCTTCTAGAAGCCTCAGGAGCTCCTCACCTTGTAAAGACATCACTGTAATCTCTGTGTCTGTCTGCCCAGAAACTTCTCCATGTGTCTCTGTGTTGTTATGTGTCGGTCTTCTTTTAAGACTCAAGTCATGATGCATTAGAGGCCCACCATTCTCTTGTATGATATCATCTTAACTAATTATTTCTACAATGACCCCATTTCCAAGTAAGGTAGCATTCTGAAGACTGGAGAATTAAGAGTCCAATATATCTTTGGCGGGGGGACACAATTCAACCTATAACAGACATGGGAACCAAATTCAAAGAAGATGACTTTTCACTCTCCCCTTCAGGACCCAGGTATTATGAGACCATCCAACCTTCAGACTCAAGAGAATTCATTGGGCAAAACTCTTCCCAATTCTGCTTTCAGTGCCATAACATTGATGGTTTGAGGTCAGCCACAGTGAGTGCGTTTCCCCCATGAATATCAGAAAACACTGCTCACAGAGGCTACTATTTTGACTGTTACCAGCCCACAACTAAAGGAGTTCCTTAGTTCAAGTAGGATATCAAAGAGCCAAAATGTGTGGGTTTTAAAAGATTAGAGTGGACAGACGGGATGAAGATTCTATGGTTGAGATTGAGAAAGTCAGTTTACCTCTCATGAACAGTGTGCAAATGAGTCTTCCATGCTTTGACACAGGCTGATGCTGAAGACTGAAGGAGGTAAGGGATTGAAATACAATGTATTTTTTACCAACATGGGATTATCCTGCTTTGTCCTTGCAGAGACTCATTTCATTCATCTTGAAAAATACAAAAAGCTTTGAGCGCGGCACATGCTGGGTGTTCTATATTTGTTAAATAGAAATGTCATCCCACAGAAAGTAGATTTTTTTTTGCCCTTTGCCCCAATTTAGTTTCACTAAAACTATAAGTAGATCTAGGATACTGGTCAATCACTAAGCCAGAATGACTTCGTTTTTTTCTTCCAGTTTTATTGAGATATAATTAACATACAACAGAGTGCAACTTTAAGGTCCACAGCATAGAGATTTGATTTACATACATCATGAAATGATTATCACAGTAAGTTTAGTGAACACCCATCATCTCATATAAAAAATAAATAGAAAATGTTTATTTCCATGATAATAGTTTTTAGGATTTACTGCCTTAGAAACTTTCATATACAATATACAGCAGTGTTAATTATATTTATATGATTTTTATTACATTCCCAGTACTTATTTATCTGATAACTGGAAGTCTGTATCTTTTAATTGTCTTTGTCCAACTCTCCCTCCCCCCAACCCCTGCCTCTGGTAACCACAAGTTTTATCTCTTTTTCTATGAGTTTGTTTTTGAAATGTAATTGACCTACAACAATATATTAGGTCCTTCTACACAACATAGTGATTCAATATTTCTGTACATTTAAATGGTGACTGCAGCTATGAAATTAAAAAATGCTTGCTCCTTGAAAGAAAAGCCATGACAAACCTAGATAGCATATTAAAAATCAGAGACATCACTTTGCCGACAAAAGTTCATATAGTCAAAGCTATGGTTTTCCCAGTAGTCATGTACAGATGTGAGAGTTGGACCATAAAGAAGGCTGGGTGCTGAACAATTGATGATTTCCAACTGTGGTGTTGGAGAAGACCATTGAGAGTCTCTTGGAAAGCAAGGAGATCAAACCACTCAGTCCTAAAGAACACCAACCCTGAATGTTCATTGGAAAGACTGATGCTGAAGCTGAAGCTCCAATACTTTGGCCCCTGATGCAAAGAGCTGACTTATTGGAAAAGACTGAGGCTGGGAAAGATTGAGGGGAAGAGGAGAAGGGGGCAGCAGAAGTTGAGGTGGTTGGATGGCATCACTGACTTAATGGACATGAGTTTGAGCCAAGTCTGGGAGACAGTGGAGGACATGGAAGCCTAGCATGCTGCAGTCCATGGGGCCTCAAAGAGTCAGACAGGACTTAGTGACTGAACGGCAACAACAATGTATTTACAAATAATCATCATGACAAATCTCATTAGGATATGGCATCATAATAAAATATTACATAGTTATTGACTATATTTCACATGCTGTGCATTTCATACCTATTACTCCTTCTGCAACTGGAAGTTTGTAACCCTTGTCTCCCTCACTGGTTTCTTTCCTTTCCCAACTCTCCTTCCCTTTGACTACCACCTGTTTGTTCTTTGTATCTATAGCTCTGCTTCTGTTTTGTTATGCTTATTGAATTGCTTTTTAAAAAATAGGTTTCACATATCTGTCTGACTTATTTCACTTAGCATGATACCTTTTAGATCCATTCATGTTGTTGCAAATGGCAAGACACATTCTTTTCTGTGACTGAGTAGTATTCCATTGTATATATACTGTTTTGGTGACTATAGTCTTGTAACATAATTTGAAATTAGTGAGCATGTTATCTCCTATTTTGTTCTTTCTTAAGATTGACTTAGCTATTTGAGGTCTTTTGTGATTCCATTAAAATTTTAGAATTATTTGTTCTAGATCTGTGAAAATATGCCATTGGCATTTTGATAGGGATTGCAATGGATCTGTAGAGTGTCTTGAGTAGTATTATCATTTTCACAATATTAGTTCTTCTAAACTTGAACTGTAAATCAAAGCACTTGATCTTTAATCTCCTTGATCTTTGTCCCTGGAATCAAGAGGATACCTCATGCTAAAAATCTGACTTAGAGTGGACAGAACACAAACAAATATAAGGAAACTCCAAGAGCATTCAGATTTAAGACTTCTAGTTGGACAAAATTTTTGGCTGCAGTCACTTGTGCATAGATTTTCCCAGGAGTATGTAGAACAGAGATTGTTACCAAAAGGCCTGCCCTGTTGGGATTGTCATTTTCCATGGACCAGTGGCTGTGTTGTTTGACCAGCCTCCCTTTAACTGAACGGGGATTTTCTCTGCAGGTCTGCTGTTTGTTTCAGCATTGAGTGTAGGATATGCAAGTAATGAGAGGCAGACAGGGTTTCCCAGTTTATGGGTCACTGGGGTTCAAAGAGACTCCAGCAGATCTGGTGGAGAGAACTGTACTCTTCCAAGAACCTAGACTTTCAACACAGGTTTGTTCCTAAATGAGTCATCGGAGTCTCTTCCTTGGAGAAGGGTATGATATACATAGAAAGAAAGGTTTGGATGTTGGGAGCTAAACAGATAAATGTACAGTAATTATTTGATATGCCTACGCATATCTATTATCCTCTTTTGCCTTAGTGGAAGACACCTCCAAGTTTATTCAAAGGGGTATTCAGTTCAGTTCAGTCGCTCAGTCATGTCAGACTCTTTGGGACCCCATAAACTGCAGCATGCCAGGCTGCCCTGTCCATCACCAACTCCCAGAGTCCACCCAAACCCATGTCTATCGAGTCAATGATGCCATCCAACCATCTCATCCTCTGTCGTCCCCTTCTCCTCCTGGCCTCAATCGTTTCCAGCATCAGGGTCTTTTCAGATGAGTCAGCTCTTCCCATCAGGTGGCCAAAGTATTGGAGTTTCAGCTTCAACATAAGTCCTTCCAATGAACACCCAGGACTGATCTCCTTTAGGATGGACTGGTTGGATCTCCTTGCAGTCCAAAGGACTCACAAGAGTCTTCTCCAGTACCACAGTTCAAAAGCATCAATTCTTCAGTGCTCAGCTTTCTTCATAGTCCAACTCTCACAACCATACATTACCACTGGAAAAACCATAGCCTTGACTAGACGGACCTTTGTTGGCAAAGTAATGTCTCTGCTTTTGAATATACTGTCTAGGTTGGTCATAACTTTCCTTCCAAGGAGTAAGTGTCTTTTAATTTCATGGCTGCAGTCACCATCTGCAGTGATTTTGGAGCCCAGAAAAATAAAGTCAGCCACTGCTTCCACTGTTTCCCCATCTATTTGCCATGAAGTGATAGGACTGGATGCCATGATCTTCGTTTTCTGAATGTTGAGCTTTAAGCCAACTTTTTCACTCTCCTCTTTCACTTTCATCAAGAGACTCTTTAGTTCTTCTTCACTTTCTGCCATAAGGGTGGTGTCATCTGCATATCTGAGGTTATTGATATTTCTCCCAGCAATCTTGATCCCAGCTTGTGCTTCCTCCAGTCCAGCGTTTCTCATGATGTACTCTGCATATAAGTTAAATAAGCAGGGTGACAATATACAGCCTTGACATACTCCTTCTCCTATTTGGAACCAGTCTGTTGTTCCATGTCCAGTTCTAACTGTTGCTTCCTGACATGCATACAGGTTTCTCAAGGGGCAGGTCAGGTGGTCTGGTATTCCCATCTCTTGAAGAATTTTCCTCAGTTTATTGTGATCCACACAGTCAAACAGGTGACCCACCCAGATAAAAGGATATATGCCCCAGACTTCCTTGTAGTTAGGTAGACACAGTGACCAAGTTCTGTCCAATGAGCTGGAAACTTAAGATGCAGATGGGACCTCTGGGAAAACTCTTAAAGGAGCGCTAACTCACCAGGGAGGTACACCCAACACCTCTTCTTCTTTCTGCTGCCTGAGATGTGGCCAAGACGGTGAGAGTTCCATGGAGCATGAGGTGACCTTAAGGAGACCAGGACCCTGATAACCACAGAGTAGCCACACGTGCCCTAGCTTTCCTATCGAGTTACTTTGTATAAGAGAGAAGTGAACTTCTACCTTAACTAAGCTACTGTTATTTTAGGTTTTTACTCTTACATCTTGCCAAACTGACACAAGCACCTAGTTAACATCATGGCCAATGAACTGAGAATTTTCAAAGTGCTTGGTACACAGTAAGTGCTTAACATCGGGCTGGCCAAAACATTCATTTGGCTTTTTCTGTAAGATGTTATAGAAAAACCCAAACTTTTGATCAACCCAATAGCTATGAGGCGTCATTGCTACACTAAAGCAGTAGATGGATGGACCTTTTTGGTCATCCCAGTGACCCTAGGGCATCTTCATTTTACATATGTAAATCCCAAAGCCCATTAACTTATCCAACTTCACTCATTCAATTCATAACAGAATAGAAATTCCACTTAGGCATTAGGGACCAGAATGCCTGTCAATAAAGCTGACTTCCCATCATCCTCACAACCTACATGCCTGTAGATCACCGTACAAATTCCATGAGCCCTAGTGACGTTCCTTTGTAGCTGGGGGCTCGTTCTACCTGCTGCCTGGATGGTAAAGGGTTAATGAAATATGACCTGCAGGACCGTGGTTCCTGCTGTAGTGGACAGTCGCCCTCCCACAGTTTGCACAGTTTCTGTTCTCCACTCCCACCAAACCAGGGTCGTGGCTCCTTCTGACCAAATCTGGAGCTGGCTGCAGGCAGTTGCCCTCTTTTCCCCACCCTGCCCCTGACCTTTGGCGATTCCCAAAGCAGAGTGAGAAAAAAGACCAAGGGAGGGGCAGTTAAACTGCTCCTAACCTAATTAGGTGCCAGGGTGGAGGCCAAGGATAGGTGGTTGTAAGAGGAGAAGGGGAAAAGCACAGTCTAAATGCTGGAGCCTCCAACACAAACTCCTCCTTGGAAACCGCTGCCTGGTTCGCACCTCCGTGTCCACTGTTTTCCTTGGTTAATTCCTCTCACGCCCAGCAGAAAGGGCTGAGCTTTCTGCAAGGAGCAGAAGTGAAGCAGAAACCACTGGAAATCAGAGAAGGGGAGGGAGACCTGGACAGTTACTGTGCAGCTGGAAGGCCAGGGGCCAGCCATTCCCAAAGTGGGTTGAAAAGTTTGCGTGGACTCAGGGTCCATTTTGCAGTGTTTTTGTTTCTCAGTCAGGAGGGAGATGCGTCAGGCAACGTTTCAGGACTGAGTGGGAAGCTGGAAAGCTACGTTCTCCCAAGGTTGATGTGGTCTTTGTGTTGCAGAGAGGAAAGCTTAGAAATAGGAAAAATAAAATGAAACAGAAAGTATATGAAGAGAGAGTACCCAAAAGAGGCTGACAATCCACAAAGCAGGGCCATGGTGATTACTGCTGAGATGCTGATAACACATTGTTCTAGGTGCTTTCTAATCACATAACCTTCTTAACAAGGGATACCATTTATCTTCATTTGACACATGAGAAAATTGGAGCACAGATAGGTTAAATAACTTGTCCAAGGACATACAGCCAGGATGCCAAACCAGGCATTTAAGACAAGGTAGTACTCTTGCCTGGAAGATCCCATGAACTGAGGAGCCTTGTAGGCTGCAGTCCATGGGGTCACTAGGAGTCGGACACGACTGAGAGACTTCACTTTCACCTTTGATCATTGGAGAAGGAAATGGCAACCCACTCCAGTATTCTTGCCTGGAGAATCCCAGGGATGGGAGAGCCTGGTGGGCTGCCATCAATGGGATCGCAGAGTCAGACTCGACTGAAGAGACTTAGCAGCTGAAGCAGCAGGCATTCTAAGAGACCGTTAGTTTAATTACCAGATCCTCTGAAAGAAAGTGTTTTTTGAGTTAGCAAGGGAATGATTCAACCATTGTTGTTGTTGAGTTGCTAAGTTGTGTCCTCCTCTTCACAATCCCATGGACTGTAGCACGCCAGGCTCCTCTATACTCCACTATTTTCCAGAGTTTGCTCAAATTCATGTCCATTGAGTCTGTGAGGCTGTCTAACCATCTCATCCTCTGCCATCCCCTTCTCCTCCTGCCCTCAATCCTTCCCAGCATCAGGGTCGTTTCCAATGAGTCGACTCTTCGCATCGGGTGGCCAATATATTGAAGCTTCAGCTTCAGCATCAGTCCTTCCAATGAATATTCAGGAGTGATTTCCTTTAGGATTGATTGGTTTGATCTCTTTGCTGTTTGAGGGACTCTCAAGAGTTCTCCAGCACCACAATTTGAAAGCATCAATTCTTCAGGGCTCAGCCTTCTTTATGGTCCAACTCTCATGTCCATACATGACTACTGGAAAAACCATAGTCTTGACTATACAGACCTTTGTCAGCAAAGTGATTCAATGAATGAATGACTAAATCAGTGAATAAGTTAATTACTGAATAAGTAAATTTACAAACAAATGAAATGAATCAATGCCACCAATTCTTAGAAGATTGCGTAGCATTTTTCAGGTCTCCTTAAGGTCTGTATCATGAGATTATATTCTCCAAGGATTCTTTGATCAAAACAGCCCACGGAGAAGGCAAGATGTAACTTAGGTCTTTTTAGGAAACACGGGGGACGGTATCCAAGTGCAGAAACAGAAAAGGGAGGCCATTGCTCCAGCCTCATCTTTCCCTCCAAGACCAGCCTTGAGGTCTCCTATTCCCTGGAGGCCAAACTACCTGGCAGGTACTTTCCAAATAAATTGTAATTTTTTCCTCCAAAATACCATTATTGAGAGATTTATTTGGATTTCATTAAAAAAAAAAAAAAGGTGAAAGTGTGATCAGTCACTCATCATTCATTATTCATTCATTCATTTGTTCAGCTTTCATCATGTCCATGTACATGGCAGCCTTTGCACTAGACTCAGCCTTTCCCTGAGAGGAGAAGCACTGATTAGCCTTGATTCCCCTAAAAGCAGACTCTAAGACCAGGATGAATGTGCAAGAAGTTCATCTGGAGGCAGTCCCAGGACAGCTGGTAGAGGAGTGAGGGAGTGAGGCTGGGCAGAGGAGGAAAGTAATAAAGGCTGTGTCATCATGCTGGTAACTGCTAGGGGCTAGCCCTTCCTGGGAATTACTGGACGTGTTGAAGAATTTGCCTTCATAGTGATCTTGCCAAGGGGTAATGAAGCTGGGTTATTTATCACCTAACTCTCATCCATCACTGGTTACCGGGAGGGCTGTTCCCAGGGATCCTGATCCTCTTGCACTTCTGGTTTTCCCTGCCTGTGAATGCAGAACAACTGTTCAGGTGGAAAGTTGCGTGTGCCTATAGCAGGACACAGGATAGTGAATGCTAGCAGGTTACAGGTCAGGCCCTAGTATCTGCTAGAAATAAACATACAGGTGATTAATTAAAGCAGGACCTAGAAGAGAAGCTTTCAAATTGTGGGGCTGGAGAAGGTTCTTGAGAATCCCTTGGACAGCAAGGAGACCAAACCAGTCAATCTTAAAGGAAATCAACTCTGAATATTTATTGGAAGGGCTGATGCTGAAGCTGAAGCTCCAATATTTTGGACACCTGATGCAAAGAGCTGACTCACTGGAAAAGAACCAGATGCTGGGAAAGATTGAAGGCAAAAGGAGAAGGGGGTGACAGAGGATAAGATGGTTAGACAGCCTCACCGAGTCAGTGGGAATGAATTTGAGTAAACTCAGGGAAACAGTGGAGGACAGAGGAGCCTGGTGTGCTGTAGTCCATGGGATTGCAGAGTCAGGCATGACTTAGTGACTGAACAACAACAGCAACAGAATAGAGGCATGAGCAGGGGCTTTGAGAGCAGACAGGAAGGAATGATGAACTTTTCCTCCTTTGAGCTTCCATGAGGAGAGCTGACTCATTGGAAAAGACTCTGATGCTGGGAAGGATTGGGATCATAACTTTTCTTCCAAGGAGTAAGCGTCTTTTAATTTCATGGCTGCAATCACCATCTGCAGTGATTTTGGAGCCCAAAAACATAAAGTCTGACACTGTTTCCACTGTTTCCCCATCTATTTCCCATGAAGTGATGGGACCAGATGCCATGATCTTCGTTTTCTGAATGTTGAGCTTTAAGCCAACTTTTCACTCTCCTCTTTCACTTTTATCAAGAGGCTTTTTAGTTCCTCTTCACTTTCTGCCGTAAGGGTGGTGTCATCTGCATATCTGAGGTTTTTGATATTTCTCCTGGCAATCTTGATTCCAGCTTGTGCTTCTTCCAGCCCAGCATTTCTCATGATGTACTCTGCATAGAAGTTAAATAAGCAGGGTGACAGTATACAGCTTTGACGTACTCCTTTTCCTAATCTGGTCCCATCGATTCATGGCAAAAAAAAAAAAAAAACAGTGGCTGACTTTATTTTGGGGGGCTCCAAAAGCACTGCAGATGGTGATTGCAGCCATGAAATTAAGACACTTTTTCCTTGGAAGGAAAGTTATGACCAACCTAGACAGCATATTCAAAAGCAGAGACATTACTTTGCCAACAAAGGTCCGTCTAGTCAAGGCTATGGTTTTTCCAGTAGTCATGTATGGATGTGAGAGTTGGACTATAAAGAAAGCTGAGCGCCAAAGAATTGATGCTTTGGAACTGTGGCTTTGGAGAAGACTCTTGAGAGTCCTTTAGACTGCAAGGAGATCAAAACAGTCCATCCTAAAGGAGATCAGTCCTGGGTGTTCATTGTAAGGACTGATGTTGAAGCTGAAACTCCAATACTTTGGCCACCTGATGCGAAGAGCTGACTCATTGGAAAAGACCCTGATGCTGGGAAAAATTGAGGGCAGGAGGAGAAGGGGACAACAGAGGATGAGGTGGTTGGATGGCATCACCGACTCAATGGACATGAGTTTGGGTGGTCTCTGGGAGTTGGTGATGGACAGGGAGGCCTGGCGTGCTGTGGTTCATGGGGTCGCAAAGAGTCAGACACGACTGAATGACTGAACTGAACTGAAGGTTAGTGATATCCCCAAGGTCTAGTAAGGCACAAAGTAAGAAGTCACCAAGTGCTGAATGAATGGATGAAAGGATGGATGGATAGATGGATGGATGGACGGATGGATGGATGGATGGATGGACAGATGGATGGATGGATGGATGGATGGATGGATGGGTGGATGAATGGAGAGATGGGTGAATTCTATTTGGATAGAGAGAAATCCCAGGACCCATCAGAGGTTTCAAATAGGTGACTCTGAACTCAGTTTTGGAGGATGGTTATTAGAGATCTTTAGACAGAGTTTCAAAATAAGAGGCAGGGAAATTGTAAAATGAATTTTTCGGGTGCTATGCACCACCTTTTAATTTGACTTCTCTCTACTGTCCTGTTGGAATGCATCAGGCCCCTGGGGTTAGTGCCTCTCGGGGCTTTCTAGTCAGCATGATGTGGAAAGACCTCATGGGTGGTCTCTGAAGTTGTCAGCAGCTTTGGCCACTGCCACAAATAATTTATTCCCTCTGCTTGGGCTTTTGCTACTGAGAAGGACAGCCTAATTGGGTCTTCCTGGCAACCCGCATCAGCTAGAAGCTTCCTGCTAAGATCTCTCCACCTTCTTTCCAACCAGTCTCAGTGCCAAAGCCTAACAAGGATGAACGTTCATAAAGCACATGCCTGCTGAGAATACCCTCCAGTGATTGTTTTCCCCAATCCAGGCATTCCCTGCCAGCTACTTCAAAGGCTTTTGAAGTCACTACTAATTTAAAAGCAATAATAAGATTGACACTGAAATGCTTCCCAGCTGGTTTTTCTGGGCAATAACTCTCACCAGTTCCTTTACAACCTGCTTTCTGTTACAATTTGAGGTTTGCAAAACATGACTTCTAAAACACGTTCAAAACAGAACAGAGCATGTTTTTAAAACAAAGAAATGGTCCGAGCACAGATATAAATGCATTCTTCTCCACTTAGGAAATATTTCTTAATAATGAATCTGAGTGATTTCAGGTCTGGAGTCTGTGAGTCAGGGACAAAAGCCAACACTTTCGTTTATTAATTGGGTGCTTTGAGACAAGTTATTTACCTCCCTGAAACTCTTTTTTTGAAAATAAGATGTAAAATTATCTTCCTTAAAAGCTGGTTAGGGAAGTGCAGGCCCTAAGGGTGGAAAATGCAGGTATGAGATGCAGATCAGACTCTGCCATCTGTCAGCTGGTAACCTTAGGCTTAGCTGGTTTTTCTAAATATCCTGAGAATTTGTTTCTTTACTTATAAAGATGATATACTAAGATGAATATCATATGACAGGTGCGTGCGTGCTAAGTCACTTCAGTCGTGTCCGGCTCTTTGCGGCCCCATAGACTGTAGCCCACCAGGCTCCTCTGTTCATGGGATTCGCCAGGCAAGAATACTGGAGTGGATTGCCATGCCCTCCTCCCGGGGATCTTCCAGACCCAGGGATCAAACCCAAGTCTCTTACGTCTCCTGCAATGGCAGGCAGGTTCTTCTCCACAAGTGCCACCTGGGAAACCCCATAAGATAGGCATAAGGATTAAGTTTTTATGATATATAAAGCACAGTATCTGGTACCAAGTAAATATTCAACAAAAATGTTAGTTTTTATGGATGTGAGGCTGAAAAGAGAAAAGGCGTGCAAGAACCTGGTGCAGTTGTTGGCACTGGAAAGTGTGTTTGGCAAGAATTATCTTCTTTTAAACAGTTTACAATGTATCAGCTCTTGCTTCATAATCAATCACCCCAAGCTCAGTGATTATTTTATCATTGCTTTACTTAGTTTTACAGCGATTGTGTCACTATAAACATCTTATCAATGTTTAAGCTCAGGCTTAAAAGAATAGCAGTTAAATATGGCCCCTGAGTCTACAGTTCAGCTGCAAGCTGGCAGTTCTTCTGATCTGGTTGGCGTTGGTTGCAATGGCTGGTCTCTCCTCTGCACAATTTCTCAACCTCCAGCAATGCTAGCTCCAACTTGCTTACCCAGGGGCCAGGCAAAGTCCCAAAAGAGTGAAAGCCAAAGCTTAGAATCGGCTCTTCATAACTTTGGCCACATTCATTGTCCAAGGCACATCCCAAGCCAGCCCAGATCCAAAGGGGGAAAAGACTGCACCTCTTACTGGAAGGAGCTGCTCTTCATACCAAAGAGCCCCGAACAGGGTGAGAGGAGAAAACCGTGCCTATTTTTACAAACTATCACATTACCCCAAAGTACATTGTAGTAGACATTTTAGGATGAGTTCAAGAGGATTCATATGCTCCACATTCAGACATAGGTTCAGAAACAGACGCCCTGCCTTTCAGAAGTGGTCAATTGCAAGGTTTCCTTTTTGAAAAGAAAAAAAAAAAAAATGTCAAGTAGGTAGTTTGCATCATAGTCCTTGGGAGAACTAACCTGGCTTTGCTCAAGAGTTGGACGCAACTTAGTGAATAAACAGCAACAACTTCCTTCTTCTCTGTGTGCCAGATGAAGGAATACCTGCCTCCTAAGACTGCTCTAAGGGCTGAACTAGTGAATACAGAATGGCAGTGCTTAGAATGCCATAGAGTCAGAGCATAAACTAGGCAACACATCCCTACTGGTGTCCTTGACGTGAGGCCAGTTCAGATGCACTCACTCCTTTGAGGCTGGAGAAATCTTTCTAAGAACCTGGATCTGTTCTTCAGGCCCTCTGGTGATGACCTTTGACTTTAATGTGGCATACTTGGTCTCTCCCCAGGGTCCTGGTCCCTCCTTGATCATATACTCTGATCATATAAAGGACACACCATTCCCAGAAATGAGCACTTTGCTTTTGAGCCTTTGCATGCACCGTTCCCCCTGCCTGGCCTATTCTGGATTTTTCAAGATCAAACTCAAGCACTGCACCCTCTCAGTCCTCATCCTCTGCCCCTAAACATGATGATCATTCCAAAAAGGTACATATCCCAGAACACGCTGCATCCTTTGTTACAGAATACCAAGTCTCCGACATAGGAACCTTCAAGCTGCAAACTTTCAAAGATGTGAACGTGCATTCGTATGTCCAGTCATGTAAGTTAGTTCACGTGCCTGGCGTACCTTGTCGAATGAGTGCCTCGTCTACAAGGGGTTGTACTTTTGTGTGCTTTATTGTATTCTGTTTGTTTTCTATGTACTATTTGTGTGAAAACTATTAAAAACCTATTAGAGCACAGTACTATATAGCTAATTGTGTTATTTGGATTCCTAGGCTAACTTTTCTGGACTTGAAAACAAATTGGACTTAAAAACACATTCTCAGAACATAGCTCATTCTATGTAGGGGTCTTCCTGAGTCAGAAGGTGACCATTCCTCTTCTCTAGGTTCTGAGCCAAATCATTGGAGCCCTTGAACCTAAACAGGTCCTGACATAAGATAAGAGTGTTTCTGGGAGTCTGATAAAAGATAAAGCAAATAGGGAGCAAAAGAAAGAAGAAAAGAGAAGAAGGAAGGAATGGGATTTAAGGGGTTGGGGCAAATTAGTGCTGCACTGGACTTGGGTTTCCTGGGCAACAGAGATGAGTCACACTGACCCACCAACACCAAAATTTGCTCTTCTTAGAAAAGCTGTTTTGTTTCTAAACTTTGTAAAACAAAAGCATCCTGGTCATTTGGGCTGAACCCCCATACTTCCCCACACAAGCAAGACTGCTGAAGGTTTAGGGGATGATGTTAGTCAGAGGCATTTGTTTGTGCCTTGCTGTTTGTTTAGTTGCTAAATCATGTCCAACTCTTTGCGACCCTGTGGACTGTAGCTCTTCAGGCTTCTCTGTCCATGGAATTCTCCAGGGAAGAAAACTAGAGTGGGTTGCCATGCCCTCCTCCAGGGGATCTTCCTGACCCAGAGATTGAACCCCCATCTCTTGCATCAGCTGAATTGTCAGGAGGATTGTTAACCACTGAGCCACCTGGGAATTAGCCTCAGACTAGCTCTGAAAAGGCTTTGTCATATTTCAGTCACCAGGCCAAAGACTACTTCTTTAAAATGGATAACCAACAAGGATCGGCTATATAGCACAGGGAACTCTGGTCAAAGTTATGTAGCAGCCTGGATGGCAGAGAAGTTCCAGGGAGAATGGATACATGTGTTTCCATAACATACTGAGTGCTGAAACAACTGGAAGGATTGATACTCACAATGTATCTATCATAGTAATGCTGTGGCATAAAGACCTGTGGCATTATCATTCTATGGAAGAAATCAAAGAGTTTAGGTTCCATTGTCATCAGCTATTAACTGATTCCCACGAAAGAGATACATCTACCATCTAACATAGGGAAGACATGGATGCCCCTTGCTTGGGAAGGGGTCTTCGCAGGTGTGATTAAGTCCATCAGGATCTTGAAATTATGGTATCTTTGGGTCGATCTGAGTGGGCCTCAAAACCAAATGACAAGTGCCCTTATAAGAGATACACAGAGAAGGCAATGTGAAGATGCAGCTGAAAGAGAAATGGCCACAGTCCCACAAGCCAAGGGGATGCCTACAGCAGCCAGGGGGAGCAAGAGACCAGGACGGGACACTCCCCAGAGGCTCCGGAGGGTGTACAGACCTGCTGATTCCTTGATCACAGACATCTGGCCTCCCGAGAAGGTTGAGAGAATAAGCTTCTAATGTTTTAAGCCACCCAGCTTATGGGCATTCATGATAGTAGCCTCAGGAAACAATTCAGCTATGAAGCCAGATTCAAACCCAATTCTCTCTGGTTCTGCTCTGTAACTTGGGATAAAATGAAAGTCGCTTGGTCATATCTGACTCTTTGTGACCCCATGGACCATAGTACATGGAATTCTCCAGGCTAGAATACTGGAGTGGGTAGCATTTCCCTTCTCCAAGGGATCGTCCCAACCCAGGGATCGAACCCAGGTCTCCCGCATTGCAGGCAGATTCTTTACCAGCTGAGCCACAAGGGAAGTCCAAGAATATTGGAGTGGGTAGCCTATCCCTTCTCCAGCGGATCTTCCCAACCCAGCAATCAAACTGGGGTCTCCAGCATTGCAGGTGGATTCTTTACCAACTGAGCTTCTTGGGATAGATTATTAACATTTCAGAGACCTCATGTCCTAAGCTGTGGGGATATCTTAAGCAAAGATTGTACATGTTTCTGTGTATATGGGCAGAGGGGAGGCTCAGTCATGTCTGATTCTTTTCAACCCCATGGACTATAGCCCACCAGGCTCCTCTGTCCATGGTGATTCTCCAGGCAATAATACTGGAATGGTTGTCATGCTCTCTTTCAGGGGATCTTCCTGACCCAAGGATCAAACCTGCATCTCTTATGTCTCCTGCATTGGCAGCCAAATTCTTTACCACTGGTAAATCCCAAGCAAAGATTAAGTGAGGTAATGTGCTCATGTCAGATACATGATACACTGCCTAGGAGGGAGTCCTCAGCCATACCCTACTGGGATCTTAGGGGTCAAGGAGGGCATAGGAAGAAATGAACTTCAGGAGGCCACTAAGCTTGGGTTCAGAAGCCCTGACAACCTTCTCTGCCATTTCCCAGTTTTGTGATTTCAGTCCACTTATTTAACCTCTCTGAGACTGAGTATACTCAGCAAAATGAAGGTAACATATACCACCATTTAATATCTATTTCAGATATTCAGTGAGATCAAGCTGAAATCTGACATAGCAAATATCAGCATAGTTAGATTTCATTTCTTCCTTCTCCATTGCTAAGAGTTAGAGACAAAAAGCTAATTTGTCTGCTTTGGACAAATTAGATGTGTATAAGGCAGGATGGGTCTATACTGTTTTTAAATATTTGTTGAAAAATCCAGTTCTTCAAACCTCTGATGGTGCCCTAACAGTAAGTCTACACTGGGCTGATCACTGGAGATTCAGAGTTGAATATGGATGAACAGAATTCATTTTGCCAACTTAAAAGTCTCTAAGATTCATAATCTGAGCACTCTGAACTGAACTTGAACCCTTTGGCATTCAAATCGACTGCTACAGTTTTGATTGCAAGAAAAGAGAATTTTAAAAAGTCATTAAATGAGGTGAAAAGCCTTATTGGACACGAATTGGCTCTTAAAGAATATTAGAATGATATAAAGCTCAAATGGGTCAGAAATTTATGAAAGTCATCTCCCTTAAATAAAACATGATTTTAAATATTCAAGGGAGAGCACTTTCAAAATGCAGTTGGTGTTCTAAAACATCTGAAGAACTGTAAGAGTTTTTGCTCATTCTAAAGACATTGTCCTGGGTGTCAGGGCAAATGCATTGGAATTGAGGACTCCACTGGAGCTAAGACTTCCGTGCCAGGCACCCTGCACACCGCTTCTGGTCTCAGGACAAAGTCACGCATGCCCACACCTTGTCTGCCTGGCCAAAACAGCCACCTGAGACCTAGTGGTGTTAGAGAAGACTCTTGAGAGTTCCTTGGACAGCATGAGATCAAGCTAGTCAATCCAAAAGGAAATCAACCCTGAATATTCATGGGAAGGACTGATGCTAAAGCTGAAGCTACAATAGTTTGGCCATCTGATGAGAAGAGCCAACTCATTGGAAAAGACCTTGATGCTGGGAAAGACTCAAGGCGGGAGAAGACAGTGATAGAGGATTAGATGGTTGGATGTATCATTGACTCAGTGAACATGAATTTGAGTGAACTCCAGGAGATGGTGAAGGACAGGGAAGCCTGGTGTGCTACAGTCCATGGGGTAGCAAAGAGTCGGACATGACTGAGCAGCTGAACAACAGTAAGACCTGGCACTGAACACACAGACTGGGAGCTCTACTGTCTATTTATAGTTCTCTTCAGGTAACAACAGGAAGATCTCCTGGAGAAGGGAGAGGCTACCCACTCCAGTATTCATGGGCTTCCCGCCTGCAATGCTGGAGAAATAATAAGTGATAATGAACAAAGCAGCTTAAGGTCAGAGAATCTACGCTCCTGTCTAGAACCTGACACCTCCAGTCCATGTAGCCTTGGCTAAATCACTCTACCTCTCTGAGTTTTGTGTCATTACTTCTAAAATAAAAGTGCAACAATACTGTTAGTTGACCATTGAACAAACATTCCCCTTTTCATTGCAGCAGTATTTCATTTAATTCAGAAGCAATTAGCATAATCCAAAAGTTGATCATGATTGGTTTATGGCATAGCTCTTATTCCTGTTTGCCAGGGATCCAATTCTGGCCAATGAAAAATAAGGGGAAGTCTAAAATTTCTGGGGATACAAAGAAACAGCTGACTCAGGAGAAAGTCCCTGGGCCATCACCTCTCCTTTTCCTACTTTGAGTTGTATTATATGAATCTTTGAAGCTTGAAGCTATAGCAGCAGCTGTATAATCATGTGAAGATAGATGTGGAATTTCAACAAAGCTGACCCATACTCTTGACATGGTTGGAGTTGATAATTCAAGTCCAGAATCTACCTACTTTCATCTTCTTGCTATATGAGATCTATGAAAATGGGTACCATGTATCTGACTTTCCATATGTCAGGTACTATTCTATATAAATTAACTCACCTAATTCTCACAACTACAGTTATTACTAAATATATTTCACAGATGAATATAACAAGACACAAAGAGGTTAAGAAACTTGTCCAAGGTGATTGCCAGCAAATGGTAGAAATCATATTTGAATGCAGGCAATGGCCAGTTGTCAAGCCCTGGGAATTGGTGATGGACAGGGAAGCCTGGCGTTCTGCAGTCCAAGAGGTCGAAAAGAGTTGGACATGACTGAGGGACTGAACTGAGTGGCCATTTGTGGAATCAGCCCACCATACTGCTTTATCTTGATTGCTAATTGTCTAATTTGTATACAGCCAAAACTATACCAAGTTGTACAAAGCCTATCCTTCTATCTTGTATAATTTTTGTGAATACATATTGATGCCAGTCTATCATGTAACTTTCAAAACAATATTAAGAAGTATCTAGTATTATTCTGAAATGTGAAAGTTAGGAAAATGATGACTACAAAGATTGAGTCATCTGCCAAAGCCCACACAGCAGGCCAGTGACAGAGCTGGGATGGATGGCACCCTGGTTCCGTGGGTCTGAAGCTGATTCACTTTCCCTCATGATGCCCTGCATTCCTTTGAAATGCTTTTTTTTTGTGTGTGTGTGTGTGAACAGTGATAAGAAGACCCAAGGGGCTTCTTAGGTGACTCCAATGGTAAAGAACCTATCTGCCAATGCAGGAGACATAAGAGATGCATATTCAATCCTTGGGTAGGGAAGATCCCCTGGAGGAGGGCATGGCAACCCACTCCAGTATTCTTGCCTGGAGAATCTCATGGACAGAGGAGCCTGGCAGGCTACAGTCCATGGGGTCACAAAGAGTCAGACATGAATGAAATGACTTAGCATGCACACATGCAAGAAAACCCAAAGGAATCCTCAGTGATGCTAGTGAAACCTGAATCCTAGGCTGAAAATAGTCCAGCATGTCAGTGAAGAGATTTGGGAGAAAACCCCAAAGAGATGTTCAATCCTTTCAAAGTCTCCTGCAGTCTCCTCTCCTATGCTCCAGCTCATGAAAGGTTATCTCTCTCTCTCTCCAGTTTGATGATTCAAAAAGATATGTTCTCCCTTTGGGACTCAGCGCTTGCAGTTTCAAGAGTTCATGCTCTCTTCCCAGCATGGGTCATTACAGCCTTGCTCCTGCGAAAGCACTACCAAAGCCCATCAACTCTATAAACTGAGTAGGTCCCTGCCATACCCTAAACTGAGTCTGTCACATTTGAAAGGGTCTGGGATGGAGTCAGAAGGGGACATAAATCAAAGAGGAGCCCAAGGGATGGGGAGTAGCCAAGAATCAGAGACCTTGTGACCTGGAAAGCACTAAGATCATCTGGTTTAACATCTTCAGTTTACAGAGAGTGAACATGAGATTCAGACATATTCTTTCGTAACTGCAGCTTTCATCCATAGAGCATACACTGTGCTGTCTGAACTCATTTATTCTTTACAAAATACTTTTTACTCTACTTTGCTATGTCAGAGGGATAGGTGATAGTGAAAGTGAAAACCACTCAGTCATGTCCAACTCTTTGTGACCCCATGCACTATACAGTCCATGGAACTCTCCAGGCCAGAATACTGGAGTGGGTAGCCTTTCCCTTCTCCAGGGGATCTTCCCAACCCAGGGATCGAACCCAGGTCTCCCACATTGCAGGCAGATTCTTTACCAGCTGAGCCACAAGGAAAGCCCAAGAATACTAGAGTGGGTAGCCTCTCCCTTCTCCAGCGGATCTTCCTGACCCAGGTATGAAACCAGGGTCTCCTGCATTGTAGGTGGACTCTTTATCAATTGAGCTATGAGGGAAGCCCAAGGGATAGGTGAGACCCCAATGATAAAATAAATACTCAGTAAGAACAGATGATTTTCCCAAGGTCACAGAGCTGATAAGTGGCATAGACAAGCTATGCCAGGCAAGATTTGTATCCTCAGACAGCCAGGATTTGAAGTCCTTCTGCTTGTTGAAGCCCCTAAGGAGGGGCTGACATTGAAAAATAAAAGAGAGAAAGTGAGGAGGAAAAAATCAAAAAGAAAACTGAGAAGGGAGGAGGGACTCAGGGCCTGGTGTGATATAGCATGCACAAACCCTGAGCAATGTAAGTAAAGAGATGCGCCTGTATGCGTGGCTGGAACCGAGGAAGGGAGCAAAGCTGCAGCTTCATCTGATTCTCAGCCATTTGTTGAAGGACCACGACTCAATGGGCATGAATCTGAGCAAACTTTGGGAGAAAGTGAAGGACAGAGGAGCTTGGTGTGCTGTAGGGCATGGGGTCACAAAGAGTTGGACACGACTTAGCAACTCAAAAATAACAACAGAAAGGGGTGGGAGTAACAATTAGAACATCCTCCAAGTCACAGGACAAAGTAGTGATAAATTAAGGGATTACTGTGTGTGTGTGTGTGTGTGTGTGTGTGTGTGTGTCCTGGCTTCTCCACCACACACAATCTTCATTTTCCCTATTAGATGAAGTTTCCTCACAGTTTTTGAAAAGTCCTAAGAAGTTACTCAACAAAAAGAATGGAAAAGAAATTGCAAAGATAAATCCAGCGCCATGAAGTTCGGAAGGCACCATTGTGCCTGTTGTGAGTGCAGAGTAGATGGAGTGTTTGGTGCTAGCTAAACACTTCTCGTGGGCTGCCCTGGTGACTTAGTGGTAAAGAATCTGCCTGCCAATGCAGGAGATGCAGGTTCAATCCCTGAGTCAGGAAGATGCCCTGGAGAAGGAAAGGGCAACCCACTCCAGCATTCTTGCCTGGGAAATCCCATGGACAGAGGAGCCTGGCGGGCTACAGTCCATGGAGTCACGAAAGAGTGACTTAGGGACTAAACAACAACATGCTTTGGTGCCTTTGTTGACAGTATGAGGTAGTCAGTCCACCTGTGGGTTTCCTGTCCTCTGAAGTTAAAAGGTAACTAACAGCGCCCCTGCCAGTTCTTTCTTCTTTTTAAAGATGATTTTAGCATGGAGGGAACACATCAGGGTGGCATAGTTTCAGTTCAGTCTATGCTTCTGGGTAACGCTCCACTTCCTCACAGCAATATTGCTGGCTCATACCTCGCTCTGAGGTTGCTTTTCCATCTGTAAAGGGGGATGAATGGTCACCCTACTTGCTGGTTTTTTCTTCTGCACTTCAGCCCTGCTGGCTTTCCTCAACCATGACCTCTGACTTCAGCCACAGGCTCTGGCAAGCACTACACCTCTCCCAGGTGGCACCAGTGGTAAAGAACCTGCCTGCCAATGCATGAGACTTAAGAGATGTGGGTTCAATTCGTGGGTTGGGAAGACTCCCTGGAGGAGGACACGACAACCCACTCCAGTATTCTTGCCTGGAGAGTTCCATGGCCAGAGGAGCCTGGTGGGACACAGTCCATAGGGTCACACAGAGTTGGACACGACTGAAGCAATTTATGACACACGCATGCACACCTCTCCCCAACTCTTACTGACCCTCACAGATCCACACAAGCTGCTCTTTTACCTTCATCACAGTGATGGAGCTCTCTAGATTCCACCTCTCTTCCACATCAAGGCTGAAAGTTCTCCAGAAGTAAGGGATGGTATTTGCATTTGTTGGGCATTATAGCCCAGGGCTCAAGCCCTGTGCCCTGCACAGCATAAGCACTCAAAAAAATATATGTTGAGCCATTGAGTCTCTTTCAAAGGATTATCTTAAAGATCAAAGAATTTAATGTATCTAAAGGAGTTGTGTAAAACCTTTTACTTTTTTTTTAACATCAAACAAATGCTGACTATGATAGTTATCTTGGAGAACACAGGTACACAAATTCAAAGTTCTATTGGGTCAGGTGGGATTTTGCTATGATCACCTTCCCCTCCCTCTTGGACCTAAAGTTACATGGGAGTATATTCCCAATTCCTACTTCCTTGACCTTGAGCAGGTGAGACAACATAAGAGAAGGCATATAAAGCACTAGCTCATCACCTGAGAAATTGTGGCATCTATGAATGACAGTTCTCTTTCTTTTTGTTGGGTTTATAGGCTCATTCTGAAGAAAACTTGAGGCTGTGGTCATACAAATTCATTAGAGAGCTGAGGTGTGATTAGATGCCCCTCATTGGTTTCTGGGTAGTATGCCAGACTGTCTTTACTTAATTTCACATGATGTAACAGAGACCGTTTCACCTTATTTAGTGATAAGAAGATCTTTTCTCCAAGTTCTAGTCTCTCCCTCTATCCTTACTTCTCTCTGAGGTGTAATCACTTACTCTTTGCATTTGTCATCCGGTTCATTGTTGCTGCTCTTGTTTAGTTGTGTCTGATTCTTTGTGACCCCATGGACTGGAGCCGACAAATCTCCTCTGTCCACCAGATTCTCCAGGGAAGAAAACTGAAGTGGACTGACATTTCTTTCTCCAGGGAATCTTCCTGACCCAGGGATCCAACCCGAGTCTCCTACATTCCAGGCGGATTCTTTACCACTGAGCCACCAGGGAATTTCCATCAGTCCATTGGATGGAGTTAAATCTACAAAGATAACAAACCCCTGGGGATTTGGTCTCTCTCATCCCTTCCCCATCTGGACTAGTGAAAGCAGGGACCTAAATTAGTAGATCTGAGCTGTAAACTCAAATTTTACCAGGGTATGCTCTGTCAAGGTTAAGACAGGGTTTTTAAAGTTAGCCAGCCCATTTTCAATCCCAGTCTAAGACAGGTTCTTTCACATGGACTTTATCAATAACAAATCTAAGACATTGGCTCGACATCAACTATTCCTCAATTGTTTTCAAACTCAGGCTGTGAAGAGGGATCCTAGTTATGGCCCCAATCATGGGTTTCCAAACTGTCCCCACCTCTTGTCTTAGCACAATGCTAGATTCATAGCAAGCACTCGCTTCAAGAAAGAATAGTCTCATCTAACATTTATTTACTATTGTTTATCATGTGCTAGGCATTGTTCTAAGCACTTCACAAATTTTATTCTATTTTTTGTTTAATCCTCATTGCAACCCCTTGAGGCTGATTTTCGTTTTATGTTTCTCATTGCACAGAGTTATAAATGGAAGAACAGAGTTTACATAACTTGCCCAAAGACACACAGTCATTAAGTGGCAGACGTGGGGATGTGAACCTTCCCAGACTAGCCCCACTGAAGGCCCACTGCACTCTAAAGATGGTTAAAGAAAATACCTACAAATGTCACTTCTCTTCATTTATAATGCATAGTATTTGTAAACACGCTAAAGAAAAAGACTCTTGGTTTTGTTGAAGAATCACACACTTGACAATTCAGTAATTGATGGTTAAAAGTAAAACATCTAGTTATTTACCATAAATTTAGTTTTGATATCTAACACTATGGAAAATGGGGTAGTTGAGAAAATAGCCCTTGTTTTACTTTCACATATTTAAAAGTTGTACATGGGAAAACAAGGGGATGTACTTGGACGGGTAGAAGTAACTCCAAGACTCACAATTACTGAGATCTTCGGAAGTTGCTTGCCTGCAGAAGTGTCCTTTGGGTCTGCTCCTCTCAAGAGCATACACTTTGAGTCTTACCCAAGGCTTGCCCAGGGCTTAAGCACATCCATGTTGAAAACCATAACCACAGACCTGATCACTTTCAGGCAAGGTCATCTAATGTCTGTTTCATAGACGATCAGACTGACTGGCAGACATGATTCATCCCTTTGCTCTCCCCATATTTTCTCTTCTAAAGACTCACTCATTTATTCCCAAGCTTCTCCAAATCAATCTTTTAAAAAGATCTACCATAGTAGATTTATCTGTCTTATTGTAAGATTTTAAAAATTAACAAATGTCCCGTTGGTCTCTGATCTCTGTCTTGAATCTGAGGGAATTAATTCCTTTGCAGAAGAGAATCCCAAAACATTTGGAAGGCAGTTAAATGACTCTGCACTTGCCCCGTCCTGCTTACTACCAACCTAAGAGCTGCCATGTGTCGCCAGCAGCATGAAGGGTTGAGCTGTGTTCTATTAAATCAGAAGTGTCTGACCAGTTGCCAGATACATGGATAAACTTGACTATGGCTTCAGAACTCTCCTTGGTTATGAAATTTGTGACATGTCACCAGGCTTATTTTGTACTCAACATGCAATTGTACCCTGACCTTCTTTGGACTCTTTCCCTGGATGAAGGGAAACATTAGCCTTCTGGGGTTCATACAGCAAGGGCTGCTTTTAAACCTTAGGAGGATCTAGATAGTCTTGTTTTCAGAGGACTTCTGCATATTTTATCAAAATAAAATCCATCCATAGCCAATGCTAGTTATATTGTTCCATTTAGGAAACTGCTAATGGTTATAAAGCTAGACCTGAATTTGTTTTGCTATAAATTATTGACTTTTTCCATGTGGTTTAGCTTCCCTCATCGCTCAGCTGGTAAAGAATCCACCGGCAATGTGGAAGACCTGGGATCGATGGGTTGGGAAGATCCCCTGGAGAAGGGAATGACTATCCACTCCAGTATTCTTGCCTGGGCATGAAGTGTATAGTCCATGGGGTTGCACAGAGTCAGACAGATTGAGCAACCTTGACTTTCACTTGTGGTTTAAGCTCTATATATGGTGCCTCAGCTGAAAAGAATCCTCCTGCTAATGCAGGAGATGAGGGTCCGATCCCTGGGTCAGGAAGATTCCCTGGAAAAGGAAATAGCTACCCACTCCAGTATTCTTGCCTGGGAAATCCCATGGATGGAGGAGTCTGGTGGATTAGAGTCCATGGCATTGCAAAGAATCAGACACAATTTAGCAATGAAACAACAGCTATAGATAAGTGTGTGTGTGTGTATGTAATATAAATTACATATATATTAAATACATGTGTATATGTTTGTCTATGTTGAGTAGATCAGCTGACATAAAGTTTTATAAATTTTTAACCTAGCATATATTAGTTTTTCCTTTTGAAGCTTTCTTCTCACCCTTTGGAACTTCTGTTTATTTTCAGATATCAGACATTCATACTTAAACTCATGAAAAACTCATAGGCCCCAGATTTTCCATGGTGGGTGTCCAAGGAATACTCTGGGTCAGACCACAGCCCCTTCCACGAGGTATGTTGGAGTAAGTACATTTTCATAGAGGTCTCCTTCTGATGCAAAACGTTCAGGACAGGATCCCTGCTAAAGGTGCAACAATTGTGTGAGCAGAGGGCCTCTGTGTGGAGGGGCCTCGGATACTATTGTGGAATTGAGGTCCACCCAACACATCCTAATACATGGTCTGTGAGAAATCACTTCTAGTTTTCACCAGCTGGAAAACTACAAAAACAGAACAACACAAATCTTGCTACCTGTTTTCTTCTTTCCTACTTCTGCAAAACCTTTATCAGCTCAAATACCACTCAATGGTAGACTTAAAATGTTCTTTTCAATAGGGCTGTGATACAAAGTTCGGTGCAGAACTTCTAACTTAGAGTGTTATCTTCTGGGTCTGTAGTTTAGCCACAAAATTTTGCTCCGGGCAGATTTCAACATGTCAGATCCGAACTGAAAGATGAATGTTTCATGTATTTCCTTCACTTTAACACCACAAAGTTTTTGCAGTATTTTTCTGCATGTGAAAACTGGGCAAAAACTGCACATGAAAACTACCATTCTTCCACAAGATTCTCTTTCAACAGGCAGCCTAGAATGTTCAATCTAGTCTCCTTTATCCTGAGAAGAAAACTGACTTTGTTGACGAACTAGTCCATTTTCTTCTTTTTAATCTTGTAGCAACCTTAATCAGGGGAGATAGCACGTTCCCCACTTTCCAGGTGAGGAACCCAGGGTTCAGAAAGACTTACAACATTTTTCCTTATCGTTTAGTCACTGTCATCTTCAACTCCTTGTGACCCATGGGCTGCAGTATGCCAAGCTCCTCTGTCCTCACTATCTCCTGGAGGCAAATATAAGCCTCATTGGAGGCAAAATTTAAACTCAATTCTTGCCATTACAATGGTGCAAAGCTTCCTTAAGGGCCAGTTGAGGCAAACAAGAGACTAAGAGGAAATATATTCGGTGTGCTGTTCCTGCTACTTGTGTCGGTTCTGGGAGAATTTTCCATCAAAAAAAAAATTGGATTTAAGTGTGCAAGGAAGATGCAAGTCAGAGGTCTGGTGTTTGGTGATCCTGTTGTCTATATTCATTGTGCAGAAAGATTGATTTTCTTATTTGCACTTTGTAGTGGATTTATAGTCATCTCTTAAGTTCCAGCAAAACATCTATTTCTGCTTTACTGACTATGCCAAAGCCTTTGACTGTGTGGATCACAAGAAACTGTGGAAAATTCTGAAAGAGATGGGAATACCAGACCACCTGACCTACCTCTTGAGAAACCTATATGCAGGTCAGGAAGAAACACTTAGAACTGGACATGGAACAATAGACTGATTCCCAATAGGAAAAGGAGTGTGTCAAGGCTGTATATTGTCACCCTGCTTCATTTAACTTCTATGCAGAGTACATCATGAGAAATGCTGGGCTGGAAGAAGCACAGGCTGGAATCAAGATTGCCGGGAGAACTATCAATAACCTCAGATACGCAGATGACATCACCCTTATGGCAGAAAGTGAAGAGGAACTGAAAAGCCTCTTGATGAAAGTAAAAGAGGAGAGTGAAAAAGTTGGCTTAAAGTTCAACATTCAGAAAACGAAGATCATGGCATCTGGTCCCATCACTTCATGGGAAATAGATGGGAAACAGTGTAAACAGTGTCAGACTTAATGTTTTGGGGCTCCAAAATCACTGCAGATGGTAATTGTAGCCTTGAAATTAAAAGACACTTACTCCTTGGAAGGAAAGTTATGACCAACCTAGATAGCATATTGAAAAGCAGAGACATTACTTTGCCAACAAAAGTCCGTCTAGTCAAGGCTATGGTTTTTCCAGGGGTCATGTATGGATGTGAGAGTTGGACTGTGAAGAAGGCTGAGCGCCGAAGAATTGTTGCTTTTGAACTGTGGTGTTGGATAAGCCTCTTGAGAGTCCCTTGGACTGCAAGGAGATCCAACCAGTCCATTCTGAAGGAGATCAGTCCTCGGTGCTCACTGGAAGGACTGATGTTAAAGCTGAAACTCCAATACTTTGGCCACCTCATGTGAAGAGTTGACTCATTGGAAAAGACTGATGCTGGGAGGGATTGGGGGCAGGAGGAAAAGGGGACGACAGAGGATGAGAGGATGAGATGGCTGGATGGCATCACCGACTCGATGGATGTGAGTTTGAGTGAACTCCGGGAGTTGGTGATGGACAGGGAGGCCTGGTGTGCTGCGATTCGTGGGGTCGCAAATAGTCGGACACAACTGAGGGACTGAAGTGAACTGAACTGAACCATAGGATTGCAAAGGATTGCATACGACTGAAGCGACTTAGCATTCACACACACACCAACGACTTATGGGGCTTCCCAGGCAGCATTAGCAGTAAAGAACATGCCTGCCAATGCACAAAACATAAGAAATGTAGATTCAATCCCTGGGTCAGGAAGATCCCTAAAGGAGGAATTGGAAACCTGTGCCAGTTGCCTGCAGAATCCCATGGGCAGAGGAGCCTGAAAGGCTATGGCCCATAGGGTCACAAAGAGTTGGAAACAATTGTAGCAACTTAGCATGCATGCACGAACTGTTGACCTATAATGTGGTCTAACATTTATTTCTGATTTACTTCTAGATACCTATCTAGCCAGGTATGACAAAGAAAAGAGTAGTGCTCTGGTTTGGGGTGAACTGCTCCTCCATGTCGTACTGACCGAGTTCTGCTGGTCCCTTTCTGAGTCCTCCTACTGCTGTGGTCACGTGACTGCAGTGTCCTTTCCAAGTTTCAAGGCTCAGCTTTTGCCTGTATGTTTGCTCCTAGTTTGGTTTGCAAGTCATCTTAAATAATTGGGTTAGATAGCGTGCTCCACGCAATGGTCAACAAATAGCCGCCCGTAATTATCCCTCAGCCTGAGTATGTGTGCTCTGTTTGCACAGCCCTGCAGCCCACTGACCGTATCTGATCTCGGCACACTGTGTCCTGAGTCCTCTCTTTGTGTATCGTGCCACACCTGTGGGTTCCACACACATTATACACATTGATCTGAGTCACTGCTGGGAGTCTGAACTCACAACTCATTGTCTACAGATAGAAATAGATGCCATGACACTTTGAGTTTCAATATCTTCAGCACCCCTGGCTGCTATGCTAGGAATTAGCTTACTCTGCATTCTGTGAAAGTGAAGAAATCAAACCCATTGACCATGTAGGCTACACTGATTTGCTGTTCCCATTGACCACCCCAAAGGGATGCTGACTTTTGCAGGGGGGTATTTGGCCCCTCCACACAGCATTCAGGATCCTAATTCTCCCACCAGAGATCAAACTCTCATCCTCTGCAGTGGAAGCAAGGAATCTCAGCCACTGGACTGATCACCAGGGAAGTCCCAGGGCCCTGACTTTTTATTTGGGGTTTCCCAACTTCTCAGTGTGAACCTTCTGCTCTTGGGTTACTAAGACCCCTGCCATTCATTATCTTATGCTTTTCTACTCAATTTAAATTGATCCTATTGAGGATCTTCGGTTGTTACTGTTCAGTCACTAAGTCGTGTCTGACTCTTTGTGACCCCATGGACTGTAGCACATCAAGCTCCTCTGTCCTCCACTGTCTCCCAGGGTTTGCTCAAACTCATGTCCATTGAGTTGGTGATACTATCTAACCATCACATCCTCTCTTGCCCTTTCTCTTTTTGATTTCAGTCTTTCCCAGCATCAGGGGTTTTTCAATGACTTGACTCTTCACATCAGGTAGCCAAGGTATTGGAGCTTCAGCCTCAGCATGAGGGTCTTTAAGAGCAACCAATAAATAGCTATCCTCTTTTTTATTTAAGTTCCAAATCAGTGGAGAAATAGAAGAAAGGAGGCAAGCAGATGGGGTCAAAGTTTGACCACTCTTAAGCTGATATTAGAGAGTTGGCTTTTATAGCCACAGACATTCCAGTCTCCTAATTCTGAATTCCAGAACTGGTCAGAATTTTTCACCTGCCACGCAGCTCCAAGGAAGGGCAAGTCTGATTCTGGAGGAGCTGGGTTTAACATGTGTCCCCAGGAACCCCCTAAGAGAAAGATACTTCTCCACAGGACGAGTTTCTCCTCCTAAACTCTCCAGTGAACTGAGTTAGTCCTCTCCTCCAGGAGAGGAGGTCAGGAGTGATATAGTAATGGATTTTTTCTCTACATGGATTAAAAACACCAAGAACAGTGACAACTAGTATCCAGTCACCATTCCTGGTGCATCCTATGTGCCAGGCTCTGTTCTAAGCCCAGTACACTTTTTCATGTATTTACTTCTCATTGGAAAAGATCCTGATGCTGGGAAAGATTGAGGGCATAAGGAAAAGGGGGCAACAGAGGATGATGGTTGGATGACAACACTGACTCAATGGGCATGAGTTTGAGCAAACTCCATGAGATAGTGGAAGACAGGGAAGCCTGGCATGCAGCAGTCCATGGGGTTGCAGAGGTCTGACATGACTTAGCAATTGAACAAAAAAATTCTTATTAGTAACCCCATTAGA
Source organism: Bos javanicus (assembly GCF_032452875.1). NCBI lineage: Eukaryota > Metazoa > Chordata > Mammalia > Artiodactyla > Bovidae > Bos > Bos javanicus. The sequence goes on from NC_083873.1 coordinate 110,273,416, forward strand.
TAGGAGATGCTTCTGAACTGTGTTGTTGGAGAAGACTCTAGAGAGTCCCCTGTATTACAAAGCACATCAAACCAGTCAGTCCTAAAGGAAGTCAGTCCTGAATATTCATTGGAAGGACTGATGCTGAAGCTGAAGCTCCAATACTTTGACCACCTGATGCTAAGAGTTGATGCATTGGAAAAGACCCTGATGCTGGGAAAGATTGAAGGGAGGAAGAGAAGGGAATGACAGAGGATGAGATGGTTGGATGGCATCACTGTTTTGATGGACATGAGTTTGAGCAGGCTGCAGGAGTTGGTGATGGACAGAGAAACCTGGCGTGCTACAGTCCAAGGGGTCTCAAGAGTCGGACATGACTGAGTGACTGAACTGAACTGATCCCTAACCTCCATTCAATAGATGAGAAAACTAATGCACAGAGAGGCTCATGAGCTTTCCTGGGAACTCTCCAACAAGCAGTAGAGCTAGGGTTTGAACCCAAGAAATCAGCTTCCAGAACCTAGAACCTTCTAACCACTAAGCTAAGACAAGTTTAAAATCTACCAGTGATGCAAAATCGCCCTTCCCTGACACCTCCCTTCTCTACAGTCCAGCTCTGCCCAGCCTTCATGAGCTCTAGCTCCTCCAGGTCTCCTTCGTCTTCTTTAATGTGTGTGTGTGTGTGTAGTATAAGTCACACATAATAAAACACACTATTTTAACCAGATTTAACTGTACAGTTCGGCAGCACTAATCGCATCCACATTGTTGTGTAACTCTCACCATCATCCATCTCCCGAATTTTTCACCTTCCTAAACTGAAATTCTGTCCCCATTAAACACTAACTCCCCATTCCCCCGCCTACCCCACCCCCAATCCCAGTCCCCAGCGTCTACCTGGTAGCTTCTGACTCTATGAATTTGACTATTTCAGATACCTCATGTGTGTGTGCATATAAGTGGAATCAAACAGTATTTGTCTGCATCTAATGTATAGCGCTGAAGAATTGATGCTTTTGAACTGTGGTGTTGGAGAAGACTCTTGAGAGTCCCTTGGACTGCAAGGAGATCCAACCAGTCCATTCTGAAGGAGATCAGCCCTGGGATTTCTTTGGAAGGAATGATGCTAAAGCTGAAACTCCAGTACTTTGGCCACCTCATTCGAAGAGTTGACTCATTGGAAAAGACTCTGATGCTGGGAGGGATTGGGGGCAAGAGGAGAAGGGGACGACAGAGGATGAGATGGCTGGATGGCATCACTGACTCGATGGACGTGAGTCTGAGTGAACTCCGGGAGTTGGTGATGGATAGGGAGGCCTGGCGTGCTGCGATTCATGGGGTCGCAAAGAGTTGGACGACTGAGCAACTGAACTGAACTGAACTGAACTGAATGTATAGTGGGTGTGTCCCAGCCAGCACTAGTGGGAAAGAACCCACCTGCCATTGCAGGAGGTATGAGAGACTCGGGTTCAACCCCTTGGTCGGGAAGATTCCCTGGAGGAAGACATGGCAACCCACTCCAGTATTCTTGCCCTGAGAATCCACGGACAGAGGAGCCTGATGCGTTACAGTCCATGGGATAGCAAAGAGCCAAACAGGGCTGAAGTGACTTAGCACGCGGGCACTGTCTACTGGAATGCATTTTTCAGTTTAACATAATATATATCCTACAGACAGACTGTAGGACAGACTCCCCCATGCCATACAGTTGTTGTTGGTTGTTTTTGTTTAATCTCTAAGTCATGTTTGACTTTCGTGACTCCGTGGGCTGTAGCCCCACTGGGCTCCACTGTCCATGGGATTTCCCAGGGAAGAATACTGGAATGGGTTGCCATTTCTTTCTCCACGGGATCTTCTCAACCCAGGAATCGAACCCATGTCCCCTGTATTGGCAGATGGATTCTTTACCACTGAGCCACCGGAAAGCCCATCCTATACCGTAGGTTCTCATTAGATATCTATTTTAAACATAGTAGTGGGTGAGTGTGTACTAAGTTGTTTCAGCCGTGTCCAGCTCTTTGCAGCCCTTGGACTGTAGCCCACCAGGCTCCTCTGTCCATGGGATTCTCCAGGCAAGAATACTGGAGTGGGTTGCCATGCCCTCCTCCAGGGGATCTTGCCAACCCAGAGACTGAACCCACGTCTCTCCTGTCTCCTGCATTGCAGGCAAGCTCTTCACCACTGGTGCCACCTGGGAAGCCCCAACACAGTAGCATGTACATGCCAACCCCAGTCTCCCAGTTTACCCCACCCCTCCTTTTTCCCCTTAACGTCCACATGCTTGTTCTCTATGCCCATGTCTTTATCTCTGCTTTGCAAATAGGTTCACCCATACTATTTTTTCTAGATTCCACATGTATGCATTCTTGTACGATAACTTGTTTTTCTCTTTCTGACTTACTTCACTCTGTATGAGTCTCTAGGCCCATCCCCGTCTCTGCAAACAACAAGCTCCTTAGGGCCCCATCACCTGTTGGTTCTGCAGGGCTTTGGATCCACATGAAAGGCTTCACCTGTAAACCTGCTAGTCAGCAGTCTGAACACTGTAGCCTTTGTTCAATTGTGGACAGAAACGAAGGGATGCAAAGATGAAGCCACTGAGAGATAAGGTCGGATTTGTTCTGATCAGTGACTAGATAACTTCGAGTGAATGAAACGATGCAGAGAAAAAAGGGCACAAATTAGAGTCTGGTTTGTATCTTATGACTCATAGCACTCAATTACCTACCACGTCGTGATATCATTAGGAGAGTCTGCTCTGTGCAGGCACTGCTCTGAGTCCTGGGGGGAGAGAGCTGAATATAAAACACACAAGCAAGCCAACTAGTCCTCCCTGCTCTGAGAGATCTTCCTGCCTAGTCAGGAGGCCTAACGCGAATTCAGTACTCACACAAGCACACAGAATTAAGTATTAGCAAAAATACAGAATCGTGCTGTGTGAACCAAGGTTAGAGGAAGTGATTGTGTCTCGGGGGCAAGATGACCTTCCCTAGGGGGCTTTCAGCTACAAGTAAAAGGATGGATACTTACTGTTTTGAAGCTGGTTAGAGCGGAGGCCACCTTCCAAGTAGAAGGGAGCTGATACATAAAGGTTTCCAGACGGGAGGCAGCCTGGAATGACAGGCAGCTCCCATGGGACTGGTTTCAAGGAGAGGTGGAATTAAACAAGACTGGACAGGCAAGTGGGGCATGTGAAGGACGTAGGGGCTAGTCGTAAGAGGAATGGGGGGCGTTGTTTTGTGCGCCATTCATTCACTGAATTTATCCATTTGACATTGATTTTTGCAAAATCTAAAAGATATCCAGTATTTGTGCTGAGTGTTTTGGAGGCTACAAAAATAGGCAAGACAGAATGCCTCTCTCTTCACCCACAGGCCACTGTGTGGCCTTTGTATGACCTTTAACCTCACTGGGACTCAGTTTCTTCACTGTAAAGTGGAAATAATGATGCCTACATCACATGTCGATGATAAATATTAAATGATATTCTATGTATGTAATTTTTTAACCCAGCATCTGGTATATACTTGGAATCAATTCCCTTTAGTTTCTGCTCTCATCAGAAGGCTCAACAGCTAATAATATTTAGGTGAACAACTCAGTAATAGAAAACACTGATTATGTTTCTCTGTGTGCTAGAATCACACTAAGAAATTTATATACAGTGTCACATGTAAACCTTACCTTTAGCACAACAGTCTAATGATGCTGTGCTTAAACAATGAAGAAACTAAAACCCAGAGTGAAAGTGAAAGTCGCTCAATCATGTCCCACTCTTTGCGACCCCATGGACTATATAGTCCATGGAATTCTCCAGGCTAGAATACTGGAGCGGGCAGCCTTTCCCTTCTCCAGGGGATCTTCCCAACCCAGGGATCGAACCCAAGTATCCCGCATTGGAGGTGGATTCTTTACCAGCTGATCCACACAGGAAGCCCCAAACCCAGAGAGGTTACATAATTTACCGAAGGTCATAGTTAAAGGAAGGTAGAGGGGGATTTAAACCCAGGTGAAGACCCAATAAGACTTACTTAGAAACAAGCTGGATTATAGATATGAGAAAGACAAAAGATAAAATCTTTTAAAATTCTCATGCCATTTCTAACTGTTCACCTATAATTATCATTCCAGCTTCTGGCCTCCCACCAGGTTATTTTCCCCAAACTCTTTTACCACCTGGACTTCTGAGCCCAGGAAAGCAGGAGACTTGCTGGCCTGAGTAGTATGCATGGTCCCTGAAGATTCTCCCATCACAGGGCCAGCTTTGTCAGGACACAATTAACACCTAATTCACAGGTGCTGATATCTCTGTTCTGTACTGGCTGGTGGTCCCTCCCAGCCCCAGAGCATTTTATTGTAGACAGCTTCTTCAGAGGCTTTCAGGCTATGAAGTCAGGGAGTTAAAGTGCCGGAAGGAGTAGCAGTTGGCTAACAGATAGGAAGATAATCACTCTGGAGTCTTGCCTGGACTCAGCTCTGGCAGAAGCCAGTGGTGCACCTTTAACCTGGGAGGGAAAGCACATAATTGATGAGAACCCATGACCTGCAGAGCAGGTAGGTCCAAATGACCTTGAAGGCCTCTAGTCCTTGGCCTGCTGCCTATTAGAATAATCTAGAAAGTCTTTATAAAATAGTCATGCCCAAACCCCAATGCAGAATAATGGAATCAGAATCCCTGAGGGGCACCCAGCTGTCAGTAGTAATTTGCTTAATTTTTATTAGAGTATAGTTGACAAACCTAGATAGCGTATTGAAAAGCAGAGACATCACTTGACCAGCAAAGGTCCATATAGTCAAAGCTATGGTTTTTCCAGTAGTTATGTACGAATGTGAGAGCTGGACCATAAAGAAGGCTAAGCATTGAAGAATGGATGCTTTCAAGCTGTGCTGCTGAAGCAGACCCTTGAGAGTCCCTAGGACAGCAAAGAGATCAAGCCAGTCAATCCCAAAAGAAATTACCTGAATATTCACCGGAAGGACTGATACTGAAGCTTCAATACTTTGGCCACCCGACATGAAGAGCTGACTCACTGGAAAATACCCTGATGCTGGGAAAGATTGAGGGCAGGAGGGGAAGGGGATGAAAGAGGAAGAGATGGTTGGATGGTGTCACCTGCTCATTGGATACGAGTTTGAGCAAACTCCAGGAGAGGGTGAAGGACAGGGAATCCTGATGTGCTGCAGTCCATGGAGTCGCAAAGAGTCAGGCAAAACTTGGAGACTGAACAACAGTAATTGGTTTACGATGTTGTATTACTTTCTGCTGCACAGGAAAGTGACTCAGTTACACATACATATATCTACTCATTTTTTTAGATTCTTTCCCCATATAGGTCACAGTGGTTTTTGAATTCTCACCAAGGGATTCTGGTGGGTTATTGGAGTTAAGAACCAATAGTGTGTCCAAATGATTCTTCCACATATGAGGAAACTGAGACCCTAGGGAGTGGTCCTTGCCGAGGAGTGGCAATTGTCACCATTTTGAATCATAATTTCAGTTCACCAGTGTGTAACCAACCTTAGGAATCAATAAAATAAGAAAATAAAGTTAAATGTTAAAATTAAGGGAAGCAACCAGATTACTGGAAAGAGATGCATTTTGCTAATGCAACTTCTCTGGAACTGATTGCATTATACATTCTTTATCTGCTTATTTGTCTGACTCATCCCACTAACCCTTTAGATCCTGTTGGTTCCAAAGCAGAACCATGATCCTTCATCTCTGTGTCCTTGCTTCTAGCACAGTGCCTGGTCCAGTGTTATGGATTGCTTTGCGTCCCTCAAAAGATATGTATTTGAGTTCTAAGCCCTGGTATATGTGGATGTGACCTTTGAAAACTGGGTCTCTGCAGATGTAAGCAAGTTAAGATGAGGTCATGGTAGATTAAGGTGGGCCCTTAATCCAGCATAACTGGTGGTGTTAAGAGAAACAGAAATTCACAGGAGAATACCTTGTGAAGTTGGAGACAGAGATTGGAGTGATCTTTCTAGAAGCCGAAGAACACCAAGTATTGATGACTGCTACCATAAGTTCAGCTTCCCTGGTAACTCAGATGGTAAAGAATCTGTCTGCAATGCAGGAGACCCAGGTTCCATCCCTGGGTTGGGAAGATCCCCTGGAGAAAGGAATGGCTACCCACTCCAGTATTTTTGCCTGGAGAAGCTAGAGGAAATCAAGGAAGAAACATTCTCAAGAGCCTTTGGAAGACGTATGGGCAATCTGACACCTTGACTTTAGATATCTAACCTTCAGAACTGTAGGAGAATAAATGCCTGTTGTCTTAAGCCACTCAGTCAGTGCCTGGAGACAAGTTACTAGCATCTGTGTAATGTCCAGAGCCAAGAAATGCCCCAACACATTCTCCTTACAGCTTGGAGTCAGACAGAATTCAGAGATACAAGACTGCACACTCCCTGGAGACCGGGACAATGCTTTGCCCATGCTTGATCACAACTAACAGACAATAATTGCCTACGAGCTTCAACTGAACTGTATTTTTAAGTCAGTGCCTTGAATTAAGGAAATGGGAGGAGGGAAAAAAACAAAAACTATGCAAATTGTAGATGGTCCAAAATTTGAAGACTTTTTTGATGTAAAAATTAAAGAAGATAAAATCACAACTTGGGTAGCAGACAAAATATAACAAGTGTAACAGAATTATAATGGAAAGGTTCAAACAAGATAGGGAGCACCATGTGCTATGGTCTTTAATAAGGGGTAAAGGTAAGAGTCACTAAGAAAATAATCTGGACTAGGGAGTGAGCCTGCCAGCAGGGTCCAGGACCAAATCAACTCAGAGAAGTGTTCTGGGATGGGAATTTAGAATGCCAAGGCTCTGGATGTGATCTTGGTGAATCCCGGCACTCAATCACCCATCCATCCTACTGGTGTCCATGGAGCAGCTGCTAGGTACCAGGATCTCTGCATGTAGTGGCCAGGCTACCTGCCCTTGTGAATCTCACTGTCTTTCAGTGAAAAGAGACCTTAACAAACAGCATATTGTGTGTGTGTATGTTGGTAGGAGGTTTTGAAGGGTGCTGTAGGAACACACCCAGAGATCTGTCTTGGTTTGTTGTTCTTTAGTCTCTAAGTCACGTCCAACTCTTTTGTGACCCCATGGACTATAGCCCACCAGGCCCCTCGGTCCCAGGCAAGAATACTGGAGCAGGTTGCTATTTTCTTCTCCAGGGGATCTTCTTGACCCAGGGATCAAACCCATGTCTCCTGCATTGGCAGACAGATTCTTTACCACTGAGCCACCAGGAAAGCGCTTGTCTTGGTTTAGAAGAGATGATTTAAACCCAGATTGCTAGAATAAACAAACATTCCTCATTGAAGATGGCACAGTAGAGGCTTCCAGGAAGACAGAGGACCATATGATAAGGTGCTATGAACTGAATGCTTAAATCACCACCACCCCACCCCAGCCAGGTTCCTATCTTGAAACTCTAACCTGCAATGTGATGGTATTTAGAAGTCGGGCCTTTGTGGGGTAATTAGGGTTTTAGATAAAATCCTGAGGGTGGGGAAACCACCCTCTTTCCCCATAGAGAGACTGTTGTTTGTTGTTCAGTCACTAAATCAGGTCTGACTCTTTGTGACCCCATGGACTGCAGCATGCCGGGCTTCCCTGTCCTTCACTATCTCCTAGAGTTTGCTCAAAGACATATTCATTGAGTCAGTAATGCCATCCAACCATCTCATCCTCTGTCACCCCCTTCTCCTCCTGCCCTCAATTGTTCTAAACATCAGAGTCATTTCCAATGAGTTAGCTTTTCACATTAGGTGGCCAAAGTATTGGAGCTTCAGCTGGTTTGATCTCCTTGTTATCAAAGGGACTCTGAAGAGTCTTCTCCATCACCACAGCTCAAAAGTATCAATTCTCAGTGCTTAGCCTTCTTTGTGGTCCAATGCTCACATCATATGCTCTATAGAGAGACTGGTACCCTTGTAAGGAGGGGAAGAAGAGTTGAAGAAGACTCCAACTCTTCTTCCCCTCCTTACAAGGGTACTAGTCTTCTCCATGTTGGAGAAGACTCTTGAGAGTCCCTTGGACTGCAAGGAGATCCAACCAGTCCATCTTAAAGGAAATCAGTCCTGAATATTCATTGGAAGGACTGATCCTGAAGCTGAAACTCCAATACTTTGGCCACCTGATGCGAAGAACTGAAAAGACCTTTGGAAATTGGAAAAGTTCTTTTCATTGGAAAAGACCCTGATGCTGGGGAATATTGAAGGCAGGAGGAGAAGGGAACGACAGAGAATGAGATGGTTGGATGGCATCACTGACTCAATGGACATGAGTTTGAGTAAGCTCTGGGAGTTGGTGATGGACAGGGAGGCCTGGAGTGCTGCAGTTCATGGGGTCACAAAGGGTCAGACATGACTGAGTGACTGAACTGAACTGAAGGAGGGGAAGAGAGACTGCAGCTCTCTCTCTCCCGCTTTCCCTCTCTGCTATATCAGAACATAGCCAGAAGGTGGCCATCTGTCAACCAGAAAGAAAGCTGTAACCACCATCCAACCATGTTAACACCCTGATCTTGGACTTCCTGCCTTGGGAACTGAGAGAAAATAAACATACATTGTTTAAGCCCTTCAGTCTATGGCATTTTGTTACAGCAGCCTGAGCTGACTGAGACAGAAGGGGAGGAGGTGAGAGAGGGAGCACCCACCAAGGAACTGATCCAAGTTCAGAGTGGGGTGGGGGAGCAGGTGGGGCAGGATTCAAGAGAAGGGGAGGCAAGAAACAGCCAGAACTGGTCTTGTCTGCCAGGTACCTCACCAATAATGGTGGTGGTTTAGTTGTTCAGTCACATCGGATTCTGTGCAATGCCATAGACTGCACCCCTCTAGGCTCCTCTGGCTATGAGATTTTCCAGACAAGAATACCAGAGTGGGTTTCCATTTCCTTCTCCAGGGGATCTTCCCAACCCAAGAATCGAACCCACATCTCCTGCATTGCAGGTGGATTCTTTACCACTGAGCAACCAGGGAACCGTTCAACAATCATAGGAAGCTACTAAAGGTGGGATCAGATGTATCTTCTAGAAAGGTCTATAGGTCAGAAGTGTGAAGAAAAGACTGAATGCATGAAGATGGATTTAAGAAGAGTAGCCTGGAAGCTGTTCAGAATTTGGTGAACAAATAATTTAAAATACCTCCTGTGACAATGACGCATGATGTTAGTAAATGAGTAGAAAAGTGTGAAGGGGAAATCCTGTCAGATGCATGGGCCAAAGCAAGATGGGTTAGGGTTAGCAGAGGGTCTGGGAGCAGCAAGAACTTCTGGCGGCTGTGCTTGACACAAGTGAGCAGGGATGATGGGATAAGACTGCAAGTACCTTGTGCGTTCAGCTAAGGGGTGAGATCCTCCTCCATGGGATCAGAGCAGTTCAGAGTGCACATCCCAGCCCTGCCACAACCTGTGTGCTTGTGATCAATTGACTTAAGCCTGAACCTCAGCTTCCTCATCTGTAAAATGGAAGCACTGCATCCAGCCAAAAGTTAAATGCTTGGTGAATTGTCTTAATGACATGGTAGCAGCTTCCAAGGGGTTTGGAGCCGGTGTGGAAGCAGTGGGGTCACATTCTGGATATTCTCTGAACATCACATGAGTGTACTCTTGCTTGTCTTCTCCAGAGAGCCCTGGCAGGTTACCTTGGACCTGTCCAAAGAGGCTGAGTAACCAAAGCACACAGAGGTTTATGTCACATTAATACGTAGTGTTTCTTAGGACACAGAGCCAAGCAATATGGAAGGTCTGTGGGATCTCTGATTCTCTGTTTCAGGTCTTCTTGCACTTAAGATGCCTCAGCATCTTTCCTTGGCAATGACCTGCCCTTTCAGGCCCACACATGATCCTGTGTCGATAGTAATGCATGTCATTGCCTTCATGAAGATTCTAGCAAGGAGGCTGGTAAGAACTGAGTGTGCCCTTTCAACAGGACACCCCCTGCCCCCTCTCCCAGGACTAGCTGAAGGCAGCGTTCTTAATCAACCCTCAGAAGCTGGGCAGCCGTGACCCAGAGAAGACATGCCATCTGCCCTCAACCTCCAGCAGGGGTGAGATGGGCCCTGATGAACTCAGTCCATCTGCCCCTGGCCCAGTTCACTTGATACTGGGTGAACTTACCCGGCTTGCCCCGCTTCACTGGATATTCTGCAGCCAGCAGTCTGATCGTTTACCTGGCTCGCCAGGTAAGTCCTGCAGCCAAGAGGCAGCCTCAGAACCCTAACCATGATGGTCAAAGCCCGTTTCCACTTAGTATGTGTGTTACTCTGGCTATGTTACTTTCTCTGTGTCCTGTTTCCTCATCTGCAACACGAGGCTAATAATGGCATCTCATTATTGTGAGGGTCAAATGAATTAATATGTGTGAAGCACTTAATACCTCTTTAATATAATTGTGATACTGGTGGTGATGGTGATGATGAGTCCAAGGGCCACTAAGGGGGAAGGAAGCCACTCTCTTCTTTGGAAGAAAGAAATCTTAGTGGGTTGCACAGGGGGCCCCTGCCTTGTCATGTGTCACCGGTTGTCACATGCTGGAACATTCTGCCTGTGACCCTCTCCCGTCTACATCAAACTAGTGTGAAAGGCAAATCTCTACAAAGCCATCATCCATGCTGTTTCCCCAACCTTCCACAAAAGCTGAAATATTAAAGCAGAAAGAAAAAATCTAGTCTGACTCACTCATCTTAGAGTAAAGACATCTAAGGACAGAGAGGGCCAGTAACCAGCCTGAGGCCACACAGCTAATTGTTGGCAGAGCTGGTCTACAATCTGAGATTCTTGATGATTAACTTAAAGTCACACAATGAATCTGCAGTGATGGGAGCCACAGAGTGACCGACGTTCACTGATGACCTCCTATGCACCAGGGATGGGGCTTCACCTTCATGATTTCATCTAACAGGGACCCTGAGAAGCGGTTGTCATTATCCCCCTTTATGGATGAGGAAATACTCGCCAGTCATTTGTTCTCATTGTTTAGTCACTAAGTCCTGTCCGACTTGTGACACCCCCTGGACATTCTCTTCTGTCCAGGGAATTTCCCAGGCAAGAATACTGGAGTGGGTTGCCATTTCCTTCTCTGGGGATCTTCCCAGCACAGGGATCAAACCTGCGTCTCCCACATTGGCAGGCGGATTCTTTACCACTGAGTCATGCTGCATGTGTTGTGTGTGTGGTGCGTTGTGTGTATGGTATGTGTGTTGTGTGTGTGATGTGTTGTGTGTGCAGTGTATGTGATATGTTGTGTGCTGGGTGTGTGTGTATTGTGTATGTGTGTGATGTGCTATGTGTGTGTGTTATGTGTGGTATGTGTGATGTGTTGTGTGTATGTGAGATGTGGTGTGTGTGTATTGTGTGGTGTGAGATGTGGTGTGTGTGTATTGTGTGTTGCATGTGTGGTGTGTTGTGCGTGTGGTGTGTGTGTATGTGTGGTGTGTGTAGTGTGTTGTGTGTGTGATGTAGTGTGTGTGTGATGTGTTGTGTGTGTATTGTATGTTGCATGTGTGGTGTGTGTGTTGTGTTGTGTATATGGTATGTGTGTTGTGTGTGTGTGTGTGTGTGTGGTGTGTGTGGTGTATGTGATATGTGTGTGGGGTGTGTGTGTGTGTGTTGTATATGTGTGTGATGTGGTGTGTGTGTGTATGTGTGGTGTGTGTGACATGTGTGTGTGGTGTGGTGTGGTGTGTGTGATGTCTGGTGTGTATGTATATATCCATGGGGTGTGTGTGTATGTTCACGGGCTTGTGTGATGCTCGCAACAGCCCTTGGAGGAGGCACCATACTGCTCCCGTTTCACACCGGGAGGAAACCGAGACCCAGAACATAAGCAAAGTGCCCAACTCACAGAGCGGGTGACACAGTTAAACTGTGAAGCCCAAAAGTCAGTCCCCAGAGACCATTTTTCCCCTGAAGGAGGATGAAGTTCTTCCTCTTGTCTCTGCAGAGCCAGGAGTCAACCTAAGCCCGTGACGCTGAAAGCCAGGGTCTCCCGTCACCCACGCTCGCCCCAGCCCCTCCTGGTGTCTGGCCGTGTCGCGGGCCCTGGGGGCAGCCAGGGGCATTGTAGGGGCTTCCCTACTGCAGAGCCAAGCAGGGTGGCCCTGACTAATCCCGCGGAGCTGGGGCCTGCGGGTGCTGTTGGAGCTGCACTAGGATTAACGGAAAAGCGCGTGGTTTGTTCCTGCCTGGCTGCCGGCCAGGACCCTGAGACGGGCAGAATAACTGCCAGATGGGCTACTTAATCTCTGCATGTTCCAGTGACGAGCATCTCAGAGCCCGGTTCCCATTCCAAGCCCAGACAGACTCTCAGCAAATGTCATCCTTGCTTTGAGGACACTCACCCGACAGGTCACTTTAATTTCCGAGCTGGTGCGTTAGTGTGGCGAGCACCCACTTCCTCCCCTCCTGACCCTTTATCTGTTTTCACTGAGCTGAGCTCCCTGAAATAAGTGGCTGCTCCCCACCCTGCCCATCACCCTCAGCACCACACAATGGACGAGGAACAACGGGTTCCCTATCAGCGGAGCCCAAGGTGAGGCTGGGGGGACAGGAAACCTCTGCCAGGGCCTCCACGCCCGCTCCACTGCTGGCCACTTTGCCAGCATGCAGCTGGGGTGAGTCACTGAACTCAAAGCACAGCATCTCTTTGGAAAGCAAAGTCCACCCGTCTTCAGGCCCCATAGGTCCTGAGAAAGGATGTATTCTCCAGTTGTGTTTGGGGGCCTTCAGATGCTGGACTCTGGGCCTGGAATCAGAGTGGGGGGATTCCTTTTCATTCCATTTCAACAACGCAGCACTTCTAAGAGTGCTTGTGCTTGAAAATCTCGGTGAAGAGACATCAATGAGAACATCTCGTCTTGCTGTCAAGGTGCCTATAATCTGAGAAAGAAGGGCGAGGCCAGAAGGGGAGGAGAAAGACAGAGACCCAGTGTAAAACAGCCTAAAGTGTGTTTCAATGAAAAAGTAATGAGAATCATAATCTAATCTATAGAACAGAAAAACATGCAGCTGCTGGGCAGGGATGCAAATCCAGTCTGCAGCCTGCTTTTATAAATAAAGTTTTATTGAAACATAGCCATGCCCATTTGTTACATACTGTCCATGGTCATATTCGCCCTACAATGAAAAGCTGAGAGACCACAGTCCCCTGTAAAGGCAAATTATTTACTGTAGAATTTTTTCCAGAAAAATGCTTCAGACACCCCGTCTACATGGGCACTCTCTTTCTTTAGTCACTCAGTCATGTCCAACTCTTGCAACCCCATGGACTGTAGCCTGCCAGGCTCCTCTGTCCATGGGATTCTCCAGGCAAGAATACTGGAGTGGGTTGCGATACCCTTCTCCAGGGGATCTTCCCAACCCAGGAATCGAACCTGGGTCTCCTGCATGGCACGCAGATTTTTTACCGACTGAGCTATGAGGGAAGCCCCAAACTGCTAGGAAACACATGGTAATATTTGGGTACTGGACATGTTTAATTCCACTTAATAATTCCAGCGACCTTTGCCCTGTAAGTATTATTAAATGAACTTTGCAGATGGAGGCCAAGAGAAGAACCTGCTCAAGGTCACATAAATTAAAGAGAAGTATCTGGATTTGACCCAAAGGCACTGCTTCTTCTTCAGACACCTGTAAGCTGAGATATGCTCTCAACCTCTGCATTGGCAGATGATTCTGATTAATGATGAGGGGCTGGAGAAAGCCTTCGAGAGAGGAGGAGTGGCTGGTGGACAGCAGAGTAGCAGGAGGGAACTCAGCCAGCAGCAGAGGGGACCTTGAGAAAGAATGTTAGAACCGCAGAGCCAGAAGGAGCTTTCAAGATCAAGCTCATAAAACCCTTCATCTTAATCAGCTGGGGCTGCTGTCAGAAAATCCCAGAGACCGAGGGTCTTAAGCCACAGACATTCATTCTCACAGTTCTAGAGGCTGGAAGTCCAAAATCAAGGGGCAGTTTCTGTTCCTGGTGAGCGGCCACTTCCTGGCTTATAGATGCTATTTTTGTTTTTGTTTTTTTACAAGGATACCAATCCAGTGATGGGTCCCCTAGCTCATGACCTCATGAACCTAATTACCTCCCAAGGCCTACTCCACATATCATCACATTCTGGGTTAGAGCTCCAACATGGAATTCGAGGCGGGTTGCAAACATTCAGTTCTACAGAAGGGACTGGAAACCAGAGAAGTAAAGGAATGCACTCAGGGTCGCACAGCAATAGACCAAGCTGGAGGCAAAACATGCCTAGAGCTTTGCAGAGTTTGAGCCTTTTCTGGGCCAACTGTGCCTCCCTATCAAATGCCCTGTGTTGACTCTGGGCTGATCACCGTCCCAGGGAGTGCTGGAGCTTTGTGCCGTTTGCAGTCAGAATCAAGCCAGTTGCAGGCTTGGTGTTTGTTTTACCTGATGCCCTCATGTGACAGGCGTTTCTGTTTGACCAGGTGCAGAGAAAGGACACAAGACTGGAGGTCAGCCAACCTGGCTTCCTGTTTGTCACCGGCTCCATGCGTGACCTTGGACCAGTCACCTAAATGCTCTGCCTCCATCGGACTGTGTAAAATGTGGGGCAGAGATAGACAGCCCTTTCCTTTTGGCTTCAATTGTTCCTATCAAGTAAAATTGATTAACATAGAGATCGTTAAGGGACCAAAGACCACACACCCGTCTGCTGGTCGTCCTTGTTTTCCTGTCACATTTGATCTCATCAGATCAAGAATCAGGAATGTGTTATTTGAATTTGGGAGACACACAATATTAAGAAGCAGAATTCAGGCATGCATTGCACAAAAAAGTGTTAATTGAGCTTATTTTTTGTCAGGATATGCACTTCATGCTAGGATGCAGCTGTGAATAAAACAGGGGTGATCAGACAGTGCCATGTGGTGTGAGAAACACGACACAGAGGAGGAAGGTATGAATAACGACAGCAAGGGGCTCCAGAGCAAGACGGCCTGGGTTCGACCCCTGACGGTACCTAATTGCCGGTGTAGCCTTATACACATTCTTTAATTTCTCTCATCTGTGAAACAGAGACCAAAATAGTTAAAAATAAATAAATAAACAAGAAGCAGACTCAGATATAGAGAAGAAACTAGTGGTCACCCGTGGTTGGAAGGGGTAGAATTTCCCAACTGTTGGGTGTCGGATAGACCAAAAGGCTGTACTTACTGTACCGTGTGGGGAATACAGCCAATAGCTTGTGGAAAATGTAAATGGAAAATAACCTCTGACAAGTATATTAAGAATGTTAAAAATTAAAAAAAAAAAATGGTATCTGTCTCAGGGTTGGCAGGGAGAATCAGTTGAGCTAATTCTTGTACAGGAGTTTAAACTGTGCTGCGCAGTGAGGCACACAGCCCTCATGGAGGTGATGGAGAGGTGCTGGGTGACAAAGGAGAAGGAAGAAACGGCACCTACGTGATTCAGGCCAGGGTTGGGGGACACAGCAATGCGGGATCCCCAGGGGGGTGACGTCAAACTGAAGCCCAAAGAATGAGCTGGAGTCAGTGGTGGAGGGTGGGGGTGAGGAGTCTCCCAGGAAGGGGGAATCTCATGTGTGAAGTCCCTCAGACAAGGGAGAATAGGAATTGTGGGGGAACCAAGGAGTGGTGACAGGTGAGGCTGGGAGATCAGCCCAAGTCTGATACCAAAGGCTTTCTAATCCCTGTCTCCCACTCTGGAGCTAGAGCTGTATAACCCACCACACGATTTACCTGCTCAGCCATGTAAAAAGCACTGGAGGAATCCTGCCTTAGGGGCCATGTGGGCACTGGGGGTTGGAGTTTGGTCAAGCGGGAGTTTTGTCCAAAGCTGCCAGGGACAGAAGGATCAGGGTGTGGGCTGGCTGTGTGCAGTCAGGCTCAGCCAGAGAAAGAGCCAGAGCAGCTGGAGCGGAAAACAAAGCCAAGAGGGCAGAGGGCAGCCAAGTCGACATGGGAAGAAAGCAGGGAGAGAGAGAGCTCAAGGAGAAGAAGTCATGGGGCTCAAGACAAGTGACCAAGGAAGGCTGGAGTGCCAGCAGCCTGTGTGAAGGGTCCTGATCGCAGGGTCCGTAGGGGCACCAGGCGGCTTGACAGCCAAGGGTCTGGATGGATGCCCGGCATCCTCACGCACTCACAAGGCCGGTCAAGGTGAGCTCGGGGAAGACCTCTGCACAGACTGGTACCTGTGCTCGAGCACTGCCCTCTCTTGCCCCGGTGGGATGAGGGGCCTTTTACAGGGACTTTTAACCATCATCACCGCCAGGGTGTCTAGGAGCAAAGTGTTAGGAGAAACAGCTTTCAACAGCCTCTGCTCTAAAGCCAGAAGGTCTGCGATGACCACTGCACCTCCATCTCACGTACGTGTGAGTGTAGATTATAATGGAGCTGTTGGCTTATTTTTTTTTTGAGGATTATGTACAGCCACTTCATGCTTGTAACAGAGTGAGTCCTCTGTGTTATTAAATAGTTTGGTTTAGCTTTACCCACCTATAGAGGAAAGTTTATCTAAGCCTATATTCTAGGCTCCCTGTTGGCTGTTCAGAATATGAAGAGTATGGCATAGTCCCTGCCCATAAATGGCTTAGAGTCTAATGAGTAAATCAGGCAAGGGAATGGTGAGTTTTAGCGGCTGGGGCAGAGAGAAGCCAGTGATGCTGGAGAGGCTGGATGAGCTTGGTGAAGGGAAAAATGGGTTGGAAACAGACGTATAGATAGTAAATGCAGACTGACCTGTCCGAATGACTCACACTTCTAACAATGATCCAGGGAGGGAAGAGGAACAAATACTGACAAAAACAAGAACTACTGGGGACTTCCCTCATGGCCCAGTGGTTAAGAATCCATACTTCCAACTTAGGGGGCACGGGTTTGATCCCCAATCAGGGAACTGAGTTCCCATATGCTGCAAGGTCAAAAAATTTAAAACAAACAAACAAAAATAAGAACTGTGAAAATAAAGTGGTGATAAAGTTCTGAGAAGGTACTGCCATATCACCAACTCCTGGGCCACCTCTTAGAGAAGACCTCCTTCTCCATTATTAAAGGGAAAAAAGATGCTGACAGACATTGCTTTTGTGGCTCAGAAAAAATAAGTATTTCAGAGCATTACCAACAAGTTGCTACCGAGTCTCCTTTTCTTCCTGATATTCAGGCTTCTGGGTTTTTATTGTTCCCCATCGATTTACCATGCAATAAAAATAAGTATGAAAGGCAATGGATTTGTCCTATGGAAAAAAGAAGGTATCAGCGAGTTTCAAATACATTTAGGGTTTTATTTCTATTTGAATTTCATGTTTTAAAATGTGAATATATTAAGGGTTAGGATAATGATCATTCTAAGTGACTCCATCATCGAATCATTTAAAACAAGAACAACATTTTTGCCTACAAAGCAAAGTGAAAATGGAAGTAGCTACCACACTAATCAGAATAATTTAAGGCTATGTAACATGACTTTTTTTGTTTGTTTTTTGCCTTACAAATAGCTGTGAAAAGAAGAGAAGCGAAAAGCAAAGGAGAAAAGGAAAGATACACCCATTTGAATGCAGAGTTCCAAAGAATAGCAAGGAGAGATAAGAAAGCCTTTCTCAGTGATCAGTGCAAAGAAATAGAAGAAAACAATAGAATGGGAAACACTAGAGATCTCTTCAAGAAAATTAGAGATACCAAGGGAACATTTCATGCAAAGATGGGCTCGATAAAGGACAGAAATAGTATGGACCTAACAGAAGCAGAAGATATTAAGAAGAGATGGCAAGAATACACAGAAGAACTGTACAAAAAGATCTTCACGACCCAGATAATCACGATGGTGTGATCACTGACCTAGAGCCAGACATCTTGGAATGTGAAGTCAAGTGGGCCTTAGAAAGCATCACGATGAACAAAGCTAGTGGAGGTGATGAAATAAATTCCAGTTGAGCTATTCCAAATCCTGAAAGATAATGCTGTGAAAGTGCTGCACTCAATATGCCAACAAATTTGGAAAACTCAGCAGTGGCCACAGGACTGGAAAAGGTCAGTTTTAATCCCAGTCAAAGAAAGGCAATGCCAAAGAATGCTCAAAATACCACACAATTGCACTCATTTCACATGCTAGGAAAGTAATGCTCAAAATTCTCCAAGCCAGGCTTCAGCAATATGTGAACCGTGAACTTCCAGATGTTCAAGCTGGTTTTAGAAAAGGCAGAGGAACCAGAGATCAAATTGCAAACATCTTCTAGATCATCAAAAAAGCAAGAGAGTTCCAGAAAAACATCTATTTCTGTTTTGTTGACTACGCCAAAGCCTTTGACTGTGTGGATCACAATAAACTGTGGAAAGTTCTGACAGGGATGGGAATACCAAACCACCTGACCTGCCTCTTGAGAAATCTGTATGCAGGTCAGGAAGCAACAGTTAGAACTGGACATGGAACAACAGACTGGTTCCAAATGGGAAAAGAAGTACGTCAAGGCTGTATATTGTCACCCTGTTTATTTAACTTATATGCAGAGTACATCATGAGAAATGCTGGGCTGGAGGAAGCACAAGCTGGAATCAAGATTGCCGGGAGAAATATCAAGAACCTCAGATATGCAGATAACACTACCCTTATGGCAGAAAGTGAAGAGGAACTAAAAAGACTCTTGATGAAAGTGAAAGTGGAGAGTGAAAAAGTGGGCTTAAAGCTCAACATTCAGAATATTAAGATCATGGCATCTGGTCCCATTACTTCATGGGAAATAGGTGGGGAAACAGAGTCAGACTTTATTTTTGGGGCTCCAAAATCAGTGCAGATGGCAACTGCAGCCATGAAATTAAAAGACACTTACTCCTTGGAAGGAAAGTTATGACCAACCTAGACAGCATATTAAAAAGCAGAGACATTACTTTGCCAACAAAGGTCCATCTAGTCAAGGCTATGGTTTTTCCAGTGGTCATGTATGGATGTGAGAGTTGGACTGTGAAGAAAGCTGAGCGCCGAAGAATTGATGCTTTTGAACTGTGGTGTTGGAGAAGACTCTTGAGAGTCCCTTGGACTGCAAGGAGATCCAACCAGACCATTCTAAAGGAGATCAGTCCTGGGTGTTCACTGGAAGGACTGATGTTAAAGCTGAAACTCCAATACTTTGGCCACCTGATGTGAAGAGCTGACTCATTTGAAGAGACCCTGATGCTGGGAAAGATTGAAGGCAGGAGAAGAAGGGGACAACAGAGGATGAGATGCCTTGATGGCATCACCAACTCCATAGACATGAATTTGAGTAAACTCTGGGAGTTGGTGATGGACAGGGAGCCCTGACAAGCTGAAGTCCATGGGCTCGCAAAGAGTCGGACATGACTGGGCGACTAAACTGAACCTGATGGCAAAAACCACTACAATATTGTAAAGTAATTAGTCTCCAATTAAAATAAATTAATTAATTTACCAAAAAAAAAGAGAGAGAGACGGATATGACTGAGTGACTAACATATTTGAAAAAAAATAGAAAATACTGACTGTTGTGCAGCCAGGGCACGGGCTGGACTGGAAAGAGCAGCAGGACTCGCTCGGGGAGCAGTCACACGGGAGGAGACGACGGTTTAGAAACAACAAAGCAAGGCTCTCAGCTACACAGTTCCTGGGAGCCAGCTGACGTCAGATCCCCCGAGAGCACCTCCAGCTACTCCCCGCCCTGGTCCAGCCTGACAGGAAAGACTGGTGTTTCCTCTCCAGCTACTGTGTGGACACGTCAGGAAGTGCCTCCACCAACCCACCCCCCAACCCCCACGCCTGGAAAACGAAGACGATCCTACTTATAAAACCTGGCAAAGGCTCTCTGACCAGGACAGGGCTTGGCAACTGGCTAAATGTTTTCTCTAAAGGACCAGACAGTAAATATTTTAGACTTTGTCAGTCACTTACCATGGCTCACATAGTTTCCTTTTTTTTTTTTTTTTTGCTTGTTTAATGACCATTTTTAAATGAAAAAATAAATAAATAAAGTCTTGACTTGAGCAGTATAAAAACAATCCATGGGTGAGAGTGTGGGGATCCCTGGACAGGGACTTCTTTCCTTTCTTTTTTAAAAAAGAAAATAAACAGAGATCCTGAGAATTGTTCCAAAATTGCTAAGAAATATGACATGGAGTCATATCCAGTCTTTTTCTTTTAATTGAAGTATAGTTAATTTGCAATGTTTTGTTAGATTCTGCTGTACAGCAAAGTGACGTATGTACACACACCTTGTCTAATCTTCATTGATTTCCTGAGAGACAGCCAGCACAGGCAGTTAAATACTCTGCGATGCACTGCCAACTCCCACAGGAACAAGAGAAAGGGCTCAAGCATTCTGAGACCACAGGTATCAGATGTTCTTTACGTCTTTGTGAACTCACCACCATCATGAGTTTTAAGAGGATGCCTTTTCCATAATCAGAAAAGTCTAACTATTGCAATCAATGAATGGTTTGTAATACTAATGAACTGTAAGAAAAACCAAAAAAATCTGAAAAATACATAGTTTCATCTGTTTTTGTTTTCACCAGAAACACAAACCATGATGCTGCACATACTTTTGACCTGAGTTGAATTGAGGATTTTACCCAAGTAGTTAACAAGAATGAAAGACTGAATATACAAATGAGTAATGGCCAGGTCGTACATAAAAATAGAACTCTGACCCAAACTCTGCTGCAACCAGCCCAGGAAACCAAACGTTTATCTACAGTAATCAGCCCAGGAAACCAGCCCGCTATAAATCAGACTTGCAGTAAGTCAGACTCCCGTATCTAATAACAATCCAGAAAGCCCAACAATAACCCCTAAAACAATCCACCCCAATTGGCCAGAATTTGATTAATAACTGAGAACTTCCCTAATTTTTGCCCCTGTTTCCAACTTAAGACCAACCAGAAAAAGCCAAATTGTTGAGGCCCATTACATCCAATTAAACAGGATGCCCCCTTCTAGTTTCCCCACAGCAACACCTTCCAATCAAGACATACCTGTAGCTCTTCCTATTTTCCACTATAAAGCTTTTCTACCCCTCTCCTTGACTTCGGCGCTCTCCCAAACACAAGTGATGGTGACTAATTCACGTACTCTAGTAAGTTCTGAGTAAATACCCTTTGATTTTCTCCTTTGGTTAGCCTTCACCTATTTCCACAAGGCTACACCCTCTTCTTCTGTTTTGCATATTTAAATCATAAAATTTCACCAACTTTAAGGCCCCAATTCATGATTACAAAGAATTTAAAGGTAGCTAATAACACAGGGGAGCTTTTTATTAAATATTTGAGATGCTAAAGTTATAAGTGAGGAAAGTAAGCTACAGAGACTGTTTTGTTACAATGTTCCTTCCAGGACATGACACTGATTGCCTGAAGGTGGGGCCATTTCACAAGGGGCTGGGCTGAAATGCTCTGTGAAATAGAACACAGAACCAAATGAACTGGTGGAACAAAATTTGCTTTGCTAAGTATCTACTATGTGCCCAGGGCTACAGCAGATATAACGAGACATACAAAGAAACTTGAAGAGCCATTGGAGAAGCTCATTCACAAAAATTTAGGAACTTACATAAGTTGCACCAAAAAGGTTAGGTTAAGGTTAAGTCACTTCAGTCATGTCCGACTCTGTGTGACCCCATAGACGGCAGCCCATCAGGCTCCCCCGTCCATGGGACTCTCCAGACAAGAACACTGGAGTAGGTTGCCATTTCCTTCTCCAGCAAATTATAAAACATGTTATTTCCAAATTGTGTTCCAAAGAATAGCTGCTAAGGGAAAAAAGAAATTTCTATCACAAAAGCATTCAGAAATTAAAACTGCAACAAGATATTTTGTAGATAGCAGCAAACTGATCCTGAAGTTTATAGAGAGGGGGAAGACTCAGTAGTCAATACATGGTTGACAGAGAAGAACAAAGTTGGAGAACTGAGACCACTCAACTCCAAGACTTACCATAAAGCTATTGTAGTCAAGGCAGCATGATATTGGTGAAGAACAGACAAATAAATCAATGGGACAGAATAGAGAGACCCGAAATATTCCCCCATAAATATAATCAACTGATCTCTGACAAAAAGAGCAAATTCGAAACAATGAAACGAAGACAATCTTTTTAACAAATGGTGCTGAAACAATTGGACATCCACGGGTAAAAAATGAATCTAGGCATAACTTATATACTTTTCACAAAAATTAACTCAAAATGGATCATAAAACTAAATGTAAAACTCAAAACTATTTAATTCCTAGAAGACAACATAGGAGAAAACCTAGATGATCTTGAGCATGGTGATGATATTTTAGATACAACAACAAAGGAACAACCCATGAAAGAAATTATTTATAAGCTGGGCCTTGTTATAATTAAAACCTTCTGCTCTGAAAAAGACAAGCGTCAAAAGACTGATAAGGCAAGCCTCATACTGGGAGACAAATACTTGCAAAAGACACATCTGATCAGTTAAGTTCAGTTGCTCAGTCGTGTCTGACTCTTTGTGACCCCACGGACCAGGCTTCCCTGTCCATCAGCAACTCCTGGAATTCATGTTCATAGAGTTGATTATGCCATCCAATCATTTCATCCTCTGTCATCCCCTTCTCCTCCTGCCTTCAATCTTTCCCAGCATCAGGGTCTTTACTAATGAGTCAGTTCTTTGCATCAGGCAGCCAAAGTATTGGAGCTTCAGCTTCAGCATCAGTCCTTCCAATGAATATTCAGGACTGATTTCCTTTAGAATTGACTGGTTTGATCTCCTTGCAGTCCAAGGGATTCTCAAGAGTCTTCTCCAACACCATAGTTTAAAAGCATACATTCTTTGGAGCTCAGCTTTCTTTATGGTCCAACCCTTATATCCATACATGACTACTGAAAAAACTATAGCTTTGACTAGACAGACCTTTGTTGACAAAGTAATGAATGTCTCTGCTTTTTAATATGCTGTCTAGGTTGGTCATAGCTTTTCTTCCAAGAAGCAAGCGTTTTTCTGGTAAAGGACCATTATTCCAAAACACAAAGAATAAAAATCCTTAACTTTTAAAAACAAGAAAAAAAACAACCAGATTAAAAATGAGCCAAAGACTTTAACAGACATTTCACCAAAGGAAAAAATAAAAAAAAAAACAGATACAAATAAACCATCTGGAAAGATACTTCTCTCAGATGTCATCATGGAAATGCAAATTAAAACAGTATGATATTACTATATACCTGTTAGAATGGCCAAAATTGAGAACACTGACAAATCAAATGCTGGTGAGGAGATGGGGCAACAGGAACTCTCATCATTGCTAGTGGAAATATGAAATGGTACCACTACTTGAAAATAACCCCATTGGTATCTGGATGCCTCAAGTGCAAGTCGAGAATGGAAGACAAGAAGAAACTCATTGTCCATGTGGACAACACCTTGTTTTTAGTTTCTGAATAAGGATCCACCCAAAATTGGTGACCTTGAGAATGTCAAAACATTCCCTGCTATCAGGGAATGTTTAACCAGGACCATGTAGACCAGTTGCATCAAGATGCTTCCATACTGGATACTCAGAGAAGAAATTCATGCATTGGCACAAGGTAGAGAGGTGGCTGGCTTCCTCTTTACATAAAAATCAGTTTTATTCATTAAGGTAGGTTCTCAAAGTGTTACCAGTTAATATAGATGACATGATATTCTGTATAGGAAATCCTAAAGATGTCACCAGAAAACTACTAGAGCTCATCAATGAATTTGGTAAAGTTACAGGACATAAAATTAATACACAGCAATCTGTTGCATTTCTACAACAATGACGTATCAGAAAGAGAAATAAGGAAACAATTGCATTTATCATCACAACAAAATGAAGAAAATACCTAGGAATAAACCTAACTAAGGAAGTAAAACTTTATGCTCTGGAAGCCATAAGATGTTGATTAAAGAAATTGAAGTTGATACAAACAAATGAAAAGATATACCCTGTTCTTGGGTTGAAGGAATCAATATTGTTAAAATGACTATATTATTCAAGGCAATCTACAGATTCAGTGCAATCCCTGTGAAAATACTAATAGCATTTTTCACAGAACTAAAACAAATAATTTTAAAATTTGTATGGAGGCACAAAGACTTCAAATAGCCAAAACAATGTTGAGAAAGAAGAACAGAGCTGGAGGAATCATGGTCCCTGAGTTCAGACTATACTAAAAAGCTACAGCACTCAAAACAGAATGGTACTGGCAAAAAAAAAAGAAATACACATACATCAATGGGACAGAAAATAAGCTCAAAAATAAACACACACACGTATGGTCAATTAATCTACAAGAACATACAATGAAGAAAAGTGTCACTTCAGCAAGTGGTGCTGGGCAGCTACATGTCAAAGAATGAAATTAGAACCACAAATACCTACACAAAAATAAACTCAAAGTGGATTCAAGACCTAAATGTAAGACCAGATACTGTAAAACTCCTAGAAGAAAATGTGTGCAGCATACTCTAATAGAAACCACAGAAATATTTTTTTATCCATCCCTAAAGTACAAAAAATAAAAGCAAAAAATATACAAATGGGACTTAATATAAACTCTAAAGCCTTTGCACAGCAAAGGAAACCACTGACAAAAAGAAAAGACAACCCACTGAATAGGAGAAAATATTTGCAAATGATATGACTGATAAGGGGTTAATACAAACAGTTAATACAATGCAACATTAAAAAAAAAAATCAACCTGATTCAAAAATAGGCAGAAGAACTGAATAGACATTTTTCCAAAGAGGAAATGCAGATGACCAACAGGCAAATGAAAAATTGCTCAACATCACTAATCATCAGAGAATAGATGCAAGTAAAAAGCACAGTGTGATAGCACCTCATACCTGTCAGAATGGCTATCCTCAAAAAGATCACTAGTAACCAATGTGGCAAAGATATGGAGAAAAGGGAACCCTTGTATCCTGTAGATAAGAATGTAAATTGGTGGAATTTCCATCATGGAAAACAGCATGGAGATTTCTTCACAAATTCAAAATAGAACTGCACGTGATCCAGAAACTCCACATCTGGGAATATATATGGAAAAAGACAGAAACATTAATTCAAGAAGACACATGCCCTGCAATATTCACGACAGCTTTATTTACAATTGCTGAGATATGGAAGCAACCTAAGTGTCCATCAACAAATAAATGGATAAATAAAATGTGGTATATACATACTGTGGAATACTACTCAGCCACTAAAAAGGATGAAACTTTGCCATTTGCAGCAACGCAGATGGATCTGGAGAATGTTATGCTAAGTAAAGAAAGTCAGAGAAAGACAAATACAGCACCGTATCACTTATATGTGGAATCTAAGAAATACAACAACCTAATGCACATAACAAAAATGAAGCAGACTCACTCACAGATACAGAGAACAAGCTAGTGGTTACGAGAGGCAGGTAAGGGGGACCAAAGCAGGAGGTACAAGCGATTGGATGTAAGACAGGCTCAATGATGTCCTGTGCAAATGGGGAATAAAGCCAATATTTTATGATAGTGATAAATAAAGTGTAACCTTTAAAACTGTATAGAAAGTTTAAAAAAAAAGATAATAAAATAAGTGTACCTGTTGTTGTTTACTTGCTAAGTCATGTCTAACTTTTTGTGACCCCATGGAGTGTAGCCCACCAGGCTCCTCTGTCCATGGGATTTCTAGGCAACAATAACGGAGCGGGTTGCCATTTCCTTCTCCAGGGCAGCTTCCTGACCCAGGGATCGTACTCCAGCCTTCAGCATTGCAGGCAAATTCTTTACCGCTGAGCCACTAGGGAAGCCCACAAATGTATGCCATAGAGTAAGGTGCTACAGTTTCTTCCTGGAATGCTAAGAGTTCAATCTGCTACCTGATAGCTGTAAGAGAGCAAATGAGGAAGTTCCTCTGGGGGTATTTGCATGTTATGAGTGTCTTTCTGGCATGCTACAGGCATGAGAGTTCTGTTTCTGCTTCATTTATTTTACAACTGAAAGAAAAGTAGACCAAGAAGGTTGTTTCATCAAAGTCATATCCAAAGAATAAATCCACTGGCAAGTTTTGAGAGATGTCTAACAGATGTCAAAAAAAAAAAAAAAAAACAACAACAACTAAACATTTCAAGCTGTTACAGAGGTCCTGGAATTCTAGTTGTTAGTTCTCTTGAGAGACCTTTTTAAATTTATTTTTTAATATTTAGAACTTATTTTGTAAAGATATAAGTTCTCTGAAAACTTATTACACATACAGCATAATTTATAATCAAGACAGAGATTTTAAAAGTAGGTTAACATTTTACAGAACAGAGTTTGGATTCTGTGACGGCAGTGTGTTTTGGGAAGACCAAAATACTAATAAAATGGTTTACACCTTCCTAGTGATTGCTAACATTTCTTTGTGTATACTACTTGCTAGTCAAGGTGTTTTTTTTTTTTAAATATGTGCAATTAATATCTGTTGTGCTTGTTGCTCAGTCCTGTGCGACTCTTTGCAACCCCATGGACTACAGCATGCCAGGCCTTCCTGTCCCTAATATTTATTTAAGAGCAATTATATCCTAGGCAATAGAACAGAACAAATGTTCAGCTCTCATGGAGATCACCTTTCAGTTAGGAAAACAGACAATAAGTAAATTATAACTTAAAAGATGATAAAGGTTAGAAAAGAGTAAGTTATAGGAGGACAATAATGACTCCTGGGTTCAGAGGGGCAGAGAGGTGAAATTTCAAATAGTGATCAGAAAAGTCCTCATTGAGAAGGTGACATTTGGCAAAGACTTGATACGGGAGGTAAAGATGCTTATCTTACAGCCATTATCATATTTAATTCATTCTACATCTAGATATTACGATTATCTCCAATTTAGATATTACGATTATCTCCATTTTATACATGAGGAAAGGAAAACAGAGAAGCTACATATCTGACTCAGATCACGAAACAGTGGGCAAAGCCAACATTTCAGCTATGGAAATGTGGTCTATTTTAAAGCCAGAACTTTAACCACCGCCATCGGACAGTGCCTCCTAGAGATCAGGAAACTGGCTGACCCCCTCACTGTCTCTCAGCTCCAAACAGATCCTTCTGTGTTCTCCTGTTGGGGATGTGAAGGTTGAGATTCTGCAAACCACGATTTTCCTTTGCCAGATGACTTTGCTTATTGTCGTTCAGTCACTCAGCCATGTCTAACTATG
This sequence comes from Bos javanicus, assembly GCF_032452875.1. Classification (NCBI taxonomy): domain Eukaryota; kingdom Metazoa; phylum Chordata; class Mammalia; order Artiodactyla; family Bovidae; genus Bos; species Bos javanicus. Next base: position 110,300,550 of record NC_083873.1, read on the forward strand.
TGACCCCGTGTTTGTCATGCTTGTGACCCCGTGAACCTCAGCTCGCCAGGCTTCCCTCTCCTTCACTGTCTCTCAGAGTGAAGCTCAAACTCACGTCCATTGAGTCAATGATGCCATCCAACCATCTCATCCTCTGTCGCCCCCTTTACAGATGCTGCCAAATGCAGGATCTCGAAAGAAGCTGGAAGCCCCAGAAGGAAGCAGGGACCTAGTTCTTCACCCCAGCAACAGCACTTCACCATGGCAGCAACAGCCTTAGTTACAGTCTGCATCCCTATTTCATGGTTCCAGGACTAGTGGTGTGCAGAAAACTGATTCTCCAGAAAAAAATAAATAGCATTGGCCTATTTCTGTTGTATAAATACACCATCATGGGTGACCTCAAGCTACTAAAATTTCAACAATTGACTTAAAAAATTCCTGGAAATGTAATAGTTGGCCCACCCTTGGCAGGAACAGACTCTCGTTATCCCCTCAGGTGTCCCACAAGCATCCAGACAACACTCCTCTTCAGCGTCTGAGTCCCAGCTCCTCAGGAACACCTTTAATTTCCTCATTTCTAACCACAGTGGCCCTCCATATCCATGTGTTCTGCATCCAATGATTCAATCACCTGCAGATGAGAAACATTAAGAAAAAATATTGCAGAAAGTTCCAGAAAGGAAAACTAGAATGTGCAGTACCAGCAACTATTTACATAGAATTTACATTGTATCTATAACTATTTACATAGCATTTACATTGTATTTACAACTATTTACATAGTATTTACATCGCCTTAGGTATTATAAGTAATCTGGAGAGGAGTTAAAAGTACGCAGGAGAGTGTGTGTATGTTATGTGCAAATACTAATGCCATCTTTTTTTTTTTTTTTTTTTTAAAAACTAGGCTGCCTCCACCTTCACCTGCTTAGGAACAGGCCCTTGCTCCTTCCGATCCCCTGCAGGCCTTGCTTTCTTTGGCATCGCTGTCTTCAAGACAAGGCAGTGAGGACATGCACACCGGATTCAAGCCACTTGCGCGCGGCCTCCAGCGTAACGGCCGGCTACGCGAGCTGGGGGCGGGGCGGCGCGGCGCAGCACGGCGCGCGCATGCTCGGAGCGACCCCTCCTGCTCTGAGCCTGCCTCCCGACTGTCTAATGCCATCTTATATGAGGAAGTTGAGCATCCAGGAACTTGGTATCTACAGGGGTTTTGGAACCATTCTCCAGTTCAGTTCAGTTGCTCAGTCGTGTCCAACTCTTTGCAACCCCATGGACTGCAACACACCAGGCCTTCCTGTCCATCACCAACTCCAGGAGTTTACTCAAATGTATATCCATTGAGTCGGTGATGCCATTCAACCATCTCATCCTCTGTCGTCCCCTTCTCCCCCCACCTTCAATCTTTCCCAGCATCAGGGTCTTTTCAAATGAGTCAGCTCTTCCCATCAGGTGACCAAAGTATTGGAGTTTCAGCTTCAGCATCAGCCCTTCCAATGAATATTCAGGACTGATTTCCTTTAGGATGGACTGGTTGGATCTCCTTGCAGTCCAAGGGACTCTCAAGAGTCTTCTCCAACACCACAGTTTAAAAGAATCAATTCTTCTGTGCTCAGCTTTCTTTATAGTCCAACTCTCACATCCATACAGATACCCAATTTTTGCTGTGCTCCACAGCCCTTGGGGTGATTGCTGCTTCCTGCACTTACCACCTTTAGGGCCTCAGTGTTTCCATTTTGTTTTCTTAACACTCCAATACCTGCTTTAACCAGTCTTCCATAGTGGTGTGTGCGTGCATGCTAAGTCCCTTCAGCCGTGTCCAACTCTTTGTGACCCTGAGGACTATAGCCTGCCAGGCTCCTCTGTCCATGGGATTCTCCAGGCAAGAATACTGAGGTGGGTTGCCATGCCTTTCTCCAGGGGATCTTCCCCACCCAGGGATCAAACCCAGGTCTCCTGCACTTCCTGCATTACAGGTGGATTCCTTACCACTGAGCCACTGGGAAAGCCCTCGGTAAGTGGATACTTGTTGTTAAAATAATTAATATAATTTTTCTTTTCCTGTCTGGAAACTGACAAATGTTCTGCCAATTTCATCCTTTAAAGTTTTTTTTTTTTTTTTTTTTTTACATATTTCCCCAATCAGATTTTTCCCTTATGCCACACTGCCTTTAAATTCACGGGTCCTCTGGCCTAAAATCGCATCCCTTGGCTCCCCAATCCCATCAGTTCCTTCTCAGAACTCAACAGCAGTATATCTGCTGTGTTATTAATGTTCTTCCCTTGGTGGTAAGAGTCTTGAAAATAGGGACTCTGCCTTCTTATCTGTGCTGCATCCCTGTATTCTCAAAGTGCTGAGCACAATTCCTAGAATATCATTGTATTAGAGAAATAGAACCAATAAAATGTAGGAGATATATGTATTATAAGGAACTGGCTTATATAATTATGGAGGATGGCAAGTCTCAATGTCTGCAGGGTGAATTGGCAAGCTGGAGACACAGGAGAATCAATGGCTCTTTCCCAAAGGCTCTCAGGAGCAAGACCCAGGAAGAGACTAAGTCTCGGGTCAAGTCCAAAGACAGGGAACATTTTCTTGTGTTTTGGAGAGGCCTTCTTGTGTTTGGCCTTTTTGTTCTTTTCAGGCCTTCAACTCATTAGACAGGTCTATCCATATTAGGGAGGGCAGTGGTCTTTACTCAGACTTATTTAAACGTTAATCTCACCTCAAAACCCATTCATATAAACACTGAGATGAATTTGGAATCCATTATCTAGATGCCTCTATCATAGCTCAGTTGGTAAAGAATCTGCCTGCAATGCAGGAGACCCAGATTCGATTCCTGGGTCGGGAAGATCCCCTGGAGAAGGAAATGGCAACCCACTCCAGTATTCTTGCCTGGAGAATCCCATGGACAGAAGAGCCTGGCAGGCTATAATCCATGGGGTTGCAAGAGTCAGACATGACTTAGCAATGATTACTGATTAGTGATGGATGCCGCCAGTCAAGGTGACTCACAAAATTGGCCATCTCAATTGTGGAAGTTCACTATGCAGTAGTTAAAAATGTAGGTCTGGTATGGAATGGTATGGTCGGACCAGAGTGACCTGGATTCTAATCTGAGTCCACCCCTTTATAGCCTCTATGACTTGGGGTGTGTGACTAGACTCCCTGATGCTTGTTTCCTCATTTGTAAAGTGGGAAGGGTTGTGTCTGCCCACAAGGACTGTTGTGAGAATTAAAATTGCTCATGGTAAGTGCCTAACTCATCTTCTAGACCAGTGTAAATAATTTACCTGTGTGCCCTCATCATGTGGAAGGGAACACACTGGATAATCTGTATGCTGGGTGGTCACACACCACCTTCTCTAGGGCTCCTGGCTGAGTGTGCAATTACTCTCAGTGAAGTGAAAGTGAAGTTGCTTAGTCATGTCTGACTCTTTGTGATCCCATGGACTGTAGCCCACCAGGCTCCTCCGTCCATGGGATTCTCCAGGCAAGAATACTAGAGTGGGTGCCATTTCCTTCTCCAGGGGATCTTCCTGACCCAGGAATCGAACCCAGGTCTCCCACATTGCAGACAGATGCTTTAACCTCTGAGCCATTAGGGAAGCCCATACCAGACTATAAAGGAAGCTGAGCGCCGAAGAATTGATGCTTTTGAACTGTGGTATTGGAGAAGACTGCTGAGAGTCCCTTGGACTGCAAGGAGATCCAACCAGTCTATCCTAAAGGCAATCAGTCCTAGGTGTTCATTGGAAGGACTGATGTTGAAGCTGAAACTCCAATACTTTGGCCACCTGATGCAAAGAGCTGACTCATTTGAAAAGACCCTGATGCTGGGAAAGACTGAAGGTAGGAGGAGAAGGGGATGACAGAGGATGAGATGGTTATGGCATCACTGACTCAATGGACATGAGTTTGGGTAAACTCCTGGAGTTGGTGATGGACAGGGAGGCCTGGTGTGCTGCAGTCCATGAGATCGTAGTCTCTGAGTAACTGAGTTACTCAGTTACTCAGTCACTGAGTAACTGAACTGAACTGAACTGAGACTAATAAGCCAGATTTCTGGGTGCCTGAGATGAAAGAAATTTTTTCAGATTGATCTTTTTGGATACCAGGAAACGTTGCACCCTAGAGAAAAAAAATAGATTTCTACCAGACAGGTGGGGCGGAGGAGAGAACCTGGTTCTCTACTTAGGATGGAGTCATTCAAGGTCTTAGGAAACCACAGACCTGAGAAATGGTACACAGGCTGAAGTTTCTGATCAAAATAGATCAAAAAGTTCTGCTAGACCAGAATCTGGGAAAGATGGAAGGCAAAAAGAGAAGAGGGCAGAAGAGGATTAGATGGTGAGACAGCATGACCAACTCAATGGACATGAATCTGGGCAAACTCCAGGAGTTGGTGATGGACAGGGAGGCCTGGCGTGCTGCAGTCTATGGGGTTGCAAAGAGCCAGACATGAGTTAGCGACTGAACAATGATGGTATATCAGCAACAGCCCAACCTGAGTCAGTGGCTCTCAGTCCCACCTTTGACCTGGTAAGTGTCCTCAGGTGCCACAGACACAAGACACACACTCCTCCCCTGCCGTTCCCTTGACAGTGAGAGAAGTGAGTGGGTTCCTGGCCCCTGGTTCTCCTCACTGACCCCCACCCACCCCCCATGGATTCAGGACAGGTTCATTTTCTCTTGCCCTTGTTCCTTCTTTTGGGACTTTCTGCTCATTCTCTTTAGAAGCAGACCCAAGTCCAATCATATCACAGCAGCTCAGCTGTCTGGCCTTGTTGGGTAAATTGCTTTATTTTCTAGATCCTCAGTTCTTTGTTTTGCAAAGTACGAGAAACATTACATACCTCTCTACCCTTTATTAACACCTGGAATGTACTGAGTTCCTCCCCTGTCCTAGGCCCAGCAATCATCTTAACAGCTCTAGGAGGGACAGCTTCAAGTCATCCATGGACCTGACCTCAGAAAGGCCATCACATTTGGACATGGTGCTCTCATTTTCAATCAGTACTAGGCCCTGCAAATACTGCAGCCAGTCTTGGGCATAAGGAACAGAAATTTCCCTTATCCTCCTTTTGAAAGTGAAAAAATGAAATTGTTAGTGGTTCTATCACGTCCGACTCTTTGCAACCCCGTGGACTGTAGCCCGCTAGGCTCCTCTGCCCACAGGACTCTCCAGGTAAGAATATTGGAGTGGGTAGTTGTTCCCTTCTCCAAGGGAATCTTCCAGTCACAGGGACTGAAGCCAGGTCTCCCACATTGCAGGCAGGTTCTTTATCATATGAACCACCAGGGAAGCCCCCTAATTGAGGCAACCCGGTGGACTGAAGCCCACCAGGATCCTCTATCTTCCTTTTACAGATGAATAAACCATGGCACAGAAAGTTTCAGTTACATGTCCAAGGTCACACAGCTAGTAACTGGCAGAAGAAGGAAGTCTCCTTCAGAGTCATTTTTTTTTCTTTTGTTTTTAAGGTTTTTTAAATTTTCTTGTGGTGAAAATCACACAATATAAAACCTCCTATTAATATTTTAACCATATGAAACTGCACATTTCAGCAGCACCAAGTCCACTCAGATTGTTGTGTAAATTCTCTCTCATCCAATCCCTGAATTTTTCACTTTCCTAAACCGAAACTCGGTTCCCATTAAACAGTAAGTCCCCATCACTCCTCTCAACCACCACCCCCCAGCCCCAGGCCCTGGTATCTACCAATGTACTTTCTGACACTATGAATTTGACTATTCTAGATACCTCGTAGAAGTGGAATCAAATAGTATTTGTCTGCACCTACTGTATATTGGAATGCAGTTTTAGGGTCAACTTAATATATCAGGCCCATGTTGTTAACTACTTCTGAAGAGTGCCTAAGAAAGAGAACTCTGTAAAAGCCGTCAGTGCTTCATGAATCAGAGTCAGCTGCTGTGATTGGACCGTGGGGCCTGCTACAATAAAGGCACTACCCTAGAACTTGGGTTGAAGACCCACCTGTACCTATACCTACCGACTCTGCCATGCCTGGTGCTGGCAGCTGAATGACAAAGCAATGGTCAGGAGGAAGTGAGTGAAGTGAAAGTCAGCCATGTCTGACTCTTTGGGACCCCATGGACTATACAGCCCATGGAATTCTCCAGGCCAGAATACTGGAGTGGGTAGCTGTTCCCTTCTCCAGGGGATCTTCCCAACCCAGGGATTGAACCCAGTTCTCCTGCATTGCAGCCAGATTCTTTACCATCTGAGTCACCAGGGAAGCCCACGGGCAAGTCTTTTAGTTTAGCTAGGTGTCCCTGGATCAGTCCTCTACACACTCACTGAATCACCAAGAAATCTCCTGAAAAGGCGCCCAGACTGATTCAGGAGGGCAGGGCCTGAGACCCTGCATCGTCACTAAGTCCCAGACAGTGCAGATGCTGCTGGTCTTTGGACCACATCTAGAGCAGCGCAGCCTTAGAAAATGGCCATTTTAAGCTCCAGGCCACTAGATAGGTTAAGTTTTATTGTGTAAATGTAAAGAAAAATGCCAGCTTGCTATTTCTGGGGAAGTACAGATCAGATCAGATCAGATCAGTTGCTCAGTCGTGTCCGACTCTTTGCGACCCCATGAATCGCAGCATGCCAGGCCTCCCTGTCCCTCACCAACGCATCCCTTCAAGCAAAACCTGAAAGATCCAGGATTATCACTGCAAAGAGAATGATTGGTAAGAAAGAGAAGCTGAACATTTTCATTGACAAGATTAATTTCTTTTTCATAAAGTTTGGCATGATTTTAGGAATGACCAGAAGCCCCAGGTGGGTCTCATCTCCTTCTTGCCTTTTTCCAGGGCATCTGAAATTCCCATGATGAGGAAAAAACTACTGTGTATTATTAAGGCAACATTTCCTCAAGAATATCCCACTCAAGACAGTTGTTCCAAAGTGTTAATTCATGCTACAAAAATGATTGTTCTGTGATCTAATTAATTAAGGGAACACTGACTCAACAATAAAGTTGAACACCTGACTATGAGAATCTTCAGAGCGTGTCCGCTGTGGTTAACTGGGATAGGAACATGACACACAGCATCTCCTAATCTTGTTTGACTATATAAAACCTCTTTTTACCTTTTGGATCCCTCCTTTTCTTTATTAGCAATTAAATAAACACACCAATTACATCAAGGAAATGCTGGGGGTAGGGATACTCCTTATTTGTTTCAGCAGAGGATTTTTTTTTTAAGTATTCAATATGAGTGGAGGAGGGCATGGCAACCCACTCGATTATGCTTGCCTTGAGACTCCCATGGACGAAGGAGCCTGGTGGGCTACAGTCCATGGGGTTGCAAAGAGTCCGACATGACCGATGAGACTTCCAGCGCAGACACCTGGGTGGCAGGGTGGTAGAGTAAACCCTCATATACTACTGATGTGGATTGAAATTAGTATAAGCTTCTTGCAAAGCGCTTTGCAAGAATGAAGGAAAAACAAGAATACTTATAAACTTATAAAGTGAAGTCGCTCAGTCATGCCCCAATCTTTGAGACCCCATGGATAGTAGCCTGCACCAAGCTCCTCGGTCCATGGGATTTTCAAGGCAAGAAGTACTGGAGTGAGTTGCCATTTCCTTCTCCAGAGAATCTTCCCAACCCAGGGAACGAACCCAGGTCTCTCACATTGTAGACAGACGCTTACTGTCTGAGCCACCAAGGAAGTCCTATAAACTTATAAAAGATACTTGCAATACTTATAAACAAGACATTCACTTCTGTGATTCTGTGTTAGGATATTTAAAATAACACCAAATAGAAAGGTTTGCTCTTCACAAAACTGTTTGCTGTGCTGCAGCAAAACGAAACAAAACAAAACAAAAAAATCCTATATTTCTTAAAACATGACTATGTGTATGCTAGGTCATCTCAGTTATGTCCGACTCTCTACGACCCCATGGACTGTAGCCTGCCAGGCTCCTCTATCCATGGGATTCTCCAGGCAAGAATACTGCAGTAGGCAGCCATTTCCTCCTCCAGGGGACCTTCCTGACCCAAGCATTGAACCCTCCTCTCTTATGTCTCCTGCATACTGCTAGCGCTTCCTGGAAAGCCCTGCTTAAAATACAGGGACATTTAAATCATCTGTGATGGTGTTACTCAATGTAATACTATAAAGTCCTGACATATGTTTATGAGTTACTACAGAGTGTACTTATGTTATACTGAGTGACGACAAGCTCTAGATACAATTCTCCTCTATCCGTGGCCATTGCACGTGACCAGTCCCTTCCCGTTGAGCCATGCAGGCTACCTGCTCAGCTGTGGAACCCAGGTCAGCTTTGTGGCCTGCACTGGCAACAAACCACCAGGGAAATAGCGATATACCCAGGCTGCAGTTAAATCCTGCTTCTGCTCGCTCTCTCTCTGGGAATCTTGCCACCATCACAAATACAAGCCCAGGCTGGTCTTCTGGAGGAGAGACCGAGTGCAGGTGAGCAGGGAACCCCACCCCACACACGATTGAGATTGCCCAGCAAAAATCACCTGATGGCAAGCCCATGCATAAGCTCAGATGAGACTGCAGAGTGAAGAAATCTTCAGTCAACCTCCGGACTCATCAATAATCAAACTGGTTCTTATTGTAATCCACTGAGTTTGGGGGTGAAAATAGATAACTCCCAGAGCTGTAATATAACAAGAAAAAAAAAAAAAAGCACAGGGCATAAAACTGTATCAACTAATAGGAAATAATTACAAAACAATGACAACAAAAGGAAATTGGTATATGTGAAAATGCAGTGCGTGCTACGTCACTTCAGTCATGTCCAACTCTGTGAGATCCCATGGACTACAATCCACCAGGCTCCCTGTCCATGGGATTTTCCAGGCCAGAATACTGGAGTAGGTTGCCATTTATTTTTCCAGGGGATCTTCCCGACCCTGGGATCAAACTCCGGTCTCATGTAAATTTGTCTCTATGAAAATGTAATGAATTGCTGTTTTAGGACAGCTCAGTCGTGTCTGACTCTTTGAGACCCCATGGACTATACAGTCCATGAGATTCTCCAGGCCAGAATACTGAAGTGGGTAGCCTTTCCCTTCTCCGGGGATCTTCCCAAGCCAGGGATCAAACCCAGGTCTCCTGCATTGCAGGTGGAGTCTTTACCAGCTGAACCACAAGGGAAGCCCTTTACGGCAGCAAGTCTACTGAAATACTGATGCATTTTTCTGTATTTTTCTACCCTTATGCATTTCTAAATTTTCTCTGATGAGTGGCATTATCATAATATTTGCATATTGTAAAAATGGTTCACTTAAAATAATAACTCAGCAGTCTGATGTTTGGGCTTTCCAAGTGGCACAGTAGTAAAGAATCTGCCTGCCAATGCCGGAGACACAGGAGACATGGCTTTAACCCCTGGGTCAGGAAGATCCCCTGGAGAAGGGAATGACAACCCACTCCAGTATTCTTGCCTGGAAAATTCCATGGACAGAGAAGTCTGGCCAGCTACAGTCCATGGAGTCACAAAGAGCTGGGCACAACTGAGCACGCATACAAAAAAGTCATATCTATAGTTGGCTTCTTCCAGATACTCTAGAATTTACATTGGCCTAAGGAAAAGTATAGGTGTTTTGAAAACCATATAGTCTAGAATCTGTAGGTGTTATAGTGTTTATTACTATACACACTTTCAAAATTGGTAAATACTCTAAAATGATACAGCTCTTTTTCACTCTAAAATCAGGTTTTATTTTGATTTAAGGTAAGAATGTGAGTATTAACCCTAAAAAGCCAAAAAAGTAACAACATGAGAATTTGGCCCAACTTCCTTATCACTAAATAACACATAACAGCCATAATGCCACATCACCTCCCATGTCACACAGCAACTTCTCACGCTAAATAAAGCTGAGCTTTCATCTTGAATGGTAGCTTTGGGAAACAGCAAGTATGGAGCAATCCTTAAACTGTTTACAGAGACAGTAAAACCAGGAACACATCCTCTCAGGATAAAAGTTGTTTTATGGTATATAAAGAAAGTCCCTCTTTGAAAGTTCAGCTAAAATTGAGAAGGAGACTTTGTAGTTCTATAGAAACTCTCATCCAAGCCTCTGAAAGCATTTTATTGGCATGTACCTTTAATCTACAACCTCCTGAGGGAACATAGCAAGTTTTACTATTCCCATTTTACAGGTAGAAAAACCAAGGCAGAAAGATACCAGAAAAGGTTACACATTAGTTAAATGTCTTTGGTTGAAAGCAACAGAAAACAGTTAGCCAATATAAGCAAAAAAAAAAAAAAAAAGTATATATACACACATTTATGTGCTGTACTCAGTCACTCAGTCTTGTCCAACTTTTTGCAACCCCAGGGACTGTAGCCTACCAAGTTTCTCTGTCCATGGGATTTCCCAGGCAAGGATACTGGACTGGATTACCATTTCCTCCTACAGGGGATCTTTCTGACCAAGGGAAGGAATCTGCATCTCTGGCTCTTGCATTGGCAGGCAGGTTCTTTACTACCTAGTCACTTTGGAAACCCACACACAATTATATACAGTATGATTTTAGATAGATAGCTAGGTACTTACATAGATGATGATATGAGAAAATACATGACTATAAAGAAAACAAGCTGTGTGCTCCAGCACCCTCAACTCCAGGAACCAAAGGAAAGCCTCTTCAGGGTGCTAGATGAAGCAGCTCTAGCCATTTCTCATTACTATGTCACTCCATTCAAAAGTCAGATTCTAGAGACAGAATGTCTGACCACTCTAGTTTGAATCTCAGGCCAACCCTATGAGTATTGAGCAACATGGTTGAGGGATAATTCCTAAAAGGAAAATGAAAAGAAATAAAATGGATGTTGGACAGGCAGGAAAAAAAAAAAAAAACCAAAAACCTACCTATGCATATTATGGGGGCTTTCCAGGCGGTGCTAGTGGTAAAGAATCCACCTGCCATTGCAGGGGACGCTGGAGATGCAGGTTGGAAAGATCGAATGCAGTAGGAAATGGCAACCCACCCCAATATTCCTGCCTGGGAAATCCCATGAACAGGGGAGCTGATGGGCTACAGTCCATGGGGCAGAATAGATTTGGACATGATTGGAGTGACTTAGCAAGCATGTGCATATTATAAGATGGATGAAAAGTAAAGGGAAGAATTTACAGGTTTCTGTCTGCTTGTCACTCTGTCATTCCTAGAATCAACCAGATGCTTCTAAAAGCCAGGGAGGATGTGTATCTTTGGGTCTAACCCACAAACTGCCACAGAGCTGTGTTCAATAGGGGCTGAATGAATTCATGGACCATTTGTGTCATCCTTGACAAAATACTCCGGAATGACACCTGTCTACCATTTCTCTCCCCCAAGGTCCTACATGCTTCAACACTCCAGGCCATGTTCTCTGTTCTTAGGACTCTTCCCAGGGGGCAGTGACTGTTTTCCTACCCACTAAATTCCCCGTTCCCTGAAGTTGTTCCTTCCTATGGATATGTTCAAAACTAGTTCTGGTGTTGGCCATCCAGAACCAGCTATATCTCAAGTCTGATCCCTCTTTTGCCTCAATTTTCTCGCTTGTCTAATGGGAATAGATAATAGTTCTACATTTTAGGGTTGTTATAAGGATTAAGAGAAATATTTGTAAAGCACTTAGGGTAACCTTGACACATACCGAGGCATTATTTGTTACCTGCTGTCATCATCAGCATTGTCGTCTTCATCAAGACATCACCACTATCCTTGGTATGGACACTGCATAAAACCACTGAAAATGCACTGAGGTTTCAGGATCTATTCCTAAGACCTCGGTTCAGTTCAGTCGTTCAGTCCCGTCCGACTCTGCGATCCCATGGACTGCAGTATGCTAGGCTTCCCTGTCCATCACCAACTCCTGGAGCCTACTCAAACTCATGCGTTCACGAGTTGGTGATGTCATCCAACCATCTCCTAGCATGCACTAATTAATATATATTTCTAAAGCTGAAATTTGATCTCCTTAAAACCCTCCGATTTCTGTCCCTCATCTTTGGGATGTGCTCCAGGCAGGGTTCTCTGGTTCTGGACCTGTTTAGCATTCTAACCTCATCTTCCACCACTAAAGTCACACACTTCATTTTCCAGTAACATCCAAGTATATATAAATGCCCCCACATCCAAGATAGTTCATACAAATTTCTATCTCTGTTTCCCTAATGTTTAGAATACCCTTTCTCTTTCTCTCTCTCTCTTATCACAAATTTGGTTCATTTGCCAGCAAGAACAAGTTCAAGTACAATATACTTGATATATTAATATAGAAAATCTTCCCTGCTTCCTCAATTCAGGCTAAGCTCCCCTTCCTTCAATGTTTCCCTCTACCTCAACATACAACAAATTCAATTACAGAAGTTCTTGACTATGTGGCCATCTGGTCGACCTCACAGATTGCCAAAGTGAAAGTGAAAGTCACTCAGATGTGTCCAACTCTTTGAGACCCCATGGACTATATAGTCCATAGAATTCTCCAGGCCAAAATACTGGAGTGGGTAGCCTGTCCCTGTTCCAGGGGATCTTCCCAACCCAAGGATCGAACCCAGGTCTCCCTCATTGCTGGCAGATTCTTTACCAGCTGAGCCACAAGGGAAGCCCATAGTTTGCCAAGAACACTATATAGGGAGGGTCTATGGCTTATTCACCATGATATTCTCAGTACCAAGCTCCATACGTGCTTACTGGACTAAAATCCTTCTCATTCCATCTGATTCATTTGCAAGGTTAGTGGTCTATTGTCTTTGTTGACAAGGCACCTTCATTACATAAAAGTATTCCCATAAAACTCTTATTTATCAAATAAATTCTATCTTACTTGTACCCACAGCAATCCCCCTCTTGCATCTGGATCCTATAAGAATCCTGGAGCTTACTAGATGCAGGAAAATGATGGAGGTGGGAGTGTAGTAAGGAGGCAACAGCCTCAGTTTTCATTTCTAGTCTCTGGTGTTGCTGTTGCTAAATAGAAGCCCTTTCTCAGTTGTCATCGATTACCAGAAAGTGAGTGTTTATGCTAGCGGTCCCCCACCACTGCACCAGCTCAGCCACAGGGAACTTTGCCAGAACTCCAGGGCCACTGCACTCAACCTTCAGGCCAGCAAGGAGGTCAAACCAGTCCATCCTAAAGGAAATCAATCCTGAATATTCATTGGAAGGACTGATGCTGAAGCTCCAATACTTTGGCCACCTGATGCAAAGAGCCGACTCATTGGGAAAAAACCCTAATGCTGGGAAAGATTGAAGGAGATGGCTCGATAGCATCACTGACTCAGTGGACATGAGTTTGAGCAAACTCGTGGAAATAGCGAAGGACAGGGAAGCCTGGTGTGCTGCAGTCCTTGGTATTGCAAAGAGTTGGAAATGACTTGGCAACTGAGCAACAACAGGCCAGTATAATGACCACCACCACCTTCCAGTTGGGCTGGTTCTCTCAATATCTGCACAATCATGCACAGCCATCTCACTGATTGTGTCCCCCACTGTTTCCAAACCCTGAAGAGGTCCCATCTCCACTTTAGACTATACTTCAGTGGGAATGTACCTTGAAGTAAAAAAAAACAAAAAAACAAAAAAAAAACATGAGACCGAATGGGAAGGGGCCCACTCACTTATTTTTTTTTTCAGCCTTGGGGCCCCAAAAGGCAATTAACTGCCTTCATTAAGATTAAAGAAAATTCTGATCTCAATAACCTAGAAAAGGGTACCTTTCCTTTGCTTCCAGTGAATCTGCAGTAACATATAAAAAGAGACACAGGTAAGTTTCTCAATCACCCTGCTATGTTGTCCATTATTTCTAACACCTACTATGTAACTTGAGCTAATAGGGTCTTGTTCCTCAAGGAATTCATCACACGGTTGAGAAGATAGATGATTAGAAAACCAGGCTTCCCTCGTAGCTCAGTTGGTAAATCATCTGCCGGCAATGCAGGAGACTCGGGTTCAATCGCTGGGTCCGGAACATCCCTGGAGAAGGAAATGGCAACCCACTCCAGTGTTCTTGCCTGGAGAAACCCATGGACAGAGGAGCTTGGCAGGCTACTGTCCACGGGATCACAAGAGTCGGACACGACTTAACAACTAAACCACCACCAACAGACAGAAAACCAGAGTACAGTGACGCACAGTAGGACTGAGCAGGAAAGAAGTCCAAGACACGAAGCAACATACAGCGTAGGCACCCGGCTTAGGCTAGCCAATCAGAAAAGTCAACAGCAGAGATGAGTCTTAGAGACCAGAAGACACTGGGCGGGTTGGGCAGGGAGGCAAAGGGAGAGAAGTGAGTTGGTTTTTTCTTCTTTTCCATTTAAACTGCATAAGCATTCTTCCTGTTGTGAAGTGGAGGGTAAAAGGAAGTCATTAAAGATCTTAAGCGTAAGAGGGACATGATGATGGGGCAGGCTGGCGGGAAGCCAAGCCAGAGGCAGGAGGACCAGTTCTGAGCCTCAGTCCCTGCTTTCCTCCGGGCTGAGCTGTCTGCTAATTATAACCTGCCCAGGAAACCACAGGCCCAGTAGCCTGTGATGACACAGCACTAAGGGGTTCCTGCTTTTGCTGGGATTCCTAATGAGCTTCACTTAAGAGAGGGTTTGGCTTCTCCAGTGTCCAATTCTTTTATGAATCCCCAGAAGTCACCTAAAGTCTCAGCCCCGGAGTATGCATGACCTGATTTCTGACCCAGGAGCATCCCCTCCACTGACAGTGTTTTCAGGGACCAAAGAGGGAGCAATTAGCTGAAAGGAAGAAACCCACAGAGGCACGGAGTTCCCCTTCTTTGAAGGAGAGGCGTGTGCCAACCACAAATGGTGCAGCTTAAAGAACCATGGTGCTCCTTGACCTCGAAGACTGGACCTAAATGTGGGGTTCTTTTGAGCCTGTCAGAAGCCGGAATGAGTCATAACCCAGCTTGGCTTGGTGGGGAGGGGCAGGTGGTGGGGTGTGAGTCACCGTGGAGAGAAGGACTTGTTAACTTGAAGCTCAAGAGAGACCTGCAGATGGCGGTGGCATCTTCTGGTTTCTCCACTTTCCTTTAAGACTCTGAGCTAAGCCAGGGGTTACAAAAGGAACTGTGTGGTGGCTTCTTATTAATGAGACTAGACAATTAGAGGAAAGAGAAAAACATACCAGGAACAGGGATAACCCAGGGGAACCAGAACTTCAGATCTTTTTTTTTTTTTTTCAATTAATGAAAGTATGGGTTTTGTTTTTCTTCCAAGAAATGCAACTTGGCAACTGCATGGCACTATAGGAAGTGTACATGTGATCCCTGGAGCCAGGTTGGTCATGTTGAACTCCCCCTATTGCCACCCTGTAGCTATGTAACTTTACAGGCAAGTTGCCAAATCTGTCTGAGCCTTAGTTTCCTTATCCATCAAATGGGTTTAAATAATGCATTAATGCTGGCCATGAATGAACAATTACTGCGTGCCAGGCAATGGATATGGTGTCCTACTTACATCATCTCAAATGATTCTCAGTCCTATTCTATAATAATATATTCATTTTAGGGTTACTGGGAGGATTAAATGACTGTCTCACCGCCTTAGCACAATAAAGGAGCTAAATTAAATGCTGTTGTTATTTAATCACTAAGCTGTGTCTGACTCTTTTGCAATCCATGGGCTGTAGCCTGTCAGGCTCCTCTGTCCATGGGATTTTCCAGGCAAGAATACTGAAAGGGTTTTCTATGTCCTTCTCCAGGAGATCTTCCTGATCCAGAGATCAAACCCGCATCTCCTGCATTGGCAGGTGGGTTGTTTGCCACGGAGCCACCAGGGAAGCCCAGGGGCTAAATAGGTATTAACCACTGTCATTTTATTTTTAATCTGTAGGGAAGCTGAACTATCTTGAGCTCTAGGTTTTCTCTGGACACATTTACTTTAGTTAAATCTGTACATTTTTCCCTTGGGGACAAACAAAACAGCAACAACACAACAACAAAAAAAAACCCTGCTTTTATTTTATCATTTTTATATCGCTTTCCTTTATTTGATTTTTTTCATCCATGTGAACATTGCATGCTGCTGCTGCTGCTAAGTCACTTCAGTCGTGTCAGACTCTGTGGGACCCCATAGACGGCCTCCCACCAGGTTCCCCCGTCCCTGGGATTCTCCAGGCAAGAACACTGAAGTGGGTTGCCATTTCCTTCTCCAATGCATGAAAGTCAAGAGTGAAAGTGAAGTCGCTCAGTCGTGTCCGACTCTTAGCGACCCCATGGACTGTACCCTACCAGGCTCCTCCATCCATGGGATTCTCCAGGCAAGAGTACTGGAGTGGGGTGTCATTGCCTTCTCCATATATCATCCTTATTCTGATTTCAATGGCACCCCACTCCAGTACTCTTGCCTGGAAAATCCCATAGACAGAGGAGCCTGCTGGGCTGCTGTCCATGGGGGTCGCTGGGAGTCGGACACAACTGAGCGACTTCCCTTTCACTTTTCACTTTCATGCATTGGAGAAGGAAATGGCAACCCACTCCAGTGTTCTTGCCTGGAGAATCCCAGGGATGGGGGAGCCTGGTGGGCTTCCGTCTATGGGGTCGCACAGAGTCGGACACGACTGAAGCGACTTAGCAGCAACATAGGTATCTTAGAACTTGACTAGGATGTAACAGTGAAAAGTCAAACTGTTTAAGCAACAAAGAAACTGGAATAACACTGTTTTTAATTGTACCTATTACTGTAAGACCTTGAAGGTAGAAAGAGGCAGCTCACTTGGTTTTATGGAAATGACCTTCAGATTGTACAAATCGGATCCATTTGGCACTGGAACCAGTATCCAAATCTAGATTTTAACAAAGGAGAGAGTGAGAGGGAGGAAGGAGGAAGAAGCTTCTCCACCAGATTCCTCCTCATTGGAAATGGGATCCTTAGGTAGGCTTGTTTATTACAGAAAACAAAATTATATAATAATTTATGGGGCTTCTCAGGTGGCTCAGTGGTTAAGAGAATCCGCCTGCCAATGCATGAGGTGCAGTTGCAATTCCTCGGTCGGAAGATCCCTTGGAGTAGGAACTGGAAATCTACCCACAACTTATTATATAATTTTTCCCTCTGTAAGAAACAAGCCTGATCGAAGGAATCCCACTTCAAATAATTTATATATTGTTGCTGCTGCTGCTGCTAAGTCGCTTTATTTGTGCTTGACTCTGTGTGACCCCATAGACAGCAGCCCAGCAGGCTCCTCTGTCCACGGGACTCTCCAGGCAAGAATACTGGAGTAGGTTGCCATTTCCTTCTCCATTATATATTGTTAATAAGCTGGAAAACATCACTGACTCAATGGACATGAGTTTGAGTGAACTCCGGGAGTTGGTGAAGGACGAGGAGGCCTGGCGTGCTGCAGTCCATGGGGTCACAAAGAGTTGGAGACGACTGAACGACTGAATTGAACTGACTGAAGGACCTGGGCTCTGGACCCAGAGAACCTGGGCTTGACTCTCGGTTCTGCACACTTTTGTGACCTGGTAGGTTAAGGAACTTCTCTATGCCTCCGTTACCTCATCTGTGAAGCGAAGACATAGAGAGCTTCAAAGTGTGTCTGGTTAGTAAACAACACTCCCTGAATCTTATCACATATCCCCCTGTTGACTTCATTTTATGGATGAGTAAGTAGGCTCAGAGAGGCTGTGACTTGCCCAAGGTAACACAGCAAGGAATAAGGGCAGAGCTCCTACCTCCTGCCTCAGCTGTCATCCTTTCCTAGCCCAGCACAAAGGGGTTGGGAGAAGAGGACGAAGCTTCGCTGAGAGGTCTATAAACAGCCTTGGGAACTGATGTGGGACTATGCACAGCTCTAAGAGCAGATTGCTTGTAAATTCCTAAAGCATAGTGAAGTGAAGTGAACGTCGCTCAGTCATGTCTGCCTCTTTGCGACCCCACGGACTATACAGTCCATGGAATTCTCTAGGCCAGAATACTGGAGTGGGTAGCCTTTCCCTTCTCCATGGGATCTTCCCCAGGAATTGAATCCAGGTCTCCTGCATTGTAGACGGATTCTTTACCAGCTAAGCCACAAGGGAAGCCCAAGAATACTGGAGTGGGTAGCTTACCCCTTCTCCAGGGGATCTTCCCAACCCAGGAATAGAACCGGGGTCTCCTGCACTGCAGGAGGATTCTTAGAACTCATTTAAGGCATCTCATATTCCCAGTGCCTGGCACAGTATCCAGACCAGAGTAAGCACTAAAGGAATATATGTAGAATGAGTGATAAAGAGGGGTATGAGATAATTTAGGGATGGGAATAATGTCAGTATCAAGACTTTTGAACCAGGATGAATGAGCTGGACCCAGTGGGTGGCCATTATCCAGATTTCTAGGAAAAGAGGGACAGGCTGCCCTGCCCCAAGAAAATACAACTGAGGTACAGCCTATTGGAAAGAGAGGGGTATACCGTTCTTGACTCTGAAGACTAGGTCTATTATAGGGTACATCCAGGGAAGGGGAAAAAACATATGGCTGAATGTATAGCCCCCGGCAAGATCTCATCCTTGACATTCTCCCGACACCCACGTCCACTCAACCCTAGCAAGGCCTGGTAGAAACTGAGCAGAAATCAAATGGTTGGTCAGGAAGAGCAATTGCCACAATTGCCCTGGTGAGAAACTTTTTTTTTTTTTTTCACAGAATTACCTGAGTTCTCTGCTCATGCCAAGTTATAATAATCATATTTTCACAAGGCATTTTCTTGATTTCATTAGAGTTCCTCAAGGCTGCTACAAGGTAGGAAGGGCAGAGTCTACATCTCCATTTCACAGGTGTGAAGACTGAGGTCCAAGTGCACGTGCAAGACACACTCAGGCACGAGGGTCAGGAGCCAGCCCTGCCACGTGGACCAGGTCCACACGCCAGCCCCTCCCCCAGCTCATCCACATTCAGGAGGCACACCTGGCAAATCCCACAGCCCAGGCGCCGAGTGCTTGCCTGTGCGCTAAGTCGCTTCACTCGTTCTGACTCTTTGCGACCCTATGGACTGTGGCCCACCAGGTTCCTCAGTCCATGGGATTCTCCAGGCAAGAACACTGGAGTGGGTTGCCATACCCTCCTCCAGGGGATCTTCCTGACCCAGAGGATCACACAATTACCTCCCCGCCCTCATACACCACCCTCTCATCCCACCAGCCAGATGTGAGCATCAGAGAGGGACACTGGCTCTCTGTCTCGAGATTGAGAGCAGTCTCGATTTAGCACAGCTGTGATGGCTTTTGGTAAACTAGAGGCCATCTGCATAGTGGCCAGAGGGATGGACTAAGGCAACTGTCTAGATTCAGATCCGTAGCTGGCCCCACACTGCCTCTACAGACTTGGGCAAGTTATTCAACTACTCAGGATCTCAGTTTCTTCATCTTTGTAATAGAGAAAATCATAGGAGATTTTTAGCTCCATTTAAATGTTTCTCTGAACAATTAGAACTTTCCATGATAGATAGGACTGCCCCATCAAGTAATGAGCTCCCCATCACTGGGAGCATACAAGCAAATCCATATACCCATGCATCTGCCCTTAGGGAGGATTTGTATGGGTGAATGCTAGATGATAGGTAGACAGGAATACTGGTCCCCAAACTACCAACCTTACCAGAGTCACCCAAAGGATATTTAGCAAATGTAGTTCCAGTGGTCCCACACCTGAATGTTCTGACTACAGACCTGTCAGACAGAGCTCAAAACCCTGGGTTTTTCATAGAAGGATCCAGGTGTATTAGTTTGCTAGGGCTGTCCTCACAAAGTACCACAAACTGGGAGGCTTAAACAACAGACATGTGTCTCACAGTCCTAGAGCCCAGGAGTTCAAGATCAAGGTACCAGTAGGTTTGGTTTCTTATGAGGGTTTGGGGGAGAATATGTCTGAGTCTCTCACACAACTTCTGGTAGTTCAGTGGCAATAGTTGACATCCCTTTGTTTATAGATGCAAGCATGCCTACATACTCAGGCATGTCTGACTCTTTGTGACCACATGGACTGTAGCCAGCCAGGCTCCTCCATCCGTGGGATCTCCCAGGCACAAATATTGGAACAGGTTGCCATTTCCTCCTCCAGGAGATCCAGGAGATCTTCCCAACTCAGGGATCAAACCCGCATCTCTTACATTGGCAAGCGAATGCTTTACCACTGTGTCACCTGGGAAACTCTTCTTTAGAGATGTATCAACTCAGTATCTGTCTTCATCTTTGCACGGACATCTCCCTGTGTGCATGTAATCTTTGTGTCTAAATCACCTGTTTTTATAAGTCATCATGGGTTAACCATGCTCATGCTAAGACGCTGATCATCTGCAAAGACCCTAGTGCTAAACAAGGTCTTGGTCACAGATGCTGGAGATTGAGACTTGAGCATCTTTTTGGAGGATACAAGTCGACTCAGAATTCCAAGTGATTCAGATGTACAGTCAGGGTTCAGATCAGATCAGATCAGATCAGTCGCTCAGTTGTGTCCAACTCTTTGTGACCCCATGAATTGCAGCACGCCAGGCCTCCCTGTCCATCACCAACTCCCGGAGTTCACTCAGATTCATGTCCATCGAGTCAGTGATGCCATCCAGCCATCTCATCCTCTGTCATCCCCTTCTCCTCCTGCCCCCAATCCCTCCCAGCATCAGACTCTTTTCCAATGAGTCAACTCTTCACATGAGGTGGCCAAAGTACTGGAGTTTCAGCTTTAGTTTCATTCCCTCCAAAGAAATCCCAGGCTGATCTCCTTCAGAATGGACTGGTTGGATCTCCTTGCAGTCCAAGGGACTCTCAAGAGTCTTCTCCAACACCACAATTCAAAAGCAGCAATTCTTCAGTGCTCAGCTTTCTTCACAGTCCAACTCTCACATCCATACATGACCACAGGAAAAACCATAGCCTTGACTAGAAGAACCTTTGTTGGCAAAGTAATATCTCTGCTTTTGAATATGCTATCTAGGTTGGTCATAACTTTCCTTCCAAGGAGTAAGTGTCTTTTAATTTCATGGCTGCAGTCACCATCTGCAGTGATTTTGGAGCCCCCCGAAAATAAAGTCTGACACTGTTTCCACTGTTTCCCCATCTATTTCCCATGAAGTGATGGGACCGGATGCCATGATCTTCGTTTTCTGAATGTTGAGCTTTAAGCCAACTTTTTCACTCTCCACTTTCACTTTCATCAAGAGGCTTTTGAGTTCCTCTTCACTTTCTGCCATAAGGGTGGTGTCATCTGCATATGTGAGGTTCTTGATATTTCTCCCGGCAATCTTGATTCCAGCTTGTGTTTCTTCCAGTCCAGCGTTTCTCATGATGTACTCTGCATATAAGTTAAATAAGCAGGGTGACAATATACAGCCTTGACATACTCCTTTTCCTATTTGGAACCAGTCTGTTGTTCCATGTCCAGTTCTAACTGTTGCTTCCTGACCTGCATACAAATTTCTCAAGAGGCAGGTCAGGTGGTCTGGTATTCCCATCTCTTTCAGAATTTTCCACAGTTTATTGTGATCCACACAGTCAAAGACTTTGGCATAGTCAATAAAGCAGAAATAGATGCTTTTCTGGAACTCTCTTGCTTTTTCTATGATCCAGCGGATGTTGGCAATTCAATCTCTGGTTCCTCTGCCTTTTCTAAAACTAGTTTGAACTCACGGTTCACATATTGCTGAAGCCTGGCTTGGAGAATTTTGAGCATTACTTTACTAGCGTGTGAGATGAGTGCAATTGTGTGGTAGTTTGAGCATTCTTTGGCATTGCCTTTCTTTGGGATTGGAATGAAAACTGACCTTTTCCAGTCCTGTGGCCACTGCTGAGTTTTCCAAATTTGCTGGCATATTGAGTGCAGCACTTTCACAGCATCATCTTTCAGGATTTGGAATAGCTCAACTGGAATTCCATCACCTCCACTAGCTTTGTTCGTAGTGATGCTTTCTAAGGCCCACTTGACTTCACATTCCAGGATGTCTGGCTCTAGGTCAGTGATCACACCATTGTGATTATCTGGGTCGTGAAATTCTTTTTTGTATAGTTCTTCTGTGTATTCTTGCCATCTCTTCTTAATATCTTCTGCTTCTGTTAGGTTCTGCAGTCAGGGTTAAGGACCAATAACAAGGACTGTAAACAAGAGCTTTCCAAATGGATGTGTAGACACCCCCAGGGAATCTCACATAACTGCAGCTTCAGATTCACAGCTCCTGGAGAGCCTAGGACCCTGCTTTGAGCTGCCTTTTTTTGTTTTTTAATTCAATCTCTGAGTGCACAGGAAAAACCCTGCCAGTAGAACTCTGGATCCTTCATGCCTGATGCCCATTCAGGAAGCAGCATTCTAGTAGAACAGATCCTAGGGTGGGAAAAAAAGGAATGGGGCCCCACACTCGGGAAAAGCTTCTTTCATCCCTGTGCGCCTTGCCTTACTCTTTTTACAGGTACATATTCAGGGTTACCTCGTGGTTCTTGTCTTGTTGCCCTGTCCCCACCGCCCCCAACCCTTCCACCCCAACCCCACCACCTGTTAACTCAGCCCAGCCTGAATGAACCCCGGCTGCCGGCAGCTGGCCACCAGAAGTGACGGCCCCCTGATCACCTGCGCTGGCCAAGACAGAGGCCAGAGGCCTCCGGGCAAGCGAGGCCAGTCCCCTAGGGGCAGAGAAAGCCACCTTTGTTGTCAATCCCCGAGGCCTGCCGGAGGCGGTGCGCCCCGCCCAGCACGCACTGCACCCTCCTACCGTGTAATTGTATCCGCCATGGGGCAGGCCTGGCCAGGCACAAAGAAGACAGCTGTGTGGCCCGGCTGCAGCCCAGGGGCCTCCGCCCGCGCCTCGAAGCCTCCTTAATTTATTTATAGATGCGCTTAGTCTTTATGTGGCCTAGTTAAGGACGCCTTTCCATAAATACATAGAAACGGATGTTATTCTAGAACCCACCAATAATAGACACAGCTGTAGCGCTTGCGGCTGGATTAAGAGCCCGGTCTCCAGCTCATCACCCCTTTCCCCTGAAATAGAAAATAAAGTTTTGTTTTTGTTTTTTAAGCGTTTGTATGAAAGAGAGAAATTCTGCTTAATAATGAGACGTTTCTTTCAGAGCCAAGACAGGATTTCTTAGGAAACAGAACATGAGGAGCTAAGGCTGTATCTTTGCCAACTAACCGATGGAAGTAGCTCTCCCCCTCCCCCTCTGGTGATGGCAGTGTTTGGGTCCTCTACTTTCATCTTTAAATGTGCACATAGGTTTAACCCAAACAAAATCCTCTTGTTCCAGGGACTATACATGGTTCATTTATCTGCAAATATACATATATATATATATATATATATATTTGCCATATGATTTGGCAAACATATGATCTGCTGGCTTTCTCCAGTGTGGTCAGTTGTTTGGGGCGCTGGCCCGGGGACTGCTCTCTGGATTTAGGGAGCAGAGGAAAAAAGAAAAGCAAATCATTACAGAACTGTGAATGAGTCTCCAGCCTGCATCCTTTTGTTTTTTTCTCCCAGTTTGTTCTACAGACCCTTAATTCTATTATCCAGCTGTAATTTGGCTCTGTGTCTCTCCAACATTTTCTCCTTTCTTCTGCCCCCTTTCTTTTTAATCGATTGATTCATCTGTAATTGGATTTTCTCTGGCTCTTACCAGCTATTAAAAGTATCTATGTGTGTGTATGTGAGTGAGCTTTGTAACTAGGTCACCCTTTCAAATTCCTGGCCATCCTGACTCTTGTTCAGGTTTCTTGGTATAAATTCAATTACCTGGTTCCTTTTGAGGGGACAGGACACCCCAAAGGGAACTGCATGCTTTGGAAGCAGACAAATCCATATCCTGTTGCGTTTTTTGTTTTGTGGGAGGCTGACATTAATTGAGCTCATACTATGTGCCAGGAGTTTTTTCAAGCACTTTACAAGCATTCATAATCCTCACTGCGTGCTTTTATAGCAGGCATTATTATTATTAGCACATTTTACAGATAAAAGCATGGCAACAGAGGCGGTTAGGGGGCTTACCCATGATCACAAATGAGTTATTTCTAAAAAAATTTTTATATTATATTTATAATGTAATTAAGATCTTGCTATTGCTAAGTCACTTCAGTCGTGTCTGACTCTGTACGACCCCATAGACCGCAGCCCAACAGGCTCCCCCGTCCCTGGGATCCTCCAGGCAAGAACACTGGAGTGGGTTGCCATTTCCTTCTCCAATTAAGATATAATTTTGTATTAGGACTTCCCTGGTGGCTCAGCGGTAAAGAATCCAGCTGCCAACACAGGAGACCCAGGAGGCGCGGGTTCAGTCTCTGGGTAGGGAAGATCCCCTGGAGAAGGAAATGGCTAAGCACTCTAGTACTCTTGCCTGGGAAATCGCATGGACAGAAAAGCCTGCTGAGCTACAGTCCACAGGGTCACTAAAGAGTCAGACATGACTTAGAGACTCAACAATAACAATAGCCAATTAGCAATGTTGTGACCATTTCGGGTGGACAGGAAAGGGATCAACCACACATACACAGGTATCCATTCTCCCCCCAAACTCCCCTCCCATCCAGGCTGCTACATTTCATTGAGCAGAGCTCCCTGTGCTACACATAGGACCTCGTTGGTTATCCATTTTAAATACAACAATGAGCACACCTCAATCCCAAATGAGCTCTTGACCGTGGGGCAGTTTTCCAAAATTCTGCCCCTTGATAACGTGTAACTTTGAATGTGGCTTATTATTTTCTGCTTCAGTCTCCACATCTACAAAACGGATTTTTTAAAAAAGGGGTGGATCCCACTCACATGACGATAGTTAGAATGTGTGACAGTGTGGGTGGGGCCTGACTCTCATTGGCGAGGGTCAACTCACAAGATCACTACGAGGGAGACTCCTAACACCTGACCGAGAATGAGACCAAGGAGGAAATAAAGGACCCCTGTGAGCGTGGAGAACAGGAATATTGTCCTCCAATGCTTGCTTCCTCAAACACCACAGTCTTTGCTTTGAACAAACAAATAGAAACCAAGCAGATTCCTTTATAGCATCACTATAGGGATTGTGTTGCTGGCAAGCTGTGGGGTTTAGACAAGCATTTCTGCTCTCCCAAATGTGAAACAATGGAGTCGAGGTAGCTGGCCGAACCCCTGCCGTAACCATCTCAGGGGACAGGCTCAGTGCTGTCACTGCAAGACTGGACCATGGACCAGCTGCCAGGTCATCATAAAGCACTTGAGCACTTAACAGTTGCATTTAATAGAGTGATTAACCTCTCATCACAAATGCGTCCAGACCACCCTCTTACCCCCATTCCACAGATGGAAAGACTGAGCCACAAAGTGGCCAAGTAACTCGCCCCAGGTGGCACAGTGAGTGGCAGAACCAAGACTCCAACCACCAAACTGTCTCCACTGAGTTCACAGGGGTGTTGGGCCTCAGGGAAGATGTGCAGAACTTGGCTTTGTCATCGAAACAGGGTGGGACAGGTGCCGGGGTGAGTTAAGCACTGGGAAGGAATAAATCGCTGAGGAACAAAGGAGCTACCAAACGGACTGCCTGAGAGCTTGTGGCCTGCCCTTCCTTTGGGTTGTGTAACACTGCCAACCTCCGCTTCTTAAACAAGCCCACCAGTGATTTCACAAGGTTTCGGAACGAAGCAATACACATGGGACAGGACAGCACCTGATCCTCAGAGCCTCATGACTTCCCGGCCCATGGGAGTTATGATAATAACAGTTATTATTACTGCAAGGAATTTTAAATAGGATCTACATGTGCAACTGTATGCAAGGTTTTTAAAATATATATATACTTGCCAGATTCCTTTTATATCAGATTTTTTTTTTTTCCCAAGCCAAATTTTAAAAATCCTAGAAACTACGAACAGAGTTGGTTCCACTCCACACCCCTCCTCCTGCTTCTTTCTACCAGGTCCTAAGGCTCCTCGGAGAGACACAGAACACAGTTTGGACTGTCACTCCGGGAGGAGGAGTCAGAGATCAGCCTCCACAGCGAAACTGCAGAGTCATATAATTTCACAACTTCGAACGTCTGGCAAACTCGGCAGGCAGTATTTGCAAAAGCAATTTTGCAATGACCACACTGGGGAAATCCCCAAAGAATGTTTGTAATTCTGCAGATTTAGAGGTTTGTTTGAATTCTAAATTTCCCCAAACCACATCATCTAAAAATGTAACACTCCTTTTCAAATTGAAACAGCATGTGTGTGTTCACTGTGACATAAGTCAAAATATCATTTAATTGGACCACAGTTTCACAGACCGATCATTACAATATTTCTTGCAATCATACATAGTTGTAAGCAATTTACATATCCGAGGGTGAAAAACTCTGTCCGTAACTCGTAGCATCTCAATAGCACTATAGTTACTCTGCGCCAGGGGCTAGAGGAAGGGGTGAACTCTTGTCAGCAGATGCCTGCGTTCTTTCAGGGGTGATGGACGTGTCCTTGAATTAGAAACCAGTTATGGTTGCCCAATTCTGTGGCTACACTGAAACCCACTGAATTGTATACTTTCAAAGGGTGAATTTTACGGTATGTGAATTATCTGGATAAAAATAGGTAGTGGGAAAAGATTGGTAGACTTCTTTGTAAATTGGGTCAATGAAGTATGATAGAAAAGTTGGAAAAAATAATGTTATATAAACCCAATTTTTAACAGAATATAATTAAGATATTAAGTAGGAGGGAAAAAAAAAATCATGTTCCAAGTGACCAAATCTCACACACTTTGATGAAAAAATAACACCTGTGTTTAGATGGATCTCGAAGAATATATGGGCTTCCCTGGTGGCTCAGTGCTAAAGAACCCCCCCCACCAATGCAGGAGACTCAGGTTCAATCCCTGGATTGGGAAGAGTCCCTGAAGGAGGAAATACCAACCCACTCCATTATTCTTGCTTGGAAATCCTGTGGACAGAGGAGCCTGGCAGGAAACGACTTAGTGACTAAACAACCACAACAGAAGAATATATACCAAATTGCTAACTGGTTTCTGGGATGATAGGTGGGTTTTAGTTTCTTTTTGCATTTCTAGGGATATCATTTATTTTTAATAACGTTATAGAAAAGAAAAAAACAGTTTGGCTGGAAGGGGAAGGTAGATGATGATGCTTTACTTTAGACCTTCAAGGTACCCAAACCCAGCAAGCTTCAACAATGTTTCCATCAAAGTGACAATATGTGCTGTGTTAGGAAAACAGCCATGGACTGCCAGCAACAAAAGGACAAACAACAAACAATGCTTCAGTGTTTCTCTGCTGACTTCTCTCCCCCATCGCTTTCATTTTGATTTAGACAATGTGGGGACTGTTCTCCTCCTGATATAAGTTACAAGCAAAGCCAATCTCACTTATCAACTGCTTTTTGATAAACATCTTCCCTTCCCCTGTTATCAAAGAGACCTTATTCAGAATGTTATGAGCAATGTTTTGGTTGGTTGGTTCTGTTTTATCAGCATCATGTACAAAGTTATGCCTATGGAGAAGGAGAAGAAAGGAAAATAAAATGATGGAAACTACTGTATGTCAGGGGCTCCCCAGGTGGCGCAGTGATCAAGAAAGTGAAAGTGAAGTCACTCAGTCGTGTCCAACTCTTTCCAACCCTGTGGACTGTAGCCCACCAGGCTCCTCCATCCGTGGGATTCTCCAGTCAAGAATACTGAGCCCACAGGCTACTGCAGGAGACTCGGGACCACGGGTTCGATCCCTGGGTTGGGAAGATTCCCTAGAAGAGGACATGGCAACCTGCTCCGGTATTCTCTCCTGGAGAATCCCATGGACAGAGGAACCTGGTGGGCTACAGTCCACGAGGTCCCAAAGAATCAGACAGGACTGAGCACACACACACTGTATGTCAGATATGTTTCAGGCATTTTTGATGGGATGGGGTATTTCATTAACCCCAACAGTTGTGTCCACAAGGGGAGCGGTGTGATCTCTGTTGTTAGAGACTGAGAGAGCCCAGTTGACCAGCCTGTGGCCTCCGGGCTACTGAGTAGCAGAGCTGGTATCTGAATGCCTGTGTGTCTGACCCCTCAAGAACCATGTCCTAATCCTTTATAACCCCCCAACCCTTGATCCCACGGGCTCCTTACAGCCGACTAATTATCAAACCGAATCACATGAAATAAATTTGATCAGCTGCCAAACAAGTCATTTCCTAAATTGCCAGCGCTCAGCCCTGACCTTCCTTATTGAGGATGAAGCCCTCCCCCTGCCTCCCACCACGTGCACACAAGCTCCAAGCAGCGCTAGACACATCCTGATCAAGGGGGAAGGGAGAAGGGGAGGGAGGAGGCAGGGAGCATTGCTCTCTCTCCGCTGGTCCACCCTTCAAGGGCTCCCGGGCCCCAGCTCTGCAGTTGGTCCCATTGAAGTTTCTGCCCCAGCTAATTATAGTCACCGATTACCTAACAGCAAGCCCCGCTGTCACCTGCTTTGGCCTGACGGATTAGGCCATCTGGGCCACGTGGCCGGGGTCCGAGAGCCATGAGAGGTCACAGAGAGGGGCAAATGGCTCTGAATGGGAAGAAATGTGTTTACAGCCCTGACAGCTGACTGGGCCATTAAAGGGGCTTTAGCCCGGCGGGCCCAGCTGAAACCGCCTCTCCAGGGGCCCCGCTATTAGCTAATGGGATGTGACTGCGTATGGCTCCCGCTCCAAATGTTGGCCGGCTCAGGGCCGGCGTGCTCTCCTAAAAAGGAGAGGAAAAAGGACTCGGGAGAAACCCGGGCTCTCAGTTGTCTGGGGTCCCTGTTGAGCAGACAGCAGAACCTGCCTGCAGAAGCCATGCCCCACTGCTGAAGCGATCCGAGCGCGCGGTCCACCTCCTGCTTGCATGTACATTAAATTAAACACGTGTATGAAACGCCCTGTGTGACGCTAAATAAACTCTGTAGGGCGACTTCCATTTCATTTAGAACTAGCAGTGCTTTGAACGCGAACTTTAATACTCCTGTGTCTGACCTGGGGAGAAGGCAAAGGCACCCCACTCCATTACTCTTGCCTGGAAAATCCCATGGATGGAGGAGCCTCATAGGCTCCAATCCATGGGGTCGCTAAGAGTCGTGCACGACTGAGTGACTGCACTTTCACTTTTCACTTTCATGCATTGGAGAAGGAAATGGCAACCCACTCCAGTATTCTTGCCTGGAGAATCCCAGGGACAGAGGAGCCTAGTTGGCTGCTGTCTATGGGGTCGCACAGAGTCGGACACGACTGAAGCGACTTAGCAGCAGCAGCAGCAGTCTGACCTGGGAATCTTATTACAAGGCAGGTAATGAGTCATCGGACCGGGGTGGGAGAAGGGCAGGTGAAATAGAGATTCTGCATTTCTAAGGCGGCCCAGAAGATGGGGGAGGCCACTGCTCCATGAACCACGCTTTCAGTCACAAGGAATTAGTTTGTTTATTGAATAAAATTAAACAACTGAATTAACATTATGCAGAAAACCTATAAAACAGTATTTCTCAAGCAGTGTATTACAGAATGAGTCAGTTAAGAAAGTTATCTCCACCCCAGCAGGTATGCAGGAGAAGGGAGCAACAGAGGATGAGATGGTTGGATGGCATCACCGACTCAATGGACATGAACTTGAGCAAACTCTGGGAGATAGTGGAGGACAGAGGAGCCTGGTGTGCTGAGGTCTTTGGGATCGCAAAGAGTCAGACATGACTTAGCAACTGAACCACAGCAGCAGCAGCAGCAGGTAGTCAGTCTATCAATTCAGAAATCACTGTGTCCTCTGAGACCCCTGGGAATCCTCAGTCCCCATCCTTTGCATACTGGAGCACTGGAGGCCCGAAGTGATCTGTTCCACTTTGCATGTGAACAGTTTGCATTCAGCCACAAGTTTGGCGCTCTCTGCCCTATTTTTTGTTGCAACCCTTGCTGAAGATTTTATATTATCCTGATTGCTCAACCTGTCCATAACTTTCTTGATTTGAAAGAGGCCTTCTCAGTCATACGGGATTATTCACAAGAAATACACAGGAGAAAGGCTTTGAGGCTGTGAAGCGCTGCTCGTAGGTGATACTGTCGTCAAGTGCAGGAATTATGGAGACTAGCTTCCTCTGAGAGTTTCAGGGGCCTGTGGCCACAGCTTGCCTGGCTTCCCCTATCCTCCCCCCAGCTTGAGGATGCAGAATGGACAAGGAAACAGCCAGGGAGAAGCAGCCAGCAGGTGGGATCCTGAGGACTGGATAGGCATTATTAGGTCAGAAGGCCTGATGACAAAGATCAGTCCCCGTTGGAGATTGATGCTTCAAGACTGCTTTGCTTAAAATATAACTTAAGAGGCAAAGACTACCAAACCGCTTTCTAAAAGTGCTTCCACAGGATATCATAAACTCTTTACCACACAAATAAAAATAAAACAGGCCACAAAATGGAAGATACAATGCAATCACAGCTTGTGTGTGTGTCTGTGTTTGCAGCCTGTGTATGTTGGGGCAGGGGTGTGCGTGTAACTACACACAGGATTTTTTTTTTAATTTATTTTTTTGGTTGCACGGGGTCGCAGCACGAGGAATCTTCCTTGCATCATGCAGGATTTTTCGTTGCAGCACATGGATTCTCTGTGGTGCACAGGCTTGGTCGCTCCAGGGAACATGGGATCTTAGTTCCTCCACCAGGGATCGAACCCTCATCCCCTGCATTGCAAGGCGGATTCTTAACCACTGGGCCACCAGGGAAGTCCCTGCACACAGGATTTGAAGGTTCATGGAGAAGCATAAAGAGTGTTAGCTGGAGTCTGGCAATGTTAAGGTCAGGCTTCCCGGGTGGCCCAGTGGTAAAGAATCTGCCTGCCAATGCAGGAGAGTCAGTTTCAGTCCCTGGGTTGGGAAGATCCCCTGGAAAAGGAAACAGCAACCCACTTCGGTATTCTTGCCTGGAGAATCCCATGGACAGAGGAGCCTGGCAGGCTACAGTCCATAGGGTCACAAAGAGTTAAACACGACTGAGCGACTGAGCAACGTTAAGCTCAGTCTGCAATGGATCCAAGTTTCTTAACCTTTGGTTTGTATCTTCTTTGAGATGGGGTTGCTGATTCCCACCTCAGGCTTATGTGGGAATTAAATGAGATAATGTCTGGCAAGCACTTAGGACACTGCCTGGCTCAAACTAAGCACTCAGCAAATGGAAGTTATGCTTGTAATTAACATAGAAAAAAATCTGGAAGAAAATGCATGGATTGCTAACAGTGGGTCATCTCTGGGTGGTGAGTTAGAAGTAATTTTTATTTTCTTCTTTGTATGTTTCTGTATTATTTAAAGAATGAATGTCATTTTAAAATTAAAAAAAAAAAAAAAACAGAAAATAAACTTTTTGAAGTAAAATGTTACTGGTAATTTTCTCTGGTAAAATGTGGGTCATTTTTATTTTCTCTGCTATACTTTCAATGTTTCCCAAATTGTCCACAACTTATTCATCTTAACAACTTTTTACTATAAACGTCCTGCTCATCCATTTTGGGCATTTTAGAAAAGTACAGGAAAACCCTGAAAAGAAAGTAAAAACCACTAACTGTCATTTGTGCCTTGCCACTCAGTTGTGTCCAACTCTTTGCAACCCTTTTGATTGTAGCCAGACTTCTCTGTCCATGAGATTCTTCAAGCAAAAATACTGGAGTGGGTTGCCATTTTCCTCCTCCAGGGACTCTCTCAACCCAGGGATCGAACCCAGGTCTCCTGCATTGCAGGCAGGTTCTTTATGGTCCAAAGAAGCCCCCAACAGTATTTCTCTGTGCTTGCTATTCTTTGTTTAAATGTATAAAGTACAGCTCCATATCTAAATGAATGGTCCCTACAGTTGTGCAGTGTGCAACATGGACAACCATACTCAATGGTTCTGATATAGCACCCATTTCCCTCACCCCACCCCCATTTCTCTTTCCACTTTTCAGAAAAAGCCACAGGTAAGTTTTATATGAATTCTTTCAGTGTATGTATAGTACCCACATATGTGTGTGTGCATTAGTCTCTCAGTCATGTCCGACTCTGTGACCCACAGACTGTAGGCCACCAGGCTCCTCTGTCCATGGGATTCCTCAGGCAAGAGCACTGGAGTGAGTTGATTCCCTTATCCAAGCACCTACATATACATGTAGATAAATGCTCATGTGATTAGGTAAAAAACCTCTCTATAAGAAAATTCGAGAAAGATTTTAGAGGCCCTGTAAATGTTACAGATATAATTAGACCCTCAAGACCAACTGTAGGAGGGAGGCACCTTCTCCTTGTTCTCCACGTGTGAATTCACCTTAGCAAATATGCATGAAGCATCTACTCTACTCGCTATGCTATTATTAAGGAAACAGAAATGAAGTTACAGGCTCTCTGACCTCAGCAAGCTTCTGGTGTGTATCGACATGTGTGTATCACCCAAGTTTGCAGTGCCAAGTGAAAAATGCGATCATGGAAGCTGCTAACAGGTCCAGAGGCAGGAAGAAGAGAGAGCATGAACCCCTCCTCCTGTAAGGATTCTGGAAGACCTCCCGGATGGGAACTCGTCTAGCCTGCGTCTGAAAGGCTAACCATTCGAGTTCCTATCACACCTACACAACTTGACATTGTCCCACTTCCGTCGTGCCCATGCAGGTGTCTGGTCGGGCTGGAACCTGCTCCCACACCTGCTCTCCAGGGCCAGCCTACTCATCTTTCACAAGTGAAACAGAAGGGACTTCCTGGAGCCCTCCCTAACTCCCAGAGTAGAGGAGAGTCCTCTTCTTTCTGTGTCTTTATCATACACTTGCCTATTAATAAATAACTTGTGCCAAGTCGCTCAGTCATGTCTGACTCTTTGTACGACCTTTGTATGGACTATGGCCTGCCACGCTCCTCTGTCTATGGGATTTTCCAGGCAAGAAACTGGAGTGGGTAGCCATTTCCTTCTCCAATAAATAACTTACAGATATGGAAGTCGGTATTTTGCCCAATTTTATTGCTTTGCCTGAGGGGGCAGAAGTGAACACGGCCCCCAGTACACAGTGTCCAGTAAGTGTTTCTAAAAATAAACAGAGCACTGCTAGAGAAGCACGACATTAGACCGTAACACAGAGGGCTCTGTTGCACAAAGATCGCCATGCGGCTTAGAAAGCAGCTCTTCTGAGCCGAATCGTTAAAGAGGGGCTTCCTCTGGGACCACGCCATAGCTTAGCACACAGACCGTACCTTTGTGCTTCCTGAAAGAAGTCAGCACTCCATCCAGGCTGTTCCCCGAGGCTGAAGCAGCTCTGAAAATGCAGAGCAGAGGAACTTCCCTGGCAATGCAGTGGTTAAGACTGCACCTTCCAATGCCGGCGGTTAGGGTTTGATCCCTGGTTGGGGAGCTAAGATCCTACATGCCTTCTGACTGAAAAACCAAAACAGAAACAGTAATGTAACAAATGAGGAGAAGGGGAGGACAGAGGATGAAATGATTGGATGGCATCCAGGACTCAATGGACATGAGTTTGAGCAAGCTGGAGGAGATAGTGAAGGACAGGGAAGGCTGGTCTGCTGCAGTCCATGGAGTCAGTGAATCAGACGTGACTTAGAGCCTGAACAACAACAATAGAGATAAATAGTGAGTGCTACTCAGTTGCTCAGTCGTGTCCAACACTTTGTGACCTGCTGGACTATAGCCTGCCAGGCTCCTCTGGTCCGTGGGATTATCCAGGCAAGAATACTAGAGTGGGTTGCCATACCCTTCTCCAGGGGATCTTCCTGACCCAGAGATCAAACCCGGCTCTCCCACATTGCAGGCGGATTCTTTACTGTCTAAGGTATCAGGGAAGCCCACGCACTGAGAGGCTGCTTACAAAATCCTGAGCGAGTAAGTGAATAAATGTTTAAAAAAAAAGATGGATTTTCTCAAACCCATTTTGACGGGATTCAGTTAAGTTCAACTGTGTATTTGCTTGGGGCTCTTGCTAAGGTTTTGCTGGAATCCTGAGAGGTTCTAACTCCTTTTCTTCCAGGCTAAAGGCCGTGGGGTTCCCTGGCTGGTTTGGAACCGGTTCAGCATCCTGGTGCCGGGTGA
The DNA here is from genome assembly GCF_032452875.1 of Bos javanicus. Lineage (NCBI taxonomy): Eukaryota > Metazoa > Chordata > Mammalia > Artiodactyla > Bovidae > Bos > Bos javanicus. Next base: position 110,334,505 of record NC_083873.1, read on the forward strand.
GGACCTGAAGAGCAGGTGGAGCCTGACTCAGCACAGAAAGGGCTCTTTCAGGTACGTTTCTGTAAACTGACTCACCTCTGCTTTGGCCCGGGCGCTCCTCAGGCGCCTCGTCTCTCGCCCTGTCTTTCAAGCGCGCTCTTTAATACATAAGACACTGTTTGCGGCAGGCAGAGGCAGTGATTAGCCTGTTTTATCAGGAGGGTGGTGGTGGAGGCAGTTATGACCCCAAGGCTACCCACATCCCTCTGCACGCAGGAGGCATTCCAAATGTCCTAGAAGAGGGCCTCTGTGCCAAAACCCCTGTTAGACTGAGTGGATGAGATGACTCCATCATGAAAAACAAGCCCAGAAATCTATAAGAGCTACCTGAGGCAACCCCCCCGAACCCCCTCCAGTGGGTCCTGGCCTGAGACCTGGGGCTTCTGACCCTAATGAGGGCTCTTTAAGTGCCACACACAGGCCTGCGGCCACCCAGGGGGTGACTCTAAAACGCCCCTGAGGTCCCCAGACATCAGTAAGAGCAGGATCAGCAGTGTCATTAAAAAGCAAATTATAGCCCAAGGTGGCTTCAAATGCCTGTGGAATCAGCCCTTTGCTTTGCAATTACACAGCCACCACTCTCGTCTCCTGTCAGGACTGTTGCAAAAGCATCTTTACTGGGCGTTCCAGACATGCCCCCTCTCCCTGTTCAACCCCACCCTCAGCTCCCCAAACCACACTATAATCAGACCACCTCTTTGCTGGAAGGTGATCAGCTTCTCTCAGACCATCCATGAGTTGCAGCCCCACCCAACTTCTCAGCTCCACTGGACACTCACCCCCCTGATTCCTGGCCCTTCTGCACATTTCCCCAATAACCCTCTCCTCTCCCTGGTTTCTCTGCCTCAGCCAAAGGATCCATTTCCTGGTCTGACCCACCCAGGACCTTCCCCTCTGCCAGCCCAGCTGCGGAGAAGTCTGCTCAGAACGGCCTCTCTCTCTGTCTCTACCTGTGCCAACCCTTTTTCTCCTCTGTAATTTGGTTCACCCTCCACCTGTCTGGAGAAGCCTTCTTGGACCCTTGCAGTGGAAAGTGCTGGTCCCATTTCTGGTTTCCCCACAGCTGTCCTGGAATCTGCCTTGGGCAGGACATTTAGCAGACCTCTGTGGTATACAGCCATTGACCTGTACCCAGCTGAAGTCACATCTCACGTGGACAAATTCTCTCAGTGTGAGAACCACACCGTCTTCCGCATAACGTGGCGGACAAAACCTCAGGTCCTGGAGTCACTGGCCTGGTTATAACCCTTTAACTGCCTTTAACTATCTTGCCTGGGCTTCCCAGGTGCTCAGTGGCAAACAATCCACCTATCAATGCAGGAGACACAGGTTCGATCCCTGGATCGGGAAGATCCCCTGGAGAAGGAAATGGCAACCCACTCCAATATTCTTGCCTTGGGAAATCCCATGGGCAGAGGAGCCTGGTGGGCTGCAGTCCATAGGGTCATAAAAGCGTCAGACGTGACTTAGCACCTGAGCAACAACTGTCTTGCCTAGAGCAAGCTTCCTTTCCAAGTCTCACTTTCTCATCTGTAAAAGGGGGATGTAATAATGATCACTTGGATAGTTCTGAGGTTTACTGAAATGCAGACTGAGTGACTGGAAAGTACCCAGCATAGCAGGAGCTTAATAAATATCAGGCACTGTTATCACATGAGAGGGCAGGATGGATCGGAGTATGAGTGTGGGACTCCCCAGGTGGTCCAGCGGTTAAGAATCCACCCGCCAATGCAAGGGACACTGGTTCAATCCCCAGTCCCACATATCACTTGGCGACTGAGCCCAAGAGATACAGTTACTGAAGCCGGTGTGCCCTAGTCTGTGCTCCACAGCAAGAGAAATCCCCACAATGAGAAGTCTGTGCACTGCAGCTGGAGAGTAGCCCCTGCTTGCTGCAGCTAGAGAAAAGCCCAGGCAGGACCAAAGACCCAGCATAGCCAAAAATAATAAATAAATAAGTCTGAGTGTTACTCCCCAGAGGCTGGACTTTGGCTGTAAGGGCAGAGTGGGTGGACACCAGGCTGGAGAGCTCGGCCTGGTCCAGGAGATGAAATGTCCCCTAAGCCATGTGAAAGCTTTTGGACTTCCGCAGAGGACGAGAGAACTCGTAGGAGAGTTTTAAGCAGGGGAAGGATGGGTCTGAGTCCCATCTTAGAGACTTTCCTGGCTCTGATGGGGAGGATGGTGTCCAGACTGAATGATCTAAAGTCAGAAAAGCGAGGAAGGAGGCTGCCACAGTCGCCCCGGTGCTGAAGAGCATCTGGGATGGTGGCCCTATGTGACCAGTCAAACAACAACTTCTGTCTAGAAGTGAGTCATTAAATGTGCTCAGGTGATGAGACTCGGTCCCTGACTTCAGGGAGCTCAGGGTCTATGGTGGGGAGATGGGCAAGAAAAACAAAGTATGGTAAATGGAAAACGATGGGGAAAGAAATGTCTACCACTTGGAAGCAAAGAGAAAGAAGCACCATCTGCACCTGAGCGGAAGGGATGTGGAGGAAGGCTTTAGGGAGGACATGCCTGCGAGGTCTCCACCTTATAATGAGGCTCCTTCATGCTATCTTTGGGCTTCCCAGGTGGCACTAGCCGTAAACAACCCAGCTGCCAATGCAGGAGATGCAGGAAACTCAGGTTCAATCCCTGGGTCAGGAAGATCCCCTGGAGAAGGGCATGGCAACCCACTCCAGTATTCTTGCTGGAGAATCCCCATGGACACAGGAGACTGATGGGCTACAGTCCATAGACTTCCTCAGAGTCAGACATGTCTGAGCTACTTAGCAGCAGCAGCTGGTATTCTTGCCTGGAGATCTCCATGGACAGAGGAGCTTGGCGGGCTACAGTCCATAGGGTTGAACAGAGTTGGACACGACTAAAGAGACTTCACACGGCACAGGCATGCTCTCTTTAGGTCATGCATGTGTGCTAAGTTGCTTCGGTTATGTCTGACTCTGTGCGACCCTGTGGACTGTAGCCTGCCAGGCTCCTTCGTCCGTGGGATTCTCCAGGCAAGAGTACCATGCCCTTCTCCAGGGCATCTTCCCAATCCAGGGATTGAACCCATGTCTCTTATGTCTCCTGCATTGGCAGGCAGGTTCATTTTTAGGTTGAGCTGGATGCAAATGCTCAAGCATTATAATATGGTCCCACATGTCCAGGAAAGAAATTCCCACCATGTATAATGGATGAGAAGAGAAGATGGTGAGGATTCCTTTCAAGGATAAGATACCAGAGTGGTTTTATAAAATCTCTAGATTCCATTTTCTTTCACTATGGTTCAAACCTCTTTTTTTTTTTTTTTAATTATAATAGAATTATAGTTGATTGACAATATCATGTAAGTTTCAGGTGTACAGCACAGTGATTCAGTTATATCTATCTATCTATATATCTACATCTATGTGTACAATGCGGGAGACCCGGGTTCGATCCCTGGGTTGGGAAGATCCTCTGGAGAAGGAAATGGCAACCCACTCCAGTACTCTTGCCTGGACAATCCCATGGATGGAGGAGCCTGGTAGGCTACAGTCCACGGGGTCACAAAGAGTCAGACACGACTGAGCGACTTCACTTTCACTTTCTTTCTTTTCATATATATATATATATATATATATATATATATATATTATTTTTCAGATTATTTTCCCATATAGGTCATCCATAACACTGAGTATGGTTCCCTGTGCTATACAGCAGGTCCTTGTTGGTTCCCCACTTGGTTTTGATGTCACAGATGTCATCTTCCTCTTTCCCCATTTTTTTCCTCCTCCTCATGTCCCTTTGGTGCTGAGGTGTCAGTGTTTTGTATTTTAGAGGGCAATTATTTGAAGAAGGCCAATCACTTACTCTTCTGTCCTATCCCTTCATACCTCTATCTGTCTATTTATTTTTAAAGATTCCCTGGGGAACAAAAAATTAAAGTTTAAAAAAAAAAAAAAAAGGAACTCTCTAATGAACCAGAGTTTTCAGAAAATTCCAGCAAGAATCTTGAGGAGATAATTGTATACCAGGGGAGAAAATTGGGTGTGCATGCTGTAGTTCCACCAGAAAGAAAGTGTTTCAAAGTGGGTGGTGTCACCAAATATTATTTGGACTCAATAATTATGAACTCAGTAATTATGAATAAAGTGATGTTTGCATTTGAATAAATAATTTCTAATTGAGTTGTTCATTAAGTGATTGAGTGCAGGAACCATGATAAATGAGACCAAATTGGAAAGGCTCAGACAGGAGGGCAGTGATTCGTTGTGGAAGGTGAGAAATGCTCAGCTCTTGGGTCTTATTTGCCTTCAGCTGTTCCAGAAAGGGGTGGCGTGGCCAGGAGCCAGCAATGCGCAGAGCGCCAGTGAGAGCCCACTTCTTCACAGAGGTTTACAAAGCACTTTCCCACACCGCATCTTGTTTGATCTCACCCCACTGTCCTGAGAAGACAGGGCGGGTCCTCTTGTTTGTCCCTGTTTGCAGCTGCGGAAACCAAGATCACGGGACAGGGGCCCGAAGGGGACACACTTCAGGCCAGCTCCTCTGACTTTCATTCCTATGTTCAGGCCACCCTGCTTCTCAGAACCTTCCAGGAGTTTCAGCTCATGTCAAGAGACTAGGCATTGAGGACGTGTATAATTGAATGTGTGTGCGTGTTCAGTTGAGTCTGGCTCTTTGCGACCCCGTGAACTGTAGCCCACCCGGCTCCTCTGTCCATGGGATTTTCTAGGCAAGAATAGTGGAGTGGGTTGCCGTGCCCTCCTCCAGGGCATCTTCTTGATCCAGGGATGGAACCCGCGCCTCCTGCAGCTCGAGTCACCTGGGAAGCCCGTGTGTAGACATAGCTGGTATGCCAATGGGTGTAAAACGATGGCACAAAAGTGACCTGACCTTTGGGCTCAGGAAGTGGGCATGGTGATGCTGCTGGCAAGGCCCAGAAGGGCAGCTGTTTGCAGCTCAGGCTCACAGCGGCCAGTGCCTCACTTGCCCCTCCAGGCAGGGGAATCCAGAGAAAGAGACTCGAGAGATGTGGCTCTCACAGCAGACAGACCGGAGGCAGAGTGACCAGGAGAGTTCAGTTGATGAATTCTGGATATAGACTGTTCTTTGACGATGCACTTAAGGTGATACTTAGGGCCCTCTGTGGTTAGCAAGAACAGATGCAGAGCAGGAAGCCAGCACCCAGCTCAGATTCAGAGACTGGAGAGCAGAGTGGGGCATGCAGACTAAAGATGCATCTTTCTGGCACCTTATTGTTGAAGGGGCTCCCTGGTCCATGAGAGAGGAGAACACTGACTGTATCAGCCCCACTAACCCTTTCAAAGACTTCCTCCATTGACCAGAGGGTGCCATGCAAATTTCTTAGGAGGGTCCTCAGTACCCTCTGAGGCCCCACCCTTGATTACTTCTTCAGCCTCAGGTCTCATCCCACTCCACGCCTCGCACGTACAGCCCCCAATCAGCTGACACCATCACCATGGCTCTCCAAATATTTACGACTCCACCTCCTTAACTCTCTCCTGCTTCTAGGCCCTGCCCCATGCTGTTCTGTGTACCAGCTTCACTTCCTCCTTCCTGTCCCGACTATTGTTGTCTTTCAGCCACTAAGTCCTTCCTGACTCTTTGTGACCGCATGGACTGCAGCCCGCCAGGCTTCTCTGTCCTCCACAATCTCTTGGCCCGTGCTCCAATTTAATTCCATTGAGTCGGCGATGCTGCTTAACTATCTCATCCTCCGCCGCCCCCTTCTCCTTTTGCCTTCAGTCTTTACTCCTACTCATCCTCCAGGTGGTGACCTAAAGGTCACTTTCCACAGGAAGCTTCTCTCCATCACCTCTTGGCCTTTGGGTCGGCCAGCCACACCCACCCACACTGGTTTCTGTGCTTCCTCAAACATCACTGTGAGTCCTTGATTCACAGAGCCCATCCTCGAATCTGGCAATTGCTTGATAGAAACAGGGACAGCTAACCTGCTCACTATGTTAACCCCAGGCCAGGCATTGTGGTGTTTGTGGAATGATGGGCTGGATTAATTCTTTAATTAGTTTAGCAGGTAGTAAAATCTTGGGAACAAAAAGCATGTCTCCTCCACAGATGCTAAGTTCAGTTAGTCTCAGTTCAACAAAGCCGGACAAGCCCTCCAAGAGCATGTTACATAAACCGCCGAATGGACCTTGTGTCAGAATTCTGCTGCCAAAGTGAACAAGAGTCCTATTTAGAAAATTCTGTCTTAAGAAGGCTTATTTCTATCTGGGTGGGATCCAAGTTTTACTGAGGGCTTTAAATAATTGGGGAAAGACATTATCTTTGGAAACTCTTTAAAATCCAACCTCTGTCCCTTGATTCTTGCCAAATCTCTCCCACAGTTCACATTAAATGGATTACCCTGTCTTTAATCACATACTAAATGTCTGCATCTGTGGTTGGCATCAGCTAGCTCTGAGGCAGCTGCAATCGACTCGTACATGTCCTGCTACTAAAGCAGAAGGAATGTTAGGTAACAAGCTCAAGTAGTGAGTGAGAATAAGACCTTAATTTACTCAGTCAGTCAACTCTACCTAAGAGTCAGTTATTTTCTAGGTATTAAACTGAGATAAATATGACATATTGCTTTTCTCTGGAGGGAGCTCTCTTTAAAAAGTGTTTGGAGGACTAAAAATTTCTTATAATTGTATAGTCTCTGCTTCTCAGACTTTCATGTGTAAATGAACTCACGTGGAGACCATGATGACTTGAGATTCTCTCGGTACGTTTGGCGTGGAGCCTGAGACTCTGCATTTCTGACAAAGCTCCTGAATGACACCAACGCTGCTGGTCTGGGGACCACACTATGAGCAGAAAGCATCACAATATGATCTAAACAGAAAGACAATAAGCATATGCTCATTATCGCATTTGATTCCCATAAAAATTGCTGGGAAGGACTTTTCCGGCAGTCTAACGGTTAAGACTTCACATTCCAATGCAGGGGATGTGGGTTCAATTCCTGATCCGGGAGCTAAGATCACACAAGCCTTGCAGCCAAGGAAGCAAAACATAAAACAGAAGCAATATTGTAAGAAATTCAATAAAGACTAAAAATGGTCCACATCAAAACGTTGTTTTAAAAAAAATGCTGGGAGTGGATAAGGGAGATACTTTATGACCCTTTTGCAAATAAAACATTGAGTCCAGGAGAAATACTACTTTTCTCAGTGGTGTCACTTTGAATCAACCAATAGTTAAGATCAAGATTAATTTACTCATACTCAGGACCTCAAATCCCCAACTTAACCCTTTACAGGCTCCCTACCCTTGGCTGCTGGTCACAGCCATGATGCTCTTCTGCCTCGGGACAAGACCTCGTATCCATCAGGTGGCTGATTAAGCCCCAGAGTAACACAATGGCAATCATAGCCCTCTCCTCTGTGATCGGCCTTCGCTGACCACCATGAGTTCGGCCACTCCCAAGAAAATGGACAGAAGACACCCTGGAGCAGAATAAGAAGGGGTTTATATTCTAGAAGCACCTATTCCCTCTGTGTCTCAGCAAGATCTCTGTGCACACATCATCTCTGCCTCTGCATTTCTGTGGGGTCCGTACTCAAGTTACTCACAGATGACAAGCCACACTCCTAAGGGGAATGGAAGAGAACTGCCCCTGAGGGGCACCTGTTATGTTTAGGACATAGCTCAGATGTTTCCCCTGAGCTACCTCATTCAGTATGTGCAGTGTGGGGAAGACCATCACTTGAGCACTCATTGATTCGTTTAACAGTCATTAAGGACCACTTATGGGGCTTCTTTGGTAGCTCAGTGGTAAAGAATATGCCTGAAATGCAAGAGACACAGGAGATGCAGGTCTGATCCCTAGGTCGGGAAGAAGCCCTGGAGGAGGGCATGGCATCCCACTCCAGTATTCTTGCCTGGAGGATTCCATAGACAGAGCAGTCTGGTGGTCTACAGTCTATGGGACTGCAAAGAGTCAGACACGACTAAAGAGGTTGAGCACATCACAGCACAGCAAGGGCCACCTGTATTCTAGTCACTGAATATTGATAAATAGAGATAAAACTCATTCCTTCCCTTCAAGCTATTCTTGCAACAGGTAAGTTACATGCCAAAATGACCCCGCTAGAAAGTGTGCCTCAGGAACAGAAAACCACTATTTGCCCAGCTTAAATTCATCACTTTTTTCCAACCTTAAAGAACTTTAGGTTTCTATATAGAGATGCTCTATATAGTAAGCAAAAATAAGACCCAGAGCTGACTGAGGCTCAGATCATGAACTTCTTATTGCAAAATTCAGACTTAAATTGAAGAAAGCAGAGAAAACCACTAGGCCATTCAGGTATGACCTAAATCAAATTCCTTACGATTATACAGTAGAAGTTACAAATAGATTCAAGGGATTAGATCTCATAGACAGAGTGCCTGAAGAACTATGGATGGAGGTGCATGACTTTGTTCAGGAGGCGGTGATCAAAACCATCCCCAAGAAAAAGAAATCCAAAAAGGCAAAATGGTTGTCTGAGGAGGCCTTACAAATAACTGAGGAAAGATGAGAAGTTAAAGGCAAAGGAGAAAAGGAAAAATAAACCCATCTGAATGCAGAGTTCCAAAGAATAACAAGGAGAGATAAGTCTTCCTAAGTGATCAATGCAAAGAAATAGAGAAAAGCAATGGAATGGAAAAGAATGGGGATCTCTTTAAGAAAAGTAGAGATAGAAAGAGAATATTTCATGCAAAGATGGGCACAATAAAGGACAGAAATGGTATGGACCTAACAGAAGCTGTTAAGAAAAGGTGGCAAGAATACACAGAATCTATGCTGATCCGACTCTGTGCGACCCCATAGACGGCAGCCCACTAGGCTCTCCCATCCCTGGGATTCTCCAAGTAAGAACACTGGAGTGGGTTGCCATTTCCTTCTCCAGTGCATGAAAGTGAAATGTGAAAATGAAGTCGCTCAGTCATGTCCGACTCCTAGTGACCCCATGGACTGCAGCCTACCAGGCTCCTCCGCCCATGGGATTTTCCAGGCAAGAGTACTGGAGTGGCGTGCCATTGCCTTCTCCAGAAGAACTATGCAGAAAAGATCTTAATGACCCAGGTAACCATGATGGTCTGATCCCTCACCTGGAGTCAGACATCTTGGAGTGCGAAGTAAAGTGGGTCTTAGAAAGTATCACTACAAACAAAACTAGTGGAGGTGATGGAATTCCAGTTGAGCTATTTCAAATTCTAAAAGATGATGCTGTGAACGTGCTGCACTCAATATGCCAGCAAATTTGGAAAACTTAGCAGTGGCCATAGGAGTGGAAAAGGTAAGTTTTCATTCCAATCCCAAAGAAGGGAAATGCCAAATACTGTTCAAACTACCACACAATTGCACTCATTTCCCATGCTAGCGAAGTAATGCTCAAAATTATCCATGTTAGGCTTCAACAGCACATGAACTAAGAACCTCAGATGTTCAAGCTGGTTTAGAAAAGGCAGAGGAACCAGAAATCAAATTGCCAACATCTGTTAGATAATAGAAAAATCAAGAGAGTTCAAAAAAAAGATCTACTTCTGCTTCATTGACTTGGCTAAAGCCTTTGACTATGTGGATCACAACAAACTATGGAAAGTTCTTCAAGAGATGGGAATACCAGACCTCACCTTACCTGCCTTCTGAGAAATATGTATGCAGGTCAAGAAGCAACAGAACAGAACATGGAACAGCATACTGGTTCCAAATTGGGAAAGGAGTGCATCAAGACTATATATTGTCACCTTGCTTATTTAACTTATATAGAGTAAATCAATGCGAAATGCCAGGCTGGATGAATCACAAGCTGGAATCAAGATTGCAGGGAGAATATCAATAACCTCAGATATTCAGATGACACCACCCTTATGACAGAAAGCAAAGAGGAACTAAAGAGCCTCGTGATGAGGTGAAAGAGGAGAGTGAAAAAGCTGGCTTAAAACTCAACTTTCAAATAAGTAAGATCATGGTATCCAATGCCATCATTTCATGCAAATCGATATGGAAACAGTGACAAAATTTATTTTCGTGGTCTCCAAAATCACTGCAGATGGTGACTGCAGACATGAAATTAAAAGACATTTGCTTATTGGAAGAAAAGCTAAGACAAAACCTAGACAGCATATTAAAAATCAGAGACACTGCTTTGCCGACAAAAGTCCATATAGGCAAATCTATAGTTTTCCAGTAGTTATGTGTGGATGTGAGATTTGGATGATAAAGAAGGCTTAGCATGGAAGAATTGATGCTTCTGAATTATGGTGTTGGAGAAGACCTTTGAGATTTCCTTGGACTGCAAGGAGATCAAACCAGTCAATCCTAATGTAAATCAATCCTGAATATTCATTGGTAGGACTGATGCCGAAGCTGAAGCTGCAATACTTTGGCCACCTGATGCGAAGAACTGACTCATTGGAAAAGACCCTGATGCTGGGAAAGATTGAAGGCAGGAGGAGAAGGGGATGACAGAGGATGAAATGGTTGGATGACATCACTGCCTCGATGGACAAGAGTTTGAGCAAGCTCTGGGTGATGATGAAGAACAGAGAAGCCTGGCATGCTGCAGTCCTTGGGGTGGCAAAGAATCAGACATGACTGAGTAACTTAACAATGATGAACTTTTAAAAAACTGGCTTAAAACTCAACATTCAAAAAACTAAGATCATGGCATCTGGTCCCATCAGTTCCTGGCTAATGAAAGTGAAAGTAAAAGTCGCTCAGTTGTGTCCAGCTCTTTGTGACCCCATGGACTACAGTCTATGAAATTCTCCAGGCCAGAATACTAGAGTGGGTAGACTTTCCCTTCTCCAGGGGATCTTGCCAACCCAGGAATCAAACCCAGGTCTCCCTCATTGCAGGTGGATTCTTTACCAGCTGAGCCACAAGGGAAGCTTCAATGGCAAATAGATGGGACAAATTGGAAACAGTGACGGAGTTTATTTTCTTGGGCTCCAAAATCACTGTGGATGGTGACTACAGCTACAAAATTAAGACACTAGCTCCTTGGAAGAAAATCTATGACAAACCTAGATAGCATATTAAAAAATAGAGACATCACTTTGCGAAGAGAAGTCTGTATTGTCAAAACTATTATTTTTTCAGTAGTCATGTAAGGATGTGAGATTTGGACCATAAAGAAGGCTGAGCATGGAGAATTGATGCTTCTGAACTAAGGTGTTGCAGAAGACCCTTGAGACTCCCTTGGACAGCAAAGAGATCAAACCAGTCAATCCTAAAGGGAATCAGTCCTAAATATTCATTGGAAGGACTGGTGCTGAAGCTGAAGCTCCAATACATTAGCCTGATGTGAAGAGCAGACTTGCTGGAAAAACCCTGATGCTGGGAAAGATTGGAGGCAGGAGGAGAAAGAGGCGACTGAGGATGAGATGGTTGGATGGCATCATTGACTCTATGGACATGAGTTTGAGCCAATTCTGGGAGATGGTGAAGGACAGAAAAGCCTGGTGTGCTGCAGTCCATGGGATCACAAAGACTTGGACATGACTTAAGGACTGAACAACAAATGAACTTTGGAGGACAACAGCCCTCATCATCTTGAAGATCTGTTAATGATCCAGAGATTATGATTCGGCAAGTCTACGAGAGGCCCAACCAACTACATGTTCACAATCACACTGAGTGAGTCAGGTTCCAGCAACTGCAGATCACACACTGAGAACAGGACTTGTGACCAACTGTAGAAGTCAGACAGGACTGGAAACTGCTTGGTATGGATAGAGGAGAGATGCTCCCACGTTGGAGACATGGAGCTGACTGAAAAGAAGAGGGCTGTTATTGCATGCAACCACATTTGAAAGCGACATAACAAGTGTCACATGGGAGCTCCGGAATGCAGCCGTGCTAGAATGCTGCAGGGCTGGCAGGGTGTGTGGGGAAGGCGGCTCATGAGAACCACCCCATGCCACTCACATCACATCATGTTATTATGCTTGGTGTTCCTTTGTGCCAATGACCTGCCATATGATTATCACTTTGTGGTTTTCAGCCCCACAGTCTTAAGGGATGAGTCACTTGGATCCTGGATGAACACAATAGTACACACCCCTACTAACCAAAGAGTTAGGACTAACCCTGCTTACCAGGACCCCAAGGGAATCACCTGCAGCCACCAAGTTGAACACAGAAGAGGGGAACAATGAACCCATGTTGACAGATGCACTGATCCCAGCTGGACAGACTCAGGACGACTGAGGTAGTGAAAAGAGCCCTAGGCTGAGAGCTGAGAGGGCTGGGTTATATGGATCTAACCATTATCTAATTTCAGGATCCTCAGTAAGTCATGGAGAAGGTAATGGCACCCCACTCCAGTACTCTTGCCTGGAAAATCCCATGGATGGGGGAGCCTGGTGGGCTGCCATCTATAAGGTCACATAGAGTTGGACATGACTGAAGCGACTTAGCAGCAGCAGCAGCAGTAAGTCATGGCTCCACTCTGGGTCACAGTGTCCTCATGAGTGAAAGGCTTTCTGGTTTTCTGAAAGTCTTCCACTTGGCTAATGGGAAAAGGCCCTTGCTCATCTTTTCTCATTACATCCTTCACTCCTGGAAGGCTGGCCCACTCCTTAGAAAGTGTCTGAGTCTCTCTCATTCCACAGGCCACCTCCCCCTCCCCTACTCCTCCTTTTTGCAAGATTACTGAGCTATGTCATAGAATCAAGAAGATTTGACCCAGAAGGAGAAAGCAAACGGACATATTTCAACAACAAGAGTTTGTAGCTTTTCTTTCTAGGATGTTACGATTACCTTGAGTCTGTATCACCACCAGCCAAACTCTGTGTTTTTCTAATTCTTAAATTCTAGGAGAGGGAGAATCCCACTGGCACAGATGGAGTTGTATGTCTATTCCTGGCTCAACCAGGTGTAGCCAGGTGGGCAGGGTCACTAAATGGAAACATGGCCAGTTATCCTCCATGGCACGTGAGATACAGTTCCCAGGGAATGGGGTAGCCGTGTCAGGGCTGCAAGGCAGAATTCCTGGGACACCTGAGCCTTTCCTGTCCTTTCAAGTATTTCCAACTTCTGTTCTTACTTGTCCTTTCCCCGGCCATCAGAGCACCGCCCTAGATCCTCCGCAATGCACACACGAGGTACTGCGTCCTCTCATATGTCATTCTCTCCATCCCCAGAGGGCGGCCCTCCCCGGAGCTCATGAATTCTGGAGCTGGTGGAGCACACTGCTATGATCCACCCTATCAGAATGCCATCCCACCACCACCACCCCCCAAGAATCCTGTAAATAAACCTTTAGGCTGCATTGACTATAATGCAAAGGGTTGTTGCGCTGGATGCTGGGGATAAAGATAAGCTCACCTGTACATAATCGCTGATCCCAGGAGGCACATCAGGAGAGAGACTAGGAAACAGGTAGCAACATAACATAACAGCTTCCAAGTGGTTTCAAAGGCTCAGTACAGAAAGCAGAGGACGACTTTGGGAAGGTGACACTCTCCTGAATAGTGCCTTAGAGAAGAAGTAGAAGTTATCCAGAAGTACAGTATAGCAAGTACACTAGGCAGGAGGAAGAGCATGCGGAAGGCTTGACGGTTTCCCCACGATACAGCGAAGGAGAGGAACTTCATATCTGAGGCCAGAAATCCAGTGAGGATGAGGCTGGAGGGCTGGGAAGGGGCTGGCCTGGGTCAGGCTGAATGGACCAGGCTGAAATCTGTGAAGTGCTAAGGGAGGAAGAGGGAGCAGAGGGAGACAGGGAGGCAGAGAGACCAGCAGGGAGGTGATGACAGTCATCCAGGTGAGAGGTTTTGAAGACATCCTAAAAAGCACAGCTGAAGCTAAGACCTAAAAGACAGGAAGGAACCAACTACAGAAAGATCACAGTGAAGAAAATTCCAGAAAGAGAAAGACAAAAAAATCAAAAGTCAGGCTTCCCTGCTGGTTCAGTGGTTAAGAATCCATCTGCCAATGCCAGGAGACACGGGTTCAATCCCTGATCCAAGAGGATCCCATACGACTCGGAGCAACAAAGTCTGGCACCACAACTACTGAACCTGTGCTCTAGATAGAGCTCTAGATAGAGCAACAAGAAAAGCCATTGCAATGAGAAGGCCATGCACTGCAACTAGAGTAGGCCCTGCTCTCCACTCTAGAGAAAGTCCACTCAGCAACGAAGACCCAGCCCAGTCAAAAGTAAAATAAATAAATGTTAAAAAAAAAATCAAAAGTCCCCAAGAAGGGAAACTGCATGGCTTGTTGAAGGAATAGAAAGTAGGCTAGTGAGTGGCTTGTGGGCTTCCCTGATAGCTCAGTTGGTAAAGAATCCACCTGCAGTGCAGGAGACCCCGGTTCAATTCCTGGGTCGGGAAAATCCACTGGAGGAGGGATAGGCTACCCACTCCAGTATCCTTGGGCTTCCCCTGTGGCTCATCTGGTAAATAATCTGCCTGCAATGTGGGAGACCTGCGTTCAGTCCCTGGGTTGGGAAGATCCCCTGGAGAAGGGAAAGGCTACCCATTCCAGTATTCTGGCCTGGAGAATTCCATGGACTGTACAGTCCATGGGGTCGCAAAGAGTTGGACACGACTGTGCTTTGTGAAATCACGACTGTGATTTCACGTCACTTAACTCAGTGGGTGGTAAAGAAAATAGGAACAGTGAGGTCCAGGTGCTAGGTGAAGACTGAAGTTGACCTAGTAAACTGGGAGAGGGAGTCGGGATTTCCTTTGGAGCGTTTTAAACAATCAGCTCACGTGATCTCATTAACATTCGCTTTTAAATTGTCTTCTTGTGCAGACAGTAGGCTGAGTGAATCAAATCGGAACTGTTGATGTATTTCAGGAAAGAATGAGATCACCCTGGGATGAGGATGGTGAAGTGGCAGGGCGACATGGGCAGATCGGGAGGAGTTTTGTAGGTAAAATTGACGGGAGTGGCTGATATCTTAGACGTGGGATGGTGAGGGAAGGAAAGCAACCTTGTCTCATTGGCAAGGGCAATGGAATGCACAGCAGCACCATTACCGAGGTGTGAAGACGGGCAAATGAATGCGGTTTTATTCCGAGGTAGGGGGACAGAGGTAATACGGAAATCAAGGGTTCTCTTTTGAATGTTTGATGCATTTAGACATCAAAGTGGAGGTGCCAGGTAGAAGATGGTTGTATAGACTTCCCTTTGTGGCTAGAGACATAAACTTGAGTTTCATTAGCCTGGAGATGGCATTAGAAGATATGGGACTGGATATGATTATCAAGAGAGTGAGAAAGAGAAGAAAAGGAAACTCAGGACCAAACCTTGCGAGTGTGCAACATTTTAAAATGAAGAACAGGAGGAAATCGAGGAGCAATAGCCTGTGAGTTGGGAGTAAAGAGAGTCATGGTTTCAGAGAAGCTGAAGCAGGGGTGGGAGAGGGGATTCGAATGTAGCTTAAGAAGAAAAAAAAATGGCCAACTCTGTCCAATTTTGCAGAGGGTGAGCAAAATGAGAACTGAGAAATAACCATTGGATTTATACCCCCAACCCCTGGGCCCACAACCAGCACAAACTAGATGCTCAGTAAACAAAAGCTGAATGAACTAACTGAAGACTGCACGCAGGGCTGGCAATATTTTCGGTTTCCAGGGTGCCACTTCTCATCCTGCTTCCTCGGTGACAGACACTGATAATCAATTACTGCGTTGTTGTTGTTGTTCTAAATCCAGTTTCAGCCCCAGAATCCTTCAGCTCTAGGCAAACACTGTCAAGTAATTGGAATGGTCATGAAAATTTAAGCTGATTTGCAGCTCCTGGTATAGACTACAGAGTCTGGACACATCTTTCTATCAAAGCTATTCAACAATGGAGTCTTACAGGGGCAGCTTCGGGAGCGACCATGGACCATCTGCAAGGGGCCCTGCAGAGGGAATTCCTACTTAAATGAGGACTGAACCGGGTGATACTTAGGCTCCTAGAAGAATCCACAGTTCAGTTGGTGGTCCTCCTTCCCCCGTCCCCCTCGCAGCAGCTCAAAACACAAAAAGAAAAATCCAACCCAGCCTAGGTTAATACGTGGAAATCAAATATTTTTTAGAACTTCCTCCTACGCATTCCTTCTCTCTCTTATCTTTATTGGCCTCCTGAATGCCTTATCTGCAAAGGCAAGATTCTGTTCTAAATCTCTGTCTGTGAACACAATTACCAATTCTGCTTCCTCCACCAGGTAAAAATGAATCACTGAATGCCAGACGTTACCTTAACTCATCCACCCGGCCATAGGCAGACTGGCTTCATCCCCGAATGATGTACGCCCCAACATAAAATAAGACCAGACAGCTTCATTCTTCCGTCCAAACGCACTGAGCATTATGGAGAGACATCTGCTGCAGACAAATCTTGGGTCTTTGGAGCCCTTAATATTTTAAAATTTATTCCTCTCCACCACCTGGAGGCTCCTGAGTCCATTTGTGGACTTTTCCACCTCACGCTGCCTTGCAAGCTAATAAGCAGTTGGTTCATAGGCATGCAAGTTATGGCTCTTCTAGTAAAATCCATGCATCCATATTGCAGCAGAAAAGACAGAGAATTCACCATCAGGAGTTTCTTGGTAACTGCCATCTTGTCTCACCTTGAATAACTGCTTCAACAAACACGTTCTGTGTGCCAGATTCTATCCTGGTTTCTAGAGGAGAATTTAGAGGTACAGCAAGGAATAAGATATAGGCCTTTTTCCCACCTGGGGCTCATGAAGGGGCCTTAGACATCCCACGCATCCCTCTGAAGTGATAGGCAAGATGCTGTGTGTATGTGCATATAGGTCTCCAGTGGGTGGCCTGTCATTGTCACTGGATTCTGCATCCAAAGAGATTAGGGGTCAACGGGACGCTAAAGGCAGCTTTGACAGCTCCCTTTCCTTCATCCCCAATCACATACAAATCAGTCACCAAGGCTTGTCAGTTTTATTCCCCTAAATTGCTGTAGATCTAGTCCCTTGTCTCCATGCCCCCACCCTACCCGAAACTACCCTTATCTCCATGGGTAACTAAAAATGGCCCCCTCGTGGCCTCCCCCTGGTGTCTTTTCCCTTCTCCATCTATTCTCCAAACAGCATCTAGAATGTATTTTCAGATCTCTAATCTGATCATTTCAATCCTTTGCTTCAGTGTTCAGTTCAGTCACTCAGTCATATCCAACTCTTTTCGACCCCATGGACTGCAGCACACCAGGCTTCCCTGTCCATCACCAACTCCTGGAGCTTGCTCAACTCATGTCCATCAAGTCAATGATGCCATCCAACCATCTCATCCTCTGTTGTCCCCTTCTCCCCCTGCCTTCAATCTTTCCCAGCATCAGGGCCTTTTCCAATGAGTCGGCTCTTCGCATCAGGTAGCCAAAGTATTGGAGCTTCAGCATCAATCCTTCCAATGAATATTCAGGACTGATTTTCTTTAGGGTAGAGTGATTTGAGGTCAGTCATAGAGGGAAACTGAAGGCCTCAGATCAAAGGGAGAAAAGCAGGAGGCAACAGGCATTGCTGACAAGTTGCCTTCTTGCATTGCTGCAAGAAGGACAAGTACGAAGGCCTGAAACCACAGAAAGGAGCAGAGGTTTGTGTAGAAACTGGAGAGTGAGTGCAGTGGACATGGAAAGCCTACCCCCACCCCTCGCTAATTCTCCTTCTGGGAGGGAGGGACTCCTCACCCTGATACTGTCTGCGCTGAGCATGGAACCCTGCAGCCATCAGCTCCTTAGTCATGGCCTCCGCTGCTGAGAACAGCCTGACCCAAGCACTCCTGATTCTGGAAGCTTTCTAGCTCCAGGGAGCCCATGGTGACCCTATGTCATCACAGCTCAACTTAATATTCCCTCCACCTTCCTTGCTCAGATGTTGGTCTTCCCACAGAGCACTGAACTCCGTATCAAAGTCAGCCTCAGTGAGGAGTGGATTTACAGCCTCCTGTAGGAGTGGGTTTACACAGGAAAGCCAACTGGAAAGTGAGTTTGGGGCTAGACGGGGAAGACCCCCAGTGCTGTGTCAGCAACTTTCCCTGCAAGCAGTGAGAAACGAGAGGCTGCTGAGGTTACAGCCCAGTATTGAAAGACCTTCCTGGTGACACAGTGGGAGAAGGAAAGGGACTTGGCAGGGGCCCTGGACCAGTCCAGCTGGAGAAGTGGTGGGTCATGGGGAGAAAGGCTGCGGTTGAGAAATGGAGGAGGAAAAAACCATAGCCCCTAGGACACAGTGACTGTGGGCAGGGTAAGGGATGAGGAACAATGACACAGAGGGAGTATGCTGAGTCCCAGGCCTGGTGGGGAACACGGGGGGCTTGGGGTGAGAACAACATCTGTAGCTAACAGTGCTGCATTATATACTTAGCATTCTGCTGGGAGGAGAGATCTTACGTTAAGCATTTTATCACCAGAAAATAAATAAATAGAGAAGTAGGAACCACTGCAAGGAGATCCAAGCAGTCCATCCTAAAGAAAATCAGTCCTGGGTGTTCATTGGAAGGACTGATGTTGAAGCTAAAACTCCAATATTTTGGCCACCTGATGTGAAGAGCTGACTCATTTGAAAAGACCTTGATGCTGGGAAAGATTGAAGGCAGGAGGAGAAGGGGACGACAGAGGATGAGATGGTTGGATGGCATCACCGACTCAATGGACATGAGTTTGGGTAAATTCTGGGAGTTGGTGATGGACAGGGAGGCCTAGCATGCTGCGGTTCATGGGGTCACAAAGAGTTGGACACGACTGAGCAACTGAACTGAACTGAGAAACCACTGTGTAGAAAGAAAGAAAAGAAAGTGAAGTCACTCAGTCGTGTCCGACTCTTTGTGACCCCTACAAGGCTCCTCTGTCCATGGGATTTTCCAGGTAAGAGTACTAGAGTGGGTCGCCATTTCCTTCTTCAGGGGATCTTCCCCACCCAGGGATCAATCCCGGGTCTCCCTCATTGCAGGCAGACGCTTTACCATCTGAGCCACCAGGGAGAAGGTAGAGAATGTGTAGAGGATGAGTTATACTGACTGGTTATGGTTTCACAAGTGTATGCTTATCTCCAGATTCAGTCAATTATACACATGAAGTAGATACAGCTCTTTGTATGTCAGTTATACCCCTATAGAGTTTTTTTGTTTTTTTTTTTAAAGTATATAGCAACCTGGAAGAGGAGTTCTTTCTCCTAAGTCTTTTTTTCAAGGCACTCCCAAGTAGTGGAGAATAAAACAGTAACTGGCATATTCCAACATCATTTAAATACATAATCAACCAGCAAAGTTTTATTTTTGAATTTTAATCATATGTTTTATTTAACCCAATGTATCCAAAATATTTTCTTTTCAGCAATCAACAGAAACATTACTGAGGTGTTTTTTTCCTTCTTTTTTGTTTCATTCTAAGTCTTCAAAATTTTTATAGCTGTGACTTCTGTATCTCCTAAGAGCTCTTTGTCATACAAGGTTAAACATGATTTTCTAATTAGATATCGCCAAAATATCTGAAATAAGCCAGAAACGTGTTAGAAATATGGATTTTCGTCTCTTCTCAACCTTTTGGCTGAGATCAAGTGAAATAGGAGCTTTCATTTACCGCTATTCTGCCACAGTGCATCCCCAGGAGACCATGCCTTCAGACACTAAGAAGCGAGGCATGAAACTATCACAAATGGTGAAATATTTAAAACTATTTTTATTGTCATATTATTCTTTGAAAAAATCACTATTTGGTATATGAACTATGCATTTATAATGTATTTATATTTATTTATACATTATATATTCTTAGACCAGCAATGCTTTATAAGAAGTGAAGCGAAAGCCCTCAGCTGTGTCCGACTCTTGGCAACCCCAGGGACTGTAGCCCGCCAGGCTCCTCTGTCCATGGGATTTCCCAGGCAAGAATACTGGAGTGGATTGCCATTTCCTTCTCCAGGGGTTTTTCCCAACCCAGGGGTCGAACCCGGGTCTCCTGCATTGCAGGCACATTCTTTGCCATCTGAGTCACCAGGGAAGTCATCATCAAAATGATTGTTTGTTAAGATCTTGGGGGTTTTTCTTTGATAGGGTCAAATATTATGTTGCTAAAGAACATTTTCATGTCAGAGAGGTCTTCAGAGAAGCAAAGAACAAAAGGTATGGATTTGCAAAAGCAGAATACCAATGCTGTATAAATAACTTGTTATTGTTATTCAGTGGTGAAGTCATGTCTGACTCTTTGTAACTCCATGGACCAGCTCCTCTGTCCTTCACTATCTCCTGGAGGTGCCATAGATTCATGTCCATTGAGTCAGTGATGCTATCTAGCCATCTCATCCTCCACAGCACCCTTCTGTTTTTGCCTTCAATCTTTCCCAGTATCAGGATCTTTTCCAATGAGTTGGCTCTTCACATCACAGTATTGGAGCTTCAGCTTCAGCATCAGGTTAGATACCATCATGAATGGGCATGAATTTGATCAAACTCCAGGAGATAGTGGAGGACAAAGGAACCTGGCATGCTGCAGTCCATGGGGTCGCAGAGAGTCAGACATGACAGTAGTGGCTGAACTATGATGACAAATATGTTCTGGTATAAAAATAAATGTTAATTTACCAATTTTGTGTTTGCACAACCCACTCCAGCATTCTTGCCTGGAGAATCCCATGGACAGAGAAGCCTGGCAGGCTACAGTCCATGGGGTCACAAAGAGTTAGACACGACTGAGTGATGAACACTTGGCCACTAACCGGAAGCAATCTGTGCATCTGCATAAAGCCATATATTCTGATTTTTAAATGATTTTATGTTTCCCTATACACACTGGCTTTCTAGAACCTGCAGAAGATGCTAGTCTTCCTCTTGTCATTTTTTCCTAGGATAGGAACCAACCTTGAGCTGGGGCCTTAATTGCCTGTTTTGTATACAGAACCTCACTCAACCTTTCTGCAACCCTATAAGGGAAATATTACCATCCTCATCCTCCAGAGGGGAGGAAGCTAAGACCCAGAGCAGGGAAAAGATTTGCTCCAGTTGCCCAGCAAAGTGGTAGATCTGGGATTTTAATATGAATCTTTGGACTCCAGGGTCCACGCTCTCGCAACATGACTGAATAAATGTTTGCTCCTTCCAACTCTCTTTTCTATAAATCTTACTTCAACCTTTTGAAGTGAAGAATTGTTTGAGGAACAAGAAAGGTGCTTTTCTGCATCCTCATAGCAGAGAATGGCTCACCAAGCTGGGAGGCAGGGCCACAAGAAAGCTTGAGGGTCTCTCTGTACTTGCAGAGCTCTGGCTGTCAGATGGTGAAAACTCAGGACTGACACCATGGCTCTTCAGCTACCCAAATGTGAGCCCAAATGGAGAGAATGCTATTAGGAGGAAAAATCATACAGGTCATTTCAGAGTGAGCGATAGATGGAACTAACGTTATTGACAATGAAAAGTCTCAGTCGCAGAGAGACAAATGAGTCAGTAGTGAGTTTGCTGTTGAAACTGCATGCTCTCTGCTGTTACTCAAATACTTAAAGAAAAAAAGAAATTTCTTGATCAACACATACAAAATTTGGGACTGAAAACCATGTAAAATGTAGAAGAAAAGCAACCTATATCTTATATTTTCAGTGCACACATGTGTAGGTGAGCATGCGCACACACAGACACAGACACTCTGATTTGTGTGCATAATTCCAGGCTTGCCATTCCCCTTTAAGAGTTGTGTGTGTGTGTGTCTTCTGTTAGCATTAGACCTTTCATAACCCAATCCCTGTTTCCCTCCTTGTAATGACCCTCTCTAGTCCCTTCATTAAATATCCAGATTCTACTGGTCATTTCAGAAGCAGTTGTAATCTCTGACTCATAAATGTAGGTCATGTTTGCACACCAGTGAGAAGTTTAAGTGCTCCCCAATTTTAGTGGAGACAGGCATGTCCTCTTTATGTTGTATCAACCCTTTCTTTTTCTGAGAGTCTTTCTCAGCACGTAGTTTATACATCTATTACAGGGCTCGACATCATGCATTGCATTGCAAGTATTTCCATCCACCTCATAAACTCAGAAAATATTTGATGCATGAGAATGCACACATGGTAGCATCTTCGCCACTAAACTTGGGACTTGTAAGGGTAGCATCCTTATATTATTCGTTTTGCTCTTCTCTCTGTGCTTGGCATATTGTTTTGAACAAAGTAGGTGTTCGATGAGTATTAAAGGGATGTATTTGCATCCATCGGATTGCTACCAATGATCACAAATTTGTCATATTCTTCATGACACTGGGTGCCTCTTAAAAACAGAGGCAAACTGATTATCTGATAACACAGAGATCTTACCAGGCTGAAGGTGGAGCATGAGGAAATCCATGTGCAAGACTAACACAGATACTGCTGCGTCAGATTATTCCAGCATTTAAAACTGCGTAGGATGTAGAACTGATGGAGCATCGAATGTGAGAGGACAACTTGACACCTGTGGGAAAGGAATCTTCTGGCCCATTTTGGTGAAGTCGAGTCATTCGTCTCGACCTTAGGAAGTTAATGCTGACGATAATAATAGCTACTGCCTTTTAGAAATTTATCATGTGCCAGATGCTTGCAAAGCCCTGTAGAATATTAGCACATTAAATGTGTCTCATTAGCCCCCACGAGGAAATAATTATTACTATTCACATTCCATATCCCAATTTGGAGATTAAGTTTCAACAAACTCCAGTAATTTGCCCAAAGCTTCAGAACTGCTAGTTGAAGAGGGATTCAAATTCAGATCTGCTGCTCTCAAAGTCCAGACTCTAAGCTAGTCTGCTCTGTAAGTGAAATATGGACATTGGGTGATCATTTGAGTTGACTTGCAGGGGGGATCATCTACTACAGGGGTCTCCAGCCTCCAGGATCTAATGCCTGACAATCTGAGGTGAAGCTGATGTCATAAAAATAGAAATAAAGTGTACAGTCAATCCAGTGCACTTGAATCATCCCCAAACCATCCCCCATCCTGGTCCATGGAAAAACTGTCTTCCGCAAAACTGGTCCCTCGTGCCAGATGATTGGAGACCACCTATAGACCCTAGTCTCATTTTGCAAAGAAGAAAAACGAAATCCAGAGAGATGAAAAAAATGCAGAACTTAGAATCTCATGACCAAAATGTACTTTAAAATTCACTTAAACACCCTAACATCCAACTGCTGACTTAACATCTGCATTTGTTTTCAATAGCTTTATTGACATATGATTCACAAACCATACAATGTACCCATTTAAAGTTACAATTCAGTGGTTTTTAGAATAGTCACAAAGTTGTGTGACAGTCACCATATTCAAATTTTAAGACATTTTCATTCCCCTAAAAGAATCAATATAAGTCTGCATTTGGCAATAAGGAGTTTATGATCTGAGCCACAGTCAGCTCCTAGTCTTGTTTTTGCTGACTGTATAGAGCTTCTCCATCTTTGGCTGCAAAGAATATAATCAGTCTGATTTTGGTGTTGACCATCTGGTGATGTCCATGTGTAGAGTCTTCTTTTGTGTTGTTGGAAGAGAGTGTTTGTTATGACCAGTGCCTTCTCTTGGCAAAACTCTATTAGCCTTTGCACTGCTTCATTCCGGACTCCAAGGAGAAATTTTCCTATTACTCCAGGTGTTTCTTGACTTCCTACTTTTGCATTCCAGTCCCCTATAATGAAAAGGACATCTTTTTTGGGTGTTAGTTCTAAACCTTTTCTAAAACCAGCTTGAACATCTGGAAGTTCACGGTTCACGTATTGCTGAAGCCTGGCTTGGAGAATTTTGAGCATTATTTTACTAGCGTGTGAGATGGGTGCAATTGTGCGGTAGTTTGAGCATTTTTTGGCATTGCCTTTCTTTGGGATTGGAATGAAAACTGACCTTTTCCACTCCTGTGGCCACTGCTGAGTTTTCCAAATTTGCTGGCATATTGAGTGCAGCACTTTCACAGCATCATCTTTCAGGATTTGAAATAGCTCGACTGGAATTCCATCACCTCCACTAGCTTTGTTCATAGTGGTGTTTTCTAAGGCCCACTTGACTTCACATTTCAGGATGTCTGGCTCTAGGTGAGTGATCACACCATTGTGATTATCTGGGTTGTGAAGCTCTTTTTTGTACAGTTCTTCTGTGTATTCTTGCCACCTCCTCTTAATATCTTCTGCTTCTGTTAGGTCCATGCCATTTCTGTCCTTTATTGAGGCCATCTTCACATGAAATGTTCCCTTGGTATCTCTAATTTTCTTGAAGAGATCTCTAGTCTTTCCCATCCTGTTGTTTTCCTCTATTTCTTTGCATTGATCACTAAGGAAGGCTTTCTTATCTCTCCTTGCTATTCTTTGGAATTCTGCATTCAGATGCTTATATCTTTCCTTTTCTCCTTTGCTTTTCGCTTCTCTTCTTTTCACAGCTATTTGTAAGGCCTCCCCAGACAGCCATATTGCTTTTTTGCATTTCTTTTCCATGGGGATGGTCTTGATCCCTGTCTCCTGTACAATGTCACGAACCTCATTCCATAGCTCATCAGGCACTCTATCTATCAGATCTAGGCCCTTAAATCTATTTCTCACTTCCACTGTATAATCATAAGTGATTTGATTTAGGTCATACCTGAATGGTCTAGTGATTTTCCCCACTTTCTTCAATTTAAGTCTGAATTTGGCAATAAGGAGTTCATGATCTGAGCCATAGTCAGCTGGATCATTGAAAAAGCAAGAGAGTTCCAGAAAAACATGTATTTCTGCTTTATTGACTAAGCCAAAGCTTTTGACTGTGTGGATCACAATAAACTATGGAAAATTCTGAAAAAGATGGGAATATCAGACCACCTGACCTGCCTCTTGAGAAATTTGTATGCAGGTCAGGAAGCAACAGTTAGAACTGGACATGGAACAACAGACTGGTTCCAAATAGGAAAAGGAGTACATCAAAGCTGTATATTGTCACCCTGCTTATTTAACTTATATGTAGAGTCCATCATGAGAAATGCTGAGCTGGAGGAAGCACAAGCTGGAATCAAGATTGCCAGGAGAAATATCAAGAACCTCAGATATGCAGATGACACCACCCTTATGGCAGAAAGTGAAGAGGAACTCAAAAGTCTCTTGATGAAAGTGAAAGTGGAGAGTAAAAAAGTTGGCTTAAAGCTCATCATTCAGAAAACTAAGATCATGGCATCTGGTCTCATCACTGCATGGGAAATAGATGGGGAAACAGTGGAAAGAGTGTCAGACTTTATTTTTGGGGGCTCCAAAATCACTGTAGATGGTGACTGCAGCCATGAAATTAAAAGACACTTACTCCTTGGAAGCAAAGTTATGACCAACCTAGATAGCATATTCAAAAACAGAGACATTACTTTGCCAACTAAGGTCCATCTAGTCAAGGCTATGGTTTTTCCAGTGGTCATGTATGGATGTGAGAGTTGGACTGTGAAGAAAGCTGAGCACCAAAAAATTGATGCTTTTGAACTGTGGTGTTGGAGAAGACTCTTGAGAGTCCCTTGGACTGCAAGGAGATCCAACCAGTCCATCCTAAAGGAGATCAGCCCTGGATGTTCATTGGAAGGAATGATGCTGAAGCTGAAACTCCAATACTTTGGCCACCTCATGAGAAGAGATGACTCATTGGAAAAGACCCTGATGCTGGGAGGGATTGGGGGCAGGAGGAGAAGGGGATGACAGAGGATGAGATGGCTGGATGGCACCACTGACTCGATGGACATGAGTTTGGGTGAACTCCAGGAGTTGGTGATGGACAGGGAGGCCTGGCGGGCTGTGATTCATGGGGCACAAAAAGTCAGACACGACTGAGTGACTGAACTGAACTGAACTGAACTGAAAAGAATCCCTGGGCTTCCCTGATTGCTCAGCTGGTAAAGAATCCGCCCACAATGCAGGAGACCCTGGTTTGATTCCTGGGTTAGGAAGATCCCCTGGAGGAGGGCATGACAACCTACTCTGGTATTCTTGCCTGGAGAATTCCCGTGGACAGAGGAGCCTAGTGGGCTACAGTTTGTGGGGTCACTAAGAATCAAACATGACTGAGCAACTAAGCACAGTACAGCACAAATGAAAACCTATGTCCTTTAGCATGCAGCCCACATCCCAGCCCCAGCCCCGGTCCTAGGCCATCACTAATTTGTCTCTCTGAATTTCTCCATGGGGATCATTTCATGTAAATGGAGTCATACAGCATGTGTTTTTGTGTGACCGACTTTTTTGCTTAGCATAGCATCAGTATTGACTATCTCAAAGTCATCTATGTAGCAAATTATTTGCAGCAATAAGAAACGACTGGGGAGAGAGTACATTTTCTTGTTCAGTCTTCATTAGCCCCACCCTGTGAGCTACCCCCAAACAAACACAATCTAAGTTAGAACAATGCATTTGATATTTGTTGTATGTTGAACTATGATCCCCCCACAAACTCATACGCTGGAGTCCCAAGCCCCAGGACCTTAGAAAGTGAGTTCATTTGGAAACTGGATCTTCGCAGAGGTAGTAAAATTAAGATGAAGTCCTTAGAATGGACTCTAGCCCATTGTAACTGGTGTCCTCACGAGAGGGGAAATTTAAAAAAAGACACACACATAGTGGGAATGTGGGAAGACCGAAGTTTTGGCTCCACAGGCCAAAGAGTCCTCAGAAACCAGGAGAAGGGACGGGAGGTTTTCCCGCAGAATGAACTAACACTGCTGACACCTTGGTTCTGAACTTGTAGCCTCCACAAATGTAAGATAGTAAACTTCTGTTGTTTAAACCACCCAGCGTGTGGTACTTTTTACAGCAGTCCTAGCAAACTCATGCAATATTTAAACACAGCTTCTATAGGAGTCTTCGGGCTTCCCTTGGGGCTCAGTTGGTAAAGAATCTGCCAGCGAGACCTGGGTTCGATCCCTGGGTTGAAAAGATGCCCTGGAGAAGAAAAAGGCTACCCACTCCAGTATTCTGGCCTGGAGAATTCCACAGACTGTAAAGTCCATGGGGTCACAAAGTCAGACATGACTGAGTGCCTTTCACTTCACTTCACTTCACTTCTATAGGAATCTTCTAGTCAAGTACCCTGCCACTCTTACCCTCCTTCCAAGCCAAAATCTGCAGAATCGTCATTTCTCTAAAGTTAAATCCATGCGATTTTCACTCAGTCTGGGCTTTCTTCCAGAGTTCCCTATCTCAGGCAAAGGCACTGCTATCCAACCTGTCTTGCAACTTGTAATTCCAGAAGTCACCGTTTACTCCACTCTCCCTAATCACACACAAACACACACACACACACACACACACACACACACACACAGTTCTAGGCTAAGAGTTTCAAAAAAGGATTCTAACAAGTTTTTGAAGACAAATAATTCCAACCCTGATGCTAGGAAAGTTTGGAGGCAAAAGGAGAAGAGGGCAGCAGAGGATAAATTGGTTAGATAGCATCACTGATTCAATTGACATGAATCTGAGCAAACTCCAGGAGACAGTGAAGGAACAGGGAAGCCTGAGTGCTGCAGTTCATGGGGCCAAAGAGTCAGACATGACTCAGAACTGAACAACAAGTTCCAGTGCTGTTTAAAATATTCCAGATCTTTAAAATTAAACTTGCAAATTCCTTCATGAAATCAGCAGATTATTACCAGAACCTG
The DNA here is from genome assembly GCF_032452875.1 of Bos javanicus. Classification (NCBI taxonomy): domain Eukaryota; kingdom Metazoa; phylum Chordata; class Mammalia; order Artiodactyla; family Bovidae; genus Bos; species Bos javanicus. Next base: position 110,362,091 of record NC_083873.1, read on the forward strand.
AAAAAGAGTAAAAGAAAATCAGAGACTCAGTAAAGAATATTCATACAAGCCTTAATCAAGTAATTGATTGCCTGTGTGCTCAGTCATGTTCGACTCTTTGTGACCCCATGGACTGTAGCCCTTCAGGCTTGTCTGTCCATGGAATTTTCTAGGCAAGAATACTGGAGTGGGTTGACATTTCCTCTTCCAGGCTATTTAATACATTGCTGTATGAAAGAATAATATATCATGACCAAGCACAAATTTGTTCAAGAATGTAAGTCCACTTCCTCTCAATCTACTGGCCCAGAATGTTATCATATGAGATCAAGAATCTTTATAAGTTTTCTGGGCTCTGGACACTATGATTTTCCCTTTTGAAAATACACTAATAGTTTTGCCAAATTTCAGTCTATTGAAATGTATGTCTACATGGAGAAATATGGATGCATATAAAACCCTCACTACCAACATTTAATGAAGGTGACAAGTTACATAATAGCAAAAAAAAAAAAAAAAACCTTTACCACATATGAATTTGAATTTTAAAGCTGAAAATTCACTTACTAGGAAAAATTCTCCTGAAAAAAATCCCTTTAAGTCTGAAATTCAACCCAACTCAGTGTCACTGCTGACTATCCAGTGCTGTGTAATAAAGAATTCCCCAATAAAAGAATATGAGTATTGCAACTTCCCTGATGGTCCAGTGGTTAAGAATCCACCTGCCAATGCAGGGGACACAGGTTCCGTCCCAGGTCCAGGAGGATCCCACATGCCACGGAGCGGCTAAGCCCATGCACCACAACTACCGAGCCCACAATCTGGAACCTGTGCTCTGCAACAAGAGAAGCCACCGCAATGAGAAGCCCACACACCACGAGGAAGAGCAGCCTTCCACTCGCTGCAACTAGAGAAAGTCCCTAGAAGATCTGCTGCTGCTGCTGCTGCTGCTAAGTCACTTCAGTCGTGTCCGACTCTGTGTGACCCCATAGACGGCAGCCCACCAGGCTTCCCGTCCCTGGGATTCTCCAGGCAAGAACACTGGAGTGGGTTGCCATTTCCTTCTCCAGTGCATGAAAGTAAAAAGTGAAAGTGAAGTCGCTCAGTCGTGTCCGACTCTAGCGACCCCATGGACTGCAGCCTACCAGGCTCCTCCGTCCATGGGATTTTCCAGGAAAGAATACTGGAGTGGGGTGCCATTGCCTTCTCTGCTAGAAGATCTAGCACAGCCAAAAATAAATGAATAAATAAAAGAATGCTATTATCTTTCGTGGTCCAGTGGGTTGAGTGGGCTCAGCTGGTTCTCCCTCTGTTTCTCATGTGGCTCTCGCCTACTGACAGACCTAAAGGCTTGCCTGCATTGCTAAGTCCAAGATGGCTCACTCACATGGCTGGCAATTGATGCAGGCTGTTGGCAGGGAGGTCAAAGGGGGTGGCTGACTAAGACATTCTCTGCAACTCCGACAGTCAGCACTAACACAGAGGTAAGTCTAAGGGCTTTAACAGGCGCAAAAGCCAACAACTGAGTGTAACAGTCCGCAGTCAACTCCACTGTAACCTCTTCAGCACAAAGACGCATCATCAGAAGCCCTTTAAGTCACAGGAGCATTCTACGATATGACATTTGGAAGTCTGGCTCTCAGTCCTATGTGGAGACCTCTGAGCCAGCACTTCTGACATCCTTGGGGAGAGCACTTGGCTTTGAATTGGACAAGTCTGGGTTCCCAGCTGAAAAGATTTGACAAATTGCTAAACCTCCTTTTTTAAATGGAGACAGCACTTTCTGACTTGCAGTATTGTAGTAAGATTTAAAAAAAAATGTTAAAATGTGTGAAATATTTTGTACACTACCTGGTTTATGGTGAGGAATTAATGAATAATAATTATTGTCATTACCATTAATATAATCATCCTATAGAGAAAAGAAAGGTTATATTTGGAAAAAAGAAACAGTTTTCATATTTTGAACATCTATAGCCTAAGATGCCATATTTTGCCCATCTTTTATTTTACTGTGGGCTTTATTTTCATATAAAGAGCCAAATGGACTATTGGAATCACATTCTCTCATTTTGAGTCTTTTATGAGCATGTTTTCACTCTATGTAAGGTTCACAATAAACTGTGGAAAACTCTGAAAGAGATGGGAATACCTGACCACCTGATCTACCTCTTGAAAAATCTGTATGCAGGTCAGGAAGCAACAGTCAGAACTGGACATGGAACAACAGACTGGTTCCAAATAGGAAAAGGAGTACGTCAAGGCTGTATATTGTCACCTGGTTATTTAACTTATATGCAGAGTACATCATGAGAAACGCTGGACTGGAAGAAACACAAGTTGGAATCAAGATTGCTGGGAGAAATATCAATAAGCTCAGATATGCAAATGACACCACCCTTATGGCAGAAAGTGAAGAGGAACTAAAAAGCCTCTTGATGAAAGTGAAAAAAGAGAGTGAAAAAGTTGGCTTAAAGCTCAACATTCAGAAAACAAAGATCAGGGCATCTGGTCCCATCACTTCATGGGAAATAGATGGGGAAACAGTGGAAACAGTGTCAGACTTTATTTTTCTGGGCTCCAAAATCACTGCAGATGGTGACTGCAGCCATGAAATTAAAAGACACTTACTCCTTGGAAGGAAAGTTATGACCAACCTAGATAGCATATTCAAAAGCAGAGACATTACTTTGCCAACTAAGGTCCATCTAGTCAAGGCTATGGTTTTTCCTGTGGTCATGTATGGATGTGAGAGTTGGACTGTGAAGAAGACTGAGCTCCAAAGAATTGATGCTTTTGAACTGTGGTGTTGGAGAAGACTCTTGAGAGTCCCTTGGACTGCAAGGAGATCCAACCAGTCCATTCTGAAGGAGATCAGCCCTGGCATTTCTTTGGAAGGAATGATGCTAAAGCTGAAACTCCAGTACTTTGGCCACCTCATGCGAAGAGTTGACTCATTGGAAAAGACTCTGATGCTGGGAGGGATTGGGGGCAGGAGGAGAAGGGGATGACAGAGGCTGAGATGGCTGGATGGCATCACTGACTCGATGGACGTGAGTCTGAGTGAACTCAGTTGGGAGTTGGTGATGGACAGGGAGGCCTGGCGTGCTGTGATTCATGGGGTGGCAAAGAGTCGGACACGACTGAGCGACTGAACTGAACTGAACTGAAGGTTAAAAAAAAAAGTGTGTGTATGTATGTGTGTAAGCACAGGGAAAGGATTAGAAGAATATATTTTAAAATGTTAAAACTGACCATCTTTTGATGATAAGATTAGTCATACCTTTGTGTTTCTCCCACTTTACAAAGTGTTTATAATAAACAACACTCTTAAACCCAAAAGAAAAAATAAAGTGTTTCCATGTATGTCAAACTTCTTGGCTAGATTACAAAATATAAAATACAATATAATCATTCTTCCTGCTGACTTGTTGAGCCTATAAACAATGGAATATAGAATTCCTGTGGTTGAAATGGCCATTCATTTATTCTCCCTCATTTCTTCATTGACGGTCAACAAGCAGACACTGAGACCTGCAATTTGCTGAGCACTTTGGCAGTCTCTTTGTGAGAGCTGGAAGATAAAGAAAGCTGAGCACTAAAGAATTGATGCTTTTGAGCTGTGGTGTTGGAGAAGACTCTTGAGAGTCCCTTGGACTGCAAAGAGATCCAACCAGTCCATCCTAAAGGAAATCAATCCTGAATATTCATTGGAAGGACTGATGCTGAAGCTGACCCAATACTTTGGCCACCCAATGGGAAGAGCTGACTCATTTGAAAAGACCCTGATGCTGGGAAAGATTGAAGGCGGGAGGAGAAGGGGACGGCAGAGGATGAGATGGCTGGATGGCATCACCGATTCAATGCACATGAGTTTGGGTGGACTCCGGGAGTTGGTGATGGACAGGGAGGCCTGGTGTGCTCTGGTCCATGGGGTCACAAAGAGCTGGACACGACTGAGTAACTGAACCAAACTGAACTGAACTTTACAGACTCTGAAGATGCTTAGCTGAAATGAGATCCATAGCCCTCTTTGAAAACTCCACGTGTTCCTGAAGCTTCTCCTGCTTGTCAAATTCCTATGCAACCTTCTTTCAGCCCACCCTTAAGGGTCTCCCTCTTTGTTGCCACGAGGGTGTGACTGCACCTCTGCCCAGCTCTCTGCAGCCTGAGCTGTGTCAGAGGAAGCTGGGCAGGAATTCTTGCCCCCAGTGGATTGTGTGCTCAGTGGAGGCAGGGATCAACCTCTCTCTGTGTCTCTTTTCACTCTGCTCATCCACTGGCCCTGTTTTTGTTGCTGTTTAGCCACTAAGTGATGCTTTCTAAGGCCCACTTGACTTCACATTCCAGGATGTCTGGCTCTAGGTCAGTGATCACACCATTGTGATTATCTGGGAGGTGAAGATCTTTTTTGTACAGTTCTTCTGTGTATTCTTGCCACATTTTCTTAATATCTTCTGCTTCTGTTAGGTCCATACCATTTCTGTCCTTTATCGAGCCCATCTTTGCATGAAATGTTCCCTTGGAATCTCTAATTTTCTTGAAGAGATCCCTAGTCTTTCCCTTTCTGTTGTTTTCCTCTATTTCTTTGCATTGATCACTGAAGAAGGCTTTCTTATCTCTTCTTGCTATTCTTTGGAACTCTGCATTCAGATGCTTATATCTTTCCTTTTCTCCTTTGCTTTTCCCTTCTGTTCTTTTCACAGCTATTTGTAAGGCCTCCCCAGACAGCCATTTTGCTTTTCTGCATTTCTTTTCCATGGGGATGGTCTTGATCCCTGTCTCCTGTACAATGTCACGAACCTCATTCCATAGTTCATCAGGCACTCTGTCTATCAGATCTAGGCCCTTAAATCTATTTCTCACTTCCACTGTATAATCATAAGGGATTTGATTTAGGTCATACCTGAATGGTCTTGTGGTTTTCCCTACTTTCTTCAATTTAAGTCTGAATTTGGCAATAAAGAGTTAATGATCTGAGCATCAGTCAGCTCCTGGTCTTGTTTTTGTTGACTGTATAGAGCTTCTCCATCTTTGGCTGTAAAGAACATAATCAATCAATTTCGGTGTTGACCATCTGGTGATGTCCATGTGTAGAGTCTTCTCTTGTGTTGTTGGAAGTGGGTGTTTGCTATGACCAGTGCATTTTCTTGGCAAAACTCTATTAGTCTTTGCCCTGCTTCATTCCATATTCCAAGGCCAAATTTGCCTGTTACTCCAGATATTTCTTGACTTCCTACTTTGGCATTCCAGTCCCCTATAATGCAAAGGACATCTTTCTTGAGTGTTAGTTCTAAAACATCTTGTAGGTCTTCACAGAACCATTCAACTTCAGCTTCTTCAGCATCACTGGTTGGGGCATAGACTTGGATTACTGTGACATTGAATGGTTTGCCTTGGAAATGAACAGAGATCATTCTGTTGTTTTTGAGATTGCATCCAAGTACTGCATTTCTGACTCTTTTGTTGACAATGATGGCTACTCCATTTCTTCTGAGGGATTCCTGCCCACAGTAGTAGATATAATGGTCATCTGAGTTAAATTCACCCATTCCAGTCCATTTCAGTTCTCTGATTCCTAGAATGTTGGCATTCACTCTTGCCGTCTCTTGTTTGACCACTTTCAATTTGCCTTGATTCATGGACCTGACATTCCAGGTTCCTATGCAATATTGCTCTTTACAGCATCGGACCTTGCTTCTATCACCAGTCATATCCACAGCTGGGTATTCTTTTTGCTTTGGCTCCATCCCTTCATTCTTTCTGGAGTTATTTCTCCACTGATCTCCAGTAGCATATTGGGCACCTACTGACCTGGGGAGTTCCTCTTTCAGTATCCTATCATTTTGCCTTTCCATACTGAACATGGGGTTCTCAAGGCAAGAATACTGAAGTGGTTTGCTATTCCCTTCTCCAGTGGACCACATTCTGTCAGATCTCTCCACCATGACCCGCCAATCTTGGGTGGCCCCACAGGTATGGCTTAGTTTCATTGAGTTAGACAAGGCTGTGGTCCTAGTGTGATTAGATTGACTAGTTTTCTGTGAGTATGGTTTCAGTTGGGCCTTAGAAAGCATCACTACGAACAAAGCTAGTGGAGGTGATGGAATTCCAGTTGAGCCATTTCAAATCCTGAAAGATGATGCTATGAAAGTGCTGCACTCAATATGCCAGCAAATTTGGAAAACTCAGCAGTGGCCACAGGACTGGAAAAGGTCAGTTTTCATTCCAATCCCAAAGAAAGACAATGCCAAAGAATGCTCAAACTACCGCACAATTGCACTCATCTCACATGCTAGGAAAGTAATGCTCAAAATTCTCCAAGCCAGGCTTCAGCAACACGTGAACCGTGAACTTCCTGATGTTCAAGCTGGTTTTAGAAAAGGCAGAGGAACCAGAGATCAAATTGCCAACATCCACTGGATCATGGAAAAAGCAAGAGAGTTCCAGAAAAACATATATTTCTGCTTTATTGACTATGCCAAAGTCTTTGACTGTGTGGATCACAATAAACTGTGGAAAATTCTGAAAGAGATGGGAATACCTGACCACCTGATCTACCTCTTGAGAAATTTGTATGCAGGTCAGGAAGCAACAGTTAGAACTGGACATGGAACAACAGACTGGTTCCAAATAGGAAAAGGAGTACGTCAAGGCTGTATACTGTCACCCTGCTTGTTTAACTTCTATGCAGAGTACATCATGAGAAAAGCTGGACTGGAAGAAGCACAAGCTGGAATCAAGATTGCCGGGAGAAATATCAATAAGCTCAGATATGCAGATGACACCACCCTTATGGCAGAAAGTGAAGAGGAACTCAAAAGCCTCTTGATGAAAGTGAAAGAGGAGAGTGAAAAAGTTGGCTTAAAGCTCAACATTCAGAAAACGAAGATCATGGCATCTGGTCCCATCACTTCATGGGAAATAGATGTGGAAACAGTGGAAACAGTGTCAGACTTTATTTTTCTGGGCTCCAAAATCACTGCAGATGGTGACTGCAGCCATGAAATTAAAAGACGCTTACTCCTTGAAAGGAAAGTTATGTCCAACCTAGATAGCATATTCAAAAGCAGAGACATTACTTTTCCAGCAAAGGTCCGTCTAGTCAAGGCTATGGTTTTTCCTGTGGTCATGTATGGATGTGAGAGTTGGACTGTGAAGAAGACTGAGCTCCGAAGAATTGCTGCTTTTGAATTGTGGTGTTGGAGAAGACTCTTGAGAGTCCCTTGGACTGCAAGGAGATCCAACCAGTCCATTCTGAAGGAGATCAGCCCTGGCATTTCTTTGGAGGGAATGATGCTGAAGCTGAAACTCCATACTTTGGCCACCTCATGCAAAGAGCTGACTCATTGGAAAAGAGTCTGATGCTGGGAGGGATTGGGGGCAGGAGGAGAAGGGGATGACAGAGGCTGAGATGGCTGGATGGCATCACTGACTCGATGGACTTGAGTCTGAGTGAACTCCGGGAGTTGGTGATGTACAGGGAGGCCTGGCGTGCTGCAATTCATGGGGTCGCAAAGAGTCGGACACGACTGAGCCACTAAGTCGTGTCTGACTCTTTGTGACCCAGTAGACTGTAGCCCTCCAGGCTCCTCTGTCCACAGAATTCTCTCCTGGCAATAATTCTGGAGTGGGTTACCATTTCCTTCTCCAGGAGATCCTCCTGACCCAGGGATTGAACCTACATCTCCTGCAATGGCAGACAAATTCTCTACCACTAAGCCACTTGGGAAGCCCTTCCATTAGCCCTAGTGGGGCCCAAACATTTTATAGTTACAGTAACCGTAGTCAAGGCAGGCTTGTCTCTTGCTTAGAGTCACACAGCAGAGGCAGAGCTGGAATTTTTGTTCCCTCCTCCCCATCTGGTACTGATGTGTTCCACCAGCCAATGCTATGGCTGGCTGGGGCAGGTGGGACAGGTAGATGGTGGGACATGAAGAACCAGGTACACATCTGTCCATGGAATTACAGACAACTTCTCCAAGGACCCTTCTTCACAACTGCCTTTACCTCCAAAACTCTAGCTGGTGATGTGACCCCGCTGGGGAGGGCCTGACTCACTGAGATGAGGTCATTTTACTGCTGGAAATCACAGTGATACTAAAGCGTCTTGGAAGTGGCAGAGCAGAAAAGTGCTGACTCTGAGTTAGGCAGGCTTGAGTTTGAACTGTATTTCTTCTGTCATCTGTTTGATCTTGGGTAAATCACTTCTCATTTCTGATTCTTCATGTTAAATGGGAGCTATAGCATCCCCTTGGAAGGTCCAGAGCACATGCCCAGTAAAGGAGAGCAGTTGTGTATCACTGACATTTTGGACAATGACATACTGCCCTGGTTGCCCACAAATTTAGGTTCTCTGTGACACCAAACTGTTGTTTTTGTTTAGTCACTAAGTCATAACCAACACCTTTGCAACCCCATGGACTGTAGCCTGCCAGGCTCCTTTGTCCATGGGATTTGCCAGGCAAGAATCCTGGAGTGGGTTACCATTTCTTTCTCCAAGGGATCTTCAAATCTGCATCTTCTGCATTGGCAGGCAGATTCCTTACCACTGAGCCACCAGGGAAGCGCATCACACCAAATACAGACTCACAATTGCATCTTTCATCCTCCACCCTGTGGATGAGGCTTTGGCCTGAACTCCATGCTTGCTGCCTGGATAAGACCTTTTCCTTGCATTCTTAAGGAAGCACCTTTGGAGAGGCTCAGATGTTTGGGGTCATACCTCTCCACTCTCTGGCTACTTGGGGCTCCCACACAGTCTCTCTCTGCCTCTTGCCTACAATCCTCTTGCTGCATATTTGCTTGGAGGAGACATTTAAATAAGACTATCTATCAAAAGACAGCATATTCATTCAGTGTACTCAGAATTCTTATTTTTCTAGCTGCCCAGAGAAAAGAACCATTAGTGAGATGTAGAAGTGCTTGGTATCTCCTAAAAGAGATGATATTTGGGCTGCAGGTAAAGGAGGGGAACACCTAGGGTCGAGGGTTCACTCAACTCATACCTGTAGCCCTAGATGACATGAACGGGATTTAGCACAGACAGTGCAGAGAAGAGGCATGGTGTCATGTGACGTGTGCGTAGGGTGATAGATGGATGCTGGTAAATTGTGATGACAGGCCCAGTGCTCCCCCGACTCTATCCCCGTCTCTCCGCACACTAAGCCAGCCTGGACATGCTCGTGTGTGATGACAGAGGCTCAGGAGAGCAAAGCCCAGAATGCAAGGTCGTTTCAAAACACTGCTGTGTCATGTCTCCTAATCTCCTATTGGACAGAGCAAGTCACATGGTTAAGCCCTCTTTTAAATGGCCAAGCAGAAAAGCAGCATGACTAACATAGCCTCTAAGAGCCTCCAGACTTGTAGGCAATGCCTCAAAGAAGGAGATGGAAGCTAAAGCATCCCCTATGGCCTACCAGCTCCCATCTGCCTCCCCACCCACCATCACCTTGTCTGCACAATAGATTTTAAGAAAAAAGGCATGGGGAAAGATGGCTGGTCTGAGTCCCTCTTGTGACTTAAACAAGTCACTACATCTTGCTTGTTTTCCTCCATTTTTCCTCCAGTGGAGAGTAGTGAAGATGCAAATTCTTCCTCTAAACTCTTGCCATGTTTTGTTTTGCTTTGTTTTAAGAGGAGCTTATTGAGCACAGGACACTCAACAAAGACTGCCAGTGGCTCCTCAGGCTTACCAATAAATTCAAAGCTCCTCAGCTAGACACTCATTGGTCTCCAATGATCTAAAGACTTTCTAATTCCTAAGCTATTCACATTCTGCTTTGTACTGGGGCTATTTATACAGGAATCTTATCTCGACTATTCAACTGTGAGCCTCTTTAGCACAGGGATTGGGAGTTATCAGGCATTTATCCAGCATCCTAGCTCATAGCAGGCACCTAATATGTTTTTGACTGATGTGGAGATAAAGCCTTAAACAACTCCAAGGCAGGGTTAGTGTAATAATCTCTGTAGTGAAAAGAGCACTGGATGTGGGGTCAGAAGGCCTAGTTCTAGGTATTAATTCTGTTTCGTGCTGCTGGGTGACCTTGAGACTATTGTTTATCCTCCATCAATTGTCTTATCTGGTAGATAGAAGAGACTCCATCAACTTTCCTGGTTATTATGCGGAAAAATAAAATTGCAAATAGAAAGAAAAAAGAGTGCAGTGCAACCTAGAGAGAAATGTCACTAGAGTTATAATTTGAGCTCGAACCTTTGAAGAATCCAAGGCTGTCACTACCAGACCTATGATGACACACACTGTAACAGGGTTTTATCCCAACTAATTTAGTTAAGTAAGTGTTCTTTTGCAAAACTAAAGTCACACTTTACTTCAACAAATCTGGATCTTAAAGCCAGAGCTCACTTGATTGGGTCAAAGACTTTGGATGAAATAAATGAATGGCTTTGCTGGAAGTAAAATGTAAGAATTGTTGCTGTTGTGGAGTCCCTCAGTCATATCTGACTGTTTGCAACCCCATGGACTTTGGCCCACCAGGCTCCTCTGTCCATGGGATTTCCCAGGCAAGAATACCAAAGTGGTTTGCCTTTCCCTTCTCCAGAGGATCTTCCTAACCCAAGGGACTGAATCCCTCATTTCCTGCATCGCCTGCTTTGGCAGGGGAATTCTTTACCAGTGAGCCATGAGGGAAGCCCCAAGAGGTAATAGGCATTCTTATTAGGCATCCTTACAGCACAACCACTATGAACCATGGTGGCCAAGTGATATGCACAAGCTAATAAGCTATGAATCATATATTACATGAAATATACCAGGAGGGAAGAAAAATGTACCTATACTAGACTCACACTAGAACTAGGTCTAGTTACTCAAGTCATGGGAACATTTCCTGTGACTGCTCCAGGCTGTCAAGATAGGGATCTCTCAAAGAATAGTGTTGAAGTGAAGGGAGCTTTCAGGAAGGGGAAAACCAGCCAAGAATTTCCCACGTGAAAACTCATGGGTAACCAACACAAGTTGGCATCAGTGCAGAAATGAAGGTTTTCATCTCTTAATACCACACAGTCAAGCTCACCAGCAGCCCAAACCTGACTCCATGGGCAACTTGGAGCTCATCCACAATGGAGAGAGCCTCTGTCTCACCAGTCAAGTGTTTTATTGCTCTGGGAAGAGACTCCAATGCTGAGAAAGGAGGAGGAGGGCTAAGTGCAGAGGGATGCTCCACCTTCTACCCCGGGGCCCTTTCCCATTCAGGTTCTGCAGGTATCTTGTTGGAATCTGCTTCATTTCCTCATTCAACCTGCTCCTAACTGCTCCTGAAAACCTTGCCAGCAGAAAAGGAGGTGGCCCAATATAGTCTAGTCATCCTGCTTACTGGTCATTCATTTTAAAACTTAAGCCATAGCTACACTTCTATCCATCATAGTCTGGCAGCTCTGGGTTGTCCTCTGCCTTGCCAGGAAGCAAAAGAAGTGGCTACCTTCTTGAGTACACATGACAGAGCTCAGCTGATCTCTGTTTAGAGAATATTGCCCTTTGACTTCAGTCTTCTTGAAATTCTTTCACTCGATATTTACAACTTCCCTTTGGTTTCCTTGAAAATCTGATAAAGGAATAACATTGTGTGAAGCTTCCCATGGGGCACTGTTAAAGCATCCCTAGAGACTGAAGATAGGAATGCAGAGGCCCAGACTAGTTAAGGAAGTTGCTGAAGGTCAACCAGCAACTTAGAGGCAAAATAAAAATAAAAACCAAGTTCTCCAGCATAGTTTCCACTGGGCCATACTCAATTGCTCAGTAACACCCCAGCAATAATTATTGGGTGGCATAAGCCACCTCCCAGGCCTCGATACTGAGAGAAAAGTGAGTCACAATGCACCGAGACCTGTACGGCTTCCTGTTGTTGTTCAGTCCCTCAGCCGTGTCTGACTCTGTGACCCCATGGACTGAAACTTGCCAGGCTTCCCTGTCCTTCAGCATCTCCCGGAGTTTGTTCAAACTCATATCCATTGAGTCGAGGATGCCAGCCAGCCAACCATCTCATCCTCTGTCACCCACTTCTCATTCTGTCATCAATTTTTCCCAGCATCAGGGTCTTTTCCAATGAGTTGGCTCTTCACATCAGGTGGCCAGAGTACTGGAGCTTCAGCCTCAGCATCAGTCCTTCCAATGAATATTCAGCACTGATTTTCTCTAGGATTGATTATACCATGACCTGGATGGCTTACACAACAGAACTGTATTTTCTCACAGCTCTGAAGGCTGGAAGCATGAGATCCAGTTGTCCATAGTGCTGGTTCATCCAAGAGCTATAAGGAAGAATCTGTGCTATGTCTTTCTCCTAGCTTCCGGTGGTTCGATGGCAATCCAAGTGGAGATATTGAGTAAGCAGTTAGAATTACATGAAAGAATGGGGTTTTCTTGACACAGCTATTTTAAAGGACCTACTAAGTGATTGGCAGTCTTCTGGAACTTGAAATACAGTTGTGAATTACAGAAGACATTCTTGGTTGTCTTCTAACTAACCCCTAGCTCCCTTTCCTTCATCCTTAATGGAAAATCTTTGATTTTATTCATATTAATCTTCACAAGTTCTCAAGGAAGAGGGCTCCAGGCTAGGCCCGAGAAATGAATATTGGTAAACCTAAGCCAATAAAGGCGATTCTATTCCTTTTGACAGGGCTTGATTTAGACATGACCATGGGAGAATCTCCATGGACAGAGGAGCCTGGAAGGCTACAGTCCACGGGGTCACAAAAAGGTGGACACGACTGAGCAACTAAGCACACACAGCAGATGGGATACAGCCTTGGCCAGTAGGGCGCAAAGGGGAAGCCCATGGTGGGGCGGGGGGGGAGCTACTGTAAAAGATTCCCCTCCCTGATAAAAAGAGATAGATGAGAAGAAGCTTGATTTCTTGTTGACACACTCGTGTGGGAATGTAAGGGCTGGTGCTATAGCAGCCATCCTGATATCAGGAGGGCACTTGTCTTGGATGAATGTCATGCATTACATGTTAAGTCACTTCGTTTGTGTCTGACTCTGTGCAGTACTAGGGACTGTAGCCTGCCAGGCTCCTCTGTCCAGGGGATTTTCCAGGCAAGAATATTGGAGTGAGTTACCATGCCCTTCTCCAGGAAATCTTTCCTACCCAGGGATTGAACCCAAGTCCCCTGAATTGCAGGTGGATTCTTTACCATATGAGTCACTAGGGAAGCCCTCTTCGATGAATGCCAATGGTCTGCAAAGGGCAAAGAAAGAGTGATAAGAACATTCTCATCTCTGTTGACACACTGCACCATTGGGTTACATAACCTGGAACATCTTACCTTCCGATTCCTCTGTAGGTTAGATAATAAAACTTTATCCATATTTAAACTACTTTCATTTGGATACTGCTGCTGCTACTGCTGCTAAGTCGCTTCAGTCGTGTCCAACTCTGTGTGACCCCATAGACGGCAGCCCACCAGGCTCCCCTGTCCCTGGGATTCTCCAGGCAAGAACACTGGAGTGGGTTGCCATTTCCTTCTCCAATGCATGAAAGTGAAAAGTGAAAGTGAAGTCGCTCAGTTGTGTCTGACTCCTAGCAACCCCATGGACTGCAACCCACCAGGCTCCTCTGTCCATGGGATTCTCCAGGCAAGAGTACTGGAGGGGGGTGCCATTGCCTTCTCCGATTTGTATACTACCTTATCCTAACATATAATTCATTATGAAAAAACAAGAGAATTCCAAGAAAACATCTACTTTTGCTTTATTGATTATGCCAAAGCCTTTGAAAGTGTAGATCACAACAAACTGTGGAAGATTCTTCAAGGATGGGAATACCAAACCACCTAACCTGCCTCCTAGATATCTGTATGCAGGTCAAGAAGCAACAGTTAGAACTGGACATGGAACAACAGATTGGTTCCAAATTGGGAGTGTATCAAGGCTGTATATTGTCACTGTGCTTATTTAACTTAATGCAGAATACATCATGAGAAACGCCAGGCTGAATGAAGAACAAGCTGGAATCAAGATTGCTGGGAGAAATATCAATAACCTCAGAAACCCAGATGACACCACCCTTATGGCAGGAAGTGAACAGGAACGAAAGAGCTTCTTGATGAAAGTGAAAGAGAAGAGTGAAAAAGCTGGCTTAAAACTCAACATTTAAAAAACTAAGAGCATGGCATCCGGTCCCATCACTTCATGGCAAATAGATGGGGAAAAAATGGAAACAATAAGAGACTTTATTTTGGGGGGTTCCAAAATCACTGCAGATGGTGACTGCAGCCATGAAATTAAAATTTCGTGCTTGCTCCTTGGAAGAAAAGCTATGACCAACCTAGACAGCATATTAAAAAACAGAGACATTATTTTGCTGACAAAGGTCCATCTAGTCAAAGCTATGGTTTTTCCAGTAGTCATGTATGGATATGAGAGTTGGACTATAAAGAAAGCTGAGTGCAGAATTGATGCTTTGGAACTGTGGTGTTGGATAAGACTCTTGAGAGTCCCCTGGACTGCAAGGAGATCCATCCAGTCCATCCTAAAGGAAATCAGTCCTGAATATTCATTTCAAGGACTGATGCTGAAGCTGAGGCTCCAATACATTGGCCACCTAATGCAAATAGACAACTCATTGGAAAAGACTGATGCTGGGAAAGATTGAAAGCAAAGGGAGAAGGTGGTAGCAGAGGATGGGATGGTTAGATAGCATCACTGATTCAAAGAATATTAGTCTGAGCAAACTCTGGGAGCTAGTGAAGGATAGGGAAGCCTGGCCCATGGGGTCATAAAGAGTCAGACATGACTTAGCGACTAAACAACAACAATCCAGAAATACCCTCACGGACACATCTAGAAATGCTGTTTAACCTGGGCATCCAGTGGCCCAGTCAAATTGACACCTAAGTTTAGCCATCATGCCTGGAATGTCTGTGATATATTCTCCATCACATGACCATT